>NC_143396.1:82450671-87450671 GCF_052110815.1 Crocodylus siamensis | reverse complement strand
TGCTGATACATATGATGTTCAGGACATTTTAATTAGAGTGGCTCTTGGAGTTGTCCCAAATCACATGTATAAATGCCCAGGGTGTCTACCTCATTGAATATTGCCAGTCCTTTATAGGCAGCCTTGTCATATTTTAATAGTGCAGACAGTTCTTTAGTTCATCAGTTCATTTCTCTCTCTGCGCACACTTGCACTGAAGGCAGAAGCTGTGAGGGGCCCAATCCTTTTTGGTGGAGACTGCCTGCCTTGCCCACAGCCGGGGGGTGAACTGTCAGTGGGCTGAGCAGCCCCTGAACTGTGAGGAGCCCCAGTTCTTCCCTCTGCAGTGGTAGCACTCCCCAGGGCTGCCTGAGCAGGCTGCTAGCAGGCCAGGTGCTGCCCCAGCTTGGAGGCAGTACCTGAATCAATCCAACTGTTCCCTGAGCCTGCCCACTGGAAGCTTGCCAGATGCTGCTCCCTGAGCCTGCTCAGGGAACAGTTGGATCAGGCTGGGTGCTGCCTCTGAGCTGGGGCAGCACTTGGCCCACTAGCAGCCAACACGGGTGGCCCCAGGGGATGAGCTGCTGCAAAGGGAAGGACCAGGGTGCTCCATAGCTGCTTGGCCTGCTTATAGCTTGTCCCTCAGCCACAGGTAGACTCCAGCTCTCCCCCCCCACCCAAAAAAAAAAAGGATCAGAAAAGGATCAGGCCCATCTCTGTAATGTGATAGAAAAAATTAAATGGTGGGTTTCAATCATGGGCAACTGGTGCCTCCTGAGTCAGGGGGGGCATTTGTCCCCCAGCAGACGTCAGCAACCAGGAAGGGGAGTCCCCTGCGGCTGATCTCATTGACCAGGGGGTTCCTTCTGCAGCCGATCCTGCTGACCCGCAAGTGACAGCAGCATTCCACTGGCAGTTCCAGGTGAGCGCAATCAGCCAGAGGGGGACTAGCACCCCCACTCTCCGGCTGGCACTCTCAGGGGGGCACCAGCACTCGGTGTCCCCCTTGCCCAGGAGTGCTGGCTGTCAGGGGGTGCACAGCGCTCTCAGGGGGTGCATGTGCAGCCCCGTGCACCTGCTACGCATCACCACTGGTTTCAATTAAAAACCCACCATTTCAATTTAGGGGGCATAAAATAAAATCTTGGGGATTAAACCCCCAGAATGTATACAAGTCCCCATACATTTTAACCAATTGGAAAATGAGTCAGAGAAGTGAAATGACTTGTCAGGGAACACCATAAGTCAATGGCATTACCAGTAATAAAACCCTGGCTCCTTGACTGTCAGTAAAATATCTTGTCCACTGGACCTTTGAATTAGTATAGTCAATTCTTTTCTTAGAATTTCTACCACTTTAGTTCAAGCTTTATTTTTGCAAGGCAAGTGGAGTGTGGACACCATAATAGACTCAAGTGGAGCTACTCTAGCTTAAAAAGAGCAAGAGCCATTTTGTTTCCCCCTAACGTTTCAGAGAGCAGTAAAATAATCTGTGTAATGCCCTAAGCAGAAAAGGAGTAAAACAAGATGGTGATTATGCTGAGGTTTGCAAAACAGTAGACTGGCAGCTTATGAGACCACAAAGGATAGAGGCAAGAGGGAAAATTTTCATTCCAGGCCAACAGTGGGTAGCCTCATATTTTTTTTCAAGAATATTTTTAAGGTTACTTTTCGTATCTGAAAAAACATTGCACCACATTGGAGAAACCTGGGTAAAATGTCCCCAAAGGTATGTAAACCAGAAGATTAGAAAAGGAGAGGAAAAAAACTCTTAATTTATTATTAGATTAACATTTTGTAATTTTGAAGACAGCCGTATGGTTTGACTCACGGGTTTTTTTAAAGATTGACAATATACGGTTCTAAATTACCCTTTGTACCACAGTGACAACTATGAGGTCATAGATGGCCATGGATGGTCATGGATTTGTTACAGTGTGAACTTGAACCATGGACATAATGAGGAGGAATCCTTATTGGCTGGTGTGAAGATTCATTTTAATTCTGGTGGAACATTCCATTATAACAGGGTAGATAGCAACTTTAAAAATATATAAACAAACAGATTCCAGATAATAACTCTGAAAAAATGCAATATGCTGTAAATATATAGCGCTCACTGCATACTAGTACTTGCAAGTGATTTATTTTTAGTGTGCCTTTTTTATAATTCTTGGCCTTAATGGTAAGATAAACATTAAGCTTCAGAAAGTGGAAATAATTGCTTGACACTTGAGTAGTTATGGGGCCAAATTCATCCCAAGTGTAAAATTCCTGTGCAAAGAATGTAGTCAAACCACAGATGAAATTTAGCTGAACGCTTCTCATACTGCAAGAGCCTAATGTTACTCTTAAAATGTGTAGTTTCAGATTTTGAAACGTTAAAGCATAGCAGTACAAAGAACACCAAATTTTTTAAGTTCAGAACTATCTTGCCCACTGCCAGCAATTTTTCTGAAACTTTCAGTTCCTAATAAAGAGGCCATAGGTGATGTTGAACAGTTTGACCTATATTCTGTATTTTATTTGGAGCTGCTCATGAAACTGCTAACAAACCCAGAAGTGTGTGAAAGTGGTAATAATTCCAGCACCCTGCTGTGCACAAGCTTAATTAAAACTCAAAGTTGGCAAGGCATGACCTAAGCTGTTCTGCCTGGTTGAAACTACATTTCAGATATAATGGCTTCAGCTTTTCTAGCAATGAGACCATTTTCATTAGGAAAAAAAAGCTTCTCTTTTTGGGTTCTACCTGTAAGGCTCAGTCCTGGTAATATTGGAATTGTCTATGGCCCCATCTACACATTATACTTACAGTGTGATTAACCCCCTTAATATTTCAATTTATTATCAAATCTCACAGTAGTATTATCAGGGTTCACAGAAACCTTCCCCAGAGCACTTGTCACTCAAAGCATGTTTCTGAGAATGAAGAGACTTCGCTCAACAAAATTCATGTCATGCAGCCACCTTCCTGAGAGTGCCATCATTATACACCAGCATCCCCCACCTGAAGGCCGTACAGCCTACCTGAAATACCTACAAGACCATGTTCTACACTTGATTTCCATCCTAAGTGTACTTCTAAACTCATAAACTTAATCCACACCCATGCAATTTTATCTTCAACAGTCAGCATTTTCTCCAAACCATGGGTACACTTGTAGGTGCAAAGATGTACTCCACCCTGACAGTGTACCAACCTCTTCATAAACTATCTTGAAGAAAAAATTTTGGAAAAATGTACCACCAAACTAGTGCTGTATCTATAATACAGTTCCATATATAGATAACATGATCCTTTAGACTGGACACCTGGATTCTTTTGTTGTTTTCTACTGAAATTTCAGCTAATACTATTCTTTCTTCAGATTCCTACTAGGACCAATATCAAGAATGGCACTTTATAACCAACCACATACAAAAACCCCAAAGGTCACCACACTTACCTCAACAACAACAAACCACCCCAGTAACAATCCCAACCAGGAAAGCTGTAATCCCAAACCAGGTCCTCAGATGCAACTATATCTGCTCAGAGAATACTTGAAAACCCACTTTTAATATAAAATAATCCATTTTTTTTTTATCAATTGCATACTCCTGATTGTCATAAACCATCCCACTGGACCTGTAAAAAAAAAAAAAATAACTAAATGATTATAATCTAGACTCGCCATGAATCACATAATGAAAAAAGTGCTTCTAACTTTACCACCTTCTGGCTTTTAAATAATCCTTTAAACTTGCAACCTTCAACAGTAAAAGGAAACTCCACTGACCAACACACAAAAAATAGAACCAGACTATGCCAAAATAATACATGCAAAACCTGCCAGTGCATCTGCATTGCCACCATGATCACAACACGCTATCAGACTCCATGGATACTATCACAAAGTGTATTAAACCTTATCCAATGAACCAAAATGTTCCTGATTAAAGCAAACAACTGCTATGCTCCAGAATGAGTCTAGAAAAAAACTGATAAAAGACAGAAGTACCCACACGAGTTGGAGAACACCTTTCACAACACAGCTACCCAGTTTATGATCTTGCATCTCTTGTCCTGAAAGAAATGTAGCAATGTACCTAGAAACAAAAATACATAACTTTAACAGATGCCAACGCTCATGGATTTAGGTTATATTTTACAGAAACATGGGTTTTATGGCTATTTCTAACCTTTTCAACTGCTAATTACTTTTACTTCACAGGTAATAATTGCCAGCTTCCCCTTCAGCAGTCATACTCATTAACATAATTAGATAAAGTGAAAGTAGTTGTTCTAACTTGTTCTTATCTTGGACTGGAAAAAACCAGTCACATCTTTCTCAAAAACGCATTTGAAGCCTGAAAGCTCATCTTCTCTCTGTTCTGGCTGTACCGATTGGTCCAAAGAAAGCTATTACCTCTCCTCACAAATGGTGCTTCCAGTAAATCTCCCCGCGAGATTTCTCTCAAATATTCTCCTGTAGAATAATCCTAGTTCCTCCAACTCTCATATATCATGTTTTCTAGACCTCTAATTATTTGGGTTGCTCGTCTCTGGACTCTTTCCAGTTTGTCCACCTCTTTTTTTAAAAGCTGGAAAGTGCTCCAGGTGAGGACTTCTCAGGGTGGAACAGAGCAATAGTTTCCTGAGACTTGTTTCTTCTGTTAATACATCAGGATATTATTAGCTTTTTTCCCAATAATACTACAGTATTGACCAATATTCAGCTTACTGTCCACTGTAGCTCCCAGGTCCTTTTCTGCAGTATTGAAGCTAACCAGTCATTTCCCATTTTCTATTTGCATGTTTGATTGTTTCATATTTTGTCTTTGCACTTGTCTCTGCACCTTTTTTTTTAGCAAAACATATTGGCTCAATATTCTAAAGAACGGGTGTGGTGTTTACTCCAGGGTCTGGATGGGATCTGGACCTTAGGGCTCCTCCTGGGCCAGATCCATGGGGTCAGCAGTGGTGGAGGTGGGTCCAGCAGGTTAAGGGTGAGCAAAGGCTGTATCTGTATAGCCTTTGCACGCCTGGCAGCTGCTAATGGCCAGATCCATTGGGACCCAGGGACCATGAATTCTTCAGAAGGCAATACCTCCCAGCCCTTCCCCACAACTTCTAGAGCTCACTGGTAGCCTGGCAGTCTAGATAGAAAAATATATTTGGCATCCCTGCTCTAAATTATGTGTTATATTACTCAACTTGGTGTAATCCATACATTTACTGAGTGTGCATTAAAGTCCATCATTCAACTTATTAACAAGGATTTTGAACATCCCAGAACCCAAGACAAACCTTAGGGAACCCCTACTTGATATTCCTCTCAGTTTGATATTCAGTTACTGTTGCCTACCCTTTGGACACAACTATCTGACCAACAGTATGCACCCACCTGATAGATTGTATTATATAGTTTCATAGTTGGTAGGGTCGGAAGGGACCTGACCAGATCATCAAGTCCGACCCAATGCCGTGGAAGGAAAGAGTACTGGGGTCAAATGACCCCAGCAAGGTGATTGTCTAGCCTTGTCTTAAAGACTCCCAGGGTAGGAGCCAGCACCACTTCTCTTGGAAGTTGCTTCCAGATCCTAGCCGCCCTGACAGTGGAGTAGCGCCTCCTGATGTCTGTAATATCTGTAATATTATAATATTATTATAATATCTGTAATATCTGTAATATGACCAGTGCTCTAGGGGTGGCCATGATGCCCCTGGTGGTCACATAACTCCTGTGGCTCTAGGGTCCCCTCTCTCTACTCCTTCCTGCCATGCCTTGGTGTTTCTAGTTAATTTTGGAAAGGGAAGCTGTCCTGGGACCCTAAAGTGACCCTCTGCCAGCTTGTGACTGTTATTTCTAGTCACTCCTGGTAGTGCTCGGGAGAACAGGGACTCCTCCAATGCCTGCTGGTCCCCTCTGACTAATTTGTAACAGGTCACTAGATCCCCCCTCAGCCTTCTCTTGTGGAGGCTGAACAAGTTCAGGTCCCATAGCCTCTCCTCATAGAGTCTGACCTACAGCCCCCTGATCATGCAAATGGCCCTCCTCTGGACCTTCTCCATGTTGTCCACATCCCTCTTGAAGTTTGGTGCCCGGAACTGGATGCAGTACTCCAGCAGCGGCCTGACCACTGCCATATAGAGGGGGAGTATCACATCCTTGGACCTGCTTGAGATGCATCTGTGGATGCATGACAGGGTGCAGTTGGCCTTCCTGACTGCATCCCCACACTGCCGGTCCATGTTCATCTTGGCATCAATAATGACTCCAAAATCCTTTTCTGCCTCTGCACTGATGAGAAGGGAGTTCCCCAGCCTGTAGGTATGCTGCTGGTTCTTCCTCCCCAGGTGCAGTATCCTATATTTGTCAGTGTTGAAACCCATCCTATTCTCGTCCACCCACCCCTGTAACCTGTCTAGGTCTGATTGCAGCCTATTCCTCCCGTCTCGTGTGCCCACATCCCCCTACACCTTAGTGTCATCAGCAAATTTGAACAGGGTGCTTTTTACCCCCACGTCCAAGTCACTGATGAAGATATTGAACAGTGCGGGCCTGAGGACAGAGCCCTGCGGAACCCCACTGCCCACATCCTTACAGGTCAAAAATGACCCATCCACCACCACTCTCTGGGTGTGGCCCTCCAGCCAGTTGGCAACCCATTTGGCTGTGTAGGTGTTAACACCACAGTCCCCCAGTTTCTTAATGAGAACGGGGTAAGACACAGTGTCAAAGGCCTTCCTAAAGTCCAGAAAGACTATGTCCACTGCTATCCCAGCATCTAAGGATTTGGTGACCTGGTCATAGAATGCCACCAGGTTGGTCTGACAGGACCTGCCTCTAATGAACCCATGTTGGTTGCCCCTAAGCATAATCTCCCCTGCTGGCCCCTCGTGGATGTTCCAGAATAATTCTCTCGAACAGCTTACCCAGGATTGAGGTAAGACTAACTGGCCTATAGTTTTGTGGGTTCTGCTTCCTCCCTTTTTTGAAGATGGGAACCACGTTGGCCCTCTTCCAGTCCTCTGGCACCACACCAGAGCATCATGAGTGTTCGTAAAGCTGTGCCAGGGGTGCCACAATAATCTCAGCTAATTCCCTCAGCACTCTGGGGTGGAGATCGTCCGGACCAGTTGATTTAAAAACATCCAGTCCCTCCACAAGTGCCCTGACTAGATCCTCCCTGACCCTTGGCCTAGGTGCGCCTCCCCTGGGGGGGTTGATCTGGTCCCTGCTCAGGAAAATGGAGGCAAAGAAGTCGTTAAATAGGTTAGCTTTGTCATCTGGTATGACGACCAAATTTCCTAGCGTGTCTTGCAGGGGCCCTATGTTACCTGGTACCTTCTTTTTGCCCCCTATGTAGTTAAAAAAGGACTTCTTGTTCTCCTTGATCCAGGAAGCTAGTCCTAGTTCCATCTCCACCTTGGCCTTCCTGACTGCTCCCCTGCATCCCCAAGCAACTACAGTATAGTCCTCCCTGGTGATGGCCCCGCCCTTCCATTGGGTGTACACCTCCCTTTTAGCTAGAAGACATTCCCGGATGCTTTTGGTGAGCCACGGGGGCTTTTGCACCCTCCTGCTCCCTTTGATCCATATTGGGATTACCACCCTTTGGGCTTGGAGGATCGCCTCCTTAAGGAGCAACCACTCTTCTTGGACACCTGGCTCCCCTCCCCTCCGGGACCTCAGTGCTTCCCTGACTATTCTCCTTAGCTCATTGAAGTCTTCCCTCCTGAAATCTAGGTCTGCTGCCTTGCTGCAGGCCTTTGCTACCTTGCGCTGGATGGTGAATTCCAGCAGGCAATGATCACTGTTGCCCAGGTGGTTGAGCACCCACAGTTCCCTCACCAGGTTGTTGCCTGTGGCCAGCACCAAGTCCAACAAGGCTTCTCCCCTGGTGGAGCTGTGCACCTCCTGGGTTAGATGGAGGTCCTGTATTTCGGTTAGGAACTTACATGAGCAGTCAGACCTGGCTGACTGCTCTTCCCAGCAGATGTCTGGAAAGTTCAGGTCACCCATGATGACCACGTCCTTTGACCTAACTACCTCTGTGAGCTGACCTAAGAATTCCTGGTCTAGCTCTTCCCCTTGGTTGGGTGCTCTGTAGTAGACCCCCACCGTTAAGTCTCTTTCCCTTTGACTGCCTTGTATTCTAACCCAGAGCACTTCAGTGTGCCCCTCCTCTGACTCTGTGCTACTTGATGAGGATGTGAATTCTTCCTTTATGTAGAGCGCCACACCCCCACCTTTCCTTCCTATCCTGTCCCTCCTGTACAGCCTATAGCCCTTGACATTCACCACCCAGTCATGCGTTGGGTCCCACCACATTTCGATCCCCACTATGTCTGGATTGGTGTCAGCTAGCAGGAAAGTAAGTTCCTCCTGCTTCTTTCTCATACTATGAGCTTTTGTGTAGAGGCATTGAGGCCTCCTGAGGATGTATGCACTGGCCCCCTAATCTCAGCATTTCCCTAGCCCCTATTGGTTACCTGTGTATATGTTCCACTTGTTGGTCTAAGCTGGGCTGTACTTGTGGGTGCTGCTTAGTTTAGCAGTCCAAGGCTCCCTCCTCCCTCATCTTCCCCTTCCCCCGATGAGCCTAGTTTAAAGCCCACCGGAGGAGATCTGCCATCCTAGAAGAGAACACATGCTTACCTTTAGGGGAAAGGTGGAGCCCATCCCATCCAAGCATGTCTCTCGTGGTGATGTGCGGGTTGTTGTCAAGGAAGCCAAAGCCTGCCTCAAGACACCTTTCCCGAAGCTGCCAGTTGTCTCTGTGTTGCACATCTCATGCTGTCTTCCATGTCCGCTCACCAGTAGGACAGAAGCAAATACCACCTGTGCACCTATCTCCTTCAGCACACACCCCACAGTGTGGTAGTCTGCCATCAGATGATCAGGGCTTCTCCTGGCCACATCATTAGTACCCACATGGATTAGGACCATGCGGTAGTAATTAGTGTGCTGGATCATGGCCTGGATCATCCCCTTCATGTCCTGAATCTTTGCTCCCGGTAGGCAGTAGACCTCACGTGTCGAGGGGTCCTGGTGACAAATGGGGCCCTCTGTACCTCTCAGGTTGGAGTCGCCTATGACGATCACTCAACGCTTTCTCCTCCTTACCTTCTTATGAGAAGGTCATGGGAGACAATGTCAGAAG
Source organism: Crocodylus siamensis (assembly GCF_052110815.1). Lineage (NCBI taxonomy): Eukaryota > Metazoa > Chordata > Crocodylia > Crocodylidae > Crocodylus > Crocodylus siamensis. The sequence continues at coordinate 87,441,542 of NC_143396.1, read as the reverse complement.
TCTTACTAAAGTTCTGGAATAGTAAATCCATTGATCTTGTCTATCCACAAGGCCTGTTAAATTATCATAGAAGGAAAGAAGTTACTTAGGCTTGATTTGTTCCTGTCAGGCATATTTGGTGTTGCTTATCACTTTGTTATCTTCTGGGGGCTCACATAATGGTTATATGATGGTATGTTACAGTTAATATCCAGGCAGCATAAACAAACATATAATACATCTCTGATGAACTTAGCTACCTTCTGCAACTAATGTGTTTGAATTACCAGAGCTGTGCATTGCTTCAAACAACCATTATCTCCACCTCCCATCAAATGTGAACTTCTTCCCTAAAATCACGTTTGTTAGATACCTAGAATGAGCAAAACTCATGCTGGGGCCAGTAACAGCATTATTATACACTAAAGGTCATGAGAAGGCTGGATTGGGACTATAAGGGCTGGAGGGGGATCCACTGGCAGGAAGATAGAGCAGGGATCACTTTAGGGTCCCAGGACAGCTTCCCTTTCCAAAATTAACTAGAAACACCAAGGCATGGCAGGAAGGAGTGGAGAGAGGGGACCCTAGAGCCACAGGAGTTATGTGACCACCAGGGGCATCATGGCCACCCCTAGAGCACTGGTCATATTACAGATATTACAGATATTATAATAATATTATAATATTACAGATACTACACTTATTTATTTTCTCTGTCCCTTCTGGTTTATAAATGTTGCTTTTTCACTAACTTCCATCCAGGTTTAGTAACATCAAAGGACACATACGGTGGTAGAAATAACTATATAGTAGTTACTTCTCTATTGGCTGGATCAATGCTACTAATGTATCTTGTATTCAGAATGTGAATAATTGGAGCAATATAAAATTTGCCTTCATACCACTCCAGGTTGCAATCCCCATGTGTAGGGAAGCCTAGATGGTTCAGGAATTTAGTGTTTGCAATTCACTTTTTGACTTGGTACAGAACCCACTGCTGAATTCATTTTTCAGTACCAAATAAAATAGCACTCAGAAGTATTTTGCTGCTACAGAGAATTATCATCCAAAACCAATGAATAAACAAGGTCCTGATCATTTGTGTTGCAAAAAGATTGTATACCACTTTCCAAAAGCATTAGGAATGTTAGAACCGGCATTTGCCATGAAGTTTGTGTTCCTTATCCATACCTACCTAAATTTCCTCTTAAAATTTCCTTTGAATACGCTGACTTTTATCTTCACTTTATGTCTAAGACAAGTTTCACAGTCTTGCTTTGCTCTCCTAAAAAGCTGCCATGTTCCGTCTCAGAAAGTGTTGTTAAATATCATCTTTTCATGTATCAATGGATCACTAGAACCTTTGGGACAATGTTTTACATATACATATATAGGTTATTTTCAGTATTTTTTTTTAATTCCCCAGCCACCTTTGAATTTTTTTTTAATGCAAGTATCTACATGTATTGTGCCTAATATCCAGCTACAAATTGTTTTGTGCTTGCATAGATTGGACAGTTCCCTTATGAAGGGAACATTAATAAAATAATGACTGCTGTTACACATTTGACTAATACTCTACTTACCGATCTGTGTGAGAACTGTAGAAAGAACACAGCTTAATCAGACAAATTATATTTTTTCACAAGTAGGATCTTTATTTTTAATTGTGCCTGAACCATTTTGGGGACAGCAATCTTCTCAGTGTTTAGAAATATGCCTTCTGGCCAATTTTCCTTGTAATTCAGCAAAATTGCTTTTTGGCAGCTAGGCAGTGATTGTTTGTAGTGTGTACACTCTTGTCTTTAAATTATGGTGTCATAGCCATTTGTTTCAAGCTTACTGAAGCAAGCACAAGTATTCAAGTTAAATTTAAAATGTTCCTGATTCCCCAGGGGAGGTCCTCCATGCCAAAATGTGCTGCCACTGAAACACTCCCAGACCTAAAAGGACCATGCTAAGGCTCTAAATTTATCCAGCTCAGACACAGAAATGAATCATGGTCTAGGCTGCAGTACTAGCTATATAATTGTAATCATGGGATGGAATTTCAAAGGAGCCTAAGGGAGCTTACTTTAACCCACCTAGACCTAGACTAGGAGCAATGTGTACATCAGTTCATGGGCAGGATTGGGGGGGGCAATTAGCAGGTCTGCAGAGGGGCTGGTGAGATCAGGGACTGAGAGGGGACCAACACAGAGGTTGGCAAGTCCATAGGGAGAGAGGGTTTGTCCAGTCAGGGGAGAGGGTTGTGGACTAAAAATAGCCCAGTCAAGGTTGGCAGCAGTGGGGGAGGGGGGGTGGGGCAGTCAGAATAGTTCAGCCCCAGGGCTGGAGTAAATGATTGGGCTTTCTCCATTCTCATTTCTTAGATCAGGTTAAACCAATATTAGTCTAAGTTAGTGCATCCACTCAGGTGCACTAACCTAGATCACGCACACCATTTTGGGGTGATTTAAGCCCTGTGCATGCTTATAGAATTGGGCATTTAGATTGACATAATCCTGGTTAGGTCAATCTAAATGTAACATCTGTGTACATACCTCAAAGGAGATATACAGCCAACTCCTCCTCAGAGGTATTTTGCATATACAGTTCTAAAAATGCAGGCCTGTTCTACTAACTTTCACCTGTGTTATCAGCAGATGCTTGGCACCTCTCATAGTCTGATACTTAAGTTTTTAACAGCAGTTCTCAACCTTTTCAGACTCAAGTCACCCCTTCATAACTTTTGTGAACTGAGCACCATCTTATTTCAAAACTAATTTAGTTACTATGGTGCTTATCTCTTTGCAGAGCAGCAGGGTAGTGGGGTAGGGGGTGGCCAGGTAGGGACTGAGCCTAAGCCTATCCTGCTTTCATCTCCTTGTGGCAAAAGGCCACCTCTGTTTCTCCCCAAAAACTCTGTTCTATGACAGTTTGGTTAGGATGGGACCAGCAGAAGATAAACACCTTACCCTATCTCTTTAGGTAACCTGAGCTGGATACATTCCTGAGGGAGGGGGGAAACCTGCTCCCTCTACCTATGTGACTGGCATCACATACCTGGGTGAGGGGCTTGCTCCCTGGGGACCTAGGAACTGCCAGTCTGCCCAGCAACTAGTGATGCATTTCAAATTAGTTGGCTGACGGCCAACAGGTGCTGGCCTCCATTGACCCAGGTAAATGAGGTCACAAGGGCTATATAAGTTAAGGCAGAAAAGGAGGGGGCAGTAGCCATGAGGAAGACTCAGAGAGAGAGAACAGATGAACCATCTGAAACTTGATGTCTCTCTCAAAACTCATGATCAAGGAAATTCCTGCCTCCAGAGGGAATCTCCACTTGCCTGTGGATGATACTCATGAGTAAGCTACCTGAGCTCTAACTAGATATATAGCTTGCAGTAACTCAGATGCATGATCGAAGGCTACCCCAGCCACTCATTTTGCTCTATGGGATTTCTCTGATATTGCTCTAACCTGTACCCTATTCCAACCTTACCTCTTGTAACCAATAAAGTTCTCCTTTGTACCTAGTGTGGGAGAATTACTGGGAGTGGGTCTAGATTATGCCTTGGGGTCCCCTTGGTTCGGCTGACTAAGGGAGACCACTATTGGTGCTTCTGACTGAGGAAAGCATCCCAAGTTCTTGAAGTGAATCAAGTACCCTTGAGGGCTACTAGACCTGTGTTTCCCAGGGTGCGCAGAGCCAGAATCAAGCCCGGCCCTGGGTGGTGGCAGTGCAACCCCCAGGCTAGTGGGTGTGCTCCAGGAAGAGGGTCAGCCAGACGTGAGGCACCCCCAGGGAGGCACTCAGAGCCTGGAAGGTGGTCCAGCACAGTGAGGTGGGTGGCTCAACACAGGAGTGCCCCCTACTGGCCTGCCACACTCCTCATACCTGGGTTATCTCCTCAAACATCCCAGCATTCCTCAGAGGATGTTGTGGCACCTCTAGGTGCCTTGGCACCCTAGTTGAGAATCACTGGTTTATAAGAAAGATGCTGAGTGGTAAATTTTGTATGTTGCTTATATGAGGCCAAAAAGAAACACTCAGAAATTCAGAGAAGGCTCAGTCACAAACACCAATAAAAAATCAAAGCATCAAATTCTTCTGTGGAAACTTTTCAAATACTAGTTGCGCAGGGCCAAATCCTACTCTTATGGCTTTGTTGCACATTACACTTTAAGCTTCTCACGCATTGATCAGGATTAGTTCTGGCTCAAGTTTGGAGCAGTCACACATTCAAGTGAGCAGGGGCCTTGAGGACCAAAAGGTAAGAATTGCACCCCCTCCCCTCTCCTTCTGTTCTGGACTCCCTCCCTGCCCCTTGGGGATTACTGTGTTCCCCCCTGCACCCTACACACACCCCTCAGGGTTCTCCCCTGCTGCTCCCCTACCCCCCCATTAGCCATACAATTAGCATAGGTACTGACTTTGGTTTTTGCCAGTGGGTGCTTTGGCCCTACCTCTGGCCCTGCTCATATCTAGTACCTCACCATGAATCACGGTGCAGTGGTCCAATTCTGCCTTCCTGTGTAGCCATGTAATGTGCTTCTGCCACCTACTGGTACCAGCTTGTAAAAGCTCAGTGTCAGGACAAAGCACTGACACCCCCTAATTTTTTTGGTGGGTGTTTGAGCCCTGGAGCACCCATAGAGTTGGCACCTATGCAAGTTAGCGTAACATAAGTTGGGTAACATGAATCAGAAATAAACCTGCCCTGAAGTGGCATAACTAAGCCACTTAAAGAGTGCTTAAAACTAGTTTGGGGTATTAATGTATGAACAATGCAGGAGTTAAGAACTCCAGGAGCTACCTGAAATTAATGTGTAAGAAAGTCCATACTCACATCCAGAATAATTCTGCTGAAGGAATTTCTGGTGTAAATGACAATAGAATCTGCCCGCACTTTAAAAAAAAAATCCAGTGCAGTCTTTTATTCTCAATTTGTAAAGGATTAGTAATGAGCAAAGTTAATAACAATGTGGGATAGTTCAGGCACATTGTGCACATATACATATGCATGGTCTGGATTTATGTCTGGTTTGATCTTCACAGAGGTGACACATCATGAAGTGAAATTTTAAGCAGCAGCAGCTTTTATACAAACGGATTTTGGTTTTGGTATTATTTTAATTCATCCCATACTCCATTTATTTCATAAACTGAATTGTAAAGACTAAAAAATAGGATATAAGTTAGAGAGAGAATTTGTACCTAGAGCAGACCTGTTTGTCAGAAGACATAAAACTATGGCACTGAGAAGATGTTTATCATTTGGAAATTGAGGCTTGTCTACTTTAAAAGGCCTCACTGACCAAATTAAACTGATTTTAAATGAATATGAAAATGGTACAATCACCTAATATAAAAGCATTTCAACTAGTTTTACCCTTGCTTAAATTTGTTTTATAGCATGTTTGAATTTTTGTGGCTCACTTTGTCAGCAATAGCAGTTTTTCAGCATGGGCTAATTTACCTTGCTTCTTGGCTAGTTTAAAGCTAGCTTGAGTATATCTAAATTATTCTGCAGTCACTTCTCCCCACACAGAACTACTTATTGGATTTAGCTATGCTGATTTGAGTGGGTGTTGGACAGATTTAAGTACATCTAAATTTTGGGTTTGCTCTGATTGTTTGAAAATCAGTTTAGTAAAGCCAATGAAAATTTTCTAGATCAGACCTCACTGTGTCCGGTCAAAGACCCTGATCTAGCTATTCTTATAAACATAGCTCCATTAAAGTCAGAGATCAAAATCCTGATCCCATTGAAATCAATGGGAATTTCGCCATATAAAGAATGCCATAGGTTCAGGCACTAAATTATTATCATTATTTATCTTTGTCTGTCAGTGGTGGAAAGCTATAAAAGTAGCACCTATGATTGTGCTCTTATTTCTTAACATTAGCAGAAAATGTATGGAAATAAATGTCAGGAATGTTTCAGAGCAGTGGATTTCAAACTTTTTTGATCAGAACCCATTTTTAAATATTGATGGCCAGTCCTGACCTAGTGCCTCTCATTCCTGAACTGCTGCCCCCCACCCCCAGGCCCCAAACTCCCCCAGTGTGTGGGACAGGGGGTGGGAGTGTGGGACAGGTGAGGGGTAGCGCACAGGGGGGCAACAACCAGCCCCTTGCAAGCTGGAACTCAGATAGCCTGCAAGGGAAAAACCATGGCTTCCCATGCTTTTCTCCTTTAAAGGAGAATTCATTTCTAAACTACATTGATGCATTTTAAAGTTTGTTCATGACCCGTTCGTATGTTATTGCAATCACTTTTGGGTCATGACCCATGGGTTAAGAAATGCTGTTTTAGAGCATGACCAGCACAAGATCATCTTGATAACTAGATCTTCAGGCACAGCTATCAGCTACAATAACTAAGTATTGATTCTGTACATAGATGCCTATCAAGAGGTGGCATGAAGAGAAGATTTTATATATGAAGTACATTTTGTAAGTTCAATTCTGAGCAGTTTATTAAGGATTTTCTAACTGGGACAAAGAGATAAAATGCACATACTCAGATCTATAGTATAGATCTCAGGTCTCAGGTTTAGCATCCTCATTCACTTGCACTGATGCAAAAATGATAATCAGCACAGTATAAACTAGACTGAGATGACTGAAGATTTCTGACCATTCCTTGATAAGAAGTTGCATTAGTTATTCATTTCCTTTATCCTACGTCCTGGAGGGTGGTTTGGATAAAGGCGATCCTACTTCAGGCAGAGAGTTAGACTGACTTCTGGAGTTCCCTTGCAACTCTACTTTTCTATGGTTTCTATGATTTGGGAGATGTACTAATTTCAGTTTTCTCAAAATCTCATGTGGCCAGAAGTAAAACCAACTGAATCTATTTCAGAATTCTCTCAGGAAATTGGCTCATCTCTCATCTAGGCTCTACTCTTAGGAGTGTCTGACATCACAGGGCCAGTGCTACAACTAATCATTTCTGGAAATGCTTGAAGAACCTCATGTCAACAGTGTATAAACAGGTCAGAATCCTAACATAAACTTTAAATGACATTTCAGGCATTTTGTGGCTGACTGAGTATTCATACTAAATATAGTTAACCAACTCCAAGGTGAATGTTGGTGACTGATGGAATCAGTTTGGATAAAATGAAACTATCCCAATCTTCAGCCCAAAACTTGAATGAAACTAAGACACAACGATTTTGAAAGTTCAGAAAAGTTTGGGAACTGATTTATTGTATTTCAGTACTCATATCTTTGTTCTCTTTGTGAAAGATGGGGACCCGGAGAAAAAAACAGTATTTCCATGTCACTGACATGAGGAAGTACAGGAAATCAGGGCTGTCCTAATGCAAAGTAATGGATGCAGACAGACAAGCAGCTTCACACTGTAAATGAGAGCACTTTTCAGGAAGCATTCTGAATTGCAGCAATCCCTTGGAACAAACAGAAGTTCACTTTTGGTTCCAGGGGGAGGGGAATCTAGCTGCTGGCTGAAGCCTCCAGTCAGTTTCCCCTAGCAATGGCCCTATCTCTCTTCCATTCTGTCCCGGTGTCAGAATGTGAGGGGCAAAAGGGAGCAGAGGGAGTTCATTCTAGGGTTTCCCCAGCTGGCTCTGGAGTGTGGGGGTGGGTGAATTGGACCCTTCCCCCCCAACCTCAGGGGGCTCTGATACACCTATCCTACTCTCCAGCAGGAGCTAAAAAAAACCCCAGACTGAACTTCCTCTGCTCCCTTTCCCCCTTCCTATTCTGAAAACACCTCAAGGCTGGCAGACAACGCAGACAGACAGAAGCTACAGAAGATGTTGTATTTTGAAATGTCTTTATCTGACCTCTTGTGCAATGAGGAGTCAGACTTTCACTTGACTGGCTATTTTTAAGCTGGCTGCAGCTGTGCACTAATGTTTAGTCATGGCTATAGACTTCTTTCTGTGGTCAAATCAGGCAAAACTGTCACTTCTGTCTGTGCCCAATATGTGTGGTATCCCATTTGACCTACTGCCTATCTAGGACTGTACCTGTAATAGAGTGGTCTGTGACTTTAAAAGGAGCGAGTCAGCCCTGTTGAGAAGCCCAGCTGCAGAGGATTTGGACTGGCAGAAAGTGCTCCATTAGGAGCTTTCAAAAGCTCCCAGAATAATCAAAGGGGGAAGAAGCAAAGTGTGAGCAGAACAGTTTGTTTTAAGGAGGGGACAGGCTTCTGTGCTGAACCCCAAACTGAAGAGCTCCTCTCCTAGTGTCCAGGACCAGGGACAAAGGGTTTTGTTTTGTTTTTTATTTATTTGCTTGTTCGTTGCATTAAGAAGGTGATTTATTTGGAAGGACTGGCTGAGGAACTCTTCAGGGAGCAAAATCTGCCTGCAAAAGCCAGCAGACTAGGCAACCTACTTCAGTATCCATTCTCTTTTATGATTACACCAATATACAAAGCTCCTTCCTGAGGCTACACAGATTCTCTTTGCACTCTCTGGTGGACCATCATTCCATAGTACACTATTCCCTGGTCTTTCTTAGTATGGAGGAAGCAGCAGATCCATCCAGCAGTGGGGCAAAGAGGGGCTGGGGACACCTTTGGGCATGCCGTGCACAGGCAGTTTGCTGTGAGCTCACTAACTGGTCAGCATGGGCTCTGGAGTTACGTATACTGAGTAAGCTCCATGGTCTGGGACAGACGTTCCATAAACTGGTTTGACCTAAATCAGTTAAGTCTGATACTACATCCAACCAGGTTTATCTTCATCTGGTTTCAGCCATTTTGTAAGTCGTTTAAGTGCACTGAACTTCTGTTCTGTTAGAGGTTTAAACCTGTTTCTGATCACTTAAACTGGTTTGTGAGTAATTTCTGTCCCTAGCCTATGTGTTCACTAACTGACAGTACAAGCTCTGGCTGTGTGGCTCTGGAGCCCAGGAAGTGAATGTTGCTGCCATTCATCCTCCTTTCCCCTGCCACTGAATGGGGGGGAAGGGGGAGCGGGGACAGAAAAGTAAGTAGAAGGGGGAGGGCAAAAAGCAGTGGGCCACTTGGGCTCTGGTCAGAGCTCACACTGATCATCAAAAACACAAGCCAACCTCACCCCTGTACCCTTCTGAATCCACCCTTGCATAAACATTCTCTCTCATTCTTTTCTCCAAAAACTAACATGTAACTGTGTTGGCCTTTTATAAAACCATTGCCATTTGGAAAAAAGATTCCCAAATACTTTAAAAAGGGATAACAGTGTATCCATTATCTGGCTTTCAGAAGCAGAACACCACAAAGTCCCTTCAATGCAGCTTAAAAGTTTGTGCATTATAAGTAGAGTTGGGCTTATATTTTTCCCCCAGATAATCTTAATTAAAGCACAGAACTAAAATGAAAATGGCCACAAGTTTAAGAGCCAAAAAGAGGCATGTGAACACCCTGTACAGAGGGGAGCTCAAATTCAGAACTTGCCCAGGGGATAACATTCTCTGTGTTGGCATTGTCTGGGACTGCCATTTTCTCTGTGTTTGCCACTGTCTGCTGGACATCTTTTCTATTCACAATTATCAGAGTTTTTATTGTGCCTTTGGCTGTAATTTATCAGAAGCTGAGACTATTTCTATTCCTAAAAGGTCTCCAAAAAAACAAGCAAAATATGGCAAAGCGTACTGAGAGCAAGGGAAGAACCTAAAAGATTTTAATTAAAGCAGTCATAGGAAATGACAGCAAAGCAGCCTGAAAATACTGCCTAAATTTCATATACACCAAGCCAGCTTCATTCAACAGATAAGCTTAAACATACACAACCTTTATTATGCATTTGCTTAAGTTTTGGATTTACTGTACCGCAATTTTGTATACCTATGTACAGTACCAAATAGAGCTTAAACAGGACTGTTATGAACCTTGTCCCAAAGCAGCTAATCCTGTCAGTCATCTGAGAGCCTTCTGAATCATCTTTGCAAGGATTTGAAGCTCTCTTGTACAAAATATATAGCACTGATTTAAAAAAAAAAGTTTTGAATCCTGCACATTTGCCAACCCAGAGATGTCAGAGACTCTCAATATTTGTTAATTATTGATGAAAGTACAAAAAATACAGAAGTGTTCTGGAGATGTATATATATTATCTCTAAGATATTAGTGGTAAATAGTGTTTTAAGGGGTTAACGCTTTTTAAATTCTCCATGCTATTAGTGCTTGTAAGCAATGCCAGTATGGACTAAGTATATTCTCAAATAAGCATAAAGAAATCCAAACAGAAACAAATAGGGTAACCAGTTTCTGCAAGTTTGTTAGGTTTCTAAGGAGGCTACGGACTGGCGGCAAAGATTTTGCTTTGTACCATAACATGCTTCATTGTTTCAGTGCAAACATGGTCACAGAAGCATTGGGGCCTGAAGGCGAAAGTGATGACCAGTGTATATGCTGAAATAAATTAGCAGAATTTCTAGTATTTGCAGGTAGGAAAGCACGTCTGATTAGTGTGAGGGAAGTGTAATACAAAGTTAAAGCTTTCATCTAGCTAAAAAGCATGAAATAGCAACCTATTTATTTTCAACACATGTGATGGACAGTTTGCAATATATAATAGCCATTGTACAACTTAACTTTTGTGGAATGATCAAAATTAAAAACATACACATAAGTTTGCAATCCACCAACCCTCCTCAATCTCCCTGAAGCTTGCTTTGAAAGCTTGTTTTGAAGTTTCCTGGACAAACTTTTATGATCTGACCTGACAACATTGCTAATGGGCTATTATCACAGAGCTATTATGAGCTCTGATAGTCCACCCTACCTTGTCTGATTGATTGAGGTGGGTGTCAGACTGATTAAATCAGTTTGCCATCCAGTTGTCTGAAAGGGGCAGCTGGATCCCATGTAAACTACTTGCTGCTGTGGTCTGCAGACTACACAACACAAACATATTATATTTACGAGCTCTCAGATTGCCCATGCCCTGATTGCATAAAAAGAGTACCAGGCAGAATGGTAAAATTTACTTACCTGCATGTAACTTTTTCCTGCATGTAACTTCTTATTCTCAAAATAAGATATGTGTTGCTCCACAAGACATAATCCATGACATCATGTAATTTGCAGTAAATTATAAATTACAAATGGAGAAGAAATATCTCAAGTCTTCCCTTTTCCCTTTAAGGATCATTCCTGAAGAGAAAGAAGAAGAAACCCAGGAATGCTCTCATTTTAGAATCCTGCTTTGCCTTAATGTCTTGTTTTCCATTTACATGTAGTAAGTGAATAGGTAGCTAAAAGATATAGTTAGCCTGCCTGATATTTTTTATTCTTATTATGCAGGACTTACAGTTACTTCTATCAGGTCAGTGAGTTAGTACAGGTGTAAGAGAGGCAGTCAGTCCTCTGACCAGCTCCACCTGCTGGTACTACATTGTAAAGTTTTAAAATGTTTTTTTTTTTTTAAATGGATGATCCTACATACTTGGAAGAGGAATTGCAGATCAGTAAGTAAATTTTACCTTTGGTTTCTTTTCCTTTAATCAATATTACAAAGATGGCATGTGGTTATGGCCTTTTGGATATAAAGTTTCATCAAATGTATCCACAATGAATAGGACTGGGCACATCAACATGTGTATTTAAGCATGACTTAATTTATTGTGTTAATGCACATTAAGCATTTTTGGCAGGGGTCTATATGTGCAGTAACTTGGCACTAATGTTAGTGCCAAGTCCCTGCAGTTTTGCCATGTGCTGACAGACCCGGCACTAAAGTTAGTGCTGTGTCATGTCCATACATGCATTAATGCACTTTAAGTAATTGTACCTAAATTTGATACCTGCATTTGTAGGTGTCAAATTTAGGCATGATTAGCCTAATTTCACCATTTTTAATGCACATTAAGGGTGCGCACATGTGTAGACACACACCCATAATGCACATTAAATTAGGCTAATGTGCATTAACATGTCTCATGTAGACATGCCCACTTGGTCCTGTCTTAATCCTAAAATTCAGGAGGAAGAATGACAGTTCCTGGGGATTTAGAACAGTTAAAATGAAACATTTGGTTAACATGTCATCTTAAATCTCATGCTATAAACATGTTTGACAGTGAAAAAGCAACAGTTATAAAATAAGTCAAAATTCTGTTGCCCTTGGCATTTTTTCATAGCTCATTAGTAACTGCCATTAAATGACTGATGACATCACACTGATGACTCTGGTCCAAATTTTATCCATTTGAAAAATGTTAGGCTCCAAAAATGTTGAAAAATGTTTGACAAAGCTAAGGAGAGGTTAGCATTATTCTTAAATCCAAAACTGCGTCAAAACTTTAAGGAGGGAGTCTTATGTACCAGATTTTGATTTGACTAGAAAAATATTTACAACTGCATGTGAAAGTCTCCCAAATGTAACCCTTCTGCCAGGCACCAGATGGCAGTAACAAGGGCTGAGTTCATCTTAGGGGTTTTATACAAATTGATTATCTTAGCTTAAGCCTCCACCCAGAAACCTGAGAAAATAAGATCTGTCTGGATGTTGCAAAGTGAAAAACTTCCCCACTCGCTACCAATATCAAATGATACCAGGGCTTATTAATGAGGGAAAGGAAAATGGGATGACAAACAGATTTAAGAACTTCTTAATAATCAGTAGCCCACCTCAACCTACTGTTAAGAGTTCAGCACAGTCAACAGGTTCAGAGTTCCCTCTTAGTCAATAGAGCTAGTGTTTCTCTTAGCCCAAGGTTTTCCTTGCCTCACCACTGCTGGGGCATTACTCTTCACCACTACTCCTCACTGTTGCTAGGGACCCTTTGGCAATGTTGGGGGGTGCTACTCCTCTTCTTGTTACAGAGGCAATCCAGCTCTTTTACATGCAATCTCAGCTCTTTGGGATCTGGCAGCTACCTGCAAATACCCGAAGGATTTTAGTTCTTTAGGACCAAGTGGGTAGCAGGTTCAGACAGAACCCACTAAAAGGACTTGTACATCACCAACACTTACCTCTTTATGGTTGTGATAGTGAGACATAATACCTTTTTTGTTTTTTTGCAAAAATGTATATTTTTATATATATGAATAAATAACTATATATATGCATATTTTCCTATACCTTTACAGTTCTGTTTTATGACCCATCTGATGTACTTGACAGTCCATGACACATAACCACAGTTAAACCATCATCATCCCCATTACAATAGTTGTAACCACTCACCCGCGTGCCTGTCACCATCTCCTTTACCTCTCACAATCACACAGAAGACTACCACAGTGCCCTTTTTCATCTGGCCCCCCACCCTTTCTCAACTCTCCCACCTGTTTCCCCAGTCCTTTCACTTATCATTATCATCATCATCATTCTCTTTAGTGGTCCCACTTCTGAACAGTCTGTGCCAGTATTTTCTCTTCCATGTGTCCTCCTCTGTCTTGTCCCCATTATCTTCTTGTAGTATCCTTGCAGCTCGCTCACTCCCATCATGACACAGTTCTTGACTGGGCAGTTCATGTGTACTTGAAAGATGCAAGTAAAAAAGCCTCTCCCTACCATTGTTATTCCTGACCTGGGGATCTCTTTACCTTAGACTTTCACAAAAGTTAGGGTGAGCACTGACTCCTCAGCTGCATTTACTCAACTTTCTCTTACAGTATCAGTCCCCTTAAGAACTTTACAATCTTAGAAGGCAGGACCAGTGCACACAAACCTGACTTCCCCGGCCTGTTATATTCATAATGGTAAAAGCAGTTAAAATACATTATCACAATGAAAACAGACACAAAATAGTTTTTCACTCCCTCATCCATGCATACCAATGGGGGGTATGAAGATAAGAGACACAATCCCCATAATCCAACTTTACATACCAATGGCAGTAGGCAAATAAGCACCATAGGGTGTGTCTACATGTGTATTTATACCAGTTTTAATTTACTGTGCAGTAAATTACTGCAGAGTAAGTGGGAATAAGCCAGTCTCTACACATGCAGGTGTTAAAGTGCATTAACACTGTGTGGATTGACTTGGGACTAACTTTAGTCCCAAAAAAGCCTACACCCACAGTTTCTGCTCAGTAAGGTTTCTACATGTGCATGACTGCACAGTAACTAATCAGGTATAAATTTGATACCTGTGTGATGCAGGTATCAAATTTACGCTCAAGTTGGCATAAGTCACCATATTTACTGTGCAGTATGGGCATACATGTGTAGATGTGCACAAATACTATGCAGTAATTTTGGTTACTGCATAGTAATTGTGGACATGTAGACGTGCCCACAAGTTGTCACACTGATACAATAGTAACAGGGCTACACAAAGAAACGGTGCTGTACCAAATGCCTGGTTTCACCATTTTTGGAAGTCAGTATATGCTGATAGAAATTGTAAGAGTTGTTTTTTTTATTGCCTTGACCTGCTATACTTCATTGCATGTGTGCAAATTTACCAAATACAAAGATTACTATTATTACTTTATTTAATGAAATGTGTGGTTAATTTAGGTTTTATTTGTTGATGTAAATATGGTGTATCATTATTTTCTCCCCAACTTACTGTTCATTTATCTTTAACCAAGACACTTAGCAAAAGCTAGATGTCAGAAACATTTTCTCACCATGTAGTCTGTTATATTTGGGAACAGTCATCCAAATGATGAAACTCCCATCGAGTAATTGAGATTAATCTATCCAAAGCACTTAAGAAAATATGGTTGAGGGACAAACTTGTACTCCCAAGATGAAGCTTATCAGTCTCACTGGGCACATCTACACAAGACGCTAAATGCACAGTAGACTAATTCTATTGGACATTAGTACATCATGGCAAAAGCCATGCTATTGTGCTTATGCTCAGTAGAATTAGTCTACTGTGCATTAGCATAACTTAAAAGGCATGTGATGGTGCTACTGTGCAGTAGCACTGGTTGTTGTACATTTAGTTAGTACCTGTTATTACAGGTACTGAACTTAATGAGCAGCAACTACATCACATTAATGAACATGTAGACATGTCCTCTTACCTTTCATTTTTAGTATTGTAAGATTAATTCTTTGTATTTAGATCTTTTTTGTCAACTCTCACAGCAAAACTCTGGAATTCTGTGAGGAACAAGGAACTCGTACATGCATGTGGCAAGTCAACTTCAAATCTTAGAATCTTCCCTGACTACCTTTATAGATGTTAATTCCTGAAAGCTGATGTTACTGAAGGAAACATGAGGAATCTAAGCAAAGGACTATGCAACTGAATTTAGTGATGTTCTTTGTTTAAGGTTTTGAAGGGTTTTTTTAATGTTATCTGTCTGATTTTTTATTAGGTGATAATAATGGTTGGTCTCAACAACTTGATAAATATTATGCCAAGTACAATGAAAAGAATTCCCCATATTCATTTGAAACAAAGACATCTACATGCTGTAAGTAGTAAGATATTGCTACTGTGAGTTCCCAGAAAGCAATGCATTGCAATTTGTTTACAATAAATCTCAATTCATGTCATGTTATTTAGTTTATATTGAAACGAATGACAATTGCATATAGTTTTAATGCATTTGTACAAATTTCAATTCCATTTATAGTGACAGCAAGCTTAGGAGAAGTAAATAAGTGGAAAAAATAAATATTTTCTCAATGGGAAACATCAAAGCTAAACCATTTATGACATAAATATATATGATTCACAAACTGGAATGACCATAAGCTGTGCATCTTTCAAGAAAAAAAATGGGGAAAAATTCTTTGACCTAGTTTTCCCACAATAACCATTCATCAAACAAGTTAAAAGTGTACATGGGAGAAGAAGAAACCCAAATGTTATAGGCTTCGTTCAAAATGAGTAAGGTATTTAGCTATGACATGAGACATATATAAATTTCCAATTGAGCTGTGATTAGCAGTTTGCTATACTATATTTAACACCAAGAATTCTGACCTAGATTTTGAAGCTTATATTTATAGTTTACTGGAGTTCTCTGTGAGGCCTATTGCTTTCTTATGAGCCAAATTCTATAGGTCCTGCTACTATAGTAACATAACCCATTAAATATTAAGATCCAGATATTTAAAGGTGAGTAGACATTGCTCCTCTCACCATTTGTCTCATTTTTAAAAAGTTAACATGGCACTTAGAAGCCCAAGTTACTTCTCAAGGAAATTGTTAGGGCATTCTTGAAAACAGAACGTAAGTTCTAAGTCACCTGAGTGTCAGAATGCTGATTAGAGCAGTGCCTTTAAAAATCTTGTTCTAAATTCTTAGTAACTTTAATGGTCACTACATGTCCTGAGCTAAATTAATCCATTGCTCATCATTTTGTTTTTTTGCTTTTACCCCACTGTAGGTAGCTTATATAATGCTTAGAACTGGCTGAAAATCAGGTTTCCATTTTGCAGAAATGTTCAGGATTTTTTAATTTGGATTTTTCTGTTGATTTGATTTTTCAGTTTTTTCTGAATGTACAGTAAACCAAGAACTCCCTGCACCATGCAGCTGCCCAGTACAACTGACATTCTTGTCAGTTTCACAGATAATAGGAGCAGTGAAATTGTCCAGAATATCAAATCTCACTTGGGAGGTTCCCAGATTTACAGCTTCAAGGCAGATACATTTTGCGATCAATTTTGGGGTCAGGGAAAGCCAAATAAATATATTTGGTCTGAATTTGGCTTTCCATCTGTTGCACAAATGTGCTAAACCTCCATAGCATGCATTGTTTTGTTTTGCTTTTTCCAATATTTTATATAGTATGCTATATAAATAGCTACAGTGCTAAAACACCATTGAATGTTAATCCATCTTGTAGTGTTGTATAGTATTTTGGTTAATCTAACAGTAGAATTTTTGAGAGCTAATATTTTTGCTCTCAGATTGAGTACATGCAAAGTGTGCACACATCTGCAATAAAATGTTACACAATTCCATTTACGTATACAAGTTGTTTTTTTAATATTAATGAATAAAGTGAATGTAGGCACACAGTCATACAATACTTTTTGCACTTGGAATAATACCTACCAGTATAATGTTTTGGTCCTGGGTGCCCTACAATTTTATTTTTACCCCCAAATTTATACTTTGCTCTAAATTTCCAGGACAATTTCACTCTTCCATCTCTTCCACCTGAATATGATGTAAATAGCAACCAAGAACTACTTTTTTAAACTGTGTCATTATCTTTGGTACAGTACATGGGTTATGAAAGTAAAATAAATGAGGTCAAGTCTAAAGACAGACTTTTTTCCCTCCATGTTGCTGTGAAGTTAATCATGAACCTCAATCTTTGAATCTTTCATCCTATTTACCTCATCTCAAGACACTCTTTTAAATAAATTAAATATTCATGAATGTATTTTGCTAGGTTTGTTTATACTGACAAATATGTATCAGAAATGAAGCAAAAACTTATGTGACAGCACCTGGATAGAGGCGGGTGGGAGTACATTGCTGTATTCAAAAATAAAAATAAGAGACCAGTCAGATAAAGTGCTGTCACATCAGGCCATGATATCCAGCTCAAAAGCCCATATAGATCTTGTAATTATCTAGACAAATGTATATTAACTAAAGTCCTACTAGGTCTAAATCAAGTGTGTACTTGAGTACTTTGAGTTAAAACATTAGCCACTTCTGTTTAGCGTGCTATGAAATGTCATTGTGCTAAATATTATCATTCTCTAACCTTTCTCTTCTTTCTCTATCACATCATCCCACCTTTTGCCATCACCACATTCTCCTTTTCATTCAGTGGTCGAATCTGTGCCAGTACAATGTTCATGCCAAGGGCTAGAGCTTGACTGTAATGGTGCCAATTTACGCGTTGTCCCTTCAGTCTCTTCAAATGTGACTATGATGTAAGTAGAGCAGAACAAGCAGCTTCTTGATCTATGCAGACTTGAATATCAGCTCTGCAGACCCTCTCATAATTATAGCCTTACAATTATAGATGCTTGGCTTAACTAATGTTTATGGAAGTACAGTATCTTTCTGTATTGAAGTCTATCAGAGTGAAATTAAAGTGTAAATTTTCCTGCATAAAACATAAGGTAAGGACCAGATCCCATTTGTATGTTGCGTCTGTGATATAGACATGCTAAATTTCCCTCTTGCCTCTGGGTATCCCAGGCATTTTTAGGCATTATAACACCTACATGGAGGTACCTAAGTAATCAGTCTGGATCTGGCCTTACAACACTATTCACTTATGTCAACTATAATTTATGATTATCTTGGATGAGTACAATTTCACCAGTTTTAAGAACTGCACAAGAGATTATTCTGTTAGATACACAAAACCAGGACCGTATCTTTATCCTATAAGACTTAGTCCAATAGTCCTGTAGACACCAACAAACAAACTGAAATTAATGGATTTACCTGTATGAATAAAGGCTAGGAGGACTTACTCACTGCCTCCTGGGTGCATCTACACATTCATTAATGCACCGTAGTTACTGCACATTAAGTTTAGTACTTGGATAACCAAGTACTAAATCAATATGCAGTAACTGACACTACTGCACAGTAGCACCAACACACAGCTTTTTAGTGATGCTAACTGTGCAGTAGCATAATACAACTGTGCAGTAGAGTATTAGCATGGGTTTTGCCCTGCACGCTACTGCGCAATAGAATTAGGCTACTGCACAGTTAGCATCTCATGTAGACACACCCCTGGTGTAAAGTCAGTACAGCAGTGTAAATTGACCTAGGTCATCCAGGCATTCCAGAGTACTGGTCTTGACTTAGTCTGAGACAGGGCTTTCCATACAACAAACAGAGGACAGCAGCAAACATACCAATCTAGGGAATGTTCCTATAAGTCTTCTTGCTCATTTCGAAACATGAAACTTCTGTTCAGTGGCACCTCTCACAGGGGCATTGGGAGGCAGATATTTTGTGCATTACAGGTGAAAATAAATCTCTTGAGTTTTAGTTTGTCCTCAGGCCTTTGAAGTCTTGGGTTTGGCTATAGTGTCATTTTGTCAGTGAAGAGGGGACACGAAGACAGACACTGTGGTGATGCAGCTCTGGGCTCACCATTAACTAGATTTGGAGCAGGTATGGGCTGCAATTCTTTCCTGACAAGTTCAGCCCATTTCCCACAAGTACCCACTCAGCTTTTATTATTTATCAGAGTGAACCATTGTCCTGCTCCAGCCTTTTAATACAAGTCATAGCATTACCTAGCTGTCCCAACTCTAGTACTGCTTTAAAAACTAACGGTGTTCCATGACCAGCCAATGGTGGAGCCAAGTCTTATATAGTTTAGACTGCTCCTAGAAAAAATACAGTTCATGCTAATTTTTCTATTTAGAAAGCAACATGAAAGTTGGGCCCACAGCTACATGCCCTGGTATTTACCATATTAGCCTAAATCCAAGATGACCCCATAATAATTAAAAATTAAAATACATGAAAAATTTGCCCCTTGCCCTGCCATGCTGTGCCTGCCCCTACCTGCCTGTGTCCCCCTCCCCACCATTGTCTATCCCCCTGCCTCTCCTCCATACCTCGTATTCTCGCTGCCACTTACCTTCTGCAGCAGCTGTGCTCCAGCTCCCAGAGAGTCAGTACCAGCAGCTCTGGCCTTGGCCCAGCCCCAGCCTGGCCAGGCAGAAACAATGGTGGCAACTCTGGACCCAGCCAGGTCAGAGCTAGAGGGGTCTGACCCAGAGCTGAAAATAAGGGTTGGGGGGCAAGCTGCACAGTGCAACTTCCAGTCCTCCCCCTATGTTCCCCATGCTGCAAGTCTCCTACCCCACTGCATAAGCCTCTACCCCCACTCCCAGGGAAGGCAATGATTCAGCTTTGGCCTGGGGCTCAGGGCTAAAATTGGAACTAAGGCACCACCTGCCCCAAGCCAGTACTCAAATCTAAGATGAGGGGTTTTTTCTCACCACATTGATTTGAATAAATACTATATCTCCCATTCACAAGGTCCAAGGGGCATGGAGATGCTATAAATAGGCTGACCATATGGAAATCCCGGAAATCTGGGACATCATCTGGGAAATCTGGACCGCCCCCCCTCCTCCTACCCCCTCCCTCAACTGCTCTTACAAGTCAGCAGAGCAGGGCTGTATGCGTGACAGGCAGGCAGTGGTGCCTGCCTGCCTACTTGCAAAGTGCTCTGCACTGCTATGATTCCCAGCCAGACTGCATCCAGTGCCCTTGTATTTCTGGGATGCCTCTTATAATTCTCAGCAGCTAGCTGGGATCAGCCTCTGAAATCCAGGACTGTCCAAGCTAAACTGGGACATATGGTCGCCCTAGTTATAGAGCAAGTTCACTTAACCTCCAGGGAGGGATGCGTACCAGTAGTACGTGTCACTTAAGTGTAACCCTCCCGGCAGATGAAGAAACATTCAGCAGCAGACTTTCAAAGGAAACCACTCACCATTAAAGATAAGGAGTCCATTTACCCTATGAAAAGGAAAATTAATATCCTACAACATTGATCTGAGATCTCCAGTGGTAAATTTGTGCATTCCCATATGGAAGCCTTTTGACCAACCACAGATATATTTCTGCCAAATCTACATGGAGAATATTCTGAGTCTGGGTTAGTAAGATTAACTTGTGCTTCCATGTATATTTCTGTGCCTACATAGGTGTCCATCTGATATAACTGCATAGTGAAAGAGGTTGTATTAACAGTGATTTTAAGAATCAAGTGAAAATGCAAACCTTGAAATGGTAGAAAAGTGAAAATAACCTTTCTTAATCAGCTCTTCTTTTCCAAACACACTGGGCTAAATTCATGCCTTATAATACTTTTCTAAATTGAGTCACTCTATGGTTTATGATAAATTAATTTAATATAACACAGAGGCAGACCAAGAGGGAATATATAATAATAAAATAAAATGTAAAAACACTTCTCTGTTTACACGCATCTCTGTTTACTTTACAACATACAGACACACAAAGTCACCTTCCTGGAAAGATTTAATTATAAACATTTCTGCCAAATAAAACACTACGTAGATTTATTAAGACAAAATGAAACCAAAGGATTTACACTGACGATGAACTTAGCCCATTTCATACCTTTATTGACTAGTTTTATTTTTGTTGCAGGTCCCTTCAATATAATCTGTTACGACAGCTTTCAACTGATGTTTTCAAGAAGTATCAAGACCTTAAAAATCTGTAAGGAAGTACTTTAAACTTGAACCTGAAACCAACTACAAACTGTAATAGATTTTTGGCTTACTAAAAAATCCCTGTTCATACAAAAGAGTTTATTTTGCCTTACCTTTAGTTAAAATGTAATGTATTTTTGTTCATATGGCCTTATTTGGCTTCTCTCCATTTTTATAGGGAAAGTCTTTTGGATATTCAATTTAAACACTTTCTGAATATTAAATTTTCATCATCTGGATTATTCCATACTAGAAAACTAATATAGAAGTGTATCTTAACATTCATCATGTCTTAAGGAAATTAAATTTGTAATAGACAGAAATATATCAAAAAACATGAAAGGAAACTGAATCAATTTCCCTCAGTAAAATGAAATTTTGCAAAGTTAAAAGCATTTCTTGCCATGAATAGAATCATTCATGTAGCTGAGAACATTTAATATATTTCTGTATATATATTTCTGAATATATAATTAAATGGGATGTGTGTGTGTGTGTGGTGTGGGGAGAGAGAGAGAGAAACAGAATTGTAATAGACAGAAATATATAAAAAAAACATGAAAGGAAACTGAATATATATATTTCTGAACCACTCGTGATGATCACTACACAGCAATCTCCTATCCTGGCTTATTTACATTAAAATTCTGTGATAGAATTATTTTTTGCATTTTATGTGTAATATTTATTTAAAGAAGCCCTAGTCCTGAATGAAGTTGAATGATATAAAAATAACAGACAGTTGAGATACAAGGTATAAAAAAGCACTCTGTTTTTGTCTGTTCAACACACAACTTAGGATCTAAGAACAGCCCAGGGAAATTATAACTTGTATGTAGTATTCCGATGTACTGCAGCACCATCTTGTGTTGACAAAATGAAGTACCCTTACCAACTCAGACAATAATGTAAATAATGGGATCCTTCCGTTTAAAAGAAACATACGTACATGAAACATTTCTTTATATAATTTAATTTCCTTCATTCACTTAGGATTCAGAAGGGAGTGTCCAGTTAAAATTACAAGATATTATAGAGTCCAATCCTATATTTATTAGAGTGTCAAATCTGCCATTAACTTGACCAGCAAGATTTGGCCCTTTACTTAATGAAGTATGTAAAGATTGGGCCCTCTACTTTTAATGAAGATATATTTTCTTTTTACAACAAAGACAAAAAAGGACTTATACAGAACAAAGAAATACAATATTGTTTTCAAACCTAACATCTTATCCAAAAAGATCATACTTGGGGTCTAACACAGGACACAGGATGCATGTATTTTTATTATATGAGGGCACGTCTAAATGAGATATTTACAGAGGAGCTGCCTATTAGCTCCACAGTAAACATCTCAGCTTCTACCTGTGCAGCCCTGTTAGGCCACAGGAAACTAATAAACTCTGCAGCAGGATAGTACTTGTAAATAAGCCACATGTAGACACTGACCCAACTGGCTAGGGCATGAGGGTACTTCAGCTGCCTGCCAGCTAGCCCCACACTGGAGCACTCTCATGCCTGAACCAGCACTGCCGCAGCACATTGAGCCAGGCAGGAGCAGCCACAGGCTGGCAGGCTGACCCCTGGGACCCCCACCAGTTGAGGCTGTTCTGACCTGGTTCAACGTGCTGCGGTCCCAGGCACATGTTCAAGTGGTACACCCAGGAGCAATGAACTCCTGTTCAATATGCATCAGAGTTTATTGCTTCACATTAATTGCACAAGCAGATGTGCTCTGTATAAGACAAATCAGATGTTGGTTTGTATGGTTTTAACTACCACTGATTCAAAGATTTGTTTAAAATTATCAATAGGTCTTTCAAATCTTTCAGATATAAATGTATGGGTGTTTGTCAAAGTAGTTAAAACATAGAATTCTTGATGACAAGTTTTCAAATAATACATATCCCTTAAATTTAGTGGGTAGGTTTCTTTCTTTTTGCTTTTTTATGGTGGGGGGGATTGCTTTTGTATGTTTAGAAAAATAATTGCTGACATTATTATATCTTCATAGGTATCTTCAGAATAATAGAATAAGAAATGTATCAGAACATGCTTTCAGGGGTCTATACAACTTGACAAAGCTGTAAGTATCACCATCACGGTTCAGAAGGAAAGTGTAATAAAGTCAGCTTTGGGAACAACTATACTTATTTCTCATTTATTGTGTGTATATATATAGGTGACTCCAAAATGTTCTAAATAAGGAACTACAACATTTAATTTAGAGAATAAGGACTTCAGAAGATTTTGACCTATTCAAAGCTTTTGGCAAGAATGGACCCTAAAAATGCCTCAGAGATTTTGTACTGCCTCTATATCCTCAAAATTTTTAATACTTTCAACAGTAAAAGACTAAACCCCACTGACTTTAAATTCCAGCCTTCCTTGACCAACTTACTAGAAATTAAGAGTAAATAAAAGTACTAGGCTGCCATATTAACTTGAGACCATTGGAAGCTCTTTACCATCTTATTTTTTCAGAGAGAATTAATCATATAGGTAGGGAAAATATACTTCCTTTTTCTTTGCCCTAACAGATGCAATGGGCAATTTAAAAATACTTTTATTTTTATTAAAAAAACTGAACCTGTTCACTGAAATGGTTTAAAAGGGAAAATCCTAATATATTGTTATCCTTAGTCTTTGATACTTTTTCACTGTGCATTTGGATAAAAAAACATTATTACTGTATTTACTTATATAATGCACCTTCCCCTGCCCCCCTCTCCCAAATTAGCCATCCAAAATTGGTGTGCGTGTCATTCAAGGAAACCGATTTTTGTGCCAGAATGGTAAGAGGGGGAGTGAGGGAGGAACTGAATGTGCTGAAATGGTGATGGGGGCTGTGCTTACTACTGGCTCTGCCAGGCCTGAATAGCCCAGCCACATGGAGTAGGGACAGGGGCAGACTTCTATCATCAGCGTTGCTCTTCCCCTCCCACTTCCCATCCCCTCTGCAGGGCCAGTGCAACTACAGGTTTAACCCTCTCACAGCCACTGCTGAATTGGCATGAGCTGTGTTGGTCACACGGCAAAGGGAAGTGGGGGGCGGGGGGTGACACTGACAATAAGAATCTATCCCTTCTCCATGTACCTGGAAGGTTGAGTGCTAGCTGATCTAGTACCTTGGCAGGAAAGACTCTGGAAAAATGTTTTTCTACTTCATTTTGCCTTCCTAAAACAAGAGAGAGAGAGAGAGATAGTTGGTTGTGTTAGTGTGAAGTCAGGCAGAAGGCATAGCAGGATGGCACCTTTAGCATCTGTCTGGTTCAGAGAGGCATAAGCTTTCATAGGTGATAGAATCTGATAAAGTGGGCTGTTGCCTATGAAAGCTTATGCCTTTCTGAACCAGTTAGTATTCAAGTGTGTGCAGTATGCAAATAAATACAGTCTTATTCTATTCCAGCCACTTTGCAGCACTCTTTAGTCTATCTTTTTTCAACTCTTTTTGATATCTAAAGCTGTCCAGCATTGCCTTAGGCAACACTGAACATTGAATTTGCTCCTACTGACGTCCAAGGGAGTTTTCCTTTTCAGTTCAGTAGGAACTAGAGAAAGCCCAGAATGCTTCTGACGCATGGAAAATGGTTTGCCTGGTGCCATTAAAAAAAGACAGAAAATGCTGAGCAATCATCACCCAGAAAGTTTCAAATGACTGTATTTCTACTCTTGTTCGTAACAATTGTGCAGCCTATGCAAAAGACCAAGTTGATATCATGGCACATGCTAGCTCTCTGAAAGAGAGAATAGTCACAAAAATATAAATGTTTTCATTTTTAACAATGGATTTTCATTCTGAGAAATATCTTTCTGCATTACAATGACTTTCTCAATCTTAAGACTCATTTTTACTTCTCTGACACTGATCAGGCATTCTGCTATTTGCTGTGTTTATTGGTCTTGTTTCAGGTATCTGAGTCACAACAAGATAACCTTTTTAAAGCCTGGTGTCTTTGAAGATCTGAATAAACTTCAGTGGCTGTATGTACTGCTTTTTTGCATACATTTTTTTCAAGACATAGTTAAGGCAACACAAAGAAATATTTTCATTCTTACTTGTCATCATTTGGTTTTGTTTAATTTGAGCCATGTCTTTTTATACCACCTAATTATTAAGGGACTCCTCTTCCTGGTGGGAAACAGTTCCTTTAGGCTTTGGTGAAAACAGAGTCAGGTCATCGGGCTTTAATTGTTCTAATTAAAGACTCTGACCTTTTTTTATAAATAATTGTTTACTATAAAATAAGTCATTAAATAAATAAGATACTCCGAAATGATAGAAATAAGAATGTCTTGGGAAGTCCTTTTCCTGTTTACAATGTTTGAAATCCCACAGAAGAGATGGCATTCATAATATGACATCTTGACAATATTACTGCTTTCTAGAGAGAGGGAAGTTAAATACCATTTAATGTCTGGCATTTGGAAAAAATAACATTGAGATTTGAAGGAATTAATAACACAGATGTCTGTTTTATGACTCTGTGACTAATTTTTACTGTGTTTTCAACTGAAAGATTGTCTCATTTTGATATACTACTGCTTTGGAAGAATTATATATTTGGAGACCAAATGCTAATCAAATTATTTAAAAAACTGACAGAAAAATTGCTTTATGTTTTTTAGGTAAAAACATATTTCACATAATCATTCAAACTATATTGGAAATAGTGCATTTGATGAATATTCTACCTTGAGATGCTATGATGTAGTAATTACATTTTCACATGTAGCTTGACGGGTTATTTGAAAAATATTAGTTTGGAGTAAGTTATTTTAAACATCTGTCTGATTTAAAACCCTAGTATTTATCAAGTTGATATATACTTTGTTCTGAATAATAGGATAATTGAAAATAACAGGATTAGTAGAATCTCTCCATTGAGTTTCTACGGACTCAAGTCGCTTATTCTCCTGTAAGTATTAAATGGAATATTCAAAATAAATCATAGATTAAAACAAGCGTGTATGTTAACGATTTTGCCTGTCTGTTTTCTAGCAATATTGTCATATATCTCAGGTAGTAGAGCTTCTTTTTTTTGGAAACAGAGGCACCCTTTTGGAAACTGGCATCTCCAGTTTTTTAAGTGCTAAAGAGCATGGGCTAATCCAGACTCATTAAAATCAACAGGAGCAGACATGAAGTTATGTCTTTGTTTTATTAAAAAAGCACAGGAAGACCAGTCAGAATGCACATAATTATCTGCTTATAAAAGCAAACATGTCTGATATCCCAGATTATCAGCCGGATAATTTGGGAACCAAAACCCAAAGTGTCTAGCACAGCAATTCTCTATGAGTGTGCCAGTGTACCCTGGGATGCCATGAAATCTTCTGAAGGGTGTCTCAAGGTATGAGTAAATTAGCAGATGAGAGGAGTTAAATGCAGGTTCAGGCCTGCCCCTTCCTGATCACTGCCTGGCCTCTACTGCCCTCTACAAAGAGATACATCCTATAATAAATATCTGTTGTTTTTAAAATGAGGTTCTACTCAATTCACAAAAGTTGTGGTAGGGTGCCTTGAGTTAAACAAGGAGTGCCTTGAGTCTAAAAAGGTTGAGAACAGCTGATCTAGTATGTCTGTAAAGGGCTGGAAAAGAGTGATATTTCTCTGTATCCGTTTTGTTAGGAACAGTGCTTTACCTTATAATAGCTTTAACTTTTATGAGGTTGTTTCGTGGTCTAACACGAAGTGCCCCAGGGGTCAGTTCTGGCACTGGTCTTATTCAATGTTAATGATCTAAAACATGGGCGATTAATGCCTCCTGAGTTGGGGGGGCACTTGCCCCCCCAGCAGCCAGTCAGCAACCATGGGGGGGGTCCCCCCACAGCCAGTTGCACTGACACTTCCAGGTCAGCATGATCAGCCACAGGGGAACCCCTCCCCCCCCAGTCAGCATGATCAGCCACAGGGGGACTGTGGGGATCGGTTCCCTGGCACCTCCACTCCCTGGCCGGCACTCTCAGGGGAGGGCACCAGTGCTCTCTCCTGGCCCCACTCCCTGTCACCTAACTAGGGAATGCTGGCTGTCAGGGGGTGCACCAGTGCTCTCAGGGGGTTCACATGCACCCCCATGCACCCTCTACACATCGCCATTGATCTGGAAGATGGGATGAAATGCACCCTCAGGAAGTTTGAGGATGACACCATCTGAGAAACGTAGTAGATACGCTGGAGGGTAGGGCTAGAATTCAAAGTGACCTAGACAAATTGAAGGATTGGGCCAAAAGAAATCTCATGAGGTTCAATAAGGACAAGTACAAAGTCCTGTACTATGTACCAGTATGGACTGGGGGCTGACTGGATGAGCAGCAGCTCTGCAGAAAAGGACCTGGGGGTTACAGTAAACAAATGAGATAGACATGAGTCAGCAGTGTTCCCTTGTTGTCAAGAAGGCTAACAGCATACTGCACTGTATTAGTAGGAGTGTTGCCAACAGACCAAGGGAAGTGATTATTCTGATGTAGTCTGCACTGGTGAGGCCATATCTGGAGTACTGTGTCCACTTTTGCCTCCTCCCCCACTATAGAAAGTATGTGTACAAGTTCAAGACAGTTCAGCAGGGAGCAACAAAAATGTTTCAGTGGCTGAGGCACATGACTTATGAGGCAGCCTGATGGAACTGGGTTTATTTAGTCTGCAGAAGAGAAGACTAAGAGGGGATTTGATAGCAGTCTTTAACTACCTGAAGGGTGGTTCCAAAGAGGATGGAGCTAGACTGTTCTCAGTGGTGACAGGTGACAGAACAAGGATCAATCGTCTCAAGTTGCAGCAAGGGAGGTTTAGATTGGATATTAGGAAAATCTCTCTCACTAGGAAGGTGGTTAAGGACTGGAGCAGGTTACCTAGAGCAGTGGTGGAATCTCTATTCTTCAAGGTTTTTAACACCTGGCTAGACAAAGCCCTGGTTGGAATGATATAGTTGGGAATGATCTTGCTTTGAGCAAGGGGGTTGGACTAGATGACCTCCTGAGGTCTCTTCCAACCCTAATTTTCTATGATTCTATATAGCTATGTAAATAGCAATGCTATTGAAATACTTTGGTTCATATTTAAGATCCTTGCATAAAAACGCAAAATCCTGTTGTTCATATAGTCTTATTCAGAGCTTTCACCATGTGTATATTATAGGTTTTTGCTGTAAGCTACGATACTATTGTACATTCTATATGGTAACAAGCAGTAATGGCAAAAGGTAAATTCAAGGAAATGCTGAAGTTTAAAATTAGAGATGTAAGATCAATGTCTTAGAAATCCTATCAATCAGAGAAGAATAGGACTGGAAGGGACCTCGGGTAGTCATCTTGTCCAACCCTCCTGCTCAAAGCAGGATCATCCCTATGTAAACCATTCCAGGCAAGCATTTGTATAAACTGTTCTAAAAACTACCAAAGATAGAGAGTCCATAGTCTTTCTAGGTAGTGTGTTCCAATGCTTAATTACTCACCACATTATAAATTTCTCCTGATATCCAACCTAAATTTCCCTTGTTGAAATTTAAGACCATTATTTCATGTTCTGTTCCCTCCAGCCACGGAGGAAACAGAATTAATGTTATCGCCATCCTCTTTATAACTAGCCTTAAGGTATCGAATCCTCATCATCTTCTCTTCTCCAGGCTAAATAATCCTAGTTCATTCAACCTTTTCCCCTAAATAATGTTTCCTAGACCTTTCATCATCTTTGTTGCTCCTTGCTGGATTCTTTACAATTTGTCCATATATTTAAGTGCAGCACTCCAAACTGTACACAATACTCCATGTGAGGCCACACCAGTACTGAATAGGTGGAATAATCACTTCCTTTGACTTGCAACCAACACCTCTGTTAATATAATCCAGTATGCTATTGACTTTTTTGCAACAAGAGCACTGTTGACTCGTTCAGCTCATGGTCCACTCTTACTCTCAGGTTCTTTTCTGCAATACTGACAGCCTAGCCACTTATTCCCTAACCCATATATATGCCTCTTCAATGCAGAACTTTGCACTTGGCCTTACTGTATTTCATTTTGAACCTTTCTCCAGTTTATCAAGGTCATTCTGAGTCCTAATCCTGTCTTCTGTAGTGCTTGCAACTCTGTCCAGTTGAGCATCCTCTGCAAGTGTTCTAGTGTGTGCTCAATACCATCCTCTAAATCACCAATGATAAATGAAAAAATGAGTCTAGGATAACACAAGATACTGAATACAGCTGCTTCTCTAGCAAATAGTGGACACATCTACACAAGACACTAAATGCAGAGTAGACTAATCCTACTTTGCATTAGTACATTACAGCAAAAGCCGTGCAATGGCTCTAATGCACAGTTGAAATAGTCTAGTGTGAGTCCTACTTTTCTTGCTGAAAGTATCAAACTGGTGTTTAGAACACAAACAGCAGAGCAGATACTTTGGCCTGGGATTCAAAATATTTCAATCTGTATTAAGTAGCAGATGCTGTAATGTTTTCAAAGAAATAAAATAAATGAACCTAACGATTTGATTACTGTGTTATACCTTGTCATATTGGGTATATATATGATGCTTTACTGCTATTGATATGAAATAAAATAAATGTAATGAAAATATATATAATAAATCTAAACAAAATAATATATTTCTAATTTTTTTTAAATGTTATTGAAGTAAAGCTTTCAAAGCAGAGCATTTTGAATTTCTGTTTCATGGGAAATTTCAGAGAAAGCAGTTTTAGTTCTGATTCGGAGTGAAAACAAATTCTGAAATGTTGGAAATTTCCCATGAAACTAAAATTCCAAGCTTCGAACAACTTTACTTACAATACCCCAGGAGAGTAAGGAAAACTTCAGTTTGATTTGGAGGTTAGAGGAATTTGAAAAAAAAAACAGTTGTCCAACAAACCAGAATGTTTTAATTGTGATATTTTCAGTACATCAGCTTTCAACTCCTGCTGTTAAATATAATCAAGAACCCAATCCTTTTCCATTAGAGTTGATGCAAGCTTGCTTTTGATTCACTGAGGGAACAGTCAGACTCTAGGTTTATTTTAAAAAGGCATGTAGAACTAACTTCACATACACACTTCAGCTGTGTATGTGATGTAAAGCAGCCAGACTATACCAGTAGACAGCTGCAAAAGAAGTTCCCTTTGCCAAGTTATTCATTGAAAAATTCAAGAGAAATTAAGATCCCACCAAAAATCATGTTATTACCTCTAATATCATGAGAAAAAAATCTTTCCCATGCTGTATTAGGAAGGGGGAAAAACTGCAAAAGAGACATTGTTCTTTAATATCAATTACTGCAAAAACATCATGAAATACTGGGTTTTTTTCTTTTTTCCAGAGTGCTGATGCATAATTCTCTTTCTCGCTTACCTGATAGATCTCTGTGCCAATACATGCCCAGACTGAACTGGCTGTAAGTTTTATTTTACTTGGAAAAGAAACTTTGATCATCTTGAAACGGATGATGTTCCATAACACTTAACTTAGCCCTAAGTTAAATATAAGAAAGGGGAATGATAGAGAGCAGAAATCTCTCCTTTCATTCCTGTAATGCTGTTTGTTTGTTTTTATCTCAGCTAGCCATAGAGGGCCAGGAGACAGTTTGTCCCAGAAATGTTATGATAAAATGATACCATCACAATTATCTCCCTTGCACGGGCTCTGATACTGTATTTGTTTTTTATAAATTGCTTTTGATACAAATACCAACCGATTATGTTGTTTCAATTTGGGGATGGAAGGAATAAGGATGGAACAGTTTTTAAAATATGAGCCTTATACCTCCCAACAGTGAACAGAAGAACTTTCATTTTAATTGAATGTAAACAGTTTTAAAATGTTTCTAACATTAAAATGTTGTAAATACAATTACAGCTCTTTGAGCCAGTGTTGCCTCCATTGTTGGCTGAAGGCATTAATTGTGTATATGTCAAGAGCAGGCATAAGTCCCAGTCCAATAAAATGATTTAAACACTTTCGCTAAATACAGATAACCAAAAAACCTGAGGCTGAATTGATTCAATCTTCACAGGTTATTCTAGGCTACATAGATTGAATTGATAAGGCAGTGAACACATATTCACTTTTGATTCCAGAAATGCATCCAGATGCCTGCAGTGGCCCAGGTCAGAAGCCAAGGGGTGTTAGAACACACAGCCCTGCTCAGCTGAAGCAGACAGCTTGGGCCAAGGCTAACCTGCCCATCCTGTGAGGGAGGTTTGCAGGGAAGGTGCAAAGCATCTTGGGATGCTGGGGGACTGTGAGTTAACTTGAATCTGGAGGGGATCTGGGACAGAAGTTCAATAAAATGATTTAATTTAAATCAGCTAAGTCTGATACTACATCCATCTAGGGTTATCTTAAACTGGTTTGGACCATTTTGAAAGTGGTTTATGTGCACTGAATTTCTGTTGTGTTACAAATTTTAATGGTTTTCCAATCATGTATACTGGTTTAGGTATAATTTCTGTCCCTGGCCTCCGGTTAAGCCTACGTTTAAAAGCTTTCCTAGATCAGGCCCATATAACCACCAAGCATATTCAGTAGCAAACCTTGATTCATCTTTATGAAAAGTATCATTTATGCTGCAGCTACCATGCAACAATTAAACCATTGCCACTGTTGCAATAAAAGATATGTTGGATGCATCCACACATACAAGTACATGCACTTGCAGCAGCTCATATAGCAACAGCACAAATCTGTGCCAGAGGTTTGTGCTTTAGCACATGTGCCTGAACATTCACTTTGGTGTGTGGCAAATTGTGCCACCTGGGGCAAACTGACCCTGCCCAGCTCCTCCCAGATCTTCAGCCAGGGGGAGTTAGAAGCTACAGTATAAAAGCTGCCCTGGCAAGCAGCTCAGGGCTACTTACCCTCAAGAGCTTGAGGCCTGGCCAGTTGATATCTGGGGACACTAGCCATGTGTGCCAGCTGGACTACTTAAATAGCTCTAACCTGCAGTGTCCCCTTTACCCATTGCAGCAGTCTGGCAGTGGGGGCTGCTGCTGTCTGTGACCTGCTGCCACCTGCAACCACATCCAACCCCTTGGACTGGTGGCCCCATGTCTGCACACCTGTCAGACCTGGATGGGGACCACACAGCTGCCTGGGCTGTGGTATGGGCACTGTAGCAGAGCCACCTGCACCTCTGGGCCAGCTGCCACTGTGCCATGGCTGCAGTTAGACTTTGGATGGCACTGCTGTCATGTCTACTGGTGTTCCCACTTTGCCATCTGGACAGTTATCACCCAGAAGATGTGCTTGTTGTGGTGGCCCACTTTGAACTGTCAAACCATACCAAAATTAGAGTCCACAGTGCAAATATGCAGTGTGGAAATTTTTTTCATTCCTAGCATGCCTCTTCTGGCATCTCAGACTACTTTGAGACACTGCAACAGGCGCATACTCAGTCATCTGGATGTGGCCGTTATGGTTTGGCAGAGGCACAAGAGACTGGGAACCCTGAGTTCTTTCGTCTCAAGCACACACTTGGGAGCAGTCATAAATCAGTCCTTAGTTCCTGAAACCAAGCATACAAATTCCTGTTATCCTTTTCGAACTTGCAAAAACCTAAACTCAGGATTCCAGTTTATGCTAAAGGAGTTGACCTGGAGGAGTTCATGTTTCATTGTTCTCAGGGAGTGAGAGCCTACAAAATCACATGCTTCTCTGAACCAGTTAATCTCTAAGGTGCTACCCTACCTTGCCTTTCGTACGACTACTGTTGTCCTTTGTTCTGTGTTAAGGTTCTACTGAGGTCTCCCTTTTAATAGGGAATTCAGAGTAAGTTTCTGATTTAAATTAAATTTTGTCAGTAATTGAAAGGAGGTTTTTTGTGTGTGTGTGTGTGTGTGTTTTTTTTATCTCCCAGAGACTTTGAAGGCAACCATATACGTAACCTTAGAAACATCACCTTCATCTCCTGCAGCACTTTAACTGTACTGTAAGTAATAGTACATGCTGGGCAGCCAGAATGAACTCTGTCGTGAACAATCATTAAATTATGTAAAATAGTTTCTGACATCAAAACTTTCCAAAATATTGATTATTGCTTGGAAATAATGGAGATTATTAAAATGCTGCATTTTAACTGAGCACAAAAAAGTAGAACCAATTTTATAGCAACATTAACCGTAGTATATGCAGCATAACTTCACTGAAGTGGATTTGAGCAGTTGCATCAAATATTGAGATTTATAAACCATGTAAAAATGTGAAAAATTTGACCACATACATGACAAAATTCATGAATAGTATCTTCATTTAAGCAGATTGCTGGCAATTAGACATTTTAGATTAACCCAAAAACTTCCTTAGAAATATTGAAATCTTATTCTGAACTCTCCTCCCCTCCTCTCTCATGCTGTTACTGAGTCTCTCACCTGCCCTCTAGCAAGTGTTACTTTCTCATCTATGTAATTTTCTCACTCGGCTCTCTCTTCCCTACATGCATCTACCCTAGTGATTTAATCTCCACTCAGTGGAATATTTTGGATGAACACAGAATATAGAATCAAGCCCTGCTGATTGCAGTTCTCAAGAATATGCACTTTGGATTTGTACTTTCATACATTTTGCATAAAACTAGAGAGGTTTATTCATCCTTCCCAAAATATCCAGAATTCTCAAATAAGTAGTAGTTATTACCTTCAAACTCCCCTAAGGCATACATAATCACAAAATACTTAACATTTCAGAGTTGATCTAATTGTCAGAAGATGAAAATACAACTGAAAGTGTATTTATGCATGTAGTGCACATGCACACACATACTGCACATATATATTACAGATGTGCATATATACATACACATAGACATATAATATACATATACATGTACATATACAGGTAGAAATATTTATAGAATATCAGTTTAAATAATTGGGGATATTGCTAATTCAGTGAACAATTAAATTGGATAAGATACAGATAAAAGAATATGCAACCTTATATAGAAAAAAAGGAATTATTTTACAACATTAGGCTTCCCAGAAAACAGACAACTTTCAGAAAGTTGAAACATATATTTGTTTTTATCCTTTCAGGGTGATGAGAAGAAATAAAATCAGCTCTTTAAATGAAAATAGCTTTTCCTCTCTCCAGAAGTTAGATGAACTGTAAGTTTATTTTTTAATTAACTTTTATATAACAGTCTTTAGAGAAACTTCCCAGCCTCGCTGTCATTCACTGTATTTACTCAAATACAAGACAAGGGGGTTTTTTTCCCCCAGCCAGCATGAATTTGCATGCAAGAAAACCTCATTAAATACATTGTTAGCTGCCAAAAGCAGCATGTGCTCAATAATGGAAACCAACTAGGAAGCTCATTAAGTGCAGCCAAAACTGAGCATGCCGTTAAACCATATGGACCATATTAGACAAATACAATGATGGGAACCTACCACAAGGACAGATTAGTGAAGCCCATGTAAATAAGATATATGAGAGTTCCCAGTGCACTCAGTCCCCTTCGGTGCTGACTCTTTTTTCAAGTCATGGTGAGCCACTACATTGAATATATTTTTATTTCCCCCTGTAATTCCACAGCTGAGCTGTGGCTTTCTTTCCCAATTCCAATGATTCCTGTTTCTTCACCAGCCTTAAATGTCTGGCAGGCATCACTAAATAGAGCCCAAACAGGTCACTCAAAATCCTTCTGTCATCCTCTCTCTCAGCCTGATGTGGCCCACCTCCATAAGATGGAGCTGGACCAGGTTGCCCTGTGCCTCACTGCATATCCATTTTTGGAGGATCCCAGGACTGGTGACAAGAACATCCAGTTCCACTCATGAGTTGGGGGCTAATTAGCACATGGATCCTTTGGGGCAGGCTGGCGGGGGTGGGGGGCGGGATATCTGAAGTACACACACATACTGAACAATGCTGAGCTGTGGGGTCACCGTGGTTTGAAATGCTGTTGACACTGATGAGAGCCCAGCCCAGTGAACTATATGAGCCTTTTGGCTTTGGACCAATATCATGCATAGTTTTACTACATATAAATATGTAGAAAAGTACTACTTAAAAAAGTGTGTTTATGGAGTACCTGTTCTAAAACTTGAAGCACTTTCTAAAAAGATAAATGCATCAATTCTGAATGAACTATGTTTGTGTTTATTTTAAGGTCAGTGTTTTCAAATTTGCCCTTATTTCCATGTGGTCAAGAGAGAGCAGGTTCTGACAGTAAAGAAGAATCTGCAGGGGGAAGTTGGGAAGGGGCAGATGGCAAAGGGGGGCTACTCAAATCCCCAGGTTTATTTTCCCTGCTGGAGCAATCTCAGAGGAGACAAATTTAAGGCAAACCTCCAATATTTAGATTGTTTACCTATAACAAATTCAGGAATTTTCCATATATATAATCATATAGAATCTGCCTATTGAGGGGTCATATATTCTGGGTTGTCTTATATTTGAGTAAATACGGTGAATGGAATAATTAAAATACATAATACAGCAGAATCCATGAAGGGTGTTTCTTCATGTACAAAACCATTGAGTTCCCTGTATGAAAACATGTAATAGATGGGTTCACTAGAAAGAAGTAGTAGCTCCATATAAGAAATGGTTTTTAAAAATGCTCTCAAGGTTATCACAGACTTGGACTTCTCACTTGCTGAAAACAATCTGGCTGACTACTACACATTATTTAATATTTGATTAGATTAATGTTAATGAGAAGATTATAGTGAGAGAACTTTTAATATATCTAGCAGCATCCGTTCTTGATGCTTCTTAATCAAGAAAGAGTTTGCCTATAGCACAGTCACACTCACAGATGATGATTTTTTGGTGGATGGATAAAAATCAGGGAAAGATTCTCCGCCAATGAAAGCGAATACATCTCCATTGAAATCAGGTGTTTTATTTGATACTGCTGATCAACAGCATAACAAAGTGCAGATGCCAAAGCCCTGGGTGCCAATTTAGAAAGCTTGCCAGAATGGGGAACCTGTGCCACCACAGCAGCCTATGTTCAGGAAGTTCATCCCATGGGCCCACCCCAACACAGCAATTGCAAAAGCCCCAGTGTAAGATAATAGATAAGTGCTGAGCTGCTTCTCCCCCTCTTTCTCCCACCCAATGCTGTTCTCCAGTTCTTCCCATACAGGGTGCAAAAATATCTATTTATCTCTCTGTGGTTGACTGGTTAATTTCATCGTTTGAAGAAGGTGCTGGTACTTTTCCTATATTTTTAAAATTATGGCATATTTTTCCATAGCTAAAGGTAGGGTGATTCTTCATATTTTAGTAGAAAACCTGCATAATTAATAAATACTACATCTATTACTGGGGTTTGGGGTTTTTTTGGGGGGTAGGTTGTTGTTTGCTATCTAATACATCCACAGTTACAGTTTTTAAAACCCTGCCTCACTTATAAGTTCACCAGAGCGCCCCAAGGGATGACAACATCAAACGGTCACAAACTCCTCCATGACCATTTCAGGTTGGCCATAAGGAAGGAACTTCTTTACTGTCTGAGTCCCCAAGGTATGGAATAGACTGCCACTGGAGGTGTTTCAACATCTACTTTGAATGCCTTCAAGAGACATTTGGATGTTTATCTTGCTGGGATCCTATAAGCCCTGCTGACTTCCTGCCCCTGGGGCAGAGGGCTGGACTCAAAGATCTTCTGAGGTCCCTGCCAGCCCTAATGTCTATGAAATCTATGAAATAGGATAGGAGTTTTAATCCAACCCAATGAAGCACTGGAAATGGAGAAATAAAATCAAAACAGACTAAACATGTAACAGAAATATAATTAATGTGGTTTTTTATAATCCATTACCCTTTTTGTATATTAACTTATTTGGTCAGGTTAAGCACGAAATGTCCTTTAATATGTCTCTCCAACATCATTACTAATCTGATTAGGAAAGAAGTGTAAAATTGAAAAGAGAAAGAAAAGCAATATAAAATGAGAAGATAAATTAAAAGGAAAAGAAAAAACCTTGAGAAGCCTTGTATGTAATTGTATGTCTCAAATACTGAGACACAGTGGGCTTTAAGTTCTTTCATCTTACATTTTAGTGTCATCCTTTCTGATAATCTATGTAATAACATATCATTTTCTTTGGCAAAAAGAGTCAAATTGTGAAAGCCCTTAATATTAAAATGCTTCTCTATATAATTAAAAAAATCTACTAACAACTAATGATATTATATCTGGGCTTGTTTCCACAGAGACCTGGCTAACAACAAGATTGAATCACTTCCTCCATATCTATTTAAGGATCTGAAGGAGCTCTCACAACTGTAATGTTTTGTAATAACTCTTTATTATACTGCGTGCAGTTATACAATATTCGTTCAAAATGATGACATCAGTCATCCAATCCAGGAAGCAAATCCAAGATCATCATCTTCCTATCTGAGTTCAATGTAAAACCCCCAAATTTAGCCTGAAAAATGCTTTTTAGAAATATTACATGCAAGACAATTTCAGCAAGGATGCATACTACCTTGAATATTAAAAAAGTTAGTTATTTCAAATTATTCCTAACCTAGATAGTACCTATTGATTTCAATTAAAGCTTTGCATAGGGTAAGCAAGATTTTTCTCTAAGAATATTGGGATTACACATATTCTCAAGCACTTAATCTGTTATAAATGCATATCTTCTCTACTACCATCTATTAGTTTCTGTGGTTTGGACTACTGGCATTCTGTTTTCAGTGTTATTCTGCTTTAAATGTAGAAGTCCACCTTCATCCTCATGAAACACCCAAAGGGCTACATCCATAAAGGATTTAAGATTGTAAATCCTACCTAAATCCAAAATTGCAATCCTCAGAATTTCTGTTCAGCTACTGCTTAACCATGGGGTTGTCTAAACTTCAGGTTTCCAGCATTAAAATTCCCCAGGCATCTAACTTTCCGGATATCTTGGGTTCTAGACTAGGAACCCCAAGTAGAGGGAGAGGTTACTGGCAGAGCAGGTGTCTAAGCTCTAGACAGGGTCAGGATACATAACATATCATTGTTCCTTAGCATTGCCTGTTGGTTACTATAGATAGCTCCATGTCATTGTGTTGGCTGCTCTGTATTCTCAACTCCTCATGCATGCAGGGTGAATCCAGAAGAGATGCAGTGGTGTGATGACCTCTTGCCCCCACTCCCTTCAGTCCACAGCACTGGAGCAGCAGCCAGGGACCTTTTTAAGTCCCTGTATCAGGAATGAATTCTGTAGCATCCAGCAACATGTTCCATCCCCTCCTAACCCTTCCCCACCACCCACTATTGCTACTGTATCTAGCTGCCCCAGAGGTGGGGGACCTTCAGAGCCACTCCTTAGTAAGGAGTTGGGTTCAGCCACAGATAGTGGCAGCACTGGTGGGTGTATTCCTTTTCCCTGTCTGGTCCCCCAGATGTTCCCTGCCAGCCCGGGGTAGGGGGAACCCATACACTGTCACTGCCACCATTCTCAGCTGATCCCAGCTTCCTATGCAGACCAGCTGAATCAGCAGCCCTGGAGCTCCCTCTGCCCCTAAGGCAGGAGGAGATAGCAACAATGGTGGGAAGGAGAGGGGAGGGGATATGCCACTGAGCACGGAGGATAAGGGAACAGGTGCTGAGAGTGAGGTGGGGCGGGATAGATTCTTACCTGATTTGGGAATTTTAAAAAAGACCCTAGCTGTTGCTCCTATGATGTGTTCTGCCCATCCTACTGTGCGGCAGGATGGGAAAGCTGGAAGCAGGGATGTAGCCATCCCTGCAGCATTAGTCACTGCTCTCTCACCCCAATTGACAAACTCCTGGATCCACTCATACATGCACCTAGCTCAAGGCACCTACCTCAAGGCCAGTTATCTTGACTCCCAATTAACTGACAAGAATGATTAACTTACAGTCCTACACAGTATTGTTCCAGGGAAAAAGGGTTAGCACATTTAATTTCTCATCTTTCACAGGTATTTCCAGTGGAATAATGGACTATGTAGGATCCTGGGACAAAATGCTTTCTCCTGGGAGAAATGCAACTTCTGTTTGTATGCAAAATGGAAGAATTTAAAAGATGTTAAACAGGGATAGATTAAGGCTAAATAAAAGCCATGGGTGCAAACAGAAGTGACAATTTTTGCCTGTTCTGGCCACAAAAAGTGGTCTATAGCCATGACCAAACACAAGTGAACAGCTGCTTCAAAAA
The DNA here is from genome assembly GCF_052110815.1 of Crocodylus siamensis. NCBI lineage: Eukaryota > Metazoa > Chordata > Crocodylia > Crocodylidae > Crocodylus > Crocodylus siamensis. Next base: position 87,402,389 of record NC_143396.1, on the reverse strand, counting down.
TGGCTGATTAAGTGAAAACCCTCATTGCATGAAGGGTCAGATGAAGACCTTTCAAAACAAAGTGTCTTATGTAACCTGGGTCTGCACTACCTGCCAGCCTTGAGCTTTTTTCAGAATGGGAGGGGAGAAAGGGAGTAGAGGGAGTTTGATCTGCGGGTTTTTCAGCCCCTACTGGAGGGTTGGGTGGGTGCATTGGAGCCCCCCTGAGGTGTACTGGAACTCCCCGTGGGGAGCACCAGCTGGGGTACCCCTAGAATGAGCTTCCTCTGCTCCCTTCACCCCTCCCATTCTTAAAACAGGAACCCAGCTGAGAGAGAGGAGAGGCCATTGCTAGGGGAAACTGGCTGCAGGCTTCAGGCATTAGCTAGATTCCCCTCCCCACTGGAATCAATGGTAAACTTCTGTTTGGTCCTGGGATTGTTGCAATTCCAAGCGCTTCCTGCAAAGTCTTCTCAGTTACAGCAGGGAGTTGCACTTCTGTCTGCAGCCATAATGTATGCCCACTTGTGTACTTCTACCTACTCTGTGTTTCCAAGGTGTGGGGAGCTAATTAGGCATCATAGTAGCCTAGTTATGTTTGCCCCTCTCTGATAGGGATTAGAGTCACAGAATGTAAGTATCTCTCCAGAGGATGAGTCTATATGGCTAGGGACAGACATTACACATAAACTGGTTTAAGTGATCGGTAACCGGTTTAAATCTGTAACAGAACGGATGCTCAGTGCACATAAACCAGTTTGAAAATGGCTGAAACTGGTTTGAGATAAACCTGGTTGAATGTTTCAAAATACAATTCTTTGAGGTATTTTGAATATATAATCACACTTAACTGATTTGACTCAAACTGGTTTATGCAATGTCTGTCCCAGACCCCTTGCTAGTTTAAGATAAACCAGACACCCCCCAGCATCCTGGCATGCTCCTTGGGTTGGGCAGGGCTCTCTGGTCCACTGCAGGGCTGGCCCCTCCCCTCTGCTCCTTGGCTGGAGCTCGGCACAGACTTGCAGGAACAGCAGGGTCTGCTTGGCTTCTCCCTGCTAAGCAGGGATTATTCCCTCCTCCCCTCTGCTTTATGCAAACACTTCAGCATTATCTAGCAGACCACACACTAGCTATGGTCCGTGCTGTGGGAGAGGCCAGAGGCAGACAGGCTTTTTGGAGCTAATCAACAGGTAGCTTAATGTCCTTCCTTGGAAGAGCAGTTTAAGAAGAACTTCATTAATTAATGGAGAGAGACTTTGTTTTCTTAATGGGTTGGTGAACACCAAGTTAAGGATTATAACATTCCCTACTGGGCAGCTCAGGAAGGGAGAGAATAACCAGAGCGTCCTGCCTGGCTCAGCTCTGCCCTGTGGAAGCAAAGGGAGGATAGCTCTAGCACCCTCCCGCCCACCCACCCAGCTTCTATCCTGAGCCATGGCAGGCATGTTCCTGCACTTATGGGTTGTCTGTCTGGGTTAAAAACTGATTTAGCCCAGACTAACCTGCAAAGATTGAATCAATTCAGGATCAGGCTTTTTGAATGCCTGTCCCTAGCCTATATGTTCAGTCTTACCTTAGATCCAGTTTATCACCTTAGCTCATACAGGTAAAAAAAAGATTGCAGCATCATGGATGTGGCAGGCCAGTAGGGGGCGCTCCTGTGTTAAGCCGCCCACCTTCCTGCCCCAACCACCTTCCAGGCTCCAAATGCCTCCCTAGGGGCGCCTTATGCTTGGCCGACCCTTCTCCTGGAGCACACTCACTAGTCTGGGGGTAACATGCTGTCACCACCCCGAGAATGGACTGCCTCAGCCCTGTGTCCTCGGGAAAACACAGGCCTAATGTCCTACAGGTACTCAACCCAGTACAGGCACTTGGGGCACTTCCCCATGTCCGGAGGCAAAAAGTAAAGTCTCCCTTAGTCCGCAGACCTAAGGGGTCTCTTAGGCATAATTTAGACCTACCCCTCAATAAGTCTCCCACACCAGTCAGAAAGGAGAACTTTATTGATTACAAGGGGTAGGGTAAACTAGGGTACAGGGTTGAGCAATATCTTAGAAATCCTAAAGAGCAAACAGTGTGGCTGAGGTAGCCTTTTGATTACGCATCTGTGTTACTGCCCGCTAAATATCTAATTCGATTGAGTAGCTTACTCACAAGCATCTTCCAGAGTTCTCCCGTTTCCCCTCTGGAGTCTTGGGGTGAGAGAGAGAGCTAGGTTTAGATGGTAAGGCTTCTCTGTCTCCCCTGCTTTGCTGCTGCTTCACCTCATGGCCGAAAAGAGAGAGCCTCCTTCCCCCAGCTAACCTATATAGCCTCTGTGACCTCATTCACCTGGTCCAGTGGAGGCCAGCCCCAGTTGGCTGTCAGCCAACCAATTTGTAATACATCACCTGTTACCGGGCAGATTCCAGCTTCCCAGGTAGATGCCCCTCACCCAGGTGGCTGATGCCAGTCAGGTAGGCAGAGGGAGCAGGTTCCCCCCTCCCTCAGGAATGCAGCCAGCTCAGGTTACCTAAAGAGACAGGCTGAGGTGTGAATCCTCTGCTGGCCCATCTAATCACATAGTCACAGGGCAGAGATTTTGGGGAGAAACCAAGGTGGCTTTCTGCCACAATGGAACCCTGGGAAAACCCTTACTCGTGCATCCTCTGCCACCTCCCTGAGGACTGACACTCAACGTTTTCTGTAATGAATGATTTAATCCAGTTTGAGCGTGTGTCACTATCATTCCATTCTTTTGCAACATATATCTATATAAATATTTTTAACCAGGAAAGACCGCTGTTTTCTGAATGCCTCACAACTTTGCTGCACTCTTGATGGTTTTCTCAGAATGACTGCAGGCAGGACTAAGGCTTTCCACACCCAGTTTCTTTGGCTTCTTGTACATATAGTACCACTACCTTGTGACTGGCACCTGTGAAATGCACAAGTGTGGAGGAAGGAAAAGGAAACCTGTCCCCTTCAGCACATATGGATACATGTGCAAACACTGCCTACACTAAGTAGCTGTACCAGACGCTTGTTTCTTTTTTTTAATTTCACTGCCCTTTTGTGTTTATCATGCCACATCAATACATCTGAAAAAACTGATTTTAATGATTAGGAAAAGAAGCTGCCACTTGTTTTTAAATATATGCCATTCTTTGAGGTATTTTGAATATAAGGAGTGGAAAAAGTTTTGCAACCAAAATAGTTATGAAATTTAAAAAAAAAAAAAATTAAAAATTGTGTACCAACACCTTGTCCATGAAGCCACAAACTGTTCTCCTCTTACTAACGCCTCTGACTGATGTTTGGTTTAAGGCACCATGGGATCTAAGACACAATCCCAAAAACCGTGTCTCTTGCCATGTGCAATTTCAGCTCCCCCCTCAGCAGCAGGTTAAAACCCAAATGCTGACAATCAGCTGACTGTTAGGTGGGGCCAGGTACCAAACCAGGATCTGAAACTGGCCCCAGTCAGGCCCCAGGCAACAATGAGCTGATTTTCAACACCCCAGCTGGGGTTTTAACTCAACTCACAGAGATCCCAGAATTGGCCTGCTGCAGCCCAATTCCAGGGTCCCCACACACCAGAACTGATAAATCCCCATGTCCCCATGTGCCGCCCAGCTGTGTGACTCACAGCATTTTATCTCAGCCCCAGTTCAGCCTGATCTTGGGGTCACCATGAGCCAGGGCTAAGTTAAAACTCAGTGTGCCACTTAGCTGGGCAGGACAGGGTTTTTAAAGGTCCCAGTGCATGGGGACCCTGGGATTGGGCTGCCTGGACAGCTCTATCCCCAGCCCTGAGGCTGCCCCATGACAGATTCTAACACAGCTGAATGTTGGTATTGGTCATGGGCCAGCTCTAGGGTTCAGTTTAAGGTATGATACAAATGAGTCACCAAGTTATTACACATTAATATGTGGAATACTTTTGTGGCTCGTTAACTCTATTATCATGTCTTAAATTGACCTTTACCTGTTAGTTGTGTCTTAAATGTAATGTATATTAGAGGCCTAAGATGCCAGACTGTTTTTTCAATTGTAACTGCCATTTTTCTGAGTCAAAAGGGTAGGATTTAAAAATAAAGATTCTCATTAGGACAAGTTTTAAGGAAGATGCATGGAATTAATATGTCCTTACATTTGTCTTTACAGGAATTTGTCCTATAATCCCATACAGAAAATACAAGCAGACCAGTTTGATTACCTTAAAAAACTCAAATCCCTGTAAGTTTCTGATCCTTTTGATTCATATGTTATAAATATTTTTAATGTTTTTATACTTCTTATCCAGAAAGATGTTTCTCCAGAATGTGTAGTAAGCTGTACGTGAGAGATTTTGTGCCACATGACCCTTCCACTGTATTTGTTGGTGCCTCTCAAGAATGTAAAACTGGAAAAAAAAGGCAATATCTGATTTATTTTTTTCCCTGAGAATTTCAGGTTCTAAATAGGAAACTTTGAAGAACAAAAAGGCACCAGTTAATCCAGAATCCATACATATCATCTGACAAAATAGATGGTTGCCTACAAAAGCTTATGCTTCTCTGAAACAGTTTGTCTCTAAGGTGCCATCCTTTCCTGAATTCTGCATAAAAATGTTAATAGAGGATAATGCCCATTCCACTGTAATAAAATAAGTGTAATTATGTTCTATGTTAGTGAAGTTAGATAGGCTGAGATGGAACCCCCCAAACAATACTGGGCCATTCAGTGGGGTGTAGAATCACCCATATCCCTCTTTATGCAACTTGCAAGATTTCAAAGAAACTTAACATGTATACAGTAATTCTGATAGACACGTCAGTTGTTATGCAATCCTCTGCTTCAATCATAAAAAGTTATAGAGAAGCTGAATACTGTTCAGCTTTTACTCCTGGGGTGCCTGAGGTCTTTCCTTTGAGGCATTTCAAAACAAGGCTCTGGTGTATTCTTCATGGACATAAGGAATCCATAATGAACTTGTGTATTCCACAGCTGTGGATTCTCCACTGTCGCAGAGCACTCAGGTGCCCTGTGCCTGACAGCAGAAAACAGCTCGGGAGAGACCCCTAGTGGCAAGATGGGGGGAGGCCCAGCTGCCAGTTGCCAGGGCAGCCAGAGTAACAGGTGCTGGTTGCCAGGACAACTGCTGGGGAGCCAGCTGACAGCAATGGGCAGGGCCTGGCCCATATAAGCCCAGGCCAGGAGGGCAGTTCCCCTCTGGTGACCAAGGAAGAAGGAGCTCGGCCAGTGCAGACAGAGGGGACTGCATGAGCATCCCCGGGGCGCTGCTGGGGTTGGAATATTTCCTGGTAGGGATTGAGTGCTGTTTGGCCAGACGGGTTAGCTTTACATTTTACAGCCCAGGGCCTTTGTGTTTTTGTGTTTGTTGTTTTAACTGGAGGACCGGGTGAGGCTATTAGGGGTTGGAGGAGGCCTCATAGGGGCTCCACAGTAGTGTGGGGACCCCAGTGCCAGAGAGGATGCAGAATTTGGGGGTACACTGACCCCAGTCCCAAAAAGGGGAGTGAAGAATTGGAGGGCAGGTAAGGCTGAGGCCGCCTGAGCCTGGAAGGGGGTTCGAGACCCCGAAGAGGAGATTTGGGGCCAGGTACAGCTACAGCCACCTGAGCCCCAGGGCAGTGTGGGAAGTCCCAGAGAGGGGGCAGCGATTGACGAGTGCCAGAGGGGCACAGTTGCGAGAGACAAGCCAGAACACCTGTGTGGTGCAGGTTACAAGAGACATGCCAGAGCACCGGTGAGGCACAGGCTGTGAGACGAGTCGAGTGTTGGTGGGATGCAGGTTGCAAGAGTGGAACAGACCTGAACAACGTCAGGTACTTCCGCGAGGCTTGGGTTGCAGTGTAAGGGGAGGAAAGGAGCCACAGATAGTGCCCCAGGCATCAAGACAGAAAATGAGCAGCCTCCCGCTTGATTAATATCCTCCAATTAAGCAAGTTACAACAAGGCGTGGCAGAAGATAAGGTGGGCATCTGGACCATAACTGGTGTTGCAGGGTCACTAGTGGACGGACCCCGAAGAGGCACACCTGTCACATCCACTCACTCCTATAAACAGCCTGTGACAAAAGTATTCTCAGTACCAAGACCATCAGACTGGAAAAAATAGCTACCTGAATGAGAAGGCTAGGAAAGAACAAAGCATTGCCCCCTCAAAATAGCAACAAATAATCAAACACTGTAAGAAGACTATATCAGAAATAGCAGAAATGAACAATGAGTGCATCATGCAGAATGAATCCTGAGATAAGACAACCATTGAAACCACTCTACCTGATTAAGTCAAACTGTCAAAGACGGGGATGAATAAAATGGATATTTCTCAACACAGAATCATAGAAAAATAGGACTGGAAGGGACTTCAGGAGGTTTAAAGTGGTGCAAACAATGTAAGAGTTCAAAATGATTAAAATGTTCACATAATTTTTAGTCCAAAAAACTTATTGCCATTTGTTGTCACTGAATTTTTCTCTTTAAAATCTTTTGGAAATCTTGAGGGCTAGAAAGCTGTCAACCCTCCCATGTAGCCACTGTATTCAATATTCCATTGGAAGAAAATGTGATTCGGTGTCCTTGTAGCAATTTCCTGTTCCCAATATAAGAACTCCTCTAGAATTTATGGGGCTGCAGCTGTTGCTACTGCTGCTTATGGCTGTGGTGCTGTGCCAAAAGAGGAGGAATTTTGATTGAGCATTCTTTCTGGAAGGGCTGTTTTTCTGTTAATGATGTCATAAGCTGCCTGTGGCAGCAGGACATCCCAAGTGCATCATTCCCAAACACTTGCTGGTTCACCAGCTCTTACACACATACTCTCCAAGCCTGGAAAGCCTTTGGGACATCTCTCTGCAGCCATTCTCAAGACACCAGCTTCTAGTACGTATGCAAACAGCCACCAAGGGACACCCTCAAATGGCCTCTCTCTTGTTTTTCTGGATCTACAGTATTGGTGCAGGAGTTGCTGGGTGGTTGGAAACACCAGCACCACAGTGTAGACCTGCTCTGAGTGACTCTATCTTTTTTGACAGTCTCCTGGCTCATTGAAAGACACCCCTTGACCAGCTCTATAATCAAGAAGAGGCTCATTTCTGATAGCTCCCAGATAAAGGACAGAGAGGTTTTCTCAGCCATGAGAAACTCCCTCTGCTCCTGAGCTTCAGTAAAGTTATTCAACAGAACAGTCCTGCTGAAGTTTCTACTTTCTACTTTGCACTGCACTCACCCTCAGTAAGCACACTTCTGTGATTAAAATGGTCTTTTTTAAACTGGTGTAGCAAAAGTAGGGAAGAAGCCAAAAATGATAAAGGATGTAAGCCAACATTTTTTGTAAATGAACTGTTAAATACCCACTGACTGCGACAAAGTTGTTTTGAGCCAGGCCCAAACAACAGATCTTTCCAGGTGGACCAGCAAGTGTTCGGGAATGGGGGGCATTTAAGGCAGACAGTGGCAGAGATGGTGGTCCTTGATGAGAGGCTGAGAGGAAGCCAAGAAAAATAAAGTGACAATCTGGCAAAAAGCAAACTATTAAATGCTGTTAAATGTGCATACTAAGACTATGATTCTGAATAACTCCCCTCCAGTGCAGTCACCAAAATGAGCACATAGGCAGGTGGACCTAAAACTCAGAAAGACTTATAGCTCTCTACCTCAGTGTGGTGCTTACTATGTATCCAGAAAAAACAAAAACAAATACTAGGTGTCTATCATGAAAAGTAATGACAGAAAGTTGAAAGCAATGAATCAAAAGATACATATTTACAGGAATCTAAGTTGACCCTGAATTCAAGATGACCCCCGCAATGATTAGATTTTATATACAGGCAGTCTTCGGGCTTACAACACAACTGGTTCCCGAAAACAACGTCTTAAGTCAAAATGTTGTAACTCAGAACCAATTTTCCTATAGGAAACAATGTTATAAATGGGAGATTGGTTCCTGAACTGAGGCACAATACCCTATTTTCACCAAAAATACCCCAGAATTTTGTACTCAATCAATTATAGATGAGTAATATAGCTACATTAATGTATTTATATTGTAAATAGCAATCATATTGATTTGGAAGAACTTCGAGGTGACCTTGCTGGACTTTTTGAAGGGCTCTTGGTTGGACTTTTTGATGGGTTCTTGGCTGGACTCTTCTCATAAGTCTTGGCTGTAGGTTTTGCTGGAGTCTCGTCTGCTTTCTTAAAGAAAGCATCCAAGGAAGCTTGGACAGATGTTCTCCAGGGAGATGGGTGACACAGCAAACTTGTTCACTGAGGTGGCGTCACATCAGATCAAGCATTGTAAAGTTGAAACTGACATCAGAAAGTTGAAACAGGGTATCAATTTATAAATGTTTTAAGTGCAAAACATTGTAACTTGAAATTTTGGGAGTCAAGGACTGCCTATATGGAAAATCTATAATTTTATAATAATCTTCCAGATATAGAAACTAATTATTAGAGGGTTGTCTTGAATTTGTCCCCCTCTCACTACTATAGCAGGGAAAGCAGTGGCTGCAGGGGGGGTGGAGGGAAGTCAGGTGGCCCCCATGCCCCCTGCCCCCCTTCCTTCCTTTGCAGCCTTCCTGTCCCTGCCACTACCAGTCCCCCCCCCAGTACCAGCTCCCCACAGCCTCTTGCCCTTTCCCTGCTCCCCAGTCTCTACCTCTTCCTCCCCCACCCCTGCCTTTATTGTCAGATGCTTCCTGGGCTCTGTTCCCTCCCAGAACACAGCACATGGAAGTGCAGCCCCTGCTGGCCAAGCAGCAGTGACAGCACTGCTGACTGGCTAGACAGGGGCCATACAGCAGTGTTGGTGCTGCTGATTGGCCGGGCAAGGGACAGAGCTTCCATGTGCCCTGTGGAGGGAATCCAGCCTGACCTGAACTGCACCTGACAGTAAGAGAAGGGAAGGGAGCAGCAGGGGGCAGAAGCTGCAGAGGACAAGTGGGAAGGGCAGAGGGCTGTTGTAGATGTAAGTCTGGCCCCACCCCAGACTCAGGGCCAGAGTTAGAGCTCTAGGAGCCACATGCTTCCCCCTCCACTTTGTAGGCAAATCTAAAAGCGGGGGGGGAGGCTTTTTTCCCCCCATGCTGATTGCGGAGGGAACCCTTGTGTTAGATTTGAGTAAATACTGTAAATACCTACCAGTTCTAAGGTCTCTTATAAAATGCTAGGTTACGCACAAAGTTGACAGACTGTCTGATAACAGGAATATGAAGCTGGCTATCCAGTTCCCATGCCAGGATGTACTCTGATCTCTAGTGTCTAGGCAGTTTCTTGCATAGCAAAGAGGCCACAGCTTTCTACCAGCTCTCTCATCACAATGAATATCATCCCTGGATCCACTGCCATCATCAGTTATCTCTGCAGCATCTTATGACAAAATCCTCTCTAGCTCCACATAATTGGGACAAGTGCCTACTGCCAGAGACTTGGTTTTTGTTCTTTGTTTCTTGCAAGAGGATTATAGGGGCCTTGTGTTTGGTTTGGTTTACATGAAATTCCAATTGTCACCCTATTCAGCAATGGCCTCAAAACATCATTTGTTGCGATGTTTTATATCGAGGGTTTCCTGACTCTTCATCCCATCATCATTGGTAATGCCTGACAGTTGAGGATGATTGTCTTCTTTGATTGCCTTAGCTGTGGGTCCAAAGATGACTGACAAAGCCAATCCAAGATTGACAGGTTCTATTACAACTTATGCATGCATTTCCATGCAGGGTGGGTGGCTCTGGTTTCTTGATTCAGTCCACCAAGCGCTGTTTCTGCCACTCCCACTTTTCCATCTCCAGTTGTCATCATGAGGTTTCAAAATATTGAGATCCTTGCAGCAAACTCTTCCTACACTTGGGGCAGTTATGGACAATAGTCTCCCATGAATTGATGCCATGCTGTTATATTTTTTTTAAGTTGGCTTTGAGGATATCCTTGAAGTGCTTTCTCTGCCTTCCTCTTAAGCATATGCCTTGGCTAAGCTGGGAGAATAAAACTTGCTTTGGGAGTCTGGAGTCATACATCGAAATGATGTAGCCAGTCCAGCTAAGTTGAGGTTGGATGATTATTAACTTGATGCTCGTGGTGTTTTTTTCCAAGAGGATGCCAATGATGGTGCATCTGTCTTCCCACTGGCTTTGAAGGATCTTTTGTAGGCAGTGTTGATGGTACTTCTCCAGCAACTTAAGTTGACTACTGTATGCTGTCCACATCTCGGCTCCTTACAGTAAAGTGGGGATCATGACTACCTGATAAACCATGAACTTGGTTTCAAATATGATGTCACAATCTTCAAACACCTGTTTCCTCAGGCATCTGAAGGCTGCATTTGCATATCTGAAGCAATATTGGATTGATGTTAGCCTTCTGTAAGAGATGGCTTCCAAGGTATACTCAGTGTTCTCCAGTCTCATTGTAAATCTGAATTACTAGAGCTGGGGACTGCTTATTAAGAGCTTGTTGTTCAAGGACCTTAGTCTTTTGAATGTTAAGTGTTAGTCCCATTTTCTTGTATGCCTCGGTGAAGACGTCGGCAATTGCCTAAAGATCTGCTTTTGAATGAGCACACACTAGAGCATCAGTGTACTGGAGCTCAATGACTGAGGCCAGGATGCTTTTGGTTCTGACTCAGGTTCAGCTGAGATTCAACAGCTTACCATCCATTCAGTAGTTTAGCTCCACTCTGACTGAAAGAATCTTCATCTATTCCTAAAGGAAAAGAAGATCCAAGAAAAATACACAATTCCAGATGTGTATATAAGCACATAATGTGGTAATGCTAGCTATACCCTCACATACAACTGGAGACTGACCATGGCTCCATGCCAGGGTTTAAATGGAGTGACAGCTTGTCATCCTGTTCCCAGAGCAAGTAAAGTGCAAGACCTTACATAAAGATGAGGGACAAGTAAAGATACCAATTCATCCTGGCTAGATGCAAAACAGTTGAAAGACAATCAAAACAGTAACCAATACAGATATCCCCATACAAACAAGAAATGCCCCAGAAGGTTTGCAAGAATAGCCAACATTTCACCATTCTTGGTCAATGTGCTGGATGCTTCTTGTCAGCAATGTGCCACCCCATGATGCGGGAATTGTGGTTATACTCTGCCACGATAGTGAAGTACTTCACATCCTTTTGAATGAAGGATACACTTACACTTAGAAAATATCATTCTGGGAACATGCTATTATATTTCCTCGGAATAATGAAGAATGTCATTAGAACAGATCTTTGGAATGGCAATAAAATAATTACAAATAGTGCTGAGTAATGACACCATTAAGAAGCTCCCTCATGATGTTAAAAAAGTTAAGTCTATTAGAATTAACTGTGTTTTATCTCATTTCACTTCCACTTTTCTTTTTGAAGAAGTTTCAAAGGTATGAACAAGGTAGATACAAATCTGGATTATCAGAAGTTTCATGTAATCATAGGCATATGTTTACACCTTCAATAAGCTTTATTATTTTTTTACTAGTGACTTTATGTTGCCTTTTTAATTTTGACTATATTGTTTACAGCAGCTTGGAAGGCATTGAAATCACAAATATCCAAAGAAGAATGTTCAAGCCCCTTAGAAATCTCTCCCACATGTAAGTAGACTATTCCAGTTTGTCTCTGTGTTTAAGTTTTAAACTTGACAAAGTACAGAACAGTTAAGAAGAAAAATGTATGGGGACTGGCACATGAGTAAAACTAATTAAGGAAGTCAATTAAGTTGAGTGCATTACTAAGGAAAAAAGAGAAATACGTAGTTCTCAACCATTTTAGACTCAGATGCCAACCTTCAGTTTTCACTTGTTTTTTGACTATAGAAAAATAATAGAGCAATTCTTCTGTTACAAAAAACTCAGAAAGACCACAAGGGGTCAGAATGATTTAACATTATGAATTCATGTTTGAAATTTCTGGGTTTGTCTTGTGAATCATGTTTGCATACCTAACAGTGTTAGCATTTGCATGGCACTCTGTGGGTGTCCTTGAAAGAGTTCAAGGCACTCAAAGGTACCATGTGGCCCCAGTTGAGAATCACTGATCTAAAGTAAACTGAGAGCATCAGTTTGTTTGTTAGCATAATTAAGATGGAAACAATTATTAATAGATTTCTATCATGATTTCAGCATACTAAGTCTCTTTCAGATGATAAACAGGCACTGATCTTTATCAGCAATAGCAATAAAAACCAACAGTCATATGTTTAGCAAACAGAGAGCAAATACCCAACTCAAATGCTAGATCCCTACTTTCCTATGAATGAACTCCTCCCTCTCATTCTCCAGCAAATGTTTTATAGGCCTTCACCTAAGTGCATGAACTAGGGAAAGGGGAACTAGAGCCAAAGGCAGTTAACCCCTTGCTTATGGGGGACAAGTGATTGTTGGCTCACACTGTTACAATCTGTTTTAATTGCATAGCTTGTAGTCAAAATAATTTTTTTAAGGTATTGTTGCTACTGGAATTCCATATATGGCATTTTTTAGTGTCAGACTACCATACAACATTATTCAGTTAATTCTTAACTCTGACAAATTTTATACAAAGACTTGAAGTTTCTTTTGTGTATGGTAAAAAAACCCGAACTTTTTACCACTGGTTCCATAACCATAATAACATATTTTACTTCGTTTTGCTTTTTTCCCTAAATAGATACTATATTCAGGTATTTTTGTGAAAAACAGATCCACAAACAAATCAACCTCTTTTCATCCTCTTTTCTTCCTCACCCAGATATTTTAAGAAATTCCAGTACTGTGGATATGCCCCTCATGTGCGCAGCTGTAAACCAAATACCGATGGAATTTCATCCTTTGAAAATCTCTTAGCGAGCATTATACAGAGGGTGTTTGTCTGGGTTGTGTCTGCTGTCACTTGCTTTGGAAATATCTTTGTTATCTGCATGCGACCTTATATCAGGTCTGAGAACAAGCTCCATGCCATCTCAATAATGTCCCTGTGCTGTAAGTATTCCTTGAGTAAAACGTAGACGTTTTAAAAACCTGGTTTTAAATTACCTACACTCTTTACTATTGTGAACACCAACACAGTTGGTTTAGTGGATTAATTTTTCAGTTTTCACCAATTATAATACGGGATATTCTACCTCAGACAATGCAAAGGTTATTGGATTCTGCCTTTGTTCACTTACTGTAGAGAGCAGGTTGTCATCTGACTATACTATGTATAACAGGGCCCCCCGGCTCCTCTTACTGGAAAGAGTTCAGAGCAACATGGGTAGAGCAAAGCCAGTGCAATTTGCAGAAAACATGGCTGCCAGGGGCAACAGGTGGAAGTACCCTGGCTACATTGCAATGCAGGACCCAGACTGCAGATAGCAGATGTGGGGTTGCTGATTTGGGAGTCAGTAGTACCTGGGCCCCATAAGCAGAGCTGGATCAGTTGACCAGAAGAGGACAGGGCTTAGGTGCATATCCGTCCAGCCTTTGGCCTTAGGCAGCTAGTCCATGCCTGCAAAACTATGGGGAAAGGAGCTGTGGACAGAGCTGGCTGTGAGAAAACAATGTGGGTACCATGGAGGTTAAGAGAACAAGTCTGCCTTAGGGTAGGAGTGCAGCAGCTGTGAAGAAACCCAAGGTGGAATTTATGCCTTTGTTGCAACTGACCAGTTTATTTAGTTGTATTCTCCCTTGGACCTTACGCTCAGACCACAGGACTGAGTTGTGGCTATGGGGGTGGTTTAGAGGCTATGCAGCAGGGTGACTAGGACACACTGTGTTTTGAGATCTGCTCTGTGCAGGAACACAAGGGACTGAAACCAAAGCAATGAGGTCTGAGAGACTGGATCAGTGTTGAGAGTCTCAGCTAGAGAAAAAGGGCCAAAGCTGGAAAGGGTGAAGCACACACAAGATTTGCAGAGTTTCTCAACCCATGGCTATATCCCAAAAGTGGATCGCAAGAATATATGAAAGGGTCACAAACAAACTTTAAAACAGATTCTCCTTTAAAAGAGAAAAGCATAGGAAACCATGGCTTTTCCCTTGCAGGTTGGCAGAGTTCCAGCCTGCAAGGGGCTGCTTGGACCCCCCATGCCCTCATACCCATTCCCTGCCCCACACACTGGGGGGGCTGGGGCCTGGGGGCAGCAGGTTGGGAATGAGGGGCACTGAGTCGATATTAGCCACTGATGCTTATAACTAGGTCACTGGTACAAAAAAGCTTGACAGCCACTTATTTAAAGCATGTGAATGTAACTCTACTTGTCGCAGGGGTGTAGGTTGTAGCCGTGTTGGTCTAAGGACATAGGCAGACAGACAAGGTTCTTTGGGTGAATCTGGTATCTTTTATCAGATTCACGCACAGAACCTTTTCTGCCTATGTACTTGTGCGTACAAATAGGATTTGTTCAAAACAATTGTAACAATTTACTTTCATCTGCACATTTCGTTTGCCTAAGCAAATCCTGTTCTTTGCTCTCAGTCATCCTCTCATGGAATGTCAGGAGTTATTTTGTTAATAATTTATAAACAGGTGTGTGATTTGTCACAGACCAGCTGGGCACTGTGAGTATATCAATTTAGTTGCAGACTGACTGAGCACTGCAACTTTATTAGCCACTGGGCTTTTTGGTTCAGAATCGAGGAGGTGATGTTGGAAAGGAAAGCAATGACAAGTTTCACTTACAAAAAAGAATGGATTTTACTTATGACTACAAAAGATATAGTTTGCACATATAATAAATAAAAAGGTTAAGCTAATAAACAGACAACATAACAATATAGATTAAAACTGACAGTGATAATAAAACAGATAAAGAAATTAACAAAGAGTTCCCACTTGGTTAGTAACTTATCAATAGTCCCTTGGTTAGAAGATGCACATCAAGTTGAATCAGCAAAGTCAGACGTCTCTGAACTGGGCTGCCCGAAGGAGAACCGGTGGAAGCCCCTCAGTCAGGATCTGGTCCTCACTCTCACTAGGAGTGAGAGAGATCCACAGGGGAATGGGACAGCAATGACCTTTCTGTTCCATCCTTCCCAAGAGTTTTTTTTGACTTGCGTGTTCTTTTATATTCTAATTATGCTAATTTTTAGTTATATAGCCATTCATAATATTACTTTATAGTTGTTATCCTATGGGGTTAAAAGGTGTTAGAAATCATTATAATAAGTTACTGCCCAAGCTTGGGTTTATCTAATAAGCAAACTGCAACACAGCATCTTCAGGTCTGAAATTAACATTACCCCACCTAAATCCAGCCCCTTCAGAACTCTCTCTGTTTTTTTGAGATGTCCTTTCTTGAAATGTACTGGATAGGCTAGGCAGTTAAATCCAGTTTTTATCAAGGCTAAATTCTGAGAGAGAGAGAACTATTAGGTCAGCTAATTTCACAGCTATAGCTTTGTCTTTGAGGCCTAGTCAGTTCCACAAACAGTTACATTTGCGGGTTACAAAAATACAAGCTTCATATTAAACAAAAGTTCCAAATGCCTCCAAGAAGCACATATTTATTGCGTATTAATTTCTTTGCTTCTGGCCATCACAGTGATTGTGGGTTGTTTTTTTTTTTTTTAAGACAAACTATTTTGTAATAGGATAAATATAACTTCAAACACCCTGCATGTGTGTTTGATTTAAATACAAAGGGGTTAATCTTAAATTCAGCATTTCATGAGATTACAGTAATAGCATTAGAACGTCATTGCTACTACTGTGTAAAATAGGATTGCAGCATCCATCGTTCAGGACTTTTGAAGCTGTCTGAGTTGTCAAATTGTTGGAATAGCTGGTTTGGACACACACGTCAAAGTACCTTATCTCATGCCTATTTCTCTACTGCCTGTCTGTTGAGCCATGGGCCTACCAGTGGGTGAAAACCCATACCCAAAACTCCCACTCTTAAGCATAGCACACAGCAGATGGTCCAGACATAAGAGGGATCTTAAGCATGTGAACATGCACTCAGGATCCCTCTGACTTGTCTACTCTGCCCAGTTCCCACACCTGAATACGCTAGTAGTGAATAAGCAGGGTTTCTTTCTCAGCAGTTCCAGATATGCAAAAAGGGAGTGTAAACATGGCTTGAGAGGTTCACAGCAGAGAAATTTTCTCTCCCTGCTCTGCAGTGTCAACATCTCATACAATTTCATCACCATTTTATGATATTTAACACTAACCTTAAAACACCTATTGCTGAAAAAAGACACATTGCTTGAGAATTTTGCATGTTATTTCAAAGTTAATTCATTTATAAGTCCCTGTGGCTGTGAAGCAAAGCCTGAAAATGTGTATCAAATGCACCCTGAACACTCAAAAAGTCCACAGCAAAACAAAAGAACATGCCTTTTTAAAAAAAAAAAATGTCAACACATGAATTTTTAGCCAATGGCATTTTTTTTAGGGGCCTTGTTATACACTCATTTTTGAACATGGGAGGTTAGAATATATACCCTAGAACAGGGGTGCTCAAGCTCTGACCTATGGCCCAAATGCTGCCTGCAGAGCCATTTGCATGTGGCCATCAGGGCTCCCCACAAGTAGGAAAATTTGTCAGAGGGAAGAGAGCCCATTAATACAGCCACCCTTCCCTGATACCAGATTTCTTCACCCATTTTCCCCTTCCCCCTGTGTAGCAGAATCAGGATTGGGCCAGGCCCCCTGCCCCCTGAGCAGCAGATTCAGGGCCAGGCCAGGCTAGGCTAGGCCCCTTTGTCACAGGCCAGCTGGGCACTGTAAGTGTATCAATTTAGTGTTAGGCTGACTGGGTGCTACAACTGTATCAGCCACTGAGCTGTTTGATTTGGGATCAAGGAGGCAGAGTTGGGAGTGAAGCAAAGGCAAATTTATTATAGCTTACACACACACAACAGTTAACAGAAAGATACATATGATAAGCAAATAATGCAGTATTAAAGAGATAATAAATAGTAACAACAGATAATAACAGATAGATAGATCAATCTGTTCCAGGCCAACTGGGCACTGCGAAGGTATCAGCCACTGGGCTGTTTAAAACAATAAATAGCCAGACATGGGTTGGCAACTTATCAATAGTCCCTCAATGCCAGGTGCGCACCAAGTGATTCCAGCAAAGTTAGGTATCCCCAATCGACACTGTCAGAAGTATTACCGGGGAAGGTCCCTTGATCAGGATCCAATCCTCACTCACACCAGGAGTTCGGGTCAAGGCTTGGAAAAGCAATTACCATTCTGTTCCCTCTTCCCTGCTGGTCACTTGATGCATGCACTTTTTGTACCTAGTCTTATGCTAATCTGTTGGCTTTAGAGCACTCACAATCTTGCCCTATAGCTGTTACCCTATGGGATTAAAAGGTGTTAGAAATTATCATAAAAGGTTACTACCCAAACTTGGGTTTATTCAACAAGCAAATTACAATGCAGCATCTTCAGGTTTGAAATTAACATTACTCCACCCAAATCCAACCCCTTTAGATTTCTCTATGCTTTCTTAATACATGCTTTCCTGGAATGTGCTGGGTATGCCAGGCAGTTGAATCCAGTTTTTATCATCAAGGCTGAACTCGGAGCAAAAACCGTTAGGTCAGCTAATCTTACAACTATAGCTTTGTCTTTGAGGTTCAGTCAGTTCCACAAACAGCTAGTT
The DNA here is from genome assembly GCF_052110815.1 of Crocodylus siamensis. Taxonomy (NCBI): domain Eukaryota; kingdom Metazoa; phylum Chordata; order Crocodylia; family Crocodylidae; genus Crocodylus; species Crocodylus siamensis. Next base: position 87,384,838 of record NC_143396.1, on the reverse strand, counting down.
TGGTCATTTTGGTTAAAATTATGACAGGCAAGTTACATTTGCGGGTTACAAACTTACAAGCTTTATATTAGACAAAAATTCCAAATGCCTCCAAGAAGCACATATTTATTGCTTATTAATTTCTTTGCTTCTGGCCATCAGACCCCTTGGCATGGCTGGATAGGGTACTGCTGTGCTTGCCTTGGGCACTGGGCACCAGCCTGGCACTGCCCATCAGGTCTTCCAAGGAAAAACGTTGAGCATCACTGTTCTAAAAGATATGCAACAGAAATTAGATGTCTTTTAGGTCACTTACACAGTTCTCTTCTACAAATTTTCAAGAATGTACAAGAAACCTGTCAATACCATGTAGTTCACTGTTGAGCTAAGTAGATGAGCACACATCTGTCATGGGGTATTTTTTAATTACAGCCCAAAACCTCTGTGTGAATTGTACTGTGCCTCATTCCACATGATTTTTATACAGTTATCTTGCTCAAGTCAAAATGAAATTATTGTATGCCAGTAGACACACTTCTACTTTGTGATTTCCACACCAAATTTAAATAATCTAGTTATTTTGTGACTACAACTGTTCAAATAAAGGTGAAAAGAGTGGGTTTTAATGAACTATGTATGCCAATTACATATTTTCCACTTTAGCTCATAAACAACTAAAGTGTTTTTACTTTAACTTAAAAAAAAACCCAAAAGACTAAAAAACCTTTGGCTAGAAAACAAGCATGGAAAATAAAATATTGGTCCAAATAATGAAAATTTCAGGCAGTCACCAAAGCCAGGATATTAGGATTGAAACTCCTTGTACAATCTTAGCTATAGTCATCAATAGGCTTCCATTTGCAATACTGATTGTATATGAACACATACATACAGAGTGAGTATAGTATAATGGAAGATTAAGATGTACATATGACTTTTTTCCATTTTTGTGCATGTAAATTATACTGTTAAATTCTTCCTCTACAGGTGCTGACTGTCTGATGGGAATATATTTGTTTGTGATTGGAGCCTTTGATCTTAAATTTCGTGGAGAATACAACAAGCATGCTCAATTGTGGATGGATAGTACCCAATGCCAGTTGGTGGGATCACTGGCTATTCTGTCCACAGAGGTCTCAGTTTTACTTTTGACTTACCTGACTTTGGAAAAATACATCTGCATAGTTTACCCTTTTAGGTGCTTGAAGCCAGGAAAGTGCAGGGCAATCTCCATCTTGATTCTCATCTGGATTATTGGGTTTGTGGTTGCTTTTATTCCACTAAGCAATAAGGAATTTTTCAGAAACTACTACGGCACCAATGGCGTCTGTTTCCCACTTCATTCAGAACAGGCAGAAAGTACAGGAAGCCAGATCTATTCTGTTGTTATTTTCTTAGGTAAGTATATTACATTTCTTCCTTCATATCTACATGGATTAGATTATGTAGCAAACCCAGTTTTCAAACAAATATGAAAGCATCAGTAGCCTGTCCAATTCCATATCTGGCTGCTCAGATCTATATAGAAAATGACATTTGATGCACCAAAGTACTAAAATCTGTACCCCAAAACTGAATTTTACACCGTATATTGTTCATCTTTTAAATTCAGCCCATTGTGAAATTCATGAAGACCTTAAGGTGCTTATTTTTAAATAGTGAAGGTACAGTTATCCCTGTGCAGAATGCAGGCACTGATCTCAGCAGGATGTTATGAGCCTAAAATCATTAGTGACTGGCACGATGCCCTGATACTATTGAGATGAACAGCCATGTAAGTACCTGAACTGATTAACTGTCAGAAAAATAAACCAATACTGAGACCAAGATTTAAAACATCTTTACCCAAGGTGCGGGGCGCATCTACACATGCAATTAATTGAAAGCAATAAACTCTGGCACTTATTCTTCTGTTTATTGCTCCCAGGTGTGCTGTTTGAACATGCACCCAGGACCACAGCACGTTGAGCTAGTATGGAGCAGTCCCAGCTGGCAGGGGGCCGCTCCAATCTATCTACCCTGACTTCAGACTAACACAACTACCTCTCTGAGTGGGGTCATTAATTTCAATACCCTAGATACATAGGCAGAATCTTCAGTACAGAATGCATCTGAGATCTCCTTGTAATAGTAATTTGGGTATAGATTCTCCTTTACTACCTGCTCTATAAATTCCCCAACTTGCTAACAAGTCATATAGATATCATTGCGATCAAATCACTAACATGCCTTAACTTCTTAAATAGGTGTAAACTTGGCAGCTTTTATCATCATTGTGTTTTCCTATGGAAGTATGTTCTACAGTGTTCACCAAACAGCTATCACAGCAACTGAAATCCGGAATCATATTAAAAAAGAGATGACCCTTGCAAAACGCTTTTTCTTCATTGTATTTACTAATGCACTGTGCTGGATACCCATTTTTATATTGAAGTTGCTTTCTTTACTTCAAGTGGAAATACCAGGTATGTTCTTTGTTTTCTTTCTGCTTCCTTTCTAACTAAAAACACAATCAAATGGCTTGCTTAAAAACTATCAAATAAAACAAGTAAAACATACACACCTTTCTCCATGAGCATCCCTGCCCTGGGTGCCAAAATTCCTAGCTATATCTTTAGGTTAAACCCTCTCTCTACATGTCTGTTTTGCTCAACCAGAATAACAAAAGCTTAAAAGGAATCTCCCCTTGTATAATGAACAAAATGTATTTGAAATAAGGGTTTAGTTCCAGCTGGTAGTTCTGATCCTATGGCTCCTACTGGTTCTGATGTCTGAATCCAATCATAGACAATACAAATACCTCTCTTGAATTAATATATTAATGTCATCACTCTTGCAGTGCTCATTTTGAAATTCTGACACCAATGCATCAACATAATGTTCTTGTTACATAGAACAATATTTGATCTGTTTTCCCTACATGTTAAATACTTACAAGAAGGAGCACACAAAGTTAAACATTTAATTTTAGAAGTTTTTTCTTCCATTTGTTATACCAGTACAGGGTAGAACTTGATTTAAGTTCTTTACAAAGGGATCACATACTACTTCACAAAAATCACTTTAGATTAAAGGATGCCCCCGCAATCGTAGGCTCCAAGATAAGTCACAATAAAGTCTGAGGAAAACTCAGTCTAGGGAACTCACTAGAAGTATATTCTTCAATTACCTACATCTAGCTTTGGCATTAAAAAAGCTGTAAATGTAAATGGCAAATGTCTGGAAGCTAGTTTGACCTGAAAGTATTTCCCATGTGCAATGTATCAATTACCACTAGGAACTGCTTATTCAGGGTGAAAATGCATTTTAAGAGGTACCAAATCTCATCCTATTTCGAGAGATGAAATTTTAAGATAAAATGTTATGACAAGTAGAAACAGCACAGCCTGAAGGAATAAATACAAAGCTGAGTCAGGAAACCAAGAGAGAAAATCCTAATTCTAAGTGCTGGGTAATCCTTCCCACTTCAGTTCTCAGTGAACTCATCTCTAAAAAAGGAATAACATTTATCTATTTGTCAGGGCCACTGTGAAAAAAACACAGTTGCTTGGCCAAATTTCCAAAAGGCTTACAGTATTAAGCCCAATGTTGAAGGTGCTAATGGCTAGAACTGCTGAGTTGGTGGAAAATTCAGAAAACCTGAAGGGGGGAGGCTTAGGGGACAAATGGAAGTCCTGACATCCACACAGTACTTCTAGAGACTCATGCAATGTTAAAATTGTCCATAAATCAAGAAGTTATTTAGGACACTCATTAACAGCTTCCAACCCAATATTTCATAGATTTCACAGACATTAGGGCTGGAAAGGACCTTGGAAGATCATAGAGTCCAGCCCCCCGCCCAAAGGGCAGGAAGTCAGCTGGGGTTATAGGATCCCAGCAAGATAAGCATCCAATTTGCTCCTGAAGGTGTTGCAGGAGTTTGTGACTGTTGGACCTTGCCATCACTTGAGGTGCTCTGGTAAACAAGCGTTCCCCCAGATCCTGATGCACACCCCATATGTACTTATAGGCTGCCACCAAGTCACCCTGAGCCTGCGCTTCTCCAGGCTGAATATATATACCCATGTCCTCTTTGCCCATCAACTGGTAAAATAGTGGTTGGCAACCTTTTGCCATCACAGGCTGCTGCTTGCAACCCAAATGTAGCCCCTGCTGTGGGCCACAAATCTCTATACCCCCTGGTGATCGGCAGATGCTGCAAAAGAAACAGATAGAAAAAGGCAGTCAGTAGGACCTCAGAGACTCCCATGCTGCCCCAACTGGAGAATGCTGCTGACTTGCTGAACTGCTGCAGGTTATATCCAGTCTTCATGGGCTGCTTGCTTACTGAACCCTGTAGCAGTTGAACATATTGATGCCCTGAATGACTTAGCTGCCAAACAAATAACACGGAAGAGGGAATGAGGCCATCCATGCACATGGTTCCTAGTAAAGAGAGAAAACAGGGGTCCTGGCGCAATCACAGAGCCCTCACAAAAAGATATAAGGGATGAGTGGGACTACATAAAGCCTTTTGCTTGGTATAAGAGGGAGGAAATTTGAGAAACATGGGACTCTGGTTGTTAGGATGGAGGGACCATGAAGAAAACAGAGGATAAGCATGTTGCAGTTACTGCTATGGAGTGAATAGAGGACTGAAACAAAGAACACTTTTGGTAGGAGAGCTTGGGAGACCTTGGCATGGGAGAAAAGGTGCACAGACAACCCTTCCAGTGAGCTAGAGAATGATAGCGAACACAGCATTGCTGGCACGGGAGAAAAATCAGTGGACTCTGATATAAACGAAGAGATGAGAAATGGGGGTGAAGGGGAACTTGGTGGTGCACACAGAGGCACTCTGGGGGAGGAGTGGGTAAAGGTGAAGCCCTTGCAGGGTGAATATTGGACCAAGTTTCAAGGAACTAGAGAAAGCTGGTGGTGTGAAAGGAAGAATGCAAAGTGCTTACAGACCTAACAAGTGAGGTTAACAGATGGAGTGTGATGCATGGGTGTAGTGTTAGAACTGTTACTGGGTACAAGTGCTTTTGCCTATTACATTTTCCTTTCTCTTTCCCCTAAAGGTACTATAACTTCCTGGGTGGTGATTTTTATACTGCCAATAAACAGTGCTTTGAATCCTCTCCTCTACACTCTGACCACAAGACCTTTCAAAGAAATGATACACCAGGTTTGGCACAATTACAAACAAAGAAGATCCATAGGAAGCAAGAGCGGTCAGAAGACATATGGTCCATCATTCATCTGGGTTGAGATGTGGCCAATGCAAGAAATCACACCCAACTTAACAAAGCCTGTTCTTTATACAGACTGCTCTGAAACATCAGTTTCACAGTCAACACTATCAACCAGACTGAATTCATACACATAAATATTTTGAATATTTACAGTGAAATTTGCAGTCAGCTTCACAGATGTGGATCTATTGTTTTATAGCAGTGAGGAAAACAGAGGGAAGTTATAAAATATTGGTTCACACTAGTGACAGCCCAAAAGTCAAATTGAAAAAAAAGATGACAAAAGCTTATGGGCTAACAGGGCTGGTTGCAAAAACAATTTTTCTGTCATGAGAGTTTTTGAGATTTGGAAAATTTTCAATCCTGAATCAGGATGAAAATACAATCTAAAAAATAAGAACAACTTGTGAATCAATAACCTGAGGATATTTTGAATTTAGGCTAATGAGATCAGTTTTATTTAAATATTTTTAAATGCTAATTAATGTTAATTATAATCTTTTTATTCTTTTTTACAAAACAAAATTAAATTAAAAATCCTGACTGGCTTTATTTAGGTTACAAACATTTTTGAAGAGATGTAGGGAGTAATAGTCATAGGGAAAATATATTTATATTAATGAGGTTCTACAAGGAGGTAGTTTTTACTTTTGGCAGGAGCAGAAGACAAGAGATTAAAACTTAGCATCACATATACCTTTTAGAATTCTAAAATGTAATATTGTTACATCGAGCCCTTGGGAGCCCTACTGTTACTTTGGGAAATTAAGTCCAACATTTAAGCACCCTTAAAAATTTGGCTTGGGTCCTCCTTAGCTTTGTAAATAGGCGTGATCCTACAGGTGGTCTTATACAAAACTAACATAGTTTTGATGCCAGAGCTGCTCAGTGTCCCAGCTTATGTGCAGATACCATTGGGAACTCAAATGAGGCATTCATGCCTCCTGTACCAACAAAGCCGAAGCGGGGGCAGCCTCAATTACACCAACCAAAGTGAGCCCTGTAAAAAGACAGGCAAGCACAAGACTTTTGGGCATGCATCCAATCCATTCAGAATCCCAGTGGTGAGAGCACTCTCTTCAAATGTGGGTGACTTTGTTTCTCCCACTCTGCCTGATCTGGAGCGGGAACTTGAAACTTGGCCCCTCGCATCTGAAAACTGCCAATCATACTAGTCTAATGGGTATTCTAGAAAGTTTCTTAATTTCTCTTGGTGAAGCAGTTGTTTCACATAGAATAAGCACTGAACCAGGGAATTGTAAACACTTTCCCACATCACTGGTAAATGCCCTACTCACTAGTCAATCTCTTGCTTTTCTTGTCTCTATTGAGCAAAAACTATGACTCTGCCCAGAATACTGAACAGCCTACTGCTAGGAAACTCATGTCAGATACCTGGATTTAAGACTCTACTCCCAATCTGAGTTCACTTACTGCTGGTCTATTGACCATAAAAAGGAAGGATCTCTCATAATAAGACTGAGTTAGCTTAGGGATCCAACTCCAGGAGACAACTCACAGCTGGATAGACCAGGCTGGAGTGCTTGTGTTTTGACAGAAGATGTTCCCACTCCTCTCCCCCATGGCTAACTTAGCTTCCCTCAGTACTTCCCCAATTTGTTTTAATCCTGGATTTTAGAGCCATATAGGTACATAGGTACATTACAGAGCACCACTGCAGAGGGGTACTTGAAGCACATTAGCTCCCTAACCAGAAAGCAGCATATGGCTGCAGCAGCATTGCACATAGACTAATAAGCCCACACTGCTTCCAGCTGTAGAACTAACAAAAGATCATCTCTGCATAGCACTGCCTTGTGCCACACAGACACACTGTAAATCTGTGCAATGCAGAGTACCTAGGTGCCTAAATTGGAGGTTTGAATTTTAGTGGGGAAAAGGGCACTTAAGAGGTGGGTATTGCAATGTTTAGGTCCCTTTCCGGATTCAGTCCTCTATTTTCATGAACATAGAAATTAATTCAGAGTCAGGCAGCTCCCAACGATGTTTTTTTTGCAGTATTTTCCTGAAGTTTTACAGATAGGTTATTTACAGAGCACTGGACACAGATGAATGAGTCCTCTGTCTGAACATTCACAAAAGGTTCAAAGATGAGCTCACATTTTTTATGAGATCCCAAATGATACAAGCAGGCTTTTTCTTCTACTCATGATAAGAGGCACTTTTCAAGTTCCATACAACGGAGACTGCTGGCTCAGAGGACTAACTCATTTTAGCCATGTGAGTTAATTGGACAGAAGGGCAGAAGTGTATTTTTGCAACAAAAAAATTGAAACTTATTTAAAAAAGGTGAGAATGTGTTTTTAAAACATTTGCACTTATTACAAAAGTAAGATATAGAATAAAAAGTGTGCAATTCACACTTCACTGTTTACAGAATCTTGGGAGTATCTCAAATAAAATACAAAACAGTTTAAGTTTCCATTACTGTACATGTTGTTTTATTTGGTACTTGTTGATCAAAGTGAGCAATTTCCTTTATAAAAAAAACAAAAACAAAAAAAGATAGCCAATACAACTACCATTTTGCTTTTCAGTATTTTCCACCTACATGCTTAAAGAGTAAGAGCATTGTGCCAGGTTCAATCTGTTGCCTGTTGTCAGTTATACAGAGATTGGTTAACTTGTAACATCATTCAGCATAAAGATCTATTATGTAATGAAGTGTTCCTCAGTTAGCTGCCAGAAGCAGTGTAGGAGAATCAGCCATCAGAAAACTACTGGGACAAGCTTTGAAAAAAAGAAAAATCTACAGGAGTTAGTCAGTTGCTCACATAGACAGCCCTGTAAGCGATTCTTAAGTACCCAGCACCACAGTATGTAGCTGATTTCAGGCCAGCTAACTCCCCTCACTTTCAAAGCTCTCAATAACCAGTTTGGGGGCCAACAATGCCATAGTTGTATTTTAAACGAGCATTGTTTAAGTGAAGTTTGGAAAAATGCACAGACTTTTTTCACTCCCAAGGCCAGGCTTATTCAACTGGTAGCTTGCAAGGAGCTAACTTAAGGTCAAAGTTCTTACCTAGGTGTTACTCTCATAGATTTCAAGCTCTCCCCAGTGCTCCTGCTGCCACCACTGGGCTCCCTTCTCCCTCCTCCAGCTTCCTCTCCCAAATGGCACAGTGCAGCCCCCTAGCCACTCAGAAGTGGGACAGCTAAACAGCTCTTTTAAATTATTAAAAGAAGTCAGTACTTCTTTGAATTATTGGGAGTGGGGGTAGAAATTAAACAACTTAGAGTGCCAAAACTATTAACTTCCCTTAAAACTGCATAATGTTTTGACAGAGAGTCTATACTGGCTGAAGCCTACAAAGTGCTGGGTATTTATAGCAAACAAATGAACAGATGTTTGATGTGAACAACCAGAACATTTATGTCCTCATCTACTACTATTATTATGTCTACTAATTTTATAGAGTTTAAGATTAATACTACAGTCCAGGTCAAGATCAAACAATTAGAAAAACAATTAAGGAAAAAAAAAATTGCGTTTACCCTCAACAGCTTCCTTTTCAGTCTGGGATTAGGAAAGAGACCAGCAAAACTGGTTGTTTAAGGTTTGTTTTAAACACTTTATTCTTCAGACAAAAAGGTTACAACTTTTTCAAAAACTAAAAAAACTCTTTGAAAAATGAAATGTCACTGGTTACTTAGTCACAGCATGTGGTCTTTCTATAGCTTCTCCCCTAATTTCTAGAGTTTTTTTTCCTGTATGCTTCTGGGTATAGCAGCTATGACATTAAGCTTTCTCTCACAGATCAGGGCATGATTTCTTAGACCAAAAATCCTGCTTACAGCAGCATGCCAGATTAAGAGAGACTACTACCTGTCTGAGGCAAGACTAAATTCTAATTCAGTACATTACCACAAAAGCACTGCAAAATAGAGAAATTCACAGGCCTCTCCCAAAATGAAGCTTTAAATAATCCTTTGAACAGTTATCCCACCTATTACTATGCAAAACAGTCACACTTAATATAACACAGGATAATACAGGATCCATAAGGCACTTTTTATAAATTTTGATTACTAAAATGTATTTAAATATTGGTTTAGAAAAAAGTTGCTATAAGTGATCCATAAAAAAATAAAATAAAAATGCAGCTATACAGAAGGAGATAGCAGGAAATACTTAAGACAACCATCAGATCTGAAGGATTTTTACAGCTTGAAGGAGTGCGTAACTTCTAGACGTGGTTAGGCCTGCACTATCCCACTGGTAAATAGGGATACAAGAATGGTGTCGCAAAGATACGTATGGGCAGAAACCAGGCCAAGTCTCTACCGATTTAAACACGAGCTAGAAAAGACTCATCTTATCAGCTAAAGGCTTGCATAAATTCCTGAGAGGACTGTCTAAAAGAGATCACCCCGCCCCCAACCAGGGAATTCCAAGTTTGGCCAAACGGTAACCTAGCTCTGTATGCATCGCATGTAAACAGGAGAGGACCGCCGGTCCAGGGAGCTGGTAGTAGTCAACATTGTATGCACTTCCTAGGCCAGGAGAGCTGCAAAAAAGAAAGGCTAGTTTTAAGAAGTCGCGGTTGCTCGCTCAACCTAAGTGAGCGGTGCTACCTGCAGAGATCACGCAGTGTTGGTGACAATGGCACATGCGCCAGCCCTTTATCTGGAGAAGCAACCTGCATGCAGCTGAGCTTCTTGCCTTCAGGAGAGGACAGCTGAACCGAGCCACCAGGAGAAGAGCTTCAGAAAATAGGCCCGTGGCTACTGGTTGGTTGCTCAACAGGATGCCCAGCTGGCCTCACACCCACCGAATCCCCCCTCCCAGCGCCCCCAGCTGCAGGGGGAACCCAGTTCCTGTCCTAGTTCCCCTCCTACGGTGCACTCAGCCGCTGGGTTTCAGCGAGTCGTAGCCCTCCTTCAGCAGATCCCGCCACGTCTTCAGGAACCGCGCGTTTTCGGAGCACTTGGTGGCCAGCTCGTCCACCTGGGCCGACACCGCCGACGTGGCCTCCAGCAGCTTGGTGAGCGAGCAGGCGGCCTGAGGCAGGAGGGCCGGGCCTCAGCGCCTCTCCTCAGCCCGGGGGAAGGGGGAAGGGGGAGTGCTGGAGACCGCCGCGGCTCCGGGGTGGGACTTACGTCATCGATCTGCATCTCCACCTGCTCCAACAGCTCCTGCGGGTCCGACGGCCGCCCCCGGGGCAGCGCTGCCCGCCCGCCGCTACAGCTGCCCCCAGGCCCGGCGCCAGCAGATACCCCGGCCGGCGGCGCCTCAGCCATGGCCCCCGTCCCAACCGCCCCTTTCCCGCCACTCGCCAGCCCCTCCCCTCACAGTGGTCCCTTAGTACCCCGGCATGCGCCGCGACTCCCACCAGGCCGCGCGCGCTATCCCTAAGCCACGGTTCGCGGCCGCACAGCCTATTGGGAGATGTTGTTTTCTGCCGCGCTGTGTGCCGCGGTTCCCTAGACAAGTGCAGCAGTTGGAAATACCCCACCGCCCAGCAGGGCGTGACATCACTTTCTACTCCCCTCCCCTTCCTCTTCCTCGCATTTCCTTTTGCCCCTTAGCTTGGAAGCGGCTCATGAGCGATGCGCCGGCGGGGGAAGGTAGCCGCGGGGCATGCCGGGAGGCGTAGTTCTTTCCAGGGCCTACAACAGATCGACAGATCGATCTGTTGAGCGATCCCAGCCTGGGTCCCAGCACGCAGGCGCAGTTGGGGGCGGGTGTTGGCAGCCGTGGCAGTCGAGCAGTCGGTCCCGCCCGCGAGCCGAAGGTGCGGGGGACCCGGCCACCATGTCCCCGTTGCGCCAGGCCTCCGGCCAAGGTAACGGCGGGCCACGGGGGGCGGGGTGGCCGGAGCTCCCGTCCCCTCCAGTCACACACAGAAGTGGGGTAAAGGTCACCGCCGCGCGGGAGGGGCGGGAGATGACCTAGCGCGGGGAGCACAGCGGGAGCCCGGCAGCTGCTCAGGCCAGCGGGCAGGAAAAGTATAGGGGTGTATACACACGCACCCCCCCTTTGTATGTATCTATATAGAAATATATATCTTTGAAAAAGCAAAAATAAAAAGCCCCACAACGCAGGTGCCAGTGCTGTGCCCTGTGTTTTGTGGACGGTGTTTCATCGGCACGCCCAGCACTATTTGTTTGTCAGTTTGACGTTGGTCAGGCAGGGACTTGGAAGTTGTGGACCTGTTACCTGCTCCCTTGAACTGAAGGGGAGCGTGAACAGGAAACCTGTTTTAGTTTTCTCCCTCAATCTGTGCCTGAAAGTAAGGCACGAAAAGGGGAGTTGCTGTTGCCAGAGCGGTGGGTGCACCCCGGTCCCACCTCTGGGCTCCGCAGGGCCCTTCTCTGCCCCAGCGAGCTGTCACCCTGCCCCCCCCTGCACCTTCCTCCAGCAGTGGTGACCCTGTTCTGGAAGGTCCGGGGATGTGGGGACTCAATGCATTTTGGTTATGTAACTGGATAATGCTGCTGCGTGTCACAGTTTCATAGTTAGTAGGGTTTGAAGGGACCTGAGCAGATCATCAAGTCTGACCCCCTGCCATGACAGGAAAGAGTACTGGGGTCAAACAACCCCAGCAAGGTGATTGTCTAGCCTTGTCTTAAAGACCCCCAAGGTAGGAGCCAGCACCACTTTGCTTGGAAGTTGGTTCCAGATCCTAGCCGCCCTGACGGTGAAGTAGCGCCTCCTGATATCTAACGTAAATCTACCCTCTGCCAGCTTGTGACTGTTATTGCTAGTCACTCCTGGTAGTGCTTGGGGGAACAGGGACTCCCCCAATGCCTGCAGGTCCCCTCTGACTAGTTTGTAACAGGCCAGTAGATCCCCTCTTGGCCTTCTCTTGTGGAAGCTGAACAGGTTCAGGTCCCGTAGCCTCTCCCTGCTGCCCCTGGTCATGCGAGTGGCCCTCCTCTGGACCCTCTCCATGTTGTCCACATCCTTCTTGAAGTGCGGTGCCCAGAACTGGATGCAGTACTCTAGCTGCAGCCTGACCAGTGCCAAATAGAGGGGGAGTATCACCTCCTTTGACCTGCTTGAGATGCATCTGTGGATGCATGACAGGATGCAGTTGGCCTTCCTGACTGCATCCCCACACTGCTGGCCCATGTTCATCTTGGCATCAATGATGACTCCAAGATCCTTTTCTGCCTCTGCAGTGACAAAAAGGGAGTTCCCCAGCCTGTAGGTATGGTGGTGGTTCTTCCTTCTCAGGTATATCACCTTGCACTTGTCAGTGTTGAATCCCATCCTGTTCTCATCCACCCACGCCTGTAACCTGTCTAGGTCTGATTGCAGCCTATTTCTCCCTTGTAGTTTGCCCACATCCCCCCACATCTTAGTGTTGTCTGCGAATTTGAACAGGGTGCTTTTTACCCCCTTGTCCAAGTCACTGATGAAGATGTTGAACAGCGCGGGCCCGAGGATCGAGCCCTGGGGGACCCTACTGCCCACATCCCTCCAGATTGAAAATGACCCATCTACTCTCTGGGTGTGGCCCTCCAGCCAGTTGGCAACCCATTTGACTGTGTAGGTGTCGACACCACAGTCCCCCAGTTTTTTAATGAGAACGGGGTGAGAGACTGTGTCGAAGGCCTTCCTAAAGTCCAGAAAGACTACATCTACTGCTACCCCTGCATCTAAGGATTTGGTGACCTGGTCATAGAAGGCCACCAGGTTGGTCTGACAGGACCTGCCTCTGATGAACCCGTGTTGGTTGCCCCTAAGCATAATCTCCCCTGCTGGCTCCTCGTGGATATGTGTCAGAATAATTCTCTCAAACAGCTTACTCAGGATTGAGGTAAGACTAACTGGCCTATAGTTTCCTGGGTTCTCCTTCCTCCCTTTTTTGAAGATGGGAACCACGCTGGTCCTCTTCCAGTCCTCTGGCACCACACCAGAGCACCACAAGTGTTCATAAAGCCATGCCAGGGGTCGAGCAATGACTTCAGCTAATTCCCTCAGCACTCTGGGGTGGAGATCATCCGGACCAGCTGTTTTAAATACATCCAGTCCCTCCAGAAGTTCCCTGACTAGATCCTCACTGACCTTGGCCTAGGTGTACCTCCCCTGAGGCCTGAGGGGGGGCCCAGTGGGGAGGCTGATCCAGTCCCTGCTCAGGAAAATGGAGGCAAAGCAGTCGTTAAATAGGTTAGCTTTGTCATCTGGTGTGACGACCAAATTTCCTAGCATGTCTTGCAGGGGCCCCACGTTACCTGGTACCTTCTTTTTGCCCCTTTTGTATTTAAAAGAGGACTTGTTGTCCTTGATCCAGGAAGCTAGTCCTAGTTTCATCTCCACCTTGGCCTTCCTGATTGCCCTTCTGCATCCCCGAACAACTGCAGTATAGTCCTCCCTGGTGATGGCCCCTCCCTTCCATTGGGTGTATGCCTCCCTTTTAGCTAGGAGACATTCCTGGATGCTTCTGGTGAGCCATGGGGGCTTTTGCGCTCTCCTGCTCCCTTTGATCCATATTGGGATTACCACCCTTTGGGCTTGGAGGATCGTCACCTTTAAGAGTGACCACTGTTCTTGGACACTTGGCTTCCCTCCCCTCTGGGACCTCATTGCCTCCCCGACTATTCTCCTTAGCTCGTTGAAGTTTGCCCTCCTGAAATCTAGGGCTGCTGCCTCACTGCAAGCCTTTGCCACCTTGCGCTGGATGGTGGAATCTAGCTGGCAATGATTACTGTCGCCCAGGTGATCAAGCACCCACAGCCCCCTCACCAGGTCATCACCCGTGGCCAGCACCAGGTCATGAGTTGGATCCCCCCACGTTTCAGTGAGCCCCACTATGTCTGGGTTGGTGTCAGTGAGCAGGAGGGTAAGTTCCTTCTGCTTGTTTCCCATACTACAAGCGTTTGTCTAGAGGCATTGAGGCCTCCTGAGGATGTGTGCAGTGGCTCCCTAATCTCAGCATTGCCCTGGCCCCTGTTGCTTACCTGTGTATATGTTCCACTCGTCGGTCTAGGCTGGGCTGTACTTGGGAGTGCTGCTTTGTTTAGCCGTACAAGGCTTCCTCCTCTCTCATCTTCCCCTTCCCCTGACAAGCCTAGTTTAAAGCCCACTGGAAGAAATCCGCCAACCTAGAAGAGAACACATGCTTACCTTTAGGGGAAAGGTGGAACCCATCCCATCTAAGCATGTCTCTCATCGTGATGTGCAGGTCATTGTCAAGGAAGCCAAAGCCTGCCTCCAGACACCTTTCCCAAAGTTACCAGTTGGTCTCTGTGATGCATGTCTCATGCCATCTTCCACATCCACTCACTGGTAGGACAGAAGAGAATACCACTTGTGCACCTATCTCCTTCAGCATGTCCCCCAGAGCATGGGAGTCCGCCATCAGGTGATCAGGGCTTTTCCTGGCCGCATCATTAGTACCCACATGGATTAGGACCACGGGGTAGTAATCATTGGGCTGAATCATGGCCTGGATCATCCCTGTCATGTCCTGAATCTTGCTCCGGGTAGGCAGTAGACCTCGCGTGTCAAGGGGTCCTGGCGACAGATGGGGCCCTCTGTACCTCTCAGGATGGAGTCGCCTATGACGATCGCTAGACGCTTTCTTCTCCAGGACTGCTTAGCTCCTTCGGCCTGTTTGGAGCATGGAGAGTGTGGAGTTGCCTCCTCTCCTTCCTTCTCCTCCAGTGTTGCCAGGGCCTTGTACCTGTTCTCTAGCCAGACTGGAGGAACTGGTACTGCTGTGTTGCGAGCAGCCCTGGTTCTGGAGGTGACCGTCTGCCACTCTGCAGTGGAAGGCATCTCCCGAGGTGCTTCTTCCTTGAGTGTGTGGCCCTGCAGGGAAAGGAAATAACCATCAATTTCATCCTTTGCCTCCCTGATTCCCCTCAGCCTGCTAACTTCCTCCTGGACCTCCCTCACCTGTGCCTCCAGGGCCCTAAGGCAGGCACCTGCAGGACAGGTGTGGGGGTCCCCGATCCCTGACTCCCCGGGCCTTACTGGGCAACCCCTGCAGGCCAGGGGGTGGGGGGCTCCCCCATGGGCTCTGTCTGGGTGGAGGCCTCAGACAGGCCCTGGGGTAGGCTATGCCTCTCGGGCAGGGGCCCTAATAGCACTCCACATCAACACCATTGTAGGAGTTGCTGTTTATTTATAGCTTAGTGCGGTGCCTTCGCCCTACCCCAGCCAGTGCAAATGGTGTCAGTTTCATTGGTTTTAAATGCATATCGCTGTCGATAAGTTTGCTGCTGCTGCTTTTTACATTATGGATCTAGTTCAGTGGCGCTCAACCATTGGGCTGGGCGGTCGGTGGCCAGTTCATCCATGAGCCAGATCCGGCTGGTGGATCCATTCTAGCGTCTGGGGTGGGCATAGTGGGGTCCCATCCAGCCACACACAGGGCAGGGTGGTGGGGGTAGATCCCAATCTCAACTTGGCTCTATAGGGGAGAAGGAGGCTTGACCCAAACCCAGCCTCGCCCTGCAGGGGAAGGGAACATTTCCAGGCCCCAGTGCACACACTTTGGGATTTGGGAATTTGGGAGCAATGGAAGATAGCCATATTAATTGCCACTTCTCCTATACCACCAATGTTCCCAACCTGTGGGGAACCCCAGGGGCCAAATACTATGGCTGCATTGGCCCTCAGGCTGGAGGGTGAGCACCCCAATCCGCTTTAAGCAAATTAGTTTCATTTAACTGAAATAAATTCATTCCAAAACACTGTCCCTGTTCATTTTAATGGGTTGTGATTTCAGCCCATACAGCTAAAGTGCTGGTAACATATTGCTGAAATAGGAATAGAATTAGATAGCTTCCTGGTTAGCAAGAAACAGCAGAATAGTGCTAGTCAAAGAGTTTGTTTTTCAGTACAGCCAGAGTGAAATTAAAATGGATGCTTCAAATAAAGGTTTCCTGCTTGTTCATTTTAAGCATGATTAAATTTTGGGGATGGATTTTAAATTGAATCACCCCCCACTAACTCACAATTATGTGAGTGCAAGAATGAAAGCGCTGCTATGCACAGGTAGAATAGTGCCTCTTGGAATAAATAATCTCTCTCCAACCTTCTCTTTTATTCCAAAACACGCGTCAAAATAGGATCTGGGTTTACTGATTTGATTAGGATTTTTCTTTTCAGTGTAAGATTTAAAAAAAAAGCAACTAAAAATCTCAGGCTGAACACTGTTTGTCATCAGTGATTGAGCCAGGTTAATGTGTAAATGAGTCAGTGAATCTTGTTGTTTTTTGCACAGCACATTGTTGTTTACGTGCTTTAAAGCTGATAAAGAAAGACTGCCTGCCATCAGTGCATATTACAAGATGGACTTCTTCTACTTCTGTACCTCGTATAACCACACACTATACTATTCACCCTCGGGACAAGGACGAGCGATGGGAAGGTATGTGAAAAATTACATCAGAAAGCAGCTTTGTATTACTTGAAGGCTTTCTAAAGTTTAAAACCATAAACATATTTTGCAAAGAATATGTTGTGTTGTGCCTAATACTAATGTTTCAGATAATGCATTATGGTTGTTTACAGTGTTCATAGTGGTTTTAACTGGTCAGTTGTAATGCAGCAAATCTAATTGTATTAAAGTATAGGACTTAAAAGAGGTGAATATGTAAATATGTCTTGTCATCTTAGTTACAAACTAGAAAAAGTTAGCATTTATTTGATCTTTATTTTATTACTGTCAGATATGTACTTTTATGATTTTGCATTAAAATCTTATGAGCTAGTCTTAAAAAAATAAGATGATTAAACTATTAAGTTTTAGCTACTTGATTGTATAACTTGAATAACTTCAGTGGCTTTTAGGCCATTGTTAGACAAGGGGTTCTATCAGTCTCTGCTTCTGGAACAGCCTGGGGAGGCCAGTGACTACCTGTGTAAAGTAGGCTATGCCTGAGACTTGGGTCACTATTCCCAGTGTCATGAAAAAAAGGGCAGAAACATAAAAACCATTTCCTGATTCTTTTACCTCCTGAGCTCGAGGCACCTGGACTTTCAGTGCTCAAGGATGAGTAGTTACCAGTGATGGTGACTAGCGTGTATAGTTCTTTATTGAATCCCTGTTTGTTAGTAAATGGTGTTCAGGTGTTTAGTTCATTTTCTCTTGCATTGTCCTTGCACAGCATAAATTTATTGTGATATCTGATGTCTTCTATTGCAAAGTAAAATAGTAAAAGTTGCACTGATCAGAGAGAGAGGGATAACAAAGACAAATTATTGGATACAATCATTATATCATTTTGCTCTATTGAAGCGGTGAACATGGAAAGATTTGCAGAAGAAGCTGATGTTGTCATCGTTGGAGCAGGCCCCGCAGGACTTTCTGCAGCTATTCGACTCAAACAGTTAGCCATTGAGCATGACAGAGAAGTCCGTGTATGTCTGGTGGAGAAAGCTGCTCAGCTCGGTGCACATACGCTTTCCGGTGCTTGTCTTGAGCCACGTGCTTTGACGGAGCTTTTCCCAGACTGGAAGGAGCGAGGGGTATTTATGAACATTAAAATATTATGACTTACCTCTGACTTGTACAAAAAACCTCTTTAGAAATCTTGGTTATTATTAAGAAAATCTGGGGTCCACTAAAGAGGTTTTTTGTTATTTCTTAATAAAAGAAATAAGAAAAGAGGTTATTTCTTAATAAAAATCAAGCAAAATTAAAGGAAAATATTTTCCTACTGTAAGTATCTGTTTCCTGTACATTTACGTATAGAAATCTCTTGGCTATCATAATGTTGGGTACTATAAAACACTGAGAAAGGAACTGCTTATAAAAGCCCTATGTCAGTTTCACTAGCCAAGAAGCATTACCTGAATTGATCTCTTATCTGTTGCTCTGTCTGGGATGTGGCCTCTTGTGTACATCATTGATCTTTCTTATAAGACTACTGCTTCTTTGTTTTCTATTCTGTTAGATTTTTTTAATTGATTATTGTAAGAAGGAAATAGCATCTGTTTACTGTCTAGCAGCAAGAAGTAACTCTGATTTTTTTCTTTAGGCACCACTTCATACTCCTGTAACTGAAGATAAGTTTGGAATTTTAACAAAGAGTTACAGAATTCCAGTGCCAATTCTTCCCGGTATGGCTTGTAGAAAACTTCAACACTTGATGAGAAATGGGGCTATGTTTTAATATGCTGTAAAAAATAGCTAGTGCTACAGAGTGCATTTCAAGTAGAAACTGCATATAAGGGACATTGAACAATCAGTTGTGTTAGAGCAAGTCCGTAGACATTTTAATAAGCTGCAATGATGAGGGCTGTGTAAGTAGATGGATGATAGTACATAATATTGCACACAGATCTCATATGCTTTATTGCAATCATAGCTAAGAATGATAAAACCAATATTTATTTGAATTTTTACATCTTTCACATAGTATTTGCACTATGTATATGAATTCCCATTAATCCATGAACCTGGACATATTGTTGTATATTTCTCTCTTTTTGTCTAGGACTTCCAATGGTTAATCATGGGAATTACATAGTGCGCCTTGGACATTTTGTAAGATGGTTGGGTGAACAAGCAGAAGCTATGGGTGTTGAGGTATATCCAGGCTATGCAGCAGCTGAGGTAATGGGAGTAGCTCTGTGTGAGTGAGTTTGGCCCAGTTTTTGATGTATTGTAGCAATCCCTATATTACAGAGGAGTATTTAAGAAATTGGCTTGCCAGATTCTGAATTCTGTGGCCCTAACGCAGGAAATCACTGTATTTACTTGAACAGAAAAGTATGTCTTTTTCTCCCGGTCAGCATGAGGGGAAGAATAACCCCATCTTAGAATCAAATATCAGGCCAGGGCAGGCAGAAGCTCGGCTCTGGCTTTGGCTCTGGGCTGAAGGTAGGGCTGAGCCACCACACGCCCTGGGCTGGAATAGCTTGTCTGGTGAGGGAAGGGGGCACACAGCCGGGGCTCCCAGGGGGACATGTAGACTGCCTCCCTCCACTCCCCTGCTCCCTGTTCTGTTCTTATGCCTGCCTCTCTCACCCTCTGCTTCCCTCCCCGCAGCTGCCCCTTCCCCTCTTACCTTCTGCTCTGGCTTCAGCCCTGATGCTGCTCTGGTGAGAGCTGCTGCCACTTCTCTCTAGCTGGGCTGGGGCTGCAGCACTGGTGAGTGCTCCAGAGCTATAGCAATACTGCAGTGGAAGGTAAGGAGGGAGGCAGGGAATGGAGGGATAAGCATGGAGCAGGCTACAGGAGGGAGCAGGGGTGGGGGAGGCAGGCTGGGCAAGGGCTGGGTTGGGGCTGCATTGCTGTTGGCTTCCCTAGAGGAGCAGAGCTGCAGCAGAAAGTAAGGGAGTGGGGGAGTGGGTGGGAGGGATAGAGTCAGGCACAGGCATGGAAAGCAAGGGAGCAGACAGGCACGGAGGGGCAGGTATGGGGGTGGAGCAAGGGGTAGGAGTCTAGCCCCTTGCCCTCCCACTGCTGCTTTTCCAGCTATAGCAGTGATGGGGACAAATTTGAGATGACCTTCCACTAATTAGATTTGATACATGGAAGATTATAACAAATGTACTGTTTTCTATGTATAGAATCTATAGAGGGGTCATCTTACATTCAAAGTTGTTTTGGATTCAGGTACTTGCCTTTTAAGTTAATGAATAATTCCTTAGTTTTCAAGATTGTGTCCATAGACAGCTCATGTTTTTTTAATTCTCAATATTCTGTACTTGGAGATAATTTTAGAAATGCAATGAAAATAAATCATTAAAATTGTTCTTGCTCAAACATTTTAAAGGTTCTCTTCCATGAAGATGGAAGTGTGAAAGGGATTGCGACAAATGATGTAGGCATTCAAAAGGATGGAGCACCTAAAGTGAGTACTCATCTCTTTGTAACAAATTTTCAAATCTGTAGTTGCTGCCTAAATCACTTCAGTGCTGTCTGGTACTATATAAACTTAAATTCTAGTCTCTGCCTCAGTCTCTGCCTCAAGTTTAAATCTAAAATATGTGCAAATAGTCCTTCATGGCCACAGGATGAAGCTCCAGTCTCAGGGTAGAGGAAGTTCTATTCTGGCATTGTCAGCAAAAACCTTTGCAGAAGGATGGATCATTTAAGGAGGAGTAACTTTCAGTGTGTAACTTTGAGTGTCATTTGACATGGGTAGAGCCTGGAGGAAAAGAAAAGAAGCCAAGGAAGAAGGGAAAGCATGGACTAAAGCAGAAGAATAACTATAGGTGGGAAAGCAGGGCATCAGAGGGGGAATTTGCTCAGCAATGGCAGCAAGAACAGCTGCTGGTATGTGGGGAGCCCATGCAGCAGCAGCCAGGAGTTAAGACTCTCTCCTACTCTGCTACCTAACACAGAGCTGAAATTCCCACTTATGCCCATGCATAAAGGTGAGAGTTGAAGAGAGGTCTCTCTAGCTATAACTAATAAAACACAGAACACTATTCTTTTGTAGGATTGCTGTCTTCTACCATATTTGCAGTTAATTTTAACTCTTTAGGAGATGCTATAAACCCCCAAATCATTCCTGTTTTTGGGTGGGGCCAGAGGGAAGGGTGAACTTTGGCAGTGTACTTCAGGATAGTTCCAAAAATTGACTTTGAGTGTAGTGTTTCTTAATTT
The DNA here is from genome assembly GCF_052110815.1 of Crocodylus siamensis. NCBI lineage: Eukaryota > Metazoa > Chordata > Crocodylia > Crocodylidae > Crocodylus > Crocodylus siamensis. The sequence goes on along the minus strand of NC_143396.1, from coordinate 87,364,083 downwards.
TAAGTGACTGGCCTCCAAGGTGGAATCCACAATGAGTACAGACTGGAGAGAGTCAAAACTGTTCTTACATTGAGTGAAGACTTGCCTAGAACAAGCCAATGAGGAAAGATTAAATCCTACCACTTTTTTGGAGCTTAATCTTACACAAGGCTGGAAGGAAGCTCCTCTACTTATGATTGCAGGTTATGGACACACCCTTTATATTTCTTTCAAAACCAAGCAAGGGTCATAGTTTTGTTCTAAAAGCAGTACCAGTGAAGGAGAAGGGGGAAATAGTGGTGGCCTTTTACACTGATTAGAGCACTTGCCCAGGATATGGAATTCTTCCTTCTGCTTGAGAGGGTTTAAACCCTGATCTTCTACATCTGGAGAGCCCTCTGTTCTGTAGTGCATAGTCGCTTCTGGAGTGATACCATTCCATCCTATTGAAGCTGTTTCACTGTGCATAAAAGATGTCAAGATTCATTGGAAAAGGAAGCAAACAGCAGTGCTTGTGATTTTTTTTTTATTTATTTTTTTTTAGCCTAAAGTTTAGGGCATTTGCTTGGGGTGGGAAGATGTGGGTTCTCATCCTTGCTTTAAGAATTGTTGTAGTCCTGATTCACTACTACAGTACAAATTAATAAAAAGAAAAAGGGGCAGTGATAAAGTATACAATACAATAAGCATTAATTTTTATACAGAAAGCGGAAGAATGCTAGCTGCAAGCACACACACTCACACACGGACACCCATTAAAAGACATATTGCCATTCTTATGAAGTACTTGCGCCCCTGATTTTTCTCTGTAGTTATGAGTGGACACATGACCTGCTCCAAAGCCAGTGGTCTGCAGCTACGCTATTGCAAGCCCTGAACACTAGATGGCAGTTTGTATCATGCAGACTGCTAGTGTGGGATGAACTGTCTACCAGGGTAGCCGTTTACAGCAAACAGGCACACACAGGTGCAGTATAACGTGTCCCTGTGAGTTACTTGTTGCTTCTGTGGGACTGCCATTATTAGAGTAGAGTGGCTTACACTGATTTAAGTCTGTATATCAAAATATCTGCTATTTTTACTACAAATTAGTTAATTTACTCCATACATTAGCAGCTTCCCCTTTGGCCTTCCCCGAGAGGAAATTAGCGGAACAGGTGGATGAAGAAAGATTCTTGAGGGCCAGACTTAACCAAAACTTTATTTGAACTATGATATACAACAATGGCCCTGTTTTTAGTACACCATCAGGCTACAGCTCACAGCAGAGTAAATGAAGGAACCTCACCTTCTGCTGGAAGAACCCAGCAAGTAGGTAGTGGTTGTAGCCTGAGTTCTCTTCTTCTCAGTACCAACTCTCTGCATAATTACCATGCTTGTCAGTGATACGAACTTAGTGCTTAACATTACATTCTTGTTGCATTATGTAACTAATGTTGGATCTAAGGTCTGCAATCTGTATAATAATATACAGTATAATATTAAGAGTAGTCAGCCAAAGAGCAGGCAGAAGGGTCTGCTGCTGTGCCCATGTTGTTCATCCCTGATAGGTCAAAGGGGCACCTGTATGGTCTATTTAACTAACAGAATGCAGAATATAACCTAGGAAGTAACTTAAGACTAACACATAGCTGATACAAAGTAGAGCAGTGATTCTCAACCAGGGTTTTGTGGTACCCAGGGGTGCTGCCAGATCCTTTGAAGGGTGCTATGAGGTGTGAGGAGATAAGTGAAGCGTAAAAAGATAAGCAGATAAGAGCAGAATCAAGTTTGTCACTCTGGCAAATTCCCCACCCTCACTGCCAGACCCTTCTGCAAGGAAGTAAGCACTGTAATATATAAATGAGTTGTTGAATCTGGGTGCCTCTCAGATTGCAAAAGTGATGGAGGGGTGCCTCAAGTCCAGTGAGGGGTGCTCTGAGCTAAAAAGGTTGAGAACCACTGCCCTAGAGGCCTACGCACACACATACATACACAGGAGGCACCTTTGCCAGGAGCCAGGAGCATGTGAGATACCTCTATATAATAAGTATTTGTCTACATCAAATTAAAAATTTCAGTAAAACTTTTCTAAGCTTAACTGGGACATGTTTATGTAAGAAAAATGCCAGAAGAATTACTAATCATATCCGAGACAAGTTTTGTTAAAAATACAGCTTTTCTGTTAATTATTCTCACCGTATATTTACAAACAAGTTATTATAACTTCTTTATTGTTTTACTATAAAACAATCATATCTAAAAGAAAGATGCACTTGTTTTGGATCTTTTTTGGCAAAGTTGTTGCTAACATCTGATTTCATTAAGATCCGGTAGTTTATTTAAATGTACAAGACAACTAATTTTTATTGTTTATCTTTTTCTTGGCATGCACAGGAAACCCTTGAGTGGGATTTGAATCTATTTCAAGTCATAAATATGTGCTGAGGGAGTATTTGCTCATAACTAAGTAATTTATTCAAAATGTTTTCTTACAAGATGCATGCGAAATCCTGACAATGTGGACAAAATAACATATGATTAAGGGCCTTTATCCAAATGGCATGTTGTCCAGGATGGCAACTTTCTAAATAAATCTTCAATTTTGAAAGTTATATGGTAATATCCTCTACCCCGTTCTGACCACACTTCATGAGAGATTAAAAAGGCCAGTGTGATATAAATGGACCCAAAGATCCCCTGCTTAGCTGGTGAAAGTTTATCTGATAAAAGATTTGTGGAAGGCGATCTTTCAGGGAGCACCTCCCAAGGCCTGGCATACAGAGCATTTGTGAAGGTGAGGAGAGCATTTTGAAGTACAGTCACAGTCTGTTGTGGTACTTAAGTTTTCCACAACCCAGGGGAACTGTTTTGATTAAGATTGTTACCAACAAACCCCAGAATCAGGAAGATGCAAGGTGTTATTAAGGCATTGCATCCTAGTGCCCCCTCTTTAGGTCCCAGTTCTGTGCTGCACTTAGAGGTTCAGACACAATCTCCTCTATATTTTTAAATCCATGTGGTGATTGTTGAATATTCTGCTTTTACAGGCTATCTTTGAAAGGGGTTTGGAATTGCATGCCAAAATCACAATCTTTGCAGAAGGTTGTCATGGACATCTCGCCAAACAGTTGTACAACAGGTTCAATCTAAGGGAGAACTGCCAAGTCCAGAGCTATGGTATTGGACTGAAGGAGGTATCCCTAACTAATTTTAACTCAGTCTTTGTAAGCTTAAATAATTCCTGTCAATTGAACTGTTTTCATTTGAGTGTGGGTATATATGTACATGTATACTTATTTTGTTTGTATGTGTATGTGTGTGCACGCATATATTAAATAGTTTGTATAAGTGAGGGGGGCAGTGAATTTTGACAAAAGGTGGGAATTAGTCTTGCACTTTTAAACTTTTGGTATTATAGAATGAGATGGAAAAGGCCAGTTAAGTTGTGATGCCTTTTACCTGCCAGTGCACAACTACTTTCTCTTTTTTTTTTAATGCTGTCAATTCATTTGCTTTCTGTTGCCGTTGTGTTTTCTTTGAACTTCATAACTAGAATTTGCTGTCCCTCCCTTTTTTCTGGTTACAGTACAGTCTTCTGAAACCACATTGGCTGTATCTCTATATTCCCCACTCCCCCCCAAAAAAACAACCCCAAACCCCCCAAAACCTTAATTCACTGTTTTAACTCTTGGCCACTTCTAGCCTTAAGCCTAACTGACTGTGTCACTGCATAAGGGAGAACCAAGGCATAGCCACATTGGAAAGTTGTCCAGGTATGGCTGTCTGCTACACCCCAGTTCTTATTCTGTATGTGACTGTTCTGTAAATTAGTGCCATGAGTTATGTTGTGCCCCAGTGTATTGGAATGATAGCTGAGAATGGTCTTCATTTGTCTTCAGTTATGTTTCAGAATTAAGCCAGTTACCCGTGGGGGTCCAGCAACAATTCTAAAGGCGTCTAGCCCAGGCATTTTATTTAATTTGTAGAAATATTTTATGTATATGTAGAAACATATTTTGTGTTTTATGAAGTGCCACGTATTACTCATGTAAAGTAACAGGTTGGATGAAAGCAAAAAAAAGTGTATACAGAGGTTCAGAATACTTTGTTCTCTATATTTAAATTTTTACTCCAAGTTACAAAACAGCTGTAAAACGTTGTTCAGGTTACTGTATTTGAGGCTATAAAATTCATAGGAACATTTACAACAGCATTTCTTTACTACAACATTTCAAGCACTGTAGTATAATGGAAACAGAATGTGAACCATAATGTTCTGGGATGCTCAGGGAGGCTGATTATAGTATCCTACTTAAAGTCCTAACTGAGGAAGTTATTAAAAGGAATTATAATTATTAATTAACAAAAACAATGCTTGTTTTTTTAAAAAAAGGTCAATATAAGCATATGTTACTCTTCTTGAATTCATTAAGAAAAGTTATTTAAAATCACTCATGTAAAACACAGGATCTTCTGTGATTAACAGCAAATGTTAGGGATTGTCACCAGCTTTAGCTATCATGCTTAAAATATTAAGAAACAACTTGTGTAATTTGCTGATGTGTGGCGTTTCAAGGAAGGATAGTAATTGAAATGCTACTTAGAAATATGCTGGGAGGGTGTTTGCATTGCTTTCCTTACTTGATAATATAATGTAGCACAGTAAATTGAAAGTAACATGTATGCAATTTTATTCCTATTGCATCTAGTTGGATTATGGTTTTATGTTGCATTATAAAAAAGCTACTACTGTATTTTGCATTGTAAAGTAGTTTCTGGGGGACTTCTATTCCAGTTGTGGCTTATTGATGAAAAGAAGTGGAAACCGGGAAGGGTAGAACACACAGTAGGCTGGCCCTTGGACAGACATACATATGGAGGATCCTTTCTTTATCATTTAAACGAAGGTGAACCATTAGTAGCTCTTGGGTTTGTGGTAAGTATTTTTTTCTGCTAATACAAAGTTTATTTGTATGCAGTTTTTGTTTCTTTATTAACTTTCAATGTGGCCTCTTTTAACAGCAGCAGACCATTTGATTCTTGATCCCTAATGCTATTGTTACTGTAGGAGAAGTGGATCTAAGTCTTTCTGGTTTATCTTAATGTCTCTATAGCAGGGGTTTTCATAGAATCATAGAAGTCATATCGGAAGGGACCTTGTAGATCTTCAAGTCCGACCCCCCGCCTGGGCGGGAGAAAAGAGTGGACTCAAATGAGTCCAGCCAGGTAGTCATCAAGCCTCTTCTTAAAGATCCCCAGGGTAGGAGCCAGCACCACTTCTCTAGGAAGTTTTAAACCTTTTTAAATAAGCGTATCCCTTGAGTCTTAAAGTTTCAGCTTATGTACCCCTTTATATTCTTTTCTTGGGGGTGGGGGGTACACTAGATCGAGGCCCCCACAGTGAAGCTGGGGCTGGGGCAGGCACTGCATAGGCGGGGGGAGAAAAAAAATCATTGATCCCCAACTAGATCATCCCAGGCAAAGCTTTGTCTAGCCTGGCCTTAAAAACTTACAAGAATGGAGATTCCACCACCTGTCTAGGTAACCTGTTTCAGTGTTTTATTACCCTTCTAGTGAGAACATTTTTCCTAATATCTGTGGCTCTTTTTTTCATAAAGTACAACCCCTCCTTCTTCCGGAACAGTCTGTACCCATCCATGACAGTGTTCCAGGCATGCAAGCTATCCCACCAAGTCTCTGTTATTCCAAGCACGTCATAATTCTGTGACTGTGAAATGCTTCTTTTAATATCTTCATCAGCGACCTGGAAGAGTGGAGGGAAGTTTGCAGATAATACCAAGGTGGGAGGAGTAGTAGATACACTGAAGGGTAGGACTAGGATTCAGAGAGACCTAGACAAATCAGAGGATTGGACCAAAAGAAATCTCATGAGGTTCAATAAGGAAAAGTGCAAATCCTGCATTTAATATAGAATAATCCCATGCACCAGTACAGGCTGGGAACTGAATGGCTTTGCAGAAGAAGGATTATAGTGGATAAGCTGAATATGAGCCAATAGTATGTCCTTGTTGCAAAGAAGACAAATGGCATGCTGGGCTGCATTCGTAGGAGCATTGTCAGAAGATCGAGGGAAGTATTTCCCTGTATTCGGCACTGGTGAGGCCACATCTGGAGTGGTGTGTCCAATTTTAGGCCCCCCCACTACAGAAGGGATGTGGACAGATTGGAGAGAGTCCAGCGGGGGGGGAGGGTAACCAACGAAAGTGGTTAGGGGGCTGGGGCACATGTGAGAAGCGGCTGAGGAAACTGGGCTTATTTAGTTCGGAGAAGAGAAGACTGAGAGGGGGATTTAATAGCAGCCTTCAACTACCTGAAGGGTGGTTCCAAAGAGGATGAAGGTAGATTGTTGTCAGTGGCGACAGAACAAGGAGCTATGGTCTCAAGATGCAGTAAGGGAAGTTTAGGTTAGATATTAGGACAGAGTTTCTCACTAGAAGGATAGTAAAGCACTGGAACACGTTACCCAGAGGTTGTGGAATCTCCATCTTGGGAGTTTTTTAAGAAGTGGCTAGACAAATCCCTGGCTGGGATGAGACAACTGGGGATGGTCCTGCTTTTGAGCAGTGGTTTAGAATAGATGACCTCCTGAGATCCCTTTGAATCATAATTTTCTGATTCAAAGTCTATCAAAGCTGGAATTTGGCTATATCTAGAACCATGTTCAGGCTTTTGAATGGATGTAAAATATGAAGTAGGCATTTAGCCATCTGGCATAGTCTGTGTTCATTATCTGTCTTTATAGCATTTTTCCCTGATGCCTTATACTGATGCTTCATCTATCTGTAAATGTTAATTGACTCATTTCTCAGTCATGTAAAACAGTGCTTACAAGTATTGGTGAGAAGACTGTGAGAGCGCCCTGGGGATAAGAGTAGCCCATATTTCTGTTCTGCGTTCGACAACGTTTTGAAATATGATTTGGAAATTATTATGCCTTAACCACACAGCATAGGACTAACCATGATTAATGCAGTTGCATTGCTTTATTCCCTGTGGGAACAGGAGCTGGGTAGTGTGGAAAGTATCTTAACCAAGTTGTAAAGATTTTGACTGGGACTGGGCACAACTTTCTGGTAGCAAAATCTTCAGACTTGGCTCTAATTGTAGCATAAATGGAACATAGCTTGGCGACTGCATTTATCTTTAGTTTTAAAAGAGCCTGAAACTGCTATGATATGAAACGGGCTCATCATGCCTTCCTAGCCTTAAGACACTTTATAGCAGCAATATAAAACTATCATCTCTTTTGTTGATTTATTCATATTTAATGTTTCTAACATCATGTTTACCTGTTTTGTGTATAGATTGGCTTAGATTATCAAAATCCCTACTTGAACCCCTTTAGAGAGTTCCAGAGGTGGAAGCACCATCCCAGTGTGGAGCCTACTTTGGAGGGTGGAAAAAGGATTGCATATGGTGCAAGGGCTTTGAATGAAGGTGGTTTCCAGGTAAGTATTTTGTAACTTTATTAGACTATTTACCTTGGATTTCCTTGGGCCACAGTGCTAGTTATACTAATTCCAATTTGTCTACTTGGAAGTCTCCATTGGCTTATTATGAAAGGTTAGATAAAGCAGAAGTAACTACAGATCAGAAGAAGAAAAGTCTTTTGGGTCTAGCAGATCTCATTAGATGTTCTACAATAAGCTGATTGCCACTACTTGGGAAAATGGACACTGTTTATTAGACTGAGCATATGGCCAGATCTCTCTTGTGTCTGTTGCAACAGAATTGTGCAAAACAGCAAAGGTGTTACAATAGTCAGTAATGAACATATTGCTAACAGGCAGTGGGTAGGTGTACTCTTTTTCCCTTGGTCTCTACAAGTTTATGTGAATGAGTTCCTGAGAAATACAGATGAAAGAATTAAGGCTGTTTCTTTTAGCCACTGTGGACATTCTCCACAGCTCAGCAAGAATACAGTTAAAATTTCCAGCTTATGAGCCTGGCTTTCCTCTGAGTTTTTGGTAATATGTGAGAGACCTTCCATAATTGATGTGGCTGAGCTTGACTTGTTTTATTTAATGTGCTTTGTACCTACATTAAATGGAACTTACTTTCCTGTATCTCCTGGTTGACCAGAAATTTTAAACAGATACACTCTAGAAAGCTCATATCTTTTAAAGATGTGCTTCTTGGGTTTAAGAACATCTCATTGAATCGGCTGGAAGCAAAGTAGTAGGAATAGAGATTTTCTAAAATAGTTGTCTTGATAATAATTGTAGGAGTCCTTGATCAGTTGGCACAATGGAGCCATAATAGCACTTTAAGTTCTTAGTTTCCCTTTCATTTGGTGAAGATGATTGCCTCATATATAGAAAGATGCACAAAATTGCCAAATACTCTGATACTTTTATCTTTTTAATTAGCTGTAGATGAACTAATTGCCAGATATTTCTGTCTTTCACTATGGTGGTGCTGTTACTTGGGGGACAAGTTATGGCCCTTAAGTGCTTTCCTCTTTTGACCATTTAATATATTGTATACAAACAGCTGTTTGACTTGGCAACTTTAATAATTCAAGCACTCAAAGTATAATGGCATAAGCCTGCAGAAAGCATGCTTAGTATGCATTTCATGAATGTTGCTTCTCCCTTTCCCTGCTGCTTCCTCTGTCATGAAATTTACTAAAAATTATGCCAGAAGTCAAGTTTTACTTATAAAATATGCCAAAGTGGGGGCTCCTGTAAAGCTGTTCACATCATTGTAAATACTTAAATGTTTCATTGAATGAGAGTGACTCTACAGTACAGTGATTAGGGCATTTACCTGTGAGATGGGATTATCTGGGATCGGTTCCTGTTTCCATGTCTATTTAAGTGTTTTATTTGAAATGGAAGTTTCAACAGGAAAGGATTGAGACGATACACTACAACCATTATAGTTAGGGTACTCTCCTGAGACATGCAATTCAAATCCCTGCTGTGAATCAGGCAGGGAAGGGTTTTAACCCTGGGTCTGCCGCATCCTAGGTGAGTGCCCTAACCAGTTAGTTATGGGATATAAAAGGGATACCACCACCGTCTTTGCCAAAGTCCTGAAATTTTTTGGTTAACCTTAAAAGTATTGCCAACTTCACCAGCTGATTTTGGGTTAGTTAAAACCACACTATTGACGTAGTCCTATTCAGAAGTAGTAAGAAAGAACTTCAAAGGGACTTCTACAATATAGTAAGTGTGGGGGGGCATGTCTCTGGCTGTTTTAAGACATATCTGAATCACCTGATTAGTTTTAATTTGTAGCTACAGGACATCATTTTCTACATTCAAACATTTTCAGAATTTACCCTGGTAGATGGTATCAGGCTTCTCAGAGAGAGGGACTAGAGGGACAGTTTGTTCACAAACTGTTTGGTTGTTAGTCTCCAAGTAAGTTTTTTTTTTTTTCTTTTTTCTTCCTGTAAAGGAATTGGGATTTTGTTCCAAATTGTATAGTGTGTACAAAGTCTGTTTGTCAACTGAGAGGATGTAGAACTAAACACTAAACAAGAGAGAAGAATCAAGAATTCCACAGTCAGATCAGCATGGACACCATGGCATGATTTGCCTTATTCTGTAGCGGGAAGCATGGTCTTCTTTAGATATCTTAAGTGTATTAACAAATGCTTCCTATCCTTGCAGCAACCAGACATGGACATCATTCCCCTTCTCTGCTTGCGGTAGTTTAGGGTTTGTCCTCAATCTGCAACAGGGTTCTTTGTGTACTTTTAAGAACAGGCTAGACAAAAAAGTGTATAGGGTATTTTGGAGGGGGGGGGTGGGGAATCCTGCCTTCAGCAGGTGGTTGGACTAGATGATTTCCTGAGGCCCTATCAAGTCCTACTTTTCTATGATTGTGTGATTCTGTTAAGACGGATACAATGACTGTGGGAGAAAGCATGCTTTTCTATTTTTAAAATAAAAGTTAACTTACTGAATTGGATATCAGAAAAAATAGAAAGGACTGATGTTCCACAGTATCTGATCTTTCATTTGCTCACTGCCAGAAGACCATGACTTAAGTAGAACTGCTCTACCTAATCTTTTAGGTAATGCATGAGCAAGTGTGATATCACACATAGCATTTCTGGTCATGTGCTAAATTTGATTTTCATTAGATTTGGTTAATTTAAGAAAATGCAGATATTCATCTCAGTACGTTTTTCTCTTCAGTCTATACCCAAACTCACCTTCCCTGGTGGATTACTGATTGGTTGCAGTCCTGGTTTTATGAATGTTCCTAAAATCAAAGGTACACATACTGCAATGAAAAGTGGCATGCTGGCTTCAGAAGCTATTTTCAACCAATTAACTAATGAAAACATCCAAGCAAAGACAACAGGTAAGATTGCCATACTTTAGACTTGTAATTGGCTAGCACAGGGAAAACTTTTCTGGCTGCGGGACTGGAATGACCCACCCTGGGTCAAAGGCAGGTAGATCAGCAGTAGGATCCTGCTTCCACGACTGGTCATTCTGACAGCAGGGCTTCAGCCCCCAGCCACCAAAGCCTTGGATCTGCAGGCCCAAGCCCAAGATTCTTCAGGGCTGCCAACCCCTGGACCAGCATATACAGTTGAAACCATCTGCACTTTAATTATTTGAATATGAAGGAGCTGCTTGAAATCAAAATAAATCACCATTACTGTGATGGTTCCAGACCAAATGGATACATTTGAGGGTTTTTTCCTGCAAGTCAGAAAGTCTTGTGTTTGGTTACAGTGAATAGATCTGGTCCTTGCACTTCAGTGGAGAATGCAGTGTGGTTTTGATACAAGGGGGCATTATGGGTTGTTAGCCTAAATTTACTGTCCATGTTTTTAAACAAAAATCTTTTAAGGTTGACTTTCACAATTTTAAAAAAATATTTAGGTAGCAGCGATGAGTGTCTTGCCTGTAGCTCAAACAGTATTACTGCATTAGTTCAGACAGTGAAAGGCTACCATCTGTCATTGTTCCAGCTGAGGGAAATGCAAATAAAATCATACAATGCAATTTAACAGTGAATAGCAAATTAAGTTTTTTAAGTTGTCAGATTATTACACTTCTGTTCAACTGAAACTTAACCTTACAGCAGTGGCTCTCAGATTTTAGACTCAAGACACTCCTCAGAAAATGCCAGCTCTTACTTTTCACTCCCTTTGTCTACAAAAAAAAGAGCCAGTACTCCCTGAGTACTTTGCAACAGAAAAGACTGCAGTAAGTCAGAATACTAATACTATGATTTCCTATTTGAAACTGGGTTTATCTTGTGAAACATGTTTACACATCTGACAATGCTAGAACTGTGAGACACCCCACAGCACTCCTAAAAGGATTTCAAGGCACCTCAAGGTGCTATGGCACCCTGGGTAAGAATCCCTGCCTTTCACAGTCCTTTCATTGCAGTAGTATCCTGTATGCATCCCATTATGTGTCACGTGCAGTGTATGCTGCTTTAGATAAAATAGCAAATACATCCTGCAATAGCTGCCCTGTATTGGTAGTTTTGTACTATTATGTAGCTTTCTTTATATATAAATTGTTCTCTCTGGTAGTTGTCACCATGAGTCTGGAGAAATCACAGACAGTGTCAGAACTTTGTGATCCCATAATCTTTTAGCCTTTTGTAATGTTTAGAAGCCTAAACTTTGTAATGATGCTATTCCCTAAAACTCCGAGTTGTTGTAACCATTTAAAAATGTATGCTAATATTTCACAACTACAGGTGTGGTACAAGATAGTCTTGTAGTATCTGGAGCAGTCAGATTGTTCAGCTTCTAGCTAGCACACTTAGAAGCTTTCTGCAATAAAAAGCCATCATGCTAATATACTGTTCCTTCATGGTAGTTAGATCTGTTCCCATTGTGGAAAGAATTGGAACATGATGTTCTTCAACTTCATTATAAAACTGTTTTCCTTGTGTGCTTAATAAATAAAGTTGTTTTGTTACAGGCTTTTAATTGTGGCAGTACAGTGTGCTGTAAAGTGGTGCATCTTTTAGAGTAGGTAGGCCTTTACTTTATTTATTTCAGTGTCCATTCTGAAACAGTATTGATAATTGGAATGAATGTTGCTTCAGGAGCTTCTTCTGATGCTGTTTCTCAGGTCTGCCTTTAAAATCAGTTTGTTACAACAGAATTACATTTTAAAGCAGCCTAATATACTGTATTTATCCATAGCCAAGACTACAGTGAACGCAAGACAACCCCCCAACAATTAGATTGTATACATGGAACATTTATAAATGTTGTTATAACATTCAACATGTAAAGTTTAAATTTTGGAGCAACATCTTAAATTCATCCTCCCCACAGCTACAGCCAGGCAAGCAGCGGTAGGGGGCCAGGTGGCAGGGGAGTCAAGTAGCCTGACCCTTCCCCTTTGCTGCCTGTCTCCCCCTCCCTGTAATGCTATTCCCTTTGCCACCTGGCACCTGCCCTGCCTCCCACCTACCTCACTGCAGCTTACCTTCCCGCCTGGTTCCAATCTGGAGCACTTGGTAGCTCTAGTCCTCACGTAGCCATGCAGCAGTAGTTCCAGCAGAGTGGGTCGGGCAGCAGCTTCAACTACCAGCCTACATTGGAGCTGGAGCCACAGCAGTTGCCTGCCCCACTTAAACCAAAGATGGGGTGCTTTTTGTCCCCATGTTAATGAGGGAGGAAAAAACACCTTGTCTTGGATTCAAGTAAATACAGTACTGTAAGAGGATGGAGTTCCAGATATCAGTGTGTTCATTTTGCATAGGCTGTAGAAGTTAGAATGCTATGGTTCTCAGGTTTTAAAGTTTAAGGGGAAAAGTTTAGGCCTAGGTAGCAAAAAGGCTATTTCAGATAATGCTTCTTATCCAACAGTCAAGATTTTACAGTACTGGTGCCTTCTACAGGCGTCAACATTTGTCTTCATTTTTAAATGTCAAAGGCAAAATGATTTTGAGAGAGACAGTTGGGCGAGGCTTAATATTTCTCTGTATTCTGTGTGCATGGCCAGAAACAGCATCATTTAGTCTAAACTACCTGTATGTACCACAAGCCTTTTTAGGTATCTGCCACTGACTCTTGGAAGTAGATCCTCCTGTATGGTGCAGAAGCATGGTAGTTTTGTATATTCCTAGTTTCCCATTCTAAATTTCTTCTCCAGTCCTCAAGCAATAGAGTTTTTAAAATGGAATGCATAGGGTTTTCAGGATTTTTTTTCCACAAGAGACTTCAGTAGTACTTGCTTTCCTCTATAAATAAAGGAAGGATATCTGTTTAGTGGAATTACATTCAACTTTACAAGTGCATAGGAAGAACTTTTTCAGAAGAGAGCCCTCAATAGCAGTTTTTAGATGTGTGGTTGTCTTGCTTACTTCTACATCACTTTTTTCAGTGGAACTAAAAGTGAGGTAAATTTAGGTATATTCTCATGAAACAGCTATAAACCCAGTTTTTATTTGATAAATCAATGTTTGAGCACTGTAAATTAATACAGTATTGACCATTACTTTTCAGTTTGCAACCAGTTTTGAGTACAATCTTCCCTTTAAATACTTATTTCTGTTTTTAGGACTTAATGTGCCAGAATATGAAGAGAATTTAAAGAAATCCTGGGTGTGGAAAGAAATTTATTCTGTTAGGAATATCCGGCCTTCCTGCCATGGTGTGTTGGGTGTATATGGAGGAATGATTTACACAGGCATATTTTACTGGATACTGAGAGGAATGGAGCCATGGACGTTAAAACATCCAGGTAACTCCTTCAGCAGATTCTGCTGTATGTCTTGTATCTGTTCTCTGGCCTTTAATATTAAATCTAGCAACAGACGGGTTAGTTCTCACATGGGAGAGCTTTCAAACACAAACCAAGGCTAGAGTGGTTACTTGATAAGTATATTTGTGTCTGGATCACTGCCCTAATGTAACTGGTCTGGGGGGTAGGGGTAGTATTTTTTTGTGCTCACTTCCAGTTATTAAGAATTCCACACATTGCTAAAGTGTCTTATTTAAAATTGAATTTGAATACCTACAAATTACTTGATCTAAACACCAGTACATTGACTTATATCATTCATAATTTCAGGGGCAGACTTTGCTCAGCTAAAACCAGCCAAAGATTGCACACCTATTGAATATCCAAAGCCTGATGGAAAAATCAGTTTTGATCTCCTGTCTTCTGTGGCTCTAAGTGGTACAAATCATGAACATGATCAGCCTCCTCATTTGACTTTAAAGGATGACAGTATCCCTGTGAATAAGAATTTAGCAATATTTGATGGACCAGAACAAAGATTCTGTCCTGCAGGTATGTAAAATTAATTGTACGTTAAAACATTTTTTCAGGGCGAATGACAATTTTCCCCCTCACTATGGCCTCACCCTTTTCCCTAAGAACTTTGTGTGACCAGACAATTGGTGCAACTGCACAGGAGATATCAACTGAACATTTAAGTCCCCATACTGTAAAATCACAGCCCTTATTTAATTACTTTCGAAGAGTGCAAGAACTTGTGAGTTATGAACATAGAACTTGTTATATGTCCTTTTTTAATTTTTGGATTTTTAAGATCTTGAGTAATTCGGTAGCTGACCCAAATAGTGACATTATTCTTGTCTTCACAGGAGTTTATGAGTTTGTTCCTCTGGAAACAGGAGAAGGGTCACGGCTGCAAATAAATGCCCAGAACTGTGTCCACTGCAAAACATGTGATATTAAAGACCCAAGTCAGAATATTAACTGGGTAGTACCTGAAGGTGGAGGAGGACCAGCCTATAATGGAATGTAAATCAGATCAAAACTGTCCAGTGAACTGCTGACATGATGCTGTAAGCTCCTACAATGAAGTTTTACAGGAACTGTGCTGCAGTGTAAGCATATAACTGACCTGAGTGTTTGAGGTAAATTTGCCATTCTAAACTTCAGGCTGGACCACTATGTTAAAGCATAATGCCTTTGCATTTGCTATTATTTGTGAGAAGCTTCATCCAAGCAAGTGGAGCAGCAGACAAAAAAACCAAACAAACAGGTCTTTTCTTGATTATTTTTTGTCAGTGTGGAATCTGATCTTTTGCCAGTGGTTAAGTGGACATATCCAGAACTCTGGATGTGAAAGAATTAAAAAGAGTGATTCTTCATCTTTAGTGATGAGTACATATGTCTGCCCTGCCTTAAATATTCTATAAATGAAATCTTGATCCAATAAGTGCATTAGAAAAAAAATCAGTCTATAAAACTCACCAATTTTAACTGTTACACTTCATAATATTTAACTCTGGTATTTCAAGGGAAGAAATTTCTAATAAAGTTTCTAAGTACTATATATAAACTTAACTGATAAATTGTCACTTTATTTTTACAAACTACTTCTACCAACACTTCAAGTCAGTGGGATTGAGACTCAGCTGATGCTGTTCTGGTGACGGAGTTAGTGTTTGAATATATTAAAGCAGTTCAGGTAAATTCATTCTAAGAAGCTCTAGTTTTCAGACTGTATCTAATGTTGGTGAGTTATTTTAAAGTAAAACACAGCCTTCACTTTCAGACTGAATGACTTTATTATGAAACTTGGTTTAAGCTGTAAACATTGAAAATAAGATAGTATATTCCTACATCTGTACTGCAGTACAAGGCAGAAGTCATGGTTGGCTGCAGATCTGCTTAGCTTTACTTCTGATGACTAACAGGACAAAACATCCGTTCAGGTAAACATTTTAGCATAAGCTGCCTTTTCTTTATCTTTCTGGGCCTTTATTTTTTGTTTGATCTTCAGAATTTCAGTTTGGATAGCTGGTTAAAAGAAAAGCTTCAATTACATCACAATTTTATCACCCATCTTCATTTCATACTGTTCAAGCAGGGACATTCTAACCTACAATAAGTACCTATAAATGAAGTGATAAAGGTATATACTAAACAAAAACTCTCCACAAGCTGCTTTACCCTCCCATCCAATTACGGAATAGGGAAATGAGCTTACAGAGAGTGTAACAGCATACAAAGTACCATCAATAGCGAGGGAGTTTCTGATCTAAAGAATGTTTCTCCCGGGTACCTGGATATTAAGCAATCTTACTTTTTTTTGATAGGTCAGGAGTACATAAACAAACAAATTTTCCCATCCTGAGCTCCAAAAAATTGAGCTCTTGCCCAAGGACATAGCATTAGTCTTGTATAGAAATAATTTTCCTGATCACCATCAGTACAGGATAAATAGTAAACTTGTGTGTATTCATGTTGTAAACCCTATGAAAGGTATTATGTTAGCCTATAGCTACTGTGCCAAATAAGCAAGAAGGATTGATTTTGAAAAATTTAAATTCTGGCAACTGCCAGGAAGAAAGCAGGGGGCTCCTGTGACCACTCTGATACCAGGATTAAAAATAGCTCTACATAAAAATAAATTAAGCCAATCATTTCCCAAACTGGTCTGTGAAGCCATCTTAAGTGGTTTGCAAATTACACTGGCACTTAAGTTAATAGGCTTTGCTTAATTAAAATGCTAAAGTCTTTATTATTTAGTAAATAGTTTAATATTAAGCAAACAGTTTACCTTTATCTTCAGGTGCTATCTCCTGAGCCTTCTTAATATCAGCCTTAAATAAAAATTAAAAAAGTAAATGCTTTGCTAAAAACTTTAAATACATAATCCAAAACAAACTCTTAATTATTAATTACCAGAGCTTGATCAAAATCTTTTATTCCCTGCCAGGCTTGAGCTCGTCTGTAAAGAGCTTTGGTGTTTTCTGGATCTATTGCAAGAGCCTGCAAAATGAATAAAAGTGATAACAATGATGTTCTCCAAACACTACAATACACACAAGTAGTCCACTTTTCTATTTTTGGTAGAAATTGTGGAAATCTCATTATCTAAATGGAAACACCACTTACGACTCAGCGAACTACAGTACTGCTATAGCACATGTCTTATAAAGCACATAAGACATTTTAGGATATATTGGGCTAAGTGCTAAAAAGCTGTGTCTACACAACTGACCTACATAAAGCTGCATTTCAATCTCCTGCATTAGGCTGTAACAATAGAATGGCCTATTAGATCTTACGATTCTCTCCCATATATCAGAGGTCATTAGAATTTCAATCAGTCACTTCTGTAATGAGCCAAATTTTACTACACTGTGTCTTCTGGAGCACTGTTTAGTTCTAATAAAGTGGCATCAAGATGGAGATTGTACCACTAGTTCTAATGGTTCATCACCTTCATGGTGTGGCTCTTCTGCACTCTCTACAAATTATCAACATCTTAAAAACACAGACACCTTATTCCAGAAACTTCATTTTAGTATCTGTTTCATCCATATTACATATGGAACTAAAATCACTTTCCTACTCGCTTCCCATTCGTTAATATATCAGACAACTGCATTTTCCTTTTCTCTTAGCGCATAACCCTGGCAGCTCATATTCAGTTGTGGGTCTAGTATGATCTCTTTTGGAATCACTGCTGTCCAGGGGATAGTCTCCCATTCTGTAGGCCTGTATTACTTGTTCCAAGATGTGTAATTTTGCCTTTGTTGGAACAAGTAATAAAGCACTTTTCATAAATTCTAATATGCTGAGCAATCCAGATTGCTCCAAGTATCCTGTCATGTACCACACTGCCAATCTTTCCCCCACAAATTTAAAATCTGTGGCAATTTTATATTTACTTCCACCTCAGTGGAAACATCAAATGCCTTTTGGCCTACTACCGTTCAATGCAGAATCTCACCAGAGTTTATCCCCTTTCGTTAACAATTCCCTGACAACTACTTTGAAATCTGTCAGTTAGCTAAAGTACTGCACTGTATCAGAGTATACACTAAAAGGACAGAATTGAATACTTCAAACAATGTAATTATACTTATGCCATTGTTTTTGTCAACTAAACCCATAATTTCTGTGAAGTTTCCATATATATGTGGCGTGGAATTAAATAACATTACATGTTTCATTTAATTTTCAATTCAATCCTATTTCAGCCTTTCCACTATTCTTCCTAGGATAAATACCAAGCTAACTAATCTATACTTACCCAAGTCATTTCACTTGCTTCTTCTGAATATTAACACAATGCTAACTTACTTCCAGGCTTACAGCATTTTCCCACATTCTGGTATTTTTTAAACATCAACATCAGTAAGACATGTCTCTTTGGTCAGCTCTTTAAAGACTGTTGGGTGCACATTAGATGGACCTGCTGATTTCTGTTACTGACGGGATAAGTCCTCAGTTACTAATGGACTGAAAAGTAGTTCATCATCTTATTTCTTTTTCCAAATACAGAACAGAAATGTATATTCAATACTTCTGTCTTTTCTTCATCATTAATAACTTTCCTATACTCTAACCAGTAATGGAGCCTATACGCAATTGCTGACATTTCTTTTTTTCCTACTATAGTGGAATTCATAACAGTCATTAGCTCTACAAGCCATGCTTTTCACCTTCTCTTATGTCAATTACTTGTTTCCCTGTTTTGTGTTGCACTTTCTTGTTGCCGTCTTCATTCCACAACTATGCTAGTACAGACTTTTTAGTTAAAGTAGCAATCAATTAATCTATAAAATACTAACAATCACTTTCAGAACATGTTTAAAATTTTCTGACTGTGAAACTCCTATAAAAATGTTCTTTGTTTTTTAAATAAATCCTTTGTGCTATACAATTTAATACTGCTCCCTGGAACTAAGACTGAGAACCACATCATACCTCTTACATTGTATCAATTTTTTAGAATATTTCTTCTGAAGTAGTAGTAAAAAAGTTAGTAATAATGTAATGCCAGATGTGCCAGGTCTTTTAATTAACTTATTTCAGGAAAATGATCCTTTTGTAATTATTTGAGATTTTTGGTATCAGCCTCTGTTTTCCAAATAGTCTAGTCTGGTAACTAAAACAACTTATGTAAATGGACACACATGTATTTATTTATATGCAAGTTGAAAACAACAAAAAACCCAAATTTTACCTCAGAACAATTTTCAATGGTTCCCTGCCAATCTGACTGTTTCAGTTTACAAGCAGCAACATTTAAGATGCAGGTCAAAGCTGGAGTCTTCAATTTTGCTTTATCCATTTCTTCTATCACAGCTTCAGAGGCCTCCAGGTACCTGCAAAAAGCAAGTTTACGAACAATACATATTAAGATGTATGACATACTGTAACTTGTAACATTAACTTATTTCAACCCACAGCTATCTGACCAAAAAAGTATGCAAAGAATATTTACTCACCATCTATCTCAATATTTTTTAAATACCTAATTTCTACATGCCCATTATATTAGGTGACAAAGTGATGATTCTAACATGCATATTTTCCCCAAAGTTGAACTGTCAGTAGAAAATAGTTTAACATTCCTGGCTCATTAACTTGAACAATTTTTTTTTAAAAGGCACCCATCACAGTTAAGCTGCCATATACAAATATGTATATGAAACTGATGAATTTGGTCCATGCCCTGAAAGTTAAATTCTACCTTATGTTAGAATTCAGGAGATTAGCTATCTGGAGATTAGTTACCTTCATCCAACTCAATGAGGGCAAGATAAAAGTGACGTTTGAAAAGGAAGATTTCAAAGAACTAGCTGTGATTTACCACCCTTCATCTTTTCTGACAGCATCTTTTCCACCCACACGTTGTTCTAAATGGCATGAGGTCTTTGAGTCCTCTTCAAATATGGTTTCTTCTACATGAGTAGGTTATACTCTTTAGCAAAATACAACATCATCCCCCATCCCCACAGGAAACTCTACTCCTTCCTCTTCACCAAATATTTAACAACACTTATGCTAGTTACTCAGAAGTATTTGAACTCAGATCTAAGACTGAACAGAGAAACAAAACAATCTGCAGAGCATGCAAAATGCAGCCATTTCACTACAATCCAGCAAGTCATACAAGCATTAACCCCATCTTCCCTTCACCCCTCACTGCCATTCCACTTGACATGCTAATCAAATGTCCTTTCCCTCAGCTTCAAAGCTAGCAAGTGGATTGGGACCCAGCTAAAAAAATCTGTAAATGCATCCCCACCCATGATGCATCAAAACAGCTGCAATGTTATGGGAAAATAAAGATTAAAGTCACAGTATGTCAAAAAGCCTGGAGTAGTGGACTGTGAACAAACAGTTCCAGCAAAATGAGATAGTGGCAAAAGCTGGCAGGAACAGGCAGAACTAAAATAATCCAAGGAAAAAGAACAGAAAGGTTTGATCACCCTGCCCCAGAACCTGGAGCAGAACCCAAGGTTTAAGATTCCACAGTCTTCCACTATCAGCAAACATGTTTGAAACCCACAGAAAAATTGTGGGTCCCATCCTCCAAAGGTTAGATCACAATCTAGTAACTCTCAGTTAACTCTTAACTCAAGCAGCAGTGATTCTTATGGCGGATAGGAAGGTTCCAGCTCTGCAGACGAGCACGCAATTTGTTCAGCTCCACAGAATAGAATTCCTGATTTCTTTAAAAACCTAGGAAATGTTGCAAATGCTCACATGTTAACTTAAACACTCAAAATCTAGAAAATGCTGTGCATCCTAAATTTTAGCATTTTCTAGATTTTGACTACTTCACCTTCTGACATGTATGCAGAATTATGCACAACCCTTACTAAAAATACAATATCATAAATGTGCATGACGTTTGAAATATGAATTATCTGCTCACAACTCCAAGGGTTTCTCATCTGTAGCAGGCATAATGTATAAGGTAAGAAACAAAAGGCAGAAGAGAGAAAAGGAATAGCAGAAGAAAGCAGTGAAGGACTGGGTTTATCCAGTACAAATTGTATCAAACCCTTCTTTTTTCACAAAGCAATATGGCTGGTGGGAAAGGGGAAGGAGGCAAAGTGTGAAATATCTTTAGTAAGGTTTCTGACTCATGCATGACATTTTTATAAATGAAGGGAAGTATGACCTAGATCAAATTGCCGTAAACTGAGGGACACAACTGATCAAAGAATGGTACCCAGAGCATTTATCAACAGTCCGCTGTTAAACTAGGAGGAGATAAAGTAACGTCTGTAAGGGCCTGTCCTGTGTCCAGTTCTATTCAATACTTTCAGTAACAGCTTTTATTATAGAATAGAGAGTACATTTATAAAATTTACAGATGACACCAAGCTGGGAGTGGTTGCAAAAGCTCTGGTGGACAGGATCAGAATTCCCAACGATCTTGACAAGTTGGAGAAATGGTCTGAAATCAATAAGATGAAATTGAATAAAGACAGGCACAAAGTAGTACACCACTTAGGACGGAAAAAAATCAAATGCACAAATACATAATGCAGGGTAATTTAATATGCAGCTGCATGATAGAAAAGGATCTCTAAGAGGGAAGGGTTATAGTGGATCTCAAACAGAATGAGACAATTTGTGGTGTTGAAAAAAGGCAAATCTCATTCTAGGCTGCAATAAAAGGACCATCATATGTAAGACATGGGCAGTAATTATTGGTTTCTTCCAAGATTTGGTGAGGCCTCAGTTGGAGTACTGTATCTAACACTGGGCACCAAACTTTAAGATGGAAACAAACAGAAGCAAATCCAGAGGACACCAACAGGAAAAATGGGTTTGGAAAATGGCGTTGCTGTGGTCCCCCTACTTTATCTGTGGCAGGTTAGGTTATGTCTTGGGGTATGTGTCAGGGTTGACTGTATAGTTTTGCTAAAAGGTTACACAGTGGATTTGTATAGGGTAGTTTGGAGAGAATGATCCTGCCTCAAGCAGGGGGGTTGGACTAGATAACCTCTTGAGGTCTCTTTCAGCCCTACTTTCTCTATGGTTCTCTGAAAGGTTGAATGTGTTCAGTCTAAAGAAATGAAGCTTGTCCCACTTTTAACTTGGTATAAGTTATCCAAAGTTAAAACCTGTTTTAGATGGTGATCAAGCTTGTTTTCCAGGTCCACCAGAGAAAGCACCAGAAGCAACTGACTTTATTTGCAGCCTGAGAGATAAGGTTAGATGATAGGATTTTTTTTTAACGGTAAGAGAGAGTCAAGTACTGGAATAAGTTACCAAGACAGGTTCTAAATCCCCTTTGTTGGGAGTTTGTTTTCTAAATTGTTCCTAAGTGTCAGGGATGGTAGACAGATACTTGATTGTGCCATAGTGCAAAAGTATGAACTACATGACTCCTGGTAGTCCATTTTAGCTCTTCATTTTTCTGATTTCTATGTTTGGTATTGTAAATAGAGGGCAGTTCTCCAAGGTAGTCTTTTCAAAGCATAACAAATTTCTATCTGCTGGAAATCTAATTAACTTCAAAAAACAAGAGATTTTTTTTTAGGCATTGTGTGCGCCTCAGTTGCTTTGCAACTTTGATTCACAATTGCATTTTTCTATTGAAAGGACACTTTCATGTTACTGTATTTAATACTCCTAAAACAAGACTTAAAAGAGAATATTTTGAAAGTTTAATGTGGGCTATCAAAAAGAGATTTTTGCTTTGTACGTTTCTCCTCTTTGGTTATTAATTTTAGTTCTTTAATAGGTTAAAAGATGGACACAGGAAAATTGGTGCTGCCACTGGTGCTCTTGAGTTACAATATTCATAGTTTTATGAAGCAGTGATGATTAAGGAGGCAGGTATACAAGGCAATATTGGAATGACGCTGAAAACAACTCCAGAGGAAACAAGTGAGAGATCCAGATAGTCTCTGATCCTGAGTCAAACAATGCAGGAAAGTATAAAAAGTGATGAATTGTTTGTGAGACACGGGCAGAAAAACTCTAAGTTAAGGTAAAAGACATGGAAGATGAAGCAGGAGATTATGTAAGCAAGAGCAGAAATCTAGTCAGGGTTGACAGTAACAACAACACAAGAATCTGCAGAAAGACCAATGTGCAGGCTCTGAGGGAAGAGGAATGACTGTTGAAGCAACAGGTAAACACTAATTACGTTTTTAAGTATAGATGAGTTCAGGGACAGCATTAAGCAATTAATTCAGTTGACAATTTTTTTCAATATTTATCTTTGTGTTCCAGAATATACCCCAAGTGTGCATGATGACCTTTCTGTAAAACAAGTACTCGTTTCTAAATTACTAAAAATAATAATTTTCCAACCTATCAAGGGCCACAAACCCTATTAACTGAAATTATTTTTAAATAAAAGTGCTCTAATACTTCCTGAAAATGGTAACAATGATCAAAGACATTGGCAAAAATAAAAGTCCTTACCTTAAACTTTTGTTATACTTTTTAGCTGCCATTGCCCAATTCTGAGATTTGAAGAAAGTGTTTCCTATGTTCTTTATGTCTTCTGCTATTGACACAATCTTGTCCACCTATAAAAATGTAAGTAGTAACTTATATTATACTAATTTAGAAGTTCTCTCTGAATAATGGTGGAATTCCAGATGCTCTGTTATACAAAAGTGACTATGGAATCCCAAGTTTAAAGGAAAAACAATATCCAGGAGAATACTAGAGATCCAGTATCCCAGTCCATAGTTAATGCTCTATGCTTGTTCTATGGTATGAAACTCCCACTGAAGTTAAACATAAGGATCAACAGTGACTAACCATTAGGGCACAGAACATAACTACAGTAAAGATGCAACCAGTAATTTATCTGTTTATCCTAACGACAGTGGTTCAACACATTCCAATGACAAGGCAAAATCCACTGTCCCTTAATCAAAAAGAATGAACAAACAGAAATGTGGCTATATCCTATATCTACAAAAAAACCCCACAAAAAGATGTATTAATAATGAAGGTGCATCACTAAGACCCACCCCTTCCCTAAAGTACTTGCCTTTTTTTTCCCCCAAATAATGGTGAAACTCAAATATTTGCACAAGTGCTCTAATAATGACCACAGAATACTTTTCCCTCAGATCTCTTCTACGTCCACAGGTGAAAGATAGCCAATTGTCTAGCACAATGTCAGTCCAAATTTTTGCCTTTTGTTTTATAAATGCAACAAACTTTAGTTATGTAGATCATGATTAACTTTATAAGCCACTTAAGGAACCAGTATCTTTCAGCCCTGCTATAAGCTTTGTAACTCAATTGTAAAACAGAAAAAGACTAACTTTGCCCATCTGCAAAATTAAGGACTAGTTATGGAGGGGACAGCATTTCTCTGGGCAGAATATACCCCATGCAACAGATACTGCAATTTCACTTGTAGCTGGGCTGTTGTTACCCTGCCTACAGCAGTCAGGCCTACACATTGCTTTGTCTCATAGGGCACTTTCCCACATACTCCATTGGGAGGGGGTGCTGCTCTTTAATTAGAGTGGCTCTGACAGCAGCTCTAACTAAAGCGCTGCAGTTTCTTGTGCATCAGCATCCCTATGCTTCAAAATGGAGGTGGGGGTGCCTAAACTAAAGCTCATTTGATGAGCTTTAGTTCAAGCACCCTTGCCACCATTTTGAAGTGCAGAGACTCTTACAAGTGAGATGCAGGAGGCTACTGCAGAATGGTAATTGCCACACTCCAGCAGACTTGATTCCTTCAGCTCTCCACATTCTGCAGTAATGCACAACTGTAAAAAATAAAAAACCACAAGATATGTCTATCATGCAATACTGTCATTCAGTACTCCAAAAAGACAGAGATACTATGTACTGTTAAAAGATCAGTGAAAACCTCCTCCACTTCCCTAACCAACACATTCCAGCTGCTTTTTAATCGCCCCTTATTATTAATCAAGTCTGCTCTGACATGAGTATTGGAGCAGCCTCCATGCTTGTGTACAGGCACCCATAGTGAATAAAATGTGTTGCAATTTCCTAACTGGAAGGAAAGTAAGAATCTCCAAACTACTTCCAAAAGTCTGCTGTTAAATATTTATGCTTTATAGTTCTAAAAACTTGTCACTCCAGCAATAAAAAGTCTTGAATAACAGAAAGAAAAGAAGCCTAGAAAATAAATTTCTATGAAAGATCTTATTTTTAGCATTATGGTCACTGAAAAATATCAGGTCGCAGCTAGCACTATAAGAATGTCACTGAATCTACAGTATGAAATTGTAAGATCTAACAATCTAAAGCAGTGTCTTTAAGTCACTAGATCTAAATTGTTCTGACAGAGCCTTTAGAAATATAACAACATACACCTTATGGTCCAGCATACTAGGAAGTTTTTCCTTAAGTAACTAAATTGAAAAGAAGAATACATACCTCTCTAAAGTTTGTTTCTGAATCCTCAGGAAAGTCTGGATGGATATCTCCAGAACCATCCACTGGTAAAATTCCCCAGTTGTCTCCTTCCGTCAGCTCTCCACATTCTGCAATAATGCACAACTGTAAAAAATAAAAAACCACAAGACATGTCTATTATGCAATACTGTCATTCAATACTCCAAAAAGACAGATACTATGTACTGTTAAAAGATCAGTGAAAACATCCTCCACTTCCCTAACCAACACATTCTAGATGCTTTTTAATCGCCCCTTATTATTAAAGCCATTGGCAGAATAGGCAGATTGTATCAACAGTGGTATCCAACTCATCTGGCCCCACGGGCTCCATCTGGAGTGAGGTTCCAGTCTGGGTCAGATCTGGAGCAAGAAGCCACATAATCTGGCCCACAGGGCTGGAATTTGGTACTGGCAGCATTAACTTCTGCAGCTCCCAAAGCCACAGCAGCCACCACTCTTCCCACCACCAAACTTTAGTCAAATAATGCAGATCTCATGTTCCAGATCCAGCCCATAGGGCTCCCCACAGGTTTGGAAATTTGGCAGCAGAATGTGTGGTAAAAAAATTACTGTGGCTCCAGAGCTGTCAAATTTCTGGATCAGTGGGGGAATCCCAGAAGCCAAGTGACATGACTCTGTGGGCTGAGTCTTGGTTACTTGGGAACAAAATAATTAAATACAACCCCAATCTTTCAGGTGCAGAAGAGCAGAAGTTGGTTCTGAGTTCATATCAAGATATTTGTAATGAGGCTAAGGCTAATGGGATAAGAGTTATTTTTCCTAGTATCTTCAAATTAGAAATGTTAATAAAAAAAAGAAAAACCCACAGAAAAAAATCTTACTACACCACTTATGCCCTTAGAGCAACTGACCTATTTGGACTCGAGAAAAAGAAAAAGGTTTACTATCTAAATAATACACAATTTTAATAGAGAAAGAGATAGATCAGAATACCAAGCAAAGAAAAGTGTGTGAAAGGGCTCTGGGGAAAGAAATTGAGCTGCAGCAATGGAGAGAAATATGGGAAAGGGATTATTCATCTTCCATGTGTGTTTTAGACACAAAAAATTAAATACTCCACAGATAGTTCCAACTAGGATCCAAACACATTTTCTAATGGTGATGTTTTATGTATTTTTACAACAGAAATAATATACAGTAACTTCAGCCTCATGGAATTCTTGTGTATTTTTCCTGTGTTGGAATTTTGCTTCTCTAGTTGCCCAAGTAAAAAGTTTACAAGTACAAGCCCCATAAATAAGGAACTGCCTCACAAATACCACAGATTCACAGGAATTCTAATACTTCTGACAAAGATTATGCCTGCTTTCTCTTGTCACCACTAAGCCAGAACAGGAGGTGGCAGTCACCATCCTTAAGTACACATAAGGAAGAACGTGCACCTCAGTACACAGGAGACAGAAGGCTCTTTTCTCATTCAAATGAACTTCCAATTTGTGTAGTAACTTATCTCAAATCACTCGTAAACCATTAGGAACAGATATGAAATATACACAATCAATACATCAGTAAAATATAATCACCTCTAAAGTGAAATTCTGTAACCACCCAGGACTAACTGCTGTTTGCTTCATCCTTTTAGATACTTAGAGGATGCACCCATCACAAGTTAGCAGGTAGAAATCCTGTTTTGTTTTTTTTTTAATCACAGTTCTAACTTTTTCTGCAGCTTTTGGTAAGTCGCATGCCAGGTGCTCCATACCAGTCAATGCTGTGTTTGTTCTAAACCGATTGTAAGTGAAAACTAAAATTGAGACAATTAAGCGCTGAATAAAACACAACTAAGCTACCTTAGGTTTCACTTCCACTTACCACAAGCTAAAAGCACACACAGTGGGAGCATCTACATGTGCATTAATGCACTTTGTTACTGCACATTAGATGTAGTGCCTCTAATGTGAGGTACTACAAAATGCGCATTAGGCTGCCCTAATGCACAGTAGCAAAAGCAAACTCTGCTTTTTTAGTGACACTTGATGTGCAGTAGAATAGGCTACTGCACATTATTATAGCAGCAGTTTTTTTATGCACTGCTTTAATGCACAGCAGAACAGACTACTACACATTAAAGCGCACATGTAGACGTGCCCAGTTACTGTAAAATAGCTAATGTGCTGCAAGTCTGCCCTTCCATTAATTCATTGTAATTTGTTCATTTTCCATATGCTTGTTTTATCATACCTTAGAAGTGTGGAGATAGTATTTTCTCCTTCCTTTTGAAAGGTGGTGTGAAAATTGATTAGTAATTAGTCAACATGTATAAGATTTTTCCAGATGTAAGATTTACAAACACTTAACTGCAAGGTCTTTAATACTTTCTACAATCTTAACATTTTATTTAAGATTAGTAAATGGCATCAACACAGGATCAATAATCTTTGATTATTAGCCTGGATTAAAAAAAGAAAAAAAAGAACATGTTCATTTTTACAATAGAAGACAATGAAAGCTAATTTTAAAATGTTGAAATGTTCTGAGACACAAAAGTTGTTAAAAGCTATGTATTTCTAGTTTTCATTTAGCAGAAGCAAAAAATAATTTCAGTCCTACTGAAAAACATTACTAAAGCTATTCTGCAGGACTCCAGGTAATGGAAAAAGTATTCACTCAGAATATTCTGGTTCTACCTACCTTAGCAGGATTTTCTCCATTCACTTCAACATTTTCTAGTAGTTTAACAACACCCATTCCTTTGATCACTTGGCCGAACACCACATGCTTCCCATCCAGGTGAGGAGTTGGCACCGTTGTAATGAAGAATTGGGAGCCATTTGTATTGGGTCCTGCATTTGCCATGCTCAGCAGCCCTGCCTTATCATGCTGTGCAAGAGAAAACACCGTCATTAATCTAAGTCAGGTCTGATTATTTTACAAGAGTATTTATTACATGCTTCAGAGGTACTAGGCTATCCTGAGTGATCTCTACAATGATAACAACTCCAAGGAGCTTGAAGGCTACACAATTTGCATCTGGCTTCACCTTTCCTGACATCAGGAATCCAACAGCATTTTTTTTTTTAACTATTTTTCCTTAAGTTATTGGCCAGCAATTGCAGCAGATACTGACAGGAAGTATTGTATCAGCTGTTTGATTATGATCAATTTCATTGACCAAAAGAAAAAACAGAGAAGTCAGTTGAAATGTTCTGGATGGGATGCTTCTCAACTGGACTACCAGAAATTAGAAGCAGCTCTCTCTCTCACACACACCCTCCTCACAGTACTGGATTCAACAGTAATACAATTAAGAGGAAACTGTGTGGATATTTACACTTTAAACTTGCAAATAGTTATACATGAGCAAATCTTACACAAAAGTGTCAGACCTCATGAGTAGGACCACTCATGTAAACACTTAACATACATAGGTGCAGGTGTTCATAGGACTAGGAGCTACATTTAAAACTTTTCCCCATCTTCTCCCCTATACCTCTTTCCTCAGGAAGGCATCCTTTATTTTACATACAGGCATAATGCAGAAACAGTTGCTTAAACATTCCAGTAATAAAAAGGTATTATACATTTTAGTCCTGTGAAATATATTTTGCCTCTTTGTAATTCAACACAAAGAATCTTTTCCTCACTATTCAGCTTATTCCTCTGGTGTATTTTGTTCTGTCCACAGCAGAAACGCTGTACGCATATTAGAAATTCAGACTGTAAAACAGGTGTTACCCAAATCTTACAAAAAAGAATATACTTACAATAGATTTGTTTCTTTGAGTACATCATTGTAGAACCCAATGCAAGTACATATGCACATCATGTACACACCTAGTTTTATTTTTAATGATATCCATCAGAGGTGCATACATATACATCGTTGCATTCCCACGCAGGCATAAAAAGGGCAAAAGTAGCCATACTCCTTCACAACTCAAAACCTGTGATAGCTGAGGATTCCAGAAAGCCAGGATACAATCCATCATCTCAAAGAACTAGAGTTTACCTTAGTGTTCTTCTTTGGATACTATAGAGTCCACTGTAGGTAAATGTCAAGCTGTACACTCTCATGACACTACGAGGAAATTCAGTTGCAGAGTAAGAGCAAATGTAGCACTGCTTTCCTAACCTTGTCATCTCAAATAGTAGCTAAATTGAAGGACAAAAGTCACTTTATAATATACTGATGCCTTACAGATTTCCGAAGCTGGCACATGCCTGAAGTAGGCATAAAATGTTTTGAGCTCTGACAAAGTAAGCCTTATTATTCTGTGTAAGGTACATCAGCCAACTGATAACAAAAACACAGGGCGCATCTACACAAGATGCTAAATGCACCAATTAATTCTATTGCTCATTAGCACGGCAGGCAAAAACTCTGCTCATGTGCTAATGCACAGCAGAATTAGTCTACTGTGCATTAGCATCACAAAAAAAGTGTGCATGGAGTTACTGCGCAGTAGCACCAATTATGGAGCATTAAATTAGTACCTGTTATTATAGTCAACTGCATTACACAAACAGGTGTAATACCAGGTACTAACTTAATGCTCCATAATTATGGTGCATTAATGAACATGCAGACACACCCACAGTGTAACTCATCTCCGTATCAGATGACCAGAATGTACAGTCACAGCCTGAGTGATAGGGTGCAGCAACTTTGGGTCTGGAGAGAGGATATGGCCAGTGCTGCAAAAGGAGTTTTAGGAGTTGCAGGATTTAGATTAACAACTTAAAGCCAGAAATGCCTCAGGCCAAGAGAGACACCAGAATGTCTCTTGGAAATCACTGCTGGAATTACGACAATTTGGCAGGAAGGGGTAGAGCAGACCTCTGTGCTCCACTTGAGAAATGGCATCTGGTAGCAACTGTGAGCACAGGTCTCCTCTGAAACAAAACTGATTTATCACTTTTCAGTGATTCCCCACTGGTGGATTATCTCTTTGTGATGCATCTGTACAAGGACTATTCAGGTTTGTTCACCAATTACCTATTTGGGTTATGGGTAACTCCTGGGAGCGGGAGGACCCTGCTCCCAGGAGAGTTACTTTGCTTTGATGCCAATAATTCTGGAAATCAGTAGGCAGAGAGAAACAAAGTATGGCCCCTCCTGTTTGTTTCTATAGTGTACAGCTGACTATTTTCTCCAAAGTTTGGCATTACCAATCTTTGGAAAGTAATCTGATAGTTCTGAGCTCTAGGACTCGTATGCATTCCCTGTCATGTGGGACCCAGATTCCTAGCCCAAGTGAGCTCTGAAACCTGACCCTGACACATCCATGATTGACACCTTTATAGAGAGGGTACTAAAACAGGGACCACTGTTTACAGGTTCCTGCTACAAGGCCATGTTTACACTAATATGATATGGGTTTAAACCCTTTGTGTTTATTAGGTGTTAGGCTACTGAATAGAATAATCCAAGATAGATACAAAAGTGTCACTGCTGAAATCTAGCCAGCAATATGCAGCCACCATGATGGGATGTGATATGGGTAGGGGCTTCCTACAGAGGGTGGGTGTAATAACCAATAATTTCAAGGGGGAGGTGGGGGGGAATGGCTCCCACTGCTGCTTGCACCACAGGAGGGCAGGTCATGTACTCCCTGGATCTGTGCAGGGCGAGTGGGTGGGCTGCAGCTGTGAGCCAGAGCCAGGCTCTTCTCTCTGGGGGCTAGTCTTGGAGCAGGGGCTACGGAAGGGGCTACAGCCACCCCAATTTCACCGTAGCTGCCTCCCAGTGCCGCCGCCGCCATGCGCCCAGCGCAGCCCCGGCACAACCTGCATTTCCCCACACAGGGCATAGGATGAAGGTGCAGCTTGTCAGGAGGTGGGGAGGGGGGACAGCTGCCTCCCAGTACTGCCGCTTCTGCGCACCCAGTGCAGCCCTGGCTCTTCTTGGCACATGGGGGGAGGCAGGGATTGAGCTGTGAAAAGCTGGGCTGTATTGGGCATGCGGCGGCGCTGGGAGGGAGCTATGGTGAAATCTGGGGTGGCTGCAGCACCCTCCGTAGCCCCCACCCTGAGCCAGCCTCTGGCAAGAAGAGCCCGGCTCCAGCCCACAGCTGCAGCCTGTCCGCTCACCCCACACAGATCCAGAGGGCACATGGCCCACCTTCCTGGGGTGCAAGCAGTGGTGGGAGCCCTTCCCCCCCAAGAGCCACACCTCCATCCTGCACCCCGCCCCAGATGGGCAGCGCCTGCCACTGCCTTCTCCCTCACCATTTGGAGGAGGTTGATCTGCCCCCCTCCAAAGTGACATGCATCAATTGTTCAAGTACGTACATTTTCAGCTATGCTGGTCCTCATGGGGAATTTGCACTCAATCCACTTACTGAGATGTGACCTTCCTCCCAACAGACCAGACATTAATTATATGCCTTTTGACTAATGTAAGTCTGTCACAGATCAGGTGGTATTTAAATCAGATTCCGAAATTCAGTGTAGCAGTAGGCTTTCGAGCAGGTCGCCCAGCTGTACAGCGGCTGTTGAAAAAGATCTTTTCTTTTAAAACACTAGGAATATTGAAAGTGAAGGAGATTTCTTCATCAAAAAATTAAAAAGGAAATGAGTTTAGTTGGAAGTAGTTTTCAGACACCTGTTGAGTTTTGTCTCATTGCCACAGACTAGCAATGGGCATGGACACTATGTCCCTTATTGCCTCTGCACAGGAACAGGGGACAGCACAGGGTGTATATACAGCCCCAAAATAAACTAGTATTCAAAAACACATGAACACCCACAGACAGATCCACACTGATGTAAACTCGAAGAGCTTGTTTATAAACAAGACTTTCAGACTAGAACTACATTTAGGGGTAAAAGGACGAGTACAGTGGGTTACATGCCATTTTGTTCCTGACTTTTAAAATAGTTGGTGCCTTATTTTTTTAATTGTTTGGGTGTTACCAACAACTTTGGCTGAGGGAATGGAAATATGTTAAATAAAATTATACACAGATTAGTAGAAAACTTTATATTCTGAAGAAAATTTTCTTATACAAATTTCATAACAAAACAGTATTAAGATCTGTCTGATGCTAACATATGCATGAATGTAAACAAGGGATTTCTCATCTTAAATTTTCTACAAGATTAACATTTAAAAAAAGAATCTGCCATATCACCTATTTTTGTGTTTCCCATAATAATTTGATCCTTTTTCATTACAGAATTTGGCAGAAGAAATTTTGATGGGTCAGATGAAGCATTTACTTCAAATCAAATAGTTAAAATAATGTGGAACAGAACATTCTAAACCAGTTTCATGGAAACAATTTCCATTTCCAACATCTTTACCTTGTAATGAAAGTTTTCATCTTCAAATTTTTCACCATACATGCTTTCTCCACCAGTGCCATTTTGATTTGAGAAGTCTCCGCCCTGGATCATGAATTTCTTTATAACTATAAAGTAAAAATATGAATCATAGAAAATGCAAAAAAGGAAATAAGATTATATTCAAAGGTGAAGACCAGCCTCACTTCATCAACAGGAATTTTAATTCCCTTCCCATTTGAACTAGACCCCTAACTTGACTAGGGGTCATCATTATTACCAGCAATTCAGGTCCTACTGTGCCTTAATAAATCAAAAGCAAAATTACCCATTCAAATTTCTCACAGATGGCATTGGACAATATGAGTGACAAACATATGCCCTTAGACCTAATTTTTTAAAGATATTTAGGCATCTAGCTTGAGACACCTGAATACTTTCGAAATCTAGTCATTAATATCAAGAACTTCCTTCTAATAAGGAAGGATGGAATAGAAAGAAATGCAATCTCGAAGGGAATATATATGCAAAATCAAGAACAGCTATCAGTGATGTCCAAATAAAGCTGCAACCACCTCTTATCTACTCCATCTAAGCTTCACTGTTGACCTGACTTCAATATTTCAGCCGGAAGTCCACATCACCTCAGTGGTGAGGTGGTCAGTCTCTGCAAAGTACTTTGCTGTGTTTATAGGCTGGCAATTATAAAAGGAGACAAGGTGTCAGAAGCCTTAAGTAAGTCACTGGACTTCCCTGTGCTTGTTTTACTATCTGTAAAATGAATAAAGAAGTATCACCACTTTCAGAAGCCCCTTAAAGATGCTTTAATGATGGACAAAAAAGTAAAAAAAAATGAATACCTGTAAAAACTATATCCTCAAATATAATAAGAGAACATTTTTTTTCCAAAAAGCTTCAGCATTTTATCACCTCAACATGCAACAAAGCCTTCAAAGGCCACAGCTAGCATTGTTCATATTTTTACATTACTCGATCTTTATTTACTGTACTAAAACAATGCCCACATGATTGGAGCCCATGGTAAGGACTGCAAGACAGACTTCACTGACAACTTCCATTGCTTATTGTCTTGGGGGGAAAACATCAATAAGGACCTGGAGCAAAAGAATTCCCTTGCTTGCATGAGGTATTATTCACAATGAAACACCTACCACCTAATCAATGTATCAGTGGGTACCTGTAGACACACCAAGAGGCTGCTGACATACTGTAATTGAGTCAAACAAGCTTTGGTTAAAACACCCCCACTGCCATTTTGAAGCACAGGGACACTGATACACAAGACACTGTGGGTGCTTTAATCAGAGCAGCTCTTGGAGCCACTCTAATTAAAGTACTATCCCCCTACCCTCTCAGCATATTAGCTATTAACAGATCATTCTGTCAATGGAAACAGTAGCTAGAAACCTGGTCCAGAAAAAAAGGATAAAATAAAATAGAGGGAAAAACAATGCAGTTCTACTTTAAGCCACAACTTCTCTTTCAAAAAACCCCCCAAAGAACTAATGTTTTGGGGGAGGGAGAAGAGTTTAATAAAACAGTTCATTACACTTCATCATTTTAAAGGTATGTCTACTGTATTTTGACACACATTTTTCCTTTTTTCAATCTCTAATTCAAAGAGATTTAAGTAACAAAAATATCAAGGAGGGTTTTTTTCCAATTACATAAATTTAGTCCCTAATTTAGTGTGCATATAAGATATGTTTGCACCAGTGTGAATATAGAGTAAACATGATACACAGCTCTATAACAGCATAAGCTGTCCTACTCCAGGGTGAAGTTACCTCCCTGAAAGTAAGAAGCAGCCATACACAGGTGTAAGTTACAGAACTGTCCAAGTTGTGATCCAGCTTTAATCAGCTTTATCCCAAGACAGCCATTAGCTCAATACAAACAGGCTACTGTTGGTGCCCTTACCATGGAAGCTGCAAGGCAGCATAACAGTGCCTACTGCAGGCAGTTACCTTCTGAAAATTGGTTCTTTGTTCACAAGGGACACCAGCACAACTTACACCGTTGTAAAGAGTATCCACATCTGCAGATAATGATCACTGTTAGAAATCCATACATCACTAACACAATACTGATATAACTGACTTTCAAATCATGAAGCACTCCTAAATATTATGTAACTTTTAACCTAAAACATTATTCCAAGAAAGAGCAATGAAACAAAAACTATTCAAACTTACTTCTGTGAAAGGGGCATCCTTTATAATGAAGAGGTTTTCCAGTAGTAAGTCCTAGTCCTTTTTCCCCTGTACACAGTGCACGGAAGTTTTCAGCAGTTTTAGGTACAATATCAGCAAATAATTCAAAGACAATTCGACCAACTGGAAAGAAAGAGATGATTTGGAATCCGATCTTCAAAACAAGTTGCAGGCCTTGATCCATCAGGATAAACATTATTCTGTACCAGCTATTTTTAACTGAATAATTAGCATTATTTAAGCCAATATTAAATTAACCTACTTTAAAAAATATATATACAATTCTTGTATATTGCTGTAACCTGCTACTGGTTAAACTACAAAAATTTGTTAGCACAGATGCAATCTGTAAAGAAAATAAGCACCATAAAAATTTTAGACAATGATAGATGCTGCCCAAAATAATTTTGATAATCTATGTACATATGGTATGGGCTATTTCCTGGCTTACAGACAGATTGATAGGCGTTCAACAGACTAACATAGATGCCATATCTGTCTAATATGTAAAAGACTGAGTTGGAAAATGGGGTATTGTTTTAATGGAATTTTATTTTAAAAATTAAGTTTAATTGAAATGTTTAGCAAAAATTATATCAAAGTTTACAGAACTGAAATATTTCAGACAACAGATGGGAAGGTTGGTTTTCAGCCATTTAGATTAAATATAGATTGGAATTTCCCATAGAAAACCTCTGTTCTTGTATAGATCCTAATCCTCCTAACACTCACATATATTAGTATCTAATCTACATGCAGCTACATTATAAACCACTTACATACATACCAGAAAAGCGCATAATTTGTTAACTGGATAACAATGCCAATCCTGGGTTTCTTGCGTATTGCCTAACATGTTATCAAACCCTCATTATGTGCATGCTCATTAAATGAATATTCAGAAAATAGCATTGTCAACTTTCAACTTTGTAACTTAGGTATCAACATATACATTTGACACAGTTTCAAAAGAGGATGGGGCAGTAGCTGTTACGTTCTAATTGGGCAGATTGGGAATGATACAACCAAAGCAAAACTGGTCCAACTTTAACACTGGATGAAGCAGTGTTAAAAGATGGAGTTTTGCTCTGTTTGTATCATTCCCAACTTGTCCACACACAACAATTAGAATGTAGCAGCTGCAGCCCTTTTGAAATGGCTCCAAACATACTTGTGTTCATACCCTTAATTGTACTTTGGTTAACTGCATACTAATTGTAACTGTATTTGTCTACTTCTGAGCTAATTGTACTTCCTTTATTTGCCACTGAAACAAACAAGGGGAAGCTGCTGTCAAAGGATTGCCCTCAGAAGCCTTGAAAATGACAGGAGCTAGGCAGTTGCATGGCTGCTCTTTCCCTTCATTTTCCAGGCTTCTAACACTGGTGCTAACAGCAACCATTAGAAGCCTGGAAAATGAATTCTAGTCCATTCCATAGCTGCTAATGACATGATCTTGACAACATTGTTTATTTAACAAGCATTCAATCTGGGTAAGTACATATGTATTGTGAGTGAGTGCATAGCTTGTTTTCAGTATCAAAGATATGCATTTAAATGGGGTACAGTGTTCATGTAGCTTAAGATAATGTAAGCAATTTCCCTTTACACAAATCTACTCCTATGATACATATATGTTTTTACTTAGCAAATGAATTAATCTACAGCTGGTCAATGAATCCTTAAAACACTTTTTCATAAGCTGGCTTCTTTTTCTCATCAGCCTGAAGTTTTTCAGCTCACAAGTAACTGCCTAAGAGTATGTCATTCTACTAAAAACATGTACGAGTAGTAAAACTAATAGTGAAGCAAAAACAAATTACAGTGCTTGTAAATAAATGATGACTGCCATTTGGTTAAGATAGCATTTAATCAACTCTTCTCTAAGCTTCCAGGTTTAAATAATGCAATTAATAGTTAAATAGGCAATTACAACACAAGTGAAATGGCTCAACTAATTTTTAAAGGTATGCATTTTTTTCTGGAATAACTTTGTGGCTTATTCCTTGACACCAGGAACTGCTTTAACATGTGGCTAGGTCACAACTTAGGGCAGGATCAATTGGTTAATTGCACCTTAAGTGTAATGTGCACCAGAAGCCTAACACACAGGTTGGAGAGAGCTTTGGGGGATCCTCCTGCAGTGGTAACTAACTAGTGACCCTGAGACTTCCCACTGGATCTGTAACTTGTCTCTTTTCCACACCCTCCCCAAACAGGCCCCACTAGGAAACAAGTCCCCCTCTTCACCTGCTGCAATACACTGCTACCCTGTAGCCCCAGCTACATCTTCTGTATATTATACAATCAATGGGTGAACGGTGCAGTATATTCAGACCAATCACACGGGCAAAGTAATTATCACCCGGTTAAAAATAAAGGGGTCTCTAGCTCCAGAGAGAACCAGCCAGCTGGAACATCAGTGCTTGAAAACAGGGAACAACTCTACAGCTGGTTTCCACCCAGCTTTCATGGGAAGGTGCAGCACGGCAGCAGAAGGCAGGACACGGTGCCGGGCAGGTTTTATAGCCCTTTCTCCACGGGGCAGAGGGGATGCAGCGGGGTAGGAGGTGGTGCTGGGTCACACCCCACACAACGCGCAACCAGCCTTGGCGGTGGTGTTTGAGCCAAGCTGAGGTGGTGTGGGGGGCAGCCCAGCAGGTCGCTCCTTCGGGCTCCTAAAGTACAGAAGACACCCAAGCCTAGCTCCTCTGTCCTAAGCACGGCCACACAGTGGGATCCCCAGTGCCCACGCCTGGCGATCGGAACAGGTGCCCCGCTGCTGGGGGAAGGGCTCCCAGGCACAGCTCGACCGGCCCCGTGTGGGAAGCGGGAACCCACCCCCCGTGCGCCGGGCTCCACGCGGAGCGAGACGCGCAGGCCCGGAACGTTCCACTCCCATCCAGAACGTTCCACTCCGCCTCCCCTCCCCGAAATGTTTGCGGACCGTTCCACTCCCCACTAGGGTTTGCGACCCCTCCGGCCCGGAACGTTCCATTGCCCTCCTGAGATTCACGACCCCCCGCCCCGGAACGTTCCATTTCCCACTAGGGGTTCCTGACACCGCCCGGAATGTTCCAGGCCCCACTAGGGGCTCGTGACCCCTCTGCCCAAGAACGTGCCATCCTCGCTGGGGCTCGCGTCCCCCCGTGGGCCGGGAACTTTCCGTTCCGTGCCGAGGCGGGTGA
Organism: Crocodylus siamensis; assembly: GCF_052110815.1. Taxonomy (NCBI): domain Eukaryota; kingdom Metazoa; phylum Chordata; order Crocodylia; family Crocodylidae; genus Crocodylus; species Crocodylus siamensis. The sequence goes on along the minus strand of NC_143396.1, from coordinate 87,326,343 downwards.
CCCCAGTGTCCTGTCCCGGCCCCGCCCCGCCCCGCCCCGCCCGCACCTCGCTCGCCCCCGACGTCGACATCGAAGAAGACCCGCGGGTTGCTGGGGTTGGCGGACTTAGGGTCCGGGCACGGGTGAGACATAGCGCAGGCAGAGGCCGGGCGCTGCGGCTCCTCCCCCCCCGGCCGCATGCGCGGACTTCCGCCGCGGGAGGGACTGGGCCCGCCCCCGACATCCCCGCTACTGCAGCTGGAGAGGCGTGTGGTGCCCGCCTTCTGGCTGCAGCTCCGAGACCGGCACAGGCCTGCGGGGCGCAGCGCCTGGCTTTTCCGTCACGGGGACCCCTAGACAACGCCCCTGTGCCTTGCCTCGCACCAGCGGCTGTGGAGGTTTTGTGCCTGCTGCACCACGCACTCGGTTCGTTCCTATGCCCGGGTGATGTGGTTCATTGGGTAAATCCGATATCTTTTATTAGACCTCCAAAAGATACCCGATTTACCCGAAGAACCATGTCTGCCTATGGCCTTCTTATACCAGTCCAGCTACAACTTCTACCCCTGTGTGAGGGGGAGGCATTTTGCCCCTTGGTAGAACTCTGTTTGAAGAAAGCATTGCACCCTGGTGCTCTTGATTTCATCGGCCAGCAGGGGCCACAAGCACAGATTTTTATTTTTAATGTTCTGTATTCCAAGCCAAATCCATTCCAAATCCATGAGTTGGTCCAGAACCCTAAGTGGCCCTACTACTGGCAAACATTCTTCGCCTCCCAGCGGGGGCTTCAGACATTTCCAAATTCTTTGGTGGGCATCCTACATGCAGGCCCAAGCCTCCTGGGGGCTTAGGGTTCAGATGCCCTTGAGTTTTGCTTGCCCTAGCTGTGTGGCTGAGGAGCAAGCTAGGGAGGAGTCTCCCATTTCCATAAAGTGGGCATAAAGCCAAGATCTTCCCACTCCAGAAGCTAAGTGGGAGATTAACTATACATTACCTTCACAGTTCCTACCCCTGTGCTAGGAGATCAATTGTCCTTGGATGCGACTAGGAAAACCGCCTCGGTTGCAACGGTGTTTCACCTGCCAGGTAATCATAGGAGCTATGTTTGATCTGAGGCAAAAGGCCGAGAAATGTGTTGTACGTAAAAGGCAGAAGTTTCCACCAGGCAGAGTTCCAGCCTGCAAGGGGCTGCTTGGGGCCCCTTCTGCCCCACACACTGTGGGGTTGGAGCCTGGGGGTAGGGAGAGTGAGGGCCACTGGGTCAGGTTTGGCCATTGATGTTTACAAATAGGTCCTGGTACAAAAAAGGGTTGAGAACCATTGTTGTAGTGCAATCCACTGCCTGAGGCAGGATCATCTCTATTTCAACAAAACATGAACTAAATCAGTGCTTCCCAAACTTCCTCACCATGACCCCATTTATGGCCCCATTTCTTCAGCATGACCCCATTTTCTCAATATGCCCCTTACTCCCAACCCCCCACTTTTGTGACGCTATCTGCTGATGTTGTGACCCCAAATGGGGTCGCAACCCACAGTTTGGGAACTGCTGATCTAAATTCTATGTAAGACTACCTTCAACCCTGACACAACATAAACCTGCCCTAACCTGCCACAGGTAAAGCAGGGGAATCATGGCACCCAATGTCCTGCTTCTATAAGTACAGACAGTCAAAAAGCCGGAGGCTAATTGATTCAATCTTCATAGGTTAGTCTAAACTGCATAGATTGAACCCATAAGCAAGTGAACAGACATTCCCTTTTGATTCCAGAAATGCAGCCACATGCCTGCAGTGGCCCAGGTCAGAAGCTATCACAGACCTGCCTCCTCTAGAGCACAGACCTTGGACCAAGGCTAACCCACCCACACTGTCGGGGGTTGGGGTTTGCAGGGAGGTCCAAAACATCCTGGAATGCTGAGGGACTGAGTTAACTTGACTCTGGAGGGGATCTAGCGCAGAAGTTCGATAAACCAATTTGACCTAAATCAGTCATGTCTGATACTACATCCATGCAGGTTCATCTTAAACCAGCTTCAGCCATTTTGAAAGCCATTTATGTACACTGAACTTCTGTTGTGTTACAGATTCGAACCAGCTTCCAATCACTTATAATGTTGTAAATATATGACCCAGAATCTCTTGATACAGGACCACACCCCGCACTGTGGAAGAAGGCAAAAAAACCCACAATCTGATCATGGGATAGAATTCCTTCCTGACCCCAAATATCGTGATTGGTCTGACTTTGGCTTAAAAACACCTTCACACATGTAGCAGAAAAGATGAGATGTGAAAGGGATGTGGTGGGGAGGCAACCAGCAAAGCCCAGAAGCATGGGAAATACATAGGGGTAGCTACTCCTAGATCATCCCTGACAGTGGCTGTCCAACCTCTTCTTGAACACCTCCAGTGATGTGACCTTGAGCACCTCCAGTCCACAACTTCCCTACACAGTATGCTGTTCTAACAGTGAAGAAATTGTTCCAAATAATCAATCCAAACTTACTTTGCTGCAACTTCAGGCCATTGGTCTGTGTCTGCCTCTGGGCAGCAAGAGAGAAAAGGTGCTTTCCCTTTCCTTCATGGTAGCCCTTCAAGTATTTGAAGTCTGCTGTCATGTCCATGCTCCTCTCCAATAAACAGAGCTATAGTTGAAGCTCTGGGAGAAGATTCTTTCCCCAGATTGGGTAACTTCTTGGAATTTGAATTTAAAGATCCTAAGTTTCCAGTAAACAGTATTCAGGAGACTTTTCAAATGTGTGGAAACATGCTAGTGGTCCCCTGGTTGCAGGGCAGCATGAAAAGTGTCTGGCTATCCCATGCATTTAGGCTTTGCTGGTTGCCACATGGGGACAGAAAGGAATTTTTTGTCCTGTTGCTACAGGTATCTGGGTTTTCTACCTTCCTTAGAAGCATTGGGTTTGGCCACAAAAAAGGCTGGGAATGTTGACTAGGATGTAGTGATGTTCCTGCTGGGACTTAAAAAGACTAGAGCAGAGGTGTCAAACTCTTGCAATGAATGGCACAAGACCAGGCCTATAGACCAAATTGGGCACATGGAACTCCTCCCACCTTACATGCTGGATCCAGCACCCACTCTGGAAAGGCTGGAGCAGGGACTATGTGTGGTTCATATCACAAATGCCGCGTGCCCCCATCTGCCAGAACTAATACCACCTGAATGGAGTGTGGCATGGGCAGAAATGGCCTTTGCCAAAGCCCTGGGCATCTAACTGGCACAGTGTAGGCAGCATTCCCTCTCCCCTACAGTTCTAGGTGCCTCATTGTGGCATAGCACTATGGGAGACCCCCAGTGCTGAATGCTGCCAGAGACATGGCTGCAGGCCATATCCAAAGTATCCATGGGTTGATGGTTGCTGATCCCTGACTTACCCCCTAGTAAGTTCATATTACTGTACTGCTGTGAAGTCCCACTGTATTAGGTGCTGTAAAGTCATATAGAAGAAGACAGTTCCTATCCTGAAGAGCTTAAAATCTAAATAAATGAGATAGAAAAAATGGTTCCAGAAAGGAAGTCATATTATCCCAGTGTTTAAAAATAGTGAATTGAGTAACAGATAAGAAACAACCAAGCTCCTACAAGAAGACTTCATTTGGGATGTAAACTCACTTGTTCCAAGATTGCATAATTCCCACTTAAAACATCTGGTTATAGTCATTAACACAGCAGAACAGGGCTGAATAATATCATGATCAAATGAATATATACAATTTTACATGGAATTTAGATGTAATTTTTTTCAAAAATACAAATATTATAAGGTCAAATAAACTCTGCATTTCCAAGTTAGAAAGTTATTGGCCTCTCTCAGCCTTATTTTAACTGAAGATGTATCTACATTTCTTATCTTTATTAATTAGCTACGTTAATTAATAAAGGTTTATAAACCATTTTCAAAATTGAAGCGATTGCTCCATGCTTAATTTCAAATGCTTAACTTTCTGCTGATCAAGCTGTAGGTGCTCTATTCACCTCTGACTAAATCGATCAGAATCTTTCCATTGGACAATCAGTTTTCAGTGTTGAGAGACCTGCCATGCCACTATCCACAATGCCACATTCCTTCCTATCTTATACAGGTGTAACTCTCCCATCTCACCAACCATGCAAGTCCAGACATATTAAGGTCTACAGAAGCTCTGTTCTACCCTCAAAATCAGAAAGAATGGGATGTCTCATGCAGATCTTATACATCAGACCAATTAAAAATCAGCTCCTTGGGTTTTTTGCTCAGCTACCATCCCTGACATACTAAACTGTGCTTGGGATGAGTATGTGTATACGTCCAGAAAATCACAATCAATAAAATCACAATAATTCTATATATATGTAAAAAGGCTTAATCCGTCTGTCTGTCCGTAATGCTCTTGGAGTGCTCTGATTGCTTGTCTTGGCAGCCAATCACAATGCTTACTGAAACAACCAATCAGAATGCTCCACACAGAGCACTGCACAGAGCGCTGCCATGACAATGGGGACAGAGGAAATAGAGTGGAGGGTGCTGGCCTCACCCCTGACCCTGCTCCTTGAAGGCGGCAGGGGCACAAGGTGCTGGTGGAGGGGGACAGAGGGGATAGCAGGGCAAGCTTCTCCACACCCCGCCGACTCCTGCTACTGGGAGGCAGCAGTGGCGTGGGGAGGTGGATGGCAATGCTCTCTCCCTGCCTACCACCTCTCCCCATCATGCTTGACGGGCAATTCACTAGTGCCAACTATAGAGTCACATGTTTGAAAGCCAAGTGAGACCATTATGATTTTTTAATCCAGCCTCTGATATAATACATCATAGTTCCTCAGAGTGGGGGTGGCCGTGATGGAACTGATGAGTCAGGCTAGGATGGGAAGCATGAAACAAGGCAGTAAAAGAAGGAAAAAAGATACACAGGACCCTCTGCATCATTTCTGCCCATATTTTCCCCCTTGGACAAACTCCTCTCCTTTAACACATTAAGAGGGAGATCAAGAGAGTGGTGGGCATCCATGCATGTTCTTTCAATACAACACATCCAACAGCTAAAACTTCTCTCACCAGATTTCTCCAAAAGCCAGCACTGCCGTCTTGTAAAGTAGGCAAGTTTCTGCTCCAGCAAACTGGAAATATTATTGTACTGAATCTTCCAGTGTGACAGCAAATACAAGCTCTTTCTGGGGAACGTAAGAGATGGTCATAATTACTTAAAAGGGATTGAAGCTGGGCATTTGGATTGCTTATTACTAAATAGGATTTTGTTGTTGTTTTTGTTTCTTTTTCTTCTTTTTGAATTAATTAGAAAGGAAAAGCATTTTAATATCAGCCAACACATCCAAAAAAAGGATCAAATGTGATACTTCCTGTCTCACAGTTTTCCAGCAATAAACCTGACCCTGAAACATGATACTGTGACTGAATTTTTCATGCTAGATCAACAATCTTATATAAGAATGGAATTTCCTAGAGTGCATAGTTAAGAATTTGAAGCAAATGTAAAAATTTAGCTACACTTCACGGTTATTTTCATTAAATAAAAAATAATGTTAACAATTTGTACAGAATGTATAAAATCATGCCTACCTAAAACTCAGCATACAGATGCTAGTAATACACAGTGATTTTAATTAATGAAAGAACACAATGACAAGAGATCTACCAAATTCAAAGCAGAAGTAAGGTGAGTGGCATCTCCTTTAATCTTGCAAGTTCTCCCGTGTTTTCCTCCAGTGCCGATTGATGGAGGGGCTGTGCTTGCAGCTCACTTCTGATTGGCAAGGAGGTGAAAACTGCAGTTTTAAATGTGGTGCTGTTTTTGCCTCCTCCCGCCAATTGGCTAAGGAGCCCCAGCGGCCCTGGTACTTGTTGCTGATTGGCAGGGAGGCAAAAGCCACATCATGTTTAAAACCATGGTTTTCACTTCCCTGCCAATTAGGAGGGAGCAGTGGAGCCCCTCTGCCAGTCAATGGTGGGGGAGGGGCATGTGGAGGAACATGAAAGTTTAAAGGAGATGCTGTACATCCCTCTTCTGTGAATTTGGTAGGTCCCTAACAATGACCTAGATACTAACTACATTTCATTATAATCATGGCTTGTAAAACAGCCAGAGAAGGCTAGGATACAATGTACAAAGTATCTGAATTCAGGAACAGCCCTCTCATTTTATCTCTTTCCCACAGTTCTTTGATTATGATATAATTGCTACAGACTGGGATTTTGGTTTTTGAGTTATAAGTTGATTCTGGTTTTCTTTCTTTCCTGTGGACCTGTATTTGACACTGGGCATTAAAATTTAAGCTTTAACATTTTGACTCTACAGCCCAGCAAAGCAGGTAAGTACACGCTTAACTTTTTGATTAGGAGTCCAGGAATAACAGGACTCATATACTGATTTTTTTATTATTCTTTTAGAAATAACACAATCATGTGTTTTAGTGGGGGGTTTTCCATCATTCTGGCATCTTGCAGGTGCTGAAAAAATAAGTAAGGTATTTACTAGTCAGAGGGGACCAGCAGGCATTGGGAGAGTCCCTGTTTCCCCGAGCACTAGCAGGAGTGACTAGGAATAACAGTCACAAGCTGGCAGAGGGTAGATTTAGGCTAGATATCAGGAGGCGCTACTTCACGGTCAGGCCCTCTAGGATCTGGAACCAACTCCCAAGAGAAGTGATGCTGGCTCCCACCCTGGAAGTCTTTAAGAGGAGGCTAGATGAACATCTAGCTGGCGTCATTTGACCCCCAGTACCCTCCTGCCATGGCAGGGGGTCAGACTCGATGATCTGCTTAGGTCCTTTCTGACCCCTACAAACTATGAAATTTGAACCCAAGCAGTAGAAAACCAGAAAGATCTGCATAGAGCTCAGAATTGTAGAGCTTCCATTGTATACAATTGTGCCTTCAGAGTTCTGGCAGACTAGGCTCTTTGGGTAAATGTGATATCTTATTAGACAAATAAGTAATTGGGAAAATTGTTCTCTGCAAGCTTTCAGGCACAAACACCCTTCTTCAGGCATAGGGAGAGTCTGCTGTTGTTTTGTGTTCTTTTAGATGAAATGGAAGTCAATATGGAAAATACAGGTCTGTGAAAATGCAGATGTGTGGCAGTGGGGAATGAGAGGCAGTGATATGAGCTAATAGGTGAGAGACAGGTAGGTGTGGGAATGTTGACCTGGTGATAGAAAGTAGAGAGGTTATTGGATAGCAGGGAGGTTATATTGTACCATAAGTCCAATGTCTATATTTTTTAGGTCATGATTTTTTTTTTTTTTTTTGCATCCAGTCAATTTACAAAGTGAAGTTTGTAGGCCTGTCTATGAAAGATGCTTTGTAAATTCCCTTTGAGGATTAGAACTGAGAGATTGGAGAGAGAGTGGTTGTTTTGAGACGTGCGCACCACAGGTAGTTAGGTATTTTTGTCTTTGAATGCGCACCAAAAATCTGTCATTCTGGTACACACTTGTCGTTTGGTCTCTTACATATATTTTCCATCAGGACATTTAGTGCATTGGATGAGTGCTGATTTCTGCATCAGCCTACCTACCCATCTTGGGCAGTCCACCCACTTACTAACAAGGCATAGCAGGTGAGATAAGTAATTATGTTATTCATTAAGCAGGAGGCTGCCCTTCATGCATCCAGCTATACCAAGCAGTACACACATACTTCAAATTCCCCTACACATGTCCCACACCTCACAGGTGTTACTACCATTGTCAGCCCTATATACCCCTGGTGTTGAACCCTCTGGCTCCTGTTTCTCTGCAACATGCAGGCACCAAGTTCTCTTGGTAACTGGCTTTCTGTGCCTCTCTCTCATATGCCTGGCTCAATGCCTTTCTCCTAGGCACCTGGTTCTGCACCCCCTCTAACGCCCTGGGCTTGTTGCACCCGTCTGGCGCTCTGGGCTCTACCAAATCATATGCCCTCTCTCTCTAATCACTAATAAGGGCTCCAACCTCCTTCTAGCCTCATCCCAATCCTATGGGGGCAAACATGAACACAAACACAATCCCCTAGGCTATAATTTAAATACTAACAATAACAACCATGCTATTGTTGTTACCTGGAAGACTCCCTGTAGGCATGTAGCACCTACATAGCAGAGAGAGCTAGGTAGGGAGCGTTAGGTTTCAAGTAGCTTCAGCAGACAGAACCTCTTTCCATCAGCTACCAGAGAGAATGTCTGCTAGCTACAGCCTGGACTTATATGTCCCAGAACCCTGCCTCCTGCCAGTCAGGTTATGTTGGCAGGTATGGCCAATTACTCCCTTAGGCTATTACCCCAGCAACCTGCAGCTGGTGAGCTGTTTGGCCTGCAGAGCTCCCTGGCCAGGCTTCTTCAGCCTTAAGGAGCAGGCATGTCTTAGTGTCCTGCTACCATGAGATGTATTGAATTTCTGGAAGTGCAGGTATAAGATCCAGGAATGCTGATGGTTCTGTAGTTGGGTGTAGTTATTGGGGGGTGGGGGTGGAGATGTGTTGGCAAGTTCTGTATTTCTTGTCCTGGCATGGTCTGAATCCATTTAGTGTGCTTTGGGTTATAGGAAGCTTGCTTCTGGTGATGAGATTGATGAAGTTCAGTCCTTGTTTAAAGGCTAGGATGGGTGATTCTGGAAAGATCTCTTTAAGAATTGGGTCTTCTTCTAGTATGGGTTGTAATTGTTTGATGATTTTCCATATAGTTTCCAGGAAAGGGTGGTATGTCATAACTAATGTGTGATTCATGGGGGTTCTGAGCCTTTCTGGAATTCTGGTCTTAAAGCTCTCTGTACTTCTTCCCTTACCACCAAGAAACAAGACCTGCCCACTCATTTCTTTCTCTGTGTACCTCAAAGCCCATGTTGCAGTTGACTTACCAAGGATACTATTTGACTCCCAACAGATTTAGAGAAAACATCATTAAACTGAATTAAAATGCATCTAGTATCCAAGGCAGGGACCTTGATGCCATAAATATGTGAAGCAATTAAAATAATTAAACTCACCTAAGCACGTTCAGGTAGAATCAGAAAGGAGGGACGTGCTAAGGGTTACAGGAAAGTCAGGGATGTAACCTCTACTCCTTTCAGATGCTCTTACCTCTAGAGAGAAGGAGGTCTGGATGAGATCCAAGCAAAACTGAAATTGTCTTTTTACCTTTGCTTTGTAGCTACATCTTTGGGGCAAGGGGTGTCTTTTATATGTTCATAAGGGAATGTAAAAATGATCCTTAAATAGGTCAATTCTTTATTATTTGAGAGTGCCCTTGGCTTCTGGCTTAGTTGGAGAAGGCAGATCTCAAGATGAAAGGTAGAGCATAGGTTAAATCAACAAGTAGCTGTGCAAGCAACAAGTAATTCAACAGGGAATTCTGGAGGAATTTTTCCTTTGAAAATGTAGGATATTAGGATGACCTGCTAGGTTTTGGATCAAATCCTAGGCAAGGGACAAAGTCTTAAATGTTGAAACTTTTTGAAATGTAGTATTTGTGGATGGGACCAAACCATATCCAGTGCCAGTGTTTGACACTGAGTGTGATAGAGGCTTGTATGTATATGTGATCTTTTGGAGAGCTGGACAACATGCATATATAATGGTATCAAAGGACTGTAATGCTTACCTGCTAAAGCCACACATCTTTTTATCTTCTAATTCTACTAAACTATTCAAAATTTGGATTACAGTACAATCTTTGTATCAGCTTTTAATACCAGAGAATGGTAAAGAACAAGAGCTTTAGCATAAGTGCATTAACAATACCTGATTCATTCTGCTAAGATAATTACTTTAGGTGATTATGCTCCTTTAAAGATTCTTCTACTTCTAACAGAATGTGTTTTTATGGCAGTGAAGATGGTGAAGCTGCACTTCTATATCATGGCAACATCTTGAGACAGGGGGTGGGAAAGTTGCTGCAGCAACAGCACAAGTTATATAACACTCCATTCATTCAAGGATGAGTAAGCTTGTTTTCAAGGGGTGCACAGTCCCTAGCTCTGTGCTGCTGTCAGCTTATCTGGCTGCTTGCAAAGTAAAATACAATCTGAAGTACTGATCATGCTTTTTTTTCATTCTTCTTAAGGATCCAGTCAAATTTACTGTGCAAAATAATTAAAAAAATAGAAATACCAGATTGTAGATATTACCTAACTTTAACGATTTTCAGGCACTAAGAAAAATCTTATTTTACTGTATCCAAAATATGCTATGGGCTTTGCAGAATAAGTAAAAAGACATGGTGCTCTGTAAAAAAGTTTCTGAAGCCTATATTACTTACTATACCACACAATTAGGTCAACTTCTATAAACTCACCTCTAGATATTGAATATGTTTGCTGAGTTAACCTGTCTGTTAAGCTCCTAGATTTCTTTGCAGCCTTTTCAAACCTGGTTTCAGTTCTGAAGAATTTAGGAACCTTATGTAGCTAAAATTAAAATGATGTACTCGGAATTCAGGAGTAGGCAGTCACAAGCTCTAATCCAAAGAGAACTGAAACTTTGATCTGGTTCCAGATTGAGGGATGTATGCTGGCAGACTTGCCTCCTTCCCTTCCTGTCCTGGGTGCTCCTAAACTTTGCAGTCAGAGAACTAACTCTTATGAAACTTCAGATCTCTAGAGTTGCAGCCTCTGATTATCCAAGCTTCCAATCATCCGAAAGTTGTGTATGTACCAAAGTTTTTTGATAGTCCATAAAGATTAGCTTTTTCTGACTGAAGAGCTTCATCAGTTTGATTGCATCTCACACTAAACAGAGAGTCTGAATTCAGATAGATACTAGAGATAGGTAAATTTTAATCTGTCACTTTCCTAGTCACACAGTCGCCTAAGAAGAGAGAAGGCTTTGAAAAAAGCTCTTCTGCATCATAAAACTGTGATTACCTCTTTTGATCCTGCTTGTGTTTTGCTCTTAGGAGATTGTGAAGAATCAGACTGTCTATTCTGACTAACTATCTAGTTTGTACTACCGCACAGTGGTTATGAAAATCATTCCACGGTCCTGTGCTAAAAATATGGTTGCATTTACTCCATAGTTTACCAAAAATTGTCAGAATGGTTTTGTGAAAGATTACTGTCTATGTATCTTGATGCCCAGCTGAGTGCATGCTATTACACACAGTTTGTATCTGAAACAGTTTTGTATCAGACATCTATTTTATATCAGGTAGATTAGCTTCCAGAGTCTTTGCAACTTTAAAAGTTGCTTGAGAATTTTATTGGCAAGGTATGGTTCCTTGCTCATTTCAGGAGCCAGATAACTAACTTACAGAGGGCCAAATACTACAATGGTAGAAGCTGTTCATATGCCCTACCACCATGAGGTATACAAACTGGAACTGTACAGATGTGAACTAATTAGGATGCAGCTAGTGGACAAAAGAGAGCCTTTTCTTTTAAATTGCAGAAACGTATTTTTTTATTCATTTCTACTAACTTTCTTTGCCAGCCACAATGACCTTCATGTTGGGCTTGTATAGCATTTCTAAAACAGAATTCTCCATCACGGATGTGCAGAGGCCAAACCCAACAGAGCACCCTCCTTGTCCCTGGGAGGTTGCAAGTTGTGGAGCTGATGAGGGAAGAAAAGGAAGAATCACTGCATCCAAAGGAAACTTAGGTTACAAAACAGGAATAATTTTCTCACTTTGAGGCTGTGACTAAGTCTAACCTCAGTTCCCATGCAATATAAGCCTTTGCCATACTGAGGCAATGGGATCTTTTTGACAAAATAAAGAGATTTCTGGGTGGGACTGTGGCATCACTCTAGTCTAGACTGTTTCCCTGAGAAATGAAACAACTACAAGGAGCAAAAACCACATGTGGAGTCTTAGCTGGATTCTTCAAGTCTCTGCTGTGTCAGGGCTGCATACACACAAGTGCAGACATTTGGTTCTCCAGGGATAAGTAGCAGCGGCACATCATATAGGAGCATGAGGAACACCTGAATGTGTCCTGTTGGTCTATTGCAGGAACAAGGATGGGAAGGACAGCTGGATCCAAACCTCTCCAAATTTGATGCATGGACTCAGAGAGCAGTGGGGCTGGAAGGAACTTGCAGATGTCACCTAGCACCTGAGGCAGCACCAGCCCTATGCAACCCATGGGGAATGAAACCACTGTATAACCTCTGCCCTGACTCGGGGAAAGGGCCCTTGGAGCATGCTCAGATCAGAACCTACCTGGATGCTCTGGAGCCCAGGACTTGCTTGGGGTTTGATACCCTGTGAAATCCTGAATTCAGCCCAGGGTTTTTATGCACTGCCATAAAAGGCCTCTTTTCCAACCATTGCTCTGGTCAGTTCCCTGGTGCAGTGCTTCCCAAACTTTTCCTCAGCAGGACCCTATTTCTGGCCCTATTTCCTCAGCATGGTGCCCTACTCCCAACCCAATACCCGCCATGAATGACTGGTCCCTCCTGCAACTGGTGGCATTGCAGTGAGGCCAGCTAGGTGGGTGGGGGAGAGCAGTGACTGCCTGGAGATGCCAGCGGCAGCTTTGGGTGGTGGCCAATCTTGGCGGGGGGCATGTGCCTTCCCACACATCGCCTATGCTACCGCCTTACCCCCACAACCCCATCTGCTGATGTTGTGACCCCGTTTGGAGTTGCAACCCACACATTACCTTAGTAATTGAGGCTCAGCAACCTGCCCACAGGAGGGGGGACCTCAACAAGCCTGGTTTCCACCTGAGACTTACAACACTTCACAGAAGCAGGACATTGGCTGCTGTGGCTCCCCTGGGGCAGATGAGGGTATAAGGTCCCTGCTGTGTCAGGGCAGAGTTTAGATCAGGGCTCAGAAGGGTACCAAAAACCCCCGTAACCTCAACTTGTAAGATGTCAGCATGCCAGGGGTAGAGCTGCAAGGGGCCTGATCCTTGTTGCGGCAGCACAGTCCAAGCCCCTTCCTCATGGTCCACCCCGAAGCATGTGTGCCAAGCAAAATGCCTTGGGTTGCCCACCCCCGCATTTAGTCCCTGTCTGTGGCCCCATCAAGTCCAGGTACCTCCTGGTTAACTTCCTCCTGGCCGTGGCCAAGCCGGCTGTGCATTTGACCAGGAAGGAGGCTCTGGCTGGGAGGATTCCCAGGGACTGTGGGGCCACTTTCCTTGCCCTGCTTCACTCCCACCTCGGAGAAGAGTACAGGCAGTCCTTGGACTTACAGCATAATTGGTTCCTGAAAACCGTGTCTTAACGTGAAACGTTGTAAGTTGGAAACGATTTTCCCATAGGAAACAATGTTATAAATGTAGGGTTGGTTCCTGACCAAGGCCTGATATCCTATTTTCATCAAAAATAACCCAGAATTTTGTACTCAATTATAGACGAGTAATATCGCTAAATTAATGTTTTTATATCATTAATAGCTATCATATTGATTTGGAAGGACTTCTTTGAGGTGACTTTGCTGGACTTTTTGAAAGGCTCCTGGTTGGATTTTCTGAAGGGATCTTGACTGGAGTCTTCTCAGGAGTCTTGGCTGCAGGTTTTTCTGGATGTCCAAGGAAGTTTGGACAGATGTCCTCTAGGGAGCTGGGCGAGACAGTGAACTTGTTTGCTGGCGTGGCGTCAGATCAAGCTTCTGACGTCAGAAAGCTGAATCAGGGCTTTAATTTATAAACAGCATCAATGTAAAACGTTGTTAACTCGAAGTGTGTTAAGTCAAGGACTCCCTGTACTACAGGGCTGGCTCCTTGGACTCATCTGAGGGCCGGTGAGCGCTGCCCGGGGCGCTCTGCTCAGTGCCAGTGGGGATCGCAGATTGCCCGCAGAGGCTGCTGGCCATGTCGGCAGCGGGTGGCAAACAGCAACCACCTGCAGGCGTCACCGACAGTGTTGACAGCTCCGTTTTGCAGGGGGTGCACCTCCACTCTCAGGGGGTGCACGTGCACCTCCTGCCGCCAATTGTTTTGAACCTCCGACCAGTGCTCCCCTCCTTGTTTTTTTTCATTATTTGTCCCCTCCCAAAAAACTGTCTCCCCTTTTCCCTGCAGCCTCCCCGACTGAGGGAGGCCAGGGCCCACGTGTTTGAAAGGGGGCCGGCCAGGCGTGTCCACTGGATGCTCGGCAGGGGGCGGCCGAGAGGCTCCCTCAGGCGGGCCGTGCCCACGCCCGGCGCGGGGCAGGAGGCAGCTCAGGGCCCTGTAAGCCCTGCCCGGGGGTCGGGGCCTTCGGGCCGGGCGGGCGCTCGATCTCCGGCCCCGGGGCTGGCAGCGCCTCCTTCCCTCCCTCCGTCCCTCCCGCCGTCATATGACTGCCGACTCCCCCGCCTCCTCGCCCCTCGGCCCCGCAGCGCTGCGGCGGGGATGCAGCCGCCGCCCGCGCGCCCCTCGCCTGCACCCTGAGCCGGCGGCGGCGGCAGCATGGCTCCCACCCTGCTCCAGAAGCTCTTCAACAAAAGGGGCAGCAGCGCCGCTTCCCCCCCGCGCCGCGCCCCGAAGGAAGGACCTGCCTTCAGGTGAGGCCCGGGGCAGGGCGGGACGCGGCTCTGCAGAGAAGCGGCCCCGCACGCTTGGCTTTGCCCGGAGCCGGGGGCCGCCTCCCCCGCTGCTCCCTCGGGCCAGCGGGTTTGGGGCAGCACTCTGGGGGCCGCCCTTTTTGGGGCGCATCTACACGTGCGCGTTAATGCTGCACATTAAGCATCACTGCACGCTGTGCATTAGGGGCTCCTGTTGGGTTTAGTGCCTCATACCGGAGGTATTCCATGGAGTGCATTAATAAAAGCGCACCAATGCATGTGCAGATGCACCCATTGTGCATGTTTGCCACCTGTTTCAAAAGGGACCCAACCTCCTCCTAGAGCCTGGTGGCTGTGCTAGCCCCCAGCTGGGTAGGTGTCTGGGCTCTGGCGCTGCCTTGCCTTTTAGGGTCTTCACCTTTATTATGTGCAATGCATTTGTTTATTTATTTTTGCTCTGTTGCACCTATAAGTGTGCGGTTGCTTGGGCGCTGCTGCCTCTGCTCCTTTCTTCCCCCCCCACCCCTCGGGATGAAACAAGGTCTAGCTCCTTCCCTGTGGGTTTAGATATTTTAAGGGTATTCTGCATTTGCTGTAAGTGCCCCAGCTTCCATTTTTTTTTGGTGGGGTGTGGGCTTGGGCCTTTGGGATTGCTGTTAAGATCTCCAGGGTTTTGAACATGCTGCAGTCACTGGGCCACAGATGCCGTAACTCTGCAAGCACAGAATAGAGATGTCTGAGGTAGGCTGCAAAACGGATGTCAGAGTTGTCAAGGGTCTGAAGGAAGAGTACCTGCCTTCAGGTGAGGCGTGCCTTTGTTCCCAATTGACTTAAAACAAAGGCTCTAATATGCGAGTTGAGCAAAAACAAAACAGAAATTAGAAATAATTGTGAATTGTCATTTTGGTACTCCCCTATCAACGCCCTTAAATAAATAAGTTTAAACATAAATGCAAAGGAGTAATAGGAGCATAAACTGCTGCACATAAATAACTTCTATACCTCTGATCAGTTTCTTCAGCTTGATATCTGTCATTTTACATCTGAGTTTCAGTCTCCTCGTATTCATAACTCTTGTATAGTTTATAATGCTTGCTTTGGTGGAAAATATCACAGAAGGCATTCTGCCTCTGTCCTAGTTTGTGTTTTGCTGCTAAGGTAATTTGTATGAAAGTTGTATCAAGATATTTACTGGCTTAACTTTAGGGGACACATCAAAATATTTAGTGGTTTAACTTTTTAATAGAATGAAGTTTCCAAATTATTTTTTTGTAGTTGACCTGTCCCTAGCATGTGGAATATCTGGCCTCTCATCACTGCATGTTACATGTTTCACAAATCATGGCACGTGAAACTTACACAGTGACTCCAGGTCCTAGATATGTAATTGATCTGACACTACATTTCTGTTTTGTTTTTTAACCCTCAGGGACAACGTTTTGAGCAAGCTGAAAGATTGGAATCTTGTCACTTTTTAATCTCTTGTCTAGTCACAAGACCAAACTAGTCATGGCCAGCAGAGCGATTGCATTATGTGTGTCCAGCAAAACTTCACATATCATCTCTCTCTGCTCAACATGAGTAGACTGGTTGTGTGAGTAGATAATGTATAGAGGTTGATAAGGTTTCTGGCTTCCTGTGCATGAAATGCAAAGAATGTTGGGGAGGGAGAGTGTGTCTAAGGAATGGTTTGTGGGTAGTGAAAGTACAAATGGCTACCAACATCTAATCTTTTTTACTTAAGAGGTGGTCTGCCTGGGCTTCTTGCCACCCATATGGAGCCAGTTATAGGCTCAAGGCCAAAACTGGGTCATGTCAAATTATGATTAGATATCTAGGTTCTAAGTAGTTCCTGTTAATGTGCTGGGTCACTGGGTTTTATTCTTGTTGCCGTACTATATCCTAAAACGTTTGTTAGTGCAGCAGGCTGATTTTAAAGTGGCTGTTCCCAAATTGTACAGTCCCTTCATAATTCATAGTGTGGGTTAATGTCTTGAGAGATACCTAGTGGACAGGGGAAAAAATTTGAAAAAACAGTGGAGTTTTCTCTGAGCCTAATTGCATATAAAATGAACTTCTCCAAACAGGAGACTTTACCTCCTTCATATCTCCTACGAAATATGAACTTTAATTTTCTACCCAGGAGATCTCTTACAATCTTTTCTCCAATGTCTGATGAAGAGTGTTTGCTCCTGAAAGCTTGCACTTAAAGAATATTTTTTACAAAAATCTAGTTGGTCTAATAAAGGATACCACCTTTACCACAAGTCCTGAATGCTTTTTCCTCCTCTGCCACACGTCCTGAATGCTTTTTCCTCTAGACCAATACAGCTACAACCTGAATACCTGAAAAAAAACATAACCATTTCTTCCGTATTTGCATTAAGGACGCTGTTTCTAATTAAGAGTAATTCTGAATAAGTTGTGTTGGTTTTGGAAGCTTAAGTTGGAAATCCCTCTGCAGATCTGCTTCACGTGAGCAGACCATTCCACAGAACCTCACTGAAATGACTGAAGCTTACCCATATGGAGCTATCTCCGGATCAGAGCCTATATTAAAGTAAGGTCTACCTTTCAGAGCATATGTTACAAACCTAAATTTTAGAATAGATTAATATTGTGTTTTACTGAATTTTTAAAATTCAAACAGATCCAAACTGCTTTTATATGTCCCTGTGTACCATGGGTATTTGCTCTGAGATGTGGTCTTTCTTCTTGTCCTCATACTCTCTGGTTTTCTCTTCTTTCCCCTTCCTTCTCCCATTTCTATCCATCCTTTTTCTTACGTCCTTGGAATGTCCAGAGTGTTTATGCCTGTTAATATATTACTTATCTTTTTCCACACCCCACCAAATGTTTCACGTCTCTTCTTTAAGGAACCTTTTTGATGGTAGTTCATACCTTAGTTTGCAGAGAAAAGGGCAAGGATTCTGGATTATTGACAACAAGCACCTGAAGGGCAGTTTATAAAGAGGCTAGAGAGAGACTCTTCTCTGTGCCCTTAGGGGACAGGGCTAGGGGCAGTGGCCTTAAACTGCATTAGAGGAAATTTAGATTGCAGAACAGAAAGAACTGTCTCACTATGAGGGTGGTTAAGTATTGAAATCAGCTACCTAAAGAGGCTGTGGAATTGCCATCCCTGGAAGTTTTCAGGAGTGGATTAAACAAACACTTGACTGGGTTGGTTTAGCTAGGGGTGATTCTGCTTTGGGCAGGGGGTTGGACTAGATGACTTCATGAGATCCCTTCCGGCCCCATTTTGCTATGATCCTGTGGCTAAATTCTTTTCTCCCTTCCCAGTACTGCTTCTCTGGCAGTCAGCAGCAAGTATTCTGGGGTCTCTCGGGCTTCTGGCATCGTGTGGTTCAACAAGTCACCTATTAGGACAAATCTTCTAATGCAAACGGGGAGAGAGACATATGGCTGATACATGCAGGGAGATGAGCAGAAAGAGGTTCTGTCTAATTCTTACTCCCCTGCCAATCACTTTCCTACCCTCCTACATTAAGTAATTGCCTTTTACTGATCAACACTTGGTTTCCTAAGCACTCCCTGTAAAACTAGGAAATAGCTGTATATTGTACCTCTTTCCCCAGGGTCCTGAGTTACTGGGAAACTGATCCGGTCTTATTAAATTTCCTCTACTGCTCCTTGATTAGTAGCAATAGCCAAGGCCTGAACACTGTTTATCTGCAGACTTGGGAAGATGGTACTTCTAAGATGGGGGTGGCTAGCCTGTGGCAGGGGCAAGCTTTCTGAATGGCCCATGGCAGATTGGGAAGGGGACAGGCAGCAAATTAGCAGATAAGAAGCAGAAAGCAGAGTCATAGATTGCAGAGAAAAGTATTGTAATGGTATTCATAGAGCAGAGCTAATTTGTGCCATGCCTGCCATAGCCATTGCCCTCCTCTCCCCCACCCCTTTCCCCATTCTAGGATTTGCTTTTGGAGAATTGTATTTACATCTAAGAAGTGCAGATAACTCCATTTATAACCAGAAAGCTTGTTTTCTTCAGAAACTAGAGATGGTGAGAAGGGTGAATTTACTGATAGGTGAATTTCTCAAGCCTTGTTAATGTCTGTGAACGTGTGCTGTTTTTTTTTTCTTAATAACTATATTTTTCGCTTTCCTTCCTTTTCCACTCAGTAAATCCATGGCGAAAGACCCATACCTCCTAGCTAAGGTAAACTGTAGCTATTTCATGGTAAAAGAGGTTTGGGTCCTATATCTGAATATGGGGACACTAGAATGGGCCTACAGCTGTTGAAATGAAGAGAGGGGGAATGTAGGAGTATTGGGGTTGGAACACGTTTATCTGAAATGTCAGGGCTCTCTTTCCCCTCCTTTTGATTAGGTTGGATAGTGGGGCAGGGGAATATTTACGTTGGGGCTTAAGTGCAAATTATAAAGCAGTGGGTACCAATGTTTTTGTTCCTAAAAATTGGCCCCACACACTCTTCAAGTGCCACTGATCCCATTCCCCTACACTGCTCCGCTTTCTTCTCCCTGCTCTGTCTGCCACTGCATTCTCTGTCCCTTCCCTCATCTGCTTGGTGCTGCATGCAGAGGTTGTGCATGCCACCTACAGCATACATCACAAGTTATGATGTGCTTGAGGAACAAAAGAATGTCCACAGTATAATGCAGTGTGTGTGTGAGCAAATTTTAAATGATTTTTTTTTTCTTCCTGTTATTCCTTGCTATCTTCCAAATGACTCAGTTTTGTAACTAGAAGAAATGTATGGTATTTAAGATGAGAGACACTTAATTGGTTTTAGTTTGGTGTTTGGCTTTCTTCTAGTGTTCTAAGAAACCTTCAATACTTCCTGCAGAAAAACACACATACCTGTGTTAAGACCCCAAGCAATCCTCAGACCCCCAATACCGGATACTGCTGTACTTCAAAGAACAAGATTGGATAATTGATTTTGAACATCATGGGTTGTTTCCATATCCATGTGCTCAACAGAAAATCTGTTAAGATAGCCAGGCACTAGACATGTTGAGCTTTGGAGAGACGAGTAAAATATTCCTACAAGAACTCAAGTATCTCAATGTGAATGTATTGCAGTGAATTCCTCAAATCAAACATAATAATGGAGGATAGCTTTAGAGAGAGGAATTGGGTTTTGAATAAGTTTATTTGTCACACTTGTATCCTGCCCTTTCCAAAAGGCTCAAAGTTTTTATACATCATTTTGGTTCTAAAATAGGGTTTAATAGCAATGTTGGTTGTAAAATAGGGTTTAATAGCAATGTTGTACCATATCTTTCAGCATGGGAGACTGAAATGGGCTTACCATGATCAAGCAGTTAAGGGTTAAAGTTATACAAACATCTTTACAAAGGAAAGTGGGGGCTGGCGTGAAGTTTGCGATTTCCAGGACATGTCAAGGTGGAAAGCAAAATATGTTGGATGCTTTTCTGCATTATCTTTTACATTTGTCAGTGTCTGGTTTGTGCTTCATAACCTCAGTAAAAACACCTCACTCTTGGCAACTGAATGAAAGAATGTAAGAGAGGATATATCTTCATTTTAACACACATGCTATAAAAGATGAAATCATCTTTCAGCTGCATTTGAAACTGGCAAACAGGCCGTTACTTCAGTTTTTAATACCCACTGTTTCTTTTGGTGTTTGCAATGGAACGGATGTACATTGTACAGCATTTCTGGCTGGTAACAGTTTGTTAGCCTTGGTATATGAGATCATTCACTTGGCAGTTGATGCTAGTAATTCCTTTGGTCATAGTGCTGAAATGCTTGGTGAGATCCCACTTGCTAAGCATTATTTCACAGCACTTCATTGAAAGCCTGGCAATATTCCACCCTCTGTAAAAGGAAAGAAAGCAGTAATGAGCTGTGAGTATACTTGTATGTCAGTTGTGTTTTTATTATTGTTAAAAAGATACACACACCAATAAATTCCTAAAGCCTACTTGGGTTGCTTTTGAGCTCCTTACTTCTCTATAAGTAACCAAATAGTACAACAGCAACAAAAGGTGCTAAGCACCCATATGTATTTTTAGGTTTCTAAATACTTTTAAAAAATACATTCCCAAATCTTTTTAAAGGTTTAGAAATGGCTGTTTTGGAAACAGCTTGACTTCAGGCTTCGCCTGGCTTTCCAAAGCAATCAGAGTACAGGCCCAGAACACTAAATGAAGGGTCTAGATCAGGGGTCTGCAACGTTTTTGGTCAGAGTGCCAAAAATATCTACAGCCTCGACTTCTAAGACGTTGGCATGGTGGGGGAGCCATGAGGGGCCCAATTCTTGCAGTGCAGTGCTGTTCCCTTCCCCACTGTCCACCCCGAGGCATACGTGCAAAACAGTGTCTTTTGTGTGCTGTGCTCTGGTACCCATGTTGGGGTTTGCCTACCCCTGTCTAGATCAGAGGTGGTGAACCTGCAGCACGTGTGCCATAACTGGCATAGGCAACCTCTGTTTTGTGGCATGTGGCAGATTAAGGAGGGTACAGACAACACAGCAGCAGATGGGGCAGAAAGCAAGGCAGCAGATGGAAAAGGGAATTGGAGTGGCTCTCAGGCTAACTTGTGGCATACCTGCCAAAAAATGTGGACCTCCTTGCTAACAGATGAAGGATAAGACCAAGGCTTGGAACAAGACATCCCCTTTGACCCCAGCCTTTCCCAAGAGTGACAGCTTCAGACTAGTTCAGTTAACAGAGTACTGCAAACAGTTCCATTTAAGAGAACAGCCTAATAAGGAAATGTTGGAGAGTATGGGCCTTTGAGATGGAAACTGGGTTCCCAGCTTGGGGCTGTTTGGGGTGGGGCGGGGACGAGTCTTTTTTTATCTTCCTAAACGTTGTTTTGGTTTCCTTGTCTGCTCTTGTTGCTGTTGTCTTTTAGAGATTTCTGACTTCTTCCAGCTTTGACACAGGAGTGTTCTTCACTGTCTTCCAGGGTAACAGTTAATGTGCAGTTTGGGAAGAGTCTCACCTCTTTTTCACACTACAGCTGTTACTCATGGAATCCTTGAACAAATTACTTTGTACTTTCATGAAGACTGTCATTTTGACTGCTCTTAATTTTTAAGTGAGTAGTACTCCTAAAAGGAATACAAGCAAGTCGTCTGTGAATACCATGCCAATAATTGTGGACACCAATTACTCATACAGTTCTTTGCACTGAATTCTGAAGACTTAACTCATAGGTGTTTATAGTAATCCTAAAGTAGCCTCCTAATTCTCATGTCCATGACTGGATAGTCAGGCATCTTGCCACATGGTGTACTTGGTACAAGCTAATCCAGAGTTTTAAGGGTGGTAAAAAGACCATGTATCTATAATACACTTTATGCACAATCCACTTTTAAATCAGGTTGTCTATCTTAGTTGTTTTCAACATTTTCAGAGTCATGGCACCCCTGGACCATTTATTTGAATGTGTTGGCATCCCCGAATGAGAACCATTGTTGCTGCTGCCTCAGTTTACCTCAGTACTTCTCAACTGGGTGATGCTGCCTCCAGGTAAAACCGCCCAATGCAGGGCTAGATTAACCCTAGGCATACAAACATGTGGGCCCCTACTTAATACTGTATATTTATATTACTTTTTCACTCAATTATAATATGTAAAATAAGCACAAATGGACCCCTTTTTTACTTAGGGCCCTAGGCATGTGCCCAGTTTGCCTGTGCATTAGTCTGGCCCTGGCCCCATGTGCCAGCTGTGCAGCCAGCCTGGGAAGGGCTGTGGCACATGTTTGTGGTCCTCCTGCATTAGGGCTTTCTGATGACCCTGAAGCAGGACAGGAGAGGTGGCTTGGGCTATTGTCCTTCGCAGTCAGGATGGAACTGTCCCACATGCTTCTGTGTTCAGAAGGAGCATGTGGGGGGGGGGGCAGCCTGAGACTCTGCTACAGCCCAAGCTGTTTTATCCTGCTTTAGGATTATCAGGGGTGAGAGTGGCACATGGTGGGGAGGGAGTGGGGGAGGTAGATGTTGGGGGTACAGGTACTGTGGAGTATGCAGGGGCAGGGGCAAGTAATGGGGTGGGACAGGTGGCTGGGGCAGGGATCAGGGCACTTGGCCCCTCTGCTTTCTTGCTTGCACCCCTGCTGTTACTTGCCCCATTGAAGTGGGGGGTGGAGTTACATAATTAGAGTCTATACATGGAAAATTATAACAAATTTATACTTTTTCCATTTTTAGAATACAAATATTGGGGGTTGTCTTAAATTTGAAATTGTCTTGGTTTCAGGTAAATGTGGTAATTATTTATTATGTGGTACATAGGCAAAGAGCTGTGGGGAGAACACTCAAAACTCTTATGTATAAAATGTCTATAATGTCTACATATAAAAGAAATATATTTAGACAAGTTTGTTTAAATAGTGAAAGTTATGAACCAGTTAAGTTAATGACCAAAACTGGGTTTGGGAAATAAAGTGCATAGCTCATAGAAAAGAGATATGGAAAGGCCCTCAAGAGGTCAGATGTGTATGAAAAGTGAGGATAACAAGGGGCTAGCACCAGGGGTAGCACATGAATGACAGAGTTGTTGGGAGAATGCACATAGCAGGATGAGGTCTCTGTGAAGCTAGAAGGTTAGGCATTTGTCTGGCTATGTCTCTTCTGGGCATTTCCCATCATAGGTGACTGACGGCCATACACTAGTAAATAAACTGAGCCTGGCTTTGCATCTAAAGCAGATTACATGTGGAGCAAGAGATTATTCTTCAACTACAACCTCAGTCATGCATAAAAACTGCCAGTTATTGGATCAGAGTCAGACCATAGGTCCATCTTAACCAATAACCTGTCACAGTGGCAGAGAGTGGATAGGATATGACCAGTGTTTTTGCTGTGTTCCCTTCCCACTTGCAGCCTCCAGCATTTAAGGTCCAGGAAGTTCTGATTCAGAAGCCTTAAATCTGCCCCTTTACTCCCAAGAATTTTTCAGATCCCTTTTTGAATCTGATTAAATTGTCAGCTTCCACAGCATCTTGTGGCAGTCAGTTCCACACTTTAATTACATGCACTGTGGAAAAAAAGAACTTTCTTTTGTTAGTTTTAAATTTAATACCTATTAGTTTCATTTTATGACCTTTTAGTCCTTGTATTGTAAGACATGGTAAATAAGTAATCCCTATTTACTTTATCTTCAACATTTAGTATTTTATAAGCCCTTATGTCCCTGCCTCAAGCATCTCTTTTTTTTTTCTAAACTGAATCAACCCAGCATCTTTAGTGTCTCCTCATGGAAACGCCTCCATTCAACTAATCATTCTCGTTGTCCTCTGTACATTCTCTAGCTCTACTATTTTTTTTTCTAGTTGCATGTCTTTTCTCCTCATTATGCCCACATAGCGCCACTCTGTTTCATACTTACAATTTTTTTGCGCAAATACCATAGTAATATTTTTATATAGGAGAGCTAAGTGACAAAGCAGACTACAATACAGAGTGAAAGGGAAAATATTGTAGAGTTAACTGCTTCACTTGGGCTAGGACTAGATGTTGCATTTATCCCTGGATAAATTGTGCCTGTGTTTTGTCATGGAATAAAAATATTCCCGAATTAGCATGTACACACATTGCCCTTCTAATCATGGTTTAATGAGCAGCTGAATGAAGTGGTGCTTTTCTGCTGTTGATTCAGTGATGCAGTCCTGGGGTACCTGAACAGATGCACTTTGCAATTACCTAGGACAAACTTACGACCTGGTAAAAACAGACATTGAGTTTATCCTAGGTCTGATTGTCCCAGGTTTTGACTGGCATCAAAACAAGCATGGGGCAGTCTATTGCAGATACTGCTTGAATGGTAATTAACTTAAATTAGCCCTGATTTTGGAGGAGAGGTGTATCTGGACCTCACCGGTACTTAAAGTGGGTCTATGGGCTTGTATGTCTGTAAAATGCCAGAATAAAAGGCTATGTCCCTGGAGAAATTCCATGTCTGTTTTTACCCCTTCTTATCCACAATCTTAAAGTTTCCTGGATAAAAAATTTTCTACTACCATTAGCAGTTACTCCTGTTTTCCCCGGTGCAGAAGAGGACTTGCAGTTAAATCAAACTTTCACTGTGAGAAGTAAAACCTAAAGCTTGGGGATCTAAACATTCACTAAAATGTACAGCATTTGGGAGCTTCTTCCTTCCAACCCACTAAGGCTACAGAAATGGATGTCCCCAAGTGAAGGGCATGAGCTGCTTCAGGATGTGTCCCAGCACAGCAGATCAACTTGAGTAGGCAAAATGCACATCACCCATTGTCCCACCCTTTGATCTTGGATGACAACAGACGAAATGCTCCCTACTTCCTACTTCGAGAGATGCGTACCAGAGATAGTCGGGGTGTCTCTCTGGAAATGGAGAACACTAACGTTCCTTACTTCCAGGGCTGTGACCTGGAGATCCTGGGGTATGTCTCTGAAAGCAAGGAAAGCCAGGCTGGTGCTCCTGAGACTCTGAGGGCCCAATCCTGGGCTGGAATTTTCTAGGGCATGCAGGACCAAGCACTGAGAGTACCTGCCTGGGGCAGTTGGGGAGGGCTGGGCAATTCTCTGGGATGTTTGTGCTCTTTCACTATAAAGCAAATAGGTGTTTGTTGCAGCAAAGCAATGCCAATTACCATATTTACACAATATAAAACAAGGGTTTTTGCCCTGCTGATCAGCATGTGTTGGGGGAAGCCCCTCATTTTATGTTCACATGCAAAGTAGAGGCAGGAGCAGGCAGCTGCTCTGGCTCTGGCTCTGAGCCCAGGTCAGGGCCAGAGTCAGACCTGCAGCAGCCTCCTGTCCTTCTCTTCCACTTCCCCTCTGCAGCTTCTACCCCCACCCATCCCCTTTCCTCCCCCTTACTGTCAGGGGCAGCTCATCTCCAGCTGGGGCTGGAGTCTCTCCTGGGCAGGAACACATGGAAATTCCTTCCCCTGCCCAGCCAGTCAGCAGCACTGACACTGCTGCATATCCAGGTAAGGGCTGGGCTTTCACGTGCTATGCTCTCTGGGATGGAGCAATGTCTGATAGTAAGGGGAGGGGGCAGTCAGAGGCAGAGATGGGAAAGGGGAGCAGGTAGAGGGGCAAAGGTTGTGGGGATTTGGGGCTGGAGGGGTGCAGGTGGCAGGTGGGGGCAGGAAGACCGCAGGAAGAAGTGGGTGAGACAGAGGGCAAGGGGGCCGCTTGACTGTCTCCTCCGCCCCTTTTTCCCCGCACTCCAGCCACTGTTTTCCCTGCTGTAGCAGTTGGGAGAGATTCAAAACTACCCTCCAATACTTAGATTCTATACCTGGAAAATTATAACTAATGTATATATTTTTCCATATACAGAATCTAATTATTGGAGGGGGGATCGTCTTATAGTTGGGCGAATACAGCATTACAGCCCTCTGCCATTTGTGGCGTGTCAAAGAGTGGATGTCTATGTCAAAGGGTATGGATGTCCATTTGGTTTTACTTTGTGCTGCTATAAAAACTTTTATGGTGGCCAAAAGGCAATGAATCTGTTTCCATGCTCCAATACTCTGTTTCTGTGACATCTGTTTCCATACTCCAGTGAGGATTCACACATGTGAAATCAGCCTTGCAACACTCGTGTGAGGTAGACAAACTGCACAGATGCTGAGAGGCTAAATGTTTGGATTTCTATTTTGGAGGCAGTATAAGAAATACAAAATAGTCTTGTATACCTCCGTTTATATGAGAATTCTAATATTATAAAAGCCTGAGTCTGTCTGTCGCACTTTATTCGCACTCTGATTGACTGAAGAGCAAATCAGAGTGCAAACAAACATTTGAACAGGAACTTGCAGTGTGGTAGAGCACCACCATGATGGTGGGGACACAGGGAATGGAGGGCGGGACGAGACCAGCGCAGCTGGCCTCGTCCCTGCCCTGCTTCTTGGAGGCAGGGGCAACGGAGCAGACGAAACAGCGCTGGCCTCACCCTACCCTGCCCAGCTCCCTGCAGGTGGCAAGGATGGCACGGGATGGGGGGGGTGAGGCTACCAGAGCTGGGTTTGCCCCCCACCCTTAATCCTTGCAGGTGGTGGCATGGGGAGTGGGGTCAGGATGCTGCGAGGGGCCAAGGCCACTGTCTCTGGCCTCAGCCCGGTTTCCACCCCCCCTTCTGTCGCTGCTGCCTGCAGGGCCCAACGTGGGATGACATGGCAGTGGGAGGAATGGGCCTGACACGGGTTGGGGGAATAACAGGCGCATGGTGGCGGTGGGGGGAGGGGGGGAGAGGAGTAGGCCCAGGCCCAAGGCGGAGGAGAAGCCAACCCACCATGGTGGGGGTGGGGGAGCAGTGGGCCCGACATGGCAGCAGCTGGGGGAGGGCAGGAGAGATCTGCTTCCTTCTCTCAGGCCCGGGCCCACTCCCCCCCATTGGCTCCAAGCCCGGTCCTCTCATTCCCTCGCTGCTGACGGTCAGCCCAGGTTCACTGCTCCCCCCCACCACAGTGGGCTGGTTTCTCTGCACCCTCAGGCCGGGGCCTACTCCCACTCTGCCCCTCCTGCCGCTTTTGCAGCAGGGAAGGGGGGAGCGGACCCACACCTCAAGCAGCAGGAGATAAAGGGGGAGTGGGCCGAGATAGGGGGGTGGGCACAGGGCTTGTCCCACCACACTCCCTCCCAACCCTCTTCCCCCCCACCCCGTCATTCCTGACAGGCAGTTGGCTAGTCTTTTAATATCAATACTCCTCTTACATCTGCATGTTTCTGTAGCAATACAAATATAGCAAAACCATTTCCAACTTTGATCCTGATTGGGTTAAGCAGAGTTAAACGTTGGAACATTTAGCTGAAGGGTAAGTGAACCCTGCCACGGGTGCCAGAGCATAGCGCACACAGGCATTTTGCTTGCATGCCTTGGAGCGGGTGGTGGGGAAGGGGCCAGGACTGTGTTACCGCAACAAGGGTTGGGCCTCTTGAGATGCCCCTGGCATGCCAGTACCTTACAAATTGAGGGTGCAGGTATTTTTGGCTGTCTGCCTGAAAATGTTGCTGACCCCTGATTTAGCTTGTATTGCTGAAACTTCACTCTGTTACAGCAGAGCAGCTGATGTATGCTTCAGAGCAGCAGCAGTTTCCCTTCTCCTGTTTAAACCATCTAAGAGTGGGTTTGGCCATACCATTGGATGGCTTCTTTATTGGATGACCCTGGATTACTCTTTCACAGCAGACTGCTGGCATACTAGGAGTCACTGCTTTGGGACTGGGTACCTAACTTGTGGGGCTGTAGGGGGACAGAAAGTTGGGAGTGCTGGGGCTGAACACATAAAACCACCTTTTTCAAACAACTAGGAATTGGGACTAGCTGACAAAACTAGGAATTTCTGAAAACAGTTTTAGAATAAATCTGATTCTACTCTGTTTATTACCTAGGGGCTGAACAGAGATGACTTTACAGATGCTTATCTTAAACATGGTAATACCAAGGCCCTTTTTGATTGATAGAAAGGGAGTGTGATTCTCTAATCATGTGAGCTCAGCTGAGTTGGCTTCCATCCTAAAAAGAATTACAAAGATTTTTTGATCACCTTTTAAACCAGTGGATATCAACTGTGTTAGGCTTAAGGTGTCCCTCAGAAAACGCCAGCTTTTAGTTTTCACGTGTCTTTTGACTATTTAAAAAGTAATAGAGCAATTCTTCTTTTGCAAAGAACTCGGAAAACTCACAACAAGTCCAAATATTTTTGACCCTATGGATTCCTATCTGAAATCTCTAGATTTATCTTGTGAATCATGTTTGCACACTTAACAGTGGTGACATTGCATGACACCCTCTGGCGCACCTAAAAAGATCTCAAGTTACCCTAGTTGAGAATCACTGCCTTAAGCAAACATGTCTGAAACTGTTTCAGCTGTCCTCATTTTAGTTTGTCTGTAGCCTAGTTTACATTAAAACCAGATAATGGAGCTGCAGAAGTATCAGCTTATGTTTTAACAAGCATTAAAAGGACATATCAATCATGTTTGTGGGCACAAATCACATTTGCTACAATGCTTTAAAGCAGTTTTAGACATTAGTTTCTGAATCAATAAGTTCTGTGCTTCGGAGACTAAAGGTTGTACTTAAATCTGTCTATTGTTGATGCTGTCTACCTCAGACTTTTTCAAGGAAGTAGTGGGCTCCCCACATAATTTTATGGGCATTGAACAGGAAACAGCTTGGATAGAGTTAGGCAAGCAACATATGCAGTGAAACTGGCTCGTTCTACCTAAAACAAGAAAAATATCATAAAACAACTCGCTCTAACTATAAAATACCTAAGGAGAGTTAGTTTTTACTGATAAAACCATCAGACAGTTAGGTGTACAGCTGAGAAGAAAATGGGAAAGTAGGATGTTGAAGCTGCAAATAGATTTTTTTTCTTAAATGCATATGATTGTACTTGCAGTTAAAACAAGGGATCAAGTTACTCACACTTCATATTTCTTATTTTTCTTTTTGTAAAATGAAGCTGCATGGAGTGTCAAGGATAATTTGCACCTATGAGTGAAACTTTGTTCCAGCCACATAAAGGAATGATCCTAACATAGGTGCATTAAATAGGGGGGTTAAACTAAGTATTTTTATATTTTACATTACTGAAGTGTTAAAATGACAATGACCAAACGTGCTCTGCATCATCAGTCTGGGCAGATTTTTTTTTAGTCAGCAGAAACTTGGAACTCGAGATCTTTGATTTGAAAGACAAACCCAGAGATTTTGAATAGGAATTCATAGTGATTAAAACGTTCTGACCAGCTGTGAGCTTTCTGATTTCTTTGCAACAAAGGAATTTTTTTATTATTTTTGTGTAGTCAAAAACAAGTGAAAATTTCAGAGCTGATATTTTCTGAGGGGTGCCTTGAGGCTATAGGGCCTGGAGTATAGAAAGGTTGAGATCCATTGCTTTATATTGAAGAATGTGTTCACTGAGATGCTGTCCTCAGTGATCATTCTGAGGGCACCTTTTCTGGCCCAACTACAAGCAAGAAGCCAACGTATAACCTAGCATGTGGCCCATTTAGACACATATGGGCTTGCATTCTTCTAAGATGATTTCTTTTATATATAAAAATCAGCAGTGAGTCTCCTAAGATCCATGTATACAGATACTTCTGACATTTCGAAGTACCACACAAGTCTTTGATGCAGACATTAGATGAAGTCTGAATCATTAATTTGAGTTGCAAGCAGAGATTTATATAACCTTTGGTTAGTGTATGACAGTGTTCCTGATTCACGTTATGTATGTAGTTTTGAACTGCAATAAGTATTGTACATTTGAGCATGTTTGAGTTGAAAGTAAAGTTACAGCTTCTTAATCAGGTGTTACACTTTCATTTAAACTAGGATTAGAATTAGTCTATATTGAAACATGATGATTGAATTTAGTTCGGGCCCCACGTAATAGATTGGAAAATAGGCCAGAATCCTTGATTTTTTTTTTTATTTTTTATTTTTTTTTTTATTTTTTTTGCCAGTGCTTTTGACACTTCTGTGACATTCTCATAGTAAACTCGGGGAATATACAGTGTTTTCATCCAGATGTCATACCTAAAACTTGCAGGCTACTTCAAGAAAGATGTAGAGATACTAGAAAGAATCCAGTGGGAAGCAGCAAAAATGATTTAGAAATCTAGGCAACATGATTTATGAAGAAGAGCTCAGAGTGGGACTAAGGTGGGACTAAGGTGTAGATTTATTAATAGTTCTCAAATACCTGAAGGATAGTTATAAAGAGGATGGAAAGAGCTGTGGCTGCATGGGACAGGATAAGGAGCAATAGTCTTAAATTGCAGTGAGGGAAACTTGAGTTGGATATTAGAAAGAACTTTCTCATTATGAGGGTGATTAGCAGGGATCCTAATATAGATATATATCAGTGGGTTTCATTTTAATCATGGATTTTTGGGTTACATTTTTTAATCCAAAAATTGGGGGTTTTTTATCAGAGAAAACCAGGATCCTTGGTGATTGAGCATTGGAACAAGCAGCCTAGAGAGGTTGCAGAATCTCTCCTTTTCAAGAACAGATTAGACAGTTGACTGAGATGGTTTAGAAGGCAGGGTAGATATGCACCTTTATGGACTAATTAAATGAGAGAGAGCATGAACGTACTTTTGTGAATCCAAGTTCAGTCAGGAGTGATCCATCCTCCCTTTAGCAAGGGGTTGGACTAGAGCCTATAGGTTCCCAAAAGATTTCTGTGTGTAGCCTCTTCCAGATTTACCAGTTGCCTGCATACCCCTACCAGCAGATGTTTTATTTTAACTCCTGGAATGTCAGTTGTTATAATGAAAATTAAAGCCATCATTACACAATTTGTCCGATGTACCCCCAGGGGTACGCATACTATAGCTTGGGAGCGAGGCCCTTGACTACAGGACCTCCTGAGCTCCTTTCCAGCCCTAGTGAAGCCAGTTCCAGCCATACTAGTCTTGCAAAGTTGTCATGTTTTTCATTGGAAATAAATCGGTAATAATTACCCTGTATCTTTTTATCAAGTACTGTAGCAACTGAAATTTCTTTCCTCTTGTGTCCTTGAACTTGTGAAGATAAAGGCATACAACAAGTTTCAGAAATTAGTCGTTGGAAAGGTATTACTAGTCCTCTATATGAAAGGATTAAAGAGTGTGTTGTGTGTAATAGGCAAACTGTTATACTACCATCAAGAGAAACAAAACACATCTCTGGCTATAGCTGGGGAAAACACTGGGATTGCCGGTATATCCGCCTACAGTTATCACTTAATTCATCTGAGTCAGGATTTCCTGGCATTCATCTCCACTCTGGCAGTGGAGTGTTGCTATTAATGCTGCAGTAGTTTTTGGATTAGTTAGGTGTAGTTTTTTATTAGGCGTGGCTTTTTTTTTTCTTTACCTACCCTCCTACCACTTAGAGAAACTAGTTGGGGTTTGTGAGCATTAAACACATTCTATTAAACTCCATTTCTCATTTCTTCCTTTCCCTTGTCTGCTAATGGTTGGCCTGCAGTTTGTACGTACCTGGTCTTTTCTGCCTTCAGGAAAAAAAATACAAACTTGTTCAACGTATTATCCTGACAAAAATTTTTTGCTTAACTGCTTCTCCAACACTAGTTCCCAAGGAGGGGAAAACCTCCTAGGGACAGATTTCATTAACAACTTATTGATTGATTAGTGTCACACAATACTGTTCACTTTGTTTCCAAAAGTCAGGTGTTTGGGGTTTTTTTCTCATGTAGCAACAAGCACCAAAGCAGCTGCATTCAGTGCTTCTGTTTTAGGTGCAACTGATGGTTCTTCTAAAAATAAAATGCAGAACCTTAAATTGCTTCACTAGTGAGTGCAAGCTTAGTTCTTCAGCACTTTGGTTTTTAAAAAGTCTTGTGATTGGTTACTGAAATGTCTTCAAAAGCATTTTGAAGTCAGTAAAAGTTGAGAATTGTCAGTAGAGCTCGCTGAATCTTTTTGTTTTATAATTTATTTCTTGGAAGAAGGCAGCTTTGTATCAGCTAAAGCTCTTCAGAGCTTCAGTGGAAGAAAATGTCTCACTTGGAAGGAGCAACTGTCTCCAGAATACCATAGGGCACCTCATGATTAAGACTGGAGTGGATTTAAATCAATGTCCCACATCCCAGGACAGTCTGCCTCCAACCACTGAGTGCTAGAGTTTAGGGGAGGGAATTACTGCCTCCTTTGTCATTTGTGATTTGCCCCCCAAGTTCCCTTGTCAGTCCAGTCCTGTGCTTGCAAATTTCTTGTTCAGAAAATAGCGTGAACATCTTAATTCAAAACAAAGCACTTTATTTTGAGCCAAATAAAAATGTGGGTAAAATATATTTGAAAAATCAACCATTTCTGTGTTGACCAAAGCAATCTTTTTTTGAACCCTAAGCTTGGGCGACTGGTGCCTCCCGAGTCTGAGGGGGCACAACTGAGAGGCCCAGCAGCATTTCTGCCTCAGTCAACATGCAGCCGGCAGAGCCGATTTCAGTGCTCCCCTACCAACCAAACCACTCTGTCGGGGGGCGGGCACCAGTGCTTTCGGGGGGGCATATCCCCCCCCCAGTGCCCTGCTTACATGTCACCTATGACCCTGAGCAGTCCCCTGTTTTGATGGATCTACTGCTCTGCATCTTGTATACCAAAGACTGATGGGTGAGTTATTTGCCATCTTGCGTATAGGATTTTTTAAAAATCTACGAGGCTACAAGTGAGTTAAAGAACAGGCCATATCTCTGAGGAAGAAAGAGCAGGAAGGGGCAAGCCAGCTTGTGTGTCAGGATGCCAGCCTTAGGGTATGGTAAAGATCTGTTAGTCTGCCAAATGACCTAAGACAGCGTTTCTCAACCTGTGGGTCGTGACCCAGAAGTGGGTCATAAACAAACTTTTAAAAAATGGATTCTCCTCTTAAAGCACAAAAACATAGGAAGCTGTGGATTTTCCCTTGCAGGCTGGCAGGGTTCTAGCTGGTGAGGGGCTGCTAGGGCCCCCCATGCCCCTGCCCCATACACACCCACACCCTGCCCCACACACTGGGGGGCAGTTGATTAGTAGTGAGAGGCACTGGGTCGGGACTCACCATTGATGTTTACAAATGCATCCTGGTACAAAAAAAATCGAGAACCACTTACCTAGGGGATTTTTGTTTCTGTGACCAGTTGGCATTTTCTTATTTTAAAATAAGCAAACAGGAACTAGTCCAGTTGTAAGAGTACTAATTTTTCCTGCACTGTGTTGTCCAAACCTGTCCTCCATTAAAAGTATGGTGTCTGGTTTTATTCTTGGTGTATACTGCTCCAGTAGGTAGTAAGATTACAGGGATAGGCAGGAAAACTGGTAGGATAAGAGATTTCTATTCCTCATTTTCTGGCAAAAGCTGTTCTCAGACGTGCCTTGGCAGTGTCTTTATTTAGTAGCTGTGTCCTTGGAAGCCGGCCTGATCACATGATTCTGTCTGGAACAAGTGACATGTGAATGATGCGTTGGCTGAGACACAAAGCTGAGTACAGGAGGAGGTGGAGCTCTCCTGCTGATTGTGACAGCGGCACCATACCTCACAATGCTAAGCAGAGATGATGGAATGAGTGAGCTGGGGGGGGGGGGCTGGTGTCTGGCCAAACCTGAAATTGTTGTTCAGAGGTCAAAGGCTGAGTTTAGTTACTGGAGGTGTGCTTTGTTGTCTTTGGTATCCTTATTTTGCAAAATAATTAACAAAAAAACATGCATTTTGGAGGGAACTGGTTGGTTTTACTTGGGAACTGTTTTTACTTGGGAACTGGTTGGTTTTACTTGGGAACTAAAATCTGAGAAGTACTCTAATGATAAAACAAGATGTATTAAGTGATAAAGGCTGCAGGGAGAACTTCGTCTCCTTAGTTTTAGAGATGGATCAGAGCTTTGTTTGGCTAAAGGAATTTGTGCCTACTTGTATGTAGTTTTGTTTAGTCCATAAAAGATTAGGCTAAGGATTCAACTGTAATTAACCAATTTAACTAACCCTTTGTTGGCTCATTTTCTTTTAAGGTATTGGCTAGTAAAAATTTTTACCACTAAAAAGGCCCATATTATCTTGGTATGGAAAAATGTGGGTTTAATTTTCAATACAAACACAGCCAGGCTTAGTTTCAGTCTCTTTTTTTCTTTTTTCT
This sequence comes from Crocodylus siamensis, assembly GCF_052110815.1. Lineage (NCBI taxonomy): Eukaryota > Metazoa > Chordata > Crocodylia > Crocodylidae > Crocodylus > Crocodylus siamensis. The sequence continues at coordinate 87,292,343 of NC_143396.1, read as the reverse complement.
TTTTTCTTTTTTGGCAAGGAATTTCATTATTGGGAATGTTGCTAAAAGCACTCTACTTCTGTGACTCATCCAGGACTATTTAAACTAACATTTTGCATGAGCCTGGGATTATTCTAATCTGCAGGAGATTTTGGAACCTACATACAAAAAAACATTGAAGGAGAACTTGGCCAAGTTTGTGAAACACTAGTTTGCTATTTATGCTGTCTCTTGTCACTTCAGAGCCAGAACCGATGTGTACAGTCTATAGCAATGTTTAGCTCTGTATGGAAAAATGAGCTGTGTTTGTTCTCTCCTCTCTATGCCTTCTCACAGTTAGGTTTTTCTTTAACTTGAGGGTACTGTCTTTGTAGCAATTTAAAGAGTATTTCAGCCAATCTGGCAAAAATTCTATATACTCTGTCTTGCCCTGCATTTTGGCTGTGTCTTATATTAAGCAAATGGTCTTGAGAAGAGATGTACTTAGGTTTATGTGGACTGCTTAGTGTTTTGTTTTATAAAGTACAAACCTTGCTTTTTCAAACCCAGCTTTTTCTTTAAGATGGTTTGATGTCTGGCCTTGTGTCAAGAACTTTCTCCACAACGGCACACAATGACACATGAAAATGTACAGTTAGAGAAGCAGTGTAAATCATAGAACTGTTCATTTATTGAATGATTAATGTGCAGTGGATCTTGTCTAAATTGTGTGGAGCAGGTAACAGCATAGCAAATGTAAATGAAGTGGATTACATAGGCTGAGCTGAGGTTGAACATTGCTTCACCATGCTAGAACTATTTTGAGTGAGTAAGTATAAAAAGGCTGCAACTGAGATGTCAGAACTTAACATGTTTGCCATAAATAGGGAGAGAAGTATCTTGGAAAATATTTATAGTTAAAGAGAAAACGAGGCCCTGTGTTCAAGTCTCATTTTTGAATCATTCAACAAATTGGATGGCAGAAATCACATCTCTAGAGCTGAAGTGGAATCTAGGTGTCTTTTTGTATTGGTTTACATATGGAGAATTTACTTTCTGCTTCTTAACACTAGTGGGGGTTTTTTGCTGCTTCATTTTTCAAAGAACCAGTCAACTTGGAGTAGTGTATCTATAATGAAGAGGAAGGAGATTGTAGCTAATAAACCAAATTGGTATCAGTGGATGCGTCTACCTGAGGTGCTTTACTGCCATTAGACTAATGTGCCATAGACTAAATGTCACTGCCAACACACATGCAGTAATTACTGCACAGTATATTAGTCTAATGTGCCATTTGCTAGTATCTGTAGATGCAGGTGCTAGAAAAATGGGACATGAACTAATGTACCATACTGTATGTGTAGACACTGACTGGGAGCAAACTGTTCCCAGTCAGCCTAGGCAGCAGGGGGTCACGGGCAGGAAGCGTGTCCCAGCTTGATGGGTCACTACCTACCAGCCACATGGAGATCGGGATCTGTCCCAATTTCCACGTGGCTGGGAGGCAGCTGCCTGCACAGGCAAAACAGTTCTCCCTCCCCTTCCCCCACAGCTTGGGGCAGCCTGATCTCCCCTGGCTGGGACAGAACTGCTCACAAGGCAGGGACAGCTGCAGGGGGGAAGAGCAGGGCAGGATCAGCCCAGTCTTGCTCTTGTGGGGCTCAATTTGCTCCCAACAGGGGCACGCATGTAGATATGCGCCAGGGAGCTCTTTAATGTGTCTGAATTTTCTGCGCAGAAAATTCATGCACGTAAATTGCATGTGTAGGCACACCCAGTGTCCTTCAGTTACGCTCACTGGTTTGCCAAGAATGTTTGATTATGGAAGTGTCTGCTTGCCTAAAAGACAAGATAGTGAGAACTGTTAAGGTTCATGTGGGAAAGAACATCCTACTAGAGACACGGAAGTGAAACATCTTCAGTGTACTGAAACGGACATTGGAAATAACATCTGGATTTTGGTGGATAGCTTTTATTTCATGTAGGCAGTTAAAGCCTTCCCAATTAGATTTTTATCATAATGCTGAAACATTATGAACTGTGCAATTTAAAAAAAAAATGAAATCACGTTGGGGATTGATATTTTATCATGACCAAACAACTAGACAGCTTTTTAAAGCAACAGCTGAAATGACTGGGACATCTTTAACTAGAGTTAGAAGTCACTTACAAATAGAGCAGGTAAATACCTAAGGAATAACTAAATTCCCTTTCTCAATGGATTGTATCTGGAGGTCAGGAGGATTTCCTTTACTTTGCACTGACTGTGCATCGGTCTGAGGGTTTCTTTTCTGTTTCTTCCCCTCCCTCCACTTCCATGCAATTCTTTTAAGATGTCCATACTTATCTGACTCTTATGGCTGCTGGAATGAATTTTATTCAGAAAGACTGACATAATGACATCATGAAGTGGTATATCTTATACACAATTCAGATACTGCAGATGGATAGTCATTGTAGCACCAGGCATTAACACTGTATTAGAATGGTTTAAGTGAATGTTTGCTACTTTTTTGTGTGTGTGTGTATGTGCAGGGGAATTTGGGGAAAACTTAAAGATTAGCTGGTGGCATCCTTACTGTTCTTGGTCCCTGCCAGTTGTATTCCTACCACTTTTACCACTTTTTATGTAATGCTTCGGAACTAAAAAAGATTTTTAGGGACACATTCAGGCAGTGTAACAGTGAAACATTACCCCTTTGTATATCTATTAGATCTTCTTATTGATTGTGATCTGTATTGTGTGAAAGGTTTATTTTTAAAGCAATCTCAGATTTTTAGCTGAGAAAGTGCTGTTTACCTTCAAGAGCAGAATCATTACAGTGCAGAATTTCTGGGGTGTTTCCTAGTGTTAATCATTCTTCACTGATAAGTGTATACTGCTGATGACAGATTCCTATTTGTGTTTGAAGCGTGGTGCTGAGCCAGGGAAGGTTGCTAAGAGTTGTCAGATGATACTTGCTCACATGAGAGCCATTAACAGGGTGTTGTAGCCAGTGTTGGAACAACCTTGCAACTAAGGGCGAGTCAGTGCAAAAGCAAGTATGCTCTCTTTTCAGAGGCCATATGGTTCAGTCTTGTGACCAAATAATTGCCAGCTACCTAATCACATACCAGGAAACAAAGGTAGCTAAAGTCAATATTAGCTGCTGTATCTGCCGACAGATCTGCACCAGGCTTGATGGAAAAAAACTCAAAAGGAGGAGGACAGAAGCTTGGATGGTTTTTGATATTTGAAAATCATGTTTAAGGCTTCTCCTGGGGATATATATTGCAAGATATTAAATGCAATTATCTCCCTCAGTTGTAATTTTACAGTTTATTTGGAGGTGCTACTTTTTTTCTAAAAAAAAAAAAAGAAAAGAAAAATACCCAGCAGATTTCTACAGAAGACCTACCTGTGTTGTTTTAGTTTTGTTTTTATTCTCCCCCTACAAACAGAGTGGGAGGGGGAATGATTGTCTGGATGTTGAACCATAGTGAAGAAACTCACTTGAAGCTGTATCTCTTCAACCTGTGTTTGGTATTTTGAAGAAGCTTTGAGAGAGCACAGCTCAGCTAAGAAAATGTGCGGAGGCACTTCAAAAACAGCAAACAGCACAGGAGGGCAAACAGACAGAGCAAGGAGTGGTAATGATGCTGCTAGCTCACTTGGAAATAACTTACTTAACACAGGATTGGAGAAAAAGACCAAAAGATCTTTGGCAGAACATAGCACCAGTCACACGAGCACTGTCACTAAATTGCTACAGACCAGGTATGCAGATACATTTTTTTAAAACAATTTTCAGAAATAATTTGTGTTTTAGCTTGAATAATACTAGAAATAGATCCATCTGCCTAAAAGGCTGTAGTGTTGATGAATCTGAAGTGCTGTTCTGCATATGGAAATTATTATTGAGCAGAGGATTAATGACACCGCAGCCATTCCTCCTTGTTTGTTAGTTGTTGAAACCACATTCATATACAGGTTTGTATGTAAATACAAACTGAGTTCTAAACAATGATTGCTGGGAGAGACCTTTTAATTTGTAAGGCATAGAAAGAAAGGTATGTATGTGTCTGTGGCTGAAAGTGCGCTTCCTTTCCGAAAGTTTTATTTCTATTCTTTTTTGTCACCTCCCAGGTCAAGAAAGTTATGAAATTTAGGAGTGAGAGGACAGACATATTATTTTGTTTGCCAAACCTCCAGACTCAAATCATGTTGAGGTCATCTCAAACTAATGTTCAGTCTGGATACTGTTGGGCTGTAACTTCTTAGTGATGGGGTTTTTTATTCAGTGATGTTTGACTTTTGGCAGAGTAGTCTCAATGGTATTGTTCTTGTACATTACTACCTATCAGCTCTCTGGGGCTTTGTACTTACTTGTGTGTCGTGATTAATGTAAATGGTAATATCTACCTTTTTTAGAATGTTTGAAATTTGTTTCTTAAAACTTCTGCCTCCAGCCTAATAACTTTCACTGTATTTGCCACATTAAAAGATCTGTTTATACCTCTTCCCAAATGTGTTAATGCAAAGTAAAATACTCTTATATCTAAACACATACCTCACTACTCAGTTAGAGTACACTCATATTTGCTGGAAAGTACTACATTTGCCTTTTTATAAAGGTGAGCTTGCAAAAGGAGAACTCGGAGTTCAGTGATGAGATGACTCCTTTCTTCAGGAGCTGATGTTCTGAAAGCCCATTGCTGATTTCAGGCCTCAAGATTAGTGGTCTCCAAACTTTTTTGATCACACACCCTTATCAGTAAAAAATTTTTGAGCACACACCCTCAATAGATGTATATTTATATTTGCGCACCCCTATCGGTAAAAAATTTTATATTTGTATAAAAATAGAAGTTCTAGGATTTTCTTCTCACACCACAGTGGATTGCCTTGCACACCCCCTGGGGTGCACGTACCCCACTTTGGAGACCACTGCTCTAGATACTTGCAACCTTCTGATTGCTATTTAGACTGAAGCGGACTGTAAATCTTTCAATGTTGGGTCCATATTAAATGCCACATATTAATAGGCATCTCAGGTTGTCATAGATCTTCAGCAGTCTTTGAAACTTTCTAAAGTAATTGATAACTTTTTTTATCAATGTACACTGAAGAAGTGAGACACCAGTGGAAAGTGAAATTGCAATTGATAAATACTTACGTCAAGAAGTTAATGCAAAATTTGTAAAATGCAGAGGAAAAATGTTTTATTTCAGCAAAAGAAATCTCAAGTTCATGCCTCCTTCTCTATAACCAAAGAAGAGTGTTTTGAATAAATGGAACAGAAATCAGTGTGTCTGCTATTTGGAATGAACTATTTTTTTTAACCTAATTCTAATGCGGAAACAGATGTGTGACTTTCCTTATGAGCATCATTTCTGACTCATGGATTTTCTGCTGGAAGAATCTAACCCTGTTCTTTAGCTTCCTGGGTGATATGACTTGTAAGCATAATGAGGTTTTGAAGAGATGACATTAACAATTGGTCTATGAAACAGTGTAAAATGTATTGGTATTTGAATGGGGGGAAGGTAAAAAAAATAAGGCTTTGGATCAGTACACTGTAAACCACTCCAAGCAACAAAGGGTGGAAATACACCAGTCAGTTTGCTCAGTCAGCTTTTGAGGGTGGGGGGAACCCAGTCATCTGATAGTCTTGTGCCTTGTGATAGATTCCACAGGATGGTAACAGGACCAGGGGGTGGGTGTGACTCTGTGTGTATGGGTGTGCACATATACAGAGCATCAACTGCTAATGCACCAAGCTGAAGTAATTTTAATGTAATATGTATGCATTTTAAATCACTAGTAAAAATCTGACAGTGGAAATGCTTCTTGCAGATTGTTTACTGGGTTCTGTCCATCTTTCAGAGTTCATAATCTTAACTAAATTGTATTAAGTTGTATGGATCTTTAACGTTTAATGTAGGCAATAGCTTTCACAATTAAAAAAAAAAAATATTCATTTTATGGTAACTGCCAAAACCTGTGGTACCTGCATTCTAAGTAGAGACAAATATTTTAGCTCTGTTATGTGTGTGCACATGCATGTGTACATACATTTCATATACGTACTGTGCGCACACATTTTTTCTATAGATAGACCTAGGTCTATCTAAAGATAGCTCTATAGATAGGTTCAATATATTCAGCTCACAAATTGGTTCAGTTTTATCTCATGGACCTGTGTTTCATAATTCTGTTACCAACATACCAAGATCAACTGCTCGCAACCTACTAGACCACATGTTAAAGCCAGTTAATTAAAAATTATATTAGTCTAAATCTGTTCTAATGCCAGACACCAGCAAGTTAAGAAAAAGTTATCTAAGTTCTATCAAACAGATATCAAAAGGAGAAAAAAATCATGCTATATAGATGCATATTAAATCTTAATTCAGAGGAGTAGCTTCAGATTAATGTTTTTCAGAGAGCCAGAAAATACATAGACCTATATTTTGACATATCATTAATTTTAATTTTTTTGAATCACATGAGGGGAACCCAAGAAAAAGCAGCTAGCTTCAGAGTACAAAAGTGATTGAAACAGGATTCTACTGAGATCAAAGAGTCACCAAAACATATATTAAAAATACATCAGGAGAGGAGGTTACACATGTGACTCCAGCCCAATCACATGGCTGATCCTGCACGGTGCTCTGTCTCTTCTTCCCATTATCTTTTGTAGGAGTTGAGTGTTTTCATTACAAGATTGTGTAAGTTTGGGCTTTTTCAGAAAGGATGGGTTAAAACAACAAATAAATAGCATGAACTCTGTGTGTGTTTGCTTTAGTCTCTGTACAGCACAGTCAGAAAAATTCCTATTTCCAAAGTCACTTTTCTGTAGGAGATCATTGTGGCCTTGACAGAAGTCTGTTATGTAACATGTTAAATGGACAACTATTAATAACACTTGTACTTTCTCCCTGTCCCCCAGGATGTGGTCTCTCCAGGTCAGGGCAATGCCACTGAAGGTGGACTGGAGCAGCTTGCACTTCATCTGCCTATGCAGCTTCATGGGTAGCCCGTTTCAGTGCTGATCTGTTGTTCCAGTTTCTTGTCTAAGCTCTAAAAACACTCTAAAGTAAAAACTATTATGTAACTGCAGATAAGAATAATCAAATCTCCATGCTCCAAGGTGTAGGCTAACAGCCTGAGGGATTAGGAAGGAATGTCTAGTCCCCTTGTCCAAGATGCAACAATGATTAATTATATAATGCACCTTTATCTGACAACTTGGGAGAAATAAAGCCTTAGTTTCAGCTGAAACTCGAAGGGGTTGGTTTCAGACTCAACGCTGTTACTCGAGATGGAACAGGGGCAAGACTCCTAACTACTTCAGCTTAAAAGCGCTATTGAATATCTAATAACTGAAATCTGATTGATGAATTTTCTTCACACTTGCTTTGTGACTTTATTCTTCTGTGTGCAAGTGAAAAATCATGGGCCAGTAATACCAGATAAACTAATAGCTTTCTAATCTTAAATATTTCCCTATGCAAGCTAATAACTGGGAAAACATGTAATAGCATCATCTCCTTTACTGACATTTTTATTGTCAGTAACGTTGCAATATTGTCAAACACAAGCTTGGTTTTAGGGTGAACTCTGGAATCTGGTGTCTCATTGAAGTTCTGAAGCCGGGTTTTATTGTTTCAAGGTCTGTCAAATTTATATGTGTTGCTGAGACCCATTCAGGGTCTCTGTAGGTCTGTTGGCAAGATGTTGTCTGGAACAGTGGTTCCTCAACCTTTTTTATACCAGGACCCATTTGTAAACATTGGCCAGTTCTGACCCAGTGCCCCTTACTCCTGCCCCTTGCCCCCAGCCCCCCCAGTGTGCAAGCTGGACCTCTGCCAGCCCGCAAGGAGAAAGCCAGAGTTTCCCATGTTTTTTACCTTTAAAAAAGACCCCATTTTTAAAGTTTGTTCTCAACCCTTTTATATATGCTCACGACCCACTTTTGGGTCGTGACCCATGGGTTGCCGAAATGCTGGTCTGGAACACCAAGCTCTTCACATTGATGGAGTTAGCGATGTGTTTTCCTTTGCTGTACAGTTCTTGCTGTGCCTGGGACTGCTTATTTAGAATTTGCATTTTTATAAGCCATCAACTGCTAATGCACCAAGTTGAAGTAATTCTCATGTAATGTGTGTATTAAATCACTGGTAAAAATCTGACCTTAGTGGAAATGCTTATTGCAAATTGTTTACTGTATTCTGTCTATTGTGTTTCTAAGATCATAATCTTAACTACTGTTAAGCTGTGTGGATCTTTAACATTTAATATAGGCAATAGCTTTCAGCAATAAAAAAGTTATTTGTTTTATGGTAACTGCAAAAACCTGTGGTACCTGCATTCTAAATAGAGACAAATATTTTAACTCTGCACTTTGGCCAATAATAGTTTAACTGTGTCACATGCTTATTTGAGATAAAAGTTTAGATTTCGGTCAACAATCAGTTGAGGGCCTCTACTTTTCTGATGGCATAGTTCCAAACTTAGGGTTTATGCACAGTGGAAAAACCTGCTGAACCCAACTCGGTTGTTGTCTTTTTAATTAATGCATTTTAGTCCTATTTTTAAACAAAAATGGTGTGTTTGTTGTCTTGAAGGTGATCTGCTTTAAATGTTTATTTTTAACTTCCATTGTAACTTATGCCATTGCTGCTCTTTTATGTCCTTAATTACAAAAGCTTAGTTGCTTTAATTCATACTCATGCAACTCTTGACCTATGGCCTTCACTGGTGTGTGGGTCTCTCTTCTTCCCCTTGCCAAAGTGTCAGTGTGTGTGCTCCCTTTCCTGTTTTTGAGAGCATAGCTTCCATATCCTTATGCATGGTTTTTTCTCTTCCTGATCTTTGTTATTAGTGTATAGTTAGCAGCCAGCTTTCTGTAATGTTGTGCAAAATACTACTATCCTGAAAAGACCCTCCCCATCTCAGAAATGCACAAGCAACTCTTTTGAAATTACTATAATAATGAATCAGTATGTAAGGAAGACTAATTTCACTACTATTATTCCCAAATCGCTCCCCTTTCCATATATTTTCTCTGTTGTAATTATGTGGTGTGCAAACTTTTGGTGTTACTTTATTAAAGCATAGTCTGCTTTTAATACTTCCAGTTAGTCCTTTTTGGATACTGCTTAATTTTATTACCTTTATCAGTATCTACTATATATAATGGGCAGAAGAGGATCCGTGAATTATAAACTAGTTAGCTTAATTTTGATAGTAAAATAAACTGTAAGGTAATAAGCAGTGGTATTGGTTGGACATGACGTGTTCCTTACAAAATCTGGCCTACTAGATAAAAGAGAAATGGTAGAGGTGATGCATCCTGTCCTTTGACACAGTCCTGTATAATATTCTTATAAACAAACTAGGGCAGTAGCTTTGGATGAAATTGCAGTAAGATGGGTGCACAGCTGTTTGAAATGCTGTATTCAATGTGTAGTTATCAGTGGTTCACTGTCTAAACCAGCTGCAACAGGAGTCTCCCATGTATCTGGTTTTATTTAATGGTTTAGATAGTGGCATGCTTAAACTTTGTGGATGACACCAAGCAGGGTTGGAGTTGTAAGCACTTTGGAGGACCGATTCCCAATTCAAAATGGTCTTGACAAATGGGAGAGATGAAATTCAGTGAAGATAAAGTGCTATCCTTAAGAAGGAGAAATCAAATGTACAAATACAAAATGGGGGAATAACTGTGTGGAAAAAGTGGCAGAAGAGGATTCAAATATTAAAGTCAACCACCTAGTGACTGAGTCAATGGTGGTTGCAAAAAAGGTAACTCTTATTTTGAGAGAGATCTTTATTTATGACACTCCTACCAATACACAAAGTAATTGTTCTGCTCTGGTCTTCACTGGGAATGTTGCATCCAGCTAGGTACCATTTTAATGATAGGCAAAGGAGGAAGAATCCAGGAGCAAGCCACAATTATTAAGAGTCTTGGGAAAACACAACCTGTACAAAGCTGAACAACTAGATTTGGTTAGAAAGAAGACTGAGGGAGGAAGACATACTTCTTCCAGTATGTAGAAGGATGTTAAAAAAAAAAAAATGATCACCGGTCCTCCAGGTCCATGTGAGTGAGACAAGAAAAGTTTGCCACAAAGAAGATTTAAGACCAATATTAAAGTTTTTTCTTTTATAGTTAAGTACTAAAACAATTTTCCCAGAGAGATTGTGGAATTGCCTTCATTGTCCTAATTGGTTCTTAAAACTTCCAAACATCTGGCCTAGGTATACTTTGATTCTAGCTCAGAATCATGACAGGTATGACTATAGTGATGATGTAGCCCTAGATGACTTCTGAGATCCCTGCCAGCCCCATACTTCTCTGATTTTTGTGTTGGTTCCTATAGACATCGGCTAAAAGATGCAATTGATGACTACCCACTTCCTTCACTTGTTTATGTTGCTTCATTCACTGGTAAAGTAATATAACCCCTACTTTTATTTGCAATCCACAGCTGGTCCTGTTCAGAGTTTGACTTGAATGAAATCCGCCTGATAGTTTACCAGGATTGTGAGAGAAGAGGCAGGCAGGTCTTATTTGATTCCAAAGCGGTCCGCAAAGTTGGTGAAGTGGCAGCTCAGGTATGACATAATCATTTTTGCTTCTGCCCTGTGATTCTTGTTTTGTGGCTCAATGTGGAAATCCTCTTTAAAATGTCAATTTCAAAATAAAATCTAGACATTAAGAATGCTTGCAGATGTTTTAAAAAAAACATACACACTTTACTGAAAAAAGTAGCGCATTATTCCAGCCTGGCTCTGCAGCATGTGTGTAGATCAGGTGCTTCAGTGGGGCTTCTTGGCGCCCTTGTCTAAAGCTGAATCAATCAGCTATTAGATAAAATCACCAAAAAGGCCCCACTGAAGTGCTTGATCTTTACACAGATGTTGGGTGAGTTGGATCCAATACAGATGTTGGGCAAGTTGTAGCCTATAGTAGGCTTGGACGGGGCTCGGCACAGGATCATGCTGAGTGTAAAGTAAAGCTCCAGGATGGTGGTGGTGGTGTTTTAGCATCTGCAAGCAGCCAATATGTCTATAACATTTTGAGGATTCTTTTTTTAAAAAACCCTGTAAAATGGGTCAGCTTACAGCTACACCCAAAAATAACCCCATTAAGATAACCCATACCAGCTTGATCTGTGTATTACTCTCTCTCACACAAGCGAGTGCCCTCATGCTCTCTCACACTCATGCGCTCACTTTTTCTTTAAAATCTATCACTGAGATATCAGCTCCACTTTGCTCACAGGCACTTTTGAAGTGATTCCTGTCTAAACTTGGCAATTTACCTAGCATACTTGAAATGTGGCTTTTGCTTCTTAGGTCATTTCTCAGCTACACTTCCTTATTTTAGTTAGAGGTCTTTTGCCTCCAAACACACTAGTCTAGGTAGGTCTCTGTAGATAAATCACTAATTTTTTCTGCTAAAAACTCTCATGACTGAGAAATGATATTGGACCATTATATAATTTTTTCAATGTCATTATATAAACGCCCATTAAGGAAGGAATTGCACAATAAAGGTGCGATATTCCCTCTGCCAGAATCTTGACACACATTTCTTGGGAAATGACAGGTTTTTTTATCCAGTCCAGATGGTATCAAAAGTAGTTCTTCCTTATTAGCTAGATGTTTCTTCTTTTCTATCTGGTTATAATTGTTCCAGGTATAATTGCTCTTGTTACAAAGCAGTTTTATGAAAAATGGTAGTAATTTGGGGATTAGTACAATATATTGTGGAAATACTAGCTATAATATTCATATAAATAGTAATGATTTCTGGAAATGGCCCTCATGAAACTGCTTAAATACAGCTATCTGAAACTGTATTTAAATTGAACAGCACATTGAGCTGGCTTAACCAAAGCAGCAAGGCTTGCATGATGAGCATGGCAGACCATCTGCTTATGAGGTTAAATAGGTCAGAATGGCTGCATTAATCCCTTTTTTCTGTCATAAGCCCCAGAACCAAGGTCATTCCTAGGTATCTAGAGGCTGATGCTCAGTGTTGAATTTGCTTTAGAAAACAACTGTTTATTTTCTTCTGTATATCAGTGCCTTTATGAATTAAACAAAAAGGTTAAATCTCCCTTTAAAGAATTCCCCTATTTTAAAGGGAAACTCTTGTTATGTAAACACCTCATTGCATAATAAGAGATCACTTTATTGCATACTGGACATAAATAGCTCCTCTTCATACAATAAGGCTAAATGTTTTAGAAAACGTGAATAACACATGAAGTACTGTAGTTAATACTACACCTAGGAGGCTGCTCACCTAGGCTGCATCCCCATGAGGGGGAACGTGTGGTTTGCGATGCCTCAAAGCCTTTTGAAGTGCCATGAAACATACACGGTACTCATGAATCCATTTGCCACGCCACATATTTGTAGTGTGGCAGCAAAATTAGATACTGAGAAATCTCAGTATCTTAAAAAACCACAGCAGAAAAAATCAGGGCAGCCACATGTGGCTGCAGAGTACGCCACCAGAGCCACGCTTCAGCTGCCAGGCAGGCTCTGTGCCCCTGGATGGCCACTGCTGCCGCCTCAGGAGGCCCCCAGACCAGATACTGGCCCCCAGCTTCCCCTACCCAATCCAGGGCAATTTGCTGTGTGCCAAAGGGCATGTGCAGAAGCGTGCCCAGGGACATCTAGCAGCAGCACAAATATGTGCTGCTGCTGGTTGTCCCTGGGGAAATGCACATTCATGCTTGTGTGGACACGCCCCTAGTGTCCAAACCAGCAGCCATGTTAACCTATGGTGAAATTACTCCTGACTTTGATGTGGAGCAGGATGAGCATGTATGGTATCCATTTTTTATTAGTTGGGGAGCGTCTTGCTTCCAATATCCTATTCTTACCTTAAATGTACTTGAGAAATTTGCAGATTATCTTTTTATTTAACAGAAGTATTGAATAGGTAGCTAATCATGTAGCATGCTTAATATATTCTGCTTTAGCTGTTCCTGTGGGTAGCGTAGAACAATACACTTTATTAAGGCATTTTTGTCAATACCTTGTGTCAAGCACATGACTACTAGCATTTGTGCATTTATAACCCTAATGACAGTCACATTGGGATTAGATAAGCAGGAGTTACGTAAATGCAGCACCCAGCAAAAGCTGTACAAAAGGAGTGTGAATGTGGCAAAATATGAAAGAACAAACAGTAAGCCCCATGTGTGCGGGGATAATATTTAATGTATGAGGGAACAAATTCTGTGAGCTGTTTGGAAGTGGGCTGGCTTCTCTAGAGTCTGTGCGGGAAGCCCAGCACCATAAGACCCAGATTCCTGATTGCCATCAGCACAGTATTAACTAACTTTTTTGTTGTTCTCTTAATGTAAACTATTTCAAAAACACTTCAGCAATGTTTATTAGTAAACTATGTCTTGGATGGGTATTTTTTATCTGTTAAAAAAATTAAACAGGCCACATACATGATAGCTTTATTTAGCTAGCTAGCTACCTTCCTCAGGGAAACTATGGTACAAGTTATTCAACCATTTTAATTGTTGCAAGGATATAAGCAAAAAAAAAAAGAAAGGGTTCTTTCTGCAGTAAGAACTTCTAGAGCTGGTCAAACGCAAGATAATTTTAATGTAAATCCGGTGTGTTGAACTTCATCTAATATTTATGAATAATCTGTGACCAAGTGTTTAATGAAAAAGCAGTGGATGTCTAAAAATGTCTGCGCAGTCTCTACAAATTGTTTGTATATCATAGTTCTAATAAATAATGCACTGTTCACAATTTGTTATTGCTGGTTGTTCTTCTATTCAGGAAATATGCTGTTTAGTTTAGGACCTGAAGCAATGCCATACAAGTTAAGTGAATAATTGCATATTATGTATCACAAATGGTTAAAGGGAACAACTTGCAAGCAGCCCATCAGCTGAGATTTGTTTGCACACACTTTGGCAAATGTTACATACATCCATGAAATGGGGAATAATCTGCAAACGGAAAAAAGGCAAATTTGCTATAGATGATTGTATCTGACCAGGAAAACAATGAGCTGAAAGAACAGAATATTACTTTGTATATTGCATGTATTTCTATAATAGAAAAATTTAAATGCAAAAATAATCTTTTGCTTTCTGTCCTTGAATGTCTTTTAAGTCTTCTTTTTAAAGGAGAAAAAGATGGCTAAGGTGACTTACTTAAATCAATAAAGTACTTTTTTCAAAATATTATTTTTGCATCAGTGTGTTATTTAATTTATTTTTAACAAAAACTCTTCAGGTGTTGAGAAAATAAATGAAGAAACTTCATGTTAAATTTTCATTTTAACTTCATTATTAACCTGTTCTGACACAGAGAATATCAGAGGATGCTCCTGTAAAGGCTTCTGCCAAGAGTTACCAGGCAAGCAATGGCACCAACACTATTTCTTCCTATAGTCCGTCAGTGAGCTGTATGCCTCAACATGTCAAGGAACAACTTCCAAAGTACCAGGTAAAAGTTAGCACATCTGAAAATTGTATATATAGCATGAACGAGCTAAAAATTAATGCATAATAAATGCATTATCTCTACATTTTATCTAGAGTTTGTTGTATATTTATTAAAAAGAACTTAATACCTGAAAATGCCTTTTTTCTTTTAACAATGATGGGGTGAGCGCATCTGTGTGCGATGTTTAGTCTAGGATTTTCTGACTTTCTAATGTTCACTCTAAACTTTTTAGAGTTCTTTCTAAACCTCTTTTTAAATGCATCTCATATCAGATATTTGTAATGTAAACTCTTACTTGGTTTTAAAAAATTGTAAGTAGCTTATGGTGCTGTATGTTCTAAAAAAAATTAGAACACATTTGTCCATATTTAAGTTTGTGGCCTTCATAATGTGAATCAAGTCTTTTATAACTTCTGCAGGAGCTGTTGCACTCAGCTGGTTCTGTTAAAGGTTGTAAAAGAGACCATGTCAGTATAAATTGAGTCCATTTTTAACAGATGGCTAATTGTTAAAATGTGATCACCAATTTCTACATTTAAATATTTCTGTCCTATGATCTCTGCAACCTGAAAAAAATGAAGGATGGCTCTTGCAAAGATTTAGGCTCTCAGCAAGTCCCATTTAGGCTTGAATCTAGCCCTACTTATGGTGGAATATGCAGAAAAAATGGCGAAAGCCTATAGAAGTACAAGGCCTGAACATTTTTTTTTTAAATGCCTTTAATTCAAAGTGTTTGTGTGTTTGTATTGATGAGGTCCAATTGTATAATCTTGTGTTTCTGGTAATTTTAGCTGCTACACATGTGCTGCCCCACTTTTTTTTCTGTGTGGGATTTTTTTGCACTGGGATCTCCTGGGGTCGACACCCCCCCCACCCCACTTGCTGCAAGGTAAGAAGAGCATGGGGAATACCTGAAGTTGTGGTGTGTGATGCCACAGATAGGTCTGCAGCACCACATACCACACAGCCACTCTCACCTGGAAATGACCTAAGAGTAAAAAACTTGTTTGTGCACCTCCTGTGTGGCTCTGTAAAATCGCATATGTGAATGTCCTGAAACTGAACAAATCAAGACTTTATGCAGTTTAGGTTTTTTTTGACTTCCCATAGCAAAGTAAGTTACTGTCTTATGAGTATTGAAAATGTTGTGCTTGTACTGGGTGCATCTACACATACACTTTACTGTGCAGTAGACTAATTAGCTCCTTAGTAAAGCATCACCGTCTACATGTGTGCTGGTATTAGGGCATAGTAAATTTAATTAACTCTGTCATAAAAGAATACTTTCAGGAACAGTACTATGTTATGGTGGAGTATTTGTGTGCGCTGAAATCAACATGTAGATAGTGATAGGGGCTGGCTGGGACACAAAGGTGCTAAAGTGCAGAGGTGGGGAGGGGGCTGCCTGCCACCTAACCCCATACTTCAGCACCCTTGTGCCCCAGCCAGCCCTGACGCTGCCACCCAGAGCCTGGGGCTGACCCTCTCCCAGGTCTGCTGCCAGCTCAGGGTTTCTGTGCCCTGGCTCAGAGTTTTGTTGCCCCACGTACACATGTAAATGCTGTGCCTGGGAGCAGTTGACACTCCAGCACAAACTGCACCTGGCTTTATTGCTCCACCTTAATTGCATGTGTAGATGCACCCAGTATGTAGGAAGTTGATTCTCTTGGTAGGGCAGGTTTTTGTTTTTTAAATTCTTAGGGTATTTTACCACCTGAGTTAATGTTTTTAAAAGAACCATTTAAAACTTACTTAAAAAATTCTTTTTAATCTCCAGTAATATGTGAATATTAATACTGGGGTATACAGTACTAGGTATTTTGGGCCAGTTGGAAAGATGGGGAGGTATAATCTTTGCCTACTTTCTTGTGTCCCCATGGAAATGGGAACTAGGGGGCCTTTCTAATCAACTGAAATGAAGTGTATACTGCAGCTATACTTGCGTACTTAACCAGTGACACTTAGTGTGTACCACTGCACCAAGAATCAGAGATTACCTTTATTCTGCATTCAGAAGTAAGTTCTGTTGCAAATCACATTAGTATAGACAGCTGATTATGAATGGTTGTTTTGTTTTGTTTTTTTCCACCCCTCATTTGCAGTATACGAGACCAGCTTCTGATGTCAACATGTTGGGAGAAATGATGTTTGGTTCAGTGGCAATGAGTTATAAGGGCTCTACCTTGAAAATCCACTACATACGGTAAGTGCCCTCTTTTATGAGTATCGCCAGGTATTTGAAAATGAAGGAAAGAGGAAGTATTGGAATTGGTGAGTCACTGAGATGATAGGGATTGTTTATCTTTTCAGCTCTCCTCCACAGCTGATGATAAGTAAAGTGTTCTCAGCCCGAGTGGGAAGCTTCAGTGGCAGCACAAACAAGTAAGAGACTTCCTTTTTTTTTATTCTGCCTCTCTCCTCTTTTAGAGTTTGTCTGTTTGCTGCTTCTAAGCTTTACTGATATAAAACAGGGAACCATGTACCTGTAAAAGGAAATGGTATAAACTTACTGTGGGCAAAGATTGAAAAGGAGAAAACCTGATTCTGAGGTTCAGTGTTCTCATGCTGAATCTCTTCATCCCCCAGCTGGTGGGGGAATGGGATCCTTCAGGCTTTTCATAGTGTACCTGGGGAAAGCAGTGCATTAAACTCAAAGCTTCTCCATCTAGTGCAGTGGTTCTCAACCTTTTTTTGTACCAGGACCCATTTGTAAACATTGATGGACAGTCCTGACCTGCTGCCCTCTACCTCCAGCTGCCCAGTGTATGGAGTGGGGCAGGGGAGGCTATGGGGAACCCCTTGCAGGCTAGAACTCTGCCAGCCTGCAAGGGAAAAGCCACTGTTTCCCATGTTTTTCTCCTTAAAAATGGAGTCTCCTTTAAACGTTTGTTCACAACCCTATTCACGTGACCACTTTTGGGTCACAACCTGCTAATGGGTTGCTTTTTGTAATAAAACAAGGATATATGTGTTTCTTTACTCCTCTCTTTCCTTTCACATGGTTGAAAATGTGTGTTTACTATTTACTGCACCCCAAAAGCACAAAAATCACCTAGGTCATTAGTGCTCAACTTTTTGGCCCCATGGGTCAGATCAGGCCCTGGGACCCAGTTAACCTCTCCCACTTCCTGCACACTGGGATTGGACTCTGGGGCCTGGCACCGCCTCCTCCCACCTCCTGTGCACTGGGATCAGGTGCTAGATCCAGAGCACCATGCCCAGGACTCCCCATGGATGCAGAGATTTGGCAGCAGGGTAGCGGTGGCACTGCTCCCCTGGCACCAAATATCCAGACTGGCTAGGAGTCCTGCAAGCTAGATGACACAGTGCTGCAGGCTTGGGGGTTGAGCAACCCTGATCTAGGTCAGTCCAAAATTGGGTCATTTTGGAATTATCATCCCAAAAAAGGTGTTATAATGGAAAATAAATAATGGTCGTTAATATCTATTGAAAGAAAATTTGCTGATCCTTGAGGTTGTGAAGTTAGACATCAACTACCATGTAAAAAAAATAGTACCCTTAACAACAGTCTTTCTTAGCTCTCTTTCTCTTTTTAGCTTACAAGATAGTTTTGAATACATCAACCAAGATCCCAGTGTGGGAAAGATGAACTCTAATCAAAATGGCTTGGGCACGTGTCGTAGTGGAAGTAATCTAGGTAAATATTTTCCTTAAAAAAAATAATTAAATCTTTTCCTAATGTGAGGCCATTTTAAAAATCTTATTTTCCTTGTATTGTCTCTTTAATTTTTTTGTTTTTGTCTTGAATTTTCTCCTCGGTTCATTTTAGGTGTGTTACAGCTGTGTAGCAGCAAACTGCTGCAAGGTGTATCTGAAGGAGGCCCCCTCCGGCTCATCCGGAGTGCTTCTTTCTTTGCAGGTTTGTGAGGAATGATGAGCACAGTGTGACCCCACCCATACACACAAATGCAGGTCCCTCTGATTCTTGGCAGGAGATCCATAATTGCTCTCTAGAAATAGAAAGGGCTAAGTTTATGATAATAGGCAAATATTGGCTTTGTTTGACTCAAATCTGTGTGAAATACTAGGCTGCATTAATAGCTTCCTGTTCTTCTCCCCACCCCACCTCCTGTATTGATACTCAGGATATTTCCTGAGTAATATATAATATGTTTTTAATAATAAATGAGCCCTTGCAATTCTAGGAGGACTTATGTTTCCTGGTCTATCATGGGTTTCTTGCTAGTGTGCAGGTCTCTTCCTGGTGTGCAGATTACTTTTGCCTCTTTCTTACCTTACCTGTGTATCTCTGATTTGATGATAACTTTTTTTAAGTCCTTCTTGAGCTGCATCTGAGAGGCTTAATGTTCGGAATTTAAAACAGTGGACTTTTCTTGCATTTTTGAAGTAGCATTCCATCTCCTTTGCAGATTGAAGTCTTCTTTTACAGATGTAATGATGGCCCATGCAGGTGGATAAACCTCAGCCCCAATTGATCCTGTTGATTTAAAAAAAATGGACATTTGTCCTAATAATGATGTTTTGTATTTCTCTCAACTTTTGCATGCTGTGTAACTTAGGCAATTCTGTGATACTAACACTTAATGGAGTTGCTATCCGTTACCCTGAATATTTGTTCCATCCTGTGAAACTTTATGCTCGGTAATAATAAACTAATTAAAATCTAATTACATTTATAGATGGCTACCCATTTACAGTGATGTTTGCTGTTTTAGAACCAGTAACCCTACAAAAATAAAACAAACCAGGATTTTTCAAGAGTGACTAGTGATATTTCGGCTGCCTCTATCCACCTGAAATACTTTACAGGGGCCTCATATTCAAACTATATATGACTTTTGGTAATATGTACAATATTCACATTCCTGTAGATACTTAAAAGCATTTGTTTACTTTAAAGAAGAAGGACATCTATTCCTCCTCACCCTCCAAATTATGTGGCATGCTATTTGAAAATATCGCTTACTATTTCTTCTGGCCTCACCAAACTGTGGACATAGCAATTCTTTATTTAAAGTAACAGCACAGAATGCAACTTTGCTCCTCTTAATACTGGCAAACACCCTGAAGAGTTGTATAACATTTTTCTGTTCTGATTTGTTTGCTGTAGCGCACAGCACACCAGTTGATATGCCTAGCAGAGGGCAAAATGAGGACAGAGACAGTGGCATTGCTCGGTCAGGTATTCATGGTTGTTTTTCTTTTCCCTCTTTCCCCCGCCCCCATCTGATGTATTAGCAAAAGTTAGCACAGTTGACCAGTTCAGACTTTTGTCTACACAATGATGCTAAATTTGAGGCACCCCTGTTTACAACACATCAGTCCATGCTTGGAAAATCTATTAAGAAGTTTCCCTGTCTATAAACAAGGTTTCTGTCCTTGGGAACAACCAATCCAAGCTCCTCACTACCCCTGATTAGTTTCAACTAAGGCATTTTACTTGGGGGGGCGGGGCAGGGGAGGGTGGAGAGCGGGAGTGCAGAAGGGAGGGGGTACCACTTGGCTTGTACAACTGGAAAGACATTAGTGAGGACATTGTTTCAGGTCTGTACAAACCCAAGAATGACGAGATAGTCTTAGTCTCAGCGTATATAACATTCCTGTCCTGTTAATACAGTTATGAAGTTTTTTCTTAAGGCACCAAGAATAGCTGGGGAAAAAAAATCTCTTGCTGAAGGAGGGCTGGGCCAAAATTAAAGTCTGCAAGCAAGAACAATACTTATAATACTTACCAGGAGAGGGGGGGAGTTTTCATTTAATCAGCACTTAAAAGGCCGATCTATATGTTGCTTTCTTGATAGC
This sequence comes from Crocodylus siamensis, assembly GCF_052110815.1. Classification (NCBI taxonomy): domain Eukaryota; kingdom Metazoa; phylum Chordata; order Crocodylia; family Crocodylidae; genus Crocodylus; species Crocodylus siamensis. The sequence continues at coordinate 87,272,113 of NC_143396.1, read as the reverse complement.
ATCACTGAGCAGTCTCTTGATTACGCCGTTCCCATCTCCAAGCTCTTCATCCTCCTCTTCAAGCAGTTACCAGCGCCGCTGGCTCCGAAGTCAAACAACAAGTTTAGAGAATGGAATTATCCCAAGATGGTGAGTATTGTAACTGCTATTGAAAATAGCAGCTTGTCTGCACTCGTTATAACTGCCTAAGACTCTGCACTTTAACATGATGTAGTCTTAAAGCACTCTGGCACTTCTGTCTAGTCACTTACCTACTAGTGTTTATGAGTGGCCTAAAATTACAAGAAGTGAAGAAAATCATTTTATGTGAATAAGGACTACAAAGCCCAAGTTGCAAATGAACAAACTACAAATAAAAGTTTATCCTTTAGCTTTAATACAGCCTTTCAAACAAACAGGAAGATTAAAACATCTGCTGTTTCTGTCAGAACAGAGCTACATATTAAGATGAAGGACAAACAAGTATCACAGGAGAAAATGCCATTCTATTATAAGAAACACTTTCTGATTAATGACTAGTGATTGAAACTTTGGTGTAGTAGCCCATGACAACTCTTGGCAGGTACAGGATGTCTCCAGCTTGATTTCGGAAAAACTCAAGAGGGACAGAAAGGAACAGGACTTTGAGCCAAACAAACAAAGCAAAAAAAAAAAGACAAACCAATCCCTCCCATGAAATAATGCCCCCCCCAAACAAAACAAAAAACCCCCAAAATTTTGGCTTCATTAGTTTATATATTTAGATCACAGAAGGCATCAAAATTCTTAACTCACAGACTGTCATTTGTGGGTGAGATTGAAGACTGAATCTTGGCTATCACTCCTGCTCAGAGTGAATACCAAAAGTGGATACTGTATCTGGTTGGTTTGTAACTTCGTTAATTTGCAGGTAAATTAAGAACAAGTCACTCAGCTGGTTACTGTGATTTTTTTTTTTTTTTTTTTTCCCCCCTTGCCCCCCACCCCTCATCAGCTGGGCTGCTGCAGCAGTGCACACTGCTGTCTGCTGTAGCTGTGTGTAATTTCCTGCTGCTTTGCAAATCTTTATTTTCATGAATCTAGCCCCGTGAGCTATCTGGGTTTTACTGTACATGTGTACTGGTACCCAGTGGGCAAGGGACAGCATTGAGGTGATGGGTGTAGGAATTGCCTGTGGCTTTCTCCCGGTTTCATGGATGTTACCTGGAAAAGGGGTATTCAACCTAGTGCTGCTCTGTTTGGGGAAGTGGAGATCAGTGCTGCTGGGCTGCCTTAATGAAGCAACATGTGGATGGAATTAAGAATGACAAGAGTTGGTGACCTTCATCCTCTGTGATTCCTGAGGGTTCCCCCAAGCTTACCAGAGTGCCTCTGTAATTGTTACCGAGTAGGCATATAGCCTGTTCCTTTTGTTGGTGGGATGAAGTAGGGGAACTAGTGCATTGATTTCCAGCATGGAAGTAGCACCCACTAATCCACTATGCTATAGTGCTTCCCTATCTTGTGATTGTACTCCATTCATCTTCTGTCCATTTTATAGCAACAGATAAATATGCTAAGTGCTCTGCTGCTTTGGGCTTTTAGTTTTTTTGGCTCGCCCAAGAGGTTATGCTGAAGGCCACCAAATGAAAAAAAGTCACAGGATAATCAAAAATGAAGTCAGTGGCTTTTTAAACAAACTACAATTCATTAACTATTTAAATTGCATTCAATTAAATTGACTTGCAGTTTAGTGTAAAATAAATTCTCATGTTTCAGTTGTTTCACATCTTATTTTTAGGTGGTAAAATTGGGACCTAGTTATCAGAACAGTGGTTTCTTTATTCAGTGTAGTGTTTACAGTATGCAGAACCAAATTATTCTCTAGAGGTTAGTGGCTTCTTTAGTGTTGTATGTGGGATTTTTTTTAATTGGCCATAGCCAATAAGGAAGTTATTTCAAACATTATAGTTCTAATAGGCTGAGTACTTTTTGTTTAGAAAGTCACTTGTGATCTCATTTCATCACGCACCACTGAAGCAATGGGATTTTTGCTATTTACTTCAGTGCAAATTGAATCTGTACTTCCTCAGGCATAGCCAAAGCAGCACAGTATCTGTCATTTAGACCAATGGCTCAAAGAGAATGAAACTTTTATATCTGAAACTCCAAATAGTCACTTGGCACACAAGTATGCTTAGCAGCTTTTGAAAGCTGTTCTTGCCCAGTCAGACTTTAGTTCCTCAATTTCAGATTCTGGGAAACAGCACAAGAATGTGATTGTGATGTTTCTTAGATCCTGACTAGCTACTCCTTTCACAACATCCATGGGAATGTCTGTCTATACTAGTCACTGAAGTCAAATGACATAATATTGTCTTGAACTCTTCTTTTCCCACAAGCTGTTTTCATTCTCCTGATTGCCTTGATCCTCATCCCTTTGTGGTGATAAATTATATATACACACTAAGTTTATCGGAAAGATCACCCAGAAAACAGTCTGTGCTTAGGGTGAGTTTCCAGAGAAGTTTCACTTCTGTATTCAGATAGCCAGCTCAAAACTGTCCTCTGAGTTTGCCTGATGGTAGTCCACAAAAAAGTAGTAGTTGATGCTTTACAAAGTCTATTATTAGGATTCTCCATTTTATAAAGCTAACTATGCTGCAACATCCTTATTTGGAAAAGTTAAGTCTAGAGACAATTTATTTGCAAGTTTTTCTCTGGATATTGAAGTTTGTCTACCTCCAGAGCTGTCCAAGGCTTCCACCCACCTGCCACTTCCCTCCCAGCTCTGGAGACAACAGCAGCCAAAGTCTCTGGGCTTTCCTTCCCTCCAGCTGCCATTCTCTGCCCTATCCCTGGGGACATGGCAGTGCAGCACAGCATAGGGAACAGAGGTTGAGCTTGGGACCCCGTGGGCTCATGATACAGTTGTGGGGTGGGGGCACATCTGAATGGTGTGGCATGTGACCTGGGAGGTCTGTGGCTTACCTTCACATGACCTGTATGGTGTGTGGCCCTTGCAGGTGCAGCCTGTAGGACATTTGGCTGTTGACCTTTTAGAAGTTGGACAGACCAAGTCTGTCTTATGGGTGATTGGACAATGAACATGAAACTGCTTTTTTCTTGTCTTGGTGGATGCATTAGATTGAATGCTAGCATTTTCTATTATTTTCTGTCTAAAAATGTTAAGCATATTAAGGACTTAATCGCCTATGTATATTTAGAACAGCACTATAAAATAGCATCATGAAAAGTCCCTCAATTTATGAAAAGCACTTTCTGGAAATCCATTAGTAAATTCAAACTTGCAGTGCAAATATTTTCTGATATGTGTGCATGCATGTTCTCCTGCCGTCGCTGCCGCCACCACCACCACCCTTCCCCCCTTATCCAATCACTTGGGATTGCTTGTAAAAGGCTATTTAATCAATTTGGCAGCTGACAGTACATTTGAAGATTCAGAGCATTTAAATCGCTCCCTTCCCTACTTCCCTGACATGACCTTAAATCAATAATAGATAGTAGGATTACTTCTCATTAGCTGAGTGAAGCACTTACGTTGCCTTAAGGGCATTCTGTGCTGTATCTCTGGGAAAGATCCAGCTTTATGAAAAATGCTTCATGTCTGTGAAGCCTGTTAACATGCTCCAGTTGTTCAGTGGGCTTTTTGGCTTGCTCCTTTCAATGTGCTTGGATATGCCTATGGCAGGAGTTGGCAACCTGTGGCTATGGGCTAAATTCAGCCTTTGGACTGGGGGTCTTCAGTGGCAGGGAGCTTTGCATGTGCCGCAGCTGGATGGTAAGGGGAAGTAGCAGAGGGCGAGTCTTAGAGCCAGCCTATCTCATACCCCAGCCAAGTTATTCTGGCCCATCTCCTCAAGGTTGCTGACTACTGGCCTGTGCAGTTTGGGCTTTGTATTTTCACTAACATGTTGCATAAGATTATGGGGACTCCAGGAGTTCATTGTAGTGAGCAAATGTAAGTGTCAAATTGGTAGGTAGCTCCTCTTTGTAGACCTGTAAGTGAATAGGCACTGTTTTCTCTCTTCCTCTGTCCTGTGCTTTCCTATTCCCTTTTATAAAAAGATCTAGCTTTTCAGGCTGTAAACATAACTTTCAAAATCTAAACATGGTTTAATTGATACCGTATCTGCCTGAGCCTGCACTAGCTTGGAGAAAAGCCAGTTTTCTTATCTCAGTAACCTGTTAGTTCTGAAATGATAGCATGATTAATTATTCTATTACTTCTTATATCACTGAACAGCTCAATGTGGTTTTTTTTTTTTTAATCATTGACTCTGTCTTCTTGGTGTCCAGACTGCAGTTTTTTTTGCTAGTTTCTGTCCCTTGGGCCACGTGCCTAATCCACAAATTACAGCCTTGGAACTGCCATAGTGTAAGACCTGGTACATGGAAGTTGGGGAAGCTCTAATCCAGTTGGGAGGGATCCATCACTGACGTCAAGATGATGCTTGCTATAGAGGTCAAGAGGCCCTGCTGCATTCCACCGTGGACTTCTGTGGTTGCTATGGAGAATAATTACTTGTGCAGCATAAATAGTTGATTGGTTGATATATTTTTTTTTAATTGTTTTTCGGTTGATATATTTTTTTTATTGTTTTTTGGGCAGTGAGCAAAGCTCTAAAGTAGCATCTTATTCCTGTTTGCTAAGAGATGCTGCCACTGAACAAGAGTTGGCAGGAGTGGGAGAGAGAAGGTAGTTGCATTACCTGTTAACTTGGTCCTGTTTAGCACTAAAAGGGTATCTTTTTACTTTAACTAGTTGTTTTGATGTAAAATCCTGTCAAAGACCAGTTTTCTCGTCAACCTTAAATATTCACATCAATGTAAATGCCTTGGGTCTGACAGAGGCAAAATCCTATATACCCACTTTGAGTTCTTTGTATCTTTGTGTAAGAACACAACTCTTTCTTTGCAATGAGGAGATAGCCAAAGGCAGTTGTGGTTTATCATCCATGAAAAGGCTTTTCCTTCATTAGTAATCTCTTAGAGCAGACACTTCCCTGTTAATGTGTGTATGATACCTAGCACATAGACATTGCCAACTCCTGACTGGGGCTTTGGTTTTGTGATGGATATAGTATAAATGACTAGTATTTTTCATGAGTTCTGTCCTGAACCAGAGCATGTAAATCTTAAGGATACAGTCATCTGGTTATTAAGGAATAGCACTGGAAAAGCTGGGTTCTGTTTCCAGCTCTGACATAAACTTCCTTGTGGTATTCGACAAATCATTTCATCACCTCTACCACCATAACAACCTTGTGCAATAAGGAGCAATCTTCTGAATTTATGGATGGGGAACAGAAGTAGTTTTAATTCCTATGAGATACTTTTGCGTGGTGTTAATTGTGGTGGCAGAGAGAGATTGTTAGCTGTGTTAGCCTGAAGTTAGGCAGATGACAGGTTAAAGATGCACCTGATAAACTAAATTGGAAGTGCATATGCTTTAATGAGCTTGAGCTCCCTTCATCAGATGTGAAAGGACATGCACAGAGCAGTTTGGATAGACATGATTTGAAGGCAGTTTTGAGAGAGGAACTTTCATTAGGAACATATTTTGCATTTTAACTTGGAACATATCTTGCATTTTGACTTTGGCTGATGTCTCTCTTTAATCTTGGGGTTAGGCCAAAGCAAAGTGTTTGCAGAACTTTGAAGACTGAATAATTATTAGAATTTGTTTCTGAAATTACAGAACTTGCATAAGAAACATTCAGGTAACTAGTCTACCACTACACTGTTGCAGGTCTACTGAAGAGATGTTCAGCATGGCCGATGAAAGCTGCCACTCCAACCCTGCAATGATCCGGAGAAAGAAGATTGCTATTAGCATAATTTTTGCTTTGCCTGAAAGAGAAGAAGCACAGCGGAACTTCCAGGATTTCTTTTTCTCTCACTTTCCTCTCTTTGAATCTCATATGAATAAGCTAAAGTGTGCAATTGAAAAGGTACAGAATTCCAGCTCAATGGAGCATTAAACTACATGTCAAGCAGCAGTATCTTGGGGGGTGGGGGGCATCAACCCTGAGCATCAATTCAGAGGTGGTACCACATAGCTGCCGCTAGGAAGCCTGTGCTGCTGCAGGAATCAGTCCCTTTTCAGGGAAACTTGCTCTGAGGTGGCAGTGACCTGTTTTGCTATCACAACTGGCAGAACCTCCACGGGGAGGTGAGCTCTTTTTTATCTCCCCCTTCCTGCCCCCGCCTCCCCTGCACCACCATGCACAGAAGCAAGTCATCTGTTAACTTGGTACTGACTACCACTAAATAAAACAGGCTGCTTCATTGCAAAATGCTTATGCTTGTAAAGGGAAAGGTGGTAGAAGTACAGGCATACCTTGTTTTATTGCGCTTCGCAGATATTACATTTTTTACAAATTGAAGGTTTGTGGCAACCTTGCATCGAGCAAGTCTATCGGCGCCATTTTTCCATCGGTGCCATTTTTCTAACAGCATTTGCTCATTTCGTGTCTGTCACATTTTGGTAATTCTCACAATATTTCAAACTTTTTCATTATTATTATATTTGTTATGGTGATCTGTGATCTTTGATGTTACTATTGTAATTGTTTTGGGGCGCCACGAACCGGGCCCATATAAGACGGCGAACTTAATCGATAAATGTTGTGTGTGTTCTGACTGCTCCACCGACCGGCCGTTCCCCGGTCTCTCTCCCTCTCCTCAGGCCTCCCTATTCCCTGAGACACAACAATATTGAAATTAGGTCAATTAATAACCCTACAATGGCCTCTAAGTGTTCAAGTGAAAGGAAGAGTCGCATGTCTCTCACTTTAAATCAAAAGCTAGAAATGATTAAGCTTAGTGAGGAAGGCACGTCGAAAGCCGAGATAGGCTGAAAGCTAGGCCTCTTGTGCCAAACAGTTAGCCAAGTTGTGAATGCAAAGGAAAAGTTCTTGAAGGAAATTAAAAGTGCTACTCCAGTGAACACACGAATGATAAGAAAGCAAAACAGCCTTATTGCTGATATGAAGAAAGTTTTAGTGGTCTGGATAGAAGATCAAACCAGGCACAACATTCCCTTAAGCCAAAGCCTAATCCAGAGCAAGGCCCTAACTCTCTTCAATTCTATGAAGGCTGAGAGAGGTGAGGAAGCGGCAGCAGAAAAGTTTGAAGCTAGCAGAGGCTGGTTCATGAGGTTTAAGGAAAGAAGCCATCTCCATAACATAAAAGTGCAAGGTGAAGCAGGAAGTGCTGATGTAGAAGCTGCAGCAAGTTATCCGGAAGATCTAGCTAAGATAATTGATGAAGGTGGCTACACTAAACAACAGATTTTCAATGTAGATGAAACAGCCTTATATTGGAAGAAGATGCCATCTAGGACTTCCATAGCTAGAGAGGAGAAGTCAATGCCTACCTTCAAAGGACAGGCTGACTCTCTTGTTAGGGGCTAATGCAGCTGGTAACTTTAAGTTGAAGCCAATGCTCATTTTGAAAATCCTAGGGCCTTGAAGAATTATGCTAAATCTACTCTGCCTGTGCTCTGTAAATGGAACAACAAAGCCTGGGTGACAGCACATCTGTTTACAACATGGTTTAGTGAATATTTTAAGCCCACTGTTGAGACCTACTGCTCAGAAAAAAAGATTCCTTTCAAAATATTACTGCTCATTGACAATGCACCTGGTCACCCAAGAGCTCTGATGGAGATGTACAACGAGATTAATGTTGTTTTCATGCCTGCTAACACAACATCCATTCTGCAGCTCATGGATCAAGGAGTAATTTCAACTTTCAAGTCTTATTATTTAAGAAATACATTTTGTAAGGCTGTAGCTGCCATAGATAGTGATTCCTCTGATGGATCTGGGCAAAGTAAATTGAAAACCTTCTGGAAAGGATTCACCATTCTAGATGCCATTAAGAACATTCGTGATTCATGGGAGGAGGTCAAAATATCAACATTAACAGGAGTTTGGAAGAAGTTGATTCCAACTCTCATGGATGACTTTGAGGGGTTCAAGACTTCCGTGGAGGAAGTAACTGCAGATGTGGTGGAAATAGCAAGAGAACTAGAATTAGAAGCGGAGCCTGAAGATGTGACTGAATTGCTGCAATCTCATGATAAAACTTTAACGGATGAGGAGTTGCTTCTTATGGATGAGCAAAGAAAGTGGTTTCTTGAGATGAAATCTACTCCTGGTGAAGATGCTGTGAACGTTGTTGAAATGACAACAAAGGATTTAGAATATTACATAAACTTAGTTGATGAAGCAGTGGCAGGGTTTGAGAGGATTGACTCCAATTTTGAAAGAAGTTCTACTGTGGGTAAAATGCTATCAAACAGCATTGCATGCTACAGAGAAATCTTTCGTGAAAGGAAGAGTCAATCGATGCGGCAAACTTCATTGTTGTCTTATTTTAAGAAATTGCCACAGCCACCCCAACCTTCAGCAACCACCACCCTGATCAGTCAGCAGCCATCAACATCGAGGCAAGACCCTCCACCAGCAAAAAGATTACGACTCGCTGAAGGCTCAGATGATGGTTAGCATTTTTTTAGCAATAAAGTATTTTTTAATTAAGGTATGTACATTGGTTTTTTTAGACATAATGCTATTGCACACTTAATAGACTACAGTATAGTGTAAACATAACTTTTATATGCACTGGGAAACCAAAAAATTTGTGTGACTCGCTTTATTGCGATATTCGCTTTATTGCGGTGGTCTGGAACCGAACCCGCAATATCTCCGAGGAATGCCTGTACTGTCTAAATAGCTCTGCCTGGCTCCTCTCCTGCACATGTGGTTGCATATTTGGACTGGTCTTAAGTGGCCCTGCAGTGGACTGGGAGCAGCCTTTTCACTGCAGTTTGTTAATGACAGTATACGTCAATTTTGTGTTTACATAGGTAAATTACGTGAAGCTTTTATGAATGTTTCTTTTCTCGCTTATTTTTCATCTAGGCCATGATCTCCTGTAGGAAGATAGCAGAATCCAGCCAAAGAGTGCAGGTTTATATCAGCCGCGTCATGGTTGCCCTGGGAGAATTCAGGTGACTTGCAGCTGAATTTAATTATTGGCTGAGCTGATAGCCCTGCTGGTAGTTAAGGTTACCCAGTGCTTCCCACTGCAAGACCCCATTTTCAGCTGCCTGTACATCTTCCAGGCTTGAATCACTTTGGCTGAGATTTCTTATGACAGGTTTATGAGTACAGCTGAAATTCCACTGGAAAATTTCAGCGGAGATTATTTGTCCATTTCTGATGATAAGATTAAGAGGAAACTAATATTGTTTTGTTGACTTTTTTAATCTTAACTATTTTTGGTGAGACAGTAGAACTTCCTACTGAGCATGAACTTAGGTGTTTGGCAGAGGGATTTTCCTGATGTCATATACAACTTCTATGCATGTTGTACAGATTTCCATCTGTACAACGTACTTGGATTAACCCTGTACAGGGATTTTCCATACACAACTTCTCTTATGTTGTACAGATTTTTAGGCAGAATTTCCTAGGGAAAATCTCCTGTAGTTTCAATTTGCACACCGATGTTGTGTACCAGAAAGTATGATGAAGTAAACATTGCTTGTATGTGGAGCAGCTGCTATGTAAAATGAACCACTTTAGCTTGGTGCATGATTTTCCAGTTTATTAATGCATCTACAGCACAGATATTTAGATTTTGCTGAGATGCACTGCCCAACTTTTTTGTCTTGTAGTGGATATTGTTTTATGTAGTACACTATTGATTACAATATGATGCATTTTAGATAAGATGTCCAAAAGTGTTCTGCAGAAGACCATGGAAAAAATCTGCATAGCTCAAAGAGATTGTAGAAGAGGAACTGGAACTACTCATTTTGGCAGCCTTCCTGCACACAGTTAACTTAGCTTTTCATTCTTTTTCTTTGTGACAGAATTACAATCTGGAACCTGTATTCAGTTCCAAGAATCACAGAACCTGTGTGGCTTACCATGATGTCCAGCACGCTGGAAAAGAACCAGTTATGTCAGCGATTTCTTAAGGAATTTACGCTTCTGATAGAACACATCAATAAGAACCAGTATGTTTCCTCCCTTTGCCTCTCAGGAACCTGTCATCCATTGCATAAAAATGCAATGAAAAGCATGCTGATATGGGCATAGCAGGATATTTTTCTGGTATTACCTTGCTTGTTTCCTTCAGGTTCTTTGCTGCTTTGTTAACTGCGGTGCTGACTTATCATCTGGCATGGGTCCCGACTGTAATGCCAGTGGATCATCCTCCCATAAAAGCCTTTTCTGAGAAACGCACATCACAGTCTGTGAACATGCTGGCAAAATCGCATCCTTATAACCCTCTCTGGGCTCAGCTTGGTCAGTAGCAAACTTTCTTATTTTTAAATCGGATTTTTTTTAACAACCCTCCCCTTGGCTCTACGCCTCTTATATGGGAGCTGTTCAAGTGCAGACAAGAATGAAATACATGTACTTCATCTCCTTACAAGTTGGGGCTGGCATGATATCTGGAAACTGGTTTGGGATCACTGACTCTCAAAGTTGGACCTGGTCCAGCACAGCAGCTTTAAGATTTGGCATTAGATTGGTGTTGTTAGTGGCCCCTGTGGCAGTGGAACACTTTCCAGGGATGGCTCTAATGTACAGAGGTCTGTAATAGGGAAGTTAAGAAAGGTGACAGAGGTTAGGAAGAACAACAGGGCCCAGTTACAGAGCAAATGGGTAAACAGGGACAACTTTAGCCCATGGGAATTCTCTGATAGGCAATTGCAAGAGGACAAAGGTATCACAAAACCCAGCTGCAGACTCTGGCCCTGAATCTTCAGATGGGGGAGGCAGAGGGAGGGGAAGGATTGGCTTTAGCTTAATGCTTCAGTTTCATAGACTCTAAGGGGCTGGAAGGGACCTCACAAGATCATCAGGTCCAGCCCCCCTGCACTAAGCAGGAAAGGCAACTGGGGTCAGGTTTGCCAGGAATGGTATGACTTCTGTATGCGAAGCATGTGAAAAGAGAGCTGATGAAACACAACTAAAACTGCCTATAGCAACCTTCTAGAAATTGCACCTGATACAGGTGATACATAGTGACCAACATACTTGGGCATGATTGTTTGCAGAATAGGTATTCAGATGCCAGTATTCTATTTTTGTACAAACTCCTGCTCTTTATTCTTACCTTCTGGAAAATACTTCTCGTCCTAGTTTCTTTGTATGTTATCTAAAAAGGTTAAAAAGTCAGAAACACTCAGCATAGTAGAAATGAGATGTAGACACTGAACTGTTGATGTTCATGTGTTGGCTGCTTGTTATCTAATATTATTCTATTGGCTGTAGCGACAAGGCTCTTATTCAGAGACGCAGGTACCCTGAGAACTGTTGTTTCAGTTGCAGCATTAGCATTGCCTGCTTTAAAACTGAAGAGTTGTCAAGAGGAGTGATGTACTGGATTTTTTTTAAATGAGCAAAATGGAGTTGGCTTGGACAGGAGGGAGAAGAACGAAGGACTGGGGAGTCTAAAATTTAGTTGGAATGAAGGTGTAAAGTGGTGTAAAATGAAGGTGTAATCTGGTCCTTCCTTCCAGAAGCAGCTTCTAATGGTTTTTCATAGGAAAGCAGGGAACATTGATACAAAGTTTATGCTAATAATAGTATCCAGAAAGGAGTCGGTATAACAGAAATGTAGTGTTAATCTGGTCTTCCTACCAAGATTATAAAGATGCAACCAGAGCTAAGTAGTTGGATATCAAATTATCTCTTCTGTTCTATATTCTCACATAGGCCAAAATATGAATGTTTTGTAACTTGCATCAATATGAAGTAAAATGTTGCCCCCTGGTGGTTCATTGGTTTTTCAGAAGTCAAGGTTCTTGGTAAAAGATCACTTCCTTAAAAAAATATTTTGGGTGACTGGTATGTAAATAACTCTGAAAAGAGACAAACTTGTAGACATGCCATGTTCTTGTAGATCATGGCATTTCGGTAAAATTTAAGTTAATTTCAGTCTTTCATATGTGATAGAAATCTGCTGTTAATGGTAGTGTAACAGTGTTGTTGTAGTTGTGATGGTCTATAAATTATGCAAGAGGCAAGGATTTCTTAGGGTGCTATTTTCTATTGGACCAACTATTTAGTTGGGATAAAGCTAGACAAGCTTTCAAATGCAAGACATTCTTCCTTGGGTTGCTCGCTGCATTCCAGATGTCTTGCATTTGAAAGCTTGTCTAGCTTTATCCCAACTAAATAGTTGGTGCCATAGAGGATCTGTCACTCTAAGAAATCTTTGTTACTGTTAATGGTAGACCTGTCTGGAAATTTTATGATTTGCATGTTAAATTGCCAGCAAGTTGCTCTAAGAGATGTTTAAAGTTAATTATATGCAATCAAGTCTAACTTAAGTCTGAGTCCTGCAAACAAGCCTTCGCTTTAATATGCCTGTCAGTGGAGCTATTCATATGTCTAGAGTTATGTAATGTGCAAATATGTTTCCAGGACTAAGGCTTTAAAGTACGTGTATGTGGGGTGTTTATTTGTTTATTACTCTTCATTACTTCATAATGTCATATACGGTTCATGCTTATTTGATTTCCATAGCAGCTGTGCTCAGCTTATAAGTAAATTGACTTTTCTTTTGAATGGTGGAGCTTTGAGATTCAATCTGGATTCTTTCCATACATCATCCATAATAATAAACATTCTGCGAGCCTTGCTCTACCTTAGAGCAGGGGCTAATAACCTTTTATAAGCTACAGGCCAAAACAGCCTAACCCCAGCCCAACACAGGCTGGTGTCTTTGGTGGCACATCAACGGTGAGGGGCAAGCAGGGTGTTGGACTGCACACGTGCTGAAGCCAGGCAGCTGGCAGCTATGCCTGGGTCACCACTGCCCATCTCTACCCCCAGCTTTCTGGCTGGTTTGCAGATGTCTTCCAGCCAGTGGGGAACTGAGCCAGGGCTGGGCCACAAAAGCTGCATCTGCACTGCTGCCACCTTTCTCCACCCCATTTCTTTCCATTTTCCTCCTCCTGCCTCCCACCTTCAGCAGAGGTGCAGCTGGAAACTGGCTGGCCCCAAGCTCAGTTCCCCACCAGCTGGAAGCTGTGCCTGCTGCAGCCAGGCAGCTGTGGGAAAGAAGTAGCAGCAGCAGTTCAGCTCCTCACTGGCCAGCTCCAGCCCCTCTGGCTCCATGGGCTGAATTCAGTGGCTCCAGCAGATTGGACCCAGCCTATGAGCTGTATGTTGCCGATTCCCTGCCTGTGGGCTTCCACCGCCTTCTGTGGACTTGTACAGACCAAGCTGCTTGGACTCAGGGAAACATCTGATAGAAACCTAGCACATGGTATTCCATTGTGGTAGTTGATTACTCATGTTTCCTTGTGGAGCCAGCAATGCTAAGACCCTATCTCTTTACTTACAAAAGCTAATGGATATTTAAATTTTATAAACAATCCTAAAGGTGCCAACCCTGTGCCTGGGGCACCTACCTCTAAGTGAAAATACACAATGTGTTATATTCTGTTTATATAGATACAACACTATCAGTTATGTTTTTCCCCAATAGCCTGAGTAGCGTCAGGATTGAAGTACATATCCTTTGCCTAAAGAGAAAGTAATTTGTTTTCTGAGATAAGGTAAATGGCATTTCATTCTTAAATTGTAGATATTTTATGCAAAATTCTAAGACTGCTTAACTTGGTATGAGAGAAAGTAAGTACAATAAAAGTCTACTGATTTGGTCAAGTGTTAAACTTATTCTTGACTTCTTTTTCTTTTCCTTGTGACCATTTTTAAATCAGAGTAACATTTTTGTAATTTTCATTTTTTCTAAAACAAACTTCCGTCCTTTTCACTTCAAAGCTGCTGGAATGTTAGTTGCCTAGTCTTTATAATCAATTGTGCGAAAACAAGCTAGCATATGAATAGAAGAAAGGATGCCTGGTTTTCAGAGCTTCAAACTTTCATGAATTTACCATGAAAGAAAGCATTTTGCAAACTATTTAAGAAGTAACTACCCAAATTACAAGTGTTCTTTTGAAGTAATATGTATTGAGATTAAACTCTGTCTAATTGTAAACTTTATACATATCATCCTATCCAACTGTGTAAATCTCTTTTCTTTATGCCTTTGTATAGGTGATCTGTATGGTGCCATAGGCTCTCCAGTTAGGCTGACACGAACTGTGATAGTTGGAAAACGTAAAGAATTGGTTCAGCGCTTACTTTTTGTGCTCACATACTTCATACGCTGCTCTGAGCTACAGGAAAATCAACTGACCTGGAGTGGGAAGGTTGGAGAGGGGGAGGAAATGCTGAATGGAAGTAATATCACAACTGCATTGGAAAAGGGAGAGGTGGAGGAAACTGACTATGTGGTTGTCACTGTTAGAAATGAACCTGCTCTTGTGCCTCCAATCCTACCTCAAGAGAATGGTGGAAATAAAAACAGTATCTCTATAGGGTGTGTAAGTAACCCAGAAAACTCCTGTGCTGTGCCACCATCTTCAAAAGAAAAGAATGAAGAAGTAATAGGAAAGGCAGATGCAAGCACTGAGGAGCCCTGTATTGCATCCAAAGACAGCTCAACTGGCAGTTATGGGTCTCATAAAGGAACAGTGGATGATAATAGGAAAGAGATGGCAACTGTTACAGGAGCTATATCCTACCATTTTGAAGAACCAGCTGAATCAGAAGTTTTAATAAATGAATTAAAGAGCCCCAGCCAGATTCTTTGCGAAGTAGAACAAAAGCTATCTGGTAGGTCATCGGCTGTACCCTGTCCTGAAAGGCTTGTTCACAGGAGTCCTCATTTAGAAAGGGTCACTTTTCAGATTGGTAGTTTTACATCACCAGAGTCAGATATAGAAACCTGCCAGCAGGAAGTGGATGAAAATCTTGGGACATTCAGACAAAAATCAGAGCTAATAAGCTGTACATCAAATGCATCAAATGCCTTGGCCGAAAATGCAGAGAATCGACCTGAATCTTCAGAGGCCCCCTTTCAGCCATGTATTAGACGTAATGTTTGTTATGCACAGATTCCATCATGTAAAGGGAGTGAGAATGTGTTTAATAACCTCTTGGCTGAGGGTAATAGAGTTGAAATGCATGTAGCGAACACTTCTGCTCTTCCTGGACTCTCAGGTGAAGTAGTTGTACCCACTGATAACAAAAAGAAAACAATGAAAACAAAAGGCTTGGAAGAAGGTAGAACTCTGAACTCCAAGAATCTGGAGGGCCATTCCCCTGACACTATTCAAACAAGTTCTGCTGTCATACAGGACTGCAGTCAAGTAGTTCATAAAGATATCTCCTATGGGGATGCTGGAAAGAAAATCTCCATTAGAATCGAAGGAGACATTCCTAGGAACGAAAGTTCAGATAGCGCACTTGGAGACAGTGATGATGAAGGCACTTCACATGTCCCTGATCATGATCAGCACCCTCAAGGTCAGGTCAACCAGAGGCATAAAGAATTTGCAGAAGTAGATCTTCCTTTACCAAGGTAAAAAATGTGAATGAAGATGGGGTCAAAAGCTTTTGTGACCCAGTGCATCTATGAAATGCACTGGGGTCTCCATTTACTTCCTTGATATGATGGTGTGATTTAAGAATTGCAGTCCCTTGTTGGCAGTCTCTGTGTAAGTCCAGGATTGAATAGGATGAAACACATGAAGTCTTGACAGACAGTGAGCTTATTTTTCCAGCTTTTTGTAAATATGGTCCTTAAATGGAATTTATTTGTAATACTTGTTAAAAATAGCAATTACAGGAAAAGTTTCCAACAGTTTTCACGAGTATAATTCTAGCTGGCCCATGCTTTTACCCCTTGCGCTCTGATCTTGTGAGCAGACAGCATTACTGACTTGAGAGTCCACTATTTGGGTTCTATTATTTTCATCAAGTCTCAAGAAGCTGCACCCTGGGAACTGAAATTTTCCATTTGGTACTCTGCCAGAAAGTGAACCTTTGGAAAAGTTTGAGTAAAACACATTTCTGAACTAGGGGAAAAGAGAAAAGTTGAGATTGTAAGATTACTTCCCCCCTCCCCCAACTCTTTTAAACTAAAAGTATGAATGCTTAAAATATATGAAGAGCTGAAATCTAAAACTCAAGCATAATTCTGTTTTAATGCTAGCAGCAAGACCTCTGCTTTGCTTGAAAATTGGTTTAACAGATAGAAAAAGCATAATGAGCTTGTTTACCAGAAGCCTCCTTAGATTTACGTGTGTGGAGATGTGGATATAAGCTATTAATTAAACAGATTCTTGCCTTGCTTTTCTTGCTGTAGTCTGCCATTAGAGCAGAGCCTTGGGTACATATTACTTTTGTAGCACTATATTGTAGACTTTAATTCTACAAATGAGCATCAGCATGTCTGGGCCACTTGTAGCACCACAAAAAGTTCCTGTTTCAAACAATAACTTCTTTGTCGTGCTTCAGGAGGTCTCTCGGACCCCCTCAGCTTTTTGCAGTCCTCTGTTCTCCTTCCTGCCTCTCCAAGTGGAAGGGAAGGAGACTGGCCAACTCCCTGACAGCTGGGGAGGCAACCAGAGCTATAGGTCCATTTGTGGTGATGGTGGCTGTTACAGAACCAGCCCCACTCTGAGGAGCAGCTGATGTGCAGCTGATTTTTAGCTGATATGCAGCTATTCCATGAAACAACTCTGTCATGTCCAGCTCTGCAGCCACCACTGATCAGTTGTTACAAAGCAGGCAATGAACTTTGAAGCTCTGCCCCTGCCACTAGAGGGGAGGCAAGGAGAGCATTCCTCTTCTTGCCCTCTCCCCTCACCAGTAGCTGGGGGCTTCCTTTCTGCTACAGCTGCCTCCAGCTGATGCCAGTGGTAGCATCAGTCACTTCTGTGTGGGGCAGGGGTGGAGGAGAAAATGAGCAGTCATGTTATCACATTGTGGCTTGAGAGTGCATCTTTTGAGGCAACTTTGTCATGGGCCAGCCAGGGGGCTTTGCACATGTGCATGCCTCCATAGCACTCTATTTTTGGACCGCTACAAAGTGTAGTGCTACCCTTTCCCCTCCACACACACCCTTTTTTTTTTTTCTTTAATGCATCTAGGGTGCGGATGCATGTTGCCCTATGGCAACATAGCAATTCCATGTCCACACAGGATTGCCAGCTATGTCACTAGTGATGCACTTCTTGAGTATAGCGCACCACTACAGTGACATAGCAGTGAAATCTACCCATGCACCATGTGCACGTCACAGTAACCATCTGTACTGTGCCATACTTTAGTACTTCCAAAAGGAAGTGCTAAAGCACAGCGATGTGTAGATGTGACTCGAAAGAACTAAATGATGGGGAGTGGATTTTAAAGTTCCAACAGCAGCACTAACTCAATTCCTCATCCTTTTGTATGGCTGCATTTACTACTGATTATTGTCATATGCCAAAGGATTTTCAGTATAAATGTTAAAGGGGTATAGAAATATACAGTGAATGTGAGACCCAATTCATGTTGTAGCTCTAAACCAAGTAGCAACATGAAGAATTATATCGGTCTCATGGCTTGAAAAGCTGGTCACAAATATGGTGAGCAAATGTCCATGTGCCTGGAATGTGGCTGCATCCTTTAATTTTTTGACTGAACTTTATATTTCTGTGTTTTAGGTCTAACACACTCAGCAGTCAGAGTGTGAAAAACTTTGGAAGGTCACTTCTCGGTGGTTACTGTCCCACCTACATGCCTGATCTAGTACTGCATGGAATAAGTAGTGATGAAAAGCTGAGGCAGTGTCTACTAGCAGATTTGCTTCATGCAGTACATGTAAGTTGATACTTTTGCTCCAAGCCACTGACTTCTTAATAGCAAGGATTATGTTATCTAATTGGGAACATGTAAGACGTGTTCAGCCAAATAACAGTTTATCACCCCGTTGGAGACATTACACTTCCCATGGCTTGGAAAAGTGACCCTTTCAGAAAATATGGGAGGAGCTTGCCTGCAGATAAGATGCTCTCACCTGTAGTCTTGGTCTTACCTCCCAAGTAATTGGGGAAGTTATCTGTAACTTCTTACTTAGAGTTGAACAAGTCTGGCATTCTTTAGGATACCAAAAACATAATATTGAGCTGTCTTCACTTTACAGTTACATTGGCAGGCTGACTGCTTTGCATCTTACAAAACAAGGCTGGTCTGCAGGTGGCTGTAAGCTTGCTACTGCAGTAGCCACCTACTATGGTACACGTTGCCATGGTGATAGAATATCTTGTAAGGACTCAGCTTTTGCCAGACATTAGCACAGATGACTGCAGAGAGCAGTTGGCTGCTAAATACAAGCTGTGTTATGTGCTGAATTAAACCATGCAAAAGTCTCCAGTTTTTACCCTAATGTAGTTCAAAGTGTAATTTACTGTAGCCAGTTTGCCACTAAATTAACTTTTATAGTTGCACTATAAAGACAGAATAAAGATTATTATGACCTACTGCCTACTGATGGATATCCACTCCTTTTAGCAGTAAGAAGAATTGTGCTACTGCAGTAGGTTTGTGTTTAATGAAACTGCTATCTGCTCTTCTGACAGCAGAAGTTTGTCCATGGAACAAACTGGCCTGAGTTGTAACCCTGGGTCTGTTTCTTTGTTTCTTCCCTATGATGCAAAAGCTTGTTGAATCTGTGCTAACGGTGAAGCCCAGGATTGCATTGAATTCCTCTTTTAAAAAGATGCATAGATTATAGCAGTC
Source organism: Crocodylus siamensis (assembly GCF_052110815.1). Classification (NCBI taxonomy): domain Eukaryota; kingdom Metazoa; phylum Chordata; order Crocodylia; family Crocodylidae; genus Crocodylus; species Crocodylus siamensis. The sequence continues at coordinate 87,253,463 of NC_143396.1, read as the reverse complement.
ACCTAACCAGCATATTCTTCACTTTGTCCCCCAAATTGCTACTCAGGCTGAAATTCATGAACTTCAGCCCAGCTTAATGTGTGGGGTTTTTCTGGCTGTTGGAACACAAAAATATTTAAACTTGGTCTAAAGGCTTTTTTAAACTCTCACTTCTGAAGACTAATTGTTTTTATTTTGTTCTGTTTACAGCATCCAGTACTTGATGAGCCCATAGCAGAAGCTGTCTGTATCATTGCAGATACAGATAAGTGGAACGTACAAGTGGCAACAAGCCAGAGAAAGATGATGGACAATATGAAGCTAGGCCAGGATGTTTTGGTTTCCAATCAAGTGTCCAGTTTACTACAATCCATTTTACAGCTTTACAGACTCAACCTCCCAGCTGACTTTGTGAGTGTGTTTTCCTGACAACTGGAGTTAATGTTTCAAAGTCAGATTTTTTCAAATAGTTTATTTTCAGGTACTTTAGCTATTAACTGTGAATTTGACAACAGTAAATCTAACTTCAGTCTAAAATCTCACTCCTTTCCTGTTCCTCTTTTAGAATTGCTACCTCTCGTATTAAAACTGATTTGTGACTTTTTCACTCTATTGATGTAGCAGTCATGAAGGAGGTGCAGTTTTAAGGTGGTGCCACTTTGCTGCTTATGCCTCTAGGCACACACCTGAGTGTTTTATTTAGTCTTTACGAATGAGGAGCATTTATCCCACGTACCTTGCCTCATTTCACACAAAGGCATATGGCAGGCAGGAAGTAAATGGTGCCCTACTTGACACCATATTATGATACTGGCCTATAATTTGTTTAGTGAAACTATTTGAAATTTGTATAAATTAAGATATTCTCGGCTTGCCTTATCTTCTTACTTCACAGTACCAGTTTTCTTTTACTATTCAGATAATTAAAATCTTGGCTCACTGTCCTTGATAAAGATGAGAGAACAATTATGAACTCAAAATTTGATTGTTTAAAATCTTTTTCTTGTTTTAAAAAAAATATATATATGTATATATAAAAAATTGCTTACCAAGCATGAGTCTCTTCCCATTAGTTTTTAAATTAGTAGAATTTGTTGCATATCCACATACAGTATTAAAAGAAATTCAGACACCCAAGAACAGTTTTCTTTCAGTGTGCTTCTAAAGTTTAATGTGGCCTGAAGTTGCTTGCTGCTGTTGCCTGTCAGCTGATTACATGTTCCATAATATGATGTTCTGCATAAACTTGTTTTCATCTTCAGGAGCATGTATGTCGAGCTGAATTACTTTGATTTTGCTGCTGGCAATTGCTGCAGAGAAAACATACCACAATTTAATACACATGGTATCCCAAACTAAAACATTGGTTAAAGCTTGTTCACCTTGTGGCACAGAAGCCATTATGTATCTGATGAGTGTATAAAAAGTATATAAGCAGCTATATCACTAGCACACTAAAATAAAGGAAGAGGCAAATTAGCGCTTTTAGAAAACCTAACTGAAATACAAATCCAGCTTTTGACATTATACTTGATTTTTATTAAATATTCTTAAACTGGGACTATAAGACACCTTATAATACAAGGGTGGGCAAAATACAGCCCATGGGTCCGCGGCTGCAAAGTCATAGGATCTGGCCCATGGGAAGCTGGTGGGCTCTGGCTGCTCCATCATGCTGGGTGGGCATCCTGGCCCCATCTGCAGCTTAGACCAGTTCCTGCACAGTGTGCCAGAAACAGCACATGCCAGCATCAGCTGTGCACACTGCCTGCAGGTTCCTGCTGGGGCTCGAGGCATCTGCCAGAGCACATCCTCAGGGTAGAATGGCGGCTTGAAGGTGGTGCTGGTGGTAGCAGGGGCCCTGGCTGAGCTGCCTCTGTTGAAGCTGCCAGCAGTGCCAACACCAGCTTCCCTTTCCTCCTCCCCCCCACAACCTACCTGCAGCCCCATCTCACATATGGAGGTTTGGTGAGCTGTTCCGGGGGGGAGGGGAGTGCTGACCTGGCCCATAGCAGCTCTCCAAAACTCCCTATGTGGTGCATGGGCCCAAATAATTGCTCACCTGTTTATAATGGGTTCAAAAACTGCTCTACATGGTAAACAGTGAGAAAAAGCACTCCTGTCAAAGCACATTAAGACAGTAGCTTTCTCAGTTATCTGATGAACCTTAATTTTCTCAAGAAGGACAGATCCCCAGAGTAATGAAGTTTCCATTTTATGTTCAACTTTTACATTTATCTTTAAGAACAGAGGTTGGCAACATATGGCCTGTGAGCTGGATGGGGCCTGCAGAGTTGGGCAAGTTACAGCAGTGCAGGGACTCTGTGCATACCCACAATGAGGCCATGCCACGTGGGGCTCAGCTGGGTTGTTCAAGCTCACACTACTGAAAGATTGTTGGGTGATATTTTAGAAAAACAATAGTGTCTGAGAAATTAAGAATCACTAATTCAAGTATGCAGGTTTCAGGCTTAGCAAAATGCCTTTTATCATTTTGGATATAATCCAGCTCCTTTCTAAATGAATGAAAAGACTGTCATCAGCTTCAGTGGGAATTTAATTTGTTTCTTTGACTGCTGTATACTAAAGTTGCTAGCCAGGAAAAACAGCCTGTTCCAATCCTTTGAAGAAAAACTTTTTTTTTGTTTAAAATTGTGGTTGGCAGCTTAAGAACGCCACTTGCTTATTTTTCCTGTGTTGTTATACTGCAGTCACTGTATTCCTACTAGTATAGGTGTTAAAATAAACGTTTATATTTTCATAATGCTTTCACATGAATACTGAATCCCTAAGGTTTTTTGGTGCATTTCTTTATAGTGCATAATGCATCTGGAGGATAGACTACAGGAGATGTATCTCAAAAGCAAAATGCTTTCAGAATATCTGCGAGGACATACAAGAGTTCATGTGAAAGAGCTAGGAATTATATTGGGGTGAGTAAGATATAAATCCTGCAATAAATTTCTGGCAAGCCTTAGTGACCAAGGTCCCTATACAACATGAATGCTGCCTGCTGTTTAACGAGCAGGCTTGCTTTTTGCTGCTCATTAGACTTATACGAGAGAGGGAGACACGAGTAAAGTGTGAAAGTATGTACCACTGAGCCATCTGGAACTCGCTGAACTGTCTACAGTTCAGCCAGTAAGGATAAATCTCTAGTCCTTCTCGATTACTTGGAGTAGAAATGACATCTTTCATGAACAGCTGAGATTTTAATTTTGTTTTCATTTAGTCTGATATTTTCCCCCCTTGTGTATTAAAGTTAAGGGATTAGGAGAAGCAGTTCCACCAAATGTTTGAGGTTCCTTTTGACAAGAGGTGTATTGTTTCAGATTTTAAAAAGCAGGTGTGGGGAAATGAAAAGAGGTATGCTGTGTTCAGCAGCTACTACCTAAGAAGGATGCTTGCTTGATGGGTGTGTATATATGTATATGTCATCCTGTATATAATATCAGAATGTCATACAAACAAAACACCAGTGATGACACCTGGCTCTCATAGCTTCTGACTTAGCAGCCAATCTTGAAGCACAACATAAGAAATCAGTTTTATCCCTATTTTATGGACAAGGAAAACTCTGGACCAGATTAGTGGCAGAACTGGGAAGGGACCCAGATCTCCAATTTGCAATGCTGTGGCTACTGGTCCTTCCCTTCCCCCCCTTCTTTCCTTGCCTTGCTCCTTTCCTTTCTCTCTCCCTGTAATAGGTAGTATACTCTGTGCCTTAACAAATTAGTCCAACATTGCATACCCTGAGTGGAACATCATAATGAATGGGATTATGCTTTCTGAACTGTGGTGCAACTGAAAAAGAAAGAACATATTTTGATTTCTGTTTCAAACTGCTTCTCTTATAATACTGTAATGGCAGCATGTTTCAAGCCCGTGCATTCAGAAGGGATCCTCAGTGTGGATCCTTGCGGAATGAAAAAGTCTTATTATCCTAAAATACTAAAAATTCAATGTGAACCTCTTGCTTTGCACCTCTTAAAACTATTGTTTCATGCTTCCTGAGTTTCTGTGTGTATAATAAGACTTGCATAAAACTTAGTTATTTTTAAGTTGCTGTTAGTTTCATATTTATGTAGGGGAACCTGACTAATAGCACAGGTGACTGAATGTGGAATCTTGCAAACTAGTGAATGATATATTTTAAAAAAGCAAAGGTGATGTACCACAGAGGGTCATACTGTTGTCACTTGAATATTTTGTGATATTAACCTAGCATATCTAGACCCATTTATTATCATTCACTTTATTTAATAGAAACTGATGAACCGTCCCTTCAGCTTCTTAAAATTCAGCAGTTTATAAGCTAAGGATGTGTGTGTGTATACTTTTTTCTGTACAAAGTAGATTGTATATTGAAAAGCTTCTCTTGTTTTTTAAATTCTAGGATTGAATCCAATGACCTGCCTTTGTTGGCTGCTATAGCAAGCACTCACTCTCCTTATGTTGCTCAAATACTCTTATAAGTTAAAATCTCAGGGTAGTCATTCCCAAGCAAAATACAGAAATTTTGAAAGAAGGACAGAGATGCCAGTGCTGGTAAAGAGGAACAGTGACAAAAGCTGGTAACGACTGCATTCCATCACCATCTGATGCTGGACATTTTTATCACAGAACTTCAGTTTACATGATGTAAAAGGCATTCAGGTTTTTTTTAAATCACCTCTGACTTAACAAGTCAGGAAGGTGACTGTATCCTTTCATTAAAAAAAAAAAAGACTAAAGCAAACACTTTTGCAAACTGAACTGTCAGCAGAAATGCTGCTCCAAGACATGAAGTAGCATTAAAAAGAACAAGCGGGATAGGATGGCTCTTGTGATGCTGCACTTGTGATAGTGTGGTGTTTCTGTGTGCTGCTTTGATTGGGGGTGGGAGGGAAGAAAGCAGTTGTAAACTATGTATATAGCATTCCTATACACAAGCGTGCTGGATGGGACATGAAGTTTTGCAGAATGTGAGCATGATTTTATATTGTAGAAGTGGCCGGTGCAGAACAAGAATGTGGACTCAGCATCTGAGTTGTGCGTGGGGTGTCTGTCTGTGGGTGAAGTTTTTTCTTGTCATCTTTTTAAAAAGACAAGAGGCTAAGAAAGCTGCAACTGCTTCTAGTTTTAATGATGAGGATTTCAAATGAGCTCAGATAAATACTAACATCTCAATTTGGGATGAAAGCCTTTGGAGAGGGTGTTTTGGGAAGCCTTATGGAATTTCTTCTACAAGTTTACATTTGTTGCAAATGCAGTACCCGTCTTTTTTTGGGTTTCTGTATGACCATAAATCTGGTAATCAATCCCAGATCATAACTTCATCAAATGTTACTGTTGCTGAGATGTTTGCATTTGATATGATAATGTACAACATGATACCAGATATATTTTTGGTGCGTTGATGCCAGTTGGTTGATGAGCATGTATATCCACATGAGGCAGACTTATTCCAAAAAAAAAAATCTTTTTAGTCCATAACACTGTTTTGGCCTTCCAGCTATTAGATGGAGATTGCCCTTTATTCTCACTTAGAAGGGGCAGTTTAAGTTTAAATGAATTGTACAAGGATAAAACCCCAGACATGGTGATTTGTCACCCGTGTGAGCATTCTACAGAACTTTTTTGCACTATCATCCTGGTGCCTTCTGATCTCTTCTGGACTGACAGCCTTGAGGCAAGAAACTTGCCCTTAAGGTCAAATAGTTCATAAAATCCATTTTTTTATTGTTTCATAAGAAGAAAACTGGACACGGGCATAGATACCTTTTTATATACAGTCTATAAACCAGTGGTTTTCAGCCTTTTTAGACTTAAAGGCATACCTCCATAAATCTCTTGTGAATTGAGCAGCCCCCCATTTCAAAAACTAATTTATATAGTGAATTACTCTTCTTCTTCTTCTTCCTCCTCCTCTTTTGCATCAAGCACTGTGAAGCAGTGCATGACATTTGGAGATCAAGGAAATGACAGAGGGGAATAACACTTTTTAAGAAGAAAAGCAAACACCCAAGTAGTGTTAGAGTGCAAGTGCTCTAGGACGTTTTGGGCATTGCACAGGAAGTGTTTAGATCTGTGACACCCCCCCCCCTTATTTTTGCTTCATTAACTCATTGTTTCCAGAATTTCCAGTGTTAGGAAAGAAATACAGGAGACAAGTTTGGCTTTGTGCTGCCTTGGTGTTTACATGTTTATGACTGAGTATCTTCAGTCATTAAAAGGAGGCAAATGTTGCTATTATGGGGGTTTTTCATTTTGCTTTCAGATGTGACTGAAATGCCATCATACCTGTTACAGAGTTCCCTTCCTCAAGGGATGGAACCACAACCATGAGAAGCTTCTCTACAAAAGGCTCGTTTCCAAGCTAGAAGACTCCCTCTTCATTTGCAGATATGATTCTTAAAAAGTTAACATGGTTTCTTAAGTTTGGGTTCTCTATCCTAACATTCCAGGTGCCTCCTTTCTTAGTATTGTGTTTTAATATGTCTAGCCAGTGTCTTGTTTTTTAAAGAGGCTACAATATTCCTGAGGTGGAGTTATCTCCTATTGCTGGTACATGAGGAAATCTGCTTCCTCTGCTTGGCTCCTGAGCTGCTTACCCTTCACTTTGTCCTTTGCTTAAAACCAAACATGGACGCTGCAACCGGTTGCTTGCAAGCACCAGGCCAACTTTCATTGACAGTAAGTAGATCCACATAGTGAATGCAGCTATTCCCAAACTTCCCCCTATGCTGAAAATGTATATGGGAAACGCCTTCCTTTATGAGCTGGGATCCTGGTTTTCTCTGATTTAAAAAAAAAGAAAAACAACCCAAAACCAAAAATCCCAATTTTTGGATTAAAAAAGTAACTCCAAATCCACATTTTTCCCTGATTAAAATGAAATGCCACTGTATATATCTATATATTAGTAGCACTCCATTTTAATCAGGGAAAAATGTGGATTTTGTTTTACTTTTTCAATCTGGAAATTGGGGATTTTATTTTTTTCAGAGGGAACCAGGATCCCTGCTTAAGAGTATAAAAATGTTTCATATTTTTATGCACTCACCTCACTTCACTTCATGTTCCTGCTATTTTATAGTAATTAAGTAAAAGGCTAATTCCAATTTAATTTGAAACAAAAAGGGGCTTGTGATTTGGTCTGACTTGGATCCAGTTCTACAAAGAGATGAAGGCAGCCAACCTCTGCTGTTGCACAGAAACCCATTAAAGGCAAAGGTTGGCTGATGCCCATCATTTTTGTAAGATTGGCACCTTGCTCAGTAGTAATGTGTCCTCTCCTACCTAATCCTATAGTTCTGCCTTTTGATAAGTTTCTAATTTAATTTAAGGAATGTAAATTGAGTTTAAAGCATTCAGCTTTGTTCAGCCCAAGATAAAACTTCTTCATTATACTTGCTTCTTTTTTCCTGTAATGTTTTGCTGCTCTTCACAGATTACACAAGTAGACTGTCTTGTTTATAGTTTTTCTTTTTTTTAGTTTCTAAATTTAATTTCCAAGGCAAATACTTTAATTTGTACCATTCTTTAAAAAGTTGGCTTTAGACTAAAGGAATTTAAAATGTCTCCCTCCTACCAAATATACTACCTCAGTTGACAGGATACCACCTTTTAGGGCTTCTTCAACTTCGTAAGTCTTAACTGTTAAATATTTTGTAGCATTTTGCTGTTCAGAAAAGTTAGTGTAGCATGACAGAGTGGTAAGTATGTACAAATGTTGTGTCAGACATCTTTATAGCATGTTTCTGTTGTATTTTTAATAGAATGAAAAGTGAAATGAATGTACAGGGGAAATGTTTAAAACTGACAAATAAAAATGTAGCTGAAATCTTCAAGTTTGCAAAGTTGTTGTTTATTAGTAGTATGGATCTTTTGTAAACTCAGTACATATATTTCTTGTTTTTAAGTAGGTGGAACTTGGATTTAAACCTGAATGGATAGATACATTTGGCTAAACAAAGATTAGACAGTTGCCGCAATGTGTATGAAATTGTGATGGGTGGGCTTCATAAAGCTGAAAGGCTCATTTAACCCCCTACCCGAATAACCCCTCCCTGCTTTATATCCAGACAAGTGGTTGATACCTTCTAGATTATCTGCAAAGAGATGAAAAAGGAGCTTACACAAACTGAGTGAATGTCTTCACTAACTAGGTTCTGAGATGAAAAGTCAGAATCTCTTACACTTTATGACTGCTTTCAGACTATTTTTACTTGCTCCTCCCATATACAGTTTGATTGGCTATTTATTTGATCCCTTTTTAATGGTATGTTGTATTTAGGTACTGTGGTGTGTGCATAAGAAGCTGAAAGAGTGTGTAAACACAAGGGACTACCTTTCTATTGCTTCACCAAATGAATAATAGAGCCCACATGACTTCCAATTGTTTATGGGCAAGTTTCTCTTGACAAATCTAGTCCCTTTCTAAAAATTCCCAGCTAGAAGTTATCCAGAGGGTCTTTTCCTGAGCAGTCTGAGGCTAGCAGCCCCAGATTAGTATGAGGACTTAAATGGAAACTGCACAGAAGACTAAATTTGTTGGACTTTGCAGCTCGTGCTTATGCTTAAAGATGATTGTTCTTGAACCCTTACATTGGGCTTGCAAATCTAAGGTATAGCCCAATGTATATTTTTATAACTATTTTCTCCTCTACTATATGAGCTTTTAATAATAGCTTAAGACAAAAAGGACAAGAAGAAAAATTCATAGCAAGATGCTCACAAGGTGTATGCCCTTAAAATAGCGTCTGCTCCTCCTTTTTAAAATCTCAGTGTTTAGTATAGTCGTACCAAACTCTGTTCTTTAGGCGCATGCTGAAGTAACCATCACTTTCATTTACTCTGCCTACTGTGGCATGGGGCATACTTTTTGGGAAAAAACTGATTAACTTGTCCTTTATATTCTTGTGTACATGGTGACTTGTTTAAACCTAATTTGTCTTTGTCTTAAAAATAAGATGCTTATGAGAATGAAGATTTAAGAATGTCAATTTGCTCACACAGATACATAACCTTGATTTGCATCTTCCTTTGTTTGAAGTATTTATTTTGTAACCAGCCTTCAGTTTGCACCGAGTCTCTTAGTTGCCTCCGGGCTCCTAACTTGAGGAGGCCGCTGGCCAGTTGCAAGAGTTGTCCATCATATGGCCGTGCCCCTTGCCGCTGACTGGTTGCAAGCTGTCTACCATGTGGTCCTGCCCCTTACTGCCCAGTGGTGGAGGGGAGCAGGGCCACACAACAGGTAGCCCTCAGCCAGTCAGCGGTAAGGGGTGGGGCCATCAATCATCTTGCTGTCAGCCCTTCATGACGGCAGCCCCTCCTCCCCCCACTGGTGGTCTGAGCAGTCAGGCCACAGCACCACGAAGACTGCTGGCTCCTTTATTTTCAGTAAGTTTTTGCAGCAAGTCTGCCACTTGTTCACAGAGCCTTTCATTTTTCCCAGAGCCCGGCCAAATTCATGGTTTCCATGAAAATTGTGCAATCGTGAATTTGGTACATCCATACTCATGGCGCATAAAGATTTAGTTAGGCTTAGGATAAATACATAAAACACATTTGCATGTGTGACTTAAAACCACAAAAGTCCAGCTAATGCATCAGCCTTTACACCCTGCTTTTATAAAAGGCAGTTATTTTAGAGGAAGCTTTCCAAATGAAAATGGATGTTAAGGACGGGAAGACTTGGAGACGGGGAAAAAGCAAATGTATAGCTGGGTGGTAACAATTCTATTAGAGCAGTAAAAATAGGAGATGATGCATCTTCTAAATAAAAATAGAATAAACTGAAGAGAACATCCACACAACAATAAATCTACTGTTTGGGTGTTTATGGTTTGGATGTGTAATGTTTCCCTATAATCCTTGCTTTCATTATTTGATGCTCTTGTCATCCAGCTTTATAACTTTTCTTGAAAATCCCCCTCAAATAATCCTACCTTTGGCAAATACCCAGCCTGATCGTTGCGTACGTATTTTTTCCCACCTCTTTCAACATAACTGGTAAATTCTGCAGAGGCAACTGTCCCTGGATGCCCATGCCTCGCCCACACTGCTCCGAGTCGGTCCAAGTGGTGCGGGTCGAGGCAATCCACTGCTATAGCAGCAAGATGCACAGGGCCTTGCTGCTGTGGCAGAATGGCCCCCGTGACCACATCCCTCCAGGTTGGCGCAAAGGAGTGCAAGGGGCAGAGGCTATTCTGCAGTCAGAACACGGAGGGAAAATATCCCTCCATACCCATCCTGCCAATCAGCTGATTAGCAGGATGGGAGGGGTTGTCTGTGTCCACTGCTGCTTTTTGGCAGCTACCAGCTGCTGATTGACAGTCTGCCCCAGCATTAGGCAGACAAGGGAGCAAGCTGCGAATTAATGGGATCCCTGAAAGGTGGGGTGGTCCCAGGAGAAGCCCCACAGTGAAGCTTTCCAGCCATCAGGCCAGAATACACACACTCCTGAATTTCTCTGAAAATCTTACTGGTAGAAATGAGGTCCTGTCTGTGACACAATCCTGGTTCAAAACAAAGAAAAAAAGTGTATATAGAGAATGACTCTTTTGCCTCAGTACAGGAGATCTAATAAAATATGGGTTGGAGGCAGTCAGTTTACTAGCCAGTGATGCATTATCTATGCTTTCTTTTCTGTCATCTGTCTAAACACCATTTTGAAGGAAGAGCAATAGGGTGGAACTGAAAATGCAAGACATGATTTTTAGACGTGGGGAGAAGGGAGTTGGGTGGTTTAGTAAACAAAGCACAAAACTTTGATCTATGATGCTTTTGATCCCACATGAAATTAGCTTAATGACCACATGCTAGTAGTGCGCATGCTGGAAAAACACCTTGCAGTAGTCAAGCATATGTTTTGGCACAACCCCAGACCTAAGGCAGGCAGTCTGAGATGCATGTAGTGAATTGTATCTTGTCCAGAAATCACTCAAGGTCAAGACTATGCTAGACAGCTTATGAATGACTGTCAAGTGTTTAGAAATAAATGTAATCTCATATAAAGTTGATTTCTTGTGTTGAGTCGCAATGATCCCAGAATGATCTGGCCAACTCCCTTTTAATAGATAGCAAGAATCTACACTGAGACAAGAGTTTCCTACTGAAAACCAAGTTCCAATTCTGGCTATGGAGACGGATGTTTGTAGTTGAAGAAGAATAATTCAAGGGTACTTTAATTCAAATTTCACCTCCCAAAAGTGACTGGAGTGTCTAAATGGAAGGAAAAGATTGCCCTTTTCTGGCAGCTGAATGCCACCATTGCCAACAACCACATTGGCTCTTATCTGTTAGCTTTATTTTAATGCCCTGGTTCTGTGTGGGCAAAGCAAATAGGCCCAGATAAGGCCTCATTTGTTTTACTTGTTACTAATGCACCAGTAACATATAAACTGTTGTCACTGCTGATACTATGATCCCTTAATAGGAAGGGATTGTGGATCTACTACAGATGCTAGGAACAATTTTTTGAGGCTGTTGATTTCCCTAGAGGGTAATGGCTGGGCAGTGTTGATTACCTGAATTTCAAGGCTGCATGTCCAGCTAAATTTTTCCTCTAGTATAGAGCATGCATGATTCCTGAGCAGGAATATTGTTTCCCGCTTTAAACTGCTGCCATACTATACAGCCTCCCACTTCCATCTGTAACTTTCTTTTGCTTAATTGGTAAATTAGATGGAGATCAAGCCACTGCCATAGTTCTGGTGTGGGGTTTTTTTCCAGCCATCCTTCTGGCAGAAGAAGAATCTTACCTTTACAGTGGGCTGCAAAGGTGCTAGTGAAGTATGGTTATCCTCCCTCATTGCACTCCACTTGCTTTTCGGATGGCTGTAGTCCTCATAGTCTGTCCAATTCCAGGCAAGCCTACTCCTGGCATTGTTGCCTTGCTTGTCAAGAATATCTGGCGGAGGCTGCCTAAAAATTTAAAGACAGAATGCAATCAGGTCCAAAAGGTTTAGTTTACTCCTGGTGACCCATTCAGAATAGCATGGGAATCTTTGTATAAGATTTTAATACAAAAGAGCTATTGCGTCCAAAGACTTGACTAGGTATTTCTTTCTACTGATACTTTTATTCTAGTTCCCAAGATGAAAAAGGAATGGATACAAGTCTAAATCTGTCAGTCTGCCATAATAGAAGGCATCTCTGAAAAGTCCTAATGCTTAAACCTAGATTTCCTCTTGCGTGTAACTGTGATATTAGGCCTGTTAGGGTCTGGTGCTTTCATACAGGACTCAAGTTAGATACCCCAGTTTGTCAAGTCAAAACACCATGCTCTAGCCAGAAGCGTGTAGTATCTTGTACTATTCAATGGTGGTAAATGCTTTTATACAAGATGAGCCAACTATGTAATACCTTATTTACTAACATACTACACATCCTCCACCTAAAATTAGCCTTCCAAAATTGGGGAGCATGTTTTAAATAGGGCAGTTGATGTGCTGCCCAGAATAGCAGCAGAAGCTTTTCTATTCAGGCAGCACCAATGGAGTCAATTGACTTCATGACCCGTCAGAATCCACTTCATTAGTCACCAACCAGTCGATCACAGTAGACTGGCCGATCATGGAGCCTCTGACAGTCTATCTCAATCTGGGGGAGCTGTGCATGTGCATGCGCTCAGCCCCCGGCCCCAGGTTGAGATCAAGCCTGGGCAGTACGCAAGCTTGGTACCGATCAGAGTACGGGAGGCTCCCGCTGCTGCATGCACCCCAGCAGAGGCCCAGGGGGCACATGCCCTCCCAATCTACGTGGGGCAGAGGTGGCTGTGGCTGTGCCCTGAGCTGTGCCCCAAGCCCTTCAGCTACCCCGGGAGCACCACGACACCATGTGCGTCCCACTACTGGGTGGGCAGGGGACATGGCTCAGCCCAGCGATGGGACACGTAGTGCGGCACTCCCAGGGCAGCTGCAGCAGGGCTCGGGGTGCAAAGCCCAGTACGCAAAGGCAGCCACCTCCCCCCACAAAGAGATCGGGGGGTGGGGCATGTGCCCACCAGGCCTCCACCGGGATGCGTGCAGCAGCAAAAGCCCACCCCCGCACCTGGACGAACCTCCTGGGCTCCAGTCATCCTACTACCCGGCCTGGCTGGGATCCCACTCATCCCTGCCCCTGCCTCAATCCCTCCCTCACTGCAAGGGCCTCGATCTGCCTTCCCTTCCAACAGCCTGACTTGCTGGGCAATGTGGGGGGTGGCACACAGTAGATCCTATGTTGCAGTTTAATTCAAAAAGTGATCTGGTACTTCGAAAGGTTGGAGACCACTGATCTACCTGATTCCTGTTAGTTGTTTTTCATACAGCATGTGTTTATGACCCTCTCTCCTTTTTAATGGTCTTGATATTCAAGCTATCCTTTGTTTGACATTTTTTGCTGTCTGTGACTTACTCTTAGTGTCTCTCCTCTTATTTCACAGCCTTTCAGACCGCAGTTCTTTTGAGACTATTAGACGTGCCTCTGCAGTCCAGTGTTCAGCAGTACCTACGGTCCCAGCTTTTGGCTAAACATTCAAGAGCTGCTGCCAATTTCGCTGTAAAAGGGTTAAAACTAGCTTTTTCCTGAGTAGCAAAGGGAGGGTTAGTGAGCTGAAGACTGGGGTCTGTCCCTCCTGCATATGGCCCTAACTCTGGAAAAAAAACCCTCGCCCTTTGCATTCTGCCTTCTCAAAAACAGTATCCTATCAGAGGGGGGCATGTGAAAAAATATGATGTTAGAAACACCAGTCAGTGAGGAGAAGTTACTGTATGCTAAGGTAGTAGAACGATTTATAACACCTGAATTCAGCTAAGTCTATGTGAGGATACTAAATGGCTTCCCAGAGAACACCCAAACATATGCAAGGAAGACACCAGAACAAGCTGTCAGCTGCAACAATCCTCCTGTGTCTATTCTAGCCTGCTGAGAAGAAATGCTTGAAGATTATCCTACACCGAGCTCCTTGCTGTCAAAGCTTGTCCGGTATCCAAACGAATTACCTTTACAGTTAGCTCAGTTACCTAAGCATGCCTTGGGAGCAAACTACACGTGCTCCAGTTCCCCACTCATTTCCTCTGAAACTCTTGTTCCAAACAAATAATACTTTGTTTAAGGAGGGTATTGGGTCACTGATTGCCATTGCTGTAGCCAGAGAAGAGAACTCAAGCTGTGATCAAGTAGGCCTGACTAAACCCTAAGGGGTTCAATACACTTTGCATTCAACACCCCCTAAGATAGCTAGTTGTCATGGCACAGTCTACTGCTTGTTCTTTTCCATGCAGTGTGTGAGGGTGTGCTCAGTTCATCTTGGCTAACATGGCTCTTCATGCTTAGTACAATGAATGTTTTAGAGAAGACTTGGGCTCCAACATTGTAAAATAGTGCCTCAGAGTCCTTCCCAAACTAGGCACAAAAAGGTTGTTAAGGGGATGCATGCAAACTATGGCAGCAATCAGCAGCTTCCTGCCTACTTCAACTACTGCCACTTCCCTCACTGAAGATTTTTTTTTTTTTCTTAAGCCTCCTGTAGGTATCATGAAATGTCATGAAATGGGTGATGGGATGTTTTGGAAGGGTCTGGGCACGACAATTCCAGGAATCTATGAATTGAGAGACAGGCAGAGTGAAACGCTGAAAATGCTGACATAAGAAAGAAGTGCAAGTGCTATAGATGTGTTAATGCAGGGGGAAAGATGGGTAAAATGGTGCCAGACTCCAATGTCAGACATTAGCCCCAAGAGGTCTAGAGCAAAACTCATCAAGAATGGGCAAATTAAGTTTTGCTGTCATGTGGGAAAGGCATGGTAAGTGTGTGTGTCTGTGTGATGTTTCCAGCTGGGTCCGAGTACTTTCTAGAACTCCAAAAGGAAATGTGATGCAATAATATAGGGGCATAAAATGATCAAGAAAGAGGGTGTAATGGGCTGTAATGTCATGGCAGGAACTACTGTTCCCAACAGGCTGCTGGGGAAAAGAGAAGGAAGTGGAGGCAGAAATGGCTGGAGGGAGTGGGGGTGTGAAGAGAGAGAAGCAGCATCTGCCAGCAAGACGTATGCTGAGACCCAGGAGCTGCAGTGGGGCTGACTGCAAGCCACAGCAGTGGGGCTCAGACAGGGAGCCCATGTACGTGGTAACTGAGTGTTGTATGAGACTAAAGACTTGTTTGAGAGCCCCTGCAAGTTAAGGGAGGGCTCGAGATTTCTTCAGTGTATCGCATTACGTTGTTAATGTTCCCTTTTATGTTATCTTGCTACCTGCTGTCCCTGAAGGGTTTTATCATTGAGTCATTGTTATCGTCTGTTATGTATTCTAAGCATATGTATCTTAATGCTTGCTCGCCTGTGTGTTTCCTACTCTGCTTAGCCCATTGGCCTGTGAATCTATCCCTCTATATGTCTGAGATCCTTTCTTTTGGCTCCTGTGCAGTTTCTGGGGTTCGTTACAATTGGCGGCACCAGTTGGCACAGCCCATAAGGTGCAGAGCAAATGGTTGTAGTGTGCACGTTTGCTATTTTACAGACATTCATGTAGGAAAGATGAGCATCCCAGGGCAAGGAAATGTACCACCCCCATCCTAATGCCTCAAGGCCAATATTTAACTCAGCAGCACCATTTAATAGGGAACACCAAGACTGGGATGACTGGCATGACCAGTCTGAAATGGCAGCTGAGTTAAATGGATGGGATGAGGCTACTAAACTGAAATTCCTGTCTCTATTACAGGGAGAGTGGACTGCACCTGTCGACTTCTAAGATTTGCAGCTGCCGTGCATATTTCCCATAACCAAGGATGCCATCCACGACGCCTTGTAAAGAAATCACAGATTACTTTTTACAGAAATTACAGAACTTTGCTGATTATTTCTGCTTTTTTCTGGGAAGGAGTTTCCCCCTGTGTACCACAGATGGTAAAGTGAAGTTATGTGATGTCATGGTAGAAAAGAATTTTAACAATTCCTCTATGAAGGGAGGCAATGATCAATGGCAAACTGAAGAGATGGTGCTGCGGAGACGAGGAGGGTTTATTTGAACCCAAGCCTAATTGAGGATTGGGATTCCTAGTGGGAACTGCAGTGGGTAAAAGCCACAGGGGCAAAATCCCAGAGCGTATTGCCAATTTATCAGTGGAGCCTCAGATTGCATACCAAGGCACCATACTTGGGACACTTGAGACTAGGGTGGCCATTCTGCAGAAAGACCCCAGACCACAGAGGCCAGTTTCCATAAGGGCACTGAATTAAAAAAAATACCAGCATCTTGGAGATCAGAGCGATAACCTCCAGTGGATGGTAGGGAAGTTGGACCAAGAATTCAGATTAAGCCGTCATGGCCTGGGACATGAAAAACTGCAGGAAGTCTTACTGCAGCACACCAATATGCACTCAGCCTGGAGGACCATGATCTGGGCCATACAGGCCTGACAAACCACTAGATAAACATGGTGCCAGACCGATCAAACAAGGCTCTAGGTGGGTTCCCATCCACTTCCAGATGGCATTTGACCAACAGCTGCAAGAGATGGAAGAAAGAGGCCTCAGCCTGCCCACTGTTAGCCCCTGGGTCTCCACTGTGGTGTTGGTGCAGAAGAATGGAGGAGGCATGTAGGTCCATGAGGACTATTGCCTGCTGAATAATGCCACTGTTAAGGATGCTTATCCTTTACCTTAGATTGACATGCTAGACCTCTTGGCCTAGGTCCAATAGTTCTCAGCACTCAGTTTGGCTAATACATACTAGCAGGTGGAAGAGCGCCTGGAGGACCAAGCCAAGACCGCCTTTTGTGTTAGGAAGGGCCTTTTTCAATTTAATATTATGCCTTTCAGGCTATGCAATGCCCCCAGGACATTTTGGAGACATAGATATCGTGGTCGCTTGGAAGATACCATGGTAATAGGCCGAACTTTTCAGGAACATTTGCAGAAGTTGGAAGCAGTGCTTAAGAGGCTGAAAGAGGCCATTTAAAAATTAAACCTACCAAATGCCAGCTTTTCTGCAAGGAAGTAACTTCTTGGGACACCTGATCTCCACAGGGGAGCTAGGCCCAAAGTTAGAGAAGGTGGAGGCTGTTGAAACCTGGCCAATACCCCATAATGTAAAGGAGCTGTTTAGCACTGGGGGGCTAGCCTCCTATTATAGCAGCATTGTGACAAGTTTTGCCACCATCATGAGACCCTTACATAAGCTCTCTAGTAAGGCGAAGTTCACCTGAACGAAGGGATGTCGGGATGCCTTTCTTGAACTAAAGGTTAGTGTCACCCCCCACCTTAGCATACCCTGACCTCAGTTACCTTTCCTGTTGGACACCAATGTGAGTGACTTTGGCACTACAGCTGTTCTGTCACAAGTGGAAGGAAGCCAGGAGAAAGTGATAGGCTATGCAAGCCAATCCCCGAACAAAGAGGAGCATCCATATGCCAGCATGAGAAAAGAATTGCTGGCTGTAGCGATCTTTACCAGGCACATTTGACATTTTCTGTTTGGGAGACGCTTCACATGAATCGACCATGGTGCACTCTAGCTATACAACTTTCAGCAACCCGAGGGACAATTGGCTAGGTGATTGGAACAACTAGCCAAGTTTTACTATGGAATAGTGCATTGTCCTGGACAGCAGCACCAAAATGCTGATGCCCTGTAGACCCCCTGCTGAGGCTGAACCAAAAGCGGGGGTGGCAAGGGAACAGCCCTTATCCATAGAAGAGACGGAGTAGAATAAACCAATGAAGGACTCGGGGGCAGTCAGAGAATTAGCAGATTGGGGTGAAAAACAATGGAAGGATGCTGATATTGGGAAGTTAATAGTGTGGAAGTAAAGTAATAGCAAAGAGTTCCCTGAAGCTGGGTGTCACTCGTGTCAAAAGTAGGACCAGGCTGCGTGGTCAGAGCTACACATGCAACAAGGAGTTCTGATGTGAACACTTCCAGGGTTGGTGCACAAACCTGGACTTGTCCAAATAGTGGTATCTAAGAGAGAAATACCCACCATTTTGAAAGCCCTATTAACACAGAGGATATTTAGGCATAATTAAAAATCTCTCACAAGATTTAGTCCTGATGCTTCTGATTGGGTTGGAGGAAATCTGTCAGACTGATCGTGAGTGTGGATCATGTGAGGCATCCATGCACACAAGGGAATGAGGAGTGGCCCCGGGGCTTCCATAGTCTCCACACAGGCCAGATGACCTCTGGAAAGGATAGCTATGGATATCCTGGGTCCCCTACCAGTAATACCACAGGGCAACAAGTATGTCTTGGTTATGGATGACTACTTCTCCAAGTGGGTGGAAGCATACCCACTCCTGGAGGCTCAAACTGGTGAAAGTTTTCATTGAGAGGTTTGTGTCCTATCATGACATGTCCTGTTCCTTCTACATTGACCAAAAGAGAAATTTCAAATCTCAGCTTTTTCAGCCACCCAGATCTGCAACCTTTTAGAGATCAACAAAACCCACCCAACCCCATATCACCCCCAATCTGATGGACTGATGGAATGGTTTAACTGTACCTTGGTTGACATGCTGTCCAATCTGATCAAAGACAGTTGGACAATATGAAATGAAGGATGAAGGTACTGACTTACATTATGATATACCAAATGTGGTGTTATTTGAACAGGAGATCTGCCTCCCTATTGATGTTATCTCAGGGATAAATGTGTCAGAATTTAACAACCTTTCAAAATACATCGCAAAGGTGGCAAGAGACCTCAGTTCAGTTAGCTAAGCTGTTCAGAAACATTAGGCTGCAGCCACACAAAAATAAAAGGAGTCCTATGACCTCAGGGTCACTGGACAGTTTTACAAACCAGAGGAATTGGTGTGGGTATGAGTTGGTCCAGGAGGTGTGTGCATTGCCAAAAATTACAAAAGTTTTAGTGGCCCCTATACTATCATTAAGAAGTTATATGAGGCACTTCATGAGCTAGCGAGTGGGTGTCATGGACAGACATCAGTAGTGCACTGTAACAAAATAAAGCCATGGGGAACAGAGACCTT
Organism: Crocodylus siamensis; assembly: GCF_052110815.1. Classification (NCBI taxonomy): domain Eukaryota; kingdom Metazoa; phylum Chordata; order Crocodylia; family Crocodylidae; genus Crocodylus; species Crocodylus siamensis. Next base: position 87,234,519 of record NC_143396.1, on the reverse strand, counting down.
AGTCTGGCAAGGGTACTAGGGAGGCCTGCCTGTCAACCACCAGGATGTCTCTAGGGACTGCACAACCAAACTGTTGCCAACAGAGTCCCAAATAGGCCCAACAAGGTGCTGCCAGAGGGTGCTTGCAAATCCAAGGATGTAGTGAAGATCCATGGCCTGATAGAGACAGGGCTAGTGAGGATGGATGAGTACAGGGGGTGAGACCAGGGATGAGTACACTTTAGAGTACCCAACACCTACCCACACTGAGGAAGGTGCCCGAGCCTGAGTCCACAGGTAGGCCACCAAGGAATTGGAAACCTCTCAGGTGGTTTAGCAATTAGGTGGTGTGAATTGGGTTGGATGTGGGGGTGCATGCAGTGAAGCGGGGGGATATAATGGACTGCAATGTTGCAGCAGGAACTACTGTTCCCAGTAGGCTGCTGGGGGAAAAAGTAAGGAAGCAGAGGGGGAGCTGGGGTTGCATGCCAAGAAACGGTTCAGTGTGGGGAAGAGAGAGCGAAGCAGAAGCTGGTGAGAGGCACGTTGAGACGCAGGAGCTGCAGCAGGACTGATTACAAGCCACAGCAGCAGGGCTCAGATGGGGAGTCTGCATACACGGTAGTTGAGTGTTGTGTGAGACTAAAGCCTGGTTTGAGAGCCCCCCTCAAGTTAAGGGGGGGCTTAAGTTTCTTCAGTGTGTTTCATTACATTGCTGATGTTCCCAGTTTTGTTATCTTGCTCTCTGTCCCTGCAGGGTTTTATCACCAAGTCATTGGTATTGTCTGTTGCATATATTCTAAATGTATGTACCTTCATGTTTGCTCACCCGTGTTTTTCCCAATCTCTTTCACCTGTTGGCATGTGACCCTGTCCCCCATATCAACTTGAAAACCCTCCTTTGGGTCCTGTGCAGTTTCCAGGAGTCTTCTTTGCTAATGGCAGGTGAAGCTGTGTTAGAGCCTACCAGTATTAGCTTTTATTGGCTGAGCCTTATTGTAAGTACTTGATCAGTGCTTTTAATGATCTTACTAGGCTCCTATTACTACATATTGTAATGTTTCTGTCTAACATGTAGTTAATAGTTTCATATAATAGTTTAGTGTACATTTAAAGTAACTGTATAACTACTACTGACTTATGGATTTAATAAAGGCATTTTATCTAAATTACAGATGTGATCAATCGAATGCCAGTGAGCCCCTACATCAGCCACTATTATTGATTTCCCTGCCAGTGACTGCCACTGGTGATGGGATTGGTGGCAAGTAGTGGTGAGGGAAGGGGTGGTGGCTGAAGTAGCAGAGTGGGAGGGAAGTGGTAGCAGTGGCTGAAGTATGAGGGGAGGAAGGGAGGTACAAGACGGCAAATTTCCTGTGGTGGGGTGTTTAGGGATCTCTGTCTCAATGGGTTTATTCTTGCACCTGTGGGTTCAGGAGGTACTGCTATTCCATTTTATGCGTATGGTTATAGAGAAAGTCACTGACCTGCCCAAGATCGACAGGGAGACTGACAGGGCAGGTTTAATCCCCCTTCATCTTACAGGTCTGGTCTGACCAAGCTACTGTCAATGCTGCCCTACATAAAACAATGAATAGGTTCATATACAACAACATAGTTGATGGCCACTATTTGGCACCCAAAAAGTATTTGCCTTTATCCTTGTTCTCTGCCCCAGAAGAGGGGAAAGCTCATAGGAGCTGCATCATGCTTTTTTGATACCTGTCACCATTGTAATTTAAACTATAATGGAGTAAAGGCTTTGCTAATCCATTTACCACATGGATACCACTGCAGAAATATTTCTGTTTTCCAGCTATCTATATTTCCTCCATACTTATTCTTTTTGCTTGGGATTCTTTTTATCATGATTTTCCAAAAAGATGAAAAGACCACTAATGACAAATTGGTGAAAACCATTTAATTGAGAAATAAACCACAGGAGCAGCTGACACCCCCACCCCCCAGAGAGCAAGCATCTGGTTTTTAGGGCTATAAGAGGTGAAGTGAAAGACAAAACTTTCCCCTAAATGGGTTTTTATAGTTCTGCATGAGGTAGCAGGGAGTTTTTAAAGGCAGACATGGAAAGAACAGACTGTCAATGTTAGCCTGATGATTTATGTATTAGATGTACATCCCACCCTATCCAAAAGTCCCAGAGGAGCTTACCATAAACAGACAACTCGTGTGATGCTCCATGGAAACTGGTCTTAGACATGAGTTGGTCTTACACACTTCCACTTACAGGGATTTGTGAGCAACATCCCTCTGTGGAATAGTTATACTTCAGTATAGAACCAGAATACTGTGGGTGTGGAGCTGCTTTCTAGTTTATAAGAAGTAAGTGAGCTGGCTCTTGGGATGTTTACAGTGGGAACAGGGTGATTTATCTAAAGGGAATACAAGGGAAGGTGATAAAACAGAAGGTTATAAAACTCCTGTCACATAGGGCCAAGGTGGGAACCAGACAAACAGCAGCATTTTTGTCTGGCTTAAAAAAAGACTCTCCAAGCATGTCTACACGTTCATTAATGCACTGTAATTACAGTGTATTAAGCTTAGTACCTGTAATAGCAGTACAACAATGCACAGTAGCACTATTGCACACAGTTTTTTGTGACGCTAATGCTCAGTAGACTAGTGCTACTGAGCATTAGCACAGTTTTTGCCTGCCACGCTAGTGTGCAGAAGAATTAGTCTACTGTGCATTTAGCATCTCATGTAGAAGTGCCTTCCTTCAACAAGGGGGTAAATGTCAAGGTTGTCCTTAGGGAGGTATTCAGACTGACAAAAGCTCCTTCTGGACATCTGAAAAAGTTAGGCCTGTTTACGTGAACAGTAATAGATCTTTTGGCAAAACAGTCAGGCATGTTCACTACATCTTGGAGCAAAGGATTTGAACTACTTTTTCCTACTGTTAAAATTAAGTAATGCCTTAGTTGGACATGTTGGTTACAAGGTACATGAATGGTACAGGGTACTGTAACCACAGGCCCACTCTAAGCGTGGGAAAATTGCAAATGTCAAGGAAAGAGAAAAGGCACAATGCCTCCTGACTTGGAAAAACCAGAGCACAACCTACAATGTAGCTGGCTACACCAGTATAAATGTTCTGTGGGATGGCTACCCAATTAATTTACCTTTTAAACCAGTCCTCTCTGTATTATATGTAAAATGCTGTGACAGTTTCAAAGTAGCTGCAGTTCTGGCAGAGCCATAGGTTTGAGACTTAGTATTCTTAGTTTCTATTGGTTTCTGTGGGGTTTCTATTCTATTGGTTTCTATTGGTTTCTGTTCATTTTCCCCACAGGCATTCTCACAGGCAACTAATTAAAGCAGATTTTAACCACCTGAGTCTGTCTTCTTACGTGCTCTAGTCACCATGGGACTCTAGCATAATGTAGTTAGCATAATTGTAATCCTAACTAAGCTCGAGGAAGTTGAGGAGCTTCTGATTCATACAGTCTCTTGCCACTAGGTTCTTTAACCCTCATTGTGTTTCTAGTAGGTGGCACTAGGTTCTGGTTATACACCCAGCCATTTGGAGTGTGGGAGCTATCTTTCCTGCTGAAAGGTGTTGAGAGTACCAGGAATTGCACCTGAAAGGTACCTGTGACAGTCTCCTTCAAGACGGGGATCCAGATCCAAATTAAGGTTGTAATGGTTTGAGGGAGTTAGAAGTCCCTCTTGCTGTGACCCTGGGACACAAAAGGGGAGGATGTATTACACCAGTGATGTTCAATCTTTTTTCCGTGCGCAGGCTGGATGGGAGGCTCAGGGCTGATCCATGAGCCAGACTGAGCCTAGTGAGCCAGGTTTGGGCCCTACACCACCTCCCTTATCCATGCACTACCTTCCAGGGCCAGCCCCATGTCCCCAGATTGGGCCCAAATTGGACCCTTCCACACATGGATCCAACATACTTTCTGGCCCATGGCCCACCCCACCCAGGTCTAGAAATTTAGCAGCAGAGGGACAGCAGTTGCTGCTACTGCTCCCCCTTCACCACATTTTCAGACCCCTGGGAGCTCTTGCAGGCCAGGTGACATAGTTCCACAGGCTAGATTTGACATGAGTCGGGGATTGAGCACCTCTGTACTATATTCATTGAGTTTGTAGTGGTTAGGGGCATAGGGAGAGTAGGACCTCTAGAAATACATTGAAAAGAAAGTTGTAACTAAGACTATCAACACCAAATAGGTAAGTGTTCCTTAGGCCAGTAAAAGCAGTGCTTAGTAAATAATGGTGCATCTATGTATGCATTTACTCTGGCCCAAATTTACTCTGGTGTAAACTAATCCAGAGTAAGGGTTTTGGGGCAAGCATCTACACACGCAGATATTGGGGACAAGATTTGCACTCAGTTCCCTGCAGCCCTGCAATGGACCACTGCTGCCACCAGGGGGGAGCTCCAGGCTCTCCCTTGGTGTTAGCCTAGGGGCTGGCGGGGAGCACCTGGCTCTGGGGGCTGCCTGCTGTTGTGGCAAGGACACTGTCCCCCTGTCCAATCAACAGGGAACTCCTATCTCTGGCTCCCCAATCAGGGGATGGGGCTGGGGAAAAGCAGCGGGGAGGTGCAGGTCCCAGCCCCCTGCCCTGATCTGCTTGTGGGACAGCTAGCAGCTAGCTCGCTGCTAGCTACCCCACAAATGAATTAGGAAGGGGGCTGAGACCTACCCCTGATCACCTAGGTTCCTTGATCACCTAACTGGGGCGTGGGGCTGGGACCTGCCACTGACTGAGATGGTCCCCACCAGCCCTGGGCTGCATGGGAAAGTCTGCTTATGCAGCCTGGAGCTTATGCAGGCTGGGGACTAGCTGAAACAGGACAGTCCCCAACCATCTCCAGGCTGCATGTACTTCCCTGCACAGCCTGAGGATGGTGGGGAACTATCCGAGTCAGGAGCAGGTCCTACCCAGCTCCAGGCTGGGCAGGGAACTATCCCCATGTAAGGAGCTCTCAGCCTCTGCATTTACTCTGGCCCCAATCTGGCCAAGGAATAAGGACTGGGGAGCTTGTTCCAAGCCCCTGCTTCATGATTGGCGTCTGGCAGCTCCTGGCTGCCGGGGCAGAGGAACATTGTCCCCTCCTGGGCATGTAGGGTGTGGGGCTGGAAAGTTTGTTCCTCACCCAGCTCCATGAGTTGGGGGCAGGGGAGAACAGGCTGCAGAGCTGGGAGAGAGCAAGCTCCTCAGCCTGTTCCCCCCCCACCCGCAGCTCTGCACCTGTGGAGCTGGGCAGGGAACAAGTTCCTCAGCCCCCACCAGCAGGGAGCTCACAGCACCAGCTCTGCAACTGCAGGGCCATAGGAGCCTGCATGAGGACTATATCCCCCCCACCTTGGCAGCAGGGAGCTCTGACCCCCCTGTTCCCAGACTGCAATCTTGGAGCAGGGGCTGGGAGGTAAGGATGTGGGATAAGGGTTGAGAGACCAGCCTGAGACTCATGACTGTGGGGCTCAGGTTGGATGATGAAGGCCTCCCAGCCCAAGCCCCATGTCCATGAAGCTCAGGCTGGGAGATAAGGGTCTTGGAGCCATGATCACAAACTGAGAGCAGGGGTCTTGGAGCTCCCTGCTGCCAGGGTAGGGAGACATAGTCCCTGCACAGGCTCCTGTGGCAGTGCCTGCCCCGGTATCAGGGCCCGAGGGCAGGGAGCTATCTCTCACCCCCTGGTGGGTGGCTGACTGGGCAACAAGGTGATATTTGCCTCAACATCAGTTGATCTCAATAGACACTATAGGTTCCATTATTCCAGCACTGTCCCAACATAGTAAGAGAGCTGCTTCACCTAACTGACTGCAGTCTATTGCAAGAGTATGGAGCTGTGTTTGGATGTGGGAGCTAAGAATCCAAGAAACCCTATTGAGGGGAACCACTAAAAACATATGAAACAAGAATTTTTAATCTCTGCTGATGTAGGCAGGATTTAAAAATGATTTAGAGCTATGAAATCTGGCAGAGGTCTGCTTCATTCCATGTCTGAGTTCTACTTGATCACTTCTGCACCACATAAGGCTTTGCACAATGTCACAGCTGGTGCTCCCTAGCTTTCCTCAAACCTAATTTCATATACTTATAACCAACCTAGGCAAATTTAAAAGTTAGTTAGCCTTTGAGATGCTCTGCACTGGGGAATAAATACAATTCCAATGCCAAAGCTCCTGCCACTGACACCCCTTCCTCTGCTTGCACCTGTTATGGGCTCTGTCCAGGCATGGCCACTGACCACTGAGGCTTCTGCCCAGGTTTTGGTCTGTTTTTTTGGGATTACAGCCTTCATGTTCCTGCCAAGAATAGCCAGGTGTGGGAGTGATTGTGGTGTATGAAGTGCCTCCTAGTGGCTTCTCTCAGGAATTGGATAATGGAGGTGCAGGAGGTGGTAGATAGGCTCAGAAGCATCTGTGAGCACGAGGTCTTCATCGACTCAGTCCAGAGACCTCCAACATCATGGAAAAGGGGCAGCCAGAGAAGGCACTGGACAACAGGAGACACAGGTACTCCAGAAGGTGGAAGCTGGCAGCTTGTCACTTTTGGGAACAGGCAGCACTCCTTTTCTGGAACTGTGTTTGTCCATCTGGAGAACAGGTATGAAGCCCTGGCACTGAGCAAGGAGTCGACTCTAGTGGCAGGGGACACCAAACTAAGTACCCCTAAGGGAGGGAGGATCAACACTACTGCTACCAAAGGAAACAATGGGCGGTGCTGGTTGGAGATTCCATCCTGCAGAGCATGAAGGCATCCATCTGCTGGTCTGACCTGGAGGTCTGTCAGGAGCCCACATCCAAGACATCGTAGAAAGGTTGCCAAGACTCATCTGGCCCTCTGCTACTCCATGTTGCTCATCTATATTGGCACTAATTATACTTGCAGGGATAACCTTGAGCAGATCATAAGTGACTACATGGCTCTGAGTGCAAGGGGTAATGGAACGAGGGCCCAGCTGATGTTTTCATTGATCCTTTCAGTCTAGTAAAGGACCAACTAGGAGCAGACACATCCTAGAGATCAACATGCAACTCCATAGGTGGTGTGCCACCAGGGTTTGGTTTCTTTGACCATATGGTGTTCTTCCAGGAAGATGGACTGCTGGGAAAGAAGAGAGGGGCCACCTGACAAAGGAAGGGAAAAGTGCCTTCATGTAGAGACTTGCTAACTTAGTGAGGAGGGGTTTAACCTAGGTTCACCCAGGGATGGAGAAAAATGCCTAGAGGTAAATAAAGAGTTGAAGAACCTGAACAAAAACTTAATAAGGGAAAATGATAACAAGCCTTGGCAATATTGTCATCCATGTGGGAATGAACGATATGGCCAGGGGCAACCCTGACCGCATTATGAAGGAATTCAAGGCTCTGGGGGACAAGCTTAAGGAGACGGGGGCGCAGGTGGTATTCTCGTCTCTTCTTCCGGTGAGTTGGTGGGGACAGTGACACGAGGCCTGCATTGGCGGAGTCAACCGGCGCTTACGCAGTTGGTGCTACCAGGCAGACCTTGGGTTCCTAGATAATGACCCATGCTTTTGTGCGGGGGACTTGCTGGGGCGGGATGGGCTTCACCTCTCTCCTAAAGGCAAGCGTGTCTTCTCTTCCAGGTTGGCCAATCTCATACGGCGAGCTTTAAACTAGCCTTGCCGGGGGAGGGGGCCACAGGAAGACAAGGAGACACCACCCAAGCAAGACAGGTGACAAATGCAAGGAGTGCCCAGGTAAGAAACAGGGGTGCACATAGTCTTCCAAATCAGGGGGTGGCACACGCAGCTATGCAAGGCCTTAAATGCCTATATACCAATGCTTGTAGTACAGGGAATAAACAGGAGAAACTCGCCCTCAGAATAACCAGTTCAGACCCAGACATAATAGGGCTTACAGAAACGTGGGATTCATCCCACGACTGGTCAGTTAGCATTAGGGGCTATAGGTTTTACAGGCGGGATAGAGAAGGAAGGAAAGGCGGGAGTGTGTCACTCTATGTCAAGGAGCAATACACATCCTCTGACAACAGAATGGGGTCAGAGGAGGGGCAAGCTGAAGTGCTCTGAGTCAAGATGCAAGGGGGTTGTGGGGAGAGGGATTTAATGGTGGGGGTCTACTACAGACCCCCCAACCAAGGGGAGGATCTGGACGGGGAATTTTCAGGCCAGCTTGCAGAGGCACTTAAGGCAAGGGATGTAGTTGTCATGGGAGATTTAAATTACCCGGACATGCTGGGAGGAGCAGTCAGACAGGTCGTACCATTCCAGGAGGTTCCTGGCCGAGATACAGGACCTCCACTTAATTCAGGAGGTGCACAGTCCCACCAGAGGAAATGCCCTGTTGGACCTGGTCCTGGCCACAGGCCACAGCCTGGTAAAGGGCCTCCAGGTCCTTGACCACCTGAGTGATAGCTATCATCACTTGCTGGAATTCACCATCCAGCGCAGGGTGTCAAGGGCCTACAGCAAGACAGTAGCCCTAGACTTTAGGAGGGCCAACTTCAACAAGTTGAGGAGACTAGTGGGAGAGGTGCTGGGGTTCTTGAGAGCAGAGGAACTCAGTTCCCAAGATGAGTGGTCGTTCCTTAAGGAGACGATACTCAGAGCCCAAGGGGTGACCATCCCAACAAGAAGCAAGGGGGACAAGAGTGCCCAAAAGCCCCTCTGGCTCACCAAAGGTGTACGGGAATGCCTGATTGCCAAAAAGGCAGCATACAACCGGTGGAAGGGGGGGTGCTATCTCCAAAGAGGAGTATACATCCTCTGTTTGGGCCTGTAGGGGGGCTGTCAGGAAAGCTAAGGTGGACATAGATCTAGGGCTAGCATCCAAAATCAAAGATAATAAAAAGTCCTTTTTCAAATTTATAGGGAGGATGAAGAAGGCATCAGGAAATGTGGGGCCCCTGCAAGATATGCTGGGCAATCTGGTGGTTGTGCCAGAGGAGAAAGCAGACCTCTAACCAATTCTTCACCTCCATTTTCTTGTGCAGGGACTGGGACTTCCCTAGAATGATGCAAGACGGACTCGAGGAGAATGCCTCCAGACCTCAGGTTGGGGAGGACCAGGTTAGAGAGCTTCTGGAGGGGCTGGACGTGTTCAAATCAGTGAGTCCAGATGCTCTCCACCCCAGGGTGTTGAGGGAGCTAGCAGGGGTTATTGCGGGGCCCTTGGCATGGCTTTACGAATGCTCGTGGTGCTCAGGCCAGGTGCCAGATGATGGGAAGATAGCCAATGTGGTCTCCAGCTTTAAAAAAGGGAGGCAGGAGGACCCGGGCAACTATAGGCCCGTCAGTCTTACCTCAATCCTAGGGAAACTCTTTGAGAAGATCATCATGGAACACATCTGCAATGGGCCAGCTTCAGGGATGATGCTCAAGGGCAATCAGCATGGTTTCATTAGGGGCAGGTCATGTCAGACCAACCTGATTGCCTTTTATGATCAGGTCACAAAAGCGTTGGATGCAGGTGTCGCCGTGGACATAGTCTTTCTGGACTTCAGCAAGGCCTTTGACACTGTCTCCCACCCCATCCTCATTAAAAAAACTAGACGACTGTGGCACTGATGCCTACACAGTCAGATGGATCGCAGATTGGCTGAAGGGTCATACTCAGAACTTCAGAGGGTGGTGGTGGACGGGCCATATTCGACCTGGGGAGAGGTGGGCAGCGGAGTCCCCCAGGGCTTGGTCCTTGGGCCTGCGCTATTCAATTTCTTTATCAGCAACTTGGACGATGGGGTGAAAAGCAACCTGTTTAAATTTGTGGATGATACCAAAATTTGGGGTAAGGTGAGCATGCTAGTAGCGAGGGAAAGACTGCAGCAAGACCTGGATAGGTTACAGGGGTAGGCTAACAAAAACAGGATGCATTTCAATACTGACAAGTGCAGGGTGCTACACTTGGGCAGTAGTAACCAGCAGCACACTTATAAGATGGGAAACTCCCTTCTTGAGAGCACAGAGGCAGAAAGGGATCTTGGAGTCATTGACTCCAAGATGAACATGGGCCGACAATGTCACCTTGTCGTGAATCCACAGGTGCATCTCAAGCAGGGCCAAGGAAGCGATCCTCCCCCTCTACATGACACTGGTCAGCCTACAGCTGGAGTACTGTGTCCAGTTCTGTGCGCCCCACTTTAGGAGGGATATGGACAACATGGAGAGGGTCCAGAGGAGGGCCACCTGCATGATCCGGGGACAACAGGGCAGATCCTACAATGAGAGACTGCAGGACCTGAACCTGTTTAGCCTTCACAAGAGAAGGCTGAGGGGGGACCTGGTGACCATCTATAAACTCACTAGGGGGGACCAGAAGTGTTTGGGAGAGACCCTGTTTCCCCTAGTGCCCCCTGGCACAGCAAGGAATAACAGCCACAAGTTGTCGGAGAGTAGGTTTAGATTAGACATCCATAAGAACTACTTCATAGTCAGGGCAGCTAGGATCTGGAACCAACTTCCAAGGGAAGTGGTGCTGGCTCCTACACTGGGGGTCTTTAAGAAGAGGCTTGATGCCTACCTGACTAGAGTCATTTGAGCCTGGTTTTTCCCTTGCCCAGGCAAGAGGTTGGACTTGAAGATCTACAAGGTCTCTTCCGACCCAACTTCTATGATTCTATGAATATTCTCAAGGAAAAGATAAGTCAGTCAGTCAGATGCTTGAAATGTTTATATACTGATGCAAGAAGTATGGAAAACAAAGAAGAATAATTGAAGGTCCTAGTATAAGCACAGAATTATGATGTAATCAGGATTAAAGGGATGTGGTGCAATAGTTCACATGATTGGAGTACAGTCATTGACTTTTATAGATTGTTTAGAAAGGATAGGCAGGTGATGCACACGTTTAGAGGTGCAGTATGAAGTGAAAGGCAGGTCTGTTAAAAGCCTATGGGTAAAAGTCAAAGGATAGAGCAGCAGAGAGTGTATCATGGTAGGCATCTGCTACAGGCCTCTGAAACAAGGAGGAGGTAGACAAGGCCTTCTTTAAACAACTGACTGAAGCTTCCAAATAGCAGGACCTGGTTCTCATGGAGGAATTTAATTATCAGGGCATCTGCTGGGAGGGAAACATAGCAGTGCAGAAGCAGTTCAGCACATTCCTGGTGTGTGTTGGGGGGCAACTTTTGATACAGATAGTAGGGAGGCCAACAAGGGGGGATGCTCTTCTTGACTTACTGCTCAGAAACAGGGAGGAACTGGTTGAGAATATGAAGGTGGAAGGTAACTTGGGTGACAGTGACCATGAAATGATAGAGTTTAAGATCCTAAGGGGAAAGAAGGATGGAGAACAGCTGAATAAGGACACTGGACTTCAGAAAAATACACATTAACAAACTCACAAAACCAACAGACAGGATCCCCTGGGAGGCAAGTGTGAGGTGAAAAAGAGTCCAGAAGAGCTGGGTATATTTTAAGGAGGCCCTCGAAAGAGTCCAGGAGCAAGCTATCCTGTTGCCATCATTGATATCCTGATGTTTAGACAGCAATCATTTCAATGAGATGAAACTCCAAAAGGAATCCTATGAAAAGTGGAAACTTGGTCATAGCACTAGAGAAGAGTATAAAAGTATTTTACTGGCATGGAGGGAGAAAATTAGGAAGGCCAAGGCACAATTTGAGATGTAATTAGCAACAGACATAAAAGACAATAAAAAGGGATTCTACAACTATGTCAAAAGTAAGAGGAAGACCAGAGAAACCACAGGTCATATAGGTTAGAAACCAGAAGAAATTTTCTGAATATGAGGGTGGTCAAGCATTGGAACAGGCTGCACAGAGAAACTGTGGAACTGCTTTCCTTGGAAGTGGTCAAGAGCAGTTTAGACAGACACATAGCTGGGATGATTTAGTCAGGGATGATGCTGCCTTGAGCACGGGGCTGGATTAGATGACATTGTTAGGTCCCTTCCAATCCTACTTTCCTACAATCCTATGGTCTAATGTTTCCCTGACACATCTGCACAATGTTTTTCAGGTGAGATAAATTCATTCATTCTGATTGTATCATATCCTGGGGCTCAGCCCTCTCAACCTCCTTTGATTCTTTCCTGAGATCTTCACAAGCAAATAATTAACTCACTGCCTCTTGCTTTGTTTTTGGGATTAAGATATGTTCCCTATTCATTTGCAGTACAGGCAGTCCTCGACTTACAACTTTTCGAGGTAGGACGAACTGCACTTACGACCTTTATAAATTGACACCATGTTTCGAGGTTTCGACATGGGTTTTGACTTTACAGTGCTGGGTACAGCTGCATCCAACTGGTAAATCTGGAAGGGAAAGGGGGAGGGAAGGGGCATCAATGCCCCCACAGTGAAGGAGGGAATGGGGCTGGGGCTGGGGCAAATCCTGCCTAGCCAGGGCGGGGAGGGGGTGTGGGATGAAGATGCAGCTTGTCAGAGGGATGTGGGGAGGGAAGGTGGATCCTGCTGCTGCACACCACTGGTCTGGGACCTGCTCATCAGGTGGCTTGTCTGATGACTCCCACCACTGCTCCCACCACTCGTTTGAGAGGGCATGGGGGGGAGGGTGCCCCCAGATCTTCACTGGGTAGGTAGGACCTGGGCTGCACTGTGCTGCACTCTGGGAAGGCATGGCAGTGTTGGGAGCACGGGCTATAGCTTGCCACTACTTTCCCAGCTGGGGTGAGGTGGGCATGGGACAGAGTCTCTGCACTGCCTCCAGATGACCGGTATGCAGCAGCAGGAGCTGATCCCTTCCCTGTGCCTCCCGGATGATCCGTGGCTCCATCCCACACCACCCTGCCCTGGTTGGACAAGTGGTGGGAGGCAAAGGGGGGAAGTGCCCCCATATTGGGGTGGGGCAGTTGGCAGAGCAGGGGCTATGGGTGGGCTGCGGTCTCCTGAAAATTTGCTGTACCCCCCCTGTAGCCTCCACTACTGGCCCAGAGTGCAGCAAGGTGCAGCCCTGTCCCCACCTGCTCCATGCAGATCTGGGAGCACATGCCATCCTCTGTGCCATCCCGAATGAGCGGCTGGAGCAGGGTGGGACCTGCCAGATGAGCAGCTCCCAGACCAGCAGCACATAGCAGCAGGAGCCCCCCCGCCCACACCCCTTGGGCAAGCTCCATCTTCATTCTGCACCTCCCACCCCAGCTGGGCAGCACTTTCCCTCCTGTCCCAGCCCCAGCCTCAATCCCTCTGTCACTGTGGGGGCCTTAATCTGCCTCTCCCCTTACTGAGTGTTGTAAAGGAACCAATCACCCGTTTCTAACATTGTTCCTATAGGAAAATTGGTTCTGAGTTACAACGTTTCGACTTAAGACATGGTTTTCAGGAACCAATTGTGTTGTAAGTCTGAGGACTGCCCGCATGTGTTCATCTGGGGTGACAACCTCTTACAACTCTAAGTCAACTTTTTGCAGCAGCAGTGTTGTTTACAATCCTTGTTTCCCATCATAAATATCTGAAGCGGTAGTTCTGTGAAGAGGACACAGGTCCCTACGCACAAATCATTCAAGTTTGTTTTGCCTACATGTTTCTAGACTCCAGTGATGACATAACATCAGTTTCTAATACTGCAGACACTTTTTCCTCTTGAATAAAATGTCAGCAAGTGACAAGCCAGGGTACATTGGTGCTATGCTATAATTGAACAGTGTTAAATACAGATCAGTTTGGTTACATAGCCTTTGTCAGGAGTTTTATTATTTTGATGAAACTGTCCACCAAGTTGTTGGACGGGGGTTTCTGTGGACTAGCAATCATGTGTCTAAATCTGTACTTCATTGCAAATTGCTTGTATTCTTCCCTGAGTTGTTTTGGTGACCTGTCCTTCTGACAAGTCAACTGTAATGATGAAACCAAGGGCGTGACTGATTTTTAATCCAATAATGCATGCTTCTTTTTGCTGCTATCACAAATTTGTTATGTATTGATACATTTCTAAAATAGTACTCCTCAAATTCACGTTTGTACATTTTTATAGCTAGCCTCCTCTGCCTGAGTTAGCAAGGAACAACATGCGTGAGAAACAAGTGTCAGAAATACAGTTACTTCCTGTTTCTTATGGCACTGATTGCTTGCAAACAGAGTGAAATGTTTATTTAAACCTTCTTTAGTCATCCTCCACATTTCCAGAGAGTTTCAGATCTGATGAGACTTATAAATGCTCTGTTCTTCTATGCAGGAATTTTCTTAGTTCTTCTAACTCCTGGTCCCATGTGCTATCGACAGAGGTCTGCTTCATTCAGTATCTGAGTTCTGCTTGATCAGTGTTACATGATACGAGTGTCTCTGTTGCTCAGCACTCGGTGGCTTCTAAGTGGTTTATGCCAGATCCTCTTAAACGTACCATTCACTGCATCTAACAGGTGGAAGGATCATTAATAACACCCTGAGGCACCCCATCCTTCAATTTGCTAGAGATCCGCTTTTGAAACTGAGGCTTGCTTTCTAGAAATAAAGTTTTTAAATAAAGTTCACCCCTTTCTGGAGTTAACTCAAGCATGGTCTCTTAGTTGCTGACAAAACGTGCCCAATGCTTGTCTCCAACCAAAGCATACAACAAGTTTACCACATCCTATTTTTAAAGTGAAGTTCCCATGCCTCCCCCACCAAAAAATGAAGTAGTAAAACAAACGTTATGTAAAACACCGTGACCAGATTCTTTGTGCTAACTTTTGCACAAATACATATATTTACACTTGTGTACTAAGCGATGGGATGGGGAAAGTACAGGGGTGGTTTTTGTGGACCAGCCCTCACAGGTAGAGAGAGACCACCCATGCCTAGCCAGTACATTAGATCAGTATTTGTGGGCCAGGGTGGGTTGCTGGTTGTTGGGAATTGTTTTAAATATAACTGCAAGCAGAGTGTGATCTAGTGGTTACAGGCAGCATGGTCAAATGCAACATTGCCTCTTGTTCGTGTCATCTGCTATGACCTCAGGAGGGAAGGTAACTTCCCCCTCTTGAGCTAAAGATGTTGTTTTCTTGGTAAGGAAAACACAGTTCATTCACAGATTTAGTTCATTCTTTATATATGGTAACATACACCTTCTTTGTGGATTACATAGGCATCTAATTCAGCAAATTTCTTCTAAAGAGTGTAGCAAAGTGGACAAAGCGTTGGCTCTGTAACATTACAGATACATGTTCTATCATCAGCTCTGTCTAAAACAGATGTTACGTTACCTGTGAAAGAGATGAATAATAGTTTCCTCTCCTACCCTAAGATACAATGTGAAAACTTAGCAGTCTCTACTTGGTAATTTCTCTACATGCCACTAAACTAGAGGGCCCAAGCATAAGGCCAGCTCATTTCTCTTTCAGCTCATTGTGAGACTGCCTGCAGTGAGATCCAAATGATGCAGTTCCTGAGACCTAGCAAGGCTGAAATAAAATAGTATTGTTCCTTTGGTAAAACCGCTGTTTAGAATTTAAACAGGTTGCACAGAAGACTTTAAATTATCATTATTAAAATTTACAACTAAGAAATACATCCCTTAGAGAAGTTATTTACAACTTCTGGGAGAAGTAGGGAAGGAATAGCTGCGGATGGTGTAGAATCCCAGTTAGTTATTGTCTGCTCTGAGATTCCGCTTTGTTTGGAGTCAGGTATTAACTATATATGGGGGGGGGGGGGTGTATATGTATAAAAATAAAGCTGCTGCCTGGGAAAAGTTAAATGTGATCACCATAACGAAATTAAAAGCTTAACTTGCAAAAGGGAAGGTTTTACAGTCCGCAATTTGACTATTTAATGAACTCCCTAAGCTAACTGGCTGCTTCCAGGCTGTCCTAGAATGTAAAAAATGTTCCCAGTGCCACAGTGACGTCAGGAGCACAATGCTGATAGCTGCTTATGGATTCCAGCTGGGCTTCTGATTACTCAGAGGCCACGCAAGCTAAGCAGGTCCTGTTTTCCTCCCCTGTGGAAGAAGCCTCCAAAGGCTACCTTGGCTCCAAGGTCTCCCGAGTAAAATTTATCTTTAGACAAGAAAATTATTGACCTTCTCTGAAATACTTCAAATACAGCAGCCTTCTGGTCACTTTTTGAACACCCTTGTTACCTGAATCCTTACAGATACGCCAGCCATCACAAATATTGCCTATTTAAATGGAGTGGGTCTGTTATATTGGAAGTGACTAAGATCCAGCTATTGGGCTTATTACTAGACATTATGTGAAGGGAAAAAGAATCCCTGTGGAAGAGGTTAACCACTGCAAATCAGAACTGAGTGGTGTTAATGGAAAACTTCTGCAATACTCTCATAACGGGAGTCAACAGTAATTATAATGATGAAGACATCAAGATGCACACATGTTTAAACTGACTTACCGTATGATTGTATTGACTATAATCCTTGTCTCTCCTAACCAAATCTCCTCCCTACTGTTTTTACTCTTGTTCATCTTGGCAGATCTAAAATTAGATTGCCAGCTCTTCCCGGCAGAGCACCTGTTTCTGTTCTGCAAAGCACCCAGCACACCCTTTGGAAGCTACAATATAGTAGTGGTAATTGTAAAAAAATTCCCCTCGCCATATGTTCTCTGATTAATACATTTACACATTTTCTCAAAAGGAAAAACGCTAAGTGAAGTCTTTTAGAGTGCCAATGATTCCCTTTGTCTAAATCACAGATGAAAACAGGAATTAATTCTGAGTGTAACTGCTGAAACTCACATACATGCTTTTGGCTAAGGTTCTTCATGTCACTGACACCTGAAGTAGGTGGCTGTAAATTTGAATGATAAATCTGGATATACTGTCAACAGATTTCATATATATGAAGTGTTAGACCACATAGTTCAGAGGTTGTGGGGTGATTTAGAGACAGGATTTGGATACAGAATTGTATTTTGGGGTCCGAAGGGAACAGTACTATTCCGTGCAATTATGAGATGTTCTGTGCTTTTGTTATTCCAACACAGCTATTCAGATGCGCCTATGCTTGCAAATGAGAAAATCTGTGCTCAGTCTTTTTTTGTCTCTGAACAAATTATTTCTCTTTGAAAACAGATATAAACCACTCCCAAAATTCAAATTTTGCACTCCCCATTACTAGGTGGTGGGAAACCTGGCTTTGACAGGTTGACGCATGAGATGGCATATGCAAAACTGTATGTTCAGCTTGCATGCATAATTTCCCTGCTTACATATTACCATATACATGTAAATTAGATATGCAAATCCTATGACTTTTAATATACCCTTTCATATCATCTGAAAATTCAGGCTCTTCATCTTGATTTTTTTTATTTTTTGTTTTCCTTAATGTACTCATTCTGTTTTAAAAGGATGGTCTCTACCTCTCTGTGGTCTTTTCTCTTTCAAAGCTGCTATTAAAGGTTGTGGCACATCCAACTTGCAAATTTTTTTGATTTAATGTTGATGAAAAGCTGATGCTCCAGCTTCCAGTTAACACGTATGCATCACACTTTCAGCAGCATTGACTTGCCAATATTTATAATAAAATCCTTATCCATCTGGCAGTCCTTAGCCACAAAAAAAAATCCCAAACCTGTTTTTCAACTAAACCAATCTGGATGTGTCATATGCCATTTGACAACTCCCAATTTCTAGTTTTCAGAAGTAGACCTATGATGATTAGTTATATATGAGTATTTTACCACTTACAGCTCCAAGATTTGCCTTGGGTGTAGATGGTGCCTGTGAATTGCTACGTTCCACGCTGTGTAGACAATCTAGTGCTGAGCATTTACTCTCATGTACATGAAAGCAGAACTAACCTGATAAAGATCTCAGATTCACAAATCACTTCTTCCAGAAAAGGAAGTTCCCTTCCAGACTTTCAAGGGCCAGGGTGCATCATCAAGATGGAATCTCCAGTCTTCAGTTACTGAACTCTAATGGTGAGTCCAGACAAGCACACATGTGCAGGGGTGCATGTTTCCAGCAGCACAAATAGTGGCACATAGTTGTGCCCCAAGGCATGCTGCTGCACACATGCTCTGGCATGCACCAAATTGACCTGGGTGGGGTAGGGGAAGCTGGGGACAGCACCTGTACTAGCCCCAGAAGCCTTACCTGGGGTTCAGGGTGCCTCCTAGGGTAGCAGCAGTACCAATCCAGCTGCACAGAGCCTGGCCAGCAGCCAGAGCATGGCTCTGGATGGCCAGGCTCGATTTTTGGTGGCGCACACTGCTGCCACATGCACTGTGCTGCTTTTTTTAGTGGCGGTGGTTTTTTTACACAGGGATCTCCACAAACTGCATGTGTGCTCATATGGACACTCCCTAAGAGTTCTCCTCTGCAAACAGCAGATATCTCAGTTTATGCAGTAGTGTATAACTTGGCCAAGTTAAGGACAGATTTTCATGGAAACTGCAAAAAGCTCATCCCTGAAACTAAGGTATTACCTTCCACCCTTGCAAAATATCTGGTTCCTGATCCAATGTGTGTTGGTGATGGAACTGCTCAACCAAACTGTTATAAGCATTTTCTTTTAAGCAGGAGCAACACTGCAGTTTTTCATAAAGATTCCAAAAAAAACAGCCAAACCAATTTAAGCTGGGAGTTTCAATAAGCAAAAAAAAAAGTCTGAAGAAAGCACCCAGCATTGTAAATTTGAGCCCAAACAGTTTGTTTGATGACATTTTATAAGGAAACTGAATGGTTGCTGAATAGTAAATGTTGGGCAATCTTAACAGTAAGTATTGCTACCAGCCCTGCCTACCACAATGAATTCTTTCATTTAGAGATAAATCATCTTTTTAACCTGTCACTTAGGCATAAAGAAGGGAAGAATGAATATTATTGTATGAATTATTATTATATGAATACTCTAGCTTTCCTCCACAGTCTATGCTCATGAGACTAAATTATTTTGCTTGAGAAATATCCTAGAAAAAAACTAAAATGTAACCTATTCAACCAGCAAATGTCTCTTTTTACTAAGTGCACACTAGAAATATGGGCAAAGAGCCAATTTTTTCTATTTTATGTTGTGACACCCTCAGTTAGTGCTGTGAGTATCTCCCCGCTCCCTGGACCAGGCCCTGACTTGTCTGCCATGACTTGATGCAACTGTAACTGAAAGGAGGGGTTCAGTGGTGTTCTTGCCCCTGGCCCAGAGACAATAATACTCATGGGCCCATTGCAGTTGATCATGTGGCTCTGTCTCCCCCACACTCCGTACACTTGCCAACCCTGAGGGCTGTTATATTGCCACGCCAACTCCTGGCTCCGGCCTCTTATAGCTTTCCACTGGGTCTGGGCCTCACTGGTGTCCACCTGAAGTGCAGGCTTGTAGTTGCAGCCTCTCTGTCCCTGCACTGGGTCTGTATGTGCAGTGTCCACCGCAGACTCAGGGGTGGCTATGCCCAGCCTGGCTCCTAGAGATGGTGACCAACCCCTAAGCCTTTTCCCGTGGATCTTGGGGTTGGGGAGCCTCATTTGACTCCCTTGTACCACCCTCTCTCGCCCATGGCAGGGCAGCATCATGGTGGAGGTCTTCTCTGCCAGGTTGCACCCCAGGGAGCTCTGCGTTTCACCTCCTACTTCCCCCCCCGCACCCAACTTCTGCCGGGGTTTTTAAATCTCCTGCAGCAGTGGTCACAGCTGACGTCATCAGCTGGCCACTGTCCAGCTTGATTGACAGCCGTTTGAAAAGCTGGTGCAGTGCTGGCTCCCTGTCCCGGTCTGCCTCCTGGGTAAGTAGCGCCAGGGTCCCTGGGCCTTCCTCCAGGAGCGTCGGGGTCTGTCCCGGCACTTCCGACCCCTGAGAGCAGCCCCAGCTGCCCCACATGTGGATCAAGTTGTACAGTAAACTTACCTGTCATTTAAGCCTGAAGCTCCTTCAGCACAAAATTATCTTTGAGATATACTGGAAACTGTACAGAATGCAGGCAGAAATGTAGAAAAATGACACATTGGAACAGTGGAGAAGAAAAAATTGACCTAATACATATGCTCTGGAGATGTTCTTGAAATGCTCTTTGAAGACAGAACAATAGGCCTGTGGGTAGTTGGATGGAGAAGACAGGGAAGGGTGAGTCCTGACGTCAAGGCAAAACTAAATGAAAATATTTTCCTGCTGAAAATGAGGCAGGGTGATTTTTTTTCCCAACCCATCTGAATGAATCTGGGCTTTTAGTCTGAGAAGTACTTAAATAATGCATTCCATTTATGGGACTTAGATGTTTGTGTTATGCATGCCTATTTGCTGTTTCTTTTTAATAATAGGATTTTTATTTTTTGTTTACTGGCTGCGTGTACATGAGGTGCTAACTGCACAGCAGCTCGTTACTACTGTGCAGCAGCGTCTCCAGTTACTGCACATTCATTTAGTACTTGTGTATGTAAGTACTAAATGAGTGTACAGTAATGACTGCACAGTCAGCGTCTCGTGTAGGTGTGGCCACAACAACTTATTTTGCAGTTTCAACTGAGTCACTGAAAGCACTTAGCTAAGCCTCAGTAAGAAAGTGTGAAGGTAGATAAACAATATTTATCTCATTTTTACAGATAGGGTAACTAGGGAATAGATTAAGACAATGCTTTGTGGTGTCAAATATTGGCATTTTTCTGGTGCTCTTATCAGATTCTGCAGAACTGATAACACAGTTCTATTAGGAAAATGGCACCGTCTTATACTATACATTCCTGGGTACAGTCTGTCATCTTTGGGTGCAGTCTGTCATCTTTGCTTGCTTTAGTATTAATATGAATTTAAACTGCTTTTTACTTCAGCTAGCCCTGCAAAGTCAACACAGCTAAGGGGGAACGACTTGGTTTCCAATCCCTCATATGCATTCTCAGTAGAATTGTTTAAGTATCAGTTACATTTATGCAAACCTGTTGACAATCCTGGATACTCACTAGTGTTATGGAAGACAATTTAGTTGCAGGCTCTTTATTTATTGCAGTGAGGACCTTCCCACTCTTTTTTTTCCCCCTGTTTGCAAGCTGATCACACTTCATCTTAAAGAGAGAGGCCATAACCAAGAGATCCCAGGACAGCATTTGTATAGATCTGTTTTTTTCATAACATAACTACAGTTTAGGTTTTGTTTTTCAGGGGACTGCAAAGTGAGAAAACAACGCTTTTAATAAAGCCTCTAAGGATGTGGAATTTTTGTAGTTTTCATTTTTTTAAATAAGTACAAACATCAGGTCATGCCAGGATGGTTTAGAGCAATGAGTTAATGAACTTATGAAAGAAAGAACCTATGCTACAGTTTTCTGAGCCCTTTGTTTCAATTTCTAGAAGTGGAACAGTCAGCTCCTGTTTAAATCCTTCAGACTATTTAAATCTTTTCATTTTTGCTTCTCATTCCTACAAGCTGTTTAACTTGACCTTTTAACCATAATTGGGGAAAAAACTTTTTTTCACCAAAGAACACCCCCCCCAAAGAACCAACGTTGCCTTTTCTTCAAATGAGGGCTAAGCCAGCTATAGAAGTTCAACATTCTGACTGTGCCAATTCTTTAATTTCCTTCTAGTTTTGCTGCAGACACAAGAGGTCAGATGATATTTCTAAAACAGGGGAAAATAATGAAAGAGAACAAAAGTTTCTTTTCAGAAAAATATGAGGGCATGGGCAAAGAGCTGATAAAGAATACAAAAAAATCATCCTTTCCATGTCACCTTTAAAAAAAAATCTATTTTAGGCCTTGTAGTTGATAAAGAAAATCTTCCAAGTGTAAACTAAAATACTACAATTAGTTTGGAAATGGAGATAAAATGATTCAATGAGAACTATACTGTGTTTTGGAAAGCAGAGTAACTCAGGCCATGACTAAACCCTCTCATCCATATGAAAGTGTTGACTCTGAAGCCTAATGCCACTATTGTTAGTTCATGCTCTCAACAGAAACATCGAGCTCCATTGGGCACAGCCGAGATTATCACCACCAGTAAAATGCTAATGCAACCAGGAGAAAAACTGAATGGCTGAGAGGTCATTTGCAAACTTTGTATGATATGAATCATTAGTATTGTGGGAAAGTCCATGGCAGGTTGAGTGGGCAAGTGCATGTACAACAAAATAAGCAGGCAAAAGACGACAACCTGTCAACTATAGTTCAAAGCTTTTCATTTGATGTTTTAGGCTGGATTATGCCATCTTGGGGAAAGGAAAGGAGCAAAGCCACCTTATCTCCAACAATGCTCCAGGAAGCACTATGACTTAAGGAATCACAATAGCTATTTAGGGTACTCTCAGAGGTATTTAGGGGGAAGTGCCCCCCTGCGCATCTTTAGGGGGCCACTATACTTTGCTGTGACTAACAGATTTGTCCAGCTAATTTTGTGTGGTTGCAAGCAGCCTTCAACTGTTGGTTGTACCCCAGGAAGCACTAGCACTGGCTTCTGCACAAGGGAGCAGTTGCTGATCACCTTTATCCCATTTGCACACTGATGCAAGGGTCAGCTGCAATCTATCAGTTTTGTCTGTCTGACTCATTATATAAATGTCTCTTGTACTTGCCTCTACATTAAATACAAAAAAGCAAATAAGGAGGAAGAATAGTTTTGAGGTTAAAATACCCAACTGGTAATTGGGGACTGTGAGATGTATTCCAGGCTCTCCCACAGACTTCCTGTGTGGCTTGTGAAAAGTGGTTTAAAATCTCTGTGCCTCAGTTTTCCCATATGCAAAATGAGGATAACATGCACATGAGTGCACACGAGTCTAAATGTCTGACTTAAAGGACATAGGTTCCCTGCTCAGAAATGTCAAAGAAAAACACAATAATAATTTCCAATGCTAATTAAAGAAAAAAGACAAAATCTTCTGTGGTTGCCTCTTCTATGCTCTCATAATGTTTTCCAGTCTCAGTGGACTCTGCTGCCAAAGACAGATGGCTGTATTCTCCCAGTGACGGAGCCAGGTTGCTGCAGCCAAGCTGCTGCAAACTGCTTGACAAGACAAGAACACTCTGATCTACATGCTGGTAAGATCTGATATAGAAAGTGCTGACTTATGATGAAAGAAAGTATTGTGTTATCAGCCTATTTATTTAAGTACAATGTGCTGAAAAACTAAGTGCTCACAGTTTGTAAAGAGGACATTTATCATCTTAGCCTGCTATATAAATGCATATAGATAAAATATATTTGCCCTGTAGAAGGTCATATTGACAAGACAGCAGAGGGGAAGAATAAAACTGAACTGATTCATTTAGTTATGAGTTGGTTTTCTACATTTTTCTGACTTCTCCAGCATGCACTTAGAGCATGATAAATTAGGCAACATGATTAATAAATGTTCATATATTTAAAAATTGATGGGCTTCCTTATGATCTCATTTGCACAAGTGTAAAGCTGGAGAAATTCCATTGATGTCAATGGGATTACATACGTTGATGAAGAAGCAATCTCTCAGTTGTTGCGGACAAGATGAAAAGTAGGTGATAACAGCATAACAGATACAGTGGGACAATGCTGGCACCGTTGTAAGACAATACTTCCCATAAGAGCTGTGTAACAGAAAACCAAGAATGCTCAGAATGGAAGTCAAGAATGCTTTTTTCAAAGGAGCTGTGACAGCAGTTCTGGTAAGAGGTCCATCTTGATTTCTTGGTCCCAGGCCCATGATGCAGATCAACTGCTAGAAATATGTCGCCAAACGAAGTGGATCAGCTGTGCTGGATGTGTCCCAGCACAGCTGATCCTCATCATTGGAAGAAACGCACAGTGCCCATTGTTCTGCCCATAAATGCTGCAGGAGACCAGGCAATGTGTTCTCCCAGAACTTGAATGACCTAGTCCTGTGCATCCCAAGAATTCATGCACTGGATAGGGCCTCTCAAGCCCTGGGAACATCTGCCTGGCTTTTCCCCACTTACAGAGATGCACCTTCGGGATTGCTGGGGTGCCTCTCTATAAATGGGAAAAGAAGGGATTTACTTGCTTACCAAGACATGCCCCAGAAATCAAGATGGACCTCTTACCAGAACTCCTGTTACAGTCCCTTTGCAAAAAGCATTCCTAAGTTTTGTTCTCAGCAGTCTTGGTTTTCTATTACACAGTTCTTAAGGGAAGTATTATCCTACCACTACGCCAGCATTGCCCCACTGTATTTGTTATGCTGCTATCACCTACTTTTCCCCAGGGTCACATCTCTGTAAGCAGGGAAAGCTGGGCAGGAGCTCCTAAGGGTTGAGGGGCCTGCTCCTATGCATTCTGGGGGTGCACAGGGTTGGGCCCATTAATCCCCTGGTGTACCTGGCTGGAGAGCGTGGGGGTGCCAGCACTCTGGTGTCATAAAGTAAGCAGACATCTGCTGCTACATAGTGGTACAAATTGATACTACCTTCATTTCAGCCACAAACTTTGGGCAATTGTGGCACGACAAGGGGTATGGATATCTGTTTGCTTGGCCTTTGTGTGCCATAAACAATTTTATGTGGGCATAAAGGCAATGAAAAGTGATGTCTGTTTCCACCCTGTTCCAAGCAATCAAACCTGTAATGAAGCCCAATCACAGCCCTGGGCCTAGTTGGTCCCAATCAAAGGATCTAGGCAGTTCACTCCCTGAGCCTGCAAAAACACAAGTACAACCTGCAGTGAGCAGGGATCAGAGCTGTGGGCCCACAGGCAACAAGCCCCACCTCCTTGTGTTGTTTAAAGCTTACTCTTGTCTATGCACAAACTTAGGACTTCCTTGCTTCCCCTAGTGGATCTCTGACTCTGACTCCTAGTATATACTGACTCCATCTCTGGTGTACCAACATGGCCATGGTACTGCTTTGGACTCCTAGTTCCCTAGCAATTCAGCCCCTAGACTTCATTCACATAATGTCAAGTGATTTCCCTGACTGCCTATGCCCTGGTTCCTAACAAAATCTCTCCCCAATGACCACAGTCACTTTTTCACTGATACGGTTGGCTGATGTTATGGAGAGGAAGAAGAACTGAAGTAAGGCTTAAAATAATGACAAAGTTAATACTGATAAAGAGAACTGAAACTACAGTTGTAGCATTAAAAATAATTAAGTGGGATAGGGTAGAAGCAATTTTCTTTTCTGCCTTTCTATTCTGAAAATGTGGGAGGCTTGGGAGAGGGAGAACTAAGCTCCATTTTTTTCCAGCCACAGCTTTCTTCACCTACAAGGAATGATTCAGGTCTGGTTTATATGCAAAGTTACATCAGTTAAAATAAAGGGATGACTTACTATACTTAAAACCTAGTTAATGACACCAGTGCACCATGGAAAGCTTTAAATTTTAGTTTTAAGCCTGTCTTTTCTGTGGCAAGTGAAATTGCTGTAGCCAGTCTACCCAGTATGGCTATAAATGTTTGTGGAGAGGTTTGCAACAGTTGAACTGAACTGGTTCAATTAAATTGGTGCAAGTTTGTGTGTAGGAAGACCCATGTTTGACAAGTCTGATCAACAAGCTCCATCCTACTTATACAGATTTGTAGGGGAAAGGTCTCTCCAGTTATAATAAAGGAAGCAATATATAGCAAGCTGAGCTGTGGTAACCACAATAAGACGGAAAAGCTTACTACCAGACATTCGGAGATAGGCTTTCTTCTTGAAGGGCTGAAAAGCTACAGGATAAGCTGGTGAGGAGGTGGGTAAGGATTGTCACTTCGGGTGTGTGAAAAGGGGAAAGGGAAAGGCATAGGGAAGTGTCCTGATTGTGAAGTTGTACAGGTGTGTTCATTCTCAAATACCTGTGATGTCAGTATGAGATGCTTAAGTAACAAAAACTTCCTACAGCTTAGTCATTTGCTCTTTTCAGCCAAGAAAATATTATTTCTTGTGGGAAATCATGAGAAACATTGCACATTTGATCACAATTAATATAAATAAATGCTTTTTAAATATTGCCAGGAACATCTGTGCTAGTTTAACTACTGGTTCAAGTAGCATTCCTTTATGGAATATACTCATTCAAGACAGCAAAGAGCACGTCACCACCATCCATTATGCGGACTGAACTTCTGGGATTTATTTCACTGCAGCAGATGAATTCCTTTCAATGTTTTAAGAAAGGTTGTTGGTTGTAGCCCTGTTGGTAGGGTAGCCATCATAGAGGACATTCCAGGTTTCTGCTACTCTGTCCTCTGTACTCTAATGATACGAAACCCGGTGCCTTTTATGTTCTCTATTTTTCTTATCAATAGAGGACAGAGGACAACTGGACTGTCCTCTATGATGGCCATCCTACCTGTCGGTCTAAGGGCATAGGCAGGCAAGGTTCTCTGTGTAAATGTGATATCTTTTATTAGACCAATTAAATAGTTGGAGAAAAGTTACTTACAAACTTTTGGGCACAAATACCCTTTGTCAGGCATAGGGAGACTGTTTGAAGAAAGCACTCATCTCTTGTTTTCTTCCACTGCTTGATTTTACATTTCCTAAAGTTTGGAGGCCCAAATATGATCTTACACTTAGAATATTTGTTTTGGGTGAAAGGAAAGCGAGGAGTCAGCTGTGTTCTCAATTATAGTGGTGCAAATTCAGAGTAAATCCACTCAAATCAATGAAGTCACTCTGAATTTACACTATACTGGCCATGGCTACATGAGACACATTGCACAGTAGCTCGTTCCTACTGTGCAGTAGCATCACCGGGCATGAGCCATGATGCAATGCTACTGGACAGTAGAAATGAGCTACTGTGCAGTAACTGTCACTAGGCAACAGTGCCGGGATGCTACTGTGCAGTAATACAAGTTACTGTGCAGTCATTTAGTATTTGGTTATGCAAGTACTAAATGACTGCGCGGTAACAACTACGTAATGGACGTCTCATGTAGATGTGCCCACTGTAAACAAAAACCAGCATCTTACCATTTAGAAGAGACATTGATCCATGAAGCATATAAAAAACATGCTTTGCTTTCCAGAACAAAAACATTATTCTATATTAATGTAAAACTACAAGGTTGATATTCTGTTTATACTATTAGATGACCATACCTTAAGAACCGTCGAAAAAAAAATACCCAGAGAATCCAATATCAGATTACAGTAACTGGTGATTAAGCCAATCAGATTAGGTGCGTTTAGCTAGTGCTAGGGCCAGGAGGGCTTCGTGAGACTTGTTCTGAAGCATTTTTCTTTATTAAACATGTATACATGAATATCCAGGGGGAAAAAATTACCTTTTTTTTTGTGGGCATACACCTTCTTTTTCCTGTCCAATGGAAATAAAAAAACCCAACACTTGAATTTGTCCATAAAGAGAAGTTTGTGTCCTCAAGCATTTGATGATGTGCGCTTCAGCCCATAAAAGTTTGTGCCAGAAATATAATCTACTTTGGTTAATCTGTATGGTTCAATCTACCCTGCCTTCGACTTGTATGCAACCTGTTAGTCTGAAGTTGTGTCTCAAACATCTTTGCCACGTGTTATTTCTCTTTTCCTAGCATGTCTAGTGATGTGAATGAAATGTCCCTCCTCAGCACAATTATAACCATATCACAATTGGAGAAGTTCTGTTTTGAACAAATCATATTTCTGCCACTTTAAAAATGCTTTTGATGCTAATAATGAGAGATTATTCTTAACAATGTTGTTTTTGTCAGGATGCAGAATTTCTCCCTCCTCACTAGTGACATGCTTGTCGTGCTCTGCCTGTGCTCTCACAGCTTTCAAAGTCCTTTTCCCTGGAAAATCTCTAACATGCCTTCTGCATACCTTCTTTTATATTTCTGCATAAACAGCTTCACAGACTACCAAACATAGGCAAATGTTAGCACTTTAACTGTCTTCAATAGATTCAATATTTTGTTTCCTTCCATCACATCTACAGCTTTCCTTTTTCAGTTTCCTTGGTCTGTCTGTGTCAGCATGACAAAAATCTCATCATGTTTTACGTGGGTCCTCAAGTCACCCTTTGCTTGCAGGGTAAGTATACACTGCACCCAGAATTAGTCTTAAAACATCTACTTTGCTTGTAGACAAACCTCTGGAGCCCAGGATAAATTATCTGGTTGCTAAGGTGCACAGGCTCTGCTTTAATTCAGCCTGGAACATGCCCACTTTGCAATGGGGGCACAGATCAAACCATTCAAGTGCTGATTATTGTCCAGTGCTCTTCCCATAATTCTCTCCCTCCAATCCACCCACACAAAAGGACAGATAAGTTTTTCCCAGAAATAACACAACTGTATGGGAAAGAATGTTAAAGCATTTCAGTACAAAGAACCAGATGATATCATTCTAGAAACACAAGGGCAAATGCAGAAACAGCTGAGGACAAAGATACATGTAGAAGGCAGGGTAGATTTGCACCTTATAGACTAACCAAAGCAGCTTACAGCACAAGCTCTGGTGGGCTGAAGCTCCCTCCATCAGATGCTGTGGAAGGATAGATATATAGATATATATATATTTCTATCCTTCCACAGAAGATAGAGTATAGTAGATTTTATAGTATAGCTGTGGAAGGATATATATATATATGTGATGGGCTAGCCAGTGGTGGCTTGGCCTTGGGGTTTTGAAAAATTAAAAAATGATTGGTGGCGGGGATTTCCTTTTCCCCATCAATCAGGCCATGGAAAAGGAGAAGGCTTGCACCTCCCTCTCCTCCCCAACCCAGGGGCCAGGTAGGGAAACTGGGCCTGAGAGTAGACTCACTTCTCATGTTGCCTGATTGATCCTAAAGGAGAGGACGGTGAGGGATAAAGGCGAGGAGTCTCAAAGAACTGGTGAGAGCTGGTCAGCAGGGCTGAGAGGTTGCCCCAGAAGAGCCCTGGAGCTCCAGGAGGTGGTTTGGGCTCTGGTTGCTTGGTGCACAAGCAGTGTGCGGCAGATCCCCTGCTGGGACTCAAGGCCTGAGCCACAGGCGGCTGCTCGGACATCTGACCCCCAGCAGGGAATCCGAGAGCTCAGCACGCAGGCAGTGTGCAGCAGGGACCCAAAGCCCTGAGCTGCAGGAGGTGGCTCAGGCATTCAACCCCAGCAGGGAGGCCGGGAGCTCAGCAAGCAGAGGGGACTCAAAGCCCCTAGTTGCAGGCAGCAGCTCAGGTTATCCAACCCCCAGCATGAGGCCAGGCAGCTTGATCCCTGACTAAAGCACCAGAGGTGTGAGTTGCTGGGAAGAGGGAATCCCCATTGGGTAGAAAGGTTCTCCCCACCTCTTCCCCCCCTCTCCTCTGGGGTGCCTGCGCCTCCCATTTTGTGAATATGTGCCTTTATATTTTGTGAACCTGCACCTCAAGCTTTGTTGTTGATTTGCCCCTGTTAGATGTATATGTGTACCTTACCTTTACTGAATCCCTTCTTGCTCTCCTGCACCCATTGCCCTCCCCACATATCTGTCATATCTTAACCCGGTTCTTTTCTTATTAAACCCGTATATGGTTAAGTGTCAACTGATCTCGGCTCTGTTCTAAAGGGTATAGGAAGGGAGCGGCTACCCCTCCCACTGTGCACTAGCACTTACTAAATCCCTTCAATACCTCATCTGAGTACCACCCGGGTTACATATAAATATTACATAGTAGATTATGTATCTAGTATAGCTGTGGAAGGATGTAGATCGATCAATCTGTCTGTCTGTCTATCTCCTTCCACAGCTATACTAGATATATAATCTACTGTATCCTATAATGTGTGTGTGTGTATTTAAAATATCCTTCCACAGCTATAGTAGATATATAATCTACTATACCCTATCTTCTCCTTGACTTCAGACTGACACAGGTAACTATGTCTCTCTGCCCAAATATACATGGGCAGGGCTTTGCTGGAGGGATGTTCATATTTTAGCAAGGCTAATCTGGATGCTAGTTACCCAGGATAATTGTGCAACATAGGCATAGCCTAAATCAACCCACCCCAGGTGTGGCTGGTTACCTATTGTGGTTACCTATTGTAACCATTGTAGCAAAGAACTCTTGGACTTATTAGGAGTCCTCACTGCTCTCGGGTAGCAGGTGCTGAACTGTGCTGCTCTTTGTGTAAGTGACACAAAGGTTTGCAGGGTGGTGGGGAGTGGAATTTAATACAGCATGCAGAGCGATATGTTTTTTATGGCAGACAGTGCCTCTGCAAATCATACCAAGCAAGAATGACCTACAGATACAGAGCAGGTTTCCATAGCAATAGGATCTGTGACTTCTCAAAACAATCAAATGTCTGTTAAGTTAGATAATGCAGATAGAAATGATTTGCTCATCTCAGGATGCTCAACCCTTCATCCAGCAAAGCATTTGCTTAGTTTTAAGATGAATCATGAAGACAATGGGACTACCCATGTGGTTAGGGCCAAATAAATGCTTCACTGCCTTGGGTGGGGAAAGGAACATTCAGCTAGTTTGATCCTGAGTTCAGTCCTTTTGTCCACGGGTTTGTTGCATCCCTACAGCATTGGCTTCCTGTCATCTGCATATGCAGTTATGTATTGCCTCTTGCTTGCAGGCTACTAAATTGTATCCTTCTGCTTGCACTGCTGGCTCCCTGACAGCAATCAGGGGTATCTATGCCCAGCTCTCAGGCTTTCTGCCACAGCCAGCTGCCAAGACTGCTGTCTTTGCCTCGCTGTTACTGTTTATGTGCAGCCTCTGGCTTTCTCTATGATATTTCCCCTTCCCCCTCCACCCTATCAGCTCTGTTTCCAAATCTGATGTCTCTGTGATCTACCTTTTCCTCTATCCTCTACATTATTGAGCCATCTATGGGAGGGATGTTGGATAGCACAAATACCCTTGTCTGGCTAGATCTATGGTTTTCAACCTGTGGTCTGCGAACCCCTGGGGGTCTTCAGACAGTCTAAGGGGTCCATGAAAGATTACTATGATCAATCAAAAGTATGTGAATACCCATACTTACAATTCAAAAAGGTCCACACCTCAATTCAAAATTTCCAAAGGGGTCCGCAAATGGAAAAAAGTTGAAAACTCCTAGGTTAGATCTTTTTCCATCCTCCTTTATGTAGGCTACACAGATAGTTTTTCAATAATGTTCTAGTTAAGTAGGCTTATTGCAATATTTTATAGAATCAACTCCAACATTGCAATATGTATGGGTAGTTGATTTCTTACCTCTTTACATGGGCTAAAATAAAAGCAGATGCATCTTTAGCTGAAATGAAACATTCCTGTTGCCAATTTCTTGTTTCCTGTTTGTATCAGAGTGTATTGTGGGCTTATATCCGTGACTTAGGAAACCCAGATCATTTTACAAATAAAAAAGTACCCTGACTGTAAGATTTTCAGATATTTTTGTCTGCTTCTACTAATTGCAATTTAGGGGGCAAAAGCAAGGTATAGACAAAGAAGCATACAGAAAGTATAGATTATGTGCTATATATGCTCAAAGTATAATATGGCAGCTGTGGTAAAATATATAAAAGTGAGACGGTGTTAAACAATATTACGATCTTAATATTGCAAATCATCATTTCTCTAGGAAAGCAGAGGTGAAAGACGCTAGTAAAAATGTCTGGATTTTCTTTTTAATCAGCTATTCTAAATGCATGCGAGTTTCAGTAACTAGAGAGAGAATCAAAATATTGACCCTGCATTGATGAATTTCACCAGGGTTTTTCTTGTTTCCCTCAGAAATGCATTTAACAAACTTGCATTGATTATAAGAACAAGAATCAGAGGTACTACAGGGTCAGCAGTAAAACCATATACAATAAGGTCCAATAAGGGAAGATGAAACCTCTGAATATTTTATGCAGTTCCTGTTAATCTTGTTCATGATTTAACGAACAACAGCATATTAGAAAAAGTAACCTCATTATCTAATAGTGCATCCCTTTGTGAGGCATTCCATTAGCTAATTGCATGCATTTAATTTATTCTTTTTAAACTTAGAGACTTTCCCTTCCTATATACATTTCTTTGGCAGATGCAGATATAATATGGCCCTGAAAGTAAGCATTTTACTGTTCCCTCTACCATCATTGTACGCAAAGATTGCTTTCAAAGTTCTTGATAATACACAAGCATTATGAATGCCTTTAAAAATGGATGAGTATACAAACAGTCTTCTTTAAAGATACTCCTTTAGCTCTCTTACTGGGCGTGTGTACACATGATTCTACATCACCATAGCAATGCGCTACGGCGACATAGCATC
Source organism: Crocodylus siamensis (assembly GCF_052110815.1). NCBI lineage: Eukaryota > Metazoa > Chordata > Crocodylia > Crocodylidae > Crocodylus > Crocodylus siamensis. The sequence goes on along the minus strand of NC_143396.1, from coordinate 87,202,588 downwards.
TGCGGGCAAAAACCGTGATGATGCTTCTACATCACCGTAGCAATGGGCTCCCTTGGTATAGTGCATTGCTATGGTGTTGTAAGGGCTAAAAATAACTGGACACGTTGCAGTATTGGCTGTTACTGCAAGTCTTAAATTATGGCGCAGTAACAACAGCGCTGTGGGGACATGTGTAGATGTGCCCACTGACTCTGAATGTGTCCTTGACTGGGACTTAAAAATGCGAGGTGGAAGCTACATTATTAGTAACCTATCACCAGAGTATGGCAACCTCAGCAGTACATTTCTGCATTGAGGAAGAAAATGATACAGTTGTAACAGCTTTGTAACTGTCTATATGGCTTGTCTATACCACATTTGACTGCATGATGTTTGTGTAGGGGTACCTGAGCTAGCTTTATATTAGCCAGCTGGGGTACTACTAGCAATATAGGTATCGCAGTAGCTCACCATAAGTAACCACCCCAGTCAGCTTTCCAGCCTATACTGCCCACCAAACAGGGAGTACAGCTGTTGTAGCTAGACTTTTCCTAGGTACACAGGAGGTAATGGAGAATAATGTGCTCCCTGTCTCTCTCTCCTGTGGATTACCTGTACCTATGAGTGCACTACAAGGGAAGAAGCAATTAAAAAAAACAGCTCCTTCTTCTTCCATGCAATGTCAAGTAAGGGAAAACAGGATTGAGACTTAGAAGGAAACTGACTCCACTGCCCTCCCTCAGTGTGCCTGCTGGCTCAGCTGCTCCGGTGTAGGGAGCATTATGCTCTGCTATGCATATGTCCAGCATACTTTCATTCCCTCTGAAGCAGATGGACAGACTCTGAGGCAGATTGTAACTCTGAGGGTATATCACAATCACAGTTTGCTTCCCAGGCTGCTCCTTCTGACTATGAAGATGAAACAGTACCACCACTGTGATGGGGCTGGCTTTAATGGCACTAGACACCAGACTCCATGTGGCCACGTCTACATGTGCACTTAACTGCAGAGTAGACTAATTAGCTACGTAGTAAAGCATCACTGTCTATATGTGCAATGCTATTAGGCTGTGGTAAATTAATTAACGCTACCATAGGATGGTACTGTTCAGTGGCAACGCATAGGGGGTGCACAGGGAGAGTGCTGGTGCACCCCCTGACTGGCCGCACTTGCCACTTAGGCCCGAGCTCAAATTGCTGCCCTCCTGGCTCAAACTGCTCCAGAGTTTATTGCTTTGAAATAATTGCATGTGTAGATTCACCCAGTAAGTGAACTCAGACACCTAAGTGATTGGCTCTTCCTCCTCCTGCCTGTTTTTTGGGTGGTTAGTTGACAGTACATTATAAAAGCAGATGCATTAATGGATTTGAAGAACTAGAACTGCATGGAATAGAATTGCATCGTGTACTTGGGATCACTTAGGTAACTAATAGTGAAATTAGAGATTCTGGCCTAGGAATCTCTTCAAGATAATTCTGAGGAATTCTTCTCAGTCTCTGCTTCCCTCCATAGAAGTTCTCAGTTTCTTTCTTCTGTTTCTACTTTGCCTAAGTCTATACTTGGCTACACTGTCAAAAGGCAGGGTAGATTTGTACCTTATGGACTAACTAAATCTGAGATGTATAGAATAAGTTTTCGTAAGCTCTGGGTTTACTTCATCACTAGATGCTGTGAAGGGACTTCAGGAAAGAGATCTTCTAAACAGAAAGCAGTGATTAGAATACAGAGCTATCTACCTCTCTATACTGGTAAAGCTCATGCAGAACTTATACCAACAAAAGGATAGAATAGCTATGTTATGGCTCTAATTTATTTTATTTTTTTTTAGAGGGGGTTGGGGGAACAGGGGAGTGGAGGAAGGCCTGCTAGCCCGGCTATTGAGGTTAATAAACTTTCACAGCATAGATCTGGCCTCAGATGATGAGGATGATTAATAATAATAAAGCTTTTAAAGCACAGTTTTGTCTGAAGGTGCAGTGGGAGAATCTCTAACCTATAATACAATTTACAATGGACTGAAAACCAAGGGATCTCCTGTAAAATAGAACTGTCAGGTGGCAATGAATTTTGAGTCCCAGAGTCATTCCTAACTGCCAAAATTTGTTTTCGTTTAATTTCTTTACTCGTTATAGTCCTCTATTTAACCCAGTGATTCCCAAACGGTGGGACATGACACACTATTGTTCTGTGAGAGCGACAGAAGTGTGCAACAAGATCCTACTGTGTTAGGAGATAGGCGTTTTCTTCTCCTGTCTGACACCCTGCACCTGCCCCAGGCCCTCCATTGGCTTCTGTGACTGCATCTCTGAGGATTACCTGTACCTATGAGTGCACTAAAGGTGCTGCTGTCTTCCCCCCGGGCCAACCCTCACTCTCATACTTCCAGCAGCATGTTCTGCTGTGAGCAGGTGGATACAAAGATAGAGCTGAGTTTTGCAGCCTGGCTGGCAGGAGGGGTTGCGAGAGTGCTTATTGGTATGTGATACCCTGCAGGAGCACCAATATTTTAGCCTCTAGGGTCCCCTCTGTATCTTTTCTGAATAATATCTGTCTCAGTGATTTTCATGGGGGGCCATGAAAGCTAAAAGGGTTAAAAACCATTGGTATAAAGGAGGCGTGTTTAACTCTTGGTCTATGGGCCAGAGTTGGTCCCTGGCGCCATGTCCTCCGGCTCTGCAGGGCTCCCTACAGATCTGGGACCTGATTCTGGTATGTGGGAGCCAGGAGGGGGCAATGTGGGGCCACCGGAGCTGGATCCTGGCTGGGTGGGGGCAGTGCAGGCCCTGATCTGACCTATAGACTGGCCCTGCACCATTCCTCTGGCTCCTGACCACTACTGGTGTAGAGACTAAGTCTTCGCTTAAAGAAAGATGTATTTGATGTTATTTTTTAAACAGTATATCTCAGCAGTGGTCTGATTTCCTTTGGCAGGGGGGAAGGAATTCTATTATGTTTTGAAAATATATGTATACTTTTTGGGTGTAAGAGTAAAATGTGCCACCAAATCTAATCCAAACAAAAAGTGTGCCTCTGGTACCAGAAGTTTGGGAAACACTGATTTACTCAATACATCAACATAATCTATAAAAACTCTCAGTGTCTCTACAGTTCCATTCCATGAAAGAATATTTTTTTTCACCAATCTCATCGGTGGAGAGAGAAACTCAAGTGTTTTGTCCTACAAAGTTAAACATTTCAAAGTTTTGCCTTCTCCAGGTGTTTCCTCTTCGATGCTGCGCTAGTCACCCTAGGAAATTTTCAAGAATTAATAAATACATACCATGGAGTTTGGTATCGATGAGTGCTCTTATCTTCAGCAGCTTGACGAAATAATCCATTCTGTCAAAAAAACAAAACAGCATGTTACATTTCGTGAATTTTCACATTACAGTTGTTTGCCCCTCTCAGATTAGACTGGACGGGAGAAACAAGTCAATTAAGAGACTTGAAAACCAGGAAAGAAATCTGTGTTTGCAGGTAGAAATAATTAAGAAATTGCGGTTCTCATCTCTTGGGCTGTGAGAGTAATTTTTGGCTCCTTTAAAATGTATAGAGGAAGAATTTAAGACGACAAAACATCAGTGGGGGTATATTTTTTCAAGCTCTTATCACTGGAATGAAGTTATTTAAGTGTTAAGCAATTATTTGTGTGACGGGCTAACTGGCAATGACTTAGCCCAGGGGTTTTGAAAGGGCAAAAGATAATTGGAGGACTTGGGATTCCCTTTTCTCACCAATCAGGCCCCAGAGATTCACCCTCTGTGTCCCATGATTGGCTCCTTGGGTCACCTGGAGGGGGATAAAAGGGGCAGCGTAGCTGACTCAGAAAAGACCAGCAAGGGACAGCAAGGAAGGAGATGCAGAGCTGAGCCAGCGTGGCAGGAGCAGTTGCCTCAGAAGAGCCTGAAGGAGTGGGACCTGCAGGCAGCGGTTAGATCCTTAGCAGCGCGGCCGGCAGGAGAGGCTCCCACTGGGCTCCAGGATCCCCTACGAGAGGCTGCAGCCGGCAGGAGAGGCTCCCCTGCTCCAGGAAGGATCTGAGCAGTGACTTGAGGGGTTCCCAGCTCTGCTTCCCGCTCCTCCAATCAGAGGCCAGGCAGCTCAATGTGAGGCTGGGACTCCGGGAAGGTCAAGACCCCTTGTAGCTTGACACTGGTGACTGTGGCAGCGTTTCTGCCTACCATGTGGGAGACCTGACTTCAAGTCCCAGCTGGGGTGAGTGAGCGAATGGTGAGAAATTCTTCTTGCAGTGGAAGGGGGCCATTGTGTTTTCCTCCTTTCCTCCAGGTACCTAAACCCTAAATTCCTTGTCATTTGACATTTTGTATTTTGTGCCTTTTCTATTTCACCAACCAGTATTATTTGTTCTGCTGCTTGTGTTTTACATTTTGGTTAACCCTGTCTTTTGTCAACTGGATGACTATGTCTATGATTGTAAGTATTTGACCTTTGTTGAATCCTGTCCCCTTGGGGCATTGTAGTGTCCCCTATACCCCCTGGTTTATACTGGTTATGTTCCCAATATTGTTCTCTCATTAAAAGGTATAAGGTTAAGTCCCCATTGGTGGTCTGGCTCTGCTCTATAGGGGGGGAGAGTCCCTACACCTCCCACAGTGCTTGTGCACCTGCCTTGATCCCTTCAGTTGGAGAGGGGGTACCTCTTGGAGTGCTGCCCAGGTTATATTTGGTTCATCTAAGGGTCATGTATGGGAACTGTAAAACTGGAAAGATCAAAAGTTCACTAAAGACGGTTACAGAAAGTATGTGGCCAGGGCAGCAGGTAGCAGGACATTGGAGTCGAAGAGCAATCTATGACAAATGGGAAACTTCAGTTAATAGGAAGTTATTTCTGAATTATATTAGCTCAGCAAAAAACCCTCATTTGCTACATTCATTCTGAGGAAAAAGGAACAACCACTAAGCCCTTTCATTTTTACATTCGGAAGTTTTCTGAGTCACAGCTTTGGTACAGGGAACGGCCATAATTGGCAGGGAGAATGGCCTGGGATTCAGATGTGGCAGACCCCAGATGTGGTCTCCCAGTGGGAGAGTGGAGGGAGGGGGGAATAAATCCCCTCCCTGCCCTCTTTGCCTTAGGGGTCCATGTTGGACAGCATCTGTCTATGCCCCTGACCCTGCCACTGGAGCAGCAAGGTGGAAGGGACCCTGATAGGGGCTGCTGTGCCTGGCAGACCCCGATTGGGGTCACCCAGGAGGAGTGGGGAGGGAAGGGGGAATAAACCCACTCCCTGTCCCCTTTGCCTTGCAGGGTCATGCCAGGCTGGCATCTGGCCACACCCCCTCTACTCCAACTAGAGAGCAGAAGTGAGGCCAGCCCTGCTCACTGGAGCGGACAGCTCAGCCCAGCCCAGGGCTGCAAAGCATGCTGGGATGCTGGGTCACTCTGATTTAACTTAAACCAGGAAGGGGTCTGGGACAGAAGTCCCCTAAACCAGGTTGACCTGAATCAGTTATTCAACCAAGTTTATCTTAAACCACTTTTGGCCACTTTGAAATTGTTTCATGTGCACTGAACTTCTGTTCTGTTACAGGTTAAACCAGTTTCTGACCACTTAAACCGGCTTATGTGTAACTTCTGTCCCTAGCCAAGCTGTAGCAAAGTAAGTTTAGGTTAGATATTAGGAAAAAAATTCTCACTCCAAAGGTAGTAAAACACAGGAATGGGTTACCCAGAGAGGTTGTGGAATCTCCATCCTTGGAGTTTTTTAAGACCTGGCTACACACATTCTTGGTTGGGATGATCTACTTGGGGATGGTCCTGCTTTGAGCATGGGGTTGGACTAGATGACCTCGTAAGGTCCCTTCAAACCCTAATTTTCTATTATTCTATGATTTTTTATTTGTGTTTTGATTACTCTTCCCAAGGTGTAGCACCTTGCATTTGTCTGCACTGAACTTAATCCTACTAGCTCTAGCCTAACTTTTCAATCTGTCAGGATCCTTGAGAATTGTGCTTGCATCCTCTGTGTTCACAACTCTTCCCAGTTTTGTGTCATCTACAAACTTGCTCAAGAAGCTATCTATGCCAGCATCTAAATCGTTAATAAACACATTGAACAGCAATAGGCCCAGGACAGACCCCTGTGGAATTCCATTTGAAAATTCCTCCTGTTCTGACACAGGCCCGTTTATAATTACCCTTTCCTTGTGGCTATTGAGCCAGTTGTCTGCCTAATAGAAGTTTTAGCTAGCTCACATTTCTCCAATTTGTTTATGGGAAAGACATGGAGGACCTTGTCAAAAGCCTTGCTGAAATCCAGATTGACTTTTATTAGTAGATGTTTGGGATGGGGAATCCAGGAAAAAGATGACAAAGTTGAGATGGAAATACAAAGCGCCCGAGCGAGGGACTAACAATCGAGGGGTGGGGGAGAGGAGTGGAACGCGACTAGGTTACATACCATACAATGTTAGCCAACTAAGCCCGGGGCTGGGGGGGTGTGGAAGGGGGAGGTGGGAGGGGGGATCGCGACGCTGAGAGGGAAAGAAGATAGATACACACATACCCATTACAGTGGTCCGCGATTGATTTGAGCCTTCAAGAGTCTGAGAAGCGATTTTTGTTTTTTGTTTTGTTTTGTTTTACCATATCCATAATAAAAAAAATGTGGGTTTTTTTTTCACTATATCCTTTTTTTTTATTTTACTATATTCACAGCATTCTCTTCATCTACCCAAGTAGTTACTTTGTCAGAAAAGGAGATCAGATTTGTTTGACACAACTTGTTTTTCATAAATCCATTCTGGTTGCTTGCAATCAGCCTTTCCTCCGCCGGAAGCTTGCAAATGGTTTTCCATAGGATATGCTCCAGTAACTTCTTGGGTATTTAGGTGAGGCTAACCCATATGCAATTCATAGGGGGGCACATGGGGACATGTGCCCCCCTTGAGATTGGCTGCTGCCAAAGCCACTGCTGGCTTCTGCAGGAGGTCGCCGCCACCCCCTTGCTGCTGATGTGGCTGTGGGTGGTCCCTGCTCACTGCCTCCTGCTCGCCACCCCCGACCTTGCCACCAACACTTCTGTGGTCACCTGAGTGGCCCCTGCTTGGCCTGCCATCATGGCAGTTACCTGCGGGTACTCCCCACTCACCGCCACCACACCGCCACTGCTGACACTGCCACCACTGCTGCTGCCCGTCGGGGGTTGCCATGCCCCCCCCCCCCCAGCCTCCAGGGGCACATATCATTCATGGGCTAACTGGTCTGTAGTTTCCTGGGTTCTCCTTCTCACCTTCTTTAAAGAGGGGCACTACACTGGCCTTTTTCCAGTCCTCTGGCACCTGGCCCATCTCCCAAAACTTCATAAAGACCACTGCCAAAGGCTCTGAGATCTTCTCTGCCAGTTCCTTCAGAACCTTAGGATGAAACTCATCCAGCCCTGCTGACTTGAATTTATTCAGATCCAACAAAAGCTTTCTGACAGTCTCTTTTGTTATCTTCTCTCTCAGCTTGCCTCCTTCCTTATCCAGATAATTCATATTATTGTCCAGCTGCAGCTTAGTTTTTTTAGGCTCAGACAGATGTGACAATTTTCACTTGATCTGGCCCCTGAAAGTGCACTACAGCCATGACCAAACATAGGTGCATGACTGCAGCATGATTAAAAGGGCCCAACCCCATGACAATCGGAATCCTCATTGCATGAGTATTCAGAGCATCTTCATTAATGTTTGTCAATGTGTGCTGGGAGCAGGCCTGGGCTGACACAGCCCAGGCCTGCTCCCAGCACTGCCTTCAGAATGGGAGATGGGGAAGGGAACAAAGGGAGCTTGGTCTGGGGTTTTTTCAGCTGGTGCTAGAGGGTGGATGCATAGATTGGAGGCCCCTCCAAGGTGGGTCTCCAATGGTTAGGAGAGGGGAGGAGCGGGGCTAAGGGAGAGAGGCTGCAGACTCACAGCTGCTCCCCCAACCTGTGGGATGCAACAGCACAGTGTGTTGGGTCTGGGGGATCATTGTAACTCATAGCACTTCCTACAAAGTCTTGAGTTACAGCACAGAGCTGCACTTCTGTTTACGCCATTTGTGAAGACCAAGGCAAAGTAGCTGTTGACTAGCTCCTTTGCAACTTTGGCCAGGAGTTCCCCCTGGCTTGTTGTTGTTGTTCCATCCAGCCTCCTTAAGACACAGTAGAACAGCACAGGCTGAGTAGCCTCATCGAGAGCTGGTTTTTTGGGGAATTTTGGGGAAGTCATGTAATAAATAGGAGAATGGATAAATAATGTATAAACAGTACTCTTTCTAAAAGAAATTAGAAAAGATGTGGTCACGGTCAGGCTTTTCTTAGGTCTCTTTGTTATATAAGTAGACTTTTTGCCTATTGCTTTTAATCGTATGTATTTTCCTGAGTTTTGCATTGCCTTAAGAAACTTCATTTTGTATTGCTCTGTAGCTTGACATAAGTGCTTGACCTTTGTATGCTGTATGTGTAAGAGAATGGGTGAGCGTGTCTGTGGAAAAGGAAAACATCAGCTGGCAACTGGCTGAAGAATGCAGACAGATAAAAGATCAAAACGAGAAGAATCTACCCCAGAACAGTGAGAGAACAACAGCAATTGACCTTCAAGGAAGAACACAGGGATAACACAGCAAAAGCCCAGAGAATTGGGTGAACTGACAAAGCTATAAAAAATGGAGCGAGATGTGTCAATTTTGGGTCTTGTTCTGCATGTCATCATGGAGCATTGGTTCATCTGACAAGATGGACTGGCAGGAACTTGCCAGGCTTCTACTCATGATCAACTTGGCTGGCCACTAAGTTGATCTGAGCACTGATAAGACTGGTAAGGTATACCAGGACAGACATTGGGGTATGAATGTGGTGTGTGTGTGTGTATATTAAGCACTTAATCAATAAACATGGCATCTTGCTTTATCCTCCCTCATAAGGTCTTGCTTGTGATTTGTGCAATTGGCAATTTGTGTAACATCTTCTGGAAGATCAGCTGAGGTCCCTCCAGGAAAAAGAAGCTGACACAAAAATGATGAATGGATTCTCCTCCTGTTTATAGCTTCTTGTGAATTAGTCTTAAACCTAACATGATGTACTGTTACAAAGGGAGGCATTTTTCCAGGGAATGTCCACCCTATTCATGGATATCTGATAAGGGAGTAAGCCTGTTAGATTAGTTAAACTATATTTAGCTTCCTTTTTGCCATACACATAGACAGGAAAAGAGAGATAGCGAAGGGGACAGGCGGGATGCAAATGTTTGAGTCCAACTCTGGCTCAAGTGCCCAATTCCACTTAGGTGGAATAAGATCTGGTCCATAATCACCGTAGTAACAGCAAATGGTACTGTACAAAAGTCTAGCTGAAATCAGGCCCCAGTAGTGTATAAACTGAAAGGAAACAATTCCTATCCTGAAGGACTTTTCGTTTAAGATACTAGATTGCTTTACCTGCTGCAGTTTAGAAAGTGATCTAAGGCATGTATGTGTCTCGATTAGGACATTTTGGACACCAGTGGCTACAAGATGCTGACTGTGCTGTAGCTCGCTACTATTGCACAGTAGCTTGTTACTACTGTCACGCTTCATTGCCACACGACAGTACTGTGCAGTAGTAACAAGCCTCTCATGTAGACATGGCCAGTGACTACTTCGTGTTTGGGGTACACTAGTAATATTTAAGTAAAAAGTACTGTTAGTGCAAGTGTGGGATCTTCCAGGCCTTGATGGCCAGGGGTAGAATTTTGTCCTGTGAGAGCTCTGAAGTAATTTGCTTCCTGTAGTTGTCTACCAGAGCCAGAGTTTGGTTCACTTCAGGGTGCAACTTAAGGACCTTTAAAATTTGTGTGTTTGTCAGTTCTAATTTTTTTCTTTTATTAGTTTAGGTTATTTTGAATTAACATCTATATTAAGACCCTGGTGAAAGTTCTCAAAAGGGCAGCAGGTGCCATCACCTGGGTGTACCTGATCAAAATCTTATTCCATCTTTCTTTAAAAAAATATTATGAACCTTGCTAATTATGCAATGAGCATAATTAGGGAAAAAATAACTTAAAAACAAACAAACAAATAAGACAGAAGGCTAGAGAGCTATATTGAACAATAGCATAAACTTGGGGTTGGTTCTTCTCTCACTTAAAAGGAGAATAACTCCCATGAAATAAGCTGTAGTTGTGGGTATATATATATAGGCCCAAAGTCCACATATATTGCCAGTGGGCAGACCAGAAAATTCTCAGATTGGGCCCAAATAAAGTTGCATATCCAAACACATCTAAAAATCTGAACTTTGCATTGTGGTCCCTCCTTTTCACAACAACTTTTTCCTTAGAAGAAAAAGACTAATATCTTTGCTACTACATGTCACTTCCCTTATTACTACTAATCATTTGTTCAGCATTGCAAATTTATGTGACATTTCACCAAACAAAGAAAGACAGTTTCCTATAGTTTAGTTTATCCATGCCTGCACAATCAGGGTAAGTTTCTTGTATAGTAACATGGTGCAGCAGCCATGATCCGCTTGAGTGAAATTCGTTCCTTTGTAGACAAGTATATCTGCCTTGTGTTTCTCTTAAGTTCTATCTGAGATTTTTAAGTGGTCTGTAGCATTTTTACTAACCCTCCACTCCCCAGGCAGTGGAAATAGGTATATGTGTGATCAGGCAATTATCTTATTAGCTGAAAAATGTAGGTTTTTGAAGGGGACACCAAAACTATTAGCTAATCTGGGTTATATCGTTCAGGCTGAAAAAATTCAAAGTTGAAACATTCCGTGTCGACATTTTCAAAACTAAACATTTCTATTGTGTTTTGTTTTGAAATGTTTCATTTCAGCTCAAACAATGCTTTTTAAACCCACAAGGGCATGTTAATGTGTCCACGGAGGGAGGGTGAGGGAGGAAATTGACCCAAAATAAATATTTTTCCCCAATCTTTTGGATTCATCAGCCAAACAGAAAAGTACAGAGCTTAACTAGGGGGCCACGGAGCCACTAGATCTGTATGCATCCATCATCCTGATGCAAGAATCCCTTTGGTGTTTACTACAACTCTGTTACAAGGACACTACTTGCATTCCTTGTCTTGAAGAGTTTGTTGCTTTAGAAGACCATTTTAGCAGCATCTGTCTGCTAAGAACTCACGTGTGAAAAACAGAATCTACAGAGCTGTCCCCCAGAAATTTTTGCCTATATATTAGGAAGACTTTTCTGATGCAAAGAAGGTGGTAGGAACATGAACTTGAAGGCTCATATCAATGATGAAAGTACAAAAGCCACTGTTCAGAACACAACATGCTTTCACTGTGAGAAACATTAGGTTGCTAATGTCAGCAGAACTATTACGAGTCTAATATTATCACTTTGTACAATTTGTCTGAAAACATATTTATCTAAGAGAGCTTGCTGTCTTGTGAACTCCTGGTTAGTGTATCTGATTTAACATCTATGACACAAAAGGAGAGTAAATAATATCTAAGTGATAATGAAACTAATGTGAAAAACAATGAGACAAAGAGCTATCTGAATTGAATGAAGCTGTTTGAAAGACTCCTGTTATAACTTTGCTGCAAAGGCTAAAGATTTTTTCATTTTAATCTGTATTGACAGCAACATCTGCAGATCAGAAATGTGAGAACCAAAATTATTTGAAGACTCTCAGGCGCTTGAGAGACCTGGAATCCAAGTGTGTTATTGATTCTATATGGAGAAAGCAGTTCAAAACCATTTTTGTACCAGAAACAGCTCACTTGAAAGTATCGAGTAAAATATGAAATCTGTTAAAAGAAAAACAGTTGTTCATTGATTTCTAAGCTTAGAATGTCTACCCTATTAATGGATATCTGATAAGGGAGTCAACCTGTCGCATTTGTCAGACTAAATTTAGCTGTGTCTTTGCCATACACATAGACAGGAAAAGAGAGGCATGGAAGGGGATGGGCAGGGTTCGAGTGTTGAGTCCAACACTAGCTTCCTTCAAAATCTGCTCACATCACCCTCTGCAGCTTCTTCATGACCAGACTGGCAGAGTGCACTATTGTTCATTTTATGCACCTGGTATATCCAGGTGGGCTTAGGACTCCTTCCTTCTGCTGATATTAGAAGCTGAATTGAGTAGATGCATATGATATTGTCCCTAGATAGGTCATACCCTTTCCTACACCTGCAGATAACTCCCTACAAGCAGGGCTCTTAAATAAAAATGAATCTTTTAACAGCTAAATATTGGATCACATGAGTAAACTGTAGAAGTGAAGGGAGTTAGGCCCTATGTTTTTATAATTCTGGGAGGGTAGCACCAACACCAAGGACTCGATACTAGCGAATAAATTGGTAAAATATATACTCCTTGTTTGTGTCATCACAAAACTTTTATCTTGTGCCAGTATCATTTAAGCAGAACCTAACACCTGAATAAAGAAACAGGACACATTTGTCAATATTCTGCCCCAGTGCATACACCTGTTCAGATTTTCTAGCAATGTAATTAGTTAAGGTTCAGAGTCGATTTAGAAAGTGTGCTACAGTGGTGCTGGAGGGATGTCTACAAGGCCAAATTTGGCTTGCATAATCCTCAAGTGCAGCAGCCTTTGCAAGTTTATCCACTGCTTCTGTGCTATACCTGGGACTGCCCCTAAAAAGCAGGCCTTGCCCCCTTGCTCCTGCTCAGCATTTACCAGGTACCAAAAAGCAGTGTAACCACCTGAGGGAGTAGCTCTGAATGTGCACAGACAGGGTGAGAGCAGTGCTGGTGCATGTGCTCCTGACTGCACTCAGGCAGCTCCACTGTTTCATTTCTCAGGTTGCTGGGCTGGCGCAAGAGCAGGGGGTGTGCTGCTTGGTAGCAGTGTGAGACATGGCCTGGAGGTGATGCAGATAAACCCTTAGTTCCCTGCATTCTAGCAATAGAGGAACAGCCCATGGAAACTAAAGATTTAACATTTTGGTACCAAAACTTTGGCTCCTTTTGAAGTGTTCCATAACTGCCTCAGGCTTCCAGGGTTAGTGGACTCAGCCAAACAATTTCTCCCAATCTACCAAGGGAATAATCTATTGTTATACTTTCAGCAGCTGTTATTTATACTCTGGTCTGTTGAGTATACTTCTGCACTGGGACACTGGTGAGGGAAGAGGGATAAAAGTTAGAGGGACCAGCCCTTCCTCCTTTTCATTTAGGTGGGAAAAGGATAGAACCAGGAAAGCTGTCTCTTTCCTGCTTTTCTTCACAGGATGTTGGTTGAAAAAAGAACCAGCTAGGCTCCTTTGCTCCTCATTTCTGCTTTCTTTCACAGGGTAGCAGTGGAAAGAGGTATTGTGTCAGGAGAGGGAGGAGATCACCAGGGGCTCCATGGTCAGGCAGAGAATGCATGCATTCAGAATTAATTGTCTGGGTTTGTTTAATTCCTAGTTGTTTGCTATTATTTAATTATCTGTTCGTTGATTGTCTGGGTTTGTTTGTTCATGCTGATTTTTTTTTCTTTAGTAATTTGTTTATTTGGGGTGAAAACATATTGGCTAGGGACAGACAGCCTGAATTGATTCAGTCTTTGCTGGTTAGTCTAACCTGGCTAGGATAAATCAGTCTGTAACTGCACAGATATCCCAGACATGCAGGCACATGCCTGCAGTGGCACAGGCTAGAAGCCGGGGGGCACTAGAGCAGCCCTCCCTTCCTTCCACAGTGCTGAGCTGAGTGGGGGGTGGCGAGGCCTGGGCAGGATGCTCTGATTACACCACACCAGCCCAGCAGGGAATTGATAACACAGTGTTTATCATCCCTAACTCAGTGTTTATCACTCCATTAAGAAAACAACAGAAGGGCATTACCAGCTACCTGTTAATTCTGCCTTTATCCTATCTAGCACAGCATGGGTCATAGCTGGCAAGTGGTTTGCTAGCTAATGCTAAGTGGTGTCTGTGTAAGGCAGAGGGGAGGGGCAATTCCTGCTTAGCAAGGGAATGCCAGACAGATGCCTGCAGTCTCTACCAGAGCTGCAGTCAGGTAGCAGAGGGGAGGGGCCAGTCCTGCTGTGGAGCAGAGAGCCCCACCCAGCCCAGAGACCATGCTGGCATGCTAGGGGAGTCTGATTTAATTTGAACCAGCAAGGGGTCTGGGACAGACATTGCATACACTGGTTTGACCCAAATCAGTTAAGTCTGATACCACATTCAACCAGGTTTATCTAAAACTGTTTTCAGCCATTTTCAAACTGGTTTATGTGCACTGAACATCTGTTCTGTTACAGGTTGAAACCAGTTTCTGATCACTTAAACAGGTTTATGTGGAGCTTCTGTCCCTAGCCATTATATGAAAACTTTTATAAATTGTGTGAAATACATTAGATATTTAAAAGGCCTCTTTCAAGATGGGAGCTATTATTCTTATGTGTTTATCTAGTACTAAGCATGGACCTATTCAATAAATACATGCCTTTTTTATAATCATATATAAACTAAGAGAGGTAGTCAGCTGCATTAGTCTGAAATCAGGAAGAAGGCAAGATAGAGGTAAACCTTATAAACTAAGTGAGGCTAGGTAAGACATTCAAAAAGGCTGAGGTAGAATCAATCTAAGTTTTGCAGTTTTCTGTAAGTGGCATAGGTTAGATCGGTACGCAACAGAACACATGTTCGCCCTTTGAGGGAGGGGGGCGGTAATCTTAGACCAGGTTCTGCCATTTTTAAACCAGTCTATGTTTTCTGAACTTCTGTTCTGTTATGGGTATAGACCAGTTTCTGATCACTTATACCAGTAAAAGTGTAATGTCTGTACCTGGCCTGAATTGGAGATGCACAAGTTTCATAAGCAACAGCTCATTTCATCAGATGTCTAACTACAGGCAATCACTTTCTGAGAGTATTTTCCCTAGGCATTATGAGCTTGAGCTGATGTTTGCAAAGACACTGTACCAAGAGACGCCCTGTTCTGGTGCTGGCCAGGGGCGATGATCTGGTGAGGAAGCTGCGGGTGCTCAACCACCTGGGTGACAGCAATCATCAATTGCTGGAATTCACCATCCAGCGCAAGATGGCAAAGGCCTGCAGCAAGGCAGCAGCCCTAGACTTCAGGAGGGTGGACTTCAATGAGCTAAGGAGAATAGTCGGGGAGGCACTGAGATCCTGGAGGGGAGGGGAATCGGGTGTCCAAAAAGAGTGGTCGTTCCTTAAGGAGACAATCCTTCAAGCCCAAAGGGAGGTAACCCTAACTCAGATCAAAGGGGGCAGGAGGGCACAAAAGCCCCCATGGCTCACCAAAAGCATCCAGGAATGTCTCCTAGCTAAAAAGGAGGTGTACACCCAAAGGAAGGGAGGGGCCATCACCAGGGAGGACTATACTGCAGTTGCTTGGGGATGCAGGGGGACAGTCAGGAAGGCCAAGGCAGAGATGGAACTGGGACTAGCTTCCTGGATCAAGGAGAACAAGAAGTCCTTTTTTAAATACATAGGGGGCAAAAAGAAGGTACTGGGTAACGGGGGGCCCCTGCAAGACATGCTAGGAAATCTGGTCATCGCACCAGACAACAAAGCTAACCTATTGAACAATTTCTTTCTCCATTTTCCTGAGCAAGGACTGGATCAGCCCCCGCACCGGGACCGCTTCAGGCCCCAGGGGAGGTGCAGCTAGGCCAAGGGTCAGTAAGGATCTAGTCAGGGGACTTCTGGAGGGATTGGATGAGTTTAAATCAGCTGGTCCTGATGATCTCCACCCCAGAGTGCTGAAGGAATTAGCTGAGGTCATTGTGGGATCCCTGGCATGGCTTTACGAGCACTTGTAGTGCTCTGGTGTGGCACCAGAGGACTGGAAGAGTGCCAACGTGGTTCCCATTTTCAAAAAAGGGAAGAAGGATGACCCAGGAAACTATAGGCCAGTTAGTTTTACCTCAATCGTGGGTAAGCTTTTTGAGAGAATTATCCTGGTGCATGTCCACAAGGGGCCAGCGGGGGAGGTTTTGCTTAGGGGGAACCAACACGGGTTCATTAGAGGCAGGTCCTGTCAGACCAGCCTGGTGGCCTTCTATGACCAGGTCACCAAATCCTTAGATGCAGGGGTAGTAGTAGAAGTAGTATTTCTTGACTTTAGGAAGGCCCTTGACATTGTGTCTCACCCCGTTCTCATTAAAAAACTGGGGGACTGTGGTGTCGACATCTACGCAGTCAGATGGGTCGCCAACTGGCTGGAGGGTCACACCCAGAGAGTGGTAGTGGATGGGTCATTTTCGACCTAGAGGGATGTGAGCAGTGAGGTTCCCCAGGGCTCTGTCCTCCGGCCCACACTGTTCAACATCTTCTTCAGTGACTTGGACAAGGGGGTAAAAAGCACCCTGTTCAAATTTGCTGATGACACTAAGATGTGGGGGGATGTGGGCATGCCGGAAGGAAGGAATAGGCTGCAACCAGACCTAGACAGGTTACAGGGGTGGGCGGATGAGAACAGGATGGGATTCAACACTGACAAGTGCAAGGTGATGCACCTGGGGAGGAAGAACCAGCAGCATACCTACAGGCTGGGGAACTCCCTTCTCATCAGTGCAGAGGCAGAAAAGGATCTTGGAATCACTATTCATGCCAAGATGAACATGGGCCGGCAGCGTGGGGATGCAGTCAGAAAGGCCAACCCCACCTTGTCCTGCATCCACAGATGCATCTGAAGCAGGTCCAAGGAGGTGATGTTCCCCCTCTATGGGGCACTGGTCAGGCTGCAGTTGGAGTACTGCGTCCAGTTCTGGGTGCCGCACTTCAGGAGGGATGTGGACAGCATGGAGAGGGTCCAGAGGAGGGCCACTCGCATGATCAGGGGGCAGCAGGGCAGGCCCTATGAGGAGAGGCTTCGGGACCTGAACCTGTTTAGCCTTCACAAGCGAAGGCTGAGGAGGGGATCTAGTGGCCATTTACAAACTAGTCAGGGGGGGCAGCAGGCATGGGGGGAGTCCCTGTTCCCCCGAGCACTCCCTGGAGTGACAAGAAATAATGGTCACAAGCTGGCAGAGGGTAGATTCAGACTAGACATCAGGAGGTGCTACTTCACAGTCAGGGTGGCTAGGATCTGGAACCAACTTCCAAGCAAAGTGGTGCTGGCTTCTACCCTGGGGGTCTTTAAGAGGAGGCTAGATGTACACCTTGCTGGGGTCGTTTGACCCCAGTACTCTGTCCTGCCATGGCAGGGGGTCAGACTCGATGATCTGCTCAGGTCCCTTCGAACCCTACTAACTATGAAACTATGAAATGCTCTGTTCAAGAGTGTGTTTGAATGAAGAAGTTAATATTTTGCACAGCTTTTAAACACACATCTGCATTGTGTGTTTAAAAGCCGTTTGTTTAAATACATATCTTCATAACATGATTTCCCATTTTACTTTTTTAATGTGAAATAAGAGGTATGAATGTTTTGTATTACTCAAATATGATATTTTGAATATATTTGTGCATAGCTGATTAAAATGCTCAGGGCAGTTTTCAGTCAAACAAATACATTTTTTCATTCTCTGATTAACTGTTGCTCTATAAACCAAGTGTGAAACCACACAGAACAGGACACTCTTATGATGTCTGCATTTCTGAAGTATTGATACAAATTTAAGGTACCGTAATCTGCATGCCACTGAGAAGATTTCTCTTGCCGAGATGACTGAATTCTCTTACGCCCCAACCAATTTCTCCAGCATAGCAGTGTCTGTGGGCTGGAACAGTAGGATTGTGCAAAGACGGCCGCAATAGATAATCAAGATCACTCGTGCCTTCTAGTGCTGGAGATGTTGCTCCTATGTAGCGTGTATAATCAGGTTGCTTTGTCCTGTAATCCCATAGAGCATCTGGGCCTTGGAAACAAAGAGAATTAAAAATGTGGTTATAAAAAGTACAAGGCTTACCTTGTTTACTAGCCTATTTCAACATGCTTTGTTCCAGCCTTGGTTTCTTTGAATTTACTTTAATGCAGCAATTTTAAAAATCAGGGGTGCCCATGCCTCAAAGGCACGTGGCCTGTGAGACAATAATGCACTGCCCCTCCGCTCCTACCTCACTGTCACACTCCCTATTGCTCCTGGGGTCTCTATTCTCCCCCTCTCTTTTTCAGCTTTTGCTTCTTACTCTTGTGTCATACGTTAGGTCCCAAATGCTATTTTGGGCAGCTGAGGGGGACAGCTGGGAATCATTTATAAATATTAGGAAAAGTTACTGTAGCAAAATGTCTAGCTTGATGAATAGGGACTACAGCAGTGAACTGCTTGACTGCTGTGTGCTTGTCCCTACTGGGAAGTTAATGTGTATTATGCGGAAGTAGGCAGACAAGGTTCTTTGGGTGAATCTGATATCCTTTATAAGACCAACTTAAACAGCTGGAAAAAAACATTTTTAAAGCAAGCTTTTTGGTTCAAAAACCCTTTGTCAGGCTGAGGAAGTTTCAGCAGTTGGTATGTGCTCTTCCTGGATGGAATGAAAAGTAAAGAAGCCAGAGGTGGGTCTGGTGTGCATGCAAGACAGGCAGTCAGTGAAGATGTAGATTGAGGAGTTAGTGGGTGAGAGACAGGCTGGGTGAGGGGGAGAGAAGTATGCTGAAGTATGAATTTACAGACCATTAGTGATTATTCCACATTCATTCCCTATGTGATCTGTCTCCATGGGCACATCTACACGAGATGCTTACTGCACATTAGCCTAATAACACTGCACAGTAGCATGCTGGGCAAAACCGATGCTAATACACTAGTGCTCAATGTTATTAGGCTACTGCTAAGTAAGCATCACTAAAAAACCTTGCGCCAGTGCTACTGCATGGTAGTATGAGCTAGTGTGCATTGAATTAGTACTTGGTTACTGTGGCAACACTGTCCCTAGGGGTGCCGTGACCTCCCCTAGTGCCCTTGCCTACTGTGCCAACCTGGGTCATGAATGCACCCTCTAGCTCGCCCACCACATCTTTGATCTTATATTATTAATGGGAGGCTGCCTTCCTGCCCTCCTTGGCATGGGGCTGGTCTTGCTATACCGGGGTTCCGTTCTATTTCCTGTGCTGGTCCTCTCCTGGGGCCTACTTGATATGCTTGCCCCCTCTCCCAGGCCTGCTCAATATACGCGCCTGCTCTTGGGGGCTCCTCTCCGACTGCGCCCGCTCTTGGGGGCTCCTCTCCGACTGCGCCCACTGCCCTCACCGGGCTTATTCCCCTCTCAGGACTTCTCAATTACAGGCAGTGCCCAACTCGGGCCTACCTCCCGTACTTCCCGCAGTCACCCGCACTCAGGCCTGTGCCTCGTGTTTCCTGCGGTCTCACACACACTTGGGCCTCGTCTCCCACACTTCTCACGGTCCTGCCCTCACTGGGGCTTCACTCATGCTTCCCGCGCTCCTTGCCCTTACTGGGGCCTTGCTCGCACTTCCCGTGCTTGCCTGCACTGGGGCCCGCCCGCGCTGGGGCCTTCTATGCCCGACTTGGGCTTCCCAAGGTTGGGGCTCAGGTGGCCTTAGCCTCACCTGGCCCCCAGACCCGCCTTCTCGGGCCTATGCCCCACTGGGGCTCTTCCTAATTGGGGCTCGTCCTGATATCGCCCCTGCTGGGTTGGAGTCAGGATTCCCCACTAGCTCAGACCCACCTTCTTGGGCCTACACCCCACTGGGCTTCTGCCTACGCACGACACTAAACCCTTCCCGAAGCTGCCCACACTGGGCCGGGGTCAGGACACCCCAAACGCAGCACCTCCTGCAGCACTAGAAACCCCCCCTTCTACTGAGGAGATCCCTTGAGGCCTCCTCCACCCCTACAGCCTCGCCCAGTCCTCCGGTGTTGCTCAAACAACTCAAACAGAAACTCAAGACCATAAGCCTGCTGGCTGAAACACAAAATAAGCCTTCTGGCTATAACCTCCGTTCAACGCCACCCTGGCTACTTTCCGTCTCCCCGTCAGGGTTCTCTCCACTGTGTATCATAATACCCACGCTTGGGTGGTCGGTCTGCTCTGCTCTGCTTTACAGCAGAACTTCCTGCTGTCCAGGCTGCCAGAGGGGAACTGGCTCTGGCCTCAGCCTTCTGTATTTATGAAGGCCAGGCCCTGCCCCCTGGCGGTCAGCTGACCCAATTAGTTGCTTTGGCAACTCACAACTGTGCTGCCCTATTGAGTGGCAGCTAAGCCTATATCACTGTTGCAAAAAATTGTGGTCCGTTTCTTGGAGGCCACTAAAATCACAGACACACATGCATCAGATGGCACAAAAGGTGTATTTGCAAATAGGGTCAGAGCAGAATCAAAGACTCAGATTACTCTGAATCCATCAAGGAATTTTTGCAGGCTGTATTTATCTTTTTCCTCCTGGGCACGTGTGCAGAAACAGGAACTCTTACAGCTCATTTTCATTTCATACAAACATATATGTGGTTATATCACTACATCCATTGCATGTACATTATAATTAACTACTTAAGTATGCAGGGCGGAGAAGTAAATATGCATCAGCTAATTGAGCATGCTCAGAAAGTTCTATAGGTCACCAAGAGTTTAAACCCCCCCCCCTTCAAGGACACAGTCAGCTGAATTCCAGCTTCTGTAATCTGCATGAGAAAGGCTAGGAGAAGCTGGGGTAGTGTCTGTGATTTAGTATAAGAAGAGTTGTGGCAAGGCTGGGCAAGGAGAAAAGTCCTTGGCAGTGTTTCTTCCTTATCAGGCGCTAGATGCAAGCTGTGCATTTCTAACAATACTCCATTTCTAACAATATTCCATTTCTAACATCACCATTATCAGTAGCAGGCTCCTTAGTGCCCTGCTACACACCATTATCGAGTAGCAGGCACCCTGGAGCCCTGTTACAGTTACCCAAGCATTAAACTTAATGTGCAGTAACTATGGTGCAGTAATGAACATGTAGATGCACCCAGTGTACACTTACTGCTGTCTTACTCCAACTTAAAAGTGGGGTACTTTTCCTTATTTTTACTGTGATCTCAGAGTGTCCATGTACAGAGTGAATCACAGTGTAACCGCCAAGCTGTAAATTCATATTTTGTCCACTTCCCCCTGGAGGTGGGCCCTGAGGCTCTGCATGTGCTTTAGAAAGTCACTTAGACTCTTTGTTCCTCAGATTGTTATTGTGGAGATTATCACCATCTCTCAAATTGGGAAAAATAAACTGTTTTTGAAATACATATTTGAAACAAAGTGTTAGATATTCTTGTATTTAGAAGATTATCCTTGCAACAAGAGGAGCTAGAAACATACATAATAATAAAAAATTGCAAGCTGAGATCAATACTAGTATATTTAAAAGTCCCAAATGCTGATGGTTCTTTGTGCCTTTGAAGGGTCATTAGGCTGGTTCTGCCTCATGGTCGATTAAAATAGGGCATAGCTATCTACAGTAGATGGGACCTAATCATATTATTTTAGCCACATTCTTTAGCAGGTAATAGGACTATTTGAAGAGCACTTTCCAAAATATGGTTTAATCACTTGCAGTGTGGGACTGTTTAACCAGCTTTGGGAACCCACACCACTATGATGTTCACATAGTATCAATGTTTCAGAGGATAGCTGCATCAGAAGGAAATACAATAACTGAAAAATTGTTTGTTGGGTCTTTCTGTCTTTGTACTTAGATATGGTTAATATAATTAAGTTTAGGCCTCTAAGTGGTCTCAAAGAAGTACAGTAAAGGAAGAGGAAGGAATTGAGGAAGGATGAAGGGAAATAAAAGAGAGTAAAATGGGAAGAACTTTATGATAGGACGGAACATTTTAGCATGTGATTCAGGTATGGCTATAAGTAGAGAGGGCAATAAGTGAGAAAACGTGATATTATCTACTGGAGTTTAATTGTCATAATATAATACAACAGAAATGGATGCCCCTATCTTAGAGAATTAATTTCCAGCTATCGTGTGTTGAGTCCCTAATATTTTTTTTTTGGCTTTGTTCTTGTTTGTCAACTCTGCCAATGATATTAGTACTCCATTAAACATTTCAGCTTAAAAAGTATTTTTTTCCCAATTACAGTTTTGTTGTCTAGATTTCAGAGGAATCAGTTTCGTTAAATAATCCATTGAAATTCCATTGGTATAAATGTTGCTTGTTACTGTAAGATTCATTCATTGTAATGAACATATTCGTTTATCATAAAGCAAAAGTTGTACTTTCAATCTTTCCTTTTAGAATGAGGAAAATAATAGCCAAGGTACGAGCAATTGTAAACTCTGTGCGAGTGAGAAAGCAGATGGATTGTGTCTTTCACTCTGCAAAAGCCTTCATGCTGAATCCTGAGGGAATATCCTCCTGTCATATTGCTCCAGCTGTGATCAGCAGAGGCACTTGAGCAAGATCCCCCTTGTTATAAATGAGAGGAAACTGTCGGCAGTACATTCCCTGTGGGGATCTGACATCTCTGGAACGTGTTCCAAAATAGCCCAATGCTGTGACCTACTAGGCACAATGAAAGATACATTTGTTTGATTGGCTTTTTGGATAGGAAATAACGGTACATCCCCAGAATGACAAAGGGGGAATGGGGCGTCTCAGTTTTGAAGCAGCTGGCAAAGTTCCTTTGGAAATAATTAGTTATTTAATGCTGCTGAGGATTTGCTTTTCTTTTGTTTGTTGGCAAAGTGATTAACTGGGTCAGAAATGTCAGTTCTGTGGTGACTCTTTTTAACCTGGTTTGTTAAACAGTGTGGGTGGGTCCCCACGTGCAGGGGTGCCACCTATAGAGGCACAAATAGCAGCGGCACAAATTTGTGCCACTGCTTTGTTCCTCATTGTATGCCCCTGTATGTATGCTTCAGCACATGGGTAGGGGTAGGGGAGGCTGGGGCTAGCACCTGGTGGTCTGGTGGTTTGCTGGAGCAGCAGGGGCAGCACAGAGGCCTAGCCAGAGCATTGCTCTGGATGGCCTAGCCTCTGTTTGTGCTAGCACATGTTGCTTTGCATCCATTGAGCCACTTTTTGTTCTGGCACTTTTTTTTTTGCTGCTGGGATTTCCCTGTAGCAATTTTCACCACCACACTGCAAGCGCAGTGCACATTTGACATTCCCCGTGTTCAGTTTGTGGCACTGCCCGTGGGGACCCGCTCTATATGTCCAACCCCATAACTTACCAAAGGAGGTGTTCTGATGAGCTATTTTTGATTAATTCCATGTGCGAATGCTTTTAGTCTGAAATAAGAGTACCTGGTTTCTGTTTAGCTGGAACAAGGATCTCTCATTCCAGAATAAGTGTGTCCACACATGGTATTATTCAGGAATAGTTATCACACATCCAGGCTTAATCAGAAACAACTTTGAGGTGTGGACAAGCCCTGCTAATATTCCTGACAATACCTGTTGACTTCAATAAGAGTTGACAAAGGA
This sequence comes from Crocodylus siamensis, assembly GCF_052110815.1. Lineage (NCBI taxonomy): Eukaryota > Metazoa > Chordata > Crocodylia > Crocodylidae > Crocodylus > Crocodylus siamensis. Next base: position 87,179,314 of record NC_143396.1, on the reverse strand, counting down.
GCTCAACAGCTCAGAAAACTGGGCCTCATGCCCAGGTACAGAAAACTAATGATAAAACTGCCTACTGCTCATTCTTTCCTTAAAATAATGAACACATTCTTATAACTGCATTACTTCTTTAAAATTAATTTGTGATGCTAGGAATTGACAGACACTGAAAAGTTAATGTCTAATAGAAACTTTACTGTGTTATAGATCACTACAGTCTGTACCTGTGTACACCAGTTAAACCTGATAATCCTTTGTAATTACTTTTTTATTGTTAGTTTTCCTCCAAAGCTAAGAGTATAATTCCAGAGTCATTTTAGGATATGCTCAATTCTTGGCACTTCCATAAACTTCCTTTGGACCTTGGACAAGTCAATCAGTTTCTCTATACCTCAGTTTCCATCTGTAAAATGGAAACCATAGCATTTGCCTACCTCACAAGAGAATGAGGATGTTTTTGAGAATAAATACATGAAGACAGTGTGGGGCACTCAGATACAACGGTGAAGTGCCACATATTTAAGATCGATAACTGCCTCTCAGATCTGTCTGTGCCCACGGGTGCACTATGATGTCTTTTTACTGCTGTTTTTATTTTCTTGAGCTTTCCCCATCAACCTGATTCTCAAAACCTTGCCAGAGCCTGGGGCTTGAACAAAGCAGAGGAAATGGAGAAGTAGAAGTTAACTTTAGTATTCAACCACCTGCCAGCAGTCCCTCAAGCAGACGCCAAGGCCCTCCACAACAGAGGCTGGAATGATATAGTACAAGAATGAAGGAGTCATGTTAGGTCAGTTTTATTGTACAGTTGCTCTGGTTTATCTTCCTTGCTTCCTGACAAAACAGCTTCTAAGTCCATTTGAGGGATAACTTTGACCTTTGGGCTGTCAGTCACGTCAGGAGACATAACAGTTGAACAATCAGAATTCCTGTAACATAGCTGTGGAGGTGTATGGGCATGTCATTTTTAAAATTAGATCATACCAATATGATGCCAGGAGATATTTTTTAGATCAGAAATAGACAATTTACTGTAGAAATAATTTCTGTTTGTTTTACCATTTTAAGGTGACTTATTTTTAGTCAGAAGGCAGGGGAGTCTGTCTGATTTCCGACTACCATGGCTAACCACCTCTATTTTAAGTTAATCACATAGCCTTGAAATCACATGAAACTGAACAGCAGTAGTAAATCCAGCTAGAGTATTAGAAAACTGAAATAAGGATTTTCATATTTTATACTAAGCACTGTATAATGCATATGAATATTATGTTAATCTTGAATAAATTCACTAGGCTCTAAATCTGCATTATACAGTTAAAAGCAATAGCACCCAGCAAATTATGATGTGAAGTTTATTTCACACTTTACTTGCACTTCATTGCACTGTGTCACTAAAAGCAAACATGCACATTAAGCTGGACTAAAGCTGTGATTAAGCTGTCTTTGATGCTTTAAAAATAACCTTGACTATTACCCTTGTATCAAAATTGCCTGACAGTAATCATTTACTGTGCTACTAGCCTGTGAACAAAATCATCACAACTTTACAGGATTAAAGATGGTTGGGATGAAAAGATCCCTTTCCCTTTCCGTTCTCAAAAAGAGTGCTCTCCACAGAAAAAGTTGCTTGAAAGAGTGCATTTGGAGCCTGACAAACTGTCAGTGAAGTCAGTGGGAATCTGTCCACTAATTTCAGTAGCAGTGTACCGTGCATTCACAGGGCAGAAACATTCCTGGCATAGTATGTAGCATGGGGGTTCAGTCTGATTGGCTCAAATACCATATTTTCTTCCATACCACATGCATCCTTTCCCTAAAAATTAGCCTCCAAAATTGGGGTCCATGCCTTACCTATGCCAGACAGATACATGGAAATGCTGTAAGATTGCTGTTGCTTCTTTTACTTCTCTTCTGTCTGGGGGGGGTCTCATGGCAGAAGGGCAGAGCTCAGCAGAGGCAGTTCCAGTGGATGCAGTCATGCAGTCATACCCTGCTTTGATTACTGCGCCAGCCAAAGTTTAAACCTAACTGCCCAGCAGCAGCAATGGCACTTCAATTCAGGAAATCCTGAGGGAGTCAATTGACTTGACAACTTATTATAACCTATATTAGGGGTGCCAAACAAGCCAGATCCAGGCCAATGGAGCCATACGATCCAGTTTGTGGGTCTTGGATCCAGCACTACAAGCACTGCCCACAGCCTAGGGGCTGGTACATCCAATTTACCTTGCATACTGCATGCAGCCCATGCCGACCCCACTCTGGGGCCTGTGCTGCAGGCAGTGCATGGGCTGGACCTGGTGCTACACATGCTGCATGTGGTACCCGGGCCTGATCTCTGGAGAGGGGCTGATCCATGAGGGGAGTGAGCTGAACACAGTATCCCACCAAACAGGCCTGCTCTCTGGCTCTGGCATGGCCCAATCTGGCTCAAAGACTGGCCCAACAATGCTTATCCAGCTTACAGGGCTGGAAGAGGTTGACACCCCTGGTCTATCTGATTCCAGACAGGTTAATACCCTCCTCTCCTTTTCAATGCTCTTCATTTTCAACCAATCAAACTGTACTTTGTTGATAATTTTGCTGTCTCTTGGTTGCTCCTGATCTCTCTTCTCCTATTTCACAGTTCTCCAGACTGTTTTTAGCTCCTTTTAGAATCCTAGATACGGCCATGGAGTTCAGACTTCAGCAAAAGCTACAGTTTCAGCTTTTGGCTCAGCAGCCAAAAGCTGTTGCCAGTTTAGCTGTGAAAGAGTGAAATCTGTATCTTTTTTCTGTGAAGGAAAGGGAGGATGAGTAAGCCGAAGATTGGGGTCTGTCCCTGCTGTATACCATAACTCTGGAAAAAACATTTTTCTTTCATTCTGCTTTCCCAAAACAAGGTGTGTGTCTTTTAGTTTTTTTGGGGGTGGGGGGGGGGAGTATGTGTGGTATGTGAGAAAATGCAGTAGCTAGAAATCTCCCATTGCTAGATATCAGCTTTAGCATTAACAACACAGACAGGCTGGCCATTATATTGCTTGGTGTATGCTAGCATTCCCAATATTGCTCTTAATGATGGTAGTACCACACTGAGGATTTTTCAGGAAAATGCCATTGCAAATACGGCTTCATATGTCATACAAACATTTTGCTGGCAGCCCTATCAATTTATGCAGAATAGAAGTTGCCTTGCATAAAAATGCTAGACATTAAAAGGTGCAAAATGTTGTGAATGCAAAGGTATATAATACAGAGCTTGGAAAGAGAAAATGAAACAAAAGCTCTGAAGCTCCTGGCCCTGCTTTCCCAGTACAGAAGGTCCTAAGTACAACCTAGAGGCTGTGTTCTTCCCTGGGCAAGGGAGAAGAATACATAAGTGAACAAAGAGGCCATACAAAACAAATAAGGAGGGTTTAGTGCCATGATATGAAGAGTGAAGGGACATATGTAATGAACATGCTTTAAAGAAAATTCATGTGGGAGATGTTAAGGGGAAGAATGTATGAGGATTAAAATATCTTTGACAAATAGTTTACTTTTTCCATGCAAAACGTGAGGTTTTGTTTGTTGATAATATTAAAATTCCTCAGCTTGATGCCTGAAAACTTCTCTGTGGCTCAAGTTACACATGGTTTCATGTTTATTCCTCCCTTACACATGGTCAGAACTCATCCAGGTGCTACAGGGCTTACGCGTAGGAAGTCTCCCCAAAAGTACTCCCAGAAATCCCTGTTTCTGACTGGTCTTTCTGTCCTTTTCATTCTGTCTCTATAGGACTTAGAACCCAGCACATAGTGAAAGGCAAGTAGAAGGGCTCTGCTTAAAAAAGAGGAAGCTGAGAGGTCTGCTTTGTTAAGGACTGGATTTGAAAAAAGAGAACTCAACTCTAATCTCAATTTGGCTACTGATTCAACCTGAAAAATTCCTGAGTGAACAGTTTCAACCATATGCACCCAAAATAATTTCTCTTGATTGATTCTGTTCTACCATGGTGGGTGATACATCCAGATCAAAAGGCCTTCCAGTAAGGACACTGTACTTTGCAGCTATAAACATAGGAATTGTTGGAAGCTGAGACCTGGTCTGTATGCAATTCTTCATACAAAATCAACAAAATCAGTTTTAAAAGAAGCTTCTTAAAACATATGTTGACTCTTATAGATATACTTTAAATCAATTAAAATCAATTTAAACACTTAAAAGCCAATTTCAATCTGTCCATGATTGAGGATGGCTATACCTATGTGAGTATCCTGTACATGATGATGATAATGACTTAAACTTTGCAGCACCTGTTCCTCAGTATCAGACTCCCTGGAAAATTTCAGGAGTAAACACTGACAGGGAATGCTTAAAGGACTGCCATGAGACTACCTAGAAAATTGTTAAGAAGGCAGGGTAGATTTGCACCCTATAGATTAGCTGTATTTATATTGTTTTCCTCGGCAATCCCCTCACAGTTGAGAATAATTGTCTTCCATGATTGTCTTATCTGTGCATCTGAAGATGGCTGACAGGGCTGATCTGGGATCAACAAACTCTGCTGCAAATCAGACATGTTTCCATGCAGGGTAGTGGTGCCATATTCTTGGTTTGGTCCATGACAAACTGTTTCTGCTGCTCCCACTTTTCCATCTCCTGTTGCCATTGTGAGATTTTAAAGTACTAAGTTCCTTGTAGCAGACTCTTCCTCCATTTGGGGAAGTCCTCTATGATAGTCTTCCATGAGTTGATGTCAACATTGCATTTTTTCAAGCTGGCCTTGAGGACATCCTTGAAGTGTTTTCTTTGCCCTCCTCTTGCGTGTATGCCTTGACTGAGCTGGGAGAATAAAGCTTACTTTGGGAGTCTGGAATCAGACATCTAGATGACACAGTGTGGAAGGAGAGATCCTGGAAGTGGAAGGAAGCACTCTCCTGCTTGCATTTCTTGGTAGCAAACATTGGGCAAAGAGCACAAGTGGTGAGCACAGGTTATCGGAGGATCACCAACTACCTCGGGTACCAGGGTGCAGGACATCAGGGCCAATGGACTGACTGAAGCTAGGCATTCAGGCTGAAGAGGAAGTGGGTTAGAGGGGTGTGGGAGCCTGAATTCATGGACAGCTGGGCCCAGGGGAAAGGCTTTGGCAGTTTTTTATTTGGTTTTTCTTTGTGGTTGTTGGAAGACTGAGAGTAAATTGATAGGAGAGTAGCCCTTAGTATGGTGCCAGACTTGGTAGCCAACATTGGCTTCCAAAGGGTAGAATTAATTGATAGAAGCATTGCTTGAGTACTTTGGAGTTGTTTCTTTTCGGTTCTGAATTCATTTTTGAGTGTCCCCCTCCCCCCACCATGGGACTATTAAAGAAAGCAGTTTATCAAGGGAAAATTGACCCCAAAGATAACACAGGGCCCATGGATTAATGTTGGGTTGTGTGGAGACTATTAAAAAGGAATTGATTTGAATACACAGAAGCCTTCTGTCAGTGTACCCCACAACAGAGGAAGAGTCTTTGCTGATCTACAAGTCAAAAATCCTCAGCCCCACTAAAGGGCTTTGTCATGCCTAACAGTAAGACCAGATGTAAATTCTGGGCAGCCCAGATAGACCTACCATCAGTAGCCCAAGTGTAGCAAAACCCCCAGGTTTTCTTTTTTTTATTTATTTTAAAATGCATTCCCTGCCCTTCCCCAACCATTTCTGACTTTTTCTCTCCCCCTCTATTCCTTATAGATAAGTATAAGTGAGCTCAGACTTAGGATAAGATTTAACATTTTTATTTCAGTAGCAAGTTTATGGTTTTGGATATCCACTGTTTTATATTGTATTATTATTAGGTTTGTATTGATTGTTACTGTTGTGTATTGTATTATTATAATTTTTGTATTGATTTTTATTGTTTCATATGGATATTTCATAGATTTCATAAACATTAGGGCTGGAAGGGACCTCAGAAGATCAAGTTCAGCCCCCCGCCCGAAGGGCAGGAAATCAGTTGGGGGTCATAGGATCCCAGCAAGATAAGCATCTAATTTGCTTTTGAGGGTGTTCAATGTAGGTGCTTGAACCATCTCCGATGGCAGGCTGTTCCAGACCTTGGGGGCTCAGACAGTAAAGAAATTTTTCCTTATGTCCAGCCTGAAACGGTCTTGCAGGAGTTTGTGACCGTTCGACCTCGTCATCCCTTGGGGCGCTCTGGTGAACAAATGTTCCCCCAGATCCTGGTGGTCACCCCTGATAAACTTATAGGTGGCCGTCAGATCACCCTTGAGCCTGTGCTTTTCCAGGCCAAAGAGCCCCATAGCTCTCAGCCTGTTGTTGTAAGGTCTGTTTTCCTGACCTCTGATCATGTGCGTGGCTCTCCTCTGGACTCTCTCAAGCTTCTCCACATCCTTTTTGAATTGTGGAGCCCAAAACTGGACGCAGTACTCCAGCTGCGGCCTCACCAAGGCCGAGTACAAGGGGAGAATGACGTCCCGGGACTTGCTCGAGAAGCATCTATGGATGCAAGCCAGCGTTTTGGTCGCTTTACTAGCCGCAGCATCGCATTGCAGGCTCATGTTCATCTTGTGGTCAATGATGACCGCCAAGTCTCTTTCTTCCATAGTGCTAGCCAGCATAGCACTGCTGAGCCTATAAGGATGCTGCAGGTTTTTCCTCCCAAGATGGAGAACCTTGCATTTTTCGGTGTTAAACACCATCGGGTTCTCATCCGCACATTTGCTGAGCCTGTCCGGGTCAGCCTGGATTACCTGCCTGTCTTCTGAGGTGGATGCTTTGCCCCAAAGTTTGGTGTCATCGACGAACTTGGTCAGTCCCCTTCTGACTCCAATGTCCACATCATTAATGAAGATGTTGAACAATATGGGTCCAAGGACAGAGCCTTGGGGAACCCCACTGGTCATAGGGCACCATGACGATTGACTTCCGTCAACTACTACCCTCTGGGTCCGACCACGGAGCCAATTTTCCAGCCAGTGGATCATGGTGGACCCAAGGCCACAACTGGCCAGTTTCACCAAGAGGTGATCATGGGATACAAGATCAAAGGCTTTTTTGAAGTCAAGATATATGACATCAATTTCTTCTGCCTTGTCCAGGTGATAGGTCACCTGGTCGTAGAAGGAAATGAGATTGGTCAAGCAAGACCAAGATATTGTATGGTTTAGGCCTGTGTTTGTAAGTGAACCAAAGTAATGTCAAGTTTCCATTTTGTATGTCAAGTCTCCATCTTGTGTCCTCTTCCTGGGCATCCCCTGTGTCACAACTGTATGAGTCACATATCCCTCCCATGTAAATTGGTTCCCGGATGAATAAGAATGACTGTGAATGACTGAAATACAATGGTAGCAGGTCTCTATTGAATGGTCTGTAATGACTGAGCCATCACCTCACGTTGATTCATCCAGGAACCACGGACCTCACCCAGCAACAGAGACAAGAACCCAGCATTTGAAAGACAAAAGACACTGCAGAACCAGCAACTCTACCATTGTACCCCACCATTACAGACACCTGAAACTGTACATCCCTTCCACTGAGTCTTTCTGCCATTGCAAGTGCTTGTGTGTGTGTGTGTGTGTGTGTGTGTGTGTGTGTGTGTGTGAACCAATAAATTCATGGGGCTGTGTAGTGTGTTGTCTGTGTAATAAAACTGTTATTTGAACCCCTAAATTGGGTTTTGCTTTACTATGGTTTGGCCCTGCTCCGGTCTCTTCTCCTTGCCCCTCTAACTTCTGTTTCATTTCTCCCTCTCCTGCTTCTCACTCACCACCACCCCCAACACCTGTCCTGAGCTCCTCTCTGCCTCCAAGCCCCCTATTTCTTTGCCACTGTCTTATCCCCACTGCCTTTTCCTTTTCCCCTGAGCAACCAGGTTTCTGCCTCAGTTTCTTTCCTGGCTGTCTCCTCCTTGCCACCACTTATCTGCCCCCTCCCCCCAATATCTCAGCTGTCTGCCTCAGTTTTCAGCCCCAGTCTACCTTAAGGAAACCCAAGTCTCAATTCCTCAGCCAGCTTCTCTGTAGTCCACCAGTTCTAATCCCGGTTCTGGCAACTTTCATTCCCCACACTTTAACTTTCTCTCTCTCACCTGAACTTTCCCCCAAGTAATCTAGGTACCCCAAGTGCACACATACACACTGTACCATCCAAGTTAGGCACTTACCTGTGTGTATGTGTAGGTGGGTTGTATGTGTGTGAACTGGTGAATGTGTGTGTGTGTATGTATATATATATATATATGGCATTGTGTGCATGATATATGAATTAGTGATCTGTGTCTAACTTTTGGGGTATATAGTGTATGTGCTTGAATTGGTGATAGGTATGCATGTGCCTAGGCTGGTTTGGATGTGTATGTGCCTGGGCTGATAGAGTGTGTGTGTGTGCACCTAATTGATTTGTGTGTTTGTATATGTGCAATTGTGTCACACCCTCCTGTCTAACAGCACAATATTGAGATCCTGAGAGTTGGCCTGACCCCACAGGGCAACACAAGGGGCCTGCTTATGCGATCAAACATGTCTACTAACATTGGGGAGTAGTAAGGGTGGGGTGTAGGGGAGGAGCCCCATGAATAAATTCCTCCAATTGGTACTGAGGTATCACCCAGGGGATCTAGCTCCCCAGGAGAAGTGAGATCAAAATCATGGCAGTTGAGAAAACAGTATCAGAGCACAGCTGGGGGACAGGATAGTGTTTCCATATCCTGGTGTCCTTTTGCAGGGAAGACACCAGGTCAGAGGGGGCCAAGGCCTTACAGCACCTACCCCTGACACAGGGCTAGCCCAGTGAAGTTGATATTGGATAATCATCACCTCATGCTCATGTTGATACATCTATCTTCCCACTAGATTTGAAGGTTCTTTTCCAGGTGGCGCTGATGGTACCTCTCCAACAACTTGAGGTGTCTCCGGTATGTTGTGCACAACTCAGCTCTGTACAGTAAGGTGGGGATCACAATGGCTTGATAAACCATGAGCTTGGTTTCTGATCTGGTGTCGCAATCTTTGAACACCCATTTCCTTAGGCATCTGAAGGCTGCACTTGCACACTTGAGGTGATGTTGGATTTGTTCATCCATATCTGATTTCTTTATTGATATCAGGCTTCTGTGAGAGATGGCTTATGAAGTACGGGAAATGCTCAGTGTTCTCCAGAGTCTCACTATGAATCTAAATAACTAGATCTCAAGACTGCTCATGAAGAGCTTCTTGATAGAAGACCTTCATCTTCTGAATGTTAAGCATCAGCCCCCATTTTCTTGTATGCCTCGGTAAAGACATTGCCAATTGCTTGAAAGTCTGCTTCCTAGTCAGCACACACTATAGAAACATCAGTGTATTGGAGCTCAATGACTAAGGTCTGGTCGTCTTGGTTTTGGTGTGGAGTTAGCTATGGGTGACGGGTGTCTCCTGAGTCAGGGTGGGCACTTCCCCCCCAGCGGACAGTCAGCGACTGGGGGGCGATCCAGTCAGCGACTGGAGGGGGGTCCCTTTGTGGCTGATCCTGCCAAGCAGGGGGGAAGTCCCCCTGTGGCCAATCCCGCCAACCTGCAAGTGACAGCGGTGTGCCACTAGCACTTCCTGGTGCCTCCACTCCATGGCCAGCGCTCTCAAGGGGGGCACCAGTGCTCTTGCCTGCCCTCCCTGCCTGGGAACACTGGCTGACAGGGGGTGCACCAGAGCTCTCAGGGGGTGCACGTGCACCCCCTATGCATCGCCACTGGAGTTAGCTAAGGTTAAATAGCTTACCACCCATTTGATAGCTTAGCTCCACTCCAGCTGGAAGCTTGCAGGTGGTCAGATGTAGCATCACAGTAAGGAATATTGAGAAGAGTCTTGGAGTGATGATGCAGCCTTGCTTAACTACCATCTTAATTTCAAAGGGATCTGTGAAAGATCTGTTATTGTTGTACACCATATACAGTCATACACCATCATGGAGCAGGCAAAGAATAGTGATGAATTATGTATATAATATAATTTAGTTGTATATACGTTATAATCTTTCATAAGCTGGAGCTCACTTCATCAGATGCTGTTAAAAGATGTGCTTAGAGCTGTAAAAAACCGAGGAGCTTCTGATGTCCAGAGATTCATGGCAGTATGAAGCCAGCCATCCTCTTCTTTGTGTTTTTAAGTCAAATATCCATTGGGATATTTAGAGAAAATGACATCATAAACTTGGTGGACATTTCAGCAGAACTTGTCCACTTCTCAAAGATATTTTTTAGGAGGCAAATAAGGCCCAGAGAGATTATGTTAGGTCAAAACTAGCTTACTTTAGCAGCACTTCTGTAGAAAAAATAACAATGTGCAAAAAAAGCACTTTTCAAAATACTCTGCTAGGCTGTTCAATAAAGTCCTGTTACTGTTTGTTTAATTTCAAGTCCTCTACAGAAATGTGCAGGTGTACTACCTTGAAACGGTCAGCTTGGCAGCTGCCCCTGTATGGCTATAGATGTGCTGATATGCTAATTTCAGTAGCTGTTAATGTCCACAAATTTGGAATGAAAGGCAGTAATTTTACTTAGAGCTTCTTTCTGGGACAATACCACAGTGTCACAGCTACACTTGCATATGATATACAGAAGAAAGCCTAATGTATTCAGTATGAAGTATGCATACTTTAATTATAAAATAATATCTACAACTGACATTTTATTTCCTATTTCCTTTGAGGATGAAAAAGAGGACTTAAGTGATTTTACAGTGAATTGTTATTCAACTACTGTAAAATAAAAGAACCCTGAAATCTGTCAGATAAACTTTAGCTTGGTGTAATCCAAATTTCACCTATTGTTACTAGTGTGATTTAATATAAAGGCTATACGTTTTGTTTTTTGGTTGCTTTTTTTAATGGCTCTCTTAAGAGAGACACTTTTCAAACTTTAAATATACCGATATTTATTTTCAGTCCCTCAGGTTAATTCCTAAGCTTGTTCTTTGTACTGCTCCCCCTCCCCCCCACATTTGAAATTCAAATGTCTTTCCAGTAAGAATACCGCTTTGTAACAGCTATTAAACTGTAAGGCTGAGAAATCCCTGTTTGCTATCAGCTGGAGATTTTCCTACAGGCCTTCAGATGTGGTGCTGCTCTCTTCTCAGAGGCTGATAAAGTTCCTTTGTTTTGTACCTAGATGCAGGCCACACTTTTTAAATAAGGAATGAGCTCTGCTGAGCAGAGCACAAAGGCTTCCCACTGGAAAAAGTGTCAAGTTCATGTTACTGCCTCTGTGTGCTGGGGGTCCCTCTCGGGCATAAGAACTAAATACCTCTGGATGCAACATGGAGAAATCGCCTTGCTCAGTTTAAACAAAGGGGGTGGGGGGAGAGAAAGCAGGGAGAAGAAAGCCACAAAGGAAAAGCAGTTGAGAGAATGAAGCTGTTGCAGCCTCAAAAGCAAAGCCACTTGCTACTTGCTACTCCTCTACCCACATTGCTTCTGAATAATGCATAGGTGTAATGGGAAGTAAAGTTCTTGCAGGTCTAGGATGCTGAAGGAGGAGGCTCCAGTGGTGTTGGCCAGGTAGGGGCTGTGATGCTGCTCTGGCCTCCAAAACCAGGGGCTCTGAGTGCCATCAGTTACCTGTGAATACCAGTCTCTTCCCCGAAAATGCTGCTTGCTGGGAGGGACTGTGGGTCTTCAAAGGCATGGTGCAAACCCTTGCCTTGGCCCCTGGTTATCCAGAGACGCTCACTCCCAGCGATGTAGGGCTCTGTCTCCACCTGACAGAACAAGAGTCAAGCCCTGGCTGGTTGCTGGGGACGCTGCTTGCTCCTCCCTACTACATTGTGACATCGAGCCCTTGGGAATGTGCAAGCTCAAGGGTTCCACTGGTCTGACGCATTCCCTGGGGGTCTGACCTGGGGCGGGTTGTTGGCTCTCCATCTTGATGGGTGCCCAGCTTTCTGGGTGGTGGCAGTGGGTGAATGTTTAAGGTTGACTTTTTCCAAGGCAGCATGCACTGCTCAGCACAGATATCTGGCCTGTTGGGGTAATCTGCCTGAGGATCTGCCAGTCTCTCTCTCAAACCTTTTCTGTAGCACTCATTTTGACTTTTTTACTGTTCAGGAGAGACATTTAAATCCATAGCCATAGTAAGCGCTAACAATTTTGCTGACCATTACTGTTTCATTGTTTTCTTGGATTGCCCCTCCTGTCTGCATTCATCTCTTGTCTCCTGTCTTATACCTAGATTGTAAACCCTGGTGGAGTTTACTTTCTGTGATTATGCAGCATATGCTACAGTGGAGCTGGGGTCCGTAACCAGGATTCCTCAGCACTACAGTAATACAATTAATACTACAGTAATTATATTCAAAGATGACGCATCATGACTTTGGTCTATCCACTATAAATTTACAGTTTTAGCATGATACTTGCAAACATATTTGCAGACCAGATATGTGGTGAGTTTGTAAGTTTATACCAGTAATCGGACCAAAGCTTAATAAATTGAAAGCTGAAAAAAGAAACCCCAAAAGAAAGCACTGTATATATCTACTGTGGTTAGTCTCTGAGGTGCAAATTTACCCTGCCTTCTACTTGACTTCAGACTAACACAACTAATTATGTCTCTCATTTCCATACATACCTTTCTGTTTTTGACTTCATACTAACACAACAAGGCAAGCTAAGGTGTTCAGTTTAATTCCAGTTTCCACTTGCTTGTCTGATGAATGCAGAATTTATTTTATCTTTTGCCAATTGATCATTCATTTTTGCTTTCTTAGACACCTTTTATAGGGAAGTAGTTAGTCATGTTAACCTGAAGTTAGGCAGAAGGCAGGGCAGTGTGGTGCCTTATAGATTAACTTGTTCAGAGAGGCATGAGCTTTCATAGGCTCTAGCCTACTTAATCAGGTGCTTCATAGCCTACATTTACAGATACTTTCAACTCAAGATGCTCTAAATCCAGGGTAACTGGATTGAAAAGAACTAGGGAGTGGAGTGGAATAGAGTTATATGTGCATGTGATGTTTTTACTTTGCTTGGTAACTCTGGTTTTTATTTGGCCTGGTTTACAGTTCGGATACAACTTAAAAACTTCTAGTTTAGTACACAGGAAGAGGAAAACCAAGCACGTGAGGATACAGCTGTAGATAAAGGAATATCTTTAGGAGGATGGACAGCAATATGAGTACTAAAGTACTAATACTGATGAGTAGGGACCTACCTAACTTGCACTGAGAGAAAGCAATTTTCGTGGCTTGGTCAAGGTGCAAAGAGCCAATTTCAGAGTAATTTTGTGGCAGCCTCGCCTCTCAGCACTGATTGGCAGAAAGGCCCCATCCCTTAGTACTGACTGGTGGAGAAGCCCTGGATAGAGCAGGGACGAGAGGTGACTGCCATCTTTATTGCTGGTTGCCCTCAGCATTGATTGGTGGAGAGGCACGAGGGACCAGCTGCCATCTTGACTGCTGCTTTTTGTGTCACCCCACTAGCCAGCGCAATTCCTCTTGGACAGGCTGCGAGGCTGGGCTGCAGTGGCAGCAAGGACTGCTGGCTCCCACTGGAGAGCCAGCATTTTATTTTTATTATGGGGGGTTTTTTTGGTTGATTTCCTGGGAAATCATGGTTAATACCATTTTTTCATGGTCATTTCAGAAACTGCCATTTTTGTGAAACTGCAATTTAAGTAGGTCCCTACTGATGACAGCTATAGTTGGGGAAGTGATACAGTTAGGAAAGGGACAGTGCCAAATCTCGTTGGGGAACTGAATATGGTCAGCAGGAATCAGCTAAAAGTTTTTACAAGAATGTAAAAAAATCAAAATAAAATGGAGGAACTAGCAATACAGTGTATTATAGAGGCACAAGAAGTATCATGGAATAAATTGTGACTAGACCACACGTGTTGGAGAGTATGCAGTGTTCAGGAAAGAGAAATAAAGGGGAAGTGTAGGGAGGAGAAGAAGACAGTGCCGATATTGTCCAAGAGCCAACAAGAGCCAGTGAAAGAAAAGAGAGCTCCTTGGGAGCCGTGATTCCAGAGCTGCTGCTCCATAAAGCTAGAGCAGCCCTGGAAAGAGGAAGATACGGAGAAGGACCCAGATGAAGATAAGGAGAGTGATGCTGCATGTCGAGGAACCCAGGAAGACAGGTGGGATGGCTGTGGCTGTGGTGAGCCAGCAGCCAGCTGGCTGAGAGTCTCAGAAGAATTATTCTATGCTGGGAGACATCGGCTGAAGAAGGGTCACAGGGAACGTGGTGCTGGATCTGGGACAACTTCAAAGAGAGTGAGAGCTAGTCAGAAGAATTTGGTTGAGCCCCTTCAGAAACAAGTAAAAAACTTTTCCTTGTTGTTTCTATGATTTAAAGGGCAAGTTGAGGTGGTGTCTACAGAGAACTACAGATTCTAGAGACAGACCGTCCAGTGCAGTTTGTCAGGTTAAAAGGGGGAAGAACACCCTTTGCTTGATTTGCATATCCCTAAGAGAGGGGTGGATTGAGCAACCACTGCCCAGAAGGGCTTCAACTCATTTAGTTGGTTAACCTTCATTTTTCCTGTTTTTGATAAAGACTGGACATAGTACTTACCCGAGGCTGACAAAGGTGTCTGTTAGTATTTGGAGATGTACGTCCATCACTCTAGGTGGGAAGAGATCTGAGGTACCTAGTAAGCAAAAGGAAGTAATTTAATCAATAAAAGATAATTATTAAAAAGAGTGAGCACTGTGAGTTTTAATAATAAGAACAGCAGAATTTTCAGCATCACTAAGTCATGTTACAAGAGAGTTCAGAGTCATAAGAGAAACCAACCTAGGTCTCGTTGTCTAGTGGTGTTTAAAATTCAACCCTCCCAATAGAAACCCTTTTACATCAAGATGTGGCAGGCGAGAGTCGGGATCACTACTGAGATAACCCCATAATTGATTTTTTTTGTTATTTAAGACCTAATCTTGAAGGCTGTGGCTAGCTATACCTTCAAAAAATTAGTCTGACAACCTCACAGAAGGGTGGTGAGATAGTAGTGTACATTAATGATGTGATAGTAAAGAAATAAGAAGAAATAAAAATGATTCTTTTGAGTCAGAATCTTTTGAATCAATTTAGGGACAGATAGCAACAAAGATTCCTCTGTAGTATTGAATGGAGTCTGCTATAGACCTCCAGGGTTGATTATGAATAGAGACAGAGATTTCTGCCTCTGATCTCTGTTATAAGAGAGATAAATGCTACCATGAAATGTGTTATTATGGGTGACATTAACTTCCAAGATGCAGGTCAGAGAACAAATGCTGCAAAACTTGGTAGAGCATGCTTTTCCTGGCATTGATAGCTGACAGATTGCTTAACCAAATACTTGATAAATCAAAAAGTAGTGATCCCCTCTTAGATTTGGTTTTAAAAGTAGTGAGGGCATTAGCAAAGAGCTGGTTTTAGAAAATAATCTGGAATGTAGGGAACATGTTTAGATTCAATTTAAATCAAATGGAAGGATAAACAAAAGTAGGCCTGCAGCTGAAGTTACTGATTCTAAAAAAGGCAAACTGAGAAATTAATGGAACTAGTTAGTCAAGTCAACTGGACTGAGCAGCTCAAGGGCTTGAATGTGAGAAAGACTTGGAATTTCTTAAATGCAAAGTTGTAAAAGCATTTTGAATTGGTATCTCAAGCAAGGGAAACAACATCTAGGGAAGGGTTTCATACCCTCCTGGATGAACAACCACCTCAAAAATGATATCAGGCATACGCAGGGAGCATACAAGGAGTGGAAAAAGAGCTTGATCTGCAAAGAAATTTAAATATCAGAGAAAAGGAAGAATACAGATAAAGTGAGAAATGAAAAAGGTCAATGTAAGTTAGATTTTGCACAGAAAATTAAATAACAAAAGATTCTTCAGCCATATAAATAAAAAGAGAACAAGGAAAGAAATAGGCTGTATATGCCATGAGGCTAAGGCAATCTTTAAGAATAATCCATGTATGGATCAAAAAATAAATGAATACTTTGCTTCATTTTTCAGTAAGGGTGATGATGTTGGACATGGGGGTTAAGACAGGAGCTTAAAAAAATCGGGGTATGAAAACTTAAATCACTACATCCAAACTGGAAACCAAACTCAAGGAGTTTAATCTACTCAAATTTGATGGATTAGGCAATTTCCATCTGAGAATTGTGAAGGAACCAAAATATGAAATCAGAGGTCTTGTGAGTAGGATTTTAATAAATAAAGTTAATAAAGTCAGGTGCAGCAGCAAATGATTGGAAAAACACACATACAGTACCTATGGTCTTAGTTAATTCAAGTGTTGATGGTCCTCTGCTCCTTCCCACAACCCTCAGTAGACTGCCAGACTCTCCAATCAGCATAAGGAAGTATTCACAGTTATTAAAACCTACATGCTGCTGTCTCCACTCTGCTATAGCTACATGCATTCTGTGTGATTTTCTTAGCAAGGTATACCACTGCCTTTTCAGGGTGACAAGCCTCTAGTGAAATACTCTTCACTGTCGTGTGCCTGTGTTTGCTTCCTGTTGATAAAGATGAAAGTTGCAATAATGCCAGCTACTGTAATAGGTCATCCTCTTGAGTTGGATCCATGCCTTGTCACCAGTTGGAACAGAAGCCATGATCAGAAATCCAAAGCATGCCAAGCTGGGAGTTGTTTACTTTAGTAAGCTGATGAGCTAAGAACACTTCTGCATAGAGGCCTGGGAAAGATGGATACATTTTCCTTCTTTGAAACAACTCCTAGAATGATTCTGTTTAGGGCAGTATTGACAACCAGGGTTGGATAGTCCCCTCAGAAGTCCTCACATCTCATGCCATTGGGGGCACATCAACTTAAGTTTGGCTTTATGGTATGAAAACTCAAACACTGGTGCCCAAACCCAAATTAAATCTGTAATGAAGTCATAACCTCTGAGGCCCAGGACGAACTAATGCAATAGCGCTGTGTAATCTGCATCATTTTTGTGTAATAATGCAAATTATATCTGCACCAGGAATGGGAAGACATCCAACCAACCATCTCAGAGTAGCTTGCACAATAGGTAGTTTTTATCATGTCTAGCTAGGCAGAAGAGGCACAGGTAATAATAGTCTGTATGCCTTTAATAAATTATTGTCTTGGGAAGACAGCAGACAGATGAAACCCAAAGAAATAAAATTTGCACCGGATTGGGTGGTTACCTCATTTTATGGATTTGTCACCCATCCTGGTTATCTTCTGATTATACTACCATAAACCCTTCAGGCCTGAGTACATCCCAGTAAGGCTAGAATAGAAATGATGATCACTGGGCATGTCTACATGAGCCACTTGCATAACCAAGTACTAAATGACTGAACAGTAGCTGGCATTACTGTGCAGTAGCAGGGCCTATGGGGGCGGAGGGGGGCAGGAGGGCCATTTGGCCCGGGCCTCTTATTCACAGAAGGCCTCAGATTCAGACTTTTGATATTATCTCCAAATGAGGTTATACATACAGACACAGAGATACATTGACAGGATTGAAAGAAGAAGACGTTCATCATACAACGTTAAATTTGTGTCCTATTACCGGGCCACACCGCCTGTAGTGCACTATGAATTAATATTTTTTTAATATACCGGGAGCCTCAAAAAATGGAAGTGGCCCAGGCCTCTCTCGACCTCTGAGAGGGCCTGTACAGTAGTGTCCCGGCACAGTTGCTTAGTGATGCTTACTGCACAGTAGCTCATTTCTACTGTGCAGTAAGCATCACCAGGCAACCATGCTGGGATGCTACCATGAGGTAACACCAGTTACTGAGTAAAGAGCTACTGCACAGTAAGCTACTGTGCAGTAAGTGTCTTGTGCAGATGCAGCCACTGAGCACTAGAGGAGTAGTTTTATGTATTATCTTCAGAGTCCAGTCCTGTCTGCAGTGTATGGGGTATTGTTTTGCATCACTGATTGTTAGAGCAGGGGTCTTTGTCTATACATGACAGCTGGCAAATGTTGAGATTTGAGTAGGAACTGAGCCTGTGGGAGTCTAATTGGGCCACTAAGAGTTACCTGCTCAATAGACCTTTTTCCTGTCTCCTTCCTCCCAAGGCTATTTAATTTTCGACATCTATTCCATCATCCTCTTGACTTGTCACGCCCACTACACCATCCTCTTGATCCATTCAGTTGGACTGTTTCGTGGTCTGGCATGCAGTCATCTAAGATGCACCAAATCCTACTCTTCCATGTTCAGATATGTGATGCACCCTGGCTTAGTTTTGCACACTCATGGGCTTAACTGAGACCTCACATCCCAGGGCACAGTACAGAGGTCAGGCCCATCCTTAAGGCCTTGCCTACATGGAATAGATGTACCACTTTAATATGCCAAAGTAGTTCTGGTGATATTACTTTTCCTACTATAGATATGCTTACACTGGAATAGCATAATCTCACACAAGAAAGGGAATAAACAATGGTCACATTCAGACATGTATATCCTCATGGGATCTACTTAATAGATTGTACCAGTGTAACTATATTCGTAAAAATAACACTGCTACCTGACTTAGTTATACCAGCACTAAATATGGGTGGACCAGATCAAATAAGTAAGGTTACTTCAAGGAATAAGTGAATGGCATGTGTTGGTGGGCTACAGATTAGAATAGGTCAAACAATTTCAAAACAGAAGGGGGTTTTTTTGCAAAAAAACTGTTAAGTTTTTGTATCGGCTCCAAAAATGGAATAGCTTCTGCAAGCCTTCTACAGCTATGTTGCTTGCTATCCAGCTGCCAGTTGTCCACCTTGGAGGCAGAGGGCACAGGCAGCACTGCTGTTGCAACACACACATGGTTTTTTACATCTTCTATATCAGAGAAAATCTTATCAGTGGTCTCATCAGTTTTAAACTGGAACACATTTCCAAATGTATGACAGTGACAGTCAGATATGTCTGTACAAGAAAATATGAGGTTGTTGTCCAGATTTTAGATAAAAAAGCAAATTGGATAATGTTGGGTCCTGTATTGTTTTTTGGTATGTGTTGAAGGTAGAAATGAATGATTCTTGATGAACATTATACTATTAAAGGTGATATAAAGCTGGCGTGGTGTGCTGAAGATTTTTGCCTTGAACTGGGGGTGCCAAAGATACAGCCCACAGGTCAGATCCAACCTGTGGAGCCACATCAGTACTAGCCCTCAATACTCAGTACTAGCCCTGCTTGAGGTCAGTCTAGCACTCCTCCGCACCCCAACTTGTCTGATCCAGTGCCTGTGGCCTGTGGACGAGCCAGAGCAGGCACTGTGGGTGCTGGATCTGGCATGTGGTGGGGAGAGGCTCCATGGGTGCCCCACATGCTGGATCCAGTTCCTGCTTTGGACCAGCCAGTTAAACACCACTGGATCTAGCATATGGAATGGAGGGTCTTTGGGACCTGTGGGCCTGATCTGGCTCATAAGGGCGGCCCCACACCATTCACCTGGCCCACGGACCAGTCCCAGGCCACACATTTGGTCCGTGGGGCCAGATGATTTTGATGCTCTGCCTTAAGTTGTTCTTTTCATACTTCAAAGATTTGGAGAGTACCTTAACTATCACTATATATATATATATATATATATATATATATGTAGAGAGCGAGAGAGAGAGTGTCTAATTCAGCACTATTTACAAGGCTGAATTTGGCTAATTTGGAAAAGGTCCATGGATCCCTCTGGGTATGTTTTCACTGCAGAAGTAACTTGAACTATTTACACTTGAACTGCATCTCTCAAGTTAGTCTAGCTCAGGTTATGCGCATTTACCTCTGCATTGCACAAACGCTTCTGAGGCAGAGTCCTAGTTGCCTGGATGGGGCATGAGTTAGGGGCAATGCTTGAGATATAACTCAAGTCAGTTTTGTAGTAGAGGCAAGCCCTTAGGTTAAGAGGAAAGTTTTCATCTAACGGAAAGTTATGATTTATTATTGGAGACATCTCTAGCATGCAAAAGACCTTAATGTAGGAACCAAAGCAATTTCTAAAAGTCCTCAGAAGGGATCATCATAGAAAGTCTTTTGCTGTACTTTTAATTTTCATGTTATTGGTTCCTTAAGTGTTTGAGAGATGCCGCTAGGGTGATACATAGGCACAGCAGACTGATGATGTGAGAACAAAACCCTCTAGGAAGTGGAGGAGGACATATTGGCTGTAACTCCATAGGTTTGTTACAGTATTGCACCAATATGCATCTGCAGCACAGCTTGAGTGAAATGGATCCATAGATGAGTGCGGAGAGGAAGTCAGGGGCCTAGCTCTGACATCCGATATGCATCAGGCAGCAGGCATTTCTGATGATTCTGCACGTGATGATTCTGCATGATGAGGGGGTCTAGAGAGTGAGTTCTGAACATCTCAGCAGCATTATACAAAATACTTTTGACAGTAGGATAAATCCAGCTGAATAAAAAGGACATTGTCATTGTGTCAGAAAATGTAATTATTTGGGTGCATTCTTCATGTATTCTGGCATTAACCAGCTGACAATGCCCAAACTTCTTGAGGCATCCGACGTTATCGCTGCTGTAGCTCTGAAAGTTCGTGCACGTTCTTTGTTGGCATAAGAAGCTCCAAACAAATCCCTCTTGTGCTTTTCCACAAAGAAATCTTAATGCAAATCAGTCCTGGTCTTGAGATAGAAATAAACTTTATATCAGTGTGTGGCACACATAGGCTAACACTACCATGAGTGGGAGGAGGAGGTGTCAGGGCCCTGTTACAGTTTTTTTCTCCTCCTCTCTGTTTCACTTCATTCCTGCGCATACCAGTGAGTACTTTGGCAGTTGAGGATATTTGTCTTATTTTTCTCACCCTTCACAAAAGCTGTCCTCTGCTTAACATGCACATTCTTTTCTTCAGAACTGTTTTCCTCCTCCATAGGCTTCTGCAGCTGGCTGAATGCCAAACAGTAGGGTTAGCTCCATGAAAAAGCTTCAGTCATAGGCAGGCTGTCTTACAATTTCTTTCTTATATTCAAAATGCAGATGGATGTTATTACAAAGATTTTTATTTAGAGAATGCACAGCTTGTCTGCAAGACTGAGATTAATACTTGGGACTTATATGGTGTTTTAGATCTTTAGATTCTTTACAAACATTAAACAGAACCCTTGTAAAATGAATGTGTCTATGGGCATTTTCTTATACTAATTTTAAGGATGGGCATTGAATGATTTATCCAAGGACACCTCATATAAAATTGGTAGCACTTCACCTTTCCAGAACATTTTTCCACATGAAAAGATTTTTCATGTGATTTCTGCCCTAAAAGTAAAAATGCATTCCAGGTTAGACCTATCCAGAATAAATGTCAGGCATTTCTAAAACTCATAGGGCCAAACCTTCTGCTTCACAAGATGGAAAACCTGAACCCTTTGTACCAGTGTAGGGAGTAGGGGAAGTAGAAAGAGAATCTGTCTGTTTGAATGACAGGCTACATTGAGAGAAGAGTTTGTCTACACATGAACATGTTGCTGTTTTAATCATACCAGTAGATTTAAAGTGACAAAGAAACCTCTGGTGTGAACTTGCGTATTTCAGTATAAAGTGTTTATATAGTTAAGTCTGGTCAGGAAGCAGAAATAAGACATACTCGGGTAAGGCACTCTGTTCAAAGTAAAGCTTTTATGGATATACCTATTTCACCAAAAGATCCTACTATTATCTGGCATGGTTCTGCTGATAAAAGTTTTATGTACAGAGCCACACACAAGACTAACCAGGGCAGGGGCTACTCTACGAAGTACTGTTTCTAAATCAGGTCTTCAAGCCAATGGAAGATATTTATTGATCAGTGTTAAGGCTCTTTGCATTTCCCCTTGGCCATCTGTTAAAGAAAGCAGGAGTCCACAGCTGGTTGTGTGTACAGGTAAGTGGAGAAAACTGCATTAGAGATTAGGTATAGTGTCCTTGGGCCAGGGGAATTTGCTAAGAAGGTTAGCAAATCTTCTTAGCATGGAGGTGAACATGGATGTGGCAGTAGTGAGTGACTGATGAGAATATCACAACAGGGACTTGCTTTTCTGACATCCAAATTCTTTCTTTTTTTCTCTACAATGAAGCTGGAAATGCCTTATCTAATTCAGTTTCTGAGAAGAGCAAGTTGGGATATTGTCAGCAAATCATTTATTTTCATTCCATTTTCCCCTGTTTTTATTAACCCTTCTTTTTGTTAAGATTACTATTGTTTGGGTCATTTCATGAAGATCATCCAAGAAGAAGAGAAACCTAAGAAATGTGGAAGATTAACGAATCTCCAGAACCTATACCGTCCCCAACAGCTTGGACTGGATCCATGTTATGCTCCACACATTTTGATTGCTTCTCCCTTGTCACTTGGGGAACAAAACATGACTGCTAGCTTTTAATTTGGAGAAAAGGGAAGTGTCAGTATTTGATCTGTTTGACTTTCATTATGCACAGTCACAGACGGAATTGAAATGATGAGCAGACAAGTTCATAAAACTGAGTGTATAGGAAATTACAGCTGGAACAAGTTATCACATCTCTATGGATCCCACATCTACAGTCTTACTTTATAAGAGCATAAATACATGAATCTGGGCCAATGAAACAGTTTTTGTTGCTTAGTCCTTTAAGAAAATGCAAGACCCTGGAAAATACTGTAGCGTTTCTTGAAAGTTTAAGAATAAACATCTTGAATAGCAAGTTGGTCTACTTTTTTTTTTGTTCTACCTAGAGCCACAAAATTATCAAAGGGTTGGACGATAAAGTAATTTACTGTACGTTTATTACAAAATCATGATGTGTTTGGCCAACTTCATTTTAAAGGTATTTTAAAATTAATTCTGCATTTATACTTCTTTTAAAATGCATGAAATAGAATGGCAAATCTTTCCTAGGACTTAGAAATTAATCAAGGAAGTGTTTGGACTAGCCTTTCTGAGGTCCTATCAAATCTTCTCCACCTCACCCACGACAACATAAATCCCCTCAGTGAGTTTCCCCCTAATCATTGTCAGAGGCATTGAGATTATAACCCCCATGAGAGGAACTGCGATTCCATTCCCAGGACTCTCCAGTCTTCTAAAATCCATGTGGGCCTTAAGGAACCACAACAGGAACATGCTTCCCATTTGGATTCAACAGAGGAATTGTTGGTTTTGAAAACAACACATCAAGCAATTGTTTGAAAGGCCTCTCTTTTTTATCTTTCAAAATAGGATAGATGTGCTGATGCATATTTTAATTAATTGCTTTTACCTTACATAGCAGCATTGACTAATGGTCTGACCTCAGGCTTGAAAGATATAGGGATAGCTTTCCTTCTAAATCTTTTTAAAAAAAAGATATTAATGCTGATTGGATTTTAAAAATTCATTTCAAGGTTATACACATTTCAAATATGCATTTTCAAAAATCAATGCATTTTTTACAGTTGTTTCTTTTTGTTTTGTTTCTCTTTTCTTTTTAAAGGATCTTTCATATTTGGTATACAGAGCATAAGCAAGTTTCTAGCTTCTGATCCTGGAAAACTAGGTTTGGTCAGGAGAAAATACTGTTACAGCTAATTTAAACAGAACCTGGGGTGAGGGTGACATATTTTTTTAGGAAGCTACAAAGCATACATTTATGCATTAAAACAACTTGTGTGCAGATTTAATAACAGACTTTCAACCTAGGCATGAACAAGATGGAATAATAGGTTACATAGACAGGAACCTGAACCATATGCTTATATGTGTGTATATAACTTTATACCATGTACAAAGGCTTGGCACTAAAATGGGCCCTAAAATATTGGTTTGCCACTCAGGATGGGATTTCCATAGTGCAAGAACTGAAGGAGAAAAGAATCACCTTTTTGGTGTGAGGCGCTGGTGCAGTGATGAAGTTCTTGCCTCAGATCTCTTTTGCTCTTCCTCTCAACTCTATTTCTGTCTTCTGTGGCAATATAAAGTATTGAGATAAAATTCTAAATTATTCATGTAAATGGAATGAAATGATACAGCTCTTTAACTTTCAACCTGGGAGCCTTTCATTCTGAAGCCTGTACATTGCTAACAAGTTGCAGATGTACACATCACATGAACAGGAGCAAGCTGGTGTTTTTTGTTCATTATTCATTCATACTGAGGTGAACTTGGGCGTATGTTATATAGGTCTCCTTTAGTTCGAGTTTAAAACAGATGATCTTATTTAACTCAAACCATACCAGGGGCACAATCGAATTCCCTTTGAAATACTTGGAAAAAGTCCCAGTAATTCTAATAGGGTTCGACTCTAGATAGAGACAGAGAATTTGGGATGGTGTAAATTAACGTTGCTCCATTGTCTTCAGTAGATTTACAGATAAGGGTGAGGATCAGGTTATACTCATACTCACAAATTTAGGAAATATTTTCCTACAGCCATTATGTAGCTTGAGAACCTCTTTTTTCCACTTCCATGTTAATTGTTTGCTGTTGTAAAAACAAGGAGAAGAAATGTGACCCTGGATTATTTCAAGACCTTCTTATACCCAAGGACTGAGTGTGTTCCTTTGGTAGTTCCCTCATACTAGCTGGATATGTGGGTGAGAAATGGAGCCTAGCACAGGAATACACGTTTCCTTCATAGCCATGTAGAGTACTATCATACTGTCATAGTATGGAGTATTATCATACTGTCAACTTGTTTATGGTTTTATCCAAAATCACCAAACAGCATTAGCTCTCTCACTAATGGTCTGTGCTGGCTGGCTAGAATCATAGAATCAATGAGTCGGAAGGGACCCAGACAGATCATCTAGTCCACGCCCCTGCCATGGGCAGGAATGAGCACTGGGGGTGGCAGGGGTCATAAGACCTCAGCCGGGTGCCTATCCAGTCTCCTCTTGAAGATTTCAGGGAAGGTGAGAGCACCACCTCCCTGGGAAGCCTATTCAAGGCTCTGGCCACCCTTACAGTGAAGTAGTTCTTCCTAATATCTAACCTAAACCTATCCTCCCTCAGCTTGTGGCCATTGCTCCTGGTGACTCCAAGGGGGGCCCTGGTGAATAGACTTTCCCCAAGTCCCTGCTGGCGGCCCCTGATAAGGTTGTAGGCAGCCACAAGATCCCCCCTCAGTCTCCTCTTGTGGAGACTGAAGAGATTCAGGTCCCTCAGCCTCTCCGCATGGGGCTGGCCATGGAGGCCCTCAACCATATGAGTGGCCTCCTCTGGATCCTCTCCAGGTTCTCCACGTCCTTCTTGAAGTGCAGCGCCTAGAACTGGACGCAGTACTCCAGCTGCGGTCTGACCAGTGCCACATAGAGGGAGGAGCAAGACCTCTCTGGACCTGTTAGTGATGCTCCTGTTGATGCATGACAGGGTGCGGTTGGCTCTGCCTATTGCTTCATTGCATTGGCAACTCATATTCATCCTGGAGTCAGTCGTGACTCCAAGATCCCTCTCTGCCTCTGTGCTGCTGAGAGGGTCAGCCTCTAAACTATAACCATAATGCTAGTTCCCTCTCCCCAGGTGTAGCACTCTGTACTTGTCCTTGTTGAACCACATCATGTTCAGATCCGCCCACTTCTCTAACCTATCCAGGTCTGCCTGGATGTGGTCCCTGCCTGCCGGTGTATTTACTTTACCCCACAGCTTGGTGTCATCAGCGAACTTGAACAGGGTGCTCTCCACACCCTCGTCCAGGTCACTAATGAAGATGTTGAACAGCACGGGCCCAAGGACCGAGCCCTGGGGGACTCCGCTGCCCACACCCTCCCAGGTTGACATCAACCCGTCCACCACCACCCTCTGGGTGCGCCCCTGGAGCCAGTTTGCCACCCATGTGACTGTGCATTCATCAATGCCACAGTCCCTCAGCTTGCCCACCAGAATTGGGTGGGACACTGTGTCAAAGGCCTTCTGGAAGTCCAAGAAGATGACATCAGCTTCCTCCTTCCCATCTAAGTTCTTTGTTACCTGGTCATAGAAAGAGACCATGTTAGTCAGGCAGGATCAGCCTTGCACGAACCCATGCTGGTTACCCCTCAACATCACTTCCCCTGCAGGGCTCTCACAAATGTGGCCCTTGATAATTTTTTCAAAGACCTTCTTCAGGATAGAAGTGAGGCTGATTGGCCTGTAGTTGCCATGCTTTTCCTTCTTCCCCTTCTTGAAAATAGGGACCACACTGGCCCTTTTCCAGTCCTCATGGACTTGGCCCGAGCACCAGGAGTCCTCAAACAGCCGTGCCAATGGCTCTGCAATGACACCAACCAATTCCATCAGCACCCGTGGATGAAGGTCATCCGGGCCCGCTGACTTGGACACATCTAAGCCCTCCTGGTAGTCCTTACCTAGGTCCGAATTAACAGTCGGGGGACTTGAACCCGTCCTGGGCCTCTCTACGCTATCACCCAAGAGCACCCCATTGTCAGCGGACAGGAATACGGAGGCAAAGAACTTGTTGAAGAGTTCTGCCTTCTCTCGTGCGTCCATCACCAACTGCCCTTCCCTGCCTCGTAGGGGTCAATGTTACCCCGAGACTTCTTCTTGTTACCTATATACTTGAAAAAGGACTTTTTGTTATCCTTAATAACAGGATAGTTGCCTAGTAGTAACTTTCTTCCTTAGTTTCCTATTGCAAAATCACATTAGACTTGAGTTAAAATACAGGGATTTTTTTCTCTAATATTTATTTGTCCATTTTATGTGATCATGAAAAGGAAGGGATGTAGTCCCTATAATTGTAAATGAGAGGAGATTTGGTCTGTGAGGCAGTCTATTATCAACAGAATGAAAAAAAATAAAAGCAAATCCTTGATATAGATTTTCCCTTTTGAGAGTTCTTGCATAGTTTCCCAGCAGACTATAATACCTTCTGGTGCAGGGGTTTTCAACTGGGAATAGGTATACCCTTGGGGGTACTTTGGAAGGTCCTGGGGGAACAGTGCCTTGAAACTGGCAGTACTTCCGGTTTCACAGGTGGCACCCCGGTTTTGCTGCTGCATGCTGTGCACCCCCCCCCCCACTTACCCCTGCTTGTCGACTGGTCGCCAGGGGCTCCCTGCTTCTCAACTGGCCGCCGGGAGTACCCTGACAAAAAAAGGTTGAAAACCCCTGTTCTGCAATTGCTTTTTGTCCCTCACTTTTCTCTTTGTTTAAAAAGTAAATTTGCAGAACTAGGTAAAAGGCTTAGAAACTGTCGTTTGATACCTGCTTGGTGATCGTTTTCAGGTTAAGAATTACAACTATGAGAGAGGCAACATTTGTAGTCTCCATACTTTGTGTACCTAGAAGTAGTTTGTCTATGAAAAGAAGAAATGACTAGAGGGCAAGTTCTCAGGATCTTCCAACAAAGAGCACGGTGAAGGTACATGTTTTGGGATAGCAATCAGTCATCACCCAAGGGGGAAGAGGAGACTGCTTGTTGCAGCTTGCTATGAATATTGTATTGAAAATGTCTCACTGTTAAACACATGAAAAGACTGGTGGAATTTGCATAGAAAACTGAAGGGTAACTACAATGAAAATACTCTATGAGAAACACTTCAGACAGACAGTCTGAAGGCTACAGCACTTTCGTCAACCATGAACCTGCAAAATGTGACTTCCTTATCTTACAGACAGACAGACAGACAATAATTACCACCAGGGATCCCAGTTTTCTCTGATTAAAAAAAATCCCCAATTTTTGGATTAAAAACATAACTCAAAATCCACATTTCCCCATGATTAAAATGAAACACCACTAATATATAGATATATAGGTATAGTGGTGTTTCATTTTAATCACAGAAAAATGTGGATTGGGTTACTTTTTTTAATCCAGAAATTGGGATTTTTTTTTAATCAGAGAAAACTAGGGTCCTTGATTCTCACCAATGTGTTTTGTAACTTTCTACTCTATTTTTAGTAGTAGATAACCTGTGGTAGGCTGCTTACTTTTGTCATTCCGTTAAGTGATTAGTCATCAGATTTCACTCTATTTTTTATTTTCAGATTGATAAAAGACTTGGTGTTCCATCTTACGTTTAATGAGCAAATAAATTGGAACCTCCAAAGAAACAATAATAGAGGTAGGGATCCCATTACACTGTTTATTGTAGAAATACATATCCTGAGATGGTCTTATCTTACTTTGGCTTTGCCAAAAAGGACTTTGCAGAAAGCAAACTTCCTGAAATTCCACACTACTTATTTTTTTCTGTAATCTTTCTAATGTGAATGGGGTCTTTTTCCTATACAGAAGCTGTGTCAACCTCTGCATATAGGTGTTGGTACATTGTCGTTAACTTGTCAGATGTAATCTGGACAATTCCATGACAAGCTTAGATTGCTTTAACAGTTCACCTCAGCTTTGACCTACATGGTATACATAACCTGTCCTGGGATAAGGTGGTAATTAGATTTTAACGTTGGCTAATCCTGAACACTATTTAGATGCAGGGAGGTACGTGCTGCCTCAAAAAGTAAATGGGGGCAGCTGAAAAAGTAGTTATTAGTTTACATATGGCAAGAATATTTATTTTTCTAGGTTGCTTGCAGCATTTATTAGATTTGAATCTGATTCTCTCCATTGAAATTGATACCACGTAGTACCTGTCATATTATGATGTAAGTGTGAATGCGTATTGTAAGTACATGCATCTGCACTGCATAGCATACACAGACATATACTCATACTCACACCCACACATACACACACCCATATGTTCGGAACAGATTTAAGTGATAACGACACGCCGAAAAGTCCTGAACCACATGCACTTTCCATACAGTGACTGTTTATTTTAAAGCAAACTTATGAATGTTTTAAGGCAGTAATTGCCAAGTAAATGCTCATCTAATAGCTGCTGATATCATTGTACTGTAACAATTTGTTGTGGTAATATACCGTTCCCTGAAAATCTTCAGAGAACATCAAGTCCTACAGAACACAATTATGAGGGTAAACAGTTGAAATACAGTATGCATGCAGAATTCAGGGAAAGGTTCCAAAGTGTAATTCTATCATAAGCTACTTTAGCAGTACAGTAAACAAGGGATTGTGGCTGGCCAGGAAAGGCTATATCTGGAATAATTAATCAATAATTCTTTACAAAAAATGTTACCGGCTATAAACATTTACAGCCAAATGCCTTACAGCAATGCCAAATATTATAACTGCAATTATACACAAACACACACATATATACACACCTATACACACACGTGTGTGTGTATATGTGTGTGTATGTGTATATATACTACATATATAGACGAGACTGGATTATATATGTATATATAATATATACACATATATGCACACGCACATGTGTGTATATATGCATTTATGTGTGTGTGTATATATATTCACACATCTAGTACTCTGTGTGTGTATATAATATACATATACAAGTGTGCATGTATATGTGTGTGTATGTGTATATATATAAAAAAGCTTGTATAGTATCTATACACACACGTATGTGTGTATTTGTATATATATATCTATATGTGTGTGCATGTATATCTGTATATGTGTATATATATACATACATACACACACACACACACACACACACAGACGGGATATATATAAAACCTAGTATAGTTTGAAGTAAAAACAAATGGTAAGATAGTATATGGAATCTTGTGATTTGTATGTTAAGAATCTATGATTTCAATAGGAGATTCTGGTATGGCAGACAGTGAAAACTGGAAAAGTAGAAACGTGAAAATGTAAACTGTATTTTGATGGTGGAGAAGCATTTATAACAAAAAGCACAATACAATGATTAATTTATAATTATTCCTATCCCCCCTCCTCCCCAGGAGTGGAATGTTTATCTTTTTCTTTCCCCAACTGTTTTAAGTGTTTTATTTGCATACTGGATGATCTATGGGATAATTTTATGAATTTTTTAGTTTTTTTATTATCAGAAGGATTGGTGATAAAATATTAATAAGAAAATTCTAATCTATCTATAAATCATAGCATATGAAAAATGAAAAATAAAATCCACAATTTTTCTTCTCTCTTTTAGGGAAAACAACTTAGATTATTTAAGATGAAAAAACCCTAAAATTGTAATTTTTTGTTCTTAGTATCCCTTGGAGTTCGTGTTTTAGATTCTTTGCAATTCTCCAAGCTCAGACAATGAAAACAGACCTAACTGTCAGGCAACTGGTGTTCTGCCTGACCAATGTAGTCGGTTTGCCATATTCACCTGCTGTGGTGCATGTTATGATTAGGCTAAGTACAGACAGTCAAAAAGCAAAAGGCTGAATCAGTTCAATCTCCATGGGTTTCATAGATTTCATAGGTTTTCAGGGTTGAAGGGAACTTGGTAGATCATCAAGTCTGACCCCCTTCCCTGGGCAGGAAAAAGTGCTGGGGTCAGATAAGCCCAGCCACGTGTATGGTAAGCTGTGTAGTTTGAACTGATAAGCAAATGAACAGACATTCACTTTTGATTTTGGAAATGCAGCCACATGCCTGAAGTGGCCCAGGCCAGAAGCTGGGGGTGCTAGAGCATGCCTCCCTGCTTGGCTGTTGCAGACAGCTTGGGCCAAGGCTTGGCCTCCCACCCTGTGAGTGGGGGATTCTGGGGGAGGTGCAAAACATCCTGGGATGTGTGTGTGTGGGTGGTGGGATTGTGAGTTAACTTGAATATGAAGGGGATCTGGGACAGAAGTTCAATAAACTGATTTAACCTAAATCAGTTAAGTCTGATACTACCTCCATCCAGGTTTATCTTAAACCAGTTTTGGCCATTTTGAAAACAGTTTATGTGCATTGAACTTCTGTGGTATTACAGATTTGAACCAGTTTCTGATCACATGCCAGTTTGTGTGATTTCTGTCCCTAGCCTTAGAGTATAAGTACTTCAAGGCAAGGTCTATCATTTCCATTTTGTGTTTTTACAGTGCCAATCTCCTTTTACAGTAAGAGAAAGGAAAAGGGAGGCTCTGGCAGTACTAAAGGTCTGTAGTTCTAAGGTAGAGTCCATTTTATTGTATGGAGCAGAACTATGGGTTACTGACTAACGATTCATTTAAAAATAGAAAAAAATTCTAATTATATTTTAAAGCAGCTTTTATCTCTGTCACATTCTACAGTGGGGGGGCTTATGTAATCTGATACAGCTTAGTGTGAGCACTTGAGCTCACTTAAGAACTCTAAATTATTGGGTAAAAATTAGAGCTTGTACCCCCATCAGATACCCTAAGAAATGCATTTTAGAAGTCTCTCCTCTTCCAAATAAGCCCTTATTTGGATGGTCAAATTACATTGTTTTCTCTTCCAGACAAATGACATGGTAAGTGTGCTGAAAGTTACTGACCCAGTATCTGTCCTATATTTAAAACAACAGGTAAATTTAAGAATTAAAGATACCATCATGCTGAAAGATTTGCAGGCAGTGAGATTCTCTCAGACTTCTTTTTTGAAATTTATACAGAACTTTTCTGGCTTAGACAATTATCTATCTGCAATACAAAACTGCAAACAACAAGAGGCCATTACTGGACTGCAATTCACTCTAATGAGATATGCAGTTGTCATGGGGAGGTAGTGTCAGACCTCATATACAGACAGGAGATGTTCTTGTGGGAAGGACAAAATAGATGACTTAAATGACCATTTGTAGTCTTGCTCAGTCCTTCAAGAAATACGAGGAAAAATGGATCTCTCCTTTAGTGGAAAATTTTAAAAAATGGAAAAATGAAGAAAAATCAAGTTGGCTTCTTTCTAAAAATTTACAGCCCATCCTATGCTCCCTAGGTGTATTTGTGTTATTTGTTCAAAGAAGGGCCACAGTCAAATAGGATTTCCTGTTTTTAATTTTTTACTCCATTTTATATACTTTCATTTTATCTATTTTTGCATAACAGTAGTTTCATAGTTTCATACTTTCTAGGGTCGGAAGGGACCTGAGTAGATCATCTAGTCCGACCCCCCGCCATGGCAGGAAACAATACTGGGGTCAAACAACCCCAGCAAGATGTTCATCTAACCTCCTCTTAAAAACCCCCAGGGTAGGAGCCTGCACCACTTCTCTTGGAAGTTGGTTCCAGACCCTAGCCGCCCTGACCGTGAAGTAGTGCTTCCTGATATCCAGCCTAAACCTTCCCTCTGCCAGCTTGCGACCGTTATTCCTGGTTACCCCTTGTCGTGCTCGGGGGAACAGGGTCTCCTCCAATGCCTGCTGGTCCCCTCTGACTAATTTGTAACAGGTCACTAGATCCCCCCTCAGCCTTCTCTTTTGGAGGCTGAACAGGTTCAGGTCCTGTAGCCTCTCCTCATAGGGCCTGCCCTGCTGCCCCCAATCATGCGAGTGGCCCTCCTCTGGACCCTCTCCATGCTGTCCACATCCCTCTTGAAGTGTGGCGCCCAGAACTGGACGCAGTACTCCAACTGCGGCCTGACCAGTGCCGCATAGAGGGGGAGGATCACCTCTTTGGATCTGCTCGAGATGCATCTGTGGATGCATGAGAAGGTACGGTTGGCCTTCCTCACTGCATCCCCACGCTGCCGGCCCATGTTCATCTTGGAGCCAAGGATGACTCCAAGTTCCTTTTCCGCCTCTGTGCTGACAAGAGGGGGTTCCCCAGTTATGGTGACGGTTGTTCCTCCCCAGGTGCATCACCTTGCACTTGTCAGTGTTGAATCCCATCCTATTCACATCCGCCCACCCTTGTAGCCTGTCTAGGTCTGACTGAAGCCTGTTGCTACCTTCTAGTGTGCCCACATCCCCACCACATCTTAGTGTCATCAGCAAATTTGAACAGGGTGCTTTTTACCCCCTCGTCCAAATAGCTGATGAAGATGTTGAACAGCGCGGGCCTGAGGACCGAGCCCTGTGGAACCCCATTGCCCACGTCCTTCCAGGTTGAGAAGGGCCCATCTACTTCCACCCTCTGGGTGCGGCCCACCAGCCAGTTGGCGACCCATTTGACTGTTTGGGTGTCTACACCACAGCCCCCCAGTTTCTTAATGAGAACGGGGTGAGAGACAGTGTCGAATGCCTTCCAGAAGTCCAGGAAGACTATGTTCACTGCTACCCCTGCATCTAATGATCTGGTAATCTGATCATAGAAGGCCACCAGGTTGGTCTGACAGGACCTGCCACTGATGAACCTGTGTTTATGGCCCCTAAGCATGCAGTCCCTTGCTGGCCCCTCATGGATGTGTGCCAGCATAATTTTCTCAAACAGCTTGCCTAGGATCAAGGTAAGACTGACTGGCCTATAGTTTCCTGGGTCCTCCTTCCTCCCCTTTTTGAAAATGGGAACCACGTTGGTCCTCTTCCAGTCCTCTGGGACCACACCAGAGCACCACGAGTGCTCATAGAGCCATGCCAGGGGTCCTGCAATGACCTCTGCCAATTCCTTAAGGACTCTAGGGTGGAGATTGTCCGGGCCGGCTGACTTAAACACGTCCAGCCCCTCCAGAAGCCCCCTAACTAGTTCCACACTAACCTTTGGCCCAGGTGTGCCTCCCCTGGGGCCCGAGGGGGGCCCAGCAGGGAGGTGGCTGTTCTGTCCCAACTTAGGAAGACAGAGGCAAAGAAATCGTTAAACATGTTAGCTTTGTCGTCTGGTGTGACGACCAAATTCCCCAACGCGTCCTGAAAGGGCCCCACGTTACCTGGGACCACCCTTTTGCCCCCTATGTATTTAAAAAAGGACTTCTTATTGTCCTTAATCTGAGAAGCTAGTCGTAATTCCATTTTTGCCTTGGCTTTCCTAACTGCCCCCCTACAACCCTGAGTGACTGCAAAATAGTCATCCCTGGTGATGACCCTTTCCTTCCATTGGGTATACGCCTCCTTTTTAGCAAGGGGACATTCTCGGATGCTTTTGGTGAGCCATGGAGGCTTGTGTGCTCTCCTGCTCCCTTTGATCCTCATTAGGATTACCTTCCTTTGTGCTTGTACTATACTTCATGTACTATACTTCATATACTATATTCTACTTTAATTTTGTTTAAATTGGCAGAATATGTAATTGTACTGTATGCTTTTACCAATAACTGTAAATTATATACTTTTATTGTAGACAAGGTTCCTTGGGTGAATCCGATATCTTTTATTCAACCAACTTAAAAAGTTGGGAGAAAAAATGTTTAGCAAGCTTTCGGGTTTAAAAACCCTTTGTCAGGCTGAGGAAGCCTCTGCAGTTGATGTGTGCTCTTCCTGGATGGAATGAATAGAGGCTTCTTCAGCCTGACAAAGGGTTTTTAAACCCGAAAGCTTGCTAAACATTTTTTCTCCCAACTTTTTAAGTTGGTTGAATAAAAGATATCAGATTCACCCAAGGAACTTTGTCTATGTCCGTAGACCAACACAGCTACAACCTACACCCCTGTATATTTTTATTGTCAATTTTACCGCTGTGTTTTAGCAAAAGCTGTAAATAAATTCCTACTACAGAGCCTATCACAACAATAGGCCATGACCCATGACTTTGGCCCCAAAGTGCTATTGCAATACAAATAAATAATGATTTAATCCAAATCATTGTTGAAGCAAATTTACTTGTGTTTTTTCATGTTTCAATACTTGGGTTGCAAAAAAAGCAAGAGATTTTTTAAAACCAGTTTAATGGGAATTCTGGGTTTGCTTTTATTTTTTTTTTCAGTTTAAAATAGTTACATTTATATTGGCTTCAAGAGTGGCTCTAATTAAAGTGTGCAGAGCACCTCATGTGTCAGCATCCCTGTGCTTAAAAATGGCAGTGGGAGCACTTTATTTAGAGCTTGAGATGAGCTTTAGATAAAGGGCCCCCACTGCCATTTTTAAGTGTGGGGATGCTGATACACAAGACACCACAGGCTGCTGGAGCGCAGTTATTACCACACTCCAGCAAACTCAATTAATCGAGACTGCTCCGACGTGCTGTAATTACAGTGCATCGGAGCAGCCTCACTGCTTGTATATAGGCACCCACAGTATTTGAAAGGTATTTTGCATTGATTTTATTGTATTACATGTGCAAGGGAAAGCTGAAATGAGGTATAATGTTCTGACAAATCTGAATGCCATGCTTGCTGCTCAGAAACACAGAAAGGAACATGGTTAATTGGTTTAAAGTTCTTAAGGTTGGTAACTGTTTTACCAGAACTCTAGGTAAAAATGTCCAATAGAGAATTGTGAGCTGGGTGAATAAGGACCCTCTACATGTAACAGATAATGTGCGACTAATTGGTCAACTGCACAATTACCCTGAAACCAGCTACATGTGCAAATTAGCAATCACATGAGAAAAAGCTCCAACCAGCTATAAAGTCAGGCCTCAAAAATGTGCACTAACTTTATAGCTGGTTGCTACAGAGCTTTAATTTGCACGTGTAGCAGGGTATACCCTGCAGCTAGGAGCCTGTCAGCCGACCACATTCTCAGCCAAGGGGTGCAATCCCTGAGCCCTGGGGATCGCAGCTGCCTGGATGCCCAAAGTTTGGGGGGCGGGGTTTGAAAACCCCTGGGCTGACACCGGCTCTTGGTCTGGCTGTGCCTCACTCTGGGTCCCAGCTGGACGTGGCCCCCTGCAGCTGGGAGCTTCTGGGCCATGGGTGCCTGCTTCTTGCTGATGCAAGGGAAGCCTAGGATTGGGCTCCCCCTACACTGGCAATAAGGTATGATTGGATCTAATGTGCAATCCCACAGTCATGCTTCCTGCCAGGCATGTGTAGCATGGCAGGAGGCACGATTGTGTGGTTCACACTTGTGATCCAACTGCATCTTTACCTGCATGTGTAGAGGGGGCCCAAGTTATTAAGGATCTGCTCACATCCTTTGTAATCCAGTGATTCGCAATCAGGGTGGTGTGGCATTTTGGAGTGCCTCGCAATGTTAGCACTATTAGGTATGCAAACATCATTCACAAGATAAATCCAGAGATTTCAAATAGAAATTTATAGTTTTAAAAACATTCTAACCTGTTGTGGTCCTTCAGAGTTCCTTGCACCAGAAGAATTGCTTTATTATTCTTCCAGAAGTAAAAAAAACCAAACAATGAAAATTAAAAGCTGGCATTTTCTGAGGGGTGCCTTGAGTCTAACAATGGGAGCCTTCAGTCTAGAAAGTCTGAGAACCACTGGTTTAACCTGTTTCTAGAAATCATGAACATAATGGAAAATCTAACCAGCCCAGGTCAGACTATGACTGATTATCTGGCAATGGATAAACATAGCAGTTTGTCAACATAATCCATTAGAAAGTGGCATTGGTCCAAAAGGATCCACCCTTAATCTATGTCTGGTACGTTTGTCATTACACAGTGACTGAGATTTAAAAAAAGAGAGAAACAAGATCTTGCTTATCCAATTTAACCAAATGTTCTAAGACTAAATTGTCACATTAATTGGAATGTGCCTAAGGCCTTTCAATTAAAGTGATTTCAACACCTATCCCACTTCAAGATGATAAAATGGCTTTTGTCTTACCACGTCTACACTGTAATTGTGGTTTTAGAAGACCTTGGTGTACTATTAGTAGTACTAGTAATAGTACCTAGCTTCTCTGGAGTGGTTTTTCTTTGTTGCAACGTGCTTTACACAGGCATTGAGCTGATAGGGAAATTGCTATTCAGGGAGTCAAAGTGACTGGGCTGACATCATGAGGTAGGGCCAATAGAACGCCTAGCATGAAACCAAGTCTCCTAAGTCTCAGTTGGGTGTGTCTACATGAGATGTTTTGCTGTGCAGCAGACTAATTTGCTGCCTAGTAAAGTGTCACGGTCTAAACATGCACAGCAATTAGGGTGCAGTAGACTAATTTACTGCATTGCTGGATAGTTCCATCAGATACAAGTGGTGTCCGGCAGTGCAGTAAATTACTGCGCCTAAATGCATATATAGACAGTGACATCAGCATTAGTTTAAAAGTTGGAGGGACCAGCCCTTCCTCTTTTTCATTTAGGTGGGAAACGATTGAACCAGGAAAGCTGCCTCTTTCCTGCTTTTCTTTATAGGATGTTGATTGAAAAGGATGCAGCTAAGCTCCTCTGCTCCTCATTTCTGCTTTCTTTCACAGGGTGGGAGTGGAAAGAGGTCCTGTGTCAAATTGAGGCAGAGTATATTCAGTCGCATTAATTGCATGTGTACAAGCAATGTGCCCGTTGAGGACTTTTAACTACTAACCCACACAGCCTCCCACTAGTGGATATTGAGGATAATGGGCATATTTACATTGCAATTACTGTTCATTTTGATGTGTCTGTGCTAGCTTTAAATGAGGGCAAGCTCTTGAGGGCAGAGTCCATCCTTTGTCCTGTGTTGGTATAATAACTGGCACCATGGACTATGATCCAGGTGCTACTGCAATGCAAATCAATAATTATCTAGTTTATGTTAACTCAGATGCCCTTTTGTCTGGGTATTGCTAGCAGTGTCAACATAGAACTCGGCGTGGATTGAAAAGCCTATTCGAGGATCTGAATAAATACTTGTGTATCTAGTCTGTACTTCTACAGGCTTACTGCAACCAATATGTGAGCTAACCAGTTAAAAGCTATGTTGGGAATGTCCACATGAGCAGCAATGACTACAGTGTATACATACCCAGTATAGCTGTGGCAGTAAATATTTTATACAGCCTTTAAATCATAGAAATCAAAGATTTTTCTCTCATCACCTCTTCGGAAAATGAACATTTTCTATGTTGTGCCACAGGCTAGATTCTCTTTTATGTTGCTGTGAATTTAGTGCTAGCTTGCATATGTCAAAAGAGTTATAAAAGTGGTGGATTGTCCAGTTGAGGATAACAGGAGCATGGCCTTCAGCATAAGGGGATCTGAGATAAGGGAAAGTAGTCACACTGTCACAGCATTCCAGCAGTCTGTACCTGACATAATGTCCTTTTGCAACTGTAGCCAACCAATGCCAGCCTGCCACCCACCCACCCAACTATAGCTGGGAGAATCTAAGGCTGCTATAAACTGCAGAAAAGCCTGACAGTGAAGAACCAGCTGTCAAAATTGTTAAGTCACAAGTGGCTCACTTTTTGTCATATCCCTCCCAGCTATACATTGTGAACATGGGATGCACATCAGAACTCAGCCCCATATGTTGAATAGGATGTGAAAACAAGTCATACTACAGCCCAGCTGAGAGAAGTAACCATTTGCTCTCCATATCCTGTCATGCCAATAAAAATGGAGAGGCTTGAACAACTGACTGTTCCATGTAAACCCAAAAAAGGAAGACTAATGTTCTTGAAGACCTGACAGTCCATCCCACAACCTGAGTTGTATAGGGTAATCCCTATTGTGATAGGATATTGTTCCTTGAATGGTAGTCTTTTACTATCACTCCACGTACTTCAAAGTATCCGTGACTACAAGGAGAGGGATCTAATGCTAATTAGAGAAGTCTGGACTGTGGGAACTCATTTGGATGAGTTTAGTTCCTTCTCAACTCGTATGTATCTTTTTGGTTGACACAACCAGTCTTTTAGCCCTTTTCAGCAGGCTTAACCTTACTCCTAGCAATGCTCTCTACATACCAAGAACAACTCTGGTTTAGCTATTCATGACAGGAGCAATTGGAAATGATGGGGCAAAATTCGGCATAAGTCTTTGAAAGTGTACGTACTTTTTAAAACACGTTATTTAGCAATCCCTTGAGGCTTGGGACATCTCCGCCCTGGTTGGGCTCCTTCTTAGCCTGGGCACTAAGGAACATCAAGTGGCCCGTTCACAGGGTACTTCCCTCAACTTCACCGCCACGCCGTGATCTTCAATAAAAGGAGGGTCCTGGGATGGTACTGGCAATCCCTATGGGCACACTTGTGTTGTTGGTGTTCTTGGAACTACATCCTGTCCACTCATCAACCAAGATCTGGCTGATGTCAGTGGTCCTGTCCCCAGGTTTACGTGGCCCGATGCCTCTGGCCCATTCCAGGGCTTTAGCTGTGTCAGGCCCTTAATTAGTTCTGGGCCTTGGAATTCACTCTTGATCATGCTCAGTTTATGGACCCTCAATCAAGTTGCATCATCAGTTTCATTTGCAGGTTTTCCAAAATTAACACAGCCTATAATTAAGTTGTGGCTTATCTTAAATCAATACAGTTGCTAATTAATTCACAGGCTCTCTTAAATAAAGTTCAAAATTAATTCATAATCGGTGTCAATCAGGTCCCAGCCCTTAACTAATTCCTAGGTATTTAGGAGTTTGTTTCAATTAATTATCCTGTTCAAATCAAACAATTCAGCCTTACTTACTTCCAGGTCTGGGGTTCATTACCCACCTCAAATATCCTGCTGTTCTCCAAATTAACACTGACCACCTCTTTAAAGGACAACAAAACTCAAAGGAATGACGTCTTTGCCATGCCCGTATGTTGGGCCACGGCAGCTTTCACACTCATGTGCTCTCTGTTTCAACTTCAGCATGCTGGGGTCCATGAGGAGCCTTTTTCTAGGCCACCCTGGATTGCTAGATGGTTGGATACCCCTCCAGGTTTCCAGACTGGGGAGTCAGGGTACTTATGACTCTCAGTGTTGCAGAGTTTGATGCAGCCATGGTACTCTTCCCCCCAAGTGCTTGGCTTTGCTCACTTTTTTTCTAGCCGGCTCTGGGCATGGGTCTGTGATGTGTAATCCTGAGTGTCCCCATAGCCACAGAGAACAAGTACTTATAAACCATTGCGGTGGCGCTGCTCGCCACTCCGCTTCCACTGGCTCCATATCTGTGGGTAAGTATTGGCCATTTCCCGCCCTTACCAGGCATTCTGCTGCATTGCTCCATTGTCCTGCCCTACCTCCTGGGATCCTCCCATGTCGAGGCTAGCATGTGTGGTGTGCCCTGTTGTTAAAAATGCATTTAAATATGCTTTATAACCTGGAGAATTATTTAATTTCTTCCCTTTAACTTTTATTAACTGTTTGACCCTGATGCTTTCAATTACAATATGTGGACGGGAACAAGTGTTACATGTTTAGGATATCTACAAGCTAAAGAGAAGCGCATCATTAACACTGTGCAAAAGCATGAAAGTTATTTTTATTTTGAAGTGGATCTCACTAATACTGTTGAATATATTTCAATTTGAATCTACTATTTTTTGTAATAAAGAGGATCAAAATGTAGTCCCCCGCAATAAACAAAACCAGAATAGGGAAAATATGTTTGGGTAGTGGGTTGGGAAATTAATTGTTTACTATATTAATTTTTTTGTGTCCTTTCAGATCCTGTCTTGATACAGAGCTCAGTCATATTATTGTCTAAACAAAATTTATTTAAGTAACATCTTTAAACAGTAGCTTACATAACTAACAGTAGAACAAGACTTAGAGATGCATATATTTGCCTAGAATTGATATAAAATACTTGTCAGGTGAAAATAGGCTCTATAACAAGATCCTATTCTTGATAAGACATTGTGTGAATGCCATGTGATTATTGTTAAGCTGTGTGAGTCTCAAATATCACTAAGTTAGCGTCTACTGCCTTAAATACCCGCCCTTAAGGTGTAGTGACAAGTAGAACACCTTGAGGGAGAGGGAATAGATACCATGCCAGCATGTATGAATAAGATGATAAAACCTATTTGCATTAGGTCCCATCTATTAAAACTAAGAAAATCTATACCAAAAAATTGGCAGATTGCCCTTTTCTATCTGACCTCTCTGGATCAATGATCAAATTTACTTGTATAAGGAAATGGTGCTATATGCCACTCACCAGTTTCTTCAAAATGTAGAACTTTATCTGATTCTTCAGCTAAGAAAAATAGCTATGGGAATAACAGCCTATCATAAAATCAGCTGTGCATTGTGGAGAGGAGGATGGAAACTTTACCTGATGCCACATAAAATGGAGCTGGTGCTTTACAGCAGAGCATTAAATTCTCACTCCAGTTAGTCTGACAACAAAGTTATGAATGATATTGGATGTCAACTAATCAGGAACTGGAATGGCAGGCTTTAGATTGATAGTCAGAAATAAGCAGAAACCTATAAGCACTTGAGAAGGAAATGAAGAGGGAAATGATTTTACAGGGATTTTATTCCTTAATGAAACAGCATAGCACCTTGATTTGCAGATAACTTGTATTAGTCTAATAAATACTGTTGGTAAGTAGATGAAAAAACAGGTGGGACTAAGAGACTGCACAAGGGTGTAAAACATTGTTTGAGATTACAGATTTTATTTAACTAATGATTTGTTTGGCGTCTGATCAGCTGCTGCTCAAGAAGTAGCACCTCCCAATAAATTATCATCACCATATGTTTCTCTTACATGGCTTTTTAAAAATCTTAATATATTATTTTATGCTGGGGCTATTGTTACCTGTTACTTCCTTTGGCTGGTATGACAGCCATTCTGCTGGCTAGCAATTGAAGAGTTGCTCAGATTACTGAGTCTGATTTATGTCCTTGAAACAGTAGGGTGGATGGAAAAAAATGGAGTAATCTGCTGCAGAATCCAGTTGCATCCTTCATAGGCATTGAGTAGCTGACAACTTTTTATATTAACATTATATTAACACGTTATTGGCATGTACCAGCCATAAGTTCTTCAATATATTTAGATATAATCCTTTGATGGTCTTACTGGTTCCTGTTCCTAATTATTTACCTGCCATATGATAGGATTTTGTCATCTACCTGCAACCATTAACATTTCCTATACTGCTTAAGTCATAAACATTTAAAATAATGGTCTTATTGAAAGCCAATATCTTCCTGATTTTCAGACACTATGGTAACAGACACTATAAAAAATTAATCAGAGTAAAATACTCAACAGGATGCTGTTAAATCTAGTAAGCCAGAAATTAATTACAATAGCATGTTAAAATAGAGTGGGTAGTTTGGCTTTGGTTTCCAGACTGGTGCATGTCATGCTACCTACAGGTCAAGTTAGCTACTCTCTGTATAACAGGAAAGAATCAATGCTCTCAAGTGATTTAAGAACACAGCCATTCCTGGCACTTGCTATATATATTTTTACATACACAGAAAAGAATCAAAACACTCTCAGTGAACAGTAGGTTCTTCTAAAGGAAAGCTTGCTCTCTCATGCTGTTTCAGAATGCCTGATTTATTTGAAAGAATTATACACTTTTCTTGTATGATGAATGGAGGATATTTTTAATTAGCATGTTTAGGATATAGGACATAACATTTTGAGTTGTTACTTTAAGCAAAAAATTGGCACACAAAAGGACCAATTTTATGAAAACCAACAATCCAGATGGAATTGAGATTTGGAGCTCCTTCCAGTTGCCCCAAATGCTCCACCTAGAATAATCTGGATTAGCTGTTAGTATAGTGGAGTATCTCGATCAGGCTCCAAGATGCTAATTTGTTTCCTTCTATAGTTTCTTGCTACTGGTAGAGATCTATGTAGAAAAATTGTCTCTGTCTGGTAAATTACCTTCTGAAGCCACAAACTCCTGAAGAATCATCCAGGCCTAAAACACATTTTTACATTAGAAACATAGCAATAGGTCAGTTTAGAGCCTTAACTTCTTTTCCTTAAAAATCAACGTTTCATTTTTCCTGTTAGTTTTCATAAATATTAGAAATAAGCACTACCATAAATTGTGTGCAAATTGAAGTGTGTAAACTTGTACTAGAGAGCTGGAATCAGCAACTTGAACAGATTTTAACTTTTCATAAGGCTATCCAGGTTCATAAGGCCTCAACTTTTGATAAGGCTATCAACACTTCAGCTAATTACAGACATTAGTTTCATAAGTATTGTTTGTTAAGCTACCTGTGATGCATTCAGTATTGTTGTAACCGCAAATAAAGTCAATTCTTGCTGTAAGAAGCTCATATTTTAAAAGTTAGGTTTATGAAGACGAGCATTTACTAGGTGTTGTAAAGAAAGTATTAAATTAAAACCTTATACATTCTTCTGTTCTCTTGTATACCAGTGATGAGGGGGACCGTATCAGCTGGGTGATATATGTTTAGGCTGAAAGGAATTACAGTAGTGGCTATATCACAGAAGTTTGATTTTATATTCAGTAGATCAGGACTGTCCAGTTTCTAAGCATCTGGGTTCCACAGGCCACGTGGGCTGCTCCAGTATGGGCTGCACACCTTAGGAGAGCCAGGGGCACTGCGCGCATGGGCAGCCACCTCCACCTCTGCACTGTACAAGAGGGGATCTTCCCCCTTCACCGCTTGAGCTGGTGGCCCTCACCTCAGCTCCTTGGCTGAGGGCTGTGCTGGCACTGTGAGTTGCACTACTCTGCCATAGTGGGGGCAGGCAGCAAAAGCCAGAGGGAGAGATGGGGAGCATCGAGCCCAGGATGCTGCTGCAGTAGGACTCATGGGAGGAGCAACGATGGGATGGGAGCCTGGGGGAAGGTATAATCCCTAGTTTAATCCCTAGTGGGCTGTGCGTGGCCCATGGACTGCTAGTTGGACAGCTCTGCAATGGATTAATTCTACAGATTTTTAAAATGTCCAGTTATTGCAGATCACTCATTAATCGTGTGAAGATGAAAACTTGGGGTTCATGGCCGGAGTGATACCCATACCTCAGGATCAGTAACTTAATCTAAAATGACAGAAATCAAAAGTAACATGAAATCAAAAGCAACTATTCAGAAGCTGAGCTATGTGGGCAGAGATGTTTCTCTCATGACTGGATGAAACCTAGGGGCTGGGTATTATTTGATGGAGGTATGTGAACAAATAAGCAGATTCATCCAGAAACAGACAGACAGAAGTAGCAGAAAGCCAGAAGAGTACTTGCAGCGCCCTGAAAGAAAGCTTAGAGAAATGCTGGCTGGTAAAAGGTTTGGAATCGTGAGCTATTTCTTTTTGCATAAGCCCTTGCATGTTGAGGGAAACAGGACTTTGTATGTGTTCATTGTAAGCAAACAGAATTACGTCAAAGAATTGCTCGACATCATCAATGTATCTTCTTACAAGGAACAGCCACAAGTCTCTGTTGATTGGCTCACGCTTAGGTCAGAAAGGGTCAACTGTAGCACAAGGGAGAACTACAGCAAATGCTTTTTTTTCACTACTTGGTTGTTACTACCTTCTCCAGAACAAGCCTAAATGCCTTTAAAGGAGAATCCATTTTTAAAGTTTGTTTGCAAACCTTTCATATACTCTTGCGACCCACTTTTGGGTCATGTTCCACGGTTGAGAAACGCTGGGTTAGGAGACAGGCTTGTGTCAAGGTATGGCCACTGTCCGACCGGTGCTGGCTGGGAGGAGCTGCCAGCATCTTAACCGCATCTTAACCACATCTTAAGTCAAAACACCATAACTTGGTACCGCTTTTTAACAATGTTATAAATGGCGGATTGGTTCCTGAGCCAAGGCCTGAGACCCTATTTTTACCAAAAATAACCCAGAATTTTGTACTCAGTCAATTATAGATGAGTAATATAGCTACATTAATGTCTTTATATTGTAAATAGCAATCATATTGATTTGGAAGGACTTCTTTGAGGTGACTTTGCTGGACTTTTTGAAGGGCTCTTGGCTGGAGTCTTCTCAGGAGTCTGCATGGGTGACTGGTGCCTCCCAAGTCTCGGGGGTCACCAGATCACTGATCAGGGGGACCCCAGCAGTGACTGATTGCCAATCGGGGTGGTGGGTTCCTCAGCAGTGGCCAATCGCCCAGCCAGCCGTGAAACCAGAAGTGCGCTTCTGGTTTTGCAGCTGGCACTTCCAGGGGGTGCACGGCCGACCTTGGGGGAGCACATGCACCTGTGTGCATCCCCTATGGGTCGCCAAAGCCTGCAGGTTTTTCTGG
This sequence comes from Crocodylus siamensis, assembly GCF_052110815.1. NCBI lineage: Eukaryota > Metazoa > Chordata > Crocodylia > Crocodylidae > Crocodylus > Crocodylus siamensis. Next base: position 87,134,747 of record NC_143396.1, on the reverse strand, counting down.
AGTCGTCTTTTTTATAGGAAGTGCCCAAGGATGTTTGGACAGATGTTCTCCAGGCAGATGGGCGACACAGCACACTTGCTCACTGAGGTGGCATCAAGTGTCGTAAAGTCGAAACCGATGCCAGGAAGTCTAAACAGGCTGTCAATTTATAAATGTTGTCGGTGCCGTTCGTTGTAACGTGAACCCTTGTAAGTCGAGGCCTGCCTGCACTTGTGTTTGTTATTTGCACCTTGGCTTGTATTGCTGCTGGCTCTGTGGGGGACAACCCTTCCACGGGTCAAATAAATGGGCCAGAAACCGGGACTAAGAGCGGGCCTTTCCGAGGAAACTGGCTCCTGGGCCAGGCTAACCAGGGACGACCTCTACAAACCCCAGCCGGTCCCCTAATCTCCCCCAGCGCCGAGGCCTGTGCCTCACGGCTCCAGCGCCACTGGGAGACCCAGGAGGGCCTGGCAGGGCTGCCGAGGCCAGGGCGGCCCGGGTCACCCTGCCGGGGAGGGGACACAAAGCGCCCGGGGATTGCGGGGCCACCTGCTCCAGCTCGCGGCGCCCGGAGCGCGGCAGGGGCAGCAGAGAGCCAGGCGGGGGCGGGGCCCGAGGCGGCCCCTCCCCTCCCCGCCCCGCCCCTCCGCCGCCGCCTCACCATGGTTGCAGCACAAAGCGACCAGCCCCGGAGGCCGCTTCCCCCGTGAGTGCCGGAGCCGCGGCCCGTCCTTGCCCCAGCCCCGGGCGGCAGCGCCTGGCTGCGGGATGCAGCAGCAGCAGCAGCAGCAGCAGGGGAGCGGCCCGGGGAGCCGCCGCTGCCGCCCGCCCTCGCCCTCTGCCGGGCGGCGGCGCTGCTGAGCCCGCGGGGCCGCCGCTCCCCCCACCCCGCGCCCGCCAGCCCGCCAGCGCCGGGCAGCCGCCTCCCTCCGGCCAGCGCAGCTCGAGCCGCCGCCGCGCCATGGCCTCCTACGTGGATAACAGCTTCCGCCAGGCGGTGATGAAGAACCCGGCCGAGAGGAGCGCCCAGGTACCTCTCCGGCCTGCGCCTCCGCCGCGCGGGCGGAACCGCTTTGTCCGCCGCCGTCTCGGGAAGCGGCGCTGGGGGGACGTCCGGGGGGCCAGGGGTCACCCCCGCCCGGGGCAAGGGCAGCTCTGTCCCGGCCGTGCCCTGCACCGCCCTGCGAGACTGCCCTCCGCCCTGGCACGGCACGCACCCGGCACCCTGCCCTCCGCTCTGGCATGGCACCCTCCCCTACCCTCAGCCCTGGCACGGCACCCACCCACCGCAGCCCACTGTCCTGCTTGTGTGAAACATTGTCGCTGTGCTCTCTAGAGCTCCCCTGAAATGGTGTCGTGTCCTGGGTCAAGGAGCGAGTGAGTGCCTGCGTGTGGTTTGTCTAAAAGGACACCCCAGCATGGCAGGGCGGGCAGTTTGCCTTTGCTCCAGCACCCCGGGTAGCGTTTCCATGTCACCCATGTGAATGGGTGTTTCTTTTTTTTTTTTTTTTTATATCATAAGAAATCAAATCATAGACATTCAGGGCTGGAAGGGACCTTGAAGGATCATGGAGTCCAGCCCTCCTGCTTTGACTAGGGGGTGTTTTTTGTATATATACCCTTGCCAGATGGAATTTGTGGGTACCTAGTTGGCACAAAGCAGTGCTTTTGGTGTCTCTTTTTCCTACCCCAGTCTCGCAGGCTGGTGCCAGGGTGTCTAAGACTGCCCCGAAGCCGAGTTCAGGTTCCTTTCCCTCCTCTCCGGGCGTCCCATTCAGAAATGGAATTTAACTTGGCGCCTCTACTTGACTCTCTAAAACAGTTCCTATCCTGTGACTTTCTAGTGAAGTTGAAGGGTTTTTTGCTTTTTTTTTTTGGGGGGGGGGCAGTTGCTGCCACCTGAGAAGTAGGGTGAAGTTCTACACACTTAAAAACAAAAAGATTCTTTTTTTCTGTATTTTTAAATATGTGCCTCAGGCTCATCTGGGGGAGTTTTGGTTGCGGGATAAGTAGAAGGTTCCTAGAATCATAGAAAATGAGGGTTGGAAGGGACTTCAGGAGATCACACACAGTCCAACCCCTTGCAGAGGACCACCTCAAAGCACAGCCAGCAGTGTTGCGCGTGCGTGCGTGTGTACGCGTGTGTGCAGGATTAAGAACCATCAGAGCTTTAGAAACAATGGACCGGAGGTTGGAGAGCAACAAAATGTCAAAATGTTTCTGTATTTCTATTTTGTTTCTTTGGTGGAGGGGAAGGCTTGTTAAGTGATAGAGTGCCTTATGCTCTGCAGAAGAGACTGGCTAGAGGGGCTGTTGCTGCCAACTGTTTAAAGACAAATACCCTTTATACGGATCCCCAGGTCAAGCTGCAGCTCAATAGCTAATGATTCAAGGAGTTACTCTGCTTGTTACAGTTGTAGTAGTGCCATCTGTCCTAATTCTAAAGATTGGTCCCGTTTCTCTGACAACTCGGCATGGCCTGGTTTTAGCAAGAAGCTTTATTTTTCATTACCATGGTTACTCCTGATTTTGGCAAGGTTCTGGTTGGCTGTTGGTATTTCAAAATGGGGGCGAAGAAAACTTCAAAGTAAGTTGGATCTAGAAATCCTTCCTCCTACTTCAGTGAAGTTATTTTGGTAATGCTGTGTTTTATCCTGATCTCAGGGAATACATATGGCAAAGTGAAATTGCCTGTGGAAAAGTACAGAGACATATCATTACATTTTGAAGTGGTACCCTAATTTTTTGTGGGGAGAGGAGGGAGCAGAGAGAAGTGAACTAATTTTCCCTCCACTCATTCTAGATCGTATTTTATTTCAGCTGTGTTAAAGTTGCTTCTGTGTCCTTGCTTGACCTTCCTTTTTGAATGTTGATTACTTGTTTCAGATGTTGGAGCTGCTATGAAAGCCTTCACTTCAGAGTCAGTTACTTATGCTTAAAATTAAAGAGAATGCTATTATCGGAGAAAGCTACTATTTGTAAACGTGTAGTAAGAGCTCTCATACTTGGAGAAGCTTAAATTCCCGTAATGGGAGTCTGACGCTGTCAGATCTTGGAGAAGATTATCAAAAGGCTGTCAGTTGGTCAGCAGCGGGGAGACTGGCAGTTGCTCAGAAACCAGTCAATCGGGTCATGCGCTGTCAGACAAGGCTACGAGAGACAGGACTTCTACTGTGACAGCTGTAGATTCTGCCAAATGAAGCAAACTGTTAAACTTTCCTGTGTCCCTGCCAAATCTTTAAAAAAAAAGAAGTTAGAAACGATGCAGCAAAGAAATTAGCTTAAATGCAGGGATCTAACTGGTACGCAGAACGCAGGGCAGGAGGCTAAATCAGGAACGCTAGGACTGCATTAGCACTGCAAAGCTGAATGTATCAGCAGACTGAAAGCCTGCTGTGGTCATCTCCACAGAATGCAGCCCTAAATCCCCAAGGCTGCCTCTGGCCAAAATATCTTAATAAATTAAATAAGATCGAATATGTGGGAAATGTGTTGTCAGTACATATGTGTTGTCAGCACTGGAAGTATTTGAGGCTGGTGATCAAATGGGCCTCCTGTTCAGAAGAGGAGAATTCCTTTACACCTTTTTCAGAATGTCAGTAATTACTTGAGATTTAGGTGGTGGACTAATAGTAGTGCCCTCAAATACTTCCATGTTGAAAGTACATTCCTTCCTTCTCCTTTGATGTGTTTTCTGAAGCAAATGTATTGAGATACTAAAAACCCCCACAAAATGTGTGTATGGATTTTTTGAGGGAACAAAAAGGAATTATTTCAGTTGAATCTTCATGCAAACGGTATGTTTGTACGTAAGCATCTTTAAGTTTTGTTTGATAACTGCAAAGAAAAAGAAATCAAGAAAGTTGCATTTTTATCAAATCATCAAAGCCTTGTTTATTGCCATTTCTTTTTAAAAGTATGATGATTTTTAACTGCCTTGACTTGTCTGCCTCACTCATTGAACATACCTTTTTCAACCAATATCTGTTCTCTTTGTACCGTGCTGCAGCTGCTGCTTCAATGAGATCTGTAATTCTGCATTTGACATTAGTGTCTTGCACTAGTTTGTCATGTTGCAAATTTAGCATAATGATTTCATTGCAGGGTCGGATAAGAATAGAGGAATGACTGGAGGTCGGCAAGCCAACATTTGGATGCATAATATTAATAACCCTTGAAGAGATTAAATTAGAGAGAGCGAGAGAGAATGAAACTTTTCTTGAACTTTTTCCTTAGTGTAAAAGTCCTTTTGTAATTTGGATGGATTTTAAAGCCTCATCTTGGAGCACTCTGAAATCACTGCAGAAAAATCTTCTTTGGCTTCATATTGCTTTGGCGTGTCCTTGTTTACATATTAGTGGGTATACAAAGCCTGCCCAAACTATTTTAGTCAATGGAGCGTTGTACTGTAGTTCCCAAAGAAGCTCAGAAAATAATAAAACCTAAAACACATATGGCCAAAAGTTGTACACTAGCATTATTCAATGTGTTCTGTCATATAACAGAACTCTTCTTTTTGGAATTGCTTTATTAAACTGCTTATGTTTTCTTTGAAGCTTAACTAGGAAGTTTGCTTGCCAAAGTAGTTAATGTAACTTCTAAATGTTAATGGATTACAAACAGCTTTATGCCCCCAAGCTTTATGTAATGAAATAACTTTTTTTTTATCCTCCAAAATCCTTTTTATATTAGCTTCATGGTTTCAGGTCTTTCTGTTTTTTGCCTTTTGTTTTTTTTAACATAACTATTAAACCAATTTTTATGCCGGCTGCAACATAAATGTGAAGAGTGTCTTTTTAACAAAAACTTTACTTATTTTTGTTACCCGTTCACCTGTTCATTTTGTGAATTGATGTGTGTTGTGGTCTAATAGAAAACTTATTTTTTTCCCTCTTGTTATAAGATGACTACTGCTAAGAGAAGAACCTATTTGAAATATATTTTTAAAAATCTGCTCGCAAGAAGCTAGGGCAGTTTCTGGAATTTAGCAGTTTGGTTCATGGGAGAAATAGTTCTGAAATAGCAGAGAAATAATAATATTAGAAGATGTTTTATGTGGAAAGGTCAGGGCTGTGAAATTGCCCTTTGCTCCATACCAGTGATGTCCCTTAATGTCAAAGCACCTCTGAACAGGATGATGTTGTTTGGCAATTACTCTTCTGGCAAGTATTTGAGATGAACAATGGTTTAATTATAGTAGGTACCTATATTTATTCCAACTAGATATTCAGCTTGTTCACCAGTTCCACTGTTTATGGAGTAGAGCACATTGTTTTAGTTGGTAACTGCTGACAGACTTTCTGTGAGAACTCTCTTATTAACAGAGGGCAAAAATGAATGTTCACTTCTTGACCTGGCATTTCATTACCAACTGACTGTCAAGCAATTTGCACTAGAACACCATTGTAGAAAGCAAGTGATTTAAGTCAGGCTCAATATAGAGCAGAATTTAACAGCCCAAGGTCATGTAGATGTTTAAAAAATGAATTTCCAAAACCTGTTGCAGATGCATTGGAAGAGGACTGAAAAACACTACCTGTTTGGTGTTTCCCATTTGTTCTCTTGGCTTAGATGACAAATATGATAGTTCACTATTATTCTATTACATTTTCCTGAATTGTGTTTTTAGGTTCTTTTGCACTAGTAACATGCTGCAGCATTGTCCTCTGTTCATGCCAGTCATTACAGAGGGACACAATGCATGCTTTGTATAATTTACTGCCAGCTATTTGCTAGAGAACACCAATATACTATGAATCAGGATTCTTGGTTCTTTAGTGGGGATTTAGGCATCAGCAGTTAAAGCAGAGGACTAAATGTAAGGACTGCTAGGTGGCAACTGTTCTGTTAATGCAAAGCAGCATTATAGTGGTCATTCATCTATGGATTGCAAAGCAGTGTGAATGTGGGTATGTAGGCATAATTCCATTTTGCATCATCTCCTTGCCATATTTCAGCTCTGTATTAAAAGCCTGTCAGGAGCAAAAAAGAGTTCATTGTACAGAAGAAGTAGCAACAGTAGCTGTTTTTTCTCTCTCTTCTCCAAAAATATTTAAATCAGAAATTAACATGGAAACTTCAACCTGAATGATGTTCAGCCCCTCTCCCACCTGAAGCAACTGTCAGCCATGAATTGAAGGAAAACCTTAGGCAACTTGAGCAGCAGTGTTCTGGATGCTGGATGTGTGTGCAGTTAAACTGCATAATACAATATTGGTCCCAGTTCCTTCTTTCCCCTTTCTTTCTGTTTCATATATATTGACAACTCCACGTATCTGCATAATGGTTAGGTTCATAAACCATTTAAGTGTGTAAGAACTCATTGATAATAGTGTATAGTTGTGAAACTGAGTAGAAGTTATCAGTTTCAAGGCTTCTGAAACAGCCTTGAACTGACTAGATTCTGTTGATTTCAAGATCCTTATTAGCAGGGTAATAAGGCACTTTGAGAAAGAAGGTGTGAAAGCTTAGAAGGGAGTGTTTGTATGCTGAATTTTGGTAAGTGCAGTGCTCCAAAAAGTTACGTAGCCCTTTTCACTGCTGAGTCTATGTACTTACTCTGCATCTATACAGTGTACTCTGTATGTTCCACTTATACTACTGGAGTTCTGTCTAGGTGACTTCCTGAAAATCACATCAGAAATTTATGTCTGAGAGTCTATTTACAAGAAGACTAAGTATGATAGTGTAGAACAGTATGCGCCAGGCTTTTAGTCAGGTGTGCCGCATGTTAGTTTCACACAGTCCCAAGTGCCACTCTGGTCCCCTTTTACCTTGTTTTATCTGTTCTGCTTTCTACTGTCTGTTGTCCTATTGGGGCATAGACTTTAAAGAGAGACCAAGAAGATGGATAGCATAGAGGCTAGTGTTCAGCAAAGGAGTCAGCAGAGGAGAGAGCAGAGAAAAGGTCTAGAATGGCAGAAGCTACAGATGTGAAAAAAATTGGAGTGCTGCGACTCATGACACACGAATATGTGAGCAATGAGACTGTGATTTGAGAATATGAGGTTAAATGTGAGAAGAGGGAGAGAGGGAAAGATGGTCAGATCAGTAAGGTCAGAGGTGCTGGAGGAGGATTTGGAAAGTACCACTGGGGTGAAAAGTGGAAATTTATATCTTCAGAGTTTCCTTTTTAAAGGAGGAGAATTGGAAGAGGTAAGTGGAAATGGCACAGATGTCATAAATCCAATGCCAGCAGGAAGAAGCATCCTTTTGCTGATGAACTAGATCAGATATGAAGCATCCTGCAAATGAGATCCTGGATGGTAGCCTGTTTAGATGTGTCATTCCTCCCTTATGATAATTTTAAATAATGCCTGTATAGTTCCTTGACCTGGGTGGAGGCCTTATTTTCAGCACTAGTTATTAACTATCAGGTGAAACTATACCCTTCTACTGGTTGATGACTTCACTGCTGTCTGAAGGGTCCTTGGTATCATCAGCAAATTTCAGTTTAACAAGAAAGCAGCAGAAATAAATTGAGGATGAAGACAAATAACAGCAGAATAGATCTGTCTGCAATCTCGGGATATATCTGCTCAGCTCAGCTACTAGAAAGCATAGCTATGGCAGCACAGAATTCGGTATGGGTTAGCCACCAGAATCTTTACTGAACTTTTTGGGTGGATTTTGCAGCCATACTGTGCTTTGTGTTGTCATAATATATTTCTGCCACCACCAGTAACTTCAGGGAGATTTATATTGGTCAGAGCAGGCACATCCAGTTGAGCTGCAGTCATGCATTTGAGCTGTACTGTAGATGTGCCCTTGGACAATTAAAGTTAACAGTAGTGAACTTTCTGAAGCCCGGTTTCCTTTCCTGCTGATGCTTCTGGCCTCAGGAGCAAGCAGCTGGTATTTATTGGGCTTGTAGCCTAGTAACAAGCTCTTTGCTCAAGCTTTTTGTGTATACTGTTTCTTAAAGTGCAGTTCAGATGTAGGAGCATGTGTGTCTACTGACAGGACTGCCAATGGACACCCTTTTTCCCTGCCAAGCAGGATTTACCCTTCTGGTGTGCAAGGGGAGTAGGCAGGGTGAGCAATTGGATTATGTAAACAAAAATGAGTGAAAGCAAGAGAACACAAGATGGGGATGATGATAGAGCAGGAGAGGAAAAATGTGTTACAAAAAAGTTTACTGCTGTACCAGCAGTTGCAATTTCTCAGTAACAAGATTCCAAGTGTAATAACACACTTGCAGCTCTAGTGAAGAAACAGTTGTAGGCAGAACTTTCCAGTTTGATGGGTAGGCTAGTCATAGAATCAATGAGTCGGAAAGGACCTAGACAGATCATCGAGTCTGACCCCCTGCCATGGGCAGGAAGGAGCGTTGGGGGTGGGAGGGGTCATAAGACACCAGCAGGTGCCTATCCAGTCTTCTCTTGAAGATTTCCAGGGAAGTTGAGAGCACCACCTCTCTGGGAAGCCTATTCCAGGCTCTGGCCACCCTGGCAGTGAAGTAGTTCTTCCTAATATCTAATCTAAACCTATGCTCCCTCAGCTTGTGGCCATTGTTCCTAGTGGTCTGAGGCAGCAGTTTTATATTGTTGCGGGGGGAGTTTGGTCTTTTTTAAAAATGTGATTCCTAGAGGTTTTTGCTCACTAGGAGTGAAATTACAGTTTCAAAGTTGTAAATGTCACGATGCTTGCTGCAACTGTATTTGTAAATGAATATCCCCATTTCTCTCTGCTGCCTCTTGTATGTGAAACCTAGCATTCTATTGGTAAGTAAGCTGTCCTAGCAAATGTTTCTCTAGGAAGTGTATTATCTGCTTAAAAATAGCTTTAAATCATCTTTAAAAAAAGGTAGTTTGCGTTAAACTAATTCACTTGATTTGATAATAGGCTGACAATAGCTACTGTTCTCAAATTCCAGGACTTCTAAAGCCTGCCTGCTCAGGTGAATTGCTGGCAGATGATACTGACTGAGTTGATAGGATTCGGTCATCATGATTGGATTTACAGAACTCATGTTTTTTCTAAATTAAAATTCAACTCTGGTTGCTATTAAAACGGTCACGTGTATAATGAGCAGTCACAAAAAGAATGTGGCATTACTTTTAGCAAGAATTTTTTTCTTGTAATGCATCTGACTTCTGTTTTTGGATATCTAGGACGTAAAATCATCAAAACAGTTATTTATAAATATTCTTCTTGATTGCAGTTTTCTATAGAAACTCTGTTTTCCATAGAAAGAAGATCTCTATTCTGGTAAAATATTAGCTGAAGAGGAATTTTGTTAGTTGTTTTAAATCTTGTCGAAAAATTTTTAACCATTGAAGGTAAGAGTACAGAGGCTGACTTTGAAAGAAGCAGAAATATGTAAAAATTTAACATGTGCTCACTCGTGTTCTCTCTGTCTCAAATATAGTGAAAGCACAAAGTGATAATCCCATAATGTAAGGTTTTTTTTTTCTGTAATGTTGCATTGTGATATCATCCAAGCAACAAATGGAAGATGATTCTTTCTACTTAACCTAGTAAAACTCTCAAGCATGTTACTAGGCCTTGTGAACAATTTCAGAAAGTCTGACTATGATGGATCCTGTACTGCTAAGATGTTAGGGTAGCCTCAGAACCGCAGCTTCTCACCTCTGTTCTGCTGTATGTCTTAGGGGGATAGATTACATCTTGCTCTTGCTCCTCACCCCTCACCAAGCTTATCTTCTTTGCCACACACCAGACCCTCACAGCTCCAGTGGGGGAAACGCTGCTACTCTTTGGGGTTATTGCCTTGGGTTTACAGAGACGAGAGAACATCTCCCTTTTTGAGGAAGAGGAATGCCAGAAGCGCCAATTGTTTTGTGATCATGTTTGCCAGACGATCAATAAGGCAGAGCAGAGAAAAGGTTTTATTACACAAAAGATGAATCGTACAGGCAAAAGTAACTAGGGTTTGAGATGCTGCTTGTATCTAGAAACAGCATCAGGATAATCCCTCTTGTTCAGTGGTTTCTCTGCAGGTGCCTTTTCATCCTGCCAGACCCCCTTAGCTTGCCCTTCTTGAGGTCTAACTGAATTTCCCAGGCTTGCTAGTCTTTTTACTAGCTCAGAAACAGGCCAGAATGCATTCCCTCTTCTCAAGGGATTTCCTGAAGACCTCTCCCTCTTCAGGCACTAGCCTTTATACTTTCCAAATCTCTCTCTTGTTTCTTGGGCTAATGAATATTATGCAAATGAACTTTTCCTCTTCACCAGGTGGTAGTGACTGAAGGCATGCCACTCTCTTTTCCAAAAGCTTTTTTAGGCCCATTTAGTTAGCTATTGTTTTAATCTGTACAGGGATCAAACATGACCTTCTGTGAATGGAATTGAGTATTGTTTCGTGAGCACCTATCATCACCACTTTGCCTGTCTTAAGATGCATACCAACTGGATGACTCCTGGGTGTGTGCTAAATACCTTTTGGTTTTTGTTTGTGTTTTTATTTTGGTTTTTTACATTTATAGGGCGAAATCACAAACACATCAAATCCTGTGATACTTATAGTTGTAAAAATTGCATAACTGAGCACAGGTTCACACTAGCTAGAGACAAAGAATGCATACTACAGGAGTAAAATTAATTTGGTAGAAAACCCCAGCATGCAGCTCATTTTTGGGGTGGATCCGTGACTTTAACGTAACCATCTCACTTTGAATTTAGGTTTGTTTCTCATCTTCCTGGTAGAAAGGCTGTCCGTTTAAACTAAATTAAAGCTTATACACTGCAGAATGGTTGTTTGTTTGTTAGTATGTGGGTTCCTCTGCTGAAAATTGTAAATATTTAAAAAATCTTAAACAACAATTCTGATTGTAAATGTATACAAATTTGTGTACATTTGCAAATCTTCCAAAAGTTACAATAAACTAACGCAGTAAATAGCTGATAAATTATTCAAAACTTTTTACGGTGTGGAAACTGGGGGTTCTGTCACTTCTGGTTTTATACCTCCTCTTTTGGAAGCAGTAATTAAAAACAACCCCCCCATCCCCCCCCGCTAGGTGAGACATGAATTATTCAAATTAAGGGTAATAGGGAATGTTTTTTAAAAAGTCAAGGGTATGTATTTTCATAATGGAATTAAAGTTCTGTCTTTAATCATAAGGTTGTGACCATTGCCGCCTCAATCTTTTATGCCAGCCATTTGCAAGGCTTCCTGGTAGTCATCTTGGGTTTGTGGCAGACTGCTGCTGTTTCTCTTCCATGCTGCCACTTCTCTGCACCATCAATATGTGGCATGGCACAGGAAAGTTCCCAGCAGCTTAGCTGCCTGGGTGGCGGCATGTCATCTTTCTTCCCCCCACCCCCTCCTCCACCTCCGCAACCAATTACTTCTGAAACTCAAGCTCTGCAGGCCAGATCCAGCTTGTTGCTGCTGACCCCTGTCTTGTGCCATTTGAGTTGGAAATTTTAAATTTGACTAGCATCAACTCAGATTCTACTGAACTGGGATCAGGGCATCCTTGATCTCCAATTCCTACACAGGCTAAAATCTAAATTCTTAGGATACCGTTTAAACTAATTTCAAGGAAAAGGGTCAAGGTGGGGCAAATATGGTACGATATACAAGTATGTAAGCTAATCCAACATATTTAGTTGTCTGTAAACAAATGCTTGGACCCAAAGTAATAAGCAAGGAGTTGGAGGTACTCGCGTATGAGAAGAAATATTGTACATTTACCATTATTGAAACTGAGTGGGGAAATGTCTGATGGCGATTCCCAAACTCTGACAGATTGTGTACCACCAACCTAAAATGATACAGCCTTGGGTACCACCTGCAAATTTTTCAGTTCAATCTTAAGTACCACCGGTAAATTTTTTGTCATGTAAAGTAATTTAAAATAAATCTGTTAATGCGTACCACTGACAGGCTGTCTGCGTATCAGTGGTGGTAAGTGTACCACAGATTGGGAATTGCTGTATAGGGTAGTTGTGGGTGATGCTACTCATTAGAGGCTCATTATATGCTAGTCATAGATGACCTGGAACCACAGATTCTCTTTTGTGTGTGGATTAAAGTTCTAACTAGTATAGTAACAGAAAAATTGCTGATAGGCATCTGTTACACACCAGCTAATCTTATTGGTACAGGACTAACTGTCCCATAAGCATTTACCTGTAATGTTTAGGAAGAAAGTCTTAGAAGTAACTTCAGCCTGGGAACATTTGCTGGACATCTGGCATGGCCAGAAACAAAACTTCTTTGTTTCTAAAAGTAATAGATGTTTACTTAATAGAGAAAGTCCTGTACCTATTATAGGGTATCTCAGTGCTGAAACTCATTGTGACAGATGAGGGAAAATTAATTGACAGATGTCTAGTTTAGGTAGCAGTGATTGTGATCTGGTTAGATTTACTTTAACTACATAGAGCATAGCACGATTTAAGTGTTTACTTTACATTTTTAAAAGGCCTGGTTTCCCAGAGTTAAGAACTGTTGTTGAGATGACTGACTAGAAACACTAAATTTAGAAGTGGGAAGTTTTAATGAAAACTGGCAGTTGTTCAAGGATGTCTTACTTTAAGTCCAAGAGGCCACAATTCCAAGTACATGGAAAAAATTCAGGCACCTCCTCTGCCCCATCTGAGTTAAAAGGAGTTATAAAAATAATGATAAACCGTAAAAATGACCAATTCTTAAAGGACACAAAACAGAAGTTAATGATAAGAGTGTAAGTTACAAGACAAAAATGATAAGGACTAATAATGGAAGTGCAAAATAAAAAGGTTAGTTTATGTCATTAGTTTAAAATGCCTTATGTTATTACTAAATATCAATTATTGGATTGGCCAGATATGGTTGCTTAATAATCAGCTATCGGGATTGGCCAAGAAAATCTTTATTGGTGCACCCCTAGCCTGAACATACATTTGGATGCAGTCTTGAGGAGCAAAGAGCTTGTGGTACTGATGTTATGCAGCTGTGGGGGGCCCTATGCCTGCATCTCACTGTGCTCTGCAGGCTCCATCAGTCCTCTTGGAGACAGGATGGTAGCAGTGCACAGGGCAGCCCTTACTGGCTGACTCAGACTGCTAACAGTTTGTATCTCCGTGAAGCCACAAGTGGGATTGTGAAGGGAATGTGTTCTGCTTCCCACTCACCTGGAGTGGCTGAGTCCACTGAGTGACATGCAGTTTCTCTTCTCTTCCATGGCCTGTATATAGAGGACATTGGATTAGATTAGTGGGGCCCAAACTTTTTTGGCAAATGTGTCACAAAGTAGCCCGACGCAACCCTGGTGCTATTTTGATATTCTTTCTTTGTTCAGTATGCTGCTCTGCTTTCTGGTCCCTATTGTGCTTCTTGCTCAGTCTCCTCTACATCTTGCTTCTTGCCCCAGCTGCTGCCTGTCCCCTCTCTTATCTGTTGTGTACCACATACAGTGGCTGCTTACAGTACTTGTGCTGCACATTGCGCACCCCTGGATTAGATGATCATAGTGGTCCTTCCTATATTTAGAGTCTGTAAACCATGGGTGTTGATAGACATGAGGGGGCAGGGAACTAAACAAAAAAACAGCCCTTTACTGAAAGAGAAAGTGCACTTGATTGAATCAGCCTTAGATGAAGTGCCAAGAAGCCCCGCTGAAGCACCTGATCTGTACAGACGTTGGACAAGCCGGGTCAAACTAATGGGATGCCTCTATTGGGCATGCACTGTGCTTGGTGCATGGGGTGTGCAGAGCTGACAGTGAAACACCCTTTTCCCCTCCCCCTCACATCTGTAAGCAGCCCGTGATTCTGGTCTTCAAAGCTGTCAGTCTGACACATTTCACAAGGCAGTTGAAATTTTCTTTTCTTTCTTTTTTAAACCAGGCTTTTCAGTTACACCAATAGAGCATAAATGTCATTAAATGATGAAATTATATACAAGCCATAAATGTAAGGCTTTTCACGTAGACTTGCTACAGACATTGGTCAAGTGGTCTGATTTACTGGTACTTTGGTAAATCCCTTTTTGCTGGATGAGCTGGTAAGTGGTTTAGTGAACATATTCCCTGCTAAGGCGGAAATGAACAGTCAATCAGCTGTATGAATGAACTAGCTTAAATTATACCTGAAGTAAGTAGTAGGCAATCCAGTTTCAAGACTTGGTGTGAGACGCATTTGACATTGTTTAGAGGCATTTTACAGACCACTAACCCACTAATTCTGTTTTCTGGTAGATGTGCTAAGAGACTTCAAGTCCAGTTTGTATGGTCTGTGTTGAACTGACTGTGCTAAAGACTGATAAATACATAACATAGGCATGAAACTCAGTGGTCTTTTTAGCTTCATGGTATCTTGAAGAGGGTGCTTTTTTGTGTAAGAGGGTAGCTAAGTTTCTGTCTCCAGGTACTTCCTACAGTCATTTACTAATTGTTGTCTGGTGTGGTTTAGACTACTGGTGTTCAACTTTCTGTCCCTATTGTCACATGGGGTTGGTTTGTGGGTGTGATTTGGTGTGCTAGCTCCAGCCATGGAGCAACCCCCCTATGCCAGAATGATCTTGTATGAGGGGCCATGTCATCTGGCCTGCAAGACCATCTAGCCAGAAACTTCCAGGTTGAAGTCCTAGCAGAAGAATTGGCACATCTTAATCAAAATCCCTAGGCGTGACTGTAGCCGACCCCCAATGACTCTGAGGAAGGCTTAACAAAGAACTCCTGACAAACATAGCAGTGGGAATTGAATAAATTTCCACCCCAGCCCCATATGGTAACCAGCAAAGCCCAGAAGCATGGGGAATTCCTTTAATATAACATAGGCATAGCTCTGTCTAGATCATCCTTGACCAATACCTTTTGAATCTCTTCTTGAAAGCTTTCAGTGATGGAGAGTCTACAGCTTTCCTAGACAGTTTATTCCACTGCCTCGTTGTTCTAATAGTCAAGATGTTTTTTGCCCTGATGTCCAATCTAAACTGGGGATATGTGTGGGGAAGGTGGGGTGTGGGCATAGGCAATGTGTTGGGTGGGGCATTGGAGTGGTATGTCCTTCCTTCCCTCCCTTCCCCACCCCCCCTGATTTGTGCAGCCACAGCAGGGCATGGGCTGCAGCCTGGTTAGACCAGCACCAGGCAGGCACTTCCTCCATGACCCAGTGGGTGGGACCTGGTGTGGGAGGGATGGCTATGCTGCCATGGCCACCCACGTGAGGCATTGCCTGCCTGTCTGGCAGTGGTGGGGGGGCATAGCTTCACATCGCTCCCGCCACAGCTGCCAAGGTGAGGTGGTGTGGCAGTGTAGAGTTGTGATCCCCACTACTGCTAGGTGGTCAAGGGTTGCTTCACCTTGATGACCATGGTGGTTTGGTGCTCTCACTGGCTGGGGTGGCAGTAGCATTGAGCCAACTGCTCCACCCCACTCTGCTACCCTGCACCAGGTCTCACCCACTGGGCCACAGAGGTGGCTCCTGCTTGATGCCAATCCAGCTAGGTTACAGCTCTGTGCCCCTCTGTGGGTGCAGAAATCTGGGGGGGAGCACATGCCCAGTAATGCGTATACCTGACACATTGCCTATACTGCCTCCTGCTTCCCCATGCATCACCTATACAAATGACCCCCCCATTTATTGCATATGCCCCCCCCTGTAGACCTTCCTGCAAGGAGCTGCAGATGTGTCCCCTTGCCTCTGATCGCCCTCATCCTGGTCCCCCCAGTCCCAAGCAGCTACTTGCAGCCAGGAACTTTGCCAGCACATAAGGGGAAACCACAGATTTCCTGAGGTTTTTCTCCTTTTAAAAGAGAAAATCCACGTTTTTCAAGATTTTGTTTTGTTTTGTTTTTTCCCTCTGAAATGAAACACTGTTTTATTTGCAAGGTGATGTAAGTTTTCATTTTTAAGTGGTATGCAGTTTCAAAATTTTGTATTAAAATGGTATTAAGTTAGTTAACATTATCTTCATCATGTTTACATTGACTTGAACCCTGAAGATTATCTTTAGGTCTGGTTCATCAGCATTTGTCTACTAGCCAAATGTTGGCCAGTCAGGTTTAATGTTCTGCATTTGTTAAAATGCAGTCCAGAACTAACTTGAACTGTCCACAATGAATAAAAACCTCTCTTGGTATAACAAGGGGAGTTATACTGTTGTTGGGAGGTGCTGGGATAACTATTAAGCTTTTGTTAGACAGATCATTCTGGCATGTGCTTGTAGACTCTTAACAAACTGAATTATATTGTTAAAAGTATATGGATGGTTTATAGGAAGCTACCGTAAGTTCCCCTTTGATTTCGGCATGTGATAGGATCAGGTTAGCTGCCAAAATATTTTTCCATTAGCTTTCTTAAACAATTCAGGTTATAATGAGGAAATACTGACTATAACTGCAATGTTTTGGATGGTGAAAGCCAAACTTACTTTTTCTCTGTGTATCTCGCTAAGGTAACTCAATGAGATTTCTTTTTTTTTTAAAGAACACTCCATGTTCTTCTCTTCACAAGTTCCTAAGTTGCATGTGTTTTTAAATTCTTGGTTCTAAATGATTTCTGCTTCATGTGGAAGCACAAACTTTTGTCTTTGCAGTTATCAGGAAATGGAAATGTTCACCAAAGATAGGACAGGCTTTGTATTGTACTGAAATCCTCTCTTTGCCTCTCTGCCTACATCGGAGAGTTGTTTCTTGTAGTAAAAATGTGAAGGCTGTACTCTTTATTTTAGCTTGAAGGATTAATTTAGTGTTTCCTCTTTTGAGAGAGAGCTCCCTGGCTCCCCCCCCCTTCCAGGTGTCACTCTATCCTGCCTGCCAGGGCTGTTGACATTCTCAACTGGCTGCATGCAGTAGTTTCTGATATATTTTTACTCAGTAGCATTTTTGAGTTGGGGAGAAGGGTCTCTCTTCCCCCCCCAACCACTTCCGCCTCAAAAATACCCCCCAAATTCCTCTATACTGGATTACAAACTAGAAGTAGATGTTTCATAATAAAACATCTGGAGAACCTGGTATTTTATGTATTTCCATGTGTTTCTATCCATAGTGAATAAATATGAACAAATATGGTCATAAACTGTTAGAGGATGGTTTCAGGTTGGATGCAAGGAAGAACTTCTTTACAGTGAGGGTGACCAGAATCTGGAATAAACTTCCACAGCAGTGGTGCAGTCCCCAACCTTGGAAATCTTCAAGAGGAGACTGGACAGACCCTTGCTAGGGTTATTTGATCTGAGCAGCATTACTGCCCAAAGCAGGGGGGTTGGACATGATGATCTTTTGAGGTCCCTTCCAGCCTTTAATTTCTATGATTTCTATGAAGTAGTTCAAACTATATGTAATAACTTGTATAACTGTATAATAACCCATGATTTTAAAATGCTGACGAATTGCTTAGCTTTTTCCTTTTGGAGGGCAAAAATGAGACTAGATTCCTTACTGTTTCATTTAATTACAATTTGGATTATTTAACTGTCGCATACATCTTGTATTGCTCTGCTATGTTGTAAAGCATATTTAAAAAACAGAACCACCAAAAAAGGAAAATGTATTTTCTTGCTTTACTTTAAAATACATATATTTGCTTCTGTATGCACTTTTTTAGAACTGACCTTTCTTTGCATTCTGTACTTTGGAAAGTCTCCTAAACGTGATATAACCCTAAGGCAAGTACAATATATGTACTTAGGCTGCTATCAGGAAAACTAATTTGGAATTTAGTTATAATTGTCATGTGCAGGCTTATGCAAGAGAGGCTCACCAATCCCTTTTTGAACATAGCTGAAATTTTTCTTAGCTATTAGGTTTGTATGTACAGTCTTTTTTTTTTTTTTTTTTTTTTTTGAATCGACTCCAAATGGTAGTATGGTATTCATTAGAGGTAGGAATGGTGTTTTTGTTCATTGTTGTTTTCAAAAGACTACATTTTCCAACATTTCTCTGTGCCAGCCCTGACAGTGGGGAATAAATCTTCTATCAGAAGAAAGGAGAGAAAAAAGAAAAGCCCTCATTTTTCATCACTCCCCTCATGGAAGGGGCTGGCTGGCTGGCTAATTCTGGTCACTTTATTTTCCTGTGTCAACTGCATGAGGAGAGTAGATTCTTTGTGTTGCCATTTTCTTTGGCACTTTCCTGTTTCCCTTCTGTGATATTTTCAGTTGTCAGGATTAGATTATTGTTGAAAAATTCATAAGAGGGTTTTTTTTCTTTTAATGAGAGCTGTCTGCAGTGTGACTGGTTTCTCTTGAAGCATATTGCTTTCTCTAGTTTGCTACTGTCTCGTTCTTCTATTATTACTGTTTTTTGCAGAGGGTCCTGATTTTATGTTTACTGTATGGGAGACTGGAGCTCCTGTTTGATGTCCATTGAGGCCCACCCAAGATCCAGTGGAAAAAATCCAGATGCTACAAGTGCTATCTTGTTTAGTTATCTTTGCATACAATAGATAAGTGCAGTTTATCTGGATACAGAGTTTGAGGTCTAAGGGAGAAGGTGATTGAGCCCTAGCACTTTGGAAGTGTTACATCTGTTGATCTAAAATGTGATCTGAAGAAGTGTGTGCTGCATTTGAAAGTTTGTCAAAGCCTGTCCCATGCAGTTGGTCCAATAAAAGATATCACCCATGAAAATCCAAAATGAAGATTGTTGGTAAAACCAAGTTTAAAAGGTTAGACTAAAAATGTCCTTTCCCTTCCCCCTTAATATCCTATTTCTCTTAACTTTCTAGCCATGATTGGCCTTGTCTGTTGGAAAATCTGTCCACTGCTTTTGGACAGATGAGTGAATACTGAATGTGGACTTACCTGTAAGTGTGGACAGGTTTTAGCAGTGGTCAGCAGAATGTTACCTGCAACAGTGAACATGGTTTGCTTTTGTATAATCTTGTAGCTTGCTTATGGTCACTGTTGTTTCAATCAGATTGGTGCCTCACAGTAATACACAGTAATGTTTCAACTTTTTTTGCATAAACCATTTAGGTCTCATCTGCTTTGGAAGAGTGAATGATCTAAAAATGCCTATTTTTAATTGTTAAGCCTGTAAACCATAACTGGGATATGAAAGACAAGCTGCTTTTTTTGTATTGTACTTCACCAGCAGTAGGAGGAGCATTGCTCTCTGCAATCTTAATTTGGGCCTCGTTGGGGATGTGTGTAATGCTATAGTGTTTTGAAATGTATGATCATGGTCTGTTTTATTCTGGGGAACTCCTAACTCTCTTAGGAGGAACTGAGCTCTGCGGAATAATTGGGATTGTATAATTTAATTTTTGTCTGGCCCCTGCCTTGTTTGTTACAGAAGACGGAAAGTATATATTGAAGGAGGCAAGGAGAATAGAGGAAGATGCAAGAGTTGCGTAGCTCAGGCTGTTGAAGATATTATCCTGAGGGAATTTAATTCTGTCCATTTCCCTGTGTATTCTAGCAAACTCACTTGCACTACACTTTTCAGAATGGGCCATGTTTCCTGTGCCTATAACAAAGCTGAAGGTGCCAGATTTGAAAACTACTAAGTACTCTTAACTGCAACTGAAGTCTATTAAGGCTGCTTTGATCATGCAAAGAACTGTTTAAAAACAAAAAAGTAATTAAAAAAAAAAATCATCCGTAGGTAACACAACTGGGCATCCAACATATTGGTCTTAATCCCTCTTTACGTGTACGCCTCAATTGTAAAAAAGGGTATAACACCATTTTTTTTTTCTTATATGACCAATCAGTGGCATGGGGTGGGGCCACCGGGGTCCCTTGGCCAATCAGAGGCATAGGGGAGGCCTTGCTACCATAAGCCTGTGAAAATGGTGGCTGGCCCCATGATCTGCCCATAAAATTGACTGCCTGCCTCCGTAATTTTGGGTAGATTCCTAGTCATATAAATAATTTAAAACTGTATCACTTGCTGTGTGTATCAGGGAGCCGAATTATCTTTGCTTGGAGAACCTAGATTCTTTCATTTCCCAAGTTTTGGTTGCATGCTTTTAATACTCTATTAATGTGATTTTTTTTTTTTTTTTTTTTTTTTTATAACTGTAAAAACAGTGCTGTTTATACTAGTTGTTGTAGTCTCAAGCAAATGGCTCTAGAAATTTTGTTCTATGGGTATGCTGGCAAGATCTAGAATCTGCCTGCCAGTATTAAGCTCCCCAACTCTTCTCTCCTGACACTAGATAAGAGAACAGTTTTTTCTGTGTAGGTGCTGCCCAGTGAACCCCTTTGAAAATTTCCCTTTTTAGTAATTATGTGTGGCTCATGTTAATTTTCAAAGGCTATTCACTAGAAAGCTTTATGGTAAACATTTAAGGCATTATTTTGCATTATTTATATATGCAGATGTGTAGTGCTTTGGTGAGTTTCTAGGACATTTCTTTGTAGAAGCTATTCTCTGAAGAACAAAGAGAAGTCAGTTGGAAGAGCAGGAAGAAGTATGCTTACGCAGTAAAATGAAGGGAAAAAAGATTTCAAGATGACTGTTCAATTTTAAGTACTTCTACTGATACTTTAGCACTTCTAGTAATGCTTACTTGCCTTTAAAGAAGTAGCTTTTGCTCATAAACACTGAATGTAAACAATTGTAAAAACAAATCTTAGCAACGCAGCGTATAAAAATGTGTTTTGGCATGAAGATCTAGTTGGCTTATTTTGGAGATTATTGTATCCAATGATAGACCATGAAAATATCCACTGGAGTGTTTACTGAAGAACTGTCCATGCTGTGGAATTTGAATGAGTCGACATTCCGTTTTGATGACAGTGTGACCGATGGTATCTGCATTGCAGTTTGGCTTGAAGTTTTATTAGGGTTTGGGAGAAGATATTGTGAATAGCCTGGTTATATTACATTTGCAAAACTTGAGATGCTGCAGTAGTGAGTCATGAAAAAAATTATAGGAGAGGCCACTGTTAATGAACAGACATTTAGGTACAGTAGCAATTCAGATAGACCTATGAAATGTTCTCAAAGTAAGTAGAGAACAAAACAGATTTGACTCCCTGGGAATTGTTTAACTCACCATTTGATTTTTTTTTTTTTTTTTTTTTTATCTTTTTCTTTTCCCCCACCTCTTTCAAGTTACTTTTGTCAAATTGTTTTGGTCAGGCTTTTGGCATAATAGGTTAGGTAAATCCAAGAGATTGGGGGAGCAAGGGCAAAGGAGAGGATGGACTTGCTAGAAAGGCTAGTAGTCTATCTAGGAAAAGGTTGGGATAGCTATCACAGTGTCTTCTCTGGACATTTATTTGGGGTTCTAGCTTTTCATATTACCTTGTAAGTAGTATATGTCTTACCTAACACACATTATTGTATCTGGCTGGTGGAGTGAGACTTGTCCATTTCTCTTTATTCCAGAACTTCAGGGTTGTAATCTCTCTGTTTCAGATCCTCCTGGGTTTTTGTGAATGAGTCCTTACCACTGCATAGTTTTCCATAGCAGCTGTATGTAATGAGACATGATTCTTCAGATTCATTGCTGCCTACAAAGTCATGAATAGCAGTATTGAAAGCTGTCAGACTTTTCCTTCTTTCTGCTGTTGTTTGACAAAACTATATGCCTTAGATCAGTGCTTCTCAACCTCTGTTATACCAGGACCCATTTGTAAATACGGATGGCCTGTTCCAACCCAGTAAATAGTTTAAGTAGAAAACAGCCCTCCATGCCCCGTGCCCTGCTGGTACTCTTCCATTCTAACTTGCTGCCCTCCTGTTCCCAGTGCGTGGGGCTGAGTGAGGGTGTGGGGGGGAGGGGGCATGTGCCCCTCCCACCCCTGCCTCAGATTTGTGTGCCTATAGCAGGCATGGGCCTGCAGTCTGGCTACTGGCATGGGCAAGACTTGTTGCTGCTGCCACTGCTGAACTTTGTGCTAGCTGTACCACTATCAGTGTGAGGAGCAATGGATGGGTGAGAGCCATGCTGCCCTCACCTCCTCCTGCCACCAGCTGTTTGCACACCAGGCTGCAGCTCTACCCTGCTGCCATGGCCTGTCTGACACCACCACTGCTCCCCTCAGACCTCTCATGCTACCTGCCGCTCCACTTCCTCTGTAGGATAGAGCTGCAGCCTGAGGGGAGCAGTGGTGGCAGCAGCTGGGCCAGTACAGTGGGGAAAAACTGTGGTCTGGTGTGCAAGTGGCTGGTGGGAGGATGTGAGGGCAGCATGCCCCCTCCCCCCCCAGTCCATTATTCCTCACTGCAGGTGCTGCAGCTGGTGTGGGATTTGCAGCAGCAACAAAAGTCTTGCTGCCCAGTTCCACCTCACCTGCTGGGCTACAGAGGCAGCTCCTGCCTGTGCCGGTCCCACTAGACTACAGCTCCATGTCTGCTGTGGGCGCATGCTTTCCCCCCACTCCCCAACACATCACCTGTGTCCTTCCCCATCTCCCCGATGCATTTTTTTATGCCCCCCCCATCTCATAGACTTACCTGCAGGGAGCTGCTCCCCACCGTGCCAAGCTGCTGTCTGCATGCACATACACATGACATCCCTTGGCTGATTGCCACCCATGCTCCCATTTCCCACAGCCCCTCATAGGCTGGAACTCTGCCAGCTTGCAAGGGGAAACCTGTGCTAAGCTGTCTTCTTATGTGATGGTTGCACTTGCAACTCTCTCAAATATTCTTGTGACCCACTTTTGGGTCACAACCATGGGCTGAGAAATGCTGCCACAGATAACTCCATTTACAGTCTTCTTTTATGTATTTCCATCCTAAAAACTTGCTTTTATAGTGAATTAATAACTAAAACCCTTTCAGAAGGACCTCAGTCTCCAAATCTGTGTCCTGCCTCTTCTTCCCAGAGGGTGTATACGTGAGCTTTTCTGTTAGAAATTTTTGAGCGCTGCTACCACCAATTCAACTTGGCACTAGATATAACAAAGGTGAAATCAGTAATATAAGCAGGGTTGCTAGCAGTTTAAAGTGCTAACTGCGCATGGAGGAGGTTTACATGACAGCGCTTAGAGTGACAACAGTAGTCAGCACGGCAGGGAGGGGAAGAGATAATAGTTTAAAGGAGAAAACAAATGAACAGAAGCCTAGCATGAAGAAGCATACTCTTCAGTTTAAGCACACTTTTATTTTTGTCTCTTAACAGTACTAAACGATGGCAACACAAGATTCCAATTTATTATTGTTTTCTGTTTTTTTAGAAGTTACTCATTTTTCCTTTAAAACGAAATGGCAACTTAATCCACCACAGTCACCAGGTATTATTTCGCACTTGACATTGAGGGATAATTTATTTTCCAAGTCTTGTTACAGGCACCATATGGTGACAAATCTTCTGGAAGGGAAGGTATTAGTTGTACTGACTTGTGTACCTCTTCCCTGCCCCCACATCCACAGTGAGTGTTGTTGTTTTTTTTTTTTCTCTTCTTTCTAGAATTGCTATATGTCAGCATAACTTTTTAAGACATACTTCTTGTAACCAAAATCAAGCTTCCAGTTAATTAGTAATATTATTTTGTCCATCTTGATAAATTACAAAATTCATTGTTCAGAGCCAAAGAAGTGTCTGACTAAAATGCATTGGGCTACTTCTCCATTTAGTCAAAAAGATTTTTGTGTTCTCATTTTGGAGATGACTTTTCTTCAGTAATTGGTGGCTGTGTGTTATAAAATGGTTCCATCTGATGAAGTGAGCTCTAGCCCACTAAAACTTGTGCTATGTCTCTTTTCTTGAGTCTATAAGGTGCAAATCTACCTTGCCTTCTATTTATTTATAATAGAATAATGCAGTAGTGTAGTTAAGTCTATTTACTCATTCAAATAAGGATTTTTTTCTTGTCAAAGTGAAGTGAATTTTTTTTTAGTTGAAAAATATGTATAGTTTGGGTTTAATAAAAAGGAATCTGCTTTCTTGAGACCAGTCTTCCTTAAAGATGCTTATTATTGATGTGAAAACTGGGATATTAACATGCTCTGTTTTCCAAACTAAAGTAGGTTGCCTCATGTAGATACTTTCTCTCTGTAGTCGGAACTTGAGATGGTGGAAACTCAAGAATGTAACTTATTTACATGTAAAATGGTTTTACTATGTATTTTCTGAAGTCTGTGTTGTAGAACTTGTAATGAAAATGATGCATTCCAAGTTTATTGGAAATTGGAATTATAATCATTAGCTTAGACTAAGCATCTTTTGTTTGTAAGGATGTAGCCCAGGAGGAGGATAAATGCAATAATTGTATAGTGTTCTAGTGTATTTATAATAGCTCTGACATATTTTCCTAATTGGTAGTTCATAGCTAGGGTTATTAGGGCAGGGGTGGGAGAGCAGTTGCTTTTACGACTTTTCTTTTTGAAGAGGATAGTTTGCAGCTTAGTTCCATATTTATGGAGGAACAGCTAAGTAGCAAAATGCTACCCTTTAATAGCCATGCATATTTAACTGTTTTTCAAAAATGTATTTACTATGTCTAAAATTAGGCATGAGACTTAACTTTTTCAGGAACTGTGCCCCGTTTGGCTGTTTCAGTCTCTGAACAAAGCTTTGTGAAATACGCTTTTGGAATTGGCATGATATGTTATGGTTAGCAGAATTATAAAGTAGGCTATTAATAAATCAAATCATGTAACTTGTTTGTTTTTAATTTTAATGTAAACTTTGTTTTGAAGGAAAACATCAGCATATATGTATTAATGAATGCAGACAGTTGACAGAGTTGTGGTAAGAAACCATTTTCCCACTAGTGGAGCAGGAGAGCAGAGAAACACACCTTGTTCTTTGAGTCAATTTCCTTTTTTTTAAATGGACATTTTTGGGGTGTTTTTCATATGTGTGGGCGACCCCTATAAGTATCAGCGGGAGTGATGTGTGCATATGGTGGGGGAAAATAAACCCTGTAGTATCTGTGCATTATAATTGGACTGCTGTCCTATAATTGCTACCAGGCAGACATTTGAAGGACAAGTGCCTGTTTGTGCATGGGATGCAGTCCTCTCTTAAAGCTCATGTGTCTCACTGATTAGTTCAACATGTAGACTGATCTTTTTGGGAGTTGAACATTTAGAATAATTTTTTATTAAGTCTTCTGGGCTTTCTGGTAAATAGCTTGATAGACTTTCAAAGCAGCTGTTGTACATTTTGATTTAGAACAATTTTAAAATGTACATTGGTTTCCCCCCTTTACTTTTTTTAAAGAAACTTTATGAGTTTTCTAGGTTTTGATGTTATATCAGGGCTATCCAGCTGGTGGCCGACAGGTTGCATGCATCCCTGAAAGGGTTAGTATGTGGCCTGTGGGGTCCTGCCTAGCTGTTCCAACACCCTCCCCACCCCCCAAACCTCCTCCTACAAAAACCCCTTTCCCATTATTTTTTCTGTTGTAGCTGACGAGTTCTTCAGGCTGTCCTGCTCTCCTCCAGCTTCTACTTTTTGCCTCTGCTCCTATGCAGCAGAAATGGGGCCTGGGTGCTTGAGGCAGAAAGATCAGGATGAGGTAAAAAAAACTCTCTCTCGGTTCGTTTTCTTTGGAGGCTCATTGAATAACAAATTCTTAGGCACACATTGTTGGTGAGACAAAAGGTATATATTTGCAAATAGGGTCAGAGGGAGAAGACAAAAGATCAAAACCCTCTGCCCCTGAGTACCATCATTAGCAGGCTTTTATCCCCTCTCTTCTGGCACGTGTACAGAAGCAGGAACTCTTACAACTCATTTCCGGTTCATACAAACATGCATGAGAATACGTCAGATCATGCATCCCATGTGTATTATAATTAACTACTTAAGTATGCGGGGCGGATAGGCTTAATATGTATTAGCTGATTGCGCCTGCTCAGAACGTATTTTAGGTTACCAAAAGTTCAAACCTTCTCTGCCCCAAGGACAGGACCATTAAAAATTGCAATTTACTCTTATCTACATGAGAACGCTAAGGAGTATATGCTTTACTCTAACAAAGAGATAGTAAATTTGCAGAACAAAGAGAGCTCTTAGAGTTTTCCTTCAGTTCCCAACCCCCCCCCTTCCCTCTCTCATTAGGGAGACAAGGAAGGCTGGCAGCCGTACTTAATCAAAGGACAACTATTGATGGGAGCTAACAGCTATTGATAATGCATTTTTAATAATATTTCTAACAATATTCCCCCCTCAAGATGCTTTCTGATCTTTACTTCATTTGGGCATATCAAGATAATTACGAGGAATTCTTCTGAGGACCATGACTTTTGCTACAGTCTGTGCTTTTAGAGGGACTGCTGCAACCTGCATTCCTTCTACTGTGGTGGTTATCAATCTAGTAAGACAAGGAATGAGACAAGGGATAAAAATCAAACCAGTTAGAGCACACAAAAGCACAAACCCTACTTTTTTCCACCAGGGTCCTCCAAATAATTGAAACCACCAGTCCTTATTCCATGTGGTTTCCCACGTTTGTATTGGTACATGGGCTATTTTCCTAATCTCTTTGGCAATCTCTAAGACCACCTTCCCGTTATCATCTATTTGGAGGCAACAATTAGAAAGGTTGAACTTTCCACAGACTCCGCCATCCTCTGCGAGTAAATAGTCTAAAGCCATTCGATTTTGGTATATGGCTTCCCTCATCTGAGAACTTTGTCGAGCCAGCAACTCGAGAGCAGTGGCGGTCTGGTTAGTAATTACTTCCAAGACTGCCTGCAACCGGATGATTCTATTCAGCATATATATTGGTGTCCGGTAGCCCCAACTTCCATCATTAGCCCATGTAGCTGGTCCATAATACTCAATAATCCTCTGAGGAGGCCACTCATCCTCCTTCCACTTTTGGGAGCCACCCTGTGTCAAACTTACATCAATACTTCTCTTGGCCCTGTTCCAATCATCATACAAAGAGACTCCTAGCTTATTTCCACCCTCAGATGGTAACAAAAAGAAAGATGGTACAATTACTCCAATATAGCAGGTTCCCGTCCACCCTCGTGGTAGGACCGTATAGGCACGCTTTCCACAAATCCAATAATGTCCTTTTAGGGCCCTGTGTTCCCCTCCCAAGGCTAGGGGGTCACGGCTGTGGAAAAGAAGGGGATAGTATTTGGTGCCTTTATGCCCTAAAGGGCCAGTGTGATAGTTACTCAGTTTAAACTGACATTTCCATACGCCATCTTTATCCCTATACTCGCACTTGGTTATTTCATTTGTGTCATTTAAGGCACTCCAATATGCATTAAACCTTGCCACTGTGCCATTCAGGTGTGCCCATTGCCACTTATAAATGTAGGTAAATCGTTCGCCTCGGGTCTTTTCATATGCCTGACATCTGGTAGGGTCAGGATCGAAAGGTAATATTCTTGTCCTTTTGAGATTTTGCATCTGTGTGGAGATTGGGAGCCTAACAGCAGCAGAATTCCATTGATCAGCATACCTGCTGCATACTCGGGCCCATTTTAATGTCCATGTACACTGACTATGTCCTAACCTCTTTCCTGTACCATTACTGCTAATACAGTACTCTCCCAAGGCCACTTGGGAAAGATCCCAGCTGTGGTTCTCATTCCATTCTTGACCAGTACTCTTAACATCTGCTTTGTCACTGACTAACCATTTTGGGGCCAAAGGAAAAGCCCTCCAAGGCCACTGTTCTCCGGCCTCTCGGAGCCCCCCACAGGCCCAGCAGTTGGTAAGATTAAAAGTACTTGCAATTCTCTCCATCATATCAACATACAAATTTGTCCCTGGGGGAGTAATTTGGGAAAGCGGGGGCATAGGCCAGTGGCTAAGGCTATGCAATCCTGCTTCTTTCATTATGCAGATAACAACAAGGCACATTATAATTCCCACCATATTTTCCCTTTTACTTTCTGGACTAATTTTCTGAACTTTGATTAAGCCGTCTCAGGCGCACTTGGAGATCACCAGTAGGTTCACAGCTCCACTTGCTGGCTTCTTGTTCCGAAGACGACTCAGCTTCCGGAGTGAGTTCGTCTTGGGAGTTGTTGTCCTCTGACGCTTGTGGATGTCGTTTCACACGGGTATGGTGTATCCAACGGTCATGGCCAGCAATCTTTACAGCGGTGTGGGTTGTTAGAAGTACCTGGAAAGGGCCACTCCACCTCTCAGTCAGAGGTTCCTTTTTCCACCGCTGCACCAAGACCCAGTCTCCCGGGGAGAAGTCATGTACCGGTACGTCTAAAGGCAGGCGCTGAAAGGAGGCTGCATACCTGTGAAGAGAAAACAAGACAGACTGCAAAGCAATAACGTACATATGAAGCTCACTATTACCTAATTCAAAAGTTACATTCTCTCGCATCCCAGGAGGTAAGACTCGAGGCGGCTTGCCAAACATAATTTCATATGGGGTCAATTTAAGGCCCCGTCGGGGAGTGTTTCGAATGCAAGTAAGGGCGAGCGGCAATGCTTGAGGCCACTTAAGACGTGTTTCAATACAGATTTTGGTGAGCAAAGTCTTTAAAGTCCTATTCATACGTTCCACTTGTCCTGAACTCTGTGGTCTCCATGGTGTGTGTAATTTCCAAGTAACCTTGAGAGTTTGCGCGACTCCTTGAACCACTTTTCCCACGAAGTGTTGTCCTTGGTCCGACTCAATGGACTCAGGCAGGGAATACCGTGGAATGATCTCCTGCAACAAATACTTCACTACTGTAGCCGCAGTGGCAGTCCTGGTGGGCCAGGCCTCGACCCAACCAGAGAGCTGGTCTACCATGACAAGTAAAAACCCGTGATGTCCGGACCGTGGGAGCTCGGCAAAATCAATCTGCCATGCCTGTCCAGGGTATGCTGCCCAGGGTCTACCTCCCATTGGCACAGGGGGTTTCCTTCGGGGGTTTACTTTCTGGCATGTGATGCACTTGGTAGCAATGCGCTGAGCTTCTACATATAGCCCTGGAGCTACTGCTTGGCGGATCACTAGATCACCCATGGCCAAGCCTCCCATATGGGTTCTTGCATGGAGCTGTTGCAGCACCTCCCGAAGCAACGGCCTGGGTATCATGACTTTCCCTCCTGGTACCATCCACCACCCCTGTGAGTTCTTTTCTGCACAAGCTCTTTGTGCAAATTTATCTTCTTCAGGGGAATACTGTGGGACTAAATCTTGGATGTCTGGCCATATGGCATGGGACATGGCCTGCTTGGATACCTCCTCCGCTTCTCCCCCAATAAATGCAGCTTCCTTTGCTGCTGAATCAGCCTTTGCATTTCCAAGCTTATGCTTTTCCTCAGCAGCCTTCCCATGGGCCCGCACATGAATGACTGCTACCTCTTTAGGCTGGTGGAGTGCCTCTAGTAGCTTGATAATCTGGGGGCCATTAGCAATTTTATTCCCAGAGGCCGTAATAAAACCCCTTTCTTTCCACAATAGTCCGTGTGCATGGACTGTAGAAAAAGCATAGCGAGAGTCAGTGTATATATTAACCCGCTGGTCTGTCCCCAGCTGTAATGCTCGGGTGAGCGCAGTGAGTTCTGCGGCCTGTGCCGACCATGAGCTTGGCAATGACTCCCTCCATACTACCTTATCCAAGGTTACCACTGCACATCCTGTTCGTCTTTTTCCATCGATGACAGAGCTGGAGCCGTCTACGAAGTATTCAACATCTGGGTCCTCAATTGGGTCCTCAGCAAGATCAGGTCGCACCTGTGTGGTTTGATTTAGGACCTCAAGGCAGTCATGCATCGGTTTTCCTGGCTCCGGCAGCAAGGTTGCAGGGTTTAAGGCTGTAGTATGTTTGAAAGTAAGTCCTGGATTAGAGAGCAAAAATATCTCATACCGTGATTGTCTGGAGGGGTTAAGAAATTTCCCTCCCTCAGTCCCTAGGATCTGGGGAACTCCATGAGGAGTGAGTATTTCCATATCCGCACCCATGACTATCTTCTGGGCTTCTTCAACAACCACTGCTGTGGCTGCCACAGCCCGAAGACAGGCTGGCCACCCGAGTGCCACTGGATCTAGAACCTTTGAGTAATATCCCACGGGTCTCCAGGTCGGGCCCGATGGCTGTGTCAGCACCCCTGATGCAACCCCTCGATTCTCATGAACATACAGTCGATATGGCTTTTTACTGTTTGGGATGGCCAGGGCAGGGGGCTGGGTTAATGCTGCTTTAAGCAGATCAAAGGCATGCTGCATTTCTTTATTCCATTTCCATTTAGTGAGACTCTCCTTAGTTAGTGAGTCATATAGTGGTCTAGCCTTCCCACCATAATCTGGTATCCATAGTCGACAGAACCCAGTTAGCCCTAGGAATGCCCGTAGCTCCTTGGGTGACTTAGGTGGGGTTAGACCTTGGATTGCCTGTATGCGATCTGCACTTAGGGCTCTGACTCCTTTTGAGAGCTTATATCCCAAAAATGTGACTTCAGGCTGACATATCTGGGCTTTCTCTCTAGAAACTTTATATCCCTTTTTTCCCAGAGTGTTTAGGAGTGACCTGGTGGCTTCCTCACAGAGCTGCAAGTTTGGGCTTGCAACTAGCAGGTCATCCACATACTGGAGGAGAGTCACTGCGGGGTGTGATCCCTTCCACTCCTCCAAGTCCTTCTGAAGGGCAAGTCCGAAAATATGAGGGGCTGCTACGAATCCTTGTGGGAGAACTGTCCACATGAGTTGGGCTTTATGGAAGGTGTCTGGATCCTCCCATTCAAAAGCAAACAATTTTTGACTGTCTCGGTGAAGGGGAATAGAGAAGAAAGC
The DNA here is from genome assembly GCF_052110815.1 of Crocodylus siamensis. Taxonomy (NCBI): domain Eukaryota; kingdom Metazoa; phylum Chordata; order Crocodylia; family Crocodylidae; genus Crocodylus; species Crocodylus siamensis. The sequence continues at coordinate 87,104,251 of NC_143396.1, read as the reverse complement.
ATCTTTCAAATCTAGCACTGAAAATATTTCAGCTTCCCCCGGTACTTGTGTCAAAATCGTGTGAGGGTTCGGGACTACAGGATGGTCTGAAAGGACCTTCTTATTTACTGCCCGTAAGTCTTGGACCAGTCTGTATGAGACCCCATCTGCCTTCGGCACTCCAAGGATGGGGGTGTTATAGGGTGAAGTCCCTTCCACTAGCCATCCGTACCTCTTGTATTTCTTTATTAACGGCTTGAGTCCAGCTCTGGCCGCTCGGCTGAGTGGGTACTGCTTTACCCGAACAGGCCCCTCCCCATCCTTGAGTACGATCCTTACCGGGGAGACGAACTTAGCTCGCGCAGGGGTTCCATCAGCCCATACTGAGGGGTCTACTCCAGTCATGTGATGTTCTGGACTTACTGCAGGGCGTCGGTCCTCCAGGAGAGCCATCTGATAGTTCGAGCTCTGCTTGACAGGTAGCTGGACCACCATCTGATCGTCTCTGAAAAAGATCTCAGCTTGCAATTTTGTGAGTAAGTCCCGCCCAAGGAGTGCAACCGGGCAACTTGGAGAATACACAAAGGAGTGCTCAAGCAAATGATCTCCCACTTTGGTGAGGAGTGGTTTACAAACAGGGAGTCGGGTTTGCACTCCCTCAATCCCTTCTACAAGTACATGCTGTTCACTAGTTCCTGCACAGGGGGGTTTTTCTGGAATCATTGAAAATGTAGCCCCAGTATCCACCAAGGCTTCAAAGTTTTTGCCACCAACCCTAATGGTTACCATGGGATCTTCTCGGGCTCCAACCCGAAGGGTAGTGGTCTTAGATCCCTGTCCCCTTCATTCTGAATCCTCACCCTTGTCTTCTGCCCGCATGAGGTGACCTCTCGGTTCCCTCTCTCTCTTCTCCTTCAACTTCGGGCATTCCCTTTTCCAGTGTCCTTTCTCTTTGCAATAAGCACAAACGTCTGCTCCCACTCTTTCTCCTTTCCCCTTCTGCATCCCAGCCTTTTCAGAGTTCCCTCCAGTTATAGCAGCTGCTAGTGCTGCCATCTGTCGCTGAGCCTTTTTATCCTCCTTGCGCTCCTGCACTTGCTCACGATTCCCATACACCTTATATGCAATTTCCACCAGCTCTGAAATCAGTTTCCCAGCACCTCCCTCAGTTTTCTGTAACTTCTTACGGATATCAGCAGCAGATTGACCAATAAACATAAGATTTACCATGCGCTGGTTATCTGGGGCTTCTGGATCCAGATCCGAAAACCTGCGAAATGCCTCATACAGCCTCCCAAGGAAAGCTGAGGGATCCTCCTCTTTTCCCTGTCTCACTTCATACAACTTAGACAGATTGGTAACCCGAGGCACTGCCTTTCCCATTGCTTCCACTATAATTCCCAGATACCGTGCACTCAGCTCTCTGCCTTCGGCAGTGTGATTATCCCATCTCGGCTCTTCTACAGGGAAGGTATCACGCAGAGTACGACCAGCAGCACCCTCTAACTCAACTCTGGCTGCCGCAATACGCTCTGCTGTCCCCAACACTAATCTCCTCTCCTCCGGGGTTAGGAGGGTCTGGAGCATCATCTGGACATCAGCCCAAGTGGGTCGATGAGTCTGCCCAATGGATCGAAACAAATCCCTCATCTTTTCAGGGTCTTCACGAAAAGAGGGGCTCTGATTCTTCCAGTTGAATAAATCTGAAGTGCTAAATGGGGTGTAGACAAAAGTTGCAGTGCCTCCTTCCCCAATAACCTCTCGCATCGGACAGTTCAGCACCGGCTGTGACTCTACAGGCTTGCGCAAATAATAACCCTTATTTCCTGATTCAGATGAGGCACTTGGCTGAGGCTCACGCTCTAACTCATTAGGTATGCCTTGGTACGTCGGTGGTGGTCTCTCTAAGGGAGGGGGCGGTGGTGCAGAAGGACTGGATGCCGAGGAGGCGTCTGACTCATCTTCGCTACCCGACAGGGCAACCGGAGCACGGGTCCGGTACTCAGCCAATTCAGAATTCCCCCCCTCATTAGACTCAGGAAGTACAGGCGCCCCCCCCCGAGTCTTTTTCTTAACAAGCATCACATGAGACTTTACTAAGTAATTCTTAATCCAAGGTGGCTGATTTTGAACCACCCACAACCAACAATCAATATAAGGAAACTGATTCCAATACCCATTTTGCATAACAATTTCATGGATAGCTATCACTTCTTTTAGCACAAAGGATCCTTTCGGGGTCCAGTGGACCCCAAATGTTGGCCACTCGAGTTGACAGAACTTAATTAAATCATCTTTTTTCATTTTTATTCCGTAATCGGCCGGCCTTGCAAATTTATTAAAATGACGTAATAAGCACCTTAGAGGGGTATCCGTGTTTTCTACACGGGAGCTAACCGTACCCATTTTGCCCACAAAAGTGCACCCAAGGCACACCAAATACCAAAAAGTCCCTTACAGCAGATGATTTACCATGAGAACATGCACACCTCCTGCTCCGGACCCAGAACCAAATTGGGCAAAGGGAGTTCGTATACTCACTCAGATACCCCAGAGATCTCGATCCAAAGCCAAAAATGTGTACCTGAAGACTCCAAAAAAAAACAAAATTTGCATAGGAGCTCTTAGTGTTCCGGATGTTCCGGCTCACACCTCAAGCCCCCCCTCAGGGCGAGCCAAAAAGAAAGGCTCGGCGCGCAAACCCCCCAGGGGGGCAGAGACGATGTGCCGACGAACTCCGGAGTTATCCAAAGAATGCCCCACGTTGGGCGCCAAATTGAGGTAAAAAAAACTCTCTCTCGGTTCGTTTTCTTTGGAGGCTCATTGAATAACAAATTCTTAGGCACACATTGTTGGTGAGACAAAAGGTATATATTTGCAAATAGGGTCAGAGGGAGAAGACAAAAGATCAAAACCCTCTGCCCCTGAGTACCATCATTAGCAGGCTTTTATCCCCTCTCTTCTGGCACGTGTACAGAAGCAGGAACTCTTACAACTCATTTCCGGTTCATACAAACATGCATGAGAATACGTCAGATCATGCATCCCATGTGTATTATAATTAACTACTTAAGTATGCGGGGCGGATAGGCTTAATATGTATTAGCTGATTGCGCCTGCTCAGAACGTATTTTAGGTTACCAAAAGTTCAAACCTTCTCTGCCCCAAGGACAGGACCATTAAAAATTGCAATTTACTCTTATCTACATGAGAACGCTAAGGAGTATATGCTTTACTCTAACAAAGAGATAGTAAATTTGCAGAACAAAGAGAGCTCTTAGAGTTTTCCTTCAGTTCCCAACCCCCCCCCCTTCCCTCTCTCATTAGGGAGACAAGGAAGGCTGGCAGCCGTACTTAATCAAAGGACAACTATTGATGGGAGCTAACAGCTATTGATAATGCATTTTTAATAATATTTCTAACAAGGATACTTGTGCTGCATGTGTTGTGGGCTGCTCAGGCTGAAGGTGGGCAGTGTGTGTGGCTGGGGGGGCGGCATTGTGCATGCAACAGAGCTGGGCTGCACACATGGCTGAGGAGGGGAAGCTGGGCTGCCTGTTTCTTATGAGCCTGGAGAGGGGAAGGTATCTGCAAACTGACCCGTGTCTTGTGTGGCTTTAGGGACTGCAGCTGTTACAGCATGTGGCCCCTGGCTGCTTGGAAGATGGGCAGACCTGCATTATGTGGGTTTTTTTTTAAGCTTTCTTTGTTGGCTGAGCAGGTGTCAAATTACAATTATTTAGAGCAACCCTCAGTCCATCCATGCCATCTGGTCAGCAGGGGTCCCCAAAAGGTTAAAAAATTTGGCAGTGGGGAGCTACTCCGTTGCTGCCAAATGTCAAGATCTGGAGGGCCAAATAGCATACTTGATCAGTGTGGAGCTGGGACCTGATCCGGGCACATAAGAGCCAGCTGGAGGCAATTTGGGGCCTGATCTTGCAGTATCAGACCAAGCAGAGGTGGCATGGGGCCTTGCATAAGTGGTCTACAGAGCTTTGGGGAAGTGGTGTGAGCAGTGTGGAGTCAAGGGAAGCAATGCAGAGCTGTGGTATGCAGTGTAGGTGGTACAGAGGCCTAAGGAGTAAGTGTGGGTAGTACAGAGCCAAGGGAGTTGCCATGAAGCTCCAGGGAGGTGCTGCAGGCAGTGCAGGGCCAAAGGAGGTGGAGCAAAGCTCCAGGAAGATAGTGTGGAGTCTGATCTGGTGGTGCAAGGCCCACTCTTAGTTTCATTGTTGGTAGGGTCGGAAGGGACCTGAGCAGATCATCAAGGTGGGTCCCCCGCCATGGCAGGAAAGAGTACTGGGGTCAAATGACCCTGGCAAGGTGTTTATTCAGCCTCCTCTTAAAGATTCCCAGGGTAGGAGCCAGCACCACTTTTCTTGGAAGTTTGTTCCAGATACTAGCCACCCTGACAGTGAAGTGTCACCTCCTGATATCTACCTGGAATCTACCGTCTGCCAGCTTATGATCGTTATTTCTAGTCACTCCTGGTAGTGCTCGGGGGAACAGAGTCTCCCCCAATGCCTGCTGCCCCCTCTGACTAGTTTGTAACAGGCCACTGGATCCCTCCTCAGCCTTCTCTTGTGGAGGCTGAACAGGTTCAGGTCCCGTAGTCTGTCCTTATAGGGCCTGCCCTACTGACTCCTGATTATGTGGGTGGTCCTCCTCTGGACCCTCTCCATGTTGTCCACATCCTTCCTGAAGTGTGGTGCCAAGAACTGGACTCAGTACTCCAGCTGTGGCCTAACCAGTGCCACAAAGGTGGGAAGGATCCGCTTTTTGGACCTGCTTGAGATGCATCTGTGGATGCCTGACAAGGTGGTGGTTGGCCTTCCTGACAGCATACCCACACTGTCGGCCCATGTTCATCTTGGCATCGTTGTTGACTCCAAGATCCTTTTCTGCCTCTGCACTGACGAGAAGGGAGTTCCCCAGCCTGTAGGTATGCTGCTGGTTCTTTTTCCCCAGGCGCATCACCTTGCACTTGTCAGTGTTGAAACCCATCCTGTTCTCATCTGCCCAACCCTGTAACCTGTCTAGGTCTGATTGCAGCCTATTCCTCCCTTCTAGTGCAGCCACTTCTCCCTACATCTTAGTGTTGTCTGCGAATTTGAACAGTGCTTTTTACCCCCTCGTCCAAGTCTCTGAGGAAGATGTTGAACAATGTGGGCCTGAGGACCGAGTCCTGGGGGACCCCACTGCCCGCATCCCTCCAGGTCGAATAAGACCCACCCACCACCACTCTCTGGGTGTGACCCTCCAGCCAGTTAGTGACCCAATTGATTGTGTAGGTGTCAGTGCCACAGTCCCCCAGCTTTTAATGAGAATGGGGTGAGAGAACGTGTCAAAGGCCTTCCTAAAGTCAAGAAATACTACTTCCACTGCTACCCCTGCAACTAAGAATTTTGTGACCTGGTCATAGAAGGCCACCAAGTTGGTCTGACAGGACCTGCCTCTGATGAACCCATGTTGTCTGCCCCTAAGCATAATCTCTCCTGCTGGCCCCTTGCGGACATGCGCCAGGATAATTCTCTCAGAAACCTTCCCCAGGATCGAGGTAAGATTAACAGGCCTATAGTTTCCTGGTTCGTCCTTCCTCCCTTTTTTTGAAAATGGGAACCACACTGGCTCTTTTCCAGTCTTCTGGCACCACAAAAATGGAAGCAAAGAAATTGTTCAATATGTTAGCTTTGTTGTCTGGTGTGATGACCAGATTTCCTAGCATGCCTTGCAGAGGCTCCATGTTACCTCTTATAACGAGTGGCTTGCAGAGGTGGTGCCATCCTATGGCAGGTCAAGCAGTGGTGGTGTGGGGCCCAATCTGGCCTGTTGATGGGTCCCTGTGACAGTCATTTCGCCTGTTGCATCAAAAGATTAGCTCCTTTGATTTATTTAAAAATATTTTTGTAGGCAAGCGGAAGAGACTTAGTGACCGGGTTACATTTGTATAGAGCCATAGACAGGGTGCCTTTTTGTAATTTTCCTTACTGTTGAAAGCTATCCTCTTTGAATTAGCTGCAAGTATCAGTTTAAAGGCTTTCGGGCAGCAAATGTTAAAACAAGACGACTACATAGATTAGAATGCTTTGAGGTTTCATTTGCAATAAAGGTTTTATTTTGGGTAGAAAGGTTGGTATGTTTTCAGGTTGCTTTGGTTGTGTCTGTCCCTGGAAAAAGAATTTATTTTGTAAATGTTGAAGGAAGTATTATGATATGAAATCCTAGTTGGTAAAGATAGTTCTATGCAGGTAGTTCTGACCTCAGTGTGTGTAATTAGTTGAGATGACTGCTTAACCATGGCCCCCTCAGTGGGGTTTACTTCAATTAGCTTAATTAATCTGAAGAGTGCAGGTTTTTTCCCATTAAAAGTTTTACACTGGGATAGCTATCTTGCTGTAAAAACATTTTTGTTTGTATGTTTTATAATGCTGACAATCTTGGTCCTAATTCTGTATTAGTGCATTTTGAATACTTTCAGCAGAGTCCCATGCCCAATATCATTTTAGAAGTAAAAGAAAAACTTTTTGTTCAGGGAAAAAAAAAAGTTAACTTCAAACTTAATATTTTTCTTCTCTTAAAACTGTTCTTTGTTTTGCTCTTTACTAATGATATAAAGAAAACTTTTGTAGTAACAATATGTTGGAATCATATAAACCTGCTGTGGTTGGAAAAAGACTTTTTTTTTAGATGCCTTTATAGCGTGGGGGAAGAAAGAGAATAACATAGAATGTTATTACTTGATTGATAACCCCACTCTAACAGGACTTTGTCAAGACATTTGGGAACTTGACTGGCATATAAAATTTCAGTGAACTGAGAGAGAATACATGCAAGCTGATAGCTAACTGCAAAAAAGAGAACAATACAGACGAGTGGATTGTATCTGATCTGGGGACAGATTAACAATGATTACAATACCTACTATTCTCAAGGCTGCCTTTTAAAAAAAACTGAGAATCCGTATGTAAGGTACATTTTCAAATATGTATGTCACTGGTTTTTAGTTTGTCATATTCTAGGCCACTCACAATTGAGAGATCCTGTAGATTAAGGAGCAATAACATTTTCCACTGGGGTGGGGGGGCAGAGAGACCCAGGTTGTGTCTACTGCCAGAGATGGTGCTGCCTGTCTGGTGCGCCACGGGGAGTGCTCCCCATCTACTGGGAGCTCCAGCTGGTTGACTGAGGTATGGCAAAAGGAGAGTCCCTTGCCACCCGAGCCACGGTGCTGTGGACTGGATCCAAAGGGTCCAGAATCAAAATCTGACCTGCAGGCTGTACATTGCCATCTCCTAGTTTAGGTAATGGAGTGTAATGAAGCTCAACAGAAGTAATCTCATCAGTATCCAAAGAGAGCAGGCACTCTGAAATGTGAAGATCTGTTTCTACTGTGTGCTAGGTGCAGTAGGAAGCACAAGATAGCACAGTTTCTGTACCAAAGAGCTCTTAGTTTTAAAAAGATCCAAAAAATATGTCCAATAAATGAAAAGCATAGTAATGAGAAAGTAGTACAAAGTTTCGATGTGCAATATTAGACTGTTTTTAAAAATATGTTTATAGACTGTGTTCTACTGAACCATTAACAAGGTGTATCATTTCATGTTGTGTAAACATGACAAACTTTTAGAGGAAGATTAAATTGAGAGGGCTTACCATTTCCATAGTTGTTGAACTAGACTGCTTAAGTTGAGCTACCTTGTTTTAAAGCAGTGGTGCTGAACCTTTTGACCCCAGGGGCTGGATTGTGGATGAATGACATGGGGTTGGTTTGTGAACTGGATTAGGTTCTTCGCCACTTCCTGTCATCCCTGTGCATCTGGATTTGGCCCTATGGTGGCTGTGTGTGCCAGCCACCATAGGTGTGACTCCTTTTGGACTCGCGCACCTGGATTGTGGCCAGCATTGCCTCCAGCTGGCTCTGTATGCTGTGATTGGGCCCCACCCTAGCTCCCTAGCCCTGTATGTCCAATCTAGTATGTAGGAACACTCAGTCCAGCCTGTGGGGCTCCCCTTGGGTCTGGAAATTGGACAGCACAAAAGTGGCCATTGCTCTCCTACTGCCAAACTTGTTGGTTGGATCTGGCCTTTGGGCTGGGGGTTGAACATTAAAGGGACAACCTCATCTCCTTGAATTACAGAAGTGGTTAAACAAGCATGCTAACTTGTTACATGCCATAATGAATGTAGAATCTTTCCTATTTTCACAGTTTTCTGTAGTCTTTTGTTGGCCTTCATTGTGTTGGATGGGCCTAAGCTAGAAGAGAGCTCTTGATAGGATAGTTTGTGTTGGGCTGCTTTCCAACTGAAATAATAAATTACTCTGACCAAAGTCCTTATGACAGGATCACTGTTTCTAGATTAGGAGGATTTACTGTTATGAGTTGGTGGAGTGGGGGGACAGGGGGGAACAGTGGGGGATTAGGAAGAGGGGGAGTGATGGTGTAGTGATTTAAGTGATATTTTTATTAACACATTTTGAGCATAGGCTTGATTGAAAAGAAACTTTGGGAGTTGAAGTAGGTCCATATTGGATGCTTTTGCTGGTAGGATGATATTGTTTGTGTGATTCTTTGACATTTGTATAGATTCACAGAAAATGAGGGTTGGAAGGGATCTCAGGAAGTCATTTAGTCTAACCCCTGCTCAAAGCAGGACCATCCCCAACTAGATCAGCCCAGCCAAAGCTTTGTCTAGTTGGGTCTTAAAAACCTCTGGGGATGGACATTGCACAGCATCTCTAGGTAGCCTGTTTCAGTACTTTATTAATTCTCTGTGAGAGCTTTTTCCCCAGTATCCAAGCAAAACTTCCCTTGCTGCAACTTGAGATAGTTGCTCTTTTTTGTTCTGTTCTTTGCCACAACTGAAAACAGTTTACCTCCATGCTCTTTGTAACCACCTTTCAGGTTTTTGACGGCTGCTATTAAATCCCCTCCGGTCTTTTCTTCTCTGGACTAAATAAGCCTAGTTCCCTCAGCCTTTCCTCATAAGAAGGGACCTACTCAAATCACAATTGCATAGATTTCATGGAAATTGTAAAATTGAGTGATCTTCTTGAAATCCACTGAGGGGGAGGGAACAAAACCCCCCAACTTCAGTAAAAATAAATACTGGTTTCCCAATGAAAGCCAGCAGTGTTCTCAGCCATGAAGCCTGGCACGAAGGGGGCTGCCAGCAGGAAGATGAGCTGGCAAGATAGCTACCGCCCCTACCTCTTGCCACTAATTGGCAGAGCTGGCAACCTGTTGTGTGGTACATGCCCCTCTCTGCCAATCAGCGGCAAGGGGTGGGGTGACATAGACAGCCCTCTTCATTAATCAGTTGCAGAGGGGGCAGGGCCACCAAGCCCCCTCAGCAAATCGGAGCTGTGGGTGGGGGGTGGTGGTGGTGGTGGGGGGGGGGGGCGGGCACCATGATAAGCCCATGAAAATGGTGGCTGACCTGACGATCTGCCTGTGAAATTGGCCAGCTGGTGCCTTGAGTGCATACACCTCTACTTATAAGCCATATGCCTCAGCCCTCTAACCCTTTTTGTTGCTCTTTGCTGGACTCTCTCCAATTTGTCCACATCCTTTCTGCAGTGGGGGACCCGAAACTGGAGACAGTACTCCAGGTGTGGCCTCACCAGTGCTGAATAGTTGGGAATAATCACTTCACTTGATCTGCTGGCAACAATTTTAATATTAGCAAAAAGGCACTGGTAATAGGTTATTTAATTCAGGAAAATGCCATAAGCTATACTGCCAGAACTACTGTCTCTACTAGTGCAGTGTTGATATCTTTCCAGGTAACGTGGGTTTGCTTTTTTTTTACATAGCTGTCCTTGAAAAGTGCAGTAGTGTAGTCTCCTTCACTTTCAAATTATGTGGTGAAGTATTTGTAGTTCCCATAGAATTTCATCACTTCTTAGACACTTCCATATACCTGGGTCTTTCAGAGCACTACATTAAACCTTACTTATAGACTCCTCTTACCACTATAATTACAGCAACAGAAAGGACACTTTCAGCTTGACTTCTTAACCTACTTAAAACCTTCTTTCTCATAGGCATACTCTGAGCAGTATGCCTTGAATTTATTTATTTTAAAAAGGAATTGAAGCAAGTCTTTACTATTTATACCTCCACCAGTGGAAAATAAGTGAACCCTAAGGCAATACTGCCAAACTGTAAGCGTATGAAATGGACTTTGTAACTGACTATGAAGAGTGAAACTGACTAAATAGAAAAGATCTGCTAAATGCTCAATCATCAGACTGGAAAAAGAATTATTTGGCCAGAAGAGTTGCAGAAATGTTGGGTTTTATGTTCATAATAACATCTATATAGTAAAAACATGTCATGTGGAAACTTTATTTTTGAATGCTCTGTGGCCTTACTTTTTAAAAAATGCTGTTGGCACTTGGATTTTTTCCATGTAGAAGTGAGGCACCTACAAAAACTACTGTTGCTTTTTATATCTACTGAGCAGGTTTAATTGAAAGTTTAACAATGTTGCAGCTGTTGGGTCCTCTGGGGCTTCTACAGGTACATAAGCTATAGTGTTTCTGGTGGACCCTTTTTTCCCAAAATTCCTTTCTGTAGGCAAGGCAATAAGATAAAATCATCTTTGTATGTATATATGTATGTGATGTTCTTAGTTGAAAATTTCTCTTGGATGTTGGGGTAACTTCTGAATTCAAACAGTTGATATATTGATAATGTCAGACTTGTTTCCATACTAAGCAAACCATAGTTTTGGAGACTAGACGAGTTTTGTAACTGAAACAGATGAAAATAGATTTCCAGTGGTCCAAGTTTTATTTATGTCTACAAGCAACACTCAGGCCATGGAAGAAAATTTCACAAGTTATATGATTAGAGCCTGTTCTCTAAACAATGGAAAAAGGTTATTTGTTTGTCTACATGATTGTTCTTTTTATATCTTTAAGAATTCTGGCTCACAGAATTTCTCAATAGAATAAGAGCTGTTTGCTATATTTTATCTTATTTTTTTTCCCTTTTATGATATTTAGGTTAAAGAATTTTTACTGATCATGTTTAACAGTGAATGATTTTATCACCGTGAGCCATTTGACAATACATATTTATATGTAGCAGTGAGAGCACAGGAAGTAGATAAATGATAGGAAAGCAGCTTCCAAAACTCTAATCTGGCTTTAAACCATTGCTGTTAATTAGCTGTGTCATGGGGCAGTAAAAAAAAAAAAATGCATTCAGAGCTTTAAGATGTTTTCTTTTGGGTGTTGACCCTACTGCACATAAAATAAACTTCATTTTGGTTCTATACATACTGTGTGGGGTTTTTTCCTTCAACAAGTAGAGGTTCTAATGGTGTTTTTTACTTTTTTTCAGGCTTCATTTATTGTGAAGTAATATTGGTATGTGATCTGTTCAAGAGCTTAACTGTGGCTGCCTTTGCATCTTTTTGTTTTTAAAGCTTCTCAAAGACATTTAAAAAGTGGTGTAAAAGGTATGATTTTAATGTTGTACATGGCCAGGAAAAGAGGCATATTTGCAACACGTGAACCTTGATAAGGGGGAAGAGGAATATTTATTTTTCAAACTCACGCTATTCCCACGTCTGCCTCCAGGATCATGTCACCTAAGAAACTGCAACATGGAATTCCAAAGTGATCAGACTACAGTGTTGCCAACACAGGAAATGTCAATATGTTGCACCAACATTTAGGAATTAGAGCTATGCAAAAACAGGACTTTGGAACTTCAAGAATGTCTTTCCTTTCTGATTATCACTCTGCATGGTCAAGGGAGTTGTGGGATGAAGTATGCAACAGCCCAAAAAATGAATGGGGCCAAAATTTAGTTGTCTAGGCAACTTAAATATCCATGGAATGAATTACTTCAGGGTAAATGAACAACTGTCTATATCATTAGCCTCACAATTATTGAAAATGTACTTATCACCAAGATGAGGACACCAAATTCATATTTAAAAAACTGAGTAGCTTTGATCCAATCATAAGAAAAATCTGAGCTAATGGCATGTGAGCACTCTGTAAACTTCCAAATGTATTTTAATCTCTGAGAGACTTTTCAAAATTGCTATTTTTACACCAGGTGTGGATATAGGGGACAGACCCTGTGCTGCTCTGTTTGCTCAGTTAATAGATATAGCTATTATCTTTTGTCTTCTAGCTCTTCCTAGGGAGGCCAACATGATTCACAAGATAAACTCAGAGATTTCAAATAGGGATCCATACTACTTTGAGAAATTTAATCCAAGGCTTCAAAATAACATACCTTGATGCTTTTATTTAGTTCGTAATGCATGTTACCTACCTGGTTGCTTTGTTAATAAAACTAGATTTCTTGGAGCAATACGTATGCAGACTGAAAACCAAACTTGCTTTTACTTATATGAGTAAAGTCTCTCTGAGTAGCTGTAAACTTGCTATATCCATTTATGTAATTGTACTGTGTGAACTGCTGGAATAAATCTTTTAGGGGCCTTCTAAATATAGACCGCTTGTGTTATAAAAGATCTGTCCTGCAATAAAGTATCTGTCAGTCACTTGTATATTTAAAGATTTGGCAAGGTATCTTGGCAGCGTGAAGTAACTAAACTCTTCAGATAGCTGCTTAATGCTTGTCTTTTTGTCCTTAAACTTCTTGGTTTTAAAAATTTTTCAGAATGGGAAATTCCATTAATCATTGATGGTTAAGAAACTTTGTGCTAGGTGGAAGTGTGCAAGCCAAAATGAGTAAAATGTGTGTGTGGGGGGGGGGGCAAGACACCTTTGCTGCCTGGCACTTTTAAGGGCCTGAGCAGGCGCTGAGGCAGCCTGTAGGTGGCTGCAGAGCCAATCGGGCAGTTGCATGACAGCCAGCAGGGTACCTGATTGGAGCTGGGCTGCAGCGCTTCAGCATAAGAGGAGGCCCTGTAAGGCAGAAGCAGCAGTTGCTGAAGGGATGCCATGACAGGGGATATCCCCAGGGCCAGTCACGGTATCAGCCAGCCCACCTCTCTCAGGCAGTCCACCCACCTGACTCACTTGCCACGCCTCTGCTGTAAAATAAATGGATGTTTCTAGGCAGGAGGCTGCCCATGTAATGCCCTGATAACAAGGGTACAACATACGGGGCGACATGCCTTGCAGATGGCATCTGAAGTACTCTTAACTCTCCGGGCTCCATTGCTGAGCTGCACTCAAGCTTCTGGCCCAAACGTGGCCTTAGGTGTCTGGAGACTTACTTTGGCTTCATGTCCCCTCACTGGGGCCTCAACTTCTGCTCTTGGTTTTGCTTCTTAACAGACTTGTAGCCCCTCACACTCTACCCCTCATTGGGGTCACTACTCTGCTCCCTTACTGTGGCTGTCGGGCTTTATGCCCCTTAGGCTTCAGGTGTCCGTCAACATGTCTGGACCTCACTCCCCTTCAGGCCTCTCACTAGATCTTGCTCTTATCAGGCCTTGGGCCTTGCGTCCTCCTGGCCTCCGTGATCTTGCCCAAGCCTGGTGCTTCTCTGTCAGGGTTTGCTCCCTTAGCTTTTCCCTTCCATGGGGTACCCTGAAAGCAGCAGGCGCTGAGGTTTTCTGGTACCACATACTCACCCTTCACTAGGGAGGCGCAGGTGTGGCAGGGAAGTAGGTTTCCAGGAAATGCCACAAACAGCCCCACCACACCATCTAGTTCAGCAAGGTGTAGTTTTAGGTCATTCCCCAGGAACAATGCCGGCCTACCTGCCCTGCTCTTTCTTTGCTCCAGCGGGCTCTTGGGTGTTCTGCCTGGGCTGCTCACTCTGGCGCTCTACAGCAGCCTCCATCTCATGAACTGCACTCCTCCTCTGGCCCGTCTCTCTGACCCCCTTATAGGATGTGTCCCATCCAGAGGCTGTGCTTCAGCCTCCTTCATCACAGCCTGCTACCCAGCTGAGCCTGTCCTCTCTTTGGCAGTGATGCCCCCCCTAATTAAAGGGACCTTCAGCCTCTCTAGGCTCTGGCCCTGCCTCCAGGCCACGTGGGGTACCAGATGGCTTTCTGCAGCCCTGGCCTGCCCCTTGCATTGGGCTTACTGACCCTTCGGCCTTTCAGCCCTGGCCCTCTTGCTTGGGGACCAGTTGAGATTCTCTAGGCCTCAGTGCCGCAACAGCTGACCCTTTTATTCTGCAGGGGTCCCTGTCTGAGCCCCACTTTAAACAGCCATCTCTTACTGGGCTTGTCTAGAGCCCCAGCAATCTTACATGAGGCAGCCCTTCACTCAGCTGGGCTCACCTGAGTGTCTGTTCAAGGTCGATTATCATATAGCAAACCAGTAAAAATTAAAGTATTTTTAATGTTTAAGAAGGCAGATTTGCTAGTTTTTGTTCTAGGTATATTGTTCTGCAATGTCTTCTACTGCTACCTAGAAATACCTGTGCAGTTGATCAGCATTTTCTTTAAAGCACATCTGTTTAATACATTTGATTTTTTCAGTTAGTTTCAGTTCATTTATAGAAACTGAGGAATAAGGACACTTTTTAAAGTTGTTGGTTGCTGGTACAGAGATCCTCAAGTTTTAGAAAATACAAAAATGTATTATGTGCTTTATTTTATATGAACAATACTGTGTAGATGCCAAGACCAGAATTAGACTAAAATAATGCTGTTTTTTCCAGATTCAGTTGTATGAACAGTGCCTTCCCTGTAGATTATACTGTTGCTCATTAAGTTAGAGATCTTGATGAGTCTTGTTGACATTTAATATCTAAAGGTGGATGTTATATGACGTATATGTCAAAGAAATATTTTCCTGTTGTTGGGAATGCAACCAAGAATGCAGTCACCACAGGCCTAGATTTTATGCAATTCTAAACAAAAAATACATCCTGTTGATTATGTGAAAATACCCAATGGGTATCTTCTAAAAATAAATGCATGTTGGCTTACTTTTTCTGGAAGATGACAGGTGGGGGTCACTGAGCTGGAAGAGAAAAGTTTGGCAAACAGGAAATTCTTGATGTTGATAGGGAAATGGGGACCTTCGTTCCATCCTCAGAGGGGGAGGGGAAAAAAGTTAGCTTGTATTCCAAGATGTAAAATCAACAAGTTTAAGAGTGTTTGTTCCTTTGGTACAACCAACGTCAGGAACCTGACATTAGAAGCCAGTTGTCTCGAGGTACTTCCCTCTGAAAACATAGGCTTTGTTTTTGGCACTGCTGAAATCTAAGTGTTCTAATAAGATCAGACTAAATACAGTGCAAGTGTCCTAGAAGCGTGGACTTGCCTTAGCATGTGCTTGTTGTGCTTAGGCTTGCTTAAATGTGTTTATCTTTTCATATTCACTCTTTCATATAACTGCTTACAGTTCTGTAACATGCAAACTTAAGTTTTAGGTGTATGTAAATTGGGCCCTTTTTTGTTTTTAAATATCACACATTTAAAAGTAAGGTGCTTGCTGGAAAGTGTGCCATGAAAGATTGCTGTATATTGGATCATTGTATTATAGGATTTTGGGTTTTTTTTTTTTTTTTTTTTTCAGCAGAGGATATATTACTGCTTCAGGGATCGCTAATATCTGAATAGCGGATTTAACAGACAAATTACTTGATTTCTCCCTGATGTGTATCATAGAGTTAATTGTCAGATGGTGATAGGATTATTTATGTCATACCCATGTATTGATGGCATAAATGTTCTTGTTAAGTGAAAATACATTTATTTTTATTTATTTATTTATTTATTTTAAGGTACAAAAATATTCTTTTTTTTTTTGGTGATTCCAGGGAACAGAGAATGGAGATCTGGTATTTGTCCTGAGCATAAGAGTGGAATGAAAGAAGGTGCATATGAACATAGAGTAGAGATGGTGGTATCTGGCACAGAGACCATGAGAAGATTACAATATGTTTTAAAGATTGCATTGCTCAAACTAGTCTAGATAGGATTCTGGTACATTTTGTCAGTAGAGTGCATGGAAGTGGATAAAAATTAGACCCTGCCCGTGTCTCTGCCCCACTCCCTCTGTCACCGTGGGAGCCTTGTTCACCCTGCGTTCCCTCTGCCCCACCCCTGCTCCTACCCCTTCACAGATTTCCCTGCTGGGCACTGCTCCGCATGCTGTCAGGCTGTGTTCCTGGCCACGTGCAGGCTGTGGCTGTATGTGCGTCTCTGCGCACCCCCGCCTCCCCCTACTGCTGCAGCTGTCTGGAGCCTGCACCTGGGCTGCCCTGCAGTCCTCTCTGCTGCCACCATTGCCCTGTAGGGTGGCCCAGATGCAGTGGTGACAGTGGCAGAGCAGAACCCAAGTGCAGGTTCCAAAACCACGTATGCGATTTAACGCATTAAAAAAATTAACACGAACAATGATTAACATGTTCATCACCATTTATTGACAACCCTAATAAAAATTAATTCAAAGAAGAAACACAAATGAATTATTACTGGCTTCTTCATGTGACATTTATTGGCTTATTCTTATAAGTCACTACCTCAGATTCTTCTGTTACACTTTAACTAGTTCTGTACAAAAGAAGCTTTCAAACTCTCATCACTGATTTCACTTAATTTCATTTTTTTCTTTAGTTCTGCCTACCATACTGTATTCCTAGCACCTTCTAGGCTCTCTCGTACTGAACACTCATCTGGCCCAATTTATGGGAAGATTAAATTGTGTGTGTGCACAAGCACGTGTGCACTGGGAAAAGAGTTGAAAGGAAAGATGTATTACTCTGCAAGATTTGTTTTAAAGACCTTTTAATATCAAGGAAAGAGAATTTTGGAGATAATTGTAGTAATGGAATGTAAAGGAAGGGAAAATTGGATCTAAATATTGAGGAAACAATTTTATAATTAGATGTTACATTGAATATCATCTCCCAAGGGAAGTAGTAGAAACCACATTGCTTGAGTCACTTAATGCTTGACTGTGCAAAGTAGTTGGGAGCATAGAGTGAGATCCTATATCTCTGTTGGCAGGAAGATGTGCCAGATGACCTAATCAGACTCTTTTTTTTTTTTTTTTTTCCTGGCTCCTAATTTCTGTGATTCAGTTTCACACTACAGCTGCTGTGGGGGAACAGCTACTGTGCATGAGCACAGCGTGGAATGTACAAAGTGCAGCATATGTGAAATTCTTTCATTTGGCTGCGGGAAGACTGATCATAATTAATAATACAATAATAAAGGATAATCATTTTAATTTGAAACATTAGCTTTAATATTAGACTTAACCTACATTTTTAGCAAAGTGTCATTTTTTGCTATATTAAATATGTCTTTATATTTGAAAAGTTACTGCATAATATAATAGGGAATAGAATTCTCTTACTCAGCAGCAATTTTCTACAAAGATGGATGGCCTGTTCTCCAAAGTATAGCTGTTGCTTCTGTTTTCATGGGAGCCAGCTGAAATCTAGAGGGATGGTGATGTGGACAAACTATGAACTTCATTCTAAATTAAATTTGCTTTGTCATGCTGTGTATTTTTTTTTTTTTTTTTAACAAAACAATGGTTATAATTTTGAAAGAGCAGTGAGACTTGGGAGAGCTGGGAAAACAGTAATGGGTCTCAATGCTGTGTTTTCAGACCAGGGTAGATTTAGGGTTTAGTTTTTTTTTTTAAAGGTGATTGCTGAGTTCTGTTATCTCTTTCTTCTTATACCTGCTTTCTCACTCTGTGGACAGCAGCTTTAATCAAATTGATACTTTTCAGAACAGTACAGGTAGATTCTTCTGAATGTTAGTGAAGAGGGTCCACTTCAGGGTTAAATGTAAAATATTGGAACAGGTGAAAAGATGCAAGTTAAGGATATGGTCATTGTGTATAAACTGGGGACTACAGAGAGTGGAAATAGATATGGTATTGTCACCATCTACGAAAATATTACTGGAATAATATGTATTACAAATGCCCACAGTTCTAGAAGGATATTCCTGTAGGTTTTCTCTTTAATCTTTTTAAAGTAATCTACAATTTGATTCTCTAATTTTAGAGAGTTGAAGTTTAATCTCTCTATCCAGTAGAAGATCAAGAAATATCTACAAGCAACTACATTTGGGGTGAGGTTTCGGTGAGTGAAGGTTATTCATTTAGCAAAAGGTGTAGTGAGATTAGCTTTAGTTCTTAATCATTCTGACAAATTCAGAAAACACCCAAGGAGATATTTCAGTAGTGAAAGTTGTTAATAATAGGAAAAACTTACCTATGGATGTGATGGATTCTCTATCACCTCAAAGCCTTTAAAACAAGACCAGATAGTTATAAGTTTGAAGCTGACTGGCATTTCCATAGGCTGTCAGACTATCAGTGCTTTCTAAATTTAAGATTAATCAAGAAACTAAATTGTAGCCATTAGAGATTCTTCAGAATGTTCTTGCATCTTTGGTATGACTTTCTGTGACCTTCTCCCATAGAGAATGCTTTTAATTTGGGTAACCAGGTTTTTGTGGTATGGCTTCAAATTGCTGCCTGCCCCCCCCCTTCCCCCCTCCCACACCAATTGAATGGCTCTATTAAACCAGCAGAGTGTCTATACCCATCTTAACCTTCTAACTGGGTTGTAAATATCGTGCCTCTGACTTGTTTAAACGTGCACTTTTAGCTCCATATTGTAAGCATTTTTTTATATCCAGGGGAAGTTTCTGATGATACTTTGAGCATGAGCAATCTACTGTTAGTCTCCTTAAGAGAAGAGATTAGGACATCTCTGTGTTCCCACCTCCCATCCCAAATATAATCTATTGTCTGTTTCTGAAGATGGTCTATAACTTTTTGTTTGTGTCCAAAGGTAACCCGCTTAAGTACAAAGAATTGCAAAAACTGGATGTGTGAAAGGTGCATAGAATGAGTAGAGTCTATTCTTTCTGGAGTTCACATGCTGTCTCTTGCTTCACTTGACAGTCTAGCACAGGGGCAGACAATTATTTTGGGTGGAGGGCCACTGACTGAGTTTTGGCAAGCCATTGAGGGCTGCACGACAGGCAGCTCAGGGTAGATTAATATTAATTTTTCTAACATTTTTTAGGGGCCCTGCGGGCCAGATAGAATGGCTTGGCAAGCCGCATCTGGCCTGTGGGCTGCATTTTGCCCACCCCTTGTCTATCATTACTGTTTTGAATATTTTTATAATTCTTTTTTTACTTGCAATCTTTTCTTTTTCCCCTTTTGGCCTACTTTTCTGTGATACTAAGCAGTATCACACATATTCCATTAAAAACAGTTCTACTGTAGTATGATTGATTATTTTTAAGGTTGGACTGTAGCAAATGGCAGTCTGCTCAGACACGTAAGTCTGGCTGGTCAAGTGAGTTATTCATTGCAACTGATTTGCTTCAGGTTTTGCTGCCACTGCAAAAACTGCCTCTGGTATAAAAGTTTTGGTTAGCCTACACCAAGTGTGACAGGCAGACTGCAAAGTCTTATCTGTACTTGCTTATGTGATTTGCTAGGATTTTAAACCATATTAAATCCGAGGATGTGCCCCTGTAAGCTTAGTTGTGCTACTTTTGATTCCCAGTACTCTGTCCTGGACCTATGTATTATGGAATGGTGTTAGATGATTGTCAGCTTTCAAGTGATTTAATTTGTTTTCTAATTACAGAGGGTGTTTTTCAGCCCAGGTGAAAACCAGAATCTTATCCCCAGTTGGGCCATGTAGCCAGACTACATAGTGCTGCTAAACTTAACCAAGCGTTTTGTTGTGTATGGATGGGAGATGTGGGGGCAATGGGGTTATGGAGTTGTTAACCAAAAATTAGGTTAATGACAGTTTCCTTTCAGCAGGGTTGTTTATTGCTGAGGGTATTGGGGAGTTGTACACTTATTAGAGACCAATAACTTATTAGAAACTGCATCATACATTCATCTACCCATCCATCCAAGGGTGTTGCAGATGGGGATGGCCGGTTCCTATCTGGTGATGGAGTGGGGTATCTGATCTGGCATGCAGCAGCTCTGGTGGTGATGCAGGTTCTTTCCCATGTCATCCTTTCTCTTGCCCCCTTTTATACAGTTCATGTTGCTGGGCAAGTTTTTTTTTTAAAACCATTTCTTCAAGCATGCGCTGTTTAGTTGTCACGTAGAAAGACTTTTCCTTATCTAGCTAGCCTGAACCTGTCTTCCTGCCAAGGATGTTCCACAGGCATTTGGCCTTCAGTGGTCTGCTGCTAGTTGCTGACACTACAACTTCTTCTTTCTTAGCTGTTCCATTTTCTTCATGTCATCTGCTTCTTCCTTGTTAATCATATACACTACAGCTATACCCTCTATTGCTTACTAGACCTATTAGTGTTTCCATGTTTTGCTTTGATTAGTCTGTGTTATGTTCCTTTGCTGTTGCAATTTGTAGTGCTGGGGTTTACAGCAACCTTTATCCTCCTACAAGGTGAAGACTTATTCAGCAGGTCCACCCAGCATTTTACTTAGCTTGCTTAAAGTGCACGTACAAAAGTATAGCAAGAGTTAACTCCATCAACAGGAGTATTAATAAAGTAGTATTCTGCAAGTGTGGGAGTGGCTCTAAGCCTTGGTGAGAGATTGGGACCCATTGAGATAATTATTGTGCACTGTAAACAGCAATTCCTCCTGAAATGAAGTTGCAATTTAAGTAATTTGCGAAGATGGTAACAAGTACACCATTGTGGAATATTTACTGATTTTGATTCCTGTGAGTGGAATGTGGATGTTGAAGTATTAAGAATACAGCTAGTAGAGATGAATTTTTATTTACTATTGTACTAGCCACCGGTGGGGAGTATGATAATATCTGACACATACTGTGGAGCAGAGATGTACTACTACCCAGCATGTCCACAGGTAGCAGATAGTGGCATGACATTCAGGGAAGGTTTAGCTGTGAAATAAGCAGTTGTGGACCAAGCAGCGGCAGCACCATCAGGATGTGGTCAGGATACAGATAGCAGTGTTTTCCTCCTGAAAAGCCACATATATCTTTGACAGTGCTGTGACATGGTGAATACAGGTTGCCACTATAATAAGCCTGCCCAGCCCCAGCCATAGGTCTACAAGACTCTATGATGGAGCAGGTGGAAGTATATGTTAGAATCTCAGTGGCTGTGAAGGCAGATGAAAGCTGCAGCTGAATGAGATCCCCAGTTGTTTTGGTCTCCTTGCCATTGGATCAAGGTCCCATGCTGCCAAGAGCCATGTGGAAACTGATGTGCAACAGCTTCTCCATGATAAAAGAAGTCATGCATAGGTGTTTTCCATGAAAACAACTTTTCTAACACATTCCTCAAGCCCTTTGACAACCAGCTAATGGTGGTGGTAGCAGGATTGTGAGGTCTGGAAGCTTCTAGTCATGAACTAGTTATAAAGGTGGCAGTTATAACGAGGTCATCTAGCACATAGATGAGACAGGAGTGTGATTTAGCAGCTATAACTGTGATTGAGCAGCCCTCTTCAGGATCTGGTCTGCTTACCCAACACAGGGAGGGGGCTAGAAAAAGTGCCCTAAATATAGCTTGTCTAATACAGTATTCTGTATTTCTTCCTGACTGGATAAATGCATTGAATGGGATCATCTTCACTGCAGTTGAAAATACCAACGAAGACCCACCATTGTTTTCGGGACTTGGAACATCAGGACCCTTATATAAGGACAACCCTAATAGTGAATGCCCAGAGCGCTGCCCTGCAGTCATGGCCCAAGAAATTGGGTGATATAATATCAATGTAGCTGCACTGAGTGAGAGCTGGTGAGAGGGAGATGGGCAGCTCAAAGAACATGGAGGTGGCTATACCTTCTTCTGGAAGGGTAAACAAGAAGGAGAAGGCCGACTTCATGGACGTTCGTTTTTTCTTTAAGGAGGATCTCAAACCAACTTGGTGAATTCCCTTTTGGATTTAAGGAACACTTCATAACTCTCCATCTTAAACTGGTGGAGAGCCAATATACTGCCACTGTTATTGGCATGTATGCCTCGTCTCTTGATGCTGTCAGTGAAACCAAGGAAGAACTCTTGGCATAGGACATCATGGCAACACCCACAATCTAAGTGTTGGCACTTGATTTGACTATGTCATTGTCCATGCCTGGGATCATGAAGATATCCACATTACACGAGCTATACTAGGAACTGATGATTGCTGGACTGATCACCGACTCATCTTCTTGGTTATGTCACTCAAACTGGCTTCCAAATCATGGCTGCAGCAGAAGCAATGCAGATGGAACAACAATGTTGAAAGACTCTAGAACCCAAGCAAGTGAGACCTGTTCCACCAGTGCCTCAATGAAAAACTGGTGAATTTCAATTAACAACAATGGGAGAAAGTCAGCAGTGTGTGGGGTGCCCTCAAGGCCAGCATCTTTAGTGCCTGCGAGGCGACACTTTAATTCCATACCAGGAAACATTAAGACTGGCTTGAGAATGACCAGGAGATCCAAGAGCTGATAGATTGCAAGCACAAGGCCTTTTGTACTTGGCAAAGTGACACCAGCTCCAAGCAAAAGTAATTGAATCTCCAACAAGCCAAGGCAGAGTCTGAAGGAGGACTGCGGATATGAAGAACAAATGGTGGGAAGACAAGGCAAAGGAGATTCAACATATCATGAATGTCAGTGAGATGTGCAGTTTCTTCAGTGCCACCAAACAAAAAGCCATCTATGGTCTGAACACTTGGGGACCAATTCCCTTGAGAACTAAGGATGGAAGAGATCTGATCAAGGAAAAGGGAGCCATCAATGCCCGTTGGAAGGAGCATTTTGAAGACCTTCTCAGTCGAGGCTCTGCCATTGGTGAGAGTGTTCTCAACTCCATCCCACAACACCCAGTCACAGATGGTTTTGGAATCCCTCCAACCTTTGACAATGTGAGTAAAGCCATCAAGCAGATGAAGAACAACAAGGCATCTGGAGCAGATGGAAACACTGTGGACATTTTCAGATGGAGAGGAGTAGGAGCTTACATCATAGCTTCATGTCCTCATCTTAAGGATCTGAAGTGCTGAGGAAATCCCAGATGACCTCAGGGACACAATGATTGCCAGTCTCGAGAAAAGAGACAAGTCTGACTGTGGGATCATCTTGCTGTCCCTACAAAGGGATCACCTTGCCATCCACCACAGGAAAGATCATTGTGAGAACCCTCCTGTACCCTCCTTCTGCTTGCTGAAGAGATTTTCTTAGAATCTTGATGTGGATTTAGGGCACCAAGAGGCACAATTGACATGATCTTCACAGCTTGTCGACTACAAGAGAAATGCCAGGAGCAACATAAGCCTCTTTTAATGGCCGTCTTTGACCTCATGATAGTTTTAGACTCTGCCAGCCAAAAAGTGTGGAGGATTCTTCTGAAGTATGGATGCCCACTGAAATTTGCCTCCATTCTCTGCCTGCTCCATGATGGTACATGAGCAGTGGTTTTCAGTAATGGACTGATCACAGATCCCTTTGAGGTTAAAATAGGAGTTAAGCAAGGCTGTTTCATCACTCCAACATTCTTCTCAATATTCTTTACTGCAATGTTGCATCTGACCACCAACAAGCTGTGGGGCTAAATTACTGAATGGACAGTAAGCTGTTTAACCTCAGCCAGCTCTGAGCCAAAGCCAAGACCACCCTGACCTCAACCATGGTCAGGAATTAATAGGTGGAATTAGTTGGAGCTCCAGTACATTAATGACACTGCTCGCTTGGAAGCAGACCTTTAGGCAGTCATTGATGTTTGTCTTCACCAAGGCATACAAAATGGGACTGATGCTTAACATTCAGAAAGCTAAGGTCCTCTATCAACAAGCTCTTAATGAGCAGTCCCCAGCTCTGATGACTTAGATTCACAGTGAGACTCTGGAAAATGTTGAGTATTCCCTGTGCCTCGGCATCCATCACCCACAGAAGGCTGACATTTGCGGTAATGCTGGATTTCTTCAGTGTAAAATTGCAGCCTTTGGATGCCTGAAGAAATGGGTGTTTGAAGATCACATCATTGGATCAGAAACCAAGCTCATGGTTTATCAATCAGTTGGGATCCCTACCTTACTATACAGAGATATGGACAAATGTATGGGAGACATCTAAAGCTGTTGGAGAAGTGTCATTAATGCTGCCTGTGGAAAATTCTTTGAATCCAGTGGGAAGACAGATGCACCAGTGTTAGCATTCTCCTGCAAGGAAACACTACAACTATTGAGGCAATGATCATCCAAGATGAGATTCATTGGGCCAGCCATGCCATCTGGGTGTCCAACTCCAGACTCCTGAAGCAAACCTTTATTCTCCCAGCTCAGCCAAGGTGTATGCTTAAAGGAGGGTAGAGGAAGCTCTTTAAGGACGTCCTCAAGGGCAACTTCAAAAAATGCAACATCAGTGCCAACTCATGGGAGACTATTGCCCTCTGCAAATGGAGGAAGAATCTGGTGCAGGGATCTCAGTACTTTGGAACCTCATGACATCAATAGGAGATGGAAAAAGCAGGAATGGCAGAAGGGGCCTGCTGTGGACCAAATCAAGAATCCAGCACCATCCACCCCACATAGAAACACATGTCAGAGCTGCAGTAGTCTGTCAGTCCTGGATAGGCCTCATCAGTCATTTTCGGATGCACAGATGAGACCATCATGGAGATGATCATCCTCAACTGCAAGGCATTGCTGAAGACTGTTTGACACAACCAACCAATACAATTTCAATTTTGACAGGAATTAACTATCAAAAATGCCTGAAAGTTTGCCAACAACTTCCCCAACTATACTTTTGGCCTGGTAAGAGGTGCCATGCCACAAAAATACTCTTTCTTCTCAATAGAATTTAGCTGCAGTCACTTACAGGCCTAGTAATTCTGAACTTTATTGATGCATTTAGGAATTCTGTTGTAAAATTAGGGGATTATCAGGTCATTGTCTGAATAACAGCAAGGAGCTAAAGCCCATGCTTCTCAAACATACAAACAAACCAAAATTATTTCAGACATTAGAGAGCCTGAGAAGTATACAAGTCGAAATGGAAGATTATGTATTATTCCAGCGTGGAAAGAACCTTCGAGCATTACTGATCACAGTCATTTTTGGAGAGTGGCTGGAACTGCTTCAGCATGTTCCCGGCTTTTTTTAACCAGTCTATTCAGCCAAGTCATATTTCAAAAGCTCTTGACAATTCTGTATTGTCAGCAGGATTCTCCTTGTTCTGTGAAGATAGATATATGCCAACGTAATATTTCTGTACTGCAAGAAATTAAAAACTAAGTTGTATTTCCTGGATGAGAAATCTTGTTAGGCTAATGCATTTGTACTCCTAAAACTCATTTATGGCTGTAGTGAATGCGACTTTGAATTTTTCCTTTTTTATAAAGTATTGATTTGAGGGGTGGGAGAGGTTTTGAGTTCAGTACCTTCAACAGCTTGTGATCTCCTTCTTTGTCTTTTCAGCTAATGGGCCTTATCAAAAGTAGATAAAATAATTGGGTGTCCTACAATTAGATCAGTGTTAAGCCTTGATATTCTGTAATTGTAAAAAGTTATGCAGAAAGGGAACAACTTTTAATATCTGTGTAACAAAACAACTTTGCTCCCTACCAACTGGTATTGGAAACAAAGCAAAAGAAACCACCGCTGGTAAGAGAAGATGGCTGCTAGACCAAAAATAAGAACAACCTCTAGGTGAAGTATTCAGAAATAAATGTTTTCTTTAGAGATGGAAATTAAGGGAAACTTACCTTCATGTTGGTTTTTGTGGTGTAATTACCCTGTTGTGTAATTACATTCGGTGCTCGTGAGGTTCAGTGAAGCCTTTCCATTCTCATCCAGTTTTATGCATCTGACCTATCAGAATAAAGAGGGTCTCGGACCCATCAGATTATAAATAATGCTGGGACCTGGGGTGGCATGGGCTCTACGCAGCATGGTTGAGAGCCCAGAAGTTGCAAGTTTTGAGACCCTTTCAGAAGCTCGCTCATAGCAAGGTCCTGTCAGATTCCAACGAAGCTTTTGAATTTGCTAAATACCCTGTCACTAAGATATGAAACCGAAGGAGGGATTAAACAACGTTAACATTTTTTCTCTGAAAAATGTTCATAGTGTAAATATCTATAACCTTACTTACAGTTTTAAAAAAAAATTATCATTTTCGAGTCTTCCTCGATCTTCATACCACCAGCTCTTATGTTCAGGGATTGTGTGAGTTTTCTCCTGTGGTAAGGCTCTTTTAGAATTTGGCAGAAACCTCTGCCGTACTACCTTTTTCTCCCTTATCCTATCCCTCACTGTTGCTATGGAGATAAACTGTTGCTCTTGTTTTTAATTATGTTCCTCCTTTCTGCAGCATGCAGATGTTTGTTGGTTTGTTTCAGACTGGTTACAGGTGTCAGAGGCTTCTGCCTAAGCTATAAAAAACTTTATTATACTTTTGGGTGAAACAGTACTCGTTTTTTTTTTTCTGAATTGCGGAACCAGGTGTATTTGCTTTTTCTACCTTTTGAGCCAAAGAACATGTATAGACTTAATTATACTAGTGGTTGACACTGTTTACCATCATTTATCTTTTGTTCAAAATAGTCCTCCCCAATCTAGATTAAGCCATCCCTCTGGATCCAAAGTTATCTCACCTCTTGTGGTATATTGGTTTCTTCCCAGACTTCATAGAGGGCATGGAAATTTACCTATATATTATTTTGAAATTACATGCATGTGGGGAAGGGATAAAGACAGACCTTATTTTATTTCTGATATCTACTATTTCTCTAAATAAGCATCAAAATTGAGGCTCTTAAGTTTTAAAAAAAAAAAGTCTCTGCATAACCTGGCATTATTTTCCTTTTACTTCATAGGACTATGGTGGCAATTTTCCAGTGATAAAACAGTCCCATTGGCATGTAGCAGAGACGATAAATGAACATTTATTAACACAGATAAAATATATGGCGCTAGAAGTTAACCAAAGTGAAAAATTTGAAGGCTTAACTTTAAAAAAAATTCCTCCAATTGAGAGAGAAAATCTGCCAACAAAAGGAAATGTACTGGAATTGATTCTCTGAATATTAATTCTTACTACTTGAACAATAATTGCTCATTATAACTTCTTGATTGTTCTAACTTGCCAATAGGCAGCACATACTTTTTGCTTTCTAAATTGTTTTCATACTTCTGTGGCTCCTTGTCTTTCATAGATGACTAAGCAGCTTTGGCTGCTTAAGACCTGTCTGTCATGAAGTTTCATAGTGGGGGCTTTGAGAGGAGTATGCCAAAGGGTAGCAATGAAAGTGTAGTGCGAATCATGTTTTTCCTGCTCAGAGATGTTACAGAGCCCCACAATGAAGGTTGCAGTGAGACTCTGGAATCTAGTTTTGATTAGCAGTTAAAGATAAGAGAAGTGTAAAGCAGGAGTTTTAAACCTTTTTTGGTTGCTGTACCCCCTGGCAGCCAGTTGAGAAGCAGGGAGTCCTCCAGCTGGTTAACGGGGGTGGGGGGTCCTCAGTGGGTGGTAGAGCAGGGAGGACCCTGTGGAAACTAGAAGCGCCACCAGTAAAACTGGGTACCCCTGGCTGACAGTCCCGGTATAGAGTAAATAACATGGAAAATTCTAATACAGTTCTTTAATTTGCTAGTGGCTTTGCCATTCTTTCATTTAAAAAAAAATTATTTTTTTTACAGTGGGATTGCATTTTTCATCAGATTTTGGTTACAGCAAATTTTGGAGTTGAATTTCAACAGAAAAATAGAGCAAACAAGTTTTAAAACTCCCAGGGATGCAGCATAACTGGAGGCAGATTCAGAAAGGAGGAGAAACACCTTAGCTGCTTGCAGTCGGGGGTAGAGGAACAGGAACTCTTACATCATAGGTGGGTGTCCTTGGACAAGGAATGAAATAGACTTCCATGGCAGAATGAGAACTGCCTTCCTTCTCCTCTTTAGATCTTTAGCTTTTTATTTTGGTTGGGGCAGGGAGGATTGGACCAGCTGTTGAGAGGTTGCAAGGCAGGAACTGTATACACTTTCTCTACAGAATTTGAAACATGTCTTGCTCCTGTTAGTTGCCTTGTCCTTCTGCCCATTTAGCTGTAGCAGGAGAGGAGCTTTAGTGCTGCAGGCTTGACTGCATATGTAACATTTTTTTCTTAAGGACCAAGTACAGACAGTCAAAAAGCCTGAGGCAGAGTCGAGTCTTTGCAGATTAGTCTAAATTGCAGAGATTAAGTTTAGAAACAACTGGACAGATGGTCGCTTTTGATTCAGAAAATGCAGCCACATACCTGCAGTGGTTCAGGCTATAAACTGGGGGTGGGGAGGGGAGAGGTGCTAGAGCATGGTTCTGGCACATAGCCAGCATGGGCACATATCCAGCTGTTAGGGCTGCGTGAAGCTTTGGTCCCTAATTCGATTCAGCAGAGATTCAGCCCGATTTGGTGGCCAAATATCTGAATCAAATCAGACTTTTTAATCTCTCTGAGTTGAATCGGAGCTCTCCGAATTGATTTGGGGAGATTCGGAAAGATTTGGCAATTCAGCTGTAGACACAGGTTTAAATGTTTTTTTTTCTACGTACTTCAAGGTACCAGGTAGCTCATGAATGCTGTGATGGTGAGGCAGATGGAGCATCCCACAGGAGTGCAGGGGGCTCCCCAGTGAGCTTGGCAGCAAACCCGGAAGTGGATCAAAACATTTCCGGGTCCGTCGGGGAGCGTGTGGCACCCCGACTCAGCAACTGGTGCCTTCTAGTTCTGGGGGGAGCACCCGGGGGCCCCCCCCCCAGCCAGTCCCCGAGCTGGGGGGCTGCAGGAGGGCTCCCTTGTGTGCTCAGTGGCGGACCTGGAAGTGGACTGGAAGTACTTCTTGCCCACTTCTGGGTTTGCTGAGCACAGGGGGCCTCCCCCCACCACACTCCTGTGGGATGCTTGGTCCACCCCACCATCACAGCGTTTGCGAGCCTTGCCTGGTACCTTGATGTATGTAGAAAAAATACACAAAGCTGTGTGTATAACTGAATCGCTGATTCTCCAAATCAGCATCAAATCATCAGATAAGGATTTAGTTGAACCAAATTGGGGACAGTGATCCAAATCAACGAATTGAATCGCTGTTCCCAGTTTTGGGACGAATCTGAATCTAATATGGCCCTTTTCGCACACCCCTGCTAGCTGTTGTTGCTCTCCCCCTCCCCCCACTTCTCTGCTGGAGCAGACAGCACAACCCAGCCCAGGACTGGAAAGCATGCTGGGGGACTGTGATTTAACTTGAACCAGGAAGAGGTCTGGGACAGAAGGTTCATAAACCCATTTGACCCAAATCAGTTAAGTCTGATACTACATTCAACCAGGTTTATCTTAAATGAGTTTCAGCCATTTTGAACGTAGTTCATGTGCACTGAACTTTGTTCTGTTACAGGTTTAAACCAGTTTCTGATCACTTAAACCAGTTTATGCAATTTCTGTCCCTAGCCTAGATGTTAGTGAGAGAGGTTGACAACAGGTTAGTGCATGTTTGGTTTCCTTTCAGTATCAGTGGTGGACACCTAGGTTTTGAGACGAACACAATTTAAATATTTAATATTAGGAAGCTAAGATACTTCAGTGCAATTTGTGATCAGTATCTATTGTCAGGAGAGTAAAAGAGAGGGATGGTGTTTTTGCTGATGGACTTAATGTCTATAAGAGGTCTGTAAGTGGTGAATGGAGATTTTCCCCACTGTCATACCTCAGGGCCAGGATTTTATAACTGAGTTCCAGCCCCAGGGATGGAGGAGAGAGCCTACCCAAGTCTCTTTGTGAGCCCCCCACAGTGAACCAGTTTGAAATGCCTGTTATCTGAGGACAGGAGGACACACAGCTCTCCTGTTTTACCTGAATAAAGTTGCAAACCCATCCTCTGTCTATAATTGATTTCTCACCCCCTCCCCCAACATATGCTGCTTTTCCGTCTTGCAAGCAATGAAATATTATTGGATAGTTACTGGGAAGTGTTGGATGACTGAGTATAAGGTAGTAAAAGGAGTAGAATGTAACCTTACGTTTCAGTGACTCCCTAATAGGACTCTGCAAAGCTTCGGTTGTTGATTCGATTTGGCAGAGATTCAGCAGCTGAATCTCCAAAGCTAAATCTAATCAGGAGACCCTTTAATCTCACCAAATCAAATTGGAACCCTCTGAATCATTTTGGAGAGACTTGATGATTTGGGCATAGACACAGCTTTAAATGTTTTTTTTTCTACATGCCTCAAGGTATCAGATGGCTCCTAATGCTGACATGGTGGGGCGGATGGAGCGTTAATGGGGGGGTCCCCAGCATGCTGAATAGCAGACCCAGAAGTAGACCAGAAGCACTTCTGGTTCGTTTCTGGGTCCACTGGGTAGCACGTGAGGGGCACCTGGGGTCTCCCCGCAGCCGATTGCTTAGCCAGGGGAGCATGGGGTGGGGTCCCCCATCCACTAGGTGGCGGACCTGGAAGTACTTCTGGTCTACTTCTGGGTAGAAGTACTTCTAGTCCACTTCTGGGTCTGCCACCGAGTGGGTGGGAGGCCCCCACCTGTGCTCCCCCATACTCCTGTGGGATGGTCCATCTGTCTCACCATCGCAGCATTCACAAGCCATGTCTGGTACCTCAAGGTATGTAGCTAAAACATTTAAAGCTGTGTCTATGACTGAATCACTGATTCTCCGAATCAGCATCAAATCTTCAGATTCAGATTAATTGAATTGGGACAGTGATCTGAATCAACTAATCGAATCACTGTCCCTGATTCAGGCCAAGTCCGAATCGAATATGGCCCATTTCGCACACCCCTACTCCCTAACTGTTGTCAGTGGATTGCAGTAATGTCTACCCTTTTTGTTATGGAAGTTCACTGGTAAAGGTACAATATTTCTTTGCGAAATTTTGAAAGTTGACGCAAGTCAGCTCACAGAGGTCAGCTCTTAGGTCAGCTCACAGAGGTAGTGAAGGCTAAAGATGTGGTAGTCATGGGGGACCTGAACTTCCCGGACATCTGCTGGGAGGAGCAGTCAGCCAGGTCTGACCTCTCACATAGGTTCTTAGACAGAGTGCAGGACCCCCATCTAACACAGGAGGTGCACAGCCTCACCAGGGGGGATGCCCTTTTGGACCTAGTGCTGGCCACGGATGATGACCTGGTGAGGGGGCGGTGGGTGCTCAACCACCTGGGCGACAGTGATCATCGCCTGCTGGAATTTACCATCCAGTGCAAGGTGACAAAGGCATGCAGTAAGGCAGCAGCCCTAGATTTCAGGAGGGCAAACTTCAAAGAGCTAAGGAGGATAGTTGGGGATGCGCTGAGGTCCCAGAGGGGAGGGAAGCCAGATGTCCAAGGAGAGTGGTTGCTCCTTAAAGAGGCGATCCTCCAAGCCCAAAGGAAGGTAATCCCAACGAGGATCAAAGGGAGCAGGAGAGCACACAAGCCTCCATGGCTCACCGAAAGCATCCGGGAATGTCTCCTTGCTAAAAAGGAGGCGTACACCCAATGGAAAGAAGGGGTCATCACCAGGGATGACTATTCTGCAGTTGCTCGGGGATGTAGGGGGGCAGTCAAGAAGGCCAAGGCAGAGATGGAATTAGGACTAGCTTTTCAGATTAAGGACAATAAGAAGTCCTTTTTTTAAATGCATAGGGGGCAAAAAGAAGGTCCTGGATAACATGGGGCCCTTGCAGGACACATTGGGAAATTTGGTCGTCACACCAGACGACAAAGCTAACATGTTTAACAATTTCTTTGCCTCTGTCTTCCTAAGTAGGGACCAGAACAGCCACCTCCCTGCTGGGCCCCCCTCGGGCCCCAGGGGAGGCACACCTGGGCCAAAGGTGAGCGTGGAACTAGTTAGGGAGTTTCTGGAGGGGCTGGGTGTGTTTAAGTCAGCCGGCCTGGACAATCTCCACCCTAGAGTTCTAAAGGAATTGGCCGAGGTCATTGCAGGACCCGTGGCACGGCTTTACGAGCACTTGTGGTGCTCTGGTATGGTGCCGGAGGACTGGAAGAGGGCCAACGTGGTTCCCATCTTCGAAAGAGGGAGGAAGGAGGACCCGGGAAACTATAGGCCAGTCAGTCTTACCTTGATCCTAGGCAAGCTGTTTGAGAAAATTATGCTGGCACACATCCATGAGGGGCCAGCTGGGGACTGCATGCTTAGGGGCCATAAACACAGGTTCATCAGTGGCAGGTCCTGTCAGACCAACCTGGTGGCCTTCTATGATCAGATTACCAGATCATTAGATACAGGGGTAGCAGTGAACATAGTCTTCCTGGACTTCTGGAAAGCTTTTGACACTGTCTCTCACCCCGTTCTCATTAAGAAACTGGGGGACTGTGGTGTCGACACCCACACAGTCAATTGGGTTGCCAACTGGCTGGAGGGCCGCGCCCAGAGGGTGGTAGCGGATGGGTCCTTTTCAGCCTGGAAGGACGTGGACAGTGGGGTTCCGCAGGGCTCGGTCCTCGGGCCTGCACTGTTCAACATCTTCATCAGTGATTTGGACGAGGGGGTAAAAAGCACCCTGTTCAAATTTGCTGATGACACTAAGATGTGTGTGGGGAGGGATGTGGGCACACTAGAAGGAAGCATCAGGCTACAATCAGACCTAGACAGGTTACAAGGGTGGGCGGATGTGAATAGGATGGGATTCAGCACAGACAAGTGCAAAGTGATGCACCTGGGGAGGAACAACCAGCACCATAACTACAGGTTGGGGAACTCCCCTCTTGTTAGCACGGAGGCGGAAAAGGATCTTGGAGTCATGATTGACTCCGAGATGAACATGGGCTGGCAGTGTGGGGATGCAGTCACGAAGGCCAACCGTACCTTGTCATGCATCCACAGATGCTTCTTGAGCAGGTCCAAAGAGGTGATCCTCCCCCTGTATGCGACACTGGTCAGGCCACAGTTGGAGTTCTGCATCCAGCACTGGGTGCCATACTTCAAGAGGGATGTGGACAGTATGGAGAGGGTCCAGAGGAGGGCCACTTGCATGATCAGGGGGCAGCAGGGCAGGCCCTATGAGGAGAGGCTTCGGGACCTGAACCTGTTCAGCCTCGAAAAGAGAAGGCTGAGGGGGGATCTTGTGGCCTGTTATAAACTAGTCAGGGGGGATCAGCAGGCACTGGGGGAGTCCCTGTTCCCCCAAACGCTACCAGGAGTGACTAGGAATAATGGTCACAAGCTGGCAGAGGGTAGATTTAGGTTAGATATCAGGAGGCGCTACTTCACGATCAGGGCGGCTAGGTTCTGGAACGAACTTCCAAGAGAAGCGGTGCAGGCTCCTACCCTGGAGGTTTTTAAGAGGAGGTTGGATGAACATCTTGCTGGGGTCGTTTGACCCCAGTATTATTTCCTGCCATGGCAGGGGGTCGGACTAGATGATCTACTCGGGTCCCTTCTGAAACTATGAAACTAAGTCTGTTGGTTAGAATACTGGGGAATTGCTCATGTATGTAATGCTTTTTTCAGATCAGTAGTTAATATTAATAGTTTCTATATAGGGTGTTAGATAGTTCTGTAATTGTCCAGTGGAATTAGGTGGCATTCTAGGGAGTCTGGTGCCCAGCTCTTACTGAAAGCCAGTATTATGCATCTTAACTTCCTAATGTGGTACTAGAAGTCTCAGTCACAGTATATTATTTTGTGTGGTCTGATATATAAAGTTTTATTGTTAATTGCTTCTATAAAATGACAAATGTGGCATTTTATTCTACACATTGTGTCTGGTTTTTTTTTGCATCTATGCTTACTATAGTTGCCTAGCGTACTTTGAAGGAGATCCATGCCAGCTCTCTTCTGCTGGGAGAGTAGCATTTCTTCAACGGCTGTCTTTGTATATACAAACAAACAATTGGATAAGTTTTTGGCAACCATAGGAATGAATTTTACTGCTTTCATAATGGTTTAAGAAGTCTGGTAAATCTGCCTGGGTTGTCCACCTTTTTCTTGCTGTAACAATATTTTTATTGCAATATTTTATTTTAAAAAAAGAAAGAAAAGCTGCATTTGGTAAGGAAAAAAGCAAAGTAGCAAATGTTTGATACAGCCACAACTGACGATGCAAGAGTCTTTATTTTCCAGGAGATGTTTCCTAATAAATGAAGTAGGGGTTTGGTAGTTGCATGGTTTTTGAATACTGGCTGTTCAGTAACTGCAAGGGATGGGGAGGGAGTGGAATATAGATAAGTATGTTCACCAGATATTTGCTCAGGAATGCAATTGCATGCAATAACTTTTTTTAAGGTCTGGAAATTTGGCAATGGGGGAATGGTGGCTATTAATACAGCCATCCTTCCCCCTGCCAAATTCACAAACCCCAGACCCTGCATGCAAGGTGGAAAGGTTTTCCTTACTTTCAGAGGTTTAAAGCAACAATGCATTTTGTTTTTATTTTCTGTAATAAGTGATTTAAAACTACGTCTCCTTTCCTTTTTGTTTGGAAATTGAAGATTTTTGTTATGTGTTTACCTTTTTTACAGGTGTGTGATTTTTTTTTTTTTCTTAAGAGGATATGCATAATACTACCAAACAAACTTTCAGAACTCCTAAGGCAAGCCCATTTAAATCCTGAAATTAGCGTTATAAATTAAAAAAAAAAAAAAAAAAAAAAAGGGTTTTGCGGGGAAGATGAGAGCATTTGTGTTCTGGGTTTTGAGTCTTGCAAAAGCACTAGGATCTTCTTTCAGGAACAGGGGATTAGAAGAGGTCCTCTTGGGTTGGCAATCCAGTTCTTTTGCCATTTAAGGGCACTCATGACTTTAAAAATAAGCAGGGTTTGTCTCCACCATTCATATTGGAAAGCTGTTCTACCCCAGGGGTGCTCAACCTCTGGTCTGTGGGCCAGATATGGCCTGTGGTGCCACTTCATATGGCTCATGAGGATCCTCACAGTTCTGGAAACAGGGCAGTGTGGGAATGATGGCTATTATGGCTATTCTTCCCCCTGCCAAATTCCCAAACTCTCAAGCCCTGCATACCTGGTGGGAATCAAGCCATGCCCCCTTTTCCCACACAGGGCCAGGTCACATTCCCCCCTCCCCCTGCAGTGGGTAAAGCTTCCTTTTCCTTCCTCCCACGGGGCCAATCTTAGGCTGGGCTGTCCTCCTACTCTTCTCAAACCTGGCTGGAGACTGGCTCAGAACCACTATGGCCAGCAGTTGGATGAGGTACTGTCCATCTGGTCTGCGGGGTGAAAAGTGTTGAGCCACCATTGTTCTCTAGACCATAACTATCTGATACCTGATCAGAAACAGTCTTCTAATATCGAGCCAGGATTTATTTATATTCATTTTATTCTTGTCAGCATTGTCCTTTAGCTTCTCTTTCTCATATTTGATTTTCTGTATCTGTAAAGACCAGTAATGCTTCCAGTCTCTGTTTTAAAAATTAAGTTCTCCTTTCAAGAGGCTACCCTGCATCTATTCTAGTTTGAAATGGAATGACCAGATGAAGTATCACTGGTTGCTGATAGTGTCCGAAATGCTTACTTCTTTGCTAGAAATTCCTCTTCTGATGTATCCTAAGATTACTTGTACCTTTTTCTATAAACACATTAGATTTGTGGCTGAGATCTCATAATTAAATAGCGTACCCAAGTTTTTGTCTTCCATGGTCGTTTTTGAATTATCAGAATTTCTGCTGTAAACTGGGAGGTCATTAGTCTCAACTATAATGTTGCACTGTGTATGATTAAGCTTAATTATGCATCTATTACAAGTCCCAAATATGATCAGATTCTTATTTTTATGATACTTTTATCTTCCTCTGCATTAACAATACCTCCGAACTAATTGGTCTTGGTTTTCTGTAAGTCTCATTTTATTATTAGCCTGCCTAACCTCCAGAGACTTCATTTTCTTTGCTGATCCGTCTTTGTCCTCTTCCACCATTCACTCTTCTTTGCTTCTCTAAACTGAAGACTGAGATTTGGTATGTAATTGCTTGATTCCAGGAGCTCTGGCTCAAAGTAAATACCAAATATTTTGGGTCAATACTGTACAGTAGGGGTGTGTGAAACGGGCTGTATTCGATTCAGACTCGGCCTGAATTGGGGACAGTGATTTGATTAGTTAATTCAGATCGCTGACCTGATTTGATTTAGGTTGGATCTCAATCTGAAGATTTGATGCTGATTCGGACATGGAAACAACTTTAAATGTTTTTTTTCTACGTACCTCGAGGTACCAGGTGTGTCTCATGAACACTGCGATGGTGGGGAGATGGAGCGTCCCACTGGAGCGCAGTGGGCCCCTGTGTGCTCAACAGTGAACCTGGAAGTGGACCAGAAGTAGTTCTGGTCCACTTCTGGGTCTGCCGCTGAGTGCGCTGGGGGCCTCTCTGCATCCCCCCCCACTTTGGCAATCAGCTGCAGGGGGACCCCAGGTCCCCCCTCCAGAACCAGGAGGCATTAGTCACTGAGCCAGGGGATCTGAGCGCCCTCACTGCATGCTCCCCGGCAGACCCAGAAGTGGACCGGAAGTGCTTCTGATCCACTTCTGGGTCTGGTGCCAAGCATGCTGAGGACTCCTCTGTGCTCCTGTGGGACACTTCATCTGCCCAAGCATCTCAGCATTCACGAGACGCCTGGTACCTTGAGGTATATAGAAAAAACATTTAAAGTTTTACACAGCCCTACTGTATAGTATTGACAACACAGTTATTAATTATACGCATGGGCTAGGAGTTGGAGAAATGGGAGGTACCATTTGTGTTAATGAGGAAAGGAAGTTAAAGGTACTTGTCTATGCATCATCACTAGTAAAAGTCTAAGTTACACTAAAGCAGGGGTTCTCAGCCTCTTTCTTTCTGAGGACATCCCCCTCCCCCCCCACTCACCATGCTATAAAAGCCTCATGCCCCACCTGTGCCACAACTGCCCAGCTCCCCAACCCCACCCTTTCAGCACCAGGGTGCAGCAAACAGGGGCTGGTAGCAGGGAGCCCAGGTGCCCTACTCACTTGAGCAGCCGCAGTGTGCATGCAGGAGTGAGTACTTGCACATACCTGCTTGAGAACGCCTGTGTGGGGATAGGATGCACAGACCCCAGCAATAATCAGGGCAGAGAAGCTCAAACAATACCAGTTGCCTGCGGGCTGCCTGGTGACTTCCATCCAATATCCAAAGCCACTTGGCTGACAGCAGGCTCCCAGATGGGTCCCAACGGCAGGCAGGCAGGCAGTGCGGGGTGGGGTGGGGTGGGATAGGACAGGACAGCCTGTGGACCAAGCATGCCTCAACGTCTTGTATGCTGCAAGGTGAAGGCAGGGGGGAAAATCACCCACCCTGGACAGATGCACCTCCCCCTCCCACATGCTCCCAGGAGGCATCTGCTGGGTGGCCCCACATGGGTAGGAGCCAGTGCCGCCCCAAGGCACTAAGCACTGGGCACCGGGGCAAGCACCAGGGGGATAGGAGGTACGAAGCAATATTCATAGTTTTGTGATTCATCACAGAGTTGCTGTCTTCATCTGTGTATATGCTCTAACTGCGTCTGAGTTCACATCCTATGACCACAAATGAATGCTGGCTGTTTGCCTTGATTGCAAGGAATATTGATTGCATTTACAATACTTTTTTTGCTATTACAGTCTGTCATGTGCTATGTAGACAAATTATTGATGCAAGATCACATGTCACATCTTTCACTGAAATAGGAGAAATGGAAATGAGCCGTATGTCTTGTTTAAATTTTAGGCTTTATAAAAGCATTAATTACATTAACATGTGGCATTTCTAGGAAACTGTTCCTTGGTCATTTTCTTCTTAGCTGATTGTGAATTCTAGGAAGCTCTTCATTGTACTAGTTGTTGTCACTGGAATTTTTAACTGCAGTATCCTGTGTTTAGGTTGTAAGGGGTGTGTGTGGTATAACAGTGTTTTTGATAACTTACTGTAATGCTGCTTTTTGTGAAGAACAGGTACTGCATGTCTCACAGAATATATAGTATTTTACATGCTCCACTGTGTTGCCCTGTTGTCTGGCCTGCAGGGCTCCCCATGGGTCTGGAAATTTAGCAGCAAGGTAGTGGTGGTACTGTTCCCTTGCTGCCAAATTTCTAGAATCGGGTACATGATCCCAGTGCACAGGGCTAGGTAAGGGTGGTGTGGGGTTTCCAGGGGTCAATCCTGGTGTGGAGGGCCAGGAGGAGGTGGTGCTGGGGCCCCCAGTGCCTGATCCCAGTGTGTGGTGTAAGGGGGAAGGTGCTGGGGTTCCAGTGCTCCATCTGGTCCCCAGGCCACTCGTCTGGCTCAGGGCGCTGATCCTAATGTGCGGGAGAGATGGGGGTGCTAGGGTCCCTGGGGCCTGATCCTGGTGCTTGCTGGGGCAGTGCTGAGGCCTGATCCTGGCTTTAGGGGGTGGGGGAAGAGGGGCTGGTGCCAGGGTCTTGGGGTTCCTTCTGGCGCAGAACTGGCTCCAGGTCACTTGTTTGGCCTATGGGGTCAAAAGGTCGAGCAATGTTGTTCTAGTGTACAGCATTTAATAGCTTTTCCATGGTTTTAAATTGGGTATAGCTTTTCTTTTCTTCTGGTCCTGAACATTTATATTAAAAGAATTCTCTTTCAGCCTGTGTCTCTATCCTGTGTCTTTTTTATAGGCTTATTCTTAATTGTTTCTTGGGGGCAAATATTGGTCAGTTTTGTACTTGTTTCAGAAAAAACAGTTGGAAGTTCTGGTTTTTGTGGTCTAAAAAAATAATGGGTAGGCACTCCTGAATTCCTTATAGCATGACTTCCACTTGTATCATTTAAACAAGGGTAAATATAATGAAATAATATTTGAAAGATAACATTCTTGTGTGCATGCAACTTATGTGTTTTATGTGCATGTGGTGTTATATTAAAAAAATCTCCTTGTATAGCAAGGAAAACTTGGTATGTTGACAGTAATCATAGAAACAGCCTCTCTGCATCCGAACTTGTTTTATGAAAAGTAGTTGGACCCTTTGGTTTGACATGCTGGTTGCTGACAAATCAACTGGCTGGATATACTGGTTTTATCCAGCAACTGATCTATTAATGATTTGGAGAACGTTGATTGCTCACCTTTTATGATTTTGTAAAAGATCCTTTTAACTTAGAATCACAGAAAAGTGGGACTGGAGGGGGACTGCTGGAAGGTCATCTATTCTAGCCTCTGCTCAAGGCAGGATCATCTCTGTCTCAGCCATTCTAGGCAAGTGTTTGTCTAGTTTGCTCTTAAAAAATTTCAAGGATACAGATTCCACAGCCATTTCACAAGGGATGGTAAGAGGCAGTGGCTAACAGGAGAAGGGTTAATAACTTCACATTTCAAAATACAAATGAAAGTAGGACTATATCGTTTGATCATATTTGTTTTAGCCTGTATGGAAATCATAATTAATGGCTACTTTAATCTTCTTTAGCATATATACACTTAGAATTTCTTTCCTTTTTCATATAATATGTGAATATTTTCAAACTTATTTTAAACCACGTATTTTAAGAGCAGCTGAGGAAACATTAAATTCAACCTAATATAAACTGAATGTAATATTTTAAGAGCCCCTTTCTTTAACCTGTTTTTACAGATCTTTGTCACTTATCAGCTAATATTTGGCACCAGGAAAATCTCATATAAAAATAAACACTGTACTCCTGTTTTGTGTCTGTGCATGCACTAATGTGTGCACTTGGAGTTATTATTTATTAGTGGAGAGACTTGGCTTTTTTACTGAGGCTGCCTGAAAAGGTGAGGAAAAAAATACTAGATAGCATCAGCTTTACTGTTTGGGAAAAAAAAGTTATAATAAAAAGTGGTGGCACTGTTACTTTTCTTCAGATTTAGAGAACATTGCAAGAAGGTGGAGAAGTATTTCTAAAAACAGCACCCTTGCCTTGTTAGCATTTTCACATTTTTTTTTTAACCTAAAAAACGCCCAGGAACAAGCCAAAACAAACTTTTTGAATGTTTTACCAGCTCAGCCTTCTGACTGATAAGAACAGCACCTAAGTTACCTGCTTGGGAAGGCAGAATGGGGAGAAAATATCTTACTCTCGGGGAGCTAGTGAACAGAATTCCATCAGGTTTACATTTTGAGATCAAGAAAAATGATGAGGTAATATATATGTGACTTCATAGGTTCAGGTTTAGTACATTAAATTGTTCAGGTAATTGAGAGAGAAGGTAGGGTTGCAGGGGAAAGTGGTGTTTGAGTCCCTCAGAAAATAGAGGGGATGTTCATGATTTTTCTAATCTACTGGTACCCTCAATTCTGAACTGCTGAGAATAAAAAGATAGGAAATGCTCTATGGAGGCTGAATCAATCGGGCTATTTCCTAATACTGTATCTTGCCTCACAGTAGACAAATCCAGCGGACCTAAGCTGCCCTAGTCATTGCTACTTAGGAATGTCCTCATTGGGTGCAGTGGGGAAAGGAGTTTTCATGTTCTCTCTCATTAATTTGAGTACCAGAGATGATGGCATTGTCTGATGTCTGACTGTCTGTTTTTACTTATGCAAAACAGGTAATTTTTTTTAAGGTAGATTGGTTTTGACACTAAGTAAAGAGTTTCTTAGAAAGGCATAGCTCTGTGGGAAAAATAGCTGCCTATTCCTACTTCCAGATTATAGCAAATTTGACAAGTTATGCCCCATTCTGACAACTGTTAGACAAATGAGTTTAAAAGTAGAGCTTAAAAGTTTTATCTAACTATTAAGTGTAGCTTTTGTAATTGCAGAACTAATGCGCACAATTTTATTTCTTAGCTTCCTTAACTTCAGCATTATTTGAAATAAGCAAGTTGAAATACATGCATCTGTTCACATTGGTTATTTTGGTCAATAGTTGTTAGTTTTTAAAGTTGCTGCATTTCTTTATAAAAAAGACTCTCAAAAGAGGATAGTCCTGGCTGACAATATCAACATTTTTGTTTTTCTATAATTGGCGCTTTAATGCTTCCTGGTTTTTTTTCCTGCCTTTTGGTATATGTAGGCCAGTCTCACTATGGTGTGTGAGTTGAATAATTCTAGAGCTGCTAACATTTGTCATATTTGTATGGGAAAGGACTTGCCCCAAGGGTGGATCCAGAGTGGTGCAGTGGTTCAATCATGATCCCCTTCGATTCCTAGTCTACCTAATTTTCAAACCAATTGCCGGACAGTGACAGCAGCATTTCTGTTCCAGCAGCGGTGAGGGAGTTGCTTGAATTCATAGCTCATTGTAAACTACCAGATTCCTCCTCAACTCTTCATTCAAGGTGTGAACCTCTCTCTTTCTTTTTTTAATGGTTTTGATATAATGCTCCACTAATCAAGCTATCCTTTCTTTTGCAGTTCTGCTGTCTGTTAGCTGCTCCTCTTAACGTAGCTCTTGTTTCACAGTCTGTTTTTAAAGCTAGCTGGAAACATTAATTAGGGTGTAGAAATACTTTTCAATGAAGCACTAAATGCACTGTCAAGATGTCCAGGAAGGCTAGATTATTTTTAATGAATCTGAAAGAGATGTACATTTAATTCTAATGACTACAGGACTAAAGAAACACAGACTATTTTTCTTTTTTGCCTAGTTTGTTGTATTTTTTTTTTTTGCTACATAATCTATGATACAGCAAATTTAATACACATTCCAGTTAAGTTATATTTGTTTTTGCTTTGATCTTAAACTGAATAGGCCTCTAATGCATTGCTTCTAGAGAAAAATGTGGAAAAAAACCCTGTGTTGTGTTATGTGATGGAGCACCATACCATCTGCACCCCTCGTCAAAATCCCAGATCTGTCCGTGGCTTGGCTTATTTGAGTTTAGTTCATCTGTTGTTTTATAGACTATAGATGTTATTTCAAAGTGTAAATTTCTCTTTTCTGGATTGTCAAGTTTTGTATCCCATCTGGAATTTTTCCTGTATTTTTCAAGTATAGTTGTGAGCTTTCTGTTCCTTTTTGAAATGGCTACATGCAGGTCTTTTCCCCCTGGCTTGTATATGTAAAGTGCATGTGTGCATGCACACGCACACGTGCTTTCTACCCAGAAGAAAATCTGGGGTAGCAGACAAGAGATTCTTTTGATAGCTGACATGGAAAATTCAGTATTAGGGTGAAATCTTGGACTCACTGAAATCGGTGGGAGTTTTTTGCCTTTGATTTCTGTGAGAGATTCAAGCTTAAAAATTTATACTCTTTAAAATATAGTTAAACATTCAGCAAGCATCTATTTTGTGTTAATCTGTCTTTGCACTTGGCTACATATTTCAGCTAAAGCTGGGGAGGGGTGTTTGCATTGCTGATGAAAGTAGTAAAAGGTTATGCTTTGCTCTTACTAATGGGTTAGCATTGTTATTTTTCAGCATTATGATGAATTATTTAATAGTGGCGTGTACAGCAGTAGGGTATAACAACCTCTGCTTAGGTACCAGATATAGCTAACCAGAATATTTCATTTTGACAGCTTCCAAAATACAAAATTTTAATTAAAAAGAAGTGTGCTACTTTAGTAGTACTACAGCGAATAAAACACACAAATGGAGAATCTGACTATGGAAGTCCAGATCCTTCAAGTGAGAAAGAGGACTAACAATTACAGTGTTAGGTACCATTAACTCATCAGATAATTTTAATGAGTTAGATTTTGCTTTATAAATATGCATCAATTCTTCTTGCCTTGTTTGGAAATTTTTGCGCAATTTCTCTAACACTTTTTTTTTCTTTGATCTGTTAAAACATCTGACAGTTGTAAAGCTATAAAAGGACAACTGCTTTCTGTTCTGAAGAACATTTGTTAGGTTTCTCCTGTTTCCTTATTAGGGTCAGACCCTGAATAAATTGTACTGCCCTTAATATTTTTAAAAACCTTTAAAAAATTAAGATTTGACCATTAACCTACTATAGGGAGTAGCTCTTTTTAAAAAAAACTTTCGTAAAGTGGATAGTTGGGGAAAGTGCAAAATGATCTCATTTTATGATATATGACTGGTGATTTGAAATATCATTTTCTATTAGGAATGCTTAGAATCTAGTAGTAAGAGGAAGATTTTGAAACAGTACAAATGTGTAAAGGAAGTAGATATCTGTCACAGTAACACATAATGTATAAGGGTGCTTATAATACAATACCATAACACATGCAGACGGTCTCTGACAATTGTGTTGAACATTAAGAGGTATTTAGCTCTGCGTTATAAAAAGGTTGCTCAGCTGACCTTCAGCTTTAAAAACTAAAGATGTGACTCTGATATGCTTGGAAAAAAATGCAGTTTGTCTGTGCATGCTGGCATTGTATGTATTCATGCTGTGTAATAATGCAAGGCCTGGCCTTTCTCTGAAAAGGTGAATTGAAAGCATACTTCATCTTGTACGTGTCGTATCAAAGACATGTACATTAGCCAATGTTTGTTAAAACGTTATTTTAACAAATTTAATTTTTTTTACGTTTAACAAATTTAAACATTGTTAAAACAATGTTTGTTGTAATACAGGTTATTGTGTTTAAAAGTTGTAATTTTTATCAACATTATCCAGCTATTTGGAAACCCTTGTACATTTGAAGTACAGAATGATTCCAAAGTGGTAAAGCCGCAGTCAAAAAATATTTAGGGATGGTCTGATCAGATTGACTTTAGCTTCATGCTGAGCAGGTCACTGATGTACTGGGAACTAAATTTGAAACCTGAGTCTGATCCCTCCTGCAATAATTATTAAAGGGTGGGCTTGTGTGGAGACAATGTAACTTGATCTTTACCAATCATCTTCCCAGCTTTCCTTTTGAGAAGAATGTGTAAACAAGCAAGATATTGCAAAACACTTCATTTAAATATGAAGTTTATCTTCACCATTCAGGGAGGGTACGAAGTGTCCTTTTTCAGAGATACAAGTAGTTAAGACACTGAAACTTATGGCAGAATTATGAGTAGAACTTGGACCTCCCAGTTAGAAACCACAAAATACAGCTTTCTTCCATATGAGGGTGGTTAGATCGTCTGTATATTTTTTTTCATTTAATTATGGTATTTATTTTTTTTCTAAGAGAGGAAATATATTTAACAAGAACTGCTATTTTATTTCCATCTGTCAACTTCTAATAGTAAATGGAGGGCACTTGCTTTTTTCTCTTTTAATATTTAAACCTGTGAAAATTTAGGATTTTTAAGAATCTGATTTGGGGTTGTCCTTCTCGTCATACTCTTTCCCCTTTTCCAGGTATGGGTTTTTACTT
Source organism: Crocodylus siamensis (assembly GCF_052110815.1). Lineage (NCBI taxonomy): Eukaryota > Metazoa > Chordata > Crocodylia > Crocodylidae > Crocodylus > Crocodylus siamensis. The sequence goes on along the minus strand of NC_143396.1, from coordinate 87,060,230 downwards.
TCTAAAGGCATGTTTTGCTAGGTGTCATATCACATTTACCCAAAGAGCTGTCTGCCTATGTCTGTAGACCAACACAGATACAACCAACACGCCTGAAACGCTGTAGTTCCTGCACTATATGTACTATGTAGACATCTGAGCTAGTTTTTAAAGTAGCTGCCTCTGGTGCTGCTTGCAAGGACTATGGCAGTGCTGAACTCAGTGCAGTTAAATAGTCAGTGAATGCATCTACATGAGACGCTAAATGTGCAGTAAACCAGTTCTACTATGCCTTAGCGCAGCAAGCAAAAACTCTGCTAATGCGCAGTAGAATTAGTCTACTGCATGTTAGCATCACAAAAAGTATGCAACAGTGCTACTTAGCACCGATTATGGTGCATTTAAGTTAGTACTTGTTACGGGCTCTAAACTTAATGTGTAATGTGGTACATTAAGGAACATGCAGATGTGCCCAGTGTGTGTGTTTTGCATTGAGCTCTCTTGCTGTGGCTATTCTACTAGCAGTATCTAAGTTGCCTAGTTTAAAGCCAACTCAAGCTTGTAGTAAGTGCAGTTGCAGCTTTGACTGCATTGTAGCTATACCAGGAGAGAGTGTGTTTATATTTTCTACCGTGGTACAACTGTCTTGGTGATCTGAATGTTTGTCATTGCTATAATGTTGTCTTAAACATTAGGAATTTTAACTGTATAATGTATAATGTCCAAAAGTGGGAAAGTTACTAATCTGAGGATTTGCTTTCCTAAAAGGGAGTTCTTTAAAGATAATTGTTTTAATCATGCCAATTAGGCTGTTGCTGATCTATGGTATTTATTTAAAAAAGAAAATGCATTCAGACTGTTAAGCCTTAAAGTTGTGGACATATATAGCAAGTAGGTATAACAACTTACCGCTGCTACCTTTGTCATCTTTCACACTTAAATCCTGTTGTTTTGTTGAACTTATTTGTGTGGTTTTAAAATTTGAATGCCAGTTCTTTGGAACAAGTACTATTTTTCCCTAGACATTCATATAACAGGAAGCATAGTGGAACCAAATTATCATTAGATCCTCTGGGCATCACGCACTCTGAATATCAAAATACTTTCCTGTGAGAAAATGGTACTTTCCTAGGTGGTAAAGAGAAGATGTTTTGCGTTAGCAAATATAAATATTTATAGTACACATTCATGGGTTATAATACTAAGGCAGACTGGTGTATATAAAGTGTATCTAATGTTTCTGTTTCACAGGGTTGAACTGTTTTGTGTCTGGTCTGCATTGTTACTACTACTACCCGTTAAGCTTCACCAAACATCAGAATTCTGACAGGTTTTCAACCATAATAATTTGGTTGAAAATGTAAAAACTAGGTCTGTCAATTAATCGCCGTTCATGTAGCGCATTAATTGGTTCTTGTATTTATTTTATTTAATGCATTAATTGTGCACGTAGTTTTGGAGCCTGTACCTGGGCTCCGCTCCATCACCACCACCTCCAGCTGCCCAGGGGAGCATCAGTGGCAGTGCAGTGGAGCTGCAGGGCAGCTTGGTTGCCGGCTCCAGGCTGCTGCAGCAGGAAGGGGAGGGGGGGGAGCATGCACAGACGCATGAGATGCTGCAGCATGCACATAGCTGGGAATGCAACCTGGCTACCCTGCAGCTCCTCTGCACTGCCACTGCTGCCCCACTGGGCGGCCTGGTGGCAGCAGAGTCGCTTCATAGAATTGCAACAATATTTTAATGCCTTTTTTTAGTCCTTGTTGCATTGAAAAATCCTCAAATGAAATAAAAAGGCAAATACCTTGACCCTTGCATGAGAGTATTGGAAGTAACTTTAAAACAATAGCAGTCGCATCTGATATAGCAACATCCTATTTATAGGTGGAAACAGCTGCATCCTTTGCCTTTACATACAAGAAACCCTATTGTTCTCAAATCACCAGGTTAGTGATACTGTGAGAAAATGAAGAACTCCTACAGAGGTATTATTAAAGATACTTTAACACAAAAAGGAAAGAGGGTATGGTTTCTTTTGATCTTACTCTTTTTTTTTTTTTTTAAAAAGGATCCAGATATTAACACAGTATCTCTTAATTTAAGTATATGTGTCATCTGTACTGTCTAAGCTTTATATGATGGCAGGGCATCATATAAGACTAATTGGTTCAGAGTGGCATAGGAGTTCATAGTTGACAGATTACATTGAGGATGATTAATGAGGATGATTAATCCTGGATTCATGATTTAGCTCTTAATTTGTTTTTTGTTATGGCTTTTGAATTGTATCATTTTGGGTTTCACAAAAACTGTCTTTAAGAATGCTCTGTATCAATTCTATCCATCTTTTTAGTTTGAGGACTGAATTTTAAACAAAATAATCTCAGTTAAGTATTTCGAAGAAAATTGTCTTGTGGGATTCCCCTTTGCACTTTAATTAGAGCAAGAGGAACAAATTGATTACCATACCACCATCTGGGAGTCTAGTGGGTACAGGGGAATCTCCAGCAGGTGTAGATTTAGCCTACTGTTGAGAGCATGTATTTCCTATATATCTTCCTCCTCCTCCTCCACATTTTATTGAGAAGCTCTGGAAGTGTGTGTGTGTGTGTGTGTGTGTGTGTGTGTGTGTACACATGCGCTCGCATGAGTACATGTGCGCATATATTTAACATTCCTATTCCTAAGTCATGCTGAAGAGAATGAAAGAATGAATATTTACTTATGTTCCAAGTATTGAAGCATAACAATTTTGGAACAGCAAACTTTTAATTAAAGTAATTTTCAGGACTCATGACATGACATACCCCTGCTTGAGTTTTATTTGAAATACACTGCTGTTAAAAAGGTACTTCAATAAGAAGCAAAATGTCAAATGTCAGTTCCTACCTCTTTACTGGGGCAATTAGAGTTATCCTAGCCTTTCAGTAGTGTCTTAGTTAAATTTCATGCACCAACCTCCATGTTGGACCAGATCACTTTTGGCTGCCTTTACACCAACTGAATAAATTTTTATAATTATTCACTGAGGTTTTCTGGTGGGCTGACTTCTGCTTTTAACACTGATTTCTTCTTTGTTCCCCCTACCTTAAAAGTCTGTACAGTCAAAATCCAAGAGGAGTCGGTGCAAGTGACAAGTACCTGGAAATTCTGAAAATTTATCACTTGATGCCTTACAGGTTTTAGGGCCAGATTAATTTATTAGGATGATAGCCTATTAATTTTTAGGAAAATCTGACCTGCATGTCACGGGCTACGAGCCCTGGCTTGTTAACTTCAGCATCAAGCCTTTAATGTATGTTTGGGCATATTTTTTAGTAGTTAGCAAATTTTGATTTAAAGATAATTTTGCAGAATTGAACAAATCCTAAAGCAGATTGTTCTAGTTTATCCCCGTTGTTTTTCTAAAAAAGAAAAAAAAAAACCTCCCAAAAGCTCTTCATGTCTGAATTTTGTCATACTCCATCCTCTAATAATCAAATCTTTTCCTACTTTAAAAAAAAAAAAAAATCAGAAATTTCTTCTGGAGATACTTGTAGAGGTCACTACTTAATCTTCTTAGGTTTAACTAGAAATATTGAGCTCTTTGAACTTCTATACAATCTAAGTTTCCATTCTGTGAAATGAGCCCAATACTTGGACTGAAAAAGATCCCTCTTTAGTGTGTGTGTGTGACTGAATTTGGATCTTTATGGAAGTTATTCCAGACTTGTTTCTTCTGTTTAACTTCCACCATCATTCAATTCATTTTAGATTTATTTATTTTTTTTGTTTTCTATTTTTATGGCATCATAATATTACGATTTTGGGATACAGCCATTGCTTTTGCTGCTCTGTGGTTTTGGAAGTTCGCGCTGTTATGAGTAATGCTGAAGTTGGTATCTAGCAATGTAAATTTTGTAGCATCCACTTTTTTCTGCCTTGGAGTTTGGCTGTGTACTGATCACCACTGGGCCTACTGGATGTGCCTGGTGATTTTTATCTCTTTGATTAGCTACTTTGTATGTAGATTTTTATGAGAGAAAATTGTAATGATCGGCAATTGCAATCAAGGCTTTACACCAGAAGTCTCTTGTTATTTTTGTTAAAGATTTTTGTCCCGTTGTATTCTCCTCTCTCCTTTTACCCTTCCACTGGCTGGGCTCTGTGAAGGGAATCGGGGCTGCCCCGCTCAGCTGCCAGGCGGGGGGACCATCTCTGCTGGCCCCAGCCTCCCCTACCCCAACCGGCGAAACTTGCCACGCACCAAAGCATGCATGGCACAGGCATTCCCTGGGCTCAAGGTGCGGCGCTGCTACTTTTCCCTGGGGAACCAAACATCCACACTCATGTGGACGTGGCCACAGATTTCAAATGGGAATCCATAATATCAACAATACTTATGACCTGCTGTGGCTTTTGAGTTCTTTTCAATAGAAGATTTTGCTCTGTTCTTCTTTGTAGTCAAAACATGAGTGAAAGCTAAAAGCTGTTATTGTCTATGGGTGCCTTGAGTCTAAAAAGGTGAGAACCACTGGTTTACACTGTGCAGTATATATATAAAAAGCAGGCACACATTTTTCCAGGGAGCGCTTACTGTCTGTACCTTCTCTACTTCTTTGCTACTTTGAAGGCACGTGCAACAGTTACCCAGTTTTTATTAAGCACTATTTATGAATTGGTGCTTAAGTGGCTTAGTGAAGTGCAAATGTTTCCAGTTTGTTTGTTTGTTTTGTTTGTTTGTATCCTCACAGTGCCAAGAAATTTTGTTTGAGGACCACCGCCTGATTTTATGTGAGGTTTTCCACAGACAGAACAGGAAGGCATTACCTGGCGCAAAAAGCTTACAATCAAATGCTTGGGATCACTTTGTCAAAAATTTTACAAAAAATTCTCATTCTTTCTGCACTTTCTTAAGCGCAATGGGGGAAGACTGAGTTAACTACGACCATGTGATTTATTGTAACATTTTATTCAGTTAAATGGGAGATTTTCACGTTTTTACTTTGTATATTTAAAATATCTTTTAATCTGTGTACCTGTTCTGATGAGTTAATTTTCAGTGTTTTATCATACATTTCAGTGCCTAGGTTACTTGAAAATGCTGTTTGGTATTTTTTTTTTTCTTGACTGTGTCAGTTCAAGAACAAGTTGTACGATTACACATTTTTTGCTCACTGTTTTTAAATTGGTCTGTGCATGCTTTTTCTTTTCTTTTTTATTCCTCCATATGGTCTCTTAAGAAGTAAACATTTGAGCAGCAAAATACTCCAGGCCTCTGTGCAAATAAATGTGAACACCGCAGTGTTGTCTATACTTTGCTGTCTGGTCAGGCTTCTCTCTGCTGTCTTAAAAACAAAAAGTAAAACTTTTTCATGGCCACAGTTGTATTAGATACTTTAATGAAATGCCTTTTTGGCAGTTAAGATGGCAATAGTGCAGGGCTCTTAATTTTAAGAGGAAGGAGTTGTACCAGAAAACTTTTGTCAGACATCCAAATACCAACATCTGAGTTGTACATTGACAAATGATCAGAAACGTTTCACTCACCTGGTAATGAGCCCAAAGCAAAAGCTAAATTAATTCACTTAAGCGGGGAAAAAGGATGCCTCAGTGATTCAACAACATATTTCAAAAGGTCTGAGATTCCCAGGCACATTTAGGAGGCTTGCTAGTAAAATGAGGAAATATGTTCCTCTTACTGCTAAGTAAAACAAAAACCACATCAGGTCACCTTTTACCTACTGACCTGTAAATGTGGCTAAATAACTTTAGTGGACTAAGGGTTTAAAGACTATTTTAATATGTAAAATCATGAAAGTTTGTTAATTCAAGTTTAATATTTTACAGGGGATGAAAAGGGGGGAGGGCAACTTTAATATGGAAAATAAGAAAATACAGTATCATTGTTCTATGCCATCTTCTTTGTTGTTTAAGCAGGACACTAATATTAATTATTAGTATGTGTATGTATAATGTGTGTGTATATATATATATATATGTGTATGTATGTTTACATGACATGCAGCTCTAAAGATTTACCCCTCTGGCCACTTCAGCTATTATTACCTTCTTCTGTTCTCTCTGACTTCTGGGTTATCTGTATTAAGTTCAGAATTCTTCTCCCATGTTTCTAATTTTTAAACTTTAAAAAATGTTTTAAGTGTTGTGTGTGGCATTTACAGGGCCTTTCATGATTAACCCCTCCAAAAGGGCTGTGGTGTTTTAACTCGAGGGATTTTCTGTGTGTGTGGAGTTCATGCTGTCAGTGCATTGTGTAAGTTAGCCAGATTGATAGTCTAAATTTTAGAGTTTAATTCTTTGGGCAGAGACTATGACCCTTTTACATTTTGAACAACACTGTGCACAGGCATGTTGATTACAGCAGGGGAATCCAAAAGCTTTTCTTTTGTGAGTTTTAGGAAAATGTTTCACTTCCACACAAGTAGAAATGGAAGTGGTTGTTTTCTACTAAATATCTATTGCAAATTAATGAGAATTTACTGGTATCACAGGGTATTACTAAAGTTGGCGGGGAAAATAGGCCAAAGGATCCATTACAAAACATTTCTCAGTTTCATAACTGTTACATTATTTAAAATATAAGTAATATAGGAAGATACAATTCCTGCTCTGAAATGTTGACAATCTTAAACCCAGAAGTTCTTTTCTACACTTTGGCACATTTTATTACAACTAGCTATTTCTGCTTAAGATGACAGTATAGATATGACTGGAAAATCAGGAATAAGTTGCAGTAGATCGGGGTGCTCAACCTCTGGTGTATGGGCTAGATGTAGCCTCTGGAGCCATTGCATCTGGGCTCCGTATGGGTCTAGAAATCTGACACCGGGGGAGTGGTGGCCATTAATACAGTAGCCACCCCCCGCATTACCAAATCCTCAAACTGATAGGCAACATGTACGGGGGCATGGGGTGGGGGCACATGTCTCCCCTAAGATTGGCTGCCATCGGTGGGTGGTCACAGCTTGTCACCCTCTTTCCCCCTGCTGCTGACACCGCTGCTGGGATCTATGGGCAGTCCTTGATTGCCGCTGCTGCCGCCTACAAAAGTTTGCCTCCCCAATCTCAGGAGGCACCAGTTATTCATGCTCAAACTCCACTCTGTGACTGATTGGAGCCAAGATATGTCCCCTTTCTCTGCAGGGCCGGGTTAGGGCTGGGCCAAAACCCGTTCTCTCCTCAAGCCCCCTTCCCTCTGTGGGGCAGGGTTGGGGCCCGACCATGCCCCCTCCCATACCAGGGTTCAGCCATCCCCTCTTTCCTCTCCATGGGGCTGAGTTAAGCTCCTTTCCCCTGCAGGGATGTATTGGGGCTGGCCTCCCCACCTCTCTGTGACCATATGGTATGCTCTGGGACTTCTCTTGTTTGGGAACACTGGCTGGACCTGGCTTATGAATGGACTGGGTACTGCCAATCCAGCTCACTGTGCAAAAAGTTCGGGTACCACTGCATTAGAGAACTGTATAAAGGGTCTTTTTAATAATATCTGTCCACACTGTTACATTTTTGGCAGACTGTCCCTTTATATAAACCTGAAAATTTAATTACATTCATAGAGCAGGAAACATCTTGATTCTAGACTGTCAAATAAGCATTATAAAAGGACAAGTTGTTCAACTCTGCAATCAAGTGTGATCAGTAGCTTTCTGGAGAGCAGGCAGCATGGCAAATCTTTTGCATATCATATTAGTAAGATACAGACAGCTTGGGATCTAATTTTTTCCAGCTCTTTCACAAGATATCCTTCAGTTGCATACTGTGTAACTTTAAATAGTTAGATATTTACTAGTTTGAGACATTATGAGCAACTGCAAGTTCAGAGTCCAAGTTAATAATTTAAGTGAGTATGCTTTCTTGCATTTTAATCATCAGTCAAGAGGTTCTGTTATGAGCCATTCAAAACAAAATCAAAATATTTTTGGAAGAAAACTCCTCAAACTTTCCAAATAGTCTAAATAGTGGTGTCTGATTTAAGATCTGCCGGATGAAAATTTAGCATACTGTTTTTCTGTCTTTTAAACAACTAGATGTTGGGTGTAGCATCCAATTCTTTTAAAGTTAATTTAGTCCCATTGAAATACTAATTGGAGTGGGGTACTTCAGCCTCATCTACATGAAAATTCTGTACTGGTTCAACTAAAGCGATTGGCGCGTGCACTCGGTTACTGTGAGGTGAAGGAAGGTGTGGCTTTATCACATATGAACCGATTATGTAGCTGATCGGTAGTATATGTATACTTTTACTGAAGTATCAACTGGCATCAACTACCACTGGGCAAATGTGCAAGTAAAGTCCTATCTTCTGGTAAATTAAGTGTGCGCCAATGGCATAAAGTGCAATTAAAAAAAATATTTAAACTGGTACTAAAAGCTGTGTATATAATCTCATTATAGTTCAAATCAGTCTTGCATCAGTTAAGCTCAGTTCTGTTAGAATCTGGAGAAAGCTGCTCTTAAATTGAAATGAATATCTTCAGGGGGTCATCAGAGTCTTAAAACAACATTTTTAACTAATGCAACTTTCTCATATATACAAGGCTTCATTTTCATTTGCTTCACATCTCCTTTGTAATGACTCTGAAAACCTGTATTTTTTTTTAAAATTCCTCTGCCAGATTAATTCAGATAGACCAATTGGGCAAGTATTCACACTGGCATTGCATAAGGCAATTGGCATTTTGGCTGGTAGCAGGCTGCAAAGCAAGCAGTGGTATGCCGAAGCTTTTGACACCAGGGCTATGCTGCAGTCCTGACCTGCCCTGACTTCCTGGGTGGGGGGGGATAATCAAGTTTGCGTTTATGCAGCAGTTTTGTAGCCACAGAAGGCAATATCATGCTGTAACATTATTATGCTCTAGTATTTAAAGTCTACTCAAATGATTTCTGGCTTTGTTGGTGTTTCTGTGAGGGTCTCAAATGTGAAGCAAGTGTAAATGGTATAATTTTGACTTGCTTAAGTCTTCACCCTCTGAAACTATTGCTCTGATAGACATAAGCTGCACCTGCTCACACACTCTTATTTCTCACTGACTGCACAGGATGACAGTTCTCAGCAAAATAACTAGAAATAATTTTAACAGAAACATTCAGGTGATAAGCTTGTTTCACTATCCCAAAATGCCTTTCCACATATTTGCAAGTATCAAAAATGTTACTTTAAAACTGCTTCTGAAATGCTGAATTTTCACTGGATCGTTGTGGCCCCAAGGAGCAAGAAGCCTTTGAGAGAGGCCCATACTCCTTCACAGGTATCTCTTCAACTGTCAACTTAGCTGAATGGGTTTTTGGCAGGGGTTTTGAGGCAGTTCTTTAGCACTTGAGATATCTGTTTTGCAGGGTTGGCTGTGAGGCTGTGTTGGTCATGAACCAGAATTCTGCTTACTAAAGCTGAATATGAATATGATTTTGAAGGCAGAAATATGAACATAACATCTCCAGCATATTACTACTGATCAGGGAACCTGGTTTTTGTTCTTTAAAAATCCCAAATCCTCCAACAAATTCCTAATTATATAGATAGATAATATCTTTTGAACACAATGTTTATATTAATAATTTTGAAGCTATTTGGAAGCTTACCAGTGCCTCAGTTATTGTAATAAGATAAATTCTAACTGCCTATATGTTTTGGACTTTGATTTTTGTTTTTTTTTATGATGGAAAACTAGAGCTCCCCCTGCTCACTTTGCTCACCAGGACTCAGGTCCAGCTGCACTGTCCCCCTCCACCCCCCTGTTGTTTTGGTAGGGAGCAACCCTGGTATGCCGGTGCCCTGCTCCTGGCCCTGCCATGGCCAGTGCCTTCAATCCTGACCCACAGTCAGTGCTGCTTATGCCTGACCCAGATGCCCCTCCAGCTCTGCTGCTGCCCCTCACTCCTGACCTGCTGCCCCCCACTCCCAGACCACACCCTCTAGTGTGTGAGGAACGGGGTGGGAGGGTGGGGGTACAGGTGAAGAAGTGGTGATACTGGGGGACACAGGTGATGGGTTGGGGGGGAACATGCCTCCCCCAGATTGCTGTGCCCCAGGGGGCTGGATCCTGTGTGGGAAGGGAGCACTGTACTGCTATGGTGGGGGGTGGGGTACAACTTGGCACCACCACTGTTGCTTGCCTCCCTTTGGAACCCTTTTGGGTCCAGAAATCTATGGTGTATGTGCTCTCACCTGTGCCCTTCTCCTCCTGATGCATGTTGCCTGTGCCCCACTGTCCCACCCCACCCTGCCTGCATAGACTTACCTGGAGGGAGATGCTTTCTACCACACTACCTGGCTGTCATGTGCATGTGTGCATGCACACATTCACATGGCACCCCTGCCCCCTGGGTCCCATTGCCTGCAGCCCCTTGTAGGGTTGTAAGGGGAAACCTGCAGTTTCCTGGGTTTGTCTCCTTTAAAGGAGAAAATCCACTTTTTTCCACTTTTGCTGCAGCAAATGGGAAACCCAGATCCCTGATGATGATGATGATAAACTGAGATGAAAGCAGACGGCAGGACATGGATATATTACAAATTTAAAATAGTTAAGTTCCTGCAAGGACTATGTGCACATGGAATCTGATTCAAAGGCATGAGGGAATGTTAAAGATGTGCTAGTTGTACTTAATACAGCTTGTACAGAAAGCTTGTATGACAGTATGAGCACTCATTCCTAATTGGGCAGGACAGTCCCAAAATGTAAACACAGTCCTGGTCCCAGGTTGAATGACTCCGGGACGGCATTTATCCCAGATGGGGAAAATGGCAGTGGAGGGAGCAAGTACCGAGCCTTGCTCCAGAGGTGGCATGGGCCAGGAGGGTGAAGTGGTAGTGGTAACCCAGGCCGGGGCTGGTTGGGTACAAAGGGTGCCTGCTAGGGTATCAGCTGTGGTGTGACTTGTTCCTGGCAGGCTGGACACTGACCCTTGTGGTGCTGGTAGATGCCTCCCACTGCTCACCTGCCCCTATTGCTCTGTGCACACTTAGGTGGGCAGCTCAGAGGCTGTGAGTGACCTGTTCCCCAGAGCTGACGGCGGCAGCAGTGGCAGCATGTGGGGGGCAGGGATCTCCTCCCCCACCCCCTCTGCAGGCTCAGTGGGGAGGCATGGTTGCACCACATTACCCCCCTGCACCTAGTTGCCATCCTCATGTATCCTACTTACACTTTTTGAAAAGGTGGTTACCGTATATGACAATGATATTTGTAGTATCAGAACCTATAAAATAGAATAGTTACAGTGCTTTTAGTTTGCTTTAAATTGCCATAATTTATGTGGGCTGTTTTGGTCACGCTATTCTGTAACAGCAGAGTACTTGAGCTATACTGCTATCTTTTTCCTCAGCTGATCTGTCTCTGTTACTCTACACAAGGAGCTACACAGGGATACTTCCAGAACAGCTGTGCTGGCTCTATCTGTTGGAGAACACTATCTATAATCATGATTGGAGAGAGTTTGTTTATAAGGTGCCACTCTGCCTTGTCTTCTGCATGATGAGAAAGTTTTGCAAGATTCAGTTATATCCTAGCTTGGAGGAGCTGGAAGAGATTGCTTAGTAAAGTAGAATCATGTCCTGAAGCAATTGCATTTTCATTGTGACTGTCCAGTCCAGCCAGTCAATCTATATCAATGGAACCCACAAAACCCATCCTTTCTCAGAACCAGGGATCTGGGTTTTCCATTTGCCATGGAAAAATGCCTGCAGGGGCCTGGGAGGGAGTGGGAGGAGGGCGGTTAGGCAGGAGGTGCCACCTGGAGAGGAGTGCCAACAGGTAAGTGGGGGGAGAGGTGGGAAATTGTGGCTCCCATAGGGAGGGAGGTAGGCAAGGCAGTGCCTGGGCTCGCAGTGCATTGCCTCAGGGCCCTAGTGGGGGGCAGGAAGGGGCAGTGGAGAAGCCGGGGCAGTCTCCCCATGGCTGCGCACACTCCTAGGGGGGCAGAGGGACCCATGCCACCAGAGGTGGGTGTGGGGCAGGCTGCGGGCTCAGGGATAGGGGGGAGGCTGCTCTCTGTCACAGCACGCAGTCCTGAGGGGGGTAGGGAGAACCTGTGCTCCCCAGATTATTTGGCAGGGGGGGCAGGGACTGCGCATTGCCCACTTCAGGCTCATGCTCCCTGCTTTGCTGCCCTCCCCTGGGACCTCTGTGGCCCGACATGTGCAACCTAGCACTGCAGGGAAGAGTGGAGCCATGCAGGAAACTGCCTGCTGCTGCGAGCTGCGCACTGACTGTGTCTCCTTCGTGCAGCCCTGCACTGTCACCCCCGTTGCAGCTGTGCAGACAGGGGATGCCTTGCTAGGGCAGTGCAGAGCTTGCAGTGGCAGACAGCTGCTTCCTGTGCGGCTCCACTGTTCCTTGCAGTGCTAGGTTGCACATGTTGGGCTGAAGAGGCACTTGGGGAGGGCAGCAGGATGGAAGCCCACAGTGGGCAGTGTGTAGCCTCCGCCCTGAGCATAGATGTGGAGGGTGTAGGTCCTCCAGCCCCCTGGGAGTGCATGCTGTGGCAGGAAGCAGCCCTGCACCCCGCTGAAGCATGCAGGCAGCAGGGAGGGGAAGCCAGTCTCGGCTCCGCTGCAGGCACTGTCGCCTTCTGCCAGGGGCAGAGGGCTGTGGACCCAGGTCCCTAGCCCCGTAGGCCTGGCAGCTAGATGCCCCCTCTGGCAGGGTTTGGGGGACCACGAGCTGTGGGCAGGAGGCGAGTGGCACCAGCAGGGCTGGGGAGGTTGTGGGGTGGGGAGTGAGGGGCACTAGCCGAGCCATGGGACTGTGAGGCGGGAGTATGAGGGGCACCAGCAGGGCTGTGGTGGGGGGCTTTCATTTTAAACACAGCTTTTTGGGTTTGTACCAGAGAATTTGTTATCTTTTTATCAGAAAGCTTGTGATTTTTTTTTTTACCAGGGAAAACCAGGATCCCTGCTCATAAAATAGAGAAAAAGGTACAATTAATTTTCCAAAGCTGCAGTTAAGGAACAGGGAAAGGAAATGTAATTAAGGTTAACAGCCATAACTTCTTGAATAATACTAAGAAATAGTAGAGTGGGAAGAATGGAAAAGCTAAAATGGATTGCAAAACAACCAGTAGGCTCATAGTTGTTATTTAAAGGTTTTGTTAAAAAAAAAAAAAATCTAAAACCTTACAGTTGAAATATAGTGGAATTTACTTAAGCCTCATTTCTTCCCTTTTGGTTACCAGAAGTTTATTTAACACAAGATTGCTGCTTCTCATTTTTTTCCAATTAGTTCTGTAATTAAGTGAGAACACTGGGATAGTTTTACTGCTTTTAAACCTAATTTTGTGGGGACATAGTTGCATTGAAAATGTGTTAATGTTGTGCTGATGGTTGAGAATATTGACTAAGAGCAGCTTAATAACTTCTGTTGAGTTTCAAGATTTTATTTGAAGACTGAGTTCCTAAGGTACAGTAACTGAGAACTTCAGCTTAAATTAAAAAAAAAAATCATTCTCTTGGCGAGATGCTTGAAATTGTGACCATTGTGAACCGAAGGGTGTTAAAATCAGGAGGCAGCCCCTCTGTTATCTTTGTGAATGTTATTTTTTAATGCTTTCAGGTTTACACATTTTAGCTGCAGAAGCAGGCACTAAAGTTATTGGAAGGGAATGAGGATGGCAAGTATAACCTGGAAAGCAGAGAGTTTGTGAAAGTTTTAAGAAAAGAACCAAGAAGAAATTTTTAGGGAAGGGTAGAATGTATTCCCTTAACTCTTAGCAGGCAGAAAGGTCTAGGGAAGAGAAATGACCAAGATCCTCCTCAGAGGGAGGTGGGGGGGGGGGTGTTAGTTCCAGCTCAGTGCCATTTTGGCTGCATCTGTCTCTTAGAAGTTTTTGTTCTGCAGTCCAGAAACTTCTTGTCTGCTGCTATCATCTCAGTATTGTCATTTAAATTCTTCTTGTTAATTTTCCTTCAAATTGGGAAAGATATAAAAGTTTGAGGGAGTTGAACCTGATGGAGAAACTTAATGGGAAAGCAGTTTAGAGTTGCATTTTTGTCTATTGGGGTCAAAGTGACCAGGCATGCATGAGATGATGCCTTGACTTGGGGAAGTAGCACTTGACTCAGCTTTCCATAGTGCTTGTTCTTGATGGCTTTTCAATAATGGTCTTGTACATTGAGAAATGGTAAGTCATGATCACCCTCACTATCCTGAAAACTGTGGCCTGCTTTGATTGTCATCTTTCCTGAATTTCTTTGGGTGTTGGGGACTGTGCAGTTTCTACTTCATGCTCTTCTGTTCTTGTCTCAGGATCAAAGTGATGAACCCATGTTTCATCCTGAGTTACAGGCTAGCTCAAGGGCTCTTTTTTGTATGGGTTTGCTTGAAACTGTCTCCCTGGAAATGTCAAGTTGTCACATACTGATCAGGAGTAGTACATTCTGGGCATCTTATGCTCTCATCTTCATTGACCATGGCATTCAGTGCCCCAGAACTGATGTCCGATGCCTGTTATGTGTCTGACTTGCTGTAGAACAGTGTCATTCATCATCATCTTATGGGCTGCGTCAACTTGTCCTGGAGTGGTGACCTCTGAAGAGTCCTGACCTTGATTTAATCTCAGTGCTGATTCTCCCTTGCTTAAATTCAATTGGCAATTGTTTTTACTATGGTACCTGAAGGGACATCACTCCCTACTGTTGTCACTATGTCCGTATGGAATTTTTTCTGAGGTCATGCTTTTCTTATACAGGTACTTGATTACTGCATTTGTTGTTTTTTCCTTCAGATTTTTTTTTTCAGATTTTCAGTTACTGACTCACTTTAACATATTTTCATTTTGCACGGTTAAAAAATAGGCTGCCAGAAAAGAAATGTATCCAAATGCTGGTACTTTGCTCTGTGGAATCTGTTGGATTCTGGCATATAATTAAACAGGTCCAGCTAATATTTTCCCCAATCCCCTCATAGTTGAAAATGTAGAGAACTTTGTACTGAATGGCATTTGTTACATTTTTTTAATTGCATGCACATTGTGGCCATATACAGATAATTCATTTCTATTTTTAGAAAATTAGGCTGGGAGCTGGCACATGCATATGTTCTACACCTCTGGCTGGAGAACTGCACAGGGGTCTTTCCAGCCAGGAGGCACTAGAGGGCTGCTCCTTGCCCCCCCCCCCCCCCCCCGCTCTTAGTGAAGCCCATTACTTGATAGCTTGTCTTCTCCCATACCTGGGAAAGGGTCAGCATGAAACAGTGTTTAAATATGCTTTATAAGACATACTGAAGCCATGATCAGGAAGAAAAAAAGGACAGTTAAATTAGTAGCAGTGGAGTAACTGTAACGTTTTTATTTGGTATATATTTAAATGCTTTTGGTTTCATTGTGCCTAATGCAAGGAAAGGTAAGTTCAGCTCTTGTTTTTTTTGCAGAACTAATTTTACAGAATTAGGTTTTGCCATTCATTTTTGCACTGACCCCTCTCTGTGGAGTTGGAAGATCAAACTTGTCGTCTTTCTCCCCCCATTCCCTCTTCCCCGAAGATAGGAATTTAAAATTTATTCCTGTAGTAGTAGAAATAGTACCAACACACAGATTGTTTGGCAGGTAATGGTTTGCCATAGATGTTAATTTCTTTTGTTCCCATCTGTGAGTTGTCATGGTAACAAATCACCATGCCTACTGTTTTAGCAGAAAAATGCCCCTACACCCTTAAGCTTATTAGTATAGTGAGGTCATCTGTGTCGTATAATTTATAGAAATGGATCGGGAAGCAGTTTTTCTTCTGTTTGGAAGCTCTTATGGAGAACTTCAACAATAGAGAAAAAGATGTTTCTGGCCCTTCCTGTTAACTTACAGACTTGGAGTACAAAGATCTATTACCTCTAGATATATTGATTACCCTGAGGGATGATATATATTCTTACATATTGAATAACATGTTTTCTTCAGTTGGCCTGTTTGACTCTCACCACTCAGGACACTGCTGAGAGAGATACTCTGATCCAGTGACTCTCAACCCTTTTTGCACCAGGACCCATATGTAAAAGTCCATGGCAAGTCCTGACCCAGTAAATAGTTTAAGTATAAAATGGCCCCCTGGCCCTACCAGTGCCCCTCACTCCCAATCCACTGCTCCAACCCCCAGGCCCCCAGTGTGTGGGGTGGAAGGTTGGGTGTGTGGGGCCAGTGGGGGGGATGTGGGGGTATGGGTGGCCCCAAGCAGCCCTTGCAAGGGAAAACCCATGTGGGTTTCCCACATTTTGCTCCTTTAAAGGAGAATTCATTGTTAAATTTGTTTTTGACCCTTTCATATATTTTTGCAATCCACTTTTGGGTTGCAACCCATGGGTTGAGAAGTGCTGCTCTAATCCATAGTAGTAGTATGAAGTGGGGGGAATCCCTTATTTTAATCTGTTTTCAAAAACCTTATTTTAAAACCCTTTTAATCTTCTAAAGAAGTTGGGTGAGGTTTTTCAGTTAAAATGTTTTGTATAGCAACATAACAGTTGAGCTAGCAAAAAGGAAATAAAGCTCTGTCAATGTGAATAATGTGGATTTATTCAAGAACTATATTTAGATACTTTGTGGCTTTGTTGGTCAAATCGAATTATAACTAGATAGACCTTCATTGCTATGGTGATAGTGAAATGAGTTTTACCTTTGAAAAATTCTGAATTCACCTCATAATATACCATCCTGGATTATACGCTTTCATCCTTCCAGGAAAACTATACCCCAGGATCAGCTCACTTCTTGAGGCATAAGATATGTGAAAGGCCTGTCTCTCTGTGGGGAAGCATGTTGTCCAGTTTCTTGGGCTGTTTCTGAGCTTCTGACTGTTTCTGAGTTTTTGAGCTGCATTTCTTTCTGTACAGGACCCAACTATATTTGGTATCATCTGTAAGACTAATTAGCTCTGCAAACTGTAAACAAAGCAACTTAAAATAGTGCCTGCAAAAAACAGTACTTACTTCTTTTGCTAAAGTACAAAGATATCAAGCAAAATGAAATGATACGAGAGGTAGAGGCCGGGGACACCTTGGTATGTCCGATCTTGTTATTTTGCAAAATTTTGTAAGCTTTCTTTAGCTTAGCAACCCCTTGAACTATTTACTCAACTCTAGCTGGGCAAAGCAGACTCTTATTTTCAAGGGGCTCTTTGGGAAGCACAGCCTGTTGCTCTTGCTGACTGACGCACTCTGCAGTCTCTGGCCATTTGTTCAATGCCACCCTTTGTAGTCCTGGGTTTCTCTCCAAATTTGGCATTCTCCTTTTGATTTTAGACTTAGCTTTGGGAGTTCTTGGCCTGCCTGGAGCCAGGTAGAGGGTAAACAGCCCTTTGCTTGTTTATTTCAGGAATGTTATCCATATAATTTGGTTTTTCCTGGTTGGCATCTTTTAAACTATCTCTCTATTTTCCTCAGTGTCAAATAATCCAGTGTATTGAAATAGATGCATTCCATATTTCTAAAAATGAAAACGATTTTACAATTTGTTGCATAGGCATTTCTATTTGGCCTAATTTTATAGAAAACCTGTATCTCTACCACCACACTGTTGCTGCCTCAGAGCATTTCCTGAAGTCTGATCTTAGATAACTGTATGCTTTGTTAGACAAAGACATTGAAACTCTGTGATACCAAGTAGTGGAAGTCAAATCAGTGATAGTAAGTGCAATAATTCATTTTATAAAGCTTATCTGTAATGAACAAATGAAATATTTGTGTCCCCTCTTCCCCCCACCGTCTTGATAAAATTCTGGTTTTGAAAACAAATGATATACCTTTTTATGTTTTTCTAGAATCTAGCAATTAGCATAATTCTACAGCAGTACGCTATTTATATGCAATGAGTTAAATAAACAGATTTTTATTGCAAGTTTCTCAGTGATGGTTATAAACACCAAAAAGGGCAGGAGGAGAACAGATGTATTTTTAGAATTCTGAATAATTTGACACTGCCTTTTATAATTATGGACAGTGTGCAGCCAGTGCAAGACATCTTTGTGTCCAACCACAGACAAAATGACATTATCATGTGGTCAAATGGATTTCTCACTCTAGAAGTCATATTTTTGTGTCAAGTCATTAATTGTCTGACTTTTGAGAGTCCCCAAAGTAGGCAAGAAATGCATAACAGCACCCTGTAATTTCCCCTGTTCATTAGGTTTTTTTTGCTAACTATGGGAGGTGGCAGGCTTTAATTTCTCATGTAGCCTATTCGTGGTTTCCCCCATCTAATAGGATCATTATTATCATGAATGCCTTAATTTCTTCTCTTTGTCTGATCCTAAAGCTCTTAGCAGAATAATGTGTTGAATAAATTGTGTTGATTTGAACCAAAGTGTTTAAAATCTGTTTGTGAGGGTGGTTCATTAAATCTTCCAGCACTAGCTTGATGCTTCTGAGTAGGTTGTGCTGGTGAGATGAAAAATGGCTTTGAAAAACAAAGAACATTTAAGTTAATTCCTTGTGCTTGTATATTACCCTGTGAAATGTAATGCAAAATAAAAGTAGATATTAATCTCGCTTGCATTGAAAGAATCACTAAATAAAATATAGTGCCAACTTTTATGTAGAGATCAGTTTTTTTTTACTTAAAAATAGAGTTTAATTAATGTATACATTTAATCAAGCTAGTTGCCCCCCCCTTTTTTTCCCCCTGTCCCTTCCCACACCTACTGTAGCATTATCCAAAAGTGTGTCTGTGGTCCTTGGCACTGGCTGAAGTGGGAGATATGGGAGGCCTTTTCTTTATTTTCTAACCATAACAGCTGTGTTGCAGGACACTAAGGTGTGCCTGCTCCTTCAAGAGCCAGAGGCAGCTTAGCTAGGGAGCCCTGAGAGCTAGGCAGGGTTCCACAGCTGCAGGTAGTCTTGGCAGCAGGCTAATTAGGGTATCAGCTGGCACCGGTACTGGGTCAGCTGACCGGAAGGAAACATAGCCCTGGGCGCACATAAGCCCCAGGGCTGGGGCAGCCAGGGGAAAGGAGCTCTTTCAGAAACGATACACAGAGATGCTTGGTTGCCTGTTCTGCTGTTGGTAAGATTAGTCTGCTTCATAGTTTCATAGTTTCTAGGGTCAGAAGAGACCTGAACAGATCATCCAGTCTGACCCCCTGCCCTGGGCAGGAATGAGTGCTGCGATCATAATACCCCAGCCAGATATCTATCCAACCTCCTTTTGAAGACCCCCAAGATAGGGGAGAACACCCACCTCTCTTGGGAGCCCATTCCAGAGCCTGGCAGCCCTAACCATAAAGTAAAGCCTCCTGATATCAAGCCTGAACCTGTTCTCAATCAATTTGTGGCTGTTATTCCTTGCTATCCTGGGTGGTGCCCAGGGGAACAGAGCCTCACCTATTTTCCACTGACTCTCCATGGTGAATTTATAGACAGGCACCAGATCCCCTCTCAGTCTTCTCTTGTGGAGGCTGAATAGATTCAGACCCTGTAGTCTGTCTTCATAAGACCTGGCCTGCTTCCCCCTGACCATGTGAGTGGTCTTCCTCTGGATCCTCTCAATGTTAGCCACATCCATCTTGAAGTGTGGCACCCAGAACTGGATGCAGTACTCCAACTGTGGCGTGACCAGCACCACATAGAGGAGAAGGATCACCTCTCTGGACCTGCTTGTGATCCACCTGTAGATGCACAATAAGGTGTGGTTAGTCGTACTGACCAGTTCCTCGCATTGGCAGCTCGCATCCATCCTGGAGTCAACAATGACTCCAAGATCCCTTTCAGCCACTGTGTTGTTGAGAAGGGTGTTCCCCAGCCTATAGGTATGAAATGCCATGGAATGATGCTTTGCTTATCATGGAATGACACTTCATCATGAATTGTGTGAAGCTGTATTTGGGGGCCTGGGCTACATTTGTCTTGAATACGAGAAACTGAATTTTCAGAAACTCTCGGTTGACACATTCTAAAACTTTGATGTGGAATTCTTGACCACGTAAACTAGAACATGGTAATGTTACAAATGTTTAAACTGAAAAACACCTTTTTACCATAGCCAGACAATGCTATAAATGCTGACAGCTGTGTTGAACAGGAATAAGAAATGGTTGTCCCTACTAGAAACTAATTTGAATTGGAATGGGCCGCTTCTCATTATCTCTCACAAAATTGACTAAATTTACAGTCAGCAAAGACGGTGACCAGTTCTGTTCAAAAGAGCGCTTGCTGGTACCACTATGCTTCCTTTTTCTGGGGTAAAGATCTGGTATTGCACAAGAAAAGAACTAGCTGAATGCTATACAAAACTGATTGACCAAGACCTATCCCATGGCTTAATTAAATAATGACACTTGAAAGACTCTTGTAGGTATTAAACATTAAGTAGCTTCATTTTATATTTAAGTTTTGGAGTTCTATTTTGGTAGCCTGCAGTTATTTGTTGTAATTGAAGATAAATGTTAGTCTAGGTTGAATTAAATGAAGCCTTTGTTACAGATATATGTCAAGTAAATTCTGGAAAAGTCTATATTAGTTTGCAAACTATTTGTAGAATACCAGTTGTATAGAATATTTGGCACATTTTGATAGATGTGACTGTTTTGGATGAGGTTTTGTTTCTGTTTGACTTGTGCTAAAATGTTTGACTGCTTTATTTGACTGACTCAGCAGCTAAATTGTTTTTGTTTTTTTTACTTACGCTTGTGTAACTTCTCATTTGGATGTTATTGCAGGTGATTTTTTTTCACGATTTCAGCAAAAAAAATTTAGCTGCTGCAGAAATATTTGGCTGAGCAGTTCTTAAGGTTTTGGTTGGTCTCTCTTAAAAATCATACCTCATGAAATATACTGAATTATAGGCTAATAAGATGTACTCTTTCTCCTCTAAAGTGTTTTTTCTACATAACTTTTTCCAAGTGGCTAGCTTTAAAAATTTTGACCAATTTGCATGTGTACCAGGGTTTTGGTTTTTTTTATAAATACTGGTTTGAGCCAGTCTTTTACCATGGTGACTTATTCTGCACTCATTTTATGTTGTATTTCAGATGGTAACAGTGCAGACTGTATATCAGGAAGCAGAAATATATGAACCTAAACCCGAGTCTGTATGGTCTAGGCTTAAACTATATATAGCAGAATGTTCAGAGTGTTTAGAAATTAGGATGGTTGGCTCAAAGATGCTTAATACCATGGCAGTTAGCAAGTTTTCAATCCTGCTAGTAGGCTAACAGGAAATGGTGCTTCTGTAACCACACTGAAGCACCAGTTTGCTGTGCAGCTCATACATATGTAGCTGGGTTAAGTTGGTCTTCCTTTCAGTGAGCTATCTGTAGTACAGCATGTGTTGAAGTTTCTTATGTTCTGCTGTTTAATAGACTTTTATGATTTGCCTTTCATGTCAGTCCTAGGGTATACTATGTATTTAGTTTTAGTAGTATCTATTGGCATTTGTACACTTTAAAAGTGCCCGGCATTACATTGTATACGTTTGTATAAATGGCAAAATGCGCGTTAGTGCTGAGAAAATGGCGGCAGCATGCTTTTGAAGTAAAACACCTTCACTGTGAACTAACCCCCTGCCAGCCACAGCACCAGGTGCAAACAGCTCGTGTGCAGAGCAGGCTCGATTAATCTCTGGGACATTGGAGCAGACCAATGTATGCGTAAAAATGCCCCATGCTACTTTTAAATAAAGGTATTTAACTTAACTACGCCAAGTTAATTGGCAAGCAGCTGGAGCTAAGAATTTTATTTATTTATTTACTGTTCTTCCCAACAAAGTTCAGGGCAGCTTATAGTAAGAGGACAACATAACTTATAAAAACAGAAAAACAAACAAGAGAACAAAGGAAGAGGACAAAACAATGTATAAATGCAAGTGGAGTATCAAATAAAACAGAACCCCCTAAACAATATGCCAGCTTGTCCTTGCTTGCTAAATGCCTGCCCAGATAGGAAGGTTTTGTAGAATTTCTGGGAGATGGCCAGGAAGCCTCCAGCAGGCCTCAAGTGGGAGGAGTTCTTAAAAGCTGAGGAGTGAATGCTGAGAATAATCTCCTACACATTTTTGCAAAGCAGACTTGGTGTATGGATGGTACTTGCAAGGGGTTGCTCTTGGCTGATGTTAGAGGTCATGATGGGGTGTAAGGGAGAAGAAAGTGGTCCCTCCTACGTTTGCAGCACCCAGACCTTTTTAGGTCAAAATCAAAACCTTGAATTGTACCTGAAAAGCTACTGGAAATCAGGGAAGACTGTCATCAAAGGCAGTGTTTCTCAAGCATTTTTTACCAGGACTTGTTTGTAAACATCAGTAGCCAATCCTGACCCAGTGCTCCTCACTCCTGATCCAGTGCCCCCCTCCCCCAGGCCCCAGCCACCCAGTGGTTGCAGCAGGAGGGCCCCAAGCAGCCTCTTGCAGTCTGGAACTCTTCCAGCCTGCAAGGGAATAGCTACAGTTTCCCACATTTTTCTCTCTTAAAGTAGAATCCATTTTTAAAGTTTGTTGATCCGCTTTTAAATTCTGACTGCAAACCTTTCGTATATTCTTGGACTCACTTTTGGGTTGTGACCTACAGGTTGGGAAGCACTGATCAAAGGCACCCCCATGTAGAGCACATTGCAGTAGTCTAGCTGTGAGTTTACGAAGGCATGAATGCTGGGGACCAGATCTGAATCCAAAAAAAAAGGGGTGCAACTTTGTCACCAGACGGAATGCCTTTCACTAACTCCTAAACATGGCTGTCACCTAAAGATCCAGGTGCAGCACAAGATCCCCAAGACTGCAAACTTGAGTGAGAAGGGGAGGCTGAACCCCATCAATGGTAGGTGTCCCAGTTTCTTCCACTTCCCCCAGTCAAGCAGTCTGTCCACCGTCATCATCCTTGTCTTGTCTGGATTTGGTGTCAGCGAGTTCACTGTATTCAATCCCCAACTGCTGTCAGATACCCGGAAAGGACTGAGATTTCAGGGCCCATCAGCATGCCAGTGACACCTTAGTTCAAAATGCCAGGACCTAAGCAGGAGCAGCAACAAGATGGAACCCTTGGGAACATCCCAACGGGGTGACAAGGAGTCACATCAACATGTTCTGGTGCCTCAATGCTAGGAAAGAGCAGAACGAATTTTAAGCAGTCCTACATATACTCAGCAGGTCAAGTAAACACTTTATTGGCACCTCATGATTAGCTTGAAAGATCTAGTAAGATCAGCAGGGCGTCGTCTTCAAGTGAAGATTGCTAGCCAAAGCCATGAGAACAGTCTCTTGGTAAATTTAAGATGAAAGTCAGACTGACAAGAGTCAGCAAATCTGATGGCATCCAGATGCCCTCCCCATTTTCTGCTCCCCTGGGTATGTTCTGGATCAGTAATTTAAACTGATCTATGCTAAACAGGACAAGACCAAGCTTCCTCAGCCCCGATCTCTGTCTTGCTAGCAAAAGTGGCAGTCCCCAAGTCATATCAGATATGGGCAATATTTTTTTTTCTAGCCTGCAAAGGAGGTTGCAGACTTGTCATAGTGGATAGTAGAAGATGTGGTTTTGTGGAAGAGACAAATTGGGTGACAATATGCAGCTGCAGTGTCATAGTTTCATAGTAGCTAGAGTCGGAAGGGACCTAGGTAGATCATCTAGTCCGACCCCCTGCCTTGGCAGGAGAGAGCACCGGGGTCAGATGACCCCGGCAAGGTGCTCATCTAACTTCCTTTTAAAAATCCCCAGGCTAGGAGCCTGCACCACTTCCCCTGCAAGCTGGTTCCAGCCCCTAGCTGCCCTGACTGTGAAATAGCGCCTCCTAATATCTAATCTAAACCTACCCTCTGCCAGCTTGTGACCGTTATTCCTGGTCACTCCTGGCAGCACACGGGGGAACAGGGACTCCCCCAATACCTGCTGATCCCCCCTGACCAGTTTGTAGCAGGCCACAAGGTCCCCCCTTAACCTTCTCTTGTGGAGGCTAAACAGGTTCAGGTCCCGTAGTCTCTCCTCATAAGGCCTGCCCTGCTGACCGCTGATCATACGAGTGGCCCTCCTCTGGACTCTTTCCATATCGTCCACGTCCCTCTTGAAGTGTGGCGCCCAGAACTGGACGCAGTACTCCAGCTGCGGCCTGACCAGTGCCGCATAGAGGGGGAGGATCACTTCCCTGGACCTGCTCGAGATGCATCTGTGGATGCATGACAGGGTACGGTTGGCCTTCTTGACTGCATCCCCACACTGCTGGCCCATGTTCATTGTGGAGTCAATGACGACTCCAAGATCCTTTTCCGTCTCCGTGCTGGCAAGAGGGGAGTTCCCCAACCTGTAAGTGTGGTGCCGGTTCTTCCTCCCCATGTGCAACACCTTGCACTTATCAGTGTTAAACCCCATCCTATTCTCATCCGCCCACCGTTGCAACGTGTCATTGGAAAGCTGCTTTGTTGCTGCCACTGTCATGCCATAGTCCTTTAAAAACTTGTTTACATATCCCTTTTAATGTCTAAAGTTATGGTATGAATTTCTTACATGCTTCACTTGGGCCTTAATTTTAAAAACATCAGATTTAAAGGATCAGAAGGAAAATAAAATAGCCGTATTACCTACCCTTCCCTCCCAACCTTTGTTATCCCAACTAATTCAGTGTCTGTTGACGAGAACTGATTCTAATAGAGTCGGTTCATTTTTACACCCTTGACACTTAGTACAGATTTTAAATTGAACTTCTGTATCCTTAATAAAATGTGCATGGTGTAGAGTAATTGCCATCTTTGTACAGTTGGGTGCTGTTTGTTTAATAGTAATATTCAATAACTGAGTTTGAAATTTGGAGAGAATGTTCCTGGAAACCTGTTTCTTTCTCCAAATAGAAAATTTCAGGAGTTCTTACAGTTATTCAATACTTCAGTCTAAATGATGAGAGGGAAGGGGAGGGTTCTCTGGGATCCAAGTGCTAAAGAGTACTTTAGGGATCATTTTGAAAATTTTAAAATTTCAGTAGGAGTTTAAGGATTTACAACAAAATCATGAAGGCAGACGTTCATTTCAGATAAACAAATAAGCCAAAAAAGTCTGCCAAACTAACCCCAGTTTGACTAATATTAAGAAAAATGAATAGGCTGGTAACAGACATCTCTGAAAAAGCCAGTAAATATCTAAAGCAGCCTAATGAAGTATGCTGAATTTGCTACTTACTGTAGTAACTTCTATATTTCAGAACCTTTAGGCTCTTGAGGGGGTTGAAACAAACTGGGAATAGCAGTCTTGTCAAAGAGAGGAGAGTGATTTAAAAAAAACAAAAACAACTTAAAATGAAGAAATAAGATAAGAGGAAATTGTAGAGGCAATAAACACAAAAAATGGCAAAACTCCAGGATGGCTTGATGCTTTTCCAGTTGAAATATGCAAGATATTTGAACTGTTTAGTAGACCCTTTATAGCAGTTCTGTGTTACAGTTCTATTAAGGGATGACCTTCCAAGTTTGTTCTTATAGTAATCCCCAAATCTGGGTGGAAAATTGTCTCGGTTCTTATGGGCTCATGTCACTGTTGAATTGGCAGAAATATGTTTTTGCGGTGCATAATGTCCCCTTATATAAATCTGCATCAAACAACTTGGTAAGGTCAGAGAGAACTTGGCAAATACAAGTGATTTTAAAATCATTCTCATTACTGTCTAAAAAGGAGTTCCCTTTTTAGCTTGTTGATTGGCATAGAAAGTACTTTTAATTGGATTAAATGCTTCTTTTTTTTTTTTAATTTTAAATTATGTCCATTTGCCCCTTAGAGTGGATTCTATCCCTACAGAAATGGTAAAAATAGTTGCTTATGAGAAAGTTGCACTTGAAAATCAATAGTTTATTTGCTAATATCAAGAATCTGGTGGCCTGCCTCTTCTGGGGAGGCAGGGAAAAATTCAAAATCAGCGATGGTATGAAAAAAAAAAGAGGAGGGAGGAAGTGGTTTTTGGACGGGAGAGGGGAATCTAACTGGTATATAGTTGGAAAAAAAACAATGTGGAGTCTCTTTGTTTAATATCCAAGAAAAGCATTGTCCACAATAAAACCTGTCAAGATTAACATTTTTCCTCACTGCTTATAGATTTGGTAGACATACTTGGATTTATAAATATGATTACAGATAGAATAGTGTCAGCGTAAGAAAATTCTGGACATGTCTCCTCGGAAGTGTGAGAGAGTTACTCTTACTGGCTGAATTTTGTAAGATAAGGAGGCCTTATTACAGTCTCTTATCTAATACCTTTTTAATATAGTAAATCTAGAGCAGTCATTCTCAACTTTGTTAGACTCAAAGGTCCCCTTGGAAAATGACAGCTATTAGCAGCTTTCACTTGTGTTTTGACTATGGAAAAACACTAGAGCAATTCCTTTACTTCAGAGAACATGAAAGACTACAACAGGTCAGAATGTTTTTGACCCTATGGACAAATGTTGTAACTTCTGGATTTATCATGTCACCCACGTGTAGGTATTTATGCACCTTACAGTGCTGCTATTGAACAGCACACTCCTGCACCCTTAAAGATCTAAGCATTCTAATTGAGAATTGCTGATCTAGAATTTGCCTTCCAGTGTTCAAATATAAAGTAGGTATTAGTTTTCCTTATCAAGTTGATTCACACCCCTCTTAATTTGCAGTGAGTTGTTGAATTAAGCACTTGCTGCACAGCTGTTTATAGTAGTTTTTACTTCAAAGGGTGCCACTTCACCATGCAGCTGGAGCACATCAGCAATCCTGCGCATCTGATTGGAATAAGGCACCACTTGAAGTAAAAGCAGCAACAACTGTCTGGAACACTGCAATAGTTTCATGCAGCTGTTGGGTGTGGCTATATATACTGCCCCCCGCTAGCTAGTTCACAAACTGTCATTGGAGGTGGAGGTGGGGATGGGGCTTAGGAACCAAAACCTAAGAAGCATCCTGTTTCTACTGCTAGGCTCACTTTTTGTAATAGGTAATATTGGGTACTGGATGCTTACTGGTAATTTATAAATGTAGTTACTCAAATTATGTTACTGCTGAGTCATATTTCATTTCCATTTACTAAAACAGAAAATTTAAATTCTGCTGATTTCTGGCAAATCTCTTGTTTGTAAGTATAATGGAAGGTCACATTGTATATTGTGTTTTTTTGGGGGTTTTTTCCTACTGCCTCCTTCATTTTCCTATAAAACTTTTTTAACAGTTTGTCTGGAAATGTTTGCAAAGTAATGGCTCAGTTGCATGCTATGTGAAATCTGGGAGACTTATAACCAGGATTTGGTTGGGTGAGAAGAAAATGGCAATATAGAGGATAGGTTAGTGCAACCTATTTGAATAAGACATATGCTCGTGCCCATTAAATGCAGTTCCCCCCAACACCGACTCTTTTTTTTCAAGTCATGGTGAGCCACATAATTGCATACCCAGAATCCCTTTGTTGGCCCCTCTCATCCTGGCTCATATAATTAATGTGGCCCTGCCCTCCAAAAGATGTATCTGTACCAGGTTGCCCAGCTCCTCCTCTGCATGTACATTTTTGGAGCATCCCAAGACTTGTGATAAGAACACCCTGTTCCAGCCATGAGTGGGACTGAAAAGCACATAGGTCCTCTGTTGGGGAGGCAGGGCTATTTGGAGTATACACGCATATCGAGCAGTGCCGAGCTGTGAGGTCACCATGGAGTGAAGGGCCACACTTGCCATATTTTAAATTACTATACATAGTTTATACTAGACTGCCAAAGTGGTGCTTAAGATCATGTTTATAAAACACCTGTGTTAAAACTTGTAGCAATTAAAAAAAAAAAGATGGTATGCATCCATTCTGGATGGACTAAGTCTGAAAATATGAGAATTGTTATACCCATGTCTAATTTCAAGGGTATTGTTTTCAGATTTTCTCCTCACTTCCATGTAAAGGGAGAGCAGGGTCTGACAGTAAGAGGTGGAGAAGGTGGCTGCCAGGGGGAAAATTAGGGGGGAAATAGAGAGCAGAGGGGCTACCTGGTCACCCACGTTTATTTTCTCTGCTGTCGCAGTGGGAGGGGGATGAATTGAGGCATATCTCCAATAATTAGATTCTGTACCTGGAAAGTTGCAATAAATTCATAAAGTTTCCACATATAGAACCTAATTATTAAGGTGGGAATTGTCTTATAGTCAGGGTCATCTATGTGGTTAAATATGATGGTATAAACCAGTCTCTGGTTCAAGTCTTGGTTATCAGTTTAAAATGTTTTTTGTTCATTGTGTACGTCAGGAGATGTGATTTTTTTTTTTTTTTGTTTTTTGTTTTTTTTTTAGCAAAAGTACACTCAAAAAGGTATTAACTGATTGTCCATGAACTCAAGTTGGCTAGCCTGATGGAAAAATAGGAGCAAAACCTCTACACTAAAATCGCACTGATTGTTAGCTTAGAATTTGTGGTTTTTTCTCTTGTAGGCAGTTTGGGTGGAAGAGAATTTAAGCTTGTGTTAGTTTTGTGTCTTTAAAATAAAAAAGAATAATTGTTTCATGAGCAGCAGTAGAGAGAAACCTTTTTCTATTGATATTATTCATGCCATTTTTGTGGGGGGAAAAAAAGGAAAATGCTTCTGTCTTGGTAACAGAGCATTGAATTTCTCAATGGGAAGCCTTTTGAGTTACTGTAACAAGGGCACAAAGTTTAGCTAGGACAGCAGTTTCACACTCTGCTGTATGCAGGGATCGAAACTAGTATCGTGTTGCAATTTTTGTGCAAATACTGGAAAACAGTTTTTCACTGATTTTTAAAACAAGAGCAAAAACAAAAAACTGCTGCAGTTGGGATATATTTACAGCCCAACACAGTATATTTGCAGTGTATCTTTTCAGATGACATGGATATTTCTGTATTTTTCTTCTCTTGGATTTCTCCTATATCCCTGTTCTACTAGGTGGAGCTAATTTGGTTCAGCTGAATTTCTGCAAGCTTGGACACTTTAATATTAGGCTTAGTTTACATATGCAGATACCACCAAAAATTGATAGAAGCCAGAATTTAACCAATGCAAGTATATCTGCATATATATTTATACCAAAGTATCAGTTTAACCTGATCTGTAGATGATCCTCTGTCTTCCTGCCTAGTACATTACCTAAAGAAAACATAAACAATTGAAAAAGTATATAATTTAAAATTAATTTCTTTTTGTGGGAGTGTATAGATAAGGGTTGTTTTCACTGAGATTGTTTTGCTGACTGTTGCTGAAATCTTGTTGTAGGGGATGGGACTTCATTCCATCTCATATCCAGGTCAGTTTACAAAGTTGCTGTAGTCATTCATACTCTAGAATCCACTGACTGAATGTAACCGTTGAGCAGAAACTTGATGCCTTGTGACTTCTGTGCAATAAGTAACTCCTACCAGAATATTTTAATAGCTGTGTAAATTGTGATGGTTTTATTCCCATTGGCAGCGGAAGCAAAGATGACTTTTTATTGTCAGTTTTCATAGACATAGTTCTAGTCTCCTGGAACACCTTGTGTGTTTGGAAAATTGAGGGAGCGCAGCCATGTCTAAATAGGAGACTCCTCTGATGTTTCTGAACTTTTAAAACTGTAGATAGCTCAGTCTGCCACCTTGTGGTAATTTATGATTTATAATAACTACTGGAGCTAACAGGCATATCTCATTCTGCCATCATTAGCTGAACTTTTTTAATAGGTGGTGGATTGGTGTTGAAGGACAACTGTCATGGATGTTGCATATTTTCTGAAAATAGCTGTAAAAACTACAATACGGTTGACTATTTAATTGCAACTTTGCGTCAGTTGCATGAGTTTCTCTTTTTTTTTTTTTTTTTACATATACAAATATATTGCTACTTATGTTTTACTGAACATAACCCTTATTTTCTGGCAGCTTTCTAGAAAATTGAAATGTTCTGATAGCCACTGTTGGCAACATTTGGTATTGTAAATTGTCTTTCTATGATGTCAGTATAAATCAGAATTCTAAGTTATGTTTGTGGAAAAAAATCCATTGACTTTTTTTTAAGCAGTTCTTAATCTCAGGGATAAAAAGATGAGTTAATGAAACATTAAGTCATTAGAAAATGCACACTTACATGGAAATATTTAGTGTCTTTCCTGCCTTCTTTATCTTCTGAACCACAGAAATCATAGCTTAGGATTTTTCTGAGATTAATGGAAAACTACTTGAGGTGACTGGCTGGCCTGCTCTCACAGTTGGCCTGTAGCCTGGTAGTCAAATTGGAAAATTAACTGAAGTTAAAACCGGTTTCCTTCTTTAACACTGCCACTGCAGTGTTTATATAATCCACATACTTGTTCCTGGCTTGGCTCCACAAGAGATGGAAATAATTCAGTCTTTTCTCTGGCTTTATATCTTTCCATGTCTTTTAGCTTTATAGATACTTAACAGAACTTTGTTAATTGAAGAAGGATAGTAGAGAACATAGTGATTTTTTTTTTTTTAAGTGAGATTTTCTGCATAGGTTTTTTATGATAGCTAGGTGGAGCTGTTAGACATTTCATGCTCTTTAAAGCCACTGTTTGCTGGGATTAATTGTTTAGTAGTGTGAAATTTGTTCATCAGCTGCATCATTCTTTCAGTGGTGTTTAATTTATTTGCCCAGAAGCCTGCTACCTTGTCATACTAATTGTTTTAATCCTGCTTATTTCTCTCATGCCAAACACAGAAAACTTTTATTCTTGCTTATTTCTTGAATGCCTAACAGAAAACAACATGCAAATACAGTTATACATTTTGAAATGTCATTGTGTTATGAAAAAGAATAGAGTAGAAGTAGTCTCTTTCTTACATAACAGATTTATTTTACTGTTTTCTGTGTGCCGTCAGTCATAATTGGTTTCTGTGATAAATTTTTCTCCCTGCTGTTCACTCATCTTGCCCATCTTTTAGCTCTCCAATGCTACAGGAAAATAGCTGTAATCTATTCTGGTTTGTACATCAGTAGTTTTGGTTAAGTTAGTTAACTGTTGTTTGAAAATGTTGCTGAAGACAAATTATGAAGACAAAATAATGGATCTCCTCAACATGTTCTAGTCTTAATTTTTTAGGTTAGGTTCATATTTAAGTTCATAATTTCTAGAGTTTTTCAGTCTATTCTTAAAATATCTGATGGCCTATGCAAGTGCTTGGCAAGGTTTTGGAGCTGCAGACTGGATCAGCCTGGCTTGGTTCCCGGGGCAGGGATGCTGGTACTCCTGGCTTGTTGCTGCCACTTCTGCTCTCTACTACATAGGGCCTTTGCATGCTGATGCAGCTATCCTACACCCCACTGCCTGGATCATAAGACTTGGGCCCCCTCTACACATTACAGGTATCATGCAATTAACTGGTTATTTGTGCAGGTACTTTAAGATCAGCTATATGTGCAAAACGAGTATCACATGATGAAGCTTTAACCAGCCCTAAAGTTAGACCTTGAAAATGTGTGCTAACTTTATAGCTGGGTGCTGTGGAACTTTGATTTGCACATGTAGCAGGATCTTCCCTGACACTGGAAGTCCTGTCAGCTGACAGGGCTCCTAGCCGCAGGAGTGGACCATGCCTAGTGTGAAACCCTTGAGCCCTGGGGATCATGGCTGCTTTGATCCCCAAGTCTGGAGGGTCAGGGTGTGAAACCCCCATCTTCACGCACAGCTAGGACCGAGAGACCCCGCAGCTGATGGGGCTCTCGGCCCCAGCTGTGTCTCATGTTTGCTGTGGGCTCTCTTGGTCCTGGCTGCACACGACCGCTATGGCTGGGTATCCCCTGAGCAAATGGGCCTCTCAGCCATTGGAGCCTGCTTCTGGCCAGTGTATGGGCAGCTCAGGATTGGGCTCCCCCTACATTGGCAATAAGGGGCAATTGGATCTAATGCACAATTGTGCTTCCTGCCATGCACATGTGGTATGGCAGGAGATGTGATTGTGTGGATCACGTGTTACATGCTCCTTTACCTGCCCACGTAGACAGGGCCTTGGTTATTGCGGTACCCTCTTAGCAGAACTTCCAAAAGTATTCAGTCATTTTCAGCTTATCTGGATTGCCCCTAGGTCACCGACTTGGACAACCGTATGCTTTCTCATATTTTTCAATTGTACTAAATTAGGGCTCAAATTTAACTTTGAATTCTTTGATCATCAGAGTATTTTACATGTCGATTCTTGTGACAATCATGTCCAAGTATTTTGTCCTAATCAGTCTATTATTTCACATTTCACCTGCATGATAGCAATAGTATCACTATAGCCTTTGAGAGATTTTTCCCCATTGTAATTCATTAGCCTGTAAGAGTTTCTTTGCCTTGACATTAGGTTCTCTTTCTCCATTTTAAGGAAGTACCTTAAGCAGAGATGTGATGTCTTTTAGAGTTACTACTGTATTATTGCCCCCTGATTTTTAACGACTCTTTCACCGCCTTTCCTCCCTTTCTTTTTTTTTTGTGGGCTGTTTGGACCCTCCAACTCTGTTGTAAAAATAAAAATAAAAATATTAATTTATATTGTGTAGTGGGTTTTTTTTTTTTTTTATGCCAAGATTTTTTTCTCTTACTATGCTAGAAGCACCTTTTGGGATTTGGGGGTAGTGATTTAGATTTTAAAATTCTTTATAGTATTTAAAGATGGAACACTTTATTCTAAAAATAAAATTTTAACTTTAATCCCTTGTGATTAATGTGAATATATTTGGGTTTTTTTTACTCTTAACTTTTCAGTGAAATGCTATTTTTCCAGTGTCTCCAATTTTGTGTGGGGGATTTGTTTCAGATATAACATTATTCTGATGACACAGGTTGTCAACAAATTATTTTAATGTTAGTTTGTTTTATGGGCTGAAGGAAAAGGTAAAAATGATGGGAAGGCATCCTCGCTCTTCTTTATCTTCCTCAATCTTTCTCTAGTACTAGTGACTAGGACCAAGGTTCCCAAACTTTTTTCTTATCATGTACCCCCTTCCAGATTTATTAGCTTCCCCCATACCCCTACCAGCTTACGTCTTATATTTTAACCCCTTAAATAATGCCAATTTTATTATTATAATGAAAATTAAATCTGCCATTACACATTTTCCTTGTGTACTCCCAGGGGTAAGCGTACCACAGTTTGGGAACCCCTGGACTAGGATATACTTTTGGTTTAATCTGAGAGAGGAGGGGTGTGGGGAGGGGGAATTCATGGGGTAGAGAGGAAGGTTCCAGGCCAAATCAGTGGTGCTGAACTTTTTGGCCCTGTTGACTGGTTGAGTAGAGTGGGGGCTGGTCCATGGGCAGGCCTGAGCCCTACATACCAGGATTAGGATTTGGGGTTTAGCACTGTCCCCTCCCTGCCTTAGCACGGGGAGCAGGCCCTGGGGCCCAGGATTGTTCCTTCCCACCCCTGCAGGCTGAGATTAGATGCTGGTGTTAACCCCTCCTTCAAGGACTGGTCTTCAGGCAATTAGCACTGCTCCTTCCTACCCTAAAATCCTGGGATTGGGTTGGGGGGCGGGGGGAGCTAGGACTGGCCACTGCACCAGGGTTTGGCCCAGGACTCAGCCCTTTGTGATGGGATTGAGTACCCAATCCAAGATGCAGGGTCCAGGGCTCTCTTTGGGTCCAGAATTTGTCTATGGGGAAGTGGTGCCACTGTTCTTCTGCTGCCAGATTTTTGGACCTGCAGGGGGCCCTGCAGGGCAGAAGACATGGGGATGTGGGCTGGATCTGGCCTGTGGATGCAGGGGTTGAGAATCCCCCCCGCCCCTTATGGATTAGAATCTTCCTTGAATTGGTGCACTCAGGATTTATGTGGAAATAATGCTTGCATCCTGTGTGAGGACCCCTATGCTTTTGTGTTTATGCCATTTATCTAGCATTTAAGGAGGATACATTTAAGGAAATAAAAACAATCAGTACATCATTTTGTTACATAATCTGGAACCAGAAACCTTCCATGTGAAAGTAGTAGCATAATGAGGGGTAGGTGATTGGCGCATGAGTCCACAGCACAAAGACAGCAGCTGCTGGTTCAGCTACTGCAGCCAGCTTGAACTTAATGTTTGTTGCCCTGCTTCTGATGCTGCTAGCACCCAAAAGCATGGGTAGTTAAACCTCTGCTAAATTGTTTTGTTTTTATTATGAAAGATGTTTTATGTTGAGGTTCCTTGAGCTTTCTTTTCACAAAAGTGAATGTTCTAAGATACCTTGGTATAACGAACCTGAATTTGGTTGAACTATTATGTCCAAAAAAAATTCTGATCGAGAGAGACTTCTGTTTTAATTGCACCAAATGCAAGAATGATAAATCAGGACACAAAACAGGCATCTTATTTTTGTTTATATTTGTTGATGCTAGCTTCAAATGGGTAGAAAACAAATTTTCCAATCTGAATTCAGGAGATGACCACAAGCCAGTGATTCACAACTAGGATGACATGGCATCCTAGGGTGCCTTGAGATCCTTTCAAGGGTGTTGCAAGGTGGTGCACAATGTTAGCATTGTTAGGTTTACAGATGTGAGTCACAAGATAAAACAACAGATTTCAAATAGAAATAAATAGCTGTGGTCCTTCTGAGTTCTTTGCAACAGAAAAACTGCTGTATTATTGTTTCTGTTGGCCAAAAAAGAGTGAAAACTAAGAGCTGGCTCTTTCTTAGGTGTGCTTTGACCCTAAAAAGATTGAGAACCACTGCTATAAGTCATATATAGTCTGCCTAATGTAAAAGTCATTGTAGGAATACTTTTAAATATTCTAAATAGAAGAGCTTTGGATGCTCTTTAAGAATAACCTTTCATACATTATACTGTCTGAAAATCCTAATACATATATATATTTTTTTAAATCTGTTTGCAGGATCTGGAGATCGTATATTCTTATTTACATGGAATGGAAGCACTATCTAATCTGAGAGAGCACCAGTTCAGGTATGGATATTTAACACTAAAAATATGATGCTATTTGTATATGGGAGGAGGGATATGGTAATGGATCATTAAAAAGTATACATGTAAGTCTATGTTAACTTGTATTTTATGGCAATGACTGGCTTAGTATTTTGCTACATAAATGGAATAATCTTAAAATATTTTAAGATACTTATTGTCTGTCTCATCATCTATCTATCTATCTATCTATCTATCTATATATTTTTTTTTTAAACCACAATAATGGAGATTTGTAAAAAAACCCCCAAAAAACTGGCTTCAGAAATTCTTACTACGTCATTTAGAGTAGCTATTCAAACTTTGTCAAGTATTTCATTGAATAATTGTTACTAAATACTACTTGGAAACTTTAACTTTTTTTAAAGTCAGAACTGGCTACAGTTGAAATAATTTGGTTTATAAAATTGAATGTATAGTTTTCAATTGGTTATAATTAGTCAAACTTTAAACTGTCTGGGATAAAAGCTCCATGCTGCATGTTTGTCTAAGATTTGAAGTTTTTAAGAAAGTTTCAGCAAAAATGGCTGAAGTGCTTTTGGAAAAATGATTATAGAACAAATGCATTTTCCTAATACTACATTCTTGTGGTGGTTGGTAGAAGTTCATATGATTTCATTCAGTGGCTTAAAATTTGGTGGGGGGGGGGCTCATCCTGTGGTCAAGATGATCTCTCCCCCCCCCCCCAGTAGGGCTGGGTCAGGCAGTGGAAGCCATTGGAGGGATGGGGAGCCATAGGATCTTGGCTGCTGCTGTAGCTGGAGTGTTGGGGCTGGTGGTTGGGACCCCAAGGACCACATGTTAATCCCTTGTGGACTGCCCATTGGACAGTCCTGTTCTATGCCATCACTTTAATTTCACTAAATTATTCTTTTCTGATTCTGTGATTGCTGGTACTGATTATCCTGCTAAATTTGGAGAGAAATAATCTATTGCGTAATTAAATGGTACCTTGCTCTTATGAACTACCAGCAAACTCGGTATGCTTTTATAAATTATTTTTTATGGAAAATGTTCATGCAGTGAGTTCGTTCTGTTTCTAGGAGGTTGGTTTGACATTTAATTTTCCTAAATCTGTATGTCAACTGGGGGTGGAGGGAGGGAGAGATGGAATCATGCTGGATTTTTACCAAGGGAAATAAAATGAATTACTGTTACCTTGCATATAAAGAGAGGTTTTCTTTACCCTTCAAAGTCATCTTATACAATTTTGTCATAGCATTGTTTTGTTTTTTTAAATTAAGGAATGTGCAGAAAATATTTTGCAAGTTGCATGTTGCAAAGTTAAAGAGGAATTTGTGTAAAACTTTAATTTTGTTAAGAATTATGAGGTCTGATCACACTTGCTGTCTACTCGGAAATCAAGCAAAATAGCATTAGTATACTACTATGATTAAATTGACTTTAAATAGAGATCAAAAGTGTCCATGTAGTTGTACGATAGGGAGAGATTTTTTTTGGCTTGCTAACTGGAAGAGAATCAAGAGATTCTTGCTAAGGAATGTGTGGAACTTGCCCGAACTACTAATGTAATACATTCCTAGAAGAGAGCTTCTGTTTACAGTACCATACATGGGAAAGGCTGCATCTTTCACAAATATGAGAGAGGTGGTTTTACAGCTGTTTCTAGAATACTAAAACTTTTTAGGGCAGTATTTTTAATTTGGAAACCACCAAGGAAGTTTTTAGAAGAAAGTTGTTCTTTTCCATGCAACACTTTTTTTTTTTTCAGTGGTTAATCATTTTAGAGCTTATTGAGGTAGTTTTGGTTTTGAATTATAACATGAATACACTGTGAGGTAACCAGATGTCATATTCAAAAAAAGATCTGAGCATTCTTGAAGGCTGTTCAGAAATATGGTAAGTTGAGGAAACAATAAGGTACTTAATATAAAAGTACTTTATTACAGTGTAATTAAATACAAGTATTTGTTGCTGGTAGCACTGTTATACCTTTTTAAGGGATATTCTGTTTACTGCTGATCAGAGGGCTGTACTGCCTTTTTAACTGTCATGGGCAAAGTTTCTGTAGTTAAGGGGAGCTAGTTTATCTGAACGAGTCAAGACTGGACTCTACCTCATTCAAATGCAACCTTTATTTGGGTAGTAAATTGCATCATTGTAATTATTGAGAACAGCCAGTAGTTTCTAAATCTGGACTGGTTATTGTTGAGAATTCTTTTGTTCTAGCAGAGCAGAGATGGAAGTTATAAAAGAACAAGTTCTACTTTTAAAACAAAAAACCTCATTTCCAGCGTTTTCTTCTTTCTTTCCTTAGCTACTTTTAGCTTCTCTGCTCTGTTGATATATGACCAAGAAACTAGAGAACCAGTACCTGAACATGAAGATCCCAGACCTTGGATCAGTTCTTGGCCTTAGTTTTAAAACTGTAGGACTTTCTTATGGAAAAATGCATTGCTCTTGTGGTGGACAATATTTCATCAGTAGACTATACTAATAGTCCTGAGTTTCAAGTATAGGGATAGAATATTTTCAGTAATGAGAAATCTCGTACAAGAAATGAGTTGTTAATATCTCTGCTATGTCAAAGAGGACTGGTTCAGCAGAGTACCTTAAGTCTGGAGGAGGAAAACATAATCCCAGGGAACAAATGGTCACATTCACTTCAGGAGTAAGGAAAGACTTAAGTTCTGGTGATACTCCTTAGGAAGTAGTTGCAAACTAGAAGCCATCATGGTTATTGATGTGAGGTTAGTGGGAGCAAGCTCTTTTTATGAGGTTGTCTTGTAAGAAAAACTGTTAGACATCAGGTAATTCTGGTAGGACCGAGTTTCCATTGAGGCCTTGGAACTAGGAGTCAGTAGAAATGGTAGTGAGAAAAAGCTTTCCCATGTAGACATGCAAATCGGAGCCAGATCAGTTTATCCATCTATTGACAGTATGGGTTTTGAGTGAGACTTCTTTTCCAGGTTGAATATGCTACTGTAAAAATACACCTTGATATAAAGTCACTGAGGGTTTGCACGTCATCTGCACACTGCAGGTTTTATTTTTTCTGCTGCACTGAGCAGACCTCTAGGGACAAAGGATATATATGGAATTTAAATATAATTCTTCATATTTTATTAAAATATTAATGAGTCTCTTAAGTAAATCTCCTTTATACTTATCCATCAGGTATCCCTTTTATTTACAGTATGGTCTGCTAGTGCAAAGTGTCTTGGTTGGAAATCATTTTTCTATAGTGGCATAATGCTGTACATTTTATAAAAGTGAAGTAGTTGTAAGAATTATTGTTATTAAGTTGAATGTCACCTTAGGAGGATAGGATCATAGTAAAGTAGGACTGGAGGGGACTTCAGGTGGTCATTTAGTTCAGCTCCTTTGCTCAAGTTAGGAACATCCCTGATTAAACCATCCAAGCCAAGTCTCTCTCCAACCTGCTCTTAAACTTCCAAAGATGGAGATTTCACAATTTCTCTAGGTAGCCTGTTCCAATGCTTGATCACTGTCCTAGTCAGGAAACTCCTTCTAATCTCCAACCTAAATATCCACTGCTGCAGCTGTAGGCCATTGCTCCTAGTTCTGTCCTCTACAGCCACAGAGAAAAGCCCATGTTCATTTTCTCTGTAATCGCCCTTCAGGTATTTAAAGGTTGTTACCAAATCCCCCTCAGTCTTCTTTTCTCCACACTAAATAACCATAGTTCTTTCAGCCTTTCCATCCTTAGTCTTGCCTCCGAGACCCAGAATAATTTTTATTGCTCTGCACCAGACGGCAAACTCTCCATGTCTTCCTTGAAGTGTGGAGCCCAAAACTGGATAGAGTATTCCAGATGAGGCCTCACCAGTGCTGAGTAGATCAGAAGAATCGCTTCCTTTTATTTGCAAGTGACACTACTGCTAATACAATCCAGAATGCCGTTGGCCTTTTTTTTGCAACAAGAACACACTGTTGGCTTGTATTCAGCTTCTCCTACAATAACCTCCAGGTCCCTTTCTGCAATATTGCAGCCTAGCCAGTCATTCCCCAGCCTGCTTTTGTGCATGCAGTTATTCTGTCCCAAGTGGAGGATTTTGTCATTGTCCTTGCTGAATCTCATTTGATGGATCCTGAACCGTATCTTCAGCCAATTCAGGTCATTCTGGATCCTAAACCTGTTCTCCAGAGTATCTGTAACTCTGCTCACCTTGGTGTTATCTGCAAATTTGCTAAGCATGCACTTGATTGTGCAGTAGAAATAATTTAATGTTGAACAATGTTGGACTCATGACAGCCCCTTGGAGAATCCTACTTGATACCTTCTCCCAACTAGATATTGAGCCATTACTAATTGAGCAAAATGGTCTAACCAGTTATATCTACCTTACAGTGCATCCATCTGTTTTCTTAGCTTTTTAATGTCATGAGTAGTATGACAGAAAGTGTGAAAAGCCTTGCTATAGGAGATATCCCATCTACTAATCTCTTCTTACCCACAAAGCCTGTCATCTTATCACTGAAGGAAATCAGGTTGATCAAGCATTGCTGCTTCTTGGTGAATCCATGCTGGCTGCTTCTGATCATTTTGTTCTACTCCAGGTGTTTCACAGTAGATTCCTAAAGGACTGCTCCATTACCTTTCCAGGGATGGAGGTCAGGCCAACTGGTCTGTAGTTCTATGGATCCTCCTTCTTCCCTTTCTTAAAGATGGGCAGTATATTTGTCCCTTTCTATTCATCCAGAACCTCACCTGACCTCCACATGTTCTCAAAGAGCATAGCTAACATTTTCAAAATTTACTTCAGCCAATTCAAATGGCCTTGTCAACTTGAAAGCATCTAGTTTCTCAAAGTAATTCCTAACATGTTCTGTCACTATTCTAAACCGTTTGTATCCTTACCTTTCTTTACTGTCAGCTTCATTTGTTATCTGATAGCTGTCCCTATTTTAAAAACTGAAGTAAAAAAGGCAATAAATACTTTAGGCTTCTCTATAGCCTCCATAGACTGCCATCTGCATTCTGCAAGAGAACTGTGGCTTCTCTCGTTTTCCTCTGACTTTTTCCGTACTTATAGAATCCATTTTTATTGTCTCTTATGGCCCTTGCCAGCTGGATCCTAAATTGTGCCTTGGCCCTCCTGATTTTCTCCCTGCATGCTTGTGCAATACTTTTATACTCTTCCATAGTATGATGACCAAATTTCTACTTTTTATAGGATTTCTTTTTGAGTTTCTGCTCATTGACGAGATTGTTGTATAACCAGGCTGGTGTATTCTTTATCGAGAATCAGCAAGTTCTCATATTGTTGCTCTCAAACTGTTATATTTCATGGAAAAGTGACCTCATATTGGGTGCAAAAAGGACACTAAGAACATTAGAGGATATTACATTTATCTCTCTCAACTTTTTGCAAATTATTGGTGTACTGGAGTTAGAAACCAGTTAGGAATCTTCTTGCCAAGGGTTCAACACTCCATTTGACATACAGTTGATGGAGCCATAGTTAAACCACACTAAAAAAACCAACCTGT
This sequence comes from Crocodylus siamensis, assembly GCF_052110815.1. Lineage (NCBI taxonomy): Eukaryota > Metazoa > Chordata > Crocodylia > Crocodylidae > Crocodylus > Crocodylus siamensis. The sequence goes on along the minus strand of NC_143396.1, from coordinate 87,019,998 downwards.
TTTCACCTTAAAGTATTGGCGACATTGAGAGAGATCTGACGAGTGTCTTATATATTGCTTGCTTATTCCTTATATTGAACTATTCTGAACTAGCTTACAAACTAATACATAGCTCTTCATAGATTCATGGATGCTAGGGTTAGAAGGGACCTCAACAAATCATCAAGTCAGACGTCGTGCTTAGGCAGGAAAGTGCTGGGGTCAGATAACCCCAGCCATATGCCTATCCAGCCTTCTCTTAAAGACCCGCAAGGTAGGGGAGAGCACCCATTTCCCTTGGAAGCCCATTCCAAATTTTGGCAATCCTCACCATGAAGAAGTCCTAATATCTAGCCTAAATCTGCTTTCTGTCAGTTTGTGACAATTGTTCCTTGCTACCCCAACAGGCACCCTGGTGAACAGAGCATCTCCAATCCCTTGCTGGATCCCCCTAACGAATTTGTTAGGCGGCCTCAAGCTTATCTCTCATCTTTCTCTTGTGGAGGCTGGAGAGGTCCAGGTCCCTCAGTCTGTCCTCATAGGGCTTGTCCTGTAAACCCCTAACCATATGAGTGACCCTCCTCTGGACCCTCTTGAGTCTATCAACATCCTTCTTGAACTACTGATGTAAAAAGAACAAAAACAGACTAAAACAAGAAACCCTCCCACAACTAAACTACAACCACAAAAACTAACCATTTTAAAGGGAGGAGTTGCATCCTATCATTTGCCTCATTAAGTAGACAGATTGTGTTTTGTTTTGTTTTTTCCTATTGAAGCTCTAATGTTACAAGTTTACTTATGGATAAAATAAACTTTAATTTACAGTTGTCTTATTAAGATTGGGAAATGTGCAAATGGTCATTGAATGTTTTACTGAACATATCTGAGACATTCACCATTTTAATGATCATAGATAAATGCCTGATTTGTTTTTTTTCTCTTCTTTCAGACTGATGTGTGAAACTGTGAGATATGAAAGGCATGAAGCAAATGAAGTTCTTTATTAGTAAGTTTTTCATTTTTCTCCTTCTGTGTACAGTTCAGAGAGCTAAACCATTCCAGAAAGCAGTAAGGGGTGTGTGTGTGTGGGGGGGGGGTATGGAATTACCATGGCTACGTACAGATGGTCACAAAGTCTGAGGTTGAATTGATTCAATCTTCACAGGTTAGTTTAAGCTATGTAGGTTGAACTGATAAACAAGTGAACAGACATTCGCTTTTGGTTCTGGAAATTTAGCCACATGCCTGTGGTGGCTTAGCCCAGAAGCCTGGGGGTGCTAGAGAACACCTCCTTGCTTAGCTGGAACAGGCAGCTTTGGCCAAGGCTACCCACCTACCCTGTGATGGGTGGGAGGTTGTGGGGGAGGTGCAAAGCATCCTGGGATACCAGGGGAATGAACTTGAATCTGGAGAGGATCTGGGACAGAAGTTCAGTAAACTAATTTAATCTAAATTAGTGAAGTCTGATACTACATCCATGCAAGCTTATCTTCAGATTTGCTGAAACCATTTTAAAGCAGTTTATGTGCATTGAACTACAGTTGTGTTACAGATTTGAACTGTTTTCTGATCACTTATACTGGTTTATATGCAGTTTCTGCCCCTAGCCCACATTTTATAGACACAAATGAGACACCTCTATTTCTTTATCAAGCAGTGCATCAGACTGTGGCCTTGAAACCAAGGCCTTGGCCTGTCTGATGCAGCAGCTCACCCTGGTATGCCACCTCCCCAGTGGCACACTGGGCAGACACAGGTGGCCAGAATCCTCTAAATCCTCCACCTGGACCTAGGCACATACCCACTCCCTGCCACCAGAGTGGCTACCCAAGGTCAGCTGACCTCTAACTTCCTATATAAACCTTTTGATTTGGAAGGGGAATTGTCCAGGCAACAAGGGTCAACCTTGTACCTAGCTGCTGCACCCTTTGCTTGTGCTGCTACTGACTGACAGATTCCTTGGATATCTGACCTTGTTCTCTACTTGGCCCTCTGGATACCTGACATGGCTCTGGCATTGGCTCCTGGATACCTTATCCAGCTAGCTTCTTGACTTCGTGCTCTGTACAACCCTCTGGATCCCTGACTTGGTTCCTCAGACAGATATCCTGGATTCTGATCTCCTGGCTTCTCCTGACCCCAGGAAAGACTGGCTGCCCACAGCCCAGCTTGACAAGTTGTCCAGACCACCACATGCAGCAAAGAGAGCTTGACATGGAGGCACACCCTACACTGGGGTTCTTGGACCAGCTCTGCCAGACCAGATCTTTGCTTCTCAAGTGCTAGAAGATCAGATCTAGCAGTTGTTGCAGAATCCGTTTCTCTGCTCCCAGGTTTACCAGCCCTATAGCAAGGCCTCCACAGGTCATCCTCCTGGCCTAGAACCCTGCTTACCCATCTCCTTACCAGAGAGGTATGATGGTGACTGGCTCTGTTTTTGTGGGTTTCTCTGTGCTGCATACTATTCGTAGCCCAACCCAAGATCTATTTCCGAGATTCATCAAGGTTAAGCCTAGTAGTTAGTCTTCTAACAGGAGATGCTTTGAAATGGACCACATGTTTGGTGTAGCACAAGAGTCTGGTTCTCCAAGATTGGGGGGCATTCCTCAAGGAATTCATGATCATGTTTGGAGAGCTTCAGGTTAGGATGGCAGAGTTTGCACTGCGCTCTGTCGGGGGAAGATTCTGTTACAGCTTATGCCTCATTCTTCCATTGCTGTGCAGCATACACTCAGTGAAATAAAGCAGTCCAACTCCACTATTTCTAATGGGGTCTGTGGAAGGAGATAAACTGGCTTGGGTGGAAACAGCCTCAGAATTTGATGCATTCTTGGACCTGGCTGTCCTGGGAATGCAGAGAGGAAAAGAAAGAAGCCTTGCCCACTCTAGGGCTCCAGTCTGCTCTAGTTGCTCCGAACCCCATGCCAGCAGGCAGGGGGCTCTAGCACTGCATACTAGAAGAATGGGAATACTGGCAGCAGCAGGAATGGTGCTGCAGTGTTGGGGCCCCAGGACACCAGAGAGGCGGCCAGGTAAATGAATGATTCTGGGCCTGGGGAAACGGACCTGCTCGGGGTTCACCAGTCCCCAAGGCATCCACAGCCCACGAAGTTTGTGGCAAACCCAGCCCATGAAATCCCCAACTACTGCTCTCTGCTCATCTCTGAGTCTGGGGGAAAAACTGCTCGTTCCCTGTGCTGCCCACTCTGCTGGACTCTGGAGTGACAGGTAACTTCATAGATGAGATGATGGCATGACTCTAACATGGTGGCGCATACCCAAAACAGTAAAGAGCAAAGATGGTTCACTCCTGGCTTCAGGGCCTGTGGAATGGAAGACCAACAGCAAGGTTCAGAACAGACTTGGAACTTTTCAAGAAAACTTACCCTTGTGGAACAGAAATATGAGATCCTGTATTGGCAGCTCCTGGCCATCTGTGTGGCTTTTAGGGAATGACACTTCCTTGAAGGAGCACGCCACAAGATGCAGGTTCCTCACAGACTACAAGAGTTTAGAACATTTCCAGCAGGTAAAATATCTTAGTTGGAGACAGCTGCACTGGGCACTTTAATCTGCCACTTAGATTTCCAAATCATGTACCAGCCTGTGTCCAGAAATGGAAAGGTTATCTCAGAAGACAGAATATGTCGCTGACCCTATGCAGGTGCCAGCAGAATGCAGCCCTATTCTGAGACCACAAAATGTCATCAGTGCCACATGACCCACAGGCTTGCTGACCCTGCTTCAAGCCACCACTTAAGAATTTCCCCCTGAGGAACAGGTTGCTCTTTCCCAACAGATCTGGATTCTGACTTCCTGGCTTCCACTGACCTTGTGTTGTCCCCCAGACCTGGCGCTTGGCATGACATGCTGTCAAAATATTACAGACTTAATTTGGTGTCTATGATAGAATGGATGGTTATTATTTTTTGTGGATGTGCTATGCACTTTGTATGTAAGCAGCGGAAGAAGAGAGTTGGTGGATATGCAATGTCATCTCCTCAGATTAAGCTGTCATCTGGTTGTATGTCCACTGAGTTAAAACAGTGGTGACTAACTTTTGCTACTAAAGGTGCCAGATCAACAAATCTAGCATGGCTAATAATTAGCCAGGGATATGAACTAATGTCACTTCAGATTTAGCGTAATGCCCTTAAGAACTATTCTTTTGTGTTCTAATTACAAATAAAATGGCTAACATCCAGTTTTTATTTAAAGTAGAGATCATAAAATATTATGTAAGGAATAATGCAGCCTTACAAATACAACTATGACACTTTGCCATTTTTTTGGATAATTAAAATATAATTGCATTTTTTAATGTCATGGCTCATCTACCCTTTGTCAAGATCATATTTGTGCTCAGGTTTCTTTACAGTTCTGCAAGACTTGGGTTAATGTCTAGTTTAACCAGTTTAGTGGTATATCTGGAAGATCCACTGTAAAAAGTTTGTAGATATTGATCTACTCTGTTAAATGAGGATGGTATAAGTTCAATTAGTTTGTACATACCAGTTTTATTAATGAAACTGTTGGTTAAATTTTTTGTTGTATCATGTACATACTTCTGTTCTAATAACTATCATTTATACTTTAAAACACAAAGTTCCACATATTCATTAGTGTTAGCAGTGAAAAGAATAGGTGTCATCCTTTTGTTTTTTATTTGAATTTTTCATGACCAAATAAACTGCTGTTCAAAATTAATATTCCTAATTTTTAAGGACTCAAATGACCTATTTGAGAAAAATATAAGATGCAAGCAGGGAATCCTGAAATCTGGGTTAATTTAAAGTGCCTTATGCCATTCCTTTGAATTGATTTCTTTTGTCAGTCCTTTCATGTGACTTCATCTTCACTTTGGTCTTCTGCCTGTCTTTTCTATTTATTCACTTTCTGACTTTTTGGTGCCTCATTAGGTATTACTGGCAATCTGGCAGTTTTTTGAGCTAGACAAAAGTACAAGCCATGTGTGCATTTTTCTGGCATTGAGAACTCTGCTTTTTTTAGGACCACTATTTAACTGGGTTTAATCCAAAACCAACATTGGAATTGCTTTTAATGGAATGTTAGCCACTTTAAAATCAGATGACAAACAATAGGTCTCTTTGAATTGGAGGGTGTTTTAATATATAGTGAGGTCATATGCATCTGGAAGAAAAGTCTTATAAAATTTACAGTTTTACAGTTTCTTCTAATACTTTATTTTAAAACTAATATTCAGTATATTTATACTTTATTTATAGAAGGAGCTCTGCACTGAAAATTGCTGGAATGTCATTCCTAATTGTGTGTGCTATATTGCCTTTTGTGTTTTTCTTAAACCTGGCATAGGCAAGAGACATACTGAGTTTTTAATGGCAACTTTTTAATTTATAGATATATTCATGAGTTGCAGTGTATTTCAAGAAGTATAGGTAGTAGAATATAGAGATTTTTCATTTTTACGTCATTAGTTTGAACCCACTCTGTGTCAGCAGTGAAGCAAGGTTCTTTGACCGTTACGATGTAGGAGACATCAAAATTTTTTTTGTTGGTTATTCCTAAACAATGCAGCTGGAAGCTCTTATTCCTTGGAAGAGCCCAAGGATTTAAATGGATATTAAGACTGAACTTCAGCTTAGAAACTACCTGTTCTGGTCCATATGTTGAGGGCATCAGATTTTAGTGCTCTTAGCATGTTAGTCTTACACAAGCACCACAGTTCACATTAAGAAAAGGCTGAAAATGATTGCAACTATGAACGTTAAAATGGCTTCTCCTGGGCATAAATTTAATGCAACTTCCCAATGTTCATATATTTTGATTTCTCTGTATATTAATATGCAAACCGGTGTACCAGTTAAGTGCAGTGAGCTATCCAAAAAAAAAACATGTATTCCTTGTGTTGCATTTCTCTGTGCTAAGGTACCATTTAGTTTGTATCTCTTCCCATTCAGAAACTCGCGTTCTCAACTAAACATGGATTCATGCACTTAATGCAACATCAAACAGAATTATCCATGATGTTCTGTACATTTTTTCTTTGTCCCAAAACAAATAAGCTGTTACTATTCGTAATACCTATATAAATCTTTAATTTATTTAAAATGGCCGAAAGGGAAAAATTGAGCCTGTTGTTTAAAATTGACTTAACTCATCTGCATTTACTATCAGCGGGTGTACATCTGTGACAAATTCTCAAACCCTAGGGCCGTCTCATTGTTTAACATGAAAACTGGGTTATTAAAAGTGGCAGTTCAGCTCCAGTTACTCTTCATTTGCCAATCATATCTACTGCTTCTATTTGATGTGAAGTCAGTGATGAAAGGGCTAAAATCCTTCAGGGTAAAAATTCAGGTTTTCCTGACATGCCAGTATCTAACTTTTATTTCCTACATCACAAGGCACCCCAACTTTAAGGTCTGTCTCTCTTTTCCCTCCTCCCATTCCCTCTCCAGTTACTAAGCATTCTGTCAAAGTGCAATCTTAAAATATCCTTGTTCCTCACATCTACATTATATAGACCTTTGGCATTCCAATACAGATAGTTTGGTCAGCATTCTTATTATAAGCTTAGCTGTTAATAAGTTGCAATTTAATTTGTGCCAGTATAACCCTTTTAATCCTTGACAGCTAAAATTGCATTTTATTGATTACACAAAATTCAGTGTTTTCAGCCATACTTGGCAAGATGGCAAAACTTTGTGAACTACAAAAACTTTTTTAATACATATTTTTCTGAATAAATAATTTAAACAATTACTTCTACAACCCTAGATGAAATCTTTATACAGTATAGTGTGCGACTGTTGTTCAGTACTTTTATATACCTTAAAGTAAATGTTTGGAGTGAGCAGGGCATAAGTTGTACTTAATTATTGATGAAATATTTATTATTACTAGAATTTTAAAGCATAGTCCTCAAAGTCTAATAGTTATAACAGCTGAAATTCTGAGGAATGAAATCTCATGTCTGTATAATTACCATTTTTTGTGTATGTGTTTTCTCCTCTGTGCAGACTTGGGAGGCAGCTGTCTTGTATCTCTTTATGTGTGGATACCAATTTAACCAAACAAAAAGGTACTGAGTAGAGAAAGTGTAGGGCAGTAAGATATGGCTGGCTTATTACTAGCTGATTGCTCCAAAATGCAGCTGCTACCAAAAATAACAGAACTGTAGAAACTAAGGCTGGAAGGAACCTCAGAAAGTCATTTAGTCCAACCCCCTTCTTAGGGTAGGTTGATCCCCATCTAAACCATTCCAACCAAGTGTTTGTCTAACCTGCTGTTAAAACACCCAAGGATAGAGATTCTACAACCCTTAGCCTGTCCCAGTGCTTAACCAAATTTCCCTTGCCACAATTTAAGACCATTCCTCTATATCTTGTTCCCTGTGGCCACAGAATTGGGTTACCTCCTCTTTTTTTTTTTTTATAACCATCTGGTTCTAATAGGGGGTAGAATCTCATAACTTTCCCCTGCCCCGCCTCTCCCCATAGTCTTTAATCTTAGTTCTTTCAGCCTTTCTTCATAAGCTTTTTTCTAGGCCTTTAATAACCTTTGGACTTTGATTTAGAGGCCTGGGACACATGACTTTAAAAGACAAAGAGTATTGTGATATTGGGTGCGTCGTTTCTGGAGGATTTTCACAACTCCATGAGAGAGGTGGTGTTTGAGAGAAGAAAATACCTACCAATCTTCCTCCTCATTTGTGGGACTGTGCAGTACCCATAACAAAGTCAAGTTGAAATTTAAGACTTAACATAGTGTTAACATTATTTATACATAATGTTTTGGAGTGTATATTAAAAATGCTTTGAAAAGCTGTTTAAGAATACAGATTGTAGGTGTGAGGAAATTTTGCTTCACCAGTTTGCTGGAGTTCTTTGAGCGTGTTAATAAGCACATAGACAGTAGAGATCCAGTTGACATAATATATTTTGGGCTTTCAAAATGGTTTCAACAAGGTCTCTCACCAAAGGCTTTTAACAACACCAAGTTCCCATTGGATTGGAGGGAGGGTTTTTTTTTTTTTTTTTGTGGATCATCTGGAGCTGGTTAAAAGATGGGAAGCAAAAGCTTGTAGGGCTAAATAGTCATTTTTCAGAATAGAACAAGGTCAAATGTGGGGTCGTACAGGGATCTGTGCTATGCTCTCAATATTGTTAAACATATTCATTGATAAAAGTGGAAGTGTGGGTGCATGGTGCTAGCTCTAAATGTGTAGTGTATGCCAAATTATTCTGGGGTGTCAAATGCTAAGGTGTAAAGGAGTCCAGCAGGCAAAAAATGGCAGATGAACCTGAGTGTCAACAAGAGCCAGGTAATACACATGAGAGAGAAAATAACTTTAACTATACCTACACAGTACTGGATTCTGAATTAGCTGTTAGAACTCAGGAAAGAGTCCTTGGAGTCATTATAGTTAGCTCTTTAAAAATGATAGCTCAGTGTGTAGCAGCAACCAAGAAAGACAATAAATATTGGGCATTATTAAGAAGGGAATTGAAAACAAAATGGATACCATCATTATACCATTATTACAAATCCATGATGGATCCATATCTTGAATGGTATTAGAAATGTACACAGTAATCTCAAGAAGGATATAGTAGAATTGGAAAAGGTACGAAGAAGGGCAAACAAAATGATCAGTGGCATGGAGCTGTTGCAATACCAGGAGACATGAAAGAGGCTAGAAGTCTTTTATGTAACATATAGTTAAGTTGTGGAATTCTTTGCCACAGGAGGTATGTGGCAGGATGACCTCTAGGGATGCCGTGACCTCCCCCAGTGCCCTACCTACCCATGCCAGCTCGGGTCTTGACTGCACCCTCTATCTCGCCCGCCACATCTTTGATCTTATATTATTCATGGGAGGCTGCCTTCCTGCCCACTGTGGCATGGTGCCCGCCTTACTATGCCAGGACTCTACACCCTATACTCACCCTCTCCCGGGACTACTCTATATGCATGCCCCCTCCTGGGGCCTCCTTCCTATGCTTGCCCTCTCCTGGAGCCTTGAGCAGGCCCTGGGAAGGGGCACAGATAATGAGCAACATCTACACTCTCTCCTGGGCCTTTCACCCATAGACAGTGCCCCACTGGGGCCCTTGCTTGTGCTTCCCCACCCGCACTGGTGCCCTTGCTTGTGCTTCCCCACCTGCACTGGGGCCCTTCCCAAAATTGGGGCTCAGGCGGCCTTAGCCTTACCTGGCCCCCAGACCCATCTTCCTGGGCCTATGCCCCACCAGGCCTGTCCCACTAGTTGCCCACACTGGGGTCAGGACACCCCACAACACAGTGCCCCTGCAGCACTAGAAACCCCCCTTCTACTGGGGAGTTCCCCTTGAGGCTGCCTCAACCCCTACAGCCTTGCCTGATCCTCTGGTCTTAACAATAACTGAACCCAAAATCTCCCCTTCCTGGGTTACAATATAACTTCCAAGCACAACCAAAATCTCCCCCTCTGGGATTCCAACATAAGTTCCAAGCAAACCTGGCTCCCTCTCACATCTCCTCATCAGGGTTTCTTCTACCCAGTGCTGCCAAGCAGTTGCTCACCAGCTACCCGGCTTCTCTAATATTCTACTCAGCTTGCTTTCACAAAGCTCCCTCTTTCTCCTAGGCTGCCAGCAGGGGAACTGCCCTCTGGCCTCCTCCTTCTCTGTTTATAAAGACCAGGCCCTGCCCCCTGGCGATCAGCTGACCCAATTAGTCGTCATAACAACTCCCACCTGCTGCCCTGGTGAGTGGCAGCTGAGCCCCTTTTACTACCATTCAAGCTCTCAGTAACAGGCACCCTAGTGTCCTGCTGCCTCTAGTTACTATTATTCCTACTATCAGTAGCAGGCCTAGTGTCCTGCTACAAGGTGGTACAGGTAGATTGCATCACCAGGTTCAAAAAAGAACTAAAATTCATGAGTGATTAGATTTTTAAATAGTGGTTGAACAGAATGGTTGAAGATGTTTCCTCTGGCTTTTCTAAACCAATAATGGTGGGTGTTAGGAAGGGTAATGAATAGGGTATAGATCACTCTTGAAATATCCAATTCAGTGCTCTCTCTCTAAAGCATGCACCCCTGTCTCTATTGGAGACACGGCAGTGGGCTAAATTAGGGGTGGGCAATTATTTGGGCCCAAGGGCTACATAGGGAATTTTGATGAACTGCCACAGGCCAGGTCAGCACCTCCGCCCTTGCCCCGCACAACTCACCAAAACTCCCTGTGGGGCTTTGGGTGGATTTGGAGCGGCATTTGGGAGTGGGACAGGTGTGATCTGCTCCCTGCATGCCCTGCCCTTTGAGGGGGGCTGGTGAGGGGTGAATGGGCATGTGTGGAGGGGGCATGTGCATGTTTGGGGGGCAGGCCACATGCAGCTGCCCCAGTAGTGCTCCACATGGGTCCAAGCCCCACCTGGGGGTAGCCCATGCCGTGCTCCCACCCATAACCACTGGCCCCCGGCCAGTGCACAATTTCTGGCGGGGCTTTTCCCAGAGCAGCTGTATGTGGCCAGGCTCGCATTGCCACCAAGAGGTGAGGGGTGCACAGCAGCACCCAGCTAGGTGCAACCACCAGAAGCTGTGTGTGGCATATGCTTCCTATGCCTCCAACTGTGGCTGCTGCTTCTGCTGCACTGCTCTGGGCAAGCAAAGCTGGGGAGGCAGCTTCAGCTCGGTGGTTCCTGCCTAATGCATGGAGCTTTGGCTCCAGTGTCTGGCTGCCCTCCACCTGCTCTACCTGGCTGTAGGTGGCTTCTCATAATGTTGGGTGGGTGGAGCCAGTGGAAAGCAACCAGGAGCTAGAGCCAGAGCTCTGTGCACTGGGCAGGAGCCACCTGGCTGAAGCTTCTTGCCTGCCAAGAGCAGCAGCCACAGATGGAGGCAAGCAGGGGAACATAACAGCCCCACTAGCCTAGATCTGGCCAGCATGCAGCTCTTAGTGAGGCTGTTCTCACTGTGGCTGCAGCTGCCCTGGTGTTGGTGTGCTTCCCCTGCCTCTAGTTCCTCCTCCCACTCCTGTTCTACTCCAGGTGGGCAGGCAGTAGGAAGATTCAGCCTTGTGGTTCCTGCTGGAGGTGAGGGGAGCATAGGAGCACCTGGCTGGATGCAGCGACACTTGAAACAACTGTGCCAGAAGCTTTGTGCTGCCTGGGGCCCAGGTCAGTGGGAGCATGGCGTAGGCTGCCCCAGCAGGAATGGGTGGGGCTCTGCCCCATGTGGAGCTCTGCCCCATGTGGGGCTGCCCTGAGTTGGATGGACCATTGTTCTGATTTTTTTTAATTTTTTTTATAGCACATCTTACAGTCTTTCTTGCTTTTCAAATAGCTGTTTTATTTTGGTCCTGGGTCTGCTTAGTATCAAGATTTTGCCTAGGGACTTGCAGGCACAGCTTCATCTGCTGGCTTCCTTGTTCCCCCCTTTCCCTGCTATCACTACTCATTGCTTACGCAGAGATCCCTTCCTCCTCTCCCACAGCACAGACTGTAGTCAGCATGTGGTATGCTAACTAATGCTGTGTAAGGCAGATAGGACAGTGTCCACTTAAGCCTTTTTGGAAGTAATCAACAGCTCAGATGGTAATGTCCCTGCATTCCTTCCTTTGGAAAAGGCAGACAAGGTTCTTTGGGTAAATCTGATATCTTTTATTAGACCAAGTAAATAATTGGGGAAAAAATGTCTTAGCAAGCTTTTGGGTTTAAAAAACCTGCGTCAGGCTGAGGAAGCATCCGTAGTTAGTGTGTGCTCTTCCTGGATGGAATGAATAGTAAAGAAGTCAGAGGCTGGCATGCATTTTCCTTTGGAAAAAACTGTTTAAGAACTTGTAATGAGCAGGCTTTGTTTTCTTGGGGTGTCAAATGCTGATAACAGAACTGATAAATGCCATATCACGCCCCCCTCAGCCATGCCCACCTCAGCTTAGCTCTGTGGAAGGGAAGGGAGGGCTGCTTTAGCCCCCTTTGGCTTCTAACCTGAGCTTGATTTACTGCAGTATCATGTGCCTGAATGTTTGGGATGTCTGTCTGGTTACAAAACTGATTTATCCTAGCCAGGTTAGGCTAACCTGCAAAGATTTGTATCCATCCAGGCTTAGGCTTCACCAGTTTGCTGGAGTTCTGTCCCTACTGCTCATGTACAAGAAGCAGCAAGAAACAGGATTTTTTAGAGAGCTTTTGGGGATAGGAGAGGAGAGCCCATTTTACTTCTCTAAGTAATTCTTAGGGCCCTGGATTAAAAACAACATGCAAGTAACCAGGAGGGCAGAGGCAACAACTCCAGGAGCAGGATGCTGCTTTAAATTACATCTTTAGCTTTGGTAGTGTTGTGATGATGTTGTAACCATAAAGGGCCAGGAAAAATGTCCCCAGGCAAAGCTTCATAGTACCCTCAAGAGACCTGAGGAAGGGTATTGTGGTTCATGGATGTTGCTCCTCACTATGCAGTTGGACCAACTATACAATTGGTCCGGTAAAAGAACACCCACAAAAATCCTTGCCCCTCATGTCTTTATATTTGTATATAGTCTGACCTAATTGTGTAGTGGGTTCCAGGATGGGTGTGGGGCATAAAAAAGATTTGTATTTGGACTCTCTTGTTTGGGTAATTAACTCCTTGGTTAAATAGCAACTCATCCTCACATTGAAACGCATATTTTGGCTTGCATATAAAGTTCCAAAAACGTTATGCTATGTATAATCAGGAGTGTTATGATGGTTGCATGTGTTTAAATAAAGTACACTGAGTGTGTGGCTTATTAAATATTAGTCATATAATGCTTTTTTACATTAAAAAAACTTAAATCTTTTCAAACTGCTACACTTTTACAAACCTGTGAAAATGCTTTTAGATAGGGGAAGGGGTGGGAATATGTGGGAGATGAGTCAAAGTTTTCACACTGGATATTTTTGGCTTCCACTGTAATCATTTTCTCTTCTGTTCGTTAACATTTTACTCTCTACTCAAAGAGGCTTTGGAAATATTTCAGCATTTATTGTCCTCGCTGTTCACTGAACAGCTTTGATTTCATAGGATTCTAGTGACAGATTTTTTTTCTTAATTCCTGTATTTCTAAGGGCACAGAGGAGACATTTTGAAAATGCTTAAAATCCTTCCGAATAAACAATAAACTTGGTGCTAACACTGTTTGAAGCTTCTGTCTGGATCAGCATACTAATTTTCAGATAGACTTCTTTAGGCAATATGTATTTATTCTCCTTGTGCTTTCATAGGCGTCTATGAAAGTCATCCAGGAGGATATTTAATAATGCAAAGAGTTGATGCAGCAGGGCTGGTCTGTTGCTTTTTTCACTCTCCCTGAAGGTGTGTTATACCTTCTGATAGTTAGGCAGTTGGCAAGTTGTATTGGGATACTGCCAAATCTGCACTGCAGTAAATCAGGATTTCTTGTTTATATATTTTACAATGAAGGTATCTTCTATGGGGAGCTTCTTAGCTTATAACTACCACAGGACAGATGCATTCAAGGACTTGGCAGTTGATGCTACTTTAGATAAAAGTTATTGAATCAAGACTTCTTAATAGGCTAAACAATTCATTGATAATAACATTGGTTGGCATTGAACAGAGAGTTCCAATTTCTACCAGTATTTGTAAATTTTTATTTGCCATGCTTAGTGAACCTTTTGTCAAGCTGTAATAAAGTAAACTAAGATTTTTGTAAGATTTTAGGTTACAGTGTCTCATCGTAAATCTTTGACTGAAGAGAGCCATTTTTATTGTTGCAATAATTCTGGCAATAGAAGAGTTTTTGAGAGGATAGTGCCTGGTTGTAGACTTAAGAGCATAGTTGCATGTGTAATGTCCACAAAATAGTTTGGATGCCGGATCATGTCACACCACTTCTTCATTTTTTCTTCCTGTAATTTAGAGTGCTGGGTGTTTTTGTTTTTAATCAGTCTTCTGCTTTTTCTTACTGAATTTAAATATCAAGTGTCTGCAAGATTATGTTGCTTATGCAGCAAACAGCTTTATCATTATCTGCGGTCCATATAAGATGCTATGAAAATTCTTATTTGCTGTGTATTGGGCAGATTTACACGTTTCCATATGGCAAAATTGCTACGGCATCATGCTTTAGTACTTCCAAAAGGAAATACTAAAGCATGGCACAGTATGAGCGGTTACTGCACCATGCATACAGCACATGGTTAAGTTTTGCCAGTAGATGCATATGATCACTACATCGCTATAGCGCATGTACAGTGATGTGTAGATGTGCCTGTTGAATATTATTATGCAAACTGGTTTTAGTTGTTTTTATAAAATGCTGAAAGGACCTACTCTGTACAGACAGAAATATGCATTATGTGAGTGCTACAGTGTTGTGTTAAACTACCTTCTACTACTGGAAATGGACAAAAGTACAGATAACGTCTTTCAAAGAAAGATTCATATGAATGTAAATGGAGGACTGTACAAAGAAATTGTTTCCTAAATTCATGGCTTTGTGTTCTATATTATCTCTGCTAATATCTCTAGTTCCCATTTGCTTTTCAGCAAGGACTCACAGCTGTGGGCATAAGTTTAAAAACCCTAGTGGTAGCTAGGAACGTACTGTCTTTGACAGATATCATATTTGTCTCAGGAGAAGGTGTTTTCTCCTAGGACAAAGTGCACTTGTTCAGATGTCCATTTCTGTTGTTCCAGAATAAACATTAAAATGGTTTATGTATGGGACAAGAAGTGCTAAGCTTGACCTGGGACATTGCGAAGTGAGTCTGAATGGTTGTCCTGAGATTGCATCATTGAATTAGTGGCAGAAAAGCTGCAGTTCATTCAGTCATTCACTAAACCCAATTGGAAGGGTGATATGTATACACATCAATCCCAGGGTTTCTGTGTTTCAGGATAAACACAGGCATAACTTGTTTGGAAACAGATTCAACATCTGTTCCCAGCCATTGTTAATTGAACTTTCTGTTTCACTTACAAGCAGGCCATCTGATATTTTTATGCTTCTTATTTGGAAAGGGAAGTGAAGAGAGACGCAGCTTAATTCTTCTGATGGCACTTATTTTTCAAGTTAAAAAAATTCTCAAGTTGGGTATTGGGAAATTTTGTATAGCTGATTTGGTGTCATCAGCTTTAGACTTTCTACGTAACATGATAGTAACTGCTAATATAAACAGAGGAATGCCTAGAAGTGCTTCTCTGCACCAGTGGTCAGCAACTCTTAACAGTCTGTGGACCAAAACAACTTGGCTCCAGTCCAGTGCGAGCCGGGTGGAAGGTTTTCCCTGCATCCATGCTGAAGCTAGGCAGCTGGGAGCTGTGCCTATGCCACTGCCACTTCTTGCAGTCTCTGGGCAGGGTGTATGCAAGAAAATATGGTATTTTGACCTAGGCTTTTGTAGGTCTTTACATGATTAATAAAAGAGATTAAGAACATGAAAGATCACAAGTGGAAGGGATTTCTCTCAGAGGGCAAATTGGTATGTTTTGCCTCCTTTGTGAAATTGGCTGGTCTGGTACCCACAGAGAAAATCAACATTTCAGTAGCTCTCTACTGAGAAGTGGTACTAATATTTATAATCCAAACAGTGAATATATGGAACCACTTTGCTTACTTGGTCTTGATTAGACTTGAGTGTGTCTATACTGCAGTCAAAGGTGTGACTGCAGCTTGAGCAGGTGCACTCAGATTGCTGTCTGCATAGCTAGGGCAGCAGTGAGGAGACTAGCTATCTGAATGCTTATATGTGATTCCAGGTAAGTTTTCTAGCTTCTGCTGCCACGGTTATACTCTTGCTGAGACAGACCCTATGTCTGTGATCCTTACATTTCATCATTCCAGTGAAATTGATATTTCATGTATATAAAGGTAAGCGTTTGCTTAAGTGTTAACAGATTCAGTTAGAAGTGTCTTGTTTTCACTTCTAAGCTCACTTTATCCTTAATTTGTTGTTTTAGGGATTGTTGTAAATGTGCCTTTTTTCAGGGTATGTCTATATATGGCCCTGTATTAAAAAAGGAAAAATGAAATTTCAGGCCATGATCAGAGAAGTGTTTCTAGCATGGACATAAGTAACTTTGTTTCATATACAACAGGATATAATAAAATACATGTTTTCTATAACTTCTCTTGTAACTAATATTATTTAGCACCATGTAGCATCTAGAACTTTGATGGCTGAGGCTTGGCCATCACTTTGAAGAAGTACATTAGTCTGGCTAAGAAGTAATATCTAGTGTCCTGGTTATACCCCAGAAGGAATGAGAACTTAAAGGAAGACTTATCTAAACCATCCAACAGATGGTGCTAACATGTTTTCTGTGGGGCATTATCAGGATATCTGGGTTTGTTGGCCTATTTTATAAGAAAATGTGCATGAGAACTGTGAATCTTGCTGGCTTTTTATTAAAAGTTAAGAAGTAAATAATCAAAGGAAATAGAGCAGAAAGCAACCTTTAGAGATATCTAGTCCATCCCTCTGTATCATGACAGGATAAATATCTCTAAACCATTTCTAACGGAGGTTTACCTAACTTGCTCAACACCTGAAAGGATGGAAATTCCAGTGGTGTTCTCTTTCAGTGCTTTACTAGAGGGTTTTTTCCTTTATGTCTAATTTAAATTGTCCTTGTTACAGTTGTCCAATCCCCAGTGGACATAGAGAATAGTTTTAAAAATCTTCTTCCTTGCTGTAATCTTACATATTTGAAGGCTCTCTTCCAAACTTCTGTTCCTTTTTGTTTCTTTCCTTTGTACTCCCCTCAGTTGGTCCTTGCCTTTCTTGAAGGATGGTGACTAATACTAGATATGGTACTTCAACTGAGGCCTTACCAGTGCTGAGCAAAGGTAGAGTGGTTAAGTGACATTTCTGCTCAAATATTCAGTATAGTATTCAACTTTTATTGGTAACAGTGTGACATTTGTTGATTCATGTTCAATTTTGTGTTCTGTTGCCCAGATCCTTTTCTGTAGACTACTAGCTGGCCAGATATCTCTCCTTTTTGTATTTGTGTACTTGATTAGTACTTTGCAATTATCCTTATTGCATTTCATCATTTCACATCTTTTCTCTAGTTTGTACTTCACATTGTAATAGTCTTGAAAGCCCCTTCCAGTTTGGCATCATGTTCTATTCCATCATTCTAGTCATTAATGAAAATACTGAATACTTAACAGACACTTTTGAAGGGATAGTGTGGAGACAGAGAATAGGAACAGCTCGGCCTTGGGAGTTGTATAGAATAGAGAGGGAACAGCTGAATAACTTTGGTTGCTCAAGGATGTGCAGGCCAGACTGGCAACAGTGGAACTGCTTAGCCCTTTGGAGGTAGCAGAGAACCTTTGCCTGGGTGGTCTCTGCCCACAATAAATGCTTTTATTAAAGTGGCGCTCTGTCTTGCTGCTTGGAGCTCTGATTTCATAGATTTCGTAGACATTAGGGCTGGAGTGACCTTGAAGATAATCAAGTCCAGCCCCGTGCCCCAGGGGCAGAAAGTCAGCTAGGGTCAAAGGATCCCAGCAAGATTAGCATCCAAATGTTTCTCGAATGAGTCCAGAGTAGGTGCCTGCACCACCTGGAGGGAGTCTATTCCAGGTCTTGGGGGCTTGGACAGTAAAGAAGTTTTTCCTTATGTCCAGCCTAAAATGGTCTTGGAGGAGTTTGACTGTTGGTCCTTGTTATTCGTTGGGGCATTTTGATGAACAGACGTTCCCTCAGATCTTGATGCACACCCCTTATGTACTTATAAGCAGCCACCAGGTCACTCCTGAGCCTGCACTTTTCCAGGCTGAAGAGTTCCATGACTCTCAGCCTCTCTTCATAAGGCCTATTCTCTTGCCTTCTGATCATGCGCATGGCTCTCCTTTGGACACTCTCAAGCTTCTCAACATCCTTCTTGAATTATGGAGCCCAGAATTGAATGCAGTATTCCAGCTGCAGTCTCACCAAGGCCGAGTACAGTGAGAGGATGACATCCTGAAATTTACTTGAGAAGCATCTATGGATGCCTGTACACCAATGCCAGGAGCTTGGAAAATAAACAGGAGGAACTGGGTGATAGTGACCACGCGCTGATCACCTTTACTATCTATCACAAAGCTGGCAAGTCAGTTAGTAATGCAGAAGTCCTCAACTTTAGGAAAGCCAACTTTGACAAGCTCAGGAGGCTCATTGTCGAGGCTCTAAGGGACTGTGACTTCTCAGAAGAGGAGTTCAAGAGGAGTGGTTGCTCCTCAAGGGAGCGATCTTGACAGCACAAGGGATGGCTGTCCCATTTAGGAGGAAGGGTAGCAAAAGGGCACAGCAACCCCCTTGGCTTCGCAGGGAACTTGAGGACCTCCTACACCTCAAAAGAGAGACTTAAAAAGGATGGAAGGCAGGAATCGCCACCAAGTTCCCTGACTAGATCCTCACTGACCCTTGGCCTATGTACGCGTCCCCTGGGGCCTGAGGGGGGACCCAGTGGGGGGGTGATCCAGTCCCAGCTCTGGAAAATGGAGGTAAAGAAGTTGTTAAATAGGTTAGCTTTGTCATTTGGGTGATGACCAAATTTCCTAGCATGTCTTGCAGGGGCCCCACGTTACCTGGTACCTTCTTTTTGCTCCCTATGTATTTAAAAAAGGCCTTCTTGTTGTCCTTGATTTGGGTAGCTTGTCCCAGTTCCATCTCCGCCTTGGTCTTCCTGACTGCCCCCCTGCATCCCCGAGCAATTGCAGTATAGTTCTCCCTGGTGATGGCCCCCCTCTTCCAGACCTGATCATCTGTTTAGGTCCCTTCCAACCATAAGCACTATGATACTATGAAGAAACTATTAGGTTAAACTAATATTACTAGATTTATGTCCAGCAGTTTTGAGTCACCAGGACGATAAGAACACTATAATGGTAAATGTTTCTACTATAAACATGCATGTTTCCTCTCAAACAAATCGAATAAAATACAGTACTTAGGACACCCTAGAATAAAGTTCAACTTAGTCAAAAAGGGGAATTATTCAGGCTCTTTAGCCTCTCTTCATAGGGCCTCCCCCGCTGCCCCTTGACCACGCGAGAGGCCCTCCTCTGGACCCTCTCAGTGCTAGCCGCATCCCTTTTGAAGTGTGGCATCCAGAATTGGACACACTACTTCAACTGTGGCCTGACCAATGCCGCATAGAGGGGGAAGATCACCTCCCTGGACCTGCTTGTGATGAATCTGTAGATGCATGACAAGGTGCTGTTAGCCTTACTAACTGCTTCCTCGCATTGACAGCTCATGTTCATCTTGGAGTCAACAATAACTTCAAGATCCCTTTTTGCCACCATGTTGATAAGGATGTTCCACAGTTTATAGGTGTGCTGCTGGTTCCGTCTCCCTAGATGCAGCACTTTGCACTTGTCTGCATTAATTTCCATCCATTTCTTAAGCATGTTCATGATTTGGATTTTTCTTTTGATATATGGGGAACTTGAATACTGATGTTTGTTTGTTTTTAATTTGCAATCTTGTTTAATTGAATCTAAACCTGCCTGGGGTCCATTTTACTGTGTTGTCATAATCTATCCCAGAAACACTAGACTGAGTAAAATTAAGCCCCATCTCTGGGATGCTGTTTTGTTTTGTTTTTATTCAAGTGTTTGGCTATCTAAATAATGACCTATTAGTTGACTATTAATCTTGTCAAACAGGAAAAAAATATTCTTATGGACTATGTGAGTTTTATGTGTATATTGGCAGGAGGCTGCCCCTAAAAATATTGTCAGCCTAAAAATAAAGCAATGTATGCCATGAATTTGTAACGAATATCAGCTACATAAACTTTGGTAGTGAGTACTGACTACATACACTTAATTAAAATCTAAACTGAAATATCTTAGGAAAATAAAGCATGCTATGTACAACATGAATTGTAAGTAATACCAGCTATATATACTTTATTAAAGGGCATTACAAAAAAGAGTTTACTGAAATTGACTGCTAACCTTATGATAGGCAGTTCATGCTATATATTAAGTATGAGCATGCTGTACCTAGCCACAGTGGCTGAAGACATTCTCTGTCTGTGGGGTAAACACTTGTCTATACACTGAAATGGCATGCTGAGCATGCCATTGAGTTTATTGGAGTGGAGAGGCAGCATCTTGCCAGGGCGTAAAGATGTAGAAACTGGTCATAGTCATAGAACACAAGAACAGACAGGCATCTTGCACTCTTTGAAGTTCATGCAAGCAGCATGTTCGTTGACATGTTCTTTTTCTCCATCTTGGGATTGCTTTCACTAGCTGATGGTCAAAACTCAGCAAAGACCCCTGACTGGGATCCAAAATGTGAGCAACACTATAGGAAGGGGGAGCAGCCAGCTGTCTGAGTCACAGTGGCAATGATGGGTTGTACCTGTAGTAATGGTTCAGCTTCACAGCTGTTGCCAGAACAGGCTCCTTTTGCTGGTTCTCATGAGGGCAGCTTGACAGTTCTTGTGATTTCTCTGTTTTTGACGCAGTTTTCAAATCCATCACCTTGTTATGCATGTGATAGATCACAGCCTGCTGACCTTCAAACCACGTCAGGAGCTGAATGAACTGGTGCTATTGTGAGCTACAAATGTCACTTGATCTTGAAGGTCACCTTGCCCTAAGAGATCGTTTCAACTGCTGGTAGTGCTGCATTATGCTTGGTGTGGTAATGGACCACATTGAACCAGGAATTCCACCATGTGAATACAGGCTCTGGTGGTAGCAGTACAGTGCCATGTGAGTTCCCCTTTTGACTGGTGATGGATTGCCTCTACTGAATCTTATGACCTGGGCGGTGCTTGAAGGCTTTCTTGAAAGAAGATGCCATGCTATCTACCTCACATGGTGGGGAACTGCGTGTGCCAGGTGTCACTTACTAGGGACAGAATGTGTGCATTGCAGGAGACATGAACAGCATTGGACAGTGTTCATTGGAACACATTGGAGAAAACCTTGCAAAGGAATAGTCTGACAGGAACGTGGAGATCTTATAGTTTCATAGTTTCTAGGGTTGGAAGGGACCTGAGTAGATCATCTAGTCCGACCCCCTGCCATGGCAGGAAATAATACTGGGGTCAAACAACCCCAGCAAGATGTTCATACAACCTCCTCTTAAAAAACCGCAGGGTAGGAGCCTGCACCACTTCTCTTGGAAGTTGGTTCCAGATCCTAGCCGCCCTGACCGTGAAGTAGCGCTTCCTGATATCTAGCCTAAACCTTCCCTCTGCCAGCTTGCGACCGTTATTCCTGGTCACTCCTGGCAGTGCACGGGGGAATAGTAACTCCCCCAATGCCTGCTGATCCCCCCCCCCCGACTAGTTTATAACAGGCCACTAGATCCCCCCTCAGCCTTCTCTTTTGGAGGCCGAACAGGTTCAGGTCCTGTAGCCTCTCCTCGTAGGGCCTGCCTTGCTGCCCCCTGATCATGTGAGTGGTCCTCCTCCGGACCCTCTCCATGCTGTCGACATCCCTCTTGAAGTGTGGCGCCCAAAACTGGACGCAGTACTCCAACTGCGGCCTGACCAGTGCCGCATAGAGGGGGAGGATCACCTCTTTGGACCTGCTCGAGATGCATCTGTGGATGCATGACAAGGTGCGGTTGGCCTTCCTGACTACATCCCCACACTGCCAGCCCATGTTCATCTTGGAGCCAATGATGACTCCAAGATCCTTTTCCGCCTCCGTGCTGATAAGAGGGGAGTTCCCCAACCTGTAGGTATGATGCCGGTTGTTCATCCCCAGGTGCATCACCTTGCACTTGTCTGTGTTGAATCCCATCCTATTCACATCCGGCCACCCCTGTAACCTGTCTAGGTCTGATTGTAGCCTGATGCTTCCTTCTAGTGTGTCCACATCCCCCCACATCTTAGTGTCATCAGCAAATTTGAATAGGGTGCTTTTTACCTCCTCGTCCAAATCGCTGATGAAGATGTTGAACAGTGCGGGCCTGAGGACCGAGCCCTGCGGAACCCCACTGCCCATGCCCTTCCAGGTTGAGAAGGGCCCATCTGCTACCACCCTCTGGGTGCGGCTCTCCAGCCAGTTGGTGACCCAGTTGACTGTGTGGGTGTCTACACCACAGCCCCCCAGTTTCTTAATGAGAACGGGGTGAGAGACAGTGTCGAAAGCCTTCCAGAAGTCCAGGAAGACTATGTCCACTGCTACCTCTGCATCTAATGATCTGGTAATCTGATCATAGAAGGCCACCAGGCTGGTCTGACAGGACTTCCCACTGATAAACCCATGTTGCTGGCCCCTAAGCATGCAGTCCCTTGCTGGCCCCTCATGGATGTGTGCCAGCATAATTTTCTCAAACAGCTTGCCTAGGATTGCGGTAAGACTAACTGGCCTGTAGTTTCGTGGGTCCTCCTTCCTCCCTTTTTCGAAGATGGGAACCA
Source organism: Crocodylus siamensis (assembly GCF_052110815.1). NCBI lineage: Eukaryota > Metazoa > Chordata > Crocodylia > Crocodylidae > Crocodylus > Crocodylus siamensis. The sequence goes on along the minus strand of NC_143396.1, from coordinate 86,997,673 downwards.
CGTTGGCCCTCTTCCAGTCCTCCGGCACCACACCAGAGCACCATGAGTGCTCATAAAGCCGTGCTAGGGGTCCTGCAATGACCTCGGCCAATTCCTTTAGAACTCTAGGGTGGAGATTGTCCGGGCCGGCTGATCTTGTTAAAGTTTGTGCTGTAGCTGACAATTAGCTTCACGATGGCTTGTGTCACTATAGAAAAATTGACAGACGTGAGGTGGACTGGCTCAGTTTGAAACAGGCAGGTCCAGCTCCCTGGTAGAAATAAAATGTGCAACGTGTTGTTTTGAGGGTTGGTAGCTTCATTAGCCACGATGGAGAAGAAATAATACTCTGCTAAGGCAACCTTCATGGACTGTACACGTGGAGGAGTCACTGCTGGGAGATGGTACTGGTGAAGCTTGTCACAGAGAAAGCTGCCAGCATTTGTCCCATTTTGGTTCAGGTAGTTCCTTAATTTCTTGCTCTGACCTTCAGCCTCTGCAGCAGCTTCCTTCTTCATGTGTGCTTCAGACTCCAAATGACAAAAAGCGATGGTTTTGCTGATTTTATTTATTTATTTTTTTCCTGGACACATCCAGAGTTAGACTGCAGGTGGTACACAAGAGACTGCCTCCCTCTGCGTGCAAGGTCCCTACAGGATACTGTCTTGCACGGTCTACTGCTGAAACACATTTTTCAGTCTTGAAAGATTTCTTGGTGTTCATTTCTGTTCTTTCTCAGGTGCGAGTGTGTGTACTGCAGGAAAATGCTTGTGGGTCCTTTAAAAGCCAGTGCCAAAACCCACCCATTTTCTTGGCTGGCCCCTGACGGGCTTCTGGATTGCCCATGTCAGGGACTTGGCTTCCAATTTGTTCTCTCCCCCCCACCTTTCCCCCTCTTCCCCTTCCCCTTCCCCCAGCCCCCTGTTCTATGCCTCACACCACCAGGGCTTCCTGCCTTGTTCTATTTTTGATGCTTTTCTTTTTTTCTTCTGCACTGCAGTTTTGCACCTTTTTTCAGAGATCACCTGAAACAGCAACTCCCATGAACATTGTGAAATCCATGATTTTGGTAGTTCCTACCCATATGATTCCTTTCCCGCCCCCCACCCCTGCCTATCCCCCCTGCAGTGGTGGAGGATATGAACTAAAGATGACCCTCTAATATTAGATTCTGTACACTATAAAATTATAATAATGTTCTTATTTTTCTGTGTATAGAGTCTAATTATTGGGTGCTTGCCTTAAATTCAGGGTCATCTTAGATTTTAGATATGCATATCTAAAATCTATGGAATATGGTATGGTATGGTATGTATCTATGGAATATGGTAGGTATTCCGTAGACAGCACAGCTTGTTTTTTTTTTTTTTTTTTCCCTGTTCTGCCCAGGAAAAATATGGTAATGTGACTATGGATTCTTTATCCCAATGTGTGCAGGCAGTATATCATCAAATTAAAAAAAAAAACAAAAACCCCCCTGAAACGAGCAAATGCTTTGGTTTCGTTCTTTCATGAGATCGGAGTAAAGTGACTTAAACCTTGGGATTAGGGTTTGATGTTTCTCAGACCTTTTTATACAAAGCCTGTTACCTGCCATATCTGTCAAGAACATATCACTGCTATTCCCGTCATTCACTGATTACCCTACTTCCTCTTTGTTCCCTCCCCCCCTTTTTAAAAACTTTTATTGCTATTTCAGTGCCTTGATCCTGAACATGAAAATGATCAGCGGTCAAGACTCAGCTATATCTGAACATCTTTATGCTTGGCTTTCCAGGACAGCTTTGCACATCCTAGAATTAAACCGTTCAAAAAGCTCAGGTGAAATGTATGAGATCTGAAAAAGGATTTTACCAAGTTCAGTAAAGGCTTGCGGACAGAGCTCCCCATGGAGATTATATGTACTGGTTGAATTGGCTTGTTGAGATGGAAAGTCCACCTATTTTGGGAATCTTCCTTTCCTACCTTTTTGTATTGATGATTCAGCTTGCTTTGGTAATGTTTGTAAAACATCATAAAAAAAAGTCTTGAATGTCATCAGAACTTTAGCTTGTAAAAAACATCTAGTCCAAAATATTTGTTAATGGTTTGTACCTTGGTCCTTTCAAGGAGTTTTCTGTTTCCCTTTTAGTTGTTTTACACCATTCCAATATCTTATTTAAAAGGAAATTAACATAATGCGAAGTTTTAAAGTTGTATTTTAAAAATCCTAATTCCTTAATTAATTAACTCCTAGATTATTAAATCTGAAATATTTTATAGCAGATTCCAGTTTGCATAGCATTTGTGATACTCAAGTACAGTGGTTCTAAAACAGTGGTTCTCAACCTTTTTTGTACCATGACCCATTTGTCATGGTACAAGGAAGGCCAGTCCTGACCCACTGCCCCCAGGCCCCAGCCTCCCAGTGTGTGGGGCACGGGGGACACCAACCAGCCCCTTGCAGGTTGGAACTCTGCCAGCCTTCAAGGGAAGAGCCATGGTTTCCCACATTTTTCTCCTTTTAAGGAAAATCCATTTTTAAAGTCTGTTTGTGACCCTTTCATATATTCTTGCAACCCACTTTTGGGTCATGATCCATGGGTTGAACAATGTTGTCCTAAACTATTTTATACCTAAGACACCCCTCCAAAACTCTTGTGCATTTGGTGGCAACTCAGTTGAGAGCCACTGTTCTACTCAGTTTACCTACTTGAGCTGCTGCTGCCATGTAGCAGTGTCCCACATGCCTCTTTCCAGGAAATGTCAGCAGAGCTGGAAAAGGGTCCAGTAACCTAATGTAGGCAGGAACCGCTTCCATTCTGCCTCATCCACCTCCTGGTTTGGCTCCACAAGTGCCTCCTGGAAACAGAGGTGCATGAGTTTGGCTGTGGAAGTGGCAGCAGTGGGCCAACGTTGCTATACCTTTGAAAGGGTCTTGCAGAACCCTGGTTGATAACTGCTACCCTTGTAGAAATATTATGAAACTTGTACGAATTCAGTTTTCTGAGGTTATTTATCCAGTGACAAACTATTCCAGCGGGCTGGTTGCTTGGATTTTTGGGGTAGATGTTTGGCAAAAAAGAATGGGAATGTTTTGATCAGTTTTTGCAAAATCTCACTTAATTTTTTGGCCAGATTTCATCTGTTTATAGGAATATTTTTACTGCAGAAATAGCCCATGGTTTTACTGAGGTGTTGTATAAAATCTCTTTCCAGAAAACCATCCAATTTCAGTGGTGCTTTCAATTTGGGTTAGTTGGCACTGCTGAGGGTTTGGGCTAGCACCCAGGTTTTGCTTTCCCCCAACTGAGAAACTGCCCACTTTGCAGGTAGGATGCAAGCTTGAACATCCAAAATTATTTTTCCTTCTGAATTGTGGGAGTGCTAGCCAGTTCAGCCTTCGGCAACATGAAATTGTGAGGATTGCTTCTACAGAATTTAGGTATGCACAAGATGGTCCATTACCTTTGAGGACACAGTTACTTTGTTGTGTGGTGAGGCAAACCCGGGTGCTACTCCCCACTAACTCATGATTCTCAAGGGCAGTACAGGGCTTGAGGTCTAAAATATTTTTATGCTGATGTTCAGCCCAACAATAATATTTTTTTTCTTTTTTCTCTTCCACATTATTAGGACCTGTTTGTGTGAACTGTCAAAATCTATTTTAGTTTGTATCACCATCTTGGGCAATTCTTCCATGCTTGATCACCAAGAGAAGTGAAATGATCTGTTCATAAATTGTCCATGTGTCTAGTGCTTGTCAACATGCAGAATGAGTGCTTTTTTCGACTTGGTCCATACTGTGGAGCTGCTGCTTCTTTAATTACAGCAGTGCTCTACCTGCAGTGGCTGTGCAATATTAGCTGTATCCCCTGTGTGGTTGCCGTTCTACTGACAGAAGGTATTTTTCTGCTTCCAGAATTACGCCAGTCTGCCTGAGTGACAAACTGACAGGAGGCAGCAGCTTCCTTTTTCTGGCAGGACTGCATTCACTGTGGGGACTTTGCTCTAGCTGCCTCAGCTACAGGGTGTGATCTTTTTCATACCCTGCCCAGAGATGACTCTGCTGGCAGAGCTGTGTAATGCAGACCAGGTCTCAGCAGTTGCTGAAATTAATGTTCAGGAAAAAATCCCTTAACTATATTTATCTGAGCCTGGCATTACAGATCAGTCTATGTACTTGCAAACTTTCCCTACTGCACTGTGCCAGCTGTTCTTTGTACTTTCCCATCATTTATGCTCTTATTTCTATATTCCCCTTCTGGCCTGTCTCTGACTCAGCTTTTCAGTAGGCAAAGTCTTTGTTTACTTTTTTCCTAACATGTTTCCAAGTTTGTTCAGATTTTCTTTTTTAGTTTTTCTTTAAGTCAGTAATGGAACAGACTTGAAAATTTTGACTGCTGTGCAATCAGTAGTAAGCATGACGTGCTGTCTGAGACTTATTTTAGGCTCCTGCATATACTAAATTTATAGCATGATGAACATGTTAATTGCACCTTAAATAGCAACGTGCCATAGATTCAGCCAATTTATGGTGCCATAAAATAGTAAACCAGCCACAAAGGTATTCCACATAAAATGTGAAACTTCTTTGTGGCTGATTTCCATAGTATCATAAATTTGAACATGCGGTATGCCCCATGATCCTGATGCTTACAATTAGCTGATTTTTGGCATTGGGACTAGTGTAGCCCAGCTCTTTTTGGGCTACCCCAGTCCTGATGCAGACTAAGATGGCCTCAGGCTAGTGCTGGCAATGGGCTGTGGGTTGGGTGGGAACACTATACAGCCCAGTCGCAAAGATGTTACTCATCCTATGTGGAATATTTGTGGCTGTGTTGCCATTTATGGCATCATAAATTGGCAGAACATGTGGCATGTTCCCATTAGGAACCTTGCAACCCTTGTATCTGGCAATTTAAAATTGTTAGAGCATGAAGTTTCTTTTTACACACTAGTGGAACAATGTTTGTGTGACTTGTAAAATTCTGGTTTGGTCAGTATGATTCTGATCTGCTGGGTCTTTGAGGGAAGTGAACTCATGGTCTGTGTGTAAATATCTTTACATTTGATGTCTGTTCATGACATTCAGTTCCATGTTTTTAACCTGCAAGATGCACTTCTTTCTGTCATTCAGAGGAGAGCTGAAAGCTAAGTAAATCTCTGCATAAATGTCAGTGCTATACCATATATATGCTCTCAGTTGCATCTGGTCCTGTTCTCTGATTTTTGTGCTGGCTTTTCTGTGTCTCACTACTTTCTTCTTTTTTTTTTTTAATGCACTGTGTATTTCTACAGTGCTTATCACTATTATCTTGGTCTGTTTTGAGGGCATTGTCACTTACAGCTTTGTTTAATTAAATGAGAATTGTTCACCTAACTGCATATAGCCTACTTAGCTTAAAGATTGGATTTTAATAACTATGCTCTCCCCTTTTGTTAAAAGATATGTGGGCTGTGCTTGAAGTCTAAACTAATTGTTGCTAAAAACTTGAGACTTCTAATTTTAAAAAAATGGGGGAGAGTGCTGTGGAATAATGAAGTAATCTGAATTCCTGTGTGTGTAGCCCAGTGACTTTGAAATGCTATGTACAGTTATTGATTGGAATCAAGCTAGCATGCATCATTATTGAGTTTCCTCAACAAGCAGTATAGGAGTGGTGGAAACTAAATCGAAGTATTTACCGTCACAGCATATGCTGATCAAGGTGGCACAGAATGCAGGCTATTCTAATGTGGTTATTTGCAATAACTCTGAAAACTAGTCTTGTTTTCTCACAGAGGTGTTGGCTGTCAACTCTGGGGAATTTTGAGGCCTTTGAATGGAGTGTTGTGTTGTATAGGAAGGAGGGTCTGAATTCGCAGGGGGATAAGCTGGGTAAATGAGACTGGGAAAAGCAGATCACAACTTGTTCTTCTTTCCCCTGCCATTAACGAAGCAGACTTACTCGTCTGGATCTCTTAAAAAGAGCTCTCTCCTGCTGCTGGTGATGTGTCCCTCCCTGAAGCAGGCAGCCTGTGAGAGATCAGGACTCTTCTTCATAGGTGGACTCTCAAGTGAGTGAAGATGGTCAAGATCTGTTAGCTTTGTTTAGGCGTCAAGGAGTTGTTATATCTGTTTGAAGGAAAGCAGGGAGGGGAAGGATTGGAAATGGGAAAAGAGATCGCTTAAGAGGTGAAGAGCAGATGCTGTATTTGTTGTCCTGAAAGGGACAAAAGCAGATTCGGCAGAATCCAAAGCTATAATACTATACTTTTAACTACGCTTCTGATTTGCTATAATCAAGTTTGGTTTGATTTTATTGGGCTTCTGTGCTGTGTCAGTAAACAGATGAGTGCTGTCACTTTAAAATACTATTATTGATTCAAGCTGTTTTGATGCCTTTCTAGGGGGAAAGTGGAACTGTTTAATTAAAGGTATTTGCTGCAAATGATTAAAAAAAGTAGCTTCCTCCAAAATTCTCTGCACATTTTTGGCTTGTGTTTTTGTGATTTTTTTTTTTTTTCCCCCCCTAACTGATTTTTGATGCTGTCCAAATTGTTCTCACCATGTTTTCCTTTTATTCCAGCCCTGATGATATTGGTACCTGTTGGTATATCCTTCTGTCTGGCTCAGTATTCATCAAAGAGTCTATGTTTCTTCCAAGGAGCAGGTATGTCTATTTATACATCTGCATTATGTATTTTGAAGGAACACTATGGTTTGGAAATTCATCCAGTTTCCAAGAAGTTAAAACTAAGTAATTGGTTACTGTTTAATTACTTAGTACTTAATATTCCTTGTCTTTCTTATGGTTTACAAATAATATTTTAAAATCTTTTTCAGTAAATACTGAAGACTCTTACAGACCTCCACAAATGGGTGCAGTGTCCTACATTAACTTAACATATAAGTACTGTAAAATGCACAGTAAGCAAGGTGAAAAAATATTTTTGCTGCAAGATAATGAGCATGCTTACATTTCTAGGCACTTTTATAAATAGACAACTAATTTTTATCCGGAAGAATTTCCAATTTAACAGGAAAAATGGCATACAAAGGTTCATGCATAAAAACAGCAGGGAAATTTTGTTGAACTGGACTGACATTTAAATGCTTCGTTTTCTATTTACATAATAAACAGCATCTTTTGACAACGACACATGGAAAAATTCTCATTTATTTTTGATAGCACTAAATGATCTACTAAGCTTTTACTAAATGAAGGGAAAAGGTCAGAGTCCCTGCCACTAACAGTTTGTAGTATAAGAGATTAAGGGCAGAGAAGAATTACAGTGGAAAAAAATAGAGGTCAAGGTGGTGACCATCATGTTTTGATAAGTGCTTTAATAGTGCAATTTACTTTACACTAAGAATAAAAAAATTCTTCCTACTGCCCCTGTACCTCACCATTATTACTTGAAGAAATTATTCAGGAGAGATATGAAAGGAGGTAATCTGCATTCATTTCTGGAAGGGCACTACAAACTTAGGGTATAACACAGAAGAACATGTTGACAGGTTTATAACTGGAGAAAAAAGGTTGAAGTTGGTATCCTGGGGAACAACAGAAACATAGGGAAGATTTGATAGGTAGCAAGAGATGATGTAATGGTCCTTGAAAGCAAAGTAAGATCAACAGAAGAGGAAGCTCAGTGGATATCAGTGCAGACAGAAAGTAGTACACTAATCAAAATTGTAGACAAGGGCCAGAACACACATTTTAGCTGTATGGACAAAAGGAAAGTTGAGACTTTAAATATATTTTATGAATGAAGAAGAATTAAGACTTTGACATGGGTTTTAATTTTAATGAGGGACCTTAAGGAGTTAGAAAACACCTGTGTTGTGTTTGGTGGTGCTTGTCAATAGTGAGAAAAAACAGGGTCACTTTGAAAGGACTTTAGAGAAAATGCAATTAGTTCAGTATGGCATGTTGACAGTGATTTCCCCTCCCCCCAAAAACTATAAGAAGACATTGTGCTGCAGATCTACATAGGAGGTCAACAAAAATGGCAAGGAATATAGAGAGAGTACTTAAAGCTACAGTAATGCATAAGATTATCACAGCAGAAGGTATAGTGAAGGAGGAGGGACTAGGACAGAGCCTCATAATATTTTATAATAACAACATAAATGTAACAGGAAGAAAGAAGAAACTGGATGAGGCATGGAAGAAACGGCCAGAGGTAGAGGTAAAGAATGTCATGAAACCCTGAGGAGGGAAAGGACATCAAACAGGAAGGAGTCATTTTAATAGTAGTTATTACTACTTATTGTGATTTGTGAGGAGCATCCTGCTTGAGCAGAATGTAGATGACCTAGCTTAAGGCTGCTGCTCTCAGTCTGCAGATAGGACACAGCAGGATTCTGCTGGTTCCTATCAAAACATAAACTTTCAAGGGATTAGGCTCAACATTATGCAGAAGGTTTCTGCCATGAATGTTATATTTAACTCTTTTCCAGAAATGAGAACTGCTGCTTCAGGAGCCTGTGCAATAAAGTGACCCTTCTGTCCCCCCTACCCCCCCAACAGAGAGGGAAAGCAATTTTTTTAAACCAGTACAGATTTAATAGAAGAAACACTTCACTGAGAATTCAGGCTGATTTGGTTTAACTTGCCTCATTTTAACTTGATAACTATAGCACATGCTGATGTAGTATTGATTGACATTTACATTTTGGTAAAATGCTTAGATTCTGTTAAAATGCCTAAATTATGTCAAGTGAGTCATGGTTAAGTTTTTCATCATAAGTTAATTTTAACAGCTGAGCATATTCTTAACATTACATTTTTTATGGAATAAAAGTTCTTCCTGTAGGTTTTCATATGCTGCTTAGAACTTTGTTTTTGAGAGCTCAAAGATCAGTTTTATAGTATTTGGATGTACCAGTAAAATAAGTTTCACAGCTTTCTTCTCCCCCACCCATCAACGCCACATATTTTGTTTTCAGTGATGGGTTGATAACAAGTGTTATACAGACAAACATTACCAAATGATCAAAAGGGAGGAGAAAGCAGAGAAAGGAAAATGAGTATTATACAAACAAATATTTCCCCTTTTCTTTCTTCTCCCCATCTTAAGCTCTCAATAAAAGTTTTTAGAAAAATGTTTTTTTGATTGTAAATTATGCCTACCCTGCATCAGAAGTGCAATTGCAACCATTTGTAGACATACCTGTGCTAGCTCTAATTTCGCTGGTTTAGGTAACAGTGCGTGCATCTACACAAGACACTACTGCACATTTATTTAGTGCTTGTATTAGCAAATGCGCAGTAACTGAAGCTACTGTGCAGTAGTGCTGGTAAAATTTCTTTTTAAGTGATGCTACTGCACAATAGCCTTATAGTACTGCACAGTCTCAAATTAGCACTGTGTGTGCTGTGACATGCTACTGCATAGTATTTTTTTTTGTCTACTGTGTAGATGCACCCAGCAGGAGTAAAGCTGGCTCATTGGCATTCAGTGAAGTCTATAGGAGTCTGTCCAAGGTCTTCTGTCATGCTTTAACTTTTTGTGCAGTGTTAGCTGCAGCTTTGCTACTCTTGGCATGTGAATTAGTTTAACTAAAGCTTGCTTTGCATAGCTACACATACTGCATCAGATTATTTCAGTGTAGACCTACTGTTAATGCTGTAAACTTCATGTGACCAGCAAACCGTCTGTATTTGGGGCTACACGGTTAGCTAAATTGATTGCATTTGTTTCAAATATAGGATAAACTAGTAAAATAATAGTTCAAAGCCAGGCATCTTAAATGCATACTTTCTGGTAAATGCCTGATGAGAGCATTGGAGAGCTCTAATTTAAGTGGAAGAAGAACCCTGTAGAGTATCTTTTTTGTCAGTGCCCTATCTACATGACCTCAGTTCCAAGCATCTGACACCATTTAAATCAATTTTACACCAGAGGCCAGAGGCTGACAGCCAGATAATGCACAGACTGTGAGAGACTACTTTAAAAAACAAAACAAAAAATCCCCCCCAGAAATAAACCTGTCTTATAATATGCTGACATAAAAAAATGCTCATCACTTTATAAGTCATGTATCCTTGGCCAAATTAGTTCACAATTCAGGCAGGAGGTAATGAATGGAAAAACCAAAAAGTTAAGAACTATGCGTTTTTTGGAGATTTTTGAAATTTGAATTATTGCTAGACACTTTCCCAATATATCTAGCCTTTGGTACTTAAGGTGCAGATTTGACTCTTGGGGTTTCAAAAGCTTTAAAAAGTACTATCAAATCTGACCTCCCTCTTCCAACTGTTTTTCATTATGCTGTGCTGGATTTTACTCCTCAGACCTTAAGACATGTGTTTGGAAGCATGTCTAGCTCTATCCCAACTATGAAGTTGGTCCAATAAAAGATATTGCCCTAAGAAATCCTTGCCTGCCAAGTAGCACAACATTTTAAGTTCTGAGTGGCCATCTTAAAAACATTGTTTTTACTTCTATCCTGTGAAAGTGTTGCTAAACTATTTATAGTGAAGAGTGTTTCTTAATTGCATGTTGGCAATCAGTTTTAAAGCAGGTAGTAGTTGTCATACAAGCCATTAGAAGAAAGTGAAACAACTGAAACATTACTTCACAATAAATTCTTAAGAGGGAAAATATTTGGTACAAACTTTCATTATTTTAAAATATTTGGGGAGTTGACCAGTTTATAGTATGTAAACTATCTCTGTCACTGTGTGTTATTAAAATGATTTTTTTTATTCTGGAAAAGAAACACTTCAGTTTGTACTGATGGGAATTTTCAAATAAATGTGAAATTTATCATATGTATTATCAAATAAATGAAACTCTTAGTCGGTAGCTTTCATAATTTATCTGTGCTAACTATATCAATTGAATATTTTGGTGTGAAAATTTATGATGAGACATAATTTCCCAGGCTTATTGACTTCAAAAATATTTCATTATTTCCATACCCATTTGCTGTAGCTTATATGTTTGGGTGCAAGTTATTCTTGAACCCAAGAGGCAGTTAGAAAGTTTAAATAATAAAAATAATACTTTGGAGGAGGTTAGATAGAAAAAGAAATTCTGGATCTGTTGTCTTGGTAGGAAGTGGCCAGTTGTTCCTCAGGGGTTGATACTTGGCCCAGTGCTATTCAACATCTTCATCAGTGATTTGGATGTGGGGGTAAAGAACTCACTGGCCAAGTTTGCAAGCAATACCAAGTTATGAGGAAGCATGATCATGCTTGAAGATAGGCTGCAAATACAGGTGGACCTAGACAGGCTGGTAAGTTGGGCAGACCAGAACCAGCTGAAGTTCAATGTTGAGAAATATTAAGTGCTCCACCTGGGGATGAACAATCCTCTGTGCACCTACAGTCTTGGCAATGCCAACCTGACCTGCACTATGAATGAAAGGGACCTGGGGGTAATAATTGATCACAGTATGAACATGAGCCGGCAGTGCGACGTGGTAGCCAGCAGGGCCAACAATACTCTGGCATGTATCAATTGATGCATCTCCGGCAAAACCAAAGACGTGATTCTCTCGCTTTACTCAGCATTGGTGAGACCGCAGCTGGAGTACTGCGTCCAATTCTGGTTGCTGCACTTTAACAAATACATGGTAAAGCTTGAGAGAGAGTCCAGAGAAGGGCCACCTGTATGATCAGAGACTTGCGTGACAAGCCATACGAGGAAAGATGGTGGGATCTGGGACTCTTCAGCTTGAAAAAGAGAAGGCTGAGAGGGGACTTGGTAGGAGCTTACTGCTGCATCAGAGGTGTACATGAAGGGCTCAGTGAACAACGGTTTACCAGGGCACCCTTGGGGAAAACTAAGAGTAATGGTCACTAGCTCCCGGAAGATGGTTTCAGGCTCAACATTAGGAAAAACTACTTCACAACTAGGGTGTCCAGACTGTGGAATAAGCTCTCTCCAGAGGTGGTGCAATTGCCTACCCTGGAAATCTTCAAGAGGAGACTGGATGGTCACCTTGCTGGGGTCACTTGACTCTTTCCTGTTCAGTGCAGGGGGCTGGACCTGATGATCTTCTGAGGTCCCTTCCAGCCTTATAATCTATGAATACAATTGATTATGAGGCTTGTACGCAAAATATAGCAGAAATGCAGGGTGCCTGGAGGCCTCGATTATAAATCTCTGCATCTCCTCTATTTTAAAGTGGCCACAGAAATAATGCAACAGACCTGAAAAATATTTCTGGAATGGCCTCTAGGATTCATAGGTCTGTTCCATCCTCTCAATTGCTGCATCTTCTTGAAAGGGTTATTTGTCCCAGTACTTTTGTCTCTACTGTATATTATTTTCGTGTAGTCCTCGAACTCCAGTGCCTAAAATGTTTCCCAATACTTTGAGAAGCAAGTTCTTATTTATTTAGTTTTATGATATCTTTTTTTGGACCAACTATAGAGTTGGTAGAGATGTTAGATAAGCTTTTGGGCACAAAGCGCCCTTCTCAAAGAAGCAGGTGCTCAAAAGTTTGTCTGACATCTGCCAACTATGTCTTTATCTCAACCGTGTGTTTGTCTAACATCTCTACTATGTGTGTAAGCTGCCTATGATTCTCCTCTGCTACATATGTTGACACAAACTTTTCTGGCTTCAGCATACCCAAACCTGTCTTAGTTCGGTTTACATGGTCAGCAGTTGTTTCTGTTTAGCTAACTGCCTCTGACATTTTGTCTTTATTCTATGAATATGTTATTCTGTGGCACTTATTTCTTAGATGTGGTGATTCATTCTTTTTTTTAATTTTCTTAAACAGCATCAATATTATTTGATCCTTTAAGTCCAAAGAAAGGCATAACAACTTGTGTAGTTCTCACTAATCCATCTTATCATATAAAGCCTTTGATATAATTACACTTTGACAAAAATAGAACAAAAAGAAGAGAGAAAGAAGATGTGTTATTAGATCTTTATAAGCTTCTTGGAAGGAGTTGCTTTTGGGGTTTTTTTCTTTCTTCCTTTTTTTTATAATAATAGAAATCTGGGCTTCCATTGCCAACTTCAGAAATTTTACGTACATGAAACCTTCTTAAACTTTGAGATGCAAGCTTTTTTGGGGAGATTTTATTGAACCAACTGTGTAGCTAGAAGAGATCTTAAGCTTTGAGACTTAAGGCACCAGTCCTTAGATCTGGAAAAGAAGATACAGTCTGAGCTAAGTAACAGACAGAACAGTGATATGTGTAAAACTCTACATGAAAATAAAACTACACAATCTTTTAAAATTAATAGAGAAGGGCTACACAATAGGAATGAAGATTATCTGGAATAGTCAAAGGGCAAGAAAAGTACAGTAGAAAGGATAGATTTATTAGTGGAAGAGCAAGATCATTCAAGAGGGAAGAGGGCTGTTATCACCTATGGTGTGCAGAGAGATGAGCAGAGCACAGTTAGATTGTAATAAGTCGTAAAGTCAATGTTTGTGTTTAGTCCTTAGTTTTAAGTGTCTAGTAAGGTTATGGATTTCTGTTCCCATGCTTGTCTTCTGAAGGTGTTTATTCCTTTTGAGCTTGAGGCTGTGAAGGGAATCTTGTTCTGTGGTAGGCATTCTCCCACTTGTGTTACTAGGTTCCTGTCTCATCCTTTTCCTGTGATCATTTATTCAAGAGCATAGTTTCTGTCTAACGTCACACATAGTTTTCATGATGGCATTGGTGCATTGGACAAGGAAAAAGATAGGGGACAGAGAAAAAAAATGCAAAGGGTCCAGTAAAAGATAGCACCCTAAAAAAAAAAAAAAAAATCTTTGCTACTTGCGTATTTCCTGGATCATAATGGCTACAACATCACTTCAACAAGTAAACTTTTTTCCTCAGTCAGCATATACTTCTCTTCTACCCTTCTTACTCTTCATAGAGTTTAGCGAGGTGTGCTTTTTAAATTTAATGTATTTGTTGAGATTTTAAAATAGTGTAATGTGAACTTTACCATAAAGATCATTTGGGTAGGTTAATGAGCACAAAATTGAATAACCATTTAAAAATTATGGTACCTGAAATATTAATTGGGCTAATAATAATAAAAAATTAATTCCATATGCATTATTTTAATGATTAAATACTTTTTTAATGAGATGGAAAACTGATTTTGTGTAGCTGTTCCTTGCTTAATATAAAAAAACATATTTTAGTTCACTCTCTATTGTTATTTTTACAAGACAATGTATATATGAAACAAGGAATATGATTCGCACTATTTGAAGTCCTGAGCACTAACTCGTCTAAAGTTTGGATGCTTCTACCCCCAGATGAGAAGCTTTGACATATGTGCAATAGATGATTTCCAATCTGTAAAGCTTGAATTAGATCCACATAATTGACTGGGTGATGTATTCAGATGCATCACCAACCAGGTTCAGATGCCTTGCTATTGAGTGGGGGGTCAACTTGACCCCTATATTTTCATTGTTGAGATACTAGCCATCTATTATATGATGTGTTTATAGTAGAAATGTGTTTGGATGACCTAAAAATGAAGAGGATGCATCTCTTTCTGCCATATACTGATGGATAATTTTGAGAGATCAATAAGGGAATATTTATTTACATTCCAGTGCTAGAGGAGTTTCTAACTGTGGGACTGTATTCCAAGCTTCCCTTGGGTCAAACCTCTTGTAACTTTATGTTGTCTGAAATGTTTTACTAACTTGTTGACAGTCTCGGGCAGCTGGGTGCTATTGTTTGTTCGTTTCATGTATCTTCATTGAAACCTGTTTTTGTACAGCATTTCAAAATATGCCATGTTTTCCAGTTAATAGGTCTTGCTGGGTTGTGATAACCATTTACACTGCAAAGATTGTCCATCTATTGAGGCTTGGTATTCTTAAATTGTTACTTGTTACATTAAATATGCTGTTGCTTAAACACATGAGATGATGAAATTTAAATAGAATCCTTATATTGTTTTGCATATTTAGGCACAAAGTGATAGTTTATATATTTCTTCACCTTCCGAAATAAACATCTTTATTTAAGATGCAGTGGATGGAATTTTTAGTCCTAATTAATGAGTTGTGCGCTTCAGAAGATTAATTGTGACTTATGGGGGCTAGAAGCTACATTTCTGTGATTTTTATGGACTGCCTTTTTGACCTTTTGTTTTGACACTTGATGAACGGGCACACTATTAACCTTCTTTGTAAAAGTAGTTATCTGTTTAGTTAAATGCCAGGAGAAGGTAATCGGGGTGGATTTGATTTAAATCATGATTTAAATGACTGGTCAGGAAGCCTCAATTTAATTGTTTTCTACAAAAAGTGCGTTCTTGTTGTTTGATATCCTTTATTCATTTTAACTTCTTGAAATTTTGCAATTTTGACTGTGTGTACACAAACTTGCAGAGATACAATAGGGCTGCTGGGTGGGTAATCAGGTCTGTTTAACTCTCATCTCCATATACTGCTGTTAACAAGGATGATAAACTCTCCCTATGCTTGAAGAGGGGTGTTTGTGCCTGAAAGCTTGCAAAGAACAACTTTTTCCAACTATTTAGTTGGTCTAATAAAAGATATCTCATGTACCTAAATAACTTTGTCTTCCTACAGAGATGTAAATCCACAGTTTGAGACCTGAAACTAAGTTTCATACAGATGCTTAATGGGATCTTCTGGGAACCCCATAAGATTGGGCCCTGGACATGCATTTTGATATGAGGCAAGTTGTGCCACCTTGGGGCAAAATAACAGTATCCAGCTTCTCCCGGATCTGCAGCTATGGGGAGCTAGATGCTGGGGCCAGCACCTGTGCTGGTCCTACTAGTATAAAAAGCTGCCCTGGCAAGCAGCTCAGGACTATTTGCTCTCAGGAGTTTCTGGGGCCTGGCCAATTAGTATCTGAGGACACTACCCCTTGTGCCAGCTGGACTGCTGAAGCAGCCCGGACTGTTCCCTGTACTCTCTACCCACTACAGCAGTCTGGCAGTGGGGGCTGCTGCCTGGCTATGAGCTGCTGCTACCTGCGACAGCATGCAGCCTCAAGGCTGTGCACCTGCCAGACCTGGATGAGGCTGCATGGCAACAGCAGAGGCACCTGCACCTCTGGGCCAGCTGCCAGTGGGCCGTGGCTGCACAGTGGCCTTTGTGCGGCACTACTGCCATGTGTGCCACTGCCTTGCCATATGAGGAGCTATCGCCTGGAAGATGTTCTCAGTGTGGTGGCATTTGAAAAACAAATGGTTCTGGTAAATCAGCTTTGAAGTAACAGGTGCAGTTAAAAAGTATAGGCTAATAGCATAGAGGAATTTCTTCCATGCTCTTAATAAGAAACTGGGGACATGATGAAGAGGGCAGTGCAAAAGTTGTCTGTTGGGCTTCGTATCTGCCAAGACCAACTAAATAGTTCAGGCTAAGACTGTAAGATAGTGGGGGGGGGCGTGTTTAGGGATAGGAAATGAAAACATAGTGGGATTTCACACGCGCTTGGTCTCTGGGAAGAGCCGCCACTCATTTTATCAGTTCTGTAGACTTCAGTATGTGAATTCCGTTTGGTCACTCGTGAAGTTTAGTCATGTGCAAGTGTGCTGTATATGTAGTTTCTGTTTAAAGACTCAGTGCCTCACTTGAGAGGAAACACTCTGGATCACCTGCTGCCAATCAAGATTCAGGTACACTGGAAAAATATTGGGAAAGAGTTCACAGAATCTCTACTATAGTGAGGAAGCATAGACTAGCAGATATGGCATGGGACTCTATCAGGAGCCTTCAGTTCTGGTCCTGGTTTTACTGGTTGTTCAGAGTATGAACATGGGCAAGCTAAGCAGTCAATCTATACTGCAGTTCATGTATTTAGGAAAATGATCAGTTGTATCTTTTTCTTATGTTGTACTTGTCAGTGATGCTAGTTAGGGATGTGCGAAATGGGCCTTATTTGATTTGGATTCAGCCTGAATTGGGGACAGTGATTTGATTTATTGATTTGGATCACTGCCTCGATTCAATTTGATTTGGAGAGTAAGTGATTTGGCCATTGACACAGCTTTAAATGTTTTTTCTGTGTACGTCGAAGTACCAGGCGTAGCTCATGAATGCTGTGATGGTGGGGCGGATGGAGCATCCCACGGAAGCGCTCCATCTTGATTTGATCTGGATTCGGAGATTCAGCCGCTGAATTGGGCTGACTCTCCACCCAATTGAATCGGTGACCGAAGCTTTGCGCAGCCCTAATGCTAATCATTCCTGTTCACAATCTAAAATAAACAAGTACATTTTTGCAATTTTGCTGCTAATAATGAAAATCCAAATTCAAGTTGGAAGCTGCAGTGTGGAATATTGGAACAAGATAATTGCTTACTATAAAATAGTTAAGTAATGCTAGTTGGCTTAAATGCCACTCAGATTATGATTCACCTGATGACAAATGAATTTACTCTGTAATTTTCATAGCACCTACAAGTACAGTAAGCATTTTGCAGAACAAGTATAAGCTACATTTATGCTGAGATACGAATGGGGTAATAGTGCAGGAATAAGGTGAACAAAACCAGAAGCTAAAAGAAAATTCCCTCATGGTTGAGGGGGAAAAAACCAACGTTCTTAATTAGTTCAGACTCAAATTGTGTGTCCAAAAGATAACTTTGCAGTTACCTTGGATGGGCATTAAAAATGCCACTTGCTAACGTGATGCAGTATTCCAATGTCATAAGAGGTGGAAAATTAATTTAGTGTTTAATATATAGTTTAACAATTGGGAAGTAAAACTCGTTATACTTTGGCACAAACTATTCTATACTCAGCATTATTGCTAGTCTTGGATGCTACTTCATTTATAATAAATTGCTAAAGGAAACTTTTCCATTTTACACAAGAAGGAGCAACAGGGAGTGTAGCTAGATCGTGAATTACCAGATGAACTAGCTGAAGGGTAGTCTTCTGTTAAATGTAGGAATCTGGATTTTAATACAGGACTGGCATTAAAGAGTACTTGCAACATCCGGCATTGAAAGATTCCTGGTCTTTGCTGAGGGGTGATTCTAACTTGTTTTTATCCTATGCGTAGTTCTCTCTTAGAGCTCCTGATAGATACAGAATGAACTGACAAGCTACCAAGTCAGTACTTGCCTAAAAGGAACAGCAAAATGAACTGTATGTAAAAATAGCATGTAGACTTTGTCCTTAGGGAGAGGAGAAAACTGGAAAAAATGTAGAGGGGAAATCTATACATAAAGTGAGAAAAGTGACAAAATCAGGGAATGAATGAGTGCTATGACACTGTTCTAATAGCAGGGCCAGGGTTGCCAACTGTTGATAAATTTATAGACAGTCCCTAAGAAAAGAAGGGGTAAGGGGAGCTAAAAAAATTGCTTTTCTGTAAATCCATTGAGCTGTTTATTTAAAACAAAACCAACAAAAATACCCTGTAGAAAATATGAGCTTGGTTGAACATCCATTGTTGGAATGAGGCTGGATGCAAGTGTTAATAGACAGATCGTGTAGATCCATGGTCCTTTGTGGCTGAATGGGAATGCTGCACCTTTCAGGGAGATCTCTGTCAGGGTAGCGTATGGGAGTATTTGTAGCCCCTCATACCTCCCCCTCCAGCTATGTGCTGTTGTTGCATTCCAACACCTGCATGTAATTGCTCTGCCTCAAAGGTAGGGAGGGCTGTGCAGCCCTGGGGAGTCTGATGCAGGGCTGCTGAGGGGGAGGGTGGGGGGAAAGGATCAACATAGTGTGGAGGTGGGTAGGGGACCCATTGAATAGGGGGCAGCACAGTGTAATACCAATGCTGCAATCAAATAAGACTGTTAAAAGTTGGCATTAAACCCCTGAATTTAAATCTGGCCCTTGTTACTGCCATCCAGTGCCTGGCAGAAAGATTACATTTACATTAAGTAAAATATGTCAGTAAAAAGAGTTTTGGTATCAGTAAAAAAGTTTGCAGATTGTTTAGTAAAAATACCATTTTTCCTTGGGTTGGCAACCCTAGTTAATGCAAGGTAGTCGCTACTACTTGGTGCCTTTGTATCTGGGGTGTGTGTGTATGCGCTTTGTTCAAAATGAAAGCAAATTTACACTTGCTACAGATGCGTCCATCTTGGACATCCACCAACTCTGAGCATCCACCTACTTGGACATCTACCTACTCAGTTTAATACAAGGCAGTTATTTAAATGTCCCTTTGAGCTTACTTAAGCGTATGCATAACCAGATCTAGTAGAGACCTGAAAAACTGCAAGCTCTTTCCTGAATGTAAAGGCAGTGGGATGTGGAAAGAAAGGACAATTTGGCCCTGCATGTATTGTTTGAGTAAAGGAGACTAACAGATGAGATTAGTGCAAAGTGTTCTTTTTAATAATTTGCCTAGTTTATAGTAGTATGTTTTATACTTTGTAGGGCTGAGCACCACGTGTACTATAGCAGTGGTACCCAACCTTATTGTCCATGAGGGCTGGATGGGCAGTACCAGGTCCCTCTGTGGACTGGATCTGGCTAATGGGCCCAATTTTTAGCTGTTGAGAGTTGCACAGCCCAACCCTGATCTGTCTGCCTAGGGCAGGGCAGGGTGGAGTGACTCGAATATGGATGTGTAGGAAGGGGTTTGTAGGGGCAGAGCTGCTCTCATCTAGATGTCGGGGAAGTAGCTGAGTCCTGATCCTGATCCAGATGTGTAGAATGGAGGCAGGGCAGCCCCAGTCTGAACGTACTTAGTTGCCCTGATCTGGACACACACAAAGTACAAAGGAAAGCTGCCAAGCCCTGACCTGTATGTGTGTGTGTGTGGGGGGGGGGGGGCAGGGCAAGGCATTTCAGCCTTGATCTGGATGTTGGGGTAGAGGGAGTGGTCTAGCCCACTCTGGACGTACTGGGGGTGGACCTGGCCTAATCCTGCTGCTTGGGATCAGCATCCACTGCTTGTCACTACCAAGTTTTCTGACCTGTCTGAGTCCCCATGGGCTGACTCTTATGGCTTCATGGGCCAGAGGTTGAGCACCCCTATATCCGTAGTTATTTCTCAGGTTAGATTCCCAGTGTAGGTAAAGTACAACTGTCTGTAACGAGTGCTCACTGGAAGGAGAATATTGCAGTATATATGGCCTGTGCTAATATTTTACTAGCAAAAGCTCAGCTGAGATGTTTTCTAAACAGAAAATGAGTAGGATTAAGAATGCTTTGACCATTTTGGTTGATTATTTTTTCTCAATGACTTTTTCTACTGTATGCAGTTCATTTTTAAAATGGTTGAATTTGAATAAAGAACTTTCGTACAGGTGAAAACCTTCAAATGCTGCATATCCCAGTAGGAAAATACATGAATCTTAAGTGAATTTAATGCATGTTAATTACAAAGGTTATGAATGCCCTTTAGACGAGGTCTGGTCTCTCAGGTAGTATTTTTCCACATCTGCTCATCCTTTGGTAAGTTAATTATTTTATGACATCATAATTAGTTCTATGGCAGCATTGACACCATGAAATAAGCATGTCTCCTCTTTAAGACCAAGGAAAATCTGGGCTGTTTGAATGGCTAATTATCAAAACAAAATTATAAAGGGCATGCAGAAAAATGCTAGCTGAATTATTTTTATAGAAATATTTTTCAACTTTGCAACAGTATAAAAAATCCCTTTTTATAAAGTGTGAATGGTTTATAGTGAGTTGAAGGCCTTTTTCCCTCTCTGAGCTATATTCGGATGATGTAACTGGTTTCTAGCATCCAGTACTCTAGAGACTGCTGTGTTGAGTTATTAGAACAAGTTGGAAATTTTGTTGCCATAACTACTACTTTCCAGATGTTTTATACAGATAAATGACATGGATCTGAAAAATTCACTGAAAACTGATTTAAGAACAAAAGCAAATCTATGATTAGAATATGAAAGGGGCATGAAGAGGCACCCTGTGTGACCTGCAGTTTAAATGGTATTTAGGATCACCTGCTGGTCTGAAGACCGTAGACAGCTGACCATCTGCAGTAGATTTGCAATAGTAGTTTTATCTGCCATTTTTTTCAAGTGTTTTTATGGTGTTCTAGTTCAGCTTATGTTTTAAATTAAATCCAAAGATTTTCAGTGAAAGAAAATGAAAGGCAACATGCAAAACTGACACTAGAAAAAACTGTAAATTAACTTTTCAGAATTTACTAGCTTTTGTCTTCCGTGAGATCCCATAGAAGATTAAAAACAAAGTTAAACATTTATTAAGATAATAGGAGCGTTCAGTTTCATCAGATACATTAGTTTCTCTTTTAAAAACTTTTCTATTTCAAGGCATGAATTACACAATTCTTTGTCAGGAAGCATGGCAGTTAAGCATTCCTGCCACACTTGCTCTGTACATTGCCTCTAAAATGGCAGGATAATAGGTACCCTTGGCAGGAGCCAGGTGAATGCCAATTAGCAGACAGAATATCCAAAGGCTTATTGGTGTGTGCTGAGTGCCAGACTAAGGCAACTATATTCTTTCTGTTTTGTGAAGTAATGTGAACTCCAGGACAAATCCTGATGAACCTGGATTAGAAGAAATTTCCCAGTCTAGTTATTTCAGATAGGGTTTTATAGCTCATTCTGTTGACATTCTGGCTGCAATTAGTGGTAAAACAAGATTAGAACTATCATTGGTCTGATCTGGTATGGAAATCATTTGTGTGTTAAAAATTATAAGCATGTAGCCTGCGTCCAGATGAGTGTGTGCATTTGGTTGCCCGGGGACAAGCAGCAGTGACACACCTTGTGCTGCAGCTACTTGTCCCTGGGGAATGCTCGTACTATCTGTGCTTTGGCACGTTGCAAGTTATCCCGGGGGTGGTAGGGGAGGCTGGGGCCAGCACTGTGCTGGGCCCTGCAGCCTTACATGGGGTCCTGGGTGCCTTCTGGGGCTGTAGTTGCAGTGATCCTGCTGGGCAGAGCTTGGCTGGTAGCCTCAGCGCAGCTTCCGGAAGCCTGGCTTCGCCTTGCAGCAGCAAGCACTGCCACCACTTTTTCTTTCCGTGGGTTTTTTTGCCCCCTGGTTATTCGGGTTCAGAAAAAATCCATGGGAAAAAAATCCAGCAGCAGTGCACACATAGCATGCCCTTGTAGTATGGAGACCCCCAACTATGCAGTATGTGATGCTGCAGATGTGTTTGCGGCACCACATACTGCATGGCTGTGGTTTTCCGGATGTGCCCATAGAGAACCTATTTGGATAATGTTGGTATGGCAAGAGCAAATTTTAATTGTTGATTGTAAGCAAAGATATAACCAGGGGATTTGTGAAAGATCATCTATTCCAGCTAGCTGTATTGACTTCTGTACCATCAGACGTTAATAAATAAATTAATGGAAGTTGACAAAAAACAGCTGTCAGGCAGCATCTGAGGTCATGAAGCTGGTATGCGGAAGTAGTACCCATGCCACATGTGCTGCGTATATCAACAGGCAGGAGATGTGGCTGGGTCACCCAAGCAGGAAATTAACCGTCAGCAGGAATGTGGCTCCCCTGTGCGTGCAGCACAGAAACATGAACTCAAGTTCAGAAGGAAAACGCAGGGAAATGGGAAATACTACAAGGACTGGGCTTTCTGTAGACAGTAGTAGCAGAAACAACGTAGTTGCTACTGAAGATAGCAGGTTATACAACTTCAGTTTCTGAAAATGGGAAACAGCATTTGTAAATGTTCTTATTACTGTACTGTGAGAGTCTCAGAAGCAGTTTGGTGCTGTAATATAACAAGCCCTAAAGAGCTTTGTAACTAGGAAGGGAAACTAGTTTGTAAATAATTAGTTATCATTTCTTACTGTAAAGTAGTGAACAAGAACAACTCATCATATACTTCAGTTGTTTTGGAGGTATTTGTATCATGAAATGGACAGAGCCAGGGAAACCTAAACAAGGTTTTTACGCCTACTTCTGGCTTCAAAATATTTCCAAATTGAGAAGTGGAGAGAGATGAAAGGAGTAGGAGAGGGAGATGAAAGCAGGAGAAATATTTATTTTAATCCCCATTATTGAAAACTAGGTATCTTCTCCAAACTTGTGTGTGCGCATGTGAGAGAGAGTGCCTATTTTAATCAAGAACTCTGCAAAGGTTTCATTGCACAGCACTAACTTCCAAGTACAGATTAATTTTTGAACATACAATATGTGCGTCAGATTATTGGAGTTTAGTTTTAAAGTAACATTTATAAAAGACAGTTTATATTGTACTTTAAGCTTCAAATATCTTAGTTGTTTTTTTTAAATGCCCATATTAAATGATTTTATTATGGAATTGCTTATGAATGTCGGATAATGGGAAGACTGTTGTGCTCATTAAACTTCTCTGCCTTTTTAAATTAGTTCCATTTCTCATAAATGCTACTAGTAATTTTAAAATAAAATAATTTTAAATGACCTGCATTTCCTTATATTCAGAGAACTAGTGTCGCTGTGTTGAGATAATGTTTCTTTCTGAAATACTAATAGTCTTTCATCCTTTGGTCCCATTTCACTTGTAATCCACATAAATTTCTGTGTTTAATTTACTATGATTTCATTATGAATAAGAACCATAAATTTAGCTAATCTGATTTGCAGGGAACAAACTTTTAGTAACTGTAATGACAGTAAAAATGGTCTCTCAAAAATATTGTACATAGTGAAGAAAAAACAGTTAGTTATGAGATTAATGTTCTTGGTATTGCTAGTCAGTGGCGGGTGGTTGGTTTTTTGGGGTTTTTTCCATTTTTTTTTTCCCCCTGAGATTTGTGTTGCTTTTGATGAGTACATTTACATTCCAGTGCTGAGAAGTAACATTCCATTAGGGAGTTAGACTGACATGAAAACAGGAATGTAGAGGCCCAGGGCAAGGGAACAGTATTGAATACAGATAGGAGAGGCTTCTGTGCTCAGCTACTATTGTCTGTCCTGAGCACCTTGGGAAACATGTGTGTACCAGCATGTCTTGGAATTGGAATAAATGGACAGATTAGATCTGAAGACACTGGCCTAGTTCTCCATTGTCTTGAAGTTTGTAGATAGTATGAGTAGGTGGAAGAGATCGCCGTTGGTGCCTGAAAGTTTTTGACTGTCTGAACGTGAGTGTTCTTGATTTGTTTTAAAGTATTTTGTGTACAGTATCTGGTCTTTTAATGATGAAAGATGTATTGTGAAATCTGTAAGGTGTGACTTGGACTCGTCAAAAGTAACAGATCTGTAAAAATAATTAAAAAACCCCAAAAAGACCGCCCCCACCCCACCCCCTAATAAACCAACAACAAAACCCCCCCCTCTACTGACTAGAAATACCAAGAACATTAATCATGTCAAAAAATCCTCCTTTTCTGTTGTTTGGCTCAAAGATTACCAAGTAGTAATTGATGTTCTTGCTCTGAATTATAATTTCTGTAAAATGAAATTCATTATGAAGTTTTGACTCAAGTTTGTATATATTTCGTGAAGGTTTTTAGGAAAAAAAAATAAGTTAGGAAACTCTCTTTCACTTGGTACGCATCTCATTAACTTTTATTTGGTCATCTGTAACTGCTGAATACTTTCATGCAGATGATTGTGGTTTATTCAAAATCCATGCATTTGGGTGATGACTGAGAGGGGAAAAAAATCTTGTGTTGCTGTATAGAAGTAGAGAAGGAAACTGTAAATTTTTGGCATCTATAGTTGGTATGAATGTAATTTTAGGATTCTTGAAAATGGATATGGAGTAGTGTCAAACTGTGGAGTTAGTTTTACATCTGTTTCAGTAATAAGTTTACTGAGGCTTGCAAACCTTTCACCAGTATTGAGTATCCTTAGAAGTAATGAACAGGTTTGAATATTGAAGTAGTAAATTAGTCATTTTACTTTGCCTAATCTTTAGTATGTTTTTAAATTAGTCTTGGAAGTGGTGTGGTCAAAGTATATTTGTATAGAGAGCAGTTGCAAATATTTATTTGATATCTCTGATTCTCTTTTCCTCTAAGAGCACTCACTTTATACAGTTCTATACTGAACCTGTACTTCACTAGAATTTGAGTGCCTGCTATTAAAATTACATTTTTCTATGTGGGTCTTTTTAGGTTTTTTAAAAAGTTACTTATAAAGCACGTCTAGGGTGAGAGTCTCATCCCTAGTCCATCCTGTTTATGGTGGATAAAAGGAATTGAGCAGTATTAAGGGGTCTTTAAAAGGAGAATCACCCCAGGCATAAGAACTGAAGACCACTGAGAAGCAGACTTCCAAGTACCTGTAAGCCTTAAGCAGCAGTATAGAGCATGACAGGGATGTGGTTGCAGCATGCATTTTTTGAGAGATCCTGGGTAACACTGCTAAATGTTTGCTATAATGGAGATTAGTTGCTTTGGCTGTCTGAATTATGCCTGTGGCAGCCTAACATAAGGAGATTGACCGTGGCTTAAAATTAGACTTAACTGTTATTAGGTTGAAAGTTTTGTGAATCGGAGTATTATCATGGATTTGGAGAAACTAAGTGTGTTGTCTGTCCATGTTCTGTCTTGTTGTGTATGCAAGTTATATAATATAACCAAATACAAAGAATATATCATGCAAGATCTACTGTGGCATGAACTGAAAACAGTGTCTAAAAAAAAAAGAATGTGGTATAATGCTGTAGTTCCCTAGAGAGAGGTAGTATCTAATGAAGTAGGTTGTTCCTTTC
This sequence comes from Crocodylus siamensis, assembly GCF_052110815.1. Classification (NCBI taxonomy): domain Eukaryota; kingdom Metazoa; phylum Chordata; order Crocodylia; family Crocodylidae; genus Crocodylus; species Crocodylus siamensis. Next base: position 86,972,174 of record NC_143396.1, on the reverse strand, counting down.
CAAAACTTTCTCTGAACCAGTTACTCCAAGGTGCCACCCTGCCTAGTTCCCTGGAAAGAGGCAACTATCAGTAGTAGCCTTTTATTTTATGTTGGGAGGAAGAGGGAGTGGACCAATTTGTTGAATACCCAATTTAGCTGAGCCAGGTAGTAAACGTTTCTGAAACCTTAATTTTCTAAAACTTATGTAGATTATAGCATGCAGATAATTTATGATGGACACTGGTGGAGGGTAACCTGCTGAATTACCTGGCAGTCAAACCCGTGGCTTGATTTATGGTCTCTTGTGGGAATTCTTTCTTGGTATTTTACATAAAGCTTTGTGTTTTATAGTCAGCTAAGTGAGCTCTTGTGTCATGCGAGTTGCCTCTGTTGCTTGCGTGTCCGTTGGGTTGGTTTTTAAAGAACTCTCTCAGAACTTTCATTCTGTTAGCCAAATTTGTTTTGGTCTTTTTTCTTTGGTTCCAAGTATTGTTCCAGTGTGCAGTATGTTCATCTTCTACCATTCCTTCATCTAGAGATCCCCCACATGAAGTGTGACATCAGGTTAATAGGTGTCGGATAACCTGAAGCCTTCCTCCCCCCAGCTTTTAGAGAAAGTCAGGGGAGAATATTTTCTTTGTGTTCCCTAAAGCAGAATCTTGTGGTTTGCTGAAAGGAGCATAAATGCATCAGGGGTAGGGAATCATTCTCTCTCCTCTTTCTCCCTCTACATTTAGAACCATTGTTTTGGGGTGATTGCTTGTGCCAGCTTCTACTGCTGCTCAAAACTCTGCCCAATCATCAGAGCGAAGTTGATATCCAGTTTGTCAATTTTTATGATGTCCATAGTCTGCTGAGTAGCAGCAGGGAAAACTCTTGAGACTTCTTAGTTTTCATTATATTGTATCATGGTAAAGCTGAGTAGCAACAGAGCAATCTCTGTGCAGCTGCCGAAGGACAAGACTGAATAATTTATTCATATTTGGAATGATATCTTCACAATAGTACGGGCTAGAAACGTTTCTGTTTACCATGGGCTCAGTCCTTGATAATGAAGGAAATTGTTAGAAGGGGATTAGATGTTGGGAAGCTTGAGTGCTATTCCTACTGTGCCACTGATTTGTTAGGACATTTGTCACTTAAGCCAGTGGTTCCCAACTGGGGGTCCGTGAGCAGGTTTCAGGATTTCTGCCTAGACCGGCATGGGGAGGAGTTGTCTTGGCACCCCAGGACTGAGGCAAGTCCTGAGGAAGGGGCAGGACTAGGCCCACAGCCTCCATCTTGCAGATGGTGCTGTGGACAGGTGGGCGAAGCTGCATGTTGCTGCTGCTCATGTGAGTTGGCCCCCAGGGCTTCCCACTGCACTCGGGGCCACGTGGGCAGGGCTGGGGAGCCAGGCTGTTCCTCAGAAAGAAAAAGGTTGAAAACCCCTGACTTCTGCGTCCGTTTATTTGGTTTTTTGTCTATAGAACTTCAAGTTTCACTTTATTTTCTTGGAGGTATTTTGAGTTTTTGGATGAAAAATAAGTGCAAGGTATCTTAAGATAAGTTTTCTACTCATCGGAACATAAGTAATTCGGCAATATGGATGTTGTATGATTTAATAGTTTAGCTACATATGATGATTTTTGAATGCAGCAATAAAACTTAAACAAATGGTTAAATGGATAGTGGTTGATTCTTAAGTCTAATAGGAAACTTCTTTTGGGATTTTTATCACCAGTGCTGAGACTTGGTACATACTTTTTGCCTAAAGAGATTGACTATCTGCTACCTTGTGCCACAAGGTGAAATCCAAGCAGGTAATTCAGATAGATGGTAAGAGAAAGAAGGGAGTTTGCTATTATTTTATTTCTATTTTTTTTTAACTTGATATGTCAGAACAGGGGTTGTGCCTGGCTGGGTACAGAATCAGAAAGCATAATGTTCTTGACCTGAAAAGAGGAGATACGAAGGAAAAGGTTTTAAACTTAGGTTAGGAAACCTAGTGAGAACAAATCTCTAAGCTGAAATCAAATTGTACCAAGATAAAACTAGAGGGGCACTGACAGATATTTTCTTGACCAGTACTGATAGCTGATGATTAACCAACCATATCGTCTCATGCCCATTCGATAACCAATATTTAATAGTAGTCCAAGGCATTTTAAACTACTAGCATAAATCTTTTTGTTTTGTATTTATAATGCACACACACACTTAGATTTTTTGCATTTCTGCTTCTAGAAACATTTTGTAGTAAAAAGACCGCATATTATATTTAAAACTTTTACTTTTAAAACGGTGGTTTGCAATATAAACTTTATTCTTAGCTAGTTGCTTTGCAGCTTTTTCCTGCCCTACTTCTTTCTTTTCTGTAGCCATCTTTAGGAAGCCATTGTTTTCAGTAGCATGGCGTGTCTTGAGGTGCTGTGTTAAGTTCAGTGTGTTGAAGTCTTTACTGGCATTGTCTCCCTGTGAAATATTTCAGCACATACTTTGCAATCAGCTGTTCAGTTGTTCTTTTCAGATACTTAAATAAAAATTCCATATTACGCTCCTTTTAGACGTATTTACGGCTGATAGAGATTGCACGTTGCACAACAGCAAATATATTCTTGTCTAATGGTTTACACGTCACAGAATTCCATGCACCAAAAGGCATAATTATTGGTAAACATTGGCTACAACAACCAAAAAAACCCGATTATATGATAACGTCATTTCTCCTTTTATCCGTACCAATTTGATAGCCAACTGATATATTGGTGCACTCCTAGGTAAAACAAGTCTTAGTTTTAGATTGATGGGGAAATGTACTGATTTTGTTTATTGTTTTTCAGTTTGAGGGACAAGTTTGTTGTTTTCCCACTGCTACATCTGCCTTGTCATAATTTTTAATCAAGAACATCCTTTTTTATGCTGGTTTTTTCAATGCACCTGTTGGGCACATCCAGATGAATGTGCACATGCAGGGACTGCATTAGCTGCAGCAGAAATAGCAGTGGCACAAATTTGTGCCACTACTTTTTGCTGCTGCACATACCCCTGTTCATGGAGTTTGGTGGGGGGCAAAATGCCCTGCTTTGGGAAAAAGGTTGTTTTCCTGCTTTCCTGTCTCCTGGCATGCTGAAGTATATGGGGAACACCTAGAGAAGGAGAGATGCTCTGACTAGCAGCCAAAGTGTCTCCCTAGCGCACCCAGCATCCCTGTCTGCCGGAGTATGCTCCTGGAGCACGAGCTTCACCTTTTTATTTTGTAAAGGGTTTTTTGTTTTAACCAAGGATCTTCCGGTGTTGAGTTTTGTTGCCTCACTGCAAATTTGCAGTGCAGCTAATGGTTTCGCATGTGTTGCATATGGTTTGAAGTATCGCAAACTGCACACGAATGCTTGTCTGGATGCACCCATTGTGGTTATTGACATAGATCAGGGTCAGCAGCCTGCAGTCCAAATCTGGTCTGCAGAGCTGAGGGCCTTTGGCAAGAGGTGGGAAATGGGAAGTTTTATCTGCTGTGGCCAAGCAGTGGGGCTAAGTGGAGACAACAGGTCAATAGCCCTGGCTTGCCTCAGATCTGAGTTGGGTCATCCCAGCCTACCGCTTGAACAAGTTGCTGACTGTTGATGTGGGCAATGGTTGAAAATCTGAATATTTGTATCCTGAAGTCATTTTTTAAAGAGAATAAACGAAGTAATGGTTTAATTTTCCTTTATACCCTGAAAGTAGTTACAACTTGTACAAAATTCAAACTTGCATTGCTGAGTAGGGCAGCCTGCATTTTATTAGTGTTAAGCAACAGAAGAATGCATGCTTCTGCCTCTAGAAATATGTGCATCTTATTGGGAAGATTTTAAGATTTTTTTTTATAGAATCTTTAAGAAGGTTCAGTATTCTGGAAACTCTTTCTATTGTAGTATTTCATGTACCTGTGTGAGCTCGATGCCGAATTATATAGGACTGAATTAAGCACAGGCTCAGACCTGTTCAATTTAAAACTTTTATTGTTTCACAAAGTCATAAACTAAAGGAGGTCTGTTGGTTCACGAGGTTCCCAAATCAAGCCCTTGCTCTCTAACCCGGAGGCTAGGTGCGGCTGCCTGATTCAGTAGTCTCAGAACTGGTCAACAGCTCATTTAAAAGGAGTCCCTTATCTTTTTTTAGGCAAAAGATACAAAACTGTCCCCATGGTGGAAGTGAGGCATCTAACATAACTTTACTATTAGTTATATATGATAACACTTATACATATGCATTTCTAATTCTACTTCTATTGGTTATTTAGTTAACTTATCTATATTATAATATCAGGTGATACGCTTTGTATTATAATCATTACGCTTCTTATGTTAATCCTTAATGACCTTTATATTTCTTATGCTAATTTTCTATAACCTAAATACATTATTCATCTATATGTTTTGCTGGTTTTTGCAGGGTTAAAATGTCAAAACTGACATAATATGCGGTTGTTTTTTCGTCATTGCGGTTTAGCCATGCAGTTTCTTATTCTTAACAATGTAAGCGGCGTGTCTGCTATTTTTATCATTGTTCAAAGGTCAGAAGTTCAGCATTTTCATCTAAGGGTCAGAAAGTGGTTACCAGAATGTCAATCGCTGACTCCTCAGCCTCCTTGAAGCATTCTGGGAGTTTTAGTGCATTGTTTCTAATGCTAGGCCTTGCCTAGCATAAGCACTCTCTCACAGTACCATTAAATATAAATGCTACAGTGGTGAAGATGAATGGATAGTATTTATTTTCAGTAGTCAAATACTATCTTTTTTCAGCTTTTGAAATGCTAGTATACATAAATCACCCTTGTGTAGCAAGTGAAATTAGTTAAAATGAACAAACATATGGGAAGTAAGAGGATAGTAAAACATCCACTCAAAATACCACTGATTGACATACTAAGATACAACTTGATTCTTTACAAAGGTGAGGGATAACATGTTGAGAGCTGTTGTGTGTCATAAAAATGTACTTTTCATGATTTTTTTATTTTTAAATAAAGTGATTGGTGATATAGTTGCAGTCCCATAGCTCAGTGTCACACTTGGTTTTTTTAACATTGAAAAGGTAAATGAAGTATTGACATCCTTTCCCCACGTGTTTCTTCTCATTTTTTCTTCCTCAGATTTCTTATGCTCTAGTGACAAATGAGAGTATTCATGGACATTTTTGTTGGACAGAAGCTTTTTAAGAAAGAAAGAAAAATCTCAGCTTATTTTTTCTTTTTTTGGTGGGAGCACTACATTGTAAAAAAGTCAAGTCTGTTTTCTTTTTCTTTGATAACTTTTCTATAAGCCTTTCTTATATGCTCATCCTTATGCTATTTAGTAATGTGTGGCATTCATCAATTTGGATAGTTCATTTTGAAGTTGCTATACATGTAGATTTTAATACTTGGTACCCTATGTCGGAGGTCTTATCAGAGTGCGAAAAGTCTGTTACAGGTCTCATTGTAGTTTTAAAAGTTCATGCCAGATTTATTTTAGTTCAAGCAAGTTACCCCCAGCAAGATATTTTATTTGTAAATAAAGCAGCAGATTTTAGATTCTTAAAGAGCAGATGTTCTCAACTGCTCATATCCCTTCCCACAATCCTGGATTTAGGCAGGATAGGATAAAGACCAGAGAACAGTTTTGCCCTAGGCACAGATTAGAACAGCCATAGGGCTGCTCTAAATTGCATCTGTTTATAAAGGCCCAAGAATTTTATATAGGTTTAGAGCACTGAGTTTCTTTCAAGGGTGCTATGGGGTTAGCAGGGTTAGGGAGTGCAAACATAATTCACAAGAGAATTCAAGTAGGAATCCATAGTGTTAAAAATATTTGACCTGTTGTGGTATTTCTTATGTCCTTGGAACAGAAGATTTGCTCTACTTTTAAAAGTTTAAAAAAAAAAAAAAAAAAAAAAGAAGAGTTAAAACTAGTGCTGGCATTTTTCTGAGGGGGACCATGACCCTGTTGCTGGGTACTTTGAGACAAAAAGGGTGAGAACCAGTGGTCTAAAGTCTTCAGAACATAACAGCTTGGCCCAGGGTGGGCAGGAGGTGGCAGTTAGATATTCTGCTTGTAGATGGCACATTCCCATGCACAACTTACTAATGGCATGTTTGGAGGGCCTGATAAATATATAATTGCCCATGGACTGTAAGTAGCACCCCCTGCTCTAGGTAAAGGCAATTTCCAGCTGGATATTTTCTATCCTGACACTCTGAGGCAAAGATTATGGGCTTATGTTATTGTTTGCTATTCCTAATGATGTGTTTATCTTTTTACGCCATGCTATGATGTAATGAAAACAAAATATATTCTTACTTTGGGGACAAAGCAAAACCACTTGCAGTCGTGTTTCAAACTTTATTAATGTCTTTAAAATACTTTTTGTAATGATTGCATAAAAATTTGAAATTTAATCTGCAGGCTCATATCCATTTAAATTGGCAAATGTTTATTCTGTTTTAAATTACAGTAGTGTCATTTTATCCTGTGGGAAACTGTCTCGTGTCTGTCTTGCCTTGTTTAGTAAATTTTCAAAATAAGACAGATAAAGCTTAATCAGAAATGACTTGGTTATTTGTCTAAGTATTAATATAACTGTTTGGCATATAGTTGTAAATTCTGTAAATCAAAAGTATATTGGCATTGGCATTCTAGGAATGGTTAATTGCAGGCAAACATATGTGTGGATATTTTGCTCTGGGCAGAAGTGCATACATTTTTCCTATGAAAAATATAAACTTTCATTTCTACCCAGGAGAACGTTTACAAACTTTTCTCCAATGCCTAATGAAGGGTGTTTTTGCCCAAAAGCTTGCAATTAAAGATTTTTTTATTTGCAAAAATCTTGTTGGTCTAATAAAAGAGAGCATCTCTACTACAAGTCATGGTTATATATTTCCTATGCTTTTAAAGATCTGGGGTTGGGTGCACATACTTCCATGGATTGTGCTACAGCTTTGAATTTGTTCTGATTTAAGTAATTTTATTCCTCAGTTTTGGCAAGCGTTCTGCAGGGAGCTTGAGGCGTGGCTGTGAGTGCATTGTTTTAGAGCCATCTGAAATGATTGTGGTAAGAATATTTGTATTAACTTCATTTAAACTTTTTCCCCTCCTCAAGTTAAATGTATTGCAGTAAACAGTATTTAATACTATTTTTTGAATTCCTGTAAATTATCTCTATTAAGATCCGGTATAAGTAATACTGAACTAAGTGCATGAGAGACGGTTGTTGTTTTCCTTTGCTTTCTTTTTTTTTTCTTTTGTCTAAATTAAGAAGTAGGCTAGAGACAGAAATTGCACATAAACCAGTATAAGTGATCGGAAGCCAGTTCAAATCTAGAACACAACAGAAGTTCAGTGCACATGAGCTGCTTTCAAAATGACCAAAACTAATTTAAGGTAAACCTGGATGAATGTAATATCAGACTTCACTGATTTAGGTTAAATCAATTTGCTGAACTTCTGTGCCAGATCCCCTCCAGATTCAAGTTAACTTGCAGACTCCCTACATCCCAGGTTGCTTTGTACCACCCCCACAAATGCCTCCCTCACGGGGTGGCTGGGCTAGTGTTTGGCACAAGTTGTCTGCACCAGCTGAGCACGAAGGCATGCTCTAGCACCCCTAGCTTTTGACCTGGGCCATTGCAAGCATGTGGCTGCATTTCCAGAATCAAAAGTGAATGTCTGTTCACTTACTTATTGGTTCAGTCTACGTAGCTTATACTAACCTGTGATGATTGACTCGATCGAGACTTGGGTTTTTTGAATCTCCATACTTAGCTATAGTGTATGGAGTTTGGAAACAGGTGCAAAAGTTGGCAGTATCATTTGACAAAATGAATGATGAAGTGGTATTTGAGACCTTTTTATGAATAATAAGACTTCTTTAAAAATTGACAGTGAGGCTGGATAATCAGTAGAATAGCTTTAGGTAGAAGTGTGATGATTGTCGGGGGTTTATATCATTAAATATTTTTGCTTTAACTAACCTTGATTATCAGCAGCTGAAAACTCTGTTTATTATAGCTGTGTAAGGCTTATGTACGCTATTTAAGGATATTTGTATCACTGACAGTAAATTTGTCAGGGTTTTTTTTTTCCAGTGTGTTTTCATTTTTAATAACAGCTGTGCTTTGCTAGCAGAACAGCATCACCCCCTAGAGGGTTCTGAGATTCAATTCTTCATCAGTTTTTTAGGGTGCAAAATCCAAAGAAGATCCATCCTCAGTACAGGAGAAATTTAAATTGTTTCTCCCTGTCCCTGAAAGTAATAGTGATAGCGTGATCGTTAACCTCTTCATTAAATGGCAGATGCCCAATGTAAGCTTTTTTGAAGGGCTGACTGCAGTTTGACTGGGAAGAGAGCTCAAACAGAGGACAGCTTGCAGAGCACCCACCAGCTTGTCACCACACATTTGTTTCACATCAGAACTGGACTTTAGTGACATGCTTATGTTCAGGTGAACTTTAAATGTTTGGGTGAGGTAACCCTAGTTTTACTAAAACTTTTTGTTGTGTTATATCATCAGTATAGACAGGAGAGGAAGAACGCACAACAGGAAAATCGTTTGTTTAGTAATGATTTGTGGTGGTGTTATTCTCTTTGCTTCCCTGTTTCTGTTTTCGGGTAATTGTTTAGGCCTTTGTTAGGGAAGCGATAACTGTTAGTGGAATTAATTTTAATACAGAATTATTTTGGACAGTTTCCTCATATAGACATGGGTTCATCTCAGCATGACATAATCAAATACATTAGCCAGATGGGCACAAAGAAGAGACCTGCTCTCAGGCAAATTACTTTACTCATCTTCCAGGAAAGTCATCAGTATGAGTTCTAACACTTTCAATGCCATGCACTATTATATAATAACTTGTGGCGGTGACTTTAAAGCTTCTGGAACAGAGGAGGATTGCCTTAGATGAGCTGAACAGGAAATTCCTTATTCAGATACTTGCTTGTAACTGCCCCCCCCAGCTATTAATACAAATTAAATTGCTTTTCATATAAGTACCACTTTTTAAAATTATTTTTTCTATGAAAAATCTCCTTAAAGGTTTCAAAATATTTAAAATAAGCAATGAAAACAGTGCTGCCATGAGTGAAGCTGTTCCCACAGGGTGGGTTTGGGAGGTCCCAGGTGGCCTATTGAAGTCATCAGGAAAGCTACAAGTTCTTTCACATAGCAGGACTTCACTTTACAGTGTATGATACTGAAGTGATTGTCCTATGTTAAGAATTAAAGTGGAAAGAGGAGCATTCCATTTTAATAGAACGAGTCAGTTATATAACCATGTATCCACTTATTAAATTTCTTTATAGTGATAGTTCCTTTTTTTCTCATCCTTCTAGACATTGATATTTTTAGTACTGATTTCAATCTTTTCATAAACCAAACCTCAAACTAAAAGGGGTATGTTCAGTAGCAGTGAACATATTATATAGGATGGCCTAAAAACAATTTTGGATATGGTTAAGCAGAATAAAAGAGATCATCCATATGCCTTTGTTTTATTTCTATAATGTTATATATTATAGGTGGACTATATGGATGAAAATGAAGAATATTTCCAACGCCAAGCATCTCATAGACAATCCCGAAGGAGATTTAGAAAAATCAACCAAAAAGGAGAGAGACAAACAATTATTGACACTGTGGATCCTTATCCTGTGGGGAAGCCACCTTTACCTAGAGGATATCATACGGTAACCTATCCACATTTTTAGATTTTAAGAAGTACAACTAGGGGAAATTTATTTAACAAAAATAACCTCTCAAAAGGCCAGATTTACTGCTGGCATAAGCAAGTGCAATTCTGTGGAAGAGTTTGCTTAGGGTAGCAGTGACTGTGGCTCTGTATGTGTGAGCATGTGTGTATTTGCATCGTAGTTCAGAGTGAAAAGTTGAGAACAGTAACAACAATGAATGTGCAGCCAGCTATGCTGACAAGAGGAAAATGCATCTCTATTCAATATTCCACTAATTTTTGACATTGGCCAAATATATCCATTAACTGAAGCATGTGATTCAAATTTCTCTTCGATAATAGATTGTAACAGAAATATTTTGTTGCTCAGTGTTCTTGAGGCTAATCATCGAAGCATTCATTCTTATGTATACTGACAGTTTTTTGTAAAGGTCTGTATTCCATTGTGGTAGATGCACTTCATGATTTTAGCTTAATTATCTACATGAGATCCAGACCTCAGAGTATTAAACTAACTTTTATTGATGACTGGCATGAGGCCAAAAGCTTCAATCTGAATTTTTGTATTTTTGGGATCTAATGAACTAATCTAGTCTGTCCTTCATCAGAGAGATCATTAAATCAGAGATTTTCTTTAAAATGTGAATACTTTTAAATATTGGAAGCCTTTCTCCAAGATGAAAAGAAGATAATACTTTTAAACTTGTTTGACAAAATACATTATATTTTTTTTTTAAATTGAGCAAGGATCTACTGGACCAGTGTCATCAGTTTTGGTATTAATGTCAGCAGTATTCAAAACACTTGAAAGAGTTAGTTATTGGCTCCCATACTCAATTGCTTATGTCCCCAGACATGCAAAAACACACTAGTTTGCATATAAGTAACTTTATGCGCATTGAATCATGTTGAGACAAGTTGTGTATAAAGTTGTTCTTTGTGTGCGTGTGTGAAAGTTTTGAAGATTGCGGCCTTAATGTTTTGAAAATGCTGTCTGATCTAAAATAGCAGGTTGTTTTTGTTTTTATACATTTCCTTCCCTCCCACCCTTATCTCTTTACTTGTTGCCAGTTCCCTGTTAAAATCAGTGTACGACTGTAAGTATGCAGATGTTTGATTACATTTGCTAATTAGAGGGCTTTCCTCACAAGTTGAATATATCTTACATCAACACTTCATGTATTTTGTTTATACAACAGACTGCTTTTAATAGTTCAGTTTTTAAGCTCAGTTTTGACTTTCTCCAATTTAGTACAACTTCCATAATTGAGTCACTTCCTTTGGCTCTTCTATATAACTTTTTGGCAGTTTGAAGAGATTATATTTGTGACTGGTTGATTATCAGCCATCTTTTATAGGTATACTTGTTTGAGTGTGTGAGTGTTTTAAGTAAAGGAAGGATTTTTTTTAACTTGCTTTCTTTAAACACATACCTTACCTATATCAACAGCTTTAGTGTGATAATCTCTTGTTGGGGAAAAAGCTATAACTAGACTTGACATAGTGCTGTTTGCAATAGGTCCACACCAGTTGTATACATTTTATATTTTAGATCCATATAATGGCATATAGCTTTACCTATAGGATTAAGAACAAAAGTTCATTGTTTATCATTTTATTGTTTAAATTTATAATGCATTTATAAAATGTATTGGGAAAAACACTGAGAGGGGTCCCACATTGTTTGAAAGAGGTTGCCAAATAGTCAGTAAAACCTTTGAGTTAACTGGTTGATTTTAAAAGCTAAAAAATAGAACTTAAAGTAGCTAATTGATATGGTTTGTAGGGAAAACATTAAGCTGAGCAAATTTTAATGAGAATTACAGAATAATTCCATTTTTTTTTTTTAGTGTTTGGTAATCTTAACATTCATATGATATATTTCTGTTTTTGTATTTTAAAATGTTTTCCCGCAGTCTTTCATATTTGTATATGTTGCTTCCTCCTTTGTGATTCTCCCAAACCATTTTTCTAATTTTAAAGTCTACATTTTTAAAAATAGTACTGAAGTGGATTTTCTGAAACTGATAGGATCTGTGTTAAAATGTGCTTTTGCTTTTCTGAACTGCTGAGCATCCATCAGTTAGCATCTCTTAGCCTTTAGTTATCCAAAATTTAGAAGTTAGTATAAACAATATACACTTTAAAATATTGTTGAAAAATGGCTGCTGTTTATAGAGTACATTGGATTACCAGTGGCAGAGAATGGTTATATATGTTGGATTAGTCTCCAGTTTTGTTATTCCCTTTTGTGGGTTGGTTTTGGCCATGAGTGTTGACAAGCATTAAGATCTTAGTAATAACCTATAGATGATGAACTCTGTGTATTTCTAGAGGTAACTAGCTTCCTGCATTTTTATTTTATACAAGTTCCTTGGTTACCACAAATGTGTTGCAAGATTACCAATATTTCACACAGGTCCAATTCGATTGTTACAGAGCTAATCTAACCATCACACTATTTTTGAAGGAAGTTGAGTAGTGTTAAGAAAATGTTGAGGAAATTATTAGATGTTAGTAAAACAAAACTCTGAAAACTGTTGTAAAAATTATAAATAAAGCTTATTCTATTATGCTGAATAGTAGCATGGCTTACTGCACATTTGCACATATAGCCAACATACAAGGGATCAAGGACCCTTGATAGCATAATTTTAACATTATCTTCATAGTGGTTGAATGTACTATGGCATGTCTGATAATGTTCATCTTTTCCTTTCCTCCTATATGGCATTCATTTCATTTTGGCTCACAGGAATGCACTAAACCTCAGGTATTGTAACTTAATGTGTATGGTCCTCTAACAGTAACAATTTACTTGCAAGTTTGCAATCTGACTAATGATGTCATAATACTGAAATGCTTTGGCTAAATTTGTGTTCTGTCCTCTAGCTTTTGTTTACTGCTGTTTTTATATACTTCTGTTTTATAGTGAGAATGCTTTAAATGAATGAGGTTCAAAACAGTGTTGACTCCTTCACCTGTTTTGTTGATAATCTTTTTTCCTTGCTTTCATGCTACTCCCAAATTTAGGAGCCATGTCAGTAGAAGATGATCTGAAAAGCAAAAACATAAAACATTTGGTATTAGACAGATTTCACTTATTTCTTCAGAATGGAAGATATATTAATCTTCATCTTGGTTCCTAAAATAGCCCATTTGTTGATGTTTGGCACTTGCATGTTGTAAGGTCAGTAGGAATATAAGATATTATTGGAAAGCTGTGAATTGAAAAACTTGGAATTGTTTTGGTGAAGTTGCCACTTTGCTTTGATTCAGCACAAGAACATTGGAAAACAGAATTTATTATCAGATGCTTATTTGCTGTTTACTGACATGGGGCAGGAGCTTGCATGTGCTTTCAGGAAGAGTATGTCTGCGCAAGTAAGCAGTCCTGGACTATGGTTAGGGACCTACCGAATTTGTGGCGAAAATGGGCTGTGCGGCGGCCTTTTATCTCATAGGTTCTTCCGTGTGCGACCCGCCTCTCGCAGTCGCTGATTGGCAGAGGGGCCCTGCTGTTCACTCCTGATTGGCAGGGAGGTGAAAACTACTGTTTTATACATGATGCTGTTTTTGCCTCCGGCCAATCAGCATCAAATAGCAGAGCCACTGGGGCCCTTACCCAGTCAGCAACTGTAGGCAAAAATGGCGCCATATTTAAACTCTGGATTTTGCCTCCCCACTGATCAGGAGTGAACCGTGAGTGGTAAGGGAGAGGCAGGGAGGAATGTAGGGAAACCTGCAAGATTAAAGGAGCTGCCACACAGCACACTTCTGCTGCATATTTAGTAGCTCCCTATGTTGTACAGTTCCACTTGTACAAAAAAAAGGTAGAAAGAAAGAAAATACTTATAGGATTTCTTTGGATCAGTTTTAAATATAATCAGAATAACTTGAACATTTGGATAACGTCTTTTATTATATTTTTAATCATGTAGATTAACACAAATAATAAATATTCTATGCCTATGCTAGATATATAGGAATTTTGTGTATATTTTTTGCCCTAACATAAGTATAAAACATAAAGCAATATTATATTGAAGCTAATATGAAACAATTAGTTTTACATTTTAAAGAACAAATTTCAGTTGTTTATACAATCCTTAATATCACCTATAATTATCTTTTTTTTTTCTTCTTTTTTTTCCTTTTTTCTGCTGACATTCTAGGAGGCAGTGTTGGCTCATTCTTTGTAGCACAACCAACCAGCAGTTTTACTAACAATTAATTTGGTTTTGCATTTGAAAGTTTCTTTTTAAATTAGCCAGTAGGGCTTTATTACCTTCCTCACAAACTTGTCGAATAGACTATAATGCTAAAATCCCTTTTTTTTTAATGATGAAGATATGGTTTTTTAGGAGTCCTTTTCTACTCATTTTGAAATCAGTAGTAAAATCCCTACCAACTTTGGTGGGGTGAAGATTGAGTTCTAAAGGCACAGTAAAGTTAAAATTTTTAAATGAGAGTTTTTTAATAATAATGGATAAGATTCTTTAATATAGAAAGGTTTAATCCGTCATCTATAGATTAATGTTTTACCAATTCTGACTAGTAGTGGAATGCTTAGGTAAAATGCAACAGGATTCTGATCTTGAATAAAATACATGTTTTTTTAAGACCATTTCTCAGTATTTGGCTTCCTTGGCCCACGCAGGTAAAAGTGCAATAGGATCTAATGTGTGGTTTACACAGTCACACACATAGCATGGCAGGAGGCATGGTTATGGGATCATGCATTAGATTGCATTGCATCTTATTGTTGTTTCAAGGGGAGGCCAATCCTGGCATCTCTCTGCCCCAGCAAGAAGAAGGCTCCTACAGCTGGGAGCACCCCATGCACTGCCAGGGATGGGAGATCACAACTGCTGCAGCCTTCCAGCACTGGGGGTTTCACCCCTTCTCCCTTCTGGGCTGGCAGACCACAGCAGCCATAATTTCCCATCCTTGGGGTCTTCATGTACTCCGGGGGCTGGGAGGTTGCACCCATGCCTGGGCTTCTGGGAACCACCTGGGTCCTGGCACTGGAAGGCATGTTCCTGGGACCCAGCATCCTCAGGATGCTATGCTTTCCAGCAGCACTGAGGTGCTGCTGGGACTGAGTTGGCAGCTGCTGGGTCTAAGAGTCCCCACAGTTGTATGACTCCCAGCCCTAGCTGGGCACGGTGCACCCCTGCGGCTGAGGGTCTGGTCAGATGACAGGGCTTCCAGCCACAGGGCAGACCCTGCTACACAGGCAAATTTAAAGCCTGTGTACCAACCACCTATAGTTAGTATGCATTTTCAAGGTCTCTGTAGCTGGTTGGACCTTTTTATGGCTTGATAGATACCTCACACGGGAAGTTGGGTTCAGTTAATTGTGCAGTTAACCATCTAATAGTGCAATATCTGTAATGTGTAGAGGGGGCTGTAGAATAAGAAGGGAAGAACTGTTTGTAATAGTGTATTCGGGCATTTATGTACATGCTCCGGGAGTGGGGCTGGCAGAGGGTATGTTGAATGAGCTTTAGTTAAAGTGCCCTCACTGTCACTTTTTAGTGCATGGATGCTGATGCACATGTTGCTGGAGTACAGTAATTCCCACACTTGTGCAGAGGCACCCTTGGAGACTATGATGAAATAAATGTAAAAATAATGGTAATGCAGGTAACAGCTTTTATTTGACACAGAGTTTGTCAGAATGCTGAAGGTGGACCGTATAGATTTGGTAGTGTTGCTTATATTTTAGGCAGCAATGGTAGCCTGTAGCTAAGTTTGTTAAACATGTTCCATCATAAGGCCTTATTGTCAGCCATTTATAATTAACCAGCTGGGACAAAAATTTTCATGATTTTTATTTCTTCAAGATAACTTTTTTTTTTTATTTTTAACTTAGGGATTTTCATGATGGGAATGAGGGTAAATTAGTTTTACCAGTGTTTAATTTATTCCCTATAAATTTCTTCTGGAGCTTTATGGTCTGGCAGAATTGTGGCTACTCAATAATTATTTGAATAGTGCAAGTTGATGTGGTATTGAGGAGTAGTTACCATGTGAACATGCTGACTTAGGTTAATACAAGTGGGAAAGACCGAATCGCTCAAGGTGAGTTGTTTCTTAGCAATCACTTTCCTGTAAACACTTGTGTGAAAAGAACTCTAGAGCACTTTAAAAAGAACCCTACTCTGTAAAACTAATTCAAACTAACATCGATAATACTGAGGCAGAATTGAGGGCTGTCTAGCTGCCCATGATATGGTTGGCTTTTAAGCTGCCTATAAACCATTCTAAAATTTGATGATAAATCCCTTCTCTCTTTGTTAAAATAAGTAATTCGCTTTACCACTATGTCTTGCTGGTCATTAGCTCCCAAAGGCAGCACCATAGATAAATAGCTCTGATGGTTAAACATGGTTGATGCACTGGACCCTAAGATACAATACGCCATGAAAAATTGGGACAGTTGTGAAGTTCCACCAGGGTATGGCCTGCCCTGAATGGCTGCACTCAAGGATGGGATGCAACTACAGATGGGTCTGCAAATTTGGTATTCCATGGTATCCTGATCTGAAACAAAAATATATGTAAAGCCCTTCACTGCCTCTGAGAGAATCTGCTCAGATCTGAACGTGCCTGAAAGCTTTTGAAAATTGCATCTGCATATGTTTAATAGTACTTTTTAGAGGCTGGTGGCTAAAATCTCAAGAAATTCTGTCTGTGTTTAGAATAATATCCTATCCCACAAAGTTTAAGCTCTAGGTAAACAAGCAGCACATTGATGCTAGCCTGGGCAATTTTGGTCTCTGGGTTGGAGCACTGGGTTGAAAGCCATGAAAGCTAGTGTGTTCTCTTACTTGTATTTGATATGGTAATTATATAACATTCATGGTCCTTTTTGCCTAACTGCCATCTCTTATTTTTTTTAAATGTTCATATTGTAAAATCCAAGTATTCAAACATCAGGAAACACCACAATCAAGGCTGCCTGGGCAACCTTGATTTATCAAATGTCTACCTATACATTATGGTGATTTTTAATTCTGGTTAGGGGTGTATGACAAACTGAATGATGTACCGGGTTAGAGGAAATTAGGTTGTGTTCATGTTGTGCATCTGCAAATGCACTGGACTGGATATGAAGAAAGATGTGTGCTATTCTGGACTTTGCCAAAGTCTCTCTATGGTGATGGACAAGCATTATTAAAATAAAAATCAAGTACTATAATTGCTTGACTGTCTGCTAAAACTATGCTATGAATTGCATGTCTTTATTTCAAAGTGGATGGAGACAAGTGCCTTACGATATTTTAAATGCTTATTTGGTTGTAGCATGCTTAATATAAATATGACAAAAAGATCTGATGTCTTTGTGTTAACGTTTTTTAATATGGAGTAGTTATTAAATAAATGGAATTTTAAGGGACTACAGATGATTTGTCCTAGTGTTGAGATGGAAGGGGTTCTGCAGCATTGAAGCATCTTAGAACAGGCCCCTTGAATTGAGGTGCTAGTGTAAAGCTAGAGGAAAATCATGCCTATTTAGTTCTGATCATGATTCTTGCCTTGAGGAAACAAGGGCTCTTTTTTATTTGCTGCATTTTTAGTTGGGATTAGATGGAATAGAAAAAGACCCTTTTTGGATCCCAGGGAATTGTAACAAAAAATGGAGTAAAGGATTAGAATAGAATAATAGAAGGATTAGAAGAAAGGAACTACTCAACTCAGTTAAAGTGAAATGAAATTAAGCATTCAGTCATTTCTAATAGGTAAGAATAGTATGTGTGTACCTCAATAATGTAGATGTAATGGCCCTTTAATATGCGTTGCTAATGCCATTATTTCATTACTAAACTTGAATATTCTCTAACTCCTAGTGCATTGTATTTTGTACAGTTTTTTTGTGTTACCTTAGTCATGTAAGTTTTTATATTAGAGTTAATCTAGGCATATAAACTGTCAGCCCCAGATTCACTTTATATAAGTTATAAGAGGTGAGTTGAGCATTAAAGGAGTAATGTCAGTCTCTTCAGGACCCCAGCAGCTACAATTTCATATTTCTGATTATCTTAAACCATCTAGTACCTGCTTTTAAAAGATTAATTTACTAGACATCCTGACATCAGCAGTGAGAGCTCGGATTCCACAATGCTAAATTGAAATG
This sequence comes from Crocodylus siamensis, assembly GCF_052110815.1. Lineage (NCBI taxonomy): Eukaryota > Metazoa > Chordata > Crocodylia > Crocodylidae > Crocodylus > Crocodylus siamensis. The sequence goes on along the minus strand of NC_143396.1, from coordinate 86,954,361 downwards.
TGGTTCCTTCCTACTAACTGAGCTAATTTTTTGAAGGAGAGGGGAACTGGTTGCCAGTGCTTCACATAGGAAAGAGGAGCAGAGCGAATGGGTTGGGGAAACATACAAAGGTAAACAGGAAACAGAGTAGTTGAGAGAGAAGCAGGCTTGTGACACTAGTGGTACTGGGAGTTTTGAACATATATAGATATTGAGGATCAGGAAGGCGGGACTATTGTGTGGGGATGGTTTATTGGGAGATGTTTCATATTTTGATGGTTGAAGGAGAGCTGAAGAGAGGTGATGGTTTTAGAATCATTTTGTGATTTGTGACAACTGGAAGGGGGGCATTTTAAGTGGATCTTCAAGAACTGAATCCTAAAGATGTAAGGAAGTTAGCTAGGCTATTGATAAACCTAACTTTTGATTGCTTTTAAAGGGAATTGAGGGTTGTCCCTCAGGAAATCTGTTACATTGCAACCCTTACTGTTGCATGCTCATCCAGCAGAGCTGTTCAGCTAGTACCCATGGGCTCTGTGAAGCCCTGGAAGGATTAGCATGGATTAACACATTAGTGGTCCATGTGTTCCAACCCTGTTGCTTCTGCCCTGGTTCTTTGGGCCCTCTCTCCTCCCGTTTCTATTTCCTGTCCCTGGTCTGTTTGTTCTGTGGTCTGCAGAAGGTGGTATATTGTGTTCATTTATGTACTAAACACACACAAATGGTTACATATGTGTGTATTTTTGTGTATTAATGCGTCTTGCATTTAAAATTGAAATCTGTGCATTTTTTTAAACAAATACGATTTGAAGATTGATTATGCCCAGTTGCAGAGGAAGAAGGGTATGTTCTGTGGTGGAGCCTTCTGGCTTGGTTTGGACAAAGAATAAAATAATACAAATTGCTAGAGTGTTTGCCTTTATCTGTTTGTGTCTTTAAATGGAGACAAACGCAGAAAAACAAGGAAAATCGGGATTTTGATGTTATACCTTTGGAAAACAAGGGATTCTGAGGCTCTTGTAGCAGGTTTAACTAATTCCATTTTTACTTAGAAATGATTTGGTGTTCCCTATAAGGGATTGTCAAAGGACAATAGGTGAATATACATGCATACAATAATTGTCCCTATTGCAATTGAGCCTCAGAATTTCCTTCCTACAGCAGCCTGTCTGTACTTTTGTCCTTGTTACTATTTTAAGGTATCTGGCTTCATAGCTTGTTAGATGTGGAGGGAAAATGCTAACCTACAGAATATACAGCTAATGTAATTCACAACACTGTTTATTATACAGGGATTGTTCTTTCTTCCTACTAACAATTTGCAGTTGCAAATTAATGCTAAGTGGTTCAGAATGGCATGCAGTACGCTGTTTACACAATGTTCAGCTTCTGTCTAAAGATGTCTATTTTTATATATTACATCATCTCTGCTGCAGAACTCATGTCCATTGGGATTTGCTGTTCTTTCATTCCCCTTGGAAAGAAAGCTTGCAGTAGTGTCATAATTGGGCCCATCTTTTCTATTGCATCCAAAAATAATAAGTAATAATGTTTGTATCGAGTCAGGCAGTATTTCAGGCAATTTTAGAGTTAGTACTGTTATTGCCAGTTAGGGTCCTGATTTGAGTTTGTGAATATTGAAAATACCTTGCATCTTTAAAAGTGTAAATCTTCCTTAAGAAAAGTATAGATTTTTCTATAGTAGAAATTAATTTTCCTTTATTGGCTTATAGATTTGGATTTTTTGTGATGCTTGAAATATTTAATCTTGTGTTGTTAACGTAAGAGTGTTGATATAGCTAAAAATGTAAAATTTATTTTTAAAACTAAAATCTGTGCTCCTCTTATACAACAGAAAAATATTTTTTCCTGTATAGTCTTTATTTCCTCCACCTGATCATTCCAGACTGTAATAGTTGCATACAGTCAATTGAATTTTTGCAATTTATTTTACCTAGGGTGCAAGGAGGTGCTCTTTTTTTTTTTAATTGTGTAATTATTCCAGAGGTCTTTCTTCACGTTTAATCTTGTTCAGTATAAATTTGTCTACAAATGGATCCAAATAATTCGTGTGTGTGTATTGATACATGTTGCATTTAAAATTGAAATCTGATTTGTTTTTTTGTATGTTTTTTTGGGTAATAAATATGATTTGAAGACTAACTATGCCCACTTGTAGATGAGGAAGGATTTGTCCTTAATGTGGTGGAGTCTTCTGGTTTGGTATAGAAGAAGAATAAAATAATACAAATTTCTAGAGAGTATGCCTGTATCTGTGTGTCTTTAAAACGAGCCAAAGACTGAAAAGTGCATATATGAATTATGTGGATCCATGTGTAAACTGTTTATAGTGACCAGCAGTAAATCTCAAGATTTGTTAAATCTGATTTTGCAAATACATATTTGTATTTGTTCCTGATTAAGAACCCAGTGGATGGCAGGTATGAAGTTGTTAAACTTTACTCTTATTATCAGAACATATATATTTTTTAAGGTTTAAATCTCTTACTTCCACATAGGAGGGTTAAGGTGTCAGTAGAGTGGGGGAAAAAGGTGTATTTTTTTCCATGCTAGGTGCAGTGGGAATATTAGTATTATATTTGAATAACATTTATGTCAATTGGGGGGGGAATCTATTAATTAGTCCTATTTCTGTTTGAATCTTCAGATTCAATAAACTTAGTGGTGTTTGAAGGGAAACTAACACAATTTGTAATTGTGGGTATACTGCTGAAAAAAGTGATACGACTCCGTTGGATTTAAAAGAAATAGAAAAATACTGATATTATACTCGGCACTTTTATTGTATTTCATTATCATCACTAGCATTTCCTAATTTAGGAAATATAAACCAAGTTACCCAGTGAGTTTAGACAATCAGAAAATATATGTATGATTTAAAGATTGACTATGCCCACTTGCAGAGGAGGGAGAATTTATTCCTAATATGGTAGAGCCTTCTGGCTTTTTCTGGAGGAAGAATACGATTACATATGTTTCTTGTATGTGTGTGAAATCCATTTATAATCTGTTATAATTCAGTATAAACCCCACCTCTCTCTCTTTCTCTGTCCTCTCTCCCACCCATATGTACACACAGATAACACATGGGCATACTGAATATATATTGTATCCCTATATCAGTAAAATAATAATAAATAGTATTAGGGTTCTTATGTACTCTTAGCATATTTAGAAAAATGGGAAGATGGTTAACCATTCTCAGGTTTCTCCCAATGCTTGGCCTCTCTTGCCAGTGAGAATGCTAATGAAGATCTAGATTTTTTTTCCTTTTAGTATGTGGAAGAAGCAACAAGTTTGTTTTACCTGAGCTGCTGACTGATATGTGATTTATGATATTGTTGCATGTTTATCTGAGCAGCACTTGACATAGTGATTTGGCTTCATACTCCACATCAGTCCCTTGAGTGAGCCAGTCTGCCACAGCTTCTGTTTCTAAGTAATTTTAAAGCTTTTGCTTTGATGTTATTTTTGAATCTTTTTAAAACTATCATTTCTAGAAAGGATTTGCTTGAAAGGGGAAAGTTAAAAAATTTTGGCAAAATATTTTAATTATGAGCATAAAAAGCCTCAATCACTAAGAAAATATAGAATTAAAAGAATAATATGGGGAAAGCCACATTTCAGAACACCATGGGAACATCTGTTCCTTTTTTCACCTATTGCTGAAATTTAAACTTGGCATATATTGCTTATCTTTCCTGATGAATCCTACCTCACCTTCTTTGATGAAATGTACAATAGTTAGGAAACAGTAGTTTCTTTAATCTTTGAATATAAAGGGGAGGAGCAGAATATCTCTGCCTCTCTATATCTATGTTTAAAGCTCTAAACAACTAGGGTCTGTTTTTACAGTAAAAAATCTACACCAAGGTTCACTTAAGCCACAGTTTAGGTGGGCTAGTACATGAACTAGAGGGCTGTATGGTTAAGGTATTCTGGTTTCTATAACCAGTAACATGCTAGAGCAGGGGTTGGGAATGTTTTTGGGCAGAGTGGCAAAAACACCCACAACTTCAACTTGTAAGATATTGGTGTGCCAGGGGCAGATGGCAGGGGAGCCATGAGGGGCCTGATCCTTGTTGGTGGCAGTGTAGCCCTGGCCCCTTCCCTGCCATCCACATGTGCTAAGCAGAAGACCTTCAAGGTCTACGCTCTCTGGCACCAGTGCCAGGGGTTGCCTACCCCTGTGCTAAGTAATGTGGCCAGTATCATAGCTGACTACCTTTGACTTCCCCACCTGAATGACCAAATATCCAGTTACAACTGGATATTGACTAGGGGCGACCTTTTGTGCATTTTGAGAGTGAATAACAAGATGTCTTAATCTCCTACCGTACCCTGACTTCATTAGGTCCTCAACCTCACTAGACTTACGGCACCCCTCAGAAAATTCCAGCTCTTAGTTTTCATCCTCTTTCTTTTTCACTGCAGAAAAGTAATAGAGTAATCCTTCTGTTGCAAAGAACTTGAAAAGACCACAAGTCAGAATCACTTTGACAGAATTACTATTTGATATCCCCTGGGCTTATCTTGTAAATCATAGCTGCACACCGAACAGTGTTAATATTGTGTGGAACCTCACATCACTGTTGAAAGGATCTTAAAGTAAACCAGGGTGCCATGCACCCTAGCTGAGAATCATTGCCCTAACCCCTAAGACTATGAAAACACATAGTAAAGTATAGTCTAAATCTAAATGGAGAAATTGGATAATTTTGCAAGGAGAAACACAAGTGCAGAAGGCTGAAGTGACTAGCTTAAGTTCATGTAACAAATCAGTGGCTGAGCTACAATAAGAACCAAGAACTCTGGGCTTCACATCCATGACTGGTCCTGCAGAGGTGGCAGCACCCTTCCTCCTAGCTTCCTTCCAACCCTCCCCTCTCGCTCAGGTGGACAGACCACATGGGGGACTTTGTTTTAAGTCTCCAAATCAGGTAGGAATCCCCTTCCATCTTCATCTCTGTGCTCAGTAAAACATCCCTCCTCCTTTTCATCCATTTCCCCCAACCCCTGGCCATGGCTACACTGCCTCCGGCTTGCCAAGGGGCTGGGGGGAGCTCCAGAGGCACTGCCCTCCTGCAGATGGGTAGCACAGGGAGCTGGATTCAGCTGGGGACAATGGCAGTAAGCAGATGGCTTCCCTTTCTTGGACCTGCTCCTGGGATGACAGAGAACACTTAGGGTGACTAGGCAAGGAGGAGGAAGCTGCTATACCTGACTGAGCCTGGCTCCCTGTGCAGTCTGACTGGGACACAGGGGGAGAGGGAGCCATGGAGTAGCTCTGCAGCTTCCCGTGCCTTTGGGGCCAGCCACAGGGACCCTGGCAGTGGTGGACAGAGGAGGCAGTGATAGGAGGGGAGGAGAGGTGCTGCTGAGCTAAGAGGGGAAGGGAACACAGCATGGTCTGAAAGGGAGGTGAGACTGTGCCACTACATCCCCTCTGGATCTGCCTCCGTGTTGATACACTATTGTACTTTGAGAATCATTAAACATTTTAGAGACAATAAGAATAGGAATCTGAGATTAATGAGATTTAGTCATATCTCTCTTATTTGGAAGCTCTATTTGATTTGAAGTGGTATTTAAGGGTGAACTGCAGGTGTTCGAAAGCCACTTGTGTGTAATATTCCAAAAGAGAAAATACAGCTGTTTAAAATACAATGCTTAATTACATGTTTAACAAAATTTTAAAGTCCTTAGCTCCCTAAATCATAAGGAATCTCAGCTGAAGACATCCTGCTTCCTCTGCCTGAGCGATATCACAGCTGCTGTTGAACAAATTGATGCACATTCCATTTTAAACCTCTATTTGTTAAGACTACTTAACATGTTAAAAATATTGGGCAGCAATGTGTGGTGCCTAGAGCTGCATGTCCGGGTAGTTTGAAAACAAATCAAGGTGACCCATTTGCATTATTTAAGCATAAATAAGAGGTCTTAAAACTTTTCAAGTCCCACTTAACATTGAGTAAAACTTCCTAATGTGCTTAAGTCATTTTCGTTAATGATCTTAAAATCATTCACAAGTTTTGTCAAATGTCATTGTGGGGGTTTAAGAGGGAAGATGTTTTGAGGGAAAGAAAGCACCTAAAAGAAAATAACTAATAAATATTAACTATGGAAAAAGAAATAAAAGCGAGGTACTGCAATGTGTCAGTGCATTTGTATTTAATTTATTTAGAACTTCATTTGCAGAAGTCTGATTTTACAAACACATATTTATACTTGTTCCTAATAAGAATCCAACTGATGGCAGACATGAAGTCATTAAAATTTTTTCTTATTATCAGAACATATACCTTGTTTTTTAAGGTATACATCTCTTACTTCCACATAAGAGGGCTAAGATGTTAATAAAGTGAAAAAAAAAGTGATTGTATTTTTTCCATGCCAGATGTAGTTGAAATACTAATATTGTATTTGAATAACATTTATGTCAATTGGGGGAAAAAATATATTAATTAGTGTTATTTCTGTTTGAATCTTCAGATTCAATAAACTTAGTGGTGTTTGAAGGAAAACTAACACAATTTGTAGTTATGGGTATACTGCTGAAAAAAGTGATATGACTCCATTGGATTTAAAAGAAATAGCAAAATACTAATTTTATACTCGGCACTTCTATTGTATTTCATTGTTATCACTGGCATTTCCTAATTTAGAGAATATAAGCCAAGTTACCTAGTGAGTTTAGAAGATCAGGAAATACCCCATCTTTATTTAATTATTTATTTGCTAGATGCATAAGCTGCCCTTTCCAAAAGAGGCTCAGGACAGAAAAGGAAAGTTTGAAGGTCAGCAAACCATTACACCAAATAAACCTCATAATGTAAAATGATGGAGAACTGTATGTATATGGAAACACTATTGCTTTGGTAGTACCAAACCTTTTGCCTAAATTTTTGTAAAACTAAAATTGCAATTTATATGTTGTTTTAGTAGTTTTATAATGAGAAGCTGACAGTTAAAGTAAATTTGCTTAATATAGGTTTGAAAACATTAGTAGGCAGTTGCAGGGGAAATTATACGTAGTATTTCAAAGGACTTGTGTAATTTTTGGTCCTCTTAAAATTTTGAAAGCTTGTAAGTTACAATAGTAGTTACCTGAATTGGGGTGTATTCTTCAGTAACTGTGTTTGCACATACACACCTATAGCTTTCTGAAATGCTAGTCATCCTTATCTTTGGCAACTTGTATGGTTGCCTACAGGTTCTCTGGGTAAATGTTTGTGAGACAGCTAGGTGAAGCTAGTGATGGCTTCTGTAAAAACAATTAATTAATTAATTAATTAATTAATTAATTAATTTAAAAAATGTAGGGCTTGGCTTCTTTTGGAAGAGGTGTGCTTGAGGACAAAGACGAGTCGTGTCCTTCCAGCAACTAATGAGTCTGGAATAGGCAACAAGCAGCTTTTTAAAAGCTGTGCCACCTCTGAATACGAGATATGAGTTAAGTAGCTACTCCAGAAGCTACTGGAGCAGATTTCCAGAAACAGATTGAAGATATTTCAGATATTCTACATCAGGCATGTTTCTTTAACACTTTGTCATTTTCTGGGATCCTTGAAGATCACTACTTCTTTTTTTTTTCCAGCTCGGTGTGTATCTTCAGGTAGATAGATGATGTGATATAAGTTTCAGCTTTGATCATCTTAACCATTTAACTAAAATACAACCAGGAATGCTCAAAAGTTAATAAGAATACCCTATTTGTTAAAAATTGAGTGCAAATAGCCAGTTTCTAAAGAAGACTAGAGTTTGAGGAAACGTACTTCCCCCTCTCTGCACTCGTATTTGATATGGAAAAAAACATTAATGTGCTTCCCTGCTCTGATGGTCTCAGTTGGTAAAGATGAAGTCTGAATCAGATTCATCAGATTAACAGTCAAAGGATACCATCTTGTTTAGACTGGTAACTGGTAAAGGGTTTTTGGATACAAGAGGTCAATAAATAAATATTGCCTAGTCCGCCTGACTCTTAAAAGAGCCTACCATGTTATTTTCTTGATAGACAACACAGCAGTTAAAGTATGCACTAATAAACAAGTAGGTATACCAGCCATCCATACCCAGCAAGGAAAGTCTTGCGCGCTGGATAGAGGAGAACCTAAAATTCATGTGGGGATTTCACATAATTGGAAACCATAACTGCATTTTAAGTAAGCTGATAGGATAAGATGTGGATCCAGTATAGCTAGGTTTTTACCTCATCCACTTCTCAGCGAACATGGAGATTCTGCCCCTTTCCTCCCCATACAAAGAGGAATGCCTCATATAACGGTATGCAAACTAGGGCTCGTGTTTGATTTTAGGGATCATGTATACCTTTCACCCTTCTCATGTTTCTTTTTCAAAAGCAGAACACACAGTAACCCTGATAGCTTCATTCTAACCTCTTAGTTGCTTGTTTTTCTGTCTTCCGCTCTCCATCTACTAAAGAAAGGGAACTTTGTAAAATACCAAGAAAAACTCATAGATAGCCACACTCAGTTATATTTCAGGTGTTAGATGTCTTTTAATTATGAGAGAAGACTGTTAAAGAAATCAAACTAATCTCTTATTGTTTTTAGTATTAAGGCTGGTTACACAAATCCCCAAATTACAATGTCTAATGGTTAGTGCTTAGTAATGTAATAAAAAAAACCCCTTTTTAATTTAAAATCCAGCCTTGTTAATATTAAGCTTTCTAGATTTATGTAGATGGTAAAATTTTGTTTTTATCGAAATGCATGTGAAAATCATTAAAATTTTCTTATAACAGTGACTGACAAAGAAAAATACATTAATCGTTGACATATGGTTTACATATTGCAGATTTACACTTCTATGTAATGGAATCACGATGACAAAGTACAGGAGTGTAGAAGAGGAAATAAATAGTAACATTTCTGTGCAAAAATTGCATACTTACTCTGATTTAAAGCATGATTGATATTAAAATCCCCAAAAGGGGTTTCTGTATGCAGTGTCACTGTGGCAAGGTTTTCCCAGAGTAATTTATTTTGGCTAAATTTTAAAAATCCCCAAAAGTAAGACACTGCACATTTAAAGAAGCAGCACAAGCCATTGGTTCATATGTCTTCATTTCTGACAAATGCCCTAGAAAAAAATATATGGTTTAAAATACTTCTAGTGCATTTTGTACCTTGCTGCTGTTTTGAGAGCTATGATGTTTATCTGTGCTACAAAAATGAGAGCTGAGCACACATGGTGATGAATCAGTCTGCAGTCGAAGAGAAGACTGGCAGACAACAGGGTATCAAGCCCAACTGAGGCACCAGTCTGACTGTGCTAAAGTCTTGTCATTATATTAAAGATTTGGATTATAGATTCATCTGCAGTAACAGCTCTACAGAAGGGCATTTGTTCAAATAGTCTGTAACATTAGTAAATGGGTTATCACAACAGCATGCATTACTCCATTGTAACTGTAGCTTTGGTGTTGCCAGGATATTAATTGATTGCAATTAGCATCATCAGTTTAAGAATGCAGTTGCCACAGCCAGCATGTTTTAGAAAATGTGAAGTGGTGAGTGATATGTGCTTAATCCTTGTGTTTTGGCTGGAGTAATAACTTTTTAACAAAAAAAAGACTCTGGTGAATTTGTTTTCTATATTAACTTTTGAGTACTTAGGGAAGTTGTGGGAAAATGTGAAGGTCATGCAGATATTTGTGTACATGAGGATGTCTGTGCTGTTCTAACAGAAATGTTGAGTTGCCAAGTGCCAGTGCAGTTGGTTGAGGCAGGATCATGTGATCTTGTGTTTTCAAATTGGTGGTAGTAAATCTGGCACGTTAGAAGGAAAGACTGTATGTATCGGAGTTGTTTAAACGTATGCTTTTTTGCAGCATTCAGAGCAACTTTCATTCTGCTGCTGCTGCGTTTTATACCCATCACCTACGTTATAGGAGACAAACTGTTGGAAGAGTAGGTGGGAGAGAGAAAAACAGCTTAAAAATATTTAGAAACATTTCCTTGGGCCCTAATAAAATTGTACCCGACAGGGGTCTGTGTTTAAAACTCAACTTAAAACTGCCCTTTGCTACCACTTGAAAAAGAAGCATAAGCGAACATTTCTTCATGTAAGCTGATGTACTGCCATTGTTCCCAGAGTTCAAAAGATTTAAAAGATCAGTGACAGTGGTGCAATACACTGTTTTAAATGGATGATGATCTGGGGTTGGGAAATTTAGTGGGTTTTTGCCTCATAGACAAGGGTGCTCCTTCTCTTTCTACCCACTGTGTTTTCTTCTGCATTTGTTCTGCCTTTCTTTAAAGTTCTTTATTCATCTTGTTAAAATTTGTCTGAACATTTTTGCTTCTGGGAGGCTTGCTTTCACCTTACAGAAAATTGTTAATGTATAGGATGACTAAAAGTCTAAAAAGATCATTACTAAACGTAGCTAAACATTGCCTTTGCTTGCGTCACCTTTCTCAAGCTGTAAGGGCTTGTGTTCATTTGTTTTTTGTGGTGGGTTTTGGTGTTTGGGGCAGGGACTTTGTCTTCACACTTGTTAGTAAGGTGTATAGCATGCTGTTGATACCCCATAAATAATAAGCATTTCTCTGACTTGTTAAGGAAGGAAGCTTTTGAGAATGAATATCTGAATTTGTGGAATAAGAGCAGTTGTTAAAAATCTTTTGAAGGACTGAATAACAAGAACCCTGGTAATTACTTCTGACACCACTGTAGGAATATATTTTCAAAGGGCTAATTGTTACCTTTTACACTTCTAAGCGGAACATTTGCACAGCTTGTTCTAGGTTTTATGCCTTATCCATTACATGCTGAAACTGTGTTTTGAGGGGGTTGGGCCCACATCCACAATAGGGCTTCAGTGTGGCAGTGCTGAGCGTCACTGTGATTTACTTTGTAGGTGCCTGAATTCTAGGGTGGAATTCACAACCATGAAATATAAAAATCTAGGTATACTATACAATACATAGAGAAAGTATGGCATCTGGGAGGAAGATTCATAATAATGAGCATGCTGCGGAATGATGACTGTGCTATCAAAGCAAAATAATGAGAGCAACGTGTCTGAAATTATACTTCTCAGGAGCATAGGTGCTATCTGACAGCCCTGAATTAAGCACCCATGTGAGACTGGGATTCACAAGCTGAATCCCTTTTAGGGTGAGGCATCTACATTTTCCCTTTCAGAAAAAGACCATCTCACTTTTCTTTCAGGACATAATGGGAGGGAGATGACTAGTGGGTGCTCACCTTTATGTGAGAGTCTGATGTTAATATTTAGATCATTCGTGTCTTCCACAACCTGAGGATGTTTAAAATCTTCTGCTCATCAGGAGAATGTCTGAACCACCAGAATAAAGGTATAGATGAGGATGGAATGAGGACGAACTATCCCACATGAGCTCCATCTGTGCCATTTCAGAAAGCAATGCCAGCCAAATTCGAGAAGTCAGTGAGAAAGGGAGCACAAGTGGGAGCATGATGCTGTAGTTCAGTGACACTCACTTGGGGAAAGAGGAAGTGCTCTGTTCTAATTGTATAAAGATGGAATTGTATAACAGTGGAAGGGGCTGCTATCTCCTCTTCTGTGTTTCTGAATGCAAGTGGTTTGGTTTCTGTGTTTTGTTCTAATATACAGTGAAACCATCGGGTTCAGGTTGTGCTGTGAACATTCTTAATGGATTGACCACTGTCAGGAAACTGGAGAGAAGTGGTGCTCAGCTGGTACATTCCCAAATGAGCTAGACAAGAGGTGGGTGCTGAGAACATTTTCTTTCCTGAAATGGTAGCATACAGAGCCAGGAGCACTAAATAATTAGGGGACTTCCCTGGCAAAAATGAAGGTAGTACCACCTAAGGCAGGGGTGGGCAAAATGCGGTCTGGATGCAGCCTGCCAGGCCATTCTATCTGGCCTGTGGGGCCCCTAAAAAAAATTTAGAAAATTAATATTTATCTGCCTCTGGCTGCCTGTCATGCAACCCTCGATGGCTTGTCAAATCTCAGTAAGCGGCCCTCCGTCCAAAATAATTGCCTGCCCCTGACCTAAGAGTTAAGGGGTCATATCTTGGATTTCAATGGCATTTAGGTGCTCAAGTCCCACTTCAGGTGTGTAAATTCTTTTGTGGGTTTTTGCCTTGGATCTTGCCACATAAATATTTGGTGTGTACACATCCTAATGATGATGATGGTTGTCTGTCTTACTGTTGAGTCGCTTTGTTTGACTTAGTTTTCATAGTTGTTTGGACATGAGCAAACCTCAGAACATCTCTGTTAGTCCCTTTATTCTAGTCTTACTTTTTATTGAATCTTAAAAGTTGAAAGTATTAATACCTTTACATTCAAAAAGAATATACAGGTTACTCTTTTGTCTCTGAAGCACTTTGTACAAGGAAATATTTTTGATGAATACCACAGCAAGTGGTCATGAGCTGTTATGACTTGATAATAGAAACTTTGAAATAATCCACTGTCACAGTCCCTTTGTCACCAACATTGGAAATGTTTTTTTGCTTTTAAGCATGGTTCGTCCTGTAAGCAAGCTAGAATTATTACCTGAATAAAAATTAGGAATTGGATAGCAGGAGCGGCTGCTGCTGCTAAGGCAAAATGCATTGATACATACTTCGAAAGTAAATGTACTGCAGTTATGGGTCCCCTAGATAGGCTGGGAATACCATCGCCCTTGTAACTGTTGTTGGGTATATGTTATAAATAGGGTTTCAGTAGTAGCGGATGGCCCGTCCATTCCATTTAAAGGAGATTGGCTTTATTAACATTTATTTTGATGCATGTTTTAAAACCCACATATATATGATATTTGTCAATCATTGAGCATTTATGACCCATAATATTAAGAGAAAAAGGAAACTGTGCATTTCCCTTCTGAAAATGTACAATTTGTGCTTAAAGGAAAGTTGCATTTCACCTTAATTATTGATAGATACCTGTGATAGAAACTTTCCAGAGTAGGTGAGCAGTTTAGATATCTTTTGTCAAATCCTTATTATATGTTTGAAGTGGGATTTAAGATGCATCAATGACCATTAAATTTCTTCCTTATTTTATAGAAAGTTCAAGTATACTGTATAGGAAAGCACAGTAATTATTTTCTGAGACTTCATTGTATGTAAAACTATGTCAAATAAAGCTTATTCAATAGCTAGGAAGAAAAGGGGTAGAGGAATAGGTGGGGGAATCTAACAAGAATAGGTAACTTGACATTTAAATACAGCCCCAAACATAAATTTTATTATGTAAAGTTAAGGGCCGGGGTGATGGCACAAGATTATTCAAATTTAAAAACTTCAAAAATTTATCAAGTTTGGGTCTCATGGTAGCATCAGTTACTTGAAAGCATTTCAGTAAAGTTAAATTGTATATATAGACTGCTGTTATGTTCTGTATTTATTGGTTTACTTTCTCATTTAAGACTGAAAGTCTGCATCAAGAATTTTCTGTAAAGATGGAAGTTGATGGTCTTGCTATGTGAGAATTATTTGCCTTTCCATATTCTTTTTCAGTTCATATTTTCCCTTTACTTTCCAAACTTTTACTGCAAATGGCTTGGCTAACTTTGTTTTGAAGTTCATCAGTTGTCTTTCTAATTCAGTGGTAACACATAATGTATGTGTCTATACTTCCAGAGATTGGTGCACTCCTCTTTCCCTGCCTCCTCCCCTTGCATGCATACCTAGGAGTGAAGAATTGTCTCAGTAGAACATCCTTACTAGTCAGGATGTGATGCAGCAACTTCTGATTGGGGCATGGCAACCAGAAGGCCACCAAGCTGGACCAGCAGTAGATTCTAATTGCTCTGACAACATGTGATGCTTTAGTTTTACTAGTTGCTGTTTGTATGCCAGAAACTTCATAAACTTCATATATGGGATAATATACTATAACACTGGGTTGAACTGCATTTCAAAATGCAAAACATTCAGCTGCTTATGTTTAACATTTTGAAATACTCTCAGTCAGTTTCATTGCAAGGGATCCTTACGCCCTTCTGTTTATCCAAAGTACTATAAATATTCACAATGTTTTCTTCTTTGCAAGGATAAGTATTAATAGAACCACATCAAGCATAATTTTTCATGAACTTTTAAAACAACATCTTTTAGCATACATTAGAAAATCAAGGATACGTGCTATATTAAATATCCATAAATGTTTTCTATTTAAAATGTGCCAAGCATGAAAGAATTCCCCTTAAATTTAGAGACATAAAAAAGATTTTGGCTGTTCAAGATGCCTCAATTCTTTTTTTCATTACTAGACTTCATTTTTGCTAAGTTTTGCTCATTTACTGGCAATCAGTGTCAGAACAAGTAATCACTATGTAGCAAGTCAGCACAATTACTATAGGATGAGTTATTTGGTGGAGGCAGCTGCAGATTATGTGAAAGTGTCAGGCTTCATTTTTTCATGTGTGTTTTATGCATGTGTAACAGCTTTTAACTTCATAGAATGCAGATTTAATACTTTTTTTTTTTTAACAAGAGCAAAAGCAAAAAAATGGTGAAGTTGCTTTTTTCCCATATGGTCTCTGATTTAAAGAATGTGTTGTAAATGTGTAGAAGAGATCGGATTCTACCCAAATAAAAGCTTAATGGCTGAGCAGCAGGTTTTTTGTTGGCAGTGTCTTGGTCTTAACAGTGTAAAGCATCATCAGTTCACAGCACTCCTAAAATTTATGTTGTATACAGCTGATATTTATTTTATTGCTTGAACATGTTCCCTGTTATATTATAGTTTCCTCTCTTTAACATGATGCAGTGAATATAAGGCTAGATGTAATGTGCTGTGTAGGGGAGTGACTGGGTAAACTGCTGTTTAAAATGTAATTTTCCTCCGAAAAGCAAATGATTGAAACTCAGACTCATTCTTCTTATGTTACCATTTTCTCCAAATTGTACACGCCATTGTTTTAATGGAAATTGCTTAGTTAATTTCTCTGTAGAACTGTAATGTGTATTCAAAACGATTTTAATTGACGTTTGTGAAAATTCAAGACGTTACCTGTAGCAGTGCACAGAAATCTGCAGCCTGAGTAGTGTCTAAATTGTCTATTGAAAATCCATGAAAGCTTGTCAAGAGTGCTGTTTATAAATTCTTGATAGAGATGTCTATCGCTTTGCAGCAGCATTATTTTTGGGTGGGGAAAGATGGTGTTGTCAAACATACGGCTTTATCTTCACCTTGGTGAAAAACCTGTATGTAGTTCAGAGCTAGTTGAAGTAAGTCTTGCTCCTATTCCCATCCTGCCTTCTGTGATATTCTTTGGAGCCAGCAATCAATGGATCCCTCCCCTCTGGGGCTTGCGTGACCTACAGAAGCTGATATAATACAGGCAAGAGCTTGTTACTTTATCTGAATTGTCCATCTCTACCTTAATGAGTGAAATGGTTAAGGATTTGAGGGGGCGAGCCTCAAGGAATGTGCCTTCCATTTGAGTTGAATATTTCGGTGTACAGAGGGAGAGGGAGGGAGAGAGAAATCCACTTACATCACTAGAACTGCATTGAGTGTGCCTGTGCAGGTTAAGAGACGGACTACAGTGTCTTTGCTTTCTGCAGGAAGCAGCAATGCCGTTTGTATCCTAAGAGGAATTTTTTATTTAGAAAAGGAAGCGTTCTTTCTACCCAGGAAATGGCTTTCCTTGTGCGTTGCTATGCCAACTGCCTGCAGCCATGGTCTTCCAAAGTAAGCACAATAACGTAATTATATTGGCGTATTACATTCAGACTCATGGATCTCTGGGTTTCTGTGTGTATGACTGTGTTGTATTTTTGTTACTGACTCTTTTGGTGGTAGATCGGGTTGGCTTGATTGTGAGGGACAAACATCGTGAAATTAAATGTCCATCAGTGTCATGCTGCTAAGATTAATTGTGCAAACTTGGTTAGTTGAGTGGAACAGAGATCACTGGTCACCGCTCTGTCAGCATCATTAGTAGCCAGGGAGGAGGTCCCTATTCGCATGCTCTTCCCTGGCTGCTTTTTTGGGGGGGGGGGGGAGGGAGAAAGGGTGTAGGAGGGGGCTCTGCATGTGTGTGTGTGTATGTGTGAGTGTGTGAGATTTGCAAATGAAACAGGAGTATTAACAATGCTTGGCTGAATGCTGGAGGCTGGTTCCTCCACCCTGACTAATATAATACTGTATTAAGCCTTTTTTGAGGAGTCTCTGTGCAGTCAGCCATTTTAGCTTTTTTCCTCCTTTTTCATTTCTTCCCATTCTTCAGTCTCAGGGAATGGTCTTGTTCCCTTGGAAAAATGCTGGATGTGTAGGATTTCATCACGCTCTTCACATCCTGACATGCTTAGACTCTCGCTGTTACAAAAATGGAGACTAACACTGTTGTTTGGATTGCTTTTCTGTACTACAAGTGTGAGAGGTTTTTTGAGCTTACTAGTAGTGACACTTTAAGCTCCAGCTTGGTTTTTCCTCCCCCCTTTTTTAATTTGATGCTGTAGAGGGTGACTTGCCATCCATAAGAAATTGGTACATGATGTGTAAATTCAGTTCAGCATATGTTTCTTCATTATGAAACCACTTGCAATCCCAGCTAACCATGGAGTTATGGGCCAGCAGGAGAAACATTCAGTAAGTACTGCAAATTCTGTTTGTTCTATCCAGACACTATCACAGTAAACTGCATTTAGGTCAGAGCTGCTGCTGTTGATGATCTGATTTAATGGTAATGTTTGGGGAAAAGTTGTACGGGAGGCAGTGTTAGAATTTTGATTAATCACTGGTGTTCCATACTGCTTCACCCAAAAAATGCCTACCTTGATTTTTTTTTTTTTTAAATATTCGCTTCCAAATTTAAAAAAAAAATAGTGTTTTTTCTCGGTCAGGAGGCTTTAAGCATTCAACTCAAAGTTCGACCAGTAATATAGGTTTTTAAAAGTTAAGAAATATGCAAGTGACATAAGTATAGAGGATGTTAGGGATAGGTCTATTCTGTGACTGTATTCTCTTTCTAATATACTTATTACCAAACCTGCATAATATACTCAATCCATTAGCTGCTTAAAAATTCAATGACTGAAAACCTAGAATAATTTGAAATGGCAAAAGACATAAGTACTGGTGCTTTATAATTGATCCCATGAGTCAGCTACACCTTTGTCATGCTATAATCCCATAGGCAGTCACTGTTTGTTGTTTGTGAGAAATGCACTCGTAAGCAGAACAGCAATCTTATGTTTCAGGGCCTCAGGTGTCAAAAATGTGAGCTTAGTTTGTTGTTATAAAGTTTGGCTTCATTGTCTAACTGCTTAGTTAATGCTGCTACTTAAAAACACACCAAAGATGTATTATGCAGAATAATTTTCAGTCTTACTTTTTTAGTAATTTGAAAAGGTCTTTACAGATACTCTGTGTATGTGCAGGATTACACATGCAGGGTATATGTAGAACAGTGTGTGTGTATACTTACATGTGCACACACACGTGGTATACCATATGTTGAGATATGCATCTGGCAATTAGAAATACTGGGAAATGTACTTAGAACTTTTTAGGGAAGGATATGTTTTATTTGTATATTCAATAAAGGAAAACTCGATTGTAAATATACAAGAAAGAAGAAACTAATCTAGTAATGTTTTAGGAATGCAGGTTTTTTTAACTCTCCTAATGTACATAGTAGGTATGTTGCAGAAACTTACTGAAAAATGTTTTTGGTCATGCGATTTATCTTGCGTACAATCATTTTGTATTCTTTCTATCAATGAGTTCATGTTACCAAACTCTGGGTATTTATGAGGCATAGAGTTTGATCTATATGGGGGAAAACTGGAGACTAGGAAACTTTTAAGTCTTAGAAACAAGGGCTGCCAGGTCTGATTGAGGAAGCTTGTACTGTTGTAAATGGAATTGAAAATGGTAAAGTTGTTTGCTGGTGGTGGTCACTCAGTTTTCAACTTCATCATTTTCCCTACTCTTCCCACTTCTAAGAGTATACTTTCAAAGCTCTAATAACAAAGTGTAATTAGGATGCAGTAATTAGTTGTAGGTCAAATAAAAGAATCAATTCGGTATTCTGCAGACCTACATGGTTTTTAAATTATGCCTCGTATAGCAGTACTGTCATCTCAAATTAGTGTAACTGCAAGTAACAATAGCCTTACTATATAGAACAAATTTAGGGTCATTTAAACAATTTGAAAATAAGAATAAATTTTTTTTTCAGTTGATAACAAATCAGATAATGTAGCCATGCTGGAAAAATTCATGTAAATTAAGAAAATCACACACTGACATAAGTCTTTAGTACAGAGTAGAGCTTTTGCTTTCATAAAAGCAATAGTTGAAATATTGCCAGAGAGTTCATTTTAAATCCTTGTTGCTTGCTCACAACTTGATGAAAAATTCTATTTTAGAATAACTGCCCATGCTTGTTGCCAGACCAAAGGTAAATTTTAGTTGGAAAATGGAAAGTAAAAAAAAATTAACACTGGGTGGTAACTTGGTGAAGAAAAGGGAGAAAAATCACGTTCAAGAAGGGAGAAAAATCACGTTCAAGCTATGCATATATTTTTCTTGCTATTCTTTAAAAAAAAAAAAAAAATACGTAGACTTTAGTAATGATTTAACCCTTACTGAGTCTCAGGGTTATGGGATTGAATTAATTATGAAAAATCAGCAATCACCTAAGTAGGCCTTGCTGGACCTATTGGGACAGTTTGCACATGAGTGCAAAGCTTTTGCTCTTATTCATGCCCTCAGTGAAAGTTGTGAATGAATCTGGATAGATTCTGATATTATCTGATTCTGCTTCTCCACATGTATCATTATCCTGAAAAGGTTTGAACTTATCACCTTGTACTTGTCTTTCTTTCCCATTTTCCCCCCTTAAAGTCAAAGCTAATTCAAATAAATGCTAGCATTACTAGGTACAACAGGGGGGAAATAAGGCGATGCAGAAGTTAAGGTTCTCATCTCACGAGTAATTTATCCTGATTTTCTGCAATGCACTCTCTTGGTAATTATTGTCTGACCATGGATATGAAGCTAAGTATTTAATATAGCATATACAGTGTTTGTAATTTAAATGCCAGCTTGAGAACCTTTCTTTTAAAATTACTTGGCTTTTGTGTTCAAATATAGAATTCTGTACAAGTATAGATTACAAAAGAGGGCTTTTTAAGATTTGGTTTATTGTCCTGTGAAAACTGCCACTTGAAATAACCGTTACGTTACTACACAGGAGCAAACCATTTGCCTTGTCATTGTTTTGTGGCACTTGATATGGTGAGGAATTAAAACAGAAGCAATTAATGTTTGGGTATTTGCTATGGTAAAAGAGGATCAGGTTTCTTTTCTTGCATTTTCCTTCATTCGTGAGCTGGGATAAATTGGAAGTGTTGTCAAAATGAGGCTACCAGTCTGAGGGTGTTGATGTTGCTCTGTAATCTTCCTTCGCTATGTAAAAATCCAGTTTTTTCCTGTTATCTCCTGACTTAGAGAGGAACTATGTGCATGCTGTGAAGGTAATAGGGAGATAAGGAGAGACAGATCTGTTCAAAGTATCACTGGACTTGATTTTTAGTTGTTATGGTCGAGTATCAAACCAAGCTTTTAGGTCAGCAATCTCTTTCCATTGGTTAAGCTAAACATGCAGGAAGTCTGGGGAAACTTCTGGGGTTGTCTCCATCAATCCTATGCAATTTTTGGATAGCTTCTCCCAACCTCACCATGTTATAATGGTGGAGAGATGACACCTCCAAATATGTGATCTTCATTTGAAACTACCTAACTTCAGAGAAGTAGGATAAAAACCTAGCATCTTGTCCCAAATGTATTGATTGAAAAATCCTATTGAAACAAAGCACTTGAAGCTGTCTAAGAATGTTTTTAGAAGCACTTAACTAAAAGGAGATAGACAGCTTTATCTTTACTCCCAAAATGCTGTATTTACTGAAACTATATCCATAGTTACAGTAGGTGACTAGGCATAACAGCAATTGAAATAAATTCTCCATTTGAGAATAGTGAGATGGGCAGTTAACTTTCATGATTGTATAATGATCAACTTAACTCACGAATTTCAGAACACACTAGAGTCACATGCACAGTCTGCTGTAATGGATGAAAGTTATTTCTTTCCTTTAAGTATTGCAGTGAAATAAAATGAAGTAACGAAGGACATGTTTCACTGACAGATTAGCTCAGTGACTTCACCCTTGCAGGATTATGTAGTGGTTGTAGTCAGTTACTTGAAATGTTTCACCAGGTTTAAACTAGGGATACAGTTGGCCTGCTGAGCATAAGGGATCCTTTAGTTTGCCTTTTGGTCCACCGAGGGATTGGTGATCTCATGTTAAGTCATACAAGGATAGAAGTTAATGGTTGAAAAGATGATTGGGGAACAGCCTTTTGTCTGCATTGTCAATAATGTTTTTCCAGTTTTTTATGCAATCTTAAGACTATTTGGTAGTACCCTTATAAATCAGGTAAACATAGAACTAAGTAGAAGAAATGTAGACCATGTCAATGTAGGGAGGAACATAATGTTGCTTTGCATCTTATCTACTTTAAAAAAAAAAAGAAGAATTTATATGAAAGCCTGAAGTTGAATTCTCTCTCTCTCTCTCTCTCTCTCTCCCCTTTACTTTCAAACAAGGTATAGTTCATAAGTGTGACAGCATGAGAGAAACAGTCATGTGGTATGTTGACTGGTTTCATATCCAGTGGTCTAACTAGGGCGGAGGGTGATAAAAGTCAATTGCACCAGGTGCCAACTGGTTCAGGGGTAGGGAGGTGAAAGCAATAGGAAAAAAAAAGGGAAACTGCTACTGGTAGCTTCACTATCTTGAACCAGAAGTTACTATTTCTGCTTTGCCCTGGGTACCTGGCTGTGCCCCTCTGTTAACACCTGTGGGGGGAAAAAAATTAAAATCAACGGCCAGCCCTCATCTTTTGCTATCACTGGTGGTTTGCATTCATCATTGTGAATTATGCACTGTGATAAGGTTTGCTTTAACCTGTTTCCTCTTTGGTACCTTATTTTTACCATTAAAAACTAAATGATGAATCCAGATTGAAGAGTACCCTCTGCTTATTTTTGTCCATCTGTTCTCTATATGTACTCTGAAACAGTACCCTGGTTAAGGCCAGTGAACCTGATTTTGAGTTTAACCCATCACCAGACTGCTTTCCAAAATACACCAGTGATTAGAAATATAAGAAGGCTCTGTGTATGATATGATTTTTAATTATGTGATCTCATACTTTTATTTTGTTTTGGAAGACCCAGCATCATATCTCAAGATAGACTTCTCTCTTTTAACAAACAGTTGTTAGATACTTTGTTTTTCTAGGCCTTATTTATAAGTAACCAAACCCTACCTTGAAACCATAATTAGTTTTTGGGGGTGGGTTATGGTGATTATAGCTACAGGATCAGTGGGATTCATTCACAGTAACTAATCTTCACAGCAGGTCCTGGTGAGAGGAGAAGGTAGCCCTAATCCTGTTTTGGAGTTGGCAACTGAGGCACAGAGATTGAACATTAAAATTTAGTAGGTATTTTCTGGCTGAGTTTGAGACATCTAAGACCTGACTTATCAGAGTATTTCACATTTATATAGTACTTAAAATGTTCAAAGCACAGCTCCCAAGGGGTTTGGCTCTGGTTGGGCTGCTCAGCATTTCGGTAAATCAGGCCCCTAAGGTGTCTGTTTGGGCAACAGGAAAATGAATACACAATTAATGTTCTCATCTGAAAAGATTTGTTTAAGTGACTTTCCTTTCATCCCACATGATATTTCTGGCAGAGGAAGGAAGAAAAATCTAGCTCTCTCAGGTGTTACTCAGCTGCCTTATCCATAAAACCATCCTTTTAATGCCCTGTAATTCCATGTGTCTTATTCCACAACTTTCAACTCTGCAACAAGTAAAGCAAACATTATATACAGCAGTCACCTTTGTACAACTCTGATTCCTCCCTGGATCAAATGTGTTCTTTGCAATGAATAAGGTAGGAGAAAAAGAGTATATGAACATGTAAATCAGTTATCAAAATGGGTACATACAAAGGTATTTAAGATTGCACAGGGAAACTTAATTGTGGCATTCCTAACTTTTAAGTGCTTGACTAATGCAAGCTTTGTAGTATGTTTTTTTAACATAAGTTTTTGTTGTGTACCTATCCTTAAAATGAAGGCAAATTGGAAAGAAAAGAAAGATGTTCCTTGATGTGACATTTGAAATTCGCATAAGTCAGGAGCAGAATTGGAATCTTTAGCCACCATTTGGATCTCTATCACTTCATCTAACAAAATAGCTGCGATGGGGCAGTGGCACGTATTTTCCCAGTGGTTTTTACAGTTATCTCTTGGCAGTAGGCAAATGGTGAGACTGACATGTTGGGTTCTGTTCTGGACTTTTCTGAGAACTGTGCTGTATAGAATAGATCTCTTCTTTTAGCTTTCCCCTCGTTTTGGATTTGCTGTTTTCATGTTTGTGTCTCTAGCAAGGATTGTCATGCTAGAAATTAACTTGTGAGGAAGTTCATGTTATCTGATAGTGGTTGGTATTAACTGGGTAACCAGTTGTAGAAACTCTGGCCTGATTCAGAAATACCAAAAATTCAGCTGAAATTAAAGGGGGGGAGGGGGGCATGTGCTGATGCTCATCACCTCTGAAAAGTTGCTTGTTTGTAATTTGCATCTGTTGCCAAAGTGCAAAAAGTAAAAAACAGGGTTTCTTTATGTAAAAGAAGTATATGTTCATTCTCCCAGCCCCCAATCGTTCCCCTGAGTTCCCGGTTCAATTCCCCAGCTCCTGATAATTCCCTCCAGCCCCCGTGGCTTCTCTGGGGCTGCCAGCACTGCCTGCCTTGCCCCAGCAGCGGGGCAGCCAAATGAACTGCGGTTTGAGTCAGCCCCCCAGAAAAAGCTGTGGAGTCTTGGGGAATGAACAGTGGCTTCCCCTCAGCTCCCACTTAGATTTTCCCAGTTCCCAGTTTGATTCCCTAGCCTCTTGATCATTCATTCCCTCCAGCCCCTGTGGCTTTTTCCTGGGCCGCCAGCACTGTCTGCCTCACCCCAGTGAGGGGGCAGCTGTGGGAACAGCTGGACGAGCTGTGGCTTCTCCCGGTGCTGCTGGCTCAAGCTGGGGCTCATCCGGCTGCTCCCCCAGTTGTTCCTGCTAGCACTGCCTAGTATCTGCCCGTACAGTCTATGGCCAAATCTCTCTGAATCGATTTGGAGGCTTCTGATTTGATTTGGAGAGGTTAATGGGTCTCCTGATTTTTTGAATTAGGCGATTCGGCCACTGAATCGGGTCAGATCTCCTCCAAATAGAATTGGCTACGGAAGCTTCGCAAAGGCCTCATGGCAACTACAGAAACTTGTGTTGCAGACAATGAACGAGGAGCACAGATCCACATAGGAGACTATATTTTGGCACGCTTCACTCCCACAATGAGCTGCACAAAACAGCTGACTCTGGGCTTCCATCACACCGATTTGCATAAGAGTGTATTTACCTCTCATGTAACTAATTTTTGGTATAAAAAGGGTCATCACCTAAGAGTGAATTTGCACATATAAAACTGGCGTAAAGCTAGGGAAACCTGTACTTTGCTTGGAATGTTCTGTATACTACTTTATTTGTTGCAATATGCTTACCTGAAAAATCACAGTCCGGTTTTTACTGGTATATGTGTTTGTTTGTAAAATCAGTTAAGTGATTATAACAAAATGTAGGTCAGAATGTAATTTGACAAATCGTCTATTAAGTGACCATGTTAATTGGTTTATAAAGTAGGATGGGAGAAACATCTATGCCATGTTTATATACCTCTTTTGGAATGACATAATGAGGTTGATATTGAACATTTCTTGGTCTGAATATGTTGTTCAAATTTAGGTAAATTATCCTGGCTCCAGAAATAAATATTTTTTTCACTTATTTTTAGGGCTATAAACGCTACAAACCAACCTTAGCATAATTAATTGTTGTTAGGTCAGCTTTTCACTGATTCTCTAAAGGTTCAGTAACTTAACCACTCTTAGACACTTAATGGTCTGCTTATATTACCAGTAGATTAGTATAACTAAGGTTTTCAGTCTGTTGAAGTCCTTTATTAAAGCTTAATGAGGGTTTTAATCTTCTGGTCTTCAAGTTTAAAATATGTAGCTAGAATATTCACTCTTTAAACATGTAATAAATGAAGCCTTTCTGTGAATGTCTCAATCTGTATTTCAGTTTGGAAAAGCTGCGAGGTTAGTCGGAGTAAAAGTTGCTTACAGTCTGTTTGCTATCATGCCCTTCCGAACCTCCCCCTTCCTCTGGATTTTCTTGAGCTTAAATTTAAAGCTTTTAAAAAGTGTTGGAATGCAAATTTCCAGGATTTCTTATCCATCATCTAGTGTCTTCGCAGCCGATTAGGAATTTTTCAAATATCTGATGATAAAGGTAGTATTAAGAGTTTTAGAGAAAAATATGAAAGAGAAATGTTTCAAAATTTATCCATTACTGAACAGTCTTGCATCTGACACATTTTATTTTGTGTTTTGTAATTTTGTTGACAAACAGTAGGCGGCCAGAGTGATAATATTACAAGGGCCTATGTATGTGTAGTCCGGCATGCAAACTGAATAATATTTTTACCTGATCCCATCTTGAACAATCAACATTTGCTCTCTTGGAGCAAAGCATGATATGACCTGTAACACTGCTGTCTGTTGCTACTAAGTGAACAGGTGTAATCTTTGCATTTTTACTGTGTCAGTGTGGTTACCAAATTGTTGTTGTTAGCCTTTATATAGATCTTCTTGTGGTAACAGGTAAAGCTTAGATGCTGTTAAACCTGCCAGCCCTTCTTGATAACATTGATAAAGATGTGGTAACTGGTAGGAGAAGTGGACTCAGCTGCTCTTGAAGGGGACTCATTTCTCGGCTGAATGTTTCTTATGGGTTGTGTGAAGAGGCTGCTATTCTGCCCTGAAGTGGAATGTGCAGTGATCAGTCATCTTTCTTTTTTGTTCACAGTGTAAAATTTAGTGTTGTTAAAAAGATGAATAGAGAGTGCAGGCTGCAGTGCTTCCATTTTACTAATAATAATACTCAGCCCTAGCTCTGTGTTTTACCTGCCTCCGGTAATATCTGACAAGCAGTCTCTGGGGCAGTGTGATGCAAATGAAATCCTGTTGGCTGAAGTTCCATCTGGAAAAAACTTGAGTTGATGGTTTTGGGGAGGGGATAACCAGAAAAAGATAGGGGTATGGTGATTTGTCTGACTTTGTGACCCTGTCAACACTAAAGGGCTTATATTGGATCCAATTGCTCTTTGACTTCAAGTAGGAGACAGGTTTAAAATTAACAAGAGAAAGTAGTTTGTTCTTTTTTTTTAAGCAGTGCATGGATAACTTGTGGAATTCATTGCCCCATGAGATGGTGGAGGCAGATAGCTTACACAAGTTCAAAAGGGGACTGGTTAAATTCATGGATGATAGATCTATTCATGGTGTAGCTGTTGAACAGAATGGTTGGAGATGCTTCCTCTGGCATCCTTAACCCAATGAATGGTGGTTGCCAGGAAGCATTCTGAATAAGGGTTAGATCATGTGGATAGATAGTGGGCTAAATGAACTCTTGGTCTGACCCAGTATGGCACTTCTTATGCTCTTATGCCTGTCATACAGCAAAAGTATTCAGGAATCTGTTTTAACCATCTGGCCATAAGGTTTCAGCTGCTTGTTTCACACACAAACCTTGCTACCCTAGGCCGTGCTTCTGTTCCCTTATGGCTGGATTATTGCAATTACTGCACAGAGATGTAGGCTAAAACTGAAACAAATACAGAAGTTTAAGAGAGTGCATTAATGCAGCAGCTTGCCAATTTAGAAAAGTATTCACTGTTACTGGGAAGCAGCAGTGCCGGTGACCTGTGTTGGTTGGTTGTTGGTTTTTGTGTTGAATTTTAAGGTAGTGGTTTTATCTGTAAAATCTTAAGTTGCTTTTGGTCTTCATACCTGACAAACTGCCTTCCATTGTTCCATGTTGATAACATACATAATCAGTGGTAATGTTCTGCTGGATCGCTGTATGTTGAAAGGGGACTGGCCATAGATTCTTCTCCACGAATCATCCTTAGGGTGCAGATGGACGTAACTGAAACATTCCAAGAACGTCACCAATTGGGAACTGGTTCATAATTGTCCTTGGGCAATGGTGTCCCCACACATGCTGCTATGGGTTTTAAGTAGAACCTTCACCTTTTAGGGATTGCACTGCACTGAAACACCACTGTGGGTGGTATAATAGTTGGACCCTCATGTCTTCTAGCAGTCAGTGCCCAGGGTTTCCACAGGATCCCCATAGATGGGGAGGAAGATAGATTGGCTATATGCCAGTGGAGAGGAAGATAACATTGCCCACACTCGAAATTTTCTGCTCCCTCTTCTCTTTTGAGTTAAAAAGACTGATTGGTTTTAATAAAGAAACACTGTCAGACTTTACCAAAATCTTTGTGGTTGACTGGGGTTGCACAGGCGTGTGCAGGGGAGATAGCCTGCACTCTGTCACAGGAAATGGACCCCATAGGCAAGGGGTCAGTCTCACCATTGGCAGACTCATTGGTGGTGGGAGCGTGGTAAAGGGTGGAAGGGCTGCCAGATGCTCAGTGGGTTGGGTGACCCCCTGCCCATAGATCTGGGGGTGGGTGCCTAGGTTCTTGGCTCTGGCCTCCAAGAACTCAGTGGCTTTCCAACTTTTGCCCTGGAAGCTGTTTAGTCAGTTTTGTTTCCCTGCACAGACCCTGTTCTGTGGGTCCCAGGATCATTTGGGATGGAGGAGAAGGTTGACAGCAGAGGGGCTGCCGGGTGCTGTAGGCCGGCGACACTCTGCATTTTGTGCTCAGGAGGCTGGGTGGTCTAAGTGCTTCCCAAGATCCCAATTTTTTTATTTTTGTAAGACTTGCATTGGGAAGCATTTTGTCAGTTCTGCATCCCTGTACTGCAGTCTTAGGTTCATTTGGGGTGAGGGGTGTGAGTGGAAGGGTTGCCAGGAGCTTGGTGGGAGGACTCTGATCCCCTGGTTGGTTGCTAAGGGAGACATGCTCCAGATACTGCCTGCCCCCCCCCCCCATCTTTGCCCCTGGAAAGCATTTAGTCGATTCCATATCCCTGCAGGACTTGAATTTCAGGTCTGTGCTGCAAGGTTCCAGGCTTATTTGGGGCAGGGGGCTTCTAATGTCCAAGTCTTGCAAAAATAAAATAACTTGGGGAGTCCAGCCTTCCCCTCCCCCATACTCACAAGCAGGGAGTCATACAGCCCCTGGGAACCCCTCCACTCACCCCCACCCCAAATGAACCTAAGAGCTACAGTGCAAAGTCCCTGCAGGGAAGCAAAATTGATGAAAGACCTTTCACGGCAGGGGATGAAAAGCTGTGGAGTTCTAGGGATCAGGGGGAAGATCCCTGGGAAGCACAAGCGGGGTGTCAAAAAGTCCCCCCCCCCCTTCCCCCAGCACTTGACTACTCACCCCAAATGAATCTGGAACCCCATCCCAGGATCTCAGGTGGGAAGTGAAACTGGTACAGATGGTTTTTGCCTTTCATCCCTTGCAGGCTGGTATCTGTAGTCAGTAGAGTCCTGGAGGCTTTCATAGATGTTTGAGTCAGAGGGGGCCATAGCAGATCATCGAGTCCAAGCCCCTGTCCTGGGCAGGAAAGAGCACTGGGGTCAGATGACCCCAGCCAGATGCATGTCTAGCCCCCTCTTGAAGACCCCCAAGGTAGGGGAGAGCACCAGCTCCCTTGGAAACAGATTTCAGATTTTGGCAACTCTTACCATAAAGAAGTTCTTCCTGGTATCTAACCTAAATCTGCTCTCTGTCAGTTTGTGGTCATTGTTCCTAGTTACTCTGGTAAACAGAGCATCTTCTGTTCATTGCTGTCCCCTCCTAATGAATTTGTAAGCAGCCACAAGATCACCTCTCAGCCTTCTCTTGTGGAGGCTGAAGAGATCCAGGGCCCTCAGTCTCTCCTCATAGGGCTTTGGATCACATTTGTGGGAGTCCAGTGGGGAAAGCTGAACTAACCATACAAATGGCCCTCCTCTGAACTCCCGTGAGGATGTCTGCATCCCTCTTGAAGTGTGGCGCCCAAAACTGGATGCAGTAATCCAACTGCAGCCTGACCAATGCCACATAAAGGGGAAGTATCACCTCCTTGGACCTGTTGGTCATGCATCTGCTAATGCATGATAAAGTGTGGTTAGCTTTACTAATCACTTTGTCACATTGATGACTCTTGTTCATCTTGGAGTCAACAGTGACTCCAAGATCCCTTCCTGCTGCTGTGCTGCTGAGAAGGTCCTCTACCAGCCTGTAGGTGTGCTGGTGATTCCTTCTCCCTAGGTGCAGCACCTTGCATTTGTCCTTATTGAACTGCATCCTATTCTGTTCTGCCCACTTTTCAAACCTGTCCAGATCTGCCTGGATTCATTCCTACCCTTTGGTGCATTAACTTTACCCCATAATTTGGTATCATTTGCGAATTTGAAACAGTGCTCCATGCTCTCATTCAAGTCACTGATGAAGACGTTGAACGGCACCGGTCCAAGGGCCGAGCCTTGTGGGACTCCAGTGCCCACATCTTTCCAGGCCAATACCAACCCATCCATCGCCACTCTCTGGGTGCGACTCCCAAGCCAATTTGTCAACAACCTGACCATGTAATCATCTACATCAGTCATTAAGTTTATAAGAATATAATGAGATACTGTATCAAAGGCCTTTTTAAAATCCAAGTAGATGACATCCACCTCAGTTCCTGTGTCTAAGCATTTTGTGACCTGTTAGTAAAAAAGAAACAAGGTTAGTCAGACAGGATCTACCTGCTATGAATCCGTGCTGATTGCCCTTTAGCATTGCTTTGCCCTCTGGACTCCCACAAATGTGATCCTTAATTTTTTCAAAGGTTTTTCTGAGGATAGACATGAGACTAACCAGTCTATAGTTACCCGGATCCTCCTTCCTCCCCTTCTGGAAAATAAGGACCACATTTGCCCTTTTCCAGTCCTCTGGGACCTGGTCTGAGCACCAAGAGTGCTCAAACAGCCATTCCAGTGGCTCTGCTGTGACACTGGCCAATTCCTTCAGCACCCCTTGGATGGCTTCCAGAGCAGCCCTTGTGCCCTGCATGGGTTTTTTGCAGGGGAAGGAGGGAGGAGGTGAGGAGCAGTGCAATTTGGGATGCCTAGAGGACTGACCAGACATTTGGCACAAAATTATCTGTGTCTGCACATAAACACTGAGTTGGTTCATGGAGGACCAGTTCAAAATAGTACTTGATTTTTCCCTGTGTCCTTTTAAAACATTCCAGGAAGCTTAAACTGGTCTTAGGTAGCATGCATGTATGGACAGTTTGGTTTTAAAGTGTAGTTAGAATGTTCTAAGTGTTGCTTGGATGTAATATTTCTGGAAATGTTGAAGGCATAGTAAAGTAGGAATTTGGGGCCAAAATTAAAATACCCGCGGTGGATACATACTTATTGAATCGAACTGTTGGCATGTAAAGAATATTAGAAGTATTTATGAAATAAATAAGTATATATGTTTTACTTGAGAATAATGACAAATATAATGACCTAATATTGGGAATGGAGTGTGGTCAAAGCCAGAGCTGAGCTGCTGCCTGCTCCAGGCTGGTACTCGAATCCAAGATGAGGCTTTTGTCCCCTTGTCTTGGATTCAGTTAAATATGGAATATTGTATTGTCAGCGTCTTAGTGGAGGCAAAACTAGCCATCCTATAAACAAGCATAAGATAGTGTAAATAGCTCAGCTTCAGATACCTGGGAAATGCTAGCGTAGCTCAAGTATTTCCTAGTGCTTTCTCTAATCGGTCCTTCTGAAAAATTCACAGCTTCTGGTTTGAATTTTCATTACGATAATCCTGTACTTTATTAAACTAAAGCTCTGCATGACTTGAAACAGTCTGCTCAACTCTTTCACATGGTAGAGCCTGCTACTTTATTTTATGTACGTATATTGCGTGTATTTCCAAACATGGACCATTTTTCCCCACATGCCGCAGAACAGGGTTTGAAACAGATAGGCAAAAGGAGTCAAAGACTGGATTTTACAAAAGGTTTCCTACCATGTTGCAGGCTCAGTATAATTGGCAGATTTCCTAGATGGCATTCATTGACCAAATACCTGAAGGGGTTTTATATTCTGCAATATTTGAAAATACCCTCCCAATATCTACCCGTAAGTATTTACAAGATTAGTGATCTAGTCAAATGCTGCAACAATGCTATTATCATTAACATTACTGGATTGTTACTATTGAACCTTGGATCTATGAGGTTTGTGGCAGCATATATTGACTGGCAGTAGACTTTCTGTATACAAATAAAGACCTTCACTTTCTGCATGTAAGCGGGTGTGTACTTTTGGTGCTCAACAACAGTTACTTTGGTACACATACATTGAGGAATGTCTGACAAAAAGGCTTTTGTCTAGCTTGCATGCAACGATTGTTAAACTGGGCTTTAGAACCTTTAAAGATTTATGTAGGTAAACACAGAAGATATTATCAAGCACACTGTATAATTTATTTATTAAACATATGTGCCAGGTATATGGTTGCGTACAGAAAGACAGAATAGCACATACAAGCAAGTGGAATATTAAAATAAAATATGAAACAGTAATTCTCTGCCCAAATAAGAAGGTCTTGCATCATTGGGTTAAAAAATAAGAAGGTCTTGCAGCATTGGGTAAAAAAAACCCAAACATGCGGGGTCAGGCTCTGGCAGGCCTAAAGATGGAGGGAGTCCCAAAGTTGAGGTTGCCCTTTTTCTCTTTTCTCATGTGTTTTCACCAAGTGAACTTGGTGCACTGATGGCACTTGCAGAAGATTTGCTCTTGGCTGACCTTAGGGATCACAATGGGGCATAAGGAAGAAAGTAACTATGAGCTGTTCAGTTTTCATTGTTTTGTGAAAAGATTTTTCTGTTTTAATAAATGTTGAAAAGGTAGCTCTTCTAACATTTGTATGCTTAGCGTGTTGTTTTTCTTGCTGCTTTGTAAAGACATCAGAGACGATATAAATAGTTCCCACATATTTTATAACTTCTTTTACTCCTTTGTAGATCTTTTTCAGTGTCCCCAGTTTCATGAAATCATTAAGAGGCAGGTCTGAAGCAAGGGAAGCACATTCTAGTTCAGTAATATGTGTATATTTGTCCATTAGTATGTCCCAGGCTACTTCTCTATTATGAGCAGTTGACAGAACATGTAAATTTCTACTTCTGATCTTCTTTAATACTTCACGTATTTCACTCCTGTGTAGTATGTCTGTTTACTCTGTTTTTTCAGTGCTGTTGCAGGGAAAAATATCTCTTTGAAATGTTATCACATGGTTTGATTTTTCTCCCTCTCTACTTCTCCCTCATGCACTTGTCTGCCTATCTGTAATTACTAGCAGAGAGCTTTGTTGTATTTATTTTACACCATTTGTATTATGCATACCTGTTCTGAGTGTAGAAGAGGCTTATATGTTACCTGCCAATAAGTTTTCACTGATTTGATAGATAAATGAAACATAATGGCATACCGGCAGCATATATTTGGCCTTTTGAGAGCTCTGCTAGTTTTTGTTTTTATTCAGGTGTCTTGCCTATAAATGAAGTCATTGTTAGGATTTTTTTTGCATATAGTGAGCTGTTTTGCTGATGATTCAGTAGCTGAATTTGATTGTGCAGCACTTCCGGATGATGTCATGGAAGCAGGACTTCACTGAAAATATTTGTTGCAAGTGCCACTGCTCAGTGTCATCTGCTGCTTGTTCTTTTTCTTGACCTTCAGTTCTGTGTGTGAAGGTGAAATGCAGGATGCACTATGATGTGTTTTGGTCATGCAGGAAGCCTTTGGAAATGTACGTTTCATTTAGCAGCACTGGCACAAAAAGTCTTTCTTTTTTCTTTCTTTTTTTTTGTCTGAATGATTTCCAGTGTGGACATGCTTCTTGGTGTTTGAAGATGGGTTGCACAATTTTGTTGGTGAAGAAGAGAAATACAACTCCTTACCTTATACAAAACGTGTAGCTGCAGTATGATATAGCGGCATTGATAATAAACATACTAGAGAAGGTCTTCAGCCATATTTATTTGAGCAGAGCAGAGCAAAATAGTATTTTGTATATCACCACTGCTTTTGCATCTAGTGTGATGAATGAGCCTTGAAGATGGACACCCCCTTGTACACAATACTTTCAGTGAAACTGCTTGGTCCTGCCTGAGATGGTAAGACCTGGAATATGCCATTGTCTTTCCAGTACCACATAGAAGTACATTTTCCAAGAGAACAAGTCTACCATAGCTGTCAGCTTGCCGTTGTGGGCATTGTATATCTAGATGGATGCCCATTACAAGTAATCGGGTATGACATGTAGCTCTATACACCCACTTGCTTAGACTGTTTTTGTGTAACTAATGTCCTTGTTCATATCCCCACAGATTTAGTAGATTCCAGGGTGCCTGGAAGCAACTGCTGGCTTTTGGAGGAAAAGGCTGGGACTTCCCTCTCCTTTTAAACTTAGTGGGTCTTTACTACAGAACATTATCAGCACTCTGTAATTCTAAGCCAGTGTGTAAAAATGATTACAAAAAGAAAACCTATGAAACCAAGTAATAAAATGCATCCCCTCTGGAATCAGCCCTGTTTTCTCCTGTGAAATGGTTGAGTTAAACAGGTGAG
Source organism: Crocodylus siamensis (assembly GCF_052110815.1). Lineage (NCBI taxonomy): Eukaryota > Metazoa > Chordata > Crocodylia > Crocodylidae > Crocodylus > Crocodylus siamensis. The sequence continues at coordinate 86,921,651 of NC_143396.1, read as the reverse complement.
CTGTGCAGGGTGCACTGAGGAAAAAACAAATCCAGGCTTGTCAGCCCAAAGGGGTGGAGGTAAGAAAACATTATCACAGAATGTGAATACAGTGTACTTTTTCTCCAGTAAGCAAGGTCAAATGGTCATAAACTCGTCCAAGACCTTTTCAGGCTGGACATAAGGAAGAACTTCTTTACTGTCTGACCCCCAAGGTCTGGAATAGCCTGCTACCAGAAGTGGTTCAAGCACCTACTTTAAATGCCTTCAAGAGAAATTTGGATGTTTATCTTGCTAGAATCCTATGACCCCTGCTGACTTCTTGCCCCTGGGGCAGGGGGCTGGACTCAATGATCTTCTGAGGTCGCTTCCGGCCCTAATGTCTATTAAATCTATGAAATCTATTAATAAGCCAACAGCTCACTGCACTGGCCGCAGTGATTGCATATCGAGCCTCAAAGTAAGAACATAAGACATGCCATATTGGGTAAGACCAATGGTTTATCTAGCCCAGTATCCCATCTCCCATAGTAGAAGGAGCAGATGCTTTAGAAGAAAAACCTCCCTGGTATCCATCATCATAAGTAATCCACCCAAGGGTGAAAGGATTCTGATAGGCATGAGGTACACCTACAGAAGGAAATATCACAGATATTTTTTCCCAAGCAAAGGAAATTAAATGTCTTTGTTAACTGCTATTGTTGGAATTTAGAGGTATCCTGATAGATAAGGACCTAGGTTGTAAAGATGGATAATTAATAAATTGGACTCGGTCAAGAATTTGGATATAATCTGTGCCATGTTTTCCATTCAGCTTGTGCACAGTTTTATCTATTTTAAGGTTCAACCAGCTTTCTCTTTTCTAAATTCCAGTCTCAGAATACTGTCATTTGGACACACCACTTGAAAGAGATTTATTAGTTTTAAAGTTTGAAACCTATATTGTAACTCTGCAGCTGGGAAGAATGGATTAAAGCATATTTTCTTCTATGAACAGTGACTGTAAATGACATCATGCTGTTTTGCAGGTCTGGTCCCTTTGTGTATTCAGTCACGTCTGCTTGCTTTAGAGTTAAAAATAGGCTGTTGCTGTTTCGTGCTTCCATTAGTCCTGCAGAGTTTAGAGAATGAGACCTGTATTGTATTTCTCCAGTACCTTCAGTTGAATTGCTAAATTCCAGTCTTTTGCACTTCTGCAAACCTGTTGAATGTTTTGTGGCAGTTGCACAGGTGTCAGACAAGCCTATTTTGGCCTACTGAGCATTTATTACAAATGATGAATCCTGATGAGGAAAGAAAACAGCTGGAGCTTCTGAGCCTACCCTTTGTTAGGTGGGGCTGCCAGTTAGAAAAAACATTTGCAGTTGAAAATTGAACATATTTGATTAAATGATGTTCGTTAGTTGACCAAATATGAAAACTCAGTCCCAGGCTGCACTTCACGGTGTAAATTGCACAATGAAGTGCACTTAAAATTAAATGAGTCTTAGATTTGCAAAATTTAGTGTCTCCCAGTCCAGATCTGCTGCTCCACTGCTGCTTTCTAGTTCATGCGTCTTGCTGCTGCTCTTAATCTTTCTCTCAAGTAAGCAGCCAACAGTATTACAGCAATCATCATGTATACTGCTTTGCCTTTTATTTCTCTTTTGACCAAAGCGGTATTTAAATCTCCACAACCTTACCTTGCTTAATTGCTGGTAACTAGAGAAAAACTTTAAATAATCATTTGTCAGACATTGCCTCTACCATTCTAGCTCTTTCCATACACTCCTTGCTTGCTATAGCGCTTATAATGGCATGTTTCAAACGTGAAAGATTCCCTGTTGCACAATCCCTCTGACCCACTTTGCCAGTGAAAATTTTTAGTCTTTAAATATTTTGCACTGTTTTGACATTCTCAGAAGAGTAGAGTGCAGGTTTCTGGTCAAAGAGCATTAGAAAAATGGGGGCAATTACGTTTATCTTTCCTTATAAAGCGGTGTAGTTTGTTCTAGATACTACTGTATGCTATTGGACATGGAATTTTGAAAGTTTTCTGTTTGATGCCTTTTCTCAAATGACTTTTAAGAAGTGGTTATCTTCATATGGGGGTTGTAGCTTTTCCAATTAGGAGAGGTATTTCTGGGGTCCAAGAACCTGGTTTCCAATAGGTTGATATTAAACTATGATTGATGCTCGTCTCTTGGAAAGTGAAGGCCTAACATGATTGCATTTTTTTTCTAAATGCATGCTGCTGACAGAGTTAATGCTGTGGATAAGAGAGAAGTGCTGCCTTTTCAGAATCTGAAAAAGCAAATGACCTTGTTAACCTGTCCCTTCATGCAGTGTCATGACCAGAGCCAATTTTAACCCTGTCATAAATTGACAATTAAGATTCAACACTCAAATTTAGTCATTGTTAAAAGGTGACCTCCTGAAAGAGCTGATACGCATAAATCTTCTAGCTCTACAAAGCATTTCTTTTAACAAATGGGAGTGGAAAGGAGGAGTTCATTTATATAATTCTCGTTTGCAGAAGTGGTATTCAGAGTGCTGTGGCCACCAACAATTTTCGGCTGATTTGTATATCTTTGTATTCCTGAAAGGTTGAAAACTTTCTCATAGATCTGGGGCCCAAGAAATATTTCATGCTACTAACATCATTAAGCAAGTCATTTAGGTTGCTTTGGGAATTTTTTTTCAGTAGGCCTTGAGGAAGGAGTACAGGGATTGATCCCAGAAAGCTTCAAAATATGTGGATATCACATTTGTGAATATCAGCATTCAGATAGGTTAATAGCTAATCTGTACAAGTATGTCTGCCTTGTAGGAGATGATCCAAAGTATCCACTGGGGTCAATGCAGAGAGAATCCTGATTGATTAGGGTCAGATCCTATGTCATTTAAGTAAAGAACAGAATTCAAGAAAGGATTCAGTCATCTCAAAGTTGGTTCAAACTTTAAGTATTGTATAAAAATCTTTACAAAATCTCTTTACATAATGAAGTTTTTAGGATTTTCTTTTGATGTTTTTAAATGTATAGTCTCTTCTAGGGTCTGCAGTCCAGCTTTTTTAACAGTGAAAGCCTGAAAGGAAAAGCGGTGTTTCTAATAGTCATTATCCCAAATGAAACATAAATGAAAATGAGTTCCTTGTATACAAAGAGGTGAATTGGAATTTAAAAATTTTGAGTGTTAATATCCAAAGTGTTGCTAAAAGACAAAAAAAATTTGTTTTGTTTTTATTCTTAGGCTGTAATTATCTGACAAGACAGAAATACAGTTGCTGCAGAATCAACACCTCTTGTGCTTGCTTACTGTGCAGTAGATGATACAAACTAGACCTCTTCAGGGAAACTCGGAGAGTTCTGAAGTGGCAATCCTGTAGACAGATATGGCCACTGCTTATGTTTTTTTTCAATAATCCCAGCAGTACCAATTAACTTATTATTCGTTAATGATCACTTCATTAACTGGTCCCTGAATTTCTAATTTTTGTAAGATGAGTTGGCACTTGCATCTTACAAGAATGACATTTTGCTGATGGAGAAAGGGGGGTGGGATCCAAAGCACAAATTAAAGAGGGTTATAGCTCAGTGTTCTTGCCCCATCTGGACAAGCATTTCCCCTTTAAACAGATTCTCCTTGTGGAGGAGGAAACTGAAATAGAATCGGGATATAAATTGCATGAAACTTTTACATCCCTGCCCACACCCACACTTTCTGTAAGATGTGCCTGGTCTTTCTCTTTCACAAATCTCAGCACATGCCCCACAGCCAGTTTATCAGGAAGCAAAACTGCACCAAGACCTGACTAAGATAGGCAAGCTTCTGGCTGGTTACAGCAACTTCTTGTACATATGACTCTCTCAAAACCAAATAGTATGCGTTTTTTCCAAAGACTGATAAGTTAGCTTAGATGCTAAGGAAAAGATTTTGGAAGACTATATTATCCTGGGACAGTATAGATGGGGCCGTACTGCATGGTTACACGCGTATACTATAAAAACATGCAAGAATGGCACTGTAGAAAAGCATAGGTTATGTATGAGTTCTCCAGTAGAGCTTTAAGAAGTTGATTTGAACATCCAATGGCCTAACATCCTGTAGTTTGCCTTCCTTGAAGGTTCCTCTTTTTCCCATGATATATTAATATAAGCATAGTCAGCAGAGACAGGGATGTGAGATTAGCCCTCAAAGCTCTAGAATGACCTCCTGACTCATGAAACTGCTAAATTATTTATTTTTTGGTGGGGCACAGTCTCTGAAGGAAACAAAAAGGATTAAAGCAATGGTGTGCAGGTAAATAGCATTTATATAAAGTGCTGCCAGTTGAAATGTTTTGATTTTTTTTTGAATTTTTTTAAAATGACAGGGTACTTTCACCTGTGGGAGCTGTTTTTAGTTTATCACTCTTCTTCTCTCCCCCCTCAACACACTTGAGATAATTAAGGAAAGGAATGAGAAGTTTCAACTATATTCAATGAGAAGTTTCAATTCAGGGCAACTTTGACATTTGTGATTGGTATTTATTGTGCAATCCTGTGAGGATCCGTCCAGTCTTCCCCCTCATTCATCTAATGGACATTGAAGTTTTTGGAGAACATGAAAAATTCCACCTACCCGCCCATCCCTATATAATTAATGCCAAGCTTGGCAAATAGATATATATTTTTTAGTCATGTAAATGTTTCAAAGTAGTTTTGCAGAAGTAGCTGAAGGGAGCCTTTCTTTTGTAGGATAGAACCAAGACTTCAGATACAAAGGATGGTTGATGTAATGCATAGTTTTAAATAGGATTTTTTAGCAGAGTAGAGGACAGATTTTCATAGATTTTTTTTTCGGGCAAATAAAACACGAAGAGTTTCATTTAGTTATACTTCCATCATATTGCTCATGATTTCTAAATCATAGTGCAACTATGGTTTAGAAAACTACTCCAAAAATAAGTGTTCAAATTCATGCTAGAGTCAAACATGAAAATAATACAAGTTGAAACTGTATCAAGTCTGAAACATCAATGCATCAGTAATACTGTATTTCCTCAAATACAAGATGAGTTTTATTCCCCCCCACTTTCAATTAGCATGAGACGAAAAAGCCCTACGTCTTTTTCACACACAAGGAAACCTCATTAAATACATTAACTATCGTTAAACTGCTTCCAAAGGCAGCATGTACTCAGTAATGGAAACCAACCATGAAGTTGATTAAATACAGCCAACACTGAGCATAACTATAAAACACATGGCCCATATTGGGCAAACATGATGATGGAAACCCTTTTTAGGTCCTTTAAAAAAACAAAAACAAAGCGGCCAGATGTTCCCTTCACAGGAAACTGGCACCAGGTCTGGAAGTACTGTAGTGTTAGGCTGGCACCAGCAGGACTAGGGCTAGTTCTGATACCCTCTCCTTGACAGCAAAAATGCTTAATCTTAGCCAAAAGGACAAGAATAGGTTAGCACAGCCCATGTGAATAAGATGCATGGTAGTACCCATGAATTGCAGTCTCCATCAGCATTGACTCTTTTTTAAAGTCATTGTGAGCCACTACAATTGCTTATATTTCGACTTTTTCTTCATCCCCACAGCTGAGGTGTGTCTTTCTTTCCCATTTCCAATGATTTCTGTTTCTTTACCAGCCTTAAATATCTGGTGAACATCACCAAACAGGGCCCTAAACAGTTCGCCCAGAATCCCTCTGTCACATCCTCTCTCCAACTGTTGCATAAGATTAGAGTGGCTCCACCTTCCATGAAGTAAAGCCAGGCCAGGTTGCCCAGGGCCTCATCTGCATATAAATGTTTGGAGGATCCCAGGACTGGTGACAATAACACTTGGTTCCATTCATGAGGGGGGCACTAATTAGCGCACAGATCCTTTGTGTGGAGTATCTGGAGTACACACAAATTCTGAGCTGTGCCATCACTGTTGCTTGCAATTCTCTTGACTCTGGTGGGACCCAACCCAGTGAACCATAAGGTAAATTGGCAGCCTTTTGGCTTTAGACTAATATCATGGATACTTTGTATTGTATAAAAGTAGGTGCCAAAATGCTACTTAAAAGTATGTTTATGGAGTACCTGTGCTAAAACTTGCAGCAGTTTCAAAAAAAGGTAGCATACAACAGTTCTCAATAAACTAAGCCTGTGAGTACTATGTGCAAATTACTATAGCTATGTTTAATTTTTAAGGTCAGTGCTTTCACATTTGTTCTTCACTTTGAGATACTCAGAGAGAGCAGGATCTTGACAGTAAGGAGGAGGAGAAGGGACTGAATTAGGAAGAAGCTTGAGGAAGGCAGAGGGCCAGGAGTCCACCTGATCTCCCAGATTTATTTTCCTTGGAGCAGTAGTTGGGGGATGAATTCCAGGCAAATGGTCAATAATTAGATACCTGGAAAATTATAACAGATTTATACATTTTTTCACATATAAAATCTAGTTATTGGAGCATTGTCGTATAATCAGGGTCATCTTATATTCAAGTAAATATGGTATATAAATCCAGAGTAATTCTACTGCTCTAAATGAGGGACGGAGCTAGTCAAAAATGAAACACACAATCATGGAAATGCATCTAAATTAAGGCAAAATCACAACAAGTATAAATTTTTATTCCTCTTTGTTTTAAAATTTCAGGTCTATGATTCTTATACCTGTTTTTATTCTGGAGTGTTTGCCATACCTGTAGCAGATATCATGGGGAAAAGGACAGTTATTGAAGAAAAGCAGATCACAGGGCACTTATAGGTTCAAATCAATACCTTAAAACTTTACTGGAAAATTTACGTATAACCAGTGGAAATCTCTGCAGCACAGGTGTTGCATGTTTATAATACAGTCTGGTCCTTTTCTTTCTCATGTTAATGTGTCAAAGTTTTTAGCAGAATTTGCAGATTTGTTGGAATCTGATATGGCTGTGCCAAGAACACTTCTGCCCTTGCCTTGAACTCCAGCTATGGGCTTCTAGCTGCTTGCCCCAATGTCCACACCACTGCATCTGGATTATAATCTGGCTACCAAGCAGTAGGGCGCTTATCTTCTTTAAATGTTTTCAGATAGTTTACCTAGTTGTTGGGGTCTTTTAATAGTCTAGATGAACAGCCTGATGTTCTTGAAGGACACATTTTTTCAATCTGAGAAACAGAAATTGTTGCTTTCAGCTTTTTACATCTTAATGCCTTGATCATGATGTTAAGAGATTAACTTGAAGATTGTGCCACTCCCTTTAGCACATGTTTATTTAATAAAGTATAAGGGGGGGTGGAAATCAGTTGATTGTCTTTCATTTCCTTATATCCAATCTCCCTAAGCAACATCAGGTCCAGTGTCGCCAATTTTAAAGCCTCTGTTACACGTTAAGGCTAGGGACAAAAGTTACACACACACCCAGTTTAAGTGATCAGAAATTGGTTTGAACCTGTAACGGAACAGAAGTTCAGTACTCATAAACCAGTTCCAGGATTATCTTAAAATTAGTTTCAGCCAACCTGGCTGAATGTAGCATCAGACTTAACTGATTGGGGTCAATCCAGTTTATGAAACTCCTGTTCCAGACCCCTTCCTGGTTTAAGTTAAATCACAGTCCCCTGCTATCCTAGCATGCTTTCTAGGTCTTGACTGGGCTGTGCTATCTGCTTCAGCAGAGAAGGGGATGGGGAAAGGAGAAGGCAGAGACAGTCACCCTCCCCCACAGGCAAACCCTAGCTGGGGTTTGGGGTTTGGGGTCAGGGAGGAGGATTAAACCCACCTTCTCCTGAGTACAAAGCTGCCCTGCTGTTAAACTTACTGAAACTTAGTGCTGGCTGTTGACTACAAATCCCAGATGCATCTTGAAGCAAGAAGAGAAAGTGATAAGCACCCTGGAGAGTCCTGCTGCTGTGAGTCTGGACTGCAAATCCCAAAGAACTTGGGGGCAGCAAGAAACAGCAGCAAACACATAGCCCATTCTGGCTACCTGCCAGGGAGCAATGCTGTAGCACCCCCCAGCTTCTGGCCTGAGCCACTGCAGGCATGTGGCCGCATTTCCTGAATTGTAAGTAAATGCATGTCCAGTTATTTTTGTTTAATCTCTGCAGTTTAGACTAAACTGCAAAGACTAAATCAATTCACTGTTGGGCTTTTTGACTGTCTGTACATAGCCTAAGGGATTCAACTCTCCCATTCTTTCCAGTAGTGATGCTTGCTGATTGAAAATGGGTTTTCTCTACAGAGGCATTTCAAATTAAAGCTTAACAGTTCAACAAGCCAAAATGAATTGGAGACATGCAAGAGTATTCTAAAATGCATGTTACTGCAGGTACTACATAACAATGAAAAACTTGCCATTCAGGTGCAATTTATCCGTGCCTCTCCATTGTAGTGACTGAAAGCTTGATGAGGATGGATTACCTAGAATGTTGTGATAGTGTAGTGAAAAACTATTATCTGAGCAAAGACTAGAAAGATTATTGGTATGAAAAATCTTAGACCCAAAATTTTAAAAGGAGGAATGAAAAAAACCCAGAGGTTGGCCTTAATCTAGCCACATTTCAGTGATTGTATATTTTGTTTGGATTAGATTCTTTCCTCGCGGTGTTTTCAATCTAGAGTAATAGCAATAGAACTACTTGATATAAAGCCATGTGACTGAAAATGCAGTTTGGCTCCTAAGCAGATTTTTTATCATCCCTTTCTTTTTTTTTTTTTTTCCTGTGGTCATAAACAGCTCTAAAACAATAGCTCTTAAAGGCAGACTTCCTAGTGCCACCAGCAGTATTTCTGACTTGTTCTGTCACAAGTACAATACCCAGTTTTTACATAAAGGAACACAAAAGAGAACTAAAATACCAAAAGAGCACAGACTGCCAACATGTGTGTGGTGGTTCAAGATACATTCTCAAATTCATTTATGTGCTATAGAGAGGCAAAAATTTAGCAACTTGGTTAAATTAAATGATTCTTTATTCAAGGAAGAAGCCAGTTTGGAACTGTTTCTTAGTCTTTGAAATATGACTAGCTATACTTTTGGAGTAGCAAGTATATTTTAGACTAAATAAAAGGTTGTTGAGGGTCTGTTATGGGTACTTTTTAATCTGTTCTTCATTTAAGTTCATGAAATGCAACTACAGATAAAACATTCGTTTATTTTGTTCAGATAAATAATTAAAAGACAAGCTACAGGCAGTCACACAGTACAAAACAGCAGATGCCAGACAATAAATTTGTTACCCCAAAAATATGGTAATTCTTCACATAGAGTAGGTAAATCTATAGAAATGTTGTAAAATAATGTAGAATTGGTCACTGTTGGGATTGTGAATATTTTTATTTTGCAGTTCATATGTTACCAGAAATACATTAATTTTTTATAATTCTCTAGAAGCAGATGCATATTTCAAAAAGGTTCTTCAGTTGGCCTTTGAGATGACAAAGCTGAGTTGAGAATAGTTCCATTAGGTTTTGGTCCACTTATCAAATGTAAGGCAGTTGTCTCCATAATTTTATAATATTTCTCAATTGGTAACATTAAATAAAATTGCTAACTGCTAACATTCAAATCACTGTACATGTAAACTCACCGGTATCATGTGAAAGACTATCATGACAGTTACTCTGAAGAAACCAAAGATCTTTTTGCAAAAGTTGCTGTAGTAATTACTCGTGCAACAGCTGTGCTGAGCACATAATAAGAGGTCGCTGGTTTCTGAAATGAGTTTTACTATCTGTGAATTACATAAGAAAGAAACTGGCTGTAACTGAGGTCCTTGTCTCACTTTAGATTCAATTTAATTAGTATTTTGTACTTGTATAATGGTTTCTTGTACTGTCTTTCTGGTTAACTAATGCATTTGGAGTTGGACTATGCTAAATGTATTGCTAACAGAAGACCCTGAATAGGGTTCATTATATGGGGTCTTTTTAGTATAAGTAACCTAGTGAAATAAACGTAGCATACCTCTTATGTTGAATCTGAAGCATCGAGCCTTGAACAAACTTAGGTTGCTTACACAGACTTAATGAAGCCAGCAGAGAATATACTGTTTATTAAGTTGTGTATTTTTACGAGTGCGATGTCATGCCAATGTTAATTGGTTGGGGCCACACTTTTTGAAAGACTGTCTTTGCCTTGTATGATGAGTGAAGGTACTTGATTTGTTGTCATCTTCGTATAATGCCTTGTTGCCAGCCTAGCATCCTCCGTGACCTGTGAGAAGCCGTCTGTTTCGGAATTGGGTCTTGTCTATTTATCCATGTTTGCAAAGAAGGTGAGATTTGTTAATAAAGGACAGGGTGATATGGGGGTTTTTCAGGGGGAAATGGAAGCTACTGTTCTGGGGTTTTTTGCATATATCTGTGACTGATTCAGTCACATACCTTCAGGAGAATCCTTCAGCCCCAAACTCCTCTCTGCCATCTGCTGCCTGACAGAAATCTGGAATAACTAAGAGTCTGGTGGTCTGAGTAAGCGGAATTGAGGTTCTAGTCTGAAAAGAAGACTAGGGGTGGGATCTTGTTTTGACCAGAAATTCTATTCTGGAGCCAGACCACTTTCCTTCAAATATCTCCAACTAGCATGTTCCTGTAAAAAGTTCACTTTCAACAACTGATAATTTCCGACACTGCTGACTGTGTGAATCACTGTCTGTTCTCTCTCAACATTTCTCTTTTTCTTTTGGTAAGACATCAGTTTTCCTCTAGTTTTATTTCATATATTGGTTACCTTGGTTTAATTATGAGTATAAAACTTTCCAGAGCACTGGGTAAACCAGATTAATATATTAATGAAAAATACTCCCCAGGGATGAATAAAGTCTCATACAAGGAGTTAGAATTATATACAAGCAAAAAGAATGCATGTTTATGATGCCTTATAAGTGATGTATCATAAAGCCTGATCAACTGGAAAGTCATAAATAGGAAACTTTTAAATTGCATCATCTCTGGTTTCTTATTTAATGTCAGTTAAAGTTCTTGCATCTCTTCAAAATCAGGGATTACTGCTCTGTTTACAAAGGAAATATTGTTTATTGTAAGAAGCAAACTGACATTGGTTCTGAAAATGTGAGATATAGTCTTGAGTTCAAAATTTTACATATTAAACAATATTATTTTGGTAATTTAAAAATACCTAGATGTAATTTGGAGGACTTTCTTATCTCTCTATACAAGTTTGTTGCAAAAGTTGATAGGAAGGAGCTATAATAATTTAAATAATCATTTTACGTTATGGAGGAGAAGAGAGGGTTCACTCACTGAGCTATAGCCTGTTAAGTGACTGGACCTACACTATTTGGCTTGAATTCTACTTGCCAACAAGTCCTGTGGGCTTTATACAGTCTGTACCATTTAATTAACCACTTAGAATGAAATATTTGCCTGACTTAATTAAAACCTTTTCTGTGAACAGGCAAGCGTTCTTATAAGTACTTTGTCTTATTATGTCATACTTCTATCCTGAAACTTTAGCAGAAATGGACCTTTGCACTCATGTCAAGAAGGCCAAGGCTGGCAGGTGGGTTTGGTTATGTTTGGCTTTGGGCAGGGAGGTTTGGTTTGGGGGTAGCTGGTTTGGAGTTTTTGGTGTGGGGTATTATTTGTGGAATCCCATGTCTGGGTTGTTTGTTAATTTTAAGTTGTTCAGACCACATAGATCTAAGATATAAAATTCAGTGTTTCATAGTCTGCTCAGCAGTATAGCCACTGTGGTGAGGGATTCAGCATTGACCTGGCTCATCAAGTTATGTAATCTGTAACACAATTCGTTTCATAAACACTAAATTGGGTGGTATGTTTTATAGACACTAAATTTTGTTGTTTGTCTTATTCATGTGTAAAGAATGATAGTTCAAAGAGAAGGGGAAAATAAGGAAAAAGTCTTTGTTACCTCAATAACAGCAGAAATTCTTATTGTGTATGGCTTGTAATGCAGATGGTGCTGGTAATATAACAGCATTATTTGTCTTACTTCAGAATGTACCATTTAATATATGTACCCCCCAAACTCCCAAAAATTGTATATCTAGAATTTTACCAAAATCTTACTATAACAGAAACATAAAAATATACTGTTCTAGCTGCTGATGCACTGATAATGTCAGGAAAAAAAAATCTTATTCCAAAATAGCTGGATGGTGCATGTTTTTCCAAGAAGGAAATGCAGGCATTCTGGAGGTTGGGTTTTTTTTCTTTTTCTTCTTTCACGTATCTGTTGTATTGCTACACACATATGCATGCATACACGATGACAGAATGGGACTGCCATTAGAGTTGAGTGACACTACTCTTATAACAGGTTAGAGAATTTGCTACGCCAAGAACTCCCTCCTGCTCTCAGGGCTGAATATGCTGACTTGAGCACTCTGAGGTTCAACTCATCAGTGAGAAACCGGGACTGGAATCTGGGTGTCCGTTAGGCCTGCGTGAAGTGGCAAGTATTTGCTTCGGATTTGGCCAATTCAGAGGGACAGTGATTTGATTTGGAGATTTGAATCACTGTCCTGATTCAATTTGGCTGAATCAGATCTGAAGTTTCAGTGCCGCTTTGGAGATTCGGCCATACATTTAACAGGCAGCAGTCCTTGACGCTGGACACAGCTGACTCCAGCTGGTAACTAAATTGGGGTTGGGGTGCAGGTGAGGGAGGGATTGGGGCTGGGACAAGCTGCCCAGGGGGTGTGGAACTTGGGAAGAGAGGTGGGATGTGGATGTGCCGGCACTGACAGCGGGGGCTCTGCTCTGTTGCTGCTTGTCCAGCCAGGGGACGGAGGAGGGGAGGGCAGGGTGCAGAAGCAGCTTGCTCCAGGTGGAAGGGGGCAAGCAGCAGCAGGCCATCACCCCTGCTCTGAGCACTGCTGTGCATGCATCCCGCACCCTCCGCCCCGGCTGGGTAAGTGCTGCAGTGCCTGTTCTCTCCCCACTTCTTCGCCTCCCCGCACTGACTGGGCAAGAGGCAGCAGGGCAGAGCCCCTGATCCCAGCACTTCTGTCTTCTGCCCAGAGTGAGCTGCACCTGCATCCTGCCCCCCCCCCCCAGCTGGACAAGCAACAGCAGTGCCTAGCTCCTGCTCTGAGTGCTGATATGCCTGCATCCTGCGCTCCCCTGCCCCCCTCCCTGAGTCCTGCACCCCCCACCCTGGCTGGGCAGCTTGTCCCAGCCCCAGTCTCACCCTCCCTCATGCCCCTTCCCTTCCCCAACCCCAATGGACTTAATAGCTGGAGGCAGCTGTGTCCAGCATGTTGAGGACTGCTGCCTGTTTAGTCCATGGCCAGATCTCTGAATCCATTGAATCTTTTTCCGAATCAATTCAGAGGCTTATAATTCAGTTCAGAGCTTTTAATTGGTCTCCCGATTTGATTCCAATTCAAAGACCCTAGCCAAATCTCCAAATCGTATTGGCTACTGAAGCTTTGCATAGTCTTAGGATCCATGTGAGAATGTTCAGAATTCTCTTGTTAGTCTTCAAGCTAGACTTGTTTTAGCTGTTATTTTTCCCTAATTTGTCTAGGGCATTAGTGTAAAATACAGAGTTTTCTATTGTTGAAAAGAAGTGTGAATGTGCTTGTATATCACTGTATTTCTACACAATCCAGTATACATCAATGTAATCAATAATGAGTTGTTTCCACTTTATCCAGAGAGCAGCACTGATGATGATATTCTCCATAAGAACAGAAAGTTAGGGTAGCAACCAGGGGAGAGAATTAAGAATCCAATAAAGTGAAATAAGTAGTTGTGTTTTGGTCCTCTCTAAGATGCTGCAGGTGCACTGGTAACCCTTTTAAATGGTTTTTCATCTAGGCAACAGTGCTAAACCCCTGGCCTGTGAACTAGATCTGGCTCATGGAGCTATGTCATCCAGCTTGTAGGGCTCCCCATAGGTCTGGAAATTGTTGGTGGGGGAACAGTGGCAATTAATACTGCCACCACTCTGCCCCTGAATTTCCAGGCCCCATGCAGCTGGATTAGGGCTTGGCCCTGCCAGCCCATCATGGCTGAGTGGAAAGTTTGAGTACATTAGTGCACTAGAATGAAACTTAAAAGGGGTAGTTATGAGCAGTGATGAATAGCCCACCTACTGTAGTCTTTCACCTTAGGACAGAGTTCTGGGGAAATCCAATCTCCACTATATCATGTAACATTTATATGAAGTTGATGAAAGAGCTGATAAACCGCCATGGACCAAACACAACACCATTGGTTTCCAGAGGATGCTTGCCAAGGGTACAAAACATGATGGTATAAATATGCGGTAGTAATATACCTGACTAACTACAATTTCTTGGCGAGGAAGTTTTCTATGCTTCCGATTAATTTATGCAAGCACATACAGAACTTGAAACAATTCCTTCTACTTTGGAGGAACTGTTTAATATGTTTACACTTCTATATGTGATTCAATATTGAATTTAGGCCTATAATAATGTAAACTTGTATTAAGTCTTCCGTATCCTATTCATTACTGTGTTAAAAAAAAAAAAAAAAAAAAGGGGAGGTGAGTGAGTCAATAGAAACTAGAAAAGAAACACATTCTTTAAAATAGAACCCAAGGCAGGTTTAAAAGATTTCCTTATCTGTACTTCATCCAACTCATTATATGTAGAAATATTCTAATGGCTCATTATTTTTATGTGGGACATTCACTAAGTTTTTAAGAAGGTACATAGAGAAATGTGATTTTATTAGAAAAAAATAGAAACATTTTAAATCCTAGGTGGTCTGAGAAGTGGGACTTAACATAAAACAGGGTTGTAACATTTCAATCCTTCTAAATCTTAAAGATGCAAAGATTATGCTGGCACACATCCAGGAGGGGCCAGCAGGGGACTGCATGCTTAGGGGCAACCAACACGGGTTCATCAGTGGCAGGTCCTGTCAGACCAACCTGGTGGCCTTTTACGATCAGATCACCAGATCATTAGATGCAGGGGTAGCAGTGGATATAGTCTTCCTGGACTTCCGGAAGGGTTTTGACACTGTCTCTCACCCCGTTCTCATTAAGAAACTGGGGGGCTGTGGTATTGACACCCACACAGTCAAATAGGTCACCAACTGGCTGGAGGGCTGCACCCAGAGGGTGGTAGTGGATGGGTCCTTCTCAACCTGGAAGGACGTGGGCAGTGGGGTTCTGCAGGGCTTGGTCCTCAGGCCCGCGCTGTTCAACATCTTCATCAGTGATTTGGATGAGGGGGTAAAAAGCACCCTGTTCAGATTTGCTGATGACACTAAGATGTGGTGGAACGTGGGCACACTGGAAGGATGCAACAGGCTACAATCAGACCTAGACAGGTTACAAGGGTGGGCAGATGAGAATAGGATGGGTTTCAACACAGACAAGTGCAAGGTGATACACCTCGAGAGGAACAACCGGCACCATACCTACAGGTTAGGTAACTCCCCTCTTGTCAGCACGGAGGTGGAAAAGGTTCTTGGGGTCATCATTGACTCCAAGATGAACATGGGCCGGCAGTGTGGGGATGCGGTCAGGAAGACCAACCGTACCTTGTCATGCATCCACAGATGCATCTCGAGCAGGTCCAAAGAGGTGATCCTCCCCCTCTATGCGGCACTGGTCAGGCCGCAGTTGGAGTACTGTGTCCGGTTCTGGGAGCCACACTTCAAGAGGGATGTGGACAGCATGGAGAGGGTCCAGAGGAGGGCCACTCGTATGATCAGGGGACAACAGGGCAGGCCCTATGAGGAGAGGCTACGGGACCTGAACCTGTTCAGCCTCGAAAAGAGAAGGCTGAGCGGGGATCTTGTGGCCTGTTATAAACTAGTCAGGGGGGATCAGCAGGCATTGGGGGAGTCACTGTTCCCCCGAGCACCACCAGGAGTGACCGGAAATAACGGTCACAAGCTGGCAGAGGGTAGGTTTGGGTTAGATGTCAGGGCGGCTAGGGTCTGGAACCAACTTCCAAGAGAAATGGTGCTGGCACCTATCCTCGGGGGTTTTAAAAGAAGGTTGGATGAACATCTTGCTGGGGTCGTTTGACCCCAGTATTCTTTCCTGCCATGGCAGGGGGTCGAACTAGATGATCTGCTCAGGTCCCTTCCGACCCTGCCAACTATGAAACTATGATATCTGTCAACAGATAATAAATCCATGCAGCTAAAAAATATTGATGGCGAGAATTTGGATAAGAAAAACAATATGTTCTTCCACTTGAGTGTCTTATAGTTGATGCATTATTGTTACATTCAGGCTAAAGTCAAAACAGTTACGAAAGGAAATTTTGAAAGTTTTTAAATGTGATCACTGAGGTTATCTGAAAAACACAACAGTTGCTGCTTGAGAAGGAATTAAATTTTCAATTATGAATATTTATTGGTTATAGCCAGATGGAGAGAGAATCAGTTGAATACATTAACAAAGTTGATACTTGGTTTTCTTTTTAAAGTGATTTTACAACCTGCTAGAAATAGGCAGTTAGAAATTTCCCAGAGTTTTATCTATTGCCTGATAATACAGAAGATAATGCAAAATTTTATTTGTGGAAAAAAATCTGAAAACTTGCTCTACAGTCCTTTAATTTTGGGTGTTATTTCAAATACAAAATTATGTGCATCTTATAGGTATACCACTAGAGGAATCTGAATTAAACCCAAAAATTCAACTAGAAAATTATTAGTATTATTTTGCCTTTATGTTAGTAAAAAAGCATCTGTCCAAAGGTCTGGGTATCCTTGCCACAAATAGCTTTATTTAAAGCTCTTCTGTAGATAAATCCATACCTTATTAATGCAAGTACAGTTGTGTAGATTACATGTGAAACTACAAGACACAAAGGATATAGCGACCCACAGTTCCTGCTGCCACGACAACATGTACAAACTAGCTTTGAACTTGCCACTTAGTATACCTGTAGCAGTGTAACCCTGGGAACATGGAACTCAGTGCAGGCTGCAAAAGTGATTAAAAAGTGAGTACATGCTTGGGCATTTAGCCTGGAACTGTAGGCTGATTCACTTGTTCTTTTACCAGTATGAAAGCTACCAAGTTTCACTATATCTATGCTATATTCCCATCAAAGCAATGATTGCCATGAAGATATACTTGTATTCTATTACTTAATGGAGTGTAGTGGTAAATAACAATGGGTGAAGAATAATGATTCCAGGTTAATTTACACCATATAAGAATGATTATTATTCTTAGAAAGAGTATAAGACTATTAGTTGAATAAAAGCCTAAATAAAATGCTTTTGATGTTAGCTAATTGTTGCTGTAAACCTGTGTACAGTTAGATTCCAATTTTGCCATCTAATTTGGCATAATTTAATTCTGCAACTTGTTTCCTTTTCCTAGTCAGAAATGGTTGATTTTGTTCAGACTCATTTTAATTGCCTTTGCTGTATTTTAAGTTATGAAGTGCTGCCAATGCATTGATTGATGTATATATTCTAAAAGGAATATTTATTTTAACTCTCTCTGTGAAAAAATCAAAAGTCCTAATCCTTTTAAACCTGGAACTCCATCATGATTTTAGAAAGTTGTGGCAGTAATGGTGACACAGGAAGCCACATACACTGAAGAGCAACAATGAACTAAAACTGTGTACAAGAAAAGGGTTTTTTCCTTGTGCTGCTTAAGCATCAGGGAAATAGAAGGCATCTGACAGTTTGTTTGTCTTTAGATTTACATGATAAATAAAAATGGGACTATGCTGTCTTGATGAGCTTTATAATTTATGTTTTTATAAAGCACAGGTTCCCAAACTGTGGTACGTGTAGCCCTGGGGGTATGCAAGACATCTCTGTGGGGTATGCAGGAGAAACTGTGTAATGGCAGATTTAATTTTCATTACTACAATAATTGGCACTTAGGTTAAGATTTAAAATGGATCTTGGTAGGGGTACACAGGCAGCTGGTTAATCTGGAAGGGGGTACACAGTAAGAAAAAGTTTGGGAGCCTCTATTCTAAAGGAAAGTTGCTCTTTAAAGCTTTTTTCTTCTCCTCTGGTACAGCCATTTGCTTTAATGTGTGCCATAAGTGTAGAGGTTAATTAACCTTCAGACATAGGAAAAATGCATGTATTGTGTTTAGATCTTCATGGGGTCCCTCCAAAACAGTAAGAGTTGTATGGTATGAAACAATCCTCATCTCTGACCAACCTAGAAGAAAAAACTCCAAGATTTCTCATGTATGTTGTACAGCCTGCTGGTCTTAAAATAAATAAATAAAAAATAAAAGACTCCGTTAGTTTAATTTTAACATCTTTATTGCTTTGAAGTGAGCACCTATAATTAAGATGTATATCACTGTGGGAGAAAACCTCCCTTAAAAATGATTACTGAGTATATTGGCCTTAAGTTTAAGTGTTCCATTGTGGTTTTATCTATTAATAAACATACAAACAGTGGTTTAGTTAAAGCTTCACTAGAAGTAATTACAACTGTTATGTGGTGATAAATTAGAGGTTTAATGCACAGTATTTATGCCTACACTATGAACTTGAGACCACTTTATAATAGGTGTATGATTAATGCATTTATATGCATTGAAGGGCAGATAATCCACAGATACAATATTTGCAGCATATGGAGCTATGCAGTATATTGTAGACAGCCTTACGAGAACATTAAGACGTAATAGTATATCTTTATGAAGCTGGAGTCAGGCGTGGTTTCACATTTCACGTGAGTTTGGATTACAGAATATTTACGTTCATATATGCATATTAATCACCAATTGAACTGTGTTGCCCTGGCACAGGAGAAGGGGAAGAAAAGGGTGGGGGGAGAGCAGCAGGCACTTTTCCCCCCTCTATTTAGCCAATTGGTTTCACTGTAACCTAAAGCTATGATGATGCAGTAGAAAAAAAAAGCGATGTGCAAACTTCTTCTAGGTATTCATAAAATACAGTACTTCCACAATTCTTGTTATTAGTAGATGCTTATAATCAGGGATCCAGGTTTTCCATTTCCCACGGAAAAACAGAAAAAAAGGGGACTTTCCCTTTTAACTGAGAAAAATGCAGATTGCTCATTTTTATAGAAAACTGTGCAGATTTTCCACTTTTGCAAAGAGCTCTCTGCAGGCCCCCATAGGGAAGGAGGGAATTGGGTAGGGCTGGGGCTGGAGCTGCTGCCCAGATTGGGTGATATATGGGGCTTGGGACCCCGGGGTCAGAATATGCAGCCACAGGGCTCCAGCAGGGAGTGTGATGGAGCAGCGGGTAGCTCGTTCAGGGGGCAAGAGAGTGTGGGGCTGGCTCCCCACTGCATGTACTCCTGGGGGGAGGGAATGGGGGTCCCATGACCCCCAGATGTGTGTGGGATGGGGGCAGGCTGCTCACTGTGGGCTTGGGCTCCCTGCCCTGCTGCCCTCCTACCAGGGACTCTGTGGCCCACCAGGCAGGACCTGGCCTGGCCCAGTAGAGAAGGAAGCTCCTTGCTGCTGCAAGCCCTGCACTGTCCTGGCACGGTACCCCCTGATATTTATAGAATGTATTTTATTATAGTGATTGAGGCACTGATAGACTTCCAAATTTGCTTTAAAATTGTAACTATATCAATAAAACATTGTGTTCAACTGATACCTGTATACATAGTGGCATTTTATTTTAATTGTGGATTTTGGGGATTTTATGGGAGCATTTGTTGGGTTTTTTTCAGAGGATTTGAGTTCGATGAGAGAGAACCAGGATCCCTGCTGGCTGCTTACAATAACAATAGTTTATATCTAGAAAAATGTGTAACAAATCTTATGTATAATTTAGCTCTGTAGAGCAGTGGTTCTCAACCATTTTAGACTTGAGGCACCTCTCATTAGGCTTGAGCCACTCCTCAAAAAATTCCAGCTCTTAGTTTTCTCTCATTTTTTGACTATAGAAGAATAATACAGCATTTTTTTTTCTGTTGCAAAGAACTCAAAGACCAAAAAAGTCAGAATGTTTTAACACTATGAATTTCTATTTTAAATCCCTGAGCTAATCTTGTGAATCATGTTGGCACAGCAAATGGTGCTAATTTTGTATGGCACCCCTAAAAGGATCTCAAGGCACGCTGGTTGAGAGCCAATGCTTTCTGTAGGGGGTAAAGACTCACCAGGGGGCTGCATCTGTGTGATGCACTGTTTTAACTTTATTTGTATTTTTAAATTTAACACTGTGCTGGACATGTCAGTCTACATCATGTCTGTAGAAAAAAGAAAAGATCAATAGAAATTAGTTTATTATTCTGTAATTACTTATATTGACTGATGCCTTTTAAATCACTGAACCATAGACCAATGTTTCCCTTGGTATCCCCCTTTGTTAGTGAAAGCATTAGAGTGAAGTAGCAAATATATGAATACTCATCATCATCATAGTAATTTCTCTCCAAATTCATGTTGCAGAAACAAGATGTACAAAACCCCAAATATTTATAAACAAGTTTTATTTATATGGCTGTATTCCTGCCACATGTTTATCAAGTGGGATCATAATTTTGATTAATTAGTACTGCTATGTATAAATAATGAAAACAACAGTGTGTCCTATGTCATCTTTATCTTTCTTCACTTTTTCAGTAGTAAAGGAATCTAAGTATGATAATTCTCCCTATTTGAACATTGTTTCACCTTGTAAAATATGAATTTCTTCAGATAGGAACCTGTATTTCACTTTGACTTTTGCCAACAACATATCCTCATAGTGATAGGGCATATATTTCTCTGATGTATAATCTTGATGTTTTAAATACTGACCAAGATGGATCAAAGAAATCATGTGCAAAAAATGTTTATGGTTGTACTTCCCCCCCTCAGCTTTATTCTTTTAAGGATATACACATTAACTATTCTACATATAAGTTGAAGATAGTACTGAGTATATATTAAATTTAGTATATAGTTGGATCTGAAGAATGAATGTCAAGGGATGTATGTGTTCTTTTCTTGTTTTGACATTTCAAAATCTGTACTGTAATCTGCAAAACGCAATAGGTTTGTTTAATTTTTTTGTGTGTGTGTGTGTCTTTACAGAACTTAGATGATCTGTTTCAGTAGTAACCATAATTATTCATATGGCTGTCCATTGGCAATGGAACATTTCATCTTTGGTTTCATAGTTTCTCAAGTCCACTGATCTACTTAGTGGCTTTGCAAGTTTTATGAAGTTTTTTTCACCAGTAAAGTACTGAGTAGCCTAAATAGAAAATGTTCCTGAAATATTTGTGTGTGATCCAAAATGGTGAGGGAAATGTGGGATGTTTATCTAATTTGAATTTTTTCTGGTTTTCTATTCGGACTGTTTTCTTGGAGTCCTGTACTTGATTCGATTATTTCATCTTTCTACATTTTGTATTTTTCATATTTGCCGTTGATACAAAGACCCTAAATGTTATCATTGTAATAATGTAGTTTCAGGGAGCTGAACTCTGAATTACGTCTTGAGCAGTCTCTTGTACTGTACTCCCCATCATTTCTGTGTGTTTAATATATGTTGCACATTATATATTAAATATATATAATGTGCACCCCCCCCCAGCCCACAGCCCTCCCACGGTGCATGTAGCAGCAAGAGCTGCACCCCCACACCCCACACCCACTTAGAGTTCCCTCGGATTTTTGGGGGGAGGATACATATGGCTATTTTTAATGAGCCATATTGGCCGATACTGAACCAATTGCTGATTTATGCAGCTGGGAAACTTGAAGAGCAGCATCTGGCTGGTAAGTCTGTTGTGGGGAAAGGGGCGGGGGGCAGATGGAGATTCCTGCAGTGAGGGAGGGAGTGGCAGGACAGGCACTGAACAGCCGGGGCGAAGTGCGGGACAGAGCCACGAGTGGCTCATCTGTGGGGCACAGGGGAGGGGGGAGGGCATCTCCCACCACTGCATGCACCCTGGGAGGGCATGGGGAGCATGTGCCCACGGATTTGCGCTCGAGGCAAGAGCAGGCTGCCACTATGGGCTGGGGCCAGGGTGGCAAGGAGCTCTTCCCGGCAGTGGGCTGGGCCATGCTGTGGTCAGGTTAGATGGTGGCTCTCATATGGCGCACAGGTCTGGGGGCATGCATCTCCCAGGAAGAGCCTGGTACACCCTTCCCACAGCCCTCCTGGAGTGCATGTAGCAGCAAGTTCCCTCAGCTTAAAGTTCCCTCAGCTTTGCTACCTGCTGCAGCCCCGGGAGCGGTTGACACCACCTGCCTGCAGTGCCAGTTTGAGTATTCCAGAATTTTGAGTGCTGGATTTATGAGGTTATATTGTAGAAAGAAAATGTTAAGTGAGTGTGTGCTGAATTTTTAGGTTTTTGAAATGCATTAGCTTCTTTGATTTCTCTAGCTCATTCTTTCTGAAAATTGAGCATTTTTAAAATTTTCTGTCTACTAGCATGGTATCATGACATTTTTGTGTGACTTTCTTTGCCTAGTCTGAATGAATAGGCCAGTGAAGAATAGCAAGTACCATGAAAAATATTTCTCTGTGATCATACTTTCACACCTCGTTGGTGGATGTCGTATGCATACACTATTCTAGGTTCATGAATGGTTGTTACTGATGGAAAAGTTCTTTCCTGTCTTGTTTTTTGCTCCACTACCTATTCAGTCAAGCAAAGTTGATTTTTACATTGTCCAGTTTATCTTATTCCAGTATTGCTGTCAGAATCCAAAATTGCAAGTAGCCAGGGAGAAAAAAGTCCTGGATTTGAACCTAGCTTATTTTTAAAAAAAACATGAAAGCAGACTCTTCTGCAAAATCACTTAACTCTTAAAAGCTGGATCCAGAAGAAAAGCAGTTAATACCATGAAGCGCGTAAAATAAAAGTAAGAAACACTATTAAAAATGAGAGCTTTGACCATTTTGCCAAATAGACCATTCTACATCCTAGTAGATACCTCATTGTCTGGATATTTTTCTTAAAAGTTACTTTGAATTTCCTGCCCTTTCTTTAGTTTACAACATTTTTATGTATCTCCAAAAGCATAACTATTGGTGTGTATGGATTAACTGTTATAAGAAAAATCAGTTTCTCAGCTTATAGGTTCTTTTTGTTTTCTATGTATCTTCCTTATTTGACCTATTTAAAAATTCTTCTTAGTGAGGTGACTCAGAGATGAATGTGATGTTTCAGATTGTGCCAGGGACGTGCAGAGAGGGATTATTTAAGTAGCACAGAATTCTTACTCCTGTATCATATTGCAAAATTATATAATTTACAGTCCTCTTTGTCTTTTCCAGCCAGTAACCAGTATTCTGGTTATTCATCTTCTATGAATTTTATTTGAAAACTTGGCATTTAAAAAACCATGCTGCAGGAGCCCTTTGTGAACACCTTTTTGGCAAATGTCATAGTGAATTAATTGGGGGTCTTACTGTGGGGAGGAAGCTCAAGTTGAAGCCAACATAATTGTAGAATGCAGCTTGGAAACGTTCTTAGTGCACAGACTAGACACATTACAGATGAGGGTAAGGATCACACTGCTTTTTAAACCAGGAGTACTATCTAGTGGGGGCTCACCTCCACATTCATTAATGCACACTAGTTGCTGCACATTTCATTTAGTACTTGCTTAATGAAGTACTTGATCTGAGCCTTCAAGAGGCTGAAAAGCAATGTGCAGTGCAGCACGCTGGCGCTGCAGTAGCACCAGTGCACGGCATTTAGTGACACGTACTGAACAGTAGCCTAATACTACTGCACGGTAGTGTATTAGCACAGTTTTTGCCTGGCAAGCTTCTGCACAGTGTTATTAGGCTACTGTGCATTATAAGTGTCTCATATAGACGTGCCCAGGGAGGAGGAGTTGTTGTTGTTGTTGTTGACGACTTCATACATGGATAAGTAGTGACTCACTTTGAGGGAGGTCATAATAAAATGTTGCTTTAAGGGTAGAATGGTTATTGAGGTTGTGGTGATGCTTAAAGGTATCAAATGTTGCTTCACAACTGAGATTTATTTATTTTTTTGTCTTGAAGACCATTCTGTGTAACTATTGGTAAAGAAAAAATGCTATTTTGTCTCATAGTTTTATAAAGAAATTCAATTTCTTGGGGAGTTATTTGAAACCGGGAGTATGCTGCATTTGGTATGAAAGTTATGTTCTTTTTGTTCAAAAGAACAAGTATATGTCTTTGTGAAATTATATTTAGACTTCCAATTTTCCCGAGTTTAATGAGCATATTTTCATGTGTTCATCTTTGGTAAGTATGAACTTTGTCATTTTTTCTATGCTCCCATGTACTCCCATGCTCAGCGTTTTGCCATGCGTTTTGGCATACATAGCTTTCATATTTCTTGCCTTTCCTGCTATTCCAATAAGTACATTTGTGCCAAAAACAGATTACCTGTAAACTTTATGAACATTTGAGGGAAGAAATAGACTGCAACTGAAGCACCACAATTACTTGCCTTCTTTAAGGCTGTGACTTTTTTGTAGCCCTTGGATTTTGTCAGATACTTATTTTTTCCAATGGGACAAAATTATTCTGGCAGATAAAAGCATTTTTTAAAATTAAAGTGTAATTTTTTTTTCTGTATTTCATTGAAATGACTCCTTATTTTGAGACTTTAACCTTGGCACTCTGCTCACATTGTAACTTCTTAAAGAAGAAAAGCAGTGTGCTCCCAAACTTCATCAGAGACGCATTTCCATGTGATTTAGAGGACAGTGGTGTTTTGTTACATGTAGGCTGCACTTGGCTAAAATTATTATGAGAGTGCCTTTATTGCAACTATGCTACACTGGACACATGGGCTAAAAACAGATATTGGGTTCATTCATTGCAGGTCTGATTTGTTTCAAGTTTCGACTTGCATCAAAACAGGTGCAGGACGGTCTGTTTACAGTCACACAGCTTGAATGGCAATTAACTCAAATTAGCCCCAGTTGTCCTGGGGGAAAAGTGTTATTTCTGTACTTCACAGGTATTTAAAATGGGACAGTGGGCTAGCATTTTTTTAGGATCCCAGAATAGAAGGCTGCATCCAGGAGAAATCTGATGTCTGCTTTCAGCCATAGTATGCTAAAAGTCCTTTACATAGAGAACTGAATAGTAAGTGGCCTTGCATTACTTATTTCAGAATTCATGATAACAGAAAATACAACCTTGGGCTGAATATTATCTGTGGAAGTAATTGAGTGGTAAACAAAGCTAATTGCCATATGTTTTCCTACTGCTGAGATTCAATTTCCCTGACCATTTTTACACCTTAGGCTCTAATACTGTTTCCTAACATGTTTCATAACCATGCTGTCCAGCCTGCTGCATACCAGAATTCATATTCTGACACCACAACAGTGCTAGACAACCTTGTTCTGTCTTGGTGTAACCTGTAACTTCATACTGTTCATTTAAAAATGCTTAATGCCACTCATCCCTATGGCCCAAGTAACTTTGATATTTGTTTTTAAAACTGTTCCTCTTTAACTTTTAAAATTATAGATTATTTTAATAAATTCCTAGCTAGGTCATTATCAGAACACACACAATAAATACATTCATGTACAATAAAAATGTTTCATGTATTTGGGTTTTGTTGTACTCCCCCTCCCTCCAGCTTCTTTTTTTAATTTATTAAATTTAAGGCAGGTGTGGTGCTGGGCATGCGACATCAAATGCCAGTTCTCCCACAACTTGAGCAAAGACTTTGCCTGTTCCAATAGTTCAGTTTTATTTGAATTGAGAGAGGAGCAAGGGTTGTTTGTGGGCATGCTGCCTGCAGTATGCCTGAAAATAACAGACTTGCTGCTGGTCTCCAAGAAATTACCATTTTGCTGTGTAAATTGCACAGCATGGGCTTGGCTACAAGAGCCATTTTTCAGCCCTTTAGTTTTTTAAATGTGAAGTTTAATATCCTAAACTTATTTACTCAAAGATAGATCTGAACAGTGTTTGTGTTTGGAATTAGTATGTTGCTGCTGTATTCGTTTGTTGCTGTTAGACGTTTAAACATGATCAGAACCATTTAGGACCTTTATACTCTGGAAAATTACATTATGACCTTGAAAAGTCACGATAATACACTTGGAACTCTTGTATAGTCAGGGGGCATTATTTATATGATCAGAAACATGCACAGTATGTGTTCACTTTCAATCGGAAAATACAGATATAATCTAAAGGAAAATGTGACTTGGAATTTTTGAACTGCTTTCATGTGTGTGGAACTTGAAAATAAATCACTGTGGACTGATTTTAGTCTAACCATTGCCAAAGTTTTTGTTGTTGTTCTATGGACACGTTTTGTAGATTTATTACTTTTTACAAAATCAATTTTATTGGACTTTTTTTACAAGTTAGAATGAAGGGTTACTTTGTTCAGATGATGTGATTCAGATCTGTTTTCTCTAAAAATGTCCCTTAGTACAACCATACTCTAACTGTGTGGAGAACTTGCTTGTATTCTTGTTTAGAACTGCCAGAATGGTGGAGTGTAGGCCTAGGTAGCAGCATAAGCTACTAGAATTCAGGTAGCCTGTTACCTATATTTTATCAATCATACTGGGTTTTTGCATACATCTTTTGATGATAAATTCACTGAAGCCAAATACTCCTTGTTTATATAAAACATTTTAAGCAAAACCATTATACCCTTTATTTAGTACTAAATGTATATGATCACAAAAATGTTAGAAAGACTGATAGAACTTGTCCTGGATTGCATTGATTAAAATTAAGATGTAAAGAGAATTATAAGGATGCTTATGAAAGGAATTATGTAATTAGTAATCCAGAGGTATTTAAAAGCACTATGAAAAAAAGAACGTGGCTAGTTGGCTTTGGCTCAGATTAGGTTGGTATGTATTAAACTGTGTAGTTAGGATTTTTTCTCTGATTTCCTTTTCACGGCTACACCAAAAGTAACCTTGGACTTTCTTATTTTTATATTTGTATCTAGTTATGATCAAAGGAGTGAACCAAACCTTTTTCTATTGGTTACCAGCGTACATATGGTTACTGGCAATTCTGACAGAAATTTGCCTAGCTTGGTGAGAGAGCTTTGGATTATGTTTAGAAAAAGAAATAGGGGGACTCAACTTTAATAGTCCTTAGATTTTTGCTGATCTGTATCCACAGATTGGAAAAGGAAGTTGTGAAATCAGTATAGGTTTATATATATTTTAGCATATAAGCAGATGTTGTAAACAAGTAGATGTCTGAATATAATATCTATAATCTTTTCTATATGTTAGAACATTAATTTTGTTAATTGCCTTTCATATATATTAAGATCAAATCTGGCATTGTGAGCTGTATGGAACTTTTGCAGTGCTGAGATCTGAGTTTTTGTTTTAAACTGTCTTTGGCATATAAAGGTCAATAAGAATTCTTAATTGATTGCAGATCTGTTACCACTGAGTAATAGTGATGCTATTTTAAATTCAGCATTTAATCCCTACAAACTAGGAATGCAATTGCAGCGTTTAGCCTGAGCCTATGTTTAGTTACATGGCATGTGTATATTCCCAGCAAGTTCTTGAATGAAGTTTGGCTGGTGACGAATCATACCAATGCAAGCTGTAGGAAGCAAATGAAAAGATGAATAGAGTCACCTCTGTTAGGAAAACTTTTCAGATTCAGTTTCTTCAATATTCCACAGTCTATTTATAATAAACAACTAACAACAACTTAACTCCATATTTATTTCTTAGATCCATACTGTAGTATAACAGCTGTTACAGGTCGTAGATTTCATAGCCATTAGGGCTAGAAGGGACCTTGCAAGATCATTGGGTCCAGCCCCCTGCCCAAGGGGCAGGCAGTTAGCAGGGGTCAAATGATCCTAGTAAGATAGGCATCCAAGTGTTTCTTAAAGGAATCTAGAATATGTGCCTGCACCATCTCTGGGGGAGTCTATTCTAGGCCCTGGGGACTTGGACAGTAAAGAAGTTTTTCCTTATGTCCAGCCTAAAACAGTATTCCAAGAGTTTGTAACTATTGGACCTAGTCTTCCCATGGGGTGCCCTGGTGAACAGATGTTCTCCCAGTTCCTGGTGCATACCCCTTATATGCTGCCACCAAGTCACCCCTGAGCCTACACTTTTTCCAGGCTGAAGAGTCCCATGTCTCCCAGCCTCTCCTCATAAGGCCTGTTCTCTTATCCTCTAATCATTCACGAGGCTCACCTCTGGATTCTCTCAAGCTTTTCCACATCCTTTCTGAATTGCAGAGCCCAGAACTGGACACAGTATTCCAGCTGTCATCTCACCAAGGCTGACTAAAGTGGGAGGATGACTTCCTGGGTCTTGTTAGAGATGCATCGGAAGATGCAGGTCAGAGTTTTGTTTGTTTTGCTGGCTGTGGTGTTGCATTGGTGGCTCATGTCCATCTTGTAGTCGATCATGACCCCCAAGTCTCTTTCAGATTTGGCGTTAGCTAGAGTAGCACCGCCAAGCCTATAAGTGTGGTGTGGATTCTTTCTCCCAAGGTGGAGCACCTTGCATTTCTTGGCATTGAATGCTATCAGGTTTTAATCCACCCAGCTTGCAAGCCTGTCAGGGTCAGCCTGGATTGCCAGCCTATCCTCTAGGGTGACCACGCTTCCCCATAGTTTGGTGTCATCAGCAAATATAACCAGTCCACTTGTAACATCTGAGTCCAGATCATTTATAAATACAGTAGCAAATTGCCCGTCAAAAAATGACAGGGGGGAGAGGCCAAGTGGGAATGGAACACAGCGTTTGGCCCTGCACCCCCCTCCCCCTTTACCCTCCTTTGTGGTGGGCCTAACCCCATTCCACACCGCTGCAGCACCCCCACTTTGGAGCCAGGCCTGCTCCCCCCACCCTTGCCCCTGCTGCTTCAGCTGCTTTCTACTGCTCTGAGGCTGGGCCCACTCCTTCCACTCTGCCCCCCCCCCCCACCATGGCAGACTCAACCCCATTTCCCCCCCCCCCCCCCCCGCCCCATCCTTGCATCGCTGCTGCTGCTGCTACTGCTGCCTCCTTGATGGAACAGGGGGTTGCAGACCAGCTGCACTGGCCTGGCCCCTCAACCCCTTCCGTCCTGGGGTGGTGGGGCAAGTGGAGGCAGAGGTATGCATTCGCCCCCACCCCACACATTCGCAGCCAATCAGAGTGCAAATAAATCATTACAGCAGACAGACTAAGGCTTTTATATGTATGCTAGCCGATTGCCCATCAAGAATGATGGGGGAGGGACTGATGGGAGGGGACTGGGTTAGAGTCCTGACACCTAATGCCCCATGCTGCCGCTGTTCTGCCTCTTGCAGGGAGTGGGGTGGGGGAGCTGAGGCCAGCACTTCCCCTTCCCTCTGTCCAGCCCTTGGCGTGGCTTTGGAATCATGGCGGCACTCCCCCATATTTAGAGCATTCTGATTGGCTGTTTCCACAAGCCAGTCAGAGTGTGAATAAAGCATTACAGACAGACTTAGGCTTTTATAATATTAGAGTAGAATTGAAGAGTAAAGGTCTGAGAACAGAGCCTTGGGGGACACCACTGGTTACAGTGTGCCGAGTTGATTCAGTTCCATCAACTATCACTCTGGGTCCGTCCACAGAAGTAGTTCCCCAGCCATCAGACCATGAAATTGTCTAGACTTAAATTCTTCTATTTTTCTATGAGGACATCATGGGACACCAGGTCAAAGGCTTTCTTGAAGTCCAAAAATATGATATCCCTCTCTTCTCCTTTGTCCAGGTTTTGTTTGGCTTTTAGAAATTATGTTGTATAAAGTGCTGTATGTGATTTTGTTAAAATAAAGGTAGTTACTACATCTGAGGGGTTCTGTCTGCTAATCTTGCTATCATTCAAAATAGTAATACTTAGTAAGGAACCTTACTAAAATTACTGTTCTAAATTTCGTAAAGATCAGGTGTTAGAACCCATCAGATGCAGCAATCCCCTTTTCCCAACAAAATAACTTAGAGAAACATGATTAACATTTAAAAGTCAAAAGCAGTCATTATGCAAATTACATAAGGACACGTGTTTGAAAAATTTGAAGTTTATGGAACTGATTGTTTAGTTCAACTGAAATAAATAAAAGTAGTAAGATTTAAATGCTAATGCCTTAACTGCTGCTTCTCATGACCTTGTCATACACTAGATGTTTTCCCAGAATCATGCACAAGCAATGGCTCTTTCTGTTGCTGCAGCAAGGTCCTCCTTGATATAGGTCTCACCAAGGAGTTGGCAAATGAATATGCGCCCCATAGTGTTGCATTTCTCCGCACTTGCCTATATTCATGTCATTAGAGTAGCCCCATTTGATCACGTTTTATTTCTGATCTTCCAGTTTGCATGAGCAGGCAATTCAGGCATCACCATGTTGGCCAATCCAGATCCGTCCTTCTTGAAAAGCCTTCTTGGGGTTCCAGTTCCATTTCGGAGCACCTTATTGCTCGTAATCTTTCTTTATATAACTTTGGTCATGCCCTGTCCGTCGTTGTGTCCAGCTGTGTAACACTGATCACATCACTCTTTTGCATTTTAAGCCATTTAGCTACTTTGTGACCATAAAAGGGAATTTCTGCCTGGGGTCTTCCATCGGCTGTGATCTTTCTTTTTGCTTGCTATCTTTCTTCTGATATTAGGTAATGTAATGCCAGCCAGTAAGTACAGGCTATCCTTTGGTGTTGACTTTAGACATCCTGTTACTTCACAACAGCTGTCGTTTAGAACTGGGTCTAGTTTCTCAGCACGAACCGATCTTTCCCATATGGACTTGTGTACTCTGCGGTGGACTAACACAAGGCAGCAGTAGTGGTTCATACTGTAGCTGAGTTTGCTCCTCGCTTTGAGGTGACCAACTTGCACCGTATGTTGTTGTAGACACTGACTTTCCCTTTAGTCTTTAAAGGTAAATGTTCAGTCTAGTGTAACTCCCAAGTATACAGGATTTGATGATTAGTGAGTGGGATTGCATCCCAACTGATATTTAATTTCCTCTTGGCTTCTCTATAGTATAGGCGAAAAGCTGTGACCTGTGTCTTGGTTGGGTTGGCATGGCTGGTTCTTACTGTAGTAATCTGAAAGTTTGCTCAGTGTGCATTTCAGTCTGTTCTTAACAGTAATAAAGTCCTTCATTTGTGTCATGATGCATTGATCATCAGCATATATGAAGCTCCTCATATTAACCTGTATGGATTAGTCATTGGTATATATGTTAAAAAGTATCAGTGCTAGCATGCTATCCTTTGGGAGGCTATTTCATTGTCATCTGCAGTGGCTCCATTTCTTGCACAGTTCTATGTAAAACATCTATTCTTCAAAATAAATTGGATTATCTACACTAGGTGGTAGTCATGCATCATATTGTAGACTTTGGCAAGTAGGTTTCAGTGTTTGACTGCCACATATCACTGATATGTTTGGGTTGTAGGTCTACAAGCACAGCACCTGTTATCCCTTTGTCGAATCCATCTTTGATATCCCTTAGCAAAAGTCAGTAAATATTCTAAAAAAAAAAAGCCAAATTCAGTAGTCCTCTAGGAGGTAGAATTCAAAATATAGAAACTAAATCAGAAACTGGTAAATGTTATGGTGCGTAAGACATTTGTAATCCATTCCTACCTGCAGTTTTAACTTAAATATAGAAGTACTATAATACCTCCGTAATATTAGCACTTACATAAAAATGTGTCCCGAGTTTGATAGACACTATTATGCTTTAATTATCTGTTATCGTCCTAATAAATTGTCTGTCTGTGTATATATATATACAAAGTGTCAGTTAAACTGCACTGAATAAATAATAACAAAATGTATAAATTCTAAAATTCTAGATATCTTTTTATGCTAGGGCTTTGGTCGGATACCATGTTTTCCTCACGTTACACACCCAGAAATATAATACGCACCTTGTTTTTCAAAGCCATTATGAAGAATCCTCCCCCCCCCACCCCCAGAGTTACAGCTGCAGGGAGCAGAGACAGAGCCTAATCTTCAGCTGACTCGCACTCCTTTTCTTGACTAACTAAAACCTTAGCTACTGCTGAAGACTAGTCTCCTTGGATGAACCTATGATCTTGAAAATAGCTAAAGAGCTGTGAAATAGAAGAGACCAGAATAGAATAGAGTAGAAGAGATCAGAAGCCCTAGCAGACAGCAAAATTACTCCAAGAAAGGTTAGGTTGATTAGTGGAATGACCATTAAAAAGGAGAGATGATTAACATAATATGAAGCAAAGAGCAATGGACCATTAACTTAGTCACCCACTCATGGGTCATTGACTCTCAGCTGCATTGTGGAGCAGGAATCAAATCAGGGTGTTTCTGTCCTGGGCAAAAAAATGGCGTTTCCACTTAATACATGCATTCCAAAGTACTGATTTTGGGTAGAAAAGGGGCATCCTGTTTGTGAATTTGCACTATTGAATGCTGTGGAGTACAGTATCTGATTCAATGAGAAATACTTCCAATTAAAATTTACCATAAGCAAAAGATTCTTATATACTTTAGTCATATCTAATCAGAGCAATAGATTAAAGCGCATTATGGATATCAGTGTTCTGAAGTATATTTATTGTATCTTGTGTTACATCTGGAACAAGAGTCTTTCAGCATTTATGATTATTTTGTTTAAAAAACATAAAACTTAAGCTTGTAAGCTGCATCCTCAAACCCCTAGGGCTTCCTAATACATTTTGTAGGGCTCATATTATTGTCAGGGATTAAAGTGCGGCATTAACAATTTAAATGCGTGTTGTGTGGTATACCTGATTCAAATTGTAATGATGCTTTTTCTACTCCGTCTATAGCTTCCTGCAGATTTTACAAAACTGCACCTTACTGACAGTCTCCACCCACAGGTGACCCACGTTTCATCTAGTCATTCAGGATGTAGCATCACTAGTGATTCGGGAAGCAGCAGCCTTTCTGATATCTACCAGGTAGGATTGTTTTCTACCCTACTGATTCTTCCATTTTCTCCATATAAATATTTCTGAAATCCAAAATGACAACCCATAAAAGCAATTGTATGAACTAAGTTAATTTGTGCCAGGTACTGAATGCACACTTTCTTTTTTTCTCAACATCCATCCAGTAGAACAGCACAAATACCAATACATTTCAAGAAAACATTGCTTTTGTTTGAAAATGCAGCAATATGAACTCTTTATCCATTACTTACTAGTCTACTGCTTGCATGTTAAACAGCATTAGTAATCTAATGAGCCTGTGTAACAAGGCACCCGTGTTCTGTTACTCTCAGAGGTATGGGCAAAAACCAGGCAGCCCACAGCTGGCTGGTATCCCAATGAGGCAGTGCTGCCTGACTGCGGAACAGGGCCCAGCTATTATATATAAGGGATGGGCTCTGAACAGCTGGGGCAGCAGTGTGCTGCCAGGAACCTGGAGAGACATCACTGGCTGAGCTACTGCTCAGTACAACTCGGAGGTAAGGGAGGAGCTACTGGGGACGGCAGGAGGTTCCTTGTCCTGAGTACAACAGAAAACTGTACCCTGCTGGGAATAGTGGGCCAGTAGGACTCCCTGTGGTGAGTATGAGGCATCTTCTAACCCCAGACCCCACATCCCTGGTGGGTAGTTGGTCATCGCAGAGGAAGCCCAGGCTCACTGCAAGTACTGAGACAGAGCTGAGGTCAGCAGGAGGAGGGACCTGTGGGAGCGCCCAGACTCTCAGTGGAGTCTGAGGCTGCATTAGGGAGCCAGGAGGTAGGCTCCAGGGGGGATGGAGCTTGGAGTCCTAGTCCCATAGTGAGGGGCTTGGAGCCTAATGTGAGGGGACCTGGGGTCCAGGGAGGGGCTTGGAGCCTGGGGACAGGGTTTGGAGCTTGAGGACAGAACTTGGAGCCAGAGAGAGTCTAGGAACCTGAGGACAGGGCTCGGAGTGTGGAGATGGAGCTAGTAGGCCCAGAGATGGAGCATGGGGCCCAGTGTGGCACCTGGGGGCCCTGAGCATGTGTATATTGAATTGTGATAAGGCCAGGTGCTAGGCCATGAAACATCTGTGAGACATGGGACATAAGGGAAGGTTGGAATTGTGTACATAGGCCTTTGCCTTGTCACCAGGGCAGGTAAAGGGCAGCCTCCCACCTGATTAACATCTGGTAATCATTTACATCAAGGCATGTCAGGCGAGGTGGGCAGGTGGTTTGCCCAGGAGCAAGTGGGCGGGCTTACATTGAGAACGGCCCCGGGACGCCCGCTTGTTACAGCCTGACATACTTGTCCCACAAGTCCCACTTGTTCAATGACAGCATTACTTAATGCTTGTCACTCTCAAAGCCACTTGACAGAAATCTAGAGAAAAGGACTGTGTTACAAAGCTCTTCTGTATCACTTTCGGTTGACTCTATTTGTAATTGGTAGTATTGAAGGAAAGTGGTGATTTGATGTTTCATCATAAGAGGCCGTGTGGAACTTGGGAGATCTGAGCTCTTTTTATGGCCGTTTTGATGCCATTGAGTAAGCTGCTTCACTTCCCTTTGCCTTGTTTTCCTCAAATGAGTGCTTACCTCTTTGTATAGCCTTTTGTTCTACAGCTGAAAAACCTACAAGAGTTAGATCATCACCATCAGCATGTTTAAATGTAAGATCAGAAGTTTTCAAATTTTAACAGTCTGAAAGATTTAGGACATAGTTATGCAAAGAACTGCCAGCAAAACTCTGTGATGTAGCCCTGGCCTAAGGGAATGGTTAGGATTTAGGTTTATGGCGTGTGTTTGGGGAAGTGTACCATCTTAGTGTTAATCATTCATTTAAAAAGTATTTAAAATAAATTTAAAAATAGGGTTTTTTCCTAAAGTGCTTTAGAAACTATATTTGCATAATATCAATGAAATATAGGTCAGCAGCCTTGCAACAAGCCTCCAGACCTATATTTCATTGATATTATGCAAATACAAGTGGTTGCAAGTGGCAGTTATGATGTGCAGTGGTGTCAGTTTCTACACTGCAGAGAGATTTTAAGAAGATCTGGTACAAGTTTCTACCTGGGAAAAGTGTCATTGGTTTTAAACTATCCAAAGAGGAAGCAAGACTTTGCTTTTTGTTTTTTAATGTTCCTCCCCATAATGTATGTCGTAGACTACAACATTCAAAGCAGCTACAGAGGAATAGCCTCTGTTATTGTTTAATTTTGCAATGAATTCATACATGATGAAGTTTAGTATATAGAAATGTAATCTCCGTTATATAGAACATAGTGAGGACTTTGAGGTGAACCAGAAGGCCTTCTAGCACTGCTACCTCTGGGCTACTTTGAAAATCCCAATCAATACTTTTAAGATTTTTTTTGTAAATAATACTGATTATCTTTGTTTAGATTTCTGAAATTAAACACAAAAAAACAAAGAACTCATTCCCACATATAACCAAAACCCTTCACATAAAAACCATTACGTGTACTGCATAGGATAGAGGAAGTTTTAAAAACTTCTTATTCAAGAAACCACTTTAAATATGCACATGATAGTCCATAGCTATACAGGGTGGTTACAGATGTTAAAAAAACAAAATACAGAAACGGCACTTTACTTAAACTAGGTACACTCCTGCTCTGAGTCCAGTGCATGCTTGCAGATGTTAAAAAAACAAAACACAAAAAACCACGTTTTATCAAAAACAGCAGCATGTTAATTTGACTTGGCTCGCTCACCATCTGTATGGATTGGGCGCTTTAATGGGTGGGTTTTAGCGCTTTTATCTAATAACTGACTAAATCAGCTTTAGATAAAGCACCAAAAAGCCCTGCTGAAGTGCCCAATCTATACAGACGCTGCGGAGCCGGATTGAACTAATGTGCTGCTGCTTCTGGTAAAGTGAAGTTTTGGGGGTTTTTTGTTTGTTGTTTTTTTTTTTAATGGCTGCAAGCAGCCAGTTTTTAAATTTAAACTTTAAAGCCACTAGTTGAGAGTACATTGTCATTTTGGGGTATCTTAAAGTAAATATTGTCATTATTGTCACTAACCTGAAAACTACAATTATTCATATCTTATAGAACAGTGTGTATGTTATGAGTGAACTGACATTGTACATCATTAATCTCTCATCTTTTGTTTACCACAAGATAAATCAGTGTCTTGCTGCAATAGATGCATATTAAGTTTTGAAAATTGCTAGCACTTTTTTGCCTTTGGAAATTCTCTGTGGTCATATCAATTACTGAATAGTTATGGTCAACACTGAGATATTAATAGAAGCTGTCTTTGTCTAAAGTACCTTTCCTTTTAAGCTTCTCCTGTTTCTTTTTATTTAAAAACAAACTTTGAAAACTAAAATACACATCTGTGTAAACTTGGGCTTTGACAAATCTTGGGTATTAAATTATCAGAATAGTTTGTTACTTGGGGTTAATGCCCACATACAAAATGGAAATTTTCTTTTAGTTGCATGGATCTATTCATTAGGTCAAAGTAATTATGGGAAGAACTGATTAGAAAGATTATTGGCTTCAAGTGACCTGTTTCACAAGTGTCATAGAAATCAATACAAGCTTTTCTCTTGTTAAATTTTGAAAGAGATTATTAACTAACCCTTTACACATTTGAGTTTATGGTGTATCATTTTCTCAGTTAACTGTTAGCTCTGAGTTTTCTGTATAGTAAGCTTTTCATGGTGCGGCCTTAAGAACAGCTGTTTGCCATGAAAATAGATGCAGAGACCTTTTTGATTTCTGAATTAATCATGAAGCTGAATCTTTAGATGCTTTCAGCATTGATCTGAGAATATTTCTGTTTAAATATTAATGTTGTAACTAAATTTGTATGTTGAGTGCTGCACATGAGAGATGAATTCATTTAGGACAAGAATTACTTGCCAAGATAAAATATGAAATCCTTTCTTCAACCCTATCAGATGAAGAGAAAACATTGAAGTACCTTTGAATAAGACCGTTTAATATTATTTTTTCATATTTGAGTTTAGGAAGTAGGTTTATAAAGTGACATGCCATTTCATATTGCTCTTTGGAGAGGATAAGGAGGCTGGATATATTAAGTGATTGTTCTTGGCACACATGAGCACATACATACAATAATGTCCACCCTGTCTCTTTTTTACTTTGAAAAATGGCCTTCTTGCATACAGTACCTGCTTCCTGTTTGGACACCTACCATTTAAACTACTGCAAACTGATGAGCCCAGTTTGGCAGTGAAGAAAATTGGATTGTTGAGAGTGCTATGTTTATTCCTTTTCTCATTTTTAGGTGATGGAAATTGTTATTTTAGCCTTTTCCTTTGCCAGTCTTTCTTTGCTATATCCTGTAATAAGACTGCATGGCTTCCAGTCAGCCTGACATGCCCTCTGGTGTCTGCTCCAAATATTCTGGATCAGTAAAGGAAACTGCTAACATCCTTTCCAGGAACCTCTCGGATACACATACCCATTGGAAGTTTTCAAGATGTGGTCTTGCTCTAGTGACTTTTAAAGGAAAACGAGCTGCATTTCATACCCATCTTCCCCACAAAAGTTATTTTTCCAGTAGAACAAAAACCTTAACATCATTTAAATCAATGTACCAGTGTGCACCTTGGTGCACTCCTTGTTTTTGTAATATACTAATAAAAAGTACCATTTAAAACTGTTACTTGCAGATATTAAAATAACAGATTGACCTTTGATGCTGTCTGGGGTTGTCCTGACTGCATACTTCAGTGTAGTGTAAAAATGCCTCTTCTAACTCTGGTACTACTTTGGGTAAATTAGACCAAGCTGAGCTCTGTGCTACTGCAGCTACTCCACTTCCAGAACCTGAGCTAGCTTATTTTACAGCTAGCTTAGGTATCTCTGCATTACACTACAGTCTACAATGCAGACATACCCTCAGAATTGGTGTTTATGTGCAGTTCATGTCAGTGAATGATTAGTTGTGCTACTCAAAAAGCCAATTTGGCAATTAGACAGCTGGAGGCTAGGCTAGTGTTTTTGAGTTGTATTGTTTCATATCCTGAAGACATTCCATCTGTAAGTTAAGCACACAGTTAAACGTGCCTACTCCTCTGTTGTACTATAAATTACATGATTACAAGTGTGTAAATAATACTTGAATATATTGAAAATTTAGACTAGAAGTTAAGGGTATTGGATAGTATGAATGACCATGCTTGGCAAATAAATGGAGAAAGAAATTCATCCTCTAATTTACAATTTGCATAAAGCCTTTGTAATGTTTTTCATAGTAAATTGATAGTGATAGCCTAGAAATTGTAGCCTTCCAACCAGTCTGTCTTATACTGCCATGCTGTTCACCAAAACACAACTTACACAATGCACTATGGAAAGGCCTGTGTGGTTCAGATTGTGGCCTATTTTTCTTTACAGTCATGGGGTGAAATCCTTAATGTCAGTGGAATTTGCCATTGACTTAACTCCAAACTTTTCCTGTGATTCATATGGTGGGAGTAATTGACTTAAGAATTACGGGTGGGGAAAGGATACTATTTTCATTTGTGAGAGCAGACATTCTAGCAATGGTTGACTGCTTGTCAAGGCCCTGGTTTTTCGCCCTCCTTTCCAGGGGTCACTGGACACTGCATATATGAAACCCATTTATCCCCCAGAAAATAATGCCATGTGGTCTTGGTATCAGTAGAGCAGTTAAAAAAAAACAAAACAAAAAAACCCACAAAAAACCCAAAAACCTAAATCTTCCCTTTCACTCTTTATAATACTGAAGATGATTGTGAAGAGACCTTTCTGTGATATTCACTGAATACAGTAGAAAGACCGTTTTTGGGTCCTTTTTAATGCACCTCAAAAACTGCTTGGTCTTGGAAGCTCAGATTAAGGAAAAACATTGATTTCATGTTTGTAACTGTTGTTTGTTATTAAATAGATTATAGCAACCTTCTAACTCATCTAAAAGCTAATATCCTCTTATCTGGTACAGTTTTTCACATTTACAGTAGATTGGAAGGTGGATGGTTAAACAGTAATGTTTTATGGCAGGGCTGTCCAACTTCACGTGGTGGGGGTCACATGCCTCACATGGCTCACTGGTGTCAGGCTGCCTGGGACCCCTGCTGCCTCTGTGCAGTCCCCCTGCTGTCACCACCATGGGGGCAATTCCTCCTTGCTGCTGCTACTTGAGTAACTTGAGCCCCCCTGCTGCCAGCATCAAGTAGGAGGATATTTTCTGGCTCCCTTTCCTCCTCTTCCTTCCCCCTTCCAAAATCTGCTGCTACTGACCAGGTAGCACAAGTGCCTCCCCTTCTCCCTGTTGGTGTTGCCAGGCAGGTACCTAACTTACCAGGTGTCCCTCTGTGCTGTCCTACTCCAGAGACCCCAGCTGCCATCACAGCAGCCAAAGCAATGAGGGAACTGGCAGCTGGAGCCTGTGGGCCACACATTAACCCTTTGTGGGCTGGATGCAGTCAGCAGGCTGTCAGTATGAAAGCCCTGTTTTTATGCATGTTATCTTTATTAAGCTTTGTGATGGCATTAGACTGTACGGTGTGTTTAGGATGTGCTAGCCTTTTTACTAAGGGCCTGGCAGCTTTTTTGACAATATGATCATCCTGACTTCTTAAGTCTTTGGGTATCGCTACATTCCAGATAACTGACAATAATCATTAAATGTTGGTCAAAAGTGCCACTTCTTTTAACAGGATTCATATGCAATATGTTGACACCATATATGGCTAATTTAAAAAGTCTAGTATTAAGTCAAAAGGCCATTTAAAAATATTTTTCTCTGGTTTATAGAGCACAGTAACTCCATTGACTAAAGCAGAGTTATTCCTGTTGTGATTGTGAGAGATCTATTGCCTCATAGAGCAGCTTTGAGTTCTAGCTGCAGGAAGCAATACTTACCCTATACATCTAAACTTAAGGGTTTCATTAGCTGCAAAAGTCAGAGTCAATTATTTGCTCATGGTGATCACAGATAATTAAATTAGGACTGATAGCCCTGCTTTTTGTGATGCTGCTGCTTGTTTGTCTACCCATGATTTCAACTAGGGATGGGATTCAGCTCCAGAAAACCTGCCATCACAGGTTTTGATGTTGCTTCTGGTTCTTTGGTAACTTTTTAGCATTTGTCTCTAGCTTTAGGTTGTGAAACTACTTTAAAAGGTAATTGTTTTAAAAAATTATTTAGGAATCGCTGAGTTTTAGTTAGTATGCATCTCCAAATCTAGGGCTCTCATTTATGCTTACTTTCAGATAAATATTTATTGTTTTTAAAAAAGCTTAACATTTTCTGCCAAATAGGTTTAAAATTATCTTAAATCCACTCAGGCACTTATTACATTGAAGCTCAGTTTGTTACCATTATATGTTGTATCTACAATTGCAGGTGGTATGAAGCTAGAAAGCTGGGCAAAAAAATCATTTAACAAAATTCAGTCTTAGGATAACAAAAAGAACCAATAGTGAGCTGTGAAGCATTGTATGTTTTATGTTACTTTTGCTTGAGAGTTGAAACCTGTTGCTGTTATGACAGTGCATGTATTTAGTCTTGTATTTATCGGCGTGTTTGAATACAAGTTCAGTTTAGGTATTAATATCCATGTGAGCCATGATGCTTTTTGAGAAACTTGACCTTTTTTGTTTTCTGTGGAAATAATACATGATAACAATAAGATGATTTCCAGAAAGAACCAGGGAATTAGTAATGGGCAAATTCACCTGAGCCAACACATTCAGAACTGTAGTTTCCTACAGAATTGTGTAATAATCTGTTGAACTGCCCGGCTTTCTTCTGCTCTTAAAAAGGGTGCCATTTCTGGGGGTTACTAAAGTAAATATCTTGGAATATGAGATATTGACCTAGGTTCTGTTTTCACATGTGTATCATATACTGCCAAAAGAGGTTGAGCTTATGTCAATACTGCAGTAATTGAAGTCATCTATACGTAGTCCTAAAAGAGCAGAAGATTATGCTCATTTTTTCTTTGACAAGCTTATGACTTCCTTCTTGCTCCTCTTTGGATAGTTGCCCCAGTTCTTTTTAGCATAAGCGCTGTTGCTTACATGAAGGAGATTTTGAGAATCACAGCTATTATAGTTCCTGTGTCCCATATAGTACAGTATGATAAAAATGCACTTGACTGTGCTGCTTACTTCCAGAAACTCTGAAATGGACCCTTCTTTAGAGCACTGAGACCTGACTTGGGAGACAGTTTCAGACAGAGAATGTTTTCATGAGAAGCTTGGATTTCCTTGTAAACTGTGATAGGGAGGGCTTGGCAGGTGCTGTGGCATTAAATCAAGGGCTGCAGAAAAGCACCTTTATCTGAGATGACAGATCTGTTTGTGGGATTTATTAAATATTTGATCTTAAAATTGGATGATTAAAATGCATTTACCTCAAGGTACTATTAGAATGACGCAAACAATGTGTTGGCTGGATTTTTATTAATTTCCATGCTGTCTAAAGCAGATTTAAATTTGGTGGATATTCTGTGTACTCCCTTTGTGGTGCAACAGCAATGATTTGACATTTTCCCCACAACTATGAATTCTTGTATCTTTATACTTATAAATAAATAAGCATCTTTGCTGTACCATTCTGTCAGTTTCTATTATGTAGTCCTTATGTAAACAGCTGGTAGATCCTTCATTCTTTAGGATTAATTTAGTGTAAGTGCTTGATACCAGCGTGTTTAATGACGGCATCATTTACCATGGTCATAGAAAGATGCAAACACATAATTTTGGATGTCTTAGGCCCCTGGCAAATATCACATTAACCATGTGATTAATGTGTTAATTGCATGATAAATTATAACATGCCACGTGCGCAATGGGTTAATGACATGTTAAAAAAGGCAAACCATCCATATAGATGCTCTACATTAAATTTATCATGCATCAACTTGAATATATGGCAGCATGGTGCAGCTTTGAATTTGTCATTGCACAGGGTGCTCCCATTATGGGGCAGGAAGGTGCAGCTTTAACTTGCTGGTACCTGACTTGCCACATTTGGGTACCTCTAAAGCTGTGCCATGCAGCCTGATGCTGCCCACAGTGACTGACGCCAGGCTATACAATGTGAATGTAAAGGTCCAGGTATATAATGGAATCTGAGGAATTTTATCCTAGACTTTTGAAGTTGCACATCATGCCATGCTAGATCTTGAAGATATGGCATGACAGGATTCATGATTTTTTGGGGGGAGAGTCCAGGATAAAATTATTCAGATCCCATTGTATATTTAAGTTTGTCATGGCGCGGGGGCCTAGGAGCAGCCGTGATCTCTCCTGGTGCCCCCTACCATGCCAAGTTAGTGATCAAGCACCCTCATTCTCACCTGCCCACGTCTTTGATGTTATCTAATTTTATAATGGAGGCTGCCTTTTGTCCCTTTGGACACGGTGCTCTTGTTTATCCTGGCCCCTGTTCTGTATGGAGTGACCTGGTGCACCCCAGCCTTATGGGCTATGCGTGGCTCCTGCCTCCCCTTATACCATGCCCCAAGCCTCTCAGGTGTACCGGACGTTGTTGGGTCAAACTAACTATTGCCCGCACCCTTGCGGACGTCCTCCAGGCCCACCTCTCTCTGTGCTCGCCCCCTCCCCGGGGCTTCCTCTCTGCACTTGCCCCCTCTCTGGGGCTCGCGCTCACGCCCGCACTGGGGCCTTGCCACAATTGGGGTTAGGCGGCCTCGGCCTTACCTGGCCCCTAGACCCCTTTTCTGGGTCCTGTGCCCCACTGGGGGCTTCCCACAATTGGGCTCAGGTGGCCTTGGCCTTACCTGGCCCCTAGTCCACCAAACTCCCCTCTCAGGGTTGGGGTCGGTGTGCCCCCTGACTACTGTGCCCTCTCTGGCACTAGACTGCTGTGCCCTCTCTGGCACCAGGAACCCCCACGCTACTGGGGAACTCCTATGAGGCCTCCTCCAACCCCTTATAGCCTCACCCGGTCCTCCGGTTGTATAAAACTAAAAATAGAAAACTCAAGCCCCTGGGCTACAACATAAACTCTAAGCAACCTGTCTAACCCTTATTCAGCTCCCTACCAGGGCTTCCTCCACCTGGTATCCTTGACCAGAAGCTGCTCAGGCCACCCGGCTTCCCTACTCTGCTTGCTCCCACAGAGCTCCTTCTTCCTCAGCTGCCAGAGGGGAACTGCTTCCCTGGTCTCAGCCTGGATCACCTTTATAGATGTCAGGCCCTGCCCCCTCTTGGTCAGCTGACCAACTGTGGTTGCCCTGGCAACCGGCATCTGTATCTCTTCATAGGGGCAGGGCACCAGAGTGCCCCTGCGACAAAGTTCAGTGCACAAACAATTAAACCACTAAAATCTGCCAGTGGTCTCAAGTATGTTTTATTTAATAGTTTAAGTGTTCAGTTATTTTCCCAAGAGACTGATCTAGTGGATATAAATATTTGTCCCTCTGAAAATACAGATGCCTTTCTCCTTTTAGTCTCATAACCTAAAAAGTCACTCATCATGTATTTAACTATGAATGCTTTGTACAAACTAAGCATAAATGTTTCTAAACATGTTTTGTTCCTAATACTGACTTTCTTGTTTGAAATACAATGAAGGAAAAAATTAGAAATTAGTGTGGCATGCAGTATTGAATAATTGATCTTCTCCATAGTAAAATTCATTTGTTTCTATATTTTTATGTACAGAATATGTTGGGGTATTTTATTTTTAACAATTTGTGTGCATATCTAGGCCACTGAAAGTGAGGCTGGTGATATGGACCTGAGTGGGTTACCTGAGACAGCAGTGGATTCAGAAGATGATGATGATGAAGAAGACATTGAGAGGGCATCAGACCCTCTTATGAGCAGAGATATTGTTAGAGATTGCCTAGAAAAAGACCCAATAGACAGGACAGATGATGATATTGGTAAGTTTTTTATGAAACCTTGAAGAGGACAATAGAAAATCAAGTCTTAGACCATCTAATGCTATTTAATGTGTTTTAGCTGGCATTTTTCAATCCCAAAACTGAGTAGAGCACTCTTCTTTTAACAGCTGTGTGTGTGTGAAATAATTCAGTAAATTGTTTACAGCATCAATTGATTTTTGCAATTTACTTTTGAATGACTGGAATAAATAAGTATGGTAACAATAACAGATATGAAACTGGAAGTGTTAACAAAGGAACTTAGTTTAATTTTAAATTGGTACTCCACTAACATGTTAAGCATATTTTTTTTCTAATTAAATTTATAATAATACAAAGTGCTA
The DNA here is from genome assembly GCF_052110815.1 of Crocodylus siamensis. NCBI lineage: Eukaryota > Metazoa > Chordata > Crocodylia > Crocodylidae > Crocodylus > Crocodylus siamensis. The sequence goes on along the minus strand of NC_143396.1, from coordinate 86,877,697 downwards.
TTAACCTAAAATAGAATTTTTTTGTAAGAGAAGCAGGTATTCATGTGTTTATGTGTAGCACAGGGTTATAAACATAGCAAGTTGTGCTCTCTTTCTTTATGAGTATACTTAGACTTAATTTACCTCAATCTGTTAGATTCCTTGTTTAGTATATATTTTATTCCACATAAATGAAAAAGAAAGGAAAAAAAAGGAAAGTAAATGTTGGGGTATTCATGGATACTTAAAGTGCTATCCTGTTGCAACTAAAAGTGCAGTTGCACATTATGCTTAAACCATAGTAAGTGCACTTAAAATGTGAGTATCTGCATATTAAATCTAATTTGTGGTAAATGCTTTCTGAGGGTCTCAAAGTTATGCCACATCAGATGCGGGTTAATTCTGGACCGTGATGCCTAGCTTATGTTCGGGTAACTTCAGTCTGATCAATGGAAATAAAATGAGCTATTTGGAGTCCTCCACCATGGGCTAAGTGCAGACATCTGAGGAAGCTAGGGGGAGGTTAGATTGTGTTTAGTGACCACCTGATCTAAGGTGAGTTGGGATGAGGGAAGGCTAATGGGGGGAGAGTTGGAGGGACAGGGGGGCAAGTAGGCTTGGGGGGATCAGGGGTCCACAGGAGCAATCAGGGCGGTGGGGAGGCAGGCAACATCCATGGGAGCAATGGGGGGGGAAGCATCTGGTGTCTGTGGGAGGATTAGCAGGCAAGTGGGATCCACAGGATAGATCAGTGGAGGGGAGGCGGGATCTTTGGGAGTGATTGGGAGGTAGACAGGGTCTATGGGGGTGCTGATGAAGTCTGGGAGAGTTTGATGGGATCAGGAGGGCTTGTAGGGTCTGCAGGAGGGGGACCAGAAGCTATTTTTGCCCCCCTACCTCCCAAGGGAACTTTAAACCCCCATCCTGCAGTGGTGACTGCTGATCAGTCTGACACCTGGAGTGGCTTGCAGGGTGGGGGTTGGAGGGACTTGGCTGGTTAATGGGGGTGGGGTGGGGTGGGGTGCCGTGCCACTAGGGTTGTACAAAAAATGAAGTCTTGGGACTGGGACCAATGGTTGGGCTTTCTCAGCCTTGGGGCTGTGCAGGTAACTTTACTGAAGTTCCATGCACCAGTTTAACCAGATCAATTAAATTTGAGTGTACATTGATCCAGGACTATTTTAGACTAGGTTCCACCACTTTTAGACCATTCTGCGTGTGTGGAACTTCTGTACTGTTATGGATTTAGATTGATTTCTGAGCACTGATACCATATCTAAGTGTAAGGGCTGCACCTGGATGAACAAAGTTAGACAGCATGGGCATTTTTAACGTGATTTAACATCCTCCCCAAATGCCATGCATTACTCAGCTCCCTGTGCCTCCCTACAAAGAGCAAGAATTGAACCTCTGTGTCCTGGCTCTTAGTTGCACCCCTGCTCACTAGCCCCCCTGTTCATCAGCAAGTCAGAAATGTGCTGGCAAGAAACGGTACTAATCCTTAACATGTGACTGCTCATGGCACATTCTATGTTTTACATTCCACAACTTTAGTATGGTTTAAATATAACGTGCAAGTTCACTGTCTTAGAGACTAGCTTGTAATTTGACATCAGGACCTGTGTGTGACAAAAATTTCTGCAGACTGAAAAGGGGAGGTTAAAAGCCTTGGATTAATTCACTGTCTACAGCAATATAAACAGTGAAGAAAACGCTATGGATTGTAATACTGTTGTGTTTCAAGTTAAAAACAGGATTTCCATGTGTTTGTGTATTTTTTATTAATGAAGCATGGTTTTTATTTGAATGCCATTGAACCTTACAGCCTGTGTATTGATGAGCATCTACTCAGGTTTTAAAAGGCATGTCAATATATATGCTAATGTAAAAAAAGCAGCAAGTTCCAAATGGAGGTTTCCACTCATCCCCATTCTGAATCTTTGATTGCTTTTTAACTTTTGTAGCAAAATAAGTTTTGTGATCATTAAGCCTCCAACTCATTTTGGGATGTGAAAATCAGTGGGTAGTTCTTTTTTGGCTTGTATTTCATCACCAGTAATGCAGAAAATATCTTGACTCTTAGACCACACAGTGGTGTTACATTTCTACTGGGAGAACTACCTTTCTCCTGGTAGATATGACAAAATTAACATTTTGTGTTCAGTGTCCCCCGGGGGGGGGGGGAGGCGGAACATGCCCTTTCCATGAGAAGATATTGCAGGGAATAAGACTGGAATATCTCCTTTGCGAGAGAGTTCTCCTCATAAGAACAAATTCTTGAGTGCTCCCCCTGACCCCAGTCTGAGAGCAGTGTTAACTGCCCTATACTAGGGACTATGCACTGCTGCTCCCCTCTCCAGACTGGCCTGGAAGGAGAGTGGGGCAGTGCTTTCTGCCTCCCCCCCACCCACACCAGTGAATAAAGAACAAGCTGAGGACTTTACCTCTTGTTACTTCTGCTCCCAGGAGGACTGTGGGCAACAGATTTGAAATGCTGTGTGGTGGAGCTGTAAAAACTAAACTGAGAAGTAGTGGCTGTGGATCTGCCTTTTTTGTAAAGTCTGTTCAGTGTAATAACTTAATATATTTTAAATGTGACTACTTATATAGCTTTATTTTAGTGCTTATATTCTTTTTAGTTTGGATCTAAGCTGTAGCCAGCTTCAGTATAGGACATTGATACCAAAATATATTTATTTTTCATTTTAAAATATATTTTATGTCCATTAAAAGAGCCCAATATGGTTTTAATTACTGCAGTGGCTCTATGCAGTCATTGAGAATCCATTGAATATATTCAAAGCACTTGGTTACATTACAGTTCTTTCATTATGCTGGCTTTTATTGGTAGATTTTCTATTGATGATATAACAAGCCAGTCTGTGCCTACAAAATACCCTGTAATTACAGAAGACCTCTGTACATTATTTGTCAGTATACAGAGAGGATTGTGCAGTGTTTTAATTTAACCCTAAGGCATCTATCTTTCTGAAGAGCTGTCTTTACTGAGCTTTGTTTTTTTGACATGTATAACTCAGTGGGCTTTTTTATCCTTCAGAACAACTATTGGAATTCATGCATCAATTGCCTGCTTTTGCCAACATGACTATGTCAGTGAGGAGAGAACTCTGTGCTGTGATGGTATTTGCAGTTGTGGAGAGAGCAGGAACCATAGTACTAAATGATGGGGAAGAGGTCAGTGGAACGTATTTGAACTTGCTCTTTAGCAAATATCACGGAATCTGGAGACGCATCTAACAAGAATAAAAGATTCCTTTCTAATAGCTTAAATGTAGCACTGAGCAAGCAAATAACTTGTATGCTTGCTCTCTGTTGCTTTGTATTGTGTTGACTTGTATTCAGTTATAAATTGTTTTCTATTTTGTTAAAGCACCCAGAAGTTATTAAGGTCACGAGCTGAGCCCCACTGTGGGGCTGTTTGTAAGTAACCCACTAGTACAGGGGTGGGCAATTATTTTGGGCAGAGGGCTGTTTACTGAGTTTTGGCAAGCCATTGAGGGCTGCATGACAGGCAGCCAAGGGCAGATAATTATTAATTTTCTAAATTTTTTAGGGGCCCCGCGGGCAAGATAGAATGGCCTGGCGGGCTGCGTTTTTGCCCACCCCTGCACTAGAAGATGGGTTTCCCCACTCGTTCAACCTGAGGATTAAAAAGCAGCCTAGCATGATACTATCCATATGACTTTCTTATGGAAACTGGTATGCCTTAATCATGGATTGTCCAATATACAAATACAGTTCTTGTCCATCTGCTATGATTTCAAGCTTACTTTAATATTTTATATAGAACCATTTTTCTCCATTGTGATAGACATTTTTAAACATTCTGAACTTACTTATTAAAGGCTAAATATTACATCTCCATCAAAATGAAGTAGTCTTCCTCCTTTCTTATTAATTAAAAAAAAATTCTCAGAAAAAAGAAAAAAAAATAATTGCCACACAAGAATATTACGTGACTTAGTCTCAGGTGGCTGTTCTTTTCATTTACCTTGCACTGATTAATTTTGTAGCTGGATTCCTGGTCAGTTATTTTGAATGGCTCTGTAGAAGTGACATATCCTGATGGAAGAACAGAAATACTGTGTATGGGAAACAGTTTTGGTGTTTCTCCTACTCTAGACAAGGAATACATGAAGGGAGTGATGCGAACCAAAGTGGATGACTGCCAGGTAAAGCATTTTGCTCAGCATGCGTCTGCAAATCACAGTTACAAATGTATGGACTGCTATCACTACAAGTGTACCTGTCTTATTATGGGAAAAAAAGCTCTTGGGATTGTGCTTTTAGGTTTATTACACAGTAATTTTAACCAGGATATTTTCTCCCCAATGTATATTAAAAAAAATATCAGTCTACCTTATCTTTAAATGAATGCATAGATAACATTTGCACTTGATTGGGATGACATTTTTAGCACATTTCTAAGAGGTTCATTGATCAAGGTGAAATACAGTAGAGTGGTCCTATTAGTACAGTATTCTGGAGATGTGACACTGTTATGTAAAGGCATTGGAGGGATAAGGACTACATTTATTTTGAACTACATTAAAGAACAGATATCTAACCTTTTATTTTTCCCCTCAAAGACAGCGCATCTCAAAGATGCTGTGTCTTAGGATGAATCATGGGAAAAAGGTGGAGGGAAGGAGCAGGATATTATCACTTATCAGTACCCTTATGTTTTGCTAATAATCCTAATGACAAATTCTGCTTCTTTAAAAATTACAGTTCATTCTTCATTAATTGTATTCTTATGTTTTCAATGATAAGGTTCAAATAATTTTTTCATATCAGATATCTCGATGATCTCCCGAGGTCCCTTCCAGCCCTAATGTCTATGAAATCTATGATATGAAAAAAGTACAGAATAGATGCAATCTGATATTTCTAAGAGCAAAATATAGGGAGTAGTCACATTACTTGAATCATCCAAGTGGAATAGTAGTGCCATTTAGTGTGTGTGTAGCATTTTTTATTACTTCTGTTCCAGTTGTAAATTAATTTCAGTTAAACAGTAATTTAATTTTTCATAATGGCAACAGCTTTCTTTAAAATGCTGTGTGATGGCAAAGGGAAACTCAGTTGTTTTATCTAAGGAATATTAATTTCTTTGTAACCTAAATTAATATGTTAATGTTAAAGTTCTCTTAATGGTTGACTTAATATATCTGTTCCAAGAATATAAAGTGAAAATTAGCTTATTGAGCTCCAGAAAGGACCAAAACCATGGTGTTGCCATGAAGAATATTTCTGAATTATCTTTTTCTGGGGATCAGCAAATCGGGAAATACAATATATGAAAAATTCTGTGCCAATATTAAGTCACCTTGAATTCAATCATCTTAAGTCTTGACGCTCTTCTAAACCAAAAATCAGTGAGGAATTTATCACCATTTTTTGTTTAATGGTTTATTCTAGTTGAACTTATGGAAAGGTAAATTTGATCCACTAAGGTTGAGAAGTTAGTCACCTGCCATAAAAAATAAAGTACATGTATTGTAAATCCAGACAGCCTTTTTAAAGATTCTGTATCTTTTAATATCTCTGCTTGATGATGCTTTTCAGTTTGTATGCATAGCCCAGCAAGATTATTGCCGCATCCTCAATCAAGTGGAAAAGAACATGCAGAAGGTAGAGGAGGAGGGAGAGATTGTTATGGTGAAGGAGCACAGAGAGCTGGATCGCACTGGAACGAGGAAGGGTCACATTGTCATCAAGGTAAAAAAACAAAACATTCCATCCGCCCAGACGCTCTGTTGATTCATAGAGAACCTTCATTGATGAGCAAGGGCACAGATAATTAATGTATATGTTTTTAGTTTTTATATTTAAAATTAGATGCAAAGCAAAGAATTGCTAACTTTTGAGAATTTTTGTATTTTACCAAAGTTTATTAACCTTCTTATTGGTGATCATTTGTATGTCTTCAGTTTATTATGTAGGAGACCTGTAACTAGATAGGCTTAGAAATAATGCACTGTATTTAGTGCATCATACTTGTGTGAGGCAAATAAGGAGATATTTATGTACATTAATTACTAATCCTTTATTTGTTATAGGGAACAGCTGAAAGGCTCACAATGCATTTGGTAGAAGAGCACTCTGTGGTGGATCCAACATTTATAGAGGATTTCCTGTTGACCTACCGGACCTTTCTTTCCAGCCCAATGGATGTGGGCAAGAAGTTGTTGGAGTGGTTCAATGACCCTAGCCTCAGGGACAAGGTTTGGGGGAAAAATTTACTATCTGAAACTGACTTATCACTTGCATTAAAATATAAACTATTAAGAACTTGTATTCTGGCTCAGTTTTTGAGAATCAGAGACTTGTCAGCTGTCTGGCTGGAGATCTGTTAGGCAAACAAGTGGTTTTCGTTTCTTTTAATCACTTAATGCCACTCCATTTTTTTTTCTCTGTAAGGTAGAGGCAAAAGGACTTATTTGATCACATTCAAGCACTCATGCTTGAATTAACTCCAATACGTAAAATGCTTAGGTAATAGAAGTACGAATTAGCTTTCTAAAAGACTCTAACATTTCAATTTAATATATAATTCTGTGATAGTTTAGGGGTTAAGTTTGTGACAGTTCCTTATTTTCTGTGCACAACAATGGTTAAAGCAATTTGGTAAACACTTTCTACTAATAATTATTTTCTTAAAGGTAAATTTAAAGGAAAAAATAAACACCAGGCTGATTCTTGGTTCACTTTGCACAGTGCTAAAGACAGGAGCCTCTATTTAGAGGTAATGGTGTGACATGAGAATCAGGGCTAACATATCCCGTTGTTGACAGGATGTGTGGCAGTGTCTGTTAAAGTTATATAGCACTTTACCTTATAAAACCCTGACTTTAGTTTGCTTATACCTTTCCCAATTGATAGGGTTGAAGTTGCCTGTGTTGGTTTTAGGCTGAAGCTTTTGCAAATTTATATCCATTTCTGCAAATTAGTTAAAAGAAATATTGCTTAATTCACAAGTGTTCAAAATGTGACTAGTTAGCCTGCCTTTCAACAAACATCTATTGTTGTAGCTCTTAACTTTAGAATTTTGCTGATGGGTATGTTTGTGGTGTTGTTGTTCAACGTACTATCCCTGTGAAAATCTGTATTTGTGCATGCAATTATTCCATAACATGTCAGATACTAAACTAGTTTATCCCTGAATAAAAATGGTGGATCAGCCCTGAAATTATCCCATGATAGTTTTAACATGTGGGTAGATAACACATCACAATTTTTCAGTCTGTCAGCATATAACTTTTTCTGTGACGTGTCCTACTTGCATGTCAGTAATTCGCAGCCTCTGTGGTCATGTTGATAATGAAACCTATATCACTGTAGTTTCTTTCAGTACTAGTCTTTCTCTATGTAAAAAGCATCTTTGCTTTTCTCTTGTTCTTATTCTTTACCTTTTTTCTCTTAGTTTTCTCTTACTTATAAGAGGAAGGTTGATTTTTTTTTTTCAGTTACAGAAATCCTAGTTATTTCTTCTGTAATCTTATATTTTAAAATTTAAATGGCTTATAATAAACAAATAGAAATCAATTTAATAGAAAGCCCCTTATTACATATTATACAATGACATTTTATAACACAATTTCAATTTTGGCCTGGAAACTTGTCCATTCTTATCTAATAATTAATATACTGCTACTATATGAAGTCTAACACTCCAAGCAGAAAATTTAAGGAGCACCTGAATTACAAAAGTGTCCAAGTAATAATCCTTATGTACAATAGCTTTAAAATAAAAAATACAATTAAACCTTTGATTCTTTGACTATGTAAGTTTAGTGAACATTTTATTTTACTACTTACGAATACTGGGTTTTGTTCACTCGAAACTTTAGTGTGTTATATATACAACATTTCAGGAAATGTTGAAGTAATATTGGCGCATCTGACTTATTTGAAAAATAAATCTCAGAAAACAAGAATAAAATTCTATCCTACCCTACCTCATTGTGCTTAGGAGTTTCAGCACATTATGTACAATTATCTAAACTTTAGTAACTCCTAAAATAGCTCAAAAGCCTAAAATAGTTAATTAGTTTCAATGTTATGAATTTGAGCAATTACTCTAATTCTGCTTGCTTTTCAAGATGAATAGGGACCTACTTGGAAGCTTTTTAATCTGTGGATCCTTAACATAATAAACCATACAGCTCCAACTCATGTTAAGGCCTATTTGTAGATGCTTCTAATCTTAGATCCTTGTCACAAAAGACTACAATGGCTCTAGTTATTGTGCAAATGCGTGAGAGTATCATTTTTTTATCGTTATATAATTAGAATCAGTCGAGGGTTTTCTTAATGAGCAGTGGTTCTTGGCGATGCTAGTCTTTTTTTTTTTCATCTTTTTTGTTTTAAGTAACATGTTTTGCTAACATAAAGGTAGGGGAGTCACATTTTTGAGATAACACATTTGTGTCGGAGAAGGAACAAATCTAACATTAGGTTTTTTGTTTCATTTTAATAATATAAAACTTCTCAATAGATTTAGAACCAAATTTAGTTCAGCAGGAAAAACTACTGAAACGTCATAGGACAAGTTCATGGCAAAGTAGAAGGTTAGAGCAGTAATACAAATTTTCAGAAGTGGAGATTTTGCTCAAAATGTTGCCAGATGATAAAATATTATTAACCAGGGTGCTTTTCATTTGAAGTTTTTAGAGATGCACTGATACATCAGTTGGATATCAGATCAGTATTGATCCAACCAGTTTTCATAGTTTCATAGTTTCTAGGGTTGGCAGGGACCTGAGGAGATCATCTAGTCCGACCCCCTCCCATGGCAGGAAAGAGTACTGGGGTCAAACGACCCCAGCAAGGTGTACATCTAGCCTCCTCTTAAAGACCCCCAGGGTAGGAGCCAGCACCACTTTTCTTGGAAGTTGGTTCCATATCCTAGCCACCCTGACCGTGAAGTAATGCCTCCTGATATCTAGCCTAAATCTACCCTCTGCCAGCTTGTGACCGTTATTCCTGGTCACCCCTTGTTGTGCTCGGGGGAACAGGGTCTCCCCCAATGCCTGCTGGTCCCGTCTGACTAGTTTGTAACAGGCCACTAGATCCCCCCTCAGCCTTCTCTTGTGGAGGCTGAACAGGTTCAGGTCCCGTAGCCTCTCCTCGTAGGGCCTGCCCTGCTGCACCCTGATCATGTGAGTGGCCCTTTCTTTATATCGGATATCATACATATCAGCATACATATCAGATATCAGCAGGGGCTGCGCGGGGCTCTTCTCAGCTGGGGCTGGGCTTGGAGCAGGCGCTGGGAATATGCTGCATCCACCCCAACCTTTGCTGACACTGCGAGCCACCCAGTGTAGCCATGGCTCTTCCTGGTGCATAGATAGAGCAGTGGCAAAATTTAGGGTGGGTGCGGCATCCTCCCAGTGTCACTGGTGCCCACTCCAAGTCCAGCCCCTGCCAAGAGGAGACCCACACAGTCCCTGCTGCAGCCTGTCCCACACAGATATGGGGGGGCAAATGTCCTCCCTGTGCCCACCTGGGGTGCAGGCAGCAGTGGGAGCTGCCCCCGCCATGAGCTGTGGCTCCACCCCGCTACCCTGCCTGGGCAGCACCTGCCCCTGTTCCCTCTCTCACCATGGAGGACATGGATCTTGCCCCCTTCTTGCTCCCCCCCACACACACCCCTTCCCTTCCTCCTCCTTTTCCACCACACTAGACTTACCAGCTGGAGGTGGCTGTATCAGAAATCAAATTGGTATTGGCCGATATGCCTCTTTAGATATCAGCTATCAGTATTGGCCCCCAAAATCTCTATCAGTGCACCCCTACAAGTTTTGTAATTTGAAAGGGAACAAGAGCATCTTTTTAAAGCTGCTAATCCAAATCAGTGTCCAGAAAGTAAAGAAAGAAAGAAAAACCCTGATCTAAAGGAAAGAATTGGGAATAAATGTATTATTCTATAAGAACTGTTTTAATTTCTGCTTTTATTTAAAGAACTATTGTGTAATTAGAGGCAACCTTTTAGTGGGGTTACAGCTTGTAAGATATGTTATTAAAGAACCTAAAATAAGCAGTTCAAAATCTTTTTCTTTTCTAAAGTTGTAGTTCTCTTACCAAAGACATATAGTGCATTCTTAAACAATTGTCACAACTGTAAGTTTATATAGCACGGCACAATTTCCTGGTAATGTATAGTCAGGGTCTGCAGTGACTTAAATGTTCTAGTCCTGCAAAAGCCATATTATACTCAAACAGGTTTTGTTAACTAATATTATTTTGAAAACTATGGCTTTTGTTGGATTATTTATTACTGATTGTTATATCTCCTTGGTGACAGACTGTGGTAAAGTGTCAGTGAGGTTGGCCTTGGACAAAAATTTTTACATTTAATAAGTGAAATATATGGAAACTGAAATTTAATCTTTTAACAGGATTTGGAAGCAGAATTGATCTCTGGTTATAGCAGAAGATGTTTATGTTGTTAATTTATTTGCAGGTTACACGGGTAGTGTTGTTGTGGGTCAATAATCACTTCAATGATTTTGAAGGAGATCCAGCTATGACGCAATTTTTAGAGGAGTTTGAGAACAATTTGGAAAGGGAGGTAAGAATAATGGTTTTTCTTAGGGGGAAAAAGTTTGTGTGGGAAGCAGTCAAATTATTGTACATCCAATTCATTATTATGCTACTTTTTTTCCCTTGCAGAAAATGGGTGGACATCTGAGGCTGTTAAATATTGCATGTGCTGCTAAAGCTAAACGAAGATTGATAACATTAACAAAGCCATCTCGAGAAGCCTCTTTACCTTTTATCTTGCTGGGGGGTTCAGAAAAGGGATTTGGAATCTTTGTTGACAGTGTGGATTTTGGTAGCAAAGCCACAGAAGCAGGCTTAAAGCGTGGTGACCAGGTACTTTTGTTTTTATAGTTCCTCGAGTTAATTTTTAAAACAATGTTAAGAAATTTTTTTCTCCCCCCACAAGTGTTGTAACATATATAACAAATTAAATATAGTATATGATGTCATAGCATGTAATGAGATAAATATTCTAAAGTTCTAATGATGAAAATTTTTCTTGCCTACATTTTTAGATATTGGAGGTGAATGGTCAAAACTTTGAAAACATTCAACTGTCAAAAGCCATGGAGATTCTTAGGAACAATACTCATTTATCTATCACTGTGAAAACCAACTTATTTGGTCGGTTTGTGTTTTTCTTTTACTTTGTTTTATTCTAGTAATCCTACATTCAGTGTTTCTGATTAAAATAATTTTCCAGTTATAATAAATCTTTTTTGCTGTTCACAGTAACTCAAATTTGCCAAATAATTATTTCTGTCTACTACAAATTATTTATTATACATTATGTATGCAGAGGTAGTAAATGTTTAATGTAAATTACTGAAAAAATTAGACATATTTTAGGTCAATATACTTTACAGTTAGAATGCAATAATTGTTATATCACATTAAGTAGTTTTATTTTCATTTTTACATCTAATGTATATAAATATTGAATATTGATATGAGAAACGGTCAAAAAAACCTTATTATTTAGTCTTGCAAAGATAAAACTGAGAGGAGATTCATAACAGGTTTCAAATACCATAAGGATGGTTATATAGAAGGTGGTGGTAAAATGTTCTCTTTGGCTTCAGGGGAAAAGAAAAGAAAAGGTGGTCTTAAATTGCAGCAAAAGAAATTTTGGTTGGCTGTTAGGAAGAGCACTTACCACAAGAGTTCCAAGACAGATGTGTACAATTCTTTACTTGAAGCTATCATCCCCATTTGTCAGTGAATCATTAATAACATCTCTTCATCAGCTAGTTTTTTAACCACTTATATGTCCACCTTATGGGGATTTACATCTAGGTCAGATTTCCCTAGTTTGTTAATAAGTGTTATGTGGCACAATGTCAAAAGGTCCTATTAAAGTCAAAATCTATTGCATCAACTGCTTTCCCCTTATTCACTAAGTTATGTTGTCATAAAAGGAAAGTAGCTTGGTTTGACACAATACCTTAACATATCCTTGTTGCCTGTTTATCACCTTATTTTTTAGGTGCTTATAAATTAATTTCTTTCAGAATCTTTTAGGGGATTGAAGTTGGGCTGTCTACTCTATACTTTTCTGGGTATTTATTTTCATCCCTGAAACCACCTTTTTGTTGTTGTAAAAATAGATACTTTGCCCTTTTCCAGTCCTTTGGGACTTCCCTTCTTTCACTCTTTCATCTTAAGAGTTCTCAGAAACAATCATTAATGGTTACAAAACTCCCTTACTAGTCTTTAAGTAACCTAGTTTGAATGTCACTTGGCTCTGTTGACTTGAATTCATTCCCTACATATTCTTTAACTGCTCTTTCCCTGTTCTTAATTGTGGTCCTATCTCCATGTTAAAAATAATTACAAATCTGGTTTTGGTTAACTTTTTCTGTGAAATGAAACAAAAAAACATTTAATACTTCTGCTTTTTCTTTCTTATACATTCTTTGCTCTCTTCCTCCGTTAAGTAGTAGGCTTTATATTTAACATTTACTTCTAATGCATTGAATGACAGGCAAGATTTTTTTGTGATTATCCTTTTTGGATCATCTAAATAGTTGGAAGAGCTGTTAGACTCAGGTTTCAGGCATCAGGTTACCCTCCTCAGGACTGAGAAACTAGCTAACATAGGTTGAGCAAAAGAGCAAAGAAGAGACTCCATATAAATGAAAGCAGTTTGGTTGGAGAAGTGGAGAACAGCTGCAAACTAGGAGTGAAGACTTGTTATCGGGAGCCTTAGTGGCTAAGTGTAGGCAGTCAAAAAGCCTAAGGCTGAATTGATTCAAACTTTGTGTAGATTGAACCGATAAGAAAGTGAACAGACATTTACTTTTGATTCTGCAAATACAGCCACACACCTGTGGTGGCTCAGGCTAAAAGCTGGGGGGGGGGAAAGGGCTAGAGTATGCCTTCCCTTCCCTTTGGCAGTGGCCGGAAGGCTAGAGAGAAGCCCTCCAAGGCTTTCCTCCTCTCCCTACTTAAACTGGGAGGGAGAGGAGGGAGGACATGGCCAGGCTCTGGCAGGCTCCCTGAGTATGATGGGAGGTGGAGCGAGTTAAACCCCACTTTGGCCTGCATGGACTCCAGCCAGGGTATGCTGGTGGGTGGGGGAATGGGCGCCTGCCAGGCATTTCCCCTGCTTCCTGCTGGACTAGGGGTGGGGGGGGAGGAGGGAGGCATGCCCAGGCTGGCATATTGAGGTAGAGGAGAGGGGAGGGATGTTTAAACCCCTTCCCTGCCCACACAGGACTCCAACGAGGGTCTGCCTGGCAGGGGAAGAGCAGCCCTGTCAGGCTTTTACCGTGCTCAAGCAGGTCAGACACTGGCCTAGGTTGACATGCTGAGGCAGAGGGGACGGGTGTTTAAACTTCTTCCCCTGCCCACACAGGACTTCAGCCAGGATCTGCCTGGCAGGGGTGGAGCAGGCTTTTACTCAGCTCCCTGCTCAAGCGGGGGTTGTGGCCAGACACCAGCCCAGGTCAGCATGCTGAACGGAGAAGAGAGCGGGGTTTAAATCCCCTCCCCCACCTACACAGGACCCCAACTGGGCTCTACTTGGCAGGGGTCCTGCCTGTCTTTCCCCACTCGCTGCTCCAGCGGCTGGCATAAGAGAGGAGGGAGGGGCATTTAAACTCCCTCCCCTTCCTGCACAGGACCCCGGACACAGTTTGCTTGGCAGGTAGCACAGCCCAGGGCTGCAGAGCATCCTGTGATGCTGGAGGACTGAGAGTTAACTTGCACCAGGAAGAGATCTAGGGCAGAGGTTCCATAAACTGGTTTGACCTAAATCAGTTCAGTCGGATAGTACATCTGACCAGGTTTGTTAAACCAGTTTTGGCCATTTTGAAAGCAGTTTAAGTGCACTGAACTTCTGTTCTGTTACAGGTTTAAGCCAGTTTCTGATCACTAAAATCAGTTTTTGTAACTTCTGTCTATAGCATACAAGACAAAAGTAGTGCAGTAGACTAAGCAATCTGATTAGTGAGAAGAGGGAGAGGGTTCAAGATGGAAGAGGATAACGATTACTTGTCAAGTGGAGGTAGATTTAGTAGCAGTATTTATTAGTGGTAATAAGCCTTAACGCCTCTGTCTGTATTAAGTCCAGAAATTTTGCTTTTCGGTAGAATTTTTGCTCCTGGGGTATCTTTTTAGTTTTTTTGGTACACTGTGTATGAGATATACCAGGTTCTGTGATATACATGCATCACATCTATTAATTCTGATGTTCTTGTTGTGTGAGGGCAATTGATTGTTATGGTTTCATAGACATGTTGACAGGTTTCAAATTTATTAGGGCTCTTCATACCCAAGAGCTGTCCGAGAAGTTTCCCAACTATATATTTGGTCCAATAAAAGGTAGCACAAAAAAATCCTCACCCCTCAAATATTTCTTGGACATCACAGCTATAACTTTCTACCTCTACTAGTGTATAGAATCTTTTATGTCTCTTGCTAGTTTGTATCTCATTTTGGATGCGTCTATATTGCTGATTTGTTCAAGCATATAACTGATATGCGCCACCTTATCTACCAACTTGATTTCTGCACTTAAACCCCAGATTAAGTTACAAGCCTATTCTGAGGGCAACCTAACAGTTTCAAATATGTCAGATATTGTGGTGATACAGGTGACACCAGTGCAGCTTCATGCCCTCATTTCTGCAACCGGCACATGAAGATCAAGAAGGTGTGGGTGGATACAATGTTTTTCTCAGTGACATTCAAGAGCTCCCTGGAAGCCGTATAGACTAGGGGTGTGCAAAGCTTCTGTCACTGATTAGATTCGGCCCGATTCAGAAGCTGAATCACCGAATCCAAATTGAATAGGGAGACCAAAAAACCCCTTGGAATCGATTTGGAGATTCGAAAGGCAGCCTTTCAAGGGGAAAAAAAACTGAAAAGAGGGAAGGGGAGCAGAAGGGGAAAAACTGACGTCTGTAGCTGGCCAGTGACTGTGATCTTTCTCTAAGTCCCCTTCCAATTACTGTGCTCTGGAAGAGGGACGTAGAAACAGTATATGAGCTTCTGTCTGCAGCCTTTCTGTTCCTTTTGTGAGGCGTTTCTTCCTGAGCAAAAGAGGGGTGGGCAGCTGGCCCCAGAAACAGGTGGGCAGGCGGCAATCTAACAGGCACCAGGAAGGCCCCCTGTTACAGGCTACCATCCCCACTGTTTTCATCCAAATCTTCATTAACACACACAAGTGATACAAGTTTTGCTTTCAGCAGTTCGAGGGGAAGGTTCCCATAAACCGCTGCACCTATCTCCTTGAAATTTGGCAGGCTTCATGCCCTCAGAAGGGACTACCATGCCTGCTGTTTTGCACCCAAATCAGCCAAAAAATGACAAAGTTATAGGAATTTCAGTAATTGGATATTATAGTCTATGGCCAAATCACCGAATCTCTCTGAATCGGTACCTAATCTTCCAAAGCCCATTCAGCCAAATCAATTCGGGACAATGATCCAAATTTCCAAATCAAATCGCTGTCCTCTGAATCCAAATCAAATACTTCCCTATTCACACAGGCCTAGTATAGACACTACCTTTGTGCCTTAGTCTTTCTGCCTTTTGGTTTCCTATGCTTCCTTTTTTTTCCTTTTCCACTTAGTCATGTGCCCTTGTTTCCTTTTTTGCATGATTATTTTTGGATTTTTATGGTAGTGAAAGAGTTTCTGATGTAGCCATATTGATATTTTACTGTATGTTCTATTTTTCCTTGCTCCTGTGCATATAATATTCTCCTTCAGTAACTGCCAGGTGTCCTGAGCTCCTTTCTTTGTCTTAAATATTATTACTAATATGCTGTACTTACCAGTTTTCTGAGTTTGAAACCTATGGTGTTTTTTATTTTGTTTGTTTATTATGCTGCTCCTTTTTCATAGAAAAGTGACTTTTTCTAGCTTTTTGTGTCGGTTTCACCCAAGTAACCTTCCACCTTCTGAATTCTTGTTAGTCTCCTCCTGATTCGGTGATGTTATAGACGCATAGCATATCATCACTCCTGTTCTTTTTCCTTTTAGCTTGATTCAGAGACAACCAGCAAAAATGCCTTTCACCCATTCTTGAGATTCAAAACAAGTGTTTGTATTGTCAATGTAGAGCATACCACCTCCTTTTTTTTAATCTGCTTGGTCTTCTTGCATAGGCTAAACCTTGCAATTTTCACACCAGATCTATGATGCCAGTCCAATCCATGACCAAAACAGTGACTTCAACTGCTTCCTGTTTATGAATGTGTTAGATGTTTGATATAGACCAGGTCTTTTTCCCCACAATTCCTCATTTGTGGAACACCATCCAGTGGTTGAAATCAAATATCTCCCACCAACACTGTTGACTTGGTCTTGCATTCATGTCCTGTATGCTGGGTCATTTTCCCTGTTTTCTATTTTATATTGTCACAGTGTTCTGGGCAGTGTTTGGCGTAGTAATTAACACAAAAAAATGTTACAGAGAGAATCTTTTTTTCCTCTAATTCACATTATTAAACCTTTATTTCCTTTGCAGTTTTTAAGGAACTTCTAACAAGATTGTCAGAGGAGAAAAGAAATGGTGCTCCCCACCTGCCTAAAATTGGTGATATTAAAAAAGCAAGTCGTTACTCCATTCCAGACCTTGCTGTTGATGTGGAGCAGGTGATAGGACTAGAAAAAGTTAATAAGAAAAGTAAAGCCAACACAGTTGGAGGACGAAACAAACTAAAAAAGATACTTGATAAAACGCGAATCAGTATCCTGCCTCAGAAACCGTACAAGTGAGCACTTTTGATTTACTGTAAAATGCTTCATTTGTTAACTATTGATATTTAAGCAGAAGGATATGTTAAATCTTTAAAAAGAACTGTTTTTGCTTTCTTTATGAACTGTGTGGTACCTTATTTGGACAGGTATTAATCTTGGCTGTTATTCCTGTAGCAAATATGCGCACACTCTTGATGCTGTTAACATTATCATACTTGATGTTAGCACTTACTATTTTCTGTTGTTTTTAATGAAATTCTGCTTTAAACATTTTTACATTTTGACCTTTCTGCCATGGTAAGTATTAAAAGGTCCTTTTGCAATTATGGTTGATATTAGTGAGTATAGTTGGGCCAGCAAGTTGTTTGCAGTGGGTTCTGAGCAGCGATCGTGTGTGTTTCTCCATCCCAGTGATAGTTGTTTCATGCTACTAGAAGGGCAAACAAAGCCAAAATCCCCAAACCAGATTTAAACCCATGTCCTTCAATGGAGTTGGATATATTTTACGCAGGTGCTAAGTTGTATACCTCGTGTATCTTTTCTAATCCGGCATCTTTTGGAGGTGATCTTCTTAGCCCATGGTGAGAAGGGATGTATTGTGGTGGTGAAAAACTCTTATCTGACCAATACTGAGTCTCTTTTAAAGTCTTACTGGTGGAGTTGGTGGGGTCTTACTCTAACCTGAGAATGGGGGAATATGGAATTGAAAAACATGAAACACCAAATATACTAGGTCCTAGCAAAGGAAAATTTGCTGATACAATAGAACCAACAGCACTTCCCTTCTGTATCCCCATATTAAAAAAAGTTTTTCCTAATATCTAATTATTAAGCACCCTTTACTATATAATACTTTAGCATGTTTATGCTCTTTTAGTTTTCTGTTGAACTATATTTATTGTTTGCACTGTTCTATATTAATAATATTAATAGTATCAAACTGTCTTAGGAAAAAAGTGACACAATTTCTCTTTGCAGTTCCTAATTCTTATTCAGAAGACTAGTAAAAGCCAGAAAAACAATATGGTTGACCTTAAAATCCCTTTCTCTTTTTGCTAGTCTTAATCCCTGCATTATGTATAACAATTTAGGTCTTTAAAGCCCATTGACATTTCAGCTGTTTGTGAAAGTGTGATTCCCACATAGAGATGTGTGGGATGTAGCTTTTCAAATACGTGCCTTCACTCCCAGCAAACTTCTGACTTGGGTTTCTTAATAATTAACAGCATTTCAGTGTCACAAGGGACTTCAAGTCCTCATTCGTTCTTTTTTGGAAACCTCAAATAGAAAGCACATAAGCAATTTAATGCCTACTGTCTTGCCTTTCAAAGAGGTCATTTACTAGTTAGTAAACATAAGTAAATAAAGATCTTCTTGCTATTCAGGCAGGAAATGTATATTCTTCAAATTGTTAGTTCTTTCTGTATTAATTGTACCTCAGCACTCACTGAAAAATTGCAGAAGTAACTGAAATTAATGTATTCCCCCCCCCTTTAAGCCTCAGTCTTCCTGCCAGCACCCCTCCCCACCACCACCAAATAAAGTATTTTGAAAAACAGCAAGAACAAGTATGTTGTGGAAGCACCCAAGATTGCATATAGTGTTACTAGTCATAAGCCTGATTTTTCTTGGGTTTATTTTTTGTTTACAACCCATCAGGATCTCACTGATTATTTTTTAATTTTATCCAAGCTTCCATTTGGGCTTAAAGTAAATGCTTTGTACTTGTATCTTACCATTCATGTGAGATTCTAATAGCACTTTTGAAACTTTTTTTTTAATCTTTACAACATCAGAATTAATTTGATCTGCGTTGATCCTCTTGAGTAAAGTCACTTCTAGTTTAGAACACAGCATGTTTAACAATGCATGGTAAAATTTATACAAGTGGAGAGAAAGGAAAAGGAGTACAGTATCTAGTTGAAACTGTAGGAGGACTTTATGAAGTAGGTAGGATATAATTATATGAGTTTGTATTTAGCCAAAATATTGAAGTTGACACCTTTTTCTGTGAAAAAATACCATCAGTTGTTGCTATGACTAGAAGTGATTGGATCATTGTTTTTGTACTTGAAAAAACAATACATCCAGCAGTATTGATGTCCTTGTGGTTACATAGCAAAATGTGTTCAATAGTGGTAGGGGAGTTGACTGTTCCCTCTTGAATTGCCATTGCTGCTGCTCACTGCACACTAAGCTTTGCGCAGAGCAGGGGTTACTGACCTATCTGGCCTGCAGAGCTACTGCATGTGACGCACAGAGTGGAGGCTTCAGCAGCTGGGTGTTTGGATGGACAGGTGCTTTTCCCATGCTGCACCATGACTGGGCAGCAGAGAGAAGCAGCAGTTGGCTTCATAGTTCCCGTTTACCTTCAATCCAAGCTGGATCATTCTGGTCCACCACTGAAAAATGTTGCCAACATATGGCATAGAGACATCTCATCAAATAAATTGTAGCTTGTTCCTGCTTTGCTTCAGAGAGCAATAGGATCCCTGCAGAAGATTCAGCATGTTTCTACCATTATTAAAGCATGAGAAAATATAGTCTTTCTTAAAATTGCTTTGATCACATAGCCTCAACCTGACTTTGCAGAAGTAAAGCACATTTCCTGTGACCCGAGGGAGAAACCTTTTTTTTTCCTTCTGCAAAGGGGTTACTCAGTCCATACAAACACTGCTGTTTCCCTCTACCATCCTCTAACCACAGGCTTCAGTACTGTCACTCATCCACATCAATATCAATCTGCAGCCAAAGGGACTCTATTCTGTGGTACCTGATACTAGCACTGGTTTGTCTTCAGTCATTTGCTGACCAGATTGCTTCTCAGATTGCCAGTGCTAACCAGATCGTTTCCCAGATCTGCCATGAACAGCACTAGAAATAAGGAAATAGGACAGGAGGGGAATGTTGATTGAATGGCTGCTTCTGTAAGCACAGAAGAGTATAACTAAATGTAATATGACAATCTAAAATGGAAATGCAATTTATGATAAACTAAGTCAGTTCCTTAGAGCTTTAATGTAGATACTCTGATTTGTGACTAGCAGGCTAAGGTTTCTAAAACATAGCTTAAAATTAAGCTCCTACATCCTTTTATATTGTAGGTATGCCAGTTTCTTTTTAGGCTAGATGCCTGTGCATGGCAATTCAAAATGAAGTTCAAGTTCCAGTTTGCTATGTGTTTGGGTATCTATTTTTTAAAATGTGTTCTCATTTAATATTTGACTTTCACTCACCAAAACATTTTATTTGAAGTTCAGTTTTCTTCTTAAAGTAAATTGACCAGCGTTGCTCTTCGATAGTCTCCCTCAGCTGAGGATTGAACTTTTTGGCAGGCATGCCACAAATTAAACCTTGTGCCCTCTTCTAGTGCCACTTAGGTCCCTTTCTCTTGCCCAATCTTCTGCTCTTACGGCTTCTTGCCCTGTGTTGCCTGCCTGATCTGCTGCTTTGCTTTCTGCTTCCTGCCCTATCAGCTGCTATGCAGCCTATCTCCTCTCCAGTCTGTCATATGCCAAATGCAGAGACTTCCCATGCTACTTGTGGCATGAATACTGCGGGTTAGCCACAGCTTGTCTAGCTATTGAGACACCCCTTGGCTCAGCCTTCTCCACTGGCTCCAGTTTTTCCTTTGCTGAGTAAGGTCCATTTAGAATCATGGAATGGGAAGGGACTTCTAGGGTCATTTGGTCTAACCCCCTGCATGAGTGCTACTACTCGATCATCCTTGTCCAATACATATTCGGCTTCCTCTTGTAAACCTCTAATGAAAAATATTCCAGAATTTTCCTGAATAATGTATTCTACTGCCTTAGTATTGTAACAATAGAGTTTTTATCTTGAGATCTAATTTCGTCTACTTTGCTGCAACTTTAAAGCCATTGTTTTGTGTTCTGCTTTCTGCAGCAAAAGTGAACATTTGTTCAAATATTTGAAGACTACTGTGATGCCCCCCAGCCCCAATTCTTTTTTTTCTCCAAGCTAAACATGCCTGGCTCTCTCAACCTTTCCTTGTATGACTTACTTTCTAACCCCTTTATCACTTTTGTTGCCTGCATCTGGACCCTCCCTAACTTCTCCTTAAAATGCTGAGTCAAGAACTACATGTAGTACTCCAGATGAGTCCTAAGGAATGCTGACTAGAGTGGCAATATCACCTCCTGTGTCTTTCATCTAATATTCCTGTTGATACACCCACAATTTTTATTTCCTTTTTTTTATAACTATATCACATTGCTGATTCCTATTGAGATCAAGACTCTGATCCACCAACACCTATAGGTTCTTTTCAAGAATTTTGTAATATAGCCAGTTATCTCCCATTCTGTATTTGTACTCTTTATTTAGGTCTAGCACCTTACATCCTGAAATGCAAGTAATCTGTGGATTGGTATCCACTTTTATCAGATACCCCATCTCTACCCATGACCTGCCAGCATTTTTGAGACCCTCTAGAGCTATGTGATTGAAGGGTAGGATGCAGTGCTTGTTCTGGGATAAGGCATTCATTTATAAGATGAGCTAGATATCATTAGTTGAGAGAAGACTGAGCTGAAGTTTTAGGTTTTTTTAGAAGCACAGTATTCACAAACTTTTCAATAAATTCTTCCTGCCATTACAAAAATGGTAAGAAAAACCCAACAAAGCTGTTTCCATAGAACCTAGAAAGGACAAAGCAATTCTAATATAATTGTTCTATGGTATTTTGGATGCTGCTGAACAACACAAAGAGAAACTATATAGTAAGTACTAGTTGGGGTATATTAACTATAAATCAGTGATTTCTGTGAATATAAACAAAAATGTGAACACTTCTAAGTCCTAAAGTTTTTTTTCTTTCTTCTTTCTATGGCACAGCGATATTGGAATTGGCCAGTCCCAAGATGACAGTATTGTAGGACTGAGGCAAACCAAACACATCCCTCCTGCTCTACCAGTCAGTGGAACGCTGTCATCTAGTAATCCAGATTTATTGCAGTCACATCACCGCATCTTAGACTTCAACACAACTCCAGGTGAGCATCGGTTTATTATTTTTCTTAAACCCTCTATTAACTTTCCTGAAAGCCCTTCAGATTTTGGATGTGCACATGAGTTTATATTGACCACATCTATGCAGACCATATAGGTCTCTTACCTACAGCTCCTGGTCACATTGTTCCAGTTAATTCCACATAAAGATAAACATTTATGCGCTTCTATTCTTTTTATGCAAGTTGAATGCATGGGTGGATTTAGGGTTGTTGGTTGTAGCCATGTTGGTCTAAGGACATAGATGGACAAAGTTGTTTGGGTAAAGGTGATATCTTTTATTAGACCAACTAAATAGTTGGAAAAATTTTTCTTTGCAAGCTTTCAGGCACAAACACATTTCCTTAGGCATAGGGAGAGTCTGCTGGTGTTCTGGGTGCTCTACTGGGTGGAATGGGTGGATCTAGAATTTGAAAAGTGGGTGTGCAGATGTTGAGGCTTTAAAAATGAACTAGAAGAGTTTCCCTCCTTGAAAGCACAGAGGCGGTAAGAGATCTTGGAGTCATTATTGACTCCAAGATGAACATGAGCTGCCAATGCCAGACCACAGCCAGCAAGGCCAGCCATACCTTGTCATGCATGCAAAGGTGCATCTCAAGCCAGTCCAGAGAACTGATCCTCCCCCTCTATGCGACTTTGGTCAGGCCGCACTTGGACTTCAAAAGAGTTGTGGCCAGCCTGGAGAGGGTTCAGAGGAGGGCCACCCGCTTGGTGAGAGGGCAGCAGGACAGGCCTTAGGAGGAGAGACTGAGGGACCTGAACCTGGTCAGCCTCAGCAAGAGAAGGCTGAGGGGGGACCTGGTGGCTGCCTACAAACTCATCAAGGGAGATCAACAGCAAATAGGTAGAGCTCTTTTCTCCCCAGCACTGCCTGGGGTGACGAGGAACAATGGTAATAAGCTAAAGGAGAATAGGTTTAGGTTAGAGATCAGAAGGCAATATTTTACAGTTAGGGTGGACAAAATCTGGAACCAACTTCCCAGAGAAGTGGTCCTTGCCTCTACCTTGGGCAAGTTCAAGAGGAGGCTGGATGATCATCTGTCTGGGGTCTTGTGAACCCAGCGTTCATTCCTGCATGTGGCAGGGGGTCTGGCTAAATGATCTGTTCAGGTTCCTCCTGACCCTAGCTACTATGAAACTATAGAAGCTTTACTGATATACTAGGAGCCTAGGATTGTGTTATTTAGTTTAAGATTGAAGCAAAAATGAATAAAGCTATGTTGGAATGAGTTGAAGACAATCTGCAGGGCTGTGAAATAGGAGCTTCATTGCCAGGAGCTGTACATAGAGAGGTTGTTAACACCTGTGGAATGAATGGTTTAGAAGGGATCAGGTAGACGATAATGAGGGATAAGGTTAGTTGACTCTCTTAGCACTGCCTGTCTAGAAATGCTGCAGCCTCTGTTAGGCAGTTTTAAACTTTGGCTGGAACAGGAACCAAAGGGTTGTAAGTGCACCAGTGCAGGTCCCCGTCCGCCGTCCGCCCCCCACCCCCAAATCCACCTTTGTTTTAATGCATGGTTTGCCTGTAATTTAGGGTATGGCATACATGATATGTTCTGATTTTGTTTTATCTCCAAACTCATCTTTTGGACAATAATTCATTCAAGACTGTAGTAGTCTGAAGTAACCCACAGGAGATTTCATATACTGAAATAGACTACAGTCATTTCAGTGGAGGGAGGAAGTCCTTAAACTGAACTCAGTGAATTCAAATTCATTTGTGGTTCAGTTCCTGTTTCAGCCATAGACTTTGGTCATCTTGGACAAGTCCCTTAAGGCAAGATCCACAAAGAGATCCGAATATGTTGCTGCTGAGATTTTCATGACTAACTTGCAGGTGACTGAGACCCTCTTCTCCCCAGAATGGAGTCCATGGCCCTGACTTAGGTGTCCAGCTTTGCTATGTAGTACACAAAAGGATTCAAATGCCTTGGAATGGGATTCATAATGGTGAACATACTGAGCATTTGGTGTACCTAGCCATAACCAGTAAAATCGACAAGCAGACTAAATGCCAATGAAAATGCTAGATTCCCTTGTTCCTGAAAATAGCATGATTGAGGTTATAGACAAGTCTACCTTTTAACTACTTGGGAAGAAGAAAGGCAGCTGACGCTTAAAAGCTTGCCTCAACTGTTACATATGCATGATCCTGTAGATACAGGTTAGTTAAATTGTCCTTAGTTAGACACTGAATTGAAAGGAGCTTAAAGTTGTGGTGGTTTTGCTATACCTGTGTTGCTACAGAATCCTGCAAACATAACAGTTGCATCATAACAGTTTATAGGAGTATCCGCTAATATCGATATGATTATTGCCTTACTTTGGCTGGCAGGTTGGTGCCTATGTCAGAGAGGTGTTAACAGCTTTGAACCGTTTCATGGAGTTAGGTGCCAAATCCGTTCCTTTTGGAAAAAAATACCTAGTTTATTCTTTTCTTTTTAAAACAGAGCAAGTAAAGAATATTCTAATACAATGGTGTTCAACCTTATGGTCCTCCACGTCAAATGAGTCATTGGGTCAGTCCACAGGCTAGATAGGACCCCAACCCTCAGAACCCACATGCCTGGATCCAGACTGATGCCTCCAGCAGGCCCCACATGCCTAGATCAGTACCCAGGGACCCTGAGCAGTGCAGCTCAACCCAGTCCAATGCACCAGATCAGGTCCTGTGTTCTCTCGCACACTGGATGTAGGGCATAGGGTCACGGCCCGTGGGCTCTCCACGGTTGGAAATTCACAGGCCAGATGACAAGATGCCGAAGGTCAGACCTGGCCCATGGACTGCAGATTAGGCATGCCTGTCCTAAGGGATAGTGCAAGTACCTAATGCTTAGAGTGCTCACACAAGTAATAAGAGGCCTGACTTTGCACACCTGAACCTTAGAGGGAATTCTAACCCACATCTCCCTTATCTGAACAGTGTGTCTTAATCATGTGTTCCTGACTAGACTGGAATGGGGTGCCTTCCATCCTGTTCAAAACTGTGCCTTAGTGCAACAGAATGCAAGATTCACTGGGGGGGGAGAGAAAGCATGACTCCTTAATCATGTGCTAAGGACATGTCCTGGGGTTGGATCCCTGCTTTTAAGGGAGGATTCAGAAGTGATTGTTTTTCCTACATGTATGTGCAGCACTAAGCACAATAAATACCTCATTTCCAGACCTACAAACATCCTTGCAATCTACCAGTAGTAGCAATTGTAGTAGTGCCATTAATTGTCCAATTTGCTCCACCAAAGGAAATGTAAATGTTGAATGATCCAGCATAGACCATTTACCATGAATTTCCTGTGGAGGGGCAGGGTGGGAAGCAGGACAGTTTGTGGGGGAAGGAAGGAGGGAGCAGCTGGTGGGGAATGATAACGGCAGCAAGTTAAACCATACTAGCAAATTATCCTATAGGCTAATTAACCAGAGATCACTGTTGCAGTACATAGACATCAAACCCATTTTATGTTGTGAAATGAAAATTAGCAAAATTAAGTTTTTTTCACTGAAATAAAGAGATAAAGAAAGTTAGTATTCACTTATTTTTGCCCTTGCTTTGGAAATGGCAGAGGTGAGTTGAGCCTTCAGTTGAGCATTACAGCTGCCCTTCATCCTCTTTTCTGTACATGTATTAAGGAATTACTGTTTTCTCATCAAACTATGTCTAGTGGTATTTTACTTTTATGAAAGCTTTTTCAAAATATACATCAAGTGCTTTAAAGTAATTGATTATTTTTTCTGCTTAAAACATCAAAGTACATTGGATACCTTAAGAATTGTAGGAATGATTGCCTTACAGACACAAGCCATTGGATGATTTTATTGTGTACCTTAGTTCAATAAAGTGCACCCAAGTTCAATAAACCCATTTAACCTAAATCAATCAAGTCTGATACTACATCCATCGAAGCAATTGTTTACCATGTGATAGTCAGGGGAGAAGTGTTTCTGCCATATCCTTTATACTGTGGCTGTTAAACCTACAGAGTAAGTTGTTTTGTTCTTCATTCAGACAAGGACAAGCCAATGAACTGATCTTTTGCCATAGTTGTGTTCTATCTCATTCTTATGACTTTAATTCTTTTCAGGGTAGTAGCAAGGACTTTCTTTTCCTTTCCCTACCTCTTTTCCTTTCCTTGAAAAGGAAAATGGGTGAATGGGGCTGTATTTGAGAATTTTTCTTCTTTATTGACTTCTCTCTGAGACACTCCCTGCAGGGTCTAATTCCTCCATCTCCCCAAAGTCTATTTCCTGCATCTCCTCAAAGCCCAGAAAGTACTGGAGAAAACTGATCTGTACTTGAAACTGCCCCAGTTAGCCACTGAAAGAAGACAGCTGGGTCAAGTAATGTTTCAAACATTATGGACCCTTACTCAGCTGAGTTAAGGAAAAAGTGAGCTGTCTATTTGTCCAGGCTTCTTCTTTATTTGGTGCAGCAAGCAAGTGCTCCGTTTTGATTATAATACATTCATTTTTAAATTGGGTTTAGAAATATGGTTACATAAAGGCATTACTACATAATTGTAATTGATCTGAAGTACAAAGGAAAGACTAAAACTTGGCCTTGACTTATCCTAATAAATATGGAAATAGTGAAGTAGTCAGATTAATATATCAATTTTTCATTGTTGTTTGTCAAGTTTCAGAATGTCATATTAAATATGAAAGGTCTTGGCTTATTTGAAGGTATTTGATAAAGTAGAATGCTTAAGTCCCAGTATGTTACTAAAATCAACCATCTGTAACAGCAATTAACCTTCAAGTTTCCAAGATTGACTAGTCTGGGAACATTTAACAGTGAGGTAAAACTGCTTAATTATTATACTTTTACTTCTGCACTTCAGTTCATGAATACATGTTTCTTGTAGTAATTTAAAAATAAACATGTAGTGCACATCCAATTCTAATGGTAAATTCTTTTTTTCTGTAAATTGCTGCCAAATAAGATTGCAGGGTTTCCAAAGTAAGCATTTTCTTCCAACAGCTGGATTGTCAGTATCCATCTATTAAAGTATCATTCTTAGCTGTAGACCTAGAAGACTCCTCTCTGCCTTCTATTTTCATGTTGTTCAGATAACCTTTATGCCCTTCAGAATAAAAGTACAAATTCTGTAGCTTCTTTCTATAGAGGAGTTTAAACAGGAATTTAAATGCATAGCAAAATCTCTAAAAATAGATATTAACTTTAATAATCACTTAAAAATTAAAGTAACAGCAGTGAAAATAAAATACTTTGTGGTTACTTTACAATTGTGCTCTTCATAATAAGTCTGCTGGTAAAGAGCTGCAAAATATTTATAAACCTTTGCTTTTTTGTGGGGGTGGGGGGATCTGTTTCTGCCACATATTGTTAGTATCATGAAAATAGGGTTCAATTCCAGATTTCAGGTTAGCATCAAACTTTAAAGATATTCAAATTCAATGTTTTTAGAATTCTGGCGTTTTTAAATATCTTAAAAGTAATAAGAATTTCTGACAGCCTTGCTCACATTGTATTTTTGCTATTAAAACAAATTAAGAAAAAAATTTGAATACTGAATGTGTATTTTGTGTCTCCCTTTCAGTTCTTCAGGCCAATATTTTCCTTATTAAAATGAGGAGGAAGTTATTAGTCTTGATTTATAAAATTTTATTTTATTTATTTTTGGTTTTTTATACTTAATGTTTTGTTACATAATTATTCAAAAAGTTAAACAAAAAGATAAATGCACAACTTCATTGAATTTTTTGCCTACAAATATTTCCACACGTAGCTGACTACTAACCCATGAATCTTGCTTGCCATTTATATGTATACCTCTCCAATATGAACAGTTGTGACTCTGTAGGGGCACATGCTGTCCTGGAATTAAATTTCTAAGAATTCTACCTAAAAATGGCCAACATTTTCAAACATGCTCATGCCTGATTTTCGTAAGTGCTGACCGTTCTCAGTTCCCTTTCACCTGAGCATAATTTAGGGGAGGCCAGCACCTATGGAAATCAGCCTACTTTATTGAAGTTCCTTATTTTAGGTATTTGAAGAGTGCTTATATTTATGACTTGTATCACCATAAATCCTATATCCCAAACTGTGGAGAGAGATTTGAGATTCTGGTTTCTTCTCTTGGGTACTTCATTTTACAACCAGATCTTGGTATTTCTTAAAACTTTTTAAGTTTGGGAAGGATCTCTGCTTCCTGTTTTGAAGATTAAGCTGAGAGGAAAACGGCAAGCCACCATCAGTCTGTCTGGTTTCGCTCGGGGTATAAATTTAAGTACTACTACTACTAACTTTAAACTTTGTAGGAAACCAGAATTTTTATATAGAAAATAAAGCATGCTGTCTTTGTGTTCTCAATATAGGAGTCTAAGACTAGGGAGAGATGGTGAAGACCATCTTAAGTAGACTTATTATTAAGACTGAGGACCAGTTTGTAGGCAAGGAACTTCAGACTTCCTAAAAGTGTTCTATTGTATAGCCCAGGGGTTCCCAAACTGTGGTACACGTACCACAGTTTGGGAAATCTCTTAAGGGGCATCAGGGAGAAATTGTGTACTTGCAGATTTAATTTTCGTTATAGTAGTAATGGACATTTAAGGGGTTATAATATAAAACATTGTGGTAGGGGAATATGGGCAGCTGATAAACCTGTAAGGGGGTATTCAGTAAGAAAAGGTTTGGGAACCTCTAGTATAGCCCAAGGAATCCCCTGTATCTGTAATATATTATTTATATCACACTTAATCTTCTAAATGTTCTCTTAAGTAGTTCTTAAACCTGGGGTATGCTACCATGAGTAGGAGAGAGTGAGCTGGCTTTTGCTATTTGAGCATGTCTTGGATTAAAAATTTGTAGGACAGGTTTTTAGGTTCAAATTCACGTTAGACTCATGAAGCAGAGATCATTTGTGAGTCTTGTCTTATTAATATCAGAGTAATTTCAGGAGGAAAAAAGGGTGAAACATGAAAACTGGTACTGATACATTTGTGGAAGTAACTGTAATAGCATCACGTGTCTTTTCTCATTTATATCTGACCTGTTTTATTAAGCTGCTGAGCACACATTTTTCTTCTTCAGACTTACCAGACCAAGTCCTCAGAGTTTTCAAAGCAGATCAGCAAAGTCGTTACATTATGATTAGTAAGGACACAACGGCAAAGGAAGTGGTCATTCAGGCAATCCGGGAGTTTGCCCTCACTGCTACCCCTGATGCATATTCATTGTGTGAAGTGTCTGTCACTCCAGAAGGTGTAATCAAGCAAAGGAGGCTTCCAGATCAGCTGTCCAAGCTTGCTGATAGAATACAGCTAAGTGGCAGGTGGGACAATGCCTACTTATTTTGTACGAACTGTGCTGCATCTGTGTCTGAACAGTTGTAACGTCATCTTTTTTTATTCTGCGAGTGTTTCAATTCAACTTCTTGCACTCTTTTAAGTGTGTTAGAGAGTATGCTATTTGTGGTCTGTATACTTTTCACAAGTATGTGATATCCTTATCAAGTCTCTTGTCATTTGAATTTTTTTACAGGTATTATCTGAAAAACAACATGGAGACAGAAACCCTGTGTTCAGATGAAGACGCTCAGGAGTTACTAAGGGAAAGCCAAATTTCTCTGTTGCAGCTTAGTACTGTGGAGGTGGCTACGCAGCTCTCCATGCGAAACTTTGAGTTGTTCCGTAATATTGAACCCACAGAATATATAGATGACCTATTTAAACTCAAATCTAAATCAGGATGTGCTAATCTGAAAAAGTTTGAAGAAGTAATAAACCAAGAAACATTCTGGGTAGCATCTGAGATTCTGAGAGAAACCAACCAGCTAAAAAGGATGAAGATCATTAAACATTTCATTAAGATAGCACTACACTGCAGGGAATGCAAAAACTTCAACTCTATGTTTGCAATCATCAGGTAAATGAGGGAAGGGTAGCTTTTACTGTGAATTCAGTCTGTTATTGGGGAGTTGTATCTCAAGCAAAGTAAATACTTGTATTAAGCTGAAATGAATCCAGTTACAACTGTTAACATCAGTTTTTTGCACAAGTCTGTAAAAATAGACTGAAATGGCATTCAAATTATTGTTGAAATATTATTTGGAACCCTTACTTCATTTATAAATATTGAGATTACTGGTATTGGGGAGTACAAACATTTTGTGTGTTGTGGGAGGAATTTGATGAAATAGGAAAGGTTTGGACAAGGGCAAAGTCAGAGTTACAGCCTAATTTGAAAGAGAGAGCCCTGCTTTCTTCCCCCCAAGAAAAAACTGCTTTGGGGATATCAGGGGCTCCATGATTTTAAAAAGTGAGTAGAATTTATCTTGCTAATCTGATAACCTACCTGACAGAAAGATAAAAAGGCAGAGTGATCAGTAGGATGCATTTCCAGAGTTATAGGAATGTCTGGATATCGGTCTAGAGGTCTTTGTGTTTTGTTTTTTTTTGTTTTTTATTCCACCCACACTGTCTTGATGAGTGTGGGCACTTTGTGTCTCTTGTAAAGTACTGTTTAACCTCAACCTGTTTTCTGCTATAAGTTAAGGATGCTCAATGCCAGGAAAAGTGTCCAACATTTTGCACGTATTGAGTTTTCAATAAATGTTGTTGATCGTAATTTATCCTGAGCTGCTTAGTCTGCTGATGAAAGGACAGAAATTTCCAGTGAGAAAGTATTGTATGTATATATACATAATAAAGCTGAAAAGGGCAATAGGAACAGTGGTTGTGTCCAGATAAGCACAGACATGTGGTATGTGGTGCTGCAGACCCGTCTGTGGCACCAAACATGCAGACATTCCTTGTACTGCTACCTTGCTGGTGGGGGAGGTGTTTCTTAAAAAAGCAGGGCGGCGCACATAGCAGCAGTGGACGCTGCCCAAAACCTGCCAGAGCCACTGGTAAGGCGGCTAGAGCTAGCACAGTTACTGGCCCTAGCCTCCCCTACCCCACCTGGGGTAACCTCCCATGCACCAGAGGCCACGTGCTACAAGGTGTGTCACTGCTTCTTGTCCCTGGGGAAACAAACGTCTGCGCTCATGTGAACATGGCCAATGACTGCAATTATCTGACTTAGAATTTATTGTTGGCTGTTCTCAGGTTTGTGTTTCACTTACCTAAAATTCAGGTGGGTTAATTTTTTTGTATAAAATGCCTTCAATTAAGATGATTTTGTTTAATATTTAAATTGCCACATTTACCTAAATCCAAGATGACCCCCCCCCAATAATTACATTCTATACATAGAAAAATTATAAACTTGTTATAATTTTCCATATTTAGAATCTGATTATTGGAGGCTCATGTTAAATTCATCCCTACCACCACTGCAGTAGGGAAAGCAGTAGGCGGTTGAGGGGAGGCAGTGCGGGACAGGCTGTTTCTTCCTACCCACCCCCTTTGTATAGGCATTGGGGGAGACGGGGAGGAGGGGCAGGGTTATGGGGGGAAGAAGTGATGCAGGTGGAAGTGGAGGTACAGGGGCCCAAGGCTACATGGGGGAGAGGGAGGCTGCAGAGGCAGTGAATGGCAAACAGCAGCTGTGCATTTGACTCCAAACCAAGGTAGGGCCGGAGCCACAGCAGTTTCCTGCCCCTCCTCTACCGATTTGTACTTGGTTCCAAGAAGAGGGACTTCCCCCTCTACTAAATGGGGGGGGGAGCTCATCTTAGAACTGAGTAAATACTGTATAAATCAAATTAATTTAAAGATGCATAGTGCACACTTAAAAAAAGACAAAGCTCCTCTAAATATTTAAATACTTGCTCTTCAGAGTCTTTCAAGTTGAAAAACTAAAATATAAAACATCACAATAATAGAAGATAATTAAAATGCCACTAAAAAGGCTAATGGATGTTTAAAAGCAGCCTTCCTTCCCTCCCCTGCAAAAGCTTTTTATTTGTAAACACATGAGCCCCTTGTCCTGAAGACGAATGGATTTGAGTCCATTTGACTAGATGAAGAAACAAATTCCAGGGTTAAAGACCCTTACTGACAATCTCTCAGCATCACTAAGAAATTTAAATCAAGGGTGTAGTTCAGCTACCTCAGCTGACCTCCACTGGAGAGAGGCAGTGTGTCAGATAACTACCATTTGAACAGTGGAAGGCTTTATCAATCCATATACATTTTTCCCTTTACAGTTAGATGTGAATAGCTGGTCAGTATGGCCTCCATACTACTGGTATAAAATACTCCATACTACTGGTATAAAATACTCCATTTCTTAGCACCAAAAAGGCAGTGCTCCACCGCTTAGAATCCATTAGAACTATTCCATCCAGAGATGACAATGATACTTGGACTACTGCAGCACAGGAAAGAGTCACAGAGCTTTCTCTAAATTCAAATTGCTTAAGTGAACAGGGATGCTTTATCTAGGAATCAGATGCAACTGGATGTCCCAAATCTGCCTGTGTGTCTGTCTGTCCATAACGTTCTTTAAGGGCACTGGGAGCCCAGCATGGCAGGGAGGGTAGAGGGAAGGGACAGCTGAGCAAAAGCAGGAGCTGGGCTCCTGGCTACTGTGAGAAGGCCATTACTGTGAGGCTACTGTGAGCATTGGCGTTATTTGAAATTCATCCGTCATTCTTGACAGACAGTTCACTAGTTAGTACATAATCTCTACTCACTTATACATATTTTCTATTTTGTCTTGCTGTATTATATTGTTTCAGTTTTGTCTCTTGTTACAGTTTATTCTTATAAAATGCACATTTGCAAAAGGCATTTTTTTCTTACTGGTATATTTGCATTTAATTGCTATATTGCTGTACTGTAGACTTGGCCTTACATATGGTATTTGTGCTCCAAGGTTTTACATATGAATGTTATGGCTCTTTCTATTAATTTTTGCCCATAATTCTTATTTAACTGGACCAAAACAAAAACTCACAAACAAAAATCCCCTTCTGAACTGTTCTAGTGGCCTGAATTTGGCACCTGTTGCAAGGCTCCGTACCACTTGGGAAAAGCTTCCAAGCAAATATGAGAAGCTGTTTCAAGATCTTCAGGACTTGTTTGATCCGTCTAGGAACATGGCAAAATATCGCAATGTCCTGAACAGCCAAAACTTACAGCCGCCTATTATTCCTCTGTTCCCTGTTATCAAAAAGGACCTTACTTTCCTTCATGAAGGTAAACACAAAATCCTGTAGCTCTTTACTACTTGATGGAAATGAATTTTGCAGCTAGCAGCTTATGCTGTTGCTAATTGCCTTTCCCCGCCCCCCCTTTGCTGATTGTAGGCAATGACTCAAAAGTAGAGGGCTTGGTCAATTTTGAGAAGCTGAGAATGATTGCAAAAGAAATTCGCCATGTTGGTAGGATGGCTTCTGTTAACATGGATCCTGCTTTAATGTTCAGGACTAGGTAAGTTTCCTATCTTCGGTGAGTTTCAATTTATTGAGATGAAAGGCTGAGTATCGATAATGAAATGAGGTATTCTTTTTAGTGCCCCTTCATATCCACAACAAAAGAAACATTGCAGATTGAAAAACGAAAGATGTGAGACTTCGGGGCCTGAGCTCTCATTGTATGCAATGGGGGGAGTGTTCGGTTACCCTAGCGGGTTATATATTTTCTATATCACTCAATGTATAATAGCACCATGGATGTACTACTACTTACACTGACCTGTACCAGTTTTAATTAATCATGATTTTTTTATTGTGTATATGTTTAAAAACAAGTCTTAAAAATTAGAATCATTTATAAACCTTACCATGGACAGGATGGTTTTTCTGTTCTCTCATTGGCAGACAACTCTGTGATTATATCTCACCAGTTTATAGGCTGAAGAGATTCTCCTTGATTGTACTGTCTTAAAGAAGAGTTTATTGATTGAAATGTTGATGTGTAGGCGAGTCTGAAACACTTTCTGCTACAAGTAGGAATATTTAAACTACAGCAATAAACCAGCATTGCAGGAAAATATTAAATAAATTATCTTTGGTTATGTGTAGAGCCAGCTCAAGGGTTCAGGTTAGACTTAGTTTAAATTAGAAAAGATTTTAATATCTGACTGTGTGTCTGAGATAAGACTTGTTTTAATGTTTGTTTGAGCTTCTAGTACTGCTTGTCCTGTAGTCTGGTCTTTTTCTTTCTGAGCTTGTGATCTTTCTCTGTCTCTTTCTAAACCCATGCTTTACTCTTCCTGGCTCTTACTTACAGGAAGAAGAAATGGAGAAGTTTGGGGTAAGTGGTTGGAGACAACACATGCAGACATACATTCTTTTCTTTGCATTTTCCTACCTGCTATCTTTAATTTTCTGATGCTTTGACTTTTTTTTTTATTTGGTTAACCCTTTTGTACTGACATTAAATTTAATCAAAAGGTGCTTTTGCTTGCGAGGTCAAAAACACAAGCGCTGTGAAACTATTTCTTAATATTTTTGAGATTAGGAAAACGTGTTTGTTTAGTGTACCCGGGAACTGTATTTAAATCTCACCAGGCTGACTTGCACTATAAAGGTCATTCTAAAATGGGCAAAGAAAAGTAATAATACAGCTAAAAACAATTGCAACTAATTTACTTATACCTAACAAATGAGCTGAGATGATCAAAGGAACAGATTTAAACCCCGTTCCCCCTCCCCCCGCAAAAAATTAAGTATTTTATTTTTTACACCTCAACTAACTTTTGTTTTCACCCTACAAACCAGCCTCTATTATTGTTACCTATAACATATCAGAAACCATAAATTGCTTCCATATATACATATACACACAAAATGTGCATGACATATATTTCCTCATAAACTAATAGATCAGTGGTTCTCAAACTTTTTTTTCGCGGATCACTTGAAAACTGCTGAGGGTCTCAACAGACCATTTAATCTCCGTTATCAGAAAAAACAAATCTTGCACAGGGCCAAGTACAGATATTCTCAATTGTTCTGCAACCTTTCTGCGGACCACCTAAATGGAGCTCGCGGACCACAGTTTGAGAACCTCTGTAATAGATCATTTTATTTAACAAAATCTTTTATCATATTCCACTCAGGGAATTTTTTGGTTTTTAAAGAAGTCTTTTTTAATCACAAATGAAGTATTTAAACAAGAATATTAAAAGACTTAGAAGAAATTTTTCTGAACCCTTTCTAGATGATATGTATTTATGTTTGAAGCTCAGTTACAGTCGTCTGTCAGCATCGCCTTGCTGCATGAGCTTTTCTTAATGCTCTGACCTTTGGAGTAGCTGACTTATGTGAGAGAACAAGCTTGAATGCTTTTCTAGATGTGTGAAGTGACATTACTTAGTTGGAGCAGAATAGGTTCCAGGCATTTATTTTATTTTAATTAGGTATATATTATTTTAACCAAGTAATGATATATCTTGACCCTCATCCTTCTATCTGTTATAGCTGTTTGACTTACTGGAATGAGGCATGTAAGCTTTGATCATAGACTGACTCTCATGCAATCTTGCATGTTTCAAATTCGCTAATTAATGTAGTGCTGCACTAAGTCACATCTTTGTCCTCTTCCCCCTTCGCTCCAGGTCTCTCAGTCAGGGCAGTACAAATGCAGCTGTGCTAGATGTTGCACAAACAGGGGGTCACAAGAAGCGGGTTCGTCGCAGCTCCTTCCTCAATGCCAAAAAGCTATATGAAGATGCTCAGATGGCACGGAAAGTGAAGCAGTATCTCTCTAATTTGGATCTAGAAATGGATGAAGAGAGTCTTCAGACACTGTCTTTGCAATGTGAGCCAGCCACTAACACACGTGAGCATTTTCACTAAATAAGGATTCTAAATAGTAGTTCTGTTAGATACTTGTATCTGTATGGAATTTAATTTTTTTTTTCTCAGCAAGGAATTCAAAGGAACAAAATATGGGTGGTGAAAATTTTCAGAAAGGAAAAGAGTCAGTGTTGGCAGAATATATTAAGTTTGCTCCATTGGTCTGTATTTTATGGATGCCATAGTGCTTAGCTATACAAAGGCTTTCCCTTACCAACACCGCTGAGGAGCTAAT
This sequence comes from Crocodylus siamensis, assembly GCF_052110815.1. Taxonomy (NCBI): domain Eukaryota; kingdom Metazoa; phylum Chordata; order Crocodylia; family Crocodylidae; genus Crocodylus; species Crocodylus siamensis. Next base: position 86,841,956 of record NC_143396.1, on the reverse strand, counting down.
GGCCTTTCAAAAATTAACAGGGCTGGAAGGGACCTCAGAAGGTTGCTTAATCCAACCCACTGCTCAATACAGGATCAGCCCTCATTCAAAGTAGGACAGTCCTTTTCTTCCACTTTTGTGTATTATTGGTGCTCTTGCTCTTGGCTGTCGGCATCAGCAGGTAATGGTGAACCAGGCTATAACCTAGTTGTTAGGGCACTTTTCTGGTAAGTGGTTGATAAAGGTTTCGAGCCCTTCTGGTTGAAGAGAGCCTATAACCTGGATCTCCCACTCCTTGGGCGAGGGCTCTAACCGCTATACTGTTGGGCTCAAAGGTAGTATACCCTCTGCTACTCCCCTTGCGGGATCAAACAGTTACTAGCCCTACACTGTCTTGCAACTAATGTTTCCAGGACGTGCATGGAGTTTTCATGCTTACATCTGGCAAGTTGCACAGGATCTAAAAATGTGTGAATGACTTGAAATTGCTTGAAAATTTTAGCTAGTTATGTGTGCAGGTGCTATCTGTTTACTAAAAGAAGAGTTGTATTTGGGCCAAGCATGTATCATACGCATCATCAAAGGTATTTGAGGACCCTTTTAAGTAGAATTAGAACCTTTGAATTTTTCTGGTCATGAATCCCGAGATATTAATAGGTAGTAGTCATCCATTTTTTGTTTCCTACTTTGTTACAAAGTACCGAAGAATCCAGGGGACAAACGGTCTGGGAAATCAGAAACATCACCAGTGGCTCCTAGGGCAGGAATCCAACAGAAAACACAGCAGCAGCATAAAGCAAACCAAGCATTACAGGTTCCCGCTGTGTCTCTTTATCCTTCTCGTAAGAAAGTACCAGTGAAAGACCTCCCACCATTTGGTAAGCAGAATGAGAGTGCATTTCATTCAAGACTCCAATATTTATTTGTGCAATTCGAGAGCATGTAACTTTAAAGCAATAAAAAGGTTTGAAAGTGTAGTTCAAATGAACACTACTAGTCAAAATGTGGTATAATACCTTATTGTAGTTGCAATGGTAAAGATTATTTTGTAACTTCTCATTTATAACTTGAAACCTTAAAACAATTCTTGGAAAGTATATTTCTAAGCCAGGTAAACTAGGAAGAGGTTTTATACAGGCCATAGCATAACTAGTAGGCTTGTGTGAATCAGCTAGTATTTGCTTTGGATTTGGATTCGACTGATTCGGGGGACAGTGATTTGATTTGGTGAATCACCGAATCTCTGACTCAAATACGCCCATCCCCCAGCCGCTTTCCCAGCCCTGTCAACGGCTGTCCCGTCCAGCCCTAGGGTTCCAACTCTTTTTTTAAAAGCCCACACTCACCAGCTCTTGCCAGGCAGGGAGCAATCCCCACTTCCCCCCACTGCTCCATGTTGCATGGGGTGCTCTGGCATGAGCTCCCAGAGACCCCAATGGCCACTGCAGCAGCTGGTGAGTGCAGGGCTTTTTTTAAAGTACTGAGATGCTGGGGCCCTGCAGAACAGCCATTGATGGGGATTGGGGCTCATGACAGGCTCCCCTCATGCAGTGCAGGGCAGTAGGGGGCAGTGGGGATTGCCCCTCTGCTTGGCAGGAGCTGGTGACTGAAAGGCTTTTTTTTTTTTTTATACGTGGTGGGATGCTGGAGCCAGGTGGGAGAGCAGGTGGGGGTCAAGGAGTACCCAGGGGGGCTGGGGGAGTAGGCAGGGGATGGGGCCTGGCAGGGATTCCCACCCCCATGGTCCCCTCCCTCCTCCTTCAGCCCCCCTACCCCCATCCCGTACTTACTGGCATGGAGTTCGGGTCCATCTCCCTGTAGGGGCAAGCAGGGACTGACCAAATCTCTAAACTTTTTCTGAATTGAGTCAGAGGCTTTGGATCAGTTCAGACCTTTCTGTCGGTCTCCTGATTTGATTCAGATTCGGAGATTCGACCGCTGAATGGGGCCAGATCTCCTCCAAATTGAATCAGTAACTGAAGCTTCACACAGCCCTAATAACTAGGGCCAGGCAACTGAGACACAAGGTGAAATAGAGACAGGGAGGCTCCTGAGTAGTAGCAAGGGGTTGTGCTCAACACGAGTTCATCTGTGGGAGAGAAGCTGCAGCTGCAGTTTGGAGCAGGCATCAAACTCATCAGCCTTTCTTCTTTTTCCCATGTTGTACAGCCAGCAGCTACTGGGTTAAGTATCTCAGACATTACAGAATTAAGGATTTTACAGTGTTTTTCCACATACAGTTCATTGACAGCTGTGGAGAGTTAACGTAGCTGTTGTGGCAGCGGTGTCTGTCATAGGGAAGTTTGGAGAGGCTGATGAGGGGACTCCGCTCCCTCTTACCCCCTGTAGTCCTTGGGTAAGCCTGTGCCACCTCAACTAAGATTCTGCCTCCCCCCTCTTCCCCACTCTTTTCTCTTGTGCTCAGCATAGCCCACTACCTAGTGCAGGGGTGGGCAAAATACTGCTCACAGACTGGATCTGACCCTCCAAGGTATTTTTTCCAGCCCAGGTGCAGGTGGCATCTCTAGGTATACGGCATGGTCGGACTCATCTTTCCGGCAGCGGCAGCAGCGATGGCTCCCACCACCTTTGCTGCTCCCAAAGCACCTCAGTCCATCTACCCCACACCCACCAGTGGATATACCAGACAAAGCAGGTGGACAGGGTCAACAGGGAGACCAGCCCAGGACCTCTGAGTAGGCCAAGCTTACCTAAGAGGATGGGATGAGGCTATGGGAAGGCAGGGGGCAGTGTCCAGGAACGGGAGAGGTTGGTAGGGCCCTGTCTGGGGCAAAGATGACAGGGTTGAGGCCTGGGGCAGAGTCATGATGCAGGGAGCAGATCATAGCTCTGTCCCGGGCCCCATCCCTACACTGTCACTGCCCTGCGATCCTGGCCTCAGCCCTGCCCCCCCCATCCCCTTCCCAAACACTACTCCCCACCCACCCGCAGCCTTATCCCATCTGCCTGACCGAGTACACCCTGCCCACAGAGGTCCTGGGTTTATTTCCACGAAGAGTCCACTCACCCACCTCTCCATCTGTTATCCCTGGCAATGGGTGCAGGTCAGATGAGCCTGGGCCAGGTAGGATCAATGGCCGCCCCCCCCCCCCCGCCCCCACATCAAGTACCCCTACTTCTCCTGTTGCGCTGGGTCAGCACCATCCTGCCCCCCCCGACCCCTCACCGGCCCGCAACAGCTTACTAAAACTCCCTAAGTGGCCTCCCAACCCAAATAACTGCCCACACTGATTTAGTGCAAAGAAATAGCTAGCCATGTCTCTATACATGCAGTGATTTGAAAGAGGTTTGCTCTGTTCTGTCTCCATCTGCTGTCAGGTTCTACACATATTGTTGAAACTGTCACAGAGAGAAGTAGTGTAACCAAATAAGCGTGCAATAATTTAGCATCACTCAAGTTCCTTAGTTGCTGCTTGAATTAGCTGTGATGCTTCAGTCGATCCTCTTTTTTGCTCAAGGTGTGAAGGATTTTGAAAACCAATTAGGCTGGGCTGATCAAATAATTCTGGATCAGATCAAAGACAAATTCTGTGCCATACCTGAAGAACATTTCCACCCCTAAAATATTCAAATCTGTCAAAGTTGCTCCATTTACACTTTTAAGCAGCAAAGCGCTCTCATTTGAGAGGAAAAAAGTGCAAATCAGATGTCTATTTTAGAAGATTTCTTCAGTCTTTATATCCTAGATCTTCTCCAGGGAGAGACAGCTGTAAAAATACATTGCCTCTCCAGATATATGCTTGCCTATGATCTGCCTTAGCTCTTTTTTGTATTTTTGACCTTGTAGGCTATTTAGGAACTGAAGAGCAGGTGAGATGCTTCTACATAACCATTCAGAAAACACCTGGATTGGTCAGAGGATGTGCATCTCTAACATTTCTGATTTTCAGGATTTGAGTAGTCATCAAGATGCTACATCCCAGATTATAGATTAGTATATCCTTGAACAACATTTACAAAGTTACCTTTTAAGTGAACTACTAGAAGCCCAGTGACAGAAGCATGTTAGCTAATGGACATGGTCCAGAAGCTGAAGGAGACTGGTCTGCTTTCATTTTTCAAGCTGAATAAAATGTAGGAGTAGACAATATATCATAAAAAGAAACAATAAATAAAATCTTTATTGTTGAAACTCAAGAAAGAAAAATGCTTTTAAAACATTTTACCATTTACAGTGTCCTCCTTTAATAACACACTGTATAATTGTTTGAGATTTTATGTATATATTTCCATTCTTCCTTTCTTAAAGGCATTAACTCACCACAAGCTTTAAAGAAAATTCTTTCCTTGTCTGAGGAAGGAAGTTTGGAGCGTCACAAGAAACAAGCCGAAGACACAATATCAAATGCATCTTCACAGATGTCTTCTCCTCCCACTTCACCACAGAGCTCTCCAAGGAAAGGTATAAGATACATACTACATTTTGTATCTTTTTCTTTTCACCTCCCAGTTTTAGAAATGGCTTTGAGAGAATTATGGAGATGTAGTGAATCCTTCACTTGTGTTCTGTCATGGGGAAGGTCAGCTGGGGAGAAGAGCAGCAACCCTCCAATGGAGGCATTAGGAACTATTAGCATAAGACAGGAAGCAGTCTAGACCCCATGTACTACACAACTTGCATTACTGTTGTTTCAAACTACCACGATCCCTCCTTCAATTGCTTTATGCCAATGGTAGCATAGATGGGTAAAATATTTTGACCTTACAATGCCATTATAAGGCAAGAGTGGGTACATTAACCCAATCCACTGCCTACTCCTGTAGGAATTAACAAGATTGAAGTCCATTGTAGCTTCTGTGCAGTTGTGCTAAATGAGGAGAAATCCATGCAAGACAGGGACAAATTTGCACAGATTGGCTCAAGGCACAGATTGGCTCAAGACACAGACCCTCAATGCTTTAGATTTTCTGTCTATTTGCAGCATGGTTAGTCCAAGAATTAATGGTAAATATCTGAAGAATAGTATTGCACAATGAAGCTTTCTTGCTCAGTTACTTTAATAAGAACTATTCAGTAAAATATTCATTCAGTAAGAGTACTGCCAAGCATGGCTACCCAAATCAGCATTTATTTCTCGTTTCTTGAAAAGGATTATTATTTCAAAATTGCGATAAATACTTTAATTTCTATCCTGTTTCCTTTTTCATTGGATTTAAAGAGGGAAAAACAACTCCAAAAAACAAAATATAGATACTTGCCTTTTCTTTATTTGAACAAAAAGAGGGGAAAAAGAATGCCACTATGGAAATACAATAATGTAGTCCTACAATAACGTAATCAGGTAACATTGATGTTACATTCTCCTTCCACTCTTTTAAAATAAATATAGAAATCAGTTTAGTGCCTTGTATTTAAGGGGGAGGAGAATGAGAGCAGTCACAGTTGAACTCCCACACAGCAAGAATGTTGGCCTCTGAAAGAGTAGGAATAATTCTGACCAGATTAAGAAACTGAAACTCACATGCATTTCATGTGGGTATTGCACTCTATTTTCTATGTCAAATGGATATCTAAACCCTTTTCTCATCCTGTTAGGTGGCAGTGGCAATCAGCTGAGATCTTATGGCTCCAGACTGTCGGACCTAACCAGTTCCTCCTCTTCTCTTGGAAGTGAGAACAGTAACAAGAATAACAATGCATCACGGACCTATGGGATAGGTGGGGTTTACCTAGAACCAAAAAGGGAAAGAATAATCACAAGAACAATTGGGTAAAGAGAGTTCTAAAAAGGGAGAGGGAGAGTGCCTCTCAAAAGCATAGACAAATACCCAAAACCTCTGCCTAAGTGATCTTTTCTGAAGTTGAGATGGAGGAGGATCTTGTGCAGAAAAGGCTTTGATAATCTGCTTTAATCTTTGTAAGATCTCAGCATATATATTTTTTCATTAACCTTTTAGGAGGGAATAAATCTACATTATCTTGATCACATTTGATCAACTCCTGCGTTTTTTTTCTTGAAAAAGGAATCAGGATTCTATGTTTAGCTAAATGGAGAGGAAGCAGTACTGTATACTTGGAAAAGCAAAATATGAAAATGATTTTAAACCATAAAGCGTATTCAAGATTAATGGCATCATGAAATTAATATCTGTAAATATGCCCTTGTAAATTAATCATATGCGGCAATGTTGGTGCTATATTCTAAGCAAGTGTGAATGGGGGAAGCTCAGTTGGGGTTTCCTTGAAGCTCACTGGTGAATGGCAAATCAAAAATGGAAACTTAATTTATGCACAACTACATGTTCTTGAGTGACCTTTTAACTTAATTGGAAGGTCGTTAATACATTATGTTGTAATAACTTAAGCAAAAAACTCTTTCTGTTCTTATCCAGCATGGCTTAAACCATAGATGGTATCCCAAAGTCTGACAATCTTACATTTTTGGATAAACTTAATCCAAAAAGCCTCACCACAATCCATTTGATGCCTGATATTAACATTATTATATTAATAATGTTATCACTTTACCAAATCCCTCCAAGATTTAGAAGTATGACAGCTTTTGAAAAAGTGGGTGAAAAAATTTAGGCTGACAAAGTGCCTCCAAAATAGTTGAGGAGCCTTCAGCACAGACATTTATGCTTAATGTAGTTTTCGTTTTCTATTTGCAATTCACCCTTGAAGTGTAGCTTTGCAGAGCAGACAAAATTGTGCACAGGAGAGGATCTATGTGGAATTCTGGTATAATCCAGCCACATGCCTATACTCCCTTTAATCTTTGAGAGCATTTAGGTGCATAAATGTGCAAATGTTATTCGTATCAACAAAAGTATTTTTCACATAAAGCTAGAGATCCAAACATACTTGTGACAAACTAGGTTTTGATTCTGTATAGAGAGGGGCAAACTTTTCTAAATACAGATATTTCATGTTGTCACTTTTTTTAACTCTAATCAGAAATAAATACATATTAGATTAAAGGTCCCATTGCATTATTTGTGCCTCACACACTGCTGCTCTCCATGAAATAAATGCTTTCAAAATGTTATGTACTCTAATAACAGTCATACTAAATGTCTATCATGTTTTGAAAATATCTGTAACAAGTATTTTGGTTGCAAACTTGGAATGCCTGATTAACATGATGCTGTTCCTTATGCAGGCTATACTTTGGCTCCTAGTGGCACAGTGGATAACTTTTCAGATTCTGGTCACAGCGAAATTTCTTCCAGATCTAGTATTGTCAGCAATTCCTCTTTTGACTCCATGCCAATCTCGTTACATGATGAGAGAAGACAGAGGCATTCTGTCAGCATCGTAGAAACTAATCTTGGTGTGGGGAGGATTGATAGAAGAACCATGATTGAACCAGATCAATACAGTTTAGGGTAGGAATCTTACATGTTTACACTTAAAAGGATTTTTTTTATGAATGTTTCTCTCCTCTAAAGGAAAATTCTACTTCTTTCATCTAGATCACTATCGCATCTCTTCACATATTTTAGTTCTTGAGAAAATATGTCAGCCTCTTACTACCCTGCACTAATGTGTATAGCACTAACAATAATCACTTCATACTTGTTCTGTATCCTTCAAGACCCATGTGCCCTGGATCAAGGCGGGGCAGGCTGGGGCCAGGAGCTGCACTGGGCTCTTCCGGGGGCTGCGCTTGGGGCATGCAGTGGCTGTGCTGGGAAGGGATTGTGGGGGTTATGGCAAAATTTGGGGTAGCTGCAGCCTCCCCCGTAGCTCTTCTCCCAGCACCACTGCCACCCACCCCAAGCACAGTGTGACCTAGCCATTCCTTCCCATCCCCCACCGGGAAAGGCCCAGCACGGCCCCCAGCCCAAAGCTGCAGCCTGCCCCACCCTGCACAGATCTGGGGGGGCACACCCCCCCATGCCCTCCTGGGGTGCACACAGTGGCAGGAACCACTCCCCCCTCCCTACACCCCCCAGATGAGCCATGGCTCCACCTCACCTGCACTTCACCGTGGCTGGGTGGTGCCTACCCCAGCCCCACTCCCTCACCATGGGGAGCATTAATCTGTCCCCCCATATCCCTTCCCTCCTCTCCACCACACCAGACTTACAAACTGCACACAGCTCTCCAAGTTGCTGGGCTGTGCTCCTCACTGCCTGTGTGCTGCGCTGTAGCTGCACACATGCACGAGCATTAATCAGCCAAATTATCAGCCACATCAGACCAATTTCCACTGTAATCAATTTTCTTTATATTGGTGCCGATCCAATATTGGACCGATGTATCAGTGCACTTCTAGTTATTATGTATCTTTGTTTTGCTGGTAAGAGAGACAGAGTTAAAGAGGTCAAATGATTTGTGCAAACTCAGTGAGAGCCAGCTTTACAACTAGTCAGTATGCAGTTCTCACTGAAGAGGCTTTCATAGGAAAATGCTGATTCATTAAACTCATTGTTTGGCTTCAAACACTTCTAGATTGGATAAATCAAAGCAAGTGAAAATGCTGTGTAGGAACCCTGCTTGGATCTGTGATGAGCTACTGAGTCGCCACTGTACTTCCAGGCAGTGGCAACACGTAGGAGTTGCACTTGCACCCCCTAAGAGCACTGGTGCACCTGCTGACTGGCTGCGCTCGTTGCACAGGCGATGGGCAGGCAGGAGCTCTGGTACCCACCCCCCGCAAGAGCCAGTCGATCGCTGCAGCTGCTCCCCCCAGTGGCTGCAGCCACTCCCGGAAGCAGTTGTAGTGATTGGCTGGAACATTGGCTGCGGGGGTCCCCCAGGCAGCAAGATGGGCCACGGGGACCCCCACCTCCCCATGGTAAGGAGGACTGGTTGCAGGGGAGGCATGTGCCTCCCCAGCTAAGGCGGCATCAGTTCTGGTTCATTCAGCAGTTGCAGGGTCCCAGGCAGCACTATATAGCTTTCAAAATACTATGCTCTAGCGTTTCCAAAACAAAATTTTTGACAATTTGACTTTTGACAAAATCTGACTTGCAAAAGCATACTGGAAAGAAATGGTTTTATTTGTATTTGAAACCAAATCCAAAGTGTCAAAACTTCTCAAAAGGTACAAATCCTGAATTTTGGCTCAGTTGTTTCTTGCTCACCAGTCCTTTGCATAATCCCCATCTGGCATAAGCTATAGGAAATCCAGTCATGTCAGGCAGGATACTTTTATTCTGTACATGTGAACACTGTCTGCCTCTGTTGAAAGCCAATTTCAAGGTTGTGATGTAACCTTTGAATAGAGTCACAGAGCAGGCCACATTTTTGAGATACCTATTTAGTGAGTGCTAGAGACCTTTTGTGTCAAGGATGATCTTAAGAGAAAATGTCCTGTATTCAAAATTGAACATGTCATTAATACTTAGTACAAATTATCTAAGGTTTTCATGGGCATGAAAAGCTGCATTGGTCTCCATCACTTTTTCCCCCTTTACTGTCAAATTCTCTTTGTTTATGAAATAATTAATGTTTCAGTTTTGCCCATTATTTACTGATTAACACTGACTACCTCATTGTAATATCTTTCTTTCTCTTATTCACTGCACATGCAGTTCATATGCACCACTGTCAGAGAACAGAGGCCTGTATGCTGGAGCCACAGTGCTTTCTTCTCCCAGTACAGAGGAGCTATCGCAGGATCAGGGGGATCGAGCTTCACTTGATGCAGCAGACAGTGGTCGTGGCAGCTGGACTTCTTGCTCAAGCGGTTCTCATGACAACATACAGACAATACAACACCAGAGAAGCTGGGAGACTCTTCCTTTTGGACATGCTCATTTCGATAATGCAGGAGATGGGGCAGGATTGTGGGCCTCAGGCAGTCATATGGACCAGATGATGTTCCCCGATCATGGCCCAAAGTATGGCAGGCAGAGTCAAGGTAGGGAGGGCCTTGATCAAGCACAATCCAGAGCAAGCTGGGCATCCTCCACAGGCTACTGGGGCGAGGACTCAGAAGGTGATACAGGTACCATAAAGCGGAGGGGTGGGAAGGATGTATCGATTGAAGCTGAAACCAGTAGCATAACATCTGTAACAGCAGAGGAGACAAAGCCAGCTTCCATGCCTGCTCATATAGCAGTATCATCAAGTAGTGCAAAGGGGCTTATTGGTAAGTTAAGTTTTGTTTACCGGGAAGCGATCTATTAATTTGTATATACTCCTGGATTTTTTGTAGTAATTTTCTTTCAACTGATTTGTTTTTATAGCAAAGCCAGTCACTTCATAGTCTCTTCCAAATTTTATCCTATAACTGAGTGTTTACTGCAAGGGAAAATACAGTTTTATACTGCTTATTCATTCTGAGTATTATTGGCCACTTGTTCTTATTTTGTGAGTGGTCACAAAACATAAAGACATTAATTCAGCTCTAGGTCAGTATGTCGAGATATTAATATAGTTAGTTGCTGTCGTCAAATGTGAATGATTAATGTGGGCCTCAAAGTCTGTATATAGACGCTGCTGGAAATGTGGCCTGATTTCCACCTCCTGCTCCCAAAGGGCTTTGCTTTGCAGGTTCTTGCAATTTTAGTAGTAGTTGTGGATACCTTATCACCTCTAAAACAGGGTCATTTTATTCCCTCAGCCCTCTTCAGTACTTCACACTGCCCATCTCCTAGAATAACTTATGATTGGGTCGGTGCCTCAAACTGAATGTAGATTTGAATTTCCTTAAACCTTGAAAGACAGGTCTTTGCATCCAGGGTATTGGTCATGCCCATCTAATATTGCACCTCTCATTCGTTCAACGTAATGCTAGATGAGAGTTGACAGGTATGATTCCAGCCTGGCTGTCATGTAAAGCAGCCAAGCATTGCACAAGGGGGCCTAGTTCTAAAATATTCAAGCTAATAAAGCTTTAAGAAATGTAAGACTGAAAGCTCCAGTGAAATCTATAGCCAGTCCAGCACCAGTGGAGAAATTGCTCCTGCATTTTTGTACCCCACACACCACTTCACCAGAGAAGCATCAGAATGCAGTTTAGTGGGTTGGGTCAGTTCAATTATATAGGTCTTCTGCACCTGTCATTAAGACATTCATTCAGCTGTAGGTCAGTATGTCGAGATATTAATATAGTTAGGCTGCTGTTTTCAAATGTGAATAGGAAAAGGAGCGAGGTGGGATCAAAGTGAAATAAAGTAATGAAGCAAATTGTGAATGAAGTAGGGTCAACACTATAGTTCAGTCCAAATCAGAGTTCATTTGTTCATTTTAGTTTTGTATCCTGCCCTATCCTAAGACTGACAGTGGTTTAGGCACTAAATGGCAGGAGAGAGATACAGATACCTTATCTTTTCCAAAACACAAAAAGAAGCAATGGGAATGAGGGGGGAAGAGAGGAAAGAAACACATAGCAAAGGAAGAGAAAGCATAAGATTTGGGGCCTGAGCCAAGGGAGAGAACAATAGTGCATTTCATACCGCATTATTTTGAGTAAGTCTTCATAGGAGATGATCACCCCTTAGTCAACTTCTTTTCAAATAATAAATGAAAATGTGCGACAGCTTGAACCAGTCACTTGGGCCATTAACACATCAGTGATGTTAATATTTTCTTGCTGGCATTTAATGTCAATGCTATTGCTTAAATTTCCTTATGAGTTGAAGAGCCAGATCCTCAAAAGGTCTTATGTGCTGAAATCCTACAAAACTACTTTATTAGGTGCCAAATCAAAAATATAGGTTGTAACCTTTGAGGCACAATCCATAAGCTTCCTCTGCTTCTCCAGTGAAGTTCCCTGGAAGTTCACTGGGTGATATAACCACACCTGAGCTGTGGTGAGCAGCTAGGCACCCAAGGGCCACTGAAGCCCACCAAACATTTTCTTACCTCAGGGTTCAATTCTATTTGGGTAAACTGGCCACACCTTCCACAGTGGACCCTGTATAGACCCTGCACAGCTGGACAAGGAGGAGGAGGAGGAGATGATGTTGGTGGTTGCAGTACCCACCCAGCATGTGGTAGACTTAGGTTCAATACCCTGCTCTACCTTGAGGGTATTTGAACTTTAAATTCTGTAAAACATTTAATCCTCCTTTAGATAAGAAACTGGAACTCGGGTGTGTTTTTATTTTACCAGCAAATACTTTATTCATTAGACCCATGGTGCCTGACCTCCTGGACCTATGGGTGGATGAGTGTGCAGGCCAGATCCAACGCTAGGTTGGCACATAGGGTTGGTCACCAGTTGCAATCCTGTGTTGGTCTGGTCCCATGTGCCCAGATCTAGCTGCAGAACAACCTGTGTGCCAGTCCAACTGCACATTGGTACACTGCTGCACAGGGCCATGTTATTTGGCCTGTAGGCCTTTGCACAGGTCTAGAAATTTAGCAGCAGGGAAGGGCAATTAACAGCGTATCTGCTGCCCTACTGGCATATTTCTGGACCTGTAGGGAACCCTGCTGGCTGGAGATTGAGCATCATTGCACAAGAAAAAAGAACTGATGCTCTTTCGGCCCACTGCTTGTGGGGCACTGCATATGCCATAAAACCATTTCAGCAGGTGACATTGAGAGAGCACCGTTGTAGAACAGTTCCTCAGCATTTCCCATTGGCTTTTCAGCACACTAGCTTTTGTGCATCCCATTCTACTTGGGTGTCTGATTTCCCTATGCACTAAATGCAGACAGCCTCACTGCCCAACTTACAGCTGCAGATTCTGCTAGATAGTAAGACACCAAAAGGTTAAGTGATGCGTTGCTGAGCTTTGCACTCTCAAAGATCTAATCTGGAGTGCTCACCTTGATGCCCTCATTCAGTCTGTTTAGATGTTAAAATATTGCTGCAGTTCTTATAGCGTGTCTTCTGAGAGATGGCTAGAAATATGCTCCCTCTTTATCCATTTAATGCATGTTTTTCACTAGCATTTATATAGAACTTGCGTTTCCAAATACCTTATTATAAATATTCTTACAATTATTTTCTGTAAATTGGGATTTATTTTTCCTTCTCATCACTTCAGTCCTCCTCTTAGAAGCCTGTAATTCTACAGAGATTTATGACACATCTTAAAAACATTCAATGTTTTTAATGGCATTTAAATATTCTGGAGATCTTTCCAGTTTAAGTTTCCAGGTATTATTGGTGGCCTGTCCTGTCTGATCTACATTTCTGACATTTGTAGGTAATGTATAGAGATCTTTGCATCCTGAAAAACATAGTATTAGAAACTAGCATAAAATTGGGTAAGCAGAAGGGATTTTTTTTTCCCCACTCAATACCATAGGCATACCCTTGCCATTTCATCTAGCAATTACATATATAATGTATGCCTATGGTACTGAGAATGGGGGAAAAAAAATCCCTTTTGCTTACCCAATTTTATGGGGTATATTTATAGTAGGGCAGCAGATACGCTGTTATATATATATTTTAATGAGATGACTGGACTCCTGTGGTTTGAATTTGTGGCAGCTGCTGCTTTTTCCCCTTGACTGGCAATGTATTAAAACATTAGTCTACTATCGTTGGTCCTGTAAAGGCATTTTATATATGCTTTCTGCACCATGTGTAATTCTGTAAATTGTTTGATTTTTAATATGCAACATGTTGATTTAATGTGTAACTTTTTGCAGGACTGGAGTCCATTTGCTTTATGTACAGTTTAGTATGTAATAAGATATTTTGTCACGTTAAAATCTGGAGGTTGGCTTTTGCATAAGGATTGCCTACATGACAGAAATACAGTCATACTGCACATGCTGTATTTTGCCAACAATGCTGCTTATGATTCCTTTTTCAAGATATTATATTCATTGCATGCTATTTAATACTAGAATCTTCTTCTGTTCGTAAATTGACTCTTATTTGGGTCTACACCTGTTGGACGGATACAAGTTTTGACTGATACAGTTTTATTCTACTTGTACTTGTTTTTCCTCAGCCATCATTTCTAATAGTAGTCTCTTGTTTTTACTGCAGCCCGAAAAGAGGGCCGGTATCGAGAACCACCTCCAACTCCTCCTGGTTATGTAGGAATACCTATTGCTGACTTTGCGGAAAGCATTTCCCATCCTGCCAGAAAACCTCCAGATTACAACATAGCACTTCAGCGGTCTAGGATGATGGCACGAACCTGTGAGAGCCATGGGACTTCAACTTCGCAACAGCAGTCACATGGCCATTCAGCTAGCAGGCCTGTGAACAAACCTCAGTGGCATAAACCAAATGAGTCAGACCCACGTCTGGCTCACTATCAGTCCCAAGGGTTTTCCACGGAAGAGGATGGTAAATTCCTAATCATACTTTCCAAATATTGAGCAAGATTTACATTTTAAAAGGACACTGGCACTTTTTCATACCCTGGAGTTTGCCTGGGTAGAAGCTATGTCTTACACACGCACACAAGCATGTAGAGAGAGAAATTCTTGCAATAAAGTAATGTTGCTTTATCACCTCCATTTTAAAAACGTCTTTGATCTTTCTTTTTGTTAATGGCACAGTGGCTAAATTAATTCAAAGCTGTGGTGTTTAAGGAAGTTTTACGTGCAGTTTTTAGTGAGTTGAACCTTACAGTTGAGCATAGCAAAACTTTTAATTTCATAAAAGTGCTGCCTCATATTTTTCATGTGCATGCAACTGGGCGAGTATATCACTTTACCTTCAGAAATGTTGATGTTTCCAGTACGGAAAGCTAACCAGCCACTTCAGCTGCAAGACGTGTTTTGATTTGGGTTTTTTTGTTGTTTTTTAATGGCATTAGGAAAGAAAGTGATTTCTGGCCAACAACATCCAAGGAAGGTCACAAGATACCTCACTAAGCAGTTAGAAATTTAGAAGCTTTTGGCTGAATGCTGTATTCCTCAGGAGGGCAAAGACAAGTTCACCTCAAGTAAAACAGTCAAAGCTAGTTCGCTTCATTTACAACAGCAGTTTATACCTGAGATTATTTAAGTACATAATTTTTACAGAGGGATGACGACTTTGAACACCAGTAAACTTTGGTTATGAGCAGCTTTTGTTTTAAAGGGGTTACAACTCATTTCCCCCTCTTTTCTTGTGTTTGCAGAAGATGAGCAAGTCTCCGCTGTTTAAGAACTGGGGTTTTTCTGGATCCAGAGTGAGCCACCTTAAAGGAGAGCACAAGAAGATGTCCCTAGAACAGGAGCCTTGGAACTATAACTAAAGGATGGTGGACCTATTTGCCTCCTTCCCTGCCTTAAAGCAGCATGGGGCTTCTTCTCCCCCTTCCTCCCCCTTCTCCCTTGCATGTGAAATACTGTGAAGAAATCGCCCTGGCACTTTTCAAACTGTGTTGCTTGAAATGCACAGTGCAGCAATCTCCAAGCTACCACTGTCGCTGTCTGCCACATCACACAGTATCATTCCAAATTCCAAGATCATCACATCAAGATGATTAATTCTGGCTGCACTTCCCAATGCCTGGAAGGGTTTTTTAATCTTTTGTTTAGATTTTAATCACAATCCTAGCACTTAGTCTCATTGGGATAATGAGATAAGCTAGTTGTCAAACTACATTTGGCCTTTAACCTACAAAGAGAAAAATTCATTGAAATCCTTCAAGGACACAGTGCTTGTTTGCTTGTTTACAATGCCTTCGTTACAATTCTGTATATTTGTGTTCTGACAGCAAATGTTACAGCTGCATCGTAAGTACAGTATTATTTCATACCTTTAAGTAGGGTTGCCAGCCTGGGCTCCTAGATGCCAGCCTGGGCTCCTAGAAACAAAATGAGTATCACATGGCAGAGTATGGCAGAATGGAAGGCAAGGGTTGTGAGACAAACTGAGCTCCACTTTTAAAGTGCCCCGCCCTGGACTCTTCAAAAGTGTACATTTTTTTGAATTACTGGTATTGTCAGCTGGCTTTGTGTAAATGCAGTGCTTGCGAGTATCCAGTGGAGAAAAACAGGGCACTGTGTCCCATACCTGTGCCTTGTGGAATACAGGATGGCATACTGCAGAAAGTGTCCCATTTGAATGAGACAGATGGCAACCCCACCTTTAAGTTATTGTCATGCGCGCTCTCTCTCTCTCGCTCTCTCTCTCTCTCTCTCGCTCGCTCTCTCTCTGTCTTTTACTATGATTAGAAGCATAGTTTATTTTAAGAGAAAAATTAACTGGATAATATTGCAGTGAAGGCAAGCTGGGATGTCACAGCTGCTGTCAGCTGTTTAATACTGATCTAATACTCTCCCTTTATTGACTTGGCATTAGGGAATAAACAAGCCTTTAAATAATGACAAATAATGAGTTTAGATTTGCCAGCCTTTGCAATGCAGAAATAGTCACAACTGTTAATGGCTTTATGGAACACTGCATGTGTAGAGAAGGCCAACGTGTAGCAATCACCTGCTCACAGCTGCTATTAACCCTATAATGACTGAAATGACCCTTCCCCTCTATTTTTGTGTTGTTTTTGCACAGACTCCGGAAAAGTGAAGGCTGCCATTCCGAGTAGTACTCAAATGTGAGGAACTGCTGGTCTTGGATTTTTTTGTTTCCATTGAACTCAGCTGATCATATTGATCAGTAGATAAACGTAAATAGCTTCAACTTTTAAAGATCAAATTGCAGTGTTTTTTCACTGTATCAAAAATGTCAGTGCTTTATTTAATTCTCTCTCCTGTAATCATGGCTTTTGTCTATTTGCTTATATATCACATTGTCAATTATGCATTTGTAATTTTACTTGTAATATGCATTATTTGCCAGTTTTATTCTCTAGGCTATGGACCTCGTGTGCATATAGAAAGAAAGAAACCTAGCTCTATCACAAGTTGCACAAATGTTATATAAGCATTAAGTAATTGTAGACCATAGGACTGCTAATCTCAGTTCGCTCTGTGATGTCAAGTGCAGAATGTACAATTAACTGGTGATTTCCTCATACTTTTGATACTACTTGTACCTGTATGTCTTTTAGAAAGACATTGGTGGAGTCTGTATCCCTTTTGTATTTTTAATACAATAATTGTACATATTGGTTATATTTTTGTTGAAAATGGTAGAAATGTACTATGTTTATGCTTCTACATCCAGTTTGTATGAAGCTGGAAAATAAATAAATATAACATTAATGAAGTCCACATTGATTTTTACATATTTTGTGTTCTACGTACTTGAACAAATTTAGCTATGAAAAGAATTTACTTCTATGTGTATGAATATTAAAGGGATACTGCCAAGTAATGAGGTGTAAAGTTGGTGTGGAGTTTTTTTTAACCTACGTTTTTGTTGCTTAAATTCTGAAAATTCTTCATTTCACTGCTCAACTATAATGGACGATATTTGGTGGCTACCCTGCCTCAGCAGCAGTTAGAGGTAGAAAATGAGCTGATTGTCCCTACAGAACCTGTGGGGCATAAGTAATATAAATGTTGACTTTATTTAATAGATTTCATAGACATTAGGGACTGGAAGGGACCTCATGAGATCATAGAGTCCAACCCCCCTGCCAGAAGCCAGAAGTCTGCAGGGATCAAATGATCCCAGCAAGATAAACATCCAAATGCCTTGTGAATGAGTCCCGAGTAGGTGTTTGCACCACCTCTGGGGGGAGTCTGCTCCAGACATTGGACACTCAGACTGTGAAGACATTTTTCCTTACGTTGCGTCTGAATCGGCCTTCCATAAGTTTGTGGCTGTTGGACCTAGTTATCCCCTGGGGAGCCCTGGTGAACAACTGTTCTCCCAGATCCTGATGACTACCCTCCCCCACCTCCCCGCCATATACTTCCCTACCCCCGCTGTATTCTTATAGGCAGCCACCAAGTGCCCCCGAGCCTTCTCTTCACCAGGCTGAAGATTCCCATGTCCCTCAGCCTCTCCTCATAAGGCTTGCTCTCCTGGGATTTGATCATATGGGTGGCTCTCCTCTAGACTCTCAAGCCTATCCACATCCCTCCTGAAGTGGGGGGCCCAAAACTGGACACAGTACTCTAGCTGCAGCCTCACCAACGCCAAGTAAAGCAGGAGGATGATGTCTCTGGTTTTGCTTAAAATGCATTGGTAGATGCATGCCAGAGTTTGGTTTGCTCTGTTGGCCATGGCGTCGCATTGCAGGCTTATGTTCATCTTGTGGTCAATCAAGACCCCCAGGTCCCTTTTGGTTGCCCTGCTAATGAGCATAGCACCACCAAGCCTATAAGTATGATGCTGTTTGTTTGTCCCAAGGTGGAGTACCCTGCATTTTTCTACATTGAATGCCATTGGGTTATGGTCTGCCCACTTGGCAAGTATGTCCAGGTCAGCCTGTATCCCCAGCCTGTCCTCCAGCATGACCACCTTCCCCCATAGTTTAATGTCATCCATGAACTTTGCCAGCCTGGATCTGATGCCTGAATCCAGGACATTAATGAAGATATTGAAGAGTACCGGCCTGAGCACTGAGCCCTGAGGGACTCTACTGGTGCCACATTGATTTGTACCCATCAACTAGTAACCTTTGGGTCCAACCCTAGAGCCAGTTCCCCAGCCGTCAGACATTGAGATGGCCAAGACCACAGTTCCCCAGCTTAGTCTTGAGGACATCATAGGAGACAAAGTCAAAGGCCTTCTTGAAGTCCAGATAAAGAACATCAACCATGTCTCCCTTGTCCAGGCAATGCATTACCTGGTCATAGAACGAGATGAGGTTGGTCAGGCAAGACCTTCCAGTAATAAAACCATGTTGGCTGGCATTCAGTAGGTTGCCTTCTGTTAGCCTGTTGCAGATGGATCCCTTGATAATTTTCTTCAAGATCTTTCCAGGGATGAACGTCAGACTGATAGGTCTGTAATTCCCTGGCTCTTCTTTCTTCCCTTTCTTGAAGATTGGGACCATGTTGGCTCTTTTCCAGTCTTCTGGTACATCACCCAGATGCCACAAGCTTTCAAATATCTTGGCCATAGGGCGTGCTATTATGTCTGCCAGCTCTTTTAAGACTCTGGGGTGTAAGCTGTCTGGGCCTGTGGATTTATGGATGCCAAACCTCTCGAGGTGTTCTCCCACTTCATCTACGTCAATTTTGGGCCTATCTCCCAAGCCCCGGTTGCTTTGCGTGCTGTCTGGCAGAGTAACCTCTTGGGTGGGTGGAAAACAGACACAAAGTAATTGTTTAGGAGATTGGTCTTTTCTTGTGCACCAGACATCAGCTGTCCTGTTTGATCTTGCAGGGGGCCAGAGCTGCTTTTGTTCTTCCTTTGACTTCCCACATATCTAAAGAATGACTTTATTTTTGATTCCAGTGGCTAGCCTGAGTTTGGTTGCTGCCTTGCCTTATCTGGACTACTCCCTACAGGTATAGGCTAGTGCTGAGTAGTCGTCCTTGGTGATGATTCCAGTTTTCCATCTGGTGTAAGCTTCTCTTTTTTGTTTCAGGAGACCCAGAAGCTCACTGTTGAACTAAGGGGATTCCTCTGCCCTCTGACTCCATTTCCAGTGGGACAGGATGGTCTTCCCTTGTGCATTTAAGGATTGAGTTCCTTAGACACAACCGTTCCTCATGGACTCTCCTTCCTAGGGAGCCATAGTCCTTTAAGGTGTCTGACTAACCAGTCTCCTGAGTTTGTGGAAGTCAACTTTCCTAACACTGAGGATTTCTGTTTTACTGAGGAATTTGCACACCCTGCATTGGTGACAGTAACCGTTCTGATTACTTTCTCTGTCCAAGTTTGCCCTCGATCCTCAGGTCACTCACCAGATCATCTCCTTTAGCCAAAACCAGATCCAGCAGTGCCTCTCCCCTAGTTGGCCCATAGACTGCTTGCATTAGGTACAGGTTGTCAGTGCAGGTGAGGAAGTTATGCGACTGGTCAGACCTGACTGTGTGCTCATCCCACAAGATGTCAGGGAGGTTGAAGTCTCCCATGATGATCATACATCAGGAATGTCCAGCCTTGGCCAGTTCCCTACTGAATTTGAGATCCAGTTCTTCTTGGTTAGGAGGTCTGTAATAGAGTAGTATAGACTGATATAGAGTATATGCCATTCCCCATGTTCCCCCCCATATTTTAACCCAGAGGGTCTCAAGGTGCCCTCCATAGTTAATGAATTCAGTTTGAAGGGAAGTGTACTGCTCCTTGACATGGATAGCTCTACACCCCCACCCTTTTTCCCAACACGATCTCTCCTGTAGAGGGTGTAGCGTTCTATACATACCGATCAGTCATAGGAGGAATCCCACCAGCTCTTCATTATCCCTACGAGGTCATAATCATCGGTCAGGAGAAGGGCCAATGTTCTATAAGGAGAAGGACTTAATACAGTATAAGGCATGGAGTAAGGAATCCAGGTGTGCAAAAGTTGGGGTGGAGGAGTAGCATGAAAATGAAGCATTCATTACCTTCAAGTTTTTAAATACATACCATGAGTATTGAAGATTTTTCAGATGGCATCCCTTCTTACTTTTGTTTAATGCATGACATTTAATTAGGTTTTTCCTGATAATTATCTATTTGTGTAGCATACAGGAAACAGGTTTAAAATATCCATACTTAACCCATTCTTTGGCTTTCGGGTAGAGTTGTTTTAAGTTCCTATGTTAATGTTTGAAAATGTCCTTTTGAAAGAAAAGAAAGAAACATTATTTGTTTAGATTTCTGTTGTGACCTTTCACATGCCTACACTCAAGTTCTTATAAAAGTGATGAACAGATAAAATATACAGTGCCAGCTTTTGAATGGGGATATAAGAATCACAAATGATCATTACTATTACTTTTCACTTTTCTGGGACATTTACCACTTTGAGGCGAGAAATTTTAGGTAGGGTTAGATTTTAGGGATTGTGTTAATCTATCTCTCATGCCTCTGGGTATTATTATGATTACACTGCCCTTTAGTTCAATTAATAGAATGCATTTTCATTCAGTTCTTCTTAAATCTCTCCCATGCAAATTTATTCTTTGGGAATATTATGTACATATCCTGCATTCTGAGAGATTTTCTTTTATGACAGCTATTCCTCCCCTTCCCACACCCCCTCCCAGCTGGTTGGATGGTGTGTGTGTCACTTGTCATGCACTTTTCTTCACCAGGAGTCAGCAGTCTTTTGCCAGCATGGGAAAGAGCTTGCAGTTGGTCATGGTTGCAGGCTGGAAGTCTCAACCCACCTGGACTGGCCAGCTGCCTGCACTTGCACTTCCCTCACTTGGAATCTGCAGTGAGAGTAACATGGAGCAGCAAGCTCTGTTACAGAGAGTAATGCTGCAGAAGGGATGGGCAGCTCAGTGCAGCTCTGTACCCCTGATCTCCCATGCCATATCAGACCTTTTTATTGGTCTACATACTTTACAGCCTGCTCTGTTGGGTGGTATCCGCAGCCCTCTAATTGTGTCCTGTGCCTTTCTTCTACACGGTATGTTTAGGACAATTATTAAACAGGTAGAAGAGTGAAATTGGTATGCAAATGTGATCCAAAACTGCTGCCGTGTTCACTAAGGCAGGGGTGTCAAAAATATGGTCCACAGGCTGCATTCAACCTGTGGAATTGTAACACTGGTCTACTAGTAGTCTGTGAAAGTGCACTGTTCTTCAGCTCTGCACTGCTATGTGCCCCTGACACTTTGACTGGCCAGACCTCCGTGCCTCCAGGCAGCAGCACAGAGCTGGTGGTGTACAGCTGCTTGAATGTGGCTTCATGCAGCTGCATGCCTTTGACTCCATTCTGTTGACTGGTGATGAGCTCTGCCCAGTTGGCAGTACCAGTGGTGTGCAGCAGCATAGGTCTGGGGGCATGCATCTGCACAGAGCTGCATTCTTGCAGCAGGGAGCTGGGGGCAGGCATCCCCCAATGGGGCCAAGGACCTGTGGCAGTTTGGAGCTCCAGCCAAATGTGGCTCTCAACCACTGCATGCCTCTGGCTTCTCAGGGGCATGTGTCCCCCCAGCTGTACACTGCAATAGTGAGGCTCCATGACACTGCACACCCCTGAGCCACAGGAGCTTCCATTGTCTAGATCTGGTCTACAGTGAGTTTGTCACCCCGTGCACTAAGGGATAGCTTTTGGCACGGCAGCCAAGAAATGACTTGCCTCAGAATTAGAAGCTTTGATGTATGGTGATGTATAAAAGAGAACAAATACTAAGTTCAGTGTACTCCTAATATGTCTGTTTTCAGTGGGCTCTATTTGATGCCTTGTAATTAGTGATTCCAATGGGTAGAGTGAACTATTGACTTCTGCTTCCCCCGTTCCTGTGCACTCATTTAAAAAGGCACCTGGCATCCCAGATCCAAGACCTGGGGATGTCCCTGGGAATAGGGCAGGGGGTATTTGGGTTTGGGGCTTGGA
This sequence comes from Crocodylus siamensis, assembly GCF_052110815.1. NCBI lineage: Eukaryota > Metazoa > Chordata > Crocodylia > Crocodylidae > Crocodylus > Crocodylus siamensis. The sequence continues at coordinate 86,819,792 of NC_143396.1, read as the reverse complement.
GCTGCCCTCAACCTGGTATTGCCAGCTAGGCAGAGGGAGTAGCTTTGTATTGGCCCCCAGGACTGCCCTGTGCCAGATCCCAATGCTAAACTGAGTGTAAGGCTCTGTGTCCCAGACCCTGGAGTTGCCACATGCCCTGAAGCTCATTGGGACCTGGCACCTCAAAGGTGTCCTACAGCCCCTGCTGGGCTTCACTTTCTGATGATGACAATCACCTGATTGAACCTACATGTTCAATTTATGATACCATACAATCCAGCCATAAAGATGTTCCACATTTTTTGTGGAATACCTTTGTGGCTTGTTTTCCTTTTTATGGTGCCATAAATGCAATGACTACATAGCATGTTTCTGTTTAACGCTAATAGAAATATGCCATATGAAGAAAAATGCCTGACTCACAAGTTATGCACGCACATCACCAAACCAACCACCAAATCAACTGTGGGGGGGAGAATCACTGTAAAACAAATAAAAAGCAAATTGTAAGATGCTCAGTATTTCCCAAGAACAAACTTGCTGGGGAGAGATTAAAAAGAGATTAACGTGGGTTAACACATTAATAGCACCATAAATGTAGTAAGTGCCAGTGACCTTAGATTGTAAACTTTCAGAGGAAGGGAATATCTTTTTGTATATGTTTATACGGTGCCTGGCACAATGAGAACCCCAGTTCTCGATTTAGAGCTTACAGGCTGACTGCAGTATAAATAATGTAAGTGAGCGACAGGGAAACAAATCTGATTTCAAGAGAGAAAAAGATCATTAAGGGCTATTGTTCCTGAATGCTTTCACTATATTTTGTTTGTTTTTGCAGAAGAGGAGAATCATCCTATTTTGGGGTCACGGAGAGTCAAATCCTTTACTTGTATTTCAGTGCCTTTTGGAGCGTCAGGCTCTCTTGAATTTTCTTTGTAGCCATAGCAGTTAGTTTCAGAGAGAACTTGTCATCATCAGAAAGTACTGATGCCATTTCTCACTGATTTTTCTGGGGCAATTCTATTTGGAGAAACATACATTACGTACATTGTAAGTTGAATCCGTAATATTTGATCCATCTAAAACAGATGATGAAAAGTGTTACTTAAAAAGCCTAAGAACATGCCACACATAACTTAGGAAATGTTACACATTACCCTGGATTTCCTGTGCGTTCTAGTGCAGGTCTGTGGAGGAGGCAATCACCTCTAGGGAAGGAGTCATGATCTACTTTACAAGTATTAGTACTGGTAAGTGTCTTGCTTGTCATATAGTGAGACATCATCAAGACATTCAAAGTCAAGTCCTGTTTAATGTTCAGTGCGTGACATTGATATGCTGAGACTGAGGGTCTGGACCTTGTCTCTCAAGATTTCTTAGCTATGAAATGGGGCTCATCCAATAGAAGGTGTTACCAGTAAGAGGTTCCTAGTGCATTTTTGTTATCCCTGCCTAGATAACCATTTAAATACTAGCACTCTTGTGCCTTTTCCGCTGCTTCTTGAGTGAGGGATCCCAATAAATTAGGTTCATTATTAAAATGTAATTGAAGCTAGTTATATTTGTTTGAAACAAAAATCTGCAGCTATAAGCTTTTCCAGGCAATAGAACAAATAAGCTGTCAACTTTTTCATTGTGTTTTTTATGTAGTGACTGCCATTGAAAACCAAGATGCAGCTAATTGCCAGAGCAGCATCTGAGATGCTGGTTATTTCTTAAACTTATGATGAGAGACCAGAGAACCTGTTAAATGCAAGGATGAGATCTACCCACCCACTAACTCTAGCCATATGTTATACAGCCTAAACAAACTCTCATTTTTTGGTTTACAACTGGCCATCTTCCTTGGCTACTCATTTAAATGCATGTTCTCTGCCAGTTGCTATTGATATACCTCACATTGCCAGTTCTTCCATGTTTCTTGTTTGTTGAAAGTGTGGTCTTGACTTTTGCATTTCAGGCCACTATAAAAGTTACCTTAAAACAGTAGACTTTCCTTGGAAAAACCCTGCTATTTGCACCACCTTTTTATGACTTCATAAAAAAGCTCTCCTGATAGCTCTTGGTTTAAATTCCTTTTTTCTTGTTTGGATAACTTACTTTGTTTCTTCTTCTGAATCCTTAAATGAATACATTCTTCTGTGTTCTAATTTTCTAGGAAAGAGCTTTCCTTCTTGCAATACTATCATTGCTTAACCAGTGAGACAGTAGGCACATCTACACAAGACATTTACTGCAGAGCTGCTTAATTAGCTCTACAGTAAAGTCTCCATGTCTACACATGTGGCCTTATTAGGTCTCAGTAAACTGATAAATAGTGCTGTAGGTTAAAATGCAAATGCTTTTCTTCAGTGGTGTTTATTTACCGCTCAGCAGCACACATGTAGATGCTGACAGGGCTGGATGGGGCACAAGGTTGCTTCAGTATAGGGGCTTTCTGCTGGCTAGCCCCACACTAAAGCACTCTTGTGCCCCAGCCAGGCCCTCTACAGCACATTGAGCTGGGTTGGAGCAGCCCTGGGCTGGCAGGCTGACCCCCAGGGCTCCCTGCCAGCTGAAGCGCCTCCACTCTGGCTCAACATGCTGCATTCCTGGGCGCACAGGTAAAAGTGGCACCTGGGAGCAATAAACTCCAGCGGCCTATTTGCTGGAGTTTATTGTATCATATTAAATGCATGTGTAGATGTACCCAGTGTGTACCAATACAACACTATATATTTTCTTTCTTTTATTTTTCTGGTGCTACCCTTTGCCAGAAATACAGGTGACCCTCGCCATTCGCGGGAGATACATTCCCATGATCCCTGTGAATGGCAACATCAGTGAATAGGGCACTGCGTTCAGAAGCCGGGGGGGGTGGCGGTGCACGGCTCCAGTGGCAGCAGCAAGCACGGAGCTCCCAAGGATCTCTGGTAAGTGTTTTAAAATGTATTTAAAGTGCGGGTTCAGCATTCATGAATAGTTGAAACTGCGAATGCTGAACCCGCGAATACCAAGGGTTTCCTCCAGTTAAAGACTAAGTATAAATCAGGCATGTTTTAAACACTTTCTTTCTGCTAGCCACAGAAGTATTCCAGGATGTAGTTCCCAGTTGCAGCTGATCACCATGGTTGAACATATTCCACAGTCTCTGGCACGTTCACTCATTTCAGGCTCATTATAATGTTGAGGGCATTACAGATTATGAGGAATCTGGTGGAACCTACAATAATCCTGCTTTCTCCATGAATTCCATAGAATAAATCTAACTTCCAAGTCACTATTAAAGAGATTCAACAAAACCAGAGTTAAGACAAACTCCTAAAGGACCGCACTTGATTCTTCCTCCCAGTTAAATACTGGTCTTTTGAGTGGTCTTTTAGCATAATTATCCAGCTAGTTATGTACCTACTTTACAGCAGTTTTCTCTACACTGTATTTCTTTGTTTTACTGATGAGACTATCATGGGAGACAACATTGAAAGCTCGCATTTATGTTATCTTGACCACTCTGCTTGTTGGGATATTTACAACATTGTTGAAGTGTGGATATAAAAACAGCATTGCAAAGTCAGTAACATATGCTTCAAGATATTTGGGGGCTTTTAAAAAATGTTCTCTGGTGCTTTCTACTGTAGTGCTTTCTCATTTTTAACATACCAGTCCAACTTTGATAGCAGCCTTTAACTACTTGAAGGGTAATTACAAAGTGGATGGAGTTAGTTCTCCATGGTGGTGGATGATGGAACAATGGTCTCAAGTTGCAGCAAAGGAAGTTTAGGTTGGATATTCAGAAAAACTTTCTCACACGAGGGGTGGTGAAGCACTGGAATGGGTTACCTAGGTGGTAGAATCTCCATCCTTGGAGGTTTTTAAGGCCCAGCTCAACAAAGTCCTAGCTGGAATAATTTAGTTGGGGATGGTCCTGCTTAGAGTAGGGGGTTGGATTAGATGACTTCCTGAGATCCCTTCCAACCGTAATTTTCTATGACTCTTAAGTTTATGTGTGCAAATGCTATGGCGAGACATTAGGTACTGGTCTCCTATCAAGGACTGTAGCTTATTTTGTGAATGCTATGGAAGCTGTCAGCAGACCTTGGAGTGATGGCCTGGCAGCTTCTCACTGATAACAGGCTGTATGGTTTCTCCTTCATCTATATCACAGTATATGTGAAAGTTTTCAGCTCCTTGATATGTGCTATGGCTTCATGTTGAGTTAGTCTTGTCCCTCTTGCATCTTTTATCCAGTTAGTACTCCTCACAGTTCTTGCATGACTGAGTCTAGGAGGAAATTCTTAATAGTTTGGCAAATCCTAATGGTCTCTGAACTAACTTAATAGGTCTAGGCATCTGCTTTAATGATTTTGAGGTGGGTAGGGAGGGAGACTGTAGTCATAGTTCTTGGTAAGTCAGAAAATGCCCTATGTATGATATTGCATGCAATTATCTCTCCTTCAGTAATCCCTCATAGTCAAGGTTGATTGTTTCCAGGATTGTGTTATCTTTGTTTCTGAAGATGGATGATGAGGCTGATATGGGATCGACAAACTCTGCTGCAACTTGGGCCTGTTTCCATGTGGAGTGGGTGGCTCCAGATTCTTGATTCAGTCTGTGACATGCTGTTGCTGCTGCTCCCATTTTTCTGTCTCCTGTTGTTGTTGTAAGGTTTCAAAGTACCTCAAACATTTCTCTCCTTCTGTTGCTGCCAGATAGATGAGATGGAAGTCATGCCTTGCCATAAGTTCAGCCATTCTGCATCTGCTTCTATACCCCAGAATATCATTAGCAGTAGGGCTCTGCAAAATTTTGGCAGCTGTTTCGTTTCATTTTGGATTTGGACATTCTGATGGTCGAAACATCGAATCCGAAACAAAATGCAGGGCTCTGAAACGAAACGGACCATCTGAAATACTTTGGAAATTTTCCAAAATGATTTGGATGCTCCTGAAATGTTTCAGAGCTGTTTTAGGGATAGGTTTGCAGGGAAAGAGGGAGGGGGAGGAGGGTGGGAAAGGACTGCTCTGATACTGACATCCATAGCTGGTCATTGGCCACTGGCCAGTGACAGCCATCTGTCCCTGAGGTCCCTTCCAACCCCAGTGCTGGGGAATTGAACCAGGGGATGGCAAATGCAGCTGGGGGAATGTTCAGGTCTCTGAACAGTCCCTGGTTTGATTCCCCAGTTCCCTGATCTTTCCCCCAGCTCTCTCATCATTTCCCCTGGCTCTTCCTGGGGAGTGCAGGCTCCTGGGTGATGTGGGATGACAGCAGGCTGCTGCTGCCACCTGGGGATGGCAGTGGCAGCTCTGGGCTTTTTCCCCAGGCATCAACAGCAGTTTGCTGAAAACCTTGCATGCAGATCAGGGCTGCACCTCCTGGGAAAAGCTGGGGGAATTATTAGAGAGCTGGGGATCGAACTGGGAGCTCCAGCTGACTGCTGGAGCTGCCCTGGACAGCGTGCAGCACCGTGCCAAACTACACTGCACCCACGCCATGAGGCCACACAGGTACCAGGTGGGGGGAGACAATCCCCGCTGCCCCTTACCGCCGCATGCTGCATGGTGGGGCTTTGCCACAAGTGCCCACAGGCTCCCGATTGCTGCTGCTGCAGCTGGTGAGTATGGAGCTTGTAAAAAAAAAAAAAAAAAAAAAAATCCACCCTCACCGGCTCTGGCAATGGCAATAGGGGGCCTCTGGGTTCTTGTGGCAAAGTCCCTCTGTGTCGAATGGGACAGTAGGGGGCAGGGGGAAGGGAATGTCCCCCCCACCTCCGCCTGGCAGCTCATGGCATGGGTGCAGCATGGCTCGGCAGGGAGCTGCATGCTGTCTGGGAGCTGGGGTGGCGCCAGCAGTCAGCCGGAGCCTGGCACTGCTCAGCCCCAGCTCCCAGGCAGCGCACAGTGCCCTGCTAAGCTGCACTACATGCAAGCGATGCAGTAGCTGCCATATGGGTGCCAGGTTGGGTGGCAATCCCCATTGCTCCCCACTGTCCTGCACTGTGTGGTGGAGCCCTACTATGAATGCCCAGAAGCCCCAGTTGCTCCTGCAGCTCCTGGGGCCTGCACCAGCACCTGAGTCTGCTTGGCGCAGCCCACACTGAATACCAGGAAGAACCCAGTGCTGGTGCTGACGCTGGCCCCAGCTGGGAGCAGCATCCTGCTGTCATCCCGTGCACGGATCCAGGAGCCTGCACCCCCTGGGAAAGCTGTGGGGCTGTGCCAGACTCTTCTTGCAGGGTGAAGGCCCCTGGATCTGCATGCAGGATGACCACATGCTGCCATTGCCAGCTGGGGCCAGTGGCAACACCAGGCTTCCTGGCGCTTGGCATGGGCTGCGCCCAGCACTGGTCCCAGCTGGTGGCAGCAGCCTGGTGTCATCCCACATGCAGATCCAGGGGCAGAGGAGTCTAGCACAGCCCCACAGCCCTCCCAGGGGGGTGCAGGCCCCCGGATCTGTGTGTGGGATGACAGCAGGTTGCCACTGCTGGCTGGGGCCAAGCCAGCACTGGGTTCTTCCTGGCACTCAGCACAGGCTGTGCCAAGCAGACTCAGGTGCTGGAGCTGGTCCCAGCCGGCAGCAGCAGCATGCTGTCATCCTGCACATAGATCCGGGGGCCTGCGCCCCCCGGGAGGAGTCTGGCACAGTGCCGCAGCCCTCCCAGGCGGTGCAGGCCCCTGGATCTGTGTGCAGGATACAGCATGCTGCCACTGCTGGCAAGTGATACTAGTTTAGCTTTGCTTTGAACAGTTTGACATGCAGTTTCTCATAACCTCTGCACCTATCTCCTTGAAACTTGGCAAGCTTTATGGCCTCAGAAAGGGGCTACCATGCCTGCACATTTATTCCTTATCAGGCAAGAAATTACAAAGTTATCAGCAGTTTTGTGATTTTTCCATTATAGCCGATGACCAAAACACTGTTGAAATTCTGAAACAGCTCTGAAACAATTTTGACCAAAACGAAATGGGAGAGTGATTTGAACCACTGAAACAAATCACTGCCCCTCCAAAATGCCACATCCAGAACAAAACAGCCATTTTGAACAGCCCTACAAAACACTAAAATTAAACACTGTCCCTCTGAAATGCCAAATCTGAAACTGAAATGAAATGCAGGCATTTTGCACAGCCCCAATTGGCAGTTATGCTGATCTCCAAGAGTCTTGATTGTACATTTGATCCCAAATAACATTCTTAATTCTTTCTCTTTACCCAGTGGGGTCCAAAATGTGGCAAGGTGGCTGCTTTCTTTATCCAGCAGCATTTGTCAGTATGTGTCTTTGGCATTAAGTATTGAATTTTTTTCCTTAGTCATGTCATAATTATTCATTTTGAAGCATTTGGAAATGAGCTCTGTGTAGCACTGCAAGCTGTTCAGCTCTTTTCAAGTGTACAGGTTACCCTGCTTTTCAGTCTCTATGTAACAGGACCAGTGCCCCAGGGGCAGTTGTGATGCCCCCTAGTGGCCACACAGCTCCCGCTTGGCTGTGGCTCTAGGTTATCCTCCCTTTTTTCCTTCCTGCCCTGCCTTGTTCTGCATTATTTTTGGAAATGGAGCCTACCCCAAGGGTCCTAAAACAAGCCCTGCTCTGTCCTTCTATCAGCAGATCCCTCACTTAGACAACTGGTCCCTAACCAGCCTTCATGCTAGGTAGGCCCTCCTGGCCTGTACCTGATGTAGGGCACCTGATGCTTTATGGCAGTGGTCTACAGTTTTTTTAAGTAGGAGATTACCTTTGGTATTTAAAAGCAACCCAAGATCTATTGTGCGCTGCCGCCACTCCCTCCCCTCCACACGGGAGGAAAGTGGGGGGGCACAGATCGAGGCAGAGGGAGAAAAAATTATTTTGGGGCATGCCTCCCCAGCAGGTGGGTCCCACCCAGCTGGGGCCCCACTCCACTTACCCCTGCTCTTGCTTCTGTCCCTCACCGCGGGGGCCTCAATCAAGCCCCCTTTTCTTCCCTCCCCCATGGACTGACCTGCTGTGCTAGGGCACATGCATGCATGCGCACGGGCACTCAGCTGCCCACCCCAGCTTTGGATCAACTCCAAGAGGCTACCAGTGGATCTAGATGACCACTGCCTTATGAGCTAATCATGGTCTCTGAGCCTCCTCTACAGCCATGTCCATGCCTCACAGGGACTTCCAGTCATCACTTAGGTGGGCACTTCTCCCCAAACCACCTCTGGCCTGGTCGGTGCCTGGTTGAGCCTGATCCCTGGCAGAGCTAAAGGCAATCACATGCCTCTCAAGCACTAATGGGACCTTCAAACGATGTCTACAGTCCCAAACCCAGTCTACTGGTTAGAACGCAAAGAAAACACATAAGCACTGAGGCTCTAACAAAACTCCAAGCCAACATGCAACCTGACAAGTTTCCCTTGTCCTGGGTCCTATCCCCCTTGCAGCAAGCATTCGGTATCTTATTGGCATTGTCTGGCATTCCAGGAGACAGCAGAGTCTGCCACCGCAGCTTTCCAGGGCAAGAACTCTTCACTCTGGGTATCAGGGTCAGATTGACTGCCTGGACACAGGCACTGGCTTTAAGAGTCTCTGAAGCTCCACCACGTCTGGTCACATGGCTTTGCAGGCACTCACAGGAGTTATGACCGAGCTGTTCAGTCTGCTAGGACTTAGCTCCTCTTTATGCAACACATTGTTTCTGGGCTGCCTTACTGACTGCCCTTGCATTTTACTGCTCTGCTTCCATCCCCAGGGTTACCATGGTTAGCCTCTATCTGCACCTGGCGATCTGGTCTGTTTGCTAGCAGCCATTTCATTAGCAGCTAGCTTGTTTCCTAGCTGCCTTTTCTACCTAATTCAGCTCAGCCTAGTAGTCTTTCCTCTTAAAATAAAAGGGCCTTCTAGCTCCTGCTACTGGCTACCATGCTGCTTGCAGGCTCTGTGACTTTTGCAGGATATTTGCCCATCAAATGCAACAGGTGCTAAGCTAGGTAGGTGCTTCTCTGGCTTGAACCAATTTATCTATTTACAGATATACCTGGAAGACATCCAAGTCCTTCAAAAAGAGTTTGAGTCTTTTAACATCTTTTTGCAGGAATCTTTGTTGCTCTGGAAGTTTTTAGCTTTGTTTATTGATCCATTTAGTATTTTTCCCAGGGTTAGTATCACTAGGTTTGTGCATGCTATAGGGGCACAGACAGAAATGACAATTTTCACCCAGTCTGGCTACAGAAGGCAGCATATAGCTCTGACCAAACACAGGTGCATGGCTGCAGACCACTTCAAAAATGGCCAATAAGGTGAAAATCTGAACCCTAATTGCATGAGGGTTCAGAAGAAGACATGTTCAAAATGTAACATCTTCTGTAACTTCATGTCTGTGCTGCTGGCCAGTCTGTCACTGTTTTCAGAATGGAAGGGTTGAAAGGGAGTGGAGGGAGTTCAGTCTGGGGGGTTTTTTTAGCCCCCACTGGAGGGTGGGGCAGGTATATCAGAGCCCCTGGAGGTGGGGGGCTCCAATTCACCCACCCCACCCTATAACAGGGGCTGAAAAAAACCCAGACCAAACTCTCTTCACTTCCTTTCCACCTTCCCATTCTGAAAACAGCGTAGGCTGGCAGGAAGGAGGGGCCATTGCTAGGGGAAACCAGCCGCAGGGTTGAAGCCAGCAGCTAGATTCCCTTCCCCCTGGAACCAACAGTGAACTTCTGTTTGGTCTGTGGGATCGTTTCTGCAAAGCATTATCAGCTGCAGTAGGGAGCTGCACTTCTGTCTGCACCCTTGGTGAAAGCAGAATTTTCCCTGCTTGAAATGTGTGAAGTTTTGGCCTCTTTTTCATTTTCTGCATTGTTCTTGTAATATTGTGGTACACCTACTGTTTGGTTGTAATTTCACTTTCTTTGCTTGCATGCTGCTGAGAAAAACCTATTAGCAGAGCATATTCATTAATGCTTCACTCTTTATTTAGTATTGAGTATTCTGTTTAGATCCTTTATCTTCACATCTGATGCTAACCTTCAAGTCCCAAACCATTTATTTTTCCATGTTGTGCCCCTCATTAAGGCCAAATATGTACAAGATTTCACCCTCTGAGTCACTATTTCTCTGTGTTGTTTAATTTTTCTTAGCTTTTCTTCTGTGCAGGTTTTACTCTAATTTGTTTTGCTACAGGTGTTGATGTGACCCATATGTAAGACATTTTCCATTACCATGTTTACCTCCACAGTACATGCATGTCTTCCTTTGCATTTTATCTCCTCTACTTTGCATTTTCATGTTAGCTTTTGGGGTTTTTTTCCTCATATTGCAATGCTTTCCATGTGTTATTTGGTAAACTCTGCTGCATTTATGCTCTGCCTTTGCAAATGAGGGGGTTTTTTTGCTAATTTTGCACACATCTCTGGCTTCTAGCAGAGTGAGTTTGGGCTTTCTGAGTATTCCTTATTCAAGTTCCTGCATCCTCTTTTTTCTGTCAATCAATTACAAATTAGTTCTTTACTAAGTCCAGCACATGTCCAGCACACGTACTGGCTGTCAAGTGACTCTCTCAGCAGCACAGAAGCAGAAAGGGATCTCGGAGTCACAGTGGACTACAAGTTGAACATGAGTTGTCAGTGTGACGAAATCATCAGCAAAGCTAACCTCACTTTTGTCATGCATCTGCTAATGCATGATAATAGATCCAAGGAGGTGATACTTCCCTCTGTGCAGCATTGGTCAGACTGCAGTTGGAGTACTATGTCCATTTTTGGGCGCCATACTTCAAGAAGGATGTTGATAGACTTGAGGATCCAAAGTAGGGCCACTCATGTGGTTAGGGGCTTACAGGACAAGCCCTATGAGGAGAGACTGAGGGACCTGGACCTCTTCAGCCTCCACAAGAGAAGGCTGAGAGGTGATCTTGTGGCCGCCTACAAATTTATAAGCAGGATGCAGCAAGGCATCGGAGATGCTTTGTTCACCAGGGCACCTCTTAGGGTAACAAGGAACAATGGTCACAAACTGACAGAAAGCAGATTTAGGCTAGATATCAGGAAAAACTTCTTCATGGTAAGGGTGGCCAAAATTTGGAATGGGACTTTCAAGGGAGGTGGTGCTCTCCCTTACCTTGGGGGTCTTTAAGAGAAGGGTGGATAGGCATCTGGCTGGGGTCATCTGAACCCAGCACTCTTTCCTGCCTGGGCAGGGGGTCGGCCTTGATGATCTGTTGAGTTCCCTTCTGACCCTAGCATTTATGAAAGACAATTGGGGTCAATTGACCCCAGTGAGGTGAATGTCCGGTCTTTTTATCCTGGGGAAAAGAGGAGGAGAGACAAGGGAAGAGCCATATGTGAGAGGCGTCACACTGCTTCATGAATTGTGGAGGGTGCTGCTCAGGTATGCTGGTCATGAGCCTGATCTACGTTCCTTGGTAGGATAGATTCTGAAGTGTGGGATCTTCTGCCAGGTAGCAGTCACTTTCCTTTTCCTGTTTGGAGGGTGGACCTTCACTCATCCATGTAGCAGATGAGTGCTACCAAACTGTTAGGGTAAAAGTGTCACAGCTTATGCTACAGGGATGTAGGTAGTAGCTGTGTTGGTCTAAGGACATGTTAGTTGAATGTTGAGAACTTTATTCTACATTGACTTCAGTAGCTGACTGCCTTGCACAATGTCAGACTAGCCTTGAGAGTAGGAGAAGAGAGAGCTGCTAAAAGGAAAACTGGGAGGAGGGGCAGGTGGAGAGACTTAAAGGCCATAGAGCAGTGATTTTCATCCTCAGGCCCTCACCCAGTTGCCCAATCTGTGCCAGACTCTACTGCCGCAGCCACTCCTTCAAGCTGCTTTAAGTGCACTCTGTTGCCTGTAGGCTTTTCAGCTTGGCTTCTCCCTAGCTTTTTGCATGCTCCCAAGGCTTTTGGGAGGGGCCATGCAGTCAAGTGTCCATTTTGGCCCTGGGGCTAGACGTCTGGGGAGATTGCCCTGGAAGTAACTAAGGCTGGAAATTGACCCACTGGTTCCCAGTCCTCAAAGGTGACTTGGACACACATCCAGGTGCCACGCTGGGAGCAAATGTGTTTGGAGCCAAGCAGAGCTGGGGGGGGGGGGAGGGGGAGGGAGGGAGAGAGAGATGGGTGTCTCAAGTAAAAAGGTTGAGAACTACTGGGATATGGTAAGTACTGGGGAGCCCAGAGTGCTCCCAGGGTCCAGGACACATGCTGCTCCTGGGTGAAAGTGCCATTTACTCTTCCCCACTCCTTCCCACACGGCTAGGCCAGCGCAGCTGCTGCCACAGAAAGCAAACTACTGGTACTGAATCCAGCAGGGAATGGGATAGGCAGTGCAGAGCCTTAAGCCAGGCTCTGGGGGGTCAAAGGCCAGTGTTGCTTCTGGGGTAAGTTCTATCCTTCCTTCTCCCCGCCCTTCAGTGAGGCTGGCATGGCTGGTGACATTAGGGAGCAGACTGGTGGCACCAAAAACAGCAAGGAATGGGGTAAGCAGCATAAAGTCCAGAGGCCTGCTCTTCAGGGTTTGGCTTTTTTATGTGTGTAGTCATCTCAGCTAGGCTCCACAACCCAAACCCATGGAGCTGCCCAAAGAACAGTAGCAGTTCTTTCCTGACTTGTCTTTAAAGGCAGCACATTAAGGTGTCCCAAAGCCATGTCTGCAGACCTCTTCTATACTCCTGCATTGTTTCTTGCAGGCCTACACCTTGCAGATCTTAATCATGTTGCTATTTACTGTCCTTGAAGCAAAGATTTTTAGTGATATCATTTATTGGACCATCTGTATAGTTAGGAAAGCTGTTTGACAAAGTTGGATAGCAAATCCCCTCCCTCAAGTCACCTTGTCAAACAGCTCTCTCACCCACACAGTTGGTGCAAGAAACAATATCACAAAAAAACCTTGCCGGAGAATTTGGCTTTGAACAACAATGATTGAAGAGCATCTCAACTGACTGGCCATGCTGAACATTAACTCAGATGTGGAAATATGGTTAGTTAAATGTTGGATGTTAAGATGCTCAAGAAGGTTAGATATCATTTTATGAATCTGAACAAGAGCTGTACATTTAATCCTAATTACTTGATTATTTGCCTAGCTTGTTGTGTTTCTTAATACTTAATATATAATATAGCAAATCAATGTTCATTCCAATAAAGTTATATTTGTGTTTGCTTCAATCTTAAATGGAATAATATAGGCCTAGGTCCCTAGCATATTAGTAAAGCTTGTAGTTTCTTTTTCTTTTTAACTGGAGAAAGATGTGTTATGTGTTATGTTATGTGCAATGATGCGCAACCCCATCTGCACCCCACTTTTTAAAATCCTAGATCTGCCCATGCAAGAGGGTAAGTATCTCTTGTCTCTTTCAGGGAAGCTGACCTGGAATTCAGAGGAAATAGCAAATCGGTCCACAATATACTGCCTTCCTTGAAGGTGCTTTATTCAGCACAAATGGCTATGAATGGAAATGGCCTGTGTTTCTCCATTTATATGGTGACACTAATAACAAGATTTATTTTTACAACTCAAAATTGCATAAAGAATTTCTTGCTTCATACTGTATTGCAGGGGTAGGCAACATTTTTTGGATGGAGTGCTCAAAAAAACCACAATGTCTACCTTGGAAGGTGCCAGAGTGCCAGCATGCCAGAAAAACAAAATGAGGGCAGGGGGTGGGGGTGGGGGTAGGGGGGTGGACATGGCAGGACATGCTACATACTAGTCTTTAATAATCATAAATGTTGCCTTTGCTGTTATGTATTCCTTTTTTGTTAAGCATGTTGCAATGATGGAGAGAGAGAAAAAAAGAAAGAAGAGAGAGAAAAAAGAGGAAAGAGAGAGAGAAAGAAAAAGGAGAGGAGAGGGAGAACCAGACACATACACGTGCACACAGAGAACTAGACACAAACCCATACACAACCACATGTGCACAAACACAAAGAAGCAGAACATATCCAAAACAGACACACACACGCACACACCCAGAGGCAGACAAACACACAGAACCAGATGTGTGGGCATAGAGACCTGGGCTGCTGGGCCACTGGACAAAGTCCGACCCAGCAATGCCCTGGCCCTGCTGGAGCCCCTGTGCTTCTTCGGGGAGCCAGCCCCAGGCTGTAGTGCAGCCAGTCCAGGCCCTGGCCTGGAGCCTGCCCATCAGCCCACCCACCAACCCACCCACCCTGTACAGCTAAGACTGCAAAGGTGTGGCACTCCTGGCAAGGGGCAGTGCTAGGCCCATCCCAGTGCAGGGGCTGGGCTCGGGCTGGGCTCAGAGAGGGTGGGAGTCAGGCAGGCTTAGCTGCAAACCCTGCTGCATGCAACCTGGGCTTCATGGTTGGCAACAGCTCCCCAGAGCTGGGGCTGGCTGCAGATAGGAGGCCGCATACAGCTGCTCCAGGCTCCAGCATCAGCTCCATACCAGAGGGTGCACGCATGCCTTGGACCAGATGGTGGGGGAGTGCCCAGAGGCAGCACAACCCCGGCTTTTCCCCAGCTCCCGGCAAAGAGCTGCTGACTGGGCTCCGGAGCCTGGCACAGGTGCTTGTAACCAGCTTGGGCTCCGGGCAGCTGCAGCAGGCAGCAGACAGGGTGCAAACAGCTGCGCTGGGCTCCACAGCCCCAGCATCAGCTCCAGGCTAGTGGTGACAGCACGCGCAGCTCAAAGCAGGCACTGGGAGGGTTGTGCTGCCTCAGGCTCTATCCCTGCTATCTGTGTTGGAGCAGCCTGGGCTCCGTGGCTGGTAGCAGCTACCCAGAGCTGGGACTGGCAGTGGCGTGCTCAGCAATATGGCCTCGCGTACCATGCTTGGCACACATGCCAGGGATTGCTGACCCTTGCTGTATTGTGTTCTGTAACATCCTTGGGTAATTTGAGTAATTAATTTTTTTTGTACTATAAGCCCTCATTCTCTTTAGTGGGTATCACCTGAGCATCCTCCTGGCAAGGTACACAAACTTGTCATCTTCACTGCTTTGAAAGCCCATCCCCATATTTTTGTCCACCTAACTCTTTGGCACCTAACTCTTTTGCTTTGTCCTAGGAAGCAGTTGTCTCCATTTTTCTGCTTCTCCCCTTCATTCCATTGTGCTGACTTGCAATCGTTTAAGAGATTCCTATAGCTTGTCCAGGTAAAGAGTCGCATAGGTATGTTGAAATACAGGCCATGTAGGAACTGAGGGGCAAAATTCTTCGTTACTTACCACATAATGTTTTTAATATCAGAAAAGTTATCATTTCATGCCTTCTTGTGTAATCTCCAGTATGCCTGTTGTGCTGCAGATTCTAGTCTGGGAGTAAGAGGTTATCCTTTCTATCTTGGTTCCACCTCTCAGCTCCCTTCCCTACCCCCTGCCCCGTCCTGAGAATGCTTCATCTACATTACCTGGGTTTTTGGTCCCAGAAACTTCTTTGTCATCGCTATTATATATAAATATATATATATTTAAACAGTATTTCTTCTGGTTGCTGATTCCAGTATCTATACAGTCCACTACTTTTTCACAAATGAATGAGTTCTGTTTTAGCTCATTTTGTAGAGATCTGTGCAGTCATGGAAAGTCCTGGGTAAAATCCCTAGGGATGACTTACAGACTTGGTGCATGGCCAGTTTGCTGCAGAATAGCCCTGCAGATGAAATTGGAGCATCAGTGAGTCTCTGACGCTGAGGATGAGCTTGCCTAGAAGGAGGGTATACAAAATACAGGCCTACTGTCTGAAATCATGTCTCCCCTTCATGCTGAGTGAGCATACTTTACAGTTGTGTCTGTTTCTGTGATTTGATAGGCTGCAGCTCTCTTGTGGGCTGTCCCATTTTTAGCATGCCATGAATCCTTGTCTGCTCTGTCCTTGTTAAGACAAGGACATAAACGCTGGCTTAGCCTAGCGATCAGTGTTGTTTTCTTATTATTCACCTGGGAGTGTCAAAGAAATTACTGTGGCTGCTAGTTTTTTCTTTTGTTGATGGTTTACATTTTGTTTTACCATTTTCCCTTCTCTTCTGTCTTCAGACAGCTCTCTCTCTCAGTACCTTCATATACTTGGCTTATACCAATATTTGTCTAAGAGATGAATTATTACTATACTGTTTCAGTTCACTGTCCTTTATTCCCTTCCTATTGCTTGTTGCTCTCACATGTTAAACTACATACAAAAGCATGTATGTTCTTTGAGAGAGGGCCCATGCTATTACCAAAACAATATTCATAAATAAATTTTAATTCAACTGTAAATAAAATGAGGTACTTTATTTTTTTCTCTCTGAAACCATGTTGTGCGTAAGTTGAGGTTAAAATGTACTCTTCCTTCTTGGACTTTTTTATTAGAGATGCACAATCAAATAATTTTTTTAAATATTGTTTGCCTGGAGACGGTCACTTTCTTCTCAGCTGAAATATTTTACAATATGGCAGAGTTAGCCAGACTCGTCCAATCAATACCCATTACAAATCTGCTAAAAAGAACATACTTAATATTGAGCTGCTTGTGTACTGTATAGCTTTTATTCTAATTCCAATTAACTTGTCATTACACAGGTTTAGACTCAGTTGAAATTATCAGTAGTATTTTCCCATGCAGGAAAAAAAATACAAATAAATTGACCGAGGCCCCATGTTACGGCAATGGTTGTGAGAGTTTATATATACAGGTATAACTGAAATCAACCAACCATTTATAATATCTGGGCCTTGCCACACATTATACTTAGCACACGTTAACGTGCCTTTAAAACTCTAGGGTGTTTTTATGTATGCTCCGGGGTTGGGATGCTTTAATTAAAGCGTCTTGTGCGTCTTGTCGTCTAATGAGCTTTAGTTAAAGCACCTCCGTCACCATTTTGAAGCATGAGGATGCTGGTAAATGAGATGTAGAGGCTGGCTGGACCATGTTAATTAGCACACTCTAGCAGACTCGATTAATCAGCATGTCCACATAATTACAGCACGTCGGAGCAGCGGCAATGCATAGGGGGTGCACGTGCATGCCCTGAGAGTGCCGGTGTACGCCCTCACTGGCCTCACTCGCTGCTTAGGTGATGGGTGGGGGGCAGACAGGAGCACCAATGCCCCCCTGTAAGCGCTGGCCAGGGACTGGAGCACTGCGGTGCTCTCAGAAGCAGCTGCAACCACTTCCAGAAGCAGCCTTAGCGATTGGCCGCAGTGATCAACCATCTCATGATCTCCCATGAGGGAGATGCTTGACTAAGGTGGCACCAGATGCCCATGCTTCAGAGAAGCCTCCCTGCCTATGTACAGGGACTGCTGTTGACTAAATCTTCAAGCTGTAAACTTGTGCTAAGGACTGTCCTAATGTAGCAAAATTAGGACTTTTCCAGAGAGGAGTTATCTCCAGATTGCATCACCTAATGCATGTTTAATTAACTTTGGATGGCTCCACACAGGTAATACAATCAGGATACACCAGTGCCGTACTTGGCCTGGGACTGATAAATAGCTGTTTGCCTGTACCAGCCTTCCCACCACACCAGAGCAGGTACAAGACGCTGGTGCAGTCTATTTAAATCAGGGTTCCCAAACTGTGGTATGCTTAGTCCTGGGGGTATGCAAGTCATCTGTGGGGGGTACCAGGAGAAATTATGTAATAAAGGATTTATTTTTTTCATTCTAATAATAATTGGCATTTAAGGGATTAAACTATAAATCTATGCTGGTAGGGGTATACAGGCAGCTGGTAAATCTGGAAGGGGATATGCAATAAGAAAAAGTTTGGGAACCTCTGATTTAGATAGTAGTCAGCATTGCCATGCTACTACTCAGAAAATGTTCTAAGTTATAGTAATGTTTATTCTGATCTAAATAACTCATGCTAAGTGTCCCATGTTACAAGGCTCTAAGGCAATGGTTTTAGTACACACAAGTTTCCCCTTTGAAAACATGTGTTGGCTCAATAATCTGAAGATACAAGTAGTTTAATTAACTGTGTATATAAAATGAATGTTACATCAACAGGTCTGGCATTCTCTCAGTGAACACTAGTTTTCTAGGTACATGTAACGTGGTCCTTCCTTTCATTGTATTATGCATTAACCACAGTCATCTTGAAACACATCTGCCCACCAGAAGGATCAGTTCATGCTTGCTGGTTTTCATTCTTCAGTTTTATGCACTAGAAACGGAAGTTTTTAGATGGCCACCATATGTCGAGGTAGTCATCCTATTTTCATTATTTCTTCATTGCCACATAGTTTTGGGAGAAGGGTGTTTATTACAATGAGTCTCAGTGGTACAATAATCTTCAGTGGATAAAAGGAGCAGCCAGGTAAATAGGAATAAGCTCATAGAAGGACATCTATACTGAATGGAAATATTTTGAATGTTACCAGTACCTATGCTTGTGCCCTTGTTGCGAAGAAGGCTAATGGCCTACGGGGCTACATTAGGAGTGTTGCCAGCAGATTGAAGGAAATGATTATTCCCTTGTATTTGGCACTGGTGAGGCCACATCTGGAGTAATGTGTTCAGTTTTGGGCTCCTCCCTATAGAAAGGACATGGGCAAATTCAAGGAAGTCCAGCGGCGGGCAACAAGAATAGTAAGAGGATGCTGAGGCACATGACTTGTGAGAAGATGCTGAGGGAATTGGGCTTATTTAGTCTGTAGAAGAGAAGACAGAGGGGATTTAATAGCAGCCTTCAACTACCAAAACTGTTCTCAGTAGTGGTGGAAGATGACAGAACAAAGAGCAACAGTCTCAAGTTGCAGCAAGGGAAGTCTAGGTTTGATATTAGGAAAAAATTCTCTCACAAGGAGGATAGTAAAGGACAGGAACAGGTTACCCAGAGAAGTTGTGAAATCACTAACCGTAGAGGTGTTTCAGACCCAGGTAGAAAGCCTTGGCCGGGTTGATATATTTGGGGATGGTCCTGCTTTGAGTACCTAAAAATAAGCACATGGGGTTGGACTAGATGACCTCCTGAGGTCCTTTCAAACCCTAATTTTCTATGATGCTATACTAACATACTACTATCTGAAAAGGGCTAGGAGTTGAAAGCAGCAACAATGAATGTAATTGTTTAGAAATTCTATGCTGTATAATAAAGATATTGATATTCATAAACAAATTATTCTTTGATTATGAATAGAATAAGAGGGGCTGGTTCTGCTAGCTAGTCTTATTTTTGTCTCTATGCTGTAGGTCTTCCTTTGATGTAATGGGTAGTAGTCAATGAACTATCTATGCCTACAGTAACTGATAAACAGATATTATAATAGGACAAACTGAGTTTGAGGAAAACAGTGCAGTTGGAGTGTTTAACTCCTTTGATCTTACTCTTTACTGATAAAATTACCAGAAAGTCAGATTCTTATCTTTAGTATGAATGATGTATGCTGTCTTTTTTTGGATAAATAGATGAAACTAGCAAGAGGAAAAGGGTTGGACTAATATATTTTGCAGGTATTGTGCTTGAATGATTCAGAAGAGGGAGAGGAGCTGCATAATGGGAAGACATCAAGCTATCAAAATGAGCCCTGAGGAATCTGAAAGAATAGATATTCCAACAGATTCTTCATGTGCCCGTCAGATCCTGTCCCCAAGCCATATCCTGTAATCCATACTTAACCCCAGGCCTCATAAACTTCATGGGAGTCTGGCCAGATGTAGGGGGTCACAAGATTGTGCCATGGGTTAGTACAGCTAAGTGAGTTAGAGGATTATCTTATCAGTGAAATTAATTTTACAATAATTTGCTAAGCCTATTTCAATTTTTTTTTTGAGACGGATCTGAAACATATCATTAGAACCTTTTGTTTCAAAAGTTAGCTACCTAGTTTGCTTAATTAATTTAAAAGTATTTTCTTATATAACAGCACAGTGATTCCTGAAGTTTTTGGACCCATGGATCATTATCAACCTTCCATTTCTTGTGGACCACTATGCACCCTTTTCATCATATTTTTGATTAAAAACACAGTGAAAGCACAGAGTAGCTTGGCGACTACATACCGGTGGTTGGTGGACTACAGTTTGGGAACCACTGAAGTAAAATGAGGTAGAACATTATTATGTCGGATGGGAAAGCGTATATTCACAGCCATTGTCTTGTAATGTTTCTTCTTAAAACAATTCAGTTCTGATACAGTGGTTTAATCTAGCATAATGTAGGGCACAGTTCCTGTCTTTGCTGATAGCCTCAACATCAATTTAAAAATGCCATTCAATGCCTTAAATTCAAAGAAGAGCAACCATGTAGCAATGTAACCTGTATCTCTTAAACCAGAGGAGAGAATGTGGGATTGAGTCAAGGCCAGGTCCTCAAATTTCCTGGCATCTGTATGCCTTGGAACCACTATGTACCTTAACCAAGGATGACTACGGGCAGATTTACAGAAGGAAAAAATTTCAGCACAGAAATCAAATGTGCAGGGAAAGTGAGGTAGGGAGGGAGCTGAAGGTGTGCGCCCTTTCTAGCCTCCTCACTCTATGTACCGGCACCCTGACCTGGAGCAATACTTTGCAGTTTTTAAACATAAAAAATATCCTTCTTTCCTGCTAAATATATGCCTTGGGCAGCTGGTGTGTTGCTTATACAAGCCCAGATCATTGGAGACCAGTTTGACAGCTTCTAAAACTAGCAGGGGAAATACAGTACAATAGGGAAAAACAGAGGATCCCAGAGAGAAACGTCCAATGTGTGTGTATCAGAGCCCTCGTGTGCTTATTTTTAGGTACTGCAGTTTTAGTAGAAATGGCCGGATTTGACAGCATTTTTAAATTTCCCAATCTGTTTGTCAAACAAAGGGGTTGCAAATATCGGATTGAGTACCTGAAGAAATCCTGGGGGGAGGAGAGAAGAAGACCTTTTTAAGTGATAACAGAGGAAATGAATTTAAGCCATGTGTGCTTCTACAGTAAGAGCTTTGCAAAGGAAATTCACCTGGTTACCAAGAAAAAAATCCAGTAATGAGAGGAGGTGGAATGCAATAATTCCCTAGTAATTTTAGAAAACTGCTTATTTTTCACCCATGGCAACTAGTACTTTTTACTGTCTTTTAACAGAGCACAAGGAGACAAGGAAATTATTACTTTATGCTGTGTGCTGACCCTTTATTATCACCCCAAACATGGAAAAATATTGGATTCTTGGGATGACTTACCTTGTTTTCAGCCTTCAAAGCCCGTATAGACATCAGTTAGTCCATGTATCCCCGTTAAATCTGTGAACTGCCACCACAGCAATGATGCTCAGGCTCAGAACCAAGTGAATGCAGAACCTGCAGGCAAGATTTCCAGAAATGTATCTAATTTGTCTTAAGAAATGTTAAATAAGAAAAATATTAGAATAATCCTTCTTTTCAAGCCTGATTTTGTTTGCCTAAACCAGTGACTGGCAACCTGTACAAGCTGTGGGATGTGGCTTTGATGGTGTCTCAGCCACAAGGTGCTTCCCTGTGCTGGGCCCAGGCATTTGGAAGCAGTTCCCATGCCACCACTTCTCGCTGGTCCCCAGGCTCCTGATTTCCAGCTGTGGCATGGGTGCAGCTGCTAATAGCAGCTTGGCTCTGGTGCAAATCCCCGTTAGCTGGAAGCTGCACCCTTGCTGCAGCCAGGGAGAGATGTGGTGGGGAGAAGTGACAATGGTGCAGGAGCAGGTAGAAGCTTCCCAGCCCCAGCTCAGCTCCTCACTGCCCAGCCCCAGTGTGGGCATGGGCATAGGCAAAGCGTCTGCCTCCATGGGCTGAATCTACTGGTTCCACAGTCCAAATCTGGCCCTGGGGCTGTATGCTGCCAGCCCATGGCCTAAATAAAGCAGGTCAAAACAAGCTGGTGGGCATTTATTCTGTTTTAAAAAATTAGGCAACTTGTTTAGGCATCTGACATGAGACTTTAAGGATGCATCCCCCTGAGTGGGAACATGCATTTCCCTGGGGGCAAACAACAGTGGCACAATATGTGCCTAGGGTGGTCATTGAGGTACCTCAAGAATTAAATGCAACTGTCCCCACCACCATGAACGTTGTGTACCTCCCGAGGCTGGGGTGGGTCACGACAAGCTCCTGGAGGCACTGGTGGTGGTAGCAGGGGCATGGTGGTGGCGAGTAGGGAGCTCTTGCAGGCAGCCACGGCGGTATCAGCGGTGGGGCAGCAGGAAGCTCCCACAGACAGCTGTGGCGGTGTTGGCAGTGGGGGCAGGCTGAGTGGGGGGCTCCTGCAGGCGGCTGCAGCAGTATCAGCACCAGGGGCAGGGCGGGTTGCTGAGCAGTGAAGAATAGAGGACATAAAGGTGTCTGGTTTCATAACAATAGAGGACAGAGGACCAGAAAACTGGACTGTCCTCTATAAAACTGGACAAATGGCCACCCTATATGAGCCACTGCTACTTGCCCCCAGGGAACCCCTGTACATGCATGCTTTGGAGTGCAGCATGTTGCCTTGGGTTGGGTAGGGGAGGCCGAGGGCAGCACCGGGGCTGGCCCCAGCAGCCTTACCTGGAGTTTTGTGGGCCTTTGGTGGCTACAGCTGCAGTGATCCTGCAACAAGGAACCTGGCTAGCAGCCAGAGCGAGGCTCTAGCCAGACAGCCACCAGTTTCAGGTGGCACATGCTGCCACCATATGCACTATCCCACTTTTTTAGGTGTGGGGTTTTTTGACACCAGGATCTTCTGGTATCAAAACTCCCCATCCCCTGCCCCCTGCCCTGAAAGTTAGCAGCATGGGGGGCACCTGAAAGCGTAGCATGTGTAGTTGTCTTGATGTGTGTGCTTGTCTGGACGTGTCTTAAGACTTTAACTGTAGATAACTGCTTTCAGTTGTGGTTTTGGTAGATATAAATGGCAGTTTTCTCATACAGATTGGATGTGGCATCCCACTAATATATTGGGGGAAGGAAGAGAGACTGCTGAAGAAGCAGAGAGTAACTATGTGTGTTTTGGGTGTTTTCCTTTAAGGGCTCTTGAACTTGAACCTTCAAGTAAGTCTTCAGGAAATGGTTCAAATAAAAATATTATTAAAGCAATCTGGCAGTTTTCAGGCTCCTTTGTCATTGCCTGTCACAGTGAGGTCTCGCTCAATGAGGTCTCACCGTCTGCACACTAGCTTGGCAGAAATGACGATAAAACTATAGGAAACAGGAACCTACAGGTGGAAGGAGCCACAGTGGTGAAAGGGGGCACAAGGATTGAAGCAAAATGCAGGCTATACAATGCTTGGACTCTTTCTGACTTACAGAACAAGAAAATTCAATTGGCCTGGGGTCTCCAATGAGGGAACTCTGTTGTAGATCCAGAATAGATCCATTCCACAAGCTGAGGGCAAGCAGAGCTTACCTGGTCTTTGAAGGTACAAGTTAAGGGAATTCCCCTCCCTCCCCCCCATTTTTTATTGCATCTAAAAAATAAATTTCAGAGTTGCACATTAAAAAAAATGCTGATTTATGTACTACTTGCCAATAATGTGTCCACAGAATTCAACAAATTTTCCTGAAAAAAATATTGTACCCTTTAAATCCATTATCAGTGGATACTACTGGATTTTTGGATTTGATATTCCATCTCTTTTACTCAAAGGCAAGTGCAATTTTAACATTCCTGACATACCTCTCAATTGATCAAAATTTAGATCTAGATGAGACGAAGCATGCTGTACAAGAGGAAATTAAAAGCCACATATAAACAAGATGATCTTCATTTCAGCAGAAAGGTGGAGGACAAGACCAGTTGAATATTTGTTTTGACTCTTACATGGCTCTTACATGGACACTAAGTTTTGAAAACTACTGATTATCTGCTTCACTTCTCCGACATGTAATGTCAAGATTAGTGTTACCTAATCAAAGGGCATAGTGGGAATTAGCAGTTTGCTTAGTTTGGGGGAAAAAATAAGCAGTGTGTGAATGCAACACAGCATGGCGGATCCCAGGTATACAGAAATCTCAAAAATCATACTATTTTAAATCTATGATTTATTTTAAGTAAGGTTGAATACTGCTGCTTTTACTTCTGGTTTTTGATTCCTTAGAGTTCCTGTTTTTAAGCTTTTCTACATTCTGTGAGAGCTAGAGAGCTGACAATTCTTATTTAACAACATGACCTTAGAGAGCTGACACTTCTAATGCAATCACTTGACCTCAGGAGCCCAAAGCTTCAAGAAAAACACCAAAAATCAAAATACTGGTGTGCAAAAAAAATTTGCAAATTGTCAGTGTTGCCCATTGGTAATTACCCTGCTGGCAACAAGGGCAGGGTGAGCATCAAGCCATACTTATTAGGGACTAGTATGCAGATTTTGACAAATTAGGTAGGTTTCCCAAGCTGGTGTCAATTTTATTAGTCACCATGGGAGCCTGTACATGAACATGGAGGCCGCTCCAATGTGCTGTAAGTACAGCGCATCACAGCAGCCTCAATTCATCAACTCATGTGGCAATTGCCATGCTCCGGCCAGCCTCTGTGTCTCATGTGTCAGTGTCCCTGAACTTCTAAATGGTGGGGGTGGGGGGGCGGGGGGAGGACGAGATGGGACGACACTTCATCTAAAGCTTGTTGAATGAGCTTCAGATAAAGTACCCTGTGGCAGGGCACCATTTGTGCCTGACACTTTAAGGCCTAAGCCAAGCAGCCAGCAGGTGCCTGATTGTGGCAGCCATTTTAGATTTAGGGCTGTCTGTATAAGCAGGGCATTTTGCTTCCTGGCTGCATGGCTGCTGATGTCATCCTGGAGGTAAAGGAGGAGCTGTAGGGGATGGAGCTGTAGGGCTCCTGGTCCTGGGCTTGACCTAAAACTGCACCTTGCTGAGAGTGGGTGGCTTGGTGGGGCTCTCACTGGTGCAGGAGCCCCCAGGAGATGCCAGGCAAGTTACCACCCTGGTGAAAGGTGGGTTGGGGTGCCTTAACCCCAGCTCCCACAGCTGGGTGGGTCACCTGCTAGTAGAGTCCAGAGGGCAGACCCCAGAGAGAGATGGTGGGCCTAGAGGCTCAGAGGCCTGACATAGAGTACCCCTGACTGGTCAATGTTGGGTCTAGGACTAGACTGGTCAAAAGAGGGTCTGGGGCCCCGTTGGAGGCAAGGCCAGGGCATGTGTGGTTAGAGGTCCCGGGGGACTGTGCTCAAGAGGCGAAATGGTTCAAGGAGCTAGGCAGCCCTGAATGAGGGCAGGGTAGGCTGCCTGAATGGAGGGATCTTAGAGGGGCCCACTGAATGGAGGATTCTGGGGCTCAGTGTGGGGTTGGTGAGAGTAACATCAGCGGATGTCATCTGCAAGGCATGGGCTGCGGTGTAGGGGAGGCATGTAGTCACAGATAGTGTCCCCTGGCATTGGGGCAAGAAAATGGGCAGCCTCTCGCCTAATTAAGATTGTTAATTAATTAACAGCAAGGCATGGCAGGCAAGAAGGCGGGGGTTTGGCCCAGAACAGGTCGGTGGGGCCATTGGTAGATGGGCCCTGAGACGGTCCTCTGTTAGATACCCCCACTGCCATTTTGAAGTGTGAGGACACTGATGCATGAGATGCTCTTGGTGCTTTAAGCACAGTGGCTCTAGGACCCACTCTAATTAAAGCAACCTTCCTCACCACCTGAGCACTTGTATAGTAACACCATGTTTAGAAGCAAGTTAAAAAAAGCCAATTTCTCAGTACTTGGAGGCAGGCAGGAATTGTGAACTGGTGAACAGTAAAAATGGCATAAGTAGGAAAAGTAGGAAATTCATCGTTGAACTTCATTGCCTGGGCAGCTACTGACAGCTATGGCTAAAGAGAGGAATTGAATTCTTTGCAGAAAATTAAGAACAGCCACTTGAAGATTACAAAATCAGGAATAATTTATACTCAGCAGAATAATTACAATGTTTAACACCATCTAGAAAATGAGTATTTGGTCCCAGTAGGAGTTAAAGAAATACTTAAATAAGTAAAGTTGGCCAAGTTTTATATGCGTGCCAAAGTCCATCTGAGGAGTTAAGTAACATTATAGTTAGTTTGTTGCATCCCTGCCAGTCAGCTTCTTATGACTTCTAATTTTCACCTGTGTGTATCTGTGTGTGTAGGGGTGCAGAGGGAGAGGCTCTTGCACAGTGGCTCTCCCCAAGTCAAAGCGAAAGGTGTTTGTTGTGGGAGACTCCATCCTGCAGGGCATTGAGGGGGCAATCTGCCGCCCCGACCCCTTAGCCCGGGAAGTCTGCTGCTTCCCGGGGCCCACATCCGAGACATTGCGGAGAGGATCCCGCAGCTCCTTCGGGCCACAGACCACTACCCCATGTTCCTTATTCACGTGGGCACCAGTGACATGGCTCGGAGCACCCCCAGCCAGGTCATGAGGCGCTACAGGGAGTTGGGAGCGGGGCTTAGGGGTCTGGGAGCTCAGGTGGTGTTTTTGTCCATCCTCCCAGTCTCGGGCTATGGGTTGAGGAGGGAAAGGAGAATCCACACAGTGAACCAAAGACTGCGGCACTGGTGTCATCGGGAAGGCTTTGGCTTCCATGACCACAGCCCGCTCTTCGGCGAGAGAGGCAGCGAACTGCTGGGAAGAGATGGCCTCCACCTCTCTCCCCTGGGGAGGAGGCTCTTCTCAGCCAGGCTGGCTGACCTGCTCCACCGGGCTTTAAACTAAGCCCGCTGGGGGACTGGGGGGACTACTGCCACTGCTGGCCTGCAGAGCGACCCTTGCAAAGCCAGCGGACCAAGGCACTTAAGGGAGCCCACCCCTGCCCCAGCCCTGGCACAATCTGTGGGCAAGGCAAGAGCCCCCAAGGGCACACTTGCCTGCCTGTACACTAATGCCAGGAGCCTGGGCAACAAGCCGGATGAGCTCGTCCTCCTGCTCAGTGCAAAGAAATATGATGTCACTGGGATAACGGAGACCTGGTGGGACTCCACCCATGACTGGACCACGGGTATAGAGGGCTATACCCTGTACAGGAGGGATCGTGTTGACAAAAGGGGTGGAGGTGTAGCTCTCTATGTGAAGGAAAGCTACATGTCCCTGCAAGCTGATGCTGGCAACCGGCATGGACAGCTAGAGACCCTCTGGGTAAAAATTCGTGGGGAATACGGCACAGGGGACACAACGGTGGGAGTCTCCTACAGACCTCCCACTCAAAGTCCTGAGCTTGACCAGGAGTTCACCCGGGAACTGACTGAGGCCGCTTGCTCCAGGACCTTGGTTGTCATGGGTGACTTCAATTACCCGGACATCTCGTGGGAAGATCACTCAGCAAAATCTGAGCGGTCACAAAGCTTTCTCTCGTGTGTGGATGACCTCTACCTGACTCAAGAAGTCTGTGGGCCAATGAGAGGCAAAGCGCTGCTTGACCTGGTACTGGCTACGGGGGACGACCTAATCGGCGACCTAGTGATCGATGGGAAGTTGGGTGACAGCGACCATAAGCTGATCACCTTCACCATCCGCCGTAAAGCTGGCAAGTCAGTCAGCAACACAGAAGTCCTTGACTTGAGAAAAGCCGACTTTGACAAGCTCAAGAGGCTAGTCGGTCAGGCCCTCAGGGACCATGACCCCAGGGAGATGGGAGTTCAAGAAGAGTGGTTGCTTCTCAAGGAAGCGATCCTCAATGCACAAGCTAAATCTATCCCAACACGGAGGAAAGGCAGCAAGAAGGCACAGCAGCCCCCCTGGCTCTCCAGGGACCTAGCGGACCTACTGTGGCTAAAAAGGAAAGCCTACAAAGGATGGAGGACGGGATTCACCTCCAAGGAGGATTACTCCATGCTGGTCCAGTCCTGCACGGAGCAAACCAGGAAAGCCAAGGCTGCAACTGAACTCCAACTAGCTTCAGGTATCAAGGACAACAAAAAGTCCTTTTTCAGATATGTGGGGAGCCGGAGAAAAAGCAAGGGCAATGTTGGACCCCTGCTAAACCAGATGGGGCAACTGACAACTGACACCCAGAAAAAGCCAACCTATTAAATAGGTACTTTGCGTCAGTCTTGCATCAGTCACACGGGATGCCCATGCCTGCTATGGGACAGGGAAATCTGGGTGAGGGGAATCCCCTACCCTCCATCAATGCTGACCTCGTGAAGGAACACCTTGAGAAGCTGGATACCTTCAAGTCAGCTGGCCCTGACAAACTGCACCCCAGGGTACTCAAGGAGCTGGCGAGCGTCATAGCCCAGCCCCTGGCACGGATCTTTGAAAACTCCTGGCACTCTGGTGTAGTGCCCGAAGACTGGAAGAAGGCCAATGTGGTGCCGATCTTCAAAAAAGGGAGGAGAGTGGATCCAGCTAACTACAGGCCCGTTAGCCTGACTTCTATCCTGGGGAAGAGCTTAGAAAAGTTTATTAAGGAGGCCATCCTTGAGGGACTGGTCCAGGCTAACATCCTAAGGGATAGCCAGCATGGGTTTGTTGCGGGTAGGTCTTGTTTGACCAATCTCATTTCCTTCTATGACCAGGTGACCTATCACCTGGACAAGGGAGAAGAGATTGATGTCATATATCTTGACTTCAAAAAAGCTTTTGATCTGGTATCCCATGATCACCTCTTGGGCAAACTGCCCAGTTGTGGCCTTGGCTCCACCACGATCCGCTGGCTGGGAAATTGGCTCCGTGGTCGGACCCAGAGGGTTGTGATTGATGGCAGTCACTCATTGTGGTGCCCTGTGACCAGTGGGGTCCCTCAAGGCTCTGTCCTGGGACCCATACTGCTCAACATCTTCATTAACAATGTGGACATTGGAGTCAGGAGTGGACTGGCCAAGTTCGCTGAAGACACCAAACTTTGGGGCAAAGCATCCACGCCAGAAGATAGGCGGGTGAACCAGGCTGACCTGGACAAGCTCAGCAAATGGGCAGACGAGAACCTCACGGTGTTTAACACCGAAAAATGCAAGGTTCTCCACCTTGGGAGGAAAAACCTGCAGCACCCTTATAGGCTTGGCAGTGCTACGTTGGTTAGCACTACAGAAGAAAGAGACTTGGGGGTCATCATTGACCACAAGATGAACATGAGCCTGCAATGCGATGCTGCGGCTAATAAAGCGACCAAAACGCTGGCTTGCATCCATAGATGCTTCTTGAGCAAATCCCGGGACGTCATTCTCTCCCTGTACTTGGCCTTGGTGAGGCCGCAGCTGGAGTACTGCATCCAGTTTTGGGCTCCACAATTCAAAAAGGATGTGGAGAAGCTTGAGAGAGTCCAGAGGAGAGCCATGCGCATGATCAGAGGTCAGGAAAACAGATCTTACGATGACAGGCTGAGAGCCATGGGACTCTTTAGCCTGGAAAAGCGTAGGCTCAGGGGTGATCTGATGGCCACCTATAAGTTTATCAGGGTGACCACCAGGATCTGGGGGAAACGTTTGTTCACCAGAGCGCCCCATGGGATGACGAGGTTGAACGGTCACAAACTCCTGCAAGACCATTTCAGGCTGGACATAAGGAAGAATTTCTTTACTGTCCGAGCCCCCAAGGTCTGGAACAGTCTGCCAGCGGAGGTGGTTCAAGCACCTACATTGAACACCTTGAAGAGTAAATTGGATGCTTATCTTGCTGGGATCCTATGACCCCAGCTGACTTCCTGCCCTTTGGGCAGGGGGCTGGACTCGATGATCTCCCGAGGTCCCTTCCAGCCCTAATGTCTATGAAATCTATGAAATCTATGGAAATAAGTAGTATTTGCAAATTGTAGCTTGATTAGCATCATATACATAATTAGGCACCTAAAATGTTTATAGGCAATATTTTGAACTAATTTATCTTTGAAAGAATTTGCCAACTTAACAGAAGGGCCCTTTTATAAGCACTGTGCACAAGTGAATCCTTCTCTTCTGTTTCAGAATCTACATTATCCTAGTAGGGTACATCTCTCTCTTGCTGCTGGGGACCTAGCCAGCTGGCACTTATTAGAATCATAGATTCATTATGGAATAGAAAATCTCATGTACTGGTTTGTGGTGAATCTGGGAAGCTAGCCTCTTTTAAAACAAGAATAAAATATATAACTGAACTATTTTAGTGGGATAATGGCCTTTTAAAAGATAAAATGAAATCCTGAACACAGATAATTAAGTTTATCTAAATTTCTACCTTTGCTGGGTTTCTTCTTATTTAACAATGAATTTTAATTTAACAGATTTGGGTATGTGGTAGACTGTCAATGAGTTCTACAGTGACAAATAGTAAAGGAAAAGACTTTTATAATACAACGTGCCCAAAATTTTCAAGCATCTGTGTTGAAACTTTTGTTCCATTTCATGCTTACAGTATCAGTTGGATGTGTGCATGTTCAGATGCCCCCACATCAATAAGTGTTTACCAGCTTGCCCTGGCTCATGAATGTGATGTCTCCCCAAATTACCATCCAGAGCAAGACCCTAGAGGTAGCTGAGCACTTTCCCTACGTTGGTAGCCCCCTCTTAGAAAGTAAGCATTAATGAGGAGATCCAGCAAAGGATCCAGTGCTCAAGTGCCTCCTTTGGGAATTTGTATTTTTATTCATCACAATCCCCAGAAAGAAACCAAGATCCAGCTCTACAATGCAATTGTCATCCCTACTCATAACACCCTGTTATCTCAAAAGCCTGAAGAGGTATCACCAACACTGCTTTTGGAAAATCCTTCACATCCCATGGGAAGATCACCACACAAATGCCAGCATCCTTGCTGAAGCCAGTGTTACCAGGATTATGTCAGTGATCTTCAAGTACCAGCTTCACTGGACTGGACATTGTATGTGAATGTCTGACTCTCAACTCCCAAAACAAGTGCTCTGCTCCAAGCTTAGTAATGGCCTAAGATCTCACGGTGGCTAGAGAAAATGCTACAAGGCCACACTGAAGGCATAGATCAAGAAAACAGATGCTGACATCAAGACTTGGGAGGAGCTGGCCAATTGCAACAATGCCACAACCTCAACCAAGTGGCTGCCAATTTCAAGGTAAAGCGTCTCACCCTTGAATCAGAGAATGGAGGAAAGAAAAGGGTAGAAATCCTAGCGTATAGCCTCCCCTCCCCTGCAGAATGATCTGCAACTTCTGCAAACAGGCCTGTGGCTCAGGGATGGGACTCTTGAGTCTCCTCGAGACCCATCAGTGAGCCATGGTAAAGATCATTTTGAATTAAGGGATTGCCAATGATGAGCATGTCCAGATCCCTCACCAGGATGTGGGTACAAGCTCTTTTATATATTTCTTGTAGTTTTATTTTCAAAGTATTTACAAATCAGCAGACCTTTTTTTTTAAAAACAGTGTAACATGGGTTCTCTGAGGGTAGATCATGCAAGACTAAGGGTACAGACAGACATTATTTTGAAGCATTAAGAACTTCTGGGAAATTTGCCATGCCACAAAAACATAGTGAAACAGGAACATACCCCTGTCTTTGGGGGATTCTGAAGACAGCTAAACACAGAGGAAAGTATCTATTAGTACCTAAAGGAGATCCCCCTCTGACCACATTGTGCTGGGAGTACAGTCACAGCATGCCTGTTGCTTTCATCTCTCAAGGTAGAGTTTCATTTCCAGCCCACAATATATTCTAATTGCCCACATGCCCTGTAGTTCCAGATCGAAGAGATGATTCAGTTTTACACTTGGTTTTGGAAAGTTATGAGCACACCAAAGAAAATAACCTTAGCTCTGAGATGATTCAAGTACTGTATTTTTTCACATACATTCACCTTTCCCCCCCGCCAAAGCAGCTCCCCCAAATTGGGGTGCATGTATTAATTGAGGAAGCTGATTTTGTGCATAACATAGAAGCACTTTGCTTTGATTCCAGCAGATGTTGCACTACTATTCAGGCAGCTGAGGGACTTAATGTCTTATTATCTTTTACTATAGACAGGTCTGTGATCATCTCTCCTTTTTAATGGCCTTTATGTTCCATTAATCAACCTAACTTCCCTAGGATATTTTTGCTGTGCACTCCTGGTCTCTCTCCTCCTGTTTCCTAGTATTGGAAGCTCTTTAGTTCTTTTCAACATCATAGATCTACCCAGGAAACCACTCTTCAGCAGCAGTTAAGGTTTAAGTTTTAGTTAAGCAGGGAAGGGAGGTGACAAGTACTCATACTTTGTTTACCCCTTTATTTATCATAATTTCTTGCACACAAAGCACCTCAGAATATAATGCACACCTTGTTTTTGAAAAGCAGATTGAAGGAAAAATATTTTTCCAGTGTTTTGGCTGCATAGAGGAAGAACAGAGCCTTGTCTTCATCCTAGTAAGGTCTTCAGAAATTACAGCAGCTAATGTCTGCACCAAACACACGGAAGCAAGACTGTAAAAGTACACTCACACTGATGAGGAAGGGGGTCTTCTTGGGCACTTAGTGCACAGCAGAGTTGAACAAAGTTATCACAAAGCAGTACATAATGACTAAAATCTATGAAGTCTAGCAGTTGCCTAGACAATTGACTTGCTTTTCAGAAAGTAAATAAAATTGCACCTCCAACAGAAGCAGGAAGCCTTAGGGTATACCACGTGGTTTCCTGGCAAAAAACCCAAACAGATATGATCGAACAATTTCTGAGAAAGAAGGCATGCATTTATGCCAAGGGCAAATTAAGTTGAACCCCACAGAAAGCCAAATTACAAAATTATTTCTAAATTGTGTGTATTCAGCCAGAGAACAAATCTCCCTAATACTATCATCGTGACAGACCCTGATGAACTCTTTGACTATCTCTCTTCTCCTGCTTATAAGATTTTATTTTGTGACATTATCAATAATGATATGGCCTGCATATCTTGGAAGTATGCCAAGGAATGTTACATCCTCTTGGGTAATACGAACATCTTTATAGCCTGTTTTACCACCACTTATATGCACTTAGTATGAGCTGCTAGACAGATTGCAAGACCAGTGCCTGTACTATGACACCAACTCCATGATATTTGTAAGCCAGGAGGAAGACGTTAACCCTCCTTTAAATGATTATTTAGGCAAGCTCACACGCGTGATCCCACCAGATAAACACATTGTAGAGTTTGTCAACAAGTCTGAAAACCTATGAGTATAAGCTATATGGAAGAAAGGTCTGCCTGAAGGTCAAAGGGTTACTCTGAATGCACCCAACTATGAAAAAATCAAGTTTGAGTCATTAAGAGGCCTTGTTATAGATTATGGGACAAATCCCTGTAGGGGCATCCCTAAAGCAATTGCAATACAACAGCTGTCTATTGTCACGAACAGGAAGAGATAGACAACAGAGACCAAAGCCCTTAAGAATATGAAGAAAGTTGTTTACGACAATAGGGTGTTCACAGAAAACTTTAACAACCTCCTTTTTAGCTTTTGAACATGGATATATGCTGAAAGCACCCCTTTTTGTGATTCTCACTGGGCCTAGCACCTGTGGTAAAAGTTACATTATAAAAAAACCCCTCTTGCATAATGCTGGTAGAATATTGTTCATTGTGCCTGAGAATATGGTGTAGCTCTATAGCTGTTGGCAACCTTTGTATAATGATTTGATTTGTAAATATTCTTTTATCAAATTTGTAGAGGGATTGCTGGCCAGTCTCAATGATGACCATAAGCACTGGAAGGCCTGGGCTAATTTGCTGTAGCCCCTGCAAAGGCAGGGCAGTGGTGGCAACAGGTAGGGCCGCAGAGAATTTCGGGCATGGGCTCTGTGTGGCTGCAGTGGGGCAGAGGGGCACTCACAGACAGATACGGAGTTGCAGCCTTTAGGAGCCTGGCAGTGTGTGGAGCACTGCCCACCACAGCAGGTAAGTCTGTCATGGGGAAGGGGCATGGAGGGGTTGATTGAGGCCTCTGCAGTGAGGGAGGGAGTGGGGCAGGGTCAGGGGTGAATGGGGCCCTGAGGCAGGTCGTGAAATGATCGGACCTGGGTAGTTTGTCCAGAGGCTCATGGGAGGTCCTGCCACTGTGTGCACCCCAGCGGAGGCCCAGGGGGCACATGCCCCCCAGATCTGTGTGCAGGACCCAGGCAGGCTGCCGCTGCAGCCTGGGCTCTGTGCCCTGATGCCCAGAGGTGGTGTGATGCCATGTGCCACTGCATAATGACTATTCCATGTTCTCTGCCTGCCTGCTGGTGGCAGGCGCATGGCATTATGCTGCTCCCAGGGCACCGGCAGCAGGGTGAAGAACTCAACCTGCAGTGGCAGGCTGCCTCTAGCCCACCCTTAACCCATGCATAGATCTTGGGGGCATGTGCCCCCCCATCAGGCCTCCACCAGGGTGCATGCAGCAGCAGAAGCCCCTCCATGCCTCTGGACAAGCCATCTACACTCCTAGCATCCCATGATCTGACTTGGCCTCGGGGCTCATTCATTCCAGCCCATCCCTGCCCCTCCTTTTGCCCAACTCCATCCCTCACTGCAGGGGCCTTGATCTGAAACCCCCACCCCTCCCACACCCTTTCCCCATGACAGACTTACCTGCTGGGGGGAGGTGGGTGCATGTGCACAAGCATGTATGCGCTCAGCCCCCACTAAATAATATTTTCTCCCTCCACCTATGATGATGACTGCTTGTTTCCTCCTAATAGAGTAAATATGATTGTGGTGGATGATTTGATGGTGCCTGAGAGATCAGTGAAGCTGAGAAATCCTTTACGAAATACATACATCACAAGAATCTAAGCATCATGTATATAGCCCAGAAAGTTTTCTATCGGGGAAAAAAGAGTTAAGCTCAATACAAAATACATAGTTCTGTTTAAAAATCTGAGAGAGAAAGCTTATAGGTGTCCCTGGTGAGTTAGATGTACCTGGGCAAGGTCCGATTCTTTCTAGAAGCTTTTGAGGACGCTACTAAAAAACCTTATGGGTACTTGGTGGTAGATTTAAACTTCTACCCTAGACACTTTTAGATTAAGAAGTGGGCTTTTCTGTCCTGACCAGTCAATGGTTTACACTTTGAAAAAAACCCAACAGGAGTTTATAAAAGGAGATAATATAGCAGCAGGCTCTTTTCAGCTCCTGATCCTGCAGAAGGGAAATGTGCCTAACTGTTTGAAGAGAAATTTAGGTCTCTTAAAATTGCTTTTTCAGTCCTCTGGCCAGCAGAGAAAAGCTATACTTTGGCTGGCCTCTGATTTAGCATCAGCCATTTCAGAAATTGTTCTGAACACCCTAAAAAGAAACATCCCCTTGACACCCCACCAAATCTGTGTGCTGAAAAAGAGACCTGCAATCATAAAAACCCTAAGTAATAAACAACTATCTCTCGAAAGAAAGAAACAGCTGATGAAACAGTCCAGGGGATTTATTGGACCCTGTTAAGTTTTGTTATCCCTGTGATCACAGGACTTTTGACTAAGCAATGATGAAATATACAGAAAAAAATTTGCCCAGCCACCAGCTGAAGCAATTACGGGCTCCACCACTGCCTGAGGAAAATATCAGAATGGAGGTAACCTGGTTATTGGATTCTGAAATGAGGGACATCCTCCAAAGGCAGGGTTTAGCTGAATACGATAAAGCTAAACATTTCCTGTCATAGTTTAAAAATACTTGACATACATGAAACAGAGTGGCTTGGACAGAGGAAAATTAATGGTCTCTGCCAGGACAGAACCCCCTATAAACTGCAAAACCTCTAGAAACTCCAATGAATCCCGATCCCATTGTTCAGGAAGTATCACATAACATGCAAGCTCAGTATAGGAAAAATGATAACGGGTGGCTCAGCAAGCTGAGCCAGAACAAGCTTATTTCTTTTTGAGATGATCAAGGGTTTTGTATACAAATGAATGGTCATTAAGCATTCTAACATGCTCCATTTAATCTGACGAGTCCTTTGTCAACACACCTAAAGGTTGGGATATATCTTTATGGCCAACATGGATGTATCATCTTCTGTCATGGGCAATGCCATGGATCCCAGTCTTCTGGAACACCTGAAAGCATCTACCGCTGTCAAAGAAACATCGACGTCACCAGCTAGGAAGTGAAAATTATCTAAAAGCAAGTGGCTCACCCTGTAAAGTTTTATGCTTGAAAAAAGCTATTCTATATTGCTCAAAAATTTTGCAAGGTGTTTTTTAACATGGTATGGGGTCAAAAGAGATCATACATACAGATTTTAAAAAACCCCAACAATGAAGATGCTTTATATTTTGACAACATGTTCATTGAAGTCATTGCAAGAGACATGTCTGGGCATAGTGAAACATGTTTTGAGCAGGTCCAGCTATGTGGAAAGTTTCTTGTCTACCTTTACAAACTGCACTACCATCCAGTTATTTTGTACTAAATCACCAGAAAACAATGTTAAAATCTGTTCAACTGATAGCCCCTTGTTATGGTGACACAGGAAAAATGCACGGTAGTATCTGCAAGCAACTGAGGGTGGGGATCTTGTAACCATTTCATCTGATACAGAAAGAACATAAAAAAGTACAATACTTTTGGGAAAGAGAGTACTGTTTGGAGGGTGGCCATACAAGTAAAGAAAACTCCTTTTGATTCTGATCCATCAGATAAACTGCCAGTCAGTGTTCACTAAGCTGATCATGTGACTGCATGTTGACCACTAAGCACAGGGATCTTTGAGACCCCCAAGCCTTGTGGAGCCAGTCACTGGGGAGCACATCAAAGAAAGTCTCTTTTGCATAAGGGTCTTTGGATAAAACCCAGGAGAGCTGTTTAGTGTCCAGCTTCTCATGGGGTGAAACAGGAATTTTCTTCTCTTGTTTATCACTATAACATTGTCAAAGACCCCATACACAGTCATGTTGACAGAAGTGGGTAAAGCCCCAGCAAAATGCATTTCTGCTCTCAGGTTTCCGATTTTAATTGGTGAATAATGGTCAGCATATTCCTGGTCAGGAGATGAATCAAAGAAAACAAGGCATACCTACCCCCAGGTAAACTCCTTATACTTGATTAATAGTGGACAGTCTTTCATGTGTTTACCAGCCGTCTGCATCAGGTGCATGTATTCTCTCACTCAGTTACCTTTCTCAGTATCTGGTTGTAGTGGTTTAGCTAGAGTTTGTTCTCCATCGGTGTGTAGTAGGTGAAGGCCCGCCAGGCCGGCCGCCCCGCTGACAACCCCATTGGATCAGACCTCCGGGGACTGTCCGACGGAAGGATCTGCCCCAGCGGTGCCACCAAGCAGGTCGACTCCCAGAGCTCCCTGACCGGACACCCCTCCTCCTGGACCCCCAGGGCCGCCTGACCCGCCGAGGACCCCGGAGCCGCCCGGGGGGGCCGAGCCGCTGGAGCCCTCCAGCTCCTGGGTGTCTTGGAATCCCCGGGTGTGGAGCCCTCCCCACAGCAGAGGATGCCCACCCCATGGCAGGCCCTCTGGCTGGAGGAGCTCTCTTGGGCCACCACCTTCAAGGCCTTCGAGGCCTCGGTGACTCGGCTCATGGAGGAGCTCTTGGCAGCCGCCCGCCCAGGCCACCCCGGAGAGGCGCCAACGGCAGACCGATGACGCAACGAGACAACAGACCGCAGCCGCAGCGGCGACCCAGGCACCAGCGCTACGACTCGGTGTCGGCCTCCTGGATCCAGAAGTTATACAGAGCCAACTGCCCCAAGGCGGTGAGAGAGATCCTGGAGGGGCCCTTGGCCTTCTGCCAGGTCCCCCAGGAGACTCTGTTCCGCTATTTTAGCAGGGTCTTCAACCCCCCCGGCAGAGGTGGCCACCCCACGCCCCGCGACCGTCAAAGCGCTGACCCCCGTCCCCCTGGCGGAGGGGTTTGAGGAGGCCTTCACGCTGCAGGAAGTGGAAGCTCGCCTGAAGAGGACCAGAGACACCGCCCCCAACAAGGATGGCATAAGGTACGGTCTCCTCAAAAAACATGACCCGGGCTGCCTCATTCTTTCTGTTCTCTTTAACAGGTGCAGAGAGTACCGCCAGACACCCACCACCTGGAAGAGGGCCATGACGGTTCTCATCCACAAGAAGGGGGACCCGACTGACCCGGGCAACTGGAGACCCATCGCCCTGTGCTCCACGGTGGCCAAACTGTATGCCAGCTGCCTGGCGGCCCGCATCACTGACTGGGCAGTGACCGGCGGGGCCGTCAGCCGCAGCCAGAAGGGCTTCATGTCAACAGAGGGCTGCTACGAACACAATTTCACCCTCCAGATGGCCCTGGACAATGCCCGGAGGACCAGGAAGCAGTGCGCGGTGGCGTGGCTGGACATCTCCAACGCCTTCAGCTCCGTGCCCCACCGCCACATCTTCGACACCCTCTGCGAGCTGGGCCTACCGGATGGCATCATCGACTTGGTGCGAGAGCTCTACCTCGGATGCACCACGACTGCCCGCACCACCGACGGAGAGACTGCGGAGATCCCCATCCGGTCGGGGGTGAGGCAGGGCTGCCCCCTCAGCCCCATCATCTTCAACCTGGCCATGGAACCGCTCCTTCGAGCCGTGGCGGGCGGCCCGGGTGGGCTCGACCTGTACGGCCAGAAGCTGAGCGTCCTGGCCTATGCCGACGACCTGGTCCTCCTGGCCCCCGACGCCGCCCAGCTGCAGCAGATGCTGGACGTGACGTCCGAGGCGGCCAGATGGATGGGCCTGCGCTTTAACGTCGCCAAGTGCACCTCCCTGCATGTCGACGGCAGGTAGAAGAGCTGCGTCCTGGACTCCACCCTCACGGTCCAGGGCCAGGCGATGAGGCACCTGCGCGACGGCGAGGCCTACTGCCACCTGGGGATGCCCACCGGCTGCCGGGCCAGGCAGATGCCGGAGGAGACCATCGCCGGGATTGTGCAGGACACCCACAAGCTGGACTCATCCCTGCTGGCCCCCGGCAGAAGATCGACACGGTGAACACCTTCCTCATCCCCCGCATCGCGTTCGTCCTGAGGGGCTCGGCGGTCCCTAAGACCCCCCTCAAGAAGGCAGACACCGAGATCCGGCAGCTGCTCAAGAAGTGGCTGCACCTGCAGGCCAGCAACGAGATCCTACACATCCCCTACCGGCACGGAGGCGCCAACGTGCCCTGCATGCGTCATCGCAGTGGTCACCCACACCTTTCGCCTCCTCACCTGCCCGGATGCCACAGTAAGTACCATTGCTGCCAGCACCCTGGAGGAGACTGCCCGCAAGAGGATCGGGTGGCAGCCTGCCAGACAAGACCTGGCCACCTTCCTCAGCGGCTCGCTGAAGAGCGAGTTCAGCCGGGATGGCGGGGACTTTGCCTCGCTGTGGAGTGGAGCCCGCAACGCCATGCACCGCCTCAGGAGCCACATTGGCTGTGCCTGGACCTGGACTGAGGAGCGCCGGGAGCTGGGAGTCTGCCTGCACCCAGCCCTGCACGCTGACCGCATCACTGTGACGCCCCGCACGAGGACCTTCCTGGAGAGGTTCCTGAAGGACGCAGTCCGCAACAAGTACGCCGGCAACCTGAAGGCCAAACTCAACCAGGGCAAGGTCTTCAACGTCACCTCGAAGTGGGACGCTAGCAACCACTTCATGCCCAGTGGGAGCTTCACGTGCTTCACGGACTGGCGCTTCCTCCACCGCGCCCGCCTCAACTGCCTGCCTCTGAACGGGGCCGTGCGCTTCTGCCACTGGGACAAAAGGTGCTGACGGTGCGGCTACGCGGCAGAGACCCTCCCCCATGTGCTGTGCGGCTGCAAGCCGCACGCCAGAGCCTGGCAGCTGCACCACAACGCTGTCCAGGACCGCCTGGTGTGAGCCATCCCGGCCGGGGCGGGGGAGATCTCCGTGAACCGCACTGTCCCAGGCTGTGAGAGCCAGCTGCGCCCCGACATCGTCGTCACGGACCACGAGGCCAAGAAGATCGTGATGGTGGATGTCACCATCCCCTTCGAGAACTGGCGCCAAGTCTTCACCGACGTCTGGGCTCACAAGCGGGAGAAGTATGCCCCGCTGGCGGACACCCTGAGGGGCCGCGGCTACGACGTGACGGTGGACGTGCTCATCGTGGGGATGCTCGGAGCCTGGGACCCCAGAAATGAGAGCGTCCTCCGCGCCTGCCGCGTTTCCTGCCGCTACGCCAAGCTGATGTGCTGCCTCATGGTGTCTGACACCATCCGCTGGTCCTGCGACATCTACGTGGAGCACATCACGGGCTACCACCAGTACATCAACCCCTCCAGACCAGCCGCCGCCAGACCGGACCCGGAGGACACCGCCGCCTGAACCGCCCCCCCGCCCCTTTGCTTCACATTCAGAGGACTTCGCTGCCATGGACGACCCAGCCCCACCCGAAGAGGACCCCCGCGATCGGACTTTATGGACTGAGACGCTCTTTCCGAGCCACTTCCTCCAACATTGCAGACCACTTTAACGGGTATGCGTGTATCTATCTGCTTTCCCTCTCAGCGTCACGACCCCCGCTCCCCTTCCCCCTTCCACATCCCCCCACCCCCTGGCTTAGTCGGCTAACATTGTATGGTATGTAACCTAGTTGTGTTCCCCTCCTCTCCCCCATCCCTCAATTGTTAGTCCCTCGCTCGGGCGCTTTGTATTTCCATCTCAGCTTTGTCATCTTTTTCCTGGATTCCCCATCCAAAACATCTACTAATAAAAGGCCTCTGCGAGTCGGCAGTGATCCAATCTGGCTTTGGATCTGGCCGCTTTGGATGGCAGTGATTCAATCCAGAGATCCAGACCAGGTTTCTGCCTTGATCCAGCCAAAGTGGCTCCGAAGCTGCCTCAGAGATCCTTCCATAGGGTATAATGGGGAATCAATGAAATATCTATAACTTTGCTGTTTTTTGTCTGATTTGGATGAAACGTGCAGGGATGGTAGCCTCTGCTGAGAGCACAAAACCTGCCGAGTTTCAAGAAGAGTGGTGCAGGGGTTTGGGGGGAACTGTACCCCAAATTATTGAAAGCCAAACTCATGTCATGGCTGTGTGTCACACCACGGGGGGTGGTGGGGGCTGGCTGAGGCCACAAAGCCTGCCAAGTTTCAAGTAGATTGGTGCAGGAGCTTTGGGGGAACTGTACCCCAAATTCTTGGAAGCAAAACTCCTGTCATGTCTATGTGTTACAACATAGGGGGGTCAAAACTGCCGGGATGGTAGCTCTTACTGAGGCTACAAAGCCTGCCAAGTTTCAAGAAGATCAGTGCAGGGGTTTGGGGGGAACTGCACCTTAAGCTGTGGACAAGCAAAACTTATGCCATGGGTAACTCTATGTGTGTTAAGGTACAGCAGGGTGACAGCTGCAGGGATGGTGGCCCCTGCTGAGGCCATGACATCTGCCAGCTGTTGAGGAGATGGGTGCCAGGGGGGTTCTGGGGCCCTGCAGCCATAGCTGCTGACAGGCAAAACTCCTGCCATGGGTGTTTGTGGGACTGACTGTCTTGGGGCATGGGAGACGCTACTTTGGTTGCCCCTAACTTATAGGCTGTCACCAAGTGCCCCCTGAGGCAGATGCTCCCCTTTGAAGCAGGCAAACATCAGTTTCCCCTTTTGCAAACAGCTCTCTGAGGGCTGGCAGAGTTCCAGCCTGCAAGAGCTACTTGCAAAAGGGTGGGAAACCCTAATCCCTGTCTGGAGGGGGCAGGAGTGGAGCCTGAGAACCTGAGTCAACCAGGGCTGGCTCAGGCTTACTTTCCCTCTTGGGTACTTTCAGTAAGTAGGGCTTTCTAGGAGTCGGGGGCAGCTGCGTGCCCCCTCTGGAATGTCTGGGGTGGGGGTCCTGTGGGTGAGGGTTATGCTGTCAGGGGTCCAGGGCCTGCAAGGAGAACTGGCAGGGCAGGCAAGGGGGAAGGCAGGGGTGCATGGGTTACAATCACCCTGTCCTGCCCCAGGGGCTAAGACCAGGGTGGGTACAGGCTGTCTTGTCCTGTTGGGGCTGAAGGCACTGCCCAGCTGGGGCAGCAGTGGCAGAAGCTCAGTGCAGAAGGAAGGGAGGGATTGTGCTCTGTGCCCCTGTCCGCCAGGCCAGGTGTCCTTGGGGCAGGGTTGGGGGCTGGGGGCATTGCCCAGCTGGGGTAGTGCTCAGGATTGGGGTTGGGGCACTGGGTGTGATCCACTGTGCCAGTGGCTGCTGTCCTGCTGCTTATCACACCACCACACCACATCCTACCAGCCAGCATCTGCAGCAGCTGCTGGCAGTTTTGCTGGGGCTGGCATTGTAGGCAGTGGCTGGGGGTGCACTGCACTGCACAGTGGGGAGGTAAGGGACGAGAGGAGTAGCATGGCTAGACCACGTGCTGCCCTGCCCAGCCCAAGGCCTTGCCAGCTTTGCCAACCCCAGTGGGGCTCCTAGTCCTGTGAACCACACAGGAGGGTTGTGATGGGCCCAGGGGGCAGGGGCAGAGGTGGAAGCAGGATGTGTGTTTATGTGTGTGATGGGCCAGGGGTAGCAGTAGTTGGGGCATGTGTGTCTAAGAGAGAGAGATGATGGGGAGCTGGGGGAAGGTGGCTCTGGGTAGAAGCAGCCTCCAGAGCTGGGGCTGGAGCCCCCTGGCCTGCTAAAGCAGTATATGCAGGTGAAGGCTAGCCTGGAAGGAAAGAAGCTTGCCCAGCCAAAAGAAGGCCCAGCCCAGTTCCTGAGCCCCAGTCAAAAGTTTCCTAGGAAGGGGATGGGGATTGCTGGGGCCTAGGCACAGGCCCAGGGAGCAGAATAGCAGGGGCTGGGACTGCTCAGAGCTGCACAGCAGCAGGCAGGACAACCCCAGCTGGATCCGTGGCCTAGTACAGAGGGGGCAGCTGCTGCCAGGAAGGAGTGAGTCGGGGGGCAGGCAAGTCCGGAGGGGGCTGTGGGTTGGGAGTAGGGACAACAGCATTGGCAGGGACAGGGCACTTGCATATAGGTGCTGCTCGGTGCCACAAAGCAGCTGTGGGAACAGCCACAGGCACAGCTGGACCCATGTTCTGGTGAGTGAAGGGTGCAGGGGGAGCTCTGCTTTTCTATGATAAACTCTACCCCCAAAATCAAACACCAAAATATATAGGTATTTAGAATATATTTTATTATAATAATTGAAGCACTGGTAGGCTTCTAAATTACTTAAAATTATAAATAAATAAAAATGTTCTTCTGATACCTATATATATAGTGGCCTTTCAATTTAATCACAGGAAAATGCAGATTTGAGGGGTTTAAATCAGAGAATTTTGTTTTTTTTATCAGAGAAATTTGGATTTTTCAGCAAAGAAAACCAGGATCCCTGAACATAACTAATTCAGGTCAGGTCAGCTGGTTGGTAGTAACATGGTTCATATGATCCAGCAACTCTGCAATGGATAAAGAATTCCCCTGATGCAGGAGGTAACCCCATTTCTTACCCCTGAAAATGATATTTGAAAAGGGTTTTTTCATTGATGCTGTTCTGGGTGTGTGTATATTGTATTTCTGCTAATTCTACCTCCCAGTTCCCCAGAGGTTTAACCAGCTGTATTGTAAAGTTTGAGCTGGTGTTCTGTGGGAGAAGCTTGCTGCAGGCACTGCCAGGCAAAGTGATGCAGAAGCCCCTGTCATTTATCTTTTCCTTCCAGCAGAGGAAATAATTTTCTTTTACATCTAAACCTTACAGATTTGGGAGGCTTCCACCCAGCTTTTAAATTTAGCTGGCCACCCCAACTGCTTCTTTGTTTCCTTTCCTTTTGCAGCTAGAACTTTTTCAATCCTGTAAACTCTCTTCACTTTTTTATAATTCTTCAGGGTAGAAAGAACTCACAATAGTTTCATCTTTGTACTCTTTTCAATGATATACCTGTCCAATGACTTC
This sequence comes from Crocodylus siamensis, assembly GCF_052110815.1. Classification (NCBI taxonomy): domain Eukaryota; kingdom Metazoa; phylum Chordata; order Crocodylia; family Crocodylidae; genus Crocodylus; species Crocodylus siamensis. The sequence continues at coordinate 86,776,319 of NC_143396.1, read as the reverse complement.
ATCCATTATGAAAATTTTGTTTGTGAATGTTTGTTCATAACCTTTCTCAAATCCCCTGGTTCTGGACACTCTTTTCTGAAAAGAGACTCTGTTTCTTTTGTTTTAAAATAGACTCCATACACTGTTTTGCACACCTGTGAAGAGCTTGAGAAGTTCACATCAACAGGTCTGACACGTGTCGTTTTGTGAAAGCTGGGGTTGTCTCTCTTTATAAATGCTGGCCATGCATCAATGTAGTGAAAGATGTTGTGGACTGTAAATACCGTCACATCTTTGAAAACTGCTGTTTAGATTTTGTTATTTATAACAAAATGGTAGGTATTATACTATTTTAACAATTTTCTTTAAAGGCTTATTTTAAGATTCTTTCCACAGGTCAGTCTGTACATTTTGAGGTACATGACCTCCATGAAAATGGTTTTAAAGGCCTAGGATATTTCAGTTGCCGCCTTGTCTTTTAGGCCCGTGACTCAGGTATGTTTTTGTAATATGTCTATCATCATTAAGAGGTACTTAAATACACTGTGGTGTTTGGAGAGTTGTTACAAATCCACCAGATCTACCTTCAATTCCAAGAGTTCCCTGCTAAGCTAAGTCATGGTCGCAGGCCCTGTTTTTGGAGCCCAGAAATCTTCCAGCCACCTGAATTACATTCATAGCATTTCTGAGAGTCCCCATCACTGTGCCAGGAGCTACCAGTCTAGGTCCCATCCCTATACTGGGTTTAGCACTGCTCTCAGGGAGGTCCAATGCATCTGCAACCCATACCAATTGGCCAAGGATGGCGGAACAAGTTGTTTGAGAGGTCACAGCCCCCCCCATCACCATTAACTTATATCATAGCTAATTTCTACCCCTACCATGCCCACCAAACCACCTAAGGTTCTCAGATCCATGGTTCAAGACTCTCACTAGGGTCTCTGCTTCTTTACAGACATCTTGTTTTCACTCAGGGTCCAGCAAAAGGTACTCATCTTCTCCTGAAACCTCAGTGGCTGCTCTAGGAATCTGGGGATCAGATTTACCAGCGTGCTGCAAGCTTGCGCAGGTACTCCTGCCCAGGTTCAGGTAACTGTTGGGCTTGGGGACTACTCTCCTTAATTCCCCTCTCCTCTGAAATGTTGCTATGACAGCATTTTCTTGGCAGGGGTCTGGCAAGCCTGGGTGGTAAAAGGGGAATGAAAGGTCTCACTGGTGTAGTGTAAAAACCTGCATTTGCTTTTGTGTCTGCCTTAGCATGGTCTAGGAAAACGCATGATCTGTTTTTGAGTTTCCCAACATAATTTGGGAGATAGTAGGTCTGGGGCTTCCAGTCCAGATACCACCCTTGTACTTGCTCCAGTTGGTTCAGTGCTGCTCTCAGGGAGGTCCAATACCCCTGCAACCCAAGCTGATTGGCCGAGAGTGGTGGGGCAAATTGTTAGCGAGGTCACAGCCCTCTGCTACCTGATAAGTCATGCCTATGTCTTGTGGTCTTGGAGGTCAGGACTTTTGTGGTCCTAGAGGTGGGCCATGTGCCATGAGGGAAGGCCCTGTAGAATGGTGGCATTTCCCAGTCAAGTGATGGACTTTCTGAGGTCATGGACCATGCGATGAAGCTGTGGCCTCTGGGACCAATGTAGTGGCGAACGTGGCAGTGAGGGGGTGGGTTTTGTGTCATATGGGTGGAACTTTTGGGATCACAGACAATGTGATGGTGCAGGGGCTTCTGGGACCAAGATGATCATCAACATGGTTGCCAAGATGGTGGTGAGGGGGAATGGTTTTGGGATTATGTAGATGGAGCTATTGGGGTCAGAGACCATGTAACACAGTGGGACTTTGGTTCCAGTAAAGTGATCAAGATGGAGAGCCTCTTGACAAGGGGCAAGTGGAGGAACTTCTGGTGGTAAAGCCAGGGGTTAGGGGTGGGACTTCTTCCAGGATGGTGGCCACAGGGGTGAGGCATCTGGCAGGGCATGGAACTTAAAGTTTGACAAGAGGTGTACCCCTTATACTGCCAAAGTTAAAGAGCTATAGTTAAGATAAAGGAACTGTTGGCATAAGACCAAGTGGGTATAAAATGCTATAAATCAATTTAGTCTGGGATTCAGAAGCACATTCCAAACGGTTCAAGTTATGAAATTCTGGAACAACCTTTTAATCAGTGATGCCTGTGCAGAATAGGGTACTAGACTTGATGACTCAGGAGGCTCATTGCAGTCCTATGTTCATGCTGGAACTCAGAAAAACACATGAACTCTTCTACCTGTAAATTACATGAAAAATCTGTGATAATTTACATAGCAGAAAATGTATTCCATAAAGTCAAACCCACTAACATATTTCCTCAGACTTTATGCCAAACACCCAATCCTTACAGAACATTTGAAAAGCAGAACACAGAAACGTTTGGAAAGCACTACATTCTCTCTTTCTTTAGAAGAAAAATCCTCCTTCCTCACATTTTAAGAAAGTTTTAAACCCCCCAAAACTAGCAGTCTGTCAGATCATTCCCCTTTTTGTGCTTTTTTTTTTTGACAACTTGAAGCTGATTATTTCATTCTGCTCCCATTCTTCCCTCTTTCCCTGCTTCCTTTTTCTCTGTTATTTTCACACAAGTTTCTTTTCTCAGGTACTGGCTAGGTCTCTGATACTGCATGCATATATGCAGTATTTCATTGGAGTCACCTGCTAATGCAGTTTTTCCATCGTTTTCTCACTTTCCAGTTGTTTTAGCAGGAATTGACTTGGTTTCTAATGCTAAAGGGCATGAGGAAGAATTGTAAACCAAAGAATAATTAGATTACTTGGTGCAGACCATAGCCAGAATTTATAGATCCCAGGTGAAACATGAAGATCCACTCTACATGATGGATTTTGCCATTTAAAAGGAATATTTTATAAAAAGCCATTTGAACTATACTCTGAGCAACTGTACAATAAACAAACTATTTATTTAAAGCAATACTTGCTGTTAAAGAGGTTATCATACAAGCAGTCCCTAATAAAGGTAACAGAGATGGAGAAAGGAATTAGGTAGAGGATAGAGATTGTCAAGCGGTCAGAATGATGCTTTACCTTTTTTTCTCCTTCCAGGCACATTTTAACTGCAGAAAGAAACACTACGTCCTAAATATCTGTTTCCTTTTTAACATTTTCCATACAAGATCAAATATAGTAAAAGTATAACTATATGTGTATGTGTGTGTGAATAGGGAAATATATATGCATTCTCTCTTTCTCTCTCTCTCTGTCTGTGTTCAGTAAAGAAATGCACACTCAGTTTGAGACTCCACACATCCCTCTTGCCCTCTGAGTAGTTTTAAGTATAACGTGAAGTTAGACTGTAGAGGATACTGACACAAAGCCAAGCGACCCTGCTTCCTTTTGACATACAGAAAATTTCTGATACCAATAATGCAACAATTTGGAGGGAAGCTCCCCAAGTGATTTTCTCCTTTTCTTTAAAATAAGATACAAAACTCCATTTAATAGTATATAATGAGACTAGTTTATTTAGTCCCTTGTTTCTTTTTCACATTTTTCTCCAGGCAACTACATCAAATTAGGATGTTATTTTTTTTACTTTCCAGTGTCTTGGTCACAAAAGCTTGCTGAAAATAGTGTTTGTCTTTATCACATATGTGTTAAAATTATCCATATTATCCTACTCACTGGTTCTTTTAAAATGATCAGGTTTTCTTTTAATGCAGGAAACTTGTCTAAATGTCCATATTCCCTCCCCACCATTATACTGATGTCAAAGTGTGATGATTTGTAACTTTAAAGCTTACTTTATTGTTTCTAGTTAAGTCCCCTCTTCACTTTTTTCAGTCATCTTATTTCATAATGGCTAGTTTCACCTATATAAAATAGGATCAGAGGAAACATAGAAAACTTGGGCTGGAAGGGACCTCATAAAGTCATCTAGTCCAGCCCCCTGCTCAAGGCAGGATTGTTCCTGACTAAACAATTCCTTCCAAGTGTCTATCTAACCTGTTCTTGAAAATTTCTAGGGGTGGAGATTTCACAACCTCTCTAGGTAGCTTTTCCCAATTCTTGGTCATCCTCATAGTCAGGAAGTTCTTCCTAATCTCCAACCTAAATTTCCTCTGCTGCAGTTTGAGGCCAAAGCCTGTGTTTCAGGAGGCCAAACAATATAACTATCCATAAAATGCCGTACAAGTAGTTCAGGGGTGTAGGCTTTTTTCCAACTATTTAAGTTGGTCTAATAAAAGATAACAGATTCACCCAAAGAAACTTGTCTGAACAAGTAGTTCTGCTCACAGTTTCTTGTCCATCTGGAAAAATACCCCTGGGGGCACCCAAGGGAATGCAAGGAAGCGACTCTGTTAATATGAAACTTGAGGGCCAAGACTGGTCTCTGTAAAAGGCCATTTTTAGTGCACAGTGGGCATGTTTACATCTGCCTCTGTGTTATTACTGTACCGTCATTGAGTACTTCCTCTTGGAAGTACTCAGTGACGGTGGAGTAACAGCCCATACTGCGCTGTGCATGCCATGCACGGTTATTTTTAGCTGCTGTGTTGCTGTAATGACGCACTGCACTGAGGGAGAGTGACACGACAGCGACATAGCTGTGGCATCACGGGTTTTGCCCGTGGATGCTATGTTGCCAAAGCGTGTTGCTGCGGCGATGTAGTGCCACATGTAGCTACACCCACTCAGAACTTGTGTTGGCCCAAAGGCTCTATCCTGCCCTGTCCATTCTTCTGTACACAGTTGTGGCCCAGAAGGCCCCATTCAGGATCCTGGTGTGCCCTGTACAAATGCCCAAAGGCACAGCAACTGCCTGGAGGGATTACAGTCTAATATTTACTGAGCTATTTACAAAATGTTTGAGCAAGCCGAGCATTTCACAGTATCATTGATGCATGTTACGGAAGGTTGTTAAGGTATCTTTAATTCTGTACAAGTATGTTGTACAAGATAATGATCAAAGGCAGCTGGATTATTTCCCCCAGCTTAATTAACTTCAGATGATGTTCACACTGGTGTGTCAAACACGTGCAAAGGCTTTTGTGCACTACATAAGCCCTATGCTGAAAGCCACAAGGACAGCATTTCTGGGTTTGACTACCTACGACAGAGGGGGTTATGTCTCACTCGCTGGTTCTTAATTAGACTACTATGATGTGCTGGAAAAGGAGATCCAGGTACCCATGGGTGACTGGTGCCTCCCGAGTCTTGGGGGGGTGTACCAGATCACCTACAGGGTGTCCCCCAGAGGCTGATCGCTGAGCCCAGAGCCACCAGCAGTGAAACTGGAAGTGCACTTCTGCTGGCACTTCCGGTTTCGCGGCTGGCACTTCCAGGGGGTGCATGGCCAATCTCAGGGAGTACATGTGTGCCCACATGTACCCCCCACTCATCGCCAATGCAGGTACCCTTGTGCCTTATATAAGTGATGTTGAAATAACGATCTACTTCTATTTATACAAGGAGTGGCTTCATGGAAGAGGAGAATTAAATCATACAGTCACATGCTTGCGCAGGGCTTGATTTCACTGCTCAGCCCCTGTATATTTTACTTCTATAAACCTGACATCCTTGGGCTTTCTAGTGGGGTAATAAATATAACTCTTTAAGCTTTTACCTTGGTAGATTTTTACAGAAGATTGTCCCCAGAGTTTCTCCTAATATGGTACACAATTATGTTCAGTCAAAAGGCTCAGAACTTTGCAGCAGAAATTGGTAATCATAGCAAATGAGTAAAATTAACAATGATTTCAACAGATGGCTATCTGTTTATGGACAGAAACTATATCTGCCAACAGGGGGTTAGCAAATTTTCTGGAATCTGGAACTTGGTGATATGTGCAATACTAATTCAGCACCCAGGAATGAAGCCTGAAGCAATTTTGATTTGGTGACAGATTTGGTCCATTATTGTCTAGCTCTTTAGCTTGCTTCTTGGCTGAAATTTCTGCTTTCAGGATGTGGACTATAATGATAATTGTTTTAGGAATATGGCAGTAGTAATAGCGCAAGTGTATATTGGCTTCAACTTTTGGGAAGCTGTATTTATTTCTCCTTGTATGTGCTGGTTGTTTTTTCTAGCAAAACATGGAACAGTTTGTGTTGTGCTGGGCCATCCAGGGGACTCTCGTCATGGTGGACAGCTAGTCTCACATGTATAGCTCCATGAGGGGCATGGAGGAGGTGGTTTCAATTTCTGCTGATGTGGTGTCTTTAGTTCCTGACAAATGTTTTATGCTTGGCCTCTGGGAGGGCCATCCACCTTTGCACATTCACCATTTGTTTCTAATATTTGTATAATAAAAGTTTAAGAAGTCAAAATCTTTCCAGCAGTTAGTGTTTCTCTCTCTCTCTTTCTTTCTCTCTCTCTCTCTCTGTTTTGCTGATGGATAAGTCTCCCCAAAGTGGTGGCTTGCAGCTATTGCAGACTAGGTGCTCACATAATCAGTTAAACTAGCATATAGAACAGGCAATGGTGGATTTTTAATCAAGGAATCTGCATAATTGTGCATATAGCTAGGCTATCTGTATAAACTATAGGCTGCATCCTTTTCCAAAGAAATAGCAATTACGTGGATATTATAGATAAAATCCAGAAACTGAAATCTTTAAAATATCTCAGACTAATCTCTTTGAAGTAGGAACAGCCTCTATAGTACATAGTGGGTGCATATACATGAGATGCTTAACTGTACAGTAGCACAGTTTATTTCATGGTAAGTGCACGCATCTACATGTGCGCATATTTACTGTGCAAAAAACCCTGTTAATTGCGAGTAAATTTGCTACCTGCACCTGCAAGAGCAGGTAGCAAATTTACTTATGATTATTTACTGAACAGTTATGCACATGTAGATGCAACCTGGGAGCAAGTTTGCTCCCAGGTCAGCCCTTCCACTAGGGAGCCAGTCTGAGGCTAGCCTCAGGGCTCTGGGCTGGGAGCCTCTCCTGCCCCAGGACTGGGCTGCTTGTATGCCAGCCCCTGCCTCAGGCCTTTAAAAGGCTGCAGGCATTCAGAGCCCTGGGACACACCAGCAGGGAGCCTGAGACCACTCCAGGCCCCTGTGTCCCCTTGGGAAGGTTGCAGGACAGCTGCCCTAGTGTGCTTGGACCCCGGTGCCACTGCCTGGCACTGCAGTGCTGTGCAGCTGCCAGGCCCACATTGTTCAGGCCTGCAGAATGCTCCAGGCTGCTGCTGGCTTCAGCCAGGCACACCAGCCCCCAGGCCCAGCTGCAGGCAGCTTCTGATTGCTGGCACTAGCTCCACCTGCCCACAGCCCAACCCCAGAAGCCTGCCCTGAGCTCAAAGGTGCTGCAGAGCATTATTTGCTATGTAGCTGCCAGTCCTGTGTCAGGTCACTGTGCTGGGCACTGTGGACAGCTGTCCAGATTTGGCAGCACAGGGACAGTTGTGGGGAAGCTTAGAGAGTCAGTGCAGGACCCATGATGATGTCCTCCAGACCCGCAGCTGTGCCCATGCCTGTGCCCACTACCTGGAGCCCCAATTGGTTCATGGAGGAGACTGGTGATCTTGTGGTGCAATGGGGCAAGGCAGAGGTGCAGCCTTGGGGTGGTCCAATGACTTATGAGCCCGGATGTGGGAGCATGGGCACAACTGGTTGGTTTGACAATGCTGCATAAAGGTCAAGGCCTTGCAGGCACGTGGGTTTCCATCACTGACCATAGTTGTCAGTTGGGGAGTGCCTGCAAGACCATGCCCTTTATGCATCAGCTGACAGGCATCCTCGCTCCTCAGGACCCAAGCCACAGCCATGCTGTCTATAGCAGCACAGGTGGCCTGCCTGAGGCCCTGCCCTGGCCTGGCACCCCTGGTGACACATCACCAGGGAGGGTCCTTCGGGCATCCAGAAGCCTGTCCCACCAAGTTCCCCAGCTGCATCCTCCAAACACAGCTCAGGTCAGTGCCTGCCCTGACAGCTCTGCAGCCCCAGCCCCAGCCATGAGGTGCAGCTGACCATGACACTGCTGGCCACCAGCAGTGCCAGCTCTTCCCTGGGAACCCCCCAGCCAGGCACCTGTCCACTGAACCCTGCCGTCTGAGGTGACCACCAGTGGCCATGACCACATGGAGCCACCAGCCGTGTTAGCCCTGACCATGTAGTAAGTGCCACTCCTGGGGAAGGGCAATCCCTGCCCTAGCTCCACCCACCCCACCAGGCCTACCCACACTGCCTTGCCCCCCCCACTTCCTAATTCCACCCCCACAGCATGAAAGGAGGTGAGACAGTGCCAAAATTTAATGAGCAGCCTGTGCCCCTACAGCTAGACAGGCAAGGGCCTCTCACAGGCCGAGGAATGTACTGATGCCAGTGGTGATGTCCCCCTCAGTTGTGGGGGGCAGGGACATGTAGCACAGCTGCAGCTAGCCCTCCAAGCAGTGGCAAAGGTTGTGGGGCATTCTGGGCTGGCCCCCTGCACTGTTGTTGGTCAGGGTCCCATACCAGGTGTGCCTGGTCACCATTGCCATCAGCAGCAGCAGGGCATAGTGGGTTGGGCACCCCTCAGTTTGTGCAAGCAGCTCCTTGCACACTGCCTGGGACACGTGCAGCAGGGGCATACTTGGGGTGCAGTGGTGGCATGGGGGGACTGGCCCTGGGGCACCTCCCTGGAGAAGACTGCTGTGGGGTGGGCAGGGGCATGGGCAATTCCTTGTCCCAGTCATCCAGGAGCCCTGCACGTCTTGAGCCCAGGTGCCATGGGCTGGGTGGCGGTGCAGCAGAGCAGTTGGCCTGCAGGAGGAGAGGGGAGGAGTGGGGTCTGGAGCCATGACAGCGGGTGCTGCCAGGACCCTGGCCTATACCACCCTGGGAAGGAGGTGGGGGAGGCAGGCTGCCTGTGGCCAGGGACCAGTGAGCAGGGATGCCTTTTGAAGAGGGCTGCCAGCTGCTGGCAGCTGCAGCCAGAGCTTGGAGCTCTCCCAAATAGTGGCAGGGGTCCATTGCAAGGCCCCAGGAAGCGAGAGCAGATTGGCAGCAAATCTGCTCCCACTTCCCTGCGCATATAGATACTTGCCCAGCACCATTTATTCATGAGTAATTTACTTGAGAGTAAACTGGGATTGCATCAAATGCACATGCAAACACGCCCGCTATAATGGAGCCTCAGTATGTGATCTAGCTCTGGAGCTTTTGAGTAAAGACATAGTTTTATTGTATCATTATACAAACATCATATCTAATAAGACTAAATTATTTTACATTTTGATGTAAAGAATGTAGCAAGCTGTAGTACTATGCAATGACTAGGCATCTAAGCTCAAAATCATTTTGTCATTTGCCTGTGAGAGAGATAGATGGGCAGGAAGGGTTCTCATTTCTTTTTTTCCTGAGAAGTCCATGCGTTTGAGTAATATGTTTACATGAGTGTTTGGCAACCTTTTAAGGCTGAGTGTCAGACTTACCCAATTCTGGGTCAGAGATAGGCAGGTGTTAGGACTTGGCAGCCTCCAGCACTTTTCCCTGTAGTGCCAAATAAAAGCAACTGCTACCCAAGGCCCACATCCATAGTTTGGATGAAAAACTCCATGGGCTATAAGTTTCTAACCCCTAGTTTATGTGTGTGGGAGTTGTTAGTATTAACTTTTCTGGAAAAGCAGTGGACCTAAGTGTGCTGGGCACTGGTCTTCCCTCTTTTTGTGTGCCCTTTTTGTGACAAGGCATTTAACAGAATTCTCAGATTTGGTGGAATCGGCCACGGCCATGACACGAGTGTTTCTGCTTTGAAGTTGTGACTTGTGGGCTGTCAACTGTGTGCCTTAGCACCCATAACACCCCAGCCTGCTGGGTGCTATACAGAAGAAGGACAAAGTTGGTCCTTTTCGCTGGTAACTCATGTCATGATGAGCCAATGTTTGGTAACATGTGGCAGGAAATTAAACACAAATAGGAGGAGGAGGGGGAGCATAGGTAATGGTAAAGATAGGTTCATTCTCATAAGCTAGTGGTTACACTGGCCTCAAGTGGCTGCCAGCCTCAGTCATTTGCATGTTTGCAAGATGGGTGGGAAATAATTTTGCTACCCTGTGACAATTTTTGAGATTTCAAAATGTTCCTGTTCTATTTTGGACAAAGCCCAACCTCCTGGAAGCTTTTTCTCCAAGGACAGCATTTCTTGCTCCCCATCCTGATAACTCATACATACGTTGTAGTTAGGGCAGACATCTCAACTGGAAAAAAAATCAGATTCCAGATCCTACTGCCTGATTTGGGGCAGAGACTTGGTCCTAGGTCTCTCACATTCCAGGTGAGTGCCTGTAGCAAAACCCCCAGTTTTTCTTTGTTTTTTTTATTTAAAAATTCATTCCCTCCCTCTCCCCAACCATTTCTGACGCTTTCCCTGCCCTGTCTATTCCTTATAAGTAGTTATAGGTAGTCGTAGGTAAGCTAAGTTCTTGTATGCCATTATTGTGACACGCCCTTTTTATATTGTAAATAGTGTCCTGGTATTGTTGTATTGATTTTTACTGTTTTATATTGATAGTGTATAATTTAGGCCTCTTCCTGTAAGTTAACCAAAGTCATATCAAGCCTCCATCTTGTAATGGTAAGTTTCCATCTTGTAATGTGAAGTCTCCATTTTGTGTCCCCTGCCTGGGCATACCCTATTGTAATTGTGTTGCAACTATGAGTCATACCTACCCCTCCTATGTAAGTTGGTTCCTGGATGAATGACAGTAAATGAGGGTGCTTGAGACATAATGGCAGCAAGCCTAAAAATAACTCCTGCTCAATGATCAGACCATCAACTCAATGACTGGACCATCAACTTAACGACCCTGCTACTGCCTTGCATTGACTCTCCCTGAAAGTACAGACCTACTTCCAGGACCAGAGACAAAACCCAGTGTTTGAAAGATAAAGCCCTCCAAGAAACCAGCAACATGGAAACAAAGAATAGAACAGAAATTAGAAATTCCACCATTGTGGACAATGAGGACACCTGGAACTGCATGACCTCATCTGAACAGGACTGGCCCTTGCCTGGCCATGTTCTGCCCATTGGAGTCACAGGTAGCCCACCTCTATAAAAGGATGGTACAGTGTGACCTCCTTGGGACACCCTCTCTATCTGGACCAGCACTACACCACATCACTTATCCACCCAGAGGTCCTGCCGGTGACCTGCTCTGGACAACACCTTATAGAATTATAGAATCACAGAAGTAGGGTCGGAAGGGACCTTGTAGATCTTCAAGTCTGACCCCCTGCCTGGGCGGGAGAAAAGACTGGACTCAAATGAGTCCAGCCAGGTAGTCATCAAGCCTCTTCTTAAAGATCCCCAGGGTAGGAGCCAGCACCACTTCCCTAGGAAGTTGGTTGCAGCTCCTAGCCGCCCTAACTGTGAAGTAGTTCTTGTGGATGTCTAATCTAAATCTACTCTCTAATAACTTGTGTCCATTGTTCCTTGTCATGCCAGGGGGCGCCAGGGGAAACAGTGTCTGCCCTAAACCCTTCTGGTCCCCCTGGTGAGTTTATAGACAGTCACCAGGTCCCCCCTCAGCCTTCTCTTGTGAAGGCCGAACAGGTTTAGGTCCCGCAGTCTTTCAATGTAGGGTCTGCCCTGTAGTCCCTGGATCATGCGGGTGGCCCTCCTCTGGACCCTTTCAATGTTGTCCACATCCCTCCTGAAATGTGGCGCACAGAACTGGACGCAGTACTCCAGCTGTGGCCTGACCAGCCTCGCATAGAGGAGGAGGATCACCTCCCTGGCTCTACTTGAGATGTACCTGTGGATGCACGACAAGGTCCTGTTAGCCCTGCCAACCGTGACCTTGCATTGTTGGCCCATGTTCATCTTGGAGTCAGTAACGACTCCAAGATCCCTTTCTGCCTCCGTGCTATCAAGAAGGGGAGTTTCCCATTCTATAAGTGTGCTGCTGGTTTCTGCTGCCTAAGTGCAGCACCCTGCACTTGTCAGTATTGAAACGCATCCTGTTTATGTCAGCCCACTCCTGTAACCTATCCAGGTCTTGTTGCAGTCTTGTTGCTCACCTCACCCCAAATTTTGGTATCATCAGCGAATTTAAACAGGTTGCATTTCACCCCGTCGTCCAAATCACTGATGAAGAAATTGAACAGCACAGGCCCCAGGACCGAGCCCTGGGGTACTCCACTGCCCACTTCCCCCCAGGTCAAATATGACCCGTCCACCACCACCCTCTGAGTACGACCCTTGAGCCTTGCTGGAGAAGACTCCAACTGGCCATCGAGGATCAACTCACAGCTCGGATAGGTAGCTACCACCCACCTTCTTCCCACAAGCAAGGGACCTGAGCTCTGTCTCTGCACACCTGGACCTCAAATCTCTCCATTAAGCCTTCCTCTCCTGCTATCATTGTGGGAGTGCATGGGAGAGTTTGTGTGTAGGATCCAATAATTTTGTGGGGCTGTATAGTGTGTTGCCTGTTTAATAAAACTGTTATTTTATTAACCCGAGTTGAGTTTTGTGTTACTGACCTCCTGGCCCTGCTCCAATCTCTCTCTCTCTCTCCGTCATCTCGGCTCCCTTTCTGTGCCTCCCAGCTCTCCGGCTTAAACCCTGGACTTGCCTCCTTACTTTTTTGCTGGCTGTCCCAGCCTCTCTTCCAACTGCCATCTCTCTGTCCTGGTTAAACCCTGGCTCTGCTCTTCTCTGACCCCCTCCTCGGCTTTGCTCTCAGCTTTTGCTCTGCCGCCTCTCACCACCTCTGCTCCTCTGCCTACTAGCTCCTGGCTTCAGCCCCACTCTGCCTCCTGACCTCCTGGCTTTTCTCCACCATCCAGCTTTTTCCCTTTCCTGGCTCCTCTGCCCAGCCACCGCCTGGTTTTTTTGCCCTGTGCTGCCTCCCGGCTTCCTCTACCTCCCAGCTTCCTCTGTCTCTTCACCCCGCACTGCCTCCTGGCTTGCTCTACCACCCAACTTCCTCTGTCTCCTTTGCCCCGCTGCCTCCCGACTTTTCCCCCAGCTCATCCATTCTGCTGCCCCTCCACTTATCAGCCTCCTGATCTCCTGACTGTCTCAACCTCCCAGCTTTCTCCCCCTCTCTGCTGCCTCCCAGCCTCCCTGCCATCTCTCTCAGCCCCAGCTTTCACTGCTGTGCCGCCTCTGGTTTCCTGACTGGCTTTCTTTCTCAGCCCCACCTTCCTCTACCACTTTCTGCCTCAGCTCATCCCTCCCCAGCCCAGCTTCCTGGCTGGTTCTTTCTCTTTTTTCAGCTTGCTCTCCTGGCAGTGTGACCCTGAGTAACCCCAGGGCACCATTACCCCCAAGTAACTCCAGGGCACTATGGCACCAGATGACCCCAAATAACCTCAAGCACCAAGTTACTCCAAGCACCCACTAGTGTCAACACACAGCCATGAAAGTGCTTATTTGCATGTTTGTATATATGCACGTGTGTATGAACCCATAGTGTTGTATGTGGAGTTTGTGTGTGTGTGTGTGTAGTTTTGTGTCATGCCCTCCTGCCTAGCAGTGTGATATTGAGTCCAAGTATTGATCTGGCCCATGTCAACTCAACAGCCCTACCTAGTAGGATAGAGTTTCCTTGGCCCAGTGAATATTTAATTATACCAAGTAGTTAGTGTGGCTCTCCCACATCTCAGGTGAAATGCCTTAGCGAATGAGTTATTGTAGCATGTGGCTCAGTCTCTCTGTCTCTGATAAGCTCAAACAGGAGCTATCCCTTGTAAAGCTGATTGCTGTCATCGGTGACCTTTCCATGAAGGCGCCATGCCTTGACAGATTTCCTATCACCCATCAAGTTTTGCAAGACCTTTTTTCCCTTGTTGTCCTGGACCTCCTGTGCATCTTCCAGGAGAGCCTTGAAGATAGGATTCTTCCTTGAAACTGGAGTAGTGGGTAGTTTTGCTAGTTCTCACTGAGAAATGATAAACCATTACTTTCCTATAATATATTTGCATTTCAGTGTGTGAGCCTAGTGTCCTGAACCTATACCAAAGGTTTATTGTGCCACATATGTGCCACACATACAAACAAGAAGATTTTTTTTCTCAAGCCTGTTTAAAAGCTTGAGAAACCCAATTGAAATAGGGTTTTTTAAAATAACAGCCATTTCTCTTGTGCATTATATCCTCAGGAAGTAAATGTCCACAATTAATCAGTAGCCTCCATTGTTTCTGCAAACAAATTAGACATTGATTTTTTTTTTAGAAAGTTCTTATATATAAATTCAGGATCAAATGAATAATGTTCCCATACTAAATGTGTTTCTATCAGGTTCAGACAAATTGGTTTGCACATGAATGGTGTTACGTGACACAGTTAGTATTAATACATTAGTATTAATTGCCTCTTTCTTCTATATTACTAATGAGAAAGTCATTAATGTAATAGGAAATTATTGTTATGACAGAAAGCATGTGTCTGCCATATTTGTAGGTGTCTTATTAAAGATGAATATCTATGAGACATGTGTTGCTATTGTTTTATTAAAGTCTAACTTATATCAAAGGTAGCAGAAACACCGCCAGAGTTCTCACAGCCCTTTAAGCACATTGTGTTTTAACCTGAGCTTTAAACTAGGCTTGTTGGGGGAAGGGGAGAATGAAGATGGAGGGAGCCACAGAACACTACACCAAGAGACACCGACAAGAACAGCCCAGCCAAGACAGGCAATGAGCATAAGAAGTACCCAGGCAAGAGACAGGGGCCTGGATAGTCCTGGGATTGGGGGAGGCAGTGCATATACCCTCAGGAGGCCTTAAATGCCTCTACAGTAATGCCCAGGAACAAGCAGAAGGAACTTGCCCTCCTGCTAGCTAACATAAACCCAGACATAGTGGTGCTCACTGAAACTTGGTGGGATCCAATGCATGACTGGGTGGTAAACATCAAGGGCTATAGGCTGTAAAGGCAGGATAGAATGGGGAGGAAAAGTGGGGGTGTGGCACTACATCTAAGAGCAATATACATCCTCAGCAAACAGCACTGGGTCCGAGGAGGGGTACACAGCCAGATGGGTCACAAATTGGCTGGAGGGCTGCACCCAGAGAGTGGTGGTGGATGGGTAATTTTTGACCTGGAGGGATGTGGGCAGTGGGGTTCCCTGGGGCTCGATCCTGCGGCCCTCACTGTTTAACATCTTCATTGGCAATTTGGACAAGGGGTTGAAAAGCACCTTGTTCAAATTCACAGATGACACTAAGATGTGAGGAGAAGTGGGCACGCTAGAAGAGAGGGACAGGCTACAACTAGATCTCAACAGGTTACAGAGGTGGGGGGATGAGAATAGGATGGGTTCCAATATGGAGAAGTGCAAGGTGATGCACCTGGGGAGGAAGAACCAGCGGCATACCTACAGGCTGGGGAACTCCCTTCTCATCAGCACAGAGGCAGAGAAGGATGCTGGAATCACTATTGATTCCAAGAGGAACATGGGCTGCCAATGTGGGGATGCGGTCAGGAAGGCAACTGCACCTTGTCATCCATAGATGCATCACAGGCAGGTCCAAGGAGGTGATCCTCCCCCTCCATGCAGCACTGGTCAAGCTGCAGTTGGAGTACTGTGTCCAGTTCTGGGCACTGCACTTCAGGAGGGATGTGGACAGCATTGAGAGGGTCCAGAGGAGGGCCTCTCCAATGAGGAGAGGCTATGGGACCTGAACCTGTTCAGCCTCCACAAGAGAAGGCTGAGAGGGGATCTGGTGGCCATCTATAAACTGGCCAAGGGGGAGCAGCAGGCAATGGGAGAGTCCCTGTTCCCCCCGTGCACTACCGGGAGTAACAAGGAATAACGGCCATAAGTTGACTGAGAGTAGATTCAGGCTAGACATCAGGAGGTACTGCTTCACTGTCAGGGTGGCTAGGAGCTGGAACCAACTTCCAACGGAAGTGGTGCTTGCTCCTACCCTGGGGGTCTTCAAAAGGAGGTTAGACAATCACCTAGCTGGGGTCATTAGACCGCAGCATTCTTTCCTGCCCAGGGCAGGGGGGCAGACTTGAAGATCTGCTTAGGTACGTTTTGATCCTACCACCTATGAAACTCTTGATTTCACAAGTCAACTTGTAATAAGACTTAACTTCCCACTGGTCAGTGGGCATTGTTCACAAGAAATTACGTTATGAAAACACTTAGGCTAAAAACAGACGTCATCCTTGATGTCATCAGTTGTGTTGGGTTGTGACCCAGCACAGCTGACCTGCTTCATTGGGCAAAACAGATGTTGCACATTGTTCTCCAGTGTTAGGGGGCCCTGATCCTACAGAATTACTGCAAATGGGGAACCTGACGTGGGGGGTGCCTTTGTCATTTTCAGAGGCATGCCCTGAGTTAGGCACAGAAGCGTGCTACATGCTCCTGGGGAATGCACTGCTGGGAAATTCTAGGGTACATCTCTGCAAGTGGGGAAACTGAACCTGTGTTCCCATGGCTTTGCCTGTAGTGCACAGGATCAGACACCTGAAGCCCTAGGAGTGCCCATGACACTCCCAACATAAAGCAAACAGATACTAAAAAAGGTATAAATTTATACAAACTATTGTTGTGGCCACAATTCTGGTAATTTGTACCATGACATGGAGTATGATTGTCTTTTTGCTTGATCTTTGTATCAACACACATATTTTTATGGGGGCGTAACCTCTGTTTCTGGGGACAGAAGGGCATACCCACTCCTAGATCGGTTTAAAATAAAAGAGAGGAAGAGGACACACATCTTTCAGGAACAAGAATGAAGATGGAAGGCTGACCTGTATTATCATCCGAACATCAGTTTGGTCTTGGAATAGTGCAGCTGACTTCAGTAGAATTCCCAGGGCGCACCACCTTGGGTCCTGGGAGCATCTGCTGCGGTTCCCCACTTCAAAGGCACATCCCAGAAACCCCTAGCAGAGGAGTCCCTGAACGCATGCATTGCCATGCCCTGATGAATGGAAAGCCTTTGCAAGTGGGGGAAAACCCTGGGTAGCTGCTCACAGGGCTTCAGGTGTCCCTATTGGCAGAGGCATGCCCAGGAAATTCCTCAATATCACACAGAATCCCACAATTCGCAGAGGCAGTTGCAAATGGGGGAATTAGTTGGTTCTCCTGTTTGTAATTGTCCTGCAGGATTGGCCCCTTGAAGCCCTGGAAATGGCACAGGCCTGACCCTATAAGACAAGAGGTGACTTCTGTCACCCAGTCAAGCAGATCAGCTATGCCAGGACACATCCTGTCTCAGCTGAGACCCGCCAAGGACAACATCTATTTTTAGCCTGAGGTAGGCAAGATCCTTTGGGTACAGGTGATATCTTTTATTAGATCAACTGAGTAGTTGGAAAAAAGTTCTTTGTAAGCTTCCAGGCACAATCACCCTTCCTCGGGCATGGGGAGTCTTTGCTGTTCTGAGACTCTGGGGAGTGAAAGAAGCTAAAAGTGTGATAGGATGTCAGTGAGACTGTAGGTAAGTGGAAATTAGGAACACAAAAGGTAGAGAAGGGGAAGGGAGGAGGTTAAACGAGGAGGGAAAAGTCCAAAGGTAAGTAAGGGAGACTGTTCAGTAGTAGTAAAGAGATTGATGTTACACTAATGCCACTGAGGTATGTATCTGGCCCTCTGCCCTGGTTGCTATGAATCTGGCTCTCAGATTTTCAGGGAGGGCAGTAGGGAGCAGCATTCTGGAAGAGTGTGAGACCAATTTAGCACAGTTACCCTATTATGTAGTTCCCAAGTTGGAAGAGATTCTGAGTGTTTTCCTTAATTGGTTGCAGGGTTAGAAGAGGACAGCCTAATTAGCACTCTCTCACGTGAGATATGAATATACCAGTGGGCCTGTGACAATTCCCCAAATACACTGCTTATGATTTTGGGAGTACTTTAGGAATACCTCTGTGCTGTTTGCACAAAACTGTCAGTGAGTCTTTCACTGGAACCAGTAACCAAGAACTTGTCACCTCAGGCATCTTGCGATTCATCCATGAAATCCATGCCCTATCATTAAGCTTCAAATCCCACTTCTTACTTATTGCATGTTTTCATGGATTGAGTGACAGATGTTTCTATTGACAACCATGGATCTGATTTTATTCTCTCACAGATGGAGCATGTGGCATTCCAGTTGCAGAATGCTTCTAGTTGAGAATGTATCTTTTCTTCTTTTCACTCCAAGGTGCCCCCTGCTGCTGGCCTGGAAAGTTATATATTGCTGACTAAATGGAACAACAATAATTGCATAAGATGACACATTATTTCAGTAAGATCAGTACACATCTTGAATGTATTTGGAAGAGGGATGTCAAGATGCCAGGAAAGTGTCTGCATGCAAAACCTTGAAAACAGCCCAAGCTTCTCTCTCTTCCCTGCTCTGTGCTTTCTTTGCCATGTGTATTGTATTTATTCACTCTAGCTGAACAGAGTGTTTTGAAATAAAACAGATTAGAAAAGAAGGTGCATGTGTATTAAAACCCTGTAAGGTGACTATGTGGAGGACTTTCATTGCACGAGAGGATTAGAGAAATTGGATGATGAGGCTCAGAGTCAGATCAAGGTTTTCTGATTTGGAACAGAAATTTTAAAGTGAAGTTTGTCATCACAGTTTATCAACTGAGTTCTCAAGTTAGCTGATCCGCATAAAGTTGCTTAATGTTTAGTTGGCTAGGGTGTCATCACATTAATTCAAGTGGTATACAGTTTATTGTTTGGGACAGATAAAGTGATGTTAAGTCACAAGTGAAGGATTTATTCTCTGTTTACTGATGTTGTAAATGCTACAAATTCTGGGTAACCCATTGCCTACTCTCAGGCCATCTCATTTTTGGTACGTTCAATAGGATACTATCATAATGTTGGTTTCTGATACTTTTTTAATAGCTCGGTGAGCAGACATTCACTAGACTCTATGTACTGTTTCCATTGTCATGTTTCTCTTAATTTTTGTTACATTGATCTGGGTTGACAAATGCCTTATCATGGTTAAAAAAAAAAATAGGTATCAGCAAAAGATTCCTATCAGGTATAGTTGGTGATCCGAGTAGTAAGGTTCTAACGAGGGTTACCATACGTCTGTTTTTTCCTGGACATGTCCTCTTTTTGGGTCCTCCCATCTCCATCCGGGCAGTTTTTTAAAATATCAACAAATGTCCGGGATTTTGCTCTGCCTCTGCTCAGCATTGAAATATTCCCTGGCACTTTCCAGTTTGCCCCAGCAAGGAGCTGCTTGGGGCTGAGGGGGAGCAAGGGAGGGGATGGGAGGCAGGGGCATCATGCGTGTGGCCCTGGCAGCTGCAGGCAAGTAAGTCTGTGGGGCGGGGGTTGGAGGGCCAGGGCTGGGGACTGTGCGTCTGTGTGGGAGGGGGGTGAATACCTACTGGTCTGGGGCTGCAGCAGGGCAGGGGAGGTGCCTGCCCCTCCAGCCTCCTTTTGAAGACCCCCAGGGTAGGGGTGAGCACCACTTCCTTTGGAAGTTGGTTCCAGCTCCTAGCTGCCCTGACAGTGAAGTAGTGCCTCCTGACATCTAGCCTGAATCTATTCTATCAACTTATGGCTGTTGTTCCTTGTTACCCCCGGTAGTGCTCAGGGGAACAGGGACTCTCCCATTGCCTGCTGGTCCCCCTTAGCAAGTTTATAGGTGGCCACCAGATCCCCTCTCAGCCTTCTTTTGTGGAAGCTGAACAGGTTCAGGTCCATAGCCTCTCCTCGTAGGGCCTGACGAGAAGGGAGTTCTCCAGCCTGTAGGTACGCTGTTGGTTCTTCTTCCCCAGGTGCGACACCTTGTACTTGTCCATATTGAAACCCATCCTGTTCTCATCCATCCACCTCTGTAACCTGTTGAGATCTAGTTGTAGCCTGTCCTCTCTTCTAGTGTGCTCTCTTCTCCCCACATCTTAGTGTCATCTGCGAACTTGTACAAGGTGCTTTTCACCCCATGTCCAAATTGCAGGTGAAGATATTGAACAGTGCGGACCTGAGGACTGAGCCCTGAGGAACCCCACTACCCACATCTCTCTAGGTCAAAAAAGACTCGTCCACCACCACTCTCTGGGTGCGGCTCTCCAGCCAATTCGTGACCCATCTGACTGTGTAGGCATCAACGCAAAAGTTGCCTAATTTTCTAATGAGAATGGGGTGAGAGACAGTGTTGAAGGCCTTCCTAAAGTCCAGAAAGACTACATCCACCACGACACCTGTGTCCAAGGATTTTGTGACCTGTTCGTAGAAGGCCACCAGGTTGGTCTGACAGGACCTGTCTTGAATGAACCCATGTTAGTTGCCCCTAAGCATGATCTCCCCTGCTGGTCCCTCATAGATGTGCTCCTGGATAATTTTCTCAAATAGCTTTCCCAGAACCAAGATAAGACTAATGGGCCTGTAGTTTCCTGGGTCCTCTTTCCTTCTTTTCTTGAAAATGGGGACCACATTAGCCCCACCTCATCAGAGCACCATGAGTGCTTGTAAAGCTGTACCAGGGGTCCCGCAATGACCTCTGCCAATTCCCTAAGCACTCTGGGGTGGAGATGGTCAGAACCTGCTGATTTGAACACATCTAGTCCTTCCAGAAGTTTCCGGACTAGGTTGTCACTGACCCTGGGCCAGGCTGTACCTCCCCTGGGTCCATCCGAATCCCAGTCCCTGTCCCTGCTCAGAAAATTGGAAGCAAAGAATCTGTTAAAGAGATTAGCTTTGTCATCTGGTGCTGCCACCAGATTACCTAGCATGTCCTGCAGAGGCCCCACATTATTTGGTACCTTCTTTTTACCCTCTATGTAATTAAAAAGGACTAGTTTTTATCTTTGATCTGGGTCGCTAGTCCCAGTTCTATCTCTGCCTTAGCCTTCCTAAAAGCCCCCCTTCAATCTCGAGTCAGGGAGGTATAAACCTCCTTGATGATGGCCCCTTCTTTCCTTTGGGTATACACCTCCTTTTTGGCTTTGAGTCATTCATGGATGCTTTTGGTGAGCCGTGGGGGATTTTGGGCACTGTTGTCTCCTTTGATTCATGTGGAGATTGTCATGCTTTGGGCTTGGAGGATTGTTTCCTTAAGGAACAACCACTCTTCTTGGACTCCTAAATCCCCTCCCCTCCAGGACCTCAGTGCCTCCCTGACTAGTATCCTTACTTCATTGAAATCCACCCTCCTGAAGTCCAGGGATGCTGCTTTATTGCAGGCCCTTGACACCCTGTGCTGGATGGTGAATTCCAGTAGGCGATGGTCACTGTCTCCCAGGTGGTCGAGCACCCACTGTCCACTCACAGGTTGTTGCCTGTGGCCAGACTAGGTCCAATAAGGCATTTCCCCTGGTGGGACTGTGCACCTCCTGGGTGGAGGTCCTGTAACTAGTCTAGGAACCTACATGAGTGGTCAGACCTGGCTAACTGCTCTTCCCAGCAGAAGTCTGGGTATTTTAGGTCACCCATGATGACCACATCCCTTGACTTAACTACCTCCGTGAGCTGACCTGAGAATTCCCGGTCCAGCTCTTTTTCCTGGTTGTGTGGCCTATAGTAGACCCCCACCGTTAGGTCCCTTTCCCCCCGACACCTTTGTATTCTGACCCAGAGCACCTCAGTCTAGCCTTGTCCCTATCCTCTGTGAGTGGTGCTGGGCTCGGCACTCAGCTGGCACAGCCCAGGCAGTGCCACTCACAGGGGACAGGGCTGAGCTCAGCACTGGGCTGAGCAAGGCGTCTATAGTGAGCTCACAGGGGACGAGGCCTCACCAGCCAAGTGCTGAGCCCAACGCTGCTTTCAGGGTACAGGGCTGGGCTTGGCGCTCAGTTGGTGCAGCCCAGGCAGTGCCACTCACCGGGGCTGGGCTAAATGCTGGGCTGTTGCAGCCCAGGCAGTGCCACTCACAGGGGCTGGGCTAAATGCTGGGCTGGTGCAGCCCAGGCAGCACCACTCTTAGGGGCCAGGGCCAGGGTTGGTGCTCAGCTGGTGCAGCCCCATCCCCTGCAAGTGGCACTTTCCAGGCCATGCCAGCCAAGTTCCAAGCCCATCCCCATCCCCTGTGAGTGGTTCTGTGGCACATGTTCACCCCCCAGAGGCCTGGCCAAGAATGAGGGTGCACAGGGGCCAGTATAAGTCAACCCCATATTTCTGATCCAAAAAAGTTAGGTTGACTTATACACTGGATCTACAGTATTCCTCACTTTTTGGATCAGAAAAGTGGATTCAACTTATAAACTGTGTCAACCTGTACACTATGAAATATGGTAGCTATTCTGATGCATCAGCAAGGTAGAGAAGAAAGGACACTCAGGATGCTTCCAGGGAAGCTGAAAGAGATGAGCATGACAATGGACAGAGAAGCATGAAAGAGCAGTGTTGATCATCAGGGGTGAGTCTGAAAAAGAAACCAGTTGAGAAGCTTTGGGGCTTATTGCTGGGCAGACTGGAGAGAGAACAGCTGAGTGATTTCGGGGAGCTCAGGGCTCTGTGGGCTGGATTGGGGATGGAGGAGACATAGGACCTCTGTCTGGGTGATTTTTGCCTGGATGATGCCTTTACTGGATAAGAGCTGTTTGCTTTACTGCTTGGAACTTCGGGTTGCACATGGAGACAAAGCAAGAGACAAAGGAACTGACTTGGAAAAGGAGCTCCTTGAGTCAGGATCATGAACAGCCAGGACTAAAAAGGTAACATCTTGTAGTGGGAAGAAGCCAGGGCTCCTGCCCTGCTCTAAAAGCCACAGGTAGGCTGACTTCAGAACCAGACAAAGCCTGAATGAGCACCCCTCCCCCACAGGGGGATTCCATGACACACTATTTGCTTACAGGAAATCTTTATTGGAGCAAATGACCTAGAAAACAAATGGCTGAAACTGGCTCTAAACCACTTAGGCTAGGGACAGAAATTACATATAAACTAGTATAAGTGGTCAGAAACTGGTTTAAATCTGTAATGCAACACAAGTTTAGTGCACAGAAACCACTTTCAAAATGACTGAAACCAGTTTAAAATAAACCTGGATGGATAGTATCAGATTATCTGCTTTAGGTTAAATTGGTTTATTGAACTTTGGTCCCAGATTCTCTGCAGATGCAAGTTAACTCTCAGTCTCCCAGCATACACCCCAGAATGCTTTGTACTTCCCCCATAAACTCTCTCTTTAGGGTGGGTGGGCTAGTCTTGGCCCAAGCTGTCTGCTCCAGCTGAGTAAGCAGGTGTGCTCTAGTACCCCCTAGCTTCTGGTCTGGACCACTGCAGGCATGTGGCTGCATTTGCAGAATTAAAAGTGAATGTCTGTTCATTTGCATATTGGTTCAATCTATGCAGTTTAGACTAACCTGCTGAGATTAAAACAATTCAGCCTGAGGCTTTTTGGCTGCCTGTTCTTAGCTATATTACTGTTGCTAAAAGGGG
The DNA here is from genome assembly GCF_052110815.1 of Crocodylus siamensis. Taxonomy (NCBI): domain Eukaryota; kingdom Metazoa; phylum Chordata; order Crocodylia; family Crocodylidae; genus Crocodylus; species Crocodylus siamensis. The sequence continues at coordinate 86,753,038 of NC_143396.1, read as the reverse complement.
CCTACCTAGTATCCTCCTGATTCTGAGACTACAGAAACTATTTTTTCAGATTCAAATGTATGACTAGAAAACTAAATACACACCTTGGAGACTGTGGTGCTTGCTTCTGTAAGGTATTTGAAACAAAAAGGGTAGTGGAGCAAAAATGAGAACTTCATCATGTATATGTCAATCTGATAAATAGCAGTTTATCTGGTCTCAGATGTCACCTGAACTACTGCTACTCCTGAAACTTTTAAGCAAATGATTAAGATTATTAACCTAGCATCTCTGAAACAGCATATTCCCAATCCCTCTAATCAATGCACCTGATGGACTTTGTACCTGACTTTGTTTCAAACACCTAGGGTGGTAATTCCTAAAGGCCGACAGAAAAAAAAAAGATAAAAAGGATACAGGAAGAAAACTGAGGGACTGAAAAGAACCTAAAAGTGGGATCACTGAAGCGTTATTCTGGTCATAAATGAACGCTAACATTGATGAACAGTAAAAGAAGAATTAAAGCTTGTTGCGTGGGCCAAAAAATGCTAACCCAACCAAATAACCTATGGTGGTATTTGACCTGGTTGAGCAATGGAGGCATAGGCATGTTGTGTTAGCCTCTGTGACTTCTTGTTCCAGAATTAGCCTATTGAGAGCTAGTTCAAATATTTCTGATGGCTCCCTTACATGGTACAGACATAACCTTATTGTCACTGAGATAAGCTTACTTGAAAATACCACAGTCAGACAGCTGATTCTGCGTAACAATTTCATTTTAACTAGACATGGCATGTCTGACATACTAAAGGCTGACAATAGGTCAGAACTTAGTGGATATGAGCATAATCAACTTGCAGTGAAGTATGGGTTAGTTATGTAACCTTTGGTTCTTGTTATCTCTGATATAACAAATTGGTGGAAACCAGGTGAAAAAATAAAACTCCTACTTGAAAAAATAGTCTATAGGGTTTTCACTCTTAAATTACAGAACCGTATGAATGAAGTGTGAGTTGTCACCTGCTGACATTTTGCTCAACAGAAAAGTGAGACCAAGAATCCCTGCACCACTAGAAATTGATATCGGTGTCAACAGAGACTTGCAGATATCTAAACAGGTAAAATAAAACAAAAACCACGCTATGATTTGGCATCCAGGGAGCTGCCAGCACATCACAAAAATAACATCGTGTGTGTCTATGATGTGAAATAGCCACCAAGAGCAGTGGTATCACAAGACGTAGGTCAGCGTTTACAGGAAGTAGTGACTTGAGATAGACGCTTGTTGTGGGGAACTAGAAGGCCTCTTCACCAGAACCATGAAGGGAGGGACACAAAAGCACTGAATTGGCTGTTTTGCCCAAGACAGCAACACAATCTGCAGATTGGGCACATTTACACTGTGCTGCTGTGGCTAGATAGATGCTGTACACTGACTCTGCAGTCACTGTGACTGCTGTATGGATAGATCTGTTAAACTTCAGTATGTGGCACAACTTGAACTTGCATTCTGAGGTTGGGTTGTAACTTTATAAAGAGGATTCACTTCTCTCACATGCTTTGGCAACAGCTATGACTGTGCCACCAAGATGACTTACATTTAGCAGAAGTGGATTGCCAAAGGAGGTACTGCCTTTAAAGTAACTTCAAGTAAAGTCACATTTTTATGATATAAAGGTTTTAGTGGCAAGTGTTGTCTGTGTATAGCTGAGTGAAAGCAGTTGTAAAAGCATTGGCCTTGCTAAAAGCTTTCTTATAATGCAATCAATGTCATCATAAATTAAAAGGAAGTCCGATGACATCTCAGCATTAATGCACTGGACCTGGCTACTCTGAACTCAGATATAGAGATTCAGTTAATATCAGGAGCTAGTGTATGTCTCACATTTTTTCAAGACAGCTTTAATGACCTGCACTGCAGTTCTGTTTACAGGGGTAAATCCTATTCCCCATGTCATATCCAAGTAAGTTTATGGGCTTGATAAGGAATAGCAGGAAAATTCTTTTTCCCTCATGACCTCCTGGTCTTTTGTAGTAGCTCCCAAACCTGCCATGAGTCCCCCATCTGGGGAATTTGGCAGGTAGACATCTATGTTGCAGATGTCCCGTATGCACCTCTATTCTGCTGTCTGACACATACCCAACAGAGCACATAAATACAAAGCCTATATGGGATGGTATAGATGGCACATAAGCTCATAGTCTTCTGCTTAAATTTAGATTATGTAGCATTCTGATCCCTTCAGGACACTCTAGAATGGAAGATGGAGCTGGGATATGGTGTTGGTGTTGATTCAAGGATCTTCTCCATCATGGATCATTGATGGATCTTGAAGTGATTTAAAAGTCCAATCGTCAAATCACCCATTTGTCCATAGAAGTTGTAGACCTTTCTACAGGGGACTGTAGGTGTAGACTGGGATTCCTCTCCTCCTTCCTCTGCTTTCTTTTCTCTTCTTCAAGGGCAAGATGCTTAACCTCAAAATGGGCTGGTACTTGGCAGAGGTTGTGGCACTGTTAGAGGTGGTTAGCATCCAGCTTCTTCCAACTCTTGATGTTGGCATCCATTTTCTTGAGGTATGCTTTCAATCAGTCCTCGTAGTGTTTTTCTGGCCACCGCAAGATCTCAGGCCACTGAAGCACATGTTTTGGGAATGAAGCACATGTTTTGGGAGTCAAGAGTCAGGCATCCTTGCATAATATCTGATCTAGTGAAGCTGGTACTTGAGGATCACCAACTCAGTGCCAGTAACATTGGCTTCAGCAAGGATGTTGGCATTTGTGCGATTATCTTCCTATTTGATGTGGAGGATTTTCTAGAGGCATTGTTGCTGATACCTCTCCAAGTGCTTGAGATGATGATGGTAAGTCAGCCACGTTTTACATCCATCGGGATGCAAGCATAGGGATGATGACTACATAGTAGACCTGGATCTTGGTGTCTTTCCAGAGACTGTGATCAATAAAGACACACCACAGCAATTTCTCAAAGGAAGCACTTGAGCACTGGATTCCTGTGCTGGATCTAGTCATCAACATTCACCTTCTGAGAGAGTTGACAAAGTGTGGAAACTGCTTGGCTACCTCCAGGGTCTTTCCCTCAATGGTAATTCATGGCCTGGAGCAGACTGATAAAGCACTTGAGTCTTTTCAGTGTTGAGAGAGAGACCCAAAGTCTGCTCAGCTTCTGCAAAGAGATCCAGTGTAGTCTGAACGTTTCCTTCAGAGTGCCAAGGATGGTGCAGTCATCAGAGTATTGAAGATCGAGGATGGTTGTTTTGAGTACTGTGGTCTTTGACTGAAATTGTTCCAGATTGAAAAGCCCTCCATCCATCCTGGGATACAGCACCAGAATAATATTTAACTGTGGAAGTATAGCATCACAATCCAGAAGTTTCTATGAAATATTCTTGTGCAGGGAGGGATCCAGGGGTGGGGTGTGTAGGCTGTGTGGAGATGCACCTCCCTATGATTCCTGCTCCACCCAACTGCCTGGGAGGGGCAGCAGCATTTCTATTCAAGTAGTGGTGAGACAGTCAATTGACTCCATGTCTCATTATCATTTTCCTGATTCCTGTTAAACTTTCCCTAGTCCAGAGGGGTTAACCACCCTCTATCCTGTCGCATGCTCTTGATGTTTCACTATTCACACTATCCCATGTTCTGCAATTTTTCTTGCAGTTAGTCATTCTTGGTAATGTATCTTCCTTATTTCAGAGCCCTTCAGACTGTTTATAGCTCTAGCTAAAAACCTTAAGTCACATATGGTGATATTAACTTAGGTGTAGAAATGGCTGACAGTGAAGTATTGTAGACATTGTTAAGATGCTCAAGAAGTCTAGATTTTGGTTTATGAATCTGGTTAAGAGATGTACATTTAACTGTAATGACTACAGGACTAATGTTGCAATATCTTTTGACTACCTTTTGACCCCTAGTTTTTGTGGGTTTTTTAAAACTTTATATATATACTGTACTCTTTATATATATATATATATATATGTATATGTATGTATGTATGTATATGTATGTATGTATGTATGTATATGTATGTATGTATGTATATGTATATATATGTATGTATGTATATATATGTATGTATGTATATATATATATATGTGTATATATGTGTGTGTGTGTGTGCGCGTATGTATGTATGTATCTATGTATATATAGATACTCTTTCCAATAGTTATATTTGTTTTTGCTTTGATCTTTAACAGAATAATATGGGCATTAGTACACATGTATGTGCCACAATGCTGGGTGCTTTTAAAAGTGCCCAGTGCTGCAGCATGTGTATTTGTATAAGTGGCAAAATGTGCATCAGCACTGAGAAAATGGCAGTGGTGCACTTTTGAAGTAAAACGCATCTAAAGTGTTTTAGTTCAAAAGTACACCGCCACCATTTTCTCAGTGCTGATGTGCATTTTGCCGTTTATACAAATGCATGCGATGAAGCACCAGGCACATCAGCTCACGTGCTCCTCAGACTCAGTTAATCCAGAAATCTGGATTTCTGGTGCATTGGAGCAGACAAAGGTATGTGTAACCATAGTGCTAGCCTCCTACCACGTTGGGAAAGCTTCTAGTTTCTCTTTAAGTGGAGAAAAATGTGGTGTTTTATGTGATGATGGTGCCACACTACCTGCACCCTAGTTTTCAAAATCCTGGGTCTGCCCATGCTGTTGTGTGTGTGAAAGGCGCTACTTCTTTAATGCCTATCATTCAAAGGGACGTGGCACATCAGTCTGGAGGCACCTGCACATATGACAACAATGTTACTATATTTGTACCTATAGTACTGAAAAACAGCTGTGATTTGAAGATGCTTCAGATTTTCAGCTTAGTGTCATTTCCCTCTGAAGGGTGTTTGAAGCAGGGCCAAGAGGCTGCTGTGGAATTTCAAATAAAGGTTCTTTCAATACATTTCCAAGAAGATACCAAAATACATTTTTCAAATCCAACTCAGTCTCTCTAAGTAACACAGTATCACTTAGTGAAATGTGCAGTCACATATCACATGCTAGTAAGAGCTTATTTATTGCAAAACTGATTATACTGAATAACTATCCAATGGCAGTGAGAGGTGCTTCTGTTCATAGGCAGGGACATTTTGAAAGTGTTAGAACTGAATGTTGTTAGCCAGACTGGGAATATGCTAGCTTTCGCTTGTTGTAGTGTGTGCACGGCCCTTGTTAACAAACAGCAGCTGACTGCAGTAGCTTCATACTTTCTTTTCTGTTAATTGGAAGGATAACTTTAGGTGGGAAGTTGTTTGGGTAACTTCCAGGGAACTCTTATATGCTGGATGAGGTGATGTTCTTGATTCAGTTAATAACTCTGAGTCGGTATTGAATAAATGCCTTATACTGGTGATAGAGACATGGGCGACTGGTGCCTCCTGATCCTAGAGGGGCAGCAGAGGCCAACTGCTGACCAAGGGAGGGTCCCCCAGTAGCTGATTGCTGACTGGGGAGGTCCCCCAGAGACCAATCACGGCTGTTGGTGCAAGTGTGCTTCTCTCAGCACCCCCATATTTTTGGGAGGAGGGGCACTGACCATTGCCCCCCCCCACTCCTTGTCCGGTGAGGGCACATGCCCCTCCCCCCCATGCATTGCCTATGGATAGAGATCACTTTACCGCTGGAGAAGTCATCTTTATTCTAATGAGATGTGAAACCAATGTCCATTCCAAAGGTAGTCATTAGACTTCTGTAACATTTTGAAGAAGAATAGGGTTGTTAAACTTTGGTGTCCTCAGTGATTTTCAGATCTGGTAGTTTGTGATTCTAAAGTTCCTTATAGTTTTTAGGTAAAATATTTCTGCAACCTATTCAAAACCACTAATTGTGCACATCATCACCACTTAAACAATTGACAGATTTCATTCTGTGATTGGCTGCATTTGAGCGACAAATGAAGAGAACCAGATATACACTGTAAAAATGAGTTTCTAATTTTCTTTGGGGGTGATGGCAATGGCTTGTTTTCCAGTAATGCCTAAAGGTCTCAACCATATAGACAGAAAGATACTTTTAGACATAAATGTTATTGCATTTAAAAAGAAAGATACTTTTAGACATCAGTGTTATTGTTAGTTTTTTGAACTTATGTAGCAAGACTTCAGTCAAGTAAATATACAAAGTTGGAATAGCAGAATGACTGATTTTTTTTTCCCCAGGATTTTTTTCCTCCCCCGAGAGGACAGATGCATATTTGCATGTTTAAATGACAGAAGAATGGATGGAATAACAAAAATTTAAGAGTTTGTGAATTTGAAGAACACAGCTGCTTGGCCTCACGGTTAGAACAGGTAACATGAAAAATGCTTCTTTGAATGTGTGTTGATTGGAAAACTGTCAATTCTGTATATAGCAATGAGTGCTAGCACTGTGAATTCATTACTTGCTGTTACTGTACCATAGTGATTATCTCATCTCAGTAAATTTGTATGTTAACTAACACTGTATAAAGAGTGGGAAGAAAAACACCCTCTTGCAAACTGCTATAAATCTACATTCAGTTGAGCTGAAATTCTTGAGTAGCATGTTCTAAACTTAAATGTTTTGCCCTGGCAATGACACTGTATGCCTACTGTTACTTTACAAACTTATTTTAAACCACGTTTGTGCACAAAAAGGATACGCTGGCATTGGCATGTGAGATGAGAATTCTCAGTTTTACATTTAGAACTGACTTCTACCATATCCCTTGTGTGTTCCTGCTTCATGCTATCTTGTTTCTTTATCCAGCTCAGAACATCTGTGTTATGGTTGTGGCTTGGTAGTCACCTTGTCTACCTTGTCTCCCTGCTCAGGCAGATGGAACATATGAAACAGACCTCTGTCAGTAGATATTGCTGCAGTGGGAATGCTACTGGCAGTCTTGCTCCATAAACTTTCATGATTTTTCAGGGGAAAGGGAAGGGGGATGGGGCTATACATTAATTCAGAGACGTGGAAGCTGGGAGACTGATGTGAGAAGAAACTGGAAAAGGAGCTTGGAAGGGAGTCAGGTAAGGTAAGAGGAACATCAGGAATTTGGAGTCAATGAGATTTTGAACAGGAAAGAGCTGGGTGGTGGTAAAGTTGACTTGCAGAGGGCCATGCTAGGTGGCTTGTAATGTGATGAGGAATTTGCTACAATCAGTTTGCTCATGTTTATGTAGGTGAAGTCAGGTTATATGCAAAGTATTCCCCCCTCCCCTGCAATTCTTAACCTTTCTTTAAGCTTGCTAGAGGGAATGGGATGTGATCACTCGGAGGCACAATCTGGCTTTGGGGTGGCAGGGGAGGTGGGGGATGGGGCACAGAGAAGTAGTTACTGGATGGGAAAAATGAGAGAGATTCCAGGTGTGAACATTTAGCAAGAGGCAAAACCAGAAATTTAACAACACTGCTCTTGATAGATAAATAACCATAGTTAGTTTACCTAAGAAATAACACCTTGTGTCTGCCAAGCACATGAGTTCAGCTGCATCACACATGGCTACTTAGACAAGTAGAAGGACAACAGTGCACATAACCTTCTACTGATGAGGATGCTGGCACAAAAAGTGCAATGATGGCAGACCTAACCTTCTGTTCTCCCCCAACTCTATTGTGCCATGGCAGCAGTGGAAAGCAGTCGTACATCAGGCACAGATGGCCTTGGAGAATACTCCAGGCATACACTGTTTTTACTGGCTGGTGGCCAGAAAGATTGTTACTGCAAGTCTTTCAGGTAGGTAATGTTGATGTTTGCATAGAGCAAGGTAGCAATAGCAGTGCAGTCTTTTCCTAATACCTTATCAGGATGCCTTAGGACAGGGGTGGCCAACCTGTGGAAGTTGCCGGGAGAGGGAGGCAGACAGTGGCAGAAAAGGGAGGAAGCAGAAAGAAGAGCAACAGATCATACAGGGAGAACAGGGCAGGGAACTCAGGGACGGTGTGCTGCTTAATATGTTACACCTGCCAGAAAGGTTGGTCCCCATTGTCTTAGAGCTTGAAGTACAAAGGTCCATTAATTTTCCAAGAATATCCTATCCCTCGTTTCCGTACATGGATACCTGTTGTGCTGGTGGATCATCTTATATAAGCCACTAAACAGTCATTGATTACCACAACTACCTGGACTGCCTGTCAACCAGCTTTTCAAAGGCAAAGGCTTTTTTTTATGAATCTCATGAAATAGTAAGCCCACCTTGCAACCTCTTCAAGGCTGCAAGATATGGAAAGATATAGCAGGGTAAATTTAAACTTCAGGAATATGCACAGTGCTGCCCATCTGCCCCTACTTCATTTGAGCCTTTGTTCACATCTCCTTACTCCTCCTGACACATTCTCATACTTTCACGTATGTATCTTTACCTTCAGTTTTTATAGTCAGAATAACGTAGAAGTAATGGCTTGTTATTCCTTTCAGTGGCAGGATATTTAAAAAAAATGTTTTAAAAGCTTTTGCTGGTGGTCTGTGCACTGTAGATTACATTGTGCCATTGCTAGGTGGCAATGTATCTTCAGCAATGAGATGCTGTGGATTTATGCCAGCACTGTTCTGTGGTGCTGGTTTTGCTTTAGAAAAGTGTTGTTTAAGAATTTGTTTGTGACTTTGCTATTTGTCAAAGGGACACAAAAATGAGGGTTGGGGAGGGAAGTCATATCCCTTTCCCCTCTCTTTTCCAGAAAGCTGAATCAAATAATATATTATTTTGTTGCTCAACCGTTTTCTTTTAATCCCGGAAGTAATGGTTGTGATAAAAGGCGATTGTACAAAAAGCAAACTGTCTGAAGGTAACCTGACATTTCCAGCATGATAGATGTGGATACTGAGGATGACTTAAATACTGAAAGAGAATCCTATAAAAGGAAATTACTATTGCTTACTTGAAATTAAAGCTGACTTTTCTCTCATATACATTAGAAGAGACTGCAATACCCACTGTCGGTCAGCAGAGAGCACTCAGTCATATAAAAACAAGTAAGCAACTGCAGTCACCAGCACAGCAAATGCTCTCTTAAACACTGTTCATAAATAGATCACATAAGTCTGCATTCATATGAACTGAAATCATTGCAGCCCATTAGCTTAAATGGTACTAGGGCAAAAATCTGAATCATTTTCAGGGCCAGATAAAAATATGTGTCGGTTATTTGTGCTATTAAAATGATGTTTGTGGAGCTGGTAGAGTTGTTCAGGGGCACTGCCTTTTCCTGCCAGCTGGAAAGCTCATGTCCTCTAGCACAAGGCCAGCTGGGTGTGGCAGGGAGCTCTTTGTTTAGCTTTTGCTCTGCCAATCCACAAAGCACAAGTATGGGAGCCTATTTTGTGTCCATCTGTATGGAGGAGAGAAGGGGATTAAATGCTTAGACATGAGAGGGGTGCATTGAGAGGCAAGGAGGTATGAAGAGGCTTACTATTAGATGTGACCTTAAGGAATTGTTGGCAGGAATCAGCTGCTGCTTGAGAAGCAGACTTTTTAAAAAGGAATACAGCCTCCTATCCCCTGTGATTAATTTGCTTTTTCACCAGATGATGATGATTATTCAGGGTAACATGTCTGATTAAATGATTTTCTTAAGCAAAAGATGCTGGTAAAGTGGCATGTTCTTAAATCTACATATAAGCTTGGAGAGTTTCAAACGCTATGAGTTATTTTATTAACTGCTAGTGTGCCATTTCCCTTTGGTGTACCTAAGGCTCTGGCTTCTCTCTGTGGCTCTCTGAATGTCACCGGCATTGTAAGAAAAAGCAGTGCTACTTGACTGGATATAAATTAAATTACCAAAAGCTAGTTTATGAGTTAGAAGCAGCTTTTGCTACAGAATTAGTCACAAAAAATGTGAAATGGTTCAGAAAGCTTAGGTCTATATGAACAAATGGCCTTTGCAGCCGACAACATAATATGATCCAATCTTGTTTGTTCTGAGGAAGGAGGATACAAAGGTTCATCGGTTTTTTTGGTGTTGATGATTGGGGTTGGAAAAGGGGGGGCTTCTCATGCATCTGACCATAATATTATTGACTTAAAAGCTACAATTATTTTAAGTAGAATTAATTATGAATCACTCACAGAGATCTGGTCCAGTGCATCTGGTTGACAATGATTGATTCAAAATATGTTATTATTACAATTTGGGAAGAGAGCTGAAATGACCCAGATGGTTAGCCTGAATAAATTGATCTAAAAGTCACGGAAAGAAGTGCCAATCCTCTCTTTCCAGCATATATGTATGCAGTATCTATTGTAGATAGGACAATAAAGCAATAGCAAGGGACAGGTGGTAACAGCTCAGAGTGAAATGCACAGAGAACTGTACCATTTAGATGTACAGGTGTATCTAGATGTCAAAAGTATGGAGAAGTCCAGGCCACGTGAACTTGATCAGTTTGAACTCTGACACTGAACAAAGCAGAACTCTAAACCTGAGTGGTTACTGAATAACACATGGTATCAGAAGTAAAATTGTATAAGAAAATGACCTGAGTGGATGAATGGAACAGTTAAAAGTTCTGCCAGATTTGAAAAGCATCTAGAAATGTGTGGGACAACTAGAGAAGTTGAAACCTTCACTCTGCATCAGCAGGCAACGGAGCAACTTAAATGAAGATGAACAGAAGGTAGATTGATTTTTAACATTAGCCATCTCTGAAAAGCTTGTTTTTTTAAAAATACTTTTCAGCTAATGCAGGCAGAGGCCAACTATGAAACCGTACTACTGACATTTGAAGAATACTGCTCTCCACATTAAAATGAAGCGGTTTTTAACCAGGGATTATAAAAAGAAGATGTAAACAAAAAAAAAAATATTGGGCAGAAGATGCAGAGGAGTCAAGTTTGGTTATTTGTGCAACTGAATCCTGGATATGGGGCAGTACTGTGATTGGGACAAAACACTCAGAGAGGCCACTAGAAGGCCAAAATTAGCCCTTGAAAAAGTGATGATACTATGCCAAGCAGAAGCAGTCAGACTGAAGCTTCTAGTGAGTGGATAGTGCTTTATCCTGTGGCCACAAGAGAGATTTCAAAATACTATAAAAGCCCCAAGGCAGAAAGCCATGCAGAGCTCAAAATTGGAGTCTGAAAAAATCAGAACATGAAATGCACATGCTGGGACAAACACAACAAGCAGAGACAATGGCTGGCATGTAGTTTATATCAATTATTACTACAGTGGTTTATATTACTTTAGAAGACTGCACAGCATGGGTGAAATGATGAGAAGACCACCATTAGCTCAGAGGAATTCTTTGTAAGAGTAATGAACAATGTTGTAGTGAAGATGAAAGTGAATGGGACAGGTGCATGAGACAATGGGGGATTGGAGGGGAACCAGTGATATTAGCACTGAAAAAAAAGTCACATGAACTTGCAGTTAAGCTCTAGCTACCCGTCCCTGCTAATAGAACTTGTGAACCAAGTGTATGGATAAACAGCAATTTGGACAGGTCTAACCTGCAACTGTACCAAGATAAACAAGCACTCATTGGGTTAAAAATATGTCGACTACAAGGTCTCGCTAACAAGGTTGCACTTGTTGAAGGGGCAGGACACAAAATATTTGAGGAAGTCTTTGAGGGTATGCTCAGATCTTAGGGAAGTTTTGCTATAGGGTATAACAAAGAAGTGAAAGATCCCAGTTGTCCCATGATCTCGTGTTCATAGGAATGCTCTCATCCTGCAGTAGAGGGTAAAGAAGAAGCTAAATAAACTCAGGGCTCTGGGAATAAAACTGCAAAAGAAGACCCAGCAGAGTATGTAAACCTGCAGGTCATGATTGGAGCAAAGAAAGATAAAATGTTTGCTTGCATAGAGATGCAAAAGAATTTAATAAATGTGTAGAAAGAAGGAACAATCTGGGTGAGATGTCTGATGTCAAATGTATTTCTATGCTGCTTGTGTCACCAAAGGGTCTGACGGGTGCCGTTAAAACAGGGGTGGGCAATTATTTCAGACAGAGGGCTACTTACTGAGCTTTGGCAAGCTGCAGGGATGCATGGGTACCCTGCTCCTTGGCAGGTGCCCCTCCCCCTGGTCACCTCCTTGACTGGAAATCCTGCACCCGAACCCCTGACCTTTGCCACCAGAAGTTCCTTTCCTTTCCCCCAGAAGTACTGTTTTCAGTGAGGGGTTTTGCATCTCAGAACCAGAAAAATACCAAATTATATTCTAAAAGTCGAACATCTACAACATTCAAAACATATTTTTGTCCTGGCTTACGTGTGTTTGTGTAGTGTACACAGAGGTGATTACACAATAGCTTAAAATGAAGCCTTACTCTTGTATACTGGGGGCGGGCATAGGAGGTATAGGTTTGTGGGGGCTGTAGCTGTGTGGGTCTCTGGGGTGTGGTGGAGGGTGTGGGTGTGTCTGTGGATAGAGGTAGGGGTGGGATTGTGGGGTGGAGTGAGGGAGCGTGTGGATATGTGGGGTATGGGGTTTGTGAGGGGCTGTGTGTGGGGGCAGAGGGTGGCTGGGTTGTGATGCCTGCATGTATGTCAGTGTGAGTGAGGGTGTGGGTGCATGTGTCTGGGGGTGTGCATGTGGGACTCATGCTACGAGTGTGCGTGCACACACACACACACATACACACCCTGGTACTACAGCAAGCCGTGCTCCCTGGTCTGGAGATGCAGTCGGGAGCCACATGGTGCTGGAGAAGTGCCAGGCCAGAAAGGCAGGGAAGTGGCTGTGGGTCTGCCCCAGGGTGGGGCTGGGGTGGACTGCTCAGTTCTGCCAACTTCCCCTGGGTCCTATTGCCCTACTTCCACAGACTTCTATCATCTTTGACAGGCAGCCCGGAGCAAATAAATATTAATTTACTAATATTTTTAGGGGCCCCGTGGGCAGGATAGAATGCCTTGGTGGGCCAGATCCAGCCCATGGGCCACATTTTGCCCACCCCTGCATTAGAAGAACAGTGAACAGGTTTATTTACATTAAAACCCTCTTTGGAAGTCACATTTCCTTAGACCGGAGGGTGTTTGGCACTTGATGATATTCACTGGACAGCCCAACAAAGTTTTGATGCCAAAAAGTCTTGCTAAGATTTCCATAGAAGATGTTTTGATTCAAGGGCAAAGCATTATAAAGGTATGACCGGAGTCTCAGACCTGCCAGGAAAATATTTAAAAATTCAGATAGTGGATAACCTATGAGGTAAAAAAGTTAATATTGCAAGGTGGGAAAGCAGATTTCAGTAAGAATGAGACCATCACCAACCTTCTTGCCCTAACAGACAGGGAAGACAGACAAAGATTGGAAAGGTAAATTTGTGCTTAATTGACCTGCTTGAATCAGCCTCAGAAGAGCTCTAGTTTGCATAAATACCTAATAGACATGGCATGCAAATTACCCAAATGTGTTGATGAGTCCCTAGTTCAGAGACCAGTTAAAGTAAAAAAAAGGTGAGATTTGGTGACCGCAAACACTCTCTCTAGATCAGGGATTTTCAAACCTTTTCTTCCTGAGGGCCCCACTAGCATGTTATAAAAACTCTGCAAGCTCACCTGTGCCACAACTACTGCTTTTCTGCATAACAAGATTAAAAGCTGTATTAAATTGATAGTTATGCAGTTAAACACACACATATTGTGCATATATAAAAAAAGACACTACATGTACAAAAATGTCAGTTGACATGAGACAAATTACAATTATTATAATTGATATAAAGTAAATTATAGTTTCATAGTTGGTAGGGTCAGAAGGGACCTGAACAGATCATCAAGTCTGAATTCCTGCCATGGCAGGAAAGAATGCTGGGGTCTAATGACCCTGGATAGGTGATTATCTAGCCTCCTTTTGAAGACCCCCAGGGTAGGAGCAAGCATCACTTCTCTTGGGAGTTGGTTCCAGATCCTAGCTGCCCTGACTCTGAAGTAGTGCCTGCTGATAGCTAGCCTGAATCTACTCTCAGTCAACTTATGGCCATTACTTCTCTTTACTCCTGGTAGTGCTTGGGGGAACAGTGACTGTCCCATAACCTGCTGGTCCCCCTTGACCAGTTTGTAGATGGCCACCAGATCCCCTCCCAGCCTTCTCTTGTGGAGACTGAACAGGTTCAGGTTCCGTAGCCTCCGCTCATAGGGCCTGCCCTGCTGCCCCCTGATCATGTGAGTGGCCCTCCTCTGGACCCTCTCAATGCTGTCCACATCCCTCCGAAAATGCGGTGCCCAGAACTGGACACAGTACTCCAACTGTGGCCTGACCAGTGTTGCATAGGGGGGGCAAGATCACCTCCTTGAACCTGCTCATGATACATCTATGTGTCAGAACCAAATTTAAAAGAGGTGCTGGATAACACAGTGTTAAGCACAGACATGCACGGACAAGTCAGTGGAAAATCCCCAGAGGGCTAGTGAGCATGCCCAGCACATGCCCCATGCTTGACCCCACACTTGTCAATCATAAAAGTACAATGAGGTAACCTGAATTGGCACTATGCACATGCCTAGACATGCACCAGAATAGACTAGAACTTTCCAAAAGGGAAGCTATCTGATTGGCCACCTGGATCATATTTAAGGCCAGTGAGTTTCCGCCCACAGCGGAGACCAGAGATCAGAGGAGACTAGACAGACCTGAGCAGAGACCGCTATATCAGAGACTGCCTCAGGCCTAGACTCCTGGTTCGTCAGAGCCATTGGTCTCCCCGCCACCGTCATATCCTGGCATACCCTTCCCTAGAAACGCTTGTCTCGTCTCGACCACACGTTCATGTTTTGAGTACTCGTTATCGTTCCGGTTATTTCTTCATACATGTCTCAGCTACTCGTGTCACGTTCCTGATCAACTCGCTCCACGTTCTCGACCAACTCGTTCCATGTTCTTCGTTCCGGTTACTTTGCTCATCATCTTTGCCACCATTACAGACTAGGCCTCGTTCACGTTTCTTCATCGTTACTGTTCATTGTTATCCGTACTGTTGTAACTAAGTTGACCTGACCTACGCTACATCAGCATCTTGTGGCGTAAGTAAAAGAAAAATAAACCATTCTGTTTTGAAACCACACGCTTGTCTGCTCCGTTCTGACTCCTTGCCGCTAATCCCACCTGTTCAATCCGTACTCGGCCCCACCGTGACAGCGGGGCTCTCAGCTCCGACACTATAGATGCATGACAAGGTGCAGTTAGCCTTCCTGACCGCATCCCCACATTGGCAGCCCATGTTGATTTTGGAATCAATAGTGACACCAAGATCCTTTTCTGCCTCTGTGCTGACTCGAAGGGAGTTCCCCAGCCTGTATGTATGCTGCTTGTTCTTCCTTCCTAGGTGCAGTACCTTGTACTTGTCAGTATTGAAACCCATCCTATTCTTATCCGCCCACCCCGTAACCTGTCCAGATGAAATTGCAGTCTATCCCTCTCTTCTAGCATGCCCACTTCTCCCCACATCTTAGTGTCATAAGCAAATTTGAACAAGGTGCTTTTCACCCCCTCGTCCAAGTCGTGATGAAGATGTTGAACAGCGCAGGCCCAAGGACCAAGCCCTGGGGGACCCCACTGCCCACATCTCTCCAGGTCAAAAAAGACCTGTCCACCACCACTCTCTGGGTGTGGCCCTCCAGCCAATTTGTGACCCATCTGACTGTATAGGCATCAATGCAATAGTCGCCTAATTTTTTAATGAGAATGGGGTGAGAGACAGTGTTGAAGGCCTTCCTAAAGTCCAGAAACACTACGTCCACCACAACACCTGTGTCCAAGGATTTTGTGACCTGTTTGTAGAAGGCCACCAGGTTGGTCTGACAGGACCTGCTTTGAATGAACCCATGTTAGTTGTCCCTAAGCTGGTCCCTCACAGATGTGTTCCTGGATAATTATCTCAAAGAGCTTCCCCAGGACCGAGGTAAGACTAACGGGACTGTAGTTTCCTGGGTCCTCCTTCCTCCCTTTTTTGAAAATGGGGACCACATTGGCCCTTTTCCAGTCCTCTGGCAACTCTCCAGAGCACCATGAATGCTTGTAAAGCTGTGCCAGGGGTCCTGCAATGACCTCTGCTAATTCTCTGAGCACTCTGGGGTGGAGATCATCAGGCCCTGATGATTTGAACACATCTAGTCCCACCATGAGTTCCCTGACTAGGTCCTCACTGACCCTGGGCCTTGTAGTGCCTGTCCTGGGTCCATCAGGGATCCTGGTGGGGGGGATGCCCCGGTCCCTGCTCAAAAAGATGGAGGCAAAGAAATTGTTAAAGAAGTTACCTGGTACCTTCTTTTTACCCCTATGTATTTAAAAAAGGACTTAAAAAATTGAAATGACTTTAATATTAAAAAAGGACTTAAGGAAATATCATGATGTTTCTCCTGGATTGCTATATTATCATTATATTATATTATTCATATTTGTTGTACCTATATAAATCTTTTATTTTTGAAGTTTCCATTTCCCTAATTTTGTAGATATTTAATGATTACTTTTGTTTCATTTAAGTGGGGGATGAGGGGGTGGCAGCCAGCTGCTTTCAGTTTGGCCAGAAATACTATGCCGGCTTCAAATAAAGCTGGCAGCCAGCTGGGAGCAGGCATGCTGGGGAAGACTGGCACTGGCAGGAGAGCATGCATGTCAGGGAAGACCGGTACGAGAGCCTGCATGCTGGATAAGACTGGCACACCAGAGTTAGCCAACAACAGCCCGAGAGCCAGCAAATTGGAAATAGCTGGCAGAGTGGGCAAGGTTGGCTAAACACAGGAAGCCTGCCCCAGAGAGGGGACAGAAGAAAGGTGGCGTAAGTACAGACAGTTGGAGGAGTGGCCAGCAAGAGGGGCACTGGAGCAGGACCCCAGACTAAGAATAACATCTGTGAGTCTGATAATGACACAATTTTATTTATAAGTTGTGATAAGACTATTACAAAACTAGACTGATCAATTAGGATTATTGATATTAACCTCACAGTGACTCTTTAAGTTTATTCTGGAATAACAACTGGTTGGTGAAAGGATGGAGTATAAGGGGAGGTAGGAACCCTGAGAAGACAGCCATTGGTCTTGCCTGAACATTTTAACCCATGAGAAGCCTTCTGCTCAAAATAGGTACAATCTAAGTCATGACAGGAAAGAACAGAAGACACCACTTGGGCACAAGCACCGAGAATATTTATTTATTGTTAAGAAGGCCCCACCAGACAGGAAGTATACTCCAGCACATCTAATTACATCGTGTCAAGTAAGCTGCTTGTATAGTGGTTTTGCACACTCACCAAATCTGCTGCTAATACAGGAAGAATTTAAAGACAGGAGCCCTACAGTGTGCACTGGGGTGGGTGGGTGCATATGAATCCAATGCATAGGTGTGTGAGCCTGGGTGTGTGCACTGGGGGTGGGTGTGAATGTACCCAGGGCAGAAGTGTGAGCTTCCAGGTGCATACACCAAGCAGGTGGGTGTGTGTGTACCCAGGACAGAGGTTTTATCAATTTAAGTGGAAGAACACTAGGTAGGATTTTATTTAGAAGTATCAGGGTGGTGATTCCAGAGATATTACAGAAAGAATATGTTTACAGGATATATGAAAGTAATTTCTGGATTGTAAAATCTAAGAGAAAAGTCACAAGTCCTTCCCTCAAATGAGCAATTACAGTGCTGAAGCAAAGAAGGCTTGTCACATGCTACTCTCTGTTAATCTCATAATAGGGGAAAATAATTTGAAAATAAAAAGGGCATCCTAAAAAAGACTTACTCAGAATATAGTCCATATTTAGTCCTGTTAATTTGCACAGTAGAAACAATGAAGCATGTGTTGTAATGAAGCATTTTGTTCAACAGAAAACTAAAAAATGCCTACATTTATTAAGAATTGATGACTGAGTCACTGAGGATTTGAAGATGGATAAAAAAGACAGAAAAAGCAACATAAAACAGGAAGTATGTTTTTGGGGGCTGGGAGTGCCACCACTTCATGAATCTGACACCGTACAGCTATGACAAAATTATGGTTGCCAAAAGTGGTGCTGACAGAAGAATAATTCCAGAAAGACAAATTTGTGGAAAAATAGATGCCACTATCCTACCTGCTTCCAGAAATGAAAGATATAAAGGATTGTGAGTCAGCCATCTTGCCTGAGAAGGTCTCAGACAGGAAACACACGGGGAAATTTTGGATTTCAGCCCCAGTACACAGCACAACTAAGGTTAATGGGTTTCCTGTGCCTTGACTATGACAGCTGTTGATGCTGTAGGGGACCACAAGTCTTTGAAAAAATGTAGAGCATCTCAGAGGCTAATTGGATAGTGCTAGTTAGGATTATATTTATTTGAAATGTTGCCTTATATAAATATTCATTTCAATTTTTTATTGTTATGACTGTTTAGGAAATGAAGATGTAGAGTGCTTCAAGATGCTTTGGCATAAGCTAGTTGAAACTTGGTGCTATTTTGTGCTGTGCTGCAGTGCTGCTTAGTTAAAACAGATGCTGAATGAAAAAGACGTTGGCCAGACCTTTGGCTCAGAGTTATTTCTGAATTTTGCACGGTGCACAGACAAAACTAGTAGAAAGCTTGTGTAACACTTACCCTTGCCTGGAGTTGGGTCAGCGCTGTATGTCGTCTCACCTTCATGAAGGCAAAAACCCACCATAGAACCCTCTTTGTTTGAAGGCTGAATAGAATACATATCAAACTTAATTTGTTGTACCTGTGTATTTTAAAGAAAAAAAATAGAGCATTATGTATAGCAACCTTTTAAAAGAAAAAATAGCCAGTTCTCATTTCTGCACCTAATACTGAAGATTGACTCATTTGAAAGTCAATTACAGCATTATATGCTGCATTTCAAACTCTGAATATAAAAGAAGGCATCTATGTGAAACCTCTAAGACAAGGGTGTCCAACCTTTTTGAATGTGGGGCCGGATCATGAACTTTTTATCACCCAGTGGGCCGGTGAGCCATATTCAAACACCCTCTGTCTTGGGCCAGAGAGACCCTGCCTATGTAGCCCTACTGCACCTGCCTGTTACTGCAAGGTTCATGGTAGCTGCTGGTGGGCACGGGCAGGAGGGACCTATTCTGCATCCAGCCAGCTACTGCCCCAGAGACTGAAGGGGAGAAATAAATAGCTTCACATCTCCGTCCCCCAAGCAGCGCGGCCCCATGAGCCAGTGCTGCCTGAGGGGGGCTGGAGCAAAGCAGCTGCACCACAGCTCTTCATCCACCTGCCTGCACAGCTCTGCTCACCGTGGTGCCTGGCTGCCCGTGCATGCAGCCCCGGTGGCCTCAGCGCTGTGAGCCTGGAGTGTGGGGTCCGGCAGACACCATCTGTTGCCACCTCACCCTGCAGAGGTCATGCCAGGACCCTGCCTGCTGAGGGCCCCCACTGTGCTGGCTTCCCACGTGCTGCTGGGGATGGGAGGATGCTGGCCAGGTCAGCACCAGCCAGCAGAAGTGGGAGCAGAGCCATGTGCTGCTCGGGACTGACCAGCGCAGGCAGGGGGAAAATGCAGCTGAGCCCCTGCCACTCCGGTCAGTCTCGTCTCGTCCCATCCTGTCCCGTCCCGTCTCAAGCGGTGCACGGCTCTGCCACCACTTCTGTTGGCCAGTGCAGACCCAGCCACGCTCCCCCTGTCCTCAGCAGCTTGTGGGAAGCCGGCTTCAGCTGCATGCTGCTCTGGATGGGACAGACCCAGCCGGATCAGCACCAGCCAGGAAAAGTGGCATGCAGCTGAAGTTGGCTTCCCACATGGGACAAGGGGAGGGACAAGGGGTGGGAATGAAAGTAAACAGTGTTTACTTTCATTTCCCATTGCAGCACCACGGGCCTCAGAAAATGCCTTGATGGCCTGCAGGCCGTATGTTGGACAAGCCTGCTCAAAGACATCTCTGTGTGTTCACAGGATGCATCATCTATAAGACGACCTCAACCTGCATCCTGTCTTCATTATCCCCAGTGAAACATAAGTTGTTTCTATGCCATAGAAAGCCTCATTACTAAGTTTACATGATCACTGTACATATGAGGAAGAAAATAAAGTCTGCCCTCCAAGGAAAGTTAGTTAAATAGATTGCAAACAAGGAATGACATAAAACCAAAGTGAGTGTGTTGAGAGACAGGTAACAAGAGATCATCTAATAACAGGAGATTCACACAAGAAAAGAAATTGTTTATTCAGCAAAAATGCAATTTCTATTGACCTGAATCTACTTGGATTGAATGTTAAAGGTTTTGGCTGAAAAAAAATCCCCCAAAAAACAAAGAAGAAAAAAATTCAAAATATAAAAACAATTTGTTTCAATAGAGAGACAGAAGTTTGTAGTTGTCTTGTCAAGAAGCAGGAATTCTGGGAGGTAGCAGGCCATAAACACAAAAGTATAAAAAGCTGGGATGAAATATGAAGGAAAAGTTGCAGTTTCTACTCTCATCTGATGATAAAGCTATTGAAGAAAACTTATTTTCACCAACAGAAAATTGATTATTTTATGAAAAAGAGTATTTTGGCAATCTCAGCCAGAAAAAAACAGAACACACCTCTCCAAAACTTAAGCCAAGGTGTGTGGTTTTCCCCACATATTGTTTCCATCTGACTAAGTTATCCAGCCTATGGAAAACTTAGAGTGGAGAATGTGTTCATGAGCCTTATGACCATGCTTCATGAAAAAGCACAATTATGAGGAACTGATGGACAGCACCCACATTTCCTGATGGGAGAAAGCAAATTGGCCCTCTGATGATACGAGATTTCATGATGTATTATTGCACTTTTTCAATGAGCTGATATTATTGTTGCTGTGTCCCAAAGAATAGCCAGATAACATGTTAATATGCAAATATAATAGTTAATGAATATATGTCTATTAAATCCATCCCAGTGGTGCATGCATATATGCAAAAGATAGCTCTGATAGATGAAGTGTCATATCACACATCATAGGAATTACACACAATCACTGTACCCTCTTCTGAAACCAAGTGTGGGAGCAAAAGGTGTCTGTTATTCCCCTGGTTCTCCAGGACTACCTAGGTATTCAGTGAGGCCCTGGAGGGTTGTCTGTTTCTAGTCTATAATACAATACAAATACTGATTTAGTATTTCCCCAAATACTATCAATGTCCAGTATATACTATTACCTACCATTCCACAAATATTTATGTCATTATACACATTGGTGTACACGATCCTATGCATGAAATGTTTAATGGCCATTTAGCACGTGCCAACAACCCATTTAAACCTTCTTCTGTAGGACATAGTATTTGGGGTTAAGCCTTCATGATCCAGGAAAGTAGAGGTTAGGTGAGGCCAGCCAAAATAGTAGTGAGCACAGATGTACATGTACATCTATACTGTTGGGAAAGAACAGTATAATTGTTTGTCCATTTTTGAGCAGGACAGGTCTCTGGCATGCCCTTGCGTTCAGCATTTTGCTGGTTTATCTAAAGCAGGTGTCTACATCCATGTCTACAATGTCTGTGTTCTCAAGACTGCTGCTGCAAAATAAGCCCATCCATATCCATTCCATATGATCCCATGCCAAAGTTGTAGCAAATTAAGTTTAGATTGGATATCTGCAAAAATGTCTTTACTGTGAGAGGCAGTGGAATAGACTGCCTAGGGAAGCTTTGGACTCTCCATCACTGGAGGTGTTCAAAAAGAGGTTGGACAGGCACTGATCAGGGCTATCTAGGTGCAGCTATGCCTATTTTCTACCAGGGGTATTTCTCAAGCTTCTGGGCTTTGTTGGTTGCTCCAGCCCCTCCCTGCCTCCCCACCACATTTTTCTCCTATGTGTCAGGGTGTTTTTAAGCCTCCTCAGAGGAATTGGGTGCTGGCTACAGCTAATGCTGGGGACTTCACTTGGGGTGCGCTGATTCTTCTCCTAGGAGCAAAGCTGGAAGTTCCTTCCTAGAGGGTCTTGTCTCTTTGCTCAGTTGCAGACCAACTGTTATTTTTGGGACCAGGAAGGAATTCATGGTCAGACTGATATAGACTGTGGGGGTTTTTCCTTTCCGCTGTAGTGGGTGTGTAGTCCTCTGCCCAAGACCTCTTGGGCATATCCACCCATGCAAGCATGCCTGCTAGCAGCAGCTCAAATAGGAGCGGCACAAATTTGTGTGGGAGACTTTTGCCTCTGCACACATCCCTGAGCATGCAAATGGTGTGGGCCAAATTGTGCCACTTGAGACAAACTGTCCCTGCCCAGTTCCTCCTGGATCTTCAGCCAGGGGGAGCTGGAGACTGGGTCCAGCACATGTACTGAAGCAGCCCTAGCCTGGAGTGGCCCCTGCTCCCTCTACCCACTGCAACAGTCTGGCAGTAGGGGCTGCTGCCTGGCTACCACCTGTGACAGCATCCCCACTCTTGGAACTGTCACCATGGCTGTGCGCCTGTCAGACCTGGACAGGGTCTGCATGGCCACCTAGGCTGTAGTATGGGCACTGCAGCAGAGCCTCCTGCACCCCTGGGTCAGCTGCCAGTGGGCCAGGGCTCTCAGGTGGCACTGCTGTCATGTCTTCTGGTGCCCCCGCTTTGCCGTCTGGTCAGCTATCACCCAGAAGATGTGCTCCTTGTGGTGGCCTGCTTTGAATGGTTAAAGCATGTTTTCTTGGTCCCAAATGGCCAAGAGGTCACCCACTTCATCTGCCCTCCAGCTGGGTCCCCAGTGCTGGGCCTGGACAGGCTCCTCTGCCCATGTCTTGCAACTTCCCTCACCAACAGAGATCCTGGTGTTCCCTGTTTAAAACTTGAAAATTCTCTGATAAGAAACCCAAATTCTCTCATTAAAATGCCCCAAATTCACGTTGTCTTGCTATTAAAATGAAAAAACACTATGTAGAGAGAGATTAGTTGGACAATGTTTTATTGGTGTATTTACAAGTTTCAAGCAATTTGGAAGCCTACCAGTGCTGCATCCCCATAATAAAATGGATTCTAAATATCTATACACTTAAGCATTTACTTTTGGATTTTTGTCATAGAAAAATCAGAGCTGCCCTAGCTCCCTTCACTCACCAAGACGTGCAGTGCTGAGTGGCACTGGTATGCCAGCACCCTCCTGCTGCCCTTGCCCCTCACTCTCAACACACAATCCCCTCCCCCGGTCCCCTCACTCATGACCCACAGCCCCTGCCTGTTCCCACTAGTTTCCCCAGCTGCAGCTCCATCCCAGCCCCAGGACATAAGTCCAGTTGCAGTATCCCACCCACTGCTTTGTGGCTCTGAGCAGTGCCAGTCCTTGCTGTTCTGCTTTCTGCCCCATGCTGGTCCTAGGAAGCCCTCAACTGGGGATCAGGAACTGAGCTGGGCCCTTTCCTCCCAGCCCAGACTTCCCCTGCACAGTCTGCTTTGGGGGTGGGGGGCAGGGTGGGCAAGAAGGCTCTAAGCCTGGCTCTGGAAGCCTCTCCTACCCACAGCACTCCCCTACCACTAACCCCCTTATCTCTCTCTCACATACCCCTGCTGCCACCTCCACCTCTCTCCCCAGCCCATCACACACCCCAAGTGGTTCCTGGGACCAGGAGCCCCCCCCCAGGCTGGGGCCATATATCCCAGCACCAGTGTGGGCATGGGGCAGGACCGCAATGTGGCAGTTGCCCCTGCAGCCATGGATCCTGCCAGCAGGTCCTGTCCCATCCCATTTTGTGGCTGGGCATTCAGGGTGTGATTTGTGAGGGGGATGTGGGGTTTTGGTAGGGTTTATAGGCAGGTGTAGGGTTTGTGGGAGTGGGGCTTGTGGGGAGGATATGGGGCTTGTGGGTGGGGCCTTTGTGGGGGTGCTTTGAGGTGGGGCCTTTGTGTGGGTGGTGGACTGCTAAGGAGGGGTGGGTCCCCTGCTTGTCCCCACCCCCAATGGCCCACTGCCACCCTGCAGCAGCAGCAGCTGTCAGGGTGCTCAGGGCCCTCCTGGCAGAGCTCTGCCATGGTGCAGCACAGCGCTGGCCACCTGGCACCCAGAACTGCCTGTACCATGTTGTGTAGGCCCAGCCCAGCGCGGCCTAGGGCTGTGCACCTTGGGCTGTTACCTGGGGTCCTAGCACCACTGACAGGGGCTGCGTGCCAGGCTGTTTCCTGCCTTCAAGTGCCCTGCACGCCATCGGGCTGGGCTGGTTCCCTGGAAGCAGGACCTAGCTCGACCCACATGCATGGCCCCTGCATGTGGTGCCGGGACCCTGGGTGACAGCCAGAGTGGCCCGGTGCTGCCTCAAGGCACACGGCTCTGGGCTGAGCTGTGCTGGGCGAGGCCCATGAGATGTGGTAAAGGCAGTGCCAGGTGCCAGGCAGCTGGAGCTGTGCTGCACTGCACTGTGCCATGGGAGGGCTCTGTTGGAAGGGCCCTGAGTGCCTGATGGCTGCTGCTGCAGGGGGACTGTGGACTGGGCAGGGGTGGGTGGGGGCTCCACCCCTCCTGAGCAGCCCACCACCCACACACAGTCCCCCTTGCACTCACAGCCTCCCACCAGTCCGGGTCCAGGTCATGCTACAGCCTTGCCCTGCTGCTGTCTGTCCCTATGCTGAATCAGCGTGCTGGAGCACTGGGGCAAGGGGCAGCCATAGTGATGCTTTGCCTGCCTGCCAGAGCATCTCTTTGGAGAACCCCACCTCTGGTTGCTTCAGGGCACACTATGGCACCATGCCCTGCACTGCTTTATTTTACTGGGGGGGAGGGGATTATTTTATTTTTTAATTTAATTTAATTTTATTTTATTTTTAGAGCCTGCACTGCAAATATGCAGCACGAGGAACATTTTTCCAGCCTGTCTCTTGCAGCGTCTCGAACAGCTTTGAGCTGCTGCAAAAGGCAGGTGTGTGCTCATTTGGACACGTCCCTTGAGTGCATGTTGACAACATTTTTATAGAAGCAGGACATTGGTTGCTGTGGTTCTCCTGCATTACCTGTGGCAGATCTATGTTGTATTAGGGTTGAGGATAGTAAAGGTTAAGGTTATAGTTGTGTGGGATGGGGATGATGCTGCCTCAGGCAGGGGGTTGGACTAGATGACCACTAGATGCCACTTCCAGCCCTACTTCTCTATGACTCAGTGACTCACCCAAATGATTACTCACAAATCTACATCTGTCTGGAGTAGCCAGATTCTACAGGGCAATGGTGATATACTTTGATACGGGTATTAACTGTTTTGCCTTTGTGGATCGCTAGGAAGTCACAAGAAAGCAAGAGAAGCCTGTGGAATAGTGTCATCAGCATGCTTGTATGGAATGTTATAGAGGTATTTTCCACTGACATTCATTCACTCAATAATCTCAACACACTAAGAAAATGTTATTTAGTCTGCTAGATGTTTTCCATAGTCCATGGAGTGCCAAATCTAGAGAAAACAGAAGCCAACCTTATAACGTGTGTACTAAAAATATGTTTTACATCCCTACTATAGATATGTAAATGAAAGCAAGGGTGGTTAAATGAATTGTCAAAGCTGTCATGGTGAGGTATAGCCAGAACCAAAAGCAGAGCTCAGGAATCTGGGATCCCAGTTTCCTACTATAAGCACTAGACATGCTCATTTTAGACATGCTTGAAATTCAGATTGTGTTACCGTTCTCTTTTCCAAGGTGCCTGTTCTCAAGTGTGTATGATATGTTTTTTACAGATTACCTACTAAAGATATTTTAGAGCTTCCAGACATTGAAGTAGTGTGGCTCTCATTCCATTTATCCCTTGAAAAACACCATAACAAATGTATCTTTGGAAGAATCTGATATCTTTTATTAGACCAACTTAAATAGTTGGAAAAAATGTGATTTTTATTAAAGTATATTTGCTGTTAATTCTACCCTATGACTCTGAGAGTCCAGCCTATGAGCCTGCCACCAATAGTAAACCCATACTATCACTATTTCCTCCTCTATCTCCTATTTGTATTTTGCTGCATGGGAAGCTCCACACCAGTATATTGTACTGAGACATATTTTCATTCCTATTTGCAAGCAAATTCCATAGATTTACAGATATTTTCAATTCCCAGTATACATTACTTATGGATATATGCAGCAAACCTCTCCAGCTTGTGTCCCCACTGATCACTAATCAGGTTGCTCTGATTTTTCTGTGTTGTGACACCATAATGGAATATTAGATTATAGTGGTGTAATGTCATAGATAATAACATTAAAACATGGAAAGCCTGAAGCTTGTCTCACTTTGATGATATACCTACATTTTTAAAACCCGAACTTAATTTCTTTTCAGAAGGAGGCTGTTTCAAAGTTTAAAACATTGTGAATATTACAGTAAAGTAAAAGATGTCAATATGATTTTAAAAGCTGGCTTTGCAAAACATTTTCCAGCATCTAGGAAGCAGGCAATTCACTCATGGGAACTACATACCTTGGAGCTGAACTCCTCATTACAGATGAGTTGATAAATGGATAGGCAAAAAACAAAACCAAACCCAAACAACCCAACCCCACCCCTCCACACTCCTCCAGACTTTTTGGATCAGGAGACAATTTTAGGAGCCTTTGGGTGGGTCAAGAATTTAGCCTTCCAGCCTAACCTCAGACCCGGTATCTGATGACTGACCATCCCTTGAAGCCTAGAGTCCAGCCACAGAGAAAACTTTTAGTGAAAGATGATCTACTGGCTAAGAACTGAGGCTGGAGGGTTCCTGGGTCTTGGGCAAGCCATGTACCCTCTCTGTGCCTTGATGCAAAATGCTGATAACTCTTGCTTACCTCCTTTACAAGAATGTTGTGCAAATGCATTAAAAGCAGCTGGGCTTTCCTATGACAAAATCATGGACTTTGTTATAACAGGATGACAGTTAAGGATGTTTGAAAGCTGTCACTATATCCTTCAAAATTTTATATGCTGCTATATTATGAGTGTTCCAGGATGAAAAATCTCATTCTTTCCCAGCTCCTTCAAAGTGAATTGATATTAGATTGGGAGGTGGGGGTGGGTTGTGCAAATATTGGCATAATGACTTTAATGCACTACCCCACACTATATTTTGTATCCATTTGAAGCAGGTCACTGCTCGGTATCTAATATTGTTCCTGAATCTTTTTATTTAGGCTCTGCTTGAGTTAACTATTTTTTTCTGCCTTTCTCTGGCCTTTTCCCTTCCAGTGGAAAATGGAGACATCTATAAGTAATCAAACTTGACTGAACTCTCGGGTCTCTCGGGGATTATCTGCCTTGTACCTACTGAAAAAAAGATATTTCTTATTCTCCATTAAACACTGAGAGGGAGAGATTTTATTATGGAGATTTTATTATTTTATACATAAAGCCCTACAAGGGGATGGCAGAGAAGAATTCTTGCAGCTACAACAGGAGGACATATGTCATTCAATAAATTACCATGTACACATGACAGATTGTTCCAAGCTGTCGTTGCAAACTAAACTACATTGGGATGGGGATTAGTTTATGATGACACAAACTCATTTAAATCACCAAAAACTTGCGTATGTGTAAAGTGTGATACCATTAAGCCACACAAAAAATTCATGATGTGTACAAGTGCCCAAGATGTTTAAAGTGACAGGCAAGTCAGGGCTGAAGTAGGACAAAGTTGGGAATCCACACATTTCTTTTAAATGATGTAAGGCTTCTGTGTGTTCCTGGTGAAGAACTAGCATCACGCTCTAGATTGAAACTTGGGGTTAGAGCTCTCATCATGGCAGAGTGGCCAGAAGAACAAGCTCACAAATTTGGGTCAGGAAGTTCCAAGTAAAACTGTGCAAATAACTGATTTTTTTTAAACTTCTGAGTACAAAAAAATAGCAAAAATAAGTTTCTTTTCAGTTAACACATTCTTTTTTGCTTTTCCTGTCAGAGCAAAAAAGAATAAAAACCCAAGAATTTAACTTGGAGTTGATTAAACGATTTCATTCGACCCACAAGGAATTATTTTGCTTATTTGTATATTTTTAATCCTTTTAATTAAACTTTGATAAATTTGAAATGGAAGTACCATTTTGAAATTTTAAAATTTCATGAATAAAACAAAGATGGCAGAAATAAAAAAAAAATTAAAAAATATTAAAAGGAATCATTTGAATTTCCTTAAATTCAAGGCATCTTGTCTCAACATTACTTAACAAATCTGACCTCTATTCACACACTGTTTGATCCCTCACTTCTCTTAATTCTTTTTATTAATAGTTGATTTGCCAAAAAGTAAAATCCTGAGTTCTGATCAATTTATTTCACTGTTTCATTCTGTGAGTGTTAGCAATACCTCTCTTTCCTGCCTTGTTTTTCTCCTACTTCAATAAACTGTCTGTGCTTTATATCAAACTATCTACCCCATAAAATATTAATAAATCAGAATTTGTACAGAACTTTAGCTATCTCAAGTGTCTCTCACCCCATTCTCATTAAAAAACTAGGGGACTGTGGTGTCGACACCTACACAGTCAAATGGGTCGCCAACTGGCCGGAGGGCTGCACCCAGAGAGTGGTAGTGGATGGATCATTTTCGACCTGGAGGGATGTGGGCAGTGGGGTTCCGCAGGGCTCTGTCCTCAGGCCTGCACTGTTCAACATCTTCATCAGTGACTTGAACAAGGGAGTAAAAATCACCTTGTTCAAATCTGCTGATGACACTAAGATGTGGGGGGATGTGGGCAAACTAGAAGGGAGGAATAGGTTGCAATTGGACCTAGACAGGTTACAGGGGTGGGCGGATGAGAACAGGATGGGTTTCAACACTGACAAGTGCAAGGTGCTGCACCTGGGGAGGAAGAACCAGCGGCATACCTACAGGCTAGGGAACTCCCTTTTCATCAGTGTAGAGGCAGAAAAGGATCTTGGAGTCATCACTGATGCCATAATAAGCATGGGCTGACAGTGTAGGGATGCAGTCAGGAAGGCCAACCGTACCTTGTTATGCATCCACAGATATATCTTGAGCAAGTCCAAGGATGTGATCCTCCCCCTCTATGTGACACTGGTCAGGCCGCAGCTGGAGTACGGCATCCAGTTCTGGGCACCGCACTTCAAGAGGGATCTGGACAACATGGAGAAGGTCCAGAGGAGGGCTACCCTCATGATCAGGGGGCAGCAGGGCAAGCCCTGCGAGGAGAGTCTACGGGACCCGAACCTGTTCAGCTTCCACAAGAGAAGGCTGAGGGGCGATCTAGTGGCCATTTACAAACTAGTCAGGGGGGATCAGCAGGGGGAGTCTCTGTTTCCCCGAGCACCACCAGGAGTGACTAGAAATAACAGTCACAAGCTGGCAGAGGGTAGATTCAGACTAGATATCAGGAGGCGCTACTTTATTCAGACTAGATATCTGGAGGGCAGCTAGGATCTGGAACCAACTTCTAAGAGAAGTGGTGCTGGCTCCTACCCTGGGAGTCTTTAAGAGGAGGGTGGATGAACACCTTGCTGGGGTTGTCTGACCTCAGTACTTTCCTGTCATGGCGTGGGGTCGGACTTGATGGTCTGCTCAGGTCCTTTCCGACCCTACTATGAAACAAGGTGCTAGATATTATTTTTACAGGAGAAGGTGAGAAAATAGGAGGTTTGTGACTTTCCCTCTATTGAATTTTCACAAAATACTCCTTCAGCTAACTTCTGTAGATAGCAATTTAAAAAAATAGAATTAAAGAAATTTAATTGTTTGCAAAAAAACCTCTAACCACAAATGACATCTACAGAAGATTCTTTCTTGGACAATGGATGTTCAAGGCAATCACATTCCTACATTATATTGAATGAAGATCTGATTTCATAGACACCTTTTTTATATGCAAGTCTGTTTTTTTTTTCCTCTCCAAGCAGCAGATTCAAGATGAGCAAATGGTTTACTCTAATGTGGTAGAAAAGGCACATGGAGGTCTGTACAAAATGGCAGCCTGCAGCTTTAAATGTTAATTAGCTCTAGTGTTGGTTCAAAAACCACAGCCCTGTTTAGTGTGACCTCATTGGTGTGGCATCTGGGCAATTATCTTTGGGATAATGAGCCCTTTCATCCATAGCAGAACAACGGTGTCTCACATGGATTGAGAAGATCAGAGCCAATCTGCTGCTCATCAGGGTGCCTGCCATCCCCTTTGTATCACACCTTATTTCAAAACTAACCTTTCACATCCTGAATTAATTGTTTTTAGATTAAAAAATAATGAATTTTAATTTTAACACCATTTTAGGAGGGGGATAATAAGCACAAAGTAGAAGCCAAATAGTAATTTGGATTTTGAACGTTCCTGTCTGAGTTTTGAAAAGAGAGAAAAATGGTATTCCAGATCACTGGATATAAGTGACCATACTTTTTTCATCCATTGATGATTACAATTAAAGCAGAGCATGCTTCTTCTGTTTCAACCTCATGAATGTAATCAAAATATCTCTTCTCAACCATTCACTTGTGGGCAGATGACATATTTGTATTGAATTAAAGAGGGAATGAAGTGGATTTACTGCATGTCAGTCTAATCCTGCTGTTTTATGTGTCCCTCTATCCTGCGGTAAGTGGTAGTGACAAATTGGTTACTTTAGCAGGTGTTTTATACAGGGCTAAACTGCCCCATTTTAGCTTTCACTTACTGTGGGATTGTGTTGACAATTACAAGATGGTTTTTCAGTATTTTCTGCTTCTCCTTTTAACTTTGCATGCTCTTTTGTCTGCCTATGCCCCCAATAAGCAAACAAGTAGAAAGCAGCCCACTGAGGAAGGTTTATGTTTGATTTCTCATGGTAGAGTGAAGTTTAACATTTTGACCATGCACAGAGGCTTTCGTTGTTTTTTTGTGTTTTTTTGGTTACCTGGAGAGTGGGGGCTTCGTTGCTTTATTCCCCTGATGTAAAATGAACATGTCATGGCTAATTTCTTCTAACACTTCTTTTTAATGTTTATTAGTCAGCTGTGAAGGTTTCTGTACTTTGAAGGCTGCCGTGCAATAATGCCTCAGTTTCACAAGGTGGGGCAATCAAGTGCAGTAACATGACATAAGCAGCTGACATTTTTTGCATATCTATGCTTTGTTAAACAAAAGTTTAGAAATACTTACGGAAGTTTGGATTCTGTCTGAATTTTTAAAATTTTGTTAAGTCTATGTAGTTTCAGCTTCTGTCTCTCTCTTTCCCATCCCTCCCCTTGCCTCCCACCAGTACAGTACAGCTGGACTCATTTTGTAGACTTTGATTAAATTTGAAAGACAGAGAATTATGGTTTAATTTTCCTCATGGTCTGATGCAAGGGCACTTCCTGCAACTGGGAGAAGTTATTGAGTTTCCTTGAAATGGCAGTCAGAAATGTACCTATTGACCGATATAAAACAGCAATATTAAAATGTGTTCTGTTGTCCCCCATTTTTATGTAAGCTAACACTAATAAATCTTCTATAAAGGGAGACTCTCATGAACATACCTTAGCTTTGAAAACCTCTCCCTCATTTGTAGGGCTATCTCTAACTAGCTTTCATGCTCATTCAGCTATTACTTTCTATTTACTGTTTGCAGTATCTTTGGACTGTTAGGTTCATACTTCTTGTTTTTCCTTTAGGATCTAACTAATCAAACACATGTAATTAATTTGCATTACTTGTAACCTGCAGGCATTTCATTAGCACACCAAGAAGGTGAGAACAATCAGTTGATATGCATGGCATCACTTCTTAAGAAAGTCAAAGGGGATAGATAGATAGATAGATAGATAGATAGATAGATAGATAGATAGATAGATAGGATAAACTTCTAAGTCTGTCCCTTACCATCCTTACCAAGGGCTTAAAAATTACTTTGAATTATAGCCATTTAACCTTCATAAATACAGTAACCTGAAAAGCTTGCTTTAAATGTTTAATGTGATTTACATTACACAAGTAACTCAGTGAGAATGTATTTAACCTTAAAAGTTAATGATACGAGATCTATTCCTCACTGCATATTTCTGGTGCTGCTGGGTATGATATTGTGTACAATAATAGCTAGGATTTTCAGTAAAATTTTGGAACAGGAGAAGACAAGGGCCTTATCTGGTCCTCTTATGTAGCTAATGTTTACATTCTTTGGTATCTTTCCTTTACTGCTTTTCTAACTGTGTTTTAAGTGCTTTAGTGAATTCAGATTCTGTTGCTATCCTCACAATAGGCATTTCCCCATATTAATTACTGTCTGTGAAATTTCTCTATTGATCCACCTTAGTGTTCTGTTTACCCTCTCAACTGCTGCCACAGCTTTGATTTGTTTTTTTTTTTTAGTCCATTGTTACCTACAAACCTTTTTCCTCTCAATTTAATATGCTGCAGCATGGGACCATTTAGTTTCCAATCCCTTTTGCCATTAACAAAACTCTAATATGTCTTCATTCACTCTTACAAATGTGCAAGGTACAAATATGAAGCTCTGTTCACTCAGAGAATGCTAATGTAGACAAGACTGTGCTAGCACATTAATAGTTTGTTGAGTTATGCTATTAGTAGCATTAAATTATGGCCAGGCCTAGAGGCCTCAACCGCATCAAAGCCTCATTATGGTGAAAGCCTGGTCACAGAAAGACATGTAAAAGAAGGGTTTGCCTTACTTTGTAGAGGGGAACTGAGACAGAGAGGTGAACCCCTGTCCCTGTTAAAGCATCTGGGACTGGGATTTTACTCAAAGTTAGTAATGTCCAGTGGCTAGGGGCTATATGGTCTGTGGGCCATGAGCCATGAAACATTCAAGAGCCGCATGGCATTTGGGCACCACCCTTGCTGCACCATGCTGGCTGTGTCATGCTGCTGCTTTGCCTACAACGGGGGCAGGATGTAAAAGCTGGAGGAATTGAGGGGGGGAGCTTGGAGGCCCTGGCTGCTGCTGCAGCTGGAGCAATGTGGGATGCAGTGGCTGGGTGAGAGCCCAGGAGCCACAAGTATCCCTTCACAGGTCACCAATTGGACATCCTTGTTCTTGGGAAGATGAGACAGAGTTTGTGGCAGAAATTGAATCAGGATATCCTGAACTCCTATCCACAGGACCATTCTTCCTTCCATACTGAGCGTGTAAAACAAATCTACATGTGAGAAGCATTTTAAATAGAAGTTATTTCATAAGGTTGTTTATTTTCTTTTCTACTTTTTTAAAGACTCAGAGTATACATCTTGTCACCAAAGTTTTCCTTCTGTAAATTCAAGATGGGTCTGGTACATTCACAACCTCAGCTAAGGCCCACTGAAGTCAAAGGGAAATTCCCCTAAGCTACAGTGCCCTGAAATAGGCTGCACTGCTTTGTAGGGGCTGTTTCCTAGACTGAAAGCAGTGTACCCATGCCAATGTATTGTTTGCAGTAGGCTACTTAGCAGGGCTGAGTGACAATGCAAATTAGCCTGCCTGTGACACGATACAAATGTGGAGATGCTTTTTCTAGTTCAGGAGGCATCTAATGGAGACTAGACTTGTTTGATTGAGGGCTATGCTTCTGGCCACAGTAAGTTTACCATATAGACATGGAAAAAGAGATTTCTTTAATATTTCTTTCCCAATGGAAATGATTGTCCGGAATTTGTTACCACACTCCTTCCCCACTTTCTTACTCCTTCCCTCTTACCAGTATATCACTGTTTAGTTTCCTGCTGTGATTTAAAAAAACAAACAAACCCAAAACAGCCATGTTAAATTGCAGCCTTTATTTGTCTCTATTTGCTAGTTTCCAGCCGAATTAAAACACCATTTTCCTATTTTTGGAATTAATCTGATTACTTACAGATTTTTACCTTAAATTGCATATGTCACCTCAAGTTTCATTTTTTCTCCCAGATCTGTTCTGAGCCAGTGTCTTGCTCACTGGTAGAAGAAATGTTGTCAAGTGGTTACAGTAAGAGATGCTTAAAAAGGTGGATCCCTAGGGTCTGTTCCAAAACCCAACAGTTCCTTGCTATAATTTCATTCATCATAGACAAAATTTGCAAACTTGGATGCTGAAAATTAAACCTTTTTATTTAGGTCTCTCAGGATAACAGCTTGCCTTAAACTTCAGAGGTGTTGACAATACACAACTTCCACGGACTTTTTAAATAGTTGTTGTGTGTGCAGGACACCACCAAAAACCAGGTCATATTCTGTGTTGCCTAGCGATAGGCTTACACTTCTAAATTTGTTTATGCAACTTAGGACTCCTAGACTATGCACTGACCACTGCAACATCACTCAGGGTACATACATTCAGGGAGGTTACAGGGAAATTAGATGAAGTTAAAAATGGCCACTCAATCTAAGGTAAATCAGGATGGGAGAACTGGGAGGGGGATTAGGTAGGGAAGCAGGGTGTGTGATGGGGATTAGGGGGTCAGGAGGTAAGCAGGGTCTGCATGGTGATCAGGGGAACAGGGATCCACCAGGGTTTGTGGGGAGACTTGGGGGGATTGGGGGCCAAGTGCTGTTGGGGTGTGGTTGGGGAGGCAAGAGGGGTCCATGGCAGGGCTTGGTAGGCCCCAGGATGGCTTGGCAAGATTGGAGGTACAAGCAGGGTCTGTGGGGAGCTGGAGGATGGAGCTCTCCCCACCCCCCATAGGACCATGGGTTATTTTTAGCTCCCCTGATTTCCCCCACCCCCAGACAAACAGTGCCCACATCCCAGCTGTCCCTCTCCTCACCCTGACTTCCTTGGCTGAAGGCAGCAGAAAATGCCAGTAAAACTGGCATTGGGAGTGTCTTGTGAGATGGTGGGGTTTGGCAGACTTGCAGGAGAGCTGGTTGATCCACAAGAGGAGGCAGTGGGTCATCTGGAGTTGGGGCGAGGGGCCGCAGGGCTCAAAATAGGCTGGTACTGGGGGGTGAGGGTAGGGAGAAGAAAAGTGCAGTTCTGGGGCTGGGGCCAGCAGCTGGGCTTTTCCAGCCCTGAGCTGCCCTGGAGACTGTACAGAATTTCAATTAGATCAGTCTGACTGGACGTGATCAAAGTTAGACTACATCTGAGGTAGAGTTAAGTAAGATTAAGTTGACAAGGTTATATGGGTGCATCTGATATCTTTTATTAGACCAGCTTAAATAGTTGGGATAAAAAAATTAGCAAGCTTTTGGGTTTAAAAACCTTTTGTCAGGCTGAGGAAGTCTCTGCAGTTGATGTGTGCTCTTCCTGGATGGAATGAATAGTAGAGAAGCCAGAGGCTGATATGCATGCAACAGGCAGTCAGTGAAGATATAAATTGAGGAGTCAGTGGGCGAGAGACAGGCTGGGTGGGGGGAGAAGAGGGATGAATGTAGCAGTTAAATAGTGGAGAGGTACCTGAGGAGTCGGATGTTAGGCAGGTTATAATGTGTCATAAATCCAATGTCTGTATTTAGTCCATGATTTTTTGCATCCGGGAGGATGATGAAGTGAAGTTCATAGGCTTGTCTCTGAGAAGTGTTTTGTAAGTTCCCTTTCAGGATTAGAACTGAGAGTTTAGATCTGCACCTCCAGAAATGTAATATATCTCATCCAGTGCACTGAATGCACTGATGGAAAATACACAGGAGAAACCAAACAGCAACAGTGTACCAAAATGAACACACTCTGAAAATCTATCAAAACAAAAATACCCGTTTACCTGTGGGTGTACATGTCTCACAAGGCAACCACTCTGCCTCTACTCTCAGCTCTAATCCTCAAAGGGAATTTACAAAACACCATTCATAGACAAGCGTATGAATTTCACTTCATAAATCTACTGAATACAAAAAGTCATAGACTAACTATAGACATTGGATCTATGACCTGCTATAAGCTGCCTGCCATTGGATAACTCCAGATAGCCTCTCTTCATTTTACCAGTTACATTCTATCACCAGGTCAACATTTCCCTCTCTTCCTCTTCCCCTCCCCCCCCCCACTTATTTGTCTCACACCTATTGTTTCCCATGGCTTCTGATCTTCACTGCCATACATTTGCATTTTCACAGACCTGAATTTTGCATATTGCTTCTATTCCGCTCAGGAGAGCACACAAATACCAGCAGACTCTTGCTATGTGTGAAGAGGGGTGTTTGTGTCTGAAAGCTTGCAAAAAACATTTTTTTCCAGCTATTTAGTTGGTCTAATAAAAGATATCACATTTACCCAAAGAACCTTTTCTGAAATTTGCTAAGTATGTACTCAATCCCATCATCCAAATCATTAATAAAGGAACCACTATAATGGAACTATTCAAGTCAAGGTTGTTTGCATAAATTAACTCCATCTGCAAACCATTTCATAAATGAAAATGAGATTGGGAATGGTAAAATATTGCTGTGATATGCCCTGATCTAAGATTTTGGTTAGCTGTGTCGTTGAAACATACTCCTGGGGTGTTCTCACATTTTCAAGAGTGTTCTTCAGACCAAACTCTTCCCTGCTGTCTGCTGCTTTACCACTGGGAACAGAGGTAGATGATCCAAAGGTCACCCCACTGAGTGAGGGCACCTCAACTTTACCACCACCCCCAGGTCTTACCAGCTCTTCACAGAAGAGATTTTGCCATCTAGAAGAATCACACTCTTGCCCTGTCATGTGCTCAGAAATTATAGGTCCTGCCCAACCCATTCTGTGTAAGAGGCCTGTCTGTATGGTCAAATGATCTCAGCTCACACTTAGCACTGTGATAAGTTATAAAAGAAGATTTATTATAAAAAAGAAGAGCAACCATAAGAAATCAGTAACTATATGCTGAGATATGGATGAAGATATAAGAATAAAGAAACTGGAGGAAATATCTTGCCTTGCATCTTTAATCTAAAAATGCAGCTTTTACTCATCTCAAAAGGTTGGAAAGCAGATCCTGCCTCTGAGTTTCCTGTCAGGGGACACATCTGATGAGATGCTGGAAGCACAGTAGACTAATTCTATGGTGCTTAGCACATCATGGCAAAAGCTGCGCTAATGCAAAGTAGAATTAGTCTAATACACATTAGCGTCATATAAAAAACATGCACTAGTCTACTGTGTAGTAGCACTGATTACAGCACATTGACTTTAGTACCTTAACTATGGCACATTAAGTTTACTACCTGTTATTACAGGTACTAAACTTAATGCACATGCCCAAAGTCTCCTGCAAATTATCTTCTCAACCTAATACATTTAGCTTGCTAGCTGAAGAGCTAAAGCACTTCCCAGGAAACTTTTGACAGCTACTTGTTCCTATGGCAAGACTTAAGTATGGTTTCTTATCTAACCATTTGTATATATTATTCATTGGATTCTTAGGGAGAATGATATTCTTGTAATTTCCATGAAGGCTAGGTACAGACATTTAAAAAATCGAAGGTAATTTATGTGTTTTTTTTTGTCTAAGCAGTGTAGTTTAGATCAGTAGTGAACAGAATACATATTTGCCCTTTAGTGGGGGTTGCGGGGAAAATCTTAGACTGGGTTCTGCCATTTTTAAACCAGTCTATGTGTGCTGAACTTATGTTCTGTTATGGGTGTACAACGGTTTATGTTCAGTTATATTGATAAAAGTGTAGTGTCTGTACCTAGTCAAAGTTCTTCCTGCTCCAATAAAGATACCATATCTTTCTTTCTTCTCCAGTTGTGACTAATATCCTTCTCTTAATAGCCAGGTGTCATTCCCACTACAGGTCTTTCCTGTTAAAATGTAAACTTGTCACTGTGTGGAAGGGCCTGGCTCAAGTGCCTCAGACCATGTCCTCAAAAGGTCTATTTGACTGGCCATTAAATATACCCATGTCAGATGCTGTTTCTTAGTGATTACTTCTCTTGTGTATAAAACTCATTTTAAAGAATAACTCTTAAAAATCATTATCTGTTATGCAGTCTCAGCTTTACTATACCAAATAAGACATACATTTGTATCAAATACCACAATGCACAATGGTGACGCATAGGGGGTGCATGGAGATCACTGGTGCACCCCCTCACAGGCAGTGCTCCCTGCTTAGGTGACGGGCATCTGTGCATCTGGTACCCCCACTCCCCAGCCAAAGCTCACAGAAGGGGACGTGTCGCTTCCTGGTTGGTGTGATCAGCCATGGGGGGACCCCCCCTTGGTTGCTAACTCAGGTGGCACCAGTCATCCATGACAATGTATATAACTATAAGGATGATAAGGCTTGACACTACCTATCCACAGAGACTGCACATACCATATTTGTAAAATTCAAGCAAACATGCAAGAGATTCCCTGAACACCTCAACATATCATAGGCTTGTGACAGTTGCTACTTCTGTTTTTTTGCCATCCCAGTGCAAGTCCAGGATTTACCCTGAATTGTTGTAATGCACTTTAGCTATTGAGTTATTGGCAGTAATTTGAACGTCAAGGAAATTAATGGAATCAACATTCTACAATCTAAAATCATTTTTTACTTAAGTCACTTGAGTTTTGTGAAGATGAAAGTTATAGAACTTCCAGAGGAAGTGGCAGCTACGGATCTATCAAGTCAGTGACTGTGAAACTGATATCAGCTGTTTCTTTGTTTCATCAATTAGTTTCTCAGGGCACTTACACACATGCAGGGAGGTACGGTCTTGATTAATCAATCAGTGTGCTCCAGCAGCCTCTAGTGTATCAGCATGTCTATGCTGAAAAATGGCAGTGGGGTGCTTTGGACTAAAGCTTGTTGAGTCGTGCTAATTAAAAGTGCCCCCTCCTGGATTCCCAGAGCACATCTATAAATGCCCTCAGTGTCAGCTGCAAGCTATGAGGTTTTTTTGCCACTCACTTTTCTCTGGAATACAATAATTCTCTAACTTGTAGATCATGTCTGCATTGGGGCAGTGAAGAAAATGAAGAGTGAATTGAAGTGTGAAGTGAATACTTCAATGCATTGAAACCCCATATGGTTGCAACCACTTGTGAATAAAATAACTACAAAAAACCATTAGGAAGATAAAGGTACACTTGAAATTAATCCCTGACTCGCATGGAAGCTTATTTTGCATCTGTTAGAAAGGTGAGGTATTTGACATAAAGCTATCAGAATGATGGGATGTGGGTGCAGCCAGATTTCATCTTCAGCCATTATGACTATAGAGGCAGGGCTGTAGTCTCTTATGCCTCTCTCTCTTACACTTTCACAGACAAACTAAGTTAACCATGTCTAGCTGATATGGTTTTAAATATAACAGTTCTTCCCTGTTCTCAGTGCCAGCGCTAATTTAAAGTAATGTTAGTCAACATATAATGCAATTTCATTTTCCAATGTAGATACACTCACAGAAGCCCATTCAAGTTTGACACCGAACTTAATGCAGGCTTAATAAAGGTTCTAGTGATGTGCTTCACTGCTGCCTTTCATCTGTGCAAAAAACTGGCCATGTCTACACAAGACACTGATTGTGCAGCTGTTATTGCACAGTCATTTAGTACTTGCATATCTAAGTACTAAATGACTGTGCAGTAATTGGCATTACTGCACTGTAGAATCTCTGCACGGTGCCTGCCTTCAAGAAAGGAAGGCAGGAAGATCCAGGGAACTACAGGACAATCAGTTGGACCTCAATCCCTGGAAAGATCACGGACAAAATTATTAAAGAATCCATCAACAACAGGCTAACAGACGGCATTATTCTGAGAGACAGCCAACACAGCTTCATTACGGATGGGTCATGTCTGACCAACCTCATCTCTTTCTATGACCAAGTGACAAGTCACCTGGACAGGGGAGGAGAGGTTGATGCCATTTCCTAGGATTTCAAAAAAGTCTTTGACTTGGTCTCCCATGATGTCCTCGTGACAAAATTGGGGAACTGCAGCCTTGATGAACTTATGGTCCAATGGCTGGGTAACTGGCTCCATGGTCAGACCCAGAGAGTGCTAGTCGATGGAACTGAGTCATCATTGTGCATGGTGACCAGTAGCATCCCTCAGGATTCAGTACTCAGACCAGTACTCTTTAATGTATTCATAAATGACCTGGATTCAGGGGTCAGAAGTGGACTGCCTAAGTTTGCAGATGACACCAAATTATACAGACGTGCGGTCACACCAGAGGATAGCCTGGGGATTCAGGCTGACCTGGACAGTCTTGCAAAGTGGGCAGATCAAAACCTGATGACTTTCAACATAGAGAAATGAAAGATGCTCCACCCCAAGAGAAAGAACCCACATCATATGTATCAGCTTGGCAGTGCTACACTCACTAGCACTATGACTGAAAAAGACGGGGTTCATGTTTGACCCCAGATGAGTATGAGGCCACGAAGGCAATGCCGCAGCCAGCAAACCAAATAAACCCCTGGCTTGCATCTACTGATGCATCTCAAGAAAGACCCAAGATGTTATCCTTCTACTTTATTTGGCTTTGCTGAGGCCACAGCTGGAGTACCGCATCCAATTCTGGGCTCCACCCTTTAAAAAGTATGTGGAGAAGCTTGAAAGAGTCCAAAGGGGAGAGAGTCACATGATCAGCGGTCAAGTGAGCAGACCTTATGAGGGGAGGCTGAGAGGCATGGGACACTTCAGCTTGGAAACATGTAGAATCAAGGGGGACTTGGTGGCATCCTATAAGTATACCAGGGGTGTGCATCAGGATCTGGGAGAACATCTGTTCACCAGGGCACCCCAAGGAAAGACAAGGTCCAACAGTCACAAACTGCTGGAAGACTGTTTTAGACCAGACCTAAGGAAAAAAAAAACTACTTTACTGTCTGAGTTTCCAGAGTCTGGAATAGATTTCCCCCAGAAG
The DNA here is from genome assembly GCF_052110815.1 of Crocodylus siamensis. NCBI lineage: Eukaryota > Metazoa > Chordata > Crocodylia > Crocodylidae > Crocodylus > Crocodylus siamensis. Next base: position 86,712,583 of record NC_143396.1, on the reverse strand, counting down.
TGGTGCAGGCACCTACTCTGGACATGTTCAAGAAGCACTTGGATCATTATGTTGCTGGGGTCATCTGACCCCAGCTTACTTCCTGGCCTTTGGGCAGAGCGCTGGACCTGATGATCTCATGAAGTCCCTTCTAGTCCTAATGTCTAGGAAGTCTGTGAAGCCTATGGCTTCCTGGTGACACTGAAAGTGCAGAAGCTCATTAATACTGTGCAGTAATGTCCTGTCATGGTTTGTGTCCCATGATGCTACTGCGCAGTAAATGTCTCCTGCCTTATTTGTTTCAGTTTTCACAGGCAAGTTCAGCTCCCAGACTATTGCACCAGCCAGCACAGCTTGGAGGGGGAGGTAAGCAGCCCTCAGTGGTGAAAGAACAGGTTAGGGACCACCTAGAAAGGCTGAATGTATATAAGTCCATGGGGCCAGATGGGATGCACCTGAGGATGCTGAGGGAGTTGGATGATGTGATTGCCATGAGTTTTCAAAGATGATGGCCCATGGCTCTGCAATCAGGAGAGGTCCCAGATGATTGGAAAAAGGCAAACATAGTGCCCATATTTAAGAAAAGGAAAAAGGAGGATTCAGGGAACTACAGACCAGTCTGCCTCACCTCAGTCCCTAGACAAAATCATGGAGCAGGTCCTCAAGGAATCCATTTGTAAGCACTTGAAGGAGAAAAAGGTGATTAGGAACAATCAGCATGGGTTCACCAGGTGCAAGTTATGCCTGACAAACCTGATTGCCTTCTATGATGAGATGACTGGCTCTGTGGATATGGGGAGGCTGGTGGATGTGGTTGTGGCAGCACAGTAGGGGACACTACTATGCAGAACCACCCATCTCACTGTGCCAGGGTCAAAACCATGCTTCAGGAGTGTCTTGTGGGGAGCCTTTGGCTGGCTGTCCCCTTTCCTGACAAACGCCTGCTAGCCTGGGGTAACGCTGCCACCATCCAGGCACTGGTTAGGGCTTTGTGAGGCCCAGGGTACATAGACCCTGCAAGCCTTGGGGATGCCTTGACCACTGGTAATATTTCTGGGTGCTTCTTTTAGCATGAAGCCTCCAAGGGTAACCTCAGGTATGACTGAGGGAAACAACAAACAGCCAATCTCTGTGGAGAGGAGATGCCCCTTTTCAGCCCCTTACACAGTGAAAGAGCCTGTCATGCTGTAACCTGATACCTTTATTGATCAGGGGAAAAGGAGGGGTAGAACAAAGGAGTTTGAAAAACACTGTGAGCAAACCAAAATAAGTTGAGTCTTACAGATCTTGGGTATGGGGACCCTTTTAATACACATCTGAATTATTTAGTTATAATCTCTTAGCTAGTTTCCAGGTTTTTATTCACTCATTCATCCAGAGAGTCTCTGGAGGATGTTGCTTGTGTCCTGTTCCAAAATGTCACTGGAGGAAGAGAGAGAGCTTCCCCTCCCCTCAGGAATTTACCTAGCCTGATTACCTGGGTGACCAGGTTGAACCAAATAGCAAGCAAGTGAAAGAGAAAGGGATGTAGCTGAGCTGACCCAAGCAGGGACAGACAGAGGGGGATTTCTTCACAATGGTGTACTTGATTTTAGGAATTATTTTGATACAGTTTCTCAAAACATTCTCCTTGCAAGCTAAGGAAATATGGGCTGCCTGAATGGACTGTAAGGTGGATCAAAAACCATCTGGAGCATTGGGTTCATAGAGTAGTAATCACTGGCTCGATGTCTAGTTGGCAGCTGTTATCAAGTGGAGTGCCCCAGGGAATAATCCTGGCGCTGGTTTTGTTCAATGTCTTTACTAATGACCTGGATAATGGCATACAGTGCACCCTCAATATGTTTGCAGATGACACCAAGCTGGGGGGGAGTAGTAGATGTGCTGGAGTGCAGGGTAGGATTAAGAGTGACCCAGGCAATTTGGAGGATTGGGTCAAAAGGAATCTCATGCGGTTTAACGAGCACAAGTGCAAAGTCCTGCACTTAGGACAGAACAATCCCATGCACCAGTACAGGTTGGGGGCTGACTGGATGGGCAGCAGCTCTACAGAAGAGGACTTGTGGGTTACAGTGGACAATACGTTGAATATGAGCCAGCAGTGTGCCCTTGTTGCCAAGAAGGCTAGTGGCATACTGGGCTGCATTGGTAGGTGTGTTGCCAGTAGGTCAAGGGAAGGGATTCTTTCCCTGTATTCAGCACTGGTGAGGCCACATCTGGAGTACTGTGTTCAGTTTTAGGCACCCAACTACAGAAAGGATGTGGACAAATTGGAGGGAGTCCAGGTGTCAAAAATGGTGAGGGGGCTGGGGGACACGACTTACAAGAAAAGAGCGAGGGAATTGGGCTTATTTCATCCAGAGAAAGGAGACTGAGAAGGGGCTTAATAGCAGCCTTCAACTACTTGAAGCGGGGTTCAAAAGAGGGTGGAGCTAGACTGTTCTCAGTGGTGGCAGATGACAGAACAAGGAGCAACAGTCTGAAGTTGTAGCAAGGCAAGTTTAGGATAGATTTTAGGATGAATTTTCTCACAAGTAGGGTAGTAAAACACTGGAACAGGTTATCCAGAGAGATGGTGGAAGCTCCATCTTTGCAGGTTTTCACAACCTGGCTAGACAAAGCTTTGGCTGGGATGATCTGGTTGGGGATGGTCCTGCTTTGAGCAGGGGGTTGGACTAGATGACCTCCTGAGGTCCCTTCCAGTTCTGACTTCCTATGATCCTACAATTTCTAGAACAATAACAAGATACCTGCATATTATCTATAACGTTAATAAAATACAGTGCAGCATAATCCATCTGTGCAAGAAACAGGAGTTACAGTTCTTATGAAAGCCCTGAAGTATTTTCTGCTTTTTAAATGTTAAAGAGGATTTTAAATTCTCAGTCGTAATATTACATTAATGTAGTTTACTGCATCAATTTACACTCTCTTTCCTGGATCTTGTACATTTTCCTTATAAGTCTCTATCAACTCTATTGGATTTTCTTAAAATTCACTGCGGCAAAACCCTAGCCTTTGTTAATCTGACTGCACAGATATTAATTCTCCATTATTTTCTTTTAGTTTATACAGCAGGAATGGAGGGGCAGGTGAGAGGTTTGTTAGGCTGTGAGTGCTTGTTAAGCAGTCGGGAATGCAGAAACTGCTAAACAAAACCAAACCTTGCTCTCGGGCTGAAAAGTTGAAGTGATGTGTTTAACCTTCGTGCTATTGCTTCTGTTTCACACAGAGGGGTTTTCACAGTGTTGTAATAAGAACCTAAAGGTTAATGCAGATGTGTAAATGAGAGCAATGTTGCACATTTTTTGACACAGGCTCCTATCGGTGAATATGTTAGTGACAGCTCTGAGTAACTGTAACTGTGTCCACAGTGTGAAAATTACATGATTTGGAAACTATCCATTTGAAACATAGATTCAGTTAGACATTTGAGGTTATGGGCTCACACCAGAATGCCTCTAATAGTTTGGTATTTTAGAATCAGAACTGAACATTTGGCTGGTTGTAATCTTTGAGTTAAATTTACCATTGTTAGTCTTAGCAGTATTTGAGAGTGTGATTATGAAAAGAAAGCATATCATTTGTGAAGACCTCTAATATTCTGCAACCCATTAGGGAAGGGAATTGGGAGGAAATGTAAAGAATAAGTTACTTCTGACTTCTTTTTCTGTGTGCTGGCAAGCTCAAATGTGATAACCTCTTAGTTTCATAGTTTGTAGGGTTGGAAGGGACCTGAGCACATCATCAAGTCCGACCCCCTGCCATGGCAAGAAAGAGTACTGGGGTCAAACGACCCCAGCAAGGTGTACATCTAGCCTCCTCTTAAAGACCCCCAGGGTAGGAGCCAGCACCACTTTGCTTGGAAGTTGGTTCCAGATCCTAGCCGCCCTGACAGTGGAGTAGCGTCTCCTGATATCTAGCCTAAATCTACCCTCTTCCAGCTTGTGACCGTTATTCTTAGTCACTCCTGGTAGCATTTGGAGGAACACGGACTCCCCCAATACCTGCTGGTCCCCCCTGACTAGTTTGTAACAGGCCACAAGATTCCCCCTCAGCCTTCTCTTGTGCAGGTTGAACAGGTTCATGTCCAGTAGCCACTCCTCCTAAGGCCTGCCCTGCTGTCCCCTGATCATGTGAGTGGCCCTTCTCTGGACCCTCTCCATGCTGTCCACATCCCTCCTGAAGTGCGGTGCTCAGAACTGGATGCAGTACTCCAGCTGCGGCCTGACCAGTGTCACATAGAGGGGGAGAATCACTTCCTTGGACCTGCTTGAGATGCATCTGTGGATGCATGACAAGGTGTGGTTGGCCTTCCTGACAGCATACCCACACTGTTGGCCCATGTTCATCTTGGCATCAATGATGACTCCAAGATCCTTTTCTGCCTCTGTACTGATGAGAAGGGAGTTACCCAGCCCACAGGTATGGTGCTGGTTCTTCCTCCCCAGGTGCAGCACCTTGCACTTGTCAGTGCTGAGTGAGGTTATTCTGAGGTTATTTTGTTGATACTGCATCAAAACTGGATGAATCACAGAAAATATTCATTATTTCAAGAAAGTCTAGGAGCATCCATGTTTCTATCTTGCTCCTTTCATAGAAAAGTATCTATATTGATCTATCCAAAACTTCAGGCCATGTGAAAAGAGCAGGCAGAGGAGCCAGGCAGAAAATGTAGATTGAATCTGTCCTTTTGTCTTCCCACCACTCTTCTGCATATACCTACAGGCAATGCAAGGTTGGAAACGTAACACTTGTTTTGTCCCATCCTGTGCCAGCCTGTGGCTATCAGCAAAACTTTGAGGCTAAAAATCAATTATTATGCTTAAAATTTGGAGTCCTTTTTTGAACAAATAATTATAGCTACATTTATAGCTATGTAAAGATAATTCAAAACACAATTCTTTGTAACAATAATACTTTATTATAATGAATAATAGGCTCAGTAATTCCAGTTAGACTGTTTAGTTCAGTCCAATTTATTGCCCCTTGATAATTTTGATGCTCCTAGTATTCAGGCATACTAGACTGTTGCAGAATGTGCAACAAATACATCATGCAACTGGATGGTAGTCACATTTATCAGAATCTTGGATCATAAAATACATATAAGAAGAGACTCTATTTTCCTATCCATTTACTCACTTCCTGTGGTTTTGTAATTCAAATAACATTGAAAAAATGTAGATCTCAGCTGTTTCCTCTGACCAAAAACTGTTTTTCTGTTTCCCTGAAGAGATTTCTTTCTTAAACTGTTATTATCTCTGTTGAAATAGCCAATGACCTAGGTCCATGATGGGGATAATGACCAACACTGAGTCAGCTAGAATTGGCCAGAACCTTTTCGGAGCATTTTCAACAACTTCTAATATTTTGAGTCAATTGAAAAACCATGTTGGTTTGTAACAGTGCTATAGAAATGTAATAATGTTCTTTAAAACCCTATAGGATTTTAAACAGTATTGTAGGGGTTTCTTTGAGCTGCTTATGGAACTCTACAGCAGGCTGAGTTCTCTTTTAATCTATTGTGTAAAAACACAATGCCATTTAAAGGTTATTTCTATTACACTCCAGTGCACTTTCCCATAAAAGTGCTACATAAAAAAATATTTTCTGTCATGAGTGAGGCTCATGTAAATAGCACACTTTTCTAATTTATATGGTAATGAACTACTTTCAAGTTGATCTTTGGACTTATCAACTATGCAAAAGAACAGTTAATGGACATGTATGTAAAAGTAGTGAGGGGTAAGTACATACATGTGTTGGTTGGTGTGTTTTCAATAGCGGCACTTATTGGCAGAGAAATATGCATTTGAAATAAACAAGAGAGTAAGACATAATAAGCAAACTACCCATGGCAAAGAGAGAGAGAGAGAGAATTGGTGTAGATTGGGAAAAATTGACACTTTCAGAGTGTTGTCCATTTATATCTGTAATAGAGTTTTCCTGTATTTCTAATATATATCATAATTGCAGACTAGGATAACTGTGAGGAGACCACAAGTGTGTCCAGTAAGATTAATGTGAGGTATAGAGTACTTCAAATTAATTTTCTAAAATGAGATTAATTTGGCTTTTCATGTGCTGTTCCATTTAATTTAGAAAGTAATTCCTTAATTGCCATCTTTTAGGGAAGGCTTTTTATTTAATCCCTGGGAATGTCAATAGTGATAGTGGGTGCTCTACAAGAGTTAGAGATTTTGCAGATCTGGACTTTGGATGAACTTGACAAAAGTTCAGAGAATTAATTTTACTTGAGTTTATTAGTGAGGAACTATAGCAAATATTCTCTGACTTTTGTAAGAGATATTCAGAGAACTAATTTTGCAGATGAGTATATTTCCTCAAAAAATAGAGTTTTGGGATGGTCCAAGCAATTTACAAATGTGGGCCAACTTGTAGAAAAAATATTGGAAAAGTCAAAACATTTTCTTTCAACAGTTTTGCACCAGCGTGCTTTGATTTGTCTGTTTAAAACAGTGCTTCTGCCTTCAACAATTTAATAAGAATTCTTTAAAGGAGTGAACAGGGTTAAAATACAAATGACGAAAAAAAAGTTGTTTGGGGTTAGATGAAATATTTTGGTCAGCTTCATTTTTTTGTTTCCCTTTTTGCTGAGAGAGAAAAATATTTCAGATTAACCCAGAATAAAAATGTATTTAACTTCTTATATTCAGGCAGCAAATCAAAAAGCAGTTATTCCTACTGTTCTATTGTCAATGCAGTAACTGGAGATGCCTAAGGTGTCCCAAGTTTATATCAGATTATATGTTTATGATTTTTTATATCACTATAATATTCCAGGTACATCAAAGCACAGATAAGGATGTCTCTGCCCCAGGGAGTTTGCCAACTAATTTAAGATATTAGGTAAGCAGGGCACAACACAATAATGGAGAAAGGTTGGCAAATAGAACATCACATGATGGCTAAACTAAGGAGGTTCTTCCAAGAAAGCAAATCTTCTTTTTCTTCTTTGTACTGAGTTGATAAAATATAATTCCTTCAGCCTCTTCTCCCTTGCCTACTGTTACTATTTGGTGTGATTAGATGGAAATATGAAAGGAGTGGCAGCGCACTTGTAGTGCCTGCCACTTCAAGGGCTGAGTCAGGCAGCCAGCAGGTGCTTTATTGTGGCAGCCATTTTAGAATGCTAACTGCCTGTATAAACACAGCAGTTTACTGCTGCTGGCAGGCAGAAACATCACCTGGCTGAGCTGCATAGAACACCTAGCAGGTAGGAGGTGGAGGCTATTGGTCCTGGGCATGACTTAAAACTGCACCCTGCTGGGGATGGGTGTCCTGGTGGGGTTCCTGGTGTTGTGGGAGCCCCCAGGAAATGCCAGGCCAATTACCTGCCCAGTGAAATGCAAGGAGGGATGCCTTAACTCCAGCCTCCATCTTTGGGTGGGCTTTGGAGGCAGTTGTAGGAGTAGTGGGGTGAGGCACAGCAAGCAGTGCCACCTGAGCCCAGTAGGGATGGGAGATCCTGGAGACCACAGAAGGGGTAGTGTGAGGAGTATAGTGTGTGGCCCCACACAGAATAGGGCTAAACAGGAGTAGGCCTGAAGGGTGTGAGGAGGGGGCTAAGTAAGGCTGAATGGGAGTAGGCCTGAAAGACAGTCCCAGGGGTGTGTTGAGTAGGGCTGAACTGGGAGCAGGCCTGAAGGTAGCGCAGGCCAGCCCCATGAGTAGTTGATTGGGAAGACTATGAGAAGACCCCAGAGTGGGGTGTGGTGTAGATGCCCTAGTGAGGGCATAGTAGGAACCCCAGGAGAGGGGAGTAGGCCAAAGTAGGTCTTTGGACACTTGAGGTTGTCGTTGGGCCAGAGGCCGAGCAGGGGGCTCAGCCAGAGTGTGAGGGGTGAGTCCGGACCCCGGTAAGTCCTCCGTTGTTGGGAGGCTGAGTGTGGGTCAAAAGAAAGACCTGTAATTGAGCACAATGACCTGCTGTTTTGGAGGGGGCTGGGGTGTGAGAGTCCCTTTGAGAAGCCTGAGCACCAGTTGTGGGGTGGGTTAAGGACATCATGTGGGTGCCATCTCCAAGGCATGGGTTGGGGTGTAGGGAATGCTGGAGTCACAGACAGTGCCCGCTGGCATTGGGACATGTAATGGGCAGTCTTCCACATTTACTATCCATTTATGGGAACAGCAAAGGTGTGGCAGGTGAGACAGGATGGATTGCCCCATAGAGACAGGTGGGTGGGCCGGCATAGGACCTGGTCCCTAGCTTGCCACTTGTCACACAGTACGTGATAGAAGAACCACACAAGATGAGCCATGCAAGACAGCAGTAGGAAAATACCTACCAGCAACAGAAGTGAGTGCTGCTGTTTGTGCCTTTGGAAGACAGAAACACTATCCAGTATCAAACACTACTAGTGCCAGCACGCAGATAGGAGGAGCATTCAGAAAATTGTCAGCTGGGCAAAGAAAAACTATTTGCCTTCAATTATCTGTTTTTTTTTTATATATATAGCCTCCCTTGACATCACTGCACTTATCACAACATGGATGCATCATGACTTTGCCCACCTTCTGGTAGTCATTGCCCTGCATGTCTTCAGCTGCTGTAATCACTTGATTGTATAATTGATATTCTTCCCACAAAATTCTTGCTCAGCTCTAACAACAGGTAAACCACCAAGGGAGTCAAATCTGGTGAGCAGTCTGGATAGGGAAAACATTCAAAGATGCATTTTGTTGTAGTGTTCTGTACAACTTGGACTGTGTGTGGTGAGGCATTGTCCTGGAAAGCAGGATTCCTTGACTCAAGTTTCCTACAGTACTCGTTCTTTGTTGATTCTTGCAAGCATAATGGTTCACTGGCATAGAACTCCTCACTGCTTGCCTTGCCTGTTGAAAGGCAGTCATGATCACTGAGTTACTGCCCTCAAAACACCTGTGTTCACAACCTTACTAACAATTGCCATTTTTTTGAATTTCTGTAGAGGTGGTGACCTATAGATAGAGTCACACTCAGTGCAAGAGGAGTGGAGGGTTTCCAATGTAACATCAGTTTTTTTAAATGGCTCTCGGGGTGATCTAAGGAACTTTAAACCAGTGAATCTAACCTCAGTTCCCTTAATAAAAATCTATAATAAAAAATCGAATTTATAGGAAGAAGACATGTTGTGGAAAGTCAATATAGTTTTGGTGAAGAAAAAACATGTCTTACCATGTTGCTGAAGTTCCATGAAAGTGTCAGCAAGAACATGGATAAGGGTGATCCAGCTGATATAGTATACTTGGATTTTCAAAAAGCTTTTGATAGGTCCTTTACCAAACATTCCTAAAGAAACTTGGCTATCATGGAACCAGTAGGAGAGTCTTCTCGTTGATCAAGAGCTGGTTAAAAGACAGGAAATGAAGGGGAGAACTAAATGAGCATTTTTTCAGAAATGTACAGAGTGAGATCCCCAAGGATCTGTGCTAGGACCCAGGCTGTTCAACATGTTCAAAATAAATGATCTGGAAAAGGGGCTAACTAGTGACCTGAAAAAAAGAAGAACATTATATAAAATTATTCTAGCTATTGAAATCCAAAGTTTATGGTGAAGAGTTAGAGAAAGATCTTACAAAACAGAGTGAGTGGGCAATAAAGTAGTAGATAAAAATAAACATTGATAAATATAATGTAAGGCACTGGGGAAAAAAACCCACTTAACTATACTTAATAATTGGCTCTAAATTAACTAGTCTGAAAAGTGATCTTAGAATCACTGTGGATAGTTTTGTTTTATACCCTGTGCTACCTGGAGCTGCTTATTAATTCAGTTGAAATCACTTAGTCAATAACTGCACTAGGACTGATATCTAAACCTAAACTGATAAAAGTAATGAGCTGGTAGAGGTACAGAAATAATAATAAAAAATGTACTTCTCAATTGATTCAGTATGTCTTGATTGATTTTTTTTTTTTTAAATTTATAAACAGGGGAGACAAAATGGGCTTTGTGTAGGTTTTTCAAAAGCATTTAATATGGTTAGGCACCTAAAGCCCAGAAGACTTTCAGTAGAAGTTAGGGACCTAAGTCTAAAAGCCTTTTGAACATTCTCCCCTGTATATATGTAAGTGGTTATGCACACATATATAGTACATGAGGGATCTATGAAGTTCACAGTGGGAATGGGGTGTGCAGCAGTGGGAAAATACCTACCAGCTCCTTTAATCTTGCAGGTTCTCCTGCCCACCCCCCTACCCCCACAGATGATTGGTGGAGGGGCCCCACTGCTCGCCGCTTGCTCCTGATCAGTGGGGAGGCACAAACCATGGTTTTAAATATGACAGCATTTTTGCCACTTGCTGCTGATTGGCCGAGGGGCCTGGCAGCCATGCTGTTTGTTGCTGACTAGCCGGGAGGCAAAAACAGCATCACATATGAAACTGCAGTTTTTGCCTCCCTGCTGATCAGGAGTGAGCAGCGAGTGGTTGGGGGAGAGGGGGCATGTGGGGAAACCTGCAAAATAAAAGGAACCGTTGTTCACCCCACTCCTGCTGTGAATTTGGTAGGTCACTAATAGTACATACATAGTACACACAATATGAAGTATTAGACTGAGATTGTGTCTACCTTGTGCAGATGTTATGTCATAGGTCTGCTTTTCTCATACTGTCTAGGTCAGCTTGTTTTACTGGTATTTACCATGGAACTATTCTTCATTCAGTTTAATATGAACTTAGAGATCATTTAACATTGGCATTTCAGTTTTCTCTATCTCTTGTCCAGCCCATCTGTGGTAGCTGATGTACTGGGCGAAAGGTGTAATGGAAAATAAGAGGCAAAGAAGAAGAATCTGAGGAGTATTGATTGGGTATTCTGGAATCTGATAAATACTGAAATAAACCAAACCAGAAACACAGTAATAGCAGAATAGATATGGAGAGAGTCTGGAATGGTGTAGTACAGTGGTGTTCAACTTCTTGGCTCTGTGGGCTAGATGAGTGTTGCAAGGCCCATCTTGAGGCCTTGCACCACTGCTTCTCACCTGTTTCTGCCAGGATTTGTTCCCAGTGGCCCAACACTGCCCCCTGTATGCTGGCATTGGGCCTTGGGGCTCTGACATTGCCTCCACAGGATGGGAGTGTGTCCTGGGTAGCCCAGTGCCACCCCTGCCCCTGCCCCTGCCCCTGCATCAGGTTTGGGTCCTAGGGCACAGCACTGCTTCTGCCTAGCCATGTGCACTGGGATCAGGCATCAGACCCAGTGTGCAGGGCCTGGGGATCCCTATGGATCCAGAGTTTAGGCAGCAGGGGAGTGGTGGCACAGTTCCCCTGCCACCAAACTTCTGGACCCATGGGGAGCCCCGTGGGTCTGATTACATGGCACTGCCAGTTCGATCTACTCTGGAGGCCAGAGGTTAAGGACAATAATAGCAGAAGAATGCTGTGGGGCTTGCAATAGTATGATGCTAAGCAATGGAGTTTATACCTAATTCTGGAGGGCTAGACTCTATTCTCTATATGAAGTGCCTAAATGAAGATAGGTGATTAAATTTGATTCTAATCCATCTTGTCCAAGTCTCTGAAAATTCCTTAATGCATCTACTTTTGTAACATATGTTTATCTAAGCCGTATGACTAATTCACAAAAAAGCGATAAAGAGGAGAAAGGACTCATTCTCTGTTTGTAATAGCTAAGGTTTTGAGCAGGAGAGAAAAACATCACACCAAGGTATCTGAGTTTGAATGCAGGGATTGTTCTCTGAAAATTTCTAACAGAATTTTGAAGAACAGACACCTAATGGGGTTTTGAAGAATTTTTTGTTTATAATTATACAATTGTGTATAATTGTTATATATTTTTCTGAACACTATTCAAGTACTCATTTTTGATTATCTAGGAACTTCAACTTTACATGCTATCAGAACTATAGAGTAAGGTGGCATACTGTGTTTAAGTAAAAGTGGTTCAGAATCAAATTCTGGCTTCAGATCCTTTGAGGCTTTGGGGATGTTTGAAATCCAGATCTAGATCTAGACTTAAATTTTGCAAATAGCTACTATTTTTTTAGTTGCATAAATCAAATGCCTAGGCTTGAAGGTCTCCTCAAACCTGCAGGTATTCAAAATCTAGATTAGAATTTTTCTTAAACTGGAGCCCATTCCTGTTTCAAAAGAAAAGGTCACAGGAGATGACCAAAACCATTAAATTAGTATAATAAAAATAGGTTTTATAGTTTCTTTTCATACATCCACTTCTTTCAATCACAATTTATTGCTTTAAATTTGTTCTTTGCCATGTTACAATAGTAAAGGCAGAAAATTAAAGGGAAGCTTACTGACTGATTGACAATATTTAAAGAAAACTGTTGATATAATGACCAAAATTCTGTCAAATACACAAAACAGCTTTTGACCCCAAATTCTAGAAGCAATGTTATCAGACAGTGCTCACAGTAATATTAGAACTAAAATCAGTCCTTTGGGTTTTTAGTTTATCTTGTCTCTCTAAAAAAATAAACAAACAAAAACTAGAAGGCATATACTACATCCAGGATTAACAGTCAGACCAAGTTTGAGCTCAGATTAAAGCATATCATTGAAATAAAACTAAGATGTAGAGATCACACTTGTCACCTTATATACAATTGTCTGGTAATGATGCAAGGAAACTAGAAATATTTCAGATGGCATTTTGAAACCTACTTAGGAGAGATGGGTCAGGTAAAGTGAAGGTATTATCTTCTGCCTGATAGATGGTTTAGGAGAGAAATCACTGAACATTTATAGTAACTTTAAATAGGCTGAACGAGAATTGTCAAAATTAAATGTAACAAGCAATTCTGCAGAGGTGCCTCTCCTCAAGAAATGACATTTGAACATTGCACATTTTTCACACACAGGTAGAAAAATGAAGGGACAGTAGATCAATATGCACCAGAATTAGAGACGCAAAGAACAAACTGGGAGCCTGATGATCTGACAGATTCAGTAATAAAGGGGAGAAGACTACCTAGAATTCTGGATGAGGTTGTAAGGGAGAAGCTGGTTTGTGAATGAGAGCTGACACGGGACAAATCCTATGTGTATAGGTTGGCATAAATTATTTAAACTCATAGGAAAGAAAGAACTAGAGACAGATGAAAAGGGAAACATTCTCATTCTTAGTACAGAGACTGAAATTGGAAGCACAAAGGAAAAACCAAGCCAATGTTAGAAATATTATTAAAAATGCATTATCAATAGCAGATTTAGGGGAAAAAAAAAAAAACACAGCTGCTACCCCTCCTTGTCTCCTTAATGGGAGAGGGAAGGGGGGGGTTGGAAATTGATGGGAAAAACCACCAAAAGCCCATTGTACTAAGGTATCACTCCCTCTCTGTCCTGCAAATTTACTATCTCTTTGTTACACTAAATCACACTTTCTTTCATGACCCCACATTCCTAAGGCTAAGATAAGAGCAAATGCCATTTTTGCCTTCAGGTTGAACCTTGAGTAACCTTGGGTTCCATCCACGCACGCGTGATAGCCTAATGCATATTAAGCCTACCCGCCCCGCATACTTAAGTAGTTAATTATAATGCACATGGGACGTATGAAGCGACATGTTTACATATATGTTTGTATGAACCGGAAATGAGTTGTAAAAATTCCTCCTTCTACACACATGGTCAGGAGAGGGGGGATAAAAGCCTGCTAATAATTGTGCTCGGGGGCAGAGTGATTGATCTTTTGTCTCTCTCTCTGACCCTATTTGCAAATATATACCTTTTGTGTTGCTAATAGAGTGTGTCTGTGAAGGTCTTTTTCCACCTCCCGAGAAACGAACCACGATTTTTATATCAAAATTGGCGCCCAACGTGGGGCTTCTCGAGGACTACCCCGGAATTCAGTGACGGAGCACCTCCGGTACCAGGGATTTGTGCACACCGAGCCGACTTTGGACTCACCCTGGTATTTGAGGTTTAAGTCCAAATATCCGGGAAGTTAAAGGAAGTATCCTATGTAAATTCTGAGTTTCTGGAGAGGCAGACACACTTTGGAATTTGGATCGAGATCTCTGGGGTATCTGAGTGAGTATACGAATTCCCTTTGCTCAATCTGGTGTACGGATCTAAAACAAAGGATGTGTAAGTTTGCTGAGAAATTCTAGGCTTAGCTCTCATTGTAAATCATCTGTTGTTGAGATCTTTTTGGTATTTGGTGTGCATTGGGCGCATTTTTGTGGGAAATGGGTACGAGTAGCTCTCGTGTAGAAAACAATATTGATACCCCTCTAAAAGTCTTATTACGTCATTTTAATAAATTTGCAAGGCCGGCCGATTATGGAATAAAAATGAAAAAAGGTGATTTAACTAAGTTTTGTCAACTCGAGTGGCCAACATTTGGGGTCCACTGGACCCCGAAAGGATCCTTTGTGCTAAAAGAAGTGATAGCTATCCATGAAATTGTTATGCAAAATGGGTATTGGAATCAGTTTCCTTATATTGATTGTTGGTTGTGGGTGGTTCAAAATCAGCCACCTTGGATTAAGAATTACTTAGCAAAGTCTCATGTGATGCTTGTTAAGAAAAAGGCTCGGGGGGGGCCGCCTGTACTTCCTGAGTCTAATGAGGGGGGGAATTCTGAATTGGCTGAGTACCGGACCCGTGCTCCGGTTGCCCTGTCGGGTAGCGAAGATGAGTCAGACGCCTCCTCGGCATCCAGTCCTTCTGCACCACCGCCCCCTCCCTTAGAGAGACCACCACCGATGTACCAATGCATACCTAATGAGTTAGAGCGTGAGCCTCAGCCAAGTGCCTCATCTGAATCAGGAAATAAGGGTTATTATTTGCGCAAGCCTGTAGAGCCACAGCCGGTGTTGAACTGTCCGATGCGAGAGGTTATTGGGGAAGGAGGCACTGCAACTTTTGTCTACACCCCATTTAGCACTTCAGATTTATTTAACTGGAAAAATCAGAGCCCCTCTTTTCGTGAAGACCCTGAAAAGATGAGGGATTTGTTTCGATCTATTGGGCAGACTCATCGACCCACTTGGGCTGATGTCCAGATGATGCTCCAGACCCTCCTAACCCCGGAGGAGAGGAGATTAGTGTTAGGTACAGCAGAGCGTATTGCGGCAGCCAGAGTTGAGTCAGAGGGTGCTGCTGGTCGTACTCTGCGTGATACCTACCCGGTAGAAGAGCCGGGATGGGACAATCATACTGCAGAGGGCAGAGAGCTGAGTGCACGGTATTTGGGAATTATAGTGGAAGCAATGGGAAAGGCAGTGCCTCGGATTACCAATCTGTCTAAATTGTATGAGGTGAGACAGGGAAGAGAGGAGGATCCCTCAGCTTTCCTTGGGAGGCTGTATGAGGCGTTTCGCAGGTTTTCGGATCTGGATCCAGAAGCCCCAGATAACCAGCGCATGGTAAATCTTATGTTTATTGGTCAATCTGCTGCTGATATCCGTAAGAAGTTACAGAAAACTGAGGGAGGTGCTGGGAAACCGATTTCAGAGCTGGTGGAAATTGCATATAAGGTGTATGGGAATCGTGAGCAAGTGCAGGAGCGCAAGGAGGATAAAAAGGCTCAGCGACAGATGGCAGCACTAGCAGCTGCTATAACTGGAGGGAACCCTGGAAAGGCTGGGATACAGAAGAGGAAGGGAGAAAGAGTGGGAGCAGATGTTTGTGCTTATTGCAAGGAGAAAGGACACTGGAAGAGGGAATGCCCGAAGTTGAAGGAGAAGAGAGAGGGGGAACCGAGAGGTCACCTCATGCGGGCAGAAGACAAGGGTGAGGATTCAGAATGAAGGGGACAGGGATCTAAGACCACTACCCTTCAGGTTGGAGCCCGGGAAGATCCCATGGTAACTATTAGGGTTGGTGGCAAAAACTTTGAAGCCTTGGTGGATACTGGGGCTACATTTTCAATGATTCCAGAAAAACCCCCCTGTGCAGGAACTAGTGAACAGCATGTACTTGTAGAAGGGATTGAGGGAATGCAAACTCGACTCCCTGTTTGTAAACCACTCCTCACCAAGGTGGGAGACCATTTGCTCGAGCACTCCTTTGTGTATTCTTCAAGTTGCCCGGTTGCACTCCTTGGGCAGGACTTACTCACAAAATTGCAAGCTGAAATCTTTTTCAGAGACGATCAGATGGTGGTCCAGCTACCTGTCAAGCAGAGCTCGAACTATCAGATGGCTCTCCTGGAGGACCGACGCCCTGCAGTAAGTCCAGAAGATCACATGACCGGAGTAGACCCCTCGGTATGGGCTGATGGAACCCCTGCGCGAGCTAAGTTCGTCTCCCCGGTAAGGATCGTACTCAAGGATGGGGAGGGGCCCGTTTGGGTAAAGCAGTACCCACTCAGCCGAGCGGCCAGAGCTGGACTCAAGCCGTTAATAGAGAAATACAAGAGGTACGGATGGCTAGTGGAAGGGTCTTCACCCTATAACACCCCCATTCTTGGAGTGCCAAAGGCAGATGGGGTCTCATACAGACTGGTCCAAGACTTACGGGCAGTAAATAAGAAGGTCCTTTCAGACCATCCTGTAGTCCCGAACCCTCACACGATTTTGACACAAGTACCGGGGGAAGCTGAAATATTTTCAGTGCTAGATTTGAAAGATGCTTTCTTCTCTATTCCTCTTCACCGAGAGAGTCAAAAATTGTTTGCTTTTGAATGGGAGGATCCAGATACTTTCCATAAAGCCCAACTCATGTGGACAGTTCTTCCACAAGGATTTATAGCAGCCCCCCATATTTTCGGACTTGCCCTTCAGAAGGACTTGGGGGAATGGAAGGGATCACACCCCGCAGTGACTCTCCTCCAGTATGTGGATGATCTGCTAGTTGCAAGCCCAAACTTGCAGCTCTGCGAGGAAGCCACCAGGTCACTCCTAAACACTCTGGGAAAAAAAGGATATAAAGTCTCTAGAGAAAAAGCCCAAATATGTCAGCCTGAAGTCACATTTTTGGGATATAAGCTCTCAAAAGGAGTCAGAGCCCTGAGTGCAGATCGCATACAGGCGATTCAAGGTCTAACCCCACCTAAGTCACCCAAGGAGCTGCGAGCATTCCTAGGGCTAACTGGGTTCTGTCAACTATGGATACCAGATTACGGTGGGAAGGCTAGACCACTGTATGAATCCCTGACTAAGGAGAGTCTCACTAAATGGAAATGGAATAAAGAAATGCAGCATGCTTTTGATCTGCTGAAGGCAGCATTAACCCAGCCCCCAGCCTTAGCCATCCCAAACAGTAAAAAGCCATATCGACTGTATGTTCATGAGAATTGAGGGGTTGCATCAGGGGTGCTGACACAGCCATCGGGCCCGACCTGGAGACCCGTGGGATATTATTCAAAGGTTCTAGATCCAGTTGCACTCGGGTGGCCAGCCTGTCTTCGGGCTGTGGCAGCCACAGCAGTGGTTGTTGAAGAAGCCCAGAAGATAGTCATGGGTGCGGATATGGAAATACTCACTCCTCATGGAGTTCCCCAGATCCTAGGGACTGAGGGAGGGAAATTTCTTAACCCCTCCAGACAATCACGGTATGAGATATTTTTGCTCTCTAATCCAGGACTTACTTTCAAACATACTACAGCCTTAAACCCTGCAACCTTGCTGCCAGAGCCAGGGCAACCGACGCATGACTGCCTTGAGGTCCTGAATCAGACCACGCAGGTGCGACCTGATCTTGCTGAGGACCCAATTGAAGACCCAGATGTTGAATACTTTGTGGACGGCTCCAGCTCTGTCATCAATGGAAAAAGACGAACAGGATGTGCAGTGGTAACCTTGGATAAGGTAGTATGGAGGGAGTCATTGCTGAGCTCATGGTCGGCACAGGCCGCAGAACTCACTGCGCTCACCCGAGCATTACAGCTGGGGACAGACCAGCGAGTTAATATATACACTGACTCTCGCTATGCTTTTTCTACAGTCCATGCGCACGGACTATTGTGGAAAGAAAGGGGTTTCATTACTGCCTCTGGGAATAAGATTGCTAATGGCCCCCAGATTATCAAACTACTAGAGGCACTCCACCAGCCTAAAGAGGTAGCAGTCATTCATGTGCGGGACCATGGGAAGGCTGCTGAGAAAAAGCATAAGCTTGGAAATGCAAAGGCTGATGCAGCAGCAAAGGAAGCTGCATTTACTGGGGGAGAAGCGGAAGAGGTATCCAAGCAGGCTATGTCCCATGCCATATGGCCATACGTTCAGGATTTAGTCCCACAGTATTCCCCTGAAGAAGATAAATTTGCACAGAAAGCTTGTGCAGAAAAGAACTCCCAGGGGTGGTGGATAGTACCAGGAGGGAAAGTCATGATACCCAGGCCATTGCTTCGGGAGGTGCTGCAACAGCTCCATGCAAGAACCCATATGGGAGGTTTGGCCATGGGTGATCTAATGATCCGCCAAGCAGTAGCCCCAGGGCTATATGTAGAAGCTCAGCGCATTGCTACCAGGTGCATTACATGCCAGAAAGTAAACCCTCGAAGGAAACCCCCTGTGCCAATGGGAGGTAGACCCTGGGCAGCGTACCCTGGACAGGCATGGCAGATTGATTTTGCCGAGCTCCCACGATCCGGACATCATGGGTTTTTACTTGTCATGGTAGACCAGCTCTCTGGTTGGGTCGAGGCTTGGCCCACCAGGACTGCCACTGCAGCTGCAGTAGTGAAGTATTTGTTACAGGAGATCATTCCCCGGTATTCCCTGCCTGAGTCCATCGAGTCGGATCAAGGACAACACTTTGTGGGAAGAGCGGTTCAAGAAGTCGCACAAGCTCTCAAGGTTACTTGGAAACTACACACACCATGGAGACCACAGAGTTCAGGACAAGTGGAACGTATGAATAGAACTTTAAAGACTTTGCTCACCAAAATCTGTATTGAAACACGCCTTAAGTGGCCTCAAGCATTGCCGCTAGCTCTTACTTGTATTCGAAACACTCCCCGACGGGGCCTCAAATTGACCCCATATGAAATTATGTTTGGCAAGCCGCCTCGAGTCTTACCTCCTGGGATGCGAGAGAATGTAACTTTTGAATTAGGTAATAGTGAACTTCATACATATGTTATTGCCTTGCAGTCTGTCTTGTTTTCTCTTCACAGGTATGCAGCCTCCTTTCAGCGTCTGCCTTTAGATGTACCGGTACATGACTTCTCCCCGGGAGACTGGGTCTTGGTGCAGCGGTGGAAAAAGGAGCCTTTGACTGAGAGGTGGAGTGGCCCTTTCCAGGTACTTCTAACAACCCACACCGCTGTAAAGATTACTGGCCATGATCGTTGGATACACCATACCCGTGTGAAACGACATCCACAAGCGTCAGAGGACAACAACTCCCAAGACGAACTCACTCCGGAAGCTGAGTCGTCTTCGGAACAAGAAGCCAGCAAGTGGAGCTGTGAACCTACTGGTGATCTCCAAGTGCGCCTGAGACGGCTTAATCAAAGCTCAGAAAATTAGACAAGAAAGTAAAAGGGAAAATATGGTGGGAATCTTAATGTGCCTTGTTGTTATCTGCATAATGAAAGAAGCAGAATTGAGCAGCCTTAACCGCTGGCTCACACCCTCGCTTTCCCAAATTGCTCCCCCAGGGACAAATTTGTATGTTGATATGATGGAAAGAATTGCAGGTACTTTTAATCTTACCAACTGCTGGGCCTGTGGGGGGCTTTGGGAGGCCAGAGGCCAGTGGCCTTGGAGGGCTTTTCCTTTGGCCCCGAAATGGCTAGTAAGTAGTAAGGCAGATGTTAAAAGTACTAGTCAAAAATGGGATGAGAACCACAGTTGGGAACTTTCCCAAGTGGCGTTAGGAGAGTATTGCATCAGTAATAATGGTACAGGAAAAAGGTTGGGACACAGCCGTTGCATATGGACTTTAAAAGTAAGATGGATGAACCTTACAAGATTAGAACGGCTTTATTATCCTAATAGCCCAGGGTATAATCGGCTAGTGTGGCAGCATCCCAATGGAACAATTGTGTGGTTTAATAAATATTGGAGTGCCACAAATCAAAGTGATGATCGGACAGATTGTACAGACAAGAACCAGGATGGGCTATGGGAATGTTCCATGAAAGGAGGCCACGCAGTTGCTGGTCCTTTGGGTCCAGAAGGAGGCTTGGGGTTTCCCGAGATGCCCTATGGTTGGTCCCCTCCAAATGCCACCAATAGAGAAAATAGGGCCTTAAGAGGATACTATTGGATTTGCGGACGACGGGCCTATACAATACTACCACAGGGGTGGACGGGAACTTGCTATATGGGAGTAATTGTACCAGCTTTCTTTTTGTTACCGTCTGAGGTTGGAAATAAGCTAGGAGTCTCTTTGTATGATGATTGGAAAAGGGCCAAGAGAAGTATTGATGTAAGTTTGACACAGGGTAGCTCCCAAAAGTGGAAGAAGGATGAGTGGCCCCCTCAGAGGATTATTGAGTATTATGGACCAGCTACATGGGCTAATGATGGGAGTTGGGGATACCGGACACCAATATATATGCTGAATAGAATCATCCGGTTGCAGGCAGTCTTGGAAGTAATTACTAACCAGACCGCCACTGCTCTCGAGTTATTGGCCCGACAAAGTTCTCAGATGAGAGCAGCCATATACCAAAATCGGATGGCCTTAGACTATTTACTTGTAGAGGAAGGCGGAGTCTGCGGAAAGCTCAACCTTTCTAACTGTTGCCTCCAAATAGATGACAACGGGAAAGCAGTCTTAGAGATTGCCAAAGAGATTAGAAAAATAGCCCATGTACCAATACAAACGTGGGAAGCCACATGGAATAAGGACTGGTGGTTTCAATTATTTGGAGGACCCTGGTGGAAAAAGGTAGGGTTTGTGCTTTTGTGTGCTCTAACTGGTTTGATTTTTATCCCTTGCCTTATTCCCTGTCTCACTAGATTGATAACCACCACAGTGGAAGGAATGCAGGTTGCAGCAGTCCCTCTAAAAGCACAGACTGCTACAAAGGTCATGGTCCTCAGAAAAATTCCTCGTAATTATCTTGATATGCCCGAATGAAGTAAAGATCAGAAAGCATCTCGAGGGGGGATATTGTTAGAAATATTATTAAAAATGCATTATCAATAGCAGATTTAGGGAAAAAAAAACAAAAACACAGCTGCTACCCCTCCTTGTCTCCTTAATGGGAGAGGGAAGGGGGGGGTTGGAAATTGATGGGAAAAACCACCAAAAGCCCATTGTACTAAGGTATCACTCCCTCTCTGTCCTGCAAATTTACTATCTCTTTGTTACACTAAATCACACTTTCTTTCATGACCCCACATTCCTAAGGCTAAGATAAGAGCAAATGCCATTTTTGCCTTCAGGTTGAACCTTGAGTAACCTTGGGTTCCATCCACGCACGCGTGATAGCCTAATGCATATTAAGCCTACCCGCCCCGCATACTTAAGTAGTTAATTATAATGCACATGGGACGTATGAAGCGACATGTTTACATATATGTTTGTATGAACCGGAAATGAGTTGTAAAAATTCCTCCTTCTACACACGTGGTCAGGAGAGGGGGGATAAAAGCCTGCTAATAATTGTGCTCGGGGGCAGAGTGATTGATCTTTTGTCTCTCTCTCTGACCCTATTTGCAAATATATACCTTTTGTGTTGCTAATAGAGTGTGTCTGTGAAGGTCTTTTTCCACCTCCCGAGAAACGAACCACGATTTTTATATCACCAAGATATGTGGCTACTGTGGAATGCAGTTTATAGTTAAAGGTAGAATAATTACTCAGCCTGTGTGAGGGACTGCATTTCATTTTTTATTATAGTGTGTGCACATTTTGAGGACCACCTAATAGTCTACTGCAGCTTTTCTTTTTTTTCATTTGCTGATGCTAATAGAATGGTTGCATAAAGGTGAAAGGTAGAATATGGCCTTTATGTAGTAAGTGGACTTTGCTAACAGTATTTGATAAGTGTTACATTCAGCCAATTCCAAATGGGAAAAAAATTACGTTTAGGATCAGGATAACATCTGTGCTTTCTCTTCCTTTCTCATTCACAGCTACCCCTCCCACCTCCCCAACCAATCTTTCACCTGTCTTTGCATTTCTTCTCTATTCCTCCCTCTCACGTTTTCCTCTGAAGTAGCTCTTTGTTCTGACATCCACAGATATCATTTCCAGTCTGAATTCCCATTTTTTCTGCTAGAACAACTGATAATGAAAGACTGAGAACATTAAAGGTTTAAAGCTCACAACCAGGGAACCAGTGAACAGGGACTGCCAACAGGGGAGCAGTTTACAGGCAGTTCTGGAGGCAAGAGTAGGGAGGAAGGAGGAGAGAAGCCAGGCCAGCCACTAGATCCTCCCTAGGAAAGGTAAGTGATCCAGCTGCTTTAGCTAACTGCATGTTTGTTTGGTGGCTGTGTGCTCCAAGAAGCTGGGAGTGAGTGCTGAGTGACTGCTGATTGTTGTTTGTTGTGGGATTGCTCACTGTGTGATTGCTGCCTGGGCCTGAGTCAGCCCAGGTCCAGAAGGGTATAAAAGGAGATTCCCCAGGCGACCAGGGAGCCAGAGACCAGGGACTGCCAACAGGGGAGCAGTTTGCAGGCCAGTCATGGACAGTTTCCAACAGAGTGAACGAGGAGGGGAGCTTAAGTGAATGAGGAGGGGAGCTTCTATGGGGGTGGTGACACAGGCCCCTGTCCTGCTGCTGCCTCTGGCCTGGAGCTCTTGTGACGCCTCCACCCAGACAGGCCCCTTGGATAGGGCAGCAGTGCCCTGTCCATGGGGCTTGCCTGGCAGGACCTCTGAGGCCTGGGGGTAGCATGGGGGCCAGGGGTTCCCTTGCCTGTCCAACGTGCCTAGACTGAGGCTCTGGAGGGGCAGGTGAGGGAACTCCAGGCAGAGGTGAGCAGGCTGTGGGGGATCAGGGCAATTGAAGAAGAGATTGATGGCTATTTTCATTCTCTGCAGTACCAGACTCCTGGTGGAGAAGCTGAAAGGGAATGCCCTGAAGCAGATGCTGGTGAATGGAGGATGGTCACCTTGGGGGCTAGAACTCCCACCACAGAGACAGCTGCCCGGTGCTGTTGGGAAACAAATATGAGGCCCTCGCTGCAATGGAGGAGTGTGTGGTGGGAAAAAGTTCACTGGAGGGGCCTGCCACCATCACTGAGCAAGCTGAGGGCCAGCCAGATAAGCAGAAGAAGAGATGCCGCGTCATTGTTGTGGGTGACTACTTGCTGGGAGGAACAGAGTGACTCATCTGCCATCCAGCTCCCTGGTGCGGGAGGTCTGTTGCCTGCCCAGAGCCAGGATCAGGGACATCATGGTGAGAATTCCTGACCTCATCTAGCCCTCTGACAACTATCCCATGGTCCTTATCCATGTGGGAACAAATCAAACAGCCAGCAGTAGTCCAGATCATCTCATGAGTGACTACAGAGCTCTGGGGACCAGGCGTAGGAAGATGGGGGCGCAAGTGGTCTTCTCATTGATCCTACCAGTAGGCGTCACGTCACCTGTGTTAGAGAAGTCAACCCATGGCTTCGGAGTTGCTGCCATCATGTGGGTTTTGGCTTCCTGGACCATGAACCACACTTCTGTGCAAGAGACCTCCTGGAACATGATGGGCTTCATCTTTCTGCAGAAGGCAAGAGTCTCTTTTCTTACAGGTTGGCTGACCTCCTACATTGGGCTTTAAACAAAGTATGATTGAGGATGGGGAGGCAGGAGATGGAAAGAGTCTAGAACCTACAAACTGTGAGGCATGCAGCAGTACACCCCAGGTAAGTACCAAAGGGCCCTTTGGGCATCAGAACAGGGGGGCACCATCAGGAGGGCTCAAGTGTCTCTATACCAGGGGCCAGCAATTATTTCAGGTGGAGGGCCGCTTACCCAGTTTTGGCGAGCTGTTGAGGGCCGCATGGGTAGCACCGCTCCTTGACAGGTGCCCAACTGCATAATGTCCCAGGGCCAGCACTGGTGGGGCCCAGAGCAGGGCACAGGCTGGCAGGGGTCTGTGGAGCCAGGCTTGGCTGCACCAGCAGGGAGAAGTGGGAGCTTGTCTGGCTTTATAGAGCCCCTGCTGGCTGGGACCCTGTACTCCTGCCACCCTGCTCTGGGCTCCACTGGCACTGGCCCCAGGACACTGGTGTGGTCCCCATGCTCCTGCTCACTCCCAGTGCCCCCCAGCCCTGCAGTACAGGTGGGGGACAGCGCACAGCCATGACCTCGCACTCACCGGCAGGTAATGAGCTGGTGCTGAGTGTGAGGAGGAAAAGCAACCCCTTTGTCTGATCTGTGGCCAGCACTCCCTGCTGCAGCTGCTCGCAGCCCACGTGGGGTTGTCATGTGCAGGCACAGGCAGCCCCACATGGGTTGTGAGTGGCTGCATCAGGGAGTGCCAGCCATGGGGCGGGTGAGGAGCCACTTTTCTCATGCTCAGAACCAGCTTGTAACCTGCCCCTGCAGCCAGCCTGGGCTCCCTGCTGGCTCCGGGCTCACCTGTCCACAGCTGGGAAGTGTTTGCTACCACTGCCTCTGCGCTGCCCAGTGCATGAGCTCCTGGCAGCAGCAGCAGCAAATGCTGCCTGGTGCAGCAAGTGGGGGTGCCGCAGCTGCTGCTGCCACAGTGCAGCTCCACTGGGCTAGCCCAGATCCACGTGGGGCACAGGCTAGCAGCGAGGCTAGGTTACAAGCTGGTGCTGAGCATGAGTAAAGTGGCCCCTCACCCACCCCATGGCTGGTGCCCCCCACTGCAGCTGCTCAGAGCCCATGTGGAGCTGCTTGTGCATGCTCAGGACAGCCACACATGGGCTGTGAGTGGCTGCAGCAGGGAGAGCCAGCCATGGGGCATGCAAGGAGCTGCTTCTCCCTGTGCTCAGGTTTTCCCTGGGCTCTTTCCCTGCCTGGGGTGCCCCCCCCACTTACCTGAGATTCTGGTGCCAGAGGAGCCACATGGTCCCAGGCCAGAAGCCCCTGTGGGGGCTTCCAGATGGGGGGTGGGGCTGGGTGGGCCTTGCTGTTGAGGGAGCCCGCTGGGCTTCCCCAGGTCCTACTGCCCCGGTCCCTGTCATTTTTGACAGGAACCAAGGACAAATCAATGTTAATTTTCACGGGCCATATTTTGCCCACCCCTGCTCTATACTAATGCTAGGAGCATGAGGAATAAGCAGGAAGAACTCACACTCCTGCTTGCAGACAATAACTTCAATTTAGTGGAGCTAATGGAAAACTGGTGGGGCCCTACCCATGACTGAGTGGTACACATTGAGGGCTACAGGTTGTACAGAAGGGACAGAGTAGGGAGGAAAGGGGGTGGGGTTGTTCTGTATGTAAAGGAGCATTATACATTTACCCTAATCAAAATGGGATCAGAGGAGGAGAAAGTTGAGGCACTGTGTGTTAGGATACATGGAGGTCAAGGGGAAAGGGACTGTTAGGGTAGCTTGTCATACTTTGTTTTAAAGTTGCACCTGTTTATAGAGTGGGGAATTATAGCATTGTTTAAAGTTTTCTTTTATATGCAGCCTAAAGTTCTGTATAGCCTCACTGTTATCTCAATTTTTCATTTAGCTGGTATTTACAATATCAACTGGCCTTGTTTCTTGCAAGCAGCTTATATCCTTGAGTTTGTTCGCATGATGTTTCTTGCCTTTTTCTATCACTGTGAGAAGGTTTTCTAACACAAAATAACAATAGTTTTGTTACTAGCTCAGATTAACTGAACTTGGCACTAACCAGCTGAATCAGAGGAATGGAATAATTAAATACGTTAATGAAAGGTGATAAAGGAGACCAATAGACAATGCTTAAAGTAAGACACTGGAAAAAGCCCAAATTAAGAGGTGTGCTCATAATGGGAATATTACACAAAGAAATATGCTGACTAAATAAAATATAACCCATAGGCTAACTGCATATAGACCAATCCAAAAGCAAGGAGTCATCAAAAAAGTCAAGTTAAAAAAGCATGAAAGGGGAAAGCAAAAAAGTTAAGTGGTGTTTTTGTCTTCATCATCATTTACACCATAAATCCAGCTTTCAACACCTGTCTGGATCATCCCAGCCAACGATGCACCCTTTGCTTCAAAAACTGAGTAGCTGTCTTTTTGATAAGGCAAAGTAACATCTGGGATTGGGTGAGATCATTATACTAAGTGTTTTTTCTCTCTAAATATAAAAAATAGCTGAGATAATACTTGTTGTATTAATACAGTTAGACTTTGATTTTAGGACACTAAGTTGTCTGTGTTCATATGTCACATTCCATCTCAGGGTTAATTGTGCTTTAACAATCCCTAAGCACCACTTGCTGGTCAGTGGTGTGAACAGGACTTGGTCGTGGGAGTCTGCTACAGACCACCACATCAAGCGGAAGAGCTAGACTTGGAATCCTTGAGGCAGCTCTCAGAGGCTGTACAGTCTAGAGACATGGTTGTCATGGGGGACCTAAACTACCCTGACATCTGCTGGAAGGAGCAGTCAGCCAAATCCTACCATTCACATAGGTTCTTAACCTGTGTGCAGGACCTTCACCTAATACAGGATGTATACATACACCTAGGAGGAATGCCTTACTGGACTTGGTGCTGGCTACAGGGGAGGACCTAGTAGGGGAGCTGCAGATTTGTGGTCACCTTGGGGACAGTGACCATCATTCAGTCAAATTCATTATATGTCGTAGGGTGGGTAAGATAACTAGTAGGGTGGAAGTGCTTGACTGTAGGAAGGCTAACTTCAGTATGCTTAGGAGTCTAGTCAATGATGCACTGCAGGAGAAGAGTATTGGTGAGATGGGAGTCCAGGAAGGGTGGTCATTCCTAAAGGAAGTGATCCTTCAGGTGCAGAGGGAGACTATCCCAGTATGAGGGAAAAGGGAGAAAAGGAGCCAGAAAACTTATTTGGCTAAACAGGGAAATCCTGGGGAGCCTAAGGGCAAAATAGAAGGCATGTAAGTGGTGGAATCAGGGGGAAGCTACCAAGGAGGAGCATACCTACTTGTAGGGAGGCAGTTAGAAAAGCCAAAGCAGATACAGAGCTGAGGCTGGCAACACAAAGATAACAAAAAGTCTTATTTTAGGTATGTAGGGAGTAAAAAGGAAGGTACAGGGCAGCAAAGGACCCCTACTGAACAAGAAGGAGCAATTAGTGACAGACAGGGAGGACAAGTCTGAGCTTTTCAATGATTTTTTTGCCTCACTGTTCCTGAACAGGGCTCAAGATAAGTCTCTTAATGGGTTCTTAGATGGGCATCAGAGGGACACCAGCCCACCAACTGTCAACGCTGACTTGGTGCAGCATGTGGATGGACTGAATGTGTTCAAGTCAGCAGACCTGGATGAGCTGCATCCGAGAGTACTGAAGGAATTGGCCACTGTCAAAGCAGAACCACTGTCATGGCTGTTTGAGCACTTGTGGTGCTCAGGTCAGGTCCTGGAGGACTGGAAAAGGGCCAATGTGGTTTCTATTTTCAAGAAGGGGAGGAAGGAGGATCCAAGTAATTATAGACTAATCAGTTTCACTTCCATCCTTGGAAAGGTCTTTGAAAGATTATGAAGGATCATATTTGTGGGAGTCCAGCATGAAAAATAATGCAGCAGGAAAACCAGCATGGATTCATAGCAGGTAGATCATGCCTGACCAATCTTCTTTCATTTTATGACAGGGTCACAAAATGCTTAGATGCAGGAGCAGAGGTGGATGTAATTTCCTTGGATTTTAGCAAGGCCTTTGATGCAGTATCTCATCCCATTCTCGTAAAGAAATTAAGAGGCTGTGACATAGATGTTTACACAGCTGGGTGGGTGGCAAATTGGCTTAATGGTTGCACCCAGAAAGTGGTAGTAGACAGGTCAGTGTTGACCTAGATGGATGTGGGCAGTGGGGTCCTGCAGGGTTTGGTCTTTGGACCTATACTCTTCAATATCTTCATCAGTGACTTGGATGTGGGTGTGAAGCATACTTTGTCCAAATTTCTGGATGATACTGAATTCTGGGGTGAAGTGCACATTCTGGAGGGTAGGGAACAATTGCAGGCAGACCTGGACAGGTTAGAAATGTGGGCAGTACACAGTAGGATGCAGTACAAGAAGGACAAGTGCAGAGTGCTTCATCTAGGGTGCAAAAATGTGCAGTGCACCTACTGGCTGGGAAGTGACCCTATCAGCAGCACAGAAGCGGAAACGGATCTCGGAGTCATAGTGGACTTCAAGAGGAACGTGAGTCATCAATATGGTGAAATCATCAGCAAAGCTAACTGCACTTTATCATGCGTCAGCAGATGCATGACAAATAGAACCAAGGAGGTGATACTTCCCTCTGTGCAGCATTGATCAGACTGGAGCTGGAGTACTGCATCCAGTTTTGGGTGCTGTACTTCAAGAAGGATGTTGATAGACTTGAGAGGGTCCAGAGGAGGGCCACTCTTATGGTATGGGGCTTACCATAGCCCTATGAGACGAAACTGAGGGACCTGGACCTCTTCAGCCTCTGCAAGAGAAGGCTGAGAGGTGATCTTGTGGCCACCTACAAATTCATGAGTGGGACACAGCAAGAGATTGGAGATGCTCTGTTCACCAGGGCATCTCTTTGGGTAACAAGGAACAGTGGTCACAAACGGACAGAGCAGATTTAGGCTAGATATCAGGAAAAACTTCTTCACGGTAAGGGTGGCCAAAATTTGGAATGGGTTTCCAAGGGAGGTGGTGCTCTCCCCTACCTTGGGGGTCTTTAAGAGAAGGCTGGATAGGCATATGGCTGATCTGACCCCAGCACTCTTTCCTGCTGAGGCAGGGGTTTGGACCCAATGATCTGTCAAGGCCCCTTCCAACTGTAGCAACTCAACTGGTGAAATAGTGTGTAGATATATATCTTCTCTCTGACTTTGAATCTAAAAACAAGCAAAATACTAAGACACCGTTCACTGACATTTGGAATGATATTCAGTTTATATTTAGAGTAGGATATTTGCAACTCTGAACTTCATTTTTAAATGAAAACTATATAGTGAAGAATATGATTAAAACCTCTAAGGTCTGATAAAGTTCTTAAGCTGGTTACATAGCTAACACTACTGACAACTCTGCAAATTGCTTATTGTTAGGAAAACAACATAGCAGTAAAACATCTTCACAAACTATTGCAAATATCTCTGCAAAGATGCAGTGAAGTAAGGTACATGACAAGCAACTGACAAAAGTGAATTTGAAGATCTCTGTCACGTATAACACAAAAGCCTACCTATGACTATGAATGAGAAATGTTATCATTTAAACTTGACTTCAGGCAAATATTATTTCTAGGCAAGGTCTGGCACTCTAAAGAGTATAAAACTAGAGACATCAAAGATAAATGTAACAGGTTATACAAGAACTCATACCAATGATGGGAAAATGTACTGCTAATACTCCCCAAAATACAACATTATTCATTGTTAGATTGAGACCCATTTCCCATTTTGAACAAGCGCTGAGTTGAAAAAGTTGTGGTGTGGAATTGGACTTGGTCACTGGGGCTCTGTATTTCTTACTACAGTATGAGAAGATATTTTCTTGTTATCTGTGATAGAAATGTAACAGACTCATAGGGCATGTCCAGATGTTCATGGATGTTGGTTCCCCGGGGACAACTAGTGACCTTGTGCCAACTTGGCCAACACTTCTTGTCCCTGGGGAATGCTTGTGCCACATGTGCTTTGGCATGCGCCAAATTGCCCCAGGTGGTGTAGGGGAGGCACTGTGCTGGCCCCAGTAACTTTACCTGGTGTTCAGGGGGCTTCCCAGAGCTGCAGCCATGGTGATCCTGCCAGGCTTGAAGCGGCCTGGCTCTGCTGTTTAGTAGTGCAGGCATGCTGCCCCAGCGTGCGTTGATTCGGGGTTTTTTTCCTGAAGTTTTTTGGGCCCCTGGATATCCAAGGGTCAAAAAAATGTGGAAAAAAAATGGAGCAGTGCACGCTTGGGCAGCAGGCCCTTCCAGTGCAGAGAACATCAGAGTGTGCAATATGTGGTATTGCAAACATGTTTGCAGTGCCACATACCGCACGACTGCACTTGTTTAGTATGGAGAGATCAGGGTGGAGCTGGCAGGAGCCATGGAGGGTAAATGGCAGCTGGGGCAGGGGGCAGATGTGGAGGCAGGGGGAAAGAAGATGCAGTGGCTGGGGGCCAGAGACTGAAGGGGTGAGGCATCTGCACAGTTGGCGGGGTTGTTGGGGGACAGGATAGGCAGACATCTGCTACAGCTCCAACTCTGACTCCAGCTCCAAGCTGCAGCTGTAGCTATAGAAGCAGCCACCTACCCTCCCTCACTTGTACTTGAATCCATGTTAAATGGCAGAAAAAAAATCCTGTCTTGGATTTGAGTAAATACGGCCTTTGATCTTTGGAAAAACTTTGAGGTTGACTGGGATGGAGTATAATGCCTTCAAGTTATTCTAAGCATTAGTAAGCAATGAAATGGCTACATTTTTTAATTTAGTTTTTTGTTAAGCTACCAATAAGTTAAGAAGTTTCCAGAGATCTAAATGGCACCATATGAAGAAAATATTTCCAACTTGCAGTCAGAGAAAATATCTAAGCCTATTTGCAAATGTTAAAGATTTTAGTAAATTTTAGCAAATTACATTCAATATTTTGACTGTTTAAGCTAACAGAAGCAATGAGGTCTAAAATCCTGGCCTTATAAAAATCAATAGGATTTTGTCACTGGCTTCAAAGGAAGCAGGATTTTAACTTAGCTCTGTATAGACAATTCCACCGAATCTGCACTTCTGGATACTCTTGTAGTTAGACTGAGGCCCTCTGGCCACATATATGATTTTCTGATTTGTGTGTATAAATATAGGTATGTAATTATGGGTATAGTATACTGGTTTATACAGACTTGATTATCACCATATTTGCTTGAATATAAGATGACCCTGAATATAAGATGAACACCAAATAATTAGATTCAGGGAAAGCAGTGGCTAGGGGCCCTGGTGCCCTTTGCCCTACCCACTTCTTCCCCCTGAGACCTTTCTGCTCCCCTTGGCACTTGCACTCCTTACTCCCCAGCTTCCCATAGCTTCTACCTCTCCACCAAAGTTTCAGACTCTTTCCCACTGCATTTCACAGTCTCTGGCTTTTCCTCCCAAACTTCTCCCAGTCTCTGCCCTTCCCCCCCCTGCAGTTTCTACCTTTTCCCCCTCCCCATCCTTATAGTTGGACCCTGTTCATGGTGCTCCATCCTAGAGCCCAGCATGGGGAAGCTCAGCACTTGCCTGGCCATGCAGCAGTGTCATCTCTATTGATCGACTGGGCAGGGGATAGAGTTTCCATGTGCCCTGTGCCTGGGAGAGACCTCAGCCCGAGTTGGAGCTGAACTGGATCTGACAGTAAAAGGGAAGGAAAGGGGTGGGGGCAGGAGCTGCCAAGGGGAAGCTGCAAGATGTGTTGTTGCCAGGCTTGCCCATTTTCAAGAGGCCTAGGCCTAAGCTGCAAAAGTGTGGCTAAGACAGAAGGCCCCAGAAGCCAGTATCTGAGTGACCAGAGCATGAACCTTCAAGGATGTAACAACTGGTTTGGTCAGCAAAGCAAAGGAAGTCGTCCATACATTGAATTAGACGCAATCAAACAAAGCACAAGGCTTGAGAGGAAACACTATAAGAAAGAACCTTAAGTAGTGATTGCTATAGCCCAATGTATTGAATGTTCTTTTGCTAAAATAGCTGTATTTGTGTTAAAAGGCTTTGATGAGTTGTAAAAAACAAAGCAGCCTTGTCAGACCATAAACTAAGGTGAAAAAGTAGCAGGCCGGTGTTAAACATGAAACAACATTCCACAATGGGAAGGGAAAGGAATAAAGACTCCTCCCTTTTGCTCCTTTTTCAGGATGTAAATTCCAACTAATTGACACCTTCAGGGCTGTAGTAAATATAGTTCAATCCAGTTCCAAAAGTTTTGGTGAAACAAAGACATTTTAAATAAATCCTATCAGGGGTCATTTATTACAATATTGGGGCCAGTCAGCTATAAATATTGGGCATAGGTTAGATGGGACTTCTGCATTAGTTCTTCTAGAAATTGGACTACTTTGGAGCTCAGCAAACCAGCCCAAGTGCCTAGGGAAACAGAGAAGCCTGGCCAGCAGATCTGTTTCTTCTCTGGATCCAATGTTACATAAACATTGTCTTTATTGATACAAATAAGTCTTTGCTGTTGCATTTCTGAATAAAGCTTCTGAGTTGTGTCTGGGATGGTTTTATTGCTCATTAAATTTCTTCTCACCCATAGGTAAAATTTAGGTTAACAAAGTGGAGGGGCAGGGTGAGGGGAGGTTGCTATAAGTTTGACTTGGGCCCTGACCCAGGCTCGGGGCCAGAGTCAGAGTTGCAGCAGCAGCCTACTCCCCCCTCCAATTTATATATGAATATAAGACAAGGGGCTTTCCCCCCATGCTGACTGGGGGAAAAAAACTCATATTCAGTTACATATGATATGTTGTCACGCACTCAGTTTCTTCAAGGAATAGTGATTCCCGGAGAATAACCCTAGTCACAGAAATTTACTACAAGCACATGGACAGTATTCTTCTATAAATGGCAGGGATATAACAATAAAAGCCATAGGTATTTTGAAGGGCAAGATGATTTCAGATTTAAAAGGTGATTGAGAAAACTAAAACTGCCAATAGAAGACAAGGAGAAAAGTAAGCAGTTTGTGTATCTGAACTGTGATGCCATTTTTGGGAAGTTATTAAATGCATGGGAGAAAAATCTTAATAGTTGAACCAATGCCAGAATGCCATTTCTGGGAATAGTGAATAACTTCTGAAAAGCAGTGAAGCTTTTTTTTTCCCCATAAAAACATCAGTTTTGAGAGAACATGGTTCATTAGGAGTTTTAATAAGCAGCAGAGCTGAGTGGCTATTCATTCCTAGTTTTAAATAGTATCACTTTTGCTCTGCATGTACCCCTTTTGGGTTTGCTTTCCATGGACAGTCATGTGATTGAGTTTTACTGCCATGACATGATTGTTCATAGGAAGCAAATTGCAAAGTTACATATGTGAGGACTCAAAAAAATGTCATTAAAATTGCATGTATTTTAACGTATATGTAAGTAATCACATCACAAGCATTTTTACATTCATCCAATCAGGAAACAACCATAATGGTCTTGGTTCTTCCATGTCTAGTCATGTTCACCTTAAAAAGTGTGCATATTGACTATAACCAGTGAATTTTTTTTAGAATAATTGAGAGAATTGAAACACTCTCCAAACAAAACCAACAAACACTTTTCAGATGACAAATTGTAGGTGACTGCAAGCTGTTTGCAAATATTCTGAATAAGAAAAGCAACTAGTTGGATAAATTATTAATTATGAAATGATCAGTAGCCTCTAGTAAGCAGATAACATGGAGTGGGTCATCTCAGTGTATGCTTAATACAGAGCAACCTCATTATAATAAACCCCACTGGAGTGGGAGAGAATTTAATTTAAAATGGTGTTTACTAAAGTAGTGTTAGTCAATTTACTGCAGCATAATACCAATAAAAAAATTGGTACTTACTTTTTGGATTGTTAAAACAGGACCTGTTGCTAAGTATTAGAGTGATGCTGTCACTGTAATAGTTCAAGAAATATGCAAGACACAAGGAATTTTGTGGGTGATCTTTTTATTGGATCATCTGCCTGGTTTGGATAGACTTAGATAAGCACCAGGCCTCCTTCTTCAGCTCTCTTCAGTTTATTATTAAGAGGTTGTACTGTATGTGTTTACAATAACTGAGGCAACACAGGCAGTCAGTGAAGATGTAAATTGAGGAGTCAGTGGGTGAGAGACAGGCTGGGTGGGGGCATGGGCAGAAAGAGGATGAATGTAGCAGTTAAATAGCAGAGAGGTACCTGGGGAGTCAGATGTCAGGCAGGTTATATAATGTGTCATAAATCCAATGTCTATATTTAGTCCATGATTTTTTGTATCCAGGAGGTTGATGAAGTGGAGTTCATAGGCTCATCTCTGAGAAGTGTTTTGTAGGTTTCCTTTGAGGATCAGGACTGAGAGATTGGAGAGAGAGTGGTTTTCTTGTGAGAAATGTGCCCCCGTGGGTAATTGGGGATTCCTGTCTTTGATAGATTTCCAGTGTGTATTCATTCTGGTGCGCAGTTGTTGTTTGGTCTCTCCTACGTATTTTCCATCAGGGCATTCGGTGCATTGGATGAGATATATTACATTTCTGGAGGTGCAGCTGTAAGATCTGGGAATGCTGATGGCTCTGTTGTGGGGTGTAGTAATTGTGGGGGTGGTGGAGATGTGTTGGCTGGTTTTGCATTTCGTGTCATGGCATGGTCTGGATCCATTCGGTGCATTCTGGGCCTGAGGAAATTGGCTTCTGGTGATGAGCTTAGTGAGGTTTGGTGCTTGTTTGAAGGTTAGGGTGGGTAGCTGTGGGAAAATCTCTTTAAGACTAGGATCTCTTTTTAGTATGGGTTGCAACTGTTTGAGGATTTTCCATATGGGTTCAAGAGAGGGGTGATATGTCATAACCAGCAGTGTGCGATTTGGGGGGGGGGGGAGGGGGCATGAATTTCTTCCAGGTGGCTCTTTCAAATGTGCCATCTATCTCTCTGGAGGAGAGTCCTTGTTGGGTGTCAAAATCCCTAGACTTTTAGGATGCCCCTGTACTTCAAGCAAAAGAATTTTCAATGACAAAAATTAGGTCACAGTCCTACAAAGCACTGAAGCTTGTGAGAAGTGTTGCTGACTTCAATAAGATCACACACAGGCTTTAAGTTAAATACATGGTCAAGTGACTGGCTGAATAGGATTGGATTTAAATATGCATTTAAGTGCCTTGAGAGTTTAGGGCTGAAGTGTTTTATTCAATCTGGGCCCCAGAGAGGAAAATCCTTCCTCTTTGAAAATCTTGTCCTTCCCTTGCCAACGGCAACTTCATTCTCTTCTGCAGTGTATTCTCTAGAACTTAATTCATCCTAGCATTTGGATGAGCTGACTCATGGGATGTCCACCTTTTCCTTGGGGAGTCTCCATAGATATATTTGAAAATAAACTCTGACAATTGTCTGAGCAGCAGAGTGCCTGCTGTGAGAGTATTAGCTTTTGGGTCTGATTACATCAAAAGTTTTAAGGGACACTTGAAGGAAGTATTATTTTTTAAATCCTCTCACACCTGATTTATTTTGTTTTTCAGTAAAGGCCAGTACAATACTTTCTTCAGATATTGACCTATTAAAATATGGAAGCTAGCTGTGTACAGAAGGTGTTTCCTCCATTAATCTGGTTGCCATTCCCTCTGTGCCACTGAAATTCAAAGTTAAACTTATAAATTATCTGATCTTAACATTTAAAATATGCCCTCTTCTCCTGCACAGCAGACGGTAATGAGCAGCCTGCAGTCATCTGGGCTATGTTTCCTTTCTTTAATTGCCCCTAGAATTAAACAAAAAAATGGTTTCCCAAGTCTCCTCTACTCTATCAGTGAAACAGGATAAAATACTGCAGGTCCTAATGAGCCAGCACACTTGGAGTTTTCCTCCTTGGTCTTTAACACCACATTTACGTTTTTCTTCCAGATTGCTCTAACTTCTGCCTCTTTATCTCCATAGAAATCAAATGCTATAGCTCAAATTCATGGAGCAGAGAAAATTTTGTACTATTAAAGAGAGATCGTCTTCCTTTCCTTTGCAAGGAATTTTGTTTTATTTCCCTAATGAAGGAGTTGGGTCTTGAATTACAGAGCTTTTTAAATCATAACATTTAATTTCAAACTTTGTCCTTTACACTCTATTAACTGAGGTGCTGTTTCTCTCCTTTCTCTCATTTTCAACTAGAAATTGATCTCATTGGGCATAAATGAATAAAGACTTCAAAGTATTTCAGGTATTCTAGGTTTCAAAAATTGATTGCTTACCTTTTTAAGGCCTTGTCAACACAAGGGATCAAATAATGATATGGTTGTAACTGAATGGGTTAGAAGTATTTGTAGCATTAATAGCACACGGTGTCCTTGAACATTGTCAGCAGTATGCTGTGTTAGAGGTAACTTATTTGCAGAGCTTTCAAAATAAACGTGAGGTAGAAAATGTGAAAGAACCCTAGTAGCCAAGTAGCCAAGCACCCAGTTACTCCCCATGATGTAACTGGGTGCTTGAGTGCCTTGGGCAGCAGCATGCCAGCGGCTCTGCTGCTGGCCGCAAGACTGAGGCTGTGGCTTGTGCCCGAGGCTGGTGGTCTGGTTCCACTTCATTGTGCTACTGGTAGCCACACTGGTATAATTTAGTTGCAGTTAGCAAAATGCTAACCTTTATTGAAGGCAAAAAAAAATTGTGACGTTCAGGGCTTTTACTTAATTTAATGCTAAGTGATTAATTTGTGCTATATGCAGTATGCAAACAGAGTATGCAAATCTCTTGTATTTGGTAACCAGGCATTTCATTGAGTGGGGTTTGGAGAGCCTGCTTTTGCTTGATGCATGTGCCTACCTCTGTAGGTAGGACACAGTAGGAGAGAAAGACTTAACATGACTGCAGGTGCTACGTTCCCAGCATGGTGTTACCTTAATGAATTTTTTAAATTAAAACCTTTGTCATAATCTGACAGACTTGCACAAACTTCCGTGTTGGGATGGTCTTCTGAAAGCACTCTAAACTTCTGTGGCCATACCCTGATCCACAGAGTGGCATTTCTCTAGCCACTTCAGCACAGCTCCAGCCAGAGTGCTGGTAAGGTATTGGCATTTCATTCAATTTAATACTAAAAAAAACCTTTTCATACAACAGAATAAGTTAGAATACATAGTATTCTAACTTGTTCTGTACAGGTAGATATGATAGAGGTATACCGCAACTGACAGAGATAAGAGGAACTATGCTAAGTGAAAGCTGCTTTAGATATATCACAGGGGTTTTTTTCCCTTCGTTTTATAATTAAAAGATGATAAAACAATGGTTTCTCAACTGTATCCTTTCTGTTGCTGTATATATCCATAAGGATATAAGCAATAACATTTTACTACACTAAGACAAATACTGCACCCATTTTGAGAAACTGTCTTTTGTCTGATATGGGTTAGGGCAAAATTCAGGGGGTTTCTAATTTGCATCAAAATTAACTTCCTTCGATGATTTCCAAATGTGGTTGCAAGATGCATGCAACCTTGAAATTATGTATTCAGACCCAGAGCCTGGGCCCTACTTTTGGATTGGAATAGCTACTTTTATGCTGCAGGATGGCAAAACAGATCAGTATCTAAGCACTTGCATTCACTCTGATGAATAAAACCAATTTAACTTTAATAAGGCAAAACTGACTTAGCTGAGAACGTTACTGACAGATGAAAAGGGTACAAGCAAGCTGCCTTTTATTCCTCAAGTTCAGTTTAAGTTCACATCCAATAGTTTGCCTGTGACATCTTAAATGAAAATAAGTCCTGCTGATCTTTGAATGATGCTGTTTTGCAAGTAGTTTATGATCAATGTAATACATTCATTTAATTCATACTTCAATTACAGCAATAAGATGCAGAAGTCAATAGAGTTTTACTGTGTATGGCAGGACTGAATATGGCTGTGATAGGACTTTTTCCACAGCTTTGGAATGTATCTTTTGTGCAAGAAAAGATTATTGTTATTATTTTAAATTATAATTACATTAAACCGGAGGCATATTAATGGGTCCACCCCAGTTTATAGTAAAAAACCTAACAAACTTCAGTAGTACTTGCATTATGAGTATTTTCACAGAAAATGGAATTTTGTTTGTCTATTTTTCCTTTAGCGTAAGGACCCCGCCCCCCGCCCCAACCCAAAAGTATGATACAACTGGAATGGAAAATTTTCCACAAAATATTGATGTCACTTTCACTAAGACCCAGATCACAATAATTAGGATCAGTTCAGATTGGAGACACAATCTGATAAAGAATACAGCTGTCAGAAATGCTCTGAGTCTCCACATGTATGAGAATGATGCATGGAAAAGATGGAGGAAACCACTTCTTAATTCATGCACATGTGTGCATTTCTTATGGGCTAGATTTTGGGACATAAACAAGTCAAGTCCTCCAGGTACAACTCACTTGATTTCAGTGCCATAGCTTGAAATGCAAGGTGCTACTCAAAGTGAAATAAATGTGTCAGTACGTAGGCCTTGGTGCCTTTCCAGTGAAAAAATACGTCAAACTTACTGTACCTAGCAATTGGGAAATTAATTAAAAATTTGTCTTTGTGTAACCAGAATCATGGCACTTCATGTAACCTTTATGAGCTTGTCTCAACAAAAATAGCATTTGCAAGCTGATTCATATTTACAAGGTTTGAAAGTAAACAAATCCCTTCCAAATTGATGTGTAATTACTTTGGGAGTGCCTCTGATAAGCAATTCCATTCTGCAACACCTAGGCTGAACACGAATATTCAAGGAGGCTAGATCCTTGATCAAGTTAAAAATAGTCACTCTATCTAGGGTAAGTCAGGATGGGTGAGGCTAGTGGGGAGGGTTAGGGGAATCGGAAGGAGCGTGGGAAGCTGGCTCTAGGGGAATTTAGGAATTGACAGGAAGACTGCGGGGGCAGTCAGGATCTATGGGAGGGATTGGGGGAAGGTGGGCTCTGCAGGAGGAATTGGGTTTGGGGGTACAGAAGGCATTTGCGGGTTGTCTGGGGGCAAGCAGGATCTGTGGGATGATTGGGGGCAGGCGGGTTCAGTGGGGTTTACTGGGGTCTGTGGAGGGGTTGGCAGGATCAAAGGGGCTCATGGGACCTGGGGATATTTTTAGCCCCCTGACCCTTCCTTCAGTGAACCTGCACCTCCCTCCCTCCTGCCTCTCCCCTGACTGACTCAGGTCCTCAGCACCCAGTGTTGGCAAATGCTGATAAAACTGGCACTGCGAGTGGCTTGTGGTACAGGGACTTGGGGAGATGGGCAGGGAGGGCTGCCTGGTCCTGGCAGGTTGGGGGGTAGGGGCTGGGAGGCTAAAA
Source organism: Crocodylus siamensis (assembly GCF_052110815.1). Lineage (NCBI taxonomy): Eukaryota > Metazoa > Chordata > Crocodylia > Crocodylidae > Crocodylus > Crocodylus siamensis. Next base: position 86,673,707 of record NC_143396.1, on the reverse strand, counting down.
ATAGCCTGGTGCCAGGGGAGTGGGTAGGAAAAGTACAGCCCTGGGACTATGGCAAGCAGCTGGGCTTTCCCAGCCCTGGGTCTGCGCTCAGAGCTGTACAGAAGTTTGAGTCACCGGTCTAACCTAAATTGATTGGATTTGAGTGCACATCAGCTGAGGTCTATCTTAGATCAGGTTTTGCCATTTTTAGACCAGTCCATGTGTGCCAAACTTCTGTACAGTTTGCACTTAGATCCCCCTAACTAGGGACCTAAGCCTGAAATCTGCACCTGGGCGAACTAAGTTAGATCGGGTGGCTATTTTAATGTGATCTAATCTCCCCGTAGCATCCCTAAGCATCTGTACTTAGCCCTGTTATTACTTTTGTGGATGGTCCATGCAACATGAGGAATCTTGACTATAAAAATGAACTGGAAGTTATTTAAAGAAGCTCAATGCTGGATTTTTCTCTGTAAATAGCCTGAGAATATACCTTTAGTAGAGCCTAGGGGGAATTGAAGGAAATATTTAGATGATTTTAAGCTGCAGTGCCCACAGTTTGTTATATAGTTGCATTTCATATAATGGGGAATATAATAGCAAATGTTGTTATATAAGTTTTAACAGATTTCCTTGGAAGGGTTTGCAAAAGTCACTACTAAGTTCTATGAAAGGAAACAGTTGACTACATTTGAAATAGTGACTCTTATGGTCTATGAGAGCTGTTACTGGTATTTTAATGGGAGCGCTATTCCCCGCTCTGCATTTCATTGAAGAACTGAAAGAATTCTTGACAGACTTTACCGTGGGACCATAACCTTTACAAAATCTTTGCTTACACATTTAATAAACGACATATATAAAATTACCAGCTTATACCCATAGTCAGTTACTGATTACAGATCAAAACATGGCAGCAAAAATAGGTTTGTATGTATGGTTTAAACTGGATAGAACAATGACAATTCATAATGCTGTTAGGAAGTGTCTGGAACCTTAAGTCGTTTATTTTAAGACTTTCTAACAGTTGAGATTTCTCAGAAACATCATTTTTTGTTTAGTAAAGGTTGTGGACTATTGTTTCTCTGTGTGAGCTGGCTTGCTCCAAAGCACATTCTTCATCTATTTCACAATTTTTTGACTTGGAAATAAACAGCATTCCCAGATTTTTGCCTGCTATGGCTGGGCTGGATTTTTATTTTTATTTTTTTTACCCCTGCTCTTTGTTCATCCAGGAAAGGGTAAAAGGCACAACTCTTCAATGATGATTTTACAGTTTTTACCCTCATTTTAAGATTCTTTCTGAAGTTCCTATTGAGTAATGCTATGCTTTGCACCTTGAGCTGCTGCATAGTCTTGCTATTCAGCTTACAAGGTTTTCACTCTATTAAACCTAAATCCTGGCAGTGATATGCACAATTAAGGGAAGAAAGGAATGAATCTTCTCACAATATGGCTCCATTACGTAACTGTCCCTCACAACCTTGAAGATGCTGAAATTTCCAGGATGGTACTGTGTGATCTGTGGGGGAGGGTAGTGGTGGTCAAAACATTTATTGTCTTCCCATTAGGCAATATTAAAACTATGAGAGCCTTGGGGCCTAATTTGACTGAAAGTGACCCTGGCATTGAATAAGTTGGTTATAAGAGAATACTCCTGTAGACAGTCATTTTAGTGACTCTTGGGCAGCAGTTGTCCAGGCCACTAGTATAAGGAATCCACTGGAAGGATGGAAGAAAAGCAAGCACAATCAGGTGAAAAGTGTGTGTGTGTATACTTTCCCCAAAAAAACCAGCTGGTAGAAATTGCAGTTCACATTATTTGTGAGCATGCACGCACACGCATGCACACACACACACACACACACACACACACACACACGCACACGTGTGCACGCAGTGAATTAATTGACCCACTTAACTGTAGTGAGTGAAAATTGAGTCCTTGGCTCCACTCCTATTGACTTAAATGGGGCCAGGATTTTAACTATGCTGAATGGAATACTTAGTTATATCTCTGAGCAAGAAAAGAATACTTACAAAAGCACACAGAAAAATATTGTATTAAAGTGTGAGCAAATTTGCCACTTCTGTGAATGACTATATATTAGAATAATGTGAAACTAGTGTATCCGTGTCAAAACTAAAAGTGAATTCAGTTTAGGCTCATGTATTTGCTTGCTTATTACTTGAATATGAAATACAGTTTGAGAACAAATTGATATTGTATCGTTTTTTCCCTAATAAAACTGAAGTCAAACTCTCCAGCTGAGTCCTGCATAGCATGTTGATTTATCCAATTCCCAAAGAAATTAGTGATCCAAATTTGTTTGTAGAAAATTGCTACCAAGACCATGAAACCTTTTCAGACTCTTGCTCATTGGAACACTAAAATAGGCAGTCTTCCTTTAAAAGAACCCATCAGAGCACCGAAGTGTTAAATAAGTATATTTTCCAGTCCCTCTGGAGGAAAACATATCTACTCTAGGCATTGATTCAACCCTCAAAATAATTTGATCATACTTGTAAATGACATTCTGACAAAAAAAATTACATCTGACAGGGCTATATCAATTTGGGCATAACTTCTCCAGCACAGCTCTTGTTAACACACTATTACTTGTCTTAGGAGAATTACTTGTCTTCAGGCATTGGCACAAGGAGTTGCCTGCTAATCCCAATGGTGTAAAGGACAAGGTAGAAGAGCCATCCATGATGGAGACAGGTGTCTGCAGGTATTTAAGCACCTCTGAGCCAATCTGCCATTCATCTGCTTCACACAAAAATGTGTTTGGTGTTAATATGCTCTACAGCCAGCATATGAAGAAGGCAGTTCTACCAACATCTAGGAAAGTGTGTACAGGACTCTGCTTTCCTTTCTAGGCAAGGGTCATGTTTAGGATTTCAGATTCCCAAAATGTGTTTACTTACATGTGGAAAAGAAATATGGTGAATCACAAGATTAGTTTGCTAAGAGAAGGTTTGACTAGCAGATTAACTCTAATGTACCACATTTCCTTGTATACAACACTCTCTGCAATACAATATATAGCCTGTTTTTTAAAGGCAGAATAAAGAAAAAAATCTTTTCTTGTAGTAAATAACTGAGTAGCAGCAGCTAGGAAGCAGTGCCTGCTCATTCGTCTGCTCCCTGTGAGTTGAATTCAGATCTTTTGCTTTTGGATCAGAGACTGTTCTTACCATATTTCGTACAAATAATGTGCACTACAATTGCCAGCAGGTGTTTTTTTGCTTTTGTTTTTGTGTGTGGGGGGGAATCCATGTTGTATGCAAGGAAATATGGTATATAAACAGTGACATACTTCCCCTTCCCCATCCCTCACAGCATCCCTCTTTTTTATAGTGTGGTTCAATGTGGAAGCTACAGATAATCTACTTTAAATCCTAATTAGAGTAAACATCACTCCACAACTGATCAGCTGGGCCATTCAAGTATCAGTTTCTGCTGCCTCAGTCTAAAGTAAGCAGAAAGTGAAAGAGAATGGATGGAGGTTTATCTGCTCCTCTACCACCTTCAGGTTGCTGGGAAACAGCCTGTCTGTTAGAGCACTGACTTCTTCCCCAAGACACACATGGCATAGGATTACTGAGGAGACTGGAACTTAAAGCTGCACCAGACACTAAAACATAACAGTTTTCTTCTGATTTTTTTGATATATGGTACTTTGTCTTTCAAGGCATAGAGTGCTCTCAGCTCCCATAGAAAGGTAGTGTAAATTGAGGGTAGGAGGCAACAGGTGAGTTTCATGACTCTTCCTTTTTTGGTGGCACACTACATGATTATGGTCAAATAGGCAGAATTTTCTATGCTCCTATTTTTCAAAATTTAAAATAGGAACAATTTTATTTAATAATACCTTTTAAAGTCCTTGTGTCGTTTACTGATGGAAAAATGTTAGATAATGTAATTGCTAATTTTTCCATTTTCAAATTCTACCCTCTGTAGTTTGGTACAGGTGACTTTCAGGTAGAGGTTTGTTTTGTTTTTTTTAATTAGGAAAAGTGACTATGGGGATTTTAACTAGTTTATATTTTAGAGTTGCCAAAAGGCTTTTTCTCAAAAAGTCCTAAAACTTAGACCGAGATCATAATTAGAAAATAATATTCCAGGAAGGTTTTGTTTAATGGCTTTGCAAGTTCAATTTACAGCAGAGTAATTTTCACTCCTCATTCCATAGTACTGTAGATGTCTGTGGTATATTTGGTTGACACACACGTGCAACACATCCAAGGGCACATAAAATGGCTAAAAGGAATTTAGGTCTCAATAAGTGTAGTTTGGAGGTCACTGCTACACTTCAGGTATTTCAGGGGTTGAGAATGGTGTTCAGTTTTTAAAATGAAAAATGAGGTCCTCTAATATTAAGTGCTGTAACTAATGAAATGAGGCTAATGAATTGTGACCTGCGTTATTACAGTGAAATATTTACAACAGTTGGAAATCTCAATTAGATTACAGAATTTTTACCTGATGGATTTTATGGAAAAGTGAAACCAGGAGAGAGGCTAGGAAGTCTTAATTTGTTGGAATGCTGCCAATGATACTCTGGAGGGCAGTTGTAAGTCAGGCAAATATACCATCTGCCCACTAGGGGATCTATTACTGGGAGCTTAGGGTATACGTGTCATTGGCAAATATTTGAGCCGCTATAGAAGAGGCCTGCCAAGCCAGAGTAAACTTACAGGAAATAACTTTCTGCTTAGGCACCAACAGCAAGTATTTTTTTTAAAAAAAAACAGTGTCATGCATGACTGGCATAATGACAGTAGCAATTGTTCTTACCACAATTGTAAACTGTACCAAGAGCACAAGAGCCATTTTGTGTAAATTAAAGGGGGGAGGGGGAGGGTTCTGATTATGAAATTTCAGGTGATTTGCTATTTTCTTTCCCTCCCTACTCTGACTAGCACAGATCACTCTGTCGTGGAAGTTGATAAATGTTTGTTCCAATGTTAATGCTTGTAATTGAATACAAGAAGGCAGAACGTTCATTGCAGGTAAAGGATGCCCTTAATACTTTGTGAAGTGAAAAGGATATAATTAATCATTACTTTCTGAGACTGTAGTGCAAATAATTGAGCAGAATCTGTACAGATGAGGATCTAAAAATCTGAGGCATTTATTAAGACAATCAAAATATACTTTAATAGTTTGTACAATTATAGGTATGTTTAATTGTTTGCTGCACTTGGTCTATGGTCATGGGGGTTACTTTATGCCACCTAAACATAGGCTGGGAGTGGCATGTGTAACTGTTTGCCACTCCTGGGATCCAGGCAGGGAACCCAATATAAATAATTCAGGTTGTGTTGGACCAGGAGGGTCCAGTGTGTCCATGGGTTGAGAGGAAGGGTTTGGTAGGTCTGGAGGTGAGGTCTGGTGGGATGGGGGTGGAAAGCAGGCAGTGCAGGGGTGGGTTTGGATCTGTGTAGGAGTGGCTTGTCATGGTTGTGGGGGAAGCTGGGAATAACATACTCTTAGGACTGGGGCAGGTGGCTGGTCTTCCCCAGCCCCACGACTGTGCTGAAAAGATGTGCAGGTGCTTGGGATGTGTACTATCTTAGATTGGATTCACCATTTTTTGACAGATTTAGACTGAATTCCTGCATGATTTGGCATTTAGATCAATCTTACCCTGGTTAGGCTGATTTAAATGTAACGCTGTACATACCCTATATCACAAAAATATGACTGGATATCTGTCAAAGAACAGTCTTGAACTGGGAAATACAGTGGAACACAAATAAAATTTTTAAAAATATTATATGCTTTCAAACTTCAAAAGTGGTTTTCATTTGAGTTTAGAGTTATAGGTCATGGGCTGGAGTGTGTCTCATTTATTTTACTGGAAGTCTTGATAATCTAAATTTGTTTTGGACAGAAAGATGGATTGTCTTCTCACTTAACCAGTGTTAAGTCAGGAGCAACTAGATTATTGATAATAGAGATGCACTAGTGGTAAACCACTATGAAATGATAATTTGTATCATGCTTGTGAATATCTATTGCTGAGAAATGCTGTATAGCAGTAAAATCCATCCTTGTATTTGGATGAAGTGTGGCAGTTTATACTTTGATTATACCAAAAGAGCTAGGCAATAGAGAAACAATAGAATGGGTGAGGCATATTCTGGGCACAGACAAAAGTGACAATTTTTGCTTGATCTGGCCATAGAAATCAGTCTATAGCCATGACCAAACACAAGTGTATAGCTGGGGACCCCTTTAAAGAGGGCCAATTATGTGAAAATCTGAACCCTCATTTGATGAGGGTTCAGATGAAGATGTTTCAAAACATAGTGTCTTCTGTAACTTGTGTCTGCACTGCCAGCCTGTTGCTGTTTTCAGAATGGGAGGGGAGAAAGGGAGTGGAGGGGTTCAGTTTGGGGTATTTTCACCCCTGTTCACCCACTGCACCCTCCAGCACCAGGTGGGGAACCCCTAGAAGGAGCTCCCTATGCTGCCTTTCCCTTTCATTCTGAAAACTGCAGAGGCTTGTAAGGAGGGGCTGCTGCTAAGAGGAAACTAGCTGTAGGCTGGCAGCCAGCAGCTAGATTCCCTTTTCCCTTGGAACCAATAGTGAACTTCTGTTTGGTCTGCAGGATTGTTGCAACTTGGAATGCTTGCTGCAAAACCTTCTCCATTACAGCAGAGAGCTGCAGTTCTGTTTGTGCCCTCTGTCACTTGCCCACTTTGTTTGGACTGTGCACAGACCTTCTTGACTAACAACACTGCTTTGTAAATGTAAATAGAACAGAATACAAAGATCACTGAAAACAGCATCTGGTGGCAATGTAGATTAGTTTTTCCTGTTGTTAATTGGAAATAATAAAGCAAGATTCTGATCAAGTGCAGTAGCTGCAAATAGAATTCTATGGTCTTCTCTCAGGATTCATCACACGCACACACACCATTTTTCATTCTCTTACAAAAGTGGGATGAGTCAAAGATTCTGATGAATCACATCCCTTGTCTGAATAGTAAAGGTGCATGCAGAAGATGCATACACAAGTTTTGGCCTTATAGATAGCCACAAGGTCCAAATGTCACTTTTAGTAGAAAATATATAGATCATGGCTTCCTTTGTCCTTTTAGCTAGTGCAGAACATAAAACTAAAAGAGCTTGTCAGTATAAGCAATTCCTGCAGGATGTCCTTCTTCAGTTGAGTTTTGCATGTTTGAATACATTTTTCACAATCATAAATTCTAACCCAGGATACTGCTGCTGGTGGGCACTTATAAAAACTAGACTCTGGCATTTTTAGCTTCTGGTACATGAAGTTCAGTGCACTGACGTCTAATCAGATCAGGGTTGTCACCTCAATTTCTATAATGCTAATAGGATGACACTGGAGCACGAAGCACACCACCGCCAATCAGCTTACATACTCTGTACTGGAAAATTTAAGGTCTGATTCATCTAAGCACTTAAGCCTGTGGTTAACTTGTGCTTATGCCCTGTTGACTTTGCTGAGAGTCAAACAGGTACTTAAAGACTCATTCAGGGTCACAGAAAATAATAGACAGGAAATGTAGAGCTTTCTTCAGTCTTGCAAACATTTCTTTTTGACCGCTGTTTCTGAAGACAAGTTACTGATGTGTAATTGTCAAGTGACACGTTCTTGAATTTAAAATGGTACTCTCAATACTGGTCCTAATTCTATACTTGTTTACACTCAGAATCTTAATAATTTTAAAATCAGGTAATATGGTGATGAATCGCCAGTCATCAACATCTTTGCCAAGACATGCAAGAAAATGGGACTGCTGCTTAACATTCAGAAGGCTAAGGTCTTCCATCAACAAGTTCTTAATGAATTCTTAATAAAGCTCTTAATGAATGGTCTCCAGCTCCAGTAATTCAAGTTCACAGTGATACTCTGGAGAATATTGAGTATTTCCTGTACCTCAGAAGCCATCTCTTGCAGAAGGCTAACATCGATAAAGAAATCCCACATTGTCTCAAATGTGCAAGTGCAGCCTTCAGACACCTGAGGAAATGGGTTTTTAAAGATCATGAACCGAGTCATGGACAATGTACAGATGATACCTCAAGTCATTGAAGAAGTACCATCAATGCTGCCTCCAGAAGATATTTTGAATCCACTGGGAAGACAGGTGCACCAACGTTATCATCTTTTTGCGTATAAACACCATGAGAATTGAAGTGATGATCAGCCAACATCAACTTCACTGGGCTAGCTGATGTCTAGGTGTCTGACTTCAGGCTCCTGAAGAAAATTTCATTCTCCCAGGTCAGTCAAGTTGTATACTCAAGAGGAGGGCAAAGAAGGTGCTTCATGGATGTCCTCAAGATCAACGGGAAAAATGCATCATCAATATCAACTCACAGGATACTATTGCCTAGGTACTTTGAAACCTTATGATGACAACAGGAGATTGAAAAGTGGGAGCAGTAGAAACAGCATGTCAAGGAACAAATCAAGAATCTAGAGCCACCCACCCTGCATGTAAATATGTTCCTGAGTTGCAACAGAGTCTGTTGATCCTGGATCAGCCTTGTCAACCATATTCAGACCCACAGATAAGACTGTAACAGGGGCTCAGGCAGGAGCTCCATTATTAGGATAGCCACAGGAGCAGGTAATGATAGAGAGCACTTTGCACAGGTGAGGGGAATGACACACTGAGGGAAAGTTAGAGTAATTAGCCTGCTGAGGCTGGTATAAACTGGACAGCAAGCGAGCTCACTTTGTCTTTGGGCACTGGAAGATAGAGGGAGGACTGCAGAAGAAGAACAGGAGAGAGGGAGAGAGAGAGATACCCGATCTGCAACCCAGGGGAGTTCCAGGACTGTAGACCCTAGGATGACCCTGTTTAGCTGATAAGAAGGTGGGGTACTCACCTGAGACCCACAGCCGGTCCGTTGAGTATGGGAAGACCTGGGGCTCTGGGAGATTGCTGTGCCAAGGGGAACTCTGAGGGAGAGTGCTCCAGCGTGGTACACGGGCAGTAGAAGTGGCACAAAGTCATCTGTGCCACTGGGATGTCTAGGAGCAAAGCTGGGTCTGCTATTAGGTAGGGAGGGAGCAACAGAGGCATCTCCTGGTTTGGGGCCCACAGAGGTGCGGAGAAGGCAGTCTGCTAATAAATCAATTAGTGGAGAGGGCCCAGCCCAGTACAGAAATAACCTAAGGCATCTGGGGCACTTTCAGGCTTCCAGAGTTTCCTTCTCAGGTATATTGGTTTCCCTCACTAATGAGGTAATTAGCAACGTGAAAGCAACTTTGTAATCCACTGCTAGGAATAAAATGCACTGTGTGAGTTCATCACCTGGGTGGTCTGTGGTGTTTCCTCACCCTTAAGAATAACACTGGGTCACAGGGCACTAAGGTGTCTGCTCCTTTAAGAGCAGAAACTGCCTAGAGAGAAGGTCCTAGCAGTCAGGCAGGAACCCACAGGTGCAGGTTACTGTAGTAGCAGGCCTAAGGAGGGAATTAGGTTGCACCTGCAGCTGGTCAGCTGACCAGAAGAGGCAGGGCCCTGGGCACATATAAACCCCAGGGCTGGGACTAGAGAGGCAGTTCCCTGCTGGTAGGCGAAGGGGAAGAAGCTTTCAGGAAGGAATTTCCTAGAGACACTGCAGCTGCCAGATCTGCTGCATTTAAGGCTAATGGGGCTCCAGGAGGTCACCAGGGACCCTTGCCTACAAGACGCTTAGTGCTAGGGAAGAAGTTTGACTCTTTTAAAGGGACAGAGCACACTCTGAACCTTTTGGTATTATGTTATAGCCCAGGGGCTCATATTTTTGGTTGCCGCTTTATAATAACAGTGAATTGGGCTGAGGCTATTGGGGAAGGAGGAGGCTTCATTGCGGGGCCCACTACAGTGTGAGGACATCAGTGCCAGTGTGGGCACAGTATTTGGGGTGAACAGACCCCAGTGCCAGCATAGGCTTAGGATTCAGGTGAATAGACCCCAGCGCCAGACACAGTGTGGGCACAGTATTTGGGGTGAACAGACTCCACTGCCAGCATGGGCACAGTATTCAGGGTGAATAGACACCAGCACCAGAGTAGGTGCAGTTTTCAGGGGTGAGCGGACCCTAGTGCTGGGGGCGCAGTGACAAAGGGAGTGAGTGGATTACAGTGCCGTGGGGCTCTGAGAGAGAGACAGGGCTGCAGAGAGCCCAGTGATGACCAAAGGCCAAGCTAAACTAAGGCCTTGGAAGGACGACATGTGAATGCCATCTGCAAGGCTTGTGGTGTGGTAAAGGGGCAGTTTGGAGCATCTAGTCCGTAAGGCTGAAGGTGTCCCAAGAGGCATCCATTTTGGAGCAGGACCCAACAGGGGTCCGAGAACCCACAGGGTTCAGTGGGGCCCATCAGGACCGTGCCCAAAATACAAACTTGAGCCTCCCTATTTATTATAGTTACAACAAGACATGGCAGGAAAGAGAGAAAGGGTGCCCACTGGGCAGGATTGGCACAGTCAAGGAGCCCTAGGGGTATCATGGCCATCCCTGGGGACCCTATCCCGTGAAAAACTGAACATCTTTTTTCATTCAATCCAAGTTGTGGCAGGTGAATTCAGAGGGAGACCAAGGTGTATACTCTGTTCCTCCCCTCCCCCACAAAGAAAGTCAGGGAAGACAATGAGAGATTGCTGATGAAGAATTTGGTGATGAAAATGTAATTCTTTATCAGCTTTTCTATTCTCTTCTATGGTAGAGAAAACAGAGTATTCAGATATTGTTAAATGCTGATGCACTTGTTAGATATTTAAAAAAGTACCATTTGCAGTTTAAAATAGCTAAAAATGTCAATGGTACATTTAAAAAAAATCACTGAGTGCACCTGTTTGGGGGGAAGGGGGAAATTCCAAAAATTCAGCACAGAAGGAGATTAAATAAAAAAACTGAAATTATTTCAAACCCTCTTTTTTTGTGATTGATTTCACTGTCCCTGAACCTGACTCCTAGTTTGGCTGAAATCCATACTGTGGTCTCAGCAAGAATAGCAATTTCTATATGTCTGCCTTTAGCCTTCAAGAAAGCTCTAGAATTCAGAAGTTTAAGTGGGAGAGAAGCAAAATCCAGCCTTGTGTATTTGTGATCCAGGACATCCTGCAAGAGCAGGATTTGAATGTCTATCCCTGAAGTGAAGTTTACAAGCCTGGGTTAGGCACCTCTATCATGCCTGGGTTGAAGTAGGTGCTTCAAAATGGGCTTCAGACCTATCAGCATGTTATTAAGGTAGCCAATAGGACATGCTGAAAAGAGTACTAGGTGCTTTAGGGGCTTCCACTGAGTTTTCACAGGCATGAACCCTGTCCTGGATTTTTTAACTTTCTTTGCAGAAAAGAATTAAATATCTACTGAACTGGAAAGAGAGAATGACTCTCAAGCTTAGTGGTTAGGGCACTCCCTTGAGTGGGGAAGTCTTAGATTTCAGCATCTGCCTCAAAGGTTATTTATTTCAGCTAATGACTGTTTAATATAAAATATCTGGTTCTTAAATGTGGGTTGGATTCAGTCAGCAGGCTGCCCGGGCAGCACTACTCTGTGTGAAGAATTGACTGTTATTGACAGAGACAGGATACCAGTCTAGATTAATGTTCAGAGAAATACATCAAGGCATTTAGAAATTCTTCTAGCATGCAAGTAAGGAAAACTGGAACATGCACAGCAATTTGTCATATATATGCACAATGACAAATGTGTAGACCTATAGAATGTTTGCACAAGGCTGATGTTATGGGAGAGGGCACTTCCACATCTCTATCTTCTGACTGTGCTTTTGATTGAAAATGGTGGCTTCCCCCTTTTGTACAGAATGTGATCTTGCGCTATGCGTTAGGCATGCTCCTAGCCTGCTTACTAGATTGGACTCTATGGCATGCCCAGATGTGCATGGACATTTGGTTCCCCAGGGAAAAGTAGCATCGGCACACCTTGCACCACAGCTACCTGTCCTTGGGGAAAGCCCATGTCATATGCCCTTGGGTGTATGGCAAGTTGCCCTGGGTGGGGTAGGGGAGGCTGGCCCCAGCAGCCTTACCTGGGATTTTGGAGGCCTCCCAGGGCCACAGCTGTGGCAATTCTGCCATGGGAAGCCTGGCTGGCAGCTGCAGCAAAGCTCAGAGAGGCCCAGCTCCACTTTTCACAAGCATCCGCAGAAGTAAAAAAACAAAACAAAACAGAGCAGTGCATGCTCAGGCAGCGCTCCTTTGCAGTGCGGAGAACATCAGACTGTGTGGTATGTAGTGCTGCAAACATGTTTGCGGCACCACATACTGCATGACTGTGCTTGTTTGGATGTGCTCTATGGGTGCATCCACACATGCAGGTGCTTGCACTTGTAGCAGCTCAAATAGGAGTGGCACAATTTTTGTGCTAGGGATTTGTGCCTCAGCACATGTGCCTGAACATACACTTTTGTGTGGGGCAAGTTGTGCCAGCTGGGGCAAACTGATCCTGCCCAGCTCCTCCTGGATCTTCAGCCGGGGGGGAGCTGAAGGCTGGGACCAGTGCCCATGCTGGCCTAAACAGTATAAAAAGTTGCCTTGGCAAGCAGCTCTGGGCTACTTGCCCTCAGGAGCTTCTGGCGGAGGAGCCTCTGGGAGGAAGTTGGTCACACCCCTTCCTGTCCCAGGCTGCTGCTGTTGCTGGTTATTGCAAGCTTGGTCTCAGGAGCTTCTTGGGAGAAGATGGCCAGGCCCTTTCCTGCCTCTGGCTACTGCTAGCTGCTGGCTTTGTCTCAAAGCTTTTGGGAGCAAGTTGGCTGCACTCCTTCCTGCCTTGGGCTGCTGCTGCTGCTGTTGCTGCCCCTCCACACTGGGGTCTTCTGCTGCACACTGCTCCCCTCATTGGGGAGGGGCCCACTACACTGCACGCCAGCACTACACCCCAGCTTCTTCTAGCATGCAAGTAAGGAAAACTGGAATGTTCCTGTTGAGCGTCTAGAAGAGCTGGGGACCTGGGTGGTCCTCAGCTCCATCTCTCCCTATATCAAAAGTTGGGCCCTTCTCCCCCAGATCCAAACCCTGGGGAGAGTTATCTCCCCAGTGGTGGCCCTCACTCTGGGGTGCCAAGACCCTGGCCTCCACCACATGCACTCTTTCCATTACCCGGAGGCTGAGGGGTGCCTGGCAATTCCTTCTCAGGGGGACCTGGTGGGGATTTTCTATACAAAGGGGGACTTGTAGTACTTCCAGTGCTGTACCCCAGGTCGCTTGCATCATGAATGCCCCATGGGTCAGGCGGGGAGGGCATGTGTGGGTCCCACTGGCAAGAGAGGTGCCCCTACCACCAGCACTCCTCCCCTCTTAAGTCCCCCTGGCACCACAGCAACAACTACGAGTACCCCCCAACCAAGGGGTCAAGGGACCTAGCTCCCAACTAAGTTTGGCGGAGTCCCAGGGAAGGCAGCAGCAACCAAGGGGAGAGAGGGAGCAGAGCTCCCCTGCCTCTAGTCATGCCCCCATCATACCTGCCCCGCTCCCCCAACCCTCACCTACTGGACCCTGTCCACCTGAGGACCAACCCATGGCAGAGTGGGTGCAGGTCCCCTCTGGGCGCAAAGGCAAGAAAAAGGCCCGGATGCAGCTGGAGCCCACTGAAGTGGAGGACTCCTCTCCCCCTCCCAAGACCACCTCATGGGGAGAAAGATTGACTCAGCCTCTGCAACAGGTCCCCAGCTGCACCTGACATCCCACCCCTGGGAAAGATAAAATGGGTGATCCCTATAGAGGAGGTTTTGAGGCTGGTAGGCAGCCCTGAACAGAAGCCCATGGAAGCCCCTCTTTCTGCTGACCAGGGCCTACCCCTGAGACCACAGGTGCCCAGGATGAGGCCTTGGCTTACCCAAAAGAAGGCCTGGCAGTGGAGCCTCTTCCTTCTGATAATCTGGGGGATACAGAGGCCTTGGGACTCACCCTATGAGTCCTGAGGGAGGAGGTCCCCTTTCCCAGGGCTCCAAGGCAGATGCTGAGGCCACTCCAGTGCCTGATGGGTCTTCTCCCTCCCCCTCCCAGAAAAACCTCACCTCCAGCCTGCCCCATAGTCCCACACCAGAGGGGGTCATGGTGGGATTCCCTAATCAACAAGCTGATTTTGTTGGGGATGCTGAAGAGACCACCCCTGTCCCAAGGGGCTGCAGGGCTCTCCCAGTTCCAACCAGAGTCTGGGGTCTTAGTGGATCGGGGGGGGTTCGGATGGTGCCTGAGGAGCCCACTGAGCCCAAGATGAGGAGTAGGATGCCTGAGAAAGAGCAGGCTCCATGAAGCCTGCAGAACTCTTGGTCCCGGTGGTCCCCAAGGGTGAACTACTTGCATTTCTTGACCGTGACTACGCCCACTGGTCCACCAGCAAGGTACAGCTTGCTTTGGACTGCTCGGGAGATTTTGACAGCATCCTCGCCAAGGCAAGGGCACTGGTGGGGGAAGACAAGGGGTCCAAAAGCTGCAATGCCCGGATCTATAGGTGGGCCTGAAGTTTCATGGTTGCACTCTATACGTATGGGAGGGTATTATGCAAGCTGGCAGGTCCCTCATCAGGTGTTGAGATGTGCAAGGCCCCTACTTCACCCTGTCAGCCATGAGGTCATTTAAGATCATGACCCTCAACATCCAGGGCTGCAGGAAGGGTCTCCAGAGATGCTGGGTGTTCTCCTTCCTTCAGGCAACCCTGATGACTTAAGTTAATGAGCCTAATTGGCAGCTGGAGTGGGGAGGCAGGGACTTTTTTAGTCACCTCTCAGCCACCTCTTTTGGGGTGGCCACCCTCTTCTCCCCAGGCCTGCAGCCAGAGGTTCTCCAGGACATTAAGGTAGTGCTGGGCTGCCTGCTGCACCTCTGGGTCCAGGTGCAGGGGCTGGTCCTGTACCTTCTGAATGTGTATGCCCCTGCAAGAGACCCAGGGTTGGTGGATTTCTTCTGCCAGGCAGCCACATACATTGGCACCCTCAACCCTCAGAAGTGCCTGGTCCTTGGTGGGGACTTTAATGTGCGCGAGACTGATCGGGCAGGAAGCGGAACCAAGCTGCTGTGGCATCCTCAGAGAGATCCTCATGCACTATTCCCTGGTGGACATCTGGCGTGCCTGTCGTCCTATCAACCCCCCTGCCTTCACTTATGTGAAGGTGGGGGAGGAGCAGGCACGCCACTTCTGGTTGGACCGTGTTTATCTCTCTTTGATGCACATTGCCTGGGCCCACTCCTCTGGCATCTGGCTGACCCCTTTCAGTGAGCACCACCTTGTCTCACGCTGGAGCCTGGGAATCCAGGGTCAGCCTACTGGCATTTCAATGCCAGTCTGTTATAGGATGTGGGCTTCAGGGAGGCCGTATGGGAATTCTGGATGGCCTGGTGGGAGCAACGGGCAGCTTTTCCCTTGGCTTGGAGATCGTGGGATGTGGGGAAGTTATGCATCCAGCTTTTTTGCTGCAGCTACACTCAGGGGCACACCTGACCACCAGGCAGAGGGAGGTGGTCTGGGAGCAGCTTGAGTGGGAAGTGCTAGAGCTGGAGAGGTGCCTGGCCACCAACCCAACCAACCCGTCCCTCTGTGGAGAGTGTCAGAAGAGATGGGAAGTACTTCGTGCTCTGGATGACCACCGCACCCGAGGTGCATTAGTCCACTTGTACGTCGAGCTCCTCCAGGAGATGGACCACAGATCCTGCTTCTTCTATGCCCTGGAGAGGAGGCGGTGGGCCAAGAAGTACATCACCTGCCTTCTGGAGGGTGATGGCAGCCCCCTCACAGATCCAGGTGAGATGCACCAGCGTGCACAGGCCTTCTATGAAGTGTTCTTCTCCCTGGATCCTGCAGAAGCCTCTCAGACCCTGTGGGAGGGACTCCTGCAGGTCAGTGTGGGTGACTGGGAATGGCTGGAAGCTCCTTTCACTCTGCCTGAGTTTTTGGCTGCCCTCCACCTGATGACTGGCGACAAGGTGCCAGGCATTGACAGGCTGACCATGGAGTTCTACCAGGCTTTCTGGGACATTTTCAGCCCAGACATTGCCATGGCCTGGGCTGAATCCAAGGGAAATAGGGAGCAGCCCCTGTCATGCTGGAGGGCTGTGCTGATCCTCCTGCCAACGAAGGGGGATGCCCATGACCTGAGAAACTGGAGTCCCATGTCCCTCCTCTGCATGGACTACAAGGTGGCAGTGAAGGCCATCTCACTGCACCTGTGGTCCATGCTGATGGACATGATCCATCTCAACCAGATGTACATGGTGCCTGGACGTTCCATCTTTGACAACCTGTACCTGGTTTGGGACCTCCTGGAGGCAGTGCACTGGCAGGGCTTGTCTTTTGCTCTCCTATCCCTAGACCAGGAGAAAGCATTTGACAGAGTGAGTCATGGGTACCTCACAGGCACACTGCAGGCCTTTGGCTTTGGGCCCTGCTTCATGCAGGCTCTCCAGGTGCTGTATGCCTCTGCAGAGTGTTTGGTCAAGCTCAACTGGACCCTGATGGAGTCCATCCCCTTCAGGAAAGGTGTGCATTAAGGCTGCCCACTGTCATGCCAGCTGTACACCTAGGCCTTGGAGCCCTTCCTTGTTCTCCTATGGAAGCGGGTGGTGGGGTTGATGCTCTGGGAGCTGGCGGTGCACCTAGTCCTGTCAGCATATGCTGACAATGTATGGCCAGGACTCAGGGGATCTGGTGCAGGTGAAGACCTGCCAGGCTTTGTAGTTGGTGGCATCCTCTGCCTGGGTCAACTGCATCAAGAGCTGTGGCCTGGCAGCGGGTGATGGGTGGCAGGTGGGCTCACTCCCACCCATGCTCCACAGGATCCGATGGAGTGCAGACTCACTACTGTACTTGGGGGTCTACCTATCCCCCACAGACCCCTCCCCACCAGAAAACTGGCACCAGATGGAGGCAAGTGGTGGAGCCACTCTGGGCATGGGCAGGGCTCCCTCTGTGTGGGAGAGTGTTGGTGTTGACCCAGCTGGTCCTGTCCATGCTCTGGCACTGATTACATACCCTGTCTGTATCCCCTGAGGTCCTGGCGCAGCTCTAGAGATGGGTGCTGGAGTTTTTCTGGCCGGGATGGCACTGGGTCGCTGCAGAGGTCCTGAGCCTCCCCTTGTGGGAGGATGGCTAGGGCCTGGCTTGCCTGCACAGCCAGGTCTTGGCTTTCCGCCTTCAGGCCCTGCAGCAACTGCTATACAGTGTCAGTAGCCACGCAGCATGGGGCCATTTGGGGCGTGCTTTCCTCTGTCACATCTGGAGGCTCCAGTATGACCAGCAGTTCCTTAGCCTGCAGGGCTTCTCCCTGCCACTTTCCTCTCCCTTGTCCATGCATGTTTCTGGGCAGAGCATGAGTGGGTGGCATTCACTGTCTCCTTGGATGCCTTTGAGGACCAGCCCAAGGGGTTCTGTTTCGTGTCCTCCTCAGGTACACTTATTTTCATGTTTTGACCCTTTGACCCACACAACACCCCTATCCCACTTTTTTCATTAGTTTAAAAAATTTAGTTGTACCACTCACTTATTAGACCCAGAAGGGGTTACTAGTTAGCCAGGTTTGTCTTAGGGCCTATGGTATGAGTGTTACAAATATACAGGAGTGTCTGAGGTCCAGCCAGTTGACCTATGGGGACACTAGCCCACTGTGCCAGCTGGACTGCTGCAGCAGCCCTGACCTAGAGCGGGCCCTGCACTCTTTGCCAATGCAGCAGTCTGGCAGCAGGGGGTGCTGCCTGACTGTGACCTGCTGCCACCTGTGACAGCATCTGCACCCTTGGACCTACAGCCCCATGTCTTCATGGCTGCCTACTTACCTGGGACAGTGCCTTGCCCCATTCTTGTTTGCCTCATCATGATAAGGCAGCATGCTGGGGCAGCAGGAGCACCATAGAGATACTTGGGCCAAATACCAGAGCATCCCTCTGGAGGACCCAGCCTCTGGTTCCTCAGGGCACACTGCAGGACTATGCTCTGCACTTTCTTTCTGTGGGATTTTTTTTGATACCTGGGTTTCCAGGTATCAAAGTTAGAACCTGTGCTGCAAACATGCAGCACTTGGTAATACAGGCATATATATAATGCTTAGTTTCTGAATCCTGATTGGGTTTATGCATGAAGTAGGCATTAAGCTGCAAAGTCCTGAGAAACTTGAAATGTTTCCTGATATGTAAAGAAGCAGAACTTGAAGTTTGGTAAAAAGAATAACTTTTCTGGCAAAACCTTAGGTCTGTTAGGGTGATTTGGGGGTGGGGTGGAGAGTGGGTGAAGTGAGGTGTGGGGTGGGGTTGAGGTTCAAAATCTTGGATTTAGGCACCTGGTGCCTAAGCCATTCATAGATTTAGACCACTGGAGGAACAGGAAGGAGTGGTCTATTATGGTCTATAGCAGTGGGGGCCAACCTTTTTGGCAGGTGTGCCACAACTTAGTCCCACACCTTCCCCTGTGCTGTCTGTTTTCTCCCTTGTGCTCCCTGCCTGATCTGCTGCTGTGTTTCCTACTTCCTGCCCTGTTTAATGCTTTGCTGTCTGTTCTGTCTGTAGTCTGCAATGGACCACACAGAGACTGCCTGTGCTGATTTAGGCATGTGTGTTATAGGTTGGCTACTTCTGACAATTAGAGGCAGGGATCTTTTGGAAATTTGAGAGAGAAAATTGTGGATAAAGCAAGCAACAACAGTTTATTTGTCCTCCAAGAGAAAATGAAGTATGGCTGGTGGAGTTAAGGGAATGAGACTTGAAAAGTTTTTGACATTTTTTGAAAAATGTGAACTTTTTAAGACATAGTTTCACCCAACCTCTCAGTTTTTTGAGTGTTGCATTATTAGTAGTATTTTGAAGCAGTTGCGATCATATTGTTGCAGACCAGAAATGAGGAATAATGCTTTAATTCTCAACCAGGTTGCTGTGAGATCCTTATAAGGGTGGTGTGAGGTGCCACACAATATTAGCACTGCAAGATGCAAAAGCCTATTTATGATTCACAAGTTAAATCCACAGATTTCAGGTAGGCATCCAGTGTCAAAAACATTATGACCTATTGTGGTCTTTCTGAATTCTTTGCAACAGAAAAATTGTTCTTTTATTTTTCTGCAGTCAGAAAATGACTGCAAAGTTTCATAGTTTCTAGGGTTAGAAGGGACCTGAGCACATCATCAAGTCCGAACCCCTGCCATGGCAAGAAAGAGTATTGGGGTCAAATGACCCCAGCAAGGTGTACATCTAGCCTCCTCTTAAAGACCCCCAGGGTAGGAGCCAGCACCACTTTCTCTTGGAAGTTGGTTCAAGATCCTAGCTGCCCTGACCGTGAAGTAGCGCCTCCTGATATCTAGCCTAAATCTACCCTCTTCCAGCTGGTGACTGTTATTCCTGGTCACTCCTGGCAGTGCTTGGGGGAACAGGGACTTCCCCAGTGCCTGCTGGTCCCATCTGACTGGTTTGTAACAGGCCACTAGATCCCCCCTCAGCCTTCTCTTGTGGAGGCTAAACAGGTTCAGGTCCAGTAGCCATTCCTCCTAGGGTCTGCCCTGCTGCCCCCTGATCATGTGGGTGGCCCTCCTCTGGACCTTCTCCATGTTGTCCACATCCCTCTTGAAGTGCAGTGCCCAGAAATGGACTCAGTACTCCAGCTGCGGCCTGACCAGTGCTGCATAGACGGGGAGTATCACGTCCTTGGACCTGCTTGAGATGCATCTGTGTGGATGCATGACAAGGTATGGTTGGCCTTCCTGACTGTATTCCCACACTGTCGGCCCATGTTCATCTTGGCATCAATGATGACTCCAAGATCCTTTTCTGCCTTTGTACTGACAAGAAGGGAGTTCCCCAGCCTGTAGGTATGGTGCCAGTCGTTCCTCCCCTGGTGCATCACCTGGCACTTGTCGGTGTTGAATCCCATCCTATTCTCATCTGCCCACCCCTGTAACCTGCCTAGGTCTCATTGCAGCCTAATACTCCCTTCTAGCATGCCCACATCCCCCCACATCTGAGTGTCATCAGCAAATTTGAACAGGGTGCTATTTACCCCCTGATCCAAGTCACTGATGAAGATGTTGAACAGTGCGGGCCCGAGCACCGAGCCCTGGGGAACCCCACTGCCCACATCCCTCCAGGTCGAAAATGACCCATCCACCATCACTCTCTGGGTGTGGCCCTCCAGCCAGTTGGCGACCCATTTGACTGTGTAGGTTTCGACATCACAGTCCCCCAGTTTCTTATTGAGGATGGGGTGAGAGACAGTGTCAAAGGCCTTCTGAAAGTCCAGGAAGACTATGTCCACTGCTACTCCTGCATCTAAGGATTTGGTGATCTGGTCATTGAAGGCCACCAGGTTGGTCTGACAGGACCTGCCTCTAATAAACCTGTGTTGGTTGCCCTGAACCATAATCTCCCCTGCTGGCTCCTCGTGGATATGCGCCAGAATAATTTTCTCAAAAAGCTTGCCCAGGATTGTGAGGTATGACTAACTGGCCTATAGTTTCCCAGGTCATCCTTCTTCCCCTTTTTGAAGATGAGAACCACATTGGCCCTCTTCCAGTCCTCTGGCACCACACAAGTGCTCATAACGCTGTGCCAGGGGTCCCACAATGACCTTGGCCAATTCCCTCAGTACTCTGGGGTGGAGATCATCTGAACCAGCTGATTTGAATACATCCAGTCCTTCCAGAAGTTCCCTAACTAGTTCCTCACTAACCTTGGCCTAGGTGTCTAAGGGGGGCCCAGAGGGAGGGGGGTGACTGTTCCAGTCCCTGTTCAGGAAAATGGAGGCAAAGAACTCATCATATATGTTGGCTTTGTCGTCTGGTGTAATGACCACATTTCCTAGAGTGTCCTGCAGGGGCCCCACATTACCTGGAACCTTCTTTTTACCCCCTATATATTTAAAAAAGGACTTCTTGTTGTCCTTGATCCGGGAAGCTAGTCCCAGTTTCATCTCCGCCTTGGCCTTCCTGACTGCCCCCCTGCATCCCCTAGCAACTGTAGTATAATCCTTCCTGGTGATGGCCCCTCCCTTCCAATGGGCGTGTGCCTCCATTTTAGATAGGACACATTCCTGGATGCTTTTGGTGAGCCATGGGGGCTTTTGCACCTTCCTGCCCCCTTTGGTCCGTTTTGGGATTACCTCCCTTTGGGCTTGGAGGATCGTCTCCTTAAGGAGCAACCACTCTTCTTAGACACCTGGCTCTCCTCCCCTCTGGGACCTCAGTGCTTCTCTGACTATATTCTCCTTAGCTCATTGAAGTCCGCCGTCCTGAAATCTAGGGCTGCTGCCTTGCTGTAGGCCTTTGCCACCTTGTGCTGGATGGTGAATTCCAGCAGGCGATGATCACGGTCCCCAGGTGGTCAGGCACCTGCAGCCCCGTCACCAGGTCATCACCCATGGCCAGCACCAGGTCCAACAAGTCACCTCCCCTGGTGGGGCTGTGCACTTCCTGGGTTAGATGGAGGTCCTGCATTCTGGATAGGAACCTACGTGAGCAGTCAGACCTGGCTGACTGCTCCTCCCATCAGATGTCTGAAAAGTTCAGGTCCCCCATGATGACCACATCCTTTGACCTAACTACCTCCGTGAGCTGACTTAAGAATTTCTGGTCTAGCTCTTCCCCTTGGTTGGGTGGTCTGTTGTAGACCCCCATCATTAAGTCTCTTTCCCTGCAACTGCCTTGTAGGCAGAGTGCCCTTCCTCTGATTCTTTGCTAATTGATGAGAATGTGTATTCCTCCTTAATGTAGAGCGCCACATCCCCACCTTTCCTCCCTTTCCTATCCCTCCTGTACAGCCTATAGCCCTTGATATTCACCACCCAGTCATGCGTTGTGTCCTACCATGTTTCAGTGATCCCCACTATGTCTGGGTTGGTGTCAGCTAGCAGGAGGGTAAGTTCCTCTTGCTTGTTTCCCATACTACAAGCCTTTTTGTAGAGTCATTTGAGGCCTCCTGTGGATGTGTGCACTGGCCCCCTACTTTCAGCATTACCCTGGCCCCTGTTGCTTACCTGTGTCTATGTTCCACTTGTTGGCCTAAGCTGGGCTGTTCTTGTGGGTGTTGCTTTGTTTGGCAGTCCAAGGCTTCCTCTGCTATCGTCTTCCCCTTCCCCCAACGACCCTAGTTTAAAGCCCGCCAGAGATCCACCAACCTAGAAGGAAACACATGCCTACCTTTAAGGGAAAGATGGAGCCCATCCCATCTGAGCATGTCTCTTGTTGTGATGTGCCGGTCATTGTCAAGGAAGCCAAAGCCTACTTCAAGACACCATTCCCGAAGCCACCAGTTGGTCTCCGTGATACACGTCACATGCCATCTTCCACATCCACTCACTGGTAGGATAGAAGAGAAAACCACCTGTTCACCTATCTCCTTCAGCACATACCCCAGAGCATGGTATTCCGCCTTCAGGCAATCAGGGCTTCTCCTGGCTGTATCATTAGTACCCACGTGGATTTGGACCATGGGGTAGTAATCCATGGGCTGGATCATGGCCTGGATCATCCCCTTCATGTCCTGAATCTTTGCTCCAGGTAGGCAGTAGACCTCACATGTTTAGGGGTCCTGGCGTCAGATGGGGCCCTCTGTACCTCTCAGGATGGAGTCACCTATGACAATCACTCAATGCTTTTGCCTCCTGGCCTGCTGAGCTCCTTCGGCCTATTCGGAGCATGGAGAGTGTGGAGTTGCCTCCTCTCCTTCCTTCTCCTCCAGAGTTGCCAGCTGTAGCTGTTCTCCAGCTGGACTGGAGGAACTGGTACTGCTGTGTTATGAGCAGCCCTGGTTCTGGAGGTGACCGTCTGCCACTCTGCAGTGGAGGGCACCTCCCAGGGTGCTTCTTGCTTGGGTGTGAGACCCTGCAGGGAAAGGAAATAGCTGTCAATTTCTTCCTCTGCCCCTCTGATTCCTCTCAGCCTGCTAACTTCCTCCTGGAGCTCCCTCACCTGCGCCTCCAGGGCCTTAAGGCAGGTGCCTGCAGGACAGGTGTGGGGGTCCCCAATCCCTGCCCCACCAGGCCTTGCTGGGTAACTCCCACAGGTGAAGGGGTGGGGGGAGTGAAAGCTAAGAGGTGGTATTTTCTGAAGGATGCCTACTGCGTAAAAAAGTTGCAAATCACTGCTGCAGGAGTTAACAAATATTTTGAGAAAATGCATGTTTAGTAGAACTGTGGATAGATAACATAAAGCAGAAATGTAAATTGGATCACCCAGTGTAACACACTAACTCTGATTCTCTGTGACAAGTATAGTTAACAAAACTACCTGCCCCTCGAAGGATTTATGAAGAGTAAAACTGAGAAGTAGACTAGATAACACTTTATGGGGCTCGCGTAGAGGAAGTTCAGTAATTGTACAGGGTGATGGATTTGTAAGAACAGTATTTTCCCAGTTTATTTTCAGTGATTCTATGATCTATATAGAATGAATTGTGATTTTTTGATATGATTATTTCACATGAATAAACATTTTTGTTGATTATTTTATGTGTATTGGCAAAGTACCTGGGAGGGCTAGTTGTGGAACAGTTTTCCATGGGCTAGGTACAGTACAAACACAGAATGAAGATATTCCTATCCTAAAATTTTACAATCTAAATATTAGACAAGAAATACCATGGTTCCTGATATGTCTTTGCACCAGGAAGGATGAAAACCTAAGGGACAATTTAGCCATTTCTATAGTGAGATTTTCCGTGTTTGATGTAGCACTGATTTTCTTGAGTTTCTTATTTTTACTAGAAATAACAACAGTACTCTTGGAATAAGGTTTTTCAGTTTAATGCATACAATATATGATCCTACATAAAGTGAAATCTTATTTTGCCAGCAAATTCTGAATGTGAAGAAGCAGTTTTGGAATCTGAAGGACAGTCCACATGAGGCTGTCACCATTAGATATTAATTTCAAGAAGGGGGCTTGATTTACTCATGCTTCTTTAAATGTATTGCTAAAATCTGCCAACTTCATTTTTGTCTCATTTTAAAAGGTCAAAAAATTCTTATTTGCTCTCTAAATATATATATATTATATAAGAAGAAATCAGTATATATGCACTTCTTTCCTAAACTTTTATTTAAAGAAGACTGACTTGTATTGTAAAGAAACAACAGTATAACAGCATAACTGAGAGATTTTAAAGATTTTACGAGTGACCAGCTTGCACGCTGCCCTGTTTATAGTCTGCAGGTGGGGACCTCGCTTATCTCCCATGCAGAGCCAAACAGCAGGTTACACATCACTTTCATCAAATAAAGCACATCTGCAATTTCTTTAGGAGAAAATGCTGCTTTCTTCTTAGTCACTCCCATCACAGGTTACCCTATTTTTCTACAGTGATTGATATTGAGTCTTAAGCAGTATTTTGGCAAGCATCCATGGTAATGTTTAATTGAACATCTGTTAAATGTAGATAGATTGCATTTGTTAAAATCCTTCTTTCAGTAATAAACACATCTAAGCATTCATTTCAGAAGTGCTTATGTTTTATATCCAATGTGTACTATGCCATATTTTAGATCTTAAATTGTGCACAGAGACTACTCCATATACTGCACTGCTGAATAAGCTCTGCAGCAAAAGAGGAATTATCCTGTGGAATTAAACAATTACAGAATCATTTGATAATTCAAAAGCTCACTGAAGCACCATTAGAAATGTACCACAAAGTGAACATAAGGCAAATGCGCATTTCTTTCGTAGCAAAGTTGTTTCATTCTGGTGGGGTTTCAGTGGAAGGGGAGTCTTCCAGACAGTGGGTAGCAGTAACCTGGGCAGAAGGTGGAGACATTTTCTTGGGAGAAAAGGGAGAAAAGGGAGAGGACAGTAATAAGCCGCTCATTTCCTGATTTTGCACAAAATGTCTTCCATGTGGGGAGCCCAGACATGCAAAAGTGAAATCACAGGTGGACAAGTAAAAAGCCTGAGGCGTTACGTGCTACGAAGAGACTTGCTCTGTGCTTTGGGGGCAAAAAGTAAACTATATTGTAATATTTGGGTAATACACAGAATCCTAATTCCAACAGGGTATAAATATTATATTATAAGTAAAGTTAATCCTTGCAGAATCTGGTAGGTATAACTGTCACAATTCATTTGAGATACCAGAACAAGTTCAATACTTTTTGCGTGAGGTAGTGGTGCTGCTGGAGAGAGAAAAAGAATGAGTGAGAGAGCTACAACAAACAGCTTGCACTGCAACCTTGAGAAATGTCTCAAGAGAGCTTTTGGATATACTAGCTGAAAGAAGCTTGGTGTTTTGAACAAAGAAACCATTTCTTTCAAGTCCTTCTGTTGTCAGGCATGCAGAACTTTGTATATTCTTTGTACATAAGGATTGCATCAAGGAAATACCTGGCTCTAATCATTAGTTTCTCTTTCTGAGTGGAACAGCTTTCAAGACCTACATTGTTGGCTTTCCACTTAGCTTAAAAGGAGCTATAGAAAGATCTTACCCTTCTCTAGCGGTTGTAAATGTTTTGGCTAGTTTAAGTAAATAATTATGGTCGCTAAACATGTGAATGAAAAGGCATATGCTGAAAAAAGCAAAAGGCACTGTGCATGGTGTATTCTTAATAGTCCACTTAAAATTAGCCCACTTACACCACTTAAAAATGTGTCCTTTAATGGATCTTCCATATTCTCGTGCATTGACCTAAGCAGTAAGAACAGCAGGAGTAGGCAGGAATATTGCTGTACATGTGTCTGTATTTACCACTGTGTGCATACATGACAAATAGAAAAGCATATTCCTGTGCTAGTTTACCCCATCTCTCAAGCTAGAGAACTGCTAAATATCTTGATTGTTTCTATAAAAAAAAAAAAAAAATCTCCTATACTTGTTTCCTGTCACTCAGAGTAATAGCAAATAGTTGGAGCTTTAGGGTGTTTGTAGATGGCAGTTTAAAACAGGGTTGAAGTGGGTTAAATGCCTTTTGCACAGCTTTAATGGCATTGCTGTTTGCACATTTGGCACTGTATTGTGTGTTAATTAGAGCTGCTGTAGAATATTTGGCAGCATAATGAGCTTTAAATGACTTTGGGACACAGCAAATGACTTTGGGGCGCTGCAAAGTAAAACATCTCTGAGGAGTTTGTTTCCTACTCTATAGCCGTGGAGGGAAGCTCTGGGCTCTATGCAGCTCAGGGGCTGTGCAGGCAGACCATGCAGGCAGCCCAGCAGCAGCCCAGGAAGGCAGGCTCCACAGAAGGAAGCCTGATATAGATAGATAGATAATTTTTTCCCTCAGAGCCTGCCTACCTGCCTGCCTGAGGTGCATGGGGGGCCTAGTGCTTCCTTCCATGGCTGTGGTGCCCTTCAGGACTGGTTGAGATGGGTGCCTGAGGACAGGTGCCACCTGGGGCAGAGGGGCATCAGCCCCCCCCTACCCCGTGGCTCAGTAACCACTCTGCCTATGAGCAGCTCACTCTCCCCTCCTGCCACTGGAGAGGCAAGTAAGGATTGGGCTCTGACACAGGTGTAAATGACATGGGGGTTTACTTTGGAGAATTAAACCCCTGTTGTGTACAAACCTCCTTAAAGTATTTCTGGCACAACTGGCATATCAGGGGTCAATTCTGGCATGTAATTAAGTTCCATAATATCTGTATGTCTTAATGGTGTAAGACAGAACTAGGTGGAGACATCTAAACTGCCTTGTACAGACTACCTCTAGAACCAAAAGCAGTATGTAGTAGTAAATGAGCGCTGATTAACTTAGACTCAGTGTCCTGCACATGCAGTTCCAGAGCAAGACTGTTCAGAGATTTATTTCAGCAAGTAAATGAAGTAAAGTACTACAAAGGGGCTGATTTTTCACTATTGTCTTTTATTGTGTTGTAGAAGATCTTTAAATAGACATCAAATCCTGTTATGGATTTTGACAAGACAGAGGAGGCTCTTTCTCTTTAATGACCCACCTGAATTGGAAACCAATCTGAGAAACTGAGAGAGAAATTAACCCAGCCTTGTAAGCAACAAAAGCAACAGGTGAAGGCTTTTTCAAATTTCTTTTCCTAAACATGTACCCAAATATAAGATGTTGGATTATGACTGACTTCAGTCCTTGGTAACATCTGTGAAACCACCCTCTCCACCAGGATGTTCTGACATGTTGTTCACTGATTCATCGCTCTTACTTTTGCTGGGGCTGGAAGGGACCTTATAGATCATCCAGTCTGTGAATAAATTACTATCCCTTTATTCAGACACCAGTTATTAATACGTTTGATAATCATGCATTAGAGGAAGGCAAGCTTCATAGCAGACAGCTGTTAATGGACTACTTCTAATAACTTGTGCCACACATTTCTGGCTTTTTTCTGTACTGCAATAATTTTTTTGTGAGATGGTGGGGCTAGAACTGAGTAACTTCTAAAGTGATGGCTGTACTCTCAATTTATATACTAGCTGTATAAAATAACCTCCATCCCTGTGCCTGAAGAAGGGTGTTTGCAAGCTTGCAAAGAACAATTTTTCCAACTATTTATTTTGTCTAATAAAGTATATAATATTTGCCTAAAGAACCTTGTCTGTGTAAAATAGCCAGTATTCATTGTGTCCCGTGCCCTAAGCAGTTTAATATCTTGATTGCTTTTGACACCCTTGTAGGTTAAGAGGGATTTTCACTGAGAAGTTGACAGGAACACACAGGTCTTTTCTTAACCAGTTTCAGCTATTTAGTAATGTGGCAAAATGTTCAAATTTATTCCTTCCAGTTTGCTGTAACGTGCATTTATCAACTGTGAATTTCAATGTTCAGTTTAGTTAATAGAAGACAATAGCACATTTAACAAGCAAAGTATTTAATCCTCAAAACATATAAGGAAAGAAAAAAGATTTGGGATTTAAAACCTTGGGAAGGGCACAGGTATGATGTGTGTAGGTTGCTAAAATGCTGTACAAGTTCCTGTCTGCCTCATAGTTGTGTCAGAAAGTACCAGTGCACTTGAATTATGATTTGAAGTACCTGAGCTATTTCAGACCAGGCATAGTCTAGCTCTCTGTAGTGTTTCTGTACACCTGAAAGAGAATCTGGTAGATCTATATGGATGACTCTTTGACATCTGATATTTAGTAGGGTATTTGGTGAGTTGCAAAGTGTAGCAAATGGGAATTTTATAGTATTTTTATGGCTATTATGTTGACCTTGTTTTTCTGTTCAGTTTTGTATTGCTATCTTGACTAAATGCAAAGAAGGAAGCATAGAGGTACACCTTATAGACCAGGGTTGTCCAACTGGTAGCTCGTAGGCTGCATCTAGTCCATGAGGAGTTGCCATGTGCTCCCCAGGCTCCCTCCTTGCTGTCACTGACCCATTGGTCTGGCTGCTATGTTGATGCCAGCTGGGGTCTCTGGGGCAAGACAGCATGGCAGGAGGTCCAGTGAGCCTGCTGATCATACAGCAGTGCTAGTGAGGGGGAAATCACCTGTGTGGTGATGGTAGCAGGGAGAAAAGGGGTCTCAAACTGCTCATGTTGCAGCAGTGGCAGGGAGATTGCTCATGGAGTGGTGGTAGCAAGGGAGGTTGAATAGCAATAATGGTAGTGGGCTTTCACTGTTTGTATGGTGGGAAGATGCATGTGGCAAGGCTCCCAGAGAGCCTGCATGACTCCTAAAGTGTTCAGCATGAGGCCTGCAGTCTGTACAGCATATGTCTTTCAGTGGCTCTGAAGCTGGACAGTCATTATAGACTAATTGAATTAGAGATGTATAAGCTTTCCTAAGTAAGAGCTCACTTCACCTGATAGCATCTGATGCAAAGTGCTCTTGCTCACAAAAAGCTGATGCAACTCTGATTCAGTAAGTCAATAAGGTACTTCTGTACCCTGCCTTCTGCCTAGTTTCAGACTTGTCTCAAAAATGCATAGAGTTGAATCAAAGGCGGCTATAGAAAAAATTTTGTTAAAGAAGCAAGAAGGAAAAGTAGAATGATGCCAGAGATGGGTCTGCCTCAGGTACAGAGCTTCAAAAGAGTTGAGATAAGAATGGTTGGCTCTATCCAGGCTAGAATAGAGCTCACCCTCCAAAATGAATCATGGGCTCACAAGGGACTAAAACCTCAAAGACTGAGGGGAAAAAAAGGGAGACATTTTGAATGATCTAGGAGAGTCTGATGGACTGGAGTTATCCTTGCAGAGATAGGGGAAGCATTCTGTAAGTGGTGCAAGGTCTTCCTGGCAACCTCGAGGAATCAGACTGCCCATTCACAGCTGTGGATGAGACAGGTTTGGTTTGCGCAATGTAATATGCATGCATGATACTTTTGTTTGTACCTTCAGGTAGAAAAATAAGTTGTGCTTATGCAGGTGGTCAGCTAAAGGCACAGGTTATCTTGTGTTAGGCAGGTTGTAATATGTCATAAATCCAATGTCTATATTAAGTTCATGATTTTTTGTATCCACTAGATTTATGAAATGAAATTTGTGGGCTCATCTATGAAAGGTATTTTATAAATTCCCTTTGCGGATTAGAACTGTGAGATTGGAGAGGGAGTGATTGTCTTGTGAGAATTGTGCACCAACATGTAATAAGATATTTTTGTCTTTGATGGGTTTTTGGTGTGCGTTCATTCTGGTATGCAGTTGTTATTTGGCTTTTCCTATGTATTTTCTATCAGGGCATTTGGTGCACTGGATGAGATATATTACATTTCAGGAGGTGCAGGTGTAAGATACAGGAATGGCAATGGTTTTGTTGTGGGGTGTAGTTATTGTGGGGGTGGTGGAGATGTATTGGCAGGTTTTACATTTCTTGTTCTGGCATGGTTTGGATCCATTTCGTGTCATTTGGCTCATAGGAAGTTTGCTTCTGGTGATGAGGTTAGCAGGGTTCAGTGCTTGTTCAAAGGCTAGGATGGGTGGTTCTGGGAAGATCTCTTTAAAAAATTAAGTCTTCTTCTAGTATGGGTTGCAACTGTTTGAGGATTTTCTGTATAGGTTCCAGGGAAGGATGGTATGTCATTACTAATGGTGTGTGATTTGTGGGTATTTTCTTTTTGTACTGCAGCAGTTCTTCATGTGGTATCCAGATGGCTCTGTCAAAAGTTCATTCTATCTCTCTGGAGGAGTAGTACCCTTGTTGGGTGCAAGTCCTTTTGAGATTTGTGAGGTGATGATCATGGGTATTCTCAGTGCAAATTTGGTGGTATTGGAGATCTTGGCTGAAAATTACAGCTTTTTTGGTGCGTTTAGTGTGATTGCTGGTTCTGTGTAGATATGTATGTTGGTCCGTGAGTTTCTTTTATATGGTGGTTTGTATGTTACCATTTTGGATATTGATCATGGTGTCTAAAAAGGAAATGTTGGTGTTGGAGTATTCAAGAGAGAGTGTGATGGAAGGTGATGATTATTGAATTTGTGATGGAAATCAATCAGAGACTGCAGGTTTTTGGTCCAAATTATGAAGATGTCATCCATATATGTCAGGTATAGCATGGGTTTGACATTGCAGTTCTTGAAGAATTCTTCTTCTAGATGGGTCATAAAAAGTTTGGTATATAGTGGGGCCATTTTGGTGCGCATAGCTGTGTCCATGGCCTGGAGGAAGTGTTGGTTGTTGAAACTGTTGTTGTATGCAAGGATGAAGTGTTTAAGTTTAGTAATACCTTGAGGTCTGTACTCTGAGTTGTAATCTTGCTCTTGTAGATATGCAAGGCAGGGCTTGGATGCCATTCTGGCATGGAATGTTGATATATAAGCTGGTGATATCCATGGTGGCTAGGAGGGTATTGCTGGCAAGGTAGTGTATGTTTCTGAGTTTTTGCAGAAAGTCTTTTGTGTCTCAGATAAAATTCAGTCTTTGGGTGACAAGAGGTTTTAGGATGGATTCAATGAAACCTGAATAAACCAGATTTTGCTCTGTGGAGAGAGATAACAGAGACTATGCAATTAATTCAAATGTCCAAGAGGTGAGAGTCTATTGTTCAGCATGTCAAATCACCATTATCTGTTTTACTTCAGTATGCCACTAGGGTTCTGATAGTAATGCTGCTGTAAAGTATTATTATTTACTTTCCCAATTTACATGAAGTTAAAGTATATGAAAATTTTTGGTGGGAAACTAAATTTCAGCTTTCCATTATCTCATATATGTGACTGAATGGAAAAGAAAAGAAAAGCTCAAACCCAGAGATATATTCAGTTTTTAATCATTTCAGCCTTCACCTACCTTAAGGTGCAGTTTCTCTATCTTCTCTCTCCTCAGGCCATTTTTGGAGCAGTTGTTCTATGGTACTTTATGTGGGTATTAATATTAGTCCATCACTGTTCTGTTTGAATACTGTACAAAGTAGAAACTGAGATGAGTCATTAATTATTGGTACTGTCCTGTCACTCTTTGCCTGCACCCTATAACTGGTCTAGGTTTGAGTTTGTACCATCATGGCATGTTTATATATCATGGAGGATACATAGATCTTCTTGCTACCCTGTCGTGTAATTTCCACTACTCAGAATAGAGTCTCTTTGAAATAAAAGCAGAAAAAAACCTACTCAACCAACCCACAAAAGAATTCAAGAGTAAATAGCTTAACATTGCTGACATAGGATTTCAATCTGATTTGAAATAAAACATCAAAGGGTATGATTCTGTGCTGTGCTCTTAAGATGTGTGGTATAGAACTAATAGCCCAAGAGAAATAGGGACAAGGGTTGCTTTATGTCCCCTTTGTGCCTTCCAAATTTTGGGGTTCTCTGAGCAGCTCTTAAACCATCCCCAAGGTTGTCTGAATTATAGCAGAAGTGCTACTCAAAATATTTATGGAGCTGGATTCTGTAGCCTTATTCTAGGACATCTTTGTAGCAACCTGCATGAAACCTGGAGGAAGAAACAGTTTTACAAGCAAGAAAGTGTTGCAAAGAGGCACCAGGAATTGAACCTGTATGAATATGGTGGGAGTACTAGGTACAGTTATAGAATTATCTGTCTATATTTGTCTTAATGAAAAGCGCTTCAATTTTGAAGCTAGGTTTTTAGCTGTGTGCACGTAAACTGAATCTGTAATGGTTCCCCCCCAGCTCTTTCCTTCTCTGCCTTCTACTTTCCCTCCAATTTTGTGAAGGCTGATACAGCTTTTCTGACTTCCAGTAGCAGGGCTTGTGAAAAGAGAAAGGTCTTCATTTGTTTCTGTAGTTGGAAATTCTCTGCCAAACGAAAGTAGTCCTTCAGAGCACCTTTACAATACAATAGCCCTTTTATTTCTCACCTCTGGGATTTTCTCTCATGAGCCCCACATCTGCTTTCACGTGGTTCCCAGATGAGGATTGGCTTGCCACATGGACATTTTACATAAAGGGTTATGAACCTTTTTAGACTCAAGCATCCGTTGGAAAATCCCAGCTTTTCATTTTTACTCATTTTTTGACTATAGAAAAATAGTCAAAATTGAGCGACTCTTTTGTTACAAAGAATTCAGAAAGATAGGAACAAGTCAGAACGTTTTTAATACTGTGGAGTCCTATTTGTAATCTCTGGGCTTAGCATGTTGAACATATTTGTACACCTAACAGTGTTAGCATTGTGTGGCATGCCATGGCACCCTTGACACCCTTGAAAGGATCTCACGCCACTCCAGGGTGCCACGATACCCTGATTAAGAAGCATTGTTTTACATATTACTGTAGGTGAATGTGAAGTGGGAACCTGTTGTCTGGTAAGTAATTTCTCATCCAGGCATAAATTTATCTCTGTGTGTCACAAGATGCTAGGCTGGCTAAAACTGATTGAATGTTCTTTTTAAAATGCATTTCAGAGGACTATGGCTTCTTTTCTGAAACAATACTTTCCATAAGAAATTTGAGTAGCTTGAAGAATGCAAAATAAATAAATAAATAAAGGGCTAAGCCCTGATTTTTCGATGTTTTTTGGGATTTGCTTTCCTCTGCATTCACCTTAAAATAAAATAAAAAATCATTTCCATTAAATTTTGCACATGTTGGGGAATTAGATCAAGGTTGAGGGGTGTGGTAAGGGCAGAAAGCTTTCTCTGTCAACTCTAACACACACTTTCTTTTGGGGGTAGCCCTTTACCTATTTTGCAGTATGGAAGGTCTTCACTATTTAAGTCTGAGAGATGAGTCAGTATTTTTGTCATGAGTCCAAATACATCAGTTTTTGGGAGGAATGGCAAGAACTCAAAAAATGTTTCAAAGTTACCTCTGTGTCAGATGTACTTTCAAAGTTCAGGAAATGATGACAAAGTTAAATAAGGTTAGTAAATAATAATAACTAAAAAAAAAAAAAAAGTAGCTGAAACTAATTAATGCCGACATTTTTAAACATGATGGAGCTGGGTTGAGAATAAATATTACTTCTCTTCTCTACAAGCAAGGGAGAGAATTTTACTCATTGCACTTTATTAGGATTATGAGAAGTACATTGCTGCTGAGCCATCAACCAGGACTGCAATAACTCTCAGTACACTGGTCAGCAATTATTGCCAGCATCCAAGTATGAAAAGCTGAGCAGACAGAATGGCCTCTTTTGCTGGTTATTTTCTCTGCATATAATCTGTTACTTCAGTGCTACATGGCACCTTTTCCCTCCTTCTCAGAAATTTTCTCTGTTGTACATAACAACTGCCTCCAAGGACAGCCAGATCACCTCATCTCCTTAAAAAACAGCCAGCAGAACGGGCTGAAAAACACATTTTTATTTTGCTGTGCACAAAATGTATATTGATTTTCAAACATACATAAAAACTTGCCTGCTAGTAGTACCTGCCTTGGAAAACTCAGGAAATTCAGAATTGCCTATGAACTGAATGTGAACATCTTCAATATGTTATAAATTCTATTAATTTAAGTATAGTTTCCCACTGATGCCCCAGTCAAGTGATTGACTTTTGATACTACAACTTACATGCTTTAAATTAAGAATGTGATTTTGCTGATTCAGAGCGTTAGACTTTCTCTTTATGACTCCCATTTTTATCTGTTGTATAATTCAAATGCAGGGCAAAGATTCACTTTCAAAACTGCCTGTTAGATAATGGTTCTATACATCATTATCTTTTCATGCATGTCTGGGACCTCTAGTATTTTAGGGAGTCCTTAGAAAATATTTTAAAGGTGTATTTAATAAAATGCATTTGTGAGGCGATTTGATTGTGAAAGTGAAGGATTAAGGGCATTAGGTTGAACTAAAACAAACTACTACATATCTTGCCTTATAGATCTTCATCCTAGCCTACAGCACTGCTACTCCAGTCTTGGGTTTCACTAGAGCACAGGTGCTAATATAAAGTTAGAATACTTCATACTTTATAAAGCTCTTTCCATTTAATAATGTCAAAGCTTTTAAGGGATTAATGAATTTAATCTTACAACATCCCTGTGAGGGAGAGTAGTAGTATTCCTCTTTTATATGTAGGAAACAAAGTACCAAGAAATCAAATAACTTGCTAATGGTTAAACAGGAAATCCTTGGCAGAGCCAACAGCAGAACTCGGATTACCTGACTCCAGTCCTGTGTTATACGATCAAGAGACTGTCGTCTTTCCTTCTTGACTGTGACTGCCAGTTGGAGTTGCCCTTTATGTCAAAAACTTTGGTAAATGTGTAAAAATATCCTTTAGGGACTTGTGATTCAGTGTCAATACTAGAATCTTGGAAAGGAAGCTTATTTTAAAATAGTCTTTTGGATATAACATTAAAAGTTTGTTCTCAGCAATAAAAAGTAAGAGATTTAACATTTAAACCTGTCGAGTGGGATTTTTAAAGGATCCTAAGTGATTTAGGATGGTAGCATAGCTAGCGTGGATAAGGGGGGCATGAGCCCTGAGTAATGACTGATTAAGGGGACGCTGGAACGCATGCTACTGTATCACTTGTTCAGCAACTTTAGGCTTGGGCTCTGTTGAATGGGACTAGGAGCCAGGCAGTGATAGACTCTTGGGCTCCCAGGCCCTGGTGCTTAAATACTTTGAAGAAAGAAGCAGGGGGTCAAAACAGAGCAGTGTCCCCTAAGATGCTAAATTAGGGTATGGATGAGGGGGGAGGGGGAGGAATAAGCAAGAGGTTTAACTCTTTAGCTGAGGGGCACCATTCCTCATAACTGCCAGGACGCTAGAACTGCAATAAGTAGGCTGGCTGGCCTACAGCAGACATTTTGGTTTCCAATATTATTTGATTATAGGGCCCAGGAATAGGGAAACTTGTATTGGCTCCATATATATTAAGGGGAGGTGGTGGAAATGAGAGTTCCTACTTTGCCACTTTTCACCAGTATTAAAGATTAGATTTTTGTTCCGTTCACCTGCTCTGGTTCATTCAAATGAGTAATAGTCAGTACCAGATAAAAACTAATGTAAGGTGTCTTGAATTTTTAACAAAGTCATTGGACTTCATTTCAAGCAGACTTTCAGCTCACTATTTTTTGTATTTTTCCTACTAAATATTTCAATAATCAAAAATGTTGACAGAAACTTCAAGGGAGAGTAAGGGACAAAATTGAGTTTAAAAATCAAACACAACTGTCCATGGGTGATGTGCTTGTGAGGTTCTCATCCAACTGGAGGACAGCATCCTGTGTTGGCTTTGACCAATTGCTGCTACACATAGTTTGTATTTTGAATATATTAATTCAACAACAAGAGTAAAATATTTTCAAGGATGTGTACTGAATTACTGCAAGTGATGAAATGAAAGGTGTTGCAGTTACTTTAAAGGCAGGAAAAAAATGCTGAATTTGTAATGAATTATTCTGGAGCACTAGTTGGAGTGTACAGCAGTGCTTTCCTGCATTTGAAGTCCTTGCAAGGTAGCTGGCCATTCCAGCCAACCATTGTCCTTATATATGCATTGCTTTGAAGTTATCAAGTCCCTGTTTACAAGTTCTTACCAGTGTTTTGGAAGCTTTGGAAGAGCTCTACAGAGGATTTGCAAAACCTCTGAAGCAGCATTTCTTTAATTCACCCTGGGATCCTCCCAGGGCATCTGACAGCATCAAAATAACTTTTTGCTGTTCTGAAGACTGCTTGTTTCTTGGCTCTCCAGCATGGCTACTACCTTCCTGCCAGTTGAGAGCTATAACTGGAAAACGTTCAGCAAACGTAAGATTGTCATTGTTTTCTCTGCCAAGGGAACTAAGTCTTGCTGAAGCTTTGACAGCTGTGCCCTGTCACAGAGAAAATCCTCCAAAGAAAAAAAAAATACCACCACTGTTTATCTCTGTAGTTTGTTACTGTCTAATCACTAGTTACATTTGTGGATAAGTTCCAACAGCACATACATGGCTTCCTCAGTTCCACCACACAACCTCCCAAAAGAACTTCCTTTTTCCTTTCAAAGCAATTATGTGCCTTGCATTTCTTTTTTTTTGTTCAATCCCCATACAACTCATAGGAGCCAGTGAGTGATCTGTGTAAGGAGTGCAGGATTGTGTCCATGTAGAAGATTACTTTTGGTCTAAACCAACCAAGAAATGACCCAATGTACCATAAAAAGCATGTTACAGTGAAAAGAAATCACACGTCAATGCCAATTTCAGTTTTCATTCATTCAAATGCTCTATGAAATCTGCAGACAAGGTTCTTTGTGTGAATCTGATATTTTTTATTAGACCAACTTAAATAGTTGGAAAACAATTATTAAGCAAGTTTTCAGGTTCAAAAACCCTTCATCAGGCTGAGGAAGTTTCAGCAGCTGGCGTGTGCTCTTCCTGGATGGAATGAAAAGTAAAGAAGCCAGAGGCTGGGCTGGTGTGCATGCAAGACAGGCAGTCAGTGAAGATGTAGATTGAGGAGGCAATGGGTGAGAGACAGGTGGGGGGAGGGGAAGAGAGAGAAGGGGGATGAATAGTGGAGAGATACCTACGGAGTCAGATATCAGGCAGGTTATAATGCATCATAAATCCGATGTCTATATTTAGTCCATGATTTTTAGTGTCCAGGAGGCTGATGAAGTGCAGTTCATAGTCTCTCTCTGGGAAGTGTTTTGTAAGTTTCCTTTGAGGATCAGGACTGAGAGATTGGAGAGAGAGTGATTTTCTTGTGATAAATGTGCCCCCACAGGTAACTGGGTATTCCTGTCTATGAAATCTATGAAATCTGCAGTTTTTGATAACTGTCAGAGACAGTGTGCCTTTAGAGATACCACTGTGGTTGTACTAAGTAGTGTACATGTCTGTAAAATATCAAAGGTGATTTTTCTTTGACCCAGTAGCTTCATTGAATGTGGGTCAAGGTTAGCTTGATTGATTTTTCAATAGCTTTAAAAATTAGACCAATCGTATGATTCATACAGATAATCAAACTCAATTTGCCATATCTTCCTATTTCCCTGAAAAGTGCTGAGACATGTAGGAGATATTGCTCTTGGATACACTAGCACATCTGCAGACTGAGTGCCAGCATAAACTTCTATGTCAAATATTACACCTTGTCAGAAACTACAGGTATGGACATATTGCTCTCATTACTACTGAACTTGGGTGGGTCATTTTTAAAGGAGAGGGAGCATATAAAACACAGTGAACCGGTAGACTCCAGGACCTATCCAGAAATATATTTAAGCACATGATTGACTTTAAAAACACATTTGTAACTCTGAAGTGCTTTGCTGTATTGGGGTATAAGGTATTAAAACAGCTTTTCTATGGCTATGGTTGTGTAGGTCTATCTTGGGACTACAGGAAAGGCAGTATCTACTGAATTCAAGCTACTATAAAACATTAATTTTACAGAGGTAGCATACCCATGGTTATGTTGATAGAAAACCTTGGGTGACTCTTAAAAGGAAAAGTGTATGACAATACCAATTATGTTTTTCTGCAAGCTTTTTGGCACATGCCCCTTTTCAGGCTTAGGGAAAATTAAAGATGGTATAAAAAAATCTGCATAGATAGAAAATAAACTTAATTTTTGCATAGAGGAAGCGGAAGGTGGAGTCTGTTCCTCTAGGTCCATGAAAGTGTCTTTGTGAGTTGGTCTTTGATGTGCAGATAAAGTAGGATTCCTTCCCTGGTGGTGTCAGATGGCAGGAAGGCAGGGAGGTGTAGACATCTTTCTTGTTTTTAAATCTTTTTTGTTGTTCAGCAATTAAGTTAAATCCACAATCGGCTAAAATTTGGCATCTTCCATGCCAATTGGTATTGTCAAGAATGTATTTGGTAGCCATATAGGTCTAAGACGAAAAGAAATGCAAAACTCTAGAACTCTAAAGCTTGCAGAAAAAGATAATTTTTTTTGTGTGATTTATTAGTTGATTTATTAAAAAGTATCATCTCTGAACCAAGAGTTTCTAGGGTTTTGCATTTATTTTTGTCTCAGAACAACACAGCTACCAAATACATTTTTGACCATACCGATTTGCACGGCAGACAATGCTACAGTTGAGTTGCATCATCACTGTATAATGGGGAAAACTAATGATGGAATCAAGTATTTCTTTCAAAGAATCCTGTTTTTTGTAAAGGAATGTACATAAATTCATGGGGGCTTTTGTTTTTTTCATAACAGAGCAGGAATCAAGCAGCAAGCTCCCAGTTTAAGCCCCTTTGCAGGTAGCACTTAGCCCAGAACTTCTCTCTCTCACTAGATTGTTGCCTTCTGATGTTCCCATCTTTTAGTTTGAATGGAAAGCAGCTGTCATTACTAAGAGCTTCAATGATATGAGCTTATCTATATCCAAATGCA
Source organism: Crocodylus siamensis (assembly GCF_052110815.1). NCBI lineage: Eukaryota > Metazoa > Chordata > Crocodylia > Crocodylidae > Crocodylus > Crocodylus siamensis. Next base: position 86,635,152 of record NC_143396.1, on the reverse strand, counting down.
GCAAGAATAACAACACTTAGTCTTTGGATAAAATGATGAAGTTTTATGTTACAAGAATGTTAAGTTTTCAAAAATAATATTTAGAAGTTATGGAGTGCCCCATACGTGAAGTGTTCATGTAGGCCTCATGGGAACATTGGTTGATATGTATATACTGGTGACTCAAAGGCTTTACTAAAGCAGAGCATACATGATCAGTGAACCTGACTAATGTGTGAACTCCTCATATTAAGCAAAACTTGGTATGTGGGCCAGATGTGGACTCCTGCCAGGAGATGGGAAGGGTAGATAGCTTTACAAAATGTAGTATAGTCCACTACCCAAGATGATAAGGTTGGAATGGGAACATCCAGATCAGGATGTGGAACAAGCCTGTGGTACAGGATCATTTAAGATCTTCAAAATATTGGCGGAATATAATATGTAATTTGGTTTGACCACTGTATAAAGGAGAATTAAAAATATTGGAATTTTGTGTTGGCCTAGGGGAGCCTACACAGTATTTTGCTAATACCTTGTCATGAACATTACATGTGTAAACACCTTGGTTGTCAGATCACAAGTGTGTTAGGACCATGCCTTATAGACAATAAACCTGGCTAAGGTTTTGCAATTGAACTGAGTCTATGGTCATTCTTTAGACAAGACTGATGTTGGGATCTCCAGGTTGCAAGTTTTTGCTGGTACTGCAGTCCCTGAGATTTAACCACTGACAGTACATCAATAACACCAGACGAGGACAGTGACAACAACCGTTGATACAGTTGGACCCCACGTATATATTCAGTTTTCAACTACATATTGCTTTTTTTCTCCACAGAAAGCCTGGTTCATTCAGTTCTCAGCATGGAGTATGCTTTTGCGAATGAATCGGGGTTGTGTAATAAAGCATTCTGTTATCTGTATATCCATGCCACACTTGTTGCCTAAACTGAAAGGCTTGTAGTAGATTAGGGAAGGGACTGTAGAATGGTTTTATTGCTTAATGCAGAGGGGCAAACCATGGGCAGATCAGGATTTCAAGATCAGGGAGTTCAGGAACAATGACCTCTGCTGAAGGCCTGACTACACCCTAGCTCACAAACTAGCTCTCCCCATCCTTGCCCACCTGGGAGGGAAGATCACACTGCAGGAACAGCAGCAGGGGCATTTTTTAAGACTCTCAAAGATGCAAGATTCTTCCTTTGCCCCTCTCTACATCTCTGTGCTCAGAAGCAAGTTTTCTCCCCTACCTTGCCCACTGCTGCTGCTGTTTCCTGCTGATGTGGGGGAGAGGGTGGCTCTAGAGCTGCTCCTGCACTGCCATGGAGTGAGGCTCAGCCAGACACGGCAGCAGCAGCAGGTGGGTTCCTTACTCTGTGCCTGCTCCTAGGGTTGGTAGGTGACACTGAGAACAGTGGGCAGGGACCTGCGCACCGCTGCTGCTGTCCCTGGCTCTGTGAACCTGGCTAGACCAGGCAAGGGCAGGTCTGGAGCTTCCTCTTGGCTCTTGGCCCTTTGGTAGCTGGAGATAGTGGCAGCAATGGGCAGGGAAGAGTGAGAGGGAAAAGGAGGGGAGGGAATGTGCTACTGGGTGCAAACGGGAAGAGAATGGGGGAATTCTTTCTTGCTCTGGGCACTTAAAAAGTCTCCCACTGCTGTTCCTGTAGCATGGTCAACTAAAAGGGGAGTCCACCCCTGCCACTGTATCTCCCCTGCATCCAGCTTGGGGTCAATCTTTTTGGCTGGTGTGCCACAAATTGGCCCCACACCCTCCCTGAGTGTCACTCAGATCCCCTTTCCTGACCGAACTGTTGTTTTACTTTTTGTATCCTGTATTTTTGTGGAAAAGAACATCTCAGCTTCTTGGCTACCAGTCTTTATGGTTCTTTTGAATTTCATTTTCTCCAGAACTAGAAAGTAAAATTGACAGGGGCTTTTGAGCACAGCTGCTAAAAGGCAGAACAGCTAGAACTGAGGTATTCTTGCCTCTTCCACAACTTTTGGGCAGATAGGTCAGCAAGCCAGGTACGCAGTGTCTCTACTTGGCTCCAGATCTGGGGATGGAGCACAGGGAGGAAAGGATGCATGCCACTGTTGTCTCCCTTTCTGGAAGCCAAACATTTGAATAAGGCAGCATCTTGTCCTTCTCTCCATACTGTCTAACCACCATAAACTGGAGAAGCAAGAGCACAAGAAACATAATCTCTCTTGCATCTGTTTAGTTCTGGTGCCTGTCACTTCAGTGGCCTTGGGCAAGTTGCAAAGAGCAATTACAGGGAAAGTTCTGCTCAGCCCCTATGGCCTTGAGTTCCCAACATCTACTTTTAAGTATATGCCTATCTCATTTATCACAATTATAATATCACTTTCATTAATGCAGTAGCCTTTTGCTTCATAGACACGAGACGTGCCATCTTTTCAGTGTGCAGAAGTTTGGCGGGACAAGCTAATTGTAGGCAGAATCTTTTGAAAATGTAACTGTCAAAATCTACTTAGTAAGTTTCTGCTCAGCACGTACAAACTGAGAATTTTTTTCCAGAGGTTTATAACTTGCCCAAGGTTGAATTTAAATAAGGATGTCAAAAGCCACACCATGACAAGTCCCTGACAAGTCCCTGCTCAAAAGATTGCATTCTCTCTTACCTTAACTATAACCAGCACAACCAGTAAATTTTAGGTTCACTTCCTACAAGGGACAGAGAGTTAGAGGGTTATTTGAATCCAAATATTCTGCCCTGCTTTCTATTATTTTAACTCTTACTGAGGAAATTTACTGATTAAAAAAATGCTTTAACATTTCTAAAGGTAACCCTGACTCTTTAAGTCATTCTCCCAGGGACAATTCATAGATCACAGATGAAAAGCAAATTTTATGCATCTTGTATCGGCTTCAGAAAGAATGTGGGAAAATATCTATTGCAATGAGAATTAATAGAAATAACTGAAGCAAAAATTAACCAGGCCTATAGCTACCTGGATATTATCAGGTTAAATCACCTCTTCAGTCCTACTTTCTAAGACATAGAAAGAAGCAGAACATTAGTTACTCATCATACCCTGGACACCTGGTTGAAATACTTTGACTTTGTTTTCACTGTTTGTAGTGACAAATACAAAGATGGGGAGCTGTATGGGCTATTGTTTTTCTCTCAACAGCCACATTTTGTACCGTACTAATTTATCAAAGAAGATGCTGTGTTGTCAGTGTCTTCTGATTCCGCCTTCAACTTTTTATTGTAGATATTTACAGTGAGATAGTTGCGGTGTGTGTTAAGTATAGGGCAGATACATGGATAAAACAGATATCTGGATTTCAGGAGCACTCTCATTTGAGCTTAAGAATTAAAGCCTCTTGGCCTTATCACTGTCTTTTTATGACTCTCTTGCATGTTTGCTCACTCATTTACTTGATTTTCCTTTTTAAGAAAAGAGTGACTTACCCAATTAACAAACATAAGGTGAATCTATTTCTTTCTCAAATGTTAAGCAAGTTATGTGTTCACTGTATTCAAATGAAATGTAAAGGACTTTAAAAATGGAACTATTATTTTAGTAACCTCTAGGTGGCAGATAGTTATTGTATCTTCTGTCCATCCACATTAAGCAGTCTACTTCACTGTCACTGAATATTGCCTTTTTTAGTTACAGCACAAGCTTGGCTCAGCTTTGAGACCATGTTAGTTACTTCCTTTATCCTTTAACACTGGCTTTTCCCCGGTTTGTGGCCTTGTACATAACCTCTAGTAAAATACATTATCTTGGTCCAAATTAAGTCTTCCAACTCTTGACTAACCACTGTCTTCAAATCGTTCTGTCTTAAATTATGCATTCTTGCTGTACGAATGTGTTTGTGCAGTTGTAACTAATTGTATTTGCTGGGTTTGTGTGGGTGCATGTTCAGAAGACAGAATTTAGCCCTACGGTTGAAACATGGGTCCTAATTATGAGCACAACAATTAGACACACAACTTTAAGCATTTGCTAACTTTGCCAACTCTCAGCAATGCATTTAATACCTCTTACATCCCAATGGGTTGTACGCATATGCTTAAGTCCATCCCACAAAGAGCTTAAGTATGTACTCAAACTTAAAAATGTGCGTAAGTATTTTGCTGAATTGTGACTTGTACTAATAGCTCTACTGTTGACTGTTGGGAAGGAGGAAGACAATCTTTTGACTGTATTGATACTACAGGACTAAAAATAGCTGTCGCTAGGGGAGATGAATATCATTCTGAATACGCATAATTTTCCATTTAGCATTAAAAAGGTAAAGGAAATTTTAAAATATAGAAAACTTGTTAAGGGTCTGTTCTGCACAAACAGTAATCCACAAATGTCAGCAACAAATAATAAGCAATAGTCTCAATGGAATCATAGTAGGTCCAAAAAGCCCGCAGCTGGATTTGCTTAAGGTAGTGTCTTTTTCAGGGTATTAAAGTGCATAATGGTCATAAAAAGATGAATGACATGGGTTGACAGATAATTAACTGGTGTAGCTGATGAAAGTTTCCTGTTCAATACATTTGCATTAAAGATTAAAATTACTCTGAATACATCTCCTTTAGGAAATATTATGGCAATAAAAGACATTTTAAGATTGAAGTATCTGAATGAATATACCTTACAACCTGATTTGCCACCACTGGGGCTGCTGCATTAATGAAAGAGTGATAAATCACTGTGATAAATTACATAGCCACACACTTAAAAGTAGAAGTTGGAAACAAATTCTATTTCTTTTATCGTTGATATCAGGTTATGTTACAAAATTTGAAATGTTGGCAGATGTGATGTTGGCTTGTGAGAGAAGCTGTTTTTAAAGGCAGACTTTGTAAAATGGTTATAAATTTCCATTATTTGAAAACCATTATGATACATATTCCTGACAGAAACATGGAGCTGACATGTAATATTGGTACCTAAAGAACACATGTGAGATGCTATATAGGTGCACTCTCCTTGATAAGGAAAACAGGCTTTGAGTCTTTTTTACAAGAAAACTTTATTATGAAAACACAAGTTCACCATAACTGAGAATAATCCCCATTATATGGCTGATTTTTAGCATAGCTCTAATTGGCTATTTTTTTTATGGTTGTTTCTTGGAAGAACAATTCATAACATTTCACAAGCAAATGTTCTTACAAAGGCATAAAAATGGCTTCTTTTTAAATAAAGAACATATGAACTCAGCGAGGGCTGAGCAATTGGTGGCCTGCTGGCTGCATGCACTGCACAAAAGGGTTAAATTGTGGTCCTTAGGCTCCCACCTGGCTACTGCTCCCCCCATTGCTCCAGCTGACGGAGCAGCAGCTGATGTCTCTGGGCTCCCCCTCCTTCCTTCAGCTTCTAATTCTTGGCATTTCAGCCCCAGGGGACAAAATGGTACAGCATGGAACGTGGGCCAGGGGCCAAGTATGCCTGTGGCCCAAGGTCGCTACATGACACAATGCAGCAGGTAAGCCTGTGACTGGAAGCTGAGAGTGAGGCCAGGATGCCCATGTACACAGTGTAGTTGGGGCCAAGGGCATCCGTGTGTGGTGCAGTGTGGGAAGGTGTCCGTGCATGCAGTGTGCAATCGGGTGTGGGGGGGAGGAGGTCCTTGGCTCACTCTGGTATCTGAACTAAGCCCTATACATTATAGAATTATGTGACAGCTCCAGAGGTAGTCACCTCCTCCTCTTTCTCAAAAATGAAGAGATACTGGTTAGGCTGTCATTGTTGCCATTGGATCAATAGTCTCTGAACAGTTCAGGCAGTGCCCCAGGTCCCATTACAAAACTCCTGTCTCTGATTTAATTTTGTAAGCCACCTCATTGGGTTCTATAGTTGAGAGATGATTCTTTGTTCAATTCTTTCAGTTCCTAGATATATTTCTGCCAAATTATGATGGTTCAGTAAAACTCCCTTGATGTCATCATCATTAAATTCTATTGACCTTTTCTCTGAAGGCTAACCTTCTATCTAAAAATTATGAATAAAATCATCTCCTTTTGCATGTTTGGCTATGGGTAGGCTATTCTGGGTCAGAAGTCTGTCTGGATCCCGTCAAAGATTTTCCAATGTTGTCCCACTGAGAAGATGGGTTTACTTCTTTGAGGAAAAAGCTACCCCACCCCAAATCTTCTACATAATAGTGAAAGCTGGGACCATGTGTGCTGGGTATTTGACAGCAGGGGGCATTTGGATCAGCACTATCAAGGATTCTGCCCACTCTAGTTAGCCCTAGACACACTGTAGTTAGCCCAGGGGATTGCTGCAAAAAATATTTTAGGTTGTGTTATCTTGTCTAAGTATTTTCCATGGGGCCCCACTGCAATTCTCTAGGCTATTTCTTCTATACAGAATATACTCTTCGTGGAATTTAAGAACAAAGAAAACTAAGGCCTCCCTCTACATGAGCAGGTAAAGGCATGATGGGATCTAATGTATGAGCCACACAATCACACCTCCCGCCTTGCCACATGTGTATGTCAGGAGGCATGATTATTGAATTACGCATTAGATCCGATCATGCCTTATTGATGATTCTGGGCTCCCCCTGCACTGGCAAGAAGCAAGTTCCCACAGCTGAGAGGCCCCCCTGGGACTGGGGGATCATGACAGCTGCAATCTAGTCTCAGAGGTATGTGAAACCCCTGAACCAGGGGAGCCCCTGCTACATGTGAAAATTAAAGCTCGATAGCAAACAGCTGTGAAGTTAGTACACATTTTTGAGGTCTAACTTTATAGCTCTTGGAGCTTTTTATTAAGTTAGCTGTTTTGCACATATAGCTGGTCTTAAGGTAATTGTGCAATTAATCAGTTAATTGTGTGATACCTGTAATGTGTAGAGGGGGCCTAAGGGTGGCAGAGATGGTTAGTTTCCTTCCATGTGGAAAAGGTGAGATCAATGCTCAGAGAAGCCCTGTACGTAGATCTCAGGAGAACAACTGGGGCTCTAAACTATGGTTTATTTAATGGCATATACATAAAAAAAGAATCTAATGCTACCAATACTATTACTTCTCCATTTTTAAAATGTAGGTGAACTGATTTAAATGCATTCAATGTTCCCACACATGTTTAAGCTATTTATTTGAAAAGCTTTACATGAAAATGAGAATTTCAGTTGCAGGTTAACAATGGAATTGCAAACTGACCCTTAGAGAAGTGCTGTTGATTGCTGCTTTAATTTGGGAGATCAGTAGCTCCTTTAGTTTTTTGATCTTCTCTTGTAGCACTTAACATCAACCACAGGTGGTAAGTAGTGAAAAATTAAGATATCAGTAGAGTTGGATGAAGCATTTTCCTTTAAATATATTTTCATCAAAATATGCTGTTTTATGAAGACGTATCCGTTTTGATGAAGTTTTGAATGGGAAAGTTGCTGACGTATAAGGTTCTTTGATTACTTCTAACCAGAGAAAGAGGCACCTGAAACAAAATCTTGACACTTTTGGTCAGAAAATTGATATTTTGACATAGCTTTATTTCACAGCAATGTTCTTTTATTTTCAGTGCAGAAGAAAAATAAGTTTTGAAATCTCAAAAGTTGTAATGAAAGAGTTTTCACATTCCAATTACCTTTTGATGTCTGTCGCAGAACTGATAAAATTCTGCATCTTGACATTTATGTAGGCACAGGATAGATATTTTAATAGATGCACCATTGGGTTTTTTTTCTCAGATGCAACATCATCATCAGCTGATAACTGGGGCTAAGTTAAGCTTTCTAGTTCAGTTTTGAATGAAAAAGTCTTCTTTTTTTTGTATTTAATTCTGTAATAGCTCCTCTGTTATTGTCTTCTTTCACAGGAGAACTATGAAAGTGGGTTTCTCACATGGATTGAAGTATTTCTCTCTTTTTTTCTCACTAGCATTTCTGGTGACACAAAATAGAAATAGCAAGAAATAACACATTTTGTTATTAATAGAGATGGTTGATCTGATTGGATAAAAATCTCTGAATTTCTGGGTAGTGAAGAGAGTGTTAGCATAAGATTTTTCTGATCTGATGTTTTCCCTTTCCAAGTCAGAGAGACAATGAGGAAGAATCTCTCTTCAGCATTCAGATTAGGCGTAGCTGAAAGCTGTTGCTACTATTCATGAACGTTTTCAGCCCAAAATAGTTGAAATCTTTTGAGAACTGTGTAACTCACAAGATTTTAGCCATTAATTCTAAACTTGGTGCTTGATCTAAATTAGTCCCAAATCTCCAAACCTAATCTTCATTCAAAGGCTTTTTTTTCAGCCTATCTGTGATTACAACAAACTAACTGCACTAGTGGTAAAATTTATATTCTAGTATTTATTACATATGTCAGCTATCATTGTATTATCTCTAGTGTCCTGAGAAAATAATTGATGCATTCTAAGTGTTAAGCAAATAATGTTATAATTCCAAAATTATTTGAACTGTACTCTGTGCTGTGTCTGTTAACTGATGGCCAGATACTAGCACAGACAACTAATTTACAGCTTTCCATCTGGTGACTTGCCTCACTGTTAATGTTTCCTACCTTGTACTATGACTGAGACACACATATGGGTCTCTCCTGGACTTATGGGAGTAAATGTCTTTATCAACTAGGCTAAAAGAGTCTTCCACTGGCTATGAAAGCAGACGCTCCTTGAAACTAGTTTTATGTGGATGCTGTTCACACATGGATTTTGTCAATGTTGAATTTTTAGTATTTGTTGTTTAAAATTAAGGGTGCTTGAAGACATTAAACCCCCCCCAAAAAACCCAACCCAAAAACATGCTTTATCAGAACTAGCAGCACATCACTTCAATCCGGCTCTGTAGTGTCTGTAAAGATCGGGTGCTATTAGACTCAATCATCTATTAGATAAAAGCTCCAAAAAAGCCCCACTAAAGCACTCCATCATTACAGATGTCAGGCAAGCTGGGTTGAAGTAACTTGCTGCCTTTTCTGGGTATGCATGGGGTCTGGTGCAGGAATTTACTGAGTTTAAAGTAAAGCGCAGGTTATTTTTTTTAATGACTGCAAGCACCCTAAGTGTATTAAATTTGTAATTGTTTCCCTTTGCATTCAGTTCTGTTATCACTTCGTGGTAAAGTAGATATCTGAGATAAGCTTTGGGGGAAAAATGAAAAATTACAATTTTTTAACACTGTTATTGACATCCTTGCTTTATTGGTTTTATACTATGCCGAGTTAAAAAAAGTTATGTAATTTTTAAATATTAGGATGACAGACTATGAAGTTGAACTGAAGTACTTTTTTCTCCCAGTTTTAATAAATGAAATGGGCAGTGTGGATGTACAAAGCCCATTGAAGTTCTAGGCTGCATCCACACAAGTGTGGACGTTTCGTTCCCTGGGGACAACTAGCAGTACTGTAATTTGTATTGCCGCTCGTTGTCCCCAGGGACTACCTGTGCCATGCACCCTCTGGCATGTGGCAGGTTACCTAGGGTGGGGTAGGGGAGTCTGGGGCTAGCACTATGCCTCTGGGGGCTGCAGCAGTGGCAATTCGGCCACTTGGAGCCTGGCTGGCAGCTGGAGTGTGGTTCCAGCTGGCCAGGCTCTGGTTTTGAGCAGTGCAGGTTGCCCCTGTATGTGCTGCTCTGCTTTTTTTGGGGCAGGTTTTTTGACCCCTGGATATCCAGGGGTCAAAAAATTCCCCCATGCTGCTCCCTTGCGGTGCAGAGAATAGCTGAATATGTGGTATGTGGCACTGTAGCCATGTCTGCGGCGCCACATACCTCATGACAATACTTATCTGGATGCAGCCCAGGAATCTGTTAAAAGACTTACAATGCTTAAATACCAGTGAGCATCTTAAAATCAATCAAAACAAAGAGACTACCTATTAAAGCTTCCCTCCCCTCCCCCCGGTGTGTTACATTTTCTCCTACCCCTGAATTTTATTGCATGTTCTCTAGTAAGTTTGGGCTTTACGATTCTGGCCTATGCAAATATGCTCTCATAGTAAGATGGTTTAAAATTCCCATCAGTCCCTTTACCTTACTCTCAAAGTATGCTGCCCTGTGGGTCAGGCCAACACTCAGGATCTCAATATTGCGCTGTTAGACAGGAGGGTGTGACACAATTGCACATATACAAACACACAAATCAATTGAACATGCGCGCGTGCACGCACACGCACACACACACACACACACACACACACACACACACTACCCACTCAGGCACATACACATCCAAACTAGCCTAGGCACATGCATACCTATCATCAATTCAAGCACATACACTATACACCCAAAAAGTTAGACAAAAATCAATTGTCCATACCCACACACTCAGTACACATACACAGATCACTAATTCATATATCATACACACCATGACATATATATACAGACACGCACTCACCATTTCATATACATTCAACCCACCTACACATAGGTAAGTTCCTAACTTGGATGGCACAGTATATATATGTGTGCTTGGGGTACCTGGGATACTTGGGGAAAGGTTAAGGTGAGAGAGAGAGAGTTAAAGTGTAGGGAGTGAAAGCTGCCAAAACTCAGATTAGAATGGGTGGACTAGAGAGGAGCTGGTTGAGGAACTGAGGCTTGTGGTTACTTAAGGTAGATTGGGGCTGGAAACTGAGGCAGACAGCTGAGATATGGGGGTGGGGGGCAGATAAGTGGTGGCAAGGAGGAGACAGCCAGGAAAGAGAGTGAGAGGCAGAAAACTGGGGACTTGGGGCTAGAAACAGGCTGACAGCTTAGAAACTGGGGGGCAGATAAGTGGTAGCAAGGAGGAAACAGTGAGGAAACAGACAAAAAAACCCACTCGGGGTTTCAAAATAACAGGTTTATTAAACAGACAACTACACAGCCCCATGAAGTTATTGGTTCCCGCACACACACATGCACAATGGCAGCAGGAGAAAGAGACTCAGTGGAAAGGTTGGAGTCCAGGTGGGGAAGAGAAGTAGAGTCCAAGTCCTTGGTTGAAGAGAGGGTGGGAGGTGATAGCTACCTATCCAGGCTGGAAAGGGGTCCTTGTCCAGTAGGTGTTGTCCAGAGGGGGGGTTTCTGGCAGGGCCTCTGTGTGGATAGGTGGTGTGGCATGATGCTGGTCCAGATGGAGAGGGCATCCTGTTGGGGAGGGCGACTTCGGGGTCACCACCACCTCCCCGTGTCGGGACTGCTTCCCATTTGACAAGGGGTCACTCACCTGTAGCTTGCACGTGCCCACCTCGCCTCCCACGACTTTGATGATAATCCGGTTCAGTTTAGATTGTCTGGTGCGCGTCAGTCCAAAGGTGAGACTCCTTAAGTTCTCAGGCATCCCGCGTTGATGAGGGCTCTGCCACCCCTACACCCTCACCCATTCCACCGGGTAGTGACCACCTATCTTGGCAGGCCACGTGTTAGGATATCACTCACAACGTCTGAGAAAGAAATGTAAAAGGTAAATGTAAAGGTTGCAGCCAGGGATTCACTAAAGCAAGGAGGCTGCTTTAATCCTCAGCAGACCTCCCCGATATTCCTCTGCACGCTGCAGGATTAGCACCCTTTCTATAGCCCCTGATGAGCTCTTCGGCCTTCCCTAAGGCTCCCCGAGGCTACTCAGTCCTCTCGATTACGGGCGCGGTGGTTTCACCATCGGTAACTGCCCCTGTATTACAGTCTATACAGTACCCGGCTTCTGCCGGGTCCCCACTGCTCCCGGTGGCATCAAATCATTCGCGGCCTCACTGCATCGCTTGCCCAGGCTCCCAAGCCCCGCTGGGGTTTTACCCTTACCCCAAAAGGTCCGGCTGCATCTCAGGACGGCTCGCATCCGCTCAAGGGTGCTCCCACCGGCATCAGATCCTCTGCGCGCTTCTTCTGGTTCCACCGCCCCTCTGGCCATCTCCGGCGTCTCTTTTATGCCGGCCCTGGCCAGCTCTGCTCCTCCCTCCTCCGTGCACCTGGAAGACGTGAGTTCCTGCCTGGTGTTTTGGGCCGATGCGCGCGGGATTAGTGTGATTGCATCTGGGTGGGGAGCCTCGGAGCCCGTCGGCTCCTTTTCTCCCTCACACATTCCAAGGAGTCAGTCTTCACTACCCCTTTTTATGGGGCAGACTACCTCTGATCTTCTATGGGGAGGGCCTGTCCAGTCAAGGTCAGTCCTGTTCCAGAGGGCTCCCAGGTTCTTCTTGAGCATGTGCAGCCTTGGCACAATGGTGAGTTGCCTCATCTTTTGTTTCTTGAATGCTGAGGGTGGTTCTGAGGGCTGGGTCATTGGTCCAGGTATTGATGTAGATGATTTGGTCATTCAGAGGGAGCTATTTTTAGACCTACTGCCATTGTCTCTCAAGCACCCTCATTCATCTCCATTCATTCAGGAACCAAGTTACATAGGAGGAGTAGATGTGAGTTGTGGGTTATACAACCAGGCCTGGGGACAGGATGGAGACTTGACAAACAAAATGAAACTTGATATGACTTATGCTAACTTACATATGGAGGCCTAAATCATATAGCAAAGTTTGAAATGGTTGGGGAAGGGGAGGGAATGCATTAAAAAAACAATAAAAAAAAAAAGGAAAACGTGGTTTTCCTACAAGTATGAACCACGTAAAATGTTATAGTCATAAACAGGGATCCTGGTTTTCCCTGATAAATCTCAAATTCTCTGATAAACTCAAATTCTGTAATAACACCCCCAAATCTGTGATTAAAATTAAAGGCCCCCCACAGCCTTCCCTGGCCCTGCTGGTGCCCCTCACTCCCCCTCCATAGCCCCCACAGTCATGTTGGTGCCCCTTACTCCCCTCCACAGCTTCCCTTGGCCCTGTTCATGTCCCTCACTCCCCCCAGAGACTACACAGCACTGCTGGTGCCCCTCTCCCCACACTCACAGCCCTCTGTTCCCTCAGCCCTGCTGGAGGGGGACCGTAGCTGCCAGATGTATGGGGTCAGGGACTTGGGTCCACATCCCCCTCCCCCAGCAGGAAGTGGTGGCTGCTGTAGTGGAGTGGAGCCCAGGTTCCCCCTGCCACTGTCTGTTGAGCGGGGGGAAGGCTGCTCCTCGCTGCTGCACGCAATTCCAGGGGGCAGGGGGAACCCTTGCCACCCAGATCTGCATGGGGTCAGTCATGGGCTGCATGCTGCAGGCTACTACACTCCCTTGGGGCCTCTGCAGCCAGGTGGGTGTGACCTGGTGCTGCAGGGCAGATTGGAGCCATGCAGGAAAGCTGCTTTCTGCTGCTGCCCTGGGGATGCATCTCCTGTGCAAGCAGGGGTGGCAGCGTAGGGTTCATGCAGGGGATGCATTGCCAGGGCAGCAGAAAGCTTGCAGCGGCAAGCAGCTTTCCTATGCAGCTCCACTCTGTTCTGCAGTGCTGGGTCGCCCTGGGGGAGGGCAGCAGGGTGGGAGCCCAAACCTTCAGTGGGCAACCTGCTTCACCCCTGCCACATGTACACATCTGGGAGGCATGGTCTCCTCTGCCATCCCAGTGCATGCAGAGGTAAGGAACCAGTCCCACCCTCTGCCCCATGGATGAGCTGCCTGTGACCACATCCTGCTCTCCACTGGGGCCCTGCAGCTGCACATTGCAGCCCCAGGCCCCAAGCGCCATGCACTGCCCATCTGAGCAGCAGCCCCAGCCCTGCCCAATTCCCTCCCTCCCTCCCTATGAGGGCCTCAATCCCCTCCCCCTTCAGATTACCTGTGGGAGCTGCTCTCCAGGCTGCCAGGGGCCATGTGCATATACATGCATATATGCATGCCTGCCTGACCACCCTCCTCTTGTTCCCCCCAGCCCCTTGCAGGCTGGAACTCTGCCAGCCTGCAGAGGTCTGACTGCAAAACTGCGAAATCCACAGGTTTCTCTGCTAAACTGAGAAATCCTCATTTTCTCCAGTTAGTTGGGAAATCCATGTTTTACTCCGTTTTTCCATGGGAAACAACAAAACCCAGATCTCTGGTCATAAATGTAAAAAATATTTATAACTCTGTTTCAGTGCATCTTCACTGAAGTTTGTACCAGGGAGTCAAGAACTCGTCCTCCTTGATAATCCTGATCCAGCAATACTGTGGCAAGATTCCCTGCCCACAGGTATGGCCCTTTTAAGATCAGCAGGTTGCCAAGCTGGGGAAGAGAAAACAGGCAGAACTTAAATGGACTTTGGAGTTCTGGGCTGGAGAAAGGAAGCTCAGACTGCCCAAAACAGTGGTCAGCCTTATAGCCCCTGGAAAGGGACAAGAGCCAGAGGAAGTTTACCTGGTGCTGGTGCAGAGGTTCAGGTAAGCAGTCAGAAGAGCACACCCCAGGAGAATGACAGCGGAAGGAGGAAATCCTGTTGTCACTATCAGGACCTATAGGCTTAGAGGATCCTGTGAGCTGTAAGAGATAGAAGGGGGAAAGCCTTCAGATGTCAGCAAATTGTGAGTAAGGAGTGGAGCTCTGGATGCAAGGAAGAAGCACAAGTGGAGAGCAGTTAGGGGATTAGAGTTCCTGGCTTGAAGCTGGGTGTAGGCAAGAAGCAGCACTAATTCTGACTGTGCATGGACTTAGCTGTGACCCATCAGCCGAGAAGACTCTGACCTAGCGAGGCTGTTCAGGAAGAGAGGCTGAAACATTTTGGGAAGGAACAAAGATCTGAGCCCTGTGGTCCTACATTGGGAGTGCCTATGAACGAAAGAGAGAACACAGGAACTGACCAAGGGCTGGCCAAGTTGCACCTATGATTTTTGGTTTATCACACCTTAATTTTGTGAATATTAGGCCAGGTGATCCCACGAACTGTGTAATAAGGGTATCCCAGAAAAGAGAAAAAGACTACAGGTGCCAACTTGCCCATCCCAAGTCATTGCTTTTATTTTCTCAGTTTATTTGAAATTCGGGTGACGGGCTAATGAGTTGACAATAACTGCAATCTAGTTTGGATTGGGACACACTGGGTAGATGAAGCAAAGAGCGATGGACCTTGAAACTCCACCAAATGGCTAACATCATTAAGATCAATGAGTGACAGATCAACACAGTGGAGAGGTGGTTGGAGCCATGTAATTGGCCCGTACACCACGGCCATAATTAGGGCAGCCTCCCACATTTTTATATCCATTAATACCAAGGCATGGCAGAACAGGGAGGGTAGACTGCCCTAGAACAGGAGCATGGTATAAATCCTTGTGGGCACCCAGGGGCCCAACTTATTATGAGCTGAGAAACAGGATAAATTAGCCCATGCTGAGTTCTACCCAGTTGTGGTTAGGTACACTAAATTCAAACTAACTTATGCATCTCTGTTCTGTATTGTAGACAAACCCCTAGTCTATTATGCATTGCTTTTTATCTTCATTTTATCATCGTTTATACAAAGCGTGGTTAGAAGACAGCGTGGTTAGACTCTTAAGTTACCTACATTACATTTCTGCCATGTCCATTGCTTATTATGATTTTTCAAGACAACATATGAGGTTATGTTCCCCATTTTCTATGGGAGTTGGGTGCCTTACTCCATTTGCTCCTTTGAAAATTCCAGCCTGATCCTGATACCTTCGATCAGCAAAGAATTTTAATAGCCTGTCTGAAGTCAATGGGACTCTTCACGGTATTAGATGCTGGTAAGTGTAAAGAAGCTGGCCTTCAATATTTTAGTCAATAAAGTGAGGAATAAATTTAATGTTCACCCTTCCCCAGCAAACAAATATAAATCTAATGTTTCAGGGAGGTGTTTTTTTTCTTCTTTGAAATTTGTTATGCAAACTTAATTTAGTGGGGGACAGCAGCGGTGGAGGGTGGGTGTTATTAATACATTTCTGTATGTTGGGAATAAAATAATCTGATCTAAAGATTTTCTTCTAAAATAGATTTGGTTAAAATGATAACATAGGTGCAGAGCAAATAGCATGGTGATGTTGACATAATGTACCTCAAAAATGATATATTGTTTTTACAAATCTAAATACAAGGTGCTAGTTTATCTGAAGATTTTAGTACTCACTGCCAAAGGATAAATTATACTGTATAATCTGTACATGCTTTCTCAGAAACAATCTATGACAACAGATTGTCAACTTGGGGAAAGAACACCTAGAACAAATTAGGTACTGTCTGTTCTTCATAGTGTTGATTTAACAGAAAGTTGCCAAAAAAGGACAAAGTAATGAGCTGGCATAAATGGTGGTATTATGTATAAATAAATGTCAAACATAAACTTGCTTCTGAATTTACCTTAGAAGTAGGTTAGAATTGATGACCCTAGCTGCTATAAATACAGGCTATCTGACACAGGCCTAGCAACCAAGGAATTTATCAGAAAGCAAAGCAACAGAAGAGCACGAGTAAAATTCAGCATAGATCTATGTTGAATAATCTTTTTCTGCTGAGTGGAGATAAGATTGATTAGTGTAATGAATATCTCTATTCCCTCAAGCAATAGGGAGATGGCAGTTGGAGGCAAGATGCATTTGGGAAGCTTCTAAGGGAAATGGGTAAAGATCAGTAAAGAAACTCTGGGGAAGGAAAGGAGCAGATGGTGCATAAGGTAATTCAGTAATTGCTGCTACTTTGTCATATCACCTATGATTAACTCATTCACTTGACTACCATAATCAGAAATTGAAGATGTCTCTTTTCAAGCAGGGTTTTCATTTTTTATCCTAATAGGGCACATCAAAAAGTTAGAGGCTAGAGTTACTTGATACAACCTATAACATAACCCTGGCACATAAATTTTCTTTCTCTTTGTTTCACCTGAGAAACTTCAGTGTGGTGACTTTTTTTAAATGATTGATTATGCATGCAAAACAATAAAGAACCCATTTAGCTATTAAATGTGAGAGCTTGGTACACTGTGATTTTCTAAATGGTTGATAAGAAATGTTAGGGAGACAGATTTGACAACAATCTAGTAACCAAAGTTAACTATTCTGCCATTCTTTTATGAACTTAAAATATTTGTTACCTGTAAATTCAAATTTGCCATTTAAATTATGCTTTGATAAACTTAACCACATGCATTTTCCAGCTAGAGTCATTATATTAATAATACATTATGCTTTTAAGTTACAGCTCTGTTAATAAACTAAGATAACTATAAAGATGCCTTGCCTATTAAAGATCGTAAAGATGATTAGGGCTTACACGTCCAGGCATCTTCTGTAGCCTGATGTATTTTTAGGTTACTTTAGAGAAAGATGGTCCTATACTTGTTCTGTCTAATGGCAAACTGGTATACATAGGACTGCCATTTCTCAATGGAGACTACTTTTGAGGCTGTGGGAACAAAATTTATATATTCACTTCATTAGGTTTACTATCTTGGTGATATTTTTAAAATGATTGCAGTGTTTCATTGAGCTAAAATGACACATAATTGGTAAAATTCTGGTCCAGATGAAATCTTCAGTAAGTTTTCTGCCTTGTCTGGCTATCTGTGGAGCACTGGCTGTTCATAAAGTTCTTGCTCTCTTAGTAGTTTCTAGTGCTTAAATTGCATTAATTTATAACAGAAAATAAAATATTTTCCTGTAATATAGGAAATCTTTAGCACATAGTTGCCATGGGCATGCCATGTATTTCCATGGAAAGGGAAGGGTGGAAAGGTGATCTGCAGAACTGAAAATAAGAAAGGAGGTGGTTCATAGAACAAACTATTAAGGATGCCGTCAGTGGAAAAGCTTGAGAATACCTGTTGTATGCAATGTATTACCTGACTGTTGCTCATACTTGCAGGTTGCAAGGGATGTTTCAGCTTAGCCAGATGTACAATATTATCTTGATTTGACTTGGGTTTTGAGACTAGAATAAAATATAACCAAAAAAATATAGCAGAGGGGGAAAATAACAAAACGTTTTAAAAAGGCACTGTTTAAATTGAAAGGGAAGTCCTGCAAAATCCATACTGTACTATTCAGTACATAGTTTTCAAGTGCCATACCTCACAGTGATGGTACCCATGTTGTAGCCATATTGGTGTAGAGGCAAAAGGAATCAGAACTCATGATAGAGGCGATATCTTTTGTTAGACCAACTAGATTTTTGCAAAAAAATGTCTTTACTTGCAAGCTTTCAGGCACAGGCACCCTTTTTCAGGCATAGGAGAAAAGTTTGTAAAAGTTCTCCCAGGTAGAAATTTCATATTTCATGGGAGAATTGAAGGTGTGGTAAAATCTGCTGTTTGGAACAGTTCATTTTATGCATATTAGGATACCTGACACATGGAAGATATTGAATTTTAGCTGATTTTTAAGATTACACCTTCATAATTTTACAAGAAGGAAACAAATTTTACTACCCGAAACCTCAGACCCTGCTCCTGCCTTTGTTCAAGGTAATTTGCATTATTACAGAGCCCAGAGATACCTCACCACATAAGAAATTCCTGCCTAGAGGAGCATTTCGTCTTTTTACTCTTCTGTGAAATATAAAGCATCATAACCAGAAGAAAATATAACTCTACATCCCGCATGCCACCAAACAAGTTGGAGGTAAATAGGCTATTCCAACAGACTATTTTGATCGGCATAAAATGAAAGTAAAAGATATCACCTTTACCATGAGTTTTGAGTCACAGTGATGGTGTAATTCCAGAGACATTTTAATGTGATATAAATAAATTAGATGTTCAGATTTACCCTCTGAAATTTATTTAACCTATTGCCACTGGTAGACTATCTGAATCAAAATGCAAATGTTGTGGTGTTCTAAATACTGTCCTAATTTATCTCCCAGATACTATCAGGAAGAAGCCAACATTCATTGAAAGAACCTTCAATAGAGACCTGAATTTCTGTGCATGTGTACATGAGTTCTGTTCTGTTAAATAAAATTACTTCCCACATTTCTTCTTCTTCTTCTTGTTTATTATAATAATTATAATTATAATTATTATTTTGCTCTCCTGTACATTGGGCCAGATTCTTCAAGGTTGGGAAAAGGGCTCAAAGTCTTCAACGTCTTCTCTTGCTAGGGAAACAGAACCAATAGGGGAAAGGAAAAGGTAACAAAACTTACTAAATGCACCTGGGGAGGAGTGCTGGTAGGTCTGATAGGATCCCTCTGAAGCAGAACAAATTTCTCCATGAAATAGCCTACAGCTCCAATGGAATGTTTAGCATTAATAATTATAAATATCAATAATACTGCCCATTTGAGTACAGTAAGAAAGACTCACAAAGAGTCCAACAAATCTGATTTTCGAGAGCATCATTTAAAAATATCATTTGATGACAAGCTGATAGGCCAACAACTACAGGAACTCAAGCAAATATAAAAAGAAGTGGACTTAGAAACCCAGATATTAGGACAGGAGAGATGTATATAATGGAAAAAAAAACTTGCAATAACTATTAATGCTAAATTTCCCATGAGAACTATAGAGATATTGCTGGCTATTTCATGGAGATCATCAGAGGGCAAAATGATAAGAGGTCTGGGAAACATGAGCTACGAGGAAAAGGTTGAATGACTGGGATTATTTACTTTGGAGAAGAGAAGACTGAGGTGGATTTAATGAGTTTTTGAATACTATGGTTTTTATAAAGAGGAGGGAAATCATCTTTATAGAGAAGAGTCATGGACCACAGGGGACTGAACAAGGACCTGAAATTGCATCAAGGGAAACTTGGGTTGGATATTGGGATGAACTTTCTCACTATAAGGGTGATCAACCATGGGAACAGGCTACACAGTGATGTTGTGGGACCTGTTTAAGAGTAGGTTAGAGAAGCACTTATCTAGTTGGTTTAGTTAGGGATGATTGACTTTTGAGTAGGGGACTGAATTAGATAACCTCCAGAGGGTCCGGTCCCTTATGATTTATTGTATTCTTGAACCTCTGTATATGGGTCTACATATAAGACAGTTTTTAGGGTATTTTTTCATATTGAAAAAAATTACACTACTCATCTGCTTTTCTCTCTCTCGCCCCAAATAATGTCCAAAATGATTACAACTGAAAGTTACTACAGAAAGAAACAAATCTTTTATTTTTTTTCCAGTTTACTTTGTGCTCTCAACAGCAGTCAACTCAGTAGATTTTTTTAAACAGCAACAGAAACTTTTTTAAAAAGTTGACAAAACAATTGGCAGAAGCAAATAGCACTTGAAACTAGTTTTAAACTATTTTAAAGAGATTCACAGTATTTCAAGCTAGAAGGGTCTAAGAAAAAGTCTGTGTGCAAGTTGTGTGCATGCTGGCTGATGAATGCATACCCTGTAGTGTGTTACTGTGCATATAAAATGGTTTATTGAACAAAATAAATAATTCTCTGCAGTCTCTGGCTGACAATTTTGTGTTTCTCTTCAGTCTCATAGCTGACAGGTAGGCCCATAGTCTTTCAGTGTGACGTTTACTTGTGCAAATATAACTTCCTGTGTGTTTCATATACCTACACACCTATTTAACAAAACATTCTTTAGAAATTATTGAAGTAACAAGGCACTGTCATTTTTTTCACTGTTGTTAAAAGTTATATTACCATTTCTTGTATTTTTGTTTAAATAAGACATGGGCCTAGCATGATCTTTACATATGCGTATATTTCTTTTTAGCTCTTTATATTGCTTGGAATATTCTGAGATGATTTTCAGTTATTTTCTATTTTCCCTATTCATAGAGTCAAATTAATGGCTCCTTTTCCCCAGTTCATATAAAGCATGTTGTGTATTTAAAGCACATATAGTGTGTTAAAACGTTGACTATCCTTTCCACTTAGTTTTGTAAGTCCAGTCTTACATGCTGTCATTTTCACAATTTAGATAAACTGACTGGCTTTTTTCTTATTTATTTTCCTCCTGCATAGTAGAACTCAGCCCAAGTGTTCTCTTGGGTTATTCCTTTTAAGGGGACTGAAATGCAGGCTTTTCCTTCAAATAGATTCTTGCAAGTCTATTTTATTTAGTCAGCTTGCTTAGTTTCCAAGTGCAGACGCAGCAGTGGTGGTATGACGAATTCTCACCCTCTCAAAGTTTTAATCTCTTTTTAAAAATATGTCATAATCATGAAAGCATCATGTACTATATTCTTAATTCCATCTTGTCATCAAATTCTAAATATTTGCTTTCCATACATCAGAAGTCAGAGGCAGACAGAATTGACACAGTTCAACAGCGATGGGCTTAATCATCTTGGCTGGTGTTTTTTAAAGTGTGTTGTTCAGTATGACTTTTAGTAGAGTAAAACACCGCACCATAGAGACTGCTTCTAAACATTTTCACAACTATTATGACATCTGGTCACCATTTTTGGACTCTGAGCAAAAATGTATTCAGATAATAATAAAAGTTTGGCCAAACACAAAAGAATCTATTTAATATTGAAAATATAGGATGTAAGTACGGGTTGTTAATCCTCCCAATCTATATATTTCTGGACTTGCATCTCAATAGGTTTGTTAAAAATTCAACCAGCTTTTAAAAAAACTTTATATTTAAATCCTGCTATTTTGAGGATTTGAAGGCTCTTGTGAAGACTTTAACTGACTTGAGCATGCTTAAGGCATCATGTAATAGTTTTATGGCTTTCAGTCACAGAATTCAGCACATGGAATGAGAACATTCTCATATATGCTTAAAGGGTGAAAAATTCACCCTTTAAGCAGCAATACCAGTCTAGCCTCCCAAGATGAATCATTTTAGGCCAAATAAACCATGTGATTTTACTGAGGCTACATGTAGAATAACTTGTACCCTAGTGTTGGGTGGCAAAGTCATGATCTGTGGAAAAAATTAATTGTAACTAACTTAGTTTTCTCATTGTATCATTTCCCTGAATATAGAACAATGTGTAAGAATATTTATACAATGTTGATTCACCTGTTTGAGCCTCAGGATTGCAAATATGTAGTAAGTTGATTTGCACTGAATTCTACCATTTTTCATTTACAGATTTAAAAGCATAGTACTGTTCTTATTTAACACTGTTCATTTTTTAAAAATTTCTAAATCTTTTGAATGTCTTTGGCACCTCTTTCTTTCTATTTTTTGTTTTGTTCTCTTTTCTTTTCTACATGGACCCTACTTGCAGAGCTAGATGATTCTTACTCCCTCCCCTGTGTGTATAACTTGCAAGCAGCTCAAGATTTGTAAGTTAAATAGGAGGGCTGTGGCTTTCTCATTTAGCTGCAATTAACTGACCAGATGTGCTTGATATAAATGAGGTTAGATAATGGTGCCCAAGTTTTCAAGGGAAAGCCTTGCGTTTCTTCCTTTACCCTTTTTCTATTTCCAATCATGAGCTATTGTTTCAAAGCATTTAATATGTTCCCCCAGAGAGAATATATTTTAATTAGAAGCCAACATTCCTATGATGAAAATATTTTAAAATGAAACATTTCATTTTTTTTCCTCCTGTCCTTTGCTTGTTTCTGTATTTCATTGAAGGAATTTCACCCTTTACTAGTGATGCATAGACTAGTTAGCATGTCAGTAAGGAGCATTTGAAACCAGCAGCCTGTTATGGATTAGGGCCTCATATGTGAATCCCAGATGGAAGCTCAGCTGTTAGCATTTTCCTGCATTCTAGAATAGCTCCCACACCTCTTTCAGTGCTACTTGGTGCCAATAATGCAGCTGGAGAAATGTCGACTAATGCAAACTTTATGGATCAGTCAGCAGGACAAGCAGCGCCCCGGAGACTCAGTGATGTGTGCAAACTCTGCTGTTCCAGGGCCTACAAATCTCAAACACATTTCTAGGTTGAAATTGTCTTGTGTTGACTTACTTTGAATCACTAAGAGGTCAGTAAGAGATTGTTAAAGAAATGGAAGGGTTTTTAGTGACAAAGAAGAATGGGGAAGGAGGCTTCTGGGGACTTTCTAATCATTTCTTCATGGTTACAGATTATTTTTACCATATATACATGATAAAACTTGCTTAGCTTCTCAGTCTAGAGGAAAAGAAGGGACACAGAAGAAAGGATATATTGGGAAAGTCCAGTAAAATATAAATAGTGTTTGGTTTTGTTGGGGTGTGTGTCTGTGTGTATACATTAAAATACATTAGAGATACTTTATAGTCATTTCAATAAATAAGCATTACAGATCCAGGAAATTTAGATTCAAGGTTAACACAAAAGAAATCCTACTATATTAGTGTATGAAAGTATATAGTTAGGGTGTCCAAAACAACCTTAACTATGCTTTATAGCAGGGTGGGCAAAATATAGCCGGCAGGTCTGATTCGAACCAGCAACTGATTGGATCTGCCCCATAGGCAAGTGCCTGACAAGTAAATGGATCCAGCCCATGGGTGGTGGCAGCTCTGGCAGCTGCATGGTCCCAGGTGGCCAGGGTTGCTTCTGGCATAGCAGTTGCTATCTCCCACCCTCCCTCCTTCTCTGTCTCTGTGTCTCTCTCTCTTTCTCTGTCTCTGTCTCTCTCTCTCTCACAGCTGGGGCTGCCACTGGCACAGAAATGGAAGCCTAAACCCACATGCAGCTGAAGCATGCCCAGCCCCTCAGGCTGCACCAAGAAGCTGCCAACTGTGTCTACAGCTGTCCAAATGTGGCTGGCAGTTTCTAAGTCTAGGCTCTGGCCATAAGAGGGAAGGAGGGATGGGACATGTTACAACTGTGGGTGGGTCATGCTTCTGTGCTGGTCACAGCTCACAGTTATAGCATGCCCTGCCTGCCCTGCCTCTCACCCTGGTGCCTGGAGCTGTGACCCAGAAGCTACTGGCTGCATTTGGGCAACTGTAGATGTAGCTGGCAGCTACCAGGTCCAAACTTGAGCAGGAGGGTGGGCCCAGGCATGCTAAAGTTGTGGGTGGGTTCAGTCTTCAATGCTGGTCACAGCCCTGGAAGGGAGGGACAGGGGGAGGGAGGGGGAGAGAGAGAGAGAGAGGTGTGGCCCTCAACATGTCATCAAAACTCATTAAGTGGCCCACCAGCCCAAATAACTGCCCACTCCTGCCTCAGCAATACCATTTGTAAAGTAGGCAACTGTTGATTCTCTGGATCAAGGTGCATACATAAGAAGACCAGTCAGGTGCCTGATGAATCTGCTTGTATACAGTGTCCTATGACCATCACAGCAAGACCTTCAATACATATGCCTAGGCAAGAGTAGGATTGAGTGGAGGCTTCCCAAGACCTATCCAATCCTCTTTAGACCATTGAGACAGAATCCAAAGGCCAGACAAGTTCAGATATTCAGTATTTCAATGGCTGAAGCTTCTGCGAGAAAGCAACAGATAAGAACTGCTGCTGACTGCCTAATGCCTCAGTGAGGGCACATTTCTGTCAGGGTGATATCCCTTAGCTTTTCTCCACCCAAGGCAGTGGAGCTAGGGTTTTGATGTGCCCTGTACTCACTTTACTTTAGATTGCAACATTGTGGTATTTTATAAGAGCTACCCTGCCATGAGTAGCTCTCCCATATTACCACCAGGCCCTCCAGTTGGATGCAGGTTATGATCATACCAGGACATCAGCACCATTTTAATACTCATGCAGTTAGATTAATACATTTTAATGCAATTAGATTTTGGTATTAGGCAGTCAGTAATTGGATCAAACTAACTTATAAAGACATATTTCATTATTTTTTTATTTTATTTTTTCTTCATGGGAATATCTTTGCTTTTATTTGTATTTTATTTTTAAATTAAGAGTTTGTACCAAAATGGTAACCAAAAAATGCAAAGAAAATGCTGCCATGTGATTTTTCTACAAGTCTGGAGCTATAAAATATCTATCTTAAATCTTATTTTGAACTATTTCTTTTTTACTATTATCAGCACATTGGTCAATGTGTTCTGGCTGTTCTCTAGTATCCTAGAGTACTACAAAATAATTAGAATGTCAGTCAGTCAATTTCCCATGACCTCCAAGATCTCAGGAGTAATCATAGCAGTTTACTTATGAACTCTTTCCATTTTTGACATTATCTGACCAAGTACAGGAGCTATTTTATAATTTCTCTTTTCATTCAATAACCCACATTTTCTTTGGTTGGTCTCTTTTTCTTCCTTTCACTCCTTGAGGTTTTTTTTTTTTTTCCAAACTAGGATGTCTTATAGCATACATACAGACATTTGAGGAGGTTAGATTGACTTAAAAAATAGCCACCTGATGTAATGCAAGTTAGGATGGGGGGTTAGGGAGTCTTGGGGAGAAAGCAGGGCCTGTGCAGTGGGGGGAGGCTTGGGGGCATCAGTGGGGCAAACGAGATCTGTGGAGGGCAGGGATGAGGTATGTAAGTGGGGTTTACAGGGAGATTAGGGCAAGTGGGGTCTGCGGGGGTGTTGGGAAGATTGGGGGGGCTAGAGAGGTCTGCTGTGGGTTGGTGGGGTTTGGCAAGATTGGGGAACAAGTGGGGTCTGTGAGGGGGAATGGGGGTGCTCTCTTCCCTGCTCCCTGCACCAGGGGCTATTTTTATCTCCCTGACGCCCCCATCCCCAGATGAACAGCCCACCTGGTGAACCAACCCACCCTATTCCTATCCACCCCCCCACACCCTAACTTACTTCCTTGACTCCCAGTACTGAGAGTGCCATGGGATGGGGTGGGGGGTTAGTGGGCTTGGGGTGGCATTGACTGACATTCCAGGGTGGGGGGGGAGCCTTGTACTGTGCTGGGAGCTATACAGCAGTTCAGTTAGATTGGTCTCACCTTTTAAGGTAACTAACCTCAGAAGTAGGGTTAACTTAGATTGGGTTGGCCATTTTTAGGCTGATCTAATCTTCCTGAACTTCTGTATGGGTGCAGACAAAAGTGACAATTTTTGCCCAATCTGGCCACAGAAAATGTTGTATAGCTGGTGACCAAACAGAACTGCACAGAAGATGACAGCTTGAAAAATGGCTGATCAAAATGAAAATCTGACCCTCTGAGGGGTCAGATGAAGACATTTCAAAACAGAACATCTGTAACTTCTGTCTATGCTTTCTGTCAGCCTGTTGCTGTTTTCAGAATGAGAAGGGAACAGAGAGAGTTTGGTCTGGGTTTTTTTCAGCCCCCACTGGATGCTAGGGAGGATGTACTGGAGCTCTTCACCTCAGGGTGTATTGGACCCCCCATATTGGGAGGGGAGGGCTCTAATACACCCACACTACCCTCCAGCACTAGCTGGGGAACCTCTAGAATGAGCTTCCTTTCCTCCCTTTCCCTCTTCCTATTCTGAAACAGGAACAGGCTGGGAGAAAGGAGGGATAATTGCTAGGGGAAGCTGGCTGCAGACTGGCAATCATAAGCTAGGTTCTCCTCCCCCTGGAACCAATAGTGAACTTCTGTTTGTTCCACGGCATCATTGTAACTAAGAACGCTTCCTCCAAAATGTTAGTTACAGTGGGGAACTAAACTTCTGTCTGCACCCTACAGTTTGAACTTAGATGAACCTAACTAAGGATCTAAGTGTAGGGTCCATGCCAGGGTGAACTAATACCAGGTGGCCATTTTCAGCACAATCTAATCTCCCCAAACTTCTGTAGGTATCCATAATGTGAGAAAACCAAATAGTTTTTTTCTTCCTAACAAAGTCAATGAAGTATTTGCATTTTCCAACAGCAGCTACAATCTCAGCTGGTACTATCAAATCTCAGTTCATAATTTCAAATGCTTGTACCATTGTTTCTACATCTATATTCAAAGTTCAGTATTCACATACATGGTATTACCATTAATTTAAGAAGACCATCATTTTAATAGAAATATTTCTGCCTTTTAATATCTTGGATAGTTTCCCAGGGCTAGATTTCTGTCACAACTGCAGTTATTGTCTCTACTCCCTTTTACAATCTACAGTCTCCTGTGATAGTGGCTTCTAATCATTTAAAGGACTTCACTTTTCAGGATGCTCTCCTGTATTTTGTATATCTTAATGTCTCATGTTATTATGTACATCCATGTGCATAATTATAATTTTGTTCACATTAATGTCTATTTCATAAAATGTATTTGTAGTGTCTCATCTCTATTAATTATGACAAGTACTTTACAGATCCTATGAATAGTTGTGTCATCTGCAAATGTGAGGTTATTCATCTTTCTTTCTTCATTTTACCAGAACGTAATGAACAATTAAGCTTGCTTTTTTGTTCTTCTCTTTGTTTGACCAAAGTACTTCAAAGGAGATGGACTATCAATTTTCTGTCCTTTTTAATAAGGACAAGTGCAAAGTCCTGCACTGAAGATGAAACAATCTCATACACTGGTACAGGCTGGGGACCAACTGGCTAAGCAGAAACTCTGCAGAAAATGACCTGGGGTTTACAGTAGACAATAAGCTGAACATGAGCCAAGAGTGTGTCCTTGTTGGCAAGAAGACTAACAACATACTGGGCTGAATTAGTAGGAGTGTTGTCAGCAGATTGAGGGAAGTGATTCTTCCCCTCTATTCAGAACTAATGAGGCCACACGAGGTTGGGTATAAGCTGTTCTCAGTGGTGCCAGATGATGGAACAAGGAGCAATGGTCTCAAGTTGCAGCAAGGGGAAAAACCTTTGTCTCCAGGAGGGTAGGAGAACAATGGAACAGGCTACCGGAAGAGATTGCGGAATCTCCATCCTTTGAAGTTTTCAAGACCAAGCTAGACAAAGCCTTGGCTGGGATGACCCTGTTGGGGATGGTTCTGCTTCGAGCAGGCGGTTGGACTAGATGACCTCCTGAGATTGACTTGATGTTTTAAGTACAAAACTCAAGTCAATCTTAAGCGTGGGACTGCAATCAGTGCTTCATAAAATATTTAATTCTTCAGTTAAAAAAAAAAAATTGTACTCATAGTATGGTGAAAGCATGTTGCTTAATTAATGTTTTTATATGAATGGTTTTTTTTTTTCCTTTAAAGGAAAAGAACAAGGCCTTTGACACAAGAATCTTTAGGTGCTGCTTCTTCTTTCATATGGTATCAGATATGAACTTCCAAATCTATGAGCAACTGTGTGGTATTATCACTCAATGTGTGGATTCCATCTGCCTTGTCTGGGCATTTGTAAAGGTTGCAGCTTACATTTTGTGAAGTGTTGTTTTGAAGCATGTGTATCCAAATCTCTTTGTGTTCAGGTTGACCCACACTTCTCTGTCAAGGCCGTGCTTAATGGGGTACTTGTTTGGTGTTCGTATAAAAAACTGTAGGAATAGGTACGACCTTTCTCAGCTGTCAGCCCAATCTGTTGCTGTTCATATGTTTTGTTCAGTGTCCCCAGTGTTTTCTGGAGCTTGTGGGCTTCCTGTGAAACAGTTTATGACTTTTAAGCCATCTAGTCAAGTCTTCAATTAAAAGTTGATAGAGCAGGTGATTTGTTTTGTCATCTTGTGCCTCTAGTGCCAGTAATAATGTTAGGGCTTGTCTTCTTATATCACTTGGTCTAATGTCTGAGAGTACAGGGAGTATAGGTGTATGTATAAGTTGTTCAGCCTGTTATAAGTCTCAGCACACTGTAAAGTACACTGTCAAGATTTTTAATATGAAAACTTCTGGATCATGCAGGAGTGTGGTATTTTGCTGGGGCATATGCTGTTGCAAGTGCAGTGGTTCTGAGTACTTTGAAGTTGGCACCTCATGTCATGCTGGCTAAACATCTTAAGGCAGCTCCTTATGCAGAGACTTTATGGCTGACTTTCTGAATATGATATTTATAGGCAAGGGAATGGTCTAATGCAACTCTTGGGTAAGGTGGGGTATGCTCATGGGGAAGGATGTAGTTGCTTACTCTGATATTCAGTGTGCTCTTGGCTTGACAATTGTCCAGGTGAAAGTGTGATGATACTGATTTATTGATGCTCAACTTCAAGTGCCACTTGTGGAGATAAGTCAGTGATGAGCTCCATGTCTGTACTCAGTATCTTTTCCAGTTCTGTTATGTCAGTTCCACGGGCTGCTAGGGCAACACTGTTAGTGTACATGTATTGATTAGATGTAAAGGGGAAGTCTGAGGTATATACACTGAAAAGTAGTGATTTTTGGGGGACTCCATTCTTGAGAGTTCATATGCTGCTTTTTTCTCTTTGGCTACTAATGAGTTTGAATGATCTGCTGGAGATCATGTTCATGTTGAAAGTGCATAGCTTGAAGTCAGGTATCATGGGGTGCAGTTTATATGTGAGGGCTTGGTGCTATACAGTATCACAGATGGCTGTAAGGTCGATAAAGACTGCACCTATTTTCTGCCTCATTTCAAATCTGTTTTCTGTGTCAGATGTAAGTAATGTAACTTTGTCAGTTGTGCACCACTTTTTCAGAAAGCCAGCTTGTTTTTTAGGGAGCCGGGGATCAATGATGTTCTCAATACTATTCAGGGTTATGCACCCCATGAATTAGTATGTAATGCAGAGTAGTGAGATGGGTCAGTAGCTCTCTGGATCCTCAGTTGGTTTATTGTGTTGCAGGATAGCAATGATGTCAGTTTTTCTCCAGATTTTTGAACGTCTGTTACTTTCTAGACATTTATACATGAATTTTTGAAGCCATCTTTTTATTGTGGTTCCGAGCTTGGTAATGAATTCTGGGAATATCTTATCCGGTCCAGCTGCCTTGCCAGTCTTGAATGCTTGAATAGCTGTGTCGAACTTCTTGTTAGAGATGGGAGAGGTTAAATTAAGGTTGGCATTGGGTGATTTAAGTTTTTCGCAGGTCATGTGTCTAATCATTTCTGTGGGTTGCTTTTTTGGGTTACTGTTGTTGTACAGTATTTCACAATAGAGTTTGCTGACACAGGGCAATGTCATTCCTTGGTGCCTTTGCCTGTAAGGTGGTTAATGATGCACCATACTTGTCTGCTTGAGTGGGTCATATCCAATCCTTCTATGGTAGTGAGTCATCTCTCTTTTTTGATATTGTTCAACATGGTAGCCAGCTGTTCTGTATTTTTTTTACAGGTGCAGGGTCACTGCATCGCTTGATGAAGTTAAGCTGTTCACAATGTTTGTCCCAGCATGGCACATAGTGGTTTCTGTAGCATCCAGAATATATAGAGTTTAACTATTTCATTTAGGTAGTTTGTAAATGTATTGTAGCTTTGATCGATGTTGGTTTCTGATGGATCTTTTAATTGGTTTGCGCTCTCATTGGTCAACTTTTGGTTCCATCTTAGAGCTGTTTTGGTTGGTGTGGGCTAAAAAAATTATATTGTCATGCTTATGAATGAGGTTCTGTGCTGAGATGATGGAAACCTGTTAAGTACTTATCAGTGTTCTGTTTCAACATGCATGGAATGTGGCTTTTTCAGGTCAGATATGAGAGTTATATTTTTCAGGCTTGCCCAGAGACAAAGATTGTTTCCATTGCTGCTCTTAATAGAGTATTCCCAATCTTGATGTTGTATAAAGTCACCCTTATATAAGGTGGCCTGGTTGCAAATAGGCGTGGATGTGATTGACAACACAGCAGATGATAGCTAGTATATATTGCTGATGATTATGTCATTGACCTGGACAGTGCTCCATTCTGTTGTACTCTGGGAGGTGTTATGTCCCTTGGTAGTGCATGGCAGGTCATTTCTGATGAACATAGCAAGGCCATGAATCCTGCTGGCTACAGCGTCTGCAAGGCCATAGCCTGGGAGCTTCATCTTCTGCAGCTTTTCTATATTTTTTTCTTGTAGAAGGATTGTGTGCTGTTTCATCTCCCTGGTGATACATTCTCTGAGCAAGTTATAACCTTTAACATTAAGTTAAAGAACAATCAAGCTTTCCCCCTGTAGATAGGAGAGGTTGCTTTGGCTCATCCTGTGGTTAATATATCAAAATTGGAAAACATAGTGTATAAAAATTGGAAGTCCAATTGCCTACGTAGTGACTTTTACTTTAATTTTACAGTTACTCAGGATAGGCACCACAAGAAGGTAGTCACTATCTTCCCTATTAAGGTGCCTGATGAATTATAATGGATGAGAAAAATGAGACTCTTTCTAGAACTAAAATATGAACAGTGGAAAACAGAGTTTTTGTGGAGTTTTCTCTGTGTGCGCTTGTATGTGGTCCTTTAAGTGGTGAGCTTTTTACAAATGTAGCTTCAGTTTTGTTTCACCTAGCTGTACTTTGTACTGGATGAAAACTACAGATCAGGATTCCCTAATTAGGTCTTCGCTAACTACTACTCTAATAAGCTTGCGCCATAAACAGAGCAGTAAATTAGGATGACAAACAGTTCTATAGTTTCTGACCACTTTTATGACAGCACTTTTTCTTAAATTGCTTTTTATTCTTTTTGTTTTTCCTGGTACAATTTTGGCACTTTCTTTCATCTAAAATGTTTAATTTGTCTACCTGTAGAACTTTTGTGTAATGTATACAGGTATTGACAAGATTTTTTGATAATATAATCAGATTCAGTCAAAAGATGAATATCATCTGAACCATCCTGTAATTATGTTTTTCTCTGGATACAGCATTAAAATGTGAAATTACACAAGTTTGTCTACTTTGGGCTTGATTCTGATCTCAATTAGACAAATATGAATCAGAAACCAAAGTAAGTTAGAATTACTTCAGGTTCTCTTTCCCTACCCTCCTGAGATTCATTCTACTGATGAATACCTGCCTCAGACATTTTTATTGTAAACTTAAATATTTGTACTTCTTTTTTCTGAACAGGCTAGATATTGTATTGGATATCATGCTGCAAAATACGATGGCCTATCCCATATTTTAAAACTTTGGAGACAGTGGAAACATTAGCAGAAGGTACCTGGAACTTTGAGGAAATTATTGATCTTCCTAAGAAACAAAATATCAAGGATGTAAAAAGACTCCTGCAATTTTAATATGGAATGTGACCATTATTCATTTTTAATGGGGAGCATAACCAAGAGGTTGGGGTAGGGACCTCCAAATGACTAGGCTTAGACAAATCATTTAATCTCTTCTTGAGAGATTTTTCAAAGGAACTTGAGGGAATTAAGTGAGCAGCTTTCTTAGATGGGTCTGAAAAGCTCACCTGATATCCCACATTGAGAGGGGAAGCATGACCTTGTGGGGAGGCACTAGATTAGAGGCATAGGAACACCCAAGATCCTGTTCCATGCACTTCTTGTGTGGCTTGTGGGTAGAGGGGAGTATGCCTGGCAGCTAATCAGGGGTGGCCTAGCCTCTGGGCTGTGCTGGGCAGTGCAAGAGTGCCCCCAACCTGCTGGCTTTGGCCAGCGCATGCCCTGTCCCCCACCACAGAAGGGTGAACTTATGTTCTGTTTGCTCCCAAACTAACTTAGAGCACTTAGATTAAACATGTAACTTAGATTGCTTTCACCTCAGGCTTTTTGAACATCTTTACCTGGCCTTAGTCTTTGCATCTTAGTTCTCTACCTGGAAAATAGCCCTTGTCTACCTTGCAGGGATGTTGAAAGGGCACCTACATTAAAAACTGAGGTACTGAAGTAGTGGAGATCATCTATGAGTCTTAGGTAATTCTGTTTCTCCATCTTTAGTAATACTTGTCTTCCCACTTACTACGAGTGTTGTAAAGAGAAACGTCTGTAAAGTTTTTGAAGATGTCAAACACTCAATAAATGCTACTTGCTATTGCATTATTTTGATTATTGTTGCATGTGTGAGAGAGGATGAACTAGAATTTTTTTTTCTATAAAGAGAATCAAGTGAAATAAATAAAATGGAGGTCTCTGGCACAGTGATTGCACTTTGTGATTAAAGAAGTGCCATACGGTTCAGCAGTCCTAGGTGAACATGACTCACACAGCTGTTCAGCTCATTTTGATGTGAAATGCTCTGGAAATTGAATATGGAAGCAGCATTAGATACTCTAAGACAGTGATAGAATGATGTAAGTTGCCTTGGAAGTAATTATTTGGGAAGTGCTTTCCAAAGCATATCTGCTAAAGAAGGTAAAAATTTTCAGCTGGTCTATTAAAATATGAGTGCTCTGTATTAATCAGTGAATCAGTGAGCAATGCC
This sequence comes from Crocodylus siamensis, assembly GCF_052110815.1. Lineage (NCBI taxonomy): Eukaryota > Metazoa > Chordata > Crocodylia > Crocodylidae > Crocodylus > Crocodylus siamensis. The sequence continues at coordinate 86,602,404 of NC_143396.1, read as the reverse complement.
TCATTTAATTTTCATGGAAGATACAGTACCTGAAACAAATGTATAATGTATATTTCCATGATTATCTATCCATCAGCTAGCTCATCTGTACAGGTGCAGTTTGTTTGTTTTTTTTACTGTGGATCAGATCCTTTTATAGTTTGAGCAATCTTTTCATTATTTTGTTTTTGTTTGGGTTTGTAAATTTTCCAGAGAGTTTTTTATTAAGGAGAAGTTGAAATAAACCTCTAAGATTTGTCCTTTTCACCTACATTTCACTGTTCTCCTTCCTTGGATGGATATGTGCAGATTAAACTTAAGTTCTGATTTAGTGCCTTCTCTAGTTTTCTTGGACTTCCTAAACCTCTGTATTTTCATATGTGTTTAGCAATTAGAAGTCTAAAGTTACTTAGATGGGTATAGATTCAGATTGATATCTCCTGGGATTTCCAAAAGTGTGCAGGTCCCTAAGTTATGGGACCTCTGGCCCTATGTCTTGTTTTCAAAAGTATCTGTGGTGCTTCTAGAAGTCTCAGTCTTGTTAGCATCCAGTGGGGATAGGTCTTAAGTTGCTTAAAATAACTTTGGACTAAAAGTTTGCTCCTGAATGTGTGCCCAGGAGCAAATAGCTTCACAGCAATTAGCTCTAGAGTTTATTTATGCACAATACATGGAGCTTGGTTGGAACAGCCCTGGCTGTCAGAGGGCACTGGGGTCAGCCTCCCAGCCCGGAGCCACTCCAACTGGGCTTGATGTGCTATGGAGGCATGAGGGTGCCTCAGGGTTGAACTAGTCAGCAGGCAGCCCTGGCACTGAAGCATCCTTGTGCCCCAGCCAGCCAGTCGGTGTCTACACATGCGCTGCTGTACATGTAAAAAACCTTCACAGTAGGGTAATGCTTCTTTAAAAAAATAGGTAGTAAGAATGGTGTTGCCTCCTTTTACATAATTATCTCATGGTTGGAGCATTGCCCTGTGTTGTGGTTTCCACTGCAAAGACTATTTATTTAGTCTTTTTCTCTAATGACTATAATGTGAAGTATATTGCAATTGATGTAAAAACCCTGCTCTAAGAACGTTGTCCACACCCTCCTGTTGAAGCTGGCTCACCAGTCATCTAAGAGGAGAAGACTTGGGGTTGGAAGGAGATGTGGGGTCTGGGTATACTCCTACCCCTAATGGTGTTCCTGCATTTTTCATGTAATAGTTATTGGATTAAAAAAAAAAGACCATATAAAATAGTAGAACCCAGGCTCCTGTTCTGCTGCAGGGCAGTGCTCATGTCCTCTCATTCAGTCACATTCCCTTTAGCATGCTTTTCTTTAGATCCTCTTTACTTCCCATTGAGTCAGCTTTCCCTCTTTACTTCTTCCCCTCTTTACTGCCCATTGAGTCAGCTTCAATAGGCAGGAAGTAGGATGCTCTTAGCTTTTCCAAACTAATGGCCTGGTGATTAGGGCTCCTTAGTCGGAAAGTGGAAGATATAGGTTCAAGCCCCATCTGGGTGAGAAGAACCTAAACACTGGTCTTTCTCCTCCCTAAGCAAGAGCCCTAGGCACAGAGCTATTGCACGAGTGTAACTAGCGATGAGTGAACAGGGCAGCAGTTCTGGGTGCCAACTTAGAGAAGATATAAGGTTGGTGCCCACCATTTCTGCCAAGAACTGCTTGCTGTGCCTCTGAGTGATTGGTTAACTGAGTTAGCCCTGTAAGTTTGAGCAAGGTTGTTTAGTCTTACAGGGGACGTAGGTGGTGGGCAGCTCAGCCATATCAATACTGAGGTTCTTCTTGGCATATACGGAAGAACTGCAGAAACTGGTTTAAAAAAGTAACATACCATTCATGGTTAAGCAGCATCTGAGTATGCATTTTCAGGATCACAGATGCCTTAAACCCCACTTAAGGCCTTCTTTAGGTACCTAAGAACTTTTTTATATCTGTAGCTGAATGTCACAGTATTAGATGAAAGTTGCTATACCGTAGCTGCAACTTTTACCAAGGCCAAGCAGTTAGGGAATTGAAACTTGCTCCTTGGATAGCCAGGGCTCTTTGAGAGCCATAACTGTGTTTCTAGTGCTTAAGAAACAGGGAAGTAGAAGTATGGCTTTGGCTGTTATTCAAAGGAGTAACAATGCAGAGTCCCTTGCCAATGTACTGAGTTTTAACCACCTGTAACTCCAAAATGTGAGGGCTCACTTACAGTAATTAGTGCCTCACAAATTGTGCAATGGTGTCTAAACAACTTTTCAGCAGAATTTGTACTTGTGGTTGAAATCCGATTTCATTGTTGGTTTCTACAGGCAAAGCTGCAAGTTTAATAAATTAGCCTGCTGCTTGCTTGATTCCATGTTGGTGATGACTCCCTTGTTATGTAGCCAAATCCTGTTTCATAATTAAGAAGCATTGGACAGGAAGCCTGGTGTGGGCACTCAGAATACTGCAAGAACCAGGTCCTTCTGGGTTTCTCTCTCACTTCTGTTACTGAACTGAGCTGCCTCAGCCTCAGAACATTTGTTTTGGCTTTTGGAAGAGGAATGTCACATCATTTTACATCAGAGAGTGTTTCTTCCCACTTGCTTGCAGCAATGTGGAAATCACCACTGGGACCAAGATTGCTCAAGTGTACAGCAAGGAAAACTATATCCCTGTCGTAAATCTCTATGTCAAGTTTGAAATAAAAGTCATACAGCAAAGCAGAAAATGGATTTTATTTTAAATCAAAATAGGGATCAGCAGATATAGCCTGGGATTTGGAGCTGATTAAGTGTAAGATTCAGTTAAGAAGTTTCAGCTCTCAGGGAAATATAAGGCAAACATTTCTATTCCTAACCTATAGATCTTAACCATGTTCAGTATAATAAAATGATTGATCAGATCATATATCAATGGAATAGATCTTTGAGCACTTTCACACAGCTGTGAGGCAATAATAGATTCCAGTTTGGGTTTTTCTTTTTTTTAATCAAATCGTAGCAGCTTCAGCTTTTTTCTTCAGAATTCAAGAGCCAACATCATCTGCCAGGGTCTGTGAATGTAAAACATGTAAAGGGCTTTGTTTTCTTCTTAATGTTCTTTCATAGTTTTGCTAATGTTAATGGGAATTTTGTAGGTAAATTCAGATCAGAGTAATCCTGAATGTCCAAGAGTGCTTGGCATATTTATTTCCTGTCCTATATAAGCTCTTTCATATAAAATCAATGTGCAAAAGCGTATTTGTTGTTTAAAACATTTAAATTCAAAGCCCTAATGGATAAAAATAGAAAAATGAATATCTTGGAGCACATAGTCTATGATAAACAAGTATGGCTGGCTGTTTTAGTCTGGAGCATCCAGATACTTTTTTTAATACTACCCACTGTATACTGCACCCAAAGACAGCTCCTCTGAAAAATCACTTGACCAGATATTAATCGGTCATTCCTTTTATCCTTTTTTTCTCATCATGTATATTATTATGGCTTTCATAATGTTCTTCTCTTTTCTCACTGACTTGATCTCTACATTGGACAGACATGGCAAACTTTACATGCAAGAATAAATGTACACTGATTTGACATCAGCTGCAGAAAGACACAAAAACCTGCATCGGAGCATTTGAAAATCACTGGACACTTCATCACTGATCTGAGGATTGCTGTTCTCAGGCAGCAACATTTTAAAAATGAGTTTAAATGAGAAATAGTGGAACAAGAAATTACCCACAGAGACTGTGAATTCTTATCCTCTTACATCTGTGATCTCTTTGCTCCTGTGGGTTTGTGTTTTTGTTTGTTTGCTTCTCCTAACCCTTCATACATCACTCACTACACTTCATACACTTTTTCTGTGATGTCCTTTCATTTGATGACGTAAACTCAAGTTCACAAAAGCTTGTGCTCTGTCTATATCTTATTTAGTTAGCCTATAAGGTGTATATCCACCCTGTCTTCTGCCTGACTTCAGACTAACACAGTTAACTACCTCTCTTCATGTCTTATCACCAAAATGTAAAGCATGGTAGATTCTTGGTGCCATATATACACAGATAACAGCTCCAAGTCTAATATCTGGGGGGCTGTTTTGTTTGTTTATGTGAACATTACTTGGCTAGATAAAGGTAACCATTAACAGTAAGGGCTTCAATATGGCTTTAAACATACAGGATATTTATTGGTCAGTTGCAGCGGTAAGAAGTGACAGAATAACATCCTAAAGTGGAGTGACAGGGTCATAGATAGGTCATGCAAAAGCATAAATTCCCCCAGGCAATCTGATGGACTCTAGATGCTGGAAGATACAGAACAGTGTGTGATGGCAAGGAACCTTTGTCATCTGTTTCCCAGGCTGAGACGGGGTCTGCTCTTTTCCTCTGCTATGAAGGCCCTACTCTGACTCCAAGCCATACTTTTCTTTGGCTGTCTAATAGTGTTAGGATCATAGGACTACATGAGACTCCCTGGGGCCCCCTGTTGATGTTGTGGCTGGTCGCTGGGCAGAAATTTAAAGAAGGAAGGAAGGGAGGTGATTCCTTGCACCCCACCTCTCCAGCCTGGTGCAGAGGGAAGGCGTATAACATGGCAGCATCATTCTGTGCTGCTCTGAAAACGGGTGGTTTCACTTTAATATCACCTGGACTTCTGGTAGGTAAAATCTTCATTGAGTTGGCATCTTCTGTGAATCAGACCAGAGATTGCTGGTTTTTGCAGTTACGCTCTCCACTAAACTTTGCCTTATTTAAGACAGAACCACTGAAACGGTGATCTCTGACTCTGCAGCAAACCTATTCAGTCCAGAGTGTTCCCTGAGAGCATGGTGCACAGATTGGCAGCTCTGTCAAAACTGGCTTTAATCCATTACCAGCCTTCCTAATAATCTCTAGTGGCGTATTCACCTTTCTGTGGCCTGTTATTAATGCACCCACACTGGCCAATTATATTGGATTCTAAAATACAAAGAAGGAAACAAGCCAAATTGTTCTGTAGAAGGTTTTTTTTTTTTTTCCTTCTGATATATGGATGATATATTGTACCTGTTATGGAATGGCTAGTGGCATCTGTAGTAAGTAAATAATGCTGTTACTGCTTTTTTTCAGATGTAGTGCTCTTTCCAGTCCTGTGATAACACCTGGAATAATTTGTTTAATAAATTGAAATGTTGGTACTATTCCAAAACCCCAGAGACACAGACAAATTTAGGAAAATCAGAAAAAGTAAACCAAAACTTGAGCATATTTGAGCTTTATTCTGGGAAGGACTGACAGACAAGTTGAAATAGAGTGATGAACCAATTCTCCTGTTCCTGCACCCATGCTGTAATTAATTGAAGTTGATGATATATATATATATATACATACACACACACACACCTTTGTTAGACTCCTAGGGATGTCCAGAGGTCATTTAGTCTGAACCTCAGCCTGAGCCAGAATCATCACTACCCAAACTATCCTATTCAAATCCATTGCTTAATTTATTAGCAAAACAACACAGCCAACCTTGACATAACCACAACCATAAGACATAAAACCCTAGCCCAGGGGTAGGCAATTATTTGGGCAGGAGGGCCACTTAATAAGTTTTGGTGAGCTGTTGAGGGGAGGTAGTGGGGAGATACCAGTTGGTCCTATCTAATCCAGTGGGAGGCTGAGATGGGAAGACTGTGACCCTCACCACTCAGTTCTGTTGCAGTCAGGGCTGGGCTTGGCCACATAGCATGCAGACTCCTTTGCCCCCTGTATCCATCCTCCCCCACAAGATTCCTGTTGGTGCTGAGCAGTCTTGGCAGTGCAGACTTCTGGTACTGTAGCTGCTGGAAGCTGGGCCTTCATGGGGTAGGTCACAATGCAGTGCACCAAGTAGATGTCCTGACTACCTGCCACAAAGCCACTACCACCATACCAGGAAAATTGGAGGCAGCTGCCCAGGGTTAAGGCTCCCTCTGTGGCTGGCATGGACTCACCTTCTAGTGGCACCACAGTGGCAGTGGTTCATTGTAGCAGCTGGGTAGGCAGGATGGTTAGCTGGTGCACTTCATCACACCCTGCTCCATGCAAGCCTGGCTGCCAGTGGCTGGAGTGCCAGGACTGCGCAGCCACAGGGCCAACAGAAAGCCAGGTGGGAGTGGTATTAAGTTGGGTGGGGGCAGATGAGTCTGCCTGATGTGCAGCCTGGCCTGGCCCTGGTTGGGGCAAAGTGGAGCAGTGCAGGATGCAGCCTTCCCTCCCCAGCATCCCAGTGGTGGCAGATGGGCTGGATGGGATCAACTGGTGGGCTGGACATGGCCCAGAGGTTGTATTTTGCCCACTCCACCCTAATCTGTCACAGATAAAGTAGGGGCACCACAATGGTCAGCATCCTGCTGCTGCAGGGTTGTTTAAAAGTTTCTCAAGAAATCCAAGGAAGAGGGCTGTGGCCCCTGATGCGACAGAGGAAGGCAAAACCCCTTAAAGTCCATACCAATCTGACCATGGAGTAAAATTCCTTCCTGATCACAAATATGGCAATCATTCTGACCCTGAGTGGACGGGAATCAGGATCTAAGGGTGCAGACAGAAGTTCAGCTCCCAGTTGTAACTCAGAACACTTCTACAAAGTGTTCTGAGTTGCAATGTCACCCCAGACCAAACAGAAGTTCAGTGTTGGTTCCATGGGGAGAGGAATCCAGCTGCTGGCTGGGACCCTGCAGTCAGTTTCCCATAGTAAGAGTCTGGCATCTCTGCCAGCGCTTGCTGTTTTCAGAATGGGAGGGGGAAAAGGCAGCAGAGGGAGCTTGTTCTGGGGGCTTCCCAGATGGTGCTGAAGGGTAGGGTGGGTGAATTGGAGCCCCCCCCACCCCAGTGGGACTCCAATACACCCACTCTACTCTCCAGCGGGGCCTGAAAAACCCCCAGACTGAATTCCTTATTCTCCCTTTCCCCCCTCCCAGTCTGAAAACTGTGACAGACTGGGAGCTCTGCAGACTTAAGTTACAAAAAGACACTACATTTTGAAACATCTTTATCTGATGCCTCATGCAATAGGGTCAGATTTTCACTGGATTGGCCATTTTTTAAGATGTCTTCAGCCATGCACTTGTGTTTGGTCAGAGCTATAAACTGCTTTCTGGAGCCAGATCAGGCAAAAATTCTGTCTGCACCCGAAGTGTTCAGAAGGGAGATGACTTCAAAAAAGCTTTTGATCTGGTATCCCATGATCACCTCTTGGCCAAACTGCCCAGTTGCGGCCTTGGCTCCACCACGATCCGCTGGCTGGGAAATTGGCTTCGTGGTCAGACCCAGAGGGTTGTGATTGATGGCAGTCACTCATGGTGCCCTGTGACCAGTGGGGTCCCTCAAGGCTCTGTCCTGGGACCCATACTGTTCAACATCTTCATTAATGATGTGGACTCTGGAGTCAGGAGTGGACTGGCCAAGTTCGCCGATGACACCAAACTTTGGGGCAAAGCATCCACGCCAGAGGACAGGCGGGTGATCCAGGCTGACCTGGACAAGCTCAGCAAATGGGCAGACGAGAGCCTCATGGTGTTTAACACCGAAAAATGCAAGGTTCTCCACCTTGGGAGGAAAAACCTGCAGCACCCTTATAGGCTCGGCAGTGCTACGTTGGTTAGCACTACAGAAGAAAGAGACTTGGGGGTCATCATTGACCACAAGATGAACATGAGCCTGCAATGTGATGCTGCGGGTAATAAAGCGACCAAAATGCTGGCTTGCATCCATAGATGCTTCTCAAGCAAATTCCGGGACGTCATTCTCCCCTTGTACTTGGTCTTGGTGAGGCCACAGCTGGAGTACTGCATCCAGTTTTGGGCTCCACAATTCAAAAAGGATGTGGAGAAGCTTGAGAGAGTCCAGAGGAGAACCACGCACATGATCAGAGGTCAGGAAAACAGATCTTACGATGACAGGCTGAGAGCCATGGGACTCTTTAGCCTGGAAAAGCGTAGGCTCAGGGGTGATCTGATGGCCACCTATAAGTTTATCAAGGGTGACCACCAGGATCTGGGGGAACATCTGTTCACCAGAGCGCCCCAAGGAATGACGAGGTCGAACGGTCACAAACTCCTGCAAGACCGTTTCAGGCTGGACATAAGGAAGAATTTCTTTACTGTCTGAGCCCCCAAGGTCTGGAACAGTCTGCCAGCGGAGGTGGTTCAAGCGCCTACATTGAACACCTTCAAGAGTAAATTGGATGCTTATCTTGCTGGGATCCTATGAGCCCAGCTGACTTCCTGCCCTTTGGGCAGGGGGCTGGACTCGATGATCTCCCGAGGCCCCTTCCAGCCCTAATGTCTATGAAATCTATGAAATCTAAGCAGGTATAGTATGGCTAAGTGATGACTGAGAGTGGGAAAAGAAGACTAGGCAGTCACTTTGCTGGGGTCACCTGACCCCCAGTTATCTTTCCTGCTTAGTGCAGGGGCTGGACACAATGATCTACCAAGGTCCCTTCCGGCCTTACAATCTATGAAAAGGCATGACAATGCTTACATGGACTGCTTAAGAATACAGATGCTTAACTTGGTATGAATAATTCCACTGATACTGGGATAGAAGGAAGAGAAGGAATTATTAAGGTAGAACAAGGTATTAGATTTTGAGTTGAGCTGAGCTGTGGTTTGCACTGTATCTACAAAATTCAGATAATTTAGTTATTTTTGTTTTCATAAACAATCATGAATTATAAGGTCATTTATCTAGATGTATAATGTGCTTATTATATCAGTTAAAGACCAACTGATATTTGCTTGTACAGGTTTGAAGACATTACTGGGAATTCTATGGAGTTATAGCAATAGAAAACTGGTGAGAGAACAGAAGCAGGACCATAGAACTGGGACATATTTACAGACAATTAAGACATGCTGGAAGTACACGTGGATGACACATGGTTTTAGGAAAACCAGACTGAAGGGAAATTGAAATGAAATTTGTATTTGCTGAATCTAAAATAGGGATAATAGAATAGAATTAAGAAAGTGTAAAGCCTGAACCTTAGGGAAAAATAACAGAAAGCCTGTGAATAAGATGTTTTAAGCTGTGAAATAGTTTAGTTTCCTAAAGCTCCATCTCTTCAAAGATTTCATTCTAGATGGGAGCTGGCATTAGAAAATATATAGTAAGGAATATGCCTGCACTGACCATAGGGGTCAGCTGGTACTGATAAGGTATTCTCTGTGTATAGTTTCAATGATTCTATAAACAGCTTGCATCTAAGATGTCAAAATATGTTTTTGTAGCTAGGAGTTTGATTGTTCTCTATGAAGGCAGCCAGGTTGGTTTCACTTCTAATCCTTTTTTCCCCTCTTGGCTAGTATTAATGCAATCATTTTTAAAAGGTAATTCCAATATTTTCCTTTTTCAGCCTGACTGACTCAATCCTCAGTTGCTAGTCATCAACACCTGTGTTTTGTGCAGTGAACCGAATGACCTTTTCTACCTAGTCAGGACAAATCTTTTTTTTCCTGAGCTGAGACAGGCACTTTCTTCATCAACAGCGAACATGTCAATTTAAAGCTAAGTGGGAAAACTGAACTCTGGCATACTAGGTCCTGGAGGCAGCCTTAATTTATGTGCTAGCAAAAGTTACGTGGATTTTATTCAGTACAAAAATGAGTAGTTGCTATAGTTACTGAAGAATCAAAAGATACTGTACTATCCAAAACCTTAGAGGTAAAGAATATTATTTTTAAAGGACATGTTTGCCAATGAATAAGAATGACCCCACCTTCCTTCCTGTAATGTTTTAATCAATAGACTCGTTTTACATCATGATCATTTCTGTAATAGAGTATGGTAAATTTAAAATAATATTGAGCCATACATGGTGTGGCTATGTAGCATATAGCTACCTCAGATAAGCTTTAGATGCTGAATTTCTTTCTCAACAGATAGATGCAAGGTGCTGAAATAGTTATATAAAGGAACATGCTGCAGTAAACCAATTCATTTAGCTTTTTAAAATTACTTTCTAAACATTTTTAAATAGGATAATTCTCCCCATTTCTTGTCTTCTTTTTTTAAACCATTAAAAATATAAATGAACATTTTAAAATTGGCTTGGGTACCTGATATTTGGTGCAAAAATCCATACATCGACCCGAGTTTTTAGAGGCCCTCAGTACCTGCATCCCCTACTGAAATCAAATAAACATGCAATTGCCCAGTACTTTTGAAAATTAGGCTTTAAAGTTAACAGCGGTAAAGCTGGAGTGGTAATCCAAGTGTTTCCACCAAGTTCTGCTGCCAGAGGCTAAAAATTCCATATACTGTGTATTACATGCCTTATAAGAAATTTGGATCACTGAGTATTTGGGATCAGAGATTTGTACAGTGGCTGTAAGACTGGGAAGCAGCATGGTGGGGAATGGAAGGATCAAGTAATGAACTGACAAGACCATTTTGGAAAGATAAGAAAAGATACTAGAAGACTCCACTAGATAGTGACAGGCAGAGGTAGGAAGCTGTCTGAACTCTGATGAATAAAGTTAGCAAAATGGTCAAGCTAAATAAGTAACAATTTAGCAGGTCCCATTCCTAGAGATCACATAAGAAAGCACTTTATTAGGAACTGACACGACCAAGAGCACTGTTGCTTTCTTGTTTAAACTAAACATTTAAATGTCTAAAGTTTCTCATCCTTTGATATGATTTTTTGTGTTAATTTAAAGGAAATCTGTGCTTTTCACACATTTTGGTTATACCTCTGCTCCTAATGGAGTCATCACACCTCAGTCTTCTTTTGAAATATGCCAGTATAAAACAGAGGTCAAGGCTGTAAATTAGAATAGAAGCACCAAAGCTCGTGAACGTTATAGGAAAAGAAGAAAAGGAAGATGGAGACCAGGTTTTGGGCCAAATAAAAGTAGCCAGGAACAGAGACAGACAAAACACTAATTAAAGATTGTTTATGTTTGTTTCATTTAGCACCACGAAAATGAATAAATAAGTCCATTGTTCACTAACAGTGGATTTGGAGTAAATCTCTAAGACAATAGAAACTCTGCAAAAATGTATGTGGTAGTATGTTTTTCTCTATAGAGAAATATTCTAGTTGATTCATTTCCTTAAAAGGTTACTTACCTACATGGAAAAAGTGATTAAAGAAAAGGAAAACATCTGGAGTACTGTGTCCAGTTTTGGACACCCCCCCCCTCCCACTACAGAAAGGCATGGACAAATTGATGAGAGTCTGGCAGAGGTAAATGAAAATGGTGAGGGGGCTGGGGAACATGACTTATGAGGAGATGCTGAAGGAACTGGGTTTATTTAGTGTGGAGAAGAGAAGACAGAGGGGATTTAATAACAGCCTTCAAGTACCTTTAGGGAGCATGGAGCTAGATTGTTCTCAGTGGTGACTGATGACAGAATAAGAAACAATGGTCTCAGGTTGCATTGAGGAAAGTTTAGGTTAGATATTAGGAAAAACTTTCACTTGGAGGTAGTAAAGCACTGAAACAGTTTACCAAGGGATGTTGTGGAATATCTATCCTTAGAGGTTCTTAAGAACCATCTGGACAAAGCCTTGGTGAGGATGATCTAGTTGGAGATGGTCTTATTTTGAGTGGGGGGTTGGACTAGAAGACCTTGTGAGGTCCCTTCCACCCCTAATTCTGTATGATTTTATGATCGTATGAATACTCAAAGAATATGAAGACTCTTGGAGGACGTTAGATTCTTTGGAAGTTTCATTAAAAGACTATTTTCTAAAGCAATTAAGGTCATGGTATTAAAAATTTAGGTATAGAAAAAGTAATACTTTTAAAAATCTGAAACGCTTGCATTATGGACACAGGAACGAAAATGGACATAATCATTAATTAATTGGTTACTTATTTGGGTCACAGAATGGACCAGAACTATATACATAATTAGTATGTTTATTTTTGGAGAAATTGAAAGGGCCTACTGTGCACATAGTCAATTAAATATATATGCTTACCATGTTCAGAGAATTTAGAACTGATTCTGCAGACAATGGGCTGGTGGTATGGCAAAGTCCTTCAATCTTGTACAAAACCTTCATGTGTAGTTTGTAGTTACCTTGCACTGATTGTTTTTTTATATAACATTATGCCTGTGGTGATTGACCTTGATTTCACAGGGCCTATTTTCACTGCACTATTAATATTTATTCTTCAGTAGTATTTGGAAGCAACAAATGGTGATTATGGCATTATTGGTCTAATTGAAAGTAGGGTAGATTTGCACCTTATAGACTAAACAAAGTGTGTATATATGTGTGTGTGTGTGTACGTATATATATAGTATACAGCACATACTTTCATGAGCTGAAGCTTACTTCGTAAGATACTGAAGTGAGCTTCATGTCACACAAGTTTTTGCTATATATATCTACCAAAGCAGATGTGTGTATATGTATATGTATGTATGTTAGTCTGAAGTCCAGTAGAAGTCAGAGTAGAGTTGCACCTTATAGACTAACCAAAGTAGTAGTTCTATCTATCTTGGTTAGTCTATAAGGTGCAATTCTACCCTGGCTTCTATTGGACTTCAGACTAACATGGCTAACTACATCTCCCTATTATTGGCTTAAGCCTTACCCACAAATACAATGAAAAGAAGACAGTGCCTTCCCCACAGAGCTTATGGCTTCATCCATTTAAGGGTTTATACATGTGCATAATTTCAAGCAGGTGAATAGTATCAGGGTCTTTGAAGTATTCTATGAAAATATTCTTAATTTCCTCTTTTCCTTTTGTATCTATAGGAAGGGTGATGGGAAATTACTGATCTAGCTATCTTAGCTTCCCATTCCCCTTCTCTTTGCTTTAGATTGCTTAATCCAGTATTCTATAAAATGACATATTCTTCTGTTTTTAGTGTTCTATAAACTGGCATATTTTTCAGCTTTGACTAAATTATATTGATTTGGAGAAAAATGGAAGTAAGACTTTGGCTGAGTTCTGAAAATGCTCTTCCAGACAGAGATGAATAAGAATCTATACAGCATGAACATTACTATCACATCATCTTAATACAGTCAAAGGAGCTCTGACAGTAATCACAGAGGAGGCAATTTCCTCTAAGACCCCCAAGAGGACTAACAAGCAGGGATTGTTTCACTAACTTCAGTTTATCACAGATCCTTTCTTCTTCTGTAGCTGTGATAACCAGGGATCCTATAAAACCATTCTCCATAGAAAAATGTGGAAAAACATTTTTACAGATAATCTTTAGAATTTCCAGGAAAAAAAATTATTGAAAATTAAATTTTGGATCTCCAGTGGGAGCCAGTGGGACCCTTGGCCAATCAGCATGGGTGGTGTGTGCGTGCATGCGTGTGTGTGTATGTTGGGGGGGGCCTCACTACAGAAAAATGTTTTTTATGTGTTTTTATCAGAGAATTTATTTTTTTATCATAGAAAACTAGGATCCCTGGTGACGACTAATAGTTGGAAGAGTGATTCCATAAAACCTTGAGATTGGCAAGAAGTACTAGTGGCCAATGCCAAGTGACAACCAAAGAGTGGAATGTACTAGGATGTAAAGTCAATGGAAATTTTGTCATTAGCATCAATGGAGCCATGAGTCCATATAGTGAAGTGGGGGTCTGTGTGAGAAGGCACCCAAGGGTGAGTGTAGAATCTTTAATAACCTTTTGGATTTGCTTTTACAGTAGATAACTGGGGAGCTGCTTAATTCAGTAGCCTGAATTCTAGAGATGGGGGGTACCTAGTGTCTTGCTATATGTGGTTTAGTGTCACTTACCTCTAAAATGGAGATGCGAAAAAAGTCAGTTTTTTTCCCTCTTTTTATACAAGCAAAATGAAAATAAGCATGTAAAATTTTATCATTTATCATGTAGACTCTTCAGTCTAAATTATGCTTTTGATAAAATATGCCTTTAAATATAATTTTAGATAGTTAAAATTATTTTATAAACATATTGTTTGACTATTAACCATGGGAATGAGTTATTCAACTAAAGATGAAAATATTTTTAAAATTCCTCAATGTAGACATCTTGTAAATCTTTGTCAACTACTTCAGAAAACAAAAGGCATCAAACACTCAACAGTGAGACTACTGTAAAGCTGCAAACAGCAGAAATAATCCATCAGGCAGGGACTCTCATCTTTGTTTCTATCATAGAAGGCAATTCCATGCAGAGATGCCCTGAATTAGCTCTACTCATTTTGGCTCTGGAACTGGAAGAAATATAGCTGTTAGCATGGCACTGTTCCAGGGCTACTTAGTACAGCTGAGAAGTTGCATTGACTTGTTCATTATGTACACACACAACTCTGATTCTTTACTGCTGGCTATTGGAACTACATAATAAGAAATAAGAATGAATAATCAACCTATAAGTGACTCGCTAACCAAGCCAGTTTTATAATGGCATCTTCAATTAAGGTTGGATGAAACTGATGGATAAAATTAGGGTGAAGAAACATCTTAGTCTCTATTTAACATGATTTTCATCAGTTATTTCACTTTTTGATGAACTTCCATGAGACTTAACATTTTTGTAGTGAAAAGTGTAGTATATATTTTTTGTAGTGAAAAGGCTAATAATATATATACAAATATATTTTTTCAACCACATTTTCAAGAAGAAGGAACATGCCAGTATAACTGACTCAGAACAGATCTTTTTTTTTTTTTTTTAAAAAAGGAGGGCCATCAGTTCCATTCTAGTCTGTGGTGCCAAAGGCTTTGTTTGCATTTACGGCAAGCTCCAAGCTTTTCTTAATTATGAAGCAGGTATGTGTCAGAGTTTTTCAAAAAGCAGGGGAAAAATATTAAACCATTTCAGTGACTCATACATAGAATTTTAGTTTGACCATACATGAATGTATGAAAAAATGGAAGAAAAAATGGCCTTTTTATTAACTTTCCATACACATTTGTACAAGCAACATTTTGTTTGCAGAAAAGAAATTTGGACCCATATCCAGGTTATCTTACTAAACAAAAGTAGAGGTGAGTAGAAGCAGAGTCATTCATAAAAATTATGTCACCTGGTCATGGAATGGAAATAGTGTGCTGTGACCTATGTGAAAACTTAGGTGGCTTGAATAGACACATTTTGAATAGTATCTACTTTAAATTACAGATACAGCCAACAGTTTGTAAGCATTCCAGAGGCAGCAGTTTCTTGCAAGTAAATAAAGGAATAGAAGTGAGCTAAAACACGGAAAAAACTACTAAGAAGAAAAGGGGTAAATTTACTCTGTGTGTATTGCCAATTGTTTGCCCTGCTCTGATGCATTATGGGTAGTCTTGGCAGAATTCCCTTTTTTATTTTGATAGCTAAAATTGTTTATTTTTAAACGTTTGTTTTGATTTTTATTGATTGAAATTTTAAGGATTGCAGAAGTATGCACATTTTTTCATTTGTATTGGTTTAGTGTGCACCCTCATGTGTACATACACATGTGGCAACCATTGCAGGAGCTGGGGCCATGCTGGTAAGAAGAGGTTGGAGAGGCAGGGTTGGTAGCACCTGGGAGCTCAGTGTTGCTGGCTCCTCTCACTGCCCAGGGCCCTGCTAGGGCAGGGGCCAAATTCCCATGGAGCCTGGCCCAACCCAGCCCTAGTGAGGAGGACAGGGCAGGGATGGCAGCAGCTGTGACCAGCTCCTCCCCAGAGGGGGGCACTGCCTGGGCAGCTGGTTGCCATGCCTCTGCACCCCAAGACACCTAAAGACCTTCACTCTACTGTCCTTCCTTCCCCCATGAGGCCACATAGCACAATGTACATAGTTGCACGGGGAAGAGTATACTTTGCTGGTGGTGGGAAGCAGGGTTGGTGGTGGGGTCTGCCGTTGGGGAGAGTAATAAAGACTGTTTCTGGAAACTGTTCACAGTTTGCATGGTGTTTCATAGATTTCATAGACATTAGGGCTGGAAGGGACCTCGGGAGATCATCGAGTCCAGCCCCCTGCCCAAAGGGCAGGAAGTCAGCTGGGCTCATAGGATCCCAGCAAGATAACCATCCAATTTACTCTTGAAGGTGTTCAATGTAGGTGTTTGAACCACCTCCGCTGGCAGACTGTTCCAGACCTTGGGGGCTCAGACAGTAAAGAAATTCTTCCTTATGTCCAGCCTGAAACGGTCTTGCAGGAGTTTGTGACCGTTCGACTTCGTCATCCCTTGGGGCGCTCTGGTGAACAGATGTTCCCCCAGATCCTGGTGGTCACCCCGATAAACTTATAGGTGGCCATCAGATCACCCCTGAGCCTGCACTTTTCCAGGCTAAAGAGTCCCGTGGCTCTCAGCCTGTCATCATAAGATCTGTTTTCCTGACCTCTGATCATATGCATGGCTCTTCTCTAGACTCTCTCAAGCTTCTCCACATCCTTTTTGAATTGTGGAGCCCAAAACTGGACGCAGTACTCCAGCTGCGGCCTCACCAAGGCCGAGTACAAGGGGAGAATGATGTCCCGGGATTTGCTCGAGAGGTGTTGAGGTGTGTTGTGAGCCTGGGGTCCATGGCTGACCCCCAGGCCCACAGGTGCCCTGCTGCAGAAGGAAATGGTCCACCAGTGCCTCTTGTACATGGTGCCCTGCACCTCACTGCCAGGTGTGTGGCTCACCCAGGGCCTTGGGGGCAGGGGAGGCGGGGTGCTGCAGCTGGTGCTCCTGATGCCTGGCATCCTCTACCCATCAGGCTTCCTCTACCCATGCCTTGTGAAAGAGCTCCCCCTAAGGCTTTACAGATGTTATGCAGCACATAGGCTATGACTTGGGAGAATGTGTTGACCTTGGTGACCTTGAGTTGGGCGGTGAGAGTTCTTCAGTGTCCCTTCAGGCAGCTGAAGGCACATTCCACTAGCAGCTATGACCCAGGCACCAGTTGAAATGTGCCTGGCATAGGTTGAACTGACCAGTGTATGGCCTCATTAGCCATGGCAGCAGTAGGTAGGTGAGATCTCCAATGAGGAGGGGTAGGACAGTCACATTGCCTGGTTAAAGTTCTGGAATACCTGGTGCAAAGCACCCACTGTCCACCAGGCCTGGCAGTGTGGATTTCTGGAAGACCCGGGTACCATGAGTGCTGCCAACCCAGCAGAACTGACATTTGGGAAGGTGCCTCGTCGATCCACCACAGCCTGAAGGATGACCGAGTGGAAGCCCTGCCAGCTGTAGTACTGGCCATCCCCCTGGGGTGGGCAGGTGACAGGGATGTATGTTCTATCCAGTGCCCTTATACACTGTGGAAAGCTCAGGGCTTGGAAGCCTACCCCCACCTCCATGGGGTAGTTGACCCAGAACACAGTGTGGTTCAGCACATACTGTAGGGCACTGCACACCTCTGGGATGGCCTCCCTGGTGATTGTCTTGCTCACCCCGAGGAGGTAACTGACATACCACAGGCTGGCAGGCATGGTGAGCTTGAGGAGGGTAAGGGCCACTTGGGTCTCTACGGGGAGAGGTGAGTGAATGGTTGTGGGCTGAGCTGGTGGAAGAGATGGTGGAATGTGGCCCAGGTCATCGGGAAGAAGTTCAGCAAAGCCACCAGTCCCAGCTTGCAGGGTAGGCTCACAAGCTGCAGGGCTGGAGCCCCAGGAGGTCAAGAATAGCACCCATGGTGGAGTCCATGTGGGCCTCACTGGCATCCCTTCTGGCCCAGGAGGTGGCCCAGGGGCTGGCAGGTGACAGCTTGGGGATGGCAGGCCACAGGTGGGGCCATGAATCACATGGTCACGTGGAATGGGGGAGCAGATAGGGTTGAGACTAACCTGGGCCAGGCAGCGGTCACTGCAGGTCTGAAGTGCAACAAATGCAGAAGCCCATGGTGCTGGTCATGGCTTGTGGGGTCTGGCTGTGAAGAAGCCATGGCATACTGGGTACAGGCTCTGGGAATGGTGTCCTCAAGGGCTGTGTCAGTAGGCTGCGGACTGCTCCAGGACAGAGAAGCATGTGGTCAGGGAACAAGGCACAGGGCTGTTCTAAAGACTACCTTTGGCATCTGGGCAGCTGTGGCTGGAGTCTGCAGCTCCCCATGGCTGTTGCAGGGGGCTAGAGCAAGGCAGGAGGAGGCCTGGATCAGCCTTCTCCCATAAGGAGCAAATCTGCTCCCAAAAGGCTCCACATGTAGATGCGTTCCCAGGGCTGGCTTACTAAGTTGCATTAATTGCATACATAGATGCACCCAATGGGTAGTTCCTATGCTTCTGGGCCTTGCTGCTTGCCACGTGGGGGCAGGGAATGAATTTCCCTTTCGCCCCTGCTTATTTTTTTCACCTTCTTCAGAAGCATTGGGAGTTGGCTTTCAGCTAACGCTGGGGATTTTGACTGAAGTGTATCAGTTTTTCTGCTGGGACTTAAACCTAGAGGTTCCTGACTACAGGTTCTTGCCCTCCCACTCAGGGTCAGATTAATCACTGTATTTGGGGTCAGGAAGGAATTTTATTCCCTGGTCAGATTAGTACAGACTTTGTGGGGAGGATGGGAGGTTTGTCTTCCTTTGTAGCAGGAGGCATGACCATCTTCTTTGGATCTCTCAAGCTTATTTTAACAATCCCTTGTAGCGGCAGAACATTGGCCGCTATTGTCCTCTTTCTTTACCTGTGGTAGATTAGGGTGTGGTATTGTAGTTGTGCCAGGGTTGCCTATGCAGTTTTCCTTATAGGTTAGACAATGGATTTGTATAGAATAGTTTGGACAGGGATGATTTTGCCTCTGGTTGGGGAGGAGGGGTGGACTAGGGTGGACTAGATAACCCTTGGATGTCCCTTCCAGCGCTACTTTTCTATGATTCTACGACTCAAAATCCAGCACAGTAAAACCTAGTGGGGATCTCCAGAGAAATTCTCTACTTGGAATTTGCAGCTAGGAAAAATGTCTCTTTATTTTTTTTCTGCCTCCACAATATGATGGGGCCATAAATTCAGTAGAGAAATTGGTTTCTCACTAATGGCATGATTCCTTTGCAGAGGTAAGGAAACTGGGATGGAGAGTAGTTGTGTCAAGGTCATGCTGCAAGTAATTGTGAAAATTAAGATATGGATACAGAACACCTAGCTGTTGGGAACCGTGCCTTGTGTCCTCTGCTGAAATTTCCTGTCTGGTTCTCTCCATAGGCCTATTATTTTGAACTACTTACGCTTCCTGGGGGGCCTTTGGGCCTCAAAGGATCAGAGCCCTGTATAAATATTCTGTCTGTGAAATGGATGATAAGAAATCTTACTTTATGATATCTGCCTGTATCACAGACATTTTAAATGTATATTTGCATATTTCAACTATTGTACATATTATTGATCAATTTTATAAATGAGACTTGGACATAAACTAGTTGTTACCACAAGATTGGAGGGGCAGTGTGGATAGGTCATCCACATAATGGTAAAATGGCCTGTGTTCTAACCCTGGCTTTCTCACTGATTTATTCTGTGACCTTGAATAAGTCTGTTTACCTTGTGGCGCCTTAGGACTGTTCTACATTTCAGTGTTTTGCTGGCTTAGCAACTGGCTTAGTGACTAGAGGTGCAAAAAGCTCAGCCTCCCATCCCAGTTGACATAACTGTGCTGGAAAAACCTCTGGCCTGGATACAGCAATTTATTCCTAAAACTCTATTTACAGATGCAACTTGTACTTCTGGGTAGCTTAATCTAAAAGAAATTCCTTGCTGTTGGCCATTCAGTATCTAATTGTGATTCTTTCCTTGCTTTGTCAACCTCTTCATTTCCAGCTGTTATGCTGATTGGGACATGCTGCTTTCTAAGTGTCATCAGATGTTCTCTTTCCTTCCCCATTCAGGAGTAATCTGAATTAGTGACAAACAAAATAACTTTTTTGGGGGGGAATTACTATCTTGAGGAATACCACTATAAAACAGTCATTGTACTCAATGAAACATAGAGTGGAAAATGTCAGGCATCAGTGAATGGATTTAAAGATGTCTTGTGTTTAGTTGCAGTGTAAGGACATGCATATCTATACACATTAAATATTAGGTCAGTTTGTTAATATTACACTATGACTCTTTGCTAGTATCTACTGTGGAATCATTTGGAGTTTTATTCAGTAGCAGACTCATTGCATAAAGTTCAACTGTTGGCTTGCAGGTTCTCTTTTTCATGAAGATAATATTCATATCTTGTATTCATTGTACTAGTTTTTCAGTTTCAAGATATGCACCATAATTTCCTCAAGTTGTACAGATTTTTGGAAATTATCTTCTTTCTTCTTTTAAAGTTTTTTCCCCTCATAATAAAAGACCTAAGACCCCCTTCCCTCCACTCCCCTGCCCCCAAGCTGTGTCCAGATGAGCACAGCTGTTTGTTTCCTTGGGGACAAGTAGCAGCAGCATACCAGCAACTGTGCTGGCATCAGCAGTCTTACACAGGGTCATGGGGGCCTCAGGAAGCTACAGTCATTGTGCTTCTGCAACTGGGATCCTGGCCAGCAGCCGATGTATGGCTCCAGCCATCCAGGCTCTGGTTTTGGGTGGTGTGCCCTGTCGCCATGTGCACCACCCTGCTTCTTTTTGGTGTAGGTATTTTTGACCCTGGGATCTCCTGGGGTCAAGCCCCCCCCCACCTACATTGCAAGGTAGAAGCATGGAGCACACCTGCATGTGCAGTATGTGGCACTGCAGATGGGTCTGTGGTGCCACATACCTCACTGCTGCGCTCCTCTGGATGCAGCCCCAGGGTCCACTTACTAAACCAAAGAAGCACATTTCCTGATTTGGGCTGTATATGTAAATGAATATGCAAAGTGTTTAATTTCTGCATTTGGACTAGTTATAATTTCCAGCCAACAAAGATCTGCAGTACTTCAGTGATGTGCGCAAAAACTTAACTTGAGTGTGCAATTAAGTTTGAAAACTGGCCCTTGACATTTGTTACGGTGGAATCTGGACTGCAACTGCTTCACACAAGTTCATCGATGTGTTATGGCTGGACGGGTAATAAAAATTACACCTTGTCAAATACATCAGGAATAACAAAGTTTTGCCAGCGATGTCTCACTAGTGACATTTTGTCATGGAGTTTATAGAAGGGACATTTTATCTCCATTACACATGATTTCAGAAAGAAGCAGCTATAAATGCTGACCTCTTTACATATAACTCTTGAAATTAAATGTCATGCTATGAGAGGCATGTAATGAGATGTAACTTTACCAGATGTCACCCATAAAATGTTCAGCAATGGAAAGTCCTCAGTATAATGATGTTGACTCCTGTTTGGCTTTTGTCTCATATAGGGTTTTTTTAGAAGGCAGAATCAATGAACTTGATTTTCCCAACTTAACTTTGGGGCAGCTTTGCAGTTCTAAAGTTGTTAGAGCAAAGGTATTTCAGTCAGATGGTCAGTGGAAAATTTTCCCGATGTACAGGTGACATAAAGGCACTGTTGTTGCCTCGAAATGTCTTCCTCCCCTGACTACTGATATGAAGCATCTGGCTGGGGTAAAGGTTAAGGTAATCGTCTTTCAATTTAACACTTAGCACTGGCAGCCCAGGCACTGACCTAATGTACCCTAGAGTGAATCTGGGATCAGAGGGGAACAAAAAGTTGGTCTTAGAAATAATGTTTTGCATAATTTCTCTACATCTGCCTGTATTTGTTCTTAGCTAGTTCTGGGACAGTAAGTCTAAAATAAGAATGAAATGATCTTAGGTGAATCTAGGAAGCCCACCAATATAAAAGGTGCTGATGTCCACATAGGTCAAATGCCTTATGTTTATTTTTGCTGCGATTGAAATCAAGCTTACCCCAACTTCATAATCAGCTAACAAAGAGCTTGCTTATTTGACATCACACAATGCTGAAATAATTATTTTCCTTATGCCTTACATTTAAACTTATAATTCTTTAAGCATTCTCAGAGGAAGTCATCCTTAGGAAAAAACCAGAAGTGAAGGCTTCATTGAGCTTCAAACCACCTAAACATGGTTTCTTTATTGCAGGAATCAGAAAGGCAGAATAATGTCAATGATATTTCAGACGTTCATGGCTGAAAACACCCTCTGAATTCTGCAGATATGATTTCAAGAGTTCGATTTCAGTAGTGTGCAGGATTGCAATATAATTCAGTCCATTGAGTATGATGAGATTGTACCATACAGAAAAGTATATCAGATTCTCCTCTTGAATATGTAATTAAAATGATTACTTAGAAGTGTGAGGCATGCATGACTTAAGCTACTGTTTGGACTCTATTTGTTGAGCTAGGCTTCTTCGAATCTCCCAGAATCTTGCCTCTGGCTTTGGCTGCTTTGTACAGCTCTACTGATCCAATGCCAGCTACTCAGGAATTTCCTTTGCATAAATGGATTGCCCATTAAAATCCAGAGTGAATAACTTCCTTGAGATGGGATGGCATACTATGGGGAGCAATCTATGCTATCTTTATGACTTTTTCAGGCGTGCCCACGGAAAAGCACTTGCGTGAATAGCATGATTCTACTCTGCCTTCTATACAGAGCTGTACTATAAGAGAAATGAAAGGCATAAAACAAAAGGGAGGACAAGGATATGCAAGGGTATATAGCAATTTTTTTTACTTTATCTCCATAAATCTGAGCTTTGGTTTATTTTTTTTTATTTTTACCAGAATAAGGAGAGAGAGAACTACTATTTCTGTGAGAACATCAGTAGAAATGAAAGGTGAAGGGCTGAAAGGAGGATGGAGGTGGTAGAGTGGTAGAATCAGAGGTATAAAAAAGGGATGTGTGTTTTGGGAAGACACGAGTTTAGGTCAACCATATCATTAAGGTGAAGGGTTCAGTGAGAGAAAACAGAAAACAGAACAGGTTGAGTATCTATCATAGTTTGTAATGCTGGAGTTAGTCAAGAAGGGAGTTCCTAGTGTGGCAATTACTTTCCAGGCAGCCATTAGTAGTAGCTGTCTGAAGTTGTGATGTCAAACTTTCTGATGGTTCCTGATACTGATGATATGAGTGGGTTTCGTGGGTAAAGGACTTAACTAACTTCTGATAGGGCTTTGTTACATGTTACATTTTGAGCTAGTGAAATATTGATTGGTGTCAGCGCTAGCTGCAATTTGCAGCAGTGACATCTTAAGGCTAAAAACCTCTGACTGTCCCCTGCCTGCACAGCTGTGACTTGCCACTAGCAGGCTGGCAAGAAGAGGCCTAACTCACAGCTATAGATGCAAGTTGCCACGATAGGACTGGTGAGTCAGGAGAGGTGTCTATCCCTGCTCTAGGTAGGGGTGTATGAGAGATGGGTTGAGATGGGGGAGGACATGAAGCTGGGAGGCAGAGAGCTAATGGGATGGGGGTGGGTAATGAAGTGGGAAGTGGAAAAGAAATGGGGCTGAGGGAAGGGTGGTGAAATGAGGGAAGTCACCCACTGAAGAATATAATACAAAGAACTTAAAGATAATTTAAAAAGAAATGAAGAGGAAATGAATTAAAGAAAGCCTCATGTTTTAATAAATTGGGATTGGGGTATGTGGGGTGTTGGTTATGCTTTCTGGGGTGGCTGGGAGATGGAGCAGTGAAAGGAGGCACTTTTGGGAGAAACCATAGGTCACGGAGACCCAATCTGGCCTCCTACCCTGTCCCCTCTCCATCCCTCCTAGGCCCCACCCACACCTGGACCCATCCATTCCCTCTGACCTGGCTAGTTGGTATGCGCTCTGCAGGCTATTTGCATGAGGTTACACCCCTGGGGCAGGAACCCAGGAGTGGGGGGTGGAGGGGGAGTTGGCTTGGTGCCAGAACCAGCCCCTCGGCAGTAGAGTTCAGGGTGTAGAAAGTTTGTCCACACAGAACAGGAGGGTATGAGAGGGGACACTGCATCCTGGGAAGCTGGAGGACTGCAACTTGGGCAGCTCATCTTTTGGTAGTGGCCACGAATTAATGGAACACGAATGGGGCAGCACAGATTAGAGAGAAACCTGTCTGGGAGCACAGAACTTTAAGCTACTGAAAGCATGCCTAAAACTAGTTTTGGGTGGTAGTATGTGGACAGTTCAGGGGTTAAGAGTTTCAGCTGCCTAAAATGAATATGTTGCAGAGGCCCTAAAATGAATATGTAACAGAGGCCCATAGGGGCTGTGCTTGGCAGACTGTTGGCAACATGATTGCTAGATGGTTGATAGCCCCTAGGTCTGGTAGAAATTGTTGAGTTCCCCTGCAGTGGCTTCCAGTACCTAAAATACAAAGGAGAATTATTTCTTTTCAAAAGGGGAAGGGAGAGCATAGGAGCAAAAAGATCTAGGGGCTAAAAGTGTATGAATGAAGATACATTTTATCCTTGTAAATGATGTGTATCTAGATTTGTTATTAGCCTATAAGATTATCCCATGTCAGGACTATTTTGCAGCTAAACTATTTATTTTGAGCTATATTCTGATATCCTTCTTATGGTTATTCCATGGAGAGTCCCATTTAATTCAATAGGGTAACTCAATAATGAGCGAGGATCTCAGAATCAAACCCTTTAATAGTAATGGCTTCTGCCTGTTGTATGCATACATAAAAGAAGGCTTTGTGTCTACATACTATATATACTTAATTTTGTATGACGTCCTAGGGAATTTACAAGCGGAAAACCACTAAAGACACTGTCTGTCAGATGCTGACTTTATTATTGGCCACTATTCAGCAAACGTCAGGTGGTCTGTGATGAACTCAGTTGAGTTTGCTGTCGATCTGCCAGGAGCTGCACCAAAGCTTTCAGAATGTGTAATTTTATTTTTATGAAGTGGATCTCAGAGGAGCTCATGTACTATTTTGAACTCATGTAGTATCAGACGTTACTAGACAAAGATAAAAAATATCTTTTAATATCTATACAGTATTTTTGATCCATTCATATGGTAATGTTCTGTCAAGCTTCAATGTGTATCCCAGAGCTTTTGCAGGTATTTTATCTGCTGATGCTTTATTCATTCACATCAAAACATGCTTAAATAAGAAGAACCTAGTTCCAATTTATGTTATTTCTGAAACTTGTATATAAAAAAAGAAAAATTCTACCTAATGTACTATAGTTGTTTGGTAAATGTTTTATGAATTCTCTTTCTGTGCTGATGAAATACATTAATTAGGTATAATGTATACCAACAGATGTGGTATAACTACTGAATGTTAAATCATTTGTAGTCACCTTTTTGTTACACTCCTGGCATTTAATTGACCTTTCCAAGCAGAAATAGTTTTTGCATATTTGAAGTCTGTTTTTTTTAATAATGATTTTGTTCAGCCTAACTGCGGATCTGCGGTAGTGATGTACGTACGGGGAATTTCTTTTTGTTTTCTGTTGATTGGTAGTAAATGTTTCTGCTATTTTAAATTTATTCATTCTTTAACATAATTAAAAGGGAAGAGGTTTTAAATGTCTTTTGTTTCACAGTCACATTTCTTTCCTGCAAGTTGCCTCATCTGGAATCCTTTGCCCACACTGAGCTGCATAGATATTTGTGTGGTTCTGAGCAGGTGTGGAGATGAATACCCTGAAGGTGTGGACACACAAAACAAGTGAATTGTTCCAAAATTTGTATGTAGTTGTTGGCTCCAGCACCAGGGCTGTGAGTGAGCACCCAACCCAAACATACCTCTCAGTCGGAGAGTTGGGGAGAGTTCTTGCATCCATCCTTTGGGGGCAACAGGGTGGGTGACCTGTGACCCACAGCCATTTCTACTTTTCTGTTTTCCCTTCCCTCCTCACACAAGTTTAATAAACTTGAATAGCCTGCAGTTGACTGATGTCTTCATTGTGTTTGACTGACTGGGGAAGGGAGGGGCTGGCAGTTCTTGGACCCACACTTTTGGGTCCCAGAAGCTGGGGGAGCATAATGAAGGGGTATATTGAGCAGGGAATGAGGGCACAGCTGGTTTTTAGAAAGATTATTCTTTATTGAACAAGCAGTGCAAGGGAGCTCATTGATAAAAAGTGCCAAGCAAAGCGGGGCAGTAGAGTTCTGGCTGTGTACCAGAATGGCCAGCTGGGGGAGTGAGGAATGATGCAGTGTGGGATACTTAAAGGACTGAACAGACCCATGTCATGGAATATTTGGGGTCCACATGCAACACTGAACTGATTCACAGTGAACCAGTTCAAAATAATACTTGATTTTCCAAGTACACGTTTGAACTGTTCTGTGCAGCATTAAACTAGTTTCATGGGCTTGTATTCTGTTGTAAAGAGAACATAAATTACTACTAATAAGCACACAGCAGCTGGTCTGTTGTGAGCGTTTCATCTGTTTGGTTTTGGTTAATTCGGCCGAAGCGCGGTAAATCTCCTCCCCTTTAAAACAGTATAATTTTTCAGGGATTTGCCTCCATGCAGCAGATCTTAAAGGACACTATCTCTGGATGAATGCAGCAAGATACTATGATGAGTTTCTCTCATTCTGAGCTCGCTTTTTTGCATATCAGTTTCTATCTTCCTAGCTGACTATTATTTCCCAACCTATAATTTTACAAGTGCATCAGGGTAAGTAGGGGCCTCAGCAATTTTGTTCTCCTTGCTGCAATAAGTTTATCTCATTTATAACTTTGAAGTTGCTTTCTTATGGGTTCCTCCCTTTTAAGTTGCATTCGTAGGGCAAGCCTGTCTTCAATTATGTATGTTTTAATTACCAATTGACGACTGTGGCCTAGAGTGTAATAGTGAGGTCAGGTTATACGAGTGGACCTGATGACTGGACAGAATGTAGGTCATGATAGATAGTTGTGTCACCAAGAGTATCCCATACATTAATACAGCTGAGAAGTAATCTGTGCCTCTCAAAGATTGCAGGAAGCAGATTTTATCTAATATATTTTAAACAGAATTGTGCCCCAAACTGGCCAGCAGGATATAGGCTAGCTAATATATCCTAGCTGGCATCAGTATCTTACATACTATCTCTGTCTGTCCATTTAGGTATTTATATGATCAGTAGCAGGTAGGAACAGGGAAAGGGAGCACTCCATCCTCCACTTTGTCTGTGCTGTGCTCTGAACTCATTGCCCAGTCAGTGCAGGCTCTGGAGGGTCTGGCTCTGGAGTCGAACGGGTGAAGCGTGCTATGTTAGTCTTTTCTCTCTCCACTGGATTCAGCAACAAGGGAATCCAGCCAGACCCACTGAGAGTTCATGTGAGGCACAGCCAAAGAGAGGCACCCTACCCATGGTCCCAAATTGCTGCCCAGCAGCAACCTCAGAAGCATGTAACCATGTGAGCCTAAGGGTGGCTTGTGCAGACTTAAGGACTGCTCCAGTGCACATTGAAGTAAATGTCAGTTTTCCTATTGCTCTCAGGGGGGTTTGACTCAAATGGGGATTTTGTGGCAGACCCTGGATTCATGAGTTCCAGTTCCATTTCTAATCACAAAATCATTTCTCACATTCCCTTCCTACATCCACTTTCATCCTGAATATTGTTCAAAATATAACTTAAATTTCTCTTATTTGAGCTGGATGGCCACTGAGGGAGTTTTGGTGAGCTGTCATGGGCTGGGTCAGCACCCTCCCTACCATGCTGCAAGCGCTCTCCAAATCTTCCTAAGGGGCTCTGCCCTGTTCATAGCTTGGTGGATGGGATGGGTCTACAGACAAGCAGGGGACAGCAACTAGGAATGGGACATGCTGATGGGGTTGGGGCTAGGATCAGGATCCCTGGGCAATGACAGTGCAGGGCTGGGGACAGGGACAGAGCGATGATCTGCTCCCAACAAGCCTGTGCAATGGGTGCCTTTTCCATGGGTAGGGCCATGAGATGTGTTGATTGTGGCTCTGCCCCAGGCCCTGGCTCCATGCTGTCACTACCCAGTGATCCTGGGGACTCCATGGAGACTGGCCTGGGACCTGAATGGGCAGGGCTTGCTCAGCCAGGCAGATGGGATGGGGCTGTGGGCAGGCAGAGAACAGTGTCTGGGAGTGGGACAGGCTAGATAGAGATTGCAGGGTGGTGACAGCGGGCTAGAGATTGCAGGGCGGTGACAGTGCAGGGCTGGGGCCTATGGCAGAGTTGTGATCCACTCCCCATGCCCTGGACACAGAACTGGCGCCCACTGTAGGGATGTGCAGAGGGTGGATTGTGGCTCTGCCCCATGCCCCAAGGCCATGCTGTCACCACCCCATTATTTTGTTCCTGAACCCAATCATGGTGCTGGCCCTGACCCTGGCTCTGCCCTGCCATCCAATCCTGCTCCCAGACACTGCTCCCTGCCCATCTGCAGCCCCATCCCTTCCGCTCAGCCAAGTGTGCCTTGCTTGAGTCCCAGGCTGGTCTCGGAGATCCTACCTGCCTGCTCTGTCTGGAGCCCCTGGCAGTGGGTGTGGGCCAGATGGGCTAGGGTGCCCGGGCAGTGGCAGCTGAAAGGAGGCACTGCTGCAGGAGCTGCTGGGAAGTGAGCCCAGGTGCTGTGCTGCCCCAGCCCCGCTGTGCACCCAGGGGTGGTAGGACTGGCTGCATATGCCACAGCCTGGACTGCCCCCTGCTCCTAGGCTGAGAGACTTCCCCTGGGCTGGAAAAAATTCTTGGGAGTGGGGGAGGGGCTGTAGGCCATATTCTGCCCATGCCTCCCTTAGGTAGTTATCTTTTAATCTCTTGTGCTTCCTGAATTAGGCCATTTTTCTCTGTCTCCTTTCTCTGATTGCTCATCTTTTATACATTCTTTAGCTTGTCCCACAAACCTTCTTTAAATACTAACCACTGAAGTTATGAGGCAATTGTGAAATATACCATATCTGACAAGTACAAAATGCACTGAGAAACAAAAATCTTGAACTTTAGTGGTGCTGACTGAAGAAAACACATCACAAGAAGATGAAAATGACCTTGCTGAACTACTTGCTGTATTTGTTCCATTACTAGCAGAGTTAGCTAGCATCCTATGTCTCATTTCCTGCTGAGTGGGAGGGGCTAGGAAAGAATTTTAGCAAAGCATGGCTAGAACCTGAAGTGACACATCATTTTTGGCAAAGTATATTTCCTTTCCTGTGTTGTTAATAGCTTTTCAAATCATTCAAGCTGAAATCTAATTTGCTTGTTTCTACTAGCGCTATTTTTTATTTTTTTTTTTTTGCACTACATTTATCTTGGGCAAGGTATAACAGCCTAGTCAATTTCACTTTTGTTTCTTATCGTTTTGCAGTCAGTTTTGTTTTCTGGTTCTCATGCAAAGTTTGCAAAAAGGTTGCAAAATTGGCAATACAAACAGTCAGCCTCTTCTGTTGAAGCAGCTATCTCTCACAAATATTTGAAGATTCATTGGGCCCGAGAGAGGGAGTGAAAGTTAGTATGACTCTAGTCTGTTGATTTTCTACAACAGTAGGTTTCAGACCTTCTAAAATCACAGAATGTTTTCATATCACTTCTGTTACAAACCCCCTACCCCTGACTCTGCAAACCATGTGAGCTGATGTGGAGCCAGGAAAGCTGACCAGGTAGTGGCAGCATGCCATCTTTCAGCCTGTTCAGCTATTACTCGCAGGCTACGGACAGACATTACACATAAACCAGTTTAAGTGATCAGAAACTGGTTTAAACCTGTAACAGAACAGCTGTTCAGTGCACATAAACCAGTTTGAAAATGGCTGAAACCGGCTTGAGATAAATCTGGTTGAATGGAGTATCAGACTTAATTGATTTGGCTCAAACTGGTTTATGCAATGTCTGTCCCAGACCCCTTGCTCGTTCAAGTTAAACCAGACACCCCCAGCATCCCAGCATGCTCTCTGGGTTGGGCGGGGCTCTCTGCTCCACAGCAGCCTCTCTCCTCTGCTCCCTGGCTGAAGCTCCAGAGACTGAGGGCTGCTTCCTACCTCCCCCCCACCACTCCCTGTTAAGCAGGAATTTCCCCCTCCCCTCTGCCTTGCTGAGTAGGCCTGGGTATTAGGTAGCAGACCACATGCTGGCTACAGTCATGGTGAATCAACAGGTAAAATCGACAGGCAGAATCAACAACTAGCTGGTAATGTCCCTTTGTTGTTTTCTTAATTGGGAGATAAACACTGCTATCTATTCCCTGCTGCCCTAGTCAGAGCATCCTGCCAGAGCCTGGTCATGCCCCCCTCATCTCCATGCTGTGGAAGGGAGGGAGGGCTGCTCTAGTGCCCCCCAGCTTCTAGCCTGAGCCACTGCAGGCATGTGCCTGCATTTCTGGGATGTCTCAAAACTGATTTCACCTAGCTAGGTTAGACTAACCTGCAAAGATTGAATCAATTCAGGCTCAGGCTTTTTGAATGTCTGTCCCTAGCCCCAATGTCTTTGTGGAACCCCTGATGAACTGTCATGGAATCCCAGGTCCTGCAGAACACAGTTTAAAAACACTGCCCCATTATAAGAGTCATGTAAGAGTACTTGAGTAGAGAGTATGATTCTCTAAGTCTGATGGACTTGGGGAAGAGACATTGATTCCAGTCCTTATTCAAAGGCTCTAAAGCAGTTTTAAATGCTTCCCATACCTGAAGATCCAGAAGCTAGCTTCCGCCCTGTCTAGCTGAGTGTCCTAACCACTAAGTACAGTCATACTTCCTCTCTCTGATCCACCTTGTAGGTTAGAATAGGCAACAGAAATGAACCCACTTCATAGTAGTTTTGTGGTCAAGGGCATTCCCCTGGTATGTGAGAGAATCAGTTTGAAGTCCCTGGTAAGAATGTCCCCTTGACATCTAGCATCAGGCTACTGTTGGGTAGGTTTTTTTTTTCTTTCAGGTATTGGCTAGAAATTCACAGACCTAAGAGACATTTTTCTTACAAACATCTATTTAAAACCATGAGATTCCTGTGAAATGTTTTAGTTATTTGGCAATTTTTAAAAGACCTCCCAACAAGTTCTTAAACCTATGTCACTTTTGGACAACTGTGAAAATTCTACTCAGAGTAAAAAGTTGTTGTGATATCTTGGACTATTGTTGTTAGGGGGCTAAAATTATACTTTTTCCTATTTGACTCAGTAGTTGCCTTAGGTAGTTTAAATTTATTACAAATTTATTCTGGATGATACATATGCCCTTATTTTGTAGTCCTTCTCCATGATATTTTTTCCAATTGTAACAGCTTCATTTCTGCTAATCAGAAACTTGTTTCCATAGAAAAGTAGTAAGAAAAATCCAGACTTCTGTCCAATATTCTGAGATTGCACTTGGAGGCAAGACAGCAAAAAAATCTTCATCATTGTACCATCTATGTACATCTTCATGATGCAGGGAACACAGGTATCCTGCTAATATGTGAACTCTATATTGATTTGCCTTTCCACTTGAATTATGCAGTGTTTTTGGTTTGTTTTAAAAACCACATAAGTTGGGATAGAAAAAGTGTTTTGTGTACGAGGCTCAGTTGCATTTTTCACTGATATAAATTAGGCCATAAACCTGTAAGGAATACTGATGAGCATGTTGGAGAGATTTATAAATTCTATTGTTTGCAGATTTAATCTTGATGCTACTGGCTTCCACTTAAAAATATGCTGATTTTCTTAAATAAATAGTTATTAAGTCCATTAATTCAGGTTTAACCAATACCGTATCATACTTTTTTGAGGAGGGATGTAAAGCTAGAATCATCACATTTTGCTGCAGTATTGTATGACAAGATACATGAAGGTTACGGAGTATGAAAATAAGATCTTCTTTTCCTAGAATATTCAGAATAGATATGAGCCTATGAAAGGAAAAATCCTAACTTAGCATGAAGTTTGATAACATAGGGAATGGGCTTTTTTTGTAACCTCTTCTGTATTCTGTTGTATAATCTACAACATCTCAAAAAACTGCAAGTAATGAATATGATTTTGTATAATCTGCAAAATCTTAACAAAATGGCTAGTCTTTATCCTGTTATACACATGGTATGTATATGTTTAATGTTTCTGGCAAGTAGTTGAGATGAATTCAAACAATTCTCCTGGGGAAAGGCAAAGAACATTTTAGTTCTAAACCTTCTAAAGCTGAGTTCTGCCTTCAGAACCATATATATATATACTCAATCAAAGGGGCAGAAAATAGCATTTCAGAAGACATTACAGTGTATATTATAGGCATATACTTATTTACATATACTACTGCTTTCAACATCAGGGGATCAAAAAGTACTTTGTGAACTAGAAGAATTTGATACCAGCAAATGACAGCCTTTTTTGATTTGGAGAGGGACATACAAGCCACAAAGTACCTTAGAGTATGTAAAGGAGACAAGAAAAGTGAAAAAAGCCTTTTGCCTTAATAAAAATGCTGTTGGCAGTTTTAAAGATTATGTAGAGCAGACAGGACCATATTTTTGAGGCTCATTTATACAATACACTCTGCAGTATTCAGTTTATCTGTCCTTAAAGGGTAAAGGCTGCAGTGTTCCTGCTTTATTTGGAACCTCTGGTTACAGGGAGTCTGTCTGTAAATTGGTTTTAAGTGACTTATAGGATTCATCTAAAGGGACAAAGATAGAATATACAGAATTCAATATAAGATCTAGCCATCTTCCTGTATTCACTGCTTGAAAATATTTTCCCTCCCAATTAAAATCTTATTAGTTTAAAGTCAGCCTATTTTAAAGATCACATAGTCTGATTCTCTGGGCATTTTCATGCCAGCCAATTAGGCACAATATTTATTTTTCCACTGTATGCACCCACCACTATTTTAAAAAGGACTGTTCTGTGACTCAGAGACACTTCAAGTCCAACTTGCTCCGCCCTTTTCTATGGTGCATTATGTTAGATTTTTATTTGCACCTTATATATTTGTCAGCATTATTAATACATTATTTCAGGTCAAAGACAAGATTTCTCCTCCCTTGAGCCTTTTCAGGTCATCAGCTCATGTACATCAGGGAAGAAGGTAGAAGGGGAAGAAGAAAGGATGTCTGCTATAAACCCACCTTTTAGATTTCATGCAGTTATCAGAAGAAGGTAAATGCACCAGAACATAGACTTAGCTATAATAACCTAATACTTGAACGTGGCAAATTAAAACTCAGTTTCATCCATGTATTGACCTAGCTCTGTTCAAAAACAACTGTACTAGCCGTTCTGGTTGCTCTCTGTCCATTTGGTAATAGTTTCATAGTTTCTAGGGTCGGAAGGAAACTGAGTAGATCATCTAGTCCGACCTCCTGCCATGGCAGGAAAGAGTACTGGGGTCAAATGACTCCAGCAAAGTGTTCATCTAACCTCCTCTTAAAAAACCCCAGGGTAGGAGCCTGCACCACTTCTCTTGGAAGTTGGTTCCAGATCCTAGCCACCCTGACTGTGAAGTAGCGCCTCCTGATATCTAGCCTAAACCTACCCTCTGCCAGCTTGTGACCGTTATTCCTGGTCACTCCTGGCAGTGCTCGGGGGAACAGTGACTCCCCCAATGCCTGCTGATCCCCCCCGACTAGTTTATAACAGGCCACTAGATCCCCCTCAGCCTTCTCTTTTGGAGGCTGAACAGGTTCAGGTCCTGTACCCTCTCCTCATAGGGCCTGCCCTGCTGTCCCCTGATCATGTGAGTGACCCTCCTCTGGACCCTCTCCATGCTGTCGACATCCCTCTTGAAGTGCAGCGCCCAGAACTGGATGCAGTACTCCAACTGTGGCCTGACCAGTGCCGCATAGAGGGGGAGGATCACCTCTTTGGACCTGCTCAAGATGCATCTGTGGATGCATGACAAGGTGCGGTTGGCCTTCCTGACTGCCTCCCCACACTGCCGGCCCATGTTCCTCTTGGAGTCGATCATGACTCCAAGATCCTTTTCTGCCTCCGTGCTGACAAGAGGGGAGTTCCCCAACCTGTAGGTATAGTGCTGGTTTTTCCTCGCCAGGTGCATCACTTTGCACTTGTCTGTGTTGAATCCCATCCTATTCTCATCCGCCCATCCCTGTAACCTGTCTAGGTCTGATTGTAGCCTGTTGCTTCCTTCTAGTGTGCCCACATCCCCCCACATCTCAGTGTCATCAGCAAATTTGAACAGCGTGCTTTTTACCCCCTCATCCAAATCACTGATGAAGATGTTGAACAGTGCAGGCCCGAGGACCGAGCCCCACTGCCCACGTCCTTCCAGGCTGAGAAGGACCCATCCACTACCACCCTCTGGGTGCGGCCCTCCAGCCAGTTGGCGACCCATTTGACTGTGTGGGTGTCGACACCACAGTCCCCCAGTTTCTTAATGAGAACGGGGTGAGAGACAGTGTCGAAAGCCTTCCAGAAGTCCAGGAAGACTATGTCCACTGCTACCCCTGTATCTAATGATCTGGTAATCTGATCATAGAAAGCCACCAGGTTGGTCTGACAGGACCTGCCACTGATGAACCCGTGTTGGTTGCCCCTAAGCATGCAGTCCCTTGCTGGCCCCTTGTGGATGTGTGCCAGAATAATTTTCTCAAACAGCTTGCCTAGGATCGAGGTAAGACTAACTGGCCTATAGTTTCCCAGGTCCTCCTTCTTCCCCTTTTTGAAGGTGGAGACCACGTTGGCCCTCTTCCAGTCCTCTGGCACCACACCAGAGCACCATGAGTGCTCGTAAAGCCGTGCCAGGGGTCCTGCAATGACCTCGGCCAATTCCTTTAGAACTCTAGGGTGGAGATCATCCGGACCGGCTGACTTGAATATGTCCAGTCCCTCCAGAAGTTCCCTAACTAGTTCCTCACTAACTCTTGGCCCAGGTGTGCCTCCTGTGGGGCCCAAGGGGGGCCCAGCAGGGAGGTGACTGTTCTGATTCCTACTCAGGAAGACGGAGGCAAAAAAATTGTTAAACATGTTAGCTTTGCCATCTGGTGTGATGACCAAATTTCCCGACACATCCTGCAGGGGCCCCACATTACCCAGAACCTTCTTAATGCCATATCCAAAGTCATCAACCCAAGATTCAATTACTGGGTTATATCTGCCTTGTTACTAAGTGCTAGTTATTGCTGCTGGAAGGGTAGAGGAATGCACAGTTGACATCTGAGTATGGCTGACACTCTGCTGTGTTTGGGTTATTTTGGATTCTCAGATAGAAATATAAAATAGTCTTAGTTTTGGGAAAGTCTGAGGTTTGAACTGTCTTTCTGGCAAAGCAGTATGTAGTGGTTCTGGGGACAGTGGTGGGGCTCAGGTGTAAAACAAACATCACTCCCATGCATCAGCATTGGTGAACTAATCCATTAACTAACTTAGCATACATAATAACTCCACATCAGCATATGGATGAAAAACTTATTCCTTATGCAGAATGTGAACAATGGGCTTTGTATCACAAGTCTATGTGAGATTCAGAGCAACAGTACATTGCCACAGAAGAAAAGATACAGGACAGTTGTGGAGTCAGTTTGCAGGAGATACCATCACTTCCATGGCCTAACCACCCCTCCCTATGTATTCCATAGGGAGTTACAGAGTCTGCATTTCAGCTCTTCAGTGTTGTAGAGTCACAGAGCTTATTTCCATTTTAAATTAATTAGTGTGAAAAGCTGTTCAATTGTGTGAAAAACTGTGTGTCTAATATTTGTGGAGTCAGATTGAATGTTCCAATCATGATAGTCCAGGAAATGTGTGAGAATCAAGGGTTTTTTTGCTTATATCTTTTAATGGATCAACTGCAGAGTTTTGAGAAATATTAGAAAAGCTATTTGCTATAAACAGAGGTCACCCTTGCGTTGCCTGTCAGAAACTAGTCCAGGCCCCAGAAGCTCTGACTTTCCATTCATTGTCCCACTGCTTGTCCTAAGGAACAGACCAAGGTTTGCCGTGCAATAATTCCTTATCCCCACAAGCCTCAGCTCCACTCTTCCTTAAAGCAAACCTCACAGCTGCAGTCAGGGAATCTCTGCCAGATCTAGGTGGATTCCCTTTGGGTTGTGAAAGGTATTTTAGGTCTCCCTTCCCATAGAATGGGCTAGCTTGGAATATGAGTTGTCCCAAGAACACTCTTTACCACAGGCAACCAGTAAGGAAACAAAAAACAAAAGTATGTATTGTCTAGGAGAAAATAATTATAGAAGAAAAACTGACCATAAATTTGTAGATGCTGCCAGCTAGACCTTGAGCCCTTGATTACTACTCTCTGAGCCTGAAGATCCAGCCAGTTTCCTATCCATCTTACAATCCATTCATCCAACCTGTTTTTCCTTAGTTTTCTTGCGAGGATATTGTGGGAGACCATATCAAAAGACTTGCTAAAGTCAAGGTATATCATGTCCATTGCTCTTCCCACATCCTCAGAGCCAGACATCTCATCATAGAGGGCAAAAAGGTTGTTCAGGCATAACTTGTTTTGGTGAATCCATGCTGACTGTTCTTGATCATTTTCTTCTCCAAGAGCTTAGAAATAGATTCCCTGAGACTTGCTCCATGATTTTTCCAGGGTCTGAGGTGAGGCTGAGCAGTCCGTAGTTCCCTGGATCCTCCTTCTTCCCTTTCTTAAATATGGGCACTATATTTGTCCTCTTCCAATTATCTGGGACCTTTCCTGACTGCCACGAGTTTTCAAAGATAATGGCCAATGACTCTGGAATCACATCAGCCAACTCTCTCAGCACCCTCAGGTGCATTGTGTTTGACCCCATGGACTTGTAACAAGTCCATATTTTTTAAATAGTTCGTAACCTGTTCCTTCACTACTGTTAGCTGTTCACCTCCTCCCCAAACTGTGCTGCCGAGTGAAGGAGTCTGGGTGCTGACCTTGCCTGTGAAGATTGAGGTCTAAAAGACATTGAGTACTTCAGCCTATTCCTCATCAGCTGTCACTAGGCTGCCTCTCATTCAGTAAGGGACCCACACTTTCCCTGATCATCTTCTTGTTGCTGACATACTTGTAGAGACCCTTCTTGTTACCCTTCATGTCCCTTGCTAACTTAAAGTCCAATTGCACTTTGGACTTGCTGATTTTTATCCCTGTATGCCTGAAAAAAACATTTATACTCCTCCCTAGATATCCGTCCAAGTTTCTACTTCTTGTAAGCTTCCTTTTTCTGTTTTAGCTCACTGAAGAGTTCCCTGCTAAGCCAAGAAGCCGTGGTCTTCTTCCATAATTTCTAGTCTTTCTGTGTGTTGGGATGGTTCATTTTTGCATCCTCTGTAAGGTTTCTTTAAAGAACAGCCATATCTCCTGGACTCCTTTCTCCTCAGACTGGTCTCCAAGGGATTCCAGCCCATGAATTCCCTTGGTAAGTCAAAGTATACTTTTCTGAAGTCCAGGGTGCTTGGTTTGCTGCTGTCCTTGCTTCTTGTCCTCAGGATACTGAACTCAGTCATAGTTGCTACTGCTCAAGTTGCCCTCCACTTCTAAGTTCCCCACTCACAAGTACAAGCAGAAAAAGAACTGGCAGTGGCATTGTGAAGTCCTTCAGCCATTTCTTTGGGTCTCTTAGTCCCCTGCCTCTCTTATCCTGCCTTTCTTTCCAAGCAGAATTTCCCTAGCAAATTCCCCTGTAAGATAGTATGTTTGCTGCTTCTTGGTCCCAAAAGGTTCCCTTTTCCCTTCTTGCTCTCACCAAGTTTAAAGTGAGGAAAGGTGAGACAGTTTCCAGGTAAGCTCCCTAGTGAGCTCCTCCTCACTTGGGACTCTAGTTAAGCAGAGGGCTTAAGTATCAGTCTAACTGTGGGTTTTAACTACTTATACTAAATAAATATATTTAGGTGAGCTACCATATTATAGATTGACACAATGTTTATGTTGACCCCATTTGTCAGATCCAAAATGTTAGGAATTTCATAGATCTGGTGTATAAGTTGACCTAATTTTTTGGATCAGAAATAGGGGGTCAACTTATACCGGCCCTTGTGAGGCCTCAGTGTGGGGTTAGCACTCAGCTGGTGCACCCTTATTCCTTGTGTGCAGCACTGCCTGGGCTGAGCTGGCTGAGTGCTGAGCCCAGCACCACTCGCAGGGGATGGGGCTCCACCAGCCAAGCACCAAGCCTGGCCCTGTCTGCTCTGAGCAGCACTGCCAAGCATCTAGCCCAGCCCTGTCCCTGTCCCTTGTGAGTGATGCTGGACTTGGTGCTTGGCTGGTGTACACATCACAACTACCTCACAAATAGCCCTCTCCCTGGGGCATCTCACATTCCTCCAGCTAACTGGTCATTTCGCTCAGATGTTTTTGCTATTGTGTGGTTATTTTTCCACTGCAAGCAGACAATAACTTGGCTGCCCATCCCACCAGTGGACATTCTGTCTGTGATCGGTAGTGGCAATTGCCCTTGTCTAGTATCACAATAGCAAGAGATGTAGTAGTTACACATCACTTGCTATATGTAGTTTCTGTTTTCTCTAATTAAGCAGAACCTCAGTCTCTTTGATTAATCATGACCAAATTCCTAAAAATATACAGACAGCATAACATAATCCATACTGATGTAAATATGACATAAATGGATACACCATGACAGGCTTTTCAACAAAACTACACATGCCACATCAGTACAAGAAATAAGAAAATCTCCATGTCACCCCATGAATAATGCCCCAAAACTGTGGTGCAACAATTCTTAGTAATAGTTTGCATAGCCTTTTCATGGAAGATGTCTGTTTTGTTGAAAGGACAGGCAGCCTGGGGATTTCTGTTTGCCCCAGGCAGGTGCGCCTCCCAGGTTTCAGGGGCCCAATACTGCAGGACAAAAGAACTGGGTGCTTGTCCTTGACTTACAGGGAAGGAGATCCTAGAGCAGGAGTAGGCAAGGTTTTTTTGGACAGAGTGCTGAAAAAACCACAATGTCTACCTTGGAAGGTGCCAGAGTGCTGGCATGCCATAAAAACAAAATGAGGGTGGTGGTGGGAGGGGGGTACATGGCAGGACACACTGCATACCAGTATATTTAATAATCTTAAATGTTGCCTTTGTTGTTGTGTATTCCTTTTTTTGTTAAGCATGTTTCAATGAGAGAGAGACAAAAGAGACAAATAAGAAAAAGAGAGAGGGAGACAAAGATAAAGGAAAAAGAGCAGAGAGAGAACCAGACACATGTGCAAACACAAAGAACCAGAACATACCCAGAACAGACACATGCACATACATATCTGGAACCAGACACATGTGTGCATGCACAGATACACAGAACCAGATGCATGGGCTCATGAAGCAGGGCTCCTGGGCCACTGGACAAAGTCTGACCCAACAATGCTGAACTCGCCAGAACCCCTGTGCTTCCCAGGAGAGCCAGGCCCTGGGCTGCAGCACAACTGGTCAAGGCCCTGGCCCAGAGCCTGCCCGTCAACCTGTTAGAAATGGAATATTGTTAGAAATGGAGTATTGTTAGAAATGCACAGCTTGCATCTTGCACCTGATAAGCAAAAAACACTGCCAAGGACTTTTTTCCTTGCCCAGCCTTGCCACAGCTTTTCTTATACTAAATCGCAGATTCTCCCCCAGCTTCTCCCTAGCCTTTCTCATACAGATTACAGAAGCTGGAATTCAACTGACTGTGTCCTTGAAAGGGGGGCGCGTTAAACTCTTGGTGACCTATAGTAGTCTCTGAGCATGCTTAATTAGCTGATGCATATTTACCTCTCCGCCCTGCATACTTAAGTAGTTAATTATACTATACATGTGATGTATGTAGTGATGTAACCACATGTATGCTTGTATGAAACGGAAGTGAGCTGTAAGAGTTCCTGTTTCTGCACATGTGCCCAGGAGGAAAAAGATAAATACAGCCTGCAAAATTCTTTGGTGAGTTCAGAGTAACCTGAGTTTTTAACTCTGCTCTGACCCTATTTGCAAATACACCTTTTGTGCCATCTAATGAGTGTGTGTCTGTGATTTTGGTGGCCTCCAGAAAAACAAACTGCTTTAAGCATCAATCTGGCACCCCAGATGGGACATCTCTGGATCACCTCGGGGCTCAGTAACAAGATCGTCTCTGCCAGCACGGGGAGTGCGCACCGAGCCGCCTTTTTGGGCTCGCCCAAGAAGTTTAAGATGTGAGTCGGGGTACCCGAGAGATTAAAGGCTCCTGTGCAAAATTTTTAGTTTCTAAGGACGCCAGACACACATTCTGGCATTGTGATCGAGATCTCTTGGGTATCTGAATAAGTATATGAATTCCCTTGCCCAATTTAGTCTAAATCCGAGAACAAAGACACGTTCGATTTGGTTTAATACTGAAAAATTTTCGGCCTGGTATATGCAAACCGTCTGTAACTAAAATCTTTTAGTATTTAATATGCGTTGGGCTTCGGTATGGGCTGATGGAACCCCTGCACGAGCTAAAATAGTTCAAGAAGTCGCACAAGCTCTCAAGATCACTTGAAAACTACACACACCATAGAGACCACAGAGTTCAAGACAAGTAGAACGCATGAATAGGACCTTAAAGACTCTACTCACCAAAATGTGTATTGAAGCACACCTTAAGTGGCCTCAAGCATTGCCGCTAGCTCTTACTTGCATTCAAAACACTCCCCGACAGGGCATTAAATTAACCCCATATGAAATTATGTTTGGCAAGCCCCCTTGAGTTTTACCCCCTGGGATGCGAAAAAATGTAACTTTTGAATTAGATAATAGCAAGCTTCATATCTACATTATTGCTTTGCAGTCTGTCTTATCTTCTCTTCACAGGTATGCAGCCTTCTTTCAGCGTCTGCCTTTAGACGTACTGATACATGACTTCTGCCCGGGAGACTAGGTCTTGGTACAGCGGTGGAAAAAGGAACCTTTAACTGAGAGGTGGAGTGGCTCTTTCCAGGTATTTCTAACAACCCACACCGCTGTAAAGATTACTGGCCATGACCATTGAATACACCATACCCGTATGAAACAACATCCACAAGCGTCAGAGGACATCAACTCCCAGTACGAACTCACTCCAAAAGCTGAGTCATCCTCGGAACAAGAAGCCAGCAAGTGGAGCTGTGAACCTACTGATAATCTCCAAGTGCACCTGAGACGGCTTAATCAAAGTTCAAAAAATTAAACAAAAAAGTAAAAAAAAAAGTTTAGGCTGTATTTAATCTCAAGAAAGGAAGAATATGGTGAAAATCTTAATATGCTTTGTTGTTATCTATGTAGTAAAAAAAGCAGGATTGAGCAGCCCTAGCCGCCAGCCTATATCCCCGCTTCCCCCAATTGCTCCCCCAGGGACAAATTTGTATGTTAACATAATGGAAAAAATTGCAGGTACCTTCAATCTTACCAACTGCTGGGCCTGTGGGGAACTCCAAGAAGCCAGAGAACAGTGGCCTTGAAGGGCTTTTCCTTTGGCCCCAAAATAGTTGGTAAATAATAAGGCGGATGTTAAGAGTACTAGTCAAGAATGAGATAAGAACCGCAGCTGGGATCTTTTCCAAGTAGCATTAAGAGAGTACTGTATTAACAATAATGGTACAGGAAGGAGTTTGGGACATAGCCAGTGTACATGAACATTAAAATGGGTCCGAACATGCACTACCTGTTATGCCCTTAATTGCAGCAAGTATGCAGGTCAATGGAATTCTACTGCTGTTAAGCTCCCAAACTCCACATGGATGAAATGTAACCCATCCACTCCACAATCATCCCCGTATGATGAAGACACCTGCTTCAAAAAAGTAAAAAAGGCAAGAGTATCACGTTTCGATCCTAACATTACAAAATGTCAGGCATATAATAAGACCCGAAGTAAACGATTCTTACCTTACTTCTATAATTGGCAATGGGCACACCTGAATGGCACGATGTCGTAGTTTAATAAATATTGGAGTGCCTCAAATGACACAAATGAAATAACCGAGTGCGAGTACAGGAATAAAAATAGCGTATGGAGATGTCAGCTTAAACCGAGTAACCATTACACCGGCCCTTTAGGGCATAGGAACAACAAATACTATCCCCCTCTTTTCTGGTAGAACCGTGACCTCCTGGCCTTGAAAGGGGAAAACAGGGCTTTAAAAAAACATTATTGGATTTGCGGAAGGCAAGCCTATACGGTACTGCCACAAAGGTGGACAGGTACCTGCTATATTGGGATAATTGTACCAGCTTTCTTTTTGCTACCATCTGACGTTAGAAATAAGTTAGAAGTCTCTTTGTATGATGATTGAAAAAGGACCAAGAAAAGTATTGATGTAAGTTTGACATGGGGTGGCTCCCAAAAGTGGAAAGAGGATGAGTGGCCCCCTCAAAGGATTAAGTATTATAAACCAGCTACATAGGCTAATAATAGGAATTGGGGATACCGGACACCAATACACATACTAAATAGAATCACCAGGTTGCAGGCAGTCTTGAAAATAATTACTAACCAAACTGCCACTGCTCTCGAGTTACTGGCCCGACAAAGTTCTCAGATAAGAGAAGCCATATACCAAAATCGAATGGCCTTAGACTATTTACTCGCAGAGGATGGCAGAGTCTGCAGAAAGTTCAACCTTTCTAATTGTTATCTCCAAATAGATGATAACAGAAAAGCAGTCTTAGAAATTGCCAAAAAGATTAGGAAAATAGCCCATGTACAAATACAAACATGGGAAAACACATAAAATAAAGACTGGTGGTCTAATCTACTTAGAAGACCCTGGTGGAAGAAAGTAGGGTTTGTATTTTTGTGTGCTCTGACTGGTTTGATTTTTATTCCTTGCCTTACTCCCTGTCTCACTAGATTGATAACCACCACAGTTGAAGGGATGCAAGTTGCAGCAGTCCCCCTCAAAGCGCAGACTGTAGCAAAAGTCATGGTACTCAGAAAAATTCCTCGTAATTATCTTGATCTGCCTAAATGAAAATGGGGAGCAGAAAGCATCCTGAGGGGGGAATATTGTTAGAAATTGAATATTGTTAGAAATGGAGTATTGTTAGAAATGCACAGCTTGCATCTTGCACCTGATAAGCAAAAAACACTGCCAAGGACTTTTTTCCTTGCCCAGCCTTGCCACAGCTTTTCTTATACTAAATTGCAGACTCTCCCCCAGCTTCTCCCTAGCCTTTCTCATACAGATTACAGAAGCTGGAATTCAACTGACTGTGTCCTTGAAAGGGGGGGGCGCGTTAAACTCTTGGTGACCTATAGTAGTCTCTGAGCGTGCTTAATTAGCTGATGCATATTTACCTCTCCGCCCTGCATACTTAAGTAGTTAATTATACTATACATGCGATGTATGTAGTAATGTAACCACATGCATGCTTGTATGAAACAAAAGTAAGCTATAAAAGTTCCTGTTTCTGCACACATGCCCAGAAAAAAATAAATAAATACAGCCTGCAAAATTCCTTGGTGAGTTCAGAGTAATCTAAGTTTTTAACTCTGCTCTGACCCTATTTGCAAATACACCTTTTGTGCCATCTAATGAGTGTGTGTCTGTGATTTTGGTGGCCTCCCGAAAAACAAACCCCTTTAAGCATCAAACCCAACCACACACCCCGCACAGCTAAGCCCACAAAAGGTTCAGTGTTCCTTGTAAGGGGCAGCACCAGCCTCATCCTGGTAGGGGACTGGGCCAGGGCTAGGCTCAGAACAGGTGGGAGTCAGGCAGGCTCAGCTGCAAGCCCTGCTGCAAGCAGCCCAGGCTCTGTGGTTGGCAGCAGCTACCAGAGCATGGGCAGGCTGCAGCTGGGAGGCTGCAAACAGCTGCTTTGGCCTCTGGCATCAGCTCCATGCCAGCAGGTGCACGCGCACCTTGGAAAGGATTGTGGGGCTAGGGCCTGAGGCAGCTCAGCCCTCCCACTGTCTGCTCTGAGGTGCATGTGCAGTTGTTGCCAGCATTAATCTAATGCCGGAGCTGTGGAGCCCGGTGCAGCTGTTTGCAGCGTGCCTGCTGCAGCTGTCCAGAGCCCAGACTGGCTACAAACAGCTGTTCCAG
This sequence comes from Crocodylus siamensis, assembly GCF_052110815.1. NCBI lineage: Eukaryota > Metazoa > Chordata > Crocodylia > Crocodylidae > Crocodylus > Crocodylus siamensis. Next base: position 86,558,822 of record NC_143396.1, on the reverse strand, counting down.
GCTCCGGAGCCCAGTCATCAGCTCTGTGCCAGCAACGGGGAAGAGGCCAGGATCGTGCTGCCTCAGGCCCCTTCTCCACCATCCACTGCGATGCATCATTACAGCTGATGCTGGAATCCAGAGCTGATGTTTGCAGCCTCCTGGCTGCAGCCAGCCCAGGATCTGGGTAGCTGCTGCTAACAATATAGCCCGGTCTGCTTGCAGCAGGGCCTGCAGCTGCCCAGCCGCCTGCTGGGAGCAGCCCAGGCTTCGTGGCTCGCAGCAGCTGCCTAGAACCCTGGGTGGCGATGGTGTGCTGAGCAAAATGGCTTCACATGCCATGCTTGGCACACATACCAAGGGTTGCTGAACCCTGTCCTAGGGCATCCATTTCATGCAGTAGAACTAGGGAACCCCACGCATTACCTGCTCTGTGCTTGCAGATGAATGCTGTACAAATTTCTCTGCAGGGGAATTCATGGAGTATGAGTTTGCAAGCACAGAGTGGGAAACTCATGAGGCTTCCTGGGGTCCTTCTGGGTGGTGCGTTGTTGGTCTGCAGAATCACGCTGCTGAAACTCAAGGTGTCCTGATCCTGTGGGACAGTGGTCCTGAGTGAGACCTGTCTCTGCCAATCAGTTGGAACAGCTGTGTCAGGATACATCCTAGCACAGCTGATCCTGCCACAGAAATGATGTTGGTTTGTAGCCTGCTAGTTGTGTATTAAGGTTGGAGTGTTCTGATATCCTCATAATAACATTACACTGCCACCAGAACAAAGATACAGGACAGTTGTACAGCCAGTTTGCAGGTGATACCATCACTTCCATAGCCCAACCATTCTCCCCCTACCAGCCCTGTTTGCATTTTAGCTGTGCAATATTGTGAAGCCACAGAGCCAATTTTAATTAGGTTATATAGCTGGATTTATAAAAGTGTTCAATTGTAAGGAAAAACTACAGGCCTAATATGTGTATAGTAATGTTAAGTGTTGTTATCATCATAATAGGCCAGGAAATATGTGAGAATGAAGCGGGGGGTTTGGTGATATTTTTTACTGGAAAACTGTGTAGTTGAGAGAGGTTTTATTAAAGTGTTTGGGGTACAAAGTGTCCTTCCTGAGGTTTGTACCTGCATCATTCCCAGACCTGAGGAAAGGTATCTTGTGCCCCTGAGCTTGTCTAGTATTTTTGTGAATTTTTTGCAACTGAACTGGTAAGTAAAGGGGCTGTGTATATCCATAACTCTATACATTTTGTGCATTCGGTTATTATCTTTATATATTTGAAAGGAAATGTGAAGTGAAAGTACCCTGAATGTCATAGCAAATTATATTATTCAGGAGTTAGGTTGACCTGACACAGAAACACAGTTATAAATCTTAAGAAGAAAAAGGTGGAAGAAGAAAAGATTCTGGCCTAAAGCTGTGGAGATTAGTCCCCCTCTATACATGCAGATAAAGATACAATGGGATCTAATGTGTGACCAACACATTTGTGCCTCCTGCCATGCCACATGTGCATGACAGGAGGTGTGATTATGGGATCATGCTTTGGATCTCATCATTCCTTATTGCCAGTCCTGGGGGGAGCCTGAGGCAGCTGCAGTTCCCAGGGCACAGGAGTTTCATGCACCCCTGGGGATCATGGCTGCCTCAACCTCCAGGTCCCAGGGGTTTCATACTGGGCACAGTACAACCCTGTGGCTGGGAGCCCTGCCAGGTGGTGGAACTCCCAGTCACAGGGGAGACTCTGCTGCACAAGCAAATTAAAGCTTGATACCAACAAGCTGAAAAGTTAGTACACATTTTTGATGTCTGACTTTATATCTGGCTGGAGCTTTTTATTGTGTGCTAAGTATTTTGCCATGTGTAGCTTATCTTAAGGTAGCTGTGCAATTAACCAGTTAATTGTGCAATACCTGTAATGCATAGAGGGGGCATAAGTTACACAACCTGACTACAAGCTAACTTTAGTAATGTTGTTTTATAGACTACCATTGAAATAGACTCATTGTAACTCTTGGAAAAAGTTTCCAACTCTGCTCAATGTTGTTGTTTCCTGTATATTATACTATAGCATGCTTCTATTTTAATGTGACTGTATGTGATTAAAACTATATTTTTATAGATGTGTTACCGTGAAATATTGGCTACATTGGCACATTCTTATTTGATATTTAATTTGGCACATTTTGATGTAGGCAAAAGACAAATCAGACTCCAATGAAGCTAGTAAAGCATATTCTGTTTGGGCTAAAAGCAAGATGTTTTAATTTGATCTACATCTGATGTCTCTCACAATCTGGTGCCTGCCTGGGATATAGGGTTGGCTCTCCAGTCTGATATCAATGAAACTAGGAATTGCTCTATTGTTCAACTTGTTATCTTAGGGGTACAGACAGGAGTGACAATTTTCTCCTGGTCTGGCCACAGAAAGCAGTTTATAGCTGTGACCAAACACAAGTGCATGGCTGCAGACAGTTTAAAAATGGCTGATTGGGTGAAAAGCTGACCCCTTATCGCATGAGGTATCAGATAAACATGTTTCAAAATGTAGCATCCTTAGTAACTTGTGTCTGTGAAGCTCCCAGCCTGTTATGGTCTTCAGAATGTGGTTGAAAGGGAGGACAGGGAGTTAAATCTGGGGTTTTTTCAGTCCCTCCTGGAGGATAGGTTGGGTATAATGGAGTGCCTTTGAGGTGGGAGGGGTCCAATTCACCCACACCACCATAGGCTATGCATAGGTAGGGCACGGGAGGGGCATGGACCCCTCCAACAGGGCTGTTTCTGCTGCTGACACCAGTGGCATCTGCGGGTGCTCAATGTTCCCCCTCGACAGGGCGATCCCCGCCGCCACCACTGATGGTGTCCGCTGGAGCTCACCCACTCTGCCTCCCCCTGCCACCGGCATCTGCAGATGCTTGCCAGCTCCAGCCCCATTGCCAACTCTACCGGTGTTGTCTACAGATGCTTGCTAGCTCTGGCTCCACCGCCAGTGGTTTTTGTAGGTGCCCCCCAGATTCAGGAGGCACCAGTCACTGATGCACCCCACTTTTTAGCACCAGCTGGGGGGCCTCAAGAACAAGCTCCCTCTGCTGCCTTTCTCCCCTCCCATTCTGAAAACTGCAAGCACTGGCAGACAGCTGTGGCCATTGCTATGGGAACCTGGCTGCAGGCTTCCAGCCACAGCTAGAGTCCCCTCCCCTCTAGAACCAATGATTAACTTCTGGTTGGTCTGAGGTAATGCTGTAACTCAGAACACTGTGCAGAAATTGTTCTGAGTTACAGCTGGGAGATGCACTTCTGTCTGCACCCATGAATGTTAGGATGAGTGTGGGGCACTAATAAAATGGTAGTGATATTAGTGGAAAAGAATGCACTCATCTGCAATGTCAAGAATGTCAGAGTTATATTTCATTTAATATAAGATGATTTCATTGTAGCCAAGCTGAATTGCAAATATTTTATAAGTATGAGGTTTTGAGATTGTTTTTGATTCTGGTTTGATATCGGTCTGGCTTGTCTGTAGCACTGAATAAATTCATTATTTACTGTTAAAAATCATTTAGATTGACTATTATCCTTATCCTAGCAGACTACGTGAGGGGAAGTGTGTGCTACCTTCACCATCTGGCTTTCAGAATACTGAAGAGGAAAAAAAGTTATCACTTAGTTAAATGCCCTGGAGGCCTAACCAGAGTTAGTTAATGGCTCAGGGGAATGGTAGGTATAGCCTGACCTGTGGTGCACAGCTGAAGAGAGAAACTAAGCACTGAATGTTAGCAGTGATGTTTGGTGACAGTGCCTGTTTGATAGAAACCCAGGGGAAAGAGAAAAGTTCATGTGTCAAAAGGTCCAAATAGAAATTACAGTTTATTCCTACCATTTGTTCATGTGGGATTTGCATTTCAATTCTTCAAAGTTCTTCTCCAAATCTACCCTTCCAGAGGAATCCTAGCAGTTAAGACAGGACATTTTAATGATTTTTTAAAATAGACACACACACACACACACACACACACACACACACACACACACACACACACACACACACACACACACTCTAACTAGGAGGCAATGGAAGCTGCTGTACTATGAAAATGAAGGAAGTGGTACATTAATGTCTATGATAAGACGTTGGTTATAATGCTTTCAGTGTACTAATGACATATATCACCATATTTTAGCTCCAGCTAAGACTGTAGATCAGAATATATAGAAACTTGGTAATATCTGGGCATCTATGAGGGTACCAAATCCAGATAAGGGAGCGATAAGAGACAGTTGATGTTTGGTGGAGACAGGCAGTTAGAATATATTTTTCTGACCTTTGATGTTCAGTGTTTTTTCAGTTTCACAATGCGAATGATTGTTTCACAATGAGAATATTACTTGTTATTAGAAAAGCAGGTCCCAGCTACTACAGATGGGTGAACTCTTTTGGTTGAATATTTTATTTAACATTAAACATAGATTTAGATCATTGGAAACTGCCTGTGAATTCAAATTGTTTTAGCCTGAAAAGATTAAAAGGAAATTGAAATGTTTTGTTCAACCTCAAACAATTGGTTTTTTGTCTGTTTTTATTTTCCTGGGAAAAATGACACTTTTATTTTTGGTTGACTTGAGACAATTTTCTTCCAACTGGCTGGTCTGGTCAGCAGACAATCAGTTATTCTTGCAATTCAAGGTCAGCTTTTCCCTACAGCCTGTGGATAACTCAGGTGCTGCAATCCTGCTCTCTTAGGTCTCAAAACTACTATGTTTGGCCCTGTTACCTTGAGAGTAGATGCATTTTTCTGAGGGCTGCATCTTTAACTATTTTGAACATGCAAAATTATAACAGCCCTTTTAATTTTCATTTTAAACCCATGCTCTGTGGTCACATTAAGGCCATATCCAGACATTCAGTTTCTCCTGGGAGAGTTGCTGGTCTCAGGAAAAACCATGAGTGTACAGGTGTTCAAGATTTTTCTCCCAGATCAAAACTGGCCATTCCAGGAGAAAAATAACCTGGGGGGAAAACAGGGTTAAATAACTCCCATGAGATTTTTTCCTGGGAGAGTGAATGTGATGTGTGTATACATCATAGTCCTCCAGCATCCCAGGGTGCTTTGCTCCCCTGTCCCCACAGACGACAGCGTGTCATTGACTGAACTTTGCTACTCCAGCCAAGCAGGGAACCTAACACATCCTCTTCCCAATCCTACATTGTGCTTCAGGGAGACCCAGGCTGACTCTGAGTGGTCTGAGTCAGCCAAGCAGGAATACCCTGTGCACTTTTGCCATTCTGTCTCCAGGTGGACTGAGAACATTTTCTTCTGAGATGAATGCGCAGGGGCTCCCTGGCTGCATAGTATCAGCACTGCAAACCCTCTGCTCTTCAAGGGTTCAGCATTAAAATGTGTGTTCAGACATCTCTGGGTATGTTTTTCCATTAGGAAAACAATACAGGAGAATTTTCCCAGATCATTTGGACATGTGTATGTATCCTGAGTCAGGCACTGATTTCTAGATTGATTTCTACAATGCTGGTTTTCAATAGTGTTGGCTGGGAATGGGACTTTTCATGGGAAAAAATTCACCTATTTGCCATTTGGTAAATGATTTTCCCTCAAGACAATTCTGAAAATGAAGGAAGCTTGGAAAATGGACTTTTCTCCATTTTTTTCAACTTGTGCTACCTGTTGCTGAACACTTCCTTTAATTAGGCCATAGTGTTTAAGGCATGGGATAAAGCTGTAATCTTTGATTGAAGGAAACGGAAGTTGCATAAAGTTTATAGTAAGCCTATAGTTATTCCCTATAATATTTCTTTCTTTTTTTATTAGCTCCATTGGTGTTTATCATATTTTAAAATTGTGCTATGGTGACCAAATTTGAATATCAGTTTCCCAAATGTGACTATGAGTTTCAGGAACAACCAGTTACATCCCACTCCATTTCCCTTCTCCCCCATCCTATTTCTTTCATCCATCTTCACAAATAGGTGCGGTATTGCCACACATGTTTTGGGTATCTTTCTGCTATGCTTCAAACGTAAATTTTTTTTTGGGAGGGGGAGGAATTTTGACAGGTCATACCAGCACTTGTGTCTTTGGAATTCATTGAATATGTTTCCTAATACATATTAAACTCAGAAAGACTCACAAGAGGAAGGCTTAGTTCTGTTTTTTTATTTGTTTTTTTAAATGGAGGTGGAACAATCAAAAGTACATGGTCTAAAAACCTGCCCTCTATATAGTTTTGCTCTAAGCCAGACTGCTTCCTCAAATTAAATGATTTCTCTAGTTCACCAGAACATCTTTTAGATAATGGCTGAAAAGATGTTTTAAAAATATTGGTATAGGTTGCAAAAAGATTTATGAACTAACTTAAAATGTTCTCTCATGATAAGATACTATTAAGTATCTTCAGGAACTGAAGGAAGAGAGTTATTATTTAGCCGGGAATAATCTGTGTAACTGGTAAATAGAACTGCACCTGAATAACGGTGAAGGAGAAAGTAGGTCATGCTATAAACTCTAGTCCTTTCCCTAGCAGGAGTGTTCTGGGCCTCATTAAATGTGAGTGAAGTTCGTTGTCTGCTGTTATTTCTAATTACAATTGATGACTAACAACCTGCTATGTGCTTATAAAACTTTGAAATAGAGAGACAGATGAAGAAAGCCTGGCCATGCCTGTAGGAAAATAAAAAGGATGACAGAAGAAAATAAAAGAAAGCAGAAAAAAAAATTAGGGAAAACAAAATGGAGATATATTAGTATAAGCAAACATTTTAGACAGTTCAGTTAGATTGTATGGTATCATCTCACAGCTATATAGAGGTAAATTAACTACATTAGTAGCCATTTCCAGTTTTTCACAGAATAATTCCCCTGCCCTCCCCCGCCCCCTGGGAGGCATTGTTACTCAATTATAGTTCTGTATGTTAAGCTTGCTTTATACACACACACACATACACACACGCACAGATTGTTTCTGATTTTTTTGTCAGTACTAAATAAATATTCACAATGTAAGTCAGCAGTTATTTGGGAATCGTTTAATAAGAAAAAATGAGCAATGTGTCTGAAATATTTTTGAGAATTAGTATAATGGAACTATTTACAGTATTGTTGTTTTCCATAGGTAACTCCAGCAGGCCAAAATCTGAAGTCCACTATCAGGATATTGTATAGTGACTCACTTCTAGGATCAAAATCTGGTACAAAAGCCTTTTCTTCTACTCTTATTAACTCTCTGTCACAGGAGTAATTGAATTAAGGATGGATGCTGTCTGCTGCTATTTACCAGTATTAAACTTAAAGTATTTATCTTTTGTAACCCGAACCCATGTCATATGACTGGGAACAAGAAATAAATTTAAATGATACCAGTGTAAGACTTCTAAGAGTGAAATTCAGTATTATAAGTTGCTGAAATAGTTATACCATTTAACACAAAGTACACCCTACTTCATATCTTCTTTAAAGAATGAGCTGTTGGTACTGCTCAGTGAAAAACATGACATGATGTCAAAATCAGAGGTGTTACCTTTGAAACTGTAGAATCATCTTTGATATTGTTAATCAAAGGAGCCATAGGTAAATTTTAGCATACAGACCTAAGCTTCAGCTGCTTCATTGGAGAATAACCCATTTTGGTAAGAGTTCTTTTCTTGGTCAGGTGTTTAAACATTTGGAACTTCTGGGATAGGTACAGATACTCAAAAAGCCTGAGCCTGAATTGATTCAGTCTTTGCAGGTTAGTCTAAGCTGCACAGATTAAATTGAAACAGAAGTGAGCAGATATTTACCTTTGATTTGGGTAATGCAGCCACATGCCTGCAGTGGCTCAGGCCAGAAGCCAGGGGACGCTAGAGCACAGCTCTCTGGCTGTGTGTTCACTTCCTCTCCTGGCGGCCACCGAGGTCTCTGAGATTTGCAGTCCAGAATTAGAGTAGCTGGACTTCTCAGGGTTGCTTATCACTTCCTCTTCTTGATTCCACGTGGGTCTGGGATTTATAGTTCACAGTTGCAGCCAGCAGGTGTTTAATTTCTCTCCCTGGCCCCAGATCCCAGCCAAGATTTGCCTGGGGGGGCAAGTCCCACCCCCGCACGGACTGTGCTGCATCCCCAGCTGGGCTTGGCCTTGCCCCACCCCCTTGTCACTCAGTCCTCACTACTAGAGAGCAGAGGGGCAGGGCCAGCCCTGCTCTCTGGAGCAGATGGCACAGCTCAGCCCAGCCCAGGGCTACAAAACATGCTGGGATGCTGGGGGACTCTGATTTAACTTGAATCAGGAAGGGGTCTGGGACAGAATGTTCATAAACCAGTTTGACCCAAGTCAGTTGAGCATGATACTATATTCAGCTAGGTGTATCTTAAACCAGTTTCAGCCATTTATGTGCACTGAGCTTCTGTTCTGTTGCAGGTTTAAACCAGTTTCTGATCACTTCTGTCCCTAGCCCTGGAGAACTGGAAATTGAGCTCGTAATCACTCAAAATGCATAGTCTAATCCACCCCAACACCTTAGTTAGTACACAGGGGTAGCTGGCTATGTTAGTTTGAAATCAGGCAGAAGGCAAGGTTGATTTGAACCATACAGAATAACCAAATCAGAGCTGCATAAGCTTTTGTCAGCAGCATCTTGCTTCATCAGAAGTTATGAAGGGACTGTAGTAATCAGAGCTTCTAAATAAAAAGCAGTGACTAGCATACCAAGGATAGAGAAGGGGGAGGAAAAAGAAGGGAGGGCACTGCTGAGAGAGTTTGATAAATGAGAAAGAGAAAAACAAAGCAGTCAACTCTTAGGGCATGTCCAGATGAGTACGCACATGCCTGTTGTGGCGTCTCAAACCAGTTTGAGATGCCACAAGAGGCACCCTAACAATGAAAATATGTTCCCCCCTGGGTATCAAAAAAACAAAACCTAAAAAACAAACCAGAAAAAAGTAGTGCAGGGCATGGTTCTGCAGCGTGCCCTAAGGCAAGCAGATGCTGGGTCCTCCAGACATGCTTTGGCATCCAGTCAGAGCATCTGTGCCCCTGCTGCCGCAGCACACTGCCTCAGCATGCGGAGGAAACAGGAGTGGTGCAAGGCTGAGGCATGACCCACACCCGGATGCTGTTCCTGGTAAGTAGGGATGGAGGGTTAGGGGGGACTGTGGCAGTCGGTGGACTGTGGATGTGGGGGTGTTGTTCAGGGGTGGGGGTGCTGCTTGGGGGCATGGATCTGCCACAGGGTGTACACCCCCCTCCACAGCAGTAGCAGCCATGGGGCACTCAGGGCCCACTGCTGGCAGAGCACTCCGCAGCACAGCATGGCCCCTGCTGCCTCAGACCCTGTGCTGCATGTCGTGGGCCTGGCCTAGCCCAGCCCAGGGCCACGTGCCTTTGGGCAGCACCAGGCCATTCTGGCTGTCACCTGGGGTCCCAATACCACTCACAGGGGCCACTCATCAGACTGGATTGGGTCCTGCTTCCATAGAGCCAGCCTGGCCTGATGGCATGCAGGACACTTGGAGGCAGGACCCAGCCTGGCCTGAGGGAGTGTGGCTTCTGTGTGTGGTACAGGGCCCCTGGGTCAGGCCAGGCCCATGACAAGCAGCACAGGTGGTGTGCTAGGTCTGAGATGGGCAGGGCCACATCATGCAGTGGGGGGCTCTGCCAGCAATGGGATGCTGCAGGGGGGCTGTGGGCCCTGTGGGGGGGGAAGTCAGTGTGCTGTGAGGGGGGGCTGGACCCTGCACAGGGTGGGGGTCTCACCCCTCCTGAACAGCCTCACCACCCCCACACAGCCCCCCCACACCCACAGAACCTCCCACAATCCACCCAAAACCCCCACACCCCAAACCATGCCAAAAAACCCTCACCCACATGCCCCAAACCTCTGCACAAGCCCCATACTCCCCAAACCTCACCCCCACAAACAACCTCTAATACCCATTCCCCCTTCAAAACCCCACATCCCCCCCACAAATCTTACACTCTGCATGCCCAGCTGGCCACATGGGATGGGACTGGATCAGTTAGGCTCCGGAGCGGTGAGAGACACGTGGGTGAAGCCCACTGCACCCCCGCTCCCCCGAAGCCCCCCAGACACCCCCTCAGTAGCCGCAGAGCCCCCTGTCGACCCCCAGCACAGCCAGAGGTAAGAGGGCTCGTGGTGGGAAGGGGTTAACTCCTCACTCCCTGGGAGGAGGCCGCTGCCTGGTGCCGGGCCGGGTCAAGCCCCCGCCCAGGCCCCTACTTGGCCTAGCCCCCCAGGGAGTGAGAAGAGAAGGAGTGGGGTACTCACCAGTCCCCCTCCTGTAGGGCAGGGCCCACCAAATCCCAGGCAGGGCCCCCCTGGGCTGAGAAACCAGCATTCCCCAACGGCAGCCCCACTGCACATGCACGCAGTTTAAAAGGGTCCGTCAAACAGGGGGAAAAAAAAAAAAAAAAAAAAAGCTCAGTTCAGCTCCAGAGTGGTGAGAGACGCACGGGTGAAGCCTGCTGCGCCCCCGCTCCCCCGAAGCCCCCCAGACACCCCCTCAGTAGCCGCAGAGCCCCCTGTCGACCCCCAGCACAGTCGGAGGTAAGCGGGCTCGTGGTGGGAAGGGGTTAACTCCTCGCTCCCTGGGAGGAGGCCGCTGCCTGGTGCTGGGCCGGGTCAAGCCCCCGCCCAGGACCCTACTTGGCCCAGCCCCCCAGGGAGCCACGCGAACAGGCTGCGTAAACAGGTGCTCGAGTTAGCGCGGAGTTCACACCGGGGAGGGTGCGGGAGGGCACGAGACCCTGCCTGCGACCCCCTCAGAGTAGTCAGCCCCAGCCGTAGCCAGCCTACCAGAGGCATGACATGGATGGGCACTCACCGCACCCTGAGGGTCCCCTCAGGATCTGCGGCCCCCCCATTGCGCACCTCAGAGACAGCCACCCAGACGGAGCCCATGGTTCCGGGCTCCATGCAGACGGAGCCCCTGGCTCTTGTCTGCAGGGGCTGCCTGTCCCTTTTTCAGGCTCTGGGGCCCGGGAGCATGGCCACCTCCCCTTGCGGGGTCTGCTCCCTACTGGGGTCTCTGGCATGCCAGCTGGAGGAGCTCCAGGCCACAGTCCAGAGACTGTGTGCCATCAGGGACTGCGAGCAGGAGATAGACTCCTACCGCCAGGCTCTTCTCCCCCGGGAGCCGCAGAGGAGAGCACTGTCTCCCTCCAGGACTAAGGAGGACTCTGGGACCTCCCGCTCTGCCCAGTCAGGGGCATGCACCAAGGTGATCAAGGGCCCTAAGGCCCAACGCACCAAGGCCCCTCCCTCGCCAGAGCTTAGCAACAGGTTCCCACCTCTTGCAGCCCCAGCAGAGCCTGCTCAGTTGCCGGCTCCCGCAGGCAACCCAGGCTCAACCGCAGCTACTGCCCCCGCTCTCCCCAAGTCAAAGTGAAAGGTGTTTGTTGTGGGAGACTCCATCCTGTGGGGGACTGAGGGGGCAATCTGCCGCCCCGACCCCTTAGTCCGGGAAGTCTGCTGCTTCCCGGGGGCCCACATCCGAGACATTGCGGAGAGGATCCCACAGCTCCTCCAGCCCAAAGAACACTACCCCATGCTCCTTATTCACGTGGGCACCAATGACATGGCTCGGAGCACCCCCAGCCAAGTCATGAGGCACTACAGGGATTTGGGAGCAGGTCTTAAGGTTCTGGGAGCTCAGGTGGTGTTTTCATTGATCCTCCCAGTCTCGGGCTATGGGCTGAGGAGGGAGAGGAGTATCCACGCAGTGAACCAAAGACTGCGGAGCTGGTGTCATTGGGAAGGCTTTGGCTTCCATGACCACAGTCCGCTCTTTGGTGAGAGAAGCAGTGAGCCGCTGGAAAGAGATGGCCTCCACCTCTCTCCCCTGGGGAGGAGGCTCTTCTCAGCCAGGCTGGCTGACCTGCTCCACCGGGCTTTAAACTAAGCCCGCTGGGGGATAGGGGGACGACTGCCACTGCTGGCCCGCTGAGTGACCCTTGCAAAGCCAGCAGCCCAAAGCCCTTAAGGGAGCCCACCCCTGCCCCAGCCCTGGCACAATCTGTGGGCAAGGCAAGAGCCCCCAAGGGGACACTTGCCTGCCTGTACACCAATGCCAGGAGCCTGGGTAACAAGCAGGAGGAGCTTGCCCTCCTGCTCAGTGCAAAGAATTATGATGTCATTGGGATAACGGAGACCTGGTGGGACTCCAGCCATGACTGGACCACGGGTATAGAGGGCTATACCCTGTACAGGAGGGATCGTGTTGACAAAAGGGGCAGGGGTGTAGCTCTCTATGTGAAGGAAAGCTACATGTCCCTGCAAGCTGATGTTGGCGACCGCCATGGACAGCTAGAGACCCTCTGGGTAAAAATTCATGGGGAATACGGCACAGGGGACACAACGGTGGGAGTCTACTACAGACCTCCCACTCAAAGTCCTGAGCTTGACCAGGAGTTCGCCCGGGAACTGACTGAGGCCGCTTGCTCCAGCCCCTTGGTTGTCATGGGTGACTTCAATTACCCGGACATCTTGTGGGAAGATCACTCAGCAAAATCCGAGCGGTCGCAAAGCTTTCTCTCGTGCATGGATGACCTCTACCTGACTCAAGAAGTCTATGGGCCAACGAGAGGCAAAGCACTGCTCGACCTGGTACTGGCTATGGGGGACGACCTAATTGGCAACTTAGTGATCAATGGGAAGCTGGGTGACAGCGACCATGAGCTGATCACCTTCACCATCCGCCGTAAAGCTGGCAAGTCAGTCAGCAACACAGAAGTCCTTGACTTCAGAAAAGCCGACTTTGACAAGCTCAAGAGGCTAGTCGGTCAGGCCCTCAGGGACCATGACCCCAGGGAGATGGGAGTTCAAGAAGAGTGGTTGCTTCTCAAGGAAGTGATCCTCAGTGCACAAGCTAAATCTATTCCAACACGGAGGAAAGGCAGCAAGAAGGCACAGCAGCCCTCCTGGCTCTCCAGGGACCTAGCGGACCTCCTGCAGCTAAAAAGGAAAGCCTACAAAGGATGGAGGACGGGATTCACCTCCAAGGAGGATTATTCTGCACTGGTCCGGTCCTGCAGGGAGCAAACCAGGAAAGCCAAGGCTGCAACTGAACTCCAACTAGCTTCAAGCATCAAGGACAACAAAAAGTCCTTTTTCAGATATGTGGGGAGCCGGAGGAAAAGCAAGGGCAACGTTGGACCCCTGCTAAACAAGATGGGGCAACTGGCAACTGACGCCCAGGAAAAAGCCAACCTATTAAATAGGTACTTTGCGTCAGTCTTTCATCAGTCCCATGGGATGCCCATGCCTGCTATGGGACAGGGAGATCCGGGTGATGGGGATCCCCTACTCTCCATAAATGCTGACCTCGTGAAGGAACACCTTGAGAAGCTGGATACCTTCAAGTCAGCCGGCCCTGACAATCTGAACCCCAGAGTACTCAAGGAGCTGGCGAGCATCATAGCCCAGCCCCTGGCACGGATCTTTGAAAACCCCTGGCGCTCTGGTGTAGTGCCCGAAGACTGGAAGAAGGCCAATGTGGTGCCGATCTTCAAGAAAGAGAGGAGAGTGGATCCGGCTAACTACAGGCCCATTAGCCTGACTTCTATCCTGGGGAAGATCTTAGAAAAGTTTATTAAGGAGGTCATTCTTGATGGACTGGCCCAGGCTAACATCCTAAGGGATAGCCAGCACGGGTTTGTTGCGGGTAGGTCTTGTTTGACCAATCTCATTTCCTTCTATGACCAGGTGACCTATCACCTGGACGAGGGAGAAGAGGTTGATGTCATATATCTTGACTTCAAAAAAGCTTTTGATCTGGTATCCCATGATCGCCTCTTGGCCAAACTGCCCAGTTGTGGCCTTGGCTCCACCACGATCCGCTGGCTGGGAAACTGGCTCCATAGTCGGACCCAGAGGGTTGTAATTGATGGCAGGCACGCATCGTGGTGCCCTGTGACCAGTGGGGTCCCTCAAGGCTCTGTCCTTGGACCCATACTGTTCAACATCTTCATTAATGATGTGGACATTGGAGTCAGGAGTGGACTGGCCAAGTTCGCCGATGACACCAAACTTTGGGGCAAAGCATCCACGCCAGAAGATAGGCGGGTGATCCAGGCTGACCCGGACAGGCTCAGCAAATGGGCAGACGAGAACCTCATGGTGTTTAACACCGAAAAATGCAAGGTTCTCCACCTTGGGAGGAAAAACCTGCAGCTCCCTTATAGGCTCAGCAGTGCTACATTGGATAGCACTACAGAAGAAAGAGACTTGGGGGTCATCATTGACCACAAGATGAACATGAGCCTGCAATGCGATGCTGCGGCTAGTAAAGCGACCAAAACGCTGGCTTGCATCCATAGATGCTTCTCGAGCAAATCCCGGGACGTCATTCTCCCCTTGTACTTGGCCTTGGTGAGGCCGCAGCTGGAGTACTGTGTCCACTTTGGGCTCCACAATTCAAAAAGGATGTGGAGAAGCTTGAGAGAGTCCAGAGGAGAGCCATGCGCATGATCAGAGGTCAGGAAAACAGATCTTACGATGACAGGCTGAGAGCCATGGGACTCTTTAGCCTGGAAAAGCGCAGGCTCAGGGGTGATCTGATGGCCACCTATAAGTTTATTGGGGTGACCACCAGGATCTGGGGGAACTTTTGTTCACCAGAGCGCCCCAAGGGATGACAAGGTCGAACGGTCACAAACTCCTGCAAGACTGTTTCAGGCTGGACATAAGGAAGAATTTCTTTACTGTCCAAGCCCCCAAGGTCTGGAACAGTCTGCCAGCAGAGGTGGTTCAAGCACCTACATTGAACACCTTCAAGAGTAAATTGGATGCTTATCTTGCTGGGATCCTATGAGCCCAGCTGACTTCCTGCCCTTTGGGCAGGGGGCTGGACTTAATGATCTCCCGAGGTCCCTTCCAGCCCTAATGTCTATGAAATCTATGAAATCTGCTGGCAGGAGCTGTGGCTGCAGAGGCAACCACCACACTGCAGCCCTGCCCCATGCCCACACCAGTTCTGGCACTGTAGCAAAACCCCCAGTTTTTCTCTTTTTTTTATTTTAAAATACATTCCCTCCCTTCCCCAACTATTTCTGACTTTTTCTCTCCCTCTCTATTCCCTATAGATAAGTATGAGTAAGCTAAGACATAGGATAATCTTTAGCATTTTTGTAGCAAGTTTTTTTTCTTTTCTCTGATTTTGTGTGTGTGTATATGTGCAATTGTGTCACACCCTGCTGTTTAACAGCACAATTTTGAGATCCTGCTAGTTGGCCTGGTCATGTGCCCCAGCCTGGGTAGGGGGGCTCCCAGGAACCATTTAGGGGGTGTGATGGGCTTGGGAGGAGGTGGCAGCAGGGGTGTGTGTGTGAGAGAGATGAGGATTGGGGATGAGGGAGAGTTCCAGGTAGGAGGGGCTGCCAGAGCCAGGCTTAGAGCCCCCCTCCCCAGCATCCTTTGCAGGGGGGAAGCTGGCCTGGAAGGGAAGTGCCTTGACCAGCCCAGTCCCTAAGCCCCAGTCAAGGGCTTCCTAGAATGGCGTGGGGATCGCTGGAGCCCGGGCACAGGAACAATGAGAAAAACAGCAGGGGCTGGCACTGCTCAGAGCCATAAAGCAGCGGGTGGGACAGCTGCAGCTGGACCCATGTCCTGGTGCTGGAATGGAGCTGTTGCCAGGAGGGAGGAGTGAGGGGCAAGGGCAGGGCAGGGAGCTAGCATATCAGTGCTCCTCAGTGCTCCACATTCTGGTGAGAGGAGGGGGCAAGGCCAGTTCTAATCTTTCTATGCTAAAAAAACCAAAAGCAAATGACAAAGCATTATAGATATTTAGAACTTTTATTATGATCAGTGGTACTGGTAGGCATCCACATTACTTTAAAATTGTAAATATATCAATAAAACATTGCTCAACTGATCTCTCTATATATAGTGATGTTTCATTTTAATCATAGAAGAACATGGATTTGGGGTATTTTAATAAAAGAATTTGGTTTTTTTATCAGAGAATTTGCCATTTTTAAACACAGAACACCAGGATCTCTGCTAGTGAGACAAGAGGCAAGACTGGGAAAAGGAGCCTGCTCAGGACTAGCACCAGGGACCTAGCTGGAGGGCAGACAAGGTGACTGACCTGGCCATTTGGGGCCAGGAGGATGTGATTTGACAGTTCAAAGTGGGCCACTGCAATGAGCACATCTTCTGGGTGATAGCTGCCCAGATTGCAGAGTGGGTAGACCAGAAGATATGACAGAAGTGCAGCACGAAGGCCAACTGTGCTGACTCAGCCCACTAGCAGCTGGTCCAGAGGTGTAGGAGGCTCTGCTACAGTGCCCATACCACAGCCCAGGCAGCCGTGAGGTTCCTGGGTCTGCATGCAGTCACAGGTGGCAGCAGGTCATAGCCAGGCAGCAGCCCCCACTGCCTGACTTCTGCAGTGGATAGAGGGTGCAGGGACCACTCTAGGTTAGGGTGCAGGTAGTTCTGAGCTTCTTGCCAGGGCAGCTTTTTATAGTGCTGGACTCAGCCTTCAGCTCTCTCTGGCTGCAGATCTGGAAGCAGCTGAACAGGATCAATTTACCCTAAGAGGCACAATTTTCTCCATATCAATGTGCAGGTTCAGGCATGTGTGCTGAATCAAAAATTCCTAGCACAAATTTGTGCCTCTCTTACTTAAGCTGCTGCAAGCGCACATGTCTTCATGTATGGATGGACCGACAGGGACATAGGGGTTATAAAAAATAATCCAGCAAAATGTGATAAAAATCTGTAATCTTGGTTTAGATCATATTTAGCACAATCCATTCTGTTGCTGATTTCTTGCTCTGCAATGTCCTCTTCAAATCCATTTTTAAAAGTTTTGTTGTCTAAGGTTGTACTCTGAAGTTACTCAACTGGTCTTGGGGAGATGAAAAGACTGGCATTTTCTGTTTGCCCATTCCTACATAGTCAAGATTCCAGGGATAGGTATGGCTTTCACAGCCCTGCAGTTGACCTGAGAAATTAAGTAACACAATCAGTCTCTTCAGATAACCAAAAAACTACTCAGTGTTGGAGCTTTATCTGAAGTCTATTTCTGTTTCTCTGAGCCCTTAGATTTTCTCTCCTTTGCTTCTCTTTGTGAACCTTCTTCCTTCCTCTTTTTTCCAGACTGATTTTTTTCCCCCTTCTCCTTCTTAAATCCTAACTTTACCACTTGTCACCTATAATCTGAGTGTATTCACTGTGACTCACTTCATTGTATCTTCTTCCTACAAGCACTTGTCTATAGTCCTTAGTAGCATTACTTTCATGGGGGTCAACACAGAGGTCATTGCAAATTCCAGGAAGCCTATCAGGCTTGATGAGTGAGATGAAGAATGACAAGGCATCTGGAGTTGATAGAATTCCACAGGAATTTTCAAGCAGCAGGGAAAGGAGCTCACATAACGGTTCCATGCCCTTATCTCAAGGATTTGGAATGATGAAGAAATCCCAGTTCACCTCAAGACACCATGATTGTGACAATCTTCAAGAAAGAAGACAAATCCAACTGTGGAAATTACAGAGGGATCACCTTCCTGTCCACCACAGGAAAGATCATTGCAGGAACCTTCCTGAACCATCTCCTTCCACTTGCTGAAGAGCTCCTCTCAGAATCTCAGTGGCAGTTTAGAGCATCAAGAGGCACAACTGACATGATCTCCACTACTCATCATCAGCAGGAAAAATGCTGGGAACAACATAAATCTCTTTACATGGGCTTCTTTGACATCACACACACCTTCAACTCTGTCAGCTGACAGAGGATCATTCTGAAGTACAGATGCGCGCCAAAATTCATCACCATCTCCATGATGGTATGTGAGCAGTGGTTTTCAATAATAGATCCCTTTGAGGTTAAGACGGGACTTAAGAAAGGTTGAGTCATTGCTCCAACATTCTTCTAGATATTCCTTACTGCAATGTTACGTCTGACCACAAACAGGCTTCCAGATGAAGTGAACCTAAACTAGTGAATGGATAGTAAGCTGTATAATTTCAGCTGACTGCAAACCAAAACCAAGACCACCCTGACCTCAATCATCTAGCTCCAGTACGTTGATGATGCTGTAGTGTAGTGCTTCCCAAACTTTTCCTCAGCATGACCCCATTTATGACCCCATTCCTTCAACATGACCCCATTTCCTCAGCATGACCTCCCACTCCCCTGGAGGCCCTTCACTCCCCACCTACAGATCCCTGGCCCTAACAGTGCCCCCCACCTGCCAGGCCTTACTCACAACCTGAAGCCCCCTGCCCCCCACAGCCCTGGCAGAGGGGTCTCCCAAATGCCAGGACTATGGGATCAGGGCCAGGGCCTGCAGTAGAAGCCTGAAGTTGTACCCTTCACTGCTGCCAGGTGTGCACTTTGTCATGACAGTATAGCCAGCGTGGGTCTTCTGGCAGTGGCACTGAGCCTCCCCACCCTGCTCTGCTGTGGAAGCCACCTAGGGAGGGCAGGAGGGTAGGAAGCCCTGGCCCCACAGCGGGCAGCCTGCATCTGCCCCTGCCCCACATACAAATCTGGGGGGGCATGTGTCCCCCCCATGCCTCCCTCCCCAGGATTGCACAACCCCATATTTTGTTGCAACCCCAAATGAGCTTGTGATCCCAAGATTGGGAACCACTGCTGCGTGTGCTCACTTGGAAGCAGACCTTCAGGCAATTCTGAACATCTTTACCAAAACATACAAGAAAATGGGACTGATGCTTAACATTCAGAAGACTAAGGTCTTCCATCAACAAGCTCCTAATGATCAGTCCCCACCTCCGGTAATTCAGATTCATGGTGAGAGTATTTTCTGCACCTCAGGAGTCATCTTGCTGACATCAGAGAAATCCAGTGTGGCCTCAAATGTGCAAGTACTACCTTCGGGCTCCTGAGGAATTAGGTATTCAAAGATCCCAACGTTAGATCTGAAACCAAGTTCATGATTTATCAAGCTGTTGTGATCCTCACCTTGCTGTTGCAGCTGAGACATGGACAATGTACAGGAGACCTCTCAAGTCACTGGAGAAGTGCCATCAATGCTGTCTGCGAAAGATACTTTGAATCCAATGAAAAGATAGATGTACCACCATTAGCATCCTCTCACAAGCAAATGCCTTGAGCACTGAGGTGATGATCTTCCAACATCAACTTCACTGGGTCAGGCTTGTCCTCTGGATGTCTGACTCCAGACTCTCCAAGTGAAGGAAGAATCTGCAGCAAGGTACTTTGAAAAGTACTTTGAAACCTTACAACAATAACAAGAGACAGAAAAGTAGGAGTGGCCAAAACAGCATGTTGTGAACTGAATCAAGAATCTGGAGTAGGGGAGAGCAAGGTACAGCCTATGGGACAGATCTGGCCCACCAGGCTATTCTATATGGCTTGTGGGACCCCTAAATATTTGGAGGATTATTATTTATGTGCCCCTGGCTGCTGTCAGAGATGACAAGGCACCAGTGGTAGTAGGACCCAGGGGGAGTGGTGGGAGGATCTAGTAGCTGCAGCAGCAAGGCCTACCACCCCTCAGCCCCCAACTAGAAGCCTCTGCCTAGCAAAGGCTAGGACTCTGGGGCTGTTCCCTGTTTCCCTCCAATGGTGAGGGAAATTCAGCTAAGAATATGGGGGGGTGGGGGATGGACTGTGGTCCTGCAGTCTGGCAATGCAGGTGGGAACCACATGGTGCTGGAGCTGTGGGCAAGCAGGGGGTGGGGAGAAGTGGTGGTGGTGGGCAGGAAACTGGGAAAATGGTGGCAGCAGGTGGGCGGGGTGGGGGAGTGCGGTGAGTGACAGTAAATGGGCACCCAGGAGTGCAGAAACAGCTTGGCAGGAGTGGAAGTGGCAGGAGAAGGGCAGTGATGGCAGACGGGAAGAGGAAGTGGTGGTGAGCAGGAGCATGGAGTCTGCACTAGTGTCCTGGGGTCAGGTGTGGCAGGAATATGGAGAATGGGCTTCAAGGAGCACTGGCAGGGGCTGTATGTTGGTACTTTTCAATAATGTAATTCCCCAGTAAACTGGGGTAAGCAAAATTTTCCATTCTTCCAATCTAACGTTCTTAACCCATAAACAATCCTGTTCCCACAGTCTGTTTTATATTTTTCACACCTCCCCTATACATTTAAATAGATGCATCATCTACTTCAAATTTTTATCTCAGGGTTCTTGAAGCTTTTCATTCTTAGAACTTGAGAATTAGGTTTGACCTGTCACTAACTCATTACTACAGGCAAAAATATGCTGCAGATTTAAAAGATAAGAGATCATATGGAATATTTTTTAAGAGGAGATTGGAAGCAAAAATGTTCTTTTTCACTTGCCTGTAAAAGACTTATCTCAACAATGTTATTTTTTAATAAAGGCTTTAATTAGGAAAAATGTTAAGTATGCTCATCATGCTTGAATTTCTACTTTTTTTCAGATGGAAAGTAAATGGGAAGCATTAGAATTTTGCCAAAGAAATCTCAGAAACATAATGAGGTTAACAAGCTGAAATTAGGCTCTCAGGCTTAGAAAGGAAAATAACTGCACTTTAAAAATAATTTGTTAATTAAATGGAAATACCTTCCTACAAATGGTGTAATTTACTGGTTAGAGATATGAAGCAGAGATGCACCCTAAGAAGAGAAAATGGGTGATGCTGTAAAGCTTTCTGAGTAGAAGCAGGGAATTTTGCTTCTTCTGCACTTTTCAACTGCTCAGTGGCATCTTTGACAATTGACTAAAGCTTCCTTTATTGTTTTAACCATGTGGCTCTAAAATAAAAAACAAAACAAACCTTCTGTTATATACCCCAGATAGCTAAGCTAAAGAAAAATCACTTCAAAGCTAATAAACTGATTAATTTAGGCAGCTTTTGTAGCTTCCCTTTGTCATGCATGTTGGTCTAAACCCTTACTAAAATTAATATCGTTTTGTGTTTATTTTCGCAGTTGTAATCAGTTCCAACAAAGCCCCTTAGGTGGAAATCTTTATGCCACTCAGGAAAAAACTTGTTCTGAGCTATCATTAGTTATGATATGTTTGACTCATAGAAATAAGAGTAATAGAACTAAGTAGCACTGGAAATAAAAAAAAAAAAAAAGCTTTGTGGCATTGTTTCACCATTATGTTTATTTCATAAACAAAGTTAAGAGGCCTCAGAAATGACATCCTCTAATTTAACAGGAAGATGATGGATTTCATCCAGGTCCAGTCAGTTATTTTTATTTGCTACCTTACTTTTATATTGTAGCCAGTGTACCAGGCATGGTACTATACATAAGCTTTGTCAACAACTTGTTAAGTCACTGTCCAACTGAATGTCCACTTCAAAATATGCTTAATATAAACATTTTACTTAAATGGTGTAAATCAGGAGTGAGATCAGTGATATCAAAAAGTATAATTCTGGTATAAGTGGGAAGGGACTCAGACTCCCAGTTCAATACAGGAAAATTGGTTGTTGTCCCATAACAGTTTAGTATCAGGGTAAGCAATTCTGAGAACCCCAAGCACTCAAAATAATGAATTAGTCCTCCAAAAACAGACTGATTTCAAATCATGTGATTTTTTTTTTTTTAAGAAATAATATTGAGCCTCTTTTATTTGTTTTTTGGATTTATATTTCCAAGGTTTTGTATTTTTTGTAACTAAGATGGGAAAAAAGAAAGAAAGGTGATATTTTTGTATAGGCACATGATTTCAGGAGCTTTGATCTTAGGAAAAAACACAAAATATAATGTGATACCCAATAAAATTGTAAGAGGTAGCAATATTTTATATGAATCTTTGTTGCCATGAAAATCATGTCTCAGGGAGATTTCAGTATCTTTACTAACACAGACATGATTATGTATTTTAAAGATCTGATGGGATAACCAGTGACAAGTGTTTTATTCTTGTAGGACAAACAAAATGTTACCTGATCACTATCACCCTGACCCAGCAAAACACTTCAGTGCATGTTAAACATGTGCCTTAAGCCCTTTAAGTAGGTTCAATTCAGGTTGAATGCACATTCATAGTTTTGAAAGAAGATTAGTGAGGATCTGTGTATATATTGACTGAGGTCTATCTCAGACTCATGGAAGAGTATAAAAAGAAGAAACTGTCTGAAATAAAAAAACATGCCATAAAGTCAAGAAAATAGTCCTCACTTTATTGACATATACATAGAAGTTGGGCTGTAACTGTTAAATGCAAAGTAAGGCCCATCCTTCAATTTCTGCTGTTGCTTAAATCATGATCCCAGTTATGAAAACTTACATACAAACATAATTAGCTGCTCTTATATCAAATAAATGGAGCACAAAACCTTAGCTCCTTTGAAAATCAAGTCCCCTTTGTTTAGTTGTTTGTGGGTTTTTACAGTAGTAGCAGAAACTAGAACAGGTGGAGTGGTAGCTTTTGTTTCACTTGACATTTTTTTTCTCTTGAATTATTATATGAGTAATTTTTCACAAAGTTGATCAGTTCTCTAACAGGATTAAGAAATCCCTTGAATGAATTAAGTGACTGTAGAATAAATTGTTTACAGATTTTATGTTGCTCTTCCAGCAATCATTTCATGGTAGAATATTAAACATAACAAAGAAAAGGAGACTTAAAGTATTATTGCAATATAATATCAATGTTTTATATACACTTAATGGCTAATGTAGCTGATTAAGGCCTCTGGCTGGTGTTCAATTAAAGGTGCTATGGGATCTGATGTGCAATCATAACAACTGCATTTCCTGCAATGCTAGAGCTGCATGGCAGGAGGCTTGATTGTGGGATCAGTGATCAGATTCTCACTGTGCCATATTGCTGATGCTCAGGATCATGATCTCAAGGTACCTCTGTACTGACAAGTAGGAAGCTAGTCAGCAAATCCCTGCCCCCAGCCTCAGGGGCACATTGGAATCAAGAGCTTCCATGCACCCTTCCCAGGATTGGAAGCACCATTTAGCTGCTACTCCCAGTCCTCCAATGGGAGGCCTGGACTGGGAGCTCTGGAGACTGGGAATGGCAGCTGATATGTGCTCCCAGCCTCTAGGGTACAGCAGAGTTAAAGGATTCACTGAGTCCTGGAGACTGAGAGCCTTGATCTGCTGCTGGTCCCAGCCTCTGGGGTACAGTGGTGTCAAGGGTTCTGATGAACCCCCGAGGTTAGGAGCTCATCATGGCTCCTAGGCTTGACTCCAATGCTCTTTTGTGGCTAGGGGGAACAGTAAGGGCTCTTATGTGCTCCCTGGGCTGGGAGCCCCGATCAGCTGATGCCTGACCACACATGTAACTTAAGGCATGAGAGAAGCTAGCCACAAAATTATTACACATTTTCTGTGTAATGACTTTGTGGCTTATTCTTTGTTTTATTGCACTATTAGTTGCATTAACATGTGGCCAGGTGTAACAGAGAGTCAGAGGCTCCTGTGACTTGAAGGCAGAAGAAGAAGCAGGGATGTCCCCAGGTGAGGGGGAGACTGAGGTGTTATAGACTGGCTGCAGGGGATTTGGCAGCCATGGGGCCATAGAATAAATTGTCTATTGCAGACTAGCAGCTCAGCAGTAGGATAGTAGAGCAAAACCCTGCCTGAGCACTGTTATGGCAACCATGATAGCCACAGTAAACAGCCCATTAGATTGAAAGAGGCAGCTGTGCCAAGGCTAGCAAGCCTCCTGACTGAAAGAGGGTGCAGTTTATGAGGCATATAAGCCCAGGGTCTGAGTCAGGCAAGGCAGTCTGGTGCTGCAAGCCACATAGGGAAGAGCTTGAATGAGAGGTCTGTGGCTGAAGATAGTGCCTGAGATCCTGCTGAACCTGGGGACTGTAAGCAAAGTGGTAAGGGCTTGCAGTGAGCTGTGACCCAGGATGAGGACAGTTTCACTGTATAGCTTGTAGGCTTAGAGTTTTGTTATAGTCCATGGGCTTATGTGTTCATTTTAGTTTTAAACTAGTGGTCTGGGTGTGGTTTTAGGAGCATATGAGGAGATCACAGCGGAGGGCACCTGAGGGGTGCATTGTGGGTAACCCACACTAGTGTTTCCAGGCTTAAGCCAAGAAGTTGTAGACTGGAGAAGTTCTGAACCCCAATGTGGGTGTAGGACAGATTGGGGCCAGTGGCCTAAAGCCCAGGAGGGCAGAACTTTAACCCAGGAGGGACAAGGACTAGAGCCAGGGACTCAAAGTTCAACAAGGGTGAGAATGAGGGCCAGGGGCTCAAAGCCAAGGAGGGGAAGAGTCAGAACCCAAGAGGGAGAGACTAGGGCTAGAACCCAAAAGACAAGTCAGGCACAGTGGGCCTAGGCTAAGGGAACCACCAAGAAAGAGGTGGTGGCTGAGAAGGATGAGGTTCTAAAAAGGGTGTAAAGACTGGAAGTGGCTTAATATTCATTTGGGCCAAGTGCCTATCAAAGTCATTAATTGATAACATCTGTGAGGCATGGGCATGGCTGTAGGGGAGGTCAAAAGTCATGAATGAGGCTACAAGTGTCCTAGGGGGCATGGGTGGGCCATGAGGGCCCACCTAGCAAGGACAAGCTTGAGACCAGCAGTATCTGGGAGAAACCTACTGGCAGCTAAAGAAACAGGGAGCAGGTGGACACAGTCTAAGGCCCATTAAGTAGCCTCCCCTTTCAATAAAACAATTATATCAAGGCATGGCAAGAGAGTGAGAAGGGGACCCTAGAGCTGGAGCAGGGCAAGGGATATATGACTCCCAGGGGGTGTCACAGCCAGCCCTGGGGCCAGCCTTTGCTACACCAGATTAATATTTAAGATGTGATAAATTCGTTAACCTTGTTTTAAATGTAACATCTCCCAGGGGCCTAACCTTTTTTATTTTAAACTGAGAACATGTCTGAATTAAGACTTGCTCTGTCTCATTGGTACAGTTATTTTTGCATTCGGTTACAGATTTTCTTCCTAAACTAATTTATATAATATAAATATCAACATTTATTACTGTAAAACTTATATGTAAAATCTCATGAACCCCAGCACAAATATTGCTTGTTGTAGTTCTGACAGGTCTCATTTAGCAATGTGGATGTTGGAGGATTGTGGTAAATAATATTTATTGCAGAAAAAAATGGGCAAAATGCTTCTAGAAACATTCCATCAATGCTCAGTTCTTTAACCATTTTTGTAAATGAAGTTTTGTTTGAATGAAGATACTGGCAGGTATACTATAAATGTATGTGTGGGCTAATGCCCCTCCTGCCTCTCCCTCCCCCCCCCAGCTTCTGGCCTGGGCCACTGCAGACATGTAGCTGCATTTATGGAATCAAAAGTGAATGTCTACTCACTTGTGTATCAGTTCAATCTGTGCAGTTTAGACTAACCTCCTAAGATGTAATCGATTCAGCCTCAGGCTTTTTGACTGTTTGTACCCTTATAACTCTGTCACTCACCATACTGACACTTTCTACTTGAGTCTTGAAGCATTTCCAAAAATCCATCGCCCATCATGTGTTCCAGTGAATTATTAACATCATTGCATGGGCAAATTTCAGTAATTGAACCTACTTGTGAACTCCTCTGAGGAGTAGTATTTTGTCATTTGAGTTCACTTCAGTCACCAACCCCTGCCCCCCCCATTCATTTCATGCCAATGCCTTTAAAATCAAATCAGGGCTCTAAACATTATTATTCACTAATCACAAGCATTTTGTTATTGTAAAAAGTCATTGCAGGGAGATTTTAAGAACAAGTGTCTTTAAATATATATAGCTGTACCTTCAACATATTAGAATTTCTGGTTAGTTTAACCATACCTGAACTGTGTGGACTTGTAACACTGAATATTAGAATAATTACAACATCTGTTACCCCTTACATTACTAATGCATATTCTCAATGTTATTTCCAGTATAATGATTTTTAATCTGGGTGTAATACAATCATTACATGTAATTTTAAACTACATTATACAGAGCAGAACACAATACATTATGTACTAATTAGCTATCCTGGGAAGTCGGTAGGTACAAATGTAATGAATAATGTACAAAGTGATGAAAAGAGCCAAGATATAACTTTATTGAAGAAATACCCAAGCTAACTTTAAATGAACTACCGTCTGCAACACTGCAAACTATAACAGTATAGCTATGGGAACACAGAGCTCAACACAGCAAACCACACCTGAGAAACATGATAATTTAGCTGGGGTAGCCTTTGTGGCTAGATTGTAGGGCTGTGCAAAGATTTGGTCTCTGATTCAATTGGGCCCAATTTGGTGGCCAAATCTCCAGATCCAAATTGAATCACGGGATCCTTTAATGTCTTCCAATTGAATTGGAACCCTCAGAATCGATTTGGAGAGATTTGGAAAGATTCAGAGATTTGGACATAGAGACAGCTTTAAATGTTTTTTCTACATACCAGTAGGTAGCAGGGCCTCATGAATGTTGTGACTCTGAGGTGGATGGAGTGTCTCTCAGAAGCATGGGGAGCTCCCCAGAGCACTTGGCAGCAGACCTGGAAGCCCACCAGGGAGCATGCGGGGGTCCCTTCCACACCCTCCTGCCTCAGTGACTGGTGCCTTCTGGGTCTGCCTGGGGTCCCCCTGTGGCCGATTGTTGAGCTGGGGAGGTGTGGGGAGGGGCAGCGCGCTCCCCAGCAGACATGGATGTGGACTGGAACTACTTCTGCTGAGCACATTGAGCACGTGGAGGGCCCCCCGGTCTCCTGTGAGATGCTCTGTGTGCCCCAGCATCACAGTGATCACGAGCCGTGCCTGCTACCTCAAGGTATGTAGACATTTTTTTTAAAGCTGTGTCTATGTCCAAATTGCTGATTCTCTGAGTCAGCATCTAATCTTCAGATTTGGATTTGGCCAAATCGAATCAGGGACAGTGATCTGAATCAATGAATCAAATCACTGTCTCTGATTTGGGCCAAATCCGAATCGAATAGGGCCCGCTTTTCACACCCCTACTAGATTGTTACTTTTGCCTCAGCTAGCTCGTTTAAACTTATCTCCATAGTACTGCACAGTCATGTCTATGACTACAATGTAAATGTACCCTAAGAACTTAATTTATAGAAATTGTCAGTAGGCCAGCTGAATTCCTCAAGAGGGATAGAGAGCAACCTCTTATCACTATGAGTGAAATTCTGGCTCCTTTGAAGTCAACAGGAGTTTTGTAATTAACTTGAGTGGAGTCAAGATTTTCTGGTCAGCCAGGAAGGTTGTTTTATCTACCCATCACATTTATTAACCCTTCCTAGTGACTTTCCAGATCTTATTAAACTTTAAATGTAATGCAACAGCTGCAAGCTAAGTGGGTGCGCAATGCTTAAGAACCTTGGCACAAAAGGACAGCAAAATGCTTGCAAAGGCTGTCATGGCTTTTTTAGGCAGGAAAGTATGCTGTGCACCATGCATGCTTTTATTGGACCATTTGCATTACAACCAGAGCCCCTGTTGTAAACTGAGGGCTCTGATTGGCTGTGTTTGCACCATAAAACAGTAAAATTGGAAAAAGAGAGGGAGAAGAGGATCCAATTCCAGTCTGAAGAAAGGGGGCAGAGATGCAGCTCCCCTCCTCCCCCCTCCTCGACCCCCCACTACTGGAATGGGAACTGAAACTTGCTCAGGGAGCAAGATGAGGGAGAGCTGATTTCCCCACCTGGTGCAGAGCTGTGCAGCTTCAGGGCACAGGTGTCCCAGGGGGAGGTGGGGAAGGGAATGGTCAGCAGAAGTGGGTAGGCTGGGTGGGAGCTGGGAAAAGCTGCCGGGTCAGAGACCTGCGGAAGGGAGCCCTGTCTGAGCTAGGAAGGCTTGAGGCTGCGGGAACCAAAATCTGCCAGGGGGACAATCCACTCTCTGTGGGTGTGAGTGCTGGGAGGTGAGACAGCCCCAAAGAAGGAATGGGCTGAGGAGGCACAAACTGCATGGAAACATGAGGGGACACCTAACCCCATAGAGTTTGCAGAGTGTATTTCAGGAGAAATAAAAGGAAGCCATTTGCCTGGATCACTGTACCACAGGCTTGTCTTGCAGGGATCAGTATGAAGAAGGGAGTTCAGAGTCCCGGGAGCAACAGTACCCTCTTCCCCACCATCCCATGGCAGATCATAGCAGTAACTGTGTTGCCATTTATTGCAATGGGAGTGGATTTTAACCCTAAGGGAAACTACAGGTGAGATCCCCCTGCTGGGCGCCCTCCTCCCATGTGTTGGAATTGTTTACTTAATGTTGCATTTGTAGATTGTATTTGAGCTGTTGGTTTTATTGTTAACTATATATATGTATGTATATGTGTGTGTGTATATATATATGTATATTATCCTTTTTTTTTTTTGCTTGGTCATTTCTGTTCTGTATATAGTTGTATATAAAAAAGAAACCAATGTATCTGTTGGGCTCAGAGTAAATTCTTGGGCAGTGAGAGTGAGGGACACACCTCTCCATGGGACACCTCAGTCAGCAGACCTGCCTGATGGGGTTCCCAGGGCTACTGGCACCCTGAGAATCCAGAATCTGGCAAATCACTTGACTTAGCATGCCGGCACAGGTTACATGAGTATTTAAATAAAGGAATAATGTTTTTGCATTTCTAATATAGATAATATTTAATATTCTCTGGTGTTTAAAAAAATGTGTTTTGAGCCAGGAAAGTTAAAGGACAAGTCTTCATTTAACCAGGGGACCTAGATGAATTATAAAGTCATTCTAAGAGCTGCTAGTGGCATGGGCTTGTGAGGAATCAAGTATCAGTGCTTCTGGCATGCTACAGACATTGAAGACATGGAAATGTTACTTAGCTATTATTTCTCTCCTTTCCTAGAATGGTAAGCTGGGGCAAGCTGGAAGACTGTGAAGTAAAGTTTTTTTTTTATGTTTTCAATACCTCCAAGAAATATTCCATCCATTTAGTGTGAATTTTGAAGATGTATCTGCTCTTAGATGCTTTTGAAATTGGGTTTCGTACTGTATCTTTCATGAGATGACAATTTTTTGTTTATCAGTGAGATTTTTGTCACATAACATCATTAATTGGAGATTCAGTGTCATTTTCTCACTTAGTGTTAAGCAGCAGTTGCTTAGTAACCTGCTTAGTAGCATTGTACTCCCCCCCCCCCCCGATACACTTCTAAATGCAGTTCCATCAAATAAGTGTGCTTTGATTGGGAAGAGTTTTCTTTTCAGGACCAAAAAAATCTTTTTGAAAAACGTAGAGGTAATGAAAGAAGAATTAGATAAGACAAGAATAATAGATCGTCAGCTTTTTGCTTACAGACCAAACTTTTCTGAGGTGCAATGTCAAACTGTAGCATTATCCAAAGAATAATAGTCATTAATCCACATTTTGAAATAAACAGGCCTCTAAATCCTCACAATAATTTTTATTAGAGATTTTGCCACTGACGGTGTCAGTGGTGGTGTTGGTGGCGGGAGAGCGGTGACCACCCGCAGGAGCTGCCAGCAGTGCTTCTGTCAGGGGGTGCACGTGCACCCGCGTGTGCCCCGTATGTGTTGCCAATGGTTAAGGGTGCTAGTTAAGCTTAATTATGTTAATATGGCCTGGCATAGAGAAGACCATCTGGCTTTTTAGCTCTTTTCACTTTTACAAGGATCTGGAGAAAGCTTTGTCTGAAGAGGTCAGATACGTCAGAAATCTTCAAGATTTTTTTACTCAAAATAGTCCATCAAAATGGAGAAGAAATTTTGCCTTTTAATTTTACAGAAGCATAAAATTTGCTATTATCAACTTTATTCCTAGCGAATTGTCCAGATCAGTCTAAATAACTAGTTTAATGCAGGAACAGATGACATAAAAAGATGAAACAGACTGTTTTATTGGTACATCATAATATTTTTTCCCTATATCTCTCTACAATCAGGTAGTCTCTTATCAGCTTCTGAACTTCCATAAATTACAAAAATCAGGGAAGCACAGCTATTATTTTAAAAGGCCAAACTATCAAATCGTTTGCTTGATTTGCTTTGTTTCAGAGCTGCCTTGCCTCCTTTGCAAAAGTCCCACTGATTTCCGTGATGGAGAACCATGACCATAATCCACTTTGTTTTAGGCATAAAAAACAATTTTTTAAAAAAGGCCCTTAAATTGAATTGGGATTAATTAATTTTCCAGAAGAGCTAGTAGCCTGTTGATTAGGGCACAACGTATATGGAAGGCTACAGGTTTAAATCCCTGCTCTACCAGTCTCCCACAACCCAGGTTGGTGTCCTGTATGGCAGGCTACTGGCTATTTGGGGTGAGTCTTGCTCTCATATCAGAGCTATCAAGATTAATCTGATTCTGGTCTCCTATATCACAAGGAAGGTGCTGTAATTGCTGGACTACATATCCTGACATCTCTCACGTTCCAGTTGAGTGACTTTGGGATGATGGGCTGTTCTCAGCTGAAAACCACTTTTCATGCACTCTTTTATTTGCACCTGGGAAACATTTTCCAGGAAAGATTGTATGGAAGCTTGTATGTTTTTGCAATGTTTTACTGTTGACACTTTAGCATTTTCCAACAAAAAGCCTTTCCCCTGAACTTATTCCTAAACAGTTCTAATCTTGTCTTCTTCAAGAAGTAAGAAAATAATCTGGAAAGTGAAAAGAAAATTATGCATTTATCCAGCCTCATTAAGTGACATCTGATTCCTTATTTGTCAGATGTGCTATGGCTCTGTATTAAGCCTGTTCTGCAAATTCCTTTTAAAAGGAGTATTTTTGTCAGTAATTTCAAAACTGTATTTTTCAAGAAAATATTGAATGAATAATAAAATCCAAGTGTGTCTGGACACACTTTAAAAAAAAAAATTATGCATGTAGCAGTATTCAGTTAAAGGTGATTAATGATTGTTAGAAGCATTTGAACAGACTTTGGTCAAGAGGACTGCGAGTCATGGATCTGAGATGGCTGTGAAAAGAGTATCCTAGGATGTATTGAAACAAGGTATTAAACAAGGAACTATTAAAGCTCTGGTAATTTCTTATCTAGAATATTGCATGTAATTCTATGTAATCATAGAATATTAAATCAATGTAATCTATGTCACCCATATTCAAAAAACAGGAATAGGTGCAAAGAAGGGCTAGTAGAATGATCAGGAGAATGGATAGTCTATTTTATGACAGGAAACTAGAAGATATTAGCATGCCTCAGTTATAAAAACAAAAGCTGACAGGAATATGATTACTTCGTATGAATATATCAGAGGATTAAACACCAGGGACAGAGAAAAAAGGACAACGTTGACAGAAGAACAAATGGGTATAAACTGGTCATGAATAAATTTAGCCTGCAAATTAGAAGAAATTTTCTAACCATCACAGGACTGAGGTTGTGGTAAAAAAAATTTCAACAAGTGGAGTTGCAACAAGGCAATCCTGATTAATTTTTGAATGACTCTTAATATTTTTGGGAAGAGGTTATACAATATGTTTGCCTACAATTGCAGAGAACTGGATACCAAAGTCTGGAAAGTCTCTTTCAGTTTTATGTTATGGAAATTGTTGCTGGATGGATTTGGGCTCGTAACTTTTATGTGAATTTTGTTTCTTAGGATGTCAGTGATGATAATATCAATTAACTTGACTTCAGGTCAGCTTACAGAGTCCAGTTCAAATCCTGGTACAATTCCAGTTGAGTTAGACTTGCACTGCCTTACTTCAAGGATCATTTGGTCTATATTTGATAATTTTGACTGGGTTTTTCCAGCTTAACTATCTGTAAATAGTTTTGAATGTAAAATGTTTAGATGATTTGATTCTGAGTCTGCATAATATATCCATGAATTTAAAATTTGTAAGAAAGTAGTTTTAATGTTACAACATAAGGAAACCAATCTTTCCCTCAATAAGTTGAGCTAGTTATGTTGTCAGGTCTCGCCAAATGTCAGCTAGCCTGTGAAGAGCAAGGTTTGTCATTATCAGGAGTCATCTGCCCTAATTTGGTAATTTTTGCTGCTTTCACTGAGTTGTCTTCCTTCTCTAGAAGACAAAACCTGTAATTTTTTGTAGGTACTTCCCAGGTGGTTTTGTTTAAGACCACATTGTTGAACTCTAAGGGTGTTCTGGGGACCAAGGAAGGTTTGGGAAACCAAAATAAAATACAGATAAGTTTAAATATATTTTAATAGTATTTTTAATATTGAAATGCACTGGTATATTAATGATAAAACACTACTTTATATAAATAAAATAATTAAATGTTCATTTTTTATAGAATTTTTAAATCTGTGAAATAGTTGTTAAGTCTAAAGGTCCCAAAGCCTTAAAAGCCTCTAACAGTTGGCCAGCCTGTTAGGACTTTTTACCTAGGTTTAAAAGCTAAGTGTTAAAGAAGAGTTTATCTTGGTTGATCTACAGATGGGCTGTTCAGCAAGAACTGTAGCTCAAAGTTGAAGAGCAAAGATTTTGAACCTGTATTTTAATACTCTAGTACTTGACTTAGTTTCAAAAGATGGCTAAAAAAACTAGAAAATATAGAAATGTGCCTAATAAATTATGTCTTCATTAATATTAATATGCCTAATCTTATCCCTTATTTAAACTATGCCTTGTCATAAATCAGTTCTAACTGGCATAAAACCACTAAATTCATATGCTTTATTTAATGTGTATGTCATCCTTCCCAACAAAGCCTGAAGGCATCTTACAGTAAGAGAAACAGAATACTTATCAAACTGAAGAATGACAAAACATCTTAAATGGGAACTAAAATAGCAACATAAAATGGAGACTCACTAGACACTATATCAACCTGCTTCATTTGCTAAATTCCTGCCCGAACAGAAGGGTCTTACAGCACTTCTGAAAGCTATCTAGGCTCAGTTTCTGGCTGACCTCAAGTTGGAGAGAGTTTAACATCTTAAGATTGACTGCTGAGCATGTTCTCCCACATGTTGTAACCAAATGAATTCAGCATATTGATGGCATCTGTAGGAGTTGCTTTTGGGTGACCTTAGGAATCATGTCCTTCAGCATTTGGGACCTAACAAATTGGTGATTTTGTGCAATTTTCCCCAGAGACTGTTTAATTCAGCCTCTGTAAAAAATGGTAGGCATGGTGGGGGAAAAATAAAAGCCCCAGAGAAAAGGGGCTCTGCAGTCTTGGAGCATGGGAGTAACGAGGAGTGGGGAAGAGGTGAGGCAGGGAACAGCTGCTGATAGCAAGAGGTGGGGATGCTGCACAAGCAGCTGCAACAGGGTCCTGGGCTGCGCTGCAATCTGCAGAGTCCCAGTCCAGCTTCTTGCATATCTGCACCTACTGCCAGCAATGAGCTGGGCCAGGGCTCTAAAGACCCTGGTGCAACCTGCCAGCTGACTGCTACAGCCAGCCTGGGACGCTGGTGCAGCTGCTTGGGCAGCACCCCTGCCCCCTTTCTCCACTGTCCCCCACTCCTCTCTCTATCTCTGTCTCTTCCCTCCAACCCATTCTCCAAGACTGCAAGGCTTCCTACCCTTTTCTCTGTTTTGTTATTTTGGGGTTTTTTTATTAGTGAGCCTCCCTGAATTCACAATTTCTGTGAAAATTGCACAATAGTGAATTCGGTAGGTCCCTAACGATAGGTGTTCCCATTCTTTCCAAGTCAAGCAGTTTGCTTACCACCATCACCTCTGTTTTGCCTAGATTCAGTTCATCTACTGCACCCAGGTACTGGGAAAGGACTGAGACCACAGGGCCTGGGTTAGATCAGAAAGAGAAATAGAATTGGGTGTCATCAGCATACTGATGGCACCTTGTTCCAAATCTCTATGAAGTCTCTCCCAGTGGCTTCATATACATTGAACAGAGGAGGCAACAAGATGGTGCCCTGGGGGGCTCAACAGGAAAGATCCTGAGGGGATGATGAGCACTTACCTATCATCAACATCTGCATGATCATCATTTCCCTGCTAGGGAAGAGTGAAAGCAATTTAGAGTTGCCCAAATCATGCAAACACTTCATCAGACAAAGATTTGGGTGCTAAACAATGACACAGAAAATACAGTACAATTTAGTTGTAATTTCCAATTTTATGGGATCAGTTGTATGGGATTTATATGATATCACTGTAATCAAATATAACATTCTGCAGCATTTATCAATATTACTTTAACTTTCAGGCAGAAAAAGAGCAGTTCAAAGTGAAGGCTAGTCTGGAGTACAGAGTATGACTGCTGGAAGGAAATTCAAATTCAGTTCTAAGGCAATGTAATCTCCTCCAAATATCAGTTAACTTGAACTTCAATTTCAATTAATTTTAAGTGTTTTATTTCCTTGTGTCAAAAGGATTAATGAGAGAATGTAGGGCAGAATCTGATTTACAATGGATTGACTTCAGTGGAGTTACTTTTGATTTATATCAATGCAAGTGACTTCAGAATCAGGCTGTGCATTGTTAGTAGAAAAAGGGACAGCTAAACACCTGTCAACATTATTTTTTAGAACTTTTAGTGAATTTATTTTGAAGAATTTTATTTTGAAGTATAGTGCTTTTATTGAAGATTGGTATGTGAGACCACCTCATAGACCTCTGTGATTTATTATGCTAACCCCCTTATGCTAATTTTAATTACAATTGAAATGAACTCTTCCCCTTGATTTTCAGAAGAAAAGCATATGAGGGCAGCCAGCTTGCATATTTTTCACTTGAAAAATAGAAGCACTAGAAAAGGAAGCAGCAAGATAGCAATAAAATAATAAGCAAACAGCTATTTAAGCAATTTCACACACAAACTCAGATTAATTATGTTCAATAATTTTTAGCTTTTTATTTTCTAGTGCTCAGACATATGCAAGGTATTGTAGAGGTTACACTAGGTCCAAGGATGTCTTATGGCATGTATGTGTTAGGGCAAGGTTGGAATAATGAAGCGTGGTGTCTACCATAATAATCAGAACTTGAGATGGATTTGATACTATCTAGGTATTTATTAGCAATATCTGAAGAAATGATGGTGTTAAAATGCAAGGCAAGTAATAATATAATAGGACTAATTGAAATCCTGTGATGTTATGTTTTGGAAAAAATAGGACTGTAAAATTTTAAAATTCTCTGACAAAAACAGCCTCAAAACTGCATTTTTCACATTAACACTACATTTTTTTTCACATTAAAATTGTGTGGTTTTTGGATGTGAAGTCTGCATTCTTTCAGTTTTTAATATTCATATGTTTTAGTTTTTAAAACTTTTTTCTCAGGTTACCCCACCCCCTTCCTTTGTCTCTGCCCCCATATTTTTAAAGCTCCCTCCATTTTCCCATGAAATCAAGAAAAAGGCAGAGACGGAAGGGAAGGAAGAGGAAATCTAGAAAATATATATTTTTTTAAGTTGAAGATCACCGTCTTGCTGTGGTGATCTGATCCCAGCAGCCTTTCCTGCCCAAGTGCGGGGGGCTGGACCTGGTGATCTGTAAGGTTCTTTCCAGCTCCTAACAATTATGAAGCTTATACTTTCTTTCTTTCTTTCTTTGTTATGAAAAAGCAACAATTTTGAAAAGGGAGCTTTTCACAGAATTAATTTTAGAAAAACCATTCTTTTTTGATGGGGAAAACAGCTTTAAACAAAACAGTTTGAACAGCTCTATTTTGAACATGAGAGACTGCTTTTTTTCCATTTAGCTTCTGTCAGGATGCTTTTGGGATGGGGAAATGTAAACTGAGTATAAGATAAAATTCAGACAGTACTCAAAACGATTTTTGAAAATAATTTATATATATGTGATTGTTTACCTTGGGAGATGGTGGTTAAAGGATGCCAGCGGGGGAGGAGGGATAGTTGGGTATGGATGTGAAATGTAGTGAGAGTATCTGGGGAATCAAGCAAAGAAAAAGGGTAGGGTTGAGGGGAAAGATGAGGATGGGTCTTCTGATTTGGAACTGGAGGGATAGGTTCTGTGAAAATAGAAGAGGACTAACAGTGGGATATCAGCTCCCCATTCTCCTTTCCCACTGATATGCTTAGATCTGGTGCATCTTCTATCCCTGGGCTTCTGGAGGTTTTTCCACAGACATGCTCAGGTAGGTGGCAGGGGGACAGGGAGGGTCTGTACACTTAAAGGCAGTCTGAACCATTTTCCTTAGTCCTTTAAGAAATGAAATGGCTCATCTGGGCAGTCTGAGCTATTAAAATATATATAATCTGCTAAAATGTTTGCTTTTGTCAGCAAAGAGCTTGGATTTAAACAATTTCAACTATTTTAAGTCATTGTCCTGAGTACACATAATTAGAAATTATTACAAAAAAAGTTGGACCAAATTTATCCATAGTATAATTCTACTGACTCACATTATGTTGTAGTTAATTTTGTTACACTGGAGTTGATTTTTGTCCCATCATATATAGGCTATATTTCTAAAAAGACCAGTTTTAAAATTCAAAGCTCACTACAGACCTACTACCTGTATAATTTTCATATTGTTAGGATGGATGAGTCTGAATGAGTTGTGCTGTGGCTATCTTTTGCCACATCCTCCTTTGCTGTGTTGTCTGTGTCATGCTAGGTCATGGGAGGCAGGTCAGGGTCTACTTGGAGAACAAAGTGGGTGAGCAGAGTCCAGACAGGGGCTAGGTCTGGAAGCCAGGCCAGTCTGAGAAGCCGAGGCAGGAAGCCAGAGGGTCATGCAGGGCACAGTCAGAGGACAAGCCAGTTTGAATCACCAGGAGGTTGAGCAGAGAGCTGGGTCTGGACAAAAGCCAAATTAGGAAGCCAAAGTGTTGGGCAGAGCACCACGTCAGGGGGTGGTCTGCTTCAGGTAGCCAAGAGATCAAGCAGAGGCACAAACTGTAAAGGACATTGAGGTACTTGGATAGTGGTTGAGTCCTGTTGTCCAGACATTTCCTCTTCTGGGTTAGGGGATTACATGGCAGCTGACCCTACCTAGGCTCTCCAGTGGCAGGGAGTGGATGGAGGGCTAGACCTAACTGGCTTGCTTAGTTTGAATGGTCAGCCAGAAAGGTGGCAGTCCAACCTGAATCAGGCAGGTTGAAACCGCTGATTCAATGCTGTGGCCTGACACTGCTGTCTTTGAACTACATTAACATATCATTATGTTGTATCAAGAAAGTAACAACTCATTTTACCTAATTTTCAACTCATTAGAACTTTGTGGATTATACAGTTTGACTTGTATCTGATTTTATGTTTCACTTTAGTGAGATTGTGGAAAAGGAGCAGGGACATGAGCAGAAACTTTAGTGATAAATAAATACAGTAGTATATAAAATGTTATTTGAGCCAAAAGATTATTCTTCACCAAATAGAAATCCAATTCAAGTGATGCTAAAATAAAGGACTATGGCACAGAAGGGGAATGAAATTATTAGAAATATGGGAGAAGTTTTTGGAAAAAATAAATAAACAGGGAAGGAATACTGGTATAAAATAATGAATGATCCAGGGAATACAGTCCTATTTGCCTTTTCTCATAGTACAAGAACAAATTCAACAACAATGAAAAGCTATAAATGTAAAGCTGATCAATATAACTTTCCAGTAACAAATAACCCATGGAATGCATTGCTTTTAGATAGTTGTAAAAGTGAATCTTAGTGGTGTTACAGGTCAGCTGGACACTGTGAGTGCATCAATTTTATCACAGGCCAACTGGGCAGTTTGATTCAGTTTTGGATCGAGGAGGCAAAGTTGGAAGTGAAGCAAAGGAAAATTTATTATAGCTTACAGACACACAACAGTTAACAGAAAGATAAATGCAATAAGCAGATAATGCAGTATTAAAGAGCTAATAGTAAATAATAACAACAGATAATAACAACAGATAGATCAGTTCTGTCGCAGGCCAACTGGGCACTGTGAGAGTACTAGCCACTGGTCTGTTCAGAACCGCAGATAGACAGACATAGGTTGGCAACTTATCGATAGTCCCTCAATGCCAGGTACGCGTCAAGTGATTCCAGTGAAGTCAGGCGTCCCTCTATCGATGCTGTGTCAGAGGGTTACCGGGGAGGGTCCCTGGATCAGGATCTGATCCTCAGTCACACCAGGAGTCTAGGTTCTGGGCGTGGAACAGAAATGACCGTTCTGTTCCCTTCTTTCTGCTGGTTATCTGATACACGTGATTGTTATACCTAGTTGTATGGTAATCTGTTGGCCTCAGAGCCCCTCATAATGTTGCCCTATAGCTGTTACGCTATGGGTTTGAAAGGTGTTAAAATTATCATGAAAGGTTACTACCCAGATTAAGGTTTATCCAATAAGCAAATTATGATTCAGCAACTTTAGGTTTGAAATTGACATTGCTCTGCCTAAGTTCCAACCCCTTTTAGGCTTCATTTGAATATGCTTTGTTGGGATATGTTTTCTTGGAATGTGTTGGGTGTGCCAAGCAGTTAGATCCAGTTTTATCATCAAGGCTGAACCCTGAGCAAAAAACCGTTAGGTCTCCTACTCTTACAGCTACAGCTTTGCCTATGGGGCCCAGTCAGTTCCATGAACAGTTAATTTTATTGTTTTGATTAAACTTATGACAGACAAGTTACATTTGCAGTTTACAAAATTACAAGCCTTATATTAACTAATATTACCTGTTTAGGCAAAATACCAAAAGTCTCCAAGAAGCACATATTTATTGTTTATTAATTCCTTTGGTTCTGGCTGTTACAAGTGGGATTAAAGAAAAGGATTAGTCAGAGATGTACACAGTTAAGGTAGTTGGGTAGAGAGAACATAATTCCTCAGGCATGAAGGCAATAAATAAAAATCTGAATAACAAGATTTAGGAAAAATTACCTGTCTGAATAGTATATCCCATGATTATACATTACAATATCTCATTTATCTTCATTTGAAGCATCTAATAGTGACCCCAGTTAGAAACATAGATTCATAGATGTAGGGTCGGAAGGAACCATGTTGATCTTCTAGTCTGACCCCCTGCCCTGGGCAGGAAAGAAAACTGGGCTCAGATGACCCCAGCCAGGTAAATGTTGAGCCTCCTCTTAAAGATCCCCAGGGTAGGAGCCATCACCACTTCTCTTGGAAGTTGGTTCCAGATCCTAGCCACCCTCACTGTGAAGTAGTGCCTTCTAATGTCTAGTCTAAACCTCCTCTCTAGCAATTTATGGTTGTTATTCCTTGTTACTCCAGGAGGAGCTCGGGGGAACAAGGTCTCTCCCAAACCCCACTGGTCCCCCCCAGTAAGTTTATAGGCGGCCACCAGGTCCCCCTTCAGCCTTCTCTTGTGAAGGCTGAACAGGTTAAGGTCCCATAGCTTCTTCTCATAGGGTCTGCCCTGCTGTCCCCAGATCATGCGAGTTGCCCTCCTTTGGACCCTCTCAATACTGTCCACATCCCTCCTGAAGTGCGGTGCCCAGAACTGGATGCAGTACTCCAGCTGTGGCCTAACCAGTGTCGCAAAGAGGGGGAGGATCACCTCCTTGGCCCTGCTTGTGATGCATCTGTGGATGCACAACAAGGTGTGGTTAGCCCTACTGACCGTGTTCTCACATTGTCAGCCCATGTTCATCTTGGAGTCAGGAAGGACTCCAAGATCTCTTTCTGCCACCATGCTTTTGAGAAGCGAGTTCCCCAGCCTATAGATATGCTGGTGGTTCCTACTGCCCAAGTGCAGCACCCTGCACTTGTCAGTATTGAATCCCATCCTATTTTCATTTCCCCTACTGTGAATGAGCTTACTGCTCGCCTGGTGATTTTAGTCCCGATGTCTGTTCTTCCTATCACCAGCCTCTCCTCTGGTCTTCCTCTGTGCCTGCCGCGCTCACCTGCCATGACTTTGATGTTGCTCCTGGTTCAGTTGGATTTTTGTGCGGCACGTGCAAGAGTGTCCAAAATTGAGACTGGGGGGGTCTGTGGGACTTCTGAGGGCTCCTCCTCCCCTACACCCTCACCCGGTCCTCCGGGATGAGCGTCCTCACCGCTCCCTTCAGCAAAGCCTCAGTCCCCCTTTTACCAGGGGTGTTGCCGGGTGAGACCCCGCTGCCTCAGTCCTCAGTCTAGGAGGTTCCAGCCATTTCCTCCCCTACGCTTTTCTAGCGAGGCCACCACTTGGGGTCCATCCGCCTTGGCCGGCCC
Source organism: Crocodylus siamensis (assembly GCF_052110815.1). Lineage (NCBI taxonomy): Eukaryota > Metazoa > Chordata > Crocodylia > Crocodylidae > Crocodylus > Crocodylus siamensis. The sequence goes on along the minus strand of NC_143396.1, from coordinate 86,518,899 downwards.
CAGGGTTGCGTTCCGCACTCTCCCCACCGGGTCCTGCGGTTCCTGGGCGCCCCGCCACCTGACTCACCACTGGTTCTCCATTTTCCTCGCTGAGCGTCCTTGCTCGCTGTGCCAGAAGGTCCGGGCTCCCTGCCGGATGGGGCGTACTGGCTCGTCTGCTTCCTCGTCCGCAACCGAGGTCCATGTCAGCAGCTCTGGCTCGGTGGCTCCGTGCTAGGTGGAGTGGATCCGGCCCTCCACTCTCTTGCCTGTGGCTGTGAACCACGCGGACCACTCTGGGTCCGCGGCTCTGCGCTGGGCGGTGTGGACCCGCCCCTCCGCTCTCTTGCCAGCGGCTGGGATCCACGCCGGCAGCTCCGGCTTGGCGGTCCCGCGCTGAGCGGAGTGGATCCGCCCCTCCGCTCCCTTACTGTCGGCTGGGGAACACGCTGGCAGCTCTGGCTCCGCGGCTCTGTGCTGCGTGGACCCGCCCCTCCGCTCTCTTGCCAGTGGCTGGGATCTGCGCCAGCAGCTCCAGCTCGGCGGTCCCACGCTGAGCGGAGTGGATCTGCCCCTCCACTCCCTTACCATCAGCTGGGGAACACACTGGCAGCTCCGGCTCCGCGACTCTGTGCTGGGCGGTGTGGATCCGGCCCTCCACTTCCGGTCCCGCTGCTCGCCGCCTCAGGTCGGATCCCGGGCTCTCTTTTAATCCTCCCGCTTCATCCGGGTGCCTGGAGCGGGTGAGTGGTTGCTCTACCTCCTGCGCCCAGGCTGAAGGAGCCTCACGGGGCCCCCTAGTCCGGGTAACTCCCGGACACTTCCCACCCCTCAAGATACTACTTAGGGATCTCACAGCCGGGTCTTCTACCCCCGGCACCCGGTGGCCTTCCTCCCCGCATCTGGACAGGAAGTCCGCCACCACATTTAGCTTCCCTGGTTTATAGGCCAGCTGGAAGCGGAAAGGTTGGAGCACTAGCGCCCACCGCATTATACGGGCATTGTCCGTCTTGGCCGTGTGAAGCCATTTCAGCGGGGCATGGTCTGTAACCAATCTGAACTCCCCCCCCAGTAAGTAGTATTTGAAATAGCCGACCCCCCACCGGATTGCCAGACATTCCCTTTCAATAATGGAATACCTGGTTTCCTGCTGATTCAGCTTCCAGCTGGCGTACGCCACAGGCCATTCCAGTCCATCCACCTCTTGCAACAGCACTGCCCCCAAGGCAAACGTGGATGCATCCGTCTGTAGGGTGAATGGGGTGGCAAAATTTGGTGTATGCAGTACCACCTCTTGGGACAGAGCTCTTTTTAGTTCTTCAAATGCCCTCTGCCATTCCTCATTCCAGTCGACCATCCCTCTTCGCTGGCCCTTCATGGCCTCCACCAGTAGCCTGGATAACTCTGCGAACCTGGGAATAAACCGCCTATAATAGCCCGTTAAGCCCAGGAATGCCCTCATGTGTCTCTTGGTGACCGGGGGCTTATAGTTCTTAATAACTGCAATCTTGTCCACCAGGGAATGGACCTGGCCCTGTCCGACCAGGAATCCTAAATACTTTGTCTCACGCCGGGCCAGGGTGCACTTGCCCGGATTGGCTGTTAGGCCTACTTGCCTTAGTTCTCTCAAAACAGCCCGAAGAGCCTGCAGATGTCGCTCCCATGTTTCAGTGTAAATCACAATGTCATCTATGTATGCAGCCGCATATCCCTGATGCAGTGCCAACACCCAGTCCATTAGTCTCTGAAATGTCGCCGCCGCCCCATTGAGGCCGAAGGGCATCCTCTTAAATTCAAATAGGCCCCAAGGGGTACCGAAAGCTGTTTTCTGTTGGTCCTGTTGGCGTAATGGAATTTGCCAGTATCCCTTGGATAAGTCCAAGGTCGAAATAAACTGTGCCTGGCCGATATGCTCCACTAAATCATTCACTTGTGGCATTGGAAAAGCGTCAAACTGCGTGAATGCATTGAGTTTTCTAAAATCCACACAGAGTCTCAATGTGCCATCTGCTTTCTCCACCGGCACTAAAGGGCTGCACCATGGACTGCGCGAGGGTGTTATAACGCCCTGCTTTAACATTTCCTCCAACTCCTCCCTAATCGGTTGGCATTTGTAATAAGGGATACGCCACCACCTCTCACGTACTATCTGACCTTCCCTAGTAATGATCTTATGTTCCACCCCACGCACCTTCCCCGGCCGTTCTGAGAAAACATCTCGGAATTCTTCCGCTAGCTCCTCCAGCTGCTGACGCTGGGTCCTCTCCAACTGCTTCCCTAACTGTACCTCCTTTTTGTTCTTCCAGCACTCTAGAAGGTCCTGGAGATCAGTATCCTCCTCCTCCCCATCAGGGCCCGGGGACATGATAAGTCCTTCCTGTTCATGCCATTCCTTCAATAGATTGACATGGTAAATCTGTTTCTGGCACCTGGCTCCGGGTCGCCTCACCTCATAATCTACGGATCCCACTCGCCTTGTGATCACAAATGGACCCTGCCATTGCGTTAGGAATTTGCTTGTGGCATTGGGTAGTAGCACCAGTACCTTCTGCCCGGCCATGAATTCCCTAGCCTGCGTGGATTCATCATACCTCTCCTTTTGCTTCACTTGGGCCTGTTCCAACCTGTCCTGAGCTATCCGTTGCACTGTCTGCAGACGTTCTCTGAGATCCCGCACCCACTCGTGAGCCCTTTGGCCTGGGCTAGGGTCCGCCTCCCAGCCTTCCCGAGTCAGGTCTAATAGACTTCGTGGGCGATGCCAAAAATTAACTCAAAGGGCGAATATCCCATCGAGGCCTGTGGGGCATCCCTCATGGCAAACAAGAGTGGGGGAATCATTCAACTCCATTTCCGCGGCTCCCTCTGAGTACATTTTCTTAACATGCTCTTTAGGGTGCCATTAAACCTCTCAACTAGACCATTAGTCTGCAGATGGTATACCGCTGTTCTTAAGTGACGTATCTGAAGTACTTTACACAAGGCTTCCAATACGGCTGACATAAAATTGGACCCCTGATCCGTAATGATCTTCCTGGGGAATGCCAAATCTAGATACCCACTGCATCAGTACCTCTGCGACCTTGGAAGCTGTCACCGTTCTCAAGGGTACGGCGTCTGGAAACCTGGTCGCATAGTCTATTAGAACCAATATGTACTGGTGACCTGCCACCCCGCGAGGCAGCGGTCCCACCACGTCCAGGGCTATTCTCGCAAACGGCTCCCTGATCAATGGCATAGGTATCAGTGGAGCCTTCGGGGGTTTATGGGTGCTCACCCTTTGGCACTCCTTACAGGCCTGGCAATACTTCTCCACATCTTCATATAAATGTGGCCAAAAGCACCACTGGGTCAGACGTGCCTCGGTCTTATTTTTACTTAAGTGCCCCACCAGCGGGTTCTTATGAGCTAGCCATAGCAGCTGTTCCCGATAGACCCAGGGAATGATTAACTGTGCCATCTCCTTCCCATCCGGCCCACCTTGCCAGATCCTGTATAACAGGCCGTTTCAGAGTTCTACCCTGGGGGATGTCTCACCACACTCAGGGTGTCTTACCTGACCCCGGGTACCCGCTGCGTCTATCTGCAGAAATGGCAGCAGCTCCGGATCCGCCTCTTGCACGACCCGGAATTGGCTGGCCGGTGCCACGTCTTCTAGAGTCAGCTGGCTCTGGCTCATCGTCCTCGGTGCCCACCAGCCCATCTCTGATCCTGCCTGTTCCCCGCTCTGGGCGGCCAGCAGGTCAAATATTTCCGGCCAGTCTCTGCCTAAGATCATCGGGTACAGGATCTCTTCTTTGAGACCTATCAGTAGGCTCCACTGGACGCCCTGCACTTGTATTGTCATTAGTCTCCGTTCTATATAACCCTTCCGCCTATGCAAACAAATCCTGTTTACCCCTGAACACCGGGGTATATTTTCCCAGGAAACAAGGGAGGGCCTAATCAAAGACTGGGCGCAGCCTGTATCAACTACGGCCTAGACTGGGAACCCCTCCACCCACGCCTGAACCTGTGGTAATGGTTGCACCAGGACTTGTCCCTGACTCCCAACCCCACAGTCCATGGATTCGACCTCCCGTGGAAGTCCTTCTACCTGGCACCCATCTGACAAACCTGGCTCATTAACCAAACTGAACTGACTCCCTCGCAGGCAATGCCTGGCTATATGCCCCTTCTGCCCACAGGTAAAGCAAGCCAGATTAAGCGGGGTCTTCTTATGCCCCATCTTAAGGTCTGTATTCCTGTTCCCTGGGACCTCTGCCCCTTTGAGATTCCTCCCTTGCCTCCGGCCCCCTTGAGCTGTGTCGAACTGTACAGCTAGCTGTAGGGCCTCTCTTGATGATGTGGGACAGTGGCACTTTACCCACCTTTGAGTATCCTCCTCAAGATCATTAATAAATTGCTCGAGGAGGATTTAGTCACAAGCTTGCTCTTTGGACAACAGTTCTGGCCTCAGCCACTTATTCAAAAGATCTGCCAAGCATTGCCACAGTGCGAGGGGGGATTTCCTCTCCCCCGCCTTCCTTGCTCGAAAAGCTTGGCGATGCTTTTCCGGCGTGATTTCCAGCCGGTGTCACCCCTTCCCCTGCAAGCTGGTTCCAGGCCCTAGCCACCCTGACTGTGAAGTAGCGCCTCCTAATATCTAATCTAAACCTACCCTCCGCCAGCTTGTGACCATTATTCCTGGTCACTCCTGGCAGCACATGGGGGAACAGGGACTCCCCCAATACCTGCTGATCCCCCTTGACCAGTTTGTAGCAGGCCACAAGGTCCCCCCTTAACCTTCTCTTGTGGAGGCTAAACAGGTTCAGGTCCCGTAGCATCTCCTCATAAGGCCTGCCCTGCTGACCCCTGATCATACGAGTGGCCCTCCTCTGGACTCTTTCCATATCGTCCACGTCCCTCTTGAAGTGTGGCGCCCAGAACTGGATGCAGTACTCCAGCTGCGGCCTGACCAGTGCCGCATAGAGAGGGAGGATCACCTCCCTGGACCTGCTTGAGATGCATCTGTGGATGCATGACAGGGTACGGTTGGCCTTCTTGACTGCCTCCCCACACTGCTGGCCCATGTTCATCGTGGAGTCAATGACGACTCCAAGATCCTTTTCCGTCTCTGTGCTGGCAAGAGGGGAGTTCCCCAACCTGTAAGTGTGGTGCCGGTTCTTCCTCCCCATGTGCAACACCTTGCACTTATCAGTGTTAAACCCCATCCTATTCTCATCCGCCCACCGTTGCAACCTGTCAAGGTCAGCTTGTAGCCTATTGAACCCTTCTAGTGCACCCACATCCCCCCACATCTTAGTGTCATCAGCAAACTTGAACAGGGTGCTTTCTACCCCCTCATCCAAGTCACTGATGAAGATGTTGAACAGTGCGGGCCCGAGGACCGAGCCCTGCGGAACCCCACTGCCCACGTCCTTCCAGGTCGAGAAGAACCCATCCACTACCACCCTCTGGGTGCAGCCCTCCAACCAGTTAGCGACCCATTTGACTGTGTGGGCATCGACACCACAGTCTCCCAGCTTTTTGATGAGGACAGGGTGAGAGACAGTGTCGAAAGCCTTCCGGAAGTCCAGAAAGACTACATCCACAGCAACCCCTGCGTCTAATGATTTGGTGACCTGATCGTAAAAGGCCACCAGGTTGGTCTGACAAGACCTGCCACTGATGAACCCATGTTGGTTGCCCCTGAGCATGCATTCCCCCGCAAGGCCCTCCTGGATGTGTGCCAGGATAATTTTTTCAAAGAGCTTACCCGGGATTGAGGTAAGACTAACTGGCCTGTAATTTCCCGGGTCCTCTTTTTTTCCCTTTTTGAAGATAGGGACCACATTGGCCCTCTTCCAGTCCTCCGGCACCTCACCAGAGCACCACGAGTGCTCATAGAGCCGCGCCAGGGGTCCCTCAATCACCTCGGCCAGTTCCTGTAGAACCCTAGGGTGAAGATCGTCCGGAGCAGCGGACTTGAACACGAGTATCTCGGCTTTTACTCTATCATAGTCTAGCATGGCAGTCCGAGACATTTCCCTATAGGCCGCTTGTGCCTGACCTATCAACAATGTCCCCAGTTGACCTGCCCACTTGGTCTTCTCGATACCTCCTGCTAATGCGGCTCTTTCAAATATTTCCAAGAAGGCCTCAGGGTCATCGTCCCTCGTCATCTTGGGCATACGACATTCGCCAAGCCCCTTGTGCATCCATAACTGTTGCTGCAGCATGTGCTCTTGCAGCATGGTCTGACGCATGGCCAGCTGTTGCTGCTGCTGTAATACTTGTACCAGCAGGCTCATGACCTGCTGCAGAGTTTCCGTACCGGCTAAACCGGTCTGGTGCTCCATTGTTCTCACCCACTGGTGTCACGAAGGCCACTGCCGGACAAATATCCGAAGAGAAGATTCCCAGCCAATGCACCACTGTGAACGAGCCTACCACTCACCTGGCGATCTTAGTCCCGATGTCTGTTCTTCCTATCACCAGCCTCTCCTCTGGTCTTCCTCTGCGTCTGCCGCGCTCGCCTGCCACAAATCTTTAGCCTGGAAAAGTACAGGCTCAGGGGTGATCTGATGGCCACCTATAAGTTTATCAGGGGTGACCACCAGGATCTGGGGGAACGTCTGTTCACCAGAGCGCCCTAAGGGATGACGAGGTCGAACGGACACAAACTCCTGCAAGACCATTTCAGGCTGGACATAAGGAAGAATTTCTTTACTGTCCAAGCCCCCAAGGTCTGGAACAGTCTGCCAGCGGAGGTGGTTCAAGCACCTACATTGAACACCTTCAAGAGTAAATTGGATGCTTATCTTGCTGGGATCCTATGACCCCAGCTGACTTCCTGCCCCTTGGGCAGGGGGCTGGACTCGATGATCTCCCGAGGTCCCTTCCAGCCCTAATGTCTATGAAATCTATGATGTTGCTCCTGGTTCAGTTGGATTTTTGTGCGGCACGTGCAAGAGTGTCCGAAATTGAAACTGGGGGGTCTGTGGGACTTCTGAGGGCTCCTCCTCCCCTACACCCTCACCCGGTCCTCCGGGATGAGCGTCCTCACCGCTCCCTTCAGCAAAGCCTCAGTCCCCCTTTTACCAGGGGTGTTGCCGGGTGAGACCCCGCTGCCTCAGTCCTCAGTCTAGGAGGTTCCAGCCATTTCCTCCCCTACGCTTTTCTAGCGAGGCCACCACTTGGGGTCCATCCGCCTTGGCCGGCCCCAGGGTTGCGTTCCGCACTCTCCCCACCGGGTCCTGCAGTTCCTGGGCGCCCCGCCGCCTGACTCACCACCGGTTCCCCATTTTCCTCGCCGAGCGTCCTTGCTCGCTGTGCCAGAAGGTCCGGGCTCCCTGCCGGATGGGGCGTACTGGCTCGTCTGCTTCCTCGTCTGCAACTAAGGTCCATGTCAGCAGCTCTGGCTCGGCGGCTCCGTGCTGGGCAGAGTGGATCCGGCCCTCCACTCTCTTGCCTGCGGCTGTGAACCATGTGGACCGCTCTGGGTCCGCGGCTCTGCGCTGGGCGGTGTGGACCCGCCCCTCCGCTCTCTTGCCAGGGGCTGAGATCCGCGCCGGCAGCTCCGGCTCGGCAGTCCCGCGCTGAGCGGAGTGGATGCGCCCCTCTGCTCCCTTACCGTCGGCTGGGGAACACGCTGGCAGCTCCGGCTCCGCGGCTCTGTGCTGGGCAGCATGGATCCGCCCCTCCGCTTCCGGTCCCGCTGCTCGCCGCCTCAGGTCAGATCCCGGGCTCTCTTTTAATCCTCCCGCTTCATCCGGGTGCCTGGAGCAGGTGAGTGGTTGCTCCACCCCCTGCGCCCGGGCTGAAGGAGCCGCACAGGGCCCCCTAGTCCGGGTAACTCCCAGACACCTACCCCTGTAACCTGTCCAGGTCCTGCTGTAATCTGTCCTTCCCTTCTAGTATGCCTACCTCACCCCAAATCTTAGTGTCATCTGTGAATTTAAACAGGCTGCTTTTCACCCTATCATTCAAGTTGCTAATAAAGCAATTGAACAGTGCAGGCCCAAGGACCGAGCCCTGGGGGACCCCACTGCCCACTTCCCTCCAGGTCGAAAATGATCCGTCCACCACCACTCTCTGAGTATGACCACTCAGCCAATTTGCAATCCATCTGACTGTGTAGGCATCAGTGCCACAGTCACCTAGTTTACTGATTCATAAACAAGATACTATACAAGAAAAACCATTACTGTAATCATCATGACAGATACTCTGACACTATTCCTGTTGCGTATAACAATTGTATGCACATTTACCATAGCGCCTACTTTTGGAAACACTCTAAACAACAGAAAACCATGTCCATTATACAAATGCACATGGCACATGTGAATACCAATTAATAATATATTTGTATCTTTAAAGAGGAATGTATAAGTAATTAGTATAGCATTTTGGGTGATTCATCTCGAGTAAATCTGGCAAGGCTCATTAGATAATAGAAGAAAATCAACCTGATGGATTAGACTGAGTTTCTAGAATTGTAATTAAATCTTGCCTTGGCTTGTTCATGTATCAGTAAACTAATTGTATTTAGCCTAACAGTTGTTTCAAGACTGGACAAAATTAAATTAATTTCCCTAGCAGTGAACTGTAAGAGAGCAACATATAGGAAACTGCTCAACCATTCAAACCATCAGTTCATAAAGTAAAGTTACATTGCTGTTGTTTGTACATTCAATAAGAGGAGCCATTAAACCAATTATGTCTAAACTTAAAGGTACACAGACCATTAGCAATCCATCTTTTGGTTATAAAATTAAACAGTGCTTATCATATTGTATCACTGGGTTCCTAGAAATTAATAAGAAAATAACATGGAAAGATTTATCTTCTGTATTCAGTTCTAAAAAGCTGAAATATCACTTGAGAAATCCATTGCATAGTTGACACTATTGGATTAACTGGAGCACCTAATACACAAGATGCTTTTCTTACCTCCTGCATTTCCTATTTTCTTATTATTTGCTTGTAGTTGCTTTCTTTGATCCATTCTTTATGTGAATTCAAGGGTCATGATAATTAATTTCAAGTTTCCCTCTTATTGTTCAATTCTTCCCTTTCAGTAAAAAATAGGTCCAGGATGGTGTACTCTCATTTACGTTTACTTACATTTTAGCACTTGCATTCCAATATAAAACGTGAACGTTGGCCTCAATGGCATTAGGCAATAAAATTCCCAAATGCACAGAATTTGTGGCACTTAAATATGTTGATTTATTATATAATTAATATAAAAATTATGAGGTCAGCATTAAAGTTTTACATTGAATTAAAGCTTGGTGAAATGAGGGTATATTGTCTTTTTTGGTGTCTGTTGGAGATGAAACTGACAGCTTTTATGTAGCATTGGAGAGAGCTATCAATAGTGCAGTAAGCAATAGACAGGTACACAGAAAGGTTTAGACCTTTTCTCTAATGTTTTTTTTTCAAGGTTTTGGGTGGATGTGGTGTTACCTGCCACAGCCTTAACTATTACAAAATAGAGATTCTTTTTGGTTTTTTTGGAATTTAGTAGTCCTTTTTAGGAGGGTACTGGAATCTCTCTTCTGTTCATCTGTCTGTCTGTCCATCCTTGCTTTTCTTCCCCCTAACCTACCCACTAAATTGAAGTGGCACACAAGCAGCTATGATCATTTTAAATAATGATACTAATTAGAATAGATGGGAAAATAGGGTTGAATAAAAAAGGAAGCAATCTTAGAATTTACCCATGGACTCTGGAGGGGAAAAAAGGTAACATCATTGTCTGTTATTTTTTAAACTTCTGTAATATGAAAAAAGCAATGGGTAATGGTCTTAGCATGGTTTTAGACATAAGCTAAGGCATATCTACTTCTCTGCTCTTTCTGTGTGTAAAATGGGGATAATTGTTTAACTCACAGGAATGATATTATTTAGAATTATATTTTATTTTGAGGATCAGAAGCTTTCTTTATGTTCTAGTTATTACCATTACCTCTTTTAACACAATTATTTTAGGTTGTAGTCAGAGGTAAAAATGGAACCAACATTATTCTGTACAAGATGGTGAGGTTGTATTTAAGACTGTCTTCCTAAAGGTGGAAGGCTGGTTTCATTTCTCTCTCTGATTCTGGCTACAGGGTTGACCCAAGGTCTCCTCCTCTAAATGAGTATTGTAGTCAGCAGGCTATATAGTAGTGTGAGGTGGCCCCTCCAATCCTTTCTGTTGAAGCTGGTTCATCCTGAATAAATTAAATAGTCCTTAAGACAAAGGGAAAGATAATGATAGTTTAGCTGCTGGTTAGAACAGTTATTTAGGATGTGGAATTGGATTTGGATTGTGCTGTAGTAGCTGGTCTAGGATCCTTTAGTAGCTGTTTTGTTATTTAAATAGAGTACTTCAGTTCTGTCAAGAAAGATGGAGAGGCTCCTATCTTTCTACCTGCAATATAAAATACCCAGTCACTTGGTGATTCCAGACCTACAGAGCAAAGATATCTTGAACTTAGATTTCCCACATCCTGGTTGAGTACTCTAGCTACTGAGCTCTTGAGTAAAATGCAGAAGACCATTCCTCTTCCAGCAGTTTTTTGAACCACTCACTTATTTACTTCTCCTCTGCCCTCTCCCCCAACTTAGAAATTACCTAAAGTGACATATTTGGTTTTGCTTTAGTCTGAACTGAATTGTCTTTTCAATTCAGGTGCTGAGCTGAAAAAACTTATTCACACAGTCATATTTTGGATGGATATGCTCAGATACTGGAAGGTCCCAGAACTTGTAAATGCTTATTACTCTACCCAAGTTTCTACTTTCAGGCCTTTAATTTCACTGGTCATTTCCTAATGCCAAAAATAAAATGAATAGAAATATTCATAACAGATAAAACGTGGATTAGATTTTGGAATTTAAGTCCAACACTTAAACACAATTTCACTTCAACAAATTTTACCATTTGTTCTCTCTCTTGACCCTCCTGTAAAGTTAATGTCTATGGAAGCTTTCACAACTAGCTCTACTTCATAGTTGAATAGACTCACAGAAGACCACAAAATAGTCCTGTCATATTTCTCAGTGCTGTCTGTGAAACCTCATAAGTACTCCTGTGATATAATATACATTATATATATTCTTCCATGTAGTTGCTTGTACTTATGCGATTATTTGCATCCTAAGACTTGCAACAAAATGGTCACCAAGAAGACAAGAAAGCTGGTTGAGTGCAGCAAAATACTTTGACATTGAAAGGAACCCTTCATACTTGATAGATCACTGAAGTGATCAAGAAGTGACAACTCTATAAGGATATGAGTGACCATCAGGGATCATAGTCCATGACAAGTTTGACATTAGTGAAAAGTTAAGCTGGGATATATATTTATGACAAGACTTGTTTTTTTTTTCTTGTTTTCTAAGAGTATGTTCAAGTGTTACATTTAGATTACCAAACCAAGGCTAAGATATTATAGGTGGTCTGGCATACAAGAGTTCACAGGGATTAGGTTGCCCTGAAAATGGTGCATCCAATCTAAAATTAGTTCATGTCAGATGTTGACTAACTTTAGATTGATAAGGGTTAACCCAACCTCAAGGATGTAGAGTCAACAACCCCTCTGGGTAGTCTCTTCCACTGCTTTACTACCTTCCTGTGAAAGAGTTTTTCCTAATATCTAATATAAACTTCCCTTACTGCAACTTGAGACCATTGCTCCTTCTTCTATCATATGGCACCACTAAGAACAGTCTAGCTCCATCATTTTGGAACCAGCCTTCAGGCAGTTGAATGCAGCTATTAAATCCCCCTTCAGTCTTCTCTTCTCCAGACTAAATAAGCCCAATTACCTCAGCCTTTCATCATAAATTGTGTCCCAACCCCCTTACCACTTTCATTGCCCTCTGCTGGACTCTCTCCAATTTGTTCATGTCCTTTCCATAGTGGGGGTCCAAAACTGGGCACAGTAATCCAGATGTGGCCTCACCTGTGCCAAATAGAGGAGAATAATCATTTCCTTCAGTCTCCTGGCAGCTCTCCTCCTAATGCAGCCCAGTATGCCATTAGCCTTCTTTGCAACAACGGTATACTCTTGGCTCATTCAGTGTAGGAACCTGGCACACTCAGGTAATTTTCTGAAGAGTTGCTGGTTGACCAGTCAGTCTCCAGTCTCTACCAGTGTGTGTGAAATGCAAAACATTGAACTTCTCCTTACTGAATCTCATGAAATTTCTTTTGGTCTTATCCTCCATTTTTTTGAGATCTCTCTGAATCCTAGCCCTACCCTCCACCCTCCTACTATTCCCCCCAGCTGGGTGACATCTAAAAACTTGCTGAGGGTGTACTCCATCCCATCTTTTAGATCAATGAAGATATTGAACAAAACTGGCCCCAGGACCGACCCCTGGAGCACTCCACTTGATACTTGCTGCTAACTAGACAGTGAGGCATTGATCACTATCATCTGAGCAAAACAGTCTAGCCAGTTTTCTATCTTACAATCCATTCATCCAACCTATACGTCCTTAGCTTGTTGCAAAAATGTTGTGGGAAACCATATCCAAAGCCTTGCTAAAGTCAAGCTATATCATGGCCACTGCTTTTCCCACATCCACAGAGCCACTCACTTCATCATAGAAGGCAATCAGGTTGGTCAGGCATAACTTGCCTGTGGTGAATCTGTGCCAACTGTCCCTAATGACCTTCTTCTCCAAGTGCTTAGAAATGCATTCCTTGAGGACCTGCTCCATGATGTTTCCAGGGACTGAGTTGAGGCTGACTAGTCAGTAGTTCCCTAGACTTTTCTTCTTCCCTTTCTTAAAGATGGACACTGTATTTGCCCTTTTCCAATCATCCAGAACCTCTCCCAATCTCCATGCATTTTCAAAGACAATGGTCAGGAGCTCTGCAATCACATCAGCTAACTCCCTCAGCAGCCTAGGATACATCATGTCTGGCCCCATAGACTTGTACACGGCCAGCTTTTCTAAATAGTCTCTAACCTGTTCTCTTGGCACTGTTTGCTGCTTACTCCCACACTGTGCTGCCAGGCGCAGTAGTCTGGGAGCTGACCTTGCCTGTGAAGACTGAGGTGAAAAATGCATGAAATACTTCAGCCTTTTTTCACATCATCTAACGCTAAGTTGCCTCACTGCTTCAGTGAGAGGCCTACACTTTTCCTGATCTTCCTTTTGTTGCTGACATAGTTGTAGAAACCTTCTTCTTACTCTTCATGTCCCTTGCTAGCTGCAACTCCAGCTGTACTTTGGTCTTTCTGATTTCATCCCTACATGCCTGAGTAATACTCTTATACTCTTCCCTATTCATTTGTCTAAGTTTCCACTTCTTGTAAGTGTCCTTCTTCTGTTTTAGCTCACTGTAGAGTTCCCTGCTAAGCCAAGCTAGTCTTCTGCCACACCTTCTAGTCTTCCTGCATATCAGGAAGGTTCATTCCTATCCCCTCAGTTAGGTTTCTTTAAATTACAGCCAGGTCTTCTGGACTCCTTTCCCCCTCAGACTGGCCTCCTAGGGGAACCTACCCACCAGATACCCTTCTACCCTACCCAACTCAGTGAGTTGACGTCTACATTTTCTGAAGTCCAGGGTCTTTACTCCACTGCTCTCGTTCTTTCCTATTCTCAGGATCCTGAACTCAGACATCTCATGGTCGCTGATGCCCAAGTTGCCATTGGTTCTGGATGGTTCACAAATCCTTCTCTATTTTTGAACAACAGGTCAAGAAGAACATGGCTCTTACTTGGCCTCTCTAACACCTGCATTAGGAAGTTGTCTCCAAGTCCAAACACTTCCTGAATTACCTGTGCACTGCTGTATTGCCCTCCCAGCAGATGTCAGGGTGACTGAAATCTTCCATGAGAACCAGAGTCTGTGATTGGGAACCTTCCACTAGCTGTTTGAAGAAAACCTCATCCACCTCATCCACCTAGTCTGGTGGTCTATAGCACACAGCCACCATAACATCAACCTTGTTGCTCTCCCCTGTGACCCCAACTCAGAGACTTTTAACAGGCCTATCTCCAGTTTCATGCTGGAGCTCTGAGCAATCATACAGCTCTTTTACATATAGTGCAACTCCTCCTCTTCCCCCATGCTTGTCCTTCCTGAATACTTTGTAGCCATCCATGACAGTGCTCCAGTCATGACAGCTATCTCAGGAAGTCTCTGTTATTTTAATCATGTCATAGTTCCATAACTGTGCAAGGACTTCCCATTCTTCCTGCTTGTTTTCCTGGCTCCACTCATTCATGTATAGACACCTGAGGAAACTAGCTGATTACCCTACTTTCTCAGAAAGAATGAGAGAGCCTCCCCTGTTGCCTGCTCCTTGTGCTTCCTCCAGGTCACCCACTTCCTCATGTATCTCAGGGCTTTGGTCTCCATCCCCTGGTGAACCTATTTTAAAGCCCTCCTCACCAGGTTACTGAGCCTGCCTGCAAAGATACCCTTCTACCCTTCCCTTTCTTCATCAGGTGGACCCCATCCTTTCCTAGCAATCCTTTTTGTTGTAACAACCTCCCATGTTTGAAGAAGTCAAAGGCTTGCTATCTGCACAGCTATGCATTCATCTACAGGATGTATCTGCTCTTCCCTGGGCCCTTCTCCTTGATGGAAGGATTGAGGAGAACACCACCTGGGCTCCCATCCCCTTCAGCCTTGTATCCAGAGCCTTGTTATCACTTTTGATCTGCTCAGGGTCACCCCTGTCAGTATCATTTATGGCCACATGGATGAGCAGCATGGGGTAGTGGTCAGAGAGCCAGATGAGTCTTGGTAATCCCTCCATGACATCTCAGATCTGGGCTCTGGGCAAGCAGGAGACCCTCCAAGACCACAGGTCAGGCTAGCAGATGGATGCCTGTACCTTCCACAGAAGAGAGTCTCCAACTACCAGCCATCGCTTCCTCTTGGTAGCAGTGGTCTTGATCCTTCCAATCTTGGAGGTGCCTGGTCTGGCCTCTTTTACCAATGGAACATGCTCCTCCTCCTCTGTTATGAGGGCTATAGGCAAACTGTTGAAGGTGGGGTTGAAGATGTCTGCTCGCTGCCAGCAGTCTCCTCCAGCATTAAATTGATGAAGCTGTCATGGTGGAGGATGCTTCAGAGCCTTGCCATCTCCTTCTGTAGTTCTCATGCCTGTTCCCTGAGGGACACCACCAGGAGAGACTGCTCACATCACAGGTATTCTCCCACTGGGCTGTCACGGGAAAGAATGTGAAAACTACAGCACCAATCCAGGACCTGGGTGAACGGTTCTGCCTTGATAGTGGTAGATGATCCTGCCTTGACAGACACCTTACAGGTGCAAGCAGAAGAAAAGAAAGGTGGTGGTGGCGGTGGCAGTGGCTCTGGCATTGCGATGTCTTTCAGCCATTTCTCTGGGTCTCTCAGTCCACCTCCTTTTTCTTCGTCCCCTCATTCCAATAAGATTTTTCCTAGCAAGCTCCCCTGTAAGCTGGCCTGCAAGCTGCTCCTTGGTCCTATAATATTCCTTTTTCCCTAACCTGCTTCTTCTCACCAAGCTTACAGTGAAGGAGGTGTGGGAGACAGTTTCCAGGGAAACTTTGTAGTAAACTCCCCCTCACTTAGTGGTAGGACAAGGAATAGAACCTGATCTCCAGGGTGTTTGTACATGTGATGCCATTACCATATACACGTGATGAAAATGTCACTTTGTGTTTCTTAATGGTGTCACTCTGTACGTGTGCAAGAGTTTGGGGGGTTTTAAATGAGTTTGCATCATTGCAAACTAAACTACATTGTGACATAGTTTAGTTTTCAATGTTGCAAATAACAACAACACAACTGTTAGTTCAGCCCCTGGCTGTGGGAGAAGGGGAAGACTCTGCAGAAAAAAAGGATTGGGCCCCTCACTGCTTCTGCTTTCAGCAGGCTTCTGCAGCTGGCAGGTTGCCTGGGGCTGCCTGGGAATGGGCTGGCTTGCCCCTGAGAAAATGCAGGAAGGTAGAAGCAGGGCAGCTGGGTTTCCTGCTGGTTGGAGAAGATGGCAGGGATGGTATGCAGGATGCTGGAAGTCCAATGAGCTTGGGGAAGTGTTGGATCAGGCACCTCTGAGCTGGGTTAGCACCTGGCCTGCTAGCAGCCTGCCTGGGCTTGCAGAGCCTTATGCACAGTCCCTGCTGCCTTCTCTGACTGCCAGCAAACCCAACTGCCCTCCTGCCACCTTCCTGTGCTGCCCCAGGGGCAAGCCACCCTGTTCCCAGGTGGCCCCAGACAGCCTTCCAGCCACTGGATCCTGCTGAAAGTAGAAGCAGTGAGGAGCCAGATCCTTTTTGGTGGAACCTGACTACCTCTCCCATAGCCTGGGGTTAAGTTGCCAGTGGTCTGAGGAGCCTCTGAGCTGTCGGGGGGCCCCAGGCCTTCTCTCCATGGCAGCAGCAATCCCCGGGGTTGCACAGTGGCACCCCCTGGGGTTGCCCAGATGGGCTGCTAGTGATCTGGGTGCTGTCCCAGCTCAGAGACAGTATCCAGCTTGATCCAACTGTTCCCTGAGCCCACCCACTGGAAGTCCACTGGGTACTGCTCCATGGCTGGGCTCAGGGAACAGTTGGATTGGGCTGGGTACTACCTCCGAGCTGGGGCAGCACCCAGCTTGCTAGCAGCCCACCTGGGCAACCCCAGGGGGTGCCACTGTGGAGGGAAGGACCAGGGCCCCTCGCAGCTCAGGGGCCACTTGGCCCACCAGCAGCTTGTCTCCCGGCCGTAGGCTGGCTCTGGCTCTGACCAAAAAAAACCAAACAAAGTTTGGCCCCCTCACTGTAACATGACGTAAAAATTGAAATGGTTGGTTTCAGTTAAAAACCCACCATTTAAATTTAGGGGGCGTAGAATAAAACTTGGAGAACTAAACCTCTGCCATGTGTACAAGCACCCCCAGATTCCAGGTTAGAACCTTTACCACTGAGCCATCCCTCCTTCCCTGGGTATTAAAATAACATCACACTTTGGGAGAGTAGGCAATGTTACAACAACCAATGCATATTCTTTTATACATCTTGGTTGGTAATTGTACCCAGTACCAAATGTTTTCAATGTACAAAAAGCCAAAGTTCAGTGGTTCACCTGTACAATGACACAAGGTAGCAGCAAAAGATTGATAAATAAACTCTAGATTGTGCTGTTTGGCTATATGTCTGCCTTTAAGATAAGGAAGGTTCTGGGAAGTTATCAGAATGATTGTTTCTTACTGAAAGACAATCTCTTTGAGTTCCTGTTGCACAGGAAACTTTACTGTCAGCACCAATATTTCAAATAGTTTGTGAAAATTGTGTGTGCCCCAGAGCTACAAAGAGAAGTTTCTGCCTTTTCCATGAGGACTGTGCTTTACTTAGTCATTGTGCAGAACACTTCAAAGAAGGACAAGTCTTCTTGTACTGATTAGCATGATGGCAAGGGACGTTCTGGCCCACGTTCGTTGGCATTTTTTTAATTCATATGCCAGTTTTCTAGTTAAAAAATAGCTTAAACCAGCACATCTCTGTTCCCTGTGTGTGGGTTGGAGCCTGAAGGCCAGATTCTGATCCCACACTGCTTTTATGGGTGGTAACTCCTCTTATATCAGTGAAGTTCTAATTTATTGTGAACCGTGATCATAGGGAGACTCCCAGACAATTCTGTCCTCATTTTTTCTTTTTTTTTCTAATGATTTTTGCAGACAGTTTTTGCTCATTATAGATCTGCCAAATTTATACACAGGATAGAGAAGTTTTGCTTTATTGTGTGTAGAGAATTTCAAAGAAAATTGAACATGGCTAATGTTTGTATTCCTTTCATCACAGTATTCAGTTAACCCTAATTATGTTAACAGTTTCATTTATAATTGAGTTAAATAAAAATAATATGAGCCTTAGTGATCTTCTGGATTAATTGTTGTATCAGTCATTTTTGTACACTTTGGGAGTTTCACTTGCTTCATATAAACAGCCTAAAAAGTTAACCAAAACACAATTATAGCAGCTTTATCCTGCATCCTAGTGCTATCCCATATCTTAGCTTAATTTATCCCCATATACTCAATATATGCTTAAGTCATTTCTAGTCAAGAGAGTACTTAAACATGTAATTAAAGTGAATCAGGTACTTAATTGCCATTTCTTTAGTGTAAAACAGGTGCTTTGTATAGGGATGTCTTCCTGAATTTGGGCCATGAGAATGGAAAACAAAAAGAGCAAAAAGATAAAAGTATCCAGGCAAGTATGGGCATGTTAGTTTGAACACAACAGCCTTTAGAAAAAAAACTGAAGAACAGAATGCTAAAAATATAGAGGCAAATAGAAAGTAGGGTTAAATGCAGCATGGGTTTACCAAAGGTACATATAGAGCATGTATACACAAAACACTACTATGCAGTCATTATTGTGCATTTATTTACTACTTGTGATGGTGTGGTGGATGGAGCATCCCACAGGAACTTGGGGGGAGCGAGGGGCAGCCCTGCATGCTTGATGGTGAACCTGGTAATGGACTTTAAATACTTCCAGTCCACTTCTGGGTCCTCCAGGAAGTATGTGGGCCCCCCCATGCCCCCCAGGCTTGGTAAGTGGCCACAGGGGGACCCCAGGTGCTTCCCCAGGCCCAGGAGACACCAGTTACTGAACTGGGGAGGGGGGGAGCGTGGGGATGCGTGGGAGGGGCCCCGTGCTCTCCCTAATGGACCTCAAAGTAGACTGGAAGTGCTTCTGGTCCACCTGTGGGTCTGCTGCCGAGTACACTGGGGAGCCCCCTCATGCTCCTTTGGGACACTCCATGTGCCCCACCACTGCAGCATTCAAGAGCCATCTGCTACCTAGAGATATGTAGAAAAAACATTTAAAGCTGTGTCTATATCTGAATTAGTGAATATTTCCGAATCTCTCTGAATTGATTTAGAGGGTTCTGATTCAATTCGGAGAGATTAAAGGGCTGTGCTCTTTGACCAACCCCATGTCACTTATATGGGCCATGGGGCCAGAATGTTGAGCATCACTGACTTAAACTAAATTATAGTCTTGGCATAGTGGTTGATTACAGATGTGTGCCTAAACTGTCCCTGAATCCATTTAGGGTAGAAATTAGAGGGTGATGTTAAGCATCAGAGCTGTAAGATTTTGCAACAGTTTTAAAAGAGGAGGGCAGAGAAAACCCTTTTTTTAAAAAAATGGCGACTGGTAAATATATTAAAAGGACCGATAGCAGTGACCCTGTCTCTGTGACCCAAAAGATCCTTTCCAGTCCTATAATGTAATTGAACAAATAGGAGAGGACTAGTGAAATAAAAATAGGAAAAGGCATGAGAAAAATTGATGGGAAGGAGTATAAAGGAAGGAAAAGGAAGTAGAGTGCACAGAGGCAAGGGCTGCCAGCATAAGAAAAATACAGGATGGAAGACAGGTAAATAAACAGAAAGGGGGTCTGCTTTGCATTTCTATTAGGCTGGGGCTAGAGTCAGTGGAATAAGCCACCATCCTCCAAAAGACACCCAGGAACAAAATTGTCATGTTGGCAGTAGGAGTACATGGATCACTGACAAAATATGGATGAATGTCCAGCTGGCTGTCAGAGGATCCAGCTGTTGAGTCCTCTAGTGTTTTAAGCATTTGGAGTCTGGTTAGAGCCCCAGGCAGTACCTTCAATGTTAAGGTTCTTAGGATGTTCCTGGGATACAAACACCTCTCTGGTGCCCTCTCTGGGGTAATGAGACCCACAGACAACTCAGACTTTGAACAGGATTTCATAATGTACAATTGCTTAACAAAGCACAAGAAATGCAGACATTATTAAACAACCGACTTCTAAAATCAGTGCCCCTTATTCTAGATTACCTATCGCTGAAGTGTCTCTCAGAGGGAGTCTGTATTCAGGCACAATTTCTTCCGGTATGAACAGTTCCCTTTCCTCACCAACAGCACCACAAAAATCAATCAATCCACAGACATGTTTGAGTTGTGGCGGCCAATGTAGATGAAAGGAGTGCAGGTTTAGGAATGCGGAGTGTCATACCTGCAAGAAGAACGGCCACATAGAGAGGGTTTGCCACTCAAAGGCCAGTTCCAGGAGACAAAAAGACTGTGGCAAATGTATTCACTCCCAATCTACTAGTCCTTCCCAGAACATGAAGTATAAAAACCTTATTTGATTAAAAATGTTGGTGTTGTTGAAGCTTAAGGTTCTGAGATGATTGCAACTGTAGTAATAAATGGAAAGAAGTGCAAAATGGAAGTGGACTCTGGTTCGGGAGTATCCCTTATAGATAAAAACACATTCTTCTAGTTGTTTTGGCACCCTCTCCCCAAGTTAGTGAAACCTGAGTGTCACCTGCATGACTACAATGGACAGATTGTGGAAACTTTGCGTAGCTGCAGTGTCTATGTCCAGTATGGATCTATTAGACAGCATCTACCCCTCATTGTCACTAAAGGTTCCTGCAAAAGTCTTCTGGGGAGAAATTGGTTCTCACCATTGGGAATCAGTATTCAAGGCACACACAGTCTCTGCACAGAAAGTCTGGAAAGGCTTGCAAGGGAGTTTCTCCAGGTATTAGGAACTTACCCTGGTCTACCTGTGATGTTCCAAATGGATCCTGTGATAGCCTCTATCTTTATGAAGGCTTGGAATGTACCTTTCGCACTGCGGCTGAAACCTGATGCAGAATTAGATAGGCTTATCACGCAAGGGGTCCTCAAGCCAATCATACCTACAAGCTGGGTCACACCAATTGTTCCTGTTTTAAAACCTAACGACAGTGTTTGCATCTGTGGGGATTATAAGTGCACTGTTAATAAAGCACTTAAGCAGGACCTGCACCCAGTGCCTGCCTTTAACCAGTTACTGTCTGTTCTAGCAGGAGGGAAGGTTTCTGTCAAACTTGACCTCACTCAAGCCTATCAGCAACTGATAGTGGATGACAAGGCTGCTGAGGACCAAATAATAGTTACACACTGGGGAGCATTCTGTCTCTCAAGTGCCACCAGTTTGGAATTTCTGTGGCACCAGGAATTTTCCAGTGGTTCATGGAGAAAATGCTAGCAGGAATTTTTGGGGTTGTTCCATACTTTGATGATGTGTTGATCATGGGGCCATCTAGAAAGAAACTCACTGAGAAACTCAGAGAAGTTTTACAGAGATTCGATAAAGCAGGTGTCAAATTAAAAAGATAGAATTGTCAACTGGGAGTTTCCAGTATCAACTTTCTGGGATATCAAATTGATGCTTCTAGCATTCACCCAGTTGAAGAAAAGGTAAATGCAATACATGATGCCCCTATACCAAAATGCAGACAGGATTTTCAAGTGTTCTTAGGACTTCTCAACTTTTATCACATCTCCTTGAAAGACAAAGCCACCTTAGCAGAGCCCCTTCATGCTTGCTGGATAAAGGAGCTCAGTGGAAGTGGATCTGCCAGCACAACAAAGCCTTCCAGGGCATCAAGAAGTTTATGACATCAGACTCTGTCCTTGTTTACTATGATGAGCAGAAGCCATTGTCCATTACTTGTGATGCCTTGCCATTTAGTGTTGGTGCTGTCCTCAGTCACACATTGCCTGATGGCACCCATTGATTTTTACTCAAGAATGATGACTTCAACCAAGAGGAATTACACACAGATTGATAGAGAAGCATTGGCAATCATTGCAGGAGTTAAAAAAATTCACAATTACGTTTATGGCCACAAATTTGAAAGGCGAATGGACCACAAACCCTTTCTTGGAATTTTTACTACCAAGAAACCAACTCCTCCTATTTTGTCTCCTCATATGCAATGCTGGAGCATCATGCTAAATGCATATGACTAAATATTTGTGTACAAACCTGGGAAAATGATTGGAAATGCTGATGCGTTGAGCTGCCTACCACTACAAATACCTGATTGTGCTACTCCTCTGATCAGCTTGAAGAGGGGCTTCTGGCATGGATTCCAGCGTGAGGACTTCCACTCACCAGTGGAAGCCCCTCTTCAAGCTGATCAGATAGCAAGGATGACTGCAAAATACCCTATCCTTGCCCATGTCCTCAACTGAGTATGGAGAGGCTGGCCTGCAGACAAATTGGCTGAGGAATTCAGGCTATTTTCGTCATCTCAGCATGAACTATCTGCACACAAGGGTTGCCTCTTGTGGGAAAACAATATCATAATTCCAGAAGCAGGATGCCAAATGATACTGATAATGCTGCACACAGCACACCAAAGAATTATGAAAATGAAAGAGCTGGATAGAAGTTATGTACGGGACCCAGGTATGGACAACAATATAGAAAGGGTTGTGAGGGAGTGCAGCATTTGTCAAGCAACCCATCATAATCCACCAAAGGCACCAGTGTTCCTTGGGAAATGACAAAGGAACCCTGGTCACATATCCACATTGATTTTGCAGGTCCTTTTCAAGGTAAGAATTTAACTGTTGTTGACTCCTACTCAAAATGGCTTGAAGTGATTACTGTCTTGACTCTTACATTGACTGCCACTATAACCGCTCTCTGTCAGCTGTTTGCAACCTATGGGGTTCCTGACACCATCATTTCTGATGATGGCAGTGCATTCATCTCAGCAGAGTTCCAAGATTTTGCCAGCCACAACCTCATTCAAGCTGTTACCATTGCATCTCACAGGCCACAGGCCAATGGGCAAGCTGAGCAAATGATGAAGATTACAAAAAATGCACTGAAAAGGATTGTTGAGAGAGACTGGCCTATCAGACTGGCCATATTTCTGTTTGCTTAACATGCAATTCCTTGCCCTGCAACAGGGTCTAGCCCATCAGACCTTCTTATGGGTTGTCATCTCAAGACATGCCTTGACTGTGTTAACCCAGACCTTGTGAGAGACATGTAGTTTAGGAAAGAAAAGGAGTTGGACTCCGCATTGGCATCTGGTACCTTACGTCTTTTCACTTCACAGGAGACTGTGTGTGCTTGGAACAATGGGACAGGCCCGCAGTGCATTCAGGCTAAAATTGTAAGTGCCACAGGACCTGTATTATCATATACCACACCACAGGACCTATATTGTCACATACAATCCAGACTGCTGGCGGACAAGTTTGGAGACAGCATGTGGACCAGTTGTGTGGGAGTTCTCCTACTGATAACCCCACACCTGAGCAATCTCCAAGCACCAATTCCCCACCGACAGTCATGGATTCATTGGAGAAGTGGCTACCTGTTCCCACCAGTGCGAACCCTATGCCGTCACTGTCAGAAGGAAGTGTCGCTGTTGAGTCTCCAGATAGGCTGACAGGGCCGTCACCCGCTGAACCCCTGACTGAGTCCAGTTCCATGGGAAGACCACAGCAGAAGCAGAGTCCTCCCAAATGGTTGGCTAACTATTCTGTCTAGGGGGGAGGGGTGTTGTGTCTTATTGTATTTTCCTTGTACGGTCCCTTTATGGCCAAAGCCCTCATGCTCAGCACTGCAAGATTCACTTTGTGGCAGTTTTGCAGTACTGGGACTCCCTGTTTTCTGCCATGAAGAGCCAGAGGCATTCATGGTTCCTCTCTCTCCACAGGGCTGGACTGGGTCAAGTCAGAGGCAGAGCAGGTATAAGATCTGCATACATATACTGATGCAACTGTTAAGATCCACCATGGATATGATTCTAGAGAGTTATAATAATAAATAACTGTTAGTTCAGCACAGCAGTGTCCAGAGTGGTGTTGCTGAACCCACATGTCTAACCTAAATCTGCTCTTTGTCAGTTTGTGGCTGCTGTTCTTAGGTACTCCAAGGGGTGCCCTGGTAAACAGAGCATCTCCTGTTCCTTGCTTTCCTCCCTGGGGACTTATTTCTTGCTGACCACCCCAAGCAAGAACAGAAACTTAGTTTTCCTCAGGGTAGTTTATCATCTTGAGTGATTACATTTTAGTCCTATAGCACCTATAACTTTTGGTAGCTCTGTGCCAGAAAAGTTATAGTTTCAGTTGGTGGGTAAGATGGGCAAAGACCAGTCTTACTATCAAAATGGAATGGACTTGGAGCTTGAGGCACAGTGTTACTAATATCAGATGTAATCCATATATTGTAAATGATTCCCCAAAACATCTTAGTAAAGTATTAGAACTCTGCATGAGGTGCCTAAGCTTGCACACAGTACAAAGGGAGAGTTAGACACCTGACCAGGGAGCCATCTACAGCTACCTAGTACGAAACAATGATAATAGGTTTGTAGCTGCAATCCCACTCTATTTACAGCTTTGGAATCTGACCCATTCAGGGGCCCGGACAAGCTCTTCACCAATTAGGAAATGTATGCCTTTTTTCCAGGGTTACTTCAATCTCTTGGCTACTTTAGAGGCCAACAGCTTTTGAAAACTTCTGTTGTTTCTACCATTAGTTCCATTGATAACAAAGGTAGGAATCCTAATATAACCTGGGTTTTGGGTCTTGACATCATTTTCAGGACCCATGACAGCTAGACATGTTCTCTGAGGGGCCTAGATTCAGGTCAGGATACAGGAACACCAGGCAGGGTTTAGGTGGACTTGAAGTTCAGTTCCCACCCCAGGCTGTGGAAGTTTAAATCTCTCATCAGAGGTGTAACTAAAGAGTTTGAACCCTGGGGAAAATTCTCCACAGGAGTGTGGGGGAATAGGGTGCTGAGTGCAGGAGACTGGGAACAGGGAATGGGAAGCAGGGTGGTCTCAGAACGCAGTTCCTTTGGCTGGGTGGTGCAGTTCTGCTTCAGCCTGGTATCTCTGGCCAACTGGTGCACAGACACTGCGGCAAAGACTGACTGGGGCAGCAAAGACTGGTTATCTCTCTTATCTATCCAAGTTGCACTACACTGTCACTGCATGGGCTAGAGGTTAGTTTTATGGGGGCATCCTATCCCTCCTTTCTGCTGAAGTTGTGCTACTGTGGAAAAAGGATTCTACATTCACTGGGTGAGAAGAGAGCACTAGAGAGCAAGACAGGTGAATTTCTAGACTGCTAGCCTAAAGAGTCAGTTTTTGCCTTATGTTTTCTCGCTTGCCCAATGAATCTGAAATGATTTGCTGCTCAGTGGCATAGACTCAAAAAAGAACTGTGGAGAGTGCCCTTTCCTCCTTTGGAGTAGTGTATAGCTTGGATAATAAGCAATGTAGTTTTGAACTTTCTTGAGCTGAGGGCAGGAATTGAACTGGTTGCCCACTCCTGAACAGATATTTGGTAACTACTCAGCTATTGCAATAGCAAGCGGGGTGGGGGAATGATAACTATTGGTTTTAGAGACCTAATTCCAGGACACAAATCCATCCTGTAGACCCCAAGTAGCTGGAGATATATTACTGAAGCCCTGGGTCAGATTCCAAAGCTGTAAATGGAGTGGGATTGCAGCTACACACCTATTATCATTGTTTCTTACTAGGTAGCTGTAGATGGCTCCCTGATCAGGTGTCTAACTCTCCCTTTGTACTGTATGCAAGCTTAGGCACCTCATGCAGAGTTCTGGGGGCTAGACATCTAAACATTCAGCCCTTAAAATTATATCTAAAATGATGCTTAGAATTAGTATCCTTTTGAAGAGTGTTTCATATGAAAGATGCATTAGTATGAGCTGATTAGGTGGTTTTGATTCATACTTGTACCTGAAGTTGACAACTCTGAAACCTGATAATTAAAGGATTTTTGTTGGGGGGGGGGGAATAAAAATTACATTGTGGTAGAACACTATGGAAAAGAAATAATCTGTATGGGTAATGATACACATTCTGTCGCTGGAGCTGTGAGAGCTGTGAGCAGTGCTTTTCTGTTTTTATTTGATACTCCTGTTTATAGGCCTCACTGGAGCATTGATCAATATAAGCTGCTTACAGAAAGGCTTTGCTATAGCACTGGTCAGAACAGGCTTTGCCAGCAAATCTGACCAATGTATCAACTCCCCACATAAACAAAACTTGGCATGTGGGTCAGATGTGCACTCCTGCTAAGAGATGGGAATGGGAGATGATGGTAGTTCAGTACCAGGATGATAAGGCCAGAATGGGAACAGATAGGTCAGAATGTGAAGCAAGCCCACAGTACACGACAGTTTGAGATGTTCAAGATACAGCTGGAAAGCAATATGTAAATTTGTTATGATTATTTGACAAAAGAACTAGAAAGCAGGGAAACTTTCTAGTGGCGTGGGAGAGCCTGTTTGATGTTGTGCTGACTACCGTGTCATGGGTACAAATGCCTTAGCTCCTGGTCTGATATACTTGTTTGGCCAAAACATGTTAGGGCTGTGCTTGTAGACAATAAACCTTGTCAAACCTTTGCCATTGAACCAATCCTGTGGTCATTCTCTAAGACAAGATTAACACTGGGATCTATGGGCTGCAACTTTGCTGGCACCACAGCTCCTGACACTTCAATGCTGACAGCATATCAATAACACCAGACAAGAATAACCTCAACAATGACACCGATAACCCCACATAACGCTGTTCAGGGGCTACCTCTTAGTGTTTGAGCAAATTATAAATAGATATAGATTAATAATAGGTATCCTATATCGGTATTCACTTTCATAAAGAAAGTACTGGAAAGTCCTTTTTTTGGCAAAGATTCTTGATAGTTAGATGTTCAGAAACCTTGTCCACTTCAACAACTTATATTTTTAAAAAATCCAGCCAAGTTGGAATCTGTGTTGGGATCAGGAATGTGGGTAGGGCTAGACTTTTTTTTTCATATAAGGCCATGTCAATTAAATTTGCTTTTCGGCGTGTAAAGATGATGATGTGGTAAAAATGCTAGAAGCCCTGAGCTCTGTATATAACAATAGGTACCTGCTAGTGCTAGCATTGATTAATATCGAACACAAAATAACTTGGTTTGGAGGATTTTTTTTTTTGATGGAAAAGACCCAGGAATACCTAGATAGGAGGATGTAAGAGAGAGAGAACATTTATGAGGGTGTTTCAAAAAATAATGACAACTTCAAAATAAAACCATTTTGTGTGCAATGAGCACCAAACTACACAGTAATGGAGAATGCTGATAGTGGCATTGTTGAATGCAACAATCATTTACAACTATGTAGAGAAATGATGTGGGCCAGTAAATGATAATTGCAACAGAATAGATTTATTTTAAAGTTGCTGTTACTTTCTAAAGTATACTCATAGCTATGAATTTAGCATATCTAAGAGTACTGGTTCTATCAACAATGCTAAATCAACAGTGGTTGGTTCTATCAACAACTGGGTGCCTATACACGTGCTCCGACATGTTCTAATTGGAACATTAATCGAGCAGACTCAATTAATTGAGTCTTGTCTGTGCTCTAACTAGAAACCTCTAGCATCATCACAACATCATGTATTTAAGACCCCATGGGTTTAAAAATGGCTACTGGGGCACAGTTAAAGCATTCTGCATCCATTTTTAAATGTGTGGGGGTTTAATACATGTGATGCTTTAGCGTTTAGTTAGAGTGGCTCTCTGGGAACCACTCTAATTAAACTCCACCCTCCCCACCCCTGAGCATGCGTATAGGCACCCATTGGTTTGATCAACAAGGCTAAATCCACCATTGCTGGCACAGGTATCATTGATACAATTATTTTTCTGGGAAAAGGGGAAAGAACCCCTGAATACACCAAGCAATATGGCAGGTTACTAGATTGATTGTCAAGGCACAGAGAAAGTAAGAGAGTCAGCTTTAAAAATGAAACATTCAGCCTATGAGAAATTAAACCATACTCATGAACCATTACTATTTTTCAGAAGTTATGTATTCACAAGATGGTGACAAACACATGTAATTTCAATATGGAATTCCAATACATGTAAAAGTCTTACTCAAGGAAATAAACCTCATTCATATGACCCTACTGATAGTATGATCCCTCATTAGCTTAATACAAGTTTACATGAATTGAGGGCATAAATTATTTCTCCCCATGTCAATTTTAATATCCTGTAATATATATTTCAGTGGTTGTCATACTGCTTGGTTGCAAATGGTAGGGGTTATTGCAAGTATCTCTTTCTAAGCAGACACTCTGGATTTCTCAATGCCATAGTTTTTGTTTTTTTTCCCCAGCCATATTTTCTTTCTTTTGTAATATATATTTCTATTCTGAATATAGCTAAACAAAATTTCAGTGAAGTTTGCTTTGAAATGTTGGAGAACACTAAATTAATGAGGGAGCTGTACAACACATTTGTGCTTCCTGTGTAATGTCACTTCATAACTCAGGCTCAGACACTAGTCTTTCCCCGACTGGATATAATTCAGCTACCAGTGTAATAATGCAGTAATCAGCCTGACCTAAATGTAATTTCTGTTGTGCATGCCAATTCCATGTCTTTGATGAATCCAGAGTGCACTAAAGCTTAATATGTGTTCTGAAGCTTTCTATTAGTTTCTTCTTCTACTTTAATCTTTCAATTAAGTTTTGATATTGACTATCTAAATCAGAGGCAGTACTTTTAAAACCCATTTCCTAATGAATAATAAATTTTCATGAAACTATATATTCTAGCCTGCAAATGAACAAGGAGGTTTTTAGGAGCCTCAACATATTCCACATAGTGATAATACCATATGTTAAATTCAGTCCAGAATGGAAAATTCTTCTTGGGTACAACACTTTTATAACAGGTAGCTTGAATGTAAGATCAAACTGAGTTGGAATTTAGGAAGGAAAACATATTGTTTTCTGATATAAAACTTTACCATTTATAATTATATTCTTCAGGGTCCTTCTCCTTTCCTCAACTAGCCCTGACGTTACTTGCAGGGTAATATGAAATAAATAAACTTTACAAGGACTTTTATAGAGCAGTTCAGGAGTTATGTGTTTAACATTACAATTCAACTGGTTATAATTCAAGATATGAATGACCAAATTTACTCAAATCAACAATGACCCCCCTGTCACAGGGGCACTGAGGTGCCCTGTGACTTAAAGGATAAGAGGAGAATTATCAATCAGCAGAGCAGCGCAGCTGCGGGTTGCTGTGGCAACCAGCCAGTCAGGTGACCGGAAGGGGGCAGGGCTGGGCCCTTTATAATAGCTTAGGCTGGAGCCCGTGAGCAGTTCCCCTCTGGCAGCCGCAGGAGCTGGAGCTCTGCAGGAGAGCTGAGCAGCAGAGTCAATGGTGGCAGTTTGACTGGCTGCAATGATGCGAGGGGAGAGAGAGAGCCCTGAGAAAGATATTAGTGAGAGCCAGTGTTGCGTGTGGTTTGTGTTATAAGCCGGTGGGCTTTTTGCTTGTGTTGTAGCCGTTTGGCTTACGGTTTGTTATGATTACACCGGAGGACCGGGTGAGGCTGTAGGGGTGAGAGGAGGCCTTGGGGGTTCCCGGTGCTCTGTGGGGCACAGTGAGTGGTGCTCAGTGGGGCACAGCGGTTTGCACTGGAGGGGCGCGGCATAGGCTCCACAGGGGGCAATGGGGGCGGGAGGCGCAGCATAGGCCCCACAGGGGGGCAACGGGCGTGGGAGGCATGGCAAAGGCCCCACAGGGGGGCAACGGGCATGGGAGGCACAGCAGAGGCCCTAGGTGGGCCACGTACTAGATCAAGCCACCCCAAGGTGGGCGGCAGATTTCATTGACAGGCACCCAAGGCAGGTGCGGGCTAAAGAGTGGTCTGGAGGGTCCCCATACCAGCAGGGGAGCCCTAGGAACCAGAGGGGCCAGGTAAGGCTCCGGCCGCCTGAGCCTTACAGGACACGCTTTATGTCAGGGTCATCATTGACAGGACTTTGAAGGGGCCAGGTAGGGCTCTGGCCGCCTGAGCCTACCGGGACACACTTAGTTGGACAACCATCATTGGCAGGGGTCAGCAGGGGCCAGGTAAGGCTTAGGCCGCCTGAGCTCAATTGGATGGTCACCATTGACAGGACTCAGAAGGGGTCAGGTAGGGCTTAGGCCGCCTGAGCCCAGTTGATACAGAGAGTTAATCCAGGTAAGGGGGCCAAGCCCGGGGGGGGCGCCAGAGAAGGGGCACGGATTGCGGGTTAGGCCCCGGGGCGCCAGAGAAGGGGCGCTGGTTGTGGGTTAGGCCCAGGGGCACTGGTTACGGGTTAAGCCCAGAGACGCCAGAGAAGGGGCGCGGATTGCGGGTTAGGCCCAGGGGTGCCAGAGAAGGGGCACTGGTTACGGGTTAAGCCCAGAGACGCCAGAGAAGGGGTGCAGATTGTGGGTTAGGCTCAGAGACGCCAGAGAAGGGGCACTGGTCGTAGGCCAGCCCAGGGGGCGCCAGTAGGGCGCAGGACCAGACATGTCCAGGAAGAGCGGTGAGGCTTGGGGCGTGCTATAAGGGGAGGTCGGAGGCACGCATTGCCCATAAGGCTGGAGTGAGAGCACCCCATTTTGGAACGGAGGTAATACCAGCGCGGTGTCATAGGTGCAAGTAGGCAGCCTCCTGTACTGAACCTAAGATCAAAGACATGGCGGGCGAGTTGAGGGTGCTGGATTGCCTAATTGGCACAGCAGGGGGGCGCTAGCAAGTACACGGTTGCTCGTAGGTTCCCGCTCCATGACACCCAGTAATTTTTATTCTATACCTGGAAATTATAAATCTGTTCTAATTTTCTAGGTATAGAATCTATTTACTGGAAGGTCTTAAATCCTTCCCCCAGTAGCTGTGGTGGTGAAAGCAGTGGCCTGAGACAAGAGGCCAGATCCCAGCACCTTGCCTCTAGACCTCTTGCCTTCCTTGGCTGCCCCCTGAGCTCCTTACCCTCTCCCATGCCACTCCCTGGTACCTGTCCCCCCTGCTGCCTGCCCCCCACCTCCTAATAAGGGAAGTGGAGCTGAGCTAATGCATAACACATTGTAATCTGTTGCTTCTATAGACCAGAAGCAAATTACTAGTGCCTCCCACTTCCTTTCCTAATCAAGCAGAAAGCAGGGAGATAACTGTGACTTGAAATGTGTTGCCTAGGCCAGGGGTTTTCAACCTTTTTTAAGGACAATACCCCTTCGAGTGGGTACCCTTCCACCTTCCAGGTGTGAAGTGGGGGGGGGGAGTCCTTTGGCAGTTGGTCGTGCAGTGGTGGTGGTGGTGGGGCAGCACACAGGCATGAGGTGATGGCATCACTTCCCAAGTACCCCCGCGTCTCCACACTGCCTCCATGTACCCCCTGGGGCCTTCCCAAGTACTCCCAGGGGTAGGCATACCCCCGGTTGACAACTGGCCTAGGCTGAAGGTGTGCTCTGTATGTACTAACCACTGCTGATACCATGCCTAAAGCATCTGAAAATCTTGACTAAAGTGATCAAAACAAGGAGCTAGAGTAAAATGATGAATGTCACTATTCTTGGGGTCATACAAAAGTGTTCTGTTAAATGGCAGCTAGTCACAAAGTATGCATACTTTTCCAAATTCAAGGTCACAGGTCTTCCTGAGCCTAGTGGCCCATAATGGTACCGTGATAAAGGCACACAAAGGAGTGGAAGCCTGGCATCATGTCCAATCATCCTTGACTCCCCAGCTAGGATGGCCAGGTGCCCATTTATAGCTGGATTGATTTGGGACAGCCTTTGACATCAGCACTCAGCAGGGCTCAAGCTCACTCTGAGAGGCCTCAACTGCTCCAATGTCTCAACATAATTATAAGTCCCATACATTTTTGCAATGAAAGCCTCCCTGTAATTGGAAGAACTGGGTTTTCTCAGAACTCTGCAGCGGGGAGTCCAAGAGAGATGTTGTGTTGGGGTAAGAAAAAAGAATTTTCTTGTTTGCTTTTAAGACTGTATCAATGGTAATATAATTCACAGTATCTGTAGAGCACTGCTTATAATGCTAGCATCACCAGGCACTTTTCAGATACCATTACAGAACAATATTTACCACAAGAAAATATTCTCAAGAACCAGAAACAGTTACAAAATAAAATCAATAATAGCTTTCCTTACATGAGCCCAGTTTTTAGAAGCAATGAATTTCTCTTTATGAAGATTATCAGTGGTCTGTAGCAAATCTAGTATATAACTGCACCTTAACATGCGATGCTTATATTTACCAGGAACTCGCTGAGCCTAGAGCTAGCCCTGATATAATGATATGACTGGTGAGTTTAAGCAGATAATACATTTTTCAGATCTGTTCCATTTGTTGTTGATAAGATGTATTTGTTTTCTCAATGCAGTAAAGTTATTTTTTTGACCACTAGATGGGACTCTGAAACCTCACGCAATGTTAACAGATATTTCGTAAGAGATTTGTTTTCTTTGAAATTAAGATTTTTCCTCAAGACCTTCCTGAAAGAAATTTTGTCCCCCTCCGATGTTTTTTAAAAGATGAATACACCAGAGTCTCTGTGCAAACAGAAAGCTATATTATGGAAATAAGAAAGAAAAATACCAAACATTATAGACTATTCCAACAAGGGAACTAGTGTGCATATAATCCAACTTTACAGTTACATGCTTATCTGATTTACTGTTATTAAAAGTAGCATGCCAGTCACAGTGACAAATACTTGATAGTGCAGTAATGTTTTTTGGTTTTTTGTTAGATAATTATCTAAGCCATTAACAATTGAACTTCACTCTGTGGACTGTATGTACATCAACTGTTTCCAAGTCTAAGACTAGCACTGAGATTCTATTATATTTTGCTTGGATTTACATGCCTCTGAAGGTATAAGAAATGAGAAAACAGTTGTCCCATTTCCAGCAAATTCATTAAACTATTGTCTGGTTTTTGTGTTGTGATTAGATTCGCAGTGATCTGGAGGTTAGGGTAGCACTAAAATACATCTCTCTTTGATGAACTCAGCAGGTTTTGTTCATTGCTGAACAATGGTTAGCAGACAGAAAGCCAAGCTTGGTTGGCTACTGTGATTCTAATGCTTATTCTTCCTTTAAAACAGTTTTGTTTCACTTTACTTGTTCTGGAACTTGGGGTAATGATTGAACCATGGCTCCTTTTATCTGATGTCTAAAGATGTTGAATTTAATCAGCACAGGAGTACAAATTTACATTCCAATGCTATTTTAATCTGGAGTGTTCAGGAAAGGTCTTGATAGAATGATCAAGGATGGTTGCTGACTTTATTTTTGTCTCTTGATTGTGCTGCATTTTTCAACTTCCTTAGTTGTTTAAAAATGAAACAACAGGAATAAAAGTGAAATGTGATTCTTTTTTTTTTTTAAAGCAATAATCTAAACCATATCACAGTTTTAAGGCTAATTGCTTTTGGTTGAAATTGTGAATTGGTATAATCAGAATTTATAATCTATGAAAATGTTTACTGCAGTGGAGTGGGGAGATATTAGGGATGTGAAAGGTTAAAGAGCAAGTATATTTATACTGTTAATGCATTACAGTTAACATTTAGTGCTGGATGTAGTCTGGCAGGGAAGGGAAGTGGTGTAGTGCCCCAGGAAGGTGGCTAGTTGCAGCATACGGCTCTGTCTCTGCCTCCCCCTCCCTGCAGTGTGTTGTTGACTAAGGAGGGAGGGGGACTAGTTGTAACATGTGGGTGCTAGTTATGTGTTATCACTCAGTTAACCATTTAACTGATATCATTAGAAGAGTTTAAATAAGTAATTATTTAAATGATATTTACATCCCTAGGAGGTATTCAAGCTAGCTTTAAATAAGCGTATATGGGTACCATGTGCACCCTGGCTGTACCAGTGTAAAGCATTATATGGGCTAATTTGCCCTGCTGAGAAGATAAAACCTGACAAGGATGATTAAAAATAAATAAATAAATAAAAGTATTATTATTGCCACTTGAATAATTAGGCCAGACATGTAGATCATGTAATTGGTCAGATCGTGCCTGACCAATCTAGTCTCTTTTTATGACCAGGTTACAAAACGCCTCGACGCAGGAGGAGGGGTGGATGTCGTATAGTTGGACTTCAGGAAGGCCTTTGATACGGTATCCCACCCCATACTGGTGAACAAGTTAAGGGGCTGTGACTTGGATGACTGCACAGTCCGGTGGGTGGAGAATTGGCTGGAGAGTCGCACCCAGAGAGTCGTGGTGGATGGGTCGGTTTCGACCTGGAAGGGTGTGGGCAGTGGGGTCCCGCAGGGCTCGGTCCTTGGACCGATACTCTTTAATGTCTTCATCAGCGACTTGGATGAGGGAGTGAAATATACTCTGTCCAAGTTTGCAGCTGACACTAAGCTATGGGGCGAAGTGGACACGCCGGAGGGCAGGGAGCAGCTGCAAGCAGACCTGGACAGGTTAGACAAGTGGGCAGAAAACAACAGAATGCAGTTCAACAAGGAGAAATGCAAAGTGCTGCATCTAGGGAGGAAAAATGTCCAGCACACCTACAGCCTAGGAAATGACCTGCTGGGTGGCACGGAAGTGGAAAGGGATCTTGGAGTCCTAGTGGACTCCAAGATGAACATGAGTCGGCAGTGTGACGAAACCATCAGAAAAGCCAATGGCACTTTATCGTGCATCAGCAGATGCATGACAAATAGGTCCAAGGAGGTGATACTTCCCCTCTATCGGGCGCTGGTCAGACCGCAGCTGGAGTACTGCGTGCAATTCTGGGCGCCGCACTTCACGAAGGATGCGGATAATCTGGAGAGGGTCCAGAGAAGGGCCACTCGTATGGTTAAGGGCCTGCAGGCCAAGCCCTACGAGGAGAGACTAGAGAAACTGGACCTTTTCAGCCTCCGCAAGAGAAGGTTGAGAGGCGACCTGGTGGCTGCCTATAAGTTCGTCAGGGGGGCACAGAAGGGAATTGGTGAGTATTTATTCACCAAGGCCCCCCCGGGGGTTACAAGAAATAATGGCCACAAGCTAGAAGAGAGCAGATTTAGATTGGATATTAGGAGGAACTTCTTCACAGTTCGAGTGGCCAAGGTCTGGAACGGGCTCCCAAGGGAGGTGGTGCTCTCCCCTACCCTGGGGGTCTTCAAGTGAAGGCTGGATGTGTATCTAGCTGGGGTAATGTAGGCCCAGCACTCTTTCCTGCTTACGCAGGGGGTCGGACTCGATGATCTGTTGAGGTCCCTTCCGACCCTAGCATCTATGAATCTATGAACTCTGTTTCATTAGCATGCTAAATACATCATGATTCTCTCACTAGCATTATGTATATGCTGCAGAAGAGCTGGGGTAGGGGAAAAGGACTAGTGTTATTTTACATGAGAAAGAAAACAATTATTTTCCACCCAAGGCTATTACCATTTGGACTCTCTAAGGAAGATGGGAACAGAGCCATGCAGGAGCCTTTCTCATTTTTGGGGTCCATCAGTGTGTCAGCAGAGCTTGGAGTCAATGTTGGCAAAGGCTGCTACAAGTTCTAGTACCAGTATGAGATATTAAAATGCTGTTCCCCACTTCCCTGTCCACGGTGGGCAGCATACTCTCTCTGCTTCCCCTTTCCTCCCCTCCCACCAACTCCAGGTACTCAGTGAGCATTCTAAGCCACTCTTAAATCGCAAATATAGCCTTGATTCAGGACCATCTATATTAGTGCACACATATATATGCACATGTAGAACTATACTCGTTTTGTCGGTTGATAATGATCTAATGTATTTATTTAATAAATGTTTATTTACCATGCCTTGGAATCCACTCTAATTCATGTCTGAGCTGTAGCTAGCCTTGATTATTGAAGGCAGTCTTGGGTCAGTGATATCTATGGATTTATGAAACTGATGGAGCTATTCCATCATAAGTTTGCCAATTGACTTCCCCCACAAATGAACACAGGATACTAGCTGACAGTAGGATACTCAACTTCAAATGCTGGTTCCCAAACAGAGCCACAGGTTAACTGACATATGTGGCATTATCCCACCTCAAGTCTGAGCAGAGAATTTTCCGGTGCTGCAACCAGCTCCCCTACCTAAGTCCATCACCTTCCTGCCATAAGATCATACTGGGGGCATGAAGAAGTATACTGGTGTGGGAGGAAGGAGCAATATAGCAGAGCTCTGCTCTGCCATGACAGTCCTTCTTTGCCATAACAGTCCTTCACATTTAATAACTCTGCAGCAGTAGCAAAAGTTACAATATCTTGGAATCTACTCTAATTCATGACTGATCTGTGATTACTGGAGGGCCAGAACCATTTTGCTGAAGACCCCCACCCATTTTCTCAGCTAAACATAAATCAGGTACAGAAAATAAACCATCTCTCCATGTTTTTTCCCTTGAGCCATCTTTTTTCAGTTATGTTAAGTTTTTCACTTGACCTCAACCAATAGCTAAGATGCTTATATTTGTCCCCTTTTGGGAGGTGATTAAGGCTGCAGATGTTACTACAGTCATTAAGACAGAGTAAAAGCTATACATTGCTCCTGTTCTGGGGCCTGAATGTTTGGTAGATCTCCTCTCCCCTCCCCCAGCCCACTATCCTTTCTGTTCCCTAGTGCTTAGTCATATTATTTAGCCAAATTTCAGGGTAAGGATTCCCCACCCCCTTTGCTCTTTACAGTTACTGGCTTTTTCAAAGTGCCTGTGTTGTTATTTCTGTCTGTATATATTTTACACAAACAATGAGTTATGAGTTTGCACAAGGTCTTTGTAACACATCTGCAGGAGTAGCTAGTTGTTATAGAGCTTTATTTTGGGAAATCCCAGATGGTAGTGTAGGAGTCTTTTTTACAGGGTACAACTGGTATCCCTCCTGCTTAAACCATTCTTGAAACTATCAACAGGGATAGCAAGGAGGTGTGGGTTTCAGTAGCTGAAATGTGCTGCTGACATCCAAATCTCTTTCTATCGAAACATCTGGTGAAGGTAGAACTACTTATTCATCAAGCCTCAGTGATCGTGATGACTTGAATCATGGCCCACTGACTGAGGCTGAGTCCAAAGAAGACCAAAGTAGTGTCTGTATACTGAGGAGGCAACCAGATGTAGTAAAGGTTTAAAAGTTAGTGCATCCACTCTGTCACTAAAGAGAGAGCAAACTGATTGATCCATATATTTCATGGGTTGCTAGGGCAATAGGTTATGTGACAGTAAGTGGGTTGATGTGTATGGCTGTCATATTTTTGTTGGTGGTATTTTATTATTTTGGTACCTGTGGCTCATCTGTATGAGAAGCCCTTAAGAATCTCTCACTAGTGTCTATTGAAAGAAGTTGTTCTGTTGTGTGGAGGCTCATGCCATACAAAGTTGGAATACGGGCACCAAATAAAGCAGACCTCAGTCAACTTCCTTGACTGCCCAGAACATGAGATTAGGGTTTAAACAGTCCAAAAATTTATCTTGAGCAGAAGTATGGGGCAGTTAAAAACTGGAAACTCTGGGAGTGTGGAAGACAGACTGGAAGAGATCTAAGCAATGCTCCATTCTGTCTTTATAAACAATGGATGCTAGATAAATGAAGAGTCAAAAGATAGCTTTACAGGCAACAGCTGGTTCTGAAGCCCTTGATGTTTGTAATAGCCATCAGTTAACTCTGGTAGAGGATTTGTGGAGTACTACTTTCCTTGTTATGAAATTAAATGAAACATGCTAGCAATATGATTTTAAACAGAGCCCCCAAAAGGTGAAGACATAGAAGAGTTTTGACTGATCT
Organism: Crocodylus siamensis; assembly: GCF_052110815.1. Classification (NCBI taxonomy): domain Eukaryota; kingdom Metazoa; phylum Chordata; order Crocodylia; family Crocodylidae; genus Crocodylus; species Crocodylus siamensis. The sequence continues at coordinate 86,481,524 of NC_143396.1, read as the reverse complement.
AAGATTGGAGGGTAACTGAGTCTTTGGTAAAGAAGCAGATTGTGGCTGGGGCCTGGAACAAACTACTCAGAGAGAGACTACTGGAAAAAACCCAAGAATTTGCCAAGAAAAGGATGTCATCCTTTGGAGGGTGAACAGTGCTCAGAAAATGTGACTTTGAGCGAGAATCCAAAATGCTTAAAAAAGAAGAGACCTGATGCAGAAACACATGCAGATCTTAAAGCCAAAGTCCACAAAAACACTACATGGAGCTCGGCATGCTGTGGCAAATATCACAAGTCAAGGCAGTGCCCAGTGCTTGGAAAAAGATAACAAGCTACAATGGATTGCATCACTCTGCAAAAGTTGGCAAGCACCAGCTGATTTTGCACAGCGTGGGCAAAGAAAATGACACCAGCACCATTAGCTTATCTTCATAGGAGCAATGAACAGTGCTTCAACTGAAGACTAATGGACTACCAGCCTGAAAGTAAGTGGAACAGTTATTAATTTTAAGTTGGACACAGGTGCCAAAGACAGTAATATTAGCACTGAAAAACCTACAGACAGAAGAAGGTAAATTGATGAAGCTCGGGGCTTACAGAAGCACTCTTATTCATAAGGTGAACTAAATACATGGGTAAATATATTGGTAAAAGAAACAATTTAATACCGGGGGGGAAAAGTGGATGGTTGGGGGTTAGAAATGTATCAAGCCCTTGGCATGATTAGAAAGTTCTTGAAGAAGCAGAGGATCAAACCATTTAGGACGGTCAAGAGGATATCCATCTTCCAGGGGATAGGGAAGTTCTCAACAGAATGCAGAATAGAGCTGAAAATGTCCAGCAGTCCCAAGATTCATACCTCTAGAAAAGTGTTGTTTGGGTTTTTTTTGCCTTAAGGCAGAGATAAGAGGAGTAGGATAGGCTCATTGCTCTTGGAATAATAAATAGTAGAACCAACCGAGTGAGTACACTTACTTGTCACTGCATGGAAAAATTAAGCTCTTGGCTTAATCCTTGTATAGATCCCAAAGAATAAATAAATGTGGCTAGTAAAAATGTTCCCTCTCTTTGCACAAGGGGATACATATTTGGAGAGATGGTTGATTCTAAATATTTGCTTATATCCAATGCATTAGCAAAATTCTAGTAAGTACCTTTGGAAAATGAGATATTTATGCATTCATTCAATACACCCTTTGGGAGACACTTTCCTCAGGTGGCCATTTTTCTTGGGTTGGCTAAGTTATCATGGAGGTACTAAGTTTTATACAGATGGTGGTTGGACCCAGGTATGACTAGTGGTTCCAAGCTGCTTTGGAAAGAGTCAGAACTGCTGGTCTAAAATGGAAATAACATAACTAAGAGAAAAGTAAGGGGTGGTAGGACACTAAATTGTTTTCCCCTTACAGCATTATGGCCCAAAGCCATTCTGGACCAGTGGCTTGCTGCAAAAGAATATTGTACTTAAGTAAGGACAGAGATTCTGGCTTTAACATAGTTTCATTTAATTGTCTCTGGGAAACAGGTTGTAGTTGGAACCGATCATAAACCACTTCTTGCTGAAAGGCGTCTGGAAAGCACTATTTGCACCACAAAGAGTATTTTTTAGCCCCAAAATGTATATGTTGGAAATTGAACATTAACCCAGGAGAAATCGGTTGATTGCAGATGTCCAAAATACTTTTGAGCTATGTGTAGCACTAGATGATGTACGTCTCTCTTTGATAAGAAAAAAAAACAAACATGTCTGATCTTAGACAAAATATGGAATTGATTGCTTGAACAACTGTCTTAAGGTTGTAATTAAAGCTATTAATACAACATGGATAGGACAGTACATTTCCAGGCCCCATTATAAATTTAAGGTGTAAGGGATAATAAATTCTCATACAAGATAGAATTTCATTTTGAGAAATTACTAAGGTGATTTCTAAGGTGTTACAGAATAATCAGGATAGAGAAGGCCATAAAGAGATGGAAACAGCTAGGGAGATGCCTACATCATGACGACTGTGATGACATTCCTCAGCATGCCCTTCTATCTTCTCCTGATGCCATGCTCCATACCTGCAACTATGTTACTGTGGCAGGGCACTGTTGGTGCCTACCACTTTAAGGGCTGAGCCAGACAGCCGGCAGGTGTTTGATTCCGGCAGCTCTGGCCACCTATATAAACAGAGCAGTTCACTGCTGGCAGGCAGGCAGAAACACTGTATGGAACACCTTGGAGGTTAGGGCAGAAGCTTAAAGGGGATGGTTTGGAGGCTTCTGGTCCTGGGCATGACCTAAAAGTGCACCCTGCTGGGAGTGGGTGGCCTGGTGCGGCTCCAAGTGGTGTGGGAGCCCCCAGGAAATGCTAGGCCAGTTACCACCTTGGTGAAAGGCGGGTCAGGGCACCTTAACCCTTAGGACCTACAATACTGTAGGTACAAGGGGGCCAGGCACAACTATAGCCACCTGAGCTCCCAATGGGGAGGGAAGCCCCATGGCCCCAGTGAGAGGGGGCGGAGGTGTGGAGCCCCAGTGAGGGGGAAACCAGAAGGCTCAGAGCCCAGTATGTGTGTGTGAATGTGTATAGAGTTGCCTCAGGAGGGGCAAGGGCAAGCTTGGCCCCAGTTGGGTAATTGGCTGGCCACTACCCTGGTGAGGGTCATGGGAGAGGCCCAAAGGATGGTACGTCTGCCACCCAAGGTGTGCACTAGGTAAAGCCTATGGCTAGAGGGGCCCACTCCAAAAGGGAGCAAGGTGATATAAGTTGTCGATGCATGAAAGAGACCCTGTGAGAGGGGGTGGAGCATGAGAGGCCCTAGTTAGAGGAGGGTGGTATGAATGTGTATGTGTCTGAGGCCTGAAAATGAGGGCTAAGCTTGGTCTGGCTGTAGGCTGGGAGCATTATGTCACCTGGATGCTATCTGTGAGGCTTGGGCTATGGTGTAGGGGAGGAACAGAGTCACAGATAGCACCCCCTGGCATTGGGACAAGAATGGGCAGCCTCCCGCCTTGTTAGAACCAATTAAGAGACAACAAGGCATGGCGGGTGAGGAGGCAGGCAGTTGGCTCAGAAACAGGTGGGTGGGCCAATGGCAGACTGGCCCTGAGAAAGCTCCCAATTACAGTTACCATTGATTATTCAATGCTTTTCTTGTTAGGGTTAGTTTTGGAATGAAAATGTGGGAAGCTATATTTGATGAGACTGGTTGAAATTAGTTCCTCTGTTGTACATAGGTTAATGTTATGTATTTCTGGTTGCTAGAACTCAAGCATTGATACAACTAGCCTTCTGCCAGATTCATTGGCAATGAGTGACTTTTGAACAATGCAGTTTGAATGAAAGTTTGGATACTTATTTTCAGCTCTGTAACTTTTAAATAGAGTACTGGTTTCAATTGTTGGAGATAGATGCTTGTGAGATGCTTTTTAATTTTAAAAAATGACTACAGTTCATGATATTTTAATTTCAAGCTCTCCAGCTTTCTCCACAGGTTTAAAAAATCTTTGATCTTTTCCAAAGGCAGGATGAAGACCCTTGCTTAAGATGGTGCTTATTGGAAAAAGCTGAGTATCTGCATTAACCAGAGATGTAGGTGTTAATATCTGACCTTATGGTAGTTCCAAAATGAATACAGAGTAGTAATAGGTCACTTGTCCCCTTTTAGGCTAGGTAAAGACATTAAAAAAACCCGAGGTGGAATTGATCTAAGTGATGTGATTTTATGTAAGTGGCATAGTTTAGATCAGTAGTGAACAGAACATACATTTATCTGCCCAGGGGGTGGGGTGCAAATCTTAGACCAGGTTTCAGAATTTTTAAACAGTTTGTGTGTGGTAAACTAACGTTCTGTTACAGGTATAGATCAGTTTCTGATCACTTATACTGGTAAAAGTGTAATGTCTGTATCTGGCCTTAGAAAGAAGGGAGTATGGACATAGCACATCCTTGTTCCAAGACCATTACAATCAGGGAGCTTGGTGAAGGTTTGATAGATCGAACTATGGGCAAGGTGCCCTGAGTCGCATGGCTAATTTGTGAGAGACTTAGTATAGAACAGTTCAGGAAAGATTGAGGTAGAGCAGCTAGTATGATTGTGACGGGGGGGCTGGCTTGTGGCCAGTCACTATACCAGCCCACCACTCTGTGTAAGGCAGTCTGCCCTGTCTCATCTGCCATGACTTGTTTGTAATAAACTTGATGTAAAATGTAGGAGTCTGCCCATTTAATGCTCCAGTGCCTAGGGTGTTACACCTACCATATACCATATCCCATGCCTCACAGATGGCATGCAAAGTTCTTGCTTTCTGACCCACACTTGGCCTCAAAATGTCTGAGGGCTTAGTGGGGTCTCCCTGTGACCCAAAACTTGGCCTCACCATGTCTGAGGGCTTACTGGGGTCCAGCTCCTCCACCCCCTTGCTGGGGCTACTCCTCCGCCCTTTTACTGGGGCAACAACTTGCATCCCCTCACTGAGGCTCACTCCTGGAGCTACTTAGAACAGGGAGCAAAGCAGGGAGAGCTGTCAGTGGGTGTGGGCCATGGGACAGGGGGGTGCAGCTCTTGTTGCAACTTGCCCCCAGAGAGGGCTGCAGGCTGGAGGTCTGTGCTGGGCTCTTCCCGAAGGGTATGTGCCTCCAGATCTGCACATGTGATGAGAGCAGGCTGCTGCCCGCCTCAAGCACTGGGAAGAGCCTGGTGCTGCTGCTGCTGTGAAATTCTTGTGGGAGAAGCTAAGGGTAGAGAGTGGGTCTGGCAGAAGGGAACAAGGGAGTCAAGAAAGAACAAGAGCCTATTACTGTGGGACCAGGGTACATTGGAAGAGCTTGAGACGAGCTGTGTGAGAACTGTTTTGGCTTCTTTGCAGCGCCAAAAGATAACATCAAATTGTATTTCAACTTCAAAATAACATTTTTTTTTTTAAAAGCAAACTGAAATACCAAAAGTTATGGAGTAATGTGACTAATTTTTAGTTTATCCCAAAGACAGTATTCCATTTTTGAGCTCTCTGAAGCTGCTATTATTTTAATAAAATCGTAGATTTCTAAAGTAAATGTTGTTTGAAATTGAAAATAAAATAATGAAAACATTTCATTTTAGAAGCATCAGAGAGGAGGTATTCTGAATCCTTGAGTTTTTTCTTTTTTTTTTTTTGACTAAAAAAATTTGGAGACATAGGCACAAATTTATGAAGTTTTATCAACCTAAATCTGCATTTTTGGCCAAACAGAAAAGAAAATCTCAACCAAAAATTTCACTCAGTGTCACATTTGAGACTGGAAGGGCAGGATATATTGTGTTTATTTTATGAATGTTTAATCACTTAGGCAGAAGGCTGTTAAAAATTCCTGTACATCTGAGTTTATTTGAGAACCATGAAGGAAACTCGGGCAGAGTGACTGTAGTGGCATATCATGGCCCCCTGAAATAAGGATTAAATTGATTAAAAGAAAAAATGTGGATTCTTAGTTGTATATATGTTAGATACATGAACTGCTGGATAAGTGGAAACTGTGTATCTTATCTACTTCTGCTGTGACTTAAGGCAAATCTTATTTGTAAACAACAGTGAGGGAAGAGCACAAAGTACCCTATGAGCACAAGATTCATGTGGCAGCGCGAATGCCACTCCCAGCAGGTGTGCTGTAAGTGAGAATTTTACTTTACTTTTGTATTCATGAATAAGCTTCGCCAAATTTTCCATTCACAGATATGCTCTTGCAGCTCCTTGCACATCAGAATGGTGCCTGGTGTTCAGGAAATATAATGATAGATTGTCAGTATCAGTATTGTTCTTTTTTTGAAGAAGCAACTTACATTTTCCATTTCACGCTGTTGTATCTATCTTCTTTTTAGGCACCAAATTTCTCAGTAAGAAAAATGGCATTTTTTTTCTTTTCAGATATTTTTATGCGTGATCTTAATCAAGCTACAGATCTGACACTTGATGAAAAAACCTTCAAAAACAGAACCCTGTGGTTAGTAATGAAGAAATAGGCACATAAAAATTATTCTTGGAATGCACAAAGTTCATCTCCAAAGTTAAGACTTTTTCCTTTTTATGGTTGGATTATAACCTGCTAAGACCCTAAGATAGAATTTTAGCAGAACTAGGTTTGTCCTTAATTTATTCAAAACTCATCAATTTTGTTTAAATGATATTCAACCATGAATGTTAGAGGCATAGGCTTCAGATTTTTCAAATTGTAATCACTGTGGAAAAAGGAGTATGAGATTCTTTTATAGCTCTCACTGTACTGTACATCAGGGACATCCTGGAAATGATTTGATTTAATATAGACTGATTCTGAAGTAAGTGAAAGCAGGAAAAAAAATCCCCCAAAGAGCCTCTTCAGTATGAAGTTTAAGGGAAGTTAGTTTACTTGCTACATTGCCTCTCCTGCTCTTCAGATTTTTGATTAGCAGTTATTTTCTTTTTAACCTCCTCTTTTTCAGAAGTTACAAACCAGTATTTGGTCCAAAAAAAAGGTTGCAGATCCTCAGCTGGAGTAAAACTGGATAGATATATTGATGTCTTCGGACGTTAGTGGGAGTATATTAATTTACACCAAATAAAGATCTAGTATAGGAACTACATAGTGAATCTTTATGGCTAATACAATATAGGCTATTTTTCAAGTGTGGCTTATGCTACAAAAGATTCTGTAATGCCCAGTGTTACAGAACTTGAAATCAAAATGCCCATATTTTGTCATTTATCTTTGGAAAAATCTGTTACCAATCACTGCAGATCTAAGATCATGTATACTACATATTTTTACATTGTATATAAAGGGAGGGGAATACTGTGAAGCATTCATGTTATGAACTTATCAGCTGTAATTTAAGCTCATAGGACTTCCAACACGCTGCTTCTCTTTGGGGCCAGCGCTCTTTTTGACTTGGGTTTTGTCATGGTTGGCAAGCTGTCCATATTGCAGTCAGTCTTTTTATCAATTTTTTCCCTGCTCCCTTTCAACAGCTTGACCTTGTTGTACAGACTTTAGTTCTAGACACTTTTACAGCAGTTGAGTTCAAACAGGGTTTCTCAGTTTTTCAGCAGCTCTCCTGAGACATGCTCTAGCGCATGAGTCAGTCTCCAATTCCACTTTCTTTATGATGCATTACATAGGGTGCCAGATTCAAGGAGCATTGTGGTTTAGACGTTTGCCTCTTAGAGAAAAAAAGTATATGCCATGAAATGGATAGTGTCTGAGCTATGTTTTAGTTGAATTTCACCTAAAAAACTGAAAATCCTCAGTTCTTACCATTTTCTTATCCTCCCTACAACAATTTACCTTCTTGAACCAAATGTTTGGCAATTCATCTCCTTTTCCTATTTAATAAGTAGACAATACAGTATGATAATTGTGTAGTCACTGTGGCCCTCTCATTCTCAACAGTACCTGGATTCAAAATGGCACAAACCAGCTAACTGACATGCATGTTACAAAGCCAATTTCTTGCATAAGTCCTGGAAGAGGGATGAGGCATTTGGAATTAGAATTTCTATTGAGGAGAAAAATGTGGTGTGGGTCTCTTAATTTCCATATGAGCTTCCAACTTGATGTGATGTGGTTAGAGCAGGGGTATCAAACTCATCAGGGCCCATAAAACAGATAGAAGGTACACCTGTCTCAGGCTGGACAAGTGGACAACATGATCCCAGACCAGCTCCACATGTATACTGCGTGCAGTGTGCATGCCAGAGTGGGTGCCACATGCAGTCTAATCCAGGACCAGCTGGAGCAGGTGCTATGTGCAATGTACTCCCTGGACTGGCTGAAGCAGGCTCCATGGGCAGTGTGCTCCCTGGACTGGATGGAGAAGGTGCTATATGCTGTGTACTCTCTGGACTAGCCGGAATAGGTCCCACTTGCAGTGCATGTCCCAAACTGGCCAGAGTAGCAACTACATACAATGTGTTTCCTGGACTGGCCTTCCATGTCTTATGTTGCCTGCAGAGGTGATCCAGTGTGCAATGCAGGTGGCATATGGATCAGCACCAGCAGTGTGGGCAGCACCCAGAGACTGGCTGATAAGGCTCCAGTGGCTGTAACCATCCCACAGGTCATATCTTTGACACCCCTGGGCTAGGTGATAGGAAAAGAGAAGTGCTGCTGCAGCTGCCTTTTATCAGTTGCAGCCCTCTTCTAAATATGTGCCAAAGGTGTTCTATTGCTTGGATAAACACTCTTTATTGCAGTTACAAACACAATTCATTGGCTTTACGATGAATAACGTTTTGTTAAAAGTAGTCCAACTTGAGTGCATCGATACGTCATCATATGGCGAAGTTGTTACAGTGCCATGCTTTAGTACTTCCTTTTGGTAACTGCCTGTAGTGCACTATGCTGTGCTTGTAGCTCACGGTTAGATTTCACTGCTACTTCACCATAGTGGTGTGCTAAAATGGGGAAGTATGCTGCTACAGTGAAGGAGCTGCTGATCACATGTGGTCTCCCATGATCGCTACATTGCCATAGCGTGCTGTACGGTGATGTAGCATGTTGCTACAATCATGTAGAGTGATGTGTAAACATGCTTCTCATGCAGTAAATTACAAGTGAGTTTCAGTAGAGATGACATAATTGGGTCCTTTGTATTTACATCCTAAAATTACATGATTAGATTCTATTATTACATTCTAAGATTCTGTTCGTATAGTAAATGCTATACACTGGATCCAGAATTGCAGAGCACTTCATAAATTTTAATTCCTTTAGATAGTACTTTGGCCCTGTATGGTTCTAGAGTTTGAGCGGTTGGATGTGGAGTAGCTGAGTAGTAGAACCAACCATCCACACCATATCAGCTAGTAATTTTCCTGTAATTTGCTGCTGATATAGCAATATACCCCCAGAGCAATTCCATCCTTGTGATTCTCCTAGGGCCCATATGCTGTCCAGTACACAGAGGTTATGGCAAAGCCACAATCTTGACCTAAACTTTTAGCATGTGTCACTATTTATTTATTTTTCTATAGCTTGTACATTTATATGTAATGAACTGTATGATTTTGCATTCTTTTTTCATGCTATGATCTCTGAGTAAATTAATCTTATCTAAGATATAAACAAAAACATCCAATGGAAAGGAAAGGAAAAACCTGTTCTTGGCCACAATTCATAATGTGTAACAAGACCCTATTGTGCCAGATGTTAAGATTTTCTCTGTTACCTTTTTTGGATGTATACCAAAATATGAACTCAATGGATTTACACTAAGCATGAGTCACAGCAAAATTTGACTCTCAACTTGGATTGAAAGCAACATGGAAAAAACCCTACAAGAGAAAATCACTAATATGAAAATCTTGATCTCACTGACATCCACAAGTATCAAAACTAGTCATTTAATAGGACCAAGGAGTCCATTTTTACCCACATAGTTTCTGTACACAAGATGAAAATAACACATTCCAGGACACACATATTTAGGATCTGTGGATTCTGATGGTTTGTTGTGTTGGGTGTTGATTACTTAGTAGTCCATATTCTCAATTCTTATTTAAAAAAAAATTTGGGAATTTATCAGTAAAAATCGGTAAAAACTTAGAATGTGGAACACTATGATTACTGTAGCAGTGTAGATTTGTTAAGTTTACACAATCCTGCAGTTTGTTTAATAAAAATATTGCCCATGAAAATCCTTGCTTCTGCATCGTGGCCTCAGTACCAGTCCATAAAAAGGATACAATTTCTTTTTAAAAAAATGATTGTGATATCAGCATTAGTTGCTATGCATGTAGCATGCAGTTGTGATATTTTGGAGCAACCTGCTACCTGAAGTCAAAAGCAAAAACAGACAAGAAAAATAACGACCATCCCTCTGCTATTACCATAGTGTAAATCAGGATTTTCAAAGCGTTTTATCAGGCAAAAGTTGTATGATAGTAGAATTAAGACCTGCATACTCTTTTCATGCAATTATCCTCAGTAATGGAAATAGGTAAATAAACAAGTCCATTATTTTTAGCACTGTACATATGACTATCTTTGCTGAGCACTGAGAGATAAAATGACTACATCTGCACATGGTAAAAATAAACAAACAAATGAAAAAACCCCCAACTCTACCTCTCAAAAAGCCCCCTAAAAACTCAACTCCAGCCCCCCCTAAAAACAAAATGAAAGAGCACCAAGCTGAATTGTTCTGCATTTATTAATTTTAATAATAACATTAATAAATGCCGCCTTCACAAACTGGTTGCTTAAAACCAGAATTTATATCAAAATATTTACACATTCTACTCCAGTTTGATTGTTTTACTATTAGATAAATTCATATAGGAATGGATTCAGGATTTTTGTCATAAAAAAAATAACTATCAAAGCACTAAAAGGCATTTGTTCTTTATTTAAGTTTAGAATTCTAAGTTCTTCAGATAAGTGGAAACTGATCTTTTGAGGTGTAAATTTCTTTGCAGCTTTAGTTAACTGTGAAATTACCTTGACTATCTGGTCCTGTCTGAGAACAGGCATATGAAAGCTGATTGGAGCTATGAAGAGTTGAGGAAACTAACAAATGAGAGAGGAACTACATGTGTGAATCACCTAAGAGCCCCCAAAAGTACGGTCACATCGTACATGGTTCTAAGCCCTCTGTATTGACATTGGTTTCAGTGAGAGTAGAGGGCTGTCAGCCTTTTGAAGTTAGCAGTTTATAGAATCTGGGTATTTTGTCTACACCTGTCATATTAAGTAATTAATTGTAAATTCATTTTGAGGTGTATTTAATTTGAATGACTGTAAATTATGCTGATGAATGGAAGATGGATTTTCTTAGTGAGGTTTTCAGGCATCTGCTATACAGATATTTCTGTATACTTTGGAGATTTAGTTTGCAAACAGTCATTTTATTTATATCTGTCAATGTCCTTCAGTGATGTCAAATTTCCTCTTAAAGCTTTGTTTGCAACTTTAAATGAGATGTTCATTCTTAGCAGTTATTTCATTCTTAGTACAAGGCTTCCTTAGCTGCATTATCATTTGATAATGAGTGTACACTTTAAAGAATAAGTGTATACTTTTAAGAATATATGTTAATATTAATTAATGTTACATGAGTATAGGAAAGATAGAATTTTGCTCTATAATAATTGGCCTGTTTTCTATCAGGTAGCAAATTAGGCTTCTGCCTTCTTACTTCCTTAAAATTTAAAGGGCGAAATTTCAGTTAAAATTTCTAGGACCTCAGTCCTAAAGACATTGATGCCAGTATGAACATTGCCATTGATTTTAATGGTCACATGCTCAGCTGCAGTCATGATCTATCTAGCACAGGGGTGTCAAACTCATATGTCCCTGTGGGCCAGATCTGGATCATGGGGATTCACATGAGCGAATCCAAACCATGACATTTCTCATGGATGACCTGTGAGTGGTGGCGGTGGCGTTAATCCCTGTGGCTGCTGGAGATACTGCATTGGTGTGGGTCTGGAACCTAGGGTTAATATGGCTATCATTTGCCCCCACTTGATTTGCCGATTGCACCTAAATTCAGGATATGAGTATGTGAATGGGGGGATGTGAGGGGAGGGTCAGGCTGTAGTAGCATTAACTCCTTAGGTTCCAGAATCACCAGCTCCAGCAGCTGCAGTGATAGGCCCCATGGACTGAATCAGCTCACTGAGGGGTCATTTAAGTCCATGAGAAGTCCTGTAGGCGAAAAGACCCATGCTGGTCCACAGACCTGTGCTACTCCATGCTGCAGTGACTCCTTCCTTCTCTCATCCCTGCCACCCAGAAATAGCATATTGCCCAGACATCTTAGCTCCTAGCCACACCCTTGCTTGCCAGGCTTCTAGGGCAAATCAAAATTGTGCAGGTCTGAGACTGCATTAAGCGCTAATGTTTGACTGCTTGGGAAGGGAATTGAAAACAAAATGGAGAATGCCATTATACAAATCCATGGTGTATTCTCATTTTGATTATAATTACTGTGTGCAGTTCTAGTTCTCACATCTCAAAAAAGGCTGTAGCAGAATTAGAAAAGGTACAGAGAAGGGCAACTAAAATGATCAGGGGCATGTTCATGTTGCCATACCAGGATAGACTGAAAGGCTATACAACCCTTTAGTTTGAAAAGGAGAAGGCTGAGAGGGGATATGACAGAGGTCTATAAAATCATGAAGTTTGTGGGCCAATTGAACAGGAAGCTGTTGTTCAGCATATGTCAGAATACTTAAACTAGTGGGCACCTGCTGAAATTAGTGAGTGATAGGTTTAAAACTAACAAGACAAAGTACTTTTTTATACAATGTATAGCTAACTTGTGAAATCCATTACCACACAAGATGGTGGAGATAGATAGCACAGCCTGGTTATTGAACAGAATGGTTGGTAATATTTCTCTGGCATCTCTAAACCTATAATAGTGAATGCTAGGGAGGATATTGAATAGGAGATAGATCATTGTATATCTGGTTCAATGCATCCCTCTATAGCATTCACTTTTGACACTGTAGGAGATAAGATACTGGGCTACATGGACCATTGATATGACTCAGTATGGCACTTCTTATGTTTTTATGCTCTGAAGCTTCTAACTTTAATATCACCTAATATTCCACAGATTTAGCATGGTTTAAAAGCAACCTCTAACAGCATCAACATTTCAAGATGAATTGCCAACTTGTTCCTCAGTCTTAAGGACTGACTGTAGCCACAACTTATTATAGATGCTCGTTAATATTTTCTGGTCCCTACATTTGCCCTTTTACTTCTTTTCCTCCTTCCTAACTGTTCAAGTTTTGTTTTTCTAGGTGAAAGCTGTGGGCTTTGGGAAGCAGTAGATATTGTGTTATTCTCAAAAGACTAAGGAGTTAAACTTATAAAATGATAAAGCTTGTTTATTCAGACAGCCTTCTTAGCTTACTGATCTGCTGTTCTTTCCTGCCATCCCTGGGCCAATATAATGACACATCCTCCCCCTTTACATGTAACATAGCCCCATAAAATACTAACATTGGCAGTTTAGTTCAACACATAGTTAAAGCGCATTTTAACATGTCTCTATTTGATTGATTAGTGAGTTGACTGGGCTTTGTATTGACTTTTTTAGCTCTAAGTGATCGTCTCAGTTTCTTTGCATTCTCAATCCTTATTGGTTCAGTTCTTGCTTGGTTTCCTTGTTCAGATGTCTCTTCAGATGTCTGTATTTCTGTGTCATTTTCATTCTCCTCTCTCATTTCTTGTTGCTTTGTTGTTAGCTCTGTTTCCTTTGGTGAATCTCATGATACTGCTTCTTTTCTCACCTTTGTGAGCTGCAAGTGTCATCTTTTCCTTCTTAATACCTGCCCTTCTGGTGTGACTACTTGATAGGATCTGGGAACTACTTGATGGGAAACTAGTGCTTTTTGTTTGCACTTTCATCTGTCTGAAATAAGCACCATATATTTGTTGTGCAGTTGTGGCAACTCCCTGAAACCCTTGCCATAGTACTATTTTTGTTTGAGTTTGTTAGTTTTTTTTTAATGTTTTCACATTTTGCTTTTTATACTGATGAGCATCATCCACAAGATTTGGCAGCCTGGTTCTGAGTTTCCTGTTAAACAGCATTTCTGTTGGGGACAATCCATGTTTCATGGGTGTTGCCCTTTAATTTAAGAGTGACAAGAAAACATTGGTGTGTGAATCTGTAGCTTTTTTCAACAATTTCTTCACTATCTGTATTCAATTTTCCACCAGACCATTGAACTGTGAATATTTAGGGCTTGGAGTGATGGAATCCACATTTGTTTACAAACTTTTTAAACTCAAGACAGTTGAATTGAGATCTGTTGTCTGTTGAATCCCACGTTTAGCAAAAATTGATTTGATGTGAGTTATGACATGGTTTGCTGTTGTACTTTTGAGCAATGCAGTTTCAGGATAGTGAGAATAATATTCCAGCACTAATACATATTTTTTTCCTGCATGCGTAAGTCAATGGCCACTTCGTACAACAGAGCTACAGGTTCTTCCATGACCATCATGGGCTCTTTTCTTTGCACTGACCTGTACGTTAGGCATGTTGTACAAGTCTTTACAGCGTCTTTTATGTCATAATTTATGTTGGTCCAATATAGAGCACCCTTTGCTCTCCTTTTGCATTTTTCAATGCCTACATGCCCCTCATATATTCTGTTTAAAGTGTCTTTCTTTAGCAATGTTGGAACAACACATAATGAGCCTTTGAACAAAATGCCATCTGGTACTGACAGCTCTTTCTTGATCCGAGAGTAGGGGCTAGGTACATGTTTTCCAGGCCAACCGACACAAATAGCTGTTATCACTTTGTACAATATGGTGTCCTGAGCAGTAGCTTCTGAAATTAGTGCCCACATTTCATCTGTGACTGGAATTACTCTTTTAATTAGATTAACACGTACTATGTCTGAGTCTAGAATTTTGTCATTTTCTGTTGTGTCATATGCTCTGGACAACATATCTGCAATAAGTAAATGTTTTCCTGGCATCTAGTGTATGTTTAGATAATGCATTTCTGGCTGAAAGAAAAGTCTCTGTAATTTGTGTGGCATGTCTGATAATCAGGGATCTGGGTTTTCTGTTTTCCATGGGAAAACAGAGAAAAACATGGATTTCCCCCTTTACCGGAGCAAAATGCAGATTTCTCATTTTAGTAGAGAAACCCACAGATTTTGTACTTTTGCAAGGATGGCAGAGTTGCAGCCTGCAAAGACGCTGGGAGGGAACAGGAGGAGGGCAGTCAGGCAGGGAGTGCCATGTACATGTATATGTGCATGGTCCCAGGCAGCCTGGAGAGCAGCTTTTGCGGGTAAGTTGGGGGGAATTGAAGCCCCCATAGGGAGGGAGGAAGGAAGTAATGCAGGACCACAGCTGGGGCTGCTGCCGAGCTTGGCCGTGTGTAGAGCATGGAGCTTGGGGCCTGGGGTTGCAATGCGTGGCCACAGGGCCCCAGTACGGAGCAGGACAAGGCTACAGGCAGCTCATTTGGAGGCAGGGGGTTGAGACCAGTTCCCTGACACTATGATGCAAAAAGCGGTTCGTTTCTCTGGAGGCCACCAAAATCACAGACACACACTTATTAGCAGCACAAAAGGTGAATTTGCAAATAGGGTCAGAGCAGAGCCAAAGACTCAGATTACTCCAAACCCCTGAGGAATTTTTCAGCCGGTATTTATCCTTTCCCTCCTGGGCACGTGTGCAGAAATAGGAACTCTTACAGCTCATTTCCATTTCATACAAACATGTATGTGGTTACGTTACTACATCCGTCGCATGTACATTATAATTAACTACTTAAGTATGCAGGGCGGAGAAGTAAATATGCATCAGCTAATTGTGCATGCACAGAAAGTTCTTTAGGTCACCAAGCGTTTAAATCCCCCCCCCTTTCAAGGACACAGTCAGTTGAATTCCAGCTTCTGTAATCTGCATGAGAAAGGCTAGGGGGAGGCTGGGGGAGTGTGTGATTTAGTATAAGAAGAACTGTGGCAAGGCTGGCCAAGGAAAAAAAGTCCTTGGCAGTGTTTTTTTTTCTTATCAGGTACGAGATGCAAACTGTGCATTTCTAACAACACTCCATTTCTAACACTATGTGCACTCCTGAGGGATGGGGGTGATCTGTGCTCCATTTGGGGCAGAGGTGGGGGCGGGCTCCCGGCTGCAGGCTTGGGCTCGGGCTCCCACTCTGCTACCCTCCACAGCCTAGTGGGTGTAACCTGGTGTGGTAGGGAACAGTGAAGCTGCGCAGGAAAGCTGCTTGCTGCTGTGAGCTCTGCACTGCCCTGGCTATGTGTTACTATGTGTGTGAGTGGCACCGGGACATAACTGCATGCTGCTTCCCCCCATAGCTTCTGCACACACAGGAGACATGTCACCAGGCAGTGTGGAGTTTTCAGTGGCAAACAGATTCCCTGCACGGTTCCACTGTTCCCTGTCATGCCAGGTTTCATTCAGGTTGCATGTGGGGGAGGACAGCAGGGTGGGAGCCCACACCTCTTCCCACCCCATGCACAGATCTGGGGGGCATGGGTCTGCCTACACCTCCTGGGAGTGTGGGCAGCAGTGGGCAGCTGGCTCCACCCCTGCCCAAGCCTGAAGCAGGCAGACAGCAAGCAGTGGGGTTGGAGCCAGACTTTAGGCTCTGCTCCACTGCAGCAGCCACTTCCTCCTGGACCCAAAGTCCTGGAAGTGGGTGCCGGGTGGCATGCAAGGGGCATGAGTAGGGCCGGAGGGGACTGAGGGGCACAAGCAGGGCCAGGGTGCTGTGTGGCAGAGGGTGAGGGGCACAAACAGGGCCAGGGAACTGGGAGGGGAGGGTGGGCAGTGAGGGGCCTTTCATTTTCATCATGGATTTTGGGGTATTTAATTTGAGAATTTGCTATTTTTTATCAGGGGATTTGTGATTTTTTTTTTTTTTATTAAGGAAAACCAGAATCCCTGCTGATAACCCTTTCTTTGTTATAGTTACCAAAGGTTTATGATCAGGTTCAGCTATCACAGGCGTCCCATAGATGAATATATGAAATTTCTTACAGTCATATGCCACAGCTAAACTTTCTTTCTCAATTTGTGCATATAAGCACTCTGACTTAGACAGTGTCCTAGACGCATATGCTGCTGGTCTCCAGCTATCCCCATGTTTCTGAAGCAACGCTTCTCCAATGCTTTCTTTAGAAGCATGTATTGACAATATCAATGGGTCCTTTAGGGTTATAGTATTTTAGTACCAGAGCTTTCATTATTTTTTCCTTCAAGTTTTAAATTCAGCTTCATGTTCATGTTCCCATATCCACTGATCATTCTTTTGTAGGAATGATCTAAGCTGTTTGGTTTGCTCTGCAAATTTAGGTAGATATTTCATTACAAAAGTGACCATTCCCAGAAATCTTTGCACTCCTTTCTTATCTGTAGGGGGTGGCATATTTGTAATGGGTTTAACCCTTGCTGGATTGAATTGCACCCCTTTCTCGGACAGCTTTTCTCCCAGATATGTTATTTCTTTGACCCTGAATTTATATGTTTGTTTTTTTCAGTTTCAGACCTGCTCTGTAAGATCTTTCTTGTGCCTTTCTTAGTCACAAGTCTTGTTCTTCCATAGTATTTTCCAGAACTAATACATCATCAGTATGAACCACAGTTCCATCAAGATCTTCAAATATTTGTTGCATCTTTCTGTAAAATACTTCAGATGCAGAACACAATCCAAAAGGAAGCCTACAAAAGCAATACTTTCTGAAGGGTGTACTGAAGGCTATTCTTTTTCTAGGCGAACTTGCCAAAGCCCAGAAGAGGCATCCAAGGTGGAGAAATACTTAGCTTCTGCCACATTGCCGAAAACCATTTACCTGGTGGGAATGGGAAAATGCTCCCTTTTGATGTACCTGTTAATTTACCTATTAGGATCCAGATACAATCTCAAGGATCCATCTTTTTTTTCTATTATGACCAGTGAATAAACCCAAACAGTTGGTTGCTCTACTTTTTCCTATTATGTCCATGCTAACTAATTTATCTAATTTCTTTTTCAGTTTCTTCCTTAGTACAAGGGGAACAATTCTTGAAGCATGTATGATGGGAGTATTTGGTTCTCTTAATTCTATCTTGTACTCAGTTGATGATTTCTCTATGCCATACATATCATAAAACCTTCTTGTATGTTCTTGCTTTCAAGTCCCTCAATGGCATCCATTCTCTTAATCAAACCTAGAGTTTTACATGTTCACAACCCAATAATTGGCACCAGCTTTCCTGGGATTGTTAGAAGCTGAACTTTTACTATATTATCTTTGCATCTAATATACATAGTTTTCATTTTTTGAACAATATATTCTGGTATTACATTGACCTGCCTCTGTATTTAATTTAAAAGTTACCTTTAGTCCTTTGGTATCCAGGCTGATTGTCCAATCCTCAAAAGAATGAACTTCTTGCATTGTGCCAATGAGGAATTCTTCCTTTTCCTCATTGCACAGAGCATGTACCTTCTGTTTCTTGTGCGGTACAGTCTGCTCCTTTCTGTAAACTCTTGCAAAATCTTTTGCATTTGTTGCAGTGCTTACGAAATGCAGGGTGTATTGCATGGGTTTGCATAACATTTGTAGCTTATCGTTGCTTCTTCAACCAATTTTCTTTGGCCTCTGCTTGCCTGCTTCATAGTGAGGTCCTCCTTTCTGTATTATTTGTGTACTGCCGTAGGTTTTTGCAGTCTTGTAATCCTATCTAGTTCAGTTGTTCTGGTTTTTTTTTTAGCTTTTGCAACCTGGCATTTGTTATCTCAGCCACTTGGTACATTCCACTGCCTCTTCCAAATTAAGCTCAGGATCCTCTAGCAGGCTCTTCCTGAGGCTTGTATCCCTTATACCCAGTACTGTTTGGTCTCTGATCGTGGACTCTTTTAGTTCTCCAAAGTTGCATGTCTGGCTCAGCAGTCTCAGGTTTCTGACAGACTCTTCTATTACCTTGCATTCTTTCTGCTGTCTCATGTGGAAATTACACCATTGAAATATTTCATTTTGTTTGGGTATACCGTAATCCTCAAACTTTTTTATTACTGTGCCACAGCTTTTCTGTTTTGCTTTAGACAGTTATAGGCATTATAAAGCTTCTGGGCCTTCGATATTGAATAAAAAAAGTTACCCTGGGTGGATCTTCCTTCTGTATAGCTCCACTGGCCATCATATATATGGTGAAGTTCTGCTTAAAGTTCTTCCAGTTTTCTGCTGCATTGCTAGACAACTTTAAGTCCTCTGGCATTCTGAGATGCTCTAGTTTTCTGTCTTTCTTCACACTGCACTCCTGGTACCATGTGCTTTTCTTAAATAACCAAGGAGTTAAATTTATAAAATGATAAAACTTGTTTATTCAGAGAGCCATCTTAGCCTACTGATATGCTATTTCCTCCTGCAATCCCGAGGCCAACTTATACATAATACTCTTAAAGGTATCCACTCAGATTTGAGTCTCAAAAAGCGGTGGAACAGATCAAGATAGATTGGGCTCTCAAGTAACAATTTTAGAAACTTTTGTGGTCCTTGGTCGAAACTTCTCTTTCAAAAGGAAAAACAAATTCCTACAATTGTATTTATTACCACATTAAATGACATTTTGTTGTGCAAAATTTCCATATCTCTGTGTGAAATACTAGCCTTGAGCTTCAAATCCATTCACTTATTTTATTCTTGTTCTTAGTTTATGTATTTTCTTTCATCTTCTTTCAGATTAGTTGACCTATTTTTGCTCTTCAATTTTTCAAAAGAATTTCTTAAAGATGTTACTTCCATTTTTATGAGGATGGTTTACTTATAATACTGATTCCTGTGGAGCCTGCTAGCATGACGTATCTGTCATTTACTCCCTACAAGGCTGTGATTCTTCCTGTGAATACAACAGTGAGACAGATTGTATATATCTTACCTCTGTAAGACAGAAAGGAATTGAGGCTTACATCCACAAACAGATTTGCTCAGTGTTGTGCAGCTTAACTTCTGTGTGTCTTGCCCCTGTTGCAAAATCTACAGTTTTGAGTTTTGAGTTAGGCTCACTATATAGTGTATGGGAAGAATTCCATGCCTAAGGAAGGGATCATGCTTATTGGGGGCTGCTACACTAGAAAACATGGAGAAGTAGGTTTCTTAAAATTAGCCCCTCTCTAGGAATAGGTAATTCCCTGTCCAGAACCTCTCAGGGTGCTGTGACAGTGGCACTGCTGCTCCAACCACTGTAGCCATGTGGAATTGTCCCATGTGCCTCTTTCCAGCAGGGGTGTGCTGGGCAAATGGGCAAGTGACTGCAGGAGGAACTCTTTGTGCTGCAACACTTCCAGGTCTGCCTCGCATGCCTTCTCAAGAAAGAGAGGCATGGAAGACTGTGGCTAGGTGGCTAGGGCATGAGCCCTGGGTACTTACCCTGGGGAGAGCACTGGAATGCCAGAGTGATGGCAGGGGTCTGCATTCAGTACAGGCTCATCTAGAGGCTGTTAACCCCAGCTGGGTATGTAGCTCCTCTCACCCCACACCTAGCTGTGTGGTGATACCTATTGCATGAATCCTTTTACAGCCACAGCCAAATCAAGACTTTTATAGCTATGATCTATATGCAAATTGCTGGCACCTGTGAGAGGGTGAGTGAGACTGACAAGGGGATTTTGCCCTGAGTCTCCACAGGGAGCCTGAAGTCCCTGGATGAGCCTATGCCACAACTGGTAAGAATCTACCTGGCCATTCTCCCACCCCTACTTTCCTGTGCTCAGCAAAATCCCCTTCTGACCCCACTCTATGCTCAGGGCACATAAATAACTAGCTATGCTTCTGGGACAGTGGTGCTTTACCAGGTGCCACCAAATTCCGAAAAGCTAGGGATGGGTGTCTCAAGTCTAAAAATGTTGAGAACCACTGATCTATGCCTATCCTGTCTTAAAAAGCTGCTCATGGTGCCATCCCCATGGTGCTTTATCCAATAGCTCCAGAATTAGAGCACTGAGTTCAATTCTCTTATCTGTTTGAGGGGATTCAGACACACATCTACATCCTTGCAGGAACCTGTTTTAATCTAGTAGGCTAGATATGGGATCAGGTGTGGCTCTTAAGTCTCTCCTATTGGAGCTGTTCCACTTAACATATAACAATAAAGATTCATTGGGTCAGAGAGAGATGACATGAAGATCATCAGCATGATTCTCTAGCCTGGTGGATATGGCAATCAGCTGCCAAAGGTTTAAGGTTTCTAGCTCTTACTCCAATGATTATTTTATCCAGTGACTATTTAATATAAAATATGCAAGCAATCACTTGTACAGGGACTGGAATTCAAGTCTTCATTCTTGCATATGAATATCCTAAAGCATTAGGATAGATTTGTCTTCATTCCTTCCAATTCAATCTTTCATTATTTTTAACACTTCAAGTATATGAAATCATTCACCTTTAATTATTCCATGAAAAGTAGAACATCTTCAACAGGAGAGAAAGCAGCATTCACAAACCAAGCCTTTGAATCTTGACAGGAGTCAGGACTGAGCTAGACACCTACCTACTCAGCACTTTCAACACATGTGGCTTTCCTGGTTATGCAGACAGTTAATACATCTAAGGAATTTTGCAAGTGAATGCTGGGACACATAGGTACCTCCAAGCTTAACTAACAGCTAGGTGGGGGATTTGAGGAGTCTATATGTTTGAACTTAGACACATAAAGCGGTATTTAGGTAGGATTTAGTTGAGTTAGTCCGTCTGTGATCTCTTCATAGTTCAGTAAATCCTCTACAGACTACCTGAGCAACTGGACTTGTAGAGAAGGGATGGCAGGTGTGGCTTGCTAGGCCATTGGAAAGTGGAGCTGAAAGCTGCACCTCCTAATCAGGGAATGGCATTAAAAAGGAAGCAGATAGTCGTAGAAGGAGTGGTTTATCTTCTAACAGAGAAGTAGGTCTTTATCAAGTAGATAGCTGAAGCAGATTCTAGCTAGAGGATGAGAGAAAAGACAATGTTTTCTTTTTTAGGAGAGCCACGCTAACATGACTCAAGGCCCTCCAATGTGAGCCCATGTTAATGACTTCAAGATAAAATAAGGCTAAGCGCTAATGAAAGTAGATTAACTATGCTGCCTGTTTTGTCCTCACCTTCTTGGTATTATTAACATTTAATATTGTTTGTTTGAGCCTCAATGTAGTATATTAGTTAATTTAAACACAGAACATCTGTCTTTCTTTAGATGCTATAGATAACTTGACAGTCTTAGTAAAACCTGAGCAGCTAACGGCTCTCAATCAGTCAAAAGGATGGAGCGGTGCTAATGGCAAACTCAGCAAGCAATTACATCAAAGGATTTAAAAATCTATTTCAGTAATGCCTTCTAGATAATGGCATTGATCTTGACCCTCCCCTTGCAGATTTCCTTGTTCGGTAGAGTAGAATAGTATATAACCTCTAACATAGAAAGACAGCAGCTCTTATAGCATACACAGTTTCTGTCTCCAACAGAACACATGCCTTAACTGATACATTTGATGAAGCATGTGTAAAGATAAATTTTCCTAATATATAAAGCCACTGTTATACAAATGTAAAGCCACTAGCTTTGCTTTTATTTTCTGATGCGTTCACATGTATTTGTATGCATTTAAAAATGTGCATGCATGTGCATGGCTTCATTTTTCTCTTTCACCCACAAAAGATAAATCTGCTTTCCTCCGTTGAAGCTATAGCAATTTACTCCAGCTGCAGATCCTTCCTTTTATTGCTACCTACACATTGTGAATGAACTTAGGTGTTTCATAGCTACATGGCTTATGTGCAGCCATTTAGGGTAGATGTAAAACAGCAATTTAGTAAATGCTTTAGGAAAAACCGGCAGTGGAATAGAAGTGTGTAGTTAAATAGCCTTTTTGATACAATATGCTAAGGACCGCAAGTTTTAATTTAATATGATATTTATAACCTTTTTGAAACATCTACAAACAGAATTTAGTAAAACAGAAATATGTTAATAGGTTAGATGCTTGTTTTTGCACAAAGATTTGTAGATTCATACAGGCTTTGTTTTTGAGCTCTTATCTTGTGTGTGGGGGAGTGTTTTCTGCTTTTGGGTGTTTCTTTTTTCTTTTTTGCTTTTATTTTCTAAGTTTCTGATGTTTTCACTTCAGACCTGTCTTGGCAATGGGGAGCGCCTCAAGCCTTTGACAGGCCCACAAACCTCATTTATCCCTATAGGTTGTATTCATGATATGTGACATGGAAGTCTGATTCTAAATACGTTTATTACTTAGTATCAAATGTAGCATGCTATGAAAGAAAGGCGAGGTTGACAGAATGGTTCAAGAGATGCATGACAATGTAGATCTTGTCTCTGCTCTACTGGAGAATGTCTGAACAAATTTAAAAAATGGATGAAGTTAGTCTAACTCTACATTTGTCCATCGAGCAGCTACATTGCTATATTCTTCATCTTCCTTATGCAGGCTGAGGAAAATTCAAGGGTCCTCATTTAGAGGCATTTTGTATATAAATATACAGGGGTGTGGTGACAAAGCAATGAAGGTGTTTCACTATGGTTACAGAGGCATGGGTTGAAGCCCTGCATGAACTTATGGGCTAGGGACAGACATTACACACAAACTAGTTTAAGTGATCAAAAAGGGGTTTAATCCTGTAACAGAACAGACATTCAGGTATACATAAACCATTTTCAAAATGGCTGAAAGCAGTTTGAGATAAACCTGGTGAATGTAGTATCAGACTTTACTGATTTGGCTCAAACCAGTTTATGCAATGTCTGTCCCAGACCTATTCTGGTCCCCCAGAATCCCAGCATGCTCTCTGGGCTGGGTCTCTGCTCCAGCCCAGCAGGGATGGCCCTCCCCCTCTGCTTCCCAGCTAGAGCAGAAACAGGTAGAGATGGGGGTCTGGCCAGAGAGGGGTTTAATTCCCCACTACCTGTCCCACTGCCAGGAACCTGAGCTGGGTCTGCCAGGCTCTCCCCCCTCACTGCTGCACTGGGGGCCACCATGGCTGCTGAAGCAGAGGGGGCAGGGAAGGGAGTTATTTTCCCCTCTACCTCCACTGCCTCTGGGGGACTGCAGCTGGGTCTGCACACAGTGACCACTGCCACTGATGCTGAGTGGTGGAATAAGCCCCTTCCTGTCCCCTCCATTGGATCCCAGAGGGAGGGGGAAATAACTCTGTCCCTGCACCCCCAAAGGCCCCTGCCAGCTCCTGTCTGGCCTCACTAGGTTGGGGCTGACTGGGGAGTAGGCTTCCCAAGCCAGCTTGGAAGTGCCGGTAGGCCCCGAGCCCGGCAGCCGCAACCGCCGTGCCCCCTGCCTTGTGCAGCACCTGGGGCTGCAGCTGCACAAGCAGTTGAGGGCTGGCTTCCAAGTGGGGGGCTGTTGTGTCCCCAGCTGCTGCTGCCATGGCTGCACCACACCACTCTGGGGGTGGGCAGGCAGGAAGATTCTGCCCCATGTGTGGAGCTTTGGCTCCATCTCCCAGATACCTTGAAGGTGTCCAGGTGGAAGGCTTTAGTCTGGGGGCTACAACCAGAGCTCCATGCACAAAGCAGAAACTGCTAAGCAAAAGCTCCTCCTCTCCCCCTGCTGCCTCCCCGAGCAGCTCGGGAGTGGCAGGAATGGGAGGGGAAGTAACCGCTACAGGTGAGGGGAAGCTGGCTTGGCCTGGCAGGGCTGCTTTTCTTCCTTCGCCTCCAACTGTGGCTCATGCCACACTGCACAGGGTCACTAGGGGCTGGGGCTGCACTGCACAGTGCCAGTCATGGCTGGGGGTGCTTCCTTCAGCCTGGGCCCAGCCCTGAGCTTGGGGCTACGGCTGCACTGAACATTGTGGTTTGAGGCTGGGGGTACTTCCCCCAAGCTCAGGGCTGGGGTGGGGCTAAAGGAAGTACCCTCACGCAGCACTGCATGATGTGACCCTATCTATGAGTGGCCATGGTATGGCAGGAGCTGCAGATAGAGGCCAGCGGAGAAAAACAGCCCTGCCGGGCCAAGCTAGTTTCCCTTTGCCTGCAGTGGTTATTTCTCCTCCCATTCCTGCTGCTCGTGAACCACTCCAGGAGATGGGGGGGTGGGGAGAGGGAGAAGGGGAGTTTCAGCCCAGAAGCTTTTGTCCTATGCATAGAGCTCCAGTCCCTGGACTGAAGCCTTCTACCTGGGTGCCTTCTGCCTTCCAAGGCATCTAGGAGCTGGAGCCAGAGCTCCACAAATGGGGCAGAAACTTCCTGCCACCCCCTATCCAGATCGGCGTGACTGTGGCAGTGGCAGCTGAGGACAGAACAACCCCCCACCCTGGCCAGCCCGCAGCTGCAGATGCTGCACAGGGCAGGGGGCATAGCCATGGTGGCTGCCAGGCACAGGACCTGACAGCACTTCCAAGCTGAACAGGGAAGTCTGCTCTCCAGCCAGCTCCCCCCAGTGGGGTTAGACACTGGCTGGCAGGGTTGGGGGTTATTTCTCCTCCATCCAGCAGAGGGGAGAGGAGGGGGCTTATTTGATGCTTGGCAGTGGCAGTTGGGGCAGGCAGGCCTGGCTGCAGTTTCCCGGGGGCAGGGGGCAATAACCTCCCTCCGTGCTCACTGTGCCTCAGCGGCCTTGGCAGCCCTTGCTCCAACAGTGAGGTGGGAAGTGCCTGGCAGAGCCAGCTCAGGTCCCTGATGGTGGGACAGGGAGCGGGGAATTAAATCCCTTTCTGGACAGTTCAGCCTCAACTGGCCGTGCCCCACTCCCCAGCACAGTTCCCCTGCAGCTGAGGGTGCGCTCGAATGCCCCCTGGCCACTGGCCTAAGCAACTGCAGGCATGTGCTGTTACTAATTGGTTTAACTTAGGCAGGTTAGACCAACCTGCAAAGATTGAATCAATTTAGGCTCTGGCTTTTTGAATGTCTGTCCCTAGCCATGCTGAAGGCTGCCACCAGTTGACCCAGTTGTAAATAGTTAACTGTTATTCAGGCTGAGGGGTCAAATGTGGTCACACATGATGCTAGCTCAGGGTTGGGCAATATGAAGCTGGAGACAACCTGCCAGACCATTCCATCCAGCTTGCAGAGCTCCTAAAATTTTTAGAAAAAGAATATTTATCTGCCCCTGGCAGCCTGTCATGTGGCCCTGGATGGCTTGCCAAAACTCAGTAAGTGGCCCTCTGCCTGAAATAATTGTCTGCCCTTTTGGTAGCCACATCATAACCTTATTTTTGTGCCATTGGCTAGATAACTTATTACATTTGGGCTGATTTTTTTACTTTTAACTTCTGTTGCCTCTATGCAGGAAAAATGGTCCAGGTGAGAGAGCTTACCTCAACTTGTTATTGAAGCATCTTTTTAGTGTAGACAACTACATTGGTAGCTTTAAGTGCTGGGGCCAGAAATGACTTATGTAATAGTGTGTGTGTGTGTGTGTGTGTGTGTGTGTGTGTGTGTGTTTACGTACACATGTATGGCAGAAAATTGTGGGAGCAGTGGGTGGCCAAAAGTAGCAAGCTCCTCAGGCATTTTTCACATTTTTCTCCTAAGGAAAAGTAAAACTGTACAAGACATTCACTAGAGTTCAGAGGACCAAGTAAATTTTCTGGCCCTGAAAGATGAGGTTGGTGTATTGAATGATCTTATTCATATTCCTGTCATATGAATCATTTGTAGGTGAACTGCGGAGATTATAGCATAGTTTTTAATGATAATGTCTTATTTCCACATTTAAGAATCATTACCATTCTTAAAAATGGCCTTGTTTTTTAAAGTGAGAATTGATGTTACTTTCATTAGTAAGACATCTTTCCTGGTACCTAGAGGTCATTCTTCTCAGACTGAGAAGTGGTTAGTTTCCATTTAGTTTTCAAAAGCAAAAATGTCCAGTAACCCAGAGGTAAGTTTTTGAATTTTCTTTGAGCCATTGACCATATATGTTAATATGCAAACTTTGTAAGATCTTGCAATACTAGCCTTTGCCCTACTAGGAAAAAGAAAAGGCATGCATTTGGTTTTGTCCAGGGAAAGAAAGAGTTAATATTACTTTTTAGTGTTATTTTCCATTCTATAGTTTTAAAATAATTTTCACTGTCTTTTCTAGAAACATATTTGTCTGTAGTGTTTTAAAAATCAATCTGCTATTGTGATTATAGGAGGAAGGAAGAGGCTGTGTAGCAAGGGGGTTTTGTTACATTGAGCTTTCTCTTAGCAGATTCAAAGATTATACTATCACTGCTATTTCCAAGCACCTGTTGTTGCAATGTTAGCTACTCTAATGTAGGTAAATTCAGTGTTTTTATTAACATGTCTTTCAACTAGGCTCAGAACTAGTCCATGACATGACTAAAAAAGCCAGCAACCGCTAGTGTACTTTTCGTACTGGTGCTTCCATGAGTATATTTTGGCTATGTTGTAACTTCTCTTTGAAGAAAGAAGGTTTTCATAGTTGTAACCTATCCTGTACTAATACAGTGTGTAGAGAAATAGGAATAGTAATTTGCATGTTCTATGCTATTTGGTATCTTTAATAGTTACGTATTTAACCCATCCCATGTAATCTTATGAATACTGTACCGGGGCTCCTTTGTTCCTTTGTGGGTCCAGGATTGTGGTGACCGGGATGCTGTCTCACCCCCTTTGTCTGTGTGATGCATGCTTAGTGAAGAGCGCTTATTGCACATGTGCCACACAGATGAAGAGGGTGTAGCTGCAACCCCTTGCTGTGATCCTGGATGTTATTGAGCTCTCTGAGCTCACTGGCATGTCAGTGTAGCTCCTGCTGGGAGCTCTGCATCTGCTGTGAGCTCTATGACCTCACCAGCTGGTTAGTGTGGGCTGTACCTGGAGTCCCTGCTTTCAAGCACTTCTGGAGCAGAGGGGATAAGCACTGCTGGAGTTTGCCTTTCTTCTTCCTTTTTCCCTCCCTGAATTCAGTAGCAGGTGAAAAAAGTGGATGAATAGTGAGGGTGCAGTCCCTGATATCTGGAGCTGTGTGGAAGCAAGGGTGGGCATCACTGCCAGCACTGAATTGAGGGGTGGGGAGGTTGCAGGGAGGATGGAACGATCAAACAAAGGCCCATATTTTGCACAAAATATTTGTTTGATTGGTGCTCTAGTAAACTGTATACAGGGTTCCCTCAATTTATGCGGTACGTGCATTCCCATGAATGAAGGTTCCCATGATGGTGAGGGAGGGAGTGAGGCTGAGACTAGGGAAGGGTGCTGCTCCCAGGATGCACAAGGCAACAAAGCAGAGGGATCAGAATGGCATTTACCCAAGCCCTGGGAGTGGCTGGCGCCAGCTGCCTGCAGCTGCTGGCCTGCACCGTGCTCTGCCTATCTCACCATGCCTGGGCTCTGCTTGTTCACACTCACCTCTGCTCCTGAGCTGCACTGTGACCTGGTTCAGGCAGCTGGTGTTGGCTTTTTCTGGGGCTGCTCCAGCATGGGCTGGGGTGAGTGCGGACAAACAGAGCCCCAGGTGGCACGGGGTGCAGCACTCGCCCCAGCTGCAGTGGTCCCAGGAGCATCTGACACCAGCTGCCTGCTCTAGGGGATGGTGGAGCCCAGTGGCTACAGGCAGCTGGTGCAGCCCAGGAGCAGAGGTGAGTGTGGACAAGTGGAGCCCAGGCATGGGGGGGGACAGGTGGAGCCCTTTCCCCTCCCCCCTACAGACCTACATGCTTGGGTGGGGTGGGGCATCTATGCTGAATGTATAAGAGAAAATTTACCTTGCATATAATGAATTATGGGTCTAAATATGCTCATCACATAAGAGTGAATTTGCATATAAAGAACCCACACAAATCAAGGGAAATCTGTAGAAAAAAGCTACTGACAGGGATGGAGTGGGGGGGGGGGGAGAGGGTAGTGGCAGGGAGCAGCTGCACCTTCTCCCCCCTTGATTTCTGGTCCACCCAAAGTTTAAAACCAACTGCCTGGCAGTAGCAGTAGCAGTAGCATTTCTATTCAAGCAGCTGTGAAGGAGTTGCTTGAACTTCATGGCTTATTGTAATCTACCTGATTTCTTCTAAACTCCTCCTTCTACAGGTGTTAATGACAATCTCTCCTTTTTAATGGTCTGGATGGTCCACTATCAAGTTAACATTTCTCCTGAAATTCTGCTGTCTGAAAGCTGCTTCTGGTAATATAGCTTCTATTTTACAGCCCTGTGGACTGCTTTTAACAATAGTTAAAAACATTAATGAAGATGAACATTAATTCAGGTGTGTAAATAACTTTCAGTGAAACATTATATGCACTGTCCAGATACTCAGGAAGGCTAGATTTTGCTTTATGAATCTGAAAAAAGCATGTACATTTTGTTCTAATAACTACAGGACTAATGAAATAACATATTTTCATTTTTTTTTGCCTAGTTTGTTATGCTGTTAATACATAATGCACAATATAACAAATTGATACACATTCCAATAAAGGTATAATTGTTTTTCTTCAATCTTAAACTAAATGATATAATCCTGGACCCTTATCTTTTAGTACAGATTAAAGTTTGCTTTTCTCCAGAGAAACACGTGTTGTATTCTATATGATGAGGCACAGCACCATCTACACCAGTGATCACTGACCAGTTGATCTCAATCAACTGGTCGATCTCAGAGCCTCTTGGAGTCAATCTGAGGCTGGTGGGGCAGGTGAGGAGCAGATTGAGGCTCCCATGGTGAGGAACAGAGTGCTGTAGAGGCAGGAGCAGGAGTAAGGTGAGAGGGGCCCTGGCTGGGTGGGTTGTGAGAGGATTAAGTCTGGGCAGCTTATCCAGGGGTGCTAGGGGCTCCTGCTGCTCTGCACACCCTGGTTGAGGCCCCCGGGGGCACGTGACCCCCCCCCGTGTGTGTGGCCAAGGCAGCTGCTGTTGCAGGTTGGGCTTTGCACCCCGAGCCCCGCTGCAATCCACCTGGGAACGGCCTGACATGTACATTCTGCCACTGGGTGAGCAGGGGATGAGGCTTAGCCCAGCAATGGAATGCACGTGGTGTGGGGCCACTCCCAGGCCACAGCTGCAGTGGGGCTTGAGGTGCAAACTCCAGCCCATAACAGCAGCTGCTTCCACTGCACACAGATGAGGGGACACGTGCTCTCCTCAAACTCTGGGCAGCACTGGTGGCTGCAGCAGTGGTGAGGGAAGGCGTGGGGCTGGATCAGGGGCAAGCCCTGCACAGCCAGGGCATGGGACAGAGCCATGAACGGCTCATTCGGGGGATGCAGGGGGGATGGCACACAGCCTGGAAGGGCATGGGGGCATGTGTTCCCAAAACTACATGCTGGCTGGGCCAGCTTGAGCTGCGGCCGGATTGTGTTTGGGCCAAGTGGCGGCGCTGGGAGTGGGGCTATGGGAGGGCTACAGGTACCCAAAAATTCGCTGTAGCCCCCTCTGCCAATCCTGCAGCTGCCACCCAGCCTGAATGCAGACTGGTCCACACCCCTGCTGTGAAGAGCGTGGAGCTACCGTCCAGACCCAGCCTATGCACCACCCCCTGTAGATCCTGGGGGACAAAAGTAAGGCAGCACCACCCTCTTCATGGTGGGGGTTTGGGCTGCACTGCGTTCAGGCTGAGCGGTGGTGGTGGAACTGGGAGGGGGGCCTATGTGGGGGCTACAGTGAATTTTTAGGTGCCTCCAGCTCCCCCCGTAGCCCCACTCCCAGCGCTGCTGCCACTCAGCCTAAGCGCAGCCCAGGCCCAGCCTGCAGAGGCAGCTGGCCCAGCCGGAGTTCAGATATGGGGACACATGCCTCTCGTGCCCTCCTGGGTTGTTCCTCCCCCCATGCCCCGCAACTCCCCACCGCAGCTCTGTCCTGCACCCTGGCTATGCAGGGCCTACCCCTGCTCCAGTCCCACTCCCTACCTCACTGCTGTTGGGGTGGTGGGGGTGCAGATCAAGGCCCCAGCAGTAAGGGAGGAAGTGGGGCTAGGGTTGGGGCCTAGGTTTGGTCCCCCCCTTTCCCCCACACCCCAAATCATTTTTTCTTCCTCTGCCTTGATCTGCACTGCCCCCTTCCTTCCCTACAGATTTACCTGCTGGGGGGTGGGGGGTACACAGTAGATCACAGAATCACAGAAGTTGTGTCGGAAGGGACCTTGTAGATCTTCAAGTCCGACCCCCCGCCTGGGCGGTAGAAAAGACTGGACTCAAATGAGTCCAGCCAGGTAGTCATCAAGCCTCTTCTTAAAGATCCCCAGGGTAGGAGCCAGCACCACTTCCCTAGGAAGTTGGTTCCAGCTCCTAGCTGCCCTAACTGTGAAGTAGTTCTTGTGGATGTCTAATCTAAACCTACTCTCTAATAACTTGTGTCTGTTGTTCCTTGTCATGCCAGGGGGCGCTAGGGGAAACAGTGTCTCCCCTAAACCCTAAACACTAGGTCCCCCCTAGTGAGTTTATAGACAGTTACCAGGTCCCCCCTCAGCCTTCTCTTGTGAAGGCTGAACAGGTTTAGGTCCCGCAGTCTTTCATTGTAGATCTTGAGTTGCTTTTAAATGCCAAAGGTGATTTACTCTCCAAAAAGTTTGGAGACCACTGATCTATGCCCTTCCCCTCTTTCAAAATCCTGTGGCCTGTGGCTGCTGACATAATTTTACTTTGAGAGCCAGAATGTAGAAACGAACTGAACTGATGTACAGAAGTTTTGCTCCTTTCATGTATATATTCATTGAAATTTTTTTCAGAGACCTTGGCAATTTGCATTATGTCATTTGGAAACACCATGTCCAAAAGTCATATCCAGTTCCTACTGAAAGCTTCCCAGTGATTTTTCACTTCTTGGAACAGTATCACGGAATGAGGCCAGGCGATTTGCCAGTGCTTTCATATCAGCTCCTATATGCCAGTTCCAACAGATGATCCATCCGAGCATGACAGGAAAACATACAAGTGCTCATTTAGCCCACGTTAAATATGTATGTTGCTAAGGAGAATTCAGGAGTTTTGAATTCAACAGGATAGAACAATTAGATTCCTGCTATTAAAATAAACCATAGACAGAATTGTTAGAGATATATCATACAACATACAGAGCTCCTTGTTCTCTTCTCAGTTTAGAGAGGTGTATATGTGAGTGATAGTATTTGTTGTATTAAGGGTAGTTGGTTGTAGCCATGTTGGTCTAAAGACAAAGGTGGACAAGGTTCTTTGAGTAGAAGTGATATATTTTATTAGGACAACTAAATAGTTCAAAAATTGTTCTTTGCAAGCTTCTGGACACAAATACCCTTCAGTCCAATTCGGTGGCCGAACCTCTGAATCTGAATTGAATTAAGGCACCAGTTAAAAGGTCCAAATTGATTTGAAGCTGTCTGAATTGATTTAGACAAGATATGGAGAGCTTCAGTGATTCGGCCAGTTCCCGCCCACTGCAGCAGGGAGCTGGACCCAGACTCCAAGGTGGTAAGTAGGGGGTGGGAAAGGAGAGGCTGGAGGAGTGGGGAGGGGACCCCTGACAGGCCCTATCCCCTGCCTGCTCCCCCAGCTCCCCCCCATGGCTGCCCCACCCATCCCAGCTCCTGGCCCTTTAAAAAAATCCCCCACTCACTGGCTTCTACCTGGTGGGGGTGGCGATAACCCACTGCCCCCCAACTGCCCTATGCTACATGGGGGGCTCTTCCATGAGCCTCCCAACCCCTCCCCACTCTACCAGCCCATCTCCATGGCTGCCTTACTCACCCCAGCTCCGGCCCTTTAAGAAAAAACCCAACCCCCCCCCCACAGACTCACCAACTGATGCAGCAGCCTTGGGCTT
Source organism: Crocodylus siamensis (assembly GCF_052110815.1). Taxonomy (NCBI): domain Eukaryota; kingdom Metazoa; phylum Chordata; order Crocodylia; family Crocodylidae; genus Crocodylus; species Crocodylus siamensis. Next base: position 86,449,360 of record NC_143396.1, on the reverse strand, counting down.
CTGGGGACTCATGCAGCATGGGGCAGTGGGGAGCAGCAGGGATGCCCCCCCCCCCCGGCTGGGCAGGAGCCAGTGAGTTAGGAATTTTTTTGTTTTTTTTAAAGGCCTGGGAGCTGGGGTGGATGAGGCAGCAATGGGGACAGGGGGCTGGGAGAGCGGGCAGGGGTCAGGGGGTTTGTGGAAGAGCCCCCTCACGTGGCGTGGGGCAGTGAGGGGCAGCAAGGATCTCCTGTCGCCTGGCAGCAGACGGTGAGTTGGCCTTTTTTTTCCCCAAATAGCCAGGAGCTGGGGTGGGTGGGGCAGCCTTTGAGAGCGGGCAGGGGATGGGGTCTGTGTAATTTGGAGATTTGGCCAATTGGGCAGCAGCCGAATCTCTGAATCAGATTCAGCCAAATCAATTCAGGGCAGTGATTCAAATCACTGAATCAAATCACTGTCCTCCGAATTGGCCAAATCCAAATCCAAAATGAATACTAGCCGGTTTGCATAGGCCTAATGAGCATTGAGGTAGCCTGTTGGTTTAGTGATGGGTAGATGGAAGTTCAGTGTCAGATGGGATCCTGGGCATAAGGATAAAGGTATTCCACTGTGATGATGTTCTTTTTGTGGAGTAGGTTCACTGTCTGAGCATAAGGCCAGCAGAGGTAGTTCCTGGTTTGTACAGCATAAGTAGGCACAAGTTTTGCCTTAGCAAAAAGATATTTGACTCTGTCCTAAAATGATTATGTGCCCTTTTTCTTTGAGTACTTTGACTTATGTAGAAGTCACATATGTGTGTTATGGAAATATTAGGTTATTGTTCAAAGCAGGTAAATTAAGGTTGGGATGGTATGTCCCTTAAGTCTATATCTCCTGGTTTTTAATGATTTTTGGTTTTTTTACCTCTGTATTCTGGAAGGACATAAATTTCTACCATATAAGCTTAACATTGCATTAATGAAATTGTTGCCAATGAACGTCTAAACCATTTGAACATAAAATATTTCTGGAGGTATTGATGGTGGTGATGGAGGGAGTTGTAGTTGTCACTGCAGTTATCTGTATGAGAGTGCTACTGTGGTTAGGCAAGGGGATGATATGTGATTCATAAGTGATCCTTTTCATTCCTGTACACTTTGTCATGTAGTATGATGATAAAATGGTGGTGCTTTCAAATGATAGGAGTGTATAGTTGCTGACACGGCAGGGGGAAAAAATCATAGCCATGGTTTATATCCCAAAAGCTTGATGGCTTTATTTCATGGTTGATTGGTAACAAGAACTTTAAGCATTAAGTTGGGGAGGAGTTCAGGAGAGCTAGCTGTGCTTCAAAGAAGCCTCACTAAGAGTGCAGGAACAAACCATCCCAATGTGCAGGAAGACTAACAAGTATGGCAGAAGACCAGCTTGGCTTAGCAGGGAACTCTTCAGCAAACTAAATCACAAAAAGGAAGCTTATAAGTGGAAACTTGGACAAATAACTAGGGAAGAACATGACAGCATTGTTTGGGCATGGAGAGATGAAATCAGGAAAGCCAAAGTGCAACTGGAGTTGCAGCTAGCAAGGGATGTGAAGGGTAACAAGAAGGGTTTCTACAAGTATGTCAGTAGCAAGAGGAAGATGAGGGAAAGTGTGGGTCCTTTACTGAATCGTGCAGGCAACCTTGTGACAGAGGATGCAGAAAAGGCTGAAGTGCTCAATGCCTTTTTTGCCTCAGTCTTCACAGGCAAGGTCAGCCCCTGGACACCAGGCAGCATAGTTTGGGGACAAGGTGAGCAGCCCTCAGTGCTGAAAGAGCAGGTTAAGGACTACTTAGAAAAGCTGGGTGTGTGCAAGTCCATGAGGTCAGATAGGATGCACCCAAGGGTGCTGAGGGAGTTGGCTGATGGGATTGCAGAGCCATTGGCCATCATCTTTGAAAACTGATGGTGATCAGGAGAGGTCACGGATGATTGGAAAAGGACAAACATTGTGCCCACATTTAAGAAAGGGAAGAAGGAGGATCCAAGGAACCACAGGCCAGTCTACTTCACCTCAGTTCCTGGAAAAATCATGGAGCAGATCCTCAAGAAATCCATTTTTAAGCACTTGAGGAGGAAAAGGTAATTAGGAACAGTCAGCATGGCTTCACCCAGGGCAAGTCATGCTTGACCAACATGATTGCTTTCTGTGATGAGGTGACTGGCTCTGTGGATGCGGGGAGACTGGTGGATGTGGTATACCTTGACTTTAGCAAGGCTTTTGATACATCTCCCACAGCATTCTCACAGGCAAGCTAAGGAAATATGGGCTGAATGAATGCACTGTAAGGTGGATAGAATACTGCCTGGAGCATCAGGCTCAGACAGTAGCAATCAATGGCTCGACATCTAGTTGGCAGCTGGTATTAAGTAGAGTGCCCCAAGTGTCGGTCCTGGGGCAGTTTTGTTCAGTGTCTTCATCAACAGCCTGGAAGGTGGTATAGCGTACACCCTCAGCAATTTTGCAGATGACACCAGGCTGGGGGGAGTAGTAGATATGCTGGAGGTTAGGGCTAGGGATCAGAGTGAGTTAGATAAATTGGAGGATTGGGCCAAAATAAATCTCATGAGGTTCAATAAGGAGAAAGTCCTGCTCTTAGGACAGAACAACCCCATGTGCCAGTACAGGCTGGGGGCTGACTGGCTGGGCAGCAGCTCTGCAGAAAAGGACCTGGGGGTTACAGTGGACAATAAGCTGAATATACACCAACAGTGTGCCCTTATTGTCAAGAAGGCCAATAGCATATTGGGCTGCATTGGTAGGTGCATTGCCAGCAGGTCAAGGGAAATGATTATTCCCCTCTATTCAGCACCAATGAGGCCACATCTGGAGCAGTTTTGGGCCCCCCTCTACAGAAAAGATGTGGACAAATTGGAAAGAGTCCAGTGGAGGGCAACAAAAATGGTGAGGGGCCTGGGGCACATGACTGATGAGGAAAGACAGAGGGAACTGGGCTTATTTAGTCTAGAGAAGAGAAGAGAGAGGGGGTTTAATTAGCAGTCTTTCAGTACCTGAAGCAGGGTTCAAAAGAAGATGGTGCTAGACTGTTTTCAGTGGTGGCAGATGACAGAACAAGAAGCAACAGTCTCAATATTTTCAAGACCCAGCTAGACAAAGCTTAAGTTGGGATAATCTTGTTGGGGATAGTCCTGCTTTGAGCAGGGGGTTGGAGTAGATGACCTCCCGAAGTCCCTTCCAACCCTAATTTTCTATGATTCTATCATTTTATGATTCACTTGATAGAAGTATAGTGCATGTCATAATATACTGCCATTGTCAGCAATGTTCTCTCTAAGGAGTAGTGCCCCATGAGCGCTCTGCTTCAGTCCTGCCTCCCCCTTTTGACACAGCATGGTCTGCTGGTAAGTGTCCCAAAGTAAGTGTTTGGGTGGAAGCGGGCAGGGTTCAGCCACCATCCTTCTCCATGCTAACTGCTACCCAGAGCAGTGCAGTGGAGTGCTGTGGGGCAGCCATGGGCTGGACACAATTGATACAACTGAAAGGGAGGCACCAAGGCCAGCATAGGACACTTACTGAAAGTAAGCTCCTCACTCCTTATGCAGGGCAGTCAGCAGCTCCTCCCTGAGGCAAGGCAGGGGTGGACATGGGGACAGGGATGGGACAGGGATAAGGACTGGGGCCTCACGTGGGGCCAGCAGCGGCTCCTCCCTGAGGTGAAAAGCAAGGCAGGTATGGAAGCTGGGGCTGGGGGCTGGCGCAGGCTCTGCTGGCTCCAGGGAACTGCTCCGCTCCCCCGCATCACCTCAGGGAGAGAGGAGGCACATGGCATCAGGGCTGGGGAGCGGAACAGTTCCCTGAAGCCAATGGTGCTTGTGGAGCAGTTCCCCAGAGCCGGTAGACCCCATGCCAGCTCCCAGCCCCCAGCCCTGCTTTGCCTCACCTCGGGGAGGAGCTACTGCCTGCCCCACGTGAGGTTCTGCTAGCTCTGGGGAACTGCTCCGCAGGCTGTGCCAGCTCCGGAGAACTGCTCCACTCCCCAGCCCTGATGCCATGTGCCTCCTTGCTCCCCGAGGTGATGCAGAAGAGTGAATCAGTTCCCTGGAGCCAGAAGAGCCTGCCCCAGCCCCAGCTCCAGCCCTGTCTTTGTTGCTGTCCCCACCCTCGCCTCACCTCAGGGAGGAGCTGCTGCCTGCCCTGCATGATGAGTAAGTATCCCAGGCTGGCCCTGGTGCCTCCACCACACTCAGCACCCAGCTTCTCTCTGGGCAGGTGGGCAGCCTTAAAAAGTTCATGCACAGCAAGATTTGTACTTGTGCATGGCTGAGCACATGCGCAGCTTAGAGGGAACACCGATCGTCAGCATCTATAATGTATAGGTTTCCCAATACTTTCAGTTTATGTTTTCAATCTAATACAAGTTATTAGTATGTCAAGATGTTGCTTCCTGCTTTATGGTGTCTGCTGCTGGAAATGTCCATCACAGGCAGAAACTTATCAGAGGTTCATTTGCATTCCTAGGGTGCATATGTCACTTTGTGCCACCATAAACATATTTATGGTAGCACAAAAGCCAAACAAACAGATGTCCATACCCCTTTTCATGCCACAAATGCCTCAAATCTGTGACCACAATACAGGTGTTATCAATTTGTGCAGCTTTATAGTGGCAGGTGTTTGTTAGGCTTACAGTGGCAGAGCACAGGCAGTCAGGAGCTTCAGTTCAGCCGCCTCTGGCAGGTGCTCCTGGGATCTGAGGGGCTTGATCCTGCATACCCCAAGAATTCCCATGTAGGATTAGGCCCAGCATGTTCCAGGAGTATCTGCATGGCCTTTCCCTCTTACAGACATACCCTGGGAAATCTTCCAGAGGTTGCCCAGGGCATGTCTATGTAAGTCGGAGATCTCAGTTTTCCGTGTTTACGGATTTCACCCTGGGGAATCTCTGGGATATATCTTTGTAAGCAGAGAACATATTGCTCAGCGCAGGACAATAGGTGATGTGTATTTCAGCTCATGAAAGGGATCAGCTATGGCAGGAGACATCTTGCCACAGTTGATCTGCTTCATTTGGTGACGTACATTTATACCCTCAGGGCGCTGACAGACGTACAGCTCCCCGCTGTAACTCATGGTGCATTGCAGGAAGCACCATGAGTTACAGCATTCCCTCTGATCCAAAAAATGTCAGCTGTTGGGTCTGGGAGGCTGGGGATCAAGGTCCAGTTTGAGTGGCTGCATGTCTGTAGCCACTCTCCTCTAGCCCTGCCCCTCCCCCTTCTCAACTCTGGTTCTGTCTTCAGAACGGGGAGCAGGGGAAGGGAGCAGAGGGAGCTTGGTCAGGGGCTTGCCCAGCCTTCCCTATGGGTTTTGACAGGTGGATTGGAGGTGGGTTTGTCACACTGAGGTGGGGAGGCTCCAATCCACCCACTCCGCCCTCCAGCATAAGCTGGGCAAACGCCACACAGAACTCCCTCCATTCCCTTTTCCCCCTCCCATTTTGAAGACAGCACTAGGTGCGGGGCTGGACTGGTTCAACCCAGCCCTGCTCCCAATGTGTTCTGACAGATGTTAATCCAAAGTGAAGCACCTTCATGTGAACCCTCATATAATGAGCATTCAGATTGTCATGTGCTCGGGCATTTTTAAAGCATGCTGCAGCCATGCACTTCTGTCAGTGCATGGTTGTAGACTGCTTCAGGAGCCTGATCACAAGACAAGCTGTCACTTCCATCAGTGCTCATAATTTTATAGCTACAAACTGTGCCAGGTCCCGTGTCCCCACTGCAATCCCCATTCCTGCTTCAAGAAAGTCCCTCCAGGAAAGTTTTTGGCCCGCACAATCTCCATCCTCCAGCCCCAGACATCCATGTGCTCATAATACACCTACTCACTTTGCATTTGATGGAATACTTGGGCAATAGAGCCTATGATTACAGCCAAGTATCTATGTACTTTACCATACCTTAATATTGCATTTCCTCCTTTTCAGAGGTTTTAATTTAACCCTCTCCACAGTCTCCAAGGCAACAAGGCATTACTTGGCATCCTTAACTTTGCATTAACAGAATTCTGAGGGATTTAATTCCATTCATGTTTAAAAGAATAGTTTTTCTCATATGAACATTTTACCACAGCCTCTTCTATTGCTTCTGCCTCTGTGACAAGTATGCCTGCCACAGAATGTGCTGGCTGCATGTGTTAAATTCCTTCATTGTTTCTTCATCCTGTCCTTTTCACCCCTCTTGTCCAGCACAGCTTGGTTGCCTCTCTCCAGCTCTCAGTAAATAGGGAGGCATCATTATAGAGGAGCTGGGGACAGACAGCTGAGACTAGCTGTAGGGTCCCTTCCAGCCTTTAACAAGTATGAAATAGTGGGGATGTTTTTTTAAGAGGGTGACATGCACTGGCAGGGTAGCCTAAGAGGAAGGGTAATCCAGTAGTAGTTAGGATGTGGGATTTCAGAGACGTGACACTCCAGATGGGTGTGATTAGGATAAATATATTGACATATAAGATTTGCATGTTTTATGGTAACAGGGGACATATAAGTACTTATAACTGATTGATTGGATTTGAAGTTTTAGCTGAAGCCACTACCATCTCCCCTGCACAGCAATGATCTGCACCTGTCCATCTCCCTCTTTCCTGCACAACACCCCCTCTTTTATTTCCAGAGCTTATACTCCCACCAGCTGCCCATTCATCTGACTAAGACATTCTTAGCTGAATGAGAATATTCCATGGAAAAGAATAGTCTGAAACAGTAGCTCTAAGACATGTGAAAGACTTATTCTTCTACATGGCTTTTCTCATCCTGCATCCGTATAATCCATGATTGTGAGTCTCGCTGTCCTGACCATGCTTATTATTAGCTCCTCACCCTAGTCTTAGTATTGTATGCTTGGTGCCTGATCCAGGAATATCTATTCTTAGCTGCTCAGAGGCCAGGGTTTGCTTAGATGCCAGATCACATGGGGAATTGTGGGAGAGTTGTAGATGTATCAAAAGAGTAGGCCCCTCACCCTGCCTCCTGACCCTGGCTCACATGGAGTCAGACAGGGAGAAGAGCACAGATTCCCTGAAGCAAGGGAATCCTCTTCTCCCCAAATCTTGTCTCAAAAGTGAGAGATCAGGCCCTTCCCCTGCTTTGTGCCTCAGGCTCCCAAGTACTAACACAGGAGAAGTGAAAAAAATTGCATGGGTGCAAGTGTGCTCTGTTGCTTTCTCAATTGGGGGATGAGGGAGAAGGGTTCAGCCCCTGTAGAGTAACTGCATCCCCTGACCCTGTCTGGTGTGGAGATCAAGGAGCAAGTTCCAAACTACCTCAGAAGGGCGGAAGATCCCAGGTCTTGCTTGATCTGGTGGCAGGGAGAAGAACCTCAGTGATGTATGATCCTTTGGATCCTGCCAGAAACAGAGGCAGAATTTCAGAGGGCCTCCTAACTCCCTCATTCTTGTCACTCATCCCCCATCTACCCTTCACATGGCTCACTGCTCTTCTTCCATTCTTAATCATATGCCCATCTCCTGATCTAAGCCTATCAAATTCTCTCCAGTTCCCTACCACCCATCCCCAGTAATCTTCCTGCCTCAGTCCCTTTCCTCTTGCTTCACCCTAAACCCTGCTTCTGTTATTTCTCTTTCCCTTCCCCACAACTCCTAGTATTGCTTCCACATGCTCTCACATTCCCTTTTGCTGTTTTACCCCAAACCGTGTGTTCCCACGGTCTGCGTGCAAAAAAAAAAAAAAAAGAAAAAAAGAGGAAAAAAAATGGGGTGAACACCTCATTTTGTTGGGGTGTTGAATGTCAGGACTCCCTTGGTCCTAGTACACAGTAAACATGATGACATTTTCGTAACTCCATTTCATCTTCCTTCTAGGTAATCAATGCTAACTGATTAATTGATGGTTTCAATTGCTGGGTAAGATTACAATTCCCTTACAGGGAAAGTAGTAGTATATCCAACAGCTATTCTCCCAGTCTATCAGTGCAGAGCATGTATAAATTATTATCTTTCAAGAAATAGTTGTACAAATTAGCCTTGCATATTTCTTACATTTTTAAGATACCCAATTTAAAAAAGGCAAATATAGAATCATGAGAACAAATCATGCTCAGATTTCTGAAAAGTGTAGGATTCAAATGCAATGCCAGTATGGATACTGGATATAGCATAAATCATTTTACCATGTAGCGATACCACTACAGGACATAGTTGCAGATCAGATTCAATCACTACAGCTTTTGTTCTTGAGTGCCTATGTCATGTGATAATTGAGATCCATGCAAAACTTCCTCCTTAGTTTGGGCTGCACACGCAACTGAGATCACGTAGGGGGTGACTAAAAACCATGATTTGAATTCCAGCAGCATACAAAAAATGCTAATATCCTGTTTATTTTGTTAAAAAACGCTTTCAAGAGGGACTTTGAGTAATACAGTGCTCACATGCCACCCCAAATTGGAGCCACCAGCACACCCATAAACCACAAGAAATCTTGAAACAGCTTTTCTAAAGACAGAGATAGAGGAACTTTATTTTATTTTATTTTTTTAAAGAAATTTTTTGTGTTCCAAGCCAAATCAGCCAAATCAAGTCCAAATTTGTGAGTCAGTACAGAACCATAAGTGGCCCTACTACTGGCAAACATCCTCCACCCCCACCAGGGGCTTCAGATATTTCCAGAGTCTTTTGGAAGGCATCCTATGTGCAGACCAGATCCTATGTGGAGGCTTGGGGTTTGGATGCCCCCCAAGTTTTGTCTGCCTTCAGCCATATGGCCACAGAAGCAAGTTAGAGAGGAGCCTCCCATTTCCATAAAGTGAACTTTAAGCCCCAACACCTCAGTGGGTACTAAACCATGCCAGAAGAACAGTAATCCATGGGAACACTTAAGGAAAACTGCCTTCATGGACCCAGATACATGCCCTGCCATGTTTCCCCATGTTTCCCCTGCCAGATAAGTATAGAGGAACTACCTTTATAAAGGTAGTTAGTTACCTGTGCTAGTCTGAAGTTAAGCAAAATGCAGGTGGAGTGGAAACTTATAGCCTAACTCCTTCAGAGAGGCCTGAGCTTCATCTTTATCAACTGTTCTGTAGCATTCAGGGCTGAACATTGGCAAGGGCAAACCAAGCAGCCACCCAGGGCCCGGACAGAAAGGGGACCTGAAAATGGTATTTTTTTCCCCATTGTCTGATTATTATTATCATTATCTCTGGTGAAGAGGGACCCAATACTAAAAGTTTACCTGGGGCCTCCAGAAGTCTAGGTACGGTGCTGGTAGCATTTATTGAAGTAGGGTGTAGCCTACTTGAAAGCTCATTTTTCTTTGAATGAATTAGTCTAAAAGGTTCCACCTTACCTTCTTTTATTAGGATGTGGTTTTGAGAGGCCTTTGTGCTGCTCTCGTATAGGTTAATGCACAAAGCTGATCTTGGGATGTTGCAGGGATGGGCTCGTGGAATTAACTTTCACATGAATTCAAAAATTCCAAAGGCAGCTGAAACAAAGCAACTGCAGTTGCTAATCCAGCCCAGAGGCAAATATAGAAGGAAAGAGTCATATAGCTGCTCTGTACCACATTTAGCACTTGGGGGAGTGGGAGGAGATTCGTTTCCTGAATGATCCATATTCTACCTGCATTTAAGCTTCACATAGATGATGAAGATATAATCTTAGAGCAAATTGTTATATATGAAATAGGGTGGCAGGATGTTGCTGTTGCTAATTACATTTTCTCTGCCTCTGCTATACATTTGGTCCTACTTGTTCTGAATTATTTTACTTTTCTCTTGCTAATATATTCAGAGGTTTTTTTTAGCCTAGATGAAGGTAAGGATTAAAGTAGACTTACTTTACGTCATGACACTGCTGTAAATTAGAGAGAACTCATCTAATGGAGTTACAATGATATAAATGAACATATTAACAAAATTAGGCCCTGCCTAGTCAAACAACAAATTTGAAGCCCATCTTTCCTGTTGATCAACACACCGAGTATTAACTATTAAGTAACCAGACTTTCATGTTGAACAACATACTCATGGCAGTTAGCTGAACAATATTTACATGTTCTATCTAGAAAAAATTAACCAGTTTAAATTTTCTTCATATCTGTATAACTTGACAGTCTGCAAAACCAATAGTATGAATTATGGGTTGGGCATTTCCTGGCAGGGGACAATTATGTTAAGAGCCTGATTGATTTTACCTGCCAGGAAATGCCTAACCCAGAAGTTGTTGTTGGTTAATTATTATTATTTTTGCACTTCTGTATTTTTAAAGGGACTGACATTTTTAAAAACTGCTACAGAGCTGCAGCTTTTAGTGCAAAGTTTCAGTCTTACGACCGAGTCATAAACCCCTTAAAACAGGAGTTTGTAATGGAAATGCTGACATTACAGTAACCATAACAGTGAACATACTTGTAATGAAGGGTTTGATAATGGGTCTGATAATGAGTTACTAACTTTATCTTGCAATAGAAATGGTGGTATGACTAATTTATTTAACTTCTGTAACCATAAATTAGCCCATACATTTATTCAGCTGTTAAAATTCACTTACATTGTTTTAGCTTTCTAAAATAAAGTATGTTTCTATTCCAAGGTTATAATGGACTTGCTAATGGGGTATTGACTAGTGTTTCTTATCATCCATCTTCTGATGGCAAGGTGTTCATTACTCTTCACTTAATAATTCCCAGTTTTCTCTACATCCACATAAAATTACTTTTATTATGAATTCATTCAACTTGCAGTCCCAAATAGCCACAGCAGCAGTCAGTGTAATGAAGTTGGCTTTACTGTATAGTACAAAATAGCAATTTCAGGGATTTTTGAGAGATTTAAAATTTTCTTAACTTGAGATTTAGCAAGCATATGCACATCCTATTCCTTAGAAACATCGGGAAAGCTGTGTAGTATCCTCTGAATTGACAGACATTTAGTATAAAAATGATTTCAAAAAGGTTTGGTGTGGTTGCATCACCCATTGAAATAAATTATGGTAGAGTGAGTCCTGAGAGAGAAAGTAATTTTGGTTTAGTATAATTTCTCATTTAAATCCTTATGCTTTTAAAATAGAAACCAAAGAGCATATAATAGCTCCAAAGAGAATAAACTACAAAGTGCTTGATTGTATCTGGTCCAGACAAGGAGAGTGGAAGGCAAAAGTAATCTTTTATAACTTTATATTTATCCCTGGCATTTTGTCAGCCCTTATTAATGACTATCTCACTCTTCAGGCTGAGGGATCCCAATTAGCTTGAAAACCTTTAATGACATACAATATCAGAATTGCATCACTTGTGATTGAAATGAAGCAACCTCTTAAAAAGCTGTAAGTGTTAACACAGTACAGTGCTTCCATTCACATGTTCAAACCTCCAGCCTTTTTAAATCCCAAATGTTCCTTAGTTAAAGTGGATGAAATGTGGAAAGGTGCATTTAAAACCATTACAGGTTGTCATAATCTACTAAGAGAAAACTGGCAGAAATTGACTTCCTTGTTTACAGTATCAGTAAGGAAATTAGACTGAATGGATAAAAAGGATCATTTCCTTTCTCATGGCAAATAAGGTCCTTGTGAATATCATTTTGAGGTACATTGGCAGAGCTGTTTTGGGCATTTTCATGATCATAATCCATAATCTACTTATAATGTAGATATATTGAAGACTTTATATTCAGGGAATGTTAATCAATACTTTTCAGGAGGCCTACAAGAGAAAAGGCAAGGTTAAAAAGGATGGCAAAAAATATTTAAGTGTGGTTGTAGTGATCCATTCAGAATGGAGGCACTTTCTAGGCCCAGTATTGAACCAATAACCAATTTAAAGGGAAACTCTCAATTAAGACTTGTCAGCACTTAAATAAGCTTTAGTTTGCTTTTTAATTGAAAGGCACCCATTTAAAAAAAATTGTGAAACAGAATTTTATGGACACAATTTAAACTCCACCTTAGAGTTCTAAAGGAACTGGCTGAGGTCATTGCAAGTCCCCTGGCACAACTTTATGAGCACTCGTGGTGCTCTGGTGAGGTACTGGAGGACTGGAAGAGGGCCAACATGGTCCCCATCTTCAAAAAAGGCAGGAAGGAGGACCCGGGAAACTATAGGCCGGTTAGTCTCACCTTGATCCTAGGCAAGCTGTTCAAGAAAATTATGCTGGCACACATCCAGGAGGGGCCAGCAGGGGACTGCATGCTTAGGGGCAACCAACATGGGTTCATCAGTGGCAGGTCCTGTCAGACCAACCTGGTGGCCTTTTATGATCAGATTACCAGATCATTAGACGCAGGGGTAGCAGTGGCTTCCGGAAGGCTTTTGACACTGTCTCTCACCCTGTTCTCATTAAGAAACTGGGGGGCTGTGATGTAGACACCCACACAGTCAAATGGGTCGCCAACTGGCTGGTGGGCCGCACCCAGAGGGTGGTAGTGGATGGGTCCTTCTCAACCTGGAAGGACGTGGGCAGTGGGCTTCCGCAGGGCTCAGTCCTCGGGCCCGTGCTGTTCAACACCTTCATCAGTGACTTAGACTAGGGGGTAAAAAGCACCCTGTTCAAATTTGCTGATGACACTAAGATGTGGGGGGACATGGGCACATTGGAAGGATGCAACAGGCTACAATCAGACCTAGACAGGTTACAAGGGTGGGCGGACGAGAATAGGATGGGCTTCAACACAGACAAGTGCAAGGTGATGCACCTCGGGAGGAACAACCAGCACCATACCTACAGGTTGGGGAACTCCCCTCTTGTCAGCACGAAGGCGGAAAGGGATCTGGGGGTCATCATTGACTCCAAGATGAACATGGGCCGGCAGTGTGGGGAGGCAGTCAGGAAGGCCAACTGCACCTTGGCATGCATCCATAGATGCATCTCGAGCAGGTCCAAAGAGGTGATCCTCCCCCTCTATGCGGCACTGGTCAGGCTGCAGCTGGAGTATTGCGTCCAGTTCTGGGTGCCACACTTCAAGAGGGATGTTGACAGCATGGAGAGGGTCCAGAGGAGGGCCACTTGTATGATCAAGGGACAACAGGGCAGGCCCTATGAGGACAGGCTGCGGGACCTGAACCTGTTCAGCCTCCAAAAGAGAAGGCTGAGGGGGGATCTTGTGGCCTGTTATAAACTAGTCAGGGGGGATCAGCAGGCATTGGGGAAGTCACTGTTTCCCTGAGCACCGCCAGGAGTGACCAGGAATAACAGTCACAAGCTGGCAGAGGGTAGGTTTAGGTTAAATATCAGGAGGCGCTACTTCACAGTCAGGGCGGCTAGGGTCTGGAACCAGCTTCCAAGAGAAGTGGTGCAGGCTCCTACCCTGGGGGTGTTTAAGAGGAGGTTAGATGAACACCTTGCTGGGGTCATTTGACCCTAGTATTCTTTCCTGGCATGGCAGGGGGTCAGACTAGATGAACTGCTCAGGTCCCTTCCGACCCTTGAAACTATGAAACATGATGACTAGGGACAGACATTACACACAAACCAGTGTAAGCAATCAGAAACTGGTTTAAACCTGTAACAGAACAGTAGTGCAGTGCACATAGACCAGTTTCAAAAGGGCTGAAATGGGTATAACCTGAATCCGTTAAGTCTGATACTACATCCATCCAGCTCTATCTTAAACTCGTTTATGGAACTTTTGTCACAGATCCTCTCCTGATACAAGTTAGATCTCGTTCTCTCTGCATCCCAGGATACATTACAGCTCCCGTTTAAACCCTGCCCCCACCCCTCACAGGTTGTATGGACTAGGCGGCAGTGGACAGGGCACCATGTCTGCAAGGCACTTGCAGACTACCTCCTTCCCCCCACAATAGGATACCTGCATGGCTGCCCACAACCCCCAGGCCCACAGTGCACCCCCAAGACCACACACACTCTGGACATTTTCCAATCAATAAGCTTTATTTCCCTCCCCAACAACATGTTCCCTTTCACCCTCCCTTCCCAACAACAGCCCTAACCCTGAACCCCAATTCCCACAACCAATAAAACACCCTCTTCCCCATGCAACTATTTACAAGAGTGTGGTTGGTGCAGTCTCAGGGGGAAATAGTAGGCTGGAGACACCAATGGTCTGGAGCCTGGGGAGAGATGCCTAGTACCACCCCATGTGTGGACACCACAGTGGGGCTAGTGGCCTGGGAGCTCAGCCAGGGATGAGGGTGGGTGCTATCCATCTTGCTTGCCTTCCTGCTTTATGGGGCTGGGCCCAGCAGGGGCTAGATCCTGCTCAGGGACCAAATGGCTGGCAGATCAGCAGTGGGCAGCCAAATTGCCAGAGGATCCAGCTCAGGAACAGAGGCAAGGGGCCCTGGCCACTGCAGGCATCATGGGACCTCCTCCCAGGCCCACTGGAGGGCCTGGTGTAGGGCCACGTGTGACTGCCTGGTAGTAGGTGGGGCCAGGGCCAGTGGCTTGGTGGCGAGTGGCTGCCAGGCAGCAGGTGGGGTGGGTGGTGTGTGGCATGAAGGTTACCGTTAGGGCCAGGATGGTGTCCAGCACCCAGTGGTACTCCTCCATGGCTTTCACTGTTTGGGCCACCATGGCACCTGTTTCTACTGCTCCTCCAACATCCTATCAAGGACAGCAATGTGCCACTCCTCAACAAGGAGCCTGTTCCAGGATATGTGGTTCTCCTGGTCTGTCTCTCATTTGAATGCGATAGGCTGAGGGGCAGTATGTGCCTGCAGTGCAGGGGCATAGTGCCCAGGGGCCAGAGAGCAGCTGGCAGAGGCCTAGGAGCCAGGCCAGGGCTCTTCAGCACTGCTGCAACCAGCATGTGCCTACCAGACTAGACTAGACTAGTGGTCAGATGCAAGCATTAGCTGGCCCAGGCCCCAGGGGTCTAAAAACCAGCCAGGGACTGTTAAAGAGCTGTCCCTACCCTGTGGCTGGAACGCTCCCAGCCACATTGCTCTGCACGTGGCAGGAGGTTGGCTCTCTGCTGGTCTGGCTGACTGGCAGCAAATTTGCTCCTGGTCAGTGTCTACATGTGTACTACTGCACATTAGCTTATGCACAGTATATATACTGCCTGTATTGACAGGTAGTAGTTTAACTGCACATTAGCCTGTTTTGCTGTGCAGTAGCTCAGCACATGGTTAAATAGTGATGCTTTACTGTGTACTAGATTAATTTACTGCTCAATAAAGCATCTCATGTAGATGTGCCCACTAAGTTATGGATGTTATGGCATAGTTTTACTTATTGAAACCCAACATTCCATCAGAATTTTGTGACAAATTAAAATACAAAATAGGAAGTACTGAAGCAACCAAGACCACATTTAGATACTTTAAAAAAATGTATAGTACTGCCAACATGTGTCATTTTTACTTGAACTGCATAGATCAAAGTTGTTGACATGTATTTGATCATTTATTCTCCCAGGAGCAAAACCACATCAGGAAACCACTTTGAAATGCATAGTTTGCACTCTAGGAAGAGATTTTATCTCAGGACCCTAATGCTCTGGATCCACATAAATGAGCTTCATATTGAGTATAACAATATCATTTTACTTCCTGTGATGAATTAAATCTTAAGGTAGTGTAATTCTAGGTGATATTATATTTAAACTTTTCCTAGTGTTCAGCTGAGATACTGTTCAAATCCTAATCCCTGAATTTCAGAATCTTTGAACTTCTTTGGTAAGCCATATTGATACCCCCCAAATGCCTCATTCTCTCTCTGTTACACATGCACGTGTGCACACCCACATACGCATGCGCACATACACCATATATTATAGAATACTGTACATTATCAATGCATATCAATCCATGTATACATGTAGCTAATTTCCTGGTAAGTTTTAGGACAAATTGATTGAGAAGTCAGTACAGAACAGTGCAGGATTCGGATTATAGAAAGGCCAATTTATAATCTGGAATCTTTGATGTGGTTGTTAACAATTTTACAAAAGGAATTTAAAGACTGTACTTTCCACAGTTTGAGTAGTGGTTCATGTACTTACTTAATTTACATATCTAGACTTGGGTTTTTCATATGCATACTTTGCCAGGGAAGCGGGGGCGTGATTTACAATAGGATCAACTGGCCCACATTTTCAGATTTGCATGGCTAAAATTAAGTTCTTCATTCTACATGTAGACTATTAAATAAAAGTGGCCTGATATTAAAGATTCTGAGCACTCAAAGTTCCATTGACTTCAGTTAATTTGCAAGATTGAGCCCTGAATGAATGAACTGAAGAAAATGTATTTGGAATATATTGAAGATATATCAGTATCAACATTGTTTGGGGAAGATAGCTATGAGTGATAAAGTGTTGGACTATTTTTCTTCCGGAGATCACAAGAGTTTTATTTTTAGCTGCACATTACTAACTTGAAAAACTGCACCTTAAGGAGTCTCAGTGTTAATTATGGGCCATATGCTCCCATATGCTCATGCAGGGTGTAAGGGAGAAAAAGGACCAACGTTTGAAGAGAAATGTGAGGCAATACCTTCAAAAAAGAGGTAGAGGCAGCTAAGCAGTATTTTTCCATGCCATATGTTTTGCAGTCACTCAGCTATGTAACATAAACTGTGGAGAATGAGACCTGTGCTGCATCTGTTATGGGAACATGGCCAGAAACAGTTATCTTTTCTATGGAGCCTGTTCTTCAGGAATTCCAGCAGGTATTAAATATTAATGTGGTCATTATAAGTCTTTGTCTGTTCAAGCCCATATCAGCTTACCATAGACACTAAAAACTTCTGATCTCAACTCTCACTATCAGTCTAGACTCCAGAATTTCTGCTGAGTTTGAACCTGCCTCCTAGCTTATTGTTCTTCGTATGTTTTCAGATATTGCCTGTGCACTGTAGGTCACAAGCATGCACAGTGCCTTATCAGTAATTCCATGGCTTCTAGTTCCTGCTGCCAGTGCTATTTATTGATTTTTACATCAAATAGTTATTAGATTAAAATGGATATCTAAAACAATGCTCCCTATTCCCAGCTGAGTGCCCTAACCACCAGGCCCATGTCCCTCTGGATCCATGGCTTTATGTTCTCTTCCGCCTTCTGCCAAGTAGTCCAACTTCCAACAGGAAGGTAGAAGAGGCTTTAAAAAACTGCCTAACTTATAGCTCAGGGTTAGGAAGTAGCAGGTATGGGTTCAAACCCCTCAGAGTGTCTAGAATCCAGATCTCCCACTTCCTGGGCAAGTGTCTTAGTTATTAGAAGAGTGAGTAAAAAGGTAAGTGCTGCACCAGCATCATGTCATTCTTAGTTCTGTTTTTTTCTTTGTCTTGGGATTTGGGATCTTGTATGGAATCAGTGGTCATATTAAACCCAAATCCAGTCACATAACGAACATTTTTTTAAATCAGTATGGTGACAAACAAGGAATATATGTGCCTTATCAGTATTTTGACTGTTGCAGGATAGAATAGATTTGCATTTAGAGTCTTGGGGCATTTTTACACACGCAAGTGCAGCAGTCCCAGGTGCTTTGAAAAGTGGTGCTTCCAGTTGTATAAGCAGCAAAATGTGCACCAGCACTGAGAAAATGGCAGCAGCGCGCTTTTGAACTAAAACACATTCAAGATGCTTTAGTTCAAAAGTGCACCAACGCCATTTTCTGTGTGCTGACATGCATTTGACCACTTATACAACTGCACATGGTGCAGTGCAGTTCACCTCGGCTCATGTGCAGAGCAGACTCGATTCATTGAGTCTGCTCTGAAGTGACAGATCTCCGGTGTATTGTAGGACAGAAAAGTATGTGTAAAAATGCTCATAGATACTTAAAAGTGTATAAATGCTCTTAGATACTTAAAAATTACATGAAGCAATAATTATATTAGGCATTTAGGTACCTTCCAGGTAAAATGGATCTAGGCCAGGGTGGGCAATTACTTCAGCTGGAGGGCCACTTAATGAGTTTTGGTGGCTTGCTGAAGGCTGCAAGGGTACACCTCTTGTCAAACTGTTAAGCCTTGAGTTTTGACAGGTTCCCTGTCCCCTGCCTACCGTCTTGGGACCAGAAGTCCCAACCTAACCCCTAACCTTTGCCACCAGAATTCCCTCCCCTTGCTTCAGAAGTAGTCCTTTTGGGAGGTGGGATTTGCAGTCCTGGAATCAGAAGTCCCTCCCTATCTCATGGTCCATAAACATCAGAAGGCCCACTCACCCAACCCCAAAACCAGCCCCCCTTGCTGCCATGTTCACCACCATGTTAGTCCCAGAATCCCCTGCTCCCATCACATGGTCCCTGACATCAGAATGTCCAGACCTTGACTAGGAAGCACTGCCCTCCAGAGGGCCTGCCCTCATGGTGCACAGCCCATTCCTGGGGCCCCAGAAGTTCTGCCCCCTAAGCCACAAGGCACAGGCACAACCACTCGAACAACATGCTTCATCACCCTCAACCAATCAGTGGGGGTTTCCGGGGTATTGGACCTCCCCAAGAATGATGCCAAACCAGTTGAATTGAGGGCCACATGCTTATAATCTTTCAGAAGATATGATTTTAACAAATTATAGATAAAAACCCCAAATGATACTAAAAATCAAACATCTACTATAAAATATTTTAATTTTATTTCAAAAAATGATTTTCATCCTGATTTATGTTTTTTTGAGTAGTGTATAGAGAGGCAATTTCATAATAGCTCAAAATAAAGTTTTACTTTTGTAGATGAAAATTAGGTTAAACAAAAACAAACTTGCTCAATGGGAAGAATGAAGCATCTGATGTGTGTTGACTAGAGAATCGAAGTCAGGCATCATCTCCATTGTTGCAGCGTGGAGCACTGTTGCAAGGCAGTCGTTGCTTACCGAAGATCTAATTTGATTTATTGATTTTCATCGCAGAAAATGACTGCTCACATATATGTATGTTGATCCAAACAGCACAGGCATCTTCCTGGCATGAGCCTTGATCTTTGGAAAGTTCTGTTCACTGAGAGAGGCATAAAATCTAGGAAGCAACACTGATTTGAATTGCTCTGCAAGGAGTGCATCACATGATCAATAAGCTCAAGCTGGAGGTCACATGGAGCATTGCCAATATCAAATGTAAAAGGTGAGGAGATCAAAGACAGGTCATTTTTCTATCATTTGAAAATCCTTGAATCGGTGAGAAAATTCAGCATGCAAGTTGAGTAATGGCGATTTGTATTTTTTCAAGTTTAGATCACAAACAGTAGCTTGCTGCAATGTAGGAAAATGGCTGAACTTCTCATGCCCTAGCTGACAGTCGAAAAGGAGTAACTTTACCCAAACTAAGCCATTTTACATTAGTATGTCACAGGACATTTGTGTGCTTAGATTCAGATTCCTCAAGCAGAATTATAAATGGACTGTGGTTTAATCCTCTCGCTCAAATGTAGTTGACCACATTTTTAACTGTGTCCAGAACAGCGCTTAGTTTTAAAACACTTTTTCACAGGACCTCTTGATGAATAATGCAATGTAGAAAAATAATTTTCTGTTTTAGATTTGTTTCTTTGATTTGGTCTTGAATTGTTTTCAGTAATTCACCATGTTTTCCTGTCAGATTTGGGCTTCCATTGGTGGTCACACCTGCCAGTTTTGTCCATTTCACTCCTAATTTTTACATGCATTCATTTACAACCTCCAATAAATCTTTTCCAATTGTAGTATCTTTCATTGACTGTATTGATGTCAAATATTCTGAGCTCAAAATATTCAATAATACCTCAAATTAAAATTTACAACTGGGCTGTGTCTTTGAGATCACAACACTCTCAGAGTGCCAATGCAAAATATGAGAAATTGTGTTTACCTTACTTTTCAACTGCAGGTCCGGGTTCTCAGAGAGATCCTTGACATGGCTCACAATAGTTTGCCTTGACAAGTAAATGTTGTCAAAATGCTTTTTCTTATCTGGGCACAAAATCTCAGCAGAGTCAACCATACATTCCTTTATAAATTCTCCTTCAAAGAATAGTTTGCTGTACTTGGCAAGTTTGTGTGCAATCACATAGCTCGTTTTCATAATTCTATCCTGTTCTGCCAATAGTTTTATGAAAAAAACTTTGCTCTTTCAGCATTCGAGCAACCATCTCCTTAACTTCCTTTGCTTTTTCTTTGGCAGACAGTTTCTCATATTTGGATGCATGCTTGCTCTCAAAACGCCAATTCAAATTGTATTCTTTGAACATTGTCACACTTTCTTTGCAAATTAAGCACACAGCTTTTCCACCCACATGGGTAAAAAAATATTAAGTCCATTATTTGTTGAATATTTAGCATTCAGTGTCTACCTTACTCTTCCTTGGGCTCATTTTAAAATTTTTATTCTCCTGTGCAGTAGTGATATTAGGGATATAAATATTGTGTAAAAAATTATTCATTTAAACTCTCCTAATTATATTGGTTAATTGTAACTGGTATAACACTTACCTATTAGTCAGAACCCATTCTCTCTCCCTGTCAGTCTCTGCTCCCTGCTGCTGTGGGGCAAACGAGCCTGGGCTGAAGGGATATGGGATCTGAACCAGTCTTATGCTCTGAAGATGCTGTGGAAGTCAGGTTCTCAAAGGGAATAGCCATGTTCTTGGAGGAAAGGGGCATCTGTGGTTATGGAGTCTGGGTATGGGGGAAAAACAGAGCTTCCTGGCCCCTCAATGCTTGCTTCCCTGTTAAAGCTGTACCTGTCAAGTGCATTCATAATCCTGAACAATCAGACCCTTGGGGCAGCAGCAACCAAAGGCAAGTGGAGAATTTCCCTCCAGTGTTACATCACCACTACCCAGCAGTCCCACTCAGAGCCCTCATCTCCAGGCTGCTGCTTCCTCTGCAGCCCAGAGACCAAGAATGGGATGCATCTTCATTGTGAAAGACATTCCACTGCCCACTCAAGGGCCAAGGAATAACATCCCCCCCCAACCGCTTGGCAGTAGAAGGGTGCCCAGGCGCCTCTTGCTTCCCTGCTTGAGGGGCCACCAGTGTGGCCAGGGCCAAAGCACCCAAGGGTCTCAGCACACCTTAGGGCACCCCTGCTCTGTCCCTGCCCTTACCAGTCACGTAGACGTTGTTGCTAGGGCTGTGCAAAATTTTGCTGGGTGTTTCGTTTCGAAGTTTTTTTCGACTCATTTTGAGCTCGAAACAATGAAATTGAAAGAAATGAAAGGCTCTGAAACAGCTGTTATACAAATTGCTAATTGCTCAAATCACGAGTGAGACTTTATAAAGGGGGATAAGGCAAGGTGCCGCATTTATTGATTAGATGAGTTAGACATAGAGGTTCAGGCACACCATTCATACAAACACACACAAATCATCATATACATCATTACACACAGGCATACACATACAAAAAACAACCATTTCATCCACACATACACCAGATATAGCCACCAGCAATAGGGTGGCCAACCTGGACTTATTGAGTAGATGATGATGATTTGAAGATAGCAGCTGGAGTGGGGTGAACAGAAGTATCTTTGCTCTGATGAAACAGCAGTAGAGAAAAAGGCTCACCCAACTTGGCATTTTCAAAGTGTTCTTTTACAGGGATTGGCATCCTTTGTTTCAGTGTTTTGGGGTTTTTCCATGCTCAGCTTCTGTTTTTGCAGTTGTTTTTCTTTTGTCTTCAGCTTATCTTAGCCTTGGAGTGTTTTTGCTGCCCATCTGGCAGGATAGGTATATTTCTTCTTTTCATTATCTTCTTTGTGCCCTAGGCCTCAAAGGGATTTTTCAGCCATTCATTAATCAATTTACTGACTGGTAACTTAACATTTGGTGCCTTGTTACTTACATAAACAGTTGAATCTTCTTCTCCCATCTCTATGCCATTCTCTCACCATTTACCCTTTTACACACAGTCATACATAAAGCCTATGCAGAGTTCATTCACTTATGTCAAGCAGAAAGATACAAAATGGAGTTTTCAAGTTGCTTACAGGACAAAACTAACATGGTTATATTTTACTATTATTACATTCTATGTTAACGTTAGCTACATTAGTTCAGTTCATGCTACCCAGCCTTGAAACAAAACGAGGGCACTCAAAATGTTTTGAAAGCTTCAAAACATTTTGAGTTTCAAAGCTGGGCTTGCTTGCAGGAAAACAGAAACTAAGGGGAGGAAGGGAAGGGGAAGGACTGTTCTTATATTCACATGTGTAGCCAGCCAGTGACTGATCCTTCCCTGAGATCCCTTGCAACCCAGTCCTCTGAGAGGGGCAGGTGAATGGAAAAACAGCTGTCAGCTGTGGCTTAACACACACAGTCACAGTCACACATTACAATGTCACAAGTTTTGCTTGTCCACAGCTTGAGGTATAGTTTCTCAGAAACCCGTACATCTATCTTCTTGAAACTTGGCAGGCTTTGTGGCCTCAGCAGGGGCTAGCATGCCTGAAGTTTTAACCTCACTGTGCCTTAACACACACATGTGACATGAGTTTTGCTTTTAAGACTTTGAGGTGCAGCTTTTCAGAAACCCCTGCACCTATCTCCTTAAATCTTGGCAGGCTTCATGGCCTCAGAAGAAGATATCGTCCCTGCAAGTTTCATCCAAATCAGGCAAGAAATGACAAAGTAAACAGGTAGTTTTATGCTTCCCCATTATAGCTTATGGGTGAAACGTCAGAACAATGAAACTGTTTCGATGAAATGAAATGGAACAGTGCTTTCAAAATGAAACACTGTCCCACTGAAATGGTGAAACAGAAGTCAAAACAAAATGGTGCTGTTTCACATAGCTCTAGTTGTTGCTGTAGCTGCCACCCAGGTGCCAGGTAAAGCCTGTGGTTGTGCTAATCATAGCACATGGCCTGGAAGTCTTGAACAGGGTTAGCAGTGCACCACCAGTGGCTTGCATGTCACATGTGCCAGCAGGTACAAGTGGCACGTGAAGGGCGGGCACATGCAGGCCAGCAGCTGTGGCAGGAGTGGCATGCCTCCTGTGGGGATGTGGCATGGCCATTAATGGTGCCCGCATTTCTACCAGGGCCCAGCCTGCCTTGCATAACCCATGGTTCCAGGCCCAAATCACCTCATCAACTCTACATGGTGTGGCATGTGGCCGCATACAGTGGGGCAATTAGCAGCACCTGTGTCCTTACCAGGGCCCAGTCAGGGTAATCCCCAGCTCCTGGCCCAAGTCCCTGGCATGTGCCGGGTTCACCACACTAGCTGCACATGGTGGCACAAAGTGGGACCATTAACAGTGCTTGTGGCCTGACCAGAGCCCAGCTCAGCCCAGGTAACCAGTGACTCTGTGCCCGTGGCCCCAGCATGTGGCGCAGCAAGTGGTAGCACATGGTAGGACTGTTAGTGGTGCTCACGTCCCTACCAGTGTCTGGCCTGTCCTAGCCCAGCACCTTTACTCCAAATGCAAGTCCTTGGCACATGGCTGTGTTGGACCCATACTTGTACGTTGCCTCTTGCTGGGGTTCAGGCTGTCTCCTCTATGAATGGTCACAGGGTTGGTGGGCACGAGCTTCCGGCTTTGTCTCCAGCACCTGCTACCTTGGGGTTGGGGAACAGACAGGGCTGGGCTGGGGATGGGGGTGGATGCTTACACCTACTACACAGAAGGTGGAGAGACAGTGTCTTTTAGAGGGGCAGCCATGGGCCAAACAGAAATGCTTGGTAAGCCAGATCTGGCCGGGGAGCCCCATTTTGCCCACTCCTGATCTAGTCCATGGAGCAATGTAGGAAAGGGCTACTTGGCTCTGGCTGCTTGTGAGTGGCCCTTAGGGTTGATCCTAAATACTAGTATTGAGATGTATTCTTATTGACTGTTGTCAGAAGTAGCAATAGCTCTCCCTTCTTCCCTCATATTCTGTCCTACATCACAGCTTCTCAGCCTCATTAATGGTATGCACAGGTAGATGATGAAACACATTTAGCAATGCCTTAGATTCAGAGTAGGGTTCCTGAGAGTCATGGAGGTAGGCTGGAATTGTCGGTGGGTTTTTCTGGTATCTGCATTTTTATGGTCACTATGGCTGCTAACAGATGTGGAAAAAAATAAAATAATGTGCTTTACTGGAAGAAGCAGCACATTAATTTGACTCAGCTCTGTGGCGTCTTCAGTGGGGCTATTAGATAAAAGCACCAAAAAAGCCCTGCTAAAGCTCCCAAATGGTTCACATGTTGGATGAGCTGTATCCAACTAATGCAACGCCTTTTCTGAGCACTCACTTGGTTCACTGTGAGGACATGCTGAGTTTAAAGTATAGTGCTGGCGGGGAGGGGGGAGTTGTTTTTAGCATCTGTAAGCAGCCTATATCTAATAAACTCACTTTGCTGCTGGATTTACTACCAAGAGCAGACAATATAGCAGTGACCCAAGAGCAATACTGTAGGATTTGTCTTTCTATCTACAATTTTCAGGGCATGGAAGAAAGAATTAGTCCTGTGGAAAGAAACTCAAATGCTTTTGATATGAAAGATACTCCATAAATGTTTTATGGACAAAATAACGTTGTTCTATTACTCTAGTGTTTGTTCATATAAAAGGGATTTAAAGTTATGTTATCTTTTTGTTGAAAAAAACCCATCTAGATGCCCCCTTCAGCAATCAGTGGAAGAAAAAAAGGACCATTAACTATTGAGACCATTTAGCTTCCAGCAGCAAGGATACTGCAGGGAGACGAAATTGTCGCATCTTTTAACTCCTCCAAAAGATAATGTGACTGGTTTCTTGGAATTTAAGGGGGAAAAGAGAACACTTTTCCTGTTGTGGCTGTTGTTTTCAATGGAAGCAATAGTACAAAGTTCCAAACTATAACATAGACAATATAGTAACTTTGCTGCAGTTTATAAATAATATAAATAATATATGTCATTAGTTATTATTGGCCTGTAGAAATGCATTGATAAGTGATTTCAAGAACCCAATTATTACTCTGCTTTAATGCATATGCTTCACATTTTGATGATCCATCCTGTCTGTGGTAATTACTCCTTTCTTAGTAGCCCTTCCTCTGAAGTTGTTGCTCAGAGGAGCTGAACTTCCATTTTAATTTTCCTCTGTGTCTGACTTTCTATACGTTGGCCTGTTTTTTACAGTCACCTAAACATTTAGGGTTGTTTCTCCTTATTAAAGGGAGAGTTTTATGCAAGCATGGGGGAAAAAAAATCTCATTCGCTAAGATATATTCACATCTTGCTCATTGAAATGGCCTCGATAAAGATGTATAGAATTTATTTATTGTTCTTGTTTCTTGCACCAGTATTTAGTGTAACCCAGAAATCCTTCCTCTAACATTAAGCTCTGTGTGTGATAAGTGTTGTGTTCAAGGAGAACCACTGTACGACTCCCTCAGTGCCCCCAGTTATGCACCTGTGTGTGAACCCTAAATGGAGCAGAATCTATGTAGGTCGAACCTGGTATAGACCTTGGTAGAAGCCTGGCAGGCAGAAAGGTCACAAGAGAGGTGTTATATTTTAGCCTCTGGAGATCTGATAGGTAATATCCAGGCCAAGGAACCTAAAACCTGGAAAGGCTTTGCTGAATAAGAGACATGGCAAAGCCAGCTTGTAGATAGGCTGTTTCATTGTAACCTATCAAAAGCTTAAACTGGCAAGGTTCCTATGTTTACAGCTGCTTCTCACAGAAATGGCATTGCTGACACTACCTACTTCTCACAAGGTAAATAGCCCTCCCTAGTCTGCCTTCAACCAGGCTGACGCACAAACTGTACCTATCTGTAATAGTCAGAATAAATATGGGTATAAGAGTCTGATGCTTTTGCCTATGTTCCAATTATGTCATAAACTGTTTGGTGCCTGGAGGGAGACAACCTTTTTTCAGTTCTCTTGAGCACAGTGAGTTCACTTCTCTATGGTGTTAATTACTACTTGCACCCACAGTGGCATATGGAAAGAATAGTGCCTGTAGTCCCCTATGCACACAGGTAGCAACTGTGTGGAGCAGACCAGATGCAGGAGGGAGGACCTCTTTTCCCTTACTCTGGGTAAGAGCCAGAGAAAAATCTGACTAACAGAAGGTGGTTTAGATTCTAGCTGGTCTGTCCAAGAAAAAATAAATCAGACTGTTTGTCTTATGTGTGCAGAATGACCAAGTGTTTGTGAAAGAGAGAGACCTATTACTTTCCAGTGGGGTATCTGTGAAATGATCTTATGTAATTTGTATGGCAACCTATATGTTATGCACTGCTAAGTAAATCCTTATTAATCACCATATCTTAAAGTATTGTGTGCAAACTTGGTGGGAGAGGATGGCCGTTATCACCTGGAAGGGTGAAATAAAATGAAGAGCTCTACAACTCCAGACAAGATCTTTTCAGCTTGACATTGCAGGTCAGAGCAGTGCTGTTCAACTTGTAGCTGGGGACCACACACCCTAGAAGGCCACATGCTGCAGGCGTGGCCTCTTTGGGATTCCTCCTCTCCAGGGAGGCTGTGCCAGCGGCATGCAGCTGCTCATGGTAATTATGCCAGGGTGTAGGCAGTGCTGGTGGTTTGTGCCCTCCAACAACACCCAGGACTTCTTCAGCCGCATTGCAGTGGGAGGAATGGCTGCTAGAAGCCCACAGGTTGCTTTTGAACTGCTCATAGTTTGAACAACCATGGTTTAGAGCCTGGTCCAGTAAGAAAACTAAAGCTATGGTCTAGGAATCCACGTGCAGCAGTTGTGTTGGGCTGAGAATGGACATGCAAAGCCTGTGTGGTATCTTCCCCATTCCCTTGGTCACTGTGGAAGCCCCCCTGAGGGGATATATCTAGAAGGGGCTTTTCAGATTTTTGGGACTTGATGGAAAGATCATATAAATGCTCTTTATTACCATCATATAAATACTCTTTATCATCTGCTATACATCCCTGTAGAGGCCCTATCGTTCTAGGAGTCTGTTAGAAGGGGGAGAGGATTGAGAGGACATGACTTAGGAGCTCCCCCTGGAAATCTTAGAAGGTTCTTACCTTGACCTAAGTCTCTTCAGGGAATGGTTTGTAAGAGTCTTATTCAGGTTCTTCTTGGAGAGTTTTTCTACCCTACTGGTTCCTTCTCATAGGATTTGCTTGGAAGATGCTAAGATGTGATGAGGAAAATATGACTGTGGCACATGCATTCAGATGCTGTGTATGCAAAGTATGTGGTAGTCGGATAGCATCAGTGATACAAATGATAGGAAGGAATTTTATTTCCAGTTTATGGAGTCAGAATAAGAGAGTAAATTCAAAGAAAATTAGGTTTATTATGTTTGTTCTTCTAAGAAATCTCAGAAAGGCTGTGACAAATAGGGATAGAAGAGATTTGGAAATTCATATCAAAACAACGGACTTTGTGTTGTCAGTTCAGTGCAGTGGATTTATACTGAGCATATATCTTTATTAGGCTTCTGTATTTTCTATCGGGCATCAAGCAAGAATATGTACAAGTTATGCAGTACCATGCACCTCGGTGCCCAACAGGCGTAAATGACGTGTATAAAACAATACAGTATTCTCCAGTTAAAAAGAAACTGGAAGCTTTACTAATATATTAGAAGCCTAGGGCTATATTTTTCCATTTAAGATCAAAGCAATTAAAAATATATCTTTATTGGAATGTGCATTAATTTTCTATATCATACATCATGTATTGAAAACCCAATGAACTAGGCCGAACATCATCAGAAGATAGTATTTTATTATTCCTGTAATCATTAGAATTAAATGTATAGATTCATAAAACAAAATCTACCCCTCTTCAGCATTTTGACAGTGCATCCAATACTTCAATAAAAGTTCATTCCACACCTAAGTTAATGTTTTTAGCTAGGGTTAAGTAATCTGCAGGGCTATAAAATAGGAATGCATTACCCGGAGCAGCTAATAGCAGCAGAATTGCAGAAAAAGGGTAGTTTGATTAGTTGAAGTCCATTAAAAAGGAGAGAAGGTCAGGAATGAAGTTTTGAAGGAATCAGATAGATTACAATGAGCCACAAAATCAGTCAGTTCTTTCACTGCTGCCTGAATAGAAATGATGCTGCCCACTGCCACGTGATTAGTTTTAAACTTTGGGTGGACCAGACATTAAAGGGGGGTGCAACTGCACCACTGCACACTCCTGGATCTGCCCACGGTTATATGTACCTTACTTTCACGTCATCTTATGTGTCTGAGTTGAGTATCCGGGCACGTAAATGTTGGCAGAGGCTTCAGGCTACTATGTAAATACATGTAGATTAGTAGTGTCCCTCTGCTGTCTACATTGGACCGACATGGCAACTTCTACATGTAAGAATGAATGAACACTGATCTGACATCAGCATCGGAAATACATAAAAGTAGATCAGCCTCACTGGACACTCCATCACTGACCTCAGGACTGCTATTCTCAGCAAGAACCCCCCCAAAAATTAAAAAAAAAAAAAAAAAAAGTGAATGGGAAGCTGTGGAACGAGAAATCATCCACAAACTGGATTATGTTAAGTATGGTTTCAAATGGGGACTATGGATTTTTATCTCTCTACCTGGATTATCTTCTGTGACCCACTTTGTTCTTATGGGTTTACTGCTCATTCTGCTTCTTTTCCTCCACTTGTCTCTCTCTCTCCCTCCCCCTCTTCCATCCTTCCTTGTCTTTTGTATTCTAATTTCTCTCTCCTTATACTCTGCTTTCTTTGCATCCTTTTACAGCATCTGATTAAATGAACTTGGGTTCATGAAAGTTTGTGCTCTCTCTCTCTCTATATATATTATTTAATTAGTCTATAATGGTACATATCTACCCTGCCTTAACTAGGGTAACTAAATCAGCCCTAAATTTCCACATATCATTTCAATTGTCCTAAGATACTGGAGCCACGAAAAGGAAAAGGCAGTACTAGGCACCAAGCAGCAGCAAGCCAATGCCTCACCAAGCTAAAACAACATGAGAACTCCAAAGAAGAAAATAATAAATATAAAATGCAGAGATATATGCAGTATGAAAACTTAATTACAATGCTAAACTCAAACCCCTTGACAATTCTGGAGTTAAGTGTATTCAAGACAATGGTGCACCTGGTTTAGATCAGCCCAGAGGATAGCTTAGGGACTGCTAGAAGCTTATTCTTGGCATAACTAGGATATTGCCCGTTTAGCACTGGACCACTCAACTCTAAAGTTTTGCTTCACCTCTTTATGTTCTATTTTCTGTGACGTTTGTTCCATGCTGGAAAAAGTTGGATGGAAAGGTCTATTTATCAGTTAAGTGATAGTATGCCCATTTTTTCTCATTTTCTCAGTAAAAATCATATCAGGGTTTTATAATTTGTTTTTGAGCCAGAAAAAGTACAGCAGATATGGAGCCAAAATTTAATAAAATTGTGAATTAGACATAGGTCTGCCTTTGGGATTATGTTGTGCTCTTCATTTAAACTAACCTAGGAGGCATTGTGACCAGTAATGAGCCGATCACAAATAAAAGAATAAGATTAGTCATTTGCACATTAGAACAGATTCAACAAGACAGTGTTATAGGTATCAGTGGCAATATTTGCTTTATTAATGTATGAAGACTTACAAAATTGGCTAATATTATAATGACTAAAATAAGGGCAGTTATTATTCATATGCTGCCATGCGTGAAACTTTAGAGACAAATAAATGCGTAGGTCTCAGCTTTGACATTTTTACAATTTAAAAACTGAGTTATGCTAAAATAATAGAACTAGATTTCATTCCTGCTCCTGTGTTAGTCAGCATCTTTTGAAAAATTGAAATAAGGGTATGATGGCCAAGAGAGCATTAACTTTGGGATAGAATTGCTCACTAGCTGTAGGGTATTAATAATGTCTTTATTTGATTAGAGGTGGAAAATAGCCATTGAGGAAGGGAGACGCTCCAGTTTTACAGTAGCTGAGGTGTCTATGTGTCTGATGTTTCTGAGCTCAATAAAATCTTCAGCATTAACACATGAAATTGCTACTGTCAGGGTTTACATGAGTTAGGGTAGATGAGTTTTGTTATTCTTTATATTCCTATTACTATAGGGAGATGTATTTCAGAATCTCAGAATATGTGGAGATTTTTAATACTGTATTTTATTGCTGTTTCATACAATAAAAAGTATTCTGGAAAATAAACAGAATTTATAGAAATAGGAATCTTTTATTTGTGTCTTGTACATGCAAGAAGATAAAGTGTTCATACCAACACAACGTATTACTTACTGCATAGTCTTGGCAACAAATAAATAAATCCAGTGGCCTACATATGCATGTTCCTAAATATAAAGTGTAGCAGAGTTGGCACAGTCTATAGAAGTATAGAGAGAGCTGTGCTAATTAATAGTCTTTGGCTACAAGCAGGCCAGCTGAAAATCAAATGGGAATTTTTTTGTATGCAGGTTCCGAGAAGCCGTGTTGTTCATCTGCAACATTAGAGGTTTACTTTCTTTCAAAGGCATAGGCTGGGAAAATAAACTAACCACAAACAACTGCATTCTGGGTTTTCCCATGCAGACAGTAAATAAGCTGAACATCTACAAAAAAAATATTTTCTTGGTAGCAAGGTATGTGTTTCTACCTGACTTGTTTAAATTAATTTTCTTTACTGGGAACGCCATCTGTTATTTTGACATGTTTTATGGTGAGTGAAAATCCTTGATTGCTACTGCATACCAAAAGAAGAGTTGTTGCTACTTTTTTACAAAAAGAAAAAAAAAGAAAAAAGAAAAAAGCTATCATAACAAATGTCAGAGGCCATTTACTTATCAGTACTTGAGCAAGTAGTTTGTGTCCCTCCAAAATGAGTTTTTTTGGAGATGTCAGCTCTTTGAAAAAATAATGATATTAATAAAAATTGATCTGTCTAGCCACATTTAAATAATTTTTGTACAGTCTTTTTTGTCTGCATATGACTTATATCAGACAAGTTTCTGAATCCAGACTGCCCCTACAAGGTAATCAGCTTGAGCATTTTTCTTACAACTTCACAGGTTGTTTCACAAGTAAGACCAGTTGCATCTAGTTTAGTTAGACTCCTTTGTTGTGAGTGGTAAGAAACAAAACTAGGTAAAAGTCCCTGGTAGAGATTTACTCATGTTTTTGCATATAGAAGATAGGGGGAAAATCAAAATGGATTCATAATCACCAAAGTTTTTGTCACCTTCATGTTGCAGTTTATATAAGGCTTTTTGGAATACCAAAAGTTAAAAGAAAACTCCTTTGAGTAATTTAAGAATTATGATTGTGCTGTAACATATATATTACATATTATTCGGATGATCTGAACAAAGTCATGGTGGTGAGTAGATTAGAGTCATAGACTGTAAAAATCAGAAAGAACAACAGTGATCATCTAACCTGATAGTTTGGATAGAAGAAGCTGTTGAGATGCTATGTATTAATTCCAAACTGAAAGTCCAATAGCTGTGGTTGAACATGAGGATATCTTTAAAAATAATCCTGTCTTTATTTATAAATTTCCTGTGATAGAGACTCTACCACAACTCTGAAGTCGCTCTCTTGTTTTATCACCCTTGGGTTTAAAAGAACTATGCCTTATGTCTAACCTGAATTTGTCTAGATTCAATTTTATATCATCTGATCTTGCTGTACCTTTATCTGCTTGATCAGACTTCTTTCTATTAATAGATTTTTGTTTACAATCTGTAAATGCCTATATAGGAAATGAGTCAAACCTTACTTAATCTTTTCTTTGCCAAGTTGAATAGACTGAGTTCCTTGAGATTGCTATAAGGAATGCTTTAGAAACCCTTAATCGTTCTTGTGGATCTTCTCTGAAATCACTGGTTGCTCAACATCCTTTTTTGAAGCATAAACTCCAAAACAGGGCACATTATTCTAGTAGTGTTAAAACCAGTAAGAAATACAAGGGTAATATAAATGTTCTAGTTCTGCCATTATTTGTATTGTATTTAATATTGCCTACAGGTCTTAGTCATTGGCCTGACTGCATTGTGCTAGGAGTCAGGCCAATACAGAAGAACAAAAAACATGATCCCTAGTTCAAACAATTTACATTATAAATGTAGAAGAAAGAGGAAAACAAGTTAATAAATCATAAGCAGCAAAGAGAACATGTGCAATTTAAATGCTAGTGAAACATATTGAATTTTAGGGTCCTGTTTATTCACACAAATTGATTACAATCTTGCCTCCTGTGCTCATCTGTAGACCTTCCTCCTGATCTAGACTTCCCAGAAGTATGCAAAGATAATTCATTCTCCTTGGCTGACTAATCCTACTTTAGCATGTTGAGAATATGAGCAAAGACAGGAGTTACAGTACTCAAGTTTGTGATATGGAGGAACACATTTCTAGTTTGACAGAGATCAACAAACCACCATCTGATGGTTTGGACTTTTGGCTGGCACTAATTGTATTTGCATATCAGCTGGTGACTTCTGTTTTTTGTTACTATTACAGTTACCATTTTGCTTCTGCTATGACTATAGCCGTATATAATATAAAGGAATGCAATTGCTGCTGTGTTATGCAGCTGATTTGTAAGACAACTAAACTACCTTATAAATCCTTCTACAGTAGGTACATTTACGTGAGCTACTACTGTGCATTTGTTACTGTACATTTATTTAGTACTTGTAATAGCAAGTATTAAATAATGCGCAGTAACCAGTTACTGAACAGTAGCACTGGCAAACATCTTTTAGGTGATGCTACGGCGCAGTAGCCTAATAATACTCTGCAGTAGCATATTAGCACTGTCCACACTGTGACGTGCTACTGCATAGTATTTTTTGGCTACTGCACAGTCAGCATCTAGTGTAAATGACACCAGTATGATCCATTTTTTCCTCCCCCCAGGAAGCTCCTCCTTTGACTTTCTACTCCAGGGTGAAGAGCAGGAGGATTGTACAGGCTGGTAGTTCTCCATCAGAATCTCCTATAATCAAATCCACTTGGGAGGAACTGGAAAAAAGTGACTAATGAATCAAGTGACAAATGAAGGTCACTAGTGAAGGTACCTGAAAACAGAAGATTTGGTGACGTTCTGTTGATTCACATAATAATATTGTGTTGCATATTGTGTATTGAGCTATCATATTTGGTATAGCACTTTGGTTTATTTTACTGTTTCAGTCCCTTTCATTAGTCCAGTGAACCCTGGCCTTCTTCAGCTTGCTGTTTTAAAGAGTACTCAAATCAAGGTCAAAGGTCCTTCTGAGCTGTAGTGCCCCTTGGGCTAGTGTGGTTAAGGCATGCTAGTTTTGTAGTCAACAGCATGGGAGTGAGCAGTGTGGCTCGTCTCATGTCTGCCAGCTTTGATTCCCTAGCACAAATGACATTACAGCTGGGTTAACTAGGAGAGGCCTTTATCTTGAGCAGGGCTTTAACTTGCTTCCACAAGTGTAGTGAAGAGTTTTAACTGGTTTTCTGTAAGTTTAGTTACCCATCCACAGCAATGTCTCTTCCTGTTTGACTAGTGTCTGGAAAATAGAAAACTTGAATTCTTCCAGAATTTTAGAACCTTTGACATTTGTGTATTAAAAAGTAGTAATTTATGCAGTCATCATCCCCACTCTCCTGTATGCATGTGAAACAAGGGTGACCTACCATTGTCATCTCAAGAGCCTGGAGAGAGATCACTAATGATGCCTCCAGAAAATCCTCCTCAGCAAATAGGAAGATCTCTGCACAAGCCGTAGCATCCTTACTGAAGCCATTGTTACCAGCACTGAGTTGGTGATCCTCAAGCACCAACTTCGCTGGATTGGACATTGTGTACAGATGCCCAACTCAGATTCCCAAAATAAATGCTTTACTCCCAGCTTAGATTCATAGATGCAAGGGTCAGAACGGATCTCAACAGATCATCGAGTCTGACCTGCTGCCTAGGCAGAAAAGAGTGCTGGGGTCAGATGACCCCAGCCAGGTGCCTATCCAGCCTTTTCTTAAAGACCCACAAGGTAGGGGAGAGCACCATCTTTCCTGGAAGCCCATTCCAAATTGTGGCCACCCTTACCATGAAGAAGTTTTTCCTACTATCTAGTGTAAATTTGCTCTGTCAGTTTGTGACCATTGTTCCTTGTTACCTCAAGAGGCACCCTGGTGAACAGAGCATCTCTGATCCCTTGCTGCGTCCCCCTAATGAATTTGTAGGCAGCCACAAGATCACCTCTCAGCCTTCTCTTGTGGAGGCTGAAGAGGTCCAGGTCCCTCAGTCTCTCCCAATAGAGCTTGTTCTGTAAGCCTCTAGCCATACAAGTAGCCCTCCTCTGAACCCTCTTGAGGCCATCAACATCCTTCTTGAAGTACAGTGCCCAAAACTGGATGCAGTACTCCAACTGCAGTCAGACCAACGCTGCATAGAGGGAAGTATCACCTCCTTGATTCTATTTGTCATGCATCTGCTAATGCATGATAAAGTGCAGGTACCTTTGCTGATGATTTCGTCAGACTGATGACTCATATTCATCTTGGAGACCAGTATGACTCTGAGATCTGTTTCTGCTTCTGTGCTGCTGATTGGGTCACTTCCCAGCCAGTAGGTGTGCTGGATGTTTTTGCACCCTAAGTGAAGCACTCTGCACTTGTCCTTGTTGTACTGCATCCTATTGTGTACTGCCCTCTTTCTAACCTGCCTGCAATTGTTCCCTACCCTCCAGAGTGTGCACTTCACCCCACAATTTAGTATCATCTGCAAACTTGGACAGAGTACACTTCACACTCACATCCAAGTCACTGATAAAGATATTGAAGAGTATAGGTCCAAGGACTGAACCCTGCAGGACCCCACTGCCCACATCCTTCCAGGTCAATACTGACCCATCTATTACCACTCTCTGGGTGTGACTGCTAAGCCAATTTGCCACCCACTGGACCATGTAAATATCTATGTCACAGCCTCTTTATTTATGAGAATAGGATGAGATACAGTATCATAAGCCTTGCTAAAGTCCAAGAAAATGACATCCACCTCTACTCCTGCATCTGAGCATTTTGTGACCCTGTCATAAAATGAAACCAGATTGGTCAGGCATTTTGTACCGCTATGAATTCATGCTGGTTTCCCTGCTGCATTATTTTTCCCACTGGACTCCCACAGATGTGATCCTTCATAATCTTTTCAAGAACGTTCCAAGGATGGAGGTGAGACTGACTGGCCTATAAATACTCATCTCCTCCTTCCTCCTCTTATTGAAAATAGAGACCACATTGGCCCATTTCCTGTCCTCTGGGATCTGACCTGAGCACCATGAGTGCTCAAACCGCCATGCCAGTGGTTCTGCTATGACCCCAGCCAATTCCTTTCAGTACTCTCAGATGCCGCTCGTCTGGGACTGCTGACTTGAACACATCCCCTCCATCCAAGTGACTCTGCACCAAGTCAGTGTCGACAGTTGATGGGCTGGTGTCCTTTTGATGCCCATCTAAGAACCCATTACGAGACTATTCTTGAGCCCTGTTCAGGAACACTGAGGCAAAAAACTCTTTGAATAGTTCAGACTTGTCCCCCCTATTTGTTACTAATTGCTCCTTCTTGTTCAGTAGGGGTCAGATGCTGCCCTGCGCCTTCCTTTTACCCCCTACATACCTAAAAAAAAGCCTTTTTTTGTCTTGAATTTGTGTTTTCAGCCTCAGCTCTGTATTTGCTTTGCCTTTTCAACTTCCCCCTGCTTCCATCACTGATATGCCATCTTTTTTGCCATTAGGCTCCCCTGGATTTCCCTGTTTAGCCAAGGAAGTTTTTTTGGCTCCTTTCCCCCTTTTCCCTCATACTGGGATAGTCTCCCTCTGTGCCCAAAGGATCGCTTCCTTTAGAAATGATCATCCTCCCTGGACTCCCATCTCACCAATACTCTTATCCTGCGGTGTGTCATTGACTAGACTCCTAAGCACGCTCAAGTTAGCCTTCCTAAAGTGAAGCATTTCCAGTTATCTTATGCACCCTGTGCCATGTGGTGTACTGCTGCATGTCTTGCAGTTTCTAGGTTTTAGACTCTCTTCATCTCCTGTCCCCATCGTACTTAGTTTAAAGCCTGATGTAGGAGGTCTTCACAAAGTTGGTGCTAACAGTTGGTGGACTGGTTTCCCCTTTGCACCTGTCTATACTTTATACCTCTATACATGTCTATACTCATGATACAGTCTGGACTACTCTTGGCCACATCATTTGTTCCGACATGGATGAGGACCATGGGATAGCTGTTGGAGGGCCAGATGAGGTCAGAAATTCTCAACATGATGTCCCTAATCCTGGCTCTGGGCAGGCAGCAGACCTCCTGTGCCATGGGATCTGGACGACAGATGTGTCCCTCTGTTCCTCTCAGCAAGGAGCCACCCACAAGGATGATGTAGCATCTCTTCTTCTGCTTACCTGGCCAGCCCTCAGCTTGTTTGATGATGGCAAGAGGCTCCTCCAGTGCATTCCCCACACTGTACACTCCTCCAGTGCAGCCAGTACCTCATATTTGTTCCCCAGCTGCACCGAGGAATTGTCTCTGTGGCGAGAGTTCTGGCCCCTGAGATGACCTTCCTCCACTCACCAGCATCTGCTTCAGGGCATTACCTCGCAGCTTCTCCACCAGGAGTCTTGTCCTGCAGAGAATGAAAGAAGCCATCAAACTCTTCTTCAACTGCTCTGATCCCCTGCAGCCTGCTCACCTCTGCCTGGAGTTCCTTCACCTGCCCCTCCGGGACCTCAATCCAGGCATATATGGGACAGGCAAGGGAACCCCCAGCCCCTATGCTACCCCAGGCCTCAGAGGTCCCACCAGGCAAACCCCGCAGACAGAGGGCCAGGGCTCTACCAACCCATTCAATGGGCCTTTCTGGGTGGAGGCCTCACAGGAACTCTGGGCCAGAGGCAGCAGCAGGGCAGGGGCCCTGGCTGCTCTCTGTGTCACCATAGCAGCCCCCCTCCTCATTCACTTACCTGAAGTCTCTGTCAGAATCTCCCGTGTACTCCTGCCCATGACTGGCCTGCAAACTGCTCCCCTGTTGGCAGTCCCTGTTGGCAGTCCTTGTTGTCTAGCTTCCTGGTCCCAGGCCTTAGCTCTGGCTTGAGACCTACTGGTGGCCAGAAAAAATGCTACAGAACACATTGAAGGCATACCTGAAGAAAACGGATGTCAACATCAGGAACTGAGGAGTTGGCTGCTTACCAACTCCAAT
Source organism: Crocodylus siamensis (assembly GCF_052110815.1). Taxonomy (NCBI): domain Eukaryota; kingdom Metazoa; phylum Chordata; order Crocodylia; family Crocodylidae; genus Crocodylus; species Crocodylus siamensis. The sequence continues at coordinate 86,412,361 of NC_143396.1, read as the reverse complement.
GGTGCCACAGTGGCAACCAAGGAGTAGCCTGCTTTGAAGTAAAGAGTCTTGCCCTCAAAGCAGAGAAGAGAGAGAGGAGGAAGAAAGAGGAAATATAGCGCAGCCTGTCCTGGGACTGTCCCCTGCAAATAGACCTGCAACCTTAGTCGGCAGATCTGTGGCTCAAGGATTAGACTTTTAAGTCACTTCAGGACCATGGTAGATCAATAAGCTGTGGTAGAGATTGCCCTGGAATTGAGGGTTTGCCATTGCTGCTGAATTCATGAATAATTTAAATGTGTTAGAGGAGAGGATTTCTTAGGGTGGTATCTTTTATTGGACCAGCTATGTAGTTGAGATAGAGTTATACAAGCTTTTGAATGAAAGGCATTTTTCCTTTGACCTACTTATAATGGCTAGGGACAGACATTACACACAAACTGGTTTAAGTGATCAGAAACTGGTTTAAATCTGTAACAGAACAGAACAGTACACATAAACCAGTTTGAAAATGGCTGAAAACAGTTTGAGATAAGCCTGGTTGAATGTAGTATCAGACTTAACTGATTTGGGTCAAACCAGTTTATGCAATGTCTATCCCAGACCCCTTCCTGGTTTAACTTAAACTAGAGTTCCCCAGCATCTCAGGTGCTTTGCAGCCCTGAGCGGGGCTTCCTGCTCCAGAGCAAGGCTGGCTCCACCCCTCTTCCTGGCTTCCTCCTACCCCTCCTCCCCCCTAACTCAAGCAGAGATTCCCTCTCCCGTAGTATGGACCATAGCCAGAATGTGGTCTACTAGCTAATGCTGAGAGGTGTCTGTATAAGGCAGACAGGGCTTTTTGGAACTAAAAGAAGAGCTTGAATTAATGAGAGAGGCTTTTGTTTCCTTTATGGGGTGATAGACACTGTGCAACTCCCTGCTGGCTCTGTTGCTGGTCAGCGAGGTGGGGAGGGGACCCCTCCCTAATCAGAGTGTCCTGCTGGGGCCTGGCCATCCCCCCCCTCAGCTCAGCACTGTAGAATGGAGGGAGGGCTGCTGTAGTGCCCCTTTGTTTCTAGTGTGAGCCACTACAGACATGTGCCTGCATTTCTTCAGTCCAGAGGGGATGTCTGTACAGTTACAAACTGGTTCAGCCTATACAGGTTAGACTAACCTGCAAAGATTGAATCAATTCAGGCTCAGACTTTTTGAACGTCTGTTCTTACCCAATGAGCCAAGTATAGCCATAGTAAAGAACAGCGGGGGTTGGGGTGGTGAGAGAAATTCCGAGGGGTAACAGACACAATTAGCAGAATTAAAAAGGTGATTACTGGGAGATCAAGGCTTATCAAAAAGGAGGAGGTACATTATCACCTTTCATGTATGGAAAGAATTACTGAGTCAGATAAAATGTACCATAAAATCAATATCAATGTTTAGTCCTTGGTTCTTAGTGCTTGGCCAGCTGAAGAATTTTTTATCTTAAGTTCTTTTTTTGGAGGTGTTAGATTTCCTCTAAGTATGAGGATAGTAAGGTCAGAGAGGGAGTCGTTGTTCTGTGAGAAATGTGCTTCTAATGGTTTGTGTGTGCATCTCCGTCCTTTATATTTTTTCTGTGAACATTCATTCTTTTTCATAGTTGCTGTTTAGTTTCACCCATGTAGTTGCCATTAGGGCACTTAGTGTTTTTGATCAGGCATATCACATTTTGGGAAAGGAATACGTAAGATCATGGATTCTGATGCTTCTGTTTCGGGGTGAGGGGTGTTGATAATAGTGGTGGTGGAGATGTGCTGACAGGTTAAAAGCATTTCTTGCCAATGCAAGGCTGTATCCCACTTGATGTTTGTTGGGTAGTGGAGTACTCAGGTATGCTTCTGCTGCTGAGTTGGGCAAGGTTAGAATGTTGTTTGAAGGTCAGGAGTGGAGAGACTGGGGATGTTTCTCTCAGGGTCTGATCTCTGTCAAGTATAGGGTGTAGCTGTCTCTGTGATTCTTTTGATCAGTTCTAGTGTCAGGTGGTAGGTCTAGTGTCAGGTGGTAGGTGACCACCAAGGGTGTGTTAGTCATCAGTTCAAAATGGATTAACAATAGATGTCCTAAGTACAAATTGGTTCATAAGCATAATAAAGGAAATGCACTAGGGAATTTCCTATATAAAACTGTAGAGAAAATTCTTCTATATTTTTAGTAAAGTACTCAGGTATGCTAATTGCTTATCAAATTGATAGGATCTAGGAAGACAGATTGTTGCCTCAAAAAAGATTATTGTCTGAGGTCCTGATCTTGATTAGATACACTCTTAACTGTATACAACGTAAGCAGTATCATGGGAACTCCACTGGAAATACTGTTAAATGTATACAAAAATCTTTTCAGAATCAGGACTTAAGCAGGCAACATGTGGACTAAAGAGAGGCATTAAATGTGTTTGTTTTTGATTTTTAATTAAATAATCTTTGCCCATTTGACCTCTTATGGAACAAAATGTAGTACAAGATGGCAAAAAATGTCTGTACCAGCAGGATAATAGATGACAACAGGATAACAGCTTATGGCTCTCCTTTTTTACTTTCACCATGTCTATGTGGGTGGCTTCCATGACTTACTCTAGTGTATTTTGCAATGTATTCTGGACCAGATTCCTATCAAGTAGCAGATTGAAGCTATGCAACTTTACACAAGGCAAAAATCTCACCCTCTAGGTGAGACGCGTTAGTATTCAGTGCAGTTTCTAGCAGCTGCTTAATCTTGAAGACACTTGGGGCTGAACTATGCTCCCATAAAAAGCAATAGAAAGATGTCTCTTAGCTTTAAGAACTTGGATCAGGCCTCTAAACACTGGTCAGCACTTTATTGTATTTCTTGATGGAAAATCAAGTAGCATTAAATGACCCACTTTGCTTTATAATTTGCATACCACAGTTTTCTTTCTGAATAGAAATTCTGCTTCACCCTCACTTTTTGTTATAAATAGGCAATTATTAAAAAGGAAATCTGCATGAATATAAGTATGAAGTTAATTTAAAAGCAAAGCCTGAAATTTTTAAAAACATTTTTATGAATCTTAAAATGCCTTGAACTCCACTGAACTCCCTGTACTAAATTAAAACATCTTGAAAAAGTCTAAATCTAAAGAAAAGAAACCCAAAAAGCCTCCAGTGAAGTAAAAAACACACTAATATATATAATATATATTCACATGCATACATATCTAGCTTCAGTTTTCTAGTCAGGATAAATGAGACTGTTAGTAATTTGATTTGTTTTGTTACAGACAATTTAACATTTTTAGCATTCAGTTCATATGCTGTGTTACTGTAAGACTGGTCCAATAAATAGCACAGCTTGCTTCTTTAGGGCTTGTTTGTTGCAGGTTTTATTGTTCCTTATTTTGACCACCATGCATATAAGTGAAAAACATTAAGAAGTAAGTTGAGCAGAAAGTCAAAAGTTAAAAAAGTGAGAAGGCATCAGTTTGCGAGTTCTGATTCATCAAATCAGAACTCAGAGGGAACCAGATGCAGCTGAGCCAGATCCGGAGGGGAAGCCCACTGGATCCCTCTTAGCTGAGCTGGTAGGGAGCTGCACTCCCGAGCTGCACCACGTGAACAGAGTGCGCAAATGGGGTGGGCTAGGAGGGACTGTCCCCCCAAGCTAGGGAGCACACCTCGGGTTAACCCTCGGGGAGCAGGCTCAGGAAGCACCGGATCCCCCCAGCGGGGGGGCGTAGGGGGCGGGACTGCCGGCAGGCACTTCCGGGAAGACCGGAGCGCCTGATTGGCTGTTGGGGCAGCGGCAGGAAATTCAAACCACAGCCTTTAAAAGCTGAAGTTTGATGTACCTCCCAGCACTCGGGAGCCAGGAGCAGGGAGGAGAGGAAAGATCCAGGCACACGTGTGTCCCGCACACACGTGTGCCCCCTTACCTGACCCAAGGCGGACGCAGCAGCAGTGGGGCCAGCAGCAGGGCCAGCAGCAGCTGATCCCCCTAAGGTAAGTGGGCAGAGGGACTGGATGCTGCTGAGCTGGAACCAGAGGGGAAACCCCCAGATTCCTCTTAGCTGAGCCGGTAGGGAGCCGTGCTCCCAAGCCACGCTGCACGAACAGAGCGCACTGGCGTTTGTGTCGGCATTCATGCCAGCAGGCAAGCAGGAAGGGCCAGGAGGGAGACTTCTGCTAGGGCAGGGCAAAGGCACTGCACTAGGCCATAAACAAGCAGCAACTCCTACGATGGTGTCAACACAGAATGCTGCCAGGGCCCCTACCCGGGGGGCACAGCCTACCTGGGGCTTGTCTGAGGCCTCCACCGAGACAGAGCCTGGGGGGGCTGGTGTCCTTCCACCCCCTGGCCTGCGGGAGTTGCCCAGCAAGGCATGGGGGGGCAGGGATTGGGGACCCCCTCACCTGTCCTGCAGGCGCCTGCCTTAGGGCCCTGGAGATGTAGGTGAGGGAGTTCCAGGAGGAGGTTAGCAGGCTGAGGGGAATCAGGGAGGCGGAGGATGAAATTGACAGCTATTTCGTTTCCCTGCAGGGCCACACACCCAAGGAAGAAGCACCCCGGGAAGTGCCCTCCAAAGCAGAGTGGCAGATGGTCACCTCCAGAACCAGGGCTGCTCACAACACAACAGTACCACTTCTTCCAGTCCAGCTGGAGAACAGGTACGAGGCCCTGGCAACTCTGGAGGAGAAGGAAGGAGGGGAGGCAACCAGAGAGGAGGCAAATTCACACTCTTCACGATCTGAGCAGGCTGAAGGAGCTAAGCAGTCCTGGAGGAAAAAGTCTTGAGTGATCGTCATAGGCGACTCCATCCTGTGAGGTATGGAGGACCCCATCTGTCGCCAGGACCCCTCGAGATGTGAGGTCTACTGCCTACCAGGAGCAAAGATTCAGGATGTGAAGGGGATGATCCAGGCCGTGATCCAGCCCACCAATTACTACCCCATGGTCCTAATCCATGTGGATACTAATGATATGTAAGAATCATGGATTCTGATGGTTTTGTTTCAAGGTGAAGGATGTTGATAATAGTGGTGATGGAGATGTGCTGACAGGTTAAGTATTTCTTGCCAATGCAAGGCTGTATCCCACTTGATGTTTGTTGGGTAGTGGAGTACTCAGATATGATTCTGCTGTTGAGTTGGGCAAGGTTAGAACGTTGTTTGAAGGCCAGGAGTGGAGAGACTGGGGATGTTTCTCTCAGGGTCTGATCTCTGTCAAGTATAGGGTGTAGGCAAGGAGAAGCCATGATTGCCTGATGCTGGGCTACCATGCTCTGGGGGACGTGCTGAAGGAGGTAAGTGCACAGGTGGTTTTCTCTTTTGTCCTACCAGTGAGTGAATGTGGAAGACGGCATGCGACATGCATCACAAAGACCAACTGGTGGCTTTGGGAATGGTGTCTCCAGGCAGGCTTTGGCGTCCTCGACAATGACCCACACATCATGACAAGAGACATGCTCGGATAGGATGGGCTCACCTTTCCCCTAAATGTAATCATGTGTTTTCTTTTAGGTTGGCATATCTCCTCCGGCAGGCTTTAAACTGGGCTTGTTAGGGGAAGGGGAAGACAAGGGCAGAGGCAGCCTTGGGCTGCCAAACCAAGCAACACCCACAAGTACAGCCTAGCCTAGACCGACAAGCAGAACATATATACAGGTAAGTAACAGGGGCCAGGGCAATGCTGAGATTAGAGTGCCAGTGCACACATCCTCAGGAGGCCTCAAATGCCTGTACACAAACGCTCATAGATGGGAAACAAGCAAGAGGAACTTACCCTTCTGCTACCTGACACCAACCCAGACATAGTGGGGCTCACTGAAACATGGTGGGACCCAATGCATGACTGGGCAGTGAATATCAAGGGCTATAGGCTGTATGGGAGGGATAGGACAGGGAGGAAAGGTGATGGCACGGCGCTCTACATTAAGGAGGAATACACATCCTCATCAAGTAGCACAGAGTCAGAGGAGGGGCACACTGAAGTGCTCTGGGTTAGAATACAAGGCAGTTGAGGGGAAAGAGATTTAACGGTGGGGGTCTACTACAGACCACCCATCCAAGGGGAAGAGCTAGACCAGGAATTCTTAAGTCAGCTTACGGAGGTAGTTAGGTCAAAGGACGTGGTCATCATGGGTGACCTGAACTTTCCAGACATCTGCTGGGAAGAGCAGTCAGCCAGGTCTGACTGCTCACGTAGGTTCCTATCCAGAATGCAGGACCTCCATCTAACCCAGGAGGTGCACAGCCCTACCAGGGGAGATGCCTTGTTAGACCTGGTGCTGGCCACCGGTGACGACCTGGTGAGGGGGCTGCGAGTGCTCGACCACCTGGGCGACAGTGATCATCAGCTGATGGAATTCACCATCCAGCACAAGGTGGCAAAGGCCTACAGCAAGGCAGCAGCCCTAGATTTCAGGAGGGAGGACTTCAATGAGCTAAGGAGAATAGTTGTGGAACCACTGAGGTTCCAGAGGGGTGGGGAGCCAGGTGTCCAAGAAGAGTGGTCGCTCCTTCAGGAGACGATCCTCCAAGCCCAAAGGGAAGTAATTCCAACATGGATCAAAGGGAGCAGGACAGCGCAAAATCCCCCATGGCTCACCAAAAGCATCCGGGAATGTCTCCTAGCTAAAAGGGAGGTGCACACCCAAGGGAAGGGAGGGTCCATCACCAGGGAGGATTATACTGCGGTTGGTGGGGGATGCAGGGGGGCAGTCAAGGAGGCCAAGGCGGAGATGGAACTGGGACTAGCTTTCTGTATCAAGGACAACAGTAAGTCCTTTTTTAAATACATAGGGGGCAAAAAGAAGGTTCTGGGTAACGTGGGGCCCCTGCAAGACACACTAGGAAATTTGGTCGTTGTACCAGATGACAAAGCTAACCTATTTAACGATTTCTTTGCCTCAATTTTTCTGGGTAGGGACTGGAACAGCTACCCCCCGACCCCCCTTAGATCCCAAGGGAGGCACATCTAGGCCACGGGCTAGTGAGGAACTAGTTAGGGAACTTCTGGAGGGACTGGATGTATTCAAATCAGCTGGTTCAGATGATCTCCACCCTAGAGTACTGAGGGAATTAGCTGAGGTCATTGTGGGACCCCTGGCATGGCTTCACAAGCACTTGTGGTGCGCTGGTGTGGTGCCAGAGGACTGGAAGAGGGCAAATGTGGTTCCCATCTTTAAAAAGGGGAGGAAGGAGGACCCAGGAAACTATAGGCCAGTTAGTCTTACCTCGATCCTATGTAAGCTTTTTGAGAGAATTTTTCTGGCACATGTCCATGAGGGGCCAGCAGGGGAGATTATGCTTAGGGGCAACCAACACAGGTTCATTAGAGGCAGGTCCTGTCAGACTAACCTAGTGGCCTTCTACGCTATGGCCAGTTCACTAAATCCTTAGATGCAGGGGTAGCAGTGGACATAGTCTTCCTGGACTTTCGGAAGGCCTTCAACACTGTCTCTCACCCTGTTCTCATTAAGAAACTGGGGGACTGTGGTGTTGACACCTACACAGTCAAATGGGTAGCCAACTGGCTGGAGGGCTGCACCCAGAGAGTGGTAGTGGATGGGTCATTTTCGACCTAGAGGGATGTGAGCAGTGAGGTTCCGCAGGGCTTGGTCTTTGGGCCTGCACTGTTCAACATCTTCATCGGTGACGTGGATGAGTGGATAAATACCACCCTGTTCAAATTTGCTGATGACACTAAGATGTCGGGGGATGTGGGTATGCTAGAAGTAAGGAATAGGCTACAATTAGACCTAGACAGGTTACAGGGGTGGGCAGATGAGAATAGGATGGGATTCAAGACCAACAAGTGCAAGGTGATGCACCTGGGAAGGAAGAACCAGCACCATACCTACAGGCTGGGGAACTCCCTTCCCCAGAAAAGGAAGGGAAAGAAAGGATCTTGGAGTCATCATTGATGCCAAGATGAATACGGGCTGGCAGTGTGGGGATGCAGTCAGGAAGGCCAACCACACCTTGTCATGCATCCACAGATGCATCTCAAGCAGATCCAAGGATGTGATACTCCCCCTCTATGCGGCACTGGTCAGGCCGCAACTGGAATACTGCGTTCAGTTCTGGGTGCCGCACTTTGAGGGGGATGTGTACAACATGGAGAAGGTCCAGAGGAGGGCCACTAATATGACCAGGGGGCAACAGGGCAGGCCCTACGAGGAGAGGCTACAGGACCTGAACCTATTCAGCCTCCACAAGAGAAGGCTGAGGGGGGATCTAGTGGCCTATTACAAACTAGTCAGAGGGGACCAGCAGGCATTGGGGAGTCCCCATTCCCCCGAGCACTGCCAGGAGTGACCAGGAATAATGGTCACAAGCTGGCAGAGGGTAGATTTAGGCTAAATAACAGGAGGCGCTACTTCACGGTTAGGGTGGCTAGGATCTGGAACCAACTTCCAAGCGAAGTGGTGCTGGCTCCTACCCTGGGGGTCTTTAAAAGGAGTCTAGATGAACACCTTGCTGGGATCATTTGACCCCAGTACTCTTTCCTGCCATGGCAGGGGGTCAGACTCGATGATCTGCTCAGGTCCCTTCTGACCCTACAAACTATGAAACTATATTTGTGTCAGAGACAAGAGTAGCAGTAATTGTATGGAAAGAAAAGGTCTCTGATAGCAATGGAAATTAGAGACAGCAGAATAAGTAGGTTATAATATAGACATCCTGAAAAGAAGAAGTAACTGCTAACCTGACCTACATGCACCTGGAGTAGATGTATTGGGTAGAATAATTGCTGTCACCTGTATTATCTTGTCCACCTTGTACTTATCAAAATCAACAGAAAGAAAGAGCAGGAGGAAATGGGAGCAAATAAGTTGGTTCTTCCTGCTCCAATTCTTCTTTGTAATGTTTTAACTAACCTTTCACAAAATATAAGCCTTTTACATATACATTAGAGAATAAGACTATGATAACTGTAAATATTCTTAACCATGCTATTTGTAAACATAAAATGAATACTGCATTCCAGGTTTCTCTGCAGAAGAGTTTCTAAATATGCTAAAATGAGATCCTGATCTTACTGAAGTCGAAGGCAGAACTCTTGTTAACCTCAGGGAGTCAGTATTTCACCTGGGATACTAATTCAATTGATATGTTCTCATGAAAGTATCTCTATAAACTTGAGATTAAACACAAACAAACCAACTTGAAAATGTTTAGAGGCATGAATATAATGCACAAAAGGGTGAAAGGTATATGAGTCTTACTGAGTTCCAAGTGACTTGATTAATATTAGAAATCAGAAACTGTAAATTACAAGGTCATACTTCTGGCAAGTTACAGTTCTCTTGCTTTCCCGCTCTTTCTCTCTCATCTAGTCTTTTAAGGCCCCTCTACATATGTAGGTAAAGGCGTGATGGGATCTAAGGTGCAATCTACACAAACTCACCATCTGTCATGCCACACATGCATGGCAGGAGGCATGATTATGGGAATTGACAATTAGATTCCCACTGTACCTTATTGCTGGTGCAGAGGGAGCCCAATCCCAGGCTTGCCCTGTGTAGGCAAGAAGCAAACTCTTGTGGCTGGCAGCCCCCTCAGTGGGATCTCCAGCTGCTATTTCCCAGTCTTAGGAGTTTCATGCACCCCCAAAGCTGTGAGATAATGGCAGCTGTGCCTCCCAGCCCCATAGTCTCCATGCATGCCCAGAGCTGTGAGATTGCAGCTGAGCTGGATCTCGGCAGGGATCCAGCATCTGTATCTGTGAGACTTTGGGTCCCAGTAGTTGAACAGTGCTGCTCGGACCCAGAGTCAGTAGCTGCTGAGGCTGAGAGTACTTTTCATTGTGGGACTTCCAGCCCTGCCATGGTGCTCCCCTGTGGCTAGGAGCCCTGTCAGCTGTCATGATCTCCCACCCGAGACTGGGAGATTGAAGCTTCTAGCTGCAGGGCTCCCAGCCACAGGGGAGACCCCGCCACATGTGCAAATTAAATCTGGATACCAACCAACTATAAAATTAGTATGCATTTTTGAGATCTAACTTTGTAGCTGGTTGGAGCTTTTTATGACATGGCACTTTGCTTGTGTAGCTGGTCTCAAGGTAATTGCACAATTAAGCAGTTAATTGTATGATGCCTGTGACATGTAGAGGTGGGCCTGAGGGTGCAAGGATTTTTAAGTTCTTCTGTCTTGTTTTTTGTGCATACAATGCCTAGCATAATGCTGTCTCAGGCAAATGGGGTTTTTAGATGATACCAAACCAGGGTAGTTTTAAATAAACTGTTCAACAGGTATTCATGTCAACCTCATAACACAAAAAGTATCTTATTTTCTGTTGATCACTTTAAAACAGTGTTGAGAAAAATATGAAATATAGAAGAGACAATGGTTCCTCTAGTCTTAAACTCCAAGGTGCATCCAGATGAGTATGCACGTGCCTCTTGCAGCATCTCAAAGCAATTGAGATGCAGCATGTTCCCATGCTGTATATTTTCAGCGCAGGCTCAAAATTTAAAAAAAAAGAAAAAAGTGAGGCAAGATATGGTCCAGGACCATGCCCCAAGGCAAGCCAGAAGCTATTTCTCTAGAAAGACACTCTGGTTTCTGGCCAGAGTGTCTCTATGGTGCTTCTGCTGTCCTAGCATGTGGGGGATGTACCCTTAGCATGCTGGGATAAACAGAAGTGGGGCAAGGTTGCAGCATGACCAGGACCTGGGCTCTGCCCCAGGTGAGTTAGGGACATGGGAGTGAGAGGGTTTATGGCTGTGGGGGATGTGGGTGGGTGTGAGGAGTGGCAGGGGGATTTGGGGGAGGTGTGGGGTTCATGGGGGGAGTTTAGGGAGTGGCAGGGCATATGGAATTTGTGGAAGAGTTTTTTGCAGGTGCCACCATATACCAGCCCTCCCATCTGCCCTCTGTGCTGCCTAGGCTGTGGCCCAGCTGCAGGCACAGTGATGGCATGGAGCTGCCTGATGCAGGTTCTGTACATGCTGAACAGACCTGGCCCAGCCCAGTCTGCTAGTGCACAGCTAGTGCATGGCCTTGCCTGCCCTGTGTGCTATTGGGGCAGGCTGGGCCATGTTGGGTCCATTGAGCACGTACAGAGCCCGCATCAGGCAGTGCTGTGCCACTGCTGTGCCTGCAGCCAGGCCATGGCCATGCTTGCTGCTGCTGCCAACACTGTGGGGGTGGAGGGCAGCACATAGTGGCCCCTGCTCAAGTGCCCTCACAAACCACTCCACAAACCCACACCCCAGACACACAGGGCTAGCAGCCAGCCAGGTCATGCCCACTGCACTGCTGTCTCACCCATGCTCTGTGCATGGAGACCAGGCCTGGCTGAGCCCAACTCAGCCTGGCCTGCACCTTTGGACAGGACTGGGATGACTCCTGCCACCACCTACAGCTCGTGTCCACAGGAAAGTGCTAGTGGGTGGACAGGGCTGGGCCCTTTCTCTTTGAGGGTGAGCCAGTGATATGCAGGGCTGTGCTGACAGTGGGCCATGACCCTTGTTAGGGATGTGTGCCACAGGGGGTGGGGAGCAGGTGTGTGGCAGCCCCCTCCTGCGAACCCCACATTTTCCCCCACCCCCTCCTGCAAATTCCACACACCCAACATCCCCCACCTCTCTCCTGCAAACCCCACATCCCCCTACATCTACCCCCATGCCCCACACACTCCGCACCATCCCCACACCCATCCACCTCTCCCCACATCCATATACACACTCCATATCCCCCCACACCCTCCCACAAAAACTACATCCTGTCCTACCCCTGTCCTGAAACTCCCCACCTCCCCACAGGAGCAGTGGCTACAGGGGCTGCTGTACTCACATTCTGGTTAGTGAAGGGATCAGGGGGAGTGCTAATTTTTTTATGATAAGAAAGACAAAGCAAACATCAAACCATATAGATATTTAGAATTGATTTTATTATGATGATAGATCCACTGATAGGTTTCCAAATTGCCTTAAAAGTGCAAATATATCAATAAAACATTGCCCAACTGATCTAGTGGTCTTTTGTTTTAATTGTAGAAGATCATGGATTTGGGGGTAAAAAGTGGATTTGAGATTTTTTTCAGAGAATTTGCAGTTTTTAGATGAGGAGCATCAGGTTTCCTCCTAGTGAGGCAAGTGGCAGGACCCAGGCAGAAGACCCTGCTGAGGGCTAACACAAGGGACCCAGCTGGAAGGCAAATGAGATAGCTGATCTCTTGGCCATTTGGGACCAGGAGGACATGCTTTGACAGTTCAAAGTAGGCCACCACACTGAAAACATCCTCCAGGCAGTAGCTGCCCAGATAGCAGAGTGGGGGCACACATGGCAGCAGTGTCACACAAAGGCCAACTATGCAGCCAAAGCCCACTGGCAGCTGCCCCAGACATGCCCTGGGCTCTGCTACAGTGCCCTGCTACAGTGCCCAGGTGGCCATGTGGTCCGTGTCCAGGTCTGGCAGGTGTACAGACATGGGGCTGAAAGCCCAAGGGGGTAGATGCTGTCACAGGTGGCAGCAGGTCACAGCCAGGCAGCATCCCCGTCTGCTAGACTGCTGCAGTGGGTAGAGGGTACAGGGGCCACAGTAGGTCAGGGCTGCTGCAGCAGTTCAGCTGACACAAGGGGCTACTGTCCCCACATGTCAGTTGGCCAGGCCTCAAGCTCCTGAGATGCTTGCCAGGGCAGGTTTTTATACTACTGGAGCCAGCACAGGTGTTGGCCTCAGGCTCTAGCTCCCCTTGGCTGAAGATCCAGGAGGAGCTGGGCAGGTTCAGTTTGCCCCTAGTGGTATAATTTGCCCCACACAAAAATGCATGTTCAGGCATATGTGCTGAGGCAAAAATCTAGTGCACAAATTTGTGCTGCTCCTATTAGAGCTGCTGCTTGCACACATGCCTGCATGTGTGGATGCACCCTAAGATTCTCAAATAACCATAATTGTAAACATTATTGCAAGCAAACATTTGTATGTCATCCTTGCTAGCCATTTCTGAAATTTAGGTTGCTACTCTATATGAGTATGTTATAAAATAACATTTAGGTTGCTACATTTGTGGTGCTCTGGCCAGGTGCCGGTTGAGGGCCAATGTGGTCCCCATCTCTAAAAAAGGGAAGAGGGAGGACCCCGGCAACTATAGGCCCATTAGTCTTACTTCAATCCTGGGGAAGCTCTTTGAGAAGATTATCAAGGAGCACATCTGTGATGGGCAAGCAGCGAGGATAATGCTCAAGGGCAACCAGCATGGTTTCATTAGGGGCAGGTCCTGTCAGACCAACCTGATTGCCTTCTACAATCAGGTAACAAAATCACTGGATGCAGGTGTTGCGGTAGATGTAGTCTTTCTGGACTTCAGGAAGGCCTGTGACAGTGTCTACCACCCCATTCTCATTAAAAATCTAGGTGACTGCAGCACTGATGCCTGCACAGTCAGATGGGCTGCAAATTGGCTGAGGGGTCGCACTCAGAGAGTGGTGGTGGACAAGTCATTTTCAGCCTGGAATGGTGTGGGCAGTGGGGTCCCCCAGGGCTTGGTCCTTGGGCCCGCACTGTTTAATTTCTTTATTAGTGACTTGGACGATGGGGTGAAGAGCAGTCTGTTTAAATTCGCAGACGACACCAAGATTTGGGGTGAGGTGGGCATGGTAGAAGGGAAGGACAGATTACAGCAGGACCTGGACAGGTTACAGGGGTGGGCAAAAGAAAATAGGAATGGGATACAATACTGACAAGTGCAGGGTGCTGCACTTGGGCAGTAGAAACCACCAGCATACCTATAAGCTGGGGAATTCCCTTCTTGAAAGCAGGGTGGCAGAAAGAGATCTTGGAGTCATTACTGACTCCAAGATGAATATGGGCCGACAATGTGAGAACACAGTCAGTAGGGCTAACAGTACCTTGTCCTGCATCCACAGATGCATCACAAGCAGGGCCAAGGAGGTGATCCTCCTCCTCTATGTGACACTGGTCAGGTCACAGCTGGAGTACTGTGTCCAGTTCTGGGCGCCACACTTCAGGAGGGACGTGGACAGCATTGAGAGGGTCCAAAGGAGGGCCACTTACATGATCCGGGGACAGCGGGGCAGACCCTATGAGGAGAGGCTATGAGACCTTAACCTGTTCAGCCTTCACAAGAGAAGGCTGAGGGGGGACCTGGTGGCCATCTATGAACTCAGCAGGGGGGACCAGCAGGGATTGGGAGAAATCTTTTTGTCCTGAGCGCCTCCCAGAGTAACAAGGAACAATGGCTATAAGTTGTTAGAGAGTAGGTTTAGACTAGACATTAGGAGGCAGGGTGGCTAGGATCTGGAACCAACTTCCAAGGGAAGTGGTGATGGCTCCTACCCTGGGGGTCTTTAAGAGGAGGCTCTATGTTTACCTGGCTGGGGTCATTTGAGCCCAGTTTTCTGTCCTGCCCAGGGCAGGGGTTGGACTAGAAGATCTACAAGGTCCCTTCCAACCCTATGTCTATGAATCTATGATTATTAAAAATGCATTCACATGACAAACTTTAGGCATCAAAATTTTAAAATGTTGATTTCTACTTATATATGTAGTTGAAAATGTATCACAAACAAGGAAAATGAATCTTGGCTTTTCAGATACAGCACTATATAGTCATTTAACTTCACCTGTCTTTAGTAAATAATTAGTCAGTATAATCAGCTCGCACAAACGTGTGAGTAGCTAATTCATCCCTTCTTAACCACTTCAAATTTCTTTGTTGTTGGAGTCATTTGAAATAAATCACAAACAGAAAACATTTTATTTCCAGTATGTGTCCTTGCAGCATGTGCAATTCTTCCCAGAGTAAGTTTGAGATGACAATCACAGTCTAAGTATACAGTAGCTTTTTTACAGAAATTTTTGTGTGTGTATTTTCTTGTGGGGAAATTAGGTTTGCTAGCATTCAGTTTTTAATACAAAAGATTCAGGTTATGGTAAGTCTTTATCCATTGGAAATGTCCATGTAACTTTGCCATTTCTCTGCTATGTTATACTTTGCTGTGCTGTTCGCTATATAAAATAACATTTAGATTGCAAATACTGACGAGTTAGAAAATCCCAGAGTCAATTTTGGCTGTGTGACTATGTTATAATACTGTCTTTACATCATCACATGCTGTTTTTCCACAGGGCTCCTATCTTATTCAGTGCACGGGATAGATAGTACTCATTTAATGAGCACTTCAGTATTTGCTTTTATTTATGGGCTCAGCACTTATTTACTGCATGTTATCCAAACCCCACTGTGAAAAGAGATTTATTAATTTTCACATGGACTTTTTCTATGATAGTATCTGAATGCTTCACAAACATTAATTACTTCATATTCACAATAACTTGGTGAGGTAAGGGGATATAATTATCTCCATTTTACAGACAATAAGCTGAAGCACAGTGATTTAAAGTTAAACGTGTCTACTAATTTTGGGTGCCCAGGCTGAAATAATTAGGAATCTGGTCCTCCAGGGTACCCTGTATTACAGAGCATTTTAAACGTTTAAGAGTAGTTCCAATTAGTTCATTTCCAAATCTGATTACTCAGCAGTTTTGCAGAGTAGATCAGGGTCTTGAGTTGGGCATGCAGAAAATGAGGAAACAAGGAATGTCCAGAAAATATGGATGGACCTAACAGATGTTACCTTCTTTAAAAAGCATTTTAAATGAATTGCCCAGCATCACATAGTAACTCTGTTCAGAGGGAGGGAGAGAATCCAATATTCCAGAGCAGCCTTCAGCAAGAACTGAGAGAGTTCTTTCTCTTCATGCTGGCCCTGTTTTTTCACCACACATTTCACCACACATGTTCAAACTGCTGCATCTAATGAGGCAAGGCTCCTATAGACTAAAAGCCAAAGCTTAATGCTGAGATTGGAGGGGAACAATATTAGCAGCAACTCTGTTCTCTTGATGCTAGAAATTACAAATTGTGGACAGACTTGATAAAGAGCACACTGGCTCCTTTTCTTATATGGTTATATAAAGCCACAGTGCTCCCCAAACGTGTGTGTCCGAAAAGAGATACTTGGTATGTTCTCCATGTTTACTTTTTCAATGGCATACATTATTGGCATATGTTTACTTTATTCTTGTGTTTTACAGTACAAATTTATGATTGCCATTGTGTCTTTATGGTTTGTTTCTTGTCCGCTTTATTGATCCTTATTTTTTGACCGTCCTGCATAAACATTAAGGAAGAAATTCAGCATTAAGAAAGAAATTAAGAAGATGTCTCTAGCAGGCAAATACAACTTACCAGACTTTATTGAATGCCTCCAAGTGGATCCATTTCTGAGTCATGACTTCATCTTTGAGCTGAATTTCTCATTGCGCCATTATATATAAATATGAGTGAGGCATAGAGAGTTGGACTGAGCACAAAATTGTTACTTCCTTTGTAGCTGTATTTTTCAAGATTGATATTAGGGGTTTGGTTGTTTGCTTCACTCAATTTCTTGCTGACCTTCTGATGCTCTAAGAAAAATATATACCTATTACAATATTTAACAGAAGGGAAGCATGTTTTCTGCATTGCATACAAATACTGAACACGTTATTTTGAATTTGTTGGTTGTTGTTATATGTGTCCTTATGTTCGAGTTTCTGTATATACCTATTCTTAAAAGCAAAAGGAAAAGCAAGATAAATTCAATTTAAGAACAAGTTCTGTCTCATCAGCACCATCTCTCAGTAATTATACCTGACAGATTGTCCGAGTAAAGTGATAAGTGATCTAAGAAATTTAAGTGTTACAAATTTCTCCCCAGCAAATAGGATTGTCTACTCTTGAAAGCAAAAGTAATCTGTTTTTTAGTTCTCTCCTAAGAGTTGCACCTTATTAAGGGTCAGTTTCCTAATACTTTGCTTGTTGTTTCCTTGATTTAATATATTTTTGCCTAAATGTCTAGTAGCAGGGGTTTGGGTAGGTTTCTGTTATTAAAATACACCGTGAAAAGAGGTATATAAATGAATATAATTATATACTCCTATAGCACCCAATACCCATGACATCTGAATACTTTATACATATTGTATACGCCACACTGTAAGGAATAGAAATAATATTACCCTTATTGTACAAGTGAGGGAATTTTGGCAAAGACAATGCCCAAAATTCATGAAGGAACTCTTTGGAAGCCGGACCCATTTTACTTACCTAACCATCCTTCATTTCTACTCAAATTTTTACATGAATACATTTAAGGTTCGAGACTGAGTAATACTAGAAAAAGGTCAGCATGGATAATAGAGGAATCATAAAATCTGAGTTGATGTCTTTGTTTATGATTACCTAATCACATCAAGTAAGGATTTTTAGACTCTGTTGAGTTGATGATAAATGACTGACTGCTTATACAATGAAAAATGGGTCATTATATGCAGTTCATGAAATATAATTTATTATGTTTGTTTTTTGAAAGTTCGGCTTGGTTTGGTCTTTCCTTTTGCCTTACTGACAATGTCAGCTTTGACATTGTTCCACATCATAGTGTCACTTTCCAGTTTGTTTCTCAGCTCTGACCTGATTTATAATTAAAATAATGTCATTAAGATTCACTGACTTACTGATCTGTTCAGCAAATACTTCAAATGAAGTCATTATTCCACTGATTTCCTTGCATGTTTGTGTGGGTTTTAATTGTTTTGCTCCCAGCTTATCCAGATCGGGATGCTTTTGAGTTTTACTTTTAGGAGCTGTGAAATGACTCGGAATTTTAAAATGTGAGAACCCTTTGATCTTTGATACTTCATCACAAAGGGCTTATCTGAAACTTTCCATGAATACAGCCTGTAGTTATACAGGCATTGTTGTTGTTGCTACTGTTTTTATTCCTACTACTACTCCCAGAAACACTGCTACCATTACTGTTTCTAATCTCGGAAAGAAAACAACTTTTACCATGGTAGTGCCACAGTTGTTTCCTTAGGGTTTTCACAATGTCAGTGTCTTTTTCACTTATATTATATTATATTATATTATATTATATTATATTATATTATATTATATTATATTGGAGTTCCTTCCCTTCAATGTTAGCTCAGTTGCAAATCTTAGCTGAAGCAGTACAGAGATGTGCAGGTACAGAGAACCTATACAGTAACTTGCAAACAGGAGTGAAATGTTTAGTCTTCCCTTAGGACATACAAAAAACTAGAACTTTTGGTTCCAAGATGATACCTTTTATTAGACCAACTGGACCAACTAGTCTTCCCTTAGGCACATTAGCTACTATTTTCATATCCTGTAGGTTTTTTAAAGGATCATTTGTTTTTCTATTTATTTGTAGATTTTTAGGAGAGAAAAGGGAGAAATAAACTTGAAATAGATGAACACGATCACCTCCAGTGTCTTAAAAATGTAAAAGAAGATTTTTCCCTTCCAATGGAAAACTACTTTTAAAAATCAGCCTTAGAGGTTGACTGCTGGTTTGGAATGCCTCAATTTTGGGCTGTACAGTTTGAGACACCTTGAAGAGGATTTGCTTTTTCAAGGAGTGAATGCTCCATACTTTCTGAGTGAGCCTCATCAAAACATTCCAAATCACTAGTAGTTTCTTGTCTGAATTCTTAGAAATGCAGAATAAATTCAGTTTTCTGTTAACATACCTATACCATCTCAGAGATGCCTGCCTTTGAAAAATAAGTCCTGTCCAACTGTATCTGTTTCACAAGTTCCAGGCCCAGAACTGAAGCAGTGGGATTATTATGAGGGTAGCTGAATATTTGCATACTTCCTTTTTTACTTGGTAACATTGTAATAGACAGCAGTGTAATAAGCAGCAAGAAATTCTTCTCAGAGTGTAAAATATGTCAACCTTACTTTTGCTTTTATGGCATTTTGTGTCACTTGCTATTGGAAAGCCTTTCTCCTTGAAGTCCAGAGCAAGTCATGGCAAATACTGGCAATTGAATACAAAAAAAGGCAGAACTTGTTTTGCCTGATTCTTTGCTCACTTGTGTCAGTTTTAAAGCTGTGTACCTCTGACTGAAGTGAAGCTTGTTTTGATTTACAGTGGTATAAGGAAAAGGACAATCAGGGTGGCTGTAATTTATTTTTTTTAATAATACTTTAAGGCTTCTCTTATACAGCTGTGAATCTATAAATTATTTATGTCTCCATAGACAGACACTGATTAGAGAAGGACTGGAGAAGTTTGGTGGTGATTTATATGTCCAGATAGAAGATGGTCAGAAAATGGATGTAAGTAACAATCCTGTCCAATGTCCTGATTAAATATGTAGTGATTGTGCAAATAGTGTGTCTCGATCTACATTCAGAGAGGATAGATGGAAAAGTGCAATACAAAAACAACCAAAAAGTGGGCATTTCAAGCAGGGTGGGGGAAGGAGGGGGGGAGTCCCCCACTAACTTTTTCTGTGGCTTGAAAGTGATCGACAGGAATGTATATTCATGGTAAAGACCCATACCTCCTTGATTTACAGATTACTTCTACCACAATAGACAGTGTCAGCTCTTTCAGAAGGCCACATTTTAAACCTTTATACCTGAGAAGCCTTAATGAAAGTTTGTCAGAAAATGGTATGTTTCCTCAGGACATTTTGATTTTAACAAATTTTCTTTTTAGACAAAAAAAAAACAAACCATAACCCTCAATGTGGGAGCTCGATGCCGAATTATATAGGACTGAATTAAGCACAGGCTCAGACCTGTTCAATTTAAAGCTTTTATTGTTTCACAAAGTCATAAACTAAAGGAGGTCTGTTGGTTCATGAGGTTCCCAAATCAAGCCCTTGCTCTCTAACCCGGAGGCTAGGTGCGGCTGCCTGATTCAGTAGTCTCAGAACTGGTCAACAGCTCATTTAAAAGGAGTCCCTTATCTTTTTTTAGGTAAAAGATACAAAACTGTCCCCATGGTGGAAGTGAGGCATCTAACATAACTTTACTATTAGTTATATATGATAACACTTATACATATGCATTTCTAATTCTTACTTCTATTGGTTATTTAGTTAACTTACCTATATTATAATATCAGGTGATACGCTTTGTATTATAATCATTACGCTTCTTATGTTAATTCTTAATGACCTTTATATTTCTTATGCTAATTTTCTATAACCTAAATACATTATTCATCTATATGTTTTGCTGGTTTTTGCAGGGTTAAAATGTCAAAACTGACATAATATGCGGTTGTTTTTTCGTCATTGCGGTTTAGCCATGCAGTTTCCTATTCTTAACAATGTAAGCGGCATGTCTGCTATTTTTATCATTGTTCAAAGGTCAGAAGTTCAGTATTTTCATCTAAGGGTCAGAAAGTGATTACCAGAATGTCAATCGCTGACTCCTCAACCTCCTTGAAGCATTCTGGGAGTTTTAGTGCCTTGTTTTTAATGCTAGGCCTTGCTTAGCATAAGCACTCTCTCACACTCAATCAAACATTTATGACCAGGTTTACTTATTCATTAGACAGCAATAAAAATACTACATTTTTGGCTTTCTTTTTTTAAATGTGGATGAGTGTTAATTGTCTGTAGCAATACCTTTACATCTTGTCTGTGAGATCACATATATGATGCTGAGTCCTGACATATTATGAGAAAGGCATAAAAAAGGAGATAGATATAGATATAGATATATATATATATATATAGATATAGATATAGATATAGATATAGATATATAGATATAGATATAAAGAATGATATAGAGAACATTCTTTTACTGAAAAGATTCATTTGTGTTTCAGTGGCTTAGAAACTGAATCTTAAGAATGGAGACAATGTATAATTTAATTACAATGAGGGTAAGAATTTGTAAAATTACATAGAAGACATGCAAAAAACTAGAACTCTTGGTTCCAAAATGATACCTTTTATTAGACCAACTGGGAAATTGCAAGAAAATTGTCCTTTTCTGTAAGCTTTCGGGAACAAAGTCCCTTCATCAGGCTCTGGGAAAAGTATAGATGGTGGAAGATGGTAAAAAGGTATCATTTTGGAACCAAGAGTTCTAGTTTTTTGGATGTATTTTTGGCTCAGACCAACACAGCTACCAAGTACACCCCTACAATTACACAGATATTTTCAGTTCTGCTAAAATACCTTCAGTCCCTTTTGCAACATTTTAACTTGTCCATTAGTGAGATATTGCACTTTAAAGTATATATTTTTTATTTTTGAATAATTTACCGTAAGCAACTATTTAACTGATAACAAAACACCTTAATTAAACTTTAGTAATTCATTAAAATTTATGAACCTTCTTAACCCATATGGCTATAGAATTTATAATGTTTTGTTGTATTCTGCTGTAGGCTACTAATGCCTGTATCCATTCTTAGCAGTTGGAGCTTACTGTTCAGAAGCTTTTGTTGTTCTTTCCTGCATTCTTAGGCCAGGTACAAATATTACATATAAACCAGTGTGAGTGACTGAAAACTGGTCTAAACCAGTAACAGAACAGAAGTCCAGGGCACAAAGACTGATTTAGAAATGGGAGAATCTGGTCTAAGATGGACCTGAATGGATATAATATCAGGCTAAATCAGTTTAGGTTAGACCAGTCTATCAGATTTCTATACCAGATCCCTTATTAATTCATGTTAGGTCACTGTCTGCCAGCATCCCATGGGCCTTTGCAGTCCCCCCACTAACCTCCCCTTGCAGGGAGATGTGCTAGCACTCACTGGATGCTCAGCTTCTCTGGGCTGTCACAGACCCAAGCCAGCACGATGCAAGCAGGTGGTGGGGGGGAATGGAGGCTCACGATGGGCAGCAGGGACAGGAGCATAGAAAGAAGGACCAGGCCCCTTGGAGCTCAGCACCAGTGACAGCCTGATCCTTCTTTTGATGAAGCACTCACACAAGTTTTGTGGGGTGCTGGGTGCATCTTGCTGGCTGGTGCTGGTGCTGGTGCAGGTACCAAGGTCTGAGGGTTCTGATCCTTCCTTCCATGGAGGACTCCTGTCCCTGCTGCCCGATGCAAGTCTCCCAGACTGCCTGGTGCCTTTTTCTGGCCATTGCTGGTGCTGAGCTCTGGCAAGACATGCTGGGCAGTCTGGGAGGCTTGTGTTGAGCAACAGGGAGAGGAGTGCTCTGTTGAAGGAAGTATCAGGACCCTCAGAACCCAATCCTTCCTTCTGTGTAGGTGGGCCACCCCGATAATGCGTCAGGCAACATCCCCAACTCCCTGCCTGATGGTTGGGTCACCCTAGACCCTTCTCTGCACCCAGCTGTAGGCTTCCAGGAGAGCCCCAAAGGAGGTCACCATGGCATGCCTGGCAGTCTGGCTCATGGCAGTGGGGGGTCATGTCATGTTGACCCACTCTGGAGCTCTCCTGGAAGTCTACAGCTGGGCATGGGGGAGACTCCACAGTGACAGCAGGGGATTGGGGCTGTGTGGCTGACAGCTAGTTAGGGATGGCCACTCAGCTCTTCTCAGCTGCCTTTGGCAATCTCTGGCATGCTGGGAGGTGTACAGAAGTGCCCCCTGCCTTCTGGACTTGGCCAGTGTGCACATCTGCATGCCCTGCATCTCCACTGAAGGATGAACGTGTGTTCCATTCACTCCCAATCCAATCTACACAGCTGAGAAACATCCACAAAGGCTTGATCAAGTCTGTCTTGGGCTTTTTGAAAGTCTATACTTAGCCTTAGATGATGCAGTCTTTTGTTTGCTCCTCAGCTCTGTGTAACAGGTTTTTATTTATCCCTTGTGGCATAATAATTGGAAACAAAAGCTTTAAAACTGCCAGGTGTGTTCAGGTCTTCATTTCAGAGAAGTGAGCTCCTGATTTTTTTTTTCTTAAATAGTCAGCCATTCAAAGATAAAGTTACAATTTGGCATTTTCAACTGAGTTTGCATCTTCCATATAGCTTGTCATTTATTTTTCCTGAAAATACATGCTGTTATTAGACATACAGAGAATGAATGCATAGTTTTACTTAGAGAATGGGCTTTGAACTGTTACATGAGAATTCCTTAATGTATGCCAAATTTATTTGGTTTTGGAAGTATTCTCCTCAGAATTTTCGTATTATCCAACTTCTGATATTAGCACGATGACAAGAGAGAGTGGTTATGAAAGGGCTGTTTTGTGTTTTTACTGTTAGTCTAATTTAAAATAAAATCCATTATCCTCCAAGTTGTTTATCTTAACTTGTGCAGCGTTAGCAAATAGTGAGAGGGATGCTGTGATACTGCTCATCATGGCCAAATTCTGAAGAGGAAGATTCTAAATCACAGTGACTGAAGTTAAGAAAGATTGCAAAACCTAGAGAACTAATAAGGAATCAGTTAGGAGATGCATAGTAAGGGTTTGTCCTCATGTGTGCTGGCTGTGCAATTGTTCAGGCAAAAATAGTAGTGCTTGCCATGGCAAAATAGTAGTGGCACAAATTTGTACTGCTACTTTTTGGTGCAGTACACACTTCTTCACATGTTTTGCTGCAGAGCAAATTGCCCCATTTTGGGGCAACTGCCATTTCCCCACCCCTGGCTCCTGCCATGCTAGAGAAGCGAGGGGACAACTAAAGCAGTGGGGATGCTCTGGTGAGCAGCCAGGGCATTTCCCAGGAAGATCCAACCTCCATTTCTGTTGGTTCACATTCCTCTCACGTGTACTATGTGACCTTTTTCTGCACTACTTTTTTTTGCTACCAGGATTTGCTGGTAGCAAATGTTGCCGCCACGCTGCAAATTTGCAGTGCAGGGCACATTTGAACATGGCAGAGGTGCAGTCTGTGGCAGTTAGCTCAGTTAGGCTCCGGAGCGGTGAGACGCGCGGGTGAAAGCCTGCTGTGGCCCCGCTCCCCTGAAGCCTCCCAGACACCCCCTCAGCAGCCACAGAGCCCCCTGCCAACCCCCAGCACAGCCAGAGGTAAGTGGGATCGTGGTGAGAAGGGGTTAACTCCTCGTTCCCTGGGAGGAGGTGGCTGTGTGGAGCCGGGCCGGGTCAAGCCCCCGCCCAGGCCCCTACTTGGCCCAGCCCCCCAGGGAGCCAGGTGACCAGAGCCGTGTGAACAGGCTGCATAAACAGGGGCTTGAGTTAGTGTGGAGTTCGTGCAGGAGAGGGCGTGGGAGGGCATGAGACCCTGCCTGCGAACCCCCCAGAGTAGTCAGTCCGAGCCGTAGCCAGCCTATCAGAGGGTCCCCTCGGGCTCTGCGGCCCCCCCATTGGGCACCTCAGAGACGGCCACCCAGATGGAGCCCATGGTTCCGGGCTCCACACAGACGGAGCCCCTGGCTCTTGTCTGCAGGGGCTGCCTGTCCCTTTTTCAGGCTCTGGGGTCCGGGAGCATGGCCACCTCCCCTTGCAGGGTCTGCTCCCTACTGGGATCTCTGGCGCACCAGCTGGAGGAGCTCCAGGCCACAGTCCAGAGACTGCGTGCCATCAGGGACTGCGAGCAGGAGATAGACTCCTACTGCCAGGCCCTTCTCCCCCGGGAGCCGCAGGGTAGAGCACCGTCTCCCTCCAGGACTAAGGAGGACTCTGGGACCTCCCGCTCTGCCCAGTCAGGGGCATGGACCAAGGTGGTCAAGGGCCCTAAGGCCCGCCGCACCAAGGCCCCTCCCTTGCCAGAGCTTAGCAACAGGTTTGTACCTCTTGCAGCCCCAGCAGAGCCTGCTCAGTTGCCGGCTCCCGCAGGCAACCCAGGCTCAACCACAGCTACTGCCCCCGCTCTCCCCAAGACAAAATGAAAGGTATTTGTTGTGGGAGACTCCATCCTGCGGGGGACTGAGGGGGCAATCTGCTGCCCCGACCCCTTAGTCAGGGAAGTCTGCTGCTTCCCGGGGTCCTGCATGCAAGACATTGCGGAGAGGATCCCAGAGCTACTCCGGCCCACAGACCACTATCCCATGCTCCTTATTCACGTGGGCACCAATGACATGGCTCGGAGCACCCCCAGCCAGGTCATGAGGCCCTACAGGGATTTGGGAGCGGGGCTTAGGGATCTGGGAGCTCAGGTGGTGTTTTCGTCGATCCTCCCAGTCTCGGGCTATGGGCTGAGGAGGGAGAGGAGGATCCACGCAGTGAACCAAAGACTGCGGAGCTGGTGTCATCGGGAAGGCTTTGGCTTCCATGACCACAGCCCGCTCTTTGGCGAGAGAGGCAGCGAGCTGCTGGGAAGAGATGGCCTCCACCTCTTCCCCCTGGGGAGGAGGCTCTTCTCAGCCAGGCTGGCTGACCTGCTCCACCGGGCTTTAAACTAAGCCCGCTGGGGAATGGGGGGACTACTGCCACTGCTGGCCCGCTGAGTAACCCTTGCAAAGCCAGCAGACCAAGGCACTTAAGGGAGCCCACCCCTGCCCCAGCCCTGGTGCAATCTGTGGGCAAGGCAAGAGCTCCCAAGGGGACACTTGCCTGCCTGTACACTAATGCCAGGAGCCTGGGCAACAAGCAGAAGGAGCTCATCCTCCTGCTCAGTGCAAAGAATTATGACTTCATTGGGATAACGGAGACCTGGTGGGACTCCACCCATGACTGGACCACGGGTATAGAGGGCTATACCCTGTACAGGAGGGATCGTGTTGACAAAAGGGGCGGGGGTGTAGCTCTCTATGTGCAGGAAAGCTACATGTCCCTGCAAGCTGATGTTGGCGACTGGCATGGACAGCTAGAGACCCTCTGGGTAAAAATTCGTGGGGAATACGGCACAGGGGACACAACGGTGGGAGTCTACTACAGACCTCCCACTCAAAGTCCTGAGCTTGACCAGGAGTTTGCCCGGGAACTGACTGAGGCCGCTTGCTCCAGGACCTTGGTTGTCATGGGTGACTTCAATTACCCGGACATCTCTTGGGGAGATCACTCAGCAAAATCCGAGCGGTCGCAAAGCTTTCTCTCATGCGTGGATGACCTCTACCTGACTCAAGAAGTCTATGGGGCAACGAGAAGCAAAGAGCTGCTCGACCTGGTACTGGCTACGGGGGACGACCTAATCGGTGACCTAGTGATCGATGGGAAGCTGGGTGACAGCAACCATAAGCTTATCACCTTCACCATCCACCATAAAGCTGGCAAGTCAGTCAGCAACACAGAAGTCCTTGACTTCAGAAAAGCCGACTTTGACAAGCTCAGGAGGCTTGTCGGTCAGGCCCTCAGGGACCATGACCCCAGGGAGATGGGAGTTCAAGAAGAGTGGTTGCTTCTCAAGGAAGTGATCCTCAATGCACAAGCTAAATCTATTCCAATACGGAGGAAAGGCAGCAAGAAGGCACAGCAGCCCCCCTGGCTCTCCAGGGACCTAGCGGACCTCCTACGGCTAAAAAGGAAAGCCTACAAAGGATGGAGGACAGGATTCATCTCCAAGGAGGATTATTCTGCACTGGTCCGGTCCTGCAGGGAGCAAACCAGGAAAGCCAAGGCTGCAACTGAACTCCAACTAGCTTCAAGCATCAAGGACAACAAAAAGTCCTTTTTCAGATATGTGGGGAGCCTGCAGCTGGAGTACTGCGTCCAGTTTTGGGCTCCGCAATTCAAAAAGGATGTGGATAAGCTTGAGAGAGTCCAGAGGAGAGACACACACATGATCAGAGGTCAGGAAACAGATCTTACTGAGGCTGAGAGACATGGGACTCTTTAGTTTGGAAAAGCGTAGGCTCAGGAGTGAGCTGATGGCCACCTATAAGTTTATCGGGGTGACCACCAGGATCTGGGGGAACGTTTGTTTACCAGAGCGCCCCAAGGAATGACTAGGTCGAACGGCCATAAACTCCTGCAAGACCGTTTCAGGCTGGACATAAGGAAGAATTTCTTTACTGTCCGAGCCCCCAAGGTCTGGAACAGTCTGCCAGCGGAGGTGGTTCAAGCACCTACATTGAACACCTTTAAGAGTAAATTGGATGCTTATCTTGCTGGGATCCTATGACCCCAGCTGACTTCCTGCCCTTTGGGCAGGGGGCTGGACTCGATGATCTCCCGAGGTCCCTTCTAGCCCTGATGTCTATGAAAACCACAAACTGGACGTGCCTGCACGTTCGGATGTGGCTTAAGGGTGCAAACAGACATCACTGTTTTATTTTTATGGCTGTACAAGTTGCAAGCAAACAGATGCCCTAGTCCATTGTTGCACTCCAAGTGCTCAAAAATGTTGCTATGACCAAAGGTAGTTTGTGATGCCTTACAGAGGAGGATGCCTTTTTGCTTATTGTGTGGCCTGAGAATTCTCCTGTAGGTGATTCCCACAGCATGTATCAGGACATCTGTTCCAAGTCAGGGAGCATATCACAAGCAGAGGTTCTCCTGTTTGAAGACACATGCCGCAGAGATTTCCTGCAGGGGATTCCCACAGCGTACATATCTCACTGCTATGGTGGTTTTCCTACTTGCAGACATATGCTAGGATAGTTGATTTCACTCCAAAGATGGTGTCTGCTTATATCCAAAGACTGCAAAAGCATTAGTGAACTTTGGATCAAGGCCATGATTGTTTACATATATTATCTCAAATGCTGGTATAATACCTAAACTCAATATAATTCCATAATCTTCAGTATAAACTTGAGGTTGCAAATAGTGTTGCTATTTTCACAGATGTAGATCAAAAAGTCATTAACTAAATTTGAATTATAAGAGAGAAGTGGGGTAGGGGGCAAAGAGGTGAAGAAATATATGGATTATTTGTCGTTTGTCATCTTATGACCCAAAGTGGTTTTCAACAACTGACAATCACTATAGCAAAATATATTAAAAAAAATGGTAGAAGTTACTGCACGCACAATTATTTATAACTTGAGAAAATGGAAAAAATTTAAGAACTTGGCTGGCAGATTTGATGTATAAGATTAGTTCTTAGTTTGATATGTCTGACCTCAGAAATAAGTGTTTGGCAACTGCTACCCTAAAACAATGTACTAAGAAAAAGATAATTCTAAAATGTTGTTATTCTTGTGCTTTCTGAAAAATCTTCCAGTAGCAAAAATATAATTATGTGTTGCTTATGTACATTGATTCATATTCCATTCATTCATATCATTGGATTCTTATACCTACTATAGTGAAACAAATTGGGTGTTAAATTGAAATTTTTGATAGCTGTTGAAGTAACCATCAGATGTTTCACTTTAATACAGTTTGACAGGTACATTTGTTTGCCATTATCTTTTCTTAACTATTTACCTTGAACTTTTATTAACTTTATTATTATTGATTTTTTACAATTAATTTAAGAGACTATTTTTAATTCAGCTTCAGTACTATGCCAAATTATTGTCCAGGATGTTTATTATTGTACTTTAAATTGTATTCTTAGCTAAAGGAACACTACTTTATGTCAGTATATCAATTTATCATATTGATACATAAGCATGTACTCATTCAAAAGAATCCCAGGAGACCCTTTACATATGTAATTCTAAGGATTTACATAGTATCAGCTGACTTTTAAGACTTCAACTGTCAAGGGTCACTGGAAAATCTTTAAAGGAAGAATCCCTTCTGAAGAGTAGCATATTAGTACTGCTGGTTCATAGACTGAAGAGAATAGAAATAGTAATGCTATCAAAGTAATGGAGCTGGCAACTTTCTCCAGTGTTTGGCTCCAAGGGACCATTACTATAGCATGCAAAAACTGCAGCTGTGGATGCAGCAATATGCAGTGTTGTTATGTACTTAACAGAAACAGGAAAAGCTTAGGTATCACCTAGAAACCAAGTACTATCACCACTGCTACTGAAAGCCCCAGAGAATTTGTAACCCTGAAAACCTGCCCAGACAGCTCTATGCTCTTAATTATGCTGAGTTTCTGTTTGCATCACCACTCTAGGAAAAAGGGGTTTAGAACTGAGACAACTGTACATTGAGAATACTATGAATGTATAAGCCAGCTGTTTCATCATTGATCTTGGATCTCCAGGTATGGAACTGACCCTTAATCTCTGGTTCCCAGTTTACTTCTCTCCCTGAGGCGTGATGTTATCTTACACTATCTCTGCACATAAAACTTGGAACAGAGTTTAACTGGATTTTCTCTTATTTGCAAGGAGAAAAATGTTTACATAGTAAGTGATGCCTTCCTCTGGCCAGGTATGGTGTCACCTTCCAACTGCAACATGCTCAAAATACCATAATCAGATAATCAGACGTTTTGGTGATAATCATATTATGAATTCCTCAATAGATAGGTTCTTATGGGCAATAGTAATAACATTATATAAACTTTTCCACTTTACTACATATGGGTAAGGAACTGTGTTTATTTCTGTCACTTATACCCTTCATACTGGCCAGCTAAATGAGTTAAATTGGCCTGAAATAGGTTGAGTAGCATAGTATTGTTTTCCCTGTTTTCAGGGTGGACATTCCAGTGATCTGTTAGTTAAACTGAAAATTTTAGTCAGGAAATGGAAATAAGAACTGTAACACTGGATCTCATGTTTCCCAGTTAATCTTGACAGATTTGCTCGTGTATTGACCATCGTGAAGTTTAAACGTGTGGTCTTGGAAATGAAATTGACACAGCTACAATTATGTACCATTTAATCCAAGCTGCTTCTTTTAGATGAATTCCATTAATGTGTGGAGCTACTGAAGGGCATCAAAACACCTTTTTGTGATGACTCGTCTCTGAGTCTGAAGCTGGCTAACTCAGAAGCTGAATAGGCTCATACTGCAAAGATTTATAAGCAGGGGGGAAACTATTTCGCTTGGAGCCTGCACACGTCCATCACTCTCACCCTGAGATCTTATAACAAAGAGCCCAACATGATTGGCTTATGCAGCACTGCAGATGGAAAGTCCTTAGAATATATAAAGGATCCAAGGCCAGCTAACTGTGTCTGCTCAAAGCAACTTCACTTGAATTCTGTGGCTTCAACTTTGGCTTCTGCCTCTTTCTTCACTGAATACCTTTATGAAAAAAATAGAACCAAGAAACAGGAGAGAGAACATCATAGGAGAGAGAACATCAGAGGATACTCCTTGTGAATGTCCAGTTCCTGCCCCACAATACCTGGCTTTAAAGAAAGGTGTAGAGAGATTTTTTGAAAGCAGATTGCATTCAACCAGAGTGGAGTGAAAGCAATGACTGCAGCACAAGCGTGGACAAGGATTCTTTGTCCTGATGTTGAGTATCACTAGAGGGTTACATCACTCCATGTGTGGCAAAACTCTGGATTGGGCACGAGAGGTAGTCATCTCCTGCTCTCCAGCATAGTGGTCTAATCACCCAGTCAGACAGACATTATCCAGCTCTCCTACTGAAGTTGACTCACCACACTTCGGATTGAATATTCTTTGCATAAAATGATGGAGAGCAGTGGAGAAGTGTCTTCCCCAGTGGGTGTGAATGTTCAGACTAAAACCCCCACCTCCATGAGAAATGCACTCATTTCTTTTAGTGACATGCCCTCTGGCTTGCTATCTTTCTCCTGGCCCCATATATATTACCCTCCAGGTGGCCAGCTTCAAGGGGAGGGCTGAAGAGGGTGTTGGATAATCCTTAATCTGTGGTCTGGTGGTTAGTAGGAGATGCAGGTTCAAACCCTTGTGTGTGAAGGGAGAGTCTAAGATCAAGTTCTTCCAGTCCCTGCGAGTGGGCTAAAGGTTGGGATTACGCTCAGCTACCTAACACCTGTTAGTCATGGGTTTTTGTCCAGCTACATTTTCTGGAAGGACTTAACCACATGCTTATACCTTGGTGAGCATACAGTATCATATACTTCCCCAGCAGGAGTGCAGCCCTACTGAACATGTTCAGTGGGATGCTTGTGTATCCATGCTGTGCCAAGAATTGAATCACCAATTGTTCCTAAGTACCAAAAACAGCACTTTTGTGGCTGGTAAGTGTCATTTAGGCACATATGCTAGGAACAGAAGTTACACATAAGCTAGTTTAAGTGATTAGAAACTGGTTTAAACCTGTAACAGAACAGAAATTCAGTGCACATAAACTAGTTTCAAAATGGCTGAAGCTGGTTTAAGATAAACCTGGTTAAATATAGTATCATACTTAACTGATTTAGGTCAAACTGATTTAGGTCAAGTCAGGGCTTGAGTTTAGAGCAGGCGCATGTGTGCCTCCAGCACACGTGTGTCTCCTGTGCTTGCAGCAGCAGAGGTGGCGGCAGATCCTGAAAAGGTAAGTGGGGGGCAGAGGAGAGGAGGAGCTGGCACAGCTGTGGAGGATCTGGAGGGGGAGCCCCCTGGAGCCCTCATAACTGAACCAGCAGGGAGCTGCGTTCTCCAGCTGCATGCGAACAGAGTGTGCAAAGAGGCATGCTCTGTAATGGTGCGCCAATGTTTGCACAGGTGTTCGCGCAAGGTGGGCATGCAGAAGTAGCTGGGAAGGAGTCTCCAGCAGGGAAGCCTCATAGCTCTGAAGCTATGGTAATGACACAGTGTGATGCTGTTGGGGACCCTGCCCTGGTGGTACTGCCTACCTGCGGCTTCTCTGAGGTCTCCACCCAGATGGAGACCTCCACTGTGGGGGCTTCCTGCCCTCCTGTCTGCAGGGGCAGCCTTGTGGAGACTATGCAGCCAGGGGCGGGAGGGGCGAGTGGGAGTCCCCTCACCTATCCCTCTTGGGTCCACTTTCAGGCCTTGGAGGAGCAGGTGAGGGAACTCCAGGTGGCAGTGAGCAGGCTGTGAGGGATCAGGGAGGATGAGGTTGTGATTGGGTATTTCCATTCTTTACAGCTCCAGATACCTATGGGAGAAACCACAAGAGGGATATGCAGCAAAGGAATGGAAGACTGTCACCTCTGGATCCAGGCAGCAGGAGCCAGTATCTGCTTTCCCAGTGCAGTTGGGGAGCAGGTATGAGGCCCTGGCAGCTTTGGTGGAGGATGCAGCAGAGGAGGCCATGGAGGAAGTAGTCCCTGCGACCCCCACTGGACAGACTGAGGGACCATTGCCCAGTCAGAGGAGGAAATGCCAGGTTATTGTGGTGGGTGACTAACTCCTGAGAGCATTGAGCAGAGGAGTAGTCCAGACCTCATCATGAAGGACTTCCATGAGCTGGGGGCCAGATTTAGGAAGTCAGGGGCACAGGTGGTATTCTCTTCCATCCTTCCAGTTGGCAGCAGCCAGCGGTGCCAGGATGCATCAGGGTAGTCAAGCAGCAGCTCCAGAGATGTTGTCTTCATGAGGACTTTGGATTCTACAGCCACAATCAGCACTTGCAGGAAGGAGGCTTCCTGGGATGGGACAATCTTCATCTCTCTCCTAGAGGTAAGCATCTGTTCTACAGGTTGGCTGATCTCCAAAGAACTTTAAACTAGGTTTGACGGGGGATGGAGAACAGGTGGTTGAGGAGAACCCAGGGTTGGTGAGCCACAAACAAGGCACCAGATCAAACCAGGTAAGCTTTAAGGGGCACACTAGACATCGAGGCAAATGGGCACCAAGGGCACCCATCATGGGTCTAATGTGTCTTTACACAAATGCCAGGAGTATGGGGAATAAAGAGGAGGAGCTCACACTCTTACTTGATACTACCCAGTGTGACCTGGTCAGCTTAACAGAAATATGGTGGGATTTTACTCATGACTGGGTGGTAGGCATTGGGGGTTATAGGCTATATAGGCGAGACAGAGTGGGGAAAAAAGGCGAGGATGTAGCTCTCTATGTTAAGGAGCAGTACACATCTTCCATCATCAAGGCTGGGGTAGAGGAGGGGAATACTGAGGTATTGTGAGTTAGGATACAGGGGGGACCCAGGGGAAAAGTAGTGGGACTCTATTATAGACCTCATCAGGATGATGAGCTAGACCTGGTATTTTCCAGGCAGCTCTCAGAAGCTGTTCAGGCAAGAGAGGCGGTGGTCACAGGGGACCTAAATTACCTGGACATCTGCTGGGAGGAGCAGATGGCCAGATCAAACCTCTCTCATAGGTTCTTAAACTGCACACAGAACCGCCACCTAACTCAGGAAGTGTCTGGTCCCACCAGGGGTAATGCCTTGCTAAACCTGGTCTTAGCAATTGGGGATGTTCTTGTGGGTAACCTGAGAGCACACAGTAATCTGGGAGATAGTGATCATCATTTGGTCAAATTCACGATCCAGAGAAGGGTGGGAAAAATAACTAGTGAGGCTAAAGTGTTAGGCTTCATGAAGGCCAATTTTAGTAAGCTTGGAAGGCTAGTTAGTGAGGTGACTGAACTCAAGAGCATCAAGCAAATGGGGGTCCAGGAAGGTTGCCAGTTTCTCAAGGGAGCGATTCTTAGGGCACAAAACGAGACTATCCCATGTCACAGGAAAGGGGGCAAGGGGACAACTCCACCCCCCTTGACTTAACAGGGAACTCCAGAAAAGACTGGGGGCAAAGAGAGATTTACAGGCAGTGAAGGCAGGGGGCAGCCACCAAGGAGGAATATACCTCCCTGGCACGCTATTGCAAGGAATCAGGCAGGCCAAGGCAGGATTGGAGCTTAGGCTGACTACAATAATCAAGGACAATAAGAAGTCCTTCTACAGATACATAGCAAGCAAAAGGAAGGCACAGAGTAGCATAGGGCCCCTGCAGGAAAAATTAGGGCAGTTGGTGACAAAGGAAAAAAAGTGGAGCTCTTCAATGAGTTCTTCACTTCAGTATTCCTAAGTACTTGCAAAGACAATTTACTCAACTTGAACATAGATAGATATTTGGGAGGCACTAGACCGCCAACAGTTAGTGCTGACTTAGGGAGAGAGCACTTGGAGAGGCTGGATTGGGTACAAGTCAGCAGGCCCGAATGATCTCCATCCGTGGGTGCTGAAGGAATTGGCCAGTGTCATAGCTGAGCAGCTGTTGGCACAGCTGTTTGAGCACTCATGGTGCTCTGGCCAGGTCCCCGAGGACTGGAAAAGGGCCAATGTGGAGTCCCCGAGGACTGGAAAAGGGCCATTTTTAAGAAGGGGAGGAGGGATGAGCTGTGTAATTTTAGACCCATCAGTCTTATCTGTCCCTGGGAAAATAATGGAAAAAATCATCAAAGAGCGCATTTGTGAAGGCCCAGCAGGGGAAATGATGCTGAAAGGAAACCAGCACAGGTTTGTCACAGGTAGATCCTACCTGATGCACCTAATAGCCTTTTACAACCAGGACATACTCTGCCTAGATGCAGGAGCCAAGGGAGATGTCATCTACCTAGACTTTAAGAAGGCCTTTGACACAGTTTCACATACTGTTCTCATAAGGAAACTAGCAAGCTGTGGAGTGGATGCTTACACAGTCAGATGAGTAGCCAAGTGGCTTAGGGACTGCACCCAGAGAGTGGTGGTGGATGGATTGTTTTTGGTTTGGAAGGAAGTGGGCAGTAGTGTCCTGCAGGGTTCGGTCCTTGGACTAGTGTTATTTAATATTTTCATCAGCGATTTGGATGAGGGTGTAGAGAGTACCCTGTCCAAGTTTGCAGGTGACACCAAGTTATGGGGCAAAGTTAACACATGGGAAGGCAGGGAGAAGATGCGGGCCAATCTGGACAGGTTGGATCAATGGGCAGAAAGCAACAGGATGCAATTTAACAAAGACAAATGCAAGGTACTCCACCTAGGGAGGAGGAATCCTCAGCACATCTATAGGTTAGGGAATGACCTCTTCAACAGCACAGCATCTGAAAGGGATCTTGGAGTCATAAATGATTCCAAGATGAACATGATTCAGCAGTGTAAAGAAGATATCAACAAAGCCAATTGCACCTTGTTGTGCATTAGCAGGTGCATGACCAACAGATCGAGGAAGGTGATGCTCCCCCTCTATTGGTCAGGCCGCAGTTGCAGTACTGTGTCCATTTTTGGGCACTGCACTTTAAGAGGAATGTGGAGAATCTGGAGAGGGTTCTGAGGAGGGCCACTGATATGATTAGTGGCCTCTGTGCAAGACCCTATGAGGGGAGATGGAGGGATCTGGACCTCTTCAGCCTTCACAAGAGACTTCTGAGGGGTGACCTTGTAGCTGCCTATAATTTTATTAAGGGAGGACAACAGAGAATTGGTGATACACTATTTACCAGGACATCGCTAGGAGTAACTAGGAATAACGGGTACAAACTAGTGGAGACTAGGTTCAGTTTAAACATTAGGAAGAAATTTTTCACAGTAAGGGTGGCCAGAATCTGGAACGGGCTGCCAAGAGAGGTGGTACTCTGACCTAACTTGGAGGTCTTCAAGAGGAGGCTAGATAGACACCTGGCTGAGGATGTATGACCCCAGCGCTCTTTCCTTCCTGGGGCAGGGAGTCAGATACGATGATCCTTCATGGTCCCTTCTGACTCTATAATCTATGAACCTATGAAACTGGTTTATGGAAATTACGTCCCATACTCCTTTCTGGTTCAAGTTAAATCATAGTCACCCAGTGTCTCAGCATGATTTGCATCCCTGGGCTGAGCTGTGCTGTCTGCTCCAAAGAGCAGAACTGTCCCCAACCCTCCGTTTCCTTAGCTGGAACAGTGAGGGCCAGCTCACTGGGTCCCCCAGGCAAACCCCAGCTGGGGCCAGGAAGGGGGGTTAAACTCACCTTCCCCCAACTACAGAGTTGCTCTGCCCTCCTGGCTTACTTAGTGTTGGCTGTGACTGTAGACTACAAATCCCAGAGGCACTTGCAAGAAGGAAGAGGAAGTGATGAGCAAACTGCAGAGTTCAGTTGGTATGATTGTGGACTGCAAATCCCAGAGACCTCAGGGGCAGCAGGAAGAGGAAACAAACACACAACCCATGCTGGCTATGTGTCAGAGAGCAATGCTTTAGTGTCCCCCACCAGCTTCTGGCTTGAGCCACTGCAGGCATGAGGCTGCATTTCCTGAATCAAAAGTGAATGTCTGTTCATTTTCTTATTGGTTCACTCTTTGCAGCTTAGACTAACCTGAAAAGACTGAATCAATTCAACTTCAGGCTTTTTGACTGCCTGTACTTAGCCATAAATTGAAATAAGATTCTGCCCATAAGGTCTACATAGCACTGCAACATGTCTCGGGGAGATATGGAAGCTACTTTGGGTTCCAGAAGAAGTACAGCCACTTTGCTCTGCCTGAGGTAATTTACCCTGCTTCTAAACAAGATAAATAACCTAGGTTGGGCTATGGCTTCTGGCATCTAAGCTAGGATGATCACCTCCACCTGATACTGCACTGTGCCATACAGGAACACCTTCAATGTACATTGCAATTATCCTTTTTATTGCTTGCATTACAAATGGATTCAAATTAATTGTCTTTGTGGAGATTCCTAGATGACCCTGACATCTACATTCCTTTCATGCCTTTTCTCTAGTATTCCTAAAGAAGGTCCTATTTACATATTGGAAGTATTTGGTGCAAAACTAGCTTGTTTAAAACCCAAGTCTTTCCCAAACCAGTTGGAATGGGGCATTTTTGAAATGTGGGTTTGGATGGTGCACCCAAAAATATAAGTGAATAGCTCTTTTAACTCTCTTTATTTTTAATTTTTTCTCCCAGAAAAGTTCCTTTCAGGTAAAATGCATTTCTTCCCTCTAGCAAAGTGTTTGTTTGCAGAAGGTAGTAGCTTGTGGATCAGCAAGGGTCACCCTTCAGAACTGGCTTGGCTACCTACCCTTTCCTGTATTTGCAGTAACCACACTGACACTAAGTTCTTTTGAAGTGTTTGTGTGTCATTTGAGAATGTTCCTTAAAGGGCTTAGCTAAATTAAAGCTTTGCACTGAATTGAAACAATTTTTTTGCTTTCCTCTATCCGTGAAGGTAGCAATAAAGAAGAGTTCATGTACAGTGTTTTACACCTTGATATAGCATATCACATCAACGCAAAGAAGGCCAGAGGTGTAGTTTTCATGTAACTTGAATTTCAGAACTGGATTTTCAAAAGTGTTTACAGTGTGTGTGTATGTGTGCAAAATGTACACACATCACACCTGATGTGATTGGAAAAGTGATTTGCATGTGCAACTTTCTATATCGGGCTGGCAAACGCACTTGGGTTGGATCTGGACTGTGAGGCTCCTTGTAGGCCAGATTCAACCCAAGTCATGAAGACTGCTGCAGTGGCAGCTACAGTGGCAATGGCAATGTCTTGGAGTCTTGCAGCAGCAGCATGGGGTCCACTGGGAATAGGGGCAGTGAAAGATCTGGCAGCAGTGTGAGTGGGAGTGATGCAGAGTTTGGGCATAGTGGTGTCATAAATGCAGGGTCTGGTGGGAGGAAGGGTAGTAGGAAGGTAGGTGAACCAAGCCAAGGAGTGCCAGTGAACCAAGTTTTCCACCAGTGGTGAGCTTTTGTACCCCTGGGCCCAAGTTCTGGTCCCCTCTGGTAGTCCAGTGGGCCAGATAGAGAGCCTCCACAGTCCAAATGCAGTCCACAGGCCATATGTTTGGCACCCCTGTTCTATATGCTGTGAAGTTACTGATTTGTACCCAAACATATTCACATTTGCAAATGCCATTTGTTATACTTGCAATGTAAAGTGAATGTGATGCATGTGACAATAGGAAAAGCAGCCTATGCTGACTGTAAAGTCAGTTACAACCCCAGAAGCCTCCAGAGGACTGGGGAAAAAGAAACAGGAAAGAGGAAGAGAGAGGAAGGAGCAGAAGGACTTCTGTGATTGGAGCAAAATTATGATGGAGCAGGAGACCTTGCTGGCAGGGACAGGCCAGGCTGTGGACCACAGGGATTGGGCACAGACTTGGCACAGACATGCAAGCTGCATTGGAGCACTCTTGGTACTAAAGGCTGGCTTGGGGACACCTCTGGAGATGTGTGTGTCTGGGAGGCAACTTAATGTGCTGAGTGTGTTACCACACTGTCAGTGTCCATTTAACTCAACTGCCACTTCAAACTGTTCATGCTAGTCATCTCATTCTTGTTGCTCCTGACTATAGGGTGCTGGATTGAACATAGGCCTTGAGACACTAGATGGGGTGAGTGTGTTCCCTTCGCTGCCCCCACTGGATCTACTTCTTCCTCTGGGGTACTCATCTTCTCTGATCAAATACCCACATAACAACAAAATCTATACACTCACTACTGGAGTTTGCTCTATGCTTTATGGTCTTTGACCACCACTGCCACCAATTTGTGCTAACCCCAAAGTCTCAGGAACGGGGGGTTCCCACTTTTATATAGAAAATGTTAGGGTTTAGGGTCACAAGCCAACTGGCCAAAGGGAAGAAGAGGTAACAGGTAACTATGCAGTAACACTGTGGTAATATATACTCAGCACATTAAGTTCTACCACACATCTCTGGAGGTGTCCCCAAACCAGGTCAAAAGCAGCTTGCATGTGTTTGCAAGTCTGAGTCCAGTTCTTCAGTCCTCAGCCTGTCCAATCCCTGACAATGAGCTCTCCCACTCTCCTGCCATTCTGCAGTGTCCTAACCACACATGTCCCTGGTCCTTTCCTTCTCTTCCTCTTTCCTATTGCTTTTTCCCCAGGCACTGGGGGTTGTAGTCCAAGTTAGTCAGCACAGACTGCTCCCCCTGCTGTCACACACATTGCATAGTCAACATAATAATTGATCATATTCCTTCAAATACTGAGATTTTTACTCAGTAGTGGTATCTATTAAAACAGAATGCTAATTAAGCAGGGGTACAGAGTCGCACCACCCTGAGTTAGGTTCTCAACAGATCCAGTCTCTGTGGCTGTTCCTAGTATATGGAGTGTGAGTATTTGGATAAAGCAAATTACATTCTTTATGTATCTTAGAAGTTTATTCAGCAGCAGAATCTGACTGTCTCCCATGTAATGTTTATTAATAGCAGCTAGGACCCCCAGGGAGCCCATGCTTCCCCTTCACTAGAAAGCTCTCTTCAGAGATGGGTTGGGGTGGAGGGGAGGGGTTGATACTGTGAATATCACTCTAGTTATGTCGTTAAAGTACTATCAGTTACAAGGATTGTGAAGATGTTTGCTGGTGGCTAGATTCAGGAATAATTTATTGATCACCTATAGCTTCCTCATAGGGTTTGGTCATTTGTGTAAGAAATGATCTCTTCATCATTGAATTATTGAAAGCATAGATAAGGAACTTTTTTTTTCCACATGTCTTCTATTGCTCACCAGAAAGCAATTTGAAATAGTGGAAGAAATCAAAATGTATCTGTCATATATACACTGTATACATGCTGCAAGGTAGATGGCTGAATAGTTAGAAATACTGTTTTTAGAGCTTGTTTTTTGCTAGCATAGGTAACTTCTGCAAGTATTTTGGAAATGAATAATTAATTTGTTGGACGCGTTCAACATCCTACTTAGCACCCTTTTAGCTGGTAAACTGGCAAATGCTAGCATTTCAGGGATTAAATGTTATTTCTTTAGCAAGTCACTTTAAAAGTATAATTCAAAGGCAGCTTCCATTTCTTAAATTGGAGGATATCAACTCAATGCAACCAGAAATAATAGTGTGAAAATGCTTGCATAACTGTAATAGTTAACTAAAGTATATCTTCTCTGTAAAATAGTGCTTTAGAACAAAAAAATGAGCACAGTGTGCTGGGAGAATGTTTCATGGATCTGACAGTCAAAGAAAATTTTCCCTGAGTGGGCTAAATGCCAAGCTACTGAAAAAGCGTATTATTTTACAGGATTAACTGGGAATAGACAGAAGCAAAGATGCAAGGGATAAACTAGTATTTCTAAATACCTGTCTTATTGGCAACCAGTTATATTTGCTGAGTGGATGCAATGGTTTTTGTTTGTTTGTTTGTGTTTTATTTTTGTTTCTCATAGAACTAGCATCACAGAAAATTGACATGAAAATTGCCCAGCAGCAGAAGTCAGTTTCTAAACCTATGATGCCCAAAAGAGTAATAGCCTTGGTGACAATATCATCAAAAGAAGGGATGTCTGCTGTTTGTTGGGTGACTTGAACCTTGGCACATTCTTGAATTGCAGCCTCAGTTCTGGGAGAGTTGACCCTCCTGGAGACTTGTGTTCCAAAGTGCCCATTTTCTTCATATGGCCTTAGTTTACAGGTACATGATGTTTCTGCCCCCTCACATTGCCATTTATGTTAGACACAGAAATAGAGATTAACTATCAAATCCAACCTGTACCTGAATGAAATGAGATGCATTAATCCAACGCCATCAGTGCCTGGGGCTAGAAGAATTCTTGTCACTATGCTTTCAAAACTCTTAAATGCAGCGTTCCATGTATTGCCCTTCATTGACACAATAGCTATTCAGGTGCTTGGCTCATCCTAGGAAAAAAGAAAGCTTAGGAGTTTATCCA
The DNA here is from genome assembly GCF_052110815.1 of Crocodylus siamensis. Classification (NCBI taxonomy): domain Eukaryota; kingdom Metazoa; phylum Chordata; order Crocodylia; family Crocodylidae; genus Crocodylus; species Crocodylus siamensis. Next base: position 86,372,349 of record NC_143396.1, on the reverse strand, counting down.
CAATCAAGCCTTCCCTGTAATCAGTGGGGATTCTATTTATGACTTAGCTTTGCTTGTTATAACTGGAAATGGAGGTCAGGGCAAAACAATTGGTTCAGCCTGAAGCAAGTAAAAGAGTTTAAAAGGCAATACAAATAATGGTCTGGTTATTGCAGGATATTACATTTTGGTCATTGCTCTTAATGCCACCTAGATACACGCAGGCTTTGTTGTCAAACCTGTCACATAACAGAGACATATGGTCTATTTTTTCATTAATGTTTTCTCACAAATTTGTTACCCGAGAGAACAGGCTCAATGCATGATTGGAACATATTTCAACACTGACTGTTAATTCTGGTTTTCAGGAAGATTGCAGTAGCTTTGCAAAATCGGAAATAACAGCACTTCTGGGAGGATGCAGATTTGTTATGATACTAACACCCCTTCTCCAAGTCAGAAATCTTGGCTACTTGCCTATAAAAAACACATGTGAGGTGGAAGTATCACTGGGCCATTCACTGTGTTCATTCTTGCCAGTGTTTTGAGATATTCCATGACACTTAGAGTCATAAACACCCAGTGGGATCATGAAGGTGAGTGGATCATCTGCATAAGCATGTATGAATTTAGCCCTATCTTTGGGCACATTTTTTAAAAACATTTTTATTTTTATTAATACAACCATATAGCCATACCCAAAACATACATTAAAGAACAATAAAAACATTTTTGGATAGAAGCTGTGTCACAGGCTGGCTAGGCACTGTGAGTGTATCAGCCATGAGGCTGCTGGTTTCGAGATCAAGGATAGCTTAGCATACAACAGTTAACAGAAGGGTTAATGCAACAAACAGATAGTACAGAAATAAAGAGCCAATAGTGAATGATAACAACAAATAGATAGAATGACAAAGAGTTCCCACATGGGGTTGGCAACTTATTGGCAGTCCCTCTAAGACATGTGCGCACAAAGTTGTTCCAGCGAAGTCAGGTGTCCCCAATCATCACTGTCCAAGGGGTCACCGGGAAGGTCCCTTGATCAGGATCTGGTCCTCACTCACACTGGGAGTCTGGGGTCCAGGCTTGGTACGGCTATGGTCCTTCTGTCCCATCCTTCATGCTGGTCACCTGACAGACATGCTTCTTTATACCTTATCTTGTGCTAATCTGTTGGCTTTAGAGCCACTCAAAATCTTGCCCTATAGCTGTTAACCTATGGGATCAAAAGGTGCTAGAAATTATTATGAAAGGTTACCGCCCGAACTTGAGTTCACCCAATAAGCAAGTTACACCACATTACTTTGAGGTTTGAAATGAGCATTACTCTGCCCTTAGTTTCTTATTCTTGGATTCCTTGGAAGGTGCTAATTATATTAGGAGGTCAGATCTTGTTATGCCTTGACCTTTAAAAAACCTGTTAGATCAGCTAATCTTGGGGCTCAGTGGTCCCATGATCAGTGCAAACAGTTAGATTCAACACTTTGGTTAAATTGTGACAGACAAATTCCACTTAAAGGTTGCAAACTTGCAAGCTCTGCATTAGCTAATCTTAACCGCTTAGACAATTACCAGATGCTTCCAAAAGCACATATTTTTTGATTTAACTCCTCTGGTTCTGGCTACCACAAAGCTGTGATCATATATATAAATATTTCATTGACTTTCCTCAGCCACTGTCCATTACCTTTTGCTCAGAAGGAAGGCAGGCCTATGTCTCTTGTTGTCTTTCTGTATTTGAGTTGTCTTGTATCTCTACATTGTAGTACACTTGTGGTTTTTGTGGTCCTTTTGTATTAGATAAATGTAACATGAAAACCAAATGGAATAAACATCTATTTGTCTCTTATGGAAGCAGGTAGCTCTTCCATGGTGATAAATATATACCATACTCTATCTATTCTACTATGTTCAGCAGTGTTGCCCATTTCTATTCTCTGATTGTTATGTTGATAGCTCCTGAGATGATGTGGTATCATAGAGATTTGTGTTGAGGTACATTATTGGAAGCATGGGAAATATCCCAAGATGGAAAGTGTGGGTTGAAATGGGAAGCCATAAGCCAGTTGTAGTGTAAATGTTTGTTCATGTAGATATCCAGAAACCTGTATGGAGTGGCAGTTCCACCACATATGCATGAAGGAAGCATTTTGCATAGAGTCCTTTCAGTGTGGCTGCTCCTGTCATGGCAAAGACTCCAGGTTGAAGTTGAGGGAGGAGGAGAGGTGAGACTCCGGTGTCCCTTCTCAGTTGGTGCCAGGGGCTGGTGTCTTGCTCCCCCACCCTAATTATACTATCGCTTTTCAAATCTATCCTGGTTCAGAGGATTATACCAGGGAGCCCCTGCCCTTGATACTAGGAATGCGGGGGAGGGCAGGAAACTTGGGGCTAGAAAGTGCAGCAAGTAGTAGCTGTGCAGGTGGACTGAACCAAAAACTGCAAAGGCCAGATGGTTAGTGCTGTAGTTAGCTGCATATTGCCCTTGGATGCAGGATATCTGGTCACTTGACCAGAAGAAGCATGGGCTTGGGCATAGAAACCCAGTCCACGACTATGTAATGGGTAGTCTGGCCCTGGCTGTGGGAGGGGTGGGAGCTTCCAGGAGAGAGCTGGCAGTAGCAAGGAGTCAAGCCAGTCTAACAGGTACTCATGGACTGGGGGGATGAAAGTGAGCCAGCTTGTGACACAGTGCTTACGTTTTTAAGTTAGGATTCGTTAGGTTGCTGTTTTGTGTTTTTCAGTTGGGTGACAGGACTGTGGCTACAAGGTAGGAGAAGGCCATGTGTGGGGGTTCCTGGATGGCACTCTCCACTATCAGCAATAGAAGCTATCCCCAAGCTAGAGGGGGTGAGACTGGAGGAGTGAAACTGGAGCCGAGGAGGGGCTGCTGCCAAATCAGGGCCGATGCTTGGGAGCTGGAGTTTTATGTAGTTGACCAAGGCTGAGGGTGCAGCCAGAGTAAAAGGGGGCCAGGACTGTGATAGTTGAAGCCCCAAAAGGTGCTTGGCATCTTGAGACACCATTCCCTTAAAAGAGAAGTACTTGAAGGGGGTGAACATGGACCCCAGGTGTGGCAAACCTAGCCACAAAGGGGACTAGCAAGGCTACCCCCAGCCTCCCAGGGACTGCCTCCTCAACAGATGAAAAGATAATATCAGAGTCATGGCAGGTGAGAGACTGGAGGAAAGGTGGGGCCAGGAAAGAGCCAGCAGGTAGGTTAGACTACAGGGGCACCAGGTGCTGGGGTGGTGGACCCCCAGGGCTGGCTACAAGGAAATTATATTTGGTACTTTTAAAATCAGTTCATCATAAGACTGTACTCTTTTAAATGAACGAAGGTTTTAAGATAAGGCTTGTTAAAATAAATATTATATTAGTATGGTAGTAAAAGGATAACACAGTTCAGTAGTCTGACTTCAGTGCCAGCTGCCCAGAAGGATAATTCTAATCCTAGTTCTATTAGTTGAAAACAAAAATGACAACAAAAATGCTAGTTTTCTTCTTCTGCTTCTTGTCAATGTATGCCACTTACTTTACTCACTTAAGTTGTTCTGTTAGCATGTTTAGCAATATATATTTTTCATCTCCCGCATGTTAAAGAAAGTAGAAAATATTTCACCTTTCAGTTGGAGGATGGAATGGAAGAAATGACACCCCATAAAAGGTTAGATATCACACCATCTTCCAAAAAATGGAACCAATGGAACTCTAAAAGTATATAAGAAGACTGGAGATAAGCAATAAAGCTCAAAAGCCAGAGGCACAATAATAATTCTTAACACAGAATAGGACCAAATAGAAGAGTTAAGACAATTTGTGACATAAATGTCTATAAAAGAGTTATTAAAATGGATTAAAAAAAATCAATTTAGAGGCTCAGAACTACCCTAAAAGAAGTATTAAATAATGAACTCCTCATTGAGAAAATACATGAACTTTGGGAAACAGGCTAGTATTAAATAATTATAATATATGATTGAGAATACATACAGTTTTGGTCCTTAGTAATGCTGATATTTTGATTAAGGATGAGGGAGACCTATGGAAACCCAACAGATCATTAATGGGGAAGTTGCTATCCTGTGGAAAGGGCATTTCAACAACCCTTGGTTCTGCTTGAACTCTGCCTGACATGGTTAAAGTAACTGTTCTAATCCTTTATATTCAGTGTTACGTATCCTACTAGAAGGAGATGGTTGTAGAAACAGTTTCGAGTACTTAGCCAGACAGAAAAACATTTAATACCTGTAAAGTCATATATTTTATCTATGATTGAATGAAGATGCATTTGTGTCAGTTGTGTCTCCACATGGAGCTTTTTGAAGTTGTATTGTTGCATGTGGCCTAAACCTAGCTGGTACAATTCTAATGCTAATTTTTTCTTCACAGTCAGGTTCTTTGTGTGACTGTCCTTTATTTCATTTGAACACTTCTAAAAATGTTACAAATTGCCTATTTTTTCTCCTTTGTGAACCCTTCCCCCAGTCTCAAACTAAAAAGGTAAGTATTTTAGCCTGCATTTGAGGGATCAACATTTAATGGAAACATGTTAGAGGTTGGCAGAAAGAACTAATGTGCAAGTTATTTTTTTCCTATAAAGGCAGAGAAAAAAAATCCAGTATTTATGAACTTTAATTTGCATTCTGACTAACTACTTACGTTTGACCATAGTGACAGTCCTTATTGCTTGCAATTTGTGAACATTTGCACGAGACAGGTTTTGTTTCAATGAATGTTTTAGTGATTGTATGAATACCTGTATTACATGTGGGAAAAGACATTTGTGCATTAGCGAGTGTGTGTGTGTCATCATTCATTATTCTGTTGATTAAACTGTCTGTGTTCTAGGTGACTGAGATCCCACCACAAACACTAAGCAGTCAAAATGAACAGTCTGAGGGCAGATAAGCTTATTGTTGTGTTAATCACTTGGTAAAACTTTTAAATAACAAATACTTCCATAGGAATCCAAATTGGATCATGATATGAGTTATTTGTGAGAAAGAGAAACAATGCTGAATTCTGTGGATAGTTATTTGCAGTGAATATTTTCACCCGCTTTTCTCTGCACATTGCTAGATTTCCATGTATTGTTTGTATCATAAGGGAAGAGTCTTATCTAATGAATCAATTTAAAAACTCCTATAGTCTTTAATGGGACCAAGATTCTTTTGGGATAGTAAAATAAAAGCTGTGTTTGTCAAAGGAGATGATGGATTGCGCAGGTTGGTAGCTGAATTCCTGTATGTAGCCAAATAAATACAGCAATGGCAAGTACAACAGAACCTCAGCTGTGGTCAAGAAGGACCAAACCTAAAAATAAAGAATAATTTAGTCTTTATACCCATTCATCATTATTTAGTCTCTCTTCTGAGAATACCAGCAAAAGTATTGACTGTAGTGTTGATTTCTGTAGTGTTGCCTAAAGTGCTCAGTGGAATTAATGATTATCTTTATGAAAGTCCCTAGAGGCATTTGTACACAACACGGGGGTTTAATTTTCCCTAAATTGAAGTGGTGGATTTTAAAAATGCTGCTTCAGTTTAGGGTGAAATAACCCCCATGTCATGTACACCCATATTGGAGCCCGATCCTTACCTGCCTCTCCAGTGGCAGGGAGGGGAGAGCGAGCTGCTGGTGGGCAGAGCAGTCCCTGAGGCTGCTGGGGGAGGAGGGAGCTGGTGCTTCCCTCTATGGCAGCAGCAGCCTTCCCAAGGTAGCACCTACCTGTAGGCTTCTGGTTTGGGCAGTCCCGGGGAGCACCGCAGCCGTGGAGGGAAGCACCAGGTCTCCCTGCAGCTCAGGCAGGCAGGCAGGCTACAGGGGTGAGGAGGAAGATCAGGCTTGCTGCTTTTTTTTTTTCCCCCCTTCGGTGGAGCCTGCCTTCCTGGGCTGATGCTGGGTTGCCTGCATGGTCTGCCTGCACAGCCCCTGAGCCATACAGGGCCCAATGCTTCCCTCCATGGCTGTAGGGTAGGAAACTTAAGCTCCTCAGAGGTGTTTTTACAGCTCCCCAAATTCATTTGCTGTGTCCCAAAGTCATTTAAGGTGCATTACACAGCTGAATGTGCTACAGCGGCTGTAATTAATATGCAAACACCAATGCTATTGCAGCAATGCAGAAGGTATTTAACCCACTTTAAACTGTTATCTACAAATGCCCTAGGTTTCTAATATTATGAACAGCATTTAATGCTTTTCATAGTTTATTGCTAGCTGAGATGAGGACCCAGTCCTGTAAGATGCTACTTACCATGAATTTTTATTTAACTGAATATGCTGATACCCTTGTATGAACTTTCCTAAATTCATAAATAAATGTAAGAACAGTAATAAAACACCCAAACAATTATATTTAATGAAATGTGACCATCCAATAATCAAATTCATTAGCTATTTCAACAGAAGAAATTCTAAGGAAACGCCTTAAAGTTGATAAGGATTTAAGGAGTTCAGTTGATCTTTTTCCTTAGAAACTTGTATTTATTATGTTGGTACCAGTTCACTAAGGAGAACAAGACCATCATCTCATTCCACATAAACCAGCAAAGAGCCATTAGGTGTAGTAATGGTTTTCAGTCACCATGGACCTGAACTTGACTAGGACAAATGGTCTAGAAATCAATGTCTCCATATCCCATTACTAACTCCCTCAACCTATCCAATCCCTCTGGCGTTACATCTTTTAAAACCCATGTGAAGAAGTAAAGTAAATCAGACCTGAGTGTTCAGTAGTGGACACTATGTAGCATAAAAGACAAGATTTCACTGCCTTCATCTGTTAAACAGTGCAAAGGAATCATTGCTTTAAATACATATATTTTTATTTTGTCCTTTTTGTAAAAGTACAGATATTCTTATCCTCCTTATGTGAATCAACCATAATCCTTTTTTCTGTCTGAACCCCCACTCCTCTTAAACTGCCAAGATTTAGAGTTGGTAAATTTGTAGAAGAGGTTAGTAATATGATTGCACAATGTCAATCTGAAATAGTCATTCTCCTATGACCCTCCCACCTACCTGAAAAAAAGAAAAGGATAAACAAAGCAAATCAACAACACAACAAAACGTCAGCCAAACTTTATATCATATATTGCACTGGATATATGGATACTATTTTTGAGGGGACCTGAAGACCATGATTTCATGGGAATATGAGAATCCAGAACCCGGTCATTAGACTGTTATATTGGTTATAGATATAAGGCTTTCAGTATGAGATTTGGTGGTAATAGAAGCATTCTGTCTTGCATATCAGCAGAAACTGGTTGCAAACATTTTCTAAGTCTACTTTTATTTTGAATGGATTGATTTTAGCATATTTGAAATCCCTAAGTTACATTTGTCAGGAAGGCTAAAAGAGAAGTTTAAGCCCATGTGGTAGAGTTTAGACAAATAATTAAAACTGTTATTATACCTTCAACTAAATGTGAACTTTACTGGCAAAAAGGAAATTTGAGTCTTTTTGTGCTGTACTGTGGCATATGATACTTTATTTTATGGACAGCCCAGCATAAAAGTGATTATTTCCCTTAAGTAATATAGATTCCTTTCATTTAGATATAAATGATGGGAAAATAATACAAAAAGATCCTAAACTTAATCTGTTAGGCCATGAGCTGTTTCTCAAGCCATCAATATGTTTTTGTAAAAGAGAAGAATTTTAGCTTTAGTACTTGCTGTCACTTTTTTCACCTTCATATCAAACTTCAGAGGTGTTGCTTATAAATGAAGGTTGCAATTGTATGCACTCTAAATTACTATAGTCAGTCTGACTGAAAGTTCTGTTAAAGGTGCAGAATGGGGTTAAAGGTGCTGCCAGGCTGTCAAAAGGTAATAATTTCAAAATAGGGGCTGCCAAGCATGATGTGTCTTCAGATACAAAAAGGGTGTGGTATTTTACTGCAGTTTTAGCTTACACATTTTCCCCACAGAGAGCCCAGTTTGTCCACTTTTGACTTTATTTTCTAAAACAGAATGATATTAAGATACTCAGTAGGCCTGTCTACACATGCTATTTATTCGAAGTAGGTTAACTGCACAGTAAGCCTGCCCCGGGAGCACGTCTACACATGTTCCCTCTTGGGAGCAGTTTTGCTCCTGCCCTGCTCTGCCCCCCCTACAGCAGGCAGGGGGAGCTCCAGGTTCCCCCTGTGCTAGTCTGGGGCTAGCAAGGGACACAGGGCCAGTCCCACTAGGCACAGGGCAAGGAGAGCTCTGCTGGCTGCAGTGGCAGCTGTCTCCTGGCCTTGTGTACATTAGGAGGGGACTTGATGTGCATGGGCTGGGAGAGAGCTACTTCTGCAGTGGGTAGAACTCTCCTGGTCCTGAACTCATCCAGACACACAGATACCAGGAAGTCTCCCAGTGCACAGGGCTTCCATGAACAGCAGGGGGTTGCTGGGAGCTGTTTGGGGTGTGGGGCAATTGTGGGCACAAGGCTCATCTGTAGCTGCCCTGCCTGGCATACAGTCAGCTGCTCTGGGGAGTGAGCAGGGGCTGGAAATCCAGGCCTTGCCTGTCCCCCAGAGCAGCTTCATGCCACGCAGTGTTGGCTGTTCTGGGGGACAGGCAAGGGCTGGATTCCCAAACCCTGCTCATTCCCCACAGCAGACAGCTTTGTGCTGGGAGCCAGGGCAGGGGACAGAGAGCTCTTCTGTCTTGGCATTGATCAGCTGCCAGCTCCAGAGGGGAGCTGGGGAGCTGAGCAGTACGAGGACCAGAGACAGAGAGCTCCCTGTTCCCTGTGGCCCTTTGCTGGCTATGCTGACCAGCAGCAAACTTGCCCCCAATCAAGCATCTCCACATGTGTTACTGAGCAATATCTACTGCACAGTTAGCTTACTACCTGTATTTACAGGTAGTTAGCTAACTCCCCAGTAGATATTAGCAAAGCATCTTGTGTAGACACACCCAGTGCCACCAGGATTTTTAAATGCTCTGTCACACAATGAGCTACAGCTGCTCTACTTTATATACAATAATGAATTCAGCTCTTGGACTGATTTTGCTTTAATGGGCGTTAAGAGTCATCATGTTCTTGATTCCAGTTGGGGCATGATCACAATAATTTGGCTGGCTTCTTGTACACTCATATAATAGTGTAACATGGAAAAAGGATTCTCCCCATTTCTTTCTTATACCTTTATGCAGACAACAACCAAGGCGTTGCCAGCCTGAGACATAGTAGTACAGCACCATCTCCCCAGAATGAGAAGGAAAGGAAGAGGGGAGTGAGCAATCATAGTTCATGTCAGCATCTTTACTAGTCTACAGACAATGCTTTCATCTAGACTGAGAGAAGTTATTTTTCCTTGTCCTTGGGTTCCTCCTGAAACAAGCCCCCTTTTATATCCCCATTATGCATATCCCTAAGAGGTTACTGTCATGGCTTATGTAACATACATTAATCAACCAGTTAATTCTGAACTTCATGACCCTTCAAAATATAGTTTGAAATTCAGGACCTCAGAAGGCAAGAAGCTACATATTAATGTTACACGTGAGGCTGAAAGAAGTTGGTGAACATTATTTTTCAAGGTTTTATACTCAATTTTTCCCCAATTTACTTGGCACATTTTTGAGTCCTAAAATTTGTGTTTGCACTTATGGCCAGATTGAAATAATTCTTCTAGGTATATAAGTAGGGGTCACAGAGGCATGTAAGTTACAAAAGCAGTCCATGATCCAACACAATCCATAGTACACCCCTACCTATCATGCTTAATATCCACTGACCGTGGTGCAGGGGGAGCCCAGGATCAGGCTCCACCTGCATAGGCAATAAGGCCTGGATCTGTATCTTGCTCACGTCCCACCACAGCTTCCAGGAGGAGTAGCTCGGTCTTGCGGCCTCCCAGCCCCACCAAAAGTGGGTGAAGCAGTCCCAGAAGTAGGAGTCTTGGAGCAGGCTGATGTTGAAGCACCAATAAGGTGCCTGCATGCAGGCTCTGCCGCACAGCCTCAGTTCACAGCAGGCCAGGCCATGATGCGACAGGCCCAAGGGAATGATAAGGCTGCTGCACAGGAGTGGCAGATGGTGGTTGGTGATAAAGGCAGTCAAGGCAGGCAATGGTGAGACCACCAGCACTCGTCCTGACCCAGGTGTACTGGTGCACATCAGGATGCAGGGCTGGCCAGATGCCAACGAGGTTTGCAGTCTCCAGGGCAGACTGCAGCTTGCAGACTGAGGGCAAGTGAGGCTCAGGCCCGATGTGGTCAAACGTGGCATCAGTGGTGTAGTTAAAGTCCCCACCTACAAGAAGCAGCTCATCATTCTTACTAGCATTGTGCAGCTGGGCAGCCAAGGTCTCAAAGAAAACAACCCTCTCCTGGCCATCAGTGGGTGCATAGATGTTGACGAGTAGCAGGTGGTATTGTGCGAGGATGATGTGGACAGTCAGCAGGCGGCTGGGGATGACCTCCCATGCTATTGCCATGTCAAGCTGCAGCTGCGGTGATAGGAGAGTCACAACCCTGGTGCTGAGGTTGGTGCCTTGGCTCAGGAAAAGTGGCCTCACCAGGCAGCATGCCAGGTTACCTGGTTGAGCCTGTCAGAATGCGTTTCTTGGAGAAAGGCGACAGCTAGCCACTTCTGGTGCAGGAGCTCCAGGATGGCCTCCTATTTCACTGCTGTGAACCGGTGGGTGGTGCCTGCCTCTGAGGTACACTGGGCCCTTGAGGGGGCACTGTGCCACACGGAGGATGGCCGTCTTCAATACAAGCTCTGATGTCATGACCTGTCTGGGCGACCGGGTGGGCTTGGTGGTGGACTGCAACTCCAAGCTTGCATCATACCCTGAGCCATCACCAGGCTGCTTTTTGAATTTTTTCCTTGTGTGGGTAGTTGAAGGCATTGGTATGGGTATTACTGGATAGAGCAGGGTAGGAATTGTTTGTTTATAAAGGGCTTTTGGTCTGCAAGACTGTGTGGCTTGGTGTCCTGACCACATAATGGCATTTTAGACCTGATGTGTAATACTGTGAAGGTGTCTGTTATGGTGTGATATTATGAATGTAATGGCATGGTGCTTTGGTTTGATGGTGATGTGTCTGTCTTTGCTTTGTATATTTCACCTGGAACCTGGAGGAGCCAGCTTTTTGTACCTGGAACCCCTGAATAAAGTAGCTAAAAAGTCAAAGTCCTTCCTTCCTTCCTTGCAATATCACATTAATCTATACATTTATAATACTTTTACCTACATAGACTTGCAAGCTCAGATGCACAAAATAAATTATATAAACTTTTTTCCTGTTTTCAGAACTCAAGCAAGGATCAATACCAGATCTTAAAATATCCCATTTCATGGCTTCATCATGGCAAACAGCCAAGCTTTGACAGCAGGAAGACATGTTAGCACCAGTAGAAATGACCATATCTATCTTCTTGTATGACTCTGAGGCTCTTTCAACATGTTGCATGTATTATGCAATTATGTGGTTAATTGCACAATTAATTTAGACTGGCTACAAGTGCAAATTAACCAGCTATAAAATTATTGCTGGAAAACTTTATAGCTGTTTTTTATTGAATGGTAATTTGTATGCGTAGCCTTTGTCACTGTGGCTCAGTGCCCTATCAGCTGATCATCTCCCAACTTTGGGGCCACATGCACCCCTGTGCCTGGGAGCTCCCTGCCAATGCTGGGTCCTAGCCACAGGAGCATATAACCCCACAGCTGGGAGCCCCATCATTTGACCGAGCTCCCAGCTGTGGAGGTACCTCACACACCCTATGGCTAGGAGACCACAGCTGTTGCAGTCTCCCAGCTGCAGAGATGTGTGATATGCCCTCACAGCTGGAAGATCACAGCACCTATGCTGTCCCAGCTATGGGGTGTGTGGTGTGCCACTGCAGTTAGGAAATTAGAGCAGATGGTCTTCCAGCCATTGGAGTGTGTGGGATGCCCCCATGGACCAGTGACTGCAGCAACTGTGGTCTCCCAGTCATATTGGTGTGTGGTGTGCCCCCATGGCTGGGAGATCACATCAGCTGTGGTCTCCTAGATGTGGGGGTGCATGGGACGCCATTATGGCTGGGAACCCCATCAGTTAAGGGAGCTCCCAGCTGTGGGAACTTGCTTTTTGCTGGTGCAGGGGGAGCCCAGGATCAGGCTCTAAGGCGTGATGGGATCTAAATCACTATCCCACAGTCATGCCTCCTGCCATCCATGTATAGCATAGGAGTAGGCACGAGAGTGTGGAGGATTGCACATTATATAAGTAGGGGTATTGTGTCTTCACCTGCACCAGTAGAGGGCTCTTGAATAGATAAGAACTGAGGTGGTAGCAGGTTCCTACTTTGTTATTTCCTTTAAGTATGACTAGGCAGCAGAGGACCAGCAATGGGTCCCAGAGGACTGGACACTGTAATTATTCAGAAGATGAAACAGGACTGTTTGTAGCATTATCCAATCACTGGTTTTTGTCCTGAAACTGGTGAGATTGGTGGAGTTGACATCAATGTGAACGATGCTTTTTTAGCATATGACGTAGGAAAGCTACGGTATGTGCCTCATAAATAGCTGGACTAGTCCTATCTTGTATTCTGCTTATTGGAGTTGTTTTCCTTCTGTTTCTCTTATGGCCCTTATAGATGCAAAAGTTTTGGATGAATTGGCTAGTTATGGAAGAATTTAATCTCTGAGCCACAAATGGCCAAATATACAACCTTATTCCTTTTTATTTACAATCAGTGCTCTCTGCCAGTCTGTCAGTAGCACCTGAGTAGGCTGTAGCCTACAAAAGCACATGTCTCTGAACTAGTTAGCTTATAAGGTGCCACAGTGCTCTGCCTTATGCATAGGCTTTTGTTGTTACCAGTGCTTAGGATTCTGAGAAAACATAGCTAACCAAGATTCTGCAATGTGCCAAGAGCAAGGATGATCAAGTGCTCTGTGCAGTATGACCACAAGAAGAATAAACCTCCTCTAAAACTTGCTCTTATCACATTAACCCAATAAAACTGAATTTTTGGATAATCTGGGTAACTCGGTAACAAATAAAGTAATATACAGACAATATTCTAATCTATCTACTGATTTCAATAATTATTAAAAATAGAGATTTTGTGTAGTAGAGATGCAGGACATGTTTTAACCATTATGAACTTCTACTAATTTTTCTTTATATAAGATGTCATCGTGCTTAGGAATTTTTAGAGAGCTTGTCTCAAACAACACACAGAGAAGCCATGTTAGAATTGCTACTTAACCCTAAACAATTTGCAATAACTGTGACTGTATTACCTCATAAATATACCCTTGCCCTGGGCTGCAGAGATTAGGGATGGAGATGTCCTTGCCACTAGTTGTTGTGATATTAGTACTATTATTATGGATCTCTCCAGCTTTATTGTCAGCAGAGTCATCAGAATATAAATATAAAAAAGGACTATTTTGCACCATAAATTTCGCCAGTAATTTAGATTCTCAGATCTTTAATATTAAAATGATGAAGTGTGGAAAGTGAAAGCTAACTAGGTGAAAATTAATTGAACATTTATTAGATATATACTCCTTCCTTTAGATCTGTGCATTGGAAGATTGGTAATCTATAACTTCAATGATAATATGGAAAAATAAATCACATAATTTTTAGAACATTTTGGTTTTATAGTTCAGAGAATGATCAGCCTTATTTATAGGATGTATTCAGCTTGATTTATTACATGATTCTACATATAATGTTTAACAGAGCAATAAAACCACAGTTTAACACTAAGGTGACCTCCATCTAAAATGTGCATATGAAAATGTTCAGTTCATAGAAGGATGGCTTTATTGTGGTTTATCTTCATCAATATAATCACTCTCATTTGTACAGCACATACTGTAGCCATGCTCAACATTATTTATCCAGTAGTTTGTCATATGGTTTTGGCTAACATTAAAAACAAAAATATAAGCCATACAAAAATATTCATATGGCTTTCCTGATTTGGTGATAGTGTATTGGTGCAACTGGGAAGAAACTGTTTCCCACAGATGGAATATTAGCGTACTGTAATTTGAATTCTGGATTTTTTTTTCTAGGAGAACATTATGGAGAGAGAGATAGAAAGAGAGGTGTAGATGCATACTGAAATAATTCCATTTTCCATTTTTTATCTACTTTCTTGCCAGTCTTTTTATAAATGAACGATACTTATCTGGCTTTTTAGATGGAGTTTTCTTAAGGCTAGGCCAGGGGCGGGTAATTATTTCAGACAGAGAGCTGCTTACCCAGTTTTGGCAGGCTGTTGAGGGCCACATGGGTAGCCCCACCCCTTGACAGGTGCCCCGCCACCTGGTTACCATCTTGAGACCAATGTCCCAATGTCTTGGGACCAATGTCCCAGGGCCAGCACTGGTGGGGCCAAAGTGGGGCACAGGCTGGCAGGGGTCTTTGGAGCTGGGCTGGGCTACACCAGCAGGAAGAGGGGGGAGCTGGCCCAACTCCACAGAGCGCCTGCTGGCTGGGACCCTGCATTCCTTCCACCCTGCTCTGGGCCCCACTGGCACTGGCCGTGGGACAATGGTGCAGGCCCTGTGCTCCTGCTGACTCCCGCAGCTGCTCACTCCCAGTGCCCTCCAGCCCCACGGTACAGGTAAGGGACAGCACACAGCCCTGACCACCTGCTTGCCAGCAGGGAAGAAGCTGATGCTCCCTGCTGCAGGCACTCACAGCCCACACAGGGATGTCTGGAACAGGCACAGGCAGCCTCATGTGGACTGCAAGTGGCTACAGTGCAGGGTGCCGGCCCTGGGGTGAGTGAGGGGCTGCTTTTCCCTATGCTCAGCACCAGCTTGTAATTTGGCCCTGCTGCCAGCCTGGGCTCTGTGCCAGTTCTTGGCTTGCCCATTAGTGGCAGCAGCTGCGGCCCCCCCCCCCAGCTTGCTGTGCCGGGCAATGTTGGGTGCTGCTGGCTTCCTGGAGCTCATGCACCGGGAGGGAAACACTGCCCAATGTGGCAAGTGGGGGGGAGGGTGCAGCTGCTGTTGCCAAGCACAGCCCCAAAGGGCAAGCCCAGAGCCAGCACGGGTCCCAGGCTGGCAGTGGGCCTGGGTTACAAGGTTGTGCTGAGTGCGGGGTGGGGGGAAAGTGGCTCCTCACCCACTCTGTGCCCGGTGCCCTGCACTGCAGCCACTCGCAGTCCATGTGGGGCTGCCTGTGCATGCTCAGGACAGCCCCACACAGGCTGCAAATGGCTGCAGTGCAGGGTGCTGACCATGGGGCAGGGGAGGGGCCACTTTCTTCCATGCTGGGAAGGAGCCCGGGGAAAAGCTGAGCAGGGGGGTGGGGGGGGTGGGAAGCAGGCCTTTGCCCACCCTGTGGGCGGCGCTCACAGCCCATGCGGGGCTGTCTGGAGCAGGCACAGGCAGCCCCATGTGGGCTGCAGTTTCTGGAGCACTGTTGCTCTACCTGATTCAGTGCTGTACATGAAAGGCATGATCTGTCCTTAAGTGAGTTTTGTCAACTAGCTTTCCTAAGGCAAATTCTGTGGGTCAGTGAAGTTCTGTGACATTTATCTTCTTTGATTTACAAGTATAACACTGTATCATCGCTTTCAGTTATGCAGGTGAAAGTCCAGAAGAAAATAATTGATTTTAGTTGAATTAGTGTTAAAGCTGCTTGGGGATTTTTTTACAGCACTTTTCTCTTTTTCATAGTTAGTTTAATGTGAAACTGTAATAGATAAAAACTTATTTTTATAATTCCTGTCACCTCAACATGCTTTACAAACTGGTCTTGATCTAGTGCACTGTAGAATACTTCTTGAGGAGAACTATTTTCTTTCTCCCTTTGTTTGTTTTTAATGGAAGTTGAGAGGTGAATAAAGTCAGAATTTTCAGCCTGGAATAATTTTTTATAATTTTCTTTTCTGCCCCACCGCCACACCATTTTTCACACTTTTTTTTTTTTTAATTTTGGAAATACCAGCATTAAAATATTGCAGTTGGTTAAACTGAATGAAAATGTTTTGGATATATTGGACTTTAAATTATATTTTCCTATAATGCGGTAGTGTCTGTGGAAGCATACAGATATATGGGGAGGTTAGATCATGTTAAAAATGACCACCTGATTTAACTTAGATCCCTGGTTGGGTCACTCTAAGTGCAAACAAAACAGAAGTTTAGGACAGCTAGATGGGTTTAAAAATGGCCCGCCCAATCTAGGTTAACCCTATATCTCAGGTAGTCGAACTTAGATTAGATTGGCCATTTTAGACCAATCCAGCTGTTCTGAACTTCTGAACAGATCCCAGAGCAGCCTCATGGCTGGGAAAGCCCAGCCGCTGGCTCCAGACTCAGGGCTGTGCTTATTTTACCTGCACCCTGGCACTGGGATATTTTTAGCTCCCTAGCCTCCCTTCCCCAACTCCCAGAGAGACAAACCCCCCATGGACCAGCCAGCCTCCCCTCTCCCTGAGTCCAGCAAACTCTCATCATTCAAGCCACTCTCTGTACCAGTTTTATGAGTACCAATGGCAGGAGCTGAGGAATTAAGTTGGGGGGAGGGCCAGGAGGGAATGGGGTAGGTTCACTGGGGGACAAGGGTTGTTTGGGGATGGGAGGAGCTTGGAGGGATAAAAATAACCCCTATTCTCTGGGGATAGAGGAGAACCACCCCAAGGCACTCCAAAGCCCCTGAAAGCCTCCCTGATCTTGCCAAACCTTCCTGGACCCCTCTGATTCCCCCCACATATGCTTCTTGCCCCCTCTTTCTTCTTTGTCCTTTCTTCTTCCTTTTTCTTCTCATGTCTCTACACCACATTTGACCATTTTGTTACACGTGCTTGTACTTTGTGAGATCTTTCATTGTACATGTGCCTTCAAGCAGCAGGCATTAGAGCAGGTGTTGAATAGTCTGAGGCTCTGAGGTTGTTGGTATAACCCCAATTCTTCATTAGTTTCTTGGAGCGTCTGTCTCTGGTACATAGGAAGTTGAGACCTTGCCACCTTTGCTATGCTTGCCCCGCTGATCTCCTGCAGATCCCATTTGTCTGCTCTAATTCTGCAGGGCCCCCCACAGACTCTGCTTGCTTCCCTGATACTCCCCCCCCCCCCCAAGCCTAGTTGTCCCTGATAGACTCCCCTCTTGAATTACCTTAGATTAGGTGGCCATTTTTAATATGATCTACTTCTCTGAATTTTTGTATGTAGCCTGTAAGGAGATATAGTATCAGTGCCTCTTCCCCAAGTTATCTCCTTTGGGTTGGGCTGCCTTCTCTCAAGACTTAATATCTAGATGCACATGATGAATCATATGGCTCTTGAGTGGCTTAGACCCTTGCACATTGTGGGTACACCTACATCAGGAATTAAGCTGAAACAATACACTCCAGCTCAGTTTGTGCAGGAGAAAACTGCTCTCAGACACTGTTTACACATGCACCTGGGACCAGGACAGAACAGTCCCAGGCAGGGAGATAAGCTGGGGGGTCAGCCCCATACTCTGAGTGCTGATAGAGGGCAGTGGAAGGGCTGGCTGGGAAACAAAGGTATTACTATGTGGGGTGTCGGGGTTCGCCGTCCCCAGTGGACCTAACAGACGCCGCCTACCACTTGCCTAGGGTGTCATCAGTCATAATTGGGGTCTCACACGCGTATGTTTCTCCTGCCACGACTTGATATTAATGGAGTTGGTTCAGATGTCTCAGCATGTAGACCAATTATGAATCTCCCCGGCGTCTTGCGAGGTCCTGAGTTTGAGGACTCCGCCACCCCTACACCCTCGCCCGTTGCACCGGGTCATGGCCAACTGGTTGGTCCGGCCACGTATCTCACTTCCTCTCAGATAATCCACAAAAGAAAGGTCAATCAAAACAAACATGGCAACCAAGACGGTTCCCCTGATCTGTGTAGCTGCTCCGTCTGTCTGCAGCTTTCCAACTCAAGCTTGACCTTCGAGGGGTCAAGCACCCCTTTGTTGGCTATTGAGAGCCCCCTTGTAGGGCTTGATGAGAGTCCCTTTTAACAACTTTAGTTCACTGCTGAACTGTGCCCCTATTACAGGGACTACGGTACCCAAAGTCAATAATACCCCTCTATTAGGGTTATTACGGTACCCTTCTCCCGTGGGGCTCAGTCAGCTCCAGGCCAGTAAATAAGCAGTTCTACGCCCCAGGGGCCAGTAACCTGTGTTCCAAAACCCTGCTGGGGTTTTGCTCTCTGCCAGAGGCTCCTACCAGCGTTCAACGGCAGATTCAGCGTTCCCTTCAGTGTGCGCTGGCCTGCTCCATCTCCTCCTCCTCCTCTTTCCGGTTCTGCTTTGCTGCCACTTTCCGGTCCCGGTCTCTTCTTTAAAGCGGCGGGGAAGATATCGGCCCCTCCCTTTCCAACACACCTGGGTAAGGGGAATTTCTGCCGGGCTCCTTGGGGCTGCGGGCCTGGGGCCGCTGACCCCCTGCTTACCCCAGGAGCCTTGGAGCCTGCGGGCTCCTTCTCTCTCTCACATGGGGCTAGCCAGCAGGCAGCCCCCACATGGTAATACCTTTATGTCCCAGCCAGCACTTGTCACAGTCTATGCATGTGTACAGTGAACATAGCTACTCTGCTGTAGGCTAGTACTGTCCCAGACAGTAATATCTAACTGTGAAGTTAATTAATTTACTTTGCCCTAATACCAGCACACTTGTAGACCAAATTAGACATGTAATTAGTCAACTCCCTAGTAAAGCACCCATGTAGATGGACCTCTGGAAGTAAATGCGTGAAGACATTAGGAAACCAAAATACAGCTCCCAGGAAGTGCAGCAGGTGTCATTTAATGCTGAATTATTCTCAAATGAAATATTTAATTTTGATTTTCTTGATGGAATGCTGAGAAATATTAGGGAGAATCCAAATTTTCTTGTGGAAAATTATAATTTTGCCAAACCTTCATTGTCTGTCAGAAAAATCCCAACCTGCTCTGCTCAGTGTGTTATAGGGAGACATTACCATCTTGCTTCACTTAAATTGGTATGAAAATGTATATATAGAATTTATGTTACACAATGATTTCTCAAGAATTTACAGCAAAAATGAACAGCAATAAGAGCTAGAATTGGAAAAGACTGCATAGTCAACATTATTCCCTCCCTAATTAAACTTAAAGGAAAGAGAATTTAAAAAGCAAAAGCACCCGGTAAAAATTCTTTGATTTTTTTTTGCATAGAGAAACAATATCAAACTATGTGGTATGGATTTAACTTTACTGATATCACTCGCTATGAGAAACCTTTGATTGACATGAATATTAAAAGACAGAGCACTGATCCAAGCATCAAACTAAGGAAGTAGTGACTGAAAATAGCACAGCCAAAAAACAAACCGTGAAATAACAGGAACATGCCATAGAAATGTGTTTTCTGTAGACCCACTTACTGTAGTAATGAGAGGAAAAATTCTATTAAGAAAGAATGTTCTTGTACACTGATATTGCAGAAATCTGCATATTTTATAATTTTGGCATTCCCGTAATTTTACATTCTTCAGTCTCATAATCTTGTTAAGCTGCATGTCCTCATCTTTCTTTTTTAATTCATTAATTTTGGGTTATTGCAAATAGTAATAAATAGATAACAAGTAAAGTAATTGAGTCCATTATACTTTGTTCTCATTTTGTATATTAAAGAGTTACTAGTATCTGACTCTTTTCCAGCTTCAATTTACTGCTCTTACTTTAATTAATTTAAATATCTCCATCTTTATGAAAGCAATTAAACAAGGATTTTCATTGTTCACTGTAGGATTGGCTTTACCTTTTGAAGCTTCTAGTTGAGAGCTGGACTTATCTTGGTATATGTAATTAATCATCCTTTGCACTCCATTTTTTAAGGTTAGATATGACATGCTGCAAACTATGGGGGCTATTCTCAAATATATTTGAGGATAGAATTATATTGGAAGTTCCTTTTATTGTTCTCTGTCTGGATTGGTGCTGTAAGGCCTGGTTATCCACTGGCTTGATGTCCTTCTGCTGAGTGATGACAGGGTAGAAGGAACCCGTGTTATCACCCAGGTGCTCCTGGATGTTCTTCTCTCTTCTGCCACAACTTTATCTTTCACAACTTTATCTTCCAGCTACCACTGAGTGGTACCCTTGCTGTGTCAAAAGAGGCTCCACCTCCTCTACACCACACCCTTACCACTTCCTCAATACTGTATGATGTTCTAAATTTGGAAGAGGGGTAGGCATGGGAGGACAAAACTCCTGGCCTCTGCTAACACACAGCACGTGTGAGCTGAGAGTAGTCTCTGGGTTCCTTTTCCTTTTTACCTGGCTCTCAATGACCACCCTTAATCTGACAGGGAAAACTTTGAGATCAAAATCCTATGCCTAGTGCCCCTTTGTGCCAGTCCTGCCAAAGGCCACATGTGCCAAAAGTAAGAATTCATGGTCCAAATCAAAAGAAAGGATGCCCTGGGGTAGCTCCTCTTATCAACTTATTTGCAGTCTTATGGGGCAAAGAACAAACCCCTCCAGATTGCTTCCTCTATGAACTAATGTCCAATCATATGGGCACAGAATAAGCCTTTCCAAGTTGTTTCCTCCATGAACTAATTTCCCATCTTATAGGTAAAACAAACCCCTCCAGGTTGTTTCCCACACCAGGAAGCCCCTATGTGGCTCCCAGCTCACCCATGGCACTCCTGACCTGTCTCTTTCTCAGTCATAACTGTCCATCATGGCCAGGATGGCAACTATGGCATCCTCGTCTTTGGTATCTGTCTTGGCCAGCAATCCTCTGATCATCCATGCGTGTAGTCTGCACTCATTGGCTGTGACCAGCTGCACACTCGAACAGGTAGGAGTGTCCTCTGGCATCTTCTGCCCCATGATGCTGCAGACTCACCCCGGTGACCCCTCACTGGAGCTAAAAGCATCTCCTTGGGACAGCCCACCCCCAATATGGAGGGAGCAATGGCTCTAGAAGTGCTGTGTAAAACTCCATTCCCTGCTGGTGTTCCTCATTTCATCCAAGGTAAGTGGCATGGAAGGATCACTCTTGGGATTATCTCCCTTCCCTCCTTCCACAGTCCTCCTGTTCTGCCATCTTCCTTGGGGACAAGCTTAACTGGCTGTTATGAGTCCACCTATCAGAAAACCAGGCAGACTTTGGATGATTTGGTTTAGACAAGGGTGATTCAGCCTTGAGTAGAGAACTGGACTAGATGACCTTCTGCACTCCTTCCAATTCTATATTCCTATTCTAGAAAACAAAACAAAATACAATAGAGGCAGCAATATTCATACAATATGAAGTCCATCCACATCCTGGCAGTTGTTGCCTTTCAAAGATTTAGGAAGGGGGCTTTGGATTTAAAAAGTCATTTGCAGCAAAGGAAATGACCAACAAGTCATTTATGCCACATAATTATCTTCCCTTTCCTTTTACTGACACACATCACAGAAAAAAGGGATTTAGGATCTGGCTCTAATTAATAGCACTTCTTTAACCCACTGTGACTGAGTAATGGAAGATCTACTGTGTACTGAATCAAGTTCTAATGCCATATGTTAACTAAAATCTAGATATATCTATATAATGGGACCTAGACACTATGGGTGCCTATATATGAGCAGCAACGCTGCTCTGATGGACTGTAATTAGTACGTCAGAGCAGACTTGATTGATTGATTAATTGAGTCTGCTGGAGTATGGTAATTATCAAGTTCGAGCAGACTCCAGTATCTCGTGTATCAGCATCCCCATGCTTAGGAATGGCAGTGGGGGTGTTTTAACTAAAGTCTGTTTGATGAGCTTTAGTTAAAATGCCCCTGCTGCCATTTTTAAGTCTGGGGACACTGATACATGAGACACTCTCCAGGCACTTTAATTAGAGAGATGGTCTAATTAAAGTGTCCCCTACCCCACTTTCAGAGCCTCTTTTATTAAAGCGGCCACTGCCTCACTCCCAGGGCATGTGTATAAATGCCCTACAATAGAGCCCCCAACCATGAGACCATGGCCTGGTATTGGTATGCAAAGGGTTGGCTGCTGGGTCTGGCATGAGCCCTCCACTTGTACCCCTGTCTGTCTACCTGGGCAAGCAGCTTCTGCCAGCTCTGTGCACCCTGTCCCATTCCTCTGCCAGCCTGCTGTATAAAAAAGGTTGAGAACCACTGCACTACAATATTGAACACTGCAGTGACTAGCTTTTTGGCATCTTGTTCCTGCAGTTGAGTTGAGGATCCTGTGTTAGGTGCTAAGGTTTCCTGTCTAATGCATGGATTGTGTTAACTCCCCCCTTTTACACATTAGCCTAGTGTTTAAAGCACTCATCTAAGACATGGAAGATGGAGATTTAATCACATTCTTTTTGAGTGCATTAAAGTCCTCAGCTCCTATTTCCCTGCAAAGTGTCCTGAGACACAGTCTGTCCTATAAGCTATTGTAGGTACCCCTTCTGCTGAAGTTGTTTCACTGTTCAAAAAAAGAAGTTGGGAATGGACATGACTGTAACCTACTGACTAAGCCAGTAATTTGGGGGAGGGTTATTTGAGTTCTTCAGGATTAGGAATAGGTGACTATGGGATTTTAAGATTGCCACTTGGGGGAATGCCTACATTTTCCATATGTCCCATTTTAGGCACCTTTGTCTTGTTTGGGGTCTGGCCTCAAATGTTGTCTTTACAAATCAGCAGTTTCACAAACACAGGATGTTGCCACTGCTCTATTAAAAACACTCTATTAAAACATCACTCTACCACTACTCTTGTAAAATGACACTTAACTGAAAGGAGAGTGATAACAATCACAAGCTCTTCCATCATTTGCTACTGATCTCACTGGAATATGTAGAAGAGTCTGTCTACAATAATAAAGGCTCTCCCTGTTCTAGAACCTGCAGTTGAACTTTAAACACTGGAGTAATTCCACTGAAAAAAGAAGTCAGCCTTTTTGATAAATTTACTGTGCCAGGCAGCAGTGCCCCAAAAGAGGATGCTGCCTTAATCAGATACAGAATAGCCACATTCAGGGTAGCCCTGCAAGTGTGTTAATTAACATGAGGCCAAGGCTAACTGGCATGGTCACTAAGCAGCAATTTGTTTGCCTGAAATGCTATGCACACACAGCTATGTTATTCCTAACCTGCCTAAAATAATAGTTTCTGTGAGAGTACTGCCATCTATCACAGTGAGTTTACCATGTAGATATCCCCAGAACTCTTAGATACTGAAAAAATATAGAATCACAGGAACAGTTTTCTCAAGATGCAATTAGATTTATAATTTAAGGCAATGGTAATCCTCAAGAGATTAAAATAAGATGCATGCTAATGAACTTGTTGAACAAATGCCTAAATACTGGGAGACTATCAAGCAGCAGTGACTTTGACAATGAACCACATTTTCGACATAAAAAAGATTTAACTAGAGTTTGATCCTAAGAGAACTATTTCTACAACTCTGGGTTTTTAGTGGGTTTTTAAATTCATTTTTACAAATCCTTAGAGCCCTTAAAATATCTACTAGAGTATTAGGACTTTGAGGCAGTCAAGCTTCAGATTTGAAATTGAGGATCAAAACAGTTTGAAACAAAAGTAATGTACTCTATTCTCAAGAGCAATAACATTTAATATAAAACCTGTGTTTGCTGTTGGTATTACACTAAAATACCTCCAACCTGATTATGTTCCACAGAAGCCAATGGACAGGTTTTAGGTTTTTATACTTAATCCCGTGTGAGGATAACATGATAGCCTGCAAATTGATTGAGATTCACAAAGATCCTTAGCTTAATGAAGTATCCTGGGATTTCAAAATAAAATACATAAAATGTGATGTGCAACTGACAGAGATCTCTACTTCTCTGAACTTGCACATCTTACTTTTGAAAACCATTGATTTACAGAATAAACCAATGATTTACAGATTCTAAATCACAAAACTTCTTAACATCAGAGAAATCTATGTGGACATGCTGTACACAGAGTGTGCAATGGAGGTGGAAACCTCCATTTTTTTAAAGGACTGTTTTGCTAAAAGGGTTGCAAACACTTGTATTTCTGCTAGTATAGAAAGAATAAAATAAAAGGGACACAATTATTTCTTCTTGATTAGTTCAATGTGTCATAGCAATCTACCAGTCATGCTTCTGCTGCAGCTTTACTGCATAAACTATTTCTTGATTTATTGGCTTTCAGGTGCAGGCTTCACATTCTTTGCCTTGCAAAGCACCTGCAAAGACCTGCAGTTATGAAGTTGCATTTATTACTTATACTGTTTTCTGAGGCAAGTGGAAGACAAATAGGGCCAGAAGTCACCACAACCCTTTCAGGTCAAACAGTTTGGCTTTTGTAATCCCTAGGCTAACATCCTTTCTACTTTTTGGACAAATAACAACATACCCACAGGGTGAAATATAACTTTGAATGTCAGTGGTTTTGGTTATAAGAAGCTAAGGATAAGAACAAATCCAGAAAATAAATTGCCTTCCCATTAAAACAGTCATTGAGAATGTTGTTCCATCTCTTCCAATTGACAGTCATTAAATTGCCTTCTCCGTAAAACATTGTGAATGTTGTTCCATCTCTTGCATGGGATTTGCGGGCAGATCCTTGATGATTATAATGATATGATTACATCATCAATGTCCAATCAGAACATAAAGCTATCTTGTATTTTATCATTCTGTTTATTCTAGGTCTTTTGACATATGGCAGCATCCTATGTCTTGGTTGCAATGCAGAAATATGTAGGAAATGTATTTATTGGGTTATTCCTTCACACATTTTAATGAATTATATTTCAATGGAATATTTTTTAGAGTTGCAAGTTTCTGGATTGTAATCTCCATGAAAGTTTATGAACTTGCTGGCTGATAACCATTAGGCTAACTTTCGGTTGAGAGTCTGCAGCTCAATATTCTCATCAGGATTGAAAAGCGAACAAAAGAAAACAAAGAAATCAGGGTAGAAAATCAATATCAGGCATTTTACATCCTATACAGCTGAAGTAGTTGTAGTCATAGTGGTGAGAGGAATATATATAAACAGGGTGGAATTAAAGCAGTAGGGAAAAATCAGAGGCCCCTAAATCCAAACCACTTACACACAAGAATTTCTTCAGACTAATTTCAAAGAAAGTGAAAATAAAACATGCTTTTACTTCTGCCCAATAAGACCCGTCTTGTTTTTCTTCTCTCAGGCAATGTCTTAATGCACTTTTTATTGCTCAAATTTTGTTGTGTATTAAAGGGGGTTATGGATTTGCATTCTTTGATGGAATGCCGGATGTTTGGAACAGTTCAGGCACATCCTTGCATATCCACTCTCATACCATCTCTAGGAAATATATATTTCCTTCTGGAGTCAGTCAGAAGGCAGGGTAGATAATGCATCTTTATAGACTAAGTTATATATCTAGAGCACAGGTTTGTGTGTGTGTGTGTGTGTGTATGTATACACACCCCTTAATATATGAAGGTGTGTGTGTGTGTGTGTGTGTGTGAGACAGAGAGTACATGTTATATATACATACACACCTAAAGGAGACTATTTGAAGCAAACAACTTAATAACATTTAATTAATACTGTTTAAGTGCCACAGGAAGAAATGCAGATATGTGCTTAGTTGTCTTTAGCTTTATACTTCGAGTTGTCTCAAAAAAATCCAAAATATAAAACTGAACCCCCTCAACTAAGTGTTGGTGAATCAGCTTTGCTCAATGTCTTCATGCTCCTTAAAGATGACTGGTCAAATCACAGCTAACAGAAGACCTGAAAATGTTCAAACTAATGGCAATCACCTATGTAGCCAGTATTTATATTGTTATTGCCTCAGTGATTTATAGATGAGCTGAAGCATTTAGCTGCTGATTCTAACAGGTCTATAATGCACTTGTAAGTGACATTGTAATCTGTTGTATTGAGTATTAAAATAATGTAAAAAGATTAGCATTATGTCCACTTCAATGGGCAGAGAAAATGTGTCTGAGGCAGGGAGAGTTATACAGATAGCTTTGATAATTACCATATGAGCAAAGCAATTGTGAGTTTATGATTGAAAACTCTTCATTACACATCTTTGTTTTCAAGCTTTCTCTTTCTTCTGGTTCAGCAGAACTGCACGCACCATTGCTCATTTCTAGATTTGCCTTTTCCTGCCCTCCCCGTAGACTAGCTCTGTATAATTTGTCTGACCTCAGAGTACTACTACTTCTGTTTTCATGAACCACTTCTGGTACTGAAGCTGAGGCTGACAAACTTACTGAAGCTGATAATTGATAATTTGCCCCTTAAGTAAACATAAGCT
The DNA here is from genome assembly GCF_052110815.1 of Crocodylus siamensis. Lineage (NCBI taxonomy): Eukaryota > Metazoa > Chordata > Crocodylia > Crocodylidae > Crocodylus > Crocodylus siamensis. Next base: position 86,346,141 of record NC_143396.1, on the reverse strand, counting down.
GTCAATATCATTGACCTGAGTGGGAAGTTGTGAATTTCTTGTAACATAGCTACATGGACCAATGACTAGCTAGAGAAGGAGACTCATGGATTATAGGACAGAGAATATATTTGCTTGAGAGACAAACAACCTGTTATTGCTTTCTGGCTTTAATTAGTGTGAAAAGCAGAATGTAGTATCTGTGTTACAGCATCACTACCCTTCATCTATGAATTTCGTTTTGTCTCATCTTATACTCATGTTGCTATCTTTTTTTTTTAAGATTAAACAAACTTTGAAACTGTATTTGTAAATACATACATAAATATGATGTGTGTAAGAAAGAGTTGGTTAGATTTTTATGATTAATTTTAATGGGTTCAGACCTCTTATTATTTCATGAAAAAGATTTGGGATAACTCGATCTGCATTTTTGCTCTTGACCACATTACCTATTATCTTCTTTCTGCTATGTATTTTTTTTTTTAAACAGTCCCTAAATACCCCTTACCCAAAGTTTATCCAAAAAAATGTATTTGGTATAATCCAAATGACTTCTGCAAACCATGATAGATATTTTGTAAACACAAGTATATTATTTTTAGAGACTCACTAAATACTAGAAACTTGGAGAATAGTGACCAAGAACTTATGTAACTAGTCTTAAATATCACAAATATCCCTCACAAATATGACTTTTGTTCTGTTAAAGAAGGAAATCTAGAGATTATATTCTAGGTAATGGTGCTATCAACATTGTGATTTCAGTTTGATCGACAGTTTTCAGTCACTGATTTCACTGTGGGTTTTTTGACAGGAAGAAGTTGACTAAAAAAAAAGTACATTTGTATTAAATGTTTCATCCCTATGGAGAGGAATATAATAGTATTGTAATAACTGAAGACAAACATGCCAGTACTATTAAACTGATTGGCCAAAGTGTGTCTTACAAACCAGATGTGGCCTGTAGATTTAAATGATATCTCCTGTTGCCAAAACCCATTTTATTGTAGTGAAGTGGGCACAGGGACAACACATCTGAGCATGTGACATTCAGCTTTGATCTGCCTGGCCCAAACAAGCCAAAACAGAAGTAGCAGGAGAGAACTGGGAATTACATGACAGCAGGTTAAGTTTGTTGTTGTTTTTTTTTCAATTGGCAAGAATACTGTTTTTCTCACATACTGTAGGCCTCTAAATAAGATATACACCTTGCTTTGGGAAAGCAGAATGAAAAAAAATATTCTTCCAGTCATGGCTGATTGCTGTTGCTGTGGCTTTGAGAGGGATAATACTGTCTCTCTGTGCCCTCCACCTCCGGGCTGATGGGAAGAAACACAGCAGCCATCTGGCAGCAGCAACTATGTTTTCTTCTCTTCCAGTGAACAAAAATAAGCTTCCCTGCTTAAGACATGCCTTACAATTTGCAGGGAGGTGGCCTGGGGGTGGAGGTGACAACTGATTTTGGGGAAAAGGGTGTGTGGGGTATGCAAGTAAGCATGCCATTACAAATATAAGTAACAGAAAAATACATAACATTTATGTCCATTTTTGGGCCTCCCAGTACAGAAAGGATGTGGACAGATTGGAGAGAGTCCAGCAGAGGGCAGTGAAAATGGTTAGGCAGCTGGGGTACATGACTTATGAGAAAAAGGTGAGGGAATTGGGTTTATTTAGTCTGGAGAAGAGAAGACTGAGAGGGAATTTAATAGCAGCCTTCAACTACCTGAAGGGGGGTTTGAAAGAGGATGGAGCTAGACTGTTCTCAGTGGTGGCAGATGACAGAACAAGGAACAATGATCTTAAGTTGCAGCAAGAGAAGTCTAGGTTAGATACTAGGAAAAACTTTCTCACTGGCGGTAGGAAGGTATTAAAACACTGGAACAGGTAACCCAGAGAGGTTGTGGAATCTCCATCCTTGGTGGTTTTTAAGACCTGGCTAGACAAGGGTTTGGCTGGGATGATCTAGTTGGGGATGGGTCCTGCTTTGAGCAGAACGTTGGGTCAGGTCCTCCTGAAGTTCCTTCCAACCCTAACTTTCTATGATTCTGTGATTTACTCACATACATCTAAAAGGAAAATGAATGTAGTTATGGTTACTATTTGAGGAAATAATATTGTACACCTGTTAAGTCGGTAATCTTGCTCCCACTGGCACTACCAGCTTATAGCTGTCAGTGGAGGAAGCAATGAAACAAATTATTTCTTGTTAGTATAGCATTAGGGTATTGTAGCCATGATGGTCCAGGAATTATGCAAGAGGTACTGATTTCTTTGGGTAATAACTTTTATTGGACCAACTGCATAATCCAATGAAAAATATCACCCAAAGAAATACTTGGCTCCTTGTAATTAGGTATTTATCATTGATAGGTACATATGTATGCATCTTAGTATTGCTAATAAGAATGTTATTAAAGGTTTTAACAACTTCATTTTTTTCACTGTCAGATGTTGAACTGTGTATTGTGATCATTTCATTTGCTTTTTACTGTTTGATTCTGTAGGGCATTATCACTAGCATAGCATTAGTATATCAATCTCCCGGTTTTGTTTTGACTGTTGTCATGATTAGGGGAATTTGGGAGGAAACTGGAGGCTCATATGGTGACAACAGTAGCTGTATGTTAATGGAAAAATATCTAGTATTTGTGCTGAATTCTAGCATTTAAAGTTGGGATTATTTTGAAGATTTGAGCAAGACCCTTAGGCTCTCCACTTCTCAACTATTACTGTTTCAGATCTGATAAGTCAGAAGAAAGATACTTTACCTAATGCTAATACAGTAAACTTAATCTGCCATCTGGAAGCGAGATGGTTCTTTCTTTTTACATACACCGGGTCACTGGTAATTAAAGTTGTACAGGCTAGATTTAGCCCTTCATACTGATTGTGTTAACCTGTTTCTTCAAATTGTGTTCTTGTTATAGTTACATAAATCTCTTGCTTGATTGTATGGCAAAGTAAGTACTTTCTGGGCATGTCTACATGAGATGCTATCTTGCCATAGCAACGAGCTATGCTGCCATAGCTTGTTGCTACGGTAACATCAGTGGGCATGAACTGTGATGCCGATGCTACTATGCATTAGCTTGTTGCTGCTGTTCAGTAGGGTCGGCAACAACCTGTGTGGCACTGGGACTGTGCAGTAACAGTGGTTACTGTGCAGTCATTTAGTACTTGCTTTAAGTAACAACTGCACAGTTGAGGGCACATGTAGATGCACTCTCTGTTGAGAGTAGAGGAGAAGTAGCAGCATTAATCTCACTCCATCTTTGTTTGTTGATTATACAGGATTAACATATAAAAAGGAACAAGAACATATTTTTTGTGGTAAGGTTGACTTAAGTATATAATGTAGGTGTGCAGAATGCTAGAATGGGGCTCATGAGCCAAGTTAAGTAGGACTTATGCTTGAATTGGTCCATTGTACAGACTCAAATTTTATTCAGGCAGCAAATACTATTGTTTTTATTTTAATTTTTTTAACCATGTAAAAGGTACCATTTTTAATGGGAAACTTCAAGAATGAAAACATTCTTTAACATAAAAGGCCAAATTCAGATGTAATTGGTGACACCCTATTGACTTGAGTGAAATCACTAAATCTCATATCAGGCTTGCTTTGAAAAAAACTATTTTAAGTATTTTCTAATGCCTCTGGCTTAAGATCCCTTGTGTTATTTCTTGGAGTTTGGTACCCTTCATCTTCAGTACCTTGTGTGTGTGTGTGTGTGTGTGTGTGTGTGTGTGTGTACGTATGTAAAAAGAGAGCGAGAGAGAGAGAGAGTTACCTGTGTTAATCTCAAGTCAGTTGGAAGGCAGGGTATATATGCAACTTTAGGCTATACTAAGTAAGATATATATCTAGAGCACAGGCTTTCATGAAAACAAGTTCATTTTATCAGATGCTATGAAAGGACATGCAGAAGGCAGAGTATAAGAAGGAGAGAAAAGTTAGAATACAAAAGACAAGAGAGAGAGAAAATGGGAGAGGGGAGGAGGGTGGAGCTAGGAGAGAGAAGCAAACAAGCAGAAAACCCATGGGAACAAAGAAGTCACAAAAGCTAATTCAGGTAATGAGATAAGAATCATAGTCCTGTTTAAACCATACTTAACACAGTCCAGTCTGTAGATCATTTCTTGTTCTGCAGCTTCCCATTCAAACTGGTTTTTAATTTCCTCCCCCACCCCGCCACCCCCGTGAACAGGAATCCTGAGGTCAGTGACGGAGTGTCCACAGAGGTTGAAGTTTTCTTCCACCGACTTTTATGTCTTTCTGCAGTTGATATAAGATCAATATCAACTTACTCTTACGTGTAGAGATTGCCCTGTCTATTCATTGTAGACAGCAGAGGGGCAGTGTAAGAAGGAGATGGTGTATATCAGTGGTTCTCAATCCTTTTTGTACCGGGACCCATTTGCAAAGATCGCTGGTTTGTCCCAACCCACACCCTCCTTACCCTGATGGTGCCCAGCCCAAAGTCCTCTGCCCTGCAATCTTCCCCCAGTGCCAGCAGGCACCTGCCCCCCCCCTCCCTCCACGCACGTCTGATGTGAAGTAGAAAGCAGGGTAAATTTGCATCTTATAAACTAGACAAAGCACATATATCTGAGGTGCAAATCCATGCTGCCTTCTGCTTGACTTCAAACTAACATGGCTAAGGACAGCTCTCTGACTTCAGCCTAACCTGGCAAACAGCCTGTCTCTAAGCCAGTGGTTCTCAACCTTTCTGGACTCCAGGTGTCCCTCACTGGACTCAAGGCTATGTGGCCCCATAACTATAGAAGCCAGTGCCTAGCTGCTTGTAAAGTGGCCCAGCCCTGGGGATGGCCGATTATCCAGGCTGGGAGAAGCCAGTGCCTGCACTTTTTGACTTAGTTGATCGGCTCATCTCCTCACACCTCAGAGCACCAAAGGGTGCCCCTGGCTGGGATTCACTGCTCTAGGCTGCTAGAGATACCCTCAGGGCCTAGGCTAGTGCCACAAAGCAGCAAGTGGCATAGGACAGACCCCACTGGCATTGTGCAGTCCAGAACCAAAGCTGCTGCTGCCAGGGGAAAGTGGTGAGTGAGTCCCTGCAGTGTGCCCCAGGCTGGGAATTACTGAGCACTAATTGGAGCTGGGCTGACAGCTGGGCTGACAGCGGAAGTCAGGCCCTATGATGTGCAACCTGGTTGAGCTAGCCTCTCTGCAGCCAGCGGGAGTGGCACGGTGCCTGCACAGCAGGGCAGCCAAACTGCAACCCCTATTGGAAGTGTTGAGACCATGCAGCTTGGTAGCAGCCATGGCTGCTGGGAGGACAGGCCCCTGCTGCAGCCCCATGGAGAACCGATGGCCAAGCAGCATTGCTGAGCTGCAGTGGTGAGGGGCCAGCAGGCTGGCTTGGGCCAGTAGCAGGAGGTGCTCCAGCCTAGTGGGCTCAGCAGAGCCCCACACTCACCTAGCGTCAGCTGCTGGTCTGGGGCAGAGAGTGGTAGGGCACAGCACACATTGCCCACCCCCACAACCCCGAGAGTTTCCAAGCCCCTGCTCCTCCCACATTTACCTTCATCCAGCTCCTGGGGCTGCTCCCACAACCATGACTGACTACAGGCTAGCCACACCCCAAGCAGCCCCTTGCAGGCTGGAAGCTGCTAGCCTGCAAAGAGGAAACCCATGATTTCGCACGTTTTTCTGTTACTTGCTCACAGCTCTTTGAAATATTCTTGCAACCCACTTTTGGGTCATGATCCACGAGTTGAGAAACGCTAGTATATATGATGCTAGTAGAGTTCCAAGTGAGTGAACCTTGGATGGTGTGCTCCTTATTATCAGGTCTGGTGAGGAAGTGGTCTGTGTTGATGTGGGGACATAGCAGGCATTTTGGTGAGTTGCAAGGCCTGGTGCCTCAGCGAGGATGAGAGTTTGTTAGTCTATTGTCTCAGAGATGCCATTTGAGATTGGCAGGCTGTCTAACCCAGGACAGGCTTGTCCCCATATATTGTGATAGTCATCAACCTTGAATTAGTCATCCTTTTCCAGGAGGGATTGGAGGTCTTAGGTATATGTCTTCAATAATTAAGCTGGGGCTGTACGTGACAACTAGAGGGATTCTGTGGTCCTTGTCTTGGGGTTGGTATTGTAGCAGGTCAGAGTAAGGTCTGAGTCTGGCTTTGCCGATTTGGGTGGCTACAGTTTTGGGATTATATTATAATTTTAGGAATCTCTACTCTAGATCCTAAAGGTATTCATCCCAGTTGGTGGGGTCAGAGCAAATCCTAGAGTGCTACTTAACTGAAGATAATGACAGCAGAAGGTGTCAGTAATAGCTGAAATAATCTCTTTTCTGCACCGATGTATAGAAAATATCAATAGCTAAGTATCATCAGTGATTAACTACTAACTGCTGCATTGTAGATCATACTTAGTCTCTCTGAGAATGCCATTAGGATACAATGAAGTCTTTCGGCAGGTGTGAACCATAAGAAGGAGAACAGATGCAGTGAGGACAGTGCAGCCAATGATCAATGATAATCTGTCTTCTCCCTTCATAGACCAACTGCTTATACACTATCACTGTAGATAGCTCTTTTAATTGCTTTTAAGTGAAATCTTCCCCTTCATTTATGTAGACTAGCCCATAGATACCCAAATTATCCAGGATGCTTATAAAATGGCAATCAAATTTGTGTTAAGCTTCTCCTCTAGTTATCAAGGTTTCTAATGCCATGCTTTCCCCTAAATTGCTAAACAATTCTTTTTCAATATTTCTAATTATCGTAATCAAAAGCTGGCAGCACTCCATTCACCATTTGTTTTACCTATTTGTTATGCCGTTATTCACTTTTTCATGTACATCATAAAAAAAGTAATTTTGGGAAATGGATTCATTAATAATTGTAATCATAATTTTGTAATTTTAATTTCTTTAGCATGGAAGGAATAACATCTATATTACTTTTTAATTAACACACTGGAAATCTAGAAGGTACAAGGGAGCAGGATGCCTTTTATAGCTTAAAAATGCACATTGAGGGTGCATAGGTACAACAGTAATGTGAAGAAAGGGATTAATTAATATGATTGATATAATATAATAAAGTTTACTTTGCATTTAATCTAAAGATGCTAAGGACACGTGGTACATGTCTAAAGATGTTATCCTACAAACACCTACTACTAGGCATATTGCTTGTTTCAGAATATTCTTAGTGAAAACATTAGAACCATTCAAGAACCACTGTTACATATTTCCAGGATAGGGTCCTAAATTAGATCTAGCTATTGTTTGCTATAAAATGCATGCAACACTTAGGCAGCTAGTTCAAACTATAGTGCTGTATTCCAAACAACATTTGGTATTCTGCTAATTATCAAAGTAGGCTTGGAGCAATGTATATATTCACACAGTTTCTTTATATGTTCCCTGACACATAAATGACATCCTGTGTATTGGCTGGTATCATAGGATTCTTACTTCTTACATTTATATAACTGCTATTACTACAGTCCAAATCCCAATCCTGCAAAACATTACTTAAATTCCAATATTTCATTTAGGAATTATGTCTATCCCCTAGCATTTCATTTATTCTCTCCTTTATCTATAGTGTTGTATCTATGTTAGTTTGCTAGGCCAGAGACATTGCCTTGAAATGCCTCGTGGCACATTTGTGTGATACAAACAGTTGCCTGTTGAGTAGCCAGGCATTGCTGCTCGGAAACCCTTTTCCTTTGCATGCTCTTCTTTCAATGTCAAAAGTCACCTGCTCTCAAAACACAGGCCAGGCCCTAAAGGTGAATCCCTATATGTTTTATGCCTAATAAGACCACTTTCATAGATTTTCATAGATTTCATAGACATTAGGGCTGGAATGGACCTCGGGAGATCATCGAGTCCAGCCCCCTGCCCAAAGGGCAGGAAGTCAGCTGGTGTCATAGGATCCCAGCAAGATAAGCATCCAATTTACTCTTGAAGGTGTTCAATGTAGGTGCTCGAACCACCTCCGCTGGCAGACTGTTCCAGACCTTGGGGGCTCGGACAGTAAAGAAATTCTTCCTTATGTCCAGCCTGAAACAGTCTTGCAGGAGTTTGTGACCGTTCGACCTCGTCATCCCTTGGGGTGCTCTGGTGAACAAACGTTCCCCCAGATCCTGGTGGTCACCCCTGATAAACTTATAGGTGGCCATCAGATCACCCCTGAGCCTGCGCTTTTCCAGGCTAAAGAGCCTGTCATCGTAAGATCTGTTTTCCTGACCTCTGATCATGCGCGTGGCTCTCCTCTGGACTCTCTCAAGCTTCTCCACATCCTTTTTGAATTGTGGAGCCCAAAACTGGACGCAGTACTCCAGTTGCGGCCTCACCAAGGTCGAGTACAAGAGGAGAATGATGTCCCGGGATTTGCTCGAGAAGCATCTATGGATGCAAGCCAGCGTTTTGGTCGCTTTACTAGCCGCAGCATCGCATTGCAGGCTCATGTTCATCTTGTGGTCAATGATGACCCCCAAGCCTCTTTCTTCTGTAGTGCTAACCAACGTAGCACTACCGAGCCTATAAGGATGCTACAGGTTTTTCTTCCCAAGGTGGAGAACCTTGCATTTTTCAGTGTTAAACACCATCAGGTTCTCGTCCGCCCATTTGCTGAGCTTGTCCAGGTCAGCCTGGATCACCCGCCTATCTTCTGGTGTGTATGCTTTGCCTCAAAGTTTGTTGTCATCAGCAAACTTGGCCAGTCCACTCCTGACTCCAATGTCCACATCATTAATGAAGATGTTGAACAGTATGGGTCCCAGGACAGAGCCTTGAGGGACCCCACTGGTCACAGGGCACCACGATGAGTGACTGCCATCGATTACAACCCTCTGGGTCTGACCACGGAGCCAGTTTCCCCGCCAGCAGATTGTGGTGGAGCCAAGGCCACAACTGGCCAGTTTGGCCAAGAGGTGATCGTGGGATACCAGATCAAAGGCTTTTTCAAAGTCAAGATATATGACATCAATCTCTTCTCCCTTGTCCAGGTGATAGGTCACCTGGTCATAGAAGGAAATGACATTGGTCAAACAAGACCTATCCGCAAGAAACCCATGCTGGCTGTCCCTTAGAATGTTAGCCTGGGCCAGTCCATCAAGGATGGCCTCCTTAATAAACTTTTCTAAGCTCTTCCCCAGGATAGAAGTCAGGCTAATGGTCCTGTAGTTAGCCGGATCCACTCTCCTCTCTTTCTTGAAGATCGGCACCACATTGGCCTTCTTCCAGTCTTCGGGCACTACACCAGAGCGCCAGGAGTTTTCAAAGATCCATGCCAGGGGCTGAGCTATGACGCTCGCCAGCTCCTTGAGTACCCTGGGGTGCAGATTGTCAGGGCCGGCTGACTTGAAGGTATCCAGCTTCTCAAGGTGTTCCTTCACGAGGTCAGCATTTATGGAGGGTAGGGGATCCCCATCACCCAGATCTCCCTGTCCCATAGCAGGCATGGGCGTCCCATGGGACTGATGAAAGACTGACGCAAAGTACCTATTTAATAGGTTGGCTTTTTCCTGGGTGTCAGTTTTCAGTTGCCCCATCTGGTTTAGCAGGGGTCCAACATTGCCCTTGCTTTTCCTCTGGCTCCCCACATATCTGAAAAAGGACTTTTTGTTGTCCTTGATGCTTGAAGCTAGTTGGAGTTCAGTTGCAGCCTTGGCTTTCCTGGTTTGCTTCCTGCAGGACTGGACCAGTGCAGAATAATCCTCCTTGGAGGTGAATCCCGTCCTCCATCCTTTGTAGGCTTTCCTTTTTAGCCGCAGGAGGTCTGCTAGGTCCCTGGAGAGCCAGGGTGGCTGCTGTGCCTTCTTGCTGCCTTTCCTCCGTATTGGAATAGATTTAGCTTGTGCATTGAGGATCGCTTCCTTGAGAAGCAACCACTCTTCTTGAACTCCCATCTCCCTGGGGTCATGGTCCCTGAGGGTCTGACCGACAAGCCTCTTGAGCTTGTCAAAGTCGGCTTTTCTGAAGTCAGGGACTTCTGTGTTGCTGACTGACTTGCGAGCTTTACGGCAGTTGGTGAAGGTGATCAGCTCGTGGTCGCTGTCACCCAGCTTCCCATCAATCACTAGGACGCTGATTAGGTTGTCCCCCATAGCCAGTACCAGGTCGAGCAGCGCTTTGCCTCTTGTTGGCCCATAGACTTCTTGCGTCAGGTAGAGGTCATCCACGCACGAGAGAAAGCTTTGCGACCGCTCGGATTTTGCTGAGTGATCTTCCCAGGAGATGTCCAGGTAATTGAAGTCACCCATGACAACCAAGGGGCTGGAGCAAGCGGCCTCAGTCAGTTCCCAGGCGAACTCCTGGTCAAGCTCGGGACTTTGAGTGGGAGGTCTGTAGTAGACTCCCACCGTTGTGTCCCCTGTGCCGTTTTTCCCATGAATTTTTACCCAGAGGGTCTCTAGCTGTCCATGCCGGTCGCCAACATCAGCTTACAGGGACATGTAGCTTTCCTTCACATAGAGAGCTACACCCCTGCCCCTTTTGTCAACACGATCCATCCTGTACGGGGTATAGCCCTCTATACCCATGGTCCAGTCATGGGTGGAGTCCCACCAGGTCTCCGTTATCCCAATGAAGTCATAATTCTTTGCACTGAGCAGGAGGACAAGCTCCTGTTACCCAGGCTCTTGGCATTTGGTAAGGTAATTACTAGGGGCAGCAAAATAGTAGTAGTGTGACTAAGGGGAAGTAGCCTTGGACACTCGCTTTGGAGGGCTGTGGGAGACACACAAACAGCAGCTGCTGCTGCTGGCACCTGGCTGGGCCACCATCACTGTCAGTGAGGAGGCCAGTTCTGCCCCATGCATCACCATGCACTAGGGCAAGAAGATCCCTTGCTATGCCTCTGCAAAATAGTGTGCACTAAGCAGTGTAGGGCAGGGAAGCCTTACAACCCATGATCCAGATCCTGCCACAGAGCTGTGACTTTGGCAGCATTTGGCAGTACGGCACTGTCCTTGAGACATGTTACAGTCAACTGCCTTAGTGTAACAGAGAGCCTGGGGCTCTCTGCTCCTTTAAGGGAAGAAACAGATTAACCAGGGAGCACTGCAGGCTATGCTGCAGGCTAGGTTTAACCAGGGAGCACTGCGGCTGCAGGTCACCAGGGCAACAGGCTAATGGAGCAATTAGTAGGCACCTGCTGGTGGTACTGGATACAGGCAAGGCCCTGGGAGCTCATAAGCCCAAGCCTGAGGCTGGCTCAGCGTGTTCTTTCTCTGGCAGCTGCAGGGGAAGGAGGTCCTGCCCAGGAGAGCAAGCCACCCAGGGATGTTTGGCTACCTGCTTTGCTGGCTGCTGGAACAGTGGAGCCTAGGATGCTGGAATAGTGAGTGAAAGCCTAGATTCTTGAAGGGGCAGGGGGAAATTTTCAGGGTTATTTATGTTATAGCCCAGGGGCTTGTGCTTATACTGGAGGTTTGGAGGCCTCATTAGTGACCCAGAGGCACATAACTGCTTCGAGCCCTGCCAGAGACAGTCTCAAGGCTACAGTGAGCATTGATCCTGTAGTGGGAAGATAGTGCAGGGTGCAGCCACACTGGGGCCTGGGGCCCGGGGCCTGTTAGACAGGCCTTAAGACTTTGGGTGCCTGGCTGGGCACAGTTGACTGTAGCAGCCCAGTGAAGGGCCTGGGACTATGGAGGCTGAGCCAGGGGCTTAGGGACTAGTGAGGACCAGTAGAGTGCCAGGGACCCTAGCAGGGGTTCTGTGGAACTGGGGCTACGCAAAGGTCCATGGACAGCCTCTCTGTTTATTCCATCAGGGTGTGGTGGGTGAGACATGAAGGTGCCCAGGAGTGGAGGAGGTCATGGTCATGGAGGCACCAGGGGGCATCATGGCCACCCCTGGGACCCTGACTTGTTACACTGAGGCATTAGTGAAGGAAGTGGGTGGGAGGTCTTGCCTGCACTGCAGTCTGGTACCTGGAGCTTTGATGGAGGAGGGCTGTGCCAAACTGCAATTGGGCACCTGGGCTTGATGGCTAGAAAATGGTATTTAGAGGTTTGTTTTTGGGTATTGGCGTATAGGCAAAGTAGATATGCATTAGATCCCAGGCAACGGCAAGGGTTAATTGAGGTCTAAAAAGCCTTTTTGTGCCTTTAAGGCCCACTGTGTCTGACAGGGGCAAGCAGACACAGGCTGGGGAACTGATCACATGTACCACAGTATTTCATAACATGAGATAAGAGACAACTGCAGGGCACTTGGGATTTCTGGCTTTGGTAGAAGGACCAAATTAGGAGGAACTGGAAAGAACCAGATTAGGATGTGTGTATGCAATGGGTTTGTGAAACAAAGCAATATGCTGACAGGACAGAATGTGGAGAGTATAATAACCACAGAAATATGAAACAGTGGTGCCCAAAGATGTAAAGTCATCAGGAGGGGGAAAGAACACAAGAGGAGGGATTTCAGAGCAGAAAAGGGTCCCTGAGAGGGGAATCTAAAGCCACCATGGACAGAGGGAATACCACCAGCCTGTTTCACCCGCCTCACTGGGGGAGGTGGGGTGGGCCGTAGCCTCCAACCTCCAGAGTGTTGACACCTGACATTCAAGAGAGAACCTCAGGATGAGGTCGCATACTGGCCAGGTGTACCAGATGACAGCCCTGGGACTGGTAGATATAAAAATGTTTGCATTATTTTTAACTGCTATCACTGTGTATCAGTAAAATTTGCTATTAGTGAATGGAAAGGTTGTGATTGGTCTGAGGGTTTTGGGTCCATCTGGAAGAAGATATCTGGGTCTTAAATCTAGTGCCAACAGGTCTTTGGCAGAGTGGAGCTTTACCCAGGCCATGCCACATTTGGGTACCGGTGGCGGTGCCTTCGTCCTAGTATTCACCCTTCTTGGACTCAATCTGGGCGGTGTGGCCACACTGCCAGAAAACATTGTAGACTTCTGGTCTGAAGCACCTAAACTTGTGGTCTGGGCCAGCAGTGATTGCTAGAATTTCCAAATTTTCCCAGGTTGATTGTATGGAGATAATAGCATAATTAAGGCATGGAGCCTTGATTCGGACATGGCACTGGAGTGGTGGGTATTAGAAATACTGAGCTGAACCTTCAGGTTCTGGCTCTTGGCACTGTAGTTTAAATCTAAACAAGCCTTTCCATTGCTTTGTTGTAAGAAAAAGGGAGCACCTTAGTCCTTGTCACAATAATTCTACATACTATAGGAAACTGGGCTCTGGAAACATAATTACATGTTAGTATGAAAAATAATGACAAGGTGCTTTAACACTAGGTCAAGCTTATTTCATTATAATGCTATAGTGGGCACATCTACATGTGACACTGTCATCATAGCAATGCACTATGGTGACGTAATGTCAGCAGTCACAAACTGTGATGCCACAGCTACATTGCTGTAGCAATGCGCCTCTTTGTCATGGTGCATTGCTACGGCAGTATATCAGCTAAAAATAACAGTGTGTGATGTGTGATGCATAGCCTGTTACTGTGCCATAATTCAGTACTTCCAAAAGGAAGTTCTAAATTATGGTGCAGTAACAAAGGTGCTGTAGGGACACGTGTAGATGTGCTCAATGTCATAAGTTCAGAGATCAGGTGAATGTTGCACATTCTTAATTACGTGCTATTCTTCTCTTTGGGCCAGGATGTAATTTATCTGTTAATGAGTGTTCTTTGGAGAGGAGACTTTAAAACAGGCAAGGACTTGGAAAGAAGAAACACTCTTGATACTTTGTGGAACATACGAAATATATGTTTTCTGAACAGTGGGTTGCTTATTGCTACCAAAGCAGGCATGTGGCTAATCTGGCCTTTTATATTCTGGCCTTTAGTTTTTATGTTAGAGCTTGTTAGAGAAATGTTAGTAATAATGCTGGGAGCAGCGTATCAGCTCCTAACAATTCAAATTGTTTAATTTCAATGACATGATTTATTTAAAAACAAAACAAAGATCATCCAAGTGATGTTTTCCAGCTGCCTAGGGAAATATTTTCATATTCTTTAAATAATATTTGTATTGATTTTGAATCCCATACAGAACCAATCAATGGGATTACTGTTGCAGGCAGGTAGAAACAGAAAACTCTCCCTGCCTCTCTCTCACCAATTATCTCCTGCAATTCACAAGGGAATGAAAAGGTGTAAAACTTTTCAGTACAAAGCTGTCATGCTGCCGTACAGCACCAGTCATTACAGGCAACACAGTGCACTTGATGTGCTCAACCTGCATGTAGCTTCAAGACACTGGACATTCTAAAGAAAAAGAAATTATTTTAAAAAGTCTCCTCTTGCACCATTCAACAATACAGATAGATTTAGAATGTAACTGAAATAACAGGAGGCATCAATAGATGTAGTCTGAGAAGCAAGCAAGATCAGAAACCAGGGGCCAGATAGCTGGTGCCAAATTCCAGGGAAGACCCAGGGTCAAGGTCAGGAAAAGCAGAAAAGGAGTGGACACAAGGCTTGCCAGAACAGATAGAGGCTGTGTCAAGGCATGCCTGCAGCCTGAGGCTGCAGGTATGCTTAAAAGGGGTGAGTGGCACTTTTGGCAGCCAGTCCGGTTGCAGAGAACTGGGTCAGTTGCATTAGGCAGGGACCAGGGGCAAGTATGATAATTTAAGTGTTTGGCCAGCCACGGTGACAACAGGGGCTAATAATGTCTCTAGTTAACATTCTTGTCATACGAGGCTGAGAAGGTGTGTGTGTCGTTCTTCCCAACTTTTATGTACTGGACTTAGTGGCCTGTTGCCTATTAGTATATAATTCCATTGTTCACTATCCAAGTTTTCGTGTTTTATAGGATGCTTTTGCTAGACAGGCTGTGACCTGTCAAAACCTGAAATTCCTGATGCGCCAGCATACAATTAACCCTGGGCCTGCTTCCCTTAGTTTGTTCCTGGGGTAATAGATTCATAGATGGTAGGGTCAGAAGGGACCTCAATAGTTCATTGAGTCTGCCCCTCTGCCTCAGCAGGAAGGGGTGCTGGGGTCAGATGACCCCAGCCAGATGCTTATCCAGCCTTCTCTTAAAGACCCCCAAGATAGGGGACAGCACCACCTCCCTTGGAAGCCCATTCCAAATTTTGACCACTCTTACCATGAAGAAGTTTTTCCAGGTATCTAGCCTAAGTCTGCTCTCTGTCAGTTTGTGACCATTGTTCCTTATTATCCCAAGAGGTGTTCTGGTGAACAGAGCATCTCCGATCCCTTGCTGCAGCCCCTGCTCCCCACAATGTATTTGTAGGTGGCCACAAGATCACCTCTCAGCCTTCTCTTGCAGAGGCTGAAGAGATCCAGGTCCTTCAGTCTCTCCTCATAGGGCTTTTCTTGTAATCCCCTGACCATATGAGTGGTCCTCCTCTGGACCCTCTCCAGTCCATCAACATCCTTCTTGAAGTACGGCGCCCAGAACTGGACATAGTAATACAGCTGAGGTCTGACCAATGCTGCATAGAGGGAAGTATCACCTCCTTGGATCTATTTGTCATGCATCTGCTGATGCATGATAAAGTGCGGTTAGCTTTGCTGATGATTTCATCATATTGATGACTTATGTTCCTCTTGGAGTCCACTATGACTCTGAGATCCGTTTCCGCTTCTGTGCTGCTGATAGCGTCACTTCCCAGTTAGTAGAAGTGCTGGATATTTTTGAGCCATAGGTGAAGCACTCTGCATTTGTCCTTGTTGTATTGCATTCTACTGTGTACTGCCCTGTTTTCTAACCTGTTCAGGTCTGCCTGCAATTGTTCCTTACCCTCTAGAGCGTGCATTTCACCCCACAATTTAACATCATCTGCAAACTTGGACAGAGTACACTTCACGCTTGCATCCAAGTCACTGATGAAGATATTGAAGAATACAGGTCCAAGGACTGAACCCTGCGGGACCCCACTATCCACATCCTTCCAGGTCGATACCGATCTGCCTACTACCACTCGTTGGGTGTGACTACTAAACCAATTTGCTACCCACCGGACAGTGTAACCATTTATGTCACAGCCTCTTTATTTATGAGAATGGGATGAGATACTGTATTGAAGGCCTTGCTAAAATCCAAGAAAAGGACATCCACCTCTACTCCTGCGTCTAAGCATTTTGTGACCCTGTCATAAAATGAAACCAGATTTGTCAGACTGGCTGGATTCCCACAAATATGATCCTTCATAATCTTTTCAAAGACCTTTCCAAGGATGGAGACAAGACTGACTGGCTTATAATTACTTGAATCCTCCTTCCTCCCCTTCTTGACAATAGGAACCACATTGGCCCTTTTCTAGTCCTCCAGGACCTGACCCAAGTGCTCAAACAGCCATGCCAGTGGTTCTGCTTCTGCTGGTGGTTCTGCTATGGTAGTTCAACTGTGGTATTGTCTTATTCAAAATGGCTTTTCCAACAACTTTATGTACCTGCCATCTGCCACTTGAATCAGTCCTTTATTTTGTAGCATGTTAAGATTGGATGTCCTGTGTGTCCTTGTCTGCTTCAAGCCATATTTAGTACTGTGTTTCCAATGATTATATTCTCATATAGGTCTTATACCTTCCTAGAAATCTGCTTACTAGGATGTGCACAGATGACCTGATTAGGTTTATACACAGATTACCAAATGCATTTCCACATTCTTGCACATTTTGATTGGTATCATTTATCCATTCAGCCTTTTATTTTAACTTTTTTTTGGTGTACAAGGCCAATATGTAAATAGTGAGAAACATAAACACAGGGTGAATAGTCACCTGTGTGCCAAGTGCTAACAAAAGCCTATCTACCCCTTTAATAGCATTTCAAATCAGAATTTAAGCAGTGCATAGTTAATCAATTAACTAAAATCAATTCCCTGCATCTGTTGTCCCTGAGAAAGGAGAAAATACAAGTATCTCAGAACAGAGATAGATAACAAATCCAATTCTGTACTGCTGAATGATTCTCCATAACCCCATAACTGTGTGAAAACAGCATTCAGAAGGTTTCCTTTCCTTTCCAAACCATTCAATTAACTCTGTAGTGGTGCTGACACAAGGATCCTGAAAATATATTTGCTGTATGCAAAAAGAATGTACTTATCTTATAAATATCCACACCATGCAGGTCTTCTTTTGGATTTTTAAAGCTCAGTGTGAAACAATTCAAGGACAATATTTGATTAACATATTTTTCCTCCTTTTTCATTCTCTTCCCTTTTTACTAATGCAGATAGCTCCAGACCATGACTCTGTACCATGCCGGTCTATTAAAATGCAGGCTGCCTAGGGTATAAATTTTTGTGTTGGCTATTTACATTTCTAAGTTTTGAAAGTTGATGAGAATGGAGAATTTTGCTACTTTTGCAACATTGATTGAACTTCATTTCACGTGTCTCAAAATTATCTTGATTTGTCTACAGAAGAAAGTATCTGTCTTTTACACAGATACTACAGTACTAATGGCTCATCACCAAACCTAACTTCTCTGGTCAGGATTAAGAATAACCACTAGCTATGCAGCTGCTGTCAAGCTTTACCCTAAGGATAGAAGTTGCACACAACCTGGTTAAAGTGAGCAGAAACTGATTTAAACCAGTAACAGAATAGAAGTTCAGTGCACATAAACCACTTTCAACATGACTGAAATTGGCTTAAGATAAACCTGGTTGAGTTAAGTATCAGAACTGATTTAGGTCAAACCAGTTTATGAAATTTCAGTCCCTTCCCTTTGGCAGAGGCTGGCAGGCATACTCTAGCACCCCCGGCTTCTGGCTTGACCCACTGCAGGCATGTGGCTGCATTCCTGAATAAAATTTGAATGTCTGTTCACCTGCTTCTCAGTTTAATCTCTGCAGTGTAGATCAACCTACAAATATTGAATCAATTTAGCCTCAGGGTTTTTGACTGTCTGGACTTAGCTATAGAGTTAATTCTTACATAGAACATGGTATGTCTTTTTGTTTGCATATATTCTGTACTTGTTTACAGTTTGACCTTCACAATATTGTGTATGGGTAAGTAAATCAATTAGACAAAAGTTTCATTAAGGAGAGAAATTCACAAAGTATGTGACTCACTCATGGTTGGGAGAATAAACGCATGACAGTTATCTTAGATTATTATTCTCACTTCCCTGACATACTTTACTAGAAAATGCTATCCTAAACAAGGTATTGCACATGATTGTTAGCTAGAGATGGTGACTCTGCTACAGTAATGTCTAATAGTGGGCCTAATTTAGTTAGCATGAGTTGAAAAAAGTTTGCAGTGAATTCCTAGCTAACCATATAACTACTCATCCTCATTATTCCCAATCCAACAGGTTGATGGAAAACAATAAAGTGTCAATGGGAAAAGACTGTGGTTTTAGAATTGGATCTATACTTATTAATGTTTAACTGCAGAATGCAACCAATGAAGCATGAGTTACCAGTTTTATTCATGAAAAAACTGAATACCAGGATTCCTGCACTGTTAGAAACTGATGTGAGTCACAGGAGAATAAATGATGTGTAAAGAGATGTATAAATCAAAGCAGCAATAAACAAAGACTCAGTCAGATTTAGGGTCACAGGAACTGCCACAACATCAAAGAAATATCTGTATCTAAGGTAGGAAACAATTGCTGTAAGCAGCAGTATTATTACATGCATGGGAACTAAATACATTTTAGGTCATGTCCATAAACTTGCGTGCCCTGCCATGCCACACACACAATTCCCTAGATCCCAGTTACTTAACTTTTGGGACATTCAGCTAGGGATCAAGGAACTTCCTGTTCAGCTGTGAATGCTGTTTAAAGGACCATGGTGCCCTTTTAAATTTCCCACATGCTTGTCAAAGGGGAAGAGGGTAGTTGTGTCATAGACCTCCAAGCTTATAATTGGAATTGGGCAGAGAGCAACCCAAGGTCCAGGACATATCCCTATGTTTAATTTATGGTGTGATGGAAACCAGACACCTCTGTTGCTGGTTTACCACTGTATCATGCCCTAAATTGGCCGAAAGTAATAGGATATTGCAATCAATCATACACTTATCTTGTTAATCATTTAATAAACATAATGTCTGCCAGGGACTCAAAAGTCCATCTGCCAAAATGGGCACAAACAGTGTAGGAATATGTAAAATATTCTCCGGTTTCCAGGAGGGAAACTATAATGTCATTCTATTCTGGTGTTGTTTTATAACTGTTATCATGATGTTACTTAGAAAAAAAGATGTAGGGATATAGTTGCAACTAATTATTACCATATGGTTTTAGAAGAACATAGAATGAATTTCAGGATGGCTAACAGTGCATATGCAGCCTCTACAAAGCATGTTGTCATTTTGTGCTTGTTCATGGCATCTTTTTTAAAAAGTCCGATGTCTTGTAAAGATTGAAACATCTCTAAGAAGATATCCAGGAAATGCCAGATTCTGAGCCTATACTTGCCTACCTGTACATGTTTGTGGGATCCAATTTATGATCATGTGGCTTACAATAAGCTGCATGACCATATATTGGGTTGCACTTGTTTGTTGGGGCTAGGAGCTGTGCTGGGAATCTGATTTTAGTGAGTCAGGGTGTGGAAGAGGGGAGGTTGGGATAGGGAGGAGGCTAGGAAGTGCAATGGGGGCTACTGATCCAGGGGAGGAAGGATCAGGAGGGCTGACAGGTCTGCAGGGAGAGGGTTGGTGGGTCTATGGAGAGGGGTGGGGATGTTCAGCTGGGGTTGGAGGCTTGCGGTAGAAAGAGTGCAGGCCAGGGGCTAGAGCCAGCAGCTGGACTTTCCCCAGGGCTGCACTCTGAACCTATACAGGTGTTTGTTAGATCAGGCTCTAACCCATTCTCAATCTAATTTAGTTCACCTTTTCCTAGTTAGGTTGATCTAGGTATAAGTATAACATCTGGCCATCACATCTGCCCATCGTCCCCTAAATCACAACTTAAGACTGGACCATGTATTTGACATGGCAGTAGTTACAGTGAACAGAAGGTAACTGTGTGATTCTATTGTCAGTGACTAAAATCTCCAAAAGCACATAGCTGTAGGTGCCCATGTCTAGGGGGAGTTGAAATATGTAAAGGATAGTTCAGCTTTAATTGTTTTATAAGGATAAGCCTTGAAAAAGTTTGTCTGAAGATTTGCTCTTGAAAACATTAAGTGGTGTAAATCACAGTCTTTGGCCTTGCCTTCTTGAGGGGGTTTTGGGAAAACAATCTTACAATGAACACAGCCTTGGCTCTTTTACTTCTGTAGCATCAAGTTTTCCTGCAAGATAACTAGGCTGTTATGTTTGGGGTATATCTCAAAGGATCACTGTATTAATGTTATCTTAAATCCCTCAACTGATGCTGAGAAAAAAAAAATACTTAAGTTTGTTTGGAGCTTCAGAAAATTACTTAGGAAGTTCATCCACAATTGCTGAGACTGGTTCTGTCAGTGACTGATGCTTCTAGACCTCTTACTCTATTTCTTTCTTTTTTATTTCCAGGTCTATAAACATGGTGATTCATATCACTTCACACCCTGACTGGTTATTGTGAATAGGATTTTATAGTAAATAGCAGGAGTGCTGTATAAAAACTTAATTCAAGTTGCAGTATGCTGGATCAAGTGGGATTTAGAACTGCAGATTTTTTACTAGAAAATCATATTTAAACTGCAGCTCTTCTAAACAGAAGATATTTTCTAACTGGCGTTTCAAAATTAAACCCATTTCAAGTACATTTATTCTAAACAGAAAATGTGAATGCATTTCAGTTGCATAAAATCACATTCAAATTATTATTCTGAGTGTCAAATGCTTTACATAACGGCAGTTGTGTAATGAAACAAAGATTAGTATACAGTACATGTGAGACTTTTACTGTAATTGTGAAAAAATACTCTTCCGTACAGTAAGTCTAACATTTTCAGACATAAGTAACTAAATTGAGCTATTTAAATCAGAGTTGTTTGAATTTGATTGGTGCTTCCTTCAGCTTCATTGAAAAAGTTGACCTAAAGGTGTAGTATGAGTCTATAGTGACTATGGGCACCTATAGAAATGCAGTGAGACTGCTCTGATGTGCTGTAATTACAGCAGTGGAGTAGACTCAGTTAATTGAGTATGTTGGAACATGGTAATTACTGCACTCCAGCAGACTCCAGCATCACATATATCAGAATCTCCTCACTGAAAAATGTCATTAGGGGCACTTTAACTAAAGCTTCTTCAAAGAACTTTAGTTAAAGTGCCTCCACTGCCATTTTTCAGCGTGGGGACACTGATACATGTGACATTCTGGATGCTTTAATTAGAGCAGCTCTCAGAGCCACTCTAATTAAAGGTCCCACTCCCAGAGCATGCGTTTAAATGCCCAGTGAAATTAGTTGTTGCAGATTATATTTGAACCTATCTAAATTTAAGAGTACTGGGAGAAAAAACGGTTTATGAGGAGTATACTGAATTGGCTTTAACATCACATGGAGTGGAAAAGAGAGAATTCAAGTTATTCTAAGACATATTTCAATAATAAAAGTTCCTAGGTTGGTAAGATGGATGTTTATTGTGGTGGAGTAATCAATATTGGGGCTAATCCTTTCTACCTGAAGGGATTAATTAAAATTATTTAGCATAAACAAAAGACTTGAATCTAAGATTGAGTTTTACCTCGCACAGATCAAGTATTCACTAATAAATTATTCTGAGCAGATAGGATTGAGGGAGCCCTCAAGTTTTTCCTTTTATATCAACTTACCCTATCATTAATCTGCTTTAGTCAAAAGTCACAAGTGAATACCATATATGCTGATTGCTAATTACCTTTAGTTGTTTTGTTAATGGATTACTAACATGATGATACCATAATCAGGATACTTCATTTAACAGTACCGAAATGGCCTGTTTACTGTGCACAGTAGTCTAGACAAGTTGAGAATTTGGACATGCAGAATCAAAGAGTATCTACATTAACTGGATATTGTTTAGAGAAGCGATCTGTGAAAAAAGCTTGTAAAAAAGCAGATGGAGTAGGAAAAATGTGTGTCTGGTGATGGAAACTGGAGACCGATTTATACAGATACAATAGGATTATAAAATACATTTTGCTTTGATTGAACTCAGTTGGAGTTTTAGTTTTGATATCTGTAGGAGCAGAGTTAGACTAATACTGAGCAATTCTGGTAATCTGGTTAGGAAATCTTGGATTACAAATCAAAATAATGTACTCCAAACTTCACTAATAGGTTTGTACTCCAAATTACAATAATATAGCAGACTTAGATGACTCAGTTTTAGAAACATTTTTTCAGAAAAACATCATGATGGAAAAATTCTAGAGAGAGAATGAATGATCTTGTTGGAATGTTGTTGTAGATTAACTCGGTACAATGTGTGGGTAAGTGTGAAAATGTGAAAGGGGAATAGAAATGGTAGATATATAGTAACTACCATACTGTGAACTACCATATCAACTCCAGGATTCAGTGAAGATTAATTTTAGGGAAATATCAAATAAATAATGTTTGCATGCATAATGGATAGTTTGTGTTATATGTTACTAAAGCCAGCAGCAGAAACAATTATTCTGATATTGCTGTAATTTATAATAATGACAATTCTGTGCTGTGCCTGATACTTGCGTGCTCAACTTAGTGATAGCTTTGTTATCCAGTCACCATAAATTCAGGCCATAGAAACCAATACTGTCAGAAAGATTCTAGGGAATAGCCCAAGTCAGGAGAATCCCTGAAAGCATCCTTTCTATAGGAATTGTCTCTCCAGTAAACCCAAGCAACCAGTGACAAGGTAGCAGAGCAGAAGGGGAAAGATTTCTGCTATGGAGGTTGCATACATTTATGTACTTCCCTAGATTCGGAACTTAGTAGGCAGAATATTTCGCTGCTTCTTTTTTGAGGACCCCCCCCACACCTCCACCTTCTGATTGAAGAACATATTGAAAATTCCAACAGTTGAAGCTCACTGCATTTCATTTTGCTTCATATTACCACCTGAGAAACTCATATCTATAGTTAGGTTTAGTGGGGATATCGGCAAATATTTTTTCTTTTACTTTCTGATCTGTTTTATCGTTATGTACAACTTTATGAATGGTAGTTTTGCTACACAGATATCTGCCAGTTTGGCTTTAATGAACAGATTATTAAATTGAGCTTTCCTTTCTAAGGAGGAATTCACATTGAAGGATTGTATAAAAAATCTACACTCAGGCTCTAAGCAATACACCTGCTACATGTTCAGTCCGTCATCTCATTTCTGTATTTCTCATAATCTATGTTAAAACTGCACCTGGTCACAGAAGCAAACTTTGACCCTTAGGCTAGGTACAGACATTCAAAAAGCCTGAGGCAGAATCAGTCTAAGTCGGGTGAGAAAAATATGGCCCGCGGGCCAGATCTGCTTGCCCCCAGCTGGAAGCCCCAGTTTTGGTTTCTGGGCTGGGAGCATGTGGCTGCCCTGGTGTGGGAAGCTCAGGTAAGTGGTGGGGGGGACCCTGGGCAAGGAAGGAACACAGGGAGGGAAGTGATCCCTCCCCGCTTATGTCTGGTGCCCCGCACTGCAGCTGCTTGCAGCCTGCGTGGGGCTGCCTGTGCCCACTAGGGAGAGCCCCACATAGGCTGTGAGCGGCTGCAGCATGGGGTACGCGGCGTGGGGTGGGGGAGGGGCCGCTTCCCCCCAACGCTTAGCTCTTCCCCGGGCTCCTTCCCTGCATGGAGAAAAGCAGCTGCTTGCCTGCCCCATGCCTGGCGCCCTGCACTGCAGCTGCTCACAGCTTGCGTGGGGCTGTCCAAAGCAGGCACAGGCAGCCCCAGGCAGGTTGCAAGCAGCTGCAGCGCGGGGCGCCAGACATGGGGTGGGGAGGTGCTGCTTTCTCCCCCTCCCCTGTGCGCAGCACCACCTTGTAACCCGGCCCCATTGCCAAGCTAGCAGTGCAGAGGGTTACAAGCTGGTGCTGAGTGCGAGGGAAAGGGGCCTCTCGCCCACCCCACGGCCAGTGCCCTGCACTGCAGCCACTCGCAGCCTGCCTCGGGCTTCCTGTACCTGCTCCGGACAGCCCTGCATGGGCTGTGAGCAGCTGCAGCAGGGAGTGCTGGCCATGGGGCAGGTGAGGGGCCACTTTTCCCCATGCTCAGCACCAGCTTCCCTGCTGGTGAGCAGGGGGTTGGGGCTGAGTGCTGCCCCCCACCTGTACCGCGGGGCTGGGGGGGCACTGGGAGTGAGTGGGCGGGGAGCCAGTGGGAGCACGGGGCCCACACCAGTGTCCCAGGGCCAGTGCCATTGGGGCCCAGAGCAGGGTGGCAGGAGTGCAGGGTCCCAGCTGGCAGGGGCTCTGTGGAGCCGAGCCAGTTTCCCCCTCCCTGCTGATACAGGCCAGCCTGACTCCACAGACCCTTGCTGGCCTGTGTCCTGCTCTGGGCCCCACCGGTGCTGGCCCTGAGACATTGGTCCTAAGATGGTGACCAGGGGGCAGGTCACCTGTCAAGGGGTGGGTGTGAATGAGTCCAGTTATCCCACGGTCTGTACCTGTCCGGACAGTAATCTCCAGCTGGAAGTGCACTGTCTCTGGAGCTCCGTATGTCAAAATCCGCCTGCCATGACTTTGATGGTTCCTTGGTTCAGTGTTTTCATTCTGACGCGCATATGTCCAAAAATAAGGCTTCTGGTTATTCCAGGTATGGAGTCCTTGAGGGCTCCTTCCTCCCCTACACCCTCACCCGGGCCTCCGTAACAAATCACAGTTGTCCTTCAAGCCTCCCCCTCTAGGGAGAGTGAAGGCAACGGCTCAAATATAAGAGTCCAGAAATCAACAACTATGAGCCAAACAAACAGTTCCACCCCCGGGCCTTAGGCCCTAGGTTCCTATGTTAGTTGGCTCTAATAAAGTTCAAAAGTCCTTTATCAGGGGGATCCTTTCCTTCCCCTTCCCGGGGATGGCTGTCTGCCCCCTCGGAGTCCTTCCTCTCCTGGGGTGATCCTGTCTCTCGCTTGAGGTGCACTGTGGCTGAGATTAGCAGCCCTGTAACCCGAGCTGCCCAGCGTGCATTCCCAGCTGGGGTTAGGTGCCTCCGGCCGCCACGACTCCCGCGACCAACTTCGGAGCCTATCGCCCCGTTGTCTTGCCCCTCCGGGGCCTTACCCTTGCCCCAGAATGTACGAGCCAGGCGCGTGTCGGTGTGCCTCCACTGCGCCGGGCTTCCGCTGGCGATCTGCTCCTGAACCGGCACTTCCGGTCCCCCTCTCCTTCATTCCGGCCTGGCTTTTAAGCCAGCCTGTTTCGCCGCACACCTGCAACAGGTGAGTAAGCACCCCACCCCCAGGGGCCGCGGGCGGGTTGTACCTGCGGAGCCTTCCGCCCAGCAGGTCTCGGGGGCTTGTCTGCCCCGCTGTACTCGCACAGTGGGGGACCTGTCAAGGGGCAGGATTACCCATTTGGCCCTCGACCGCCTGCCAAAACTGGGTAAGCGGCCCTCCGCCCAAAATAATTGCCCACCCCTGATCTAAGTTATGCTGTTTTCTATAAGCAGCATAGTTTAGATTAGTAGCAAACAGAACACACATTTGCCTTTCTAGAGGGGGGATCTAGACCAGGTTCCACTATTTTTAAACCAGTCTGTGTGTTGAACTTCTGTTATGGGTATAGACCAATGTCCAATCATGTAAATAAATGTCTGTACCTGACCTTAGTTTCTTAAAATGGTCATTTGCATAAATAATCCTAATAGAAGAATTGCATAGCCAGTTCCAATCTTTCTGTTAAGAGAATGGCATTGACTAACTGGGAAAATCATTTATAAAGTCTTCACACACCAATTTTTATTAGCGTCACAGCTAATTTATATTAGCTTCATCAGTAGTTTAATTAATTGTATATTAATGAAACAGCCGTAGAAAAGCAAATGCTATATTTTCATTACTTATGTTGGCCAAAATGTTCAAACCTCACAGCTCCTATTCAGGTTTCAAATCAAAGTTTAAACTTCTAATATATAGCGGCTTGATTTCTAGAAATGTTAAGAAATCCTAGCTCTCACTGAAGTTATACTGATATTTAGAAGTAGAAAGCATTTCTGAAAATAAGGACACACTTATTAAGGTGCCTAAATAAGTATATTAATTTTAGACATCTGATTTTGAAAATGTCGCCTACTGAAAGTAAAACCTGCACATACTTAGATATGTACAAATGTAGGAAAAATGGATTTTACACAAAATGTTCAAGTCTTTTAAATCAGACTTTATGTATGTAGCAGATTCATACCTATTACACTGTTTATAAAATTCTGGAGCTGTGCATTGATCCTGTATTCATACATGACCTCTTACCATTGTGACATTACCCAGAATTGTGCTAAATGCAAAGAGGATAATGTTGTCAGCTATCTGAAAACTGATTTGTCGTTTGTACTCATACAAATGAGTCTGAGTACAAACTCAACCTGGGAGTGTATTTTTGCCAGTTCTAATAATCTAAGATGGTTGACTCATGGTTGATAAATAAATGGAAGATTTTTGAGGGAAATTCAAATAATAACTGTGAAGTTGTTAGTCTTCCATTTGACCCAGTACTTAAGACATGCCCATAGCATCCAGGTATTTCCATTTTTACATGACATAAAATCACCAAAAGATCTCAGATTATTTTGTAACATGATGGTTTTTAGCACTCTGTTCAAATTTCAATTTGGGTAGCTCTCACTGTGAAAGAATCCCCTTTCAGTCTTTTCTCTCAGGTTTTTTCCCCCCACTCTCTGTTTCTTTGTTTTTTCACATGGCTGTCAATCTGGTTGGTTGGCAGCCTTGGCAACCAGGTTGCTGCATACGTGACCACGCAACATGGGGGCTAGGCTTAAGCCCATGTCACTCCAGTAGGTAAATATGATGTTCTTCAAATTCATTAGCTGGCATCAAATAACACCTGTCCCTGACTGGGCCCAGGTGATGAGGTCAGGAGGGCTATTTAAGAGGATCTCTCCAGGAAGGAGAAGGTTGGATATTTTAGAACACACACACACAAGCATGGACCTCAACAGCTCTCTCTCTCATACCCAGGATGTGGAAGTGAGCAACCTACCAGAAACTTAACTAGGAACTTAGTTGACTGTAATCTAGTCGTGTATCAAAAGGCTGACAAACCACTCAGATTTTCTCAATGTTGGTTCTCTTTCTATATTTTGCTATTGGTATTCCTTCCCCACCCTATCCCCCTTTGATCAATAAATCTATCACGCCTCACTGTGTGTGCTTAAGAGGGAAGGGACCTGCTAAGGTGGGCTCAGCTATTTGACTTTCCTCCTGCACAGGAGGCTGCTGGTGAATGCTTCAGGCTAATAGAAGCACCCCAAAATCCTAAGATCTACAGGGCCTGTATTTCCTGGGTGGCACAGGGCCCAAAGACCTGAGTCTAGGTGGTGCAGCGGTACCCCAGGCTTGTGGGTTTGCTCCAGGAAGGGGGTTGGCCAAATGTGAGGTGCCCAGGGAAGGCACTCGGAGCTTGTTTTTTAGTTGGGTGCAGCAAGGCAGGTGGCTCAGCGAAGGAGTGCCCCCTACTGGCCCATCACACTCGCTACTTAATTTCTCCATCATCTTCAAATGGTCATGTCACAAACCTCACCAAATCATGGGGGGGGGGGTGGTTATGGGATGTCATGTTGTAGATTGTTTGTTTTACTGGCATGGAATGTATGGCCTTGGTGAAGAGCCAGTGTTATGGTGTATTGATTTATCTCACTTTTATCATTGTATAGAATATGTTATGCTTTTTGTATGTCTCTATACTTTTTGGCAAGGTTTAATCAAAGGAACTGAGGGATACATACTTGGGTTATTAGGCCAAGGACTATTGCTATTCCCAATTGCAGAGAGAGGGTGTCCATCCACCAGTGGCCCGTAAGTCATTGTTTGCTTATAATGGGAAAAACAACCTCCCAATGACAAAGGCATCTGAGTAAAATGACCTATTGGCAAGAGAAAATTCCGTTGTTCCTGGCAGAAAAGATATTTCTAGAGGATTTTGAGATTCAAGAGGACTTGGGACTGTGCTGATGGTTGGGAGCGGGGAGAATGGAGGTGTGTTGATTCAAAGGCGTTTAGGGCTATCTGTGAGATGAGCCTGGTTTTCAGATTTTCTCAGGCTTTGGAGGAGTCCAGGTCCTCAGCAGTCAGTGATCTCTGAAAACCCTGTCAGGATTAGGTGGTGGTCAGGTAGTCAAATGACAGGGTGAGAAACTTTACTTGTTTTCTTTGTTCTATTGCAAAATTTATGGTATAATTCTTCCCCGCCTTATACTAAATCTTTTCATTGTTTTGTCTCCTTGCTGATTGGAGTGACCTCTTGATGAGTGATATTCTGGGTTATACATTCTATGGAAAGTGGGACCTAACATATTTTTCACAACCCAAACAAAATCTAGCTAGAGCTGGTAGAGATTCCCCTGTCTCAGCTGTAAAGTCTGGTATCAGGACAGCAGAGCTGTGGCTTGTGGGAATAAGTAGCTATCCCAAGGCAGACTTGGTTTGTTCCTTGATACAAGCAGCAGGACAGCAGAGAGAAACTTAGGGCTTGGGAGTTATCCCATGGATCAGTTTGACAGGCTGTAATCATGTTCTTCAATTCCTATTCTAAACTACTGTTTGAAATGATTACAGTCCCTGGAGCTCACTCCACAGCTGTCAGTAATTTATTGGTGATGGCTATGATTCTTATATGGCATATATGCAGTTTGTAAAGTACTTTGGGGTCTTTGTGATGGCATCTTCTCTATGAATGTAAATCACTTCTCATGGTCAGGAAAGATGGGGTGAGTGGCTTTATAACTGCACTATGTATGAGTCAAATTCTTCAAAATTAACTATAGGTATGGCTGAAAGAAACATTTAAGTCTTATAGATAATTGAAATCGTTAGTTTCTTTTTATTTTTACCTCTTTCCATGTCAGCCTTGGCTTTTGTGAGTGGAGGTAGAATATGAAAGAAAAGGAAATGGGAAAATTTAAAAAGAAAGAGAAGTCCTTTGCAGTTTCATCCTCAGCACAATGGAATGGAACATTTTTCATAAGTAAAGTAAAACTCTACAAGAGAAAAGGTATACCCATGTTCCCCTCCATTGTAAGAAATGTCACTCCTTCCTGGTTTTCCATTGCATCTCCAAGGGAAGACTCTACTGTTACTGATTTGAATCCCTTTCCAGATTCTCTTTTGGCTATTAATACACTAGAAGAGCATAGTAGAGGCAAAAATGGGTATATTTGCGTCATTAGGTGTTAAGGCAAACCATAAGTGCAGTATTGGAAGAAAGCATCTGAGGTGTCGATAGTCATTATTTGTTGTGTTAATTGGGGGCTGAAGGTGATAATTCTGAATTACACTGAAAGCCCTAAAACTTTGTTTTATTTAGAAATGCCTGCATTTATTGATTGCGAGTCAGTCTTTCTGGCAACAAGAAGATCCTCATATCTGGATGTATTGCATTGTTTTTCAGTCTCAAAAGGAGTAATTTTAGTTGAGCCACAATATTTTTCTTGTGTGTGTATGTGTTTATATAATGTGTGTGTGTGTATATGTGTTTAATATGTGTGTTTATATAATGTGTGTATGTATGTATATATGTTTGTGTGTATATTATATGTGTGTGTGTATCATATACGTGTGTGTGTGTATACATGTGTGTGTATGTATAACATTAAGTATATATAATATTATCAGAAATGGTTAGAATTCCCCTTCTATTAATATTTTGTTTAATAACTATATGTTTTGTCTGAAATCATAAGTAGCCTTCACTTTGGTATTATCTTTATGTCATATGACATGTTGTTGAGTTTTTTTGTACAATAAATCTAACAGTTACGTACAAATAATCAAAAATACTGGTTGACCCAGTAGCCAATGGCTATAAGACATACTAATTGTATTAATTCTGCCATAATCCAGCAATTATATTTGCTAGCATGAAAGGAACCCTGTGCACCTGCTGAGTACTACATATTTCTCTTGTTGTGGCACCAGGGCTTTGGAAAGGAATACGTCACTTGTCATTGTGCACACATGGACTGAAGCCAGTCCTCACACATAATCCATGTGGATCCAAGGCAGTGATGTTGCAGTGTTTTTTTTCCTCTGTGCTGTATATTTCAACAATACACAGTTTCCTGGTGTTTTACTGATTTTGAGCCACCACCTTTTCTCTTGCTCAGGACTATGGTCAGTGGCATCAGATTCATAAGCAACTTCATTGAAATCTTGATTCCATAAAAACATGTTTTTTTTGTCAAAGACCGCAGAAAGGTCAGGATTGACCTTCGCCATTGCTTATACACTGTAGGTACAGAAATATGAATGCTTTTGACAGCCTGTGGTTGTACTGGCCAATTCAACCTCTTCCCTTCAAAATAAAAAAGGCAAATTGAATACCCAAGTGAAAAATAAAGGGCCAGATACTATTCTATCTGTAGAGCACCTAAGTTAGTCCATTAATGCATATACTTTTGTAACACACCATCATCAGACCCTCACAGCTGAGTTGCAAAACTCAATAAGTAAGAGGAGAACTCATGTACCTTTTATTTTAACATTTCAGATGATTGAACGGGTGGGGCAGTTACAATTAGATGTCTAAGTCCACTAACATGCTTAATAAGTGGAACAGAATTTGAAAATCCCTGCATTCAGATCAAACTCAGTAACTGGTCTGAGTGAAAAGGTATAAATGGCATGTCCAGTGTTGCATTCATTTTCCATCTCTTTGTGCACATACATATAAGAGCTCCTGTCATATATTTCAAATATCTGCTTGGAAAGGTGTAATATTGTTAAACCCAGGCAGTAAAGAAAAAAAGTGGTACTTGTAACTTTAATCTTTCAACCTGTCAGAAAGTATTAAGCATAATTACCACCTGTCACACTGCCAATAACGCATAAATGCACAAGTCAGGTTAGAGACCTACAGAAGAAATATGCAATTTTGGAAACAACTGCACATGTATTCCTCATTTTTCCCAGTCTTCCATCTCTGTTACAAAATTTCTGTTTATAAACTGTTGGTCCACAACCTATTATGTTACCATATATGACAGGAAAGGTTCACTCACTGTTGTGAAAAAAGAAAAAAGCAACAATTTAAAAAGGGGGGGGGCATTTATATACCAAATAAAGTCTTCAAGACATTTTCTCATATTTCAAAACGTGTCAACTATAACTTGCCCCTGGGTTGTGGCATCTAGAGGTATCCACTATTCAACAAAAGTATTCCCAGCTTTTACTCGGGGGAGATTTTCCTATTAAGGCTAAAATGTTGGTCTGCTTTATTCATTCTGGATCTTTGTTAATACTGACCATGAATTCTAAAATGGTAATTTTTCATGTGCCAAAAGCAAAGGATCCATTTCAGCAGCATAATGCAAAAGAGCGCTTAGATAGCAAGTGCTGAGCAGACAGTTTCTTAGTGCAGTGTTCAGTTTGCCACATAATTTCAAATACTTGTTTAGGTCATTTTCCTCCAGATATGATTAGTGTTTCAGTAAACAGACTATTTCTGACATTGTCTGGTACATTTCTTTGCTTTCATTTCAGTAATGGCTTTAAACATTCCTCTTGAAATAAATTCGTCATGCCTTTGTTATTTAATTAGCCTTCCCTGTGCATTGATTCTAAAACTGTTTTGCAATGTCTATTATTATGTATTTGATGAAAAAAAGAATTCAAGAGCTACAAAACCTTAACATTTACATCCTTGTATTAATGGATTTTGAGGTCCAAAAGGTGTAAAGTATCTGAAATAGTAAATATACTGAACATTGTATGGAAACTTAATTTGTGATAAAAGTGTGGTCAAATTGCAACAAGAGTTATCTGTAGTCATAGGGAAAGGTTGTTTTAATGTTCTATGCAATTACCTTGGACTACTGTATATAATGTAATACAAAATTATGTTTTCTGTAGAATTTTATCAGATGCTTCCAAACTTGTGAAAAGGCTACCATCTTCTAACAAATTCTATAGTTCTTCAGAATACTTTGAATAGATCTCTTATATTTGGATAAAATGCACTTTAATTTCTAACAAAATCCATGGGCTTTTCCACTGGGATAATAAACTATGTAGTGATTTAATTTGCCATGTAGCCTAAGCCCCACTTACAAGCAAAAAACATATCAAGATAAGGATTTTAATTTCCTGAAAATGTAACTATTCCATCAAAACTAATTACTGTCGGTTTAATCCGGGGCAGGTAATTATTTTGGCTGGAGGGCTGCTTAATGAGGTTTGGTGAGCTGTTGAGGGTTGCATGGGTAGCCCCGTCCCTTGACAGTTGCCCCACCCCTTGGTCACTGTCTTAGGACCCTCACTCTTCACCTTTTCCACCAGAATTCCCTCCTCTTGTCCCCTGGAAATACTCCTTTTGGGATAGGGGCTTGCCATCTTAGAACCAGTAAACAACAAATCAAACACTAAGAGTCAAACACCTACTAAAATGTATTTTAATTTTTTTGCAATTATTTTTGTCATGGTTTGTGTTTGTGTACTGTATATAGAGGTGACTGTATCATAATTCAAAAATAAATGCCTAGTCTTTTATATTGTAGGGGTTATTATATTTATATGTAGGGGTGTGTGTACGGTGTGTGTGTGTGTGAGTGCACATGGTAGGGTGTGGGGTTGTGCATGTGTGTGTGTATCGTGGGAGGATGGGTGTGTGTGTGGTGGGGTGTGGAGGGGCTTGGGGGGTTTGTGATAGGATGTGGCTGTGTGTGGGGGGCATAGGATATGTTGGGGGATTGTGTGGCATTTATGGGGTGGGGGTGTGTGACTCTGGAAGATGTTGGTTTCTGGAGCACCCTCTCCTCTCTTGCAGTCAGTGCAGGCAATACCACAGGATGGGTATGTGTGTGTTTGTGTGGGTGTATGGCATTTGTGTGGTGTAAAGGAGGGTGGAGAGGGTGGGAACTTCCCCACACTGACTGCTGCCATGGCACAGCAGCGAGTAGGGGTTCTGGTGCTAGACTGTGGCTGGTGCTGCACATAGCAATGAGGAGTGCAGCCCCCACTGGGTCATCTCTATTGCTGGAGCTCCCCACGCTCACATGGCATGGGAAGGAAGCCCCAGACATTGGAGCTGGCTGCAGTGGAAAAGGCAGCTTTCCTCTCATGCCAGGGGGTTTCCTCCTGTGTAGTGCCCCCCTCCCCTTCCTTACTTGCTGCCCAGAGGGAGTGGGATGCCAGGGAAGCCTGCAGCAGCAGGCGCCCTGCCTGGTGCTAGCAGGGATGGGTCCTTCCTCCCATGAGAGTGGGCATGAGGCATAATAGGGTATGGTGGGGGAAGGTGTAGGTGCCTTGCTCCCACCCTCATGGGTAGAAGGTCTGGGTGGGGTACAATTTGTTCGTGGGTGCCACAGGCTGAATTAAAGTGCTGGGTGGGCTGGGTCTGGCCCGTGGGCCATACTTTGCCCACCCTGGTTTAATCCATAGCCAGACAAAACTCTTGTGGAAGTAAATGAAAGAAGATTGAAAGATAAGTTTTTAAAGAACACAGGAAGGAAGGAAAGAAAGGATGAAAGACTGAGAGTGATATGGTTAGAAAAATCTTTCAAGAAGTAGCTCTTGCTCTTATTAAATTGAATCCTTTTTTATTATAAAAATTACAAAAAATATACAATGTTTGATTTGAAGATGAGATGTTTGCATTTCTTTTTGTAAGAAATGAATAGAAAAAATCCACTTGTGTACTATAAAGACTAATTAATGACTAGATCCTGCTTTGACAGTGTTTTATAGCTAGACAATGTTTTAAGTACATTGTAAAGGTAGTTTCTCATCAGATTGGCTGACAGTTATTAATATCAGAATTTAACTAGGAATCACTCTTCATGTGTTCCATGTTTGCTTCCTGTAAAGGTGAAGACAAAGCATATCAAAATAAAGATAGCAAAGATGACAAATGGAATGTCCTTGAATTGCAATTCCTAAGGCATATGTAAATCACATGATTGGGTAGGTATTACTTGTGCTTGAATCAGCAACCATATTTAATTTTATGTGCACTTTATTGTTTAATTCTTACGTGTACTTGAATCAGCAACTATATCTAATCGTACTCCTGAGAAATGTAGAATGACTTTGTTTTTGTGCTGATAGCACTTAAGAAAGGTGGCTTGAAAGCCCTTGTAAATGAAGTATTTTGTCTATAAAACAAAAGGAGTAGCAACATAAACATTCATATTGCATCTCATCACTTTTTAGAGGTACCACGTTCAAAGAGAAAGGAGGAATTTTTTTCCCTATTCACTTGCTATCTCCTTTGTGACACAACTATCAACTGTGTTGGTAATATTGCTTATGGATAGTCTTCCACTTAGAATTGAATTGATATCATCAACACATTTCATATAGACTGCTTTACATGCTTCAGATGACCACAACATTTGGCATAGGTGAACTGAGCCAGATCAAACTAGTGATATGCATATGAAGTAAGTCAGACAAACCATATGGCAGCAGCAAAACTTTGGTCTTTAAAGAGTCCTATCTAGCCAGAATTTCTAAGAACGTAAAAAATTAAAATGTTCTTTGTTATATGTAACAAAGAATGTAAACATATGTAACAAAATGTAACAAACCCAAAAGTATCCTCCAACATGTAAGCCCTGCTTAACATTTTTTCCTAAACAAAAAACCATCCAAATCAATAAAGACATTTTTCAGATAGCTTCAAGAGATTTTCCAACTTGCTTCTTGTATTAAAAATTATAATTTCTAGTGAAGATTAATAGTCTAGCAAGTTGCTGTATAACAACAAGATAAAATTAAATAAATGGCTCAAGGTTGGGAAACTTATTTTTAATTCTTGGTTATACAACAGTGTGAGGGAGCGGCAACTAGGGGCGGCCGTGAGCTCCCTAGCGCCGCCTACCGTCACGTTAGGGTGACGTAGCACCCTCAGAATCTCGCCCGCCACGACTTTGATGTTAAGAAATATGATGTGGAGGCTGCCAGTTTCCCTAATGGACGGTCTTGTTAGTCGTCCCTATTCCCAGACTGGGGATTTTAATAAGCGTCCTGCCTTAAGGGCAATGCGTGCCTCCAAGCCTCCCCCTTAGCACGCCCCAAGCCTCGCAGCTATTCCGGGGGACGCTTGTATGGTCCCTCGCCCCTCGGGTGCCCTTGTTCGCACTCTCGGGCACCGGGGCTCTTCGCCCACCTGGCGCCTCCTTGGGTCGGGCCCCAATCTCTGGCCCGTTCCCCATGCCCTGGGCCTATCACGCTGGCGCCCAGCCACTTGCTGGCGCCTCCTGTGTCGGCTCCACCAGCGCCGCTCACTACCGGCCCCCCCTGGGCCGGGTTCTAGCCGGCGCCTGGCTAATCGCCGGCTCGGTCTGAGTCTGGAGCACTCTCGCCGCCCTAGCCTCGGCGCCCCTGGGCCGGCTCACTCTCGCCGCCCTAGCCTCGGCGCCCTCGGGCCGGCTCACTCCCTGCGCCCGGATCTCGGGTCTCTCGCCACCCTCGGGCCGGCTCACTCCCTGCGCCCGGATCTCGGGTCTCTCGCCACCCTAGTCTCGGCGCCCTTGGGCAAGCACTACCGCCGCCCTCGTCTCGGCGCCCTCGGGTGGCTAGCTAGGCTGGTCTCGCCGCACTAGCCTTGGCTCAATCGCCGCCCTAGTCTCGGCGCCCTCGAGTGGCTAGCTAGGCTGCTCTCGCCGCGCTAGCCTTGGCTCAATTGCCGCCCTAGTCTCGGCACCCTTGGGCTGGCACCACCGCCGCCCTAATCTCGGCGCCCTCGGGTGGCTGGCACTATCGCCGCCCTGGCCTAAGCTCTATCGCCGCCCTGGCCTCGGCGCCCTCGGGCCGGCTCACTATCGCCGCCCTAATCTCAGCGCCCTTGGGTGGCTAGCTAGGCCGCTCTCGCCGCGCTCAGTCTCTGCCCTGCTCCGGGCCTTGCCCTCTCGGGCTGACTCTGCGCCTCCTGCGCTCTGTCACTGCTCCGCTCCAGGGTTAAACACCGCCCTTCTGGGCTGGGGTCTGTAACCCGCACACTGCGCCTCCCTGGCGCAATACCATGCCCAGCCGCACTGACACTAGTGCCCCTGGCACTGTGCCTCAACTGGGCCCTGGGAACCCCCAAGCTGTTGGGGAGCTCCCCTGAGGCCTCCTCGCTCCCCTACAGCCTCCCCGGTCCTCCGGAAGTAAACTATAACTTAACACTCAAGCCATCTGGCTATAACATAAGCAGAGGCTCCACACGCCTAATAACTCCACGCCCCACCAGGGCTCTCAATCCTACCTCCAGTTAGGGCGATCCTGTTCCCTGCATCATTGCAGCCGGTTAGCGCGATGAAGTAGTAGCCACTAACCCCGGCCGCTCAGCTCAGCCGCAGAGCTCCTGCTCCTGCGGCAGCCAGAAGGGAACTGTGTCTCAGGCTCTGGCCTGAGCTGGTCTTAAAGGCCTGGCCCTGCCCCCTTCCGGTCATGTGACCACCTGGTTGCCCCTGGCAACCAGGCACCTGAGCTGCCTGGGTGATTGGCAGCTCTGCCAATCAGCCTCAGAATCACGGGGCACCTCTGTGACTCCGTGACAAACAGATAAAAGAACATTTCACCCTACGTGTCCATTATCTGCTTGGGAACCATGGCTGTTTTCTGTATTTCACTTTAGGGGTAAACTTTATAATATACATTTCTTTAATTCATTCATAAATTGAGTGACACTATAAGAGAATACTTCATGTAATAGGGAGGTTGTAGAAATATTTTACTTACTGTGAAAAGAGACCAATTTCTTGGAACAAAGTTTTGAAGCTATCTGAAAAATGTCTTTATTGATTTGGATTTTTTTGGTTTTGGAAAAAAAATGTTAAGAAGGGCTTACAAGTTGGAGGGTATGTTTGGGTTTGTTACATTTTAGAATGACAGAAATAAGAGACATGACAAAGCTAAAGAGCTCAGACCCAATCACCTCCAGATTTTTATTTTTTTTGCTTTAGAGAGTAGAAATATAGGTCACAAGCCTAAATCTAGATCCAAAATTTGCAGTTAAGTTTATCCCTAGCTGAGGCAAAAATATTCAAAGACCAGTAGATATAGTGCTAGTACCCACCCAATGCATGGTGGGGCAGGGTATTGGAGCAATATAGGATAGGGTCACGGGGTCTGCTGACCCTGTGCCTGTTGGGACTATGCTGTACCCAATCTTTACACACAGCCACGGTTTCCCGATTATCTCCTGCCTCGTCTTGATGTCAAACTAGTTAGTGTTGGGAGATAGTTTACCTCAGCTGTATGTTATTAATGAAGAAGTATCTTCTTTCAGGCTCCAATCTTCCCTCCACCCCATTCTAGCACCATCCTGTTGGTAACATGTCCATTATGCCCTTGTTGTCTATGGGGGGTAGTCTTCAGTCTGATTTGCAAAAAAAAAAAAAAGGTGTATAACTTAAAGATGGAGCAGGACCAAGGTAAGTCCTGTCAAATTGAGTCCTTGCTCCTTCACACTGAGCCTGCTCGTCTTGAAACAGCGCAGTCCTGGGGTTGCGGGTCTTACTTCACTGCTCAATCCTTGTTAAGAAGTTAGTTGGAATAAGAAGAAAACAGTGTAGTCACTGCATTAAATTAGCCAATTTGTATACCAGTACCAGTTCAGTTGCAAGATTTAATGTAAGTTAGTTGCCTAAATATTTTCCCTACTTCTTAGAGCCTACTCCAAATTCCATGCTGTATCAGCTACACTAAGGGTGTTTTTACATGTGCTTCAAGTGTGTGTGTGTTGGGGGGTGGGGGGCGAGAACTCCAAGAGCCACTCTTAATAAAAGTACCCATAGCATGTATCAGCATCCTTGGACTTCAGAGTGGCAGTGGGGGCATTTTAACTAAAGCTCATGGGATGAGCTTTAGCTAAAGTGCCCCTACCGCCATTTTGAAGTATGAGAATGCCGATGCAACAGATGCAGAAACTGCTGGAGGCATGCTAATTAGCATGTTCTGGCAGACTTGACTAATTTAGTCTGTTCTGATGTAACTACAGCATGTTGGAACAGCCTCCCCACATGTCTATAGGCACCCTAACAGTAATACTTGATCTATGTAGCTTAGAGTTTACCAGGATAAGCTGAGCCTCAATCCCAGCAGCAACTGAAGTGTACATATATTCAACATTGACAAAATGTACATTTTCATTTTTAAAGTTTGTGAAGAAAAACCTCACTGTAATAAGAGTGGTTTCTTGCTGAGGTCAGACAGACAGACTGAAAGAATGGCAATTTGTTTTACATACTATGTTAATTTTGAAACTTAATGAGGATGTCAGCGTTAGGTATTATCATATATTAAACAATACAGTTAACAGAAATATTTATGGACTTGTTGGGGGAGTCTGAATCTATGGGTAGTCTGTGGGTGGATTCTGAGCCTATTCATGTGATTCCTGATGAGAAATGAAATACGTGGCCTATAGTACACAAAAACTGATATGATTTCCTCCATGTATATAATATTGTAAGGAAATAAATAAGTTGTGGTGGGACAGTAGGGGGTGCTATTTCACTTAGCCACCCACCTCACTGTGCCTGACCCAAAACCGTGCTTCAGGAATCTCCCCT
Source organism: Crocodylus siamensis (assembly GCF_052110815.1). Classification (NCBI taxonomy): domain Eukaryota; kingdom Metazoa; phylum Chordata; order Crocodylia; family Crocodylidae; genus Crocodylus; species Crocodylus siamensis. The sequence continues at coordinate 86,307,636 of NC_143396.1, read as the reverse complement.
GGGGCACTTGCATCTGGCTGCTCCCCTTTTGGGAGACCTCCCGCAAGCCTGGGGTAATGCTGTCACCACCCAGGCACTTGTCTCAGTTAGGGCTCTGTGCAGCCCAGGTTACACAGACCCAGCCAAATGTGGGGGGTGCTTGCCCCCTGGAAATATTTCTGGGTGCTCCTTATAGCCTGGAGCCTCTCAAGATATTCTCAGGTAGTACTGAATTAATTAATAAACAGCTGTGCACTGCTAAGAGGAAAAAAACACGTTTCTGACCCCTCTCCCCTCAGGCATTCACAGCCAGGCATGCTGAGCCAGATGGCTTTTTATTAATCAGAGAAGAAGAAAATGGGGGAGGATAGAGAACAAAGGAAGTTTAAAAGAATAACAAAACACCTTGAGCAATATAGAATAAATTGAGCCTTTCATCAAATTTGGGTTCCAGGACCTTTTTAACACACATTTAAACTCACTTAATCCTAATATACTGGCTAAGTTTCCAAGTCTACTCAAAGTAAAATCATCTAGAGCTTCTCTCCAGAGGTCCAAGCTTCTCTGAGTCCCCACAATGACTGCCTGTACCCTTCCCCAAATGCCTGCTGCAGGAAAAGGAAGAGCAAGCTCCCCCCTCTCTTAGGAATTTTTTCAGCCCAGTCCCTTAGGTGACCAGGCTCTGTTGCCTAGGTGACCAGGTGGACCAAAACCAGGCAGTGTGGGGAAAAAAACAAAGCAGTTTGGGCTTTCCCAATACAGATGTGAGGCTGACTGAGGAGGATTTCTTCTCACCTCCCTCTTCTTTCAAATGCCTATGCCTGTTGCCTTACAGGGCTGTAGGCACTACCATTCTTTGTTTAGAGAGATTATTTTCAATACCAAAAAAGTTTTTAAAAAGTTAAACCCAAATACCATACATAGGACTAAGTATAACAAAGAAATACCCATATAACAACAGAAAAATGTGGGGAACACAGGTAAAGGGGATACAAAATATCCAAGGGGGAGCACAGGAGAAAGGGCATGTGGTGCTGGAGTAACATGGGAAAGTAACATGCTTGGGTAACATGGGACACAGTGCCAGGAGGCAGAAGGAGCACAGGGGAAAGGATGGTGGGAGAAGTGCAGGTGAAGGGAAGAAGAGTATGGAAGGGGAGCATGGAGTAATGGGTGTGCAAGGAATGGGTACACAGTGCAGGTGGAGTACAGGGAAAGGGACACACACAGTAGGGGGATCATGGGGAAAGGGCACATGCAATGGCAGGGGGAACTGCTATGCCTCTGGCTCTGACCCTGACTGGCTCAGCTTGGCTGGAAGCTGGAGCCTGGAGCCAGAGCTGCTGATACAGCCTGGCTCATTTGGGTGCTCCATGTACCTGGAGGATACTAAACAGAGCAGCTGCAAAGGTAAGGTGGGGGGTGGGGCTGGCACTAGACAGGCACAAGTGGCAGGAGGGAGAAAGCACCTGGCAGGGGGCACAGGTGGCAGGGAAACAGATATCGGGGGCAAGTGGCAAGGAGGGGACAAAGGTGTTGTGTCAGGCTGGGTCAGGAGAAGGGTCCGGAGAAGCTGCCAATGTTTGAAGGGAGTGTGCAGAGTCTAAGTGTACAGAAACTAGGAAGCCAGAAGGCAGGAGATTGGTCTGGGGAAGCAAGCCAGAAATCTGGAGGGTAAAGCAGAGCATAAGGTCGGGAGGCTACCCAGGTCAGGTGTCCATGAGATCAAGCAAGAGTTGGGTCAGGCAAAACTCAGCATCCATAGGTAGGCCAGGCTAGGAATCTGGAAAACCTGTCAGGGAGCCAGTAGGCAGATCCAGAACAAGTCAGTGGTATAGCAACCTATACACAAGGTTGATGGTTGTTGCCTAGACACTTCCTCGTCTGGGTCAGGGGTTTATATTGGAAGGGTTGAAGAGTCAGCTGACTTTGGGTTACCACTGTGGTGGCAAAGAGTGGGTGGAGGCCACCTGAGTCTGCCCCAACACGCTACTGAGTAAGTAGGAGACCTGGATGAGCAGGTCAAATCCATGGGAAGCTTTGCTAAGCAGGACAAAGTCCTAGGGTCAAGGCTACTGTTTGACATTACCCCTGCCCTCAGTGGCCCCTTCTAGGGGGTGCTTATTCAGGCTTTACTGGATGATCATTGAATTTTTGCACCATATCAAGGGCGGGAATGTTTTCCATGAGCTCCCATGTGCATTCCTGTGGCCCAGAATCTTCCCAGTCCACTAAGTAATATAGATTTCCTCATCTCTACCTTGAGTCTAGAATATCATGGACTAAATATTCTTTTTGTCTATAAGTCATTCTGCATGATGGATGAGGTTGAAATCGGTAAGAGAGTGAGTTTTTCATGTAAGGCTCAAACAGTGACACATGAAATACCTGATGGTTTTCCGTTGTTGGCAAAAGCTGCAATTCAAAGGTGACCAAATTAATTTGTTGGGTGATATTGAAGGGAACAATGTAATACAGTTTCTGTTAAGGTAGGTAGATACAGAAGTATTCTGCCTACAGCCATACTTTTTGTCCTACTGAGCAAGCAGGCCGCTGCTGACAATGTTGGTTTGGATGTCTTTTGTAAGGTTTTTTTCCTTTTCTAGATGACTCTTGGTGGGAGAGGGTTGGTGTTTTTTTTTGGAGGGGAGGGGGGCGTTACTTCCTGCACATGTTGTACCCAGTCCAGAGCTACAGAATTATCAAAGGTAAAAAATAGGGCAGGTGTAGCTGAAGGTGGAACCCATAATTAGCAATGAATGAGCTCTGTCCAGTTGAGGAGTGCATGGAGTCATAGGCAAACCCTGCAAATGTGAGCAGAGAAGCCCAGTTGTTTTGCTGGAAATTCTATAACAGTACCTCTGATGCCATCTCAATCTGATTTGTTCTCTCAACTTAACCATTTTTTGTGGGTGGTATGCAGATGAGAGCAGGGCATGGACCCCCAGCAGGTGTAGGACATCACATCCAAATTGGGAAATGAACTGGGGCCTGCAGTCAGAGATTATGTGGTATGGAGACCATGAAAGCACACCACATGATCTACCCATGGGCAGTGTCTTTGGGGGAGGGCAGACCTGTACATGGGATAAAGTCTTCAGGCATCTCTAAAATAAACTTTAGTGAAATAGCAGACTAGGGTCAGAAGAGAACAGGAAGAGACTGGAGGAGCCCAAAAGGTTTCTGCCTGGGTCTTTTAATGTGAGTGCAAATATCTCAGGGACATATGAAATCTCAGACTCTCATGCAGGCGTGGCCACCAGAAGAATCATATGACCATAGATCCCAGTGAATACGACCCCCTCCCATACCTGGTAGGGCTGTCAAGAGAGGGTGGCCTAGTCCTTGGGGAAAATTTCCTCTTAGGTTGCTGTTCAGAGCAAGGTTAGCAAGTCTATTGGTTATGTGGCACCAATGACACTGTGTGGTTTCAGAATAGGGATGGAGTCAGCTGGCACCTTCACAAGGTTGGTGTCATGTTCTGTCTTTTGGGATAGGACATCTTCCTTTCCATTTCTGAGCCCAGGTTGATACATAATTTGGAAGTCAAAATGGGAGAACGAGTGCCCGGCACAGATGCCTCTGATTGAGAGCTGTTGCCTTATGGAAATACTCTAAATTCTTATGGTCTGTGAGAACCTGTGTCTTGTGCCATGCTCCTTCAAGGTAATTTCACTACTCCTCCTCTCCATGGACTGAGAATTTGTAAAGGTGGGGAGGCTTTTGTGTCCTAGTGAACCTCAAAACTATGTTCACTGGAGTCTCCTGGCACAGTCACTCAAGGTGATCAGCTCGAAGGGGATTTTCCAGATAAACCAAGGTCCAACCCCAAGTCCTCAATCATGGATCACATGAAAGAAAATGTCAGGATATCAATGCGTATAAAGAAAGAAGCAGGGTGCAACAAAATGGAGGTCTCCTATCATCTAGGGTTCTCCCTTGCTGGGCTTACATGTCCTCCATGTCAAGATTGTGTGGTTGCTGTTACTACATGCCAGCTTCATCAAGTTAAACAGTCACATGCAGGTTTCTACCACAGGAAACAGCATGCTGTCCTGTACCAAACTCTAAAAGGCCTGCATTATGGACCAGTGGTGCTAGAGACAGGACTAGTGAATCCAGCCACAAATCTGCATGCAGGTGAGAGTAGCCTGATGGTTGTCTTACACCTGGGTTGAGAGAAGTGCAATTCACCAGCTGCTACCATGAATGAGCAGTCTTACTCAGGGTACCCTCTGCTCACTGTACAAGGGGAAGGGTCTAGAAAAGGTGCCCTAAACCTAGGCTGTCTTATCTGCTCCTGGCTGGATAGCCATGTCAATGGGATTGCACTCTGCAGTCGAATACATCATAAATGATTTTCACAATTTGGAATTTTTGCACCTTAATGGATAACCAAAACAACAAACAACAACCAAGAAGACCTGCCATCATCTCCTGGGAGCTAGCAAGATACAACACTGACATTGCAGCTCTGAGTGACATCAAAATGACCAGATAAGGGTCAGCTGAGGGATGAGGGTGGAGGCTACACCTTCTTCTAGAAGGGGAATCTAGCCCAGGATAGACGAGTTCATGGTATCAGCTTTGCCATGAAGAATAAGATCAATAATCAACCTACAGAACTCTCTGTGGGCATTAACAAACATCTTATGATCCTTTGTCTTAAGCTCAACAGCAACCAGCATGCCATTATTATCAATGGATATGCCCCAACACTTGATGCTGCTGCTGGTGTGAAGGAACATTTCTACTGTTCTACAAGGAACAGTGAAGACATTCTAATACTTGCCAGGAGAACAAAGAGAATCCTCAGAGATTTCAGTGCCAGTCACTTGTGACCTGGAATTCTGGAGCTCTGGAGTGGTACCATGGGGAAGGAAGGAGTAGGGAAAGCCGATCCTAATGAGTAAATGCATGGATCATGGTTTTCTCATCACAAACACCATCTTCAGACAGAGTGACAAATACAAGAACATATGGACACACCCTCACTCTAAGCACTGCACCTGTTTTACTATGTTATTGTTAGAGCCTGTGATCGAATGGATGTCCACATCACTTGAGCCATGCAAAGAGCTGATGATGACTAGACAGATCCATTTCATATTACTTCTGGCTTGCTCCAAAACACTGAAAACAGCCAGAAGTAATACGAAGGACTCCCAACACCAAATCTCTTCAAGACCTGAAGGTCCATCAGAGTCTGCTACAGTGTCTCCCTGTCCATAAATGAAGTCAACATTGAGGAATTTTGGAAGGGGTTTAAAGCCATCATTCATATGGCCTTTCCTGAATCCATTGGCTGTATTACCCATCAACAAGACTAGTTTGATGAGAGTGATACCAAGTTCCAAGTGCTTGACTGGAAGAAAAGGGCTCATTCTCCTTGGCAAGATGACACCATCTCAGCAGAAGAAAGAGATGTATCAGCTGCTCAGAGGTGGATCCAAGAAATCAAAAATCAGTGGTGGTAACATAAAAAACAAAGAGATCAAGATCTATGCTGACAAACATGATATGCATAATTTATTTTCCAGGTAACAAAAGCTACATGTGGCCCAACTTCCCACAATCCTACTTTCTTGCAATCACAGGATGGCTGGACACTCCTCAAAGACAATGAATCTACTCAAGATAGATGGAAAAAGCACTTTGAAGCACTCCTGAACCATGAGTCAATTGTAGCAGATACCACTATCAAGTCCATCCATCCCCCAACACCCTAAAAGAGGATCCTTTGCCAACCCTCCTATCCTAGAAGAAGTCTGGCATACCATCAAATAAACTAAGAACAGGTCTACTGGATGGGTTGCGTATCTGCTGAAATCTACAAGGCTGGTGGTGAGGACTCCATGAATTTATATTATTCATTTAAAACAATGAAGAGACCCATGGGGACCTGAGGAATGCCAACATCATGACTATGTTTAAGAGTGGAGATAAGTCTGTGCATGGGACCTATTGAGGTATCACCTTTCCAGAGCAGGGAAAATCTTTGCTTGCATCCTCCTAACCATTTTCTACCTCTTGCTGAGGAAATCCTGCTGGAATCTCAGTGTGGTTTCAAACCATCCTGTGGGGCAACTGATATGAACTTTGCTGCCCTCTAGGTCCAAGAAAAATGTCAGGAACAACTTCAGGCCTATATATGGCCTTCATTGACCTCACTAAGGCCACCTCCATTATGGAAAGTATTGGCTAAATTTACTGAAAAAGTCCTGAAAAGTGTATCAAAGTCCTGAGGCTTCTTCACAACCAGATGACTGTAAATCTCCTATATAGTGGGTCAGAGACAGAACTATTTGTCATCCAAACTGGAGTCAAACAAAGTAGAGGTTTGTTCTGGGCCATGCCATTGGGAGAGCACTGCACTCATCATGGTACTAGATGCATCTGTTTCTGCCACAAATGTCAGGGCAGATCCATATGAGCAAGCATAGGGGCAGAAGTGTAGGTATGTTTCAAGTTTTCAGATGTTTCCTGGGCCTCTCTGGACCAGTAGAAGTGAATGTTCTTCAACAGTAGTGTAGAGATTAGGCTTACTACTTGGGCAAAGATGGCAAGGAATCTAAGATAAAAGTTTGTGAACCTTAGAAATCTTTGAAGTTCTTTGACATTCTGGGGGGCTTCTCGCTTACAGATGACTTGGACATTCCAGGGGTCTATTTGAAGGCCTTCAGAAGATAAAATGAATCCAAGGAACTCTATCATCTTTTGGTCAATTATGTATTTCTCTAATTTTGCAAAAAGGGTGTGTTGGCACCGTGTTTCTAGTACTGTTCAGACATGTGTCAAGTCTTGCTTTAGGGTCCTCTGAGGCTATCAGTATGTTGTTAAGGTAAGTGATTACAAATCAGTCTATTAGGTTTTGTAGCATGTTAATGAAGTGTTGGATGGTAGCTGGGTCATTGGTGAGCCCCAAGTGCCCATATGAGCTCAAAAAATATATTTGCATCAGGTTATAGGCTTCCCAAAGATCAAGTTTGATGAAGACACAAGCCATTTTGAGTCAATAAAGCAGTTTTGAAATGAAGGGTAGAGGCTACTGCTTATGGATGGTAATCTCAGCCAGTACCTGATAAAACGTAAGTGGAGGCTCCCATCTTTTTTTTTTAATGAACAGTATGGGGGCTTTCATGGTAGACCTGTGTATAAAGCCCCAGGCCAGGTTCTCTTCCAGTTACTCATGGAGAGTGGAGAGCCTGGGTTCTTACATAGTATAAATACACGCCACTGGAATTTTTGTTCCTAGCTGTAAATTGATGGGACAATCACCATCTTAATGTGGGGAGAGATTATCCATATTTTTCTTTTCAAAGACATCTGCAAACTCCTGATATTTCCTCGGCAAACTGATTTCAGATTTTGGAGACAATGTCCCCTGGAAGGCAGCAGCAGGTGGGCGTCTGGCTTGGATTGTGGGATGCTCTGTCCCCCTAGATTTCCAACAGTGTTGTTGATAATAGTCTGAGTTCAAATGGACCTCTTGAACTTTCTACCTGATTAGGGGGTCATGGCACATGAACCAGGGAAACCCCAGGATCAAGGGGCAGTGCAAGAAGTGAATGGCCCCAGAGCATATGGTCTCCATGTGCCTATGGAGGTTCATCTTGAGAGTGGTACTATCCTACTCCATGGGCCCTGAACCCAGGAGAGAGACATCTATGGTCTCTTCTTTCAGGCTTGAGCTGCCATCTTAGCAGGATTTTTAGGGCTCATATATGAAGACCTTTGCAGGATTTTTGGGGCTCTGAAATTTCCATGACCCGAGTCGAGCAGGGTGGTCAACACAGGGAAAGAATGGTCTGCCCTGTTACTCAGAGATGGGCAGATAGTAATAGCTGTGAGGTTTCCATGGGCTGGGTTTACTGCAGGCTTCATGAACAATGGATGCATTGGGGACTTTGGATGACCCAAAGCTGGCTCCCTTCACTAGATTTGGGACCACTTATTTACTGTGACACCCCCTCTAGGCGCAGGTGGTGACTCATGTCCTGAAGCCCCTGGAACAGCAGCACAGCTCCTGCTATTGGTATCTTTGCCTTTCCTCTGGTATGGGGTACTGAAGCCCTCTGTCCACTAAGATTGGCTTGGGAGCAATCATAGCAGGGTGAGAGGAGGAAGCAAAATGTATTTTTTCGCCTATTTGCATTCCCAAAAGCAGTGGTCAATCCAGACAGCCAGATCCACAAATGCGTAGAATTCCATGCAAGCCAGTTCATCCTTAATCTCCTCCTGCAGACCCTAGCAGAAATAATTGGGTAGCCTCACTCCACTGGGTGTCTGCTTCATAGCAGTGAAAGAGGGAAGCATAAGCTGTGACAGAACCTGCTCCTCGATGCAAAAATCATAATGTGATCTCCACTGTCTGGGTCCGGTGGGGATCACCAAACATAGTCATGAATTCCTTGAGAAATGCTTCCCAATCTTGGAGGACAAGACTATTGTACTCCACCAAGGGTGTGGTCCAGTTCAGAGTATCTCCTGTGAGGAGACTAACAACTAGACTCTCTTGCTGAGTTGCAGCAGTAGAGCTCAGGTTGGGCTACAAATAATAAGCAGCATTGAACAAGAAACCCCCAGAACTGCAGCTGATCACGTGCCCCCCATCATGCTGTCCTGATGCTTGCCCAGCTGGGGCGGGGCACCTGCAGGACAGAGCTGTGGCTTATCCAGGGAGTGGGGGGAGGGGTGACTCCCGCTACTGCGCACCGCTCATTCGGAGGCAGTGCAGTGGGTCCATCCTATGCCTGTCCCGCCCTACCAGCTGCTTAGAGCACAGCCCAGTGCAGGCCTGGCCTTGCCCACCCCACCCTGTGCAGATCTGAGGGCGCACAGCCTCCCCATGCCCTCTTGGATGAGTGGAGGGAGCAGCAGCTGGAGTCACTGGATAGGCCCCCAGAAGAGCAGCTACCAGACCAGTTGCATTCAATGGTGGGAGCTGCCCCCCTCTCTCCCCGCACCCCCCAGATGAGCCACGGCTCTGTCCTGTGCCCAACCCACCCCAACTGGGCAGTGCTTGTCCCAGGCCCTGCCCCAGTCCCAGCCTCACTCCCTCCCTCTCCGCCAGGGCATTGATCTGCCCCCCCATGCCCCTTCCCTCTCTTTCCACCTCAACAGACTTACCAGCTGGATGCAGCTGTATCACCAAGCACTGTAAAGTCAAAACTCGTGCCAGAACATCAATACAGGGTGGCAATTTTTAAACATTGTAAGTGCTGTTTGTTGTAACTCAAAAAGTTGTAAGTCAAGGACTGCTTATACATTAAGGTTATTTGAAACAGAACTGCCTCCATTTCCATTAAACACTTGTATTAACATATTCTTGGTAACTTACCTGAGGAAAGGGGATAGTGGCTGATCCATCGTCAGCAATTGTGAGATGTTCTCAAATGGATTCTAAAATATCAATTCTGACATTAGATAGTGATGAATACAGTTCTAATATAGTATAATTTTGGGAATATAACCAATGATAAATCCCCACAAGATTAAATAAAAACCTGCTATACTGTATATAAAATAAATTACTGTATGATAATACATCCTAATTTTAATCAAAGTATATATTTGTATGAATTAGCATTTAATGTGGAACATAAAATATAGATGCTAGAATCTGATGCGATATACCTGATTTATTAGTTCCAAAGTATAGTAGCTAATGAATTGAGACACCAGTGCACACTCACCAGTACAGCAGAATGAAGGAAGTGAACCTAACATCAGCAGAAATGTTAGGGATATTAATGTAGTTTTTTTAAGTCCTCGATAGTCAATGACCTAGGTTAAATGGATGGTTTATGAGGATTAGAAGAGAACATGGTATCAGAAGAAGGCAAGATACTCCCCATGTACCTTATAGGAAAAAAAAATCTTGAATGTGAAGCATCAATATTTTATATAATCCAATTTATATGCTATTAAAGAAAGTACCATAATCTTTTCAAATTGATTTTTAAAGGAAATACAAAAATGAAAAAATATACAGAGAAACTATATATGAGCTATGTACATATCCGTCATAAACATGATATAATAAAGGGGAACATAAAGGGGCAGAAGAGGGAAGGTCCGAAAAGAAAAAAAAAGTGTACGAGGACCAACATTTTAATTACTAAAATATTCTAGGAACCCCTCATAAACTACACTATACTTTTAAAAATAGTTAAAGTCTGCTAAACATAACTCTCTTCACAGATTCTAGCTGTGTGATCTCATTGTATTATATGTCAGTCTTTGGAGATGTTCCACTCTTCTAATGCAGTTATATAAGGGTGCTGAAACATGTTTAAAAAATAAATAAATAAAAAGCAGCAGCACATTAAGCACATTACTTTGACCAGGGTCCTTATATGAAAATGCATTACCAAATTTTAATTTCTAATTACAACTTCTACTAAAAATAAGTATAGATTTGGAGTAACATTTAACATACCTATAGCTCCAGATTTATTTGCCAACTTGAAAGAAAAAGAGGAAAAGAAACCAAAAGTCTTTCTGGATTGTCAGCTTGTATAAGAAACTTGGGGAGATTGTTTTACATAATGTTATATGTAAATGGTTTTATGTAACTTTATATAAAATTACAAATGTACAATAGCATTTTTTCGGCACCATTGACATTTTTTAAAATCAAAAGTATCTTCTCAGTGCTCTATACTGGTATTTTAAAAATCAAAGCTTTACAGCATTCCATTAAGAAAAAAACGCTCTGACCACTTTACTAGTATTCAGAGAAACAGCACTATAAAAGTTAAACATGTTCCCATTTAAATGTTAATGCAAGACAGATTGTGATTATAGTCCAATGAAGAGATAGAAAGTAGAAAAGTTTCACTTTTGTTTCCAATAGAATCTGTATGGAATAGTCACATGGTCATTTTCTTTCAGTCATTTCTATTTCTCTGTGAGTACATTAAAGACGACCCTTTTTTTTTTTTAAATTAGAGGATAAAATATATCTTACTAGGCAATAATACATCCTCCCTGTTATTTTTAAAAGATAAGCTGTAATTCAGGAGGAATAAGTTCCAACTGGTATACATTATAACCACAATACAGCATATAGTCCCCAATGGATTTTAGCAGTATGATCTCCATTAAAGTTAATGCGCTGCACAATTCTTTGCAAATGTGATCAGCACTCATTGCTAAATCTCTAATCATCAAAATGCAACTACCTTGACTTAATATTTTACAGTCACTGAAGAAAATTTCAAGGTGATTGTGTAGAACATTGGGAAATTTAGAGTATTTGGTCTTATTTTGTGTTGTACTTTTTATTGCAGAAACAATCTTTAACAATATAAACAGGAAAAAAATCATAAATACTAACAAAACAGCTGAGATAAAATATACTGATGCACATTGAATATTATACTGGCATATGAGATGCAGTACTATAATGGGAATATGAGAAACACTGTAATAATGTACCAGCAAATGAGTGAACTAGGCCTTAAATTTACATTTTATTAAAGTGATTCAGCATATACAAAAAGCATACAGTTGTGAGGACTACAGAAATATTATCATCAACAGTCTGGTTAGCCTTGTATATCACAGAAATACCATAATATCAGCAAATGAGTGTGGAATTCATGACAGTTTATTTTCCTATATTTCATATTTATTAGGATACAAGTTTTGCAATGAAGGTCATAAATATTTCCTTTCCCCACTGAAAAATATCTCTTTGTTTTTCATTCAATGGCTATATTGCCATAAAAAACAATGGAACACCCAATATCTGCTATGTATAGATGAGTATGTGCCATAAAGTATGCATTATGCATTATAATTTCCTTAACCAGGCAGCAGGCTACTTCAGGAATTCCTAGGAAAAGATTCCTTCAAAGTGGAGACAAGGCAAGGAAACATAATGCGGCAGGTGTGAAAACTATCAAAAGTATCAGTGAAGGTGAAATGAAGGTCCTACATAAATATTTCAATCTAACAATCTGTAGAACAACAATGAAATGTCAGTAAGATAGGGGTTTCAAGTTGTAGAGAGTTTGAAAGTGCTAATGTTGCCATTTATTGATTATTTAAGTCCAAAATACATATTGTATCCTCCCCTCACTTAATATTTTTCTTCTTTCTGGGAGGGAAAATGGGAATTACTACACCGGATCACACCACAACCTAGCAGCTTTTCCTGATCATATGGGCAATGCCTTATGGTTTAGAGCAGGGTTTAGCAGCCTATGGACCATGGGGTGGATCCAGCCCATGGAGCTAGGGGCCTTTGGCAGTGTTTCTGTTGTGGAGGGCTTCATCTTGGTGGGTGAGAAGTGGCTGTAGAAGCACTGTAGGGTGGGAGAAGTTGTGACAGTGACTGTGCAGCAATGGCAATGGCACAGGCAAGATTGGAAGCAGACCATGAATGAAGCCAAGCTCTGTGAGAGTGTCCCAATATTGCACAATGGCAACCCTGGTTTACAGGAAGGTGTAAGAATCCTTTGGTAGACAGATGTGGAATAACTTGCTCTTTTATTCATGAAGTCTCATCCTGATATCTAGCAGCGACTGGTTGTAACATAAGCTTTAATTTAACTCCAAGATTTTCGCTATCCTTAATTATAACTCTGAGTATTCTTGAGATACACGTAGGTATCAGTCCCTTTTATGAATTGTGTTAGGTTCAGCATCCCCATTCCTTATGTATAGGGACCTACTGAATTCACAGCAGAAGTGGCCTGTGCAGCAGCTCCTTTAATCTTGCAGGTCCCCCCCGCCCCCCTGTGGCCCTCCTGAGACACCCCAGTGGCCCTCCTGCTTGCTGCTGACTAGCCAGCAGGAAAAAACAGCACCATATTTAAAACTGTGTTTTTTGCCTCCCTGCCAATCAGAAGCATGTGGTAGGGCCTCTCCACCAATTGGTGAGGGAGGGGTACACAGGGGGACCTCCCAAATTAAAGGAGCTGCTGCATAACCTATTTCTGCTTTGAATTTGGTAGATCTCTATTTATGTAAGTACTATCTTGTTAGCCTTTTTTGACTTCTGCTGCCCACGGAGTCTTCGTGTTTTTTTTCTCTTCTGTCTCTTTCACATTTTTTTCAATTAATTCCTTTCACTTGCTATTTGGTAGACCTGAAAAGTAAGAATGACAGTGCTATTCCTGAGTGCCACAAGTCCTGGATTAAGTTCCACCCAAAATACAAAAATTGTTTTCTTTTAAGCCACAGCACAAGCACGTGCTAGCAACAATGCTGCTTTTTCTTCACTCATTCAATGGTTAGAGCACTCCCGTGTGGTGTGGGAGCCCGGGGTATAATTCTTTCTCTGCCTGAGAGGATTCAGACCCACATCTGTATGGAAACTGCCCCACCAGCAGGCTGCAGCTTCAAGAACCATTTGTGCATTTTACAGTAAACAGTCATTTGCTAAAATACATAAATAGTTCTGAAACAGTGAAAAGCATCCAGGTCTCCTCTTACAGGTGGATGATCTAATCATTAGGCAGTACAGTAGTTTTCTCTCCTCCCTCTGACTATATTCTTCCCTCCCTGCCCCAGTTTGGTATAATGAGTATTTCAGTATTCTGTACCGTATTGTGATTCCCCATTCAGTGTGCCAGTTTTTGTGGTTCTGAGGAATCTGACTCTCCCCACAAATTATACAAGAAGCACCCAAAGTAAGACTATGGGTTTCATTATGGTAGCTAAGCATAAAAATTAAGGGTTTGCAATACTTACCATTATGGTGTCTAAATCCTTTTTTGGGTATGACTTATGGAACTTTTGAGTATTGTACCCAGTGTCCCTTGGGTGTCTGTTCCAGTGTGAGTAGAGGTTGATAAGAATGTTGTAGCTTTGGCTCTTGTAGCTGGAGGGGTAACATGGGTAGGGACATTCAGAATGTGAAACTGTCCAGGGAAGCCAGAGAAGCATGTTAGGTATGCTTTATGCTCCTGCAATTTATTTTGTTTCTAAAATTAATATAAAATACTAGAATAACCTGCCTTTTCATGGAAAAAGGAATAAGCTGTAGACTAAAGCTTAATATTAGGGTGAAACTGTCTACTTCTTTGTAAAATTCAGGAAGAAAAAAGAAAGATCAAAGCTTTTTGTATTTCATTGCCTGTGAAAGACAGAATTTAATTGTACCTCAGCACTCCTGTCAGCGGTGTTGCCATTGTTTAATACTGTTTGTAACCACTGGGTTCAATAAAACCATTTAAGTTGACCATTTGTAAGACTGTTTCTTTCATGTTATTGTAATCTAGGTATTGGATGCCGTCCCCAAAATTCAGTGTGACAATAGTAACAGTGAAACTGCTTGTAGGATGCCACTGACTCAAACTCTACAAGTTTGAGGCATAGGGTTGGTCAAGGGCTCTACTTTATAACCTAAATAATATTCCTTAAATGCAGTTTTAATATAAATTACATTATTAATAAGGAATAATTTAAAAGAACAGTTGATTTTGTCAGGGGAAATATAAGGATCTTTGAACTAACATTTTTGTATGAAATGTCCGTCTCTGTACTGTTCATGTAAATGTCAAGTTACATATCTGACATACAAAAAACTAGAGCTCTTGGTTCCAAAATGATACCTTTTATTAGACCAACTGGGAAATCACAATAAATTGTCCTTTTCTGCAAGCTTTCGGGATCAAAGTCAAGGGAAAAGCTCTGGGAAAAGTATAGATGGTAAAAGATCGTTAAAAGTCCCCTTAGGTAGGAAATAAACTTTAGTTTTGCACAGAGAGAGCTGAAGATGGAAGTCTGTCCCTCTGAGTCAATGACAGTGTCTTTGTGAGCTGTGTTGAGTAGCAATTAGATGTGTAGATCAGGTAGAATTCCTTCCCTGGAGGTGTTAGATGGCAGGCAGGGAGGTAAAAAACTTTCTTGTTGTTCTGCAATGAAGTTTAAAATCCAAATCGGCTAAAATTTGGCATCTTCCATGTTTCAGGCTTGTGCTTGGTAGTTGTGTTGGTCTGAGACAAGAAGACATACAAAAAACTAGAACTTCTGGTTCCAAAATGATACCTTTTATTTTGGACGAATAAAGTCCAAAGTCTGATGAAGGGACTTTGATCCTGAAAGCTTGCAGAAAAGGACAATTTTCTTGCGATTTTTCCCAGTTGGTCTAATAAAAAGTATTATTTTGGAACCAAGAGGTCTAGTTTTTTGCATGATTTCTTGTCTCAGACCAAGATGGCTACCAAGTCCACCTAAGTTACATATTTGATGTTTAAAATGAATGTGCACAGTATGTTACAGCATAGCAGATAGCATTTTCAAAAGGGGCAACGTAGAGTAGAATATCTTTCTGACGTGCGGTTTTTTTATATGCCTAACTTGCTTTTTTTTAAATGGGACTTGAAATCCTAAGCCATTTAGGGAATGTCTGTTTGCTTCATGGTGCTCTTGTGCAAAGCACCCAGAAGTACCTTTTACCAGCCATCCACAATTTTGGCAAACTCCTTCTACAGACCAGAAATGAGACAAAAACTACCCTAAGGGGTTGCCTGTTGCTGCTATGAAACAAGTTTTTCTTTCAGTACAAAAAGGGAATGTACAACAGTTCAGTGATTTGTTTGCAGAAGAGACCTGGCTATTCCATGTAAAGATGAGTACCATATTTAGTCAAATATAACATGAGGTCCCCCTCCACCCCACCCTCCCCTGCCAATCAGTATGGTGGGAAAAATCCCCTCATCTTATATTTTTAAACAAGGTGGGGAAAGGAGCACCAGATGGCTGCTGCAGCTCTGAATCTCGCCCTGAGATTCGGATTCACAGCAACCTCCTGCCCCCACTCCACCCCTGCTTCTCCAGCTGCTGCTCCTACCTCTTGTTCCATTCACATCTTTGGCTGACCTGGAGCTATATAGGAGACAGGGACAATCTCCTGTATTTGGCCCATCCCAGACTGAGGACTGGGGTACTCCCAGTCTGCACAAGGAACTGATACAGCATAGCTACCTCTACATGGAGACAGCCTGTCTGCCATGGTGTGGGAGGAGAGAAGGAGTAGCTCCCTATCATTCCCTAGCTGGACAGCTTGCCATTGAGATGACTTTGTTGTTTTCCAACCAGAGGCCTGAAATACTTGTATGCTTCTCCTCTTGCCATGTTTTCTAGCACTGAAAATTTCCCTGAATTGAGCACCTGTCCATACCCAGAGATTTTGGCAGTGGTGATGTGGAGGTATCCTCATGGTAGCTTCACTGTCATATTTCTGGGCTTAGTGCATATGGGCTGGGAGTGGGTGGGCGGGGGTATGAGTTTTGCCAGTTATATGAAAGCATCTGAGGGAGCAATATGTATACATCCTCATGCCCTTCAGAAATTTTTTTGCATGACTAATAAAAATATGCTTTATCTCAGACATTCCTCTCTTTTGACTAGTTTTTTTTTTTTCTGGGAGAGCTAGAAATATCCAGTTCATCTTCCCTACAGATCTTTTATTAAAATGCATAACTGATGGGAAAAGACTAATATATTATGGCCATTGCAGACCTGGGTAAGGACATAATCTGATGAAGTTTTAACTTAGCAGGCACTAAATTAATAGCTTTCCGTGATAATTATAATAAGCGGTATTGATGTTCAGAACATGTAGTAATTTATAGGAGCTGGTTTTTGTTTGGCAGTATTCCTGCAAAATAAACAAAACATGAAAAATATTTCCCTAAACTTCCCTTGACAGTTTTACATCAAGAATGAGCATGGAGGAGAAGGTGGGAATGAGGCAAAACAGAATTATATCATTGCTTCCCTGGAAAACAAGAGTGGTAGCCATTTGTGAATATTGCTGACACAAGATGCACAAGAGAGTTTTATTTCATGGAACGGTTGGTTTCTCCATTTACATTATTTGTGGATCAGTACACAGGCAAGGTTCTTGCTTTCAAGCTTTATTAATAAAGCTATTAGTAAACAAGGGAAAGGTTACTGTTTTTCAAACAAATGAGGAAGGAAATTGTTTTTCTGTCAGGTCTCCACCTGAAAGTCTCATAGTACATCAGCATGCACTTTACACCACTTTTAACTCCAGGAACTCTAATGGGGTTTCATAAAGTCTAAGTTCAAAATTTATCTATTAACTTTAATGGAAACTGCACATAATAGAGGGCAGAATTTTGGTCATTATTTCCAGCTTCCAAGATGTCAGGTTTTCTTTTTTTTCTTTTCCCTGGTGGAGAAGCCCTTTTCTCGAAGGTATTGTTAATCTAGTAAGATTGTCACGTTTGTGTCAATTTGAACTTACAGATCTGTTCCAACCTTATTTATTAAAATTCTTTGTACAGTTCTGGTCATCACATCCTTCTAATGATATTGGAAACCTGGAGACAATTAAAGAAATGGCAACTAGACTTCTTCAAGTTTTGAAAGATATGACTTAAAGAGACTTGAAGGAGCTCAATTTATGTAGTAGGGAAGAAAGGTTATTATAGAGACCAGAATAACACTCCACAAATAACTGCAGGGAAATAGTATCAAGGAAGGAATAGGAAGGGGTATTCACCTTATATGAAAAATACTAGAAGTGTTTTTTACAGAAAATACTGTAATGACCTAACGTTAAAAATTGAAACATTCAGGTTAACGTATTAGGAAAATATTCGTAACGATGAATGAATAGGCTTTGGAATAGACTACTGCTGAAAATCATGTGGTGCATGAATTAATTATAGAGCTATGAAGAAGGTATTTTTATATTTTTTTGTGGATTTGGGGTAGTCGCACAAGATTTCTCTTCATTTGATGATCAATAAAATGGAGCAAAAATGTGCATCTTACAAGGCTGTTGTGAGAATAAATTGTTGTGTGAATGTCTATAGTGCTTTGAGGATATAAAGTGTAAAGAAGGAATATTAAGGAAAAAAGCTAAGGCCACAGAAATAAAAATCTTTGGGGAAAAAAGTGGGAGACCTGTCTTTTATTGTTAATATCATTGTTCTGCTCTTTTGTGGCAGTGGAGATATGAAGCTAAAGGCCAAAATAACAGTTTGCTAGGCCTAGTTATGATCTGCATATTTGCTGAGTCTTGAAAACAGTCTCCTGATATCTTGAAGCCTTTAGGTTAGTTTCTAAAAAGAAGGCCTATAAAGATTTCTCTATTCCCTTTTCCTAGCAGATGAGAAACCTGAGTTTCCAGGTTCCTACTGCATTTAATGGCTTGGTATACTCATTTGTTGCCTATAAGTGAAATTTGAGGCAATGTAAGTAGAAAAATATAATGGAATCTTCCAGATGTATAAGCCAACCCTGATGCCTAAGGCTATCAGAAGATGATTCAGACTGATGAGCCTATGAGGAAAAGATTGCCTCTTCAGGTGTTCATTTTTTCATGCACATTCAACTCTAAGCTGCTGTGATATATCACTGATAGTCATTTTATTGCCAGCTGTGGAGCTGCGTCTTAGGCTATTGATACTGTGCTAAGTCATAGTGCAACCACCCATTTATTACATGTGCTGGTTGGAAGATAAAAAATCAGTTTTGGAAGAACTTTCAGGATTTTGAGGGCGAGTTTTGTTCCGTGTTGGTATGCAAAGCAAACCTTTAGACCATTGTCATGAAACAGGATTCTGTCTAAATGCACATTTCTGGATTGAGAAGAATGTTTGATGTTTGATTCATGCCTCTGCTCTTCCTATCAAAAGTAATCTGACTCCTCAGTTATCTTGCAGTCAAAAACATGGTCAAATTAATACGTCTCTGAGAGAGAATAGGACTGGAAGGAACGCTCTGAGTCATCAATCACAGGCAAAAAAAACCCCAAACCAAACCCAAAACACACACACCCACCCACACCCAGGACAATCTTTTTCTTTATGACAGGCCTTCTACTGGATTAGCAGTTTTTGGGTGGAGAACCTGTACCAGCCAGCTCAAGTCTGGCAGGACATAGTTTAGAGTAGGTGGGACAAGTTTCATTATACAGTAGTGTCAATTTACCAACTGTTTTGTTGTACTATTTACTTCTAAATGTTCTCTTTAAGAAGGCCTTTAGAGATGCAGCATCTCATTTTCATTTCAGTCCTCAGGGACAGCAAGCAATTCATGCATAATAACTATCAGTTACATCTAGCTAATGAATTCACATTTGCTTGTAAATAATAATTGTGTATCATATGTGAAAATATTCAGTAGAAGATTAACAGTTTGTAAAAGCTAAGACAGGCTCCATGCAAAATAATATACAATTCAATTTTCAAAGCAGTAATTTCAGGTGATACTCTTTAATTCTAGTCATCTTAGACAAGGTAGGAAATAGCAACCTCCCTGCCTAGGATAATTGGGTAATATGATACATTACTGTATATCAAAAATATACTGGGAAAATAACCCCTTTCTCTAGATTAATCTGAGTTGTTTAGTGCCACCTCTCTTTCTGCATTCATATTAGGTGTTCATCACCATCCTAATTCTTCTTTATGTGCACTACATTTTTTGAAAGCACAGTTTGCTTTAAACATCTTAAATAATGGTAGTTTTGTAAAGCTCTAAATAGTTTTTTTTGAACACTTTGAATTTTAAGTCAGTACATTAGATTTCATTGTGGAAAACATGCTGCTTGTATTATAAACCTCGGATATACTCAGAGGTAACCATTTTAATTCCATGCAGCATGTTGGCATGGAAATATGAACAGTGTAGGCTTAATGCTTCCTTGAGCTTGGTTTCTGATAGCCTTAAATTACCCTATCTTGTAACAGTTGCCAAAGTGTCAGTACACAAGTCAGGAGTCACCTACAGTGAATTACCACTCCAATATGCCTTCTCCGCATTGGCCTCAGTTCCCCTGCCTGCAAAATCCATTCCAATTTGTACAAAAGAAAATAGAATAGAAGCAACAAGACCACCTATCCACCTCCTGGAGATTCCCTAATGCTATAGGAGTTGTCAGCTGTCCATTTAGAGCCACTTTATAACATCTTTATGCTGTGGGAGTGGCACAATGAGAAATAACAAGGCCCATATTCATGATGATTATTCAACACTCTGATTTGAGATCCTAAAATAACTAATTTGTACATCACCCTCATTTATTATACTCTTGAGAAATCTGATTTTGGCCTTTAGAGCCAGATCAATCTGATGGAGAATACATCATGTTCGAAAACTTGTCTAACTTTATCCCAACAACACAGTTGGTCTAATAAAAGATATCACCTTAAGAAACCCTTGCATATCTCTAAATCAATGCAGATTTTACAGACAATCCTTACATCTATAACCCTTCTTCTAGATAATTTATGGCAGCAAAAATAATATGATTGAGTATATCTAGGGCCCACCTTGACAAGTAAAGAAACTGGCTTAAGCTCGCAAATCTTGGTAAAATTGAATGTACCTTTCTTGGGTACCTGTGAAAGGAAGAAATTCCCTGTTCAGAAGGGCTTGAAGACTGTACAACTAAGGAAAACATTATCAAAAACGGAAATGCAACCATTAACTTGGAAAAATACCGCAACATAATATATGTAATATGCAAACAATAATAAAAGATACCTACTTTCTCTTCCAGCTGTGGGAGCATCATACTGAATTAAACTATATATTTTTAAGTCTTGTATCAAAGTTCTCCACAGAGATGGAGCCAAGAGTACACACACCTGAGGAGACTCAGAACAAGAACAATATATTGTAGATGGACTGCTTCTGGTGTTCCAAATTGTTTTTACAGCATATCATTCATAACATTCTTAGCCCTGGTTACAGCGAGGTTTTTAAACATTAAAAAAAAAAGATTACCTCACAATTTTGTGATATTGGGTAGAGCAGATTAATTTGTGCTGGAAAGAAGACTATAGAGATTATATTTGTGTCACATGATTGTTTCAGTGCATGTCACATTATACTAGACAAGCTTTCTTCATGAAAGCTCTGATTTACCAAGCAACAGTCAATATGGTACCATGGTTACCATCAAAAAGGTAACACTTAACATCAAAGACTGGAAATTTCCTGAAGTTTAAAGTTGTATCTAGAAAATACCAATAAAATACCAATAATTTAATTGCTAGCAACATCTCAAGTGCAGAACTTCCTGAGGTTTGCTTGATATTAGTCTCTGTGAAATAAAAAAATTGCAGTCAAATAGCAGACTACTGGGCATGTCTACATGTTCATTAATACACTTTCGGAAATGAGCATTAAATTTAGTGCCTTCAGGGTAAGGTACTAGAAAAGGGCACGGTAGCCTATTTTAATGCAGATTAATGAAAGCACACAAGTTTTTTGTGATGCATTAATGTACATTAAAGTAGGCCAATGCACTTTAAAGCACATATGTAGATGTACCACTGGGTGCATCTACATGAGGTGCTTTACTGTGCAGTAGCTTAGTTTACTGCACAGTTAACATGTGCATCTACATGTGAACATGCTTACTGTGCAGTAAACCTCACTAATTACAAGTAAATTTGCTACCTGC
This sequence comes from Crocodylus siamensis, assembly GCF_052110815.1. Lineage (NCBI taxonomy): Eukaryota > Metazoa > Chordata > Crocodylia > Crocodylidae > Crocodylus > Crocodylus siamensis. The sequence continues at coordinate 86,286,251 of NC_143396.1, read as the reverse complement.
AAATGCAAGTAGCAAATTTACTTGCAATTAGTTACTGCACAGTAAAGCTTATGTAGATGCCTGACTAGGAGCAAATCTGCTCCCAGTCAGCTTGCCACTAGGAGGTTGGAGATTGCTCTGTACCCTGGGAGCTGTCCACTGCCAAAGCGGGCTCCACCACTGGATCCAAGGTGGGGATGTCCCCCTGCTCCTGCAGCAGGGAGGTCCAAGCCCCCCACTCTGAGATTGCAATTGGGGAATGGGGCTGGGCAATCCTTGTCTCCCAGCCCCCGGTTTGCCATCATGATCAGGGACTGGGGGGATGGGAAACCCTTATCTCTCAGTGCCAGCTGTGTAACAGCAAGGCTAGCAGTAGGATATCCTTATTTCCCAGTGCCAGCTTTCAACCGTGGAGCTGGCACTGGGAGCCCACTATCAGTGGGGGTTGGGAAACCTGTTCCCTGTGGAACAAGCTGGGGAGATGGGGAACAGGCTGCCGATCGTGGAGCTGAGTGGAGAACAGGATCTCCAGCCTGCATTCCCTGGTTGGGGAGTGGGGGCTGGGCATTGTCTCGGTCAGGGGCAGGTCTCATCCCTATGTCTTGATCAGGACTTGGGAAGAAATACAGGAATAGGGTAGGTCCCAACACCCTGCCTTAATCTGCCATGGTCCAGGGCAGGGGCCTGGAACCTGCCCCTCCCCTGCAGTTTTTTCTAAGTCCTCTGCCCCTAATCAGGCAGCAGGCAGCCCCGCAGGATCAGGGTGCAGAGTCCAAGCCCTAGTCAGGAGACAGCTGTCTCCTGGACAAGTGCTCCCTGTCAGCACCTGGGATAGCACCCAGAGGCAGCCTAGAGATCCCCCTAGTGGTGGCAGGGGCCCATTGCAAGGTTTCAGGAAGTGGGAGCAGTTTGATGCCATTAGCAGTAAACCTGTCCCTGCTTCCCTGCATGTGTGGATGCTTGCCCTGAAGCATTTACTGCTCTGAAATCGAATGTACATGCAGACACACCACTGGAAAGTTATTTTTCCCCCCAAATGGTCAGGTATTATGAAATTAAAAAAACTATTCTGATTAACTTTTGTACTCAAGCTTATAAAAAAAAATAAGGTCATATTTGAAATACATGAAAGCTTAATATATTCTTAATACAAAAGTGTGGGTTAAAGGTATCACAATTTCTTTCAGGCTGGACACTGAAAAACAGACCCCTTATGGCACAAAGTAATGTCATTTCAGTGAAGTCTGGTTCTGGACCAGAGTTAAGACACTATGGATCAGTTTCAGTATGGCTCTCCAATAGCCATGCCTACTGAAAACTTTTCCCTCAATCTTCCCAAGCTCATCTAACTTATTTACCAGAATCCAAGATGGCTGGTTTTATGATGCCCCTCCCAAAATTAGGTGCTGTACCTGGAAAATGCATAAATTTGCTAAAATTTTCCATGTATAGAATCTAATTATTGGAGGGCAGGGTTTAAATTTAGTCCCCTGCACTGTTACAGTGGAAAAAACAATGTCAAGAGAGCAGGTGGGGGGGAGAAAGTAGGGGGACAAGAGGTAGGCAGCAAGCGGTGGGGAAGGCTATAGAGGGCAGTCAAGTGGCCTGACCCTTGCATCTTGTAGCCCCACCACTTTCCCCCTCCGCTGCCTGTTCCGTGTTTACATGACCCAACACCTGCCCCTGCTGCTGTCTGCCCCCTCCTGCTGCCTCTGCCCCTACAGCTGCTTCCTGCTGTCTTGTACTCAAATCCAAGATGAGGGTTTTTTACCCCCATGTTAATGGGGGTGAGGGAGAGGAAATCACCGTCTTGGACTTGAGTAAATACAATGTATTTTCTGACCTGCAAAAGAAGTGTAATGAAGGAGGCACCTGACTTTTGTATTGTCTGACTGACTTCTTTGGGATAAAATTGAAAAGGAAAAAAAAATCAGCCCTCTTGTAAGTAGAATTTTTAAAGTACTCTGCAAAAGGCAAGGATTTCTTAGAGTGATATCTTTTGGCTAGGATAGCGTTAAACAAACTTTTTTCCCCTTTTTTGCCAGAAGCTTAAATGTCAGCAATTAACTTGATCAAATTAGTCCTTTCTTATTTCATATGTTGAAGCTGGCCAGTAGTATGTACAGTTTGGTATAATTCAAATAGCAATGTTGTATAAGCAGGAAGCCTAGAATTGAAACATGGCAAAGGAGATTGGGACAGCAGAAAATGTGCAAGTTATGCCACTCTTAACAATGATGCAAGACTTGCTTACTTGCAGAGGATACAGTGCTTAGTAGCAAAAAGTGAAATAAATCCATAAGCCCCCTTAAAATGGTTTTAGCAATTTTAGGAAGATGCTTTGTTAACCCTACTATCATAAACTGGCAGGTACTCCAAAGGCTTGTTCCATTTTCAAACATCACTTTTTGATCATAATAGTTAAGTGATGCTGCAAATATTGGCCAAGTAGGCGAATTAACAGCAGCTCTTCATTACATTATTTCATATTTTTAAATGTATTGACTTAGTCTTTAGGTGCAGACAGAAGTGCAACTCCTCAATCTAACTCATAGCACTTACAGAAAGTGCCATGAGAGACTCACTCCTGACCCAACAGATGTTAGCTGTTGGGTTGGGAGGGTAAGGGATCAAGTTAAAATTTGGAGCTCATCCAGCAAGACAGGCTGCCTGTCTGCAGCCTTTTCCATAGTCCCATCTTCCTTCTCCCATCCCTGGTGCTGTCTCAGGATGGGAGGGAGACAGGCAGGGGAGGGAGTTCTGTTCTGGGATTTGTCCTGCTGCACTGGTTTGGGGGGCAGATGGATTGGAGCTCCTCACTTTGGTGGGTGGTCTCCAATCCACCCACCATGCCACCTCCAGCTCAGCTGGGAAACCCAGAATTAACCTTCCTCTTCAGCCTTCTCCTCATATCCTGAGACAGCACTGGGGTGGGGCTGGATTGCTGCAGCCCAGCTGACAGAGCAGACAGAAGTTAATGAAGGCACTCCACTTTGGAGTACCTTCATTTAAACCCTCATATAATGAGGGTTAATTTGTCCTGCAAATGGAGGACACTGTAGCCATGCTCTTCTATCTGAGCACTTCTAAGGGGCTGATCATGCAACACATGTAATTTCTGTCTGCACCTTTCAATAGTTGGACACCATGGTCTCCCTGCCATGTTCTATTAACTTTTAGTTATAATCAAGTAATAGAAACAGCTTGATTCATCTTGTAAAAACTTTCTTTTTAGGTAAAAATAAAAGTATATTTCAAACTATGACAGTGACAATGAGTTGCAATCAGAAACAAAATGGCCCTTATGTTTGTGCCTCAGAAGAAAGAGAGCTGAATTCAGCTGTTATGCAAACTGATGCAAATATTATCTGTTGTGAAAACAGATACAAATATTAAGCAGAAAATAAAACTGAATTATTGACTCCTAGGCAGATCTGTTAGTCAGTATCCAAATTGTAGTAATTTGCCAAAGGAAGACTTACACAAAACTCAGATTTGACACCTAGCCCTAGTTTGGCCTTGCATTCAAATGCTAAACTAAACCACACCTGAAGTGGAATATTCTTGCCTTGCTGACAAGTGGGATAGGTTATACACCTTAAATAGTTCCCATTTACCATCTGGGCAAACTACTGATAACCATGGTATGCTGGACAATATATTTTATTTGGTACCCATTCAGTATTCAGATCATATCTATATTTTAAAAGTGTAGAAAAGAAAAAGTGTTTTTCCTTATGCCAAATCTCACTCCCAGCTATGCTAGATAACTTATTGCATAAAAATGCTGTACATCTTTGTAAGTGACATAAAGAGATACAGAGAGTTAATTGGGCCAAAGAAATGGGTCTCAGTTTGGCTTGGGGTTCAGTTAGTAATTCCTTCTACAATATTCCTCCTGAGGTTGTATTAGATTGAAGGTCTTTAACGAAAAGTTTCAAATTTTGAGCAAGGAAGTGTTTAAAAGCTTCACACACGTAACCATATGAACCTGGGGGTTTAAAATTTATAATGGCTTGCTTTATCTCATCTTTTTCATTAAAAAATTCTAAAGCAGTAATTAAGACCATAGGCTAAATTCTGTCCTTGGTTGCTTGCAGATGCCTCATGTATATCAAGGGTCAGTACCTCTTAATATTTAAAAGAACTTTTATCTCATATTTCTAGTTGTTTAGGTACTTATTCTGATATCAGGACGTAGATGTCCTTTCTTGGAGTGATGAACAATTTACATTTTCAAAACCTTTATCATTGCAGCTTGGAACAAAGCCAAAAAATAATCCACAGGACATTGCATTTGGAGAAAATGGAAATGGCTTATTTCAGCTTTCTGGCTCCTTGTCTGCCTGGATGCCTGAGAGACCAGAGAAGCAGATAGGCAGAACTTAGACAGTCTCAGGACTGACTGTCCAGGTCCTCCCAGCAATGAGGGGATGAGGCAAGTGGGTTGCCTGAATAGGTGAGAAATGTTTAAGTATGAAAAGATGACAAGCTTGGAAGCTGTGCTGGAACTCTCATTAGGCTGTGTATCAGGGGAATGGGCTAAGTGAACCTAGAAATTAATCCATGAACTGGAAGCTGGTAAACTTCATAGCACACTTTGTGAACTGTCATGGAACTGGTGAGATTTTAAGAGCCCAAAAGACTGCAGAAACTGGGAGCCTTTGGACCTTGGAAGACTGGAAGCCTTAGTAACCTCTATTTTGCAGCAGGAAGCTCCTGAGGAGCTTGGGAAGGCCAGGCTCCTAAGCATATTTGCCAGGAATAGCTACCTTTTGAGCTTGTGGTGATGTGGGAACAGAGGAGTTACAGAACCGGGAGAAGTGGTCAGGGAAGGGAGGTGCTGGCAGGAAACAAGTCAGTTTTCAGTGGAAAGTTTCCTGAACCAACAAGTGCCCATGGAAGCTTCAATTCTGTTGATTCAGCCAATCCCACAGAAATTTGTTCTGTCAGATGATTTGCAACCAGTATTAGTAAGCAGAACAAAAACTTGCATGATATAGGAGTAATAGATTTTTGAAAATGTCACTGCCTAAGTGCTCTTTTTCTGCTTCAGTACATTCTCCTGGTATACTCTAGACTCAGTGCAAAATTAAAGAACAGAAAGCTGTCCTTCCTTGGCTTTAAAAAGTCCTCTGTTTCTTCTCAGGCCAAAACAAGATTCCTAGTACCAATACTTTGCACCTTAGAGGAGCCCTGTGAGAATTCTCATCCTCACACCAAAAAACCTGGAGCAGAGCCTGAAACAGATCCCAGATCTCTTGATCTCCAGTTTTGGTATCTTATTGCCATTCCTCATCAATTTTCTTAGAGCTTTTAAAAGCTCCATCCCTTGTCAGAAGTGCAACATCTTTTATTGTAAAAAAGTAAACTTTTCTCCTGCTAAAATTGGGGAAGTTCTCCCCCTATCATTTTCCCTTTAGCATTTTAGTGTTTTTACAGTTCCTCATTTTATAAAAATAACAAATAGTTTACCCTTGTTTATAGGTATTTGAGACAGTAAAACTGTATCATTCACCACTTCATAATCTTCATGCTGTCTAATTTTCCCAGAGGCAGAACTCTATCAGTTAATGCTCTACCATCAGTATGAATCTGGATAATAAGGTAATATACATATCAACATCAGAAAAAAGAATATTTTATAGCATCTTTACATGCATGTTTGTGATCCTAAACAAAATATAGATTTTTTTTTAGATTAAATAGTTCAATAAATAAATCATGCTGTCATGCTACTGTTCAAGTCAGTGGGAGCTTTGCCTCTTCTGAATTTCAGAAATAGTAGGACTTTAAAGATCACTTTAAAATAATGGAAACAGAAGGTAAAAAGGAAAGAGATGAAGCGTGTTTTTTCTTCCTTCTTTGACTAATACTCTCTCAAAGCAGAATATACAAAGGGAATAAAAGTAGCATGCCTTTTTGTACTTTATTTTGTTATGTATAAGAAAACAGTAGAATAGAAAGGAAAATATCCTGCAGAGCATTCTCTATCATCTGTATTTTTCTTCTATTATATCTACCTAAAACAAAACAAAACAAAGCAAAAAAGGTCTACTGCCAGAAAACAAAAGCAAAATTCAAACCTGGAGGGAACAGAGAGAAAATATCTAGCATACCTACCTTGTGTCCCCTATTTATTAAATAACAAATGAAAAGAAATACAGTGCCTTGATGTCTTTTTTGCTAGCAGCTATGTGTCTTAGGCTGTAGTTGTTTCATTCTTTAGGGAAAAAAGGAAGTTGCAAATAGTTAAATTCAAAAAAAAATATACAAATACTAAGAGGTAGCAGGTAGCTGTCTACTTGCTCTACCACTGTTACTGTGATACAGTTTACCTTTCTCTTTCTCTCTTTATTCCTGATTCTTAATGAGAGAAAAATCAAGAGGGACAGATAAGTGATTATCTGCCATTTTGTATCTGCTTTTTCTTTGTCATGAAGTGCAAAAGTAAAAAACTGCTCTGAAATATTCTGTAATTATTTCAGTATCTTTGTCTTTGTTAAGTTACATTGATAATGTTAACATATTCAGATGTTTGTTTAGATTTTTATTATTTAAAATTAAAAAAACTCTATGTGTACATTTCACATTTAATGATTAATTGGAATTATTATTTAAATTGCACAAACTCCAGTCAGGATTAGGGCTATGTGTTTAACAAATATGTTGACACATGTGGCATGTCCAGACAGGTTTGCCCCATCTCAAACCCCTTTGAGGTGGGGCATGAGGCATGTGCAGGAATGGAAAAAATGTTCCTCGTACTGCAAACATGCAGTATGGGGAGAAAATTAGACCACTGGCTAGGGGTCAAACAAAAACCCAGGGGAAAAAAACAGGTCAGAGGATAGTCCCAGATTGTGCCCTGAGGCAACCGAAAGTTCAGTCATCCATAGACTCTCTGGCAGAATGCCAGAGCATCTCTATGATTGGTCCTTTCCCCATTCCTGTAATATGCTGCCTACCCGTGCTGGGCAGGTAGTGGTGCAAGCTGCAGGGACCTGGACCCAGCTTTTGCTAGGTAAGCAGGGGTTTGGGGGAGGGGACTTTGGGTGGCTGAGGACAGCAGGGGAATGAGTAGGGGGCTGGAGACAGCAGGGGAATGTCTCTGTAGCTGCCTCCATCCTCCTGCTCCTTCCCCTGCTCTTCAGAGGCTGGAGACGAGCAGGGGGAGAAGCAGGGGGCTGGAGACAGACCCGGAGGCATTCTCCTGCTGCCTCCAGCCTCCTGCTTCTTCCCCTGCTTGTCTCCAGCCTCTGGAGGGAGCAGGAGGCTGGAGACTGCCCCTTGAGACATTCCCCTGTTGTCTCCAGCCCCCGGCCCATTCCCCTGTTATCTCCAGCCTCCCAAGGACAGCTCCTTTCCAAAGTGGAAAGGATAGAGAAAAGTACCACAAAGCATCATTTGAGAACAGGACAAAATGCCTTCTTAGCTTCTGAAGAGATTAATTTGTTTAGTTAATCAAAAGAAAATCAGCAGATAGCTTTATTACTGTGAACAAATAGGCTCGCCAGGAGAGAATACCAGGTACCAAAGAGTTCTTAAACCTAGCAGAAAAAGACATGACAAGAACCAGTAGCTGGAAGTTCAAGTGAAAAATGAAGCACACATGTTTAAAAGTGATGACGATTAACAACTGCCAAAATAGTTCATTTTCTGTTTTGTGAAGTCTTTAAATGAAGACTGAATGTCTTTCTAGAAGATTTACTTTAGTCAAATACAACTTATAGAATGAAATACAGAAAAATCTGGATGAAGTTCTGTGGCCTAGGTTATCGGATGTTGCTCTCAATGATATACAAAAATATGTTTAATCCACTGTCTTTTATAATAGTGCTGTCTGTTCTGAGAGTCTCCATTAAAAGAAGTGAAATAGTATTCCTGATTGATATGTACATGATTTTGGAGTCAGTCGCTGGCCAGAACACCTTTTCTTAGGCAACAGGAGAGAGGAAAGACTTTTGTTTCATTGTAGGTAGGTTAGTAACCAATAGCATTAAAGATCTGGCAGCACAAGTAGGCTACAGAAGCCTACTTGTGCTCCATGCTTCACTGGGACACAAACATATTCACCATTTGCTACCTGAGCTAGCTGGATTAAAACTAATTTGGGCATGGTTGCGCATAATACACTGACACTAGCAATTGCAATGTGGATAGAACCTGCTTATCAGTGACAGGTACCAGGCAAAAAATATTGCTAATAACCAGGGGTCCTGGTTATCTCTGATTTTTAAAAATCTCCAATTTTTGGATTAAAAAAAAGTAACGTGAAATTTTTCCATGATTAAAATGAAACTATGAGGCTCCTGAGGTCAAGTAATCCTGAGCTGCTGGCCAGGGCAGGTTTGTACTGTTGCGGCAGGACAGGGCAGCTTTTTATAGTACTGGGGACAGCACAGGTGCTGACCCTGGGCTCTCACTCCCCCTGGCTGCAGATCTGGGAGGAGCCAGGCAGGGTTATTTTGCCCCAAGTGGAACAATTTGCTCCACAACAAAGTGCATGTCTGAGCACATGTGCTGAGGCAAAAAGCCCTGGCTCAAATTTGCACCGAATTTGCATCTATTTGAGCTGCTGCAAGCGCATGTGCTTTCATGTGTGGACATGCCCATATAGGCTAAAAAGCCTTGTAGAGTCATAATTAAACATCTTAAAGTCAATGGGCATATCAATGCGCTTACATGTGTAAAAATGCCCTACTTGTTCATTTAATGTACTTTAGGTAATGTGCATTAAATCTAGTACCTCTGGATGCCTATACCAGAGCAGCAAGGCTTCTCCAATGCTGTGGAATTCCAGTGAATTGGAGCAGATTTGATTAATCAAGTCTGCTGGAGTGTGGCAATTGAATAGGTGAATAAGCTTTAGTTCAAGTGCCCCTGTTGTCATTTTTAAGCATGGGATGCTGATACTGGAGACATAGATACACTTTAATTCCATTGGTTTTCAGAGATTCTCTAATTAAAGTGCCTCCCTCCCCACGCCCCACCCCCAGAGCATGCGCAAAAGTGTCCTCCGTTGTGAGGTACAAGAAAAATGTGTATTAACATATTTTAATGTGCATTAGCTAAAGAGCACATTTTTTGTGACACTTTAGTGCACATTAAAATAGGCTAATGCACAATAAAGTGCACATGTAGATGCATCCATTTTCTCATTGACTCAGGGGGCATTGGATCAGGCCCTATTTACATGAGTCTTTGCTGGTTATTTTCTGGGTTTTTTTAATGTATATGCTGGACACCATTCTCAAAAACATTTCCAGCAGTGTTCACAGTTAGCGGTGATATGGATGTTATTCAGGTGGACACAGTTACTGCCTATAGATGTAGGTATATGATACCATCTCAAATACTTTACAATATACTTCAAACAAAAGCTACTAGTATATTATTAACTTCATATCAGGTTACTTCTTGGCACTTGATAAATGAATTGATGCTTTCAAAAGTAAAAAAAAACAACCCACCCCTCCCCCCCAACCCTTGAATGCTGAACTGCAAACAACAGAAGGGTCATCTTGGCTGGGAGAGAACTCTATAATCACAAGATATAATACTTAAAAGTCTGAAAGGCATCAGGAATGGTGTGTCTTAAAAAGGAGGGCAAAAACCACAAGAAGATCAATATAGCAAATCCTACAAAACGAACAGAGTTAGTTTATGAAATGCCAAAATCAAATGTAATTATATAGAGAGTGTTTGTGTGTGTATACATAGATATTATAGCCAATTTATTTCTTATCAGGTGTTTATGAAATATATCAAATATGTCTGAAATGGATGGACATTGTTTGGCCCATGAAGGCTTAAATTGGTGAAACAGGGTACTACATATCTAAACATCTGATATTAGTGTGAAAGCAAGTATTGTCTTCAAAGGATGACAAATATAATTTTTAATTGTTTGAGGTAGAAGAATTTATCTTCTAGCATTTGTCTAAGTCCTGCAAATATACCTAAGTTCAGTGCTTCCTACTTTGAGCAATACCATTGTCAATGATCATGATCTCCATGATGCTTAAATATGTGTATGCATGCTTACCTTTGTGCACTTTGAGTAGCCCCAAAGCATTGAAGGTTGGATTGAAATCAGAGACAGTTCTCAAAATGTGCAGAGATAAGCATAAACATAAGTTTTTACAGGATTTGGGCTTATGCTGATTGGAAGGTACATGTAGCCTTTGTTTTCCATAGCTTGTTGTTTTTATCTTGCTGACTAAAATTTCTTTGTTGTTCTCAAGAGTTTCTTCAGCAAGTAATGGCCAGCTTTTGCCTATTTGAAACTAAAAATCTTTGTTAATTTAACACGCTGTGTTTGGCATCTGAAACTGCACCGTATGGAATTTAAAATGGTATCCAGCTGTAAGGATTTACTCATGGCTGCACTCCTAGAATTTTGTTCTCATTCTGGGTTTGTGTGTGCATTGTACCGAGAACTAAGGGCGAGACACATTTTGGAAGAGGCACAAGAAAACAGTAATCTTGAAATATTTGTGTCATTCAAATCCTTTGGAAGCATGCTACCAGAAAAGGAATTGGTCCATTATGGATGAAACTATTTAAACATACAGGGAAAATATTGTAATAACAGAACCAGGAGATCTTGGTGAATTTCCTGTCCAACTCTGACTGGGAGGGCTAGATCACTGAAGCAAAACCCTGTATATGTCCCTTAGAGCATTATTTTGGCAATACATGTTATTGAGGCATCTGGGACAGGATTTTTTTTTATGTGATTAAAATGCATATTGTACTTATATAACATTCAATGAGCCTGTAACGTTCACCCATACTGAGCACAGCTCAACACCCTTATCTATGAAAAATAACACTTTTTAGTTTTCTATTTCTTTTACACAGTTTAAACATTTACTTAAAATAATTAAATAGCAGATAGATAAATGCATCCTAAAATAGAATATGAATAATTGAGAACTGAAGTATCAAGGTGGCGTTTCAGTCTAGAACTCAGAGAGATCCTGTATACACACTGCAAGGCTGCTCTGATGTGTTGTAAATCCAGTGCATTGGAGCAGACTTGATCAATTGAGACTGCTGGAGCATGGAAATTAACAAGCTTCAGCAGCTTCCTGCACATTGTTAACATATAGGGGGTGCATGCAGCTGGACATGCTCCCCCTGGAGGGGCCAGCAGAGAAACCAGAATTGCTGGCAGAAGTGCACTTATGGTTTCGCCCCTGGCTTGGTGATCGGCGACTGGGGGACCCTGTCTGCTCCACTCCCCCCGTTGGTGATCTGGTGTCCCCCCAGACTGGAGAGGCACCAGTCGCCCATGCTCCTGCATCACGTGTATCAATCTCTTTCCACCTAAAAATGGTGGCAGGATGCTTTAAACTAAAGCCTGTTCAATGAGCTTTAGTTCAAAGTGCCCCACCACCATTTTTTGGTGCGGGGATGCTGATACACATAACACTTGGGCACCTTTAAGTAGTGCGGCTTGCTACTTAAAGCACCCCCCCCCCCCAACTCTCAGAGCATGTCTATAAGTGCCCAGAGATTATAATGGCCTTGCACTTGTGTATTGAACATTTTAAAGAGGATATAAGAGCTGTTACTTATCTTAGACATAACGAGAGTTTTCTATAGCATACCACATTCTTGTGTTATGGTACATGATTCTCTAATAATTAAATTCAGCTAAGTTCAGTCAGCTTGAAAGTGTGAGAAACTTGCATTAAAATGGAATTTGACACTAAATCATAAAGAATACATGTACCATAGAAAAGAAAAAGATTTGTATGGGTACCTTCATTTTTAATTGCCTGAATTTTGTATTTACCTTTAATACCAAGTTTTCCATCTACAGGATTTTCCTTGGCTTATATTGCATTTATTTTCAAGTAGTAGGGTTTGAGAGGTATTATAGTTGTGATGGTCTTGGAAATACAAAAAAGTAAGGACTTTTTATCAGCTTCTTTCGTTGGACCAATGGTATAGCTGAGTGCCTGAAAGCTTGTCTAACTTATTTTTAAAACACTCTGAGCCAGTTTTGTTTGTTGGGGAAAAGTGGGGGTTGGAATTGTCTCCAAAACATTAATTCATAGTGTCATCTGCAGAGACATCATAACTTAAAACACCAAAAAGTCTTATTAAAAACCTCACAGAAACTCCAGAAAAGACAGGAACAGTTTGGCAACTGTTGATCCTCCAGATCATGCTGTATACATGAGAGGTCACCCAGATCTTCAATGCATATCCCTATGCAGGAGTTTTGGAGGAGCAAAGGCTGCTCAGAACTTCCATCTCCACTTTGGGCCACTGAGACAGAATCCAAAGGCCAGACTGAATCCAGACATCTGGTGCCTCCATGGCTGTATTTGTGTCCAGGTCACTTGTATAGCAGACAAGGATTCTACCACTGAATCACAGGGGACTTCCCCGACAGGAGCAGTACCAGAAAAACAGTTATATAAAGTGACAAACTGTCCTTGCTGCAAAAAGGAGGAATGGATTCTACTGTGTTAAAATGACGTCTTGAAAAATCCCTGTATTTTGAGAGCACCATAGAAACCAAATTAGGGGGAGGGAGGGACAGGGATGGGGATGCAGGAGAAAGCCTCTGTAAGATTAAGAAAAATGAAAGTTCTATGTATGTCAATGGGTGCATCTACATGAGACATTTACTGTGCAGTTGAGTAATTAACTGCACAAGAAACTTCTCAGTCTACACATGCACCCCTATTAGGAGGCATAAAGCTAATAAACTCTACAGCAGGGCAGTACTTGTAAAATACAAGAGTTTTGTTTTGTGCACAGCAGTACATGTGTAGATGCTGCCCCAGCTGGCTCAAGCATGAGATTGCTTCAGTATGGGTGCCCTGCCAGCCCAGGCTACTCCAACAGGGTTTCACGTATTGCATACAAATATACTCAAGCGTAATATGCTCCAGAGTTTATTCGTGCTCATTAATCATGTGTGGACTAACCCAGTGATAACTGCATATTCTTATCAGAACTGTCTCTTCTTTTAGCGTGATTGAATGATTATCTTTGGATTATTTCAGTGCTAAAACTGCAGGTGAAGATTTTTGGAATGTATAAAGTTATAACATCTAAGGTGGTAAGTAATGCTCCTAAGACAAGTATTATTTAAAAATGAATAAATTTCACTTTTTGGAGTTACCTAAAAAATGAATCACACTCTTCTCACATTCACTGACTTATAAATCATTTATCCTTTCCCAGGAGCAGAACAGTCTACATACTAACCAGAATTCAAACTGGCTAAGCCCCAAAATAATGACTTTAGATTGTGTTCATTAGGAACAAAACACTGAAAAATTACTATTATTACATATTGCTCACATAGCTCATATTAATGTGATTTATGGCTAAATTAAATATTATCACCTACTTTAATTGAATGAAATGTAAGCTATTTCCTTACTTATATATGAGATGGAACACTTCTAAAATGTCACTATTTCCATTTCATTCAATGTTTTGACTTATTAAAATATAACATTTTGCTCCAGAAACAGCTTTTTACTTACGGGAGAAACTTCCAAAACTGCCTTTGTGAAAAAATACCTATTTTCATCAAAAAAGAGAAACTCCAAAATTAGTCAATTTACTTTGAGAGAATTTGCACTGATTTCTTATAGAAAGAAACACTGGGACACAATTTGATCTCAATGGCAGTGTTGATTTTTTTATCTGTAATATGTACCATAATTCACATGACCCTGATTTAGTTTTTTATCCCTTTCAATACTTTAGTTCTCTGAGGAGTACGGATGAATTTTCACATGTGGTTTGATGCTTTACTTAATTTGAGTTAGAATTTTCAAATCTAGCTCCATATTCAGAAATAACCATACCATGGCTTATCACCAGTGTAAGTAAGTGGAGAGTTTGCTCATTATGCTGAAAACTTAAGAACAGATCCAATACAGAAAGAATACAGGGTGTCCTAAATGTAGGAATTATGACTAATTACTTTATGTATTTTGGATAAAGAGAAACAATATTTACAGCACTGTGGAGTGGCAGTAGATTTTCATATTCAGCTTGTCTTTCTGAGCCAAATGCTTCCATAATTATAAACTGTGGTCTCAGTAATTAATAAATTCATTACTAATTTTTAGAATCATTGATGAAATGTGACAGGTTCTGAATTAGATCAAATCAATGGCATCCAATCCCAGTTATTTCTAACTATATTATCTCTATAGGGTTCAGAATGTAAAGTATGCTTTTATTCTTTCTTTCTTTGTGTTATTCAAGTATTCTTGCAGGAATATTAATTAAAAATGAAGACTAGAAAAAGGCTTTAATGACTTTTTTTTTTATTATTTTATGGGGCGTTCAAGCTAATCAGTCATACAGCATGTAGAGGGATACAATTTTCAAAATGTTTATAGCACTAAATCAAACAGTAACTCTCATAGTAACAGACCTGAATGATGTGGCTTGTTCTCAGCTGGGGTAAACTGGCACAGTCTGTTGCTGTTAATGGAACTGTACTGATTTGCCTAAGCAAAGAATATGATGTACTATTTTTACTTTCAGTGGTACAAGTGAGGTATAAACATACAGTGTTACACCAGATGAGAGTGTTATATAGGGGAATGATTAAGAAAGTTTCAGAAGGGAACATTTGAATACATGTAGCTATTCAAGGTGCCAACTTTTAATGTCTTCAAATGAACTTGTGAGTTCTTGTGCTGGAGTAGCAGGCTATATATCAAATGACTAACACTAGCTCACTGAAACTGAAAGAACAGCCCCAAGCTGTAGACACTCACATTACTGCTATTTGTCTCTGGTTGTACAGCAAGTATGCATCCTTCTCACATTTTTGGCCAATCTCATAGAAAAAAAGGGGGAAGAACTGAGTTCCAGTCTGCGACCTCCAGGCTTCGAATAGCTGCTCTCGGGCAGTCTTCACTCTGTTGTTAGATGTCAAATGCCTTACGGACTTGTGTTGTTGCCCAAGTCGATGTCTTCCCCTCGGGCCGCTGACCCTGTTTTCGCCTGCCACGACTAGTTGTTCCTTCAGTAGTCGGGGTTGGTCGTCAAGTGTACTCAGTGGCCTGTGGTTTGCCCAGCGATCATTCACAGGGCTCTGCCATCCCTACACCCCGGCCTCACGCCGCCTTTGGTGCGTCACCTGTCCGTTAGTCTTGTCCCCTCTGTGGGGTAACGCCTTCTGACTTTACAGACATGAATGATGTGGCTTGTTCTCAGCTGGGGTAAATTGGCACGTACCCTGACTGGACCTCTAGGTGCCCCCAGCCTGTAGTCACATTCACCTGTAAGGGCCTGCCTATCGGCCCTCCTCACCTTCAGCCCTCCTCACCTTTCTTCAGGGGAAAATATACAAAAAGAAAGGTAAACCTTCCGAGGCTTCTCTTCAGCTTTGCTCCCTGGGGTACACATCCCCTTCCCCTATGCCCCTTTGTTTGGGGTAACTAAATAAATGTACCAACAAAATACTGAGTAACAGGCCACTCCCTGCCCTCTTATTAGCCTTCCCAGGACTCTCCCTTGGGTTTTTTTCTCTGGTCCACTCTGGACCAGTCACCTCCAGCATTACTCTTTCCTGCCTGTCACTCCGTCTGGGACTGGCGGTGATGCCTGCCCCGACTGAACCCCTTCAGGCCTCTCCCGGGGTCTTCTCCCCCTGGTGCAGCTTCCTCCATGCCCCGTTGTCCCGTCACTTCCACCTGTGGTCCATGTTGCTCCCACATGCCGCTCCAGCCACTTCGGCCGGCATGCCTGCTGCTCCCTCGTTGTCCTGTGCGGCCTCCTGTCAGGGTGCTTTACCTCACACCATTGGCGTCCACCCCAGCTTGCCAGGCTCTGTGGATCCCATGGGGAGGGTTCCTCTCATTGCTGGCAGCAGCTGCAGCTCCTTGCCCGTGCTGTCCGCCCTCTCTGCGGCATCAGCCACCATTTTTGACTCTGCTGGCCAGCATCTGACACTGACATCATCAGCTGGCCTTAATTGGATAAAAAGCCAGCTGACAAGCTGCGTGGGCTCTTCCTTCTGCCCCTTGCGTACTGTGTCTTGAGCTGCCAGCAGGTATTTCTCTTTACTATGTCTCCTGGGACATAACCCCCCCCCCACCAGTTGTCTTGTGGTGGTTCTGTGAGCTGCGGGCCATCATTACCTGTGATCCTATGGAAGAAATGACACCCTTGCTGGTCGACGTCTCACTCTACACTTTTGATACATCTAGAGAAGAAGTCGGCCATTATGTTGTCTTTCCTGGGACAGTATATGATATGGAATTTGAAGGGTTGCAATGCCAATGCCCACCTCATTATCCATGGGTTATCGGTTTTGGTGGAACTGAGCCATTTCAGGAGCACATCGTCAGTGATGAGCATGAATTCCCTCCCCAGTAAGTAATAACGGAAGTGCTCCACTGCCCACTGAATAGCAAGGCATTCCTGTTCAATTGTTGCAGACCTGGATTAGGCTGGCAGCAATTTCTGACTTGCATAAGCCACGGGTTGGTCCAAGTCCGCATCTCGTTGGGTTAGTACCCCCCTAATAGTGGCTTTGGAGGCGTCCATCTGTAACGTAAAGGGTTAATCAAAATCAGGGGCGTGTATAATCACATCCTCACACAGGACCTTTTTTAAGGCTTGAAAACTTTGTAACATTGCCCCCGTTCTCTTGACCCCCTTCCGGTTTAACCCCTTTAAGGCCTTTGATAGGGATGACGCTATTTTTGAAAATTGTGGGATGAATCTACGATAGCAATTTACCAGGCGCAGAAAAGATCATAGCTGCTTCAGTGTTTGCAGGGCCTGGAAAGAGCGAGTGGCTTTGACCTTATCCTCCAACAGTCAAATGGTCCCCTGTCCCACCAGGAACCCCAGGTACTTTGTGTGCTTGTATGCGATCGCGCACTTGCGGGGAGTCACAGTCAGGCCTGCCCTCCTTAACTCAGTCAATACCGCTCTAAGGTCATGTAGATGCTGGCCCCAGGATTGAGCGACTATGACGATGTTGTCAATGTACGCTGCTGCGTATTCTGCATGTGGTGCCAGGATGCGCTCCATTAACTGCTGGAAGGTGGTGGCAGCCCCATGCAGTCTGAACGACATCTTCACAAATTCATATAGGCCCGATGATGTTCCAAAGGCCGTCTTGGGGTGTTCACATGGCCATATGGGGATCTGCCAATACCCCTTGGCCAGGTCTAAGGTGGTTATGAACCGAGCTGCCCTGATTCGTTCCACTAATTCCATTACACGAGGTGTGGGGAAGGCGTCAAATGTAGCTATTTTGTTTAACCTTCACTAATCTACACAGAGCCTTAGGGTCCCATCTGGTTTTTGTACCAGTACCAGGGAAATTCGCCACAGGCTTTGGGATGACTTAATGACACCAAGTGCCTGCTTCTTTCCCACCTCCTTACGTACCTTGTCTGTTAGATGATGGTGTATTGGCTGCCATCTATTATGCACAGTTGCACCAGGGGGTGTATGGATCCCACATTTCCCTTTTCTGAGTTATAGTTGGCTCATCACTCATGTGGATGTCCTTCAAGGGCTCTGGTACCCCTGGGCCTGGGCTGAGTTCTTGTGGTGCAAGGTCGTCCACCATCTCTTCCTTGAATGCTGCCCACCCCTCCGGCTGTTGCTGTTCTCATAACAGATTAACATAGTAAATCTGTTTCGTTCACTGGTGACCTGGGTGGTAAACCTTGTAGTCGACCGGGCCGACTCTTCATACAATTTTGAATGGCCCTTGCCATTGGATTAGCAGCTTGCTGTGCGAGGTGGGTAAGAGAACCAGCACTTTCTGCCCTGGTTGAAACTCCTGCTCCTTCGAGTGTGAGTCATACTTTTCTTTTTGTTGTTGGGTCTGTCGCAAATTGCCTGCAGCCAGCTCTGTTGCATTCTGGATGCAGTGTTGGAATGCCTGTTAGTATTTTGATGGGCTAGAGACAACCGCGGGGCTATGTTCCCACTTTTCTTGGAGGATCTGCAACAAACCCTGTAGTTGGTGGCCTAACATGAGTTTGAAAGGAGAATATCTAAGAGATTCTGATGGGGCATCCCAGAATACCAACAAGGCCAGCGGGAGCATCAAGTCCCAAAGTCACGGGTTACCCTGTATGCACCGTCTTAACACCTTTTCCGTTCAATCGCTCAACTAATCCACTGGTCTGGGGGTGATAGACCGATGTCTGCAGTTGCTTGATCCGCAAGATTTTGAAACACCCCCTGTAGGACCCCGGACATAAAGTTTTGCCCCTGGTCCGTAAGGATCTCATAGGGGAATTCCCATGTGGGCTATCCATTTCACCAGTTCTTCTGCAATCCGAGGAACTGTTATAGATCTTAAAGGCACCGTGTCGGTGTATCTAGTTGCATAATCCATGAACACCAGGATGTATTGGTACCCACTGCTGCTGTGGGGTAGTGGTCCAACGACATCCATGGCAATTCATGAAAAGGGTCAATAATGGGCATTGGTCTCATCGGGGCTTGGGGTGGCTGGTCTTCCCTCGCCTTCTGACATACGGGACACCCTGCGCATCAATGGGCCATGTCATCTCCCATTTTTGGCCAGAAAAACCATCAGGGTATCTTGTCAGTGGTACGATCCCTCCCCATATGGCCCCGTACTGGATTGGCATGCTCCAGTTGCCACACCGCCTTCTGGAAACTAGTTATACTCTATTTTCCTTCTCCGCCCAGCCATGTTGGACCTGATACAAGAGGTTGTGTCTTACCTCGAAATGACTTCCAGGGTTGGAGACCAATGTCGGCTGATGCGACTCGTCTTTCACCCGCACCCATAGTTCTTGCAGTTCAGGATCTTGCACTTCTCGGAATTGTTGGCTACTGGTGATGTCTTGCAGGACTGCCGCGGCATCCCCATCTCCCTCAGTGGTTCCCTCTCCTTCCGCTGACTTGCCAAGCCAGCCCTCTCACATCTTTAAGGCTCTGCAAGCGTCCTCAACATCCCGCACCCAGTCCACTGTATGATAATACAGTGGTGCCCCGTCTTGGCTCAAGAGCATGTTGCATGCTAGATGAGGCGCAAGGCTCACCAACAACTCCCCATGGTACTCCAAAGCTCAGAGGTTCGTCCACACCCAGGGTATATTTTGGATTTCCCCATGAAGGCAGGACACCCTCACTTGCTTCGCTCAACAATCGTGGGCATCTTTCAAGAGATCCTCCTTAACTAGCGACTGAGCATAACCGGAATCTAGCACAGCCCACACCGGATGGCCCTCAATCCAGGCTCACACTATGGGGTGTTCTCATGCCGGGTTCTTGCCCCCTGTCCCAAAACTGCTGTCCATGGGCTCCCCCTGAATGGGCTCTTTAGGGGGCTTGACCATCTCTCATGGGGAACTATGCAACCGCCACCTCTTGGAAGCCCTCCCCAGACACTTCCGTGCAAAGTATCCCATCCAGCCACAATGGTAGCATACCATGTCTCCACACAGGGCCCTTTAACCAGGCTTCCATCTCCCTGTCTCTCTTGACACCGGCACCGGGGGTGGGGGTCCCTGTTTCTCTCATGGGTAGTGCAACTCCACGGCTGCAAAAGCCTCCACCAGTTTCAGTGCTTTGTCACAGGACTCCAGGGAGTGCTGACAGACCCAGCACTGGGTTCTCTCTTCCAAGTCGTTTATGAATTTTTCCACCACGATCTTATCCACAAGGGTTGCCAACATACATGTAGCCAGATTGATCCATTTGCCGAAGAGAACACAGAGCTGCTGGAGTAACACCCACGGTCACCTCTCCTCCCCCACCTTAGCCCAGAAGAGTCACCAGTAGTGCTCGAGGCTGATCTCTAGGTGATAGAGAATAGCAGCTTTGACTGCCTCATAATCTTGTGCTTCCTCTCGGGTCAAGGCCCTATAGACTGCCTGGGCCTTACCCACCACCAAGGCCCCCAGCTGGTTGGCCCAATATCCTTTTTTGAGGCCTGTGATGACTGCATGATGCTCGAAGGCTTCGATGTAGGCCTCTGAGTTGTCTTCAGATGTCATCTTGGGCATTTTACAGGCCAACAACCCGTGCCGTATCCAATCTTGCTGCTGCTCCAATATACATTGCTGTGAACCCACAATCTGCATCAGGGCCTGAAGGTTCTGCCCCAGCAGGTCTGCTGGAGCCATCTTAGCAGGTTGCATGCCAGCCGGGTGGTCCCTGAGGTTCCTGGCCAATACACCACTCCGTGACCACCGGGCTTCAAATAACCACTCTCGGGTAGCCTTTGCTCTGTTGTTAGCTGTTGAATGCCTTACGGACTCATGTTATTGCCCAAGTTGATGTCTTCCCTTTGGGTCGCCAACCCCATTCTCGCCTGCCAAGTCTTGTTGTTCCTTCAGTAGTCGGGGTTGGTCGTCGAGTGTACTCGGTGGCCCGTGGTTTGCCCGGTGGTCATTCACTGGGCTCTGCCACCCCTCCACCTCGGCCTCACGCCACCTTTGGTGCGTCACCCATCTATTGGTCTCATCCCCTCTGTGTGTGGGGGGGGTACTTCTGGTCCACTTCTGGGTCCACCACCTTGCCCCCTTGCTCAGTGACTGGTACCTTCTGAGTCCGGGGGGGGCACTTGGGGCCCCCCCATGGCTGATTGCCAAGCTGGAGAAGGTTTGGGGGAGGGTCCCCTGCATGCTCAATGATGGACTCAGAAGTGGACTGGAAGTTCTTCCGGTCTACTTTTGGGTTCACCTCCAAGCATGCGGGGCTCCCCCTGCACTCCTGCGAGACATTTCATCTGCCCAACCATTGTGACTATCACGAGCTGTGCCTGATACCTTGAGGTATGTAGTTAAAGCTGTATCTGTGGCTGAATTACTAATTCTTTAAATTAGCATTAAATCTTCAGATTTGGATTCAGCCGAATCAAAGCAGGACAGTGATCTGAATCAAATCAAATCACTATCTCTGATTCAGGCTGAATCCAAATCGAATACAGGACATTTTGTACACCCCAAGCAAGCAGCAGCAGGTGCCTGGTGTGATAGAATAACTTGAATAATGCTGCTTGCAGAAACCCATTTGGGCTAGATTGATTCCACCTTAGACTTTGTGAATGTCTTTACTTAGCCAAACTGACCATGATACAAGTGTAGAGGCAGTAGAGGCTTTATTACTCTGTCCCAGGGAAGCAGGGCTGACAAAAGGGGAAGCCTCAGTCAGAGGCAGACCCCAGGGTAAAGTAAAAATAGGAAAAAACCTACCTGTTGCAGGAGTCCAGAGTAGCGAGGAGGCACGCCAGGGAAAACCGCCCACACAGTTTATCAGCCGCGCTTATCTGCAGCTGGAGCTGGGTGTCATCACCTGGTGAACATAAAAACTGGCCCTGGAAATGTGAGAGGGGGCAAGAGGACTGTGGACGGGGCGGTGGGGAGCTGCTGGGTGGGACGCGCCCAACCGCCACGTGCAGTAGCTGCATGAACAACAGGAAGAATTGTGGAGGATCTTCATGCCAGTGAAGACCGGCGAAGATCAAAAGAGCCGGAAGTGAGGCCAGCAGCAGCGGCAGCAGAGAAAGCCACGGAAGATCTTCGTGCCGGGGAAGTCTGGCAAAGACTCTCAGAGCTGTTAGGAAAGCCAGCGGCGGCAGCTGCCATAGGTATGTGGGGAGGGGAAATCCCCATGCTGGGAGAAGCTGGTGGGGAACAGGTGAGCCGGCATGGGAGCGGCAGCTGCCACAGTTAGGGAGAGGTGGATCCCGGAGGGGATCAAATAGACCCCAGACCAGGGGATGCATCGGCTTAGGGGGTTAAGGGGGCATGGGGCTTCCCACCCTGTGGGCGCCCCTCTTTGCTTTATTTTCTTTTTTTTTCTCTCTCTTGTGGCATTTCTCCTTTTTTTCTGGGGTTTCCTTTAAGTTTTGTTATGCTGGGAGTTTCTGTGGGGCAGGACTCCTCTAGGGTGAGTGATCAGCTCTTGATTTTCTTTCATGGTAGGATTTAATTTTGGTCTGGGTCTAGGGTAGGGTAGCTTGGCATCCTTTACCAGGCCCATGGAATTAGGGTCTCTCCTCAAGGACGGGGGACCACATGAGAACTCAGCAACAGCCAACAACATCCGCTGTGGGGCGCATGGGATATTGAGAGGGAGACCCGAAGACCGAGCGTCACCAGGATGTCCAGACTGGGCTAGAGCCCAGGGCTGACCTGTAGAGTGGGACAAGGGAACCAGGGAAAACATCCAGAAGGGTCTAGGTAAGAAGATCCTGAGGCCCATCTCATTGGGTGGTGCATGGCCAGGGTGAAGGGGAGGTTGGAGCCCCACAGGCATCCGCCAAGACCCGTGACAACTCTGAAGGCATGCTTCATGGGGACCTCCTCCACTGAAGATCCATCCAAAGTCGTGGCAGGAGAGTTTGGGGGTCACCCCGAGAGTCATTGAGGAATCCTCTGGGGTTTACACGAGAATCCCAGGCTAGTTAGCCCAGGAGCCCAGGTGAAGTCAGCATGGGGTCGAGTCCTCAAACAGAGACGGGCACATACTCCATCTAGCAAGAGCACAGATCATCTGCAGATGCTTCCTCAGCCTGCTAAAGGGTGTTTGTGCCCAAAATCTTGCTAACAATTTTTCCCACTATTTGAGTTGGTCTAATAAAAGATATCAGATTTACCCAAAGAACTTTGTCTGTCTTTTTAATGTTTACCACCTCATCCAGGAAGAGCACAAAACATCTGCAGATGCTTCCTCAGCCTGACAAAGGGTGTTTGTGCTGGAAACCTTCCAACTGTATGAGTTGGTATAATAAAACATATCAGATTTACCCAAAGAACCTTGTCTGTCTTTTTAATATTATGAAATTCTAACATTTCACTTTATTAATTTGAAAGCTAAGATTAACATCGTAAATACTAGACAATCTGTATTGCTTAATCTGCTATTCATCTAAACACCAAATTAATTTAAATTTGGATAGGCTTCCCCATTTGTAGTAAAAGCATGTTCTCAATTACATACCAAATTAAATAAGAGATAGGAAGATTTTTGGGAGCTTGAAATTTATGGTTTCATTAGGCTGAAAAATTAAACCTAAAAACGTGTAAAAATCCACATTAATCATTTAGTTTCAGCACATAAATGCAAATGGCTTGGAACTGAGCTTCATTTCAGACTGTAAGTAGTAATTACTTAGCAACACTGCACAAGCTTCATTAGGACCCTGCTTTTAAAAAAAGAGGGGAGCACAAGGGACCTGAACAAATAAGAGGATTATGGTGTTTAATCAGCACAAAGTGGTAGCCATAAAGCTTCATTAGGTAGCATTTTCAAAAACAAAATCAGGGAAGATGCTCTTGAATGGAAGTGGGTGAAGTATTTGCAGTTAGTGGTTTATTGAATGAATTCAGTCTTTTTTTTTTCCTATTCATGAATTATTTGAAAATGGGCTTTGATTTGCACAAATTAACATGTTGTCTGAAATTGTTCATTAGATGGGATATAACAATTTGTTTCAGCTAATCAATTTCTATCACTTTCTTCAGAGCAACAGGTTTTTCAAGTAGTTGCTGTTCACAGTGTGTTATTGTCATCTCTTATCATAAAGTTGCATTGGTTCCCTGACAAACCCACAACAAGCTTTCAAAATGGCGCTGCCAATATACAAAGTATAAATACTTGTGCAAATATTTGTATAAGGATTCAGGATTTTTCTATTTCTTTAAATAGTCTTGCTAACCACATTCTACTTATAGATATTTGTGAAAAACCCTATAGTAGATATCACTGATGAGATTTTGTAGGGTTTTTATCTCCAAATGATTGCTCACAAAAAGTACATTTTTCCTTATTTTATCAGATCCATTCCTGAAAAACAAAGTCTAATTTCCAAGTTGAGGTTTCATAGTTGGTAGGGTCGGAAGGGACCTGAGCAGATCATCAAGTCTGATCCCCTACCATGGGCAGGAAAGAATGCCGGGGTCAAACGCCCCTGGCAAGGTGTCTATCTAGCCTCCTTTTAAAGACCCTCCAGGGTAGGAGCAAGAACCACTTCCCTTGGAAGTTGGTACCAGATCCTAGCCACCCTGACTGTGAAGTAGTGCCTCCTGATGTCTAGTCTGAATCGAATCTCCATCAATTTATGACCATTATTCCTTGTTACTCCCAGCAGTGCTTGGGGGAAAAGGGACTCTCCCGTTGCCTGCTAGTCTCCCTTGGCCAGTTTGTAGATGGCCACCAGATCCCCTCTCAGACTTCTCTTGTGGAGGCTGAACAGGTTCAGGTACTGTAGCCTCCCCTTGTAGGGCCTGCCTTGCTGCTCCCTGATCATGCACATGGCCCTCCTCTGGACCCTCTCCATGTTGTCCACATCCCTCCTGAAGTGCAGCACCCAGAACTGGATGCAGTACTCCGACTGCAGCCTGGCCAATGACATATAGAGGGGGAGAATCACTTCCTTGGATCTGCTTCAGATGCATCTGTGGATGCATGACAACGTTCAGTTAGCCTTTGTGACTGCATCCCCACATTGGTGGCTCATGTTCATCTTGGAGTCTGTAATGACTCCAAGGACCATTTCTCTCTCTCTGCTGATGAGAAGGGAGTTCCCCAGCCTGTAGGTATGCTGCTGTTCCTTCCTCCCTAGGTGCAGTACCCTGTACTTGTCAGTATTGAATCCCATCGTGTTCTCACCCACTCACCCCTGTAACCTGTCCAGATCCAATTTCAGCCTGTCCCTCCCTTCTAGCGTGCCCACTTCTCCACACATCTTAGTGTCATCTGTGAATTTGAACAAGGTGCTTTTCACCCCCTTATCCAAGTCACTGATGAAGATGTTGAACAGTGTGGACCCAAGGACTGAGCCCTGTGGACTTCACTGCCCACAGCCCTCTGGGGTGAAAATGACCCATCCAGCCTCACTCTCTGGGAGTGGCCCTCCAGCCAATTGGTGACCCATCTGACTGTGTAGGCATCAACACCACAATCTCCTAATTTTTTAATGAGAATGGGGTGAGAGACAATGTCAAAGGCCTTCCTAATGTCCAGAAAGACTACTTCCATCACGACACCTGCATCCAAGGATTTTGTGACCTGGTCATAGAAGTCCACCAGTTTGGTCTGACAGGACCTGCTTCTAATGAACCTATATTGGTTGCCCCTAAGCATATACTCCCCTGCTTGCCCCTCACATATGTGCACCTGTATAATTTTCTCAAAGAGGTTCCCCAGGACCAAGGTAAGACTAACAGGCCTATAATTTCCTGGGTCCTCATTCCTCCCTTTTTTGAAAATGGAGATGACATTGGCCCTTTTTCAGTCCTCGGGCACCTCACCAGAGCACCATGAGTGCTCGTAAAGCTGTGCCAGGGATCCTGCAATAACCTCTTCTAATTCCCTAAGCACTCCAAGGTGGAGATCATCAGGACCTGCTGATTTGAACACACCCAGTTCCACCAGAAGTTCCCTGAGTAGGTCCTATCTGACCCTGGACCTGGCTGTGCTTCCTCTGGGACCATCGGGGATCCCCGGTGGGATAATCTGGTCCCTGCTCAGAAAAATGGAGGCAAATAAATTGTTAACTAGGTTAGCTTTGTCATCTGGTGAGACCACCAGATTTCCTAGCGTGTTCTGTAGAGGCCCCACATTACCCGGAACCTTCTTTTTACCCCCTATGTATTTAAAAAAGGATTATCCTTGATCCGGGTTGCTAGTCCCAGTTCCATCTCTGCCTTGGCCTTCCTAACAGCCCCACTACAATCCCGAGGAATGGAGGTATAGTCCTCCCTTGTGATGGCCCCTCCCTTCCATTCGCTATACGCCTCCTTTTTAGCTTTGAGACATCTACCTTAGGAAATGTATTTGATTTGTCATCAATATTTTATTTTTTATTTCTTAAGTAAAAAATCAAGGGGAAGATTTCAGTTTAGCAAAGTGATTCTGATTCATAGATGTCAAAGTTGCTTTCTTTATTTAGTATACTTTCATGAGGTCATATTGGATGTTCTATTCTAAGAAACTGTTTCAGGGAACACTTCTACTGCATAAGGTATGGAATACAGTGCTCTTATTATTGCACCAGGGAGCTACATTTTCATAGAAGCCTATGCTGAAGTTGCTGTTTTCTAGGACTGTATGAAATTTTCCTGGCCATTTCATTTTGGCAATGTTTTGACTCATTTTGAGCTTGAAACAGTGAAATTGAAATGAAGTGAAGGGCTTTGAAACAGCTTCAAAACAAAACAAAATGTTTAGAAAGTTTTGAAACATTTCAAATTTCAAAGTATCCAGGTGGTGGGAAACAGGGAAGAACCAGGGCTGTGCTTCCAGCAGCTCCAGGTTCAGCCAGGTGCAAAGCACAGTCCTGGCTCTCCTTGCCTCCTGCAGCTGGGTGGGAAGCTGATCACAGCACAGGAGAAGGGAACTGAGCTCCAGTTCATTTCCTCTCCCCTGTGCTGCAATCAGGCTGGAGAAGGGAACTGAGTTGGATTGTTCAGTTTCCCTCCCCAGCCCTATGTTTGGGTTGGGGAAGGCAACTCAGCCCAGCTTGGCTGAATTCCTTTCCCCAGCCCGATCTCATGCTGGGGAGGGGAACTGAGCAATCAGACTCAGTTTCCTTCCCAAGTCCCAGGCAGCAGCATCAGCTTCCCTCCCTCATGTGGAAGGCAGATTGGCCTTCAGCCCCTGGAGGACTGGCACAGCCCCAGCAGCTTTCCCGGAGTTGGGCCCTGATCTGTCTTCCAGATGAGAGAGGCTGTTTTGAGCTTCCCCATTATAGTGAATGGGTGAAATATCGAAACAGCATCAAAACAGCCTCACTGTTTCAATGAAGTGAAATGGAACAGCTGTTTCAACTCAAAATGAAATTTGAAACAAAACGCTGTTCCATTGAAACCTTGAAACTCTAGTCAAAATGGAACAGTGCCATTTCGCATGTCCCTACTTTTTTCTTATTACTTTGTTAGTAATTCATATAACAAATAAAGTGAAAGATTCCACTGCAATTAAATATTTGAATGGGGGAGGGGGATGTTTTTCTATCATGAACTGGCAGGACATAAATAATATTTAGGTGGACTATGTACTACACTCCTTTTTTAACTTGTCCTGAAATACCAAGAAAAGAAACATTAAAAGGCAACACTTTGATTACTTTCAAGTTCTTCTTGATTGCACTTGACCATTTACTCTGTTTAGTATATAAGTAATAAACATGCATTGTGTTTTGTCATTTGAGAAGGAAGGTATTGCAGACCTAAATTTGTTGGGAGACAAAATAACCCACATGAATGTTGCTTTAATAAGGACTTTTTACAGTGCTTTGAAATTGAAATGGATTTTTTAAAAAGCTTAAGATGAAGTAATGTATTCATACTGTCCTTATATTAACATTGACATAAGTGAAAATGTTTAACTATATTCATAAGTCTTCATAAAAATAGAAATATACATACAGTTGATCAATAATTAAAATATACTTTTCACCTGACAAGAGGGATGTCTGTTGAAAGGGCATGGTATATTTCCACTGGTAATATAGAATATAAAATAGAAGGAGGTAAAACCTCCTTCTATTAGCCCACCAACCAGCAAGTTCAAGGGACATTAACTTGATCCTCTATTATTTTAGAATGAGGATCTCCATGTCTCACTTTCTTTTAAATTAAGATCCTCTCACTACCATTTTATATATGCAAAGTTCTGTACAGGGAATTTGACCTTTTTTAAAAATTTTATAATAAATAAGTAGATTTTAAGACATTTTAAGACAAGAACTTAAACCCATGGTCTTTTGACCTACCCGTAAGATGGCCTTCTCCCTCTTTAGCCTCTTAATCTTATGTTCTCAATCTTTGTTTTACAATTTAGTGAGCTCTTGCCCCTTTCTTTGTACCTTTAATACCTGACCAAGCTTATTTAGCTTGTTTTGATTGTTGATTATTTCCTCATCCTTCACTATCTTCACCAGTTATACTTTATTGTCTGTTAAATTTAAAACTGGGCCTTTCTTAATTCCTCTCCTGTGTGTTAATGTAGAGAGCCAATTTTTAAACCAATGTTTCTTTTTTAGCACTGCAAAAATTGTACATCTGCAAGTTTGCACATTCTGCTAGGTATTTGGATAAACAGCTTTCATACATAACTGCAAAAATGACATATTTCGTGCATAGATCAGAGCAAATAGAATTCTTGTACATCTACGGTTGCCATGCAGGTTGCCAAAATGTTCAAAGATAACCTACTCATCCCATTTATAGTGATGGTATTGTAGATTGGTCTGTTTCAAAACACCAGATATGTTCCATCATAGAGCAATTTTGGCTTCATATCTGGGTCCAATCTTTGTGTTTCCCTGAGAATCAGGTTCCACTTCAGTTTTAAAAGTTTACGATTCAGGGAACTGAAACTTCCTTTGATTGTAACTCTTCTAAATTTGGCAAATTTTAATGGGGACTGCAAAAAGGTATAATGCTGAGGTTTGGGCAGTCTCCAGTGAGACTGCAAGTGCTTATTCTAAAACATCACAGAGTAACTCACACAAAAGGACACTCAGACCCAGGGGAATATATATCCAGCCTCAACTTCTCCTGTGCAAAATGAAGTTTATTTTCTACCTACCAGGACTTTTACAACCTTTGACTTGTCCCCAGCCTGAAGAATGGTATATGTGCCTAAAAGCTTGCAAAGAAAGAATTTTTTTGCTATTTAGTTGGTCTAATAAAAGGTATCACCTCTGAACCAAGAGTTTTAGAGTTTTTATTACTCTAAAACATGGAATTCCTCAGGCTTCTGCATTAAATAGCTATAATATGAGTGTGGTGCATTTTTCCTAACATCATTTTCAAAAAGAGATGAATTATTTTAACCAAAACTTTAAAAAGTATAGGCATGTGGATGCCTAATATAGGTAATTTCAGTGAAAGTACTTTAACCTGTGGCAAGGTTATGAACAAGTGAAAACAAGATCTTATAAGAGTGTTGAAAATCTTTACTTATAAATGGTGCTCCTACTGCATAATTATAATATGCACTCAATAGAAAGTCAATAAGGTCATATATCACATATTTCTTGTATACCACATGCTACTTTTGAAAGTAGCCATTGCCTTTGTGTAATAGACCCCCTCAACATGTGCAGGGCCAGATGCTCTGCCCTCCCCCCAGCTGCAGGAAAGAACTGCCATGATCTCCCAGCCTCTGGGGTGAGTGAAACCCCTGGGGTGAGAGACTGCAGCAGCTGTGGGGGGCCTTCATGAACCCCCAAGGCTGGGAGATTGCAGCCACCTGGTGTGGCTGCCTCGACCCAGCAAGGTCCTAGCACCAGGATGTGTGGTGAACACTGCTGCCCACTCACCTATGGCTCCAATCCATCTGCCGGGCCACATTCCTTGCTCATGAAGGTCCCAACCCCCGTGGTGGGTGTGGGGCAGATGGGCTAGGGTGCTTGGGTGGTGGAGCTGTGTCTGGTGGTGGCAGCAGCCAGAAAAAGCTGTCATCACCTGGGATGCCAGGAAGCAAATCCTGCCTTGGGCTGCCCCCTGCGCCTGGGTTGAGCAGGAGTGAAGGAGCCACCACAGGCCAGGCAGAATCCTTGGGCAGTCTGGATCTAGCCCTTGGGCCATATTTTTCCCACCCCTGCATTAATGACTAATATCTTATAAATCTATGCTGTTTCATTGATAAAACAGCTCACGCACACAAACAAAGAACTCTTAAACTAGCCAAACTCAGTATGTAGCTTAGAAAATAAAAATAATCATAGGTTGCTGAACTCCAACCTTTAAGATTTAAACCATATTCCCCATCACTGATCATTTTTTGAGCATTCCCCGATTTAACATATGTTAACAACAAGCAGCCATTAGCGAGAGAGTTTTAGGTCTGATTCTGGCTCAGGCATGTCATCTGAATTCCAGTAGCACATGGGGTACAAGCTTGTGTCCAGTATAAAAGTTTGTAGGCCACAAAGTAAACTTACTGATCTTTAGAGTCCCTGCTGACTACAGGCTATAGCTCCCTGCATTATACAGAAACAAATAACTGTTAATTTTA
Source organism: Crocodylus siamensis (assembly GCF_052110815.1). Classification (NCBI taxonomy): domain Eukaryota; kingdom Metazoa; phylum Chordata; order Crocodylia; family Crocodylidae; genus Crocodylus; species Crocodylus siamensis. Next base: position 86,256,290 of record NC_143396.1, on the reverse strand, counting down.
TAAAATTTACCTTAGACCAAAATACACAAATAATACTTAGCTTACAGCAATATTAGTGGCATTTAATAATATCCATTTTAATAAAGCAGATTAAGTACGGCAAATATGAGGCCCACTGGCTTTCATTTCATGTTGGAATGGCTGTTTGATTAAAATGCTATTAACTCTAGCATTACTGAACATTTCATGTCATAATTTTTGTTTAAATTTATGTTTTATGTTTACAGTTATGTACCCAAAACACTTTAAATTTGTAGTAAATATTAGTAGCTATTAGGCCTGTGTAAAGTGGCTGTGTCGCAGTGCACTCAGGTGCCCAGCACCTGAGAGCAGAGACTGCTCTGGGGAGGCCCCTAGTGGCAGAAAGGGGGAGGCTGCCAGTCACCAGGGCTGCACAGGTGCTGGTTGCCAGGGAAACTGGTAAAACCAGCTAACCAGGAAGGGGCAGGGCTAATGCCTTCTTAAGCCCAGGTAGGAGGCCAGGAGGGCAGTCCCTCCCCGGCAGCCTTGGAAGTAGGGACTCAGCTCAGACAGACAGAGGGGAGGACTCTGGCCATGAGAGCATCCCCTGGTCACTCTCTCTAGTAGGGAGTAGATTGTTGTTTGACTGGACGGTCTAGTTTTTTTGTTGTAGCCCTGGGGCTTTATGTTTTATGTTTACTGTTTTGACCAGAGGACCGGACGAGGCTATTAGGGGTGGAGGAGGCCTCATGGGAGCTCATGAAGGTCCCAACCCCCGTGGTGGGTGTGGGGCAGATGGGCTAGGGTGCTTGGGTGGTGGAGCTGTGTCTGGTGGTGGCAGCAGCCAGAGAAGGTTGAGAGGCGACCTGGTGGCTGCCTATAAGTTTGTCAGGGGGGCACAGAAGGGAATAGGTGAGTATTTATTCACCAAGGCGCCCCCGGGGGTTACAAGAAATAATGGCCACAAGCTAGAGGAGAGCAGATTTAGATTGGATATTAGGAGGAACTTCTTCACAGTTCGAGTGGCCAAGGTCTGGAACGGGCTCCCAAGGGAGGTGGTGCTCTCCCCTACCCTGGGGGTATTCAAGAGAAGGTTGGATGTGTATTTAGCTGGGGTAATGTAGGCCCAGCACTCTTTCCTGCTTATGCAGGGGGTCGGACTCGATGATCTATTGAGGTCCCTTCCGACCCTAGCATCTATGAATCTATGAGCTCCATGGTAGCGTGGGGCCTCCTGGCACCGGAGAGGGTGCAGCATTGTTAGGGGGCACATTGGCCCCAGCCCAGAAGCCCCGGAGTGAGAGGGGGCAGTAGGGAGAAGCCCCGGAGTGAGAGGGGGAAGTAGGGAGCCCAGAGCTAGGGGCCAGGGAGAAGCCCCAGAGCTAGGGGGCAGTGAAGGGCCCCAGAGTGAGAGATAGAAGGGGGCAGCAAGGAGCCCCAGAGTGAGTGAAAGAAGGGGGCAGTGTGGAGCCCTGGGAATAAAGAGGAGGGCCAGAAAACAACAAGGCCCAGGTTAAACCACGTCAACTCCATCTGCAAGGCTTGGGCTGCAGTGTAGGGGAGGAAAAGGAGCTGCAGGTAGCGCCCCCTGTCACCGGGGCATGGGAAAATGAGCAGCCTCCTGCTGATTACAACCATCTTCTAATTAAATAAGATCAAGGCGTGGCAGGCGAGTAAGCAGGCGGTTGGTCCATTAAAGGACGGCGGAGCCACTCCCAGAAAGGCTGCAATATTGATACCCCTGTCACAGGCTAGTATTCACTTTGGATTTGGAGTCAGCCAATTTGGGGGATAGTAATTCGATTTGGTGATTCAAATCATTGTCTCAAATTGATTTGCCCAAATCTGATTTGGAGATTCAGCTGCTGCCAAATCTCCAAATCTCCAAATCAGTCATGCCTATCCCCCCCCAGCCTGGCAATGGCTGCCCTGTAAACCCCAGCTCCCAGCACTTGGGGAAGAAAAGCAGGTGCTGCCAGGTGGGGGGCAATCCCCACTACCCTCCACTGCTACATGACTCCCCTGATGCCCCACCTCCCCCATGGCTGCCCTGCCCCACCCTAGCTCTAGCCCTTTAAGAAAAAAAAGAAAGAAAAAACCCTTGACTTACTGTTCTTGCCCCTGGACGAGCACGAGCCCCGTAAAGCTCTTGGCTGCTGCACGAGCCCCGTAAAGCTCTTGGCTGCTGCAGGAGTGGTGAGTCTTGGGGCTTCTCATTTTTTTTTTTTAAAAGGCTGGAGCCACTGTGGGTGGGGCAGCCATGGGGGGCCTGAGGGAGTGGGGGGTGCCAGGGGGTTCATGCTGAACCCCCCATGTGGTATGGGGCAGTGGGGGGCAGCAGGGATCACCACCCACCCGGCAGCACCTGGTGAGCACCAGGGCTTTTCTTTAAAGGGCTGGGAGCTGGGGTGAGTTGGGCAGCCATGGGAAGGCTGGGGGAGTGGCCAGGGTTCAGGGGGAGCTGAGGGAGCAGGCAGGCAGTGGGGGCTGTCAGGGGTCCCCCCCCATGGCCCTTCCCCCAGCTTCTCCTTTCCTACCCCCTACTTACCAGCTCAGAGTCTGGCTGCAGCTCCTTGATGCAGCCACTGGGGACTGTCTGAATCATCAAAGCTCTCCGAATCTTTTCTGAAGAGATTCGGCCACCAAATTGGGTTGAATCGCCTCCAAATCAAATTACCACCTGAAGCTTTGCACAGCCCTAGTATCTATCATGGCATGCACGTAAGCACTTTGTGGGAAAAAAAAAATTTATTGCATACATTATTTGCAGCAAATAATTCAATGGAATTAAGTAATGTAGGGAGAAAATGTGTCCTTAATAATGAAAATTTCTTGTGTTTTGCAATTTATACATATAAATATCAAACTTGTAGATATGCTAAGATGATCTTAATAAGCAGGCTTTTCCCTATATACTGGTATCTACATGTCTAATCATAATGCCAAACAAACCACAAGATTATTAGCTAGTGCAACTATCAAAGTTAATTAACCTGTATAATCTATATTCTAATATCTTGTTGCTTCAGTTGAAGTTTCAGTGCTTAAAAGCCTTTAATCAAGAATATGTGATCATTTTGGATGGCTAGCATAGTTGATCAAATGAGAGAATTACTTTCCCAAAGGAAAACTAAGGGGATAGGAGAAATGCATACACACAAATTTGATGCTTGGATTGAACAACATTGACTGTAGATAATTTTGGATTTGGGATATGAAATGAAATACAGCAGTATTCCAAGAAATATTACTGTCTGAGAAATAGCAGAATATCCAAGATTCATTTTTTTTCTTTCCTCCTCCTTTTCTTTTTAAAGTCATAGCATACTCTGGAAGGATTTCTGTTTTTAAAACAAATAGAACCCCCAATTTAAACACTCTGTCCCTAATCTCTGTGAACTAACAACCCATTGATCTAATTTTTTGAGCTCATTTGCTATGATTACACCCCTGACTTTATTGAAATAACTCCTGATTTGCCCTGGTATGAATGAATTCAGAATTAGGCCCCATGTAATACAAAATGAATAGGAAAGTGTATGGCATAAATCAATGCAGAGTTAAACCCTTTGGCAGTAGAAAACTCAACCTTTTGCCAGCAACTGGGAGCTGTTAAAAATTATGAGACTGTTCTTGAATATCCAGTTAAAGTTATTTAACTAGTGAAAATCTGTTTGTTTTCACTAGACTTAATTATATCAGGGATGTATTTTTGCCACTTTAAAAAATGCATTCGATGATGTAAAATGTTCTTTTAGTTTGGCAACTGAATTTTAACAAATGTGATGAGACTTTGAGTAGATCTTTAAGATGAAAGCATTCACGATTAGTTGTTTCTAGGAAGTCCCCCAACATAGCAAATATGTAAATATTGAATAGTTTTTCATGTTGCCTACTTTTATTTGCTGTTTTTATGCATTACTAAAATATAATAAGGTAAATTAGAAACTATTTTAAATATGTATTAGTATAAAACAAGCTAGTTGTATTACTTTAATTTGTAGGAGGCAATAAAATTTGAAAACAGGCATCTGTTGTGCAAAGGAAAGCCTTTAGGTTTAATAGGGAAAACTATACTGTACAATTTATTGTGAAGGAATTTAATTTCTGGAAATGAATCAGCCTTGAATTAAACTGGCTCTGAAAGTGCACTAGATAAGTTGATATCTAGGTCTATATGCACTGTAAGTCAACCTGGTATATGATTTGTGCATTCCTATGAGGAATTGGACACAAAATTAAAGAGTGGAAAATCATTCTACTCTCTACACATCATTACAACCAATTCTTCTCCTAATACACTTCTCCAAAGTCCCTCTTCTATCCCACAGTTTTATACCAGTCCTATAGTGATAACAGTATCTGACATTTTACAGAGTTTTTTGAAAGGCAGTATTTCCAGAGATGGCTTTGTAATACCAGCCATTGAGAGGGTTACAAGGAGTAATATTATTATAAGGAAGATCACCTTCAGTGTTTATGGGAAGGCATAAAGGAGTGTGTATGTGGGAGAAGGTGTACATCTGGCAATAGCGTAAAAACATGGCAGCAATTCATTCCTCATTATGAGAAGGATGGATAGCAAACCTGTTATCACTGTAATAGGGCTGACAATTATAAATAAATGAATGCTCATGTTGTTTTCTTATGAGGGGACATTAATGTTAGTGCGTCTGTCTTCCCACTGGATTTGAAGGATCTGCCATAAGGCCAGAAACTGCCATAAGGCCTTTTTATCAATTTGTGACCTATCCATAATGACAGTAGCATGCTGTTCTACATTTTCTGAAACAGCCTAGGACAATTATGAGAGTCATAGTCTCCTTCCCAGTCTCTCAAGAATAGAGGAACTATGACAAGTCTGTGCCTGACATTAAGTATGCTCTGTGACAGACCACTGTTGGACATTTTGGAAGGACAGAAATATTGTCTCCACTACCTTAAAGAGACCTTTTTAAGTATGAAGATTGTTAAACACTGGAACAGATTAGAGAGAGTGATTGTGGGACCTGATTGTAGAACCTCCCTCCTTGGAATCAAGAGTAGGTTAGATGAAGATCAGGGCATCTGGAGCTGATGGAATCCTAGCCAAAATCTTCAAGCAGGGGGAGAGAGGACCTCACATCACAGCTCAATGCCTTCACCTTAAAGATTTGGAATGATGACATCAGGGGTACCATGATAGTGGTGTAGATTTATTGCCTTCTACAAGATTATGACAGTCTTCAAGAAAGGAGACAAGTTTGACTGAGGAAATTACAAAGGGATTGTCTTGCTATCTATCACAGCAAAAATCATTGTTACAACAGTCTTGGACCTTCTCCTTTCATTTGCTGAAGTGTTCCTTTCAGAATTTCAGTGTGGGTTTAGGACATCAAGAGGCACAACTAACATGTTCTTCACATCTCAACAACTGCAGGAAAAATGCCAGGAACAACATAACCCTCACTACATATCTTTCTTTGACCTCATAAAAGCAAGCCCCATGGGGCGTATATTTATGGGGATCTGTGTGTGTGTGTGTGTGTGTGTGTGTGTGTGTATGGGGTTTGTTGGGGGATGTGGGTATGGGGGGTGGAGGGAGAGGGTAATAGGGGGTGTTGGTGTAGGGGTTGTGGATGCATGTGTATGGTGGGCTCTGTGTGTGTGGGCCCCTCCTACAAACATGCTCCCCCATTGCACACAGCCCCTGTGGCAGCATATGGAGTCCCCCCTCGCATAGTCCAGTGAGCCTCAGGACTGCAATTGGCCTAGCTGGCAGTGCCATTGCACAGGGTTCACATGCCTGAGCCCTGTACCACCGGGGGATAATGAAGCCAGCAGTGCAGGTCATGAGACTCGCTGTAGTGGCAGGGAGAGGGGTGAAGCCAGCCCAGCTCTAAAGAATGGAGCTCCTTGCCATTTCCCATGACCTACTTGTAGCAGTGAGTGGGACCGAGCTCCCAGCTCCATTGCATGGGACTCCCACTGGGTCAAGTGGCTCAGGCAGAGAAACTGGGAACTGTATGTGAGCCCCACACAATGGAGCCAGGTGGACCCCACACCCCTGTTGGCCCAGACTCTGCACCTCTGCTGCCATGCCAGTGGTGTACTGTGGATCTGCAGCACCCAGAGGCCAATGCTTGCATTTGTGCACCCTCCTAAGATGATCCGAGCAGGATGCAGAGCCCCCTGTCCCGCCCCATGGCACTTCCATGGGGAAATTGACATTGCTGCACACCGGACACTGGGGGAGGGGTGGCAGTCAGAATTTCTGGCTGTAACAGGTAAAGAAACATACAACCCACCAGGCGGGTGGGTGGGCCACACAACAAATGCAGGAAGCTCCTTAGCCTCTCGGCCCAGCTGGTGCCCCCCCCCCCCAGGCCAACGCCTAGGGGCCATGGCCCCTTCCCATTTCCCCATCAATATGCCACTGTGTCATGCCCTGGGTCCCCAGCAGCTCTGGCCCAGGATCTGGGGTGCTGGCATGGGCCTCACACTCCCACCTACCTGCTGCTTTGCTCCCACCCACCTGCCACTGCCACCACCAGCACTCCCAACCCCCACCGCCACCACTTCTTCCTTCCCTGCCTGCCAGTGGTAGCACCCTTTCCCTGCCACTTGTCTACCTTCCTGACTATCTGTTGCCCCCTCTCGCCATCTGCCCCTCCACCCAACAACCCCCCCGCCACCACCATCACTACTTTCCTCTGCTGCCTCTCACTGCCATCACTTCACTACCCACTGCTGCTGTCCCTCCCCTGCCCACTGCCACTGTGGGGTCAGGGTTAGGCCTTTCCCATGGGTGAGAGTGGCAGCGCAATGTGCGCTGCCCCCTTTGGGAGTCAGCAGGGCTTGACCCCATGCAAGCACAGCAGGGGAAGCTCAGGTCTAGGCCAGATACGGTATTGGTAGGCACCTGCCCATGGGCTGGATGAAATTGCCTAGTGGGCTGGATTGGGCCCGCAGGCCATATTTTGCTTCCCCTGTTATAGATCAACTAAATGAGGGATGCATAAGTTTTCAGAAGCAGTAGCTTGCATACTCAACAGAAATAATTCTGTTTATGGACCGTTGGGACTAGATAACATCCTGATATCCCTTCCAGCTCTATTTTTCTTGGATTCTTTTAATTCTCTATTACCCTCTATAGTTATTTTTGAGGCAGCTCTATGAAGACTGCTACCTTCCTACATAAGCAGGAAGTGACTTTATAGTCCCCTGTACCAGGATATATAAGAAGCCACAATCTGGCCTATAGTGATAAGGCTAAACCATCCAATATACATGAGGAATAATATGCTACTGCCAATTATTGTTTGAATCAAAAGCAAACTTTTTGTTCAGCAGCTACAGTATCAATTGCCCATATCAAATGGAATCTGAATACAGTTACTGGTGCATATAGTACTATGCTAATAGCTTCAGTAGTGCACCATTAGTGCTGGAAGCATGCATCTGATGAGCCCCGTGCAGATGGATGCAGTCATTCTCTGAATGCTACCAGCATCCTGGGAACTCATGAAACATTAAAAAAAAATTAAAAGGTGGTTTTTTTTTTCCCTTTATGTAAAGGATTCTTTTATCCTTGGAATTATTAAAGAGAAAAAGTTAAAGCAGGGCCAAAACCTCAGGTGTTTGCTTTCATGTTTACCCTACTTCTGTAGTCTTTTGAGGCAGTTATATTCACAGAGCTTTCCTAAGTAAATGTCTCATAAAACAAATTACCATACCTGGATCCTAAATGTCTTCATTCAACAAAAACTGAGGGTTCTGGGCACTCTGGTGGTGGATGTTCAGCATTGGGAAGCTTTATGGTTTTCTTAGGAACCTATGCTATAACACTTTTATACTGCAGGATGGTCCCACCCATATTGTCCTGTTAAATCTAATTAAAAGTAGAGTATAAGGGCCGTGTTCAAATGGAAACCTGATGTGCAGTTGGATATATATAGTTAGATCTTTGTGCCTTCATGAAGCATCTTGCAAGGCTAGTGAAGATGACCCTTTACTGAATAATAGTTAGATTTTACACACACACATTCAAGATGGACATTTTACCCATATGAATAAAGTCTGTATACAGGTAGGATTCTCACATCTAGAGTTGTAACAATATTCTCAATCTACTACTGTTATTCTTTATTAATTTTGTTGGATTTCAATCAGATTGAGAGGGAAATCATAGAGATGCCCAATGTACCTGCAACACTTTGACATAAACATAGTGATAGAAAACTGTTCTGGTCTTACCCTACAACCACTGTGGCTGAGCAGTGATACTGAAATATGCTGTTAGTAGCAGTATTCCTGCTCTTGTTGCTTCTGGATATTAAAGTTCTATAATCGTGGGAAGATGCTAATGGATACTGTATAAAACTACTAAATGATTTATGGGAAGAGAAGTGATTATATCTAGGAGTGGAAGTGGAAGTTCTGTGATTAAATCTAGACCTGGTTAGCAATTTTCTGATGAAAATGCTTTTCACCAAAAACGCAACAATTCATTAAAATTGAAGGATTTCACAGGAACATGCCTTTTAATGATATTTTTTCAGTGGAGAATTTTCCCAGGTCCAAAGTAACATGGAAAAGTGAGATACAAAAGTGAAAATATGAATAACTCAACCTGCTCCCTGGTCTAACTCATGGCAATTCATAGAAATCGCCATGAGTTAGACCAATCCTCCCAACCCAACAGACATTAGCTGTTGGATCAGGAGGGTGGAGGATTGACTCCAATTTGGATCTGATCTAGGGGGAGAGGCTCCATCTTTCCCTGGATCATCCCCTAGCCCCAAGGTGAGGGGCTCCTGTCCACCCCCCAAAAACAGGGCTGAGAAAAACTCAGAAGAGACCTCCCTTCTCTGCTTTCTCCCCTTCCATCCAGAGACATCAGTTTGAGCTGGGTTGCTGTTGCAGCCCAAGCATACAGAAATGAATAAAGTTGCTACACTTAGGAGTGGCTTTATTTGAACCTTCATACAAAGAGGGTTAATTTATTGCATGATCAGAGGGCTCTGCAGTTGTGCTCTTCTGTTTGGGCATGGCTTTAGAGTTGGGGCAGGCAATTATTTTGGGCAGATGGCCACTTACCAAGTTCTGGCAAGCTTTCAATTGTCACATGGGTAGCCCCATCCCTTGACATGTGCCCTGCCCCACGGTCACCATCTTGTGACTGGAAGTCCTGCCTCCTAACCCTTGTCACCAGAAGGCCCTCCCTTTGTCCCTAGAAGTACTCCTTCAGCAAGGGGTTTTGCCATCTCAGAACCAGAAACATACCAAAGTATATTCTAAAAAGTGAACATCTAAAACATTCATTAATTTAATTTCAAAAAATATTTTTGTCCAGTTTAGATGTATTTGTGTAGTGTACATAGAAGTTATTGTATATAATAGCTTAAAATGAAGTCTTACTCTTGCATATTGTGGGGAGTGGATATAGGTTTGTGGGGGGCTGTGGGTGTGTGGGTATGTAGGGTGTGGGTGTGTCTTTGGGGGTGGATAGGTGTGAGTATGAAATGAAGAAGCATGTTGGGGTATGTGTGAATATGAGGGGTATGGGTGGGTATGGGATTTGCGGGGGGTTGTGTGTGGGGAAAGGGTGGTTGGATTGTGTGAGCAGGTTGGGTGTCTGTGTATGGCAGTGTGAGGGGGTGCATGTGAATGTTGCGGTGGGTGCGGGACTCACTCTACAACACACACACATACAGTCTCTCCCTTTGTACACCCTCCCCCTCCCGGGGTACCAATGTGGGCCTCATGCTCTAGTGGTCCAGTGACGCAGCCAGGAATCACATGGTGCTGGAGCACTGTGGGGGCAGGAAGGCAGGGAAATGGGTGGGGATGGGGCAGGGCTGAGCTGCTGCATCCTGTTGACAGATCCCACTAGGTCCTACTGCCCTTGGCTCCTGTCATCTTTGACAGGCAGCCAGGGGCAGATAAGTATTTTCTAATTTTTTTTAGGGGGCCTGTGGGCTGGACAGAATGTCATGGTGGGTCAGATCTTGCCTGCAGGCCGTATTTTGCCTACTCCTACTTTAAAGCGATTTCATGGGGCCGATAACATGACAAGTGTCATTTCTATCTGAGCCTTCAGTGCTTAGAGCACTTCTGTGTGCAGTAAGAGATCCAGTTTCAAATCCTTACTCTGCCTGTGTCCAGGGATTGGAATATTGTTTTCCCAAATTCTGTTTAATCAATGGGATTCTTGCTTTCTAGAGGTGGAAATTTCACTTGTTTTCGTTAAAAACTCCAAAATGTGTCAGTTTTGTCAAGATGCAGAATGGGAAAATAGTCAAAACCTCAACATTTTCATGGGATTGAAAAACAGCTTTGCATCCAGGTCTGCTTATTGCTCTGGCCTGATGTGCAATGAGGCTCACAACTAAGACAACTATTTTTACCCAATTCATTTCATGCTGTACCTAATTTGAAAGCATGGCACTGCTTATTGCTAACAACCATTGGTTGCCAATTACATAACATCATCCAAAATCCTGTCCACTACAGCACAGAAAATTTTTTTTTTTTCCTTGATTCTTTATCAGTGCTAATCTGCACTGGCTCTGAAAAAAGGCTATTTCAAGCAATAGCTGAAGGAGGTAAAAAACCAGATGATAACTTTTTAAATCGCCTGCTAGAATTTTCGCTTTATGCTATTTATCTCATGTTGTTCCACTAGTAAAGGAAATTCAGTCCAACACTCATTATGAAAAGTGTGTATTTTACAGCCAGAAAACTTAACTTTTGAAGCTTATCACTTTCAATAGCTTAGCTGCAATTAAATAATTACTTTTATTGTCAAGCTCTCAGATATTAACAGCCATTTTAAATAGTGTTATAAATATAAATTGTTTATGACCCTGCAGTCATAATTCACCATGCTGTTTCTAGTTGGCAGGTATTTCATCTCTGCTAATGATACGACAAAGCATACCTCTCTGCTTGAAAGGTCTTCAGTTTCATTCCATATTTCTAACTATTAGGAATGAAGTTGTAGGTTCAATCACATCTATTTTGTCAGAGGAAGTCTATTCTTCTAGTTCACCTTTACAGCAGGTTTTTAAAATATCTTTGGGATTCTAGTCACCATACCTGCTATCCTGTAAAGATTAGTAATTGTTCAATGGTAGCATGTGAACACTAGCAACAAAAAGACTCCATTTCACCCTTATTCAACAGGAAGGAGATCAACTTTCAGTAACATTGTTACAGAAGATTCACTTGCTTATACTTTTCAAGTAGACACCAAGAAACTGTTCTGCTGTAATGCTGAAAAATGATAAAGAAAAATAACTTTCTGAAAAAATACAGATGTGGCAGGTATCAGCAAAAACACTTTCAGCTCCTACCCAGGGAAAAAATGCTTTAGACAAAGGTCATAAAGCAAACAAAGATGCGGTAGAAAGCAATTGGAAAAGAAAGCTCAAGTAGGAAAGGAATGTGAACAGAGAGCTTTGTGCAGTCTATATACTGGACATGCTATGGACTGGCTAAAACAAATTAAACACCTCCACTAGACTAGCTTATTCTTTTAAGGAAATACAAAACTGTCAACAACAAGAGAAAATGTCACCAAATGTCAGGAGCAGAACAACTACAAAATAAAGCAGAACATGTTCCTGGTGATAAAAGCTGCACTAACATCACAAAATTCTCCAAATCAAACTCCAAATGGAAAAGAACAAAGTGAGAGGAGAGACTGTAAGTGCTATAGATGGTCAAACTGAAAACTACCCTGCTCAAAACAAACAGAAAAATAAAATCCGCCAAAGAAATATCCAGTACAACAGGACCTGATTTAATATATGGTACAGAACATCTCCAGATTTTATGAAAGGCAAACATTTTGAATACTGAACTCAGTTCAAATTAAAACTGTGCAAATGGTCCCTAAATTGACTAAAAAAGCCTGGAGTCAAATTACCCAAAATTTTGTATGTTCAAAAACTGCAATTTAAGGTTTGTAACTTGGAAAGATAGCATCATATAACAACAAAGGGCTAGAAGGGACCTAAGGCCCTTCTAATCCAGCCTTCTGATTAAGGCAGGATCATTCAAAGCCACCCCAGTAAAATCTTTTTCTAACCAGCACTTAAAAAAAAAAAAACCTTCACTACCTTTCTAGGCAGTCTACTCAAGTACTTAATCACCCTCAGAGTGATCCAACATAGATCTCCTTTGTTGAGATTTAAGCCCATTATTTCTTGTACTGTCCTTTTTTTGGGTACAGGTACATTTTTTTGCCATCCTCTTTATAACAATCCCTTCTGAATGTGAATCCTTTTTGAATTTTGCATCACTGCTGAATTTTATCTTTCTGGCTAGGTGCACATGTTCAAAAAGCCCAAAAAGGAACTGATCTAAGTGATTTTGTTTTCTGTAAGCACCGTTATTTAGATCAGTAGCAAACAGAACACACATTCACTTTTTGGTAGGCAGGGAGACAAATCTTGAACCAAGTTCTACCATTTTTAAACCAGTCTATGAGTGTTGAACTTATGTTCTGTTACAGGTTGTCCTGGGACACACTGTAAGAACGAATACTCACCAGCAGCTCAGGACACAGCACATGAGGGGCGGAAGGCAGAGCCCATGAGGCTCATCAGCCGCCTGTTTATCCAGCTGTGGCCAGCCGGTGACGTCAGTGCTGAACACCAGCCAGCAGAGTAAAAAATGGCGGCGCATGCTGTGGAGCCGACAGGGAGTCAGGGAACAGAGCTGCGTGTAACCACACAGCCGAGGCAATCCAAACCATGGGACCAGGAGAGCAGGAGCGGCTGGGATGAAGGCAAGGAGGAAGAGGAGGATCATTTTGACGGTGCTGCAGACAGATCAACGGAGGGACGCCAGGAACAATTTTTGAAGGCGACCGGTGGGATGTTCTGGGAAGATGGAGCAAGACTGCAGGTGGGAGTGCGGAGACGGTGGGATCCTGGAAGAAGTCCGCCCCAGGAGAGGAGGACCATGGGGAAGCCCCGGAAGGGTTGTCGTCAAGGCGAATATCGCCTCTGGACCCGGAGGTGCCCTGGAGTAGGCAGGGAACCTGGCTGCCTAAGGAATAAGGCAGGCAGTGTCCCCTTTGAGCCCTGGGAGAGGTAGAAGGGAAGCTAAGGGGACAGGGAGCCTAGATGTTGTGCCGGAGCATTTTTCTTTAGTTTCTTCTTTGATTTGTTCCCCGAGCTTCAGGGGGAATTTGAAGAAAGCGGGCCCGTGGGGAGGTAGATAGTGCCGGAGCCCTGTCTTAAGGGCCCCCAGGAGTAAGGCGTCAACCATTTCAGACATCGCTTCACAGGAGGCATGAGGCCAGAGTATAGGGGTGGCGGAGCTCCATGAGTAACTGCTGGGACGAACCACAGGTCTATGAGCATGCCCGATGAACGGCCCCAGACACTGAGGTCCAACAAGTCATGGCAGACAAGCATGGGGTTGAAGACTCGGGTGGAAGACATCAGCTCAGGCGGAGGCGTGAGACCGCGAGGCGTATAACTTCAATTACCCAAGCGAGAGCTGCACGTGAATGACAGGTTGAGACCCGGCGGCTACACAGGTGCAGACTGGTTTCCAATCACTTATACAGGTAAAAGTGTAACATCTGTACCTGGCCCTTGGGATCAACTAATCCCAGATTTTTTCAACTTTTCCACATATGTCAAGTTTTAAAAACCCCTAATCATTTTTTGCACTCTCCTTTGGATCTTTTCTAATTTCTCCTCATCTTTCTTGCAGTGAGGTATCCAAAAGTGAATACAGTGCTGAATTACTTCCTATGCCTTATGTGAGAGGCAAGTATTTTTGTGGGTGTCATGGGTAAGTATTTTGGGGCTTGAGTCCTTTCTTACCTGGCAACCTACCCCCTTGCAACTTCAGGGTGAGATCTCCAAAATAGAATTACCTGTGTGTGTTCTGTTAGGTGTTCTCATTCGCCACATCTTGATGTTCTTGCTGAGAAACAGTACTTGCATGTATTTAATGAGCTCTCATTCTACTGATTTCTTCATGGCGCTCCAACTTCCCATTTACCCCACCCTTACCACATTTCTGGCCCAAACGGGCATTGTTGTTCTGAGGCTCTCCCTTTATGAGTGATTGCTTCTCTCACATGCCTTCCACTGACAGAGAGAGAGAGAGGTGCTCTTGTGCCTTTGGCTCTTCTTTAGCCGTCCTAGATTTCGGCTTAACATCCTCGTGACTAGGCTCATCACGGAATAGCATTAACAATGTTCTTTAAGCATTAACTGAGGAAAACAACTTAATGTTCTAACATTGACCCTCCTCTGGGATATGCTCTTAGATAATGTATACTTATGATGAGCTGGACTGTATGGCTTGTCTGTGCCTCGTTGTTCCCTTTGGACCTTGAAAGTACCTTTGTCCTATGTCTCTTCTTCTTTACCCACTGGCCTTGATACTGCCTTGGCTCTAGGGTCTTACCCCTTCAGGAGAATCACTCCCTGCTACCTGGTCTTTCTCCAGTCTCTGGTCAACCACAGGGTTGCTGCCTGGTGTCACCCAGTCTGGCCTCGTGTTGCCTCCTGGCTCCAGTCCCCACTCATCCCCTAGAGGTACTTCAGAGTCCCAGTGCTACCAGTTCCAGTAGGACCCTGGGCTCCTTCACTGTTCTTTGCTGGGCTTCTCTGTCCTCCCATCCTACCCACTCTTTGCCGGGGTGCACTGCGGGCTCAACTCTTTGGACAAGCCACACGCATCTTCCTGGCTCCACCCTTCTATGGTGGGTCTACTCCCTGCCATTAGTAGCTCCCTCCAGCTGTTTGCTGGCTGGCTGCTCATACCCTGTGCTCCTGGGGTGTGTCTGCAGCCCTACCCTTCTGGCAAGTCACTCTGAGCTTCTGCCCCTGGCTCTCTGACTTCTGTGGTGATTTCTTGCAACGTTCTCTGCACTCCCTGTTGATCCTCTTCCAGCCCCTCCTCCTCTCAGGCTCTGCCCCCTTCTTTCCCCAACCTGCAGGCTCAGGCAACTGCAAAACTGCTGCACTGGAGCCTGTTGTCCTGGTGCTGGTGCTGGTGCCTCTCTGCCTGCCGGGGGAAGGGACAGAGGGTAAAATCCCCATTTGTTGTCTCTTCCCCTTCATAGTGGGTGATATCTTTTATGGGACCAACAGCATGGTTGGGATGAAGTTAGACAAGACTTCAAATGCAAGGCCCTTTGTATGCTTGTCTAACATAATCCCAACCATACTGTTGGTTTCATAAAAGATATCACCTACAAAAATATTGCCTCTTATGTAATTCTTGGAGCATCATGGCTATACCATCTCTCCAACACTTCTTTGACTTCCAAATTGCAGTCCAGTTAATAAAATATGCTATTAGGGTTTTTTCCAACAATATTATAAAGTTAACTTATATTCAGCCTGTGATCCACTATAATTCTCAAGTCCTTTTCTGCAGTTTTGCCTAGTCAGTTTCTCCCCATTTGTTTTTACCTATTTGATTGTTCCTTTTTAGTGAATATTTTGCATTTCCTTAATTGACTTTCATCAGATTTAGCTCAGACCGTTTTTCTAAGTCATCAAGGTCATTTTGACCTAATCCTGTTCTCCAACATGTCTGCTACACCATAGATGTTGGCAGTATTCACAGATTTACTAAGTGTGCACTCAGTTTTCTCCTCCAAGCCTTTAATCAGAATATTTAAGAATACTGGGCCCAGAACAGAGCTCTGGGTATCCTCTTTTATTCCCTCCTCAGTTTGACACTGACATAGTGATGACTATGGTTTGAGCATGATTATCCAACCAGCTAATGCATCCACTTCATAATACTTTCATATAGATCATATTGCCTTAGCTTGCTTCTGAGAATGTTGGGGAAGACAATGTCAGAAAATATCCATCATAACAACAGTTAGGTTTTATAAAATGTAAAAAACAAAATACTTACTTTTTGCAGTAAGTACATAAATGGAGTACTTTTTTACTTCTGTTTCTTTTTTATATCTGTAGAAACTGTGGGCTAGAGTCACAAAGAGACTTAGACATATCAAGACTAGGCTTGTGTTTATCCTGCATAATGTTGCATGGTTTTGAGATACATTTAATGAACTTTGCACATGCTAGCTTCTGATCTCGAAGTATTATATTTGTGTTAATATAATTCTGTGCATGTTTTCATAAGGTCTGCTCTGAGGTAGAGATTATTGACACTAGTATAGCTATACTGCTTCCAGTTTGGGAACCAGAGTGTATAGAGGGGGCATGAAATACCTTAGCAGGGCTGTGGCAGGAGAGCACTGTCTTGCACCTTATAGGCATACCCTAGATGTTGCTTTGGCTATGTTTTGGGTGCCTTGGTGCCTCCTGGGATTCACAGCTCTAATATACATGCCAAGCTGTCCTATACAATGCATGGGAATGGGATGCCAGGCTGCAGAGATGTAATATCTCCAGTTCAGGATACTAAGAATTACATGTTTATGGCCAGATACAAAAAAACAAACCCCCCAACCCTGCCCCCCCCCCACTTGGGTGAATAAATAGGTCAGATTTTAGGCACCTTAGTGCAAAATGACTATCTTGAAGCCTGCCACTTAATAGCTGCCTAATTGAACTAGTTATGTAGTCTTGTTTTGTGTATGCATGTGTAAGATCTAGCAAAGCAGGAATTTTAGGCTAAGAGATGTATCAGCGAAAAACCTAAATTGTATATTTTTTCTCTGTCAAAAAGAAATGAAATAGCTCGGAGAGAGAGGAGATTAATTTAATGTTAGTGCCATAGAAATGATGGAAATAACACCAATGCCTTAAGCTTTAAACCTAATGTGACTTTACTAGCCTGTTTGCAGCAACATCATCAACATCCAAACAATTTATTATGTGCCTCTGTTGGTCTCATATGCCAAGCTAAGTTTTCAGGGTATGCGAATAAAAGAAGACAAAACAAGAGCCAAGTAACCTCAAGGCACTGAAATTGCATAAACTGCTGTAGAAGGAAACAGCCAGAAGAAAGCTGCATTGCCTTGCAATGATTGAAAAACAAAGAAACCGTTGACTCTGCAATTAGCATTCTTCGTCTGGGTTTGGTTCCAGTGTTTGAGTAAGGGTTACCTGTAAAGGATTAATAATTTGATATTTTCAGTCATTAGCATCGCCACTTCCAGTTTGTCAAATAATAAGACTTCAGAACCTGCAACATAGCACCCTGCAGCAAGATGGCTGCAACAGCTTTTGGCAAGTTGCAATGGTGCTGACTTTTTTAATTGTATTTTTTAGGAGATATTTAAATGTGATGTTTGGAGTTCTGTATTTTTTTTACTTGATGTCAATGCAAAATAATAATGATTTTCACAGCCTGCTTGTTAGGAAGAAATATTATTTCTATGGAATAAAATTGAACATAATAATAGCCATAGAAAAGATAAACATTTTTAAATATTTTTACAGAATAACTTTCAGAGGGATGGTGGGATACAATAGTAAGAAATGAATTATCTACATGTATACCATTTGATAGGAAAACACTAGAATTCTTTCTTTGACACTTATTCTTCTTTCCCTATTTGGAACCACATGCTTACCATTCAGGCTCTAAGTATTGCCCTAGCAGGGTTAAATTTACACAGGAATTCTGGGTGCCTAGAGAGACATTTAAGTGCTAAAGCTGAGCACTCCTACTCCTACCTAAGTTGTAAATACCTACAGTCATTTCAGCACTAAGTGTCTGCACAACACAGCCTAAATCTTGACAGTGCTGAGCAGTTGGACACCTAGCTTGTATATAGTGTTCCCTTGCATGTGCCAGGGATGTAGGTGATGTAGGTTCCAGCCCTTGCTTTGACTATTTGCCTACTTGATACAAAGTAGTAGAGCTTCAAAGGAAACGATTGAAAACGTCCTACCTCAGAACAGACTATAGCCTGGTGATCAGACAGCTTTTCTCTATGGTTGTGAACAAACATTCACTCCACTTGGTCTAAGTCTAGGTCTTATTTGATTGTTTTAGGTCTTGGTCCAGGTTCAGGTGGCTTACCTTAAGGGAGGGGTGTGTGAGACTGTGGGGGTTGGTGGGTCTGCAGGGATGTTTAGGCTGGTTGGGGGAGGGTTGGTGGATCCACAGGGCAGGGGTTGCCCATCTCAAGGGTAGAATTAGCACAGCCCCAGGGCTGGGGTGTGTGGCTGGGCTTTCCCAGCGCCAGGACTGCAATGCAAACATGTACAGGCACAATCTTTCCTAGATTGGTTTAACCCAATATTGATCTAAATAAGTGTACCTCCTAAGGTGCACTAGCTTAGATCAGGAATGTCATTTTTTGGATGAATTAAACCTCCTGAATACCTGCACAGTTGGGCATTTAGATCAACCTAACACTGGTTAGGTCAATCTAAGTGTAACACTTGTATGTACCTGAATGTGGTAGATTTTGATTCACAATTACTC
This sequence comes from Crocodylus siamensis, assembly GCF_052110815.1. NCBI lineage: Eukaryota > Metazoa > Chordata > Crocodylia > Crocodylidae > Crocodylus > Crocodylus siamensis. Next base: position 86,237,948 of record NC_143396.1, on the reverse strand, counting down.
AGGCAAGAAGGATTTGAAGTTGGGTCTTACAAATCTCAGGGGACTTTGCTACTATTATTAGATAACAGGGGAGATGCAACCTGCTCTGTCTGTGTTTTAAAAGAAATGACTGACTCCTCTTTGGTTTCTGAAAGGATGGATGTGTGCCAGAAAAGGATTTAGAGCTATGAATCCTGATTGAAGATAGGTGCTGACCTCCAGCCTAGAATTAGGAAAAAACAGGCTTTCTGTTTTTCTTTTTTGAGTCTCTATAGCTCAGCCTTCCCAAGTCCAAGTAAATGCAAGAAAATGAAACCTTTGAGAATGAAGGAGATCTTGTTCTTAATGGTATATTTCAATGGCTTCCATTCATTCTGACATTCCAAGTTTCCAAACTTGATTTTTATTTTGACACTATAGAATATATATTTACATTTTAAATGTAATGGCTGGTTCTTACTGGGAGCATTCAGGTTTGTGATCAAGCAAGTGTTCACTGAATGAATGAAAGTCAGTTTGTGAGCTCTGATGGGGGTTTTTTTCCACTGGAAAGGGAGGAAAGTTAGCTATGGCTCCAGTAATTAATGGTTAAATTACCCTTGGGTAGCAGGTAGTAGATAGCATAACTTTACAATATGGTAGCTCTAAATTTCAGAACTAATTGTAGCAGTGGGAGTTTGAACATAGGTTGAAGACATAATAAAATTACCACCGGGAGGAACAGACTAATGAACTGAAGTCCAGCAAAAGTTATAGTGAGGTTGCTGTCATCCTGAAAGATCTGTAAATAACTTCTTTGAAAACCACTGCGGGCACTAGACAATAGATTTTATGTACACGTAAGCTTGAATTGTGGATTGGGAGGGATAATAGAATTTGCTATACTGTCAGGTGCACACTTGGAAAAAAAAATCAGTAGGCCATCATTTTCATCTCCTTCACACCTCTTTCTATCTTCTTTGCATTTGTAATGCAGCAAACTGCAGAACAACTCTTCAATCATCTAGAATTGGGCTGTGTCAAGGAATAAATAAGTGGACAACTTGTGTAAGTCTTTTAATTCTTCACTAAAGCACTAAGTGGAAAAATATTGTCAGAAGGCAAAGAATTACCACTCCACACAAGGTTTTAGGCAACTACATAATCAAAGTCACAATTTGTCCATTTTTTTAGAAGATCTCAGAAATCATAGTCTACTCATGGTTGTCCTAAAGCAGTCTTAAATGACTGCAGCTAGCGTTTAATAAAATCATCTTCAGTTAAAGAATACGGAGAGTTCTCTAGGCAAATTAACTGATAATTGATCTTTGCAGCTTTCCCATCCTCTAGGTCTCCTAAGAACTACTTCTGATCCATCTTATGCCACATGCATGTATAGAGTATTTATATTTTTAAGCTCCTATGTTGTGCAGAAGCTGTAAAGCCTACTTGACCATCTTAGGATGGCCACAATATTTGCTTGCTAATAGTCTATGTCTAAAAAATACTTACTGTCTACATGTTCTTTTTCTTCCATCACTTGACCCAATTAAATAGGGTTGCTGTTGCAGATCCTCGTTCTCCACTGGCTTTGGTCATATATATCTATGGGTTTTTTTTTCCAACTCCTTCTTTCTCATGTCGTTCTCCACTATATCTCTCCATCTCATTGTCAGTCTTCCTTTTCCCCTTTTCCCTTGTAGTGCCATTCTGGTAACTTCTTTCCCCACATATTCTTCCATACTCCATGGAACGTGCCCATATCATGCCAATCTTTTCTCTTATACTTTCTTAGATGCCTCCACTACCTTCATTGATCCTCTGATGTAAATATTCCACATTTTATCCAACTTCGTCATTTCACAAATCCATCGGAGCATTCTCATCTCTGTCCTGTTCAGTCTCCTTGATTAAGGTTTCTTTAGCGGACATGTCTCTACTCCATACAATAGCACTGGACATGTCTTATAGGCTTTACCCTTCAGCTTCACTGATACTCTCCTGTTGCATAATATTCCTTTTGCCAATTTCCAGTTTGTCCACCCTGCTGTTATTCAATGGTTCAACTCTTCATCTAACTTTGCATTTTACTGAATGGTTGTCCCTAGATACTTGAATTTGTCAACTTTTCAAACATGTTTCTCATCGACTATCATATTTCTAACATCAGGTACCTCAGAGAAATTGGTGTATATATTCTGTTTTGGATCAACTAATCTTCTTTCCTCTTCCCTCTAACACTTCTGTCCATTGGTCCAATCCAAATGGAAATTCTTCTAGACTCTTGGTGCAAATGACCATGTCATTTTCAAACATCATATTCCAGGGCAGTCTCCTTATTTGTTCAGTAAACACATCCATCATAACCGCAAAGGGGAATGATCTGAAAAACTAACCCTTAATATACACACACTTTCATCTCAAAATTCTTTGTCTGTCCTGAACTGCTCCTCACTTTTGTTGTACATTTCCAATATATGTCCTTGATGGTTCTGACACATTTCTCCAGCACCTCCTTAACTCTTGGGCACTCTGATATTTCCTCTTTGCCTTGATCATTGGCTTTTCCAGGTTAATAAAAAGGAAATGGATAGCTTTACAACCTTTCCTGTACTCCTCCCTTCTTTCTTTTCCAGGTTAATAAAAAGGAAATGGATAGCTTTACAACCTTTCCTGTACTCCTCTCTTATTGCACAAGCTGAGGGAGGATAGGTTTAGGTTAGATATTAGGAAGAACTACTTCACTAGAAGGGTGGCCAGAGCCTGGAATAGGCTTCCCAGAGAGGTGGTGCTCTCACCTTCCCTGGAAATCTTCAAGAGGAGACTGGATAGGCACCTGGCTGGGGTCTTATGGTTCCTCCCACCCCCAGTGATCCTTCCTCCCCATGGCAGGGGGTCGGACTAAATGTTCTGTCTAGGTCCCTTCCGACTCATTGATTCTATGAAAAAAATAGATCCATGGTACTTTTTCCTTGCGTGAATCCATACTAGCCTTCCCCAATGACCACCTCAGGCCTCACCTGATTCTCCACCACTCCTTCCCATGCTTTCCAAGTGCGAGAAATCAGTTTGATTCTCCAGTAGTTGCCACAATCCTAGACATCAACTTTCTGCTTGAATATTGGTACCAACACACTCCCTCTCCTTTCATTTGGCATCTTCTTTGTTGTAAATATCACTTTAAGCAGCTCTAAATAGTATATTGATTCCTTCTTCTAAGACTTTCTAAACTTCCACTGGTATATCATCAGGTCCTGTTGCTTTGTCATACTTCATTTTTCAGTCTTACTGTCTGCATACTCCTGGATATTCTGTTTTCTTATCTGCATGGGCTTTTATGGATAACATCCACCCCTTGTATCTAGAGTACATGTATGACAGTCAGTGGGCTGTCTACATGTGCCCCTATGGCACCATTTTTACTGCTCTGTCATTTAGAATTTCCTCTTGGAAGTACTAAATGGTGGTACAGTAACAGTCCATACTATGCCATGCTGGTGCTCCATGGTTATTTTTAGCTACTATGTTGCTAAAGGGAACATATTGCTATGGTGACATAGTGGCAGCATCGTGGTTTTTTCCCACAGATGCTACATCACCAAGGTTCATTGCTATGGCAATGTAGTGTCATGTATAGACATGCCCAGTGTGTATGATCACAAGATGGACTTTTTAAAGCTGGAATGAACTATCAACCTATCTAGTCTAACCTCCAATAGACAGAATTTCAAGGTTGAAAGAGATCCCAAAGGTCATCTAATTCAACCCCTTGCACAATTTCATGGTGTACTCCTAAACCATCCCAGCCAGTCCATCCTAGAGGCTACTCTACCTCTACTTGAAAAATCACCAGTGAAGGACATTCCACAATGTCATGAAGCAATTAATTCCATTACACATCTGTTCTCACAATTGGAAATTTTTTCTGACAATGAATCTACATCTGCTTTGTTGCATTTTAGACCCATGGTTTCATGCTTTGCCCTCTATAGCAAGAGAGAAGTTACTCTCCCTCTTCTTTATGGCAGCCTTTCAAATAATTGAAAACTGCTATTGTGTTCTCCCTCGACTTCCCCTACCATACTGTCACCTCCTGGTTCTAACATAAAATGCTTCTGTTAATACAGCCCAACATTACATTTTCTTTTCTTTTCATTTCTTTTTATTTTTTTTTTTTGGAACTGCATTTTATTACTGCCTCATGTCAGATCTGTAATCTACCAAACTCATATACTTCTCAGCAATGTTACTTCCCATTCAATTGTTTCCCATTTGTATACTTAATTTTTCTTACTTAGCTGTAGCATCTTATATTTGTCCTTGCTGATTTTCATTTTGTTTTCCAGTTCTCTAATTCATTAAGATTCTTTGAAATTCTACTCCTGTTCTTCAAAATGTTTGCAGTTCCTCCCAGTTTTGTGTTACCTGCAAACTTGATCATCCACATAAGAGTAATTCTGCCTAGTCCACATTTCTCCAGTATACTTACAAAAATATCACATGGGACTATTAAAATCCTTAGTAAAATTTAGGTATATTATGTTCAATACATATCCTTCATGTTCCAACCTGGTTACCTTGCGAAAGAAAGAAACCAGGGTTATTTGTCTCTTGTTACGATTTCTTCTTTAAAAGTGAATGCTGGCTGCTAGTGATCAGCTTTTCCTTCTCTTGGTGTTTACCATGTAATTACTTTATAACTATTTTTTGTAACTTCCTAGATTTGAGGTCACACCAGTATTTTTTGTGTAAAGATGCTTATATACTGCAATCATCATCTGTCATCCATTTTTTTAGTCAGATTAAGCAATATAAATCACTTACTGTAAGAGACAGTATGTGTGTGAATAATTTTATGTAGATCTTTCTTGTGCCCTCTCCAATTTATGAATATCCATTTTAAAATGTGATCCTAGGAATGTATACAGCATTCATTTTGCCAATCATCTCCCTGCTTCTGTAAAATCATTTCACTTCTTTTGATTGTTCCCCTGTTTACATCCAAGAATTTCATTAGCCCTTTTTTGCTGTAACACATACTGTGGAGCTCATGATGAGTTGTTTACCTGGTATAAAACCCTAAATCTTTTTCAGAAATGTTCATTTCAAGAATACAGATCTCATTTTATAGGAATGGCTTGTATTACTTGATGCGAGAAGTATTACTTCACATTTGCCCATATTAAAACACATTTTGTTTGAATGGGTCCAGGATATGAAGCATTCTGTATGACTGACCTATCCAAAGCATTATTTACCATTTTTCAATTCCTGCATCATACACTGATTTTATTAAAAGTATTTTTTATACATCATTGAAGAAAATGTTTAATAGCATCAGAGCTGATACTGATCCCCCTGAGACCCTGCCAGTAACACCACGCTCAATAATAATTTCCCCATTGACCATTACTTTTAAGATTCCTTGGCCAGTTTTTTGATCTGTTTGGTAAATGATATAATTGGTTTTTAGATCAGAATATCATGAGGTCAAGTGCTTGACAATATTCTGTTACATCTGCACACTTAGCTGTATTAATAAAGGTAATAATCTCATCCAGGAACAAAATTTTATTTTTAATAAAAATCTATTTTTCATATTAATTCTGTTTTCACATTAATTCTACTGCAACCATCTAATTTTTTGTATTAAAAGGGGTTTTTTTCAGTTCTTCCATTATTTTGATTACAAATAATGTCAAAGTAACTTGCCTGTTGTTACTCAGGTCATTTGCTTGTCTTATGAAATTTCTTTGGAATACAAAACTAATTGAAAAGAATATCTCTGAACAAGAGATATCAGCCAATCCTGTAATGATTCTTGTTTGAAAATGTATTTGACCTGCTAATTTAAAAAGAATATGATGTTGGGAAAAGCTGTGTGTCAGTATAACCATGCAAGCAAGTGTTTACGTCCTGAATGTTTTGAAGCTCAGTGCAGAAGTATAAGCAGAGGGGTGACTAAGAGAAGATGTGAAGTTTAGATGTTTTTCACCCAGGGAATAATTTTGCATCTGTAGAATCTATTTCTGTGTTTTGGTGGATGCCCACTGCTGCTCTAACTACTTGACCAATCTGCTGAACTGTTTGTTTAGGTGCCTAGTTGTTGAAAGAAAACATGGTTTATTAAAAATGTCAAAGAATAAGAAAATAATAGTTCATTCTTGCTAAGTGCATAGGCCTGTCATTCTTTAGGGAGCCATGTTTAAAATAACTAGGTTCTCGTTACATTATTATGTGGAACGTGAGTAGCATTCAACCTTCAGTCTACATCTGGACCATCCATTTAAAATGAGCTAGAAACTTTTGGTATTGCTTGGAAGTTGGGTTATGGTGATATTCTAGTTATACCTCCAGCAATATTGCACTAATGATAAACCTACAGAAAATCAAAAAATAATCAAGCATTTCTACATTGTTTGTGTTTCTATAGCTCCTCAACTTTTATTTTACATTACTGCACTATCAAACTTTCTTATACAATAAAATACATAATCAAAGCATTAAGCCAAGATGAAAATGGGAAAAAATAGAATCCCAGCTACATGTTCTTTCCCCTAACAAGTTAGTCTTTGATCATTTTCCATTTGATCAAAGAGTACTTTGATGCTCTTTGAAGAAGTACTGAATTATTGGAGTGAAGATATGAAATTTGATTCAAATTTTTATCATAACAAAATAAGCACAAGAGTTAGATGGATAGTTTACAGTAGGTATCTCTTGGATATATAAACAATTAGATAAAGAAAAGCATAAATAAAAAAGAGGAATAAAATATAGTTATAAAAGACAATCGGGAAAGGAAATCCACAAACATACTATGTATCTTCTCTTAGATTTATGTCACTAACAACTAGTCAAATGATGAAACATCCTTTAATTCGGAGTACATAATTATTAATATTATAGTGAAAATATGGATTCCAAAAGCAAACTTATAGAACTATACACCAGAGCTGGAAAAAAAACAGTTTTGTTGTTGCAGGAAATAGATGGAGGAAGGATCCTGCAATATGGGTGTTAGCATGTCCATGCAAGGTACCGCTGGATCCCCTGGTTCTCGCCAGCCATGACTTTGATCTTTTTAAAGAAATGGGGAGGAAAGAGATGATGTAATAATTAGTACCTGTGGAAGGACCACGTTTAATCTATTTTATAATCTGAGTGCTTTTTATGCTCTCTTTTTACAGGAAACCAGTTGGGAGGCAGCAGCTTGTCAGAGTTGTCCCTGGGATCACCCCTGTACTCTGAAGAGGATCCCTGGCCCCTCAATTGGGACTGTAGGTGAGGAGGTGTGTTTCACCCGCTTGTGGCTGCATCAAATGATCAGTGCCCTCAGGGTCCCCTTCTGCATCCTCTGCCCTATGAAGGGAGTCTCTGGGCTTCTAGTCTTATTTGAGTCCTTTCCCGCTCTCCATAATCAGAAGAAAGAAGAAGAAAAAAGAAAAATTACTTTGTTCTGTTTGAGTCAGGTGCTCCCCAGTGCTAATTACCTCATTAGCGGCTTGTTACGGACACTGCCCATCTTCCTTTGCCACGGGGAGCTGGCGTGCAGGTTCTGTGGTTCTCCCGTGGTCAGATCCCTCCCTCTCAGCCTCCGTCGTCCCTCTCCCCTTGTAATCTGGATGTTGCCAGGTCTCTTCAGGGGTCTGGGCAGGTGATGCCACTCCGGCTGCCCCCTTTGGCTTTAAGTAGCCTCTCTGCATCCCGGTGCAGAAACCGTGGCTTCTTCTCGCACTGTGGCTCCACGCTTCCCTGCCCTCACCGCCATTCCGCGGATTCCTGGTAAGTGATGCATGGGTCTAAGCTCCGGGATCCCTCAGTTCATGCTGATCCTGTGTTGTGGATCCCTCCTCTTGGATCCTTCTCCTGGAGAGTCTCCCCCATAGCTCCTCTCTTCCTGTGATGCCCAAAGGCACCTTTCCCTAAGGAGCGTTCTCTTCATATACCTGGGCACTGGTATGTCTTCTGTTTTGTCTTACCACAACAGAAAAATAGAAAAGTTGTTTTGTGTAGGACTCAATGGTTTGGTTCATATGAGGCTTTTTTTTCACTCTTTCTCATTAAAACTCCCTTTTCATCAGTTAAGAGGCAGAAAAGGATGTTGGAATCATTATTGATGCCGAAATGAACATGGACTGACAGTGTGGGGATGTGGTCTGGAAGGCAAACCGGATCTTGTCATGCATCTACAGATGCATCTCAGGCAGGTTCAAGGAGGTGATCCTCCCCCTCTATGCAACACTGGTCAGGCCACAGTTGGAGTACTGCATCCAGTTCTGGGTGCCGCACTTCAAGAGGGTTGTGGACAACATGGAGAGGGTCCAGAGGAGGGCCACTTGTATGATCAGGGGGCAGCAGGGACCTGAACCTGTTCAGCCTCCACAAGAGAAGGCTGAGTGGGGATCTTGTGGCCATTTACAAACTAATCAGAGTGGACCAGCAGACATTGGGGGAGTCCCTGTTCCCCTGAGCACTCCCAGGAGTGACAAGAAACAATGTTCACAAGCTGGCAGAGGGTAGATTTAGATTAGATATCAGGAGGCACTACTTCACTGTCAGGGCAGCTAGGTTCCAGAACCAACTTCCAAGAGAAAGCTCCTACCCTGGGGGTCTTTAAGAGGAGGCTAGATGAACACCTTGCTGGGGCCATTTGACCCCAGTACTCTTTCCTGCCATGGCAGGGGGTCGGACTTGATGATCTGCTTGGGTCCCTTCCGCCCCTACAAACTATGAAATATCAAGCCAAATATCACAACAAAAAGTTATTTTGACTTTTCCCAGTTTTTGTTCATAATTATTTGTAACATATAAGTCAAATTTACAAATACTTCTGTCATGAAACCTGTATTTTGGTCATAAATTGTCTATTGAAGGTGATTTTTTGGGTGATATCTTTTATTGGACTATTGGTATGGTTGAGATAGACTTAGACAGACCTTTCCTCCTTCTTCTGGTTCAAGGAAAACAGTCCATTAAAAATATTCTGCCAAGCTGTATATATCAGTCCATTTGGCTAGGGATAGACATTCAAAAAGCCTGAAATGATTAAATCTTTGCAAAGCATAAACTGATTTGGAGGTGGATAGACATTCCCTTTTCATTCCAGAAATACAGGCACAGGCCTGCAGTGGCTTATGCTGAAAGCCGGGTGGGAAGGTGCTAAAGCAGCCCTCCGTTCCTTTCCACAGTGTTGAGCTGAGGGGGGGACAGGCCTCAGCAGGATGCTCTGATGAGGGAGAGGTGTAAACCCCCACTGCACTGTCTCAGGCTTTTGACTCAGGCTCACTGACCAAGGGGTAGGAGTGTTGCCAGATCGGAGTCCTGGGCTAGCACTCTGAGGCAAAGGGGGAGGTGTGCAGTGCATGCATCTATTGTTGATACTAAGTTTTTCAATCTCCATCTCCCTGTCTACAAACCTGTCCACAAACCAGCTACAAACCAGAAAAGGGGGGAGGGAGAGGGCTGATAAAACCAGTGTTTTCAGCCCATCAGCAAAACAAAAGCTTCTCTCACTACTTCAAGCTCTTTAAAAAAGTCTTTTTCCAAGGAAGGAACAGAGGGATATTACCAGCTGGCCTGTTGATTAGCTCCAAAAAGCCCTACTTAGACACCGTTCTGTCTGCCTGTCCCAGTGAAATGGGAGACATGCACAAACAGACACCTCTCAGCATTACCTAGCATACCACATGCCTAGGGTCCATGGGCCTGGGGTCCATGTTGTGGGAGATAGGAGAGAGGGAGGGGGAATCACTGCTTAGCAGTGAGGGAACCCAGGCAGACCCTGCTTTGCCTGCATTCTCCCCCAAAGCTCTGGCTAGGGAGGAGAGGGGCAGGGCCAGCCTGTTCTCTGGAGCAGACAGCCCATCCCAGCCCAGGGTTGCAAAGCATCTGAGATGCTGGGGGACTCTGGTTTAACTTAAGCCAGGAAGTGGTCTGGGACAGATGTTGCACAGGACAGTTGTTTGACATAAATCAGTTAAGTCTGATACTACATTCAACCAGGTTTCTCTTAAACCAGTTTCAGCCATTTTGAAACTGGTTTATTTGAAACTGAACTCATTGCCAACTCATAGGAAGTGCATGCAGGTGCACATGCACACCCTGAGCTTGGCGATGCACCCCCTGCAAAAAGCGCCACTGACAGTGCCTGCAGGTGGTCACCACTCACCGCCACACCCCTCACCACTGACACCACCGGCAGTGTCTGCAGGTGGTCCCCGATCAGAAATGGCCACTTCTGATGCTGCCAGTGGTGTCTGTGGATGGTTGGTGACTGCAGATCTGCGCTCACCAATCCCCGACCACCATCACTGCTGCAGCCACTTGCGGGAGCTCCCTGGCCCACCTGCTCCCCCAACCAACACCACAGTTGCTGCCTGTGGGAGCTTCCCACTTGCTACCACCATACTGCCACTACTGCCTGCAGGTGGCCGCCTGCCCCCCACCCAGCCTCCAGGGGCACGCAGCGTTCATGACTGAACTTACGTTATGTTACAGATTTAAACCAGTTTCTGATCACTTAAACCAGTTTATGTATAATGTCTGTTTCTAGCCTTTCAGATAATTTAAAGGTGCTTCAAGTGGTCCTTTCTCACAGAGGGACCTTTTTTTGAAGTAAATTCCATCAGTATTTTAGAAGGCGTAAGCAGCCAGACTAGGGGATATGTGCTAAGTGGAACAGTCATCCAGTACATTGATCAGGAGCAAAATTTAGGGTATATTAAAAAAAAACCAAAACAAGACTGATAGAAACTGTCAAAAAGCAAAAATACTATGTTTTAGTAGTAGAGGGATGGAATAGAAAACACAGTATCTGATACTTATATAGAAGATGCTTGTTATATAGAAGACACCTTTGAAGTTCATGTATGAGACCTGGCTACTACATCAGGTTATTGCTGTCACAAATACAGTTGATAACAATATATTACACTGCATTAAAGGAAGTGTAAAACAATAAATGAAGATATATCCCCCAGTGTGTCCAAAATGCAGGAACAAGAAGCTCAGGTGAAGCCATGTAATGCAAAGGATAATAAATATAGGAGATAATTTATTGGGGAATATAATTGAAACAAAAAGGACATAAACAATTACAGGACATCTTGATGTGATTCAGGTATGGAGATACAACATTACATTAGCGTGTTTTGTATAATTATTTTTACATATAAACTCAGAAGATAAACTAAGGACTGGCTCCAAAGCCCAATAATGTCAACAGAAATCTTTTTATTGGCCATAGCTAGGGACAGAAGTTGCATATAAACTGGTTTAAGTGATCAGAAACTGGTTTAAACCTGTAACAGAACAAAAGCTTTGTGCCCATAAACCAGTCTCAAAATGGCTGAAACTGGTTTAAGATAAAGCTGGTTGAATATAGTATCAGGCTTAACTGATTTGGGTCAAACCAGTTTATGAAATTTCTGTCCCAGACCCCTTCTTTGTTCAAGTTAAATCACAGTCCCATGGCATTCCAGCATGCCCTGGGCTGGGCTGTGCCATCTGCTTCAGAGAGCAGGGCTGGCCCTGCTCCTCTGCTTCCTGGCTGGAGTAGTGAGAGCTGGCTGACAATCGGGTGGGAGTGAACAAAGCCAGCTGGGGATGCAGCCCAATCTATGGGGGGTACTGCTCCCCCCTGGAAACCCTGGCTGGGGGCTGGGGCTAGGGGGGTGTTTAAACACCCCTTTCCCAGCTCAAACTTATTGCTGTCTGCAGCTGTGGACTACAAATCCCAGAGGCACCTGGAAGCAGGGAGAGGAAATGATGAACAATCGTGCATAGTCCTGACGCTGTAAGTCTTGGCTGCAGATCCCAGAGAGCTTGGGGACAGCAGGAAGAGGAAGTGAACACACAGCCAGAGAGCTGTGCTCTAGCTCCTCCCAGCTTATGGCCTGAGTCACTGCATTGGCTGCATTTCATGAATCAAAGGTAAATGTCTGTTCACTCCTGTTTCAATTTATTCCATGCATCTTAAACTAACCTGCAAAGACTGAATCGATTCAGCCTTAGGTTTTTTGACTGTCTGTACTTAGGCCATAGGCCCTGATCTTACCTGGATAGAAGGAAGGCTTTGCCCTAGGGAGTTGCTAGTCATGATTGGAGCCATAGATAAGAACCACATCTTGTGCTGTCAGGACTTGATGGGTGGGGGAGGGGTCTAAGAACATGAATGCTATGTGCACTAAATCCACAAAAAACTGAGAACAGCATGTACTATAATTATTGAAAATAACCAAAAAGGGATTTCTTTTAATCTTAGAGTTGAATGTGACAAATATTTCAAATTGATATGTGTTTCTTACAATTCATCAAATGCAAATGAGATGTTGGTGTTCAGGCACTGTAAGAAAGATAAAAATAAGCATATAATAGTAAACTCAACTAAAAGTGGTATTTCCCTTCCTCCTATTCTTATACGTGTAACTTTACTGTCTACCATCCCATTACTTCCTCAATGGAATAGGAACCATAAGTTTTTTTGTGAAGTAAAACTTCCACTTTGTCAAGTTTTGCTGTATCTTTACTGCCAAATCAGTGTTCTTGGAGCTGTGATTATATGAAATAATATTGCTTCAATGACTTTAATGGTGAGCAATGCTAAACTTTCTTTCTAGATATATGTCAGAAGACATTTCTCCTACCAAACTTTCTGGATGTATTTGAAGTTATGAGGGTGCCAAATTCCATGGGCTCTGATATTTCTTATTACTCTCTACTCCAATTTATCAAGAACACTGAAGTGAGATAGAGAAAAGAAATTATTCTTGCCCTTGAGCTGTCAGGAGCCAGGTCATCTGTAATTCAAACTAAGGTTTGTAACTCAATTTTATAATGCCTTTGGGTTGTCACTGTTTCTTTTTTGAAATAGTGAATGATGTGTAGTTTGCATATGTGTAAAGAAACCTCCTTATAATTATACAAATAAAAAGCTAGTATTATTCCAAATAAATATAAAAGTAATTAACTGATGTGCAATATCTTGAATAAATATGAACATCTTTGGATTTGAAAACTCTGCACAGGCTTCCAGTCTTTCTCTGAAGGCTAAATATTTCAAGCCTTTTTTTGCAAAAGGTTTTCTAATTATTAGTATTTGTTCATACATACTTGCTAATTAATTGACTGAAACTAGAGAAATAAGAGATTAGGCATTTGAAAATGGACACCATTATATGTAATTGTGAAGGAGGAGAACAGAAAAATGGGATAAAAAACACCATAGGGGAAGACGAGTCAGCTGAGAGAAAGGCAGCACCACTGAAGAAAAAAAGAATACCCTGGGAGCCATGGTTCCAAAGCAGCTGCTCCGTTCAGCTAGAAGGGTCCTAGAGTGGCAGGAGAATGGCACGTGTACCAGAAGATGGTAGAGAGGAGAATGGGGAGCTGAAGCAGGGAGAAGTGTTTCCCAAGACCCAAAACATTGGGCAGGACACTCCAAGCCCTGGGGAACTGACTGTGAGCTGGCTTAAGAGCTCAGTTGAGCTCTGTTAAGCTGGGAGACACCAGTTTTGAGGAAGCTGTGGGGGTAGTGGTGCAAGTGGTGGTGGAGCTCCACAAGAGATGGGCTGGCCACAGGTAAAGCAATTGTGTCCTAATTAAGGTGCCAGCTGCTTTCATACTTTCTTTTGTTGTTTTTTTTTGTTGCCCAAGCCCTGAGTGTGCCAGCAGGGTGAGGAAGCCAGACAGGCAGGACCTCAACTCCAAAAGATGAGAAAAAAGGGAACTGCAGTGAGCCACAGGCTTTGGCTAAGTTCCAGAGAAGGGGAGATGACCCAGTGGGAGAACAACTGATCAGGGGTCGGATAGCACCAAGCTCAAGGGAGAAAAAATCCTGGATAGGATATGTTTTCCTTTTGGTTCATTTGGTTTGCTTTGAACTACTAGAGGGCATGTCACACTGAGAAAGTGGGGTACATAAGGCTCTCCAAAGACAACCTGTGAAACTTACCTGAGACTAAGAGGAAGTCTGGTTGTCTGCTCCTTTTCATTCTATTGAGACTTATGAGCAAGACGCTAGCAAGCCTATAACAAAAGAAGAAAGAAAAAGAGAGATTGCTTAATAACACCTACAAGCATAATTGGTGGTATAACATCTGGGTAGTGCTATAATAGGGTGTAGGGGAGGTTGGAGCCCCAGAAGAAATCCCTTTCCAGGTTGCCGTTGGCCAGCTGTGATAGAGACTAACACCTCCGGATCGGTAACATCATCAGAACATCAAGGTTTGGCAGGAAAGAGTCGGACCTCACCACAGCGAATTCTAGGCAAGTGACTGCGTGACCAACAGCCTGGGCTGGGAAGGCATGTAGGCCACTAAGCATGTAGTCTTAATCAGGGCTAAGCCCTGACAGTAATTCTTGTTGGCTCTGTGTGGGGCTTAGTGTCCCAGTGATGGTATGAAAGACTGCATCCAGATAAGTGCAGCTGTGCAATATGTAGCACCACAGACATGTCTGCAGCACCACATACTGCACATTCAGCTGTTCTTTGTGCTGCAAGATAGCAGCATGTGGGCAGGGGGGTTGACCCTGGGTCAATAAAACCACACAAAAAAAGGTGGAGTGGAGCTGCGCATGTGGGGGCAGTGCCTGCCACCCAAAATTGGAGCCTAGCCAACCAGATCCATGTTCTGGCTGCCAGCCAGGCTCCAAGTGATAGGATTGCCACTGCTACAGCCCCAGGAGGCCCCCAAAACCCCAGGTAAGGCTGCTGGGGCTAGCCCAGTGCTGGCGCCAGCCTCCCTCTACCCCATCCGGGGTAACCTACTGTGTGCCAGAGGGCGTGTGACATGGGCATTCCCTGGAGACCAGTAGCAGCAGCACAAGGTGTGCCACTGTTTCTTGTCCCCAGGAAAACAAACATCCATGCTCACGTGGACACAGACATAGAATGTGATGAACCAGAAGGTTTTGATCATCTAGTTCAAAGAACAGCCATACATTTGTTAATATCCAAAGGTCCATGTTAAATTTCATATGTTGACGGCCTATATAGAGGCAGGGCTAAGTATGTAAATAATTGTGAAATGCCAGTATGAAGCAATACATTAAATAAGATCCAGCATATAAAGGTACACTCGAAATTTAAGGCACAAAGGAAACTCTGCTCTTACTGAGACAAATGTTGTGTTTCATACCTTGCATATCTGTGAGGTGGCTGTTTATTCCCCTACATAAAATACCTAGATTGCAGATCATGGAGCTGCAACTCACCATCTCAGGCAGACAGGCGAAGACCTTACTCCAACACACTTGCTGGCACAGCTAATTTGGTATTATTAAGGAAGTGATTATAGTATAGAATAGTATATAGAACACTAGTGAACTAATTTCCTCCTTGGGGAAAAGAAAAGACAGAGAAAAACTATGCCTCTGAATCACTTTTCACTCCCTGGTCTGTTCTTGAGGCATTCCCTCACTACAGGTTTTGAGTTAACTGTCAGTCTAACCTTAAATTAATATGTCCAGGTAATATAAATGTATCAGTTTGTAACAGAAACCACTAACCTCTAACTGGAATATAACGTGTGTGCCCATAATGAAGTGGCAATAGAAATGAAAATAATTCAAACAAATTTAAGATCTGTGTAATCTGAATAATTCTCAAAATAGATGTAATAAAATTTCCAGTTTTCTTAAATATAAAGAAAACACCCAGATGGGATCTCCATCCACAATCTATATGGCACTCAGTCCCTCCATTCTACATCCCATAGTTCTCATGATGTAATCCATATGGACATTACTCAATTAATTTCTTATTCTTGCAGCATTTACT
Source organism: Crocodylus siamensis (assembly GCF_052110815.1). Taxonomy (NCBI): domain Eukaryota; kingdom Metazoa; phylum Chordata; order Crocodylia; family Crocodylidae; genus Crocodylus; species Crocodylus siamensis. The sequence goes on along the minus strand of NC_143396.1, from coordinate 86,222,209 downwards.
ATCTATGTTCATATCTTCTTCTCAAATATCCACTTAGTAATGAACACAGTAATATATAAAGATTTCCTAGATTGTTGGAAAGGTAGAAAATTAATTTCCTCATTTATTCCCCTCTGTGTCATGGTTTGCTCCATTAATGATTATATACAGAATGCCTTGCACTGATCCAAAAAGTGTAATTTTGGGCTGAGATCGGAGTGCTCATTTGCTTTCTCTGAGCATAGTGATGCATGTGCATCCCTAAATAGCAACAGTGTTCCCAAGGCTGACAGCAAATAGAAAGGAGACACAGAAACTTGGAAAAAGGCCATAACCAGACACAAAACCACTCTGCATGTGATGCCTCCAACTGTGCATGGTAAAAAGAGAATAAGAGGAGCGTTGAGTTAAGTAGTAAAAGAACTGCAAATTCATGAACTGGAGGCCTGGAGAAAGGCAAAGAGAGGACATCAGGCAGTCTGACCAGGGTTACTGTGAGAGTTAAGCTACGCATGCAAAATAAATCACCGTCTCTTGTTTTAATATGAACTGGTTAATTTCCTTTATTTCTTGCCCGCCACGACTTTGATGGTATAAAGTACGGAAATAAACACAGCTCTGAGAGTTGAGGAAGATATCATGTCTGCGGTTCAAGAAAAATAACTCTTCCGCACAACTATTATGTCTCTCTTAGATAAATATCATCTTATATATATTTAGTTCCCTCTCTCTTTGAGAACTCTCAATTTCTTGGCTGCTTGCCCTGTTCTCCCCCGCACAGGTCCCAAGCAAATAGCAATGCTATGTCACCTTGTATTTACTACTGATATCAAAATGATGGGGTTCTCTTCTCTTTGTTAGTTTTCATCCACTCTCATTCCGTTCTCTTAATTTTAAGTCTCTGGGGTGTTGATGTTTTCAGCTATCAGACTCACCGACTCAAAGTCCTCCTTTGTTAACTCACTTCATCTTCCCAGGTAAGTCTCTCTCCAGGACCCTTCTTACATTCCCCTTTCTCTTTGTTGTAGTTTCTCCCTGTTTCTTCTGGGTTGCTTTCTTCTCTTTTCCAGCTAAATCTGGGTTACTTCCCCTTTAAATCCTTTGGCCATCTGCTGCCTCTCTCCCCTCCCTCAGTACATGCTGCTCTTTGTTTATATTTTTCATCGGGGTCTCTCTCCCCAGTCCGGTAGCTGCACCCCTTTTTCTCCTAGGACTGGTTGCTAAGGTAAGTTATCTGTTTTCCTTCACTCCCCTGAAGTTCTGTGATGGCGCAGACTTGGTACCCCATCACAGTTACCATTTCCAAGAATGATTCATGACAAGTTAGCAGCACCTGTACCTTATGAATTGGGGGGCTGGAAAATGGAATGTGGAAGTAAACCCACCGCATGATTTTTTTTTCCTTTTAGCCATTTTTGCCAGAACCATACAAATTGCTGGATTTAAAAGTTACTGTAACTGCTCAGGAAAAAACACCTGGACATCCTTGTGGAAAACTTGATAACTGTTGACTAAATGTGCAGTAGGAATGCTGAAAAAGGTAGAACTTGTAAATGTTTAAGGAATAAGATAGAAAATATTATAGACAATATTATGATGCCAAGATATAAATATAGATATAGTAGGAATACTGAGGATTCTGCATGGATTCAGTGATGAAACTTACTGGAGGGATGGATTTTTTTCTCTTTTTGTGAAGAAGGATTGAGAAGTTGGGGAGCACTTAAGTTAGACAGGAGATGAATAAGTAGTATTAACATAAACTGATAAAGAAAATAAAATAATAAAGGTAAAATGATAAAGAAAAGGTAAAACTTTGCTTTTATTTACTTTTTCTGCTAATACAAGTATAAGGGGTTAGTCAATAAAATTGTAGGCAGCAAATTAAAAATAGCAAAATTTTTTTTGAACAGTGGAAGTCACTGTTATGCAATATCACTGAGGTCAAAAGACCTGTAGGATTCAAAGAAAAGCAAATGTCATTTATATGGATAGTGAAAATGTGTGGAGTTTTAGAAAGCAGAATAAAACGTATGTAACATAAGCCCCAGTTTTTCTTCACACGCGCGCATTCCCTTCCCCAACTATTTCTCACTTTTTCGCTCCCTCTCTATTCCCTATAGATAAGTATAAGTGAGCTAAGACATAGGATAAGCTTCAGCATTTTATTTTGGTAAAAAGTTGTTTTTGTTTTATTTATTTTTTCTCCTTCTTAGCAAATAAGTACCCTGTTATGGATATCCACTGTTTTATATTTTATAATTATTATGTTTATATTGATTTTTACTGTTCTATATTACTGTTATATATTACTAATACTATATGATTTAGGCCTACATATGTAAGTTAGCATAAGTCATGTCAAGTTTTCATTTTGTCAAGTTTCCATTTTATGTCTCCTGCCTGGGCATACCCTATTATAACTCTGTTGTAACTGTGTGACTCATACTTAGCCCTCCTATATAAATTGGTTTCTTGAATGAATGGGGATGAATGAGGGTGCTTGAGAGACAATGGCAGTAGCTCTAAAAAGAGCTCCCTCTGAAGAACTGAACCATCAACTTGACGACCCAACCATCACCCTGCATTGACCCTCCCTGGGTCAAGATTTGGAAGACAAAGACTGCTGCAGAAGCCGCCCAATGCACCATTACAGACACCTGAAACTGCATGTCCTGACCTGGAATGCACATGCTCAGTGCACCAGGGACTGTCCCTTGCCTGGGTATGCCCCCTGCAACTGGGGTCATAGAAGGTCTGCCCCTATAAAAGGGGGCAGTGAAGACGGACCCAGTGGGAATGCCATTTTCCATTCAGACCAGACCAGACCAACTGCACGTCACACCACCTATCCATCCCAGAGTCCCTACCGGCGACCCCCTCTGGACAACACCAAGCTGAAGGAGACCCTGACTGGCCATCAAGGATCAACTTTCAGCCTGGGATAGGTAGATATCACCTGCGTATTTCCTCCTGCAATTTGGACTCTCTGTCTCTCTCTCCTCCTGGACTTCAGCCCCTGCACCAAGCCTATTTAACCCTTCTTGCTATTGTGTGTGCATGTGTGGGCAAAGGAACAAATAGGATATTGTGTCACCATCTCCCCTGTTCAATAAAACCACTGTCATTTGCAACCCTGAGTTGGGTAGTATTTTACTGAACCCCAGCGCCTTCCTTATCTTAAATTCCAGTCTCCCTCTCTCTCTCGGGTCCAGCTCTACCCCACCCTCATTTCCCAATCTCCTCTCACTTCTGTCTCCCCTTTTCTGCCACCTTTCAGCCCTTCTCACCATTTCTGCTGCTTTCTAGCCTCATGACCCTGCTCCTGCCATCCACTTCTTCCTTCCCATGTCTTTCTTTAGCTCTTCCCACCATTTCTACCACCTTTAGCCTCCTGGCCCTGTTCCTTTCTGCCTCCTGCCTTCTTTCCCTCCTCCTTATCTCTCTCTGCCTTCTCTTCCCGACCTTTCCTGTTTCTCCCTCTGTTCTCCAGCTTTCCCCTCACTCCCTGTAGCTTCCCCCTCTCCCCTGCAGCCCTCTGGCCTACCACAACTTCCCCGCAGCTCCTCCAGGCTGCCCCAAAGTTTTTCTAACAGCTGGAGACCTTCTCCAGATCCTGGCACCAGCAGCCCCTCCCTCCCGTAACTTCCTGAGTTCCCCAGCAGTCCCTCCCCAGCACCTGCAGTTCCCCTCCCCAGCTCCCAGTTCTCTCCACACCCTCTCTAGTACCCCTGCAGCCCCAGTTCCAGTTTTCCTCTCCCCGTGTACCTTTTGGCTCCCCCATAGTTCCAGCTTTGGTCTCAGCCTCTGTGCCAGCTTCTCTCCAGCATCACTCCCCTGTTCTGCAGGCTTTGGGTGGTGTTCTTTAATCAACTAACATCAATTAACCTAAAGTAACCCCAAGCCTCAGTTCCTCAGCCAGCTTCTCTCTAGTCTAATAGTTCTAATCCCAGTTCTGACAACTTTCACTCCCTGCACTTTCACTCTCTCTCACCTTAACCTTCCCCCAAGTACCCCAGGCGCACACATACACACACCATACCATCCAAGTTAGGAACTCACCTGTATGTATGTGTAGGTGGGTGGTATGTGTGTGAACTGGTGTGTGTATGTGTGTGTCATCATGTGTGTGCTATGCAAATTAGTGATTTGTGTATGTGCACTGCGTGTGTGGGTAGTGACAACTGATTGTTGTCTAATTTTCAGTGTGTATAGTGTGTATAAGTTTGAATTAGTAATAGGTGTGTATGTGCCTAAGCTGGTAATTTTGGATGTGTATATGTGCCTGAGTTGGTAGTGTGTGGGTTCATCCACCTAATTGATTTTTGCAGTGCGTGCATGTGCAATTGTACACTGCACCCTCTTTTCTAACAGTGCGATATTGAGATCTTGAGCATTGGTCTGACCCCAGCCAGGTGTGGCTGGCTTGTGGGGGAATTGGCCAGCATCACACAACCAGATGAAGGCCTGTAGAATGGTCCAGCTCCAAAGGCCTCCAGGATGAAAGGAACTCCTCCACAGTGGCACTGGGGAGGGAGAAAGAGGGCACGATACAAGTGCAACCTAAAATCCTCCCTGCAGCTGGAGCAGGACAAGCATGGGGGCAGGTTGTCAGGCCAGGCTGCAAGAGCCCTGGTTGTTGTGTGAATCTTTGTGCCAGGGCACTGTTGAATGTCCATAAAGGGGAAGTCAGTGGGGGCCAGGTGAAGCATACCTCGCTGAATGCAGAATACTGAAGTAAAGTGTTCGATGGTGGTAGTATCGATGCCCTGATTGCCTGTGCCTTATGAGCACATTTAATTACATTAAGTTATGAATTTGTTGGCCAAGAAGGCCTCACCATGCTCCAACACAGGACTATGCAGGCAAATGTGTCAGGAGAACAAGTGGTGCCAGAAGCCCATTGCAGTCATCACTGAGACCAGAGTGGACCACCTGAGTGGAAAGGGGTGAGGTATAAGGGTGGTGGAGCCTCGCAGAAGGTGGAGCCTACTGCCTGAGCCTCCTGGGGCCAGAGGAAAGTATTGAGCAAGACTTCCAACTAATTTCAACATCAGATAACATCAAGTAGTAGCAGAAATAAGGCTCAGGATGGCACGTTGGTGGGCAGGGCACACTATCGGTGGCACTGTGAGAGTGGGCCTGCCACAAGTAGTATTGTAGTAATGTCTGTAACTGAATAATGACATTTTTATCAAGTGGATTTCTGTTGGGGAATACAGATCTCCCCTAGCTTTCTTATAATAAATATATTCTGCAATGATAATATAAAGTGCTAACATATTCAGTGGTCAGTATTTTCTGTTCACTTTCATTCTGTGCTTATTTATCACAAATCGGGACATTGCAGAAAGACCTCCACCTATTTGCAATATTTTGCCATTTTTTACAATTAGAAAAAACACACCAATGAAAACTGGAACTAAGTAGAAAAATCACTCTTTCAATTTCAGAATGTACTAACTATCTCCCACGTCTTTGTCTCTCTAATGGGAAAATAGATATGGCTCCAGAAAAAAAAACAACAACATTTGCTTACCATTTGGGAAAAGGCCAATATTTATTAATTATTCTTTTTCTGTGCCCATCCAAGCAATTCTGTGCTATAACAAATGAAATAGAAAAAAGTTATCTTTACTTGTCTAATAAAATATAGCAGAGGTAGCCAAATAGTGGGTAGGGGGGAAGAAATTATACAAATGTTTGTTTGGAGCCACTTTAAATGCACTTTGCACAAGACTAATGCAGAGTGCAAGGCAACAGTGAATCAGGAACAAAGTCCCTGAGCAAATTTTCAGTTATACTTGAACTCTTTTATTCTGGTTAATACACCACGGGCTCCTGTTCTCTTTGAAGTCAATGTGAATTTTGACATTGACTTTAATAGAAGCAGTATTGGACCCTAGGTGCTCTAAATATCCTTCAAAACTTCACTTAGAACCATGAATATTGCTCAAGAGTAGGTGGCTTTGACAACATTTTTACTCAATAGATACTTTATTGACTTTTCAGTAAGGTCAGTTGATGATAGCAAGTCTAGCTGTGTTTGGTATAGCAGAGTTCTGGCATTCTAGTTTTGACAGATTTATGCCCCTGACAAAGTAAACCTCTGCATTTAGATGTTTACCTGAGCCCAGTATCCGAGAGTGACTTGGAGCTCACCCTCACAATGTAAGAATGCACTGCTAGTGATAACAGAGATCTCATGATCTTTGAGTTTGTTGGTTTTATTTAAAACTTGTTTTTCACTTATTTCTTTTGTTACTTTTTTTTACAGCTACAAAACTATGATCTGTTCACTCCATCCTTTAATAATAAAAGGACGGAGACTTCAGGGGACAGAAAACATAAACCAGTCTACAGTCCAATATATTGCAAATATTAAAAAGATATGTAGAGCCATTTTGGTGTATTACAACTGTGTTTGACTAGGCCATCAATATTCAGTATGTACCATCACATGTTTTTCTTTAAATGACAAGATTCATAGCAGCTATAGTTTTATTGCAAAACCTGTGTTTGGTCGTACTGCAAGTTGTCTAACATCAGACTGTAATTCAGATAAATACTGTAGTCAGATATAGAATTATGTATATAAATTCAGTGGGTTGAATGAATACGCCAACTTCATATTTGAGGGCTTTTGTTTTACCTTTCCTTGTATATTTGTAAGTAAGTGTTTAATCATTGATCTTCAAACCTTTAAAAAAAAGCCTAAGTGGATGTGGATTGATGTTCTTGCTGGATACACTTTTCTCCAAGTGGAAATTGATTGATTTTTACCTCATTCTACAACAGTAAAGATCATGGGTATGTGTTTCTTTGATAAATGGATGGTGGCAGGGGAAGCCTCTGGTTTTTTTTTTTCTGCATAAATTAATTGCAAGTGATGCTTAGGATTCTCAAAGAGGACTGAGACTTTATATGTGTTTTTACTGTGCTGCATTTTCATTTCTAACCTAAGAATAAAAGTTTTGGTAGCTGTAGTAAAATATAAAAATATTTATTTAACTAATCTTTAGTTTATGTAACTATGAGAATTTAAATTCTGTGCAGGATTAGTATCCTTAAGTAAAGCCGATAGTACTTACACATTACAGTTAGCACCTGCTAATTGTTAGGAATGTTATGGCATTGTTAATGTTAGCACATTCTGAGAGCTGTGGCAGGTTCAAGGTTAGTACTTTTGTCACCTGCACTGCTCAGAGCTGCTGCCAGAGGGCATTCAAGCAGGGGTGTGAGTATGAGCTGGCAAGTCTCCTTCTGCCTGCCCAACTTGCCAGCTCTCTAGCAGCAGCGCACACACATGCACAAAACAACACATCACACACCTCCCCCCAGTACACATACACATACACAGCACAATACAGCATGCACACACCCTCTTACCCCCCATCCCCAGACTACGCTTTGCCCAATGCTGAGTGGCACAGCCTGGGCAGGGAGGCAGCAGCAGAGGAGGGTCCACGCCTCACTGTGTGGGCTTATCCAGAGCCTGGGAGCACAGGGAAGTCTCCCATCACCACTGGACAGCAGCGAGAGGCATACCATGTGAAGACACGTACACACCCCTACCACTGTGTGTGTCTGTGTGTGTGTATGTGTGTGTGGTTGTGCTGTATGTTGTGCTCTGTGTGTAGCCCCCCAACCCATGCAGCCTAGGAGCTCCTCTTCCTGACCAGGCTGTCTTTGGAAGAGGGGGAGGGAGGGAGAATTAGAGTCCGGGAAGGCAGCTGGTCCACGTGGAAACGGTGCCTCCTGGGGAGATCGAAGAACTATGAATTGATCATTTGATCTCCCACAAACAACAGAAGTTAGGATAAATTGAGCTGGTTAGCACAGATCAAAGATAATCCCCGCTTCAAATGGCGTAATTTTAAGATGCCTAGAGGATGCTTGGTAGACAAGGTTCTCTGGGTAAACCCAAGAGTTAGTAAAACCAATGCAAATTGGTCTAATAAAATAGAGGATGCTTAGCACTTGTTAATGAGCATATTGAATGTATAATTTTCACATTTAAGAGTCTTTAAGAAGGTTTAATTGAAACTTCTGATTTCATCTTAAGATGTGGTGCACAGCTGCAAAGACATCACAGGTGAGTTTGTAATGGAATTCTGGATCCTCTTTGGTGCAGGAGTGTACTTACTTAAATGTCCTCAACTACTTTGTCTGTTCTCACCGTCTTTGAGGTACTTCAGTCCATATAACAGTGGAACAAATACATGTATTGTCTCTGTAATTTATTCATCCTGCTGTTTCCATATTCTAGTAGCATATATAAGGGTGGGAAAGAGGGGCTACAGCCTCAGGTGCTGCCTTAGGAAAGGTATCAGAATTATCCTCCATCCCTGCAGTGTCTGTGCCCCAGCAGCAAGGTCAGTCCCACAGCATTGCTCTTGCAGCAGGGACTAGGGGCATGGATAGTGGCCTGCTGCTGCTTGCTTTAAGAGTGAGCTGGGATGGCAGCACCAGAATCTGGGGGCTGGATAAGACACTTTCTGCCTCCCCCTGTTAGAACCCAGTCGCTCCCATGCTCCCCACACGCTCTCAGATCCATGAACTCTCCCCTGCTTTCCCATAGGGTTTGTTCAGGGCATAAACCTTGCTTGTTACAGGTGTAAAATGTGGTACCCCACCATAATTCAAGTCCTGGGGCTGAGCATGCACTTGTTTCCTACAGTGATCTCTCTTGAAGAAGGTGGAATTAACCCCATAAATGGACACTTAACTTGCATATTATACTAGCACTTTAATCTGGACAGGAACAAAACCTCAAAAAGGAGTCATTCAGGACAAAAGTCACACATAGCTGCTCTAAAATAAAATATACTGAGTCACCACTGCTTAAATACAAAGAATAATATTATAAATTCCAGTGAAAACCTCAAATTTCCCCTTCATTAGTCTTTTAGTTCTGATAGTAAACTCCATGCCCCTTTCAATCATGTGGAAGTGGTGAATGCTGGACTCTGCTCCATCACCAGTTATCAGTCTTAGGGCTGGTTAGATCTAGTAAGTGTGGTGTTCTCCATCCAAGTGGAAACATGGAAACATTTTTCTGAATTTTCAGAATCCATCTCTACTGAAATAAAAACTCAGATTTTGGTTTCCAGTAAAAAAATCTAGTATATTCAAGAAGAGCTGTCTTCCAAAAACATTTTTGTTGAGCAAATAATTTTAAAACCTCCAGTGAAAATTGTGTGTTTTAGTCTGTTGCCGTAGTTTCTGTGACAACAAGAGTTCCTTTACAAGGCTTGAAAAACTCTTCCCCCCCTTCTCAAGTTGTATCACAGGCCCTGCCCTTGGCAAATTGGCTAGCCCTCAGTCTAGGTGGCATTTGGTGCTACTGTTTCTAGGTGCCCCTATTCTTCTCTTCTTTCTAGCACTGTCATCAAGTCAATTGATTGACCTATAGCTATCCAGCTGGTTTGTAACCAACTACTTATCTTCATTTTGGTAGTTGTGTGGCATGCTTTGGAGTAGCATTCCTCACCTTGAGTGAAAGGAAAGCTTGCATCATGATGTCTGCAGTGGTGTTTCTTTCCAGTCATCTAAGGGTAAAGTTACACGTTACACTTAAACCACACTAAACTTGTGGAATGTTAAATGGCATTAGTCAGAACATGCTGTGAGCAGTCACACATTAGAAGTTAATACCATTATTTGCCTGCACAGTTCTGATTTGCCAGAAGAGGGCTGGCAAGCAGGGGTGTGGTTAGGACCAAGGTAGCTGGGCCCTATCCCAGCTTGGTGGGGGAAGGGAGCAGTGCATCCTAAGATCTGGAGGGCTGCACATTGCTTGTTTTATTTCTGTGGAGCAGACTGAAGTTACCTTAACGTGACCTAGGTAGCACAGCCAAAGTTAACCCTTGTATGAAGTGTCTTAACTTCAAGACAAGTTTCTCTGGGTAAATCTGGTATCTTTTATTAGACCAACTCAGGTAGCTGGAAAAAATCTTCTTTGCAAGCTTTTGGGTACAAATACCACTCGACAGGCTAAGGAAGTGTCTGCAGTTGGTCTGTGCTCTTCCTGGATGGAATAGTAAAGAAGCCAGAGGCCAGTATGCATGCAAGAGAGCCACTCAGTAAAAATGTAAATTGAGGTAGTCAGTAGGTGAGAGACAGGTTGGGGTGAGGGGTGGGGGAAATAGCTGGTAAACAGTAGAGAGGTTATCTGGGAAGTCAGATGTTAGGTATAATGTCTCATAAATCCAATGTTTATGTTTAGTCCAATTTTTTTTGTATTCAGTAGGTTGATGAAGTGAAGTTCGTAGGCTTGTCTGTGAAAGGTGTTTCGTAAATTCCCTTTGAGGATTAGAATTGAGAGATTGGAGAGAAAGTGGTTTTCTTGTGAGAAATATGCTTCCACAAGTAATTGGTTATTCTTGTCTTTGATAGATTTTCAGTGTGCATTCATTCTGGTGCATAGTTGTTATTTGGATTCTCCAACATGTTTTCCATCAGGGCATTTGGTGCACTGGAAGAGATGTATTATATTTCTGGAGATGCAGGTGTAAGATCTAGGAATGGTAATGGTTCTGTTGTGGAGTGTAGTTATTGTGGGGGTGGTGGAGATATGTCGGCAGATTTTACATTTCTTGTCTGGATCCATTCGGTGTGTTTTGGGCTGTAGGAAGTTTGCTTCTGGTGGTGAGTTTGGTGATGTTCGGTGCTTGTTTAAAGACTAGCATGGGTAGTTCTGGAAATATCTCTTTAAGTATTGGGTCTTCTTCTAGTGTGGGTTTCAAATTGTTTGAGGATTATCCATATAGGTTCCAGAGAGGGATGATATATCATAACCAGTAGTGTGCGATTCATGGGGGTTTTCCTTCTGTACTGGAGCAGTTCTTCATGTGGTATCTGGGTAGTGTGAAAGCCCTTTTGAAATTTGGCAGGGCTGCCAGGTGAAGCAGCTGTGCTCCCTGGTGGTGAACAAGTGCCAGTTGGGGACTGGGGCTGCCAGCAGAAGCAGCCATGACCACCTCTGGAAGCCCAGCGGCCACTTTTTGGTAAGTATGATTGACCATGGGGGGACCACCCATGGTCAGCATAATTGGATCCCCCCCACTGCTCACTGACTGGTCGCTGGGGGGCCACATGCCCCCCCCCAACTTGAGGCACCAGTCGCCCATGCGCTTGCCTTTGAAGTCCCCTTAGTATGGTCTCAGCGTAACACGTAACTTTACCCTAATAAACAAAGGCTCTGGTTAAAGGGGACAGCTCACTTCCTTGCACATTCCTAATCAATCAAGATTTCTGATAGGCAGAGATATCTCTTCCACCCATCTGATTCAGGAATAAGGAATAATGAGCTTTAATCTAAAAGCTCGTTATTCCTGGTCCATCCATGAACTATACAAGAGGCTCGGGGGAGATTTCTCATGTACTTCCTGACCTACCTACCAACCACTCACATAAGGGTCAAACACTATAACAATAATATAACTGATCAAGTGCTCCACATTTTTGAAGGAATATGAAATCATAATCCAATCCTTCAGGTACTATAGGGTGGGTATTCTGTAACATCAATACTGCATAGCTCAATAAAATAAAAGTAAGCAACATGGAATTTGATGCAAGTTTGGCAACAATTCAGATGTGTTTTTCATTGGTCTGAGTTATTCATTATCATGAAAAAGCAGGTTTTATCACATTTACATTCATTGTAGAAGTATGTAATAAGGGAAAATAACAAGAAAACAAAACATATAAAATATTTCTATACAGCAAGGCAATACTTGTTAAGAAATATAACAAAAGGAACAGAACCATCTAGAATTACATGTTAATTAGGATGATTTGTTGTACTCAGACAAAAAGAATTGGATCTAAACTCTGCTATACTACTGAGTAGAGAGAGTTGTTTTATTAGTTTTCAAAGGGAAGACTAATTACTTACATACACCTCACCTGAAGCAAGCTTTTCCAGCTTTAGTCAATATTTAGGCAAATAAAAACACAGCTTGATTATCAAAGCTTGTGAGCAATTATCATATCCACTGTTAATACAAATACTTATCAGATGTCTTATAAATTTCTATTATTACATAGTAACTACATTGATGAGAATGTGATATATACAGTTATTTGCATTCCAGAGTTCAGGTAACATTATTCAAAACTTGAGTTTTAAAACTGAAATTCTCATTAGAATGGGGCTCCCTTTAATGTTTGAATACTTCTTAATTTTGGGGGAAGGGAAGTTAGAATGTGTGGTGGTTGTTGGAAGTAGAATTGAGAAACAAAAATAAACCAAATAGCTAAATATTGAGAAACCTAGGAAAGTGTTAGGGGAGAGGAAAAATAAATTCTTTTCTTTCCCTTGAACAACTATAAATCTCCCATCGCTTAAAAAATCCACATTTTATGTTAAAGGTTCACAAAACCCTGGATCATTTTTTCTCTGTTGGATTAATGAAAAACTAGATTACCCTTATTGACTGCAGAGGCATTAGTTGAAATTACCCTAGCATAGCACAGTGTGCAATTCAGCACACTGTTGAGAAAACCTTATAACATGTTTGTATGTATTCCAATAAATAGGCAATGTATCCACAGGTTTTTACAGCATTCTTGCAATGCATTTGTAACATTAACAGTCACAATAATGTTGGTAGCAATTAAAAAAAAAGAAAAAATGGGTAAAATATAAAAAGTATTCTACACTTTAATTAGCATTGTTCAATATAGTGTTTGCAGTATTCTGAACCATCTGCCATCCTTTTTCGTACTGAAAAGTTCATTAATGTGTTTTGCTGCCTACAGAAGGAACTTTCAGTCTCTTTTATATGATAGTTAACTAAAGTGAACAGTTTTTCTCTAGCCACTTTCATGGCCAATTAATTTCTCTTATGAACCCAGTCTGTTTTATACACACAACCTTTCTAATGCCAGTCCATTAGGCCAAGAGTTGGAGGACAGTCTCTAACAGCAGCTTTTTGCTGTCTGCCGTTCAAGTGTTCTTAATGTTGACGGAGCTTTCCTAATTTTACAGAGTCCTGGTGCTTTAAAGAAAGCAAATTTATATATGTTTGTGCATATAGTATGATGATCAAGAAAATAAATTATTTACTCAAATATAAGAGCCAGATCTTTGTGGCTGTGTGTATGGTACCTGACACAGCTTGGGGCATGGAAGCATGGGTGCTAGATTTACAGCAAGGAGCAACAAAGAGTAATCTCAACATGACTTCAAATCGGGTTGCCTATCACAGCTCCCAACAGCCTATTCTCACTGCAGGACAAGACAGCTGGTAGATGTGGACAACAAAGGTCTGAGATTGACTTCATGGTCTGGAAAGGAGTGAAGACCCAAAGGGAGGTCCTAAGACTCCAAAAGGACACTGACCTACTATCCTTATATTGGTCAAGAGTGGTGAGAAAACTATGACAAGGATTTACATGCAATAAAAGTAGCTGGAAACGTTCAGTTTGTCAAAACTCATATATCATTTTTGACAAGGATGGAATTTGGTGGAAGAAAGTAGGAAGACAGATCCACCATAGGTAATCTATCAATAGCACAGTGATCATGGAATTTGCATAACAGGGACTTAAAACCCATGTTCAAGCCCCTACTATGCTTGTTTCAGGCCAAGGATTTGAATCTCAGGCTCTTACTTCTCAGGCAGAGTAATCTTAACCACCAGGCTATTGGTTATTCCAGGGTGGGACTCTATCAGTCACTTCTGTTGGTGCTGCTCCATTTTGTATAAATAATTAAATACTTATACAGGGACTTGAACTTCAAGTGGGTGAGTCTCTGTCTCTGTTTCTTGCTTCCCTAAGGCCCTTTAAAATATCTTAGCATTGTCCTGTGGAAAAATAGGAAGATATCTGAACTCTCAAAAAGTTTCAAAGGACAAAACATATTTCCTGAACAATGCTAATATGTATAGGTGCTCCTTATTTGGCCTGGGCTGGTATATCTTTTCTGTTATTTAAAGTAAAGAGTGACTATGTTAGAAACCATTGTCAGGGGAGTTAACAGGCAGCCAGTTGATTAGTGGGCCACACGTGCCTGGGGTTGTGCCTGGCAGACTAACCCAGTTAATGAGTCTACCTGGCCAATGCATGGTCCTTCTTATTGGCTCTTGGGAGAACAGCTTCTCCACTTATCTCCAACTGTGGCAACTAAGGTCTACCTTAATAAGCCTCACAAACCCTGAGTTAGCTCGTGTTTTAGACTACGTCCCTGGCTTTTGCCTTCCACCAGTGGCTGAACCTTTAGAGGGGCCTGCCTATGACTAGTCCCTTACAACCATATGCAATTTTTTTTGTCTGTTTGCCTTCATTGTCATATAGAAGAATGAAATATAAACCCGAAATGTCCCTGAGGTTGGAACTCTGGGATGGATGTGTTTAAGCTGTAAAGGCTTGAGAGGCTCAGCCCTGGTTTTGGGGCCCCAAATAAATGGACCACAAGGTAGATCTTTAGTTAAGAGTATGAACCAGAGAGTTTATGCCTAGGAAGTATCCTACAGATGCCAAAAGGGAGAGAATACTGAAGCTTACTTAAACTAGGGGAAGCTCAAAGGCACACAAGTTCAGTTAATCTTATAGCAGTGCCAGAGCTAGGCAGCTGACAGCTGTATTGGCCCTCTTCCCTGACTACAGCACGGCTGCAACTTCCAGCCAGCAGGGAGCTGTGCTGGGGCTGGGCAGGTGAAACTGCTGCAGCTTCTCCCCACTCTTCCTCTCCCCTGTGGTTCTGCTGTAGCTTTCCCATAAGCTGGAAGCTGTGTCTGAACTGGAATCAGGGAGCAGAGAGCTAGAAAAAGCAGTGGCAGCCTGGTTGTGGGGAAAACCTTAGCCACTGTCACATCACTGAAGCCAGAACCTGTTTGTTCCAGCTGACAGTTTGTGAAGGGTTGCTGGCCCCTGTAGTAATGGGAACCTAATTAGGGCTATGCAAAAGTGAGCTTAAAAGAATGAATGAAGAGCAAATTTCCTCCTGTACTGCTAATATACCTATCATACAAAAATCAAGCCTTCAGAAACAGAAGAAACTGGTTCTCTCTCTTTGACTCACTATTTGAGCTGGAGGAATCAAACAGACTTTGTCCATGAATATCTTCTTGTGAACTGAACCTTGGACACACCCTTTTTAGTTCACTTTTCCATGAAAATTCATGCAAACAGTTATTGTTCCCACATGTTTAGAGGTAGTTTGTATACTTGAGAATAAGTTCACTGGAACATTTATGTGCAAACGAGCACATTTAATCTGGCATTTTTTGGACAGTCCCCCTGCAAATAATGGCCTTTTGTGTTTTTGTTTGTGAGTTCGGGCTTTGCAGTCAGAGAGAAACTAAGAGTTTTGGGAAATCGATAGTGTTTAAACAAAATAATAAATACAAATAACATTGGCATATGTGAGGAAGAACTTAAGTCAGAAGGGAGGGTGTGATGAAAAAGAAGCAGGAAGCTTTATTTGCATCTGACACTGAGCAAAGAGCTTTATTAGAACAAGAATAATAATATTATCCCCAAGTGCCCCTTCTTTTTGGCATTGTGATGCAGGCTTAAAGTCACATTACGTATGTACTCAGAGCAGGATAATGCTTATTTGAAGAGCTGAACTTGGTTCACTGCACCTTCATGTAACACCTGAGAACTGTTAAGTAAAACCACCTCTGCACACACCTACCCATTGGGCTCCAGGCATGGCTTTGCCTGTACAATGCAACTGAATTTCAGTCTATTTATAACTACTCTTGCTCAAATAATGATCAGTTACAAGAGCTCTGAGATCTCCAGCAGTCATTCATGACCTGGTGCATACTGATGTTCTGCTCACTAAAAAAACCCCCAAAAAATCACTTGAATGTAAGTGCTGTCAACACTCTCCAATGCAAAGACAAACTGGACATCTTAGTTCTTTGAAATTGCTCTTTAACTGGAAAGCTTTAACAATGTTTGAACTCTGCTGTTGGAGATGCCGCATGTTTTATGAATGCTATTTTGGTAAATGTAGAGGTCATAGAAAACAGAGCTGAAGGGACTTTTAAAGGTCAGTCTCCCTGTTCCAAAGTAGGGTCAACTGCGCTGAACTATTTCTGGCAGATGTTTTCTAACTAGTTCTTATAAACCTCTAGTGATAGAGTTTCCACATCTTCCTTAGGCAATCTATTCCAGTGCATAAATATGTTTACTGTTAGAAAGGTTCCCCTTATTTATAAACTAAATTTCTCTCTCATTTTAAGTTTAAGCCCTATCCTTCTTTGTCCTATCTTCAGTGGACATGACAAACTATTTATTATCTTCGTCTTTGCAGCACCTTTTAAAGTATTTTAAAGCTGTTGTCATGTCTCCCCTCAGTCTTCTCTTCTCTGGACTAAACAAACCCAATTCTTTCAATCTTTTCTTATAGGTCATGCTTTTTTTTTAGACAGTCAGTAGTTTTATTTTTCTGCTCTAATTGTTTTACATCCTGCTTGAAGCACTCTAGTGCAAAACCTGGCAGTAGAGTGCTGATCAGAGTAAAAAAAATTTACTTCACATGTTTCATGAATAATACTCCTGTTTATATATCCTGTTATGATGATTTCTTTTGAAAAACAGAATCACATTGTTGACTCATATTGCATGCTGAGTTCTTGGTACCGAGAGTGGAGGTAGGACGCAGATTCCTAACTCATTCAGGGATTTAAGAAAATGGATCTCTGGATGTGATCCTGCACATGGTCTACCTATCCTATTGGGAGTGGTAGAGACTGAGAGCAGGTGGGGTTGGGGGGCAGCCACTTATGTGGTACTGCTCCCACACCCTGTTACAAAATCCTGGATCCACCTATGTATATCGAAACCTGAACTAGTATAATTTGCAGTTGGAATTTTTGTATTTTATTCTTTATGAAAGGTGTCCCAAATTGTTAATTACTGTATCTTACTATGGCATTTGAAATACTTCATGCAAAAAGTTAAAAATGAATGTTTACTGATAATCAGTCAGTAGCTACTGATCCTTTGGAGTGATGAATAATCTAGATTTCACTGTACTGAATAGTACCAGATGCAAGATAACTTCTAGAGAGCCCAATTTGATAAAACTTTCATGCATATATATGCATTCTATATATCTCGGTTACTGTTAAGGCAACAAAATAGTGCAACAGTAGAATAACATAGTGATGATATTTGCAGTGTGCTGGTTTTTATATACAGATGTTTACTATGATATTCCTTAAATACAGAGCTTAGTATATTTACATGAAGCATGTATAACCTGATTACATTACTTTTTCTTCTTTATTTCTTCTTTTAGTGGCATTAAGATGAAAAATGTATCTACAGCTAGCTAAGAAGAAATAAGCAACCCCACAAGAAAGCAGAACTCCTAAAAAAAAAAAAAAAAACCCGTAGAAAGAGCAAAGGTCAACCCTCCCCCCTGCAAAATTACAGTATTATTAAAATGTTGTGTAAGGTTGATGCTGTGCAGTAACATCAATATTGCTGGTATCACCCAGTAGGGTAAGTACGGTGGGTGATTGGTGCCTTTCCAGGCATTGACTGTGGGGAGAGGGGGAGGACCACTGCTAGTGCAGCCATACCATTGTGCCAGCAGCTGGAAGTCACTGCTCCCCTGTTTGTCACAGCTGCTATACTGTTATGCCTCTGGTATCAGCATTTGCAACTTTAGAGGCTTCATTCTACAACACTGTGACATGAATGTTTCAAGCATTATGGTTACTATATCTGGACAGACATAGTGACTACAATTTCTGCTTTCTGTACTGGTAGAGTGATCAGAATTCAAAGTATTTGTTAATAGGTATTACAGCAGTACACAAAATTATCACACTTTATCTCTGTACTTCAAATCAGAGAGATTGTGGTAGCTATTGACTTTTTCATGACATCTCCTGTAACTATAATGAAGGCAGATGCAGCAACAAATGAATTTATATCTCCTGTTTGTTGGAACAGTTTTAGCCCCTTCTCTGCCAATTTACTTTAATATTGAAAAATATCATTGTTTGCCACAAAAAGAGTTCTTCTGTAAGGGAAGCACATTCTTTGATTCTCTAAGTGTGCATTTTCAGCTAATATTTACATTATCTATTTAGGCATTTCAGCTTATAAATTACTGAACTTGTGTCATATGTGATAAATTATTCAACTCTGAAGGGTTTTTTCTTTGAAACTGAATGTTAGAAAATCTCTCATGTACTTGTCAACACAGTCATAATGTTCTGATGCAGTTTCAGTTTGTCCATGATGCAAAATGAATAATGGATGGACCTAAATTTTCCTTTTATTCCTCAAGCATATTTAGATCAGGGTCATGCAAATATTATGACAAGGCAGGACACTTTGGCAGCTTCCCACACCCCCCAGGTAGCACCTAATTTACATCATTTGCATAACTTGTCAGAAATATGAATGCAAAGAAACATACCATTTCTTTGGGATCTTTCACTTTCTGCTGCTGAGGCTAAAGTTTCGATGGGAGTTCAACAAGGTTCAGCAAGAGTCAGCAGAGAGAAAGAAGTGAGCTGAGACAGCACTGGGAACAGTGTGGCCAGTCAGCAAGCAGAGCAAGTAAATCTGATCTAGCAGCAAAGAGCCTGACTACTCAGCAAGCAGAGTCACATACTCTGTAGTCACTGGTCAGCAATCAGGCAAAGGACAGCTGAGCCAGCATTCAACATCAGAAACAGTGGAAGGCGTAGAATAATTTGGCACGAGGAGCAGGGAGTTCTTGATGTAAACAAATGGTTAAGTGCCCACAGGTACTTTTAAGATAGCCAGAGCTCTGCTTTAACCAAATCTCTGCATCAACAGTCAGAGGAGGTGGGGAAAAAAAACTTGCCTAGGGAGTAAATCACAGTGGGCTGAAACCACAAGGAGACTTAGGAACTGTATCACTGAGCACTGAAATTCCCGATTCATAGAAAGCGTCTTGATGCCCATCTTTCTGGGGTCATCTGACCCCAGTAGTCTTTCCTGCCCAAGTGCAGGAGGGGCTGAACCTGATGAAGGTCCCTTCCAGCCCCTAACATCTATGTAACTATGAGACTATGAACCTGACGGCCAGAACCAGAGGGATTAATAAGCAATAAATATGTGCTTCTTAGAGGCATTTGGTATTTTGCCTAAACAGGTAATATTAGTTAATATAAAGCTTGTAAGTTTGTAACCACAAATGTAACTTGTCTGTCATAAGTTTAACCAAAATGATAAAATTAACTGTTTGTGGAACTAACTGGGCCTCATAGCAAAGCCGTAGCTGCGAGATTAGCTGACCTAACGGTTTTTGCTCAGGGTTCAGGTTTAACGATAAAAACCTGGATCTAACTGCCTGGTACACCCAACACATTCCAGGAAAGCACATCCCAAGAAAGCATATTCCAAAAAAACCTAAAAGAGGTTGGGGCTTAAGCGAAACAATGTCAATTTCAAACCTAAAGGTGCTGCATTATAATTTTGTTATTGGATAAACCCGAGTCTAGGTAGTAAACTTTTATGATAATTTTTAACACCTTTCAATCCCATAGGGTAACAGCTATAGAGCAAGATTGTGAGTGGCTCTAAAGCCAACAGATTAGCATAAGACTAGGTATAAAAAGTGTGTGCATCAAGTGACCAGCAGGAAGGAGGGAACAGAATGGTCATTTCTATTCCACGCCTAGACCCCGAACTCCCGGTGTGAGTGAGGATCAGATCCTGGTCAAGGGACTTTTCCTGGTAATCCCTCTGACAGCGTTGGTCAGGGACGCCCAACTTCAGTGGAATCACTTGACACGTACCTGGTATTGAGGAACTATTGATAAGTTGCCAACCCATGTCTGTCTATCTGTTGTTTTAAACAGCCCAGTGGCTAATACCCTTGCAGTGCCCAGTTGGCCTGCGACAGAATTGATCTATCTGTTGTTATTATCTGTTGTTATTATTTGCTATTAGCTCTTTAATACTGCATTATTTGCTTATTGCATTTATCTTTCTATTAACTGTTGCACGTGTGTAAGCTATAATAAATTTGCCTTTACTTCACTCCCAACTTTGCCTCCCCAGTCCAAAACTGAACCTAACAGCCCAGTTGGCTTGTGATAGAATTGATACACTCACAGTACCCAGCTGGTCTGTGACAGTGGGGCAACAGTTAACCAGAGGTTTGTGAATGCCAAAAGTACCTAAATGTTGAAGTCAGGTGCCAAATGTCTCCGTGTTCTTTTACAGATCTAGCAAAATGTGAGGTACCATTAACCTGTAGTGTATATTTGCATTTCATTCACTCCTTATGTTACCAGAACCAATGGGGAACTTTCTCAGTCAGAATACAATACGTTCTGTTAAAGTGTCACATACTCTGCCAATTTGTGGAATGATTGGTTTGTCTTTTAACTACATATTATCTCATACCATCCAATGGAAAGTCAGGAAGAAAAAAAGTTAAGGACTGCAGTTTATCAGGAAGGGAGTAAAAGAAATCTTTCATTTAGTTTCTTGTTTATTATTGAAAAGACTTGACAGGCTAACCCATAGAAAAAAATAAAAGCAATCACAACAATACTGGATAACTAATAGTACTTACTTTAAAACAACAAGTATTCATCTGTTGATTTTTTTTTTCTCATGAATTTGTCTACTGATTACTGTAGCGTTTTCTTTGTCACAAACCATGGACAGCAGACTGGACTTCCTGTTGAGGAAGTAACATTAAAATGGCAGCCCTCACTGGGAGACATAAGAACAATTCACAGTTTGGCAGATATTGAAACAGTGATAGGTATAACATAACTTTTCTAAAAAGCTTCATGGAAATTCATTTATGGATTCAGCCTCAGCAGTACAATATTTGTTTTAACCTGGAGTGTTCAAATGGCTCACTGGAATTTCTCATTTAAATAATTTATTTAGACATGCAATCATTTCTGACATTGCTCTTTGTGCCAGTATTTGAATGCGGAGCTCTGCATTTTAAGCAATACTCCTTGTGATAAAATTAAGCTCCACTTTTTCTTCAAATATAGGGAAATTGTACAGGCTTGATCCCAGATTTGGTTCATTCTGGTTTTGCAAAACAAAATTCTGACTGTTGCATCTGACAAGATTTTGCAAAAAGCAAGTCCAGTTGGTTCCCCCCCCACACACACACCATTTTTTTTTTTTGAATGGAGGATTTCCAAAACCTGAAATATTTCTATAAAAGACCCTGAACTCTGGATATTCAGATTTACTGAGATATCTCTGTTTCAACTCACTTCTTATTTTTCAAAACCAAAATCCAGTGTTCTTTTCTCAAACCAAGAATGTGATCTCTATCCGCCCTAGATTTATAGCCTCCTGAAGTCATAGAATCATAGAATAATAGAATATTAACACTGGAAGGGACCTCAGGAGATGATCTTGCTCTGCTCAAAGCGGGACCATCTGCAACTATATCATCCCAGCCAAGGCTTTGTCTAGGCAGGCCTTAAAAATCTCCAACGGTAGAGACTCCACAACCTCACTGGGTAACCTGTTGAGTGTTTTGCTATGATCCTAGTGAGAGAGTTTTTCCTAGTATCTAATCTAAACTTTTCTTGCTGCAACTTGAGCCCACTTCTCCTTGTTGTGTTATCTACCCCACACTGAAAACAGTCTAGATCCATCCTCTTTAGAACCCCCTTCAGGTAGCTGAAGGCTGCTATTAAATCCCTCCTCAGTCTTCTCTTCTCCAGACTAAATAAGCCCTGTTTTCTCAGCCTGTCATCCAAAGTCATGTGTTGCATTTCTCTAACCATTTTTTTTGCTCTCCACTGGACTGTCTCCTATGTATCCACATTCTTTCTGTAGTGCAGGGCCCAAAACTGGACACAGTACTCCCAATATGGCCTCACCAGTGCCAAATAAAAGAAAAGAATCACTTACCTTGATCTGCTTTCAAGGGTCCTATAATGCAACCCAGTATGCCCTTAGCCTTCTTTGCAACAAGGGCACACTGTGGGGTTGACAGGTTTGTAGTTCTCTGGATGTTTCCTCTCCCATTTCTTAAATGTGGGTACTATATTTGCCCTTTTCCAGTCATCTGGGACCTTTTTTGATTGCCATGAGTTTTCAAAGATGATGTCCAGCACCTCTGCAATCATAGTTTCATAGTTTCTAGGGTTGGAAGGGACCTGAGCAGATCATCTAGTCCGACCCCTGCCATGGCAGGAAAGAGTACTGGAGTCAAGCGACCCCAGCAAGATGTTCATCTAACCTCCTCTTAAACACCCCCAGGGTAGGAGCCTGCACCACTTCTCTTGGAAGTTAGTTCCAAATCCTAGCCGCCCTGACAGTGAAGTAGCGCCTCCTGATATCTAACCTAAACCTACCCTTTACCAGCTTGTGACCATTATTCCTGGTCACTCCTGGTGGTGCTCGGGGGAACAGTGACTCCCCCAATGCCTGCTGATCCCCCCCGACTAGTTTATAACAGGCCACAAGATCCCCCCTCAGCCTTCTCTTTTGGAGGCTGAACAGGTTCAGCTCCTGTAGCCTCTCCTCATACAGCCTGCCCTGTTGTCCCCTGATCATATGAGTGGCCCTCTTCTGGACCCTCTCCATGCTGTCAACATCCCTCTTGAAGTGTGGCACCCAGACCTGGATGCAGTACTCCAACTGCGGCCTGACCAGTGCCGCATAGAGGGGGAGGATCACCTCTTTGGACCTGCTTGAGATGCATCTGTGGATGCATGCCAAGGTGCGGTTGGGCTTCCTAACTGCCTCCCCACACTGCCGGCCCATGTTCATCTTGGAGTCAATGATGACCCCAAGATCCTTTTCCGCGTCCATGCTGACAAGAGGGGAGTTCCCCAACCTGTAGGTATGGTGCCAGTTGTTCCTCCCGAGGTGCATCATCTTGCACTTGTCTGTGTTGAAACCCATCCTATTCTCGTCCGCCCACCCTTGTAACCTGTCTAGGTCTGATTGTAGCCTGTTGCATCCTTCCAGTGTTCCCATATCCCCCCACATCTTAGTGTCATCAGCAAATTTGAACAGGGTGCTTTTTACCCCCTCGTCCAAATCACTGATGAAGAAGTTGAACAGCGCAGGCCTGAGGACCGAGCCCTGCAGAGCCCACTGCCCATGTCCTTCCAAGTTGAGAAGACCCATCCACTACCACCCTCTGGGTGCAGCCCTCCAGGCAGTTGGCAACCCATTTGACTGTGTGGGTGTCTACACCACAGCCCCCCAGTTTCTTAATGAGAACGGGATGAGAGACATTGGCCCACATTGGCCCACTCCTTCAGTACCTTATCATCTGGCCCCATGGACTTGTACACATCCAGGTTTTCTAAATAGTTCCTAACCTGTTCTTTTCCCACTGTCACCTGATCACCTCCTCCCCAAACTGTGCTGCCTGGTGCAGTAGTCTGGGAGCTGACCTTTCCTGTAAAGACTGCGGTGAAGAAGACATTGAGCACTTCAGCCTTTTTTACTTCCTGTCACTAGGTTGCCTCCCCCACCTACTTTAGTAAAGGACCCACACTTTCTCTGATCCTCCTCTTGTTGCTGACAGACTTTTAGAAACCCTGCTTGTTTCCCTTCAAGCTCCTCACTACCTGCAATTCCAACTGTGCTTTGATCTTCCTGATTTCACCCCTGCATGCCCAAGTAATTCTAATATTATCAAAGCCTTAGTCTGTCTGTCTGCCTGTCCATAACACTTTATTTGCACTCTGGTGGTTGCCTCAGCAGCCAATCACAATGCTTACTGAAACAACCAATCAGAGTGCTCTGCACAGATGAAAGCACTGCCATGACAGCAGGGACTGAGGGGCCAGAGTGGGTTGCCCTCACCCCCCTCCCCAGCCCTGCTTCTTGGAGTCAGAGGAGGAAAGGGGGTGCAGGATGAGCAATGGGCCTGGACCTGACATGGTGGAGGAGAGCAGGGGGTAATGGGGCTGGACAAGAAGTGGGGGTGGGGCCAGACACAGGGCTCTGTCTCTGCCTGCCCCCCCCATGATGGTGGAGACTGAAGGGTCAGAACAGGTCAGTGAGGGGTAAAGGAGAGGCCCATGGGGCCGGAGGCAGAGCAGCAGCAGCATGGGGCTTTGGGTGGCGGTGCTCCATCCTCAGCCCTTCCTCTCCATCACTCTTGATGGGCAATTGACCAGTACTCTTATATTTCTCTCTAGTTGCTTGTCTAAGTTTCCACTTGTAAGCTTCCTTTTGTGTTTTAGCTCACTGGAAATTACCCTACTAAGCCAAGCTGGCCTTTTGCCATACTTACTGGTCTTCTGCCATACTTATTAGTCTTCCTGTGCATTGTGATGTTTCATTCCTGTGCTCTCATTAAGGTTTCTTTAAAAGTACTGCCAGGTCTCCTGGACTCCTAGCCTTCTCAGGAGGAGGCCTCCCATGAGATCCTGCCTATCAGTTCCCTGAGTAGGGACCCTGAAGTCCAGAGTCTGTACTCTGCTGCTCTTCTTACTTCCTTCTCTCAGGATCTTGAACTCAATCATCTTGTGGTTGCTGTTGCCCAAGTTACCATCCACTACTACATTCCCCACCAATTCTTCCCTGTTTGTGAGTAACAGATCAAGAAGACCATAGCCCCCAGTTGGCTGCTCCAGCACTTGCACCAGAAAGTTTTCCCCAGTACTCTCCAAAAACTGCCTGGATTTCCTGTGCACTGCTGTATTGCCCTCCCAGCAGAGGTTAGGGTGATTGAAGTCCCCCATGAGAACCAAGGCCTGTGATCAAAAAACTTCTGCTAGCTGTTTGGAGAAAGCCTTATTCATCACATCCTCCTGGTATGGTAGTCCATAGAAGACACCAACCACAGCATGACCCTTGTTGCTCTGACCCTAACCCAAAGACTTTCAACAGGCCTATCTCAAGTTTCATGCTGGAGCTCTGAGCAATAATACAGCTGTTTTACGTGAAGTGCAACTCTCCCTCCTCTTCTCCCCTGCCTGTCTTCCTGAACTGTTTATACCCATCACTGGCAGTTTTCCAGTCATGCAAGCTATCCCACTGTCTCTGTTATTCCAATTGCATCATTTTTCTGTGAATGTATGAGGACATCCAATTCCTCCTGCTTGTTTCCCCGACTCTCCGCATTCATGTACAGACACCTGCGGTAAGTAGCTGATTACCTTACTTTCTGAGAAAGAATGAGAATGCCTCCCTTGTTGCCCCTTCCTGCTTGGGCTTCCTTCAGGTCATCCACTTCCCCACTAATCTCAGAGCTTTTGGTCTCCATCCCCTGGTGAGCCTAGTTTAAAGCCCTCCTCACAGAGTTAGCAAGCCTGTCTGTGAAGCTGCTCTTCCCTCTTTTCATCAGGTGGATCCTGTCTCTTCCTAGAAGTCCTTCTTGGAACAACATTTGATGATCAAAGAAGTCAAATCCTTGCTGGCAACACCATCTTTTTAGCCACGTCATGTCTCGTCATTTCTGGGTGCTTCTAGGGATACCAGGTAGTTGATTTGCCATTTTTATTTGAGAGATATAAGGCATGTTGTTTCCACTGGCTTATATTTTAAGTGTGGCAGGTAAAGCAGCAGCCTGGAATTTCTCTGTCTCCAATCTAAGCAATGAAATCTGAAATAGAAATCCCTTTCCTCAGTAGTACCTATCACACTAAATAGAGGGTTAGATGTCTGAAAAAGCTAAGCATACAATTGCCAGGGAGAACCCTAGCATTATTGGGCTTAGGCTCCTAAATGCAAACTATATTCAGCATTTAGATCCTGAAAGTTCTATTCAGCTGTTGTCTAAATCTGAAGCATCCCTTAAGTGTCCCAAAGTTTACAGATTTTCAGGCACTGTATAGCCCTGTACTAAGAAACTTTCTTTCTGTCTTCAATATACAACACAAAAATCACCTTCCCAGTATAATGCAATACTTATTCTTAATGTAACTTCATTAAACATAAAACATGTAAATAAACTGCCTTATTATCATTGTTTCAACTTGTTATTGAAATAGAGTAAGGCTCAGGTTTAACTAAAGCTGGACTTTTCTTGTGTCAGCAACTTTGCACTCACATACACAGCATATGTCATTTTGAGCAGGGTGGAATGGGAACTGTTGGCCTATCCTATAAAACTTTTTGAGATTCTGAAGTGTTCATTCTGAAATAGTACAAAAAATTGAAATCACCACAACTGTTTTGCAAACTAAAATCCTTAAGAAAACAAAAGGGGGAAGTAGAATTGGATCTATTAAATGAAAATATTTTGTTTAAATAATTTTGAAATGTTTGCTTTAGTTTATGCCCAGTTTATTTTTAAACCCTTAGAATATAAATTAATTAGATATTGAAGAAATAGTTCAAGTTGAAAAACATAACCTTCTGTTTCAAAAATGTCAAAATGAGATGTTTTGACAGTTTCACACCTGGCAGAATCTTTCAAACCAAAAGAAGCCTGTTGGAAAGATGACTACTGTAGAAATACATTATCCCTGGCCAATATGCTTACATTCTTTGTTAAAACAAAATTTAACAAGTGTGTGAGACAAGAAAGGTGAGAACCAAAATTATTTAAAATTATTGAATGATTTTACAATGATTTTAAAATGTTTTAAAATAACTATTTACGTAGTATTAGAGTGATGTTGTAACTATGATGGTCTGGGAAATATGTGGGAAGCGAGGATATTTTCGGGGGGGGATCTCTTTTATTGGATCAACTGCGGGGTTGGTAATATTAGAAGGCCATCTGCCCTCTCAGCAGGGGCACCCAGCTCCAGAGTAGCACCAGCTGGAAGCACTGAGCTAATTGACTGCAGACAGCCGAGTCAAATACATAAGCCCAGGCCCTTTAGTTGGGCTCTGGCTGCTCAGTGCCTCATACTCTATAGCAGCTCAATTGTGGATCCCAGTACTATGCCTCTACTTATCCTGTTGTGTGTCTGGACTCCCTGGCTCCTGACCTTTGGTCTCACCTGGGCTGTCAACACAGATATCATTTTCTATTAGGAATGTGAATCTGTTTGTCTGTTTTTGATCCCTGTGGTGCAGCCTGGACCCCTAACCTGCCTGTCCTTGCAGGCTCAGGTGCTTGGTTAACCCTGCAGTCCACAAGACTGCTTATGCCCCCATCCTAGCAGGGAGAGCTTTTAGACAAACTTTTGAGCACAAAATACCCTTCTTCTGATGTGAAGATGTTCAGATGTGAAGAAGGGTACTTTGGGTTTGAAGGCTTGTATAAAATCTTTCCTAACCATGTAGCTGGTCCAATAAATGATGTCACTCCCCAAAATATCCTTGACCCATCCATAACAATTCATGCTGACTAAGTATAATAGCATAATAATTGGGGTTGTGTAGGTAATTTTTATTAGGATGAGAAATTGATGATGGAGCCAGGTATCTTTAATTAAATTTTATTTACTTACAAGGAGATCATCTTGCTGTCTGATTATTCTTGTCCTTACCAAAACAGACATTTGCCAATGGCACTATTAAATTTTCCCCTCCTCCTAGTTGTTATTATTTAACTAATGCCTTGTAAGTGTCATTGTTCCTGAGAATGAACTGAAGAAGAAACATGGCCTTATAGACTTGTTCACAGTGGGCATTTTAGGCTGGATTCTGCAAGGTCCTGAGATTCCTTGTCATGTCCTGAGTTCCTACAAGTCCTTCAGAAATCACTGGGAAATGGGAGACTTGAGCACCTCACACAAATGCTCAGTACCTGCAGTTATTCAGCCTTCTGTTCATAAAAGATGATTGAAGGAATAGGGAGAACCATTAAGGAGAGTAGCCAAGCAGCAAATGACCTGCTGTAAGCACGTCTCCACCCTGACAATGCTTGAAGCCTTAACGAACATTAAAATCTCTAATTAATAAGCCAACCCAATGGTAAACACTACTTCTGTGTAACTGGCCTAGATACTGCATAACAAAGAGAGAAATGGACATTGGACTTTTCTTCTCTTCATTACCTTTTTTGTTTAATTTCCAATTCCCAAGTAGCTTGTGGAGTTCTAGTGATGTGAAATTGGTATAAAACAGAAGGCATTGGCCCCAATGCACAGCCTGAGAATGGTGCTGGAGTGTGAACTCAAGACCATGTCTTCTGCCTAATTGCCAGGTGTGGGTACAGTTACATACAGGAAGAGGTTTGTTACTCAGTGGTCATTTAAGGCTCAGCAGAGGGGCAGTGTAGATATGGCTATACTGGTGGGCATCGACAGTTATTTATATAAGCATGAGTTGAAACACAACTTGGACCTGCATTCAGTAGTTAAAAATCCTTCAAAGTTCCTGAGCTTTTAATGTTAGAATTGATTTGGCAGAACTGACACTTGCTTTCAATGGCTATATAACGCATAACTAGCATAAATAAAGTGCTGTATTAACACTTCAGTTGTCTTGATGTTGATAATGTGGGTGTTATCTTCCTAGAACAGTAAAGTAGATAAAATGGCACTTTCAGATAAGATTTAAATTACTTAATTAATTAAGTTATACTATCTTTTCTTGATAAACTTTTCAGCATGTCATGAGAAAGGAATACATTTTAGTAGTCAACAGTAGGGCAAGATGGGAAAAGAAGAATACTAGCACTGACAACAGCACTAACTGCTATACACTGTTGGAGGGAGCAAAACAGGGGTTGATGTTCACTTGTAATCCATTTCTGCTGCCTAACTGTTGGGTTTTGGCATGGGTGTGAGCAAATGGATGGGATGTGTTTCTTGGCAGTGGTTCTAGGTTTAGCAAGGAGGCAGTGTAGATGTAGCCCACATGTTCACAGTAAGGCTCTGACCTTGCAAATGCTTGATTAAGAATTTTCTACTTAAATATAACTAAAGTTGTAAAAAGTTTTTAAAGATGGCACTTAGGCCCAGATTTTTATATGTACTGCAATTCTAGAGAATTGATAGCTGCTCTTGCGTGTGGACAGTATAAAAGTAACTAATAATTCTGATGACGATACACTGGGTCTAAGCTACCATGGTTTGGTTTTCCTTTACTATAGGTAAGAATATATAAATTGACAGTTAGCTCAGGACAGCTGACATGTGGTTAACTGCTTGCTCCCTTTCATGCTAGTACATCTTCTCATAAGAACGTAAGAGCTGCCATTCCAGGTCAGATGAAAAGTGCATCTGGCTTGGCATCCTGTCTCCTACAGTGTCAGGTAACTATATAGGAAAAGTATTAGAAATGGGGCATACATAGAATAATTCAACCCTGTCAGTTTCTCTGCAATCACCACTAGTTATAGGATTAGAGAGATCCTGAACCTGAGGACTATAACAATATAAATAATATAATATCCCTTGGTGGACTAATCCTCCATATTCAGATCCTTTGATTACAGACCTTATTAAAGGTGATGGGCATGCCAGGTATCTTTTATTTAGGTTAAATGGGAGAAGCAATTAAACTTCAATATGAACTGAGATAGATGGAGATAATGGGAGACACTACCCAAAGCTTCATGCTAGGCTGACTGGCAGCTAAGTCATATTCAGTCAAACCTTTCCCATTGATTGAAATTTCCCAGTGATTGCTCCTCCTCAGCCTGGCATCAGTGGGAATGTGCCCAAAGGGAAGTCCCCCTCTTGCTCCAAAGCCCCCATCCCTACAAAGCAGAGCCAGGCCACCCTGGAACAGTGAGGGGAAGGCAGACAGAAAGGGGGGATGTGTTGCAAAGGCGAGTGAGATCACCCAGAGCACTGGGGAGATACTTGCTGTCGATGGTCAGCCCTTCTCCTTAGTTGAGTGGCCAGGGTTCAGGCGGCTCATGGTGCTCATGGCCCCATTTTACCAAGTGCCCACATGCACCACCTTCAGCAGGATGGTGGTGCCCTCCCTATATGAGGCATGCAGGGAGTACTTGAGGGAGGAGCTGTGAAAGGCAGATCCAAAGGTGGCCTTACACTTCACCTCAGACATCTGGAGCAGCTAGGGTGGATATCATGCCTACCTCTCCCTCACAGGGCACTGGTGCAAACCAGTCAAGCCATCTGTGGGCTCTCCTTCAAGCTGAGGTGATGGATGAGTCCTACATGGCAACAGAGATCATGGGGGCCATGAACAGCTTGGTGCAGGGGTGGCTCAATGGGTAGGGTGAATTCACCCGCATGTTCATGGTCACCAACAATGGGGCCAGTATGGTCAAGATGGTCCGTGATGCCAACTTTGTTGGCATCCACTGTGTGGCACACAAGTTCCACCTCATTGTCAGGGATGCCTTGGAGGGATACAGGGCTGCCAGTGATGGCACTAGCACCACCAGGAAGCTCATTTTGAAATGCAGGAAAGTGGCAGGATACTTCCACCGGAGCATCAAGAGAGGCAAGATGCTGTGGGACAAACATCCTGCAGCACAAAATCATGCAGGATGTGGAGACTCATTGGAACTCCACATACCTGATTCTGGAAAGGCTGTTGGAGCAACAGTAGGCCATTCATGAGATGGCCTTGCTTGGGGAGATTGGGATCAGTGGCCCCCTTAGCAGAGCTGAGTGGGATACCATCTCCCAGATCTTAGTGGTCCTCTAGCCCTTCCTTGAGGCCACTGAGACCCTCAGCGCTGACAATACCCTCTTTAGCCAGGTGATCCCTGTAGTGAGGGAATGTCAGAGCCAAATGGGGAACTTATAGGGGATCAATGTTTCTCGCTGGGGCAAGATGCTATCACCAGACGTGCAGGCACTGGTGGGGCAGCTGAAGGAGGGCATCTGGAAACAACTTGATTCTTTGTGGTCCAGTATGGTCAGCATTCCAATATCTATATTGAGTCCATGACTTTCTGTATCTAGGAGGTTGATTAAGTGCAGTTCATAGGCTCATCTGTGAAAAGTGGTTTGTAAATTCCCTTTGAGGATCAGGCCTGAGAGATTGGAGATGGGTGGTGTTCTGTTCTTGACTTTGATAGATTTTTCGTGTATTCTCATTCTGGTGTGCAGTTGTTCCTTGGTGTCTCCACATATTTTCCATCAGGGCACTTGGTGCCCTGGGCACCACTTTTCATGGACAAGCCTATGAACTGCACTTCAACAACTTCCTAGGTACAGAAAGTCATGCACTGTGGCAGAGGCAGCACGGGTGCAGTGCCATGTGGTGCCACATGCTTTGGAGCAGCTTCAGGCCACTGGGGATGTTACCCAGAACCCTGTACCACTTTCAGGGATCGCCTGCTGCACTGGGCCGGGTCCTGCATGTACAGGCCCCATGTGCTTCCAGGCTGGCCTGCTTTTGTGCATACAAGACCTGTCCCAGCATGGCATGCGGGGCCCCAGATGACAGCCCAAGTGGCCCTGAGCTGCTAGAAAGCATGTGGCACCCTGCTGAGCCAAGCCACACCCATGCACTGTGGCAGAGGCAGCACAGGTACCAGGAAAACGAGGCCGAGCTGTGCTGCCCCCCTGCTTCCCCTGACTGTGTGGGGGAGGGTGGGAGAACTGTGCCATGATGTCCCAATTGTTGCTGCCACTGTTGGTGTGTGCAGTCTGTGCTGGGGGGCTGGGAGTGGGCTGGGGGCATGTGGGCCCTGTTGGGAGGCTGTAGTCCCTGCAGATGGATATATGGGCCCTGTTGGGGGGCTGTGAGCCCTGTGGGAGGGGCAATTCATGAGGTCTGCAGATGGTGGGGCAAATGGAGTGTCCCACAGGAATATGGGGGGGCTCCCCAGCACACTTGGCAGCAAACCCAGAAGTGGACTAGAAGCACTTCTGGACCACTTCCAGGTCCACCGAGGAGCGCAGTGCCCCACCCAGCCCCGGCACACTCCCCTAGCTCTTATATATACATATGTATATAGTGGTCTTTTGTTTTAATTGTGGAAGAGCATGGACTATGGGGTATTTTAAAGACTGAAATTGGGATATTTTTAATCAGAGATTTTGCAGTTTCTAAATAGGGACTACCAGAATTCCAGCTAATGAGGCAAATGAAGAGTCTGCTCAGGGCTGGCACCTGGGACCCAGCTGGAGGTGGCTGACCTCTTGGCTACTTGGGGCCAGGAGGACATGCTTTGACAGTTCAAAACAGGTCACCACACTGAGAACATCTTCCAGGCAATAGCTGCCCAGATGGCGGGGAGGTGGCACACATGGTAGTAGTGCCACACAAAGGCCAACTTTGCAGCCACAGCCCTCTGGAAGCTTTCCCAGAGGTGCAGATGCCTCTACTGGCTGTTCAGTCCCCATCTGGGTCTGTCAGGTATGCTGCCTTGGGGTCACATGCTGTCATGGGTGGCAGTAGGTCACAGACAGGCAGCAGCCCTCCCTGCCAGACTGCTGCATGGGTAGAGGGTGCAGGGAACATTCAGGACTGCTTCAGCAGTCCAGCTGGCTACATAGTGTCTCTGTGTACCAGTTGGCTGGGCCTCAGAAGCTCCTGAGATCAAGTAGCCCTGAGCTACCTGCCAGGGCATGTTTCTGTTTTGCTGGGGCCAACGCCTCTAGCTCCCCCTGGATGCAGATTCAGGAGAAGCTGGGCAGAATTATTTTTCCCCAAGTGGCATAACTTGCCCCACAGCAAAGTACATGTCTGAGTATGTACGCTGAGGCAAAAAGCCCCGGCTCAAATTTGTGCCGCTCCTATTTGAGCTGCATGTGTGCATGCACCCTACGTGCCAGAATCAAAAGGATGTATAACTATAGTGCTGAGTGTTTCAAGGATTCTAAAGTGTATATAAGCACTTACTTGCCTTACTCCCTAGTTGCATTCCTTGTACATGCCTCTCCTGGAGCAGCAGTGCAGATACTCCATCAGACAGCATTATAAACTCATTAGGAAGTGTCAGAATCTTGACAGAGACCAGGAGCACAGGTTCGAGTTTGGTATATAAGTTTGGTGACATTCCTTTATTCCTAATTATGAAGAGTTCCTCATTTCCAGCATGGTAGGGAAAATAAATCACTCAGTGCATCTGTTTTTTAATTTATTTTTCACCAGTGGTCTCTAATAGCCTACACAAATCATAATTATGTAATGAAAGTTAAAGTCTGTAATATCTATAATTAGTAATTAACATACTTTTTAATATTTAGCTTGCATACATCTGCTTTGATTAACTCAGTAAGTATATCTGCTTTATTACTGTTTTATAAAGGCTTAGCTTTCTGTTAAATCTTCTCATGGTGAATAGTACTCTGCTATACAAGTAAAAATATCAAAGTAAATAAGACTGCTTGTGAGAATGACATTACATTGGAATAAAAATTTTGCCACAGTTTATCTTTGTTTGTGTATAATGTTCTTGTTATTTCTAAATGTGTATAATTTACAGCAAATATATAAATAACAATCAGATATTTGCATCTAAAATTACTGCTTATTTATGGGAGTTTTTAAGTGATATTGCTGTGATGGTCCAAGGATAGGAGAGAGGCAAAAAAATCTAATGGTTCATTATTTTATTGGACCAACTGCATGGTTGGGATAGACATTGAGTACCACCATACCTTTCATTAAGCCCCTGAGGGAGCAGCAGATGAAATAGAACAGAGATGGGCAAAATAAGGCCTGTGGGCTGGATTTGGCTTTCCAGGCCATTCTATCTGGCCTGCGGGGCCCCTAAAACACTTAGTAAATTAATATTTATTTGCTCCTGGGTGCCAGTCAAAGCTGACAGGAACCAGGGGCATTAAGGCCCAGGGGAAGCCCTTAGAAGAACTGAGCAGCCCGGCTCTGCCTCACCCCTAGCCATTTCACTCTCTTTTTGCCCCTGCCCTGCTCTGGCACCATGTGGCTGGCTGTATCACTGACCCAGGGATCATGAGGCCATGCCAGTGTGTGTGTGTGTGTGTGTGTTTGTGCATGCACGGATGCATGCAGGGGCAATGTGTGTGTGTTTGCAGGCAGGAGCAGAAAGTTTGTGTACATAGGCAGGGGCAGAGTGTGTGTCCATGCAGGGAAGGGCAGTGTGTGTGTCTGTGCATAGGCAGGGGCAGATTGTGTGTGTGTGTCTGTGTATGTGTGTGTTTACAGGGTGAGTCCCATACACGCTCCACCATAAACATGCACCCACACCTCCCTTGCACTGCCATATGCATAGACCCCTACACTCTTCCCCCTTACACATTCTAGCCACCCTCCCCCACACACATCCCCCCACAGATCCCATACCCACCATCTCCCACATGCCCACACACCCACAAACCTATATGCACCCCCCAAGATATACAAGAGTAAGATTTCATTTTAAGTCATTGTGCAATCACCTCCATGTACACTACACAAACATGTAAATCAGGACAAAAATAGTTTTTTGAAATCAAATTAAAGAATGCTGTAGATGTTTGCTTTTTAGAATATAATTTGGTACTTTTCTGGTTCTGAGATGGGAAAAACACTTGCTGAAAGGAGTACTTCTGGGGGAAGGGGAAGGACTTCTGGTGACAAAGGTCAGGGGTTAGGGGCCAGGACTTCTGGGCACACGATGGTGACCAGGGGGTGGGGCACTAGTTGAGGGGTGGAGCTACCCATGCAGCCCTCAACAGCTTGCCAAAACTCAGTAAGTGGCCCTCCAGCCAAAATAAGTGCCTGCCCTTGGAATAAAAGCTTTTGTAAAACTTCACTTGTAAATAAAAACAAGATCTAAGAGAAATTATTAGGTAGCCAACAGATAGGAAAGATGCAGTAAAAACCTGATGATGGAAAAACAAGATTGTTCAGGAGGGTTATTATCACCTGTGTAATGCAGAGATTAGCAAGGTTTAATGGACCATGAAGTCATTGTCTATTTTAAGTCCCTGTAATTAATGTTCATAGTTTGTCTGTACTTATCCCAATCACACAGTTTGTTCAATAAAAGGTATCACCCACAAGAATTCTTGTCTCTTCTATTTTTAGTCACTTATTTAATCCATATCTAGTGTATTGAGGAGAAATGTATCTATTTTCTCCCACTTTCAGTCTGCTATTCAGTCTCATTCATACTCTTAATTAATTACCAATTGTTGCTTTCAACATACACAGATTTATCAGCCCACAACCTGTTCTACCTATTAGGCATTAAGTGCTAGGCTTAGGCCTAGAACTTATTCTGTCCTTGGGCTAAGTAACATTTATGTAGCTATTAGGGGTCAAATTCCGTTTTCCTGTGGTTGTCCAAGCAGTGGTATTTTAGTTATCTCAGGCCACTGACACATAATACACTTAAAACCTATAACTAACTAGTTAATCACATCTTAAGTAGTGGCCTGGCCACACACACAATAAATTAATGGCAGGAATAAGTCACAAAGTTATTACACAAAATAAGTGTAATAACTTTGTGGCTGGTTCTTGTCAAATCTTTAATTGAACATGTGGTTGGTGCCCAGCCACTGGACCACACAGAAGCCTTTCCCTTGGCTGGGAACTCCACTTGATGTATCACCCAGTCATGGAAGTGCATGGTGCACTCCCCTGGCTAGGAGCCAAGCTTTCTACTCTCCAATTCTTGGGGAGCCTAGGATTGCATGTGGTGTGACAGGAAGCATGACTGTTGGGACCCCACATCAGATTCCATCATGCCTTTACTTTAATGTCTGTCAGGGGTCTCAGTATCATTTTT
The DNA here is from genome assembly GCF_052110815.1 of Crocodylus siamensis. NCBI lineage: Eukaryota > Metazoa > Chordata > Crocodylia > Crocodylidae > Crocodylus > Crocodylus siamensis. The sequence continues at coordinate 86,186,784 of NC_143396.1, read as the reverse complement.
GTCATTTATGTGCAGCTAGCTAATCTAGTTTCTAATTGTATATATAAAGACTGACCATATGTAATTGTACATGGGGTATCAATAATGCCTTGTCTATGGTATCGTGGTTAAAGTGTTGGGTTGGGAAGTTAGAAAGATGCAGTTTCAAACACTTTCTATGTGGGTGGAGGCTTGGGTTTTTGCCTTTCCATGTGAGTGCCCTAACCACTAGGTTAGGAGTTTTCAATCTTTTTTAGTCTAAGTACCCCTGGTGTTCAGATGCCAATGGTGGGGGGGAGTTAGTGCGTGGCCAGATGCTGAGCTTAGCACATGGCTGGACACAGTGCGGGGAGGCAGGGACAGTGCGTGGGTGGGGATGGAGTGCCACTGCCTCCCAGAAGTAGGGCCAAGGTGAGCCAGGGAGGTTCACTGGGCTGTGGTAAGGACCCTCTGTGGGGTGGGGAATCTCACCAGGTTGGTGTGTGGCAGTGACCACCACCTTGTGTGAGCTACCCCACCTAGAGAGAGAGAGATGCATTGATTAGTTGAGCAATATTTTACTGATATATTTACAATGGGGGTTCCATGAATTATGGAGGTTTCAAGTTTCCTCTGACATGTGAGATATGGTCTTTTCCTGTGATCTTTCAAGCATATATTAACTTCTTCCCTGTTGCAATCACAAGATATCAGCAGTGTCCACATCTCCCTGACTTTTGCTTGGGGTGTTTTTAGATATGATTTCTTATAGTTGTGAATGAAGTCCTAAGGGCCAATTTCGGAGATTCCTTTGAGTAATAATAGCCTGCAAATATACAGGGGTGTATTCCAAGGTCCAGGAAGACCATTCTAGTCCTATGTTCCTATGCTGTTTATGCATTTCCTAATTAAATAGTGATTGGATAAAATGCATAAGTAACATTTTTGTTGTTTTCAGTATCATTTCATGTTGGGAAAAGTATTCTTTTGTTGTACTACAGTCTATATGCACACATTCTGGTTACATGTTAGAACTTATTTAAAACTTAGTGGTGTGTGAAATGGGCCGTATTCAATTTGGATTCAGATTCAGCCCAAATTGGGGACAGTGATTCGATTAATTGATTTGGATCACTGTTCCTGATTCGATATGGCCATATTTGAATCTGAAGATTCTATGCTGATTCAGAGAATCAGAGATTCGCCCACAGACACAGCTTTAAATGTCTTTTCTACATACCTCAGGGTACCAGGCATAGCTCATGAAGGCTGAGATGTTGGGGCAGATGGAGCATCCCACGGAGGCGGGGAGGGGGACTGCATGCTCAGCAGCGAACCCGGAAGTGGACGAGAAGTACTTCCAGGTCCACCAAAGAGTTTGTGGGACCCCCCCCAGCTCAGCAATCGACCCCGGGGGGACCCTGAGTGCCCCCCCAGACCCAGGACTCACCAGTCACTGAGCTGGGAGAGTGCAGGGGCAGGAGCCCACTGTGCTTCCCGGTGGACTTGGAAGTGGTCCAGAACTGCTTCTAGTTCACTTCTGGGCCTGCTGCTGAGTGTGCTGGGGAGCCCCCTGTACTCCTGTGGAACACTCCATCTGCCCCACTATAGCAGCTTTCATGAGCTGCCTGCTACCTTGGCTTATGTGGAAAAAACATTTAAAGCTGTGTCTATGTCCAGATTTCCTAATATTTCTGAATCTCTCTGAATCGATTTGAAGGGTTCTGATTCAATTTGTGGAGATTAAAGGGTCTCCGATTCAATTCAGAAATTTAGCCACCAAATCAAGCCAAATCTCTGCTTAATCGAATCGGGGACCGGAGCTTCACACAGTCCTATTATTTAGTGGAATCATCATATACTTTTCTTTGTTGCATAAAAAAGAAATATCCCATCTACAACTAATCCCTTGGAACTGATTCAAAGAAACTTTCAGGAAGAATAGCTCTACAGTAAATGGACACAGACTGATTCAAGCTACATTTGACCCTGACAGCTTGTTAACCAAGAGGGTGGAATTAGCTTTTTTCTGGACTGAGCTGGAACTACTTTGAAGCTGGCAGGAAAGTAAACTCTGGATTTAAAGGCTGAGGAAAACAGACACTTTAACTAATAACCCTGCCACCAAGACTAGACAAGGATCAATTATTACTGATACCAAAAGAGACCAACCATAAATTTAAAAAAATCCAAAGGAATTGTGTAGATGGAATAGAAATTGAGAAAATATAAAACCTGCAAATTAGCTGCTATTGAAAAGTCTCCCAGTAGTGTACCTACAGAGGTTAAAGAGCATAGAATGCCTAGCAGTAGAAAGAATTCTAACTTTCACCATCCCCCTGCATTTTGTATTTTCCCCATGAGTTCTTTGAAAAAGGGCTCTTGTTTGACCTTATAAAAATATCACGTTATAAAATGTAGACATTTAACTAAGGAAGAAAAGCTTGTCTATACTCATTTTTTTTTGCCTCAAATTAAAAATAAACTGAAACTGTGTATTTCCTCCCCAAAAAAACGTTCTTTTGCTCAGGCCCTGGATTTGAAACTGGCTGTGATCAGATACCCTAGTTCACTTCTATGAAGTGGTTCAGGAGTTTGTCGACATTGTGTCAATTGCAGGCTTGGGACTTAATTTGCACGTAGGTCCATGGCATATTATGCTAACCAATACCAGGCTTTTCGATCTATCCCTATTGAAATACTTACCTATTAGTACACTGTAAATTCTTTGATTCAGAGACTATTGTTTTTGTTCTGTCTTTGTACAATGCCTAAGTCCCCATGACTAGGGTACTTTGGTTCCATGATAAAAGAATAATAATAATTATAAAAATATACTATTTAATAAAAATAGATAAAAGGTGACTGAATAGAATAAATTTTAGAGGACTGACCTTTAACATTTGTAAAACAAGTTATCTGCTAAATGGCAATCCAGCAGAAGCAGCTGGATGAATAATGTAAAATTACAATTTCGCAAAAATATGTTTGAATTTTGATAGTTAAATAGCTATTTAGTTGCTTATACATGTCCATCAGTGTGGTATCAGTGGGTTTTAATGAATTTGCAACAGCAGGTTCAAGCTTCTTTTGTATTTATTTTCTGTAAACATCTGAATGATTGAGTTTTACTAGAATTAATTTTCTTGGGATATGAATTTCAAAGACATGAAAATATTAATTGAAACTTGATATTAAATTTGCTCATGTTAGCATCTGTGCTAGAAGTGATTGCATACTCTTCCAAGAATACACAAGAACAGATGACTTATCTGACCAATCACAATTGCAGTGTACTGAACTGACATTTTTAGAAAGTAATTACTCTAAAAGCCTTGCTGTAGGTTACACTCAGGACATGTTAACTGCACTTAAAACATGAGTGTCCATGGCAGTCTATAGATGTCCTCATTCACATTCTAATTAGAATGCTCCAGCAACACTTCACTGTCATGTGTATTACGCTCTCCTCCAACATTTTTAAATGGCTGTGTTGGTGCTTTAACTAAACACCATTGTTCATTTGTCAAATGAACTTTAGTTAAAGTGCCCCCATGGCCAATTTAAAATGAGAGGGATTTAATACACATGATGCAGAGCTGTTTTAATTAGAGTGGCTGTTGGGGAGCTGCTCTAATTGAAATGTTCTTTCTCCACTCTGAGCACTTGTATAGGCACCCCATGCATCCAAGCAGTAAAATGTGTTAAGTACACTTCTATTATAGCAAAGTTAGGACTTTTTGCAGAAGGAGCATCTCCAGATCAAATTCTGCTCTTGTCCAGCGGATCAATGGAGATAAATATGAGCAATTTGTGGTCTCAGGACTGGGACCAGCAATCTGTTGATTGTTGATCCCTAGCCCATAATTACATGGGAGGCTCAAACTGGGTCTGGTGCTGTCCTGGGGCTAAGACCAACAATCAGCATATTGTCAGTCCTGGCCTTCAGACCTCACTGGAGTCTTGAGCCATCTCCAATAGCAGGGCACTGGTGGGATCGAGTGGCAGGGGCAGCACTCTCTCTGAGGCACGGGGTGCCTCCCTCTGCCCACCTTGAGCAGCAGAGACCCAGGTCACAAGAGCTCTCTACAGAGCATGAGGGCTAAAGATCATATTAAGTATTACCGTAGATTACTCAGAACATGTTCTAATCTTAAATACAGCATAGTAATGCTTACTGCAGTCTAAATAAAACATGTGCCACATGTCCCATGGGACAAAACTCTAAGAACTTCTTACAGTGGAGGTCTCATCACTATGAGGAGTCTAGTGATCTAAAACAATGTAAGCTTGAGGAAGAACTGTACTAATCAAATTCAGCTGAATGTGCGTGCAGGGGAACCGTATATACTGCAACATCAGTTCACTATTCAGTTCTTAATATGTTGTCACTGGACACATCTATACATGCAATTAATGTGCCTGTATTTTCTGTGTAGAAAATTCGGGTGCATTTAACTGTGCCTAGGCATACTTCTGAACTTGTGCCTGTTGGGAGTGAATTTGTTCCTGATGGGTCTACGGCTGCTCCTGCCCTGCTTTGTCCCCCTGTAGCAGTCATGGGGAGCTCCAGGGTCCCTTGGGTTCCAGCCCCAGGCTGGCAGGAGGCACAGGGGTTGAGCCTGAGCTCCAGGAGGTGGGGCAAGCTGTCTTGGCTCCAGGGCAGCTCCCCCCCAGACATGCGGAGATAGGGGCTTAGTGGGGCAACAGTTGTGGTCCTCTGCTGCATGGGCTGCCTGAGAGCAAATTTCTCCCAATCAGTGTCTACGTAAGTGCACATTAGTTAATGCGCTGTTTTTCTCGTACCTGTATGTATTAGTACTAGCAAACAGCACATTAGATTAATTTAATGGATGGTAATTGGCATGCACATGTAGACAATGATGTTTGCTGTGCATTAGATTAGTCAGTCTACTTTGCAGTAAAGTGTCTTGTGTAGGCATACCCACTGTCATCCCATAGGATAGCTTTTGTACACTGTAGCTCATATAGACCTGCTCAAGCTACCTGCAAATAAGCTAGCTGGGGTACTTAAGGCTGTGTAACCAGGATATCGTGAACTCAGTGCAGACAGTCCCCAAGTGTTTACCGAGGATCCTAGGTTAGTTTTGCAGCCCACATTGAACTCTTTTCTGCCACAGCTACCCAGCTATAAGATAATTAATTGACGGCTAGCCTAGATATATATAGTTTCCCTCACTTTATGTGGGTTCTATATGTGCTAATTTGCTCTTATACAATGTTCCTTTCTATATAAAAAATAAGTTATATGCGAAGTAAATTCACTTATGCGATTGGTATGGTGGAAGCCTGCAGTCAGCTGCTTTGTGTGGTGCATTGTGGGAGTGACATGCACCAAAATATAGTCTCCTCTGTGGATCTGTTCTCACTCATTGTCTGTGACATGTGTTTCTGTAGTTGCCATCCCCATTATGATAGTGCCCTGTGCTTGTGTGTAGTGTTTGCTGTTGGTGAATACCAACATTATCTTGTAAAAGTGGTAGAACTGGGTCTGGGGGTCAGTACAGTCAAGGTCTTGGAACTCTTCCCTATTTGTTACATTGTAAAGTGGGTTCCCTTTATGTGAATTTGAGTTATGAACCATTTTCCAGGAACACAGGTACAGCATAAAGTGAGGGAAATCTGTATATGAAATGCAATTTCAGCATTGTAGTACAATGTAGACATGGGGTTAAATTCTATTTTGTGCACTAGATGTCTAATGCATAGCTATCATTACCTATCATTCATGAACAGGATCAGGGAAGCGTTCCATTTAATTTTTGTAGGTAGGTCATTATCCTATCCTTTCAATGGAAATCTTCTGTTTCACTCTGCACATGAACATAGTTCTTCTCAGTGGGCAATGTTTAGATGCTTCAGAGACAAATCCTATTCAGTGAGTCTCCATTCATTCAAACCGTCAGTTTAATCTTTACTAAAATTCAATGGTCTACGCAGAATTATACTTCCACTTGATCACATAAAGGAAACAGTTCTAAGCTTCTGAACTAAGCAGATAGATAGACATGTTTGCAGGCAGCTTCTCCATAAGCCACCTGGGATGAAAACTGAGGTTATAAAACTCCTTGGTTGAAGAGCTCTATGGCACTTTAGAGCCTGAGTGAACCAAACAGGTGTTCAATGAATGATGGGAGAGGTTTGGATCCTGCTCACAGTGGCCCCGGGGGTGATCCCACATGCCTCCCAGGAGGCTGCAGGAGTTGCCCTTCTTCCCAGACCTGCCCCATCTCCCATGCCACCTGTTGACTGTCAACAGTGGCTGGCAGGGAAGAGACCCCAGACCCCTTACTCAACAGCTGAAACTCTCAGCTGGTCAGAGGCTGGGATCAGAGGCTATCACTGACTCGGATCAATGACAGCCAAGGGGGCAAGGCTGGCTCGATGCTTGGGAAGAGCAAATAAGCTCTGCCCAAGGCTAGAGCACAGCCCTGCACAACGCTGCTTGGGATGGTGGCAATTGCACTCTAAGTTAACCCTTGATGGGATCTGGCACAGATGTTTGATAAAGCACTCTAACATAATAACTCATACATTAAGGGTGAACTTAGACTGTGATCCACCATCTTTAAAGCGCTCTAAGAGCCATGAACGTCTGTTTACTTACACCTCTGAGTGCTCTCTGCGCTCTTAAAGCATGATAGATGTAATGTCTGTACCTAGCCTTAGGGATTAGACTGCTTCCTTAGGGGGTGAGTAATTTGAGTATAGGTGCTCTTCAGGCTCAGGAGTTTTGAATGCACACCTTCTGCATCCTAGATCAGTACCCTAATCCCTAAGCTATGGGGGAGATAGGGCTACAACCACTTGCCAGCCACTAGTCAGGAAAGCTGGAAACAGTGATACGATCAAGAGATCAGTTAGGAGGAAATCGAATTCTTTGAACCAGAGAGCAAGGCAATGTCCATAACGAGGAGTCCAGGCTTCTGTCCCAATACCAATTGTGATTCTGCAAACTACCAGTGACCCTTCAATGACAAACACGTTGTGTACACTGATGTATATCTGAGGTCGTGGCACTTTTCTAGAAAATATTTTTGTAACTGCGGTCAGGTTGTGTCCTAATATAGGTACAACAATGCAAATAAGAGGGGACTGAGCCTGCAGTGCAGAGGGTGATGTGAAAATAAACTGATCACCAACCATTACATTCACTTCACCATTTAGACTGTATAACGTAAATGTGTATTGAGAGGTGTAAAAGGAGACATGAAGTGTGATTTTGGGAGGAATGTGATGGTGGGAAGAGTCTGCTGGTGTCCTTTAGGGTGAGGACTACTGAGAAGAATACTGTGCACCGTACACGCGTAGGCTTTTTTTTTTAAAGGAAGGTTTTAATTTAAGGTATACTATGTATCTACCAGGATTTCTTTGCCTCTCTTCAAACATGGGCACACTCCTCCCTGTCATGGATCCTAGATAATACTTTACAAGAGGTCTCTCCTGCCTGAAAGAGGACTGTCACTAGAAGGCTCTCCCAGTAGTAGAGAATGAACACCTATTCCAGTCCCACTGGGGGTGATTCTGAAGCAGGGAGAGCACTATGGGAAGAAGCCTACTACAGTGTTGATGTAGTTTTTCCAGTGATGCAGTTATGGAAGGAAGGGTTCTGTCTCCCTGTGGGAAGACAGCAGCATCCATATTCCACAGAGCCAGGATCTCAATTTCTTCTTTTCTTTTTCTTCCCATGATGCTTGCCTTTCTTGGCTGCCCAGTGGCCTAGCTTTAACAGAAAAGTAGTTTCAGTTCTGCCTCACTGAATGAATTGATACTCTGATTTAGGCCTTTATGAGCATGTGCCTTAGATAAATAGCAATTGTCTAAGTGACTTTTATAGGTCTTAGCACCTTCACTGTACATTGTGAGCTGCACAGATGTTGATCATACCTGAGGCCAGCAGGAACCTGGAGGTCTTGAAAAGTAAGAATCTTCTCATTCCTGGCTCCCCACCTCTCCTCCCAGGGCCCCCCCCAGCAGTTCCCCCTCTGCCCCTTGGGGTTCTCCCCCACCTCCCCCTGCCTCTGGGGCAATGCTGACTCCTGGTTACTACTGTCTGTCCAAGGGGAGCAGGCAGGAAAGGGTTAAACTCCCTGACCAGCCCCTACTGCTGTTGAGCTGCTGCTCTTCTGGCCAAAAGAGCAGTGGAAACAGCAACCAGCTAGATGATTTAACCTTTCCCTACCTGCTTCCACAGGACAGATAGTGTGGGCAACTAAAAATAAAGGGGACAGGGGGCAGGAACTGGCAGTAAGTGGGGATCTAGGATGCTGGGGAGGGTGGGGAGGAGCAGTGGGCCCAATCCAGACCAGCAGGGGACAGGTAGGGCTGGGGGGCTGTTGACAATAAGGTGTAGCCTAGTGTAACTGCACCTTAGAGTAACATGAGCTGGATAGTACAGATAAGAGAGAATTCTGCCCTGGAGTGGCATAACTTTGAGCAGCATAATGAGTACTGCAAACTAATTCCAGGTGTTAATGTGCAGACAATCCAGGGTTTAAGAGCTCCAGGAGCTGCCCAAATTTACTATGTAACAAAGTCCTTAGGAATAAAATAGAGTTCTGCCCATAATCTCAGTTAAACGGTGCAGAGTTGCATTAGTTTCGGACTGTGAAACCTCTTTTCTGTTAGCTACTTCTATTAGGACAAAGACTGTGATTGCAATAGTCTCTTGAAATACGGGGCAAATGAGGGAGAGATGATCGTGCATGAGTGCTGTCGCCTTTTATACATAGGCTTATGGGTTAGGGAAGGATCTGTTACAATAAAGCCCATGGATATGAGGTTGGTGGCTCCAGATTGTTTCACTATAACATTAAAAAACTAAACAAGAGAAAGAAATCCCCAGATAGTCAAGCTTTCATTTTCTAGACAGTTTGTCTCACTGTTGCCTGTCAGACAAAATACACTATGAAACATTCTCTTCTCATATATGCATACTATTAATAGTAATGGAATCAGAAGCAGATAAGAATTCACTGCTCCCCATCCTTGATTAGAGGCATGTCTGCTTTCCTTGCTTCCCTCCATTCCCTCCACTGCCAGAGGCACTGCAGCCAGGTGGTGGTAGCAGCAAGGAGGCAAATTCCCTTTCCCTGTGCCCATACATAGGCTGGCAGGTGGGGTAAGGCGAAGAGGGGGAATATACCTGCCCACTGCTGCCACTGCCCAGGGATGAACCTAGCCCCTACACAGGCCAGCTGGAGTGGGACTGCCCTTGGCCCCTGGACAGCAGGGCCAGCAGCAGACTGGAGAGCAGGGAATGGAGGGGAGGGTATGTGCCATTAAGCACAAATGAGAAGGAAGGGAGTTGGGAATTATTACCTTCTTTGAGGACAAAGTCCCCAGCTTCTGTTTCTGCTGTGTGGCCATGTCATTGTAGCCCTTCTGGAGCCACTGCTTAATGGAGTGGTACATGACTGTAAAAAGGCACACTTTACATTGAATGGAAATCACTGGTAAAAGGTACAATTAAAATGCCATTATGGATATAAAGAGGAAAGAAAAAATGTAAAATAGGAAAGAGAAATGGAAAAAGAATACAGTTAACTTTTGTAATTACTCTTTGATTACACTTAACAAGTAAGGCTGCTTGCAGACATTAAAAAAAAAGCGCTTTACCAGGAGAAGCAGCAGGTTACTTTGACCCATCTCTGCAGCGGCTGTATAGATCAGATGCTTCATCAGTGCTCTTTGACATTTTTAGCTAAAGCTGATTCAATCCACTATTAGATAAAAGCACTAAAAAGCTGCACTAAAACACCCACTCTTTACAGACATTGGGCAAGCTAGGTCTAAGGCGCTGCCTCTTCTGGGCATATGTGGGCCTGGATGCAGGAACATGCCAAGTTTACAGTAAAGCGTTGTTTTTTGGAGGGTTTTTTTTTACCTCTGCAATCAGCCTAAAATAGATATCTTTTGCATTTTAATACACCACAATTGGTAAAAGAGGTCACCCTCAGTAGGCATGTCTACATGTGCAATTAATTAGACTGAATATACTTTAGTTCAATTTGAGTTAGATTAAACTAATCCTGACATCACCACCTACATGTGTATTTAAGCACCATAATTTACTGTGCTGTAGAATAGTACCTGTGTCTGATGGGACTATCCTATGCTGGAGTAAATTAATCTATTGTGCACTGATTGCAGTGCATGTGTAGACAGTGATGCTTTATGCACATTAAATTAGTCTAATATACAGTAAAAAAAAGGGTGGGTGGGGGTGGTGGTGAGGGGTCTAATCTTTTCTATTTTTTTTCCCTGGAGCCTGCTTATCTCTTCCACAGCTGGAGGGTGACCTACTGGTGGGCCTTGAGCTGTAGGGGGGAGGGAGTCTCAGTGCTTCCCTCTGCAGTGGCAGCACCCCCTGGGACTGCCTGGTTGGGGTGTCAGTGTGTGAGTGCTGCCCAGGAGGTGCTGCCACTACAGAGGTGGGGTCCCCTACAGCTCAGGGGATGCATGACTTGCCAACACAGGCTCCTTGGCAGAGCCTGCCCACATGAGCTGCTATTGGGTCATGTAGCCCTTGATCTGCAGGGGGGAGGGGGGATGGGGAGGAGGGGCTGATGTTTTTCTCTGCAGCAGCAGTGGAGCCATCCAGGTAGGGTGCTAGCTACATGGGTGGAGCCGCAGCTCACAGACAGCACCCGCTGGATCCAACAGTGCACAGGGCACTGGAAGCCTGGGTATGGTCAGGGAAGTGCAGGCTTGATGGGCATCCAGTGCTCCTTACCCTATCCCCACCATCTTTCTGCCTCCTGGAACCACCTGGAAATGGCCTGGCTGCCCTGTAAAGGTGGCAGGAGGGTGGTTGGGTGTGTTGGCAGCTGGAGAAGGCAGTGGGGGTGATACACGGGGCACTAGAAGCCTGCAAAGCCTGAGCTTCCCAAACACACCCGGACTTCTGGTGCCCCATATACCATTCCCTCCTCCTTCTCTGGATAGGGCCCTTTTACACATGAGGAATATTGCTGTATTTTGTTACATAGCAAACTAAAATACATGGGATGTGTTTTAGTTTGCTACATAAAGAAGTCATTTAAAGCAAAATGTACTGCTGAATGTGTACACAGGTACGAAATTTAACCATAGCACGCCACCGAATGTGTACACTGTTATGTAATTCAATCATTAAAAAGGGTAATTAAACCACTAAAAGGGGTGATTTCCTCACATGTCAAGGGCCCTCTTAGTCTGTGACTAGTTGCAAGGTCAGACTTTTGACAAAATACGTATTAATATTCTTAAGCTTGTGTTTAGACGTGGACAGCTTTATGTAGCCTTTTTGAGGTTGAGAAGTTTTGATTCCATTAAAGCAGTCAAATGAAAACTAAAAGGATAACTAAAAACCCCGTATTTAAAGAAATTCTTTTGCAATAAAAATTTAACTGCAAATGTTTTGTGGGTTTCAGCTAGTAGAATAATATTTCCTGACTTAAAAGTTTGGTTTTATATTAATTTTTAAAAAAAACAACCATAATATATAACTTTCCTTAGATTACAAGTAAAGTTGTTTTTTACCTCGAAGGGTAAAAGCAAAGTTTATTAGAGATTGTCTCATTTTGTTTTCATATTTTCACTTGATCTCAATGAAACCCTAAGGTAAAAATGGTACTATATTATGATTAGAAAAGACAACATTCATCATTTGGTTTTCCTCTTAGTACTGGTGCTGGGTGGATGTAATTTCACTGATTATAGCTCTATCCTGATTAGCTTCTGACGTCCTGCTCAGTCAGTTCTCTGTTGCCTTGGATGTTCCTTTGATATATGTAGGCAACTTGGGCTCAAGATATTTCTCCCCACAGAGTAGGATGAAAAGCAAAAGTTCTTTTTAAAATGGCAAACCCAGAATAGCTTTAATGATGTATTTATGGATTTGGATCTTGGCTGTGGGTGGGTGGCCCAGTCCAGTTGGAAGTGAGCACCAAACTCCTTTAGGCCCCTTGAGAATCCCAGCCTTGGAGAATTCTTGCTTTGCAAAGGTAAACTGGTTCTGGAATTTAGTTCAGTAGACATAAGAGAGCTAGTTAAGCTTTCAGAAGCCCTAAACCCCTGATTGCTGAACCTGATTCTGTGTTGCAGTTGCTTGGAGATCCATTACTTACCTGTGGACCTGGATATGAAGAGTTGTGTGTAAGTTCCTTCATCTGTATAAATGGATATGGCTTGCATTATACTGGAGGTATATTTTACTAGCCTAATGAAAATTAGGAAATGTATGTATTCCTGTACTTCAGCTCAGATCATTAATAGGAATATAGCTGTCAGGCATTTTGTTTTGTTTGTTTATTTTGAGTGTTCTGACAATACTGAATGCAGATGCTAAAGGCTTTTTCCAACAATAAAAAATGTGTCCCTTCAAGCTGTTTTTCTGGGACCCAGAGAGAGGTTAAAAATAAAAGAATAATTCACACTTTAGACCCTTTCTGTGTGTGAGATATCTCCAGACAGATAATACTTACCTCAGAGTAATTCTCTCTCTCCTATATTTTTAAAAGATCTTTTTCCAATTTATTTGTAGGGGTTTTTTTGACACTTTTAACTGTATGGAGTAACAAAGAATTCTCTGTGAGAATTTGGTATTTGCTATTGTAGAGCTATATAATCACTTGTCATACAGAGGAGTATAGGGAAGTATCTGGTTGAAGCTAACCCATGTAGCTGTACATGTATTATATAACTTACAGTAAGTGTAACAGAGCAGTGTCTATAAGGTCACTTACCAACACTTCAAGTGAGTGGGCAGTCTGTAGCATGTCAATGGTGGTCCTTTTATACTACACCCTTCTCTTACCACCAATGAGCAGAGAAGCAGAGCAGAGACTGTACAGAGGATGGTGTTGTAAGGGCTTTGTTACTGTAATTTTACACAGCTAAGGGAGCTCTTAACCCCAGGATTGTTGACACATTAAGATATGTAAACTAGTTTTAAGTACCCTTTAGGCATCTTAAGGCGCATCTTACATGTTGCACTTTGAGCTTCTCAAATGTTAATTGGTACTAGTGCTAGCTCCAGTTTTGGAGCAATCACAACTTAAGACTAAAAGCTTTCTTTGACTATCCCCAACCTGTATAGCTGTGAGTTTCCACTAGAGGGCTGGTGAGCCAGGACAAGCTTCTATCCCTGCTCTAGGTGGGGAGATGGGGGTGAGAGATACGTGGTGGGGGGGGAGGCATGAAGTTGGGAGGCAGAGAATCAACAGGGTAGGGGTGGGTAATGAAATGAGAAGTGGAAAGGGTGGGTAGTGAAATGAAAGGCAAAATGGGGACAAAGGATGGGTGGTGAAATGAAGGAATCCAGTTTGCGGAGGAAAGGAGTCCAAGAGAGCTGGCTGTACTTTAAAGAAGCCTTACTGATAGTGCAGGAACAGACCATCCTGATGTGCAGGAAGATTAGCAAGCATGGCCAGTTTGGCTTAGCAGGGAACTCTTCAGCAAACTAAATCACAAAAAAAAAAGCTTATAAGAAGTGAAAACTTAGACAAATAACTAGGGGGGGTATAAGAGCATTGCTCGAGCATGCAGGGATGAAGTCAAGAAGGCCAAAGCACAAATGTAGTTGCGGGTAGCAAGGGATGTGAAGGGTAACAAGAAAGGTTTCTACAACTATGTCATTAGCAAGAGGAGAATCAGGGAAAGTGCTGGGTCCCTTACTGAATGCAGGAGGCAAACTTGTGACAGAGGATGCAGAAAAGGCTGAAGTGCTTAATGTCTTTTTTGCCTCAGTCTTCACAGGCAAGGCGGTGCACAGCTCTGGCCAGTGATGCACATGGGGGTAAGGGGTGCAGCCTGCTCAGCTCACATCTATTGCAGGGGCTCCATGCAGCATGCAGGGGCTGTGGTATTGTCCCAGGACCTGAGTGGCAGGGAGCAGTGAAGGCATCTGGCTTCAGTGCAGGGCTTCCTTTGGTGCCATGTGAATGGGGGAGCTGCACGCACACTATATGGGGCCCCCATGATACAGGAAGGCTGGGCAGACTGTGCTCCTTGTCCCCACATGCAGTGCTGGCTGAAGCTGCAAGCCACTGTGTGCCAATGCCTGTGCAGGGCATGAGCCCTCCTAGTGCCCCTGCCTGCTGCTGCTGCCAGCAGCAGCAGTGGTGTGGCATGTGGGGGAGTGTGAGGGTCCTCACACCCCCTCTCACACTCCACAAATCTCACACACCCGTATCCTGCCCTCACAACTCCCCTACATATATCTACCCCCATACACTCCCCCACACCCCACCATAAACACACAATCCCTCCACACCTCACCATACACATACCCCCACACCCCCCACACACCTCACCACATACACACACCCACACATATCCACACCCCACCATATACACCCCCCACTCCAACCACTCCTCACCCCCCACAATATACAAGAGTAAGATTTTGTTGTTGAGTTATTATGCAGTCCCTTCTATATACAGTACACAAACACACACCATGACAAATACTTTTTGTAATAAAATTAAAATATGTTATAGTAGGTGTTTGACTTTTGGTGTATAATTTGGTTAATTTCTTGTTCAAAGATGGCAACCCTCCCCTCCCAATACTCCCAAAAGGAGTATTTCTGGGAAGAAAGGGGAGGGACTTCTGGTGGCAAAGGTTATGGGGTAGGGACAGGACTTCCAGCCCTAATATGATAACTAGGGGGTACGGTAACTGTCAAGGGGCAGGGCTACCCATGTGGCCCTCAACAACTTAGCAAAACTCACTCAGCAGCTCTTCAGCTGAAATAATTATCCACCTCCTGGGTTAGGACTATTTAGAAAAGCTGGAGATATGCAAGTCCATGGGGCAAAATGGGATGCACCCAAGGGTGCTGATGGGGTTGGCTGATAAGACTGCAGAGCCACTGGCCATCATCTTTGAAAACTCATGGTGATCAAGAGAGTTCTCAGATGATTGGAAGAGGGAAAATACAGTGCCCACATTTAAGAAAGGGAAGAAGAAGCACCCAGGGAACTACAGACTAGTCAGTCTCACCTTGATTCCTTCAAAAAAACATGAAACAGATCCTCAAGAAATCCATTCCTAAGCATTTGGAGGAGAAAATGATTAGGAACCATCAGCATGGATTCACCAAGGGCAAGTCATGCCTGACCAACCTGACTGCCTTCTATGATGAGATGACTGGCTCTGTGGATATGGGGAGACCAGTGGATGTGGTATACCTTGATTTGATCAAGGCTTTTGATACCGTCTCTCACAACTTTCTCACAGGCAAGCTAAGGAAGTACTGGTTAGATGAAAGGACTGTAAGGTGGATAGAAAACTGGCTGGAGCATCGGGCTCAGACAGTAGTAATTAATGGCTCAATTTCTAGTTGGCAGCTGGTATCAAGTGGAGTGCCCCAGGGGTTGGTCCTGGGGCCAGTTTTGTTCTATGTCTTCATCAGCAACCTGGAAGATGGCATAGAGTGCACCCTCAGCATATCTACAGATGTCACCAAGCTGGGGGGAGTAGTAGATACACTGGAGGCTAGGGTGAGGATTCAGAGTGACTTAGACAAATTGGAGGATTGGACCAGAAGCAATCTCATGAGGTTCAACAAGGACAAGTGCAAAGTCCTGCACTTAGGATGGAACATTCCCATGTACCAGTACAGGCTGGGGGCTGACTGGCTGAGCAGCAGCTCTGCAAAAAAGGACATGAGGGTTATAGTGGACAATAAGCTGACTATGAGCCAGCAATGTGCCCTTGTTGCCAAGAAGGCTAATGGCATACTGGGCTAACTTGGTAGGTGTTTTGCCAGTAAGTCAAGGGAAGTGATTATTCCCCTCTATTCAGCACCGGTAAGGCCACTGTTCAGTTTTAGGCCCTCCACTACGGAAAGGATGTGGAAAAATTGAAGGGAGTCCAGGGGAGGGTGACAAAAATAGTTTGGGGGCTGGGGCACTTGACTTATGAAGCGAGGCTGAGGGAACTAAATTTATTTAGTCTGCAGTAGAGAAGACTGAGCAGGGATTTAATAGCAGCCTTAAAGTACCTGAAGAGGGGTTCCAAAGAGGATGGAGCTAGACTGTTCTCAGTGGTGGCAGATGACAGAACAAGGGGCAGTGTTCTCAAGTTGCAGGAAGGGAAGTTTAGGTTAGATATTAGGAAGAATATTCTCACTAGGAGGTTAATAAAACACTAGAACTAATTACCCAGAGAGGTTATGGAATCTTGATTCTTAGCGGTTTTTAAGACCTGTCTAGCCAAAACTTTAGCTGGGATGATATAGGTCGGGATGGTCCTATTTTGAGTAGGGGGTTGGACTGGATGATTTCCTGAGGTCCCTTCCAATCCTAATTTTCTATGATTCTGTGAAGTTAGTCACTCACTGAAGGATAAAAGAAGAATTAAAAAATAAAATAAAAATAAGAACAAGTAAATTAAAGGAGGTCTCATGTTTTAATAAATTGGGATTTGGGATTGGGTTGAGGGGTGGCTGGGAGATGGGAGTGGTGAGGGAAGGTGCTTTTGGGGAAGGTACTACCCCTAAGCTAGAAAGGAAGCCCCAGCTCATGGGAACCTCATCTGGCACCCTATCTTGTAGGGCTGTACAAAATGTCAGTGGCTGTTTCGTTCCATTTTGGATTCAGAAATTTCAACGGTTGAAACACTGAATCCGAAATGAAATGCAGGGCTGTGAAACAGCTCAGAAATGACATGGGCCATCTGAAATGTTTTGGAAACATCTGAATCATTTCGGAAAATTTCCTAAATGTTTCAGAGCTGTTTCGGAGGTGCACTTGTAGGGAAAGGGAGGAGAGGTGGAGAAAGACTGCTCTGATATTGATATCTGTAGTTGGCCAGTGACAACGATCTGTCTTTTTCCAACCCCAGTTCTGGGGAATTGAACAGGGAGCTGGGGAATCCAGGCATGGCCTGGGGGAATGTTCAGGTTCCTGAATATTCTTCCAGTTTGATTCTCCAGTTCCCCAATCTATGCCCCAGATCTCTGATCACTTCCTCCAGCTTTTCTTGAGAGGTGTGGGATGATAGGAGGCTGCTGCTGCCAGCGGAGGATGGCGGCGGCTCTGAGCTATTTCCTCAGCCGGCAGCAGCAGCCTGCGGAAACTCTGCAAAGACTCGGGTGCCCATGCCCTCCAGGAAAAGCCTGGGAAATGATCAGAGAGTTGGGGATCGAACCAGGAGCTCTGGCTGACTGCTGGAGCCATCTCAGCTCCCAGGCAGCGTGTGGTGCCTTGCCGAGCCATGTTGCACCCACACGATAGTGCGGGTGCCAGGTGTGGGGATGGTGGTCCCCGTGCTGTGCATGGGGGGCTCTACTATGAGCTGTCAGAGGCCCCAATCAATGCTGCCAGAGCTGGTGAGTGTGGGGATATTTTTTTAGCTGTGCACTTACTGGCTGTGGAGCATGTGGATGACATGCCAACCGCCAGGAAGAACCCAGTGCTGGTGCTGGCCCCAGCTGGCAGTGGTAGCCTGCTGTTGTCCTGCACACAGATCTGGGGGCCCACATCTCCTGGGAGGGCTGTGGGGCTCTTCCAGACTCCTCCCAGGAAGAGCAGGCCCCCAGATCTACATGCGAGATGACAGCATGCTGCCGTTGCTGGCAAGTGATACCAGTTTTGCTTTGAACAGTTTAAGGTGCAGTTTCATTAAAAACCCTGCACCTATCTCCTTGAAACCTGGCAGGTTTTATGCCTTCAGCAGGGGCTACCATCCCTGCAGTTGTGCAACCCATCTCTTCAATCCACCCCCACCTAGAGCCAGGGGTAGAATATGCCTGTCCTGGCTCACCGACCCCTTAGTGGCAGCTCATAGTTGTGCAGGTCTCAGACAGTCAGAGGTTTTTAACCTGAATGTGTGACTGCTTTAAACTCGAGCTAATGCTAAGACCAATCAGCATTTGAGAAGCTTAAAGTGTAATGTCTAACAAAGCCCTAATTTACTATTTTGTATAGAGTATTCTATATATAAAGCATAGAGCAGTAGCAGGTTAGTTTCTCATGGAACTCTACCAGCAATAACTGTTGCAGGAATGATGTCAAGAAGTCTAAGAATACTCCCATGAACATATAAATTTGCAATCAATTTGATGTAAATATTTGTACCACTAAAAATCAACTCCTTATGTTCTGCTATATTAAACAGAAAATGGGGAATGGGAATTTAGAATAGCCCATGGTAAAATATTTATAGTCAAGCCCCTGACCTGCACAGCAGTGCCTTGCCACTTGAGGGCTGGTGAGCAGAGATCTGCCTAGGAGCTACAGCTGTGTGACATTTTGGTAATAGTGCTCTAATGCTTATTAGCTCTTTAGCTTTGATATATGCTTTAGAACAACTTTTGAACCTCTAGATTTTAAAACAGACTGCTTTACTTATGAAAAAGTTTGGTGTATTTTTTGATACATTGTGGATTTTGTCAGAAACAAATTTAAAAAGCAATCTTGAATAACTGTAAAGTTGTTTTGTTTCTGCAGGTTTTGAAAAGCAGCAATTTTTCATTTATTAAATAGCTTCATGATTTTTTAAATTAAAATTTATGACTTGAAAAAGTTTTTAGGTATGTCATTTTTACTATCTTCACCACCAAAACAGAGGGAGAAAAGGGGAGGAGGAAAAGCTAAAACAAAAGAAAGAAAAAAAAGGGGTTTTTTTGCTTTCTATTTTTGTATGGATAAAAGGTACACTTTTATTGAAATGAAGGAAGGAAAAAAGAAAAAAATCACCCTCATAATATTTTTTCACATTTTGAAAAAGCCACTTTTCCATTAAAATGTTTGAAAACTTCCAAATAGCTCTAGGGTCCCTGGCACATGATTAAGTAGTTAATTGTATGTTAAAGTGTAACCTGGCCACATGTTCAGGCAATTAATGGCATGACAAAAAATGAAACAAGCCACAGAATTATTACACAAAAAATGTTTAATAATTTTGTGGCTGGTTTCCATCATGCCTCAAAATGAACATGTGGCAGGGTGCACTGCACCAGGATTCAAATGTCCAGGGAGTCCCAATCCTGGCAATGAACATCTGTTTTTTTGTCTGTTTTTTTGGACCACCCTACTGGATTCCTGGAGCTAGCTGACAACAGCTGATTGTTGGGATATGTTTGCCGGTATAGATGGGCTTCCCCTATACTGACAAGTAGGGTGTGATTGGAGTCTGAGTCTCCTGTCCAAAATCGTACATCCTGCCATGCACATTGGAATTGCAAATCATATCCCATCATGCCTTCTACAGAATGCCTGTCAGTGCCTTAAGACAGTTTCCTATATATTTATTAAGGACTGTTCATTTTTATTATGTCTGAAT
Source organism: Crocodylus siamensis (assembly GCF_052110815.1). Lineage (NCBI taxonomy): Eukaryota > Metazoa > Chordata > Crocodylia > Crocodylidae > Crocodylus > Crocodylus siamensis. The sequence continues at coordinate 86,167,529 of NC_143396.1, read as the reverse complement.
TACATAGCAAGCAAAGTAATGGTACACCATTGAAAGACCCATTTGTAGTAATGGTAGTAGTTTGCTTATAGCTTTCTCTAAAACAATAAAGTAAAATTGACAATAACATTATATATAATATAACAAATTATATAATTTATGGTTATTGGTAAAAGCATATAATGAGATTCTACATTCTGCCAATTTAAACAAAATGAAAGTAGAACATAATATATGCTGATACAAAAATAGATAAACTGCAGCAATATATAGTAGAATAAAAGAATAAAAACAAGGGAATTTTACTAGATTTTTGGCCCTCATTCTTTGTGCAAGTAATGCAAATACATCTAGGGAGTATAGGGCAGGCTGTAAGCCATTTGTAGGAAGAGAATATAGATCATTGGGTTGTTTTTCCTGTATTGATTGATTCAGTATCCCAAATTACAATGCATTTTTTTAATTGCATTTAGTAATTCTTTGTGCTTTGCAGTGGTAACAAATTTTGCTACTTCAATTTGCATTCAGTATGACTTCTTTGTCCAGGTGGGGGCAACTGGAATTGCTGCCTAAGTACCTGGCATCACTCAGTGACCTCCCTTCAACTGACCATAAAGCAAACTGATGGGTTTCAAAAGAAATGCTCACTCCTTAGCCAGCCCAGTGGGTCCCGATAATGCAGAGCCATTAACAGAGGATGAAGGGAAGGTTTATCCCCCAAATACTTCATAAATTCTCCAGTTCCCTAAGCTTGCTTTTTCATTAAGAGCAAATTATGAGCACATGAACTTCAATAAAGGCAAAGACTTAGTATTATTCTGGCAACTGCTCCCTACAATTATACTTTTAAAATGATTAGCAATAGAAAGGCAAAGATTTTTTTTTAGCTCTTTCAGAACTATTTGATTTAACAGCGGAGCTGGACAAAATCAATTTCCATTGCTGGCATGTACCTGCTGTATTCCCATTACATTAAATGTTGACACTTAAATGCCTCTGCTTGCCACATTCTACTGCAAAGAGGCAGCAACTGAAGCCAGATGTCAGCAGATTCAGTATAGAACAATAAAAGGTTGTCAAAAGTGACCAAGCATAACTTTAAAATATACGTTACCAAACTCAAGCTATCCAGAAAGGAGAGGGGAAGACACAGGTCTAAATTAAATCTATTCCTTGACCAGAAACAAAATCAGCATTAATACTAATATGGCAATGGCTACACATATTGTCTCGGGCAGACTACTGTTGTGCCATATATCATGCAAGTACAACAGGGGCATAAAAGCTAGAATGACTTTTTCTGTGGATTTTGAGAGAATCAGGAATGGGACTTGTAGTTGCAATTCTGCATATCTATAAGCTTCTGCATCTTCAGGTTATAATGTCATTTTTGACAGCTTGGGAGCCTAGTCTCTGAATGCATTTTGTTTTCAGTTATAAATTTGCAATTAAAAAAAGAATAAGAGAAATGGTCCATTAAGGTTTGAAAGTGGTCATGGATATTTAAACTCTAAGTTGGGGTGGCCAACACTGAATATTCCTCTACATTTAAAGTGAAGCTAATACCATGCATTATTGTTTCGGCATATTCACCAGCAAATCTGCTAGAGAGGGAGCCAGGGTAAAATATCACTCTGGCAGTCTTTCAGGTGAACTTGGCCTGGCTGTAGTTGTATGTTGCCTTTTGCTCATCACCCTGTTGACTAGTACAGATGGAACATAAAATCTGAGGCCTGAAGTATTCTTGTCAGGCTGTATATCCCAATTTAGCTTAGGAAATGACTCTCCGATTCTTCCCTGGGGAAGTGGATGCTTGTGTCACTGAGGGCTCAATCCAAAGCAAGGGAAATAAATTAAGCAACAACTATTAACTTAAATTGGTTTTGGATCTGGCCCCAACGTACTAACAGCCACATTTTCAAAAGTGGATACCTAAATGCAGATGCCTGGTTTTCTGGCATTTTTGTTTCCATTGACTTAAACTGGCTTGTTGAGTACTCCAGTCCTCAGACAAGACAGACCACGTGCAGTGTTTAGAGAAGAAAAGTACTTGGAAGCAGTGGCTGTTTTGTAGGAAAATGTTTTTGGAAACTAATAGGTGGGGAATAGCTATTTGACATTTTAAAATGTACAAATGACATAATAGGGGGAAGAAAAGGGGGATACAAATAGGAGGTTGAAAGAAGATTAAAAGTGGCTCAGTCATAAAATCTATAAGCTAGAAAACCGAAAAGATAAAGCATACAGCTAACTCCAGTTTTAGGCTACAGCTGAGAGTCTGTATTTGTAAAGACGCTCTTTTTTGCTGCTTTCATACAAGCTTTTTATTCCCATCAGGTGATGAACAGGGGATGAACAGCTTAGGGAGCTTAGGTTATAGACATAATAAACATTCAAAACAACATTTCTACAGTACATGCAAATGACAAATGTAAGAGCACATGCCTACAGAATAATTTATAATCCCTGCATCAGTCAGAACAATGTAGCAACAGCAGAACTTCATTATGCATAGGAACAGACCAAAATTTGACAGCTTTCAGCTCTAGTTTGCTGGAAAAGAAAATGTTATCTTGATTTCTCATTGTAAATGTTTTTAATGATGCTCCTGATGGCAAGCTGTCAGATAATATGCATGTCATTTTCCTATATTCCTTTTTACAAAGAAATATGAAAACTACCAGGAATTCATTTATGTGTTGTTGTTCAAACACCAGTCTTCTGCATTTTTTAATGACTGTATCTGTAATACCCTGATCAGGACAGAGTTTCCTGATGAATATCCTACTGGTGCTCAAGGAAAAGCATGACAATGTTGATATAATCAAAGCTATTTAGTGACAGTACTTTTTTTTAGATTTGATTTCTTACCTGGGAAACATTATGACAAGGTTTTTACTATTCAAAATGTTGTAGGGTATTTGGAAAGCAGTGCAGAGATTCAGCTCTTGGCTTTGACTGAGACTGCATAAAGCAATTTGCTTGAAAATGTTTTATACAGGCAGCAGTTCTTATGATGCTCCATGATGAATTTTAAATTACAATAAAACCATAGTTTCTAGAAAGAAAAGTATTTTAGAGAGTACAGATGCCCTACTGATAGGTTGTGGTTTAGTTCTGATTATTCTGTATTATGTGTAATACATAATCTCAGGCACTGTTGAAGAGGCATTAGAAAAAAGCATTAAGATAATTTGTTCCAACAACTCCTGGGCTCACAGTAGCTTACTTAGAGCAAAGAAAAAAATGCCTAATTTATCCTTGATGTAATTTCTCAAAAAAAAAAAAAGCTGCAATTCTGACATTGACCACAGAAGCATAAATAAATTGCTGTAGGATAAATTAAAATCTAACAACCCACCCCCCCCCCAAAAATTAAAAAACCAGCCACAAAAAGATGTAAAATATTATTGAGGTTGCAAAGGCAAGTACTGGAAAGTTTGCAGATTTTCTTTTTGAAGTTGCCTGTGCTACTCCAGTTCTGCCACTGTATAGCGAAGAAGGCCTAGGGGTAGATTACGGTGTGCAGGAGGGGGGTTACCTCATCATAATAATCGCATGCGACTGTGCCATAATTCATTAGCATTATGAATTCATCCCATTCGAGAAATGGAAATTGCACATATAGTTACAAACCTGCTGTTTTCTAACTTTGGGCATGGGGCCTTGACCGCTCAGAATTTAAATAACCTTGATTTAGCACTGTATTTTTAAAGGAATTCTAGGTTTAATTTGAAGGAGCATGTGTGTGTGTGTATAAAATGTAGCAACCACTTTATGTTGGTACCAAAGCTAAACCCCAGTTTTCATTTCTCAGCTTGCCCTGTTTCCAGTGCAGTGTATGCTGTTACTGTAGTCCTCCTATTCTGTTAGAACTTTTACAGGCCATGCAATGCTATGCAAGCTGCCCACACGCTCCTTCCCACAGCAAGGAAATGGCAATGGCATGGCATTTCCACAGCAAGGAAATGGCAAGAAAATGGCAATTTTCACATATTATAATTTAGCTAAACCTGAATATGATTTCACAAGACAAAGAAAAAGGTACTTCTTTGGCCTGTGGCCACTGTCCTTGGTGAATTTCGAAGCTCTGCCATAAATAATGAATGGGTGAAAGAGTGTCTCAAAAAAGTCACCATCAGCTCCCCTTTTCAAAGACTTGAATCCAACTGCATTTTTTTCACCTGAAAGAAAACTGACAAGTCAATTTTGGCAAAGAAAAATGAGGAGGAGTAAAGCACAATGCTTATCTTTAGAGCACTGCGGGCTCTAAAGATAAGTACCAAAAAGCACTGCATTTATGGGCATTTGTAGATGACACAGGGGTTTAATTACCCTAAATTGAAGTGGTGGCTTTTTAAAAACACTGCTTCAATTTAGGGCAAAGTAAACCCCTGTGTCATGTACATCTGTGTCAGAGCCCAATCCTTATCTGCCTCTCCAGTGGCAAGGAGGGGAAAGCTAGCTGCTGGCAGGCAGAGTGGTCCCTGAGCTGTGGGGGGCTTGTGTTTTCCTCTGCAGGAGCGGTGCCTGCCCCCCCCCCCGGTGGCACCTGCCTGCAGGTACCCAGCTTGGGCAGTCCCAGGGGCACTGCAGCTGCGGAGGGAAGCATTGGGCTCTACACAGCTCAGGCAAGGAGGCAGGCTTGGAGGGAGGGGGAGTGGGAGGAGGAGGGGGAAAAGGGTGGGGGGAAAGATCAGGCTTGCCGCTTTTTTTTTTTCCTTCCATGGAGACTGCCTTCCCAGGCTGCTGCTGGGCTGCCTGTACAGCCTGCCTGTACACCTCCTGAGCTGCACAGAGCCTGGTGCTTCCATCCATGGCTGTAGGAAACTAAAACTCCTTGGAGGTGTTTTACTTTGCAGCACCCCAAAGTCATCTGCTGCATCCTGAAGTCGTATAAGGTGCATTACACTGCCGAATTTGCCACAGCAGCTGGAATTAACACACACTACATGGCCGAATGTGCAAACAGCAATGCCATTAAAGCACTGCAAAAGGCATTTAACGCTGACCTGGTAGCTGCTTATAAGTATATAAGAGGTGTATATCAGGACCGGGGAGAACATCTGTTCACCAGAGCACCCCAAGGAAAAACAAGGACCAATGGTTATAAACTCCTCCAAAAAGTTTTAGGCTGGACATAAGGAAAATTTTCTTTACTGTCCGAACCTCCAAGACCTGGAATAGACTCCCTCCAGAGGTGGTGTAGGCACCTACTCTGGACTCATTCAAGAAGTGTTTGGATGCTTATCTTGCTGGGATCCTTTGACCAGGGGCAGCTGACTTCCTGCCCCTGGTGGGGGCTGGACTTGATGATCTCTGAGATCCCTTCCAGCCCTAACATCTATGAAATCTATAAAATTTATAAAACCCACTAAAAAGTGTCATCTACAAACAGCCATACTGAATACAGTTCAGGCATACTCCTGCATACTTCCAACCAGTGATTGGCTCTGCATCCTACAGTTTTTATCTTTTGACTGACTGTAGTTATGAGGGAACATCATTATACTGGCAGGGATTGGTGGAGTGCAGTTTTGCCATGTGCAGTTCCTAATATACTTGAACATAAAGTACTGAAATGCTATTGAGGGATGGAGGGGGCATACATCAGTCAATGTTGCCTGGGGAATCTTCTTTTTCCATGGATAACATTAGATCTCTTTTGAGGTGCCAGAGTAGTGCAAATGGGAAAGGCCAGGGGCCAAAGATCTGCTGTATTAAAGATGGAGATATCAAAAACCCAGTAATTACTTCTAATCTGTAATGGCCTTCGAACAATAATGGACTGAAGAGGATGTTTAGCTGTAACTTATCCACCCTGTGTCCTATGATTATTGCCAATCCAAAATTTCTTCAGTCAAAGCTAAAAGCTCTGTGCTAGCACTTGAAAAAAAATTACACCTCTCATCACCAGTAACTGAAAGCTCTGTCTCTCAAAGGACTTATGCATCACACTGAAGAATACTCTGTATATATTAAGGAAGGTGTGAGACCTTTAGAAAGTTGTAAACACAGAAAAGTTCTTAAAATTTGTCTGCGTGGTTGGGTATTATGTATTGTAACGTGAGGAAAGGACCACATTTCCTTAACTGATTGTCATAATCATCAGAAATCCCTCAGAGTTGAGGAGGATGGTTTTTCATGATTGCCTTATCCGTGGGTCTGAGATGTCTTCTGAATAAGGATCCAAATTTTCTGTTTTCCACAGAAAAATGGGGAAAAATGCAGATTTCCCCCTTTACCTGAGAAAAAAGTGGTTTTCTCATTTTAATGGAGAAACATGCAGATTTCGCACTTTTACAAAGAACTCTCTGCAGGCTGGCAGAGTTCCAGCCTGCAAGAGGCTGGAGGGAGTGAGAGGAGGGCAGTCAGGCAGGGGGCACCATGTACATGTACATACACATGGCCCCCAGGCAGCATGGAGATCAGGTCCCACAGGTAAATCTGATGGAGAGAGTAGGGGGGATTGGGGCCCTCATAGGGAGGGAAGGAGGGAGTTGGGCTGGGCTGGGGCTTCTACCCAGCCAGACAGTGCCTGGTGCTTGGGGTCTGGGGCTAGAATGCATGGCCCCAGGGCCCCAGTGGGAAGCAGGACGGGGCAGCAGACAGTTCATCTGGGGGGGAAGGGGAGAGTGGGGCTGGCTCCCCACCATTGTGTGTACTCCCAGGGAAGGCTGGGGGGGAACTGTGCACTCCAGATCTGTGTGTGGGGGGGGGTAAGGGGCAGACTGCCCAGTGCAAGCTTGAGCTCCCCTGTCTTGAGCCTCTGCAGCCCAGCAAATGGGACCTGGTGCAGCAGGGCAGAAGGGGGCCAGGCAGGGAAGCTTCTTGCTGCTGTGAGCTCTGTGTTGCCCTGGAGATGCACCCCCTTCATGCTCAGCAGCAGTGGGGGCAGCAGCAAAGGGTTGTATGCCAGGCAGGCAATGGGCATGTCACTAGGGCAACGCAGAGCTTGCAGTGGCAAGGCCCTGCCCTGCCATGCCAGGTCCCACCTGCTGAGCTGCTGAGGCCCTGGGGAGGGCAGCAGCACAAGGAGCCTGAGCCCATAATAGGCCTCCCACACCTACACCCATCCCTACCCTGCACACATAACTGGGGGCCACAGGTCCCCTTGCCCTCTTCTGGGAGGCATGCAGTGGCAGGGAGCTGGCTCCCCACCCAAGCCCACACAAGGTAGCCTGCACCCCCCCATGGGCTCTGCTCCAGCTGTGCTGCCCATGGGTGGGAAGCCAGGCTCTATGCTCCACTACGCTGCAGCAGCTGACACCTCCTGTAGATGGCAGCTGGGGCTCAGGTGTTGCTTTGGGGAGCAGAGGGCTGCAGACCCAAGTCCCTGGCTCTGTAGCTCTGACAGAGCTGGGAGGCAGAGAGCTGTGGTGGGGACAAAGGGCACCAGCAGGGCTGAAGTGCTGTGTCTTGGGAGTGAGGGGCCTGCACCTGAGTTCTATGAGCTAAGGGGGAATGGGGAGCTCTGATTTTCCATGATAAACCCGAAATCAAACACCAACATTTATAGGTATTTAGAATTCATTTTTATTGTAGTGATTGAGACCCTAGTAGGTTTCCAAATTACTTAAAATTGTAAGTAGATCTATAAAACATTGTGCTCAGTTGGTACCTATACATACAGCAGCATTTCATTTTAATCACAGATTTGGGTTTTTTATCAGAGAATTTGTGATTTTTTTTATCAGAGAAAACCAGGATCCCTGCTGATGAGGCCTATCCAGGATCAAAAGGCTCTGGTGCAACTCAGGTACATGCTTTCATGTGAGGTGCATGGCTCCAGATTCTTAATTTGGTCCATGGCACCCTGTTTTTCCCACTCCCATTTTCCATCTCTTTTTATCATTGTAAGGTTTCAGAATACTGAGATCCTTACAGCAGACTCTTCTTCCATTTGGGCTCATCCTGGGCAATAGTCTCCCATGAGTTGATGTCAACATTGCATTTTTTTCAAGCTGCCCTCGAGAAGGTTCTTGAAGTACATTCTCTTCCCTCCTCTTGAGCATGTCTTGCATCTTGTTCACTGACACTGTGCCACACTTTTAGCTTCTCTCATTTCTTAGAATCTCAGAACAGCAGAGACTCCTTATGCCTGAAGAAGGGTGACTACACCTGAAAGCTTGCTAAGAAATCACATCTACTCAAAGAACCTTGCCTGCCATAGACTGTAATGACACTTAGACTTCTGTGATCCTATGGAATCCAGTCTTCTCTCAGTGTGCATAACTAACCTCTATTACATTCAAGGCTCTTGTATTCTGGAGCCCTTTAATTTGTCCAGAAGCCACTCTTTGCTGAAGATTTAACAAAATATCTAGCACAGAGTCATACCCAGAAGCCAAACTTCCCTCCTTGCCTTCCCTACAGGAGAATTATCAAAATAAATAATACAAAAGCTTCAGTACTGATAGCAGTATACATTTTCATGTTTAATTAGTTGTAAAATTCAGTGTTTTTGATTTTAATAAAACTACTACAGAAATTTCATTCCGTGGAATCCAGTGATTTTTGCAGCAAATTTAGATCTAGGTAGCAATGAAGTGTCTCAGACCTTGGTTAAATTTTATGGGCGTTATATATCTAAGCACCTGTGAAAAGAGACCCTGCAATTTGCAGAAGGCATAATAAAATCCTATATACATGTAATATATATGTATAAAGATTTTATTTCTTCAGGTGATATTGGTAGCTGGGTTCAAATATGCACAGGTTTCTCTGGATACCAAAAAACAGCATTGGCTTGGACCCTCACCCATAAATATGGCAAAAAATATACCTTTAACAGGCAATATTGTCCAAGCTACCTGCAGAGAGTTTAGATTGAGAGTGTGGTTGGGGGTAGAAAGGTAAGAAAGATTTATTGACTTAACAAAAACACAACTACGTATAGTAATAAGACAAATGATGACAGACAACAGCAATTCGCGTTGGCAACTTATCGGCAGTCCCTCTGATGCCTGATACACAGCAAGCTTCTCTTTCCACAAAGTTCAGTCATGTCAGGCGTCCCTGAACAACACTGTCTGAGGGGTACCAGGAAGGACCCTGGAATGCAGTTCTTGGGGTCCTCGAGGTCCACAGGCCCACTGATCCAGGCAACAGCTAACTAATCCTTTTCACAGAGATGCATCTTCCTTCTGAATGGTTTCCAAATATTCCAGCTAATTCATAGCGTCTGAAGGACACTGATAACATATGACCACTTAGATTCCCTTTTCTTCAAATGTCCTTAGGCTGACCAATAGCAGTACAAGCCTTGAATTCCTTTGATAAGGTAATTTTAACTGCACCACAGGACCTTACTACTTATAGGCTTTGCTAAATTTACTAGGCCTTACTTTATACAAGGCCTCACTACATCTTAAGCTATAATTAGGTTTTTAGCAACAACTTATAGCTTAATATCTAGACAAATACAGAAAAACACTTGGTCTAATCTTCATAGAGCCTTCAGCAAGCACCTTTACTACACATACTTTTCAGCTGCCACAAATATCACTTCCCCGTTGTCAAATGCTGAGCTTGTGGATAAAGAAAGGAAAATATTATCAAGAAGAAAAAGAACATAGCATTAATTAGGGAAAGTACAATGATAAATCAACAATATATTTATGCAAAAGGCAAATAGAAAAGCACCCAGCACCGTAGTGTTTTAGACACAGTGGTTGCTTCACAGACTACATGAGACTTAGGCTGTAGGCATCCACCCCCTTGAAATAGGTCATTATATCCTATAATGGGGCTCCTAGTGACCGTTCTCCTTCCTTACCCACTTTAAGCTTATTCCGCTGCCATGCTGCCATCACATCCATTGCTTTCACTGCACTGCTGCCTTTCTGTGTAGTATGTCTCACAACGATCCTGTGGGCAGTACTTTTGTGGGTCAATTGCTATAACCTCCAAGCAATAACATCCCTTGTTTCTGGCAGTCTGGGTAAAAAAACAGTCTCTTTCTGCAGTTTCATTATGTCTCGGGTCACAGTACTCATCAGCCTTATGAGGTGTTTTGGTGTGTTGGGCATTATTCCTTGTAACAGTATCTTACTGCTCATCCATTTTTCTCAGTGAGACAATAAAAAATGCCTTATTTTTTATACTCCATTAAGCTATCTTTATACTCCATACGCAGATATCTAAAAGTATTCAATTCTTGCTTTCATGCTTATATAAGAATATGGTCTTGTTGTTGTCTTGAAAATCTTTTTCCTAATAGTTTAGTCTCTCTGTGCTGCCTGTTTAGTTTCTAGTTTCTTATTGGCTTGCTTGTTAATTACACTCTCTTCCTTATTGCAAGTTTCATTATAATGATCAATGCTGTTGTGTTTCATGTGTTGTGTGTACAAACATGAAAGGATTCTATATTTGTAAAACTAAACTGCCTTACAAGTGAAAGTGCAACCTGCAGCTAGTATTCTAGCCATATTAGGCACCAGGACTTCCTGGTGTCTCAGGGCCATGTTTATTATATGTTAAATCTGTAAAATATCATGCAGTGTTAAAAAGAGAACATGTTCTCAGCTGCTAGAATGTATGTGAGACTTTGGAGCTTTTCTGTGGCTGTGTTACAGCTTCATAGCTATGCTGACCTCTTAGCAGTGAAAGCAGTGATTAATCTTATCCTGAAGTAGGATCAGCTCACTATCCCCACCAACAAGCTCTCTCACAAAGAATGGCCCATCCCATGTGCTGCCTGAGTGGTCACTGTGCTCCTGAGCTGTGAGGGGGACCTGGAATACTGAAGGATGTCAGTTTTCACTACCACTCTGTCAAGCTTCTGGGGTGACAGAGGTGGCTCCCATATCAGGACCTGAAAACTGGCATGAGATCCATCTGTGCCAGACCCCCACATAGACTCATATGGGACTGCCACCAGCCATGCCAACAGTGCCTTGGAAGGGTGGGGATTTGGGCCAGAATGGGGCTACAAGCTCCTCTCAGGGCTTTGCCCCCTCAACTGCACCTCGAAGTGCACTCAGATGTGCTTAAATAAAAGCCTTTCATTTTGTGTACCAACAGTGCAGTGTCTTTGGGGTCAGGCATGCAGGTCTGTTGGTCTGTTCTCCACCTCTTGGGGCTTTACCTCCTTAGCTGCCCCTCTGCTCACACTCAGAAGAACCTCAATAAACATCTTTGATTCTGTGTTTCTGGGTGTTGGTGCCCTGGAAAGCTGGATGGTTCAGTTCACAAAGCTAGGTGTTTGCGATTTGCACTGGAGCACTTGAGCAAAAGTGGCAGGCATGGTGAACCAGGAGGATTTCAGTGGTTCTTACAGTAGTTCCATGTAGTCTGGAGTCACACCTGGTTGGAGCTGGTGAGGCTGTTGCCCTGTGGCTGGTTGTGAGGGAGAGAAGGAGCCAGCAGGCTCCAAGGCTCTAGGACCGAGCAGAGAGTCAGCGGCCCCAGGTCCGCAGCTACAAAGAGACCGGCAGAAGTTCCCCTTACCCCAGTGTGTGGAGAAGGGAGGGGCTGGTATTTTCCCCGCCGGTATAAAGGAGAAGCTGGGACCGGAAAGTGGCAGCACTGCAGAACTGGAAAGAGGATGAGGAGGAGGTGGAGCACGCCGGTGCATGTTGCGAGGGACGCTGAGAGCAACGCTGAATGCGGGTAGGAGCCTCTGGCAAAAAGCTAAACACCAGAGGGGTTTTTGAACCCAGCCTGCCAGTCCCTGTGGGGAATAGGACTGTTGGTTTGCCAGCCATGAGCCGGTGGAGCCCGGCAGGAGAAGGGTACCATAAAGGCCCTAATTGGAGGGCACTACTAACTTTAGGTGCCGTAGTCCCTGTAAGAGGGGAGCAGTTCAACTACAAACTTAAATTGTTAAAAAGGGAACCGTGTAAAGCCCTACAAGAGGGCTCAACCCCTAGGAGGGCAAGTTTGAATAGGAAGGCAGCTGCGGACGGCCGGAGCAGCTGCCTCGATCAAGTGAACCGTCTTGGTCGTAGTGCTTATTTTGATTTTTATTCCTTCTTTTGTGGCTTATCTGAGTGGACTTGAGGACACGTGGCTGTACCAATCAGTTGGTCACCAGCCCGGTGGTACGGGTGAGAGTGTAGGGGAGGCGGAGCCCTCAGCAACGTGGGACCTCACGAAACGTCAGCGAGACTCATAATTGGATTACGCGCGTCAGACATCTGAACCAACTCCGTTAACATCAAAGTCGTGGCAGGCGAAACGCACGCGTGGGACACTCCAATTACAGGTGACGATACACTAAACCACTGGCAAGTGGCATTGGTTGGGTCCCCGGGGCGCAGGAACCCCGACACTGGTATCCAACCCCAGGCAGTAAGAGAGTTTTGGAGGATGGATAGACCTCCCATCTCCCTTGGAGTGGGTGTAGGGTGGTTGGGAAGGTACATCTTTTTATGCTGGAGAACAACAAATTGCTCATATTATCTCTGGAGCAGGTCAACAGTACCTGCACATGCGTTCCTTAATACAATCAGGAGATATTCCTTGTGTAAAGTCATAAGTTTGCTATAATACAAGCATACCTAGCACATGTTTTACTGCTTAAATACTCAGTCACTCATGTTTTAAGTTTATTTAACACATACTAAGTGTCCTGTGCAATGTGGCCCTCATTCAAACTCCTTCCTCCTACCACCCTTCCAGTACTATGAAAATAACTTTCTCATTCTGCAGACTTACTTCCTTTAGTAAACTCAACTGTTCTGGCTCTTGAACAATACCTTTATTCAGAATGAATGTGAAGATTGTAAAATATTTGTATTAATGCCATTCTGAAGGAAACAGCACCAGTATTTATGAAGTAAGAAGGAAAAACCAAAATGGTGTGTACTCATTTTTTCATCTCTGTAATAGGAAGACAGGAGGTGCTGAGCCACCCCATAAGAGATGAGAACCCCCCCACAGGCCAGTCAGCACTCCCCTCCACTACAGAACTGGAGCTCATGTGCCACTGAATACAACCCCTGGCTTGCCCTGTGCCTTTCTAAGCAGCCCAAGTGGCAGCAGCAGCTCCTTCTAGCTGCCACTGCCACTGGCCCCAGACCTGTGGTACTGGCAGGGACCCGTGCACACAGCCCCAACCCTAGTCAGTTTTTTTTCAGACCCCCCCGCAAGAGTCAAAGTATAATTTAAACCCTGCCTGCAACTCCTTTTTCTCTTAAGGTATCATCAAGTCATGGCATGCGAGTAAAAAGGGAGAGACCCAAGACCCAGAGGCAGAGACTGAGTGGTCACCAGGGGGAGATCCTGTCACCTGAGGTCCCCACTTTAATACCATCTCATAATGGCTTTTCTTTTCATTCTAATACTTAGAGAGCTGTGTAAATAATGTTGGAATTGCCTCCACAGTGGGTCCTTTAGTGTTTTTCATTTCTCTACTCCCCAACCCTCACCCCACCCAGTTGGCAGAGGGGCCCTACCAGTCTGGCTGTTTGCTACTGATCACTGGGGAAGCAAAAACTGCAACATATTTAAAAACTCTACCAACTTTGGGGGAGAGGGGGAAGAGCAAGGAGGGTTGGTAAGTGGCAAAATGAAAAACATTAAAGGACCTGCTCCCTGGGGCATTTCCAGCATGATTTATGGAGATCCCTACCAATAGTACTAAGAAAGTGTGTTCTGCCTCAAAGTCTGAATCAGTAGTAATAAACTTCACCTCCATTGCCCCCAAAACCTTCCCCCAATTCCAATTTTGCTCCCTCCTTCACAATCTCTATCTACTTTTCTCCTCCTGCTCCAGATCCTTTCCTGACTATATTTGAACCAGTGAATTTCCTTTTCCATGCTGCCTGGATCCTGCAGGAAAGACATGGTTACTGAGAACCTATCAAAAATAGCCACTCTGCCCAGATCTAGCACAGCAGGGTTTCAGTGTCAGAGAAAGTCCCACTTCAGCCACAGGCACAGATGGTACCTCTGAGGAATTTTCTGCTGTAGTCCACATTCTCAACCTTTTTAGACCCATGACATCCTTCTATAACTTTTCTGAATTTAGTGGCACCCTGGTTGACAGCCACTGTGTCAGCTTATCTAATTTAAATGTCCTGCATGTCTTTGCTTCCAGGAAGCACTGGCAGGACCAGACTGGGAAGTGGCCTAGGCAGAAGGTGGCATTCCTACCTGTATTAGGTTTATCTGATAAATAGTTTATTCCGACTGTGGCTCCTTTCCCTTTCCCTTTTCCATCTGAAACCATTAAAGTATGTCCAGTTGTGACTAAAAAATATTTTAATAGTGGAAAGTATCAGATATCTTAATAATAGGCAATTTAGCAGCCCTGCTTGTAGTTAATAATAAGCAAATGTCTGATTCAGGTTTCAGCTCAAATTAGACATGACATTTATTAATTCAGAATCAAGTCAGGATTTGAACTTTTCCAGAGCTTGTGTGGCTATATTTAAAATTCTGGTTTGGCTTATAGTAGACAGGCATGAGTTAGGCAGTTTCAGGGAAAAAAATTGTAATGTTTAAATGTTCTGTAATTCACACTTATGATCCTGGCCTCTCTCTAATTTGACTGCAGTTCTTAGTTAAACTATCTGAGCCATTTAGTTTTACAAAATTAGACAGGAAAACTTGCAGGAAGAGTCTCTTTCCTGAGATTTCTTAAGTATCTTGTGGGCCAGAAAATACATCCAAGGCGCATCTTGGTTGGTGGATGTTTGGACAATTAATTCCAATTTGGCTCTATTTTATCTGTAATTATCTCCAGGGTAGAATTGGTCCTCAATGGTGGTGGCCTCAATTATTCCTCTGTCTTCAGGGTCTTTACAATAACATTGGACTGACTTGGCTTACCAGCCAGTCATCCTTATAAGGGAAATCAGAAAAAAGAAAGAACCCCCCCAAAAAGCCCTTTTCTGTTGCTATACTAAGGAAAGTAACAATAAGAGTAATTGGAGGGTTTTTTATATGGTTGGATACAGAAGGAAACAGAAAGTGCCTAATATACTGCATAGCTTGATGGGGTCAATGTACTGATAATTCTTCAAGTACTTTCACCATTGCATTGAGGTATTGTTGCTATGGGAAGAAGATGGCTCTTAAAGTAACCATAAAGCAATGCTTGTCTGGAGGACTTCATGATTGGTATATTGTTGAGATTTAAAATCAATTGCTTTTATGCAAAAGTGAGAAATACTCACAAAATAATGCATTAGAATTGACATAGGGAGGGGGGAAATACATGCAGTTTGCTTTATTTCAAACCTTTCAATAACAACTTCTTCAGGGCAATCTCCTTTAAAATGTCAGGATAGCTGTTTTATTCCTTGCTATGTTTTACCTCTCTACATACCTGGCTCATCCAGAACACAATTGCCTAAAAGCTGAATTATCCCTTATTCATGTGTTGATCTGATTGAACTCTATTTTTCCCAGTACTGTTATCTCAATTTACTTATAGCCAAATTCTATTGAATGCTGTCAGCAGGCAGTTTCTAATGGAACAGTGGAAATCTGAGCTAATGTTCTGTTCTCTTTGAATTATCTGAAATATAAATGCAGTTGTAGTTAGTTTTTTATTACAAGTAATCAAGATGACCCCATTTTTGTCCATGGTATATAGACCTCTGCAATCAGTTGGGTCATAGATATGGAGAAAAAAATGTTAGTCCTTGTAATTCTGAGTCAGTTATCTATTCTCATTCTCCTTTTTTTTTACACCTTTTTGTTCATGGAAACAAATGTTAATAAGCTTTTCAGCTAATGAGTGTGCATTCTGTGTTTGCATACTTTCTATTTAAGGATTGCTATAAGGGTGCCTGGAAATTTATGTGAACAGTAATAACACTGCCTCTGCTCAGAAGTGATTAATAATTTGTATGTGACTACTGAAATATGCCCTTTAATGAACCACAGACTTAATACAACAGAAAATATCTGAGGGTTTTGAGTCACCGAAGCTTAAGATGACTATTTGCTGGACAGAAAAAGTCAATCCCAAAAGATACTTATTCTGTATTGTATTCAGGTATCCTGAAGGAAGACTGATCCAGAGCAGAAGCTAATGAAAAATAAAAGTCTCTTCAGGGGGAAATAGTAGGTCTGTCTAGAAAAAGGGTGTCAAAGATATGATCTCTGGGCCAGACCTGACCCATGAAGCCCTGTCATCTGGCCTGTGGGGCTGCCTGCTGAGTTGGAAATGTAGTGGTGGGATGATCAGTGGCTGCCACAACAATGCACAGTGCTGCTGCTTGCCCCATCCTCAAATTCATGGCCCCAAAGGCATCCCCGCAGCCTGGATAACAGGGCTCTGTGTCCCAGATCTAGCCTATGGACAGGTCCATACTACTAGTTTGACCTATGAAACCAGTAATATCACCTGGCTTCACTTTAAAGTGAGCTTGCTCACAAAGGAAGGAGAATTAAGTAGAAAATAATTTGTTCCCATGGAAGGGCTGTGGGTTACTTAGTGCTTCTGTGGCAGTTCAATGAGTGTGACAGCTGAAATTATGTCTGTGTGATAAAGGTACTTGCTGAAGGCTCTATGAAGATTAGACCAAGTGTTGTTCTGTCATTTGTTTAGATATTAAGCTATATGTTGTTACTAAGAGCCTAATTAAAGTTTAAGATGTAGTAAGGCCTCATATAAAGTAAGGCCTAGTAAATTTTGAAAAATCTTGAAGTAGTAAGGCCCTGTGATGTAGTTAAAATTAACCTTATCAAAAGAATGCAAGGCTTGTACTGCTATTGGTCAGTCTAAGGAGAGTTGAAGTAAAAAGAATCTGGGTGGCTGTAAGTTATCAGCACAGTTCAGAAGTTATAAATTGGCTGAAACATCCAGAAATCATTCAGAAGAAAGATACAGCTCTGTGAAAAGGATTAATTAGCACCTGGATCAGTGAGCCCGTGCATCTCAAGGAGCCCAAGGACTAAATACCAGGGTCCTTCCTGGTATCTCTCAGACAGTGCTGATCAGGGACTCCTGACTTTGCTGAACTTTGTGGAAAGAGAAACTTGTTGTACATCAGGTATCAGAGGGGACTGCTGATAAGTTGCCAATGCAACTTATTCTTGTCTGTCAATGTTTGTCTTGTTACTATGTGTAGATGTGTTTTTGTTGAGTCAATAAATCTTTCTTACCTTTCTACCCCAACCATACTCACAATCCCAAACCCTCCGCAGGTAGCTGGGACAGTGAGCCTGAATATTATGGTAGGGGAGTTATCATGTGGCATTTCATGGCCCGTTGAAAAGAGGATACCTGGATGCCAACTCCTAGTA
Organism: Crocodylus siamensis; assembly: GCF_052110815.1. Classification (NCBI taxonomy): domain Eukaryota; kingdom Metazoa; phylum Chordata; order Crocodylia; family Crocodylidae; genus Crocodylus; species Crocodylus siamensis. The sequence continues at coordinate 86,150,345 of NC_143396.1, read as the reverse complement.
GCATGGAGTTGCTACTACCATGTTCCTTGACAACCACCCGCATTTCTGTGCAGGAGGCATGTTTGAGTGGGATGGGCTTCATCTCTCCCCTAAAGCCAAGCATATATTTTCTTCCAGTTTGGCTGGTCTCATATGACATGTTTTAAACTAGCTTCACCAGGGGATAGGTCCACAGGGGGAGGGGACACAAGGACACTTCCCAGCCATGACAGGTGATGAGCACAAGAAGTACCAAGGTAAGTGACAGGGGTCTGGATAGGCCTAGGATCAAGGGGGCGGTGAAAACACCCATAGGAGGCCTTAAACTCCTCTACACTAATGCTCGTAGTATGGGGAACAAGCAGGAGGAACTTGCCCTCCTGCTAGCTAGCACAAACCTGGACATAGTAGGGCTCACTGAAACCTGGTGGGATTCAACCCACGATTGGGCAGTAAACATTAGGGGCTACAGACTGTACAGATGGGATAGAATGGGAAGGAAAGGGGTGGGGTGTGGTGCTCTACATTAAAGACCAATACTCATCCTCAACAGACAGGACAGGGTCAGAGGAGGGACAGACTGAAGTGCTCTGGGTAAGAATACAGCGGGGTTATGAGGAAAGGATTTAACAGTTGATGTTAACTACAGACCACCGAACCAGGGAGAAGAGTTGGACTGGGAATTAAGTCAGCTCGCAGAGACAGTTAAGTCAAGGGTTGTGGTCATCATGGGTGACCTAAACTCCCTGGACATCTGCTGGGAGGAGCAGGCAGCCAGGTCTGACTGCTCACATAGGTTCCTAGCCAAGATACAGGACCTACACCTAACTCAGGAAGTGCACAGCCCTACCAGGGGAAATGCCTTGCAGACGACACTAAGATGTGGGGAGAGGTGGGCATGCTAGAAGGGAGGGACAGGCTACAACTAGATCTGGACAGGTTACAAGGATGGGCAGATGAGAACAGGATGGGATTCAATACTGACAAGTGCAAGGTGCTGCACCTAGGGAGAAAGAACCAGTAGCATACCTATAGGCTGGGAAAATCCATTCTCATCAACACAGAGGCAGAAAGGGATCTTGAAGTCATTATTGATCCCAAGATGAACATGGGCCACCAATGTGAGGACAAGGTCAGTAAGGCTAACTGTACCATGTCATGCATCCACAGATGCATCATGAGCAGGCTGAACTGGAGTACTGCATCCAGTTCTGGGCGCCACACTTCAGGAGGGATGTGAACAGCATTGAGAGGGTCCAGAGGAAGGCCACATGCCTGGTCAAGGGGCAGCAGGGGAGGCCCTACGAGGAGAAGCAATGGGACCTGAACCTGTTCAGCCTCCAGAAGAGAAGGCTGAGGGGAGATCTGGTGGCTGTCTATAAACTTACCAGGGAGGACCAGTGGTGAATGGGAGAAGCCCTGTTTCCCAGAGCACTACTTGGGGGAACTAGGAATAACGGCCATAAATTGACTGCGAGTAGATTCAGGCTAGACAACAGAAGGCCCTACTTCACAGTCATGGCGGCTTGGATCTGGAAGCAACTTCCAAGGAAAGTGGTGCTCACTTCTACCTTGGGGGTCTTCAAAAGGAGGCTAGATAATCACCTGGCCAGGGTTGTTTGACTCCAACATTCATTCCTGCCTATGGCAGAGGGTTGGACTTGATTTCATAGACATTAGGGCTGGAAGGGACCTCGGGAGATCATTGAGTCCAGCCCCCCACCCAAAGGGCAGGAAGTCAGCTGGGGTCATAGGATCCCAGCAAGATAAGCATCCAATTTACTCTTGAAGGTGTTCAATGTAGGTGCTTGAACCACCTCCGCTGGCAGACTGTTCCAGACCTTGGGGGCTCGGACAGGAAAGAAATTCTTCCTTATGTCCAGCCTGAAACGGTCTTGTAGGAGTTTGTGACCGTTTGACCTCGTCATCCCTTGGGGTGCTCTGGTGAACAAACATTCCCCCAGATCCTGGTGATCACCCATGATAAACTTATAGGTGGCCATCAGATCACCCCTGAGCCTATGCTTTTCCAGGCTAAAGAGTCCCATGGCTCTCAGCCTGTCATCGTAAGATCTGTTTTCCTGACCTCTGATCATGCACGTGGCTCTCCTCTGGACTCTCTCAAGCTTCTCCACATCCTTTTTGAATTGTGGAGCCCAAAACTGGACGCAGTACTCCAGCTGCGGCCTCACCAAGGCCGAGTACAAGGGGAGAATGACATCCCGGGATTTGCTCAAAAAGCATCTATGGATGCAAGCCAGCGTTTTGGTCGCTTTACTAGCCGCAGCATCGCATTGCAGGCTCATGTTCATCTTGTGGTCAATGATGACCCCCAAGTCTCTTTCTTCTGTAGTGCTATCCAACGTAGCACTGCCAAGCCTATAAGGGTGCTGCAGGTTTTTCCTCCCAAGGTGGAGAACCTTGCATTTTTCGGTGTTAAACACCATCAGGTTCTCGTCCGCCCATTTGCTGGGCTTGTCCAGGTCAGCCTGGATCACCCGCCTATCTTCTGGCGTGGATGCTTTGCCCCAAAGTTTGGTGTCATTGGCGAACTTGGCCAGTCCACTCTTGACTCCAATGTCCACATCATTAATGAAGATGTTGAACAGGATGGGTCCCAGGACAGAGCCTTGAGGGACCCCACTGGTCACAGGGCACCATGATGAGTGACTGCCATCGATTACAACCCTCTGGGTCTGACCACCGAGCCAGTTTCCCAGCCAGCAGATCGTGGTAGAGCCAAGGCCACAACTGGCCAGTTTGGCCAAAAGGTGATCGTGGGATACCAGATCAAAGGCTTTTTTTGATTTGCTCAGGTCCCTTCTGACCCTAACAACTATGAAACTCTCTGAATAAAGCCTCTAGGCTAAGGTGGTCAAGAAGCCTGCTTTTCTTCTGTTTGTTTCCTGCCCTCTTTGACTGTGTTATTTTATATTTATTAGGGGTGTGTGAAGTGGTCTGTATTCGATTTGGATTTGGCCTGATTCGAGGGAGAGTGATTCAGTTAATTGATTCTGATCACTTTCCTGATTCTGAATATTGAATTTGGATTCAGAGAATCAGTTATTTGGTCATAGGCCCAGCTTTAAATGTTTTTTTCTACATACCTGGAAGTACCAGGTGTGGTTTGTGAATGCTGAGATTGTGTGTGGATGGAGCATCCCACAGGAGCATGCCTCCCCCCCACCCCGCAAGTTCTTGGCAGCAGACTCAGAAGTGGACTGGAACTCCTTCTGGTCAACTTCTGGGTCCACCGCCAAGCACACAGGGGACCCTCTCCACCTGCCCTGGCTCAGCGTTCAGCCACAGGGGGACCCTGGGTATCCCCCAGACCCAAGAGGCACCAGTCACTGAGACAGATGGCCAGGGGAGAGTCCCCCACATGCTTTGCAGCAGACCCAGAAGTGGACCCAAAAGTGGATGTGCTTCTGGTCCACTTCCAGGTTGACCACTGAGTGCGTTGGGAACCACCCCCTGCATGCTCCTATGCGATGCTCCATCCACCCCAGCATCTCAGTGTTCACGAGCCATCTGGTACCTTGAGGTATGTAGAAAAAAACATATTAAGATGTGTCTATATCTGGATTATCAAATCTCTCCAAATCCCTTTGAACTGATTTGGAGGGCTCTGATTCAATTCACAGAGATTATAGGGTCTCCTGATTCAGTTTGGATTTGGAGATTTGGCTGCTGAATTGGGCCTGAACTCCACTGAATTGAATCAGTGACCGAAGCTTCGCGTAGCCCTAATATTTATACCAAATCACAGCAGGTCCTATGCACATGTAAAAGGCAGAGCAATATGTAAGATATTGTTCCCCTGTAGAGGAATTTCCCTGAAAAGACTACCTTCACAGACTTTGTAGATAGGGTGACAGTTTGTTCCTGATTGGCTGGGATAGTCGCGAACACTTTGGGAAGTATGGTACCTTTGTCACTGGAGCCAGAGCTGTGGGCTGGGGCCAGGACCAGGACCAGGGTGGTGGCAGGGTTCCATCTGCCCTGTGCTGACTCACAGCTCTGGCCTCATCCAGTAGCCACATCTTGGCTATGTGCCAGGCCAGCTGCATTGTAACCCCCAAACAGAGAACCCAACGCAGCCTGGCCATGCCTTGCCCTAACCAGGGAAGGGTTGTAAAACCAGGGCTCCTGCACTCACCTGGCTTAGTAGTATATGGCCAGGATGAGGTTGCAGGTGCCAGAACTGAGCCAGAGCTGTGAGTCAGACAGAACCCATGCAGTGGCCTCAACTTGGCTGATGCCCCATCCCTGGCCCTGGCCCTGGCTCCAGCCTACAGCCACAGCTCTGGTGAGAAAGGCACCATGCTCCCCACAGCTGCTCTAGCTCTAGCTGCTGCCACACATGTGTGTGTGTACACATGTGTTCATGTGCACTCATGTCCCCCTTCCAGATTTCCCTAAAATAATTATGGTCATTCTATTTATAGGTGTGCTACTCCCTATAAAATTGGTGGGAATGAAGTGGTGGTCTGGGATAGAGAATCATGACTTCAAACTGCAGTACTCCAGCCAGTATGGTGTTGGAAGAAATCTGATTCCTATCCATACTACTCCTCAGTAGTGTCAATATCTTCCTAGAAATGTGGGTGTTGCAAGAAGGAAACTGATTCAGAAGCACAATTCTTTCCCTCATTAGCTTTTAACATAATGTAGCTGGGTCCTCTTCTGTGTAAGCTATGAATTTACTTGTTATTGTAAAACATGTAAGTTTTTGGAATACTAAAAATAATTAATATTCCTGCATGGCATAATTTCCCTAGGATATTATAAACAATTGAGTTGCATAGTAATCTGAAAAAAATATTTAATTTATCAAGAAATTTTTACTGCAGAATATGTTCTCAAATTATATAATGATAGGTTTATATATGCACTAGTGGTTTATATGCAGATCTTGAAATTCTTGTATAAATAACTGGAACAAATATAAATCATTCTTGCTCAACCTCCTCTTAATACTGTAAGTGATATTTGTATTAAGAAATAAAATATAAATATATTTAAAGGATAAACAAACCTGACCTAAATAATTCACAAATGCACCAAATCACTGACAACTGCAAATACTACAAATAGCATGAATGCCCATATATTTCTCAGATTATGTCCTCAATGATCCTTTTCAGTCTTTCACTCATTATCTATCATGTTGTGGACCCTTGATCTTGCCAGCTTCAGTAGAAGCACTCTAGGGGGATTCTGGAATTTATTTAATCCTTTTCGTGACTTCATCACAGGTGCAATAAAAGCAAATAGAATCTTCTAAATAATTTGTGGCAATTCATTCAAGCTGGTATGCATCAGAGTGCACTTTTTGTTACATTCCTAACATTACTATTTAGGATTATCATATTTCCAGCATCAAAAATAGGTCATCTGGGATGAGGAGGAGAGACATATGACTGGGGCAGTGGGGGCGGGGGTAGTGATATGTTAGAGGCATGCCTCTGCCTCTAACTCCTAAGCCCCTGCTCCTTCCATCCCTGCCAGCCCCTTCTCACTCCTGATCCACAGCCTGTGATCCCCAGCCTTGCTGGTGCCCCTCACTCCTTACCTGCAGCCCCTGCCCCGCCCCCAGACCTGCTGCCCAAGCAGCTCTCGTATTGCACTTATGCCCGCACATGAACACACATGGATCCACGCATCCTCCATGCACACAATATTTCTTTACCTGACTTGCCAGGGTTTGTGCAGTGAACACATGACCTCTGGCAGCCAATAACCTTGCCTGCTGCTCCCAGCCAGCCTGGGAAAGCAGAAGAAGAGGAAAAACAACCTGGACATTTGCTCTTATTTTAAAAACCTGCCTGGATGCAGCACAGAATGCCAAAAAAGAAGATATGTCTGGGAAAACCCAGATGTATCATAACCCTATTACTATTTTAAAAACTAAACATTTTTCTCTAAATTATATGCAGATGTATCTATGGTTCCTTCACTCTCTCTATCAGGAGGATGGAGGTGGGGTGGATGGAGAAGTGCTGAAGAAACTAATTTCCACAACTGTTTCAAAACATGCATATTCCCATTCTGCCATTGTAACTTTACAGTTAAAGGATAAGAGGGAAGTTCACAAGCAGAATCTTGTCTTTACGTTGTTTTAACATTATCTTTGAGGTTCCTCTATTCTGAAACCAGCCAGTTACCATGTAACTCACAGTGCCAGCTGAGAGAACCCCTTCTGGGGCAGTGTTCTTTCCCATTCCCTCCTCCTAACATCTTCATATAACACATACTGTATTTACTCAAACATGAGATGAGGTTCTCCACCCCCCATCATCCTGTGAAAAATGTTCCTTGTCTTACATTCACATACAAGGAAACCTCATTAAATAAATTGTCTGTCATTAAACTGCTGCCAAAAGCAGCATTTGCTCAGTAATGGAAACTAACTAGGAAGTTGATTAAATGCAACTAACAATGATCTTCTCCAGCAATCCCTCACAATCAAGGATGATTATCTTTTCAGTGGGTCTGATGATGGTTGAGACTGATCCAGGATCAACAGACTTAGTTGCAACTTAGGCATATGTTTCTGTGTGGAGTGGGTGGTGCTGGATTCTTGATTCAGTCTGCAATATGTTGTTTCTATTGCTTCTGCTTTTCTGTCTCCTCTTATCTTCATAAGGTTTCAAAGTACTGAGATCCTTTCAGCAGACTCTTCCTCCATTTGGGCTAGGCTTGGGCAATAGTTTTCGATGAGATGATGTCACTATTGCGTTTTTATAGGCTGGCCTTGAGGATGTCCTTGAAGTGCTTCCTGGTCTGGTGTTGGACATCCAAATGGTGTGGTTGGCCAGCAAAGTTGATGTCACATGATCATCACCTTAATACTCATGGGGTTTGCTTGTGAAAAGATGCTAATGTTGGTGTATCTAGCTTCCCATTGGATTCAAAGGATCTTCCACAGGCACCGTTGATGGTGGATTGCATTCTCCAATGACTTGAGGTGTTTCCTGTATATTGTCCACATCTCAGTTCAATGGTAAGGTGGAGATCACAACTTCTTGGTAAACCATGAGCTTGGTTTTGGATCTGATGTTGTGGTCTTTGAATGCCCATTTCCTCAGGTGCACTTTTATATTTGAGGCAATGTTGGATTTTTTTGTTGATATCAGCCTTCTGTGAGAGATGGCTTCCAAGATGCAGGAAATATTAATGTTTTCCAGAGTCCTACCATGAATGTGAATTGCCAGAGCTGGGGAAAGCTCATTAAGAGCTTGTTGATGGACCTTAGTTTTCTGAATATTAAGCATCAGTCCCATTTTATTGTATGCCTAGGTAAAGACATCAATAATTGCCTGAAGATCTGCTTCCAAGTCAGCTAGACTAAAGCATCATCAGCATGACCTGGAGGAATCACAAGCAGGAATGGGAAACAGGGAAGGCCTTTTCATTCTTCCTGACAAAGTAGGGCAATTGGCTAGTTACCTCAGGTGTCTGTACACAAATCCATGAAGCCTGGAAAACAAGCAGGAAGAATTGGAAGTCCTTGCACAATCCCAGAACTATGACATGATTGGAATAACAGAGACTTGGTGGGATAGCTCATATGACTGGAGCACTGTCATGAATGGATATAAACTGTTCAGGAAGGACGGGCAGGGGAATAGAGTAAGAAGAGTTGTGCTTTACATAAAAGAGCTGTATGATTTCTCAGAGCACCAGTATGAAACTGGAGATAGGCCTGTTGAAAATCTTTTAACTATGTTCAGAGGGCAGAGCATCAAGGGGGGTGGTGTCATGGTTGGTGTGTGCTATACACAACCAGACCAGGAGGATGAGGTGAATTAAGCTTTTATCAAGTAGCTAGTAGAAGTTTCCAAATTGCAGGCCCTGGTTCTTATGGGGGACTTGGATCACCCTGACATCTTCTGGGAGGGTAACACAGCAGTGCACAGGCAATCCAAGATGTTTTTGGAGAGTGTTGGGGACTTCTTGGTGAAACTATTGGAGCAGCCAACTATGGGCTTTGCTCTTTTTAACCAACTGATCAGAAACAGGGAAGACTTGGTAGGGAATGTAGAAGTGAATAGCAACTTGAGCAGCAGCAACTGTGAGATGGTTGAGTTCAGGATGCTGAGAAATAAAAGGAAGGAGAGCATCAGGGTAAGGACCCTGAACTTTAGAAAAGCAGATTTCAGCTTGCTCAGGGAACTGCTGGGCAAGATCCCCTGAGAGGCCCATTTGAGCAGGAAAGAAGTCCAGAAGAGCTGGTTTTATTTTAAAGAAGCCTTACTGTGGTGGCGAGGGGGAAGGAACAAACTATCCGGTTGAGCAGAAAGATTAGCAAGTATAGTAGAACTGGGCCCCAGGGGTGGCTATGATGCCCCCTGGTGGCTATCTGGCTCCTGCCTGGCTTGAGCTTTAAGATAGTCCTCCTTTTATTAAGATAGCCCTCTCTTGATTATTCATCTGCCATGCCTTGTTATTATAAAGATTAGGGAAGAGACGTTGCTCTTGGGCCTTGGAGCAAGCCTTAGTTCATTTGAATCACCAGCTGATCACTTCCAGAACACACTAGTATCTACTCAGTACTCAAAACAAATAGGCCCACTCAGTCTGTCTGTGCCTCTTCAGGGTACTATAGTCTTATGGGCCAAATGTATGGTTCCATCTGCTCATACACCATTCCCCAAGCCTTGCAGATATCATCACTCACTAATGTTCTCTACACTCTCAGCCCCACTCTGAGCTATTGGACCCTCAGCTATTGGACCCTCACTTAGCCCCCTTGGGCTCTTGAACCCCCTGGTCCCTCACTCAGACCATCTTGGGGCACTCAGATCCCTTGGTCTCACACTCAACCTCTCTCTCAGCTCCTTGACCTCCTGGTCCCACATAGCCCTTCTCTGGGCTTGTAGACCTTTCTGGTCTGACACTCAATCCCCTTCTGGGGTCTGGTTTCATGCTCAGCCCCTCCCCAGCCTCCTGGACCCTCTAGTACCATGCTCAGGCCATCTGGGCTCCTGGACCCTTCTGGTCCCACACTCAGCCCCTCTTTGAGTTCTGGTCCCACACTCAGCCCCTCTTTAGCCTCCTTGACTCCCTGCTTCCATACGTAGCTCCTCTCTGGCCTTTCAACCCCTCTCTGGGCTCTTGGACCCTCTAGGTCATTTAGCCCGCTCTCTCTCTGGGCTTCTGGACCCTCTGGTCCCACTCTGTGGGCTCCTGGGCTCTTGGATCTCCCCAGGTAGCCCCATTATCTTGCTCATCCCTGCTCTGGGCTACTAGTTCATGAAGTAGGCCTTGGGCCTGGCACCAGCAGGGCTCAAGGCTTGCAACTCAAACAAGAGTACCATCACAAAACAAAGGCAGCTTCTCTGCATAAAACTATCGCCTCTCTGCCCTGGGTAATATTTCCCTTGTTCTCAGGTCTGCAGAGTGGCTTGCCCAAATTTCTGGGTCATTCAGGAGCCCTTTTGCCCAGAGTTCCCCTCCTCATGGCTCTCAGAGCTAGACTACCTGACTGGTTCAGGCCCTGGGCTTATATAAACCAAACTCAGCCCTCTTCCAGTCAGGTGAGTCCCCCCCTCCCATCCCACCATGCCATCTGGAAGCTGCCTCTCAGGTAGCTTCTCCTCTTAAAGTGAACAGGTGCACTAAGTGTCTTGCTACAGCAAGTATGGCAGAAGACTAGCTTGGCTCATCAAAGAACTCTTCAGTGAGCTAAAACACAAAAAGAAAGCTTACAAGAAGTGGAGACTTGGAACAACAACTAGAGAGAAGTATAAAAGTATTACTTGGGCATGCTAGGATAAAATCAGGAAAGCCAAAGCTCAATTGGATTTTCAGCTAACAAGGAATGTGAAGGCTAACAAGAAAGGTTTCTTTAAGTATGTCAGCAACAAGAGGCAGATCAGGGAAAGTTTTGGTTCCTTACTAAATGGGGGAGGCTATCTAGTAACAGAGAATATAGAAGAGGCTGAAGTATTCAATGCCTTTTCCATTTCAGTCTTCATAGGCAAGGTCATCTCCCAGACTACTGCGCCTGGCAGCTCAGGTAAGCATCCAATAGTGACAAAAGAACAGGTTAGGGACTACTTAGAAAAGCTGGACATGTGCAAGTGTATGGGTCTGGATGGGTGCACCTGACAGTGTTGAGGGAGTTGGCCAATGTGACTCCAGAGCCATTGGCCTTCATCTGTGAAAATTCATGATGATTGGAAGAGGTCCTGGGTGATTGGAAAAAGGCAAATATGGTGCTCATCTTTAAGAAAGGGAAGAAGGATCTGGGGAGCTACATGAGTACCCTCTGGGTCCTGCCCCACAGCTAGCTTCCTACCCACCTAATTGTTGAGCAGTTAAGCCCACAATCCTCCAATTTTCCTGTGAGTACATCATGAGCTACCAGATCAAAGGCCTTTTGGAAATCTGTCGACCTCCTCTCTTTCATCCAGGTGGCAAGTTACCCCGTCATAGAAGGAGACGAGATTGGTAAGATAGGATCTGCCCATGATGAAGTCATGCTGGCTGTCATTCAGAATCCTACTTTCTGCAAGTGTATTGTGCATAGACTCCTTAATGAATTTTCCAAGGATTTTCCCTGGGATAGTAGTTGGGATAATTGGTCTATATTTGCCTGGGTCCTCTCTCTTCCTTTTCTTGAAGATGGGCACGACATTGGCTCTCTTTCAGTCTTCAGGGACCACCCCTGAGCACCACGAGTTTTGGAAGAGTTCCACCAGAGGACCCACAATGACTTCGGCCAGCTCCTTCAGCACTCTTGAATGAAGTTCATCCTGTCCTGATGACTTAGAAATGTTTAACTTTTCTAACTGATCATGCACCAGCTTGACATCAACAGTAGGAAAGCATTCATTCCCACCATGCCCATTCTGAACCTTACCTAGTATGATTTTCCTCTTAGTCTGGTGAAATAGCGTAGCAAAGTAGTCATTCAGGAGTTCAGTTTTCTCCTGAGTGTCGGTAACCAGCTGTCCTGAGTTGCCCTGAGTTGTTAAGCAATGGCCCCATGCTTCCATTTCTTTTCCTCCTGTTTCCTCTACACCTAAAGGACTTCATATTGTCCTTGATTGCTGTTGCTAGTTTAAATTCAGTCACTGCTTTCTCCCTACAAGTGCGGCCCATTGTGGCATAGTCCTCCTTGAGGATTGTCCCAAGCTTTCATTGTTTGTATGTCTCTTTCTTCTTTTTCAAGAGGATCATGATATTCCTATTAAGCCAAGAGGGCTCACCAGCCCTTCTGCTACCTTTCCTCCACTTGAGAGTGGACTTCTTTTGTGCTTTGAGGATCATGTCCCTGAGGAACAACCACTCTTCATGCACTCATTTCACCTTTGGTTCCTGGTCCTGCAGCATTTCCCCTATTATTGCCGAGAACCTATTGAAATTCACTCTTTTGAAGTCCAGAACTTCAACCCTGCTAGCTGATTTTCCTGCCCTGTGACGAACAGTGAATGTGATGGTTTCATGACCACTTGCCCAGGCTACCCTCTATATTCAAGCCACTCACCAGATCATCTCCTTTGGCCAAGACCAAGTCTAGGAGAGCATTACCTCTGGTCGGCCTATTCACTTCCTTTGATACAGGTCAGGAAACAACACAACTGATCTGACTTAGCTGAATGTTCTTCCCAAGAGATGTCTGGGTAATTGAAGTCAGCTGTGACAACCATGTCTCGTGTGTAGAGTCTAAGTCAGTTCTCAAGAGAACTCCAAATCAAGCTCCTCCCCCTGGTTTGGTGGTCTGTAGTATACTTTCAGTTAGGTCTCTCTCACTATGGCCCCTCTGTAGGTTGACCCAAAGAGTTTGGAGCTGTTCTTCTTTGGAGCCAATGTCAGCCTCCAAGGAAATGTAGTGCTCCCTTACATAGAGAGTTACACCTCCACCTTTCTTTCCTACTCAGTCCCTTCTGTGCAGGGTGCAGCCCTCTATGGCTACATTTTAGTCATGTGAGGAGTCTCACCAGGCCTCCGTAATGTGCACTGGAGAGTAGGAGGGCTATCTCCTCATATTTGTTCCCCGTGCTACTGGCATTACCATACAGGCACCTGAGTCCTCCAATTGAGACCCTCGATTTCCTGTCACTTTAAGGGAGAACCATTCCCTCAGCTCTTGCAAAAGTGACACTCCTATTGTTCCCAACTTCGGAGCTTTCTTTTGTGCCAGTCCCCAGGCATGCTCCAGTCAGTGTTTCCGCATCCCCTGAAAATCTTAGTTTAAAGCCCTATCTCAAAGATCAGCCATCCTGGCTGAGAACAGGGACTTACCTCTCCTTGTGAGGTGGATGCCATCCCTTCCCAGGAGTCCTGTCTCCCTGAAGTGTGTCGATAGAACCACCACTGGAGTTGTTGGTTTACTTCTTTGATGCATCCTTCCCTCCTAGGTCCATGGCTTGCAACTGGGAGCACAGAGGAAAAGACTACCTGAGAACCCCCAACCCCTTGAGCCCCAGAGTCACCTGGTCTGGATTACTCCTGGCTGTATTTTTTGTGCCCATATGGATGAGGAGCATAAAGTAGTGGTTGGAGAGCTGGACAAGCCTAGGAATCCTCTCTGCAACATCCTAGATACAGGCTCCAGGAGGGCAGCAGACCTCATGGGCTAGGGGGTCTGGATGGCAAATGGGTGCCCCACAGAAGGGAGGCTTCCCCCCCCTCTCCTGTCTCCTCTTGGGGGTGACAATTCACTGACTAACCACCTCCTCCTCTGGTGCCTCCACTACACCCTCCTTGTGCAGGGTGAGGGCAGAGTACCTGTTGTGCAGTTGCAAGGGAGGGGTAGCCCTAGCCCTGCATGTCTTGGGGGCTTCATGTTTCTTCATCAGCCTTAATTTTGGGCAAAGATTGCCAAATGGGGCCCCAAACAGTTCTCCCAGGATCTTTCTCTCAGTCTATTCTCTCAGCCATATGATAAGTTTGATGTCATTCTCCATGAGGTGGATTCAGACCAGGTTGTCCTGCACCTCATCTGCATATAATTTTTAAAGGCTCTCAGGACTTGTAACAAGAACAACTGGCTCCAGTCATGAGTGGGGGCAAATGGATCCTTTCTGGGTGTATCTGGGGTACAAATATCCTGAGTAGTGGTTGAGCTGTGGGGTCACCATGACTTGAAACACTTGTTGACTCTGATGGGGTCCATCAGCTATATGGTAAATCATGAGCCTTTTGGCTTTGGAATTATATTATGCATAAAGTAATTTGTACTATATGTAAGTAGGTACAAACGTGCTGCTTAAAAGTGTGTTTATGGAGTACTTGTGCTAAAACTTGCAACAGTTTCAAAAAAAGGTAAAATGCATCAATTCAAGGTGAATTCAAGGAAAACCTCCGATAATTAGATTCTATACCTGGAAAATTATAAATAATTTATGAATTTTCCATAAAAAGAATCAAATTATTGCAGGGTTGTCTTATATTCAGGTATGCATTTATATTTAAGTAAATATGGTAATTGCTTGTGTGCCACGAGGGGCAGAGGTATTGAAGTGGGCATTAACCTTTGATTTTTGTGAGATGTTTTTAAGTGCAATCCAGGGATGCAGGAGGAGACAGTAAAGGAAAAACACTAACACTTCTGTCCCTTTTTTTTCAGCTAATTTTTTCTTTTTTGGAATAAAAATTCTTTCTGAGCCTATGAAGTTGACTGGGTAGAGGAGTCCAGGCACACTGTTACCTCCCCTGGTTCTCCTATATTCATGAGTTGCAGCACAGTATGTCCTCTGATCTTTCAGTCTGTTTCATAAAACCTTGACAAGGAATTCTGGTAAGTAAAGGCTATCAACCCCAGCTTTTCTGGACCTTTACCTTCTTCTTACTAAAAGGACTTTACAAGTTTCATGGCTTCTGCCCCCAACAACATTAAAATCATCGTCCATGTCATTTCTGATGCTCTGGTTGTTGCTATGAAAATATTTCATTGATCTTTGCCGATTGTTTGAAAGAACATATTCCTTGCTTCACTATTTTAGATCTCATTTCATAACTCTGGTTTTCTGAGCTCTCCTTTGACTTTATTTCTTTGTTTTGTCCACCTACAAAAAAAGGTGTTATAAAAAGGTTCTGCTGTCCTTCACCAGGCAGGTTCCTTCCATGTCTGTAAGCATTCATTCAAGGGTGCTGTGCATACATAATGGTAATTTACTTGCTGCAATACTGAATTCTAAGGCTCTAAAGAGCACTTTGACTGTTATACCTTTATGTAGTAAAGAAAAGAATGGTGTGGAGGAGGCGGACATTTTTCTAAAGGAAGTAATGATATCAGCTCTATTTCTTCATGCTTTTCTGCTCTTCCATAACTACCCTGACAAGCCTTTGTTTTCATAACATTCACAAAGAAATATCTGTTGGGAATTAAGCCAACATGTATTTTTTTTAATTAGAGGAAATGGTTGTTGGAAGGACCATTTTCTTTTTCAATTTGCAGTGTTATTTTTAAATAGGAAGCAGTTGTAAAAGTCCCTTGGTCTCTCGCTGGGATTTTGGTAAGTCCTGCACCAGAGACCTGCTATTGTTTTCTTCACCGCCTTCTGATTTTTCATAACTCTATCCAAATATCTGTTCTTTTTCCTCTCCCATTGGTAATTATTTAACATTCTGAAGCCAAAAAATCTAGAAATCTCTCTTTCATAACAAGAACAACTTGTTTGGCATAAGTGTTCTGCTTTAAGATTAATCATAATCCCACCATTTCCATACCCATTTCCCCATGTGCTCTACTTATGAACTAAGAAGATTTAGAACAGCCAGAAAGATTAGCCTTTGTACAACACAAGTTAAATTTTCTGTTTTCCCTTCAGTGAACAACCTTTTCTTAAGACCTTTTTGAGTATTATTGTTATTACAAGCAATTATTGCTAAAAACATTTATAATTTCTTTAATGAATCTTGAAACGTACACTCAAATTCACTATTATGAATATAAGGGTTAAAATTTAAACATGTGGGGAAGGAGGGAAAAGAAGAGTTTCCACACTACTCCCAGTGAGTAACTTGTGTCTATAGAATCTTTTCATAACATACATGAAATAATTTGTCAAGGTTAGTAGAAAATACCTGTCCATGCTGGTCAATGATAAAATGCTTTGGGTGGAAATTTTATTCACTTTGGGTACATCTATATGTGTGCTTTACTGCAGTCGACTAATTAGCTTTACAGTAAAATGTCACCATCTACACTTGCACTGATATTAGGGTGCAGTAAATTAATTAACTCTGTCCTGTCAGGGACAGTCCTATCTTATGGTGGAGTACTTAACTCCTCTGAAATGCATGTGTACATGGTGACAGGGGCTGGCTGAGACATGAAGGTACTCAAGTATGGGAGCTATTTGCCACCTGGTCCCACAGTCTAGCACCATCATGCTCTACCCAGCTCCTCTGCCACCTGATGCTGCCACCCAGAGCCCTGGGCTGAACCCCCAGGGTCCCTGCCAGCCCAGAACTTCTTAGTCCTAGCTCAAACTGCTGTGGCCTCAGGCACACATATAAAGACTGTGCCCAAGAGCAGCTGACTCTGGCACAAACTATGCCAGATTTTCTTATGTAAACTTAATGGCACATGTAGATACAGCCTTTATATACCTAAAGGTACATTTCCTAGCTCTGCAAGTGGTGGTTCTGAACAGGTTGCAGTTCTATTAGACCTGCACTGTGGATGCAAATGCAATAAACTGTGCACTAGCCAGGCATGTATGTAGCTATATATGCATGTACCTGAGAAAAAGTGGCAAGGAGGAGGTGGCAAGGCCTCCCATGTTTTAACTCTAACAGTTGAATGGTCAGGGTCATCACCCAGAAAGTAGAAGACACAGGTCCTTGGCTACCTTTGCACAGAAGAAGACTGAACCTGGATCTCTTTGATTTCCTAGCATAATGCTTTAGGCTAAGTACAGGTGTTCAAGAAGCCTGTGGTGGAAGTGTTGCCCAAGGATAAATCAGAAGTGAATAGAACAAACGTTAGTCCTTTGATGAAGGGGGAGAGTCCAGAACCTACCTTGGCTGGCCGAGGCCAGCAGATGGAGGGTGCTTTTGTATACCTTCAAGCATACTCTGAAGGCTCCCTGGAATTCCAAAGACTCCCAAATGGAGCCAAACAGGTGAGTCACCCTTGATTGGCTGCTTGGCACAAGCTACTACATCTCCAACCTGTTGCTGTCATGACTTGCTTATGCCTCCTTGTCCTGGCCTGTACACTATGTGAAACAACACCATTGCATTTCACCTTAAGTTTCAATGGTTTGATGGAACAGCGTTCCATTTTGATTTTCATTTCCATTCAAAACAGCTGTTCCATTCCATTCCATTGAAACAGAAAGGCTGTTTCAATGCTGTTTTGATGTTTCACTGAGGATGGGAAGTCAGCCCAACTGGGCTGCCTTCCCACCCCTGCTAGATCTTGCGCCGGGCATGGGAAATTAGGCCAGCTGGATTGACTTCCCATCCCCAGGGCTATGGCTGAAACATTTTGATTTTCGAAATGTTTTGACTAGCCTCATTTTGTTTTGAGGCTATTTTGACAGCCTTTGTTTCATTTCAATGTTGCTGTTTTAACTGCAAAATGAGTCAAAACGGTGTCAAAACAAAACAGCCAGCGAAATTTTGCACAGCCCTACTGTACACACACTGCCATGGTGTCCCATGGCACTATGTTCCATGGTGTCCCACTGCCCATGCCCAAACTAGGAGCTGTGGCAGGTCCTGCCTGTCTTCCTGTGTGAGTCTTGTTGGAGGCTGCAGGATGTCACAGCTGTTCACCTGGACCTTATGCAGCAGCAACATGCCAGAGCTTGCAGCCTCATGCCAATGAGTTACCAGTTGGCTGCCACATGCATGGCCATGCAGCACACCCTGGCCTTCTGCACACAGATAGAGAACCTGCAGACAAGGGGAAGACAAAGCCTTTGTGCAAGCTTGCAACTTTTAGTGATAAAAAATGAAGTATAAAAGGAAGCATTTTGGACCCTCTCCTCAGTCTCCTGGGCACTCACTCAAGTATATCAAGGGAGCTATGATAAGTCCTATGCCTGGACCCTTCCCTCCCTCAGAACTGTGAACCAAGTGGCTGCTCTCCACCTGGCATGGTGGAGACCATAGGTCCTGGCCAAGCTGCAGATGAACAGCACCTGCAGTGGGGCAGGAGAGGGTTGCTAGGAGGTAGGGTCCCTTTGCAGGCATTTCAATGGGTAATAACTCTGCTCCTAAACCAGGGTCTAGGGACCCTGGTTCCCATGGTGACTTGGCCCATTCCCAAGGTGGCCAGGGACTGACCACTCTGGGGAATGCTGCTGGTACTCCTAAAACACTCCCTTCCCCATGTTTTTCCCTCACAGGAGAACCATTTCAGCGGTGGGTCCCCGTGGGACAGGCATGTGGGTACCAACACTGCCAGGGTGAGAGACAGCTGAGATAGTGACATTCTTATGTGACCCTCCTCCCCATGCTTCCCTTTTAGGAGAGGCATTTTGGCCCTACATTCCTGATGACCCATGTATACACTCCCAATGTTCTTGTGATGAGAGTTGTCTGGTACCAGAGGAATGAGCTTTTCTGGTTCTCCTGGGGGAGAACCCAGATGATATACTATGTTCCTGCTGCTCAGTATGGTCCCCTGTAAATCTTGACAAGTGGAGGTGGACCATCTGCTTTGACAGTGTGCTAGGGAACCTCAGATTGCCATTCAATGTGAGACTCTCCCTTGAGTTTTACCTGTGGCTCTCCCATAATGAGCTGACATGCAAGGAAGAGTTTCTGAGGTGGTGAGGGGAGAGGTTACTTTCTTTTAGGGGCTGAGATGGGAGCACAGTTGCAGGAGGGGTGGTAGGGGTTACCCTGAGGGGTCAGTACAGTGAGTGCCTGTGCCATGAGAATCAGAATCAGCCATTTCCCATTGAACTTCAACCACAGACTGATCAGAAGGGAGGGGTAAAAGTGCTGTTGGATCACTTGCCAGCCTATCCTCATATGTAACCTGAGAGATGCCCTGGCAGTGAGAGCTAAGTGGCTGAGATAAGTTTCCACATGGGATTCCTTCCATCAATGTGTCCCTTTCCTGGAGTGGGAGGGAGAGAGAGAGAGAAGGTTGGAGGGAGGGGTATAGAAGAGGTATTTTTTCTCATTCCTGCTATACCACAACTGCAGTACTTGTCATAGTACTCGTACTTGTCACATAGCTATGCCCCTGACCTTAGGGTGCTCTCTGCCGGAAATGCTTTTTACCCTCTGCCTGATGAGCTCAATAAATCCTATAGTTGTCTTTCTGAGTGCACTGGGAAGAGGGGGAGCTGTTTATGCACAAGTGATTGGCTAGCTGTACGAGAACTCAGTTCTCCCATGACCCTGAGAGATACAGCATTGTGGTGTCAATTAGGCATATTTATGTTCCCATTGAATGGGACATGGTTTCTTAAGTGCCTGGGACTGGGTGAGAGAACCTTGGCACCTCAGCTGGGCTGGGAGGACAGGGGTGGGGGAAAAGTGAGAAGAGGAGGTTCCTACTTGTTGCTGAAGAAGAAAAACCTTTTTGGAACTTCCTGGCTGGTTGGCCTCACACTGTGCATGGGGTAGGGTGGGGTAATTCAACCTCCCCCTATACCCCACCATCCCTGCTGTACCCCCTTCTACCCCAAACCTTTTGTAGACTTCTGAACCACAATGGCCCTAGAGAGGGCTATGACCACAAGGAATGGCTGGTAGCAGCTGAGGTTCCTCTTCTTCCCTTTTCTGCCTCAGGGGCTCTGCATATCCTCTAGGGCCTGGGTCCCCATCCTGGTCATGTGGAGCTATGGCAAACCTTAACATCCCAAGCTGAATGGCATCCTTGCATGGGGCCTAATTCATCAGAAAAAGTGTGGCAAGGGCTGGCCATGAGTCCTGGGGGCTGTGCTGGTGCAGCAGTCACTGCACTAGTATTGGGGGAGGGAAGTGGGGCTGGTATGCTGTCTGCACCTCTGGGAGGGGTGCAATGATGTGTAACAGGATTGGGTCCAGAACATCCATGGTCTCTGTGTGGGGAATAGTGTCCCAAGACTTCTTTTTGTCACCTCTTCCACTGGTGGAGCTCCTGCTGGTCACTTGTCCAGCCCACCCATGGCACTGTAGGTGTGGGGGATTTCAACAGCCCTGTTCTTGGTAAGGAAGTGGAACAGATCCTTGTAGAATGGCATGCTTTACCTCTGGCCCCTGGACCTTTTGTTACTGTCAAGCGCGCTTCTTCAGCACTATGGTCTTTGCGAGGCATTGTGACCAGTCTCTGTTGTAGCCCCATGGCTATATCAGCAGAGCAATGTGCTTGAATTAATCTCTGATGCAGTGGCCTTTTTGAGCTGGCACTGGATCTCTTCCTCACACCAGATGGTGATGAGATCCTTTAAATCTCTGATCTCCCAGTTACATGCCTGAGTTTTGCTGGTGGCTGAGGATGAGGCAGGTTTGTCCATGGTTTGTGGAGGTGCCTGTGTGGTCTCAGTGTCCATGAGTGGGTGAGCATCTGGCTGTGATGGGATGGTTGGAAGCCTGGAAGGGTAGATGGATGGATGGAAGGTCTGGAGGATGCACTGAGGGGTGATTCTTGGCATGTGGCTCTTGCTCTCACTTCAGCTGATTGTGGCCCCTGCTCCAATGCCACCTGGGCTCTGCTGCTCAGGTGACTTCCACAATCTCAACATTTTCAGCAGCTTCTAAAAAACACCTTGTGATTCTGGCAATGCCTCATGCCCTGCCCAGTCTGTAAATTTCAAGGGTCCTCAGCTTCCACCATGGCAACTGGCTATAGCTCACATGGTCCTGAAGTTTCCAGGGTTGTTTGCTTGCTGGCCCCAGATTGGAGGTTAAGTGACCCCCCACATGCCTTTGCACTCTAGGACCCTGTAGGTGGGAGCCAAAAAAGTTTTCAGCATGTCAGGTGCCTATAAGCTGTGTACCTTCTGGCCATGCCTGAGCCATAGAGGCTACAGAGTTGGTTCTGTGAAGCCCCAGTGCCGATCTCCTGGCCCCTGCCACCAAGTTCCTACTGGTGGGGGAAGGAAGGCATGCTGGGGGCTGGGTGGCCAGGTGCCTGGCCCTAGGGCTTCCTGGGAGGGTGTGCAGGTGCCAGGGCTAGGCCCCTGCTGGCCTGTGCCCACATACTGGCGGTTCATCCAGGCTCTGCATCAGTTCCATTGGGTGCTTTGTGATCAGATGAGGGTATGTGGCTTGGAGATGAGGTTGGCACATTGCTGGGTCTGGTGCAGGAACAGAGACCCTTTGCCACCTCCTTCTCCCTCCGCACTAGGCTGCAGCTCACAGCTGACCATGATCTGAATAAAATAAGTGAATGAATGCAGCAGTCTGTCATGTGCTTTATGCGCAACAAAGGTAAGTTTAGGTTGAGATAAGGAGTTAAGAGCAAGTGTAGCTAACAATGTTTCAAAGATCTGTGCAGTAAATACCAATTTTTCAGACCCCTTCACATTTGCAGTGTCCTCTGATACTGCAAACACTGGGATATTTCTGCTACAGACATTCCTCGGTGCTTATGTGTGGCTGTGTGGCTAATGAGAGCTTTATGAAATGGACAGGAAAAACAGCTCAAGGTCATTGGTTTCATTGCTACAAGAATTTCATTCTGCCTGTCCCAGAGAAACTTGTACCTAGGATTTTTTAGATTGGCTGCTATTACAAACATGGAAAACTAGCCTCAGACTTTTCTGACTTTTTCACTTGGACAGATATTTCACAAAGAGTTTAGGACAGAGATATTGCTTCAGGTCACTAATTAACAGTCACATTAGAAATCCAGTTTCTCCATGCAAAATGTGGAATACAGCCTTTTGTAAAATGGAAGATATTGGTTTGCAGACAAGTATGAGTGAAATGGACATGCACAATGTTACTCATTTTGACAGACTGTTTTTAAGATAAAAACACAGAGAAATAAAGGTTGTGTCCTTGTTGGCGACTACTAGTATGAAAAGGCTGCATTTCTATTCGCTAAAAATGAATGGATACTGAGAACAAAATTAACAACAGATATTGGCAGCATGGTTCAGAAATGCCAGTGGAAAGATTTCTAATCTTTGCTGCCAAGAAGGTGAGATCTAGCAAAGGAATTTTAAAGCTCAGGAAATAAAACTTCAAAAATGTCCAGTTCTCATTGCTTCCAATTTCCTATTCTGGGGATGAGCCTGGTGGAGGTCTGGCTTGGGAAAGCACATGCTGTCCCCTCCTACAGCCATACATGTTGAAGTACATAAGTGCTAATGTACATTTGGGCATGTTCAAGTATATTTTTATAGCAATAGGAGTTGGGGTTCCTGTCTAGTGTCTACACCAGGGACTCTGTAACAACATTTGAAAAACAGCATTATTTGGCAATGTTACAGAACTATTATGTACATTGGTAGAGGCTGGGGTTTATTTTGGTTATTTATTACCAAAATAAACTTTTTGCCATTCTGAAGCATGTTAAATAGCCAGTATTTAAACATAACATTATATCAAAAGTCTTACGTCCATTAGGGAAATTGTATTCAACAAAAATCAGTGCATATGAATCAATTCTTAAGACAGGTTAACTGTGAACAAAAGCAACCCTAGTTCTGTGAGTCTACCATAGCTGCTGAACCACATTTGGCACATGCTCAACTTCACCCATGACAGTATACAATAAGAGAAATTCAGCATTAAGCAGTTTTCTCTGTACAGCTGGATCTATGCTAACCAGAGGGAGGTTGCAGGCCCAGGGGCTTCACTGTCAGTGACAGTCTAGGGACTCTCGGGCAGACCAGATGAGCTTTGGCTGAGGTTAGAGCACCACCCTGCCGGGGGGGAGGGCCGGCGGTGAGCAGGATGCTGCAAAGCCCTATGGGATGCTAGTAGAATGTGACCTAACATGAGTCGCAATGGGATCTGGTACACAGGTGTGCAATACAGAGCTGTAACCTACAGTGCTGTACTTTGATACCACACCCATCCAGGGTTATCTTAGAGCGGGATCCACCATTTTAATAGTTCTCCGTGTGTCCTAACTGTCTGTTTAGTTATGGCTACAGAGTACTTTCTGCACACTTATCATGCAGTCAGTGTAATAATGCCTGTACCTGGCCCTAATCACCAGGCCGTACATTAAGTATTATACATCATTTTTTCTGAAGCAAAGCCACTGCATCTTATATTTAATAGCCATTGGATAAAATGAATGGAGAGCAGTACATTAGGATTGCAACCTGTGTACAAATGCCAAAAACCCAACTTAGATGGCTGGAAGACTTCTCTCTAGGAGCCTAAGAAGAAATAGAATTTTGCCCTTTGTTTCTTCAACCAGGGAACAAATACATGTTGTAGGTTTGTGTTTTATTTTTAAAGAGAACTTTAGTGCTCCTGATAAGGTCTGTGATTTTTTTCCCCCAGAGAAATGGTATGACATAAATAATAGTACAGTACAGTATAGAATCTTTCTGTTGCTTCAAACTTCCTTAACCTTGAGCTAGAGCTACAATATCTTACAGTAGGTGGGTAGCTCAGGCTGCCTGTTCCATCCTTAGTATCTTTGCTTGGACAAGCATCAAGGGACTTCTGTGGAATATTATTCAGTGCAACCAAAGCCACAACATAATTTCATATAAATGACACATTTCCACTAAATAATGGTAAAATGATATTACTCTGTGTTCATTCAATTCAAATCACTTTCAAGCCAGACTCTGTGATAACATAACCTCATTCCTTATGATCAGTTTTCTGAACCAACTAATTTGCACCATTTTCTGACTTGGAAATAATTCATATGTCTTTATTTTTAAGCAATCATTTTCAGATCCAAGCATGTCAAATCTATAAGAAACTGCTTAAGTTAAAGAACATGTGCATTCTGCCCCACCTCCTCAGCATGTTCAAAGATCTGACAAAAAGGGACAAATTCTTAAGTTCTTAAGCAATTGCTCTGCAGCCTTTCCTTATTGATAATTTAATCATATTCCTTCTTTCCCAGATTAGTAGGTGCTCTTTCTCCTTTTATCACTGCTGATTCAGTTCAGCAAAGGAAGCATGTATGTGTATAAAGCCAAAAGATATAAAACAAGCAGTTTGAAGCTGTTAGTGGTATTATCTAGTGTTTTAAATGTATGGATCTTCTACTATATGTTTAGTACATAGTCTAATGCCATATAATGGGCTAGTCTAACACCATATAATGGGCTAACATATTCTATTCATTTTGTGAACAAATAATGAGGAACAAGTTCATTTTTATTGATTTATATGTGATAAATGCTTAGATTAAATGGAAAAAGAAGATGCAATAAAAATGATCCAGGGTTTGGGGGAGAGAACTTTGAAGTGAGATTATCCAGATTAGATAAAGATTATCATATCTTTGTAAGGAGAAGACTGAAGATTTCAAAGATGTGAGTAAGTTAGACCACATATGTGATCCATAAAGAAAGAAATTAACAGTGACAAATGGCTGTAGTTTTTCATTTAAAAACATGAGGTCATGGATTTAAACCAAGAAAGGTCAACACACTAAACAGTTTGGGTAGAGTTTTCCATATAGAAAGGTGGTCATAATATGTGCTGCACTACTAAAGCCAGCAGTGTAAGTAATCATATACAGTTCATCAGTTTAATAAGGTACTTGATGCACTTTTGGAAAACAACACAAAAAAGAAGACACAGTTATTACAAAGATATGTGCAGAATTAATCTATAAGGCAATAAGTCCTGGCATACATAAGAGGAGGTTGGGGGTAGGTCTGCAGCACTGTAGAGATTCTGGATAGCACTGTGGTTCTCTTCTCAGGCCACTCAAAGGGGCTGACATATCTTAGACAGCCACTCAGGGCTGTCTACATTGTGGTGATGGGCCACCCAGGGCTTGAAGGGCACCAGGACTTAAACCTTCCTGGCAGTGGCTTAGTTGATTACAGCAGTTAAGTTTACCAAGGCATTTTGGCAAGGAGAATACAAATAACATCGTAAATATAAATACCACCTTGTGATAATCATCACTTTGTAGTGGCACATATTGTTGGCAAGATCGATTTGCATTTCCTATTTAACAACGCAAATGGGCTTTCACCACCGGTTTTTATGTTCTATTAAGAAAGCGACACATTGCTTTTTTAATGTGCATATTAAATGACCACATTGTCCCTTTTCAGCAACTTTACACAAATAGGGAAGAATTTTATTTGTTTTAACAGACACATTAAATTCCTGTTGGCTAAATTGAGCACATGGTTGAGATTCTTTGAAGGATATTTTTATTTTCTGTAACCATTTTTGTGTTTGGGAAGTTAGTCAGAAAATAATCCTGAAGATGCCCCTCCTTGTAAACCTGAGGCATAATTCCATATTCATTAAAAGGATAAAAGGAAACCATTTCTAGGATTTTTAAAGGAATATCACAAACAATTTCTGTAGATTTGTGCAAAAGCATCTAAAAGGTGTGCACAGTGGTGTCTTTGCTTGTCCATGGGTGGATTCAAGATTTTAAAAAATGGGGGTGCCAAAGCACTGACTTATGCTACAGGAGTAGGCTGTACTCCTGCTCTCAGCTCCCAGCAAAGGAGGCTTAGCACACTATGGGAACAACAGATATTCTTTCTAAGTACCCAAATCTGGTAAGACTCTCCCCCTGGTCTCAGCAACCTTCCTTTCCCCTCTGTGCTTGTGACATCTTCCCTCCTCTCCAAATCCATTTTCCACCTCTATTTATGGCTCTTGGCTCAGAAGGAGAGACTTACGTGCTACCACCAATGCTGTCCTGGCCACTCCTGCCCTGTTGCAATCACAGCTTCAGCAAGAGGTTTTGTGAGCTTAGCCTGGGACAGTGGTGGGTGTTCCCAGGCTGTTAGGAAGCACCCAGCATGGTGGGAAGAAACAGCCAAGGAGGGACAACTTACCCACTGAGACACCACCAGTAGGTGCATCAACATGAGATGGTTCCTGCAGAGTTGCCTAACTAGCTCCACATAAAGCGTCACTGGTCTACATGAACGGTGCTATTAGGCTGGACTAACTAATTAACTCTGCCATAGAAGAGTATGTTGCTCAACCCAAGTACTAGTCTATGGTGGAGTTATTTACTTCACTGCAATGCATGTGTAAATGGTGACCAGGGCTGGCTGGGGCACATGGATGGTACAGTGCAGGGCTGCCTACCAGATAGTCCTGCACTGTAGCGCCCTTGTGCCCTAGCCAGTCCCTCTGTAGCATGTTAAGCTAGGCAGGAGCAGCCCTGGACTGGAAAACTGACCCTGCAGTCTCCCTACTAGCTGGGGCTGCACTGCCCCAGCTCAGTGTTCTGCAGTCCTGGGTGCATGTGTAAACACTGCATCCAGGAGCAATAAACTCTTGTACAAACTGTACTGGAGTTTATTGTCTCACATTAATATTCATGTGTAGATATGCCCACGGCTACTATCTCCAGCTTACTGCTGAGACCAGCTCCCTATGAAGCCCAAAAGCTGCAGTGGAACAGGAGTGGCTCTAGAGCTCTCTCCTACCCCCTGGGTCAGCCAGAGTGTATGGGGGAGGGAAAGGAAATGGACTTGTCTCTGAATATTAAGGGGAGGAGCGGGGTGCCAATGGAAGGAGAGTCCTACCTGATTCAGGGACTTAAAAATTATCCATGGCCACTGCTCCAACATTGTGGTCCAAAGGGATGTGTGACTGTGCCACTGGATCCTTGCTAATCTGCTCTGAACTTGTCTCCATAAAATTTTGCCTGGTATTGGTTAAGTACTAAAATGGCTAAAATCAATTTTCTATTTATTTTAATCATGAAAGTAAAAATATATATTCTGATTTTGCCCCTATTTTCAAAAGTGTCAGCACTTCAGTTTTGGGATCTTGGGCCAGATCAAATTGACTTTGTAGGGGCCTCCAATATTAGGGTCTAGTTAGATGTTGTAGCAACATCCAACATTAGGGTCTTGTTAGACGTTGCACTTTGAGCTGCACAGATGCTGATTGGTGTTAGTGCTAGCTCAAGATTAGAGCAGTCCCACCTTAAGCCTAAAAATCATCTGACTGCCTTTGACCTGCACAGCTGCACCATTTTTTTCTGTTTTTTTTTTATGAGCCCTTGGTAAAAAAAATGGGGAAAAAAAACTGGCACAACACATACTTGGGCAGCACATGCTGCTGAAAAGTGGAGCCAGGCTGCCTGGAGCCATCCTCCACTGCCAGCCAAGCTCCATGTGGCAGAATTGCCATGTCTGCAGCCCTGGGAGGCCCCCAAGGACTCCAGGTAAGGTTGCTAGGGCTAGCACAGTGCTGGCCTCAGCCTCTCCTACTCCACCCAGGACAACTTGAAACACACCAAAGTGCACAGGGCACAGGTGTTCCCTGGGGACAAGTAGCTGGG
Source organism: Crocodylus siamensis (assembly GCF_052110815.1). Lineage (NCBI taxonomy): Eukaryota > Metazoa > Chordata > Crocodylia > Crocodylidae > Crocodylus > Crocodylus siamensis. The sequence continues at coordinate 86,124,031 of NC_143396.1, read as the reverse complement.
GTGCAAGGTGTGCTGCTGCTACTTGTCCCTGAGGAATCAAACATTCCCAGGGACAAGCCCATAGGGACTTGTTACAAAGTAATTTTGACAGTTCCTGAAGCTCTTAACACCTAGATTCTCCTCACATTAACACCTGAAAGTAGTTTTAAACACTTGTTATGTGTCTTAAAGTTATGCCACTTCAGGGCAGGATTATCTCTGATCCATGTTATCCAGCTTGTTTTACACTAATAATGGGAGGAAGAGGTTCTTACCTTTCACCCCTCCAGGCAAGTGTGGTTTCTTTAAACTCAAACTGGCACTAACACCAATCAATATTTGTGTGGGTCCCAGTGTAAGGTGTAAAAAGGCCCTTACAAATGTGTATTTAGCTGTGTATATCCAGGTTTGTGCCTGCCCTTTGAGTAAGTTCAGTCAGGCTAGGCAATGAAACAGGATTATTCAAATATACATATTAAGCCAAGTGAATTCCAAAGTTTTATTTGCACAAAAATATATGACTTTTTGGAAAGCAGAGCACTTCTTCTACCTTTTAGGTCAATAAGCTACTGGTCAAGGCATATGATCTGGCAGCAAGATCCCATGTTTTAGCCATTCTCCACTATGGAAGGTGAACAGCTTGAACCTGTCTCAGCAGAGATCATCATTTTTCAACTCTCCTCTTAAAGCTGGCCCACTGGCAAGCCCAGAGATGAAGAGATGTGGGCCCAGGAGAAAATATAAAAGTCAGAGGGTATGTGTTTCAATGAAATGGATCCTTCCCTCAGAGGAGTTGGGCCCTGGGTCTATGCTTCCAGAGTGGTAGAAGTCTTTCAGTAGTGCTGTTGTTGCATTGTATCCAATGAATATGAAAAGCAAAGCTAATAGGGCCAGCTTCAAGAGAAGGGTGAAAGGCCTAAGCAGTGTTTAGCTTGTGGTGTGTCAGAGCACTTGGATGAGAAGCTGGAGATGTAGGTTCAAACACCTTCCAGGGTGGGGGTCTAGAACCTGTGTCTTCTGCTTCCTGAGCAAGTGCCCTGACAACTGGGTTAAATAAAAGTAGGATCCTTAGCCTGTGACAGAGAAATAGAATCACAAACTTTGCCGAAGTGTTAAAATGGTAGTTATATGGCTTTCTATGTTTCATTTAGGTACATAAAGCAAAATAGGATTTATACCCTCGTATTCCCCGGATCTTATACAGCATAAGCTTTTGTGAGCTCACTTTATCCAATGCTGTGAAAGGACATGCACAGATCATAGTATCAAATAGAAATACAAAAGATGGAAGGGAGGGAGGGAGATGGGTAGTGCTAGGAGAGGCAAACAAGTCACAAACCTATAGAACAAAAGGGGCACAAGAACTGATCCAGGTAATGGGGCAAGAATCTGTAGTCCCTTTTTAGACCATACTTAATACGATACTATCCGTGGGTGATTGTTTAGCAATGTTGCATTCAAGGTAGTTTTAAAATTTTGGTGTTTATAAACAGCTACCCTGAGATTAACATTGTAATGTCATAAAATCATGGAAAATTAGGGTTGGAAGGGACCTCAGGAGTTCATCTAGTCCAACCCCTGCTCAAGGCAGGACCATCCTGAACTAGATCATCCCAGCCAAAGCTTTGTCCAGTCAGTTCTTAAAAACCTCCAAGATTGGAGAGTCTACCTCTCTGAATAGCTTGTCCCAGCGTTTTACTACCTTCCTAGTAAGAAAATTCTTTCGAATATCTAACCTAAACTTCCCTTGCAACAATTTGAAACTGTAGCTCCTTGCTCTGTCTTCTGCCAGCACTAAGAAGAGTTTAGCTCCATCTTCTTTTGAACCCCACTTCAGGAAGTTGAAGGCTGCTATTAAATCCTCTCTCAGTCTCCTCTTCTATAGACTAAATAATCCCAGTTCCCTCAATTTTTCTTCATAAGTCATGTCCCTCAGGCCCCTCACCATTTTTGTTGTTCTCCACTGGACCTTCTCCAATTTTTCCACATCCTTTCTGTAGTGGAGGTCCCAAAACTGAGCACCATATTCTAGATGTGTCCTGTCAGTGCTGAATAGAGGGGAATGCTCACTTCCCATTATCTGCTGGCAACAGTCCTACCAATGCAGCCTAGTATGCCGCTACTCTTCTTTGCAACAAGAGTGCACGGCTGGCCCATATCCAGTTTATTGTCCACTGTAACCCCCAGATCCTTTTCTGCAGAGCAACTGCCCAGCCAATCAGCTCCCAACGTGTACTTATACATGAGATTGTTCTGTCCTAAATGCAGGACTTTGCACTTGTCCTTGTTGAACCTCATGAGATTTCTTTTGGCTCAAACCTCCAATCTGTCTAGGCCACTCTGAATCCTAACCCTACCCTCTAGTGTATCTCCTACTCCCCCCATCTTGGTGTTGTCTGCAAACTTGCTGAAGGTGTACTTTAGGCCATCTTCCAGGTCTTTGATGAAGATACTGAACAAAACCAGCTCCAATACCAACTAGACATTGATCTGCCAGCTAGACATTGAGCCATTGATTATTACCCTCTGAGCCCAATGCTCCAGCCAGTTTTCTACCCACCTTACAGTCCATGCATCCAGCCCTTATGTCCTTAGATTGGAAGGAATCTATAGATGTCTATGGAATGTCCATGGAGGTTAAAATGTCCTGCCACAGGCTTTGGTGTCTTTCTGGAGTTGATGTCAAATGGATGTTCATTCATTCTTTCACATAGAGAGCACCCTGTTCGTCCAATGTAGACAGGAGAGGAGCACTGGCATATCTGAAATTGGTAGATGTGCAAAGGAATGAACCTCATTATAATCTATGTTATTTGGTCGAGTAATGATGTGATTTGTTTTGACAACAAGACACAATTTGCATCTGGGCCCATTGCAAGGCTTGGTACATCAGTGAGACTAAGAGTTAGGAAGATTGCTTCTTGAGAGTTGCTGTTTTGAGTTTGGGAGGCTCTCTGTAAGCAAGGGCATGGTTACCTTAGACCCTTTTACAGTATGGGTTGGAAGTCATTAATGCATCCAAGGTGTTCAAGCTAATAACTACAGATGATAACCCCAGAGATTTTATTGTCCTTGTCCAGGGGTTGGAATTGTAGTTGATTACAACAAGGTCTGAGTTGATGATTTGTGTAGCTACATTTTCAGATTGTATTGTAACTGTAGGAATCCCTACTCCAAAACCTTCATGTGTGTGTCCCAATCAGTACAATCAAAGCAGATACAGTTGTAACCACTTGGCTGCAGACAATGGATCTAGTGGAGTGTTTAGGAAGGAAGATGGTGACATGAATAGTTGTGGCACTTGGTGGGTTTACAATACAATTTGTTGGTGAAGTGGCCATTGCAAACCTTCAGAATGGTGTCTAGGAAGTAAATTTGCTGGGTGGAGTATTCCACAGTTAGTTTGATGGAAGTATGGATATTGTTAAAGTCATGGTGACATTTCTCTAGCGATTCCTTCCCATGTGTCCATGTCATGAGTCTACCCAATATCAGGGGGTGAGTTGTGGTGGAAATGGATTTAAAGATATGTCATAACTAAATTATCATATGGGGGGAGGGGGGCATAGGTGTGCCCATGACAGTGCCATTCACTTGTAAGTATAGGGAGTCCCCAAATCTGAAATAGTTGTGTGTGAGGACAAAGAGCAAAAGTTTGATGGGAACAGAAGCAGTGTCCTCATCAAGACTAATGTCCTTTATGGCTTGTAATCTTTCCTTATGGGGGATGTTGGTGTACAGCAATGTGACATCCATGGTAGCTAATATGGTGATTGCTGGAAGCTTGTAAACAGATCCCAGTTTCTTTAAGAAATCTGTGGTGTCTTTCAAATAGTGGCAGCTTCAGTTGCATATAGGAATTGGATAGAGACAACATAACCAGAAACTGCCTCCATGATACAGCCAATGCCAGAGACAACGGGGCATCCAAGTTGTCAGTTTTGTGGATGTTGCATAGTAAGTAAAAATTGCCCAGTCTAGGTTCTTGGGAAGTGAAAGCATTAATTCTCTCCTATGTTTTTAGAGGTGGCATCATTAAGAAGTTGTTAAAGGTGCAAATCAGCCCTGCCTTCTGTCTGACATTAGACTAACAGAGCACTTTCCCAGATCTTGTATGAACTCTGTAAGGAGTTAACTATAACCATGGTGGTGTATGGGTTGATGTTGGTGGTGGACGGGTCGATGTCAACCTGGGAGGGTATGGGCAGTGGAGTCCCCCAGGGCTCGGTCCTTGGGCTGGTGCTGTTCAACATCTTTATTAGCGACCTGGACGAGGGTGTGGAGTGCACCCTGTTCAAGTTCCTTGATGACACCAAACCGTGGGGTAAAGTGAATACACCAGCAGGCAGGGACCGCATCTAGGCACACCTGGATAGGTTAGAGAAGTGGGCAGATCTGAACAGGATGCTGTTCAACAAGGACAAATGCAGAGTGCTGCACCTGGGGAGAGGGAACCAGCATTATGGTTATAGGTTAGGGGCTGACCCTCTCGGCAGTACACAGGCAGAGAGGGATCTTGGAGTCATGATTGACTCCAGGATGAATATGAGTCACCAATGCAATGAAGCAATAAGCAGAGCCAACTGCACCCTGTCATACATCAACAGGGGCATCACTAACAGGTCCAGAGAGGTCTTGCTCCCCCCTCTATGTGGCACTGGTCAGACCGCAGCTGGAGTACTGCGTCCAGTTCTGGGCACCGCTCTTCAAGAAGGACGTGGAGAACCTGGAGAGTGTCCAGAGGAGGGCTACTCGTATGGTTGGGGGCCTCTGTGGCCAGCCCTATGAGGAAAGGCTGAGAGACCTGAATCTCTTCAGTCTCTACAAGAGAAGACTGAGGGGGGATCTTGTGGCTGTCTACAACCTTATCAGGGGCCACCAGCAGGGACTCAAGGAAAGTCTGTTCACCAGGACCCCCTTTGGAGTCACTAGGAACAATGGCCACAAGCTGAGGGAGGACAGGTTTAGATTAGATATTAGGAAGCACTACTTCACTGCCAGGGTGGCCAGAGCCTGGAATAGGCTTCCCAGAGAGGTGGTGCTCTCACCTTCCCTGGAAATCTTCAAGAGGAGACTGGATAGGCACCTGGCTGGGGTCTTATGACCCCTGCCACCCCCAGCGCTCCTTTCTGCCCATGGCAGGGGGGCGGACTAGATGATCTGTCTAGGTCCCTTCCGACTCATTGATTTTATGATTCTTTGATCTTATAGACAGCCCTAGGCAGAGGGAGATATTTGAATTCATTCAAAAAAATTCAGGAGGATCAGGGTGCAAGAGTGGTGATTTTGTCATTTCAGATTCCAGACAGCTTAGAGGGTAAACTTTTAATACTTTTAATATACGTGATAGTATTCCCAAGTCACTCTGGGTAGGCAGTTCATTCAAAAAGCCCAAGGCTGAATCAATCTGTTACGTGGTTTTCTGTACGCAGCGTAGTTTAGATTGGTAGCAAACAGAACACACATTTGCCCTTTGGTGCAGCGGGAGGAGGGAACAAATCTTAGGTTGGGTTTTACCATTTTAAAGTCAGTTGATGTGTGCCGAACTTCTGTTCTGAGTATAGACTGGTTTCTGATCACTTATACCAGTAAAAGTGTAATGTCTGTACCTGGCCTTTTTCATGGGACCCACTAATCTAGGAGCTAGAGCATTCAGAGACAAGAGTTTTGGATTTTAGTCCCTCTTTACCTTCAGAGGACAAAAGGAGAATGACAACAGAGGCAGCTTGACTCTCTACGCTGCATCGAGGACTGTTTAACATTTTACAGTAGAGATTCATTGGTCAAAATGCAGATATTATGGATGTACCTTTTCTCTAGATTTTATACAGGCAACAACAGGAAACACTTTAAAGTAGTATGAATAATCAATGTGTGCAATAATTAACTCATGAAACTGTGCGTTTCTTACTGTTATCTTTATTTTCCATCCACCTCTTCCATTCTTTTGCTTATGGTAATTATTGGTACATCTGAATTTAGTTATATTATAAACTGTTTGAGGCAGAGATCATATCTTCAGATATCTTTCACAGTACTTAGTTTAACAGGGCTCTTATACTAACAAGGCCTCTCAACACTACTGTAATATATTTATTATATAACAGTATTACCTGAGGTATCACTTTGCAGTAACTTAAAAAATGCTGACTTCTAGACCTGGATGCTGTTTTGATGAAAATATGAAAAAGAAAGGATTTAATGGCATTTCATACTTAAATTTTACAGTGATGTCTGTCTAAAGAGTGCAAATTTTTTTTAAAGTCTGGCTAATTCTCTGATGAGGCAGTTCATTAATGCTTTAATTTACAGTGCAAAAATATGCCGGAAATTACACTTCAGTAGCAGACAGTTTACTAACGTGTTGTAACTAGCTTTTCTTTAGAACAATTAGATTATCCCCAAACACATTACATTTGAAATTACTCAGAAATCTCTCTTCCTCTGCACACAAAAGGAATTACAGCTGATACAATCTCCCAGTGATGCTTTGATTAGTGCAAAGTAATCACATGGCTCCTTCATGTTTACTCTGGAAAATGTTAATAGATCTGATTGGGATTTAAATATTTAGAGTAGAAATGAAATTTTTATGGTTGCCATGGGGACCATGGAGAAACAAGCTGTAGCAGCCTTACAGTAAAGACAGCTTTGGAGGAAAAATGACATTTAGTACATAAGTGCCAGCATATGCTTTGTCTACTTTCTTCAGCTGTAGAAATGCCTGTACTTTGGCTCTATTCCTGCAAGATGGTGAGTGCCTTCAAATCCTTATCACCAATTTTGTTGTCATTTATGTTATGGTAAATCTGGAAGCATAATATTTATTTATTGCTTCTGTATAGTTGTCCCTGATTTTCTCTGGTGCTAACATGAAGAATTTAGCTGCCGGCTTCACTGATAACGAAGGGTATCCAGAATTCTGTGGGATCTGACCCTTACTTTGCTTTGTGTTGAAAAAAAAAAAAACCTCCCACAGGGGAAAATAACACAAATGTATACTTTTTGTTTCCTTGGGACCTTAGCTGAATATATATTTTTTTCTATTGTTGCCATTTTGTGCTTTTTTGGATAAAAAGCATTTGTGAAATAGGAAGAACATTCAAGTCGGAATTCACGTAGACATGTTACTGTCACTTAGCACAAGAGTGCCGTTGGGAAGAAATACCTACCAACCAGAGATAACCACTGAAGAGGGCAGTGTACAAAGAGTCACACTGCTATGAGTGGTGCAGTGTACTTCCTCTTTATAACTATCCGGAAGAGCTTTGACTCCCTCTATTCTCTGTTCCTCTCTGTCTTTTCTGGGGCACCTGGGGAGAATGAAGGTCTGTCTGGCCTTGAGCAGAACATGCATAGGCAGGAAAATGGGAAAGCTGCTTTGTTTTTGCTCTTCCATCCACTCCACAAACCAGCATGTAGGGGATGCCGGAGTCCACACCTCAGAGAGACATATTGCACTTCCAAAATGTGTTCTGTATTCAACTGAAAATTAATGGCTCACAAAAAATTAAATAAATCTAGTATAAAATGCAACCCTCCCTCTCCCTGAATCATGAAACACCTAATTTATGTATTAATTTAATGATCAGAAGTCATTAAATGAACATAGTTAAATCATAGTGCTGTTATGGATAACTCCATTTGGTTTTCAAGTTCAAGATAAAAGCCATTTAGTAAGTTACAATGGAGCCATTACCGGTTTGTTAAACAGCTTCCTCTATTTGTAGCCGATGGAATTATTTTACTCATAAATTTAATGGACAAATATTGATACTTACAATTAGGCAAGTTACATCACCAGGTAAAGTTCACTGGAACTCCAGGTAATCTTATCAGTTGATAAATATTATGGCCAAGATCCTGAGCTGTAAGCAAGAATTTGGAGTGCAGTTCTAGGGGCAGGCACACATGTATGCTTCTTTCAACAGTCCCAAATCTGCTCTGCAGAAAACTGTTACATCCCAAAGGTTGCTGTAATCTATGCGAGTTTTCAACAGTCCCAAAGCAGGATCTAGTAACTGAGATAGACTAAGTAGTTAACTGGATTAGTGGATTTTTAAAAAATGCCTGTATACTTTAATTCCATTGGATTGTCACCATTAAAAAAATTACAACTCTTCTATAGGAACATCCCTGTACTTCCTTCAATACTTACTTAAAAGACAGTTAGCTTTGAGGATCCAACATTTGGTCAACCCTGACTTTTTGCCATTTGGGGCAGCTAAACATCTAATATCTATAAATACTTCAACATGTCTTGGGGCTGATGAAAAAGGCTGAGCAAAAGGCTGAGAAGGATTTAGAGGCAGAGGGTGCGTCTACATGAGATGCTACATTGTTGTAGTGATGAGCTATGGCGACGTAGGCCATTGCTACTACAACATAGCATTGGTGGGCACAAACCGTGATGCCACGTAGTGTTGGTGGGCACAAACCATGATGCCAATGCTATGTTGCCATAGCATGTTGCTACAGCAACATAGCATCTAAAAACAACAATGCACCACCAGGACTGCACATTACCGGTGGGTACTGCGCAGTGACTTAGTACTTGCTAAATGACTGCGCAGTACCACACAATCAGGGACACATGTAGATGCTGCCATAGTGAACCAGTTTTCAATTAAAGGAACAGACTGTCACTCTCAGGGCATCTGTTAGGAGCTTGGTGTTGGGTGGGGTGTGTATATATGTGTCTATTTCTTGGGCTTATTTTTTTTTGTCTGAAGTGTTTGGTTTTAAACACACAGTGTTTTGCTTAAGAAGATTAGTTCCTGGCTACCACTGGTCAGAGATCCTGAAGAGAAGGGTGTTGAGAGGGAGTATATTTTGAAGTGACTGAAATATTTTAGGGGACTGCAGCCCACAGCTTGTTCTGAGAGTAAAATCCTGGGTGTTTCCAGCTCTTGTGGGGGATGAAGGATTCAGGCCTCACACCTGGACTCAAAGACACCGGGAAAGCCTAATGGTACAATAAGTGAGGCAAATATGACTGTAGCATCTAACACTAGAGGAATGGAGGCATACACTATCCTGTGTTCTCACCCCCTCTTCTGATAGCAATGACGAGGGGTGATAGAAGACACACATTTCGTATTCCACTTCCTGCTCGCCAGCACACAGGAGAGATCTTCCAGGGTGTGTATCAAAGGGGTTTAAAAGTTCTGTGTGCTTGTTGAGCATTACAAAATGCATGGACCTTCGTAGAACTGGAGCCCAAAGATGTCCTCTTTCTTCTCCACACCCTCTATATTTTAACTAGCGATGTATCGAAGCTGCAAAAGGATCTGGGATGATAGGCTCCCAAAGCTTGGACAGAGGTTTTTGGTCCTCTTCATTAAGAGAAGGAGGCTGGTTCTAAATTCCAGATCTAGTTTCTGGATAAGATTCCAAAAATGTGCACAGATTCTTATTTGCACTTGGATTTTCACTCTGGACCTGTATTATCTTCCCAAATGCAGTCAGAAAATCATGCTTTTCAATTTACTGCTAGGTACTTCAGTGGAATTATATCGATACACACCACCTGAGGTTTAATCATACTAACTATAACTTATCACTTAATTATACTAAAACGGCCACCTGAAATTTCAAGTAAGAGGAAAGTAGCCGGGTTTGCTAAAGGAAACGAGTGCGTATTTGCAAAGTATGTCCAGTACTGCTTCCTTTTTAGGTTCCATCTCCAATCAGTTCCAGTTGCACCTCCTTGCAGTTGAGTGTCTTTTTGCAGTGTACACTCACTGCTACTCCTGAAGATGCAGAAACTACACATATACAGTGTTCTCAAAATTTGATACACAACAATTGTCACTTGGCATTTTCTAAAGTATAGTTGTGTTTTGGTTACACCCTTAGTTGCTGCTGTTCATCATTGACAATCAATATTTACTAATTTAAAAATGCTGAACTCTGCAATCTTATACACTTCAGTATATAGAGAGACTTATGGGATCTATAATCCGCTTAACCAATGCAGCCAGGAGCAACTCAAAGGGATATTACATCACCAGAGAGAAGGTTTGATCCAAATGTGTAAGAGGGATCATTCCATAAAGTATTCTGGAATAAGAAAATATTTTTGGCCTTATTTTATAGAATTCAATCCAATAAAAAATTAATAGGTTTTTCTTTCTCCTTTTTCTTTTATACAAGATTATATTGGTATTAGGAGTTGAAGAGAAAAATTGTAATTTTACTGGATATTAATTTGAGTTTGTTGTGCTTCATATTGCTTAATCTCAGTCTACTGGAGTAAAGTCAATAAATTTGACAGTTATCTGGGTCTTAACAAAATAATATTTTACATCATAAGATTCCCATCTAAAGAAACTGGATTTATTTCAGTTTCAAAACTGAACTAAATAATAAACATATAATGTTCTGTTAAATGGTTTCTAAATTCCATTAGTACTGGAAAATGAGGGCCATTATTTCAGCTGAAGCATGCATCTCAACTAGATAAAAATGAATATTCCTAAATATTTTATTGAACCTCAGGGAGATGTTGGCCATTAATATCTGTCACCTATAGGGAAATGTTACAGATTATATGGATGCTCCCCAACATAGGTAATATTGGCCGTAATTTGTAATATTGGGCTATGCTTTGCAATATTTGTACTATTCATATAGTTAGAGCTTGTGCATCATTGTGTGGGAATAGAAACATTAGGAACAAGGTGAGATTTAACTACATCTGGCCCTTAGTGTGTGGCAATATGACTGTCTGCAGTAAAACACATTTATTTTCCAGGTGTCTCTCCCACATACCATCTGAAACCATTTGAAAATTATTTGAAGCAAGAAGTAATTCACTTTCATAAAAGTAGGGATGGTGTTCTTATGGGTATATATTAATCCAGTGACATACAGTAAAATAAAATATTTAAAAAAGAAGAAGAAAACTTTGGACCACAGCAGATACAGAGAGCAAAATATAAAGCAAGACAACACACATTGCTCTGTGGCGGAGAAATCTTGTTTGGCAGCTTATTTTGTGATTGTGAACGGATGAACATCATAGCAATTTTGGGATATTTCTGGCTATAATTACCTTGACGTATTTTAAACACCTTAATTGTATATACTTCTCTTGAGTTTGAACTGAACAATTAGCTACACTGAATTAGATGTCCCCACATTTTATATAAGTTTTTATTTAATGCCTGTTGTGGAAAAGGATTAGCTTTTATAAAGAGGGAATAATACCATGTAACTACTGGGCAGGTCTACACATACACATTTACTGCTCAGTAACCAAAATTACTGTGCAATATTGATATACGTCTATATGTGCACACCCATACTGCACAGTAAATATGGCAACTTATGCTGACTTGAGCATAAATTTACCCCTGATTAGTTACTGCACAGTAACACTGTGTGTGGACTGACTTGGGACTAACTTTAGTCCCAAATCAGTCCTCACATGGCATTAATGAGCTTTAATGTCTGCCTGTGTAGATGCCAGCCTATTCCTTCTTACTGCGCAGTAGATTTAAGCCTGCATAAATGCACGTGTAGACATGCCCATTGTGGAAAATATTAAACTCATGGGTGATTCTTTTCTCTATATTATTATTAAGAGTTTACATAATTAAAAATGGAAAGAAGTTTGATTATTTAAGATACTGCAAGTAATCAGTACCACTTCCCTCTAAGCTGACTGAGCTTTAAATGTGAGAAATCCAGTGAAACAATTTGTGATAAATGGTAATTTTCCCTTCTAGTCATTAAATATGGCATGTAATGTAATGACAAAATTACCATCGCCAAAAACCTCACCTATGTTAAAAGCTGGACCCTTCTCTCTGCTCCCTGGCTGGAGCTCCAGAGATGGCAGGCTGCTTTCCCCCTCCCCTTCACCATTTCCTGCTAAGCAGGAATTCCCCACTCTTCTGTGCCTTGCTGAGGAGGTGTCTGTGTATTAGCTACCAGACTGCATGCTGGCTACTGTTCCTGCTGAATCCACAGGTAGAATCAACAGGCAGAATCAACAGGTGGCTGGTAATGTCCCTCTGTTTTTTTAATGGGGTGATAAACACTGTTATCAATTCCCTGCTGGGATAATCAAAGCATCCTGCCAGGGTCTGGCCATGCCCACCCAGTGCTGTGGAAGGGACTGCTCTATCACCCCCCAGCTTCTGGCTTGAGCCACTGTAGGAATGGGCCTGAATGTCTAGGATGTCTGTACAGTTACAAACCAGTTCAACGTAGACTAACCTGCAAAGATTGAATCAATTCAGACTCAGGCTTTTTGAATGTCTGTCCCTAGCCCAAATGAAAGAGAGTGAGTTACTGTAGCTGTTTTCATTAGTTACCTTGTAACTAGGTGATTTGCTTATACAAACTTAATTTATTCTCCCTGCGTGTATGCGTTATGATATACTATGTTACTATATGATCATTTACTAGCAACCTACTATATTTTCAAAGGAGTGATGCTTTGTTCATTCAATGAGTGTCTATACATCTTTTTATCCTTCTCATTTGAAGTATGGCTTCAGGCTGCATTTAATTAGCCCATCCAAACCCCATACTGAATATAGAATTTTTAATGTTCTCCATGTTTCTATGGGCTTAAACCATGGCATCTTAGTATTTCACCAGTTGTTTTAATTTATCTGCATAACATCTCTGTGATGTTAGGAGATGGTATTGCACCTGTTTTACAAATAGTGAAATGTAGGACTGACAAATTAATGCCAACATTTTCAAAAGTGTCAGACAATTTTTAGATGCCAACTAAAAATCACCTAAATCATGGGGGGGAGGGCAGTGTTGCTGTTTAACAATATTATAACATTCTATCTGTTCAAAACACAACTTTGGATGCAGTTATACATGTTAAGTCACTCTCCAAGTCCCAATAGTTTTCAAGGTGTCTCACTTTGGTTGCCCAGAATATGAAGAATGTAAAATTAGTTGCCAACTGTGAAAGTTTTGTTTCACATAAACAAACATATGGGATTTTGAAAAAGGGGGTATAGGTAGTGTGGTATATTTCATACATTTCATAGACATTGGGCCTGGAAGGAATCTTGGAGTCATTGAGTCTAGCCCCCTGCCCCAGGGGCAGGAAGTCAGCTAGGGTCAAAGGATCCCAGCAAGACAGACATCCAAATGTTTCTGAAAAGAGCTCAGAATAGGTGCTTACAGCAGCTCTACAGGCAGTCTATTCCAGGCCTCTGGGGCTCAGACAGTAAAGAAATTTTTCCTTATGTCCAAGCCTGAAACTGTCTTGGAGGAGTTTGTGACTGTTTGACCTTCTCATTCCTTGGGTGCTCCAGTGAACAGTCATTCCCCCAGATCCTGATGTACACCCCTTATATACTTATAGGCAGCCACCAAGTCCCCCCTGAGCCTGTGCTTTTCCAGGCTGAAGAATCATAGAATCAATGAGTTGGAAGGGATGTAGACAGATCACTGACTCCGACCCCCTGCCATGGGCAGGAATGAGCACTGGGGGTGGCAGGGGTCATAAGACCCCAGCCAGGTGCCTATCTGGTCTCCTCTTGAAGATTTCCAGGGAAGGTGAGAGCACCACCTCTCTGGGAAGCCTATTCCAGGCTCTGGCCACCCTTACAGTGAAGTAGTTCTTCCTACTATCTAATCTAAACCTGTCCTCCCTCAGCTTGTACCCTCTTCTCATAGGGCTGGCCACGGAGGCCCCCAGCCATATGAGTGGTCCTTCTCTGGACCCTCTCCAGGTTCTGTACATCCCTCTTGAAGTGCGGCGCCCAGAACTGGACACAGTACTCCAGCTGCGGCCTGAGCAGTGCCGCATAGAGGGGAAGCAAGACCTCTCTGGACCTGTTAGTGATGCATGACAGGGTGCGGCTGGCTCTCCCTATTGCTTTGTCACATTGGCGACTCATATTTATCCTGGAGTCAATCATGATTCCACGATCCCTCTCTACCTTTGTGCTGCTGAGAGGGGCAGCTCTTAACCTATAACCATAATGTTGGTTTTCTCTCTCCAGGTGCAGCATTCTGCACTTGTCCTTGTTGAACAGCATCCTGTTCAGATCCGCCCACTTCTCTAACCTATCCAGGTCTGCCTGGATGTGGTCCCTGCCTGCCGGTGTATTCACTTTACCCCACAGCTTGGTGTCATCAGCGAACTTGAACAGGGTGCACTCCACACCCTCGTCCAGGTTGCTAATGAAGATGTTGAACAGCACCAGCCCAAGGACCGAGCCCTGGGGGACTCCGCTGCCCACACCCTCCCAGGTTGACATCGACCCATCCACCACCACCCTCTGGGTGCACCCCTGGATCCAGTTTACCACCCATGCGACTGTGCATTCGTCAATGCCGCAGCCCCTCAGCTTGCCCACCAAAATTGGGTGGGACATTGTGTCGAAGGCATTCTGGAAGTCGAAGAAGTGACATCGACTTCCTCCTTCAAATCTAAGCTTTTTGTTACCTGGTCATAGAAAGAGACCAGGTTAGTCAGCAGGATTGGCCTGGCACAAACCCGTGTTGGTTACCCCTCAACATCACTTCCCCTGCAGGGCTCTCACAAATATGGCCCTTGATAATTTTTCAAAGACCTTTCTAAGGATAGAAGTCAAGCTGACTGGCCTGTAGTTGCCAGGCTCTTCCTTCTTCCCCTTCTTGAAAATAGGGACCACATTGGCCCTTTTCCAGTCCTCATGGACTTGGCCCGAGCACCAGGAGTCCTCAAACAGCCGTGCCAATGGCTCTGCAATGACACCAACCAATTCCATCAGCACCTACAGATGAAGGTCATCCGGGCCCACCGACTTGGATACATCTAAGCCCTCCAGGTAATCCCACTGAGGTCTGAACTAACAGTCGGGGGACTCGCATCCTTCCTGGGCCTCTCTATGTTATCACCTGAGATCACCCCATTGTCAGCAGACAGGAACACGGAGGCAAAGAACTTGTTAAAGACTTCTGTCTTCTCTTGCGTGTCCATCACCAATTGCCCTGCCCTGCCCTGTAGTGGTCCAATGTTACCCCAAGACTTGTTCTTGCTACCTATATAGTTGAAGAAGGACTTTTTGTTATCCTTAATCCCAGAAGCTAATCTAAGCTCCAGTGCTGCTTTAGCCTCCCTTACCATATCCCTACAAGCTCGGGTCAGGGAGGTGTACTTCTCCTTTGTCCCTGCCCCCTGCTTCCACCACCACTACGCTTTTTTCTTTTCCCTCAGGCCAGCCTGGATATCCATGCTCAGCCATGAAGTTTTTTTGGACCCTTGTCCCACCTTCCTGCGCAGTGGAATTGCTTCCTGCTGTGCCCCAAGGATAACCTCCTTGAGGAAGGACCACCTTTCCTGGACCCCCAAACTAGCTACACCCTGGGCTCCAAGTGCCTCCCTGACTACTGCTCTGAGCACATCAAAGTTGGCTTTCCTAAAGTCAAGCATTTGCACTGTGCTAGTGACCCTCCCCACCTTTCTCTGAATAGCAAACTGGATCATTTCATGATCACTGTCCCCTAGCCTACCTTGTACTAGCACATCCCCCACCAGGTCATCCCCAGAGGATAACACCAGATCCAGTATGGCATTTTCCCTAGTGGGGACGAGTACCTCGTGCACAAGGCATATGTCCTGTGCTCACGTCAGGAACCTTTGTGAGTGGCTAGACCTGGCCGACTGCTTCTCCCAGTTGATGTCAGGGTAATTCATATTACCCATGACCACAACATCCTTTGCATGCACGGCCTCCCCAAACTGCCTGGAAAATTCCAGATCCAGCTCTTCCTCCTGATGTAGTGGCCTGTAGTAAACCCCTACCACCAGATCCCTCTCCCCCTGCCCTCCTTGAAGTTTGACCCACAGGGAGTCCCATGGCTCTCAGCCTTTTACCATATGGGCTGTTCTCCTGCCCTCTGATCATGTGACTGGCTCTCATCTGGACTCTCTCAATCTTTTCCACATCCTTTTTAAATTGTGGAGCCCAGAATTGGATGCAGTACTCCAGCTGTGGCTTTACCAAGGCCAAGTACAGCGGGAGGATAACATCCTGAGATTTGCTTAAGAAGCATCTATAGATGCAAGCCAGAGTTTTGCTCACTTTACCAGCTGTGACATTGCATTGGTGGCTCATATTCATCTTGTGGTCAATCATCACCCCCAAGTCCCTTTCGGCCATGGTGCTAGCAAGTGTAGCACTGCCAAGCCTATAAGCGTGCTGCGGGTTTTTTCTCCAAGGTGGAGTACCTTGCATTTTTCAGTGTTGAATGCCATCAGGCTTTCATTTGCCCATTTTCTGAGCCTATCGAGGTCAGCTTGGATCATCAGCCTATCTTCAGGTGGGGACGCTTTACCTCAAAGTTTGGTGTCATCAGCAAACTTGGCCAGTCCACTTCTGACACCAATGTTAAAATTGTTAATAAAAATGTTAAAGAATATAGGCCCAAAAATGGAGACTTGGGGGACCCCACTGATCATGGTGCAACACAATATCATCCAATATAACACAGTACATAATTTTCTCCAGGTAAAAAGAAGCTAGAAGTTTTACTGATATGCTAGTGTCAAGCGCAGTCATATTATTAACATCTAGAGTGTCATAATCTTTCATCAATTAAATTATTGGTTCAAATGTTTGAGTAGAGTACTAGATATAATTAAATGCAAAGAATATTTACACCACAGGGGAAAAAAAATCTGTTAAATTAGAACTACGCTAAAATCTATTAAGTCTATATTGAACTAGAGATATGCTTAGAAATATAGCTCTATTATTTAAAGGAAAAAAATAATGTTGAAATGATATTTTTTTCTCTTGAAAAATGTAGCATTCTGGGTACTAAAATCATGTACCTAATTGCCATTGTCCGTCATCATATTATGTATATCATCATTTTATATTCAGGCAGCTTGGCTCCTTAGCATAGATTATGGCTAACTGAATATCAGGAAAAAAGTTGAATAAGTGATTTATATAATGCTGTCATTATTTATCAAATAATTTATTTGACAAATAATATTTGAACAGCTACAGAAATGGTTGAGCACCATGAAAAGTATTTGTTGAATAAATTACACAATGAAAAATGACAATAATCAACAAATAATATATTCATTAAATAATATTTGACCAGCTGTACTGTACACATCATTTTCTTCCCTGAATCCTGTAATAAATCATTTCCTAAAGATGTAGAATGCAACACAATGAAAACTCCAGCTGAAATTCAACTAAGATCAATGAATAATCATATGGTTTCTGAGCTATTGGTCCTCAAATGAAACCACCTGTGTTATGCTGAATGCTAAGAATTTCTAATGGAGAAAGAACATTTAATAAAGGCAAGGTCATAGTATCATGAAATAAATATACAGTTTTGAAATTCAGTGAGGCACTTTTAAAAATTTCATTCCAGTTATATAGGTATGCTGGTTTCCTGTAGTATTCCTCTTTTTAATATGTGGAATGTTACTGAAATTGCTAACTTCTCCAAAATTGGACTGAACTTTTTAAACATACCCTGTTGCATATGGGCAAAGTGCCTGTGTATCAGCAAAATATTTTTCTAAATGGTTATGGCATAGAACAGCAACCCAAATCAAAATAAAAAGTAGAAAACAGAGTATATAACAAAAGTTTACAGGTTGTTGTGATTGGGGATCAGATTCCATTGTGTCATTATTTTAGTGTCTTCCAAAAGCTCAAGACTGAAGTCCTTGCTTTGCCACATCCCAGGTAAATAATCACTGGGTTAAGTTTGCTTGTCTTTCTATGATCCAATGAATACTTGATTAATTCTGTAAAATAAAACAACTTCAACACAAGAGACTGGGTCACCTCATCATCCTGGCTATTCTGAAATCTGAGATTTTGGAAATCCAGATTCAGATCCCCTCCTGAAACAATTGGACACAGATTTTAAGCTATCATCCTCACGCATCTCATATGAGAACCTCAAATGAGAGCTGTTCTGGGGTGGCGTTCTCAAGTTGTGACTAGAAATACCATTCTGAAATCTTTGTAACAATTGAAACTAAAAACGGTATGATTTTTATTAGGAAAATTCTTTTTACAGATCTGGATTTCCTTTGTAGGACTTTTGAGTGCAAGTATTACTAAAGAGATCAGTGGTAAACCCAATGCATATAGGGACTGTAAAATCAACTATCTGGAAGACTGCCATTTATTATAGGTACATATACCAAAGTATCATGATCACTGCCGACCTCAAGCTGTTTTTAGAATGTGAAGCAGAAAAGGGAGGGGAGGGAGTTCAGTCTGGGGTTTTCTCAACACCTGCTGGAGGACAGGGTGGGCATATTGGAGCCCACCCGAAGGTACAGGCTCCCACCTCACCCTCTAGCACTGGCTAGGGAACCCCTAGAACAAGCTCCCTCTACTGCCTTTCCCCCATCCTATTCTAATACAGGGAGAGGCTAGGAGAGAGGAGGGGCCATTGTTAGTAGAAATTGGCTGCAGACTCCCAGCCAGCACCTAGATTCCCCCCCGAATCAACAATAAACTTCTTTTTAGTCCAGGGGATCGCTCTAACTCAGAATGCTTCCTGAAAAGTGGGGAGATGAACTTCTGTCTAAGCCTGTATTTTTTGAATGTCTTTCATGGAAAACATCTAACTCTGCCTCATGCTGATATTTCATTAGCTCCCCCATTCCCCTCCAATCTTTGTCCCTAATCCCTTATTTCAACCCTTACCTGAAGTTCTACTCTGACAAGTGGTTAAGTAAAAATTGAACTATGTCATGCCATGTTTATTACATCTCACTGAATGCATATCAAAATCATTTGCCTTTTTTAAGTTAAAATTCTTTTTGCCCCAAACTGCCAGGCCTGCAAACTCAATATGAGATACAAATTCTTGTTGTGTTTTTCTTTGGATCATATACCATTGCCAGTAGTTAAGATTCCACACAAAGAAGTTAATTATTGATAATTCTGAAGACCAATGGAAGCTGAAGTTACAGTCTGACTACTAGAGTCTGATGAATGGACTTATTGAGGATGGATGAGGAAAAGACAAATCCTCTTTGACGCTCAGATTCTAGATTGATCTTAAAGGGTTGATAAAACATGAAAATATTTGCAGTTATAGACTTAAACCATCTGATAATGATTCAGGCAGACAAGGTTCTTTGGGTAGATGTAATATATTTTGTTAGACCAGCAAAATAATTGGAAAAATTGTTCTTTGCAAGCTTTCGGGCACTTCATGTATTTACCAATATTTAATACCATAATGCCATTTTTTCAGAGCTGCTTTTTAGCATAAACTATTTTATTGCTTGAAAAGTCCTGTAATAAAAATGTTGATATTATTGTACAGAATTATTTATTCTTAAGAATGGAAATTAGATAACAATTATGTAATTTCTATAGTGTGATTTGCTTGCTTGCTAAATCTGAAACAGAAATCCTTCAAAACATACTGATTCATTTAAACATGTGATCTGTTAAGTCCATGGAAGCAAAGCTTAGGGGACCTTTTAATGTTTTTTTAATTTCCAGATCCCAGCTAAGGAGCGTAACAGTTCCATATTCAAAACATTCTGATAAAGCTTTGACTTTGGACACCTTAAAATCTTTAATCTGATTGGTTGTGCTGAGGGTAGTGAAATCTTCAGTGTTACAAAATCCAAAGAAGCTCCTGTACTATCAGTTTGAGATTTAGCAGTATGGCAGGTGTTCATGTAATGATAATAAAATCAATGTAAGCATGTGTATTAGCCTAGATTAGTTGCTGGTGACAGCAGCATGTCTGGTGGTAGGAAATTCTGTCTGTATGTACACGGTAAACTTCCCATGCTGTCAAGCATTTTGTGACACTCTGTGCAAGTTTCCGCCTACACCTGAACAACAGTAACAATTTGCAGTGGCTTTTTTGGCAAACTAATTGGCCTTGTCATTCAGCAGTGCTAATCACTTCACATAGCTTTACTGCTTCTGTTTGAAGAGGTAGCCTGTTTAGAACAGTGCTGCATGTTTGATGACAGTGCTGGAGGGGATATTTAGAGGTGACCTCTGTGATAAGTGTGAGAGAAAAGGGCAAATACAACATGCCCATGCCTCTGGAAAGGGGCTTAACCCTTTGACACTTATTTTATAGTGACAATATCTGGGTGGTTCACCAGCTCAACTAGAAAATTAGATTCTTGGGATCTCTCTCTGTCTCCTATTTCCTCCTTATGTTAGCATGGGAAGTTAAAGCTTTATGTTTTCCATAAACCTAATAGAATCAAAACTTTCTATCCAATATAAATTCATTCTAGTTATAGGCTACTTCCTTTACTTGACTATTCAAAGGATTATTTGGCTTTCACAGTATAAGTGCCTTTTCAGTGCCACCGAGCCACAGAACAAAGTCCATCCTTAAACCTTCAATCCTTGCTTCACCTACTGCTGAAGATCTCGTTGCAGGGCTTAGCACACCTCTACTCTGACCATGAGTGAATTCAAATGTTATACTTAGTGTTCTCTAGGGCAGCCACTTACATACCACCAGAGATTTGAATTTACAGTAGCTGCAGACCATAAGTCAAGTTTCATACCTCATGCCTCTCCACCTTGCCTCTTCTTAAGATCTTCAAAGGCAAAGTAGGAGGTAGACTAGTTGCTTTACTGAAGACAAATCTTGAAAGAGAAAGCCACAGGCTGCTGAATGCTCACTTGGAGTGCTGTTACCGCATGAGGCTGTGTGAAAAGGTAAAAGGAATTGGACCAAACATAGTCTAGGTTGATGAATTAATATAGTAAGAGTTCATCCTTAACAGCTTCATGAAGGTTGCTTGTCAGGGATTAGAAAATAGTTTTGTCCTTGAAGCATAATTTAAGATTTGTTTTCTCTTCACTTCTTTGAAACTAGAAGATATTGGTCCTGACTGGAAATGAGATACTGAGTGAGGTGAATCAGTAGGCTGAGGTGGTACAGAGAATACACCTAGGTTTCTTGCTTTTGGTTTTGCTTTCTTGTTCAAGGTCATGCTGATTGTCAGTTTGGGGGGTGAGGAATGGTTTTCTTCAGGTCATACTGATAGGGACTTTGGGGTTTTTCTTTTCCTTTCACTGCAGCCTAATAAAACTATCTGGGCACATCTTACCTAATAAGTTCCCACAAGTATCAGGCACTAGTGGTTTCCTAATATCTCCTGTTCCCTTTCCTAGTGCATATATTTAAAGTTTTTGACAATTGAAACATTTGGCTTCAGTGAAATCTTCTTATGGGGAACTGGGATGAAATGTAATATCTTGTGTTAAATGTAATGTCAGACTCAGTCCAGGCCATGCTTTTGGCAGGCATGCCACAAATTAGCCTTGCACCCTTCCTGAGTGCCACTTAAATCCCCTTCTGCTCGATTTGCTGCTCTGCTTTCTGCTCCCTGACCTATCTGTCCCCCCAGTCTACCACATGCCATGCACAGTAGCTGCCTGTGCCACTTGTGATATACATGGCATATGTTGCTGCGGCAGAATGCCATCTCTGTCTCTCCCCAAAAACTCTGCTATGTGAGAGTTTGGTTAACATGGTCCCTGCAGAGGGCAGACATCCCATCTCTTTAGGTAACCCTGAGTTGTAACCTGAGTTGAATACATTCCTGAGGGAGGGGGGAAACCTGCTTTTTCTGCCTACATGACTGGCATCACATCCCTGGGTGGAGGACTTAGGCTCCCTATTGTTCTAAGCAATGCCAACCTGACTGGGAGGGGGCTAGAAATGCTGCCAGTCTTCCCAGAAACCAGTGATGCATTTCAAATTGGTTGGCTGGCAGTCAACAGGTGCTGGCCTCCACTGTACCAGGTAAATGAGGTCATAAGGTCTATATAAGTTAAGGACTGCCTAGGAGGAGGTACAGTAGCCATTATGAAAAAAAACCCTCAGAGAAGCTGCACCCTCTGAAACTTGCTCTCTCTCTTGAAATTCATGATCAATGAACTGCCTGCTTCCAGAGGGAATCTCCAGGTGCCTCTGGATGATACTCATAAGTAAGCTACTTGAGATTTAACTAGATATATAGCTTGCAGTAACTTAGATGCATGATCAAAGGCTACCCAGCCACCCTGTGGCTCTATGGGATTCCTCTGGCATTGCTGCACCCTGTACCCTATTCCAAACCTATTCCTTGTAACCAATCAAGTTCTCCTTTGTGCCTAGCATGGGAGACTTATTGGGAGTGGGTCTATATTATGCCTTGGGGTCCCCTTAGTTCAGCTGACTAAGGGAGACCACTATATGTGCTTCAGGCTAAGGGAAGCACCCCAAGTTCTTGAAGTGGGTTGAGAACCCTCAAGGGTTACTAGGCTTGTGTTTCCCAGGGGGCACAGAATCAGGATCAGTCAAGACCCTGGGTGGTGGTGGCATTATCCCCAGGCTAGTGGGTGTGCTCTGGGAAGGAGGTTGGCCAGATGTGAGGCGCTCCCAGGGAGGCACTCAAAGGTTGGAAGGTGGTCAGGCTCAGTGAGGTGGGTGCTTCAGCACAGGAGCACTCTGTAATGGCCCACCACAGTTGCTACCCCATGAATAGATGATCTAATGGTCCTTCCTGGCCTTATGAAGACAGGAAGATCAGAGACTTTAGAGTTTTATGAGAAGGTTTCAGCTCTGCACTGTGTTTGATGGGATAAGAAGAGCCTGTCAAAATCTGGATAAATTCTGGATATACCTCAGCCAAGTGGCCTTATTGTGACACTGTCCTCAGTGCAATTAATGCAATTTGTATTAATAACTTCAGTGGACTTAGGAGATGGTTAATTTATGGGAGATAAGTTTAAACTAAACTTCTGGATCTCTTGGGGTTTCACTGCCATAGATTTCATAGACATTAGGGCTGGAAGGGACCTCAGAAGATCTTTGAGTCCAGCCCCCTGCCCCAGAGGCAGAAAGTCAGCAGGGGTCATAGGATCCCAGCAAGATAAACATTTACATTTCTCTTGAAGGTGTTCGATGTAGGTACTTGAACCACCTCTGGCAGCAGTCTATTCCAAACCTTGGGAACTCGGACAGTGAAGAAGTTCTTTTTTATGTCCAGTCTGAACCAGTCATGGAGGAGTTTGTGGCACTCTGATGAACAGATGTTCCTCCAGATCCTGGGGAGCACCCTGGTAAACTTATAGGTGGCCACCAAATCACCCATGAGCCTGCGTTTTACCAGGCTGGAGAGTCCCATAGCTCTCAGCCTCTCATCATAAGGACTGTTTTCCTGACCTCTGATCATGCATGTGGCTCTCCTCTAGACTTTTTTAAGCTTCTCCATGTTCTTTTTCAATTGTGGAGCCCAAAACAGGATGCAGTACTCCAGCTGTGGCCTCACTAAGGCTGAGTACAACGTGACAATGACATCCTGGGATTTGCTTGAGAAGCACCTGTGGATGCAAGACAGTGTTTTTGCTTGCTTTACTGACAGCAGAATCACATTGAAGACTCATGTTCAACTTGTGATCAATCATGACCCCCAAGTCCCTTTCTTCCAGAGTGCTAGCCAGCATAGCACTGCCGAGACCATAAGTATGCTGCAGGTTTTTCCTCCCAAGGTGGAGAACCTTGCATTTTTCAGTCTTAAACACCATCAGGTTCTCATCCATCCATTTTCTGATCCTGTCAAGGTCAGCCTGGATTGCCCTCCTGTCCTTAGGTGTGGATGCTTTACCCCAAAGTTTGGTGTCATCAGTGAACTTGGCTAAACTGCTTCTGACACCAATCTCTACATCATTAATGAAGATGTTGAATAGTATAGGCCCTAGGACAGAGCCTTGAGGGACCCCACTGGTCACAGTGCACCACGACAATTGACTTGCATGCACCACCACCCTCTGGGTCCAACCATGGAGCCAGTTCCCCAGCCAGCAGATCATGGTGAAGCCGAGGCCTCAGTTGTCCAGTTTAGTGAAGAGGTGATCATGGGATATCAGATCGAAGACTTTTTTAAGGTCAAGATGTATGACATCAATCTCTTCCCCCTTGTCCAGGTGGTAGGTCACCTGGTCATAAAAGGAAATAAGATTGGTCAAGCAAGACCTACCCACAACAAACCTGTGCTGGCTATCCCTCAGGATTTTGCCATTGGCCAGTCTGTTGAGAATGGTCTCTTTGATAATCTTTTGCAGGATCTTCCCTGGAATAGAGATCAGGCTGATGGGCCTGTAGTTTGCCAGATCCACTTTCCTCCCTTCCTTGAAGATAGGTACCGCATTGGCCTTCTTCCAGTCTTCAGACACTTCACCAGAGCACCAGGAGTTCTCAAAGATGCATGCCAGGGGCTGAGCTATGATGCTTTCAAGCTCTTTGAGTACCCTGGTGTGTAAGCTGTCTGGGCTGGCTGACTTGAAGGTATCCAGCCTCTCAATGTGTTCCTTCAC
The DNA here is from genome assembly GCF_052110815.1 of Crocodylus siamensis. NCBI lineage: Eukaryota > Metazoa > Chordata > Crocodylia > Crocodylidae > Crocodylus > Crocodylus siamensis. The sequence continues at coordinate 86,099,735 of NC_143396.1, read as the reverse complement.
AAGGTCAGCATTGATGGAAAGTAAGGCATCTCCCTCACCCAGGCCCTCTGGTCCTGTAATGGGCAGGGGTGTCACTTGGGACTGGTGAAAAACCAACACAAAGTACCCATTTAGCAAGTTGCCTTTTTCCTGGGTGTCAGTTGTCATTCGTCTCATCTGGTTTAGCAGGGGTCCAACGTTGCCCTTGTTTTTCCTCTGGTCTCCCACATATTTAAAAAGGACTTTTTATTATCTTTGATTCTTGTAGCCAGTTGGAGTTCAGTCGCAGCCTTGGCTTTCCTGATTTGCTCTCTGCAGGTCTGAACCAGTGCAGAATATTCCTCCTTGGAGGTGGAGCCCATCTTCCATCCTTTGTAGGCCTTTCTTTTTAGACACAGGAGGTCCACTAGTTCCCTGCAGAGCCAAAGGGGATGCTCTGCCCTTTTGCTGCCTTTCCTCCAAGATGGGATAGACTTTGCTTGTACATCCAGGATTGCTCCCTTGAGGAGCAACCACTCTTCCTGAACTCCCCTCCCTTTGGGTCTTGGTCCCTTAAGGCCTCACTGACAGGCTTCCTGAGCTTGTCAAAGTCAGCTTTCCTGAAGTTGAGGACTTCTGTATTGTTGACTGACTTGCCAACTTTATGGCAGATGGTGAAGGTGATCAGCTCATGTGAAGGTGATCAGCTCACTGTCACCCAGCTTCTCTTCAATTGTTAGGTCACTGATAAGGTCATCCCCCATTGCCAATAGCAGGTCGAGCAGCACTTTGCCTCTCGTTGGTCTGTAGACTTTTTCAATCAGATAGAGCTCATCCATGCACATGAGAGAGCTTTGCAATCATTCAGATTTGGCTGAGTACTCTTCCCATGAGATATTTGGGTAGTTGAAGTCTCCCATGACAACTGTGGACCAAGAGCATGCGGCCTCAGCCAATTCCCTAGCAAACTCCTGGTCAAGATTTTGATCCTGGGTAGGAGGTCCATAGTAGACTCCCACCATTGTGTCCTCTGTGCTGTGTTCCCCATGGATTTTAACCTAGAGGGTATCCAGTCCACCCTGGGCACCAGTGTCAACTTGCAAGGATGCATAGCTTTCCTTGACATATACAGCTACACCCCCATCCCTTTTGTCCACTTCATCTCTCCTATACAAGGTATAGCTGTCTATACCTCTGGCCCAGTCATGGGTGGAGTCCCACCAGTTCTCTGTTACCCACCATGACATCAAAATTATTTGTGTTAAGCAGGAGGACAAGTTCCTTCTGTTTATTCCCCATGCTTCTGGCATTTGTGTACAGGCAGGCAAGTATCCCTTTGGAGGCCCTTGCCTTGCCCACAGATCATTCCAGGGCTAGGGCCTTGGCCTGTTGGCTTTGCAAGGGTTGCTCAGTGGGCCAGCGGCGGCAGTAGTCTCCCCATCCCCCACGAGCTTAATTTAAAGCCTGGAGGAGCAGGTCAGCCAGTCTGGCTGAGAAAAGCCTCCTCCCCAGTGCAAAGAGGTGGAGGCTGTCCCTTCCCAGCAGCTCACTGCCTCTCTTACCAAAGAGCTGAAGCCTTCCTGATGACATCAGTGCTACAACCTTTGGTTCACTACCTTGATCCTCCTCTCCCTCCTCAGCCCATAGCCAGAGACTTGGAGGATGGATGAAAACACCACTTGCACCCCCAACCCATTAAGCCTTGCTCCCAAATCCCTGTAGCGCTTCATGACCTGGCTGGGATTGCTCTGAGGCATGTCATTCATCCCCCATCATGGATAAGAAGCATAGGGTAATGGTCAGTGGGCTGGAGGAGTTCAGGGATCCTCTCCACAATGTCTCAGATACAGACTTCCCAGGCTATGGGGTCGGGGCAGCAGATTGCCCTCTCAGCCCCCCTCATTTGCATTTTGTCTTGCGAAGATCACGGGTGGTAGCTACCATTGAGCCTGTGCTGCTTGCAGGAGGTTCATATCTGTTGCAAAGCTCCAGCAGGGTGGGGATATTGGTGCGGTGGGCCTTGGGGCCCTTTACCACCTTGGTCCAAACCCTGGGCTGGACAGCATGGGAGGTCCCTGAGTCCCCACCTCCAGGGGGTGAAGGGCCTGGCAATAGAAGTCTATCTCCTGTTCACCATTCCTGATGGCACACAGTCTCTGGTGTGGGTGCACAGCGGGCATGCACCCGCATATCTCACGCTGCTCCTGGAGCCTAACTGCATTTTTTTTTCTTTGCAGGGCCCTTTTAAATTATGCGCATGTGCAGTGGGCCCACTGCTGGCACTGTGCTACTCCCAGGCAAGGAGGAGCCCTGCCCCGGATTCAGGGGACCGTGCCTCACAGGAGAGGGGTCAGTGAGTACCCCCTCCTCTCCCCTCCTCTCTCCTCAGCTCTGACTCAGCCGCCTCCCCACAGCTGAGCTGGGCTAGTCCCCTCCCACAACAGGCCCCGCTTACCTCTGGCTGTGCTGGGGGTCAGTGGGGGCACTCCGCAGCTGTTGGGGGGTCACTACTATCTTTTTTCTGACTTGAGAGAAAATGCATAATAACATACATTTAAACAGTACCATGAATGGTTTAATACTAAGATAAAAGACCCCTTGACTCCTTCACAAGCAGCTGAAATGCAGAAAGTCACATACTCACATATTTGGAGGCAGTGCATACTGTCTGAAAGGTGTCACTAGCAATATCTCTTATTTCTTGATTGAAGATGAAAAAAATATTCTAGTGATGATAGCAAGAAATTAATCTGTGTTCTGAAGTCATTTCAGCTGCTTCAGAAGCACAAAATCTGCCTACATTTTTACCTGTCCTCCCCAGTTAGTGACAATGTTGCATGAGGAAAGAGATGACAGAACAGCTGTCTGTAAGCTGAACCTGTTGCTGTATCTTAGCCATATTGCTTTATCAACAAATAAGTTTGGTACAACTGCAGTGTTGCTGGCTCCAGTCCAAGCAGTTTTTAGATTTCAGAATAATGACTATGGGATTCACTTGCCTGCAAAAACCAGGCAAGATGACTGCAGACTTTTTAACTGTCACTGAACAGACCAGCTTTGACAAATACAACCATCACATGGCAAGCCTGTTGAGTATACTATCTCACTGTGCCTTGCACTGCTTTGATAACACTGAGTGAAAACTCTGCATAAGACCTCTTATGAGGGAGAAGGAAAGATTGTTCAAAAGAGAGTTCCTGATCAGATACTTCTTGAAGCTGCAGGGTTAGTAAGTCTTGTTCAGTACAGTGAAGAGTAGGAATTTCAGAGGAAACTTTTTTAATGTTAGTCACTTGATCAGACTAACATTTCTGTATAGAAACTTAACCTCAGAAATTCCCGCTATCATGATGTGCTGCCAGAATTAGACTGGGAATGACATAAATCCTCCTTTCAGTCATTTACAGGCCAGCAGCAACACCACTGACATTAAATAAAACAGAGATAAATTCAAAATTGTACACAAGTAATTAATGTGTTAATGAAACAAAAGCATCACATATAGGGCTACTGCTTTTTGTTGTGTTTTAGCTTTTATTAACTGATTTAAATCTTTATTAGTAAAAATCATAGTTATTATCTGGCCTTGTAGAGATTGAAACAAATGTAGTACCCTGGGCATGGTAGCTGACTGCATGGAACATAGTTGGTATGTACTGATACAATTTAGAACAGGGGTAGGCAACCCCTGGCATGCATTCCAGAGCATGGCACATGAAGGCATTTTGTTTGACATGCACACCTCAGAGGTTCATGGGCTCTGTGGTGGGTGGCAGGGGCCTGCCCAGAGCCTGGGACAGCTATGGCAGGTAGCTGGTGTGCTGTAAGTGGCTACACAAGGTTCCATGGAGTCCCAGTCCAGCTCAATACTGGTGGCAGGTGCATATGTGCTTTGAGCAGGTGGCAGGGAAAGGGCTGGGTCTGTATGGCCACAAGAACAGTCAGGCCCCTTGCAGGTCTCCTGCCCATCTGCCCCGGCACACCAACATCTTACAAGTCAAGGTTGCAGGTGTTTTTGGCATTCTGACCAAAAATTTTGCTGAACCCTGATTTAGAGTATTTAGTTAGTCACACAGCCTATGTTAATTCAGGGTAAGGTGGCTAAAAGCATTTTAATTCAGCACTATCGAGAGAAAAGAGAACAAGACCCATCCCATGCTAACTGCTTCAGTATAAAGTCATAAGGTAACAAGGCATTTTTAGACATTTTTAAGTTCAGCATGTGGTGTACAAATGCTGGGGTGGGAAAATAGATTCACGTTTTCACCAAGAACAAAGTTAAAAACCAGGGGCCTGAATTATGCTGGCTCTTGAACAAAAGCTACAATAGTATAAAAGACACATATGGTACCATGCAAAGGCCTGAAATGACAGGTAAACTTAGTAAAAACATATGTTTTCATGACAATTTGGGCCTGGCCCTCCTGCCTTTGAGTCAATAAGAAAACTCTTCTTAACACCAATTGGATAAGATCAGAACTCTAATATTTTGTCCATGTCACACCATACAGTTTAGGTCAGTGACAAGACCAATACATTATCCTTATTTCTGATCTTGTATTTTACATTACTTCACCGAATGTGAGATTCCAATTTTTTTTTCACCCTAAATGTATCTACCATTGTCAAAGCAAGCAACACTCTTTGCCTTCAGAATGATTTTAAAGTGAGCCTCACTTTCAGTAGTAGTGTAACTAGGGCAGGGTGAGGGTTGAGCTAGCTCCAGGCATGGACTTGTAGGAGACACCAGTAGGACACCTCCCATCTTCCCCCCCACCTCCGAGGAGTCTTTTCCACAGCATAGCAGCCCTATGCAGCCCAACCATAGAGAACCAGGCAAGCACAGCCCCATGTGTATCTGGTGGTGAACATCATGTACCCCTCCCCACCTCCCTAAGGATTTGTTGTGAGAGGTGCAGCCCTGCACCCAGAAGCATACCTGATGGCAGAGAGACAGTCCCCAGGAGCAGCTCTGTAGCATTTGTGCCAGCTGGGCTGCTACACCAGCATGCAGCAAGCTCATTCCTCAGCTGCAACAGCCAAGGCCGTGCCGTTACAGCAGGGGCCATAGCAGCTGCTGCCTGAGTGCAAAAAACAGGGGCAGGTAATATTCCACTCCCCTTCTCCCAGCTCCACCCTATCTCCTGCTCTCTCGTGCTTGGCACAACTCCACCCCGACCTCTACCCTGGGCACTGAAATATCTTACTATGCCTCTTATCACTTGCTGTCTGTGACAGCAGTACTGTCATGCCAGTGGAGGGAGCAGGGGTAGTGAGCTGGTAGCCTTAGCCACCAAATTCTTTCCTTGACTCTAAAAGAGCTTGTGCACCTGCTACATTATACCACAAGAATTCAGCTTCATAGGCAAATTGGGGATCATTGACAAACAGATCTTGTGATATTGGTAGTAGTATGCACAATGAAGGATGAGAGAAAAAAAGAAGCAAAAAGATATGATGGAGGATGGGACAAAAGAAGAGGGGGGAGGAATTAGAATGGGAGAAGATGGAAAGGGAGAAGGGAAAAAATGTAAATATATGATATGAAATGGGAATACAGAGGTGTAACATGCACTCATCCCAGGACTGGCCACAATGCCTTTGCTTAGTCTGCCTTTCTTTGGGCACTCTCCCCTTCACTTACTTGCTACACCTTGACTTTTTTTGTTTTAAAAAAAAGGGAGGTTGCCCCAGGAATTCCCAAGTCTGATCTCACTCTTATTACCACAGGTGTCCAAGGTTATTGCCTTAAGGGCTAATTACGTGGCTCCAGCTGACCCCTACACCACACCCATGCCTGGCAGATGATATGCTGATATGTGCCTTTCCTGAGCTATGGGTTCCCAGTCCTCACCCCTCTTGGGCTTATGGGCTTCTTTCTTCCCTCGGTCTCTGGCTGTGAACCCCTGGTTTTTGGCTCCTCTCTCTGGGTCCTGGCCCTGCTTCTAGGCTCGTCAAGACTCCTTGGCTTCCTGGCTCTGCTGGCACTCACTCCTCCTGAGCCACAGACTTTTGGCCTCGCTGGTCTTGCTGACATTCATCCCTCTTAGGCTCTGACCTCTCAGGCCCTTCTCACACTCGCCCTTATCTGGGTACTAAATTGCTGCCCATGCCAGGCTTCAGGCCCCAGGTCCTCTCTACTCAGCACCCCCTCCCCCCAGCCTCTGGATCTCTCCCTTTGGATCCCAGGAACTCTTTTCCTATGTCCCCTCTCTCTCTCTTTGGGCCATCTGGGACCTCCCTACTTCCCCTTAGTCCCTTGCAGAAGCCACCAGAGTTGCTTACCCCCAACTCAGATGTTAACCCAAAAGCCCTGAAGCATCCCTGCTGCCCAGGAGGTTCTCTTCCTTTGACTCATAAGGTTAGACTTAAAGAACAGCTCAGTCCCTAAACTTATATATTGATAGCCTGGCCTCTTGCCAGTCAGTTGACTCCCTGAATTGCCACCTAAGTCTTCTTTGAAGCCTCATCCCCTCTTAGTGACAAATGTGTATTAAGTGGCCTGTCACAGAGGGCTCAAAGGATAGTGGTAATACTGCACTATGCACTCACAGAGGTACCTTTGGTGAAAACACAACACTATATGCAAGGACACATAGCCAGACCTTTTCCCTGTTAGGAAGTCATATATTAGCTGCCTGAAACCACCACTATAGCTAGGTCACAGCCTATGCAGCTGATTCTAGATCTGAAGATACAGGCAGAATGCAGCATGGGTGGTAAGATGGATTATCCTAAATTACAAATGTAGACTAGATATTAGGAGAAGGAGTTTTATAATCAGAGAAGCAAAACTTATGAACAGTGATTTTCAACCAGATCATTTTCAACCTCTTTCACAAAAGGGACAGAGGCTCAAATACAGACAAGGAGAGAGTGAAGCATCCTGTCACCTGTATTGATTGTTGCTCCAAAAACATCTTTATGCTAGTCTTGTCATAAACTTGTTGAGCTTTGTCTTGAAGCAATTTCATTCCTTGCTCCCACTGTTTTTCTCAGAAAATCATTGTAAAGCAGTGGTTCTCAACCTTTTTAGACTCAAGGCACCCCTTGTTCGATTCAAAGCAGCTCTCAGAGCATGCTAGCCTTTATTTACAACTAGAAAGATCACCACAGATCAAATGTTTTTACACTATGGATTCCTCTTTGGAATTTCTGGGTTTAGTTTGTTAATGATGTTTGTACACCAACCATGCTAACATTACGTAGCACCTCAAGGCACCATTGAAAGCAGCTCAAGGCATCTCATGGTGTTACAGCACTCCAGCTGAGAATCATTATTCTAAAGTTTCACTTTTCTAATCATTAAAATCCTCCTAATATCCAGCCTAAGTTTTTTTGAGTCTGGTTTGCAAACTTGTGCTGATGTTGTCTTTTAACTAAAATTGCCATTTCCTCCTTCTATATTCTTTCCCCATGAAAGTTTTCATAACGAGTGATCATATCTTCCTTCAAACTTCATTCTTCTAAGCCAAACAAACAAAGCTCTTTTGATCTCTTCCCACTTAACCATCCTAGTAACCCTTCCTTGTACCTGCTCTGGATGTTTAGACATTCCAGTTAGTGGTCCATGCTTCTCTAGGTCCTATTCTGGAGTCAACTTATCTTCCTCTCACTCTGAGGCCTCTTCCTCCTACTCCATGGGTCTAAACTTCCCCCCTTCAGGCTATTCAATTCAGTTCAATTCAGTTCAATTTATTAAGGCTTCTGGCTGGAAGCCATGCTTCCAAAAGCAACATAACAGACATACAACCATAAATTTAAACAAAAATAACAGAAATGTAAAAACAATAATAAAACAGGGCCAACCATTTTAAAAGCATTATTCCTACTCCTAAAATTACATAATCAAGTACAAATATGGTGATAAATCACATCATGAATCTATAAAAATTGTATATAGGTCCACAATTAACATAGTAAAAAACAAATATAGTGATAACGTTTATTGGTCATATCAACAATAAAAGATGTTGAACTCTGATTGCTTCAGACTTGTAAGCAAAAATTGCAAGACAGTTTACTACATGTGGATCTCTTTGCTGGAACAGCTTAATTTCTCTCTGTATGAGAACTATGTCAATTTCTGCAAGAATGGTGATAAATACTTTCTCCTTGTGTCATTATATTGAGGACATTTTAAAACATAATGAATAGTGTCTTCCAAAACTCCTACATAGGCTGAGCAACGTCTTTTAGCTCTTGGAATGAGAAGTCTACATCCAGCTAAAACAGCTGTGGGCATCTGTTTGATCCTGAGTCTAACCAAAGAGGTTCACCATTTATTATTGCGATCCAGCTGTAAATACTAGGCCTGTGTGAAGCAGCTTACATTCACTTCGGATTCTGCCGATTCAGGGGACAGTGATTTGATTCACTGTCCCGAATCGAGTTGGCCAAATCTGATTCGGAGATTCGGCAGCAGCTGAATCTCCAAATCAGCCAGGCCCATCTCCTGCCCCTCTCCCAGCACAGCAATAGCTGCCCCAACTTCTGGCATTTGTTAAAAAATAAAGTCCCAGCTCACTGGGTGCTGCTGGGCAGGCGGTGATCCCTGCTGCCCCTCACTATGCTGCTTGGGGGACTCTTCATGATCCCCCTGACCCACCCCTCACTCCCCCCCCCTCACAGGAGCCCCGCATGGGCCAGCTCCATCCCTTTAAGAAAAAAAAAAACCCCTAAAGAAACCCTGGGACTCACCACTCCTGCTGGCAGGGGGTGATCCCCACTGCCCTCCATTGCCCTGTGCCATGTGGGGGGGCTTTGCATGAGTCCCCAAAGCCCCAAGGCTGCACCAGGAGTAGAGAGTCCCAGAGTTTTTCTTGGCATTTTTTTTTCTTAAAAGGCCAGAGCTTGCCTGGGTGGGGCACCTGTGGGGGGGCTGGGGGAGCAAGGGGGACACCATGCAGAATCCCCCATGGTGCATGGGGCAGTGGGAGAAGCAGGGGTCAGCAGCACCCAGTGAGCACCTGGGCTTTTTCATAAAATACTGGGAGCTGGGGTGGGCAGGGGCAGCCTTGTGGGGGCTGGGGGAGTGGGTGGGGGTCAGGGGAGCAGGTGAGGTCAGCAGAGTTGGCAGGGTCTTCTTCCCTCCACCCCAGCCCTCCTCCTCTGCCCCTAGTACTTATCAGTTCGGAGTCAGCTGCAGCTCCCTGCGGCAACCACTGGGGACTGCCTGAATCATCAAAGCTCGCCAAATCTTTTCCAAAGATTTGGAGAGCTTTGAATCAAGTTGGACCTTTAGATTGGTTCCTTGATTCAATTCAGATTCAGAGATTCGGCCACTGAATCAGGCCAAATCTCCTCCAAACCGAATCAGCACCCGAAGCTTCGCACAGCCCTTGTAAATACCTCTCTCCCCACCAATCTAATTTCTAAAGAATATTCAGAGGAGTGATGTGAGTAAATCATTCTGCCTGGCAATATCTTGGAACCTTTGCAAAACCGAGGTCTTTTCTGTGGGGGAGATGAGTCTTTCATTGTCTTTGACATAGTGTCCCATCCCAGAAAATGCAAAAGTGCGGGAAAGAAAAGCTAGCCAGGGAGATTGAAGAGAAAAGGGGTTATTAATGTCTCCTATAAAGCACAATAAGAGCAAGCAAGTCATTAGAAGAGGCAGGATTTTAAGCTGGAATCCCACCCCCTTCAGGCTCTACTATTTTGTGATATGCCTTCCCATGCTAGGAAGATATGCCCACTTCTCACTTTACCCTTCCACATTGTGTGGCTAAATCATGGAACATACAGACTGCCAGGACTATCTTTTTATCCTTTTCAGGGGGGTGTAGTGCAAAGTACCACCAGATGAATGTGGGCATCTTTACCACATAATTTGCAACAATGTCTGTGAACTCCATAGAAGTGTTGCATATGAACATCATATATTTTGCATATGTTGTTGATCGATATAAATGTCAGCACTCCTGCTGGGCTTATTGATACTCACAGAGTATAATCCATAAGACTTTTGGGAACTGTGCTAGATGATGTAATTCATGCCTATTTCTCTTCAGGGTAGCAGAATCATTGAGGAGGTCAGCTGATATCATAATGTGAGCAATGGTGGACTCCAAGAACTGATGCAGGGTTGATGAGTACATTGACCTTTAGGCATCCTCTGAAAGGAGCCTGGGGCAAGGCCAGGCCATTCCACAGGATAGCAAAAAGATTTAATATAGCTTTTTGGGTGAGGTGATACCTCTGCAGATAGGTATATGTGTCCAAACCTATGACACTGCTTGTTAGGCACTTGAGTTTCTTCTCTGACAGAAGTTACTGGAACACAAAGCACAGTTGAAAATCTTGTCGAGTCCTAAGCTGCATTAACTCAGCTGCACCTTAGCATGTTCTTATTTCTTTTACGCTATTAATTACGTAGACTATCAGACTTCATTCTATTTTAATGTAATATTTGTCTGGAAATTTAATTAAAGGGTTTCTGATTCTGCTACAAGACTGAACATGGCATGTAAAAATGACAGGCATATTCCTAAGAGCTACAGTAATTAAAAATTATACAAACTATGGTGAACATTAGCCTGAGGCTAAGCCTATTGAAGGAGGAGTCTTGCCATTGACTCCATTAGGTTTTGATTCAGATCCACACAGAAAAATTAGTGTTCAGTTAAAGTCTTATATGAGCTATCTGGTCAGTACTTTATTTATTTTTTACAAACTGGTATGACTATTCCTATTAAAAATACTGAAAAGAGCTTGAATTATATGAACATTGGATGGTTTGGACAAGATTAGGATATTTTTTCTTTAGAGAAATGTTGACTTAAGTACATTAACACATTTAAATAGAACTATTATTTAAATATAAGTTAGTGTCATTCTTTTAAAAAAATGAATCATAGTTATGTGTATTTGTTCCTAACAGGGAAATTTATATTTTTCAATGTTTATTATGGCATTTAATAAATGAAAAGAAAATACTTTCAAGATGTTGTGCTGTTGGGCTGAATATTCTGAAGCAACTGCTGCTAGGAGCTGGCAGAATGACATGAACTTCCCTGTAGATTAAAATGTAAATTTTATTGACAAAAACAGCAATACAGAAAAAGGCCATGGGGTCTTTCAGCTTTCTGACAGCAGCTTGCAAAATTATTGCACTGAATCACTCAATATCCTTAAGTACTTATCTTGTTCTCACATACTCATAAGCATTTCTTTGCAGTAGGTCTATACCAAATTCCAGTTCTGAAACTGGAGTTACCCTCACAAAATAATTGTGACTAAGTAATTTCTGTAAATGTAATCAGTGTCTATTCCTTTAAAATACCACATGTAGCAAATTTAGTATAAGACAACTGTAAGGTTTGCATGCTAAAAAAAAAAAGAGGAGCATATATTGTGACTACTTTTACAAGGTCTCAACTCTAGGTGTCCCACACTGGGAGAGTCTTCTATTGTTTGTGTAGGGTTGGTGTGGTTCCACAAACCGATTTTCAATAGGCTGTGCATTATAGTGGGGCAGCAACCACATAAAGGATATGATGTAACAATAATACATATATTGCAACGTTTCTCTGATTTATTTATATTTAATTTCCTGCTATTTTGGCAGCATGCTAAAAAGGGGTAAAATACAGGTGGTGTAGTATATTAACTAATCCGAAAAAGGAAGTGTCAGGTGTGATCTGTAGCTCTTTGTCTTCCTGTTATAGTCTCTAATTTAATATCTCTGGGTGCATCTTCTTATAGCCATACGATGACATTATTACCATGCCATGCTTTAGTACTTCCTCTTGGTAGTACTAAAGCATGGTGCAGTAACTGCTCATACTAAGCCATGCACATGGCACAGTTATTTTAATCACGACTTTGCTGTAGTAGTATGCTAAAATGGGGAAGTGTACCACCATGGTAAAATAGTTGCCAGTCATGTGTAGACTCATGTGAGCGCTACATCACTGTAGTGCATCACACATTTCCATAGTGCATCACTACGGCAACATAGGCTGATGTGTAGACACATCCTCTAATATGTTGTTAATATAGTAATTCTTTAATTAACAGAAAAATCCTTTCATTCTGTTGAGACCTATTTCTACCATGATGCCCACAAGAAATGAATCAGTAGACACTTATTCACTTTATCTATATTAAAAACCTAATTTTAGTACCATCTTTGAGTAACAGAGTGATTCTATTAATAATAGCTTTGACCTTCATCTCCTAGTATCTCCCTACAGTTTTCTTTAATCTTTTTTGGTGTATTTTGTCCAACGTTAGATAATAAATTCTTCTAGTTAAGATTATATCTTCCTAATTGCACTAGGAGGCTTGTAGACAGAATATATATCATAATTCGCGGGGGTCTTTAATTTATAGCAGCTGTATATTGCTGCACATGCACTCTGCACTCCAACCCCAACTTGCAAGAGCACAGAATGTTCACTCTAACACTTCCTTCCCATCCCATTGCAGCATATTCCCACCTTGTTGGACTATAATGGGAAGCAGAGGGGAATATGGAAAAATGATTCTCTAGCAGGGTAACCTGGGGTGCTGTGAGATCCTTGTAAGAGTGTTGCAAGATGCTGCTCAATATTAGCACAGTTAGGCGAGAAGACATCTAAACATGATTCACAAGATAAACCCAGAAATTTCTAACAGGAATTCATAGGGTCAAAAATATTCTTAGTTGTGGTCTTTCTGAGTTCTATTCCACAGAAAAATTGCATTATTATTTTTCTGTAGTCAAAAAATGAATAAAAAAACCTAAGAGCTGGCATTTTTCAAAGGGTGTCCTAAGTTTGAAAAGGTTGAGAATCATTGGTGCAAAGCTACAGCCAGTACATCTGCTCTGGAGAGATTCCTCAGGTAGCTGTTCTGCTCATTTTAAACTTCTCATTTTCTCCTGAAAACCATTTGTTGTCTCACAAGATTTTTTTCAGGGGAACTAGCATTAAAACTAGACCTAATATTGCAAACAGCTACAAAGAAAGCTAGGTAATGAGTCATAGTGCAATGAAACCAAAAGTCGCTCACGGTTCTCCTGGCATTAGCCTTTATTAAATATGTGAAACATAGGGATGGGTCACTGACAGATTTGTTATCTTTCAAACTAGCATTTCTTAAAGGGAATTTGCTCCTAATTAACATGAAATTTGACAGTCTCGGCTGAATGCTGAGGATTGTGAAACCCTGACCGTATGAAAGCTCAAAAAGGATAATGAAACTATGAATGAAGAAAATGCTTTTATGAGATTTAGTAATGAAATCAGTGGCTGCATCTATACAAGACACTACATCACTGTATCGTTGCTATGGTGACATAGTGTCGGAAGGCACTGACCATGATGCCGCCACTACTGCACAGTAGTTCGTTGCTACTGCGCAGTAGGGTCAGAAATGATCCATACATCACCAAGACTGTGCCATACTGGGGGGTACTGCACAGTCATTTAGTACTTCCTTTAGCAGTACCAACTGTGTAGTGCGGTGCATGTATAGACGCACCCAGGAAGTTTCAAATGACTGAGATAATGGGTAGGGACCAAGGAAGTCTATCTGTCAGAACAGTATTTTTATTTTACCCAGTGACCTTTTTTGTATCTGTAATGTTAATACTGACTGCTTTCCAACTAGTTTAGCCTGTGATGTTGTAGTGGACCAAAATCTATGCCCTGTGTGTTTCAGGATTAAAGAGAATATTCAAAATGCTAGAAACAAATACCCCCCTCCCCAATCTCTTGTATTCTTTCTTAATTTGCTTATGGATAACTTGTGACACTTTAGCTCAATGATAATAACATTTCTACCCCTCAAATGTGTGCTGTTCAAACTGCAGTTTAAAATATTGCTTTCTTTTTTTGTGTGTCAAGGATACAATGTTTTGACTTTGCAGAATAACTAAAGCAAGCACTGAATGATGCATGAAATAAAAAGACTGACCTAGTGTACAGGGAGAATACAAGACAATGTTGAGCTATCAGATTGACAGTGCTGTATATACTAGTTGCTGTGGGCTATATACTACTCAATGACAATATTCATCTCAAAATACAGTCCCACAATGCTCAAACATGTTCACACAGAAAATGACATGAACAATGCCCATATTAAAGATTTTTTCTGTTTCCATCTTTTCTTCCTCTTCTGCTGCCCCCAGGAAAGCACTTGGCTAAAGCCAGTATTGGAAAGACCCCTGCTCCCTACAAAGTCTCTACTTTCCTTTTTGACCCTTAAGTAAAATCTGAAAACTAAAAAACATCTGCTTAAATTTAGCTTTGAGAAGCTGTTTATAAACTTATGAGTAAAACTTTATATATATATATAAATGTTTCTTGCTGCTTCTCCAGTCCACACTATGAGCAATGGTGTTCTACAGACAAAAATAAACTAAAATGGATAGGAATTTAGAAAGATCAGAAAACAAAGATAGCTTCTCAGGTAAGGGAAAACTTTTACTTATCCTGTTGTGCAGCACAGCTGGTGTGCTCTCAGGGGCAGAGAATTTTCATGCTGAAAATTCAGTGGAAAAAATCAATAGGACTATGAAGGCCATATTTTTATCACTTTAATGATCATCACCAAACATCCACAGGGTAGTAAAGTCTTTAAACTTCTCTGTGGCTAGTTCTCACTAGCTGCATGATTGTAAATGAGAGCAGAACATGGATAGGAAGAATGGTATGATACACAGCTTTGATTCTGTTTTTCCACTTTCAAAGTTAGAATGTTTGCCTACCTATTTGCTAGAGAGACAAAAATAGGGAGACAGAAATATTCGAATGTTCAAGACTGAAGCTCTTAATGAGATGGACACTCTGTGACCTTGCTCATGGAGACATGGGTCCTGATATTCAGTTGAGACTAAAGATTACAGGGCTAGTTGGGTGTATGTGCAAATGTAAATGAACATATATGTGCAAATTTGAAAATGCACAAATTTGCATGAGCTGCTAAGTGGTATAGGTGGGTAATTCCAGCAATCAGGTTGCAAGAGTGACATGTCCCTTAGGCTACCTATGGAGAAGGGTAGGTAACATAGGTGAAGGGAGAATTTGGGGAACAGGCAAGTTATCGGTGGAGAATGTTCTAATACACTGGAAAACCTAGTCATTTTTATTTGCTTATTTTTGTTTGTATCTTTCATCTAAAATCCAGTGTGAAATTTTCTCCTTGTGCATACACAAGGACTATGAAGTAATTTAGAGAAAATAGAACTCTTGCTTTAAGCGTAATTTATCCTGATACCTATGGTTAATCACCCTGCAGAAAATATGCAAATCTCTTTATATGAAGAAATTATTGTTTTTGATCTACTTTCATTTGCAGAAGAAGGTTACTGGAAAAGAGTGTTGCTGGAATGTCTGACAACTCTAATTTATCAACTAGTGTATGGTACTGTTGGGCATTAATTAGATTTGGCTGGGAAACTTGTAAAATAATGATTCTTCTGAATTATTTAGGACATTAATATTTTAATTTTATGAACAGGCATGGTTTTATTATAAGATGTGAGATACACTTTATTGGATCTTTGCACAGCTAAGTAAATGGCCATTTAAAATGAAAATCAATGTGAAACCCAATTAAGGTGGTTTTTAACTTTAATTATTTTCTATCGAGTATTATTAGAGAATTTTTTGTTCTCTTTTTTGGGGATTATACTTTTTCTATTGTCTAAGAGAGGCTGTGCAAGGAGAGAATTAGTTGGAAGGAACTTTCTTCCCACCCTGCAGTAACTGCATGCAATCAGATACTAGTTTGGTCCTTGTGTTCATGGTACACAGGAGGTGAAGGACTCTAACACTAGCAGAAGAGCTGGACCCATGTAGGAAGAGGATAAGCTTCTGCCTAGTGAATGCAAACAGCTGTTACTTCTGTGGATGACTTGGCTTCGTTGGAGTTACCCCTAATTTTCACCAATGTGAGAGACAGAAGAATACCAGGTGTTCCTTCAAGTGTGGTATTATCTAAATCTTTTAATGGGCACACAGGTTTATAATCACAGTCTATATCAAACAAGAAACTTATATTGTGTAAGGAATGGGACCTCTTGATAAAAGTATCAATAAAATTGTATAGTGGACAAGGGAAGATTAACAATTTATTTAAAGTGCTATAGTAGGAAACCAAAAAGAGGCCTTGTCATTGTTGGCACTGGATTTATGACCCAGATACCTTGTTTCTGGTGGACCCAAGCCCTCCGACTGTCCGTGATCTTTCCATTTGACAGCAGGTGAATTATAGTGGTACACAGTGATAACAGATAAGAATAATGCAAGCAATTCTGTATCTACCAGTCCAGGGCGAACAGTGTCACGGTATGTTTGGCCAGTACACAAGCCAGTACTCTGAGATTGTCTCTTGAATGTCAGGTATCAGCAACCTGGAGGTCAAAGGCTAAGGCCCACCTGCCCCTAGTGGGGTGGGTGAGACAGGCTGGTGGTATGCCCTCTGTCCATGGTGGCCTCAGGTTCCACTCCTGAAAACATTTTGCTGCTCTGAAATCCCTCATTGTATCCTTTCCCTCCCCCAGCCAACTCTTCATCCCTGGGATTGGTCTCCCTGTGGTTGTCATACTGTCTGCATTCTGTCCTTTGTTTCACAAACCCATCATATTCTTTTGTTTCACAAACCCATCACATGCACACATACTAGTACCTGTTTCATAGATTTCATAGACATCAGGGCTGGAAGGGACCTTGGGAGATCATCGAGTCCAGCCCCCTGCCCAAAGGGCAGGAAGTCAGCTGGGGTCATAGGATCCCAGCAAGATAAGCATCCAATTTACTCTTGAAGGTGTTCAGTGTAGGTGCTTGAACCACCTCCGCTGGCAGACTGTTCCAGACCTTGGGGGCTTGGACAGTAAAGAAATTCTTCCTTATGTCCAGCCTGAAATGGTCTTTCATGCTGGTGAACAAACGTTCCCTCAGGTACTGGTGGTCACCTCTGACAAACTTATAGGTGGCCATCAGATCACCCCTGAGCCTGCGCTTTTCCAGGCTACAGAGCCCCATGGCTCTCAGCCTGTTGTCATAAGGTCTGTCTTTCTGACCTCTGATCATGCACATGGCTCTTCTCTGTACTCTCTCAAGCTTCTTCACATCCTTTTTGAATTGTGGAGCCCAAAATTGGATGCAGTACTCCAGCTGCGGCCTTACCAAGGCCAAGTACAGGGGGAGAATGATGTCCTGGGATTTGCTCAAAAAGCATCTATGGATGCAAACCAGCATTTTGGTCACTCTACTAGCCGTATCATCACATTTGGTGGTCAATGATAACCTCCAAGTCTCTTTCGTCCATAGTGCTAGCCAGCATACCACTGCTGAGCCTATAAGAATGCTACAGGTTTTTCCTCCCAAGGTGGAGAACCTTGCATTTTTCAGCATTAAACACCATCAGGTTATAGTCCACCCATTTGCTGAGCCTGTCCAGGTCAGCCTGGATCACCCGCCTGTCTTCTGGTGTGGATGCTTTACCCCAAAGTTTGGTGTCATCTGCAAACTTGGCCAGTCCACTTCTGACTCCAATGTCCACATCATTAATGAAGATGTTGAACAATATGGGTCTAAGGATAGAGCCTTGGGGGACCCCACTGGTCACAGGGCACCATGACGATTGACTTCTGTCAATTACCACCCTCCGGGTCCGACCACAGAGCCAATTTTCCAGTCAGCGGACTGTGGTGAACCCAAGGCCACAACTGGCCAGTTTCACGAAGAGGTGATCATGGGATACCATATTGAAGGCTTTTTTTAAAGTCAGGATATATGACATCAATCTCTTCTCCCTTTTCCAGATGATAGGTCACCTGGTCATAGAAGGTAATGAGATTGGTCAAGCAAGACCTACCTGCAACAAACCCGTGCTGGCTATCTCTCAGGATGTTGGCACCTGTTGTCTTCCTTCATAGAAAAGTAGGCTGGAAGGAATCTCTGGAGATAATTTAGTCTATCCCCTTGCATTAGGCAGGATCAAAAATACCTGAAGCACAGGAAACAACAGAAGGCAAGTGATGGTGTAGTAACAGGTATTAACTTTTCTCTAAGAAGTAAAAATGAAATGGTTTTCAAAAATATATGGCATATAGAAGGAAGCAGTGGAGTTGGACAAAAAAGAAAGCAGAACAGGTATATGTCAAGTAACAAATGACAAGAAGTGACAACTACTAAGACTAATATAATAGAAAATAATGGCTAACTGGAAAGAATCTACTTTAGTCTATTAAGAGAAGACATAGCACATGAATGAAAGGTGACAACAGGAAACCATCTTTGAAAATATTATTGCAATGAGACAGACTAATGAAGAAAAGGATAATTAGAGATGTATCTCAGAAATTCCTGCTGCCCTCTTGAATTGCACCTGGAAAAAACAGTACTATAGTTTTTGTTACTGAAGGAAATTATTTCAGATTTTTTCAATCCTTTGTAAAAGTTGAAATGCTTGTAAAATTCAAAGTAAAGTTTAATAGTTCTATTCTGTTTTTTCACAAAGAGCAATATCAGTAAACTTTATTTTTATGTTGTTTTCATCAATATGTTATTTTTAATAGAATCTGTGCTACCACTAACACTTCAAGCATAAAGGCAATTCAGCATAACCCCATTTAGTCCTTTCATGTGTGGGAAATGTTTTGAATATAAGTTTAGTAGTAATAATAGCCACACCAGTCATCTTATACAGCAATTAAATTAACTTTAAAAAAAATCAAATCTAGATTTGTATTAGATATTTCTATCTCAAATTAATACACTTTCCCTCTGCACCTTCTGCAGTGACTATAAATTCATGCTTTAAAAATGCATTTGACTCTTCTTGGATACAAATGCTACAACTGAAAATTCCCTAAAGCACAGAGAGCAGAAAGTTCCTGGTATTGAAACAATACTGCAGTCATAACAATCTGCTTATGTTATAAATAAGTAAGTAAGTAAGTAAATAAATAAAAAGAAAGCTAGAAATAAGACTGTGTACATAGTGGGCACATATACATGTTGCCATGCTTTAGTACTTCATTTTGACATGTATGCCATTGGGCTAGGTGGGCTCTGTGCCTCCACATGCAAGTTCCTACTGGAGTGCTGGGTGCCCCACGTGGAGGCAGGAGCCAGCCTGGCTTGATGGTGCATGGCTCCTGCCTGCAGTGCTGGGAGCCCCACATGGTATCACAATGCCAGGCTGGTTCTGCCCAAAGGCACATGCCAGCAGGCTGGGCCAGCTCCATCATATGTAGCCCATAGAACTAAGAGAAGCCATGTGCCACCTCGGGGCTCTGCCTGCCATGGGCCATGAGTACTCCAAGGGCCCATTGCTGCTGCTGCTACCTTTGGCAGTGTGCCCTGGGGGGGATGGGTATGTTGTGGGGCCCCCCAAAAAGCTCACACACACTCCCACCCCACCCTACAACCTGCCTTCACACCTCCACAACCTCGCACAGACCTTACCCCCACCCCATTCTCCTCCACAAATCTCCCCATCAAATCTCACACCCTGCATGCCCAGCCACCAGATGGGACGGGACTTAGTGGTGGGAGCCACAGTTGCACAGGCAGCTGGCACACTGCAGCCCTGCTCTGCACCCCCATCAGTTCTGGGACATGAGGCCTCAGCCTGGGGACCTCCTAGCGTGGGAACCCCTTGTGGAGTGTGATGGACTGGGGAGAGGAGGGTTGTAGGTGGCAGTGGGGGTGGGTGATGGGTGGCGGGGATTAAGGTGGCAGCTGGATCTATGAGTGTATGTGATGGGACAGAGATGACAGCAGGGGTGTGTGTCTGTGTATGAGAGAGAGAAAGATGCAGGGCAGTGAGGGCGGGGCTCCAGGTAGGAGCAGCTATGAGACCTGGGCTTGGAGCCTCAAATTCCCTGGAGCACCCTATGCAGGGAGAAACTGCCCTGGAAGGGATGGGGTTGTCCAACCCAGTTCCTGAGCTCCAGTCAGGGGCTTCCCAGGAAGGGAATGGGAATCACTGGGGCCTTTGCCCAGCACGAATTTGTGTTGTTGCTACTTGAGTTGCCGCAAGTGCACATGCCTGCATGTGTGGATGTGCCCCATGGTTCTACTCCATACATTACAATAGACTCTATGGCTGCTTCCACACAATAGTGGACATTTGATTCTCTCAAGACAATTAGCAGTGGCACAATTGTGCTGCTGCTAGTTGTTCCCAGGGAATGCCTGTGCCACTTACTCTGTCTTGTGTGGCAGGTTACCTCAGGTGAGGCAGGGGATGCTTGGGTCCTGGGGACCTCCTGGGGCTACAGCAATGGTGGTCCTGCTGCTTGGAGCCTGGCCGACAGTTGGAGTGTGGCCCTGGCTGGGCAGGCTTCAGTTCTGAGCAGCATGCTCTGCTCCAGTATGCACTGTTCTGCTGGGTTTTTTTCATGGTTTTTTTTTTTTGACCCTTGGATAGCCAGGGGCCACCCACCACCCCCTCCATGCTGCTCCCTTGCAGTGCAGAGAACAGATGAATGTGTAGTATGTGGTGCTGCAGACATGTCTGCGGTGCCATACCGCACAGCCGTGCTTATCTGAGCATGGCCTACATCAGATCTACAGAACTTTAGTACTGCTAGTTCCACCCTTCTACCAGTCTTATGTAAAAAAAAAAATAAAGCATCACTCGTGTAAAAAAAAAATAAAGCGCCACTCAAACCTTGTTTTGCTCTAATGCTTACATTTCTGATGCGTTTATTTCAGTTCAGATTTTTATGAAAAGAAATTCCAAGGTATTTAAATGAAGATACCACCTCTAATTTATTTTTCTGTAAAAACTGTATTTGTTTCCCCCTTTCATTTTCAAAAATCATTATCTTGAATTTAACTGTGTTGATTTCCAAACTATTTAAGATGTTACTGCTGAAATTGGCCTGTCTGGGATTGTGACAATAATGTGTCATCTTCATAATGCAGGCAGGGCAGACAGGAAGAAAATTATCCAATACTGTACATACATGGGATTGATTCCCTGTTAGCAGATGTTTTAGATCATTCAGAAATAGATTTAAGAAGTAATGGAGTAAGCAGACATCACTGCCATGCCCATATTAGAAAACTGCTAGGTAGGGCACCATCAATCCCATAGCGAACCCTATGTGCTGCATTTGAGTAGTAAGCAAAAATTAACTGTAGGAGAATTTTGTCCATTGAAATCACTGCCAATCACTGTCTTCCAAAATTGTAATCAGTCTGTGGAGTCAAAAGCTTCCTTTATAGCATTTTGGCTAAATACAGACATTTGAGAAGCCTGAGGAGGACTTGATCTAACTTATGCAATTTCCTATAAATAGTCTAGGTTAGATCAGTAGCAAACAGTATATATGTTAACCGTTTGACGAGTACGCAGGTTGCTTATCCTGGCTTAGGCCTGCAGGTTGGGGGGCACTTCAACATGCCTCCTGGCATGTTCCTCTGGCTTCCTGATTGCCAAAGACTGCCAAGCACAGCTGAGCTCACAGGACAATCCTGATTGGCTTCCAGGTATGGGCAAATACCCGCCACCCACCTGTAACATCATTACAGACCTCCCCCTGTGCCCAGCCCTAGGCTTCCAGAAGCGCACCAGAGTGAGTGCTCGCCATCATGAATTGCATGTGCCTCTGTATCCTGGCCTGCCCACTCCCTGCCATGGTATTTCACCAATCCCATCCAAAGAGGGATACTCAGGAGCTGTGGCGTGTTCCACTTGTTGTCATCCTTGACTCTCTTTGGAGGCTGTGAAATATAATGTGTGCCCACCTGGCTATGACTCAGCTGCTGGTCACCACGTTACATGGCTTTGTGCCCCCAAGCCAGCAGCCAAGCATCCCACACAGGGCCACCCACCACAACCTGTGCTTGCCAATCATCCTGGACTAGGCCACCAACTTTCATGAGACTGAAGAGGATGAGGTCACCCACGATGCCATGGACACCAGGGTGTTTTGGCACCACCGCCAGACCATCAAGTGCCAGTTCTGGGCCTGCATCACCAACATCAATTGGTGGGGATGAATCATCCCAGACACCTGGGATGACAAACAGTGGCTCCAGAACATCTGCATGTGCTGGGCCACATTCATAGACATCATCACCCAGCTGCCTCTCCCCCCACCATCACATGCCAGGACATCTGCACGCAGCCACCTGCCACTCTGGAGAAGTGGGTGGCCACTACCATTATGAAGCTGGTCACCCCCATCAGTTACCACTATGTTGCCATCCAGTTCAGTGTGTGCAAGACCACAGCTGTAGAGGCTGAAGGGTAGGTTTGTCTGGCCATCCAGGATGTTCTGGACAACCACTTCATCCATCTTGCCAACTCAGAGGAGGTGGTTGGTGGCTTTCACTGAATGGGCTTCCCAAACTGCATAGAAGCTGTGGATGGCACTCACATCCCCATCCTCTGCCGAGCTGAGGCCACCCAAGTGTTCATCAACCCCAAGGGCTACTTGCCCATCATCCTGCAGGGCATCAACCACCAGATCTGTTTCACCCGCATCTTCACTGACTGGGTGGGCAGTGCCTACATCTTCCACAACTTTCTGCTCACTGGGCTGATGAAGAGTGGGTGCTACACTCCTGGGGTCCCTGATTTTGTCATAGGCGACATCATCATCCCTTCATTCATTATTGGTGACCTGGTTTACCCCGTTATGTCTTGGCTGATGAAGCTCTATGGAGGGTTGCTGGACCACTGGAAGAAGCACTTCAAGTATTGCCTGAGCATGTGCCATATGATGAGTGTGACTTTGGCCATCATAAAGTGTGCTGTCAGGCTCCCAGGTGCACCTCAACATGGGTGGAGAGAATCTTTTGTGACAGATTAGCACAACATGCATTCTCCACATCTGCAAGACCTGGAGGGCAAAGGTGTCCAGAGCAGGGAGGTCTTCCACAAACCCTGGGGCAGAGAAGGCCATGCATATGTGATGCAAGGATGAGGGACACAATGAACCCCACTGATGTTGGGGCCATTGGCCCCACACAGCAGCATGTAGTCCGGATCCATGAAGCCTTGGCTGACTATCTCCTAACACTTGAGGATTGGGATCCCTCCCCAGATGAACTAGAGGGTTTCAAGTGCCTGTGCCTTGGCACTGGGCTTTGGATTTCCTGCTCTGGGCTTCTCTGGCCCTGCCTTCTAGGCAGTGCTGCCCACAAACCAGGCTGTCTGGACACTGTTCTCCTTCCCCATTCCCCTTCCACTCCACCCCCACCCCCCATGGTATATATACACTTCAGAAGGGAGGCATGGGATAGGAGGCATTTGACCTGGCACACTGATTTCCAGACTTGGGAGTAAAGACTAGGGACTTATCCATTAAGAAGCTAGATAAATGGGTGATTCTGGATCTGCTGTTCATCTGAGAGAGCTGTGGTGGTGGGGGCAGGAGGTGGCTTATGGGCCATGGGGGAAGGAGGCTGTGGCATGGGAGGCATCACCACATCAGGGGCTGTGGACTTCTTGATCTCTCATGGGACCAGGATAGGACCCCAGCCTCACAGGACCCCCGGCCCCTTGGTCCCCACCCCTGCAAGAGTCCACCTTCTGGGTTCCCTGGTTTGCGGGTGGATGAGCTGGGGTGAGTGAGCTGTTCTGCTAGACACAGTCCCAGTGACAGCCTGGCCTGGTGGGCTGTTGGGATGCACCTTCCCCCTGGTTCCAAGCACTCCTGCATCCTTTCAGGACTGTCCTGGAACTGCTTGGGAGGGCTATGTACATCATGTGACTGCCAGGGATGAGGGGCCAGTGACCCTAGTGGCACTGGGATCAAATCCCACTCCCCTCACCTAATTTTGCCCACCAGCATGGACCCTTTTGGCTTACTCAATCCACAGATCAATCACTGGCTTCCTCACACCAGTCTTCCTGTCTTGAGTTCCCCTCTCACTCTGGTAGCCTGTAGTCAGGGCACAGGGGGAATGTTCCCTGAAAGACAACATCTAGAGGTCCCTCCCATGGGACCCCCACTCCTGTTGACCCAAAGGAGTCCTTGGAATGGGGAACATCATGCTGAGGGGAGCTGGGCAGCAGTCTTTCCTACCACTTCTGGCTGGCAAGGCTATGGGCTCTCTGAGAAGGCAGTGCTGGTGCCAGTCAGGGGTGTCATAGGTGTATGAAAAGTGGTCCAGACCCCATCCATAAATTCTCCTGCCACTGTGACTCTACCAGCTCTACAGAGGTGTGGGTGGCTTCCTTGAAACAGCAGGTGGCCATTATGGAACCCCGCTTCCCCATCCCCATTTCTGCACATTGGTAGCCTGGATGTAAGCATCCCCCAGTCTGACCATGTCTCCTCTCTGCATCTCAAGTCTCTCCTTATGCTGGTCCTGCGGTTCCTGATGCCAAGTCAGCTGTGTGTATCCAGAACTTGGAAGCAGTGACCAAAGCCTTCAGCATCTCCTTACTGGTTTGATGCCTCCTACGGACACCCCTCATGAGCTCTGCAGCTGTGTGGCTCCCAGGTCATGGGCTGCCATTGTGTCCTCCTCACATTGTCTTCCCATGCACAGGTGGTATTCTGCAGTTGTATAGGGGAGACACAGAGACTTTCTGCAAAGCTGTAATTTTTGATGATAAAAATGAAGTATAAGAGCAGGCATCTGGGACCCTCCCAGCACTTGTCTGGGCACTCACATGGGACAGCAAGCTAGCTACTTTAAGTCCCTTACCTGGACCCTTCCCTCACCTGGGGCCAGGAGCTGCACTGCTGCTCTTCACCTGGAACAGTGGAGATCAGGGACCTGGCTGTGCTATGGGTGGGCAGCAGGCCCTATAGAGGTCCTGGGATGGATTTTCAGGGAGACTGGGACCCTCTACAGGCACTGTAGTGGGCACCTGCTCCACCCCTTCAGATGCTCTAGGGACCATGGGTCCCTTGAGAATTCAGACCATGTCCAGAACAGACAGGACATGACTGCTGCGTGGAATTTCATAGATTTCATAGATTTCATAGACATTAGGGCTGGAAGGGACCTCGGGAGATCATCGAGTCCAGCCCCCTGCCCAAAGGGCAGGTAGTCACCTGGGGTCATAGGATCCCAGCAAGACAAGCATCCAATTTACTCTTGAAGGTGTTCAATGTAGGTGCTTGAACCACCTCCACTGGCAGACTGTTCCAGACCTTGGGGGCTTGGACAGTAAAGAAATTCTTCCTTATGTCCAGCCTGAAACAGTCTTGCAGGAGCTTGTGACCGTTCAACCTAGTCATCCCTTGGGGCACTCTGGTGAACAAACGTTCCCCCAGATCCTGGTGGTCACCCCTGATAACTTATAGATGGCCATCAGATCACCCCTGAGCCTATGCTTTTCCAGGCTAAAGAGTCCCATGGCTCTCAGCCTGTCATCGTAAGATCTGTTTTCCTGACCTCTGATCATGCACGTGGCTCTCCTCTGGACTCTCTCAAGCTTCTCCACATCCTTTTTGAATTGTGGAGCCCAAAACTGGACGCAGTACTCCAGCTGCGGCCTCACCAAGGCTGAGTACAAGGGGAGAATGACGTCCCAGGATTTGCTTGAGAAGCATCTATGGATGCAAGCCAGTGTTTTGGTCGCTTTATGCTGGTGCAGCTCTTATGATGCCTCCTCCTCCCATACTTCCTTATACAAGAGGGGCATTTCAGTGCTGTTTCCCCTCAGGAGCAGCACTTATGTCATGACATTGCCCTGGTGAGAGTTGGCTGGGCTGGCAAAACTCATACATTGTCCCCTAATCATGTCCTTCCCTTAAAGGAGAGGCATTTCAGTGCTATGACAATGCAGGACCGATACTTTGTCCCCAACATTTCTCAGGTGAAAGGCAGCTGGGCCAAGAGGGATGAGCTTTAGCAGTACTCCTGTGGGAACTCCAGCCAGTATGCCATGATCCTTCTGCAGACCATGCCATGATCTTCCAGGTGGGAAGGGATGGGGACTTGAGAACTGGAGGAGGGTCATCTGCTTTGATGGCACACCAGGGAGGCCTGGGTTGTCTTTCAATGTAATAGGTCTTTGACATCACTTCCAAGTGGGACTCCAGCAACCACTTCATGTCCAGTGGGAGCTTCACATGCTTTGCGGACTGGCGCTTCCTCCACCGTGTCTGCCTCAATTGCCTGCCTCTGAATGGGGCTGTCCGCTTTGGCCACTGGTGTGGCTATGTGGTAGAGACCCTCCCCCCCATGCTGTGGAGCTGCAAGCTGAACCCCATAACCTGGCAACTCTGCCACAATGCTATCCAGGACTGCCTGGTGAGGGCTGTCCTGGCCTCAGCAGGGGAGATCTCCATGAACCGCACGATCCTGGGATGCGAGAGTCAGATGCAACCCGACATCGTCATCATGAATGAAGAGGCCAAGAAGGTCATGATTGTGGACATAACCATTCCCTTTGAGAACCAGCACCAAGCCTTCACCGATGCCGGGGCTTACAAGAGGAAGAAGTACACACCGCTGGCCAACATCCTGAGGAGGGGTGGCTACGAAGTGATGGTCAACGTGCTCATCATGGGAATGTGCAGAGCCTGGGACCCCAGCAACAAGAGTATCCTGCATGCCTGCCACATCTCCTGCCGCTATGTCAAACTGAGGCACTGCCTCATGGTGTCTGAAACCATCTGCTGGTCCCATGACATCTATGTGGAACACATCATGGGCCACCGCCAGTACTCTGAACCCACCAGATGAACAGCCACTGGACCGGACCCAGAGGGGACTGCCTGAACTCCCCTCTGCACCATATGGATTTCACTTCAAGAGGATTCTGCAGCAACAGACGACCCCACTCCACCCAAAGAGGACCCCTGTGATGAGACTCTATATGGACTGAGACACTTTCTTTGAACTACTTTCTCCACCATTGTGGACCATTGTAATGGGTTTATGTGCATCTATCTTCTTTCTCTCTCAGTGGTGCAAACCCCCTCCCTCCCCTTCCCCCATCACCCCTTCCCCCACCCCTAGGCTTAGTTCGCTAACATTGTATTTTCTATAACCTAGTTGCATTCCCCTCCTCACCCCCATCCCTCTAACATTAGTCCTTCACTTGAGCAATTTATATTTCCCTACTGGCCTTGTCATCTTTTTTGAATCACAATCCTAAACATGTACTAATAAAAGTCAATCTGCCTCACATGCTACCTGTAGCTCCCCTATGGTGTGCTAATGCCACGAGATGAGTTTGCAATTGCTGCTACTATTGATGCACTGCTGAACCCATGACCTGACCCTGGGAGCGATTCCCCAGACCCTAGCTGCCTAAGAAGAGTCCTGCCATGCACTTCCCTTGGCTTTCCAGTACTGTTTTTCTGCTATGAATACTCTGAGTAGGGATGGGGGTTGCTTTGCTTTTAGGGTTTGACATGGTGGGGACATCCAGGGACAGGAACCAGGGCTATGATTGCTGAGGGAGGGGTTGAGGTTGC
Source organism: Crocodylus siamensis (assembly GCF_052110815.1). Classification (NCBI taxonomy): domain Eukaryota; kingdom Metazoa; phylum Chordata; order Crocodylia; family Crocodylidae; genus Crocodylus; species Crocodylus siamensis. The sequence goes on along the minus strand of NC_143396.1, from coordinate 86,072,434 downwards.
CTTGACCAGTAGGTACAGTGACTGCCTGTGCTGAAAGACTCAGTCATCTGGCACCTATCAACTTCCCCCAGGGATCAGATCACAGGGGAAAAGGGAAAGTGCTGAAGTGCACTTGCAGTCCTTGCCAGATGTATACCTTTGGAGTCACCCTGGCAGTGGGACCAGAGTGGCTGAGATAATGGTTCCCATGTGGGACTTCTGCCACACAACATTGGCTTTTTTGAACCAGGAGGGAGGGAAAGGGTGTTGTTTGGCAAGGTGGAATTTTTCTTATTCTTGGTGTACTGCAGCTCCAGCATTTCTCATAGATAGCTGTTTGTTATCCCCTGTCCTTGACCTCAGTGTTCTCTCTGCCACTCAGGCCCCTGGTGCTGCCAACCAGAGTGAGGTGCCACACTCAGGCATTTGTATCTGCTTTTTACACTGTATCTGCAGAACTCAATAAGTTCTTTTAGTGCCTTTCAGTAAGTGTGAGGGGGAGGGCAGGGCTGTTTCAGTACCAGTGCTCTGGCCAACTGGGAGGAGGTTCCACTTCTCCCAGAACCTGAGCATGCCCCTGAGAGAGAGGGCAGGGAGGTGTGAATGAGGCAGATTTATGTTCCCTTAGAATGGCAGATGGGCTGCTAGCCTCCCAAGGCCAGAGGGTGGTTGACAACTCAGCTGTGGTCCAGAATAGCAGTGGGGAAGGGAAAGAGAGGGGGAGACTCGTCTAAACAGTGCTGAAAGACAGAAACCTATCAAGTAAGGCCCTGCATTTTGAGTAGTCAGGTGATTCACCTCCCACCCCTCCATCCCTGCACCTCCCCCAACAGGGAGCAGGTAGTATAAGTTGATGATTGTCTGCAGGTTTTGGGATCCCAAGATCAAAACAAAATGATAAGGTTAGGAAAGCCATACTACTTTGCTGAAACCAAATGGGATATAAGTATATGTATGCCTGGCATTTATTTTGAGACAGATATCTAACATGAAGTAAGCATTATGACTGTTTTTTAAGGAGGTAATATAAATGCTAGGGAAAACTTTCTTATCTGTAATTCTGAGTATTTTCAATATTGAATATCTTGGGCCACAGTCTATTAGGTGTCTAAGTGGACTGAAGGCATGGGCAAAAGTATGTTTTGGTGCGTTTCCAAAAGGGGAGCTCCAGATTATGTTGTAACTATTGTGTGTGCCTGAGTTTACAACAATACAAGCACAGCAAATCTGTTCCAGCTTTAACCCTGCCTTATCTAACTTTAACCTGTGGCAGTGTAGCTCACTTGCACAAGCTCACACACTAGGGAAGATCCAGAGGGGTGCAATGGTGCACTTCCACTCCACTTTGATTTCTGCATGACTCAAATTTTAAAGTCTGATGTCTGGCAGTAGCAGCAACATTTCTATTCAGGCAGCAGTGACAGAATCAATTTACTTAATGGTTCTATAATTTGTTTGATTCCTTTCAAACTCTTCATGTCACAGGTGTTAACAACCCTCTTTCTTTTAAATGGCCTTTAATGGTTCCACTACTGCAGCTAACCTTCTTCTTGAATGCTGTAGTCACATAGTTCCCATTTTCACAGCCCTGCAGGCTGTTTTTTAAGTCTAGCTAAAAACATTAACTCAGGTGTGGAAATATTAACTCAGATGAACACTAGTTCCAGTGTGGAAATCACTTTCAATGAAGCATTAGTGACACTGTCCAGATGTTCAAGAAGGTTTGATTTTGTTTTTATGGATCTAAAAGAGATATACATTTAACTATAATAATTCCAGGACTAATGAAACAACATATTTGAATTATTTTTGCCTAGATTGTTGCTTTCTATATATAATATATACTATAGCAAATTAATGCATATTACAATTAAGTTTTTTTCCCCTTCATTCTTCAGTTGAATAATATAGATCTAGGCCTTTACTTACTAGTAAAGCTCTAGTTTCTTTTTAACTAAAGAAAGATGTGTGTTGTGTTATATGTGATGATGCATCACATTATCTACACGCCCTTTTTTCAAAATGTTAGATCTACCCCTGCTCATGCACACATAATAATTAGAGTATAAATCTGCTGCACACTCCTGACATGCAATTCTGAAGCCTCCAATTTTGAAGTCATTTGAAGCATACATTTATCCATTATCTTGGGCAACGTGATTCTATTCTCCCTCTGTACTTCCATGAAAATCCATGAAATCACTTACTTTTAAAATTCCCTATCATCTGGCCCTTTAGATGTAGTCACAAAAAACACTGAGAAGGAGGAACACACTCATTTTTGTATTGGCAGCTTTTAGGAACTCAACCAGGTTGGAGTACATCACATTTAGGTGCTTAAATTTACTTACTGGTGGAATAGCATTTGACTCCAGGTGTACTGAGTGTGCATTGGCCACAGGATAGCACATGTTAATGAAATAACTGAGAGTTTGATTTGAAACTGAGTGTAAGATTTTCAGGAAAGATTAGGTTAGTATGAGCAGTCCTGATGAATCATAGAATCATATAATCATAGAAGCAGGGTAGGAAGGGACCTTGTAGATCTTCAAGTCTGACCCCCTGCCTGGGCAGGAGAAAAAACTGGACTCAAATGATCCCAGCTAGGTAGGCAACAAGCCTCCTCTTAAAGACCCCCAGGGTAGGAGCAAGCACCACTTCCCTTGGAAGTTGGTTCCAGATCCTAGCCACCCTAACTGTGAAGTAATTCTTATGGATGTCTAATCTAAATCTACTCTCCAACAACTTGTGGCCCTTATTCCTTGTTATGCCAGGGGTCGCTAGGGGAAACAAGGTCTCTCCCAAACCCTTCTGGTCCCCCCCTAGTAAGTTTATAGATGGTCACCAGGTCCCCCCTCAGCCTTCGCTTGTGAAGGCTAAACAGGTTCAAGTCCCGCAGTCTGTCATTGTAGGGTCTACCCTGTTGTCCCCAGATCATGCGGGTGGCCCTCCTCTGGACTCTTTTAATGTTGTCCACATCCCTGCTGAAGTGGGGCACACAGAACTGGACACAGTACTCCAGCTGTGACCTGACCAGTGTTGCATAGAGGGGGAGGATCACCTCCTTGTCCCTGCTAGAGATGCACCTGTGGATGAACGACAAGGTCCAGTTAGCCCTGCCAACCGTGACCTCGTATTGTTGGCCCATGTTCATCTTGGAGTCAGTGATGACACCAAGATCCCTTTCTGCCTCTGTGCTCCGTGCATCATTTTATTCCATTTAAAACAGCATGTTCTACCTCATGCTAACTTTCCTATTGGTCTCAGCAACTTTCAAGTACATCATTCCTTTGCTCACAGTCAGAAAGAAACCATGAAAATAGATGTGATAATGTAAATCATGACTCTGCCGTTGCTCTCATGGACTATATCATTATGCATGATTTAGTATCCATGCCTATAAACATTTAGTTATAGTAAGTAATTTTACACTCATGGCTACTACCACTGAGTTGATGCTGAGTGTAACCATGTGTAAAATTACCCATATACGTATTTTAAAACTGAAGCTTGAGCCAACAGTTAATGAAATAACCCTGTTGTATTGCCACAACCATTAGAAACCATGTTACAACCAGACCCACTAAAATCATGACCCTGAATTTGAAATCACAAAGTTATATATACTTTGGCCTCTTTATATTGACATTATGGGTTTTGGACCCTTTAGGTAGACCAAGATTATGTTTATATGCTTTTTTGTGCAGCCATGAATGATAGAAACTCTGTTTTTAAAAATACTTTTTATTTTCACATTCTTAGATTATTTCAGGAGTTAGATACATGCATGCGACTCATGATAAAGTTGAAGGTGTTGAAAACACTATAATAATTTAGAGCACAATGGCTGTGTCTACAAATGCAGTTAATGCAAAGCAATAACTCTGGAGCAATTTGAGCAGGAGTAAACTACTCCTGGGCATAGCATCTACATGTGCACCTGGGACAGCAGCAATTTGAACCAAGGCAGAGCAGGCCCATGCTGGAAGGGGGGAAAAGGGATGAGCCCCAGGCTCTTGGTGGCAGCAGCAGGAGGAGGAGGTACTGGCTAAGGTATGAGAGTGCTGAAAGTGCAAAGCCAAGTGGCTAGGGAGCGGGCAGGAGTCTGGCCCCTGAATGGCTGGGCTGGCTGGGCTCAATTTATGTCTGTGGTCAATGTCTACACATGCATTTAATCACAGTAAATTAGCCCAGTGTAAGAAAGTGCTGTCTCTAGTTTAATGTGGCATAAATTACTGTGGCCTAATATGATTGCACATGTAGATGGTAATGCTTTACTATGTAGCTAATATATCTATTCTGGAATAAAGCAAATGTGTAGATGCAGCCAATGATACTCTAGGTGAATACCTCCAGGAACATGCTAGGTATTCGGACCTCCTGCAGCAATTAAAAGGATATGTGGATCATGAAATGTCATAGGAAAAAAATCAGCCTCATAGATACAGACCTTCATTGATTCAATAAAAGTCATTTCTGTATGAGCCATTTCCTGAAGTTATATGTTTTACAGATCCATGAAGAAAACCAAACAATGGGGTTTCAGAAAAAAAAAAAGATTTTCTTTCACTGACATCAGATTGATATAATCCATGGTTATCTTTTTAAATAGCTAATGAAATAAACTGAGCAAACATAAAAGGCAATAAAGTTGTGGAAAGATGCAAACTACCAGATATAACTTTCACTGTCTGAATGTTATTTCTGTGAAGAGGATGGTTTCATGTGATTAAATGGTGACATTCTTTTTTGAATAGGTTTAAACTTTTATGTCCAAATGTAAGATATAGATGGCTACTGCAGTTGTAGATCCAAATCCTTTGCAAAATGTTTCCTAAAGAAATGTTAATTTGTACTCAACAGTTGTGTAGAAGAGGGCACATTTCAACCCAGAATGTCTGCCAACATTTTTTAGGCCAAATAGGAGTTTCCATATGCAAATTAATGTATACAGTGGGGGCATCTACCCATGCATTCAGGTGCTTTTTCTAATGCGCATTAAATTTAGTACCTCTAATGTAAGGTACTAAGGAAATGTTAATTCAGCTACCCTGATGCACAGTAACAAATGTGCATGTTTTTAAAGGGATACTTAATGCACAATAGCTTATTTTACTGTGCATTAGTGTAGTCACACAGGTTTTTTATGTGAGGTTTTAATATGAAGTAAAATAGGCTACTGTGCATTAAAGCACACATGTAGATGCAAACAGTCACTGCTAATTAGGCAGTAATAAAATTAAGTTAATTCATACTTTTATTTTGCTTTTTTGTTCTTCAGGAACACTATAGATGTAAGTGATATAGATAACAGTGTGCTTACTGACTACATACAAAGACCAGGTATTTAAAAGGAAAGAAATGTGTAATTACAGATACCTTAAATCACTCACTGCTCATAGACCAATGTTTGATGGAAACTTGGTCCCACTGAAAGCAATGACAATTTTTCTAGTGACTTTAACAGCAAAGATTCAACTTCTTGTTTCTATCCCTATAATCTAAAATGACAATTTATTTCTTTTTAAGTTCTTGATTGTATAAGTGGTGTTAAGTTCATTATTGACATTTCCACAAGACTTCCACAAAAGATGACTAAGAGGGGATCGGGTGGCCATCTATAAACTCACTAGGGGGGGACCATCAGAAAATAGATGAGGCTGTGTTCCCCCAGGCACCACCTGGGATAACAAGGAATAATGGCTACAAATTAATTGAGAGTAGGTTCAGGCTTGATATCAGGAGGCTTTACTTTATGGTTAGGGCTGCCATTCTCTGGAATGGGCTCCCAAGGGAGGTGGTGCTTTCCCCGACCTTGGGGGTCTTCAAGAGGAGGTTGGATAGATATCTGGCTGGGGTATTATGATCCCAGCACTCGTTTCTGCCCAGGGTAGAGGGTTGGACTTGATGATCTGTTCAGGTCCTTTCCAACCCTATAAACTATGAAAATATGAAACGTATAGCAACCAGGAGCCTAACTCCAATGAACTCAGTGCTAATTTGCAATAGTTGAAAAGTTAAATTAATGGAGGCAACCTTAATGACAGCATTCCTAACTTTTTGATCCTTGAGTTTGTAACCTGAATAGAAAACCCATAATTAGCCAAATTTCACTTATGCAAACCCTTGATTATGCAAATGGCAACATTTATTTTCCTGGGAATATCTACATGAGATGCTTTAGTACACAGTAGACCAAATTACTGTGCAGTAAGTGTCATCATCTACATGTGCAGATGCTTACTGCACAGTAATTTGGTCTAATTGAGAGTTAATTTGCTGCCTGTAAACACAAGTAGCAAATTCAGTCCTACTTAGTTATTGCATCGTTACTAGGGGTGTGTGAAGTGGGCTGTATTCTATTTGGATTCGGATTTGGCCCAATAGGGGGGACAGTGATTCAATTCATTGATTCAGATCACCATCTTGATTTGATTTGGCTGAATCTGAAGATTTGATGATGATTCAGAGAATCAGCAATTCGGCCATAGACACAGCTTTAAATGTTTTTTCTACATACCTTGAGGTACCAGGTGCGGCTCGTGAATGCTGAGATGGTGGGGTGGATGAAGCATCCCACAGGAGCTCAGGCCCTGCCCCGCCCTGTGTGCTCGGCAATGGACCTGGAATTGAACCGGAAGTACTTCTGGTCCATTTCTGGGTCCACTGCTGAGCACGTGGGGATGCCCCTCCCACACCCTACCAGCTCAATGATCAGCCATTGGGGGACCCTGGGTGTCCCCCCAGACCCAGGAAGCACCAGTCACTGAGCCGGGGGGCAGGTCCCCCGTGCACTCTGCAGTGGACCCAGAAGTGGACCAGAAGTGCTTCATCTGCCCCACCATCTCAGTGTTCACGAGCTGCCTGGTACCTTGAGGTATATAGAAAAAACATATAAATCTGTGTCTATGTCTGAATCTTCAACTATAACCCTTTAATCTCTCTGAATTGATTCAGAAGGTTCCAATTTGATTCAGAGAGATTAAAGGGTTGCCTGATTCTAATCAGATTCAGAGATTCAGCTGCCGAATCAGGGCAAATCTCCGCCGAATCGAATCAGCAACCAAAGCTTCACACAGCCCTAATAGTATTGCATGTGTATACACTGACTGAGAGTAAATTTGCTCCCAGTTACCCCCCACCCCCACCAGGAGGCCACCTGTAGCTTAGTTCCAGGACTCCAGGGCTGGGGCAGCTCTTTGCCTGCTCACTGGATGCAGCAGTTTTACTTATCCAAAGAAATTCAGTTAAGTGATTTTTCAGGAGATATTTTTTAAAGGGATTTGGATAACTGAGACTGTACCATAGATGCCTATATTGTTTTCCTAGGTTTTTTAAGAAGCAAACTGAAAAACCCAGAATTTTAAATATATGGTATCAGATTGACACCCCATATGGTTTGTCAGTAGGATTAGAAATTTTAAGTCCATTGCACAGATCTGCCTCTTGAACTAAGAAAATGATAGCAACATGAGATTATCTTACTATACCTGGACTAAAACAAGAGAGGAAGTGCTGAAAGATTAACTGTCAGTGAGTTTCACCAATAGCTGCTGACTGTTAAGAGGAGGGTGAGATTTCAGAACTATGACTTCCATTTCAGGACCCAGGTTGGCGGGGAGTGTACCATAATGACCATTGGTTCTTCAGCCAGTTTTTCCCTAATTGATTTATCTACTGCAGAGTTAGCCAACCCACAGCATGTATGCCACAAATGGTGTAGGCAACTGCTGTGCATAGCATGTCATCATATTGGGTGCTCAGTAAAGGGAAGTCCTGGATGCAGGAAGCAGAGTGCTCTGTGAATTAGAGCTGAATCAGGATGCTGCTGGGAGAGGAGGTAGCAGGTGCAGTGTCACTACTGGAAGCCAGGTTAACTCTTCCCTAGCCCTGTGGCCACTCCTGAATTCAGAACTTTTGATCCACCACTTGTGGGGCCAGGGAAGAATTAACCTACTCTTGGTAATGGTGTCCTACTTCTACTGTGCTCCACATGACCAGTGGCTCATCCAGCCCTAGTCCTCATGTATTTCTAAATTCCTGCTATCAGAATCTCTTTTTATCTTCACATTCCTTGTCTCTTCCTATTCTCCATGCCATCTTTCTTGCTAGGCAGTCCCAGATTCAACTTTTTATCTATCACTGGACGCATCTACATGAGGTACTTACCGCACACTAGCCTAATAACACTGTGCAGTAGCGTGTCATGGCAAAAATCGTGCTAATAGCCTACTGCACAGTGTTATTAGGCTAATGTGCTGTAAGCTTCACTAAATAACCGTGTACTGGTGCTACTGCTTCGTAACTCTAGTTACTGGTCATTCAGTTAGTTCTTCATTATGGAAGTACTAAATTAAATGTGCAGTAATTAGGGTGCATTGATGAATGTGTAGAAATGCCTACAATCCTCCCCACTCCAATCTAAATCTTAGAGAGCTGAACCAGAATCCTTTCCTCATATATTCCATTCCTCCCCTCTTGATCTGGCTTTTCCTTCATCTTGTAATCAACTGAGAAATGTGGGAGCAGCTTGCAAGAGACTTTTATAGACTCTGTGACTTCTTTTCCTGTGCAGGGAGGTAAATGTCAAGGAGAGGAAAGAGGTGTTAAAGTTAAATGATTATATTGCCAGAAGAAGAAATAGGCATAAGCTGGCCATGAATAATTGAATTTAGAAAATGTTTCTAATCATCTGGGGAAGAGATTCTGTAGCAGGCTTTCAATGTAATTAGTGTGGACAAAATATGTAACTTATTTTAAATTACAGCCTTTTCAGTTTAATACGATGTGCCTGCAATAGCAGGGGATTTCCACTTGAAAGTTCCATGTTCCTATGAAAAAAAGAGTAGAAACTGACACTATTATTGTTTCTAATGCCAAGCCCCATTCTGGCTTGGAACAGCTAGGAACATCAGTTACAAAGGAAGTCCTTCTGTGCTTTCATTGGCTTGGCTGGATCCTGCTCATTCACCTTGTAATGTTGGTACATGTACAGTTTAGTCAACAGTAGGAGCTGTGGGAGATGTGAATATGCTTGGCAGGCTGGAGTTGTTATGCTCCAGCAAAGCTCTAATAAGCAGATGTGAACTGTGATTTTCAAGGGCCAAATGGGTGCAATTTTGCATAAGGACAGCAAAAGGCACAAGCCTGACACCAAAGTCATCTTCCTTCCAAATTACATGACCTCACTCCAAAAAATAGATTTATAAAGCATTTCAAAGATAACTGCTTTAAGATACTTGCTTCTATGGACACGCCATTTAATATCAAGCTTATTCCTGAAATGATTGAACCATTTTGATTGAAATTTTGAAAAGGAAAGAAAAGACATCAATCTGAACAAGATGCGTGCAATGTAAGGTAAAGAGGCATAACTGCTATGGTTTACACCTCAAGCCAACATGACCAAGTATCTTGCTATTGGGAGTAGCTGCTGTTGGGGGAAGCAGCAGTAAAGCCAGCTCCCAAGCAGTTTACACAGCAGGTGTAAAGACCCTTTCATGTGTCCCTATCTCTGATGGCTTTTGTGCTAACACACTGGTTTCTAGCTATGTCCACAATTCCCACACAGCAGTCGTTATTCCCCAAAGAAGCACACCTCCCACTGCAGGACACCATTGGCAAATGCCAGAGAGTCAAGCTCTGCTGCTCAGAAGAATGCCCAGGCTTTCTTAGGGGCCCTTCATTCTGGTGTCCCCTCTAAGTCTGTGCTCATGGCCTGTGCCCAGGTCATGGCTGCTATTGGTAATGTGTCACTCCACAGTCCAAATGGTTAACTTCTCGCAAAGCTGTTAGCCAATCGAAATAGGAGGTGGGAGGAAATCTTAATAATAAATGGTTCTTCTAGCCCCACCTAAAATAAGATAAATATTTTAAACAATAATGTATTAGTTTATTTGTTTAAACTCATCATTTTTAAGGATAAAAGAATCTGGTTATTTGATTTTTGTACTGAAATTTCAACATGTAAATGTCAAGGCTTTCTTTACTGCGTTCATGAATTTTTGACAGTTCTCTATCATCCATAAGTTCTAGAGTGCCTCTGGATTATCTAGAAAAATGTACTTCTGTTATGATGGCTAATTATATATTATTTACCATTGCTCTTAGGCTGAACCATTTTTATGGCAGCAGTGCAGAATAATAATTTCTGAAACCATTCTAAAATAAACTTCAGTTTTATAGAAGGATTCTTACTTTCCATGTACATGAATCTGTATGCACCAGAAATTGATAGTCTTAGCTGAAAAACATTTTTTTTCCTGAAAGGGGTTAAAGGGTCAGGATTCAAACAGATGTTGTTCTAATCTTAGCAGTTTCAATTATGCATTACTTAGCATCTCCATATTATAGATGAACACTGATAAATTATATGTAATTCTTAAACAGACCCAAAGATGTCTTGTTCTTTGATCATTTGTGTATATTCATAGTATCGATTTTGATCACTGTAATTGCACTACTGTACCTGGAGATTGCCTCAGCATATTAGGAAAGGCCTTTATGGCCTTTCCAACATCCAGTAATATATTGGTCCTCTAGTTTCTTATGCGGCATGGATGAGAGAATATGAGGCTGGTGCTTACTTAAACATGCAGCTTACTTCTTGCTATTGACAAAAGTATGTGTCTGACTTTTTGTGCACCACTCCATCAGTTTACAATATGATACAGTGTTTAGTTTCATAATCATATTCTATTTTTCCATAAGTCTCCTGTCTTATTCAATGTACAGGATGAAAACATAAGGAGGAAGAAGGAAGATGGAATGAAATCATAAATTTACTGATACCTAACTTTCAAAGTGTTCTTCCAATGTAGTTTTTGTATTTCATTTTTTTATTAATATTACAGATATAGATTTATTTCTGTTCAGTTTTCATTTTACCATGTAGTATATAGGAATCATTTTGATTTACTATTTTTTTTTTTTATAAATTATAGGTTTTGTAATTCAGAGAACAAAGGAAAATGCTTCAAATACTGAGAATCCTGTGCAGTGGGATCACAGATAGAGACTTTGATTTACTGTAGAACGTGGAAAACATTCTTTAGAAAGCTACATTCATTTTTCGTTTGTAAGAAAGACCGACTGCATGTATCACTGTGCAGTCAGTTTTAGGTTATTTAAGCTGTTACCTTTTAAATATATAAATCCAATTATTTTCTAACAATTATTCTAAGACTTCTAATTAATGTTGGCTGAAACATATAACTAAAGACATTATTTTTAAATGTGCATAGTCTTAAGAGTCATAAAAGAGTTGAATTAATAAAAATTCTTTGATTGCCCAGAATCAGTTGTGTAGTATATTCATCAATATGTCTGTCACATCAGAGTTTATGATGAAGTTAACGGCTGTTTACACATTTATTACTGTGTAATTTCTTTATACACCATTGAGTTTTATGACATTTCTAAGTAAATTAATTCCGGTTGTCTCTCTGCTGTCCAGTATGAATAATCTAATGATCCTGAGCCCCATCAAACCAATATCTGTATCTGGCTTTCATAAAAGAGTTAAATTTGAAATGACTTCACTTAAGTTCATAATATAAAGGGCCAGTTAAAAGTCTTATCAAGTTAAATTAAAAATAAGCACTTATAAATTATATCATATATACCTACTGTACAAATGTTCAAGACAAATCAGGAATGTCAGGTAATAAGGAAAGCCTTATGCACAACAGTTATTATTAAGGTGTTAGCATTTCAGCAGAACTACTACAACATACTATTTGAGATACCACTGTTTTCCCTAAATTAAGACTGTGGTATGAATAATATGAAAGTAAGTTGTAGGGTTGTTGTAATGTTGTTGTAGCTATGATGGTCCAGGAAATGTCTGAGGGGGGAAGTTTTTTGTTATATCTTATATGGGACCAACTGCATAATTGGGGGAACTATTGGACAATCATTTAGGGACATCAAGTGCCCTTCATCCCATCTGAAGGAAATGCTGATATAGCCTGAAGTAAATATCAGAGAAAAAACTCCATGCAAATGCAAAGAGTCTGCTTGGAGGGATGGAGGAGCGTTGTGAACTAAGAGTGAACAGAAGCCCTTATAAGACAAAAGAAGTGCAGTAGAATAGGCAGTCTACTTAGTGGCAAAACCCAGTGATTCAAGATGTGATTAGCTATTATCTGTAAAATACAGGAGGATGATCAGCAGCATTCATAAGGTTGTAATGAACTATAAAGTCACTGTCTATATTAAGATTTTTTTTATTATTATTCAGTCTCAGGCCTATCTTATGAAGGTAGTTTATAAATTCCCCTTGAGCATAAAGTTTTTGAGATCAGAAAGGGAGTAGTTTTTCTGTGAAAAAATATGTTTGTATGGGTGTTTATATATTATTGCTATGTAGGAACACTAAATAATAGCTGATTATTTACAGGTAATCAGTTTTCTCTCTTGCTAAAAAGTAAGTAGTAAAACTGGAGTCTTAAAATAATTGAGACTATATCATACATTGAAAAGAAATTGGTAGGTGTTGCAATACTACATGAATATTTAAAAAGTCTTCCATTTTACATTTAACTCACTAACTTATACTTGGAAGTGTTTCTAATATTAATAAAAAGTACTATAAACAACTGCTAGTGACGAAAATGATTTAGTGGAGTAAATAAGCATGCAATGGCAGTGGAAGTCTAGGGCACTAAAATGAATATTTAATATACATTCAGTATTTTTTTTTGTTTTTCAGGTTTTCTTCAGTGAAAATAAATGAGGTAAATTATATTTACACTGGTAATATTAAAAATTTCCTGGTAGCTTGTAACCTTCATAATTTTTTTGCAAAATAAGTATAGCTGTATAGAATAATATTTTCAACCTTGTTTCCTGAATTACTAAACAGGTCAGGTTGCCATATGCTCATTTGGTTATCAGTTTCTAAGCCACCATTTAATTCTCAAGCTGCATTTTTTCTACATTTTAACGAGAGTTTTTATTAAAAACATTTCAGTTCAGCGTGGAAAGGTTGATACCCATGAAAAAAAGGTATCATTTAAATCCATCAGTCCTTCCACCCTAATACTTTTGATCAGTATATTTTTCTTTTGAACTCTTTGGGTGTGTCTACATGAGATGTGCTAATATGCCTTAGCCTAGGTTATGCAGGTAGTCAAATGCAGGTATCATATGTAGCTGTGATTAGTTAATACGCAATAAAGCACATGTAGACACAACCCAACACTAACTTTAGTGCCAGGTTTTCCCAGCCACTAGGGGGCTAGCCTGAGCCCAGCCCCAGAGCTCCTGGCTGGCCACCTCTCCTGCTCTGGGGCTGGGTTGCTCACTGGCAGCCCTAGCTGCTTGGTACAAAAGCCAGCAGCCATTTTGTGACTTCGGACGCACACAGCAGGAAGTCTGAGGGAGCTTGTTCTTTGTCCAGGAGCCCAGCAGACCTTGTGTGCCCCCCTGAACAGGCCACAGCCTGCCCCTGCCTGGCTTGTTCCCTCTGCAGATCTGCTGATTGGCCACAGGTGAGTGTTGCAAAGGGCTGCAGCTTCCTGCACCCCTTGCCCAGCACTGAGATCCCCCAAGGGCTGCTGGCTGGCTGTCTCTGGCAGCAAGGCCAGCACCTGCCCCCTGCTTTTGCTCACCCCCAGCAGTATCTCTTTGCAGGTTCTGTGGTGAAGTGCCTCTGCCATGAAGCTTCCAGTCCCTGGCTATGCCCTTCTGCTGTGTGTTTCTGAGCACTGTCCATGATGGCCACATAGGGACAGCTATGCAGGGGCCCAGAGAACCAGCGCAGGATGAGAATGTCATCCTTGTCATGCCAACAACCCTAGCCCCAACTGGTCCCGGGAGGAGGTTGGTGACCTCATGGGTGCTTGAACATCCACATCCTCCTCAACAGATGCTGCATCCTCTGGCAGCCCAGGGGTCCCTGGCCAGTGGCTGCCTCACCTTCAGTGCAACCCCAGACCCTGCCATGAGGAACAGCTGTCCATGACACCACTGGCTGCTGGCAGCACCAGTCCCTCCCTGGAGGGGCTGTGGGGTGGGCACCAGCCCACTGCACACTGTGGACTATGGATATCTAGTGCAGATGGATGCTGTCACTGATGCCGAGCCACCAGCTTCACCAGCCCCTGATATATGGTAAGTCCTGTACTGGAAGAGGGCCCCTGGCCCTGGCCTCTGACCCTGCCCCTGCCCATGGCCCCTGCCCCTGATCCCTGCCTCTGGCCTGCCCACAATCCCCTGGCCCTGGGTTCTTCCCACCCCCACAGCATACAGGGAGGTGGGACATAGTTCAGAACTTTATTCACCAGCCTGTGTCCCCTCTGGTGGGTGGGCAGTGGTTTCTCACAAGCCAAGGAAGGTGTTGATGTTAATGGCAATTGCAGGGCAGCCCAGGCTTGCTCCCCACAATGTCATAGCTCAGGGTACTGATCCAGGAGCACAGGTGTGCCAGGACAGAAGGTGGATCAGCAGCAGCAGGCTGTAGTGGCTTGGGCACCCCTCCACCTTCACAAACAGTTCATCATGCACTGCCCAAGGCACACACAGCAGAGGCATGCTTGGGGTGCAGCAGTGGTGTTGAGGAGGCTATCCCCAGGGTGCCCCCTAGAGGCCCCCTGCAAGGAGGGTGAGGATGCAGCCCCAGCTGTCTGGGAATCCTTCATAACCTGAGCCTGGGGGACTTGGTCTATGTGGCAGTGTAGCAGCATTATTGGCTTTCAGGGAAACAGTGGCAGAGCAAGGTCTGTAGCTGTGGCAGCAGGTTCTGCCAGCAGCATGGCCTGTCCTGGCTTAGGAAATGGGCAGGGGAGGCAGGCTGCCTGAGGCCAGCATCCAGTGGGCTTCCAGCCCCAGGGAAGCAAGGCAGGATAGCGGACTTGGGCAGCAGCTGCCTGGACCTGTCCAGCTAGCTCACCATGGTCTCTGAGCACCTGTGCACAGTCAACCCCTAATTTGAGGCTGGGCAGCACACAGCCCCTGGTGCAGAGCATCTTATTTGCAAATAATTTTGCAAACTCTCACAAAAGGCTTCTGTCTCTTGCCTCTGCAGGGCCGACATCTGGATTTGGGAGACAGGCCACCAGCTCCGGCAGGGATGTGGGGCTCCAGGTCACCACCACCCACCACTGGAGACATCCAGATGTGCCAGCTGTGCCAGCAGCACACCAGGGAGTGGAACCTCCTGTTCTAGTGGCTGGTGGCAGTCGTGGAGGAGAGAAAAGTGTGGGAGCAGGCACAGGAGGTATGGGAGCAGGCCTGGTAGACAGAGAATATTGCCTGAGTGGTGGTGCAGTCCTGAGCACAGTGGGATCACTGGGCCCAAATGGAGGCCTTACAGTGGGAGCACCTGGAGCTGTTCCAGCACAGGGGGATGCTGAACGCCAGGCCATGGACACCTTCAGCATCCCTCCTACATGTCCTCCTACATGGCTGCATCCATGTCCCATACTTCCTGGTCCCTGCCCATGGCCCCACAAGGACCATGAGTTTCACCTGCTGTCCTGGAGCAGGCCCTCACTCAGTCCTAGGAGGAGCTTGTAGGGTGCCTCCTGTCCACCAAATCCCCTGGCCGAGGCCCCATCCCTGGGCCTGCCGCCACCCACCTGGGCACAGACCTTCTGCTCTGCACTGCACCATGTGCCTGAAGACCCAGGCATGCATGAGGCCATCACCTGCTGGGGTCACCATGGGCCCTGAACCTGTGGGAGAACATTGCAAGGTTGGGGTGCTAGACACCTGTCATGGGGGTCCTTGTCCCCCCCCCCAGCCCTCCACTCTGGGGTTGAAAACCAAAAATTTAATAAAGTGTTTTCTATTTGAATACAGTTTTCCTTTTGTAAATGGGGTTTTTATGGTTGGTAGGTGAGGAGAGTGGGCTCTATTGGTGGAGGGGGAAGGAGTTTGGTTTATTGAGGGGGAAAAAGAGGGAGTGATGGGTGTGGGTGTTGTGCAGGGAATAACATTTTTTTGTTTCATCCATGTGCATGTCCTCAGAGTGGTGCAGGGGGTATTAGGTGTGTGGGCAGCAAGGCAGGTGGGCTGAAGCAAGAAGTGCAGGAGGAGAGGGGCAGCTAGGACTTCCCACAGTCAGTGCCCTGGCACCACTGGCAGTTGCATGACTGTCCTGGGGCCTGGGCAGTGGGGGCATGCTAGGGCCAGAAGGAGTGTGGGGTGCTGGTCATTGCTGGCAGGGGGCCGGCCGAAGCAGTGGGGCAATAGGCATTACTTGAAGGGGCAGCTGCAAGGGCAGAGGCAGGGCAGGTGCTGGTGTGGGAAGTCAGGGTGGGCAAGGATGGAGCTGCCCTGTGCTTCCCCTGCACTAGGTACATGAATCCTGGGCAGACATGTGGTTAGCCAAGAATCAGAGTTGCCAAGAATCAGAGTTGCCAAGATGGCTGCCAAGTGCTAGCACTTGGTAACCAGCTTGGTCCAACATGGCTGTCATGTGGCCAGAGGCTGGATCTGCCCACAGGGGCACAAGGCAGAGCTGCAGGGACTTGAGACTAACTTTAGTGCCAAGTCACTGCATGTATATACACTTGCCAAAAATCACTTACGGAGCATTAGACTAATGTGTAGTTAATTTGGTCACACTTACTTGCATGTGTAGTAGGCCTGTGTGAATAGTAGAGTATTAGATTAGGATTCAGATTTGGCTGATTTGGAGGATGGTGATTCTATTCAGTGATTCAAATCACTGTCTCCATTCAATTTGGTCAAATCAGAATCAGAGATTCGGCACTGCCTGGGAGCTTCAGATTGGCCGGGGAGAGCAGTCACAGCTGGGTAACTGCAGGTTCTCCTGTGGCTCCTCCAACTGTGCCTGATTATCTCTGGGTAGGGGGAGCTGTGGGAGAAGCCCTGTTACCTGTCAGCTCTGTGTTCCTGAGGGAGCCCTGGCATCCGGCTTCTTGAACTTACAAAGGAGTTTTTCTATCCCCTCTGCCCACGCCCCCTCCTGCCGCACACACACCTCATCTAACCAGGACTAAGCAGAAGAAAGGTTTGATAGGCATCTCGGGCCACACATTCCCCGGTCCTAGTGTGGGAAGTCTATTTAAACTTGATCGATTAAAACTTGGTTGCTAGGTTAGGGAATGCTGAGGCAGGAGACCGCGTCAGCAGGGTATGGGCAACATTAGAACAATGGTTAACGGTTCATCACAATGTCCAGCCTGTTGAAGCCCTTACCACAAATGCTGTCACACTTTTCCTGGGATGACTGGTGGAAGCCCTCCCCACAAAGTTTATGAACACTCTAAAAAGTCAATCCCCTTTAGTATGTTAAAAGACTACAGTAAGTTCTGAAAGTCATGCTAAGCTGAGGCTTATTCACAACAGGTAAAATACAAAACACTAATGCTGACTTCACAGTGCAAGCATAGCTAGGCCATCTGAGAAGAAACAATGTGGTATCCCTTCCAGTATATCTTCTGAATTCATAATAATTTCAAGCTGGCCTCTAGGTGTCTGGTTACTCCTTAAGACTTTATGTTTTTTCTGGTTGTTAATCAGTTTCTTGAGATGGTCCAAACCAGATAACCCCTGGTCACTGAAAAAGGTAATTCATTTAAATTGAAACTGTTTATATAACTGGATTTTCCCTGTTAATTATGGCTTGGGACCCTCTTGATTTACACAATTAAAAGAATACCTAAGGGTATAAGAAAACTGTAAAGCAGCAAACAGTGTGCTTCAAGAGGGAGAAATCTCTCCAACACCATCTGCTGTTGTTCCCGAGAAGCTGGGATAAACAGATCAACAGATTGTCTCTTTTGGTTGCCTATTTCACCTTCAGCGATTGTGCTGGGAACTTTGGCTGTCAACAAACCACCCAAATGCCTTGGAATGGTGAGATCCCAGCTCTCTCTCTCTCTTTCTCTTTCTCTTTTTCTCTCTAGGCATAGCTTTCTGAACCTAAATTTTATTAGTTAAGCTTGAGCTAGGTTACCCCAAATACTCAATTGAATTAGGTTACCCCAAATACTCAATTGAATGAGGGTAATATTGTAACTGGTTTTGTTTTTCCTTGCATGGCTATTATCTATATACTTAGCAATAAATAACTTTTATAGTCAAACTGGTGGTAACTGGGTGAATTTTTCCTTCTCTACTTCCCCTTCTCCACTTGCTCTGCAGCAACTCTTCTTTTACCTAAGCCAAAGATCTCTGTGAAGCCCCAAAATATGGTGGGGTCTGCTTATCAAGAGGCTACCACTACTACAACAGGGTATGAGGGTGTCAGCCTGTACGTGCTGATCAACCCAGCCAGGTCAGGCATGTCACATTAATCTGTGTGTGTGTGTGTGTGTATGCATTTGACTGATTTGGTGGCTGGAGGAACCCAGCCCCATTGAAACTGAGTCCTGCAAGATAGCTCCACTGGGGGTGAGGACTTGCAGAAGGGAGAGATACAGCTCCATATAGAAACACAAGTAACACAAGCAGCACATTGACAGAATTACAAAGACCCCAGAAACATACCCCTAAAAAATGAGCACACCCCAAAGTGACAGGCAAATCTGGTAATAGTCTCACCCCGCCTGGTACTTACATAGCAGCTGCCCCAGGGTGTGGATGCAGTGCGACTTGGCAGGGTGCTGCATGTTATCTGGGAGTGGGGGTCACTGGGACTGAGCAGTGCCAGGCTCCAGCTGACTGCTGGAGCTGCCCAGCTCCCAGACAGCATGCAGCACCCTGGTGAGCCACACTGCACCCATGCCATGAGACAGCTGCTGTACTGGTGCCAAGCGGGGCAGGCGATTCCCGATGCCCCATGCTGCATGGTGGGCTCTGCCATGAGCTCTCAGCAGCCCAGATCCTCAACGCTGCAGCTGGTGAATACGGGACCTTTTTTTTTTTTTTAAAAGAGCAAGGAACCAGGGGCCGCACAGTGGATGGGGCTGGGCAGGGCAGCCATGCGGGTTTCTCCCACAGCTCCCACCCAGGGAGAGGCAGGCATAGCCAGAGGAACCATGGGAGAACCTGCAGCTGTCATTTTGCCCCAGAGCATCTGAGTCTGACACAAACAGCACTGGAGTTTATCACGTCATCTTTATGGTATGTGTAGATTCATCGCCTGTTGCTGACTACTATTGTGGCTGCAACAATATTGATAACGTAACAATAAATGAACAATTGTGTACTGAGTTTTAGCATCAGAAATGAATGGGAGCAGGCTGCCACAGTGGTGTGTATGCCTGTTAAATGTTTTCCCCCCCATTTGTCCTTTTCCAACATAATAAATTCTTTGACCACCCAGAACACATGCTATATCAAATATGATATTCTCCCCTTTCAATTTTTCTTTTTGTAGTCTATCTTCTCTTTGAAAAACTTGTCTTCTTTTGTAAAGGAGAAAAGCTGCTAGAAGAGTTAAGAAATGAGGTGAAAAAGTGGGAAGCCAAGGATATTTATATCTACCTTAATTGGCAGATTTTTGCCTCTCTTCTTCCTGTTGGATGTAACATATGGGGGGTGGGGAGAAAGGAACCTCTGACAAAAACAATTTCCACTAATGGCAAGTAATTTTCCCATTAGCACCAAAGCACATTAAGGCAGATTCATAATTGCAATATAGTTTAGAAAAAGAGTGGAAAACCAGGATGCTGCCAATAATCTTCCCTACTGTTGTGAACATTGCTGAAGGCAGCTACATGCTCTGATGCCTCAGAGTAAATGTAGAAAAAATATCTGAGGTGCCCTCTTCTGCATCATAGAACAGTTTTAAACATAATGCTTTAAAACAAAATTCATTCAAATCTTCAATTTCATCAGCAAATAGTTGCGTGAGCACAATCAGAGTCCCTGCTGTGAGATGCTACATCAAACAAGTACCACATATCTTTTTTCCAAGGAGGAGATTAGAATAAATACTAGGTTGCATCCCTTAATTGTATCCATATGTGGTTTATCACTAAAATCCGACAAGGGAAATTTAAGTATGAAGGTTAGGCTTGAAAGGTAATGTTATTATTCATAACACTTTGAAATGGATGTTGCTCACAGTCACTTGGTATCCATGGACAAAAATAACTCATCTGTACGTTATCTGAAAATATGCAGATTACATTTAACGCGTTTCTATTCGTTGCAAGTTCACTGAGAATTAAAGATAGGTCTCAGAAAAATTCAGGTTCCTCTGCGCACTTTATATGCAGTGGTCCAATGATGGGTAAAAGATACGGCTAATCTTTCAGTTGCTGTACAGTGCTATTTCACTGAAATTGCTGCAGTGGGGGAGACGTTTTTACTAATATTTATCATTTTAGAGTGATAATCTTGATATGGCATTATGTAATATGATGATTCTTACTACTTGACATACAAATAGGGAGATGAAAGCAATATGATATCTATCAGGTTCTTCTGAGAAAGTTATATTTGAAGGGAATTATTTTTCTTGAAGGATGTCAGCTTGACTTCAATCTGCTAAACATTTTCCAGCCCAGTAAGGTTTTGAAAATATCAAAGACATTAAATTTTAATGCAATACAATTATATTATTCTATGAGGTGTTAAAAAGGAGCTGATCTCAAACTTAAATTTCAGATTCAAATAACCGAACTTTGCATTTATTTCTGTTCTCTATTATTAAACAGGTAGATTACATGGCAGCTACTAGCCCTGCTGCAATTTTTATTGTTCATCCTTTTCTGTAAACAACATTCTGAGGACATTAAAAATCATGAATGGAAAATTTAGCAGCAATGTTCAACTTAAAATTTAAGAAAAAATAATTGCAGTTTATAGTCCAGTCATGGGCATCTTCTCCCTAACCCCTTGCCCTCTTTTAGAGAGGTGGCATTAGATTAGGACCTGAAAAGTAGTGTAAAGTTTGTGCCAACTTCTAAGGCTGATGTCTGAGAGCTGCTTTTGTGAATAATGGGACTCAAGCAACTACCAAGGGCTACAGTTGTATCTGGGACTAGAGGCAAGTGAAGTGTCCCCTTTTATCCCCAAATTCAGTGAATGAAAAGTCACAGTTTTATTATAGTATTGTCATATGCATTCATTATCAACATACCATATTTTCTTGCATGCACCACATACTGTTTTCACCCAAAATTCAGTACTGGAAATTGGGATGTGCATTATAAGTGAGAAAATATGGTAATAGCAGTTTCTGCCCCTGCCTGTGGAAAGTGAAAGTAATGCTGAACATGATTCTCTACCACGGTGCTCGGATACTCAGGGGTGCTGCAAGATCTTTTGAAAGGTACCCTAAGGTGTGAGGAAATAACTGGTAAGTGCATGCTCAGGACTTTTCATGCTTGATCATTACCTTGTACCCACTGCCTGGCCTCTCTGCAGGGAGGTAATTTTTTTTTTTTTTGGGGCGGGGGAGAGTTAATGGAGTGTTGCTCAATTCACAAAAAAAATATGGTTCCTTGGGCCTAATGAGGTATGCCTTGAGTTTATCAAGGAGTGTCTCAAATCTAAAAAGGTTGAGAATCATTGCCGTAGATGTTGGTTGTGAACACTTTCTCTTCCCCCTGGCAGAGGCTCTTGCTGCAGAAGGTACTATTCAGTCACTTATTGCTACTTACCAGTAGTTTCAAAGAAGCATCTTTTTTCCCCTTCATTATACCTTATTATTTTGTTATATACACACAAGATACATTTTTTTATTCATGGGCATATCATATGCAGGAAAAAATGATAGTTGCACACACATATACCAATTGTTGGTGTATTTATTTCACTAGACAAAGTCTTTTGAATCTTATTTTTGATCCTTAAAAATTAAATAAAAGCCAAAAAATACATTAAAATAAGTCTCTAGTTGTGATTTAAACTGACAAAGACTAGGAAATTAAGCTACTTGCTATTCTACTCTGCTCAGGAGATCTTGCGATACCTGCATACAAGCTGAATTATGGACAGTATTTCAGCCACAAATAAAATACAAATCAATTATTTTTATAGCATCCCTCCTACATGTCATCACAAAGCATACATAAAGAGTCAATCACCAGCTGCAGAGAAAATGAAGTTTTAAAGATCAGATTTAAAGCCAGAAACTGATTCAAAAGAGTTTATGAAAACAGAAGTACAAAAGGGAATTTCAGAACCACAGCACATCACTAGTACAAAGGAGCAGTATATAAAAATGAATGGACCCTTATAAATAGACAGCAGGTACAGCAGAAAGAGAAGCTTAAGGATTCCAGCTACTGAACAGGAAAGATCCATGTGATACAGTTTGGGGAGGCTCAAAAAAGTTAAAAGAAAAATGATTGAGAAAATATATGCACTCTTGTTATGCTTCCTCTGCCTGAAGAAGGGTGTTTGCACCCAAAAGCTTAGAAAGAAGATTTTTTCCAACTATTTTACTTGGTCTAATAAAAAATATCATATTTACCCAAAGAATCTTGTCTACCTATGTCCTTAGACCAATATAACTACAACTGGCATGCTTGTATCTGTGAAGTTTTGGTGATGTGGGTAATGATATTTTAGTGGATCTGAATCTCATTTTGTGTTTTTCCCCCCACTAACTACAAGAGAAAGAATGACCACAATAACAATGACTAATATGGTCCTACTGAATGATCAGAGCTGCAGAAATGAAACCTAGGCTAATTTTGGAGTCTAGAGGCCACCCTGTCACATTTCTCACTGACAGATTTCTTCTGCTGTGCTGGGTACAAAAGCAAAGCCACAAAATGAGCTTCACCCTCTCAGTGAGAAGTCCAAGATGATTACTTCAGAGACAGTAGAGGAAATTCATCTCTCAGAATACCTTTGAAGAAAATATGCCCTTTTACTTCATTGGTAACTTAAATAGGAACATTTGTGAAATAAAAAATTACTTAGTGTAACTCTATCAGATGCTGGCACATACTTTTAAAAGGAAACAAGAAATACCTCTAATCACAAGCAAACTGACAACTTCATAAGACAAATGAGGAAATTGTGTGTGTGTGTATATGAGGCAAAGATTTCTCAGGGTGATATCTTTTATTGAGCCAACTATGTAGCTAAGATAGAGTTAGACAAGCTTTTGGATGCAAGACATTTTTCCTCAGATTAGCTCATCACAATCATTCAAGCACAGCATAGTAAAGAGCAGCAGTGGGTGAGGGTGGGAGAAACTCCTAGGAGTAGCAAAGACACAATTAACAGAACAAAAGAAGCTGATTATGGGAAGATGAAGTCTTTCGAGGGGGTGTTGATAGTAGTGGCAGTGGGGATATGCTGACATGTTAAGCATTTCTTGCAAAGGCAAGGCTGTGTCCCACTTGATATCTGTTGGCCAGTGGAGAGTTTGCTTCTGATGATAAATTGGGCAAGGTTAGGGGTAGGGGCACACTGATATCTCAGTTGGCTGCTGGATTGGAATCAATAAATGAAGAAATTACATTATTGGCTATTGGCTTTTTTTGGTCATTGTAGCTGATAATTAGTCACGTGCCTGGAGCACCCTGGCAAGCTCAGTTAGGTTCCCCTGCTCCACCACCAGCCTGTGTCTGTGGCAGACTACAGATCCCAGTAAGCAGCGGGAGGGGGAGGGGGCACTGGGGAGCAGTCACAAGGCACCACAATCAGCAACAGAGGGACCGTTAGTGGCTCCAGCTTTTACTGCTGCTGCCACTGCCATATCAATGTCATGTGCACAGTAGGGGCCTGAGCACCAGGCCTGCCATGGGGACATTGGGCTGCATGAAGGCAGGATAAGGTGCTGCACAAGGGACATTCTGCTCCACTGGGCACCAGCACCTTTGCAAAAGCAGGAGCTTGGCCACATGGGGCCTGCTGTCACTGGGGCAACAGCATGTTCTGGGGCTCCAAATATGCCCTGCACTGCTATTCATGTGAGGGTCTGCCCCGCATGTCCGGGACAGCAGCATAGGCTGCACAGGAAGCAGGGCTGCAGGTAGGAGCTGTGGGTGAGGGGGTGATGTGCATAGGAATAACGTGGTCACCAACTTCCTCATCAAGGGCCAGAGTAGGCAGGAGGGGTGTGTGTGTGTGTGTGTGTGCGTGTGCGTGTTATAATGCAAAACAAATAAAAACATTTATGTCAGTAGTTTAAAAAGCTTTGCACTATTGCTAGATATTGGTTATTGGACTGATATTGGCCAATATGGTTGGTTAATCATCAGCTATCAGTATTGGTCAAGAAAACCTTTATCAATGCAACCCTAGTTAGGGGCTTATTTCAAAGCTGGAAGTGATAGGACTGGGAATATTTTTTTCTTAAGATCTGATTTTTGTCAAGTACAGGCTGTAGTTTTTGATCATTCTTCTGACTGGTTCCAGTGTGGAGTGGTAGGTGACCACCAGGGGTGTGTGGTTCTCCTTAAAACATCTACAGTGGTATCTGAGAGCCTGCCTGTATATTACAGACTTTTTGGTGTACTTGGGAGAATTGCTGGTCTTGTGGATGTAAGTATGGCAGTCTGTGGGTTTTCTTTATATAGTGCTTTGTAGGGTGCCATCTTTGATATGGATTGTGGTATCTGGATAGTCAAAGTTAGTGTAGAAGTGGAAATCAATAAATGACTCCAAGTGTTCAGTTGAGATAATGATAATATCTATGCAACACAGGTATAATACAGGTTTGAAGGCGCAGGTTTCTAGGAATTTTTCATGCAGGTGGCTCATGAAGAGGTTGGCATATTGAGACGGCCATCTTTGTGCCCATAGCTGTACCCTTATTTTGAAGAAAATAACAATTGTTGAAAGTGCAGTTGTTGTAGGTGGGGATAAAGTGAATGATTTGTGCAATATGTGTTACAATTCTGAATGTACTCCGTGTTCTTGAAGGTATTTCAGGCAGGCAGCTGTGCCTTCATGGTGTCTGGTGTTAGTGTATAGAATAGTAACATCCATGGTTGCAGGTATGGTCTTCTCAGGGAGGTGGTTGTTGTTCTGAACTCCATTAGAGCAGTCTGTGGAAAACTTACTTTTTGAGTGGTTTCAGATAGTCTCTCTGAATTCTTACAATTTTCCTGTGAGGGTACCACAGCTGAGTGTGGGGCTCCCAGGGTTACCTTGTCTGTGGATTTGGGGACCATATAGAAAGGGGGTGGGAGAGTGGGGGATAAGTGGAAATAGTTTTTCCTGAAACTAGCATGGGGAGGATTTGATGACATTTTCCATTTTAGAGTGAATTCTGGTATGGGGTCCTCCCTAAGTTTTTTGTACTATTTTGTGCAGAGAGTAGTCTGGCAGTTTTGTTGATGTAGTTTTGATGGTTGAGGATGATAGCTTCACTTTTGTCCACTGGTTTGATTACTATTTAATTTTTGACTCTTAGGGATGCTATGGCTTTTCTCACTGAGGGGAGAGGTTGTTGTGGTCATGGCTTTTGTTGAAAATGTACTGTTAGCTTTCTTCCTAAAATAGTAGATGTAGCAGTTCAGTGTGTGATTATGTCTGCTGAGAAGTGTCCAGTCCAATGCTTTATTGTTGTCCATTCTGGCAGGAGGTTTGTTAGAGGTGGTTTCTTGACTGTGGAAATATTCTTGCAGGTCAGGTAACGTCTCCAGAATTCTTCTCATTTTCAAGAAATTAGTATCTTGTCATCTTTTTTTCTCTGGGCTTAAGTTCAGGCTGTTGAGGCTACAGATATTTCAGAATGGATGAGTGTTGATGTTCTGCATGTTGCTGTCTTGATTCTCTCCTGTTTTGCTGGTGCTGCCAGTAAGGTGGGTCCTGTTGTGATAGCTGATTTTACTGTTTTCTTATGTTGGATGGTTGTCATTAGGTATTTCTGGTACATTTTAATCTGCTTCATAGTAGTCAAATATGTCTCCACATTAGTATCTCTTAGTTTAGAAGTATAAGTAACTATCTCATTTTAAGTCAATCCCTTTTGAAGTAGTTTAGGTGAAGAAGATAGTTTCTCTATTTTTCTGAAGTTCTTCTGCACAGCCGCATTGCATATTTGCACACCTGCATTACATATGAGTTGTATGTGCTAACTGAAGGATTGCAAATAATGTAATCCTCTATGTATGATGTTCTCTTTCTTGCACCGGCTAAAGAATTTGTCATTGTGTAGTCTGGCTTCTTTCTTCTTTAGGTTGTGGATTTTCAATTTTAAGTGGAAGATTTTAATATCTTCTATGTTATGGTAGTATGAGACTGATGCTGTAGCTGTGATAGTCCAGAAATGACTGCTTTGCCTCTCTCCTGGTCATACCTGAGGAAGAATGTCTTACATTCAAAAGCTTGTCTAACTCTATCCCAGCTATCTAGTTGGTCCAATAAAAGATATGTTGGTCTAATAAAAGATATGACACCTACCCAAAGAACCTTGCCTGTGTAGATAGGTTAAACATTTTGCAACATTATGCATGAGCACACTAACCTGGAAATGGCTGATGACAAAAATGTGGAATAAATTATTCTGTGGTGATTGCCATATATATCAATTAAATTCATTTTTTGAATTCCTTTTCCTACTGTCTAAACCACCAATGTCTTGTGTCTGCAGTCAGAAGAAATCCCTATGTCATTCCTCTTAGTTTAATGTGGCAATAAACAGGCCAGAAAAATGTTGCACTCTTTCAGAATAATGCTGTGATAAGTAACAGTTGGTTACTTCATGCTTGGCTTCAACATGATGGTCTTAATGGAACTAACTATGCAAAAACTCTCTAATGTAGGGGAAAAGATGTAGTGTGTGATAGTATTATTCTTTTACTGGGCCTAACCGTCCTGTGTACTGGCGATAACAACATCACTTGGAACAGAAGTGTAGCCATGTTTCTCTCCAGGACAGATATCCTTCCTGACACCTTGAACAGAGGAAGAAGAATGCTCCTGTCCAGACACAACCTTGAGGCACTGCCTACTTCAGAAATTCAAAGCTGATTTTTCTTGATGTATTGGAATATTTGTTTGGTGATTTTTTTTATTGGACTGGCATTATAATTGGGAGAGATGTTAGGCAAGTGTTCAGGCACAAAATGCCTTTACTCAGGGATGTACAAGAAGTGGCTACAGTTTAGAGTAAATACCAGTTAAAATAATTACTTTTGTTTAACCCCATTATACAAATGAAAGTGAACACTTTAAAAGTAAAGTGGCAGTAAACCTATGGAGTAGCAGAAATAGTTGCAGGCTAAGTAAAAAACAGTTGAAATAGAATAGTAAGTATATTCAAAATGTGAGAGGGCTATTGCTAGCTATGGAGCACAGAGTTGTTAACAGAAGGAGCAGATTAATCATAATGGGTGGATCTATACATGCACTCTGACTAATTAGCTCTGCAATCAAGCATCACTGTTTACACATGTGCCCATATTAGGGCTCAGCAAATTAAATAACTTCACTGTAGGATAGTCCTTTCTGGGATGAAACTACAGTGGAGTAGTTACATGCACCAGAACATGCATTGATATTACTTCAGTCTGGCTGGAGCATGAGAGTGCTACAGTATGGGGGCTGCCTGCTGGCTAGCCCCGTGCTGTAGCACCTCGGGTAGCACCTTGTGTCCCCTGCCTCCACTTCTGAGTCAGCCACCGAGCACGCAGGGGACTCCCACCCATGCCCCCTGTCACAGGCCAGCTGGGCACTGTGAGTATATCAATTTAGCCACTAGGTTGTTTGGTTCAGGATAGAGGAGGCAGAGTTGGGAGTAAAGCAATGGCCAGTTTATTATAACACACACACGCTAGTTAACAGTAAATAGTAACAACAGATAACAACAACAGATAAATAGATCAATGTGTCACAGGTCAACTGAGCACTGCGAGGGTATCAGCTACTGGCTGTTGAAAACAACAAATAGACAGACATGGATTGGCAACTTATCAGCAGTCCCACAATGCCTGGTGAACGCCAGGTGATTCCAGTGAAGTCAGGTGTCCCTGATTGGAACTGTCCAAGGGATTACCAGGGAAGCTCCCTTAATCAGGATCTGATTCTCGCTCACACTGGGAGTCCGGAGTCTGGGCTTGGAACAACAACTACCATCCTGTTCCCTCCTTCCTACTGGTCACCTGATGTACGCACTTTTTATACCTAGTTTTATGCTAATCTGTTGGTTTTACAGCCATTCATAATTTTGTTCTATACCTGTTACACTATGGGATTAAAAGGTGTTTAAAATTATTATAAAAGGATACTACCAAGCCTTGGATTTATCCAATAAACAAATTACAACACAGCATCTTGAGCTCTGAAATTAACATTACTCTGCCTAAATCCAACTCCTTTAGATCTCTCTGACTATGGTTTTTTGAGATGTGCTTTCCTGGAATGTGCTGGGTGGGCCAGGTGGTTGAATCCAGTTTTTATCATCATCAAGGCTAAATTCTGAGCAAGAAAGAACCATTAGGTCAGCTAATTTCACAGCTATAGCTTTGTCTTTGAGGCCTAGTCAGTTCCACAAACAGTTACAAGTGACATTTGTGAGTTACAAAAATACAAGCTTTACATTAGACAAAAATTCCAAATGCCTCTAAGAAGCACATATTTATTGCTTATTAATTTCTTTGGTTCTGGCCATCATCCCCCTGCCCCGGCTCAGTGATTGCCCACAGGGGAATCCTGGGTGCCCCCCCCCGACCCAGAAGGCACCAGCCGCTGAGCCAGGGGCAGGGGGGAGTCCCCCACAGTGGACCTGGAAGTGAACTAAAAGTACTTCTGGTCCACTTCTTGGTCCACCACTGAGTGCATGGGCGACCCCCTCCCCAGACTCCTGTGGGATGCTCCATCTGTCCCACCATCTCAGCATTCACAAGCTGCACCTGGTACCTTGAGGTATGTAGAAAAAACATATAAAGCTGTGTCTACGATTGAATTATCAAATCTCTCTGAATCTCTCCAAACTGAATTGGAGGCTTCCAGTTTGACTCAGAGAGATTAATGGGTCTCCTGATTCGATTCGGATTTGAAGATTCAGCTGCTGAATTGGGCCAAATCTCATCTGAATTGAATCAACAACTGAAACGTTACACATCCCTAATTCTAAACCCCGGAATAACAGGTGGACTGCTTCAAGGTCATGGACATCAAGCTTTAAAGGGGACATTGCAGCCTAAATGGATGGACTTTACAACTTCTAACTTATTGGGACTAGTGACTCTACAACTTCTAAGTTTACTGCTTCAGAGCTAGGGACTTGATCCCCATCAGGGCCAGCCTATAGTGGTACTCCAGAGACAGAAATGGATATCTTGTTTGTGGTGTAACAAATTGCTCTGTCCTGGGACAGAACAATTCCTATTCAATCATTCCTTGCAGATGTCCCGAGACAAAATTCAAAATCTGTTGCCAGAAAAACAAAATGTGATACCAGTTTGTCCTGGGAGATTGCAAAGGATGTTTGAATGCCTGTTCCCAGCAATATAATAGGATAGGGGACCATAGGGGATATGGAAGGCTGGTGTTACACAAGCCACTACCATTTCAAACCTGGATTCTCTTCACCCCAGGGCATAGATCTGCAGGTATAGACCAGGGAACCCCATCCCTGGCACAGCTGATCCCATGCCAAAAATGTATTTTTCTAGCCTGTGGGTCTGGACTCCTGGGTTTACAGGGGAGAGTATGGAAGCCCTGGAAACCATGACATCCTTTGTATTTCAGTTTCTTCATACAGCGCAGCTGAGAGCCTGGCAGTTCTGAAGGCCTCTGGAACCATAGAAGATGGAAATCTCAAAGCCCTGAGAGACTCTACAGCAATAAAATATCAAAAGATAATGCTATTCTGTGTGACTACTGTCATTTACCAAACTTGGAGGAGGAAATGAATAGGAATTTTCTCAAAAAAAACCTAACTGAAGCATCAAAATAATAAGATTTGGTGCTTATAAAGGACGTTAACTGCCATGACATTTTCTGGGAAAGTAACACAGATAGTCCAGAGGTTCTTGGGTTGTGTTAGGGACTGATTTTTTTTATACAGATCATGGCAAAACTAATAAGCAGGTAATATCTGGATTTGCTGCTTAGTCATGGGGAGGAATTGATTGAGACTCTTAGAAGACAATGATAATGAAATAATAGAGTTCAAGATCTCTAAAAAAGGAAGAAACTAGTGAAGACATTGGGCTTCAGTATAGCTTAGGCTTGTCCAGCATATGGCCCATGGGCTGCCATGTGGCCTGCCAAGCCATTTTCTGAGGCCCGAGATGCTCCGATGGGAAACAAAAGTACACGCTGTTTACTTCTATTCTCACCCCTTGTCCCTCCCCCAGCCCCTCAGCAGCTTCCTAATGGTGCTGAAGGGCTGGGGAAGGGACAAGGTTCCCACACGCACCGCGTCAGCTTGACATTGCCGACATGGTGTGGCTCCTCCCCTCCCCCCTTATTTCATGGTGTCCCTACCTAGCCCTGCCCCTCCCTTTCTCATTTGCATGCCGGCCCCAGTCCCTGCCAGCCGCACAGGCTGGAGCAGGTTGTAATGCAGCGTGTGGGCAGGCATGGGGGCGCGGATGCCAGCTCAGAGGGATGCTGCGGCCAGGCCCACAGGAAATACTGCTGCTGTTGCTGTGGTTATTGGGGCAGGAAGCTGGCACCACTCCCACCTCCCAGCATCCCCCCCAACCCCCAGCAGACATCATGATGAGGGTGGTGAGTCGTGGGCCCTGGGGAGGGAGGGAGACCTGCCGGTCGGGCTGCCCCAGGAGAGAGGGAGCAGGGGGCTGTCCCTGCACATCCCACACTCCCCCGTAGGGTCCCCGCATGTCCTCCTGGCTGCTAAGCCCAGGCGGGCAGGTGTGGGAGCATCCTCGAGGCCGCCCAGGTGGCAGAGAGGACAAGGCAGGGTCAGACGGCGCCCCTTGACCCCTGCACCCCCAGGCCACGGACTGGACAGGTCGCCTGCTGGCCCACTGGGTGATAAAAAGTTCATGATCTGGCCCAACATTCAGAAAGGTTGGACACCCCTGATATAGCTGATTTTACCTACACACACAGAGACTGGTAGGTAAAATCCCATGGGAAGCAAATATGAGGGGGAAAAAAAGAGCAAGAGAGTTATTTTTTCCTTGAAGAGCCAACAAACAGCATGCTATCCAATGGGGGTGCAGGGAAGTGGTGTAGAAAGGAAAAAAGCTTAGTGCAAGGATAAGCTTTTGGTTAAGGATAAGAACTTAGTATGAGGCATAAGGGACACAGCTAGCAAGGAACATATAAAACAACACAAAGGTATTAAAAGTAAGAAGACCACTAAGGAAAATGTAAGTCCCTTGAAAAAGGGGATGAAGTGGGTAATGACAAATGATGTGGAGAAGGCTGAAATGTGTACTTTTTAAGCTTAGGTTTTATGAAAAAGGTCAACTATCTTTTGGCTCACATACTTAGCAGCAATGACAGGGAGAGTTGATAATCATCCTAAAGTACAGAAGAAACAGATTAGAGATGGCTTGGCTAAAATGGATGTTTTCAAATCAGCAGGCCCTGATGAAATTTATGCTACTCTACTCAAGAAACTGGAGGAAGTAATTGTAGATCCCTTGGCTATTATCCTTGAGAACTTATGGAGATCTGATTAAGTCTCCAGTGACTGGAAAAGAGCAAATATAGTGCTTGCCTTTAAAGGCAGGGAAAGGAGGATGGGTCACTTACACATCAAACAACGTCTTTGTAAGTGCCAATAGGATGGCAAAGAGATAAAGAAGGGCCAGCTTGGATTTGTCAAATGTAAATTGTGCTTAATCAACCTGATTTCTTTCTATAAAAAGAGCAAAGGCTTGGGGTGGGGGATGTGGGTAAAGTGTGGGGGGGGGGGGAGAAGAAAGGAATTATTCAGTAGGTGAAAACACAAGAGACTAAAAGAACTGGCTTAGTGCCAGAGAGTGCACAAGTTCCCTTTCAAAAAAAAAGGTGGGAGATATATTTCTCCAGTATAAAGACGAGTATATAAGGAATAGGACTGGGGTTCAGGAGATGTGGATTTAGTCACCAGTTGTCCCAAAGACTTCCTACATGATTTATAGCATGTTGTTTGATCCCTCTTTCCCAATTTGTAAAATGAGCATAATAACACTTATTTTCTCAATCTCATGTATTTAGATTGTCAACTCTGGGGAAAGGACTATCTTTTACTGTGTTTGTACAGTAGCTAGTACAGCTGAGCCCCAAATCTCTTCACTGTCTCCTAGGCACTAATGCAATACAAATAGTAATAATGACAGTATTTTCTTCATTGTCCCTAATTCCTTCCATGAACAAAAAATCCATCTTAATCAGTTAGTGACATACTGCTGCTCCATTGCCCTGAGAAGGTACACACACATGCACGTGCTCACTTTTATAAATTTATGTGGTCTGTGGTGAGATCTGGTTCCTTGCTCTAGGGCACACATCTGCCACTTAATTATTTATAAATTATTTTACTAAGGAAAAGTCCTTTGAGATAGCTTCATAGTTTCTAGAGTCGGAAGGGACCTGAGCAGATCATCTAGTCCAACCCCCTGCCATGGCAGGAAAGTATACTGCGGTCAAACGACCCCAGCAAGATGTTCATCTAACCTCCTCTTAAACACCCCCAGGGTAGGAGCCTGCACCACTTCTCTTGGAAGCTGGTTCCAGTCCCTAGCCGCCCTGACCATGAAGTAGCGCCTCCTGATAGCTAACCTAAACCTACCCTCTGCCAGCTTGTGACCGTTATTCCTGGTCACTCCTGGTGGTGCTCGGGGGAACAGTGACTCCCCCAATGCCTGCTGATCCCCCCTGACTAGTTTATAACAGGCCACAAGATCCCCCCTCAGCCTTCTCTTGTGGAGGCTGAATAGGTTCAGGTCCCGTAGCCTGTCCTCATAAGGCCTGCCCTGCTGTCCCCTGATCATGCGAGTGGCCCTCCTCTGGACCCTCTCCATGCTGTCAACATCCCTCTTGAAGTGCAGCGCCCAGAACTGGACGCAGTACTCCAACTGTGGCCTGACCAGTGCCGCATAGAGGGGGAGGATCACCTCTTTGGACCTGCTCGAGATGCATCTGTGGATGCATGACAAGGTGCGGTTGGCCTTCCTGACTGCCTCTCCACACTGCTGGCCCATGTTCATCTTGGAGTCAATGATGACTCCCAGATCCTTTTCCACCTCCGTGCTGACAAGAGCGGAGTTCCCTAACTTGTAGGTATGGTGCCGGTTGTTCCTCCTGAGGTGGAACAAGATATAATCAAGCAATTTTCTGAGAGAAGCATGACTCTTTGAAACAGTACAGCAAAGTATAAAATGCAACTCCAGTTTACACACTAAGAGAAGAGAAATTAACTGTAAATTATAACATTAATATGTAAATTATAACATGACAGAGACATGTGCATGAATTAATGAGTTTATGTCCATAGTACCTTCACAATTTCCTGCTTTGTCCCTCTATCTTCCTATTTATTTAATCCAAGAAGTAGTTATAGACTCATTTTATTTTCTGTTAGGAATCTAATAATGGTAGTGATCTACTACTATGAGAGTACATGAAAAAATGACATGTAATAAAGAGAAGGCAAGGGAGGGTTTCACCATAAAACAGTGGTTCTCAACTTGTTTAGACTTGAGGTACCCCTGGATAAATTCAAGGTACCCCTCAGAAAATGGCAGCTCTTAATTTTCACTCTTTTTTTTTAAATACCAGAAAACAATAAAACCATTTTTCTGTTGCAAAGAATTCAGAAGGACCACAACTATGGATTTCTATTTGAAATCTCTGGGTTTATCTTGTGAATAATGTTTGCAAACATAATGGTGCTAAATCTGTAGCACCCTGGGGAAGAACTCTACATCCTACTTCATCAGATGCTATGGAAGCTTATGCCATTTTGTATGAGTTAGTCTTCAGGGTGTCACCCAGCCCTGCCTTCTGCTTGACTTGAGACTGATATAGCTAACTAACTTTCTGTATGATATAAGTAACATTCTAATTCAGTATTCTTCTTGTCCTGTTTTTTTTTAACTTTCTCTTTGTCTAAGTGTTAGTTCTTACATCTTTATTTAATTCTTTTTCTTTGCCTGCAATGCCCCTTTGTTTCTCCCACCAGTAGCTTTTTTTGGCTGTCCCTTACTTGTAAAATGTACCGACCATCAAACTAATTTGTAAGGCTTTTGTCCTGTTGTCCTCTTCCAAGCTGGGCTTTAAGACCCACTACTGCTGGGTAAGAAATCAGGTATCAAATTATGCCTATTTGAGTGGAAGACTGGGATACATATCCACAACTGGTGGATTCTGAGTTTTTACTTTGAATTGTATTATATATGTATTGCACATTATAAATATAATTGTATAATACACACGCACACACGTATATATAGTAGTGTGTGTATATACATATATATAGTTGTGTGTGTGTGTGTGTGTGTGTGTGTATATATATATATATATATAATTGTGTGTCTGTGTGTGTATGTATAATTTAAAGTAAAAAGAGATGAAACCTTTCAGATGACTCAGAATCCACTGATTGTGTGCCTTTCTAAGCTACAGGGACTTGTTAATGTTCTCCTCCTCACCCCTGTTTCTAAAGCTGTTGTGCTGCTTTGAGCTGCACAGACATACTCACAGGGCATGTCTACAAGAGCTGTTTACTGCACAGTTGACTAATTAACTGTGCAGCAAAAGTCTCTGCATCTATGTGTGCACCCCTATTAGGGCACATAAAACTAATAAACTCCACAGCAGGGTAGTATTTGCATTTTACAAGTACTGCCCTGTTGTGGAGTTTTTTTCATGTACAGCAGCACAAGTGTAGATGCTGCCCCAGCTGGGACACAAGGTGCTTAAGTGCAGGACTAGCCATTCAAGAGCCCCCATGCTGAAGCACCTTCATGCCTCAGCAAGCCCCTCTGCAGCACATGAAGCCTAGTTGGAGCACATCTCTGCTGGCAGGCTAACACTCTGGGGCCCCTGCCAGTCCGGGCCGTTCCAACCAGGCTTCATGTGCTGCACATGAACAAACTCCAGAGCAATACGCTCTGTTGTATTTTGCTCCCAGGCACACATTCAAATGACATGCCTGGGAGTGAAATCTCCAGATCAGTAACCTCAGTAGTTTATTCATGCATAATAATCAGACCTGTAGATATGTCCTTAAGTACCAACAGGTCAGGCTCTCAACATGTAACTGCTGGCACCTTTTGTTCCCAATGTGGTATACAGAGAGAGTATAGAACTCAGAAAAATGATTCAAAAGCCCTGAAGTGATGAGCAGCCCTGCAGTGACTGAGTAACGAGCAGCCACTAAACAGTCAGAAATGCTAAGTATAGGGGTGAATCTGAATTTCTGATGCTTCTGTCTAGAGCTTAGGTGCCAGAGGGAAATACATTTATCTAGTTAGGATACAGAGCCTGAAATCCTCTCCTAAAAATAGGCACCTAACTGTACCGTTCTTTCATTCACTTGTTCATTTAAAATTATGGGGGGTAGTACAGTCCAGCTTTTTATATGATTAGCCTGATTGCTAGAACATTCATCCAAGAAATGGGAGATAGCATTCTTTATTTTCCTCATCCTAATGAAATTCAAATCCACGTCTCCCACCTGACGGTTGTATCATCGGCTTGACTGAATAAGAGTTATCTTCATCTCTCCCATTGAAATGGTGTCACTTTGCAAAAAAGGGAATATGGTAGTCATGGGGCCAGGAAGAGACTGCACAAGACAGGACATAACTCTGATACAGAGTGGTTAGGGAATCCATCTGGGACAGGAAGAGTTCTGGGTTCTGGTCCCTGCTTCCAGATTTTTTTTATTTTTTTAACAAATGGATGTTTAACATAAAATGTGAAAGTGCGCATTGTGCATCTCCCTTTGAGGTGCCTCTCCCAGACATCTCATAGTTAAGTGCTGATGCATCTATAGATTTTATTGCAGCAGCCTTAATTGTCTATATACCATTTAAGGTAGTGAAATTGAAAAGTAAAGTTGAAGTACTGCTGTTAATAAATTCTGTAAAAAATGACACCTACAGGGAGTGTATGCGTATGTGTAGTGGGAGCCATCTGAGCCTTAGTTATACTGAACTTGGAGATATTACCTTTATATTTCAGAAAAGAGTAAATGACTCTTGTCATGAACTCATACAAAAGCAGGACTGATTTTAGGGTTCCTGCTATGCATGAGTGTATCATACATAGGAATTATGCTCAAGTTTGATTTAACTACCCTCATATTTGATATGTTTTGAAAGCTAAGAGTAACCAGTGTTCATTTTTATCAATTTATGATTGTATGGTTCATGTTATTCTGCATGTATTTGTCTTGGCAATTATTTTACATGATTTCAACATAAGAACGTAAGAGGGCTGTGTGAAACAGCACCATTTTGTTTTGACTTTCATTTCACTGTTTCCAAAGGGTCAATGTTTCATTTCGAGTTCTGTTTCATTTTGAAACGTTTTGTCGAAACTATTTCAGTGTTTCGACACTGTTTTGACATTTTGCCCGTAGGTTAGAATGGAGAAGCATGAAACTGCCTATAACTTTGTCATTTCTTGCCTAATTTGGATGACACTTGCAGAGATGGTAGGTAGTCCTTTCTGAGGCCACGAGGCCTGCCAAGTTTCAAGGAGATAGGTGCAGGGGTTTCTGGGAAACTGCACCTCAAAGTCTTGGCAGCAAAACTCATGTCACATGTGTATGTTAGGGCACAGGGAAATAAAAACTGAAGGCATGGTAGCCCCTGCTGAGGATACAAAGCCTGCCAAGTTTCAAGGAGATAGGTGCAGGAGTTTCTGGGAAACTGCACCTCAAGCTTCTGACAAGCAAAATTTGTGAGATGTGTGATTCTGTGTGTGTGTGTGCACGTGTGCATGTATTAAGGTGCAGCTGTTTTTCCATCCCTCTGCCAGAGCACTGGGATTGGAAGGGACCTCAAGAAGGATGACAGTCACTGGCCAGCTACACAGTCAATATTAGAGCAGTCCTTCCCCCCTCTTCCCTCTCCCTCCTTAGTTCCTGCTTCCTTGCAAGCAAGCCCAGCTTCAAAAATCAAAATGTTTTGAAGCTTTCAAAATGTCTTGAGTGCCCCCATTTCCTTCTGAGTCTGTTTTGAAGCCTTTCATTTCATTTCAATTCCTCTGTCTTGAGCTCGACATGAGTTAAAACAGTGTCAAAATGAAACACCCTGTGAAATTTCACACAGCCCTCATAAGAAATACCATTTATTACTCTGACCATAGGTCTAGCTTGCCTGGTATCCTGTGTCATACAATGTAAATAAGGTATAATCCCAATCATGTGATAGAGGTACTTGTCTACAGCTAATGGCTATTTTCCTGTCAGAGGAGCTGTGGTCTGTGAGCCTAAGATGGGGAACTCTTATGTGTCAATGGCCAATTACATTCCAAGAAGAAACATCATTGTCAGAGACTCCTAGGCACCAGGAAAAGAGGGTTATTAAAACAGGGAAGCAACAATTCTTTGGGATGGGCACCCAAAACAGTGGGTATAAGATCAGTCAGGAATGACAAGTGTTTTACTCATACAAAAACAAATACATTCATGGAGGAAGGGCCACTGCAAATGGTATTTCAGATCCTGTGGCAGGTAGAAATATTCTGGAGTGTTTCATGTACAGAGTCCTATGCAATCATAAAGGGACTTGATTTGGACAGCAACTTGGATCTTTATTTTAATACTGCTGCTTACAGCTATGAGGTACTTTGTACACTCAGAGCTGCTGGGAAATTTTACAAGCCTCCTGGAAGCATCTTTGTATCACCCTCCAAACCATCCCCCCTACAAGTCTTGTTTCAACCTGCTGAGAACTGGCAGGTTGTTTCATTTTTTCTTGCAATAAATAAAATCAAACAAACAAGCAAACAAAAAAAAAAGGTGGGGGGAAGACATATGTATGTTTCAGTGGATGTGTCTGCATAATATGTTTACTGTGGAATTGCCTAATTAACTACGGAGTAAACATTTTAGTGTCTACACATGTGGCCCAATTAGGCTGCAGGAAACTAATAAACTCTGCAGCTGGTTAGTATTTGTAAATACAAGTACTATCCTGCTGAGGAGTGTTTTTCATGCACAGCAATGCACATGTAGATGGCTAGACAGTAGGCAGTCCCCACCGTGAAACACCATCATGCCCTAGCCAGCCCTTCCATAGCATGTTGAGGCAGCCCTGGGTTGGCAGGTTGATCCCCTGGGCCCCCTGCCAGCCAGCTCCAAATCAATATGCTTTTATCCTGAGCACATGTGTAAACAATATGCACTGGAGTCTAATGCTTTGCCTTCATATGCACATGTAGATGTTCCAGTGTGTGTTAGTTTTTGATTGCGGCCAGAGCTTGCTACCACATAATCCACTATGGGGACATGGCCTTCACTGACAGTCCAATATGTAGCCTCTTAGTCTTGTAGTTGTTCAAACTAGTTTCCCACGCCTTGTCTGACATACTCCTCGAGAAGCAGGATTTGGGTTTCTCCTGTTGTGCTTGAATTAACATTTTGTGCTAAATCTTTTTGAATCCTTATGCTGTATATTGTGGCCCATTTTCTGAATATAAGGTGTTGGGTATGGCATAGAATGGCGCCTTAAGCTTCCTTATTACTGTTTCTGTTTGAGTGTCCTTTGCATAGTTCAACTCCCAAAGAGTGAAGTAATAATATACTATGGCTGTATAGTTTCTGTTATTGGCCACAAACAGGCCTGTGCCAATCTTTTCCCAAGGAGATGTGGGAATCTTATGGGACTGCAACATTTGTTTCTGTTGTCTCTGTCCATCTTCTTTATACAGGTTGCACTGGTCCATCTAAGTCCTCAACTGGGAATTCATACCTTGAAGAGACACTCCCAGGGTGACTGCAGAACTCTCCTATTCCCAAGTGTGAAGCATATAGTCTTTGCACGATACCCTGTTTCAAATGGGCAGAGATTACTGCCCTAGAGATCCCATCTTGTGCACACAGTTAATCTCTAACCTGCCAGTAGGAAATGGATTCCTAGGGCCATCTGACCACCCCTGGAGTATGATTTGTATCATAGTCTGTAGCCATTTATCCAATTCGATGATGTCTCCTGTTGCCCTGAGACTCCCTTTGGAAATTGGTAGATATTGTTGTGCATTGATAGATTCAGGTTCCTGTTCTACAGAGCCACAGATGGTGTACTCTGGAAGGCAGGTCATGATTAGAGTATCTGCTACTAACAGTAATTTTTCTGGACATTATTTGGTGTTCACATGGTGATGAAGTAGCAGTAGCGTACATTGTAGCTGCTTTGATGCACTCAGAAATGACTTCTTCATAATGGTTTCTAGTGGCTTGTGATCAGAACACATCCAGCTTCTGTCCAAAGGTGAACTGGTGCAATTGCTCCATTCCAAAAAGCAAAGCCAGGATTCCTTTTCTATTTGAGCATACTATCTTCCTGTATCTGTCAGGGCACAGAGGAAAAATTATATGGATTGCTGGTTTTGCATTAATGTTGTTCCTAGGCTTTCTTCTGAGGCATCACACTGTAGTTGTAGTTGCACTACTGATTGTAATACTTCAGGACTGGTGCCTTGGTTACGAGTTTCTTTATTCTGTTCAATGTTTTCTCCTGGGTTCCTGCCCGGTCCCATGCTGTCTCCTTGGGTGCATGCAGAAGTGACAATTTTTGCCCAATCTGGCCACAGAAAGCAGTTTATAGCAATGACAACTTAAAAAGTGGACGATGGGGAGTCTGATTGAAGATGTTTCAAAACAGAGTGTCTTCTGTAACTTCTGTCTGCCTCCCTGAAGGTCTTAAGCTGTTTTTGGAATGGGAGGGGGGAAAGAGAGAGGTGGGAGTTCAGTCTGGGTGCAGGGGTGAGGGGTGGGGTGAGTATATTGGAGCCCCCCTGAAGTGGGGAGGCTTCAATTCACCCTCCCCACCCTCCAGAGCCAGCTGGGGAACCTCTGGAACTCCTAAAATGAGCTCCCTCTACTCCATTTTGCCCCTGCCATTCTGAAACAAAGACAAGCTGGGAGAGAGGAGGGGCCATTGCTGGGGGAAACTGGCTGCAGGTTCATAGTTAGCAGCTAGATTTCCCTCCCGCCTGGAACCAACAATAAACTTATATTTGTTCCAAGGGATCAGGGATCCTTATAACTCAGAATGTTTCCTGCAAAGCTTTCTCAGTTACAGCAGGGACCTGCACTTCTGTCTGTACCCTTGTGTACTAGCTGTCTCAAAGGTTTGCAATCCTTTGAGAAGTGTGCACAAAACCCAGAGAGGTGGTTACTTGTGCCTATAAATTGCTAGACTCCCTTCACATCTTGTGATTCTGTGGTATTTCCTCAATCGCTGTCAATTTCTCAAAGTCAGGCCAGAGTCCTGCCAAGGCCAGAAGGTATCCAATATAAGGGCTCTCAGTTCTTTTTAGCTTCAACTTGTCTGAGCTCAGCTTAATATTTTGCTTCCTACATCTGTTTAGGAGCTGTTGCAATTTAGCATCATGATCAAGGATGTCCTATTCCTCACTATCTCCATTCCCAGCAGTTTGGATGTCATCTGCTATAGTCCTGATTCCTGAAAGTTCCTGTAGTACCTGATTCAGTTTGAATTGGAAAATCTCTGGGGCAGAAACAATTGCCGTGGGCATTTGTGCCCAACAATATCCACCAAAGAGTATCACAACCTTTCTCAGGTGGCTTGAAAGCTCATCTAGCTTGATGTGTCAGAACCCATTTTACATCACAAACTGTAAACAATTTCCCCCTCAATAATTCAGTTAGTATGACCTTGAGAGTTGACAATGGATAATGGCTTCTTTTCAATGCCCTGTTAAGAGGTTTTGGATCTATATAAATACTGGATCTATATAAAGACTCAGTATCCCAGATGGTTTTCTTAAAGCTACCAGTTTGCTGATGCAAACAGTGCTAATTTCCACTGTTTGAATGCCCCTACTTTTCAGGTGTGCTAGCTCCTTTTTGAGTTCCTCTATTAAGGTTTCTGATACTCTGTATTTCAGCAGGCTGTACTTGTACAGGGGTGTAGGATGTAGCTGTGTAGGTATAATGGGGTGTACTTGTGGGTTGTACAGGTTTATTTCTCACTTAAGCTTACCCTCTACATGCCTATCTCCCTCAAATATATATTTGTACTCCTGTAAAATATCTGACAAGAACTATGCTGTGCTTCCTCCCTTCTTTCTGAAGTGGAGGATATTCTGGAGTTGTACTGAGATCAGGCTTGCATTGCTTGGCTGCCTAACAATAGATGGCATTCTTCAATGTCAACTATTATGAATTCCAGGCAGCGTTGTTTCCTGTTCCTTGTATTCTTTATTGATAGTCTGCATTGTATAGCTGTATTATTGTTTTACTGTACATCAAAAGTATCTGCTCACATATCTCCAATCTGGTATTACTGCTGAGTAGTTTTGCAGAAATTACATTGCAGCTGTCTCCACAATCAAGCTGGAATCTGACTGGTTGCTGCTCCACTAACATAGATGCAAATATGGCAGGTGGCTGAGTAGCAATTTTCTTCTGTAGCGCATGTATGTTTAGAGTATTTGGGTCAGCTAAAGCTATTGAGAAGACTTAATTTTTCTTATCAAAATTTTCCATATCTTCTACTACTAAAAGTATCATTGTTTTTTTTTTCTTGGGGTTGTTGAAGTACTGCAACACAAAATGTTGTTTCCCACACCTGAGGCATCTTTGCCGGTAAGCTGGGCATTTCTCTTTCCATCTTTCATGCTGCTCTTTGCAGTACTGACACTGGTGCCTGGAGACTGCATTTTCAGTTTGCCTATCTGTGCTCTGCCTCCTGGGATCCTTTAAATTGACTCTGTGTACTAGATCTGTCCCAGCTATTGTTTGGGTTCTCTCTTTAGACAATTCAGCAACCCTTGAAATCTGGAGGCATTTGTCCAGAATCAGACCAGCTTCCCTCAACACTCTTTTCCTTTTTCTACAATCAGATGTCCCATAAATGATTCTCTCCCTAATAAAGAAAGTCTGTTTCATTTCCAAAATTACATGTGAATGCCAGTGACTGCATCTATATGAGAA
Organism: Crocodylus siamensis; assembly: GCF_052110815.1. Classification (NCBI taxonomy): domain Eukaryota; kingdom Metazoa; phylum Chordata; order Crocodylia; family Crocodylidae; genus Crocodylus; species Crocodylus siamensis. Next base: position 86,030,580 of record NC_143396.1, on the reverse strand, counting down.
ACTTACTGCACAGTAGCTTGTTAACTACTGTGTAGCAGTGTCACCAGGCACTAACCGTGATACGATGCTACCGTGCAGTAGTAATGACCTACTGCATACTAAGTGTCACTAGGCAACCATATCGGGATGCTATTGTGCAGTAACATCAGTTACTGCATAGTCATTTAGTTATGCAAGTACTAAATAATTGTGCAGTACTTACTGCGCAGTCAGCATCTCATGCAGATGTAGCCAGTGTTTTCAGTGCTATAACATAATTATCTACTTCTTCTTCTGGATCCTGATTCCAGGTAAAAAAAAATCTCATTTTTTGGGATCCCACTACTTGTCAAAAGCCCTCCTTAGTGCTCTAATGTATTAGACCTCAGGTAAAAGCATCACTCATTTGTCTGCCCCTCATTCCATTGAAATAATAGAAAAGTTTTACCTTCATTTTCTCACCCTTGTCCCTGTGTACAAAATCAGTTCTTCCTTCCATTGTTTCCACACTGCTGCCATGTTCTTGGGAGGGAGTCTGAGTCCCTCCATGTTGCTTTCTGTCTTTGATGTGTAGATGATGATTTAAATAGCACACTCTTTGCTGTGGTTGTCAGCCACTGCCACCATGTTTTATACATAGTGGTCTATGCAATCAATAGTAAAGGGATTCTGTTTGGACTTGACCAACTTGGATCTTTAAGTGCATTACATTCAACATTGCTGCTTACATCCGTGAAGTGCATTGAATGCTCAGGGATACTGCAAGCACTTGCAGGTTCCTGGCACCTCCCTGGTATCTCCTTCCAAATCATCCTCCCAACACCCCTTGTTCCATTGTTACATGGAGGATTCTCTTCCCAGGGGAATAGGTATATTAATAAAGATGGAGTGGGAAGTTGGCTTTAAGGTATGTATCCATTGGGAAGAAGTGGTTTTTAGAATCTCATATGTTTTAGGGTGAATCCTGGATCCCAGCTGTCGGAGAAGGCTGGTCTCTCAAAATGCTCACAAGACTCTGAAGGCTTCTTTTGTAGTCGCAAAAGATTTGTAGAGGATTTTGTAGAGGAGAGAGTGACAATATTTTCAGTTTTATTTTTGTACCCTGTATTCAAATTCTATGTTTTCTTTTTCTGGTGCAATTTCTGTCTCTTGTGCAATACATCCTTTTCACATGTTGATGCCTTAATGATTGCCTGTGGTGAAAGGGATGCACAGAGTTATTGATAATGTCAGGTTTGCCTCTTCTTCAGAGGGTGGGAGCTATAAATTTATAGAAACCAAGGGTGAGTTCACTGGACCTGGTCAACATCCTGTGTTGCAGATGCAAAGTCTGGTGTGAAGGCAGGTAGAAACAAGGCATGTGGGGTTGAGGAGTTGTCCCAGGGGCAAATCTTAGTCTGTTCCTTAAGATAAGTAGCAGAGCAGCAGGGAGAAACTGGGGGCTCCTATAGACATGCACAGAGCCTGCTCCAATGCACTGGAAATCCAGCATGTCAGAGCAGGCTCAATTAACAGAGCACAGAAAATGACTGCTTCAGCAGCCTTCCACGTCACGTATAACAGTGGTCCCTTATGTCTCTGGGCTGAAAAAATGGTGGTGGGGCACTTTGAAATAAAGCATGTTCAATGAGCTTTAGTTTAAAGTGTCCTGCCACCATTTTTTCAGTGCAGGGATGCTGACGCACGTGACACATGGGCATTTTTCATTAGTGTGGCTTACTAATTAAAGCACCCAGTGCCGCATCCCAAAGCATGTGTAAAAATGCCCAGTGGGTTCCAGGAGCAACCTGACTTCAAGTTTGTGACAACTCCTGTAACAAATTATGCTTCCTTTGCATCAACTTTACCTGTCTGATGTGAAGCTGAACTAGAACATTGTGTTGTTAATTGCAGTTCTGAGGTTTATTTTTAAATGTGTGAATTAAAGGAGGTTTATTATTTCTTTCTTAAATCAGGCAGAATGAGGGCAGGTACCATACAAGTTCACAATAAAAGGTCTTCCATATTCAGCATTCTTCCTGATAATGTGAACACAATACTCCTATTGTCTTCTGTTGAAAATTTAGAGTGCCTTGGGTGGCATGTGAATCCATATTGTTTCTTTCCAGAGCCGCACATTTTTTTTTTACAATATTTATAGCAAACTTAGTCCCTTTTTGTGTTTGAAAATAATTTAGTAATCAATCCTGATTTCTTTTGTTATCCAAACAGTAAGTATTTACTGTCTGTTTTATTTTTAACTTCCTGGTTGTATGTGTATGGTGTTTTCATTCTTTGTGAAATATTCTTCCCCTGAATTACACAGCATTGTTTCTGAGTTGCACTAATAGAACTTTTAAAACTAACAATCAATACACTTCCTGCATGAATTTTCAAGCTGATGGTCAAATTAATAAAACTTCGGGTACTGGAAGACACGTTTAACATATATCCAGTGAATGAAAAATACTAATGAAAAATCAAAGACCTGTAATATCTGTAATCCACACTCATTGCTCTTATCTATGAATCATTTCTGTATTAATCAGTTTTTACTAAGTGAATGAACAAATAATAGCACTGGAATTGATTAATTATGAAGACATAAGCAATAGAAAAAAGCTATACCCATGAAAATACATGCACAATTATAGTACCTAACTAAACTTCAGGCAGACAGGGTTCTTTGGGTAAATCGAATATCTTTTATTAGACCAACTCAGATAAAAGATATCAGATTTACCCAAAGAATTTCATCCGCCTATGCCATTGGACCAACATGGCTACAACCTACACCCCTGAATCACTCAACTTCATAAAGGAATAGGTCATGGTGCAAAGATACCGAGTTAACAGATTAGCTGCCAAGATAATGGGCAATCCAGAAATGATCGTAAGTGACAGAGAGAATAGCTTGGAGGTGTCATACCATCTTGGAGATGGCTCACACCAGCAAGCTATGAGAGCAGTTTTGATTTCGGTGGTACAGGAGGATGGAATATCTTTTAGTGTCAATGGGCTGCATTGAGAAGGAGGGAATGAGAAGCCCAAAGGGGCAAATCCTGCCATTCTATTGGCTTAGCTACAGTGATGCTAAATTGGAGTGATGGACAGAGACTACTAGGTCAAGTAGTTCTGTACTGAGATCGAGGCCACCTCTACATATTACAGATATTGCACAATTTTCTGGTTAATTGCACTGTTGACTTGACACATGCCAGGTCATTGCTCAGAATCTCATACTGACCAGTTAGACAGGAGGACATGATACAAAAGTATACACACACATACACACACACTACACATAACAACACTATGAGTTCACACACACACACATACGCATGCACAAACACACGCTTCTGTGGCTGTGTGTTAACACTAAGGGATGTTTGGGGTAACTTGGTGCTTAGGGGTTACTTGGGGTCACAGTGCCCTGGGGTTACTCACAGTGCCCTGGGGTCACTCGGGGTCATGGTGCCCCGGGGTTACTTGGGGTCACTTGGGGAAGTGAAGGAGTGATGAGAGAGAAATAGGGACAGAGAGAGAGGTTGGGTGCTGAGGCCGGATGGAGGCAGAGTGGAGGAGAGGTGGCTTGGAAAAAGCTGGCAGAGAAGCCGGGGCCAGAACCGAAGGTGGGAGGAGTGTTGTGGAGAGAGATAAGGTAAGGGGGAAGTGGGCCAGAAGCTGAAGGGAACTGGGAGCCAGGAGGCACAGAGAGAGGGGAGCTGCAGACCAGCGTGACTGTGGGTGGATCCAGGGAGGAGCCAGGTGGCAGCTGGGAAGTGGCGGATGCAGGGGAAAGGCGGCAGAAAAAGCTAGAGCTGGGAGACAGCAGGGCAGAGAGAAGCTGGGGACGGAGGCTGGAGAGGCTGCAGGTTAGTAAGTCGGGAGGAGCCAGGAGGTGGCGGATCAGGGGAAAGGTGGCGGTGAAAGCCGGACATGGGAGACAGCTGGGCCGGAGGCAGAGGTGAAGCAGAAGAGATGGAGGAGAAAGCAAGAGCCGGGGAAGAAAGCCAGGATGGAGGTCAGAGAGACAAGGGTGTTGGAGGCCAGAGGTGGCAGAGAGCCCAGATGGGGATTAGAGGCAACAGAACAGCTGGGGTCAAAGGCAGCAGGCAGAAAGAAGCAGCAGAGAGAGACAGAGCCTGGACAGAGGTCAGGGAGAGAGAGAGATGGGGTTTTGGAGGCAACAGAGAGGGAGTCAAGATGGCAGAGACAGAAAGAGGGAGAGAGACAGAACGAAGGTCAGAGGGATGGAGGACAGAAATTGGAGCAGGGCGAGGAGGTCAGTAAGACAAAAACCCAACTTGGTGTTCCAAAATAACAGTTTAATAGGCAATACACTATATGGCCTCATGAAGCTATTGGTCCCCCCACACACACACACGCACGCACACACACACACATGCTGTCTCTCACACACCCACACAATGGTAGCAGGAGTGAAAGGCTTAATGGAGGGATTTGAGGTCCAGGAGTACAGAGACAGAGTTCAGGTCCCTTCCTTGGGGGAAGAAGGTGGGTGACAGCTACCTATCCCAGGCTGAGAGTTGATCCTCGATGGCCAGTTGGGGTTTTCTCCAGTAAAGTGTTGTCCAGAGGGGGGTCGCCAGCAGGGCCTCTGGGTGGATAGGTGGTGTGGCATAGTGGTGGTCTGGATGGAGAGGGCATCCCAAGGAGGTCACACTCTACCACCCCTTTTATAGGGGTGGGTTACCTGTGTCTCCTATGGGAAGGACATGCCCCAGGCAACTGGGGGTTTTGCTACAGCACAATTAACTGAAATCAACTAAATGTAGTGCCTTCATCACACTTCATCCTCATGAAGAGGTTCATCACACTGGACCTCTTCATCACACCATGAAGAGGTCCAGCCAGCTATAATGTTAGACCTCAAAAATGTGTACCAACTTTAGGGCTGGTTGGCATCCAGCTTCAATATGCACATATAGCAGGGAATTCTTTGTATGACAGCTATATGCCAGTCTTCTGGCATCCCAGGGTACACTGCTCCATGTCCATTGCAAACTTCTCTGGAAAAGAACAATGAAGAATCCCTGACTCAGCACAAATCTGAACACCAGGTTCATTCCCCCTACCCTGCAGCACAAGGCACCAAAAAATTGCACCCTTCATCACCCCACACATCAGCACAAAGCAGGCGAGTAGAAACAGCCCTGCCACATAGCAGTGGAGCTTTGGGTCCCCTGAGAGGCAGCAAGCACAGCGGGGAGGGGGTAAATCTCTCCACTTCCCTGCAAAAGCTGAAGAGCTGGGGATAAAGAGCTCAGCTGAAGCAGAGGCCAGGGTTTCCTGGGCAGCAGCAAGCTTGAGAGGGAATACCCCCTTCCCATGTCCCCACAGAAGCACACAGAGTGGAGGGGAGCCTAGGCTCTGTTCCAGCCCAGCAGGTTGTCCCCAGCTCTGTGGGCTTTTGCAGGAAGGTGGGGAGGAGTTTGTCCTACCCCAGCTTGCTGCTGCCTAGGAAATACCAGGCTCTGCTCCAGCCAGGAAGAATGTCTCTGGGTCCCTGAATGCATGTGTAGGGGAGTGTATGTGTGTGTGTGTGGGGTGGGGAGGCGTTCCCTCACTCCACCCCATACTTGCTGCTGCCTGGGAGACCCAGGCTGTGCTGTGGCTGGGCAGGGTGTCCCTGGCTCCCTGCATGTGTGTGGGGAAGAAGAGGAGGGGATTCCTCCTCCCACCATGCTTGCTGCTGCCTGGGAGACCCTAGACTCTGTCCAGAGGGTCAGGGTGTCCCCAACTCCCTGCATCCGTGGAGGGAAGCTGGGGGGAAATTTCCCCACCTCAGTTTGCTGGCTGCTCAGGAGACCCTGGAGGGTCCTGAGGAATGATTCCTTAGTAGAGACATCTACTTCTTTCAGTGGTGCTGACCAAAAAGAACTCCCCCAGCATTTATGCAAGTGCTCATGCTTCTTTCCCCCTCCTCACAGTCTTCCCCAGGAACATGTAGCCACTCGCATGGCACAATGCCTTCATTACACAAGAAAATATGTGCCACAATTGGAATAACATCTACTCTGAATGACCTTGGTTTTATAACAGCAACAGCTGCCTTCAGCTCTGTCCATGTCAGTGCTTTCAGCCCTCCTCCACCTGGTGGTACTATAGTAGTGGGCACAGCAGTGAAATTATAGGGGGAATAATCTTGTATAGGTTTGTAGTACTTTTATTTTCTCCTGAATATACCTAAAAGCAATGTGTCTATATATATGATGCTCTTTCTAATATCAATGTACACCTCATTTTTCTCCCCTCTCTTATGTTAGTACTTAAGCTATTTCCTGATTTTCCATTTTGTATCCTGCTTCCAAGCACAATGGTGCTCTGATTATGGCTGCTGTCACTAATAGTTTTATATTTTGCCACGATGCTTGAATTAAGTTGATATCAGAATGTTTCCAAGCTCCACAATTATGAAGGTTAGTCTTCCAACTTCTCAATACAGTGATGTAATTAATTTGACACCTGTGGAGAGCTTAAAGTGTAATTTCTCCTGCTGTGATGTCAAATATTATGTTACATGGGAGGATTTTCCAGATCATAACTCAATGAGACATACAGAATAAACTCACTATCTCCCAAATGTTGTGTAGCCATTACATTCTGATTGCCAGTGCCCCCCCTCACACACATTAACATTAAAATTGTGAGTAATCAGCAACACATTGTCTTTTAGCACAAAGTTAGTGAGTTTATATAACTGGTTGTCACTTTCATCATTCTCAGATGCTCCAGCTAAATTTTAGGCTGAAACTATAGACAATTCAATGAGGTACAAATTGAATTTGCTAGCTTTTTCTTCCAGCCTTCTTCCCCCCACCCATCACATAGTTTGAACCTCAGAGAAATCACATAGCAATTTATTGATTTTTAGCATTTCAATGACAATGCAGTATCAATATTCACATAAAGGAACTTTCAAACAGGAGTTTGATTTAGTATTTGGACATCATAGGTGCAATTTTCAAAAGTTCCTGATAAGATAAATTGTGGCTCGTTACTGACAGTATTAGGAAAGTCAAATTCCTACTCATATTTCTATAAGATCTATTTCTATTGTTATGATTATACATTAGTGTTACCTTTAGAGAAATAAAAGGCAAGTCTGATAATTAATGAGGCCTTATCTAACCTACATAAGCTTTCCCATCTAAAATTGGGGGGAAAATATCTCTTTACTTCAACATATTTTTCATTCTAAGACCAGTCTTAATTCTAAGGGTAATATAATTTGTAGGTGGAAGTACTTATACACAAAAAATAAACTTTGCATGTTATTTGGGCATGTAAAAACACAATCCTCAATAAATGGGATTTGATATAACTCCACTGAAATCTATTTCTGATTTAAAAGAACTAAGGATCTGTCCTGGAAACCTTGATTTAAACTCTCTTGAGATTTAGAGATATGTACATGCTTCATACTGAATATTAGCATAAATACTGTTTATATACCACAAAACATAGCAAACAAATTAATTATCTATCTAGCCACTTCATCCTAAACATTGGCTTGTTGCTGTAATGTACCTGCCTCCCATCAAAAAAGGAAACCAACCTATTTTTAAATAACACTCAGACCCATCACAAAAGTGGTTTTTATCATAGCCTTTTTTCTACTTGAAGATAGACTAATTTAGTTTTCAGTCACATAGCTTTTCATTTTGGCAATTCTTTTATCTCGTGTCATTTCTTTCTCAGGAACACTGAGCAATTTTGTCTTAGTGCTTTATTATTATTGAATCAATTTTTTTAGTTTTACAATTTCTGTCTCTGAATGAATGGAAGTTCTTCATCATGTGTGGCCATCATTTGTACTCTTATGCAGATGTGTGATGGAGGCAGAAGACTGGAAGTCATCGTGTGCTTGTACTGAAACAAATACAAGGCTTTGTACACCTTCTGAAAGTGGGCACAGGACTTATGTTCATTGTCACTAATGCCTCTTGCTAGGCATCATGCCACTAAAAGTTATCCTTAGCCTATCCTGAGCATCTAGCTGATCTATGCAATACCTGGACACTATGAGGTGCTTAAGAACAGAATTCAGAGCAGCTGGAATGTTTGGCACCAAGCTGCATTAATTAGCCAGGAGGAAATGCAATAATATCTGGTTAAGTCAATCCAAGGTATTACCACCTGTGACTAATTATCAGTAGTTATAGCTCTTCAGCCTTTTATGAGATGCTTTTTGCATGCCATGCTGAGGAAAAGTTTTTTTTTAAATGTATAATGAAGAAGAAAATACATTACAAAAATTCCAAGTGCAAATACAGTACATATACTGGCTCACTATGTGATTAATGCACGGTTATACAGATAAAGTCTTACTGTTCAATTTCTAACCACAGAAATTCAGAGTTGTCATTATGGAAGAGTGATTTGATCATGACAAAGTAAAATATCAAAGATTTGGGTTTTTCATGCTTACATACACTTACAAAATACAAGATAATTTTGCCAAAAATGGTTGATTGTCTTTGCCTTCTTAAGCCAAGAAAACCTGAAGAGTTTTCAATGCTTTGCAAGTTATCAGCTGGCTTGACCAGGTGCTATGGAAGTTTCTTTTAGGCAACTAATTATCAGGAGCAAATTCCAGCATGATTTAACGTTCACATACTTTTGGAAATGACCATACTTTGGTATTGTTGGGGTGATGTTGAACTGTGACAGTCAGGAAAAATGCAAGAGACAAGGGTTTTTGTGGGTGATGTCTTCATATTGAACGAACTGTATAGTTGGGAGCGATATAGACAAGCTTTCTGATACCAGGTATCCTTCCTCAGGTTCTGGTATCTGAAAGCTTGTCCATACTTATCTCAACTCTACATTTGGTCCAATATAAAGATATCACAAAAATTCTTGCCTGTAATTATGCTTTGTCAATAATGAGCTAGCCAAATGTTCTATGTACCAGTAGGATTCTGATGGTCACAGGACCAACTAATGAGGCTATAGTGGCTATTTATTCTAGTGACTGATTAACCAACTCATTTCACTGTACTGAGAAGATGGGTATAACTTCAGCCTTGCCACCCAAAGGAAAAGACAACTCTTTCCGTTTGGGATTCAGTCATGAACGTTTCCCCTGGAGTTAGTGCCTAAATAAGCTTAATTTTGTTGCAAAAAAATGGCCAAATTGGTCACTGTGCTCTTCCTTATAATCTGGACCCAAACTAGCATTCCCCAAGAGACACCTTAACTATGGTATTATGGGGTTGTAACCACTTAGTTCTATCCATTTGAAACTGTTCCACTTTGCTTAAAAATTAATTCATGTGATGTGTTTCCCTTTCCCCTTCCATACAGGGGTACAGACCACTGGGCCATAGTGTTCTTTTCTCTGTCATGCATCCCTATACACCTTTAGGGAAGATACTAAATTATTCTTGGCAGTCAAGTCTGAATCTGATGGTGAGGGAGTACAGAAAGAAATCACACAGCTGAGTAGGTAATAAAGTGGCAGATGAACTTCACCATTGATGAACACAAAGTAACAAAGGCAGGGAGAAATAACATCAAACATACATACACAATGCTGGGCTCTGAAGTAGCTGTAAGACCCAGGAAAGAGACTTTGGAGTCATTGCAGTTAGCTCTCTAAAAACCTCAGCTCAGTGAACAGCAGTGACCAAAAAAGCCAATAAAATGTTGGTCATCATTAGAAAGGGAATTGAAAACAAAATGGAAACCATTGTTATGTTGTTGTGTAAATCTATGGTGCATCAATATCTTGAATACTACCTGCAGTTCTAGTTTCCACATCTCAGATAGAATATAGTGGATTAGAAAAGGTACAATGAAAAATACTAAAGTTCATAAAGGGCATGGTGTAACTGCTGTATCAGGAGAGACTGAAAAGACGAGCATTCTTTAATTTAGAAAGGAAAAAGTTGATGGGCACATGGCAAGGGTCTATAAAATCCACAAGACATGGGCTAAATTTATAGGGAACTGTTTTTCTTTAAGTCCCAGAATGTACAATAGTCTAATTTAAGGTGCATTAAGGGTGCACATCTACATGTGCTTGTTCTTAATGCATCTTTAAAATGGCAAATTTAAGCTCATCACACCTAGGTGCCATTAGTTAAAGCACATTAACGCAGTGAATCTAGCGCTGTGTCTGCCCAGCTATTAAAGGGCTGCTGGCTGGCCACCTCTCCCCCCCTAGGGCTGGGCTGCTCTCTGGCAGCCCCTAGCTGCAGGTTATAAAAGCCTCCAGACATTTTGTGCCTTGGGGCACATACATCAGGAGTCTGGTCAGGACTGCTGGTCTGTGCAGGAGAGCAGCAGGCCTGGTATGCCCCCTGGATAGGACCCAGGCAGCCTATGCCTGCCCTGTTCCCTAGCTGGAGCTGGTCCTTGGCCAAAGGTGAGTGTTGCAAAGAGCTCGTAGCCTGCTGCACCCTTTGCCCAGCCATGAGATTTTCTCCAGGGCTCATCACTGGCCCCCACCATCACCAAATCACCAGCTTGTCTGGGGGGGGGGGAGGGAAGGGCGGGAGGGCCCTGGCCAGGTGCTGGCCCAGCACACACCATGGGCCAATGACTACAGGTACAGCCAGATGCCATTGCTGATGGGGAGCCCCACACCAAGCCACCAGCTTTGCCAGCCCCAGACACATGGTAAGCCCTGCAATGGGGAGGGCCCTCCCTGTCCCTGACTGTGACCCTGCCCCCGGTCTCCACCCCACTCCCTGCTGGGTGCACCCACACTCCCTTGACCCCAGATTGCCCCACACAGCATACAGACAGGTGGGATACAGTTCAAAACTTTATTGAGAAGCCCATATCCACACCGTTGGGCAGACAAAGGCTTCTCACATGCTGAAGAAGGTGTTGATGCTAGAAGTGATGTCCTCCCCAGAACAGGGGATGGGGACATGTAGTGCTGCCACAGGTAGCCCTCAAGGTGGTGGCAGAGGTTTTGTGGCAGCCCAGACTTGCCACCTGCATTATCATAGTTCTGGTTCCTGAACCAGAAGCACAGATGTGCCCAGGGCACCAGAAGGATCAGCAGCCACAGGGCATAATGGCTTGGGCACCCCTCCACCTGCACAAACATCTCATTGCACACTGACCAGGGCACACACAGCAGAGGCACACTTGGGGCATAGCAGTGGCTTGGGGGAGTGGGGCCTGGCCATGGGGCAGTTCCCCAGAGAGGCCCCTTGTGGGGAGGGCAGGGGTGTGGCCAGCCCCTCACCACAGTTGTCCAGGAGCCCCATGTACCCCAAACTTGGGTGCCATGGGCTGGGTAGCAGTGCAGCAGAATGGTTGGGTTGCAGGGAATGGGATCTGGAGCTGTGGCAGCAGCCTGGCCTGGCCCACCCTGGGAAGGGGGAAGGGGGGCAGGCTGTCTGCAGCCAGCACCCAGCAGGCTACTGGTCCCAGGGGTGCAATCAGGACTGGGGGGGCTTGGCCAACAGCTGCCTGGGCACAGCCCTGCCTGGACAGACTACCATGGTCCCTGGGCACCCATGCATGGCTGACCTCCAATCTGAGGCTGGATGGTGCAGAACTGCTGTTGCAGAGAATCTTATCTCTGAAATATTGCAAACTCTCACAAAAGACTTCTGTCTCTTGTTGCTGCAGGGTCAGCATCTGGAAATGGAGGAGAGGCAACAGGGTCCTGCAGAAATGCCACCTCAAGGTTACTGCCTCCAACCGCTGGAGCCACCCAGACACACCTGTTGTGCCAGCGGCACACCAGGAACTGGACCTCCCTTGCTCCAGTACATGGTGGCAGTGGTGGAGAACAGGGCATCAGAGAAGCAGGCATGGAAGTCATAGAAGCAGGCCCAGTGGGTGGAGGATATCACTTGGAAGATTGCATGTGAGGTACAGAACTGGGTGCAGCAGGAGGACTGGGCCCAGCTGGAGGCACTAGAGCAGTGCTGCTTTGAGCTGCTCCAGCAGCAGATGACTGGCCAGGGCTGGCCAGTAGAGTCCACATCCATGCTCCCTATGCCTGGCCCCCAGCCCTGGACCCACAGGACTCCTGGGTCCCACCCACCACCCTGCAGCAGGCTCCCACCTGGGCCTCGGAGGAGGGCCTCTGCTGCCTCCTGCCTACAAGAGCTCCTGGCATTTGCTGTGGCCCCTAGGCCCACAGGGAAACTGTCCAAGGCCAGGGTGTTGGCCGCCTGCCACTGGGCTTTGCACCCTGGGCACCCCCTTCCCATGGCCCCCAGTCTGGGATTCAGACAGAGACTGTACATAGTTTCAGTTTGGGAAGTGGTTTTTTTATTGGTGGGTGGGGAGGGTGGTGGAGGGGCTCTGTGTATTTTAGGGAGGTAAGTGGGGATGAGGGTGGTGATGTGAGGGGAATAAGCATTTTCATTGCAAATGTGTGTGTCCTGGTGTGGTGCTCAGGGCTGGGCAGTGGGTAGGGCTTATGTGGATGTCAGGGCAGGTGAGTGTTGGCAGGGACAGCCGGGTGCATCTCTGTATCCTAGCACTCCTGGTGAGGCTGGAGCTGATGCAGCAAGTCTTCAAAGGTGGCCCAGGTCATCCAGAATGTGTCAACTCACTGGTTGTCATCCCATTCTTGCAGTATGATGTACTGCCACCAGTCCCATCTGGCACAGCAGGCCCAGAGTCGATGGGGCTGGTGGGATAGGAGGGCAGTGGTGGTCCCAGTGATGGTATCCTGGGGCCCATGGTTACCGTGGCTGGTGGCAGCACCTGAACAGTGCCAGGGGCCCTTGGAGGCCATGTACCAGTCATCTAGCAGGCGGTGGTTTTGGGCAGAGCAAGGTGATTGAGCTCCAGGCAATCAGACTGGTAGCTGGTGAACAAGACAGTGGCAGCAGTCGTGAGGAGTTGGGGACCTTGTCCCTAGGCACCAGGGTGAGGATCTGGGGTAGCCATGGCTGGGAAGCACAGCTGTGGCAGGAGCAGGGCTGGCATGTGCTGCCTGTGTCGCTGCCATGCTGCTCCTTTGATACTGGAGGTGTCTGCCCAGAGGTCACAGTGCTTTTAATATGGCTGCCAAGTTCTGGCAGCTGGCTCTGGCTTCAGGATGGCTGCCAAGTTCTGGCAGCCATATGATCAGAGGCTGGAGGGCCCCCCTCCCCCCCAACAGTGGCCACAAGGTCACATGGCAGGTCTGGACTGACATGGGGGTAAAGTTAGTTCCAAAAACCTGCAAATGTAGACACCTGGCAAAACTCACTTAATGTGCATTATGCTAATGCACATTAAATTTAGGCATGCTTAAATGTACATGTAGATGTGCCCAAGAAGTACTTTTTAAAACAATGCATAGTTAACTTGTGGAAACTGTTGGCATTGGAAGCTGTAGAGACAGATAGCAGAACCTTATTTAAAAAAGGGGATTAGTCTAATGAATAGAGGGCACTTCTGTTAAAGAGGACATTCATGAATGTATTCTCTGACATCCCTAAACCAATGATGGTTTATCTAAGGAGGATATGTAGGGGGTACATCATCTGAGACATGCCTCATTCATATATCCACTTTTCAAAACATGTACAACTTGCCATTATCAAAGATGGGATACTGGGCTATATGGACTAGTGGGCTGACCTAATACAGTACTTCATTGTTCTTATGAGACTGAGAGCCCTGTTCCTGATTATCTACAATTCAAGTGGTTAGGGTAGTCAGCTCTGAAAGTAGGATGAGTAGTGGACAGATTTGAAGCCATGTCTCCTGTATATAAGTTAAGTGTTCTATTTATTCAGGTATAGGAAATAAGGGCACCCCCTCCTTGATGTGTTTTTTGCCTTCAAGCCACAGTTGAGTCCTTAACCATTATCACTTAAAAATCTACATATAGCATGGTTTGTAGAGTCAAGCTGACAGATACAATTCAGAATGAAACCAGTTATAAAGAAGCACTAGGTTTTGATCTAGAATCAAGTTATTGTTCCATATCAAATTCACACCAAAACTTGTAATAAGAGAAAGCAACTATAAATCTTCAGCAGAAGAACTGCCGTCAACATTTTGTTCTCTTGTCAAGTTACATGACTTGAAAGGCAAGATGCTGTAACTAAGTTTAATAGGTAATCTTACACTTTGCATTGCCACTAGATCTGACATTATTTGTCAGTTTTGGGGGAAATGATTTGTTCTGTGTGTCTGTAGGACATCATGCAGGGATATATATGAGAGATCTGTGAACTTGATAAAACTCTCCTGCTGGCAAATTCAAAAAGCTTCTGTTCAGTTTGTGTCAAACTGATTTAAAAAGTCCCCTATTATTTTTTTAAAAGAAAAGGAAAAAATAAATTAGGTCAGAAACTGTGACACACAGTCAGAAGAATCAGAAGATTCATTTTGAAATGTATCCCTGGAAGACATAAGCAGATCATGCCATGAAGAGAAACAAGGTATTCTAAATTGACTGGATAAGTCTCTTCTCTAATGTGCTTGTGCCTGACAATTTCTAAGCTCTCCAATGTTCTCTATTTTTAGTAGGCATATTTTTTCAATATAATTAAAAAAAATTTATTCTAGTTTTTTCAGAGTTCCCACTGACTCTCTGCTACTCATGTTTAAAAGGTTAAATTAATGAACCAAAACTTAACTATTTAGATGATACCTGAATGTGTATTGCTACCTGTGAAGGACTGAGACAAAACTCACAGCACGGACAGCTGGCAGGGCTGCAGCTGGAGACTGGAAGGGAAAGAAAATACCCATCACACTTCCAGAGCAGCATCTTATTCAGGATTGGAGGAGGGAGGCTGCCCAAAGGTATTTCCGGCCCTGGAGAGGGGCAGAGAGGGGTCAGTCCCCTGCAGGCTGCAGGGAGAGAGGAGCAGCTGGCCATCCCAACAGGCAAGGGATGCAAAACTTGCCAGAGGAACTCTGCGGGAGTGACCCTGAGCAGGAGGCAGGTGGAAGCTTGCATACAGCACACACGTGGCTGGTGGTAATCTCTGGAGAGGAGCTGCAGTTGAGGATCCAGATAGACGGAGTCCACAAGGCCTGTGATAATCTCCAGAGCAGAGTTTTCAACAAAGGATCTGGAGGGGGGCCTGAGAGAAAACTACAGTTACAGGTAGAGCCTTCCTGCACATGGGGGGAGACTGTCAATGTTCATAGCGGTGCATGGCAGGCCAGTGCATGACAAAGACAAAGGGATTTTTCTTTATCGTTGTGATTGCAATTTGGAGAACCTGATCCAGGGTAAAAGGGGACACGGACTGAGCCCGACAAGGAGGCTGAGAGCAGCCAGGGTTTTCTTTGGGTTTTTTTTGCCTTTTCTTTTTTTATTTGAGCACAGGCCAAGACCAGCCCTGGAAAGGTGTACCTAATTGAGACCAAAGGTCAAATAAGACCACAACAGGCAGCACTGTGACCTGGCTGCAGAAGAATTTTGTGAGTACTATCTGGAGAGGCTAGTCTGGGGTAAAAGGGAAGTCTGGAGCCCCACAGAAGAAACAGGGATCGAGACCAGGCAGGATCACTGCAGGCAGTGCCTTCTGGGAATATATTTCATCAAAGTCGTGGCAGGAAAGAAAACATAAGACCAACTTCCTGACAGGCCAGGTGATCCACCCTGTCACCGCCTGTAGAAAGACAAGCTCAGGGCAGTGACAGCAAGCCCTGCAACACACATAGCTATCACACTACCCTTCCTAACAACTGGGTGAAATAACAAGATACATCGGTAAAATTTTAATTCAGATGATGTGAAACTATGATCCGTGGACCTTTAATGATCTGCAGAGCTCCTTCCTATAGTCTGATGGAAATTTGCTTCATTCATATTGATTAAGGATCTATAAATTTTCAAATCATGGCACGTCCTGCTGATTTTAACGTAGCTTATCATACTCTAAAGATTTCTGAAGGTTGTTGACTGCATTCATAAAAATCCCACAGTATATCCAACATGGTTGTCCCATATGCATCATTGCCCTGTATTTCTTTTGTAGATAATCAAATAAAATAGTGTGAGTGTGGAACATAATGGCAGAGTAGTTGAGGTATTGTATTACAGCCCCAGAAGCCCTGTTCTAGTCTTCTGCCAGACTGTTTCCAGTTTACCCAGCTATAATGGACATATGGTTATTTCTGTATTGTTGGCTGAAGAAACTGGTGTGCCTTATTCACATTCACATAGCCCAATGAGCTGTTAAGTATGGGTCCACCTCTGGTGATTTTAGAATGTGGTAGAGATCCACTTTTATAGTTTCATAGTTGGTAGGGTTGGAAGGGATCTGAGCAGATCATCAAGTCCAACCCCTTGCCATGGGCAGGAAAGAATGCTGGGGTCAAACAACCCTGGCAAGGTGTCTATCTAGCCTCCTTTTGAAGATCCCCAAGGTAGAAGCGAGCACCACTTCCCTTGGTAGTTGGTTCCAGATTCTAGTTGCCCTGACTGTGAAGTAATGCCTCCTGATATCTAGCCTGAATCTACTCTCAGTCAACTTACAGCCGTTATTCTTTGTTGCTCTCAGTCGTGCTCGGGGGAACAGAGACTCTCCCATTGCCTGCTGGTCTCCCCTGGCCAGTTTATAGATGGCCACCAGATCCCCTCTCAGCCTTCTCTTGTGGCTGAACAGGTTCAGGTCTCGTATCCTCTCCTCATAGGGCCTGCCCTGCTGACAAATGATCATGCGAGTGGCCCTCCTCTGGACCCCCTCAATGTTGTCCACTTCTCTTCTGAAGTGCAGCACTCAGAGCTGGATGCAGTTAGACAAGCTAAATAAGATATAAGCACAAAATCAGAAAGGTAGCAAGTCCATAGGAGGACATCATAATACTGCAAACTAACTCATCTCTATGAAGTAAGTTTTAAACCATAGTTTCTTCAGGTATTCGCCAGAGAACTTCAATGCTTTATGGATAATTACTTTTCAGCATTAAGCCTTGACATTTCTCCTGCAAGGTCATAAGCAGCCTTTGCTGCTTCCATCCACCTCTGAACTCTAGACTTTTGTCATTCATTTTCTTTTCTACATGAAAGTAGAATAATGTTTACTTAATATCACCTTCTTTTAAACCATGCCCTGAATACTGAAATGTAAAATGTTCTGTTTTAGTTAGAAAATAATGCTCTGGAGGATATTTTATTTGAATGCAGAATTAATGTAACAAAATAATATTCAAATAGCATATAATATGTAGTTATCTTAAGAATCTGCCCTTTATGCCCTCATCTTAAGGATCTGGAATGATGAGGAAATCCCAGATGACTTCAGGGATGCCATAATTGTGACAATCTTCCAGTAAGGAGACAAGTCTGACTGTGGAAACTGCAGAGGGATTGCTTTGCTGTTCACCACAGGAAAGATCATAGCAAGAACCCTTTGAACCATCTCTTTCCACTTGCTAAAGAGCTCCTCCTGAAATCTCAGTGTGGGTTTAGGGCATCAAGAGGCACAACTGACAGGATCTGCACAGCTCACCAGCTAAAGGAATAATGTCAGGAACAATGTAAGTCTCTCTACATGACCTTCTTTGACCTCACAAAAGCTTTCAACTCTGCTGGCTGAGAAGTGTTGTGGAGGATCCTTCTGAAGTATCAAGGCACACCAAAATTTGTTATCATTCTCTGCCTGCTCCATAATCATATGTGAGTGTAGTTCCCAGTAATGGATCTATCACAGATCCCTTTGAGGTTAAAATGGGAGTTGAGCAAGGTTGAGTTGTTCCAACATTCTCAATGTTCCTTGCCACAATATTATATCGGACCACCAACAAGCTTCCAGCCAGAGTAGAGCTAAAGTACCGAATGGACAGCAAGCTGTTTAACCTCAGCCAACTCTGAGCCAAAACCAAGACCATCCTGACTACAATCATTGAGCTCCAATATGATGCTGCTGCTGTAGCATTTGCTCACTTGGAAGCAGACCTTTAGGCGACCATCAACATTTTTACCAAGGCATACAAGAAAATGGGTCTGACACTTAACATTGGGAAAAGTAAGGTCCTCAACCAATATGGTTCTAATGAACAGCCCTCAGATCTGGTAATCCAGATCCACAGTGAGACTCTAGAGAACATTGTGTATTTCCGGTACCTCAGAAACTATCTCTCACAGGCAACTGACATCAATGAAGAAATCCAACATTGCCTCAAATGTGCAAGTGCAGCCTTTTAAATGCCTGAAGAAATGGGTATGTCATGATTCCCAGCTTGCTGTATGGAGCTGTATGAAACATTGATGTGAATTCTTGGGAGACTATCACTCACAACCGCCCCAAATGGAGGAAGAATCTGCTGCAGGGATCTCAGTACTTTGAAACCTCACAACAGTGGGAGATAGAAAAGCAGGAGCAGCAGAAACAGCGTATCGTGGACAAAATAAAAAATCCACCGCCACCCACCCCACATAGAAACACATATCTGAGTTGCAGTAGAGTCTGTTGTTGCCACATCAGCCATCTTCAAACACACAGATTGCTAAAGAAGGATATTTAAATCCTATAAGGGGCTAAAACTTGAAGCTAGGATCAATCAAACAAAAAGCCCTACATCATTCTTAACTATTTGCCCTGCCAAGATTACCTCCTGCTTTTATGGCAAAATCTAGCATTGGTGATAGGCCCACCTTTTGGACTTAGTGTAGCTATCAGTCCCATCTCAGTGTAGTCCTAAATCCACAGATCCAAAGTGTTTACCGTCATCTGCCTATGGTTGCATTCAAATTGTATTTGATTTGCATCTTTCCTCTGGATCAGAAAGTGGGTCTGAAAAAGGCATTTGGCCCAAACAGTGAAGAAGTAGTTCAATAGAAGCCCCTCAGATCATAAGTCATAATATATTTAATTTTCCCTGATGGCTGTGTCACATGGGCTCAGCATGACCTACTGCAAGGGTATAATATACTGACAGATCAGTACTGCCTATATTAATGTATGCAATTCCTTACTCACACATGAAAGGAAGAGCACCACAACTTCTAAACCTAAAATTCCTTTGTGAACCTTGCCCAACAGCCCTTAGAAACTACTACCCATATCCCCCAAACAAGATACACCGTGAAAGGATTAAATAGTTTTGCAATAGACACTGCAAGAAAACATAGAGGAAGACAGGTACAAGAGCCTGCCACTAATTTTTTTTCTCTGCCACTTGAAATTTGAGACATACTGGAATTAGGTTTTTTTCCTTTGCTTTTCCAGCAAATTAATCATACACTTATAAGATGACAAACACCACACGAAGAGGGAGAGAAAGTAATAGAAAACTCCAGAGGGAGTGAAACAAAGAGAAAAGCATTGTCCAGAATGTTTTGCAAAATGCTGGATTCAAGTGTCTAGTCCTATGTCTTCCATATTATCAAAAGTTGAAATGTAACTGTGAAGGGCACACCATGTCTGTAACTATGATGTACTCATTAAAATGTGTGCAAAAAATTATGTGAAGCCATTCAACATCAATATAGAAAGCTGTGAAGAGCATGCAGAATCCCATCCAATCTGGAAGGAAGATTTGGCACTAGGTTCAGCTCAACATGAAGCACCTTTGATCTAGAGGATAGAAGCAAAGCAAGAAAGAAAAAAGCAACATGCTGTAAACTTAGACTCTTAATTCAGGCAACATATGGATCTGTGAAACTTATAACAAGAAGTGTTACCCTTGAATTGGGCTTGTCACCCACAAATAGATTCATCATTCATCTGACTAGACCTCTTACATGTACACCATGATGCAGAGGATTGACAGTTCCCTACCTGCTCATTAAAATGGTACTAATGAAGCTGTTGCATATTTATGTTTTATGTTGTATATGTGTATTTTCTGATTGTGCTAGAGATCTAGGGCTCCGTTTTTTCTTTGAGGCACCCATGCAACTTTCGCTCAAGCCAGTGTCTTTATAGGAAGTCACTTTCAGCAAATAAGCATCTTTTCCTCAAAAACCACTGAATATGCTGTAACACAAGATCACAAAGGGAAAATAGAAAGCATTGTTTATTAATAACAATACAGTTATTTAAAAGATGGCAGCTGTCCCTATCTGCTTCTAATTAATACTTAGATTAAGAAAATAATAAGGTATCTTAATAGCAATATCCTTAAGCACCCTGACACCTAGAATTACTCTAGCTTAAAAATGCAGACATGCTTGATCAATATTATCTTGGCTGAAAGAGAACTAAAGACTTCAAGAAAAGAAGTGGGATTATAATTTTTTTCAGTAATTCATGTTAATCCATTCTCTTTTTTCACTTTTTAGAGTTTTACAGTGTTAAGTATATTGTTGAAGCCTTCAACAAAGAAGTGGGAAGGAATTTTTGCTGCTAGTTCTTTTCTTAGCTATTTCCAGCCATTTATTAAAAATTAATTTTACATGTTAATTAAGTGGTACAAAATCAGTATAAACAAATTTAAATATAACTATCCAAAAAGTAATCAATGAACTAAATTAAACCACCCAATGTGAGAAATATTTGCAATGTTAGACTAGAAATCTCACTGAAGTTTATATTAGATATTGTACCATGTTTCCACTGAGAGTTGACTTTAATGTCATCTGGTAATCTTTCTTGTCTCCTAGCCCTGTCCTTCCTACAGTGGTTTTGAATTTCTCCAAGCATGATGTCTGAGGCATACAAAACCTGCCAGCAGCAAACCCACAATTCCCTGTTTCTGACTTGGAATCCTATATTGCATTTCCTTTCTGTTTTTCCTGTAAGTATAGATAAGTGCAGAGTAAAAGAGTGTAGCCCTTGCTACAGTGGCAAATCACTGAAATGGTGTGATGTATTAAAGTTAGTATATTTCAGAAATAGACATACATTCATGCCTAAACTTGTATTGACTGCTACAGGGTTGGTGAGCTGCCTTTTCAGCATGCCTTGCTGGAGAGCCATTCCTTTTCCACAATAGCCCCACCCTACCCTCTTATTTTCAAATACCAGCCAAGACTTAATGGTCCACAGTGTAAAATGTGGTGATGCTATGTAGCATGTAGTAACACCCACAGGGCAGATGGGCGTAGTCTTAGTGAATGAAGCACCATCCCCTTGGACATGAGCAGAAGAGTTTGGGATACACTACCCCCTTGGGGCATGGAACAGTGCATCCTAGGAGGCCTGCATGATCTCTGCACTGTATCTCCAAAGTAGTCTAATGTGCAGATAAGATGTATTGAATGAAATAGTCTCAAAATAATCCTCCCCTGAAATGGAGAAACTTTGCATTGACAGAATGGCACTTAACACATACTGAAGTTCTTGAAAGTACATTTCTCACATTTTAACCGTACTTAGTGTTAAGTTAAATAGGTGGCACCACCTAAAGATACATTGTCTGCCAACGGAATCCTAGAAGGGCTCCACAAGGAAGCCTGGGTTACATCTTAGTGCTGTGTTCAAGAAATAATAAGCATGGTATTAATGGCTTTGGTACTGGCTGCAAGTTATGAAATAGACAAGGAAGAAAAGTTCATGTGGCCCAGGCAAGTAGAGAGTCACATAAGAACTGACCCTAACTGTATGTAAGGGTATGTATTATGGGTATGTAGGCATACTGTAAATGAACCTTAGCCTCCGATTTCTCAAAGCACTAGAGTACTTGAATTGGAGTCTTAATCTTTGTCAGACCATTAACACATCAATTTAATCATTTTAAATAATCTTCTAACATGGTATTTGAAGACAAATCTCTCATTTGGAAAACAAGTCTCTCTAAGATTTCCTTTCTCTCTTGCAGATTCATTTAAATATTTTGAGTGAATATATTGATATAATATTTTACAGCAAATCTCTGATTTGGAAGGCAAATCTTTTTTTTTTTCTTTTCCTATTATGATTGGAAAAAGTGAGATTTATGTAAGTAGGACTTTGAAACTAAGTAAATTTGAGATATTTTGTCACTTAGAGACTAGAACACCACACTGCCTCAGGCAATGATGGAAATCTTGCTCTTTCTTGTGAGAAAATAAAACCACACCAGGAATACGAGAGAAGTTGCAAAGGATGTGCAAGAGAGGAAGCACTCACACACACTTTTAAGAAGTGGTAGGTAAAGAACGTTTCACATCCTAGTTGTATTAATAAATGACAATGTAATAAATTTCAAAAAGAGATGACATATAGCCAATTCCTAATGATATCTGATACAGGGGTATCAAGCCAAAAGTTAGAGGTCTTGTTAAAACCCTGCTTTGTGCTAGAAAAGGAGCTTGTCGGAAATCTGGATTTGCATAAGGTACTCTACAACAGGTTGACCATTTGTCTTTCACCATTGAGAACAGTTATTTGAAACATTTGGGACAGAATGCATTATTTATGAACACTGGGTAGAATTCCATAATGTGAAAAAGACATTTGTTTCAGAGTTCCTTTACATAATTGCTTAATAAAAAATTTAACAATGGTCTACTAGAAAAATGTCTTGATCTAAAGTTTGACATAAGGAGGATATTCTGACTTAAGGTACGGCTGTATTCCACAGCCCAATACACTCTTCCAGTGGTTTTCATGTTTCACTACAAAGAAAATGTAGGAATGTACCTGCAATATGGTTTGTAGCCAGCACAGAGGAACTCGGCTGGCTACATTCTTTGCCCTTGCTCAGCACTGCTATCAATTTAGAAGTAAGTAAATATAATTGTTTCATGAGTGCTCCAATCCTTGCTTCACTGTTGGGGAAAAGTTATCCCCTAATATTTCTGTCAAAGGCTTTTCTTTAAGGCCCAGGACAAGTTCACAGCATATGATCTGTTATAAAAAAATAAGCAGAATAGTTGTCCACATTAACTTCCCTGGATCCCTGTTCTAGGATATGAAATCTTTTCAGAAGCTATAATTTGCTAGTATTAGAAGTCTGAAATTGCCCTATCTTTGCTTCTTTTTTTCCCCCCAACAATAACTTTTCAAAGTCTCCCTTTCTGATTTTTACAATGCATCTAGCTTATGAATTCCATCACATATACTGCATACACACAAAGATGAACTCTCCCTGCACTTCAAAACTCTCATTTCAGCTCATTTAAACATGCAGGGGGAAAAATGTATTTTTGGTGCATAAAGACATTTTTAAAATGCTAGTGAAATACTGAAAATTGACAGGGGAATTGTTGTGTGGGAGACAGCCTTCTGGAGATAAAATTGTTTAGATACTTCAATGTCACTGATCACATACCAGAGCAAGCTCTGCCAATGCACATTTGAATATCTCAGGAGAAGCATTATATATGAGTTCTGTTTCAAAGGGAATGCTAAATTGGTATTTTTTAAGAGATTTTGGAAACAGTATAAAAACATGCTCAAAATATTTTTGCATAATAAATCTGATCTTGTATTTTATTCATAAAAAATGTCATCCCATCTCCCCCCAAAATTAAAAAAAAAGCCATTCACTCCTATCCATTTTGCATCCATAATACAAGTATAGAAGTGCAATGAAAGTGTAGAAAGGTTAAAATATAGTACAGTTGAAACAAAAGCTGGAAAAGAAAATGTATCCAACAAATGTACAAAATTATACTAAATTGGTGTATGTCTGGTGCACTAGATCTGAGGCACAGATTTCATTGTATGAAGTCATGTAGAAAGGGCTAGTGGAGCTGGAATTAACTTTATCTATTATGACCTTGGCCCAGAGTTGTGTTATTAAAAAGATGTGGATAGTTTAAAGAAGTCACAGCTGCTTGTGAGTGAGGTTTGCAACAAATGATTAAAGTTATCCTATAGGAATTTTCACTAACTGCCATACTGATGGCTTAAAGAAGCAGTTTCTCAACCCCAGGAAAACCTGGACCGTAATTTAGAATACATGTAGGGAGGTTTAACAGGCTAGATTATTCCCGTAGGAGGAGGCAGCCCTGCAGACAGGCAGGAGTTGTTTGAAGGGTAATGAGGGAGAAGCACACTGGGCATCAACCCACAGAAGCCAGAACCAGAGAAAGCTGCAAAGCGTAAGCACAAGAGGTGGGAGACTTCTGAGCTATAAGGAGGGTAAGACAGCTGTGGGAAGGCTAGAACCATAGAGGATGCCTCCCAGTGTCCACAACAGGAATGTTGTTTGTTTACTTGCTTTATTTGTTAAAAGACTGTGCATTACTGAGACTTGATGAGAGATGCTCAGGGAGCAAAAGCATGGCTGAAGAGGTCCTGGGGTGGCAACCTGCTACAGGAAGCTAGGCTCTAATTTAGTTCCAAAATGTCTACCTTGAAGCTCTCTAACAAAAACCAAACAAATAGAAAAAACATGGTGGAAAGCAGATGGAAGAAGGGTTTATGGAATTTACTATATATTCTGTATAGTAACATCATGACCAACTCAAAACTTTGCCCAGGATCAAGACTTGAAGTTAAGAAGCAGGTAAAAAAAATATATTGACAACTATTTCTACCCATTGGCTCTATATAAACATTTTAACAATATATATTTTATTTATTTCAATAAAATCTAAGCACAACTAAAAGTTCAACAATATGTCCAAGTTAGAGAGGAAGAATATAACCCCTCTGTTCTTATTGCTAAAATATATTCTTATTCTCTGTATATGTTACTGTATTAAATTAAATGCATTTGACTGGGAATAGCGAGATACAGTTTGGGGAAATTTTTAAAACCTTTTAGTTTTAAACCTCAAGTGCTATGGACAGTAGTGTACAAAACTAAGTTATCTCTCTTCAGTTTGTTAGCAAAGCTAGATTGCTCAGAAATAATTTCAAGTGACACCGCTTAGAGAAAACATTTAAGGATTTTACCCTGTTCTTAGAAGCTACAATGAAACATCAATACTATAAAGTTGCAATTATAGGACCTTAGAAAGCAGATATACATTCTTTACTCATTGCCCTTCTGGAAATGCCTTGCTATGACAGCATCAATGTCTCAGTGGACAGGGAGACTGATATACTTTGATTTAAGCAAAGCTTTTGAAGCTGTCTCCCATTACATTCTCATCAATAAGCTAAAGAAATACAAACCATTTGAAAGTACTGTAAAGTGGATATATAACTGGCTGGGTCATTGTGGTCAATGGCCATGTCTACACAAGATACTTTACTGCTCAGGAGACTAATTTACTGCATAGTAAAGTGTCACCGCCTACATGTGCAGGCACTTACTGTGCAGTAAATTAGTCTACTGTGCAGTAAAGTCAGTATTATTAAGCACATTAGTTGCAATTCTAGGAAAGTGATCCTTCTACTCTATTCAGCACTGGAGAGACCACAGCTGGAGTATTCTGTACAGTTATGGGTTCTTACTTCAAGACAAATGTGGACAAATTGTAAAGAGTCCAGATGAGAACACTAAAAATTATTAGAGGTCCCTTTCGGCCTTACTTTTTTAATTCTATGATCCTAACTACATTTCTTTGCCTTTTGCCCTCTTTAACATATTTATTGATATAAAAAAATCAACCTGACCATTATGTGTCCTTCAGTTCACTGTACTCCCTTGACTCTTTGATTTATCTTTCTAAAATGTATTTGTTTTATCTTTGGGGTTTATTGCGTCATTATAGCCATTTGGTGTTCTGAGCACTAGACAAAACATTACAGAACTTATTTCACTTCTAAACAGTTGTGAAGTCATACCTATAAAAAGTCTGTTGCTCTGGACATTTGGACATTTTGCTAAGTAATTGCTGATTTAAAAAAACAACAACAACTAGCAAAATGAATTGAATGACATTATCTAGAAATTTGACAAAAACAGAAAATTGGCCTTCATAATCTGACTTCTAACAACTGCTCCAGTGAGTCAAAAGAAACAGCAGAAAGATTTGGAAATATTTTGTTTGTTTGCTTGCTATTTAAAATCTCTCTACAACAAAACTACAATAAGTTTAAATTTGTTCCCTTAACTGGATTTTACTTTCAATAACAGCAAACAGAATAAGATCAACTGTAGAAATAAGAAAGCAGAAAATCAGGAACAAAAAGTACAAAGCAAGATGAGATGGAGAGTGTAGGAAAAGATTGGGAGTGGGGACAAAAGGATGTTTGAGTGTGACTTGCTTGAGTTGCTCATAAATCATACATTTCACTGAGCACACAAATGTCATTAGGGGTTTTAAAAATGAAAAAAAATAATAGCATAGTGATTAAAAACAACTTCTGAGAAAGAACAGACCAGTGAAAAGCAGTAGCTAGGAGACTTTAGAAAGTTTTTCATGGAAAGGGAATTAAAATACTGCTTAGAGATAAAGGAACTTGAAATGCAGAACTAGATAATAAGATAAAGGCATGTGACAAAAGATAAGTCTTCCATTTAATCTGGAAGGACACTGACAAATAAACTAATCTGAGGTACGCAGCTCAAAATCCTCTCTCTGAAGGATACAGTCATCAAAATTATGGAAAGCCACCATTTATTAAAATGACTGAAATAGTAAACAGACATTCAGAAGGGAGTGCCATATTTTACAACCTTCCTAATATTCAGGCCGTTCTTTTTTTTCCCTCTTGCCAGTGCATTGTGCTATGTAAATCTATAAAGATTATTCTTAAAACAAAGTATTCTACAGAAGAATATACTAAACATTTTTTTAAATGACAGATAGGCCCTCTTTAGCCTGAGGGGACTACCCCTACCGCCTGCTAGCCAGCTTAAAGCAGCAGTTCATCCTTGAGTTCATATATACTAGAGTCCAGCTTTGGAATGTATAGGGTACCTATAGGAACAAGAAAACATTTTCATATTCTGAGTTCTCTGGAGGTTTATTTTAATGTTCCCATGTTACAGAAAATGTTAGTCAAAGTAAAAATATTAATGAACTTTAAGATTATACCAAAATGAGGGAAGGGAATTCTCAGGACCTCCTCCATGATTACAGAGCAGCCATTAAGGTAATAGTGGATACTGCTTTGCTCAACTAGCATATTTTCACCGTAGGCTATTAGGAATTAGCAATGAAAAGTGATCGTACTCTCTGACTGCATATTGGATTTACAGTGCTATGATTAGTTACAATACAATTGCATATGAAACTATTAATTCTATTATAGTTCATTTAGCTGTAACTAAATATACGAGGGTATGAAAAATGTTGGGTTTCAAGGAATGAATGGCATTAGCTAATTTTGTAATAAGTGACTTTGACAGTCTAGCTGCGATACAGAAATATTATCTGATATGACTATTTGAAGAGAAAAGGAGTAGTGTTAAAAGAAAGCACTAATGATTTGTTTTCCTTACCATGAATTTTTTATTGCCAATCTTCTCAGGGACTATCCTGGATATTATTGATATAGGTAAATAGTGTTTTATCTGCTCTGTGCACCAAAGGAAAAGCCCTCATTAAAATAGAAATTCTGAATAAACTGGAAAGATGAAAAAAAATAGTTTTAGATGTTAACTGTGAAAACTAGAAAGTTACATTTGTTTTAGAAAAAAACATAACTGATCTGGATAAGGCTCAGATAACATTAGAATTTGAGCCTTTTGAAAATATATTTCTTAAAAAATGAGACCTTAGGAACAGAATACATTTACAGTATATCTGAAGATTTTTCTGTGTCTGACTTTTTTTTTTTAGGTATTAGGAACTGTGTGTTGCCTTAGACAAGTAGCTGACATCGCCTGGTATGATTTATGATCTGGCTCATTTACTTCATCAAGAATTCATAGAAAAAGTACAAATTGCTTTTGATATTTTATGAAATTCAGTTGTTCTGCACTAAGGCACAATAGACCCAATCCAGATTGTTCCTGGGGGAATTAAACAAGGTTCAGGAAGAATGTAGGCATCTAAATAACAAAAGGTGATGGAGATCAAGTCTGTAGAACCATGCAGGTGCTAACTTCCATCTACATCCTATTGTTCTAGTCATTAAACAATCATTTCTTAAGAAAAAAAGTCATACTTCCAATTGTTTACTAGCTGGTGGCCCAATGATTTCACAGGAAGCATGAAGGCTACCCTTGCCAAGGTTATTCTATAGCTTGAAGATTAGGGCTCACATCTGGGAAGTAAGAGATGTGGGCTAGGGAGGGCTTAGAGCCCAGGTCTCCAGCAAAGGGTCACTAACAGCACAGTTATTAGTCACGTTCAAGAGTGAATATAGGATTCTGTGCTTTAAATAGAACTCAGTGGTGCTCTCAGCATAAGACAATTGTTCTAGTTCAGATAGACCCTTTGGGCCCGCTGGCTTCAAGGCTGATTGAGGTATCTAACGTGAATAACCAAATTATATGCCTAAACTCAGAGGAGGAGCACAATTTCAGATGCCCCATGTTTCTTCCTGGCTGGCTTTGGGGCTTCTGTAATTGCCACCTATGTCATCTGGGTTGTCTTAAGGAGGTACCTACTCCCCTCAGTTGACTATATTGGAATCATAGCTATATAAATGATTTAGTAGGGACCTAAATTGCAGATGTTGAAGCACCTGTAGGTTGATTGGCTGTATATCTATAGTTCCCTTCAGATTAAAATCACAGTCAAGAAGGTAAGATTTAGGTTGTCAAGAAGGTGTCTATGTCATCATTAGGCTTTGATAGGCAGTTAGCTATGAAGTTAGGTAGAAGGCAGGGTAGAGATGCGCCCTATAAATTAACTGAATCAGAGATACGTAAGCTTTAAGGAGCAAGAGCTCACTTCATCACATGCTATGAAAGGACATGCACAGAACAGGCTATCAAAGTGGAAAGAGTGTTTTAAATACAAAGAAAGAAGGGAGGTAGAGAAGAGATGGAAGGGGTACGAAGAAGGGAAGTGGCGAGAAAGGCAAACAAATAACAAATCAATTGGGATATAGGGGTCATAGATTTGTTGTGCCACAATTTTGCATCCAAGTCAGTTTTTAAAGGTTTTCTATTTAAGCACAGCTATGCTAAGGTCCAAGATGGAATGCCTAGGGAAGTTAAAGTATTCTGTGACAGGTTTTTGTGTGTTTTTGGACTTGATGTCAGATCCGTGATTCCTCATTTTTTCACTTTGATCTTGTTATCTGCAAAGAAGAATTTCTCATATTTAACTGATGTAAAAAACTAAAATATATGGGGAGCTCAAAGAGTTTAAAACTATCCATTTGGAACCTCTAGTCAATGTATTATCACTAGTGTTCAAAGTTCTAGTCACAATGTAGTCTTAAATTCTGTTGATTGTAAAAATATCCTGCTCACTTTCCCATTTCAGCTTTCTTATGTCTGATACTAACCAGAATGGAGCACAGTGAAAGGTCCAGGGTTTTAAATTTAGACTGACCTAACCAGGTCTAAACGCTCAATCATTAAATCATTTAGGAAGCTTGATTTGCTCAAAAAATGGCAAGTCTAACCTAAGTTAGTTCACCCCAGAAGGTTGATTAACTCAGATCGAGAAAGGATTAACCTGATCTAGGAAAGGGTAAACCTAATGTCCTGAATAGCTGTATGCCCTTTGTAGTGCAGCCCTGGGTCTGGAAAACCCAGCTGCTTGTTCCAGGCCTATGTTCTAGGGCTATGCTAATCCTTTCCCTTCACCCCCCACCTTGCCCTGCCAGCACCCGTTACACCCATCAACTCCTACAGTGACCTGCTCACTGTACGCACTGCTGTAAGCATCAGGAAACTGCTGCTTGTGCTGCTCCAAATCTACAGTAAGGCACCTAGACCTAGACCACACGCAGAGAACTCTTCTTTGCACCATCAGTAGAAGTAGGTAAGTGCGGCTCTGAATACACACAGGAAGCAGATCTGATGAGTGATATTTTACATAGTCATTTTTTCTGACGATAAACACATTTTAGACAGCTTCAAGCATTCACCTGGAGATGCTAATAATGCAGCTGACATTTGGAAATCCTGGCAGGTAATCAAACAGAGTATAGAGCCACAGCCAGGAAGAGAGTGGCCTCCTTTAATGAGACCATACTTCAAGTCAAGACAAATTCTTCTTGCCCATCATTTCACACCAGTATAACTAAATTGACTAGAGTGAATTATCTCTATTTTACACCAGGGCAAATGAAGAGTGAATCTGGTTCACAGACTGAAAATGGTATGCTTAATGTCTGTTTCCTGGCAAGCTTTCCTTTCTTTTAGTGCTTAGTTTTCCTTAACAAAGAAGAATGAATGATGAAGTTCAGAGCAATTTTTTAGCAGTAGCTTCCTTGCTGTGTCTGACATATTAATGACAAATTGCAGCTCCTCATTATGATATGATATGACTATAAGTTATAAAGGAAATCAGAGATAAACTACAGCGAATACCCTTAGGTTAGTACCACTGAAGTAAATGCCAAAATTTCCATTAACTTAAAATGATGGTGGGATCAGGCTACTAATCCTTAAACATTTACCAAAGTGTTTAAAAGTAAAATTTCAAAATGGTTTTATGAAATACTTGCCAGGTTTTCAATGTCTTCCTAATTGTGAATTCTTCTGATGCTTCAGTGACAGCTGTTATTTTTACTGACATTTCCCAGAAGGAAGTTCAGTTTGATGCTATAATTTGATACATAGGCACTGCAGTACAACACAGGAATGCCTGAGAAAGCCAGGAGATTTTCAGGGTTATTAATGAAGTGTAGATATGTTTTTAAAAATACCTGTAATGGTTTAACAGTGGTTTAATATACATAATTCTTATGCAATTTCTACTTAAACTTCCATTAACTGGAGAGAGGCCAAAATTTCCTGTGTACAAAATCAAGGTGTCAAGATGGTGGCTTCCAGTTTGATTGTTTGCTCATTATGTAAAGATTTAATTTATAATCATTATTAATGATTTTCTCCTCATAAATAGATGCATTTTATTTTATACTTTGACTTCCCTTTAAGCTAGGGCAACTGTAGTTTGAATGAATATGGAAAAGAAATTGGCAGTATCTGCACTGCAGTAAAAAGAGCATTGGCAGTAATTATCTATATTTCCCTAAGCCAATTGGATGAACTGCACCAATAACATGTAATTTAAACATTCCTAATATTTTTTGCTATAGTATTTGGAGCATCTATGCCATTCCTTCCCCCCCCCCCCCGCTTCATATTGACGATTGTCTTTCAAACTCTGCGTCAATTCGATTGTCATTGTTTATGGAACTCAAATACCCTATAATGGGAAGGTCTAATACTTGGTGAGACTGACAAAAATATTGCCTCCTAACTAGGCAGAAGATACAAGCAAGTAACAACTGGATGAGCAATGATGATGATCCTGGCACATTTAGCCATATGAAGCGGCCACCATCATGTTTTGCTGACACAAACAATATACTAGTTTAGACGAAAGAAGTCAGCAGACGTTGGCTCGATAATCATATTCTTCAAAATCAATGCACATTCAGTCTCATCACTGAACTAAGTCCAACTTTGCCATATAAACTTCAAGTCTTTTCCCAAAGGAACAGTGAGATGTAACTTTCCCTGATCAAAAATAAAGTAAAGGGCCAAGAAAAAGTCAAATTCCTAAACCAGGAAATCCTTTTTGAATTTTTCAAGTGTTTTATGAATGCTGGAGCATTAGCACATTCTGATAGACAATGCTTGCAAAATAAAATACCGAGAGTTCATTTACCTTCTAGTAGAGTTATAGTTTCATAGATGTTAGGGTCTGGAAGGGACCTTACAGATTATCAGGTCCAGCCCCCTTGTACTTGGGCAGGAAAGACTGCTGGGGTCAGATGACCCAAGCAAGGTGGGTGTCAAGACTCTTTTTGAAGATTGTCAGGGTGAGTGACTGTATCACCTCTGGGGGAACCTGTTCCAACCCCTTGACACTTGACTTGTAAAGAAGTTTTTCCTTATGATCAGTCCAGTCTGAAGCAATCTTTGATCAGTTTGCGCCCATTGTTTCTTGTCCTACCCTGGGAGGGCTTAGTGAAAAGATGCTCCTCCAGGCCCTGATGTATGCTTCTAATATACTTTTAGGCTGCCACCAGGTCCTCTCTAAGTCTTCTTTTCTCCAGGCTGAACAGTCCCAAGCCTTTCACCCCCTCCTTGTATAATATGCTCTCTAGGCCTCTAATCATGTGTGTGGCCCTCCTTTAGACTCTCTCGAGCTTATTCATATCCTTCCTGAAGTGCGGTGCCCAGAACTGGATACAATACTCAAGCTGTGGTCTCACCAAGGCCAAGTAGAGCGGGAGGATGACATTCTTAGCTTTGCTCGAGATGCCTTGGTAGATGCATGCCAGTGTTTGATTAGCTCTGCCAGCAACAGCATCGCATTGGTGGCTCATGTTCATTTTGTGGTCTATTACAAAATCCAGGTCTCATTCAGTGGTGGTGCTGGCAAGCATAGCACTACAGAGGCTGTAAGTGTGTTGCAGATTATTTCTCCCAAGATGGCACACTTTACATTTCTCCATATTAAAAGTCATCTGGTTGAGGTCCGCCCACCTTGCAAGCCTGTCCAGGTCAGCCTGTATTGCTAGCCTGTCCTTGAGCATGATCACACTCCTCCATAGTTTGGTGTCATCCACAAACTTTGCCAGTTCACTTTTAATACCTGAATCCAAATAGTTAATGAACATGCTGAAAAGCACTGGTCCAAAAACGGAAACCTGAGGGATGCCACTGGTCACCTTCTGCCATGTTGACTCAGTTCCATCAGTCAATACTATCTGGGTCCTACCTTGGAGCCAGTTACCTAGCCACTGGACAGTAAAGTAGTCAAGGCTGCATTTTCCCAATTCTGCCATAAGGACATTGTGAAAGACCTGCAGTGTATTTCAAGCAGTTAGGCAACAAGGTCCACACCTTAGTCTTGCTCAGAATCCCATTAATTAGGGGCAAAATAAGTTGGATCTTGGACACTCCCATAATAAGCACGATTAAATAAATAGTAACAATAAAACTACTGAATATTTCTTGAATGAATATAAAGAACACTTTTTTACTGGGCAGGAGTTGTAATGTTGCAGGACTTGTATTATACATCTGTCTTAACCTCCATGTTTTATTTTATAAGTAAATTGGTTTTACTGTATTAGAGTTTTTGATTTTTGTATGTGGCTTTCTTTGGTCATCTGATTGGTATCCATCAGTATTATACTATGCTTAGGTATGGAAGATACAGGGTCTGGGATGAGAATGACATAATTTGTACTTTTGAATTGTTATACTCATGATCTTTATGTTCTTTATCATGTGTAAGAGTATCATTCTGTTTTTGAAACACCATGAAACTACCACCCCTTTCTTTCTTTCCCCAACCACATGCTATTTTATAATATTTTGAATAGTTTTGTATTTCAACTTATTGTGTAGCCTCCAAGAGCTTCACAGAAAGGAAAGCTATGACTTTAAGGTGAAGGAGTTCAGGGATAAAGTGAATATTGCCAGAAGTGAAACTTAGTTCCTGGCACACTTTAATTTAATAGCATGATTCAATCTCATCCTTGTTCCCAACAATTGCACTTCCTGGGCGCGTCCAGGTGAGCATGCATGTGCCTCTTGCCCAGCCTCAAGTCCTTTTGAGGCGGGGCAACAGGCACGTGCAGGAACAACAAAATGTTCCCCACACTGCAAGTCTGTAGAGTGGGGAGAAAATTAGACTCCTGGATATCCAGAAGTCTAAAAAAATTGAAGTTTAAAAAAGCAAAGCAACTGGAGGCAACCAGAGGCTGGGTCCTCTACAGAGATGCTCTGGCTGGTCCCAGCACAGTGGTCCCAGCCTGGGGCCTGCTGTCCCCCCCCTCCCCTCCACTGTCCTGTGCTGCCTGGGGGCTCTGCCAGGAAGCCCTGGAGCCCCCCACCCCTGCTTCTAAGATATTTTTTTTCCTTTTGTTGTTGTTGTTCTTTTTTTTTAAAGTGACAGTGCCTGGGGTGGTGGAGGTAGCCATGGGAGCCTGGGGGTGCAAGTTGGGGGGTGAGGCTGGGTGGGGCAGCCGTTGGGGGTCTGGGGGAGTGGGGAGTGGGGCTGGGTGGAACAGCCATTGCAGGGGCTGCAGCATCTGGCAGGGGATGGGGCCACGTGGGGCAGCAATTGGGGGGCTGGGGTGGGGCATGTGGGCCTTGAGGGGTGGTGGTAGCTGCTGGGGGGGCCGTTTGGCCCTTGTTGGGGAGCTGTACCCCTTGTGTGGGGACCAAACCCCTGTTGGGGTGCCAAATACCCTGTTGGGGGGATGAATCCCCTGTTGAGGGGTCAAACCCCTTGTGTGGGGGCCAATCTCCCTGTTGGGGGGCTGTAACCCCTGTGTGGGGGCCATGGCCCCTGTGGGAGGGCAGCAAAATATATATTCATCAAGTTATGAAACATATTTAGAGTTCTCTTTATTATTATGACAAGAGACATGCTTTAACACTGTAGATATATCAATAAAACATAGTCCAACTGATTGCTGTCTCTGTCTCACTCTCTCTGTCTTTATAGTGGTCTTTTGTTTTACTTGGATCATGGATTTGGGGGTATTTTACAGAGTGACTTTGGTGTAGCAAAATCCCCAGTTTTTGGTTTTTTTATTTATTTTAAAATGCATTCTCTCCTCTTCCCCAACTATCTCTGACTTTTTTCTCTCCCTCTCTATTCCCTATAGATAAGTAGAAGTGAGCTCAGACTTAGGATAAGCATTAACATTTTTATTTTGGTAGTAAGTTTTTGGTTTTGGATATCCACTGTGTTATATTGTATAATTATTAGGTTTGTATTGATTTTTACTGTTGTATATTGTATTATTATCATTTTCATATTGATTTTTATTGTTTCATATGGATATTGTATGGTTTAGGCCTGTGTTTGTAAGTGAACCAAAGTCATGTCAAGTTTCCATTTTATATGTCAAGCCTCTGTCTTGTGTTGCAACAGTATGATTCATTGTACTCCTCCCATGTAAATTGGTTCCCAGATGAATGACAGTGATTGGGAACAATTGATATACAATGGTAGCAGGCCTCTACTGAATGGCCTGTAATGACCAGGCCATCACCTCGAATCGATTCATCCAGGAACCATGGACCTCCCCCAGGAATAGAGACAAAAACCCAGCATTTCAAAGACAAAAGAACCTGCAGAACCAGCAACTCTACCATTGTACCCCACCATTACAGACACCGGAAACTGCACATCCCTGCTTGGAGCACACATGCTCAGTACGCCAGGGACTAACTCTTGCCTGGACATGCCTCCTGTCACTAGGGTCACACAAGGTGTGCCCCTATGAAAAGGGGAAGTGAAGACAGAGCCAGTGGGAATACCATTTCCACCCGGACTAGACCAGCTGCACGTCACCTATCCACCCCAGAGGCCCTGCAGGTGACCCCCTCTGGATAACACCGAGCTGAAGGAGACCCCGACTGGCCATCAAGGATCAACTTCCAGCCTGGGATAGGTGGGTATTACCTGCACACCTCCTCCTACAATTTGTACTCTCTCTGTCTCTGCCTCTCCTCCTGAACTTCAGCCTCTGCACCAAACCTCTCTAACCCCTGCTGCTACTGTGTGTGTGTGTGGGGGTGGGGTGCAAGGGAAACAATAAAACACTGTGTCACCATCTTCCCTGTTCAATAAAACCACTGTGATTTGCAACCCTGAATTGGGTCATGTTTTACTGAATCCCAGTTCCTTCCCTATCTTAAATTCCAGCCTCATTCTCTCTCTCTCTCTCTCTCTCACACCCAACCCAGAGCCCCTCTTTAACACCCACACTTTCCCTTAGTCTCATTTTCCCTCTTCCCACCTACTTTTTCAGCTCCCCCATAGCTCTGGCTCCAGTCCCAGCATCTGTGCTGGCATTGCTCCCCTGTTCTGCAGGCTTTGGGTGTTGTCTTTTAATCAATTAAGATCAATTAACCTAAAGTTACCCCCAAGCCTCAGTTCTTCAGCCAGGCCCCTCTAGTCTACCAGTTCCAGTCCCAGTTCTGCTGACTTTCACTCCCAGCAACTTTCACTCCCTACACTTCTACTTTCTTACCTTAACCTTTCCCCAGGTATCCCAAGTACAGCAAGTACATACATACATACATACATACACATCACAACACCCAACTTAGGAACTCACCTGTATGTATGTGTAGGTGTGTAGTATGTGTGTGAATTAGTGAATATACATATATATACACACACATATATAGGTATTATTGTGTGTGTGTGGTATATGAATTAGTAATCCATGTATGTATATTGGATATGCAAGTGTTGGTAACTGATTCTGTCTAAATTTGGTGTGTATAGTGTGTATGGGCTTAAAGTGATGATAGGTGTGCATGAACCTAGACTTGTTATTTTGAACATGTGTGTATTTGAGTTGCTAGTGTGAGTGTGTATGCATAGTAGAGGTGTATGCACCTGGTGAGTGTATGTGTGCTTAACTGATTTTTACGTGTGCATGTGCAATTGTACACTATGCCCTCCTGTCTAACAGTGCAATATTGAGATCCTGAGCATTGGCCTGACCCCTCAAGGCAACACTGGGATTTTTTTAACAGGGATTTTTCAGTTTTCCAATAGGGAACACAAGAATTCCTGCTAGGGAGGCCAGTGGCAGGACCCTGCCTGCTAGAGCTGGCACCTTGGGCCCAGCTGGCTCTGGCTGACCTCCTGGCCAAATGGGGCCAGGAGGATATGCTTTGACAGTTCAAAGCAGGCCACCATACCTGGAACATCTTCCAGGTGATAGCTGCTCAGATGGCCGGGCAAGGGGCACACATGGCAGTAGTGCTGCACAGAGACCAACCCTGCAACCACAGTCCACTGGCAGCTGGCCCAGAAGATCAGATGCCTCTACTGGCTGTTCAGTCCCCATCCAGGTCTGGCAAGTCATAGCCAGATAGCAGCCCCCACTGCCAGATCCCTGCAGTGGGTAGAGGGTGCATGGAACTCTCAGGGCTGCTTCAGTGGTCCAGCTCACACAAGGGGTAGTGTCCCCAGGTATCAATTGGCTGGGCCCCAGAAGCTCCTGAGAGCTAGAAGCCCTGAGCTACTTGCCAGGGTGACTTTTTATACTGCTGGGGCCAGGACAGGGCAGCTTTTTATACTGTTGGGGACAGCACAGGTGCTGGTCCCAGGCTCTAGCTCCCCATGGCTGCAGATCTGGGAGGAGCCAGTCCGGGTTATTTTGCCCCAAGTGGCACAATTTGCTTCACAACAAAGTGCATGTCCCAGCACATGCGCTGAGGCAAAAAGCCCTGGCTCAAATTTGCACCACTTCTATTTGAGCTGCTGCAAGTGCACATGCTTGCATGTGTGGACGTGCCCCCTGTGTGCTACCTGTATATGGCAGGAGATGTGATTTTGTGATTGGGAATCAAATCCCAATAGCATCATTACTACTTACCAATACAGAGAAGCCCAGGCAATCTGCACTGACAAGCTGAAAACCAGGTACCAACGTGCAGGACTAACAATTAGTTGACAGACAGTTCCATGTCCCATTTGAGACCCAGGTCTGTCAGACGACTTGGGGGACTGTAGCTGACAGTCAGTTGATTGTTGGCTTTAAACCTGGGCTTTCAGGGAAGACAACCATCTGATTTTTATATTCTGGACAACCCTGGGTTTGAGAATGGGCCAATAATCCCTGCTCTGGGCAGGACTGGGTGGACTTCCCCGTGCCAAGGCAACAGAGGCTTCCAGCAGGGGAAAGCCTTCAGCTCCCCCCACCAGAAACTTTAAACTCTTATGCATATTTTGTAGAATACTTTTATGAATGGTTTCCCATTTTTTGTTGTGCCATTAACTGCCTGATTATTGGGTTTACTATTTAATACGGAGTATTACAGGTTAATCATGTCTTTACTTGTAACATTTGCCTGGGGACTTAGTCGGACTTTGCAAAGGATACCAACACAAATAGCACCAGCATATGAAAAAAAGGGAAAAGGCAAAGAGGTAGGGCTGGTAGGCAACTGGGACAGTGTACCGATTAAGGTAGGATCATAGGAAAGTAGGGCTGGAAGGGTTCTTTTGAGATCATCTGGTCCAGGCCCCACCTACTCAAGGCAGGACTGATCTAACTAAACCATCCCAGCCAAGTGTCTGTCTAACCTATGCTTAAAATGTTCCAGGATGGAGATTCTACAGTTTCTCTGGGTACTTTGTTCTAATGCTTGACCACCCTCAAAGTCATTTCCTCCTTTGATTCTAACCTAAATTTCTTCTGTAGCTTCAGGATATTTCTCCTAGTCTTGTCAAATACAGCCATGGAGAAAAGCACATCTCTATATTCTCTATATTTATCCTTCAAAGTGAATTAGTGTTTTGTTTACTGAATATCTTGCTGCTGTTTTCAAAAAGGGCAAGGATATTATCGACAGGCATGTAGGCAAGATGGGTAATGAGAACAGGTGTATGAAAACAGAAGTTATCACAACAAAGTTGGAAGCTAACCTCAAGGAGGTTATTATAGTCAAGCCTGGGAGGAACCAGATCATTTCTATCAAAGAATGCTGAAAGAACTGGCACATGAAATAGCAGATTAATAGTAAGGTATTTAAATAAATATATCAAATCATAGGTGATATCAGATGAATGAACTATAGGTAATGAAGAGGCATTATTTAAGAGGGAAAAAAGTGATCAGGACAAGTACAGGAAAGCATGTCTGATCTCAGTATTATGTAAAGCTTTAGAACAGATCTTGACCTAAATTATAGGTCTAGTTTATCTGGACTTCAGTAAAACATTGCCAAAAAGGAAACTATTAGTGAAGGAGGAGAAAAAGTTATTACTACAAGAATTAAAAGAAGGTTAAGGAGCAGGCTCAAAGAAGAGTAGCAACAGACATGTGGAAAGGGAAAGTATCAGGCTGGAGGAATTTTACTACTCGAGTTCTTCAAGGATGAGCTTTGGACTGTTCTTTTTAAAGATTTTTACTAATTAATTTAGTATAGAAAATAGAACTGAACTAATGATATTTGCTGAGACAAAGTTAGGAGGCATTGTGAATACAGAGAAAAGATATCATTAAAAAAATGGTATGACCTTGAGGATTAGTGTAATAAAATAACATGAAATCCAATGAAAAATAAAATACAAGGACCTAAGAACAAATATTTTTTCTAAACGGGGAACCCACCAGCTGAAAATGACTGAGGCAAAGAAGAAAACTGGATGTATTGGCTGATCACAGGAGGACGTCCTTGTTCATGCAAAATGAATTAAAACTGTAACAGATGCCAAGAAACACTGCCAGGTTGATCAGAAAATCAAAGCCACTATTTTATGAGAGAAGATTACAAAAGACTGACGTATTTAGCCCAGAAATACAAAGGTTAAGAGGTGATATAATTACTGCCTATACATATAGCAAGGGAACAAATGCCAGTGAAGGAGAAGAGCATTTTAAGCTAAATGGCAATACTTTCTAACAACAAATGGGTGTGAATTGGTCATGAATACATTTTGATTAAACAGGATGAGAATGTTCCCAAACATAAGGCCAGTGAAGTGTTGGAGCAGTCCAGTTTGAACTATGAGGGCAAATAACCTAGCTAATTTCAAGATGGATCTCAATAACTTTCTGATGACTCGGCAATCCCTTCCAGCATTATGTTCTTAATTTCATCTAGGACACATTTTCCTAGCTTTTTGTCAAATGTTACATAGGGCTGCGTCAAAAACTTTTCTAAAGTGCGTTGTCATATTTATGAAGTCAGTTGTTGCCCTGTCAAGGGAAAAAATAAGATTGATTTGACATATTTTGTTCCTGTGAAATTCATGTTGCCTGTTTTTTTAAACTTTATTATGATACCACATTTATACCTTTACCAGTCAGCTCTCTTACTGCATGTTTCAGCAATTAAAATCATATTTACTTTTTTAGCATGTATTGAGGCCAGATATGTATATTCTGTGGATATGCGCAAATGCTTAATTTTATCAGGTGTTATTCATGAAAAATATTTGAATTGGGGTGGGTTATTTTAATTATTCTACTCTTTAATACTTCTATCTACTGAACATCTACTAGAGTTTGAAACCCTATTCTCAAACTTGGGACTTAAGAATGAAATCCGCCTTATCTACATATTCATTTGTTAGTAAACTATCATACAAACAACTAGAACAAAAAATTAAAACCAATAAGAAAAGAAAAGAAATTCAGAACAGCAATAAGTCTCTTTTCAACCACTTGGATCTGTAATAGTTCTGCTTTATTTGGACTGCTCTCAGGGACACAACTCTCTAGCTGGTTACCTGGCAACCTTGACACATTAGGCATTAGCTGCCATCTGTGACACTTTCTCACCTTTAAAAAAAGGTAGAAAATGATCACAAGCCTAATCCATGCTCTCTGTCTTCCTGTACACTGACACATGTTCTTTCTAGAAGAGTGGTTTTTGTGAAGGCCTACATTATTAATAAGTGTCCAAAACCAGTTAATTAACACCTTGCAATTTTATAATGAAACACTAACCATCACCATCTAGGAAGAAACACATTATTATGCTAACACTGTTATCAAAGCCTAATACTAGTGAAGCTGGTCTTTCTAGTAAGCTTTCCCCTCAGTGCACTTATGTGTTTCTGCAGGGAGAGGGTCAACTGAAAAAGAAGGGTTGGAAAAGCTCTTTTTTTTGGTATTAGCATGGAATGGGAAACTTAGGTGCAAATCAATCTGAAGAAGTTTCTCATGAGTTTAGCTCATCCAACTGTGCTACATTTTGACTCCAGTTTGGTATTGTTTAGTTGCTTGTTTATGTGTGGGAAGGAGAGGTTGTGATTGTAGTAGTTATGAAAGATGAGTGGATTCACAGGTTCCCTAGTGATTTAAGTCCTCTAGCTATCCATCCGACAGATTAAACACTGGCAGCCTTTTCTGGATGCACTACACTGTATGAAAGAGGATACTGCATTTCCTTAGCCACTGAAGCTTCTAAATAACCTACTCATCTCCTGAGACATTTGGTCCGCTGAGAAGTGCCTATTTTAGGAAAAAGGATGAGGCCAGACAAATAAGAGGCCCTAGTTTAAAGCAACTACATGCCCATTCAATCAGTTTCAAAATGCATTTAGGAAATGTTTGATTCTGAGTTGCTCAAAAGCACCCTTTGCTTTCATTAAAGACTCCTGTTTTACTACAAAGCACTTCATACATCAATACCCAGGTACACACTAACAAAACAAAAATGAAATTGTCTTTCCTCCTCCCAAGAAGAAAATGCAGTGTAAACTTTACTGTGAGTGACACGAGTAACATTGTAACTACAGTTCACATTTAGCTGCACTGTCACTGTTACACAGCTAGTGCATATAGAACTATCTGCAGGTAGCTCATGTCACCCTCATAATTCCTTTCAGGTTAAATACACCCGATTGATAATGACAATTTAAGTGAGTTGTTCTGGATTTGCACAAGAGA
The DNA here is from genome assembly GCF_052110815.1 of Crocodylus siamensis. Classification (NCBI taxonomy): domain Eukaryota; kingdom Metazoa; phylum Chordata; order Crocodylia; family Crocodylidae; genus Crocodylus; species Crocodylus siamensis. The sequence continues at coordinate 85,989,484 of NC_143396.1, read as the reverse complement.
GAAAGAGAGAGAGAGAGAGAGAGAGAAAGATGAAGCTAAAAAAGTCTGAGAAGAATTTGGTGAAGGCAGCATAAGTTTGGTGAAAGGCAGTATTAACAGATCTCATGATTTTAGAGAATAGATCTCATGCTAACCTGTCTAAGTACTTAAGGAAGTAATTGCTAGAATCTTAGCTCTTCCTCTCCCCACTCTTCCTCCCCCCCCCCCCCAGTCTCTACGGGTACATACAGCCATTCTCCACACCTGGTCTACGTTCACATGACTTACTTTAAGTTGCATGAACATAGGCCAGGAGTGGTGTATGCAGCTGTTCACTGAACAGGGAAAACCAGTGTAAGTAACTTGGGGTGGGGGATAGCAGGAAGGATCAGGGGAACCAGCAGGTCTGCAGGGGAGGGGATTGTTGAGTCCATGAAGGGGAGGTCCTGGTTGAAGGTGAGTCAAGGTCAAGATTGGGGGGGGGGAATAACACAACCCCAGGGCTGAGGTTAGTGCCTAGGAATTCCTCGCCCTGGGGCTATGCTGTGAATTTGTACAGGTATTCATAAGATTGGGTAAACTCTTTCTTAGACTGGGTGAAATTGATCTCAATTTACGTTGATGTACCTAGTCAGGTGAACTGACTTAACTAGGGTGAACAATTTGGGGGGTGATTTAAGCTCTCTGCTTGCCTGTATGATTAGGCATTTACACTGACTTATTCCTGGTTAGGTCAATCCGAATGTAATGACTGTATGTACCTATAATTTCTCTCATGTGGAGAAAAAAGTCTGCATACACAAAATGAATACATCCTAAAGATTTTGAAACCAAACTAACTCTATTATTCGTTTGTATTATATAACCTTTTCAAACCTTAAGGTATTTAAGACAATTTGATATTTTGAGGGGCCCTCCCTCTTTTTTAAAAGCTTGTGTTAGATATACTAGAGCAGGAAGACATGAGAACAGAAATATGCCTAGAGCCTGAAAAATAAGGATAACAAGATTAAATGTTATTTAGAAGCCGAAGGGAGGCCAATTAATATACCAGAAAGAGGACAGATAGGATACATTTAGAAATTGGAAGGGAAAGGGGAAGACAAATTTCAAAGATGTTACAGATGAGAAAAAGTGAGCAGGAAAGGAAAGAGTCAGTCTGCGGGAATACAGACCGAAGTTGTAAGTATAGGGAGGGAAGTCAAATAAAAAAGGCAAATGCAAATGAAGTCTAGGTACACACATTCAAGACAGAATCAACCTAAGTTAGGTAGTTTTCTGAAAGTGGCATAGTACATTCACTTTTTGGTGGGAGGGTGGGGAGTGTGCAAAACTTAAATCAAGTTCAGCCATTTTTAAACCAGTCTGTGTGTACTGAACTTCTGTTCTGTTACAGGTATAGATCATTTTTATGTGCCAAACTTCTGTTTTGTTACAGGTATAGACCAATTTCTGATCACTTGTACTGATAAAATTGTAATGTCTGTACCTGGCCAAAGAGGGCAGGTAACAGGGCCTTAGGAATAAGATATGTGAAGAAAAGGTTGGCTTAATTATATGCTAATGTTTTAGATTTATATTGCTTGGTCAATCTAGTTATGAGAGAAACTTAAAAAGAAGATAAACAATGTTCTGATTTTTCCACAGTTGCTTATTTTGTCAGCAGTCCCACCTCCAAATTCAGAGGCACTACTGCAGAGTAAGTACTATTTCTGTGTCAAGCCACTATAAGCAAAGACAGAAGTACTGAGCCCCAAAGAGGTTGCTAATTTACACAAATGACACAGTAGGATTTTAAAAATCCTTAATTTTTTTCTTCTAGGAAGCAATGAAATGAATACATAGGACAAAATTTAACAATTTACTTTTTTTTGCCTTTTCCTTTTTAGTCTTAATACATTTATCTCTTGGTAATTTGTTACTTGAGATGTCATTATAGAACCTTTGTAAAATGAAGATATTTAACAAATATTGCTTCCTAATTAAGCTTCTAAATGCTTTAAATACAAATCAAAGTAGTCATTTTTATATTCATGTTTTCATACCTCAAAATTAGTTTAGAGCAGATGGATGTCAACTACAGTATTCTTTGCACATTTCTTTTGTTTTATTTAACTAAAATTTCCATGGGAAACAGTCAAATCTGTCCATTTTTTTCCCAAAGCACGCCATCTGTCATAGCTTTTCATAACATAAAAAAATGCAGGTTTTACTACAATACTTGGAGTTTTGTGCATAGATTGACAAAGGAGGTACTTTTAATTTTGTCACATATTTTAGAAGCCCTGGTATATTTTAACAAGATTTGAATTTGGAATCATGGCCTTACACCAACATAAAACAGTTTACACTGTGCAAGTTCACTCAATTTATTTCAAAACTCAGATTAAAATAATCATCTCCTTTCTACCTTTTTAATCATTCTTGTTTGGCTTCTGGAATGAGGGAAACAACTTTACATTATTCGAATTCTTGTTTTTTTTCTTTCTTCACTTTTCCAAACAGCTTTCCAAAACTTGTGATGAAACATGAATATGAGAAGTGGAAATCTTCACTCTCCTTTTAGGTCTAATCCAACTCTAACTGCAACTCTTAGATTCTTTATTCATTTAATGGTAAATGGATTGAGGATCATTCATGGGAGTTACTGCAACATGTCCATGCATGTTTATTATGTAACAAGGCAGATAGAATGATTAGTCTTTGTGAAGGACCCCGAATCATTAAACTATTGTATTTAGGAGGTTGAAAAGGACACAGTCTTTAGCATAATCCTTGCACAGTGCCTCCATAGTATCATAGTATCATAGTAGCTAGAGTCGGAAGGGACCTAGGTAGATCATCTAGTCCGACCCCCTGCCTTGGCAGGAAAGAGCACCGGGGTCAGGTGCTCATCTAACTTCCTTTTAAAAATCCCCAGGCTAGGAGCCTGCACCACTTCCCCTGGAAGCCGGTTCCAGGCCCTAGCCGCCCTGACTGTGAAGTAGCGCCTCCTAATATCTAATCTAAACTTACCCTCCGCCAGCTTGTGACCGTTATTCCTGGTCACTCCTGGCAGCGCACGGGGGAACAGGGACTCCCCCAATACCTGCTGATCCCCCCTGACCAGTTTGTAGCAGGCCACAAGGTCCCCCCTTAACCTTCTCTTGTGGAGGCTAAACAGGTTCAGGTCCCGTAGCCTCTCCTCTCCATGTCGGTCTGGAACTAGGAGCTTCTGGTAATCACTAGCACCTGCCCCCTTTGCCACTCACCCTTGGAGAATTTTGAGCATTTCCCCTAGCTGAGTAGTCACCTTTCCCAAAAAGTAAATATACATGACAATATTCAACACCGAATACAATCTGCCAGTGCTGGCTTTGGACACCTCTGAAATAATATCTTGGATTATCATGATATCAGACCCCAAACCAAACCTCTCATCTACCAGACTGTTGCCATTCCTACCCTGTTGTATGCATATGAAACATCGACAACGTATTGGAAACACTGGAAAATTACCATCAGTGATGTCTTCAGAAAATCCTCCAAATCCATTGGAAGGACAGAAGAATGAATGCCAGCATTTTGGCTCAAGCAAACACAACCAGCATTAAAGCCATGCCTATACAGCACCAACTCTGTTGGACAAGACATGTCATAAAGATGACTGACATCAAGCATCCATATGCTCAAATCACCCATGCTCACTGCTCTAGAAGTGGGAAAAAGACATTGAAGGACACCTTGAAAACCAACTTAAAGAAATGCAATATTAACTTTGATTCCTAGGAGACTTGAGCATTTAATCACCCTCAATGTTAAATGCTGGCACTCTCAAGTACAACAAACCAGCAATCATTTTGAGCAAACTCACCTCAACATGGAGGTGAATAGGTGAGAGAGACAAAGGAAAAAAGCTGTGACCTGATATCTCCAGGATCCACTCCTTCCTTCTGGAACTGTATGCCATGTTTACAATCAAACATGCAGATCTTGGATTGGCTTCTTCAGTCAACTCCAGACTCACTGAAGACCTGCCAGTGTATTGGAAGACTGTCATCCTCTTATTGAGGAACTGGCATTAATACTGACACCTGCAGTTTACAAAGGCATCACACTGCATAGCATTAAAGTGTCTGATTTGGACAAAATCTGATAATTGTTGGAAAGGAACAAATTCTGTATATGAACTGGATATTTTAAAACAAATATAGTGACACTATACACTGTTCTCAAGAATATCGTTAAAACCTCACATTTTTTACGCATTACATTTTAAAGCAGCTCTAGAGATGGGTAAGAGGCCACAAGTATGAATCCTTCTGCAGAAGTAGGGTCTTAAAACTGGCTATGTAGGGCCTATTCTAAACTCACAGAAGTTATTAAGAGTCTATACATTGAATGTAATGGACTTTGGGTCAAATCATTGGTTGATTAGCTTGTCTTCTTAAAGGAGATGAGTGGCAGATATTGAGACAATTCTATAACCCAGAGACTGAGAAGTTGGAATGGAAGATCTAGCATCTAGGCTTCCCACTTCCAGAGCGAATGTCCTAACCATTCAGCTGTTATGTAGGTAGCCAGCCCCCTGGTCACTGGCCATATCTTTAAATAAAATAGCTATGACTACTGTGAGTTACACCTGTGAGTTGTGTGCTTTGAACACACCCACAATATTGAGCCTCTTTCAGAACGTAGATGAAGTGCAGGTGTTGGTTTGCCTTTATTCTGGATTCACACTAGAGTTTAATTTGGAATTAAGCACTTAGTTGCTCAGACTAGGTTACTTCTGAGCCTGTACAGAGCCCACCTTTAGGTACCCAGGTAAATTTACATTCCAAAACAATAGGATCCATAAAGATGCCATTGGAAATTTGAATGTAAGTTTGAGTGACTTAAGAAGGACTTAGAGTGACCTAGCTTACATCCAGAAGAGAGGTAGAAACTGTGCAGGCACAGACAATGAGGAATACAGTGGTAGCTTAAACTACCTTCACTCCCTTCCCCCCTTCTGTATCAAGAATCAGATAAATGAGAATTAAACTCCTAATCATGTAATGTATTTTAGTATCAGATAACAGACAGCATGAAGTATGCTCCTGCTTCAATTATAGCTTCTTTCTGAGGAAAAGGAGACAAAGACCAGAAAACAAAAGCTATGATAGTAATAAAGGAGCTGGGCTCTGGTCCCAGATCTTAGAAAACAATACATGATAAATTTATTTGAAAAAAATCTCTGACAAATTAAAGGCATTGTGTGCAGTCAGATTTGGTGTATTAAGGAAGTAAATCTGTTGGAATGTGAATACCCTGTCTTCATTACACTTACCAATATCTTACTAGCATCTCTGGCTCTAGAAAAACAATTGCTAAATCTCTCTAGAATATAGAATTTTCTTCTTTATGAAACTTGGTGGAAGAATCCAGAAAATATTATTTACATGTTTTTGTATAAAATTATTTACTTGTTTTTTTTATAAAAAATAAAGAAATACTGCACAATAAATGGTACACGGTAGTTTCTTTTAAAACATTAATTTGTCCAGAAAGAAAAAAAAAGGGGGAAATTTTCACAGTGAAAAGTATAGATACCAGGTGCTTTAATTATAATTTTTAAAGCTGAGAAATCCTCTGCTCCATTCTAAATACCAAAAAAAAAATGGAATTCATAGAAAAAAAATCATGATGCATGCTAGACTTTTTTTTCATAAATCAGTAATTGAAATTTAAACAATAATGAACCCCAAACTTGGTTTTATCAATATAACTTGCAAAAAACTATTTCAACAAAATAGGGTTTTAATTATGATGTCCCTATGTTGTCTTAACGGCATTTCAAAACACACTTGCAGGTGTTTGAAAATTGACTTCTATTAAAAATCTGAGTTTCTTCAAGGAAACCAAAGTTATTCCCCTCATGTTATCACAGTAACAGACTAAGGAAATTTAAAGATGCATATTCCTGGAGTTGACCAGGAACTAGCTGATAAACTAAAGGAAAAAACCTGAAAAATCATATTGGAAGTGGGGTGCAGAGAAACCCAAATAGTAAAAACGCATTCCACCCCAGGGTAGTGTACCTATTCTGCTTATTAAGAGTCTTAAAATCCTGCATACCTTTGAGCATCTGGTCTGAGAGACTATAGAATTAAATCGGAAACACCACAGACTTCCTAGAAACGGCACACTGATAAAAATTGTTTAAGTTTGTGAGTTATGCCTTCAGTTGGCCATAATCTGTCCCTCCTTCAGTTTCACTTTTCTAAGGACTTTAGAAGCTGGTGTTACAAGTTTCTACATAAAGCCAATTCCTCTGTCTGTGTATATATATTGCCTTTTGTTGCCTATCCGTCAGTTATATGGACATGGCTGTTGGACTAAGGCTGTCTTGCTTATCATTTGAAATTACTCAAAATGGCCGTTATAAAATAATATTCACAAATAGGTATGTATGCCAATACTCATCCAGTGTGGTTGCAGTTTTGATGGTATAATTGAATGTTTATATATACTTTCTCTCCATCAGTCATTTACATATCTGATGTCATTAAAAGCTATTAATTGTATTCTCTTCTTAGTCTAATGGCTGAATTCAGCTATGACACACTAAACTCAACTTAGTGGACCTATGCCCACTAGAGGATATGAGAAGTCATGAAATGCCCTTCTTTAAGGACCCCTGATGACACATGGAGCCACACATTAGCAGTGGAATCAGGTTTCAGACTGGTAGCATAAGTAGGTGTAAGTAGGGCCAGTAGTATAAGTAGGGCCGGGTGAGGGGTATCAGCTTTGGGCACTTACATATAGGGGTCACAAGATTGGTAGTAGCTGTCACCATCAGCCTGGCAGCTGCCACTGCCATGAGTGCAAAAAATACGTGTTATGTCAGTACCTAGGGCCTAGTGCTGTGGGTGAATATGGCCACAATGGTAGGATCGAAATTCTTCTCACCATGACTTGCTTTTGTCACCTATTACTGGGACTTGAATAAAAAAGACAGCTTTGAAGATTTTACACATTTCAATTTTATTTTCATTTGTACTAGAAAGGGGCTTGGAAAAAAAGTCTGGCTCTAAGCTCAAGCCCTTGCCAGTTTTCAAGTTATATTTTTTTGTTGTGTAAGTCTGTTGATTTGATTTTCTTGAGCCTTTCAAAGCTTATTTATCTTCATATATATTTTGAAGTGTGGCTGTACTTTTCCTAAGTATTCTTATACATGTTTTGTAACTACCACCAGATCCATTGTCTGTGAGCTCTTCCTGATGCATTCCTTTTGATACCTTAGTGTTTCAAAAAGAGTGGATGGATTTTATTTTCTTTGTCTTTCTCACCAAATATTTAGCATATGTTGCTGTTTTGCTTTTGCAGAATTGCATTTAACAGCTGCCTGGAAAAAAAGAAGAGTAACCAAGGGCTCCAATGACTGAAAAGGAAGAAGAGGATGGGTAATGGGATTTATCTGATTCTTTTTGTTTTAATAGTACAGCAGAGTTGGCTGCATATTACATGCAATGATAAAATATCTGCTTTTCTATAATTTCTCTCATTGTTCTTCTAGCATTTTTAAAATAAAAAGTAACTCTTAAAATAATCTACGACTAGTCCATAATGGAATTCAAATAAGAGAGTAAAATGACAGCATTTGGAATTGGATTTGACACAAGACCAAATGTGAATCATATTACACTGTAGTGGAATAACTCAATCATGCATAGATTTGATATCTGAAATACTGCAGACTTTAGAAATAAAGCACCAACTTAATGGAACCAAAGATTTTCTTAGTTTACCCATGTCTGCCAAGAATATGCTTTTCAGTGGCTATATTTAGTTATATTGCTGTTTTTAACAATAACAGCATTTATGCATTTAATAATAAATTATAGTGTCAGGTAGCACAAATTTATCTTAGTTTTTACACTAGATAAATTAACAGATAAAACATGCACAATGTAAACAAAAATCTATTAAAAATCGTAGAGAAAACAATCTTGTCTTATTTAAGAGCCTGTGTAGTACAATTTCCTTTAATTGTTCAGTCATGTGCTGCGTCTTATTCCTTCTTAGAGCAGAATGAAGCATTAATGAAAAAATATAAATAATGGTCCAGGCTTCAATAGGGCAGGCTATATATTAGGTGCCGATCTGGTAGCACCACAGTTTACTAAGGTTGCTCAACACTTCACATTATAAGACCTCTTCTTTCACTTGCTTTTGACTTTGAGAGACAAATTGTTTAAACTGGAAATTTCATACCAGGTGCCTGCCCCTAAAGTCAGTGTCATAATAAAAGATGTCTTAAAGCTGATTTTAGTGACAAGACCAATAGGCTGTTTACCCTTTGCAGACAACATCACAGTCTTACCTTTGTAGATGCATACTTATTTGCCATATTTCAGAGGGTTAGTAATATTTACCCCCTGAACATAGTTTGTAAGATGTCACCCTTCTAGTCTCCAACCTGACTATTTAGCCCTCTAGATGATCCCTGTCTTTTCTTGTAGATAAGCACTCTTTCTCTGATCTGGCATTCTTGCAGTTAAATAGGATTTTCAATTTCACCATTGCTGGTTAGTGATACGAGGTGTTTGTCAATGCTGTGAGAGACAAGTAAAAAGGCAGGCTAACATGTACACATACTTGAATGCCAGAACCAACATCTAGGAACTAACAGACATCTCAACCAACTCCCTGAAAGGTACGTGGCCAGTTTCTCTCTGTCCATATTTAGATGTCCATATTTCTCAGTTTTGAGAAATGAGCAATATGAACAACACGTTACAGTCCTAGGTATGACTGTAAACTGCATCTGACTGGAGGCAGTGCCAATGTGGTGGAGTTACTTGTGGTGGGGTAGCTCCTATATCAGACTGTCATAACCTCAAGAGTAAGGTGAGTATAGGGCACCTTAAGACACTACCCCCACTGCCTTGTGGGTACTCCTTTGTTGGAGAAAGGCTCAGGGACATCACCCTGACAAAAACATGCTCTTGCTGAGGTATTAGGCACTGGCAGTCAGTAGCAGTTCTTATCTGTTGCTCTCTGGCAGAACCTGCAACCATTGAGGCATTGAACATCTGGACTCAGTCTGATCTTTGGATTCTGTCTCAGTGGTCTAAAGAGGAGGTGGTAGACACTTATTTATCCTTTTGCCTAAGTATATGCATTGAAAGTCTTGGTCTGACGGTCGCAGGAACCTTTACAGGCAGATTCATCAGGCACCTGACTAGACCTCTTAGGCACACATGATGATCCAGCGGATGGATGGTAGCCTACTTTACTGTATTTCAAAGCTCTATATAATTGCTTTGCATATCCTTAATTAGCCTGGTATCCTAATAAATCAGTATCTCTTTGACCTATAGTACTGAGTGTACCTGTCTTAACCTTTCACTTCAGTTATGAAACCCTTTAAGCCAGTTTAATAACAATAAATTGACCTAACACACTTCAGACTGCTCAGTGATGAGAAAGTAATGATAACTGATGTCCTTGAAGCGTCTAGTACAAACTACAAAGATCCAGGAATATAGCCTTTCTCCTGACCTGTTCACAGTTTGAAATGATGATACGTGAAAGCGTTCTCTTGTGAATTTTACAGTATAAGGACAGAGAGGTCTGTCTCCTTCAAACTCTAAAGTGTTTAAAAAACATCTACCTAACAGTTATACTATACTCTCACCTTCTACTTGTCTATTTTCCTCTGTGCACCTCTGAGATGTACAGGCTTGCCTACCCACTCCTACTCTATATGTACCAAATCAGAAATCTGACAGTCAAACCAAGCATACAGTGAATGCATCAGACAGAAGAACAAGCTAATTATAAAAGGAAATAATTTTTCCAGAAAATAAACATATACAATTTGGGTAAAAAAGAGCTGGAGGCTCCTGTTACAAAACAGGATCAGACTCATTGCAATGGCTGATGGACAAGTAAGCAAGCAAATGAGATAAGAAATGCTAGCCAGAGAGCGGATGGCAAGAAGGAAGAAAGGAGCCACTGATTACACCATAAACAGAAAGATTAACACCTAGGGGCCAGAAGTAATTGTCTACAGGTGATAATGGGAAGACGAGATAAGGGCTTGCTCAGAAGCTGGAAAGACAGTTGAGGAATGGAAAGCAGAGTAATGCAGAACCATGGGAGAAAACCCTGTGGAGGAATGAAGCTTTCTTGCAAGGAGGAAGAAAGAGAGACAGCATGCTGAGGAACCCCAATAGGGGACTGAACTTTCTGGAGCTGGACAGTGAGAAGCCCAGGGGTACCTTACCCAGATGGGCTTCATTTGCTTTACTAGACTAGCTATTTTTACTGCTGGCTGCAGGCTGACAGCCTGACCTGGGGCTGTACAAGCTGAAGAGACAAGAGTGCCCCTTTTCTCCATTGCACCCCAATGTGGGGTGCATTGTGTTAAGGGAGGAGCCAGATTTTTAGTATGCTTTCTCACCAGAGGACTGGGAAGACCTAGCATGGGGAGGTTGGAAGGTCCCATTAGTGTCAGAAAGGCACAGAGAGGCTTGAGCCTGCTGGAGTGGGCTCAAGTTGCAGAAATAGGCAAAGGAGACAGGAACGAGGGCCAGAGACCCATCACCTGAGAGTATTGGAGACAGCACCAGGGCCCAGCACCTGAGAGGGACAGGACCTTAAGATAGAATGGGCTGGAGAAGCAAGTGATTGGATTTGGGGCTAAGGGACCATTGAAATTATTTATTATTGACATCTGTGAGGCATGGGTGTATCTGTACGGTCAGTCAGAGACCACAAATACTGCCTTTAAGGCATTGAGTGCTAAAAAGAAAAGAGTTATAGGAGCTACACCAGTGGCTCCCCGGGGTCCTGGAAGCCTCCCAGCATTTTTTTAGAAATAGCAAAGGTGTGGCAAGCAAGCAGAAGAGATGGGATCAGGTAGGCAAAAGAGGAGGGTGCTAATAGGATGCCCAACCTCATCCTGCTACAGTATGTCACAATTAAATTATGGGTAAAGCATCAAATATTTTTAACAGTTATGGTTCTTTAATAGAATATAGCTCAGGATTGAAAAATCCAGCTACAGGAAGAATGTTTTAATGTTATGCATCAATTTCCTAATTCTACCTTTCTGATAAAAATTGAATGAAGTTCTGCTGCTGGGATAAACAGCAGGTGAAGCCCCTGGGGCCAAAGGAATTTCTGAAAATGAAGCAACAGCTACCAACTACTGATTATATAAAGAGAACTTACTCTTCATGGTGAGACATGAGATACAAGCAAATGAGTAATGCAGGAATAAGCAAAGTAATGCCTATATGTAGTTGTTTCTCTGCAAAATGCAAAACAAGTACAGACTTTCATGGGTATCTAATGTAATGTGGGAACCTTGTTCACATAATCATGTTGTGCAATTGAATAATTATATACTTGTTATCAGGCACTAGTAGATCATCATGGGAAATGCAAGTCCTATTCATTCAGAAAACATACAAATATGGCAATGAACAAGCTTCTCATAATGCCCTCACTGTATGTTCTGTAATATTCAGGCTCATACAATCACCATGGTATATAGGTGCTTGTTCCTCAACTAACCTTAAGGAGGATACAGCATTCTAATTTCCCATCAGCATTCAGTCCTTGACCTCTCTACTGAGACAACCATAAGTCAGTGCCAGCTGCTTTTTCAGGTTTGCTGTATTTGAGAATAGTCTGAGACCACCATTTTTTTTCATGAGTCACCTTTAAAGTAAGTAGTTAACCAAATTAGTACCATTCTGCAGTGAACTAATCTCAGTTCTGGTCTAAAAGGTTTTTTATTACTAATCTTTGGGCTTTTATGCACATGCTGTGGGAATATGTATGTGTGTGTGGAGGGGGGGAAAGGGGTCAGTCTTTAATTAGAGTAGCTCCAAGAGCCACTCTAATTAAAGTGCTTGGAGCATCTTGAGTATGTCCCCACACTTCAAAATAGCAGCAGGGGCACTTTAACTAAAGCTCATTGCTCCCTGATATACAAAGCACTGAAGTGTGCTGGAGTGCAGTAATAACCACACACCAGTGGACTTGATTAATCAAGTTCGCTCTGATGTGCTGTAATTACAGCGCGTCAGAGCAGCCTTGCTGCTTGTGTATAGGTACCCCATGTGATCTTTTAAATTTATTTGAAGTCTGAAGTAGCTGCTAGTGTGATGCTAACATCACAATGATGACATTATGACTTGATCAGTCATTACTGCAGTATCTAAACACCTGTCTCTCTTTCCCTAAGAGACTCAGAATTGGAATAGTGTAGATGTAGAGATTAAGACTAGAAGTAATTTGTACACCTGTATAGAACAGGCTTGTTTTATAAACCAGGGTAGAATTCTGAAACTTCACAGCAATTAGATTCTAAAAAGAAATTAGATAATAATTTGTATATAACTAAATTAAAATCCAGTTATGAACAAGCAAATTAATGTTAGTCTAAGAAAGGGGGGAAAAAAAGAAATATTTAAAAGATAAGTAAAAATGCTAGAACCTTGCTTGCTTTTTATCTCTTGCTTCCACATTTGTTTTTGCTACCTGTTGTTTCTCTGTTTGGATTATAACATTATTAACACATACACTATCTCTTTGTTATATGCTTGTACAGAATCAACAACAATAATAGTACAAATTATCTGATATTTCCCAACATGATAGCTACTAGTTATTTCCCAGGTTGAAGATATTACTTTATTACCACTAATTAATTGCATTGTTCAGGTTACAGTACACTATTTGCCAAACTGATTCCAGCAAAAGTTAGTAAAAGATATGGCCCTTAAAAAATTACATTTGCCTGATAAATCACTTCCTAATTTATGCTTCTGGTTTTAGCTTTTTCTCTCCATTTGACTTAGCCATAGAGCACTGAGTCCATACTGTTGACCAGAAACATAAGCATAAACCTTCCTAAGTGGCATGAGACAAATAAAAAAGAAAAATATGAGAAGCCCAGAAATCAGCAGAAGGGAGAAGTTTGTCTTATAATTCTTCCTTTCTAGAGTTCACAGAGGTCTTTTCACTTCCAGCTGAGATTTTGCAATGTGAAGAAAACAACTGCTCTTCCATTTCGGGTTTATAAATATTTGAAATAGTTGATTTTAAAATAAATGTGAGTCAACTTTAACATTTATAAGAAGATCTGGGAATTACATTTTGGAATCCATGCAAGGCTGAGCACTCTTGCAAAAGAACTAACTGACAGCCAGGTATGAAAAGCACCAGAGAAACCATAGACATACAAAAATGAAAAATGTTTAATGGATTCATCAGATTTAATTGAAGTTTATCAGATGAATATTGCAGGAAATAGCATCACCTTACTAAACCACTGCTTTTGCTATCCCTGTGAAGTGGGAAAAGATTTTTCACTTAATACAGTTATAAGCTGCTGCATTGATTTCGCAGAGTCAATTCAGTTTCTAAACCCACAGCAAGTAAAAGCAAAATATATTTTGGAAGAAAAGGTGCATGGTGCCTCTGAGTTAGTAAATAAGGATGATCATTTTTTTAAGTGAACAGTTATGGGCACATTGAGCACTGTTGTTGATTTCATTGTTATGGCACTCCACTGGCAGTACCATCACTGGACATATTTTCAGTTATCATATAAGTAAGAAAGAAGATTAGATCACTGCAAATAGATGTATATGTAATGCCTATTCATATTGATGCTACTTCGTGCAATGGAAGTCAAGTAGTTGCGATGTCATTGTTTTAATCAGTTGTTGAACAGTTACCTTATGGCAGTGGTTCTCAGGCTTTTCAGACCCATGGCATCACTCATTAGACTCAAAGCACCCCTTAGAAAATATTAGCTCTTAAGTTTCCACTGTTTTTTGTTTTGTTTTTTTTACTACAGAAAAACAAAAGAGGAATTCTTTTGTTGCAAAAAATTCAAAAAGACCGCAACATGTCAGCATGTTCTTACCACTAGGAATCCTATTTGAAATCTCTTGCCGTGTCCAGATGAGCACAGTTCTACATACTGTATGTTCAGCTCTTCTGTGTGCTGTGAAGGAGCAGTGCTGGGGTTTTGTGGGGTTTTTTTGACCTCTGGATATCCGGAGGTCAAAAAAACCTATGCCAAAAAACTGTGGAGCAGCACACATGGGGGCAGCATGTGCTGCTCAAAACCAAAGCCTGGCCAGCCGAAGCCACACTTTGGCTGCCAGCCAGGTTCCAAGTGGCAGGATCACCACTGCTGCAGCCCCAGGAAGCCCCCAGGACCCCAGATAAGGCTACTGGGGCCAGGAGAGCTGCTGCTGCCAGCCTACCTTGCCCCACCCAGGATATCCTGCCATATGCCAGAGGGCAAGTGGCACAGGTGTTTCTGAGGGACAACTAGCGGTGGCATAAGGTGTGCTGCCACTAGTTGTCCTCATGGAACTGAATATCAATGCTCATGTGGATGCAGCCTCAAAGTTTATCCTATGAATCATGTTTGCACACCTAAAAGTATTAACATTACTTGGCACCCCACAACACCCTTGAAAGGATCTCAAGGCATCCCATGGTGACTTTCACCTTGGTTGAGAAGCTGTGTTTTATGGAATATACTTCCAAACTTGTGCTCATTTTTTAGGAGATTTCTCTTTTTACAGACTTTCATTTCCATGTCACAGCTGGAGGTAATTCTAGATCTTTGCTTCAGGTAGATGTTTGCTTCAAGTTTTTAATAAATTCGCTTTGCTTTCATGTTCCCCTGTACATTCTTTTTTCTTGAATAATCTAGAAACAATTTTACAGGAAAACAATGAGAACATTTTAAATGAAAAGTGCAGAAGATCTTAGCTGTAAGAGTGCTTAGGTGGCACAGTGCATTATAATTGATGTTTTTCAGTGTTGTCCATCATTGTTTCATCCTCACCTGTGAGTCTGATATATCTATATATCTATATATCTATTGTCTCTCATAATTCACCTGTTGTCTTTTATTGCTGTTGTAAGGTTATCCTATTTCTAGTAGAAGCACCATTTTTTCATTCAGTCTGCACAATGGGCCCCTGGGCCATGACTGGGGCCACTAGCAGCTACCACAGTACACAAAATCAAGTATAAGTGTTGAAATATATTTACAGAGCCCCATAGCATATTTTAAAGGAAAGGTAAAAGAGAAAATGTTTCTACATAGAAGAGTTTACAATCTATTTTTGATTTCACAGAAAGGGCTGAAGATGAGGCAAGGACAGGGGGTAAGGTCATTATTACTGTGCACATCTACATGAGACGCTAACCATGCAGTAGCCTAATAACACTGCACAGTAGCGCATTACAGCACGTAATATGCTACTGCACAGTATTATTAGGATATTGTGCAGTAGCATCAGTAAAAAGGTGTTTGCTGACATTACTGATTATTATTATTATAATTGATTAAACAAATACTAAATTAAATGCACAGTAACCACTGCACATTAATGAATGTGTAGATGTGCCCACCAGTTATTTATTATACAGTTATAAGATTGCACGGTTACTTTTGGTAGTACCTGCAATATTCTAACAAAAGATGACAATAAAAAATCAGGCATTTATATTTTGCAACTGTTTTTTTTTTATATTCTGCTGTATACCTTTATCAATGCCATCATCTCGATTTGCTGCCAGAGGGTATAGTTAGTTACTAAATTCAGTTCCGGACATGCTGGAAATAATCAGTTCTGGACATGCTGGAAATCTGGGGAAATAATTTGAGAATATTGGCACAGTTTTAGGGATACAACTACCAGACTATATAAGGTATCTTGCTTCATCAACCTTCATCCTAAGTTACAAAAAAAGTATTGCTACCTCAGATATTGCTATTGTTGCTGTGAGATGTCTACAGAGGACCATATACCTGGTGCCTGGAAAGCATCTTCTCTTTTGGTATTGACAGTGATGCACTGAAACAGATAACATGGATGGTGCCTACAATGAGGGAAAACAACTATAACAAAAGAGCTAGCAATATTAAAATATTTTACAAGACGTGTACTGAAAAAAGATAAAATGGCACTCTTGGTGCTATATTTCTTCATCAATTATAAGAGAGGATGGCTTCTAATATGGGTAGAACTCACAGTGGATACTGGGAAATTGAGGGGGATCCTACCTTCTTTGGGAACTGTATGATACTGGGAATAGAAAGAAGATGGAGCATGGAACTCTTGTGTGAAAGTCCAAAATGGAATTAAAGCTGTTTAAATAATATTTACTTTTGCTGAGTTCCCTGTGTTGCTACTACATAATGGCTTGACTACGGGTCTTCCAAATTAAGGGGTTGGAAGACTATATATTCTACAAAATCCCTAGCTCTTGATTCATAGCACCTGACAAGGTAGGCTACTGCTGACACCAGCTTATGCCTCTTGTACCAGTTAGTCTCTGAAGTGCCAACCTGCCCTGCCTTCTGTTTGACTTTAGAATAACATAGCAAACTACCTCTCCTTAGTTCTTATTGAGCACATCTACGTTGCTGTAGCAATGTACTATATTGATCCGGTCTACATGTGACCAGCAGTTACTTCACCACAGTGGCACGTGGAGACATGCCCATTATGTCCTTCTTCCAGCTTTTCATTGGTAGTTTTTTCCCCCTGCTTTTTGCAGGCTTTCTTGTAAGTTGTCTCAGGAAAAGGGAAGCATCCTTCTAAATTAAGTAAATGTTAATATGTATACTTCTTTCTGATCCTCATCCAACAACATCTGTTTGATCATTTCTGAAAAGGTTGTCATCTTTTTTCTGAATCCACTCTACATGGGTGTATAATTGTAATGTATTTAGATTTATGAAATATATGCAAATACACTTTCACCACACTTAAAAAACCCCTTCAGCTTCAAAAACACTTACATGTTTTGTAACATTTCCAGGATCCTGTCCCTAAAAAAAAAAGATTCAGCTCCTTGGGAAATACCTAGATTAACAGATAGGTTTTGCAGTGTGCTTAGGAAGCCAAACACAGAAACCCAGGATCTGCCTGGCCAATGGCAATATAAGCAAATGAAAGAACGGGGAGCTCCTTCCTGAAAGCAACGTTGCCAAATGACCAGATAAAGCCATTCAAAGAATAATCAACTTGGTAGCAAGGCATGTTTAGGTTTTCCAAGACTAGAAGCCAGTCACCCTTTTTCTCATAAAAAATCTATAGGCTGATAGCAGAGGGACTATAGACAAGTAGTTTAAACAGACGAGTACAAGTCAGACTTAAGTTCTTTTCTTGATTCTTATCAATTCATTGGGAAATTTTGAGCAAATCACGTATCGTCTTGTCATGGAAAACTTTGTATGTATGCTGACAATACAGGAATTGAACTAGCTGATATGAGCACGCGCCATAGAAACAGACCCAGTACGTGCCCCCTGGGTGACCTCAGGAGCTGTCAATCAGCCCTGACCTACTTTTCAGCCCTGCAGGCTCATTTGCTACACAGACCTTATTGCAGAGCATGCCCAGTGTACAATTGGAATGAGGTAATTCCTCTAGAAATTTCTCTCAGCCAAGCAGCCTGATTGGCTATAGGGCTGCTATAAATAAGTCTGAGGGCCCCTCCCTGGGGGGAGAAGATCCGTTCAACTGAGGACAGAGGCTGGTTCTCAGGGACTGTCCCTCAGTTAGGCTCTGCGGCCTACCGGTCTCCTCCATTGCGATCCTTCTGATTCGTTCTGCGTTTATCCTATTGATCTTTTGGCTCTCGATCTAACTGGCACCGGCTGCGACTACGACTTTGATACTGATTAACGGACTCTCAAACTGAACCTACCTTGATTCCACGGCTCCCGACTCCGGTTTTCATCCTCGACTATCCATCCGTCCCACTGTACCTGGCATTCGACTCCGCCACCGCTCTTCATCGACCTCGATCACCCCTTTTGGACTGGCATCGCATCTCATTTCATCGTTCATCACGTTACAGTTTTGTTGTTTGTTCGTTTCCCTTTTAACGAGCTGTTGACCAGCCCTGAGACTTAACCAACAGGCAGCCGCCCCTATCCCTGGCTTCGGCACCAGGGGTAGAATGCAAGGGCCTGTTGGGGAACCTTGTGGGCCAACAGACCCCTCTGTTGTTCTGTGTTATACTGTAACCGAAGAAGCTACCTGCACCTACGCCATCAAAGCATAAGTCAAATAAACTTGTTTGGAACCATACGATTGTGTGCCACTCAGACTCCACCGCCGCTAATCCCACCTGTTCGTGTTCCAATCAGCCACCACCCGGCCGCCCCACCGTGACCAATACCGTGAGCTTGGCTCGCCAGCTCTGGTTTGACACCTCTCTTTGCCTCAGTTTGCCTATTTTACAGTTTAAGTGGTGTATGCTCACTATGAGAACTTGAGTTGTTACAAATGCAAGTGGCAATATAAATATATGGATCATTGTGGGCATTTAGTGGTAGAATCCCAAACCTGAAATACAACAATCATGATGATCATCATTTAACCAAACTTTCTTTATGGAGAAAAATAATTAGCCTATTGAGATGGCCATTGAAACCAACTAATTTATCTACTTTTAAACAACTAACCTAAATGAAACATTCCATCACATTCATATTTATACATGATTACTTCCAAAAGTTGAAAGAGAGCATGTTTAACTAGATTTTATGAACTGAGGCATTTTGTTAACAACTGTTGATATGTTTGCAATATTAAACTAATTTATATTTGTCAGTTGAGAGAGAATGTAAAAAAACTGGGTAAGAGTGAGGGGAGCTTGTCTGATTGCTCAAAACTTGATCTTTTAAAGGAACACTGCTTTTTTTTTATTATTCCTGGCCTCCATGTATCTTTAGGAAATTAAAATTTTTGCCTTTTGAAATCAATTTTACAACATATTTATAAAGAGAAATGTAACCTGGATTCATTTTTTTGTATATATTAATTATAGCTTCTTATACTTCTAGGTTTTTAGTCTAATGTTACCTAATAATTCACATTCTACTAGCCTTCAGTGTAGAAGAGGAACTATACCTAAATCTTAGTGAGAAACAGAGAAGTATGAAAAGGTTCATAATTTCTCATATATATCTTGTAACTGCCAGTACTTAGACTTCTCATTTCATTTCTCTCAGGACCTATTTTTTTGCCTATATCTAGTTTTTTTCCCCATTTTTTAACATTTTTGACCTTTCCCTAATTCCCTCTAACATTTCCTTCTCTTTTTGTTTCCTTCATGACTGTCACTCGTGGCCTTCCAAATCCTTAATGCAAAAATTTCTTGAAATATAACAAGCCATTTATTTGACTTCATATTAACACCTACTTTTATTGGTTTTAAAACTTCAGGATTTTTCTTCTCTTACTTTCAACTCTTTCAGGGTTTTTTTTCTACCGCAGAAGAACTTCAGGTCTTCATCCAAGGCCTTACTCTGACTTTAAGCAAAAACTATCCATTTAAAGTTCAAGTTCTGTAAACTAAAAGTCCATTGAATGTGATGAATTTGACTATAATTACTATCCATGAATATTTGCAGGAATAAAAAGGTATATGTATCTATCTAAACTATATCGCCTCTAAACCCCGCTCTCTTTTCAAGAATTTACTTGCCCACAATTGAAAACAAAATTCAAAGTGACTGCAGCTCTGGCACAGCTTCAACTTCAGCATTGTGAGAATGACTCACCCTTCCTTTTGGTGTCACAGCTAGAATCGTACCTACTATTTAATCTTACCTACTACAATGCAATTCTTCCAGAGATTATTTCCTGGAATAAGGCTGAAATAGTTTAAAGAGGAACAATATTTGGAACAACTGTTATCTTTATGTAGTAGGAAGAGTTATCTGTAGGTTTTGAGTCCAGCCTCACTAATCTCTAATT
This sequence comes from Crocodylus siamensis, assembly GCF_052110815.1. Taxonomy (NCBI): domain Eukaryota; kingdom Metazoa; phylum Chordata; order Crocodylia; family Crocodylidae; genus Crocodylus; species Crocodylus siamensis. The sequence continues at coordinate 85,969,712 of NC_143396.1, read as the reverse complement.
CATAGTCTTCCTCTGTCTCTTAGAATTAGTTTGTGTCTCTGATTAAACTAAAATAATCCTTCCTTCCAGAATAATAAAGTCCCAAACCAAAAAAAGAACAGTTCTTATGTCTCCCTAGACATCCTCTCTTCTTCTCTTCTTGTCTATAGTAGTTCCTAAGATTCCTTTGTACTCCCTTAGTCATAATTATCTCTATAGGGTGTGACTACCTTTTTCTATTAAGTGATGCAAATGAGAAAATGGTGACTTCCTCATGGATTGGTCATGTTGCTTGGAAATACTGATAACTGGTATTTACACAGAAATCTAGTGATCAAATCTTGTTCTAATAATACTTTACACTCTCTGCACACTGCTTCTTTCTTCATTTTGTCCCTTAGCAGTTTGTTCACCCCCTGGTTTCTTCCTAGGTCCTTCATTTCCTATAGAATCATAGAAAATTATGGTTGAAGGGACCTCAGAAGGTCATCTAGTCCAAACTCCATATGCTTACTCTCCCACCCTAGCCCCTTACAAGCCATGCCATTCAGTAAGGGAAGCAGTGGCAGTCTTCTTTCCTACTTGGTCTTATCTCTCAGGTCTTACAGGACAACCTCCCACATATTTTGACTGGAAAATTCCAGCAACCACTCGTCCTCATCTATTTAGTTCTTTTACCTTACAAAGAAGAAAACCAACCTGCTTTTATACTTCTTATCTTTCGAACATGCCTAACTAAATGGGCCTCTTGGAATGCCTAAATGTTTTAGACAAGAACTGGAAGAAGGTAGGGGTTGTATTACATGCTCCCCTTTCACACATAAATCTGTAAAAGTATTAATATTGCTATGCAGTATTGTCAGACTTAAGTGACTAAACTTCATTTTCCAAAAATGAGCTAGGGATTTAGCAGCCAATGTCCATGAGACGATGCCTTTAAAATTTAGACATAAACAATGAGGTTTGCATCCTTGGCCCACCTCTGTCACCTGCTGACACATTAATGTAAATTTGGTGATGTTAATTTCAACAAATTGAGGAACAAATAATGCCTTGTGATTTATGTGATTAGTTCCTATAATCAATAGAGCTTACATTTCTTGTATTAAAGCCTGAATACTCACAATGACTAGGTAATAAAGAATCCATAGAACTGAAAAACACTTTTGATTAATATATTATTTAGATTAAATAAGAAATTAATTACTCAGAAGAAACTATTATCTTAGTTGATGGCTATTCTCTGATTACAAAAAAACCCCTCTAACTGTATACATTATTTGCATAAAATTCTATGCACAAATATTTTAAATTGTATTGGACAAGTATTTATAAATGCCCATTGGCAGCATTTGCTCCTGGAGCCTCCTATACTGTGCTGGAGATGTATAAAGGAATCACATAACACAGTTTACTATATAAAAGAGAGATGCATGTGCACTGTCCTTGAGTTGTATATTAGACAAACATATTACGCAACTCAAAAACATTTTGGCAAATACAAGTGATACTTGTATCTTGGTTTCTTTGTTTGAGTTTCTTTATATTGTGAACCTTTCTCCAGCCCCACATTTATTTTTAAAACCTCTTAGAATTCAGTTAATAACATCTCTAAATATAGTGTGACTCCTGAAGAGTACTATTATTGCTATTTTGCCGATAAACTGTAGTTTAATTTATATTAATAGAAACTTTTTTCTCATTTTATATGGGAGTTTTACAGGTGTATGATTTTAAAACCTCTTGCATTCATCTTTTCTTGGTAGTTTGAAAGATTATTTTCTCACCTATTAGGAGCTGGTATGTTAAAGGCCAATTTAAAAACAAGTCTAAAATCATGAAATAAGATGAACTGGCCATAAATAAAGGGAAGGGAGAAGGCAGGTTTGGGGAGAAGCTAGGAAGGAGAGAGGTGGGTAGGATTGAAGGGAGGTGGCTGAATAGGGAGCTACTGGGCAGTTGCAGAGTCCAGTCTGGGCACATGGGGGATAGCACAGGTTGGATCCAGGTGGGTAGGCCCAGCAGGACTTGATCTTGACATAAAAGAGCCTAAAACATTGTTAAAAAGCCTTCAAGCAGGGTAGGTACAAAGTATACTTGGCAGTTCCTACCCACTCCCCTGCTCACCAGCCCTCTTGCAGCAAGTCAAGCTTGTATATGTTAGATAGGGTATTAACCCTTTACATGTGACTGCTCATAGTAGGTGCTAACTTTAACATTGCCTACCATTCTTCATAACATGATAATAGTAACATGTAACTGCACACTTGGAGAGAGAGACTAAAGGCATGCAGAGGCTCATCTCCTGCTCTACAATAACACTTGCTATTAGCTCATTTCATTCAAGTTTGCCTATGATTGTTGATCCTGGTGGTCACTACCTGGTGCCAGAAGTGGTGAATGAGAAAGAACTTGAAAAAATTATTTGGAGCAGTAATATAACTAGGGTGGAGCAAGGGAGGGAATCTGCCCCAGGCTCCTGCTTTGAGGAGCCACCAGAACACCCCCAGGTCCACTGGGAATCTGTTACAGTAGAGGTTGCACTGCACTGCTCCTTTTTGGCCACAGGAGCCAGGCAGCTAGCACCTCACCAAACAGTGCATCTAGTGGGGTGAATGAAATAAGCACAATGGTGCTTCCCACCTCCTCCACCACCCTATTGTGGTCAGGATACCTTTTCTACCATCCCCCCAAAGGCCACTTCATATCATCTGCCTGCATAGTTCTAGTCAGTGGGTCAAGGCAGTGATGCAACTTCCACCTACCCTTCTACTTTCAGACAATATAAAAAAGAAATGGTGGGCATTCAAAAAAAAATTGTAAGTGTTACCTAGCAGCCACTCGGGCAGAAGGGGAAAAATGACAAAGTCAAATCCTCAATATTCTTGAATATTGTGAGAAAAGAAGCCTGGGACAATTATAACACCTTTACCTTCAAAACAGATCAGAGTATGAATTTAATAAAATACTGCCCACATTTGAAGACTATTGCATGCCAAAAAAGATACCCTTGAGAAACAAATTTTATGTGCAGACAAATAACAGAACAAAGTACAGATCAGCATGTTACTGAAATAAAGAGATTAAGTAAGTAAGAGCTTTTGGCAACAAGAATTAGGGATTGTATTACCTGTGGCATTTCAGACAATGTGTTACCAAAAAGGCAATTGCATAAAGGAAACTTGTCCCTATAAAAGTATCTCCAAAAAGACTTCACAAAAACTGTGAAGGCTCAGGCTGCAGAGCTGAATACCACAAAAGGGGATGCTCATGCAGTAGGCCAAAAAGCATGTGGCTAGAACAAGTCATCTCCAGGGCACGTCCAGGCAAGTGCTCACTTGCCTTTTGCCCCATCTCAAACCACTTTGAGATGGGGCAAGAGGCATGTGCAGGAATGAAAAAATGTTTTTCCTGCTGCAAGTTTGCAGTGCGGGGAGAAAATTAGACCCAGGGGTCTAAAAAAAAATGAAGCTAAAAAAAGTGGGGCAGGGCATGATCCCCTGAGGCAACCAGAGGCTGGGTCCTCCACAGAGACACTCTGGCTGCCAGAGTGTCTCTGTGGTTGGTCCGTAGCCCTGGTGCTGAAATGCACAGATGGCCAAGCCACATGTTCAGCACCAGAGCTCCAGTGCTGGTGAGTAAGGGGTAGGGGGGCCTGGAGGAGGGAGGAGGGGACCATGGGGGGGACCCACGCCAGCCCTGCACACTCCCCCGCCCTCCAATCCCTGCTCTGCGCAGTCCCACCTTCTGCCTGGTCCCCTGACATCCCCAATCATTTCCCTGCCTGGACCCTCCCCCCGCCTTCTCCCCCAACTGCCCCGATCACTTCTCTCCCTTGCCCCTCCCCCGCTAGTCCCCCAACCCCCCCAATCACTTCCCTGTCTGGCCCTTCACCTCGCCTTCCCCCAACCCCCCTGATAACTACCATTTGGCCCCTGTTGGGGGGCTGTAGCCCTTGTGTGGGGGCTGTAGCCCTGTTGGGGGACTGTAGCCCTTGTGTGGGGGCCAAATCCCCTGTTGGGGGGCTGTAGCCCCTGTATGGGTACCAAACCCTCTGTTGGGGGGCCATAGCCCTTGTGTGGGGGGTGCAAAATATATATTCATGTATTCATGAAACATGTATTTGGAGTTCACTTTATTATGATGATAAGAGAGATGCGTTAACACTGTAGATATATCAATAAAATGTTGTCCAACTGTTTGCTGTCTCTGTCTCACTCTCTCTCTCTCTTTATAGTGGTCTTTTGTTTTACTTATGGAGGAACATGGATTTGGGAGTATTTTACAGAGAGACTTTGGGATTTTTTTTATCAGGAATTTTTCAGTTTTCTAGTAGGGGACACCAGAATTCCTGCTAGGGAGGCCAGTGGCAGGACCCTGCCTGCTCAGAGCTGGCACCTTGGACCCAGCTGGCTCTGGCTGACCTCCTGGTCAGTTGGGTCCAGGAAGACAGGCTTTGACATTTCAAAGCAGGCCACCACACCCAGAACAACTTTCGGGTGATAGCTGCCCAGATGGCTAGGCAGGGAGCACACATGGCAGTAGTGCTGCACAGAGGCCAACCCTACAGCCACAGTCCACTGGCAGCTGGCCCAGAGAGGCAGATGCCTCTACTGGCTGTGCAGTCCCCATCCAGGTCTGGCAGGTGTGCAGCAGGTCACAGCCAGACAGCAGCCCCTGCAGTGGGTAGAGGGTACAGGGAACTCTCAGGGCTGCTTCAGAAGTCTAGCTGGCACAAAGGGTAGTGTCTCTAGGTACCAATTGGCTGGGCCCCAGAAGCTCCTGAGAGCTAGTAGCCTTTAGCTACTTGCCAGGGCAGCTTTTTATATTGCTGGGGACAACACAGGTGCTGGCCCTGGGCAGAGCCAGGCAGGGTTATTTTGCCCCAAGTGGCACAATTTGCTCCACAACAAAGTGCATGTCTAAGCATGTGTGCTGAGGCAAAAAGCCCCAGCCTCTATTTGAGCTGCTGTAAGCACACATGCTTGCATGTGCGGACACGCTCACAAGGTGCAATTTTGCACTGGTGAGAAACAAATGCACAGAACAGACTTTTCCAGTCACAGGCAGAATGCAAAAAGAGAGAGAAGAAATACACAGATGTGTACCAAGTAAAAGAGCCACAGAGGATGCTACAGAGGATGAAAAAGATCCCCACAGACCATACCAATGTGACCATGGGGTAAAATTCCTTACTGACCCAAAATATGAAGATCAGTCTGACTTTGAGAAGAAACCAGTTGTTCCAGAGCAAAAGAAAAAACCATATCCTTATGAAAAGAACAGTACCTATGGACACAAAATCCAAAAGTTATGAAGAAAGAAGAAATGCATGTCCTTAGTCTGTAGCTAATGAACTTTGTGTTATGTGTTGAAGCACAACTGCTGGAAGTGCAAGTCTATCAGATCCCAAAATAAGGATGCAAGTCTGTCAAGACTTGGACGAATAGCTTCCCAGCAAAAACAAATCAGAAACTGGATCTGATACTAGATTGATCTAAGAAAATGAAACTTCTAAAAAAACTCACAGTTGCTTGCTAAAAGAGCTGAAGAAAAGGGGAAATTGAAAAGTGGATCATAAAAACTCACTCCAGAGTGAGTACTCATACCCTCTCTTCTGTAGATGGGTGTTAATGGGAAAGTTGTTAATAGATTTTTGTACTTATTGTTAAAAAGGAAGATGTAGTGGTAGAAGATACAATTTAGAGAGTTGGCATAACAAGGGATTGTGGGAGCTGGGAAATGGGAAACTGTCCCTTAGTTGGGAGCAGCTAGGGAGTTAGAGAGAGAAAGTGTTTCTGTAGACATGTGGGGACACTGCTCCAAAATGCTGTCATTACAGCACGTCAGAGCAGTCTCAATTAATCAGGTCTGACTGAGCAAACCTCCGTGCTTCAAAATGGTGGCAAGGGCACTTTAACTAAAGCACTCCTGCTGCCATTTTGAAGCATGGGATGCTGAATACACGAGACACTGAAGCTGCTATAATTACATTGTCTCTCAGAGCCGCTCTAATTAAAGCACACCTGACCTTCCAGAGCACATATAAAGACACTGAGAGAGCCTAAGGACCTGCAGAGGCTCCTCTACTGCTCCACAGTAAAACCTGTTGTTAGTTCTTCTCATTCATGTATGTCTGTGTCTGTTGAACCCAGTGATTACTGTAGATGATATGTAAAATAGAATAAGGTAAGACAGCAGTTGAAGTTCTTCTTTCCCTATCTGAATGTCCAATTTACTCAGAGAGAGGCATTTTAATATTTCAGGATGTTTGCTCCCTAAAGTTTTCGTTCCTGTTTTTATTCATAGCTATAACCACAGTCTTTGTTTTTGACTTTTCCTTTCCTCACGGACAACTTCACAGTCTAGAGAGAGCATGCTTTTAAAAACAGTTTACACTTTATTTATTTATCTGTGATAGGCTGAAGAGCACTACTTAGATCAAAGGGGGTGATTGGTGCACTATGACATTTTCTGTAACCTCATTTCCTTGCACTTTTATGAAACTGCCCTGGGTATCAAAGCAGCTTCATTAAAGGACCACTGAGGAGGTGTCTATGGAAAAAAAAAACCTCTGAGCTTTATTTATCCATTTTGTTTTTTAATGGTCATATTATGCAGTTTGTATGGTGCTTTTAATCCCCTTAAGAACCTTCCAAGAAGAAAACAGCCTGATGTTGAGCACAGTTATGAATTCCTAAAGTCCTCTTGGATGGCAAAACTTCCTTTTTTATGAGATTCATTAAGCCTAATTAGGCTATCATTTGGGGGAGTACCATATGGCATCAATAAATAATTTTTCAGTGAATTACTGCAATCTCTAAAATAGATAAACATATGTCAGGTACTCATAATTAAATCCATATCATTCCACTTTGAAATATATCCATATCAATTAACCACCTAGCATTGACTGACAATGGCTTCATCACTTGACTGATTATGGACACCTCAAGGGTAGATGTGTCATGAGAAAATCTGGAGTATATTGTTAACTCTTTGCTGAAATGTTGCCACAGCGTCACAGAGTATGTGCATCTTTTTCATACTATGAATGTTTTCTTTTTGTGAGCACTTTCTTTCCCTCTGCAGGGCCCACATCACCAGCAGAATTTCTTGGTGAAATAAGTAAGAAAAAAAATATCTGCTGTTGGTGATAGCTACATATAAATAACCTGGTGAGAATCTGAACTTATTATAGCATGACAGAGAAAGACTGGGTAAAGCGCAAGGGTAGAAAAAATTGATTTATTTTTATGATAATCTCTCCTATCCTTGCCAAAACCTTGTGCTTTTTTGGAATGTCTCTGGAGTACTTTGAATGGAACAAAGAGAGATTTGTTTTTATTTGGTCACCTCTTACTTTGTTATACAGGAGAACACAGTCCAAATATGAGTCATTTATCTTTCTACAGAAAATAAAACCTTAAGAGTTCTGTGAATTTTTTAGTTTGAACCTACCTATCCAAAGAGAGGCTTGTTCATATTTGATCAGCATTTGGGAACTTTAGTCCTTTATGAAAGATCAACAAACAAGGTTTGAAGATCTTAGCACAGCTGGGCCTCCTTTTTCCTTTATTTTTCTCATCACCACCACAGTTATGAATGTCTTCTTTAAAGATACCAGCAAAAGCTAAAAAAGGGTAGAACGGTTGAATCAGTGAATCTTCTGGGTTTCATTCCATAAAATGAAGCCCAAACTCTTTCAAGAACTACAAACTGGTGATGATGATGACAATAACAACCACAACAATCATGTTGAAGAAGAGTAGGCGCGTGTGAAGAACAAGTTTGAGGTGCCGTTAACTAGATTTAAAAAAAAATGCGTTCCCTGCTATAGAGTTAACTGGAATTGTCAGATAACCAGTATTTGCAGCATCAGCCCACTTGATAGATGTGCCAATAAAGGCTCCAGTGTTTCATTGTGGACATGTTTCTGAAAGTTGTTTTGTCAAAGAAGAGATGTACAAATTAATCCTTTTCATTTTAATTCTAGAACTGTAGTATTGGGGAAGTAAAACTTTCATACTTTGCATCTAAATTTAATAAAATATTCACAGCTGAGTAAGAATTCTCTAAGGCACTAATCCAAAACTCAGTGAACGCCAAACAACTTTGAATGACAGTTTGATGCAATAGAAACTCATTGTGGTTAAACACAGTTAATCCAGGTTCAGGGAAACAGTGTCGAGTAGTAAAACTTACACACTTGGTACTGCAACTGGCACCCCAGACAAACACTTGGATCTGACTGGAAAATATAGATCTATATTTGCACTCATTGTTCCATTTCTTTCTCTCTGCTCATTGATAGCAGCCTGGACTCAACCTTTGACTGCAATGTTTCTGTTTGTTTTTTAAATCTTTGAACACAGTTTTAGTTCTCAGAGCTTTGTTTTGTTTCAGTACTTTTTATTAATCTTGTTATTTATTGATTTATAGGACTGGAAAAACATCAGTCCTTTCTCACAGTATCCTTAGGAACTTTGCTTTCTATCATTTCCATTCTGTTCCATATATTAGTATAGTTGATGACTCTTGGTAGAAAAGTACTTTCCTCATGAGGGGAGGAGACGAGAGAAATATTTGATAGAGATATGAACAAAGAAGAAAAGGTTGCTGAAAATACTGGACTCAGCAGAGAGCCGTTGCTATCCGTTTGACCTGTGTCAAACCTCTTGCCAGTATCTGCACCCTGCTCATCTATAATATTTATACTCAACATCATTTTCTATACTATTTTAATTGTCATTGGTTCTATTTTTATATACTCTATGAGGAGGTATATTTTAATAGGTTAATTAAGTAGTTAACGGTGCTGAAGTGTTTTAAAATGTAAAATAAAAGGTAAGTGAAGTGTTTTATAAATATTTTAATGGTTTTTTCCTCTACTTGTTTTCACCCACTGTGGAAGTTTGGATCAATGGGACAGAGAAGGGAAGAGGAAGATTTAGTTCAAATAAATCTTTAGGATCAGCCAAATCTGTAGGTAGCACATAGGATCACCTATGTGACATCACATATAGATATCACATAGTGACAGCTTTAAATGTGACTGTGATGTTTACTGATAACACTGCTGTGTCAAAAGAGAAGTAGTTTAGTGTGGGGACTAAAGCATTTTAGGTTGGCCAACCTCTGTAGAGTTAGTATGCCCCCTGAAAATCATACTTCATATCCTGGCAAGGGCATATATCAGATTTCTCGTCCTTTGTTATTCTTTTTTACTTGAACTATTATCCAGTGTTTGGAGATTTTTGAATCATTTCCACTCAGAGAAGAAATTGATTAAGGAGCAGTCCTAATTATTTACAAAAAGATGCAAACAAGTCTTGTTTTCCTAAAGATCATAAGGATCAATCCACATAAAATAATTTCTTTCTTCACAGTTCAATCCCCTTCTCCGCCTGCCCTCAACTTTATAATTCTTCTTTATTTCTGTGATATGTCTCTTCCTCATGTATATGAACACGCAACTGCATAGCTTTACCATATTTAGTCACATACCACATGCACCTTTCCCTCCAAACAAGTCCTTCAAAATTTGGGTGAATGTCTTAAGCAGGAAAACTGATTGTCTTTGCCAGCATAGAAGCAAAGAGGAATACAGAGATACTGGGCTGCAAGATGGCTATCCATCCACGTGCACCAGAAAACAGCAGGGGGAATCCAGTATTAATCCTTTCACATCCACTAGGTTGGCAGTGGAAATGAGAACTGAGCAGCCAAAACCTGCTGCTAATTTGTAAAAGGTTAACATTGGACTCTGCCCTGCTATTTAGTTACTGAGAGAGAGAAGGGGCAACCAAACATTTGCAGAAACACCTTTTGCATGAAAAAGCCAGCTCGTGACCATGCCTAGGATTTTTTTTTCTTACGTTTTGCTTTTCAAACATGAGGGGCACATCTTACTTGGGGGTGTGTAGTATGCAAGAAGACATTCTTGATCTGTTGTCAGGTGCCTGAGGGACCACTCACTCTACATATTGCATTACCTACTCCAGCCTTGCACATGGTTTGTCTTTTGAACAGTAGAAACTATTCTTCCTGTATCTAACTCATAAAGGGAGGAGAATTGTTTTTATACTGATCCTAAATTAATTGTTTTGCACTTACCCTAGACACATTATTAGCTTCAATTAAGTGTGGCCCAATATCATGGTGTTTGTTGGGCAACGTACTAAAAGGTGCTGACAATACGGGTAAATTTTAGGTCATGTTCTAAAGACATTTTCTTATCCAAGCAAAACTTCCTTGGGGGAGGACATTACAGTTACTGATTTTTCTAACACATGTTCCTGTCTTATTTTATAATTGCAATTCTCTCTAACAATAGTCAGAGACAATTGTATGTGCATTCATATATGAAAATACTCCCATATTTTCACACTATAGCACACCTACAGCAGCAGCATTTTACAACTAATTCTTACACCAGTATTTCGCAAGTCAGAAACACATGTATGAGTTGTATTTTGACTACAGTGTTAAACACTGAGGGATACTGATTAAAGAGCTCCTGTGCCCTTTAGGTTGCTTTTAGATAGCATGCTTCTCTGGTAGCAGCTATTTTAATAGAACATCCATTTAAATGAAAAGCCTATCAGGACACATCAGCTCTATCTGCTTTCATCAGCATTAACGGTCTTTTCATTAAGTTGTGTACAAAATATGCCTCCGCTGTGTGCATTTTTCTTTGCTATTAGATGTTTAGTTTTATATCAACATATAACAAGTCTTAAAATAAAGTATTAAAAATGTCATTGCTCTAAATATTTTTAAGAGCAAACAGAAAGGCTAATATTATAGCTGAAGCTGGGTATTGGAAGGGGCCGATGTTGACTCACAGAAGTTTTACATCGTTCTGTCATACAGCCAGAGACTGAGTTCATCTGCATTACAGTCAGGAAGGCTAAAGGCTATTGTAGGTAATGCAGTGAGCCAGTGTGGATGGCAGCCTGCAGTTATGGCAATCTGCAGTTATTCTGGTCTATGTTAGCATTAAAGATACCTTCTGGTTTCTTAAAGTTCATTCTTCCCCTTCAGCTGGTAAACAGGCAAAAGTTATAAAGTTACCACTAGACATTAAAATGCTCATAAGATATCAAAATATTTTCTTTTTCAAGAAAAAAAAAATTGTTGCTTGTTGTGGTAGGAATGCATAGCAAATTCCATATCTTATATTCTGATATACTTATGAATATCAGCACCACTCTTTTTCTTGGCTTTTTCCTTTTTCTCAGGAAAAAGCATGCCCACATTGTAGCAATTGAACGCAATAATATTTGCTGGGGCAAAGAGTTAAATTACACATCCTCTACCTCAGTCTCTCCATTTACATGAATTGAGTTTTTGGCTAGAGACAGAAATTACACATACACTGATATAATTAATCGGAAACCATTTAAATCTGTAACAGAACAGAAGTGCGGTGCACATAGACCAGTTTCAAAATGGCCAAAATTGGTTTAAGTAAGTTATGGATAGGTGTAGTATCAGACTTAACTGATTTGGGTTAAACTGTCTCAGATCCCCTCCTGACTCAAGTTACCTTTCATCCTAGGACGTTTTGGCCCACCCCTTGGCAACTCCCCCTCACAGGGTGAGACTCACTGGCACATGGCTCACACTCCACTGCTCCAGCCCAGTGCCTAGCTGGCCCTAGCCCTGGACTGTCACACATCTGAGCCAGTAAAGCCTCCCCAACCTGTCTGCCTTCAGCTGTCAGCGGGCAGCTGTGGGGAGGAGGGGAGACAAGGGAACAGAGCCCCCCTACCCAATTCCTGGATGCCAAGGCCTGGTCTGCCCTATTGCAAGGAGATGAGGGGAACCGCCAACTCCTCGGTACTGCTGGGAAGCCTGGCAGGAGATTGCCCATGCAGCCAGACATGAGGGCCCTAGTGGGGAACCCCGCACCTCAGGGGACTTCCTCCAGCCTGGTGCAGGGTCCACCAGCCTGCCCTGCTATGGGGGAAGCCCCATGCCAAGGAGAATCCTCCCTTCCATCTACCCTGCAGGGCCAGGAGGCTTCACTCTGCTTCTGCCACAGGTGGTGGAGGGGAGAGGGGAGCATTGTCCTTGGCACCCCAGGGCAGCACAGCCCTGGCTTGGGGGCAAGGCCCCTGTGACATGAGTCTCCCCCTCCATGGATAGATCCTGGCTCAAGGGGCCAGCACTGGGACTGGGGATCCTTCCCCCCCCACCCTGCAGGAGGACAGCAGGGGGTTAGGGGTGAGTTTTGGGTCGCCAATTATGGATGATCCCCACTTGGCTGGGCTGGGCTTGACAATAGCTGGCAGGCTGGGAAGTGTGCTTGAGTGCGCACTGCTTTCTGGCCTGGGTCAGTACAGGCCCCTGCCTTCCTTTTGCAAGTGAGAATTGGACTTGAGTTCAGTTTGTCATTGGTTCAATCTATGCAGCTTAGAGAAACCTGTGGAGATTGGATTGATTCTGCCTTGGGCTCTCTGACTGTCTACACTTAGCTTTTGTGGTATAGTAGTTGCTATGTTAAAGCCATTATCTGAATCCTTGATGTATCCTATATATTTATACAAATGTCACAAATCTCTAGTTTGATGATTTCCACCTTTGAAAGAGAGAGGAAAAACAGCTCTGCTCTGAAATTTTGGGTCAGCTGTCACACGTGAAACTCCCCCCATAGCAGCTACTGCTCTTGTCTTTCACTTTTCATTTTGTATTGTCAGACACAAAACAATATCACTCTTCACATATATTCTTACTTATTGGTTGGCTTCTGACAGGCTTATCTGTATCCCACAAGTAAATGAGGGCTTCTGCAGTGATATTACTGTCACTAACAGTAGCTGCATGGGGAGTCTTAGCACAGAAGTTAACAGTAATGTGGTCCGTGTTCTGACTGGTAGCAAAAGAAAAGAATTTTTTTTTTTTCATTTAATATCAGTTTCATCTGTTATGATGTTTTACCTTATTAGTTTGTGTTAGTCAGTGTCATCAACAACATAGGTCCTAAAATTTGAATTATAATTTATTTATGAAAACAAAAGTTGTCCCCGGCATGTACCCACTTCTGATTTATTTGTAATCCAGACATATCCTGGTGGATCAATACCCATTATATGACCAAAACATAGTACATAAGAGCTCCCCATCCCAGAGAACCTCATCAGCCTGCCCCATCAGGTATACCCTGAAAAAAATAAATAAATCTGACAGTATACTAAAAGGTCTTCTACTTTGTACAATAGTGAATAATGATTAATGGTCACCTTTTCACTCATCATTCCTATTACTAAAATCAACTTATTGATGTTTCCTGAAGCCTGAAAGAGCTTTGCAGAATGACAAGCTCTTGTTCCATTCATGGAACTAGCTGGCCAAAAGACAACAGCTAAATCTACGCAGAGCCCCACTAACTTCATCAATGTTTCACTGGAACACAACAGTCCACCAGCCTACACAAGTTTTCAGGATTGGGCATCAAATTTTGTGGATAAATATGTCCAAATAAGCCCAAATATGTCCAGATATGGACATGTAAGGGCCACATCACTGCACCCACCATCAAAATGCCTCTACCTCTAGGGAAGAACTCAGTATAATAATGCTAGCATCTCTACAATGACTTGGAGTAATTCAAATGAATGCATCCAGAATTAATGAAACCAGGAAATATTAGGCAAATGGAATGAAATACAGTGGGAGTGTTTACATGTGCTTTTAATGCAATTGAATAAACTCTGGTGCAGCTTGCACCAATGTTTATTGCCCCCAGGCACCATGCTTACATGTGCACCTGAGGCAGCTGCATGTTGAATCAGGTCAGAGCAGCCCGGCTTGCAAGGGGTCTCTAATGCAGCTGAATGTACTGTGGTGGGGCTGGCTGGGATATGAGAGTCCTTTGATGCACGGTGGGCAGGCAGCTAGTCCCCCACACTGAAGCACCCTCGTAACCCAGCCAGTCCTGTCAACATTTACACTTACATTGTGGCACACTAAATAACATTGCCACAGTATAGTACTTTTGTTTACGCATACTAACCTATAGAGGTGGTTATTAGGTTACCGCAGCGTAACAGAGCCACACATGTAGACACTGACAATTTACTGCAGAGCTATTTAGGCAACTCTGCAGTAAATGTCTCATGTGGATGCACCCAGTCATTCTAAACTTTGGCCTATTGGCCATAGAGAAAAGAGTGTCATAAACAGTATGAGATTGAGAACTGGATTTGTTTTAAAACTGTCCATATTAAATTGCATCAGCATTGAGATGAAAGCCCTAATTTGCATAATATTTATGAACTTAATTAATAGTCTTTAATTAATAATCCTCAATCAGGGCTTTATATTTGTATCATGTTTTAAAGATAGCATCTTCAGTGGTACCGAAGAGCCTAAAAGATGCCTGAGAGTTGAAGAAAATACCTCACAGAGTCATAAAGGTGACAAACTTATTTTAAAATTCAGCACTGAGTAACTGCTTTAATTTCAAGTCAACTAGCCTAGAATGGTTTTCTGGAGTGCTTAAAGTTTCCCCAGATTCAAATTTACTATGACATTTAACCTACTTTTGTTTCATGCGTTGAACTACTATTGCAATCAATGACAGTATTATAGAAAAAAGCTTCAAACAGAACAGTTTAGAAATATGTGTTTACTATAGGAATCAAGATATGATCACTGTAATTGTCTATGATATGTAATTAGAGTGCTATTAAAAACTTGGGTAGTACATTAGATAGTGAAAAGAGTATTACTCAATTTCATAGTTTATTTTTATACTATGTCTTTTATGCATCAACATTTATCTAATGAAAAAGCATAAGCAAACTCTGCCTGTTCCCAGCTCAGTCATTTTATTTTTTATTTGTATTTGTTTGTAACTTCTGTAAATCTTTAGCATTTCCCTTATTCCCTCTACATTCTTTCTACTTAAAACTCATTTTTCTTTTAGTTATATTTTCCCCTTGGCTTACTCATGATGCTATGACACCAGAATTCATTTCAATCATTTAAAATGTATGCTGTACCAGGTATTGTAGCAGCACGGAGAGAAATATAGCCCTGGAATTAGCATAGGAAGAAACTATTAAACTCAGCAAACTACTTTTAATAATGCAATAAAAAATGTTCCAAGCAGGAGTCTAGAGAAAAATGTGGCTTCATTCTTTAATTTGTCATTTTAACCAGAAAACTTTAATCATTGTTAGAAGGCTCTAAAGCTACATTGTAGGTGGCATAGGTGGTGTGTGGGTGTGATGATTTTAGAGCTAAGAGACACATATGTTTAAGACATCATCTTTGAAAAATTATATATATTATATATTATTTTTTCTGTCCTCATATGTTATAGTTTTCAGTTTTTTCTTTCTGGTCTGCAGAGAGGTATAATACTTCTCTTGTAGAGGTAGGTGTTATATAGATTACAGTGATGGTAGAAAAGGACAGATGGCTTGATTAGGCGTAAAACAATTAAAACAAGTTAATTAAAAGGATTATGTATTTAAATTAATTAAAAGCAAAAAACAAAACCAGAGGTCCAGTATAGTTGAGATAAGCATCCCTAAATATGGGTCCTTATCTGAACCATAAATGAACTTGTTGAGTCTAAAAGGGTAGAATGAAAACCACATGAGAAAGGTTTCCTATGAAATTTCTGGTACTTATTTTTCCAGTCAAGCTGGAAATACCATAAGAGCAGCTTTTTCCTGTAGTGGTTCAAACTCAAGTCCAGAAAATGATGATATACATGAAGAAGAAAAATAAGAAAATTTGATAAACATTCTCTAAAATATGTATGTTTGGATTCAGGTTGAGTTTGGGGTGAAGGTTTATCCAGAATAACAATGCCCCTGTTAAATCAACAACAATCTGTCACCAAACTCCATCAGGTTACTTTTCTATGACATGTAATTTACTTTCTTATAAATAATGCTGTCTGTCAAAGAACAGGCCAATAAAGAAAGAGTATTTCAGTATTTATATTTAAAATATTTCTTCTGTAAACTAGGAAAATTTGTTCAGTAGTGACTGTTATCTCTTCAGTAAGTCTAAATTGATATGGTTTATTTGTAAGAACAATAAACAGCCAACACATGAAACAACTCTCCTTGTTTTACTTATCATTTTTACCTGTTTCTCTCTTGTTCTGGGTGAGGGCAAGGTCTTAACCACTCCTTTTCCCCCTCCATCTTTTCCCTGACTTCTTGCTAGCTGGGTGAAATAATCTGAAGGATAAACCTAGTTCTCCACATTAGATACAGGTAAAGGTGCAAGACGTGTATAATCAGCCAAGAATGTGACAAGAGTGAAATGCCTTCCTCTCTTTTACTCTCCTCTTGGCTAATTAGGAGAGGGAAGTGATGAGCCCTGTTAGTTTGAACTCAGGTTGAAGGGCAGATGTATGTTATAGACTAACTAAATACTATATAAATGGAGCATAACGTCTCATAAGCTCAAGCTCAATTCTTATTTAGTTAGTCTATATGGTGAATATCTACTACTCTGTTTTCTAGGGTAGTAGACAAAGACATACTAACAGTCCAATGGCTGGGGAATTGGCTCCAAGGTTGGACCCAGAAAGTGGTAATTAATGGAAGTAAATCATCGTAGTGTGCTGTGACTAGTGGGGTCCCCCAAGGCTACGTCCTTGGGCCTATACTCTTCAGCATCTTTATTACAATGTAGACATTGGTATCAGAAGCAGACTGGCTAACTTCCCTGATGACACCAAACTTTGGGGTAAAGTGTCTACACCTGATGACAGGATGGCGATCCAGGCTGACCTTGACAGGCTCAGAAAATGTGTGGATGAAAACCTGATGGCATTCAACACCGAAAAATGCAAGGTGCTCCACCTTGGGAAAAATAACCCACAGCACACTTATAGGCTCGGCTTGCTAGCACCACGACCGAAAGGGACTTGGGGGGTCCTGATAGACCACAAGATGAATATGAGCCAGCAATGTGATATTGCAGTTGGTAAAGTGAGCAAAACTCTGGCTTGCATCCATGGATGCTTCTCAAGCAAATCCCAGGATGTCATCCTTTTGCTGTACTCGGCTTTGGTGAGGCCACAGCTGGAGTATTGCATCCCATTCTGGGCTCCACAATTTTAAAAGGATCTGTAAAACCTTGAGAGAGTCCAGATGAGAGCCATGCATATGATCAGAGGGCAGGAGAACAGGCCTTATGACGAGAGGCTGAGAGCTATGGGACTCTTCAGCTTGGAAAGCACAGGCTTAGGGGGCACCTAGTGGCGGCCTATAAGTACATAAAGGGTGCACATCAGGATCTGGGGGAATGCCTGTTCACCAGAGTGTCCCAAGGGATGACCAGGTAAAATGGCCACAAACTCCTCCAAGGCCATTTTAGGCTGGACATAAGGAAAAACTTCTTTACTGTCTGAGCCTCCAAGGCCTGGAATAGACTGCCTCCTGAGGTAGTGCAAGCACCTACTCTGGACTTTTTTAAGAAACATTTGGACATCTATCTTGTTGGGATCCTTTGACCCTAGCTGACTTCCTGCCTCTGGGGCAGGAGGCTAGACTCGATGACCTTCTGAGGTCCCTTCCAGCCCTAACGTCTATGAAATCTATAAAATAATCTAGACCTGAATACTTGCTGCACTTAAAGGCATACAGTCTGCAATTGTACGCATTATGGGAGTTTAGTTCTCAGGGTTTCATTCTATGCCCCCTAAACTGAAATAGTGGGTTTTCATTTTTTCCATCACCGTGTACACATGAGTGGTCAAAAATCTCATAAAATCCTCAGTGCGCTGTTCACAGTAAATTACCACGGGGGGGGGGGGGTGTCAGCACATAACAATCCCCCGCTACCCCCGATCTCTTCATACTAAATTACGTCGGGGATACCTATAACTCACAGCACACTGATATGTACAGATCACTAAAACTTGTGATGTTTCATTAGTTTATGTAATTTAATTGTCATTTCATTACTTTAATTTAATTAAATTTTACACAGATTTTTACACCGTTTTTCCTTTTTATTTCACCATTTTAAAAAAATCAGTCTTATTTTTATTCTTTTCATTCCTATCTTTATCTTTATTCTCACCTGACTTTTCAGTTTACTAAGTCATCAAGTAAACTCTACTTTGTGTCTAAATCTACTTGTTTGTTTCTTATTTCACTCAAACAGTGTACAACATTATAATATGAGCACAGAAATCTAGCACCCCATTAATTTCTTATATATATATTCCCATGCAGATTTGTTTGGACTTCATGCATTTTGGGAAAGCTTCCTGCACATATTTGAACATTGTGGTATGCTCCTTGCATTATTTCACAGGGGTCCCAATCCCCACACAGGGTACTGGGGATCTGAGCTAGAAAAGCCCCTGTGTGCAATGGCCACACAGCACAGTTGTTGGACTCAGGATGGGTGGTGGGGGAGGGTGAGAGAAGTATGGGGGGTCTGAGCCGAGACAAACCCTGTGTGTGGCTCTTCTGCTCCCCTGACTCCAAGCATGGGCCAGTTGGAAGTGTCTTGGCTCCTGGCAGCCTGCAGAAAGGAGACAGCAGGCCAGTCAGGACCACAACCCACAGCCAAGGATGTGCAGTCCCTCAGCCAGACCTGGGTTTTCCTGTATCTGGGGGGCCACGCTGACCCCAGAAACCCATCATCCACCCAGGAGTGCAGAACATAGAGCCTAGCAAAACAATGGCTGTGCCCGCCATGGATTTTCACTGCAGCAAACCCCCAAACCCAGTAGAAGCTGGGGGAAAAAAGGTGGCTGGGAGGTCCCCATGCCCTTTTTTTTTAATAGGTCCCATTAGCAAATTGAGAGCTATGCCAGACCTTGAGGTACCAGAAGCAGCAAGATCCTGCTCTTTGAATTCAATTCCTATATATCCCTGTCACCACCCCGCCCCTAAAAACCTGGGGAGTCAGATGACCCCAGAAACCTATCATCCACTGAAATCCAACCAGAGCTCAAGCAGTCAATCCGTCAAGCACTCAGCAGTAAAAAGATGAATGCAGAGCAAAAGATTAACTGGAAGAACTCTGATCCCCCCTGCCCTGCCATCACCTGGTACACCCTTAGGAACACAGTTCTGTGATTGAGATGTCAGACATCGTGTGGGGCAGGGAGAAGGGGAGGAAAGAGGCTGTGTGCTTGAGGACAGCGAGCCATTAAGACCTATCATTCTGGACAATGGGTGCATCTGGGGGACAATTTGGGGCAGACTATGGATTTCAAAGGTGTTCTGTTAGGAAAGGTCACTTGAGCAGAGTGCCGGTGTAAAGGCATGGTTCACACCTGTATAGGTATGCATATATTGCAAGTCAAACTTACACAAAGAATTCCTTACAAATGTCTATATAACTGCTTTCAGCCATGGGCAGAAAGCATCTCTGGTCAGAGCATAATGAGTCTGCTCTCAGTGACTCACTTTGGCCCTGAAAATATACTCGATGGAGGCACAAAATAAGAAGCGGTCCCTGCCAGTTCTGGAGGAGCAGCCAGACACGTCTCAAAGCTGTGGCCCCAACTGACCCTATGATGAGGCTTTGATTGATACTTGGGAAGAACAAAAGGTTCTGACACAACTCAAAAATTGACAAAATAAGCCAGTCTATGCATCCAGTGCTGAGCGAATGAAGGAGCATGGCCACAATCATGACTGGGTCCAGCGTTGCAGCAAGATGAAGGCCCTGAATTGTGCTTTCCATTGGGCCGAGGACCAGAATTCTCATTCGGGGAGCTGGATGCACATTCAAACCATTCTATGATAAGCTGTTTAGAATTCTCACAAACGACTCAGGAGATGCTTGCATCCAATTCTTTGGCATGATGGGAGTGCAGGAGGTCACAGCGTCACCGAGCCAGCAAAAGTCCACAGACTGTTCTGTCCCTGGAGTGGGCAGTGAAATAGGCACTGTGCAGCTTTCAGGCCACCAGTGAGAAGTGGGGAGCAAGTGCTTGCAGCAGCTGCTGGACACAAAGAACAAAGACTAAGTTGTCTTGACCATGATCCCACTCTCCCCAGGGTCTGCTTAATATCCCAAAAGCAGAGAAGGATGCATCAGACTCTGTGATCATACTGATCCTGAATTTGTTCTGCATACTAGAAATTCTTGAGATCCAAAGATCAGTGTTGGTGCAGAGATGCCTGAGGATCTGTGCCCGGGGACTTGTAAGTTGTGGGGAAGGGGCATCTGATCAAGTTAGGTGATTAGGGCTTACATGGACCTAGTCCCACTTTTGGGCCAGAGCCAAGCTTGGCAAAGTGGAAGGAAAGGCATTAATGTTGGAAGTAGCAAATATGTCCGTAATGTTTTGCATACATAGGGGTGGATATGCTGGGCCCTCTCTTAAAGTTGGTTGGAGGGGGGAAGCATAAATTCATTTACCAGCAGGAATTTTTGCTGCTGAGAGATGTATAATGATCTCCTCAGTCAACTGTGGAGATACTTGCATAATCATCCTTTGTGGGTGGCTGCATTAATTCACCAAATGGCAGGTATAATGTCTAGCAATCTCCAATAGTCAGTTTGGTATAGAGAATGGAGATAAGATCTTGGACGATCAACACTTTTTTCCCCCAATTCCTGTTACCAGCTACCACATCTGCTAGGATGTGTGTCTGAAGCACTGACACCAGCATGGACCGGAGCTAAGTGAATGCATGAGCACCATGATAGGCAGTGGTGTTAAAGAGAAGGCATGCTGGAAGCTTTGGTGGTAGCTTCAGAATCACAAGGCTACCTGTCGACCACCATTGGACTACTTAACCTAATAGGGTCTATTAGATTTCTCCTATCTCTAGCCAAACTTTTTCTGATACATTTTTTAATTATCTAAATGGTTCAGTTTTGCTACCAAATGTGTTTGAAATAAAAGATAGGGCTTGTATACAGCTCCAGGACACTGGTTTCTGATACACACTCTGTGTGTCACATATTTTTTGAGCTCAGCATGTGGATTAATGTAGGATGTACCCAAGGTCAGTGACATGTTATCATATAAAAAGCTGTTTGTACCGTTATTGAGAAACCAAAATGCTCACCATGTGTAAATACTAACTAATCCCTGCAGATCCAGGTCAACATGTTGAGAAACCCACAGTGCCAGAAAATGAGCATTTCTGTGCTAAAACAATTTTTGGAAGTGTTGTAGTTATAGTTTGGGAGAACTAGATGTTGTTCTGGAGAAAGTAAGGTCTAAAAACACAGGATACTAAATAAATTACCTCAATGCGCAGCAATAAACTGCAAAGTTTATTGCTCTGCAGTTTATTCTTCTTGGGAAGCTCTTGGTTGCACTATTTATACATGTGCATGAATGGCAGCTCACTGAGCTGGGTTGGAGCAACCCTGTCTGGGAGAAGACCCAGAGGGTCAGCCTGCCAGCCTGGGGCTGCTTTGACTGGGCTCAGGCGAAGGGGCTGGCTGCTAAGGCACAAGGGTGCTTCAGTGCCAGGCTAGCTATCAGGGAGCTGCCACAGTGAAGCAGCTTCATACCCCAGCCAGCTAGGTCAGCATCTGCATGTGCACTGCTGTGCATGAAAAAACTCCACAGCAGGGGAGTACTCCTATTCACAAGTACTACCCTGCTGTGGCATGTATTAGTTCCTTGTTCCCTAGTAGGGTCACATGTTTAGATGCTAAGATATTTACTGTGCAGTTAATTATTCGACTGTGTAGTAAATGTCTTGTGTAGATGCACCCCATCAGTATAAAAATACTCATGTTCCACCTCTACTTGCAAGTATCCTGGGGCCCAAGCCTTTCTTAATACTTTTCATGCATGTCTACCTTCATATTGCCCATTATATTGAGACAGCAGGAAAACAACACTTAAAATATATGAAAACATATGGGAGTATGTGTCTGTATATAATTATTGTGCTATCATCCTCAATGTCATCCTTATAAACATTACATATATAAGACACTATCAATACTTAAAGAAATGCAAGAGATATATGTAATCTAAACATAGAGCAGTTCAGCTAAACACATGATATTGTTAAATATAAGTGATTATTTTATAACAGTGACATATGCATATGATGGAAAAAATCTATCTTTTTAAAAATGAAAAGATAATGCCAGGGTAGAATTTTACAGTGCATTTACCCCACAATAACAACCTAGTTGGACATTCTTAGCATATAGAGATCAAATCCATAACAATAAAGCATTAAACATTTTTAATGTAAATGCAAGTACCTCCCTACCACTTTCCCAAGAAAGCAGTATAAAAAAATCAGTATAACAAAAAAACAAAAAAAAATGCAAGTTAAATGTCTGCTATAGGATGAGAGATTCTGTGTAATTGTAGGTAGTGCAGAAAATGTTTAAGCCTAAGGAAATAATGAAGTGCAGATATGTCATTCCTTGAATAAAAACAAACTAATAGTTTTGCTATAGAATCATAGCTGCAAGGTTTCTAGAAGCAGAAAAAAATTACATCAATTTTTATGCACCATCTAAGGTATACTGGAATTTTTCAAGTCCTTGGCTGATCTTTTGTTCATTTTGAGAAACTCTTCTTATTAGCACAAATACTGTCAAGGATTTTTAAAAGGTTGATTTCACTTTACTAATTAAGAATCATATCCTGTGAAGGTTTTTTACATTGGATCTGAAAACATAAACTGTCAACACACATTGCAGTGTAGCGTTTCATTTTCTTTAATCACTTTCATATGGCTGTTATATAACAACCTCCTACCCCACCCTATTATTTTCCATTCTCTGGAATGATAATGTCACAGTTTCAACAAGGAGAACTGTTTAGCAGCAAGGTCTCAAGAAGAGCAAGGATATGGTGAAGGTCCATGAACTTACACAAGACACTTGGATTCAAACCCTGGTTCTGACACAGCCTTTTGTTACCCAGAGCAATATGCGTGGGATTCCGTTGTCCCCTTAAACATGAACTGAACAACAGATGAATTCACCGATACTTGGACTAGGGCTGGGGAGGCTACGTTATATGTATCCCATATTCATTATCTCATCCATCATTTTTATTTTTTACCCTGAGGAAATCTGCTATGGGAAATACTGAAATTTATCTTTCTGGAATCAAATAAAAGCAGAAATAACTCCCTCTCAAGTAAGGCAGCGTGGATGTACCTACCTTCTCCTGAGGAAGTACAGAGGACATGGAAGAGCTTATATAAGGGGAAGATTGTCTTTCTCTGAATTTCCATTTCCATCTCTTCTTTGTTAAATGTCAATCTCTATTTTAAATAAAATTTGTAAATGAATCCCTACTGGTGTCCATTTCTAAAATTAAATTTAGTAAAAGGTAAGGAAATAGGATTGCATATGTAGCTGAATGGAATATTATTTTAGTCACGATATATTTGTACCACATACAATTTAAGTATCCTACTTCTGTACTTCTATGTGGAAACATCACTGAAGTCAACAGGTTGTCTACACTGGGCATACATGCATGAGAAATTTACTGCAGAGCTGCCTAATTAGTTCTGCAGTAAAGTCTCCTCGTCTACACATGTGGCCTTATTAGGCCACAGGAAACTAATTAACTCCGCTACAGGTTATTAACTTGTACATAAAAGTCCTATCCTGTGGCAACATTCTTTAGTACAGGTGACAGCATGTCTAGATGCTGGTGGGACTGGCCAGGGCATAAGGATGCTTCAATGTGAGGCATCCTCACATTGGCTAGCCCCGCACTGGAGCACCCTTGTGCCCCACCAGCCCCATTGCAACTTGTTAAGCCAGGTCAGAGCACCCCTGGGCTGGCAGGCTGACTCCCCCCAGGTCCACTCCCAGTTGGAGGTGCTCCAATCCAGCTCAACGTGCTATAGTTCCAGGCACATGTTAAGATGAAGGAGCAAGAAAGTCTGGTGCAGTATGCACCGGTTTTTATTCATTTGCATTAATGTAATGTATAGATAAATCCACAGTGAAGTAACTGCTAAGTGAACCAGTGTACAAGTTCAAGTGCAATACATACTAATTTCTAATGTGGACATTAGTGCATGCCAAATATGAGTAGTTTGTGCCACTTTGAACCATTCTATCTTCTTAGAAAGTGAAAATCAAAACAGTAAATATTTTGAATGCAAATGTAAAGAAGTCTGTCACCAAAAAACCCAAAAAACAAAATGTAAAACAACCTGTCCCCCCACCTCCAACCTAGAATTAAAAAAAAACCCAGTTAAACAAAAATAAAACTCAAGTGAAATGTCCGCTGTAGGAAGAAACACTGGAAGCATAAGCAGCTTGCAGACATGAAAAAAACCAAAAACATGCTTTACTGTAAATTCGGTGTGCTCCCATACTGAGCCCAGTGCATGCCCAGAAGAGGCAGCACGTTACTTCAGTGCAACTCTGTAGCATCTGTATAGATCTGGTGCTTTAGCGGGGCTTTTTTGGTGCTTTTATCTGATAGCTGATCGAATCAGCTATTAGATAAAAGTGCCAAAAAGCCCTGCTGAAGCCCCTGATCTATACAGAAGCTGCAAAGCTGAGTCAACCCTAATACACTGCTTCTTCTGGTAAAGCAGGTGTTTTTTGTTTTTTTGGCGGGGGGGGGGGCAGACGGACAGGTTCCGCCCATGACTGCAAGCAGCCATAATGTCCACAGGGGCCATTAGTGAAGAGTAGCTTGGGTACTGTTAATTCAAACAACAGCTTATTTGTGAATAACTTCCATGTGGCAGATTTTTTCACCCATTGAATTGATACCAGTGGTTGATAATATTGAACAAGATTCTGTATTTTGTGGCTGTGGTACTTCCATTTTAGGCTATAGAAGGTAGAATTCAATGTGAATGCTGTTTCAGTGTAATACTTAATAAAGAAAATGTCTCAGCTATGACTCCAACATAACTTGCACAGACAGAGAAAACAGCATTATAGGAAGGAAGAAAAGGGTGCATAAAATCTGTTTAAAGTAAATAATATGTCTTTTGTCTCTGTAACAGGGAATCATGTCTCCTGTTACTTGACGAGGTTAAGATTAAAAAAAGGACTTACTGTGATATTGATGAGATCAACCGGTGTGGTCATAACACCATCATAACGTGCCACAGAGAATGCTGATTTCACCTGTAGAACATAATGAGTGGATTAATTACCATAAAATGTCATAGATTAAAAGAGATGCTGACACCGTAAAGATGCCCTGGAAGGAAAACAACAGACAGAGAGAGAGAGAGATGTGTCAGTTGAGAGAAATGACCTGTGCGGAGGCTCCCAG
This sequence comes from Crocodylus siamensis, assembly GCF_052110815.1. NCBI lineage: Eukaryota > Metazoa > Chordata > Crocodylia > Crocodylidae > Crocodylus > Crocodylus siamensis. The sequence goes on along the minus strand of NC_143396.1, from coordinate 85,944,532 downwards.
AGCGATGATTAAAGGTGAGGATCACCCACACTACATGATGTGAATTTGGATTTTGTGTTTGGAACCATGCAATTTTTAAAAATTTAAAAAGTTAGATATACTTTTTGCATGGAAGGCATGTCTATAGTGTCAAAGGCCTATGCCTTTGAGTTAAGAGAAGTCTCCCTTGGTAAGAGTCACACCAGGGAGTCCCCAAAGTGAGCGGGGAAGCTATTGAGAAGAATTCTGAGCAGGTGGGGGACTGTGCCAGCAGATGGACTGTCTGAGAATTTATTGTCTTTCTTTATCTGTTGTTTCTTTTTTTGGTGGGACTAGAGATGGGTACCATTATTGAAGACTACCCAAGCTGGTAGCCTACAAGAGAATCTAGTGATGCCAAAATATAGCCGATTATAATAACTAGAAATATCCTGCGCATGCTTATTTTTCTTTAATTCTCCCATTAAAGGCGTGGGAGGAGAGCAAGCCTCAGAGAATATAATTGATCAGTTAGCTGTATAAGATCCTCAGATAACACCTCCTTACCACAGTCCCTCTTAATGATGTTTGTTTTCATCAGTATTTTCTTTCTATGACTGACACCAGAATTGACAAAACATCTGTAACTTGGTAATCAAAATGAGCTACAAACACAATTTAATGTTTATGATAAAAACTATATCATTTCCAATAATTATGCTGTTCAACATTTGAATGTCAAGTAAAAAAGGAAGATTATTATAATTCACCAGAATATCTTCACATTGCAAATTCAGGTTACATATTGGTAACATATTTAATAGTTTCCTGTTGTCTCTGCATAGAGTAGAACAAATTATGCTACTTGTAGTCTTGTGAAACAAATGGTTTTCCAAGTCAGTGCTTTATATTATAAGTTGTTCTTAGTAACTCTATAGGGTACAACAGCATTACAATACCGTATAAAACTTTGTGATACATTTGTATTCTAATTTGTAAATCAATTTGCCTTTTCACTTTATTTTATTGAATAATACAAATAATAAAAGTATAGATTCTGTGATCTTTACTAAGGGGCCAGTTCTTAGTGTCACAATGAGGCCATCTTGTATAGAATTGATGTAGGCCAAAAGACCATATGGGAGTGACACTGGGTACATGTTCATGTGCACTTTAATGTAATTCTACTCAGCATTCTACTGAGCATTAAAGTGGTGTGTAAAAAAGTGCTAATATGCTAATGCGTAGTAGAATAGGCTACTGAGCATTAAGTTTCATCTAAACATGTGCTTGAGCTACTGCACATTAACATAGCCTAATGTGCACTTATTAGTACTTAATATTGTAGGTGCTAAATTTAATGCACATTAGGAAAAATGCATGAATGTGTGTGTAGATGCACCCACTGTGTGGGGAATATCTGGAAAGAAGCCAACAATTTCCATCAAGTATATTTTTAAAGTTGTTTTTTTTTTTTCCTGCCTGGAGAAAACAAAACTGCAAGTGGGATAAATGCCCATATACAATGTTGCATCAACTAGGTAGCTGGATATGTATTTATTATAGCTCTCATGACCTGCATCCAATTTACAGAAGCCATCAAATCCTTTTTTTGCTGAATCAAGTCACACAGCGGTACTTACTGCTGAATAAGTTAGCTTATACTTTTTTCAAATGTCATTACATTTTCCTAATTTTCAGGGAACATTATTCCAGAAATGTTCAGCAAATATCCAAGCCAAAGCCAGTTGAGCCAGGATGTTCTCATTTCCATTTTATCTTTTTGATTTTTATCCATATAAATAGTGCAATTGCTTAAACATTATTATTTAACACTGCTGATGTGAGTATTTGTTATTTTGAGACAGCATGTTTTATTTTTTAGATTTCATAATACTTATAGAAAATGAATACTGATTATTGATTAGATTATGGCATAGCACATTTATCCAAGAGCAGTGTTTTTGCGCAGAGACTTTGGACCCAGGTATGGACTGCTATTTACTTCCATATTTTCCCTTCACATATATATGGGGAGTAGGTACAGAGAGGAGAAGAGCCTAAGCTCTCAAATATATAAGCCCACACAGGGTTGGGTAATTTATTATTTCTCTCTTGGTCAGAGGAAACCAGCTAAAGAATTAAAACCCCGGGACATTCACCAATTTTTATTCTGAAAACTGATAACCAACCCTAAATTTTACTTCCTTTCCTTTTCCTCCCATTTCTTTCCTTTTTATTTTATAATGTATAGATTATTTAAGACTTGAGTCATCCCACCAGATAATATTTTCTCATCTACAACATACAAAGCACGTTGCTTAGACAGATTTATAATTTGTACTGCTTTTTACAGTATGAATCATCCTTCAAAAACAGTTCATTTAATGCATGCTCCTGAGACCCTTTTATTATATCATTGAACTCTATTTTACCATAAAATGAAATATAATCATTTGAAAAGTTATGACTTTTTAAATAAATATTCTGTGTGCCAGCTTTAACAATACTAGTACACCTTCTGTCAGTTTTCTTTTTCTTCCTCTGTCACTTGTCTCCTATAAATACAACTTTTCATCCAGTTTGGAGGGGTAGATTAAGATTTCTGCTGAAAATTTCAATCAACACAAAGTGTAGAGTATAGTGGATATGTTTAGAGCATTTGCAATGAAGAGGTTCCTATATCAAAACTGCATGGTTATTTATCTGTGCTCAGTATCTTGCTTATGTTTGTTTATATCTTTATTTATACATGCAATAGTTGAATGTTTAACTTTCATATGTTTTTATTATGCTTAAAATTATTTTTTAACTGGGTTTCAGAAAATACATTTTTTCCTGATACCTCCCAAGACCAACAAATATTAAATGTTAATGATTGATTGACTCTGCACAGCTGGCTTCGATTCTAAGGACACAAACAGGAACAGTACAAAACAAACAGAATATTTCAAACCAGAAACAGCATGTTGTAGGGTAACAACCAGATTCTGTTTTATGAGAGAAACAGGGTAATGGAAACTGGGTGCACTGGCAGAGAAAGGAGAAAAGAAAGTATACAAGAATGGCACAAGATATATGTACCAACAACAAAGAACTGCACTGGAAAGTATTGCAGTGAAGCTTGGCATGCTCATTCTTTTTATTCCACAACCTGAAATGGGATGTAATGAAATAGCCGTAGCAAGCTTATTGCTTCTTATTCCCATGGTAAGGGGCTTTCTTACATTTCTACTGGATATATTGACACAAGATATTTTACTATGCAGTAGAGCACTTTGCTGCACAGTAAGTGTGTGCATCCACACATCCAGATGCCTACTGCTCAGTAAACTGTACAGGAAGGTATATAGGAATGGCACAAGATTTATGTACCAACCACAAAGAACTGCACTGGAGAGGGTTGCAGTGAAGCATGCCTGCTGCTCAGTAAACTGCACTGGAGAGTGTTGCTGGAAGCGTTTCCTGCCCTAGGGCTTGGCTGGCTCTACTAGCCCCAGCCCCAAGCCCTAAAAGCCTGCAGGCACACTGGATCCCAGGGGCGTGTGCAGACAGCTGGCCACTGCATTTCCAGCACAGGCTGCAGGGGAGCTGAAGCAGCCTGCTCACACCCCAGCACCATTCCCTGGGACCACAGTGCCATATAGCTTCTAGGGCAGTGCTGTTCAGCCCTGCAGAGCACTGCAGACACTTCTCAGGCCTGGCAGTACCTGCACCCAGGCGCAGCCAGCTTGTGGCCACTGAGGGCAGCTCCAGCTGGCTGCAGTCAATCCACAACATCCTGCATGGACCCTGCAGCTGCTGCCTGGCAGTGCCTTGACACTTTCCTACTAGTCCTGAGCTGTGCCCATATGCTGGGTGCTGCAGGCAGCTGCCCAAGCCTGGTAGTATGGTGACAGGTGTGTGGAGGCCCAATGAGCCATTGTGGGAACCATGCTGGCAGCCTCCCTGACACCACACACGACTTCTGTGGACCTCAGCTGGTCTCAGGAAGAGACTGCAAACCTGATCATGCTGTTGGGTGAGACAGAGGTGCTCAGCCAGATCTCATGGGGCTGGCACTCCAATGGCCACATTTACATGTGGCTATTTGTGGAAGCATGGGCATGACCGGTTGGCACTCCAGTGCTGCATAAAGGCCAAGGCTTTGTGGGCACAGTGGGTCCTGCTGCTCCAAGTGAGGGTGCAGCTGCCCCAGAAGATCCAGGAAAGTGGCCCGGGTCATCCAGAATGACTTCAGCCATTGCTCCTTGTCTGTGACGGTCTGGACAATGTGAAAATATGGTTCAATTTGACATTCCCTAGCATAGGCCTTTGACACTATAGACATGCCTTCCATGCAAAAAGTATGTCTAACTTTTTAAATTTTTAAAAATTGCATGGAAGCACATTTTAAAAATTCTCTCTGATATAATTTACTAGAAATTATATCTATACAATAGTCCAATGTAATACTGGTATAAATTGGAATAACCCAATGAAGTCAAGCCTACTTTTGCCAGTGGTGAATTTGGTACTCTACCTGCATATTTAGTTTTACTATTCACATGTAACACAAGATATTTCAGGATCACTTAAAAGCAACAAAAATGACAAACACACAGACAATGCTGGAATTATACAGGAGTGATAGTAAATTTGTTGAACATGTTCATTTGTAAGTATCCTTTGGAAATAAATACTCAAAGAATATTGCCTAGTAGTCATGGCTTTTCTGGGGTTGTGGCTAAATGTAGTTAGATGAAACTGATATTCAAAATAGTTACTTGGCTTTTTTTTCATGTATTCTTAAAAGGCACCATTGCATCAAAGAATTTTGTGTCTTGGTAAAACATTTCACTGAAAAAGTCATGGTAATGTATAGTTGAGCTTGGATACTCTCTCTCTCTCTCTCTCTCTCTCTCTCACTCACACACACACACACACCATCAGCAACCCCTTGATTCAAGTATGATCTCTACCAAGGCTCAGTGATGGCTCTTAAGGTGACTTAAGAGTAGAATCCACAGATCTGCCCACAGACCTGGAGGTCTTTCTGCAGCAGAGAGTAGGCTGCAGGCTGGATTCCTTTTGTTTTCCTTCCTCTTCTCTTTCTTCTCTCCTTCAAGGGCAAGATGCTTTACCTTGAAATGGGCTGCTGCTTGGTTGAGGTTGTGATACCACAGGAGTCAGTCGGCAGCCTGCTCCTCCCAGCTCTTGATGCCAGCATCTGTTTTCTTCAGGTATACCTTCAATGTAGCATTTTCTCTGGCCACTACAGATCTCAGACCACAATTAAGTTGGGAGTAGAGGATTTGTTTGGAAGTCGAGAGTCAGACATTCATACATAATGTCCAGTCCAGCAAAGTTGGTGCTTGAGGATCACTAACTTAATGCTGGTAATACTGTCTTCAGCAAGGATGCTGACGTTTTATGTTTTTAATCCCATTTTTTGTGGGGTATTTTATGGAGGCATCACTGGTGATACCTCTCCAGACTATTGAGATGATGATGGTAGATCACCTATGTTTCACATCTGTAGAGAAGGCTGGGGTAACGACTGCACTGTAGATCTGGATCTTGGTGTCTTTCCAGAGATTGCGATGAATAAAGACGTGCTGAAGCAATGTCCTAAAAGTGACATTTGCCCACTAGATCCTGTGCTAAATCTTCTTATCAATGTTCACTCTCTGGGAGAGGTGGCTACTGTGGTAAGGAAAGTGCTTGATTATCTACGGGGTCTTTCCTTATTTGATAATTTGGGAAGTGGGGGTTATATTCATGACCTGAGGTAGGCTGATAGAGTATTTTTGTCTTCTTGATGCTGAGAGACAGGCCCAACATCTTGTAGGCTTCTCTGAAAAGATCCAGCGCAGCCTGGAGGTTTTTCTGTGTGTGCTCTGAGGGCTACTCTAAATAGTCTCATCTGATGATAACTGAAGCACCCATGTGCCTGCTGGGCAGGCAGCACAGCACAATAATTCAAATCTCATTATCTGCCCCACCTTCAGGGATGCAAGGGGCTATGCCAACTCTGCAAGTGCTTCTGAGAAACAAATGTTGTCCATTCTCCCTATGCTGCCACAACTTTTCAAATGGAAAAGAGGCAGGATTGTGGTCTAGCCCAAATAGCTTGCTTGTTTGCAAGAAAACGTTCTCCTGTTAGGAAGCCTAAGACACCATCTTATTTTCTGAATGAACATTATCAAAGTGATGTAAAAAGAGTTATCAGATAGATTAGGTCCGTAACAGCTACATTCATATTTGGAACTGTTCAGAGGAGAAAACAAGCCCTGCAATAGCAGCAGAATTGTGATAGAGGTGGGCAATATAAACAGAATGGCTCTGTAGGTGATGGGGAATCTTGGGCAAGTGTGACCATATAAAAAAGAGAGTTGTCTCCTGAGTCCTGCAGCAGGGAGACAGGGTGATAATCTGCTGTCATATTTAACATATTCTAAATCAATACGCTCCTAGCTGTTTCCAGATTTACTGAAAACTCTCTCCTGCTAGTTTCCTACTGTTTATAATGGGAATAATACCATAAGTTTTTTCATTATCTTTCAAGTGAAATTACTCGATAAAACCTATAGTGTTGGTCCCACTAATATCTTAATAATGGATTTCAACTTCTTGAACAGACACATCTTCTTCATATTTTTATGCTTTTGATGTTATTTTCCAGCTTGTTAACCTTACTAGCTTTATTGTCTCCTGCTTTCTATTATTTCCTTTTTCATCCTTTGCTAATAACTCCATTTCATGTTCAGTAAAGTTGTTAATCTGATCACACCTGCTTTACATTCACTGTTTTCCTCCACATTAAAACCCTCTTCTTCTCCTGTCCCTTTCTGGTGTATTTTTCCCTTCCCAGGAAAGACAATGCTGGCTGAAACAGAATTGGGAGGAAACCCCTGACTCATGTAACCCATTCCCTTGCTAATACAGGCAACAACATTACATGCCTGGCCAATCCTACTATATCTATTAGGACAACAATTAATGACACATTTATTTATCAATTGAGTTCCAGCACCTTATTCTATGTCTATTAGTTATTGCTTTAAAAAGTCCCTAATTTTCAATTAGTCTCTTCAGTTACCTTGCAAGTTGGGTCTTTTTTCAATTAGATGATAAAATTGAGTATTATTTTGCTGCTTCATATTCTGTGTTCTCAAAGGAAATAAAGATTTTCAGGAGTTGGTAACCAGGTCTCTCCAGAGTTGCTTTAATAAATGACCTACAGTGTTTTCTTGCATTCTATTTTTATACTACTGATTTTCCCTTTTCTAATACCTATGGACTAGCTTAATAGTTTTGACAGTTTCTCTGCAAAAACTCCCAACATTTTCTTCTTTATAAATGTTATATTCTTTTTCCATTTCATGCATTATTATAGTAAATATTATTTATGTTCTCTATTATTGAATACCTAGGAAACATCTCTAGCTTAAGAGCTGTACATAGAACAAAAAGACACTCTGATAGGACTTACAGTCTAAGGGTCACATTCCTTGAATCCTTACTTCTAAAATAATCATTTTTCATGCGTCTTAAATATATTTTCACTCTCCTGAACAATTTATGCTTTTGTCTCTGGTGGCATTTTGCCTTATTTGTTTTGCTCCCAAAGCTGGAATTATCTGCCAATTTGCATGACTACCTTTGTCCAAATCAATTAAATATTGTCATTTCTAAACTGGGAAAAAGCTGTTGATTCAACCCTCCAAATACTGATCTTAGTTACATTGGTGTAAAATGCAGAGTAATTTGATTGCAGTGGTACCCAACTCAAACTTTAGAGTGCCATTGCCAAAATTCACCTTCCAACAGAGGGCTGTCTCCAGTGTAAAGGGATTCATTGTAAATCTTCAGTATGCTTGCAAGCAGGAAACTGGATGGCACGTTCAGGCACATATGCAAATTAATGAACTGCTGTGCAGCAAGGATATAATATGCAAAAATGAGAAGTAATTTGGCTTGCTATTTTCCTTTAAAATCCTTTTTCCTTTTTGAGACTTGTGGAACAGCAGCAAATTATAGTGGACCACTGGGATTACGCTTGAGGGATGCATATTTCCCAGGGTCCATGTGCTGTGCACCCTAACTCCAGGTACTCAGAATATAAACTAGGGAGTTGACTGTTTCTTTTTAGTCAGAGAAAAACAAACATACAAACTAAATAAATTAGTTCACCTTATTTACAATGCATAGAGATAAAACGAGAAAAAATGTTTTGAACGCAGTAATTTGAAGGAAAACACAAGGGAAAATGTTTAGTATGCATATTCAATCCTCCTAACAAATTAAAATAGCCTTTCTTTCTTTGAAATTTCCTTTTTAACACCTTTCTTTTCCCTCAACCTTTTGGGAAATCCCATACATCAGGATTATAAAATTATAAAACTCAAAAGGTAAATAATTTGAGTTCTTATTAATTTGGCATTTCCCTCCTTTCCTTTCTCTCTAAGCAACCCAAAAATTAAAAAAAAAAAGAAGAGAGAAACACTTAAGTCACATCCCTAGGTACAAGTGGTTTGAAGGATGGTGATTAGAGAACAGCAAAGCAGGGGTGCTTTATTGGGAAGAAGCAGAAAGGAACTACTGAAGTTTGTTCAACAGCTTTCCATAGAAAGGAAATGCAGCCAACAGGGCAGCAAATAGGGTGGTAATGTATTGGGCAAACAAAGCAAACCTGATCTTGTCAGTGGTAGTGGGCATGAACACAAAAGGGATCTGTAAGAATCAACAGAAGTGAAGTGCAGAGTTCTATGACACAGCTGAAATAAAACCACCAGGAAATACAAGAATGTTAAGGGTGGAAGTAGAGACCTTTGTGCTACCAGAAAACTATTGTGGCAGCACAAAGGCTAAGAAAGCAAACATCTGTACCCTTGGCTGCACCAGAGATCTGCACATTTTTTGGCCATGACAAATGCAAGAAGCATCTGTTTGCTTCATGGTGTGAGAGTGTGGGCAACCTGGAGATACCGGGGTCTGCAAATCCTATTCTCTTGTGGAATTCCTATGCAGGATCATGCCCCTCAAGCCACAGAAGTGCCCGCACAGCTTTCTTCTCTTACAGTGATGCACCCTGGACAATCTTTGTGACATATTTCTGCAAGCAGGGAACCACAGCTTTCCCAGTTTACAGAGACATGCCTCAGAGTATCCCTGGAGGCATACTGCCAATGATGATTCACTTCATTTGATGACATCTGTTTATACCCTGATAGAGAAGCTCTCTCTTGGAGTTGCCAAGAAGAATAACATAACCATAGAAATCTAGGGCTGAAAAGGACCACAACCTATGTAGAGTCAAGACTAAGCCTATGTAACCCAGTCCTGATAACTGGTTTTCATTGATAGTGAGAGATTAGTACAAATTTCATTAAGCCTGTTGACAGCCCCATGCATGTGTTTCTTAGGATTTTAGAAAACAGGCCAGGTAAGGACAGACAGTACACTTTTTATGAGTATAAGTGATTGGGAACCTTTCTATACCCATAGCAGAAGTTCAGTGCACATAGACTGGTTTAAAAATGGCAGAACCTGGTCTAAGATTTCCTCCTCCTTTCTCCACAACAGCTAATATGTATTTTGTTCGCTACCGATCTAAACTATGCCGCTTACAGAAAATAACATAACTTAGATTGATTCGGCCTCAGGCTTTTTGAATGTCTGTACCTAACCTAAGAGGTTATCAACTCCTTTCCTCTATCCCAAGGCAGAATCAAATACACCTTTACAATTCTGGACAGGTATTTTTCTAACCTGTTCTTAAAAAATTCCAGTGACAGAGGTTACATAACCAGGCTAGATAATCCATGGCAGAACTTGATTTTCCTGCCAGAAAGTTTTTCCTTAATGTCTAACCTAAATCTCCCTTGCTTCACTTTAAGTCTATTATTACTTGTTCTTTCCCTAGTGGGTATGGAGAATAATTTACCTTCCTCTTTGCAACAACCTTTTTATGCATTTGAAGGCTGTTATCATGTCTCCACTCAGTTTTCTCTTCTCTAAACAGGCCCTATTCTTTCAGTCTTTTTTCACTGGATGTGCTGATTTGTAAAAAAAAAAAAAATTCACAATAGTATGGCCCCTTTTGACTCATGTTCAGTGTGAGATTCACTATAACCCATAAATCCTTATCTGAAGAACTTGTTTGGCCGGTTCTTCCCTGTCATGTATTTGTGCAGTTGATTATTTTTAATTCAGTGTATGCTTTTACACTTGCATTTATTGCACTGCATTCTGTTTATTTCAGATTATCTCTCCAAATTGTCAAGATTATTTTGAATTCTAACCCTGTACTCTAAAGTACATGCAGTTCTTCTCAACTTAGTATCATCTGCAAATTTAAAGAACCACTGTCTTAGCTCCAAATCAGAAGGATCCGAGATAGACCTTCTGTGGAGCCCTTCTTGATATATTCTTCTATTTTGACAGTGAACTATTGATAATTAATCTTTGAGTATGATTTTCTAATCAGCTGTTCATTCACCTTAATGTAATTTAATCAAAACTACATTTTCCTACCTTGCTTTTGGGAATTTCACATGAAACAGTGTCAAAAGCCTTACTAAAGTCAAAATACATCACATCTGCTATGTTTCCTCTATTCACAAGGCCTGTTACCCTGTCATAGAAGGAAATAAGATTGGTTTGACATGATTTGTTCTTGACAAATCCATTTTGGCTGTTACTTATCACCTTGTTATCTTCTAGGTGCTTACAAATAGAGTTTTCGATTACTCCAGTATCTTTCTGGGAATTGAAGTTAGGCTGCCTCTTTTATAATTATCTAGGTCCTCCTTTTTCTGCTTTTTAAAGACAGATACTACGTTTGCCTTTTCCCATCTTCTGGAACCTGACCTGTCCTCTATCAGCTTTCAATGATAATTGCAACCAGAAATGAATTTACTTCAGCTAGTTTTCTAAGTTCTAGTTTCTAAGTTAGTTTCTATGATGAACTCATCCAATTGAAAATATCTGTTCTTTCCTCTTTGCCTGCCAGGCTGAATTCTTGCCTCAATGTCTCTTGCCTCTTTGTCTCTATTGCTGCTATCCATCTGTTCAATATTCACTTTTTTCACACAGTGTATAACAGGGTTCAGGATCTGTTTTTTGGCTCATCTTTTCTACCTTTGCAACCACTAGTCTCCCTCATTTGCACTACTCATAGCTTACAAAGCAAAATGCAAATAAGCAAAGGTCTAGGAGTAGGGACTTCTGTAATATTCAGGTGAGGGATCTTTCTATAGAGAGGACAGGTTCTACAACTGCTTCTTCCACTTGTGCCTTCTCTATTATTCAGCTCCTACTTTTTGTTGGAGCTGATGTAAGTTTTGACTTCACCAGGATTTGCATAGCCACTCTAAGCAAGTAAATCATAATGTCATGAGGAGCCAAGGCTTTGAGTTTCCTTCATTTTCACCATAAGAACACCATAAGAACAAAGGTGAGCCACACTTCTGTTTTTTTTTCAAAAGGCATGTATTTTGAAATTATTTCAACACAGTCAAGTTCCTACACAGAACATGGGTAGTGAAAACACCAGAAGACAAATCAGAGCTTTATGGAAAACAATTTAACTGATTAAGACTAAAATATTTTATAGGCTTTTCTTGTAATAGTCGAAGCAGCAGGCTTTCTAATTTAAAAAACAACATCACCCTTTTAACTAAAAATAATGAAAACTGGGATTTAAAAAAACCTGCACAGAACAGAAATGGATTTTTATTGAAATGAATACATTGAAAATAATTTTGGAGCTTTAAGCTTCTCTGATTTCAGAAACTGTAATATTTTGTTTCAGGAAAAAAAATCTTGATTACATATTTCCTCTACAGCATTTCAGCTTTTATCTTTAAGCAGCCATTTAAATGGTAACTGTAAGATTGCTATCTTTTCAAATAAGGCATTAGGTCAAGAGAGGTGTCACTGTTGAAGACCCATGTGTTTTCAGATCTTCCACAGCTGTACTGCCTATGAAAGAAAGCCTGAATATATCTAACACTATTACATCCCCTGGCACCCTCTGGTCCCCTGTGAGTTATATATATGGAAGGAGGAGAGGGTTATGAAATGTTTGGTGTCCCTGACCAAGCTGATACGATCTCTTGCTGACATCAGTATTAACTTGTACATTTGTCTTTTGTAATGTGGAATGTCTGTGGCAAGTTAACAGCACGAGTCCCCCTCAAAGCCTGATGAATTAGTAGAAGTGCAGGATGTGTGTGTCAATAGCCATAGCAGCTGATCTGAGAACTACCTGAAGTGAAAGGGAATAAGAAAGCATCCCCTTGCCACTTTCCTAGGGCTTTGCCAAGCATAAAATTCATAGCCTCCCAGCACTAACTTGGGAAAAAGCTTCTTGGTCACCATTGTGATTTAAATAAAAGAGACCCAAATTCAATTACTTTATAAGGAATTCATCTTCTTTTGAAGGAAAGCTCAGAAATTGAATTGGTGCAGAAATGTAATCAAAGCAGAAGACCACATGGATCTGAAATGCATCTGTCTCTTTTACTAATACTTGACTCCAACATCACAGCTCCCTTCATCAAATGGTACATTTGATGCAGTGAGCTGTAGCTCATGAAAGCCTATGCATTTCTGATTCAGTTAGTCTGAAGTTGGGCAGAAGGCAAGGTAGAGGTTTACTAATAACAAACACAGCTAACTACCTCCCTCTACAGCCTCAAAAATCATGTTTGCTTATGCCACTGAGCACTGATGAGAGTCTCATTCATCACTGTATTGCTCTAGTTCTCTGTGTCTGTTTTCCAATTAAGTTGAATGGAGTTACACCAGTATAAAATGGAAGTGATTAACTTGTGAAGCGGCCCTGGGAGTATTTTCAATGGCCTACTTTTTACAGCATACTTGCATAAGCTAAATAAGTAGGGGTTGATGTAAAATGAATATTACACACATATAGCTCCCCGTTTTTTAAAAATCTGTGATAACTTGGTAAACACAAACTTTAAGTTATATGGTGATTTATCTTGCCAAGACAGCTTGCCTTGCCATAAGCTAATAATGCATAAAGAAAAGATGTGTTTTCAGTTTTTATTTAAAAGAGAAAAATCCGTAAGTATCTCCATGTAGAAAATTCTGAAGATGGGGTGGCTTGATAGAATATAAGGTGTTACTTATATATACTGGTGACAAAATCCAGACATTTAAAAAATAGATAAAAATTAACAATGAACCAACAGGTTTATTGTCAGTTGGAGAACACTGCAACATAAATTCAGGCCTTTCAGGTAAGAAGCCTTTAAGATACATGAGAAAACTGTTTAGATTAAAACACTTGATTGACTAGTGAGCTTTATAAAAGTAAGAGTTCATGAACTAAAGAGTTTCTATCTAGCCATCTAAAATGACAACTTCATTATCTCACTGTAAAGAAAATCATTTCCCTCGAAAGCAATAAAAACTTTTTTATAACAATAATAAGTCTGTATAGGGCATGTGACTGTCATAACACTTTCACAGCCCTGAAGGATTAGAGATATTTGGCAGCACCTCTAATCTCTCCAACTCACAATTTGCCAGTGGTATGATTAACATATGATACCCTTCATAAAGATCAGGTTTCAAATCTAATACAATTGAAATTTTTAAGACATTACGTTTTCCATGAGCAAAGATTTCCCCTTTTCACTTTTCTTTAAACTACTGAAACAATAGGCAAATACTGATCAGCTTTTTGTAGACATAATGCAGTTTTTCAGCATTTCTAAGATTTTCTTTGTATGAACGTTCTGCCAATATAGTTTTCCTTTAGCCTCCATTTATTTCTTAAATCCTCCTACTGAGCTTAAGCACTTCTGTTATTCTTGTATTGATTTTTTTAATCTCATCTGATACAATGATGAAATGATTCCAACTCAAATCTGCTGAGTGCAAAATGTTTTTTTCATGCGAGTCTCAGAGTATGAAAAATGGAAAAAAAAAAGGCGAAATGATTGCTTAACACACTAATGCTTCTTGACTTAGTTCACTGATCTTCTATAGTCTCTGTTGCCACAACTTTGAATCCCACTGGGGGTTCAAGCTTAGAGACTGTGATGAATTTCTGAATTTATATCATGTTGTCATAGAGGTCATTTTTCTCAGTGATAAGAAGCATGATTGCTTCTGGAGCGAAAAGGGGAAAAAGGAATTGGTAACGTTTTACAGTCTTTGAGTACAGCAACGCATTACTGACTGAAGAGTAGATGTGAACAGAGTTTGCTCCTGGATGAACAAAAAAATGTATTCCATCTCTACCTTTCACATCAAGTATGTTAACAGGAAGAGGCTGGTGAGGAAAATAGGATAATGAAAGTGTGGTGCACAGAAACCATGGTAAATAGAAAATAAATTCTGTCTTACCATATTGCATGGGTCAGGGTTTCAAAAGGAACATAAGACTGGAAAGGGCCTCTGGCACCATGAAGTCCAGTCTTCAGAGCTCACAATCAGTTGCTATTGAAGGAATTCCCAAAATCACAACTTCACAATTTCCAGACTACCAAGGACACCCTATAAAAGCCACTGGTGAAAACAGTGGAGGAAAGGGCACTGCTAGTGGCCAATTAGGCAATATAGTTAGTAGTCAATATGATCACAAGATTGTGGCAAAAAGGACTGTTGTTCTTCCACAGAAAAAAGCAAATCTTTTCCACACCCGCACAAATCTATAGCAACCTGACCTGGTGGTAAAAAAAACCACCCCAAACCCAAATGTAACAATTGGTATGACTCTGAGTGAATGAGCAAAACCCTCTAGCTAGTCTTGTGCTAGCAGGAATATTGGAGCACCTCCTTCAACACCCCATCCCCCAGCTTTATCTGTGGACAACTTCCTAATGTCTCAAAGGCAACCCCCCCCTCCAAACAAACAAACAAATGAAAACTAGAGCTGTCAACTAATTGAAATTAACACGCACCATTAATGCCTGTACTTGGGCTCCATTCTACCACCATCACTGCTGCCTCTCAGCCAACCTGCAGGGCAGTGGTGGCAGCACAGAGGACCACAGGGCAGCCCAGGTGTGCATTCTGGGAAGTGGAGGGGGGAAGGGGTGCACACAGACATAGACACAGACTCAGACATACAGCCACAGCCTGCAGGCAGCCAGGAACACAACCCAGTGGCACTTGGAGAGCCCCCCAGCAGGCAAGTCTGTAAAGGGGAAGGGGAAGGGCATGGGGGTGGGGACAGACTGGGGCAGGTGCAGGGGCTGGGGTGAATGGGACCCCAGAGTCAGGGCAGGTTGTGGGATGGAGCTATGGCTCATCCAGAGGTGTGGGGGTGCTCCCACCACTGTGCACACCAAAGGAGAGGCACTGGGGGCATGTGCCCCAAGATTTGTGTGCATGGAGGAGGTAAGCTGCTGTTGCAGACTGGGGTTCTGTGCCCTGCTGCCATCACCCTGAAAGCCGTGTGAACCTGTGTTGTGCCTCCTGCCCACTGGAGGAGCATGTAGCTCCTGAAGCAAAAGCAGCAGGGTGCAGAGCTCCAGCCCACAGCAGCAGCCCACCTCTTCTTCATGCACAAATCTGGGGGGGCACGTGCCCCCCATGCCTCTGCTTGGGTGCACTCAGTGGCAGGAGTCCCCCCCACCCCCGGACAAGCTGCTGCTCTATTCCATAAACTGCTTCAGACCCAGAGCCCCATTCACTCCAGCCCTGCCTCTGCCCCACTCCCTCCGTCACCACCCCCACAGGCTTACCTGCTGGGTGGTGTGTGTGTGTGTGTATGTGTGTGCCCCTCACTCCCAAGCCACAGCTGCTCCCAGCCCTGCTGCTGCCCCTCACTCCTGACCCACAGTACCCCACATCCTGCCAGAGTATGAGGGAACTCCCCCCCTTGGCCCCACATCCACAGCCCCAACACCTTCACAAATCCCCCCACACCTACATACCCCATGCCCATGCTCTAACCATACAAATAATTTGTATGGTTCGAGCATAATTGTATGCATAATTTTGAGTTTTAGTTGTGTGCTTGGAATCATGATTAATTGCAACTATTTTTTTTAAATTGTGGAACTAATCGCAATCAAATTTTTTAATTATTTGAGAGCCCTAGTAAAAACCCAACCCAGCCCAGTGGCAGCATTCATTAGGGGGGAAAAATCCATCCTTGACCAGCATAGGCTTGCCAGATGTCAATAGCTACATGACAGAGCTACTTTTATATTCTAACCTGGGGATCACAAATACAGGACTCCACATCTCACATGTTGACTTGTGTGCCAGAAATCCCTGTCATAGTATACCATTTCTTCTATAAATGTATCCAATGCAGTCTTAAAGAGATGCACATTTCTTTCCCCCAGTACTTAGTTTGGAACACTTGTTCAAAAAAATCAGTCCTTTAATAGTTAAACATCTTGTCTAATTTCCAATCTAAATTTATCTCTAGACAGTTTAATCTCTAAACAGTTTATATCCTCTTTATTTTATCCCAGTGTTGTTGCCATGTACTTGAATATATTTGACTATCTTTTCCCTCTGTATCAACGTCTTACATACTGTTGAAGGCAAGTAATTAGACCTATAGTTGCCCAAATAGGTCTTTCTCCCTTTTTTGAAACTAGGCACTGTTTTCTATTTTCCATTCATAAAGTATCATCCCATGCTTGACAAATTCCATAAAGATCCATGATAAAGGAGTTGCTGTTTCATGTGGCAATTGCTTCATTCCCTGTCTCTAAGGCTAAGTACAGACAGTCAAAAAACCTGACATTTGACTCGATTCAGGCTATGCAGGTTAGTGTAAATTCCAGGGATTAAACAGAGAAGCAAGTGAACAGACATTCACTTTTTATTCAAGAAATTCAGCCACATGCCTGTAGTGGCTCACTCAAGAAGCTACTAGAGCACACCTGCCAGCCGTTGCCAAAGGGAAGGGTGCCTTGACATTAGTATGCTTGTCACCTATAGCATCTTTGGCAGGACTCTCATGAATTCAGTGTCTTTTGTCTCTGCTTAGGTATTCCAGTCTCCCACCTTTTACAGGTTTTGCTTTATAATGTAAATGTAGTTGTCTGCTTTGTTTGGTCACATCAGTCCAAGCAGTCTGGGACCCTCTCCTGTTCCCTTAGCTCCATCTCCAGCACATACAAGTGATAATTGTGCCATGACTTTGCCAACACCTCTCCACTCTCAGTCTGATCCTGCAGGGCTTGCTCTGTGCTCACACGTTGCAAGGGACCAGTCCCTCCAGCCCTGGTTCCCCAGCCTATTCCCCCTCCCCCATGGCCTGGGGGAGCTGAGGCGAATTAAGCCCCCTCCCCCTTTCTCTTCCCCTCCCCTTATCAACTGCTTGCCTGAGTCTCTGCCAGAGGTGAGAGGCAATGGAGTCTGCTGATCTCCTACCAGCCCCTTCTTTGCTGGCAGACACTCTCAGACTGTTTTCCCCCAGTCACCATGAGCCCTACCCCTCACCCCCTGCTCCTTCTCCTCCAGCATTGAGCAGGGAATAGCCTGGTGAGGGCTTCTCACCTCCCCCAAGCAGACCCAGCTGTGGTCCCCAGCCAGGTTTCCCACCCCCTTGTTGTCCAGCCCTTACTGCTCAGGATAGAGGCCAGCGCTGCTCTGTGGAGCAGACAACACCTAGCATCTGCCTAGCATCCTGGGATGCTGGGGGACTGTGAGTTAACTTGAACCAGGACGGAGTCTGGGACAGAAGTTTCATAAACCGGTTTGACCTAAATCAGTTAAGTCTGATATTACATTTAACCAGGCTTATATTAAACCAGTTTTAGCCATTTTGCAACTGGTTTATGTTCACTAAGCTTCTGTTCTGTTACAGGTCTGAACCAGTTTCTGATCACTTAAGCCAGTTTGTGTGAACTTCTGTCCCTAGCCTAAGATTATTCAGTGACCCTCCACCCCACCCAATTTTGTGACAATAAGCAGTCAGTTTTCTTCTATCTCAGGTATAGTAACATATACATACCAAGACATGTTTATGCATATACACACACACATATCTTTGTACCATGTGATGTCCCACCCATACCTTCAGTTACCTCATCCCAATTTAAAATTCAGACAAAGTGTTCCTTCAGTTATTTGGGCCATATCTAAGTTGCTGTTGCTTTGCATGCTTCCTTCAGCATATTGTGACCCCACCCACACACACTTATTCCCTTGTGGGAATCTTGGGAATCTTTGTTATATGAGATGAGCCAGTATAATTGGGCATTTATACATAAGCTCTTGGAGGTGGGGGGCAGGGACAATTTATATTGACTTCAAGAGCCACTCTAATTAAAACACCCAGAGTATCATATATATCAGCATCCTCACGCTGAAAAATGGTGGTGATAAGCTTTAAAGTGCCCCACTGCCATTTTTCAGCACAGGGACACAGATACCTATGACGCTGGAGTTTACTGGAGCATGGTGATTACTAAGCTCCAGAAGACTTGATTAATTGAGTCTGCTCAAACATACTGTAATTACAGAGCATCGGAGCAGCCTTGATATAAGTATATAGGCATCCATTGATTCCAATGTTACTGTGTAAATAAGTACAGGTAAGAAATACCATAATGAATTACAGGTACATTTTTAGTTATAAACAGAAATGTTTTAATTTTATGCTAATATTGCATGATATCATTCCACTGGATTTATTAGATTTATTAACACTGAAATCAGAATTGTTTCCACCTGTTCACACGTGAACTTTTTCTTGTAACTGATCTAATTGTGACAAAAAGTTTTTATAGTTACTGTTGAGTAATGATGAAATCCTAAAAGATTCATAAACCCTTGACTGAGAAATCACCAAAGTACAGTGAAAGACTGTCATTTATAACAATTGGCATTGGATCGAATTCTATTATTTTTGGACTTATTTTAGCAATGTAAATTGAATTGAATATAGAATCATTGTTTAAGAAACAATGTTGTGCTGTGTGACAAGTTCAGAAATGTGTATATCTGAAAACTTAACTGAGGCATGGTTCTGCAAAAAGGGGGAAAAGATTGTATATTCAGGGAACAAGCAGAATTATATTAAGGTTAGCTTGAGATCTGAAGTTTATAGAATCAAACCTAAGTAAAAGATTGCTCTTTAAGCAAACTAGAGGTTTGAGATATGACACACTGAGAGAACTCCAGTCTGCAAGATGATCGATCATTTTGCAGTCTACCAAAAAATATTTATGGCCATTTAAACAAAAAATGAAAATTGCTGCTTTTCCAACTGAGTATTGCAAGGCATTGAAGAATATTATGAAGGATTTCTGAAGTTCACTTTTCCCATAAATTCTGGTGGACAACATTCATTGGTTTCACTAATGTAGTCAACAACTTATGTGACAATTTATACCATGGACTAGAACCTAAACCCACTGAGGGTTCCACTGCGTTCACTGTTTCTTTGCTTTGAGTATCTTCAATTTCAGCAACTTTATCCTCTTACTATTTTTATCAGTGGAGACAGGGCAACTAATTTAATCCCTCTTTTCCCCAAGACTGCAAATCCCTGAAGTTATATAAATATGGATAATTTTGCTGAAAAAATTAACTATTTGCATAAAACTGAAGGATCTCTAAAGGTCTTATTTATTTCTGGGAGAAAAACAAAATAGAGGCTGTTGTTGCTTCTCATCATTGAATCCCAGTAGGAGATGTGTTTAAAAAAGCATGCACCACACCAAAAGCTTCCCACTCTTAAGCAGTTCATTCCAAATAATAAAGTTAATCATTATATGGAACCTTTTGAACACTGGATCTCATTTTTATCATAGGTGGAATAGTAGGCATGAATGGACACCTGAAGTAAGGATTGGCATGCAGCCCCACATCTAATGTGTCCTGAAAAAATATTTTTCTAGCCTTTTCCAGAGGAAAGTAATTTATGGAACAGGGCACATGTACCAATCTAAACTATTCTTAGCTTCTTAGATTATTATTCTTAGATTCTTATTCTTTTTTAGAGAAAACCACATAGCTTAGATCGATTCAGCCTTGGGCTTTATGAATGTCTATACCTAGCCTTAACAACAGTGTCAGGGAACCTGTAGAATAAAGAAATATTTGAAAAAAGACAAACTTGACAGCCATTTAGGACTAGATTTAATAAAGTATTTAAGTTTAACTTCAAGTACATTCATTAAAGTCCCATTGAAAAAACAGCTGTAACATAATTGGGGAGAGAGGGGTGCTGGAGGGAGGGGGTGGGCAGCAAGTGACAAGTGTAGCAGCCCCAAGTGTGGGGGAGCCCCATGCAGGAAGTGTACAAAAATAGCTGCCACCTGGTACCTCAGCCTTCCCAGCACAGCCACTCAACCTGGCCTGCCACCTTTTTGGTTGACAATTCATGCTAAGCAAACTGCCCAGAAACCTCTAACTGGGTCAAGCCACCTGTTCATTCCCTGACACTGAACTGGCCAAACAAGGTTAGCTGACCCATCACGCCTTCCCATTCTGCTCTGGGTTAGACACACCATGTCTAAACCCTCTGAATACTATTAATGATCATTTAAAATGAATCCTTAGTATCTAAAGGATAACGGAACCTCAAACAGTGCATAGAAAAGTCTTTAGATATGACTACACTTCATCAATCCTTTCATGTGAACTATTGCTGCCATGTGGATGCATCCTAGTCACTTGCTCCTACCCCATGCATGTCACAGCTGATAAAATGCTATTTCTGTAAGCACTCTAGTATTTCTTTACATGTGCAGAGTACATCCAGTATTCTGGCTTGCCATCTATGGCATGCTCATGAGAGCTCTGTAGTACCCAGTACTACTTGAACTGTGACTACGTGAAACTTTTCAGCACACAGCAGGAGTTCCTAGGCATTGTCTGATGTGGTATACATATACTGCTAATGACCATTTTAGATAAATTCTAAAGGCAGATGACAAAGGATAGCAGTTTGGTAGTGTTTAATATTTAGAAGATAAAGCCTTTGATTTTGGACTACAAACTTTATAGCTGAAACAATTTAAATGGCATACATATGAGCACAGATCATATAGATTAAGGAAAAAGTTCCAAACTGGCAATTTTCTGAGCTGGTACCCTAAAGTTTGGAGCTAACATTTATTAATTCACTGGATTAAGAGAGCACAGGCATTAAGAGAAAAAAAAATCCTTTTCCACAGGCCAGATAAACACTTTGTGCTCATGGCCACTCCATTAATCATAGCTTTAGAGTGTCAGGAGAATAGATTCATGCATGTGACGTTAATACAAATAAATATTTAGTGAAAGGGAGCTACTCAGAAACTACATATTGGACCTTTTAAACTATAAATGAACTTCTGATATGCTGTGATTGCCAAATATAACACAAACCCCATGAAAGAGGCCTCATAATAGTCACTCCATATATGACACTGGTTAGAAAAAACATAGAACACTACATTATCCTCTGGGTATCTCTATACCATAAGATGTAAGAAAATCAAACCAAATTCAGGGAATGAAATACTTGTTTAAGCAGAGAGAAGGTATTGATGTATGAGACAAAATGAAATATTGGATTAAATGACAGCTGACTTGGTGGGAAAGAGGGAAGGGATATTTGAAGGGTGTAAATGTCAATTAAGTAGGAGGATTTTTAATGGGTTCCAAAGGAGTATGAAAAATGAGATAAAATTAGCTAAGAAAAATGTAAGCTGTAAATAAGAAAAAGAATTCCTAATACTGAGGCTTACAAGACTGACAAACAATATCTCAAGGGAACTGGTAAAAATTATGTTGCTTGAGCTACTTAAAACTAGACGTTTAAATTAAAGCACCAAAGGAACAAAAAGCCTTGTATTTTCAGGCATACAGTTAAGTTGCAAATGCCTTTTCCATTTCAAAAACCTATAATTCTGTGATGGGAAAAATACCAAAAGAACAGAAAAAAAGACCACAGAAATAGTTCTGGGAAAATATAATTAGGTGGAGGGGAGGGGGAAACAGCTTCATACATAAAACAGAGAGCTCAGTTACTCATTCTCAGGTTGCTAAAGTATCCATCAGCAAGTTTTGAAGAAGATTAAGCCTGTGTAATACTACAATTTATACTAAAAGCAAAATTTCTTCTATAATGTTATGTGTTATTCGAAAGGCAATACTGGCCTTGAAAAAGAGAATTCTGACAAAATACTGCATTATCTTTTTTTGTGGATACAGCACTGACAGGTGTAGTGATCATCAGGTTCAATAAACACAGGTGTAGATGAATGAGAAGAACTAAACAGAGTGGGCAGCAGGATTTTAATTTCTCTCTCTACCCCCTCCTCTCTCTCTAACCTACTAGCTGCTCCCAACTGAGGGACTATCCCCCATTTCCCAGTTCCCTCAGTCTCCTGTTAGCGAGCATCTCCAAATTATAATTTCTATTTCTACATCTTCCCTTTCAACAATAAGTACAAACATCTATTAACGCAAGATCCCATTAACACCCATATACACAGGAAAGGTTATGAACATCTCACTTTGAAGTGAGTTTGTCTTTACCACCCACTTTCCTATTTCCCTTTTTCTGCTTATTTTCCTCACCTCTACTTATTTGCTGTCTCTTCCTTAGCATGCTGCTTGCCAATGGAAAATTCTATGCTGTGAGTTTGCTTTTTCTAGCCACATGTTTTCTGGTCTTCTCCACGGATGACCCCTTCTGGTGTAATCTGAGGTTCATTCTGTGTGATCACAGTTTCTGCTGCTCTGCACATTTGGACAGTTTTTTCTGTATGCTGTGCCTGGTTCCTGTGATCAGAAACCTGACAAAGAATGTCTTGCATTCTGAAGCTTGTCGACCTTTATCCCAACTACATAGCTAGTTCAGTAAAAGCTATCACCCTAAGAAATCCCTGTCTCTTGCATAACCTTTCTTTTAATGAGGTGTCCACAGTGCCACAAATAATCTAATTGCTAATTAGGATTTCCATTAACTTCCTGAAATCGTATGTCTTACTGAGTCTCTTTGTAGCAGAAGGACCCCATTTGTACATTTCCCTTCTGGACATGGATATAATAGAAGCCCCTTCTTGCTTGCACACCCCACCCCCATTTTGTACATTTCTTTTCCTTCTAAGTATTGGCAGAGATCTAGCACACTCATTGCATGAGTGTGGCAAGACTCAGAGCAAGCCAGAAAGCTGAAGTGGCTTTCTGTAGGAGAAACCGAGAAACTACATCTACATATCAATTAAGCTCAATATCACTAAAGAAAACAAAACAGCTAAAATATCCACTGCAAAGACTGTAAATATATCCTGTGCTAGCCTAACTCACTTACTGTCCCCAGTAGCCTTTGAACCTCACTACCTCACATTGCATCTTTATATATTTCTCACAGTACATTTCCATATTTCATCCATCTCATCTTTACCATGGCATTTCATATTTTATATGTTATAATTTTAAACTCCTAAGGAATATACTCTCTGTAGAATGGAGTTACACCCTGGACCAATGTTAAAACTGCAATGAAATTGTAATTGTAATGTGATAAAATCTGTTGAGTGAATGCGAGTGAATGAAGATCATCAGTAGACAAGAGCCTGGCCAAAGGAACTCCATTTTAAGCTAATCAAGCTAAAGAACTGATTCTTGGAACTGAACACTCACTCTATGGACTATTCCTGTAACCCATGACAATATAGCCATTAAGTCAATAAGCCAAGGGTGGACTCCTGAAACTTCAGGTACCAGCAGGAAGAGACGCCTGTGACCAACAGCTGTCAGGTACTACTCAAGACCCACATGGAAGAGCGACCTCTGGATTGGGTAGCCAAGATGATGCTAGGGGATCACGCAAATCTGCCAGAAAAGGAAAAAAAGTAGTGAAGAGTGACACTCATTGGCGCCCTCTCATCCAGCGCCTTTGAGTTATGAGTGGTACTGGTCTTGCATTCAGGAGCCTGTCGACCTTTACCCAACTACATAGCTGGTTCAGTAAAAGCTATCACCCTAAGAAATCCTTGTCTCGTGCATAACCTTTCTTTCAATGAGGTGTTGCTAGTTAGATAACTGAAAGTTTGCATTTATGATTTTATTGGAAACTTCAGATCCCATCCAATAAACTAGAATTTATTATGATCCCGTGAGTTGGTCCTTTGTAGTCAACATCTTTAGTTCAGTAATGTACCGATTTATACATTGTTTGTTTGCACTTAAAAAATATCTCTCTCTAATGAGTCTCTGTTTTTTTTACATTAAGTTCTCCTCAAGTTTGGACTGTGTGGCCATGAACAGACAAGCACAGAATTGCAGTATGTGGAACTGCATACCCATCTGTGGCATCACACACTGCACATGCAGGCATTTCCTGCACTGCTACTTTGTGGTGCAGGGTTTCACAGTTTCATAGCTTCATAGTTTCTTAGTAGGTAGGGTCAGGAGGGACCTGAACAGATCATCTAGCCTGACCCCCTGCCGCAGGCAGGAATAAATGCTGGGTTCACAAGACCCCAGACAAGTGATCATCCAACCTTGTCTTGAATTTGCTCAAGGTAGGAGCAAGGACCACTTCCCTGGGAAGCTGGTTCCAGATTTTGGCCACCCTAACTGTAAAATATTGCCTTCTGTTCTCTAATCTAAACCTTTTCTCCATCAGCTTATTACCATTGTTCCTCATCACCCCAGGTGGTGCTGCGGGGAAAAAGGCTCTACCTATTTGCTGTTGATCTCCCCTGATGAGTTTGTAGGCAGGCACCAGGTCCCCCCTCAGCCTCTTCTTGCTGAGGCTGAACAGGTTCAGGTTCAGGTCCCTCAGTCTCTCCTCATAGGTCCTGTCCTGTTGCCCTCTCGCCAAGTGGGTGGCCCTCTTGTGAACCCTCTCCAGGCTGGCCACATCCTTTTTAAAGTGCGGTGCCCAGTACTGGATGCAGTACTCCAATTGCAGCCTGACCAAAGTTACATAGAGGGGGAGTATCACCTCTCTGGACCGGCTTGAGACGCACCTTTGGATGTATGACAAGGTCTGGCTGGCCTTGCTGGCTGCAGTTTGGCATTGGCAGCTCATGTTCATCTTGGAGTCAGTAATGACTCCAAGATCCCGTTCTGCCTCTGTGCTTTCAAGAGGGAAACTCCCCAGCCTATATGTATGCTGTGGATTCCTTCTCCCAAGGTGCAGCACCCTGCATTTGTCTACGTTGAACCCCATCCTATTCTCATCTGCCCACTTCTGTAGTCTGTCTAACTCTATTTGAAGCCTCTCTCTCCCTTCAAGTGTGTCCACCTCACCCCACATCTTAGTGTCATCAGCAAACTTGGACAGCGTGTCTTCCACCCCCTTGTCCAAGTCGCTGATGAAAATGTTAAACAGTGCGGGCCTGAAGACCGAGCCCTGGGGGACCCCACTGCTCACATCTTGCCAGGTTGAGTACAACCGTCCACCACTACTCTCTGGGTGCACCCCATCAGCCAATATTTTACCCATCTACCTGTGTAGACATCAATGCCACAGTCACTTAATTGATTGATAAGGATGGGGTGAGAGCCAGTGTCAAAGGCATTCCTAAAGTCTAGAAAGACTACATCTACAGTGACGCCATCATCCAAGGATTTAGTTACTTGGTCATAAAAGGCAATCAGGTTGGTCAGGCAGGACCTGCCTTTGATGAACCCATGCTGATTGCCTCTGAGCATGATCTACCCTGCTGGCCCCCCGCAGATATGCTCCTTGATAATTCTCTCTAAGATCTTCTCAAGCACCGAGGTGAGGCTTACAGGCCTATAGTTATTTGAGTCCTCCTTCATCGCTTTCTTGAAAACTGGGGTCACATTAGCCAGTTTCCAATCCCCTGGCACCTGGCTAGATGACCATGAATGCTCATATAGTCGGGCCAAAGGGCTCCATGATGACCCCTGCCAGCTTCCTCAACACCCTTGGGTGGAGGGCATCTGGTCCTGCAGATGTAAAAATGTCTAGCCCTTCCAGAAGATCCCTAACTACATTTGCACTGACTGAAGGCCTGACAGAACTATCCCCAAGATTGTCCCTACCTCTGGTAGGTGGGATAGCCCGGTCCCTGTTCAAGAAAACAGAGGCAAAGAAACTGTTAAAAGTATCAGCTTTCTTGTCTGGTGTAGCCACAAGATTACCATTCATACCTTGCAGAGGTCCTACATTGCCTGGTGCCCTCTTCTTGCTCCCAATGTACTTGAAAAAGGACTTTTTGTTGTCCTTAATCCTGGATGCTAGTCTGAGTTCCATCTCTGCCTTGGCCTTCTTAATAGCCCTCCTACACTCATGGGCTGAGGAGGAGTACTCCTCCTTGGTGATAGCTCCTCCATTCTACTGGTTGTACACCCCCCCTTTTAGTCCTCAGGCATTGCTGAATGCCCTTGCTGAGCCAAGTGGGTTTCTGAGCACTCTTACCCGCCTTGCTTCACTCAGGGACTGTTATCCTTTGGGCCTGGAGGATCGCCCCCTTAAGGTACAACCATCCCTCGTGGTCTCCCATCTCCTCTACCTTCTGGGCCCTCAGTGCCTCCCCCAATAGTCTCCTAAGCTCATTGAAGTTGGTCCTTCCTCCCCCAACAAGTTGTTTTTTGTTTTTTGTTTTTTAAACCGTACCAAAAAAAGCAGGGTGGTGCATGTGGCAACAGTGTGTGCCAGCTAAAACCAAAGCCTGAACAGCCAGAGCCACACTCCAGCTGCTGGCCAGGCTCCCAGATGCAGGAGTGCTGTGGCTACATCTCCCCAAGGCCCCCAGGTACGGCTGCTGGGGCCAGCACAGTTGGTGGCCCTAGCACCCCCACCCCCTACCTGAGGTAACCTGCCATGCACCAGAGCGCATGTGGCATGGGCATTCCCCAGGCACAAGTAACAGTGGGATAAGATATGCTGCTGCTACTTGTTCCCGGGAAATCAAATGTCTCTGCTCATCTGGATGCAACCTATTACTTTTTAACTATTTGGCCTTTTTCAAAGGGAAAGGTGTCATAAATAGACAGGGCTTCCTCCCCCAACAAAATGCAGGAAGGCTTTGTTATTTTTCTCTTTTGCATTGTGGCTGCTTATTTCCACACAAACATTTGTTTTAATGGCCTCTAGTTCTCTGCTATCTTGCCTGATGTTAGAGGTAGAGGTTGGAAAACTTCCACAAGTAACTGTCCTTACATTTTAGACTGCTGTTGTGCAGGAGGAATATTGAATAGGCAGTAGAAAACTCTAGAGACATCCAGTTCAGTGCTCATCCACTTCTGCCACTGTTGGGCTAGATGAACCAATGGTCTGACCCAGTATGGCACTTCCTATGTTCTTAAGATCACTTCCAGAAGCCCTTGTCCTTTCACATGGCTTCATTGCTCCACTTGCTCTCAGTTTCCAATTTCTTTTTCAGTTTGAAACTCAAATTATTTCAAGTTCTTGCTCATTCAGCACTTCTAACACCATATAGTGATTCACCAGGTTTGGTAAACAATGGCATATGTAAATGAGAAGAACTACACAACTTGTTTTATTCTAAATCAGGAAACAACCACTACAAACTAGTTCTTATTTGAGGAAGCATCTCCCAATTACCAACTCTTCTAAATTAGGGATCATCTTTAAACTATAACTAGCACTATCAGGAAATAAGCACTATGAATTTATGGTGATCACCTAGCTACATTTTTTCTCTTTTTAAAAGTGAAATCTTGATAGATATACAGATCTGCAGACTACGTAAAAACAGGGCACAAAAAGAGTTAAAGTTGATGTTTAAACAGCTTCCAAAGCAAAGAGTAATGAAACAGACCTTAGCCTCTTGAGAGGTATCTCAATCAGCATACTATCAAGATAGCTAAGTTTTTAACAGTATTTAAAGGAGTATTTAAAAATGAGATAAATCATTTATTAAATAGACATTTCTGATTTGTACTTTGCAAAAAATCCCTAGCTGAGGGATTATTTAAAGTTTTCAGCATGTGGTCCATTCATGGACATTTTCCTCTCATTCAGCATCATACAATATCCCTTGGAATCCTTTAAAGTCATGTGTCTATAATCAAGCTACCATGCATGTATCAAACCACCACCAGAACTACCATCTGCAGGTTGGCAGTGGTCTCTATACCAGTTTGAGAACCACTGCCTTCAAAGGTCATTTTTTCTTATCCATCCAAAAATTGATTACCTCTTATTCTTTTTATTTTAATTATTCTGAAATTACATCTACAACCATTATTTCACTGTTAACATTGTTTCAATTAGTCCATGTTCATATGTATCAGCCCAGATCCCACTTCACCCCCAAGATGTTAGGGTTCCTATTATTGCTGGCTCAAAGAGTACATATCTTGCCTCACAAATGCAGCTGTACTGCATCCAAGGGGACATAAGGCACTTGTATACAGGAGGGGGGGGGGTTAGTCCTTAGGGATGTATTCTATACCCTCTAAATTAAAATGGTGGTATTTTAATTGAAACCCACCATTTCAATGTAGAGGTTCCCATCAGTGTTATGGCGAGGGGCCTGATCCTTTTTCTTTTCTTTCAGTGGAGCCTGCCCACAGCTGGGGGGGCAAGCTGCTTCTGAGCTGTAGTGGGCCCCGGTCCTTCTCTCCATGATCGTGGTGCCCCTTGCGGCTGTCTAGGTGGGCTGGGTGCTGCCCCAACAAAGAGGCAGCACCCAACCTTCTAGCTGCACACCTTGGTGGCCCTGGTGGTTGCTGCCTCTATGGAGGAAAGGACAAAAGCCTCCCATGGTTCTGGGGCTGCTCAGCCCACTGTCAGCTCACCCCCTGACTGCAGGAGAGGTAGGCAGGCTCTGCCAAAAAAGGATCAGACCCATCATCGTTTCTACCTTCAGCAGGTACCTAATGAAGGCAGAAGTGGCGAGGAGCCCAATCCTTTTTTCTGTGGAGTCTGCCCACCTCTCCCATGGCCAGGGAGTGAGCTGACTAATAGCTGAAATGCATCACTGCAAACAAAACTACATCATGATACTTTATAGTTATCTGTGTTCTCTTCTATAAGCCTGTTCTGGCCATATGGTTTGGGGGCTGAGGAAATATTTTACCTGCACTGTTGGTTTCAGTGAGTTTGCATTGTTGTTTTTAAATGAGGATGTAATTTAGTTTGCAATGATGCAAACTCATTTAAAACCCCCCAAACTCCTGCACATGTGTACAGCATGACACCATGAAGCCACACACACTGATTTTTCATCACATGTACATGATAATGGCATCATGTGTACAAGCACACATAGAGCTCTCCTGTTCTTTCAGGAAGCATGCTTGTTGCCTCCAGAAGCTGAATCCATGATGACCTGTAGAGATACATAGCTCATTTATTCTGCCCATGGGCAACCTTATGTGATTCCAGAAGCCTTCTTCCACCCAGAGAGGCAAATCACTTTGCCATTCTCTGAATGGGGCAGCTTTACATATTTCTGTCATATCAGGATACAACTTGATCCTGTTCTCTCAAACGGAAAATGTCTACTTGAAACAGTGTGTCTAACCACCAGCAGAAAGGAGGAAATAAATGAGTCCTACAGCTTAGGGTATTTGTTTGGCAGACCTGGGGGTTCTAGGTACTTCTCAGCTTTGCAGGACTTGAATGGACATTTCCCACTCTGTTAAAATGCTCTGAATATAAAGTTAAACGGGGCTCTTTTATCATTTTGCTTAAAGTTGGCTCATTTCATCATAAGAAATGTGAGAATGAGAAGACTATTGAGAGGGATTTCCTCTTTTGGGAAGAAAGAATCCTTGATTATCCTTCTAATGCTGTTTGTGCATTGTATCCAATGACTATGTTACAGTGCAGTGAAATCTGGGCAATCACCTTTAAGAGTACCTGGTTGCTGAAGCAGAACTCACATAGGTATCTTGCTAAATCTTTTTTTTTTTCCATTTTTTATGTTGACGGTTGCAAAGAAAGCATTTAGCTTGTTTCACTGTGGAGAAATGGTTGCCTGAAAGTGCATAGTCCTGGACTCTGGAGCTCTTGAAGCCTCTTCCGCACCTATGGTCAGTGCTTTAATCAAGCAATATTTCTTTTTTTTTTCCCCTTCAGACAACTAGTAGTCTTCCCAGTTCACTCACAGACTGTTTGCTTTTATAAAAGTAGCTAGTTTCAGATTATTTATGTATCTTTGGCAAGTTTTCTGTAAAATTTCTCCCTTGGAGCTCTCAATTTTTTTTGTATATATTACCTGCCATAATTTTTGCTTCAGTCAGTTGAATTCAGTGGGGTTGGAACTCTATTTTGTGAACTATATCCATTTTGATCAAGAAACCTATGTAATAGCACTTACATAATGCTTTTTCTGTGTGAGAAAGAGATAAATTCTCCATCGGAAAGGTTAAAACACCAGCGGGGGCCCAATTAAATGTATTTGAAATTGTAGGTAACTGAGGTCTTAGTCTTTAACATTAAATATCCTTTTTTGCTGTTGACTGACTACAATCAAGAAAATCTTTCCTTCTTTGTGTCCTTGTGTGACAAGGTATGCAGCAGAATTCACAGATTCATTGGAATCTGATGGGGCTGTGCCATGAGAGTTTCTGCTATCGCTGTTGTCTCTGGGTTGACAACCATGTGCCTTAGCGCCCATGGCACCCCCCCATCAAAGCTATGAAGGAACCCCTTTTTAAAGTACAGTTTAGTCATTGTCAAGGCAGCAGGAAGCATACATAAAAAGTAAGTGATCAATTGTCAAGTGGCTTATCTTTCTATTACACAGCAAAATCAGCCAGAAAGGTTCTGAAACCAACAGTGCGGGTAACATATTTCCCAAGCCCCCAAACCATATGGCCAGAGCAGGCTTAGAGAGTAGAGAACAAGGATGCTTATAAAGTATCATGAAAAAGAATCGTTTAAGACTATGACATTTTATAACTCAGAGGAGTGTGTGAACAGACTAGAGCTGATTTTTGAGTTCTGAGGATATATTGGCTGAACAATTGACCCTTTAACTCTCTAAAAATGAGTATCCCTTACAAGGCAGTTGTATAGAAACACAATGCCCCTCAATATAATGTAATACTGAATTCCTTTAGAGACACTTTTAAGGCAAGGAGAATCCAGATCACAGGAGTTTCACATGGAAAGGGAGGAAGCACCAAACAAACCTCCCAAATATTAATAACTTTCTGAAACTGAAGTTTATTAAAAGGAGATTTAAGGCCAGACTCATTTAAGGACTTAGATGCCTATAAGTAGGGTGTTTCAGTGACTCAGTTGTAGGGCTCTGGACTTCTGAGTGCAATTCAGCACTCCAAAGTAAGCACCCAGGTACCGTATAAAGTGTACAAGTGCCTTAAAGAGACAGGTGTCTCAAATGAGGGATTTAAAGGACCTGCATATTGAGCAAGAGACTGCCTAAAGCTAGCCAATAGAGATCACAAATAATGACAATGTTTCGGCATGTCTGTTCTTTGTTAAGTTTAGGCATTTGAATTAGGGTTGAAAAGAACATGCCTCCATCCATGCAGGATTAAGAACCTAGACCCATTCCCTGTCAGTAAACAACTACAAGCATTCTTTCAAAGACCTGAAAAGGGGTCACTATCTTTAAAGCATGGACACTTGGGGAGAGAGGGCTGGCTCTCGTACCCAGATTTTATAGAATAGTGGAGTGATTAGAGCACTCTCCCAGGAGGTGGGAGAAATTAGTTAAGCACCCTCCTCTGCCTTAGGAGATTGAAACCCACATTTTCCACAAGCATGCCCTAACTCCCAAGCTCTGGCTATATAAAAGACGGGGGGCGGGGGGGGGTGTTTGGGGGCAACAGCCCTGGCCATATTTTTTTTAACAAAATCGCCCAGGCTTGCTGTGGTTACTATATGTCAAGTGCATATGAGAGAACTGCAGGTACTTACAGAAATTTCAGGTCATGAAGGGAAAAGCCTAGTGAGCTTGGGCACCTTCAGGGTTATGCAGATACTGAACAAGTTGTTTTCTGAATCTCAGTTTTGAACACAGTGTCTATTAAGTACTGTTTTCAGTTCCTTAAATGCTCTTTTGGATTTGGCCCTCATTTTATGGCAGAGCATGAAATTGATAGTGGTCACAGAGCAGCTGGCTGGGAAAAATAGGAGAGATATATGAAATATGTAAATGTAATCTGATATCTCTCAGATCAATTTTTTAAACTAATGGTGGGCTCCTACATCCATATTTTAGCACGTATTAGTAGTAATGTATTTACAGATATTGCTAAAACAATACAATTGACAAAAAAGTATATAATAACCAAATAATAACAAAACAATATATTATAATTTATAGTTATTGGTAAACGTATGCAATTTAAACATAATTAAAACAGAACAATGTATACAGTGGTACAAAAGGGTAGATAAGATGAAATAATATAAAATGATAGAGTAAAATATTTAAAACAGGGCATTCTATTTCATTTTTCTTTGTGGAAGTAATGCAAATATATCTGGGGAGGATAAGACATGCTATAAGTTGTTAGAGAGGAGCACATTTTTTTTCGGCATCATCCCAGTATGTAAAATTTTCTAAAGGAGAGCTCAGTTTCACACTTATTTCTTCAAAGAATGAAAAACACCAGAGATAGTGATTAAAGTCATATTCCTCAGTCTTTATATCTGTATATGGGGTGCAACACCACCTACTCAGTATGACTGCAGATCTCACAGTATGACTGCAGATCTCATTAGAGTGAATCACAGTTTAGTAATGGCCTCTTGTTTGTAGCTGGTACTTTTGATAGGTAGTTTTCTAGGGCAAAAGAGTGCTTTATGGATCTCAAAAAGTGAGAAGTTTGTGAGATCTCAGTGCCTCCATATCTGTCTGCACACTGGCATCTTTAATTCTTAAATTTGTATCTTGTTTCAAATGGAGGGGAAATAACTGGGTAGTAACTGTCAGCACATTTCCTAGGCCATTTGACTGAAGGAGAATATACAAGTTATTTGAGCAACCAAATACGGGCTTTTTTGGAAGAGAAGAGACTTCTAAAATGCATTTTGCAGGGTAACTGATAGAGGCATAAGGTCTAATTTTTATCCAGTAATTTAAAGTTCTTAACTGAGCTAAAGTGCTTACATTAAACAGCCCCATATCAGATTGCATAAGCTTCCCATCATAAAGCTTGGCAGAAATAAAAGCTGCATCAAAAATAGATTTTTTAATTTATTTTTGAATGAGCTATGTGGGTCACCATCCCATAATTCCATTCCATACAATAACATGGACTCTACCTTAGTTCCATAGTCCTTTAAGCTAGGGACAGACATTACACATAAACCAGTTTAAGTGATCAGGAACTGGTTTAAACCTGTAACAGAACAGATGTTCAGTGCATATAAACCAGTTTGAAAATAGCTGTATCTGTCTTGAGCTAAACCTGGTTGAATGTAGAATCAGACTTAACTGATTTGGGTCAAACTGGTTTATGTAATACTTGTCCCAGACCCCTTCCTGGTTTAGATTAAACTAGACTCCCCTGGCATCCCAGCATGCTCTCTGGGTTGGGCTCTCTGTTCCACAGTAGAGCTGGCCTCTCCCCTCTGCTCCCTGGCTGGAGCTCTGGCAGATACTGAGCCATCAGCTCAGAACTATGGAGGGGAAGGGAGGGCTGCTCTAGCACCTCCCAGCTTCTAGCCTGAGCCACTGAAGGCATATGCCTGCATTCCTGGAATGTCTATATGGTTAGAAACTGGTTTAGCCTAGCCAGATTAGACTAACCTGCAAAGATTGAATCAATTCGCGCTCAGGCTTTTTTAATGTCTGTCCCTTGCCTTAGTGCTGCCAGTACCACCATTCTGCCTGCTTTATTTTAAAAAGAAAACTACAAGTAGACCTTTTTTTTTTTGCTTTAGTGCTTGCATTTTGCAAGCTAAAATTTTTATTAAAATAAATTCCAAGATATTTAAATGAGGATACAACTTCTGCTTTTTTTCCTGTAAAAAAATACTCGTTTTATTTTTTTGTTCCCAAAATACAGTACCTTGTATTTTGCAGCATTTAAGTAAAACTGGAATAGTTTCTACAGTTTTTAGGTCTTGTGAAGGGCAGAAAATATGTGCACCAATATTCTTTCCCAATATTTCTTCATATGAAGTCATCTTAAAGTTGTTGCTGGGACTTCATAAAACTATCCAGTTAGAAAGACTGAACTTAGTTTTCAGGTTTAATAGAGACCATGATATCTAGTGCCACATGTACCATTCTGAAATTATACTCCACTAAAATTGATTTTCTTTCATTATTGTCCATGCATTTAGAGCTGAATGAATTATTTTAATCTTAGGAATAATACTAAACATCATATCTTTGGTAAATGGCCACTGTACCTCAGCAGGACTCTCATAGAGAGTTTTTCTATTCATCAAACCATCCATGAAGTTCCTTATATAACAGCCATCTGGCAGGTATGTAAATCCTTAAGCTGAGTTTTCTCCAGTTAGTCATTGCTAGTAAAAGAGCAAAATCATACCTGTCATCATCATCATTATCATCATCATTTTTCTAAAAAGCAAACAAACATATAAAAAATATAGTCACATTTCATTACTAGAAAAGACTTAGAGAGTTCTTTACTCAACTATTATCATAAATTTAGCTCTTGTTAAACAAGCTCCAAACCCAAGACAACATTTTTTCTTGGTTTAAAACAAAAGTCTAAGGAAAGCAACAATCTCTGTGCCTACAGTTTGCAAACAATAAGATTTACAAATAAAGGTGATAATAAGCATTGATGGTCTTGCCCTTCAGTCTCCAAATGGGGGTGGGGGGTATCAAATCAAATCAGCATTCATAAATAACAGAGGAGGAGAGGTATGGCTTAAATAATCAAATAGCATTGGTGCAATGTATATTGAATTTTTAAAATGTTTACATGTTAATTGTTGTAACACATATGGTTATATCAATTTGATTATTTAAAATGTTCATTTTAAAATATAATGTTCTCAAGTTTATGTTGTCCCTTTGAATCTAAGTCAGTGATAAAAAGTCAAATATTTTTCCCTGACTTTACTGTTTTGCTCAATTAAGCTTCCATGCTAGCCTTGATAGGCCCAAAGGACAAATGTGCTCTCCTTCAGGTGAAGCAACTTATTAGTCTATTTTCTTCATAAAATTTCATTTTTTCCTGCACCTAAAGGAAAACCCCAAAGCTCTCTCTAACCTCATTTAGTTTTTCCACTTTCTTGATATCCTGCCCTGCAGTATTTTATCTTCATCATATTGTGAAAGAATTCACTTTTGTCTGTAACTCTTATGACACCAAAATTGCACCTACAACTCATGCTATAGAAAGCCATGATACTATAATATATGAATTATTGAATGAACAAAGGGACTGTGTAGTGAAGCCTCTTATTGACAGGTGTCAATTCTGCCGGGGTTCCCAAGCTGGTCAGTGGAAACACCAGTCTTGGGTTGGTAAGTGGCATATATGGTCAAAACAATTTCTGTGATGGTGCTATACAGTCCCTGCTAGGACAGTCTCTGCCAGTGGAATTCATATGGAGACCAGCTGCAACTTCGGTTTACTTTACATTTACAAAGCTTACAACTAGGGTAGTTAAACCAATTGCGGCCACTCTCTCCAGGAATTTAATCTGTCTCCACTGGTGTAGGACAACGTAATTTACCTATGTGTCATATGTGTTTTGATGCATTTCAAGCTTGAGACAATGAAATCCAAATGAAACAAAAGGCTTCAAGACAACTTTGAAATAAAATGAAGGAACTCAAAATGTTTTGAGTTTCGAAGCTGCCTGGTGGTGAAAGGTGGGGGAGAGCCAGGGCTGTGCTCAGAGTGGCTCCGGCAGCCCCATGGAGCTCAGCCCAGTGGTGGGAGGCAGTGGGAGGGCCAGTGGTGGAGCTGCTCTGAGCTCAGCCCTGGCTCTGAACGCAGCCCTGGCCAGTGGCTTTCCCACCACCAGGTTCAGCTCCATGGGGCTGCGGAGCCTCCTGCCGCCGAGCCGTGCTTACCATGGCGGCACTATGGGCAGCTCTGCCATTGACTCTCCTGCCACCTCCCACCTCTGGGCTGAGCTCCATAGGGATGTCAGAGCTGCTTAGAGTGCCGCCTGGCAGTGGGAGGCAGGGAGAGCCAGGACTCTGCTCTGAGCAGCTCTGCTAGCTCCACAGAGCTCAACCTGCCCTCCCACTGCTGCCAGACTCCTCCCGGGGCTGCGAGCCCCCAGCTCTACATGTGGGATGACAGGAGGCTGTCACTGCTGCCTGGTGCCAGCAGCAGCACCAGTCCTGCTGGAGCCTAGTGCAGGCTGTGTTCAGTGCCAGTCCCAGGTGTCAGCAGCAGCCTCTTGTCATCCTGTGCACAGATCTGTGGGCCTCCAGATCTGTGCGCAGGATGACGGGAGGCTTTCTGCTGCCGGCAAGTGACGCAAGTTTTGCTTTTAGCAATTTGAGGTGCAATTTCCCAGAGACTCCTCCACCAATCTCTTTGAAACTTTCCAGGCTTCATTCCCTTAGGAGGGGCTACCATCTCTGCAATTTTCATCTGAATCATCCAAGAAATGACAGTGTTATAGGCACTTTCATGATTCCCCATTATAGTCTATGGGTAAAACGTTGAAATGCGTCGAAAAAGCAAAACAGTTTCAACAAAATGAAACTGAACAGTGCTTTGAAATGAAACAACAAAACCAAACAGTGCCCTTTGAAACAGTGAAACAGAAGTTGAAATGAAGCAGTGCTGTTTCACACAGCCCTAATCGACACCAAACTATGGGGGAGTGTGGGCACACTCAAAGACAGGCTGGCAATACAGGCTGACCTGGACAGTCTTGTGAGGTGAGTGGACTTCAACCCAATGTGGTCTAATATGGACAAATGTAAAGTGCTCCACCTGGTGAGAAATAATCTGCAACACATATACAGGATCATTGGTGCTACACTTCCTAACACCACATCTGAATGAGACCTAGGTGTTGTGATAGACAACAAAATGAATGTAAGCCACCAATGTGATGCCATAGCTGACAGAAGAAATCAAACACTGGCATGCATTTACTGAGGCATCTTGAGCAAGGCTAAGGATGTCATCCTCCCTCTCTACTCAGCCTTGGTGAGACTGCAGCTAGAGTACTGTGTCTAGTTCTGGATGTCACACTTCAGGAAGGATGTGGAAAAGCTCAAGAGAGTCCAAAGGAGGGCCACGTGCATGATTAGAGGCCTAAAGAGCAGATCATATGAGGACAGACTGAAAAACTTAGCACTGTTCAGCCTGGAGAAGAGAAGACTCAGAGGGGACTTGGTAGCAGCCTATAAGTATATCAAGGGTGTACGTCAGGGGAGCATCTGTTCACCAAGGCCTTCCAGGGGAGGACAAGAAATAATGGGCACAAGCTGATTGAGGATCACTTCAGGTTAGATATAAGGAAAAACTTCTTTACAAGTCAAGTACCAAGGGTTTGGAACAGGCTCCCCCCAGAGGCGATACTGTCATCCACCCTGGTGATATACAGAAACCATCTTGATGCTGATCTTGCTGGGGTCATCTGATCATAGTGGTTTTTCCTACCTATGTGCAGGGGGCTGGACCCGATGATCTGTAAGGTCCGTTCTAGCCCCTAACATCTATGAAACTATGAAACAATCTTCAGAATTTATAAGCAAAATGTAGGATATATTCCTCTGACAGATCCTTATTCTTATAAGAAAGTTACAACTAAGCTTCTTAAAGAGTGGGCACACAGGACATAATTACAATATGCATCAGTATGCATCTTGTGTAAAGCTCCATGTAATTGCATACGGGAACATACACTGAGCCATCTGACTTCTAATCACTACAATGCACAAGTTATCCAATCAGTGATTATCCAATCAAATGAAGTAGCAGGGACACTACTGAGACCCAATCCAATACATCACTAAATGAAAAAACATGGGTTTGAACCGCAAGACAATTTATGACTTGTTTTTGAAAAAAAAAAAGTATGACTTACAATGTTTTTTGTATATTTAACTATATATTTTTTTTAATAAAGTTTGCTGGTACTGTAAACAATAGGTTTAAAAAAAAATTTCAATGGAATTGGATAATACAGTCATATATTAGTGACTAAGCAGATTGCATATACTCCAAAAGTACCCTCAAAATGTTTATAAAAGAAAGAGCCATCATGTCAAAATTAATAAATTTTAGACACTACGGCATTCATGTATTTTAGGCACTGGTGTTGCTACAGTGCCATGCAGTGTACTATGTACTATCACAGTGCACTATGGACGGTTACTGCACCATGTGTGTGGCACACAGATAGATTTTGCTGCTGTATCACCATAGCAGCATGCTATACTTAGGGAGCATGCTGGTATGGTGATGTAGCTGGGGATTGTGAGTAGACACATGCAATCACTGTCACTGCAGGGCAATATGTAGATGTACCCTAGCTGTTGCAGCTTCTATGGACACTTCTTCCAGTCCTACTGCTGCAGCTTCCCCAGTGAATTACAAAAAACAAAAAACAAATAGAAAATACCAACCACTTCCTTTCAATGTAATCCTCTACTTTTCACATTTGTGTACTTAAATAAAGTATGTCAAAAGCAGGAAATTAGCAGGAGTAGGAATTATGTACATTAATATATCATTCAAATAGAAAGACAGAAGAGACTACTAAGCCATATGCAATCCTTCCAAAAGCTTTTATCTATTTCAGTAGAAATAAAATGATGTGTCTAACAGGAAAAATCACAAAACATCAGATTTTCCTTGAAACTCAGAGAGAGAAAATCTATATGACCAAGTTCTATTTTTAAATTTTTGCAACATACCTATTAAAAGAGACTCTGGTATTAGTATTTAAAGGTAGGTAGAAGAATGTAAATACATTTTGATTTCACCAGGTTTCCTCTGCCCCCCACCCCACACACAGGTGCTACAGCTTTTAACATAATTTTGCTCTACATGCTATACTTCTGTATGAGCAAGGTGTGACCTTATTTCAGATTTATTATGATAGGAAAATGTTTTTCATTGGAATATGTTTTGTTACTAGCTTTATAAATTCCCTCCTACATGAGCTTGACGAATAAAGAAAAAAAAATGTACTCTAATGCTATTAATAATAAGGCATTGGAAAGAACATTGTGGATAAATCATCCAAATTATATGTGTTTTATGTTCTCAATACCATGGTTCATGGCATTAGTAATACATAGGAAGAGAAAGCAAAATGGAAGCTATACTTTAAAAATGAGTTATTTCTTTCAGTTATAAATTACTACAAGACAGTTTCAGACTGGACATAAGGAAGAATTTCTTTCCTGTCCGATCCCCCAAGGTCTGGAACAGCCTGCCATGGGAAGTGGTTCAAGCACCTACATTGAACACCTTCAAGAGCAAATTGGATGTTTATCTTGCTGGGCTCCTATGACCCCAGCTGACTTCCTGTCCATTGGGCAGGGGGCTGGACTCGATGATCTTCTGAGGTCCCTTCCAGCCCTAATGTCTATGAAATCTATGAAATCTTTCTTAAGTGTATTTATTCATTATTTTCATCTAACCAGGAGGACTTAGACAGTTCTCACCATTCTGGATTCATTCTTCATTTAAATGAACATTCTTTCCAGCAATGGGAAGGTAAAAAGTCTTACAAACTCAGTATTTGTTCCAGCCTCCATATATTTCCTAGCTAAAATGATAATCTGAAACCAAGTGTAATGATTTTTATTTTTTTTATTTTTATGAGTTTTAATATTGGTTTCACATAGATGGGCATTGAAAACAGTAGAACCTCAGCAATTTCTGAATGATCAAGTGCTACCATCTCTCTAAAAGATTCACCCCGAAATTGTTGAGTGCCAAATGGGTACTGTTTTCAGTGCCCATTCTTGTCAATGTGAGTGTTGAAGTTTTGTGCTCTATATTATGGGTGTGCAAAATGGGCTGTATTAGATTTAGATTCGAATTTGGCCTGGATCAGGAGACAGTGATTCAATTAATTGATTCAGTTCACTGTCCTGATTCGATTCAGCTGAATCTGAATCAGATTTTATGCTGATTCAGAGAACCAGTGATTTGGCCATAGACACAGCTTTAAATGTTTTCTTTACATACCTCAAGGTACCAGGCGCAGCTCATGAACACTGCAGCGGTGGGGAAGATGGAGCTTCTGGTCCACTTCTGGGTCTGCTGCCAAGCATGCAGAGGATCCCCCATAACCTCCCAGCTCGGCGATCAGCCATAGGGGACCCCCCAGAGCCAGGAGGCACCAGTCACTGAGCCAAGGGGTGGGGTGAGGGTCCCCTGCATAATCTGCGGTGGACCTGGAAGTATACTGGAAAGTGCTTTTGGTCTACTACCAGGTCTGCCACTGAGTGCACTGGGGATCCTCTCCCACTCCTGTGGGATGTTCCATCTGCCTCACCATCTCAGCATTCATGAGCTGCCTGGTACCTTGAGGAATATAGAAAAAACATTTAAAGCCATGTCTATGTGTGAATCATTGAATCTCTCCAAATCAATTCAAAGGGTTCCGACTTGATTCAGAGAAATTAAAGGGTCTCCTGATTCGATTCAGATTTGAAGATTCAGCCACTAAATTGGGCTGAATCTCTGCCAAATTGACTCAGCGACCAAAGCTTCTCACAGCCCTACTCCATCTGTTGAAAAGATGACCATGTTTTTTAATGACAATATGCCTTTTCCTTACAAAGTGATTCTTGCAATATATACCCTGATGCAGAGGACTACCTCTACTTATGCTAGTGATTAAAAACATGTTTAACTGTATATGATTACTTCCCATTGATAGCAGTGAAACTTAAGTACTTGGTTAAAGTTTAAATACACACTTTCATGTTATTGTGAATAAAAACAAACTTACAAATACATTACTTTCAGGGAGCCGATTACGATACTTTTTAAAAGCATTGAATATTTTGCATTACTAACATATTTAGGGCTTGTCTACCCTTCAGATTTGTTAATGATCAACTTTAATGGTTCGACTATCTTTCATCAACAGCAACATTCCTTTTATTGTGAATCATCTTAGAACAGGGGTGCTCAAACCCTGGTCAATGCACTAAATCTGGCCCATGGCCCACTGTCATCTAGTTTATGGGGCTCCCACAAGTCTGAAAAACTTGTGGCAGGATTGCAGTAGCACTGCTTTCCTGACTCCAAATTTCTGGACCCATGGGGAGCCCCGAGCACTGAACTGGGTGTCTGATCTCAGTGTGGTGGCCAGGTGGAGAGAGCAACAGGTCTCCAGGCTCTAATCCCAGTGCACTGGGGCAGGAGGGGTGATGCCAGACCCTTGGGGATCAAACCCAATGGGAGGAGGTGGTGGCAGGCCCCTGTGAGATCATTCCTAGCATGTGCCAGAGCCCAGTGCTGGTGTGCGGGGCTTGATCCACGCATACGGCCCTTGGGGCTGAAAGGTTGAGTACCACTGTCTTAGAACATGTATTGCTGCCCTTGGTGTGAAGAGGCTGTACTTTAGATGCAAGCTTAATTTTCCCATGACATGGTCTTGATATAGGCATGCATCTCCTACACTATGATCCTGATGATTGATCAACCAACACACAACTAATTAGATACTGACTTAACAATCTCAGACTGCAAAAGTCACCTGATTTCTCATATATATGGGCATTCTCATGGAAGCATCCTACTGCTACATCAGTGTGCTTTTCACAGATTTCTAGGAAGGTAGTTTTAACAAGCTGAAATTCTGTTCTCATGTCAGGTCATCCCAAATCTCCATCTCTATTCTTTTTCAGTAGTCACTTCTTAATGTCCAAGCCCCAGAGCATCACGTCACAAAGTGAAGACATTTCAGGAAAAGATCTGACATCAGCCTCTTCTTCCACAGGTTCCCTTAGGCCCTTATTTCTGAATGCTTTGCCAAGTTTAGATATGCTTTTAACAGCCTGTTTATATCATTTACCATAAGAACTGCAACTTACCAAAGTTCTGTCTATGATGCCTGACAGTATTTGCTTTGAAAGTGGATAAGGCTAATAAAAATAAAAGGGTGATAGGATGAAATGAGAGGAATCTTTGAAGTCATTCATTCTGACTTCATGCCTCATACTTCCAGTGCCTCTGGATGTACGCCATGACAAATCCCAGAATGTACAGCTGAGCAACATGCCATGAGATATCTGGCCAAAATACTGAGTGTTTATTTCAAAGCCCTAAGAGACATTCTGTTCTTTGTTGCCATAATAGCACAAGGCACCATTAACTTGATTGCACGATAACAATGCAGTGCGTACAAATTATTTGGGCAAGAGTTGAAGGGCACTTAACATGGATATACAAAAACTGCACCAAATGTGATATGCCTTTAAAGAAGAGATTGGATTTAAAACTGTAGATATACATAAAGAAAACACATTAAAAAAAAAAATAGCTCCAATTGTTTAGACTTTGGTGGTGAGCACTCACAATACTTTAGCTTTTTCTCCTAACAATCAGGCAACAAAATACAGATTTAGTGCTTAATTTTGGATATTAAGATTTTAAAAAACTGCCAGTATGTTTTTCAGTGTGCAAAGTTAAGTAACAGTTTTTTCACAAAAGACAGCATGAGAAAAGGAAGAAAAGTAGTCATGTTGCAAAAGCATAGGACTGAGACTCAGGAGATCTATGATATTGTTTCAGACTCTGTCAAAAACTTCTTGTTACCTTGGACAAGTGTCTTAAACTCTGCATTAAAATGTCCTTATCTGTGAAATGAGGATAATAATTTTTAGCTATATTACTCAGAGGGTGTTGCAAAGACTTCCTTTTTAATGTTTGCAAATCTTTAACAACCCCAGAAAATAGACATGCAACTGTTATGCATAAGTTTGGTGTAAACCAAGCTTTCCCTGAAAAATATTTTCTAAGATGGAAATGTGTCTTAGCAGGAGAATGGATGATAAGCATGTGTGTGCAGTTGTTTTCATTTGCAAAATCTTTTTACAGGCTATTACTTTTAATTGAACAAATGCAGTCCTTGTTGTTCAGATACTTCACTGTTATGATACAGATTTTAAAGCCTGTATTCATGTTCAGTGTCACTAGGAAAAGCATAAAAGCAATACACTGGTTCTGAAGTATTATACAAATTTACCTTTTTAAAAATCTTTTTCACTGTTCTGTGATTCCATTGTTATGCCCCAGCCATCAAGGTACATCTGTGCAGTGCATGTCATTGATCTTTTCCCCTATGTTTTCTTTTAGCTGTGTGAAACCTGCTGTACAGCTAATAACAATGAAGGATTCTGTTTGCTTCCACAGGTTCTCTTTTCCATGTGCATTAGTGGTTTGCAAAATTTTCCAGATCTGAACAACCCAGTGACAGGAGTTAATTTCTTTCCCATTTAAAAGATATCAAAATTATTACAGTGCAAAGTGCCTTGAGTTACGGGCCTTAGTTCATAGCAAAATGTACAAAATGCTATAGCTTTGCTTACGTTTCAAGGATTTCAACTTTCTCTTTTTTTTTTCCTTTTGTTTCTTTTTTTGTTTTTTGCATTCAGAACATAAATAGACCAATTTTGGGCTGTTCAGCTTCAACAGAAAGCATTTATATCTTATAAAACCTGGGACAAGCAAATGCCTTCTTGAGGAGAAAATGTCATAATCATGTTTCTTTCACCTAGATTCATAGTTTCTAGGGTCGGAAGGGACCTGAGCAGATCATCGAGTCCGACCCCCTGCCATGGCAGGAAAGATTACTGGGGTCAAACGACCACAGCAAGGTGTTCATCTAGCCTCCTCTTAAAGACCCCCAGGGTAGGAGCCAGCACCACTTCGCTTGGAAGTTGGTTCCAGACCCTAGCTGCCCTGATGATGAAGTAGTGCCTCCTGATATCTAGCCTAAATCTACCCTCTGTCAGCTTGTGACTGTTATTCCTGGTCACTTCTGGTAGTGCTCAGGGGAACAGGGACTCCCCCAATGCCTGCTGGTCCCCTCTGACTAGTTTGTAACAGGCCACTAGATTCCCCCTCAGCCTTCTCTTGTGGAGGCCGAACGGGTTCAGGTCCCATAGCCTTTCCTTGTCGGGCCTGCCTTGCTGTCCCCTGATCATGTGAGTGGCCCTCCTCTGGACCCTCTCCATGTTGTCCACATCCCTCTTGAAGTGCGGCGCCCAGAACCGGATACAGTACTCCAGCTGCGGCCTGACCAGTGCCGCATAGAGGGGGCGGATCCCCTCCTTGGATCTGCTTGAGATGCTTCTGTGGATGCATGACAAGGTGCGGCTGGCCTTCTTGACTACATTGCCACCGTGCCGGCCCATGTTCATCTTGGAGCCAATGATGACTCCAAGATCCTTTTCTGCCTCTGTACTGATGAGAAGGGAGTTCCCCAGCCTGCAGGTATGGTGCTGATTGTTCCTCTTCAGGTGCATCACCTTGCACTTGTCAGTGTTGAATCCCATTCTATTCTCATTCACCCACCCCTGTAACCGGTCTAGGTCCAATTGCTTGCCAACATCCCCCCCACACCTTAGTGTCATCAGCAAATTTGAACAGGGTGTTATTTACCCCCTCGTCCAAGTCAGTGATGA
The DNA here is from genome assembly GCF_052110815.1 of Crocodylus siamensis. Lineage (NCBI taxonomy): Eukaryota > Metazoa > Chordata > Crocodylia > Crocodylidae > Crocodylus > Crocodylus siamensis. The sequence continues at coordinate 85,900,157 of NC_143396.1, read as the reverse complement.
AGATGTTGAACAGTGCGGGCCTGGGGACTGAGCCCTGCGGAACCCCACTGCCCACATCTCTTCAGGTCGAAAATGACCCATCCACCACCACTCTCTGGGTGCGGCCCTCCGGCCAGTTGGCAACCCATTTGACTGTGTGGGTGTCGACACCACAGTCCCCCAGATTCTTAATGAGAACGGGGTGAGAGACAGTGTTGAAGGCCTTCTGAAAGTCCAAGAAGACTATGTCCACTGCTACACCTGTATCTAGGGATTCGGTGATCTGGTCGTAGAAGGCCACCACGTTGGTCGGACACGACCTGCCGTTATTGAACCCAAGTTGGTTGCCCCTAAGCATGTTCTCCCCTGCTGGCCCCTCATGGACATGTGCTAGAATAATTCTCTCAAAAACCTTGCCTAGGATTGAGGTAAGACTAACTGGCTTATAATTTCCTGGGTCCTCCCCTCCCCTTTTTGAAGAAGGGAACCACATTGGCCCTCTTCCAGTCCTCTGGCACCACACCAGAGCACCACGAGTGCTCGTAAAGCCGTGCCAGAGGTCCCGCAATGACCTCAGTCATTTTCCTCATTACTCAAGGGTGGAGATCATCTGGACCAGCTGATTTGAATACATCCAGTCCTTCCAGAAGTTCCCAAACTAGTTCCTCACTAACCCTTGGCCTAGATACACCTCCCCTGGGGTCCAAGGGGGGCCCAGAGGGGTGGTGCCTGTTCCAGTCCCTGCTCAGGAAAATGGGACGCAAAGAAATCATTAAATATGTTAGCTTTGTTGTCTGGTGTGATGACCAAATTTCCTAGCTTGTCTTGCAGGGGCCCCACCTTACCCGGAACCTTCGTTTTGCTCCCTACATATTTAAAAAAGGACTTCTTGTTGTCCTTGATCCAGGAAGCTAGTCCTAGTTCCATCTCTGCCTTGGTCTTCCTGACTGCCCCCCCGAATCCTTGAGTAACCACAGTATAATCCTCCCTGGTGATGGCCCCTCTCTTCCATTGGGTGTGTGCCTCCATTTTAGCTAGAAGACATTCCCGGATGCTTTTGGTGAGCCATGGGGATTTTTGCACCCTCCTGCTCCCTTTGATCCATGTTGGGATTACCTCCCTTTGGGCTTGGAGGATCGTCTCCTTAAGGAACGACCACTCTTCTTGGACACTTGGCTTCCCTCCCCTCCGGGACCTCAGTGCTTCCCTGACTATTCTCCTTAGCTCATTGAAGTCTGCTTTCCTGAAATCTAGGGCTGCTGCCTTGCTGCAGGCCTTTGCCACCTTGCACTGGATGCTAAATTCTACCAGGCAATGATTGCTGTTGCCCAGGTGGTCGAGCACCCGCAGCCCCCTCACGAGGTCGTCGCCCATGGCCAGCACCAGGTCCAACAAGGTTTCTCCCCTGGTGGGGCTGTGCATCTCCTAGGTTAGATGGAGATCCTGCATTTTGGCTAGGAACCTAAGTGAGCGGTCAGACCTGGCTGATTGCTCTTCCCAGAAGATGTCTGGGAAGTTCAGGTCACCCATGATGACCACATCCTTTGACCTAACTACCTCTGAGAGCTGACTTAAGAATTCCTGGTCTACCACTTCCCCTTAGTTGGTTGGTCTGTAGTAGACCCTCACCATTAAATCTCTTTCCCCTTGACTGCCCTGTATTCTAACCCAGAGCACTTCAGAGTGCCCCTCCTCTGATTCTTTGCTAATTGACATGGATATGTAATCCTCCTTAATGTAGAGCATCACGGCCCCACCTTTCCTCCCTGTCCTATCTCTCCTGTACAGCCTATAGCTGTTGATATTCACCGCCCAGTCATGCGTTGGGTCCCACCACATTTCAGTGAGCCCCACTATGTAGAATCATAGAATCACAGAATCAATAAGTTGGAAGGGACCTAGACAGATCATCTAGTCTGACTCCCTGCCATGGGTGGGATGGAGCACTGGGGGTGGGAGGAGTCATAAGACCTCAGCCAGGTGCCTATCCAGTCTCCTCTTGAAGATCTCCAGGGAAGGTGAGAGCACCACCTCTCTGGGAAGCCTATTCCAGGCTCTGGCCACCCTTACCGTGAAGTAGTTCTTCCTAATATCTAACCTAAACCTATCCTCCCTCAGCTTGTGGCCATTGTTCCTGGTGACTCCAAGCGGGGCACTGGTGAAAAGACTTTCCCCGAGTCTCTGCTTGTGGCATCTGATAAGGTTGTAGGCAGCCACAAGATCCCCCCTCAGTCTCCTCTTGCGGAGACTGAGGAGATTCAGGTCCCTCAGCCTCTCCTCATAGGGCTGGCAATGGAGGCCCTCAACCATACGAGTGGCCCTCCTCTGGACCCTCTCCAGGTTCTTCACATCCTTCTTGAAGTGAGGCGCCCAGAACTGGACACAGTATGCTGCGGCTTGACCAGCACTGCATAGAGGGGTAGCAAGACCTCTCTGGACCTGTTAGTGATGCCCCTGTTGATGCATGACAGGGTGCTCTGCCTGTTGCTTGGTCGCATTGGTGACTCATATTCATCCTGGAGTCAATCCTGACTCCAAGATACCTCTCTGCTTCTAACCTATAACCATAATGCTGGTTCCCTCTCCCCAGGTGCAGCACCCTGCACTTTTCCTTGTTGAACCGCATCCTGTTCAAATCTGCCCACTTCTCTAACCTATGCAGTCCCTGCCTGCCGGTGTATTCACTTTACCCCACAGCTTGGTGTCATCAGCGAACTCATCCAAGTCACTAATGAAGATGTTGAACAGCACCGTCCCAAGGACCAAGCCCTGGGGGACTCCGCTGCCCACACCTTCCCAGGTCGACATTGACATGTCTACCACCACCCTCTGGGTGCATCCCTGGAGCCAATTTGCCACCCATGTGACCATGAATTCGTCAATGCCGCAGTCCCTCAGCTTGCCCACCAGAATTGCGTGGGACACTGTGTCAAAGGCCTTCTGGAAATCTAAGAAGATGTCTGGGTTGGTGTCACCTAGCGGGAGGGTAAGTTCCTCTTGCTTGTTTCCCATACTATAGGCATTTGTGTAGAGGCATTTTCGGCCTCTTGTGCACTGACCCCCTACTTTCAGCATTACCTTGGCCCCTGTTGCTTACCTGTGTATATGTTCTGCTTCTCAGTCTAGGCTGGGCTGTACTTGTGGGTGTTGCTTGGTTTGGCAGTCCAAGGCTTCCTCCTCCCTCATGTTCCCTTTCGCCCACTGAGCCTAGTTTAAAGCCTTCCAGAGGAGATCCGCCAACCTAGAAAAAAACAGACATTTACCTTTAGGGGAAAGGTGGAGCCCATCCCATCCGAGCATGTCTCTTGTCGTGATGTGTGGGTCATTGTCAAGGAAGCCAAAGCCTGCCTCAAGACACCATTCTCGAAGCCGCCAGTTGGTCTTCACGATGCATGTTGCATGTCATCTTCCACATCCGCTCACTGGTAGGATAGAAGAGAAAACCACCTGCATGTCCCCCAGAGTGTGGTAGTCTGCCATCAGATGATCAGGGCTTCTCTTGGCCGCATCATTAGTACCTGCATGGATTAGGACCATGGGGTAGTAATCAGTGGGCTGGATCACGGCTGGATCATCCGCTTCATGTCTTGAATCTTTGCTCCTGGTAGGCAGTAGACATCGTGTGTCGAGGGGTCCTGGTGACAGATGGGGCCCTCTGTACCTCTCAGGATGGAGTCGCCTATGACGATCACTCGACACTTGTTCCACCTGGACTGCTTAGTTCCTTCGGCCTGCTTGGATCGTGGAGAGCGTGGAGTTGCCTCCTTTCTGGTTGCCTCCTCCCCTTCCTTCTCCTCCAGAGTTGCCAGGGCCTTGTACCTGTTCTCCAGCTGGACTGGAGGAACTCGTACTGCTGTGTTACGAGCAGCCCTGGTTCTGGAAGTGACTGTCTGCCACTCTGCAGTGGAGCGCACTTCCTGAAGTGCTTCTCCCTTGGGTGTGTGCCCTGCAAGGAAAGGAAATAGCTGTCTATTTCTTCCTCTGCCTCCCTGATTCCCCTCAACCTGCTAACCTCCTCCTGGAGCTCCATCACCTGTGCCTCCAAGGCCCTAAGGCAGGTGCCTGCAGGACAGGTGTGGGGGTCCCTAATCCCTGCCCCCCAGGCCTTGCTGGGAAACTCCTTCCTGCCTCAGATGAGCCCTGGGAAGGCTGTGCCTCCCGGGCAGGGGCCCTAGCAGCCGCTGCCCCAACAACCAATTCCCACTGCTGCCCCAACAACCAGCCAGGCGCCCCAGTCTTCCCGGAAGTGCCTGCCGGCAGTCCCGCCCCCTATGCTCCCCCACTGGGGGAATCCGGTGCCTCCTGAGCCTGCTTCCCAAGGGTTAACCCTGGGGGTGCTCCCTGGCTTGGGGGGACAGTTCTCCCTAGCCCACCCCCTGTTTGCACTCTCTGTTCATGTGGCTTGGGAGCATGGCTCCCTACCAGCTCAGTTAAGAGGGATCTGGGGGGTTTCCCTTCTTAGGGTCAATGGTTGGTAGTCTGGCACCCAGATGTTGCCTCTCTACAATCCCACTGTGAGACTTGTCTTGACCCTCATTTAGGAACACGGAGGCAAAGAACTCACTGAGGAGTTCAGCCTTGTCTTCCCTGTCTGTCACAAATTGCTTTTGCCCATTCAGTAATGGTCCTATTCCACCCTGGGCCTTTCTTTTATTCCCTATATATCTGAAAAACAATATTTTGTTATCCTTAACTTGGGATGCCATCCTCAGCTCCATGGTAGCTTTGGCCTGTCTAACTGCCTCCCTACAACTGTGAGCTGAGGAGGTATACTCCTCTTTAGTAATCTCCCCCCTGTTTTCACTGCTTATATGCCCCCCCCTTTGCCCTTAGACTGCTCTGCATTTCTCTGGTTAGCCAAAGAAGCCTCTTGGCCCCTTTCCCCCTTTTCCCCCACATCAGGATCATCTTCCTCTGTGCCTGAAGGATTGTTTCCTTAAGACACAGCCACCCTTCCTGGGCTCCCATCTCAAATCTCTTACTCTGCAGTGAGTCACTGACTAAACACCTGAGTTCACTGAAGTCAGCCTTCCTAAAATTTACCATTACATGTTAAGCTATCTTTAAGCCCAATACCTCACCCAGTGGACTAAAACACATAAAATGCATGTTCCATTTAAAGCACTGTACTAGGAATTATTAGAGTGAAGCACTCCACCCTTAAGCAGTACTACACCTTCAGATGGACACTGGCACATGCCCAGTTTGACACAGTGTCAGCTCCATTAATTCATTTTCAGATACAGTGTGACATGAAAGGATGTGACATGAAATATTCCTTAAGCTGGGCATTTGACAGTGTAAGCAAGTCCATAGAGCTGCAGAGAATTTTTGACCATATCAGGTGAAATTTGAAATTTTCTCTGTAGTAAAATTCAAGTCTGAGTTTGCTGAAAGATACAGAAGTTTATTAAACTTTGGAGAAATCATGGCCTTAACTCTCACTTAAGAGTGAGATAAACTTCAGGCAATGACTTCAATGTAAAAATGTATAACTCCCAAATAAAATGTTTCCTTTCACAACCAGTTTAATAATATAGCAGTAGAAGTTTTGTATTTCAAAATGTATTCCCCTCACTATCACTTAGTACTTGCACTTCTAGATGGAATGAAGAGAAGGTAACTAAAAAGACTGTCCTTCCAATGAGAAGCTTACTACTCTGATTTTCCCCTACTTTTATCTTTTTACACTGGATCTCACAGTGGTGATATTCTCATTTATAATCTAGAACAGTGGCACTCAACCCATGGGTCACACAAATGGTATAGGACCAGTCCATGGGCTCGATCAGTAGGGTCACCATGTAGGATAGGCTCTGAATTGCTTGGATTGGTCCCCAAGCACGCAGATAAGGCCCTGCATGCTCAGATTGAGCCCAATGTGCCTGGATCAAGCCTCATGCCACCTAGATTAGGACCCACGTACCTGGATCTAGTCCCATGCTGCCCAGGTACACAAATAGATTTGTATCTATTGTTCCTCTCTTTTCATATTCCCTCCTCATTTTTCTCATTTTCTGCAATACATCAATTATTCTGATTAACAATGATGTTAGGAACTTCTCTTTGGTGATTCCCTTCTGTGGTGGACAGAAATATCAATCTGGCAACTGAACCTCTTGTCTTGGGATGACTGCTGCCTGCTGGAAGCCAAAATCTAAGATTTTACTGAAGAATATCTGAGTCTACTCTGACTACTACTCCATGATGATCATTCATGTGGCCATTAATGACACTGCTAGTGGTAACCTTGAGCAGATTGAATTAATTATAGGTCTCTGAGCATTTAGATAAAGGGATAGGGGATCAGACTATATTATCAGCCTTTCTGGGCAAGGGTAAAGGCACAGGCAAGAACAAAGGCACCCTGCAGGTCAACATGTGTCAGTGTAGACAGTCTTATTTTAAAAACTTTGGCTTCTCTAACAATAGGATAGTGTTCTAAGAAGAAGTTGTCATCTCAGACATTTATAAATCAATGCAAGAAGCATGTGGAGTAAGAAGGAAGAATTGGAAGTCCTGATATGATCACAGAAATATAATGTAACTGGGGTAAATGAGACATGGTGGGATAGTTTTGATGACTGGAACATGGTCATGGATGGATATAACTTGTTGAGTAAGGAAAGGAAAGGGGAGAAGGAGGTAGTACTTGTTACTCTTCATATATGAAAGAGATCCACTTGTTTAGACATGCACCATAAAGCAGAAGGTAGACTTGTTGAAAGTTTCTGAGTCAAGATACAAGTTAAGAACATATAGGGTGATATCATACAACTTATATAGCATAGACCACCAAATAAGATATTGGTGGAGGAGGTGAACAATAGGTCTGTGTGAAGTGCAAATTATTCACTTTGGATTCAGATTTGGCAATTCAGAGGGACAGTGATTCAATTCAGTGATTCAGATCCCTATCCCAATTCAATTTGGCCAAATCTGAATCCAAAGATATTTGGTGCTGAATCTTATTCAGCTATATATAGACTATACAGGCAGGCAGTACCAGCTGAAGCAGCTGGGGGAGCAGTCAGTTGAGCCCTAGACTGAGCTGGCAGCCCCAGGAGAAGCTGCAATTTGTCTGGCTGCTCCCCTGGCTGCCCCTCTCCCCACTGGGGTGAGGCAGGCAGTGCTGGAAGCCCTTGGAGAAACTGTGGGAGCTGGGGGAGAATGATCAGGGAGCTGGGGGAATGATTGGAGATCTGGGGGATCGAACTGGGAGCTGGAAGGAAGCCCCTGTTTGTTCTCCCAGCCCCCATCATTTCCCCCAACTCCCCAGTCATTCTCCCAGCTCTCCAATCATTCCCCTCAGCCCCCGCAACTTCTCCCAGGGCTGCCAGCTCAAGCTATGGTTTCTCCAGCTGGCCCCCTTGCTGCACCCTTGTTGGGGTGAGGCAGGCAGTGCTGGTAGCCCCAGGACAAGCTGTGGGGGGCTAGGAAGAATGACAGGAAAGTTGAGGGAATGATTGGGAGCTGGGGGAATGATCAGGGAGCTGGGAGATCAAACCAGAACCCAGTGGGAAGCCCCTGTTTGTTCCTCTAGCCCCCTATAATTCCCCCCAGCTCCCAGTTCAAGTCCCCAGTTCCTGGTTTGATCCCTCATCTCCCAGATTATTCCCCCCAGCCCCCTTGGCTTCTCCCAGGGCTGCCAGGACTGCCTGCCTCAGTCCAGCATGGGGGTAGCTGGGGGAGCAGATGGATGAGCTGTGGCTTCTCCCAGGGCTCCTGGCTCAATCCAGGGCTCATTTGGATGCTCCCCCAGCTGCTCCCACCAGCACTGCCTCATGCCTGCCCTGTACAGTATATGGCCAAATCTCTGAATCTCTCCAAATTGATTTGGACACGTCTGATTCAGTTTGGAGAAATTAATGGGTCTCCCAATTTGATTTGGATTCAGAGATTTGGCTGCCAAATTGGGCCAAATCTCCTGCAAGTTGAATCAGCTACCAAAGCTTCACACAGTTCTAGTAAATGAGACTTTTTTTTAAGGAAATGAACTGATGTATCTAGAACAGAGCATCTAATGTAGGTGATGGTTATTGAGATGGTTACTCAATAGAGTCCTGGCAGTCTTATTGTGTGTTGGGGATAACTTTTCAGAACAGCTGGTAGAGAAATCAAGTATGTGGAAATCTCGTTTCAAGTTGCTGCTGAAAAACAGGGTCATGGATCAAAAATATGGAAGTGCAAGGAATGAAATGATAGAGCTCAAGGTCCTAAGGAAAAGAAGGAAGGATGTCAGTAGAATAATGATATTGTACTTTTGAAAAGCAAACTTAAACAAAGTCAGGGAACTAGTGGCCAGGTTTTCAAGGAAAAGGAAGCCAGGAGAGGTGGTTCTACCGTGAGTGACTGGTGCCTCCTGAATTGGGGTGGGGGGGGCACCTGCAGAGGTCGCCAATGGCAGTGGCCCTGTCGGGGGGGCACTGGGCCCATCAGGGGGGGCATGTGCACCCCTGTCCACTCCCTACCAGTTGCCTATGAATGAGGCCATATTAAGTCAGTAAGACCAGGCTACCCTCATGGGAAGATAGGATAGGAAGTACAGCAAGAGACTGGCCTGCCTAAAGAAAACTGGCCTGCAGAGGAAAAATCAGGAAGTCCAAGGCACATATTAAAATGCAGCTAACAAGAAAAAAAAAGGCAACCAAAAACCTTTCTACTTGTAAGAGGAAGACAAATAAAAGCATAAGTCACTTATTGAACAAGAAGGGCAATTTAGTAACAGATGATCTGAGGGAAACTGAGGTAATTAATGGGTTTTTTGTTTGGTTGTTTGTATTTTTTGCTTCAGTCTTTCTGAAAACAAGAACAGTTGACAGCAAGATCAGGGGAGGAGATAGTCAGCCTAGTGTAGGGAAAGACCAGGCTAGAGACTACTTAGCATTGGATGTTTTTAGCACTGCAGGGCTAAGTGAGATTCACCACGGCATACTCAAAGAATTGGCTGAAGTAATTGTAGAACCACATGATATTCTATCTGAGAAACTATGGATGTCTGATGTTATCCCAGATGACTCAAAAAGAGCAAATATCATGTCCGTCTTTAATAAAGGGAAGAAGGAGGATCTGGAAAATTACAGACTAGTCACTCTTGAAACCCAGGAAGATTATGACACATATGTCCATGACACTCTTACTAGTAACATAAGAAACTTAATCCAGATGAAACTACTGAGTGAGGAATACACAACTGTTGTCTTAGAAACAGTATTTCAAGGGCTGTTTTCTTGGGAATTGGCTTATAGGTATAGGCATTATAAGGGGTCAAGATGGGCAGCAGGGGTTAATTGGATTTTTAAAGAGTTTGGGAGACCCACATGAAAGTTCTCATGGCCCTGAAAACAGACGGGCCATCTAACACAATAAGGACACACAGCCTGGGAACCAAAGAAGTATGTACCATACTGTCCCATAACACAAGATAAGTGACACCAGCAACAAGATCTCAGAAAGCAGGGGGACCGAAGTCCAGGTTTTGGGGGAACAGACCAAATTAGGAGAAAGCCCAGAAGGCTACATGGATGCGTGACTGCAGACAGACAACCAACCAGAGCTAGCCACTGATGAAGAATTATCAGGAGTCAGCAAGGGGCAAGGAGAATACAAAAGTAGAGACTTGAGATTAACAAAGGGTCCCTCCCTTTGTTCCATCCCTGTCCCTGTCCCCCAGGAAGGGTCCCCACTGAAGTGGGGGCTGTGGGCCTTGGCATTCCACCTCCAGACTGCTGACACCTAAGAGAGAGAACCTCAGAGTGGAGCCTGCATCTTGACCCGGTATACTTTGACTATGATGACAACCCCAAGACTGGTAGATATAGAATTGTTTGATTATTTGTATTGTTACTCTTTTGTTCTTACTCTGTATCAATAAATTCACCTATTATCAGCTGGCAAGTGTGGTTGGTCTGAAGGTTGTGCTTGCCCAGAACAAAGGTATAGGGGCTGGTTCCTAAAATTCAGTCCAAGTGGGTGATACATAACTGGTTGAATCAGCATGGTCAAAAAGCAATTCTCAATAGCTCAGTGTCTAACTGGAAATAGGTCCGTCTTGGGTCCAGTTCTACCTAGTATCTTCATTAATGACTTGTAGGATGGGACTGAGTACACAGTTAGGAAATATGCATATGACACCAGTAGTTCAGAAAAGGACCTGGAAGCTACAGTGGCTTGCAAACTGTAAGTCAACCATGTGTGCTCTTGCCACAAAAAAACAAATCACATACTGCAAGTGAAAGGAAGTGATTTTTCTACTCCATTTGGAACTGGTGAGATGTCAACTTTTTAGGTGTTCAGTTTTTGGTACCACACTTCAAAAAAGGTATAATATATTGGAATTAGTGCAGAGGACAGCTGCTAAAATGATTGGAGGTCTAGGATATATGACTTACAAAGAAAAGCTGAAAGAACTGTGTAATTTTTAGTTTGGAGAAAAGAAGACAGGGGGATAACAGTCTTCATATACTCTTGTGAAGAGTGGCAGTAAACTGTACTCTTTGGTTGCAGAGTACAGAAAAAGAAGTAAAAAAAGCGTAGACTGCCTGAATCTCCAAATCTCTCTGAAGCTCTCTGAACCTTTTCCAGATTGATTCAGAGAGCTTTGAATTGATTCGGACCTTTTTATTGGTCTCCCGATTTGATTCAGATTCAAAGATTTGGCTGCCGAATTGGACCGAATCTTCTCTTAATCGAATCGGCACCTGAAGCTTCACACAGCCCTAAAAATTACATTAGTTGGGTGCCTTGTTGTGTATTTCAAAATATAACTTCTCTCAAGTGGTCAACAGCAGTAAAAGATACCAGGTTCTAGAAATCTAGGCCACCTCTTTTCAAATGACTGTTGTATTTTGAGCTAGCATACAGAAACTGAAACTTTCCTACAAGAGATAATGCAGAGGACAGCTTCAGAGCTCAAATGAATTCTAATGAAATTCTGCCTTCTCAGCACCTTGATAATCTCTAAACTGGATTAATTTGTGGCATCTCTCAATCTGATCATGCAAGCATCTCCCTTGGAATTAGACACAAATATGTGGTCTACTGTATAGTGATCCTTGGTATGAGTCAGGTTTGGTGGAGTGGGTTTATTGTTGTGGTAAAGGGACTATCTGGGACCTCTGGGATATTCTCACTAGCACATTGGAGGAGAATTAGACTATTGCAAGTATAAAGACAAATACAGACATATTGTACTTGCATTTTCCTAATGTTTTGATTGTGTTCCCTCTCCCCTAATAAATGTTCCTATTTTTAAACACTTTTGGAGTGCTTCCAAGTTGAGAGGTTCTGCCTGGTTATGGCATTCAGGATGGGAAAATTTAGCTTTCCCAGGTTTCTATGTAAGGTCATGAGTCCATTTAGGTATTTGCCAAGAGTGGTTTTAAATACATTTGGATATAACACCTTTTACTGCCATTAACCACCTGGCAGTTAAACAAATACTAAATAACACTAATAAGCAGCTCTCCTGGTATGATCTGAACTGTGTATGGTGAACTTGGTCTTGCTAAAGGAGACAACAATAAACTCCAGATAATACCTCTATATAAGCACACAGCTCACATGAGAAAACGGACAGGTTAAGCTACATGTGTTTGCCAAATCTTGATGACTTTTGCGACAATTAATACATTATATTTATGAAGCAGATGGTCATGTATCTAAAAGGCAAGTCAGAAAACCTTCTAGGGCCTGTGGGGAACAATACTGGCTATAGATATGAGGGAGATTAATATGTTACTGCCGTTCTATTCAACATTTACCATTATTTATTTAAAAGAAATAATTGCTATTTGCAAGAGACCTGACTTACCCATCTATCCCACTTCTGTAATTTTTTCTGGGAGAAATAGAATTGTAAGCATTATGTGTCAAAGAGCGTTTAAAATTTTGAAATATAGAAGGTTGAAATACTGAGCATGTATAATTTTGAGACAGAAAAGTGAGGAAGAACTTCAGTCCATTATCTATCTATTCTCAAGAATTATGAATCCTGCGTTCTACTGTTAGGCAAGTCACTCAGATGTACTTCTGTGCTTTTTATGTTTTTTCCATGATTGATTCATTGTTTAGCTGAGCTAAACAAAAGGAGGAATTATATCAGTGATCAGTTTAGTCATATTGGATCCTTTATTTCTTTGTAAAGTTTTTCTCCTTCTTTTGAATTCCCTACAGTACGCTTTCTGGCAGTGAGGCATCCAAAGTCATAAGCAGTATTCTAGTTATGTTTTCATCCATGTTATTTAGACAAAGATCATTACTTCTGTAATCCGTAATATGATGTTTCTCTGTGTGTGTCGCTTAATTTCCCATTTTTGTTATTCTTTTTTTCCTATAACCTCCTTTTTGTTCTGTCACAAAAATCACTATGTGAGTGGTATTTCACTCATTCCAATAGATTATCTCCATCCTTCTGAAGAACACTGTAGGTAGAAAATGGCCTCTAAAAATGCTCTTCCCAAGATATGTTTGAAGATTGTTTTGTCACTTCCCATCTTTATGTTTCTGTTATCATAAACACTCAAAGAACAGGTCTGATGTTTTCTTCATGTTTTCAACTATCTCTTTATTATCAGACTCAAATAGGTCTTGTAAAGCTCTTTACATCATACATTCTGCTCCCTAATATTCATATGTAGTCTGCTGGTCCAGCATATCTACAAAATACAGCTACCTAATGCCTTTGGATTTCCACAGAAATAATTCATTTTTTAAAAATAATTGCAACCCCCTCCCCTCTGCCCCCCACTCAGCTCAGTGAATCTGAGGGATATCTGATGGACAGTAGCTATACAGCTAATGCTGGAGAAGTTTTAATCTTATGGAGAGTAGAGGAAGAACTAACACTGTTTTCTGTTGCCATGTGATGAGGGGCAAATAGCATATATATAGTCTCAGGTAACAGATGCCTGTAAAGTAACTGCCAAAACCTTATGGATACACTGAAACATATGTTACTAAACCTCAGTGAATTAACAAAAGCCAAACTCCAGAAACATACAGAGAAGAAGTGTCAGTTGCTGGAAGTGATTATGGAAATCATCCAAAATGGATATTAGAATTTCTTCCTAGGTAAAATTTATGTATTGAGTGAATATGTGTTCTGCCAGACTGTACTGCATCAACAGACAGCACTTCCTGAACTAAATTTTCTTGTGCTGCTGTTCTGCTTTAGTGTTAAGGGTAGTTAGCTGTTGTTAATAAAGACAGTTCCCTTGTACTTCCCTGCATGCTCTCTCTGGGACAAGAACTGCACAAATACACAATACTGGTGGTGAGGACGGCATCCCAGTGAGTACAAAGCTTCAAGTGCTTCAGACAAAAGACCATAGAGAAACTTGCAGTGATCCATGATGCGAGTAAGCAGAGGCTGGGCTCTTCTCCTCCCACTTGTTGTCCCGTGCAATTGCTCTCTAACAGGACTACTTTGGGCCAAACTGAAGAATTTGATGCATCCAATCCAATCACCTGGGACAATAGACTTCTGTCTGGAAGCTAGTAAGATTACTGATGATAACCAGAAATGTGCAATGATACTGGGAATCTATCATTGGCCACTTCTATCATACCCATCATGAATCCAAACGGTGATATATTATTATGTGTAGAGTATAAGTGCATTATGAGGAACATTTGCAGGGAGATACTGCCACCCCAGCACCTGATCCCCTTCCCACCATGATCCAACCCATATTATTTTACTTGTTGTTGAAGGAAGCTGGGAATAACCTCACTAGTCATCTTGTCTGCCTGGTCAAGCCAGGCCGTCCCTGTGGGAGGGCTGCGGGGCTGTGCCAGAGTCGTCCCAGGGGGCGCGGGCCCCCAGATCTGCACACAGGATGACACCAAGCTACTGCTACCAGCTGGGACTGGCACTGGGCTCAGCCCATGCCAAGTGCTGAGTTTTAAGGCAGCTGTTCACAACTCATGGTCTTCAAGATACCATTGTGTGTGACAATGCTGCACAAATCACTTCCGAATAATTTAATATGTTTATAAGAGGAATCTTATTTGTCACACCACATCCACACCATTCCACCAGTCATCAAATGGCCGAGCCAAGCAAATATTCCAAACTACTGAAGATGCTTTGAAGTGAATTTCTGATGGTGACTAGAACCAACACTAGCTAATTTCTTACTTCAACAGCATGCAACTCTCTTCACGGGTACAGGTTGCAGTCCTGCAGAACTACTACTGAACCACCAGCTGTAACCTTGCTTGTATAAGCTCCACCCAAATATGATAGCCAGATACTAGACAAGGCAAGAAATCCAGTTCTTCAAGAAACAAAATGTTTTACCTGTAAGAATCTTTGAACCTGAACCAAAGGAACCTGTGTACATCTGAAACTACATGACTGGGCCACAGTGGGTGACTGCATTGGTCCTTGGAGATACAGGGCCTATATCCTATGAAATCCAGACTCTAGATGGAAAGACACTTTGCAGGCACATTGACCAGATGCTGGGTTGAGCGTCAGCAATATGACCTCTGCAACACCAGAAGATGTTGCACGGCTAGTGAACCAGTTGATGCATCTATAAGTTGCTGTATTGTGTATCTGTGGGTATTTTAGATGTAAAGGTTAATTTTCAGCTTCAGTTTGCAAGAGGCTGGGTTTGATGACTTTACACAAACAAATTTGTTTGTTTTTGTCATATAATTCTCTAATATGGCAATGATGTAAATTCAGCTTGATGTGGGCAGACTATAAGCTTTATATAGGCAAGCTTATTAAAAATTCAGATCCATCTTCATATGTAATTCAAACATTTTTGTTATGTTCCAGCCCACTGAGCCATTCATTCATGTCAGTCTCCTCAGACCTTCAACTTTATCCCCGTAACTTGCTACTTTTTAGATCCCGTTTTCATATGTTTTCTCATGTCTCCCCCCACAAAATGTCTTATTTTAGTAGTATAACAACCATGTATTTCATTATGAATTTATGTGGTTCCTTTCAGTCTAGGCTATGTACTCATTCTGTGATGGAAACTGTGAATTCTTATGCCCTGTAGGCATATGATTTAGCTTGGGACACAAAATCTCAGAGTAAACAAGAAGAAATAAGAATTGAAAATGGAAGAATGTAGATAATAGCAGACAGAACTAGAAATGGAAAGGCAGAAGGCCAGAGGGGTTTGCAAAAAGCTTGGAGGAAAATCACATAACTTTGTAAGTAGTCTATCTTTTTGTAGTTTAATGCAAATTCTTTTTCTGATAAAAAATGTCTCTTTGTTTTCAAGAGTTCTAAAGTTAGCACTTTACCTGACATAAAATAACAATTCCAGGAAGCTGCAGTGTCTGAGATATAATTATCTCCGCAGCCTCTGACTTTTGCAGTGGTTCTGATTTTACTGATGTTGTCCAACTGATTCCACTGAAATTTTAAACCATGATCTAAAAGGCCTTTAAAACTACTGATGACTCGCAAAATACTTCCAAGGCAATTAAATGCATATTACCAGGGCCTATACACTGATTAAAATGATTGACACTATAATAAATGTCTTAGATTGGTAGGTAATTTAGTGTGCTAGTCTGCAAGGACTTATTTACGGGTGTAACTTTCATTATGTAAGCAACCCCAATGAGTTCCAAATTATTCACATATATGAATCTTTACAGTTGATACACTGTTCAAATAAAGCCCCTTGTTCTTTTAAGTATCTGTGGAGAACCCGATATTCTTCTGACACAAACTATGTAATTTATAATAACAACTATGGTTGTGGGCGACTGGTGCCTGTTGAAACTGGGGGGGGGGCACAATTTTTTGGCGGCAGGGTTGACAGTAGGGTGGCAAATGGCAACTACTCGCAGAAGCCAGTGGTGGCATCGGTGGTGGTGGTGGTGAGTGGTGACCACCTTCTGAAGCCGGCGGTGGCGGTAAAGTGGGGGGAGTGGTGGGTGGCAACTGGCCACTGCTGTCACCGCCAGCTTCTGCAGGCAATCTCAGGGGGTGGGGCACGAGTTGCCTATAATTATGTTATAACTGAAGAAACTGTGGCACAATGACATCAAATGTTTTGACAAACACCAGCAATAAAATGAGTGGTTGATCCAGGAAGACTACTAATTTTTTAAAATCCTACAGGATGAATTAATCACAATATGTTAGGAATATAATACTGGAAAGGTCTCCATCACCGTTGGGCCTAGTCCATGATCATGGAATCCTTCTCCCATGCTCATTTTCCCTCATATTTTGGAGACCTTAACTATTTCCCTGTCTTTAAATCCTCTCTAAAGATCCAGCTATGCTGATGACAATAAATAACAACAATAATAGTAATAATAATAATAATAATAATAGTAATAATAATATCATTGAAAGGATCTCCTGGGTCATCCAGCCTAGTCCTCTGATGTATTATGTTATGTGGATCCAATTCATGGTTAGTTTATGCCATTGGTCCTTGGGTTAATATTGTCTTTTAGGCTAAATAACCATTTACCCTTTGTGATATTAAACCTAATTAAGTCTAATTCCCTATATATCACACCCCTTCTTGACTATTTTTGCTACGATAAAGCAGGCAAGCTATGTCAGACTTGCAATTTTAATTCATCTTTCTTGAATATGGGTGACCGGAGCTGTACCTGGTATAACAGATTAAATTTCACTAATGCTTTGTACAATAGCACTCATACTCCCCTACCTCTACAAAAAAAAGAAAAAAACAAAACAAACCAACCCCCACCCCAAGCTGAAGCATCCTACAATCACATTTGCTTTTTTCATATCTTTATCACATTGAAGGCTCATAGTCACCTTTGACTGATAAGGATCACTCTTTTCTATAGCTATTTCTCATTGCTGAGCTCCAAGATTATGAAGAATATTTTTAGTAATGTCTAGATGCATGAGCCTGCACTTTGAGTTATTGAATTTCTTCCAATTTAATTCTCAAGTCATCCAGTTTTTCCTGCATAGTATTTCTGCCCTCCTCAGTATCAAGGACCCTTTCCAAATATGCATCATCAGTAAATTTCAACCAAAATCAGCAGAGCTCCCATACATACATTTCTTCTGACAATTAACAAAAATATGAAATCAGATAAACCATAGGACTGATCATTAAGAAATTCTACTAGTAACCTTCCTGTATCTGTTAGATCCCTTTTAAATATGGCCAGGTGCCATCTCCATCATAGCTAGTTTTTAACTTGTCAAGTGGTTATTGTACTAATTTTCATCTACCTCCAGGTGAGTTCAAAATTATTCACATATAGCAAAGTTAATTTACTACCCATATTTACAGCTATGAAGCAACCATGTAGTAAACTAATTTATTCATATTTTATCACTAAATTGCTTTATTGATGAGATCTACAACATTGTCCTTATCTGGAAAATCATTTATTATAGATAGGATATGTGATAAACCACTTTTCATAAACTTATTTTGCTTTTTCAACCAATTTTGTATATATATATCCATGTCTTTAATTATGCTTCATTCAAAATTTCTTTTAAAGCCCTGCCTACAACTAGGGTGAAATTAATAGGTCAGTAATTAGCTAGATCATTTTATTTTATCATGAAATATATATTTGCTATATTTGGTAGCATCCAGGACTGAAAAGAGTTATTAAAAAACCTTGCTATTAGATCTGTGATAGATGCACTATTTTTTTTTTCAGAATTCTCATTTGGAAATTTAATGGAATCCCCACATATGCGCTTGTTGGGAGCAAACATTCTCTGGACAGGAGCAAATTTGCTCCTGAGCGGAGCAGTTTAGTGCAGGTCTACTGCAATCCTGCTGTACCTGGGGCTGGCAGGGAGTACCAGGGTCAGGCCCTGGTCTCCAGGGGGTGGGGGAATCTGTCCCCTTCCCCAGCACATACTTCCCAGCCCGATGCCCCTATCTATTGATCGGGACATGGGGCTGGGAAGCAGCTGCCCAGAGGAAGGTACAGTTTCCCCACCCCGTGCTATCTAGACTGACCAGGAGCAAATTGCTTCTGGTCAGCTGTCTACATGTGCTCTACTACACAGTATGCAAAGTTAATTTACTACCCATATTTACAGCTATGAGGCAACCATGTAGTAAACTAATTTATTGTGCAATAAATGTTGGGCACATCTGGACAGCAACATTTTACTGTGCAGTAGATTAGTCTATTCTTCAGTACACCGCCTCATGTAGACATGCCCAATGAGCATTGCTGTCCATATTAAAAAATGGGCAAGGTGTTTATTTAATTTTTAGACCTACCTATGTTACATTAATTCTAGACTTCCAATGCACAGAGGCAATATTACTACTTTTAAAAAATATGGCTAAAAAACGTTTGGCAAATTTTAAAAAAATGCCATTTGAAGTGTCTAACTTAGCTTAACTTTGGCATCTCTCATTTTATCACTTCAGGTTATGACCTCTTCCACTTTGTGACTTCTTCTCTGCTTATTAGCCATTTTCTTCCATTCCTTGTAAGCTGACTGCTTAATATTAATAATCTTTTTGAAGTGATTATTCATCCAGGTAGGCCTGGAGGCTTTCTCTACCTTGTTGAAGTGCTCATCTAAAGATGCAACAAGATCAGTGCTTCATGGAAACCTAAGGAAGAGTTCTTTTTCAGTGACACGTCAGTCACCTGCTAGTGATTTTTAAAAGTTTGTCATTTAATATATTGAAAATAATTTTCTGTTTTATATATTGATTATTAATTCTTTTATTTAAATTTATGAGCTTTATATTCATATATCATATTTTTGCTGGGCATAATTTGTACTGTGTTATTTTTTATACATTAATTGTCTTTTTATATTAAGATTGCCATTAACATTTACTTACATTTATTTCTTACAGCCAGGATAGGTTTCTATCCCTGCTCTAGGTGAGCATGTGTGAGAGGTGAGTTGGGGGTGAATAGGAACATGAAGCTGGGAGGAGACGAGTTAATGAGATGGGGTGGGGAATGAAATGGGATGTGGAAGGGAAATGGGGGTGGGGGAAAAGATGATGAAATTAAGGAAATCAGCTACTAAAGGATAAAATAAAAAGAACCAAAAAGAAATAAAGAGGAAGTAAATTGAAGGAGGTCTCATGCTTTAATAAACTGGGATTTGGGATTGTGGTGTTTGATCTCTGGGGCCTTACGTGTTGCATGGCCTGTCGAGTGAGTAGCCCTGCCCCTCAACTCTCCTGCCATGACTTTGATGTTAAACTATCAAGAGAGGGGGTTCAGCTTCCTGGGAGGGCCTCCCGACCAACAGCAGTACTCATGAATATTTGGCATGATGTTCCACAGGGCTCCGCCTCCCCTATACCCCGGCCACTCACCAACCAGATGGATGTTCATAGAGTGGGGATTTTGGCCCTGCGGGATTGCCTGCAGCTTGCTTCGGGTGGGGTCCCACATTGATGTGGACGCAGATTATTCTCCTCCCTCTGGCCTCGAAGCAAGGCCCACCTTCTCTAGGCTCCTTGATTTCCTCTTTTTCTTTTTTTTGTGGAGGGTTCTTTTTTCTTTTTTTACAAGAAATACTCCCCTGAGGAGGAGAGGGCTGTGGAGCTGCCTCCTTGACCCCAGCCTCCTCCAGGGGACTCAAAGGCCTCCTCTGCCCTGCTCCCTACAGGGAGCTGAAATGCTTCCCTTAGGTTGCCTTCAGCAGGGAGCTGGAGGGCTTCCCCTGCTCTGCCTCCTGCAGGGGGCTCAGAAGTTTCCCCTGCATAGCCTGTGGGAGCCGCACAGGCTGTGCTGCTCCACTTCCACGCTAGAGCCTCAGCACATCTAATGTGCTGCCCACCAGCGCTCTCTCTCCCTGGTTCCCTTCCCGCCCTGGTTCCAGCATGGCTTTTCAACTTTCCCACAGTGGCTGGTACAGCTGCCACAATTGGTCCAGCTGTTCCCTGCATGGGAAACAGCTGGTGTAATGCTGGCTCATGCGGGTGTGGCCGCGGTCCCGGCTCTTGCTGTGGCGGCCCGGAAAGAGTAAGTCACCCCTGCTGGTGGTCTGTTTTGGGGGTTTGGAGCCCACAGAGATTATCCTCTCCCCTTCAGGAGCCTGTGGTGATGCGTCACTGCCACAAGGTGTCAAAGTAGTTGGGAGGTAAGAGTGCTGACAAAGGTGTTTTTGCAAGAGTCACCTAAAACTAATGTGTAAGGTTCTTGTTACACATTAATTTTAGGCAGGTCCTGCAGCACCTAACCCATGGATTGTCCCTACATTAACACCTAAAAATAGTTTTATGCACACTCTAGGCAGGTTAAAGTTATGCCACACCAGGGCAGGTTTATCTCTGATCAATGCTACCCAGCCCATGTTCCAATAATGTGTGGTCACTCCCCACAGATGAACCACCCAAGCTGGAGTCCTCCAGCATCCCAGGATGCATTATTCCCTCCCCTACTCTCCAGTTCTATGTGGACAAACTTTTAACCCCTTGAACTCTACTTCCCAAGGGGCAGTTCATACAGAAACCCAACACCCCCTCCAGCCACCAGCAGTGTGACTTTTCCATCCCCAAGTGTGGTACCCCAAGTAAAGAACCTTCAAAGCACATGCCATCTAGCCAGGTCACAGGGCATGGATGGGTCCAGAACTGGGGTCTAGGAGAGGTGGTGGGGGAACAAGGTAAGGTCTGGATCAGGTCCCCATGACCTGGGGCTTACTTCCCAGGTCAGGGGAAGTAGCTCCCCCAGAAGCTTAACTGCTGATGATTATGTTACAGGCACTGCAATTAGTCTCAAACTGGAGTTGTCAATATATTCCAGCTCCCTATTGAACATTTACATCTCTAAGAACTCTGTCTTTCAAGATATAGGCAGCCATTTTTTGTTCAATTCAACGCAGACCATCAAATAAGCATCATAGATTTTTTTTTCTTCTTTTTTTTCTCAGTCAGAAATAGAGGTCACCCTTGTCTGTTCTTTGTGTCTGGCAAAAGCACAAACTGAAAATGCTAAACTTAACTAGAATCTTTTAGGTAAAGCATAATGGAAAGAACTGGGAAACAGCTTAACTCACAGTGAGTGGGAAACAAATGTTTGCTTTTTCCACCTAACTTCTCTTTTGAGTTCTCTTTTGTTTGGTATTATTTTATGGTGAGATAAAAAGAGCTAAAACATCCAGCAAAAAAGAGCTAAAACAGTGCTGACATGTGTGTAAACAATTCTGAAGTTTGCAATACTGAGTTGCAGAAGATCCCTTTGTCAAAGGAATAAAGTAACGGATTGCTGCAAGCCTTTGTGTTAGCTTAGCCAGTTATTTTCCCAAACTCCATCTAAAGTTGTACAAAAAAAATGCCCATTCATCTCCCCATCACTGTCTTAGCTCTCAATATATAATATCACCTATAAATAAATAAAATACTCAGTGCCAGATCTTTAGAAACCTGGCCTACAATGTTAAATGTCCAAATTCATTTGTAATCTAGTACTCAGCAATTTAAAAAAAACAGAAGCAGTTATTGAACCAATTCTCTACAGTGGGTGTCTCCAACTGTTATTATAAAGAAAAAAAAAGGAAAAGGACCAAATTTTGTTCAAACTTACATGTAGACATTCAGATTCAATTTATCTATCTATTTGGATCCTCTAAAGTGTCTAATTCTTCTGTATTTATAAACCTTTTGCATTTAAGTCTTGGTTTATTCTGCACAGGTAAAGATTGCTTTCATACTATTATTGCAATTGATTACTGCAGTGGATGACCGGCAGTAGCCTTGACTTGCCAGATTACTTCCACAGCAGTAATCAAATTCTTGTCAACAGCTTTTAGTCTTGAAGGAAATTTGATAGCAGTAGTGACTAGGAACAGATTCAAGTCATATTGTAAAAATGAAGACTTTCTGAAATAGAGAAACAGACAGTTAACAGATGACTGTCTCTGCTTATATGTCAGTAAGGATTTTGAATGTTTATATAAAATTATAATCCATTGTTTGTAAACTGCTGACCTAGAACAAAAGCCCTGATTTTTTGCTTTACAGTATTTATAGAATTACCAAATATCTAACGATGCAACAACACAAATGTCTTCCAGAGGACTAGGGCACAAGTCAGATAAAAATATACAAAATAATATATAAAAATATAGAGATGGCAACAATAAATACATTCTAAAAATACTTACTGTGGTAATGCTCCCATAGACTACTACAGGATTTTTTGGGTAAAAATTGGCGCATATAAAGCATTTAAGTCTTGGTTCGAGTTATATTTGATTTAAAGATTTGATTTGATTTGCATTTAAGTCTTGGTTGATTTATATATATTTAAATCACATCTTTGTACAGTAAATTTATTTCAAATGGAAGTAGAGAAATGCCTTGCTACCTGATCACACCTAAAACTAAGAAAATTTCAGAAGGCTGGAAAAGTACTAGTTACATTAATATACAAAAAGGAGAAATCTAATAATCTATGCCAGTGGGGACAAACATTATGGCAGGTGTGCTATAAAATAGCCCCATCCCTTGCCTGATCTACCTCTCTGCTTTCTGTCCCCAGGCCCATGCTCTCAACCTGATCTGCTATTTGCTTTCTGCTCCCTGCCCTATTTGCCTTTGTGCTCCCTGTTCCCTCCCCAGTCTGTTGCGTGCCACACTGGAGCTGCATATGCCATTTGTGGCCCCATCCTACAGACTAGCCACCTCTAGTCTAGTTAAATTGACATCCATTCCAGGAAAAATAATGGAAAATGTGATGAGAGATTTACCTGATAAAGCATAGGTATGTACTGCGTATGTGTTGTCAATAAACAAAGGGAGTTTGCTGCAAGATGGAGTCAAAGAGCAGGAGGCTCTGCATAGGGAGACAGATGGAGGGGAGGATTTTTTGCTTGCCTGGTTTCTTACAAGCTGTGTACAGAAATTTAGGTAGGGTAGGGTTAAAAATGGCCAGCCAGTTTAATTTAGTTCACAAAGGTGTGACTTTTACACTAGTGAGGTGGACCTAAGTGCAAACTGTACAGAAGCTCAGGACAGTTAGATCAGTCAAAAAATGGTCAATGTAATCTAAGTTAACCCTATCTCCAAGGTATTCTTGCTGACATTGGGTTCATTATCTTTGGATTGTTCTAACTGTCCTGATCTTCTGTACAGTTCCCAGTGCAGCCCTAGGGCCAGGAAAGCTCAGCCACAGGCTATGCTTTTCCTACCCTCTCCCTGACACTGGGCTATTTTTAGCCCCCTCGCTTCTCCCTCACCCCACCCCAGACAGACACTCCCAAGCCGTCCAAACCCTCATTCCCACAAGATGATCCCAATGCCATTTTTACTGGCATTTGACAGTGTTGGGAGCACAGCAAGCAAGTCAGGATGGAAGTAGGGGCAGGCAGGATGAGTGAGGTGGTTTGCAAGGGGAGGCTTGCTCATTTGGGAGTAGGGGATATGACCAGGGGCTATTTTTAGCCCCCAATGAATAAACCTCCTTGAAAACTAGCCCCTGTCATCCTGCCTGCCCCTACCTCCACTGTGAACACTCCTGCAGATCCCTTGAGCCCCCCTGATCCCAGCCCTTCTGGACCCCAGAATCCTCGTGGATACTGCCTCCTCCTATTCTGTGCTTGCCCCATAGACCCTGCCTGTCCTCCAATCCCTCCGTGGATCCTCCCTCATTTCTCTCTAAGCCTTCTTTCTCTCCCCAACTCTGGCTGCTACTCCCCGCCCCATCCCAACTATCACCTGGCCTTTTTTTAAACTCAATCAAACCTCCCCCTAAAAGCAAAAGTGGACAAAAGAATCAATTTGTTATCTAGGGCTAAGGAAGTTTGTTGTTTTGCTTGGAGCTATGTTCAGGATGTCACAGGAAGACTACCAGAGCGTAACCATCCCTCAGATCACCACCCTTTTCTTCTGGTTTATGTATATACCGGTGATAATACCAGTAATGAGACTGAGCAGATTAGAGACTATAAGGTGCTTGGCAGGAGGATTAAGGAGTTTGAAGCATGAGTTGCATTCTTCTTAACCCTCCTAGTGGACAGTAAGGGCCCAGGCAGGGAATTTTGCATTATGAAGAAAAACACTTGGCTGATAGCGGCAAATGTTCTGGGGGAAGACTGCTATTAAGACATTGTTTCCCTCTGACCAGAACTGGAAATAGCATCCTTGGCCATCATCTGACCAATTTAGGGGAAGGGTTTCAAACTAGATTCTATGGGGGATAGTGAATAAAACTCTCCAGCAACATTACTGGATTTACCTCCATTCAGATTTTGAACAGTGTCAAGACTAATACTGTAGGACCCCCTTGAAACATCTCCATTTAATGATGATTTGCCATTAACAACTGCTTTTGGGGATCTGTCAGCCAGGTCTCATGCAATCTAAAATGTGCCTTTTAGACTGCTGTCATCTTCACCTCTGCCTTTTCCCCAGTTGTTCCACTGCAGAATGCTTTAAAATGTAGGTTACCTAAGGATTAAAAAGTATAGTGCCATCATAAAAAGAAAAAACCTAAAGTACTTGGTTAGGAAGGCCCATTTAAAGAAAATGTGTTTTAACACAGAAAACTCTTATTGGAATTCTGCATTCAGTTCTTGTGTTGCATTTTAAAAGGGATGTTGGAATTAGAGAGGATGTAGGAAAGAGTAAGAAATGGTTCAGGGACATGGAGAGAGTGCTTTACAGTTACAGATTTCAAAAGCTCATTCTGTAGGGTATAGTAACAATTAGATTGATAGGTAACTCGATCACAATGTATAAATAAGCTAATAGGCCCACTCAAGGACTCTTTAATGGAGCAGAGAAAGGCATGAACAGAACAAAATGCAGGTAGTTGTAGCCAGATAAATGCAAAGAATATATTTTTTTAAAGTGAGACTAATTAATCTCAAAGTATGGAACCTAACGGACTGTCCATTTTATGGTAACTTCAAATCCAGGCTGAATGCTTTTCTGTATGATGTGTTTTAGCCAAGCACTGGTTATCTTTTAAGCAAAGGTAAGTTATTGGCATACGTTAGTTAGTAACCTGTGATATATCCTCTTGTACCATGTGCTCTGACTTGCACACTCATGCAAGGCCAGGTACAAGTCTTGGTGGAGGATTTTTAAAAGTAAACTGAAAAAGTTGTGGGGGTATCCATATTATAGTTAATCTATGGATATTCTGTTCTATGGATAAAGGCATGGAATGAAGATGTCACTCTGAAAATCTTGGCCCATAATTTTAATGAGCCTGTTTCAAGTACTGTCCTTTTTCGTTTAAGAATCCAGAACAAAAGCAAATATAATTCTCGAGGTGCAGTTGTTCCTAATTAGCCAGCAATGACTTTGGATCTAAAAACAGAACTTTTGGCACTTTCTTACAGGCTTTTGCTATGTGATATTATATGATATTTTTATCTGAAAAAATAAAGCAACAATGTTATGATGGCTGTTCATAATTATAAGATTCACAGATTTTAATGAGGGAAGAAATTATAATGATTGTGTTGCCTGACCTCCTTTACACCACAACCCATAGAATTTCAGTCATTTTCTTCTCCATCAAGTCTATATCTTGTAGTTGAACTAGATAACATTTTTAGAGATCTATCCAGTCTTTATTTAACAAACTTTTAAGTTTTGGAATATCTACCACTTCTCTTATTAAGCTATTATTCTTGTTAATTATTTCTGTTAAAATTTTCACATCCTTTCTAGACTCAGTTTATCTAGTGTCAGCTTCCAGGCACTCAATTTTATTATAGCTTTGTCTGTGAGGTTAAATAGACCTCTACTAACAGAAATCTGATTCCCATGTAGCTAATTATAGATGATGATCAGGTTATTTCTTAACCTTTTCTTTAAACCCTAAATAGCTACATAATAGCCTCTACTAGCCAGATTTTCTGGACCTCAAATAATCTTTCTACCTCTTTTCTGAATCCTTTCCACTTTTTCCACATAATTTTTGAGTGTGGTCATCATAGTAATCCTGTATACATCTGAAGAAAATAATGACAGCCTACTGTGATTTGATGCTTCCCTACTTTAAAATCCAAGAATGACATTGACCGTCTTAGCCACAGCATTGAATCTGGAGTCCTTTCATTTGTGAACCATGATGCCCCCTAAATCTTTTTCAGTTGTTGCTTTCCAGGATTTGTTCTTCTGGTCTTTAAGTGTGACCTGTACGCTTTGTTCTTAGATATTTTTGTTTTGGGCTGTTGTGATGCATACTGTTTAACAGCATGTTTAATTGGATATATAAGACAATCTTGCTGTAGATAATCTTATGCTATCATTTACTGTACAGGGACAGACATTAATTATTTATCTAGCTATCCCTAGACTCCCTCCTCACAACATGCACACTAAAAATGAGTTCTATACCAGATATCAGGGGCTTTCCTTTACAGGAAGGCCATCTAAGCCTATTGGCATACTGTATTAGCCAAAGTAGTATTTTATTTTCAAGAAGTATTGTTTTTTAGATATAATTTTGCAAAATAAATTTAAGATAGTGGCAGGAGCCCCTCATTAGGGGATAAATAAGATGGTTAAAATATCATGGGCTAGATAAACTGTCATAAATCAACATTTCTTCTCTAATTTCAAGGAAGCTATCCCAAATTAATACCAATTAAACACTCTTTGTGTTTAAAGGTATGTAGATTTTTTTGTTTATTTGTCATTGCCCCAACCCCAGTCTGTCCCAATCCTCCCAGAAATATATACCTCTTACAACACACACAATGTTACAAAGATGCTCCCTGTAATTTTTGCCAGCTGTATAGGCAATCTTTTTGTTTAAGTTCTATCTGCAAATAACTTTATGGACAAGATAATGAAACACATACCATGTTGCCATTACATGAAGCCTAAGGCCCTCATCTTGCTTCCACTGAGATCAAAGATAAGATACTATTATAGTGCATGATACAATTTAAATTTTTAAATAATGTCTTCATTTACAATTATGAATGCAGTCTTAAAACAATACCATTGTATGTATTTAATATAACCACAAATATTGGCTAATGATGTGTAACAAAACCACGGTTTCACAAAAAATACTATCATATATAATTAAAAATGAATGGAAATAAATTCTCTGATGGGAAAATTTTCTGCCCTGGAGTGGTGTATACTTAATTAAAGGCATGTAAAAATGTTATCTTTTGCCCAAAAGGTGATCTTAACATTCCAAGCACGTCTTCTGACTTCTATTCTGCCACCTCTGAAAGCAAACAGTTTCTAATCCAGTGGAAAAAATTCAAAGAATGATTATTCATCAGGACATTCATAATAATAATAAAAAACCCCAAACATTAAAGTTTTTCTAAACTGAATGGATGCACTCCAAGGAACATCAGAAACATATAGCTGTGACCTGTGACACCAGCATATTTAACTGCTTTAGTCTTGTTTGAATTTTTCTGTGATGTTGGAAAGCAACTAGATCTTTGTTTAAATTTACTTTTATAACTTGCACTGAGCATTTAATCTGAAGAAAAGGGTTGTCTTTGTGGGTATTTTTTTCTCCCAATACAGACAATTGTATTTAGGTTAAAAAAAAAAGAAAAGAAAACTAGGACATTTAAGCCATAAAAAACCTCATCTGTGTCTTTTATTTTAGGGACCAGAATCCTTTTTGTTTATTTAAATTATTTTATACCATCTACTCCAGGAATCATACTTAATTTTAAATTATTTTTGCTTATAAAATCCTGAAGGCCCAAGGTTTGGAACTATTTCTTGTTGCATCTGTCCTCAAATGGATGAGTGGATACTGCCCGCAGAATATAGAGTGCATAATAGAGAGATTTATTTTGTTTGATGTAGAAAGACGTGATTGTTTTAGGGATTTGCATTTAGATATTCAAACCTTCGAATCTAGAGTGATTATTTTTAATCCTGTAATTAAGCCATCTGTAATCTATGTAACGTTTTCCAGGACAAGAACCTACTTTTCTTAATCATTTTTTCCCTTCAAAAAGTACTTTAGAGTATTTGTGTCTGTGGTGTCCCTGGAAGTGACCCACTGAAACACACCCTGCCCAGTCAATCCTACTCTGCATGTACCAGCTTCTGAAAATAAGGCAATTTAGCCACTGTTGCGTGGCTCCAAGTGAATTCACAGCTCAATTTCTAGGCTTTCTGTCTTGAGCATGGTTGTTGGCACAGCCAGGAACACTCTTATGTATCTACTTCACTTTGTTTCTATGATTTGGCCTTTGCTGACCATGATGCAGAGATGAGGAGAGCTGCTATGTGGGAGCACTGCCACAATAAGAAGGCAGTGTAGACATTAATCCATGAAAGAAAAAGAACAATTCTCTTTGAGACTAAGGAAAGGGAGTCTTGGGATACCGGTGAGAAAAAGCTAGAGTAAAGGTTTGCAGTTGTGTGTGTAGTCAAGGTAGTAAGTGCTTTATCAGAGATATCTTATCCATCACAAGTCATCCTTTGGGAAACCAAAACAAGACCACATTTTAAGGTCACGGAGTGGACTTCAACCTTTTTACTCTTTTATTGAAGGGGGTTTTATGGGAAGAGTTTATAAGACAGCAGCTTCGTGTTTGAGACCTGACTTTTATGGATATTAAACAGTCTCTAGATTGTAGCATAAAAATGAAGGTTTATGCCCATGCCTATGAGGGATAAGAAAAGAAATAATGCAAATAAGTAAAGATCAAACAAATACAAGCAGTGAACTATCAGTGCTACTAATGCTACTGCTGCAAGGTAATTCTGTCATACTATGATATCAAATTCCAAGTTAGTAATTTAATTGTGAATCAGCTTCTAAGTTTTAAAGCAGAGATATGTGTAAATCTTATTTCAAGACAGGAGATAAATTATTCCTCTTACTCGTTTCATTAATTTGGATGTTTGCTTTGACCAAACCTATTCATGGGCCACATCTGGAAGGAAACTCAGTAATCCAAAGCATGGGAAAAGAAAAATATGATGTCCAGATAGAGAAGGGACACTGCAAATATCTAAACTGAAAGAGAAAACATAAGCATAATCAACAGCAGGGTTGTCAAATATTAAGTGACTGGGGCTGCAGGCTTGCCTAGTGAAACACTGGGTGAACCACATCCTACAAGCTGTATGCTGTGTGGACTGGATGCTACACTGTGTGAGCTCCCTACCATAGCACCACAAGGTCCCCAACACATCATGCGAGACTTCCCTCCCTACTACCACATTACACAGGCCCCCAGCGCATCATGCCCCCACTTCCCACACCACCACACTGCATGGGCACCATTTAAGCCTCTGATGTGATCTGTAACCCCTGCTGTGCAGACATGACAAACCAAGCAGCCCCCTGCACACATGGATGATGCCATGTGCAGTAAAGTACCACTCTGTGCCCCACTTCTCCTTCCTACCATGTGGTAAGCAACTTCCTATCTCACTGCAGCAGCACAAATGCCACATGGCGTCCTCAGGTCTCCCTTGAGGACCCCATGTGGGGTTGCTTCAGCCCCATAGGCCACAGTGCTCTGCCCCACTTCCAGGGGTAGGGGCTACAGCAGAAGCTGAAGATGAGAGGGGCAGCCATAGGACTGCAGCATCCAGAGAACACAGAGGAGAGTACTGCCTGGACCAGGAGTCCAGGGACAGCAGTTTAAACCCTGGGGGATTGCATATAGCCCATTAGCTGCTAGTTGGACATCCCCGATCTAGTTTACAAGCAGTCTAGATCACAAAGGCTATGACAAAAAACTCCAGCCATGTTCAATAGTGTTTGCTGATAGTTAAAATATGCTCTAACTGTTTATGTTTTACACAGTCAGGGCTTACAGTCATGCATAAATTTAATTTTTTTTTCTTTCCTCAGGTAAAAGATTCACTTGCACTGAATTCAGAATCAATGATAAATATATACCAAGTTACATGACGTGAGAGAGAGAGAGTGCATGTGTGTGTTCATTTAAGAGATGGAATGGGATTACTTACTCAATTACCTGTCAGTATATTCAGTCACTGAATGTTAGTTGCTCTGTGCTTCTAGTGACTGAAATGACATTTCATTTCCAGAGGTGTAACCTTTTGCAGGCTGATCATTGTCATAAAAAAAAATGTAATTATGGAGTTGGGAAATTAAAGTCTAGATTAACAATATTTCATGAATTATGCAAATAATGCACTACAGACGTTTCACAATAGCTGTCTCTAAATAGATGACCTAGTCTTTAAGGGAAGGACTCAATCTAAAATATCATCGAAAAGGACCAATCTTAGGCAATGTATATGGAAAAAATGAAAGACAAAATAAAATAATATAAAGCATAATTAGCAGTGTCTTATTATTCATTCTAAAATATTATATTTGGTAAAAGAAAAATAGAAAACCTGTAGTGGAGAGGGGACTTTCCCTAGGTGAAAGAGAGTAAGTCACCATCAGCAGCACAATTAAAATTCTGGAGGCTTATACCTCCCAGGCCTGTACTAACATCATTAGCTTATACATATTCCTAAGATATCAAGAGAAAAATGATATCCTATGGCCTTTTGTTAATGTAAAAGCCTCCCAAAGCTTTGCATTCAGTTTGTAATATAACCTATGTATCAAAGTGACCTAAATCACACTATAATACTTTGATCCATAGAGGATCATTAATGCTCTCAAGAGTCAAGACTTAAACCTCTGTGGCTATGTTAATAATATATGGTGAAATGGAATAAGCTGGAGAACTGTATAAGTCCTGAATTAGCAACATAACTTATCACTCTAAAAAGATCATAGTGATAATAATCCAATTGAGCCAATGATACTAGTGAAATAATAGCTGTAAATTTAATTGAGAAGCAATTTTTTAAAAGGAGTAGCTAGTAGATGAAACCTCCATGGCTACTGCAGGATTTAAAAGCTAAATTTAAAAGAACAGACTGGAAATAAAATTACAGAGAACACAAACCAAATTCTTTACAGTCTTGCTGTTTCCTCAAGTTAAATGTGTAGCTTACAAAAATGCATTGAACATCTTTGAAATTCTGACAGATATCAAGTAGAAGCAGCTTCACTCCATCCAGATAACCTGAAGTCCTATTTCAAAACACATATTTTGGGTTCACTCATTGTTTGTAATGACAAGCTGCACTGCATTGTGCTTCACGTTAGTATAGGTGTCAGATCTGAAAAATGAGTTGATGAGTCTGATCTTCTAAAGATTGCACTTATACGCTATGAATAAATAATCCAATATGTTCAAAATTTAAAAAGTGACTATGTAAAAAATGACACTTTCTTCTGCTATGATTTCCAGATTTGGACACATGCCAAGACATGTAGCCATTGCATGAGTGAAAAGGTGTCTGAACATATGGTATCTCTTGTGTTTAAGTTTGAATCTATGCACTGAATTCCTTCAGCCTTCTGTCTGAAGTTTAAAATAGAAAATATATTACCTATATACAGCTGTGTAAGAAAGTAAATACAGCTGTGAGTACTTTGTTTAATTCCTGTGATGAGTTTTCAGTCTTAATTCTGTGTACTACCAAATAATGAAAGACATGGCTTTTTTTCTTGCCCCCTCTTCCCCAGTGTTTGTTGCCTCTTGCTACCGGCAACCACAGCAGCACAGTACTGCAGTCACAGTGGGTGCATCTACACATTCATTAATGCACAGTACTTACTGTGCATTTTGTTTAGTACTTGCTTAATGAAGTACTAACTAAATGTGCAGTAACTACATTTACTCTGTAGTAGCACCAGAGCCCTTTTTTTTTGTGGCGTTTACTGCGCAGTAGCCTAATAACACTATGCAGTAGAATTTTTGACTGGCACGCTACTACACGGTGTTATTTGGCTACCACGCAGTACGCATCTTATGTAGACATACCCAGTGAAAATTGAGAAATGCATTCATAGCTAAAGATGGAAAGACTAACAATGATATTAAGAGACTGAAAGTCCAGATAGGCAGCCAACTTGTCATATTTAAATAGAAGACTACTTTCTTTGGCAGTTCTAAAAAGTATCTAAGTGAGGAAGGTTTTTTGGGTTTTTTTTAAATGCAATAAAAGGGATAGAGAAAAAAAACCAGGAAGTGTGTAAACAGAAGTCTCTTGAAAAAAACTGTCAAAGTAGTCCGTGATATTAACAAAAAAAACCTAACAGCAAAGTGTCTTTGTGATGGATCAAAGTGAGCTCCAACTCACTTTTATAGCTCAAGTGATTGATGCAAAGTACCTTTCACACTGGCTAAAGGGTGATTTGGTGGGTGCCTAGAGACCCAAACTGAGAGTCCTTTGCTTTGACAATGGCTTTCGTGTAGTGTAGAAGGCCTTGCACAAATTTCCCACATAGGTACAAAGTGTAACAGTAGCCAGGCTGGTGGGAAGTTTGATGTGAGGTACTGAAGGAGAGGAGGTTAAATGAAGTGATAACGAAGGCAGAGATGACATTGATAAAAATGTATTTTATTAATAAAAATAAAGCCTCTTGATAGCATAGTAATGATGATAAAAGACATTTTTCCTTGGCAATAATCTGTTTTCCCTTGCTAAGCATTGATCACTAGGGAGCTGACTTATCATCATGTTAATATAAATGGAGCATTCTTTCTGATGCATCTTAATTGATCTATACCATCCAAATCCCATGCACACATTAGACAGCACTTGTATATATTCTTTTTAAAGACCTTTTAAAAAAAATAACATTCTCTGGTCTCTAGCTAGAAGCTGCTTTAATAAACTGTAGGAATGCAGTAAAACACTAGAACAAGTGTTACCCAGAGAAGTTGTGGAATCTCCATCCTTGGAGGTTTTTAAGACCCAGCTACACAAAGTCTTGGCTGGGATGATATAGTTGAGGATGGTCCTGTTTTGAGCAGGAAGTTGGACTAGACGACCTACTGAGGTGCCTTCCTAACCTAAAAGAGAAAATCGAGTAACTATTAACCATGGAAGAGACCTATGGACAGGTGTTCAATTCCAGTGCAGCAAATGGCTGGGAAATTTGTGATGCTGGAAAATCTGGCAAGAGAGGAAGCATACAAGTATTCCTGTCCTCTACCCAGGAAGCAACGAAGTCACCTCAAAGGTAGCTTTCCACCTTCAAGGCAGACAGGCTGTTTCCTTCCTGCCTCTGTCTGCAAGCAATGTACAGAAGGAAACAGAGAGGAAGGAATAGGAAGGAAGCAGAAGAGATATTTTTCCAGTGCACAGCACCGAGACCCAAAAGTGAATCTTCTCAGACCTGTGCATAGGGGCAGGAGGCAACACAACTAGACCCAGTCCCACTGTAGGATGGTCCATCTGGGCGAGATCCAAACAAAGTCCTTTGCTTCACCAAAGACCCAATCCCTCCCTCCCTCTGTACAGCTCCGGGTTCCCTGTGAGGTTTGTCCCTTTCCCCCAGGCCTTGAGCCCTGCAAGAATGTCTTTTCTCCCCAGAGGAAACAGAGCTATGCCTTGTAGCTGTGTATGGGAGCAGAAAGCTACCCAACACGCTGCTATGATGGGTCCAGCTGCAGGGAGAGACTCCCCACCTTAGCTCCTTTACAGACCACTGCTCCAGTCTGTGCATGAGGTGGGAACCAGATGCATCATGGGTTGAACCCTCTGAGGATTGGTTCCAGTCATGGGAGAATGCTCTCCAGGACATTCAGCATGGGGCGAATGCCCCTCCTCCACAGAGACCTGGGATGAGCTAGGTCTTTTCAGTGGCTGGGGGGTATTGGCACCTACAGTAGGGTCTCCATAGGCACTGCTGACAACTTACTCCTAGGCAGGCTATCAGGGAACCAGTGTTCTCCATCCTTCCCTTTACCTTGGAGGGAGGGAGAGAAAAGGACTGTGGGATACTGGTGATGGTTACTATCTGAGAGAAGTATGCTACTGTTTAAGTTAGTGTGGGAGCAGAGAGTTCTTGCTAGTTGTAAGTGTTCTAATGTCCCTGCACAAGAGCCAGTTGCCTTCCACAAGAAAGCCCTTTAATGGCTGTAAACTCACTTTTTGTACCAGGAGAAAGGTATCATAGATTCATAGATGTAGGGTCGGAGGGGACCTGAGCAGATCATCAAGTCCGACCCCCTGTCATGGGCAAGAGTGAATACTAGGCTCATACGACCCCTAGTAAGTTTGAGCTCATATGACCCCAGCTAGGTAGTTATCAAGGCTTCTTTTAAAGACCCCTAAGGTAGGAGCCAGTGTCACTTCCCTTGGAAGCTGGTTCCAGATCCTAGCCACTCTGACTGTTAAGTAGTGCCTCCTCCTGTCTAGCCTGAACCTACTCTCAATCAACTTGTGGCTGTTATTCTTTGTTACTCCAGGAGGTGCTTGGGGAAACAGGGTCTTACCCATTCTCCTCTGATCGCCCCTTGGGAATTCCAGTTCATAGCCTTTGTTTGTAAGCCTAAACATTTCTTTGTAAGCATACACTTCTCATTCCCATTTCAATACTTTTCCTTCTGTATTGAACTCAGACAAGGTAACCATAGCTACCCACCCTTTCTGTTTTTCTTGCTCATATCAAGAATTGTAGCAGGGGTTTAATTTGTCCAGTACAAGTTATGCTCCTATTGACTGAGAGGACCTACTTATGGTGAGTAGAGGCTTTTCTGCAAAATGACAGCTCACTCAGCTGTTGACAACTGTTACTAACAGGATGCTCATTTCTTTTGGACTTGATTAATTTAGAAGCTCATGGATGTGCTTTCCATGTGCATTAGATCCAGAAGCAGTTTACTCATGAATAAATTACTCATGAGTAAATGCTACCAGGCAGGCATGCACAAGTGGAAGGAAGTGTGAACAGGTTTGCTGCTAATGGCCCCAAACAGCTCCTGATTTCTGGGGCCCTGCAATGGGCCTATGCCATCACCAGGGGGAGCTCAAGGCTTCCCCGGGGTGCTAGCTCAGGAGCTGGCAGGGAGCACCTGGCCAGGAGACAGTTGTCTCCTTGGAGCCTGCCTGCTGCCAGGGAGGCGACAATGTTTCCTAGCCCAGCAGTAGGGAACTCCTGGCCCAAGGTCCTGATCAGGGGCAGGGGACTTAGAAAGAACTGCAAGGGAGGGGCAGGGGGCTGGGACCCACCCTACCTCAGCAGCTGTTTCCAAGCCCCATGCCTCAATCACCCAATCAGAGCATGGGGCTAGGACCTGCCCCTAACTGAAACAGTTCCCAGCCCCTACTCTGGGATCACCAGGTGGGGCCCGGAGAGCCTGTTCCCTGCTCAGCTCTGTGAGTGAGCAGCGAACTGAGTCTTCAGCCCCTGCCAGCAGGGAGATCCCAGTGCCAGCTACATGGTTGCAAGGCCAGTTCTGGGAAATCCTTATTTCTCAGCACCACTATAGAGCGAGAGTGTCAGAGACAGTGATCAGTTGGGCAATGTTTTATCGATACATCTACAGTGTTAAATCAATTTGGAAGCCTACCAGCATCCCTATCATAATTATAAAGTGAATTCTAAATACGTTTCATGAATTCATGAATACATTAATATGTTTTGCTGCTCCCCACAGAGACTACATCCCCCCCACAGGGGCCAAATGGCACCTGCAGGAGCTACCACCCTCCACTTACTCCCCCAGCCCCCTAGATTGCTGTCTCACCTGGCCCTATTGCCCGCTGGCTCCTCCAGCCCCCCTGATGACTGCACTGGCCCCAGTCCCCATTTGCACCCCAGCCCTGCAATGGCTGCTCCCCCACCACAGCCTCCGACACTTAAAAAAACCCCAACAAAACCTCTACTCACCCCAGGAGCAGGGACTGGCGGGCTCCAGGACCTACTGGCAGAGTCCCACCATGCAGCATGGGCCAGTGGGGGGGGCAGCAGGGCCTGAGCTGGGGCCTCTGAGGCTGTCACTCCACCCCGCGGTGTGCAGCAGGCCCCAGTGAGCCTGATTGCAGCTGGATCTGCCAGTGAGTTCAGGGTTTTATTTATTTATTTTATTTATTTCCTGGATGCTGGGGGGGCAGGTACTGAAGGAGGCTGTGGGGCAATGAGGGGGGGTATTGGGGGAATGGGGGGTAGATCCGGGTGTGGCAGGGATCAGGGGACTGGGGGGGGCAGGACCCAGCAATACAGGGATCAGGGGGTGTCTCTAGGGAGCGTCAGATGCTGCAGGAGGCACGTACGGGCTCATCTGGATATGCTCTCTGAGCCCTAATGCTTGGAAGCCTAATATATACTGTGGCCACCAGGCTTCAAATATCTGTTCTAGAGTGGCCTTCACCCTGGTGGCAAACTCCAGGCTCGTGTCTTTAACCTAGCAGGTGTCTCCTCCTTGACTTGCCTTCCCTGTTCTCGCCTGCCATGACTTGTTGGTTCTTCAGTGGACGGGGTTGGTCATTGGGTCTGCTCGGTGGCCTGTGGTTCACCCAGCGGTCATTCACGGGTCTCTGCCACCCCCACACCTCAGCTTCATGCCCCCTTATGTGCGTTGTTCTTCCGTCGGCCTCGTCCCTTTCTGTGGAGTTGTGTCCCACTGCTTGTCACCTGTTACGACGGTTCGCCAATGCGGGCCTATTCTCCCTGCTTCCCCTATCTCCACCCCTTCTGCCAGGGAAACACAAAGAAAATCTCTGAGGCTCTTCCTCAGCCCTGTTCCTTGGGGATACTCACTATACCCTCCACTCCTCAACCCCTTCACATGAGGAAACAGAACAGAAAATCATCAACAAAACATTAAACGGTGGACCACTTCCTGATGTGGCTACACCCCGCTCCCTCACTTCTCCTCCCCTTACTCTAGCTCGGGGATGCTTCTCCTGCTGCCCGTCGCCTCTGTGATTTCCTCCCACTCTGTTGTTGAACCAGCCAGGACTGGCGGCAGTACCCACCCTGACTGTACCCACCCTGGGGCTTTCCTCAGGGTCCTCCCCTTTGGCATGGCACCCCTCTCACCCTGGTCAACCCAACACTCCCACCTGGGATCTTGTCGAGGCTCTGATTCATCCCTGTGTCCTCTTTCAAGCTCGGGGTCTGTGCCACTCATCCCTTTCATCTCTCGCTGCTAGTGGGATGCTCTGCCCAATGCTGCTTCAGTCCACCCCTGGCTTGTCGGGCTCTGTGGGCCTCGTGGGGAAGGTCTTCTTCCCTCTCAGTGGCAGCTGTAGCCCCTTTTCCCCCCTGCTCTCTCCTTCCTCCTTTCCATGGCATTGACCACCATTTTTATTCCCGCCAGCTGGTGCTTATGGCTGACATCACCGGCCAGCCTTAATTGAATAAAGAAGCAGCTGATGAGCCGTGTGGGCTCTTCCTTCCACCCCTGCTGTGCTGCATCTCCCATTGCCGGTAAGTACTTATTATTATCTCTTCCCTCTCCCTTCCTGGGGCATATACTAAAGCAAAATTTTAATAAAATAGCTAATATTTTGTCAGCCTCTCAAGAAACTGTTCTACATGCCTATGTCCGTCCCCCCTTCTTAATAATCAGGTTAATTATAAGTGACCTTTTTTTTCTTTTCTTTTCCCTTTTAAACCAATGGGTGCATCTACATGTGCTCTTTACTGCAGCTGACTAATTAGCTCCACTGTAAAGCAGCACCATCTATGTATGTGGCCCAATTCAGCTGCAATGAACTAATTAACTCTGCTGTAGGTTAGTGCTGTCCAGGACAAGTACTATCCTATGCCAGCATTATTTAATGCACCACAATGCATATGTAGATGATGACCAGGGTTGGGTGGGACCTGAGGGTGCCAGCTAGCCCCACACTGTAGCACCATCATGCCCCAGTCAGCCCCTCTGCAGCACATTGAGCCAGGGTGGGCAGCACATTGAGCCAGGGTGGAGTAGCTCTGGGCTGGCAAGCTGACCCCCCTGGACGTCTTGCCAGCTGGGGCTGTGCCAGCACAGCTTAACCTGCTGCAGTCCTGGGTGCATGTGTAAATGCTCTGGCCAGGAGCAATAAACTCTGGTATGAACTTTATTGCAATTTATTCAGGCACATTAAGAGCATATATAGATGCACCCAATATTTTCTTTCAACCAGATTTACAGTAACATTGAAGCTCATGACTTCAGAAGTTTTTGAATTAGCCTCATCTTTTTAAAGCCCCTTGCTAGCCAATAACAGATGAGCCATCTGCATTATTTAAATGAATACTGCTTAGTACCATAGTTCTTCTCCTCAAAGTGGGTGGTAACTACAGAGGAACTGGATTCTAGTGTGCAGTTGCATCGTGTGGCAAAAACCAAGCCAAGACACTACTGCACAATTTTATTTGGCTACTGCACAGTAGTGTCAGTTAAAAGGTGTTTGCTGGTAACTCTGGTTACTGTGCATTTTTTTAGTACTTGCTTATACAAGTACTAAATTAATGTGCAATAACCATTGAGCAGTAGCATCTCATGTAGACACGTCTAGTCTTCCTCAAAATCTTCTTGCATGTTTGTCTTGATGCAAGTTCTTCACTCCGTGTCTTCCCTTATGTCTTATACAATGCTGAGACACTGTCAGCACTTGGCAAGGTTATTCTTATATCATTATAGACCAGACCACTAAACAGACTGGGTTTTTTGTTGGGTTTTTTTTTTGGCACGGTGGGGGTAGTTTGGAAGGGCACAGAAACTCTTGCTGAGCTGTAGCCTTTTGGTGGAGGTGCAGAAAGTTATTCTGTGAGGAAACTATTTTCACTATATCTTCACTATCCTGCCCCTTGATTCTGTATCCAAAATGAATACTTTCTTCCTTGCCCCTAAATTCACATAGTGACATTAGGGAAGTTCAGTTCCTGAAAGCTTTATGAATAGCATCAGCACGTTTTACTTCATAACAATGGACATCTTTAGGAAGCCAGGAAGAAACTGCCAGTAGTATGAGGACACATCTACAATATTGTAGTAAATAGCCCTTTTACATACCTGGCCCACCTCTCTCCACCCATAGGCATTTCCTTACTTTGTTTTTAGTGTAGCAAACATGGCACAGATGTTGTACTCTATCAGCTTTACATTAATACGATATTTTTCATTGGACTAGTTAGGATGGAAGAAAGGAAACAGCTTGTGAAAGAGAATCTGTTCCTATGTACTTTCCTTGCATTTTCAGGAACTCTTTCAAAACCACTATACTTCTACAGTCTGTAGATTTATTGGTATTTCCTGTGAGTAAGACCTAGACTTAAAACTTCCCTGATTGACATCTGGATGGCTTTACTGATAATCCAGTATTCTGGAATCATACTAGGAGTGGTCTCAGATGCTAGTGGTTTAGTAGAAAAGGCAAAATCATGGAGGCGGAGGATGAAATTGATGTTTATTTCTTTTCTCTGCAGGGCCATGCAACCAAGGAAGAAGCACCCCAGGAGGTTCCCTCCATTGCAGAGTGGCAGATGGTCATCTCCAGAACCAGGGCTGCTCACAACTTAACAGTACCAGTTTCTCCAGTCCGGCTGGAAAACAAGCACAAGGCCCTGGCAACACTGGAAGAGAAGAAAGGAGAGGAGGCAATCGGAGAGGAGGCAACTCCATGCTGTCCATGATCCAAGCAGGCCAAAGGAGCTAAGCAGTCCAGGAGGAAAAAGCATTGAGTGATCGTCATAGGTGACTCCATCCTGAGAGGTACAGAGGACCCCATCTGTCGCCAAGACACTTCGACACGCAAGGTCTACTGCCTGCCCGGAGCAAAGATTCAGGATGTGACAGGGATGATCCAGGCCATGATCCAGCCCACCAATTACTACCCCATAGTCCTAATCCATGTGGGTACTAATGA
Source organism: Crocodylus siamensis (assembly GCF_052110815.1). Classification (NCBI taxonomy): domain Eukaryota; kingdom Metazoa; phylum Chordata; order Crocodylia; family Crocodylidae; genus Crocodylus; species Crocodylus siamensis. The sequence goes on along the minus strand of NC_143396.1, from coordinate 85,860,603 downwards.
TGCAGCCAGGAGAAGCCCTGATCACCTGATGGTGGACTACCATGCTCTGGGGGATGTGCTGAAGGAGATAGATGCACAGGTGGTATTTTCTTCTGTCCTACCAGTAAGTGGACGTGGAAAAGGACATGAGACCTGCATCACAGGGACCAACTGGCGGCTTTGGGAATAGTGTCTTGAGGCAGGGTTTGGCTTCCTCGACAACAACCCACACATCATGATGAGAAACATGCTCAGATGGGATGGGCTCCACCTTTCCCCTAAAGGTAAATGTGTGTTCTCTTCTAGGGTGGCAGACCTCCTCCAGCAGGCTTTAAACTAGGCTCATCAGGGGAAGGGGAAGACGAGGGCGGAGGAAGCCTTGGACCATGAAACCAAGCAGCACCCACAAGTACAGCCCAGCCTAGACCGATGAGCAGAGCATATACCCAGGTAAACAACAGGTGCCAGGGCAATGCTGATATTGGTGGAGGGGAGGGCAGTGCACACATCCTCAGGAGGCCTCAAATGCTTCTACACAAATGCTTGTAGTATGGGAAACAAACAGGAGGAACTTACCCTCATGCTAGCTGACACCAACCCAGACATAGTGGGACTCACAGAAACGTGGTGGGACCCAATGCATGACTGGGTGGTGAATACCAAGGGCTATCGGCTGTACAGGAGGGACAGGACAGGACAGTGAGGAAAGCTGGGGGTGTGGCGCTCTACATTAAGGAGGAATAAACATCCTCATCAAGTAGCCCAGGGTCAGAGGAGGGGCACACTGAAGTGCTCTGGGTTAGATTACAAGGCAGTGGAGGGGAAAGAGACTTAACAGTGGGGGTCTACAACAAGACCACCCAACCAAAGGGAATTCTTAAGTCAGTTCATGGAAGTAGTCAGGTCAAAGGACGTGGTCATCATGCGTGACCTGAACTTTGCACACAACTGCTGGGAAGAGCAGTCAGCCAGGTCTGGCTGCTCACGTTGGTTCCTAGCCAAAATACAGGACCTCAGTCTAACCCAGGAGGTGCACAGCCCTACCAGGGGAGACACCTTGTTGGACCTGGTGCTGGCCACGGGTGACAACCTGGGGGGGTGCTGTAGATGCTCGACCACCTGGGCGACAGTGATCATCACCTGCTGGAATTCATCATCCAGCAAAGGCCTGAAGCAAGGCAGCAGCCCTAGATTTCAGGAGGGCGGACTTCAATGAGAATAGTCGGGGAGGCAATAAGGAGAATAGTCGGGGAGGCAATGAGGTCCCGGAGGGGAGGGGAGTCAGGTGTCCAAGAAGACTGATCGCTTCTTAAGGATATGATCCTCCTAGTCCAAAGGGAGGTAATCCCAACACGGATCAAAGGGAGCAGGAGGGCACAAAAGCCCCCATGGCTCACCAAAAGCATCCGAGAATGTCTCCTAGCTAAAAGGGAGGCGTACATCGTCACCAGGGAGGATTATACTGTGGTTGCTCGGGGATGCAGGGGGATGATCAGGAAGGCCAAGGCAGAGATGGAACTGGGACTAGCTACCCAGATCAAGAAGAACAATAAGTCCTTTTTTAAATACATAGGGGGCAAAAAGAAGGTACTGGGTAACATGGGGCCCCTGCAAGACATGCTAGGAAATCTGGTCATCACACCAGATGACAAAGCTAAACTATTTAACGACTTCTTTTTCTCCATTTTCCTGAGCAGCCCTCCTACTGGGCCCCCCTCAGGCCCCAGGGGAGGCACACCTTGTCCAAGGGGCAGTGAGGATCTAGTCAAGGAACTTCTGGAGGGACTGGATATAATTAAATCAGCTGGTCCAGAAGATCACCACCCCAGACTGCTGAGGAAATTAGCAGGACCCCAACATGGCTTTATGAGCACTCGTGGTGCTCTGGTGTGGTGCCAGAGGACTGGAAGAGGGCCAACGTGGTTCCCATCTTCAAAAAAGGGAGGAAGGAAGACCCAGGAAACTATGGGTCAGTTAGTCTTACCTCAATCCTGGGCAAGCTTTTTGAGAGAATTATCCTGGCACATGTCCACTAGGGGCCAGCGGGAGAGGTTATGCTTAGAGGCAACCAATACAGGTTCATTAGAGGCAGGTCCTGTCAGACCAACCTGGTGGCCTTCTACGACCAGGTCACCAAATCCTTAGATGCTGGGGCAGCAGTGGACGTAGTCTTTCTAGACTTTAGGAAGGTCTTTAACACTGTCTCTCACACCATTCTCATGAAAAAACTGGGGGACTGTGGCATCGACACCTACACAGTTAAATGGGTCACTAACTGGCTGGAGGGCCATATCCAGAGAGTGGTGGTGGATGGGTCATTTTCAACCTGAAGGGATATGGGCAGTGGGGTTCTGCAGGCCTTGGTACTCAGGCCTGTACTGTTCAACATCTTCATCAGTGACTTGGACAAGGAGGTAAAAAGCACCCTGTTCAAATTTGCTGATGACACTAAGATGTGGGGGGATGTGGGCATGCTAGAATGGAGAAATAGTCTGCAATTGGACCTAGACAGGTTACAGGGGTGGGTGGATCAGAATAGGATGGGATTCAACACTGACAAGTGCAAGGTGATGCACCTGGGAAGGAAGAACCAGCACCATACCTACAGGCTGCGGAACTCCCTTCTCATCAGTACAGAGGCAGAAAAGGATCTTGGAATCATCATTGATGCCAAGAAGAATACGGGCAGGCAGTGTGGGGATGCAGTCAGGAAGGCGAACCTCACCTTGTCATGCATCCACAGATGTATCTCAAGCAGATCCAAGGAGGTGACCCTCCCCCTCTATGCGACACTGGTCAGGCCACAGCTGGAGTACTGCATCCAGTTCTGGGCACCGCACTTCAAGAGGGATCTGGACAACATGGTGAGGGTCCTGAGGAGGGTCACTCGCATGATCAGGGGCAGCAGGGCAGACCCTATGAGGAGAGGCTACAGGACCTGAATTTGTTCAGCCTCCACAAGAGAAGGCTGAGGGGGGATCTAGTGGCCTGTTACAAACTAGTCAGAGGGGACCAGCAGCATTGGGGGAGTGACTAGAAGTAACGGTCACAAGCTGGCAGAAGGTAAATTCAGATTAGACATCAGGAGGCGCTAGTTCACTGTCAGGGCACCTAGGACCTGGAACCAACTTCCAAGCGAAGTGGTGCTGGCTCCTCCCTTGGGGGTCTTTAAGACAAGGCTAGACAAACACCTTGCTTGGGTCCTTTGACCCCAGTGCTCTTTCCTGCCACGGCAGGGGGTCAGACTTGATGAGGTCTGCTCAGGTCCCTTCTGACCCTACAAACTATGAAACTATAGTTGCCATCTACATCTACCATTGTGTATTAAATTTAACAATTTCACTCTCTCCTTGGTGCTTATGCATTTAAAATATTTATAGAAAGTTATAACATCTTATATACATTATGGAATGTTAAACTCTCTTTCTTTGATTTAAAAAACACATCAGGAAGCCAGAATAATGAGAAATATGATGCATAAGAGTAAGATAACAGTTATCTAAACTGCATATTTTCTTAAGTTTCCTAAATTCCTCTCTGGCCCCTGGTGACATTCATTTCAAAACATGATGGGGGCTGATCTGCTGTCCCAACAATCACACTTCCTACCATGCTGCGCATGTATGGCAGGAGGCATGATTGTAGGATGGGGGATCAGACCCCCAGTTATGCCATATTGTCCATACAGGTGAAGTTTGTGATCATGAAATGGGGATCCCCCTGCGCCGGCAAGTATCAAGCCACTCAACTGATCAGTGCTCCCAGCCTTGGGGATGCATTGGAGCAAAGGGCTATGGTGTGCCTTGAGCTTGGGAGTGGTTGCACCCTTGGCTTTGATGCTCCTCCAGAGATGGGATTGGCAGTCAGCTGATTTGGGCTCCCAGCTTTGGAGGCACATTAGAGTCAAGGGCTCTGATGTGCCCCCAAGCCTGGGAGCCCTGGTCAGCTGATCAGCTAAGCCACATGTCCAATTTAAGGCATAATGGTAACCACCCAAAAAGATATTACACATATTTTGTGTAAGTTCTATTCACTGTTTTATAACATGATTCATTGTATGAACCTTTGGCCAGGTTACTACTTAAGATGCGAGTCCAGCCCATGGGCCAGATCCAGCCCACTAACTGATTGGATCTGGCCAGCAGGTAGAAGGCAGCCAATTGATTGAATCTGATCTGTGAAAGCCTGTGCCATTTCCTTCTCTACCTTGCCAACCAATGGCCTTGACCCTGGACAGCATGCATAGATTTCCAGTGGGGGTGTTGCCAATGCAGCTGCAGCAGCTGCCTGAGTACTGATTGGCTCCCTGCACCTCCAGCAGCTCCTCCTCCTCCTGCCTCTGCTGTGCCACTCTGGGCAGCATATAGTACTGAGAAGTAGCAGCAGCAGCTGTGGGGAACTGTGTTGGGCATACACCCAGACGGGCATGGGGAGAGCTGCAGCCCCATCCTCTCCAACCTGATTCAGAATGTGATACCCAGTATGCATCCCCATGGCTGCTGCCACTGCTTCCCAGCACCACTTGCTTCTTGGAACAGTGCACCAGGGACAGGAGGCAAAACCACTGAGAAGTACCTGGGCAACTGCAACCACATAAGGAGCAGCCCTGCCAGGAAGCTGCGCATGCTCTCCAGGGCTGGGGCTGGGACTGGGGCCGGGGGTGGGGGTGGAGGCAGGGGTGGGTATGAGGTGGGTGTGAGGAGGAGTGTGGCTTGGGATGCTCTTGACAGAAGTGGACAGGGCATGGTCATATTTGTAAAACCATGGGGGCAGCTGTGGGCTGGACGTGGGGGGAGGGAGGGCGCTGGGCTGCACCTGCATTGTACTGCCTGACTTGGGAATGGCCTGTCTCCCCTCCCTCTCTCCCATCACTCCAGGCTGGCTCCCAGGGTCTAGTTCACAGGCAGCCTTCCCCCCGCCCCTACATGCACCCCTCCTGTGCCCCCACCCCACACCCTCCCCCCACCTCCCTCCACACACACACATTCCAACTCCCCACATCCTCTAGCCCCATGACACAAAATATACAAATGGCAAGAGTTTATTTTTAGCTATTATGCAATCACCTGTATATACATTACTAAAAAACCCCATAAATCAGGACAAAAATAAATTTTGAAATAAAATTAAAATATCTGGTTTGAGTTTTTTAATCTATAATTTGTTAAAATGTCATTTTCTTGACAGCTCACTAAAACTTCTTAAGCAGCCCTCCAACTGAAATAATTGCCCACTCCTGGTGTAAAAACACTATGAAACTACTATAATTTGCAGCTTTTTGCTTGCCACTGCAGTTTATGGCTGCACCCATATTACCATCACAAAAAGAGAAAAAGTACTTTTCAAATTAAGACTTGTACCATTATCTATATTAATTAAGAAACACTTGTTGTGTAGGTCAAAATTATGAATATTTAATGCTGAGTACAACCACTAATCATGTTTGAAAAACACAGAGCTAGCTGATGATCTTTTGCACTGTCATTATGGGCACGTAGAACATTAGGTTTTAATTGGGCAGTGATGAGTGCCAGGAAGGAGGAAACTTGTCAAAAAGAACCAGTTAATTAATTTTACCAGATGTGACAAAAATACAAATAAGTTCAGTATTCACATTTAAAAGACTAAGCACGTAGTACACTATATTCCTATGCTACATTTGGTGGTGTAGTTGTTCAGTTTTCTTGAAATTTTCTTGTATTGTTACAACAGGTAGAAGTTTCCAGACCACCTCCAAGTGTGGACAAAAAGAAAGGGATTGTGGTCATGACAACCACAATGTGTCTGCAGCCTCCAGAGACACCATGACATGTAGGTAAAGTATGTCTCTTATCTTACTTAAACACATACTGCTTTGCAACAAATCCTGTAACAGCTTTGGACCCACCACAATTATTTTGGATTCCTAGATGGAAATGTTATAGTAACATGGATAATACTTTATTATTAATGGTAAGAACATGATTTATCATGGTGCTATTCCAGAGCCTCATTGGGTTTTTTTTTTAAATTACTGGACAGGCATACACAGCTGTTAGAGTTGAAAAGTATCATAACTGATACTCTTGACTTTATACATTTTGAAAAACAATTCATTATTTGCTATATGACACTATACTATTTTGGGATATCAGTGGACCTAAAAAGGCCAGTTTTACCTAACATAAGTTGTTACAGTTATGAATTACAACAGTTACAGGCAGTTCTAAATTAATTCTAATTCATCCAGACTATTGTAAATACTGAGGTTATAAATTTGCAATTAATTTGGTTATTTAAGGTAGACATGTTTTTGAACTCTACATTGCTTTGAAACTTACAGTGGAATTAACTGGATGCAAAAATATAGCATGGTCTTGCCCCATATTCTCCATTTCAGCCTTACTACACAGAGCAGAGGGAAGCACACATGTACATAAAGTAAAGTGGCTTAAAGCTCATGTTTCTACAGTCTTGATCATGGTGCTACTGTTTTCAGAGCTTCTGTAACGTATGCCAGCTCTCAGTAACAGAAAGGAGTTAAAACTGAAGCCAGAAATTGGCAAAGTAAAAGGGTATCACAACCATGCTATTGCCTTCCATCCCTCTTCTCTTAGCATCAAAAGGAGGAGGTAAATACCAGAAGAAGTAGATCTGCTTGAAACTTTTACATAGAAAGTTGTTCAAAATATGATCCTTAAAATCAAAAACAACAACAACATTGTTTATCAGAATTGTTTTCTTGAAATGTTAAGTTACCAAAGCCCATATTTCTTACTGGCATAAAGGTAATTATTATGATTTTCATAAAAAGTGGTTAAATACCCAGAAAAAGGGGTGGAGGGCGTTTTAAATACTTTCTCCTTGAAAAGTCTTTTTCCATTGTAGGTAGTTTCATTAACTCACATAACCCATGTATTTACAGATATAAGAGGAAAAGTTGGATATATTTTCATTCAAACTGATGGAAAGTTGGGACTACAGAACAGCTTTGGAGAAAAGGGTTGTTATATGCCTTCCTGAAACTTGAAAGGAACACTTTTCCTCACAGTTTTAAGATAAGTTATTTCATTGTCTACCTTACTGTGTCACTCAAGAAATGGGTGTACGTGAAGGCCTTTTATATTCACAGCTTGCACTAAGTGTTGAACTTCCCTCCTGATCAGGTCCCAAAAATCCGTATGTTGTGTTGATCATTTCTAGACTAAATTAAAGGACTTAATTCTGCCTGGTTAAATGTGGAATCAATCCTTGTTTATTCAATATATGTTTCCTCTTGCTTCCCAGGTTACTTCTCTTGCCCAATGAAGGCAAGAGGCCTGAGTCCTGACTTTCAAAACTACAAACAAGTCTGAACCAACTACACCAACTTGATTTCTGTCCATGACAGACAACAATGCAACTGCTTTTCCTCCGAAACCAATGTAGCTTAGAAAAGCTAGGCTACAACCTGAGAGCATTTATACACATGATCACGCCGCACATTTTAAAAAGCATTTGTATATGACGTGCATTTCACTGTTTATACAAATGTATGTGATGCAGCACGAGGCACGTCAGCTCATGTATGGAGCAGACTCAATTAATTGAGTCTGTTCTGATGTGCTGGATCTCCAGCATGTCGGAGCAGACAAACATACGTGTAGAAATGCCCCGAGAGCCGCAGAAGGAAAACAAACAAACAAAAAGCGAACAACAACAAAAAAGCCATTCCTTCCATAGACCTTTATTATCACAGGTCTGACCACTTTCAAAGTATGCTGTTAATACTGCCTTTTCAATTTTCCCACCACAGCTGAAAAAAAAATATCATAGGAACCATTATTGAACGTGTGAAGTTGATCTTTTTTTTCTATTTAGTAATCAAATATTATAATGATAGGCATTATAGGAAGAAGGTGAGAAATTGTAGATTTACTCAAACCACGTCATAATGTGGCTTGAAATGCTGTACTTTTGCCCTACTTGAATATAAAAATACCATGTAAAACAACTCAGACCTATTAAGTTTCTTTCGTATTTTACTTGAGTGCTTGCCAATATTCATCGTAAATACAATAAAAATATATATTTAAAAAAAGAATTGGGTGGGCCATTTTTAATTTTGGACTGTAGACCTAGAACTGACAAGCAAAAACAAGACAAAAAAAAGAAACAAGGCATACGGGTAAAGGAGCTAGTTAAAAATCACACTTTTCTAAACGTTGTTTTTTAAACCAACATCAGTTATAAAAACTGAGAGATTAGAGTGCAAAAATTTTACTTTCATTTCTTCATTCTATTTATCTTTATTTTTGACAGAACTGTTTTCCAAGCTTGTTTCTCCAAAGTTAATATATTTTTCCTGTTATCTGTCCGTTTCTTCCATGATAAAACATTTGATAAAAGTTTTTTTAAAATTAAGAATGTAATTACAAAATTGGCAGGGAGGCCTTGAACAATCATAGTATCTGAAACAACATTTATTTTGTTTTTAAAATCAGACAATTTACATACGTCTTTATATATGTGGAAGGAATTATCCTTCGGTAGAGCACATTGATTTCATGGGACTAGCTATGTTTTCCACATTCTCAAATCATCAAGGTAACTGAAAAGGATAACTCAAGTTGAAAATATAAAAACAAAGTAACAGCCAAGTAGCTTATGCTTCCTAGTGCCTAGGACATGATGCAAGGGCCTTAAAAATTGGAGGAAAGAGGAATCATTATAGAATTCCTTTTATTTATTCTACCACAATTGCTGCCACTTACCTTTAGCTTTGAATCAAATGGCAAAGTTATTCTCTTCTCAGACAGCCAACATTAAAAAAAAAATGTTCCTAATCTAAAAAACACATACATGGTATGAGAAGCAATGATAAAAACATTTAGAATGGCAAAATAAATTTTAAACATGCCTCAGATATACTAGAACACTCAACAAATATTGGTAATAGATACTATACTTAATTACAGGGATTATTACAGGTAAGAAATAGAGGACTGTCTAAATTCTTTGCTCATGACTGATTGGAAATGCCAAGATATTAAAACTGTAATCTTTGGACAAACACAGTTTATTCAGGGGATTACATCTTTTTGCTTTTATCTTTTATCATGTGTGTGAAGGGTACAAATGCTATATCCATCTTCCAGACTTGACAAAGATGAAGATATTAGTCTTTTAATCTGCCTCCACTCTGTTCCCTCACTCCAGTAAAAAATCTGTCTAGGGAGGTGGACTGAAATATCATCTCCAACACAGAAGTCCTTCTATATTGATACAGGTGAACAGATCCAACTAAACTTTAAGAAGCATTTGAATAGTTGGGCAAGCCAGATATTTCGTTCCTCAAGCAAGCTTTGTAATTTCACAAGTTTTAGTGCAAGACAAGGAATGTGTGGTTTACTTTTATTTTGCTGTTCTTTCTGTTGATCTCTAAATTACAGTCCCTTTTAATTTACTTTAAAAAAATCTCAATCTGAACATGTAGATGTGGTAATGTTGTCATAGCAATAGACAAACTGCTGCTTTCAGTAAATCAGACCACTTCAGAAGACTCCAGGTATAAGATAAGTGTTCATAAAGCAGCATCTAGCAAATGCTCTTAATGTATGCCAAGTTTGATGTAAATAGTTTATTTATTCGCTCTGATATAAATTGAACTGAATCAGTCATCGAGATATACATCATACAAACAGTTGTTATTACTAAGCAGGAGTTTGGCAATCATTTTTAATATTATACTTTGGCATAAGTAAAAATAGAAACAATATATTTTATACAGTTCACAGAAGAACGATGAATTTTAAAGACATGAAGGGTTTTTTTCTCACCCCAGTGCATCTACTTAAGGACTTCTTCACTTGAAGTATTGTGTTATAGCACAATAAACAAGCTTGTCCACACCTGGAAGTAATTGGGATGTGAATTAACAGAACACAGGTTAATTCCCATTAATCCCTGTAGCTAGAAACAGACATCAGATCACGTTCCGCAGACATCTACAGATGTCACTAGGTGCTGTGCCCTGACTTGGGGTGTGCCTCCAAGCAAGAACCCCCGCCCCCACTTGCAAACATGCTCCCTAATTTGTGGACCAGGGGATTGCCCCAGTGCATGCCTGCAAGCACCGAGGGAGGAACTCCCAGAGGGTTCCCCGCTTCCTCCTTGCAGACACATGCCCTGTGTTGGGGTGAAGCCTTGAATTACCCCCTTGTCCAGATATGCCCTGGAGATCCTGGCATAAACAGACATTAATTCCAATAAAGCAGCCCAAATGATCACTCCCTCCTGTTATGGCCACAAATTTAAGCATTTGTCATGCCACAGAAGGTATGGATGTCTGTTTAGTCTTACTTTGTGCCACCATAGCAAAAAATATAGTGTCATAAAGAAAATGTCTGTTTCTATCCTGTGTGGATTAAAACACAGTGCAAAAAGGCCCTCTTGGGGTTTATGTACAGGGGTAATTTAGGGAGCAGTAAGCTAGGGGTGCATTTTCAGCACACTAATACACTAGCTCTTTATGTGGACATTAGCCAGTTGCCTTCAAGAGCCTGACACAGCTCCCCCTTGCGCCACCACCACCACCTCCAAGGAGCTAGGGGGAGGGGAGGTGAGGCCAGCTCTGCTGGCTGTGCCTCCCTGTCCTGTCTGCTCTGTTGCCACTGCCTCCAGGGAACAGGGCAGGGGGGTGAAGCCAGCCCCTGTGTCCCCACTATCATGGTGGCACCACGCCACCACCTCCTGTCTAAACATTATATTCACACTCTGATTGGTTGTTTCCATCAGCCAATCACAGTGTGACTAAATCCTTATGGATAGACAGAGACCAACAGACAGAATATGGCTTTTATAATATTAGAATTCTTAGTGCACAGAGACATAATGCATTTTATCCCAGAATTGTTCACAGAGAGAGTTAGTATGGGACAACTTGCACAGTATGAATTAATTCCACACTAATTTACCCATATAGACAAACTCTTAGAAACTAAACTGTTCTTTTTTGGAGATGTTTCTTAGAATGTATTGGAGATGAGATAAGATTCTATAGAAATGAAATGGAGCTCTATAGACGCTACTATAAAAACCTAAAGAATCTAACAGAATGGTATTCTTTCTGTAGGTTTTTTAACCAACTCCTAGAAAGGAATATAATACTCTATTACATTTTATAGGATGGCTAACAAAGCCTTTAGGATTTTTCCATAAAGAATTGAACTTTAAGGATTATGCTTTGAGCAGCCGGTGTGGTAAATTAGCTCCCAGTGGTTACCATTAGAGTAAATGGGCACTGCATGACTGATTCTTAGCACACAGCAGCTGAAAACTCACTCACAGTAAGTTTTGATATGCATCAACCTTTACAGCTACTTAAAATATGTTGTACAGAGGATATATCTGCTGAGCAGATTACATTTCATTCTCTGCAGCTGCTGTAATCCTAAAATGCCGCAGAACTATTTGGAATGTAGAGAAAGAATGAGAGAATGTGCATGGGATGCCTAAGTGTTGCTTACACCATAGTAAAATAGAGGTGGCACTAGTTCAAATGCGAGAAAGACATGTTAATGCGCATTAGCTTAATTTAAAGCACATTAAAGGCATGCATCTACACATAGAGCTTTCTGTCAATAAAACATCAACTTTTAGATAAGGAGCTCACTGCAGATATATTTGTCTTCTGTTGAGAGAGACTTAAGAACAAGAGGCAGAAAGCTAAACTTTAATGTTCATCTCTTCTTTTATGTTGTGATGCCTTACTTTCAGGCTCAGTAAGCAAAACATCAAGCTTTGCAAAAGAAAATTCTTTTTCAGTTTTTTAATGGTTCCAGGTCAGAAAACAAGGCAAAAGGCAGAAAGTATAGCTTTGCTTTCTAAAAAAATGTGTAGAAAAATCTCTTCTATCTCTACAGTCAACTGCTTTTAGGGTCTAGGGACAGAAATTACACATAAACTGATATAAGTGATTGGAAACATGTTCAAATCTATAATACAACAGAAGCTCAGTGCACACAGACTGCTTTAAAAATGGCCAAAATGGTTTAAGATAAATCTGGATAAATGTAGTATGAATCTTAACTGGTTTTGGTTAAATTGGTTTAGTGAACTTCTGTCCCAGATCCCCTCCAGATTCAATTTAACTCATAGTCCCTCAGCATCCCAGAATGCTTTGCACCTTCCCTGTAACCCCACCCTGTGGGTGGGCTAGCCTTGACTCAAGCTGTCTGCTCCAGTCAAGCAGGGGGTTGTGCTCTAGCACCTTCCCCTCCCCAATTTGTGGCCCGGGCCACTACAGACATTTAAGTAAATGTCTATTCACTTACTTATTGGCTCAGTCTATGCAGCTTACACTAACCTGTGAAGATTTAATCAATTCAGCCTCAGACTTTTTACAGTTTGTACTTAGTCAGGGAGTCCTGACTTACACCTTGTTGTTGGCTGGCAGTATTTTAGAAATAGTTTAATACATGGAAATTCTGTTTCTCTTAAGCACAAGAATACATTTGTATAAGGACCAGTTTAAAAGAAATATACAGATAAAAACTGACAAAATTCTTTGGTCTGTAGAAACATCTCAAAGAAGCAAAACATGATGTAAGAATCTTTACTGTGTTGTGAACTGGTTGTGAGAGCTCTGTCAGTACCTTCAGCATCCCCATTCAAGTGAAATGAAGGGAGGGCATATGACAACAGCAGTACAAGGAAAACATAGGCTTTTCAGCTCAGTGCCTGCATTGGGAAACTAGAAAATACATCAATCAGTTTCAGAAACAATCAAAACAGATCATTATTGTGGTTTTTTTGGTAAAATAAATAATAATAATAATCATTAAAATAATTCATTTTGGGTTAAAACAAAATGTTTTGTGTCATTCAGGCTACTTGGCTCTTTTCTTTTTCTGGTTTTTATCTTTTCACTTATAATTTAGTCTTTCTTTTTTTTACACAGAAATGCTGTTTCTAAAGGAAACACTGAAGAATTTCATTCAGAAACACTAACCTATACTAGTTTTATACTTCTGATAAGGTGTAATATTAAGAACCTTTTTAAATGTTTCAGTTGTACATAGTAACTGAATTTGACCCAAATTTATGAATAGTTTTGATTTTCTTGAAACTCAATTTTTCTTTGCATTTAATATTTGATTCTTTTTTTTTTGCCCTGTTCTAGGTACATGTTCTAGACCAGGGATTGGCAACATTTTTGGCCAAGGTGGCAAAGACACTTGTCACCTTGACTTGTAATTCATTGGTGTGCCAGGCGAAGATGGTAAGGGAACTGCAAGAGGCATGATCTTTGTTGTGGCAGTGCAGCCCTGGCCCCTTCCCTGCCGTCCACCCTGAGGCACACATGCCAAGTAAAATGGCTTTGCATACCATACTCTGGCACCATGCATACCATACCATGTTCTGGTGGCTGCCTCCCCTGTTCTAGAAGATGGGATATGACAGGGAAAGAAGGAGACCAGGTGAGCAGATCACTGTCAAATCAGATTCTCCATAAGGAGTTGCTTACCTGCTAAATGGCTGAAGATGCTGGAGCTGCAAACATGTTGACCTGTGACTCTCCTCTCCAGGTGAAGCTTGGCTGCAGTGGAGAATTAAACTATTTAAAAAAAAATGATGCAAATCTCATCTTGCTTAAACCACTTAGGAAAAACCTAAATGCGTGTTTGAAGGAAATGCTAGGAACTGCTTGAGAAATGTCATCTGAGTAGTTCAACTGCTTAGTAACAGCTTGAGAAATGTTAAATAAGCAATTTAGTTTGATTTGGGGACCCTTTCATTTACTATTCAGTTCTCATTTTGTAGCAGCGTTGGCCTAACTAATGACATGTGTTTCTTGGCCTGTACCTTTTGGTAGTACTCATATACCTAACGTTACTCAAATGCCACTGTAAACAGCTGCTGAAAAAAAAGGAAAAAAAAGGTTTGTATGCAGGCTGCAAATGCCATCTTATTTTTTTATCCATGGAACCAAAGCAAAGATTATTTATTATTTATAACTACATGTTTTTCAGGGAAACATAACTGCAAAATTCTAACTCCAAAGCTGTGAAATTCTGGGAAATTAGAGGACTTTCAGATTACATTTCTTCAGCAAAGTCTTATAAAGAAGTTTTCTATGTATGCACTAAAATAGCCCCAAATAGCAGAGTAATTATGTAAGCCAAAATTCATATGTAGACAGTAACAGGGGCTGGCTGAGGGACAAGGGTGCAAAAGTGCGGGGACTGCCTGCCACCTAACTCTACACTGTAGCAGCTTCATGCCTCAGCCAGCTCCTCTGCAGCCTGACAACACCACCTGGAGCCTGGAGCTGTCCCCTTGGGCCCCTGCCAGCCTGGGGCTGCTCTGCCCTGGCTCAAAGTGCTGCAGTCCTGGGTGCACATGTAGATGCTGTGCCCAATAGTAGCTGATTCCAGTGCAGTTTATTTCATCACCTTAATAACATGTGTAGATGCACCTACTGAAATAAAGAAAAGAGTTAAATCTCTGTATGTCATAAAAGGGACAGTATTCCTTCAGGATACTGCAACTGAAAAGTCAATGGTGGTGCATATTGAAAGGGACCTTAGCTTGGCTTGATTTAGGGATAAATCTTTTCCTTACCCCCTTTTCTGTTCCTCTTGATCCACAATGAGGTAAGTTGGCTTTTCATGGAAGAATTTGATAAGCATATTTCCTGCTGATCTGTATAGCCAAGATACTCAGTGGGGGCACTGGGGATGAAATTTCACCCTTAATGCATGTGCAATGTACTGTTCCTGAAATTGTATAGGCTCTCACTTTTCACAGAAGTAACACAAGGATATTAATTTCTGTGCTTGATATCCATATAGAAATGTATATTGTTGTTAACATTTTTTGTGCACAAGTGATAATGGCCATAAAGCTAGCGGCCAGAGTTTACTTAAGAAAACAGAATTTTCACAGAAGATGGATTTAGAGTACAGAACCTACTCCCATATGAGATGTGACTGACTATGGACTTTACCATTTTATGAACTAACTGAAAAACTCATTTTTAATCATAGCTTTCCCTTAACAAGGTTTTCACACAACACATAAAGGAGGAACATAACACACCCACTAAATCATACACAAACAAACAATTTGAAAAAAAGACCTAAAAAACTAACCAAGCTATTTCTCTTACAGCCTTGCAAAAAAAGACATATTGATGCTATTTCTATTTTCAAACACATGGGAGGCATTCAGCTACTATGGTGCTGAGGACCATATGCTTAGACAGACAGACAGCTTGTTTGATGGGCCTGATTCTACCACCCTCCTTCACAACTGAGTAATCATTTAAGCCCTTACCCAACCCCTGTTGAAGTCAGTGGGTGTCTTTCTACTGTTTTCAGTGGAAATTCACTCATTTAAGCATTTTATTTTGTGAATGGTATCACTGAAGTCAAAATATTATTTGAAAAGTAAGATGATCATTCATTATAAGGATGGTATAATCCAAATCTATGTAGATAGTAGTTATTACTCTGGCATTTTCAACATAGCAACTTACTCTTCTTATTAGGGTGTGAACTGGTACAACAAGGTAAAAGGACATGTGTGTCAGCTGCTCCATGGTAACCATGAAGAACAGATGGAGTTCATAGATTGTATAGATTTCATAGACATTAGGGAAGGGACATCATGATAGCATCGGGTCCAGCCCCCTTTCCCCCCCCCCACCATAAGGGGGAAGTAATCTGGGATCAAGTGACCGCAACAAGAAATAAATCCAGCTGTTTTTTGAAGAAGTTCACAGTAGGTTCTTGTAGCATCTCTGGGTGGGACACACGCATTGTAAAGAATTCTTTTCTTATATCCAGTCTAAATTGGTCTTCCTGGAGTTTATGGCCATTATATCTTGTTATCCCTTGGGGAGCTCTGGTGAAAAGATGTTCTTTCAGGTCCTGATGTACTCTTTTTATGAAGTTGTAGGGTGCCACCAACTCCCCCCTGAGCCTTCTCTTCTCAAGACTGAGAGTCCCAAGTCCCTCAGCCTCTCCTTCCAGGCCATGGAACATATGAGTGGCTCTCTTTTAGACTCTCTCAAGCTTTTCCACATCCTACCTGAAGTGGGGGGCCCAATCCTGGAGGCAGTACTCCATCTGTGGTGTCACCAGGGCCAAGTAAAGTAGGAGAATGACTTCCCTGCTTTTTCTTGAGAGGCATTGGTGGATGCATGCTAGAGTTTGGTTAGCTTTGCCTGCCACTGCATCACATTGGTGGCTTATATTCATCCTGTGGTCAGACAAGACTCCAACACCTTTTCAGTCGTGGTGCTAGCAAATGTAGCACTGCCAAGCCTGTAAGTTTGCTGAGCGTTCTTCCTATGGAGGTGCAGTACCTTGCACTTCTCTACATTTAAGTCCATCCAGTTATGGTCGGACCACCTTAAGAGTGTGTCCAAGTCAGCCTGTATTCCCAACCTGTCCTGCAGTGTGACGGCCCTCCCCCATAATTTGGTATTGTCCACGAACTTGGCCAGTTCACATCTGACTCCCAAATCTAGATCATTGATGAAAACGTTAAAGAGTACTGGCCCGAGTACTGAGCCCTGAGGGACTCTGCTGGTAACCCTGCACCACGCTGATTTGCTGCCCTCAGCTAGTACTCTTTGGGTCCGACCCTGTAGCCAGTTGCCTAGCCATCAGACAGTATGATGATCAAGCCACAGTTCCCCAGCTTAACCATGAGGACATCATGGAGAACTAGGTCAAAGTTCTTCTTGAAGTCCAGAAAAATAATGTGCATATCTCCCTTGTTCAGGGCACATGTTACCTGGTCATAGGAGATGATGTCAGTCAGGCAAGACCTGCCAGTCACAAAGCCGTGTTGGCTGTCATTCAGAAGCTTGCCTTCTGTTAGTCTGGCATTGATGGATACCTTGAAAATTTTCTCCAGGATTTTTCCAGGAACAGACATCAGACTGATTTGTCTATAGTTCTCTGGGTCATTCCTCCTCCCTTTCTTATAAATAGGGACTACTCTGACTCTTTTCCAGTCATCTGGGACCTTGCCCGAGTGCCACGATTTTTCAAATATCCCTGCCAAGAGGGATACAATGATGTCTGCCAGCTCTTTCAAGACCCTCAGGTGTATTCTGTCTGGGCCTGTGGACTTGTGAATGTTCAGTTTCTCAAGGTGTTCCCTTACCTGATCCACATCAATTTTGGGCCTGTTACCCACTCCCAAATTGGTTTGTGCTGTTCCTGGCAGTGTGATCCTTGTGGGAGGGTAGAAAACCAATGCAAAGAAGTCATTTTGGAGAGTGGCCTTTTCTTGGGCATCTGACGTCAATTGCCCTGTAGGATCTTTCAGGGACCCAATACAATCCTTGTTCTTTTTCCTACTTTCCACATATCTAAAGAAGGACTTTTTGTTGTCCTTGATCCTTGTAGCTAGCCTAAGTTCAGTTTGTGCCTTGGCTTTTCTTGACCTCTCTCTGCAGGTGTGGGTGAGTGCAGAGTAATCCTCTTTAGTAATGCTAGCTGTTCTCCAGATGGAGTAGGCTATTCTTTGGAGCTTAATGAGGTCCAACAGTTCCTTATTCAGTCACAGGGGCTTCCTTGCTCATTGACTGCATTTCTTGCGAGAAGGGATGGCTTTGCCCTGTGCTTCAAGGATTATGTTTTTGAGTGATGACCATTCCTCATGTACTCCCTTTTCTGGGGGGTATGGCCTCTGGTTGGCTGACTGACCAATTCTCTCAGTTTACAAAAGTCGGCCTTCCCAAAGTTAAGGACTTGTATTTTACTGAGGGGTTTGCCTGCTCTTCGGTGAACTAAGAAGTGACCAATTCATGGGCGCTGTCACCAAGCTTCTCCTCAATCCACAAATTGCTCACCAGGTTCTCCTCTTTGGCGAGGACCAGATCCAGCAATGTCTCTCCCCTATTCGGTCCATAGACCTCCTGGGTTAAGTAGAGGTCATCAGTGCAAGTGAGAAAACTATGCCACCTGTCAGGTTTGGCCTTGCGCTCATCCCAAGAGATGTCAGGGAAGTTGAAATTCCCCATGATGATAAAGCATCGGGAGCATGCAGCCTCAATTAGTTCCCTAATGAATTCCCAATCTAGGTCTTCTTTTTGGTGTGCATGTGTGTGTGGGGGGGGGCGCAGTCTACAGTAGATTCCTACAAGTAAATCACCCTCCCCATGTTCTCCTCATATCTTGACCTTTCTGGTTTGGAAACTCAATCTGCAGGGAGGTGAGCCAATCTTTGACATGGAGAGCAACACCCCCACCCCTTTTCTCCACACAGTCTCTCCTACACAAGGTGTAACCCTCTGCTGCCACCAACCAATCGTAGGTGGAGTCCCACCAGGTCACCATAATTCCTGCAAAGTCATAGTCATTATCACATAGGAGAAAGGCCAGTTCCTTATCCTTGTTTCCCAAGCTCCTGGGATTTGTATACAGGCAGTTAAGTCTGCCATGTGAAGCCCAATGATTCCCTGAGGGGTTAAGAGTGACCTTTCCTTGGGCTGTCACCAGAGTGGGATCCCTTAGACTGCCCAAGTTATTGGTAGTGTGGCTGACATGACCTGGGCTAGAACTGCTAGCAGACTGCCCATCCCCCCAGCGGTCTCAGTTTAAAGCCGTGTCAAGAAGGTCAGCCATTCTGGCTGAGAAGCGATTCTTCCCCTTTCAGGTGAGGTGGAAGCCATACTTCCCAACAGTCTGCTCTCTCTGAAGTGGGGACCGTGGTCGAGGAAGTGAAATTCCTCATGATGGCACCATTGCCGGAGTCTTCTATTCACCTCATTGATGCACCTCTGGAGCCCATGTCCTGTGACAGGGAGGATTGAAGATAAAACTATCTGTGACCCCAGGCCCTTGAGCCCAGCTCCCAGAGCCCTGTAGATTTCTCCATGCCATTGCATTGGTGCGCACATGGATGAGGAACATGGCACGATGGTCAGAGGAACATGGCATAGTGGTATGATCCTCTTTGTCATATCCTGGACATGACCTTCAGGAAGGCAGTAGACCTCATGGGCCAGGGGGTCAGGGCAACAGATCGCTCCCTCAGTCCCCCTAAGAAGGGAGTCATCCAATACAATAACTCTGTGCTGCCTTCTAATCACAGCTGCTGGTGGCCCTGCATCCTCACATGTTGGAGCCGGTGGAATGGCTGGCTCCATTGATGCAAAAGTTATGCAGCTCCAGAGGAGTGGTAGCCCTGGTGCTGCACCTCTTTGGGCTGGAGACAACAGTCATCCATGCACCCCTAGGCTGGACTTCATGGTGATTTCTAGGTTCTGCCACTGTCATGAGCCATTGGGTGGAGAGCCTGAAAGAAAGAGTCCAGCTCCACTCTGCATCCCTAATGGAATGCAGCTACTGGATTGTTGCCTGGAGTTCCCTAATCTGGCACTCCAGGGCCTCCACCATTGAGCACACCCCACAAGGGGGGGTATCAGTGCCCCCAAACCCAGCTTCCAACAGTCTTGCTAGGAAGCCTCCACAAGAAGCTGGGGGCTCTGTCTGAGTGGAGGCCTGGGCCGAGGGTCCCACAGGCTCCATCTGGGTATAGGCCAGAACCATGGGCTCCATTTGGGTGGAGACCCCAGTGGTGACAGAGCAGGGGAGTCCAGGTGCAGGGGGAAGTCTCAGGGAGTGACATGTCCCACCCACCATGGTCCTTGTAGTAATCTGGCTACTATCATGCAGACCCTTGGCTACAGCTCAGTGCCTGGAGCCTTTGGCCCTCCTGCTCTCCCTTCTGCACAAACTCCCATACTAACTCATGTGCTGGGAAGACAAGCATTCCTGTTTGTGTGGCTCCCTGGGGGGCTGGACAGAGTAGGAGCCAGGGTGGGGCGAGAACCTACTTGGCTCCTCTCAGCTGCCTCCCCACAACTGTGCTACTTCCTCTCACCACAGGTCCCGCTTATCTCTGGCTGTGCTGGGGGTCAGTTGGGTGTGCTCCATGGATGCTGGGGGGGCTCTGCGGGGCTTCAGGGTGTAGAGGTGCAGTAGGCTTATACCTGTGCATCTTGGACCACTCCTGGAGCCCAACTGCAGCTTTTTTCCATTGGCAGGCCCTTTTGAACTGCACACATGTGCAGTAGGCCTGCTGCTGGCCCTGCGCTGCTCCTGGGCTAGGGGGAACCCTACCCGGGATTTGGAGGACCCTGCCCCACTGGAGAGGGACTGGTAAGTGTCCTCTCCCCCCCCACACCTCTCTCTCCCAGGGGGGCTGGGCCAAGTAGGAGCTGGGGTGGGGCAAGACCCTCCTCGACTCCTTTCAGCTGCCTCCCCACAGCTGTGCTAGTCCCCTCCCACCATGGGCTCCGCTTACCACCGACTGTGCTGGGGGTCAGTCAGGGTGCTCCGTGGCTGCTGGGGGGCTTCAGGGTGCAGGGGTGCGATGGGCTTACACCCGTGCATCTCACACTGCTTCCAGAGAACAATTGCAAGAGGATAAGAGGAATTCTTATCCTCTGTTTCATGGAAGCTAATTTACACATAATTTGTGCATCTTTCATAGACTGCTAAGTATAAGGAACACGTTAGTGCCTTTACATAAGTACCTCCAATGGGGGTGTGTGAGGGTGTGTGTTTGTGTGTGTGTTTGTGTGAAAAGGAATTTTATGTTGCCACTGAAAGTAATGATAGACTTGCAAGACTACATTTCATTTTTTTTTATGAATTAAGCAGGAGAATTCTGTTTTTTTGCTTGACCATAACAACAAACAATAAGTGTTTGGAACCATTTACTGTAAAGAATGGCACCCAGTGTCAAGGGTTGCAATCCAACAAAAGACAATTGTAGTTAAACTTCTCTTAAAAAATGTGGAAACAAGGCCTAATGATCTTATTACCTCTGAACATCTGGATGAAATTCCTTCTAAAGTCTTCACCTAGCTGTTGGGTGTCAGTTGCTCTATAAAGATGCATTTCTAAGTTGTTCTCTAACCCCTTTTTTAACATGCACTTAATCAATGTGTAGACTGATACATATCAACAATGACTATAGTATCCATAATATGTGTGATTGGGAATATGGGGAGGATCTGAGGAACCAAAGAACTGGGAAATTAAGAATCCAGAAGCCAGCAAGTGTGCAGTGATTTTGGGTCCTGCCTATAGCCTTCCTACAAGGCATGAATATTTTTTGTATTCCCATTGCCTGAACAGAAAGCTAGTTAACCTTTTTGTGCAGTACTCTAATAAAGTTACTCTCCTGAGAATACAGGTGTGCTCTCTCTATATTCCTGGACCTGTCTGAAAAATGTAAGCCTATTTTTCCTACTTTAGAGATAAAGGGCTTCTTTTCACTAAGCTGCTGTCATTTAACTTCCATTTACCACAGCATAAGAGCAAGCATACAGGCAATTACTGTGGAATAACCAATGAGTGGTAAATCCCAATCCTTTTTTACCCACATACCTGTCCCCATATAATAACATTCAGTTATTTCAAGTTTACCAGATAACTGAAGAATTTATAATCACATCATGCCACAGAATGTCATGCTTTTTGTACTCTTTCCTTTAACTTCTTTTTCTTATTGTAATGAAAGTATTCAGAAAGTGTAATTCATTATCCATCCAGTTGTGAATTAACAATTGTTATATTAGTTCATTAGATATTTATCTAACTATTCAAACTGTCTGCATTTGTTGACTTTCAAAATATAACAGTTTATAATTATTATTACCACTTAATAATGACAACAATGGTAATAATAATTATGATATTAATAACAGCATATTCATTTTGTACTATATGTAGTGTATCAAAATTATAAACTACTTCTGGCCTAGTCCTCCTGACAAAGAATGTCAGGAAAGAATCTTATAAGGAGCAGAGTTTCCTCTCTGGTTCATCAGGAGATGCAGTGCCTTGATGACAATTATTTATATTTTCCCACTTTATTGAAGACTAGTCTTATTGATTAATGAGACTAGTTTTATTGATTAAAATAATAAAATTAAATAATATGACAGCATTGAGAGTCATAGCCTACTGATTTGCTGTAGTCATTTATTTTGATAGCCAGGTTTGCTATATAGAAAAAGTGTACAGGAACACTGAAACTGCTGTATCAGATCAAACCAGTAGAATCTCTAATCCAAGATACTGTCTGATAACATCCTGCACTGGTAGTTTAGAGGAAAGTGCAAGAATCCCAACAGTCACATAATGGACAAATTTGGAATAACCTGCTCACGTGGTGAGTCTTATTCTAATCCCTGTCAATTAGAGATTAGTTTAGGTTCTGAATAATCAGGATCTTTATGCCTTTTTTTTCCTATTTGATTTACCTCTAGGCTTACCTATAAAGGTTTCCCTCGCTTTATGCTGTACATGTGTTCTTGGAAAACGGTGCATAACTTGAATTTGCATAAAGGGATCCCACTTTACAATCTAAGAAATAGGGATACATTCCAAAACTTTGACTGTACTCACCCCGAGACTCATTTCTACCACTTTTACAAGACAATTTTGGTACTCACTGACAGCAGACAATACACAAAAGCACAGGGTGGCAGTGAATGTTACCAGAATGGGGATGGCAACTACAAAAACATGTTGCAGACAATGAGGAAGGAGCAGAGATCCACACAGGAGACTGTATTTTGGTACACGTCACTCACACAATGCACCGCACAGAGCATCTGACTGTGGGCTTCTACCACACCGATCACATAAGAGTGAATTTACACCTCATATAATGCATTTTTGGTATAAAAAGGGTCATTGAATAAGAGCAAATTTGCACGTACAGAATCCACATAAAGTGAAGGACACCTGTCTAAACTTTGAATCCTGTCAATCTCTTGGACTCCATGATAAAGTGTACCAGTGAGTTTCACATGTTAGTATGTTGCATGTTACAGCTGATAATCTGTTTTGAATAAGTTGTCTTTCAATACCACTGGATGCTTTTTTGTCCTTTTATTCTGTAAAAGGGTAATAGAATGGACTGACTTAACTTATTCCAAGCATTCATTTACTTTTAAACCTCTATCTCCCACCAACTCGTCTCCACTCCACCCTAAAAAAAATCCAATCCTCTCATTCTTTCATAATGATATTTCCATGAAGGGTGGTACCCAAAAGCTCATTTACATGCCTCCCAAATAGCTGGTCCAATAAAAACTATCACCCACAAACATCCATGCCTTTGTAATCATTTTTGTCACCCTGAAATTATCTACATTTGTTATCTGAAATGTCTACATTTTATCCAATGACTGCTTAATGTCAAATGCCTCAGAACTTCAGAAGCAGTAACCAAAATGCAGATCTACCTCCCCCATGTGAGTGCTCTACCCACTATAATATCATTTCATGCTTATTCTTGCTTTCTTTTTTGCATCCCAATGAATTTTAATTTTTTTTCTTCAAAGTGGAACAGCTTCAAGAGGAAAGTTCCAGAGAGATCTCACCTTAATAAGACTCTCTCCTTGATGTTACATGGCTCTCTAATGAGGTACGAGAATTGGGTTTGAATGCTGTCCAGCAGAGGAAGGAAATTAACTGAAGTGTAGTAAGGTGGAAGGCAATACTACTATCACTTCTTCCTCCTCCCAGCCGTGCTTCTGAACAACAGCAGTGAACGCTGCTGTTCTGTAGAGACTCATCTCTTCATTTCTGAAAGACGAGGAAGTTCTGTCCACAAAACAAAAGCAGAATTTCAGTTGCCCGAGAAATTTTACTGGTAAAAAACAAGTTCCACATTTTAAGGAGCTGTTAGGGAGACTACAGCCTTGGATATAAGGGGTGTGTCCCCATGAGCATGAATGTTTGGTTTGCAGCACCTTAAAGCAGTTTGAGGCACTACAAACTGCACGTGGCACAAATGCACCCATTCACCTTGCTGCTAATTAGCAGTGTGGCAGGGTTTTTTGATACTGGGAGATCCTGATGGAAAAAAAAAACCCATCACTGAAAAAAGCAGTAATGCACATGTGGCAGCTGCCAGCCAGGCTCTGAGCGGCCAGATTGCTGCCACTGCTGCCCCAGTAGGCCCCCAGGATCCCATGGAAGGCTGCTGGGGCCAGCACTGGTGTTGGCCCCAGCCTCCCCTATTCCACTTGGGATAATTTACATCATACTAACCCCACATGCATGGGCATGTGCAGCAGCAAATTGCAATGGAACAAATTTGTGTCGCTGCTATTTTTGCCATGGCAACCACATTCCACATTATCTTAATCTTTTATTTATTTATTTATTTTGTGGATCTGGTTTTTAGGCATAAATCTAGTAGTCAAAGTGAAGTCAAAGCATCAGTTCATATGATAGTACTATATTTTCAGTATTTTCTATTCTATACATATCCTAATATTTTGTAGACTTTTTGAACCACTGCTGCACAATGAGCAGTTGCTTACTTTCTGCTGTCCACATGAGGCCTGGCTAGCTTTAATGAAATAGGTAGATTTACTTTAGAAACCAGAGATGTGTAGGAGTAATTCAAACTATATTTATTTCACTGAGAATTACCTTACTTTTGTCAGCATTACATTTCACTTACCATTGTTCATTTGTCTAGGTTTGTTACATCCCTCTGGAGCTCCTCAATCTACTCATCATAAATAATCTCATTTGCTATTTTATCATCCATTTTCCAGCTCTTTGAGGAACTAAGTTTGTTAAACCACATGGGTTCTGCTTTCATTTTTACAGCACCCCACTGATAACATTTTGCCAGTTCAAAGATGATCACTTTTTCTTGACTTTGTTTTTTGTATTTTATCCAGTTTCTGATCCACAACTGAATTTTATCTCTATGCATATGACTGCTTAGTTTAATGGCCTCTTGTGAAACAGTCTGCCAAAAACTCAATGGAAGCCCAGATACATTTTTATCCTTTATTCCTCTTTGCAAGTTTACTAACAGCCACAGGGAATTTTAATAGATTAAAGAGACATACCTTTTTTCTCTTGACAAAAGTCTGCACGTGTATAATTTCATAATCATCTGTTTTATCATTTGACTTTAAATTATTTCAACCAATCTTTGGGTTTCTTGAGGGTTTGCATTTCCTGAGATCACTTCTAGGTGTAAGTAAAATATTTGCTGACTTCTAGACCTATGATAGAACAGCTGAGTTTAATGAGAGCTTGTTATTTTTGTTAGCAGTTCAGGCAGTTTATTCTCTCTTCCTTCTGGACAGTTGGATTCATCTTGGGGAGTTGTTGCTGTTTAAGTTATCATTTTGTTGCAGCACCTGTGCTTTTGATACCTCAGTCACTAACACTGCCTCATCTTTATTACCTGACAAACTAATACTCAATTTACTTTTCAGGAACTAAATATAAACATTTCAAGCAAGTGCACTTAATATCAATTTATTTATCAAGTGGTATTATTTCCCTTCTTTTTTAGGAAACAAATGAATATCCCCTTGTTTCTCATTCTTCCAACCTATAGAAGTACATACCCCTTATGGCTCAGTTAATCTAATGTTGTATGCACGGTGAATTAATACCAAATGAAGTGTTAACATTATAAAATACCTGCTTTTTCCATTCACTAAAAACAATCTTTTTGCTCCAGAATTCAGTATTATATCTCTATGTGAGCAGCTAACCTAGAGAAAAGTGTCTTTAAAAAAATTGACATTTTGTTCCTACCCACAGGTGAAACTAGATAGAAAAAGGGGAAGCAACTTTCACATTTCTATTGGAACCAATTCATGAACCCAATTACTGGAATGCCAGTACATATCTACCTTTGGAAATATTTCTTGTCACGTAGTGAATATTTTATAACATCCAGGCAGAACAAGATATGCATATTTATTTGAAAATGGCTTAAGAGGAATATATCCTATTGAATGTTATATTCATTTGTATAGTAATTATGCTGTTGTATACCAATAGAAGTAAAGTATACTTGTCAGAATGAAGACAGAATCGAGTTTTAGATATGACAAATCCTTCTTGTTAAGGGTTCAGGCTTCTTAAACAGTAACCTGCTAAACCATTTAATAATTTGTGAATGATTCATCACTTTTGCCATCCGGGGTATACTGCAACAGTAATATCACCAGTAAGATCTACAGATTAATTTAAATGACTTGTTCTTTGGAAATGACACAGGTGAAAGATGCTTGGAAGTGCCCCAAAAACTTGTTGTATTAGGACTAAAGTATCTTAGAAAAATTCATTACAATAACCACAATTTTCTAATAGTTAAACTAGTAAAGCATTACTACATAACAAGCAAATTAATGTTCAATTAACTGTTCTGGTGAGACAATGATGTTACCAATAATATAGTCTATAGGAGTGAAAGTCATTCTTAAGAGGAAATACATACATTTGAGTAGAATTTTTTTTCCTTCACTGAAATTATAGGAATCTCCTTGGTATGGGAAACAGATTTTAGGGGCAACTTTTATGCATTGTACTGTACAACACTTTATTGGAATTCAAGTAGTTTTCATATAGTTTTACCTTTAACAGATATTATTGGGTATATTTAATATACTATCTTGAGTAGTAAGTAGTTCTCCACCTTTTTAGACTCAAGGCACTGCTTGTTAGACCTCGGGAAGTGCCAGCTCTTAGCTTTCACTCATTTATTGACTATGGAGAAATAATAGAAAAATTGTTCTGTTACAATGAACTCAGACCACAGCAGGCCAGAATGATTTGGACACTATGGATTACTATTTGAAATCTCTGGGTTTATTTTGTAAATCATGTGTAGCTGTTTGCATACCTAATGGTGCCAATATTGTACATTGACCTTAAAAAGGAGCTTGTGGCACCCTGGTTCAGGATCATTGTTATAGAGCAAGGATTGACAATGTTTTTGGGCAGAGTGCCCAAAACACCCCATCCTTGACTTGTAAAATGTTGGGGTGGCTGGGCAAAGAGCAGGGGAGCCACGAGGGGCCTAATCCTTGTTGTGACAGCACAGCCCTGGCCCCTTCCCTGCCATTTGCCCAGAGGCAGCAGTGAGCCAGGCCAGGGATCTTCACACCTCAGTGAAATGGCTTTCAGCCTCCTAACCACCTGCTGTGGGTGCCTGGGCTGGCTATGGTTGTGGCAGGCTGGCACAACAAGGATTGGGCCCCTCACACTCCCCTGCCATCTTCCCCAAGGTACACATGCACCCACTGTAGCAGAAACCCCTCTTTGTACCTTTCTGTTCTGGGCATGGATTTAACAGAAGCCCCTTCTTGCCTACACCCCCCTCCCCTTTTGTGTATTTCTTTTCCTTCTCAGTATTGGCAGAGACCTAACACACTCATTGCATAGGGGTGGCAAGACTCAGAGCAAGCCAGAAAGCTGAAGTGGCTTCCTGTAGGAGAAACCTAGAAACTACATCTACATATCAATTAAGCTCAGTGTCACTAAAGAAAACAAAAGAACTAAAATATCCACTGCAAAGACTGTAAATATATCCTGTGGTAACCCAACTCACTCAGTGTCCCCAAGTAACCTTTGATCCTCACTACCTCACATTGCACGTTTTATATTTCTCACAGTGCATGTTCATATTTCATCCGTCTCATCTTTACCATGGCATTTTGTATTTTATATGTTATAATTTTAAAGTCTTAAGGAATATACTCTCTGTAGAATGAAGTTGCACCCTGGACCATTGTTAAACTGCATTGAAATTGTAATTGTAAAGTGATAAAATCTGTTGAGTGAATGCAAGTGAATGATGATCATCAGTAGACAAGAGCCTGGCCAAAGAAACTCCATTTTAAGCTAATCAAGCTAAAGAACTGATTCCTGGAACTTGAGCACTCACCCTATGGACTATTCCTGTAACCCATGACAATACAACCATTAAGTCAATAAGTCAAGGGTCTGGCACATGTGCCGGGGGTTGCCAACCCCGGTCTAGAGTTTTGTTTTCTAAAGTGTTGTTATTTTTTACAACCAAAAGTAGTTTATTCATTTTGGCAAAAACATTTAGAGTTTCAAAAGAAAAAAATAAGACACTGCATATTTCTGTTAAGCCTAGAATTTAACTTCTGGTAAAACATGGGGTTTTTTGTTTTCATCTCTGCAAGGTTTTCCACTCTTGTGGAGATGTGCCCCAAGAAATATCCAAGGCATATCTCTGCAAGCATGGAACACATCACCCAGTGCAGTGGATAAACTGGGGCAGGGCACAGCCCACCACAGCTGATCCACTTCATTTGAGAACTTCTGTTTATACCCTACATGTTAGGTGAGTCCATGTCCTCAGTAAAGATGTTTAATGACAGTAGGGATTTGTATCAACTGAAGTCTGAGGGTTTGCTAGCTCATTTATCAATACAAACAAACCCTCTGACTATCAAGCAAAGCACTTAAACACATGCTAATTCTAAGCACTTGAGTAGACTCACTAGTGTCATTTTTTTAGGTTTAGCATTTGCTTTTACTGTGTTTGTGGCACTGCACAGATATTCATTAATTAATCCAGACTACAGCCCGGTCTCCATTTTTCAGATAGGGAACATTAGGTGAAAAGAAAAAGGTGGTATTCAGTATCTTAAGGAGAGACATATGGGGGGCTTATTGTGCACTGGCCCAATAACACTGTGCAGTAGCACAGTGCTTATTAACCATGCAAATAGCCTACTGCACAGTGTTACTACGCTAATGCACAGTAAGCATTATTAAAAAAACATGCGCTGGTGCTACTGCACAGTAACTCTAGTTACTAGGCATTCAGTTAGCACCTCATTAAAGGCACTAAACTAAATGTGTTGTATCTAAGGCACATTAATGAATGTATAGATGCGCCAAACTCAATGAATGTATAGATACACCCAGTTCAATAATGTAGAATTACATTATTAAAGCCTCATGCACCTGAAGTTTCAACTTTGCCTTGTAATTTGAATGCAATGAATTTCTTCTGTTTTTTCTGTCAGTACGGATGAACAAAGGCACATGCTTTTTCTCTACATTTGTTAGTGATATTTAAAAATTACAGGGATAAACTCAGTGTTTCATAGTTTCATAGTTAGCAGGGTCAGAAGCAACCTAAGCAGATCATCAAGTCCGACCCCCTGCCATAGCAGGAAAGAGTACTGGGGTCAAACAACCCCTGAAAGGTGATCGTCAAGCCTTGTCTTAAAGACCCCCAGGGTAGGAGCCAGCCCCACTTTGCTTGGAAGTTGGTTCCAGATCCCAGCCGTCCTGACAGTGAAGTAGCGCCTCCTGATGTCTAATCTGAATTTACCCTCTGCCAGCTTGTGACCGTTATTTTTAGTCAATCCTGGTAGTGCTCAGGGGGAACAGGGACTCCCCCAGTGCCTGCTGGTCCCCTCTGACTAGTTTGTAACAGGCCACTAGATCCCCCCTCAGCCTTCTCTTGCAGAGGCTGAACAGGTTCAGGTCCTGTAGCCTCTCCTCATAGGGCCTGCTGTGCTGCCCCCTGATCATGTGAGTGGCCTGCCTTTGGACCCTCTCCATGTTGTCCACGTCCCTCTTGAAGTGCGGCGCTCAGAACTGGATGCAGTACTCTAGCTGTGGCCTGAGCAGTGCTGCATAGAGGGGGAGTATCACCTCCTTGGACCTGCTTTAAATGCATCTGGGGATGCATGACAAGGTGTGGTTGGCCTTCCTGACTGCATCCCCACACTACTGGCCCATGTTCATCTTTGCATCAATGATGATTCCCAGATCCTTTTCTGCTTCTGTACTGATGAGAAGGGAGTTCCGCAGCCTGTAGGTATGCTGCTGGTTCTTCCTCCCCAGGTGCAGCACCTTGCACTTGTCAGTGTTGAATCCCATCCTATTCTTGTCCACCCACCCATGTAACCTGTGTAGAACTCATTCATTTTTTACCTTATATTATTTACTTTAAATATATTAATCCCTTGGAAGAATAGCTCCAATTGTAACAATAGCCCATGGTTTCTGATTGAATAACTGAAAATACAATATTCATGCAAATTATGTCTTTTAGTTAGTTTGTGATTTTCTTAATCGGTACTTCTGTTTCCAAAGACCCTACCCACTCTACATAATAACCTGAAACTCCTTTCTGTTGATTAAAAGCATTTACAAAAATAAGGAGAATTTTTATGAAACCAGAGTCTGAAACGTAATAATGCAACAAGTAGAGCTTTGTTTCTGAAGGCCAAACTTGTTTAAAAACAGATAATTGAGATAAACTACATTAGAATGCATTTTTCACCCTGTGTTCAATTTCACACAGTACAGCACAGTTTTTAGTGTAAAGCAAAATCAGGAAACAAAGGGAAACTGACAGCAATTACACCGCAATTTGAATGCTATTCAAATTCACATTTTCTCTATCCTTTCTGTATTGATTCAAGACGAATTTCTTTTTCTCTTGTTCTGCCAAACAAACAAAAAACCCCCCCATAATAGCCTCGGTTAAGTAATGAGAAAAACTTTAAGATTTGGTCAGCTCTCTGAAGTTCTATTATGTGATAACATGTTTGAGAGACTATAGTTTACTATAACTTCTCAAAAATTTAGTTCTTAGGAGAAATAACAGTACCTATTTTTTTCCTCAGCCACAGTATTAAGATTTGGATTCAGATTTATATATCACCAAAGGTGAGTGGAGCTTTGATACAAGGTCTTGGCTTAAGTCTTCCTCTATTAGAAATAAAGGGCATTTTAACTTTGCAGGGTGCAGCTACGCATGCAGTTAGGATGCAGCAATAAACTCTGGTGTAATCCATGCAGCATTTTATTGCTTCTGGGTGCTGTGTTGATACATGTGCTTGCCCAGGACCACAACATGTTGAGCTGGGGCATAGCAGCACCAGTTAGCAGGGGACCTGGGGGGTCATCCTGTCAGTCCAGGGCTGCTCTGCTCCAGCTTAATATGCTGTGGAGGAGTTAACTGAGACGGGAGGGTGCTACAATGCAGACCTAGCCAGAAGGTAGCCCCTGTACTATAGTGCCCTTGTGCCTCAGACAGCTCCAGTCACCATCTACATGTGCATTTTGGTGCATCTAACTATTCTGCTGTAGGAAAGTACTTGTCCTGGACAGTATTATCTTACAGTGGAGTTAATTCATTTACTGCACCCTAATTCAGGTGCATGTGTAGATGGTGACACTTTACTATGGAGCTAACTAGTCAACTCTGCAGTAAAGTACATGTGTAGTAGATTCACCTGCAATGTCCATGTACCAAAGCTAGCAGAATCCATTCACAGCCATTTTTATTTGACTAAATACTCTAAGTTCACTTAAAAGTTAAGTACTTCAAAGTGCCATCCTTCAGTTTCAAGCCATTCCCATCTTACCTTAGAATATCTATATCTGGAATTTGCCTCTCAATCCCAAAGACTAGGGACAGAAGTTACACTTAAACTGATTTAAGTGATCAGAAACTGGTTTAAATCTATAACATAACATAAGTTCAGTGCACATAAACCAGTTTTAAAATGGCTGAAACCACTTTGAGATAAACTTGGTTGACTGTAGTATCAGACTTAACTTATTCATCTCAAATTGAATTATGCAACTTCTGTCCCAGATCCGTTTTTGGTTTAAGTTAAACCAGAATTGCCTGGCATCCTAGCATTCTCTCTGGACTGAGCTGTGATTTCTGCTCCAGTGAAGCAGGGCTGTCTCCAACCCTCTGCTCCCTAGCTGGTGCAGGGGTAGGCAGGGGCAGGGACCTGGCTAGATGCTAGCCCCAGAAGGGAGCACAGAAGAGGTTTATTCCCCACTCCCACCAATATGGACCTGTCAGACATTTCTTTACTGGCTGCTCCACTAGTGGGGGGCATGACTAGCCCTAGCAGTAGCCTGCAGTGAACTGGCCAGGGAAGGGGTCTAAATGCTCACTACTTTTCCCATCAGCATGGACCTGAGCCAGGGTCTGTTGGGCTCTCCCACCTTGCTGATGCAGTGGCAGGGGTGTGGGCATGGCCAGATGCCACCTGGCATGGCCCCCTGAGGCAAAGGAGGTGGGGGGGTTTATTTCCCCTTTCTCCAGGAGACCATGGTCAGGGTTGGCCAGCTATGATTGCCACCACCAATGCTCCCTGTAAGGGGCAAGTGGCAGGATTTGCCTCCTCCTGCTCCCTGTTACAGACATGAGAGGGAAGGGGAAATAGTCCCCTTCCCTGCCCCCTCACCTTAAGAACTATTCCAACTGGCCTCTGGCCGCACCCCCACCACAGGAGAGCTTGGGAGGCTATGGCCACTGCTCTAAGCCTCGGTGCCACCACTCATCCTGCGCAATGTGTGGCAGCTCTGAACCCCGACTTGTGGCCCCTCTGCCAGGAAGAGGCTTACACTCTCCACACACCATGACATGGGGTGCTTCCCCCTTCAAGGGCCCTGCCCCCTTGGTGCTCCAGCAGCCAGGGTGGGAGCATGGCCAGAGGCTGGCTGGCTTGGCCCCTTAGGCAAAGAGGCAGGGAGGTGGGGTATTCTCCACTTTATCCCATGTCTGGTGAAGATAGCAAGGAGGGGGCTTATCCCTCCATTTGCCCCAGACAGAGAGCAAGTGGCAGTAGTGTCAGTTGGGGCAGCAGCTGCAGTTGGGGAAGGCAGACCTTGACTGTGGTCCTCCAGGGAGAGAGGACCCCCTTCTCTATCCCTTCTGCCTCAGGGGGCCATGCCAGTTGGCTTCTGGCCATGCCCCTCCTGCAGCAGCGAGGGGGGAACACTGGGCAAGCCCTGGCTTGGGTTCTTGCCCCTGGGACAGGGAGGGGGGAAAATTAAAACCTGGCCTTGGCCATTTTATTCTAGGCTACTTCCTGGGCTAGCCATGCCCCCCTCCTGGAACCAGCTAAGGGCTATTCCAGTCCCTCTCCCCATCATCTCCTGGCATGAGTGACTATAGGCATGTGCTTGCATTTCTGGAGTTAACAATGAATGTCTATTCACTTGCAAATTGGTTCACACTATGCAGGTTAGACTAACCTGCAAAAATTGAATCAATTCAGGCTCTGGCTTTTTGAATGTCCGCCCCTAGCAAAAAAATTGTTATGGTATCAGATAGTCAACTCTGCCTAAGGAGAATATTCAAATAACCATTCTCCTTCCTGCATAATCTTCATCTGTTATATAATTCTGCTTTATTCTCAGTGCACAGAAGATCTTCAAAAGTAAGGTAAAGTAGGAGTACGATCAAGCAATAAAGCAGGAAAAAGCAGGAATCAGAACTTTTTTTATCTGCTGGATTTAACATACTACCTGTTAATATAACCCACAGATTTATTTATTAAAATTAAGATTTTTCAACAGAGTGTACTCTGGAGGGTAGGAAACAATTGCAGACAGACCTGGACAGGTTAGAAAAGTAAGCAGTACACAATAGGATGTAGTACAAGGACAAAAGCAGAGTGCTCACTGGGTGCAAAAATATCCAGCATACCTACTGGCTGGGAAGTGACCCTCTCAGCAGTACAGAAGTGGAAAAGGGATCTTAGAGTCATAATGGACTCCAAGATAAACATGAGTCATCAATTTGATGAAATCATCATCAAAGCTAAACACACTTTATTGTGCATCAGCAGATGCATGATAAATAGATCTAAGGAGATGATACTTCTCCGCTATGCAGTATTGGTCAGACCGCAGTTGGATTACTACATGTTTTGGGCAACGTAGTTCAAGAAGGATGTTGATAGACCCAAGAGGGTCCAGAGGAGGGCCACACATATGGTTAGGGACTTACAGAACAAGCTCTATGAGAAGAGACAGAGGGATCTAGAGCTCTTCAGCCTCTTCAAGAGAAGGCTGAGAAGTGATCTTGTGGCTGCCTACAACTTTATTAGAGGGACGCAGTAAGGAATCAGAGATGCTCTGTTCACCAGGGCACCTCTTGGGGTAACAAGGAACAATGGTCACAAACTGACAGAGAGCAGATTTAGGCTAGATATCAGGAAAAATTTCTTCATGGTAAGGGTGGCCAAAATTTGGAATGGGCTTCCAAGAGAGGTGGTGCTCTCCCCTACCTTGGAGGTGTTTAACAGAAGGCTGGGGTTATTTGACCCCGGCACTCTTTTCTGCCTAGGCAGAGGGTTAGGCCTGATGACCTGTTGAGGTCCCTTTCTGTAATAGCTGAAAGTAGTGTCTGTGTGGTAAGGTGCTTGCTGAATGCTCTGTGATGTTTAAACTAGGTGTTTCCTAGAGAGAAAGTTAGGAATGGAGGGAGTTGGGTGGGGTCCATTGGTGGCTTTGCTTAAGGAAGTAACAGGGACGGAGAATCCCAGGTGGGATAAGGATAGGTTGAGGCCTGCCTGGAGTGACCGGGAACTGTACCCAATCAGTGGGTTAGGTTTGCTGCTGTTGCCCGAGGTAAACCCAAGAAGGGGTGCCTGTCATGGCTGCTGGCCATGTGCCTGCAGTTAGGGGCTGAAGAGAATGCCCAGCTCTGGGACAAGGTCACCTGATAGAGTAAAGAGCTGGAGGGCATAAGGGATTCAAACAGTGTGGTGCATGAGCTGCCCAGAGTCTCTTGGACACATTAGAAGAAAAGGAAGGAAAGGTTCTGATTACGCGTGTGGCTGCTTCCCTTCAGAGGGAAGCGCAGTTGGCGCAGGCTGTGGAGCCCCCCTTCAAGAAGGTGCGACAGTGCTTGTATGGCAAGAAACCAGAAGTAGAGCTCTGGGAAGATCATGGGGAGGGGATAGCTGAGGGGGAGGAGATTGATGACGAGCCTCATGCTAAACCGCCCCCATATATCCCCGCTCGGAGGGAGGAGTTTGGTCAAGCATTTGCAGTAATAGTGACTCGCTTGGTGCTGCAAAGGGGAAACCCCCGAACAGAGCTATGCTCCTTTACCCATGCAGAGATTCAAGATATACAAGAGCAGCATAAGTCCAAGCCAAGGCAGCCGGTAATACACTGGCTAGTTCAACTGTATAGTGAAGGGACCTCAGCAATATCAGTGAGCCGTGCTGAGGCAGCCCAACTTGTACTGCATGCCAAATTCCAGTTGAATCAATTTGCAGGAGCTGTTGAAAATGTTACTTTGTTTTCTGCTGCGCTACAGGAGACCCCTGCAGTTGTGGTAATATGGAAGAAGAGCTTAACCCTGCCCCTCGAGCATGGGCCAATTTAGAGGAAGCTGTCCGCTGTTTGTATCAGTTAGAGCTGACTGACATCATTTGTGTAGGAGCTTAGACTCACATGCTAGATGAAGAACTCATTACAGCACCGATGTGGAGAAGGTTCTGCCTGTGGGCACCAGTGGAGTGCACCTCAGCCCTGTTGGCCTTGGAGCCAGAGGTGGTGAACGACCCGGTCAGAGATGCAATCCAGTGTTTAGTGCAGCTTCTGCCCATTTTCCAGAAGCCAGGACTTGCCAGACCAATGAGAACTGCCAAGACCATGGTGGTGGCCTCAGGGAAGGACAAACCTCCTGACCCTCCCCTCCCTCCCTGAATAGTTGGGAAAAGCTGGGAAAGGCTGGCCCAAGGCTCCATGAACAAAGATGTGGGAAGACTTGTTGGCTGCTGGTTTCAATAAGTTAAAATCAGTGGACTGCCCACCAATGTCCTGCGAGGGCTGTAGCGAAGGGTCAAGCCCGAAAGTGGAACCTTCTGCACCACTGTCAGTGTCACTGGAGTTATTTTCTGCCCTAAGGGTGGAACTGTCGACATTTTTCCAGGCACATGTGGGGCTGCCATCACTTACCTCCTCCAATCGCATGGCCTAGGAAGTCCAGCTGGCCCAACTCCCAAGGGAAGGGGCCACCATGGGGGCGGTAGTGGGCTGGGGACTGGCATCTGATATTGGCCGATTAATTCAGATACCCAGACAGATTCAGTAAAAGCCAATCAATATGCTATTAGACATGGCTGCCCAGATTTGCATTTTAGATTCCACAGACTGGAAGGGGGAGAAAGGAACCCCTTATAAAGTAGTTGGGGTTGGAGGCACTAGATGGCGAGGGCATCTGGTTTGAGCAACCTTTGCATTACCTAATGGCTCTAAGGTAATGGCAGCAGCAGTAATACTTAAAGGGGGCCCAAGCTTACTGGGACTAAATGTACTAAGAGGACAGCGGTTTGCCCTTGAGCAAGAGAATTGGCAGCTTGGGTATGCAGTGCCTCACCAGGAACCAGAAAAAATGGCTATAATGGCTGTAACTCAATGTAGCATGACCCCATTAATTTTGCTTCACATGAAAGGAATACACCAGCCCCAGTATCCAACTAAGCCTAAGGCCACAAAACTATCCAGTGTATTATAAGCCAGCAACTGAAAGACGGAACTATTATCTGAACCCACTCGCCATATAACAATCCAGTGTGACCAGTGCGTAAGCCAAATGGGGGGTGGTGACTGACTATTGACTTTCAAGCTTTGAATGCTATTACCAACACCCCAATGGCTGTTGTTCCATCTCTACCAGCCTTAACAGAAGGGAGGGATCCGTGGAAGGGATCCGTTAATATTAAGGATATGTTTTTTGCTATCCCCATCCATGAAAGCCATTGGCTTGTATTTGCTTTCACGTGGATAGGGTAGCAATATACTTACACTGTGTAGTCCCAGGAGTGGATACACTGCCCCACCCTGGATCACATGGTTCTAGCTACAGTAGTTCATGAGATCCAAGAAGAGTGCCCCAGTGTTCGCATGTGGCAGTATATCGATGACATCACAGTGGGCAGTCAAGACAAAGAAGCTGCCATCAAGGCATTTGAATCATTAAAGGAGAGGGTGCGTGCTTTCAGATTCACATTGTCTGATCAAAAAGTCCAAGACCTGTCTTACAGTGTACAGTGTAAATTTACAGGAATAGAATGGCAGAATGGGGAGCCCACAATACCAATTGAAGAGCTGCAGAGTATAGTGGAGACCCCGACTCCCACTAATGTGAAGAAACTGCAGGCCCAATTGAGAGCACTCAACTTCTGGCATATGCACATTCCTGAGTTTAGTGTATTAACTCATCGTTTGTAAGAAGAAGACTGAATGGAAATGGGGTCCTAAACATGAATATGCCTTATGGGCCCTTAAGGAAGTGGTAACTGTTCATGCCTCCATAGCAGGATAATGTCCAGAAGGAAAGCTTTGACTCCATATAGGTGTCTCAGAAGGAGAATCACACTGGAGCCTGTGGCAGAAGGAGTCCTCAGAGGCAGAAAGAAAGCCCCTTGGATTTTGGACCCGAGGCTGGAGAGGGGCAGAAGCAATGTATACTCTCTTAAAACAGATGTTGTGTGTAGCAACAGAGGCCCTAGAAGCTGTGGAAGTGCTAAGGGGGGAATTACCCACAGTTATCACTACTCCAATACCTATTGTCAGAATGGCTCTGTCAGACCACCAGCTGCCACCTGGGGGAAGAGCCCAAGACACCGTAGTCCAGAAGTGGATTTATTATATCTTGAGCCTGGTCCAATGATTAACTCCAAAGAGACACCCTGCATTAGTTGAAAGGGTCACAGAAAGTACGATTAATGTTTATCCTGACCAAACGAGCTGTAGTAAACCTTCACCCATCAAGGAAGAACCTCATTTTTCACCTGAGATGGAGGTCTTGGCCAATGCTGAAATCTGGTTTACAGATGGGTCTGCTCAAGGTTGTGCCTAGAGGGGAGTCACCTTGAGGATTCAAGACGGCAAGCAGATGGTGGTACAAGGCCTGGGAAAAAGCATGCATAATGACAAGCTCAGTGCAGTGCTTGCCGTAGCTGAGTGAGAATTGTTGAATAGTCCATGTCTTGTAAAACCCATTTATATTTATAGCAACTCCTGGATGATGGTGGAGGGATTCACTAAATGGTTACCCCTATGGAACAAGGAAAACTTTAAAAGATGAGGACAGGACTTTTGGGGCCTTGTGGAAGATGGCCCAAGATGGGCTTCCCTTATATATCCAACATGTTAGTGCAGTGCATGGGAATAAGATGGGGGAAGGTCCAGACGAAAAGTGGAATAGGCAGGTTGATCAGCTGACAAGGGAAGAGGGGGCTGAACTCTTATATGTTAAAGAAAAAAATGGAGCAGTTAGTCCATCATTGCCTGATTCCTCCTCCTACTGCACACCTGGAGAACAAACTGCAGAATGGCTACATCAACAACACAGGCACCCCGGGTGTGATGGAACTGCCCACTTGGCCACGTCTTGGGGCATTCATGTAACTAAGAAAGAAGCACAAGAAATAGTTAATGCTTGCATCACCTGGCGAGAGGTCAAGATGTGACTAAAAACTTTCCCAACTGTCCCATTGTCATTACATGGGGGAAAGGTAGCATGGCAAGTACAGCAATGCAATTTTATAGGCCTCCTCCCTCAAATTTCCCGTAAGTGGCAGTACATGTTTGTAGCCATAGAAGTTATCACAGGGATAACATTTGCCCGTGCCTCAGCAAGAGCTACTGCCCAGAACACTTGTGCAGCACTGGAAACTTTGTTGGCCGTGTATCCACCACCTATTGAATTACAGAGTGATAATGACCCTTACTTCTGCAATCATTTTGTGTATGACTGGACCGCAAAACATGGCATGTTATGGACATATCACTTCCCATACTATCCACAGTCTAACGGCTTGGTAGAGTGAGCCAATGGCATCCTCAAATGTAATTTGTAGTTAGCAGCCCTTAAGGACTGAGACTTGCACCTGGATCAAGCTATCAATTAAGCCAATAACCAACCTCATTCAGGAGGTAGCCCTGTGCAACAGGTCTTTGGATTGGGTAGTCCCCACAAGCTGGCAGCAGAGTGACCTAAGGGTGGTGACCCAGGAAAGCTCCAGGCAGGGGATCAAGTGGTAGTGAAACATCCTGAGGGAGATAAGTGGGAGAGGACATTATTGGCAAAAGGTATGCATAATACCTGGTGGGTATTTAAGTCAGATTAATCTAATGGGAGCCAAGCTCCTTGTTGTCTTGTGCCCGCAGATTGGATCTGTCCACAAGCACGGCCCTAGCCATTCCTAACTGAGCCTGCTACTGAAGACAAATCCTGTTCTATCACCTGTCTGAATCAGCTAGGACCATGAAATAGTGGACTGTTATAACTGTG
The DNA here is from genome assembly GCF_052110815.1 of Crocodylus siamensis. Classification (NCBI taxonomy): domain Eukaryota; kingdom Metazoa; phylum Chordata; order Crocodylia; family Crocodylidae; genus Crocodylus; species Crocodylus siamensis. The sequence continues at coordinate 85,821,732 of NC_143396.1, read as the reverse complement.
TTCTTCTGATTAATGCCTTATTGTGTTTCTTGGGTAGGGTATGTCTACTATCCTTATTACCCTGATAGTAACAAACTTACGCCTGAAGATCTAAAGGGGTGGCCCGGAAATGCGCTCAGATGACCTTCACGTAGTCCAGCCGCAGTATCCATATTAGAAGAAACCCACCACCCTGGAGCAGGTAAAATCCTGGCCTCTGAGCAGGAAGAACAGAATAGTTGATTGGCAAGGAGCTCAACCCCCTGAGTCTGTACCCCCAATGGTGCATTCCACATCTGTTCAGTCACTCGAGCCACTCTGTTTATGGGACAGTCTGCCTCCTCCCATTCCAATGGCTGATGAAGCTTTCCACCAGTGGTGTGGAGCTCACCAGGTGGGAGGGCATGCTATGGGTTAGAACAAGGTTATTACATGGTTTGTCATACCTACACCTAGACATGGTAGAATGGTACCCAATTTAATACAAGTAAAAGAAGGCTGTATCTGCAAGTCTCCCCACTTATCCCTATCCTTTTATACCAGTAGGATTTCTAAAGCAAATTAGTGCTATGATTCTGCCAGGACAATGCCATTTCACCAACCTGGTACAACATCGTCCACATGAGCAATAGTGGGAGCTCTTCCACTCTTTAGGAGATGAAGCATGGGTGCAGGCTCCCAAAGCAGGAAGGATAAACATAAGCTGTGAAGGGACAGGGTGTTCTCTATTGTCTTTGGTCTTTCCCCCTCAGGAAGGCCTGACACTGCCCGGGTATAACACCACACCCTGGTGGTGGTCACAGGTTAAAACCCCAACCCTCATAAACACTTAATTGTTCACTGCCTGAGTATTATTCAGACTGGAACAATGGTCGGCCCGAGCTACCTTTCTAAACTGTTCAGCAGGAGCCTGTGTAGCTAAGGGGTTACTTAGGTGGGAATGGTCAACCATTTTCCATTCCATGAATACAGTTAGGTCCCACAAATGAAGAGATGCTCCAGGTTATCTTTAGGACAGACTTAGCTCAGCTATGAATGTATATAACTTAGACAAATGGCAGAAAAATGCTGAAGAAGTAACCAATCTCTGACAAGCAGGACTGCTCACTAGGGGAGGAATGCTCTAGAGAAAAACCTTAGAGCACACTGATGAATTGATAACAGATGTAGGATTAGAGACAGCCCATCTTGCCCGGGCCATGATGGACACTACTTTTAGAGCAAATAAAAATCAAACCTGGAGTACTATTTGCTCGCAAGTTCACATATCATTAAACACGCATTTTTTCCAGGTAATAAACAACATTAAAAATAGGGAATGGCCCCCTGGCTTAGAGCATCATGGAATCCCCGCAACATCTGAAGAGAGATACTCCTATCAAAGCACCTGGATTACCATTTGGGAAGGCTGTAATAAAAGAAAATGTTCATTCCAGGTGCATGAGGTAAAGAATGGAAGCTGGACTACTGCTTATTTGCTTAGCACAGGTCTGGGAGGAAAATGCCTTTAGGACTGGAATCTGCATCGCCCCATATGGGAGATAGTTAACTCAGATGGCCCTCGGTATGTAGCACATCCCGCCTAGTACAAATCAGTAACATCTTAATTGGATTAGGAATCCTATGGAAAGGATGGCCTCTAAGCCCACCCAATATGACCTGTGAACACAAACTACCTGATGTGTCATATGTGACAGTAGGGCAATGTGTTTGTTAGGAAGGACCAGGTCGCTTACTATATGAAATTGGTACCACCTACACCTTGTGCAGCTCATGTTGCTTAAGATCTAAGAGCAAAGCCATTGCTCTGCTACAACTGAGCAACCATATTGTTGCCCTAAAATGGCCAGAAATTTCTTCTGGAACCATAATCCTCAACTTTACAATACCTACGTCATGGGTATCAGACATAGACATGCCGTGGTTAGAAAACTGGAATGAGGTAAAAGATAAGCTGCAGAGCATTAAGACAAAAGCTCAGCAAGGCACTCAATTAGCCCTCCTTGCTTGGGAGGGTGGACAAATGATCAGTTTAGCTGTCAATGTGCCTGAGCCATGTAAATAGTACTGTGCTGTTTGCATGTCACTGTATATTATCTCAACTACTCGGCTGACCAAATGAAGTATTATAGTCCTCTGTATTGCCTTAGTAGCAGTAGCAAAATGGTGTTTTAACAGTTGTTGTCATAAATCTGTTCATTCACAAGTCCATGCCATGCAAGTTAAACTCAAAAATCCTTCCCTGTTCCCTGATGTAGCCCATGTAGCTCTAATATCTCAACTGTAGCCATCACAGTGCTTTAGCAAGCAAGGGGTGGAGTGCAATAGCTGAAAGCAGTGTCTCTGTGTTAAGGTGCTTGCTGAATGCTCTGTAATATTTAGACCAGGTGTTCCCTGTTATTTGTTTGTGGTTTGCAAAATGTATGCTACAGCTAAGAGTTTAGTTAAAAGTTTAAAAAAACTGGTTAAGGCCAGCCTTGTCATCAATGGCATAGCTGAAATTAAGCTTATAAGGACAACATAAAGGCTTGTGTTTCATATAAGCCTTAGTCATGTAAGGAAAGTTCGTGGTGTAAGATTGTGAGTGGCTGTGAGCCAAAAGCATAGCTCAGAAGTTATAAATTTACTAGCATATCTGGGAATTGGCAGAAGGAACATGCAGCATGGTAAAGGAAGCTTTCATTGTAAAGAGAAGCTGCTGACCTGGATTCAGTGGGCCAGTGGATCTCAAGGAGCACAAGGACTTCCCAGTACCCTTTAGACAGCACAGATTGGGGACTCCAGATTTCGCTGACTTTTGACACTTGTTGTATACCAGGCATCAGAGGGGACTGCTGATAAGTTGCTGACTCAGAATTTTATTGTCTGTCATTGTTGTCTTGTTATACTACCCGTAATTGTGTGTTTGTTAAGTCAATAAACCTTTCCTACCTTTTTACTTCCGACCACTCTCTCAATCCCAAACCCTCGCTGGTGGCTGGGACACATTTTGACCCTAGCATCTATGAATCAGTGACAGTGGAGAACCCATTTGAGACTGTGAAGGATCTTCGGAGAAAGTGGTTGTCATGGGAGGATTGTGACCTCTGCTTGGTTATATTCTTAAGCTGCTTTGTTCCTACTAAAAAAAAATCTTCCCACCTCCACCAAAGAAAAAGCATACTTCATACTTTTGACTGAAGGATTTTTAGAACTGGCTAATTTGCAACTATCTTCCAATGTAAATTAGTAAGATAAATCTATTCATACAAGCAATCATAACATTGTGGTCAATGTACATTAAAAAAAATTCTTAGCTATAGTCACATACCATGAGCAATTTGTCATATTTTAAGATAAGAGAGTTAAACTAAACTTAGAAAAAAGGTGTTAGTTTAAAGCAACAGCTGATGGATTAGTTTGCATGAGTGAGTAAGGAATGCTCACAACACACTGCCCCCAGGGTGTAGATAAGCCTAATGTCTTCTGCCTACAGTTTTAAGTGATGCTACAATTCCATTTCATATTTTAAGGAGTCAATTCTAACTTAGCTGTCCTACACTAATCTGAAACAAAATAATAATGGAAGAAGCAGTAGCTACATTATCATTAGAACTGATAGAGATAGTATTTTATTTTTTTCTTAAAATTTGTTCTAAAAAAGAAAAGCAACCATTTTATTTGCAGAATTTTTCAGGTTTTCATTGAAAACAGAGTAATATTGTCATTTTTTTATCCAAAAAATTGGAAGTTCCAGTTCCTCAAAATGATTTTTTTCAAGAATAAGTTCAATAAAAAAATTCTGAGTAGCTCTACTTACACATTCATGTATATATAGACAGTACACATAGGGAAAAGCTTATGACGCAGTGTTTTTGTCATCATGTATTATTTTTCTAATAAGCTGTACTATAAACAAATTTATGTATTTCTAAGAACTACTGAAGCAGGTTTGCTTAACCCCCTTTTTCCATTAACCCCTCCCCCCCCAGTTATAGAGTTAAGTGAAATGTAGTAACCAATTCCAACAAAGCCAGAGCAGTAGCAGAGGCTATGATTAAATAGCCTCTGGGTTGCCAGCGTGTTTCCATGCTCTGCCCACCTATTAGAAAGAGAAGCATTGTAACTAAGGAAAAACTTATATGTACCAAAGCTGAGTGAACCTTAACATTAGAAAAAAATGTGTTTCAAGTGGGAATAAAAAAAAATCCCCTTTTTTTAAAATTTACATTAAGCAGGAATTCCAAAAATTGAAACTTTAAAACAATTTGCTTTAATCATATCAACCGGTTCATTTTGAAACAGTAAACAAATCTTGTGGTAATAATATCAGAACATGGAAATATCACATGTATGTGTAACTTTAAAATTAATATCTTAAAATCATGTAAAAGTCAAAAGTAAATTAATTGAAATGTGAAAGTCAAAACAAAATATTTTAATGACATTGATCTTTTTCATTAGCAAAAACACTGTCATTATCTGAACAAAATGGGAAAACTCCTGCAGCTGTATCATGCTGAAAAGTTGTGATAATCCACAGATTTCCATTTTAGCTAAACTGTGCTTCTGGATGTGAAGAAGTTCCATCAGCATTTTCAACCAGCTCTGCTCAATATTATATTGCTTTAAAACTAAGAGATGTGTAACTATGAAATGTATTTCGTTTTGAAAGTCAAAGAAACCAATAAAAGAAAGTGGTGAGGAGGCTTACGTGACAAGTGGCCATAGACAAGTTTTTTTTTGATCACGTAGATTTTGGGAAAATCTATGATCCTGGAAAATAGAGAAAATATCAATATCTTTATCAATAAATTTACACTGAGTAGTTCAGCTTCAGGGAAGTTATCTAAGTGTAAGCCTGATGAGGTACTTTTCTTCTACTAAATTTGACCTTCCCCTAAATCACCATTAGTTAAAACAACTCATTTTAGCTAATAAAAAAGAAAAAAAATATATCTTCCCGTTCATTACATTCATCAGACTTCAGTTATGATATGAAAATGCTAAACTTGTAAATGAAAGGGATATGTGAGTTGAAGGTGGAAGGATGAAGTGACTGCATGTGTCTACAAAATATGACATTTCGAAGATATTTAGGAGCAATGATGAAAGCCCAAGAAGTGAGGATCAAAAAAAAAAGAAAAATGTAGAACCCCAGAGGAGTCAAGAGAACAGAAAAGTCATTGGTGAGATTGCTAGGGAATCCCCTTGAAAGCTTAAAGCTGGGAGCTCAAAAACATGAGACAGAACCACAGCAAGTTGGAACGTAATAGCTGCAGGACTTCAAGATCCTAGAATCTTCATAATTAGGGATGTACAAACATCAAAAAAAGGTTCAGCTGAACATACTGAGTTTGACTGAGCTAAACGCTGATCAAGCTGAAGTGGTATACTATAGGTTCAGTTTACTATAGGTTCAGTATACTATAGGTTCAGTGTCAAGATTCAGTTGCATGCAGCAGGCAAAGCTAGCTTTATACACACACACATGCACGCACACACACATGCACGCAAACCTGCTGAACCAGATTTTGTTCTGTGAAATCATAGGTCCAATTGGGATTGAATCTGGCATGACAGAAGGATTTGGCTAATGTATATAACACAATGTTCATATATGTATTCCTAGCTCATGCTGAAAGTTTCTTATGCTACTTCATCTACAACAGATTAGTTTCTCTGTGGTATTCAGCTACTCTGCCATACTCACTGCTCTCAGGTTCACACTGATGCAGCCTGTGTGTGTGTTAGTTTGTATTGTATGCAACTGCATTGTACAGCAGGTAGGTAACAAGATTATAAATCAATCGCCTCTGTGTTTTGGCCAACTGGAACAGGACTGGTTGCTACCTGACAACACATAACATGGAATAGGGCAGGAAGCCATTAGCACTGGCTAAGAGTTGAATATAGGGAGGGCCCTCTGACATAATATTTTGAAAGATAAATATCTACCTTTATAGCAATTTTTAAGCCCACGCATTTCATGCCTTGTTAAATATGGGACAAATGAAATCTGTAGAAGGAGAATCAGAGATCAGAAGACAATAAACAGTCAAACAAAATAGTCAGGGGAGTATCCTTTAGCACTTTTAAACCAATGATGGTGGTCAAAAAAAGGTATAACAGGGATAGATGACTTCAGATATACTCTGTCTATGTTTTCCCTCTAAAGCATCTACTTCTGCATTGTTGGAGATAAAATTCTGGGCTAGCTGGATTATGGATATGACACAGTGGGTGCGTCTACATGTACATTAAGCACTTTACTTAATGCACATTATATCTAGTACCTCCAATGTGAGGTACTAAACAAATGCACATTAGACTGCCTTAATGCACAGTAACTAGTATGTACATTTTAAAACTGTTACTTAATGCACAGTAACCTATTTTACTGTGCATTATAGTAATAACACCATCTTTTACCTGATGCTTTAATGCACAGTAAAATAGGTTACTGTACATTAAACCATATGTAGACATGTTCAGTATGATACTTTTTAGGTTCTTATGTTCTTTTCTGGATATCTCAGGTAAATGTACAACTGAACTGGTCAAAGGTTCATTTTTAGTTGTCATGTCAAAGCAAGCGGAAGGCAGGACAGTGTGGCACCTCATAGACTAATGGTTTCAGAGGCTTGAGCTATGAAAGCTATGAAACTTTAAATGAGTTAGTCTATAAGATTCCACAATGCCCTGAGTTTAAAAGTCTGCATTCCTGATTAGCCAAAATCTTTTTTACTTGTGACAGAGAAGATACTTTTGATAAAATGCTGCTGCTGTAGCAGTTCATCAATTTTTACTCCCTCTCCAACATGCTGCTTCTGTTTTTCACTCCCTCCTCTGTATTCACATTTCAAATTAGCTGATCCAATTATTTAATTAACTTATTAGTCGCTCTGCTTTCAAGTCAGGTTTTAACCCTCTTGCCAAATACATCATCTCCAAGAACCCTCATTTCTTTGAATTCATGAATTAAAGTCTTTGTCCCACTTCTTTTTGGTTCACTTGCAGACCTGTTTTTTCAGTAATGTAATTCCAAAGGCATTTAACTAATTCAGTTCTTTGTCCCCTATGCAATTAGTCAATCCTCAGAAACCTTTCCTCCTCAATTCATCAATTCTGTGGTTTCCCAAAACAGTTCAAATCTAATTCATTCTTTATTAGGCTATCTTCTGTCCACATCTAGTTGTTATGAGATGAGAAACAGTTTACCATATATTCTTATATACAAATATGCCTCTTTTTTCAAAACTATCTGGTAGAAATTAGGCTCTCTCTACATGTCACAGGTATTGCTCAATTAACTGGTTAACTGAGCAATTACCTTAAGACCAGCTACACATACAAACTAGCTATCATAGAATAAAAAGCTCCAACTGTGTACTTAAATATAAAATGTATACTTAAATATGTGCACTAACTTTATAGCTGGTTGTGACCAAGCTTTAATTTGCATTAAATTAAGAGTGGAAGACTGGAAAAGGGTCAATGTGGTGCCAATCTTCAAGAAGGGGATGAGGGAGGATCTGGGAAACTGGGCCAGTCAGTTTGGCCAGGTAAAATTTTGGAAAAAATATCAAGAAGTCCATTTGTGAGAGACTGGTGGAAGGCATGATGCTGAAGGATAGCCAACATGGTTTCACTGCAGGCAGGTCATGTCTTACCAACCTCATCTCCTTCTATGATCAAGTAATGATGATCAAGTTATGAACTGGATATATGTGGGAGATGCAGCTGATGTCATGTATTTGGATTTTAGAAACGCATTCAGTATGGTCTCCCATGACGCTGTTATGAAAAAACTGGGGGATTGTGGTCTGGCGGAGTCCATGGCCAGGTGGGTTGGGAACCGGATAAGAGGTTGAATCCAGAGAGTATTAGTGGATTGGTTTGTATTATCTTGGTAGGAGGTGGCTAGTGGTGTCCCACAGGGTTCAGTTCTTGCCCCTGTAATGTTCAACATCTTTACCAGTGATTTAGATGAGGATGCGTAAAGCACACTGGCCAAGTTTGCAGATGATACTAAGTTATGGGGAAAAGTGGTCACACTAGGGGAAAGGATGAGGATCCTAGCAGGCCTGGATAAGCTGGAAAGGTGGGTAGGGTGGAACTGGATGCAATTTAATAAGGATAAATGCAGAGTGCTTCATCTGGAAAGAAGTAACCAGTGACATGAATACAGGTTAGGTGGAGATGTCCCAGCCAGCACAATGGTTGAAAGTGACCTTGGGGTTATGGTTGATCACAGGACGAACATGAACTGCTGGTGCAATGCTATAGTCAACAGAGCTAATAGCACACTGGGACGCATTAGCTGAGGTGTCGCAAGCAGGGCTAAGGAAAAGATACTTCCTCTCTACTTGGTGCTGGTGAGACCCCTGTGGAGTACTGTGTCTAGTTCTGGGCACTGCACTTCAAAAAAAAGACATGGAGAAGCTTGAAAGGGTCCAGAGAAGGGTCACAAGAATAATTAAGGGCCTGGAAGACAAACCTTATGAGGAAAGACTAAGAGATCTGGGACTGTTTAGCCCGGGGAAAAGAACACTGAGAGGGAACTTGGTGGCCATCTATAAGAATGTAAGGGATGAATATTGGGAGCTGGGAGAAAAAACTGTTCACTGGGGCACCCCAGAGGATGACAAGGAGCAATGGCCATAAACTGTTAGAGGCTGGTTTCAGATTGGATGCAAGGAAGAACTTCTTTTTGGTCAAGGTGAACAGAATCTGGAACAGACTTCCCAGGGAGGTGATGCAGTCCCCAACCTTGGAAGTCTTCAAGAGGATACTGGACAGACACCTTGCTGGGATCATTTTATCTCAGCAGTATTCCTGCTTAGAGAAGGAGGGATGGAATCTATGATCTTTGAGGTCCCTTCTAGCCCTTAATTTCTATAATTCTGTGTGTAGCAGAGTCATCCCTGCAGCTGGGAACCCCATCAACTGACCGGGCTTCCAGCTGCAAAGGATGTGCCATGCCCAACATGAAACCCCCAGGCCCTGTGAGTCATAGCTGCTTCAATCCCTAGGACTTGGGGGGTTTATACATCCCTGAGCCCTAGGGATTTCATGCACCCTTGACAGTGGAAGACTGCAGCTGCCAAATTCCCCAGGCCCATGGGTGCAGAGGGCACTCCCTAGCTGAGAGCCCTTCAACTGAGGGGGCTCCCAGCCATGGAAACGTGATCCTTGCCAGCACAGAGAGAGCTGAGAATCAGGCTTTCCTTGCAGTGATGATAAGGAGCAATGGTATCTAATGCACAATCCCACAATCGCACTTCCTGTAATGCATGTGTGGCATGGCAGGAGATACGATTGTGTAGATCACTCATCAGATCCCATTGCACCTTTCTCTGCACATGCAGAGTGGGCCTTAGGGTGTACATTAGAAGGGAGGAAATATAGCAACAGCAGGTTCTCCCTCTTTTAGGAAAAAACAAAGTGAAGATCTATGTGCTGCCCTTAGGGCTCCCTAGCTACTGGCAATGGATTCTTTTTCTTCCTGCTTCCCCCTGCCAGAAGCTCCCAAGGAAAGATTTAAATTTTCTTCATACTGTCATTCAAAAACAAGGTACATATCTTATTCTAGGAAGTATCTTATTTACTTTACTGCATTTCTCTTGCTTTAAAGCTACTCCTGTTAACTGCATATTTGCTCCTACTTTACAGTCTTCTTCTATTCCTTTAAGTAGAATGCTTGCCTTTACATCTGGACTTATGTATAAACCATTATTCTGTTATTTAGTTTAACCTGCATCTGCTTCTTTCTCAAACCTGTGGATGGGTACTTTGTGCCTGAAAACTTTTCTAACAGCTTTCTCAACTATACAGTTGGTCCAATAAAATGTAACACCAAAATAAATAAAAAAATCCTTTCTGTAGGTACCTAGGAAGCATTACTGATGGAAACATAAACAACTAGGGGTTTTAGCCACCAATAGAGTGAAGTAGCAGCTATGGAGGTGTGAGGTCTAACTTTTGTACTTAGAAACATAAGTTTTAAATAGACATTGACAAATGAGGTGGATCAGCTGTTCTGGGATGTGTCCCAACATAGTTGATCTGCTTTGGTGGGTGAAACATACATCGCCCTTTTTCACCCATTGATGCAATGGAATAATGGGCAATATGATCTTCTGCAGCTTAAGGGACATAATCCTATCTACCCATTCCTACATAGGATTGGACCCCTCAGGCCCTGGGAAAGCATACCTGGCTTTTCTCACTTACCAAGACTTGCCCCTAGAATTTCCTGGGACATCTAGGTAACGAGGGAGAATCAGCGTTTCCCTGATTATGCACACACAGCCCTGGGATCTCTGGGGACACATTGCATAAGTGGGGAAAGCTGGGCAGGGTCTCCAAGGGCTTGAGTGGCCCAACAGGGTGAGAATTCCAAGGATCAGGCCCCATAAGCCCCCAGGACAATGCCCAAGGTAGCTGGAGACCTCAGGCAGCTCTGGGATTCTTGTAATGTCCTGCCATAAAGGAAATACGTCTACTGCAATAAAGCAGCATAAGTTATTACTACATTCTGTTGCAGCCACAGATTTTTATGGCAGCACAAAGGTAAGGAAAGGTGGGTTATGTTTCTAACCATAAAGGTGCAGGAAGAAGACGTAGGTACATAAGTACTTTTATAGATCCAGCCATAAGCACTTCTTCTGCCTTAGCCATACCTTTGTGTAGTCCTAATGACTGTTCTTGGCCTTCTGTCAAACTCTTCTTTAATGGGGTGAAAACAGTGAAGATCACCAGGAAATGGCAAGAGCCTGCAGGGATAAAATCAGGAAGGCAAAGATAAAGAATGAGCTATACCTGGCAAAGGAGGTTAAGGACAACAAGAAGAGGACCTATAAGTATGTTGGCCAGAAAAGAAGGACCAAGGAACCCGTGGGTCCTGTATTAACAAGCTCCTACAAGAACTCCTAAATGAAGATGCAAAGATCTATACAACAGGTACATAACATCAGACTACACAAACAAATTAAGCTGCAGCCAGACACCTGATAAGGGTTATCTGGATAAGGAAGGGGGTAAGCTGAGGGAGAAGATAAGAAAATGGATGATCAGAGAGATTTTATTGGGTATGAATGAATTCAAGACAACAGGGCCAGATGAACTTCAACTTAGGGTACTGATGGAACCGGCAAAGGATATCTGCAAGCCTTAATTAATGATCTTCATGAAGTTGTGTGAGACAAGCCAGGTACCAGAGGACTGGAAAAGGGCCAACAGAGAACCCCCCTTAAGAAACCTGTAGAACTACAGACTGGTTAGCCTCTCCTCAATACCTGGGCAGTTACTGGAGCATAGGAAGGCCATTTGCAGGCATCTGGAAGAGGAAAAGCTGATCACAAGCAGCCATCATGAATTTATGACAAATAAGTAGTCTCAAACAAACCTGATCTCCTTCTTTGATAAAGTAAATACTTGGGTGGATGAAGTGGAAGGCCATGAAATACTTGCTATGGATATAGTGTATCTGGACTTCAGCAAGGCTTTTGACAAGGTCCCACATGACCTTCTCATAAACAAATAGAAAGAATGTGGCGTAGATAAAACTTCTACCAGGTGGATAGATAACAGGCTCAATAGCCATAAGTAAAGGGTACTTATTAACAGATCCATGTCAGAATGGCAGGAGGTTTTGAGTGGAGTCCCACAACAGTTTGCCCTGGTTCCAGTGCCGTTCAACATGTTTATTAATCATTTGGATGCTGGCATAGGAAGCTACTTGAGCAAGTTTTCAGATGACAGGAAACTGGGAAGTATTGTGAAGATGTTAGTGGATGCAAGAACAATTTAGAAGGATCCTGACAGATTGGAAACCTGGACTAGAACTAACAGGATGAAGTTCAGTGTGGACAAATGCAAGGTGCTCCCCCTTAGGAGGAATAATCAGAAGCATAAAATGGGTGACACCTAGCTGGATGGCAACACTATGGAAAAGGACTGGGGAGTCTTAGTAGATCACAAACTCAGTATCAGTCTGCAGCGTGAAGGAGCTGCACAAGAAGCAAATGTGGTTTTGGGATTCATCAATAGAAACATTAGGTGCAAGACATGGGAGGTGACAGTGCCTCTCTACTCAGCATTGGCCCCATTTGGAATACTGTGCACAGTTCTGGGCTCTACATTTTCAACAGGAACTGGAGAACTTAGAGACAGTCCAGAGATGAGCAGCAAAGATGATCAAGGACTTTGAAAGCAACTCACATGAGGAGAGGCTGAAGGAGGTAGCATATTCAGCTTGAGGAAAGGGCACTTAAGAGGTGATGATAACAGTCTTCAAATACTTGAAGGGCTGCCAGAAAGAAGAAGGAATCCACCTTTTCTCTCTTGCTGAAGAGAGGAGGACACAGACCAATGGCTTGACATTTTCAGTAAGTTTGGAAGCAGGACATTGACTGCCATGGTTCTCCTAATTTACCTGTGGAAAGTTAGGGTGTTATGTCTTTTTTGTGTCAGGGTTGATAGTAGTCTTATGTAGAGTTTAAATTATGGTTTGTAAAGGATGATTTGTATAGGGATGAATGTTGTCTCAGGCAGGGGGTTAGTTTAGATGACCTCTGGAGGTCCCTTCACCCTTACTTCTCTGTGATTCTATGATTGCTGTACTGCCTCTCTCCTTTCAAAGCACTTGGCCTTATGGGGTGAAATTATCAGAAGGAAAGGAAAGATAATACCTAGAAAACATCCTAACAGTGAAATGGATTAGCTTGGTAGGTTTAATCCTCTCTAGAGTGGGAAACTTCTTGTTTGAGGCTTTTTTATAACATGCCTGGACAAATCACTCACACACACACAGTAGGGAACAATTGTGCATTGTCCGGAGATTAACTACATGATCTAATAGGAGTCTCCCCTCTCCGGTTTCTATTATTATGTGTTTAAATTGATCTTTAGATTTGAAGAGTTAAAATTACATAAAGACAAGCAATCACCCCAGCATAAGCCTTAGAAATCTATTAAATTCACTCAACTGTGTCACAGTTCACTTTATAGGCCAAATTCTTTCTTCGCTTGCATTTGTGCAATGCCATTGAAACCAGTGGGATAGTTGTAAATAAGTACTCTTGCTGCTTTTTCCCAGTAAGGGAGAAAGCTGCACTCTGTATAGTTTTCTAAAAATTGCTGAGGGTCTTTCTTGATTAACCCAGTTTTTAAGAAAACATAATAACTGAATTAAGTAGTAACTGTAATACGTTATTTATAAAAAAAATGGATTTGAGTTGTTTTCCATTCCAGTCGTATAAATGGCAACACTTTGTTTTGTTGAATTCCCTTCACTATGAATTTATCAGTTTAATATTGCCAATGCGAGAACTTCATATTAAAAGGTTAAAGATGGAAGACAACCACCATCAGAACTCTTCAGAAAGGAAGTCATAGTTCTTATTCAAAACACAGCGGTTCTTGAGAGAGCTACCAGACTAATGGTATGTGTCTAAAAGGGATCTATCAACTGACCACTTCCCTGAGTTCGTTTAGTTTCATTTATTTATAATCATTCTGTCATGTGTGTTAATAGGCTGCACATGTATGGTCTGCAGCTGGAGCAATAATAGATTTTTGAGTCGTCTGACAAGTTTAAATGAGTTTAGAGAAGGACTGCTTTCTAAATAAACAATTTTTTCATTATCTTTCTGTCTATGAACCATTATTCCTTTAGCGAAATACCTCTATCTAAAGGAATAATAGGTTAATTTATGTGCAGTGCGTGCCTATTATATATATATATATATTTATTATGAATGGAAGCTAAATTGTAACAGGTCTCCTTGTTGGCCTATAATCTGTATATTTTTTAAACAGTTGCTTGGAAAAAAGGTCATGAAGAAGCTACTCAGAACAAATAAAAGCCCTTCATTCATTGGCCTGAAACTGCAGTAATGTCATTTATATTCCAGAGAGGAGCATATTATCAATCACAAAAATATAGCAGAACTCGGCTTCTAATTCATGAACTAGGCAACAATAAGAATGTTAGAAAAAAATCACCATGGCAGAATATTAAACCATTTTAGTTAGCAGCATGGTGACTCAGTATGGAAACAATTTCTAATGCACAGCTTACTGTTGCCAACTTCTAATGCTGACATTGGGATCAAGAAATATAACCGTGTCACAGCAAGTTTTTATCTCCCCCCCCTAATTATTTTAGAGCTGGAAGGTTAGAGCTAGGAGGATACAGTGTTTTACAAGGCAACTGGTCCAACTTCTCAGTTGAATGAATAGCATGGGAAATTATAAAAGGAAATTGTAAATAATGGAGTGATGGAGAGAAAGTGCTTTTATATTAGTCAAACAACTTATTTATTGGTGAAACTCTAAACTAAGAGTGATTAAATCTATTGCACCCAGTCTGATATTGCTTAGGCCCTTATCCAGCAAGGTCCTTAATCATGCATTTAATTCTACGCATGTGAATAATATCAGTGGTGATATGTAGGGGGTGCACAGGGGTGCATGTGCACCCCCTGAGAGCACCAGTGCACCCCCTGGGTCGCGCTCACTACTTTGGTGATGGGTAGGGGGGGAGGCAGGAGCACTAGTGCCCCCCCTGCAAGTGCTGGTCAATTGCTGCAGCTGCTTCCACAAGTGGATCACAGCAACTGACCGCAGCAATTGGCGATTGAGGGATCGGCCACGGAGGACCCCCACCCCTGTCAGTGGCAGTGAGATCAGCCATGGGGGACCCCCCCCCCCCGGTTGACAGGAACGGCAGAAAGGGGGTAGGGGGGAGACACATGCCCCCCCTGACTAAGGTGGCACCAGTTACCCATGAATAATATAATTGATCTGACCGCACTAAACTCAGGAGTAACTCCACTGAAGTTAGTGAAAATACATTCGCATAACAATTATTAGAACCAGGCTTTTTATCTTCCTAAAAGAAAGCGTATTATAAAGATTTACATTTGTAAATCTTTTCTTACAGCTGACATTCTGGAAAAACTTTCTGTTGTTATAGTATATGTATGACAGAAAAATCCATTCAAAATATATCCCCTGCATCTTTTGTGCAAAACAGAAGATGGCTGCTCCTATTCTGGCCTCCAAGCACTCATGATTAGGTCACACTACAATTTATACTCCACAGCAAAAGCTAAAAAAAAGAGCAAAACAGAACATTGTAAATAGACCAGTGATGGGTTGTATGCATGTACATGCACATGAAATCCTGAACCAAGAAATGAACCCTATTCAGAGAACACAAGTGTTTTTTATTCCTATTTATTCTGCAGGGTATTTTATGCAATTTATGCTACTTACCATGACAAAGGACCAAACCACAGTTATCACTGATGGATGCTTTAAAAAGGATGAGGAAAAAGCAGAACATGAAGCCCCTTCCCTTTGTTCACACTGGCAGGCAGTAACCCCATTTGTATAGGTAGTATTCCTAGATGCAAAGTAGGATTGCACAGCCCAGGGTTAAGTACAGACGGTCAAAAAGCTTGAGGCTGAATTGATTCAATCTTCACAGGTTAGTCTAAAATGCCAGGTACAGCCATTAGAGCATACCTCCCTGCTAGGCTAGATAAGACAGCCTGGTTCAAGGCTAGCCCACCTTCCCTGCAAGGAGGGCAGGGAGGGTGTTTCAAGGGAGGTACAAAGCATCCTGGGATGCTGGGGGACTGTGAATTAACTATGAGTTGAGTTCCATAAAGCAATTTAACCTAAATCAGTTAAGTCTGATACTATAGCCATTCAGGTTTATCGTAAACTAGTTTCAGCCATTTTGAAAGCAGTTCATATGCACTGAACTTCTGTGGTGTTTCCACTCACTTACATCATTTTATGTGTAATTTCTGGCCCTAGCCTAGGAGAACACTATTAGGTTAATTAGGGACAAACCTAGGGCACTTATGCACTTGTGTGTGCATGCGTTTGTGCATGCACGTGTATGCACGCACATGCACACACACACACACACCTTAGTATATGAAATCTGTCACTAGAAGGGGAAAAAAACCCAAAACAAAACAGGCTGCACTTCCTTCACAGGTACTTTAAGTTCCAGTGTGGAGCTTATTCAGTTTAGCACCATGTGGCCGTTATGGGAACTGACTGACATGAAAAAAAAAAATACCCCAAGCTTTGCAAGAAGAGGAAGTGTATTAGTTTGATCCAGCTTCCCAGCATTTATATAGGGAGGGCTCCTCAGCGAGGTTTTTGGTGCTTTTATCTAATAGCTGATTCAATCAGCTATTAGATAAGAGCACCAAAAGCCCCACTGAACTGCCTGATCTATACAGATGCTGGGTGAGCTGGTTCAAACTAACACAATGCCTTTCCTGGGCATGCACTGCATTCAGCATGGGGGCACACCGAGCTTAAAGTTAAGCAATGTTGTGTTTGTTTTTCACATCTGTAAGCAGCCAGTATGTGTTGCAATAAGTTTCCAGCAGTTGAGGGGTATTTTGTCTCCTTAAGATATACTCACAATGCCTTATATAACAGCATTTCGTCTCCCTGAAATGGGATATTGTATGGGGTACGATTGATATCGGTATAAATAGACAGTGCCTGTAGTTAGGAAAATGTGAGAACCATTGTTCTGTCTCCATTTCATACCATTCTGTAGAAAAGATAGTTTGTACTGGAAGGAGCAGACTACCTCCTCCTTCTGGATGTAACCATAGCAATACTGCTCACCCTGGGCCTATCTACATCTGTCCCTGACTGCGTAGTTGGTTCTGTGCAATTATTTAGTACTTGCTAAAGCACATAGTAAATGATTGTACAATACCCACCATTATTGTGCAGTCCCAGTGGCACACAGGTTGTTTCCAACCCTAAGTCATAGGGCATAGCGCATCACTACGGCAACATAATAGCAGAATCACAGGTAGTGCCCACTGATGCTACATCGCCGTAGCTCATCACTACGGCAATGTAGCATCTTGTGTTCACAGTAGAGTATGTCTCCTAGGGCACAGTTGCTTCCTGATTTTCTTCTGGAGTGTGAAACTGATAAGGATGCACAGGAGGAGGAGCAGATGAGGTAAAAAGAAAAAGCAAACCAGAAAAGCTTTGCAGAAGAGCACTTTTAAAGGGAAAATTAAAGAGCATAGAAGATGTATGCACAGTGAAGTTAAACATCAGATTAACTGTCATCTGACCTTTAATCAGGTTTAGCACTGCTCATCATTATTACTTTTCTATTAGAGCAACTCACACTATCAATCCTGTGCCTCACTCTTATTAGTGCATACCTTTATGTCTCTAAAACTCCCTGTAACACTGTAAACTTTGTAATATACAAAGTAACTAAAACCGCTGATGCAAACTAAAATACTGTCAGTAGATGACATGAAAATCTATAGCAAAATAGAACCTAATTTATCAGAACTAAAAGAATCCTTGAAAGAGTCAGGCATGAAAAGCAGGCATATCAGTCTTTTAGAAAAGTTATTTCATTTGTCGTGGGATGAATATGGAATTAAAGCAAACCTATTATTACTATTATTGTAGAGTAGAGAAAACAGATTCTGCAATTAATCTCAGTGGATTTAACAGGCAATCAAAACATACCTGGTGTTTCTGTGTGTGTTTTTCCCTGCAGCATTAATACATTGTACTTAATAATTTTCAGTGGGAATTTGTCTTTTTTCTTTTAACGAGGAAGTCTATTTATCATTATCACCAGGGAATTAAAAGGTCTTTCCAATCATTGAACAAACAAAGCTTATTCCCTTTGCAAGCTATTAGAAAACTTGTGTGTTTATTCATCTAATAGTAATGATTGCAATTGCACTAGAGAAGGTGCAGGACATTTGGCATTATTCTGCAAACAAGACTTTCTACCCCATCCTCATGAGAGTTTACCTCCTCATTATTTCTGCTTTGTTTCACCACAAGAGGTTGCTGTTTCATTAGCTGCAATTCCAGAAATTGCATATTTAGAAAATTAGAACTTTTTTGTGATTACGGGAACCTTTGTATTGATTGGAAGTTCTTGTTTCTGTTTAATCTTGTGGACTCAGTTGATTAAAACAAGAATCAATATTTTACAATATATCAGCTATTACCAAGTCTCTCAGCTTTGCAATGGCTACTCAAAAGACAGACTTGGATTTTCTATCTCGAGATTCTTATGTGGTAAGTAGAAGCCATCGCAGAAACACCAATAAGAAAAGAAGGGCAAACCTCTTCAGGTCAAAATGGAACTATCACAACACTGATTGCATTATTTAAAAAAAAACAGTCTTTCCAGACCAATGGCAGTCAACCATTTAGGAACCTACACTACCTACCATACATTCTCTTTCTGTATAGAATGCTTACTTATCAAATATAGAAAATATCCAGCACTTGAGAATATAAATAGCAAGATCTCAGATATTTGACTGGTAGGTAAAATATAACAAAAACTGAAAGGCATAATAAGAGTAAAATATACTTTTTACCGGTATAGGAAAGAGATGTAGTTAGCCATGTTAGTCTGAAGTCATGCAAAAGGCAATGTAGATTTCCACCTTAGGCTGTGTATAGACAAAACAAGGGGTGTATGTGCACAATAGGCCTGTGTGAGTCAGCTGTGATTCGATCTGGCTTCAGATCCAGCCGCTTTGGATGGCCATGATCTAATCCAGAGCTCCGGACTGGGTTTCCACCTAGATCCGTTCAAAGCGGCTCTGAAGCTTTGGAGCCGCTTCAGAGATCCGGCCATAGGGTATAATGGGGAATTATTAAATATCTATAACTTTGTTGTTGTTTGTCCAATTTGGATAAAACCTGCCAAGATGGTAGCCTCTGCTCAGCGCATAAAACTTGCCAAGTTTCAAGAAGATCAGTGTAGGGGTTTGGGAGGAACTGTACTCTAAAATCTTGAAAGCCAAACTCATGTCATGTCTATCTGTTACAACACAGGGGGGTCAAAACTGCAGGGCTAGTAGCTCTTACTGAGGCCACAAAGCTTGCCAAGTTTCAAGGAGATGGGTGCAGGGGTTTGGGGGGAACTGCACCTCAAGCTGTGGACAAGCAAAACTTGTGCCATGGGTGACACGGCATGTGTTCAGGAGCAGCGGGGTGACAGCTGCAGGGATGGTGGCCCCTGCTGTGATGCCTGCCAGCTGTGGAGGAGATTGGTGCAGGGGGAATCTGGGGCCCTGCACCCCTAGCTGCTGGCAAACAAAACTGGTGCCAAGACTGTGTCTGTCTTGTAGGTACTAATTGGTGCTCGTTTAGTCGTTATATAGTAGCGAGGTCCTGTGTATTGAGCTGGGCCCCAAGTCCCCGGTCCCAGAGTGAATCATGGTTGATTCATTGGTAACTGGGAACACATCAGCTTCACAGCCAGGCCTGCAGTAGTGCCTCCCCTCCCTGCCCCAAGCCAGACACAGACAGTCCCACAGCATCCATGGCACCAGTTTTGCTTGTCTGCAGCTTGCGGGGCAGTTCCCCCCAAATCCATGCACCGATCTTCTTGAAACTTGTCAGGCTTTGTGGCCTCAGCAACAGCTACCACTCTTACAGTTTGACTCCCCTGTGTTGTAACACATAGACATGACAGGAGTTTTACTTTCAACATTTGGGGTACAGTTGCCCCCAAACTCCTGCACTGATCTTCTTGAAATGTGGCAGGCTTTGTGAACTCAGTAAGAGCTACAGCTTCTGCATTTTTCACCCCACTATGTTCTAATACCTAGATGTGACATGAGTTTGGCTTTCAGGAATTTGGGGTGCTGCTCCCCACAAGACCCTTCACCAATTGTCCTGAACCATAGCAGGCTTTATGCTCTCTAAAGAGCCTACCAGACCTGAAAATTTCATCCAAATTGGACAAGAAACAACAAAGTTAAAGATATTTTATTGTTTCCCCATTATACCCTATGGCCGGATAGCCGAGGCAGTTTTGAACCACTTTGGGAAGCCAGACAAGGCCAGTAATTCGACCCAGACGTGCTGCTTTGGACCCCCAAGTGCCTGAAGCTTCTTCAGATCTGGAACTCTGTCCAAAGCCTCACACAGCCCTAGTGTACAACACTTTAAAGCGGGCTAAATGCTTTTGCACTACTTTAATGGTGTCAGTGTTTGCGCGCCTCAGTGGCATACTGTGCATTAATTACAACCACCGTAGGAAATTTGGTGGCGTAATGCACCTTAAAAGACTTGGGGCACAGCAAACTAAAATTCCAAGGAGGAGTATTAGTTTGCTGCCCCTACAGCCGTGGAATGAAGCACCGGGCTCTGTGCAGCTCAGGGACTGTGCAGGCAGACTGGCAGCCTGGAAAGGCAGACTCCACCCAACAAAAGCAGTGAGGCTGATTTCTCCCCCACCCTCACTTCCCATGGAACCTGTCTGCCTGCCTGAGCTGCGCAGGGGCCTGATGTTTCTCTTCATGGCTGCGGTGCCCCCCGGGACTGCCTGAGCCAGGTGCCTTCAGGCGGATGCTGCCTGGGGAGGCGCTGCCATTGCTGCAGAGGGAAGCACCAGCCCCGCCACCCCCTCACAGCCTAGAGACCTCTCCACCTGCTGGCAGCTCATCCCCCGATCCCCACTGCCAGAGAGGCAGGTAAGTCGGGTGTGTGCACAACATGGGGGTTTAATCAGCCCTAAATTAAAGCAGTGTTTTAAAAAACTCACTGCTTCAATTTAGGGCCCTCATTTCATCTACACCTGCCCTTATAGACCAGGGGTGGGCAATTATTTTGGCTCAAAATAACATTTGGTGAGCTGTGGAGGGCCAAACCTAAAATCTATCAGAAGATATCATTTTGACAAATTGTAGATAAAAAACAGATCATATATTAAAAATCAAAGATTCATTATAAGTTATTTTATATAAAAAATCATTTTTGTCCTGATTGATGTATTTTTGGGTAGTGTATATAGAGGTGATTGCATAATAGCTCAAAATAAAGTGTTACTCTTGTATACTGTGTGTTGGGGGGTTAGATGTGCATCTGTGTGTGTATGGGGGTGTATTGGGGTGGGGTGTGTTTGTGGAGGACTGTGGAAGGTGTGCATGGGGGTGTAGCAGGGTTGGGGGGGTGGGCGGGTGTATAGCAGGTTGGTGTGGTGGTGGGAGTGTGTATGGAGGTGTGTATGAATATGTGTAAGGAGAGGATGTGGGGGTGTGTGTAGGGGGTGGGGGTATGAGAGGCATTGCTGCGTTCATGTATGTGGGGTGTGGTGGTGCTCTAGGTCCTGGGAGCCAGCCAGCTGGAGGTGGGGAAGGAAGCATATGCAGCAGAGCTTGCCTGGACAGTGCAGGTTCTGCCTCCCTATACATCCCATGGCTGCCCACACAGCACTCCATTTCTTCTGCTTCTCTATTACATCCTCGGCACAACAATCACCACCAGTTCTATTTCTTAATTTTGTGGCACTGAGCGTGTGCACTTGGTTCTGAAACCCTGACCTGCCTGTCAGTTTCACACAGCCTCATGCGTACCTACACATCTGCAGTGCTCACATCCTTTCAAATTCCATATAGTCTGCTAGCCCGTTCTTTACAGTTTCTGCATTCTCCTTCTCCCTCTCTCTTTGCTGAAGCTGTATTCTATCCCTCTCATGTCCTTATGTCCTAGCCAACCAAGTTGTCTTCTTCAACTCCCTCTTTGAGGCTTGCCACCTTTAGGAATACAGGACTGGAACAGGCCTCGTGGGCCACTGGGTCCATTCCCTCACATTCAAAATAGCAAGAACGTCCTTTACATATGTCCCAGTTCAGCAAAGCATAAAAGCACATTTTTAACTTTTATCTAAAGTGTCATTACATTTTAGCATGTGCTTCAGTGTTCTCCTTGGATGAAGGCCTTTGCCCTTATAATTCTGGTCTCATTCACAGATATTCAAATTGTAGTAGGTGAGGTGCTAGTGATTCAGGAAAATCTAATTCATTCAAACCAGTCGGTTTCTGTCTCTTTTTAATCTGGAAAAATTGTTTGCATTAGAAACGGATTGTGTGTTATTTTTAGTTGTTCTTTGTCTGCAGCAAATTGCAGAACTTGATCAAACAATCCTAATCATGCTTTGATAATAAAGCGACTTCCCCATCCCTAAGCAATCTGTGTACATAGTTGGTATATTTGTAACAGCTTTTCCTCACTGCCTGCAATAGGGAATGAAAATTTTAATAGCAATTCACACTGCATATCATCCATTCTCCCGTTATTCAACAACTCCCTAGAAAGACTTTGCAGACTTGCACAGTCTACTGATTTCAAGTCTTCACCCTTTGCTACCCAAGTCAAAATATGCTATGTGCATTTCTACTAGGTTAATACTACACATTGGCTCAGACTCAATTATACTTGTGTAAATCCACTGTTGATTTCAGAAGTGTTACCTGTTTGTGCAACAATGTAAGGAGATTACATTATGGCCTGTTGTTATTTCCTAAACAGGGAAGTGTTTCTGAAATGGAGTTTTGTCACTGGTTTCAATGGGAGCAAGGCCAAGCCTCAGTACTGGAAAAGGGCACATCATCCTAAACTACTAAGAATTCTAAACAGATACAGATGTTGAAAATGATTTCTCTCCTCTAAATTTGCAGGCATTCTCTGGTACAGGTGGAACAAACAATCCCCAAGGTATTATTAAAGTGCTGGAAACTCCATATACATATGGCATGTTGGTTCTTCTCTTTCCCTCACTCCTATACATTTATTTGGTAGTGAACTTTTCCTCCTAAGAGATACAGTGTCTCTCAGTGAAACAGAATATTAAAGCTAAAAATTGTTGTTAGATCTTAACTTCAGTTAACACTGACAACAATATTGGCTCTTTAATCTTTCTTACATAGAAAATATGTAAGTCATTTACAATATATATTTACTTTACATTGCCTGGGTACAATATGTGATCAGATAAATGGCACTGTGCTGTGAAAAATAGATTAAACTCTTATATTTTGGCTTAAGTCTTACGTATTAGCATAATTTACTAGAAAGTATCTTCCACAAGAGATTCCAAAGAGGATTCTTAACCACTGGCCCTGTCTTTCATTTATTTATTTATTTGCCTTTCTTAGCATCATCTGTGACATAGTAGATTGATTATTGATCCAGCTGTAGTTTATATCAGTGAACAGATATAACAGATCTATTAATCTCTAGGTAGCACATTCATTTTCTTGTGAAATTTGGCATGCTAAGGTGACTTCTGGAAATACGGCTTACTAGAGCTGTGTAAAGCTTCAGTCCCTGATTTGATTCAGAGGAGATTTAAAACAATATAATGTCCAAATCTCCAAATCTGAATTGAATTGGGAGACCAATAAAAAGATCTGAATTGATCCAAAGCCTCTGAATTGTTTTGGAAAAGACCTGGAGGAGATTTGGAGATTTGGGTAGTCCCCACTTGCCACTTCAGGAAGCTGGACCTGGACTCCATACTGGTAAGTAAAGGGTGGGTGAGGAGGGGCTGCATGAGTGGGGAGAGAACCATGAGGGGATCTGGGCCAGGCCCCATCCCCTGCCTGCTCCCACAACCCCCTTCAGTGGCACCCAACATCTTCCCACTCTCCCAGCCCTGTCAATGGCTGCCCTGCCTGGCCCCAGCATCCTGGTACAAAAAATAAAATTTAGAAAAGCCCTGCACTCACTGGCTGGTGCAGCAGCTGTCAGGGCCTCTGGGGGCTCATGGCAGAGCCCCCGCCACGCAGCATGGGGCAGGGCAAGGCAGTGGAGATTGCCCCTCCACCTAGTAGGAGCCAGTGAGTGTGGGTCTTTTTTTTTTTTTTTTAAGTGTTGGGACACTGGGGCCAGGTGGGGCAGCCATTGATGGGACAGAGAGAGTGGGTGGGGGATGGGGCCTGTTCAATTCAGAGATTCAGCTGATTTGGCAGCGTCCAAATTTCAAAATCAGATTAGGCCAAATCGATTCAAGACAGTGATTCAAATCACCGAATCGGATCATTGTCCCCTGAGTCTGTTGAATCTGAATTTGAAGTGTATACTAGCCACTTTGCACAGGCCTACTGCTTACACTAACCTGATGCAATCTAGGGCAATATTGTTAACACAACCACACATTCATACATTCAAAAAATACATCACACTCTTAAATGATTTCTTCCAGTTATCAAAAGTAGTCACTATTATATATAGGTAAAAGTGGCTAATAGGTATTCTACTACCAGTAAAATAGCTGGATCCATTCACATTTGAGTATTGAAGGTTTAAGTGTGAAAATTCATGAAAAACATAATTAAATTTTATGTGCTTGAAAAAAATCAGTTATGAAATAACAAGTTGTATATTTAACTGTAAAATGTTGCACTGGTGGCTAGGCTGTAAAGCATTTGATCAGAGGGCAAAAACACAGCCAACTGACTTACATAATTAACCAAGTTTGTTATGCATATTTCATACTTGCAGTTGTTTGAAGAAACTGAAGACCAAAAGTTATTCACTGTGGAAATTTTAAAAAGAGTTCAAAATGTCTTGATCTGTATGCAGCTAGATAAAGTGGTTAAACTGGAAAAAAGTTACCTTTTTGAATTATCATTACAAGATGTTAGGAAGTTCATTTTGAAAATAATAATAACAAAGTCTGGGTAAAACTGACTGTTGAAGTTAAAAGGGGGTGTACAATTGAGATGAAAAGGGTCAGAATTCCATTCAGTAGAGTCAAAACAATAGAGTACACATTTCAAAGATTGCCCCAGGGCTTCCATAAGTCACCAGCATTGTGTCACAAAAATGTCTCAAAGATGTGGGAAGCCCTACGAGAAAAAGATCAAATGCCTGTGATTTTCTATGTAGATGATGTACTGATTATGGCCAATGATAAGGAACAATGTTTGAAGCGGACGAGAATGGTGCTTAAAGTAATTCAAAATATGAGTTTTATAGTTAACCCAGCAAAGGCTCAATTCTGTAAAACTACCATACAATACCTAGATCTGGAATTGAGCAGGAAGGGCAGCTGCCCCAATTCTAATCATGTAAATCTGATCAAGAAGTTACCAATGCCGAGAGATGTCACTACTCTGCGACCCTTCCTTGGTTTAGAAGGTTTCCTCCATGATTTTATAGAGGACTTTGCAACAAAAGCTGCACCTCTATACAGTAAAAGCTCTGTTATCTGGCATCCCCTGGGAATGGGGGATGCTGGATAACAAAATATGCCAGGTAATTGAGTGCCTGGCACTCAGCTGCCACTTCTCTTGCCACATCTGGGGCATTCCTCCACCCCTCCCATGGCATTGCCACCCCTCCCATGGGCCCTGTTGGACAGGGAGGTGGGCCCCGTACAGTCCTGTGCTCCTGTGCAGTCTGTTATGCCCCCGGGCTGTGGGGGCTCAGCAGTGCAGGCTGCTTTGCCCTGAGCTGTGGGGGCTCAGAGAAAGTCCAGTTTCACTTTTTCTTACAAGCCGGCATGCTGATTAACAGAGCATGCTGGCTTGTAAGGTGCCAGTTACCAGAGTTTACTGTATAAGTTATTGAAGAAAGATGTACTGTGGAAATGGTCCTCCACAAAAATGGAAGCTATTACCTATTTGAAGGATAGTTTGACCAGAGCTCCAGTGTTACTGTTTCCAGATGTGTGAGAGTCCAGAGGGCACTTACCTAAGGTGCACCCCCAACCAGGTGTGCGGACCACAACAAGTCATGATGTTCATGCTGCAATGGGAGCTCCTCATCTGCAACTGCTCGGCTTTACCCCCTCACCAAATGAAGCAGATTGGTGCCAGTCTGCAGCAGGGGCTATATCCAGAGGCCAGGGGCAGAGGCCAGACAAGGCACAGAAGGACAACAGAAGAACAGGATGGAAAAGCTGAAGAGCAGGACCAGCGGACCGAAGATGCAGAAGACTGGGTAAGCTCATGGTTGGACCCCAAAGATGCAGTGGCACCCTCACCACGGAAGTGAAAAGGAGGGTGGAAGAGGCAAGGTGGCAGAAGGCAGACCCAGAAAGACCTCAGGAGTGGCACCGGTGGCAGATCCGCCTGAACTGTCCAGTGCGGAGTTTTTTTTTCTTCTTTTTTTTCTCTCTCTCTTCTCCTTCCTGTAGTCCGTGCTGCCTCTCCTGCTGGTTAAGGAGTCCAAATCAGGGCTGGTCATTCTCTCAGGAAGAGAAGGGGAACAGACACCCAGAGGATCCCCATGGTGGGATCAAAAGCAGACAGAAAACCCGAGCCATGAGCACCATGCCATGCCCAGCTGATCAGCCCAGCAGGGATTCCCTGCCTTGTTAAGTGGCGCACACCGTCAAGCCATCTTGACTCTGATATAACTTACCTGAGAGCAGTCCAGAGTAGGGAAAGTGAGTCACTGAAGACCCTTGGAAGGAGGGCAACTGACCCTGACAAGGCCCAGAAGATCAGCAGGATGAAGGTCATTGAAATCCAGTAAACTCAAAATAAATAAAGTGAATAAAAGTAAAGAGACTGGCTTAAGTAGGTTTTTCACGTGCATCCATTTTTGGGACTCTGGGCACTGGGGCAGCCCTGACAATCGATCTGGGTGTCAGATGGGTAGTCATGTAGCAAAACTCCCAGTTTTTCTTTTTTAATACATATATATATGACAGATATGCATTCCCTTCCCTTCCCTAATTATTTCTGGCCTTTCTTTCTCTCCCTCTCTGTTCCCTATAGACAGGCATAAGCGAGCTCAGACTTAGGATAAGCTTTAACATTTTTATCTTGGTAGCAAGTTTTTGGTTTTGGATATCCACTGTTTTATATTATATTATTATTAGGTTTGTATTGATTCTTACTGTTGTATATTGTATTATTATAATTTTTTTATTGATTTTTGTTTCATATAGATATTGTATGGTTTAGGCCTGTGTTTGTAAGTGAACCAAAGTCATGTTTCTATTTTGTATGTCAAGTCTCCATCTTGTGTCCTCTGCCCAGGCATCCCCTGTGTCGCAACTGTATGAATCACATATCCCTCCCATGTAAATTGTTTCCCGGATGGATGTGATTGGAAATGATTGAAATACAAAGGTAGCAGGCCTCTACTGAATGGGTCATCACCTCACATTGATTCATCCAGGAATGATGGACCTCACCCAGGAACAGAGACAAGAACCCAGCATTTGAAAGACAAAAGACCCTGCAGAACCAGCAACGCTACCATTGTACCCCACCATTACAGACACACGAAACTGCACATCACTGCATGGAGCACACATGCTTGGTACACCAGAAGCTGACCCTTGCCTGGGCATGCCTCCTGTCATTAGGGCCACACAAGGTCAGACCCAGTAGGACTCTCCATCTGGACCAGCACCATGCCACACCACCTATCCACCCAGATGTCCTGCCAGCGACCCCGCTCTGGACAACACCTACCGGACAAAGACCCCTTTCCAGCATGGATAGGTAGCTATCACCACCCATCCCCTCTTCAACCAAGGACTTGGACTCTGCTTCGCTTCTCTACCTGGACTCCAGCCCTTCAAATGAGTCTCTTTCTCCTGCTGCCACTGTGAGTGCTTGTGTGTGTGTGTGTGTGTTTGTGTTTGTGAGAACCAATAACTTCATGGGGCTGTTTAGTATGTTGTCTGTAATAAAACTGTTATTTGGACCCCTAAATTGGATTTTGCTTTACTATGGTTTGGCCCTGCTCCAATCTCTGCTCCTCACCCCTCTAACTTCTGTCTCATTTCTCCCTCTTCTGCTTCTGGCTCACTGCCACCTCCAACACCTGTCCTGAGCTCCTCTCTGCCTCCAAGCCCCATGTTTCTTTGCCACTATCTTATCTGCACTGCCTTTTCCTTTTCCCTTGAGCAACCAGGTTTCTGCCTCAGTTTCTTTCCTGGCTGTCTCCTCCTTGCCATCACTTATCTGCCCCGCCCCTCCAATATCTCAGCTGTCTGTCTCAGTTTCCAGCGCCAGTCTATCTTACAGAAACCCAAGTCTCAGTTCCTCAGCCAGCTTCTCTCTAGTCCACCGGTTCTAATCCCAACTCTGGCAACTTTCACTCCCTACACTTTAACTCTCTCTCTCTCTCACCTTAACCTTCCCTCAAGTGTCCCAGGTACCCCAAGGCCACACATACACACTGTACCATCTAAGTTAGGAACTTACCTGTGTGTATGTGTAGGTGGGTTGTATGTGTGTGAACTGGTAACTGTGTGTGTATATATCTGTCATTGTGTGCATGATATATGAATTAGTGATCTGTGTCAAACTTTTGGGGTGTATAGTGTATGTGCTTGAATTGGTGATAAGTATGCATGTGCCTAGGCTGGTTTGGATGTGTATGCACCTAATTGATTTGTGTGTTTGTATATGTGCAATTGTGTCGCACCCTCCTGTCTAACAGCACAATACTGAAATCCTGAGAGTTGTCCTGATCCCACAGGACAACACTCACCACCTCCCTTTTCATGAAATCTCTTCTAATCATTAAAGTTGTGGCAGGCAGGAAAAGGAAGGGCACCAGACCCCACCCAGATCGACCATAAGGGATACAGCCATTCTGAGGGGCTAGTGAACGTCAACCAGACATAGGGGTACTTGTCCATAGTTGGTGAACTACCAACCAAGATGTATCTAGACCTTTTACTTTAGAGCTGGCATCCACCACTGAAGGGTGCGCTAGGTTTGTTAAATCAATCCAGATGGCTTCTGGAGTGACCCAGACAAGTAGTTAGTCTGAGTAGGGAGATGAGAATGCCCAAGGTGTGGTTTTTAGTTAATGACTTACCCATAGAATTCAATCCCATAGTTTGTAAACATCAATGGAGAGTTCATGTTGAAAGCAATCAAAGATATCGAAGTACAAGTCGAGAGATAAGACTAGACTTTGCCAATCTTGTGATTATAAGGAAAGATTGTAAGCCCTTCATACCAAGTCTTTTAGATGGATGGCTGCATTGGGCAACTTTGTTAGAGATCTCAATGAAGTAAAAGAGATATTGGAAATGTCTTTGAGGATCTAGGGATGGGTATAGGAATCCTGAATGCAGCAAATACAGAATCTGTCATGAATAAATTCTCCCATGCCAATGAGAAATTAAGGGAGATGAAAAGACCATTGACCACTACTGTATTTGAGATTGGCCATCAAACTGTACAGAATTCCAAAGTTTTGCCATCATGGCATCAGGTTAACCAACTAGAACAGTTGTTAATCCTGCTAGCAATCGAGAAATCCCAAAACAATATGGGTCTAGCCCTTTCATGTATACAGGTGCAATCCTGTCTACAAACCTTAATCAGTGAAACAGTGCACCACAGATATTCAGGGGTCACACAGATAGAGATATGCCAGTTAATCGATAGTTGTGTGAGTAAGAAAGTGGAGTAAGAAACCTCATAACTCTATTAACGGTAATAACTCTAGTCAAATAGGAATGGAGATGCAAGTCTCTGAAATAATTGGAAAGGGATAGGATATGTGTGTGAGGGAAAGCATATCCTCGCTAAAGATCCATGTTTATATCCAATCAATGGATCTAAGGAGTGTAAATTCATCATACACACAGATAGTGACTCAAAAACCACAGTGTATGTAGTGCAAAATCATGCAAAATCAATGTGTTTGCATGAGCTCATGGTGCAACAAATGGTTTTCAATAGCTGGTTTGAAGTATGGATATCTGAATGTAATGGAACATTCTGTGCATGTTCAATGACACATGTAAAAGGATGTGATATTAATATAAATGTATTGACTACCTACAAGTTAACTACCAGAATAGAGTTTAATATATATGATCAAATTCAACCAATCCATATTGGGATGGGTTTAGCTATGATAAAACAATTACTTTTACATGATTTTTTTAGAGAATTGCTACAAGGTAATGCAGATTGAGCTGAGAAGATGTAGGTGATGGTGCTACATAATAATAGAGAAATCATTAAGATTTTAGATACCGTTGCAAAAACCGCAGACCACCAGTGGTGGGACGCTCTTCTTGGTTGGGGTCCTGTAGCAATTAGGGTCTTTAACCTCACCCTCCACCTGGTAGTGGCTGTTTTGATTGGTCATATCTGTTTGAGAGTAGTTAGCATAGCAAGACTTGTCTGGATGTGTTGCTTGTGAAAAAGGTCATGTATGTGTATGAAGTGATCAAGTGAGCATGACCAAAATTACAACTTGCAGTGTTGCTGGATGGCAAATTTGTTGGTAGGAAGTTTGAGAATTTGTATGAAGATGTGAATGAGGAGGTAAAATCTGAATATGATACCATTTGAATGTGTGTTGATTGCTATTGAAATGTTTGGTTCTGGCTGTTCATATTTGTGTTACATTCATCAATCTGGAGTTAAGTAGTATCAGATAGGCACCTCCTCATTTGGTTTTTCCCATCCACAGCTTAACGTGAGATTGCCTAATGTCTGGGCATGGTAGTTTCAATGAACGATGTAAAATCCATGACTCAGCCCATCACGTTAATGTAATGATACCTTCTGTGTTCATCTATGAAAGGTATCAGGGAGGGGACTGTTAGGGAAAGAGAAGGTTCAAGCCTACAGTCAGGTCTTGTACCTAAAAAACTGTAAGTAGGTCAGCTTGTGACCTTTTGGTGAACTATCCATGAAGAATGATGTCATCTGCCTGTACTAAAATACCGTGTGCACCATTGTCAGCTGAGTGCCGTGTGCACATCCTATTTATAAGGGTGTGTGGGGGCAGAACTTGTGTGTGAGGATGTGTAAGTGGGTGAGCATGACTGGGTTTGTTTGATGTGACTGTGTTTGTCTGGTATTTGGTACATGTTGGGTGACAGGTTGTTTGAGAATGAGAGATAATCGGTTGGTTGGTGAGAGACAGAATTGGTGATCTGGAGTCTGAGTGTGTGTTTCTGAGGACCATGGAGCGGACTCGCAACAGGTTTCCCAGGGGTGTCCACTGAGGATCTTCTGTCATCCCTCCCAGACAAAAAGGGTTGGATCCCTGGTATTCTCCCTGGGTGTGCTTGCATACAAGTAGTAGCCCTCTGAACCAAGTGGGCTTCTTCCTCACCTTCCTCTCTTCCTCAAACCAGGGTTCCTGTCACTGGAAGACTGTGCCAAGAACAGCTGCTGGAGGTGCAATCCAAGTCCAGAGTTGAAGTTGGTCTAATAAAATCTCTCTCTCTCTCTCTCTCTCCTTTAATAGTTACACCCTTTCCCTTTTGGTTGTTGATATTGTAGTATTAGGATAAGTACATGTATAGAGACATAGGATTATTTAGGAATACAGGATAAGAAGGAATTAGATAGTATAGGAATAGGATTATTTATTATGATCCTATTCTCTGTTGGACTGAACTTCTCCATTGGACTGGCTTACCTAATTGCTTGTTTGTTGTTGGATTATAATAAACCATTAATTCGTTTCACTGTAATATCTGAGTGATTGGTTTTTATTAGTCACCTCCTAATACATTGCCCAGGCTGATTGGATGGTGACAGATACACCCTGGTCAATCAGTTAATTGGGCCCAAGGCCAAAAACATTGATCTGGGTTTGGAGACAGCCGCTGATTGAGCGCTAATAATTAGACACCAATTAAGTTCCAGGGTCAACATTACACATGCACATCTACTGTGCAGTAACTGAAATTATTGCGCAGTATGAGTGCATGTCTACATTTACACGCCCATACTGTGCAGTAAATATGGCTACTTACACTGACTTGAGCATAAATTTGATCATACAGAGATTAAATTTATGCCTGATTAGTTACTGGACAGTAACACACATGTAGTCACCTTACTGCACAGTAACACTGTGTGTGTGGACTGACTTGGGACTAACTTTAGTCAGTCCACACACAGCGGTAATGCACCTTAGTGCCTGCAAATATAGCTGCAAGCCTATTCTCACTTCACTTACTACACAGTAAATTACTGTGCAGTAAAATAAGGCTAGTGTAAATGCACACATAGACTTGTCCCATGACTTGCAGACAGCATTCCTGTTAATTTTGCTAAGTTGTTTAGTCCTAGTGAAATGGCATGCTCATCTTCAAGGAAGGGAAGGAATATCTGAGGAATGACAGGGAAGTTTGACCTTCATATCTGGAAAGATCAAGGAATACATCCTTGTCACGGAGTACTTAGGTGCTCTGCTCCTTTAAACTGCTAGGGAGAGATCCCTATCAATGAGTGGGGAGCCCCAGCTGATGGTTACCAGGGCAGCCAGAATGAGCTAGTTGGCCCACACCTGCCAGCGGTCAGCTGACTGGAAGGGGCAGGGCCTGGCTGATATATAAACCCCAGGGCTGAGACCAGAAAGGCAGTTCTCTGCCAGCAGCCAAGGGGGAAGGAGCTCTCCCAGAGAAAGCAAAGGGAAGAGGCCTGACAGCAGGTGCAGCTTCCAGGACTGTTAAGAGACAGAGCACACCCTGTGGGGCTTGAATTATGTTATAGCCAGGTGGCTTGTGTTGTGTTATAGCCCAGGGGCTTATGTTTTGTTTGCTGTTTTATAAAACTGGAAGTTTGGGAGAGGCTATTAGGGGAAGGAGGAGGCCTCACTGGGGGGCCCATTACAGTGTGGGGACCCTGGTGCCAGAGAGGATGTGGCATTTGGGGTGCACAGGTCTTGGCACCAGAGAGGGCATGGCATTTGGGATGCATAGACCCCGGTACCAGAGAAGGCATG
Source organism: Crocodylus siamensis (assembly GCF_052110815.1). Taxonomy (NCBI): domain Eukaryota; kingdom Metazoa; phylum Chordata; order Crocodylia; family Crocodylidae; genus Crocodylus; species Crocodylus siamensis. Next base: position 85,789,248 of record NC_143396.1, on the reverse strand, counting down.
GCATTTGGGGCTGTGGAGAGCCCAGGGGCCAGGGAGGCGCAGAGCAAGACCAGGGCTGCGGAGAGGGGGCCAAATTGCAACAAGTCCTAGACTGGACAACATTGGTACCATCTGCGAGGCTTGGAGGATGGTAAAGGAGTGGTTGAAGCCATGCATATAGCCCATAAGGCTAGGGTGCCCCCAAAACACCCATTGTGAGATGAGATCCACAAGGGGTCTGGGAACCCACAAGGTCCAGTAAGTCCATTGAACCGTGTCCAAGAGGACTTAAAGGCAGCCTCCCTATTTTTATATTTTTCATCAAAGATGTGGTGGGCGAGAACTGAGGGTGCCCATTGGGCCCCGATTGACATGGTCAAGGGGCCTTAGGATAACGTGGCCATCCTTAGGGACCCCTTCTCATGACAGTCCTCAAGGAATTTGTTGTGAGGCACCCAAGAGAACAAGGTGATCAGGAACACCCAGCATGGATTTACCAAGAGCAAGTCATATCTGACCACCTTGGTTTTTCTTCTACGATAAGGTGAAGGCTTTGTAGGTGGGGTTGATATGATATACTTTGACTTTAGCAAGACTCTTGATGTTGACCCAAGCCTACAATATTTGGATAGACTAGACCAGAGATGCTTAAATTTCAGCCTAAGTGACGGTGTCATCCAGCTCATGTGGCTTTCTATGTTTCTGGAAATTTGGTGGTGCCCTTTTGCTAAATGTCTGCACCCATAGGGAGCTCCAGGCCCTGTACACTGGATTTAGTGCCCAATCCTAGTGCAGGACAAGGCAGGGGCAATGTGAAGGGGACGGGGGGCAGGAGTTGAAGAATGGTGACAGGCCCCAGAACCCAACTCCAATGTGAAGGGAGAGGGATGGGGGTGGTGTCAGGGCCTAGGCTTGATCCATCCCACAGACTGCTCCCACACTGCCCATCTGACTCATGGGGCCAAAATGTTGTGTACCGTGGGATTAGACAAAGCTACTTTGAGGCAGTTTCATAACTGGGAGGATCACCATGCCCAAAGAGTTGTCATTAATGCTCAAAGACTTGTCATTAATGGCTCAATGTCTAGTTGGGAGGATATATCAAGTAGGATGCCCCAGGGGTCTGTTCTGATGTGAGTATTTTTTAATATCTTTATACATTATTAGGAAAATTGAGTGCATACATAGCAAACTTGTAGGTGACACCAGTGTAGGTGGAGTTACTGACACTCTGAAGGGTAAGGCTATTATCCAGAATGCCATGGATAGACTAAACAAATGGCTCAAAACAAAACTCAATAAGGACAAGTGCACTTTGGGCAGAATAGTTGCATGTGCAAATAAAGACTGGGGAATGACTGGTTAGGCTGCAGTACTGCCCAGAAGGACCTGGAGCTTAGGAGAACCATAAAATGAATATAATCCAAAAGTGTGCTCTAACTGCCAAAAAAAAAACACAGGTGTGTCACTTGCAAATCAAGATACCTGATTCTTCTGTTCTTCTCAGCATTTGTGAGGACTTATATGGAGTCCTGTGTCACTTCTGGGCCCAGCACTTCAAGAAAAATGTGTGGACACATTGGAAAAAAGTCTATTTGAGACGGACCAAAAAGAATTAGAAGACTAGGAAACATGATTTATGAGAATCAGCTGAAAGCAATAGGGTTATTTATTGTGGAGAAAAGAAGACTGAGTGGGGATTTGATAAAAGTCTTAAAAAACCTGAGAAGTGATTATGAAGAGGATAGAAATAGGCTTTATGCTGTGGCTCTCGAGCACTGGTTCTCAAACTTCTTTTTTTCGCGGACCACTTGAAAATTGCTGAGAGTCTCGGTGGACAACTTAATACACTTTTTTTGTTCTCTTATCAAAGCGCACAACTCATATTTTAATTTCAGTAGTCCTACCTTACAAGTGCAGATATTTTTGCTTCTTCTGAAGCCTTTCTGCAGACCACCTGAATGGAGCTCATGGACCAGTGGTGGTCCATGGACCACAGTTTGAGAACCTCTGCTCTAGAGGATAGGACTAGAAGCAATGGCCTCAAACCTCAGCAAAGGAAATGTAGGTTGGAGATTAGGAAGAATTTTGGCTATGAGGGCACTTAGGCACTGGAAAAGGCTAGCTAGAGAAGCTGTGAAATCTTTGGGTATTTTTACGTGCTCCAGCAGGGATGGGGGATGGGGGGATGGCACCTTATTTAGAACAATTCCAAGAGCCACAGAATTTCATGCTTCAGTGTCTCCATGTTTCAAAATGCTGGTGGGGGCACTTAAACTAAAGCTAATCAACAAGCTTTAGTTAAAGCACCCCCAACACCATTTTGAAGTGTGGGGATGCTGATATTCAAGATGTAGAGGATGGCTGCAGTGCCAGTGATTAATTAAGTCTCTTCCAACATGATGTAATTACAGTGCATCAGAGCAGCCTCCTAGCATATGTACAGGTACCTTCTATTTCTGGAAAATTTCAAAAGCTTGTTAGACAGACACTTGGCTGGGATGGTTTAGTCAGGGATGGTCCCATCTTGACCAAGGGCTAGATTAGAAGTCTTCATGAGTTTCCAGCTAGGCCTGTGCAAAGTGGCTCATATTCACTTTGGATTTGGCCAATCTGGGGGGCAGTGATTTGATTTGGTGATTCGGTCCCCAGCTCTGGCCCTTTTAGGAAAAAAACCCAGACTCAGCACTTCTGCCAGTGGGGAGTGATCTCTGCTAGCCTCCACTGCCCTGCACCATGTGGGGGTATCTTCCACAAGCCCCCTGAAGCCCCAAGGCCACTGCAGGAGCCAGTGAGTCTAGGGTTTTTTCAGGGTTTTTTTTCTTAAAGGGCTGGAGCTGGGGTAGGTGGGACAGCCATGGGGGGGCTGGAGGAGCAGGGGAGTTGGGGGGGCTTGTGACAGAGCCCTCCTTGCAGTGGGGGACAGTGGAGGACACTGGGGATTGCCCCCCTGCCTGGCAGCACCTGGTGAGTGGGGCTTTTTTTTATAGCACCAGGAGTTGGGGCAAGTGGGGCAGCCATGGGGGGGAGGGGCTGGGGGACCAGGCAGGGGTGAGGGGGGCTATGGGAGCAGGCAGGGGATGGGGTCTGGCAAAGGTCTCCCCATGTTCCCCTCCCCCTTCTTCCAGCCTCCCCTTCCCTGCCCCCCAACTTACCAGCTCTGAGTCCAGCTCCCTGCTGCAGCAGGCGGGGACTGCCTGAATCATCGAAGCTCTCCAAATCTCTTCTGAATCAATTTGGAGAGCTTCAAATCAATTCAGACTTTTTTATTGATCCCCGATTCGATTTTAGATTTGGAGATTCAGCCTCTGAATCAGGCTGAATCTCCTCCAAATTGAATTTGCACCCAAAGCTTTGCACGGCCCTATTTCCAGCCCTACTTTCCTATATTATTACCTTAAGAATGAGTTACTGAAAAATACATTTTCATCAATATTAAGTAAAAAAAAATCTCAAAAGCTTTGAACAACTACGCTCCCCCCATCCCTTACAGCAGGGACTAGAACTCAGATAGGTACAGCTTCTGTGCTTGGGATGCATTTTTTTGCCATCAACATGAAAAACTACCCATATTGGACCAAGTTATAAACCTTCAAAAACTGTATTGAGAATATGCTCATTGTGGGCTTTACTATGCTTAATAGCTAATGACTCAGGAAATTCTCTCCTTGCTGATCATGCTGGAGAATCACACAGCTCCTAGTGCTAATCAAACTGTGTACCCCATTTTTGCTCTTACCTGTGAGCAGGCTGCACATTTGCCATTGTCAAAGAGAAACTGAGAAGTCCAGTTTTATTGGAGTGAAGCCAAACTGTAATGGCTAACTCAGATTAAACACTATGCATGTCTATATATGTATTCCTATGTGTTCTAATTAGAATGCTCTATCACTGATGCAGTGTCACATGTATAAGACCCCATGGGTTTAAAATGAGTGCTAAGGCATTTAAGTAAATGAGCTTTAGTTAAAGCATCCCACAGCCATTTTTAAACATGCAAGGGCTTAACATGCATGATGCTGTAGCATTTTAATTGGAGCAAGTGTTCAGGAATTGCTCTAATTATAATGTCTACCTCCCTCACCCCTGAGCACATGTATAAGTACCCTATATCTTTATTTATTTATTTCTTGTTCTGGTGGCACTCAAGTAGAATAGAAGGGGAGCATCTACACATTGACCTATGGCAACACAGACGGGCTATGTTACCATATGGCATGCTATGGAGATATAGCAATGAGATGGGTTTACATGCAGTCACCGGCTATGTCACCATAGTGGTGTGCTGCCTGCTTATAGTGAACTGATACAGCAACATATGGGCGGTGCACAGGAAGATTTGCCCACTATGTTGCAGTACAGGCAGTTATTGCTCTGTGTTTTTAGCACTTCCAAAAGGAATTACTAAAACACAGCACAGTAACAACACTATCATAGGGCAATGGGTCAAGGCACCTAGGAAGAAACATTTGATTTGAATGAGTATACACAAAAGTATACACAAACTGGAAAAGTAAAGCTGGACAAGTGTAACCTAAAACAAGATGACTAGAAGACTGGAACTGGAGTTAGTGTAGGTAAGATTTTCTGTGACTGACTGGGCAAAAAGCCAGTAGAAAGGGGAAAGAAGGGCAGAAGATACAGTTCAAGGATGAAATAGGAGAGAACTGGGAGTTGCTCTTTAGGAAGGCTGGAACTGGATCTTCCCCAGCCCCATTGAGACAGATAAGAGGTGAACCAAGGAGTTGTGAGAATGGGAAGAAAAGGTTGTATCCCTTGACCCTACTACATTGCCCAGGCAAGAACAAAACCTAGGATTCCTAATAGCTTGCCTTTATGAAGACACTCAGGAGAATTAATCCAAATTAACTAGAGGGACCTTAATTTGATTTACTTTAATTCACTTCCAAGGTAAATTAGGCTAAAGCAAATTAATGCTACTTTAATTTTGAATAAGGGTGTCTCCTCAAGGACTTTATACAGTTTCAGTGGTCCACTTTAAATGTTAATCCAGATTAATTTTTCTGAATATCCCTAGGTAGACAGTCATCATCCAACATTCTCTCTGCTTCTGCCATGAGAGATCCGTGAAACATTGGCAAAATGTGTTTCTTTTCCCTCTCTAATGGTTCACATAAAACAGCAGTCAGCAAATTTCAGTGCCACAGGCCTGAACAACCCCAGGTCAAATCCAAGGCAGGTCCAAGATCTGCCCCAGCCAGTGTAATTTTTCTCTAGTGCTGCATCTTCCTGACCTTTGACTGCTGTGCAGGTGCTGGTAGAGATCCCAGCCTCCCCTCCTCTCTCCTGCCCACCCCCAAACTTCACTTAAGGCCTCTTACTCCACAACCTAGATTCAGTGGCTGTGGGCTGCTTGTTGCCAACCCCTGAAAGGACACTCCATTATCAGTTACCCATTTAGCTCAAGAGGCAGAAGTCTGTATGTATGATATCCCTATGTATAACCAACCAGCTTCCTTGCAGTTCTTTTATCTACTGTGCGCAAGCAGATGGAAGACTCAAAATGCATTATTTTTATAACATAAATGTGGAGGAGTAGGAGGTTGCCAGATATTGTTGTGCCATATTAAAGATTATGTATCTGACAGAAGCTGTCATTTATTGGAAATACCACTGGGGGTGGGGGGAGAGAGAGAGAGAGAGAGAGAAACTGGGAATTACTGAATATTTTGGAAAGAAGATGGAGGAGGAACATTTGAAGGGTTAGAGTAAGGGCCTACTGAAGTGGCAGAAGTGGTCTGAGTGGCAGCTCCTTTAATCTTGCAAGTTCCCCCACATACCCTGCCCCTGCTGCTGATTAGCCGAGGGACCCTAATGGCTATGCTGCTTGGTGTTGTCCAGCTCGGAGGCAAAAATGGCACCATATTTAAAACCATGGTTTTCACCTCCCTACTAACCAAGAGTGAGCAACAGGGCCATTTGGCTGGGGAAGGGGACCTGCAAGATTAAAAGGAATGCCATGCAGCCTACCTTTGCCATGAATTCAAAGGTCCCTAGCTATGAGAAAGCAAGGGAGAGAGAGAGGGAAAGGGATTCCACAAAGGATGGAACTAAGCTGCTCAGGTCCCTTCTGACCCTACCAACTATGAAACTAAGCTGCAGTGAAACATCCAAACTTTTTGAAACCTAAGCACAATATTTGTGAGTCTTCCATAACTCATCTGAAATACTCACTGTACCCCAAAATAAGAATGATTTCCATTCCCCCACTTGCACCCTGATCTTCCAAATGTTGCCTTTTCCATCACGAACTCAGATTCAGGCATGGAGTTAAGCAGAAAATTAGAATAGTCATGTCTTCAAAGTTTTTATCCAGTAAAAAGACATTTCTTGCATACATTTAGAAATAGTATGTAGGTCATAATAGGCAGGAAAAAATACTTGGGAGTGGCAGGAGGAAAATGTGTAGCTTGTATGGGTAATGGAGCTTGAAGCAGCAATTAAAGGAGATGAAAAATGGTAAGATTCTTGTAACTGTATGATGAACTCCTCCTTTTCTGGACTATGCTGAAGGAGGTCAGTATTTTCATATTGCAAAAGTAATTCCTTTTCTTATGCCAATGAGCTGAAGAATCTACTAGAAATAATGACATTTTTTGTATATACTTGTGCCACAACCTTCTCTCTTTCGCACCAGTTCTCAGTGGTCAGAGGGGAAACAAGCCCTGAATACATAAATCTGTCATACAGCTAATACTTTATAGTCTTAGATATGCAACTGAATGGAAAGGGATAATATAAAGATAAATGAAAAAAACTAATAAAAGCATACATTTATATGCACAATTATAAATGGTGTGCTGCATCTATAAATATATCACATATATAAATCAGTGGAAGTGTAATTCAGCCCATGCAGTATACATGCATTACATCTGTAAATCAGCCCACTTCAAATTTAAGTCAGACCTGTGCAATATATTCCATTACCCTTTAGTCTCACAGATACAACTGATAAACCTGTGTAGTATAATGCAATTTTATAATGTGGTATAATTAATTTGTAGTCAAAATTATAAATTACATTAATTTCACAGATCCAGATCCAGCTATGGTCAACTGAAGTAGGGCAAACATCTAACGGAACAGAAAAAATACAAAAGTACGATGCCTCCTAATTTCCATCCTGTGAATATTTCCTGAAAAAATTCAGGAAAGCATAATGCATTTAATTAATAGATATATGGTTCAATGATAACAATTTTCACCAGTTTCATGTTTTACTATACTATGGCCAGGAAGAGTTGTTCAAAAAGCCCAAGGTGGAAGCAATCTAAGTTATGTGCTTTTCTCTAAGCACCTTGGGCTAGTTTGGGAGAGAACATGTTTTGGTGGGAGTGAAGCATGCAAGCTGCCTTCACTGGCAAAGGCCAGCAGGTTGGGGGTGCTCCTGCATGCTTCCTAGCAGGCTCCCCACTGCCAAGTGCAGTTGAGCTGCTGGGTCCATGCAGGAGAAGCCTTTGTCCCCTTCTCCCCTCCACCCCAGCTCATAGCTGGCCAGAGGCAGGACATGGGGATGGGCAGAGATTCTTTTCTGCCTTGGCTCTGTGAAAGCCAGAGCTGGGGCTGTGCAAGAAAAGCCTTTGTTCCCACCCCCAGCCTGCTTGCAACTCACTGCTGGCTGAAGGCAGGACAGGGAACAGGGGAGAGATTCTGTACTGGCTCAGCTCTGTGACAGCCTGGGGGACAGGGCTGGTTGGGTCCTGGTTGGAGCAGCTGAGCATGTGCTGGGCTCCAGTGTACCTCCTGTAGGGGTGCAGTCATTCACAGAGCTTAGGTGGGGCTAAAAATGATATACATGACCTAAGCTTAGGTTGGGTCTAAGATGTACTAAGTCTAAATCAATAGGTGGTAGACTGGTCTATGGAATGCTTGTATGGGTCCCCCATCAATTCAAGCTATCACACTGTCCTCTGCCATCCCGGTATGTGTTGTGTGACACCCCCTCTGCCCACAGAGGCAGTTGATTCTTAGCCCCCACTCAGTTCGTGCAGCCCAGAGCCCAGCAAACGTGTTTAAGTCTAGACTCTCCTACATCCAGTTAAGATGTAGGAGACCAGTTTAAATCCATGCTCCCATGCTGTCTCAGGGCCAAGGAAGCCAAACTCCTCTCCCCAGCTGAGGGCCACAGACAGGCATTTAAGAGACTGAGGCAGCTGTGCCCTCACCACATATGCCATGGCCTTTGAGCACCAGTGACCCCAGGCTCTGCCCAGATACCCCCAAGCTCCTGTTATGAAGCACCCCCAAAGACCTGAACAATGACACCAAGATAACTCCAAGATTCAGGTACAGCCCCAGACACTCAAACCACACTGCTCACACTAAACCAGGAACACCAAGCCTAAGAATTAGGCACAACCCCACAGAGCCCACACTTTAAAGGGAGGCATAGCATGAACCACACCACCCCAGCATAGACTCACCACCATGAATGGGAACAGGTGAGGGTGGCTTGGCTTTGGTGGGGTAGGGGACAAAACCTTGGGACTGGACAGGCTTCTGGAAAGTCCAAGGCTGCGGGAGGGGGGGGGGTGGCCTGGCCAATGGAGCTGTGGTCACTTGGGCAGGGGTCTCACCCAGTTGGAGGGAGTGTGATAGCTGTGTGCTAGTACTTGAGTCCACATGCACCCATCTACATTCTTGAAGCCAGAAACTCACCTACCCATGGCCACCAAAACCCCGCAGGTACGGGCATACACCACCACACACTTCTAAGCATAGGATATCAGGACAAAATCTGAGGGAAGTGTGTAGTCCAGCAGCTGGGTGACTCCCAGGTAAAACATCTGGAAAGGCTTGATGGTGGCACTTAAGCAGTCCTGCCCCTGATCCCAAAGGAAATCCATGGGAGCAAAGCACATCTGAATCTCATGTCACCTACAGTCAATGCTCAGCTCCATACCCCCATCCACATCCCTATCCCATTCCCAGACAGTGGCTCCTGCCCCAAACCTGAAAACTCCTCACCCCAAGCAATTTCTAAGCAGAGGAACACAGCAGGAAAGCCATGGGAACTGTGTGGCAGACTGTGCTCTGGTGGTGGAGGTGGGAAGATGGAAACCTTCACAGGTCCTCATACATTGAGCACCCTGTCACTAATCAGCAAAGGAAGCACCCCACTTCTAGGACTTGTATATCACCTGCGGGACCATCTCCCGCAATATGAGCAGGGTATACATGGCAGGGTCCCCTGAGAATAATAGTAAATCTCACCCCTGTGGCATTGACTACTTTTGCCATAGAAATGTTGGGTAGGAAGTACTGCTTCTGTAAGGACAGATGGTGGTGGTGGTGGGAGGGGGCGGAGGCAGGTTGAGATCTACCTCCTGTAATGAAATGAGGGTGGGTATTGACAGGTCCACAAATGTCCCATGAGTGAGCAGTCCATGCCTCGTGCCCGGGGTGCCAGAATCCCATAGGATGCCATGTTTCCAGACTCACAGAGTGAGTGGAGCAAATGCACACTTCAGTATCTTGGGAGAGACCCGTCCCCATCTTCCAAGGCACTCTTTGCAGAGTTTATTGCCACTCATAGAACAACCTGAAAGTAACTGGCTCCCAACCTTCATATGGTTATTATAAGTACCAATTCAGGGGCTTTAACTATTTAATTCTGGGTTGCTAACATGCTAAAGTGGGGAGCACTTTAACAGACCTTAGCTCTGAGCATGGGCTGCTTCCAACCTGGCCCACCATGCTGTTAAGGCTGAAGCAGCAGTGGTCATTCCTCCCCTCTGTTGCTGCCCCCACTTCTCCCCATCCCTGGACAAGGTGCCTGCCACAGAAATCCCACTGAAGCAGATAAAATGGCTCTAGAGGCCAGATCTGGCCCAAGGGCCACAAGTTGCCCACCCCCAAGTAATCTCCTGAGAGTACTTACATCTCAATTTAGTCTTATGTTGACATTTTGTTGAATCAGAGTTTTAAAAGAGTTTACCATAGTAGAAATACAAATTGTTGTTTTAAAACTATGTCTAGGTGAGAATTAGCTGAGTTCAGAAAATCTTCATTATCTGTGATTATTTTAAAATGTAACAGTTGGGGCTGACTACAACCCATGACTATTAGTAATGAATATTTTTACACCTTGTTTGAAAGAAAACATTTTAAACAAACCATCTGCTACGTGTTTTTACTGTAACTGTAAAGCAAGGCATAAATGTTTTATTTTAATGTGTACTTAAGTATAATATTAATTAGATAGAGATAATCATTTGGGAAGTCTCGTTACTTGTTTTATACTGTATTGTCTCATTGTAGTACTTTAAATACCAGGACCAATACTCTTCTTTTCTTTGCACTTACTTCCTAGTAGCTTAGTGAAACATACAATTTTTACAATGTTGACTTTATCCATTGTTTTGTCTTGGATGATTTTTCATTCTATGTGGGTTTTGTTTCTCAGATAATTTTAACAATTCAGGTCTACCCTCCATGCATAACCCCCTCCACCCAAAAGCATGAGAAATTATTGGATGTTTCTATGCTTTCGAGAGAATTCCATGTTCATTCAAAAATGGCCTATTTTCTTCCTTGGAAAGTAGTTTCACTACTGACCACTGAAAACAACACACTTTAACAGAGCTTCTCCCTCTCAAATGCATGATTTCATGTTTGGAACAAATTATGGGGAAAAAAAGCTTTGATCTGAATGCACGTTCTTATAAACATGTCATGCTTCTGCACTTCCATGTTTAACACACTTTTCTTATCGATGCAGAATTGACAACCAATTCAAAGGAACTGGAGTTGGGGTACTAACAGTTTTAACTTCTATTGAAGCTGGGAATTCAGTCAAATAGCCCTGGAAATAGGCTTTCAGGTGATCTATTCTTTTTTAAGTAAAACAATATATTCTCTTTAAGATTTTTTCCGGAAAAGTAGGCAAGATTTGGAAGTCATATTTATCCTCTATATACATATTAGAATCGGATCTATCGTTTCCACTGTATCTTTAAGGAAAACATCAAATTGCTTTGATTCTTCATTGTCACTGAAAAATGGGAAAAAAAATCAACGTGCCTGCTTTGTTTACTTTGGTCCCATATCAGCAGTAAAATTCTTCTATTATATGTTTAACTTACTGCATTGCTGCTACCTCAAAAAGAAACCAATGAAGTGTAAACTTGTAGTCATGGCTGTTAGCACCAAAGACAGTGATTTAAGGAACATATATAGTTTTGCAGTAATTTATTGCTATGAAAAGGGAAATTGCAAGAACTCTGTACTATAATAAAATGGATCTGCAGGGGATTTATGTTTCTCACTAGATGAAATGAAGGGTTTTCAAAGGTAGGCATAGGCTTTAATGCCTTCCACCTGATAGCTGACATCTAGGAACACCAGCTAGTGGCACAATGTAGTTGCTGAGGATATATTCATTTTCACCAATCCTGGAAACTAGAGTTTAGTCTTTCAAGGATATTCAGCATGCTAAAACTCTAATGACAAACACACCTTTACCAGAATTGGTGGAAAAGCATTTATTAAAAAAATATACATGAATTAATAAATTCATTCCTTTCTCATGTTCTTCCAGAATTTTAACAAACCTTTTTACTGTAAGCACTGGACAACACTCCAAACATCTTTGCAACTTCACATCAAAGTTCAGTAGCTAAGTGGTGGCCTATTGTATCAATGGCCTATAAGGTACGTTGGCTCCCCAGTTCACTTTCAAAGGAATGGATGAGTTTACTAATCCAAAAAACCAAACTTTTTTCTTATTAAACCCCCCTCCCAAAAGAGAAATGAAATGCATGATATAAAAAAATGTAACACTGATATATACATAAAGTGGCTATTACAACAATGACTAAAGGAAAAATTGCAGTAGAAGTGTAGCAACATTTAGCTCACAGGTGGTGATTCTGTGGAAACTGGCAGAATTCTGCACTAAATCTGTATCTGTTTATAAAAAATATGCAACTTCTACTCTGCTAGGTAAGTGTTTAAGCTCAGTAAGCATAACAGGTAAGATCTTCAGCTGGACTGTATTATGACAATGTAAACTACTATATTTAAACATAAATAAGATAACAGATGCATGCTAGCTAGTGACCGATTGTGTTTGCAACAGCTGTATAGAAGGCTTTTTTAGAACAAATTATTTACAATTCAGAGGTAAATATGAGATAAAATATAGAGAAAAATAGGTGCTGCACTTAAAATCCAAGACGCTTCAGTTACTAAAAAAATATGATTGTTTATAATTTATAGACTATGCTTAAAGAATCTATATTTCAGGTGATGTTTTCATCTTAATAGCTGTTAAACAACTTAGCTAATTAGCTGGAATGTTTTTGGCTTATATCTCTTGAGTAAGAAGTCATATAAAATATCTTACTGGCACTTTAAAATTGATATGAGAAAACAACCTATAATTTGGCTCTGAGTAGTCTGATCATGTTGAGAGATCCTAGTCTGACCCAGGTAAAATGTAAAATCGTATACACAGAAAGTGTTTGGTATTGATCCAAAACTAGATGGCCTTCAACTAAAAGGCAAAATAATTAACATATATATCTTGAACTATAGTTAGACACAGACTCTTGAGTCACAACAGTACATTTTGAGAAACAGAGAGTGTGTCTACATGTTGCCATATGGCAATGTTAGTACTGCATTGTGTTTTATTATTTGGTTGGGGGAAGTACTAGAACACAGCACAGTAATCTCTCATACTGCAGCGTACGGGTTAGGGTTACTAGCTGCCATTGTAGCAGCATACTATAGCAGGGCAGTGTGCTGTAGGGCAACATACCATGTCACTACGTCTCTGCAGGAGGACATGTAGACCCGTCTATGTTTTCCTTATGCAAAGTCTTATGCAAAGAACACCAGACATTTGAAGCTTGCAACACTTAAACAGCTTCCACCCATAATTTGCCAGTTTGTTGGTACTGCAATGTTACAACTCATGTTATGCTACCTAATTATACCTAACAGAGAGATACCTAAACACCTACTTCCTTTAGTAACAATAATATATAGACTAAGAATATAAAAATGCATTGATTTAAATGCACGTCTCAAGATTCTGTCTTGACTTGCTCTATAGTTTGGTGTTTAAGTCTAGACTCTCCTACATCCAGTTAAGATGTAGGAGACCAGTTTAAATCCATGCTCCGAAAAGGGAAGAGTAGGTACTTAAAGCCAGGTGGCAGAAACCATTTGGCTACTGGATACTCTAATGTAGGACCCTGTTAAAAAATTGTGAAAGGCCTCATTTTCATTCCTAGTAGATAGAAATAAATAGTGAATCCTTGAAGTGTTTAATAAATTTGATTTTTTATTTGTTTTTGGTCAGCCCTGTACGTAAAATCTCAGTATACAACATCAGAGACTGAATATTAAAATATAATATATATTATTTGGTGTCCACACTCAAAAAGGATGTTGGAAAACATCAACAGGAAGATTAAGAGATGACTTGATATTGCTGCATGAGGATCAAGTTTCTCCCATTAGAAGCATCTTGAATCTTAAAGTCAAAAGATATAACAAAACTGGAAGTTAAAACTAACACAAGTAAAAAGGACACAGTGCAAATTCTTAAAATTGAACATAGAGCCTGGCAGAAGTGTTCCACAAAGTTATTTTTCACTTGAATTAGGTTTTCAACTAAATGATTTCTTAGCAGAAAATTCCCGCCAACCTAACAAATACCTCACAAACCAAAGAGTTTTGGAGTGGTGACCAAACACTTAAAAAAATCTATTTGGAAAAAAGCCTTTGGTACTTTGTAGAGTACATTTTCATAGGCTTGCACTTTGGATGTTTCATGGCTGCTCTTGTCCATGACTCAGGACAAGCAAAGATAGTTTAAAGGTTGGATTTGACTGCAACATTTAAAGATGGTGCTGTAGATTTTCTAAATCTGGTACAAGGATGTACAGAAATCTAATCTGTATCCAGAGGACACACAAATATGTATCTTCTTTTTTGTAATTTCTACTTTTCCTAAACTTGTACTGGGAGTAAGCTTTCTCAAAGCAACAATTATAATGCTTGGATTGCTAGTCATGTAAATGACATAATTTAGGCACTAATGATTCAGATAAATTCTCACCACCACACGCATTCTGAAAGAAAGCCAATAGTTAGTAAAAATGTAGAATTAATTTGGGGAAAAAATGCATCTCATCTTCTTTCTAAATGCTTTTATTGTGTTTAATTTGTTTAGATCTATAGTAAATGTTGAAAATGTCAGACCCTTAGAGGACATTGAGACCTAGCCAAATAAAAATAACCCCAACCAAATATATTTCTCTAGTGGACAACTCATCTTGTAAACATTGGTAAAGATTAGCCTAGTGACAGTGATGTAACCAAAGAAAGCAATGAAAAGCCGTCCCAGTGGAGTTAGATGCTGCCTACCCTGCCCTTTATTTTTCTTATCTGCATTTGCTATCGATTAGTTACTAGTTGTTTTTCTTGCTTCCTTTCTTTCTGGTGAATATAAAGTTACACAAAATATAAATTAGATTCTCTGTAATTTCCTGCCATGCAAGTCACAACAGCACAATAAGTGTTTTCTCTGACCACCAAGTACAAGGTACAAGGCATTTGTGTAGCTGTTGCCTCTATTCCTGCAATAATGCCTTGGATTTTAATTTGTACAAATAAAATCTTTCAAATATACTGTTCAGCCTGAAATTAGACCACTTTTCTTTCCCATAATGACTCACTTTTCCTCCCACATAAGTTTAAGTGAAAGGGTTATATGGATGGAATAGAACTTTTGTGGCTTATAGAACAATTGGTCCAAATAAAGAGGCAAGGGTCAAGTCAGCAACATACACTGTTGTTCAGACCCAAGGAAAAAGATCAATTTGCCATAGTCAATTCTTACAAACATATTATTTATTTTAAATTAGATGTTTTTACCTTCTAATAATTCATTTTTGACTTGGTAGTAAGCTCTACTCCTGCATAATGCTGCCCCCAAAATCAAATAGATTATATTTTAGTCCTTTGAATATATGACATCTGGAATAACGCCCAGGATTCCAAATGAATCTTTACTGGACCGATTAATGATTGCTGCTTATTTCTAGATAGACAGGGGCTGCAATTTATGAAGTTGGCAAATAGGTCTTAGGCTATAGTATTTTCCCTTGTTACAAGCCTCATGATAATTTCCCTGAAAACAACTCTTAAAGATGATGGCACATATGCTAATATTTCAGAATGAAAGACTGTTTTTATGCTGAGCTTAAAAATGTGGAAACAGCATCAAAAACAGCGTTATGTTCATACTTTTTAAAATTTAAAATAAGGCAAAAGTGATTAGGGGAAGGTCTGTGATGTTGTAACATGCTGTCCCTCATATGAATTTAGGGTTTACTGTTGCAATAACTCAGCAATAGCAATCTGCTTTCCTTAAATGTACATAGTCAATGTTTTGCAACAGTGCTGCAGAAAATTATGCCAGACCAGTGCAACCCAGTGGACAAAGAATCTAGCCCAAAATATTTACTGTAATTACTGATAAATTATAGTCCATAGAATTGAGGAGAGCTTTTTTGTAGTTATATACTGAGAGTCCTAATAATTTTTTAGAACATGTTTAGGATGCTCAGTGGACATAAGTTAGACTTTTTTCTGTACCATTCTCAGGATATACATAAAGTAGTCAACGTTTATTATCCTACAGTTATGCCAGGCTTCAGAAGATAAGCAATTATATGGTCCATAGTGTAAAATACTATTATCCAAAACTTTTATTTGTTGTGAAATCCAAGCAATGCAAATCTTTAATCAAAAGGCAGAAAGTGGCAAAGTTATCGAACACTGTTGCTGGATAATAGAGTTCATTATCTCAAATGAAGCCTCTTTGCCAGTTTAGAGCTTCTTATGATTTTCTCTCTTGTGTGGCTGAATAGTACATATTATAACTTCATGGCTAGAGCACAATTTCACTACATGGTCACAGTTGCATGCTGGATTCAGATCGGTACACTGTTTCTGAAGTGCCCAATTATTTTTTTGTTGTATAACCCTTCCCCAACTCCAATAACTTCACTAGCACACAGAAAATATTTTCTGACACAGAAATGCCACAGAGAGTAAAAAATATTCCATTTCTGATACATGCCTAAACCTGACTACATGCCATGAAATCACATAGCTCTGATGTTCTTTTTGTAATGCTACTTTTTGTAATGCAACCTGTCCTGATAAATGAGAGACTAATTATAACCGAATAAATCAAACACTAAAAAAGAGAGCTAGGGCTAACTGGAGCCAATTTCACTTCTAGTCAATCATAACAAAAAATGTTACCAAATCTATAAATTACCAGGTCAGCAGGGTACTTACATGAATTTAAGCATGTGAATAAGCTCATTGACTTCAGTGGGACTATAGCTACTGCTTAAAGTTAGGCTTATGCTTTACAGTCTTTCTGAATCTAGGTTTTACATACAAATAGACAAACATGGCTTTGTTAGACATTGCACTTTCAGCAGCTCAGTGTTAGTGCTAGCTCTGGTCTGGTCTGGAGCACCTTAAAGCTAAAAACCTTCTGACTGTCTCCCACCTGCGCTGCTGTGACTCACCACTAGAGGGCTGGTGAGTAAGGCTTGACTAGGAGCTAGAGCTGTGAGTTGCCACTACAGGACTGGTGAGCCAGGACAGGCTTCTAGCCCTGCTCTAAGTGGGGGTGGGTTGAAGACATGGATTGGGAGGAAACAGGAACATGAAGATGGGAGGTGGAGAGCTGACGGAATGGAGACAGGTAATGAACTGGGAGGTGCAACATGCAACAGTGCTAAAATTAGTTCCAGGTGGTAATATGTGGAGAACCCAGGGGTTAATAGCTACAGGGGCTCACTAATATCAATGTATAACAAGGCCCACAGGCTAAGAGCACATGTTCATGATATCTGATCTACATTCACACAGCTTACTTTAAACCCATGTGATTTGCAGATCACATCTGGCTTGTGCATATATTTGCTGGTGCAGGGAACCACACCAAGAAGCCAATCTTAAGTAAGTATGGGTTGCATGGCAGGGGGGGCAGAATTGTGGGAGGAGGGCTAGCAGATCCACAGGGACACTTGATGGGTCTATGGTAAAGGGCTCTTCATCTAAGATTGTGGGGATCACAAGGCTAAAAATAGCCCAGTCAGGATGGGAGGGATGGGAAATGTGCAGCCCTGAAACTGGGGCAAGTAGCTAAGCTATCCCAACCCCTGGATTGAGCTTCAAATATGTACAGGCATTTGTTAGATCAGGCTAACTTATCCCAATCTAACTTAGTTCACTTCCTCAGGTAACTAAGTGAGACATGTTAATAAGCATTAGCCTAATTTAATGCAAATTTCAGGCTTGCGCCTACATGTGCATGCCTCTAATGAGCATTAAAAATGGCAAAAATAGGATAAGCACTCCTAAATTTGAAACCTGAAAATGCAGGTATCAAATGTAGGTATGATTAATTAAAGAGCTTCAATGCACATGTAGATGCAACCCGGCACTAACTTTAGTGCCGGGTCTGCCTAGCCATGAGGGAGTCACCTTGAGCTCAGCCCCAGGGCTCCTGGCTGGGCACCTCTTCTACCTCAGCCTGGACTGCTGTGTGGTAGCCCCTATGTGCAGGCTATAAAAGCCTGCAGACATTTTGCGCCTTGGGGCACACACACCAAAACCTTTGAGGACTGAAGGTCCTGTGTGCCCCCTGGACAGGAGCCAGGATACTGCTGCTAGTTCTGTTCCCTAGCCAGAGCTCCTGCTTGGGCACAGGCAAGTGTTGCAAAGAGCTGTAGCCTGCTGCTCTCCCCGGCCATCTCTCCGGCACTCTTGCCTGGCTGTCTTTGGCAGCAGGGCCAGCACCTGCTTCCTGACGTTGCTTACCCCCAGTACTTTCTCCTGTGTTTGCAGGTCCTGTGGCACATTAACCTTTGGTGTGTGGCTCCCAGTCCCTGGCCATGCCCCACTCCCAAGCACTGCTGGCTATTGTGTGGGGCCAGCCACACCAAGACAGCTGTGCAGAGGCCGAGAAAGCCAGTCCGGGACACCATCTACTTCCCGACCTCCCCAGTAAGGACCAGCCCCATCCATGTGCTCACATCTGAGCCCTCCACCTGGGGTCCCAATTGGAACCAGGAGGAAGTGTGTGATTTCATAGTTTTCATAGAAATTAGGGCTGGAAGGGATGCTGGAGGATCATCGGGTCCAGCCCCCTACCACAGGGGCAGGAATTCAGCAGGGGTCAAAGGAGCCCAGTGAGATAAACATTGAAATTTCTGTTGAAGGCATTCAAAGTATGTGCTTGAACCACTTCACCAGAGCACCAGGAGTTCTCAAAGATCCATTCCAGCAGCTAAGCTATGATTATGGCCAGCTCCTTGAGTACCCTGGGGTGTAGATTTTCAGGGCTGGCTGACTTGAAGCTTTCCAGCCTCTCAAGATGTTCATTCACAAGGTCAGTATTTATGGAAGGCAAGGAATCTCCCTCACTCAGGCCTCCCTGTCTTGTAATGGGCAGGGGTGTCCCATGGGACTGATGAAAGACTGACGCAAAGTACCCATTGAGTAGGTTGGCTTTTTCCTGGGCGTTAGTTGTCAGTTGTCCCATTTGGTTTAGCAGGGGTCCAATGTTGCCCTTGATTTTTCTCTGGCTCCCTACCTATCTAAAAAAGGACTTTTTATTGTCCTTGATACTTGTAGGTAGTTGGAGTTCTGTCACAGCTTTGCCTTTCCTGGTTCATTCCCTGCAGGTGCGGACCAGTGTGGAATATTCCTTCTTGGAGGTGGATCTCTTTCTCCATCCTTTATTAGGTCTTTATTTTTAGCTGCACAAGGTCTGCTAGTTCCCTGGAGAGCCAAGGGAGCTGCTGTGCCCTTTTGCTGCCTTTCCTCTGAGATGGAATAGCATTAGCTTGTGCATCGAGAATCACACTCTTGAGGAGCAACCACTCTTCCTGAACTCCCCTCCCCCTGGGGTTATGGTCCCTTAGGGCCTCACTGACAAGCCTCCCGAGCTTGTCAAAGTGAGATTTCCTGAAGTTGAGGACTTCAGTATTGCTGACTGACTTACCAGCTTTATGGCGGATAGTGAAGGTGATCAGCTTGTGGTCGCTGTCACTCAGCTTCCATCAACTGTTGGGTCACTGATTAGGTCTTCCCCAGTTGCCAGTACCAGGTTGAACAGTGCTTTACTTCTTGTTGGCCCATAGACTTCTTGTGTCAGATAGAAGTCATCCACACGGGAGGAAGCTTTGCAACTGCTCGGATTTAGCTGAGCTCTCTTTCCATGAGATATCTGGGTAGTTGAAGTCTCCCATGACAACCATGGACTGGGAGCATGTGGCCTCAGCCAATTCCCTTACAAACTCCTGGTCAAGCTCTTGACTTTGGGTGGGAGGTCTGTAATAGACTCCCACTGTTGTGTCCCCTGTGCCATGTTCCCCATGGATTTTAACCCAGAGGGTCTCCAGTCATCTACCCTGGTCACCAATATCGGCTTGCAGGGATGTGTAGCTCTCCTTGACATAGAAAGCTACATCCCCGCCCCATTTGTCCACTTGATCACTCCTGTACAGGGTATAGCTGTCTATACCCATGGGCCAGTCATGGGTGTAATCACACCAGGTCTCCATTATCCATATGACATCATAATTACTTGTGTTAAGCAGGAGGACAAGTTTCTTTTATTTGTTCCCCAAGCTTCTGGCATTTGTGTACAGGGAGGCAAGTGTCCTCTTGGGGGCCTTTTCCTTGCTTACAGATTGTTCCAGGGCTGAGGCAGGGGCGCGTTCCCTTAAGTGCCTTGGCCTGCTGGCTTTGCAAGGGTTGCTCAGTGGGTCAGGAGTGGTGGTAGTCCCCCCTATCCTCTGTGGGCTTCGTTTAAAGCCTGGTGGAGCAGGTCAGCCAGTCTGGCTGACAAGAGCCTCCTCCCCAGCAGACAGAGGTGGAGGCTGTCCCTTCTCAGCAGCTCACTGCCTCTTTCACCGGGGACCGTGGTCATGGAAGCCAAAGCCTTCCCGATGACACCAGCACCGCAGTCTTTGGTTTAATACTTGGATCCTCCTCTCCTTCCTTGGCCCGTAACCCAAGACTGGGAGGATCGAAGAAAACACCACCTGCAGCCCCAAACCCTTTAGCCCCACTCCCAAATCCCTGTGTCACTTCAAGACCTGGCTGGCAGTGCTCCAAGATAGTGCCCACATGGATAAGGAGCATAGGGTAGTGATCAGTGGGCTGGATCAGTGATCTTGTGGGAATGCAGAGGTCCAGAGGCAATTCATGGCGGGGGGGGGTGCTCCAACACCCATATTTATGAGACCCTGTCTACTGGGATGAATGACTGAGGACAGTACTGGCTGTGAGGAGAATAAAAACTGTTGTTCTTGGGAAGAGGTGGAGGGTCCATGGGCAGCAGGGCAGATGAGCTGGAGTGGGGAGTATAGGAGGAGGGGTCAGGCAGGGCCTCATGCAGCTGGTGTCCTGGTCCCTGTCGGTGGGTGCACAGCTATCCTGGGGTTTGGCCTGGGGTACCTGCTGGGGCCAGTACCATGGCCAGCAGGGGAACAGGGTGATAGTCACTGCTGGCAGGGACGGGGCTGGAGCAGCAGGGCTCTAGGTGTCACTGGCAGGAGAAGGGGCAGGGACAGCCCTGCTGTGTAGAGGCAGGGAGGGAGCTGGCACATGTTGACCCTGCACTGGGCATGTGGTTTCTGGTCAGGGAAAGGTCTGACAAGGGATCTGAGTTTCCAAGATGGCTGCCAAGTGCTGGCATCTATGTGGTTGGAGGCTGAAGCTCAACCCAGTGGTCACAGAAGCACATGGCAGGACTGGAGGGTCCCAAGTCCCTGCACATGTAGACATTAGCCCAAAATCATGTAATGAGCGTTAGCTTAATGTGCATTAAATTTAGTTGTGCTTATTTGCACATGTAGATGCATCCTCTGATGATTTTTTGCCTGATATAATCTCCCTGATTATCTATGCCGATCATCACTTACATTTAGCCCTACTTAGGTACATACCCATACTAAATAGTATGTGTTCTCATCAGACACACACTGTGTCTTCTAATGTAGTTGGGTGAAATAACAAAATTATATCCTTGATCATATTCATGAATCCCTGGAGTATTAAGCAAAATTCAAGGATAAATATTGATGTATAATAATTGAAAAGGCAATGTCAGTGGTTTCCTTTCATTTTAAATGGGAGGATCATATATTTATTTTTTTCACCTTGAGGGCTTTCAAATGAATCCTTGTGTGTGAATAAAAGATCATCCTTGTACAATAGCTCCACTTTGAAGAGAGAGAGAGAGAGAAACCCTTCTCATGGAAAAGAAAGGGGGAAAAGATACTAGATACACCATGGTCCCTTTTACAACCAAGTGTTGTAATGAAAAACCCTGTCTGCTTGTAAATAAACACGGTGCCACCTGCACTGATCCTTTTACAAAATGTGATTAGCTCTGCCCTATCTACAAATCAGTTACAAACCCAAGAGCTTTATACAATGTAATTTAAAAGGGAAGTGCAATAGTTCTCCTTTGAGGAAACTTGTTTCCTCCAAAACGCAGCAAGGTTTCCCCAGGGTCACAAGGCATCATTCATGCATCTTTTTTGGACTTTACTTTGACATCATATTACAGTTCCATCATCAAGCAGCATAATTATGCACTCTAGCCATTCTAGATAGTTACAAATATCTCTTTGTAACAGGACCTGTGTCCCAGGACCAGTTGTCATGCCCCCTGGTGGTGACTCGGCTCCTGCTCCACTCTGTTTCTAAGGTACCCTCCCTTTGCTCTCACCTACCATGTCTTTGGCTTATTAAGAACTTGGAAAGGCTCTTAAAGTGAGCCTTAACCTGTCCTCTTTACCGTGGATCACCTTGGGTCCTGCTGTTCCACCCCACTAGGTGGGCCCTTCTGGCATGCATATGCCCCCCAAGGGCACCCATTGCTTCATGGGCTAATCATGGTCTCCAGCCTTCTCTGTAGCCATGGTCATCCCTTCAGGTATCAAAACCAACCAGTTCAGTGGGACCTACACTCCAGACTTCTCTGACTTTTCAGTCCATTGTTAGTCTCCACCCCTTCTGGTGCTGAGCTTCCTTTATCCTTGTCACTGCCCTTCTTTGGGTGGTGGATTCTCTCTAATGCCTCTCTAGCTCCTCTGCTGTCCCCCACTCTGGGTGGCAGGCTCTCGTCCTGCCTTTGCTCCTCTGGGCTCTGGGTCCTTGACCCTCATCACTGCCCCTCCTGGACTGCTGTACTACTGCTTGCTCTACCCCACCCTAGCAGGCTCAAGCCTCATGAGCTTTGCTGGCACTACTGGGACCTCTTGACCTCTCATACTGTCCCCAACCCAGTCCACCAATTAAAACTCAAACCAAAACATAAGTGCACCAGCTATAACTTAATTCTCCAATCACACTGATTATCTTCTGACAACCCCCATCTGCCCTGAGTCTACTCCCTTGCCAAAACTCTGCTCCTTACCAATATCCATCAGGGATACCAAGATCTCAGTTAGTGTCTCATCAGCAGAGCTCCTTTCCCCATCAGCCTCCAGGGCCAGACTGTCTTTTTGGGCTCTGGCCCTAGCTAATATGCCAGCAGAGCCCTGCCCCTTTCTGGTCAGGTGACTCCCTGGGCTGTTACTCTTAACTAGCTTTGCTTACTGGCCTTCAGAGTAGCCTGCAGAAGAGGATCTCACACTTGCAACCTTGCCTCATCTCTTACATAAGACTCTGTTTTGTATTATTACCAGGAATCTGATAGTACTGCAGTAGGCTTCCTGCTGCACACACAGGTTGCTCAACTATTGTATGACTGCTGCACAACTAGCACAGCAGTAGGCACTTCCCATTTCTGACCTCCAGCTGCCTTTACAGTTAGCTCCCTACTTGTTGGCCTGAGCATAGTTTGCCACTATTTTCCTCTCCGTAAGTAACAGGAGCCCTGGCCCCATATTACACTCTTCCATCAGATTCTTATGAGATTATTTTACATTGCATGATCAAGTTTTATCCAAATACACACTTAATCACACACCAAAAGGCTGTCACTAACTTTGCTACAAGTTAGCTTGAAATATTTGGGCATGGTTGCTGCCCTTGATTTAAGACAGTAGTGAATTCCTTTGTGAAAGCAGGCTGCTAAAATAACAGCAGTCTCCAAATACAAAGTATTAGCATATGACACTAGCAAAAATAAAAGTATGTATGTGTCTGCTTAGGAATTTGAGTGATCTATGTGGAAAGACCAGTTGGTGTGTGTTCAGGTAGAGAAGTAGTGTGACAAAATAAGAAAGACAGAGAAGGAGCCAAAAGTCACAGCCACAGAAGCATAGGCCGGCTGACTCTGAGAAAAAACATTTGAAGAGCTGCTAACTTGGGGAGCAAGGAAAGAAGCACGAAGCTACAAGCAAGGAAACTGATTCTGGTTGCTTGATTGTGCCTTGCTGTAGTCTCAGAAATAAACAGCTATTTCAAAAATACCCGATTGCATCATCAATTTATTTTCACACAATACCTCCCCTTCTTTTTTTGTTCTCTTGTCCACCCTCCCACCCCCAACTAAATGCTCTGTTAAAAGGGTTTCAATTCAGAATACAATGCTGTGAAATAACAACATTAAGAGTGTCAAATCATCAAGCCATAGGTAATAATACAGAAAACTTTCCATTTGAAAAAATCCCAACAGGTAATTACGAAATTCCTTTTTACCCCGTGGTCTACCTCCATATGTAATTTTTGTTTCATCTACTCTGTTTGATCATTTGCATTACAATCTTAACGTTTTTTTTGATGACAGCAGATCTCACATGCTTCTTGTAAATCCCCTTTGTACTGCTCCAGTGGTGCAAGGGAGCTTTAAACCTGCCTTAAGGCAGAACATGAGGATTTCTCTAGCATAGCCAGCCCTACAGCAACTGCTACTGTATCTCTCACAGTGTAGGGTAGGGATTAGATGTCTCCAGGCAGAGTTTTACAATCCCCCAATAATCCAGGATGATAAAGTGGCTTCCTAATTAATACAATTTATAGCAGTCCTTTAGCAAGCTGAAGATGTTAATTGGCCCTATATATTTCCTATGTTTGCTTCAACCTGAAAAACTGTAGGGTATGTCTACACTGCAGTCAAAGATCTAATTGTTGGATGTATAGACACAACTGTGTTAGACTCAAGCTAGATAGTTTGGGTACAGGTAGCAGTTTAGCTAATGTGATCTACCAGTTTCTTCTTCTAGGTTTTTGATTAACTACTTGTAAAAAATCTCTTTTTTAAATCCAAATACCAAAATAGGATAATATAATTTCACCTTATTTGGGAAACATAACAATGAATTATCTTTGTTTTTCATTACAGTGCAGTAACTATGGAATACCCACAGAAAGCAATCTTCTCTAACACTGAGACAGTGATAGCTCACAGATCCTTTTTTGTAAAGAAACATACAAATAACATTTCTACATCTTCAGCATGTCATTGCAGAAGTCTGAACTTAAAGACGGGAACCTGACTTTTGATCTCACCATCACAAAGTGAGGCATTTTTTTTTGTTTTGGTTTGTGGCTAAGAACTACTGGGCAATGAAAACTGTCAAAAATATATCAAGATCTTGTTGAAAGTCTAGCAAGGTTTTACAAGCCAATCTGTCATGCCGGTGCTAATATAGCTAGGTAAATTCTATATTTTACCAGTAACATTCCTGCTGGGATAAAAATGAAAACTCTTTAAAACATGAACATAAAAATATCTTTCTGCAACATGAAAAGACAAATAATCAAAAACATCTATGTAAGCAACCAATCAATGCAAATCAGTACATCCTGATCAGGAATATAGTTGCAAATAATGTTTGATATAAGGAAACTCCAAAACAGCTATTCAAACCACATACTAAAACTGCAAAAATTCTACTCACAAGTCCAAACAGTTTCAGGGTCAGTCAAAGCATAGCTCCTACCCAACTTGCAGTAGTCATGAAAAAACTACTTGGCCAGATTTCAACATACTGTGAATCTACAAGCTCCAGTTCTGCAATATCACCTCTGCTTCTACTCGCTTGGTAGTCTACCACTTTCTTTCATATCACCACACTATCACCTTTATAACAGCACTAGTCTAGCCAGGCCTTATTGCAAAATCAGCTCTGTACCATCACTGTTCTTCACTTGCTCAAGTCTTGCTGTAATCAGCTCTTTCCTGCCATGGCAGGGGGTCGGACTAGATGATCTACTCAGGTCCCTTCCGACCCTAGAAACTATGAAACTATAAAGTCAGTTTTGCTGTCTCAGCAAACAGCTTTTGGTTCATTCAAGCTTCACTGTAAATTCAGCTTTATGCCACTGCCACAGCCAGCCCACATCAATACTCCATGCTATATACTAACCCTTAGGATGAATGTTTTGGACAAAGCAACTCTATGAATACCCCCTGCTCCATAAAACAAAGCACTTTTCTCTTTCAGCCTTGGTGTATTTGAATGTTACTACCAAACCAAACTGTACTATATATAAAGAGGCAAGGGTTTCTTAGGGTGATACCTATTATTGAACCAACTGCATAGTTAGGATAGAGTTAGACAAGCTTTTGAATGCAAGATAGTTTTCATCAAGTCATCTTGTCTTTACTGTCTATTGGCTAGTACTGATTTAAAATTGGTCATTCCTTCTTCCAAATGTTTCTATTGAAAAATGTAAACTTTCAGTTAAATGCTCATATGCTTTTCCTGCTTCCTAGATTCCTACTTTTCTATAGCAAAAGTGTAAGTCTAGTAACAGCAGCATATCCACTGTTGATCAAGCAACTCAAAGTGGCATCTCTTGCTCAGTGTACCACAGAGAGTTCAAAGCACAAATTGGCTTCATCTGCCATCATGCTCACGGAAACCAAACCAACCAGTTATGTCAATGGTCATCTTTGAATTCAAAGAATGGACAACAACAACAACAATATTCTTATACATAATAAAGATAATAATACCTTTGTGGTTTTGCATGTCTGATAAAGCACGTGACTTTTGAATCTCCTTGTCTTCAAAAGATAGTTTTTTGTGCCATCTTAAGGTTTTTATTTGACCCGAAATGACATGCCATATGTATCTTATTACTTATTAGTGTGCCTTGTTTTTTTATAATTTCTGAGAAGACTTTGATGTTAGAGTTTTTAAAACCAATTCTCTTGACGTTTCATTGAAAGCCTGAAGTGTCTTATTATAGTTCCTTGTCATTTGTGATGGTGAAATCAATGAGGATGACACGCCTCAAATGTCCAGATCTCCAGACATTTGAACAATTTATGGTAACTAGTAGTATGACAATAAATCTTAGTCTTTCATAGTGTGTTAACAAAGATAGTTGTTTAATTTCACCAGTGTTCAAGTGTCTCACTGAAGATATGAGAAAAAATAACCTGATCTCAGGAAAAAAAAAAACCCTTATCTTTCTCTGATGCAGAGTAATCAAGGTTTTCTGTTGTGGTAGGAGTTGAATTTGAAGCCTCCATCCACACCAATGTCAAAGGCTGTAAATAGTGAGGTCATTTAGGCCGTGGAGTTAATGGTGGCCAGATGTGTTAGTAGCCATATTGTGCCTTTGTGAGACTCAACTACAGAAACCAGTGTCCCTTAAACATTCTAGCCCAGTGGGCATTTGGCTCAGGTGGACATTTGACTTTGACTTTGCCCTTACATCAAATTTTGGGAGTATTTATAAGCTGAGATATCTTTTTCCAAATAAATTATCTTGAAAGAATTTGTTTTTGTTTTTATATGGAAAAAATATCCCTTGTTAGGATGACAGCCATTTTGAAAATGTTTACTTTATTTTACCTTTACAAGATTTTTGATGGACTAATTGGATTGATGGAGAACAGACTCTGACTGCTCGTTAATTTAGTCTAGCCCAGGGGTGTCAAACCTGCCTGACACCCTGGGCTGGATCCATACCACAGGGATCCTTGCAGGCCAGATCCAACACAGGGCACATAGTGGTTCCAGCCACAGGCATGCGGTAGAAGTGCTGGCAGCTTCAGCTATGACTGAACGCAGGCAATTGCTCTGTCTTTGGCTCAGAGTAGGTGGCAGCAGCAGCTCCAGCATGATGCAGCAATGGCAGTCGAGAGGTAGGACCATGGCAGTGACAATGGGTGAAGCAGTTGATGGATGACTAGCCATACCCCACAAATTCCTATGGCCCTCCAATAGCCTGGTGGGCTAGACAAAAGCAGATCTGTGGGCCAGATATGGCTGACAGGTTATACATTTGACATCCTTGGTAGGGCTGAATTTAGATTTAAGCTACAGTTTAGGGCCTCACCATATGAGGGGCTTCTAAATAAGAAAAAAAAACCCTACTGACTCAGGAGAAAATCTCCACAGATGTTTCCTAGAAGTTTTGAGTAGGTGGCACCCGGGTGTAGCTCTCTATGTGAAGGAAAGCTACATGTCCCTGCAAGCTGATGTTGGCGACCAGCATGGACAGCTAGAGACCCTCTGGGTAAAAATTCGTGGGGAATTCGGCACAGGGGACACAACGGTGGGAGTCTACTACAGACCTCCCACTCAAAGTCCTGAGCTTGACCAGGAGTTCGCCCGGGAACTGACTGAGGCCATTTGTTCCAGGACGTTGGTTGTCATGGCTGACTTCAATTACCCGGACATATCGTGGGAAGATCACTCAGCTAAATCTGAGCGGGCTCAAAGCTTTCTCTCGTGCGTGGATGACCTCTACCTGACTCAAGAAGTCTATGGGCCAACGAGAGGCAAAGCGCTGCTTGACCTGGTACTGGCTACGGGGGATGACCTAATCGGCGACCTAGTGATTGATGGGAAGTTGGGTGACAGCGACCACGAGCTGATCACCTTTACCATCCGCCGTAAAGCTTCCAAGTCAGTCAGCAACACAGAAGTCCTTGACTTCAGAAAAGCCGACTTTGACAAGCTCAAGAGGATAGTCGGTCAGGCCCTCAGGGACCGTGACCCCAGGGAGATGGGAGTTCAAGAAGAGTGGTTGCTTCTCAAGGAAGCGATCCTCAGTGCACAAGCTAAATCTATTCCAACACGGAGGAAAGGCAGCAAGAAGGCACAGCAGCCACCCTGGCTCTCCAGAGACCTAGCGGACCTACTGTGGCTAAAAAGGAAAGCCTACAAAGGATGGAGGACGGGATTCACCTCCAAGGAGGATTACTCCGCGCTGGTCTGGTCCTGCAGGGACCAAACCAGGAAAGCCAAGGCTGCAACTGAACTCCAACTACTTCAGGCATCAAGGACAACAAAAAGTCCTTTTTCAGATATGTGGGGAGCTGGAAGAAAAGCAAGGGAAATGTTGGACCCCTGCTAAACCAGATGGGGCAACTGACAACTGACGCCCAGGAAAAAGCCAACCTATTAAATAGGTACTTTGCGTCAGTCTTTCATCAGTCACACGGGTTACCCATGCCTGCTATGGGACAGGGAAATCTGGGTGAGGGGGATCTCCTACCCTCCATCAATGCTGACCTCGTGAAGGAACACCTTGAGAAGCTGGATACCTTCAAGTCAGCCGGCCCTGATAATCTGCACCCCAGGGTACTCAAGGAGCTGGCGAGCATCATAGCCCAGCCCCTGGCACGGATCTTTGAAAACTCCTGGCACTCTGGTGTAATGCCAGAAGACTGGAAGAAGGCCAATCTTCAAGAAAGGGAGGAGAGTGGATCCGGTTAACTATAGGCCCATTAGCCTGACTTCTATCCTGGGGAAGATCTTAGAAAAGCTTATTAAGGAGGCCATCCTTGAGGGACTGGCCCAGGCTAACATTCTAAGGGACAGCCAGCACGGGTTTGTTGCGGGTAGTCTTGTTTGACCAATCTCATTTCCTTCTATGACCAGGTGACCTATCACCTGGACAAGGGAGAAGAGATTGATGTCATATATCTTGACTTCAAAAAAGCTTTTGATCTGGTATCCCATGATCACCTCTTGGCCAAACTGCCCAGTTGTGGCCTTGGCTCCACCACAATCCGCTGGCTGGGAAACTGGCTTCGTGGTCGGACCCAGAGGGTTGTGATTGATGGCAGTCACTCATCATGGTGCCCTGTGACCAGTGGGGTCCCTCAAGGCTCTGTCCTGGGACCCATCCTGTTCAACATCTTCATTAATGATGTGGACATTGGAGTTAGGAGTGGACTGGCCAAGTTCGCTGATGGCACCAAACTTTGGGGCAAAGCATCCACGCCAGAAGATAGGCGGGTGATCCAGGCTGACCTGGACAAGCTCAGCAAATGGGCAGACGAGAACCTCATGGTGTTTAACACCGAAAAATGCAAGGTTCTCCACCTTGGGAGGAAAAACCTGCAGCACCCTTATAGGCTCGGCAGTACTACGTTGGTTAGCACTACAGAAGAAAAAGACTTGGGGGTCATCATTGACCACAAGATGAACATGAGCCTGCAATGTGATGCTGCAGCTAGTAAAGCAACCAAAATGCTGGCGTGCATCCATAGATGCTTCTCGAGCAAATCCCGGGACGTCATTCTCCCCTTGTACTCGGCCTTGGTGAGGCCGCAGCTGGAGTACTGCGTCCAGTTTTGGGCTCCACAATTCAAAAAGGATGTGGAGAAGCTTGAGAGAGTCCAGAGGAGAGCCACGCGCATGATCAGAGGTCAGGAAAACAGATCTTACGATGACAGGCTGAGAGCCATGGGACTCTTTAGCCTGGAAAAGCGCAGGCTCAGGGGTGATCTGATGGCCACCTATAAGTTTATCAGGGGTGACCACCAGGATCTGGGGGAACGTTTGTTCACCAGAGCGCCCCAAGGGATGACGAGGTCGAACGGTCACAAACTCCTGCAAGACCGTTTCAGGCTGGACATAAGGAAGAATTTCTTTACTGTCTGAGCCCCCAAGGTCTGGAACAGTCTGCCAGCAGAGGTGGTTCAAGCACCTACATTGAACACCTTCAAGAGTAAATTGGATGCTTATCTTGCTGGGATCCTATGACCCCAGCTGACTTCTTGCCCTTTGGGCAGGGGGCTGGACTCGATGATCTCCCGAGGTCCCTTCCAGCCCTAATGTCTATGAAATCTATGAAATCTATGAAAATCAAGTTTTATAAAAATCAGTAGGTAAATAAAGGAGATATGAGAAAATGACTCTCTAAATATGGACATTTTCATTCTAATATGACAAAAATATACATATATATGGCTCCACAGTTATTATTCACATTGAGTTCATAAACTTGTTTTATTTTAGATTATATTCTTTTCTTTGTGCCTTTGCCTTTGTATATAAATATGAAAGATTTATATTTGCACATATTTTCAGTGTCCTTTCTGTGAGAACAATAAAGCATTGTCTTTATCGTATGGGCACACTTAAGATGAACATAGTTTAGGGCTTCAGCATGTCATAATCTGGCACTGACCCTCGGTCTAGCTCATTTGATCATAAGG
The DNA here is from genome assembly GCF_052110815.1 of Crocodylus siamensis. NCBI lineage: Eukaryota > Metazoa > Chordata > Crocodylia > Crocodylidae > Crocodylus > Crocodylus siamensis. Next base: position 85,758,827 of record NC_143396.1, on the reverse strand, counting down.
GTTAACAAAAGACACTTGGCCTTTCTTCAGATGCATATTCCTTCTAAGGCAGTACAGTACAAGTGAAAAATTATGTTGGCTTTCAGCTACTCCCAGCTACAGAAGGGGCAAAGTGCACATACATAGGAAGAAAATTAATGTTGCAAGTAATTGCTCGTTGTGGGTTTTCCTAGCTTTTCAGTGCATTGAAAGAAACTTAACATCACTCTCATGATCAAATACGAAAGTCCTTCAGCAAAAAAAATCCTTTCATGTGATCTTAAAGTCTGACAGACATTAGTAGTTTTATTATTTAGATTCCCATATTCATTTTCCACATACAAGTCACATTTCTCTTTGGATATACTTTATTCAGTGACATCATTAATATGAGTCTTCATTACAAGTATAGAGAAAACATAAAAAAAACGAGTATTAAAAACAGTTTTGGTTTAATTTTATTTAGTGGTAATGTTGGAGTGTGCATTTAAGTGTGTTTTACCAATATATATAATGTAACCAGGGACCAATGCCATTTTAATATCTTTTGTAAGAAATAATACAAATTTGCTGCTACTAATGATACAGTGCAAATTTCTTGCACACCGATTGTTCATAGAATAGTTAAAAATAGATCCCTTGATACAATGATAAAGAATACGGTAGTGAAAGGACCATAGAAAAAGTTAAGACACCTTGAGATGCTTCCTACCATAAACAGGATCCTGAAAGGCTCAGACAAAAAGGGAATGGCCCTCTTTCATAAGGTGTCAGATACCCGCTTTGAAATCTATAAGCCACTGTCTGGTATTAATGGCTCGGTGTGCAAATTCCATCTACCCTGATTGGGCATTTGTAAAGATTGTAGCTTCCTGTTGTAAAGTGCTGTGCTGTTTGATGGACACTGCATTCACACAGAGGGCTGTCCAAGATGTTCATCTTGTGAAGTGTTGTTTTGAAGCGTTCGTATGCAGATCTCAGTCTGCTCAGCTTGACCCATGCTTCTATGTCAAGGTCATACCTGATGGTGGACTTGTTTGGTGTTCGTATAAAATACTGTAGGAATAGATCTTACTGAACTAACCTATGGGCAGCAATAGAGTGGACCAACCACTGGGAAAAGGTATTTCTAAGCTTTTCCAGGAGCTTGTGGGCTTCCTATACAAATGCTTTATGACTTTTAAGCTTCTTAAGCCTCTGTTTGGTTAATAGTTGATGGAATGGGAGATTTTTGTCATCTCTTGCTTCTTTTGCCAATAATGATATTAAGGTTTGTCTTTTTATATCACTTAGTTTAATGCCCAAGAGTATTGGGAGTGTGTGTGTATGTATGTTGTACAGCCTGTTATGAGTCTCAGTGCACTATTAAGCACAGGGTTGAGATTTTTAGTGTGACAACTCCTGGACTATACAGGAGCATAATATTCTGCTGAGGCATATACCAGTGGAAGTGCAGTGGTTCTGAGCAATTTGGAGTTGGCATCCCACGATGTGCTAGCTAAACATCTTAAGGCAGCTACCCCTACAGAGACTTTACTGCTGACCTTCTGAATGTGATGTTTATGGGTGATGGTACAGTCTACTGTGACTCCTAGGTAGGCTGAAGGATGGTCATCAGGAAGGATGCAATTGCCTACTTTGATATTCAGCGTGCTTTGACTCAATGATTGTTCAGGTAGAAGAGTGATGATACTGATTTACTGATGCTCAACTTGAAATGCCACTTGTGGAGACAGTCAGTGATGAGTTCCGTGGAGGTACCTACTGTCTTTTCCAGTTCTGTCATGTCTATTCCTTGGGCTACTATGGCAACATTGTCAGTGCACATGTACTGCTTGGATGTTGTATGCGGGAAGTCTGAGATATATACATTGAAAAGTATTGGTGCTAGCAGTAACCCTTAGGAGACTCCATTCTTCAGAGTTCATACTCTGCTTTCTTCTCCTTGGCTGGTAGTGAGTTTGAATGATGTTCTAGATACTTTCAATTTTTAAGGGAATAGCACACGAAAGATAAAGATGGTTACATGTTACGTGCATCTCTCTCATAAAATTACAATTGATGAAATGCAGGGAGTGGGTAGAAGAAGGAAGTGAAAGTAGAACTAAGCAGGAAATGATTTTCTCATCCTGTGAAAATCTGAGGACAAGTCACATTACAGGACAAAGTTAAGGCTTGTCGATGTTTTTTTTCAGTGAAAAAGCAGAGCAAGCATGAACATGTTCCAGCTCAGAATAGCCAACAGATGAATCATCCTTCCACTCAACTGGGTTGTGATAAATTTATACTTGGTACCAGGAACTTGAATTTCAGTATTTTGCATTCAAGGTAAATGCTTATCCAGTGGGATCTTGACTACTGTGGGGAAGAAACACTGTCAGGAATGTTTTCTAGGAATTGAGAAAACTTTTTTAGAAAACATTTTCATTTCACCTGCCATTTCATTAAGATGTCTGAACTGGAACAAGTTATAAGAATGTACAGCACACTAACTTGTAGGACATCATGGACTTAAAATACATAAAGTGCTATATTTTATTTATTTGACATAGTAGTAACCTGTATTCCTATATCCTAGGTGATATCCACATTCAGAAGGGTACATATCTATCAGAACATAAAGCTTAGGCACAATGGGGATGACATAGGGCAAACTATAACTGTATGGGTTTCTCCTGAGGTGGGTCCCAGCCTCTGTGGCATTTATCCCCCTTTCTGCACCTGCTCTGTCACAATCATAGACCTAGACAATAAGACTTAGCTGAAATGCTCTAGTCTGGGAGGCAGGGAAAGCTCCTCCCTTTTCCTGCCTTCTATAGTTTTGAAGGGGATTTAAGCTTAAAGCAGAAACTTTTAGTTGGACTCAACTTTTATCCCCAGTTGTACTAGATGATCTCTTGAGGTACCTTCCAGCCTTAGAGGAATAAATCCTTTTCTATATGCCACAATCCTCAATGTTAAAAGGAACTAAAGATTATTATTCATATTACTTTAAAAAAAAGACCTGAAAAGAGGAGGAAATTTAGAATTTTAAAACAAATGTTGTTTCCTGCCAAGACCTCGTCTCCACAGGCATTGTTGTAGCCATAATAAGCCAGAGGAGGCTGACAGAATATTCAGACAGTTTGAACAAAACGAAGTTAGATAAACAGGGATGTCTCATAACAAAGTCTGCTTTGTTGATAAGAGTACAAGCTATCTGGATGCTGAATTCAGCTTGCTTCCTGTTGTTATAGATATCTACTATGTAAAGTAGACCGGTAGCACTGTGGTACTCGTTTCAAAATTGAATCTTAAGCCATGAAATCATTTTGAGTAAGGGAGAGATTTTAAGATGCTGCAAATAACTTGCTAACTTTCCATTTGTTTTAGACCCAGGGACCTTTCTGATCCATCACCATGTGACACAAGGTTCATTTGGGATTTTTTTCCCCACTCCCACTTGTATATATTTACATACAAAGTAGATGCAAAACGAGGAATTAATATTTTCTACCATTAGCCAGCTGGACAAGAAATGCACCTGAACAATGACGAGATTTCCTACTTCTTTGTAACATAAACAATTAAAATATTACCTTTGTTCATGACACTGCGGGAAGCTTTGGTACCCCCACCTCAAAAAGGATATAGAAGAATAGGTACATTTGTATGGATGGCACTTCCATACCAGAGAAGACTAAATAGGCTAGGATTTATCAGTTTTGAAAATAAAAATAGATGATTGGGTATAAGGATATTATAAAGATTTACAAAATAGTAAATGCTGTAGAGAAATTGAGTAGGAATTTATTATCTTTCTCTGTGCTAAACTGGTGGACATACAATAGCAGTCTTCAAATGAACAAAAGAAATAATTTTTTCCACACAAAATGCAATTAACTTGTGGAACTCAGTACCACAAAATGTTGTGGAGGCAGACAATACAACCCCGTTAAAAAAGAATGGACATCTTCATGGAAGAAAGGTCCACTGACAGGTATTGAACATGGTAGAGGGCAGTGTTCCCTCTAAGTTGTGTGGGGTGTGTGGCCATGCGGGCACGCCTGGCAGTGTGGTAAGAGTGCAGCTGCTCATGCTATGCAGCTTAGAGGGAACACTGGTAGAGGGTGCAGGTTCTGTATCAGCTTCTAAACCTCTGAGTTCTGGATACAGCTCTGGAAGAGAAGTAGGGGGTGTGTAGTTTTGGATATGGCCTGTTTATGTTCCTTCTCAGCATCCACTCTCCCACTTTTTGAGACAGAGTACTGAGCTAGATGGTCTGACCCAATAAATGCAAGTTCTGTTCAAACAATTATGCTGGGTGAAGTTTTGGTACCTCCATCTCAGAAAGGATATAGAAGAATATGTACAGTGGGGGACAAAGAGGATGATCAAGGGTATCGATAGAGCCAGCCTTCATGGGTTGGTTCAAGTTTCAATAAAAATACTACCACAAATTACTAATCAGGGAATTATCCTCTCCAATTTTAAAAACATATGGAAACATATACATGTTGCTATTTGATATCATTCAAAGGCTGTTATGCCATTCAAATATGTTTGCTTGTTACATAAGCATACCAACATTGGCATCATAGGGACTTATGGCAACTGAAATTTCTGTAAAGTAATCAAAAGTATTTGTATAACTTCATTTTTCAGTAAATGTACTATGGTTTGTATCATATTTTGTGTCCTATTTGGGGAGGGATATGGTTAGTATCTCATTTTTTTCAGGATGAGTATATTCAATAAATTTGAATAAATACCTATATTTAGGTCAAATTCTGTCACATTCTTTTACATGAGCACTAAACAGCATGCTCAATGGGAGTAGAATATGGGTCTAGATAAGCTTAATCATGTATTTAATATAAAGGTATGTGGGCAATATCAATTCCTTACCTTAATCTGTTTTTATTTTATATACAGTTTGTGCAACTGAAAACTACTTCAAGATTTAAATCTACCACCATATTGAGAAGGAAAGGTTGGGGATACGTAGGGAGAGGGGTTACTATACAGTAGCAGATTTGACAAAATAGACAATCAGCCAACCAACAACAGCAACATTATGTTGAATCAAAGATGAGGGTGTTTTTTTCCCTCCCCTCAATCAGGAAGGGGAAAAAAATCCCATCATCTTGGATTCATATACAAAATGGGAGAGGGAGGCAGAAGCTGCTGAGGCTTTGACTCCGGCCCAAAGTCAGACTCACAGCAACTTCCTCCCCCTCCACAATTCCCTTCTACACTTCTGGCTCCACCACCCTATGCCCATTTCTGCCCCCCAAGGGATGGAGTACATGGAAACTCTGTTCCCTGCCTGGCCAATCAACATGGCTGACATTGATGCATGTCCTGGCAAGGGCTCAGCTTCCACGTGCTGTGCTTTAGGGGCTGACCAATGCCTGATCAGCATCTGCCAGTAAAGGGGGAGGAAGAGACAGATTTCAGGGAGCAAGCAGGGTGAATAGACAGAGACTGAGGAGTAGAGGGAGGGACAGAAGTTGTGAGGAGCTGGGGGTGGGGGTGCAGGTGGGGGTAGGGGTAGGAAGGTTGTAGGGGAAAGAAATTGAGGCAAAGAGAAAGGAGGTCACCTGACCCCCTCAGGTACTATTTTCCCTGCTGTAGCAGTGGGAGGGGATGAATTTTAGACAACCTTTCAAACAGCTTCTATACCTGGAAAATGGCAATGAATTGACACATTTTTCATATATAGAATCTAATTGAGGGGTAGTCTTAAATTCAGGATCAACATAGAATGATATGTAAATACATTCAGTATAAAGCCTGGATAAAACATTGCAGAAAAAATATTGGGCATGTAAGATTATCAATCATTGTTGAAGAATGAAAAATTTAGTGACAAGTTTATACTGTAACCTTGATATCCTCAGACATCTCTACCCCTTTCCCCCTGCCCCAAACCTGCAACTTTAGAATTTAGTATGTTACAGAGGTAGTAGTATTAGGCTCATTGGTCAGTTACCTCTTCCTAATAGAAAAGAGGCCAGTGTCCATTCTTTTAGGTCTGCTAGAAGCCTTTGGCACTATGGAGGATGAACTATCCAAGGTTGCAGATAGCAACAGACAGTTTGACTATTGCTTTATCATTGAGTAAAATGATTACATCATATTAAACCTCACCTATTCAGTGCTGTCTCATGTACTATACTAGAAAGTAATATTTCTTTTTTGTTAAACTCATATTCATGGCTAAAGGAGACTATGGGGGCATTTATACATGCATTTGATCTGAGATCAATTTATTTCTTAGTAACTTACAAGTAGGCAGGAGTCTACACATGCAGAGCTGTGGGAGCACATTTGCTGCTCCTAGCAGCAAACTACTCCCACTTCCTGTGGCCCAGCAATGGGCCCCTGCTGCCACCATGGGGAGCTCAAGGCTCCTCCTGGTTGCTAGCTCAAGATCTGGCAGGGAGTACTGGGTCAGGAGAATGCCATCTCCTGATCAGGGCTGGGAAATTTCTCCCTGCCCTAGCAGCAGGCAACTCCCAGCCCCAGCTTCCTGATTGGGGCAGGGGACATGGAAAGGGCTATGGTGGTGGGGACACTGATCCTTAAATCCCAGCACCAGCTCCACAGTCACACGGCTCGGGCTGAGAAATATTTATTGAACAGTGCCAGCTCCATGACAGTGGGGCTGTTGCTGAAAGATCCTATCTCCCAATGCCAGCCCTGTGACCATGGAGATGGCAGTGGGAGATAAGGATGCCTAGCCTCCACTCACCATTACGGAGCAGGAGGGTTTGGAGCTCCCTGCTGCTAGGGCAGGGGGACATAGTCCTCACCTGAGGTCCACTGGGGCAGTCCACCCTGGCAGCAGGCAGCTCCTGGGAGCAGGGAGCAATCTCCCACCCCCAGTGGCTGGCTGACCAGGAGCAGGTTTGCTCCCAGTCAGGCATCTACATGAGTGCTACTGCATAGTAATTACTCATGAATAAAATTTGCTACCTGCATTTGCAAGTAGAAAATTTACTGACAATTAGCAAGGCTTATTGCACAGTAAGCATGTGCATGTGTAAATGCACATGTTTCTGCATGGTAAACTACACTACCTCACAGTAAAGTGTCTCGTGTAGACTCGCCCAGTGTGGACAATAAATCTATCAGCATACTAGGCAACACGGGATGCATCTACTAACTAGCTGTACAGTAAACATCTCAAAATCTACTTGTACATGTTTATTAGGATGGAGTAAACTAATTTATTCTGCAGTAGGATAATACTTGTAAATACAAGTACAATCCTGCTGTGGAGTAAGAAACTCCACAGCAGAGCACGTGTAGATGCTGGAGGGGTGGGCACAAGGGTGTTTCATTGCAGGAGTTGCCTGCTGGCTAGCCCTGCACTGAAGTTCTCTCATGCCCCAGCCAACCCCTCTGCATCATGTTGAGCCAGGGGGAGCAGACCCAGGCTGGCAGTCTGACCCCACTTCTAGCCAGGGCTGCTCCAACCCAGCTCCACATGCTGTGTATGAATAAACTCTGGAGTAAATTGCAATAAGCTTCAGAGTTTATACATGCACAGTAATAGCATGTGTAGATGTGCATACATACTTTTATACTTCTGTTTCCCTAGACTTACATCACTGGGGACCAACCTTTTTTGCAGGCATGTGATTCATAGAATCATAGAAGTAGGGTTGGAAGACACCTTGTAGATCTTCAAGTCTGACCCCCCGCCTGGGCAGGAGAAAAACTGGATTCAAATGAGTCCAGCCAGGTAGGCATCAAGCCTCTTCTTAAAGACCCCCAGGGTAGGAGCCAGCACCACTTCCCTTGGAAGCTGGTTCCAGCTTCTAGCCACCCTAACTGTGAAGTAGTTCTTGTGGATGTCTAATCTAAACCTACTTTCCAATAATTTGTGTCCATTATTCCTTGTTATGCCAGGGGGCGCTAGGGGAAACAGTGTCTCCCCCAAAACCTTCTGGTCCCCGCTAGTGAGTTTATAGGCAGTCACCAGGTGCCCCCTCAGCCTTCTCTTGTGAAGGCCGAACAGGTTTAGGTCCCACAGTCTTTCATTGTAGGGTTTGCCCTGCTGTCCCCAGATCATGCGGGTGGCCCTCCTCTGGACCCTTTCAATGTTGTCCACATCCCTCCTGAAGTGGGATACACAGAACTGGCCGCAGTACTCCAGCTGTGGCCTAACCAGTGTCACATATAGGGGGAGGATCACCTCCCTGGCTCTACTTGAGATGCACCTGTGGATGCACGACAAGGTCCGGTTAGCCCTGCCAACCTTGACCTCGCATTGTCAGCCCATGTTCATCTTGGAGTCAATAATGACTCCAAGATCCCTTTCTGCCTCCATGCTCTCAAGAAGGGAGTTTCCCGTTCTATAAGTGTGCTGCTGGTTTCTACTGCCTAAGTGCAGCACCCTGCACTTGTCAGTATTGAAACGCATCCTGTTTATGTTAGCCCACTCCTGTAACCTATCCAGATCTTGCTGCAATCTTTCCCTCCCTACTAGCGTGCTCACCTCACCCCAAATTTTGGTATCATCAGCAAATTTAAACAGGTTGCTTTTCACCCTGTCGCCCAAGTCACTGATGAAGAAATTGAACAGCGCAGGCCCAAGGACTGAGCCCTGGGGGAATCTGCTGCCCACTTCCCCCCAGGTCGAATATGATCCGTCCACCACCACCCTCTGAGTATGACCCTTGAGCCAATCTGCAATTCATCTGACTGTGTAGGCATCAATGCCACAGTCACCTAGTTCTTTAATGACGATGGGGTGGGAGGCAGTGTCAAAGGCCTTGCTAAAGTGTAGAAAGACTATGTCCACGGCGACACCTGCATCCATTGCCTTTGTGACCTGATCATAAAAGGCAATCAGGTTGGTCTGACATGACCTGCCCCTAATGAAACCATGCTGGTTGCCCTTGAGCATCATCCCTGAAGCTGGCCCATCACAGATGTGCTCCTTGAGGATCTTCTCAAATAGTTTCCCAAGGATTGAGGTAAGACTGATGGGCCTACAGTGGCCCAGGTCCTCTCTTTTCCCTTTTCTGAAGATGGGACCACGTTAGCTATCTTCCAATCATCTGGCACCTGGCCTGAGCACCACGAGTGCTCATAAAGCCGTGCCAAGGGCCCTGCAATAACCCTTGCTATCTCCCTCAACACCCTGGGGTGGAGAGCATCTGGACCTGCTGACTTGAACATGTTCAGCCCCTCCAGAAGCTCTCTAACCCAGTCCTCCCCAACCTGAGGTCTGGAGGCATTCCCCTCGAGTCCATCTGGCATCACAGCGGGGAAGTCCCGGTCCCTACACAAGAAAACGGAGGTGAAGAATTGGTTAAGGAGTTCCACTTTCTCCTCTGGCGCAACCACCAGATTGCCCAGCGTACTTTGCAGGGGCCTCACATTACCTGGTGCCTTCTTCATCCTACCTATATATTTGAAAAAGGACATTTTATTATCCTTGATCTTGGACGTTAGTTCTAGCTCTATGTCTGCCTTAACTTTCCTGACAGCCCCCCTACAGACCTGAGCAGAGGAGGTATACTTCTCTTTGGAGATAGCACCCCCCTTCCACTGGATGTACGCTGCCTTTTTGGCAAGCAGGCATTCCCGGATGCCCTTCGTGAGCCAGGGGGGCTTTCGGGCACTTTTGTCCCCCTTGCTTCTTGTTGGGATGGACACCCCTTGGGCCCTGATTATCATTTCCTTAAGGAAAGACCACTCATCCTGGACACTGAGTTCCCCTGCCCTCAAGGCGCCCAGCGCCTCTCCCACTAGTCTCCTCAACTTGCTGAAGTTGGCCCTCCTAAAGTCTAGGGCTACCATCTTGCTGCAAGCCCTTGACACCCTGCGCTGGGTGGTGAATTCCAGCAAGCGATGATTGCTATCACCCAGGTGGTCAAGAACCTGGAAAAGGACATTTCCTCTGGTGGGACCGTGCATCTCCTGAATTAAGTGGAGGTCCTGTATCTCAGCCAGGAACCTCCTGGAATGGTTCGTCCTAGCTGACTGTTCCTCCCAGCAGATGTCCAGTTAATTAAAATCACCCATGACAACTACATCCCTTGCCTTAAGTGCCTCTGCAAGCTGGCCCGAAAATTCCCGGTCCAGCTCCTCCCCTTGGTTGGGGGGGTCTGTAATAGACCTCCACCATCAAATCACTCTCCCCACGGCCCCCTTGAATCTTGACCCAGAGCACTTCAGCCTGCCCTTCCTCTGACCCCTTCTGCTGGCAGAGGATGTGTAGTGGTCCTTGACATAGAGCGCCACACCCCCACCTTTCCTTCCTTCTCTATCCCACCTGTAAAGCCTATAGCCCCTAATGCTAACTGCCCAGTTGTGGAATGAATCCCACCACGTTTCTGTTAGCCGTATGACATATGGGTTTGAACTAGCTGTTTTGAGGGCGAGTTCCTCCTGTTTATTCCCCATACTGCGAGCATTGGTATATAGGCATTTAAGTCCTTGCAAGACTGTGTGTGCCACTCCCCGATTAGGGAGACTGTCTGGACCCCCATTCCTTACCTTAGCACTCCTCGCCTTTGTCACCTGTCTTGCTCGGGTGGTATCTCCTCATCTTCCTGCGGCTCCCTCCCCCAGTGAGGCTAGTTTAAAGCTCGCTGTATGAGATCAGCCAACCTGGAAGAGAAGACATGCTTGCCTATAGGAGAGAGATGAAGCCCATCCCACCCCAGCAAGTCCCCCGCCTGAAAGCATGGGTCATTATCAAGGAATCCAAGGCCTGCCTGGTGGCACCAGCTGCATAAGCGCCGGTTGACCTTGCCAATGCAGGCTTCGTGCTGCTGTCCCTGCCTACTCACCAGAAGAAGAGAGGAAAATACCAACTGAGCCCCCATCTCCTTCAGCTTGTCTCCCAGAGCCTTGAAATTCTTCATAATGCGGTCAGGGTTGCCCCTGGCTGCGTCGTTCATACCCATATGGACAACAACCATGGAGTACTGGTCTGCAGGTCGGATGTAGGCCGGGATCCTTTCTGTGATGTCCCTGACCTGAGCCCCAGGCATGAAGCAGACCTGTCATGTCAAGGGGTCGGGCCGGCAGATGGGACGTTCCAGTCCTAATAGGATGGAGTCTCCAATGACAAGGACCCGGCGTTTCTTCCTCCTGGTGTTCGCTCTCTGCCCGTTACCTGTCGTTGGGGGAATTAGTTAGCCCTATCCTCCCCAAGTGCCACTCTGATCCCCTTTCTCTATCAGATCTGTTGCTCTGCTTTCTTCTCCCTACCCTGTGCTCCCTGACCAGTTTACTGCTCTGCTTCCTTCCCTGCCTGCACTGTGCTGCCTGTCTCCTCCCTGATCTGACATACATAGAAGCTGCCTGTGTTACTTCTGGCACATGTGTCACAGATTGGCCACCTCTGACTTAGATACAGTCACTAGAGCTGATTAGAAGATGCTATTTTCTTTTACCTCGATGGAAAACTGATTTTTCACTTAACACACTGAATATTTTACAGCTATCAAATAAAACAGGCTAGTCACTAGGCTTCTCCCACATGACTGAAATGAGCACTGAAAAAAATGAAGAAGTGATGGTGTTGCCTAACTGCAAGCACTAAGTGGCCCTTTCATTTCAATGGCTACACCCAGTTTTTGTGAACTTAGTTAATATTATGAGGGATATTGAATTCTCAGCTTCTTCTGGGTGTCCAGACACAAGCAACATTCATGAGTCTTCCTCCCCCCCCCAAAAAAAATGTCCATGTTTAGGAAGGCTGGTGCTTTTCCCATATAGACATGGAGTTTGCTGCAGTTTTTATCAGGGCTTTGCCATTTTATTTAATTAAGAATTTTCCTCCAAATTTTTCAGATCAAGACCTTACATCACACACTGAATTTTTCTCTTCTTCCCATTCCATGTGTATCAGCTTTGGTGATCTTTGTGCCTCCTTCATCTACATCCTCTGTTATCCTGTCCTCCCCCCTCCCCGAACCCTTTTACCAAAAATGCTGCCTCAGTACTGGACACATTGGAAATTTTATGAAAGTGGATGCTTGAGTAAAGACATTTGTGTTTTCGTCATTTGTATTTGTAAATGGATTGTTGATTCAACTAGAGAATTGTAGCACCAGTCAAATAAATATTGGCTTTATAAGTCTGATGAAGGAAATGGACCTCTTGTCACTTGAATCAGATCTATGAATATCATCATGATAGCTTTGAATATCCTGGGACACTAAACTAATCAATAGGAATTAACCAACAGCACAGCTGGTGGCTGGTTTATAGTGCCTATTCTTTCAGGAATAGGCACTATAAACATCCTCTTTTTCTTATTGTCTTCTGCTGTGTTTTGTGCTTTTTTTTTTCTTGATTTGATTCAGCACACAATCTTTTTCCTCCTAACAGGCCTATTTATCCCTTTGCCATTCCATGAAATCTGTCTTAATTACATAAGTCAAGCAGTTTAAAAAAAAAAAAAAAGGAGAGAGAGAAAAAAAGAGAATGATGCCCAAACAAACAATCAATTAACTCCAATGTGTACAATATAGTAGTAAAGTGTTTTGTACTATTAGAATTTAGGTCACAGTTCCAAATTTTCATTACAGTGAGACAAATTCCAAGCTGTGAGGGCTTGATGCATATGCGATAGTAAAAGCCCTATAGCAGTTCAGCAAGGGAGATTAAAAACATTAATGAACAAACATAACCTTCTGAAATTGAAGCTTTTAAGAACATAGAGCAGTAATCCATAAAAGTAAAACCAGAAAACCATAAGAGTTTAAAATAAAGGCATTCCCCAAAGACCTAGACAAGACAGCTGTTCAGAGTGGTTAATTTGGGTTGTAACTGAATACTGCACAAAGACACCAACAAAAAGGTGGTTAAGGGAAAACAAACCAGTGGTTGGCTTCAAAACATGTTATTTGCTTGTGCCTTCCAACAATTCCTCCACTTTTATTCTGAAGGCTCCATGGCATAAGTAAAGGCAATTGGCAACCTATCTATCACCTTTGTGAATCTTGTCTGCAGTAGGCAAGCACTACTTTTATCAGCAGAAACATGCGGCATGTCATGGCTGGCTAGCTGACTAACCTGCATAATGCTGTATCTCACATGTGTCTTCTTGAAAGGCTTTCAGATGAATTTGGGAAAACATTTCAAATCTAAAAACATTTTTTTAAAATTATATTAGAAAACCATTGACTCGGAGGTTTTTTGCTCGAAGCTCAAAAAATGAGGAAGTCTGGGGTAGAATTTTTTTTTTCCTGGAAAATATTTAGAAGGTAATTTTTGTGTAGTTCTGCCCAAGTAATCTAGTTAGGTATGGCATCTTTCAGTTATTCTTGGCCTCTTGTATTGATAGTTTGAGTATGTCAAGCAGGATGCCCCAGGATTACTTGAAAAGAGATCTCTTAGAATATGTAAACATAGAAGTTGAGTTTCAAGAGTGTTCTGGGCCAAATTTCTAAGTATGCAGCACTCACAGCTGAGGTCAGATTTTCTGAAGCACAGAGTTTTTATTTAGGTACAATACAATGGCTGTATGTAACAATGCTCACCCTTCGTAAGTTGTGATTGTGGTATTTATGATATTTTTCCAAATGAGAGCAGCCTCCAAAATACGTATTTAGTTTTAAATCTGGCCTCAATTTGAAGTGTTGAAATCTTTTTATAATTCTAGTTTTAGAGATTTGTAAGAGACAAGAAAGGCAGTAAGGGAGGCTTTTACTCCTATCAACTCACTCATGCTCATTGACTGGCTTTGGAAGATTGGTTCTTGTCATTTGCAGCTTTCCTGTAATTATCTATTTGTCAGGAACATGTGGAAAAAAGTAAAAGAGAGGATGAAAAGGGGGATCATTTTAACAGATGATGGCCATGGAAAAGGCAAGAAGGAAACCCAAAAGTTGAACAAACAAAGTTCATAACTAACTTCACTAGTATCACATGGCTTGTACCACTTTGTCACTTCATTTCCTACAGTTTTGGGCTTTCTATTGTCTCTATCACATGTCTCTTATTTTATTCTTTGTTTTATTTCCTCTTTGGTCTCTGCCTTGAATCTCATATACATCATCTCCCTACCATTTTTGTAGAGCCCCAATCATATTTATAGTAGTGTTGGGATGATGTTGTAGCCATGATAACCTGGGAAAAACATGAGAGGCAAGGATTTGTGTGGGTGAAATATTTATTGAACCAAATGTATAGCTGAGAGGAATGTAGACAAGCTTTTGGGTGCCAGGTACCCTTCCAGAGGTCTATATGTCTTCCAATTATATAGTAGGTCTAATAGATATCACTCACACAAATGCTTGCCTCTATAATATTAACTGAATATAAAGAGGACTTAGATTATTCTTAGCTAAAGAACACATTCATTCTCCATGTTTAGCACTCTACTAACCCAAAGCTAAGAAGAAACATTACGTAAGAAGGACGCAGAGGTGAAAGTTACAAACAGTATATATATTTTTTAAAGTAAAAGAGGTGACAGTTGTTTAATTTTGCTCGTTGTTCCTCCATGTCTTTACCTAGAATAATTGTTTCTGCTCATTCATAATGCCAGACTAACAGATGGCCTTGACTGCTGCTATTCAGAAGATAGCAAAATGTACATCAGATCTAAAATTATTTCGGGCAATATTCTTATGCAGATCTGTCAAAACAGAAATATGGGACATATTTTGCTCAATTGTTTAGGTACAACTATATAACAATGCAGAGCTGAATGTGACCCTCTCTTTTGAAACAAAAAAGCTTGTGACACAAATTATTCTTCTCTGTTACAAACATCATCACCATGAAATTTCAGTTTGAAAGTTCCTTGAGGGAAAAGAAGAGAGGTGTTGATGCTTTTTGACTGTTACGTGTACATATGTCTAGCTGCAGTTTATCTACTTGCGTATTTCCTTCAATGAATCTTTGGGTGTCTGTCTCCTTGCCCTTGCCTGCTTTAATGTGCCTCTTAGTCTGAGAGGCACACTATACCAAACATATATTACTAGTTACCATTAAATTTCAGCATCTATATTTCTTCCCATCAAAAAGACAAATAGAGCAATGTGGCCAACAGCTTTCATAAAAAAAACCCAACATTTTTATTAGCAGTCGAGAGAAGAAAAAAAGATTTTAAAACAATAAAATCGCCTGCATGCATAGTCAGTCCCATTGAATCTTTGGCTTTGCTAAAAATGTTAGATAGACTTTCATCTTAAGTTTCTAAATGAATTTACATTCTTTTATCCAGCCCAGTTCTTTATGCGTCTCTTGAGACTGCTGCCACGTAAGCTACACCCACCTATTCCAACTCCACATAGTCTAAACCTAGACAGTATGATGGAGACTATATTTCAGGGACAGTTCCATTGCAATTCTTGAGATCATAAGATTACAGACCCCTCAAGAGTAATGGTATATACCCAGAAAAACATGAGAGTAATGGTATATACCCAGAATACTCTTATCATCTTAATTCTGAGTTTGATTATATAGAGTGGAATTGGGTGGATAGGGATTTGAGGACAGGCTTGGGAGTATGTGAAGCCAACGTAGACATGTCTTTGGTCTCCTCCCAGTATTACTCACCATCTTCAAACAGGCTTTTTTGCCCTCTCTCTCTCCCCAAGATGAAAAATCTGAGGCCAGTAAAGCAGCTTGTTCTGACATTGTCTTTAAACAACCCTTAACAGTAGAGCATTAGTTAGCTGTTGAGAAGGCCTCCCTTTGGTTCTTTGAAAACAATTAAAAAATTTTGCGCATGTGCAAGTGCATGTGTATGTGAAACAGCTTTTCAAACATTGTATTTTGGTTCATCTTAAATTTGGTTAAAT
Source organism: Crocodylus siamensis (assembly GCF_052110815.1). Lineage (NCBI taxonomy): Eukaryota > Metazoa > Chordata > Crocodylia > Crocodylidae > Crocodylus > Crocodylus siamensis. Next base: position 85,743,078 of record NC_143396.1, on the reverse strand, counting down.
TATCAAAACCTTTAAATAGTGACCAAGAAAAAAATTCTACCAAATAGCAATCTTATATGCATGGAAAGGCATATCATTTAAAGGGAGTTATATTAAAAGATCTGTTGAGCAATACTTGACACATCTTTCATGCAATAACTAAACTTTAAAAATAACTATTAAATTAAAGCAATTAAAAAAGACAATTTAAAAGACAACCCCCCAAAAAAACAAAAACAATTTTCAAGAAAGTACCATACACTGAACAAAGAACTACATTAAAGAGATTCCAAGATTTAATTACGAAATATACTTTGCATTCAAAAGATTCAATAACTTAATCCCAACCATGCAGTTGTTTGAGTAAAAGCTATCACCCATAAAATTCCTCCCTTCTTGCATTCAGTGAAAGAAAAGTATTTAAAAAAAAATTCTGATATTTATATCAGTTATGATCAGAACCGACAAACTCATATCTACACACATCATTAACAATACTTTGTTAATTATTTGTCATAAAACAATAACTTATCAAAATATATCTAAAATATGGTCTACATATAGATCCTATTTATATCTCTCTAAAATAGTTTATCTGACTTCAAACTGGCCAACCAGCCTTGGAAAAGAGTTTCTCTATATTCACTATTTCAGGAATGTTTGTTTTGCTAGCTTTTTGAAGCAGTGTTTAGAGATTCACTTGTTTCAGTAAAAGTTTGTATATTCACAGGGTGTAAGGGAAAGTGGTCAAGTACCCTATATTTACACTGACTCCAAAAACTAGAATTATCAATTTTGGCATCAGTTTTGTTGTTCAAACTGGAAACAAACCATTTTAGCTTTGTTCATTGCTACCTTAGACACTTGCTATTATTATGTACTATACCATATATCAGTATGATTTAATTCCTGCATTTATCTTATTGCAATAATCAAAACAAAACAACAGCAAAAGTACAGGTACCTATGAATCAACCACATATATCATTTTATTAAATTCCTCAATAAAGGTAGTACCACAAGCCTCGGATAAATAGCCTTAAATTTACTCTCTCATTTACCTTCTGTTTCCTTTCTACAGTTTTAAAAGATTGTTGGATCTACTGCTGAGAAACTAAATGCATTCTTTGCATCTGTCTTCAATGTGGAATATGTGAGGAAGACTTCCTTACCAGATCTACTCTTCTCTAGGGACATGTTTGTAGAGTTGACCCAAACAGAGGTTTCAGTAGATGAGGTGGTTGAGAAAATTGATAAACTTAATAACAGCAAGCCACCAGGACCCAATGGAATTCACCCTATGTGCTTGAAGCTCAGATTGGAAATTGCCAAACTCCTAACTGTAGTATGCATCTTAGCACTAAAACCACTTTGGATTGGGGTGTTGTAAATGTTATAAATGTTACTCCAGTTCTTTTAAAGGGGTGTACAAGCCTGTGAGTCTAACTTCTGTTTCCAGAAAACTGGTAGAAACCATAATAATGAAATAAAGCAATTGTTCATCGTACGGATGGATATGATTTGGTAGGGAGGAATCAGCATGGCTTAGTCAAAGGGATGTCATGCCTCACCAACCTACTAGAGCCCTTTGAGAGTGTCAATAAGCAGGCACATAAGGGTGAAGCAGTTGAAATAGTATATCTGGACATTAAAAAAACTTCCCACCTCCTTGGTGAATGATTGGGATGTTAAATAGGCAGGAGGCTGCTCTTTGAGTGCTCGGCTGTCACAGGGCGGTGCATACATGTTCCGACATGCCCTTAAATGCATCCTAGGCTGTGCAATGATACTCCTGAGCAAGGCTTGGCTAAACTGAACACACAGTTGTATCTTTATCATACTGCCCCCTTTGGGACCACACACTCACCACCCCCTCTCACTGGGACCTCTCACGCTCCACCAGCTCTCACCCAGTTTCTTGCACACTGCCTATCCAGGCCACACTCACTCCACCCTATTCAAAGAGATCCTCAGGCTTTTCTCTTCAACCCTTGGTCAGCCCTGGCACAGTCTTTTATGCCTCTCCCATGACCCTCACCAAGCAGGACTGAGCGATTGCTCAACTACAGGCCTACTTCACCCCTGGCCCCTCACCAGATCACTACACCCCTCTCTTGGACCACAAATCCACTTCTTACACTAGGACCTGGGGTCTTCCACCCCTTAGGACTCATCCACTACTCCCAGAGCTTAACTGGCCCCACAACTCCACCCTGCAACTCTCAGGGTCTGGGGTCTTACACCCCCCTGGGCTCAGGTGCTCCTCTTTGAGCATGCCTGGCTCACCTCCAGGGTCCAACACCTGATGGGACTCAGGCACTTCTCAATAAGTTTACCTGCCCTCCCTAACACTCCTGGTAGCCCACCCAAAGGTGGGAACAGGGATTTAGGCACCCCAACCCACCTTACACCAGGGAGGTTCTCAGTCTTGGTATATATGTGGCTCTGCCCCATCCCAGGCAGGACTACCAGGCCTTCCTATCCCAGCAGGGTGCAGTTTTATGTCATGCCCAGGACCAATGAGGCCTCCTCCTTCTGCATAGTCTCACCCTTACCTCCAAAATACCTCTGGAGCAAGAGCTCCATTACGCAGTATTACTTCCCAAGCAGCTGGGCACAAAACTGCTCTGCTCTTATAATAGACCTCTCCAAAATGGCTACTCCCATCAGCCACCTGGCAGCTCCCTGCTCCAGCCCTTAAAGTAACAAACACCCAAAGGGGTATTCTGTCACAGAAGGTCAACTCACACTTTAGAAGTTAGCTTAAGGATAGGCAACAATAAGTAATTATAAATGGTCAGTTTTCAGGATGGAAAGAAGTAAACAGAGGGATCTCCCAGGGATCTGAATGTCACAGGCCAGCTGGGCACTGTGAGTATATCAATTTAGTTGCAGACTGACTGAGCACTGCAACTTTATTAGCCACTGGGCTTTTTTGGTTCAAGATCGAGAAGGTGATGTTGGGAGGAAAACAATGACAAGTTTCACTTATAAAAAAGATTAAATTTTACTTATAGCAACAAAAGATATAGTTTGCACATATGACAGTTAGTAAAAGCTTAAGCTAGTAAACAGACAACATAATACAAGTTAAAACTGACAGTGATAACCAGGCAAAGAAATTAACCAAGAGTTACTACTTTGTTAGCAACTTATAGTCTCTCAGATAGTCTCTCAGTTAGAAGATACACGTCAAGTTGACTCAGTGAAGTCAGGCATCCCTGAGCTGCGCTTTTCAGAGGGAAAACCAGAGGAAAGTCCCTCAGTCAGGACCTGGTCCTTTTGTCACACCGGGAGTAAGGAATCTGAGGGCATGGGACAACAATGGCCATTCTCTTCCATCCTTCCCTGAGGGTTACTTAACATGCGTGTTCTTTTATATCCTGTTTATGCTAATTTTTTGGTAATATAGCCATTCATAGTGTTACTTTATAGCTGTTATCCTATGGGGTTAAAAGGTGTTAGAAATCATTATAATAACTTACTGCCCAAGCTTGGGTTTACCCAATAAGCAAATCACACCACATCACTTTGGGGTCTGAGATTAATATGTCCCCACCTAAGTTCAACCCACTATGTTAATTATACCTTGTGATTATGTTTGTTAATTTTTACTGCCTCTAAGCAAAATCTCATAAATCAGCTATGTCTGCCGTTATATTCTTTAGTTCTGCTTTCTAAAGTTCATGCTGTCTGAAGATCAGTATAAAAAGCTATATATAAATATTTCTCCAGACAGACAGGAAACTGCTCCATAAGCTACTTCAGATACCTTTAAAAAACATTTCTCTTGTTATAACTTGCTTGTTAACCCTTCTGGTTCTGGCCATCGCATCTTAATTGGGACTAGTGTTGTTTAATGTACTCATAAATTATCTGGAAAATGGGGTGAGTAGTAAGTTGGCAAAAGTTGCAGATAACACAACATTTTTCAGAGGTAAAGAGCAAGGAGAATTATGACGAACTACAGAAGGGTTTTGGACTACTGAGTGAATGGGCAACTAAATGGCAGAATACATTTTACATAGATAAGTTTTAAGTGATGAACATGGGCAAAAAACCCCCAATCTATGATACGCTCTATATTAGCTGTTACCACACAGTGAAAAGATCTGTGAGCCATTGCGAAGAGTTTGCTAAAAACAACATTCAGTGCTCAGCAGCTGTCAAAAAGGCAAACAAACTGTTATGAATTATTGAGAAAGGAATTTTAACCAAAACAGAAAGTATAATTATGCTCCTTCATAAATCCATGGTTCATTCGCACCTTGAATATTGTGTCCAGTTTTGGTCCTCATGCCCCCAAAAATATATAGAAACACCGAAAAGGGCAGAAAGGAAGATCAGTGGTGTGGAGGGGCTTCCAAAAGAGGACTTAAAAGGCTAGGCCTATTTAGTTTAGAAAAGAGATGTATGAGAAGGAACTTGTTAAGGGTTTACAAAATACTAAATGGGGAAGAGAAACTAAATAGGGTTTTATTATTTACTATCTCTCACAATACAAGAACTACCGATCATAAAATGAAACTAGTCGCTAGTAAGTTTAAGACTAGCAATACAGTTCTTTTTCATACAGTGTGGAACTCATTGCCACAAGAGGTAGTTGCAGCTGACAGTTTAACCATATTCAAAAAGGGATTGGAGAAATTCTTAGAGGCAAGGTGCATCAGCAGCTATTGAACAATGGAGTTAGAGGTATAACTTCTGCATTGGAACTTCCTGGACTCTAAATGCTGGAGGCTGTAAGTGGGAAAGAAACAGGGGAAAAACCCTTGTCATACCCAGTTCACACTCCATTTCAAAATCCACTCTCTGCCACTGTGTGACACAGGATAGTGGACAAGACAGACCTATGGTCTGACCCAATACATGGTAGCTATTAAGCTCCTATGATAAAATTTTAATTACCATTCTTTCTGATCTGTGCTGAAACTTTTATTGGCCAATTCATGAAGCTTTCATTAGTTTATTCCTGATGTATTTCCTCTCATTTCCCTATTATTTAAATTGCACTATATTCCACTGCCAAGACCCAATAAAATAATAATTTTACTATATAAAATACTTGCACGTTAATTTTGGTGTACCCCCTATATAACACCAACAAACCAAATAATTTTGCACTGCACTAGGTTTGCAGAGGTGTGGAAGGATGTGAAGATAGTTTTTATTAATATTTCTTTTCAATTAAAACACAAAACCTGCCAAAACACAAATGAAGTTATTGAGCATGGGATGAAGCAAGAATCTCTGAGTTAAGAATATTTAAATGTTTGAAATCTACCTGAATCTGACGCTAGCATTTTAGATGTTGCATCTAACACTGAAACATTGTACTGTGGTCACCTGTTATAAGCCACTCATAATAACTAATTTTTTTATATCTAACTGAGAATGAGATATATGTATGTGGAGAGACAGCGAGCTAAGGAAAAATGACAGGCAAAAGATTGAATTATGTTTGTTATAAGCAGCTAAAGTAGAACCCAGATTTATTGTAGGGTTAAGCTCTTAAGTCCCCTATGAAGGTGAAAGTTTGTGAACTAGCTTGGTTTACCTATAGACATAGGGATCAACTGTGCAGGACAGCAAAGTGCCTCAGCTGCTGCTACAGTGTTTATTTTAAAGATGCCACTTCTCCAATGAAGGGTATAGGATCACAGCTGTGCTCCAACTGAGTGGAGAAGCAGCACACTTTGAAAAAAAGAAGCTGCAACAATCAGTTAAGTAGCACATTCTCACTTAGGCACTCCACTGCAAATTAAGCAGGTTGTGAAAAACCCATATACAAACCATCTACTGTATTTTGCATGAAAGAAAAAGCAACATGAAAATTACAGATTGAAAATGCTTCTGCATATTTCTACTATTTTATTGTAACAGACCCTAGCAACATTTCCTTTTTAATCTTCCATTTTGAAGTATTTAAACATTAATAATTTTAACGCAAACTGAGCAGAACCACTGTGACCAAGGTGATCTCAAGTGGTCTAAATTAGATTGTCATTATATGTTAGCTTTCAAATGCATTAAATAATCTTAAGAAAGGAATGTCTGCACATTAAGGCAGGAAAAGATAAGCCAAATACCCCCTTAAGTATCTCAGAGAGAACCCTCTTCAGGTGCAAGTTATCTGGTGTTAGGCAGCTCATGTTGCAGTAACTCTAGTCTGCTCCATGAGACTAATAGTAGAAAATTGTAGTCCTCCAGTATCCCTGGAGGCACCACTCCTAGGCACCCCCTGCCCATGGATTAGCTATAAGTGAGAGCTAACAGCTAGCTATAGACATACTTATTTGCATCCTAATTAGAACATGAACAAGTCACCTCACTGTCACATGTATTAAGCCCCCCCCCCCCTACATTTCAAAATGGTCATAGGGATGCTTTAACTACATCTCATTGAATGAGCTTTAGTTAAAGTACCCCTGTGGCCATTTTGAAATATGGGGGGCTTAATACACATGACAGTGAGCCATTTTAATTAGAGTGGCTGCCCAGGAACCAGCTTAATTAAAACATCACCCTGCGTACCTCCAAGCACATGTATTGGCAGCCATACTGTCTTGGACTGACATCTGGGAACACCTAGGAAGCTTTAGTTCAGTGGGGATGGAGACAGGGAAAAAGGAAGGAGGACAGGGCAAGGATATCAGAGGGGTGGGTCAGGAGGGAGCAGATGGACAACTTCAGGGCCCAGCATGGGGTGATGTTGGTTGGATTCAAGCATGCAGGAGCCAGCACCATCTGCATCCTGGCATTTGGGACAGCCCTTATCATTTAGACCTATGTTTAAGAGGCGTCTATAACCAGGGTTCACATAATTTTTGCCAGTTGTTAGCTCTATATGCTCACTGGCTGGTGAATGCTGGTTCTGCTTGGAGCACTTAATCTGAAACATCTTCAGAGCCACAGGTGTGAGCACTGCTGCTGTCCTCTCCTCCCCTGGGCTCTGGAGTTGATGAAAACTGGGACTCTGGGCAGACCCTGTGCTGTCCTCTGAGAGCTCACTGCAAATGCAGCGCACAACTCAAGGAGGGGGATTTTGGCTTAGAAATGGTATTTAAAGGTCTGCTCTTTGGGAACTGGCTTATAGATATATGCATTAGAATGGTTTAAGATGGGCAGCAGGGGTTAATTTATTTCTAAGATGCCTGTGTCTCTCACACACAAAGTTTCTCACAGCCCTGAAAGCAGACAGGCTGTCTAATGCAACAAAGACATATAGCCTAGAAAACAGCTCAGGATCTGGGACCATATACCATACTGTCTTATAACACGAGATAAAGTGACACCAGTTAACACGGCCTCAGAGCAGGAGGGTCTGAGTTCTGTTTTTGTGGGAACAGACGAACTTAGAAGGCCTGGAAGAAACAACCAGCCAGAGATGGCCATGGATGAAAAGTCATCAGGAGGGAAGGAGAATACAAAAGCAGAGACTTGAGAGTGACAAAGGGTTCCTCCCTTTGTCTCATGCCTTCCCCCTCTCCCCATCTCCATCCCTGTTTCCCTCAGCTGGGAAAGGTCCCTGAGGCCCCCATGGAGGGCCCACCCCACTGGGGGAAGGGGAGGATGGGCCTCAGCATCCCACATCCAAACTGATGCCATGCTGACATCTGACACCTAAAAGAAAGAGCCTCAGAGTGAAGACTGAGTCTTGACCAGACATACTTTGATTCTGATGACAGCCCTAGGATTTGGTAGATATATAGAACTGCTTGATTGTTTGTATTGCTTCTTTTCTGTTATCACTGTGTACCATTAAATTTGCCTATTAGTGAATGGAGAGGTTGTGGGCAGTCTGAGGGTTCCCCCCCTGAACAAGGAACCTGGGTCCTAAATCCAGAGCCAATAGAGGGGACCACACTGCCACACCCCCTCTGGATCTGCCCCTGCCTCTCAATAGTAGTGAACTCCAGCTGCTTCTTCTGCACTGTGCACTAACTGTTGCTGGAGTCTCCAGATCTGCAGCCCTCTAAAGAAGATATAGATGGAGGAGAGGGGGAAGGGGCAGGAAAGGGATACTGCCCCAGGCACAGTCCTGTCCAGTTACACCTCTGAACTCACCAGAGGTTAACCAGCCAAATATTTACCCAACCCACACTGAGCTCCACACTGCTCTGGTTAGATTGCTACCTGAAATATTTGAGGCTGAAGTCAGTCTGAAGTATTTGCGGCTGGTATAATTTAGACAATAAAAAGGTGCAAATTACACTAGCTTAGGGTTCCCTGTGAATTTGAACCATAAAACGTGGCAAATACAGTCTCTTGTCCTCATTTCCTTGGTTATTTTATTTTTCTTGTTGTGTTAATGTCATGGCTCATGCTGCTAAAGATTGCACTCCACTTGGTTTCTGGTTTATTTGTAAGCAACACTCAGAAAATATTCATAACTTCCAATTCATAATTTCCAAGAGGATGCTTTGCTGTTGCTTTGCAACTAAATTATTATTACAAAGCTTCATGTGCTGCTGGGAGACTTATCTTCCACAGGAAAACTGTTGGAAGTATGAAGGAAAAGACAGCCAAAGGGATTGTGTGTCAAATTATCAGTAGCTGGTAACGAGAGATAATATATTTTTAAAAAGCATGTTCTTAACACTGATTTATTTTGTTTATTAATATGTCACTAAACAAAGGTTTTGCTAATTTGTTGCTCTCCATCTCTTTCTGAACCTCCTTGTTTACCAACTCATATCAGCACAACACAAGACAAGGGTTATGGTTGTGCTCATGCATCATGAAGATAGGACTGGCATAAAAGGCACAGACATGCTAAAAGATGTTCTCTCTCATAAACATGGGAGGGATGCAGGAGGAGTCCATGTATTGTTCTACTGAGTCACTACATTTCTGTGTCTATGATTAATTTGTGGGTCACTGAACTAAAGTATTTGTATGCTATTGGGCTAATGCTAACATTTTGAACAGCGAGAATATACAACTGCTAGAGAAGGAAGGGCTTTTGGTGAAATTCTAGATCAGGGTGCCCAGCATGCCACACAAGTGCCACAGCTGGCATGGGCTTCTTCATGCAGCTTGTGGCAGATCACAGATGCCATAACATCTGTGCCACAAGCAATACAAAAGCAGAAAGGGCAGGGAGCATAAAGCAGAGCAGATCAGACAGGGAACCCATGCAGGGAACAGAAAGAAGAGTAGTAGATTGGGCAGGGGAAGTGGACTCAGGGAGGACTTGTGGCAATTTGTGGCATGACTGCCAAAAAACTTGGTCCCCCACAGTGCTAAATCAATGAAGAAAGGATCTTATTCGTGTCTTATGCTCTGGGTTAAAAAATCATCAGAACCACCCAGTTAAGATTTGAAGCAGTAAACTCATCCCCTCATCCAATTGTATTCTGCTTAGGATGTAAGACACTGAGATGAGGCATTCTTATGTCAAGCCTAAGAAGGAAAGGAAGAAGCTAAAGTATTTTAGTGAACAAGAGAAAAGAAGCTATCCATTAGTAGAAAAAATGTTGCATATTTTGTCAGTTAAGAGAGCAAAGATAAAAGGAAAGGCAGTTTTGGGCTGGTTGTTCTCCCCACACTGACCTCCAGAGGACTGACTGATGACCTCTAAAGCCAAGGGCTTTAAGCTGTCAGAAAGAGGACCTCTTTTCCTCCTAAATTAAGCCAAGCCAATCCAGGCAGGTGTGTATACTATCCCTTAGAGAAAGAGAGAGAGATTGAAAAGTAATTGTTTGATTTAATTCTAAGGGAAAAGTTTATTTCAGTCACCCTGGTGGAGAACAGATAGTTGTATTCAATTATCCTGCAGCTGGTGAACCCAATTAATTTTACTACCGGTGGCCTTGTGCTTGAGGACTATAAGTAGGGATCTACTTAATTCCTGATGAGCCAAGGGAAAAATTGCCAGCCCCTCACTGTGTGTAGTGCTATTTTTATGGTCTTTTGGCAGCAGCTCCCCCCTGCCACAGATTGGCCCTAGCAGCCCTGCTCCTCACCACTGATTGGCCAAGAAGGCTGCCCATTATGTGGCCCAACCCCTTGCTGCTGATTGGCAGGCCAATCAACAGTGAGGAGCCTGGGGGTAGTCACCATCTTTGCTGCTCCCCTTCATGCTGGCAGCTCCTCCCCTGCTCTTCTCTGGAGGGCCCTGAGGACCACTGGCTCCCACTGGGGAGCCAGCATTTTGTTTTGAGTGGGGTTTTCTTTTTCCCTGGTGATTCTGCACCAAAATCATGGGGATCACCATGTTCATGGGGTTCATGGAAACCACTTTTTCCCATGATTTCCACAAAGGCTGCAGAATCTCAAATCAGGTAGGTCCATAACTACTAGGGCTTATGATCCTAGATCAGAGGACACAGTTTTTGGTGACACTGTAAATAAAGAGGACCTAGTTTTTGTGTCCCTAACCATAAATAAATAGGTCTGATCCTTTTAGATAATTAAAACCAGAAGCTGTTTATTGTAAGAGTAGAGGTTTATTCTGATTTTCTTGGCCAACACTTCCTTCAGTCATAGAAATGCAGCTTACTATTTGTCTGGTGCTGTCCTTCCATAACAAAAAAGACTATACTTGAGTTGTGAATTAACTCAAGTGTGCTTGTAATCAGAAAAAATGACTGTAAAAATTGCACCTTCTTATTCAACATACCTACTTTCAAATCTATTACTCCACTACAAATCTCAAGATTCTGCTACTGATAGTGCAGAGAGTATGTAGCTATGGATAAGTGATCTAAATTGCCTTCTGAACCATGCTTCATCAACAAAATTGTTAACTAAAACTGATTGAAGAATCTTTAATAGTAGTGTCCATTTAAAACACACAGCCAGATTCTTATTTCATGCTAGCAGAAAGCTCACAGCATAATTTAGAACTGATTGAACCTGGATTATTAAATACAGCCTGAATTTCAGATTTCTTTGAGGTAGCAATTCTGATAGAAGAATAAACATTTTGAGTTATAAACTGAGCATATTTTTATGAAGTCACTAAGGATGAAAATGATACAATAAAGTATCTTTTTTACCACTATAAGTACCTTTGTGCCTAACTTTTCAAAAGTTTCCATTTTTAGAGCTGTGCATTGCCACAATTGACAGCTAGAGGACCAAGAGCAGAGTAGCTGACAAGTAACTATAGAAATATGATGGAGCTGTAGAATATGGAGACTGCTCCAAGCAAGAAAAATCAGACTCCTGGAAAATAAATGGGGTTAATAATAACTCTTATATTTGGCATGGCAGTGAAAATGAGTAACTGAGCTTCTCTATTAACATACAGTGTGCAGGCACACATACATACACACCCAAATGCACTGTCTAGTTCAGGCAAAAATAAATATACCAAGAGGAACAAGAAGAAAATGAGGTGGAGGTGATTCTGTGCTAAATAATCCAAAATTAAAATCCTAAGGTCAAGATAGAAATAAAAAGAAAAACCTCATTTTTTAGTTGATCCAAGAGCCTGAAAAATCAGAAAACCATTTAGGAAATGCGAAAGAAGACTTGTTGGACATTATAGAAGAAATGCTGAATCCAAACATCAAAAGTTGCTCTAGCTGGAGATTGTAAAGAAGATTTTGTAAATAAGATGGAGGTAGTTATGGAGCAAAGCTACAGATTATGTAAACTGTTGGTAGAAACAGCAAAAAGGATGTGCAAGGGAAGCTCAAAGAAAAGCAGTGACTCTGAAGTAAGATGATATGTGACAGAGATAAATGTGGGTAAGTGGAAGCAGTACAAATAAGAGATACAAGAAAGCAAGCTCACAGCCAGAACCTGAACTTGTATGTGAAATCAAGGAGTTTTAAAGCATTGATGGGAGATGGTGCATAAAGATGGAACTTCAGGCACTTGGTAAACTTAAAAGTGAGAAAGCCTGGTGAAATGCCATCTATATTTTTCTTCAGGCTACTTTGGTCTGAGTTGGAAATAAGAGGAATGCCATTGTAGGGAAAAATGGAAGTTAGTATACTGCTGCTATTAAAGAACTGAAGCACGTTGATGTGACTTAAAAAAAGCAGGCTTGAAAGCACAAAAAAGATTATTTAATCTGTGGGGATGCTTTGAAGACTTTCTTTTCTTTACTCATTCATAGCTTAAATATACTGCTATATGAACTCATGCTGGAAGGAGAATTTCTTAGGAAACAAAGTTTCACCCCAAGATGGCCATTGGTGGAGAACAACATGCTTTTTGTTTGTTTGTGTGTTGTTTCAATTTTTGGAAAAAAACTCCAAATCCTTTATATGAATTCCAAAAAGGGCTCTCAGGGAAACCTTTCTAGTAGCAGTGACCCTGCTGCTCAGAGCCTGGCTGGCAGCCAGAGTGTGGATCCAAGCAGCTTTGAGCAGCCTGTGCTGCCGCCATGTGCGCCACTCCACCTTGTGTGGGGGGGGTTTTTTGCATCGGTTTTGCATGGGCTATCCAGGGGTAAAAAAAAATCCCCTGTGCTTCTAACTTGCAGCATGGAGAACAGCTAAACATGCACTATATGGCCCCACAGACATGTCTGTGATATCGCATACCGCATGGCTGCATTCATCTGGATTTGGCCAGAATTGGTAGGTAAGCAAAACACAAGTCCCATGTGCAGCTTGAGAGGTGGGGGATAAATTGGGGCAAGGCAGCATGGACTTAAGCTATGAGGAAACCTCACCATCCCATTTTCCTTGCCTCCTACTCCTGCATCCTGCACCTTCCTTGCAGCAGCTCTGGCAACAAGAGGGCAGAGCATCATCAGCAGGAAACAGTATAGGGGCTGCTGGGGTGGACAGATACAAAAAATCTTTTTTGCCACAAAAAAAGTGGTGTGTAAGTGGTCATTTGACATGTTTTGGTGGCAAAAAAGGAAGTATTGATCACTGGGTTTAATAAATCCAGGCATACAGTGAGTGAGAAAACCAACCAACTTTAACTGTGGAGCAATAGGCAACTTCTACAGACCCTTGTCTTTATTTCCCTAACTAACTAGCATGAGGGACATTTCCCAATTTCCAACTTCTATATTCTTCTAAGACAGTGTCTCTAAATTATAACATTTTTCACTACAAATCCCTTCCCCTGCAGCCGAGAATCCCTAGCTGCTGCTCCTGCTCAGTGTGCAGTACTAGCCAGGACTGATCCAGATTAAAGTGATCCATCAGTCCTAGAAAGCTTCTTTTGAGACCATGCCTAGACCCCATATTTACCATGTTCAGCAATACTGCCCTGAAACAAACTGAAGAAATGTATCTTTCAGTACAACATGGACTCTGCTAGACTGCTTCTGGTCTGAGCAATAGTACAAGCTGGGAGTGTCTACACATGCATTTACTGTGAAACAAATTACTGCACAGTAAGTGGTTTTTAAGCCAGGGTCTGCGGGCATTACAGCACAATAACACTGTGTGTGGACCGCCTTGGGAATAAAGTTAGTCCCAAATCAATCCACAAACACAGTGTTACTGTACAGTAATGCATCTACCTGTGCGTTACTGCACAGTAACTACCTCGCATAAATTTGCTACCTGCATCATGCAGGTAGCAAATTTACACCCAAGTTAACATAAGTCACCATAGTAACTGCACGGTACAGATGCACCCATATTGTGCAGTAATTTTTGGTTACTGAGCAGTAACCTAAATTACCACACAGTAAGTATTCACTCGTATACGTGCCCACAGAGATGCATGACATATCTGAGGGTGCCATTGCCATATATGTTTACTGTCTAGACATGACCTGAACAGGCTGCCTTTAGTCAGACTCCTGTTTAGTGTGTTGCCTAATGTATATCTAATTTTGAGGCACCCAAGTTCACCACTCATTTTATTGACAATCTAAGTGTTTAACACAGAGCTATGGATTTAATTTAGACATTTATGTTAGATGGTGCCACACAATTTTTAGGTACTTACAGAAATAAAAAAAACCCTTTGGATTTGGTCCTAATACCAATCTTAAAAGAGTGTTGGTTGTTTTTACTTTTTTTTTTTTTGGCTGAACTACATCTTTTACCAGAAGTTTGCTTCAATTTTTTTTCAAGCTCCATAAAGAACTTCTGTGATTAGTTTGCTCTATTAATATATCTGTGAAGTTTTACAGCCTGCTGCACATATTACATTTTGGTTAATTAGGATATGCCACACATTTCTCCTCTGTCCAAGTTTGGCTGAATCTATCTCATTTGATCAAGAAGTTTAGCTCTGCTCAGAAATGTCACTTGTTTCTTAATAGAGAAAGAGAGACGTCTTTTTATTTTTTTTAGCTTCTTGCTCTTGATGAGAATGTCAAGGGGAAAAGTCTCCTCTTTTATTTGTCTGATTCTGGCAGGGAATAGTCTATAACCTTGTGTAATTTCACCAATTATTGGCAGCTGTCTCATTCTCCTATGAGCTAAATTAGTAGACAATTATAGGAAATTTTTTAAAGGGATATTTTTCTAAGAGTGGCCTTGAGAGGCTGAAGTGACAGATACCAAAGGAACACAGATAATTTATTTCTGGAGACAAGAAAAACAATTTTTTTTTTCCACATCTAAGATGCAGTGATCCAGTGACAACACTGCTGAAGGTAATGCACATAAACTTTGGTTAGGAGTTTAAATCAGAATTCAACCCTTTTTAACCAAGATTTCTCACCTTGCAGTCAACCCAAACTGTTGTCGCTAGTGTCTCAAATGATCATTTCTTAATCAAATCTCAGAACTCCTATCAAGCAGTGTGTTTAAAATTTTGGCTAAGTGCAGACATTTACATGGGTAGGAGGGAGGTTAGATTGGGTTAAAATGGCTACCCAATTTAACTTAGTTCACCCATGTGCAGACCTTACACTTAGACCCAGTCTCAGTGATCAGAAATCAATCTAAACCCATAATCGTACAGAAGTTCTTCACACACAGACCAGTCAAAAAATGGTGGAACCCAGTCTAAGATAGACCTGAATTGATGTACACTCAAACTTAATCATTCTACATTAGACTAGCACATTGAACTTCAGTAAAGTTACCTGTTCAACCACAGGGCTGAGAAAGTCCAACTGCTCACCCCAGCCATGGGGTGCTTTTCCTACCTGCCCCCTTGGCACTGGATTCTATTTAGTCCTCAGCCCCTCACTCCACCCACACAGACCAAACTGCCCCACTCTGGCCCCCCATCCTGCAAGTCATAGTATCATAGTAGCTAGGGTCGGAAGGGACCTAAACAGATCAAGTCTGATCCCCCTGCTTTGGGCAGGAATGGATGCTGGGGTCATATGGCCCCAATCAGGTGTCTATCCAGCCACCTCTTAAAGACCCCCAAGGTAGGAGGGAACACCACTTCCCTTGAAAGTTGGTTCCAGGTCCTAGCCATCCTAACCATAAAGAAATGCTTCCTGATGTCTAACCTGAATTTGCTCTCTATCAACTTGTGGCCTTTATTCCTAGTTACCCCGTGTGGTGCCCAGGGGAAAAGGGCATCTCCTATTCTCTGCTGATTCCCCCTGGTGAATTTGTAGATGGCCACCAGATCCCCCCGTCAGCCTTCTCTTGTGGAGGCTGAATAGGTTCAGGCCCTCGTGTCTGTCCCTGCTGCCCCCTGATCATATGAGTGGCCCTCCTCTGGACCCTCTCAATGCTAGCCACATCTCTCTTGAAGTGAGACGCCCAAAACTGGGTGCAGTACTCCAACTACGGCCTGACCAATACTGCATAGAGGGGGAGGATCACCTCCCTGGACCTGCTTGTGATGCATCTGTGGATGCATGACAAGGTGCAGTCAACCTTACCGACAGCTTCCTTGCATTGGCAGCTCATGTTCAACCTGGAGTCAAAAACGACTCCAAGATCCCTTTCTGCCTCTGTGCTATTGAGAAGGGTGTTCCCCACCCCATAGGTATGCTGCTGGTTCCTTCTCCCTAGATGCAGTACCCTGTACTTGTCCATGTTGAATTCTATGCTATTCTCATCTGCATATCTCTGTAACCTGTCCAGATCTAGCTGGATTCTGTCCCTCCCTTCTGGCATGCCCACCTTGCCCCACATTTTGGTGTCTTCAGCGAACTTGGACAATGTGCTTTCCACCATCTTGTCCAAGTCAATAATAAAGATGTGAATAGTACTGGCCTGAGGACTGAGCCCTGGGGAACCTCACTGCACACATCCCTCCAGGTTGAAAAAGACCTGTCCACCACCACTATCTGTGTGGGTCCAATTAGCCACCCATTTGACTGTGTAGGCATCAATGCCACAGTCACCTAGTTTTTTTTTATGAGAATGGGGTGAGAGGCAGTGTCAAAGGCCTTCTTAAAGTCCAGGAAGATGACATCCACCCCATGCCTTCATCCAAGGACTTTGTGATCTGCTCGTAAAAGGAAATAAAGTTAGTCTGACAGGATCTTCCTTTAATGAACCCATGTTGGTTCCCCCTGATCATGATCTCCCCTGCTGGTCCCTCGCAGATGTGCTTCTTGATAATTTTCTCTTCAAGATCTTTCCTAGGACTGAACTAAAACTGACAGGCCTATAGGCACCCAGATCCTCCTTTCTCCCTTTCTTGTAAATGGGGACCACATTGGCCTTTTTCAGTCATCTGACACCTGACCAGAGCTCCATGAGTGCTTGTATAGCCGTGCCAGGGGCCCTGCAATGACCCCTGTCAATTCCCTCAGCACCCTTGGATGAAGAGCATCTGGGCTTACTGATTTGAACACATCCATCCCCTCCAGAAGTTCCCTAGCTATGTCATCCCTAATCTTGGGCCTGGCAGTGCCTCCCCTGCATCCTTCCATACTCCCGGTGGGGGAGATGTCCTGGTCCCTGCTCAGAAAAATGGAGGCAAAGAATTTCTTAAAGAGGTCCACTTTTTCATTTGCAGCAATCACCAGATGACTCCAGGTGCCAGTTTTATCAGCATTTGGATGCCAAGAGCCAAGAAAGTAAGTATTAGTGGAGGGAGGAGTGGAAGAGATGGACAGATAGGTGGGGAGCTAAAAACAGCCCCAAGTCCTGCCCCCCGAAATCCCCCATGGACCCAACTAGCCCCCCCCCCCCGATCATACCAAACACTTCTGAACCCCAACAACCCACCATGGACCCCACTAGTCCCCCCAGTACCTCCCACAGATTGCACCTGCCCTCATCACTCCTGTGGATCTTGTTTGCCCCACCATCACTTCTGCAGATTGTACCTGTCCCCACATCATGTCTGTGTATTGCACCTGCCTCACATCCTGTTGTGTATCACATTTGCCTCCCCATCCTCCCATAAACTGCATCTGCCTCCCCATGCTCCCACAGATTACAGTTGCCTACCCACACCCTATGGGCCCTCAATGCCCCCCAAATCTACTTGCCCCCCATCCTTCCAACTACCTCCCTGACTTACCTTATATTGGCCATTTTTAATGCAATCTACCTCCCCCTAATCCCTCTGAATGTTTCCACGGACCCTTTTGGTGGAGCAGGAAACAAAGGTGGGGAGGGGAGTGAAACTGCATCACTGCACTCCCCTATATCTGCCCCTGCCCAAACTTCACTGATTAACCTCAACTCCAGGTTCTATCTAAGTCCTTTAGACTTTTCTGCATAACAGGTATAAGATACAGTCTTTAATCCAGTCACATAGCTATCACTCTCAGCATCTTGCATCTTGATTACTGCAACATGTATCATTCTGCAGTCTCACCCTGTTTACCACAAATTCAGAATGCTGCATTTTCCTAATCTGTCACTTTTATTATATTATCCCACCTTTTATATCATGCCATTGCTTTCTCCTTTAGTAAAATAAAAATAACTTGTCATGGAAAGAAAAGTAATAGATTTGGTGGGGATAGGTCATGAGGGGCATGAAAGCAGAGCCAGGTAGTAAATGTCCATCTCTTATCAGCTAATCAGTGGTGGATTTATGGCTCGAGGGGCCCCGTGTGAGCTTTATTTTCAGGCAGTGGCATACCATTGGTCCCCAGTGCCTGTGGGCCAACGCCTACAATTCTGCCCGCCCCCCTACCCAGGATGATCCAAGCAGGGTGCAGGGCCCCACCTTTCACCCCATGGCATGTCTGTAGGGGAATTAGCATGATACACTGTCCATGGGTGAGGGGTGGTGGCCAAAATTTCCAGCTGAAATCACTGAAGAAGTGCACAACCCACCAGGCAAGAGGGAGGGCCACAAACAAAACACAAGAGGTGCCCTGGCCTCTCCAGCTGGGCGCTTCCCACTCCCCGCCTCCTGTCAGGTGGCAGCAGTGGTATCAGGAGCATGGCCCCCTATTGTTTGAGGTCCTGTGCCACTGCACAGTTTGTTTCATGGTAAATCTGCCACTGCAGATAATGATGCCAGTGTAAGTTGTTTACTTGTAAAATTTTACAAACAAGTATCTTCAGCTTTTCTCCCATGCTGTTCTTCCTCCTTGGGAGGGACTCTCCATAAATTTTGCAAAACTAACATTATTTTCCTTCATATTCTTCCCTAAAACTCCCTTTTGCCAAGATGCCTACAATAATTTGATATGGACTCCTCCCTAAGAATGCTGACTAAAAGGTCTTGTTTGCTTGTACTCTCCCGTTTTCCTGTGTCTATCTGGTTTTGTTGCCCTCACAAAATCTTTGTAATCTCTTTAAGGAAAGACTATCTTTTTACTCTGTTCTTATGTACAGTGTAGCACAATTAAATGATTGGGAATCCAAAGTGTTGTGGTTATATAAATAACAATCTCCTTCATCAATACTCATATTAATTAATGTTAGGAAAAGGATCAGTTTCCCAAACAAAGATGCTTCTTTGGTCACAATTAAAATAAATCATCAGATTAGCAAACTACCTATTATGAATTTTACAATCTGTTTTATACTTCTCTTGCATATGTAAGACAAATAATACTGTGCATTAAACTTGTTTCTACTTGAATCTTTTGGAGTACTGCTTTTCTAAAATTTTCACATGGTCGTTATTTTAATTTACTCTGTAATACCTTAAAATTGTTTTCAGTTTTCCCTAATACAGTCTAACACCATTTTTTTGTTCTGTGATTTTTCTTCAGCACACTTATTCTGTCTTACAATCTTTTTTGTGCTACCTATTTCTTTTCCTATACTTCCCTTTTTTGTTACCATTCTAAGTATTCTCAGTATGAACATCACACAGCTATTATGTAGTTTAATATAAGAACATCTATGTGCTCAGCTGTGGGGAATCTTGCTGACAACAGGACTAGCTTATAACATAGGAATACACTTCTGCTTGGCACTGAGAGCCTTTTTAAATGCTGCTTCTGCTGTTCAATGCTCCTAATTCCCTGAAGAAGGTCACTTAGTCCAAATACTGGATTGAGCTGTTTGTATGTGGCTAAAAGATAAAGAGACTTTGAATCACATGCGAGTAAAAATCTCCTCTTGAAGATTCTTTTAAGCTGAAGGCTGAATCCGATTATATTTTTACATTGGTGAAAGATAAACGTGCTTTGAACTCCATCTCAGCAAAAAAACCAAGTTTCTATTTTCCTATAGCATTAGAAGTGTTATATTCTTTTATTGGAAGTCAGTGGCTCCAAGAATTTTCATCTAAAACTTATTTCTGCTACACACTAGTAGTACACTTTCTGGTTATACAGCTGAAATGCCATTTAAACATGTCTTTTAAACTCCACATTATTTTTATGATACATTCTTTCTTACAGTATTACTTTTCTTTTCTTTATTGAAAAAAATGTTTCCTCAGCCTTCTCTATCCCTCTACCATGTTTTCCTTTTTTACCATAATCTGTCCTGCCCTTTTTTCAGATCTTTGCTTCTGTCATGGCAGAGGTATGACTTACAGGTTTTTGTCCAGAGTGTGGGTGAGTAGGGCAGGGGATGTCACTGAGTACCAGAGGTGAGGGTTGGTAAGTGTAGGATGGGACCCTGAGCATGAGGGAAAGGGGGAAGTGCAGGAGTCTTAAATGCTTCAGGGTCTCAAAGTATTGCTGCTGCTACTACTGATACTAATACTACTGTTGTACCTGTAGCCTTCTGTCCCTGTACTCATGCTGATAAGGCTGATAAGGTCATTCTG
Organism: Crocodylus siamensis; assembly: GCF_052110815.1. Classification (NCBI taxonomy): domain Eukaryota; kingdom Metazoa; phylum Chordata; order Crocodylia; family Crocodylidae; genus Crocodylus; species Crocodylus siamensis. The sequence goes on along the minus strand of NC_143396.1, from coordinate 85,723,110 downwards.
GCACCCCCAATAAGTTGGTATCTGGGGCTTACGCTCTACTTGCCCAGATCTCACAGTGTGGGGCTGGTCCTTAGGCTGTTTTCAGCATGCAGGGATGGACGAGCCGTGTCATCTGGCAGGGCCAGAAATTTGACAGTTATAGTGTTAATTGCTGAAGTTCCTCCCACTGCTAAATTTTATTCCCTGTGGCCCAGATGACACAGATCTGTGCTCCAGATCTGGCCTGCAGGGTCCCTATGGGGCCAGAAATTTGGCAAGAATAACCTGCAGCAGTGTTAATCTCTGTGACTCTGGGAGCTGTCGTAATTAATACTGCCACCACTTATTCCAGCTCCAAATCTAGGGAGTGCCACAGACTGGATGACATGGCTCCATGGGTAAGATCTTTGACACCACTGACTTAAGGACAGAAACAAAGTTTTCACACAGACTGAGTACCGTGTAAATCTTTCTTACTAACTATGAACCTTGCCCCATCTGAACAAGAACAGTCTTCACTGTTTAGTTAGGTATGTATATGTAAACAATTGGAAATATGTTTAGTTTTACACATTCTTTTACATTTTTATTGATTGGTTCTGTTAGTTCATTAAACTCTCCATGAAAATCCTTGGCATGGCTTTTTCCTTTATGCATTAGATTTCAAAAGTCCCAAAGTGTACCTTTAATTCAACAGTTCAATCCCCACTCCTTTCTACAGCGTCAAAAAGAATGTGCAGTGCCCTACCTCCAGTTGGCAGTCTTAATCAGCAAATATAATCCCAGTTTTGCTAGTTTTCTGGCATATGGTAAATGTCCAGACCTCTGTATTAATCTTCATTGGCCCTTTCTTTTGGATGCAGTTTTACAAAGATGATCTAACAAGCTCCTTAATGGAGTATTAAAATCATTCTGGCTCTACTTTTACCTAACACTATCTAAGCCTTTATTTAACAATGTTAAATTTAACTAGTGAAATTTAATACCTGCTATCATTCTACCAAATTCAAGAACTGTATATCAGGCATAAATTTAGCCTACTAAAGTTTCTCTTTGAACTGTGTATATGGTTTCTTTGTTCTATAAAACAACATTCTTTGTTTTTTCTTTTTCTGCCCCCTAATAAAGGTTTAATTATCAAATGTTTTCTCTACTTTTTAATGGCAATATTTATATACTTGTAAATATTTATATACTGGTGTACTCTGTTTATACTGTTATCTCACAAGCCCCTCAATTAAAATATGGCAAATTCTCATGTTCCCGTTTCAAGAATTGTACATTCTAATATGTTCATATGGCATTTTCTATGGATGCACTCTGTTGACTTATGAAGTGTCTCTGCAGTTATTACCATATATTCTCATACATTACATAAACAATGAGTATATTCCATCACAACCTGTGCTTGAACACACAGAAGTAGATCCAAAGGAGGACTTCAGGCAGGATATAGGTGCCTGTCACTCCTATGTCCCACATCCAAGATTTAGCTACTTGGAGTCTCTGTTTTGCAACTTACTAACCTTACAGGTGCTATTTAAACTCCCCAGGCTCCTAAAATACCATTCTGAGGCATGTCTCAGGGCCTTGTTACATGTTGTACTTTGAGCTGCTCAAATGTTGATCAGTGTTAGTACCAGCTCAAATTTGGAACAGTCAAACCTTAAGGCTAAAAATCTTTTTGACTATACTGCATCTGCACAGCTGTGACTTGCCACTAGAGGCCTGGCAAGCAGGGGCCTGTCCAGAAGCTACAGCTGAGTTGCCACTACAGGGGAGGTGTTCCAGAGGAGGCTTCTATCCTTGCTCTAGGAGCGGAGGAGGGTATGCAGGGGTGGGAGCTTGGGTGGAGTGGGTACATGAAGTTGGGAGGAAGAGATGGGGTGGGTAATGACACGGGAGGTGGAAAGGAAATGGGGGTGGCGGAAGGCTGGGGAAAAGAAGGAAGTCAACCACTGAAAGATAAAATGAAAAGAAGTAAAAAGGGGATTTAAAAAGAAATAAATAGGAAGGTCTAATGTTTTAATAATCAGGATTTGAGATTGGGGTGTGCTCAGTGCTGGTCATGCTTCTCAGGGTGGCTGAAAGGCAGGAGCAGTGAGGGAAGGTGCTTTTTGGAGGAGCTACTGCTTGTGATCTGGGAAGGAAGCCCCAGGTCATGAGGACCTGATTCAGCCTCATACCTTGTTCACCCCCCACTCTTCCTAAACCCCACTTTTGGAGTTGGCTTGGTCTCAGAAGCCCTCCCCCCAAGCTCTCCACCCCACCAGGCAGTAGAGTTCACAGGGTAAAAAGTTTGTCCAGGAGAGTGGGGGACAGGATGCTGCATCCCGGGATGCTGAAGGGCTGCAACTTGGACAGCTCATCTGTAGACAGAAGTCACACATTAATGGAGCATGAACAGTGACAGATGAGACAAACCTGCCAAATTGCCTCAAATGTGCTTAAAACTAGTTTCAGGTATTAATATGTGGATAATCCAGGGGTTCAGCACTCCAGGAACTAGCTAAAATTAATGTGTAATGACCCTCAGTCTTGAGAGTGCTGAGCAGCTCAGCATCTATTTTATGTCTAAGCTACAGGAGAATTCACAAACTAGTAAGGCTGTGTGAAGCTTCAGTCACTGATTCAATTCAGCAGAATTCTGGCCCAATTCAATGGCTAAATCTCCAAATCTGAATCAAATCAAGAGACCCTTTAATCTCTCTGAACTGAATCAGGCCCGCACTGATCAACATCTTCATCAGTGGCTTGGATGAGGGGGTAAAATCACCCTGTTCAAATTTGCTGATGACACTAAGATGTGGGGGGATGTGGGCATGCTAGAAGGAAGGAATAGGCTACAATCAGACCTAGACAGGTTACAGGGGTGGGCAGATGAGAATAGAATGGGATTCAACACTGACAAGTGAAAGGTGATGCACCTGGGGAGGAAGAACCAGCACCATACCTACAGGCTGGGGAACTCCCTTTTTGTCAGTGCAGAGGCAAAAAAAGATCTTGGAGTCATCATGGATGCCAAGATGAACATGGACTGGCAGTGTGGGGGTTGCAGTCAGAAAGGCCAACCGCACCTTGTCATGCATCCACAGATGCATCTCAAGCAGGTCCAAGGAGGTGATACTCCCCCTCTATGTGGCATTGGTCATACCGCAGCTAAGTACTGCATCCAGTTCTGCTGCACTTCAAGAGGGATGTGGACAGCATGGAGAGGGTCCAGAGGAGGGCCACTTGCATGATCAGGGGGCAGCAGGGCAGGCCTTATGAGGAGAGACTATGGGACCTGAACCTGTTCAGCCTCCACAAGAGAAGGTTGAGGGGGGATCTAGTGGCCTGTTACAAACTAGTCAGAGGGGACTAGCAGGCAATGGGGGGAGTCCCTGTTCCCCCGAGCTCTACCAGGAGTGACTAGAAATAACGGTCACAAGCTGGCAGAGGGTAAATTCAGACTAGACATCAGGAGGCGCTACTTGACTGTCAGGGTGGCTAGGATTTGGAACCAACTTCCAAGTGAAGTGGTGCTGGCTCATACCCTGAAGATCATTAAGATAAGGCCAGACAATCACCTTGCTGGGTTCATTTAACCCCTGTACTCTTTCCTGCCATGGCAGGGGGTCAGACTTGATGATCTGATCAGGTCCCTTCTGACCCTACTAACTATGAAACTATGAATTGGAACCCTCCAAATCAATTCAGAGAGTTTCGACGATTTGGAGGTAGCCACAGCTTTATATGTTTTTTCCTTGTACCTCAAAGTACCAGGCAGCTTGTGACTGCTGAGATGGTGGTGCAAATGGAGCATTCCATGGGAGCACAGAGGGGTCCCTGATGTGCTTGGCAGCAGACCTGGAAGTGGACCAGAAGCACTTCTGGGACCACCATGGAGCATGCAGGGGATCCCACCAACCCCCAGCTCATCAACTGGTGCCTTCTGGGTCGGGGGGGCAGCCGGGGTCCCCACGCGGTTGATCGCTGGGCCAGGGAGCCAAAGGGGTGATCCCGCATGTGTTTGACAGTGGATCCAGAAGTGGACTGAAAGTACTTCTGGTCCACTCCCGGGTCCACCACTGAGCACACGCCCCACCCCCCCGTGCTTCTTTGGGATGCTCCACCCACCCCACCATCTCGGCACTCACAAATTGTGCCTGGTAGCACTAGGTATGTAAAGAAACATTTAAAGCTGTGGCTGAAGATTCTCTGAATCAGCATCAAATCTCCAGATTCAGATTTAGTCAAATCAAATCAGGATAGTGATCCAAATTAATGAATTAAATCACTGTCCCCCAAATTAGGCCAAATCTGAATCAAATACTGCTTGCTTCTCACACCTCTGCAAACTAGGTGCTTTTCTGCTTATCAGTTGCAGGGATCAAACCAGTAGTCATTGTGTTTACATAAAATCACGCTTTGCAAACAACACGTGCCAATGTTCCATTTTTATCCAGTAGCTCAGGGCTTAGAACATTCACTCTGGCTGCGGTAGAAACATATTTATCTTCTTCTGCCTGAGGTGATTTGGACCCATATTTATCCCCAGCATGTAGAAGAGTGCCTTAACTATCAGACTACAAGATATTGAGGGAACAGAGTTTTTTGTTCTAGCTTTTCTGTAGTGCTTATTTGGAAGGTTGAAGAGAGGGGAGTAAGATTATCATGCTTATGCATATAGTACACACAGGCAAGAGGGACATTTGGATTACATATCCTATGCTCTGATGAATACTTAATATAAATAAGGATGTTTGCTGTAGCCATGTTGGTCTAAGGACATAGGCAGGAAAAGTTATTTGGATAGATGTGATATCTTGTATTAGATGCAATATCTTTTATTAGACCAATTAAATAGTTGAAAAGAAGTTCTTTACAAGCTTTCAATACAAGCACCCTTCTTCAGGTGACAGAGATGCATTCAATACAAAAAGGAACCTAGGTGTCCCTTCTCCCTGGGGTGATTCACTAACCATTAAAGTATAGGATCTCTCTCTCCCTCCTGTGAATATTTTATTCTAATGAAAAAGGTAAAATGTCTCTGCCAGAAGAGATTAAGTAAATTCTCTTTCCTCCCCCAGTCTGATGGTTTGGGCAGGCTCATAAGAGAAATGAGTTCAAATCATATTAGAGGAAAGAAAGAAATCCTATTCTCTCATATAAATCGAGAGACAGCTTTCAGCTCTGAGCTATCAAATAAGTAAGGCATTTCCTCCTTCCCCAATTTTGAAGTAAAGGATGAGATCCCTTCTTCAGTGTCATGGGGCAGGGTCCCCAGGGATGGCCGTGATGCTTCTAGGGCTCTGTGACCATGCCAACCTGCCCTATGGACATCTTCTTTTTTTCTGCCATGTCTTGCTGGTAATTGTAAAAAATAAGGAGGCTGTCCCCCTCGAGTTTGTTTGGACACGGTTCTGATGGACCCCACTGAACCCTGTGGGTTCCTAGACCACTTTGCTAGGTCCTGCTCTCAAAGGATACCTCATGAGCCACTCTCAGCCTTATGGGTTGGATGTGTGGCTCCAAAACTGCCCCTTTACCATGCCCCAATGTCTTGCAGGTGGTATTTAAACATTGTCCCTCTGAGGCCTTAGTCTAGCTCAGCCTCCTGTAATCAATGGGCTCTCTGCAGCCCTGTCTCTGTGTCCTCTGGTGCTGGGCTTTCCACAGCCCTTTTGTCACTGCACCCCCTGGTGCTGGGCTCTCCACACTGTAGTGTGCCCCAATGAGGCCTCCTCCTCCCCAAAAGCCTCAGTCCAGTCTACCACTTTGAATAACAACAGAAAACACAAGCCCCTGGGCTATAATGTGATACAAACTGTGTAGGGTGCATTGTATCCCTTCAAAAGAGACAAACTTTTCCTCAGGCATTAAGTACCTTGCAGCCCAGGGTATCTGGTGAGCTCCAGGAGGCCCATTAGTCCTGTAAGCAGCATATCAGGTGGCCACAGTGTCTCTGGGCAGCTCTTTGCAGGCTCCTTCCCTTGGCTCCTGCTGGAGAGCTAACTCCTGCTAGCTTTTGCCCTGGGGTTTATATGTGCCCATGGCCCTGCCTTCTTCTGGTCAGCTGTCTGGGGGCAGGTGCAGGACAATTCCCTCATTAGCCTGCTGCCATAGTAACCCACACCTGTGGGTTTCTCTCTGGCTCCTAGGGCCCTCTCCCTAGGCAGACTCTGCCCTTAAAGGAGCAGGCACCTTAGTGCCCTGTGACACTTAGTTTTTGGAAGAAGCTAAAGCACCTATTTTCAGGATAAGTGTCAGGAATAGGCAAAGTAAAGACAAGGGCATGATTTGTGACACACCTTGTTTGAAGCATACTTGTTAATATTTTTTAAAAAATCCCAACAGCTTATTCAGAAAAGGTTTGATCATAATACCAAGCACAGTGCTTTCTGTCATAAGATCTCAAACTTAAACATATGAAAGTTTCTGCAGAAGTGATAAACACTGTCCTAATTTGATAAATAGAGAACTTAAATTACTCATTCAAAGCCTTAGAGTGAATGTATAGCAGCACTTGGGAACCAAATATATATATATTCTGAATTGCAGTTCCATGATAATTTAATTTTGAACCATGTATTTTATTTCTAATCTGCTCTTATTTTCCCACACATTTTGGTCATTTTATACCTTAGTTTCTATCTAATTTTACATAGACCAACCCCATTTTGTGTGTAGTGATTTTACTAGGGCACTGTGACTGTAGAGAGGGTTTTTGGGCCATCTTTCTGTACATGCAGAGTTAAGAGTGCTCAAAGTGCTGTTCATCTGTCATTTGTAGCCACCTGCTAAGCATTTGGCAATTAAGACCAGTAACTCCACAGCTCATCACCTGTTATTGTGATCATCCCTGCTATATTATAGCAGTATGCAGTATGTGACTTTATCAAACACCCTAACAACAGCCTTTCCAGTAAGGCAAATCAGTCACCACATTTTTCATTTTTATTATCAGAAATTACTGCTGCCAAAACTACAGCTGCATATTTTTTCTATGACTGACCTCATGCTACATCCATCTCTTCTGGAAAAAAAAAAATTAGAGAAGAATCTAAAAGGTTATAGTTAATCAAATATGCCCAAAAACCCCAACTCCACATATCCTCATGCAAAAGGAACCATAATTTGATATAATCGTTTATTTAATTATTTGTTTATGTGCCCAGTTTTATGGTAGAACTAGGATTTCCAAATTCAAATTGGAGCAACTATGTATTGTACCCATATATGCAAGTTCCATAACTTTTAAAACTTAGTTCTAAATGTGTCTTTTCCCCCTCCAATTATATGAGGAACTTTATCCAGTTGAAGACCATGAGCCATTATTCACCGACCCTACCACCTCTACTTCCAAGGCTTATATATTAACTGAAGAACTGCTTTTATTTTGATGAAATTGTTCCAAATCACTCATTAAGGTACATAAATTGCAGTCCTTGTGTTACACATACATTTCATTTTGTTCATAGTACTTTGACAGTTACTCACTAGCCTTGCAATCTAATTTTTGAATCTGTGGATTGTAAGACTTAAAGCAGGGGAAAATCATGTTTCCTTTTTTTTTTGTCTAAAGGAAAGGGCTAACTAAAGGAGAAGTGGTTGATGCAGCTAAGTTACCTTGATAGAACTTGCCCAAATGCTCTTGTGTACTGTGAAAAATATTCTACCAAGCCATGTGGGTCCATTGGAAAAAGTTTGCTATATCCATCAGTGGAAATATCAGCAAGATTTATAACCAATTGTCATGGGATGGGGTCCCAAAGGATGGCCGTGATCTCCTAAGGCCCCACGACCATGCCAATTCAGACTGATGGGCACCCTCTATTTTTTCCCACCACGTCTTTATGTGAAATGTAGTGTAGGGAGGCTGCCTTCACATCTGGTTGGATATGGTCCTGATCGACTTCCCTGGACCTTGTGGGTCCCCAGCCTTATGCGCTATATGCGTGGCTCCAACCGCCCCTTTACCACGCCCCAAGCCTCGCAGATGGTACTGGCCTTGTCTTGCCTAGGCCTCATTATAATTCAGCCCCTTGTCCTCACTGGGCTCTCTGCAGCCCTGTTGCTGTGCCCCTCAGTGCCAGGGTCTGTCCACCGCAAATGCCATGCCCTCTCTGGTGCTGGGGTCCCCACACTGCAGTGGGCCCCCAGTGAGGCCTTCTCCTTCTCCAAATAGCCTCACCCAAACCACCGGTTGTTATGAAATGGCAAACAAGACGTAAGCCCCTGGGCTGTAACATAACACAAACTGCAGAAGATGTGTTCTTCCCCTTCACGTTACTAGGAGCAGAACTTAGTCAGGCCTCTTCACTCACTCTAGGAGGGCTCCTTTCCTCTTGGCCACCGGCAGAGAACTGAACTCCCTAGTTCCTGTCCTGAGGTTTATATGGGCCCAGGGCCCTTCTGGACAGCTGACCAGGTACAGATGCAGGCTAATTTCCTCATTAGCTAGCTGCCATGGCAACGCTCTGGGCTCTCCCCAGCCAGTTTCTGCTCTTCTAGGAGCAGAAGTCCTGCAACACCAATTATTAACTCTCAGTGAAGTAACAGTGAGTGGAAAGGGTAAATTAAGGCAGGTAGATCAACTAAGAGATAGATAAGCCAACTTACAAAGTGAATCTAGATCCAGCTGATTTGAATGTAGTTTTGAGTAACTGTCTTTCCTAGTCCTGAGCTGTCATCAACAGCAAGAAATTAAATACACTGATTTTCTGAAGCTGTTTTTTCTTTTGAGCCTGCCAATAACTGGATCCAAAATTTTGACAGTGTAAGTCATGCAGTTCCATTTTAAGGTTCCAAAATGTTTAGCTGTATTGAACGAATTAAAGTTTAAAATATAAATGTTCAATTTGTTTAAATAAAAAGGCTCTGATTTTCAGGGATGATGAATGTTCACAATTTGTACCAAAATCAGGGGGTTCTGGATACTCACTACCGATAAAAATCACAGCCACAATCTGAATATTAATAAAATAAATCTTATTCAAAGGTTTTTCCTACTCGGAAGGTATCTTCATGGCACACACAAAACACAAAGCTACTAAGTTTGTACCGTGTCTTAAGAGAAAGTAACTAAAGTGTTTATGATTTATTTCCATTAGAGGTTTGAGAAACTACATATATACATGTCCATTCTTTGAAGAACAGTTATGATTACTTGGTTACAACTATCCTCTGGGAAACTGGTGTGCTATTTATTTCCTTTCCCACCCTCAAAGTATCTTGAGTATCAGTCACATAAGGTGACAGGCCCGACACAAGTTTAGGAAAATGTTCCACTTAATCTAGTCACAATTCTCAGCTGGCTCTAGCTTTATGGATTATTTGCAGTGTCCCCATGTGTTTCCAGAAACTCCGAGTGTTGGCTGTGCTTAAAAATTGCAGTATAAATAAAGATGCCTTCTTTTAGATAGCAAGGAAACAAGCATATAGCACAGCCCTTCCCATAAAGAAAAGATACCTCTTCATAGGATGGAATCAAGGTCTCTCTTGGAAAAGGTGGCTGGTTATATGTTTTATGGAAACAATTTTTTTTTTCATGAAGGTTTTTAATTCCTTTGCTCACTTATTGCAACAGAGCTTGCAGTAAAAGAAAAAAAACAAACCAATTTTTTTTAATACCGAACACTAGAGTACTAGGGTGCTAGAATGTGAGGGACCAGCACCTGATTTTCCACACATGCAGATGCAGCACCAGCAGCTTTTGTATCCCAAAAAGAGGCTTCTGTCTTTTCTTGCACTTTTAAGAATTGGGCAAAACTGCCCTGAATCCCACTTACACTTTTTCTGAAACTCCTTCCTACCTGCATCTATTGTGTTCTCTTCCCTCATTAAGGCAAACAGTTTTTTGGGTAAATTTGGTATCTTTTATTAGACCAACTAAATAGAAGCCAATATGCAAAATGCAGGTCTTGGAAAATGCAAAATTGTTGCAGTTTGGATCAGAGGCCATGTGAGACAATAGGTGAGAGGTAAGTTGTGGGAGGTAAAGTGGGTAATGTTGACCTGGCAATAGAATGTAGCTGGTAAAAATGTAAAGAGGTTACCTGTTACCTGGGAGTATCAAGTCGCAGGGAGGTTATAATGTGTACAAGCTGCCTTCATTTGATAACCCCAGGTAAACTTTGTACACTCTGAAGAAGGATGTCTGTGCCCCAAAGCCTGCAAAGAACAAATTTTTAAACTATCTGGTTGGTCTAATAAGAGATATCACATTTACCCAAAGAACCTTATCTGTCTATGTCCTTAGACCAATAGCCATTTGAGGCACAGGGTAATCCACATTGTGGGCCTGGTAATGTTTGACCTTCTAATTATAATATGTAAGGTCTATTACCTTGGTGTCTTAAAAGCCAGGAAGGGAAGGTGGTCTATTAAAAATAGTTTTAACTTCAGGAGCAATAATAAGGTGCAAAGTGAAACAACTATTATTTTAAAAAGCAATGCAATGACATGGAGTATTAAGGACTCTAAGAGGCTTAACATATGACAGCAACATTGATTAGTGGAGGGTTTATTTTTAATAAGGCATTTGGTATAAATCACTTCAACGTGTGGTTATCATCACTTTTTTTAAAAATAGTACACTGGTGTTAATGCTATCCTAGTTAGGATTAAGACTAACACTCAAAGCTATCAAAAGATCTGTCTTCATCTTAAAAAAGAATTGAGTAAATCCAAAACAGTACAACACGCATGTCAACAAAGTATAAGCAATTCATAATTTATTAAGACTGGGAGGTTTGATTTTTAGGTTTTAAAGGAAAACACAAGTAAGTGGGTAAGACACCTACTTACCATATTCTAACCACAATTAAGGGGATAACAAATGCATAAAAAAGAATAAGTTGAAGGCAGCAATAGGTATACCCACATTTGATAGTTCTTCTATAACCTGGATAAATTTAGGAGGACTGATCAGCATCAACCTTTATTACTGAACCAGAGGGGTCTGGTTCATGCTCAAATCTGTACAATCTTGCAGAACAAAGATGTAAGAAAGAAGAGATGCACCTGAAAAATTCTGAATATAACTACCTAATTACCCATTAAGAATGATGTTTTTCAGAGAGTGTTTACATGGCCTCCCCTTGCCCCCCGATCACCTTTTGGGGCTGGCTATGTAAAGACTCCCTCCACCAGCCTCCTGTGTGGGGGCTCCCTCCCACCATGCACCTCTGCCTCCCAGCAGGGCTTCCCCCCACCTTCCCCTCCCTCTCTCCCTCCCTGTCACCTCCCCTTCCTGCCAACTATTGTCAGGGTTGGGTGGCAGAGGGGCATGGCCACCATGACCCCCCCTCCCTGCTTTCCTTCCTTCCTTCCTTCCCTGCCACTTGGCCTCAACAACAGCTGCCACCATGACCCCATGCTTTGCATCCCCCCACCCCATGCCGGGCCAGACCCACGCAGCCTCCCTCTTTCCCTGCCATCTACACCTCCCTACAAGCTGTTCTCAGGTCCCCCTTCCTACTTCCCTCTCTTCTCCTCACTACCCAGCCCCAACAACAGCCACCACCATGACCCCCTTTCATCTCCCCTGGCCTCACTCTCCTCCCTGCCACCCTGCATGACACCTCCCCCTTCCTGCTAGTAGTTCTGGGGGCAGCAGGGTGTCACCACCATCATGACCTCCCTTTTGCCCAGTGGCTCAAACTTGGACCCCCACAGCCTGGGTCTGCTCAGCCAATCACTGCCCACCTTCTCAGCGGTGCATGCTCAGTTGGCCAAAAGCATTATGGACTGACAGACACACAGACAGACTAAGCCCTTTATATATATAGAATTTCTAATTTGATTGAAGAGAAAGTTTGTTATATTTTCTACAAGTCGACTTTATATTTATAATGTATGCTGAAGAGCATGATAGGGTAAACCTTGCCCACCACCTCCAAATAAGGAAATATCTCATCGGATGGAAGCAGACTGGAGTAGCTATCACCTCACATTCTGGAGTTAAAAATTCTTCTTCCTTTCTTCCCTAATGTCCAGTCTGGGGACTCAGGGTGGAGGCTAGGGCTACATAACTTTAACTTTAGAAATGGAGACTACACCAAAATGAGGAAGCTAGTTAGAAGTCAATAGGGCCCATAAGCATCTGAAGAACTTTCAAAGTAGCATGAGGACTATTTACAAACCCCATATTGGAGGCAGAGTGAACATGCATACAGCAAATTAAAAAAAAAAAAGCAAAAGAAAGTCAGCATGGTTTAATGGCAGAGTTGCAGAGGCAATAAGCAGAAAAAAGGTTTTTTTCTTCAAAAAGTGGAAGTCAAATCCTAATTAGGAAAATATGCGCATAAACTCTGGCAAATCAAATGTAAAACTGTAAAAATACAAGCTAAGAAATAATATGAGGAGAAACTTGATAGAGCCACAAAAAGTAACAGTAAAAAATTCTTCAAATACATTAGAAATCAAAGACCTGCCGAGAGTCAGTTGGGCTTTTGGATGATAATGGTATAAGAGGGGTTTTAAAGGATGACAGGACCATTGCCAAGAAACTAAGAGCATATACCCAAGTTGCTTTTTTCACTATTTAAAGCACTTTTTTCCTGTGACTTAACAGAAATGAATGGCTTTATAGCACTTTAAAAACAAGTACAGTGCTTTAAATTGACCCATGATAAATGAGGTATTAAGTTTGAAGCACTATATTTTATTGCACTTCAGCAACTTTCAGGGTTTTCAATAACTTCTGTACATTGGTCAAATTTCTGATCAGTAAAGAAGCACCAGGAGGCTGTGGAGCACCCCCTGACTCCTAGACTGAAAAGTGCAGGGAGGCTCAGAGCACCATTTGTCCTCACCCTTCCCTCTCCAACACTGTACTGTCATGTTTACGAGTGCTGTAACTGTATAGTGCTATAAAAAAGTGCTCTAAATTACAGTGCTGTAAATGTACATGGAGCACTTCTGTGCAGGCCTTAAATGTATTCTTTGCATCTGTCTTTTACTGTGGAAGATGTTAGAGAAATTCCCTCACCTGACACATTCCTTTCTAGGGACAAGCCAATGAAGCTGATCCAACCTGAGTTTTCAATAGATGAGGTTGCAGTGGAAGCGTGAAAAGTGGTTTGTAAATTCAAACAAGCACCACACCTTGCTAACCTCATCACCAGAAGCCAACTTCTTAGAACTCAAAACACAAAACCTGCCAGCAATGTCCAGTACCCCCACAAACTGCACACCAGAATCTATCAAAGACAAGAATACCCAGCTACTTGTGGGGGCACATTTCTCACAAAAAAACCCCACTCTGTCTCCAGTCTCTCAGGCCTGATCCTGAGAGGGAAAAAATTACAAACCACTTTTCACAGCCGAGCCTATGAACTTCACTTTATCAGCCTCCTAGGTAGTAAGTACAAAACTCATGGACTCAATATAGACTGCTACCTGCAGCCCTGCCTTACACAGCTCCTCCCTGAAGTACTCCCTGTATGAGTCATGCAGGGAGGGCACAACCGTCCTGCTAAAGATGATGCATGTGGGCACTTGCTAGGATGCAGCCATGAGCACCATGAGCCACCTGAATCCTGGATGCTCAACTAAGGAGAAGGGCTGGTCATCCAGAGCAAGAATCTCCCCAATTTTCTGGGTGACCTCACTCATGCTTGCAATGTACCCCACTTTGTCTGTGGTTTCCCCACACCACTCCAGGGTGGCCTGCCTCTGCTTTGTAGGGATAAGACTTTGGAGTGAGTGAGGGACTCCCCTTTGAGCACACTCACATTAGTGTCAGATGGAGGAGGAAGAAGGGCAATGGAGTGCTGCATTCTGAGATGTAGCAGCATCACCATCATGGTGAAGTGTTTCACCACCTTGCCCTGGCCAATCTGCCTTTGGCAGTGCTGATAGATGGCAAACATGGGATCATCTGTGACCTCAAAATTATCCTACACTACACTACTCCCCCACTTCTGGGTTGAGGGAGGGGATTCTACCTTATCCCCCTCCTCAGCAAGCAGAGGCACAACAACAGGAGGAGGTGAATCAGCTGAGCCACTTGCCTCCACAACCTCCTCTGAGGTGCCTTCCTGACAAGGAGACCTGGGTCTAGGGGAACTTTGAGGGGTGTGGAACACAAACTCAGATTCCCCCTCAGTTTTTCTTTAGCTAGGGTGCTCAGGTCTCCTGGTTCCAGGTCCAGCTCCTCCTCTGGCAGTGGGAAGCTCATACTAGGAGATGGAATTGGGGTGGATGAAACTCATTCTGTTGCTGGTGCCTATTTCTGAAGTTAGGGGAGGTGGTTCAGAGACAGGTACTGTTCCCACCTTTTTCCTTCCACTGGCAGCACAAGACTCATGGCTTCCAGGAAAGAGGATGTATCTATATTGTGGAGGGAAGGGGGGGAGAACTTTCAACTCTAGCTCTCTCCCTACCTGCTCTAGCTCCTCTCCCTCCCCTGCCAGAAGACCTGTCATCTGTCTTTCCAGCACACTCATATTCACTTTTCCTGTGCTGGAAAATGTGTCTGTTTCTGTAACTAGCTAATAATATATGTCTTTATCTTCTTCTCTGATGTATGACTGTGTCTGACTTCTTCTGTGTTGTGGCTACTGTTGTGAGTGTAACTAAAGTAACATCTCTTCTTTACACATATACAAATACACAAATCAATTAGGTGCACACACACTCACCAGTTCACACACATACAACCCACCTACACATACACACAGGTAAGTTCCTAAGTTGGATGGTACACTGTGTATGTGTGTGCTTGGGGTACCTGGGGGAAGGTTAAGGTGCGAGAGAGAGAGTTAAAGTCTAGGGAGTGAAAGTTGCCAGAACCAGGATTAGAACCATTGGACTAGAGAGAAGCTGGCTGAGGAACTGAGGCTTGGGGTTTCTTAAGGTGGATTGGGGCTAGAAACTGAGGCAGACAGCTGATATTGGGGGGGTGGAGAGGGCAGATAAGTGGTGGCAAAAAGGAGACAGCCAGGAAAGAGAGAAAGGCACAAATCCTGGAGCTTGGGGTTGGAAACTGAGGCTGGCAGCTTAGAGATTGGGGGGGCAGATAAAAAAGAAAAACTGGGGGTTTTGTTACACTATGACTCTGAGTTCTGTGTTGTGTTAATCTGAATCTTTATCTGACTTCTTCTGTGTTGTCTTTAGTCTGTATGTAACTATAATAACTACATATAATCTCTTCTCCTATGACTGTCTGACTACTTCTGTGTTGTAATAATATCTGACTTTGTCTTCTATGATGTATGTGTGAGACTCTGTGTAATGTATGTGCTTCCCTGCACAGTAATGGATCACACTGCCAGGAAAAACACAGGTTTCTTTTTAAAAAGTGCTGGGAAAAAAACAACAAGAACAAATATAAATTGCAAGAAGTGGATTGGATAGGGACAAGTAGAAGTATTCTAGTTAGTAAAATATGTACAGTCCCTTTCAATCTCCTGCTACAGAAAGTAGCAGGAGATTGACTAGGTAGGAAGCCAAGCCAGTCCAGTACCTATAAGATGCTGTTGCTCAGGCAGTAACAGCTCACAAAAAGCACAGAAAGCCTGCAGACAGAGGCTTATGTGCTCTTTCTACATCCCTCCCCCGGAGCACTGTGATTGGAAGGGGACTCAGGGAAAGATCACACTCACTGGGCAGCTAGAGATATCAGCCTCCCCCCCCCCCCGCCATCTCTGTTTCTATTCCCCTGAAATACTACCTTCCGAATATCCAAATCTTTTCTGAATCTTTATGAATCTATTTGGCACCTCTGAATTGATTCAGAGGGGGGGTTTTTTTTCCTCCCGATTTGATTCAGATTTGGTGATTTGGCCTCCAAATGGAATTGTGGCCCAAAGCTTCACACATCCCTAATATATATCTCCTGCCTGGCCTGCTCCTTGGTCGGGTGAATCCTTAATTAAACCCCCTTTGCCAAAAGGAACAGACACCCCATATCCAGTTATAATGACACTAAATTATTCCAAGTGGTAAAGATGAAAATGGTCTGTGAGGAACTACAGAAGCATCTGGCACAATAGAGTGAATAGACAACCAAATGTCCAATGGAATTCAGTGTATATAAATGTAAAATGATTCACATGGGCAAATATTACCTAAATTATACTTACACTAAGAGGGGCTCTCCATAATCTGTTACTACACAGGGTAAAGATTTGGGAGTCACGGTGGACAGTTTGCTAAAAACATCAGCTCAGTGCTCAGCTTCTGTCAAGAAGGATTATTAAGAAGGGATCTGTAAACAAAACTGAAAGTATCATTATAACCCTTTATAAATCCACGGTGCATCCATACCTTGAATACTGTGGCCCGTTCTGGTCCCTACACCTCAAAAAGGATATAGAAAAACTAAAGAAGGTATACAGAAGGGCAACAAAGGTAATTAGTGATAAGGAGGGGTTTCCATATAAGGAGAGACTAAAGAGTCTAGGCCTATTCAGTTTAGAAAGAGACGCCTGAGGAGGGGAGGGGACTGATAAAGATTTACAAAATACTAAATGGTGACAAGAAAATAAATAGGGATTTACTGTTTGCTGTCTCAAAATACAAGAACTAGAGGAGGATCACAAAATGAAACATGTAGGTACTAAGTTTAAAACTAACAAAAGGAAGTTCTTTTTCACCAAGCATGTAATAAAAGTGTGGAACTCATTGCCATCAGATCTTGTGGAAGCTGATAGTTTAGCCAAATCAAAAAAGGATTGGACATATTTTGCGAAGAAAGGCACATCAGTAGCTATTGAGAACAGGAATTAGGGATACAGCCTCTGAATTTGAACTTTATAGACCTTGAATGCAGGAGGCTGCAAGTGAGAGAGAAACAGTGCAAAAACCCTGGTATACCCAGCTCACTCCCCTTTTAGCATCCATTCTCTGGTACTGCATGACTCAGGATACAGTATTTATGTTCTTATGTTCTAGTACTCAAAATTGAACCTAGATAAGACAAGTATAATCAAAGAAGTACACCAAAAAATTGGTAAATATTCTGTTACATTGCTATGCACCCTGATTGAAGTGCAGGCTCCTACTTGTGCAAGTTATGTTCATGGCTTATAGAACTAGCCAGACACAGAGTACAAACTACATTCTCCTTTGTTAATTCTGGAAGGTGATACTTCCCAGAGAACCATCAGAGCTTGGTTATTTCTACATCATGCCTAATTCAGACTGTGGCTGATGTACTTATTCATTTGGTTTTATTTCTTCAAGATGTGGTGGAAATCCTGGTTACAAACCAACTGAGTGCTATCTCTGCTTCTGCATGCACATAATACTCCAGTGGTAGGGGACAAGGAATGAAAGTTTCCAAGAATTGTTCATTATTACCAATGCCTGTGGTCTCCTCTGCTTTTTTCCTGTGACATTTTGTAGTTTTGGAAGCATTATTCCAAACTGAAAGGGATTTAAAACATTGTAAAAATTCTAACTTTCCAACTCTGGATATACATTTCTCTGTCGTGCCTCCTGGCTGGAGTGCTTCAGTACTGTCACAGCTGCATGCAGGAGTATGCTTTCTAGCCAGGAGGTGTGACAGAGGGCTGCAGCCACAAGGCAGGAGTTGTGGCATGGGCTGTCAATATGGCTCTGTTCCCACTCACCATCACATATCTTATGGTTCCAGGATGTCCTGCCTCTGCAGGGGGAACCTCTCAGTTCTGGTGGTAGGAAGGAATGAGAGGTCTTCCAGCTTGCGTGGCACTCACAGTAGCCACTGTGATGGGAACAGCAAAGGAAGAGGGGACCAGGTGTGAAGGATGGATGGTGGGGGGGGCATCAGTGGCTAAAGTGTAGGGAAATTGGTGGGGAAAAGCAATCCATTGCAGATTACTATTACACTACTTCTGGACAGACCCAAGGCATAAGGTAGAGCAAAATGGTACAAAGGGGTATCTGTTCCCACCAGGTACATTTTTGTCATACTTTGTATCATTTTCCCCCACTTGTAGGTCTTTATTCTTACCTTCTGGAATATTTCAAAGGCACTTCAAAGCTGTTTGAAATGTTTGAAATGTTTCAAGTGTTGTCTATCCACACCCATAGCAGTGTTGTTCATTATAGTGCATGTTGGGGCATTTGTGGGGAGACAGGACAGAATTGATATTCTTTTTGACTTTTCTGTATTTGCCATCTATTATATGGTTGCCTGCAGTTACAGGGGACTAGACTTAATGACTCTAACTATGCTCCTATTATTGTTTCTCTTCTGTGCCTACTGTCTAACTTCAGATGAACCTGGCTAGGTACCTTTTTCTTGCATCAGACAAGGAATTCAAATTTCATTCTTTCCTTCACTACTTGCCACTCTGGTTCTATAAAGTCAGCATTTTTGTACAAAAACAAGTGAATAAGGAAATCTATTTTATTAGTATTTGTGAAACCCTAGATAAAATATGCATCATGCCTCCATATAATATAAAGTAGTAAATTATATATGTGGAACGGGGAAATAGAATAAAAAATACTAAAGAAGAAAAGAATATATGATAAGAATATAACTCACACTATAGGAAACAAACCTGTGTTCATATTTCCTTTCTGAACCCCAGAATTCTAGGGATAATAAAGACTTTAAGTGAGACTTCTTATGTTTTTCTTCTGGATTTATCCCACCATGTACAAAAAAGATACCTTGAAAGTCATTGTACAAACATCTGCACTATACAAGTGTAATGGGCAACGTTTTGAAAGAGAACATATGCAAGACAAAAAATAAAATGCAGATCTTCTAAAACACTACCATCTTCTGACTTCACTTTGGCCATTTCTTCTTTTTTCTCTCCTCCTATACTGGATACACGTGGAAGTATGTGGCAAAAAGTAAACCACACAGCAGTTTCTGTATGTCAGGGGAATTTCCATCTGTTTATGAGGTCAGCTTTTTGACTCCTTTGTGTAGCCTTGAGCAGTAAAAACATTTATATTATGAAGACTAAAGATCTGGCCCACTATTCTCAAAAGAGCTTTTCCCTACGTGGAATTCTAAAATGTTGGCCTGAGGAAAACCTGTACAACTGTCTTTTAAAATAATCTGCTTCCCATTTGTTGCTGGGTACTCACTGAATTATTTCTGAGTTTGACACTGCCCAGAGAAGCTTAATTTTAAGTATTTTGAGAAGTCCCCATGCAATGCCTCTAGCTCGTTGGCAACCTCAGAATTATCTGCTAAAGCAAATTCAAGCCATTTCCCTGTATTGCAGCAACATCTGTTAGCAGCACCAGTCAACATAACAAAGGTGCGGATATGATAAATGTCATTTGAGAATTCTACATAGCTTGTTGCTATGATTAACTTCAATGAAAATGTCATGGCAAATGACAAAGCATAAAGTAAATCTGAATAATGACATTTCTTATTTCTAAGATCTTGGCTCCTATCTGTGCCTCAACAACTTTGATCTTCACAACCTCATGTGCTTCTTACAGAATATTCTCAAATTGTACAAGCTTAATTCCTCCTACAGTTAAAAGAGGTCTTTGTGAAAGTGGACACATTTTAAATTCACCTTCTTCTGGTGCATACTTTAACACCATGTGAAGGCAGAATAGGGGGCTGCCAATCCTGCAGAAGCAGTTTTAGAATGAGACAGCTGTGGCTAACAAATGTGACATTATTCTCTTCTAAATATAAGCTGTGGCTTGAAAGCAGCAGGATTAATGTAATATCATAACACTGTATTTGGAACAATACAGTTACAGAACAAAGATCATGTATTTTTAAATATGCCACTTATTATTTATATATTTGTATTTTGATACCCTTCCTCATGGGGAGAACATCATCACTCTTTTCTACCCACTGCATCATCTTTTCATTTTTTTCCCTTACGTGTTTTTTGTTTTTAGCTAAAAATAACAGGAAGTTTGGAAACTTGAAGATTACCACTACTTTCTGTGAAAGTGTAATAAAACAGAGCTTTAAAAACACAGATATCTGCCTCATCCATGACCCTTTTAGGCTTGCAAGTATGGAGGAGTACCTGATTTAAGATTTCATTCCTCTCTCTGAACAGATGTCTCTTACCTACATTTCCTTATCCTGACAAATCTATGATGGAGGTCGTCCCTGGACTTGTGAAGCTATGCTGGGTTGCCATTTGCTTTCAGATTTTTGTGGTCTTTTTCATCTTTCTAGGTTCAGTCATGAACACAAAACACATTCTGTAGGGATCCAGAAATCACAAGAATTGAAAACAGCAGCCAATGCAAGTACAGAGTAAAGAATTAGCAGTCTATCTTGCTAAGTTATTGAAACTGAATAGGTAACACAGTTTGTTGGGCCGCATACAAATATGTGGCAGGAGATTAAAAAATTATAAGAAAATGCAAGACACTGGATGGAACCTAGGGAAATCAACTGTTGCTAGCAGGATTAGAGTTGGAAAAGGGGAGATACATATGAATCTGACAGGATTAGGTAGAAGAGAAACATGGGAGAAAAAAAGAATGCTAATAGGGGGATTAAACATGAAAATGCCATCATCCCACCAGAACACTAGAGATGCCCATCTATCTTCTGTTACATAACATGAGAGAAACATGCAGAATAATATTAAATTGGAGATTAAATTTGCATCAGTTAAAAAGTATTTGGCTTGGGGAAGGGAGGTTGTTTAAATCTGAGAGCAACTTTGGGTAGTCTATAACAATACAACAGAAGCTATACAAGCTGGTAAATCGAAAATTTCATAAAATATGTGAAGAAGATGGAGCATATTTAAATCAATTCCATCTCTAGATATATGCTAATTAGACAACTCAAAGACCTATTTAATAGGTCTCCCCACTATTATTAGAAATCTTTCAGTAAACCAAGAATGTAGTTTTTGATGAAAGTTTGTTCTACAAAAATTGTCTTACAAGATGCACAGCTCAGATACAGAGCAAATGGTAACCTCCATTCCCTTTCTGTCTCTCTTGAGTGCACCTTTGGGTAGCATATGATTCTACCCAGACTAAGCTCAGGAAATTCCCTCTTATGCTTCAGTCTGGGTGTGTCTACATGAGATGTTTACTGCACAGTTGACTAGCAGCACAGTAGAACCCTTTAAGGCCAGAATAAACTAATTTACTCCACTGCAGGTTAGTACTTGTCAATACAAATACTATCCTACCGCAGAATTTCTTACTCTGCCACAGACACAAGCACACAGGTAAACAGAATACCTCTGAATCTGGCTGGGTGTCCAGATGACACCCTCATGGGCCAGCATTCAGTTCATTAGGGCATGTCTGAGACAAGCTGGGTCAATCACCCTGTACAAGCTGATCCCCTTATGTACTTCAAACTCAGCATGTCTCTACCTTTTAGCATCTTGATAAGCAGACCCCACAGTATTTTCAGGCTTCACAGGGATCTTTAGCTTAGGTAAAAGAAGCGTTGCTGCAGAGCAAGTGGGGAAGGAAAAGTAAAGAAGGAAAAATATACCAAGTTACCACCAGTGTGACTATAAAAGTTATTTATTGCTAAGTACATGAAATATATAATGGCACTAGTAGTAATAGACATGCAAAGGAAAAACAAACACAAACAATCACAGTATTACCCTGGTTTCACTAAGTATTTGGGGAAACTTAGCTCAAGCTTATTTGATACAGTTCAGGTTCAGAAACCTATGTTTAGAGAGAAAAGAGAAAAGCGAGAGCTGGGATCTCACCAGTCCAAAGCACTTGGCTTGCAAAGCTGACAGGTTAAAGTTCTCAGCATGATCCTTGAAGGGAGACAGTCTGCCTCCTTCAGCCTCTTGAGAAGAAAGTGGGTGATGTCAGTACACATACTGCTGCTTCTTTTACAGATTTTTATACCCTCAGTTCAGCTTCTTTCAAGCATTCTCAATAGTGTAAATCAAATTGTCTTTTCTATTGGCAAGGGGTTATCTGGTTTGGAACATCTCAGGAAACTGATACTCAGGAAACACATAAGGTTAGGGAGTAACCAGATACTTAGGAGCCAGCTTGAAATTCCTATGGGTAGCAGATATACTAATGGGATATCTCCTGGTTTCTTCAGAAACAATAGATAACTTGCAGCATCAGGGTTTTTTATTTTTACTTGTGAACAAGCCTCAGCTTAACATGACTTTTCCAGATCTTACTATAGTCTTTTAACAGACTTAAGGCAATTATTGGAGTGTTCATAACCTTTTGGAGGGGAGGACTTCTACCAGTCGTCCTGGGAAAAGTATGACAACACTTATGGTCAGGGCTCCAATGGGCTGGAAGCTGTGACGAACCCTTTACCATTGTTCAAATGTTGCCCATACCCCTATGACTCGGTCTATTGCCTCAGCATTCCCTCACCCAGCAACCAAGTTTTAGCCAATTAAGTTTAAATAGGCCTCCCATAGTGGGACTGGGGAATGTACGGCCCGAGATGCCTATTAAACTTACTTCTGCTTTGTTCTGGTGTGTGTGGGGGGGGGGAGGGGCGGGAAGTCCTTTGTAAATCCAGATTAGAACTTGTAGCATTTTGAGCACAGATTCCCCATCATGCAGTGCTCCCCTGCTTCTCTGAACCCAGAATTCACTGTGGTCTCTGCTTCGGGCTTTCTGTTCTCCATCTCTCATGTAAATGAATGGTCATCTGGTTCCATCTCAGATGTAAATGAGACCTAGGGCAGTTGTTTCACTCTTATCACCCTTATCTGGAGGGTTTTAGGGGTGTCTCTCACTGCATCTTAATCAGTTTCTGTTTAGGTGGTGGTGGGGGGATTCTTTGTGAGTCAGACAGTCTGTGTCCTGTGTCAGGGTTCCCCAAGAACATGGAGCTGAGAGGTAACAGGGAGCAGTCCCAGACTGGCAGGCTGACCCCTGTCCATGCTCCCTGCCAGCTGGGGCTGCTCCAACCCAGCTCTACACGCTGTACCTGAATAAACTCTGGAGCTTATTACTTTGGAGTTTATTGCTCCAAGATGCATGTTCAAATGGCAAGTCCAGGAGCAGTAAACATCAGAGTAATAAGCTCTGGAGTTTATTCATGTGCATTAATTGCATGTGTAAATATGCCCTCTGAGTAGAATCACATAGCACAACCGCACTTAGCCTGGATTTCTAGGCTGCAGCCCCATAGTTTCCAAACAAGTTACTACTATAGTTCCCATTTAGTTTTGGTATATGTAAGAATTTCCCTCCAGAAGTCTGACTTTAGGCTAGCTGCTGCCTTAGTTTCAGGGGCTGATCATCTTCTGACATTCTTTGATAAATGTGTGCTATTTCCTAGGCTGAGATGGATTGACTGCCACATCCTTCAGCATCAAACTTAGGCAAAATATCAACACAGAATATTCCTCTGTCCACAATAGGCTACATCTCCAAAAAGATTTTTTCACATGTTCCCCTCACTTTTGAAAGGAGAACCCACATTTTCCTTTAATGTCCTACCTCAGAATCTGCTCCAGAGTCCTTTAACAGCCTTTTCCTAATTGATCTATTTTCTGGCTTGCATAATTAGTTGTTCCCTTTCTAACTGGGTTTGATATTTATTGCCTAGTCCCATGGCCCTTTAAAAGGCAAGTAACCTTTACTATTGATATGGCACTAGGCAGCTGTACAAAGAATATTTGCCTGGACATAGTGCCACACTAAAATAGCAATATTCTGGGTGTGTCTACATGAGGAGCTTTACGGCCCATTAAATTAGCCTAACGTACTGTAAAGCATCCATGTCTACATGTTTTCAGGACTTACTGGGAGTGTTTACACATGCAATTTACTATGGAGTAATTTAGGATTCCTGAGCAGTAACTGGAAATTACTGCTTAGTAACAGTGTATGTCTACATGCGCATGCCCTTACTGTACAGTAAATATGGTGACTTAAGCTGACTGGGGCTTAAATTTGATACCTGGATTATTCTGGTATCAAATTTACACCTGATTAGTTACTGTGCGGTAATGCACATGTATATGGCTTTCTGTGAAGTAACACTGTGTGAGTGGACTGACTTGGGACTAACTTTAGTCCCAACATACAGCATTACTGTGCTTCAATGGCTGCACATGTAGAGGCCAGCTTAAAAAATGTCTACTGCATGGTAAGTTCCTGCACAGTCAATGCATCTGTAGGCATGGCCACTGTGCAGTAAATTAGGCTAATGCACTTTTGCTAGTATGAACAAATACAGGTACAATAAAAGCTGTGTTTTCCAGCATCCCCCAAAATATGCTAGTTAACTGAGTGGCCCCGGCCACCGCTTCTCCTGCCGTGTCTGGGGTGTACTTCCACCCCTCCCGCAGCATTGCCACCCCTCCCGCCACATAGCCATCCCTCCTCTGGGCCCTTCAGGCCCTGTGGGAGAGGAAGGCAGGCCCCACACAGTTCCACACAGCCTGTTATGTCCCCAAGCCATGGGGACTCAGCAGTGCAGGCTGCTTTGCCCCAAGCCATGGGGGCTCAGAGAAACTGGAAGTGCCATAGTGGGCACTTCCGGTTTCACTTTATCTTACAAGCTGGCATGCTGGTTAGTGGAGCATGCTGGCTTGTAAGATGTCAGTTAACAGAACTTTTACTATACTAGATTAATGGCACATTAGCTACTGTGCAGTAGTGCACATGTAGACATTGGTCGGAAAAAAATGCTTCCAGTCAGCAAATTGCTGCAGATCAGCACAGCCAGCAGGGGGTCTTAGGGTATAGCGAAGGGGGGAATTCTATGTGGCTCTGGTGCAGCTCTGTTTCTGGCTCTACCCTTACATCTTCCTGTCCAGTCCTGGCACTGCCTACCTATCAGGTCTCTCCCTGAGTCCCAGCGCTGCTTCACCCCCCATGCTTGGGCCTGGGACATCACCCCAAGCCATCATTGCCAAGCTGGGCTGCAATCCCTGACAGCCACAGGCTGGCAGCTTGGAGGGCCTGGAGCTCTCCCTGGCTGCTGAAGAGGGACAGAATAGGACAGGGGGGTAGGAGCAGCCCTGGACTCAACAGGTCCCATTGGGAGCAAATTTAATCCTGACATATATGCATGCATAGATGTGTGCTCCAGAGCACTTTAATGAACCTGATTTTTCTTCACAAAAAATTCAGATGCTTTAATTGCACATGTAGACATACCCTCTATGGGGTTCAAGAACTAGCAGACGGGGACACATCTACATGAGACCATACTGCACAGTAGCTCATTGCTATAGTGGAGTAGCATTGCCAGGCACTAACCATGATGTGATGCCACTGCACAGCAGAAACAAGCTTTCCTCTGCCCTGGCAATAAGGCATGATGGCATTTAATGTGTGACACCACAATCATGCCTCCTGCCATGCATGTGTGGAATGGCAGGAGGCATGATTGTGTGGATTGTGCATTAGATCCAACTTCACCCTTACCTGCACATGGAGAGGGGCCCTCATTGTCACAATGGAATCCCAGCTTATTCCCATTTGGTGTTGGGAGAATTACATTTTCTAGTGTGCAGCATACCCCGTCTATCTGCCAGTCTGGGCGTCAGTTTCTGTCTGTTGACAACCTGCTTTATCGCTTCCTTCAGCATGTCTGAAGTTTAGAATTTCCTTTGATTTTAGGCACAGCCTTGAGGGGAATAAACCATTCCGACCTGGATGGAGTCAGCTAAGGGATATTACAAATAAACAGCTTCCCCACTGTTTCCTCCAGGCTCTATCATTGTTTCACTTCCAATGCTGTCTTTAACGTCCTTTCATTTAACACCTGGCAATCAGTCAGGGCTAATAACGAATAGATAACCAGAGGGAAATACAATATTTATATATAAAAAACACATAACTCCTTCTCTCTCAACATGTCTGCAGTGTTTAATGTGTCACATGCATTAAGTTATATAATTTTATTTTACCATCCAAGTTCCTTAAAAATAGTTCTCAAAAGAAGAATGTTTACAAGCTATATATGATAAAAGTAGAGCTGGATTTCATACGGGAAGGGTTGGATACAGATTTTGATGCAGATATTCCAAAATATTCTTTGGGCTTTTTCATTTAGGGCCCAGCTTTACACAAGATCAATTATGTTGCTTATAATCAAATACAGGATCAAATATAAACATCAGAATGCCAACCCCCTTTCTCCATCAATATGGCTCTGATCAACAAAGCACTTAAATACTTGCTAATGTCTCACTGAAAACACTACTTAACATTAACTGTGTGTATTCCTGACAAGGAAGGTCATGTGATCGCAGCATAATGAACTCCTCTTTGTAGTACACTGATGCCAACTTAATACCTTTCACCACAATTGTTACATCATCTTGAAGGTGTCATGAAAATATTACATTCATAATTTTTTATGACCTACTTCAAATACATAACTATCGTTAACATATGTTTTACGTCAGTGAGAGATTCATCATTGTGACTATGCTGAGTGAAAGAGAAATGGGAGGAAACAGACAGACAAAATGATTAAGCAAAATAATTCAGTTGAACAGATTCTACCACCCTTATGCTCCAGGCAGTATCTTTGAGGGAGTATTACTTTTGTTTACCCTAATAAGAAGGCTAAGGAGACAAGAAAAATAAAGAACATAAGAATAGTGGATAGAAGAGCTCTCCTACTATAAAATGCTACAGAAAGTCATTGGTCCTCTCCCACTACTGTAGCTTGGTTTCTGTATTCTGTTAGATATCTGCTTGCTTTATAGCTGGCTTGCAGAGGTAGAAAGCACTACCAAAAATATTTTCAATAAAATATATCTACCTGGGATGGACTCTGTTTGCATTGGGATGAAAACTAACAGCTTGAAGCACACCAAAAATAAATAAAAGCAAAACCAATATTGGTATGGGCTCTTCTGTAAGTTGTCTGCTGTTTACTTTAATATCTAGCATTCAGTTTTGTGTTTTCCAATTATTTCTTTTTGCACTCTTGAGAAGCAATGTTTTAATATTGTATAATATTACACAGATGCATGCATGCATGCACACGCGCGCACGTGCACACACACACACATACAAGAATATTAGTATTAGTTGTGGTTTAAAATATAAAGCCACTTCTCTACCCTGAATTCCAGTTTAATATTCAGGTTAAATTTAAAATATTTTATGTTCTTAAATAATAAAAATATTGCACTTTAATTGTTTAATTGAACTTCATCCAAATTTCCTATATAATTAAAATGTACCTGATTTTTTAAGTGGAAATGGCTCTTTCTTAGGGGATGATGGGTACTCACTGCATAGAGAAATAAGCTAAGAAATTTAATAACAATAGTAGCATTATTGTTGTTGTTATTGTTAATAATAATATTTAGTTGTAGCAGTATCAACAGCAGTAGCAAGTTTAAACAAATAAAATCTAGATAATCTTTTTTAACTTGTCTAAATTCTATTTTGTTATGTGGTTTGCATCTACTTCAATTTACCGAAACTGGTTTGTGTACTGAGGCTCTCTGGCTAAGACATACCATTCCCATAATATATAGTAGCTATTAGACTCTTTGGTTTAAGGAAAACTATTTCCGTAATGGATAGAATTTTAAGAATCTCTATATATTTAGCAGCTCCAGTCAGTAAGGGCTGAACGTTAGATTTACGATCTTTCGCACCTAAATTAATGGTAAGTGTAGGTGCTTAAATAGGTGTTAGGTACCCAAATAGTTTCTGAATCTGGACCTAAGTCAAGTAGGGTATATTTATACTGGGATGCAGTGTAGATATACCTAAACTAACATTAACTGCTAGCTCAGATACCCAAGCTTGTACAGCCACAGTGGCCATGTCCAGAAGAGCATGATCCATCTTCAGTGCCTGAAATTGCACATTTAGGCATTTCTCTGAGATCCAGGGGCAAAAAAAAAAAAAAAGCAGGATGGCGCCCACAGGGACAGTGTGCACAGCCCAAACTGGAGCATGGATGGCTGAGCCATGCTCCAGCAGTCAGCCAGACTCCAAGCTGCAGGAGCAATGTGTCTGCAGCTTCCCCATCCCTAAGGACCCCAAGTAAGGCTGCTGAGGCCAGCACCTCTGGTGGTCCCAGCCTCTCCTACCCCACTCAGGGTAACCTGCTGTGTGCCAGATGGCTCATGGAATGGGCATTCCTGGGGGACAACTAGAAGCAGCACAAGATGTCTCGCTCCTAGTTATCCCCAGGGAGCCAAATGTCTGCGCTCATTTAGATGCAGCCAGTAGCATGGAGATCTGTAAAGAGAGCTGTTGTTTGAGGGTATGTGTACATATTCAGGGGGGTGCAATCTACAACTACATAGCTTACTTTAAGCCATTTGATTGTAGATCAGGTTTCACTTTTACAGATGTCCGCTGGTGTCAGGAGCCATGCTGCGAACTTGATATAAGTCAGTCAGGGTTGGGGAACTGGTGGTGAAGAGTGTGTAGGTCTGTGGAGAGGGGGGTTGTCAGATCCTGGCAGGATCCTTTAAGTACCTCCTATTCTTAAGTACCTTCTATTATTAGCTGTCAGGTCTGTTGTGGGTGGGAAGGGGTGGGGGGAGGCTGATGGATTGTGAGGGGACTGTCAATCCAGACATGCAGGTAGTGTGAAGCTAGAAATAGCCTGGTCAGGATATGGGATAGAAAAAGCACAGCCCTGAGGGCTAGAGCAAGTGGTTGGGCTTTCCCAGACCTAGCGCTGTGCTCCAAACATGGACGGACATTTGTTTAGATTGAGCTAACCCATTCTCAATCTTACTTCACTGTCTCAGGTAGACTAAATTGGATCAAGCTAGCCAGTTTCTTCCTTATTTGACCTTCCCAAATGTCCGTACAGTTTGGCACTTAGATCACCGTAACCCTAGTTAGATCAATCTAAGTTTAACATCTGTACACACCCTGCGAGAACACATCAACTATAATTGTTATATCTGTACGGTCTTGTAGGAATTCAAAGTAATTAAATAGTTAAAACTATAACTCCAGATAAAACTTATATCACTCTGAGAACATGCAACTGTTAACAGTTATATTTATAACAGTTTATCTTATTATTAAAGGTGCCAGTACAATCATTATATTTGTCTATACCCATAGGCTATTTAACCTGACATTTTGTCTACCTGTAACCAGGACATTTTTTGGCATTACTGCTGGTATGGTAAGTTTATAGTGTAGATTTCTTCTTAGGCTCTTAAGTTATTTAGACACTCTTTAAAATGTTATCCTATAAGACTGGGACTACTTTAGGTTCACATTAGTATTGCTCAACACACTGAAGCCCAGAGACATGTTCCTAGATATAGTCCTGAGGGTCCTCTTGGGAATGTTCTTTTGTATCCCCTTACAAGGCCTTGGTTTCAAGAGTACTTGAGCACAGACGTTGAGGACAATTATGTCAATGTACTTCCAGACTTGGAGTGTAAATGTGGGTGCAAGGCAGGATGTACCAAGGGTGATTTAGATGAGCTCTTATTTTTTCAGGTTGAGTCATGTATGTACAAGTGCTTTAAAGGGACTCTCTAAGCCAGAAGGACTCAACTGCTTATGTTATTCAGTCACAATGTATTACTAGTGTACTCACTTGAAACAAAGAACATCTTTTTATGACTATGGAAAGTTAACAAGGGAAAATTTACTACATCCTGAATAAATTTGATCATTATAGGAGGTATTTCATGGACTTCCATTTCTATATTAACATGTATCCATATTTGTCTCTTATTTTTCCATTCTCTTTTATTTTCAAATCATCTCATTTATAATTATTGTTGCTTTTGTAGGCAACCTGAACCCAATTGTTAAACAAATATGGATTAACCAAGCCTTTCCTTATACCAGATAGAGATTATTTTTAAATGATGCAACACCTATGATCCTATGATATCTCTCCATCAATGTTTGGATTCATGAAGGAATTGGAACCTAGCAACAATCTTCCTGATAACAATGAAAAGATCCCTATAGTCCTTGACCTTTATGCCTATCCACAAAACCAATATCAGTGTTGATCCCATAACAAAACAAATATCAGCAGTTTTTCTCCCTAGTTTGGAATTGATTTTTGTTTTCCAAACTTATGTTTTCTTGAGATTTCCCATCAGTGTCTTTCCTCAATTCTTCTCCCCAAAGAATGTGAGTTTTGAAATGAGTAACCTATCTTATATCCGACAGAGAACATGAAAAATCTGCCAGACTCCAAGATGGGATATCCAAGAAAGGGTTTCTTTTTAATGTTTGAAAATAGATACAAATATTAAAAGAAATAATAATACAGCTTTTTGGAAAGTAGTTTTAACAAACCTTAAATAAAACCACAAAGAAGGATGGAAAAGACCTATTTTTGTTTAGTTCTTTAAAAACAACATCCACTAATGCTTTCTAACCTTAACAGAGTTAGGTGTATTGCATAACTGGTAAAATATTTATTTCTGCCTGATCAAACCTTGAGATTCTGATGGAACTGCTGATGGCTGCTTGCTGAAGAAACAGTCTTATACACATTGTTAGTATTTTCCAAGACGTGGTTAGAGAACCTGTGTTATAGAGGAGGAAGAGTAGGAGAAATTAAGAATTTGGGGTATTAAGCATTAACAGAAATCTAAAAAGGATTGTTCATCATACAGCCGTAGAAAAGTGGGGCAGAAGCCTCAAGAAAACATCTAATCCAACTCCCTGCTCAAATTTGATCTTCCCTGTCTAAATTATGTCATATAAGTGCTTGTGCAGTCTGGTCTTGAAAACATCAAAGGATGGCAACAACACAGCTGCTGTTGGAAGTTGTAATACATAGGTAATATGGTCCTGTGCTTAACTAGCTTCATATATAACATTTCCTAATATTCACCTGATGAGGAATGGAAAAGTACTGAAAGGAGTGTATATGTGTTGGGACAGGATGAGGGATATGGGAGAAGGCTGAGTGAGAACAACACGGTGACCTTCAGGATAAGCTTATCAGGAGACAGCTTGAGAAAACACTCCTGGTTCAGCAAGACACCAGGATGAGTCATTGTCAGACTGCCAAGAGTATGTTACAGGTCAGGCTGATCTGTATGTGATTTATCAGTATATAAATAAGTCTGTGTTTTTTTTCTGTTGACAACGAGCTGCCCCTTGCTGTTCTCCCATGGCCATGCAAAATAAAGAGCTTCTGATAGCCAAACAGTGATTCTGTCTGAATTTCCACATCATCTTGGGGGCTTGTCCGGGATGTGTCCTCACACAGACCATCCTAAGTAGGACCCTTGCCTTGGCTCTTTGACTCTGTCACTCCGAGAAGGCTATCTTCAGCTTGGTTCTTCGGCTCTTATCCTCAACTTGGTTCTTCGGCTCTGAGGCCTCGACACCCCGGACCCTGATCTACCATCCATCTGTTTGGCTCTGGAAAAATCTCTGGCCAGGGTAAGTACCTGCCTGTTTCGATGTCAGTAAGTCCTAGGTGTGACAATGGGTAGATTTTCCTCCCACTCTAATAGAACGCAGCAGTCGATCCCTGAATGGTGAAAAAAGACTTGAGACAGCTGGAGACTGTCCTCTAGACTTGAGGCAGCCCTCTGTTATAGGTCCAATGGGAGTGGTAGGATGAGCGAAGCTGGTTACTCAGTGGGGCACTACTCCAAATGCTTTGATTATCGCTCCCATAATACGTCTGGGATCCTGCTGGGAAACATGTCCTTTCATTGCACCAATGGGTCTCTCACTATCCATAGAATCCTGGAGGATACCCATAGTCTGGTAATGAACAGGTCTGAATTCTATGTGCTGTTAGGTTCTTCTTCTTGTAATCAACCAATATCTTAGCGCAGGTCGGTGGGAAGCCAACATGCCCCTTCCTATACCTTACAAGCCAATTGAAAGTGCTGAATTGGGAGCACAACCTGTAGGGACCTCAGAACTATAGCCGCTCCAGGCTTGTTCTGGCTATGCGGGAATGATGCCCACAAGATTTTGCCATGGCATTGGGTCGGCACCTGTACTCTGGGGAGAATCATCCTGGAATTTGATTTGCACCAAAGCCTTTCTCAGCATGAGGTGTCTAATCTCCCACCTGGCTTGCCCAGATATAGGAAAGTAGTTGAAAACTCACTGGTCCGCTGACCCACCGGGTTCCATCAATTTACTAGGGCGTTTCTCCCTTGGCTGGGGGTAGCTGAATTAGAAAGAACCATTGTAAATATTTCAGGAGTCATAGAAGAATTCTTTAATGCTAGCGCCGATGCCCTAGGAGCTCTTAGTGATGAAATCACCCAGATAGGGCAGGTGGCTACCAAAAACCGTATGGCTTTGGATGATCTTCTAGCCACCCAACAAGGAGTATGTGCAGTTGTGAACCATACTTGCTGCACCTGAATCGATCAGCACCAACGAGTGGAAAAAGACCTCCGCACCATTAGGAGACAGTTGCTACTGGTGTGTTTTGCAACAAGAGAAAATGTTGGCTCATATTCAGTTTGCATTTCAGATAGTCAGATCCTAAGCTAATAGAGAGGAGCTGCAGAAGGATATCACCAAGCTAAGTGGAAGAGGAAAAAAAATAGCAGATTAACTTTATCACTGACAAGTTCAAGGTAATGCACATGGGGAAAATAATCTAAACAGTACATACACTATGCTGGCTTCTGAACCAGCTATTATGACTCAGAAAAGAGATCTTAGAGTCATTGTAGAGAGTTCTCAAAAAATGTCAGTTCACTGTGTACTAGCAACCAAGAAAGGGCAATCAAATTTTGGGCATCATTAATAATGGATTGAAAACAAAATGAAGAATATCATTATGCCATTATAAAAATCCAAAGTATGCCTACGTCTTGAATATTCTGTACAATTTTGGTCTCCACATTTCAGAACAGATGTAGAAGAACTAGAAAAGGTACTAATCTTCCAAAGTTTCTACTATCCCATTAGGTTGGTGTTATCTGCTAACTACATACTAAATCCCATCCTCATTCATGAAGATAGTTACAGACACAGGACAGAGTCCTGGGGAACTTCTTCCTGATTAGACATTGTTGACTATTTTTGAGCACAATGATCTAACCATTTATATATCTACCATAAAGTAATCATATGAGAATGATGAGAATATGGAAGAGTACCCCAAACCTTGCTAAAGTTGAAGTATATCACATTGGTCTCCTCCCATTCACAATTTCCATTACTTGTTGCAAAAAGAAATCAGGCTGGTCAAGTAGGACTTGCTCTTGACAAGTTAATGGTTACTGTATGGGTTCTCTTTGCATTTTGAATCTAGAGCTGTAAAAAGGAGTCTTCTTCATACTTTCCTCCCCAGAGCCTAGCAATCCTGCTAGACTCTGGGATATTTCTGGCTTCCTCCTTTCTAGCATGTCCCTTAAAAAAAAAAAAAAGAGCTGCAGAGATAAACCAGCCAGAGAGAGAGAACAGCAACATATCTCAAGAAAGCAATTGAAACATACTACTGAATTGGAGTGGGATGGAGTATAACTGGCTCCAGGCTAAGTTAACTCTTCCCCCAGCCTCTTTCAAGACCCTGAACTGTACAGAGGATACTCTCTCTATTTGCAGGGCGGGGAGGGGAAGGGGAGGAGGAAGCAGGAGCCATGCAGCTTTCACATTATCCCAGACACAGAAGTCAGAGACTAAGGCCAGCAAAGCAGAAATAGAGCAGAAGCAGAAAGTAGTTCAAGAAAGGACTGACTGACACAAATTATATCAGCATATTGCCTTCTATACTCTTCACTCCAATTAATTCTCTCCCATGTCAAATCAGTGGGCCCAGATGAACTTCATCCAAGGGTGCTGAAGGAATTGGCCAGTGTCATAGCAGAGCCACTGGCATGGCTGTTCAAGCACTCGTGGTGCTCCAGTCAGGTCCCAGAGGACTGGAAAAGGGCCAATGTGGTCCCTATTTTCAAGAAGGGGAGGAGGAATAAACTGGGAAGCTCTAGGCCAGTTAGTCTCACCTCTATCCTTGGGAAAACTCTGGAAAAAATCATTAAGGATCACATTTGTGGGAGCCCAGCAGGGGAAATAATGCTAAAAGGAAATCAACATGGATTCATTGCAAGTAGATCCTGCCTGACTAAACTTGTTTCTTTTGATGACCAGGTCACAAAATGCTTAGACACAGGAGTTGAGGTAGATGTCATCTACCTAGACTTTAAGAAGGCCTTCAATACAGTATCTCATTCTGTTGTCATAAATAAAATGACAGGCTGTAATGTAGATAATTACACAGACAAGTGGGTAGCAAATTGGCTTAGTTGTTGCACCCAGAAACTGGTGGTGGACAGGTCGGTATCAACCTGGAATGACGTGGGCAGTGGAGTCCCGCAAGACTTGGCCCTTGGATTGGTGCTATTCAATGTGTTCATCAGTGACATGGACAAGGGGGTGGAGAGCACTCTATCCAAGTTCACAGATGATACCAAATTATGGGGCAAAGTGAACACACCATAGGGTAGGATATGGATCCAGGCAGATCTGGACAGGTTGGAAAATGGGAAGAATGAAATAGGATGCAGTTCAACAAAGACAAGTGCAGGCAAAACAAACCACCAACACACTTACAGGCTGGGGAATGACCTTCTCAGCAGCAGAAACAGATCTTGGAGTCATAGTTGACTTCAAGATGAATATGAGTCATTGATGTAATGAAGTGACCAACAAGGCTAACCTCACATTATCATGCATTAGCAGATGCCTGACAAACAGATCTAGGGAGGTGATGCTTCCCCTCTATGCAGCACTGGTCAGCACACAGTTGGAGTACTGTGTCCAGTTTTGGGTGCTGTACTTCAAGAGGGATGCAGAGAATCTTGAGAGGGGCTGGAGGAGGGCCACTCGTATGGTCAGAGGCCTGCAGGCAAGGCCCTATGCTGAGAGACTGAGGGACCTAAATCTCTTCAGCCTTCACAAGAGAAGGCTGAGAGGTGATCTTGTGGGCTGCCTATAAATTCATCAGGGGATGGCAGCAGGGAATAGGAGATGCTCTATTTACTAGGGCACCCCCTGGATTGACTAGGAACAATGGCCACAAATTGACAGAGACCAGATTTAGGTTGGATGTTAGAAAGAATTTCTTCACAGTAAGGGTTGCCACAATCTGGAGTCGGCTTCCAAGGGAGGTGGTGCTCTCCCCTACCCTGCGGGTCTTCAACAGGAAACTGGACAAGCACCTAGCTGGTGTTGTCTGATCCCAGCATTCTTTCTTGCCTAGGGCAGGGGGTCAGACTTGATGACCTACTGAGGTCCCTTCTGACCTTAACATCTATGAATCATCTATGAATCTCTGTCCTGCTGGCTGCTCACTGCAACCCCCTGTGGCCTGAATTTTCTTTGTCCTTCCCCTCATCTGATCTCTTTACTCACATAACTGCACAGAAAGGTTTTGAACAACAAAGAAAATGAAGATGAGGATAATTTTTACTTTCTATCTATGCCTTCCACCTACCCTTTGTCTCTCTATTTATACAATAAACACTTTTGGGCAGGGACTTTTTCTTCCTGTATTTGTACAGTGCCTAGTACAATGAGACCTCACACTTGATTGACTTCTAGGCACAACTACAGCAAACAGGATTAATAATAGTGATAAATAACCCAGTGATACTTATGAATGTATATCACAATGGTAGCAGAGTGTAAATCTAAGTTATGATATACTACTGAGCATGCCATTTTTATGTTATATCTTACTCAATTTCTTTCATCTGACAACCATGTCACATTAGTAAAACTGGTGAGGCTTGAAAGATGAGATTATACAGACTTCTTAAAGTTATCTATTCAATAGATAGGGAACAGTGTTGATCTCTTCCATTTTTTTGTTCTAAGTTTAGTTACTACTATTATGCAATGGATATATTCAGTCATAGGTAAGGTACAGACATTCAAAAAGCCTGAGGTGGAATCAATCTAAGTTATGCAGTTTCTGCAATCAGTGTGGTTTAGATCAATAGCGAACAGAATACATATTTGCCCTTTGGTGGAGG
The DNA here is from genome assembly GCF_052110815.1 of Crocodylus siamensis. Lineage (NCBI taxonomy): Eukaryota > Metazoa > Chordata > Crocodylia > Crocodylidae > Crocodylus > Crocodylus siamensis. The sequence continues at coordinate 85,687,336 of NC_143396.1, read as the reverse complement.
GGGTGCAGGGGGGAACGGACAGACGACAAATCTTAGATTGTGTTCTACCACTTTACCACTTTTAAATCAGTTTTTATGTACCAACTTCCGTTCAGTTATGGGTATAGACAGACCAGATTTGTGTGCTGAAATTCCATTGTGTTACAGGTATAGACCAGTTTCCAATCACGTGTACCAGTAAATGTGTAATGTCTGTAACCTGGCCATAGGTAACAAAAATCTGTAGTATTTTCACTAGGAAATCTGTTATGCTCTATTATCACTAAAATAAACAAACAAAAAAACCCCTCTTTCATATGCTCTGATATAAAACAGAAAAGAATAGAAAAACAACTGGCTTTAAATTCTGTTTGCCAGCTGGATGCTTTTTTTTTCCTGATCCATTCCTTAGTTATTATTTGAATGAGATTGGAATAGATCAATGGTTGACATTAAGTGTTATTTGTTCCTCTTCTTTTTAGCATGTGGTATTGGCTCTATTATTGTTTTTGATTTTGCCTCAACGAGGAAACTGAGAGCACTGACTCCAGGAGGAGCTGATGGTATAGCTGAAAGGATTTTGAAGTCTTTAGCATAGAAGGAATCTTTAAGGAGCACATTGTATTTCAACAAAGTGCTTATTGCTATTTGTAATATATCCAAAGTAATTAAGTATATGGCATTCACTTTTGGTCTTCAAACAAAGCCTTTCTACGTCTAAATCTGGTTTTGATGTTTGAGAAGATTTAGTTTGTAAATATTCTGATATAAGACAGATTTTCCATTTTTAGTGGTAGTAACGGCATGCTGTGAGGGGATGGGCAGAATTGCCAGTAAGGAAACTGTTGAAATCTTAGCAATAAAAACTATCTCCTAGGGTACATATTTTGTTTGTTTTTTTAAATCTAGTTCATCTCTTTATACAAAGGAATATTGCTTTAATTCTCCTGGCAACTGTTTTTCTTTGACAATATCTATGTAGAACAAATTCCAGGAGTAAATTTGCTGCATCATTATATTTTACTGTTACAAGGACACATTGTTAGGTTGCATACAGGCATTTGCTGCACCCAATGAATGTTCATGTAGCTGATTTTAAACCACATGAAAATAGACGGGGTGCATCTACATGTCTCTCTATGGTGATATATTGATCCCATGGGTTTACATGTGATTGTAGGCTATGTCACCATAGCAGCACACTCCCTGGCTATAGCATGCCACTACAGCAACATAACTGGCATATCTAAGAGTGTGCCACCTGTACACTGCAGTCTGGGCAGTTACTACACCATGTTTTAGTACTTCCACACTGCAAGTCCTAAAACATAGTACAGTTACATCACCATATGGTGACATGTAGACATTCCCAAGGAGTGGAGCATGCAGCTATTCACCAGTTCCAGGAGTGGCATGGGGAAAACAATAAGTCACTTGATGTGGGGGAAAGGACAGGCAGAATTGTGGGAGGGCTAATGTGTCTGTGGCAAGTCCCATGGGATCAGAAGTGGAGCATGGCTGGTAGGTCTGCAGTAGTGAGGGTTGGGAGGTTTCCATCCAGGAGTTCAGCATCAGGGGACTGAAAATAGCCCAGTCACAATTGTTGGGGGTGGAAAGGCACAGCCATGGGGCTGGGAGTTCACCTTCTCAGGTGAACTAACTTAGATTGGACCCACTATTTCTTGCCTGATTTAACCCACCTGAATGCTGGCACAGATAGGCATTCAGGTTAACCTAGCACTAGTTAGGTTGACCTACATCTATTGCCTGTACACAGGCTCTGACCCTCAGTTTTCTTGCCTGGAATCAGCTCTGTTCCTGATCAATAGCCTGTTGCTGTCAAAACAGTTGAAGAAAAATAGATAAAAGAAGTAAATATGGCTTCATTTACCTGGAGAAATCAAATCAGGCAAACAAAACCCCTTTTATTTTTGCCTTGGGATTCATATCTGTCAAAAAAATCAATTAACAATTAGATTTTCTCTTTTACCTGACTATTAACATGATGAGAAAGGTACAATTAATAGCTTGATTTTATTTTCACCAATCACCCATGCTCCTCATGAGGATGCACTGAAAAATACTTACACAGGAATGGCATGTTTTAAAATGGATATGCTGTCTGCAATTCTTAGGTTGCTTCAGAAAGTAATGGCAATTTCTAAATAAAATCAATCTGTGTGCAGTGATTATTTACTGGGGCACATCACTTCTTTACATAGTCATAAAGGATGGATGCATATGACAATACTGCCATCAGCACTCCCTGCTGCTGTGTTGTTTCCCACTCATTGCACACAAAATGGTTTTATTTCAAAATTGTCATTACTTTCTGAAACACCCTTCTAGACATGAATTAAATGAAGCTGTGAGTTGGTCTTATTTTCTTGGAGTTTACTTATTAATATCAGTCATTACAGTCTCTGATATATAGCATATTGTCAAAAAGACAGGGTTAGTGAAGGCCAACACGTGTAGGCAGCTTCAAGAGAGAGAAGACAGTTCTTTCATTTTCTTCTAGGAGGTAACCCTAAAGCATATTTTGCTGAGACAAATATGATTGTATATTTTCTAGAAACTGCTGATGAAAGCATAACCCCTGTGAAAAGTAAGAGAACAGAAAGTGCAAGCTTCAGACTTACCTCCGCAAAAATTAAAGAACTTGTCTTTCAGAAGCATATTCTTGTATTCCATGATAATTTAGAATTGTATAAAGACATTTCAATTTTGGACTAAGCTTTCCTCAGTTATCATTAGAGAGTCTCAAAATAGAACTGTTAGTATCTCCTAGTTGTTGGAACTAAGGGCTAAATCAGAAGGGAAAAAAGAAACCCCCAAAACCAAAAAACAACCTTAGAAGCCTAAAGGTTAAACTTTGAAATGCCTAGGGCCAACTACTATTCTGTTAACTTAGATATCTAAGAGTTCAACTGTAATCCTGGAATCCTGAAAACTTTTTTATCAATTTTTTTGTTTGTTTTTCCTCACAAAGACTTAAGCAGAGTTGGATACAATTGCAATTAGACATTTAGGACCAGAGTCTTTTCTACCTATTAGGTGTATAAGTCAATTTAAGTAAACATGATCCTTTTTCATCCTGCTCAAGTCCCTGAAAAATTATTAATATAAAAGGCAATGACTCCTCCTCTTGTTCCTCTATTCTTCTTTTTGACTTTGCCTTAAGTGGAAGATGGCGGTTGCAAAAGTAGATGCATTGAAGATATTCAAGACTTGAACAGGGTGAAACAGAGTCCTATTTAACTGCCTAAAGCCATGTTGTAGGTAGCTAATAGGTAGAGTAGAATCTCACCCTGGATACCAAAGTACCATTTAGACACCTCATAGGTAGACTAGGATCTAGATGCTAAATTTAGGCACCTATTTTCTGTAGCAGTATCCAGAAACCTCTATATGTATGGTTCTCAGAATAAGATCCAAAATAACCAGCACACCAAACAGAAAAGCACAGAGAACCTGAAGTTAATATGTAGCTGGCTAGAGTGAGCCAAAAGAAAATAGTAAAGTGTTAAATAGAAAATAGTAAATTATTAAATCCAGCACCCTCAGCAGGTGTTCAAAGCAATGTCTCCGTGTAGTCCAGCCTGTAATTCTATTCTAATGGGTCAACAGTAATGTCTTTCTCTGAAAACACAGCTGAAGGAAGAGGTGCTGCTGCCCTTCTTTAACACAAAAAAACAATGTTTAGGGTTCAATTCCCTCCTAATCATATCTGGATCTCCCACCTCCCTAATAACAGCCCTAATCAACAAGGAATACATTGTTCTGAAAAGAGAGGAGAGTTGGCCACCTCCTTCTGTGAACTGTTTCACTTCTTGGATCGATGTCTTCTCAAGAGAGATTTATGGCTGGAACTACAGTTTAGGTTTAAAACTAATGGACACTGGCAACAGTACTAGTGTTTTTGAAGAGTATCTGCCTGAATGATAACCGCTGAACATGGTTTCATTGATACCACTTTATTTCAAACCTAGACATATAAAAACCTATATCCCTTCATACTTTTCTGAGAAATGCACAGAGATTTATAGACCGTTAAAGGTGTGGAAGAATTCTTGATTTCAACTATAATCTCTGAGCTTTTGTTTCTTTACCAACCAAATGGAAATAGTAGTTGTCCTTTGTAAAGTTCTTTGAGATTGCTTTCAAATAGCCTCTAGCTTACATTTCATATGACACCAAAATGCAGCCATTACAAAGATGGAAAGTGTCAGATGCTTCAGATCAGCACAATGAAGTATTGTATAAATGTTTGGATAAATAATACTTCCGTACCCAAGTGAAGTCTCTATGGAAGTTTTAAATAAGCAGAATTTAATGAATCTAACTAGGATTTTACAAGGACACAGGGAGGAACAGCTCTACATTGTGAAAAGTGCAATGTGATATTTAACAACATGTGTTTAATATCTTATGTTTCATCCAAAAACGAGCACCTGGGGAGGTATTGAACCTTTTTTCACTGTGTGGTAAAAATATAGATCCACCTTAATTAGCTATCAAAATAAGTAAAAAATATATGTATTATACATATAGAGCATAAGGTAAGATAATTATTAAGATTGTTTACACTCTTATTGGGCAAAATTCATCTTGATTCAATTCTATCAATTTGGAGTAACTACAAAGAGATCAATTTGGTCCATTCTGTTTTCTCCTTCTCCTCTTCTCCCCCCACCAATTTCACATATAGAAAAAAATGAGGAAAACTCTGGTGTTCTCCAGCAATTTCAATTTTCTATTTGCTTGTCTAGTGAGTTGCAGTTGTTTCACTGGACTTAATAAAAAGCTGTATATATGTAGGATCAGAAAACATGCCTTATAGTGAAAGTCTCAAAAAGGTCAGTCTATTTACTTTATCAAAGAAAAGGTTAAGAAGTGAATTGATCACAGTCTATAAGCATCTCTTCATAGGAGCAGAACTTTGATAATGGGATTTTTAGTCTAGTAGAAGAATGTATAATGCAACTGGAAATTGAGACTAGAAAAATTCAGATTAGCAATAAACTACATTTTTTTACAGGTAAAATAGTTAACCATGGAACAACACAGTAAAGATCATGGTGCATTCTTCATCGCTTTTAATTTTTTTAATGTATTGATTTTGTAAAAGATATGCCCTAGTTCAAGCACAAATGAATTGAGGGAAGTTTTGTGGCCTGTAATATATAGGAATGTAGACCAGGTGACCAGACTGTTTCATTCTAATTTTTAAAGTCTATGAATAATACATACTTGTTAGTTTCATTGTGCTTAGGGTTGGAAGAGACCTAAAGAAATCATCAGGTCCAACCCCTGCCCCTGGCAAGAATGAGTGTGAGGGTCATAACGCCTCAGCCAAATATCTGTCCAGCCTGCTCTTGAAGACCCCAAAGGCAGAAGAGATCCCTGACTCCCTTGGGAGTCCATTCCAGAGCCTGGCAGCTCTAACTATAAAGTAGTGTCTCCTGATGTCCAGCTTGAACCTTCTCTCTAACAAATTTGTGGCCATTATTCCTGGTAACCTCCAGTGGTTAGTTTGGATTGGTAGAATACTGATGTAAAGGATTCTTGCAAGAGTTTGGTTTTGTCCTGACTATCGGTTATCAGTCATCCCGTTTCATTCATCAGGGGCCCTATGCTTCCCTTATTTTTTCTGACTTTCTACATATCTAGAAAATGACTTTTTGGTGTCCTTGATTCCAGTTGCCATTTGGATTTGTTTTGTGCTTTTGCTGTCCTGATTTGCTCCCTACAGATGTGGGCTATTGTGAGTATTCCTCTTTGGTAGTTATTCTTGACTTTGTAGGCTTCTTGTTTTGATTTCAGGAGGTCTATGACTTACCTATTGAGCGAAAGGGGCCTGCCAGCCCTTTTGCTTCCTTTCTTTTGAAAGTAAATAGATTTCCTTTGAGCTTTTAGGATTGCTTCCTTTCAGAATGACCATTCTCACTATACTCCCTTCCTTATCAGACCATGGTCCTGCAGAGCCTTGTCAACCAAGCTCCTGAGCTTGTGGAAGTCAGCTTTTCTAAAATCAAGGATTTCTAACCTACTGGCCAATTTGTCTGACTTATAGTGGAAGGAGAAAGTGATCATTTCATGATCACTGTTACCCAGTTTCCCTTTGATCCTCAGATTACTCACTAGGTCGTCCCCTTTGGCCAGAACCAAGTCCAGGAGTGCCTTGCCCCTGGTTGTCCTGTAGACTTCATGAGCTAGATGGAGTTCCTCAATGAAAATGAGGAAGTTTTGTAAGTGACCATATCTTGCTGAGTGCTCATTCCACAGGATGTCAGGTAATTGAAGTCACTTATGATGACCTTGCTCTGAGAGCATGCAGCCTCTGCCAGTTCACCAGAGAATTCCCAGTTGAGCTCTTCCTCTTGGTTTGGAGGTCTGTAGTAAATTCTTATGGTCAAATCCCCTCCCCAGTGCTCTCCCCATATCTTGACACAGAAGGTCTCAAATTGCCCTTCTTTGTTTCCAATCTTCAATTCTAAGGACATGTAGTATTCCTTCATGTAGAGAGCAACTCCTCTACCCTTCTTCCCAACATGATCCTTCCTACAAAGAGTGCATCCCCCTATGCCTATGGTCCAGTCATAGGTGGAATCCCACCAGCTCTCTGTAATCCCTATGAAGTCATATTGGTTGTTGGTTAGCAGGAGGACCAGTTCCTCCTGCTTCTTTCCCATGCTTCTGGTGTTAGTGTACAGCCAACTAAGACTACCATTGGAGGCCTTAGGCTTCCTGGTGAACTGTTGAATAACCTATTAATTGGCTGTTGTTGGAGAATGTTTCCTATTGTACCCTGGGATGGTTTCAAGGTTACCATTTCTCAGGCAAGTAGTTGTTGGCCCATACCCTGGTGATCTCAGTTTAAAGCCCTATCCAGGAAGTCTGTCATTCTAGCTGAGAAAAGCTTCTTCCCCTTTGGTGTGAGGTGGATGCCATCTCTTCCCAACAGGCCACAGCCCCTGATTCTATCAACCACCACTGAAATATTTACATTCATTAAGGAATCTTAGTGATAAATTGGAAATACTTTGTGTATGTGTGCAACTAATGTAGTTTCATACATATAATGTGTATGGGAGGTATTTGTCTTAGTAAAGCTAAGTAACATTCTCATAAATTTTGAGATTAGCTAGGTTATAAGAACTTTGAAAGACTATGAACAAATTGCACATTCCGCTCCCCCACACACACTTTCCAAGGACAATGTAAAGTATTTCAACATTGCTGCCTAATTCCCTTGAAATGTCAGGATCTGATTTTCCATTTATTTAAACTGTTCGCTTCTGCTAGTTGAAGGAATTACTGGGTGACATTCAATCACATGTTACACAGGTACTCAGGCTCCTGAAAATATGATGACGACAAGGATACATAATTAAAAAGTATACTCGTTGGATATATAAAAAATTACATTTACAACATAGTTTTTTTACTCACTATAAAAATATCATTCCTTCAATTACACTATATAAACTCACTTTGTAGTTTAGCATCTGCTATTAGTTTGGGAAAATATGTTGAATTGATGTTAGGACATCAAACTACAGAGGCCTTCGGAGACAGATAAACGATGTTCTTTGCAGATTGCTGTGTATGAAGCTTTCAAATACATCCTTAAAATTGGAGTTTAGTATGCCAGTAATGATATTGAACTCCCAGTGCTCATCCCCCATTTTTTAAGAAAAGTGTTTTCTTCTTTCCCAAAATTCTACTTCTCTGACTGCTGCCTTCCAATTCAGACCTGTCTGCATTTTAGTCATGCATAAAATTCTATGGGATGTGTGAGATTAAGGGGTACTACAGGAAAGAAATCTATTTGAAGTAAAATATTACACTTAGTGTTTGCTATTGCCAGTACTTCTCTAACATATTTGTTCAGCTATTTTTAATACAGTAATAAATTTGTTATTGACCCTACAGCTCTGAAAAATTAGACTTGAAGGTATTTTCTCCTTCCTTATTCCCCTCCTCTCCCCAACCCTGAAACACTTTCTCTTTGATTGTCAAAAGCCATCAATGCATAAAATGACTATACTTTAACCTAGATGAGCCTGAAAGGCAAGATTCCCAAACTATCTTGAAAGCTTGTCTCATATCAAATCCCTATGCATCTGTCTGCCTTGGTGTCATTTCTGGTTCAGGTCCTTCTAATTAGAGACTCTTTTAGGGGGGAAACATTTACTAACTATCCTGGCAGGAATTATTCTTGCTTTCTAATTTGAAGGACAAAGCAAATTACATTTACTGGGTTTTTGTTTGTTTGTTGTGTGTGTTTCTTATAATTCAAGGAATATATATCTTTAAAATTATTTCTCTTAAAAAGGAAAGAACACACATTGAAGAAGATGTGAATAATATCCTCATGGTTGAGAAAGCTGCTTCTCATTTCAGTTATAAGATTCAAACAATTATTATATGCACATTAACAACAAAACACCAATTCATTTTGCTTGAAAACATGAATAGGAGAGAATTGGGTTGTATACTGCCTATCTATAGAAATAAATCTCATTCAGTGTAGGTTTTCATTTATGCAGTTCCAATGACAATGCAGAAATGTAAACCAGTGCCAAACTTAGCCCATGAGCATGAGTGGAGACTCATAGCAAGATAATGCTGGATAGAAAATGAACTGCAGATCAAGTGTAAGAGATTCCCTGAAGACCATGCTTGTGCAGAGCTTTACTTTTGGCTCAAAAAACAAAGTATTTACTAGAGAAGCGAAAGACCTCTTCCAGCACCATGGAGAAATTTTCCATATAAATTACTTTTAATGGCACATTTATTCTTGCATAGGACTCTGAGCAGGTATATGTGATAGCCTCCTGTTGTACTTAAAAAGAAAATGTCACAATATAAATGTTTTTTAGCTCAGAAGTAGAAGGAGATTCAATTATTCATATGTGATGCGACCACAGGCAAAATTTAGAACTATTTTCTAACTTGCATGCTATAAAATCTATCCCTGACATACTCTGCACTCTGTTTATTTGGCCGGATTCATTTTGTAGCTGATATTTGTTTTGTCTTTTTACCTTAATTTCCTTTTTTTTCTTCCTCCGGTCATTTCATCTTTGTGCACACAGTGACATTTACTCAGTCTACATCTGCTCATTTTCATTGGTTTAAGATCACCATGCAGTGATTGAGAGTTAGGTAGGTTTAGAATAGCAAGGTAGTGGGGGTGCTTTGGAATTATTTTCTAATTAAAAGCAGGGAGAGACCATGTCAGTGCAATACAGATATGGAGGCAGACAGAAGGATAGAGCACTTTGATATATACATCTTATATATCAAATATATTATATATTAAATATTATATACACACATCATTATGACCTGGTTCTGCAAACAAATGTGTCATTGTGGACCATTAGTCACACTCAGCACACCACTGACAGTCTCTGACTGGTTGCTTTGTGGATTTGAGGAAACTACTTGATTTTTGTTTTTATTGTTTTTGCTGTTGTTTTTTTGTCTAGGAGTAGAGCCCATAAAAGGCACTTGCTCAGTGAAAAATCTAAATAAATAAATGGTAATAGAGATGATTCTCTTCCAAATAAAACTGTTACATCCAATTACTCAAAAGAACAAAAAAGATACAAATCAATGTGGAACTGCAGCTGAATTAGCATAGCTCAAATATATAATGAAAATGACAGGAGAAAATCAGGATACTTTTCTGTGTCAATAAGATATACTTGCAATCAATTGGTTTCACTTTTACTTATACATAGCATTTCAGCTTGACACTTCAGTGTAAACTATAAAATTATTTAAGTATTCACAATGACTTCTTTCATTTAGAAAATGTAAACTTAATATAAAGAGGTTAAAGAAAAGTCTTTGTTTTACCTGGTATTTACCTTAGGTTGTATCTGCTTCTTCCCCAGACCTAAGGAAGAGCACTTTGTTCCAAAAAGCTTGTTTAGCATCTCTCCCAGTTACATAACTGGTTCAATGAAAAATATTGCCAAATTAATATTTTTCTTATTATGTATGCAGTATATTGAAAATATGAATACTCAGTGCATCTACATGTGCAATTAATTCAAAGCAATAAACTCTGGAGCAGTTTGTGCTGGAATAAACTACTCCCAGGCACAGTGTCTTCACATACACCTGGGACAGCAGCACTTTTATCTGGGGTGGAACAGTTTACTCCAGGGCTGCTCCTGACCTGCTCTGCTGTGAGCTCCAGGTGGCAATGTTGGGTGATGGAGGGGCTGGATGGGGCATGAGGGTGTTAAAAGTGAGGATCCATATGGCTAGGCAGGCAGAAGTCTCTCTCCCTGATAACTGGGGTGCCCAAGTGCAATTTACACCCACAGTCAATGTCTACACATGTGCTTAATCATAGATAGTACTGTCCCCAGCAGCACTATCTTATGGCAGTGTGAATTAGTTTACTGCAGCCTAATACCTTTACATGTGCAGATGATGATGATGATGCTTTACTCCACAGCTACTTAGTCTACTCGACAGTAAAGCACACGTGTAGATGTGGCTAGTATGTAGTAAAACATGCAGGCACAGCATTGACTTGTATTAGGAATGATTTTGTGCAAATTAAGGAATATAATTATTTTCAAAATTTAGAGCTGCTCCAACTTCATACTTCTTAGTTCTCTCCCTTTTCCCTCCCCTATGCCAGATGCTGTTTATGCTTTCGCGCCCTTTTTCCATCCCTATCTCCTCTAGGCAGAAGGCTTATTAAAGTAAGCTCTCTTCCTCTTCCCACCCCACAAGTATTGGCAGCTATATCCATTTCCCCACTCTCACCAGAGGGGAATAGGAGGGGAGTCACAAGCACCTGACCCACCTCTATGAAACACTGAGCTCCACTGAGCAACTGAAAAGTATTTCTCTGACTAGAGTGCAAAGTAATAATCTAAGTTTGCACTTTGAGAATTGACTTGTTTTTCAATAATATTGAGCTAAATTCCAAAAATTAAAAATAGATCTCTCAACTCTCAAATCTCCAAAGTACCTCTTGAATATCCATCAGACTTCTGAAAGAAATATAGCTAGCATAATACTTGCCACATAAAGTGGCTTATAGTATAATGGATGCTGTATTTTACTGTGACTACAAATGCACTAATGTTACCCCAGTAGCCATCAGTCTTTGAATGAGTTTCAAAAGCTCTCATCATTGTATTATTTAGGTGATTGATACAGAAATTAAGATTCACACAAATAAGGCTGAAATATAACTTAATTCCTTGATGTTGTTGCTATTTTTACTTATGTCATAGTCCATGCTACAGTTTTTTTCTTTTCCTTTTTTCTCTTCACCTCTTTTCTACAACATGTTTCCTTACCTCAAACTCAGTAGTGTTTCATACTCCAACCACATGTTCTGCACTGCACTCTTATTTTAAAAATGCTAGAAAATACAATGAAATTAACAGAGAAGTAGTTTTGATACATAGTGTTGTGACCCAAACACCGCAATAGTAGCTGCTCAATTTCCTAGTGTCATTTTACAATGAAAATTTGAGGATGCCCAGTTAACTTAATGAGAACTATATCCTGGGATAATATACCACTCAATCTTCAACTTCAGAGTTTATTTAGTTCAAAATTCAATTAGTACCAAGTTAATAGAAAACACTGTCAACCCTCAAGATTAAAGGCAAATTACTGCCTTGTATTTCATGGACGAACTACTAGCAGAAGAGGGTGGATGTTCACAGGATCTGGGCAAAAATGCATTCTAGCATTCTGGAACAAAATAGCTGGAAGAGCATAGACATTTCTTTCCCCAAAACCAGAGAGAGTGAAGCCAGGGGGGAAACATTATTTTTGGATTAATTCCTCTTAGTCCCTAGTCACATATTCTGTGGGGAGGAACATGCAACTAGAGCTGGCATTTACACTTTTTGGTGGGTCTGAAAATATAAATCAAATTTAAATATGGAAAACATAGCAAAGGCAGGGAGATCCTAAATCCCTGTTTGTACTCATATTAATATGCAAAGCCTGATACAGGGAATTTAGCAGAAGGAACCAGTATATATAGTATTACCATGAAGAAATTATTATGGTACATGAAAGTGAAATCCAGCATGATAGGATAAATAGCTATAGGCATGGCTGCTGTAAACAAGCAGAGAGATGTAGCTGGATACAGGAAATCAGCTTGAATTATTCACTGGTTTTCAGATTTCCAGTATTTTCCTTGTATGCAAGTAACTTCACATTTAATAGTCTAAGTTATTTTACCATTAAATAAATGCCTAAGAGATGTTTCCATGCCCACAGTAGCCCAGACAAGGATTTCTAGATAGACAATGGCTTGGCAATTAAACTGAAGTCCTAACTGCCCAGAGACGCTGAATGGCTGGTTCAATTCCAATGTAGGCTAACTGCCACCATCTAATAGGTGGTCTGTGTGTAATGAGCTGTTTGCTTCACTTCTCTTCTTGCAACACAGATGTCACTAATATAAGCCAAGAATGGCAATGTGACTGGCAGCAAAGCAAAGAAGGATTTAACAGGGAAGGAAACACAACTATCTTCTACCTGCTGCCCCCACTCCACTGGAGAGATTTCAGGCAGATGGATGCTTCAGCAGGTGGAAGTTTGTGCTGCTTATTTCTGTGCTATTTCATCAGTTTCCTGTGACATTGATGCAAGCACAGAAAGGGGGCAGCACATGGTTTAATCACCACTCAGCTTCTATGTAAGCATCAAAATAGGAGTACATCAGTACATATGCCTTATGCTAAACCTCTGACCAAGGATGAATGCCCATCTAAGAAAGAAATGTAGCCATTCAGTAGTTTGAAATACCAAATTCAAGCAAAAATATATATATTACGAATACAGTTCTTTTCATGTTCTCTTCTTATATTTAGAGGCAAATTGATTTATTAAAATAAACTGATGAAAACAAACATTTATAGAAATTAGAATGACTCTAATACCAATTTTATCTATAAAACAAGCATCCTCAAGATAAAAGGCAACTGTTAAATCAGTTACTCATTTTGTCCCATCTGTATTCTGTTTTCTTAAATTATTTTATTTCATATATATATCTTAGAAGAGGACAAAATTGTGCCTAGATGGCCTGTAGATAAGATCGGTAATTAAGATTTTTACCAAAATTATATATTCAAAAGTACTCATATAAAAGCAAAACTTGTTCTAAAGAGTAAAAGCATTAGCCTGTGGCAACCATCACAATTCAGTCCTAATTAGACAATAAGTATATGGAAATGTCAGATGAAGACTTTTGTTTCTTTCTTGGATCATGCAATATTTTCCTCTATTCACAATTCGGTTTATTGGAGAAAAGGCTTGTTCTGCTCCAGGTTGTTGGCTCTGTATTTAGTACATAGAAGCCTTGTTCCAGGTGGGCAGTGGGGGGGAACGGGACCCTCAGACCATCCAATTGTGAATTGCTGGATCCAGTTTCCTCCCTTTCTTGAAGGTAGGCACCACACCACAAGGGCCAGCTGACTTGAAGGTGTCCAGCTTCTCAAGGTGTTCCTTCATGAGGTCAGAATTGATGGATGGTAAAGAATCTCCCTCACCTGGGCCTCCCTGTCCCATAATGGGTGGGGGTGTCCAATGGGACTGGTGAAAAACCAACACAAAGTACCCATTTAGCAAGTTTGCTTTTTCCTGGGTGTTGGTTGTCAGTTGTCTCCATTTAGCAGGGGTCCAATGTTGCCCTTGCTTTTCCTCTGGCTCCCTATATGTCTAAAAAAAGGACTTTTTATTGTCCTTGATACTTTTAGCTAATTGGAGTTCCGTCACAGCCTTGACTTCCCTGGTTCGCTCCCTGCAGGTCCAGACCAGTACAGAGTATTCCTCCTTCGAGGTAGATCCAAGTAGTTGTGCCATTCCTAGTTGTCTCCTGGGAATGTTGTGCATAGTAGGGCTGTGCAAAGCTTCAGGTGATGATTCAATTCAGAGGAGATTTGGTGGCCAAATCTCCAAATCCAAATTGAATCAGGGGATCAATTAAAAGGTCCAAATTGATTCAAAGCTCTCCGAATCTTTGGAGAGCTTTGATGACTCAGGCAGTCCCCAGTGGCTGCAGCAAGGAGCTACATCTGACTCGGAGCTGGTAAGTACTAGAGGTGATAGAGAGGGGGCTTGGGGAGGGGAGAGGGGATCATGGGGGGACCCTGCCAACCCCCCCAACCCTGATGCTCCCCCAACCACCCCCCACAGCTTCCCCCCCATCCCAGCTCCCAGATTTTAAAAAAAAGACCTAGTGCTCACTGGGTGCTGCCAGGTTGGGGAGGGTGATCCCTGCTGCCCCCCACTGTCCCACACTGCATTGAGGGGCTCTGCATGAATCCTCAACTACCCTGCTTCCCCAGCCCTGCATGGGTGCTCTGCCTGGGCCAGCTCCAGCCCTTTAGGAAAAAAAAGCAGGAGAAGCCCCAGGACTCACCACTCCTGCAGTGGCTTCAGAGCTATGGGGTCTCATGCAAAGCCCCCCATGTGGCATGGGGCAATTGGGGTGGGGCACTGGGTTTATGCAGAGCCCTCCCATGCAGTGTGGAGCAGTGGGGGGCAGCAGGGATCACCCACCACCTGGCAGCACCCACTAAGCAGGGGCTTTTTTTTTCCCCTGGTGCCAGGAGCTGGGACAGGTCAGGCAGCCATTGCCAGGATGGGAGAGCAAGCGGGGGTTGGGCCTGGGTGACTCAGAGATTTGAAGATTCAGCAGCAGCTGAAACTCTGAATCAGATTCGGCTGAATCAAATTGGGACTGTGATTCGATTCACCGAATCAAATCACTGTCCTCCGAATTGTCTGAATCTGAATCAAGCAAATACTAGGCACTTTGCATAGGCCTAGTGCATATGCAGTCTAGCATGCAGCAAGTTACCCTGGGTGTGGTCCTGCAAATTAGCAGCATGATGGATGCCTTTATGGGCAGCACATGAAGTTTGCAGTGCTGCAGACAGGTCTGCAGTGCCACATACTACGCATATACACTTGTCTGGATGTGCCCTAAGAAGCTGAAGCATTATCAAGAGGCGACAAAGGAACAAGAACTATGTCCATGATGTATTTTAGTAGAATCACTGAAGTTTGAAAAAGAAAAATACTTATTAGCATATTTAAACCATATCTGTGCCAGCTCAGGACTGTTATTTTGAGCAGTATTTTCCACTGCTTTCTGCAGTCTACTATTTCATGTGTTTGAATTCAAAGTTTTTACCACCTCTCTTTAGAGGTTATCTCACTGCACTTTTAAGATGACTAGTTTACAATTACTCTTTCTATTTTACAACCCAATAGTCCTCATTATATTTCTACACTAAGTTGCGGGGTATGCTGGCAGAGTAGTAAGGTGGTTTTCTTCTACTCTTGCACTAAACTCATACTGAATTTTGCTCCCCAGTTGACCCAAAACAAATAGACAGTCAAAGGGATTTGGATACGGTGCTACTCACATCACCCTTCAGGTGCCCTTAGCTACAGAAATGTGTGCATCTTAATTTCTCTAACCCTAAGAAGTCATTAGTCTTGGAAGGACCTTTATTTCTGAAATTGTTTATTGGGAATATGGGCAAGGAAAGGAGTCATTGATTTGTACACATATAGATCCAGGATGCAAAAACAGTGCCCAACAGAACTATGGAAAAACAGCAGTCACTATTTCTATCAGAGCCTAAATTAGAAGCCATGTTAGAGCTTGGTTACATTGGTCTATAATGTGCCTTTTAGCAGAAGAAATTAATTTCACTAGAACTAGAAAACATTGCTTATTATTCATACAAAGAGTTGGATTTTCAGAGGTCAGTGCAACACCCTTTTTAGTCTTATTTGAATCCCATTTTAATGTTTTTCAGGATTTAAATTGGATTTAGAGTTTACATATGCAAGTGTTGGGATGGTATTTAGAGTTGCAGTGAATTCCAATAATTTACCTGGGCTTTGTTTGGAGAGGGCTAAATTTTACTATTTAAGTAGGTTTCACTGCATTTAGTAACACCAGATGTAGCATAGAACTACCCAGCTAATTTTATGTTGTGTTCCAAAGTATAACCTTTTTTAAAACCCTTAATTATTTTTGTGACAAAAAGATAAACAGGGATTAAAGTGCAAATAAAGAGTGTAGCAGTGAGTAGAATGAAACTCTCTACCCCAGGTTAACTTGAAGTTTATCTTTTAGCTAATATTTGCTTTTTTACATTCAGTGTTTGCATATTTTATCTCTGCTTAATTCTTTTGTTTCCCAGTTCTCAGCACAGATAAAGACACAGCCTACACGAGGGGGAAAAAATCAAACCTATGATATAATTCAGGCTCAAAGGAGATCTATGGTTCATCAAGCCACCAACAACTTAAAATATTACCAGGCAATCTCTTTTCCATGATAAAAAACATGCCAGGCAAATAATACTGTTTGAAAAAAAGATTACCTTGGCTCTGCAATATCATTTTTGTGTATTTGAGCAATACCTGACATGACCTCTATAGTATATAGCACAGTCTTTTGAAAGTAAAAGTAAACACCACAATTTTTCTTTTTAATCATGTCATTAGTCTGAGAGAATGAAACTAGAGGCTGTCAAAAATGTGATTAGTTACTGTAGTCTAATATAGCAGATCAAATCAGGAAACCATGACAAACACCCATAAGCGACCATAATCAGTAAAACATTAACACCAAAAATACATCAAAATAATGTTAGGGTTTTGATTGAAATAAAAAGCAAGTAAATTTGTTCTTTATTGCACCAAAGAATTGAAAGGTTCTGATCCAAGTGTTTGAGTATATGTAATATACCATGTAATATAAGCTGCTACCCATGGGTATAAGTCATCACAACATAAAGTTATTTTTGAACAGCTTTTGAATTGAATTATTTTTTTTAAATGATGTTGAGAAAGCATTCCTTTGGTCCCAATAAAACAGGCAAGAGGAAAAGGAAAGAAAGAAAAAAGTAAAAAAACCCAATGAACTTCTGCTTTGAGATAATATTATAAAGCAAAGAGCGGACTTACAAAATCAATTTTGTGCCAGACAATGAAAGAAATCTTCCAATAGATTTAAGACATAAATAGGACCATGGAGGAGTACTTGAAATCAAGCAGTCTAAAAAAGAAGGAAGGCAATTGTTTTAAAAAGTCAGTGTCTTTTTTTTATAGATTAGTTTACTAAATAGTAAATGAACTTGATGTTAGTCAAGGTGACACTAAGGCTAAGTGCAGATATTGAGGCGGGGGTTAGGGGAAGGTTAAATAGTATTAAAAATAGCCACTGGATCTAAAGCAAATCAGGATGGAGCGGGGCTAGCAGGGGGAGTTGGGAGGCTGTGGGTTACAAACAGGTGGGAGGGTATTATGGGGGAAAGCAGGATCTGTGGGGGGATCAGGGTGGCAGGCAGGATACACAGGAGTGATTGGGGGGGATGGGGAACAGGCACCATCTGAGACAGGATGGTGGAGCAGGCATGATCTGCAGAAAGATAGGAGGAAGGTGTGATTCATGGGGGAATGGGAAGGGCAGGTGTGATCCATCACAAGTTGGTGAGGCCCAGGAGGGTTTGGTGGGAGCAGGGGGATCTCACAAGGTCTGTGGGAGGGTTTGGAGAGACCAGGAGCTATTTTTATGTCCCCACAGTGAACCTATCCCCCATCCCTCCCACTCCTCACTCCAATGGCATTTATTTCCTTGGTTCCCGGAAGCAGTAAAATCTGATAAAACCAGCACCAGAAGCAGTTTGTGGGATGGGGAGCTCCTACAGTGGGGAGGGGATAGTTGGTCTGTAGGTGGAGAAGCAGGAGCTAAAAATACCTCGTAGCCAGAGGACAGATAGGAAAAGTGCAGCCCTAAAATGGGGGGCCGGCAGCCAGGTTTCCCCAGCCCCAGGGTTGTGCAGATAACTGACATTCAATGAACCAGTCTAACCTAAATCAATTAAGTAAGTATGACATTGATCCAGGACTGTCTTACACTGGATTCCACCATTTTTAGACTGGTCTGTGTGTCTGAAATTTGTGTTCTGTTACAGGCTTAGACTGGACTCCAAACTAGGTTAGACTGTGTAGCTGTGAATGTTTGCATTTAGCCTGAGATGTATCAAAATAGCACTATATCAGTTATAAGCGGGTGGTAAATTTTCAGTGAATTTCTTCATTACTAGCCAAAAACAGCTAGGATACAGCAAGCACTTAATAAAAGAAGATAAATCAATCCCTCACCCCACCCCCCCAAAAAAAATCTTGCTTTGCATTTTTTTACTTAACTGACAAAGTCTGGAACCAAACGTTGGTCCCTCTTCCCAATCAGTACAAAAAAACCTGAGTTTTCACTATTCCTGAATTCTAGAGACTAAGAAGCCAGCATCTAGATTTGTGTTTTGCGAGTTGCGTTGATACCTTGTTAGAATATGCAGAGTGAATACATAGTGAGGGCTTCATAAAAATACTTTAAGGAGAAACCCTGTTTCTACAAACCCTCC
Organism: Crocodylus siamensis; assembly: GCF_052110815.1. NCBI lineage: Eukaryota > Metazoa > Chordata > Crocodylia > Crocodylidae > Crocodylus > Crocodylus siamensis. Next base: position 85,668,893 of record NC_143396.1, on the reverse strand, counting down.
TGGGTTTGACTGTTGGCTAAATTGTGACTTCAGTGGGACCAAGATTTTGTGATTAGATTTTAGTGATTTGTGTTATGACAACACAGAGTTGAAAAGGAAGTAACTAGGAGGGGAATGGGTTAGAAGAAAATAGCAGGCTGGAGACAAATGGAAGAATGAAAAATACAAGAGAAGGAAAGGAAAGGATAAAAGAAGAGTGTGGGTGAAGGTAAAGAGGGAAATTAAGAATAACATTTGGAAAACAGAGAAGAAGATGGAAATGAGAATCCATATGGAGCAAAAATATCAAAAGGGACAGGACTAGAACAGACAGCAAGACCCAATTTTACCTGGACCATTGGAGGCAAACTCCATTGTAACAGTTCAGCATTGTGAAACATGACTTAGCTCACTACAGAGACTTTTGATAATGCAGTTTTTCACATCTTCCTTTTGTAACCAAACTGGGTGTGTTCACAAGTGCAAATGCTGCCAGATGGGTTTACTTCAGAGTAATTTACTCCAAAGTAAACCCATGCTAGGCAGGTGTCTACATGTACACATTTGGGAACAGATTTGCTCCCAATGGAAACAGTCCAGAAAGGGCTGCTCCCACCCTCCTCTTCCCCACCTGCAGCAGTCAGAGAGCGCTTCAGGCTTCCCCTGAGTGCTAGCCAAGGGGCTGCCAGGAAGCATGGCAGGATTGTTCCCTGCCTCCAGGAGCTGTCTGCTGCCAGGACAGGCTCTAGTGGCAAAGCCCAGGTGGGGACAATGTGCCCCTTACTTAACAGCAGGGACCTCCAGACCCTAGCACCCAATAGGGCAGGGGGCTTGGAAACAGCTGTGAGTGAGGGACGGGTCCCAGCCCCTGCCCGAGTCTGCTGGTGGGGCAGGTAGTAGTCAGCCTCTATCTGGACAGGGATTCCCTGCCTAGCCAAAGGTTCACTGCTAGCTGCCCCACTGGTGGATTGAGGAAGTGGGGTGGGACTTGCCTCTCCCCTGCAGCCCTCTCCAAGCCCCCCTGCTCCAACTGCCTGATTGGGGCACGGGGCTCAGGAAGAGCTGTGCCCCAAACTAGGACACTTCCTGGCCAGCTCTGGGCTGCATGAGAAAGTTTGCATGTGGCTGGGAACTGTCCCATTTTGGGCAGGGGAACATTGTCCCCACCTAGGGCCACCCAAGCCAGCCCCAGCAGTGGATGAGCCCAGTGACAGTAAATAACAGAAACACATTATTGTATTGTGGATCCAATATTTAAATACTCTGTTAATTAAAATAGCCAGCGATGTTTGAAGAATCTTTAAAGTGCCCTTTATCAGCACCACTATCATCAGATGGCAATAAATCCTTTAGTTCTGTATATATCACATCCTGGGGCTCAGGTGTTTAAATTTTCAATAGTTGTTGCATGTCTAAGAGCTTCTGGAGAAAAACAGGCACTTGAGTGCTCCTCACCACCCTTTCTTCAGGAATTTGAAGAAGGTATTGCCTCTGCTTCTGTAGTTTGTGTCGAATAGAGGTGACAGCCTCAAATGACTATGGGGCTTCCTCTTGTGACATCAGTACTATTAGTGACCTTTATTTCACAGCTTAATTTACACAGACCCTTTTTTATAAATTGCCTCAAGACCATGTTGATATTATATTTTTCCTTTTCTGTCTTTGTATCTCTGCAAGTCCCTAGTGACTGGCATCAGGTCCCAAGAGTATATAAATTCCTGCTTTCCGTTTATGCTTGAAAATAATGTTAGCCAATCTAAATAGTTATTTTTTATATTGAAACAGGCCTTCTCTTTTTTTCTTTTTCTTATGTCCCTAAAATGAGTTATTTCCCTTATCAAATTTGACAAGTCTTAATAGATTCCTCAGTGTTTCCATGCATTTGAAGCCAGTGTTAAAGAGAGAGATGTTTTAGATTTTGCAGTCCATATTCCCTAAATGACCTTAACATAACTGTTATGTATAAGGAGAGATATCCATGATCAGAAAATTCCTGTACATGGATCTTTGAGGACAGTTTTGGCTAAAATTATCATTTATTTTTATTTTTGTGTTGGTTTACACTATGATCTATATTATTTACATGCCTCTAGAATTTAATTTTCTGTAATGCCTTATGAATTACCATCCTGTCATCTAGTACTGGGACCTCCCATTTATATTGGCAATAGAAAGCAGACATGTGCTATCCCAGCCACCAGGTGCTAATAGTTTTAATTACTTTTTAAAGGTCCACATAATCAGAAGTAGGTCTGACAATCATAAATCAGTTTTTGCCTAAAATCATACAAGTTTCTTTTAACTATATATGAATAATTTAAGTCTGGAATCTATACCATTTTCTAATGACAAGAGAATATATATGCAATCACCAAATCTGTCCCAGGGATGTATTTAGATAGAAATTCAGATATCTTTGGCTGAAAAAAATATTCTTTGTATTCTCACATAGATGTTTTCCAGACCATTTTTAGCAATAAATTGTTTTCTGATAAGTTTCAACTAACACAGTCCTCCCATAAAGAAAGATACAAAACTTCTTAACTCATGGGCTATAGCTAAAGCCTCCTCTAGTTGAACGTAGTGATACTTGCTTTTTATTAGTGCCTATGATAGAAACAGTGATCTACAGTTGAGTCAATCCTTTATGAAAGAAAAATGTACCACTCCCGTCCTAGGAAGCATTTATAGACAATTTATTTTTTGTGCTTGCTTACACTCACAGTATGGTCATAGTATCTCAGGACTGAAGCACTAGTGTAATTAATTAATGTCTTCAGTTTTGAAAGCCACCATTGAAATGTACATTGTATATCCATTAAACAGCTGTGTATAACAGCAGTCTTGGGTTAATGGTCCAGGCAGATAGCTAGCTTTGATCATATGGTGTTAACTTTTCCACCCTGTTTTATTATTATACAGAATTTACAACTTTATATGCATAGCTTTAGGAAACAGCTCTGGCTCTTCTCAAAGCTTCTCAGAATTTCTGATCATGATCCTCTACTGCTTTTCCCCGCAATATTAAGTCATCTATAAAGACACTTGTATCATCTATACCAATAAAAAGCAATGGTATTTCCTATTATATTAATGGATGCTCAAAACAAGTCCATGAAAATCAAAGGAAAGAGTTTCTTGCAAGCTGCAGATTAAATAAATACAAACTCATGATTTCTTTTCTTAAACATATTCATCAAAACACTGATGATGCACTGAAGACAGTAGTGGATTAGACATTTTCTGCCTCTATCTTCTTTTTGTTTTGTTTTTTTTTTTTTGTAGATAGTAGAAAACTAACTCTTTCTTTGTGGGCCTGAAGCAGACTGGCTGACAGAAGCTTGCAGTAGTCTGCATGCTCCCAGCTGTAAGAGCCTGCAAAGACTATATAGCCCATTAGCAGCCTATTAGCAGGTACTGATTACAGGCTGATTAGGAGAAGTAGACCAGCTGCAGAGGATAATTAGGTGGCCCACAAGAAGTTAAAAGTATGCTGGGAAGAAGAATGGGCGTGGGCATGGGCTAGCAGCAGCAGCGGCGGCGGAATTGAGCCAGCAACTCTAGCAGCACTCCAAAACCAGGAGAGGAAAGTCAATTGAGATAGAGAAGGAAGATGGCATTGTAGCCCTAAGGGAGTATCACGAAGCTGGCAGTACCTTCCTGGGAAGAGACCTTAGGCTTTGAGTTGCCCTTTATGAACTGTATTTGTGGTGGGTGTTTAAACATATGGCGTGAGAGACTTAAGTTGACTGTTTGAACTATGCAATAACTCTGAACACACTACAGGGCCTATGTCATGGCTTGTGAGCATACTCACTCTCATAGTTACTCTCTAGGTTTATATTCTGCTTTAAGGTAAAAGTAACTTTCCTAGAGGCATGAATCATGCAAGAGTTTAAATGTTTCACTTCTATTTTGTACTCCATTAAGCACTATTATATCCTTTGGAAGATGTCCTCAGATGATATCCTCAAATGTTTTGGCTCCATTCTCTTCAATAAGTGTATTCTGGCCTGACCCCTCAGAACAAGTGCCACTGTCTAGTACACAGTAGAAAGAACTGCAGCTCTATCTGTGATTTGTAATTCTTTTTTAACTCTGGGACAGCAGAAGTACAAGTTCATGGAAATCAAGCATACTTTATCTGTTTGGGAATATTTTAACAACCTTTGCAGGACAGTAGCTGTCATGGTCCCCTTGCTTTAACTGTGGCGATCAGATTCTTGAGGTTGTGTCATGGTTAGCTGTGTAGTTTTGCTAATAGTTTAGTAGGGCTTGTCAAAGATTAAAGTCTTTGATTTCAGATGCCGATGGCAAAAGGTCAGGTAGCAAAGGGTCAGAAGTTAACACAACAAACTCTGTGGTTGTAATTTATCCCTCTGTATTAACAGTGTTGCATATACACACCCCTATCTGTGCCTCATTTCAAATCACTTGAGTTCCCACACTTGAGAGAGAAACTGGCCTTGACAATTCAGCACAAGAGATATCAGTACCCATAGTGACCAGATAAAAATGAAACTACTTTAATGAAGTTGTAAAATTAAATATGCCATGCGCGCCATCCTGTGACCAAACAGAACCAGTACCACCCAAGTAAAAATAACCCCCCTTTTTTATGAAACCTGAGCAAACAAAGAAAGCACAGGTGCCAACTCATTAATTATTCATAATTAGTGTATAGTGATTGGTCACCTGTGAAAAGTATAACTTTGAAAGAACTTCTGCCCAAAGCAGAGAGCAGAGAACAGAGAGAGAGAACAGAGAGCAGAGAACTGTGTATACACTCAAGAAAAACAGATTGTGCACAACGAGGTGCTCTGGGTTAGAGTAAAAGGCAGTCCAGGGGATAGAGACTTAACGGTGGGAGTCTACTATAGACCTCCCAACCAGGGAGAAGAGCTCGACCAGGAATTCTTAGGTCAGCTCACAGAGGCAGTGAGGGCTAAGGATGTGGTCATCATGGGGGACCTGAACTTCCCAGACATCTGCTGGGAAGAGCAGTCAGCCAAGTCTGACCGCTCACGTCGGTTCTTAGCCAGAGTGCAGGACCTCCATCTAACCCAGGAGGTGCACAGCCCCACCAGGGGAGACGCCTTGTTGGACCTGGTGCTGGCCACGGGTGACGACCTGGTGAGGGGGCTGCGGGTGATGGGCCACCTGGGAGACAGTGATCATCGCTTGCTGGAATTCACCATCCAGCGTAAGGTGGCAAAGGGCTGCAGCAAGGCAACAGCCCTAGACTTTAGGAGGGCTGACTTCAACAAGCTAAGGAGGATCATTGGGGAAGCGCTGAGGACCCAGAGGGGAAGGGAGCCAGATGTCCAAGGTGAGTGGTTGCTCCTTAAGGAGACGATCCTCCATGCCCAAAGGGAGGTAATCCCAACAAGGGTCAAAGGGAGAAGGAGGGCACATAAACCCCCATGGCTCACTAGGAGCATCTGGGAATGTCTCCTTGCTAAAAGGGAGGCATACACCCAATGGAGGGATGGGGTCATCACCAAGACGGACTATGTTACAGTCGCCCGAGGATGTAGGGGGGCAGTCAGGAGGGCCAAGGCAGAGATGGAGATAGGACTAGCTTCCCGGATTAAGGACAATAAGAAGTCCTTCTTCAAATACATAGGGGGTAAAAAGAGGGTCCCGGGTAATGTGGGGCCCCTGCAGGACACGATGGGCAACTTAGTCGTCATGCCAGATGACAAAGCTAACATATTTAATGATTTCTTTGCCTCTGTCTTCCTAAGTAGGGACCAGTTCAGCCACCTCCCTGCTGGGCCCCCCTCAGGCCCCGGGAGAGACACGCCTGGGCCAGGGGTTAGCGAGGAGTTAGTTAGGGTACTTCTGGAGAGGCTGGACATGTTCAAGTCCACTGGTCCGGACGATCTTCACCCTAGGGTTCTACAGGAACTGGCCAAGGTCATTGCGGGACCCCTGGCGCGGCTCTATGAGCACTCGTGGTGCTCTGGTGAGGTGCCGGAGGACTGGAAGAGGGCCAATGTGGTCCCTATCTTCAAAAAGGGAAAAAAAGAGGACCCGGGAAATTACAGGCCAGTTAGTCTTACCTCAATCCCGGGTAAGCTCTTTGAAAAAATTATCCTGGCACACATCCAGGAGGGCCTTGCGGGGGAATGCATGCTCAGGGGCAACCAACATGGGTTCATCAGTGGCAGGTCTTGTCAGACCAACCTGGTGGCCTTTTACGATCAGGTCACCAAATCATTAGATGCAGGGGTTGCTGTGGATGTAGTCTTTCTGGACTTCCGGAAGGCTTTCGACACTGTCTCTCACCCTGTCCTCATCAAAAAGCTGGGAGACTGTGGTGTCGATGCCCACACAGTCAAATGGGTCGCTAACTGGTTGGAGGGCCACACCCAGAGGGTGGTAGTGGATGGGTTCTTCTCGACCTGGAAGGACGTGGGCAGTGGGGTTCCGCAGGGCTCGGTCCTCGGGCCCGCACTGTTCAACATCTTCATCAGTGACTTGGATGAGGGGGTAGAAAGCACCCTGTTCAAGTTTGCTGATGACACTAAGATGTGGGGGGATGTGGGTGCACTAGAAGGGTGCAATAGGCTACAAGCTGACCTTGACAGGTTGCAACGGTGGGCGGATGAGAATAGGATGGGGTTTAACACTGATAAGTGCAAGGTGTTGCACATGGGGAGGAAGAACCGGCACCACACTTACAGGTTGGGGAACTCCCCTCTTGCCAGCACGGAGACGGAAAAGGATCTTGGAGTCGTCATTGACTCCACGATGAACATGGGCCAGCAGTGTGGGGAGGCAGTCAAGAAGGTCAACCGTACCCTGTCATGCATCCACAGATGCATCTCGAGCAGGTCCAGGGAGGTGATCCTCCCCCTCTATGCGGCACTGGTCAGGCCGCAGCTGGAGTACTGCGTCCAGTTCTGGGCGCCACACTTCAAGAGGGACGTGGACGATATGGTAAGAGTCCAGAGGAGGGCCACTTGTATGATCAGGGGTCAGCAGGGCAGGCCTCATGAGGAGAGGCTACGGGACCTGAACCTGTTTAGCCTCCACAAGAGAAGGTTAAGGGGGGACCTTGTGGCCTGCTACAAACTGGTCAGAGGGGATCAGCAGGTATTGGGGGAGTCCCTGTTCCCCCGTGTGCTGCCAGAAGTGACCAGGAATAATGGTCACAAGCTGGCGGAGGGTAGGTTTAGATTAGATATTAGGAGGCGCTACTTCACAGTCAGGGCGGCTAGGGCCTGGAACCGGCTTCCAGGGAAAGTGGTGCAGGCTCCTAGCCTGGGGATTTTTAAAAGGAAGTTAGATGAGCACCTTGCTGGGGTCATCTGACCCCGGTGCTCTTTCCTGCCTAGGCAGGGGGTCGGACTAGATGATCTACCTAGGTCCCTTCCAACTCTAGCTACTATGAAACTATGAATGTTATCTCTTCTGCCTACGTATTTTTTTATTTTATTTTTTTGGCGTACCCCGTCTCGTCTTACCAGTCCGTTTATCTCTTTATCTTTGATGTTATCTTTCTTATCAAGAGCTCTTAGTAATCTGCAGACTGTAATGGCTTATATGAATTGCTCGGAAGCAACTGTCTTACCCACCCTGTAAATGTTGGGTAACATGAAATCTGCATGCTGTAACAAAATCAATCAGCTCCACTGCCTACGCTCTAGCCATCAGAAGCGTAAGTAAACTAAATCTTTTGTGAAACCATCACACTGTGTTTATATCATACTGACTCCTGGTCACCGTTAGCACCCACCTGCCCGGTCATAAATCCCCCTCCTCGCGCCAAGCCAGTCATGCCAACCCAGGCTCGCAGGTCAAGGGTGCACCGGCATTATGGGGCGCGACAGGGCTGTGCAACATTTTGCCGGCTGTTTCGATTCAACACTGTTTTGATTCATTTAAAGCTTGAAACAGCAAAACCAAATCAAAACAAAGGGCTTTGAAACAGCCTCAAAAGAAAACAAGGCTAGTCGAAATGTTTCAAAATGTTTCAAATTTTGAAGAAGCCAGCACCCAGGTGGTGGGAGATGGGAGAACCAGGACTGTGCTCCCAGCAGCTCCACAGCCCCATGTGGTTCAGCCAGGAGCACAGCCCTGGCTCTCTCCACCTACCACGGCCGGGCTGTGGGAGGCCGATCACAGCACAGGGGAAGGGAGCTGAGCCCGGGCTCAGTTCCCCTCCCCAGCCCTATGATCGGGCAGGGTAAAGGAGCTCAGCCCTGCTGAGCTGAGTTCCCCTCCCCAGCACTAGATTGGACTAATCATAGCGCTGGGGATGGGAACTGAGCGATCAGGTTCAGATCCCTTCCCCAGCTCCGCAGTCCCAGGTGGCATCACCCAGCTTCCCTTCCTCATCCGCCAGGCAAATCAGGGGCCTTCAGCCCCAGGAGGACTGGCACAGCCCCTGCACCCCTCCTGGGGTTGTGGGCTTCCATCTGCCTTCTGGATGAGAGAAGCTGTTTTGAGCTTCCCCATTATAACGAATGGGCAAAACATTGAAACAGTGTCACTGTTTCAATGAAGTGAAAGTTTCAAATCCAAATAAAAGTCAAAATGAAACACTGTTCCGTTGAAACGTCGAAACTCAAGTCAAAATGGAATGGTGCCATTTCATACAGCCCTATAGTTTAGGCAATGGATTTATATTAAGATGGTGTGGATGAGGATGATCTTTTCCCAAGCAGGAGGTTGGAATAGATGACCTCTGGAGGTCCCTTCCAGCTCTACTTCTCTATAACTCTATGACTAGAAGTGCAAACTGAACTGAAAGCAAATATATGGATACTTGGTAGTGAGAGAAGTAGAACTGAGAACAGTGGTTATTTTTAATTTTGATGTATTTTTAATCTCCTATCCTACACCTGAAAAAATCTTTTAAGCATAACTATCCAGATATTTAGGAAGCTGTAAAATGCTTCTTAGAAACTGTGTAAATGTCACAGTAACAGAAAACTGGATTTTTATGCTCACACAATTAAACAATCCTAGTTTGCCAATACCGTTTCAATGAAGTTCTCCTGAAAGTGCTACACAAAGCTATAGAATATCCATAACAAATTCTTTCTACAGAACTCCTAAGCAACCTATGGAATTGAAAAGATAATATTAACCTTGCTGCATAGAGTTTCCACAGTCAAACTCGTCTCTTTTTTTGAAGACTGTCGTGGTCATGGGATCCCTGAGGTAGTCTGGATTTTCCTCATCATTCTAGATCCATAAGATGAAAGCACGGAGCTGTGATGTGAGTTCCTCTCCCCCCTGCTTGAAGATTTCAATGGCATTCCATTAGCTCCAGGTGCCTTGTTTTTCATCTGTTTGATGGCTTTCCTCACCTGGTCAGAAGAATTGGAGGTCATCATTGACCACAAGATGAACATGAGCCTGCAATGTGATGCTGCGGCTAGTAAAGCGACCAAAACGCTGGCTTGCATCCATAGATGCTTCTCGAGCAAATCCCGGAACATCATTCTCCCCTTGTATTCGGCCTTGGTGAGGCCGCAGCTGGAGTACTGCATCCAGTTTTGGGCTCCACAATTCAAAAAGGATGTGGAGAAGCTTGAGAGAGTCCAGAGGAGAGCCACGCACATGATCAGAGGTTAGGAAAACAGATCTTACGACGATAGGCTGAGAGACATGGGACTCTTTAGCCTGGAAAAGCGTAGGCTCAGGGGTGATCTGATGGCCACCTATAAGTTTATTGGGGTGACCACCAGGATCTGGGGGAACATTTGTTCACCAGAGCGCCCCAAGGGATGACTAGGTCGAACGGTCATAAACTCCTGCAAGACCGTTTCAGGCTAGACATAAGGAAGAATTTCTTTACTGTCCAAGCCCCCAAGATCTGGAATAGCCTGCCATCGGAGGTGGTTCAAGCACCTACATTGAACACCTTCAAGACTAAATTGGATGCTTATCTTGCTGGGATCCTATGACCTCAGCTGACTTCCTGCCCTTTGGGCAGGGGGCTGGACTCAATGATCTCCCGAGGTCCCTTCCAGCCCTGATGTCTATGAAATCTATGAAATTCTTAGATAGCCTCTGACTGGGTGTTGTGGGATGGAGTTGAGAACCCTTTCATCAACAGCAGTTTCAACTGAAAAGATCTTCAAAATGCTCCTTCCGATGGGTGTTAATGGCTCCCTTTTCCTTGATCAGGTCTCCTCCATCCTTAGGTTTCAAGGTGGTTAGTCCCCAAGGACATTTTTACATGTGCTCTGGGGGGTCGGGGGCAGTATTTTAATTAAAGCTACTCTGAGAGCCGCTCCAATTAAAGTGCCACAATGTCTCATGTATTACTGTCCCCATGCTTCAAAATGGTGGCAGAGGTATTGAACTAAACCTCATCAAATTAGCTTTAGTTCAAGCACCCCCAGCACTATTTTAAAGCGTGTGGACACTGATATATGAGACATGGGAGACTGCTGGAGCATGGTAATTGCCATGCTCCAGCAGACTCATTCAATCAAGTCTCTCCAATACAGTGCATCAGAGCAACCTCCACACTTGTGTACAGGCACTCTGAGTGCTCTGAAAAAACATGCTAAAAATGCACATATTATGCCTGTCAGCAAGATGCTCTGGCAAGCACAAGAAGCCTTTCCAAACACAAAGGCACTTGTGAAGAAGACTGTGGAGAATGTTGAGTATTTCCCATATCTCAGAAGCCATATCTTGCAGAATTCTGACATTGATTAAGAAATCCAACATTGCCTCAAATGTACAAATTCAGACTTTGGATGGTTGAAGGAATTGATGTCCAAAGATCACATCAGATACAAAATAAAATGCCTGTTTTATCAAGCAGGATCCCCACCTTACTGTATGGAACAGAGATGTGGACAATGTACTGGAGACATCTCCAGTTGCTAGAGAAGTACCATCAATGCTACCTGCGGAAGATCCTTCAAAATCGGTGGGAAGACAGATGCACTAACATTAGCATCCTCTCACAAACAAACACCATGAGCATTGGGGTGATAATCATCCAACACCAACTTTGCTTGGCTGGTCACATCTCCCAGATGTCTGACTTCTGAAGCAAGTTTTATTCTCCCAGGTCACTCAAGGCATACGCTAAAGAGAAGGGCAGAGAAAACACTACAGTGAAGTCCTCAAATCCAACTTGAAAAATGCAACACTGACATCAAGTTGTGGGAAACTATTGCCCAGGACTTTTCTAAACAGAGGAAGATTCTGCTACAAGGATCTCAGTACTTTGAAACCTTCTGACAACCATAGGAGATGGAAAAGTGTGAGCAGTAGAAACACTGGACCAAATCAAGAACCCAGAGCCTTACACAGAAACACGTGCCTGGGCTGCAAGACAGTCTGTCGATACTGGATAGGCCTCATCAGCCATCTTTGAGCCCACAATAAGATCATCCTCAACTTGATGTACTGCTGCTGATGATGATAATATAAAGTTATATAGACAAGCTCCCAAATATTAAGGAAGAAAACTTTATGATATGAAACTTAAGAGGATGTAGCTTACAGAGTGTAGAAATATAGGGCATATATAATATATTTAATCACATTAGCCTTTCTAACACAGCTAAAATCTGGTCTCCACTAAGCCATAGAGGGAAGCAGGATACTGGTGTTTATTTGTTCTATCCTACAAGAAGTTCCTCATTTCCACTACACTATATTCTATCAGGTCCAAAATGCTCTGTAATCATTTGCTCTATTTTTATGTAGTATGGCTGAATGAGCCTCATTTACAACTTATTAAGTTGTTAATTTCTGTCCTAGAGGCCTGCTGTACAATACATGCTTTATACAGTACAGTAATTTCTTGTTTAACTCTGGCTTAGTCATTCTATGTGGTGTGTCGCAATGCAGGGATTTTGTTTGTGCTACCCTAAGACCCCCCTTTTTTTTTTCAGCAGCATGTGCCCACACCTTCCCCTCTGTTCTCAGGTACTTTAGCATAAGATTTGTATTGTAGTGCTTCTCTACATGAGCTATGGGGAGCCTGGAATAGCCCAAAGTCATGCTGGAAATATTTCAATAAACAACAAGACATTCATTTTACAATGGTCTTAAAAAAGTTTGGCTTCTAATTTTCTGTATACAGTAAATGATAGTGCATATAAAACTGATTGCAGCAGCAGCAGTGTGCCCACATTCAAGGGCAGAATTTGGTTTTTGGATATTTTAAATAGGTCAGATTTTTCCTGCCACTTGGGTGAGTCAGACCAGCTACATATTCTTAGAAGAAACAATACAGCCTTTGTGATGTATTGTACGTTAGTAGTTATTTTATATGGAAATTTCTGAGATGGACCCCCAGGAATTTAGTATGGACTGGAAGATGCACTGCTTGAATCAACAAGTCTGAGGGGCACAGAAACTGGGGAACTTTTCCTGTTCACACAGAACACAAACATCACACACAGAAAGGGGTTGCTGGGCACATCAGCTCTGTTGCAGGAAGCATCCAAAAAAGGACATATTGCCGTGGCCTGTTGCATAGTTCAACAGAGTAATGCCTTGGAGCCATCCATCCTCGGAAGCATCTGTCAGAGAGGGACCCATCAGGGGACATAAGTCCAATTTATATAATATGGAAGAAGACTGGATTTTTAGCGTCACTGACCAAGGCATGTACCACCAGGAGTAGCAGTAAGAGGTGGTATCTGGGTTCCACCCTTAACTGAAGGCATACCTGTAAGAATGGAGCTAGATATAGGGGCTGCTGCTTCCCTAATATCTACATCTTTGTATAACCAGTGTTTGTTGTAGGTCCCTTTAGAGAAAACCTCCGTGCTTCTGAAAACTGACACTGGAAGAGGGTAGTCCCAAAAGAGGTACTTCAGGTGATTGTTCCACTAGACAGACAGTCAACCCATTTACCCTTGTATATGTGCCTAAAAGAAGTTATCCAATTATCATTGTTTGTCAGATCTTGGCTAGAAAAGCTGAGAGCGAAGTGGAATGAGATCAGGTCAATCAGAAAGGCACATCAAGGCCATGAAGAAATACTGGAAAAGCATTCCAAGTTTTTTTTTAATGCACTTCAGGTGACCAAGCAACATCCTAGTGCAGCTCATTGAAGCCAGCCAAAATCCTGTAAGCTCAGAGTTGTACTGTATGCTCTGCAACCCATGATGAAAGCTGATTTAGATCATTTGGTAAATTGTGGGGTGTTGTCACTAGTTGCACATAAAAATGGGCTACACCCATTTCCAGGAATCAAGAAGGATCGCTCAGTTCAAATCCATGGTAACTTTGAAGTGACATTGAATTTAGTTTTATGTGCTATCCAGTAACCTTTGCCTCACATTGAAGATTTTGTTTGTTGCTCTTAGTGGAGGACAATGTTTTAGTAAATAGGATTTGAGAAATGCTTACCTCCAAATACATCTCACAAGTACCTCACCAGAATCACTCAAGACAAATTATACCTCTATAATCAACTGCCTTTTGGCATTACATCTGTTCCTACCCTCTTCCAGAAAGCCACTGATTAAATCTTAAAAGGCCTGAAAATAATACAATGCTATTTGGATAGCATATCATTTATAGGAAAGGATTGGGAAAACTACTGTCAGGAACTTGGTTGTTGTCCTGTAATCTCTGAAAGATTACGGATTGTGAGTGCGCAGGGACAAACATGAGTTTTTAAAATTCTCTATTAAATATTTTGGGCATGTCATTGATGCCATAGGGTTAAAGAAATCACCAGAGAGAGAGAGAAGGAAATCATTCAAGCACCACCGGGAAGGTATGTTTCACAGTTACGTTCCTTCTTAGGATTACTTAACTATAACGGAATTTTTTTCAAAACATATTGGACAATTTCTTACATATTTATTGCAACATGCCCCATGCAACTATGCAGGAATCAGCTGCTACTGTTTTTATGTCCTGATGTTGCCTCACAGATACGCAGATCCCAAAATAAACAATTGATCAATGGCATGTGTCTCTCAATTGCTTGTTCCAAGTGGGGAACTTGGTCTAGGCTTGTAATTACTCTGGTAGAGAAAAATGGGTATCTGGGGAACTCACTAGATGTAGGGGGCCTGTTTCATTTATGGTGCAACTCTCTGATAGTACTTCATGGAAAAAACATAAAGCAGTTGCAACCACAGTATATACAGAAGTCTGAGGAAGTCCCATTTAGATGTCCAGTTCCTCCTGTTAAGCCTACTCCAATTACAAGTTTTGATTGTGCAGACGTATTGAAGGAGACTGAAGTGCCAGATATGAATGATTCTTTACCACCACCTGATCCTGTGGTACAGGGAGATAGCACCTTAACCTCATCATGTTATCCTAAGAGGGTACACAAACTTGTGATATGCTTCAACCTCTAAAGTGTCTAGTCGGTGTGTTGCAAGGAGTTAGATATTCCCTGTTGCTGTTGTTGTTTTGTCTGTATTACTATTTTTTAAAGAAAATAGTACTTCTAAGGTTGGGTGTGTTTAGTTAAAGGATTGGGCAACTGGAAATGAATTGATTGGTGACACTAGTCTGGTCTCAAATACTAATTTATTGAACACATAAGAAATACCAATATTAAAGAAAGGCTTTAAATGCAACACTTAACCTTTAAGCAACCTCTAGCAGTTAATATAAATATTCTTATGTAAACTTCTGATGGGTACAGTAAGTTCAGCTGGCCAGGCCTTCATCACTGCACCAGGGTTCAAGTGCCTCTTGTTTCTTGTCTTTTGGATTTCCTACTACCCCAACTTTAAGTCCTTTTATAGTACCTATATAGTGGTCCTGTTTACAACTTTGAGTTGTTCCAGGTTCTGTGCAGTTCCCTGAATTAGAGTTGTGACTGCTGCAGTTAGAGTTTCGTTTTACCATTTGCCTAATCACCCCTTTCTGCTCATGTGCTTTCTTTATGCTTAGTCAAAAGCTTTTTAGCTGTTCAGTTTGCACCACTTGTATTTAGCAAGCTGTATTTTTTCCATTGTTTATGCCATGTGCCCTATACACAAATATCCACCAATTATCTTTCACAGTCATCGCTTGTTTTCCCATTAAGCTGCTGTCCACATTCTGTTGTCTCAGACCACCAAACTTTTAGCTGTCTGCTGACGGGGACCAGAAAAAGATTCTCCCACGCTGTGACCCACCAACCTCTACATTCAGGTAGTTATGCTAAGGGACAAAATGGCATTGCTTGTGTTAAGCATTTTGCTAAGGTGGCTTTCAGGGCTTCAGGGTGGAGAAATGTGATGTATTGCATATTAGTCTGTTCTGACACGCTGGAATTCCAGTGCATCAGAACAGACTCGATTAATCTCCTGGACTCGATGATCTCCCGAGGTCCCTTCCAGCCCTGATGTCTATGAAATCTATGAAATCAAGTCTGGTGGACCGTGGCAATTTCCACATTCCAGCAGCCCCCTGCATCTCATGTATCAGCGTCCCCATGCTTAAAAATGGTGGGGGGGGGGGTGCTTTATCTAAAGCTCATAGAACAAGCTTTAGTTCAAGCACCCTCCCCCCACCATTTTTAAGTGCAGGGACATTGATACATGAGAACACTGTGGTGCTTTAATTGGAGTGGTTCTTTGAGCCGCTCTAATTAAAGCACCACCAATCCACCCCAGAGTATGTGTTGAAGTGCCCTATATATGGTACTGTTTCTTTTAAAATCATCAGCCTGTATGCTTCGTTAGGCATCATGATTTACTTTCAGTTTTGGTTTCTGTTCAGAACAATGAAGTTACCAGCAATGTGAACTGTGTGGTGCTCTCTCTGCTAATCTAATATCCACACCACTGTGGAGTCACATGACATAAAAGTCTTCTACCATAACGTGTAGGAAGAACACTTTACTAGTAAAAGCAAGTTCATTTGATGTCTGAGCACAGGTATCACTTCACAAAGTTCATCAGAAGACATTTTTATTCAACTACCCAAATCCCAGTTGTTTTATTTAGAAGTTATTTCAGCAGCACCAAAAGATTAATGATAATGGAAGCAGCACAAATTAGCTTTGTAAATTAAGAAAATGTATAACCATGAAAGATAAGGTGGCTCTTAAACTCAGTAGTCAAATTTCCTTCACTAGCAAAATAATTAACAACAAGAGAAAATTAACACTATAATATCTTGTTTTGGAGTAGTAGTAGGGTATATTTAGAAGACTTAGAATGATAATGACTCTATGCTTAAATGCTTGTTTGAGGAAACAAATGCAGGATTTCATATGCAATATAAGTATCTAGTTTGAAAATATCTCCCTTTAAATTAAAATTAAATGAAAATAAGAAGATTGGCTGAGGATACAATGCATTTCATGTTCATAAAAGAAAAGGACTGGGGACTGGGAAGACGGGCACAGTGCCACATGAAAGGGCAAACAAGTTCTCAAAGATGAAGCCATTGGCTTTCACTTTTATCTGCATAATCTCTGTTTCCCAGTTCTGTGCATCTTTAAGGAGAAATATCTACCTAGTGGAACACAAACAAATTATTTGTTAATTTATAATAAAATAAAAAGGAGGCTGTGCAACTAGTTTTTCTTCACAAATCCTAGAATCAAAAGCTAGGAGCAGACATTAAAAATCATGTAAACAAAACACCTGCACAAATGCAGGATGTACCATTCTTAACCAGTCTATTATTCATAACTGCCAATGAAAAAGATTCCAAAATGTCCCTGGGCAACCTGTTCCTTTATCTTACTGTGTTTATAATAAGAGGGATTTTTTTTTCTGAGAATTAGTTTAATTTTTTTTTGCAGCAGTTTACACCAACTGCTTCATGTCTACACTCCTGTGGCAAGTTGAGATAAATTAAGGACGTTTTGTTTGGGGGTGGAGGGAAGAGATTAAGAGGGAGAAATATAATACTGTGGCTAAGGCTGCCACAAAGAACAATGAAGGATTTTATATGCAATATAAGTGACTAGTTCGAAAATATGTCCCTTTAACTTAAAATTAATTGCCACCTCCTGTCTGGAATACTCTTGGAGCACTCTGATCGGTTGTTTCAGTGAGTAATCAGAGAGCTTCAAGAGCATTACAGGCAGACAGACTGACTAAGCCCTTTATTATATTAGAATTATGCTTCCCATATCCATGATTGAAAATCTACAGAGAACAGCTGGGCTGTATTCAATCATAGGACCACAGAGAAGTAGGGCTTGAAGGGACCTCCATGGATCATGTAATCCAGGCCCCTGCCTGAGCAAAAAACATTTATACATAGGGCACTTGCATGGTTCTCATTCATCCTTAAATTAATATGGAATGACACAAATTGGTCCTTGTAAACAAAAATGGAGGGGGGGGCATGATGTAACATCAGGCTAAAAAACACTTTTATATACAACCACAGGGTATGAGTCATGGCCAAGGAAAGGGGGAGAAGCTAGGAATTCCCTGCATTTCCAGGTTTTATTAGATCTGTTTCTTTTTCTTCTGTGCATGCCTCATTCTGAGTTGTCCTGTACATTCCTTAATTGTAGCTAGAGGATCTGGGCTGGGAAAAAGTAGATGTCTATAGGGACCCTGAAACATTTGACTGTTAGTATCAAGAACTCATAATCACTGATAAAAAGGGGGTTTTTTTAGATATGTTTTTTTTCCTATATACAACAGCCAAATGAATGAGTGAAATGCATTTCAGGATTCTAGCTCAACTGGAACATGGAAATTAATTGTGCCAATCAGTCAGTGAGTAGTAACCTGTCACAAGTGCCTGCACATATTAACTATCAAATGAGTCAAAGAAATAAATATGCAGTAGGAAAACCTTTTATGTGTACAGCACACAGTCATGTCTGCTTCCAATAACACTAAGAGAACAAATGAATTTGCAGTGCCAAACAGAAATGCAAGTCTAAAGCCAAAATGGCATTAATTAACCAAGGTTTGTAGGATCACCACAGACATATTCCAGAGTCACAAAATGAGATGAAGCATCCAGTTTCTGAGCCTCTGTGTTTGAGCCAAAATAATTGTTCTATGAAACAATCTGGATAGGCAGCTGAAAAAGAATGCTACTTGGGTAATCTGTTTGAACTAAGCCACAGATTAATTTTCTGGTTAATGTTTGTCATCATGGAATGACACTGTAAAAAGCTTATATACATGATCTAGTCATTTAGATAAGCTGGATGGGTACAAGTTGATGGGGCTGGATGATGCATCTGAGGATGCTGAGGGATTTGAATTATGTGATTGCAGAGCCACTGGCCATTATCTTTGAAAATCCATGGCAAAGAGGAGAGGTCCTGGACAATTGGAAAAGGGCAAATATAGTACCCATATTTAAAAAAGGCAAGAAGGAGGATCCAGGGAACTACAGACCAGTCAGTTTCACCACAGTCCTTATAAAGATCATGGAGCAGCTCTTCAAGGAATCCATTTATAAATACTTGGAGGAGAAGGTGGTGATTAGGAATGGTCAGCATGGATTCACCAACGACAAGTCATGCCTGACCAACCTGATTGCCTTTTATGACGGGATGATTGGTTCTGCGGATTTGGAGAGAGCAGAGGAGATGACATACTTTGACTTTAATAAGGCTTCGATGTTTAAAATTTGTCCTTGTTTTTTTTTTTTTTAATGAGATGTTAATGAAAGGGAGGTATGGTGACTACCTTGCCTCCACCCAGACTGACCTCTGGTTCCCACCCAATCCCCAGGGCCACTAATAGAGGGGACAGCTAAATGACTAGGCAGAAGAGATTCTTTCTCTTTTTTTTTTTCTTTACTGTGATGATGTCCATCACCTTTATTCCCCAGGGCTGAGCCCCTGGCATCCCTCAGATTTATCCAATGTTTCTCCCTCGTTTCTCATTCCCTGCACCTGCCAGCTGACAAGGAGTTCCCTTTTTTCCTTCTCTGAGCTGATTGCAGCCACGCCCGGCTTAATTGGTGGTGCATAGTTGTTAATGAGCCAGCAAACACAAACAAAATAAAACAGTGGGGCGGGGAGAACATTGCCTTCTCCCACTCTCCTGTCGCTGGCCGTGGCTTCCTTTTGCCTTGACCCCTGGGCTGCAGTGCCCCTGGAGAGATGGGGTTTCATTTCTTCCTTTCCTCTCTTTTGTAAAATTCTCTTGGTCTCCTTTGCTAGCCTCTGCTTGTCACAACCGCGCCTGTCTTAATTGGTGGCTTGCGGCAGTTAATCAATGTTCCCGATGAGACTAATGGATCGGCGGCTTGGCATCCGCCCCACTTTTTCTAGCTCACTTTTCTTCTTCTCTTTTACTTTCCTCTTCTTTTCCCTCCCTCCTCTTTCACCCTTTTAGCGAAGTTCCTCTGTGCCTTTGGGACCTGATCGTGTGATTATCCTGCTTCCGGGGCATCAGTCTTGTGCCGAGCATTCCCAGTGTCCATCCTAGCTGCTGTCGACCATCCTTGCCTTCTCCTCCCTGGCTCTGCCCACAGCCCCCAGATATTGCCCCGGCCATGAGTTCGCACCAATCCGCCTCACCTGCCAAGGTGACAAAACTTGGCTGGGGTGAACCGAGAGCTCCCTCCTCAGAGGGGGGGTCCTATTCTGGTGGGGTCCCTGCTCCTGGTTTGGGGAGCTCCCTGGGTGAGTACCCTTCAGTCCCTCACAGTCTCCCACAACATTATTGCAAGAAAGCTAAGGAAGTATAATTGGGATGAACAGACTATAAGGTGGATAGAAAACTGGCTGGATCATCAGGCTTATAAGGTTATAATCAATGACTGAATGTCTAGTTGGCAGCATGCATCAAGTGGAGTGCCCTAGGGGTCGGTCCTCGGGCTATTTTTGTTCAATATCATCATCAATAAGTACAAGTGCAAAGTCCTGCACTTAGGATAGAACAATCCCATGTACTGGTACAGGCTGGGGACTGACTGGATAAGCAGTAGCTCTGCAGAAAAGGACCTGGGAGTTTCAGTGGACAATAAACTGAATATGAGCCAACAGTGTGCCCTTGTTGTGAAGAAGGCTAACAGCATAGAGAGCTGCATTAGTAGAAGCATTGCCAGCAGATTGAGGAAAGTAATTATTCCCCCCTATTTGGTACTGGTGAGGCCATATCTGGAGTACAGTGTCTAGTTTTGGGTCTCCCACTACAGAAAGGATGTGGACAAATTGGAGGTTCCAATGGAGGGCAGTTAACATGTTTAGAGGGCTAGGACACATGATTTTTGATTAGAGGCTGAGGGAACTGGGTTTATTTAGTCTAGAGAAGAGAAGGCTGAGAGGGGATTTAATAGCAGCCTTCAAGTACCCGACATCTGTTTTCAAAGCAAATGGAGCTAGACTGTTCTCAGTGGTGGCAGATGACAGAACAAAGAACAATAGTCTAATGATGCAGTAGGGGAAGTTTAGGTTATCTGTGGGAGAAAAAAAACCCCTATCTCACAAGAAGAGTAGTAAAGCACTGGAACAAGCTAGCTAGAGGTGTTTTGGAATCTCCATCTTTGGAGGTTTTTAAGACCTGGCTAGATAAAGCCTTGGGTGGGATGATCTAGTTAGGAATGGCCCCACTTTGAGCAGAGGGTTGGACTAGATGACCTTCTGAAGTCCCTTACAACCTTAATTTCTATGATTCTATGATTATTACTGCCCACTATGACCACTTGGCACTGCATGTGGCATGGACATTCCCCAGAGACAAGTAGCTGTGGCACAAGGTGCAAACGAACACACACATCTGGACGCATCCCACAAAAGCAGCAAAATAGTGAGACTTGCTTCCATCAGTAGTGATAACATAAGCAAGAAAAGTTTACTACCTTGAAGCCTAGCATACTTGAAGAACTATGAGGCCTATCAGGCTCCAAGAAGACATCAAGAAAGGCTCCCAGGGATGTGCTAGTAAACTCTAGCTCTCATTATTAAATGCACAAAAAACACAATAACAATAAAAACTGTTAAAAAGATGTGGCAATCTGTCTGGCATTTGTAGGGAGAAGCACAGTTTGTTGAAGGGAAGAGGTTAGAGGTGGCCCCAGAAAGTTGGTCTGTATGCACCTAATTTGAAGCCTTGTTGCAGTTACAGCCTCTCTATAAATAGTTCTATTAATAAAGATACAATTATTTTTATAAGCATGGAGCTCTTTCACACTATTACCCAGCATGTGGTACATGAAACAATGTGGGTGCAATCTAGCCCTACTGAAATCAACAGGAGATTTGAAATTTACTTCAGTGGAGCTAAGATGTGTATGAGAGCAGTCCACTTAACATCAGTGTGACTTATTGTCAAGTTAAACACAAGCATAAATCTTTGCAGGATGAGCACTTCAGACAATTTAGTTATGTATATTTATCAATTAATAAGAGAACAACAGTTTGAAACAGCACGTAACACTGACAGGTGCTTGAAGAAAAATTGTGGTGTTTAATTTGACTAAACCTATTATAAGTTCAGCTTCAATGAAATCCGCATTCCTGATCAGTAGGTTTTAGTCATCTGCTGTGTACTGAGAGAGAGAATACCAGGAACAGGCTGGAATTTTCCTGCAAAACAATTTTTCACTGGAAAATCACAATAAATTAAAACCAAAATGTTTTATAGGAATGTTTCACTTTCTGTACACTTTTACTGAAATGAGGGAAGTGTTCTGATGGTAAACTTCCTAGTTTACATCTTTCCTGCTTTTCTGATGGGTTACTACAGGCAGCACAGGCAGATGTCTAGGCTGGCAAATTGTAGGGGGGGTGGCAAAAACGGCGTTCTGGAAGGGCAGGAAGCCCATTGGTGCTCTGAGACGACAAGTGGTGGATGCACTCAGATGGGCCCACCTGGCATGATGCTGCTGCAGTAGCAGAGCAGGCTGTGGGACAAGAAGTGATGTTCAGGGTCATTGTGAAAAGGAACAGGAACCTCCAGATCAACTTGTGACACAGTTCCATGATCCAGCTGTTAAGCACCCTATACACAGTGGCTTCATAGGGCTGGGACAGGGGGCATGGTGCTGCACCATTGCTGGTGCACAGGAGCGCTCCAGGAGTGCTCCCAGGGTCACCACTGACACTGCTGCCACCACTGGGGCTATGGTAGGGTGGGTCATTGTGGTATGAGGGCCCTGTCAGCTTCCAAAAGCTCTAGGGATATGGTGGCTGTGCCTACATGCCCCCCAGGCTGGCTGCAACTGCTATTTAAGATGCTGCCCCACCCAGAATAAACAGGCATGGAGGCAAAATTTTGTACAGGCCCTGAGTTAGGCTCCAAGGATTTGCAGTTTCAGGACAGCTTTACCATGCAGGCTTCTCTGATGACATCCATGCTCCAAGCTGTGGAATGTGGAAGCCAAAGACAATCCAGCTCTTGCTAGACTTATCTAGATGTAGGCACCTGCCCCTATAACAGGAAAGTTGGAAGCCTTGAAAGACTCAAATTGATGACTGATTTTTGCTCCATTCTCCCTGACAGACACCATGGGGATATGGTATAGCAATGTGAAACATTTACTATTTCACTTCTACAAGCTAGGCAACAAGTTCACCAATATTAAAACATCTGAGTTGATAAGATTGCTGGCTAGCTTTTCCAATTTTCTGAAGTTGA
Source organism: Crocodylus siamensis (assembly GCF_052110815.1). Taxonomy (NCBI): domain Eukaryota; kingdom Metazoa; phylum Chordata; order Crocodylia; family Crocodylidae; genus Crocodylus; species Crocodylus siamensis. Next base: position 85,646,445 of record NC_143396.1, on the reverse strand, counting down.
TTCATGTCCCAAGAGGCATGGTACCTACCCATAAATATCTAACCTTCTGTTATGTTTTGTTTTGTTTCCTTTTTCAATCTTTATTACTAAAGGGCATTCCTGCCATTGTTTTTAGTTCAGGCTAATGACTGGTGGTGTATGTGTGCAGGAAACAGTGTGCATAGTGTTCACAGAAACTGTAAAGGCTACAGAATTGCTTCTCAGACATCTAAACAATCAACCTGAAGCAACATTCCTATCTAAAATATAATATAGACATGCATTTGCAGAATTAGAAGCTGTATATTTAATCCTAAAACATTAAACTATTTTCAATTAAACTTTCCATTTGAATTTTAAATGTAAACAGCAACATCATCTTGAATAATTTTGAAATATTTTTCGTAACTTTATTTCAGACAGAAAGAACAAGTTTGGCTCATACAAAATAATCCACAGTTAACTAGGCTGCTTAATTGGCATCACATCTGTAGACTGAACATTAACTGAGAATAATGCAGCCTTTCCTGTAACAGCTATTGGGCTGGAACATAATTTTGTTCATTGGGACTTTAGGTTCATGCTGATCTATTATTTTGGGGGTTGATAGCACATAATTCTATGGGCACTGACAGATGTGAGGGAGAAAAATGCATTCTATAGGAAGCAGCACTGCATTATTTCAACCCAGCTCCATAGTGTCTGTAGAGATTGGACGCTTCAGTGGGGCTTTTTGGTGCTACTTTGGTTCTTCCCAAGATGCTACAATTCACAGTGTGAGGTATACAAGGATATATATGAAAGGTAACTTTATCATTCTCTAGTGGTGGTCTACAGAACTGCTTTAAACTAATCCTATAACTAAACCTTAAACAGGAACGCTATTGAGTTCTGAAGGAAAAGCCTGTATTGATCATTTATATCAATAAGTAAGATAAGCTCTAGAACTTTTGAAGGCCTAGGAATGTGGATACTGGTGGCATAAAAATGCTATTTAGAGGTTTGCTTTTTGGGAATTGATGTGTGTGTATGTTTGTATGTGTGTGTGCGTGTATGTGTGCATTAGAATGGTTCAGGAAGGACAGCAGGGGTTAACTGATTTCTAAAAACCTGGGTCTTACATATGTAGTTTTCTGAGCCTACAGAACCAGACAGACGGTCTAACACAACAAGGCCAACTGATACACACAGCAAGGGAAAGTGGGGGCATTTACCACACTGTTCCATATCATGTGATGAGGTGGCAAAAGCTCACAAGTCCAGAGCAGCAGGCTGGAATTTTCCATTTTGGGGGGAGCAGACCAAATTAGGAGGACACCGGTAACACCCAAATTTAGTATGTGGGCATGTGCAGCATACTTACACCGCTGTTATATAACATCTATATGGATGCCTAACCAATCAATTTGGAAATAAACTGTTTCATTTATGCAGAGAACCTATGTTGTGGCAACGGGCTCCCACAGGGTTTCAAAGGGGTGGAGGTGAGCTCTGCAGGTCCCAAAACTCTGAAACAGACCCCGTCATGGAAAACTTACCCCCCCATCAGCCTGGCAGTGCAGGAACTGGGACCACGGCCACAGACGCATGAGCCGGTGTTACGCTGGCTGTTTAATCAGCTGTTATCCATGCAGGGAACAGCTGGACCAATTGCAGCAGCCGGCACGGCCACCGCGCAGAAGTTTAAAAGCCCGGGCAGTCCCTGTGGGGGGGAGGGGCAGAGGAAGAGAGAGGAGGTGAGCAGCACACCAGAGGTGCTGAGGCTTCTGCAAGGAAGAGGAGCGGCACAGATGGAGTAGCATCAGTGAGCACGGCAGGAGGAATCTTTGAGCCCCTGCCAGAGGCAGACAAGAGGGAGCATTCAGGCCCCCTGTAGGAGGCAGAGCAGGGGAAGCACTACAGCTGCCTGTGGAAGGCAGACCAAAAGGATCGTTCGAGCTCTCCACAGGACGCAGAGAGGGGGCAGCATTTGAGCCCCCTGTAGGAAGCTGGGGAAAAGGAGGTGGCTCCACGTCCCTCCTCTCCCCAGGAGAATATTTCTTATAAAGTAAACCAAAATAGAAAAAAGGAAAAAGGAAAAAAATCAGAGAACTAGAGAGAAGGTTGAGGCATCAAGGTCAGAAGTACAAAAGTCGACTGAGCCCACTCGGACGTGGGTAGCCCCACCTGCAGCAGGCAGCGAGCAAGCCCTGTAGGGTTGAAACAACTATCACACCATCACCTATCAGGTTGGCAAGTGGACGGGGTGTAGGAGAGGTGGAGCCCCATGGAACATCACGCCAAATGATCGTGAATACCACCATTGTTGGGGAACCCTTCCAAAAAGATCTCTACTGAACCCCCTGTCTTGATAGCTTAACATCAAAGTCGAGGCAGAAAAGTTGAGGGAAGGGGCTACATACCTGACAGGCTGCGATACCCATAAGGCCCCAGGGATCACAACCTATGAATAACAGCCCAAAACACTGGCTTCGACCATGTTGAAAAATCCCCAAGTGAGACACTAATCAGCCTAACCTCATACTACATTAAAAACCAATTATGGGCCAACCCAGCAAAAAACACAAATCTGTTCCTTGCATCTGAAAAGTCACAAGGTCAACTGCCAGCTCAACATGGTGCCCAAATCCAGTTTACCTTGGAGTCACCATCAATCATACCCTTTCATGCAAACAACACATCTGAAGCTTACCAGCCTAAACAGTGAGTACCTGCTGGCTGGTATAGCTCCACCTGTCATCAGAAGAGCAGCAGCCAACAGGATAGAATGATTGAGACAAAATGAAGATGTGAAACAATTGCTATACAACCATCCTGCAGCACACAACTGTCTGAAGTCACACAGGAGCTTCTTCACAAGCACCCATGCTCTCAATGCCTAGGAGACATGACCACAGATGTGGACCAAATGGCTGAAGAAAATATCTGAGAGTGAAAAATGGAGATTCTAGCAGCTGAGTCCTTACCACTAGGGGTTAATGAACTATGCCAAAGGGGGTGATATCTCAAATGCCTATGTACCAGACTTGGAACTAATGAAGTGGGGCTATACCATTGGTTTAACCACCTGTGACTGAGGCACAGAGCCTCAGACTATGCAATTCCTGCTGCAATGCCTGCTGCTCAAAGGCATGTGTATAATGAAAGATATCTCAAACTACTCAAATGTGGGTGTAGATAAAATATGAAACTTTTTATAAGGCTTTGAAGAAGACAGGTAAATCCCCTCTGTCATCATAAAGGTTTTCATCAGTATTCTAAAATCTGCTTGTACCTCTTCACAAGTTCTCAGACATTTCTTTCAGCTTTCTAGAACACTTCATAATACCCTCTCCCTTAAGCACTATCAGTTGTTGTTGATTCCACAAAATATCTGAGCTGATGTCCACTCTTTTTCTGCTACTTCTACCTTTCAAAATGTTTCTATTCTGGATAGTTGAGAGGATGCAAGAAATTTTGCAAGTGGTCTCTTTTATTGGACAAACTAGCTGGTTGGAATAGATTAAGATAAGCTTTTGGGTAACACAGTAGCCTCACTTGGGTCTCTGAAGAGAGGAGGGATAGCACAGAGATTGCAGGCCTTATAGCTAGGGACAGATATTCAAAGAGCCTGAGACTGGATTGATTTAATCTTTGAAGGTTAGTCTAACCCGGCTAGGCTAAGTCAGATTTGTAGCTAGACAGACATCCCAGAAATGCAGGTACGTGCCTTCAGTAGCTCAGTCTAGAAGCTGGGGGGGTGGCATTACAGCAGCCCTCCATTCCTCTCTTAGTGCTGAGCTGAGGAAGGCCTGGCCAGGCCTCAGAAGGACAGTATGACTGTGATTAGGGAGGGGGTCCCCCTCTTGATGACACAGCATTTATCAGCTCTGTTATCAGCATTTAACACCCCATCAGAAAACAAAGCCTCACTCATTACAAGCTCCTCTTAGACCACTTTTTCCAAAAGGAAGGAATGCAGGGACATTACTATCTGAGCTGTTGATTACGTCCAAAAAGGCCTAAATGGACACTGTCCTATCTGCCTTACACAGCATTAGTTAGCATACCACATGCTGACTACAGTCTGTGCTGCGGGAGAGAGGAGGGAGGGATCTCTACTTAAGCAGTGAGCGGGGAGGGGCAGAAGGGGGAATGGGGAAGCCAGCAGACCCTGCTGTGCCTGCAAACCTCTGGCTGGAGCTACAGCCAGGGAGTAAAGAGGAGGCACCAGCCCTGCTGTAGAGCAGCCAGGCCTGCCCAGCTTAGAGAGCATGCTGGGATGCTGGGGATGTCTGGTTTAGCTTAAACCAGCAAAGGGTCTGGGACAGACATTGCATAAACTGGTTTGACCCAAATCAGTTAAGTCTGATACTACATTCAGCCAGGTTTATCTCAAACCAGTTTCAGCCATTTTCAAACTGGTTTATGTGCAGTGAACATCTGTTCTGTTACAGGTTTAAACCAGTTTCTGATCAGTTAAACTGGTTTATGTGCAATGTCTGTCCCTAGTCAAAAAGATAACTTTCATAGCTGAGCAGATTCATTCACCACCAATTTTCTATGTTATATGAATGAAACTTACCCTCTCTAAAAATGCAGGCAATAGGAGCAATTTCAGGTAAAGATGGTCCAGAGTGAAACATCAAACCCAAAGTATCTTAAATCCTGGGGATCTTCAAGTATAGGTCTAAACTTTGCTCCTGCATCCCTCTAATTTAAGTTGACTGAGAATAGGTCAAGTTTTTTAGGAGTATTTAGCATCTACCTGGATACCTAAGGTTATGTCTCCATAGTGTAGTTCAATACTACACTGAAACACCCCATGCATGTTCTGTGAATACTAGCTCTAGACCCCAATGGAACAGAGCTTATTAACATATTCAGCACTGCACCAATGGGATTAACACAGCTCCATACAAAGCTAGCGTGGAGAGCATTGCATGGCACTGCCTTGAAGCATACAGACGTACCATAAATGAAGTGGCCACATTTTCAAAAATCTTCAGCTCCCACTGAGATGAATGAGTTACTGGTTTCTGAGACCTTTTGAAAATCTGTTTATTTAGGTATCTAACTGAAAATGTTTGGTGTACTAAGTTCTTTGAAAAATCATATCTACTTTTAGTTGTAAATCCCCTCCTAGTTTTCTATTCTATTTCTTCATCTCTTTATGTTTATCTCTCTACTTTAGTCCATAAAAGGACTGCCCCCAGTAGAAAGAAAGGAAAATAATTCTTTTCAGAGGAATCCCTGCATATACTTCAACTGGAAGTCAATACAGAACAAAAGCTGGTTGTATCCTTTACCTCACAAAGCCTGCACTTCGCACTTACAGCTACTTAACTTGAACAGAACATTTCAGTATGGTCAGTCTGTATCTGGATAATATGAATTTCAAATTATACATAAAATTAAATGACTGAATTGTTCTTCCTTGTCAAAATTACCTCTGTGGTTGGTCTCTTAGATCAGTGACATTATCTACAAAAAGTAAGTAGATATGGATATTTAAATACATTCCAGAAGTGTAGTATCAGCTGTAGAGCAATTTTCTGTCCTTTTCTTTCTCCCCACGTATTTAAACCATGTCAAATTCTGCAGTAATTCACATTAAACTTTATCTGTAGAATTGAATGAGTAGGCGCAAATATTTTCTCAAATATCAATAAATAAGAAAATGCATGCATGTTTTTAATTCTTATCCACCTATGAATAAAACTGCCTTTACCAAAAACAAACAAACACCCCCTTTCCTCCACCCCAAACTAGACACAGGCTCTAAATCTGTAATATAAACAACTGCAGTTGATGGGATGGAGGAAAAAATGGTGAAGTCACATAAGTAAATTCTTATACCAAAAAGAGTAATTGCTTAAATAACTAATATTACATCCTAACTGGTTACCTGGGCCACACAAAACCCTTTCCTAGTTAAACCTATTAGCTCCATATTTAAGAATGCTGTGATTTAAATGACAAAGTAACATAATCCAAAATATGAGGTCTGGGTGATTTTGCAATGCTATGTAAAAACTCTCTTTACGAACTGTATTGTAATATGATTTACCCTTTTAATTTCTTATTGTCTAATGGCCAGTAATAAAAGTACAATCCAGTTTACTATATGGGTGAAGTCCACAATCCTCTCTGTCAAATTATTGCAGAGGACGCTAATCAACTTGGGCTTTACCATGAAAATGACAGCCATCTAATAAAACTTATCATAAGTTTATTAAAACTTGGTTTAACCTGTTTCTCAGTAGAGCTCTTTCTTGGGTGCTAGATACAATCCAAATAACAGGGAATTCCAAAGGCATTTGGGATGAGGACAGATTTCTGCTTGGTTTTAATAAGGATGCCTGCTGGAACTCTCCTCATGTATCAAGTAAAGAGCTCTGTTTCTCCCTGCCACCTTTACCTCAAAAGGATTGGTTCTTCTAGTAGGATTTTTTATTTCAGGGTAATGAACTTATGCAGTACCTCCTTCTAGACTCTGACTTAGGATGAGAGCTTTCTTGGGGGCAAAAATCATGATGCAGTTGGGTTCTTTTTTCTGTACTTTTTGAAAGTTTCCCTATCCCTTAGAAGATGTTCTTCCTCACTTTTCTCGAGCCTTGTTACACGTTAATTTAGGCAGCTCCTGGAGTACTTAACCACTGGGTTGGCCACACATCAACATCTGAAACTAGTTTTAAACACACTTTAGGCAGCTTAAAGTTACACCACTCTAAGGCAGGTTTATCTATGATCTGAGTTACCCAGCTTGTGTTCCATTAATGTGTGGCTACGCTTCACAGATGAGCCTCCCAAGTTGCAGTCTTCCAGCATCACAGGATACAGTGTCCCCTTCCTCATCCTCCTGTTGTGTGTGGACAGATTTTACATACCCTGACCTCCATCAGTGGAGGGGAGAGGGGAGGGGTTCTGGCACAAAGCCAACTCCCCCCCCCAGCGGTCAACCCCATGCAAACAGCCTGCAGAGCACATGCCAGATAGCCAGGTTGCAGGGCATGGACAGGTCCAAGAGTGGAGTCTAAGGGACATGGGGACAGAACACAGTAGGGGAGCAGATCAGGTATTCATGACCTGTGAAGCACCTTCCCTCAGTCACCCAGGGAAGCATGGTTACCACCCACCATATCCCAATCCCAAATCTCAATTTATTAAAACATGAGACCTTTTTAAATTCACTTCCTCTTTGTTTTTTTCTTAAATTCTTCTTTTATCTCTTTTTATTTTATCCTGCAGTGGAAGACATCCTTCATTTCATACCCTTCCCCCACCTCCCATTTCATTACTCACCCCCATTCCGTCAAGTCTCTGACTTCCAGCTTTATGTTCCCACTCCCCCACCAACCCATCTCTCACACATTGCCACCTAGAGCAGACATAGAAGCCTATCCAGGCTCATCAGCCCTGTTGTGGCAACTCATAGCTGTAGCTCCTAGTCAGACCTCTGTTTGCCAGCCCTCTAGGGGCAAGTCACAGCTGTGAAGGTGGAGGAAAGTCAGACAAGGTTATTTAGCTTTAAACTGCAACTGCTCCAAAATGGACTTAGCACTAACAACGATCAACAGTTGAGCAGCTCAAGGTGCAACACGTAACAAGGCCTTTAGTGTCCAGGTCCTCGTCTACATTTTGCCCAACACTGTTATATATTTTATACTTTCCAGTTTATTCCTATACCTTACACTTAGTTCACATGTTTTCTTATGGATGTTAGACTTATAAGCGTTAAGTTTTACTCATTTATAATCTACTTCCTGTGGATTTTCTTCAAGCATCACATTGGTTTGTGCAACTCTGTCCAACCTAAAATTAATAACTATTCCGTTTCTTTCAGGTTCATAGTACATTCATCTTCCACATCAATTTTGTCCAGTGCTCTTATGATGAATTCCTCTAATGTAATGGTGCTGCTGTTATCCTCTTTAACTATGCTGCACTGATTTTGCTGGCACTTGCTGGCAGATGAGCCTAGCTAGGTGCTTGTCCAGCCTCGTTTTGAAGACCCCCAAGATAGGGGAGAGCGCCACCTCCCTTGGAAACCCATTCTAGATTCTGGCAACACTTACCGTGAAGTCCTTTCTAATGTCCAACCTAAATTTGCTCTCCATCAATGTGTGGCCATTGTTCCTAGTTAGTCTAGGGGGTGCCCTAGTGACTAAAACATCTCCTATTTCCTGTTGCCCTCCCTTGATGAATTTATAGTCAGCCACAAGATCACCTCTCAGCCTTTTCTTGTGAAGGCTGAAGAGATCTAGGTCCTTTAGTTTCTCCTCATAGTGCCTTGCCTGCAGGCCTCTGACCATATAAGTGTCCCTCCTCTGGACCCTCTCAGGATTCTCCCCATCCCTCTTAATTTGTGGCACCCAAAACTGGATGCAGTACTCCAACTGCAGCTGGACCAGTGCCAGATAGAGGGGAAGCATCACCTCCCTGGACCTGTTCATCATGCATCTGCTAATGCATAATAAAGTGCAGCTAGCCTTGTTGATCACTTCATCACATCAACAACTCAAGTTCATCTTGCAGTCAACTATAACTCCAAGATCCCTTTCTGCTGCTTTGCTGCTGAGAAGGTCATCCCTCAGCTTGTAAGTGTGTTGGTGGTTCTTTTTGCCCAGGTGCAGCACTTTGCACTTGTTTTTGTTGAAGTGCATCCTATTTAATTCTGCCCATTTTTCCAACCTGTCCGGATCTGTCTGGATCCATACCCTACCCTCTGGTGTGTTAACTTTGCCCCATAATTTGGCATCATCAGCGGAATTGGACAGGGTGCTCTCTACACTTTCATCCAAGTCACTGATGAAGACATTGAATGGCACCGGTCCAAGGACCAATCCTTGTGGGACTCCACTTCCCACATCTTTCCAGGTTGATATCGGCCCATCCACCACCCCTAAGCCAATTTGCCACACATCTGACTGTGTAATCATCTACATAACAGCCTGTCAGATTATTTATGAGAACTGAATACATTACTGTATTGAAGGCCTTCTTAAAGTCTAGGTAGATGACATCTACCTTGACTCCTGCATCTAACCATTTTGTGACTTGGTCATAAAAAGAAACAAGTTTAGTCAGGCAGGATCTACCTGCAATGAATCTGTGCTAATTTTCTTTCAGCATTATTTGCCCTGTTGGGCTCCTACAAATATGATCATTAATGATTTTTTCCAGAGTTTTCCCAAGGATAGAGGTGAGACTAATTGGCCTAGAGTTTCCTGATTCCTTTCTCCTTCCCTTGAAAACAGGGACCACGCTGGCCCTTTTCCAGTTCTCTGGAATATGACCCGAGTACCATGAGTGCTCAAACAGCCATGCCAGTGGCTGTGCTATGACACTGGCCAATTCTTTCAGCACCCTTGGCTAAAGTTCATCTGGGCCTGCTGATTTGAACACCTCCAGCCCCTCCAAGTGCTCTTTCACTAAGTCTGTATGAACAGTTGATGGGTTCATGTCCCTCCTGTGTCTCTCTATGATCCAGTTGGGAAATCTGTCTTGGTTTGTGTCTAGGAATACAGATGCAAAGAACTCATTGAAGAACTCCCTCCTGTCTGTCACCAAGTGCCCTAGTTTGTCCTATAGGGGTCTTATGATATTCTGTGCCTTCCTTTTGCTCCCTATATACCTGAAGAAGGACTTTTTGTTGTCCTTATTTTTGGTTGCCAGCCTAAGTTCTACTCCTGCTTTGGCCTTCCTAACCAATTCCCTGCAAGTGCGAGGCAGGGAGGTATACTCCTCTTTGGTAACTACCCCATGTTTCCACAGCCTCTGCAACTCTTTCTTTGCCCTTAGGCTTTACTGGACTTCCCTGTTCAGCCAAGAGGTCTTCTTGGCCCCTTTGGACCCTTTTATGTGCAATGGGATTGTCTTGTTCTCCACCCATAGTATTGCTTCTCTGAGGAATGGCCATCCTTCCTAGACCCCCATTTTGCCAATGCTTTTGAGTGTTAACACTTCACTAACTCATCTCCTCAGCACATTGATAATAGCCTTTCTGAAATCTAGCACTTCATCCCTGCTGGTTAGTTTACCCACCTTTCGCCGGATAGTAAATTCAATCTATCAATGGTCATTAACCCCTTGGTTACCTTGTACCTGCAGATTCCATACCAGGTCATCCCCTGTAGCTAACACCAAGTCCAGCAAGACATTTCCCCTAGTGGGATTGTATACCTCCTGTGTTAGGTGGAGGTCCTGTATGAAGGTTAAGAACCTATGCGAGAGGTTAGATTTGGCTGACTGCCCCTCCCAGCAGATGTCAGGGTAATTTAGGTCACCCATGACAACCATATCTCTCAACCATATGGCCTCTGAGAGCTGTTTGGAGAATTCCAGGTCTAGCTCATCCTCCTGCTGTGGTGGTCTATAGTAGACTCCCACTACCAAGTCCATTCCCCCCAACCTCCTTGTATCCTGACCCACAGCACCTTGGTTTGCCCTTCCTCTTATCCCATCTTGATTATACAGGGTGTATATTGTCCCTTAACAGAGAGAGCAACATCCCCACCCTTTTTTTCCCCCACTCTATCCCATATGTACAACCTGTAACCCTTAATGCCTACTTCCCAATCATGAGTAGGGTCCCATCAGGTTTCAGTTAGTCCAACCAGGTCAAAGTTATTGCTTGCAAGCAAGAGTTCAAGTTCCTCCTGCTCGTTCCCCATGCTTCTAGCATTAGTATAGAGACATTGAAGTCCCCCAGTGGGTGTCCTTGGTAGCCCCCTGTCCTGATATCTCTCAGGCCCCTTAGTGCTTACCTTAATGCTTACCTGGACTGATCCAGTGCATGGCTCGTGGCTTGCTGATCCTAGGTTCTCCTTATCCTTTGCTTCCCTGTCCCCCAATTAACCTAGTTTAAAGCCCTTCAGAGGAGATCTGCCAACCTGCAAGAGAAAAGACTCTTACCTTTAGAAGAGAGATGAAGACCATCTCATCTCAGGATGCCTCTCTCATGGAAGTGTGGATCACGGTTGTAGAAGCGAAAACCCCCATGCTGGAATCAACTCCAGAGCCAGAGGTTGGCTTCCCTAATGCAGGCATTGTGATGCTGACAGCAACCACAGACCAGAAAAATGAACAAGAAGACCACCTGTGCTCCCAATGTCCTAAGCCTGGCCCCCAGAGCCCTGTAGTCACTCATGACATGGTCCAGACTACTCCTGGCCACATCATTCATGCCCACATGGACAAGGACCTGGATAGTAATCAGAGGGCTGGATGAGGTCGTGAATCCTTGCCATGATGTCCTGGATCCTGGCTCTGGGTAGGCAGCAAACCTCTCATGTCGCGGGATCTGGTCAACAGATAGGCCCCTCCATGCCTTTGTTAAGTTAGTGTATTTTCTTGGGTTGTTTTATTCCTAGAATCCTGTTTTGTTCACTTTGACAGAGGTCTGGAGTCTGACAGAAGTGTGTTCTATTCACTGTATGAATTCTAACTTGTCTGCATTGGATAATAAGAGGCTCTTTTCAACATGATAGTTTCCAAGTGGCTCTCAGTCTCCTAAAGGTCCAGTCTCTCCTTAAGGCATTTTTTGCCTGTATTTAACTTCAACCTAAAAGCAATGTGACAATTCAGTAGAATCTCAGTGTTCAGAACAGGCTATTGCACTTCTTGATCCATTAATAGATGGCTAAAATAATCCTTAGGTAGGCCAAGAAGGGATTTATCTTAATTCTTTGTCAGATGAATTGAAGGAAGATTATATGCAATATACAAATATGGTGGGTTTCTCATTAGATGATCAATGCAGTTTTATTGATTATGAGTATCACCAACATGCTTTATAGTTATGCATTATTGTCTCCCCATTCCTCCCCCTCCAAAAAAAGTATAAAAGTAGTGAGAAAGAAACCATGACTTTTGCATGTTATGCATCTCCACACAGGAAAAGAGCTCAGGGAAAGCAACCAAGCAAGATCTTAATAGTCAGGTGCAATAGCTGTTTTTAACATTATATAAGAACTTTCATTTAGAGTAAGCAGCAATGCAGGTCCAATATGTAGTAATCATTTGAGGGCTGAACCAATCAGAGCTAAAAATTGGGGGAAGAAGGTTTAGAGATAAAAGGTGTTATAAAATTCATCAGGTGATCTACAATAAATTGAGAGATGTGTTTGCTATCAGGATTGGGTTGAAAGAATTGGAGCACTATGGGTATAGTTGGAAGCTATTTCACCTTGCCTCACTAATGTATCCTTCCATTAGAATGTTTCACCTACAATCATGTGTTAAGAATGAGAAGGTGAGCAAGAAGGCAAATAGCTGTGACCCACCCCTCCAGCCCATAAACTGCACAGCCTATGGAACTGACAATTAGCTATTAGTTAGTTATTCTACACCAGTATTTCATTCGTTTTAGAGCGAGTAGGATAGAGCTCTGTGGAGTGAGGGTCTATAAATTGTTACTTGACTTGACTTAGTTAATTGGGGAAAACAAGATAACACCTTGTTGAATGAGAGCCTTATATAATCTAAAGAATGAGTGTTTTATATGCTGATCATGCTTCTAGCTGTAAGAATATCTCAGACTTTTGTTTACAGAAGAGACTGCAAAGTTTGGAAAAGAACAAAGGTGCTACTATTCTTTTTGAGCTCTGCTGTATCCAGAGGACATACACTATATATATTATAGTCTCCCTGCAGAGACGGAAGGAGTGTACATTTACATTTAAGTGCTATCAACTTCCTATTAAAAAAATTGATCTGTGAAAGAAAGCAGGTGAATGCATGTATTAAGGCAGGGGTGGTGAATGTGGGTCAGAAGTGGCACAGGCAGCTACTGTGTATGGCATGCAACAGATTGGGGAAGGGACAGCTAGTGCACTGCAGATAGGCAAGGAAGAAGAAAGCAAAGCAGCAGACTGATTAGGCCAAGGGGATTAGGATGGCACCGTGGAGAGTGTAGGGCTAATTTGGGGCCTGCCTGATAAAAAGATTGGCCCACACTGTACTAAGGTATAGAAATACAAATACTATGTTGGAACCTGCATTTAAATATCTGCTTTCATGAATCATAATAATGATTATGATCAAAGTAGAGTCGTTTGTACAAAGAACCAACATATATACTACCTAATAACTTTTGTTTAAAAAAAATCCATAAGCATTTCAAAAAGCTTTTTGCAATGTTTTAGTGTGCATTAAATGTCTGTTTACTAAGAAAATTATGGTATGCTTATCTGAGAAGCTGAGAATTAGGTATCAAATTTATCAAACACTCACAAAGTTTCATATTTTAATCATGAATTAGCAGGCTCTCCTTTTGTAATAATTGTAAATACTGCACCATGTATTTAGCCTACTTTCTTATTTCAGTGGCCAGATGCACTTTTCACATCTCAAAGAATATGACAGGCAGCTTAGGGCTTACCCTTGAACAAACCATGGACATTTGTGGATTAAGAGATAGAACCATTTATAGCACAATCTAATTAATTTACATTTTTAAAAGAATAACTAAATGGTCTGGAAAATGAGAAAGCTTTCAGAATGTTTATCTAGTTCCATCTATGTATTGTACTAAAATGCAGGTTGAATTTCTCAACACATGACTTATTAGCTTCATTATTATGATTCATGATCTATTATAAACAAAAATTTGTTTCTTCATAACAGTGATACATCTGATAAAAAATAGAAAGATTTTTTTTTCCATTTATGTTTTTTTCATTTTCATTTTTTTCATCTAAATTTAGAATCCATTTAGATTCCATCAATGACATTTTTCTAGGTCTGCCAGTTCACATGCAAAATGTCCTTCAAAGGTCAAAAAGGGGTGAGAGAGACTCATCTCTCACTGACTTTCAAAGGGTTTTGGCAACTATGTCTGTTTTCTACCAATCAAATTGGTTATTATGAATTATAAAAACCTCTAAATTATGAAGTCATTCCTAATCAAAACTTGGTTTGAAAAGCAATTGGTGGTGATAGGACTGAGTAGGGTCCTATCAGGTTTCAGTTAGTTCAACCAGGTCAAAGTTGTTGCTTGCAAGCAGGAGTTCACGTTCCTCCTGCTTGTTCCCCATGCTCCTAGCATTAGTGTAGAGACATTTAAGTCCCCCAATGGGTGTCCTTGGTAGCCCCCTGTCCTGATGTCTATGAGGCCCCTTAGTGCTTACCTTAATGCTTACCTGGACTGATCCAGTGCATTGCTTGTGGCTTGCTGATCCTAGGTTCTCCTTATCCTTTGCTTCCCTGTCCCCCAATTAACCTAGTTTAAAGCCCTTCAGAGGAGATCTGCCAACCTGCAAGAGAAAAGACTCTTACCTTTAGAAGAGAGGCCTCTGTCATGGAAGTGTGGATCATGGTTGTAGAAGCCAAAACCCCCATGCTGGCACCAACTCCAGAGCCAGAGGCTGACTTCCCTGATGCAGGCATCCTGATGCTGACAGCAACCACCGACCAGAAAAATGAACAAGAAGACCACCTGTGCCCCTGATTTCCTAAGCCTGGCCCCAGAGCCCTGTAGTCACTCATGACATGGTACAAACTACTCCTGGCCACATCATTCATGCCCACATGGACAAGGACCTGGATAGTAATCAGAGGGCTGGATGAGGTCATGAATCCTTGCTATGATGTCCTGGATCCTGGCTCTGGGTAGGCAACAAACCTCTCGTGTCGTGGGATCTGGTTGACAGACAGGCCCCTCCATGCCTTTGTTAAGTCAGTGGATTTTCTTGGGTTGTTGAGAGGGGAAGGTGTGGGAGATATGGCAAACTACTAACAGGAGCAATATCAGAATTTCTCTTTATTTATTGGGTATTTTCATGGTAGCTTCAGCAAAGCAGGTATCTCAGGATGACACTGATCTTGGTACTATCTTAGATATGAATGGAAGGAACAGTTACACTCTTCTAAACTGCAGAGACTTTCCTCAGTGCTGCTGAACATGGTGCAAACTATTTTGTTTGTCTTTTTGTATCTCACAGTAAGTGAGGCAAAACCTCAATATTTTACTCCTTGTTTCAGTCATGCAATTAATTGCAGTTTATCTTCATTTTCTTTGGCTTAAAAAAAGACACATAAGAGAGTTACACTGGATCATCTGACATCTGCTCCTAAATAGAAGTGCTCCCCTTTTAAAATTATCTAATTGTACATCTGTCCATATTCTTATTGTGTGAATATTACTCAGTAATGACTATTCATCAAGTACTAGATTCTGGCTCTGAGTCGCAATACTGTTTGGAGTCTCATTGAATAACTGTATTCCACACTTTACCTATTGTTGGAAAGGTTGTAAGAAGCCCGTAACTCCATATTTGCTCATATGTCCCAAATAAGATATGCACCTTGTTTTTTGGATTGCAGGATTGCAGATTTATAGCCACATAGGTAGAGACTCATCTTCAGCTCATTCATTGCCCCCTCACTTTTTCTGCTACTATTTTAACCTTTTCATAGCTGAACTGTCAACAATTCTTGACTGCTCAGCCAAAAGCTGAAAAAGTAGCTACTGTTGAAGATTGGCCCCATGGGGGACATGAAAAGAACTAAAACAATTGGAAAAGAGCTAAAAGCAGTTTACAGGGCTTGAAATAGGAGAAGAGAGACCAGGAGTAGCAAATAAACAACAAAATTGCCAAAGATTGCTTGATTAGTGGAACATCAAGACAATTTAAAAAGAGAGAGTGTTGTTAACATATGTGGAGTGAAGAGCAATTAGCAAGAATCAAGTGAACAATTAATGAACAATTAAGTCAACTGACTCTTTCAGTACTGCCTGCCTGGCAGCTGGTTTTAAACTTTTGGTGTAGCAAGGTGAGACTGCATTGTTGCATCTCCCCAGGATTTGCTCCTGCTGTACTGCACCCCTCTCTCCATGCAGCTGCTGTATGAAAAGGAAGGAAAAGAAGCAGCAGCCATCCTACAGTGTCTCCATGCTTCTATTCTTGGTAGCAAAATCCATGTCACCATGTAAGACACACAACCCAATTTTGCAAAGCTAAGTTTTGGGGGAACAGTATGTGTGGCATACAGTAAATGCAGTAATAATGATAAATTTAATAAATCCATAAGAATAAATCTAATAAAGCATCAGTAAATGTGTTACTCTGAATGAAAGTTATTGACAGAAAATTAAATACTTAATAGTGAATGAATGGGCTTCCATATTTATTTTGTTTTTATATTTTTATAACTTAATTTATTTACTGAGTCTCCTAGACATGAGGAAATCATAATGGTCAACCCTGCCCGTGTCTGGCACAACAATGCATTTTGCTTCACTGTCCCATTTTAACAGAAAAATACTAATCCCACTGAAATCAAATTAAGTCTTTCCACTGGTTAACCTATGTTAACCTTATCAGGGTATAATTGACCAAATGAAAGTTAGTTACTCATCTCATACTCAGGGTCACATATACCAAGCACATGGAAATTCACATGCTGAAAAAACAATTTTTGTTTTGTCTCTTGAATTTCTGTGTTCCTTTGTGGAACAGTATTGCAAGAGTAGATACTAATACCACCACATGGACTAAGTACAAGTGTAATAACTGAAATGCTAGGACAGTTGTTATTTATATACACAAATACTAAATGACTGTGCAGTAACAGGGGTTACTATGCAGTAGCATTGCTGAATGGCTTTTAGGTGATGCTGACTGCACGGTAGCTTGTTACTATTGTGCAGTAGCATTACGTCATGCTTTGTGCCATGTGACGCTACTGCACAGTAGTAATGAGCTACTGCACAGTCAGCATCTCATTTAGATGTGGCCAGCATGTAAGGTAAGATAGTGCATTAACACCTCACACTCACTAGGAAGTTATTTGGTAATGAACAGTGGATCTAATGTTTCCATGCCTGATATTTTCCATCAGTAGTTAATCTATGATTCTAATCCTCTATACAAGTTTCTATTGGAGGCAGTTCAATATGTTGGTTATCTTATTGTCCCCACACCATCATAATATTTTGAGCATAGCAGATGCTTAATTTTGATTCCCTCTCCTTGAAGTTTCTGGGAGTTCTAGAGAGTTCCCACTCACCTATGTGTGCTGGGTTTTCCCTTGCTGATCACTTCCACACTGCCATGAAGAAACTCACAATGTTTGTCTCTACCATCATACTAGATGGCAGTATTTATTCTTGTTTGTGTGAACAGAGACCCTGAGTTTCAAACTCTTATCCAGAAACAAATTTATTTATAAAATAGCACATTTATCAGGTGGTTTATTAGCTTGGACTGTCAGTATTTGCTGCAAGACAGGACTACAGAATTATTCTAGTATCTTTAAACCCAGGTTTTTGTAATTGTAAGAGAAATATGCTTGTAAATCAATGGAAGGGGTCTGGGTAAAAAGCATCAGGAACTGAAAATTATCATTTATAAAAAAAAAGGTTGATATAAATTGGCAGTACTGAAACTTTGTGAGATGATTCACATTTTGGAATGTTAAAATCTCTACTTACTATCTATTGAGATTTTGAGTAAAGGAAATAGTGAGTCACATTTTACATTACAGCCACCATTACCTGTGTTAGAGATATCAAGGACTCAGAGTGACAGGATCTTTAATGCATATGGATCAATATGCTAACAAATAAAGCAACAAAAGTTACAATGCTGATTGTCTATTACAGACCATTGAATTCAACCAGAGAGTAATTGATGTTAGTCCTTAAGCCCCTATCTGTAGTGTGAAGAAAGAAACAAATTGTATTTTGGGGGACATCAACTTCAAGCAACTAAGGAAAAAAAAGAATGCACATTTCTAAATGTTACAGACAATAATTTTCTAAAATAAAATGGTATTTTTAGTTACCTGGCAGGAAGCAACTGTTTTGGACCACATTATGCCAGATAAATATGAATTGATTACTAAAAGGGAAGTAGGTAGTTACCTAGGGACTATAGTGATCATGACCTGATTACAATGAAAACAGAAAAATAGAGGGAAGTCCCAACTAATTATGCACATGCTTGCTGCTTCAAAAAAACTAATTTCCCAAATCTGAAGATAATTATGACCAAAATTGATTAGAATAAAACAAAAGAAAAATTGAATGGAAATGGGAGCTTTTCAAGGAGAACTCACCAGATGCCAAAAACCCAAGAGGCAATTTGACAATAAGAAACAATCCTGGTTCAATGTCTAACTGAAGCAATCAACTAAAAATAAAATATAATAAAAATTAAATAAAATAAAAATGCCCACGTACATAAAACAAGCAAACACAATATATAACAGATAGAAGAAAGCGGGGAATGGACAATCATTAATATAGATTAGAAGTTGTGACACAACCTTTTTAAGAGTAAGTTAAACTATCAAGAAAAACATCCAGGGCTAAAGACCATAAGCAGGAAATGTTTAAGTATATCAAGATCACAAGAAACCCTAGCCTTAGGTCGATTTCTAGGAGGATATTTTAAAATTATTAATGGCAACAGAGATAAAAGGTAGAAATAGATTTTATAGATTTCATAGATTTTTAGGGTCAGAAGGGACCTTAGTAGATCATTGAGTCTGACTCCCTGCCCTGGCAGGAAAGAGCACTGGGGTCAAATGACCCCAGTTAGGTGCATGTCTAGTCTCCTACTGAAGACCCCCAAGGTAGGGGAGAGTACCAATTCCATTGGAAGCCCATTCCAGATTTTGGCAACCCTCACTGTAAAGAAATTTTTCCTAATGTCTAACTGAAATCTGCTCTCCATCAGTTTATTCTCATTGTTCCTAGTAACCGTAAGGGGCACCCTGATAAACAGAGTATCCCTTATTTCTTGCTGCCCCCCAGTGATGAATTTGTAGACAGCTACAAGATCCCCTCTCAGCCTTCTTCTGTGGAAGCTGAAGAGATTCAGGTCCTTCAATTTCTCCTCATAGGATCTAACCTGTAGGTCCATAACCATATGAGTAGCCCTCCTCTGAACCCTCTCAAAGTTATCCACTTCCCTCTTGAAGTGCGGTGCCCAGAACTGGACGCAATACTCCAGCTGTGGTTTTGCCAATGCCACATAGAAGAGAAGTATCACCTCCTTAGACCTGTTGACGATGCACCTTCTAATGCATAAAAGAGTTTGGCTGGCTTTACTTATCACTTCATCATATTGATGACTCATGCTCATTTTGCAGTCAACTATGACTCGGAGATCCCTCTCTGCTGCTGTGCTGCTTCAAAAGTCACTTCCCAGTCTGTAGGTGTGTTGGTGATTCTTTCTCCCTAGATGTAGCACTTTGCACTTATCCTTGTTACACTGCATCCTATTCTGTTCTGCCCACATTTTCAACCTAGCCAAATCTGCTTGAATCCACTTCCTGACCTTCAGCATGTTTACTTTGCTCCATAATTTGGTGTTGTCTGCAAATTTGAACAGAGGGCTTTCCACACCCTCATCCAAGTCACTGATGAAGATATTGAACAATGCTGGTCCAAGGACTGAACCCTGGGGAACTCCACTGCCCACATTTTTCCAAGATGAAAATGACCCATCCACCACCATCCTCTGTGTGCACCCAATAAGGCAATTCTCCACCCACATGACATGTAGTAATGTATGCCACAATTGCCTAATTTATTTATAAGAATGGGATGCAACACTGTATCAAAGGCTGTGGCAATGCACCTTTGGGTGCCTGCCACTTTAAAAGAAGAGACAGGCAGCTACTAGGTGTCTGATGAGGACACCCATTTTGGAACACTAGACATACAAAGGCTGCAGTTTTCTGCTGCCATCTCAGGAAGAAACATCACCTGACTTGGTGGCATGGAAGATGTAGAGGTAAGAGCAGGAGGCTCTTGGTCCTGGGCATGACCTAAAACTGTACCTTGCTAGGGAAGGGTGGCCTCGTGGGGCTCCAAGTGGCAGGGGAGCCTCCAGGAAATGCCAAGTCAGTTACTTCCCTGGTGAAAGGCATGGGGGAGTTATGAGGGGCCAGGTTACCTCCGTGGTGAAAGTTGGGGGAGTTGTGGGGGGCCAGGTATGCCCACATGTAGGAGCCTGAGTTCAGCAGGGATGCAGATCCCAGAAACCCCAGAGGAGGTACTGTGTAGAGCATTGGGATGCCCCACACAGAGTATGGCTGAAGTGGGAGTATGCTTGAAGAGCTGTGCATGTGAGGGGGCTGAGTAGGGCTGAAGTGAGAGTAAGCCTGAAGGACAATCCTAGAGGTGCGCTGAGTAGGGCCAAATGGAAGTAAGCCTGAAGACCAGCATAAGGGCCAGCCCCATGAGAAGTTGGATGCAAGCATGATACAGAGATTCCAGGACAAGGACTTTGGACCAGGTTTGCTCTGGTCTCAGACTGGGGAGTAAAATTAATTCGGATGCCACCTGCAGGGCATGGGCTGTGGTGGAGGGGAGGTTTGGAGCTGCAGCTAGTGCCCCTGGCATTGGGGCAGGAAATGGGCAGTCTCACGCATTATACCACCAGTTTATGGGAACAGCAAAGTCGTGGCAGGTAAGACTGGGTGGACTGCCCCCACAGAGACAGATGCCCCTTGTCACAAAGGCCTTTTTAAAACACAAGTAAATGACATCTATCTCAACTCCTGCATCTAAGCATTTTGTAACCTGGTCATGAAAAGAAACAAGGTTAGTCAGGCAGGATCTACCTGCTGTGAAGCTATGCTGGTTGCCCTTCAGCATTATTTTTCCTACTGGACTCCCACTAATGTGATCTTTAATAATTTTTTCAAAGGTTTTCCCAAAGACAGAGGTGAGGCAAACCGGCCTATAGTTATACTAAACATTCAGGCCTAAATGTTCAGTAACTATTTTTAGTCAGTTTTTGGATTTTTTTAAATTTATATCACATAAAGTTATTAAGTATTTTCCTGTCTGTTTATAACTAAGAAGGATGTTAGGCACTTTTAAATAGGCAGGACAATTACTTGCATCCAAGAACCTGGAAGGTACTGTTTGAGCAAATCCCTCATCCATGAGGTTAGTGTTTAATAGATCTTTAAATACAATAACAGGACAAGTTATAGGACTGGAAAATTCCTAATGTATGGCAACACTGAAAAGGGGCAAGTGGGAAGGCCACAATAACAATAGGCTGGATTGTTACCAGTCATATAAGCCCTGGGCAATATAATGCAGAAGTTAATAAGGAATTTGATTAAAACAAACTTAATTTAATTTTTTTAAATGACATTACAAATTTGGTTGACAAAGATAATGGTTTATATGTAGTGTGTTTAGAACCTCTTCTAAGTCATTTGATCTGTGTAAGGATCTCTACAAAATAGAGGAGGTAACCTGGAAAACAGTGACGCCAAAAAAATGGGCAAACAACTTAACATGGGTTCCCAGTGCACTGTTATGGCTAAAAAGATTTTGAACATGATCCTTGGACATATTAACAGGTGGGTAATAGCCAAAAATGTGGAGGTGAATTTTCCCTACTTATGTATTACAGATGAGACCAATACTGGAACTCTGTGAAAAGTTCTAATGTCTACATTTTAAAAAGAAAAAATGGAAAGAATGAAGGACTGAGAGAAAAATAGATGAGGGCTGGAAAAAAAAAAGATTTACAGTGAAAAACTTAAAGTTCTCAGTTTGAATACCTTATCGAAAAGATTGAAAGGTGACTTGATGCTCACATGACTGGCTAAAACCCACAGCAAGATAATTTCAAAATAGAAACTACAGTGAGGTTAATTAACCACTGAAATAAACTATGAAGGAAAGCACTGGTTTATCTATCTGTTGGAGGCATAATTTACCCTAACTGTTGATAGTACACTCCTTTAGTACTTAAGTCATTGAGAGAAGTATAACTGTTGCTTACATTACCAAAGAAACATGGACTAGATTTGCTGCCTCATTTCCTAAGGAAGTTCAGGAGGAGTCAGATGAAGATGTTTCAAAACATGGCAGCTTCTGTAACTTGTGTATGTACTGCCTGCCAGCCTCAAGCTGTTTTCACAATGGGAGGGGGGAAAGGGAGTGGAGGGATCTTTTTTTAGCCACAGCACATGGAGCACGTGTACCAGAGCTCGCTTGAGGTGGGGGGCCTCCAATACGCCCAACCTCACAGTACACCAACTCCACCCTCCACCACTGACTCGGGAGCCCCAAGAACAAGCTCACTCTCCTCTTCCCCCCCCCCATTCTAAAACAGACTGAGAGAGAAGCGGGACCTTTGCTAGGGGAAACTCGCTGTAGGCTGGCAACCAGCAGCTAGATTCCCCTCCCTCCCAGAACCAACAACAAACTTCTGTTTGGTCTGGGGCAGTGTTGTAACTCAGATTGCTTCCTGCAAAGTGTTCTAAGTTAAAGCAGGGAGCTGCACTTCTGCTTGCACCCCTAATATCTATTATAGGTTTATTAATATTTAGTTATGTTTAAGATTGGCTTCATTTCTTTTAAATGAATTTTACTCGTTAAGAAAAATGTTAATGTGTATGAGTAAGTGAATGAGGGAGGTAAATGAATGATGCACTGTCTTAATGAGAATGTTTGCTATCATGGATGCTAATACAGAAAATGGATTATACCTCCAACTTTTGCTAGCATAGGGTTTAAGTCTTGCCAGTGAGCATAAAATTATGATTACTGATGATGAAGTGTATGGCTGAGACCATAAAAAGACTTTGGTCTGTTTTTGAATGATATAACATTTTAATTATAAAATACATTAATTATGTTTAGATGAAATACTAAAAGCAGCAAAATAGCTAAATAATAAAGAATTGCATATTTAAGGAACTATCAGAGAATTAAATTATGATTGTAAATTACCCCATAAAGAATGTATAATTATTTCATTTCATAATTTCTATCTGAAAATATGCACCCCAAATATATACCCCAACTTTTTTTATTTGCATCAGAAGTCATGAATACAAAGATAAGAGGTAAAAAAAGATTACCTGTGAAGAAGCATGTGATATCATTAGTTGGCACAGACTGCACATTGTGCCAGTCTAAGAAGGGAAGGGGGAAACCTTTTTTAGGGACACAACTGGTAAATGGATAGTAGTATGCAGGAAAGGACAGAAAACTTGACAGAACCTTTTATTTCCCACCCATAAACGATGCAGCAATTACAGCACAGCTATTTTGAGCCTCCACACAGTGAGAATGATTTGGTACTGCTGCCAGTCAGTATTTTATCTCATCCATGAAGCAGGTGGGATACCACAAAGAATAGAGCCATTCTTAAAAACTCTGTACCCTCTATGTCTATTTTTGGTGTTATACACTTTCCTCTTTTGGTAGCTTGAAATACATTTAACATCTAGCCTCATGATTCATTAAGGTCACTACAAAACAAGAAGGGATTATGGATGTAAAACCAAATTAATTAATAAATAGTTTTTCTTAAAAAAATACCCAAGGGTTCATACAAACCCTTTGTATCAATGGTCACACTATTTTGTTTGTATAGAGCCTTATCAATGGTATGGGAGGGCTGTTTCTTCTATGCCTGTTCATTTGTTTCCCATCTTAAACTTTGTCTCTCGTTTCATCTGCTTTCATTTTTCATGTTCTTTCTAGCTCCCTTCTTCCAGACCAACACTTTCAATTTTATAACTATTCACTTTTATAATATCTCTTAACAAAATTTTATTGTACTTTTTCGTCAAATCATATTCTTATTAGAGAATGAATTGTGAACAATTGTATGCATCTGAACTTCCTTTTTCTCAGCAATATCACAGGCTTCCCAGCATTACAGTTAAAAAAGAGAGATAAGGAAAAATAACTATTATTTGTAGAAATATGAAACAATGAAAACTGTTTTTAGATTGATTATTAGAAGCTCAGCTAATAATGTCAGGTATAATAGAAGATGGTGACTTAGTATTCATGTTCTGATTTTTCAGTGCCATCATCCTGAGATAATTGTGAAAGTATATGACTTTTTGTGTATTGAAAAATAAAATGAGCCATTTGCTTTCAGGAAAAATTAAGAACTGCATTAACTGGTAGAATCACAAACTGTTTGGATGACACAGGTAGAGATGATAAAAACAGAGTACTTAGACTTTCAGTAGTGAAATATGCTACCAGCACACAACCACTGAGGGACTGATGCATTTATATTGCTTTTAGACTGTGAAATAATCACTTCTAGAGAAACATGGGGTATAAGCCTGGAAGAGGTACTTCTTGGGTCACCAAATCCAGTCCTGTGCTATCATAGGCAAACACATTTTACAATCCCTTATATGAATGTATCAAGCATCACTTTGATACTAAGTAGGTATTGTTCCTTTTGGAAGGCAGTTCCAGAATCTTACTCTTCCAACAATTAAAACCTCCTTTCTAGGCTAGGGATAGACATTCAAAAAGCCTGAGCCGCAATTGGTTCAATCTTTGCACGTTAGTCCAACCTGGCTAGACTAAATCACTTTGTAACTGTACAGACATTCCAGAAATGCAGGCACATGCCTGCAGTGGCTCAGGGTAGAAGCCAGGGGGGTGCTAGAGCAGCCCTCCCTTCACTTGCACAGGGTTGAGCTGGGGGAGTGGCAAGGGGCATGGCCAGACCAGGGCAGGACTCCTGATTAGCTCAGCAGGGATTTGATAACAGCATTTATCACTGCTAACTCAGTGTTTATCACCCCATTAAGAAAACAACAGAGGGATATTACCTTTGATTCTACCTGTTAACTCAGCATGGACAATGCCACAGCATGTGGTCTGCTAGTTACTACACAGATAGCATTCAGCAAGGCAGAGGGGAGGGGGGAATTCCTATTTAGCAGGGAATGGTGAGGGGCAGGCAGGAAGCAACCCGCAGTCTCTGCCAGAGCTGCAGGCAGGGAGTAGAGGAGAGGGGGCAGCCCTGCTGTGGAGCAGAGAACCCTGCCCAGCCCAGAGAGCATGCTGGGATGCTGGAGGTATCTGGTTTATCTTAAAGCAGCAAAGGGTCTGGGATAGACATTACATAAACTGTTTTGACCCATATCAGTTAAGCCTGATACTACAGTCAACCATGTTTATCTCAAACTGGTTTCAGCCATTTTCAAACTTGTTTATGCACACACAACATCTGTTCTGTTACAGGTTTAAACCAGTTTCTGATTGCTTAAACCAATTTATGTATAATGTTTGTCCCTAGCCCTAATGTTGAGCCAACATATATTTATGGACAGTGTTTACCCATTTTTACTTCTACCAAATATTTTTAAAAATGGAAATCTTCTCCCTAAACAAGTCTAAACAAGTGTAAGCTCTTTGTTACCTTGATCTTCAGCTTCAGGATTGTAGTAGCTACACTGGTAATTACAAACCCAGACCAAGCAAGAAGAAAATGGAAGATCTGTTACTAAGTAGGGGGTGCTGCCAGGTCCTAGAGCAGGTCCATGACTCCGGACTTCAGGGGGAAGGAAGGACAATAGGAAGGAGTTGTATCATAATATTGAAATTATGCAAGTTTTTTGTAATGTACCAAACAACAAAAATACTTCACATCTGCTATAAAGAACTGACATGTAGGCCTTTCTCAATCTAAGAAAGACATTTATTACATCCTACCATCCAGCCACTTCCTCCTCCTAACCCTCTCCCCCAACCACAAGTCTCTTGAGCATGTAATCTATGAAAGAAGTCCCTGGAACAGGGCTCCCCATGTTTGGGCAGGGCTGGAAAGCAGCCTGTCCCACCGTTCTTGCCCAGGAGGACAATGGTCTCCCTGTGGGAAGTGGGACTGACAAAACTCAAGGGTGTCATAGCTGGATACCAAGCAGTTTTTGACCCTGTGAATAAACTCCCTATTCCAGCATTATAACTCATCTTCATAGTGGCATGGGTGACCATCTGTTGACCTTATTCTTGGGCTTTAGAAGTACATTCCTGGGCCTGGGTGGTTTGTTCAAGTACCACAGCAATGTAAAAACAAGCAGTCACCAACCTGTCCATTCCAACTGCCCACACTGAGGGCTAGATTTCATTTCACCAGCTCTGCCTATGTACATATCTCTGGCCAACCACCCTGAATCCAGCATCTTGGGCTCCACAACCGGGCCTCTCACACACAAATGCAGAGTCTGCAGACATCGAGGGATCTATGACAAGTTCTCTGTCTGGATCCCTTCCCCTGCCCGGGGCCAGAACCCACGCAGCTGGCACTGACCATGCTCTGGAACACCTGCATTCCAGTGCCCAGCTGGAAAAACCAGGCACCTGGGTTCCATCTCCCTGATGGGGGGACTGGAGCAACTGGGGATCTAAGCAGCTGGGACCAGAGGGATGAGCTTCTCCAGTGCTCCAGTAGAAGCAGAGATGGAGTGGGAGCAGGGTTGCTAGGAAGAATTTTTGTTTTCCACTGTGCCTTATCAGATGCAGTGCTCATAAGTAGGTGCTCTGCCAAACAATACCTGGAGGCAAACCAACAGAAACCCAGAGTTGCAACTGCTGGCTACACCTCAGCTGTGGGGCTCTCAGGGTCTGTTTGAGTGCCATTTTGTGTAAAGTGTTTCCATGTCAACAAGCTGGCCTCTCTCAGGAAAGCAATATGTATGAACTTAGTTATCAATTAATCAGATTTATGGTCCCACTCAATGTAACACAGTCTGATAAGCCCTCAACAGCAATAGGAGGTAATAGCCTTGGCACCTCTGCCTCTTTCCAGGTAAGTGGTGCAGGGGTTGGGCGGGGGCAGGAGGTGTTTGAGAGTCACAAGGTCAGCGGAGAGCATCAATAAATCAGTATTGTCATTCTTCCACCTGGAAAGTCATCAAACCAAGAGTACACTGAATATCAGAGTAGGCCACTGTATTCTTCCTCATGAGCATATCCCAGCTTATCAAGGAGTCACAATACACTATTCCTTCACCTATAAACACCACATTCAGAAGGTCAGAACTGAAGTCTCTGCCTAAATGTTTAGCCAGCATGACATGGGGTGCCATCTTCAGAGTTTTCAGAACCAGCACACCTGAATTGGTATACACCCCAGAGGATTACTGTGCCCCTGTATGGTCCAGAAGTTGTCACACTAAAAAGCTCAACATTATACTTAACAGTTCACAAAGACCCATAACAGGCTGCACAACTTACACACACATGTATTCCCTGCACTCTAGGGCATTAGACCAAGTGACATAAGAAAACCAAACCTAACAGCTACCCTACTGCCAGTTTCTGGGCCCATGGAGAACCCATGGTAGGGTGGGATGAATGAAAATGAAATAATCATTCAGAAAAAACTAGTCTGAAATCTATTCCTAAAGCATTTTATACCAACACCAAATGAGTCCCCCTTTGGGGATGACCTTGATAAGAAGCGTAGGTCAAGCTGAACAGATTCATATCTGGATATGGACACTTCAAAAGAACACTGTACAAGATGAACTTCTTGAACAACCACCTGTGCAAATGCGGTGTCCTGCAAACAGCACAGCACTTAATTGAAAGCTGCAATCTTTACAAATGCCCAAACAGAGTAATTGGAATCTGCACCCTGAACAATACTACTAAACAGTGGCTCATATCTGGCCAGAGGGAACAAGGGGTAAAGAGGGGTTGGAAACATGGGCTTTGCCACCTCTGGTCACTGAGAGCCCAGGGGCGGGGATATCCCGGTACTCAGGCAGACCACAATCTCTGGCCAAGGCTACAGCACCCCTGGAAATGTGGGGGAAAGGGGTGGGGGGGGGAGCAGGGTGGTGAGTTCCACATGGGTTCCCGCCAGAATGCAACCTAACATGAGTCACAATGTGATCTGGTACAGATGTCACTCTATGCTACAGCTCCGAAATCTGATAGCACAACCATCCAGACTTAACTTAGAGGAGGATTCACTATTTTTATAGCACTATGTGCCCCTACCATCTACAGCTGTTCAGTTACGGCTGTAGAGTGCTTTTTGCATGTTTGTGGCACATCAGCATAACATTTGTACCTGGTCTACATCAGCTTCATTAAATACTAGGCAGGTGGGCTTCACTGCACTCCACCTAGCTCAGTGGCTGTCCTCTGTGGTGATCTTTACACCAAGTTATATGCTTGAGTCAGTGCAGAGACATCCTCACACTTCATCATCTCTGTTAGGTAAATCCTCAGCCTGCTTTTTCTCCCTGCACAGGCTCTTCATGGAAGGGCAACTGGCAGCATTGACAATCCTGCTTGCTTGGAAATAAACTGTTTACTAGGAGGTAAATTCTTTTTCTACTTGTTAACCTTGCTGGGAGCATATTGCCTCCCAATATCCAAATTCCTAAAGTGGTAGCTTCATAAGTAGCAGTGGAGGGATTGTAGTTAGACACGGTATATAAATGAAACTGTTTATCTTAGTACTTTCCATTTTCACAGAGGGAATGGGAAGGAGTGGACAGCTGTTTCTACCCAAAGTTTTAGATCATAGGGTATGCACCAACCTAATAATTTAAGTCTTACAATACATCTCTATTTTTTGTACCAAGTCTTAACTTTTTTTACAGAATAGGAAACTAAGGTTCTAAAGGATTAAGTGGTATACATAAGGCCACAAAAAAGGCCTTACCTTAATTAGCAGGTCATCAGACTACCAAATTAGGACCAAAAAAAGTATCTTAGAAGTGGTAAATAAAGGATAGGAATGGTTGTTTTTTAAGGTGAGGTGGAATTCACTCCACATATAGATCCAACTGATGCAAAATTCAGGAGAGGCTTCCTGATTTTGCTATTGCCCTTTACAAATATCAAGCCTAACTTCTGGAAAGGGCATTTCTAGAACTGCTTTCACAGTATTCACCCTTCTTACAGTTTAATAAATAGATGCGTTGAACAATTATGGATGGTTAGAAGTTTTGTAAATTTGTCAAAATTGAAGCAAGGTGGCTCAAATCTGATGAAGGCACAACAGAATTCAGGAAAGCTTTCCTTGGAATCCATGCAAGGTGATGCAACACTCAGTGTTCCAGTCTTCTGGTTCTCTACAGCATCCAGTCTATTGCACATGTTACCTAATGGATGGCTGGGAAATGGGACTCAGTCTTGCTGTCTCCCAGACTCTGAGGATCCCAATTCTTCCTCAACCCACCAAGAGAAACCACAACTTTGAAGCCACTGGAACCAAACTGCAAGGTCAAAATCCAAAAAAGGTGCCATGTACTTCTAAGATCTGACTCTTGGCAAGCCTGCCAAGCAAACTGCCTCTGACTTAGGAGCTCCTAAGTGGTGAGTTGTCCCACAGCCAGAGCTCCAATTACTTTTGAAGAGCACTTCTAAACTTTACATTTCTGTTTGAGAATGAAAATGAATTTTAACACTCTGAAATTCTTTTGCAAACTGTAATTGTAATGAACCGAAGCATGAAAAGTCTCTCTTTATGATTAAAAACTAGATCATAAACCAGGACAGAGGGCTGATAGGCTACAATAGAAATCAAGTCAAAATTTTAATCCAAGTAATAACCCTGGGCAAGATCAAGAGTCAGAAGCCAGGAGCAGAACTCAGGAAGCAAGGTAAAGATCCTTAACAAGTAGGCAAACATAGAAAAGATGACAAAAGATTAGAGCTAGGAAAATACAAAAGCCAAGGCAGATGAGCTGTGGAAGCTGTCAGAAACACTAGGCTGCTGAATTGTTCAGCAACCAAAGCAGAGGAAGGGAGTCCTGTTTAAAATTAGGTCAAATTAAAGAACAGAAATAATGCTATTTGACTTAGACTTGATACGTTTGGTAACTAATCATATGGCATAAATATCAAATGAGAAGTTGCAAATGCCCACAATGGTTAGTCCATGAATAAGTGCTGGTTAACTATTGGCTGCACAAACTATTCTGAAAACAACTGGAAACAAAACATTTGTGAAGACTGACCTGTTTCTGATAAAAAAACAGGAAAATATCAATCATTTTATTTTATAGTTGAACTAGCAGCTTCTCGGTGGCAAGATTATTAAGCTGTTTTCAAGGCATAACAATATGTCACAAAGAAACAATACTGTTAACAGACTTACTATTCTTCCCTACTGAAAATGGTGGAGAAGCTATGAGGCTACTTAGAAACTGGAGTAGCAGACTTGAAACACTTGCTGTATGGGTCCCGAAATGACTAGACTGGATGTATTAGGAAATATAGTACAGAAGCTCTGGAAACTGGTTGCACCTGCTGAGATGACAGCTTTGAGAATTGTTCCAAAATGAAAAGGTGGAACAAAGGCTACGTGACCAACTCAGAAAAGGAGAGAAAAAAATAAATAAAGGCCACAATAGATTTCTTAGGTATTTCTTCATGACTTCATAAGCAGCATAAAGATCTATAGGGTTTTCTTCTTTCTTGTGGAAAAAATAGGGATGCTCACAGATATTTTTGGTATAAGAGACTACAATGCTAGATGTCTAAATACATTTCATTTCACTGATGAGTTCACATGACGGAGGAAAATACATGCCAAAAGTGGGACAGAGATGTAGTAAATGTATATGAAACAGGTAACTAAAGACCTTTTTCCTTAATTTCATTCGGTGAATTCAAAATATCTATTAGGTAGAGAAAGCAAAGTATGAAAGACATTATAAAAACAGAAAATCGTCAAGAAATTTCTGACAACATGTAATATTCTATTGTTCTATGGCTGGTTGCACTGAAATATATGTGCATTTTGTGGTTTAAATTAAATTGTAATTAATAAAATTATTCAATGTGCTTTGTTTAATACTGGTAGAAGGTCACCAGAGCTTGTGTAGCTAAGCTCTCATTGGTTGTGTGCAAGCATTCATTCAAATGTTTGAACACCAATTGATTTGCACTTCAACCTTATCTGATGGGGTGGAGATTTCCACCATACTGGCCATTTACAAAAAAACAAAAACAAATTCCTGTGAATTCTTGTTCACCAAGCATTTCAACATATGTAAATGTGATTCCATGTGCTGAAATGTAACATTTGCACATATTCATTTATAGCCCAATAAGTATACGACACAGAGTTTTCAGGGAAAGACTTAATAAGAAATAATTCCCCATTAGAAACACCAGCACATTTCCATTGTTCAGAGGAGGCAGGATTCCTGAGGGTCATGCACACTGTCTAATCAGCATGGTGGTCAGCTCCTAGAGGTCATCACTACCAAGACATAAATAGCAGGTGATGGAAGCCTAAGGAGATGCAGCAGCAGGAGTAGAACATCTGCTGCTATATGGATATTTGCATTATATATTATTATAATGTTCAACAGACCCCAATCAGATTAAAAACCCCACTATTAGGAATAATGCAGCACAGAAGCTGCCTAGGGGCTCTGGCAGGGACCCACTTCAGTCTGAAAGGAATATTTGAGATGCCTACACACTGTAAGAACAGCTGTCTTTATGTATTTGTTAACTCAAAATCCATATGGATTTTGCATTTATTTGAGGCGTGTTTTCAATGACAAGTTTACCATTTGTGCCATTTTTTTTAATTCTGTGCAGCTGAGCTTTTCTTTCCTGTAATGATTTTATACTTGATAGAAATGAATAAGCAAATCATCTAGCTTTGGCATGTTTAAACTCACCTGAATGATCCTGGCATTTCTCCACTTCAAACTGGGAAGATGCCTGTTTGTATCTATTCATTTTATGGCTGGAAGATGCAGGAGATGACAAACTATGCAAATTCCATATTGTGATGTTTCACAGACTTTTGACATTACTAGATTACAATATAATGCAAGTGTTAATTAAACTCAGTCAACTAAAACATACTCTAAGAATCACCAACTTAATTTACTGTGGTTTCACATTTTCCATTATTAAAGAATAAACAACACATAAAATTAGAATTTATCACGTTGGCTGCATTTTTATACAATCACTTTTGTAGCCGTGCATTAAAGAAGAAATCTGAATCAGTGTTGTCACTATAAAGCTTTCAAACAAATCAATGTTAGAGCTATTGTGATGCAAAAGGCCCAATATTGCATTATGTACCACAGCAAAACCTGCTCTAATCATTAGCGAAATCTCCCTTTCCCACAATAATTCCTCTTCTCTCCCTGGTGCTCTTGATTGTCTTCCCCCAACTCCCAGACCTATATCTACTATCTCCTTTCTCTCTAAGTCCTGCACTGTCTCCCTTTTTCTGTATTTAGATGGCCTGGTTGAGCTGTCTGCTGAGACCTCCATTCATATTCGATCATATTCAGTAGGAATTCATATTGGATCATAGTCATATTGGATTCAGTAGAATACCTTTCACCATTAGAGACAGAGTCATATCCTTTATATGAGGACACAAAGACAGTGTAAAAAAGGCTCGTTGACTTTAATTGGTTTTGGATAAGTTCCCAGATGACTTCATCCTATTCCTTTTAATTTTGCTTCACTGATAACACAGTGTTATGTAGAAGAGCAACCAATATTTTTTCTCAGTATCTGTTTCTGATACTAGTATCACTCCTGTACGAAGTGGTATTAGATGTCGAGACTTTGCTGATCCACTTTCCAGTATAAAAGTGCCATGGACTCTGAGTACATATTCTGAATGTAACTTGCTTTATTTACACAAATCCACCAGTCTTAAAACAGTGTTGTTCATGTGGCAATAGGCAATGCATGCCCTTTTTCAGGACAGTTTCTAAGCAAAATTTCTATTCTTAGAAAGTTCTCCAAAGGTGTCCATTTGGTTATGTGCCAAATCGAAAACTAGGCAGATATGAACATAGGCTTCAAGAACCAAATTAAGCACTAAGACCCCTGCCAGAAGTTCAGAGAAAGGTGTGAGAGGAGCTGATGTATGATCCACACAATTATGCCACACATGAATGGCAGGAGAAATAACTGTGGGAGCTAGCATCAGATCCAGTCACACCCTATTGCTGGTGCAGGGGGAGGCTGGGGTCGCAATCCTGGGCTCCCCCTGCATTGTTAAGTAGCAAGCGCCTGCAGCTGGGAGCCTGCAGCTGATAGGGCTCACAGATGGGAAGCATCCCATGCGTTGCCACTGTGAGTCCTGCAGCTGATGGAGCTTCTAGCCACAGGGGGAGCACTTGGCCACACTTTCAATTAATGGCATGATAAGAATGAGCACATCTTTTGCAGAATAACTTTGCGGCTTATTCCTTGTTTTATCACACCATTAATTCATTGAATGTGCAGCAGGCTCACAACTCAAGACCTGATTAACTGGGTAATCATGTCTTAAGTGTATTGCATAGATGATGGGGCCTAAGGGACATCATTAACAAAAACATGAAAAATAGGCATCAGGTTGATGCTATGTGAAAAGTTTCATTTCCAAATCTCCTGATTAGTCTGGAGGCACCTATACCACCAGGTGCCTTTCTTTTCTACACAAATGTTTTTTGGGACCTGGTAGTTCTTTCGGGCATGCTTTTGGACATACTTAGAATTGACCTGCCCTAAACATACAGGCATCTAGCTTGTTAGGTACTCATGGTTTTTTTTTAATGTTAAGCACTAATTGGCTAATAAATAATCTAGAGAACAGGAACTGAAATTTAGGATTCCTCACTCCCTGTTGAATATCCCCGTCATTGCACTATAGTAATTTCCCTTCTTCAGTCTTTTCCTTCTGTCCGTATGAATTTTTCATTCTTTGCTGCACAGTAGCCTACCAGCTGCATCAAAAGGAGTGGAAAGTAATCCCACCTAGTTTAGCCCATAGTCAGTGGTGTGACTGTGTTCTGGGAAAGTGGGAGATACAGGTTTGAATCCCAACTTAGAATCTACAAACAAGGACTTCCACTTTGATATTGTGTGTTCCCTCCTCCAGACTATTACATAAACAGAGGTGTCAAACCCCGCCTGTCTCCCCCCACTCCCTGCTTTCACCCAGTTACAGGCCATATCTGGATTGCGAGGGGAAGCTACAGCAAGGGTGGAGCAAGCCATAGCAGAGAAGGCAGTGGCAGGGCAAGTAGCAGAAATGCAAGTGGTACTGTTGTCAACAGAACCCTTGCTCCCTCCCCCAAACCTCCCCTCCCTGCACCAATGCTGGTGGTCATGCCCACTAAGGCCCTGTAGCCTTTAATTCGGTTGCAGGCCCCACATTCCCAGGGCCATATGTTTGACACCCACGATATAAAAGGTAGTTATAAAAAAGTAATTATCATAACCACCTCTTCCCATGTCTTAAAAACAGTGAACCCGCCCAGTTCTGTAAAACAATTCTTCACTTTGTGGAGTGGATTTAAGGTTCTGGATCCCAAGCTGGTGTCTCCCTTACAGTTGTGACTCAAGCACCTAAGATTCAGGGTGGACCAGAATTTCAGACATTAGCTGAGCATGTCCAATATTACCCAGTAACTAGCTGTTGGGAGTTCTCTGATCATCATTCTGTCCATTTTGTATCATTCTTATGGCCCAAGGTTATTAAATTCAGAAATTCTGAGCTAAATCTGAATAGCTAGCTCATTAAGACAGTTATGGAACAGTACAGCTGCATTATAACTGTGTTGAGTCTCAGCTAATATACCCTACTTCTCAGCAGAGTTAATTAGACTGGTTGCTGTTCCACAGTATCATAGATTCATAGAAAATTTGCATTAGAAGGGACATCAGGAGTTCATCCAGTCCAACCCCCTGCTCAAAGAAGGAACATCTCTGTCTAGATCATTACAGCCATGGCTTTGTTGAGCTGGACCTTAAATATCTCCCAGTATGAAATTTCTACAACCTCCCTAGGTAACCTTTTCCAATGCCTCACCACCCTCCTAGTGAAACAGTTTTTCCTAATATCCAGCTTAAACCTCCCTCGCTACAATTTGAGACAATTTCTCCTTGTTCTGTCATCTGTCACCACTGAGAATAGTCTAGCTCCATCCTCTTTGGACTCACCCATCAGGAAGTTAAAAGCTGCTATCAAATCCCCACTCAGTTTTCTCTTCTGCAGACTAAATCAACTCATTTCTGTCAGTCTCTCCTCTTATATCAAGTGCCCCAGGCCCCTAACCATTTTCATTGCCCTCTGCTGGACTCTCCCCACGTTGTCCACATCCTTTCTATAGTGGGGTGCCAAAAACAGGACTTGAGATGTGGCCTCACCAGTGAAGAATAGAGGGGAACAATTACTTCCCTGTATCTGCTTGCAAGACTCTTACTAATGTAGCCCAATATGTTCTTAGCCTTCTTGGTAAGAAGGGCACACTGTTGACTCATATGCAGTTTATTGTCCACTGAAAACCCCAGGTCCTTTTCTGCAGAGCTGCTGCTTAACCAGTTGGTCCCAACCCTATAGACACAGTAATGTGGCTACACTGGCCCTGACAACTGAGGTATTTCTAAACATGCTTATTTAGTTAGCACTGCATCTTGCTGCATATATAGTTCATAGTGTCTTCTAAATGGAGCCATCTAATGGAGCCATCTAATTCTGGGCTTGGCTTTCACTCTGGGGGCCAGGCACCAACAAAAAAGTTAGGTATGGCATTTCCTAATGGAGAATGTTAATTGTACATACAGTTTTCTCTCGCTTTATGTTGTATATGTGTTCCTGAAAAATGGTGCATAATTCAAACTCACATAAAGGGAACCCGCTTTACAATGTAAATAGGGCTATGTTGCAAGACCTTGACTGTACTGACCCCCAGACCCATTTCTATCAATTTACAAGACAATAGTGATAAGTACCAACAGCAGAGAGGGGTAGGAGGTAAGCCAGTGGGATGCTTGGAAGCCGTAATAAGGATGGCAACTAAAGAAACACATGGCACAGACAACAAGTGAAGAGCACAGATCTACATAGGAGCCTATATTTTTGTGTGTGTCACTCCCATAATGCACTGCACAAAGCAGCTAACTGCAGGCTTCCACCACACAGATCACGTAACAGTGAATTTACCTTACATATAGCAAAATTTTGGTATAAAAAGGGTCAATGCATAAGAGTGAATTCTCACATATAGAACCTGCATAAAGTAAGGGAACACTGTACATAATTTACTTTGCTACCAATATATGCTTTCTTTATAGATCACACACTTGTTTTAGCTTATAACTTTCATTTACAAGGAAAAAAGTATCAGTGCATTGTTACTGGCTATATATGCTGGTATAGGCATTTATTACATTTTTGTTATAGCTACACAAAGATATCAAATTAATTCTGAAAATACATTTTTCAACCTGCCATGGATTTTATCATAGTTCAGGAGAGAATTGAAGTGCTACAG
The DNA here is from genome assembly GCF_052110815.1 of Crocodylus siamensis. Lineage (NCBI taxonomy): Eukaryota > Metazoa > Chordata > Crocodylia > Crocodylidae > Crocodylus > Crocodylus siamensis. Next base: position 85,610,460 of record NC_143396.1, on the reverse strand, counting down.
AAAGAAATTGAACTGAACATGAATCCATTCAAAATTTTCAAGGAAGTATTTGTTATCTTCTTTCATTAGCTGTAGTTCTGAAGTGTTCAATGAGGTTTAACATGATAAAGTAGGTGATACTGTATTTAATAATCAAGGTAGATATGCACTGCAATGATGGAATATATCTATGAATCACTTTGGACCACATGAGGGTAAATCTTAATATGCAGAAGATATATTTTGTCTAAGCATACCATGTGTACTTTAGAATACAGGCATACCTCATTTTATTGCGCTTCACTTTATTGCACTTCGCAGATATTGTGTTTTTTACAAATTGAAGGTTTGTGGCAACCCTGCGTCGAGCAAGTCTATCAACGCCATTTTTCCGTCAGCGCCATTTTTCCAACAGCATTTGCTCACTTCGTGTCTCTGTGTCACGTTTTGGTAATTCTCACAATATTTCAAACTTTTTCATTATTATTATATTTGTTATTGTGATCTGTGATCTTTGATGTTACTATGGTAATTGTTTTGGGGCGCCACAAACCGCACCCATATAAGACGGCGAACTTATTTTGAAAGAAGTTCTACTGTGGGTAAAATGCTATCAAACAGCATCGCATGCTACAGAGAAATCTTTCGTGAAAGGAAGAGTCAATCGATGCGGCAAACTGCATTGTTGTCATATTTTAAGAAATTGCCACAGCCACCCCAACCTTCAGCAACCACCACCCTGATCAGTCAGCAGCCATCAACATCGAGGCAAGACCCTCCACCAGCAAAAAGATTACGACTCGCTGAAGGCTCAGATGATGGTTAGCATTTTTTTAGCAATAAAGTATTTTTAATTAAGGTATGTACATTGTTTTTTTAGACATAACGCATAATTGCACACTTAATAGACTACAGTATAGTATAAACATAACTTTTATATGCACTGGGAAACCAAAAAATTTGTGTGACTCACTTTATTGCGATATTCGCTTTATTGCGGTGGTCTGGAACCGAACCTGCAATATCTCCGAGGTATGCCTGTATAGTGGAAGCATAATCAAGTCTGTATTTATATACATAACTCTTCATAAAACAGCTCTCTAACATGGATTCACTTTCAACTCTTTTCCTGCCTGTCTTATGCCTTAAATTTAATGTTGCTCCATGATAGAGAAGATAGATAGATGGCCTTTAGGCTCAATTTCAGGATAGCAAATAAGGATGCCATTCCCTTAAATCTACCCAAAGATAATGATATATAGCTACTAGTTATGTTGTCCAGCTCATGATACCTATACAGACATTCTTTCCACCCTTTTTAGAGTACCCCTGCTAGCTAGTGTGCTGCAGCATGGCAGCTCAAGGCTCTATCACCTAGGCAATGGAAAGCATTTTCTTGAGTTTTGTTCAGTGCTGTGTAAGTCCAGATAAGTATGCCTGAGGAGGATGAAATTAGGAACTCTATGGAGGATGAACATGGAGGGGCCAGGGGTACACAGATAGATTGATGGAAATATATATTCATGAGAACCTGGGATGGATCCCAGGTCCCAGTTGTGGACTGGAAGAATCTCAGGTTAAGCAGAGTGACTTGCCTCAGGAACTAAACTGAGATAACAGTTTTACTGCCAAGATAAGTCACAAACATGAAAGTACCTATAAGCACAGAAAGTCAATGTAGTGGTTACTGGAAACAAACAATATCTATTAGCATCTGGTCTGTTGCCAATCATTTTGGTTTGGGCAAGTCCATGACTGGGTTGCCCATCCATAAAATGTGATACACTATCCAGTAGGTACTAACACCATGATTTCTCTGACTATCCAGCACGCAAGAGATCATATATAAATTCACCCATATAATGTTTCTAAACTACATGAGGAGGGTGCAACATAGGAAGCCACATCCACAACCACCACCATGCAGATTGCAGATTAACTGGACAGCTAAAAGAAGACACACCGAGTCATCGTGGTGGGCGACTCCCTCCTGAGAGGAATGGAGCAGTGTTCCCTGTAAGCGATGTGGTATGCACAGCCATGCAGGTGCACTCATGCTTCTTTGCCAGGCATGCCTGTGTAGTCAAACATGCCATGCAGCTTAGAGGGAACACTGGAATAGAGGGAGTCATCTGCCACCCAGATCCCATAGTATGGGAGGTATGCTGCCTGCCTGGAGTCCGGATCCAGGACATCACTGCAAGGATTCCTGAGCTCATCCAGCCTTCTGACTACTATCTCATGGTCCTCATCCATGTGAGCATAAATGATACAGCCAGGAGTAGCTCAGGCTGGATCATGAGTGACTACAAGGCTCTGGGGGTCAGACTTAGGAGATCAAGGGTGCAGGTGGTCTTCTCATCGAACCTCCCAGTCAGCAGTCATAGTCAGCCTCAAGACAGCTGTATTAGGGAAGCCAACTTGTGGTTCCAGAGTTGGTGCCATCATGCAGGTTTTGGCTTCTTCGACCATGATCCACACTTCCGTGAAAAAGGCATGCTGGGATGTGATGGTTTCCCTCTCTCTTCAAGAGGTAAGGGTCTGTTCTCTTACAGGTCAGCTGATATCCCATGCAGGCTTTAAACTAAGTTTGTAGGGGGACAGGGATGCAGAAGACAGACAGAACTTAGGAACAATGAACCATGAGCCATGCACTGGAAGACTCCACATAAGTACTGCAGGGCCCAATAGACATCAGAATAGGGGTTTTCCAAGGGCACCTGTCAGGGGAGCTTAAGTGTCTCTATAATAATACTAGGACCATGGGGAACAAGCAGGAGGAACTCACACTCCTTCTTGCAAACAAAGACTTTGACCTGGTTGGATTAACTGAAACCTGGTGGGACCCTACCATGACTGGGCAGTAGGCATTGAGGGACCCTACCCATGATTGGGCATAGGCTGTATAGACATGATAAAGTGGGAAAAAAGTGTGGGACATTGCTCTCTATGTTAAGGAGCAATGCACATCCTCAGTAATGAAGATGGGATCAGAGGAGGGTCAAACTGAGGTACTGTGGGTAAGAATACAAGGAGGTTGAGGTGAAAGGGACTTGGTAGTGGGAGTCTATCACAGACCACCACAACAGGAAGATGAGCTAGCCCTGAAATTCTCAAGGCTGCTCTCAGGAGAAGTATGCTCAAGGGATATGGTTGTCATGGGTGACCTTAACTACCCTGACATCTGCTGGAAGGAGCAGTCAGCTAGATCTGACTGTTCACATAGGTTCTTAACCTGCATACAATATCTTCACTTAACACAGGAAGTATATGGTCCCACTAGAGGAAATGTCTTACAGAATTTGGTGTTTGCTACAAGGAATGACCTGGTGGGGGATCTCCAGATACAGGGTAATCTAGGAGATAGTGACCATCAAATTCACTATCCATCAAAAGTGGGAAAGATAACCAGTAGGGCAGAAGTGCTAGACTTCAAAAAGGCTAACTTCAATGAGCTCAGGAAGTTAGGATGTGAGGCACTGAAAGACAAGAGCATTGGTGAGTTGGGAGTTCAGGAAGGATGGTTGTTTCTCAAAAGAATGATTCTTTGGGCACAGAAGAAGACAATCCCATTACACACAAAATGGGGCAAAGGGGCTAAGAAACCCTCTTGGCTGAACAGGGGAATCCAGGAAAGCATAGGGATGAAAAAAGAGGCATACAGACTGTAGAAGCAGGGGGTAGCCACCAAGGAGGAATATACCTCCTTGGCTTGCACTCGCAGGGAATCAGTCAGAAGGGCCAAGGCAGCAATGGAACTCAGGCTAGCAACAACAATTAAGGACAACAAAAAGTCCTTTTTCAAGTATACAGGGAGAAGAAGAAGGCACACAATAACATAAGACCCCTACAGGACAGGCTAAGGCAATTAGTGACAGAGGAGTGACAAAGCTGAGCTCTTCAATGTGTTTTTTGCATCAGTATTCCTGAAAGTGGAAAAAGACATATCTCCATATTGGACTATAGATAGGCACAAAAGGGACACCAGTCCATCAACAGTTAGCATTGGCTCAGTGAAGGGACATTTGGAGGGGCTTGATGAGTTCAAGTCAGCAGGCCCAGGTGATCTTCATCCCAGGGTGCTGAGAGAATTAGCCAGTGTCATAGCGGAACCATGGGCAAGACTGAGCACTCATGGCATTCAGTTCCCAGAGGACTGGAAAAGGGCCAGTGTGGTCCCTATTTTCAAAAAGGGGAGGAAGGAGGATCTGGGAAACCATAGACGGATTAGTCTCACCTCTATCCTTGGGAAAACCTGTGAAAACATTATTAAGGACTATATTTGTGGGAATCCAACAGGAAAAATTATGCTGAAGGGCAACCAGCACAGGTTCATAGCAGGAAGATTCTGCCTGATAAACCTTGTTTCTTTTTACGACCAGGTCATAAACTGTTTAGATGCAGGAGTCGAGGTGGATGTCATGTACTTGGATTTTTAAAAAGCCTTTCATATGGTGTTACATCCCTTTCTCATAAAAAAGCTAAGCGGCTGTGACTTAGAATATTACAAGGTCAGGTGGGTGGCAAATTGGCTACTGGGACACACCCAGAGAGTGGTGGTGGATGGGTTGGTCTTGACCTGGAAAGATGTGGGCAGTGGTGTCCCCCAAGGCTTGGTCCTCTGGCCAGTGCTGTTCAATATCTTCATCAGTGATTTGGATGACAGCGTGGTGAGCACACTGTCCAAATTTGGGGATGACACCAAATTATGGGACAAAGTAGACACACTGGAGAGCAGGAAATGGATTTAGGCAAATTTGGATAAGCTGGAAAAGTGGGAAGAACAAAACAGGATGCAGTTTAACAAAGATAAGTACAGAGTACTGCACCTGGGGAAAAGGAATCGCCAACAAACATACAGATTGGGAAATGACTTTCTGGGAAGCACAACAGTAGAAGGAATCTCAGAGTCATAGTTGAGTCAACAATGTGACAAAGTGATCAATAGAGCTAACCTGACTTTATCATGCATTAACAGGTGCATCATGAACAGGCCTAAGGAGGTCATATGTCCTCTCTATGTGGCAGTGGTAAGGCTGCTGCTGGAGTACTGTGTCCAGTTTTGAAAGCCACACTTCAAGAGGAATGTGGATAACCTTGAGAGGGTCCAGAAGAGGGCCACTTGTACATTTAGGAGCCTGCAGGGAAGGTCCTATGAGGAGAGATTAAGGGACCTGGATGTCTTTAGCCTCTGTGACAGAAGGCTGAGAGGGGATCTGTTGGCCATCTACAAAGTTGCCGGGGAGTGGGGGCGGGGACATCAAGGTACAGGAGATGCTCTGTTTAACAAGCCACCCCTTGGAGTAACTATAAATAACAGCCAGAAACTGACAGGGAGCAGATTTAGACTAGACATTAGGAAGAACTTCTTTATGGTAAGGGTTACTAGAGTCTGAAATGGGCTTCCAAAGGGTGGTGGTGCTCTCCCCTACCTTGAAGGCCTTTAGGAGGAGACTGGACAAACACCTGGCTGGGGTCATCTGATCCCAGCACTCTTTCCAGCCTAGGGCAGGGGGTCAGACTGAATGATCTGATGAGGTCCCTTCTGACTCTAAAAATCTATTAAATGTATAAGGGCTATCAATGGCACACATTTGGCCATCCTCCTGTGTTCAAAGTGCCATGGTTTGGAGAACAGAAACCACAAAGGTTAGTTTTCACCTTGAGAAGCCAAAGAGGATGAGATAGTTATAGCCCAGAGACACACCTGCCAGTGATCCTCTCAAGCTCACAATTATCAGGTGTTCTCCTGAGGGGGTCTCTGAAAATCTAATTGTAGCAATGCTGGAATGTGGGGTGAGAGAAGGGGACCAATGAACAAGTTCAGATTGCTTTACTTGTAATTTGCTTGTTTGACTTTTTATTAGAAATATATTTTACCGTGAAAGAAGAGTTCCATGTTTTTATCAAGTGTCATTTTTTATGGTTTGAATTGACTTGTAGCAATGGAGTCTTGCAAGTTGTCTGCTCACTTTTTATTGCATATTTAAGACACTTAAATCTTTATAAACATTACTTCTGTACATATCTTGAATTTTGCTTTGGACTACTATCATGTATAGTTTTGCACTACAGTAAGCAAACCACAACTCAGCAGTTGTACATAGATTAATCAAATTATCACATCAATTATATATATCTATATTTAAATTAACTCAGCTCATAGCTTTTTAAAAATATATCTGAAAAAGCTAGCAAGAGAAAATATGGTTATACAGACTAAATTGCAAGGATTTTTTTATAGAAAATGTCATCAGTTTCTCTCAGGTGTATTAAATGTACACAGTAAGTTAATTATCAAGTGTATCTTTGGTAAAATAATGCCTTATGCCCTAATTTTTATAGCAGAGGTAATAAATTAAATACCCTCATATTTTAAAACCGCAGTATCTGTTGCTGGAGAGAAAAGAAAAGTATCTGAAAATTATCAATCCAGGCTGTGTTGTCTTAGATATTTAAACATTTATTTTTTGGGAATTGGCGTGTGTGTGTGTGTGTGTGTGTGTGTGTGTAAATACCATTTCTAAGCCAACACAGCCTGGATTAATAATTTTTAACCATATCTACAAATCTACTATTTTAAAAACCATAAAAATTACACTTGATAAAAAAAAGGAACTCTTCTTTCACAGTAAAATATTTCAGGTTAAATTTGTTCTGGCCAGAAGGTGGGACTTTGTTGGTCAGTCTATTAGCATCTGACAGAGTTTTGCACCTTATTTCTCCCACTTCTCCCACTTAAACAATTTAATTTATTCCGTATTTATGAACTCCCCTTTGCCAAGCACGTTTCTTGTTTGAGGGCAGAGCACAAAATGTTTGAAAGTTTATCTCTAATAAAAATAGTCAAACAAATAAGTAAATTACAGGTGAAGCAATTTGAACTTTTTCAAATACATATATATATATAGTATAATGGTTCAGGATGGGTAGCAGGGGTTAACTGATTTCTAAGAAGCTCCAGTCTCATAGTGACAGTTTCTCCCAGCCTTAGAAGCAGACAAGTTGACTAACACAACAAGGCCAACAAGAACACATAGTTTGAAAACAGCCTGGGAACCGAGGGAGTATATACCATACTGCCCATAACATGAGATAAGGGACACCAGCTGCAAGGCTCCAGAGCAGCAGAGGAGCCTGAGTCCTGGTTTGCGGGGAAAAGACGAAATTAGGATAAGGCCCAGAAAGCTATGTGGATGTGTGACCACAGAGAGACAACCAACCAGAGATAGCCATGGATGAAGAGTCATCAGGACTCATCAGAAGGGAAGGAGAATACAAAAGCAGAGACTTGAGAGTAACCAAGGGTCCCTCTCTGTCCCTCCTCGTCAGTCCCTCCCTTTGTCCCTTCCTTCCCTGTTCCTTCCCATCCCTGTCCCCCAGAATGGATCCCAAAGCCCATCATGGACAGAGGGCACACAACCAGCCTGTCTCATACATCCCACTGGAAGTGGAGTGTGGGCCTCTGCTTCCCACCTCCAGACAGCTAATATATTGACATCTGACACCTAAGAAAGATCCTCAGAGTGAAGACTGTGTTCTGGCCAGATGTATTTTGACTCTGATGACAGCCCTAGGATTTGGTAGATATATAGAATTGCTTGATAATTTGTATTGCTTTTTTCTGTTATCACTGTGTATCAATACATTTGCCTATTATCAAATGGAAAGGTTGTGGTCAGTCTGAAGTTGGGTTCCTCCGATCCCTCCTGGAAGTTGGGTTCCTCCGATCCCTCCTGGAACAAGGTATCCGGCTCCTAAATCCAGAGCCAACAGGTTGCTTGTACTTGGATTATGAAACACTTTTTTAAGGGCACCGATAAAATCACTTTTAAGTAACAGCCTCCATGAAGTCAAAGGTCCTGTCTCATGAAAATATTTAAGCACTTGCATAAGTCTATGTCTACTGAGGGAAGTATATAAAGCACAGTTAACTTGAAATATTCTCTTCTATCCTTTCATGAATAGAGATGCTTTTTTGATCTGGGACTTAAATGCCAGATCTTAGAAAGTTTTGAAGAAAGGACAGGAAGTCAAGAATCTGGAATTCAGATTCTGAACTCAGTTACACCAGGGTCAATGAAAGGTAATGTCACCAAAGTTAAGTAAATGAGGCTCAATCCAACAAAGCATTCAAGCTAAGATTGAAAAATATCCTTCATCTATTCCTGACTGTGCCATAGACTTCACATCTGACATCAAGAAACTGGTTTCATATCTTTGCATTTTAATTTTTCCATCTGTACAGAAATTGAAAATGCTTTCCCATCTCAGAGGAGAATTATGAAGCTTACTTCAATAATTTTAATAAAACATTTCTAGAAACAAAGAGCATTTTATACATGCAGATATATAATAGTAATGATGATGATAACAGTAATAATAGCCATACTACTAGTAATAGTACTTGTATGGAGAAATAATGGGGGTTTTAGGCTATGTTCTCTCTGCTACCTGCTGACCCTTAAACAGATGTTTCCACCATTTGAAAGTAATAAGGAACTGTACTTCCTGCTTAACACACACAAAAAATTATGTAAAATGTTTTGGTCCTTTATTACCTAAAGGTATGAAAAAGAACTCTGAAGCAAATTATAGTTTCTGAAAATTATGAATTTACACTGAAGAAAAGCAAACTTACATAGGGAGTCTACACTCTACTACCAGTTTATGGATTCCACATTTAAGTAATGAAGGAAATTATTTTGCATGAACACACTTTCTTTTAAAAAATTAATTTAGTAAGATTAATATGTTTATATCTGATGTTTTATAGTAAAAAAAACAACAACCCTAACTCATACAACATGATAGAATAGCTAATTAAATGTCTTTTAATATGGATAGATGTAAGCCAAAGGCTAGCCTTAGGAACAGTGTATTGGTAACATAATAATACATTGCTCCCATCAGGCTTCATTACAACTCCTGGATATATTTAATTCTGTTCATATCCAGCACAGCTCTCAGAAAGAACCATTAAAGTATATCATCTGGCTTGTCACAAAAAAGTATAAGTCATCAAATTCAATCTAAAAGTAAAAGCCACAGCTTGGCAAACTTCTGCAAAAATATATCTTTGCTTACTATTGATTTGTTCGTTACTTTTTACTGTTAAAGTTTCTGTCACCTTAACATAATGACAACGTTCAGCAAAACTGGGACCTGAGTGATAGGAAATGACTTCTTGTAATACAAATCATGAACTTTACCTTGAATGAGAAGGCAGTTGCATGAAAATGTACAAATATGCTAAGAAAATAAAATGAGAAGAAAAAAATAGTTCTGTTTCTGTTTTGCTCTACTAAAGCAGGGGTGGGCAAAATGTGGCCTGTAGGCCAGATACAGCCCACCAAGCCATTCTATGCGTCTCATGAGGCCCTTAAATAATTTAGAAAATTAATATCTCTCTGCCCCCGGCTGCCTGTCATGTGGCCCACAATGGCTTGTCAAAACTCAGTAAGCAGCCCTCTGCCCAAAATAATTGCCCACCCCTGTACTAAAGGCTTCTTACTTGTGTTTATTCCACTAAATTTCAGGAACAAAGAGAATGACTTTAGGCTCCTATCTTTGTCATATCCCTTACTCAGAAGGACTGAGAGAAATATTCTCAGAATATACTTTTATCAATCTGATGTAAATGAGTGGTGTCAGAGATAAAGCCTGCAGACCAAGTCCAGCCCACAGAGTCCTATCATCTGGCCCCTGGTGCTGCCCACGAGTCATAGGCTGCTTATGGGGCATGTTGGATAGCTCCACATGCCACATGCAGTGCCTGCTCCAGTTCATCTCCTGGAACAGCAGAGCAGCTACTGTATGTAAGACAACCCTGGAGAGACTGCTGCTCTGCTCTGGGGCCATGCATGCAGCACAGCCTGAAGTGGTCAGAGCAGGACTGTGTGGGTAGCACCTGCTCTAGTCATTTCAGGACATGCACTGGATCCAAAATGTGGGGCTGGTCTACTTTTCTGTGCAGGCCTGCACGCCAGGCCCATACCATTCATTTGGCTCATGGAGCTGTATGAGTTTGACATCCCTGGCACAAACTATAAATTGTGTAAAAAGGTGACCAGGCTTTATTATTGTTTTTAACTCTAAGGGCAAATAAATAAACCAGTATCTCTCAAAATAAATCAGTGACTGTGTCTCAATTAAGAGTCTCTCAGCTACCTGATACAATTTTCAGTGGAAAATGAACCAGAAGGAAATTTGTTTTCAGAATTAGCCTACCAAAATGCAGTGTAATGTGCTTTGCTAGCTAGCCCTTCCTCATTCAATATCTATAAATTCTGTTCTGTTGTGTTGGTTCCTAGATTGGGGGGGGGGGGTGGTAACCTGAATGGTCACCTACTCTAATCTCACTGCACAGATGAAGGATATTTTACTCCTAAATCATCCCAGAGAGGTGTTGATCCAGCTTCTTGTTGGAAACCTCCAGTTCTAAAAGAGATTCTATAACTTCCTTTGGCTGTTTGTTCTGTTCCACTGTTCACTGATCTTCCAGTTAGGAAGATTTTCCTGAGATATGATTTAAATCTGTTTTGTTATCATTTAAATCCATTGTCTGATGCCCTTATAGAGAAGAAGAAAAATCTTTCTCCATCTTCTTTAAAGCAGCCTTACAAATATTTGAGAACTACAATCATGTTCCCCTTCAATCTTTTTTTTCCCCCAGACTAAGCATACCTAGTTCCCTCTACTTTTCTGTACATGGCCTGCATTCCAACCCTTTAATCATCTTTTGCCATTCACCTCTCAATTCATCTCCAGTTTCTTTACATATTTCTTAAATCATAACTGCCTAATCTGGATACAGTGTGCCAGCAGAGGCCTACTAGCAGTGAGTACAGGCCCCTGTACTGCATACACTTCCATTAATGCAACACAAAATTGTATTTGTGATTTTTGAGGCAACATCACATTTCTGATTCATGTTTGATTTGTGATCCACCATAATTCCCAGGTCCTTTTCAACAGGGTTACAGCCAAGCTGTTTCTCCCAATCTGTATCTGCTTGGCAAAATCATTGATTAACTCCTACTCCTTTACTTTCTAAAATATGAAGAAAGGTATCAGATGAGATTTCATAGTTTACAAAAATATTGCAATGTATTTGTATAAAATCCATAACCAAGGCAAACTTTTGTGTAAAAAAAAAGCCGCGGGCAATATAAAAATGAATTTTCTCTCTCTTATTTAAAAGTTAAATATGTTACTATGATTAGATTTAAAGAACAGCTGCACATTCTGCGATACAAGACTAACAAGTTGTAGTATAGTATACTTCTGGTGCAACAAAAATCTAATAAATCAGGGCAACATTGTCTATGGAGTTATATGATTATGTTTGAACCTTAATTCTGATAATTTTGCAGTTAGTCATATTTATGAACAGGAAGAAGCACTGTCACTCATTCTAAACAGACACAATTTAATTGTACTGACTGCAGTAATTCAATCTTTTTCATAACTTCATATTTATTGCTAAAAAGGGGAACTCAGAATATCTTTTATATCACATACTAAAGAAATTTAGCTTGGATCTACATAGATCAAACTTGTTAAGAAATTGAAAAATATAATAAGCAGAATTTACTTTGCTGACTTCCTTTTCCTGCAAAGAATAAGAAAACAGTAAGAACCTAATTTTAATTATATTAAAGTCCCTATACTCTACACTGGGTGCATCTATACAAGCATTTACTCTGGCTTAAATGTGCTGTGGTATAAGCTAAGCCAGAAAAAGGGGTTTTGCGTAGGTGTCTACACATGCAAAAACTAGGGAGAAAATTTTCTTCCAGTTCCCTACAGCCCTGCAATGGTCCTCTGCTGCCACAGGGGGAGCTCCAGACTCCACCTGGGGGCTAGCCCAGGGGCTGGCAGGGAGCACCAGGCCAAGAGACAGCTGTCCCCAGGGAGATGCCTCCTGTCCTGGGGGGCCAGCACCAGGGAGCTCCTAGCCCTGGCTCCTTTATCAGGGGCACAGGACTTGGAAAGAGCTGCAGAGGAGACTGGGGAGCTGGGGCTGGGGGCTGGGGAGTTTGTTACCATGCTCCCAGCCTGTTCCCAGTCCCAGGCTCCACAATTCCAGAGTGGGGGCTAGGAACAAGCTCCCTGTCCCCACTCCACAATCACGATTGAGGAGCAGGGGCTAGAAGCTCCTTGCTGCTGGGGCAGAGTAACATTGGCCCCATCTGGGCATGCAGGGTGGTGGCTGGGGAACTTGTTCTCTGCCCAGTTCCATGAGTGTGGAGCTGGGGAAGCTGGGGAGTTTGTTACCACCCCCCCCAGCTCTGTGCTTATTGAGCTGGGGGGGGGCGGAAGCTCCCCATCTTCCATCAGCAGGGAGCTCCCAAAGCTAGCTTCATATCTGTGGGACCACTGCTGGGAGATGCTTATCGACCAGCATGGGGATCAGGCTGGGAGATGCTTATCTCCCAGTGGGGAGCTGGTAGATAAGGTCTCCCAGCCCCCCACTCCCTGACTGTGATGGCAGAGCATGCCTCCCTACCGCATTGAAACAGACAGGTTGAGCCAAGGCTATCCCACCCATCCCATCCCCCTGTGAGGGAGGGTATATAGGAGGACGTGAAAAGCATCCTGGGATGCTGGGGAACTGAGTTAACTTGAATCTGGAGAGGCTGTGGGGCAAAAGTTCAATAAACTGATTTAATCTAAATCAATTATGCCTGATACTACATCCATCCAGGTTTATCTTAAACTGGTTTTGGCCATTTTAGAAGCAGTTTGTGCACTGAACTTCTATTGTTTTATGATTTGAACCAGTTTCTGATCACTTACACCAATCTGTGTATAATTTCTGTACCTAGCTGTAGAGGGCAGAAGTCTGTTTCACCTAGTAAATGATCAGAGTGCAGCATGTGACAAACTCTGTTGGATTCTTTTACTCCTCGGGGCTAAATACAGACTTTTTTGGGGGGGGGAGTAAGGGGGAGGTTAGATTGATTTAAAAATGTCCACCTGTTCTAATTCAGTTCACCCCGGTGTGGACCTTACACTTAGATCACTAGTTAGGTGGATCTAAAGGCAAACTATAAATAAGTTTGATGAATATAGACCAGACTATAAATGGTTGAACTCACTCTAAGATAGACCTCAATCAATGTGCACTCAAATCAGATGGATCTACATTAGACCACTGAATCAAATTTCTGTACAATTCCCAGTGCAACCCCAGGCCTGGAAAACCCAGCCAGGGCTGCACTTTTCCTACCTGCCCCCTGGCACCAGGCCATTTTTAGCCTCCCGGCCTCTGGCCTCCCCCTCCCTAGAAGATCAGACAGCCCCCCTGAATCCACCATCCCATAATGTACTCCTGGTTCTGGTTTTATCAGTGTTCACTGATGCTGGGAGCTAAAGAAGTAAGTCTTGGGGGAGAGAGGGTGGGAGGGATAAGGATGCAGGTTTGGCAAAGGGATTGGGAGGCAAAAAATAGCCCCTGGTCCCCATTTACATCCCCCTGGACCTCACAAGCCCCCTTGATCCTGACAAACCCTCCTGGATCCAACCCCTACAGACCCCACTTGAACCCCTGATCCCCCTTTGGATGCTGCCTACAACCTCAATCCTCCCAACTGGTCCCACAGATCCTGCCTCCCCTGATTCCTCCTTCAAATCCTGTGAGTCCCCCTGATCCCTCTGTAGATACCACCTGCCCCGATCCCTCCCTTCCAATCCCTGTTTACAAGCCTACTTTCCCCCAGACCCCCCCACCCCCCTCACAAGTCCAACCCATCCCAAATTACCTTAGGTTGGGTGGCTATTTTTAACTCAGTCTAACCCCTCCTCCCCACAACTTCCCTAAGGGTCTGTGCTTAGCCTGGATATGTAAGTGCTGTCACAAACCCCACAATATTTTTAGTTGTTTTTTGGATGCCATATATATTTTCTTGAGCTTTTACTGTTATGCCATGTGTAGTCTCTACAGATAACTGGCATTAAGCTGTGTACAGCCGTATCATTCTTATGCATTATGCATCACTTCTATGCATTATGGTATTTGATATAGAGTATTTTTCTTTTAATGTTATGATTGAATAATATGATAATGATTTTCATGTAACACTTCCATAAACAATGTGTTTCTTTCACACCTGGGAAGGGCTTTAAGCCTAAATGACTGGAGAGACATAATCACTCAATGTTAACAACCAACATGGGTATTAAATATGAGGCAAATAGACCCTTGTAGATGTGCTCTGAGGCATGAACCAGGCCCTCCAGACAATTTTAATTTTAAAAGGACCTTAAAAAATCTTAAAAGAGACCCTAGCAGGAATGTCACCTGGGATCAGGCTATACAAATATGGTTATTTCTCATAGTAGGAAAATTCAATGAGAGACTGTGAAGAAAAGTATCTTTTTTCACTCTCTGAAATAATACAAGTATTCTCCTGATCATAATTAGATCAGGAAAATCTTCTATTCTAGTAAACATACACACTTGAATAGCAGAAAGTTATATGCATAGTACTGAGCTCCCCAAAGAATCCAATGGACAATGTGAGTAAATGGCCAGATTAAATAATATGCTTAAGCCTTGCCAAGAGGACAGAGGTTTGTCTAAAGCTTCCTAGGTATAAAGTGTTTTGGGTCTCTCAGCCAGTGGGGTAGGTATTCTGGCTGAAAGGAGAAAACACAGGAGACCCCAGAAAGAAGGTCAGAGGCAGGAGATGCTTGCTAACATGTTGAGTAGGGCTGTGCACAGCAGGCCCTATTCGATTTGTACTCAGATTCAGCCCAAACCAGGGACAGTGATTCAATTAACTGATTTAGATCACTGTCCCTGATTCAATTTGGCTGACTCTGAATCTGAAGATTTGATGCTGATTCCGACATAGACACAGCTTTAAAAGTTTTTTCTATATGCCTTGAGGTAGCAGCATGGCTCATGATTGCTGCAATGCTGGGGTGCATGGAGAGTCCCACAGGAGTGCAGGGGGGCCCTCCATGTGCTCGGCTTCGAACCCAGACATGGACCGGAAGCAGACCCATGGACTGGGTCTGCCTAGGAGTAAACTAGCCCCACCCCACATGCCTGCCTAGCTCAGCAGTTGGCTACAGGGGGACCCCAGGTACCACCCCCAGACCCAGGAGGCACCAGATGCCAAGCCAGGGGGACAGAGGGAGGGCCCCGGCATACTCCCTGGCAGACCCAGGAGTGGACCCAAAGTGATTCTGGTCCACTTCTGGGTCTACTGCTGAGCAAGCCAGGGAGCCCCCTGCACTCCTGTGGGACACTCCATGGCCGGCATCGCAGCATTCACGAGCTACCTGCTACCTTGAAGTATGTAGAAAAAACATTTAAAGCTATGCCTATATCCGAATCTCTGAATCTTTCTGAATTGATTCAGAGGCTTCTGATTCAATTTAGAGAGATTAAAGGGTCCTCTGATTTGATTCTGATTTGGAGATTTGGCCACTGAATCAGGCCAAATCTCCACTGAATCGAATCAGGGACCGAAGCTTTGCACAGCCCTAATGTTGAGCTGAGGGCAAGCTGCATTCTTAGGTTTAAGATGTGGACTAATATTAGATTATTGTCTGATACTTTCTTTTGTTTGTTCATTCTTCTATCTCTGGGTATATCTCAACATATGGGTAGTGATTTTTTATATATGCTCTTGTTTTTATTTTTTCTGAGTGATAACTGTGATCTCAGAGTGTTTGACCAGAGGCAGGCTTCTTACAAAGAAAGAGGATTTCTCTTTTTTGAGAGTGTGACCAGACAAGGGTATGATTCTTCTAGCTGGCAAGATCTGGGTGAGACAGATAAAGCTGAAACACCACAGGCCAACGGGTTTGTTCTTGACACATCTCAGGTGGTTCTCAGTGGTCAAGCAGTAGATGGCAGAGAAGGATGTGGGGTGGAAGGGCACCCTATGAAAGTGTGAGAACACCCTGGAAGTGAGTCTCAAAGGCACACCTGACTATATCCAGGGGCTGGGTGTGTCACAAGGGCAGCCATTGTAGCAATAGGATTGAGCTCCAGAGTTACACAGATTTCTCCCTATTGCTATAATGGGGATATGTACTCACTCAGAGCATATAATGTAATCATTCATATATTTAGTCGGGTAATTCAGTGTTGGTTGCAGGCTAAACTTTGGTCATGCCCAAGTGAAACAGAATTCTGACCAGAGAAGTCAAGTGCAAGTAGTTTCCTCATCCCTGTCACAATTTTTACTTACCTGAGGCTTCAAGAACATGAAAAGGAACTCTTGGAGTAACCTTAGATTTCCCATAATGTTTCCAGAAGCAAATAACATCAGCAGGGTATTTGCCTGCACTGGACATTATTAAAGCCATCAAATCTATACTCTAAGTTCACTCTTCTGTTATTCTGATTGATTTATCTTTCCTCTCTCTATGACTAAACCCCATCAGAATCTCATTAGTACCTCTTCTTTGACAGCATTTTTCCCACTTGGGTTCTATCATCATTGCAAACAATCACAAATTATAAATAATAGTGATATAGTAACTAATATAGTATTTCCTTACAGAAAGGGGAGCAAAGAAGCTCTCCTCTTTTCCAAATATGACTTGATTTTTAAAATATAGCCTATTTAACTATGGATTTTCTCATGGTTCCATTTATTTTCAATCTCCTCAGTACTCTATAAACAGCAGGTTGCACTCTCTTTGTACTCCTTATTTTTAACAAAGACTTTGAGTGTTGACTGTTCTCTAGTTAGTACATTTTTACTTTTCCCTTGGGAGAGGTCATGTTTGATTTGAATATACTGCCAATATGAGAGATCAGAGCGTTTATATTTCAGTTGCATTGAACAAAATCCTTGATTTGATTCCTACCAAAGTTGCCTTGAAGTTTGCTCTTTCCTGTGGTCTTCAACTACTACAAAGAAAGATTTCTGTCAAGAGAATAAGCTTTATGAGGGTTTAAGGTTTTTAGTCTTTACAGTTGGTCCTTACCTGCTCAACAATATCTTTTTGTTCTGAGTGCATATTTAGTTATTAATTGTGTTAAAGGGAACTGTTGATTTTCTTATCCAAGTGATAAAACAATAGCATTGCAAACAAAAAACTCAGATTAATCCTAGAGAGAGTTAAAACGTGCAAAACGTTTGAGGGGGTGAATACTATTAGATATGAACATTTGTCATGACAAGCACAAAAATAAACCATTAGCACTTAACAACATACTCCAGTCTGCATCCCTCAATATAAATACAATTATAGGATATGCTCCTGACCATCCTAAATAGCTCTCCTTTTTGATCTCCTGCAGTCACCAATTTTGTTTCTATGTAGATTACATATAAAAAGAATTTCACAATACTTTACCCATCTTTTGAGGAATGAAGTAAAATTATTTCCTAATAAATTTGCTCACACATATAATTGTGATCTTAGGACAAAGATAGAAGATGGAGTCTTTGGATCCCCAAAGGGTATTAATGGATATTTTAAGTTCAGAGCTTTCATTTTACTAACTATGGCCCAAGGCAGTAATAAATCATTTTCAAACAGTGTACTGAATAAAAGATAAGTACAAATATCACTAGGATCAATAGCCTGGGGTTTTATCATTGTACTATAATTACTAATATAATTTAGCTCTAAAGCAATCTAAAATTGAGTTTAATTACCTAAAGAGAGCACAAGAATGGAATAGAGCATATCATCTAAAAATGACAATTTGTTTTTTGTTGCAAAAGCCGACCTTCAGCTGAATTTATTTGCTAACCTGCCTAGACACTTAAGCAGTCATTTGAACCCATATTACAAATTCAAAACCAAAGATATAAGAAAGAATAAGAAATTAGTACTCTACTACATATTTGTAGGGAAATGTATAATTACATAACATGTTTTCCTTCTCTCCATTTGCATCTACTTTTCTCAATATTTTGAGAATTCCACAAAGATTTTCATTTACTAGTATGATCCTCTAGACAAAGAATCCTTTTACTATTCTATTAGTAACTGTGTCTTGTACTGCACCACTGCACCTTACTCCTGACCTGTAAAGATGGTCTTTTGCAGTGATAACAGAGTAATTGAGTCCCCATACTCATCCAAGCAAAGACTGACAGTTATTCCAAACAGTTAGAATTTGTTATTTATGCCATTATCTAAACAGAACTCAGCTGAGACCACAATACTTACTTCAAATGAATCTATTTGCAGCAGGCTTTTAAACAAAAATGCTCAAGTTTTTCTCCTTAGCATATTGAAAAAAATAAACACATGGGGTTTTTCGTGCAATACAAATAATCTGCATTCTCACAGTATAAGAGCAATGCTTCTCTTGATTAATTTGGCAATTCAAAGTCAATTTAATTTTTTTGCATGCAGTCTATAAACAGGGAGGTCTGTGTATATAGGTAAAAGAGTAAAGCGACACACCCAACAGCCCCAGGTTGGCAAATATTGTTATATGCTCAACATCAGAAATGGTACTTCTCCTTTAAACAACAACTTTAACACAATAAGAACACATGGTTGGAAAAAAGTCTGCAATTCTTATTAATGCAAAACTAAACTGAGTTTGGTCAGAAGCTTTGCCTAAGAAATGATTATGGGTTCCATTCCTGATGGACCAATTCTGTAAATTTTATCTTAAGTAATAATTTACTCTGTGATATTCTGGTTATTTTAGCTCCATGTAAGAAACCGATATGATTACCTTAAAAGGAACCATTCATAATATAAATACTAGTTGATATCAGTAATAGAAGTACATGGGTGTATCGTATTCCTTCATTACTGAGGGTGGAGGGATGGGTCAAGGGGTATGATGACCACCGAAGAGCAGGGGAAAGTGAAGAGATGGGAGTGGGAGAGAAGTTTTTCCTGCCACTTCTCTCTCTATGCAGAGTGAAGGCTGAAGCTGCTGTGGATGATGTTGATGCTTCTGTAGCAATGTTGACTCTGGTGGCAGCAGCCCTGTGGCCAGGCTCCTTGAAAACTGCCCCCAGTGTCACATTCATCCCTTCTGCCCCCAGATATGTTACTGAATGTAGGGCTGTACTTGTTGTGGCACAGACTTCTCAAGCATTGGAAGGACATCATTCTGTTCACCTCCTGCCCTCCAGATACATTACTACATGTGGCACTGCCTGCCTGGCTCCAATGACTGGATTAGGGCAATACAGGGGTGCATGTGCTGTGGCAAAAAATCCTGAGGTTCAGGGTTGAATTTAGCAGCCCTCAATAGTCTGTCCCATAAGCTGGTGCACCACTTGCCCCACACCCATTAAGTTACTGCAAAAATATGTTCTAAATTAACTTCTTCATATGGAAAGAAAACTGGCTTTAATTACAGACATGAAAAAAAGAATCAGAATGTTCTAACTATTCCTATAATCCATTTAAAGATTAGGGAATCATTTCTGAACACTCGAGAAATGTGTCCCACATTATAGCCCAATTCAGAATTCCAGGAATAGAAAGCAAGTGGGCACAGGGATAATAGAAAATTGACGAAGCAAAGAGAAAAGAATTATAACAAAATATGTGGGGGCTGACTTACTGCATGTTACTGTAGTTTCAGAAAATGAAGTACAACATGAATATTTCAGAATATACTTGGACCTGGAGAAATTGATTGTTTTGTAGAGTTTCCTATTAATCTTAATGGTATTGCTGAGGGAGAGAAAAGAATCCTAACATATTTTCTTTATTTTCTATCCTTCCTTACCTCATGCTGATAGCTGAGCTACTGTGCTGCAGCACTATTCTCAACACGTGGCAAATCCTCCTCATTCATTTGCTTCTGTTCTCTCACCTTGATCAATTTAAGATGCTTATTACCTGAATGACTAAAGCAATGTCATCTAAACATTAGCTTTTTTAAGTTTAGCATGTTTCCTTATGCCACATTAATTTTTTTAACTTATTTCCTTAATCACTTTAAAAAAGCAGATTAATCAGCAGAAAGCCAGTTGTTACAGCTTATTTGCACATTGGTGGAAATGTACATATATATTTTTATAGTATTTACTGAAAGTAATTTTTTATTCATATTTTGTATGTCTTCCTAAGAGTGTGGATAGATAACACTTTTACTATGTAGCAAATTGTGTAGCAAAACTGGAGTGGGCACAAAGCACAGCCCTAATAGATAATCAATCAGTAGAATCCAAAGTATTGTCACCTCTTGAAATATATGGAGTAAATGCTATGTTACTTAGCTACCACATCATGTCTCAGCTTTCCTATCCAGGGCTATTTATTTTCTCAGAGCAAGTAGTTCTCCTGATCTAGTTGCCAGGTGCTGCAATAGCACAAACAGCAGACAGCTACCTTGAGAAAGCTAATTTTGTGTTTGTGCCATAGTATGGGATAAATTTGCCATGAAGTAAAATGCAGAGTAAATTACTTCATAGTAATTGTGTCATGTACCCAAGCCTTAAGTTTACATCTTCATTAAGAAATTAGTCTGATGATTAAGATTTGTTACTTTGCTTACTTTTCTGTATGTTCTGTATACTTTTGTATAGCATTTACTTTACACGAAAAACACTGGGTCATAGCATTGTCTCTATTCCACCATTTCAACAGGATAGAAAGCATGGAGGCTGCGTCCAGATGAGCTCAAACATTTGGTTCCCTGGGGACAGGTAGCAGCGGAGCGCCTTGCGCCACAGCTATTTGTCCCTAGGGAATGCCTGGGCCACGCCTCCTGGGCTGTTGGGCAAATCACTTAAAAGTCTCCGGCAGCCCAGGGAGCCTGCTGTGCATGCTGGGAGGTCTGCAGGAGCACCCCCAACCTGCTGGCCTTAATCAGTGCAGGAGGCCTTTGTTTCCCTTGCCTCTTCCCCTACAAGCGCAAATATGTATTCTGTTAATTTGCAATCTAGCCTATATCTGTTATAGGAACACACAGAAGTTAGATCAATTCCTCCTCAGGCTTTTTGAGCGTCTGCCCCTAGCCCTTTTCTGTGACGATTCAATATACCAATAAACCAATGATTATTTCCCCATCAGAATGTGATGCCTGAAAAATACAGCATGATTAAAATTAGAGGATATTTATTTATTGTCTCCTCTGTCTCCCCTCAAAGTTTTATGTCCTCCACATATTTGGCACCCAAATTTAAAGGGATTTAGATTGAAAGGGGGCTTTTAAATACTAAATTATAGTATTGAAAAAGGAATAATAAAATTATGAAAGAAAATGGCAGAGATATCAATGGATAAAGTTCTTCTACCATCCATTCTTGCTTACTAATGAATACAGTATATATGTTGTGTTATGGGATCAGTGGTATTCTATCTAGTAGTTTTATAGGATGGGGGTAGAACAAGGATGTCTGCTTGCTCCACTACTTTTTAATTTATATATAAATTATCTAAAATATGTGCTAACAGGGAATCAATTCCACACATCTATGCTTTCGAGCAGTTCTATCCCTGTCTTACTCTATGCAGATGATGCATTATTAATGACACAATCCCAGATAGGCCTTCAAAGGTTTCTAAATGCTATTCAGCAGTATTGTCTCTTAAATAGTTTGGAAATCAATGCTGTTAAATCCAAGGTAGTGTTTGTTAGACATGAAAAGAGGAAATGTGTATGATATTTACAGGAAAAAATGGATTTGGTATCGTCATTTAAATTACCCTGTAATCTATTTTAATGCAAATCTGAACTGGAATAAACACATACACATATAAAATGTATATATTAAAGCAAAACAAGATTTGGGTGGAGTTTTATTCTTTTACAGTAAGACTGGTAGGAGGGTAGTACTGGCAGCACTAGAAGTCTATATATCTAAGGTAGAGTCTATTTTATTGTATACTGAAGAACTATGGGGTGTTGACCTTATGGTTCATTCAAGAATAGAAAAAAATCTAATTACTCTCTATGGTGGCTTTTATCTCTACCAAATTGTATGGTGGAGGTGGAGGTGGGGGAAGGGAACTTAAAGAACCTGAAATAGGGCAGCTTAATATGAGCATTTCAGTTAAATTAAGACTCTAACTTATTGGTTAAAAGTCAGACCTTACACCCCTATCAGATACCTTAAGGGTGCATCTACATGTGTGCTTTATGGTGGAGTAGACTAATTAGCTTTCTGGTAAAGTGTCAAAATTTATATATTTGCCAGTATTAGGGTGCAGTACACTAATTAACTCTGCCATAAGATAGCACTGTCAGGGACAGTACAATCTTACAGCAGAATAATTTACTACACTGAAATGCACTTATAAACATTGAACGTGGGTATAAATTCTGCCCTGTCAGCCCAGGCAGCCAGGTCACTCCTTCCCAGCTCACATTGCTGCTATCCTGGGTGCATGTGTAGATGCCCTCTATTCAGCACTAGTGAGGTGACATGTAGAGTGCAGTGTTCAATTTTGGGCCCCACACTACAGAAAGGTTGTGGATAAATTGGAGAGAGTCCAGAATAGGGCAACAAAATGGTAAGAGGGATGGAGGATATGACTTATAAGGAACAACTGAGGAAACTGAGCTTATTTAGTCTAAAGAAGAGAAGACTGAGGGGGAATTTAATAGCAGCCTTCAACTAACTAAATGCAGGTTTGAAAGAGGGTAGAGCTAGACTGTTCTCAGTGGTGGTAGATGACAGAACAAGGAGCAACTTTCTCAAGTTGCAACAGGGAAGTTTAGGTTAGATATTAGGAAAAAAAAATCTTACTAGGAGGGTAATAAAACACTGGAACAGGTTACCTAGGGAGGTCATGGCAGCTCCATCCTTGGAGGTTTTCAAAACCCACCTAGACAAAGCTTTGGCTGAGATGATCTAGTTGGGGATGGTCCTGTTTGAGCAAGGGAGTTTAATAGATGAAGTCTCTTCCAACCCTAACTTTCTATGATTCTATGCTGTGTCCAGGAGCAGTTTACTCTGGCTTAATCTGCTCTGGAGATTATTGTGTCACATTAATTGCACATGTAGATGCACCCTAAAAGTGCATTTTAGAAGTCTCTCCTCTTCCAAACAACCCTTTGGTCAGTAGGAGTGGTGGCAATCCCTCACAGTCAAGGATAATCACTCCTATAGCTCAAGTAAAGGGTTGTAAATAAGTCCACTGATGGCTAAGAAGGCTGATCCTAAAGCCTCAGACTCTGGCAAATGTCACAGGTGGTGGTTAAAGGGAGGGTCAGACCACAAATTTCTTAGGCTTGTTTCCTTGCCTTCCATTTCTGTCATTTTTCTGCCTCCAGGTTGAGATGGTATTCCTCAACGATGTGCCTTCTCTCACAAGCCTTCCTTGATTCCATTTCAAATGGAAAAGGGCTCCATAGTGGAGCCACTGCATATGATGGAGGCAGTCATCGGGTCATGAACGAGCCTTAGGATGGTGATAAATTTCTATGGACAGCAAAACTTCTATAAGATCTTTCATGAACCCTCACAGTTAACAGAGCTGAAGGCTTTGGTCAAATCAATAGAGGTCATATACAGATCCTGGTTTTGTTTTTGGCATTTTTCCTGAATCTGCTGAGCCACAAAAATCATGTCCACAGTACCTTTCAGTGGTCTGAAGCTACATTGAGACTTGGGAAGGATTTTCTCAGCAAGAATTTCTCATGCTTTGCTTTAATTTGTTTTATGACCTGGTAGAGTTCTTCAGAGGTTGGTGAACTGTCAAGTGCTTTCCTTACTGGATACTCTGAATGCTCCCACAATTATGTGTTTTCAGTACGATGTATATTCAGGTTTTGCCCTTGACCAATTCAGACACCTCACAAAATGCAAAAACAGA
Organism: Crocodylus siamensis; assembly: GCF_052110815.1. Classification (NCBI taxonomy): domain Eukaryota; kingdom Metazoa; phylum Chordata; order Crocodylia; family Crocodylidae; genus Crocodylus; species Crocodylus siamensis. Next base: position 85,586,757 of record NC_143396.1, on the reverse strand, counting down.
GTAAAGTTGGAAAAAAGAAAGAAAAAATCCCACTTTCTTTGTCTTTCTTTTGCCTGTTTAGTTTGAAAGATTAAAAATTACACCAAAATCTACAGTTTGTAAAAACTGTTCACAACATTTCTATCACCTTTTTCATAGAACTGTATTAAAATTTATATGAAAAGCTTTAGCAAAATTGTTATTGACAGAGGTTTAGTAAACACAAACATTGATATCCAGTTTGATAATATAGTGGTTTTGGTGGAAATTGTTTCAAATTATTTTACCGTTATTTGGAAAAAATGAAAGATGGATAATTTGCAAACTTAAATGCTACCTTATCAAAACTTTTGCCGTATAGTCTCCCCATTTTTAAATAGTTTTCATCCAAATGGCCTCTGATGCTTGTCCCAAATATTTGGGGTAGGCTCAATTGTAAATGGAACTTGAAAAAAAATCACATAATCCAAAATATCAGCAGACCAAGCCAGCCCAGTCCAGCCCAGAACTTGAAAAGGTACCACCAAAGGTGTCCTACTCAACTTCAATTAAAAGTTCTCATGATAAAAATAGTGTTACAAAACACTTAATACCTATGAAACTGCACATTATGCATATCAGAGGCACTTAAAATCTTGCATTGTATATTTCATATAACTAATATTATGCTTCATTTATCACTAAAGTGTACCTAAACATTTTATCATACTAGGATGCAGCTGGGTATTATGAAAAATAGTTTACATTGATTATTCATTTTAACTGGACAGAACTTCAGTTTCACAATATATTAGATTCTAAGAAAACCTGGAAGTTTGAGTTTTTCCCATTTGAGCTTATATAGTCATAAAAATGACCAGCTAATAACTTTTCAGAGTTATGATTTTTTTCACACTGGTCCCCCAGTTGTTTATTTTATAATTTAAATAGTCATTTATTTTATAATTCATGTACGAAGATTATTGATTAGGTTGAAAGCTTTTGGTATAATACTAAATGTAAAGCCCACTAAGTAATCTGTATCAGAAGTCTTGTCACATGCTATATTTTCATAAAATCTTTTAATCTGAGTGTCAGACAGTTAAATTTTTGCTGCTATTTGCTTAAAAGTAATAGCTACTAGTGTTATCAGCATCACCCCTTCATCCCCATACTACTACTGTAAACACTTCTGTTCTATTCTCTCTGTTTAGAGTGAAAACTGTTTTGTAAGACAGGAAAATGTTTTTTTTTCCCCCTAAAGTTTTAAAGATCTTGTTTTTACAGTGAAGTAGAAGGCCAGATCCTGACAAAAATCCAATCCCTTTGTGTTGCTTTGGTTGCATAGATGCTGGCCAGTGTCTAGATCATCAGACCTGGGGACTTCGCTAAAATGAGAATCTCTAACTATTGTAGAGTCAGTGCACCTGACTGTTGTGCAACCAGCTGCAGCCTGCTAGAAATGAGATGCTGTGGCCAAAGTACTTTACATGCTTATGTTCCTTGGAACTGTATTGCTTTCTAGGAGCTGCTGTTACTTAGCAAAGTTTAGAGCTACTTCTGGATCCTTTCACTAGGAAAGACTGAAAATTGACATATAACATTTTTATTTTACCAATAAATGGAAATTCCAAACCATTAACTTTGAAAGGCTTTATTTTGGAAATCCAAGCTTTAATTTTGCAATTCTGAAATGTTATTTACTTCATATTGTAATTGTTAATTTACTTTTATCTTTTTTATGACTATTAGAAATATCAATATAGAACATAAAAGTATGACACTTCAATACCACTGAGGCAGAAAGTACTTTGATCTAAATGTCCCATTGCTGATAAAATTCTCCCAAAAGAACTAAGCCACATGTAACATGGCTGGTCATGGAGACCTGCTAACTAGATAGAAATTTACCAATTCAGGAATAGTATCATTTAGCAAGATTAAGTGAATCAATTAGTTAGTTTAACACATGATTAGTCTACAAGGTAATAAGTCTAACAACCATCTTAAAGATGTCTGTAGAGCAAATTACTTTATAATTGATGATGATGCTGGTTTAAATGTCTTAAAATAGTTAATATTTTTTTCTTTCTAAAGTATAAAACAAAACTGCCAATCCTGCAGTACCTATGAGATTTACATTGTACATTCATCACCTTTAGTCATCTGTTCCTTTCCTAAATTCCGTACTGCTCAAGTCGCCCACAGCACTCAAACGTAGTTTCTCAGACAGTTATTCATGTAATTTGAATAGATGACCACCAGTGGACTTCTGAACTGATACTGTATTTTACCTTCAGAAAGCTTACATGTTATACACCCTGAAGTTCCAGTAATAATTATGTTGTTATCTCTTCTGTACTGTTCTAGAGAAAACTGTAAATAAACTAGTAGTACTACTATGTATCCTCAGTACTCCCTATGTTCAGGTTTTTTCCCTTGACTGGTTCAGATAGCACATAAAATGCAAAAACAGTAAAGTTGGAAAAAAGAAGAAAAAATCTAACTTTATTGATCTACAAAATAAAATATAATATTTACAATATTTTTTTTAAAAGTAACCATACGTGCCATCTCAGACCAGCATTAACAGAACACTAGGCAATAAACATGTATAAGATATATATTTCTATTAATCCAAATACTATATTTACCTATTACTGTTGAACCACTAATGCATAAAATAACTTCAAACTACCAGTAGGAAATTACTATGTAATCATGAAAATCCAAACACTGTTCAAATTCCCCCCCTGCTTCACTTGTAGGATCTAACTAAGCAGCTATGATTTCACTTTATCTGTAAGAGAAATACCATTTTGAAAGTAAATCTGTACTGCTTATGTTACCTTCATTCACTTAAAAGTATTAAAACCCAAAGACACAAAAAATCTCTACCTAAATTATTTAAATAATGTAACAATATGTTGCAATATTAAAGAGCAACATCAAATATCTGAATATCTGTAGATCCCAGTAAACAGATTTTCACAAGAAAGGATATGAACTTCGATGTTATCCCCATGCAAAATGAATCAGTAGTGAAATTGTGCCCTTTTATACTAGAAATGGAACTTATTAGAGTGATCTACACCTTTTAAAAGACAGAGGCATATCTGGTAGAGCTTGCATCCTGATTCATACTTGATAGGTTTTGTCCCTGGTCCACCAAAATGGAAGTAGGTCACTAGAGGCTCTCGATATGTAGAGCAGAGTGGGAGCAGAATGATGCTAGAGCAAGTGTTACTTCCAAGAGTCAAATTAACTCTCTTCTGGCTCTGAAATCATCAGTTTTATATGACAAGTACAAGCATTCAAAATACTTAATTCAGTAACTGCTGCAGGGAAGGGTTAACTTGGTTTTTGGTTTGAACACCTCCTTTTCTCACAGTGTCTCCCATGGTGGGGGGTGTTGGGGTAGGAGTGAATAACAAGATTTCCTGCCTCCATTCTGGCATATCCTTTACTAAGTGTCAGGGGCTCATACCTTAGTCACCCACTGTAATGGGGTCTAATGTTCCCTTAAGGGGGAACAGTTAGCTTTAGGGCATTCAGAAAATAAACTTAAAATGTCAGTGGAGCCAACAGAAAAGGAAGTGGGCTAAACCACTTGGTGTATGGAAGAACCAGGCTGCTGTTCTGAGCCCAGAATCAAAGGGGTTCCCCTCCCAGTGTCTCGGACAGGACACCATTTTTTTGCTTATTTTGTTTGTTTAAAAGCCTCTGTTTTAGCTGGGAGGACTGGCTGAAGAGCTACCCAGGAAACAAATCCACCTGCAGAAACCAGCAGGCTAGGCAACCCACTTAGACCCATCCTTAGTTATACTGCTGTCAGAATGTTGAAACATAGCTTTTGACATGTAGGCTGCAAGCAACTATACTCAAACAGTTACAAAATGTTTACTGCTACAGAATTGAAGGGTGTTTTCAAGAGAAGACTATTAAAGCAGTGCTCCTGAATGTACACTGAATTTGAGTTAATTTCTGGGGCCAACTAAAGTATAAATCCAAATATCACACTTAAAGACTGTATTATGGATTTGCCAGAAGCCCCACTTAATGGGGATGACAGTTTGCTACACAGAGGGTTCGTCTACATGAGACATGTTACTGTGCGTTAGAGCAGTTTACTGTGCAGTAAGTGTGCATGTTTACACATACACATGCTTACTGAGCAGTAAAAACCCTTAATCCCAGTTAAATTTAAGAAAGATTAGTTCCTGTGCAGTAATGCACATGTAGACATGACCCAGGAGCAAGTTTGTTCCCGGTTCTGCCCAGCCACTAGGGGGGCCGGCCAGGGACCAGGCCCAGGGCTGAAGGCTAGGAGCCTCTCCTGGTTATAAAAGCCTGCAGGCATTTGGAGCCCTACAGCATGCTCACCAGGGAGCCTGAGGACATTGCAAACCTTGTGTGTCTCCCTTGTTAGCCCACAGGTTACCTGTGCTTGCCTGCTAGCACCATAGCACTGCTGCTTGCACTTCACTGCTGCCCAGATGCCAAGGCAGTGCTACTGGGGCCAACAGGGTGCTGAAGGATGCTGCAGGCTGCTGCAGCCCTTGGGCAGGCCTTTCAGCCCCCCAGAACCACCTGCAGACAGCTTCTGGGCAACAGGGCCAGTGCCACCTGCCTGCAGCATGTCCCCAACAGCCTGTTCTGTGCCTGCAAGTGCTGCAGGGCACTACCTCTGCCACACGGCTGCCAGTCCCATTCTGTGCTGGGCACTGCTGGCAGCTTCTCAGGTCCAGGAACACTGGAAAAGCCATATGGGGGCCCAGAGAGCCAGCCTGGGACCCAGTATGGCATCATCCTTCCTGCTCAGGCCCATGACAATACATGTCCGCACACCTGTGCTCTCTACCTGGAGCCTTAACTGGACCAGGAAAAGACTGGTGACCCTATGGGGTGAGGCAGAGGTGCTGCACCAATTTGAGTGGGGCAGGAGATCCAGTGCCACATTTATAAGGCCTTGTCAGGCTGCATGCAGGAGCGAGGGCACAATCGGTCAGTGCAACAGTCCCACATATAGGTCAAGACCTTGAGGACACAGTGGGTTGCTGCGAGCAACCACAACCATTGGTTTAGCCATCCCTGCAAGACCATGCCCGTTGTGAGCCAACTGCCCCAGGCCACAGCCATGCAGTTTACCCCAAGCACAAGCAGCCTGCCGGAGCCACTACTCCAGCCTGGCACCTCTGGTGATACATCAATGGAAGAAGGGATCTCAGGTGTGCAGTGTCCCAGCTCTCCAGCTGACATTTACACCAGCAGCTGGGGCAACTGTGCAGCCTCAGGGTCAGCCACAAGGCATGCCCAGCCATGACACTACCAGCTACCAGCAGTGCCAGCTCCTCCCTGGGGGGTGCCCACAGCTGGGAGCTAGCATGCTGCACCCCATGGGCTGAGGACACTAGGTGTGGCTGCACACCAACTGGGAGGACCACACCAAGCTGCCAACCTTACCAGCCCTGGCCATGTGGCAAGCACTTCACTGGGGGAAGGATCCTCCCCTCCCCAAGCCCCGGCCCTGTTCCCTTTTCCTTGCCCAGGCCACCTGCATTCTCCTCTCCCTAGGTTCTCCCCCAAAGCATGCAAGGAGGTGGGAGACAGCACAAAACTTTATTGAGCAGCCCGTGCCCATGCAGCTAGGTGGCCACAGACCTCTCACACACTAATGAATATGTTGATGCCAGTGGCGATGTCCTCCTCAGAAGTGTGGGGCAGGGACATGTAGCCCAACCACAGGTAGCCCTCCAGCTGGCAGTGGAAGTTGTGGGGCAGCCCAGGCTACATCCTACATCCAGTGCAAATTATTTTCCTTCCTCTCTGTCCTGGCTGATGAGCACACAGAATAGCCAAATTAGGAGGGTAGTAAGAGGGTGCCACACTTTCCTTTGTCTATCCTCTCTCCTCTCACCAGCCCAGGACAGGGAGTAGTTTTGTTGAAATTTCCTGTCACTTGTACAAGTAACTACAATAAGGATGGGGTGGAGTAAAGATAGTGTTTTATGGTCCATTAGTTTTCTGTAGAATAGGTCACAGAGTTTTGACAGTGTCTTCATTGACAACAGGATTAAACAAAGACTGTAAAGATGGGTAGTGAGTTGTACCTTGGATTTATTTAGCTAGGGATAGAAATTGCATATAAACTGGTATAAGTTATGGGAAGCTGGTTCAAATCTGTAACACAATGAAAGTTCAGGCTGCTCCTGACCACTTTCAGAATGGCTAAAACATTTAAGATAAATCTTAACTGATTTAGGTTAAATTAGTTTATTGAACTTCTGTCCCAAATCCAGATTCAAGTGAACTCAAACAGAATTATAGAAAATTAGAACTGGATGGGATCTCAGGAGGTCATCTAGTCCATAGTTTCTCAACCTGTGGTATGCATACCCCTGAGGTATGCAAGACACAGGCAGGAGGTACGTGGGTAGCTCAACACACACTCTCTATCACCTTCTTTTCCTCCTCTCAAAACTATGGCTAAAAATTTGGTGCACTGTACATTGCGTGGCGCTTTAAATTCCCCAGTAATAATTTGGCATGCCATGCAAAGCCCTCCTAGCTTTGGCCAATATCACCTCTAGCCCAAGTACATACTTGAGTTGTGCACCCCTGGTGTAAAAGGTGGCAACCCTACCCAAAGCAGATCAGACATCTGTCGTATCACAGCCTTATATACACAGCCCTTCTTCCAATACATGGCAGACATTAGTCTGTAAATATAAAATCCCCTGGAAAATTGAGTGTATTAAATATTAAAATTTTCAGAAGTTAGGGGGTACTTGCTACTTAAAAGGTTGAGAAACACTGATCTAGTCCAACCCCCTGCTCAAAGCAGAACCATTCCCAACTAGATCATCCCAGCCAAGGCTTTGTCTAGCAGGGGCTTAGAAACCTCCAAGGATGGAGATTCCACAACCTGTCTGGGTAACCTGTTCCAGTGTTTTACTACCTTCCTACTCAGAAATTTTTTCCTAATATGTAACCTATAGTTCCCTTGCTGCAACTTGAAACAATTGCTCCTTGTTCTGTCATCTGCCACCACTGAGAACAGTGGAGCTCGGTCCTCTTTGGAACCACCCTTCAGGTAGTTGAAAGCTGCTATTAAATCCCCTCCCAGTCTTCTTTTCTCAAGACAAAATAAGCCCAGTTCCCTCAGCCTGTCATCACAAGTCATGTGCCCCAGCCCCCTAGCCATTTTTCTTACCCTCCACTGGACCCTCTCCAGTTCATCCACATCCTTCTGTAATGTGGGGCCCAAAATTGGATGCAGTATCCAACATCCTAGAATGCTTTGCACCTCTCCTGCAAACTCCCTCTCAACTTTGTCCAAGTTGTTTCAGCAAAGCAGGTACATGTGTTCTAGCACAGCCCAGCTTCTGGCCTGAGCCACTACAGGCATGTGGCTGCATTTCTGGAATCAAAAGTGAACATCTGTTCCCGTACTTATTAGTTCCATGTATACAGCTTAGACTAACCTGCAAAGATTGAACCAACTCAGCCTCTGGCTTTTTGACTGTCTGTACCTTGCCTTAAAGACAACCTCTAACCCTATGCTTACTGCGACAGTTGAGATCTGCTGTATACTTTGGCAGTACAGGACTAATTTCAAGGTAATTTAAACCTTCAAAATTCAGCATGAATAAAAATCCATATTTTAAATCATACAATTACATATATCTTCGTTAAATTATCAGAAGTATTATAGCAAAATTAAAAGAAATGTTATTTTACACCTCCGCTCTTATTTTTACCATTATGAAAAGGCTCAAGAATATTTTTAGCTTACCTTTTTTTTAAATAAAGATGGCAACAAACTTTACATGCAATGTGATCTTCTTACCAGTTGCCTCAGAATATATATCCCTTGGTAAATCTCTGTCTGTGTGTGTGTGTGTGTGTGTGTGTGTGTGTGTGTGTGTGTGTGTGTGTGTGTGTGTGTGTGTGTGTGTGTGTGTGTGTGTGTGTGTGTGTAAAATACCTAAGTACAGCTGGGATGGAAAAGAAAGGACAGATGTAAGTGCTGAACAACAGTAGTTCCAGTAATTATGCTAATAAAGGTATCTTTATGTACTACCTCTCAGGGAATTCAGAGAGTCAATAAAACAACCGGTAGTTTCAATACATCTATTCTTTTATGCTTAGCAGAATATTTGGTGTGCTAAGAATAGAAGATAAATTCTGAGATACTTACTACATCTTTATCCCTTTGGAATTTCATAGGAATTTTGCTTGAGCAAATGCATGACATAATCTCATTACCACTCAAGTCAAGGGTAGTTCTGTCATTTACTTCAGATGGTGCAGAGCCAGGCCTTGAGTTAAAAACCAGAAATGACTCCAGAATTAAATGTTTATCCTCTTTCCTTTTTTCCTTAATTCTGAAAATGAATCCTTTGTGACTATTTAAGGGCATAGGGGACTCCTTCCTTCGAAGTTAGCAAGGTATGGTGGGTTAAAGTAATCCATTATTTATTCGGTATTGATTTATATCTTCAAACACTTTAGTATGGTCCATAGCTAATCACTGTCACTTGTTTCCCCTTTGTCTAGAATATATTAAGGATTATATTAAATACAAAAGGACTGTTACAATCTGCACCATCATCTATGTGAGAAAAAAATCCTCATTTGTTATGATTTATTAGCAAACTGGCTGACATGGGACCTTTTTATTGATCAAGAGAAGTGTGTTCTTTTTTAAGATCTCATCATATGAGAGTATACAGCAGAGGTGGGCAAAATATGGCCCATGCGCTGTATCTGGCCTGCTGGCCACCAACGAGAGCCCAAGGAGGAAAGGCTGTGCCCCATGCTTTTCCACTCTGCTGCAGCTGTGACCAAGCCAGGCTGCATAATGTGCAGATTACTCTGCTCCTACCTCCATATCTCTCCTCCCGCATCTGGCTTCCTGTTAGTGCTGTGGTCGCACCGTTCTGACACCATGGCCACTGGCACCTTGTCCCACATGGGACAGGGCATGATGCAACATGACAAGGAGCTCTCTCACCTGCCATGATGAGCCACTGCCACTGCAGCACTGCTAGGCTGTGCCAGTCATAGGGGAGGGGAAGCAACCCCCAACTTACCCAGTGTGATACAGTGACAGCAAGCTCATTGTGGCAGACTGGCCCGGTGTGCTGCATTGTGTCCCATCCTGTGCAGGTGCAGTTGCCAGCAGCTCCAGTGCCAGGAATGCACAGCACTAACAAGAAGCTGAGCAGGGAGATGGATATGGGGAGGCAGAGGAATCTGCGCACTACTTGGCCTGGCCTGGTCCTGGCTGTGGCAGAGTGAAGTGGCATGGGGTTCAGCCCTCTATCATCAGGCTCTTGGCAGTGTCTAGAAGTCTGGATAGCATCAGTTGTCCCCCTCCCCTTCCCAACAGCTCACCAAAACTCTTTAAGTGGCCATCCAGCCCAAATAATTGGCCACCCCTGGTATACAGTATAACCTTGGACCGTTTAGCTGTTATTAGTCATTCTTTCCCTGATATAGGAATAGAATACTAGATATCAGTGCATAGATTCTTAAATTGAAGGAGACATTTTACTTCAGTACTTTACAGTGTTCGTTGACAAGGAAAAGTAATTAAAAATGAAGATGTAGCTCCTATTCCCATCACAAATCACATTTTATTGTTATTCATGCTTTTTTACACAAGCATTTGAAGGGTATACATCATAAATTTTTATGATTACATGAAGAAAAGTGGATAATATTCCAAATAGGCAATAACTTTACAAATTGTATGGAAATGAATGGTAAATGGCTTGCTACTGCTGCTGCCTTTTAGATGCATGCTGCAATAACATTAATCACTTAGAAAGATTTTTATTCAAATGGTTATGTTCAGAAATCTTCTTCAATCCAGGACATTCATTGCTGCATTCAGTGGTCCTATACATTGTTCTTTATTACTGTTTGACATTTTCCATGCATTCTCTGCTTAAATTATCGGGCAGTAAATTTCTATACTTGAGGGGAATTCAAAACACAGTCACCATATGGTATATTGGTTGGGCTTTCTAACTGAGATACAGACTCTTGGATATGGAAGCTTGCTTGATGGAAGAGTCAGTGTGATTTCGCCATGAAGAACCTCTCATCAAAGTGACAACTTGCTATTGATTATGTTGCGTTATGTGCCATTACCATTTGCCATGGGCTTTTCTGGAAGAATGAGTTACCATCTGTACTGCACTGATAATATTCATACAATACTTTTATAGCTCCTTGTATACAGTCAGAAATATTTACAATGGGTCCAATTAATCTGCTGTTACATCACAATAAAGAAGGAAAGTCAACTGTGACACCAAATGAATTTGGTCTATTATGAAATCACTTGACAGCATATTCAGCTTCCTGATGGTAAATGAAAATATACTCTTGCTTGAAAAATAGCAATCTACCTACACACATGACAAGCATTTTTGGGACAGTTTTGTAGTAGGTCATGATGCTAATCAGGTGCATGTGAAATGTCTAATGACCAATACTATACTGTAATTACATTTCATGCTACAGGGACTTCCATATATTCAGGATTAAGTTACTAAGTATGTGTCAAGAAGACTTGGTTATTTTAAGACTGATATTATGCATTGTTATCTAATACAAGGTCCTTTGAAGGCAAGTGCAGTAATCTCATAGATTTTACTGTGATCAAACTCAGGAAAACAACTATCCTAATCAGAAATATAACAATGACTGTAGTATAGTAATTAAACTATGAAAACTGTCATAGATATTGTTTTCTGTTGTCCTTATTTTCTATGCCTCGTTCTTTATTCCTCCCAATTTATTTCCAAACCACTTTTCCCCTCTATCCACATTTTCTTTCCATCTCTTAATCTTATGCAACATTTGGGATTTGACCTCTCTCTCTCTAGACTTTTCCTTATGTTTAAATAAAGATAATTCTGTTTTAAAGAAATGTGATGCATAAGAGTTATGACATTTACTTTCTAGCCCCAATAAACAGGCATTATTGGAGATCTTACACCAACTAATGCAAACAGTCTGCGCCTGCTTACAGGGATCACGCCACAGGACATCAGGAGACAAACCCACTACATGGACAAACCACAGCTGCTGGCCTACTGAAACCACAAAGAAGCTTTTTCATTGTCTGTAGAAATACCTAACTGGTTTCAAACTGGGTACCCTAGTAAGGATCAGAGTATACTAGCCTGCTGGTGTCATGCTAGGCCACGAGTGGCCAGGATAGGAAGCCAATCTACACTGTAACAGCACAAAAATTCAATGTACATAGACCAATTTAAAAAATGGTGGAACCCAATCTAAGATAGACCTGGATCAATATGGTATCAGACTTAATTGGTTTAGGTTAGACCAGTCCACTGACCCAGATTGCTGTCCTCTCCCATCCCAGGTACCTCTTTGGCACTTCTCACAGGAAGGCGCGCTCTGGCTGAGTGCCCAACTGGCCCCACTCCTGAACTTTCACAGAGCCTAGTCAGTACAGTGGCTGACACAGCTTGGGAAAGGAGTGGAGAAAGGGATGCTCAGGCTGTGCCCAGTAGCCCAGTCCTGTTCCATGGGGATCTTCCAGCTTACAGAGGAATAAGGGTCCCTGGATGAGTGTGCAGGAGCCCACCCAGAGACCACCATGGCTCCACAGTAGACACAGCCCCAGGGAGTAGGACTGGGCTGCAGAGCATGGCTGAACATGGTTGCCTCTTCTGTGTAACAGCAGCTGTATGCCTGTGGCTGATGCTGAAGAGTGAGGAAGGGTTGCTCAGCCATGCCTAGGTTGGGACCCAGAGACCTTCAGGCTTGGGTTTGGCCTTTGTGCTTAGCTCAAGGTGCATTCTTAGCTTGAATTGTGGTTGAGACATGCATCCAGTGAAAGGAGCAGATGGAAAAATACTCTTCCCAACTTAAAACAAATCAGGAAGTTGGTTAAATAAATGGAATAAATATAACCTGTGCAAAAGAAGAACAGCCATCCCCTATCTAAGGAAAAGCTACCCCCATCTAAGAATGAAAAGATTACCTCAGAATAGAAAATCCCAGTTAAAGATAACCTTATTTGGCAAACAGAAGCAAGATTATTAATATGCATTAGGTGGAAGGCTTATGCTAATTGTATGTGTTAAGAAATGCAAGCTCTATAGTATATAAAGAGAGATGAGAGACTGTACCTTTTGGAACACTCCTGAAGAAAGTGTGAAGATACCCAGTCACCGATCCAAGAGCCTGTTAACATCAGACATGGAAACCAGGAGTCCCAGACAAGACTTCATGGCTTGATCAACCAGTGAAGTTGTGTTTGCAACATTATGGGGTGGTGAGCATCTGCGTTGGCTAGCTACAAACCTCAAATTTTTAATAGCTAATGCTGCTTCAGTGCTAATGAGAGTTGTATCTGTTAGGGTTCAATAAACTTGCTTTTAGTTTAGGACAACTGCGTTTTAGTCTCCTTGCCTGGTATAATACCCATTATAGTGTCATAGGGGTGCAACACCAGCAACCAACCAGGGGTGGCCCAGCTGATCAGCTGCAATGGGCTCTGCTTAGCAGTCTCTGGCAGCTCAGGGAGCCACCAGGAGGCTTGCAGGATCACCCCCAGCCTGGCTTTGCCCTGGGCAGGCAGCCTGCATGCCCCACCTACCAAAGGGTGAACATGTATTCTGTTCGTTACTAATCTAACCTAAGGCACTTAAAGTAAAGCGTGTAACTTAGATCACTTCTGCTCTAAGTTTTTTGAACTTCTGTAACTAGACTTTGTTTAGTAAGTATATCTAGTTATGTATTACTTACATTTTGTAGAGTTTTGGGACTGAAAAAACCTGGGATCTATTCATGATCCAGCCATTGGTCTCCTAAGGGATACCAGAAATTCACATCAGCAAAATAGGATAATATTGCTAAACTTTTCTGTAAGGTACAATGAGACCTACTAATTAAAAAGCACTTTAAGAGCAAGGTATAATTATTATTACTTCTATAATCTCACCTTTTCCTACAAGTAACAAACTCCATCGCTCATGGATGAGCAGAGATGAACAAGCTGATAGAACTGATGATGACACTAAGTGTTTCACTGAGGGAAGAAATGCCTCCTGTTAAAACCACTGCTTAGGTACTTCTCTTGGTACTACTATATTTTTTTGAGAAAATAAGTATATAGTGATAAAGCTAAGGTTTTTTTTTTTTAATTTAAATGTGTTTTATTAATAAGCCATCACCCCATTTCAGTTATATTTAACTACACTAAGTCAATGGGAAGGGATCAATGAGTTTTAGACCAGCCAGTAACAATCTGTCTTGTGAAAGACACACCAATATGGCACACTAATTATAAGTATCTTGATATAACCAATTAATTCTATCAAACTGTTCTGTACCAAATCTTAGAATACCACAAAGTTAAAAAAAAAGAGAGCAACAAGTAATTAAAAAAAATAAAACTGATATTTCACAGCCTACAGAATAAAAATACCAATTCCCTTTTATTCTTAAGGGTTTCCTCATTTCTGTCTAGTTAGCTGAATTTCTAAGTAAAACAGAGAGTTTTACAAGATGTTAAAAATGTTAAATTAATACTTTACTTCACTAGCTGACTTGTATGAGTCATATGATAATGGTAAAGCGAGAAGGTAACATAGGAATTTGTGGGAGGAAAAAACAGGGAATAGGGTGGGTTCTCTTGTGCAGATAAGCTATAAAAAGACAATTCTTGAATCTGACTAGAGAGGCTGATATCATTTGAAATGCTAGCCTGGCACAGCCATTCTGCTTGAAAGAAAGCAGGACTGCATTTTGGGTCCTCAGGATATTAAAACTAGTGAAGCAAGATGGCTCTGACCCTTGCACTTACCCACACTACCTGCACTGGCAGATCTCAGGCTTTTTCAATATCTAAATGTCTCATAATTCTGTTTTCAGATCATTAGACTGATGGGTTTCTGTGTGTTTATATAATGAAGAGATAAGCTCTTGCTCTTAACAGTGACTTTCATCAGCTAATGGAGCTAAAACCATTAAGTATCCTATACCACTTACTTCACAAGTTTCATCATCATTTGAGCTTTAAGCAATTTTAACTAACACATCAGTATTTCTAATAAAAAAAACATTTTTAAAAGGTCCTTAGTGGCCTTGGGAATGCAGACATGCCTTAATGACAAGGGATAATTTTATATTTGTACTGCCAAGAAAATATCAACTATGCAAGCCTACATTTAATTGCAAATGACCATAAATATGAACAGCCATAGGGCCTGCATAAACATTGATAGATTTAATTAGATATAGCTTAGAGAACCAGTTTTAAATATCCATTATTTTCCTCCATAAACATCTGCTTCATTATTTTTCCATTAGATAACTGATGTTCCTCTACAATCAAATAGTGTGTACAGAAAATACTTATTTTTTGTCAGTTAACCCTGGAAAAACAGGCTCTAAATAAAGTTTTTTTCCTATACTACATACTTTGTTTTTTGTAAATCAAGCAACTCACAATCAGTGAACAGTGTTACTGAGTGTAAACTGAGATCGCCGGGGGGGACAAGGGGACAACCAACACAGCAAGCCCAGGGGACAACAAACAAACAACCATTACAACAGGGGATAACAGGAAGGACACTACAACACAGGCTGAGGGAATGGAACTCCCTCAGTGTGACAGGAAACCGAGGACCTTCAGTACACAAATGCCAGGAGCATGGGGAAAAAACAGGAGGAACTGGCCCTCCTTCTTCCCAGCAGGAACTATGATATCATAGGGATAAGAGACCTAGTGGGACTCTATGCTCAATTGGACGATAGCTATAGAGGGCTACACCCTGCATAGGAGGGATTGCATAGGAGACAAGGGTGGAGGTGTAGCTCTATATGTAAAGGAGCAGTATAACTCCTTGGAAGCCGAAATTGATACTAAGGAAGGGCAACTTGAAACCTTCAGGGTCAGGATACAGGGGGAACGTGGCAAAAGGGATCAAACTGTAGAAATATATTACAGACCTACAAATCCAGATGAAGATCTAGGTCTGCAATTCTCCAGAGAACTGAAAAAGGCTGTGACAACATGGGATATGGTTATCACAGGCAACTTTAACTACCTAGACATCTCCTGGGAAGAACACTCAGCCAGATCTGATGGTCGCATACATCCCTGACTTGTATTGACAAGCTCTACCTCTCTTCAGAAGTATATGGGCCAACCAGAGGAAATGCACTCCTAGATTTAGTTTTGGCTAAAGGGGATGACATGGTGAGAGACCTGATGGTAGAGGGTAACCTAGGTGACAGTGAGCATGAAACTATTACTTTTAGTGTCCATCATAGTGATGGGAAATCTCTCAGTAAGGTACAAATTCTTGACTTAAAAAATACTGCCTTCAATAAGCTTCACTAAGGACTTTAGTGAGTAACGCCCTATGAGATCATGGACCACAGGGAAAGTGTGTGGATGAAGAACGGCCGTTCCTCATGGACATGATCCTCAGTGCACAGAGGTTGTCCATAAATGTACACAAAAAAGATAGCAGAGGAGCCAGGAGGCCATCTTAGCTCAATAGAGAAGTCACAGATCTTCTAAAAAAGAGAAAGGGGCTTACCAATGATGAAGCCTAGGAATAGACCCCAAAGAAAACTACATAAGATTGGCCCAGATCTCTAGGGGGCAGATTAGAAAAGCAAAGGCAGTGACCAAATTCAGGTTAGCAACCAAAATCAAAGACAATAAGAAGTCCTTCTATAGGTACATAGGTAACAGGAGGAAAACCAGTGGAAATGTGGGATCACTGCTCAATGCATCTGGACATCTAATCACTGACACTAAGAAAACTGAACTGAACACATACTTCACATCTGTTTTCTACCAGTCTAAGATTGATAGCCTGATGAATGCAAATATGACACAGAATAGTCACAGTAGGGATCATCATCTACCAACAGTCAACGTAGAGCTGGTGAAAGAATAAGTAGAGAGGCTGGATATCTATAAGTCAGCAGGACCAGATGAACTCCATCCAAGAGTGCTGACCAAACTACCCAAAGTCATTGTGGGACTGCTGACAAACTTCTCTGAGAATTCATGGTGCTCAGGAAAGGTTCCACAAGACTGTAAGAGGGCCATTGTTGTACCCATCTTCAAGAAAAGGAGGAAAAAGGACCCAGGGAACTACAAGCTGATCAGCCTGACCTCAATCACAAGAAAAATCCATAAAAAAAAATTTACAAGGAGTCCATATGCAATAAGTTAGAGAAAGGAAAATTCTCAATGACATCCAGCATGGTTTTCTTGTGAGTAGGTTATGTCTGACTAACCTCATCTCCTTCTATGACCAGGTTACTCACCACCTGGAAAAGGCAGATGAGGTTGACGTCATTTACTTGGACTTTAGGAAGGCCTTTGACTTGGTGTCCTATGAGGCTCTCAATGTAGAACTAGGGGAATATGGGCTCAACAATTCAATGTTCAGCTGGCTGGAAACTGGCTGTGGGGTTAGATCAGGAGAGTACTAATCAACAGGTCTGTGTTGACCTGGCAGAAGGTAGCCAGCAGGGTCCCCCAGGCTTCGGTACTTTCACCAGTGCTTTTCATCTTCATCAATGATCTGGATGTGGGGGTGAAAAGCACAGTGGCAAAGTTCACCAATGACACTAAGCTATGGGAAAGTGGCCACACATCAGGGTAGGCTGATGATCCAGGGGGACCTAGCCAGATTAGTTAGATGGGTGGACCAGAACCAGATGCTGCTCAACACTCAGAAGTATAAAGTTCTCCATTTGGGGAGGAAATATCCATAACAAACTTACAGGCTCAGTAGTGCTATGCTTGTTGGTCCTATGCTAGGACCTAGGGTTCACAATTAACCATAAAATAAATGTGAGCCACCAGTGTGATGCTGCAGTTAGCAGAGCAAACAATATGCTGGCATGCATCAACCAATGCATCTCAAGGAAAACTAAGTAAGTTATTCTTTCGCTCTATTCGGCATTGGTGAAGCCGCAGCTGGAGTACTGCATCCAGTTCTGGGCACCACATGTCAAGAAGGATGTGGAGAAGCTTGAGAGAGTCCATGATTAGAGGCCTGAAGAGCAAGCCATATGAGGAAAGGCTGACAAATCCGAGACTGTTCAGCCTAGAAAAGAGAAGACTTCTTGGAGATTTGGTTGCAGCTTATAAATATATCAGGGGAGAGCATCATGGGGTAGTTGAACAACTATTTACCAAAGTGCCCCAGGAGAAAAGCAGCAGCAACCATCAAACTCCTAGAAGAAGGTTTACGACTGGATATAAGAAAAAACTTCTTCATGGTTCATGTGACCATACTCTGGAATAGACTCCCAGCAGGGGTGGTGCGGCCATCTACCCTGGAGATCTTCAAAAGGAGACTGAACACACACTTTGCTGAGGTTATTCAACCCCAGAAGTCTTTCCTACCCAGAGCAGGGGGGCTAGACCCAATGATTTCACAAGGTCCCTTCCAGCCCTAAACTTCTGTGAATGTGTGTCAGTGAACAGCCGTTCCTCAAGGACACGATCCTACAAATGTTCGATGGATCATACTTTATTTTTCTTATTTAGTAAATTTAGTGGAGGGATTCAATTAAGATACTCTTTGAATATTTTTTCAATGTTTTTATCTTTAATCTTTAATAATGCTTAACACTTTATTTATGCTTTTCCACTTGGATATTTGCCAACATTTTTTCATGAACTATATTAAGTAGAGCTAGACACAAAGCAAGCTTTTTGGTTCATGGGAAACCACGTTTTATCAAAATTGCATTTCAGTTTTGTTTGGACTGAAACAAAAGAAAATCCCATAAACTGGGAATTAAAAATAATAATAATTTTGAAACTTTGAAGTAGTATTTCAGTGTTAGTTCATCAAATACCAGATATTTGGAATGAAATATCTGAACCCAACAAACCCCTAGAGCTTTCGTCAGATCATTTCAGACCACCTCTAGCGTCAAGACATTGACTGCTCAGTTTTTTCTTTTCTATGCCATAAAAGCAAAATTTTCAGGCCAGAGGTGATTTTTCTGATTTCAGTAACATAAAGAACTGTCTATACAATTTTGAACTATACAATTCATCATGTGATGATGTGTTCTTATGTAGTGTTTCTTTATTGGTGACTTTTTTTTGTTAGTGAAACTGTAATTATGTTTTCTGCTGTGGTATCATGGCAGTTGATGCAGTATGGATGTGTACAATTTAGTATGTAGCAAAACCCTCAATTTTTCTTTTATTTATTATTTAAAAATACATTTCCTCCCCTTCCCAACCATTTCTGACTTTCTCTCTGCCCTCTCTATCCCTTATAAGTGATTTCAAGTAATACTAGGTAAGCTAAGTTCTTATACTCCCTCATAGTAACAAGCCCCTTTTACATTGTAAATAGTGTTCTATTATGTTTGTATTGATTTTTATTGTTGTATATTGAATTTATATGATTTAGGCCTATGTCTGTAAAGAAATGTCAATTTTCTATTTTGTATGTCAAGCCTCCATCTTGTGTCCTCTGCCCAGGTGTAACCTATGTTGTAACTGTGACTCATGTCTAACCAGTCTCATATAAATCAGTTCCTGAATGAATGGGAATGAATGAGGGTGCTTGAGGTACAATGGTAGCAGGCCTCTACTGAATAATCAACACAATGGCTGGACCATTGCCTTGCATTGACTCACCCAGGAACTGTGGACCTCACCCAGGAACAGAACAGAAACCCAGAATTTGAAAGACAAAGACGCTACAGAAACCAGCAAC
This sequence comes from Crocodylus siamensis, assembly GCF_052110815.1. NCBI lineage: Eukaryota > Metazoa > Chordata > Crocodylia > Crocodylidae > Crocodylus > Crocodylus siamensis. Next base: position 85,568,032 of record NC_143396.1, on the reverse strand, counting down.
CCCACCATTGTGTCCTACCAGACAATGAGGACACCAGGATCTGCACGTAGGCATCTGAGCAGGACTGTCCTTGACTGAACATGTCCCTCCCATAGGAGGCACAGGTAGCCCACTCCTATAAAAGGGGTGGTAGAGTGTGACCTCCTTGGGACACCCTTTCTATCTGGACCAGCACCGCACCATGCCACCTATCCACCCAGAGACCCTGCTGGCAAACTCCACTCACTGCCTCCAGCAGCTCCTTGTTTCCTGCCCTGGCCTTTCTCCACCTGCTGTCTCTACTTCCTGGTTTCCTCCTGGTAGAATCTTTACCCTATCTCCCAGATACCCCAGTGTCCCTTTTCTCCCTGGCCCCTGTGCTGTTCTACTGCCCCTTACCACTGCTCCCTGATCCCCTGGCTTACCTCCACCGCCTCCAGCAGCTCCTTGCAGCCTCTTCCCAGAAGCACCTGCAGCTCCCAGCACCCACAGTCCCTCTCTGGTACCCCCACAGCCCCTACCTGGTTCCTGGCACCCACAACCACTCCCCTGCACAGTCTTTCCACAGTGCCCGTAACCCTTATCTGACTTCCAGCACCCAGAGCCCCTCTCCAACATCTGCAGTCACTCCCAGCTCCCCCCGCTTCTCCCTGACCTACCTCTCGGTTCCCCTGCAGCCCTCTCTCACACACAGAGCAACCGCAGCACCCATGACTTCCCAACCCAGCTCCCAGCTCCTCCGCAGCCCCTCCAGTCCCCACCCCCCATCCCAGTTTCCCTCTCCCCATGTACCTTTTGGCTCTCCTGCAGCTCCCACTCCAGCTCCAGCCCTAGCCTCTGTGCCAGCTTCTCCTCAGCATCACTCCTCTGCTCTGCCAGCTTTCAGCTTTTTCCTTTAATCAATCAACATTGATTAACCTTAAGTAAGCTCAATCCCCAGTAACCTTAAGTAACCCCAAGGGCCACAGTACCCTTAACCCTATACCCAAGTGATCCCAAATAACCCCAGGGTACATTGACCTCAAGTAACACCAGGGGCCACCTGACCTTAAGTAACCCAAAGGCCCAGTGACCTCAAGTGACCCCAAGCACCAAGTTACGTCAATGCACACATGAAACTGCGTGTTTGTGTGTTTGTGTATATGTACATGCGTGTGTGAACTCATAGTGGTGTTTGTGTAGTTTGTGTATGTGTGTGCATATAATTGTGTATCACGCCCTCCTGTCTAACAGCACAATATTGGGATCCTAAATGTTGATTTGACATGTGTCAAGTCAACAAGTACATGACAAAGACCCATATTTTCCTATAATGAACAAAAGTGAAAATATCATTGAATTCAGTAAGCCTAAATTAAAACTTGTGTAACCTACACCCACATATTTGTATGACATATTTAGAGTCAAACTGAGCGTTCATTGACTTCAGGGGGAATCTACTAGGTCTATAATTATAAAACCTTTGAGGCAGTGACTTAATTAACTACTTGTATGTTAATGCTAACTTAATTTAAAGCAGTCTGGCTGGGATTTTCAAAGGCACATTAGGTAATTAGCTGGTGGGTACCTAGCTCCCATTGAAACCAAGTACATAATTACACCTAAAACTCACAAGCTCATAGATGCTAAACAAATAATAAGCACTATTTGCAGAAGTAAGTGTTGCAGGGTCAAGTCATATTTCTATAGTTTTCCACTTCAACTATACCAGGGCTTTTTAGTATACTATATACATAACTACTGTATTTTCTTGCATACCACATCCCCAAATATAACGCACACCTTATTTTTTTTAAGGCAGAATGTAGTAAAAACATTTTTCCAGGATCATGGCCAACTGTGGGCCACAGTGTACGTCCTCTTGGAAATACAGAGTGCTCAGGAAGCAATGCACAGCATCCCAAGAGACGGTATCAGTGAAGCAGCAGGAACTTTTTAGTGCATCGGGACAGCAACAAAGCTAGGCCTCAGATTCTTGCAAGGGCAGTAGTAAGACTGTTACCTCTTTACTGTAAATACTTCTTTATATAATTTCCTGTAAATAATAGAGTTATATCCACACAAAACCTCATCCAGATACTACAGACTGCATGCTGCAGCTTGTGTCACATAAATTGCCAATTGCTTAAATCACAAGTGAGACTTTATAAATGGGGATAAGGCAAGGTGCTGCACATATTGATTACATGAGTTAGACATAGAGGTTCAGACACACTATTCATACAAATACACACAAATTATCATACACATCATTGCACACATGCATACACATACACCAAACAACCATTTCATCCACACATATACCAGATATAGTTACCAGCAATAGTTGCTCGATATCAGCCCAGGGTGGCCAGCCTCAGGTTACTGAGTAGATGATAATGATTTGAAGATAACAGTTGTAGTGGGGTGAACAGATGCATCTGTGCTCCAATGAAACAGCAGTAGAGAAAGAGACTCACCCAACTTGGCAGTTTTCAGAGTGTTCTTTTATAGGGATTGGCATCTTTTGTTTCAGTGCTTTGGGGTTTTTCCATACCCAGGTTCTGTTTTTGTGGTTGTTCTTCTTTTGTCTTCAGCTTATCTTAGCCTTGGAGTGATTTTGCTGCCCATCTGGAAGGATGGGTGCATTTCTTCTCCTTATCTTCTTTGTGCCCTAGGCCTCAAAGGGATTCTTCAACCATTCATTAATTAGTTTACTGACTGGTAACTTACATTTGGAGCTTTGTTGCTTACATAAACAGTTAAATCATCTTCTCCCGTCTCTATGCCATTCTCTCACCATTCACCCTTTTACACATAGTCATACATAAAGGCTATGCAGAGTTCATTCAGTTATGTCAAGCAGAAGGATACAAAATGGAGTTTTCAAGTTGCTTACAGGACAAGACCAACGTGGTTATATTTTACTATTATTACACTTGTCACGGAGTCACAGAGGTGCCCCGTGATTGAGAGGGTGATTGGCAGAGCTGTCAATCACCCAGGCAGCTCAGGTGCCTGGTTGCCAGGACAACCAGGTGGTCACATGGCCGGAAGAGGGCAGGGCCTGGCCTTTATAACTAGCTGAGGCCGGAGCTGGAAACACAGTTCCCTTCTGGCTGCCGCAGGAGCAGGAGCTCTGCGGCTGAGCTGAGTGGCCTGGGTTAGTGGTTGCTACTTCACCACGCTAACCGGCTGCAATGATGCAGGGAACAAGATCGCCCTGACCGGAGGACCGGGTGAGGCTGTAGGGGAGCGAGGAGGCCTCAAGGGGAGCTTCCCCAACAGCTTGGGGTTCCCCAGTGCCCAGTTGGGGCATAGTGCCAGGGGCACTATTGTCGGTGCTGCAGGGCACCATTTTGTGCCAGGGAGGCGCGGTGTGCGGGGTTACAGACCCCGGCCCATAAGGGCGGTGTTTAGTCCCGGAGCGGGGCAGCGACAGAGCGCAAGAGGCGCGGAGTCAGCCCTAGAGAGGGCAAAGCCCCGGAGCAGGGCAGAGACAGGGCGCAAGAGGCGCGGAGTCAGCCCCGAGAGGGCAAAGCCCCAGAGCAGGGCAGAGACAGGGCGCAAGAGGCGCGGAGTCAGCCCTAGAGAGGGCAAGGCCCCTGGAGCGGGGCAGAGACAGGGCACAAGAGGCGCGGAGTCAGCCCTAGAGAGGGCAAGGCCCCTGGAGCGGGGCAGAGACAGGGCACAAGAGGCGCGGAGTCAGCCCCGAGAGGGCAAAGCCCCGGAGCAGGGCAGAGACAGGGCGCAAGAGGCGCGGAGTCAGCCCTAGAGAGGGCAAGGCCCCTGGAGCGGGGCAGAGACAGGGCACAAGAGGCGCGGAGTCAGCCCTAGAGAGGGCAAGGCCCCGGAGCGGGGCAGAGACCGGGCGCGGGGCGCGTGGCGTGTCGGCCCCAGAGTGGGGAAGCCCAAAGGGGCGAAGCGCAGGGAGCGCGGTAGAGGCCCCTGAGGGGCGAGGCCCCAGAGAGGGGCCGAATAGCCAGGCCTAGCTAGCCACCCAAGGGCGCCGAGACTAGGGCGGCGATAGCACTGGCCCAAGGGGCGCCGAGACTAGGGTGGCGATAGAGCTAAGGCTAGCGTGGCGAGAGCAGCCTAGCTAGCCAACCAAGGGCGCTGGGACTAGGACGGCGATAGCGCCGGCCTAAGGGCGCCGAGACTAGGACGGCGGTAGAGCTAGGACTAGGGCGACGAGAGCGAGCCGGCCCAAGGGCGCCGAGACTAGGGCGGCGGGAGCGAGCCGGCCCAAGGGCGCCGAGACTAGGGCGGCGGGAGCGCTCCAGACTTAAGACGGAGCCGGCGATTAGCCAGGTGCCGGCCTGAACCTGGCCCAGAAGCGCCGGTATCAAGCGGCGCTAGCTAGTCGGACCCAGGAGGCGCCAGCAAGTAGCTGGGCGCCAGCGTGACAGGCCCAGGGCACGGGGAACGGGTGAGATTGGGGCCCGACCCAAGGAGGCGCCAGGTGGGCGAAGAGCCCCAGTGCCCGAGAGAGAGAACAAGGGCACCCGAGGGGCGAGGGACCATACAAGCGTCCCCCAGAACAGCTGCGAGGCTTGGGGCGTGCTGAGGGGGAGGCTTGGAGGCACGCATTGCCCTTAAGGCAGGACACTTATCGAATCCCCAGTCTGGAATAGGGACGAACAACAAGACCGTCCATTAGGGAAACTGGCAGCCTCCACATAAAAGATACATGTCATCAAAGTCGTGGCGGGCGAGGTTCTGAGGGTGCTACGTCACCCTAACGTGACGGTAGGCGGTGCTAGGGAGCGCACGGCCGCCCCTAGCCGTCGCTCCCTCACAACACTCTACGTTAACATCAGCTACGTTAGTTAAGTTCATGCTACACTTGCTCACCCTCCACTAGGTGGCTCTTCAGCCAAAAGCTACTAGGTCACTAGCAGCTCTAAGAGGTTTAACAGTCAACTCCACCCCAACTGCTTGTATCATCAGGGAGAAGTGGTGGCTATCTTTGCAATCATAATATCTGCTTGCTCTATTCTATCCTGTTTCTACTCCAGAAAAGAAACATAAGCTGCCCTACTTAAGATATGCATCCTGAATCTGGAGGGCTAACTTGGGGGAAAATTGCATGTGTGGTTTGAGAGTAACTAAAATATGTGACATTCACTAGGGTCTTCCCAGTGCTGCTTTACATGGTATCTTTGTTATAAATTAAAATTGTAGCCCTTTGCATGTACTTCACTAGCCTCAATACCTTTTGATTCTGTTTGATAGGACACTGCTCAAGCATAAACTTAAAAAAAAGGCAAGAAAAATGTTCAGTCATTTTCAGTCATCACAGTTTTATTACAAAAATTTCAGCCGTCAGAATTTTTTCCTATTTGCAGTTTCCTAATCTCCCAAAGGAAAGCAATCTATTCAGCTGCTTCAAGCATTGTAGTAATTCAACATTCAGCAGCTGCTCACCTCATTTGTACTGCACCAGGGTTCTCTATTCCTGAGAATCTAGATGCAATCTGTAGTAGATAGGGTTTTGCACAAGAGCAGTGGGGCTTAATTTCTTACTGACTTCCCTAATAGGTGAAAAGAAAAAAGTGAATTTACATATGAATTTGAAAACAGTTAACTTTGTACTTTTCCCAATGTTTTCTAGGCTTCTTTCCAAGGCTAAATGAACCAGCATGTATCGTCATTGTCATAACTTGGATTCTAGCATGTATCCTGATCTTCTTTATGATTAGTTTTTAAAAGAATATATAAGATAAACTAAAAAAAGAACTAGAAAAGAAAGGTTAAAATCTCTTTAGATAGTAATCTTTGTGCTTGGTTATGATCCCGTAGGTGGATTTAGAAGAGTATGCCTTTGTAATGAAAGACCTTCAACTTTATGTAGTATACCCACATTACCGCAGTCTGTAAAGGGGTTAGAAGTTGTCACTGGAATGCCCTTTCATCCTCTGCAGATGGATACAGAGTGTTGGCAGGGACAGGTAGTGAACGGGGTCTGAAGAGGATAAGATGGAAAACCTACTTTCCTTGACCTGCTTTTGGGCCAACACAGCTTTCCCTATCTCAGACGGTATTGCAAGTTAACTAGTCTGCTCAAATCCATCAGGAGATGGACAGATATTAGAATCTTGATGAAGTGGGTAAGAAAAACTATTTTGTTGCAAAGTAATACAAAGGAGATTTTAGTAGGAACTTCATTAAGATATCTCTCAGTGCCATCTCAGCCTTATTTATAGTACAAAAATAAGAACTGTGTTAGTCAAATAAATTCAGAATTTATTTTAATGCTATCCACAGTGGACACAATATACACCATCCAGAAACACCTATGAGATTTGCAAAATTAATATCTTGCATGCATCAGTGAAATGCACATCATGAAAGTCAAAGTTTTCTGACAAACTACCCTACAATTTTCCAGAACGCTAGCACAGCAGAAAAACATAAGTGGCTAAGAAACTGCAATCAGTGTTTTTGCCTTCAAAACAAAGACAATACAATATTTTAATCATTATTTTCTTTCACACTATCATAGGATAATTTCTTACAAAAACAATGAAAGACATGTAAAGGTTTAAGAGATTATAAAGCTTCTAAACATTTTATCAATGTTGCTAAGGTTTACATCTTTTATGAATTTTTCCTCCTATGCTACATATTGATATTCTACGTATTATTTATACATTCATTTAGCAGATGATACCCAGTCTTATTCTCTTCTTAATGAGTTATTTTTTTAGGCTTCAGCTATTGCCTTGCTATGTAGAAAGCTAAAGCTACAAAGAACAATTTTACTTCTAAGGACCTAGCTTTCATATTTTCAGAATCAATGCCAAAAAATACTATTTTCACTTCAAATATTAAAAAGAAGGAAAGAAACTTATTTATGTTAAATAAAACCAACAACCTTTACATAGTTGGAATCAGAAACATTTCAGTTCCTGAAAAAAAATTCAAGTCTAAAATGAACATGATATTCTACTCATGTTGGTATGTAAGCAATGGTTCTTAGTAATGGAACTATTATGGATCCTTTTGAGGTTTACCTCCTTTATTGACAAGGCTGTGTCATCACTCCAACACTCTTAATATTCCTTACTGAATACTACATCTGACCACCAACGTGCTTCCAGTCAGAGTGGAGTTAAACTACCAAATGGATGGTAGACTGTTTAATCTCAGCCTACTCTGAGCCAAAACTAAGACTATGTCAACCAGTGAGCTACAGTACAATGATGATGTTGTAGCATGTGCTCACTCAGAAGCAGATCTTCAGGCAATTGTTGATGTCTTTACTGAGGCTTATAAGAAAATGGGACTGATGTTTAATATTCAGAAGACTAACGCCTCCATCAACAAGGTCTTAATGAGCAGTCTCCAGCTCCAGTAATTCAGGTTCATGGCAAGACTCTGGAGAACACGGAAATTTCCCATATCGTTGTTAACCTGAAATTGACAAAGACATCCAATATCACCTCAAATGTACAAGTGCAACCATCAGATGCCTGAGGAAATGAGTGGCCAAAGATTGTGACATTAGATCTGAAACCAAGCTCATGTTTTACAGTTGTAATCCCTACCTTCCTATATGGAGCTGAGATGCAGATAATGTAAATGTACAGGAGATACCTCAAGTTGCAAGTCGCTAGAGAAGTACCATCAATGCTGCCTGTGGAAGATCCTTAAAATCAGTGAGAAAACAGATGCACTAACATTAGCGTTCTCTCACAAGAAAACAACATGAGCATCATGATGATGACCATCCAACATCAACTATGCTGGTCTGGCCACAACAATTGGATATCCAGCATTCTGATTCCTGAAGTAAATTTTATTGTCCCAGCTTAATCATAGAATCATAGAAATTAAGGCCTGGGCGGGACCTTTGAGCCTTGAGTCCAACTCCCCTGCTCGGGACAGGAATACTGCTGAGATCAAATAATCCCAGCAAGGTGTATGCCCAGTCTCCTCTTGAAGATTTCCAGGGCTGCACAGCCTCCTTGGTAAGTCTATTCCAGATTCTGGTCACCCTGACTGTAATTAAAGCGTGAACTCAAGAGGAGGGCAGAAAAAGTGCTTCAAGGACATCCTCAAGGCCAATTTGAAAAAATGCAACATTGACATCAACTCATGGGAAACTATCACCCAGAATCAACCCAAATGGAGGAAGAGTTTGTTGCAAGGATCTCAATTCTCTGAAACCTTGCAAAGACAATAGGAGACAGAAAAGTGGGAATGGCAGAAACAGCATGTTGGAGACTCAGTCAAGAATCCAGAGCCACTCACCCCACACAGGAACACAAGTCTCAGTTACAGCAGAGTCTGTTGATCCCAGATCAGCCTTGTCATCTATCTTTGGACCCACAGATAAAGCAACCATGGAATACAATCAACCTCAACTGTGAGGGATTGCCAATAAACACACACATGCACACATATATAAATACTTTTGTAGGTTCTTCATTTGTTCAAATGTATAGATAAATATCCAAAAATTTAGCAAGTCGTTAGATAACAGCATAGACAAGAAGGACATTAACTCCCAAAGAAGCTAATAACCTTAGGAATAATTGATCGATATCAAAAACTGTAACTGATACCATACTGCCATTGTTACTGAATGAATATTATCTGTAAAATTATTATAGCCAAATAAAATTGAAAATCTGGTTATCAACAGAAATTAAGACTGGATTTCATAGACAATCCTGGGTTTTGCAGTTTCTGCAAAATCCACAAAACCACAAATTAAATAGGTCCCTACTAATAGCTACCTCTTACTTATCCTTTAGCTTCCAGTACTTTTCTCTCATTCTTAGGAACTAGTAATCATGTCTGGGCACTGAGTTCTTGCTAATGCCTCTTTGTACTACAATTTCATCATATTCTTCTTGAATCATTTCCACTTTTCCAAAACACTGTATGAACTGATAGATCTTTTTTCCTCAAAAAAAAAGTCTTTTGATGTTTCAACTTCAGATACTTTTCAGTAGCTTTCTTGCCAAAGGATTCTAAGAACAAGTAGAACAAATTAGTATTTCCTGTTTCTAAAAAGCTGTCAAGGAACAATTTTGTTATTAAGCTTCAGGGAAGTCAAATACATTTTGAAAATATAATATACTAAATTATAATGTACTCTTTCAGCAGACTGATATTCATTTTTTTATAATACATTTTTTCAAATCCAGCTGTTTGTTTTTTTCTTTCTTTCTTTTGGTTGTAGGGAGGGAAACCTAATTCATGAAATCTCCAAACCAGAATCGAATTGCTAGCAGCTCAAAACTTTCTGAATTAATTTGGAGCCTCCAAATTGATTCAGAAAAGATTCAAAAGAGATTCGGAGGTTCAGAGGGCAGTCTTTATGGGGATACAGAAACTTAGAAGAGGGAGGGGGAGCAGGGGGGAAGGACTGACATCTCTAGCTGGGCAGTGACTGTGACTTCTCTCTGACTGCCCTTCCAATCACAGCGTCTTGGGGGGAGGGACAAAGAAACAGCATAAAAGTCTTGGTGTGCAGGCTTTTCTATCCCTTTTCTGAGCTGATTCTGCCTGAGCAACAGCATCTCAAAGGTACTGTGGCTACTGGCCTGGCTTCCTAGTCAGTGGCCTGCTATTTTTTGCTGTTAAAAGGGATTGGCTAAGCATCTGTCTACTTCCAATTCATTTCTTTCAATTTATATTTGGTTTTATTTCCCTCCCCCCCTCCCCCCAGTACTTCTGAAAGAAAAAGCTCAGTGTTTTTCCTCGCAGTGTGATCCATCACTGTGCAGGGAGGCACACATTGCACACACTCACAAACACATAGAAGAAGAAAAATCAGCTATTCATAGAAGAAGAAGAGATTCAGATTATATATAGTAGTTATTAGTTATTAAAATTATTATAGTTAGTTTACATACAGACTAAGGACAACACAGAAGAAGAGGTCAAGTAGATATTCAGGTTGAGATTAATACACACAGCACAGAAGTCAGAGTCCTAGGAGAAGGAGATTTTTTTTTTAGGTACACTACACAGAAGAAGAACAAGAAGTAGTCACACATTCACATTAATAGCACATCACAGAAGAAGACACCATATATGGTTATTAATAATCACTCATAATCAAGAGTCAGCATACCAGGCTCCAGAACACACACACAACAACACAGAGAGTAAGCAACACACAGAATTCATCACACAGTCACACACACCTTTTCTAGCACAGGAAAGATTAATATGAAGTGTACTGGAAAGGCAGGTGCCAGGTGTTCTGGCAGGGGAGGGAGTGGAGGTAGGGGGAGAGCTAAAGCTGCAAGTTCCCCCCCTCTCCCCCCCCCGAAACATAGTTGCATCCTCTTCCCAAGCAGCCATGAGGCTTCTGCTGCCAGTGGGAGCAAGGAGATGGGGGCCAATATGGTCAAGGTTATCCGTGATGCCAACTTTGTTGGCATCCACTCAGAGGAGGAGTATGGTACACACATCCCTCATAGTCAGGGATGCCTTGGAGGAGGACAGGGCTGCCGATGATGGTGCCACCACCACTACCGCTACAAGCCAGCTGATTTCAAAATGCAGGAAGGCGGTGGGTTACTTGTACCTCAGCATCAAGGGGGACAAGATGCTGCAAGAGAAGCAGGCAGAGCTGAGCATCCCACAACACAAAATCAAGCAGGATGTGGGGACTCAGTGGAACTCCACATACTTGATGCTTGAAAGGCTGGTGGAACAACAGAAGGCCACCCATGAGATGGTCTTACTTGGGGAGATCGGGATCAGTTAATGCTCTACTCTCAGCTGGAGGGGGCACTCACTACATCACCAGCCAGGAGGCAAAGAGCATGTCCCTGCTGAGCTCACTCCCCTGCCAGGATGAACTTGGAGGTATGAGCTGGGACTCTGGGGAAGAAAGAGGTGCCAGGTCCTCAGCATGGCCACTAAAACTGCACCCTGCCAGAGTAGGGAGGCCAGGTGGGAATGCTGGTGGCACGGCAGCCCCTTAAATGCCAGGATCAATGTTCCCCTTGTGGAAGGAGGGTAAGAGTCACTATAACCTCCAGCTAACACATGCATGTGCATAGTCCTTGCTGGGGAAAGCCCAGACCTGTCACGTCTTTGACAGGCCTGCGTCTTGCTGATTACAGTGGAATTGTGGGGCTCCCGGTGAGCTCAGCTTAGCTGCCTGGGATTCCAGCTTTTCCGCTGAAAAAAACCTTTGTCAGGCTGAGGAAGTACCTGCGGTTGGTGTGTCTCCTGGTCCTGGATGGAAGGAATAGTAAAGAAGCTAGAGGCTGGCCTGGCATACAATGCAGGAAAGAAAGCTAGTTAGTGAAAATGGAAATGGAGGCATCAGGGGGTGATGGACAGGCTGGAGTGGAATGGGGAAAAGAGGGATGTAGCAGTGCAGGTAAAAGTAGAGAGGTACATGGGGAGTCAAATGTCTGACAGGTTGCAGAGTGTCAGAATTCCAATGTCTATACTGAGGCCATGAGTTTCTGTACCTAGGAGGCTAATTAAATTAAGTTCATAGGCTCGGCTGTGAAAAGTGCCACCATTTTGAAGTACAGGATGCTCGATACATGAGGCACTGAGGATGTTTTAATTAAAGTAGCTCTTTAGAGCCACTGTAATTAAAATGACCCCCGCTCTGGAGTACATGTAAAGATGCCCAATGTTTCCACAGGTTGCATCTGATGCTTAGAGAAGAAGACATATATAATCTGTTCCATTTCATTCACATATAGAAATGCCTTTGAGATGCTGGTAAACTGTCAAATACAGCACCCTGAGCTGCACTATATCCTTTAATGAAAAACCTCTAAAGGAGGTAGTACCAAAACAAATGGAGAAATTTTAACTGAGAAAATATTTTCTTTCCAATCTCAGTGTAAAGCCTATCTCTTTTACACATTTTTATTGAGCCCAGTACATCGTGCAATAAAACAAGTATACTGAAAATAAAATTTAAATGTCTTTTTTTTTACCTCCCCTATTTCCTACCTTAGATGTTCAAGTAATTTTAGGGCAGGATTGAAGATTAATATATTGGGATGCTGTGCAATACATATTTTCTTGTAACTCTTACTGATACGAGCTACAGAAGTGATTTAAACTGAAAGACTAGCAATGGCGTATCTTCCAAGAGAAAATGGTTTGTTCATACAGCAAAACAGGAACTGAAGGGCTATGCTTTCATTGTCAAAACAATCTATTTTTTCAGCAAGATAACTAAACTGAGTTATATATTTTGTTGTAAAATCTAAGGGTTGAACCTGCCTTTTTCTCCACTATACCTCTTTGGAGCTGACCAAAATACCTGTGCCTCTTTTCCACTAGGAATTTATAGTGAGATGAAAATGTACAGATAGTTGTCTAACAGCAAAATCAAATAATTTTTGGCTATGAAGACATAATCTAACACAGGGCTGACTAGCTTTGGCACAGCCAAGAATTGCACATGGCACCTATATGCAGCTGCGTGTGGACTTCATGCTCTGGAGGCAAACCTTCCCTGCCATGAAGCATTGGGAGTGATGGCTGCCACAGCCTTTGGATCACATATTAACTGCTAGCAGGTTGCAGGTGACCTGTGGGCCAAATGCTGGCCCCTCCTGGGTTTAATGCAGTCTGTGGGCCTCCAATTGGACAGTTCTGATCTAAGCCACATATTTAAAATATTTCAATTGTAAACCCAAATTTGAATGCTCTTTTATACCTGAGTTTCCTTTAGAGAATATAATTGAATATGTTGGATCCTGAATAAAGCTTCAGTTCAGTTCAATGCCCATGTGAATACATCAGCACCAGTTACCTAAGTGACTACTGACATCTTAGTGAACCAACTTTGAAACCAGGGTTAATAGAGAATATAAAAATGTGCATGCTCCTTTATCTTTTTTGGTCTATACATCTCATTTTTCTGTCATTTGTAGTTACCACCCCTAAACGGATGCTCCACTCCAAAATAAAAAATAAAAAAATTACAATATGCATATTATACCTGCTCTTCTTCTTCTCCTTGTGTATCTACACCACATTTGACCATTGTGTTACATGTGCTTGTTTCATAGATTTTCATAGATTTCATAGACATTAGGGCTGGAAGGGACCTCGGGAGATCATCAAGTCCAGCCCCCTGCCCAAAGGGCAGGAAGTCAGCTGGGCTCATAGGATCCCAGCAAGATAAGCGTCCAATTTACTCTTGAAGGTGTTCAATGTAGGCGCTTGAACCACCTCTGCTGGCAGACTGTTCCAGACCTTGGGGGCTCGGACAGTAAAGAAATTCTTCCTTATGTCCAGCCTGAAACGGTCTTGCAGGAGTTTGTGACCGTTCGACCTCGTCATCCCATGGGGCGCTCTGGTGAACAGACCCCAGACCCTGGTGGTCACCCCTGATAAACTTGTAGGTGGCCATCAGATCACCCCTGAGCCTATGCTTTTCCAGGCTAAAGAGTCCCATGGCTCTCAGCCTGTCATCGTAAGATCTGTTTTCCTGATCTCTGATCATGCGCGTGGCTCTCCTCTGGACTCTCTCAAGCTTCTCCACATCCTTTTTGATTGTGGAGTCCAAAACTGGACGCAGTACTCCAGCTGCGGCCTCACTAAGGCCGAGTACAAGGGGAGAATGACGTCCCGGGATTTGCTCGAGAAGCATCTATGGATGCACGCCAGCATTTTGGTCGCTTTACTAGCCGCAGCATCGCATTGGAGGCTCATGTTCATCTTGTGGTCAATGATGACCCCCAAGTCTTTTTCTTCTGTAGTGCTACCCAACATAGCACTGCCGAGCCTATAAGGGTGCTGCAGGTTTTTCCTCCCAAAGTGGAGAACCTTGCATTTTTCGGTGTTAAACACCATGAGGTTCTCGTCTGCCCATTTGCTGAGCTTGTCCAGGTCAGCCTGGATCACCCGCCTATCTTCTGGCGTGGATGCTTTGCCCCAAAGTTTGGTGTCATCGGCGAACTTGGCCAGTCCACTCCTGACTCCAATGTCCACATCATTAATGAAGATGTTGAACAGGATGGGTCCCAGGACAGAGCCTTGAGGGACCCCACTGGTCACAGGGCACCACGATGAGTGACTGCCATCAATCACAACCCTCTGGGTCCGACCATGAAGCCAATTTCCCAGCCAGCGGATCGTGGTGGAGCCAAAGCCACAGCCGGCCAGTTTGGCCAAGAGGTGATCATGGGATACCAGATCAAAAGCTTTTTTGAAGTCAAGATATATGACATCAATCTCTTCTCCCTTGTCCAGGTGATAGGTCACCTGGTCATAGAAGGAAATGAGATTGGTCAAACAAGACCTACCAGCAACAAACCCATGCTGGCTGTCCCTTAGAATGTTAGCCTGGGCCAGTCCCTCAAGGATGACCTCCTTAATAAGCTTTTCTAAGATCTTCCCCAGGATAGAAGTCAGGCTAATGGGCCTGTAGTTAGCCGGATCCACTCTCCTCCCTTTTTTGAAGATCGGCACCACATTGGCCATTATTGGACTTTGAGAGATCTTTCATTGTACATGTGCATTGTACATTGTACATGTGCATTCAAGTGGTGGGCATTCCAGCAGGTGTTAAATAGTGTGAGGCTCTGTGCCACCGTCATAGGTGACTGAACAAATGGTATAACCCCACCTCTCCATTAGTTCCTTGGATGTCTGACTCCAGTACGTAGGTGGTTGAGACATCCCCACCTTGCCATGGTTTGTCAGCCTTTGGGGGTAAGGACTTGGCTGCTGGAATGTCCATTTTTCTTCAGCCTCTCATGCCACATCTGTAGTCATGTCTCCTTGGATATGGTATTGAGAACTTGAGTGCTGGTGAGGAATGGGGATGCTGGTATGGGGACCACAGAAGAAGAGTTCATGTTGCAACCCCTATCAAATAATACCTGCAAATTCTGCTAACACTCCAAACCATGATTTTGATGATTATACCCATTTGCTCTAATGATCTGTTCCTTTTTTGTGTTCAATCATAGCTACCTAACTTCAGTGCCAAAAATAAGTGCTTTTTTCCCCCGGTAATGAAGAAGCAATACAGTTAATGGAAAATAAACAGGATTCTTCTCTCTACATTTATCTGAATCATCACCAATCATTTTTGATTAACAAAGTAGATTATAGTTTAAGAAAACTCATGCTTCTCTGAATGAGTTTGTCTATGATGAGCCACCCTACCCTGCTCTCTGCCTAACTTCAGACCAACTCCGTTAACTACCTCTAAGTTCTATTTGTTCAATATTTCTTACAAAGAACTAGAATCCATTTATATTTTTTTATGTTTAGCTCAGGAGGGAAGTGTAAAGGAAAACCCTAGATCAGAACATTAAAATAGTCTGGATTAAAAATACAGGAATCTTAACTGCATGTTGAGGCACCAAGACTTTGGGGAAACTGAATTAATGTTCTGAGCTCTTTAAATTTATATCTGCACTATTCTTTAAAAAATGGAGTATTTTAATCCAGTGAATAATACTGAGGGTTTATCATATGACCAATATTTCTTTCATTTCCTTGTGTTACCTTGCTTAGCAGTATGCATCTGTTCTTTCTTTTCTCATGCTTAGATTCTTTGTGACAGGGATTGTTTTAGCTTTGTGTTTGTACAGTACCTAGTACAATATGGTGTTTTTCTATGAATAAAGCTTCTAGACTATACAGTAATAAAAATAATAAATGAACAAATCCTTGGTAGACTTGGATATGGGCTTCAATGAACATACTATGCATTCAAGAAAAAAATATCTCATGAGGTTTTCTCTACTAAATATTGTAATATTCTACATATTACCTATATGCCACTAAGGCTTACATATAGACTCAACTATATTATATTATATTATATTATATTATATTATATTTAGAAGGCACCCATTTATCACAGGATACAATTATTCCAATGTGGAAGTAAGTGTCCCTGGTTTTCAGCAAAATTGTTATCATTTCTTGACTGCTCCATCAAAATCCTCCTGTTCCACTTTATTTCAATGCAGTTAATATTGCATCCCTATTTTTATCAACATATTTCTAATTATCTGTTGTTGACAGATGTGAGATTTAGACAGAGCATTTATTTAATAATTAATGTCCAAGTACTTACACAGAGCTACTTGTAACTGTGAATTCATCAGATTAAAGCAAGAAATGGTACATTAGTTGTCTTGCCTTCACTGTTGAATTACATTTTTTTTTTACTTGACACGTAGCACTGGGATGAGAGTTATCTGAGGACTAAACAGCCTTGAAGTTATAGGATTTCACATTACCTGTAAGCATTAAGTGGGTCCAAATCAACAAAAGATCATTATGGATATATGTATTAATTAATCCAATATTTTGTGAGGAAAGTATAAAAAAAAACCCTAGATCAGAACAGGCTCCAGAACTGGTACGGTTAATAGCTAGATCAAAAAGTACTGATCATGTTTCTCTTTTGCAATTCGATTCCTTTTTTAACATAAAAGTTCATAAATTTCCCCAATATCTCTCTGTGGCAGGGCACTGTTGGTGCCTGCCACTTTAAGGGCTGAGCCAAGCAGCCATCAGGTGTTTGATTGTGGTAGCCATTTTAGATCCTGGGCTGCCTATAAAAACAGAGCAGTTCACTGCTTGCAGGTCAGGCAGTAACATTGACTCTAATAACCTGGAGGTAAGGGCAGGAGCTGTAGGGGAGAGTTTGGAGGCTCCTGGTCCTGGGCATGACCTAAAACTGCACCCTGCTGGGAATGGGTAGCCTGGTGGGGCTCTCAGGAAATGCCAGGCCAGTTATTACCCCGGTGAAAATCAGGTAGGGTTGACTTAACCCCAGCTCTCACCTTCAGGTGGGCCATATACCATCAGAGCAGGGTAGGCCAGGTAAGCTTCAGGAAGCCCTGAGCCTGCTGGGGGAGTGACCCCACAGGGCCAGGCAAGCTTCCAGAAGCACCTGAGCCAGGAATGGGGGACCCTGATCCCTAAGTGCAGGCAGGAGGCATAAACCCAGCTGAGGGACTCTACTGGTCAATGCTGGAGCCAGGACCGGAAGGATCAAAAAGGCCAGGGGCCCATCACGAGGGTTGCCCACAATAAGCAAAGAAGCTTGGGGTCCTGACTGGCCTGAAATGGGGACAGGGCTTATATGGAAGCCAAAGTTTCCATAAGTGGGGACACAGCTAATGGGCAAAGAGGACAGTTGAGCCAACTGCCTGAGATGCCATGTGTAAGGCTTGGGTCACAGTGTAGGGGTAGAATGGAGCCGTGGATATCTCCCCCCAGTATTGGGGTGTAAAATGGGCAGCCTTCTGCCTTAATTAACAACATAATTAATTACAACAAGGTGTGGCAGGAAAGTCAGGTGGGTGGTGTGTTCAAAGGCAGTGGGAGACTAGCTCTGTGGCTAGTCAGGGACCCCCACTTTGCCACGCTCTGGTCATACCTTGAAGCTATGAATGCTAATCCTTAACTCTAAGAGAAATCCTTTTTGAGCAATGCAAGACACTTTTTTCCCTGAAAGGATCAACATGATGTACATCCAGGACATTCATCTACTTCTTTCAGTAGTGTAATAAAACTACTGCAGTGTTAGTCGACTAGAAGGTTGCCATTTACTTTGACTCTCCATCAATAGTTTTATAGTAAGAAGGAATTTTCAGTAACATTCTCATGTCAATAATATATTGTTAAGTGAAAATTCAATTGAATATTATGCTAGAGGCTGGATTCTTCCATTAAGTATGTCATTCACCTATGTGCAGTCACAAAATTCACTGCATATATCTACACTATATCCCAGTTATGTTTCGTGGAAGTGACACACTCTGGCTCTGGATGTGGCCAAAAGTGCTTTTGAGACGCACTTCTGGGGTGCTTTGACACTTTCAGTGATGCCTTTTTGCTACTTCACCTCTGAGAACAGACTGAGTTGCTCCAAGGAAGGGTTACTACCCTGACATGTGGCATCTCAGCTTTATCTGCCTCACCTAGATCTTACCACCTTTTAGCAGAGAAGATTTTACCAACTAATAGAATCACACCCCTGTCCAGTTCTGTGCTTTGAAAAGTTGGATCCCACTTCCAGAGAAGAGGCCTACCTGTATGGTCAAATACCCTGAGATCACACTTACCCTGACAAAAAGTAAGTTAAAAAGCTAACTGAAAGATTTGTTATAAAAAAGGGTAAACATGAGAAAACAGAAACTATATGTTGATTTTGTGTGTGTGTGTGTGTGTGTATAGAGAGAGCATAAATCAACAAAATAAAATGTCAGAACAATATGCTGACCTTACTCTGCATCTTAAAGCCAAGAATGAAGTTTTATTTAGCCTGTTCGGTGAGGGACCAAAGCCCCTTATCCCCAGGAAGGTTTAGATGAAGCGTTATTCTCTTGACAAGGCTTAAACATGGTTTCTTAATCTATTTACAGAGCCTATGCTATGCATATAATTTTCTCAGCTCCCCACCCCCCAACCCCAACTTCCCAGTGGGGCATGTTTCTGCAACTAAAAGTATTTTCTGATCTATTTAAAACCACTAGAATCCTTTCAGACATATCCACCAAATTCTCTCTCACTCAGTTCCCCTGTCCTGAGAAATACCCTTCTTTGGATTGTCTGTTCCCAGGTGACATTCCTGTTAGTCTCTCTCTTTTTAAAATGTAAATTTGACATTGTCTGGAAGAGCCAGACTCATGTACCTCTGAGCAAGCAGGTCCCTAAGGGCAATGAGTAAACAAATTCATGTCAAATGATAATTCTCAGCAATTATTTTTCCCAAGTATGCCCAGCAAATAGGTGAGAACAATTAAGTTAATCACTGCCACACTAAACAGTCTTGGTTAAAAAATAAAAATGTATCACAATTACAAGTATAGAAAATACCACAATTCATGTAAACATATTAATGATAAGTCTAAGTGCAGCTTCATACTACCTATATGTAGAGACCATTCATGCTGTATCAGTAAAGCAAAGTCAAGACATCATTTATGACCTCCCATGAATATCTTGAATTACAAAAGAGTTTGTGAGGGGAAGGATCCTTTTGCCTTCCTTCTTCTACTTGCATGAGCCAACCTGGGAATTTGGAAGTGAAGCTGCTTCCCTCAGAACACCTAGAGAGGATGCCTTGGAGTGAATTCATTTCTAGGTTTGGAGCACCTGACCAGATGAATTGGATCTCATGGAAAGTCTCATTCCCTGAGCACATCTGGGATATGGTGTAGACATACCCACTGAAGCTGATGCTCATGCTGGCTACACTGCATTAATAAATAAAGACAAATATCTACTGCCAGGTTGCTTTCATTTTCTTAATCCACTGACTGGCCAAAGTCAAATGAGCAAACTTACAGGAAGCAGGTACTAGAACCCAGGACTCCTCCCTTCCAGTGGAGTACAATAACCATTTGGCTATGGCAGGGGTCAACAACCTTTTACTAACAACAGGCTGAATTAACACAGCTCAGTCCTAAAGATGGACAGAGGAAGCAATTTTAGATACTTTCCCACTAGAAGGCATATAGCAGTGGTTTATATAATGGAATATAAAGCCCCTTTTGGGGTGCTTCGCTAGCTGAATAAAATCTCTTTGTAGGTTGATGACCCCTGGATTACAAGATGCTTTCAGTTTCCTTTCCTTCTGGCCCAGTTAATCATTTATTCTTTGCTGTGCAATGACATACCTTCAACATAAAGACTTGCAAGTGCTTTCCCTCTTCTTCCCCTGCCTACTCCATACATTTTTTGTTAAGGGTACTTTCCTGGGAAGTGGTAAACATGGATCTGAATCACTTCAGGCTACAGATTTATATACCAGGCCTCCCACTCTTTTCATGAGTGTTTGAATTATGTTAGGAGTTATGATATCATGTAAAAAGAGTACTCCACTTTCTTCTGTACTAGCTGTACTTTTAATGAAAAGGACTGTGGCTGCTGAACTCAGTGCTGTTGGTGTACATTATTTGTCCTCAAGCCATTTCAGAGCTGATCCATTTTTGCCTCAATTATATACATGTTGTGGAAGTAAGGTTTGCTTATTGTGTTGATAATGGAAATAGACTCTTAGCATGCACATCACTAAATGGGTATTGGTCATGAGTCCTTCTTTTAGTTCTCATACATACTTTTCTATATCATTTACACTGTTTTTATGATTGTCATTTGCTTTTTCCCATAAAACAGGGTAAATTATATTTTGATTACAAGATATTTTTCAATAAACCTTGTTAATGTTTATACACTAACTTGATTAAAATGCTAAATCAAATCAATACAACTTGAGAAAATATTTACACTTCATCTCATGGGAGGAGTGCTTGGCCAAATCCGAGTGGTCGCAAAGCTTTCTCTCATGTGTGGATGACCTCTATCTGATGCAGGAAGTCTATGGGCCGACAAGAGGTAAAGCGCTGCTCAACCTCATACTGGCAACCGAGGATGACTTAATCAGCAACCTAACAATAGAAGGGAAGCTGGGTGACAGTGATCATGTACTGCTCACCTTCACCATCTGCTGTAAAGCTGGCAAGCCAGTCAGTAATACAGAAGTCCTTGACTTCAGGAAAGCTGACTTTGACAAGCTAAGGAGACTTATCAGAAAGGCCCTAAAAGGCCTCAACCCAATGGAGAAGGGAGTTCAGGACGAGTGGTTGCTCTTCAAGGGAGCAATCCTGGATGCACAAGCAAAGTCCATCCTGTCTTGGAGGAAAGGCAGCAAAAGGGCACAGCAGCTCCCTTGGCTCTCCAGGGAACTGGCGGACCTCCTGTGTCTTAAAAGGAAGACCTACAAAGGATGGAGGACTGGAACTACCACCAAGCAGGAATACTCTGCTTTAGTCCGGACTTGCAGAGAGCAAATCAGGAAAGTCAAAGCAGTGATGAAACTCCAGCTAGCTCCAAATATCAAGAAAAATAAAAAGTCCTTTTTTAGATATGTGAGGAGCTGAAGGAAAAGCAAGGGCAACATTGGACCCCTGCTACACCAGATGGGGCAACTGACAACTGACGCCCAGGAAAAAGCGAACTTATTAAATGGGTACTCTGCATCAGTTTTTCACCAATTCCATGGGACGCACTATGGGTCAGGGAGGCCCAGGTAAGGGAGATTCCTTGCCCTTCATCGAAGCTGACCTTGTGAAGGAACACCTTGACAAGCTGGATACCTTCAAGTCAGCCGGCCCTGATGGGTTACACCCAAGGGTACTCAGGGAGCTGGCAAGCATCATAGCTCAGCCTCTGGCACAGAGCTTTGAGAGCTCTTGATGCTCTGGTGAAGTGCCTGATGATTGGAAGAAAGTCAATGTCATGCCTATCTTCAAGAAAGTGAGGAAAGTAGATCTGGCAAACTACAGGCCCATCAGCCTGACCTCTATCCTGGGGAAGGTCTTGGAAAAGATTATCAAGGAGGCCATTCTTAACAGACTAGCTAAAGGCAATATCCTGAGGGATATTGCAATATCCAGTATGGGTTTGTTGTGGGTAGGTCTTGCTTGACCAACCTCATTCCCTTTTATGACACCAATGTCCACCTCATTTCCCCTTACATCACCTGGACAAGGGGAAAGAGATCGACGTTGTATACCTTGACTTTAAAAAAGCCTTTGGTCTGGTATCCCATGATCACCTCTTGGCTAAACTGGCTAACTGCAGCCTTGACGTCACCACGATCCGCTGGCTGGGGAACTGACTCCACAGTAGGACCCAGAGGGTGATGGTTGATGGGAGCCAATCGTCTTGGTGCATTGTGACCTGTGGGGTCCCACAAGGCTCTGTCCTAGGGCCTATACTGTTTAACATCTTCATCAATGATGTGGACATTGGTGTCAGAAGCGGACTGGCCAAGTTCGCTGATGACACCGAACTCTGGGGTAAAGCATCCACACCTGAGGACAGGAGGGTGATCCAGGCGGATCTGAACAGACTCATGAAATGGGCAGATGAGAACCTGATGGTGTTTAACACTGAAAAATGCAAGGTTCTCTATCTTGGAAGGAAAAACCTGCACCATGCTTTTAGGCTCAGTAGTGCTACGCTGGTTAGCACTACAGGTGAAAAGGACTTGGGGGTCATGGTTGACCACAAGATGAACATAAACCTCCAATGTGATGCTGTGGCTAGTAAAGCAAGCAAAATGCTGGCTTGCATCCATAGATGCTTCTCAAGCAGATCCCGGGATGTCATTATCCCACTGTACTCGGCCTTGGTGAGGCCACAGCTGAAGTACTGTGTCCACTTTTGGGCTCCACAATTCAAAAAGGATGTGGAGAAGCTTGAGAGGGTGCAGAGGAAAGCCACACACATGATCAGAGGGCAGGAAAACAGACCTATGATGAGAGGCTGAGAGCAAAGGGACTATTCAGCCTGGAAAAGCACAAGCTTAGGGGTGATCTGGTGGCCACCTATAAGTTTATCAGGGGTGCTCATCAGGATCTGGGGGGACACCTGTTCACCAGAGCCCCCCAAGGGATGACAAGATCAAATGGTCACAAACTCCACTGTGACCAATTCAGGCTGGACATAAGAAAGAAATTCTTCACTGTCCAAGCCCCCAAGGTTTGGAATAGACTGCCGGCGGAGGTGGTTCAAGCACCCACTTCGAATGCCTTCAAGATACATTTGGATGCTTATCTTGCTAGGATCCTATGATTCCTGCTGATTTCCTGCCCCTCTGGCAGGGAGCTGGACTTGATGATCCTCTGGGGTCCCTTCCAGCCCAAATGTCTATGAAATCTTTGTAAAGTATTGTAGGCTTTGGGCTAGATTCTTTTACACCTCTTAGATAGGAAAGTGTACTTATGTACCGAAGCATGATGTTATTCCACTCTGCTCAAGTTCCTAAAAATTAATTAATGGAAAGGTAAGTGGATCCCCTTCATCTATGCTGCTTTCTATGACACAATCTTAAGGCTCAGATGATGATATATTACAAAAGAAGATATATTATTGGATTTTCAGGACTTGAACAGAGTGGAATAGAATCTCATGCGGACACCTACTAGATCAGGGGCAGGCAATTATTTTGGCCAGGAGCTGCTTAATGAGTTTTGGTGAGCTGCTGAGTGTTGTGGAGACAGTCCCAATCTTGACAGGTGCCTTGCTCCCTAGTCATCATCTTGGGACCAGAATTCAAACAAGTAAGCCCTGATCTTTGCAACTGGAAGTCTCTCTCCTTGCCCCACTAGAACTACTCCTTTTGGGAGGGGAGGGTTGCCATCTTCAAAACAGAAAAAAATACATGCTAAAAGTCAAACACCTACTATAACATACTTTAATTCTTTAATTTTATTTTTAAAAAATATTTTTGTTGTGATCATAGTGTATCTAGAGGTCATTGCATAATAACTCAAAAATAAAGTCTTACACTTGTATATTGTGTGGGGAGGTGTAGGGTATGTTTGCATACAGGTGTGTGTGTATGGTGAGGTGTGATAGGTATGTGGGGGTGTGGCTGTGGCTGTGGGGGGCAATAGGGCATGTTGAGGGTTGTGGGGACAAGGTGTGGGTGTGTGGCATCTGTGGGGTGTGGGGACCCCCCCACACACACACACACTCTCCCCTATGATACACAGGCCCTGACAGCAGTGGCAGCAGCAGCACCTAGTGAGCATTCAGGGCACTCGTGACCTACTCAGGTGCTGCCACCTGGTAACATGTGGCTCCGGCCAGTGCTGCACATGGTGGCAAGGAACAGAGTCAGGCTGGCCTGCCTCTATCATACAGGGCTCCCTGAAGCACACATGCAGCTCACAGCACTCACTCACCACTAGGGAAGTCCTACATGATGGAGCTGGTTGCCTTCCCTGCCCCCTACTTCCCAGCGCAGTCCCCGGACCTGCAGACAGGTACCAGGGAAGGCAGTTGGCTCCATCACATGGGGCTTCCCCTGGTGGCACGTGAGTGCAAGGAACTGCACGTGCACTGTACAAAGCCCAGCACAATAAAGACAGGCAGCCTGGCTGCGCTCCTTGCCACCATGTGCAGTGCTGGCTGGAGCCAAGTGCTGCTGGGCAGCAGCATCTATGCAGGCCATGAGTGCCTTGAGCACCCACTACCTGCAGCCCCTCCTCCATTTCACTATGTGTTGAGCAGTAGCAGCCCCACCCAGAAGCTGTGTGCTGGCCAGACCCTTCTGCCCACAAAGGTAGGGAAGCAGTGCGGGTGGGGGCAGAGCTGCAGCTGGGTGGGAGAGCACAGCATGGGGCTGCGGCTGGAGGCAGTTTGGAGCTGCGCTCAGATTGGTGGTGGGAGCATGGAGTCCAGTGGGCAGGATGTGCATGGGATGGAGGGTGGGAGGCTGTGGGGACCGCCCCCACACACACTCCCCCGCCATGACACACAGGATCTGCCTGCAGTGGCAGCAACAGCAGCAGGTGGTGGGCACCCAGAGCACTCCTGGCACATGTAGGCACTGCTGCCCAGCATCATGCAGCTCCTGCTAGTGCTGCACATGGTGGCAAGGACCACAGCCAGCTGTCCACTTCTATTATGCAGGGTTCTGAACAGCACATGTGCAGTTTCTGGCACTCATGTGTCACCAGGGGAAGCTCCATGCAATGGAGCTGGCTGCCTTCCCTACCCCCTGCCATGCAGGTCCCGAGTGTGGGAGCGAGGTGCACGGGATGGGTAGTGTACAATTAGTTGGTGAGCATGTGCAGGCCAGATGGAACTGTCTGGTGGGCCAGATCTGGCATGCAGGCCATATTTTGCCCTCCCCTGTACTAAATGAACTAAAATCTGGTTCTTTCTGTTTCCCAATAGCCTTGGTTGAAAGCCCTTTACATGGACCTGCCTAGAGTTCTCACTTCTGAGATGCTGGAGTGCTGCCATTGCAACAATTTTTATGTAGCCCAGGTAAATCGGGTATATTCTCCCCTTCTCCAATTGAACGGGATTGTTAGCTGGCAGGTGTGCTGTGGGGGAACTGCAGACTGCTCAGTTTCCCTCCATCCCTATAGAACCAGGCTAGGACGGTCAGGGGACTTAAGTTAATGTAAATAAATGTGCATATAGTTATCACAAGGAAAAGAAACATCAATATAAACATATGTACAAGAAATATATATTTACAAGATATCTAAACAAATAACATAAACAATACTCTCTGGGTAAATGCCATAAAACCTTATACCAGTGCTCCAGATACAGGTAACTCATAGGTAAGTATCTGATCTGAAACAGATAAACCCCAAAATAAACATAGATAGCCAACAGATAAACTCTAGATAAGTATGGTTGAACAATAAATTAGCCACAAATAAATACAAATAAACAACAGATGAAATAATAGCAACAGGGGGTCCCAGCAGAGCCCTAGGATTCTACTCATCTACTCATTTACAAACATGATAGTTCACAAAATACAAGGCATGACATCACACAACTTATGGCACAAGAAGCCCAAAGATAAACTTAATCCTGAGGGGAAACCCCAATGTTTCCCAAGCCCTACAAGGAAGCTGGTAACTTTAGGCGGGGTCTCCCAGTGGGACTTCCCTTTTCAGGAGCCCTTAACTAACGAGCGGGGGACTCCTCTCCCCTGTGGGAATCCTCTTTTCCCTGCAACTCACGGCTCCCAGGCCTGGAGGGTGGCCCTCATCCTCTGCGCCAAGCTGCTCTCTCACCTGCAGTGGGCTTGAGGGGGGTTGCTGTCCCCTGGAACAGGAATCCTGGATGCAGGGCTTCTGGGGCCTCTGACTCAGCCCTGTCTGCTGGCACAGTAGCCCAATCACCGTCTGGCTCTCTGGACTCAACCTTTTACTATGGATCAGAGGCCTGGGCTGCCTTACGCAACACGAGGCTCAGTCCGCTCCCGGACCCTCCGTGCAACGCCTCCTGCACCAAGCTCCCAGCCTCATCCTGGGGGTTGAGGACCTGAGCCTCTCAAGCGCTCCAAAGATCCTGCTCCATGCACTGGCCTGTGCACCGTGTCTCTGGCTGCACGCCAGAGGTTGCAGACCTGAGCCGCCTCACGCAGCTCCCAGGGTCTGGATGCCGTGCACCGAGAGCCTAGCTGCTGGAGCCATCCACCATTCCCTGCCGATGGAAGTCTTCACGGGTGCTTCTGGGCTACTGCTTCACCTTGCTGAGCAGCTCTCCTCAGCTCTTCTAAGCCCCGCTCTTCTCTCTTCTCTGTCCCAGATGTGTTCCCCTCATGCTGGGCATGCAGCTCCTTTTATACTCTCCAGGGCTCTGCCCCTGAATTCTTTCAGACCTGAGTGTTGCAGTCCTCAATCAGGTCTGGGGGGAGGGGGAAAACTCCTCTCCCTCTCTCCTTAGGAAAGGGGCTTGACTTAATTCCTCCTGCCGCCTCCTGATTGGTGGATGGGGCCCACCAATCAAAACAGGAAGATTTCAAGCTTTGGACTGAACCCAAGTTCTGAAAGCAAACCTGCTACATGTATAAAACAAGTTATTGAAACATACAATACTTTTTGAAGCATATCAAACGCAGTGACTGGTCAGTTCCGCTTATGCTACAAGCCATAGTAGAATTGTACCATACAGGGGAGTAAGTGAGCAGGTTATGCATAACAAATGTCATGGTTACTCCCAAAATGTTATAGTTCCTTTTCTAAATATAATTTATATGCCTTTTTAATTCTTATATTTGGTGGCTATAGCACTGGGCAATGATTCAGGAGTCCTAGGATTTCTTTCTGGTGAAGCAAACAGTGCTGGGTGAAATTAGGCAAGTCCCTCTCATAGGCCATCTGTAAAATGGAGATAATGAAAGGTTGTAAAGTTCTTTGTGACCTAATCAGGAACAGTGTTATAAAAGCAGTAGGTATTGTTTATTTATTGTAAATTATTATGCATGTTCTCTCTGGATACATTGGCACATACCCTTACTTTGTATAATTCATCATAGATTCTTTAATTAATCAAATTCTTCAATTTGTATAAATCAGCCGCAGACACGCACTTGGTATCAGTCAGCATGGATTCCTTAATTAAGGAATCCAGGAATTAGATGCATTAATTCTAGAGCTTACACAAACTAAGGTTCTGGTCCTTCATATTTTGGAAAACTCATAAAAAGGCATTCGGGGTGCTTACAGACATGGAAAAAACAAAACAAAACAGCACTTTACCTTCAGCTTGTTGCACCTCTACACCAAATGCAGCACATGCCCAGAAGAGGAATTGCATCCATTTGACCCCACTCACCCATTGGCATCCAGGGCTTTCTGATGCTTTTATCTAAATCAGCTATTAAATAAAAGCACCAAAACCCTGCTGAAGTACACAAGCTATACAGATGCTGGGGAGCCGGATCAAACTGAAATGATTCCTCCATTGGTAAAGTGCTGTTTTGTTTTGGGTTATTTTCCACATCTGTCAGCACCTTTGGTGAACGCCACTTTTCCTTACTTTAGTTGCACTGAATTATGCAGCTGCACAGGTTTATCATTTATACAATGAATGAAGTAGTCCCTGCAACTAGGAAACAAGTAGATTTTTTTAAATAGGTGAAGCATAAATATGTTTCCAATTATTCTGATGTATATTTGTTCACATAAGCATAGAATATGAGTTACTGTTTAATCCTGCAATACAGCTATTTATAGCTATTACTATAGTTTTAAACTGACTGGCAGCATTCCATAACAATATGTATTTTATAGTCAGTCAGCTTTTGCTGCACAAAACACTGGTGCGTTATGTATGGCTTAATGAAAACAGGTAGTGATTTCTTCTTTTTTTCAATATCAATTAATGTCCCATGTGATACAAAAAATATTCAAAGACACATTCTTCACTTTGTGTGTTAGGTATTAAATTCACCAAATATGGCATTTTTTAAGCTTACATGAATCTTGAAAATATGGATATGTTTTCAACAAAGCAAATATATGTAGTGTGAATCCATAATATGATACTATATTATGACTGCACAACAAAGGGAAAGGTCCAACCAGAGTCTAGATGAATCTTCAGGCCAAAATATTGAAGGTACATCAGTTTCTGTCTCCATGCAAGGGAGTGTTTTAGCTATCCTCAAGTCTGGCCGGTGAGCTCAAGCTCAGGAAACCTTATGCTAATGTATCTTATTTAGTTAGCCTGTCAGGTACAAATGTAGCCTACCTTACACCTTTAATTCCCCGACCCAAATGAGCAGCTACATATGGGTTGACCAAAGTGAACTTTGATTTGAACCTAAAACATGCTCATGTTCACACCTCTCTCTGCAGGTATGCACCTTAATCTCTTTACCGCTATAACCTTTATAGCTGCTGAGTGGCTTAGGCTAAATGGTTCTGTTGCCTTAGCCCCGGTCTTAATAGACCTCCATAAAAGCCAACTGTTTTATCTCTTTCTCACTGAAGGACTAATGCAAGCAGCATGAGGGGGTTTTGTGGGGTTTTTTTAAGGTGGCATCTCAAAATCCAACTAAATCCTTCATAAGAAAAAAAATTATTCTTGTTAAAATGCCTAAAATGTATTGAAAATATACTTCCTGCCTGGGAAGTCCTACAAACGTATTCCTTTCTCCCTCTAGAACAATATGTCTGTCTCTCAGATTCTCTGATTTTCTGGATGACTAGCTCTCAATCTCTCTCTCAGAATACTATTCTTCCCTTTATAAATCCTTTCTGTTCATTTCTGCAAAGCCACCTCCTCTGCAGCCCAGTCTGTCCTTGAGATCTTCATGTTCTTTTACCTCACTACTCCTTGTTCTCCCCTTTTCTCGCATCTCCTTTCTACTTACACTTCTATTTACACACTTTGAATGGAGGAGATATGTGAAATAAAGATTTTACACATCTATTACTTTTTGAACTTAGGATTCATAAGGAAAATCACCCTGGATACAGTGTATCAGACACTTAAGCATTTGCTTTTAAACAGAATAAAGATGCATTTAAGCTGTACTCTTATACAGTTTATGTTCATTTTGCTATGAAAAATAGAAGTAATCAAAGCAGTTCCAGGATACAACCTAACTTGCAATGATAAATTCTCATGACATTTACTAGTGGAAATGAACGCAAAATAAAAGCATTAGAATATAATAGCTTGTTCTGCAGAGAGAATATAAATTTCCTTCATGGTAAACAAGACATATACATTTTTGGTGTTCATAATGTTATAACTATGGTCAGCTAAGCACAAAGCTTCAGTAAGTGTATGATGAGCATAGGTTGCCTAAAGTCCTCCATTAAAAATAAAACAGATGCTACTAGTCATTCTGGAAGAGAAAAGCTTTGCAATTGCAGTTTTTGCTGAGATATATACCTCAATCTAATCCACTTAATAAATAACAAGAAGACCTGTGATAGCAATTTATCATCAAATCAGAAGGTAAGAAATGTATTGAGAAAGGTAAACAGGAAGATAAAAAATGAGGAGGTGTGCACTTTGGAGTATCTGTACCCAAATCAACCTTTGTAAACTTCTGGGAGAGCTCTACGAACTTCTTTTTTTACTCATCTTAGGTTTATTGTTTAAAAGAAAAATTAAGAGGTTTTGAGGCTAATAAAGCATTCACAATTATTCTAAAAGCACCTTCCCCCAGAGCTTCTGCCGAAATAAGCAATTGAAGAGGTACCAGAAAAAATCACACTAGGAAAAGGATTGTGAAGCCCAAACCAACTTTGCCAGCTTTGGGGCACTCAGGATCTTTTCTCAAAGGGAAGAACTGACTGGAATTTTCTGCCTTTTTCTTCGCACCCTCTGCATCAAAGGGTGAAGTTAAACATTAGACTATATTAAGGGCACTTAACACACAAATATCTGCAGGTTAAAGCTTGTTACCAAGCAGTCAGTAATGGGGGCTGGTGGTTGAGCAGACAGCTGCTGGACTTGGCAGGGGGATAAAGGCCGGATCTAGGTATGTGGGAATGATGAAGCTCAATCCGTGGCCTGGCAGAAGCATGAGGAGGTGACACAGTGCAATGCATGGCCTAGCTGGGGTGGTGCAGGCCAATTCTGGGCACAGAAAGGTGACAGAGGCTGCAGTGAGCCAGGGAGCATGCAGGGATGCGGACCCTCCCACCACGGCTGCTGCTCTCAGGCTTTTGACTATAAAGAATATTTATATGAACCAAACCAAAATCTTCTCAGAACCATCTATCCTTTATAACAATCCCTTTCTATGCCCAGCAGCCAAGAACATGAAAACATAATTTTGTTTCAGTGAAAGACACTTATGGCAGAATCTTATTCAACTTCACATGCCCAAATGGCCATTACCCAGACTTATAGCTGATGCTTAGGTACAATTAGAAGTCCTATTCCATGTGCAATGTGGACACATACAGGAAAATAAGATTTTGCCCTTTGTTCTTATAACTGTGCTTTAAGAAGGTTAAACAGTCTTAAATGTGAGTTTAGAAGAACTTTACCTATGTTTCATACACGAGTTAAAGTGAAGCTCTTTTAAAATACCAAAGGCAAATTTCAAGAACATTTTTAGAAAAGAGAAACATGATGGGTATGATACTGTATGAAGTCATTGACTTGCTGAAACTAAACTTGGGTAGAGACTTAGATCTGCTGTCTTTGTAGTGTGTGGTAGTTTAGGCCCCCTCTAGACATGCCAGTAAAGGCATGATGGTATGTAGTGTGTGGTCCACACAATTGAGCCTCCTGCTATGCCACACATGCATGGTAGGAGGCGCAATTGTGGGATCATGCATTAGATCCAATTGTACCTTATTGCCAGTACAGGAGAAGCCTGATCCTGGGCTCCCCTACATCATGCAGGTTCCCGCAGCTGGGACCCCCAGCTGTGGAGGCCACGTCCAGCCAGGACCGAGAGTCCCCCCCGACAGAGCTCTCAGTCCCAGTTGTGTGTGTGGTATGGCTGGAACGAAGAGCCCTGTCAGGTATGGGGATTCTTAGTCCCAGCTGCAGCCCACTGGTAGCCAGACTGAGAGCCCGACCCCTAGGGGACTCTCAGAGGGCCTGTATATATGCCGGGAGGCTGCTCTGACGTGCTGTGATTACAGCTAATTAGTGCACTCCATCAGCCTCTGCATCTTGTGTATCAGCATCAGTGCACTTCAAAATGGTGGTGGAGGTGCTTTAAAGCTCAATCAATGAGCTTTAATTAAAGTACCCCCACTACCATTTTGAAGCATGAAGATACTGATACACAAGATGCTACAGGCTCTTAATTAAAGTGGCTGTCAGAAACACTCCCTCATCCCTGGAGCACTTGTAAAAATGCTCTCAGCCCGGCGCAGTGGACCATTGCTACCGTCTCCCAGTTGAAGGTGTGTGTGGAGCACGCCTTCACCTGTGCTGCTGAGAGACCTCAATGGCTATGATCTCCCAGCCCCAGAGGTGTGTTGTGCTCCCCATTGCCTGGGAAATCACAGCTGCTTCAGTCTCCCTGCAGACTGCTCACAAGTGCAAATTAAAGCTGGATAAAAACCACTACCCCTTCCCCACCCTCCCCAGCATCCTAGGTCCCTGCTTGCTGTACCCCTCCACTCCCCTCCTGTTTACTTGTGGCTGCCCATGTTGTCTGTCCTGGGGTAGCATGCAGGGAAGGGTTAATCTGCCTTCCAAGCTGCCACTGCTGCTCTCTCTGGGCAAGCTCAGCAGAAAGAGGAGCAGCAGCTTGGCAGAGCAGCAACAGGGGCTAGGAAGGCAGGTTAACCTTTGCCTGCCTGCCCCCCTTGGACAGACAGAACAGGTATCCACAAGTATTGGTAAGTGGTGGGGAAGGAACCAGAGAAGCCCTGGAGGATGGTGTGTATGGGAGGAAGCCCAGAATGGGCTTACCTTTCAATCCTCAAGCCTTTAGCTGACCTGAATATGTGACTGCTCCAAACTGGGGCTAGTACTGATACTGAACAACATTTGTGCAGCTCACAGTATAACAGGCCCTGAGACCAACGATCAGCTGATTTGACTTTCTTCTGATTGTTGGAACCAGCCCTAGCCAGCACTGCATCAGAGTCCTTCCTAGACCTGTCTCAGCATTGCACCAGTCTTGAATCAGCTCCATGGCAGAACTGGACCTGGGAATGACAATGGGGGCTTGGTACAGCAGAAGGATCCTTGGTTATTGTCATGGCTGGGTGAGAACTGTGATTTGCTTGTCTTATATCTTTGGAGAAAACATTACTTGTATGATCTAGAGATACTCCTTGAGCGAAAAGTCCTAACTTTACTATGGTATGATCGCACTTAGCATGCGTTTTACCGTTTGAATGCATGGACACATGCATTTTAAACGCAGTTAACATGTCTTAAGTCCTGTGCAACAAGGCCCTTGTTCCTAGTTGAGTTAAACAACAAAAGCTTAAGGTCTAGAGTTGTTTAGGTACCTACATTGTTTAATAGCACCTGAGTGAAGACTTTCAGGACCTCTTTGGTTCCTTAACACTAGACTTTTGTGCCTAAACTGCTGGCCCACCTATTTTCCTTAATCCTTTTTTTGGTATTTTTCTATTTTATTAAAGAATACTGCTGTTCCTCTTTGTCTTAAATAAAAGAGAATTACTCTTCAGTGATACAGAAAACAATCAGAATCAACAACCCACAGTTATTCATTGTTAACAGTAGAACAGTCACTCTTTTAAACTGAGTAGCAACTGAAAAAAAAAGTGGTAAAGTGAACCAATTTCTGCGAAAAGTTTGGTGAGACCTTCAGTTCTGAACTCAACACTCAGTTCTAAAAATGTTCATATTGTGCTCAATGTATCTCATCTACATAATAGAACCAGTAGACCTAGATGTAGCTTAGACTGCTCCTGAATAAGCTTCCCCTGAAATGCTCTGCAGATGTCTCTTAATGAGGTTAGAATAGAGAATAAAGATGTGACCAGAAATGGGAGGTATAAGAGCAAAAGGTAAAACAAATACGTTGGTCACAGCACTACACAGATAATTTTTTTTACCCCACCTCTTTTTCAATTTTACCACAGGGCTAAAAATTGAAATAACTGGCTATATAATCACTACAAGAAGGTGCTTTTATGTTTTGACTGCTTTACCTCTGATCTTTTTTTGTCTATGGTGACGCTAGAATAAAACACAATTTCTTTAAAACGGATGTCCTGGCTAAAATCGGCAGATGCATACAGGGACTTGAATATCTCAATGAATCAAAATTACTGGCTGCAAAATATAAAACCATTGTAGCATCTATGCTCATTTTAGGTACTAAATGGGGCATCTATATGCTGCTGTTCAGTGACATTGCTACTGTGCTGTGCTTTAGTACTTTCTTTTGGAAGTACTAAAGCATGATATAGTATGGGTGGTTACTGCACTATGCACGCAGCACAAAGTTAGATTTTGCTGCTATGTCACTGTAGCAGTGCACTATAACTGGGGAGTGAGTCACTATGTCAATGAAGATGGGGATCACCTGCAGACCCACATGATCACTACACGGCTGTAGGACAATGTGTAGATGTGCCTAATGGGTGCACCTACACAAGATGCTTTACTGAGCTTATATTTGAATGGTTGACCTTTGTTCCATAATTTCTCTAGGGTAGCCTCCTCCAATTCTTGACCAACCTCATAATCAGAACGTTCTTCCTCATTTCCAATCTAAATGTTTCCTGCTGAAGCTTAAATGCATTGCTCTTAGTTCTGTTTCCTATTTCCTATCTCCATCCTTTTTGTAATTGCCCTTCAGGTGTTTGAAGACTGTCAAATTCCCCCCATTCTTTTCTTCTCCAGATTAAAAAAACCTGAATTCTTTCAGGCCTTACTCATATACGAGGCTTTCCATAGTGTTAATCAATTTTGTTTCTTTGTGCTGCATTCTTTCCAGACTATCCGAAGGCTTCTTAAAGTATGGGCCCCAAACTGAACACAGTACTCCAGACAAGACTTTATTAGTACTCTATAGAGTGGAAGAATCACTTCTGTTGATCTGCAATACAAACCAGCAGGCTGCTGTTTTGGGTATAATTTTTTTGGCAGGGGGAGGTTATAACAAGAGTACACTGCTGGCTCACATTCAGCTTATGGCTGATGGTCCACTGTAACCCCCAGGTCCTTCTCTGCAGTACTGCACCCTACCCACTGATGTCTGTATTTGTGGAGTTATTTCGTTCCAAGTGCAGGACTTGACACCTTTCCTTGTTGAATCTCATCTGATTGATTGTGGATTATTTCTTCAATCTGTCCAGGTCTTTCTGGATCCCAGTCCTGCCCTCCATCCAACTTGGTATTATCCAAAAATTAGCTAAGTATACAATTAATCCCATCATCCAAATGATTAATGAAGATATTAAACCATACCAGACCCAGAACAGACTCCTGGGGAACCCCACTTGATTCTTCATCTAAATTAGATATTGAGGCATTGATGACTACTTATTGAGTACCATGATGCAAACAGTTATTTATCCACCTTGCAGTACTTTCATCTAGTCTGTATTTCCATAGTTTGTTAATGAGACTATTGTGGGAGACACAGTGTCAAAAGCCTTGCTAAAGTCAAGCAATATCACAGCCACTGCTCTCCTCACATCCATAGATCCTTTCACCTTATCAAAGAAGGAAATCAGCTTGGTTGGGCATGACTGCTCTGGGTGAATCTATGCCCTTGGTTCCTGATCAGGTGCTTCACAACATATTTCTTGAGGACCTTCTCCATAATCTTTCCAGGTATAGAGGTCAGGCTGACTGGGCTGTAATTGCCTGGCTTCTCCCACTTCAATTTCTTAAAGATGGGCACTATACTTGCCTTTTTCCAATCATCCAGGACCTCACACAACCTTCAGCTGGTTCTCAAAGAGGGTAGTCAGTGGCTCTGAAATTACTTTATTTATCCAAATCCATGATGGGTTTGTATTTAGCACTATACACCCCAATAACTAGATTATATACATGGGAACTTATAAAAAAAAAGTATAATCCAATTATCAGACGGTAGTCTTAAACTCTTTTCCCCACTGCTACAGTGGGGAAAGAAGTAACTGGAAGACAAGCAGTGGCGAAAGCAGTGGTGGGGAGTCAAGAAGTCTTACCCCTGCCACATTGCTGCTTAACCTCCCCCACCCTACCCGCTGTTTGTCCCCCTGCCACTTGTCTCAGCTGGTTCCTGCCACTGCTCCAACCCCCTGCTCCCCCGCCCCATCCCATCATTTGCCACTGCAGTGCCAGCACTCTAACCACTTGCCTCCACTGTAGGGCAGTCTGGATCTAGATGGGACTTTAATGCTTGACCTTATAGTTAAAATGGCCTGAATTAGTCCAGCAGATCCATACATATCCCCTCAGACTTTTAGAAAGCTTAAGATTTATACTTGAATTCTTTAGTTGAAATCATTCTTAATAAAGAACCATTTTGGGATATTCTATTATAAGGAGCATGTTTTCAATATCTCCAGAATAGAGAAGAGTACAACTGAGAAAATTTACTTCAATCAATATAGAACAATTTCAGAGAAATATATGCCAAGTATATATAACTTTTCCCCCCGTGAAAACAGCTACAGAACTCCTCTCCCATAAGGTCCTCTTTTATTCATGTGGGGCTAGAAATGCTATATTATTTGTGTGCCTTGAAAGGGGCAGTTTATTATTGATCATGTCATCCACAGTCCTACAGGTTATGAATTTACCCAGCTAAAATAAACTAGTTCTAATTAAGGGATCTAGCTCATAATAAAGATAATTCATTGGGTGGAGGGTGGGGGGGAGTTGTTCCTGACGTAATGCCTTTTTCCCCATTTTAAACAACATGCTAAGGTTTTGTTTTGCATTCATTTGTTGCCAGGCACAAAAGGTTTTAATCAAATAATGATTGATAACCATAAACAGAACATTAGCCTAATGATATATGAAATGTAGCACAGTTATTTGTTTATGCATATTTTTTTTTCCTTAAAGAGGAATAAAAGTTGCCTTACTTTAAATCCTTATTACTTCAGTAATCCTTATACAAATGTGTCCTTTAGGATAATCTTCTTTTGATGGCCACAAATCAAATACAATTTTCCTTCTCATTGTCTACTGCTAGCCATAGTTGCATCTCGATTCTGGGCTGAAGGTTTGTTCAATAGTATAAGCTGTGACTGAAAAGAAAAGACCAAACAGGATGGCAGGGTAGAGTCTGGTGTGTTCTGGAACATCAAAACCATCTATATTCATTTTAACCATCTATATTCATTTTGTGTCCCCTACAGAAATAACATTTCAAGCCATGTGGTGTTCCTTTAAGTATGCTCAAAGGAATATGAGGCATGAATATTTTCATAGTTTCTTGAAAGTCACTTAGGCCACTTCTACACATTACATGTACTATACAATCATCTGGTTAATTGCACAATTAATTTAGACTGGCTACACATGCAAATTATCTATCAAGCCTTAAGAAGTTCCAACCAGCTATAAAGTTAGAGCTGAACAATGTGCAATAACTTTATAGCGGGTTTCTATCCCATTTTAATTTGTATATGAACTAGGGTCTATGTCCCAGCCACAGGAGTGCACAATGCACTGCCATGGCTGAGAGTCCTGAAGGTGATGGGACTCCTAGCTACAGCACCATCCCACTACTGAAGCTGGGAGTCCCATCAGCTGATGAACCGGTCACTGCCTTGGCTGGGAGTTTCATCAGCTGTGGGACTCGCAGCCATAGTAACCTGCTACTACTATACTGGTGCAGAGGGAGCCTGGGATCATGATACTGGGCTCCCCCTGCACCAGTAGTAAGGCATATATGTATGTATGTATGCGCCTCTATCCATCTTGCCATTAGGGCTCAATTCAAGAGGCAATGGCAATAGCAATAGAGCCCCTCTTTATACTGAATAGCTCATTTGTTAAAGCACTCACCCCAAGATGTGTGTACTGTGTATGTTTGAAGGCTGTCATTCTCTTCTATTGAAGCTGTCCTACTTCACATAGGACACTTAAAAACCTTTTGATTTAAGAGTCAAAAGGTTATTGCATTGTATCCTGATAGTTAGTTTGTTAATCGGGAGAGAGAAAGATGGATTCCAGTCTTGAATCAATTTACAAGTTTCTGTAACGGCTTTATAATTTATTTAATTAAATTCTACAGCAGTTGAAATTCTGTAGTAAGGATAACTTTATTTATTAAAACTTCTGAGATTTCAGTGTGCTTGTCATTGTATGCTAAGACTTGCAATCAAGGATTCATTTTTGGACCTTATTTGCAGACATAATTATAATTTTATGGTCCTTAATACCCCATTGCAGGTCCTTCTACCTGTGATAAACAGCTCCACTGAACAAAAATGTTACTATTTGAAACTGAAGGATTCTGAAAGGGCCAAGCTCAAAATTCTTTGTGTTCAGAACATACTAGAAATCAGCTCCTTTGCATGACTTTGTATCAGGTATTGATGAGGTTGCAAAAGAAGGGAAATTAAGAAGATATTTAATGGAACACAAGCTAAATGCTGTTAATTTAATAGGAGTCAAGCAGTGGAAAACTGAGTCCTTTTGGACAAAGATAGTGTTGACCTTGTCCCTGATCCTGGAAACTTGTATGCACTTGCTTAAACTTTATTCACATGAACAGTAAGATCACAGTCAATGGAACTATTTAGTGATTAATACATTATACATGTGCACAATATTTTGTTCGAAAGATAATTGAATTTTTGCTACCTAACACTTAGGTGCTATGATAATGGATTCTAGATATATTTAGCATAGAAAATATAAATATAGACTAATCCAATGTATAACTTTAGAGATACATTGAAGTTATGATATCAAGAAATGTTAATTGTGTACGTGTGTGATATACATACATCACAAACGCAAATGCGTGTGTATATGCACATACACGCATACAGTCGTACGTACATTGTACTCTGAAAAAAGGTATGCTTCTGACATAAGAAAAATGAAATTTATAATAAATATCACTCTGGGTTACTCTTGCAAGCAAGTCATGTTTAAAACTTTGATGGATTTACTTTTCCTGTGTTAATAATTTCCCTTGACACTTACTAATTATAAAATCTTTTTACTGTTTACCCAATGGATTTCAGATTTCTGTCTCCATTACAGCACATCTGCTCCTCCTACTTTGATGTTACAAGAATAATTAAAACTAGATGAAGCTTCTTTTATAAAATAAAAACTTATTCAAAACTTTAGCAAGATAAAGCAAATTCCATTTTTATGGCCAAATAATCAGTCCTCTTTCACCACCCAGAGAAAGAGGAAATGTAGATGAAATGGGGACCCTAAATCAAGGCAATGGGTTTTTAAAAACACCGCTTCAATTTAGGGCCAATTAAACCCCCGTGTCATGCATACACCCAACTTACTTGCCTCTCCGGTGGTGGGGAGGAGAGGATGAGCTGCCAGCAGACAGAGTGGTCCCTGGGCTGCAGTGGGGGGCTGGTGCTTCCCTCCACAGCAGCAGTGGTCACTCTCCAAGGTGGCACCCACACTCAGGCACCCAGCTTGGGTGTTCCTGGGGGGCACCACAGCTGCAGAGGGAAGCACCGGGTCCCCGCGCAGCTCAGGCAGGCAAGCAGGCTCCAGCAGGGACAGGGAAATAATATCAAAATTAATCTACCATACATAATAAAAAGTTATCTTCTTAAAGTTACAACTACTAATACTGAACTTTTTAAAATCACACTTATCAGGATTTTTATGTGATATTTTCGGGGTTTTTGTCAGAAATAAATACATGAATGCACTTACACTAAAACTACGAATGATGTTTTTTCACCAATTCAACTCAAAATATGTCATGTTTAGTGTATGTTGGTTGGAGTTTCAAACTGGAAACTACCTTGAAACTTCTTTTAGCTTTGCAAAAAAAAAAATAAAAAAAAATTCTAAAATACAGCTAAAATACGGCTAGAAATTTTTAACTTTTTCACTAGTCATCCATTTGTTTTGGGAAAAAAAATCAAAAGATTTCTATGCAAGCTTGCTAACTGAAGAATTGTAGAGTAGAGCTTGACATTTAGCACATTTAAGCATATAGTTTGCAATCCATGTATGAGGCGAGGATTTTCCTTGATACTGTTTATTAGACAAACTGTAAAATTGGGACAGATGTTAAGCTAGAAACAGACATCACCTTTGTTTTGCCATAACAATTTTTAGGCAAGCAAAAGCAAATGAATATCCATGCCCTTTGTCACACCACAAATGCCTTTTTTTCAGCCGTGGTAAAAGATAGTAATAATGTGTGCCACTTTTTCATGGTGGATTTCTGTTTGCTTTATGGCACAAGAATGTAGGCAGCCCAGAGCTTCCAGTAACCAGAGGCAGGCAGTCCTGGGCTTGAGGGCCTCTTCCTGCATGCCCCTGGAATTCCAATAAATATTGGTGATATTTATTAGAGAGTCAAATTTACTACAATTTGGAGTACAAAAATGAAAAGAAGAATTCAGTATGATTTCGGTTTCAAATAATTCATTTTGCCACTCTCTCTCCCCACCCCAACTGCATTTTTAGTATTATCCCCCCGCAAAAAAAAACAACCCCAAGCAAACCCCAAAACATCCTATCCCACACTGAAGCCTATAATAAAGATCATCAAACAATCATATCCTATACCTTGGGAGAAATCTTTCCAACCCTTCAGCTTCTGGCTTTTAGACAACCTCCAAACTTCAAACAACTCATCATTAAAAGTAAAGTCCCAGCTGACCAACAAGCATTCAGTGATACAGAAGCCTGTTTTAGGAATAAATGCAAAACCTGACAACACGTCTCCGCTGCCACCCACGCTCCCGCAATGATACTAGAATCCATGGATCCTATATATACATCACAATGCGGTACACTTCATCCAGTACACTTATGGAAAACATGTGGGTAAAAAACCCCAAATAATTATATTCCAGAATGAACTTTCACAGAAAAAAAGTAAAAAACAGCCACCCAGTCACCTGTGGGAAAACACTTTTCACAGAGCAATGGCTCAATTTCTGACCTCACAGTCCTTATACGCAAAGGAAATGTACAAAACATCTAAAGAAATATCTGAAGAAGTGTCTGGGAACAAAAAATTATAACTTTACTAGATGCTAGACACTAGGCACTAAATATAGACCATAATACTATCAACTAATTGGTGTCTATTCTAATCCCTCTGTCAACCACAAGTAATAATAATCTTCCTGAATTGGCTTGTTCCTTTACACTATTAGGTTATCTCTTTGGCTGCATGTCTTTGACTTTGAAGATGCTTCTGACAACTTCTCTTTGTTCCTAGTTCACAGCCATCCTCCACTAATTTAAGTGCCTGCTTTGCTTTGCTTTTTCCATACAAGTTAAACCTAAGTCATTGTTTTATCTGGTATTTAACTGAAATAGTACCTCCTTTCCCAGACCTGAAGAAGGTCATTGTGTGCCCAAAAGCTTCTCTCTCCCAACTATATAGTATGTCAACAAAAGATATAACAACAACAATGATGGTGATAATAACAACAATCACCCTTTGCTTTTCTTAAATAAAATTGTAGCCTAGAAGTATACTGTGGTAGGTGGCATGTCATTACTTTCATATTTACCACCAACACTATAATAATACTTGAATTTTGCTTTTTATAAGAAACTTACATTTTCTGCTATGTTTTTGACAAAGCATATATCTTGAACAGTTAATGGGACTTTTGTTTTACTAAGATTTTTGATAAAAGGCATTGTTGAGAACTATTAGTAACATTTTCTTCATTGAGTAAATATATCTGAATTTTTTTTTTTTAAAGCCAGCAGAAAATTAAGAACCCCACACTTAGTCTGCTTTGAATCCTGGAAAACAACACAAAACAAAAATCAGCAGTTTGGACTATCTTGCAAAAAGATGTTTCATTTCTTCAGCCAGCCTTAGCTTTGTTCATAGACTGGGCCAGGAATTTACATTGTAAACTGGGATGGTAACTATGGTTGTACAAATTTTTAGTAAACTTGTTCAATGCAGCATCCTGGAGAAACTGACAAAAAACAAGAAGTGAATAGGCTTCTTGTTTTCATTCTCACTGCAGGATTTTTTGCTTTTTTTTTTTTTTGTAAGGCTTGCCTACAGCTAGCTGTATATTTTCTTGTTAGGAGAATCCCGAGTTGGTTTAATTCATCATTGAAATCAACCTCCGCCACTGGAGTTGCCAGCCATTTCAGAGCACCAGTGCTAAATTGCCTGAATATTTTTTGTATCTAAAAGAACAATATTTTTCCTGCAGGATGGGTCAGGTCCTTGGTTTGTATGATAAAACCGTCAGTATGTACACCAATCTGGATGTTTGTATAGGGTCCTTCTACATGAGCAGGTAAAGGAACAACGGGATCTAATGCATGTTCCACACAATCACACTTCCTGGTATGCAACGTGCATGTCAGCTGTGGGGCTTGCAATGGGGGCAGTACAGGCAACACAGCTTACAAGGTAGGCAGCAGCAGCGATCTCCCTGCTTCTGCTGCTGTGAGCCCCTCGCCTCACATGATTTTGCAGCAGGGGCAGCGTTCTCCCTACTGCCTCTGCTGTGAGCCCCACAACTGACAACACTGCCCCTGCAGTGAGCTCCGCAGACAAGAAGCCTCGCAGGGGGGAGCAGGGAGGCAGTCTTCTCTCCACTGCAAGCCCCAGCGCTCGCAACACTGCCACCACTGCAAGCCTTGTCAGCTGTGGGGCTGGTAGTGAGTGATGCACCCCTGTGGCTGGGAGCCCTTCAGTTGATGGGGCTCCCAGTCACAAGGGACCAGCTGGCCACATGCTCAATTAATGGCATGATTCAAACAAGCTCCAAAGATAGTACATATCTTTTGTAGAATAACTTTGTAGTTTATTGCTTTCTTAATCACACCATAAATTGGTTGAATGTGTACCTGGGTTGCAACTTAAGGTGCAATTATCGGGTTAATCATTTAAGTGTAATACATAGAGTAAAACTATCATCACTGTATAAACTAAAGAAGTAAAATATGAATGAAAACAACTGACGTGATTCAAACCAACTCCCAACAACTTTAAACCAGGTAATATTAACAGTTTGTAGACCATACTGAAATCCATTAAGCTGCACAGACTTACATCTGCTGAGGATGCAGACAATTTCTCTAATATATGTGAGGATTTTCTAAACTCATTACAAAGATCTACAGTGACAAGTCAGCACTCACCACCAATCAGTCCCCAGTCAACCTGAATTTCAGACAAGGAAAATAAACTTACATAATTTGATGATGCTGTCAAACAGAAGAATGGCATATCACCGCCTTACCTCACAGTCACTAAGCAGTCTCACAGTAATCTGTTACAAAGTTTATTGGCAAACTTAAAAGCAATGGTGATGGGATCCAAAGGAGTTCTACCCATTCCTCTTGAGCTTGAAGCTGCTCTTCAGAACAGCATCTTAAAAAGGAACAAAATGATAAATGTTCAAACACATCATTTGGTTATAGCTAAAGCAAGAATTTAAATCCTTTTCCTACCTGAAGTGAATGTGAATATCTGTTTCAAACAAGAATGAGATATCACCATTCCTCTTACAATTAAAATAACTGAATTACAATTAAAATGATGGAATGGTATAAAGATATTTCTAATCAACTGTATCTTAGTGTAAGTATACTGTTGAGGCATGCTGCAAAGATTTATAAAGATCTGCTATGGCAAGCTAGCCTCCTAAGTATGAAAAGCTCACAGAACTGATGAAGTAAATCCCATAGACTGCTACTAATCAATACCAAAGGCTTATCTGCATAAGTATACAATGCTATAGATAGCTGGCATGAATGGCCTTCTCCATGAGAGCGTACAACTGCTCTGGGGCTCTGTGGGAGTGTGTGTCAATGCTCAATGAACCAGCACAACTACTCTGAAGGACTGAGCAAATAAAATGAAAGGTATTATTCTTTGTAGCTTGAATTGAGTTTAATGCATGATTTATAAAATACATTTTGTATGGATGCAAGCCAACTGTAAACCTCCGAAACCACTAGTGAAACAATTGGCATGACCTTGGGTTTCCAGTCACTGTCATAACTGATGAAACTGGTGTCTTTCATATCTAAAAGCTTTGTAAAACCTCCCATTATTCTTGAGTAATTGACAATAATGTGGTGGTTTAATGGGCACTTGGGCATTATCTCAATATTAAAACCTAGCTTTTGATTTTTAGAGTTTTGTTACTTAACAGGAAATAATTTATTAATTGTCAGGTTGTTTTAGTTAGTTTAGCTTTATGTCATATCAAAACCTCAAGTAAGTTCCTCTCTCAATTAAAAGGATGTTTTCTGAACATAACAAAAAAGAACTTATCTAGCGCAGCACTAGCTAAGGAATTAATTTGTTTCCTGAAAATGTAGAAGAGGGAAAATAAATCACCCAAAATCCTGCTTACATACATTATGAAGGCATAAAGCTGGGAAGCTTAAGAGCTTTGATTTCATTAGAGAACTGAAACCACATGACAACAGAAGTCCAATTCAATCATTTTCTGAAAGGTATAAACATAGTCTTACACTATGCAGACTCTATAATTTGGAAATTTATCATTTAACCGAAGTGGGCAAGTTGCTAAGTATAGTGGAAGTTCACTTATTAACTAAAAGGCTTCTGTTTCTTCAGTTTTTCAGGTAATTTTCTTGTAATTAAACTTCCCCCAAAAAAAAAAAATCACATGAATATCTGCCAGTTGCTATGCAAGCAATCCATGTATTAGCTCCAAACATAATGAGGTCTGCATTATCTTACACTAGAAGAGTAATATTTTTATTTTACAGTTAAATAAAACAGTAAAGTAAGTATCTTACCCCAGATTCAGCTATGAATTCCCTGAATCAAGTCCCTCATTATGGGATGGTGCAAAAATCAGTCAGAGACATCCTTAAAATGGGGCCTCTAGAATTTACTACCTTTCTCAAAAGATGTACACGCTTCCCTAAGTAAGAAGATTTCTGACTGATTCACTTATGTAGAAGGTTAAAAGTATAGGCCTGCAAATAAGGACTTCGGTTTCAAAGGTGTAAACTTGGTGAAATGAATAGAATTAACTGGATTGAGGAGGTCAAGGATTTAAATGTGAAGGTGGTTTAGAGTTTCTCTACATCAAACATACAAAAATTCATCTGGAACTTGTTTTTCCAAGCAAAGAAGAAAAGAGGGGGGAAAAAAAGAAAAAGAAAATACCCCAGGCCTACATACTTTGTTGAGAGCCTATACAGGGTGCTGTCTAAGCAAAGGTTCAGGCAGCGGCTAGGCACAGGTTTATTCTGGGCAACAGTGCAGGGAAGAGTTAGGCAATAGTGCAGATTCAAGCAGGATCTGCAGGCAAAAGGTGGGAGGTGAGGGGGACTTTCAGGCTAAGCAATGGTGCAGGCAGGAGATATATGAAGGTGTAGGATCAGGCAGGAAGAGAGGCAGCAGAAATTAGAAGAGGAAACAAGGAACCAGACTAGCCATGGTTCTGATTCCTTGCTCCTACCTCTGGTCCTGATTCCTAGTCCTGAGTCATTTTTCCTGGTCCTGGTTCCTGATTCCTGATCCCGGGCTCTGAGTGTTTTAGTCTCCTTCCTGCCTTAATATGTGACTATCAAAAGTAATGGGAGATATGAATTGGAAGGTTTTTAAATGACCCAGGTATCCAAGCAGAAGTCAGTCTTGGAAGAGTCGATGTACTTCTGGTTAAGGCTTACCTTTGGTGGCATAGAACTATTATTTACAAAGAAGTTGCCATCTGGGATCTGGAATTCAAGATAATAGTGATCA
Source organism: Crocodylus siamensis (assembly GCF_052110815.1). Classification (NCBI taxonomy): domain Eukaryota; kingdom Metazoa; phylum Chordata; order Crocodylia; family Crocodylidae; genus Crocodylus; species Crocodylus siamensis. The sequence continues at coordinate 85,523,514 of NC_143396.1, read as the reverse complement.
ACTACAGAGGTCACTCTGGACATGAGTTTAGGTAGTATACAGGTAATAAAACAATGAAGCATAGATAAGAAAAAGCAAGTCCCAGTCTACCGGGAACCACATGGCAGGGAACCACTGAGAATCTGAACTGGGATTGTGACAGGTTTATGCCATATTGGTACTCAGTAGAACTCATTAAAAATGAATCTCCATGAAATTACTAAAAGTTCCTGCATTGACATGTTTGTGACAAAGATGGAGAGACACTTGAAAATATGCTCAGCGGGGGTTGGCTGCTAGTAATGTTCTCAGAGGTAGTTGAAGGGAATGTGCAAAATGCAGGCTGTGGAGTAGGTATCCAATCTAATCCCTTGCACTTGCATATTAGTTTTCCAAGCAAGTCTGAGACTTGGTTATCAGAAGAAAAATTGTGGATAAGTAGTTTGGTTTTAGGAAGCACTTTTTCCCTTATAGGTGATGAGTAATCTTGTTGGGAACCCTGGTTCTTCTGGAACAGCTCATGAAAATGGTGGTCAGTCCTGGTGCACAGACTGATTGGCAGATCAACTTTCATCAGCTCATCTTTTAAGTCCTCATTCAGATCTTGGTGAAAATGGATATCAACAACAATTCATTTCAGCCCGTAACTTAAGGTGGGCAATGGAAATGAGCAGCTAAGTTGAGATGGGTCAACCGCTTTGCTTCAAGGCAAACAGTACAGCTTTGACATTATGCCTATGGTCAATGTCACAAAAGATCATTAACAAGGCATAAGTAGGGCTTGTGTCCAATCAAGAGGTTTCCTAGTCAGCAACCTGATCATCAGTCTCATATTGATTTGTTCCATCAGGTATGAATTGGCTGAAGCTTAACATAAATCATCATAGACAGTGGAATTTTTGCTGCCACCCATCAGAATTCTCTGTGTAAGAGTACCTGGGTTGGGCAAGGATCAAGCACTGCAACTGTTCAGTTCATGCAACTCTTCTGTGTAGTGTTTTGTGCTTGCAAATCAGGAAAATGACCTTGGAGAGCCTAAACAACACTCCTCAGGTCACTGGAATTCCATTCCCCAAAAGACAGAGATGATGATGGGCTCAGAAGCAAGGCTGAATAAATAGTGAGGGCCAGGACAAGACTAGTCAAAGCTAGCAATCAGTAGTCAAAGTTAGTATGTAGGAGAGCAGGCAGAAATGGGGAAACAAGATAGAAGCTGGAGACAAGACAAGATTCAGGACAGAAACAGGGAAATAAGGCTGGAAGAAAAACAGGAACCAGCTATGGGCTCATGCAGGCTGTTGCAACAGCCTGTTGCTACTTCTTTGTAAAATCTTAAGTGACAGAAATGTTTTCCTGTTTCCTTATTAACATGGACCAAAGAGGAGCAAGGCCAACCAGGGCATAAGCATGTGTTGATAATCTGCCTGTTGGGGGAGTCATCAGAAAAGTGGAAAATATGTCCTGGGCAACTATAGAGTGATTTGTGGGAACTTATAGTGTGAGAAGACTTGGAACAAATTTAGAAGGGTAGACAATGACACCCAGAAGCCAGCGACACAGGACTAGCAAACAAGCTGGCAAACAGACAAGTCTGAGTGGGGAAGTTTGCCTGGTCACTTTCTTTCTTTATTTCCTTCTTTCCTTCAGTATAACCTTGTTGAGTTGAAGTAAGTGAAGGAGGAAGAGGGATTTTTTTTCAGGAAGGAGCAGCAAAAGAAGAAGGAGCTATTAAGAGATTCAACAGGGTGGCTAGAAAACATGACAAGGCCAAAGCCCCTGTTACTGACAGGTCATCTTCTGCCTGTACCTGTGCCACTGACCACCAAGGCTTCTTACTCAGGTTCCAGTCTGACTTTGCAGGGCCTATGGCAGAAGAGTGCTTGTGGTGTGACAAGTGCCTTCTGTTGGATTCTTTCAGTAATCAGGTAAGGGAACTTCAAGAGAAGGTGGATAGGCTCAGAAGAAAATGCCACGATGACGGCTTCATCAACTCAATGCACAAAAAGACCAGCATCATGACAGAGGGACAGCTAGAGAAGGTGGAAGCTGACACCTCTGCAAGGTGGAAGCTGGCAACTTGTCACCTCTGGCAACACTCCTCTTCCAGTCCTGCAGCTGTATTTCTGGACAATAGGTATGAAGCCCTGGCCAGAGAGGCCAAGCTATGCACCCCAAGGTAGGTGAGGGTCAGGTTAGGATTGCTGCCAAAAGGAAGCAATGGGTGGTGGAAGTTGGCGACTCCCACCTGCAGGAAATAGAGGCATCCATCTGACAGCAAAACCTGTTCACTCAGGTCTTCTGCTTGCCAGAAACCCTCATCCTTGGCATCCTGGAAAGGTTGCAAAGACTCATCTGGCCCTCTGACTACTATCCCATTCTGCTTATTCATTTGGACATTATTAATACTGCTAGGGACAACCTTGAGCAATTCAGATGTGGCTCTGGGCACAATGGTAAGGAGGAAAGGAGCCAGATGATGTTCTCATCTATCCTTCCAGTCAAGGGTAAAGGTCTGGATAGAAGCAGAAGTACCTTGGAGATCAAAATGTGGATGCATGGATGATGTTGCCAGTGAGGTTTGGCTTTTCCACCATGGGCTGGTGTTCCAATACAATAGACTTCTGGAAAGGGTGGGAAGAGTATCTTTGGGTGTTTTTACATGTGCTCTGGGAGCAGGGGTGAGGGGGCGTGCTTTGATTAGGTTGGCTCCAAGAGCCACTCTAATTAAAGCACTTATAAGGTCTCATGTATCAGCATCTCAGCACTTTGAAATGGCTGCAGGAGGTACTTTATCTAAAGCTCATTGAATGAGCCTTAGTTAAAGTTTCCCCACTGTCATTTTGAAGTGCAGGGATGCTGATACAAAAGACTTGGAGACTGGCTGGAACACAGTAATTACCATGCCCAGCAGACTCAATTAATTACAGTGTGCCAGAGCAGCCTCCCAGCTTGTGTACACACACTGTTTGTGTACAGGCTTGTTCACCTAGTGAAAAGGACTTTAAAGTAGGTTCACTGGGTGTGGAAGCAAAAGGTCAGATGTAAGTAAGAGCCAGGGGACCTGGATAAAAACCTAGCAAGGGAAAGAAATAACAGAACCTTAGTAATGTTTGCAGGGAGAGGATAGGGAAGGTAGTCAAATATCTGAAATGTTTATATATTAATGCTAGAAATATGGGGAACAAATTGGAAGAATTGGAGGTCCTTGTATACATGCAGAACTATGATGCAATTGGAATTACAGAGATATGGCAAGTTAGTTTATATGACGAGTATGAAAATGGATGGGTATAGCCTGAGGTATTTTTGTGTTTTCCTCAGGAAAGCTAGGCAGGGGGAAAAGGAGGTGTTGCTTTCTATATGAAAGCTATGTAAATGTGTTCTGGGGTGCAGTATGGAGTGGAAGGTAGGCCTGTTGAAAACTTCCATGTAAAGGTCAGAGGGGAGAGTAGTAAGGGGAATGTATTGGTGGATATCTGCTACAGGCCACAGCACCAGGAAGAGGAGGTGAACAAGGCTTTCTTTAAACAACTAACTGAACTTTCAAATATCAGGACCTGGTTTTCATGGGGGAATCAAGATACATGCCACCTTTACATTCTCAACCCGTTTCTTTTGGTCTGTAATCAATAAGCAGGAAGAGCTTCCCCCCTAGTTGACCTTGCTACCATCTGTATCAAAAAGTTATCCTCAGCACTCTCCAGGAATTTGCTAAATGCACTACTGTGTTTCCTTCCTAGTAGATGTCCCAGTAATTGAAGTCCCCCATGAAAACCAGGTTGAGGATAACTTTTTGATATAGATAGTAGCAAGGCCTACTAGAGGGGGAACCTCTTCCTGCCTTATTGCTCACAGACCAGGAGGAATAGGTTGAGGATGTGAAGGTGGAATGCATCTTTGGTAACTCTGAGCACATAATAACAGAGTTTAAAATTGTAAGAGGAGGGAAGAAGGTTAAGGACACTAGACTTCAGAAAAGCAAACTTTAACAAACTCAGAGAACTGGAGGGCAAAAACATCTAGGAGGCAAGAATTGGGTCTTCACTGATTTTCAGTGATTACTTCTCTTCAGACATCATGGCTTTGTAGCCCTCCTAGGTGTGTAGCTTATTGTTTAAGCAGTGATAGGACATTCATTATCAAACTATGCAATTCTGGCCCAACATAGCAGATAAAAAATACATTTTATATCAAATACCCCAAGGAATATAAACATAAGGATGATTTAGCTAAATGCAGATTAATACCACCTCTTTGCTGAGGCCACACATTCCATTTCAGTAAAACAAAGTAAAAAAAATATGAATGACATCCTATGAACACCTAATACAATAGATCTGTGTGTCTGGACCAAAATTTGAATGTATGCTGGTAACACAAGAGTTAAGTTTGATCATGGGCAGACAAGCAGACAAGGCCTATGGAAAATTCCACAGCGTGCCCAGCATGTGCTCCCTGTGCGACCCTTGGCTTGTCAGTCACAACTGACCTAGTTTTGTAACAACACGCATGCTCAGTTCTGCTCAGCAGATGAAGTAATCTGACCAGATGCATGCTCAGTCTACAGACTGCATGACGTAATCGGACTAGAAATTTCTTTAGAGAAGACAACCTGATTGGCTACCCGGTTGTCATAAAAGACTTGGGGGCCCTTCCCAAGGGTTGTTTTTTTTTTTTTTTTTTAGTGAAAGAGAGTAAAAAAATAGTGGTTAGAACAGAGAAATGGGAGATCAAGGCTGAATTTCCCCTTAACCTGAAGGGGTCTGAATATCTCTCTCTCACCTCTCCCTAATGACCAAACTGTGGAATTCTGGGTCAGGATGTGCTTCATCCTCCCTGCAGAGTCAAACACCAAGATTCATGAAGAAAAGCAAACACAAAGTTCTTTGTAGCTTAATGGTTACTGAAGTAAGTTAGGAGGGAAGGGTCTTTAGTACCTCTCTCTGCTCCTAGTATTATTGTTGTTTATTTTTTTTTAATCCAGCAACTATTTACAGTGAAATTCATGAACAATTTCAAAAGGAGGAATCAAAACCCAGGAGTTTGACCTTACAGCTGAGTGTCCTAACCACAAGGCTATAGAGACATGATCTCTCTGCATTCTTGAAGTATCTAGTCCTGTCTGGGTTTGTACGGGGACTTCTATGCTTCTCTGCTGAGTTCCAGAATCCCAATAGGGCTTTGGCATGCAACGGCCTGATCTAAAATCACCCCGATTACAGCCATTGGTGTAGCTGTATCAGCGTATCTCCCTACCATACACAGGCAAAGGCATTATTTGCAGTCCTGGAATTTCCTCATTTCAACAAGGTGTAAGCTTTGATGGTACACTTGCCTTTCCACAAGATTTGAGCAGTCTGGTTGAAGTGCATATATGGCCCTATTACTATTGTTTCACACAAGAGCAGTTTTGAACACTTAGGGTGCATCTACACATGCTATTAATGCACAGCATTAATATATTGCACGGGAGTTTATTGCTTCTGGGTGTTGCATTTGAACATGTGCTTGGGCCCATTGCACATTGAGCCAGGTTGTAGCTGCCCTGGCTGGCAGGGAGACCAGGGGGGTCAGCCTGCCAGCCCAGGGCTGTTCTCACCCAACTCAATGTGCTGCAAAGGGGCTGGCTGGGGCATGTGTGCGTTCCACTGTGGGGTTGGATAGCAGGCAGTCCCCACACTGAAGTACCTTCATGCCTCAGTCAGCCCCATCAGCATCTACATGTGCATTGCTCTGGAATAAAAAACTTCACCTCAGGATAGTACTTGTATTTACAAGCACTAACCTGCAGTGAAGTTAATTAGTTTACTCCCTCACTACATACGTAAACACTGAGACATTTACTGTGAAGCTAATTAGGCAATTCTGCAGTGCACATCTTGTGTAGATGCACCCTCAGAGAAGAAGAACTACAGCTGCCTAGAGAACTCTAAAATGAAAAAAAGGTTGACCTAGCAAATACCAGCAACTTTGAGTACTTCCAGAATCAGGCAACCAAAGAGTAAGGGCTTAGGGGCTACAGTTTTGGACCTGTGTAAGTTAAATTTGCCTAAGTCATACTTTAGGAATCTAAGTCCTTTCTTAGAACTAGGTGTCTGTCTTTCTGGATATTTGCACATTGTTAAAATTACAACATTAGCAAAATAGTACTAAGTAGTCATAATATTGGTGCTTAGTGAACAAAAAGGAGAAGCATCGGATGCTTCCTGTAAACTGCAAGATATTTCTTCTACAGCAAAAGTTCACAGCCTACATTTTTGAAGCTGGAAGATCAGTTCTAAATCTTGGTCCCATATATTTTCTCACACATTACAGATTTGTTTGTGATTTATATGGCAATTGTGCCTTATGAAAATATAGGATTGTTGCCTCCTAACACTCATTATTTGTGAAAAGATCCATCTCCTAGTTATCCATCTGTACATATTTCTGAGAAGCTTGTACTCAGTCGTCCCTGTACCTCCTCAGTCAGATTGACGATAACTGAATCAGTTTTGAGGGAGGTTTAAGTAGCATAGTTGTAAGACGTCTAAGCTGAATCTGCACCAGAGCTGACAAATTGGGGGCTCCACTGTTGTTGAAAAGTGGATAAGAAATATATTGTATACAAGGTCAATTTTGTATTATGTGACCTGGATTCTAAATACTTTCATTTTTGCATACCAAATTTTAAATAACTTAAAAGGTCCTGATTTTCTAAAGACTAGGTGTTTTCTGAAAACTGCATTTTCTTAAAAAGCTACAAATTCTTTATCACTTTTAAGAATATCAGTCCACTTTTTTCTGAAAAAAATGAAAAATAAAACTAAACCAAAATGGAAAAAAGATATTTTCTGCATACAGCACTCTTATTTCTCATAAAGGAAGGCAAATTAGAAAGAACAAATATATACTTTCAGTAAAAGAAAGAGCACAAACTGATTCATTCTGTAATGATGTGCATCTGCTTTTTTTTTTTTGTTAAGAGTTTTTCAGGAGTGATAGAAAAGAACTAAAGAAAAGATTCTTAATGAAAAGTACCTATGGCTGACCAGAATTTAAAAAATAATAAAAATACTAACCGAACTTTTAAGAAACTTATTTCATCATGGTTCATATTCTGGGTGAAGGTTAGAATTGGTTCTTATTTTATCTGAAGTGGCTTTACTCATTCCAGATTTAACATATACTTTATTGCCAGAGACAATGCAAGATCAAAAGGAAATATCTATAGGAAAGGCAATTTAAACAAAGTAGTAGCATTATCCACACTCCATCTGAGAGAAATTCAGCAAGAGGAAAGCTTCAGTTTCCAATATGTACCAGCAGTACCAGAACATGCCATAAGCCAAAATAAATAAAAGTGTCTATCATGATTGTGGGGCCTAAAATAAGGATTACTGTTATAAAATAAAGTCAAGTTGTTGGCTCCATAGAGTATTTAAGACTGTCTATCATAAACTAGATGTGACTTAGAAATAATCACAAAAAGAAAGCCTCTCCGGTCATTTCTAAAAATAAACAAGAATTAAAGCCCTCAAACTGTCAGACTGATTTTTTTTCTTTTTTTTTTTGTTTCCCCCCTGTGGGTTCTTATTGTATTAACACTTAGGACCTAACTGTTTGAAACATTTTTTCCCCTTGCAAACAGTATCTTTAGATTCTTTTGAGCTCACTGCAGTAAGATAGGAAATCAAAAGTACAGGTGAATAATATATGGTGGATAATCAGAATTACATTAATAGAAAGAAAAAGAGCACACTGCTTTTATTGAAAGTACAAAAGTACATTAAACTATAGGGAAAATGGTACTGCTCCAGTTTTCAAGTGACTAAGAAAAAACTGGCTGTGGGTGTAGTAATTAATTTATTGGGAATGAAATAAATGTATGCCAGTGGAGAATATTGAATTCCCAGTTTAGTTTACTCACAATTATTTATATGCCTGAACAGATGGTTTGAAGGCAAAAGCAGTAGCACCTCTTACAATACACAGGTGTAGCTTCCTTTTCAGAAGTCCAAAAAAACCCAGCTGTGTTTGAGCAACTGCAGCCAGCCAACAACAGTTTCTCTTTCTTTTGATTCTCCTAAGACACTATAATGAAAATTGCCGCATGTGGGTTTCACTCGTTTTCCAAAGATAATGATGATCATTTTTGCTATAGCACAATTACAGCCTGATCTAAAATCACCTTGATTACAGCCATTGGTGTAGCTGTATCAGCATATCTCCCTGCTGTACACAGGCAAAGCCATTATTTGCAGTCCCAGAACTTACTCATTTCAAGAAGGTGTACATTTTAATGGTACATTTGCCTTTCCACAAGCTTTGAACAGTCTGATTGAAATGCTTACATGGCCCTATTCCTATAGCATTTGAACACTTCTGAATCTTTAATATACTTACCTTTTTAGCAGACCACTGTTGTTCAGAAGCTCTGTTATTACATTATAGTTTGAAATAGAACCCCCCTCACAACCAAATGTCCGCATTCATAAAGGCACTTGAGAAGTAGGACGCATTGCATCACCTTACTTATAAGTCCCAGTCCCTGTAGTACAAATTTATAACAATGGCTTAGATGCATAGGCTGGCTGTATAGCACATCAGGAAAGTTAAGTTGCTCAGAATTAGATTCATAACACCTACATGCTAAGCAGAAAGCCATCTAAGCAATAGAAAACATTGAATTCAGGGGCTTGTCTTAAGTCACCTTAGGCACCATGTTCTTCCACTAAGGATACACAGTCCTCTTCTTAAGGTAGGAATCTGAGTTACTGAATAAAAAACATAAAAGAGCTAGAAGGCCCGGTCAGATCAACCTCTCCAGCCCAAGGTGCAACCACTCATCTAAACCATCCCAGACAAATATTCGTCTAACCTGCTTTTCCATGATGAAAATTATACAGCCTTTCTAGATGATATATTCCTGTGATTAAACACCCTCATAGTTAGGAAATTCTTCATAATGAACCCAAACTTCCTTTGTTCCAAATTCATAGTGTATTGTTCTGTCCTTTCTGGACACAAAGGACAATCGATCACCATCTTTTATATAATTAACAATAAAGTCACTTTTGTTGGTCTCCACTGGTCTCTTTCCAATTTGTCCATGTCTTAAAGTGTGGTGGCCCAAACTGGTCACAATACTTAGGGTGAAGCTGCGTAAATGCTTAATCAAGTGAAAGAATCACTTCCCATGACTCAAATGTGAGATTCCTACTTATACATCCCAGCATCCTGTTAGCCTTTTTTCCCCCCAAACGAAAGCATGATGTTAACTCATATTTAGTGTGTAGTCTGTTATAACCCCCACACACTTTTATGCAATATTATGGCTTAGCCAGTCATTTCCCAGGGCATTTCATTGTTTTGTCCTTAGTGCAGGACTTACATTCATCCTTATTGAATTGAATGTGTCCTTATTGAATTTCATCTAATTAATTTCAGATCATATCGCCAATTTATCAAGATTATTTTAATCCCATTTCTATCTTCCAAGGTGTCTGCTACCACACCTACTTGATATCATCCACAAATTTATGAAGTGTGCATTCAGTCCTTCCCCTTAGTTATTAATAAAGATATTAAAAAGTACCAGTCCTAAGACAGACCCCTAGTGCATCTCATTTGAGAACTCACAGTTAGACATTGAGCTACTAATGACTACTCTTTAAGCAGTGATCCAACTAGGTATGTATCCAACTAGTAATTTGATCAAGACTAGGGTTGTCCAACTTCCGAGCCCCTGCAGGCCATTCCAGTGGGGTCTCACACACTGCAAGGGTTGCGTCAGGTGTGCCATGCAGATTCTTCACCTGACCCATGGCAAGAGCACTCCCCAACACTGCTGCGCTGGGCAGCCCCCAACCACTGTGTCATGCAACCATGATCCCCCCATAAAATATATGCCCATACAGGCACCTCCCCACCACTGTACCGCACAGTCACAATCCTCCAAACACATGTGGCCCCAATTCCCACCACCCCTAGACACAACTCTGATCTCAGTCTCAGCTCCCAGTGCTGCCACATGCCTTGCCCCCTGAAGCAAAAGGAGGACGCACCAGCCAGAGGAGGGTGTGGGGAACCTGGAGACTCCAACTGCTACTACAGCTGGAACAATGTGGGAAGCAGCAGCCAAGTGAGGGCCCAGGAGCTGCATATTAATCCTCAAGGGCTTCATGTGGCCTGCAGGCCATCAGTTGGCCAGTCCTGATCTAAATTTAAACTAAGCCCACTGGGGGATGGGGGGACTACGGCCACTGCTGGCCTGCAGAGCAACCCTTGCAAAGTCAGCAGACCAAGGCACTTAAGGAAGACCACCCCTGCCCCAGCCCTGGCACAATCTGTGGGCAAGGCAAGAGCCCCCAAAGGCACACTTGCCTGCTGTACACTAATGCCAGGAGCCTGGGCAACAAGCAGGACGAGCTCGTCCTCCTGCTCAGTGTAAAGAAATATGATGTCATTGGGATAACGGCGACCTGGTGGGACTCCACCCATGACTGGACCAAGGGTATAGAGGGCTATACCCTGTACAGGAGGGATAGTGTTGACAAAAGGGGCGGGGGTGTAGCTCTCTCTGTGAAGGAAAGCTACATGTCCCTGCAAGCTGATGTTGGCGACCGGCATGGACAGCTAGAGACCCTCTGGGTAAAAATTCATGGGGAATACGGCACAGGGGACACAACAGTGGGAGTCTACTACAGACCTCCCACTCAAAGTCCTGAGCTTGACCAGGAGTTTGCCTGGGAACTGACTGAGGCCGCTTGCTCCAGGACCTTGGTTGTCATGGGTGACTTCAATTACCCGGACATCTCCTGGGAAGATGACTCAGCAAAATCCGAGCAGTTGCAAAGCTTTCTCTCATGCGTGGATGACCTCTACCTGACTCAAGAAGTCTGTGGGCCAATGAGAGGCAAAGTGCTGCTCGACCTGGTACTGGCTATGGGGGACGACCTAATCGGTGACCTAGTGATCGATGGGAAGCTGGGTGACAGTGACCACGAGCTGATCACCTTCACCATCCGCCGTAAAGCTGGCAAGTCAGTCAGCAACACAGAAGTCCTTGACTTCAGAAAAGCCGACTTTGACAAGCTCAAGAGGCTTGTCGGTCAGGCTCTCAGGGACCGTGACCCCAGGGAGATGGGAGTTCAAGAAGAGTGGTTGCTTCTCAAGCAAGTGATCCTCAATGCACAAGCTAAATCTATCCCAACATGGAGGAAAGGCAGCAAGAAGGCACAGCAGCCCCCCTGGCTCTCCAGGGACCTGGGGAACCTCCTGTGGCTAAAAAGGAAAGCCTACAAAGGATGGAGGATGGGATTCACCTCCAAGGAGGATTACTCCGCGCTGGTCCGGTCCTGCAGGGACCAAACCAGGAAAGCCAAGGATGCAACTGAACTCCAACTACTTCAGGCATCAAGGACAACAAAAAGTCCTTTTTCAGATATGTGGGGAGCCGGAGGAAAAGGAAGGGCAATGTTGGACCCCTGCTAAACCAGATGGGGCAACTGACAACTGACGCCCAGGAAAAAGCCAACCTATTAAATAGGTACTTTGCATCAGTCTTTCATCAGTCACATGGGATGCTCATGCATGCTCTGGGACAGGGAAATCTGGGTGAGGGAGGAACCCCTACCCTCCATAAATGCTGACCTCGTGAAGGAACACCTTGAGAAGCTGGATACCTTCAAGTCAGCTGGCCCTGACAATCTGCACCCCAGGGTACTCAAGAAGCTGGCAAGCGTGATAGCCCAGCCTCTGGCACGGATCTTTGAAAACTCCTGGTGCTCCGGTGTAGTGCCTGAAGACTGGAAGAAGGCCAATGTGGTGCCGATCTTCAAAAAAGGGAGGAGAGTGGATCTGGCTAACTACAGGCCCATTAGCCTGACTTCTATCCTGGGGAAGATCCAAGAAAAGTTTATTAAGGAGGCCATCCTTGAGGGACTGGCCCAGGTTAACATTCCAAGGGATAGCCAGCATGGGTTTGTTGCGGGTAGGTCTTGTTTGACCAATCTCATTTCCTTCTATGACCAGGTGACCTATCACCTGGACAAGGGAGAAGAGGTTGATGTCATATATCTTGACTTCAAAATAGCTTTTGATCTGGTATCCCATGATCGCCTCTTGGCCAAACTGGCCAGTTGTGGCCCTGGTTCCACCACGATCCGCTGGCTGGGAAACTGGCTCTGTGGTCGGACCCAGAGGGTTGTGATTGATGGCAGTCACTCATTGTGGTGCCCTGTGACCAGTGGGATCCCTCAAGGCTCTGTCCTGGGACCCATACTGTTCAACATCTTCATTAACGATGTGGACATTGGAGTCAGGAGTGGACTGGCCAAGTTTGCCAATTACACCAAACTTTGGGGCAAAGCATCCACACCAGAGGACAGGCGGGTGATCCAGGCTGACCTGGACAAGCTTAGCAAATGGGCAGACGAGAACATGATGGTGTTTAACACTGAAAAATGCAAGGTTCTCCACCTTGGGAGGAAAAACCTGCAGCACCCTTATAGGCTCGGCAGTGCTACGTTGGTTAGCACTACAGAAGAAAGAGACTTGGGGGTCATCATTGACCACAAGATGAACATGAGCCTGCAATGCGATGCTGCGGCTAGTAAAGCGACCAAAATGCTGGCTTGCATCCACAGATGCTTCTCAGGCAAATACAAGAACATCATTCTCCCATTGTACTCAGCCTTGGTGAGGCCGCAGCTGGAGTACTTCGTCCAGTTTTGGGCTCCACAATTCAAAAAGGATGTGGAGAAGCTTGAGAGAGTCCAGAAGAGAGCCACGCGCATGATCAGAGGTCAGGAAAACAGATCTTACGATGACAGGCTGAGAGACATGGGACTCTTTAGCCTGGAAAAGCGTAGGCTCAGGGGTGATCTGATGGCCACCTATAAATTTATCAAGGGTGATCACCAGGATCTGGGGGAACGTTTGTTCACCAGAGCGCCCCAAGGGATGACAAGGTGGAATGGTCACAAACTCCTGCAAGACCGTTTCAGGCTGGACATAAGGAAGAATTTCTTTACTGTCTGAGCCCCCAAGGTCTGGAACAGTCTGCCATTGGAGGTGGTTCAAGCACCTACATTGAACACCTTCAAGAGTAAATTGGATGCTTATCTTGCTGGGATCCTATGACCCCAGCTGACTTCCTGCCCTTTGGGCAGGGGGCTGGACTCGATGATCTCCCGAGGTCCCTTCCAGCCCTAATGTCTATGAAATCTGTGAAATCTATAAATTGTTTCCTTACTTTACTAACGTGAATAGCATTGGACACAGTGTTGAAAACCTTGCAAAGTATATCACATTCACTTTTTTCCCCCCTACATAAAGCCCATTACCATGTCACAGAAGGAAATCAGGTTGGTTAAGCATGACTAATGTTGTCACCAGCTTGTGACTGTGACAGGGGGCCGTCTCAAGGCTGGTCACATCATCAACCCATCTGTTTAGGGCAGTCTGCCCTGTCTTGCCTGCCACACCATGACATATCAAAATAGATGGAAAATGCGGGAGGCTGCCCATTTATTACCCAATGCCAAGGGTGTAATACATGGCTCCAAACCTCCCCTTACCTTCATCTAACCTCCTCTTAAAAACCCCCAGGGTAGGAGCCAGCACCACTTCTCTTGGAAGTTGGTTCCAGATCCTAGTCGCCCTGACTGTGAAGTAGTGCCTCCTGATATCTAGCCTAAATCTACCCTCTGCCAGCTTGTGATCGTTATTCCTGGTCACTCCTGGCAGTGCTCGGGGGAACAGGGACTCCCCCAGTGCCTGCTGATCCCCCCTGACTAGTTTATAACAGGCCACTAGATCCCCCCTCAGCCTTTTCTTTTGGAGGCTGAACAGGGTCAGGTCCCGTAGCCTCTCCTCATAGGGCCTGCCCTGCTGTCCCCTGATCATGCGAGTGGCCCTCCTCTGGACCCTCTCCATGCTGTCCACATCCCTTGTGAAGTGTGGCGCCCAGAACTGGACACAGTACTCCAGCTGTGTCCTGACCAGTGCCGCATACAGGGGGAGGATCACCTCTTTGGACCTGCTCGAGATGCATCTGTGGATGCATGACAAGGTACGGCTGGCCTTCCTGACTCCGTACCCACACTGCCGGCCTATATTCATCTTGGAGTCAATGATGACTCCAAGATCCTTTTCCGCCTCTGTATTGACAAGAGGGGAGTTCCCCAGCCTGTAGGCATGGTGCCGGTTGTTCCTCCCCAGATGCATCACTTTGCACTTGGCTGTGTTGAATCCCATCCTATTCTCATCTGCCCACTCTTGTAACCTGTCTAGGTCTGATTGTAGCCTGTTGCTTCCTTCTAGTGTGCCCACATCCCCCCACATCTTAGTGTCGTAAGCAAATTTGAACAGGGTGCTTTTTATCCCCTCGTCCAAGTCACTGATGAAGATGTCGAACAGTGCGGGCCCGAGGACCGAGCCCTGCGGAACCCCACTGCCCACGTCCTTCCAGGGTGAGAAGGACCCATCCACTACCACCCTCTGGGTGCAGCCCTCCAGCCAGTTGGTGACCCATTTGACTGTGTGGGTGTCAACACCACAGTCCCTCAGTTTCTTAATGAAAACGGGGTGAGAGACAGTGTCGAAAGCCTTTCGGAAGTCCAGAAAGACTATGTCCACTGCTACCCCTGCATCTAATGATTTGGTGATTTGATCACAAAAGGCCACCAGGTTGGTCTGACAGGACCTGCCACTGATGAACCCGTTTTGGTTGCCCCTAAGCATGCAGTCCCCTGCTGGCCCCTTGTGGATGTGTGCCAGAATAATTTTCTCGAACATCTTACCTAGGATCGAGGTAAGACTGACTGGCCTATAGTTTCCAGGTCCTCCTTCTTCCCCTTTTTGAAAATGGGAACCACGTTGGCCCTCTTTCAGTTCTCTAGCACCACACCAGAGCACCACAAGTGCTCGTAAAGCCATGCCAGGGGGTCCTGCAATGACCTCGGCCAATTCCTTTAGAACTCTAGGGTGGAGATCATCCGGACTGGCTGACTTGAATACATCCAGTCCCTCCAGAAGTTCCCTAGCTAGTTCCTCACTAACCCTTGGGCCAGGTGTGCCTCCCCTTGGGCCTGAGGGGGGCCCAGCAGGGAGGTGACTGTTCTAGTCCCTACTTAGGAAGACGGAGGCAAAGAAATCGTTAAACATGTTAGCTTTGTTGTCTGGTGTGGAGACCAAATTTCCCAATGCGTCCTGCAGGGGACCTACATTACCCGGAACCTTCTTTTTACCCCCTATATATTTAAAGAAGGACTTCTTATTGTCCTTAATCTGGGAAGCTAGTTCTAATTCCATCTCTGCCTTGGCCTTCCTGACTGCCAGCCTACATCTCCGAGTGACTGCAGTATAGTCATCCCTGGTGATGTCCCCTTCTTTCCATTGGGTGTACGCCACCCTTTTAGCAAGGAGACATTCTTGGATGCTTTTGGTGAGCCATGGAGGCTTGTGTGCCCTCCTGCTCCCTTTGATCCTCATTGGGGTTACCTTTGTTTGGGCTTGAAGGATCGTCTGCTTAAGGAGTGACCACTGTCCTTGGACACCTGGCTCCCCTCCCCTCCGGGACCTCAGCGCTTCCCCAACTATCCTCCTTAGCTCACTGAAGTTTGCCCTCCTGAAATCTAGGGCCGCTGCCTTACTGCAGGCCTTTGCCACCTTGCGCTGGATGGTGAATTCCAGCAGGCGATGATCACTGTCGCCCAGGTGGTCGAGCACCCACAGCCCCCTCACCAGGTCATCACCTGTGGTCATCCCCCCTGGTGGGGCTGTGCACCTCCTGGGTTAGATGGAGGTCCTGCACTCTAAGAACCTACGTGAGTGGTCAGACCTGGCTGACTGTTCTTCCTAGGAGATGTCCGGGAAGTTCAGGTCCCCCATGACTACCACATCCTTAGACTTCACTACCTCTGTAAGCTGACCTAAGAATTCCTGGTCAAGCTTTTCCCCCTGGTTGGGAGGTCTGTAGTAGACCCCCACCATTAAGTCTCTTTCCCTTCGACTGCCTTGTACTCTAACCCAAAGTACTTCAGAGTGTCCTTCCCCTGACTCCTCGCTAATTGACAAGGATGTGTATTCCTCCTTAATATAGAGTGCCACGCCCCCACCTCTCCTTCCTATCCTGTCCCTCCTGTACAGCCTATAGCCCTTGACATTCACCACCCAGTCATGCGTTGAGTCCCACCACATTTCAGTTATCCCCACTATGTCCGGGCTGGTGTCAGCTAGCAGGAGGGTGAGTTCCTCCTGCTTGAATAAGGTCCTAGGGCTAGGGCTTATACTGAGGCTGCCCAGACCTTCACCAACCTGGAGGCCTTCTTACAGTCATGTGACCACCTAATTGGGACCAACTTGCCAGCTCCATAGCCTGCTCAAGCCCCTTAAAGTAGTGGGCACCAAAGGTATATATATAGGTGCAAAGATTAGGAACATATCTACATTGACTCTTCCTGATCATCTTATTATTTTTCAGATGCTTACAGACTGTTCCTTGATGGGTGGGTGGAAGCAACTGCCAACCAATGGTCAGTGTCAAACCAGTGAGGGATCACTTAGAGTGTCTGAAAGTCTTCAAGTCAACAAAACTGGATGGACTACACCCAAGAGTGCTGAGGCTATTGGCTGGAGTCATTGTGGGACCATTGCTGAAGGTATTCAAAGACTCATGTGTTCAGGAAGACTGGAAAAAGGCCAATGTGGTGTCAAACTTTAATAAAGGAAGGAGGGAGGATCTGGGAAACTGTAGGCCAGTCAGTTTGACCTTGATACTGGGTAACATTTTGGAAAAAAATATGAAGAAGTTAATTTGTGAGAGACTGGCAGAAGGCATGATTCTAAAGGATAGTCAACATGGTTTTGTTGTGGGCAGGTGTAAAGGGGCCCCAACCCCCTTTCTAGAAGGAGGGCAGGGGTAGAGCACCCCAGCCCTTGCTGGGGCTTTCCTGTCTCTTGCCTCCCCTCTCCTCAACTCAAGATTTCCTGCCAGAGGTCTGTGAGAGCAATGCTTATGGAGAGCTAGGTGTTTTCCTTCCTAGCATTCATGCCATGCTGCAAGGGTAGCTGTGGACTTAGAGCGGGACCCTTGGCAGCTAAAGCAAATATGACCAGTAGCAAAGGTTCCTTGCAGGTGCACCCCAGGATGGCTTACAGAAGGTCATGTCTGACCAACCTCTTCTCCTTCTATGATCAAGTAAAAAACCACTTAGATGTGGGAGATGTGATTGATGTCATATACTTAGATTTTTAAAAAGACCTTTGATATGGTCTCCTATAAAACTCATAAAAAACAAAACAAAACAACCAACTAGAGGAATGTGGGCTGGCAGAGTCCATAGTCTGATGGGTTGGGAACTTGATAAGAGGTTGAACCCAGACGGTATTAGTAGTTGGGTCTGTATTGCTTTGGTGGGAAGTGGCCAGTGGTGTCCCGCAGGGTTCAATTTTTGGCCCTGTGCTGTTCAACATCTTTATGAATGATTTAGATGAGGATGTGGAAAGCACACTGGCCAAGTTTATGGACATTACTAAGTTATGGGGGGAAATGGTCATGGTAGGAGATAGGATG
This sequence comes from Crocodylus siamensis, assembly GCF_052110815.1. NCBI lineage: Eukaryota > Metazoa > Chordata > Crocodylia > Crocodylidae > Crocodylus > Crocodylus siamensis. The sequence goes on along the minus strand of NC_143396.1, from coordinate 85,505,975 downwards.
CAGACCTGGACAAGCTGGAAAAGTGGGCAGAGTGGAACCAGATGCAGTTCAATAAAGATAAATGCAGAGCACTTCATCTGGGGAGAAATACCAAAGCTATGAATATAAGTTAGGAGGAAATGTCCTGGCCAGCATGATGGCTGAAAGGGACCTTGGGGTTATAGTTGATTACAGGATGGACATGAACCACCAGTGCAACGCTGTAGTCAACAGAGCTAATAGCATACTGTGCTAGATTAACTGATGCATTGCGGGCAGGGCTAAGGAAGTGATGCTTCCTGTCTACTCAGCACTGGTGAGACCCCAGCCACAGTACTGGTGGCCAGTTCTGGGCACTGCTTTTCAAAAAAGGTGTGGAGAATCTTGAAAGGATCCAGAGAAGGGCCACAAGAATTATTAAGGGCCTGGAGGACAACCCTATGAGGAAAGACTAAGGGAAAAGGGACTGTTCCGCTTGGGGAAGAGAAGTCTGAGGGAGACTTGATGGCCATCTATAAGTATGTAAGGGGTGAATATCAGGAGATGGGAGAAAAACTATTCACTAGGGCACCCCAGGGGAGTACAAGGAGCAATGGCATAAACTGTTAGGGGATGGTTTCAGGTTGGACTTAAAGAAGAACTTCTTTACAGTAAAGGTGACAAGAATCTGGAATAGAACGCCCAAGGAGTAGTACAGTCCCCAACCTTGGAAGTCTTCAAGAGGAGGGTGGACAGACACCTTGCTAGGATCATTTCATCTCAGCAGTTTTCCTGCCCAGAGCAGGAGGGTTGGACTCAATGATCTTTTGAGATCCCTTCCAGGCCTTCATTTCTATGATGATGTGCTCCAGAACCTTTCCAGGTTTCATAGGCTAACTGGTCTTTACTTCCATGGTTCCTCCCTGTTGGCTTTTTTGAAGATGGGTGAAATATTTGCCTTTTTCTGGTTATCTGGGACTTTACCTGCTCCCAGTAGATTAGGGGAGCATAATAGCCAAGGAATCAACAATTACCTCAGCCACCTCCTTGGTGTCTTAAGGACCAGTCAGTTTATCCAAATAATCATAATCTCTAACCTTTTTTTTCTTTACTTGTTTTTATTCTTTTACTTTGACTCAGACTTTCAACAGGTACCTCAACAGACTTTCCTACCTCATATAGTACCTCAGAACAAGTTTAAACATCTTTAACATATAAAGCAGTTTTGCCTCCTTTTTCCTCTGCCTGTCCTTCCCCACCAACTCTCAGTTATTCCAACAAGGTCATAATCATGGGTGACTGGTGCCTCCTGAGTCTGGGGTGGGGCACCAGATCACCAATGGGGGGGGGGGGTCTTCCCTAGCAGCCAATTACTGAGCCAGCAGCAAAACCAGAAGTACACTTCTGGTTTCGCAGTTGGTGCTTCTAGGGGCTGCATGGCTGATCTCAGGGAGTGCACGTGCACCTGTGTGCATGCCTTACACATTGCCAATGGTCAGAATCCTGTTTTTACAGTTCTAATTTATTCACCATTTTTCTTAAATTAGTATATAAACATCTTAGATGACTAACTAAAATTTATCATTCCTGAAGTCTAGAAAAGGCTGTGAAGAATTTTGGAGGTACCTTACTAAATTGGTAGATGGGGCAACACAATGGCAGATGAATTTCTTTACTGATTGTAGGCATGTCAGGGGTAGGTGTCCAGGCCTGGGTACTATCTTGACTAGGATTGTCCTAAATGTGCCACTCTTGTCTTTCTCGCCCACCACAACTTGCTGTAAGTTTAGTTCACATAACAGGAGTTCACTATGATTATACATAACCCTCCCACAGGTAGGATTTATCACTTGCAGTAGTCACTAGTCCAAACTGAGGCCTGTCCTTTTAAGGGCTAGCCACACTTTTAGTCCAGTTGCCCTGTGTGTTTAAACAGGGCACTGCTGGCTGGGAGCTCCATCATCCCTACCCTTCCTCCACATCCACCAGTGATTAACAGAAATATACAATAACAGAAAAGACTGGGGCCATTTGCCCCTCTCACCCATGTCTGGGAGTGCTGTAGCCAGGAGCTTCCTCTGCCTCTCACTTCCTCCTTTCAGTCAGGGACAGCCACCTTTCCGTCTCTGTCCAGATGCTGGGTGACTAATCCTTTGGCTTCTCAGCTTGCTGCCACTTAGCCACACCATCAGGTGAGTTCATTTGCATATGGGGTTTTCCCAAGTCTCCCTAGGATCTACTCTGAGTTGGGTTTTCCCTCCAACGTGGCAATCAGCAGTTTTTGTGTTCCCCATCCGTGCCGGGACAGGGCTGAGGGAGGGGCACAGAGCCGTGCTTGTCACTCTGCTACACTGATAAACGCAATGTAATGTATGTGTGAGGAAAAAATAAGCTATAAAAATATGAATAAAATATACCTTTATACATTTTTAATAAATATTATCAGTTCAAGATAAGGATAGAACAGTGTAACAAGTCAAGACCTATTTCCAGTATGCAACTGAAGTTAAAATAAATCAGTAAGGTCTTAGGATGCAAAAGGAATATGATGAGAAGAATGAGAAAATATTATAATAATGTAGATTTATTTAATTATAAATAAATCAGTGGTAGGTGTCTGATCCAAATTACTATGCACAGTATTAGTGACCCAGTCTCAAAGATATTGTAGAATTAAAGTAGGCTGAGGAATGGGTGATAAGAATATAGAAAGGCCTGGGGAAAAAAATCTAATTTTAAGAGAGATTGAAAAGATTAGGAATGCTCACCTTAAAAAAAAGAAGAGATGAATAAAAGGTGTTATAAAAATATATAGAAAAATGAATGACAGAGGGAAAGTAGAATGGAAAGAGAACACTGGGCTAAAATATTCATGGTGCTATGCTAGTATAGCCATAAGAGCACAGGAATGGCCATCATGGCCTGATCTCTTATTTTATCATTTAATTTTGATATATTAGACCTGACTGATGATTTGATTACAAAACCGGAGTAACAGAATGGTAAACCAAGTTCATTAGTGTATGTATACACGACTGACAATTTTTAACGTAACATTATTATCATTCTGTCTTACCCTCCTTTTATTCTGTTTAGCTTAAGCACAAATCATAATACTCTTTAGAGGCAAATGTGACTTCATTTACATTGTATTTCCTTTTAATTTTTGTACATAGCCATTGATTCAGTTTTGATTCACTATGCTATTTTAGGTAATTTCAATATGAGTCATAAGTTTGATTCTGATTTAAGTGTGGGTTTTTTAACACAGCAATAAAAAGAAAAAAAAAGGTAAAAGTTTTAGGTTGCACCTATGATTCAATTACCTCAAAATAAAAACCAAAAGTGTGCAAGCTTTCAGCAATAACTTTTCCTCAAAAAGGTCATAAAGCATCCCAACATGGCTGAGTTGCAGAAGTGTCAGTGCATTAATTAAATACCTCAATTAAATACAGAGTTGCACCAGATTTATTGTTTAATCAATGTATGTAATTTATCATTGCAAGGTCTTTTTAGACTGTTTATCAAAGCTCAACATTTTTACATGTTGGACATGTGGACTAGTGTTACCAAGGGGTGAAAGTAACTATTGTAGGGAACAAAAGCATCTACTGTATTAAAAGCAGTGCTTTAGTTCTAATGAATCCCTTTCTTGAATTGAGCATACTAGAAATAAGGATTTCTTGTAGGTTGTGATCTTGGTCCCTCATTCCCAAATCAACAGTGGTCGAGATTGACGGCTCACGTAACTTCATAGGGAGAAGAACTACTGCTTGCCTCATGTAACATAAAAGTGAGCCTTCTGGCTGGATGAGAGACAGGTGCCAATGGGATACCTATGTCTTCTTTCCTGACTATAAGGAAGGAGGCCCTGATGCAGGCATTCAAAGGGGGAGAAATGAAAATATGACAAAGTAGAAAATCCTTTTTAACTGTAAGGAACTTATAGTCTCCCTTTGGGGATGAACCCCAAGTTAAACTCCAAATTTGTTTCATACATACAACCACAAACGCCTTGTGCATTAAAATAATACACTATGATTAGGTAGTGATGTATTATCGTGATATTAGTCACATTTACAATCCAGTTATAATTGCTTCATAAATTTGTGAAAAGTAAATAAACCTTGAGAAAAAATTAAGTTAATGGAATTTACATATATATCACATTTTACCAATGTTTTCTATGTAAGATAGAGTTTATTCCTTCACTACAAACATTTCTGTACATTGAGTAAGATTACTTAGTTCCCCATGGGCTGGCAAAAAGTGTTAAATATGCAATAGGCACTCTTTCTCATGCATCAATTTGTCATAAAAACATGAGCAAGTCTGAAAAAGGAACCTGCAGTTTTACTGAACCCAATACAAAGAAATAATTGGTTTAACAGAGTGATGTTTTGGGGGTTTTTTGATGGCTGTTTACAAGATAATATAAAGATAACATTTCAGTTGGACCCTGAAATTTAGAGATTCCACTATCTTCACCCTTGATAAGTAAAATGTAACATCAACAGATAACTGGGTCAGATGGATGCATCACAGATCCTTTCCCAGATTTTTAACCAGCTCCAAACTCTTTTTAATAATATTTTAAAAACTTGGATGACAGTTTTCTTCCTCATTTCCATTTGCACTTGTCTTGTACCATATTATTTCTGGGTGGCAGGGAAAGTGTTGAAATATTATGTATAAAACTGCCCAAGCAGTAATTGCCATTACTCTATTAAGAACACCAGACCTTACAAAATTTCCAGCACAATATTATGTACTCAGGAGATTCTGATTATTCAGATATATGCTCAGTTTCATACCTTTAATTCAAATGAAACCTCTGGATCTGAGCATTTTAGCCAAACTTCACTCCTTAATCAGGCAAAACTCCTGTTATAATCAATTTCAGCTGAAATTGGCCCAATTATATTAGCAAACAGTAATATTATTCAATCAATATTTATAAATACTTTGGTGGATGTGATTGTAATACGTTATTTTGAACTTAATGTTGCAGCTGATCTAGGAAAAGCCAGAAAAAATAGTATGCTTCAGTAAGTTTGCCTACAGGCTTTTAGTAGTGCTGACATGTAAGTACTGTTTGTCATATAAATTCAGCACACTTAACAGGTGGAACCAAGGTTGCTTGTGTGTACTAGTTGACACAAATTGCATTGGTAATTTTATTTCCATCTTGCAGAAGCAGACCCCACACTCTTTTAAAGTCCAACTCTGTCTCATAACCTTAGAAACAGCGAGAAGATGATCAATATATTTGGGGCAGGGGTTTGGCTGGTTTAGTAACCTGTCTCTGAGGACCATTCTGATAGCTTTCTTCTTGTCACAGCTGTCAGAAACAATGCATTTATGAAGAGTTTGAGATCCCTATTAGTCATTGTTCTCAAGGGCTCTGTGAGAAACAAGCATAAAGTTTCATGGAAAGGTTGAAGTTTCAAAATTGGTTTTTAGTCTGCATCAGAACAAAAATGAAACTTTCAAAGTTTCTGATAGGAAAAAAAAAAAAAGCTCCACTTCAGACAAAGTCACTGGTCAGTAGTTAGGACGCTCACCTGCAATCTGGAGGATCCAACTTTAGTTTCCTGTGAATTGATCAAGGCAGTAAGAGCCTTACTCATCAGATTATGGCCTATTCTAGTCTCTTACCCTTCTTCCCCTCTTCCAACACAGATCAGAAAGATCTTCATAAAAACAGATACACTTCCATAAAAATAGTTTTGGTTTTAATGGTCACCATTTCCTCCCAAAAAATAAAAATAAAGAAGCTTTATAGGAAAATCCTCTACTTCCTATGCACTTCTTCCTGGTTCCTAATTTCCAAGCTGTGTTTAGCTCTCACTGATATGCTGACCATAGTTAATTGGATTCTTGATTGTCTTTCCAATAACTTTTATAATTGTCTGCTATTATTTTTTTGTTAAATGCCTGTGATTCAGTTTGTATCACTTTTAACTTTAAGCCAGTATTAGATAAATGCCCCACTGTAGTTACAAGCCATCGGACTGTTCAACATGCTGCTTTTCTTAGGAGTTATAAATACCAATTCAAGAGCCCACTAATATTTTTTTCATGAATATTAGTGTTAACCTGAATGCATTTTAAAATCACAATTAGACTCTGCTATCTAAAAATACATGCACAAATACTCATTGACATTTCAACCAGCTAGAGCTTTCTGTTATAATTTGTTGCCTTCATTTCAATGGCAAAGGAAGCAATTCCACTGGAATAAAATTATTTCCTTCTCAGTAAAGAAGTAGCTTTCTTTTCTTTTTATCAAAACAAGATACAGAAGGCAGTTCAGTTTTATAGTTACAGTTGAAATATCAGTTGCATCAGAGTCATCAGTCTGATAGGTCCTCCCTCCTTGGACGCCTTCATGACAAGAACTCTGTTCTTTCATGTCTTTCATGCTCAGTTTGTCCCCCTTCATGCAGTGGAGTGACATTTCCAGGACTGCTTTTCATATATCTCCTCACACCACATCTACAATGATTCAACTTACTCCATAATTGCTATGGGAACTAGAAATCTGATGAGGAGTGAGTCTCTGTAGGGGCAAATATTTGCAGTTCTGCTGTCCCCAGTAGAGTAGTGTCTGCCTGAAGTTGTGGTGGATAGCATGGTTCAACTGGGTTTCTTCTCGGTCAAATGAAGGTAGGGAGAATTCCATACATCCCCGAACAAAGTTTGGGATTTTTCAATATGTTCTCCTCTGTTTTCTTTTTTGCTTGATATTAGGTGATGGCATATTGAATAACACAGGCAGTCAGTTATATATACATATATTGCTTGCGTACAACCTGAGATGACTCTCAGCACTACGTTTACCTGAATTTAAATACATTTAGCATAATAGGAATCTTACTAGGCTGGCTAAATAGCACAAATCTAGTACTTTATTCTGAGTGTTGTCATATCTGTACCCCAAGTTGATCTGGTGAGTTTACTTATTAAGCTATTCCTGCTTTTGAGTTGATAAGCAGTTTTCATAAGGTGATTTGTATTGTTGAGTGTGGAGTCCAGAGTGATGTCAAGGTAGACGGGTCTGGAGTTTATATACTCTCCAGCCAAGAGAACTGTGAGATTCTTTAAGTCTGAATGTTTAAGTTATAAACACAACATTACTGCCTGAATCATGTTGAACTTAAGGCTTCGTTATTTATAATATAAATGAATGGTCTTTATTAAAAAGTCCTTCCTTTTACTTAGGCCCCTTTTTTGTCACTTCGCAAATATAATCTGCATATTTGAAGATTCTTAACACTGCAGCTGAAATTTCATTTGCATATACCTTAAATAGTCAGGACAAGTATGGAAATAAAAATGTAACTATAACATAGTTTAACAATAAAGAAGTAATGGTAGTATTTACTGAGACCCATCTACTACACTATCTCATGATGTCTGCTGCATCTACCAATGTAATCCACTGCAAAATGTGTTGTTATCCTTGCACCAGTTTTCTCCAGAATAGAATAAGCTTATCAAGTATGAACTAGTAAATAAGTGACAGGACATGTGGACTTGGCTCTTTTCCCTCATGTTTGTTACCAGTTATTCTATCTAAAATTATCTTGCAATTATCTTGCCGTATATTTTCAGTCCTAACTAACAGCTGTGGTTTGTTTGGGTTTTTTTTAATATGATTATATACCTTTAGGTAAAAAGGAGCATTAATTCTTTTAAGCTGCTAACCAAACATTGGTCATATGTGCAACTAAAACTTGCCAAGATACGGACTTTCATTCTTTGAAACAGTTGACTTAATAGCTCTAGGGTCACAGCACCTGTTCAAGCTTTAAATCGTATGTAAAGATATTTCTACTGATTTTTTTAAAGTCTTCTCATGTAGAAAACCTGTAGATCCAGCTTGCTTACAGCTATTTTTTCATTAGTGTCATTTGTATTTCCTTTTTTTCTTTCTTTAATGTTTTCTTTGCTAAATATTAAGATATGCATGACAAGTAACTCACACAAAAATTGATATACTGGAAGGGGGCTTGTCAGCATTAATTCTCCTGATATGATTTCAACTATTTAAATAGAAACCTTCGGCCAAAGTAATCCACATACATAATTATATCATCTGAGGTATTGTTATTTTTTGTCAGTTCTGGACTGAATTTCTGCATGCAATATATTTGGTATTTAAAGGTCCTACAATTCATTTTCATAGCTGTCTTATTTTGCTCATACAATTTAGAAACAAATTTTTTTGACTATGAATTTGGCCTACTGCTGTTAAAGATGTGCTCCTTAATCAGAACCTGAAAAAAGAGCTCAGTACATATTGAAAAAAGCTACAAGAAATCTTTTGAAATTATGCATTCTGTTTGTGAAATTGAAACATGCTCTTTAGAAATGAGATACTGCAGCCTTCTCTCACAAAAAGAAGACTATCAATATTCTGAAAAGGAGAGTGCACTTCCAATGAGAGAACCTAAATGTTTTCAACAGGACACATTTCAATACTGCCTATTCAGAATGTTTAAAGGCAAAGAGCGCAAAGAAAGAAATTCACTCTCTTTCTTTCCTCAGTCAGGACTGGAGTTGGAAGATCCTGCAGGGTGTTTCTATATTATTTAAGATGAAAAATAATCTTGAGAATAAATCTTCAGAAATCAAAATATCTTAGCCAAATCCAAGACTACTAGAAATAGTGCCAAGGAGGAGAAGTTTGTGTCCTGGGAAGTTTTTGAAGAAACCAATTGGTCAATAAAGCATATTAAAATAGTTTCCAAATACTACTATAAAATGCCTTTTATGTCTTACTAATTTTGTTTAAAACTAAAGATGCAACAAGGACATAATGGTTCATTGATCATAGACCACTGAATCTTGCCCCTGCTAGCACAAGCAAACATGTCACATAATCCCTTTCATAAATTGATCAAGCTCAGTCTAAAAAGAAATTAGGTTTATTTTTTCCATCAATTTTCCTATTGGAAAGCTGTTCTGTACCATAGTTGATCTGATGGTTAGGAATATTCTTCTAATATCCAAGCTAAAATTGTTACCAAATTTACCCAAATCAACCCTGAATTTAAGACAATTCCCCAATACTTTGATTCTATCCATGGAAAAATTATATATTTCTTGTCATTTTCCATGGATTGAAGTATTGGATGGTTATCTTAAATTCATCCCCATCCTCCCTGCTGCAAGGGTACAGAGCAGTGGTGGGGTGGGAGGAACAGGTGAGGTTGAGAGGTCAAGAGTTTACTCCCTGCCATGTGTCCCTCCCTGTGACAGGAGTACCTCTACAAGAGTCTTCCTATTGGTGACTCTGCCCTCCCGTTACGGGCCAACCACCTGCCGGCTCGCCTGCCACACCTTGATTTTGATTAATTAAGGGATGTTAATTAGCAGAAGGCTGCCCACCTTATTTGCCCCGGTGCTAGGGGGTGCTATCTGTGGCTCCTTTCCCCCCTGCACCGCAGCCCAAGCTTTGCGGATGACACTGATGTGGTTTGACTTGGGCCTTGCTGTAATTTGGCCCTCCCCTTGACTTCCCTGGGCTTTCCACCGCCCTGTCTTGTAAGCGTGCCCCACAGGTGCTTGTCAATCATTGTCCCCTTGCTCTGGGGCCTTCTCGTGCTGCCCCCTTTACTCTGAGGTCACTGCAGCCTTGGAGCCCAGGTGGCTGTGGCCGTCCCTAGCCCCAGTTCTCCTGCTTGGGGTCTTGAACCCCCCCTGCAGATGGCCATAGCTGTGCCTGGCCCTTTGCTCTAGGGCTGGGGTCTGCGCCCCCAAAATGCTGTGCCCCCGCTGGTGCCGGGGTCAGTACACCCCAAATGCTGTGCCTTCTCTGGCACCTTTCTTGCTGCCCCTCTCTCTGGGGTTGGGGTTCCCACAGCACCGTGGGCCCTCTATGAGGCCTCCTCCAATTCCTAATAGCCTCACCCAAACCACCGGTGGTATAAAACTACAAACAGAAACCTCAAGCCCATGGACTATAACAAAAAATCTATGCCGTCTGGCTAACCATCCTTCAAATCCCTACCAGGGAATTCTCCACCCTGTATCCGCAAACAGGAGCTGCTCATGCCGTCAGGCTTTCTACTCTGCTTGCTCCGGCAGAGCTCCTTCTCCCTTGGCTGCTAGCGGAGAAGTGCCCTTCTGGCCTCACCTCTGGGTTTATATGCGCCAGGCCCTGCCCCTTCCTGTCAACTGACCCCCCAGAGGTTGTCCTAACAACCCACACCTGTGCCTCTGCTCTGAGAGTAGCAGGCACCTTAGTGTCCTGCTACACTCCCCCACCATTTGATCCTTTAATGCCTACCCACCACAGCCTCAAGCCCTTCCTTTCCCTCTCCCCCCACCCCATGTTAAATAGTGGGGAAAAATCTCTGCTTGGGATTGGGTAAATACCATAGCAGGCAGATTCTAACCATTTATTCTTGTGACAAGGTTGTCCTTTAGATACAGGTATCCACTCTTTCTTGGATATGTTGATAAGAATGGGGGGGGGCACTTTAATGGAGATTTGTTCCAAGTGCAAGTTGGTTCCAATTCAACCTTCACCATCACTGCTGCTGTAGCTACAGTCACCAATCCCCATCTTCAACACTACTGCTGCTGCTTCTCTCTCCTGCCTGGATACTGCATAGGTAAAGCCCTCCTGTTCTCCCCCACCTCCAAATAGGCTGCAGAAAACCCTGGCTCTTTAAGCTGGATAAAATGCCTCCATGGACTGGATCTGGCCTGTGGGCTATAGACTGCAAGCCTCTGGTATAGAGTATTCCAGACGTGGTCTTCCTAGTGCCTTATACAATGGAATTAATACTTTCCTAGCTCTCCTGGAAATATCCTGCCTGACAATTATATGCACCCTCTTCTATTTCTCTAGCCATATCCCCATTTGTGCTTTTGCCCCTATGTTCAATGTCATAGCCCTTATGGAAGATTTATGTGATGTGCTCCTTCAATTTATTCACCACAACTAGTTCCTTAAACTCTACCCCATCTTAATAGCATAGAAGGTCTATTTTTGTCCTTCATTGTTTTAGGTTGCTAAATATATATAACTGGTTATTTTAATTCCTTTTACAAGGCATAACTTAGATGTCAGAATTCACTTTATTCACACTTACTGGCCTGTAAAATAAAGCTTTATTTTTGCTAACCAAACTTTTTTACCCCTTCACCACCACCAATGTTTAGAGGTTCTGTACTTATTCTAACATTCATTTTGAAGTGGCTAGTCAACAGACTAGATTTGAAAGTCCTGTCTTCAATTTAATTTTCCCTTTCTTTGGGGAATAAATTACAGATTTTTTAAAAAATGTTTACTCAAATTCTAGACTTACTCTGACTTGTTCCCATAATTACATTCTTCCATGGTTATCCTACTTATCCAGGGGTTGCTGTCTGGGTCCTCTTGTTTAGAAGATATTTTAGAGTATTGTGACATTTGTGCAGCCCCCTACTCTCCCCCTTCCTTTCCCTTCTCCCTTCTCATTTCTTTAAACCTCCATCTGGACTCCACCTTTGTTTCTAGCTGCATTGTTAACTTCTGGATCTTCTCAATCATGGTACTGTTAGTACTTAAATGGTTTCCATGTGATACCCATTCAATCTCACACACAAGCTCCTCTGAGTCCTGGGTGTTTGGATCTTTGAACATTTGTTCATCATTTAGATTGATTAGGTAATTGTCTATCACCTTCAAGGTCTCTTCTAGACACAAAATGCAGAAGCCAAACAGGTTTTTCAGACATAACAGCCATGAATGCTGCATACCCCTGGAGGCTGGGGGGGTATGGTGACCGCCCACAGGCGGTGTTGGCAGCGGCAGCATGGTGGCAGCATAGTGGGGAGCTCCCTCAGGCTGCCACGGCAGTGTTGGTTGCAGGGTAGGGGGGTTGGCAAGCGCTGACTGGTGGTTGACAACCACCCACAGATGCCACTGGTATCAGCAGCAGTGGCGATTGGGAACCACCCGCAGACATGAGAATGGGATGGAGAAAAGGGATAGTCAAAGTATGGTCATAAAACTACTTTGCCTCACTGTTTGAGAAAAAAGATAATGTTGAACCTATGGCCAAAGACAAAATGGATAACAGTGGCGAAGACATGGAAATAGAATTATCCACAAATAAGGTGGAAGGAGAATTCAGATAACTTAATGTAGTCAAACTGGGGAAGAAGGAAGTAAATAATCTCCCATCCTATAATACTGAAAGTGCTGGAATAAGAAATCACAGGACAAATAGCAACTATTTTAATAAGTCTATCAAATCAGGGGCAGTGTATTGTAATTATAATTATAAAATTATAATACTTTTACTTAAGAATGGGAGGGGGGAAATGACAGTTATAAGCCTATTAGTCTGACATCAGTTGCATAGCACTTGATGAAGCAGTCTGTCTCCTATGAAATGTAATATTTCTCTGAACCTATTAGCCTCTAAAGTGCTGCCCTACCCTGCCTTCTGCCTATACAAGTCTTTGGAACAGTTCATGAAGGAAAAACTAATTAAAGCCACAGATATAAATGGAAAATGTGATAAATTCAACTTGAGTTATCAAAGATAAATTATACCAGACTAACTCTGTAGCTTACCTTGTTAAAATACCAGATTTTCTAGACAAGAAAAGCTAGGAAGGACTCAACTATCTGGAATTCAAGAAAGTGTTAGACACCAGGAAAATTATTAGTTAAGCTGAAGATGTGGATTAGTAGAGAAATTGCATGGTGGGTAACAGAGTAATAGAAATGAGATAGTATTCAATAGTACAAAATGAAAGTTTATTTACTTAGTGACTATTAATAGCTTATAGCTGAAATTTATAATTATGAATATAGTTATTTTCACCATTATTTAGACGTGAAAGTAAAATTGATCACAGACTGACTATGAGCTGCGTATGTGTAAGAAAAGGAGAATATGATCTTTAGATTTCTCAAGAGAGGTATTTCTAGCCAATATAGGGAAGTATCTGGTTCATAAAACATACAAGGTATTTTTGAGACCTCATCTGGAAGACTGTATCCAATTCTGGTCACCACATTCATGGAAACTCAAACTGGATTAGATTCATAAAAGGGATACAAGGATGGACAGCCCATCATATAAGCCTACATGACTTTTCCTTGATTGACGTAACACAACTGTTACATAAGCTGATTTTTATTAATAAAAGGACTCCATTTAGATGACATGAACTTGGATCCTTATTTGAAATGCCTTGTGCTTGATGCTCCTGCTTCCAGCCATGAGGTTTGGTGTGTACTTGGAGCAAAATTCCCCAAGCACATGGAGCTTCCTGGTTCTGCTCTCCAAATCATCCCCCCTACAACACTCACTCAAACCTACAGGGAACCTGCAGATTATTATTCTTTTCCTTATAAAAAAAAGAAAACAAAGTAAAACAAAAATGAAGAGAAGAGAAATTTGTATGGTTCAGTACATATCTTTGTTTGAAGCCAGATGTTGCCAATACACAGTCCACCATGGAGACATAGCCTTCACCACCAGTCCAACCTGACCAAATGTATTTAGTATCTAGATCTTGTGATAATAGCAGGTTATAGTATCATAAAATAGCTGTGTCAAAAGACAGTAGCATTCACCCACATGTACCTAGAGTACCTAGTATTCAGAGAATTGACATAACCGATTCCAAGTCCATACACATCTGGTCTCACTTAGAAAGTATCCTTTATTTGCAAGATACACTTAGCCCAGCTACCTGCAGCTGTGTGTAGAGGAAACAAGAGGTGTGTGCACATGGCACTTTAAAGCGGGCTAAATGACTTTTGCACCATTTTAATGGTGTTGGTGTTTGCACGCCTTGCTTGCACATTAATTCCAGCTGTCATAGGAAATTCAGTGGTGTAACGCGCCTTAAATGACTTGGGGTGCAGCAAACTACAGGGGGTGCTGCCCCTACAGTCGCTGAGTGAAGCACTGGGCTCTGTGCAGCTCCACAGCTCTGCGGCAACCTGACAGCAGCCCAGGAAAACAGGCTCCAAACAAGAAAAGCAGCGAGCCTGATCTTCCCTCCCACCTCCCCCCAGAACCTGCCTGCCTCAGCTGCACAGGGGGCACAGTACTTCCCTCTGCATCTGCAGTGCCCCGGACTGGCCAAGCCAGCTGCCTGTGGGTGGGTGCCACCTGCCGGTGGCTGCAGCTGCCATGGAGGGAAGCCCCAGCCTCCCCTTCCCCCCACAGCCCAGGGACCGCTCTGCCCACTGGCAGCTTGTCCTCCCCTCCCCACTGGAGAGGCACATAAGTCAGCAGGGTGTGTGCATGACACGGGGGTTTAATCAGCCCTAAATTGAAGCAGTATTTTTAAAAACCCACCGCTTCAATTTAAGGGCCCCCATTTCATCTGCACATGCCCTCATTGCTAGCCTGGAAGAGAGACAAGACAGCTCCTACAGCATTCTCTACCTCTGTGTCAGTGTTTCACTGGAGTAAATGTTTCATGCTCGCCTGTCTTCTTCCTCTCTTGTCCACAAATCAAAATTGTTTAAAGTTTTTGCACCTTTGACCCAACCAAAACAACCATGTAAATTATCAGGCACCTGGAAAGAGCATCTTCCCAGTTAACAGATTAAACACTGTTCCCTTAACTCCCTGGAAGTTAATTATAGCAGGTGTCTAATTTTTATTATTGTTTCATTCCTTGTTTCCTTTTCTTAATAATCCCTTTGATTTAACTCTGAGTAGTCAGACAAAATAATATGAGGCAGGTGAACAGAAGCCTATAAGCACAGAAATACAAATATACATAAATATAAGTGCACATGCACACACATGCTTATATTTCTGTATATTTGTACAAAATAATTTGTTCAAGAGATGGCTTCCCAAGATGTCCTGGCATCTGGCTTGTTACTTCAGGTTCACCTCAAAAATCTCAGGCAATCCCTGATAAAACTATATTTCTTCAAAATGTATAAGAAATAAAATTTGTATATAACTGTATAAATCTCTGCACAAAATGTGTTAATCTACACTATATTATTTAACCTCTATGTGAGGCTATGTAGAAAGCAGATGGGATATTATAGTCTTAAATGCCAGCAGCATTCTTGTTTTTCAAAAATATAAACGGGACCAACTTTAAGTCTTATGAATCCCTAATCAAAACCAGCACCTGGATGAATAGCAAGCAGCTCACTAAAGCTTAAGCCAGCCAAGAGAGAAAGTTTATCAGTGTGAAAGGGATGCACTTAAAATAAAATGCTTTCTCAGGGTTTTGTATGCCCAAACAGCTGTACTTCTCTGACAGATTAGAAGATTGTGCTATATTCTGGAGATCTGGCAAGAGTAAAACACACATCCAGGCATCATTACTGCAGTTACTTCTGTCTGGGAATTGTGCCATGTCCCCTGAAATTCTCCAAAACTATATTCAGGCTGTTTGTATTAGTTGTGCTTCTCAGCATACACACAGGGCTATGCCAGCCCAGCTATACTGCTTACTTTCTGGGTGCACTTTGAAAGAAATAAGCATGGGATATTTTTAACTAATGCTCCTAGAATTCACCATAGAGGTACTGCAGACAGGTCCATAGGCCTCCATGACAGGACGTGGTACTACTTTGGAATATTTTTACTGTAATTGACAAACCCTCAGTATCTCTAACACAGTTGTATAATTTCATAGATTTCATACATTTCATAGGCATTAGGGCTGGAAGGGACCTCGGAAGATCATCAAGTCCACCCCCCTGTCCCAGGGGCAGGAAGTCAGCGGGGTACATAGGATCCCATCAAGATAATCATCCAATTTTCTCTTGAAGGCATTCAAAGTAGGTGCTTGAACCAGCTCTGATGGCAGGCTATTTCAGACTTTGGGGCTTGGACAGTAAAGAAATTCTTCCTTATGTCCAGCCTGAAATGGTCTTGCAGGAGCTTATAACCATTCAACCTTGTTGTTCTTTGGGGCGCTCTGGTGAACAAATGTTCCCCCAGATCCCACCTATAAGTTTATAGTGGATACCTCCTATAAACTTATAGGTGACCACCAGATCACCACTGAACCTGTGCTATTCCAGGCTGAAGAGTTCCATAGCTCTCAGCCTGTCATCGTAAGATCTGTTTTCCTGATCTCTGATCATGTGCATGGCTCTTCTCTGGACTCTCCCAAGCTTCTCCACATCCTTTTTGAATTGTGGAGCCCAAAACTGGACACAGTACTCCAGCTGCAGCCTCCCCAGGCCGAGTACAAGGGGAGAATGACGTGCTGGGATTTGCTTGAGAAGTATCTATGGATGCAACCCAGTGTTTTGCTCACTTTACTATTGCGGAATCACATTAAAGGCTCGTGTTCATTTATGACCCCCAAGTCCCCTTCATCCATAGTACTAGCCAGTGTAGCACTGCGGATCCTATGAGGATGCTGCAGGTTTTTCTTCCCAAGGTGGAGAACCTTGCATTTTTCGGTGTTAAACACTATCAGGTTCTCATCTACCCATTTCCTGAGCCTATAGAAGTCAACCTGGATCACCCTTCTGTCCTCAGATGTGGATGCTTTACCCCAAAGTTTGGTGCCATAAGTGAACTTGGCCAGTCCAGTTCTGACTCCAATGCCTACATAATTAATGAAGATGTTAAACAATACAGATCCAAGGACAGAGCCTTGAGGGACCCCACTGGTCAGAGGGCACCATGATGATTAACTTCCATCAACCACCACCCTCTGGGTCCAGCCATGGAGACAGTTTCCCAGCCAGCGGATTGTGGTGGACCCAAGACCGCAGTTGGCCATTTTTGCCAAGAGGTGATCATGGGATACCAGATTGAAGGCTTTTTTAAAGTCAAGGTATACGACATCTATCTCCTCTCCCTTGTCCAGGTGATCAGTCACCTGGTCATAAAAGGAAATAATATTGGTCAAGCAAGACCTACCCGCAACAAACCCATGCTGGCTATCCCTCAGGATGTTGACATTGGCCTGGTCATTAAGAATGGCTTCTTTGATAATCTTTTCTAAGACCTTCCCCAAGATAAAGGTCAGGCTGATAGGCCTGTAGATTGCCGGACCTACTTTTCTCCCTTTCTTGAAGAAGAAAGCACCACATTGGTCTTTTTCCAGTCTTTGGGCACTTCACCAGAGTGCCATGAGTTCTCAAAGATCCATGCCAGAGGCTGAGCTATGATGTTCACCAGCTCCTTGAGTACCCTGGGGTGCAGATTGTCAGGGCTGGCTGACTTGAAGATGTCCAGCCTCTCAAAGTGTTCCTTCATGAAGTCAGCATTGATGGAGGGCAGGTAATCTCCCTCACTCTGGCCTCCCTGTCCTGTAATGGGCAGAGGCAGCCCATGGGACTGGTGAAAGAGTGATGCAAAGTACCCATTTAGTAGGCTGGCTTTTTCCTGGGTGTCAGTCATCAGTTGTCACATTTGGTTTAGCAGGGGTCCAATGTTGCCCTTGCTCTTCCTCCAGCTCCCCACATATCTGAAAAAGGACTTCTTTATTATCCTGGATCCTAGTAGCCAGTTGGAGTTCTGTTGCAGCCTTGGCTTTCCTGGTTTGCTCCCTGCAGGTCCAGACCAGTGCAGAATATTCCTCCTTGGAGGTGGATCCTGTCCTCCATCCTTTGTAGGTCTTTCTTTTTAGATGCAGGAGGTCCACTCTTTCCTTGCTGATCCAAGGGAGCTGCGGTACCCTTTTGCTGCCTTTCATCCAAGATGGAATAGCTTGTCCATCTAGGATCACTCCTTTTAGAAGAAACCACTCTTCCTGAACTCCCCTTCCCTTTGGGTCATGGTCCCTTAGGGCCTCACCGACAAGCCTCCTCAGCTTATCAAAGTCAGCTTTCCTGAAGTCGAGGACTTCTGTATTGCTGACTGACGTGTCAGCTTTATGGTGGATGGTGAAGGTGATTAGCTCATGGTTGCTGTCACCCAGCTTCCCTTTGATCATTAGGTCACTTATTAGGTCATCCCTGGTTGCCAGTACCAGGTCGAGCAGCGCTTTACCTCTCATTGCCCTGTAGACTTCTTGTGTCAGGTAGAGGTCATCCACACACAAAAGGAAGTGTTGCAACTGCTTGGTTTTGACAAAGCGCTCTTTTCACAAGATGCCTGGGTAGTTGAAGTCTCCCATGACAACCATGGACCAGGAGCATGTGGCCTCAACCAGTTCCCTGGTGAACTTCAGGTCAAGCTCTTGACTTTGGGTGGGAGATCTGTAGTAGACTCCCACCATTGTGTCCCTGTGCCATGTTCCCCATGGATTTTAACCCAGAGGGTCTCCAGTCATCCACCCTGGTCACCAATATCAGCTTGCAGGGATACATAGCTCTCCTTAACAGAGACAGCTACACCTCCACTCCTTTTGTCACCTCAATTTCTCCTGTACTGGGTATAGCCATCTATACCCATGGTCCAGTCATGTGTAGAGTCTCACCAGGTCTCCATTATCTCTATGATATCATAGTCCGTTGTATTAAGCAGGAGGACAAGTTCCTCCTGTTTATTCCTCAAGCTCCTGGCATTTGTGTATAGGCAGGGAAGTGTCTCCTTGGGGCCCTTTGCCTTTCCTACAGAGTGTTTCAGGGCTGGGGTAGGGGTGGGCTCCCTTAAGTGCCTTGGCCTGCTGGGTTTGCAGGGGTTGCTCAGCAGGCCAGCAGTGGTGGTAGTCCCCCCATCCCCTGGTGGCCTTACTTTAAAGCCCGGTGGAGCAGGTCAGCCAGTCTGGCTGAGAAAAGCCTCCTTCCCAGCAGAGAGAGGTGGAGGCCATCCCTTCCCAGCAGTTCACTGCCTCTCTCACCAAAGAGTGTACTGTGGTCATGGAAGCCAAAGCCTTTCCAATGACACCAGCACTGCAGTCTGTGTTGCATAATGTTATACACTGGAAACATTATGGGCTAAATACTCAGGAAGATGAATATTATTTCTGTAAATAGATGACTCAGCTAGAAGAGAATAAATCACAAAGAATACAATATACCAGTTTACCTATGGAAGACAGACAGTATGCCCACTTGATACAGACTAATTATGGGAGATTTCCTGTGGAGGTCTGGCATTCAGGAGTAACAATACAGACACCCCAGTAATCCCTAGCAAATCATCTTCCTCCTTCCTGAGGCAGTGACCAAGGAGAAAGAACTCTTTTTCCTTCCACTGCTAAAAATGTAGCCACCCTAGGGCTAGAATGAATCCAATAACCTAAACAGAGGGAGAGGGAGAGATGTGGGATATATACAGATTAGAGCTGGTCAAAAGTTTCAGAAAAAACGTTCATTGATTCATAGATTTTAAGGCCAGAAGGGGCCTTGGAAGATTATCGAGTCCAGCCCCCAGCAGAAAAGATAACTGGAGGACAGATGACCCCATCAAGGTAACTGTCTAGTCGCCACTTAATTTCTAGGGTAGGTGATTGCTCCACCTCTGGAGGGAAATTATTCCACAGTGTGGACACCCTGACTGTGAAGATCTTTTCCTAATGTTGAGCCTGAATTGATCTTCCAGTAGTTTGTGGCCACTACTCATGATTTTCCCCTTGGGTTTCCCCTTATGTGAACAATTGCTCACTGAGCCCTTGATGTACTCCCCTAGTGTATCAGTAAGGTGCTACCAGGTCCCCTCTCAGCATTTTCTTCAGGCTGAAGAGTCCCACATCCCTCAACTTTTCCTCATATGGTTTGCCTTTTAGGAGCATATGGGTGGCTCTTCTTTGGACTCTTTCAAGCTTGTCAAAGTGTGGTGCCCAGAACTGGATGCAGTACTTCAGCTGTGGTCTCACTAATGCCGAATAGAGAGGAATAATCGCCTCCTTGGTTTCACTGGAGATTCATTGATTGATGCATGCCAGGATATAATATGCCCTACTGGCTACAGCATTGCACTGCCGGCTCATATTCCTACTGTGGTCTGTTATTACCCCCAGGTCTCTTTTATTTGTGGTGCTACTCAGTTTGGTGCCACCAAACCTCTGCGTGTGTTGAGGATTGCTCATCCCAAGGTGGAGCACTTTACATTTCTCAATATTGAGCTTCATCAGATTCCAATCTGCCCAACTTGCTAGCCTGTCTAAGTCCGTCTGTATCTGTAGCCTACATTCAAGCATGACCATGCTCCCCCATAACTTGGTGTAGTCCATGAACTTGGCCAGTGAGCTCTTCACCCCCACTTCCAAATCATTAATACATGTTGAAAAGTACTGGACCGAGCACCAACCCCTGTGAAACACCGCTGCCCACTTCTTGCCAGGATGACACAGATCCGTTCACTACTCTGGGTTCTTTCCTGCAGCCAGTTTCTCACCCACCTGACTGTCTTGGAGTTAAGCCCACAATCCTCCAATTTTCTCACTAGGACATTGTGGGATACTGGATCAAAGGATCTATGTTACCTACTCAATAAACTTGGCAAAAAACCAGCAAACCTTCCTCACATATGCAACTGCTGAAATGTTAAAAAATCAAAATATTCTCCCAGTTCCAAATGTCACATTGTTACAGTTGGAGAGTACACATATAGAAATGCTTCTTAATCCCCAACAACACATTTCAAACTCCTGAAAGTAGAGCAGGTGCAGATCTCCTGCCCATATTATGCCCCAGATCTGGCCTTCCAAAGGATAAGCTAGCCTTGAGACTGCTGCAGTCATTGTATATGATCTACTGATGCTTGTGCACTTCATATGGCTGCACGAACTTGCCTCAAGATTTGTTCCCAAAGTAATGAAATAACTTAAAATAGGCAATGTCTAGGCCAGTAGCTCTGTTTGCATGAACATGGAAAGAAAGTCATTTATCCTATCCTGCAAGCTTTAAGGCAGAAGCAGCATGTGCAGACATTCACTGCTACTGGGAGCAGCACAGGCAGCCAGAGGTAAGTAACTTGAGGGCGGGGGGGGGCGGGGAGGGAAGGGGGGGCAGGACTGGGGAGGACCTGGCAGATCAGTGGAGGGTTTGCCTACTCCATAAGTTTAGCTGGGGGGCTAAAAATAGCTTAGGTTATTCAAGTATGAATCTGCCTTAGGCTGCCTGTCATGCGTCCCTTGATGGCTTGCCAAAACTCAGTAAGCGGCCCTCCGCCCAAAATAATTGCCCAAGCCTGGTCTATCTAAATGTAATGATCATACCTACTGGATAGAGTTTTCTCTTATGCAACTGTCTGATATTATTTTACAAAAGCAGCATTAAGCAGCTTGGACAACTATTCTTATATTCCTCCGGCAAATGCTACTTTCTACTTGCTCCATAAAACTCTGCAGGCTACAGCTAGAGCAACAGAAGTTGCTTTCAAGCAGATGGAAGGAGATGGACATTAGGACCAGGGAGATGGGAAAAGAGACATGATTGCAAGTAAGAAGAAGAGGCTGCTACAAATGTCACTCTAACATATTTTTGACTTCTAGATATTGGAATAATCTGAGGGCTAGATTTACAAGCTGTCATTGCAACAGGCACCTCCTTGTTCATCCATGGACAGTGCAGCAGGTGCAGGAGTGTCTGCTTGCTCCTATGTGCACTGCAGTAAGGTGGGACGGGGTGGGGTGAGGGATTCCTGCCCATAGGCAGGCTGTGCAGCATGAGGGACCCATGGCCCCCACTAGTGCTGCCCCTGCTGGTGCAATCAATGGGGTACATAGGCCCCAGCTTCTGAGAAGTTTGACAGCTCTGGTATATAAATAATTAAATATTCATAGGGCAAAAGAGAGAAGGGATTGACTCCATATCAATAGTTATGGTCTCACCTATAGCATGAGAAATACAAGTTCACATTGTTCCCCCCACTACCTGTTCTTTTGGACCTTGAACTTGAACCTGGGCCTCCCAAATTCTCACTAAGTGTCCTAATCACCAAAATACACAGACCCCTGGGCTGCAGCTTACCTGTTAGCAGATAGGCTTTCTTTCATTTTGTTTGTGAATCCTACTCTGGGGCTTCATGATTTCACTTTGAACTTGGATTCCAATCAATTGATTATGTGTTGGGGAGCATCAGTGCTCACACAGCTTTGCACATGCTGACTGGCAGAAATTTAAGTAACTTTGGGATTAGGCAGCAGTTAGATGGCACTTTTGGGAATGTCAGTGGCAGCTAAGTGGATTTCATCTCTGAAGTACTTTGCGGTTCTGAGCATTAGTGACATCCCCAGGTATAAAAATTTTCTTTTGCATTGCATTTTTTTCCAGAATAAAAAAAAAAAAAGATAAATGTACTTAACTCTCTAACAAGGGGTTTTTGCAAACCCAAATCTATCTTTTAGAAAGGGGACAGAACATAAAAGTAAAGAATGTTGCCATAAAAGTTAGAAATATCCCCTCTCTAATAGCTTTTGGGGCTGATCTGCATAGCAGGCCTCTTGTTGTGCATTCAGTCTGAAAGCTAATAAATCCACTTCTGGGAAGTCCTGAAAGGCAATCACTTTCAGAAACGGCTAATTCTGACACCAGCTATTGTTTGAAAAAATCCAAATGGCACGTGATTTATTGTGACAGCAATTGTAGATGCCGAAAATGTTCTGGGTCCATTTCCAAAAGGAGCAACATATTCTGTATGGCAAATCATATGTTATTTAAATCTTTCTTATTGCAATATACAGATTTAACGCACCGTATCTGCAGTGGAACAAAACACGACCATAGCCAATATTTTTAAATGTGCCTATGTAAGATTAAACACCTAAAATTATTTGATTTTCATAAGAGCTAAGCAGCCACATTGACTTTAGCATCTTTGATTATTTAAGTGTCTGCCTTTCGATTTAAGGGTACTGGCAGACATGGGAGGGAGGGGACACACTTTACCTGAAGAAGCAATGCATTAGTTTGACCCAGCTCTGCAACATTTGTATAGATAGGGCACTTCAGCAGGGCTTTTTGGTGCTTTTATCCGATTCATTCAGCTATTAGATGAAAGTTCTATAAAAGCCCTGCTGAAGCACCCTGATCAATAAAGATGTTAGGCAAGCTGGGTCCTACTAATGTGATACCTTTTCTGGGCATGACAAAATTTAAAGTAAAGTGCATGGGGGCAGTGGGGAAGAGGAGTTGTGTTTTTTTATGTCTGTAAGTAGCCAAAGTGATGAACCTTATGCAACCATGTTCTAAAATATTAGCCTTAACCAATATGTAATTACACTTTTCACTTTTCTTGTTGCTCAAAGACAAGAGGGCTAAAATCACTTGTCCTTTTTATTTGGTACACTAGATAATGGAAGTTATATCAGAAGCCAGTAGCTGTTGCCTAGTTCTCACACTGCCCCAGTCCAGATATAAACCATAGCAATCTAGGAGCTATTTTAACTTATAATGCCTTGCTCTGATCCCCAAAAGACCACACAGGAGCTCTCATGTAGCATGGAGCAGCATTCTGTTCTTCCTTCTCTCTGTTATGTCCCATATATCAATGCTGCTACAAGGGACAGATGGCATAGGAATCAGCTGTCAGCTTTTCTCCAGGGACCAAATCCAGATTATTCTCACAGACTGCACTATACCTACAAATAGGCAGCTTGCCCCAGGAAGATGATCCTAAATCAAGTGGATTAGACACCTAGGATCAATCAATGGAAAGAGATAGGCATCTCTCTAAAGCATGAGGCAGAGTGTTTAATCTTGATTAGTCAGGTACCTAGAGGTAACCAATACAGCATAATGGGGACAGCAGTACATCCAAATTCCCACCCCTCTATGGATGTTAGACCAGATACATACATTACACATAAACTGGTCTAAGTGACTGGAAACTGCTCTAAACCCATAGCCATATAGAAGTTGGGTGCACATAGCCCAGTCTAAAAATAGACCAAATAGATCTGGTTTAATGTGCACTCAAATCTAATCAATTTAGGTTAGACCAGTGAATCAAACTTTTGTAACAGATCCCCTATCAATTCAAGTTAGATTGCTGTCCTCTAGCATCCCAGCCTCCTTTGTGGCCCACCGCAACCACCCACTTCCCAGGGAGGTGCACTGGCACTTGGCCCATGCTTGGCTTCTCTGGTGGAGCGCTCAGTGGGCCTTGTCCCTGAGCTCTCCCAGAGCTGAATCAGCACAGACTCTCCCCCCCAGCCCCACCTCCTGCTTTCAGCCACTTGTCAGTCACTGGGAGGCAGCAGGGAGAGAAAACGAGGTGCCTATGTCCCCTGAACAAGCCCTGGGACCTGAGCACCCATGTCCCCAAGCTGTGCTCCTGCATCCCATCATGAAGCACCCTACAATGTACACACATACCTGACACTGAGCCCAGAACAAACTTCATGCTCAGGCACAGCCCCACAGCCCCTGATCCTAGCTTCTGCACACCCATCCAGGGACCCCTATGCTCCCATGCTCAGGCACGACCCATGAACGACCTGTGCCCCCAGCAGCTGAGGGGGCATGGCTGCTTTGGTGGCAGCAGGAGCGCTGCAGTGGTGAGCAGGGAGCTCCTGCAGATGTTGCTGGCACTGTTGGCAGCAGGCTGGGGAGGGGGGGTGAGTACTGATCAGGGGTCGGTGACCACCTGCAGGTTGGCCTTTTTGTGGGGGGTGCACTGCCACACTCAGGGGGTGCACGTGCACCCCCTACACATCACCCCTGCACAGACCCCCACCCTGGCTCTCATACATACAGCCAGGGGCCCCCATACCCCCATGCTCAGGCACAGCCCCATGGACCCTGATCCTGGCTCCTAAACACCACATCTCAGAGGCCACAGACAGGCACCCTGCAACCCAGACCCCAACATGGGCACCAACCTGAGCCAGTGCTGGTATCTCACCTGTGGTGGGTCAGGGTGGCAGGGGGCAAAATGTAAGGACTGAGCATGCACAAAGGCAACTCTGTGACCTCCGCAGCTCAGCCACTGCTGGCAGGTACACAGACCGTGGACACCTGGGGTGCTGCTACACAGTCCTGGAGTACTAACAAGGGGGAGGTGTGCTTCCCCATGCTTGGCAGCCAATCAGGGATGGCCTGGGTTTTTAGCTGCACTTGGCAGCCTCTAGCAGCCCATGGGACACACTGGAAAGCATGCAGGACTGCCCCCAACCTGCAGGCCTTGACTCTGTGTGTAATGTCATCAGAATATGAAAAATTCATAAAAAAGATGACAATATTATCTTTGCAGGTGGTAGGGGTGATCATGAGGCACTGTGTAGCCACAAATTATAGAGCCACAGTAAATCATAAGTTCATTTACCTTGGAAATTTATTTTAATTTCAGGTTCATGCTGAATGTATTACAGTATGGGGGTGCAGCCTGAAGGATGACTTTGACATGTTAAGTTCTAGTTGTTTAGGGCATTAAGAGAAGAACGGTGAGGGATCCAAATCCAATACACTTACCTTGTAATATATTCAAATATGCAGGCAGCACAGTCATACAGACATATTAGGTTGCAATTTCACCTCTAGATGGCTGTATTGCTCATTAAAATTCATGTTTCTTCCTGAGAAGCAGCGTTTTTAGTGGTTTTTTGTTTGCCTAGTGAAGTAAACGTGCTCATTGCCAAAGTGACATCCATTTTTATCTGGAAAGAAAAAGGACTGGACAAGCTAAATCTTGAATTCCTAAAAAATACTAGATTTGATGAGGTAGTAAATTATATTAAGGAAATCCAAAAACACTGAAGGATGAATTGCTTTAAATTACATCTCTCTCTTTCTCTCTCCTTATAATTTTTGGTGCTATTTCTGAGAGAGTCAGGCTGAAAAACGAATAATGAGGAAATGCTTCAGGAAAGAGGTATTTACCTTAAAGATTCCAAATAATAATCATATATGCTTAAGCTCATGTGAACATTTGGAATTTGCCAAGTTTTTTTTTCATGTGAATCAAGTTTTAATTCTACACCTCCTACTTGTATCTATATACATTGTACAATAGCTGGGATGGCCAAATGGTACAGGCAAATAACACATGTATATTCTCACGTCAGAATGAGTTATCACTTGTGGTTGCCAGTGTTTTCTATGGAAACAACACGTTCTAGACAACTTGGATTGGTGAGGCATGCAAAATAAAACAGCACTTTGCAAATCACTAATCTTATGGGCATCTCAATTGTGCATGCATCAATTGCTTTCAGGATAAGTTATCTTTTTTCAAAGTTTGTGAACTAACACAAAAGATCGATCTTTTCAAAAGCCTGGTCACAGACACAGTACCATAATTCATTACAGAAATTGTTAAATTCAGGGAAGCTGAAAATACGCAGCTATAGAACCAAACTTATATAAAAGATACAGAGAAGTTCAAGTATTACAATGCTGCAGATTCTAGAAACAGACTCCTTTTAAGTCATGCTGCTCTATATAGGCAACATGTTTCCTCTGCTCACTTCTGATTTGCTCCAATCCCAGAAATTTACATGATAAGAAAGGATGCTCTAGGTCCACCAAACAATGTTGGTACCTAAAGTACACTTAGTAAGAATTTAGGCAGGTAAGTCCAAAGCATTGATCCTAAAATGCCTGTCAGCCACTGCGTAGCTCTGGAGTGCTGTAGACCACTCTTTTCATCAGCATTTTCCAGGTGACAAATAGTCTGCCTGTAAGACTACCTGTACGTAAATCAGTTTTAACAGGGCTGAGACATTCAGATCCTATTGCATGCCTAGGCCCATTAAGGGTCCAGAAACAGATCCTTTGCCTGCCTCCCTGAAAGGGTTAGATATGATAGGCTTGCTTTGAGGAAGCTGACTTGACTTCTTCAAAGAACTCAACTCAGGTTGAGTTGACCGGGTTAACCTCTTCACAGAGGACTGCTGCACCCTGGCAGGTAATCTGAATGGAAGGGCTTACTAAGGCCATTTTGTTTCAGAGCTCTGAAGCTTCAGTGAACAGTTGGACCAAAGACCTGTCAGCTTCCACTTGGCCAGGCAACCCTAAGGTGGTAGCAGCTTAGCAATCACGCCAGCCACCTCTGCCCAGCACCAGAAAACAGAACCTAGAAAAAGGCCTGAGAAACAGTAGTATGACCCAAAAGCAACCTCCAGGATCCAGAAGCTGTACTGGTCCAACTTCCCTAAGGCAATGCAAGAGATCCAGGAAGGGCTTGCAGCATTGTGCCAGATCCCCTGAGAGAGACTTCATGTCTACTTCAGCAGCATCTTCAATCCCAAGGCAGAAACTGTGACTACACATCCTGCATCCATTGAACACATTTCACTAACGGAGGGCCTTGAAGCTATATTCACATCAAGGGGGGTGGAGGACAGGCTGAGCAGGATGAGAGGCACCATACCAAGCAAAGATGGAATCAAGTACAGCCTGTTGAAAAAGTTGGATCCAGCCTGCCTTATGCTGCTGTTGCTCTTCAGCTGGTACAAGGAGTTCCAGCACATGCCTGGTTTCTGGGAAAAAGCCACGACTGAGGAGAGCCACGCGCATAATCAGAGGTCAGGAAAACAGATCTTACGATGACAGGCTGAGAGCCATGGGACTCTTTAGCCTGGAAAAGCGCAGGCTCAGGGGTGATCTGATGGCCACCTATAAGTTTATCAAGGGTGACCACCAGGATTTGGGGGAATGTTTGTTCACCAGAGCGCCCCAAGGGATGACGAGGTCGAATGGTCACAAACTCCTACAAGACCGTTTCAGGCTGGACATAAGGAAGAATTTCTTTACTGTCTGAGCCCCCAAGGTCTGGAACAGTCTGCCAGCGGAGGTGGTTCAAGCACCTACACTGAACACCTTCAAGAGTAAATTGGATGCTTATCTTGCTGGGATCCTATGACCCCAGCTGACTTCCTGCCCTTTGGGCAGGGGGCTGGACTCGATGATCTCCCGAGGTCCCTTCCAGCCCTAATGTCTATGAAATCTATGACTGTGCTAGTCTACATGAAAGGTAAGCCTGACAACCTGAGCAACTGGAAACCCATTGCTCTTTGCTCCACCATGTAAAAGTTCTATGCCAGATGCATCACAACCTGGTTCCCTAACTTGGCAGTGAAGAGTGAGGCTATCAGCCTAACCCAGAAGGACTGCCTGTCAGACAAGGGCTACTATGGATCTAATTTCACCCTATAGAAGGCCCTGGATGACACTCAGAGAGCAAGATGCCAATGTGTTGTAGCATGGATGGACCTTTCCAATGTCTTTGGTGCCCCCTCTGGGAGCTTCGGATGCCAGATAAAACCATCCAACTCATCCGGGAGCTCTACAATGGCTGCACCACCACCATCCAGTCATCAGAGGGTGAAACTTAGAACATTCCCATTCAGACTTGGATGAAGCAAGGCTGCCCACTCAGCCCAATCATCTTCAACCTAGCCATGGAGGCCCACTGCCACTATGGCAGAGGATTCAGCCCCTATGATTGTAAGCTGAATAACCTGGCCTACTGATAGCACGGTCCTCCTCACCAACAAGGATGCTCTCAGGCAGCTGGGTAAATAGGACTCCACTTCAGTGCCTCTGAATATGCCTCCCTGCTTATTGGCTGCAGGAAGAGAACTGTTGTCCTGGCCTCTATTGTCAAAATCCAGAGCGAGTCCATGAGGCACCTGAAGGAGAGGGAGAGCTACCTCCAACTTGGCACCCCACTGTACACTGGGTGAGGCAGACACTGAAAAAAAAATCCATAGTATCATCCAGGATGTCCACAAGCATAACACTTCCTTGTGAACCCCCTGGCAAAAGATTGATGCCTTAACACTTTCTCATCCCATGCATTTTATCTATCCTGAGAGACTCAACAGTCCCCAAGGTGCCCCTCAAGAACATGGACAATGAAATCAAGTTTCTCTTCAAGAAGTAGATGAACCTGCTGCCAGGGTCCAGCCACAAGATTCTAAACATTCCCTAGTGGCAGGGGGTGCCAACATCCATCACATAGGTGACCCCTATGGTGTTACAGTGGTCACCCATATGCTTTCTTCCTTCTGACCTGCCCTGATAAGCAACATAACTGCAGGTCATCTGAAAAAGACCATCAGATAGAGGATTACCAAGCCTCCATCCAACAAAGACCTGGCCTCATTTCTGATCAGATCACTGGAGGGTGAGCTTGAGTAAAATTGAGGGAACTTTGCCTCACTATGGAGTCACTGGTGTCTCAGGGAGTTCATCAGCTGCTGTTAGACATGACAAAAGGTGTGGCAGGGTCTGGGGTATGTTGAGGCTCCAAGCCCCAACCACCAACTGCATCACCATCACTCCCACATCAGCACATGTCTGAAGAGATTTTTGAAGGATGCCATGCAGGCTAATTCCATCAGTGACCTCAAGGGAAACCTGACCAGGACAAAATCTTTGTCGTTACCTCAAAGTGGGATGCCAGCAACCACTTCATGCCCCATGGGAACTTCACACGTTTCACAGACAGACATTTCATCCATTAGCCCAGTCTCAACTGCCTGCTGGTCCATCTAATACAAAAACCATGATAAGCAGTGACAGAAGCACAAAAGTGAAACCCTGCCCCCCATCTTCTGTAGTGCAAGCCCCACTCCAGAGCCTGGAAAATCTGCTACAACACCATGCAGGACTGACTGGTAAAACACATTTTGGAGATAGTAGGGATGGTAGCAGTGAACCACACCATTCCAGGCTGACACAACCAGATACACCCAGACATCATTGTAATGGACAAGGATAACAAATGGGTCCTGATGATTGATGTGCTTATTCAAAAACTGGTGGTAATTTTTTGCTGAATCCTGGAAACAAAAGCTGAACAAGTACAAGCCATTGGCCAATACCCTAAGGGCTAAGGGGTATAATATGACAGTGCAAGTGCTGATTGTTGGGGCGCTTAGAGTATACCTGCAGACTACTGCACTGCTATACCAAGGCCATGAGGCACCTCATGTTATCTGATACCATCCAAAGGTCCAGAGACATCTGCATTGAACACATTATTGGCTGCCACCAATATGAGGACAGCCTCCCAACAAGCCAAAACCGAGACCCCCCTGAGTCAAGTGCCTAAGCATGGGAAAAGGACAAGTCAAAAAACACAACACTCTATTCAGTATTTCCTATTGGGTAATGCTATGTGGCTCCCAGTTCAGCATCCTGCTGTTCTGGGTATCATTATAAGAGACCTAACTATCCCCATGCATCATACAGGGAGTTTCCCTACCTACATTTTGGGTTCTGGATTTGACTCCGGTAGCCATGTGGCTTTTTTCCATTTCTTTCTGTGTCCCTCATCAAAAGGTCATGGGCCTTGAGCAGAGCTCCTCATAGCTATCAGATACCTGGAGGATCACCTCTATGTGCTCCTTGATGGAAGGTCTCTAGGCATGCCATCTTTGTCACTGCTAGTCACCCCAGCTATGAGTGACAATGAGAGCACTGGGCCCTGGACCATGCTGTCCTTTGTCATGCCTAAAGAGAGAGGTAGCATCATTTGCTTTAAGAGCCTGTCTAGGAAGGTGCTGCAACCTACCTTTGTCCTCACCACTTGTCCTTATATAACCTAAAGTTGGTGCCTAGTGGCACAAGGACAAGTCCACCCAGTCTAGTGCACTCTGTTCAATTTTCTCATCACCAAGAGGTAATCTCCAGTGGCAGCTGTGGCATGGAACTCTGGCCATGGGTACCCTCATCTACCACCCAGATACTCTTTCATACCTTCCTTGACTACCCCCAGCTGCAACAATTGTTTGCCACCTCTGGAGCCCTCTTTGGCACACTGGCCCTGGATTAGTCAGAGACAACACACATTTCTTTTCTCCTGTACCAGGGAGCTGAGTGGAGTGACAACTGTCTGGACATCTTTCCGCTAGGCAAAACCAAGATAGTGACCCTGAGGAACTACTGGAACCGGTGTGAAGGGACTGCCTCTGATGATGCTTCCTACCTCTTTAAATCTTTGTCCAGGAGTCTCTCTCAAGTTTGGACACTTCACCCTACAACACAGACAGCAATATGTGTTGTGCTGAGTCATTGAATAGACTCTTCTTTGGAAGATGGTTAAATAATTCTAGAAGTGTGACTGGACACAGAGTATGTGTGGTGGGCAGAGGCAGGTTTCAATCTCAGGCTATAATGGTATTCTAAAAGACAAATACTTTCATGCCCATCCCTTTGAGGGATTATGTCCTTTTACCATTTTGTTTTTAATGTTTTTATTATAATAACTTTTTAAAAAGGATATACTCTTTCTTTTTTGATTTAGCCTTAAATGGAATAAGAAAGATAAAAAGAGCAAGTATCCATCTTACTCAGAAAAGTGTACCCTAAACAAAGATCACTATCCACCTGCATGACTTCCATCCATTAATACATTACAAGATTAGGGAACAATGAAGAAACATCAGTTTGAGTCCTTCAGTTTTTATAAAAACAAATGTGTTAAAAAATTATCACATTACCACTGTGATCTCTGAGACTTGGTAAGGTAAGGTGAGCAACGTCATTGTGTCTGTGGCTCAAACTAGATTTTTAATGGAATTCTAGCAGCATGAATGCTGCAAAACTAAGAGAGGCTTATTTTCATGCCTGCAGGGACTTGTTTTCCTGTTTTCTCAGAGATAAGAATCAACAAGCAGTAGTTACCTCGTGCAGTGGAGAAGTAGTTATCAGAAATCTGGTACAAAAAATGTTCACTGCAATTTCCTAATACTCCACAGGAGAAGAGAAACCATGCAGCTGCCATTGTTATATGTAGTTGAACTAGCAAAGTGTTCTCATCCTTTTCATCCTCTCTCTCTCATTTTTGTACTTTAAAGCCTAAAAAAAGGAAAACAACAAGTAAAATTATCTCTTGACTTCTTTGCAGAGGAATGGAGTCATCATAAGTTCCTTGAGATGCTAAATTTATTCTTTAATCTTTTTTTTTTTTGGTCTGTTAAGCATTAGGATCCAAATTATGACCAACTCTTGCATGAACAATCACAAGATCAGCCACAATTGCAGCATCTTATGTTACCTTGAAAATAAAATCTAGACCTCTACTAGTATTCCCAAAATGCCAGAGTGCATTGAAAAAAATGCAGGTGTTCTCATTTCCTTTGTTTTTACTACACACACACACACACACACACACACACACACACACAACTACCATCCACCCACCTCAGAACTACCAGCAAGCCATTGGTCATCTGATGGTGATGTTAACAGTGGCCTCATGACAGAAGCCTTAAAAGTTTGCACTATCACTTACCCAAACAATTTCTACATATTAGCATTCTCAGTTAGTTTTACAAAGGAGATTTAAGGTTTGAATTTCAGCAGTAAATTGGCACTGGCATTCTTTAAAAAAAACCCATTCAGCTGCTGCTGAATCTTGTAAGGTACCTAAAATCTCTACGGTCTGGATACACAAAGGAATTTATTGCATGTCTATGCCATGGTACCAGCATGTCCCAGATCAGCCACTCTCAAACATGTCCCAACCATCAAACCTGGAAGTACACCAATGAGTCTTCTCTGTATTGTCCCTCAAGCATGTTGAAGACGGTTTTGAGAAAAGACATACAGAAATGCCGGGGGGTGGGGAGCAGGGCAGGCTCAGAAATAGAAGGGCTAGTACACACCACCATCATGATATAGGAATGTCATTATGTGCCTCAGTCCAAAATTTAGCTCCACAAAACTTTTCCTAAGCTGTAACTTAACCTAGGAGTCCATTTGAGCTCCTGACCATGAAAGATACAGACAGGAGTACTACTCCCCATTTTAACTCACGGCATTTCACAGAACGTATCATGAGTAAAACTGATCCTCCTGACCGAACAGATATTAACTGTTGGGTCAGGAGGGTAGGGGATTGAACGCCAATTTGGAGCTGATTCAGGGACAGAGGCAGTGCATCAGCAGCCTCTTCCGCTAGCCCTGCCCCATCTCTCCAAGCTCCAGGGCTGTCTCAGAATGGGAGGGAGGGAGAAGGGAGGAGAGGGAGCTTGGATTGGTGGTTGTCCAGCTTGTGCTGGAGTGAGGGCAGGTGGATAGCCCCCTCCTCCAGTGCAGGCTGGGTAAACACGAGCCTGAGCTCCCTCTCCTCCATTCTCTCTGCCTCCCACCTTAAGATAGAACCAGGGACAAGGCTGGGCTGCAGCAGCCAGGCTGCTGAAGCAAACACAAATTAATGAAGGTGCTTCATTTTGGAGTGCCTTCATTTGAACCTTCATACAATGAGGGTTAATTTGTCATGTGATTGGAATGCTTTGCAGCCATGGTCTACTGTTAGGACATGGCTGTAGAGTGCTTTCAAGGAGCCATTCCCACAACAAATGCAATTTCTTTCTGTGCCTAAAGTTCCTTTAATACTTGCTTCTGGGTATGTCCAGAATTACT
This sequence comes from Crocodylus siamensis, assembly GCF_052110815.1. Lineage (NCBI taxonomy): Eukaryota > Metazoa > Chordata > Crocodylia > Crocodylidae > Crocodylus > Crocodylus siamensis. The sequence goes on along the minus strand of NC_143396.1, from coordinate 85,472,848 downwards.
TCAGTTTTAAGGTGCAGTGCAGATAAATACATACCTCAGTCTCATCAAAATGTATAAACTATTTCACCACTTATGTTGTCCATAGTATCTGATCCAGCAACTATGTTCAGAATGTATCTAACTTCATATAAAAGCCAGCTAGTATAAGGAAGTGGTATACTGGCTTTTCCACTGGATTCATAGATTTCATAGACATTAGGGCTGGAAGGGACCTCGGGAGATCACCAAGTCCAGCCCCCTGCCCAAAGGGCAGGAAGTCAGCTGGGCTCATAGGATCCCAGCAAGATAAGCATCCAATTTGCTCTTGAAGGTGATCAATGTAGGTGCTTGAACCACCTCCAATGGCAGGCTGTTCCAGACCTTGGGGGCTCGGACAGTAAAGAAATTCTTCCTTATGTCCAGCCTGAAACGGTCTTGTAGTAGTTTATGACCATTCAACCTCGTCATCCTTTGGGGCACTCTGGTGAACAAATGCTCCCCCAGATACTGGTGGTCACCCCAATAAACTTATAGGTGGCCATCAGATCACCCCTGAACCTGCGCTTTTCCAGGCTAAAGAGCCCCATGGCTCTCAGCCTGTCATCATAAGGTCTGTTTTCCTGACCTCTGATCATGTGCATGGCTCTTCTCTGGACTCTCTCAAGCCTCTCCACATCCTTTTTAAATTGTGGAGCCCAAAACTGGACACAGTACTCCAGCTGTGGCCTTTCCAAGGCTCAGTGCAGGGGGAGAATGACGTCCCAGGATTTGCTTGAGAAGCATCTATGGATGCAAGCCAGCAATTTGGTTGCTTTACTGGCTGCAGCATCACATTGCAGACTCATGTTCATCTTGTGGTCAATGATGACCCCCAAGTCTCTTTCTTCTGTAGTGCTAGCCAGCATAGCACTGCCAAGCCTATAAGGATGCTGCAGGTTCTTCTTCCCAAGGTGGAGAACCTTGCATTTTTCGGTGTTAAACATCATCAGGTTCTCGTCCACCCATTTGCTGAGCCTGTCCAGGTCAGCCTGGATCACTCACCTTTCACCTGGCATGGATGCTTTGCCCCAAAGTTTGGTGTCATCGGCGAACTTGGCCAGTCCGCTCCTGACTCCAGTGTCAACATCATTAATGAAGATGTTGAACAATATGGGTCCAAGGACAAAGCCTTGAGGAACCCCACTGCTCACAGGATACCATGATGCATGACTGCCATCAATTACAACCCTCTGGGTCTGACCACGGAGCCAGTTTCCCAGCCAGCGGATCATGGTGGACCCAAGGCCACAGTTGGCTAGTTTTGCTAAGAGGTGATCACGGGATACCAGATGGAAGGCTTTTCTGAAGTCAAGATATATGACATCAATCTCATCTCTCTTGTCCATGTGATAGGTCACCTGGTCATAGAAGGAAACGAGATTGGTCAAGCAAGACCTACCCACAAGAAACCCATGCTAACTATCCCTTAGAATGTTGGCCTCAGCCAGTCCATTAAGGATGGCCTCTTTAATAAACTTTTCTAAGATCTTCCCCAGGATAGAAGTCAGGCTAATGGGCCTATAGTTTGCCGGATCCACTTTCCTCCCTTTCTTGAAGATAGGCACCACATTGGCCTTCATCCAGTCTTTGGACACTAAACCAGAGTGCCAGGAGTTTTCAAAGATCCATGCCAGGGGCTGAGCTATGATGCTCGCCAGCTCCTTGTGTACCCTGGGGTGTAGGTTGTCAGGGCTGGCTGACTTGAAGGTATCCAGCTTTTCTCTTTCTTCCGTAGTGCTAGCCAGCATAGCACTGTCGAGCCTCTAAGAATGCTTCAGGGGTTTTTTTTCCCCAAGGTGGAGAACCTTGCATTTTTCGGTGTTAAACACCATCAGGTTCTTGTCTGCCCATTTGCTAAACCTGTCCAGGTCAGGCTGGATCACCCTCCTGTCTTCTGGCATGGATGCTTTGCCCCAAAGTTTGGTGTCGTGGGTGAACTTGGCCAGTCCACTCCTGGCTCCAATGTCCACATCATTAATGAAAATGTTGAACAATATGGGTCCAAGGACAAAGCCTTGGGAGACCCCACTGGTCACAGGACCCCACGATGAGTGACTTCCATCAATTACTAACCTCTGGGTCTGACCATGGATCATGGTGGACCCAAGGCCACAACTGGCCAGTGGTGATTATGGGATACCAGATTGAAGGCTTTTTTGAAGTCAAGAGATATGACATCAATCTCTTCTCCCTTGTCCAGGTGATAGGTCACCTGGTCATAGAAGGAAATGAGATTGGTCAAGCAAGACCTACACACAACAAACCCATGCTGGCTATCCCTTAGATGTTGGCGTTGGCCAGTCCATTAAGGATGACCTCTTTAATAAACTTTTCTAAGATCTTCCCCAGGATAGAAGTCAGGCTAATGGGCCTATAGTTTGCCGGATCCACTTTCCTCCCTTTCTTGAAGATAGGCACCACATTGGCCTTCATCCAGTCTTTGGACACTAAACCAGAGTGCCAGGAGTTTTCAAAGATCCATGCCAGGGGCTGAGCTATGATGCTTGCCAGCTCCTTGTGTATCCTGGGGTGTAGATTGTCAGGGCTGGCTGACTTGAAGGTATCCAGCTTTTCAAGATGTTCCTTCATGAGGTCAGAATTAATGGAGGGCAGCAGATCTCCCTCACCTGGACCTCCCTGTCCCGTAGCTGGCATGGGCATCCCATGGGACTGATGAAAGACTGACCCAAAGTACCCCTTTAATAGGTTGGCTTTTTCCTGGGCGTCAGTTGTCAGTTGCCCCATCTGGTTCAGCAGGGGTCCAACGTTGCCTTTGCTTTTCCTCCGACTCCGCACATATCTGAAAAAGGACTTTTTATTGTCCTTGATGCTTGAAGCTAGTTGGAGTTCAGTTGCAGCCTTGGCTTTCGTGGTTTGCTCCCTGCAGAACCACGCCAGTGCAGAATAATCCTCCTTGGAGGTGAATCCCGTCCTCCATCCTTTGTAGGCCTTTCCTTTTAGCCTCAGGAGGTATGCTAGGTCCCTGGAGAGCCAGGGAGGCTGCTGTGCCCTCTTGCTGCCTTTCCTCTGAGATGGAATAGACTTAGCTTCTGCATTGAGTATCAATCCCTTGAGGAGCAACCAATCTTCTTGAACTCCCCTCTCCCTGGGGTCATGGTCCCTTAGGGCCTGACTGACAAGCTTTCTGAGCTTGTCAATGTTGGCTTTCCTGAAGTCAAGGACTTCTGTGTTGCTGACTGACTTGCCAGCTTTATGGCAGATGGTGAAGATGATCAGCTTGTGGTTGCCGTCACCCAGCTTCCCATCAATCACTAGGTCATCGATTAGGTCATCCCCAGTAGCCAGTACCAGGTCGAGCAGTGCTTTGCCTCTCATTGGCCCATAGACTTCTTGAGTCAGGTAGAGGTCATCCACACATGAGAGGAAGCTTTGCAACTGCTCAGATTTTTCTGAGTGATCTTCCCAGGAGATGTCCGGGTAATTGAAGTCACCCATGACAACCAAGGTCCTGGAGAAAGCGGCCTCAGTCAGTTCCCAGGCAAACTCCTGGTCAAGCTCAGGACTTTGGGTGGGAGGTCTGTAGTAGACTCCCACTGTTGTGTCCCCTGTGCCGTGTTCCCCATGGATTTTAACCCAGAGGGTCTCCTGTCATTCACCCTGGTCACCAATATCAGCTTGCAGGGACATATAGCTTTCCTTAACATAGAGAGCTACACCCCTGCCCCTTTTATCTACACGATCCCTCCTGTACAAGGTATAGCCATCAATACCCATGGTCCAGCCATGGGTGGAGTCCTACCGGGTATCCATTATCCCTATGACATCATAATTATTTGTACTGAGCAGGAGGACGAGCTCTTCCTGCTTATTCCCCAAGCTCCTGGCATTTGTGTACAGGCAGGCAAGTGTCCGCTTAGGGGCTCTTGCCTTGCCCACAGATTGTACCAGGGCTGAGGCAAGGGTGGGGCTCCCTTAAGTGCCTTGGTCCACTGGCTTTGCAAGGGTTGCTCAGCGGGCCTGCAGTGGTGGTAGTCCCCCCATCCCCCAACGAGCAGGGGTTTGAACCAATCCTTTCCACATGCCATCTTAATGCTCAATTACTGATGGGTAGAAAAAAAAAATCCCCATTTCATGCAAGAAAGGTTTGACTGGGGATAGTTATCTAAACCAATGGAGGATTCAAAGCTGTGAATTTGGAGTTGAGAAAAATGCCTCCCTCCAACATAAGCTACCCAGTTCATCAAAAAGGATTTGAAGAAAAGGGCTTAGGTCCCTATGCATTTTTTTTTTTTTTTTTTTGCCTAATTTTGAATGATCTTTCCTAAGCATACTTACTTCTGGGAATCCCTTTCTTAAATACCTAACTGTGTATGAGTAGAATGAGGGATCTGAGTGCCTAAATCAATTTTGTTAAGAAACAAGTGACTAAAAGTTAGGATGACGCATCAGTAAGTCCCTCTTATAAATCTAGTCTTATTTCTTTATGAGTACAGTCAGGACTCAATTTACACCATATTTTTTGCACAGTTTCAGTTTTCACAGACAATTAATTGTGACCCTTTATTTTTGTCCATGGTATGGATTTACTTTTACATGGTGCAGCACAGTCACCAAGATGTGCAGATGCATCTATAATCAGTTGGTTGCTTCCTGCACCCTCTCCACCACACTGCTCTCAGTGTACCTGATAAGTATTGTGGTGGATGGGGAGGGACGAGGGAAGGGGTTTAGGGGGTGCAAATCAGCGCCCCTTATGGTGAGGGAGGGAATGGGGCAGGGGCTAGGGCAGGTGCTGCCCAGCTGGGGTGGGATGGGCACAGGACAGACCTGTGGCTCATTTGGGGGACCTGGCTTCTGCCACTGCATGCACCCCGGAAGGGCAGGGGGGTGTGCCCCCCAGATCTGTGCAGGGTGGGGCAGGCTGCAGCTGTGGGCTGCATGGGGCTCTTCTCAGTGGGCTTGGCTCAGGGTGGATGGTGGCAGTGCTGGAAGGGGGCTATGGGGGAGCAATGGCAAAATTTGGGGTGGCTGTAGCCCCCCCATGATCCCCTCCCAGCACCACCACTACCTGCCCTGAGGCCAGCCTCCACTGAGAAAAGCCCAGCACAGCCTTGGCTCCAGCCTGCAGCTGCAGCCCACCTGTCCTGCTCCACATACATGTGGTGGCACCCCCCTCACCATGTCCTCTGGGGGTGTACACAGCAGCAGGAGCCATCCCTCCCCTGCCTCCCCCAGGCAAGCCACAGCTCCATCCCACGCCCACCACACCCTGCCCCAGCTGGGCAGCATCTGCCCCTGCCCCGCTTCTCCCTCACTGAGGGGGGCATGGATCTGACCCCCCCACCCCTTTCCTGTCCCCTCTCCTTCTACCACACCAGACTTACCAGCTGCATGCAGCTCTCCAAGCTGCTGGGCTCTGCTCCTCACTGCCTGCCTGCTGGACTGTGGCTGCATGCATGGGTATATATTGGCCAAATTATCGGCTGCATCTGGAACCTAAACCCTTATTTCCCATAGATCTTTGGTATCTTTTTACATGATTTCCATCTTCATGGCATTTTTTCAAGAACATAACCACTGTGTAAATCAAGGCCTGGCTGTAATAGCAAAATCACATTCAACTATTTAATGGGACAGTACATATGCCTATAAACAGCTATTACTATAAATGGATTAAATAAGTATCTGAGTCTGCACAGAATTCGAATCAGAGAGCTGAGGCTGCACCAAAGGGTCATAATCAGGGAGTCTGAGTCACATTCCTGATCCACAGCAATATCCATGTTTGTAATCTAAGCCTGTCCAGAGTCAGGAGCCGGGGAGTCAGGAGCCAGGAACACCAGCAGAGAGTGAGATACTGGAGCCCAAGGCAGGGGCAAGGCAGGAACAAGGCACAAGGGTCCAAGACAGACAGCAAAGTTAGGTGCAGGTCTGATGTTCCTGCTGGGCGAGAGAGAGCAGCAAATAGTCTGAAGGAAGACCTTGGTTTCAGCCCAGCTTGTCCTGCAGGCAATTCATTTATTCCTTCCACTTGCTGCCCCTCTGATGCAAAAAGATGCTGCCCAAGATGAAGATTGCCTTTTAACACTTACCCTCGGGAAGTTCTGATAAATGAAGTACTTAGGACTCCCCCAATAGTTTAAACCACTTGTACAGATACAGACTCCAAAAGAAACTATTGTGCATTACTTCTCTGACATGGGTTCCATGCCGTTTTTTCTGTTGCCATTCTTCAGATTTTTTTGTCCCTTCTTGCCTCTCTCATGAACATGGATTTCAGTTTGCACCTTAAGCTGTGTGCAGATGTGAGGTATGTGGTACCGCAGACCCATCTGTGACACCACACACTGCACATGCAAGCTTTTCCCTTGTTGCTACTTTGCCATGCAGGGGGTTTTCCTGACCCTGGGAGATCCCAAGGTCAAAGAAACCCATGCCAAAAAGTGGGACAACACCTGGTGGCAGCAATGCACACTGCCCCAAACTGGAGCCTAGCTGGCTGGAGTCACACTCCAGCTGCCAGTCAGGCATCCTGCCACAGCTGCAGCCACAGGAGGTGCCCAGGACCTTAGGTAAGGCTGCTGAGCCCAGCACAATTGCTGGCCCTAGCTTCCTCTATCCCACCCGGGGTAACCTGCCACACACAAGAGTGCATGTGCACAGGCATTCCCTGGAGAGCTTGTGCCGTTGCTACTTGGTCCCCGAGGAAACAAACATCCATTTTCATCTGAATCTGCCCTTAGAAATCATAAGCCTAATTCTAGTCTCTTTTTTCCTAGTAGAAGGTAAAAGAACCCGCACTGAAGTCAGTAAAGTTACACCAGGGTAAAAACTATATGAGATCAGAATTAAAGGCTCAGCAAACTCCTTCAAACTCTTCCATTAATCTGATTTACTTCTCATCTTTTGATTCTTCCTAAGTTTTTTCTGTTACTTGCATTTTATCTTAGGGTACCAGAACCTAGCATTACTTATGAAATTGAGAATAATTTTTAGTCTTGGCTACGGAAAAAAAAAGAATACCATACCTTGGACTGGGTATACCGGGAACACATTCTGAACAGAGATGTTGTGACACCATTTTAGTAAAACTTGTGCTTTTCCCTACACATGGTTGACTGGAATTTTCAAACAGTGCTTAGGATATTAATCTGCACATCCACTCTCCTATTCAGAACAATTGCTAATTTATTTGGGACAACAGCAAATGAAAAGAAGTGTTTAGTTATTCTAGAATTGTTATTTGAAGAGTACTAAATCTTAATTTTGTTTTTATATAATAACAGAACGGCACCCCTTTTTTCTGAAAGTGCAACTTGGAAAGTAACCAACTGATCAAAATATTTTCCAGAAAAAATTGCCTGGAGGCATTTCTATACTTATTGCTTCAACGTGCTTGCTTAAACAGTCTGATATAGTAAATTACTAAAAAAAAATGTCACAGGTGTTGTTAAACAGCTGGATTCAATGGTTTTGTTAGTTTCAAACTAAGAAAGCCATTAATGACCAAGCAGGAGAGAGTGTGAAATATTTGAATAATAGACAACCATGAAGATCATTGAAGTGATTGGGACCGCTGTAAGGCAAGACAATGATGGCGGGGAGGGGGAACTATTACACAGGAAATTAAAAAAGCTAATGCTAGGAACACTGAAGAAGATCTCAGAGAAACAGTGTAATGCACTGTTAAAAAACTTTTAAAAGTTAAATACATAAAATACCCTGCTAATATAATTATCTAAACAAATATTATACATCTAGAACTGTAATGAAAGAACATTTGCATATTCAGCTGCACCAAAGACCTTAATGCAGACACCTAGTATCATAATTGGTTATCTCAAAAGAGAAAATAAATTATGTACTTTGCGTAATGTTGTTTAGATGAGCATTAACATTACAGAAGATACTCTTGTCTCTCTCTATTCTAGTTTTAAGTTATGAATCTCTACTTATTTAATCTAATCATCTAAGGAATTTTACTGTAGGATTATTATTTTATATTTTTGTTATTTTCCAGATCTTTTGCTTTCCTTAAAAAATGTTCTTCACAAGTGATAAATAACATTTTTGTAATTAAAAATAAAGAAAAAAAAGTCAATGAGGAATGAAAGGAAAATAATTGAAAAAACCTGATTAATAGTAATAATGAACAGTCACAACATTACAAAATATTTTTCAGTAGTAGGGCATATCTTCAGAAAGATGCAAAGGTTGCAATACATATTTTTATGCTCAACTTTGACAATCAGTTACCATGATATCACATACAAATAATCTAGTAGTTCCATTTAATGGCAGTATCAAAAGAAAAAACAGAATCTTAAACATATCTATTCAGGGAAAATTCTGATATTTCCTTTCAGAATGTTATAACGTACTATAAGGAGATCAGAATGTAATCCTTGGTGCTTAATACACAGCTTCAACAATCAGATGCTGAACAGGAAATTAATGTGGATGAAAAATAGTAATAAAGTATTGGTTAACTGCCAAAGAAAACATATATGTTTGAATTAGTCAAAGAGAAGTAGGACTAGATGGGACCTCCAAAGGTCATCCAACTCCCTGCCTGAGGCAGGACCATCCCTATCTAAACCATAATCTAAACTTTACTATGTCAATTAGGTCAACTGAAACATTTCCAGGAGTTTCAAAAACTTAAATTTAGACCTTGTACTTTTTTTGGGGGGGGGGGATTGATTATTTCTATACATTTTATTAAAACAAAAGCAGGTTTTTTGTGGGGGGGAGATTGATTAAGTTTTTTGGGGGAGGAGATTGATTATTTCTATACATTTTATTAAAACAAAAGCAGTTTTAACCCCCAAGGTTTTTATTTTTAAAATATCAAAACATTGATAATTTTAAAGGATTTTGTTTCAGTCTTTCCCCCCAGATTTATCTATTCCCCATGGACAATCTTTGATACGAAGCATCTGCAGATGCTGACATACTAAAAAAGAATTGCCAAAAAATTCATGACCAACTCTACTATTCATCCAACTGAGATCTAAATGTATGCTTAAGGCTGCTGAGCTCACTGATTGCCTTGTGTAAGAGTGTATTGATCTTAATAAGCCTTGTTAGATGGTTGCAGAAAGGGATTTTTCACTACTGTATAAGATGCAATTTAAGTCAGCAAGATCCTTGGAATGCTTCAAAGATTTTTATTTTGGTGAACTTAAATATTTCTTTAAGAACTAAGATTTCTCAAGCAGGAGTGTCAATATGAGAGAAAGTGTGAGAGGAAATATTATGGCTTTGCCCTTCTTTAATGAGCCTGCCAATGAGTAGATTCTTAGATGCAGGTTAGATGAATGAAGTTAATGAAATTCTGAGGGAAAAAAAAAATGAGAAGATTTCCTAGAAACAAGACATCAAAGACAAATGGTTACTTACAGCATGTTATTAACTGAACACTAGAGTTGCTCAACTTCAGCCATGCAGCAAAACTGCAATTAAATTAAAATTGGATCATTGGAAAAACCTCAAAGTTATTGGAACATGCAGCAGTGAAAAACCTTCCCAATTTTCTCACTCTGTACTTTGTGTCTGTATACAGTGCGAACCTACATTTTAGGATTCTGGGGAAGCAAATACTCATTCATGTTGTGATGATATTAATACCAAGCAATACAAGAAAGTTTGAAATATATTAGACTACATACATCTCTCTTATCGATCCTAATAAAATAGTCACTATGGAAGTAAATGTAGGAAAGCAATATGGAGATTGTAATTCTCTAATTTTATACGCAATGGAATTAGCATATTGTCTATTAGATATGCAAATCATAACCAATCTCTCTTTGAAATCCCACATGTAGAAAATGAAATTCTAAATGTAAAGTAATTTTTCCTTCTAAATCTCAAAAGAAAAGTGGTTGCCTAGCTGTAGAAGATTGGTCTGATTCTGAAAACTCTTTCCTGAGGATTAAGAAATAGAAGTGGTAGATTAAAATAATCCTTGAAAATGACTACCATTTACTGAAGATTTTCAGTCTTTGATTAATATAAATATTAATATGTTTAGGAAGCAGGTTATAGAATGCTAGCTATTACAACTACTCAAAACTTTTACTGATACATTTCATATGCACCTTTATTAAGACTAATATCTATAATACCTTCCCTTTCCTTACTGCAAATTTCAGCTCATACAGGCCATTTTGATATTGTTGTCTGAGCTTGTGATCCTGTTACAAGGTAAGGAATAGAGCAGCTTGAAGCAAATCCCTGAAACAGGAGAGAATGAATACTGGTTGCTAGGGAGTTTATGGCTAGCACAGATGGATGCAAGGAGTTTGTGCAAGAAACACAGCCTAGAAAAGCAACACAACATGCAGCCCCTAGTTTTTAAACCATCACACATGGTTATCAGCAAAAGCTACAGCTGATAAATATATACAAAAGAAAAAAACCTTGAAAGGTCATAGCAGAGAAAATCATTGTTTTCTACCATATATTCTCATTTAATTAGAAAAACACCTGAGTTCGAACTACAAAGGATGCTATCAAAGGAAAAGGTATTAAACAGGGAAAGACCTGTCCTCCATTCTTAAATGAGGACAAAAGACTTGCAGCCATCAAGTTGATTAAAAATCAGAACAATTTTTAACAATATTTTTTCATTGAGAAGGGTAAAACAAAAATATTTTTAATCATTATAAGCAGGAATAAGTGGGCTTTTTAAAAATGTTATTCCAAAATAAACAAGAAACATTGTTCTATTTGCGCCTTAGAACTGAACTTGTCAGACATTATCAAGTGGCGTTCACTTGGAAGTGTCCAGCTGAAGACAAGATTCTCATATTTTTAAAAGCATTGACATAGTAGTGCAGAGAATTCAATCCATTTAGACAGCTATCTTTTGTGATAGATGCATGTGATTTCTACATGATTACTCTTAAAAGGAAAAATAAAGAGAGTTTTCTTTTTCATTTCTTTCTGCTTATGGGGCATTGTTGGATCTTATACATGGACACACGCATAAAAGCATTTACATTTCCTTAGTACAAACTGAAGACAGTGGAAATGGTACTAGGTTGCAACACTTCTACCATATTTGACTTTTTTCAGTGTGCAAGTAATGTGACTTACTTTATTATTTTTCTTGTTCCAACTTTGATCTTTTCTGTGTTACTCTCTATATTAATAAAGACCTTCTATTTCTACTGGAGAAGGATTTCAATTATTCTACATTCAAATCCTTTCAGAGTTTCACTTGTTCCATGAGTTCACCAGCACCAGCCTTCTCCAGCAAAATGCTTTCATCCCATTAGTCAAAGCAGGAAAAAGGAAAGTAGGAGATAAAAAATTAATATGTTCCTTTAGTTTTCCAGTAGACTTTAGTTTATCTATGACTTGAGTTTGGCAAAGCTTAGAGAGTTAAGAGTTAGAGGTGAGACTCTTAATTTCACTTCTGTTTGGCAGATGTACTCACTGGTACTTCAATTCAGCTTTACTGTTTCATATTTACAAGTTACAACTGCATATATCCTACAAATGCCTTATTCCATAACAGAATCCTTTGGTTCATATCTTTGTTGCTAAGCACAACACAAACTTAGCTGCAGATTCTACTTAAAGTGAATATCAAGGAGCAAATTGAAGAGAAAATGTACAAATGAATGCAGCCAAATTTGGCTTTCTAGGATGTTAATACAATTATCGCCATGTACAAAGAGTTCCCTTTGAATATTCAGGACCCTCTGGCCATGCTAGATAACACCACAGTAAATCACAGTGTACATACTCTGTTGGTGCATCTACACATGCCCCTAACTGCACAGTCGGTACTGCACATTTAGTTAGTACTTCCTCTCATCCCCTGAGCGTGCCGGTGTACCCCCTGACTGGCTGTACTCGCCACTTAGGCAATGAAAAGTGGGGCAGGCGGGAGTGCCAGTTGGCCCCCGCTGCAAGCCATGGCACTTCCAGAAGCTGTCACAGCCGTCAACCGCCTTGTGATTGGCTCTGGGGGGACTGCCCTTGCTCGCTACTATCCTAAACTGATTAGCAAGTTAGCTGCATTTTGACTTTGGTACTAGCCTCCATGATGAATATGTTAGGACTATTAACATGAATGTTTTTTCAGCATATTATGACCTACTCAGAATTCTTGCATTTGGAGCACTTTAACTAAGGATGAGTATTGGTCACTATGTTCAGATTTAGATGTACCCTACTGCAATGTTTTAGAGGCTACATCCAGTGCTAAAGCTGGGGCTCAATTTGTTTGTGATATAATGTTCTAATATGTGTAAAGTATTCATGAAACACAAGGCTTTTTGCAGGCTCCTTTAGAAACATGAATTTGCTTGCAATACAGGGAGTGCATTTTGGTCACTGAAATAATAACATCGCCATCTCAAATGGAATGGTCAGGGCTGTGGATGAAGAGTCAACACACGGTGCTAGATAGTTTTCAATGTAGCCTGGGCCAGATTTTTAGTCCACAATTTAATTGTCTCTCTGGATTTTCTATTTGCAAATGAGATAATTGAGCTTTAAGTACTTGATATGCAAGTGCAATCAAGTACCTTGACATTTGAAAGACTTAAATTATATCTGTAATTATATCCAACCACAGGATTCATGAGCAAAAATGTAATGCATCTTCTACGTTCAGAATCTTGCCCTTCATGATCATGTTTTCTGATCTCCCCCTCATCAACTTTTTTTCAAGTCAGACTTTTAGGTGGAGTATGCCCCAAACAAGTACTTAAGAGTTCAGTGGGGGGAGGGGGAGGTGCTTTAACCATTAGGCTCTGGTGCAAAAAGTGATCACAATCCTTCTCCACCTCCAGCAATTTGTGGAACATTATTAGCATTTCCTAGATACGTCTAATGATTTTGAGTATCCTAGGATGCTGGCTGAGGGCTTCTCTATCCTGAAGGAGGTGAGGGTTAGGTGTGAACCAGGTAATGAGCTGCTCAGCCTGTCAAGACTGAGATGCCTCTGACCATGCACAGAGGCAGAAGTTCAGGAGCCCGAGGAACTTTGAGGCACTTTAGCAAGGTTTGGTATCCTTCCAAGTAGGATAGTGGTAAGAATTGTCAAGATTAAAACTTTGGAGCCAGGCACTTGGGGCATTGATACAGATACTCTGGGGAATAAGCAAGGAGGCCGGGGGGAGGGATGCTTTAATTACAGTGGCTCCAAGAGCCGCTCTGATTAACGTGCCCGGAGCATCTCACATATCAGCATCTCCATTCTGAAAAAAGATGGCAGGGGTGCTTTAAATATAGCTTGCCAAATAAGCTTAATTAAAAGTGCCCACTGCCATTTTTCAGTGTGGAGATGCTGATATACAAGACACTGAAGTCTGCTGAAGCATGCTAATTACCACTCTCCAGCAGAATCAGTTAATCAAGTCTGCTCTAATGCGCTGTAATTACAGTGTCAGAGCAGCCTTGCTGCATGTGTATAGGCACCCTTAAATTCCACATAAGGCCCACTTTAAGTACTTAAGATACATTTAAGATCTGGCACTCTACTTTCTGCTTCCTCAAACCTGTTTAGACAAAACTTGGTTGTGTTGGCCTTTGTAACAAAACTTCATAATAAAAGTACCTGTTTTCGATGTCTTTCCATCAAGGGTTGTGCTAGAATTGTGGAGTGCAAGATGATGAAAACAGCTGAAGTTGGAGTTCACGTCATTTTACATTGTTCTGGGATTTTTGCACTTATGCACATAGCTAGTAAATGGTGGATTTTTCCAGAACCTTTTAAAATACTGATGTAGATTACTTTTAAACTGAAATGCCATGGGAGCTGGCAGATTAAAAAACAACACAAGGAAACATGAGGAGAAGTGGAATGAATTTGTCATAGTTAATTGTGGCAAATGTAAGATTTATGTAAATAGCTGGCTGCTTTTTTCCCCCCAAAGTAGCAGGAAACTTCTCTTTTGTTCAGTTAAAATGAATGTCTCCAATTAAACTGACATTTCTTTCTGAGTTACTAGCCTACATCCAGCAACCAATGTATTTTGCGATAGTGGTAATCCTCTTCATTTGTAGGCCTCCTTAATAGAACATATTTAAGACTTTATCACTGAAACGCAGACATTGCATGGGTGGAACATAACAGCTGTTAACGGCACACAACTCAATGCCTATTTTTGCTGCAAATAAAAAATCTGCAGCTGATTTAAACTACAAGATTACGTGTAGCAAGGCAGAATATAATTATCCTACTGGAGTCTGGCCGAGGTTCAAAAACTAAATATCTAAATAGTACCATAACATTTTAAATCTACACCTGATGAGATACTCACATCCCACAGAGTGGATGATCCTTCAAGTAAAGCTCTCTATCGCCATGCTAAGACCCTTGTCTCAATAGAAATTCAAAAGGCTAACTACAGTAACTCACAATATTACATAGATTTTTTCTGTGGAGGTCTCTCAGCTAAGAACTTGTATGATGCTTCTTAGCTTTTGCGATTTTTTTTTTTAGCAGACAAGATCACAGCTGTGATGGCATTATTGTACACCATCTGAATTAATTATAAACTTGCGCTTATTCTTTTTAAAATTACAACCAGCATTAAACATTTTTGCAGGGATGTATAAATGTTTGTAAATGACAAGCATACTTGTATTTTGTGTAGGAAGGAACATTTACCAGACATTTGTAAAGGTGGGGGTTTTTTTGGACTCATGAACTCTCTTGTACCATATGTCCACGTTTTAAAAATAATTTGTTTGCAGCAGATATAATTAGAGGCATTAAAGTACATTTTTCTGAGCTGAATTTACCTATTTATGTGGGAGGCTTAATTGGTGATCACATGTAAATTGACACTTATATGAAACTGAGAAGCCTGTTGAAAAAATGTACCCGAAGGCAGATGGTGGCACTCTGGACAATGTGCAAGTGTTAGAAGGTACAAGCATCAGATTTCTGAGTAGTACCTCCACTTCTTGTAAAAGAAAAGCTTAAACACTTACGATTTAGGTACTCAGTACTTGATGTGTATATAATATTTCAACTGTTTACAGTGAAACCTAGATTCTTAGTAGGGTTAAGCTTCCTTACTCTCCAAGTAGAAAAGGGTTTTCAAATTACTTGGTGGTTTATATAGCTGCACCAAACAGCTGTGAGGGACCAAGGTGTTGACAGCTGTTTCGTGTGTCTCTTATTTCAGTGCAGCAGGTGCTACTTCTCCATCAGCTGTGCAGAACTGCGGCTCTGCTTCAGGCCATCAAAGAAGCAGCACCCTTTGAAGAAAAAGGGTCAATAAGCATCAGAGCAGTTCTTTACTTTGTAAATATTGTAAGCAGGTTGAGCATCATTTCTGCATGCAAAAGTCGGGTTTCTATTGTATCTAGATAAAATAAATTGTCAGAAAGGCAGCCTTGGGCCTTTTAAAAGGGGAGAGGAACACTTACAAGAAAGTTAATACCATTTCTTGCTTTCATTTACTTCTCCGATACTGCTAAGTTAACCCTGCCTCAGCCATGTCTCTAGAAACATAAAAATAGAGTATTTTTTTCAATAGTTCAGGTGCTACAAATAGCAAGAGAAGCATTTTGAAAGCTATTTCCAGGAAGGGGGATTCCATCTTGCCTCCACATCTTTCAAATTAGATGATTTGGATGCATTTTTTCCCTTTCAGTAGACTAGCAGAGCTTTCAAGGGCATTATATAAACCTTTTCAGCAATATATATATCATCATTTGTTTTCCAGGTGGCTTTTCACTACTTTCTCAATTAAGATTATGTGAAAATAAACTATAAATGTTCTCCAGTCTATAGCCAGGAACAGCCTAAGCGTTTACCTGTGGAAGAAAATAAAAAGAGCTTTACCGGAGGCTAAGTTGGACCCCTTTTGTAGAAGGCTCTTGCTAAAGTAACTTAGCACATTATAAGGTGTAGCTAAGTTTTAAAAGACAGCATAGTTTGAGGCCCTGCACACTGGCGTGGATCAAAACTGATGACTATCTTGCATATCCACAAGGTGACATATTGGACTTATTTAAGTTCATGAGAGTTTCATCATTAACTTCAATGGGGTTAGGACTCCATCCCAAATGCAAGGCAGCTGGAAACGCTTTAAAATCAATAACGACTGGAAAGAAACAAAACTGTGGGCCTTAGAGTATCAGTTTAGAAACTGTTAAAAATAAGCAGCTTCCCCTCCATTTACTTTAATTTGCCAATTAAAGGTATTCAGACTATGTTTTGAAGTGATAAGTTACTGATGTAAATGATTATGCTTCCATTACAGCAAATCAAGCTGTGTAAGGGAGAATTTGGCCTAATATATCATATGAAATGCAAAGCCTTTAATTGAAAGCTTAAGGGTCTTCCAGCTATCAATATTTTTAATACTTAAAAAGGCACTCTGATAAGGCTGCCAGCTGTCACAAAAGGCAGCAGTTTGTATGTACACACATATGTACTATGCTCACAGTTTCTTACACGTACCTTTTTCTGTTGGTGACAATAACACAACATCTTAGAGATGAAAAGAATAATAGAAAACAGGGGTGAAAGGAATCCCAGGGTCATCCAAGTCCCAAGGCAGGATGACATAAGATTTTCTATGAAGTAGCAGAAGTGGAGCATCCTAGTTTTGCACACCTTATCGTTCACTATACAAGACAGATGAGCCTCCTCCCCCACCCCGCCTTCAGATAAAACACATTACATTCTCTTAAAAGAAGATGAAGTTTTGGCTATATTGTAACATTCACTGAAGTCCAGAGTTTTTAAAATGTACAGGGTTTATTCTCCTTTTGTCAAGCATTTTCTACATACAGAACATCCACATGGTGTTGGTTACAGAAGGGAAAAAAAGCGTAAGAGACTAACTACTGTAAAAACTGAGTAACAGACAACTTACATGGTTCTTGTTTACAATGAGAAAACTTGTTAGAAAGGAAAACAGATCCAGTAACTAGAAATGTATGCAGATTTTAATTTTAATTAAATCTACCTGCCAGGAAGTTTTTTTTTTTTATTTTCAAGCTAGAGATCTACTGTATCACACAGCGCAGGATGCTAAATACACACAAGATTACAATGCTAGAAAATTTCAGGTTTCTAAGCAATTTTACACAATCTAAACTGAAGTAAAATTGTATTTAAAAAAGATTTTTTTTTCTGATTGCCTTAGTAAATGGAGGTCAGTTTGAGAGCCCATAGCATTGTTTAGCAAAATAAAATTATCCCCAAATATTTCTAACATTACCACAAGTCTGGATAGTTTTCTTTTTTTACTGCTGGCTTCAATTATTCACATCCCTGTATTTTTTTTTCTGATTTTACTATCTGTTATTGTTCTAAATTATTATTCCCATTTAGATGTGTAAGCAATGTCCAAAATTAGAGAAAGAGGTTTTTAAAAAAGTAAAAAATAATACAGAAGGAGAGTTTGTTTTACAAGAATAATCCAATTGAGTGAGTAGAATGCATAACTTATTGAGCTAGTCAAAAAGATTCAGGAAGTATAGGTAAACACCATAACTCATAAGCAAAAATCCTATCCCCAGGTTGTAATCTTAAATCCAGTTCTCTGAGTTCTATAGCTAGTTCTTTAAAACAAATACCTGTTCATTTTTTTTTCAAATAACAGTTTTCTTGCCAGTGAATCTTCATGTTTGACAAAAATGTATTTTATTTTAAGCACATCACATGATGTTTCTCTTTAGTAGAACTGAAATACCCTCTTGCTGCAATCCTATGAAATCTGAAAAAGCGTAACACCTATTGCTGCTAAGAAAAAATAAAAAGATAAAACTTCTGCAAGCAAGTGACAGCATCTGAACTAAAACTCACAATAAAAATTAACTTCTCAAACTGTAGTGATCAAAAAGCAATACAGAAGACATTGCCAATATAATTTTCCCTTTTTTCCTTAATATGTTCCACAACCTGATTGAGACTAAAATGTGAGATACTAAATGTTTCTTTTCAGTGACACACAATCCTGTAGCCACAATGGGAATAAAGTATACAATTTTTACTCTTCCGCTTCCTTGTGAGACATTCCCTTCAAGGCACAAAAAGATTAAACAGTGGACAGGACAGGACAGAACATTTCAGTTTAAGAAGTCTAAAGTTGCACAACACCTCTTATTTCATATTCAAAGCAAACCAAATCAAAATTAGAGTGATTTTTTTAATATGCAATGGATCATATCGAGACATTTGATATTCCCTGATTTGATTTTTTCTTTTTTTTTTTACTTCTTTAAACTATTCTATATTTTTTTATAATGAGACTTTAGAATTGGTCTATTAAGATATTAATCATAATTTTCTATACTGTATCCAATTGATCAATGCTATCTTAGCTGGTCATTAGTAGATATTTTTTCTGAGAAATTCCACTTTTAGTATCTTTAGTATCTTTTATGTTAAAGTGTTTATCAACTTGTATCTTAACCAAAACAATGACAAATATAGACGGGTCTAATCATTTCAAAGGAAAACTGGAAATTTAAAGAATGGTGTTAAGTGCAATGTACTGTAAAACTATTTTGTTCCATTATCATTTAGCATGGTTCCTTATGCTTCTCCAACCCAAATAACTGTGTTGCCTCTCTTAACTTCAGTGATTTCACAATTTAACTTGTTGAGCCGTCCATCCAGGATAAAGAGGGATTCCTTGGAAGGTGTCATAAGGTATTGGCCAAAGAGACCGCTGTCCTTGATAAGCCGGTTCTTATTGTTCCAAGGCCATTCTTCTGCCCCAATAGGTTCCTTAAGGCTCTTCACCATCTTAACTTTGCCAGAGGCGAGCTCTACAAACAACACATCCGTTTGCAAGCTGGAGCTACAATAGACATTGTACTGATGGGCTTCAGTAAACGATGGCTGAAAAGCCACATCAGATATGTGCAAGTTAGTGTGAATGTCAAATGCATCCTGGATTTCTCCTCTAATTGTAATGGACTGGACCTTCATGAGACCTTTTACATCATCAATGCTGACAAGGTAGTGCCCATCTGGAGAAATATATGGGGTGCCTGTCACATCACCATTATATCCAATCACACTGTCAGTAACACTATCCACTATAAGCTGTGGTAGAATAGCCCCAGTGGTATCAGGCTTGCAGCAGATAAAATAATATCCTCCAAGATGTGTATAAGCCAGAGACTGAGGAATACAATTATAATCCTTTAAACTAATTGTCTTGATATATGACATAGTTTCAAGATCAATTTTCTGGAGTACAGTCTCATCTTTATGAAGAATAAATCCGAACCTAAAAGGAAAAAGTACAAAATCAAAGAAAGTTCATAGCTTAATTGTATGCATTACATACAAATATACAAAATCTATACAAACAAAGTCGATGAGTTAAAATATATAGCAACATGTTCCTGAATATCTGGGCTTCAGATGTTTCCAAAGCTGTTCATAAGTTTTATTGATCTTTTGGCAATTATAAATCAGAATGTGTCTTTAAAAAAAGTAAAACTATGTACTATATCTAGTAAATTGCAGAATATATTTTATTTTTCACTTGTGGAAAAAGATAAACATTAATCTGGCTGTCTCAAAATATACTGAGATTTTGTATATTCAGTTACAAAATCAGATAACTTTTACTAAACCCAGAATGGATAAAACACTTGAATAGCAATACGTAGAACATCCCACATATTCACTTCATTTAGTTTGCATATTTTTTAAAGAACATCCAAATTAATCCAGTGCTCACTGCTATTCAGATAATTACTCAAATTCTTCCCATTTTAATTCAGCTGAAGTGAATATCATAAAAAGGGTGAGTTTTATGCTTTCCAACTACAAAGACCTCATTTGTTAAAAATGTAAATAACCTTTTTATGCACTTCCATAAATCAAGTGTCCCAGATTTTCCATTATCCCATATTGTCCCCCTATCTAATCATCAGACTACAAGTTAGGTATTATACCAGTGCCTCTCCAGCCCTCCTCTTGAAACTGCCTCACTATCTTACCTTCAATATCCTACATGAACAAACCTTCAAATATATAATTTTTAATAAAGGAATGAATGCTGATTTTCTTCCAAATGTAAGTTTTCTCTGTTGGAATGGAAAGTTTATCCTTTAGTTTAGATAGCAGGTGCAAAAAGCATATATACATAATCTTTTTAATTTGGACCACTTGACTCAAAGTCAAAAATCTTATTGGGAACTGAAAAATCATCTTTTTTCTTTCCTATAGTATCAATAAGGATATAGGTGGAAAAATCTGAAGTCTGCTCCTCCAAAAAACTTGAAGACAGGGAGTCAGATTGTCTAGGTATCTGAAAATATGAGTAGCTCCCTCATAGGATTTTCAAAAACATCTCAAGAAGTTAGATACATTGGAAAAATCTACCTGTATATTTAGGAGCCTAAATGCCTTTGACTATCTGGGTCCCCATGACCAGAAATAATCCATCAACTTAATAAGTACATTTTGTATTTTCCTTGCTTTCTAAATCAATTAGTTTTACAAGCAAAACATGCTTTGATGAGCATTTTAAATGCATCTAGCACATTAATAGTACCTTTATTGAACCAATAAAAACCATTTTAAAATGTTGCTGTTGTACATTTTAATTGAATTATAATTTCCATCCAAACACAGCTTGACACAACTCACAAGGAAAATGATCATCTAGTAAATAAGAAATGCATCATCCATCTTTTTTTCTGACATAATAAAAATTAAGAACCTGAATAAATATATGATAAGTTGTATAATTGCTTAAATAGATCTGCATACATATAATGTACTATCCTGATTAGCAAAACAAAGTTGCAAATTTAGTGCAAAGGCCATAATTGGTTGCAAAGCAACATGTTTTAATGTTTATACCAACCAATTTGAATGAACTTCCCTCTAAGAGAATATAAAGTACAAATGCAAAACAAGATTAATATCAATTACTTAAATAAAGATTTCCTGCTAGCTGATTAAAATTGGTGATTTAAATCAATCCACCCAGCTTCTGAGTGCTTGATTGAGCGAATTTAATGGTCAATTAATGCAAGGTTTTTGCATTTAATTGCCATTGATTTTAAAAGAGAAAAATATAAGTTGTTAATCTTAGCTCCTGAGGTCCTCAGTGAGAGCTGTATGTTTCTTGAATCACACTTACAATCAAATTTTGATTATCTTATCTTTGGTTAACCAGAACCTTTGATTATAAGGATGCATTTATTTCCTGAGATTTGCCTACAGATCAGTAACTCCAAAGTATGTCCTGAACTGTAGGGAACTCTAGTCCTTAAATGCTATTCATATCCTCAGTACAAGAGTAATCAGTAGGAACTGTTTACAGGGTCAACGGACTCTTAACAGAGCAACCATCTGCTTTGCCTTCTACCATTTCCCAGAGCAGACCAATCAGAGCTAGTCAGTCTGAGCTTGCAAAATAAGTCAGTTTAATGGGCATTCAAAACCAGTTCCTTGCACCAGGGTTCTAGTTTTGAACCCTAACCATCTCCACTTCACATCATGCTATAGTGCAGGAGATGGCAAACTATGGCCTGCAGGTTTCATCTGACCAATGGAGCCTTGGTTGAGGCAGCATCTGGCAGCGGGTGGCTCTCCCTGCGTTGTGCTGAACTGAGCTGGGACCCCGACAGAGGGGTACCTCTGGCTATGCTGCACCTCAGTCAGGTGAAACAAGGTTTGGCAGAGAGAAGCTTTCACCACATTGTGCTGCAGCTAACTGGAAGGGAGAAGCAGCAGCAGTGGGCCATAAATCCTTGCTCATCTGACCCAAGCTGGATCATTCCACTCCTCCCTTGCTGGAACATTTTGATTCTTCCTGCTATAGCCCATGAGGCAAATGGTCTAGCACTTCTCCCTCCTAAAAGAGGGAAAGGAAAAGGATGCTATACCTAGCATGGTTCTATTCTCAGGATTGGACAAGATTTCTATACTTTGTTTACAGCTTCTTGGTTGGAAACTAATAGGGTTGGGAACTTCCAAGTTGCAGGACCCTCATGTTCTGGTGCTAAGTTTGCTGTTCTTATAAAATTCAACTCTCAAGAGATACTTAATTTATTATTTCCTTCTGTTGCAACCACTGATCTTATAAATTCTTTTGATCAGCTACATTCTCAAAGACTCAAGCCACACATTTACACTGAATCCTATTTTTAAAGTAGGTAGGTAAGAGTTGAATAGATTTTTCTACTGAAATTGCTACTTCTTTCTCATCTGAAAATGTCTTTAGCTTTGTTATTTCAAAACTGTTTTTGCAATGCCTAAGCTATTCATTCAGTCCTGTTTATACCAAAGCTTGAAGTCTAGTTGTTCATAAGATGACAAAACCACACATTTTTTAAAGCAGGAAAATATTTACCTACTCTCTTGTTACTCTAAAACGAATGAGGAGATTTTTCTTAAGAAAACATTTAAAAAAATCACCTTCAGGCCTAGACTAACATGACAAATTTCAGCCCAGCAGGTAACATTTTGGAAATGAGTACACAAAAGATAGCTTTTCAAGAAGAAGAAGAATACTTTTTACACATATAGCAATTTTCATACAAAGATCTCAAAGCACTCTTCAAACACTATTGAAAC
This sequence comes from Crocodylus siamensis, assembly GCF_052110815.1. Taxonomy (NCBI): domain Eukaryota; kingdom Metazoa; phylum Chordata; order Crocodylia; family Crocodylidae; genus Crocodylus; species Crocodylus siamensis. Next base: position 85,450,329 of record NC_143396.1, on the reverse strand, counting down.
TGAAGCACAAAGAGAGCGAGTCACTTGTGCTGAGGGCCATAAAGTAAGGATGGAAGCACAGGTCCTCTACAAAGACCATGCCACAATCTCTCAAACGTTAAGAAAGATAATAAATGGGTAGTAAGGAAAACAATAAAAAATGAAATTTAAAATGGACTATTTATACAACATTTGAGCAAAATGGTGTTTTTAACTATGAAAATTAATTTAAACAGGTTCTTAGAAAACAGTTGCCATGCAAAATAAGAAGTTGGCAGGTTTTCATCAAGTTTTGGGGGAAGGGAAAGGACTCAAAGATGCACAGTAAGTAATTTATTAGAAGTTTATCAAAATTACTGACATCATTACCCTTTTAATGAACTAGTGAAAAAGTCCCAAATTTAAGGGCTATTAATTAAGTTACCATAACATTGAACTGACCCATCAACTCAACAATGTGGGTGAACAGGCATAACAAAAAGGAAATTTAGAAGGAGTAGTTACCAGTCCTGTGCTTGGAAATAAAGGGACTTGGTGACCTGAATGTAGTCTGTTTATTTCCATGAGAGTGACGCAAGAAGAGCCTGGGGTGGTTGAACAAACCAGGTGAGCAATCTGTCTTTTCATGTCTCTGTGAGGTATGTTTTCAGACCCTTGAGTATTCAAATCAGACTCAGTATTTGAAACATATGAGTGGTTAATCAAGCCCTGTCAGTTTATTAGACACTAAGATGGATGTAAAACATCATACACTAGGAATAAATATTTCCAAATCAAGAAGCCCAGATAACTTGCACCCAAGAATCTACAAATACTCACTGAGGACTTAATGTTTTATTAAATCTTGGAATGCCAAGGAAATTCCAGAAGTCTGGAAGAGGGCTGATGTGCCATACTGAAAAGTGGCAACCAGGATGCCCAAGTATCAATAGGTTAGTTAGTATGACATCAATTCTTGTAAAATAATTTAAAAACTAATATGAGAAACAATCGGTGAGAATTAAAGGACAGAAACATGATCTGTATAGTCAACGTGGACTTATGAAAAATAGGTTTATCACAGAAATGTAATTTCATTCTTTGATCCGATAACAAGCTTTGTAAATACAAGGAATTGACTAGATATAAGATATACATGTGAGACATTTTAAGAGTTCACAATATTCTGAGTATCAATAAGCATTTTCATTTGACTTAGAACCAGCTTTCAGGTTCTCAAATAAATAGTAGTCAACAGATATTGTCATAGAACTAAGATGTTTCGGGGACTTGCAGTAAATCCAGGGCCATACAACAAGCTCAAAAATGATCTAGCTGTAAATATAAAATCACTGCTGGTAACAGTTGTGACAAAGATCGGCAAAGTATGAAATAATGACATAGTGTTCATACAAAGCATTCTGGTTCATTGATAAGAAGGGCCTGTTGAAAAATAAGCTTGGATATAGCTTCATGCAATGCTTGAAGAAAGGAATACAAGTTCTACTGAGAAACATGGGACCGGAAAGGGGTGTCCAACGCCAAGAAGTCCAGCCCCCTGAGTTTGCAGGCAACCACTTACCCAAATATTGTCCACTCCAACACTTCAAACATCACACACAAAATATATTATGAAAACAAAACTGGAGAAAAAAAAGCTACTGAAAACCATAGCTAAAAAGCAGGGAAAACAAGGCCGCTACCTTTCCAATGGTAGTGAGTTATCTGATTATAGGATATGCTTTGAGGATCCCAGAAAGGGACAATACCTTCCCCTACAGAGGAAGGAAAAAGCCTCCATATGCCTTCCTGACCCTAAATTTAGTGACTGATTTAACCCTAAGCAAGAGTCAGATGCTTTAGCCAGATGTCTGCAAGGTTTCTGAGGGTTAAGTTACACTTAGACCATGTTAACATTTGAATATGCTGTAAGAAGTTGCATTTCTTGTCTGCACAGCTCTGACTTGCCACTGAAGGGCTGGCGAAGAGGGGTGTGGAAGGCTGCAAATTGCTTGTTTTATCTTCATGGAGCAGACTGAAGTTACCCCAACGCAAGCTGTGTAACATGCCCGATAGTTAACCATTTCCTGAAGTGGCACAATTTTGAAACGCTCAGAGGGCACTTAGCATGAGTTAATGAACTTCAAAGTGCAGGCGCTTACGTTTTAAGTGCCCTTAGTATAGTCTAAATGTAATATATAATTTCACCCTGTGTACTAGCAAGAACACTATTACATATGAATTAAAACTCCCACCTTCAGCTGCAGCAATGTCCAATATTTTGAAGGAAGAAGGAAAGCACACACATAGAATCCAATAAAACAGTCACATGGAAAAAGACAATCTTAGTAATATGGGCAGTCAGCAGGCAGCCTGAAGCATGGAATTACTAGACAGTGGATGCCTCCCATATGTTAACAGAGTTAACTTTAACCCTAATATGGGCACCGCCAATTCCTGAATTCACATGTTATATACATTGATAAATATACCAAAACACCCTTCCATAAACGTATTGAGTTCCATCTTGAAGCAATTCAGGTTGTTTTTTTCTCCTTTGGTATGTGTCCAGAACATCCCAAAGCTTCATTTCTCCAACAGTTAGTAATCTATTGATTTCCAGTCTAGTTTTGTTCATAACCAGTTGATGGCCATTTGATCTTGTACATATATTGTTCTTGAATTTAACTAGCTTATTTCTCTAATGTTCACTATGCAAATATATTTATAAAAAATAATCATATTCCAGTTTCAATCTTTGTTTTGCTATGCTATAGAATCCAAGCTTTTAAAACCTATGTAAATTTAGTCTGGCAAGTAGGGGAACGTGTCCTGTACAACAGTGACCTCCAATAGGATTTCGGGGTTATAATGGACAAACAACTTCATATGAGGATCCAAGGCTTCCCTATGGCAAAATGGGCTTATGTGTTCCTTGGATGGATAAGGGTGGGTGTGTACACAGGAATAAAGATGTGAATTTACTTCTATATATGGTCTTGGTGGGACTGATATCAAAATTTTCATGCAATTCTTGATCTGCCATTAAAAAAAAACCTGATTTTTTTAGAGGAATCAGTAGAGCCACATATTGCTTTGAAAGCTAGAGAAAATGCCTTGCAGTGAGAGACTTGAAATACTTGGCAGTGATTAGCTTATCAGAAAGAAAACTGAGAGGTGATTTGATTACAGTGTATAAGTATCTTCTTGGGGAGAAAACATTGGATGCTTTTTAATCTAGCTGAGGTAGGCATAACAAGAACCAAGGGCTAGAAGCTGAAGCCAAACAAATTGCTATTAGTAATAAAGCACCAATTTTTAAGGAGGAGAAAGTTTCACTGACAAAAGAAATGGTGACTTTTCCTTCTATCAGGGTCTTCAGTTAGAGACTGAAGACCTTTCTTGAATGAAAATACATGATTTTAAAATAATGAATTTGTCTCAAACCATTTCTGCTTTATATGTTTTATCATTTCTGTACACTGTGAATTTCATTGTGCATTTTAATTAACTTTTCTGAATGACCTTTCATACAACTGCACATGCATCTCAAATTAAATGTCCCCTCTAGTCTAAACAATTTATTTTCCTAGGGCACTGAATTTCACTGACAGGTTTTGGATTATTTTTATAATGCTACATTATAAAATGTGATCAAAGAGGCCTAAAGTCTTATAGGATATCTCTTTTGAGGAATAAAATGTAATATATCTTATGTTAATGTAAACATATAATTACACTTCAATATGCATTCATAAAATAAATTATATAATAAAATTCAATCAGAATAATGATGACTATAAATATATTTTTATCTTAAGAAAAATGTACCAGAGCTATAAAGTATTCTTATGTTAATCATCAGTAAATTGTAGATGAGCTGAAATAGCCACAGGTATCTTGTAGATTGATAATAGAAAATGGAGCCCTTCCCCTCAGTTGCTTATTTGAATATATATCACAGATCAGGAGCAAATAAGTAATCTTTCCACATGATGGTGTAATGACCTGGAGCAACCATCTATGAACAAATTGTGAAATCTCTTTATAATGTTATGTGAGACTACAAGTGTCTTGATTGTAAGGATAGCCACATTCCTGTGGTCTATTTTTCTGCTCTTTAGGTCTAGAATTTCAAGTGATAGCACAGAGTTAGCATGGAGTGTCATTAAACGTTGACTGTCTTTTAAATTGACTTCTGGACAAAGAGAGAACTACTGCCCAAGTACGTGTGGTTTTCAATTTGAAATGGAGCATCAAAAAGTAGGCAATGAGTCATTTGGTTGTGGGGTTTGAATACCAGGTGAAGATGACTGGGAAATCCCTTAAATGGAAGAAACTGCAGGCCACATGAGCCAAAAGAAACTTAAGAATTTGCTGCCACCATATACTTTTTGGATAGTGACATTCCCTTATAAAGCTGTCCACTATCTATTATAAATATACTTAAATGTACAAGAGAGTTTTTGGGTTCTTTTTTTTAATATAGCTACTCATAACTGTGCTATGAAATGATGCCTGTAGTTTATGTGCTTTAAGTCTGTTTTATAACTAAGCCGCTGGTAAAACAATTGATACATCAGAGCACTTTCAGTTTTCTCAGGTGATTTATAAGTAGGAAGTGGTATGTTTACTACAAAATTTCTCTCATACAGATTGATATGCAGTGGCCTCCCACTGTTTGTTAATCCCCGATTAATATTTATGAGAGTTTGAGCCTTCACCTAGCATAAAATCTAGCACAGTATCAGGCAGTCTATGCAGTGTTTGCCAGAGCGCATATTGGGAGCTCATGCAACTTAAGCCTGCAAAACGTGAGAACCAAAGCTTATATTTTCAGCCCTTTATTTCATGTTTAGTATAGGTGGGAAGCTGTAGCCTGTAGGCATATTCATGTAGGAAGAGTATTTATCACAGTTGCAAAAGCTGTAGTTAATGGTTTCTTTTTCCATTTATTCCATATTTATATCTAATAAATATCTCAGTTTCTGAAATTTAGACCAACTAAAATTAAAATTAAATAACCATTTGAAAATGATTTTTAAGGTATATTTAAAAATTAGCAGTATGCTACAAATGACTCCTTGCATTGTCTTAAAAACAAATCTGACACAAGGCCTGTTTCCCTATGCCATGTATTCCTTAAAACTTGGCTGTGTTTCTATTATTGCTTGTTGCCTCCTGTAAGGGAAAGATTGAGTGATGTTCAACATAAAGTACTAAAGAAATAGCTTTCCAGCTGAACTTCAGATGAAAGCTGAGGTGAAATATATCCTTTCTTAAATAGCAGTTACATTCATCGTTAGTAGAAAAATGCACAGAGAAGTACAAATGGGTACATTTATTATGACTGTAAAGCTAGAGCTGGAACAAGTTCCGAGTAGCTCAAAAACTCAGACGTATTTGAAAAATGGATGCGCGTTTTTGAGCCCCAGATTTATGAATGTGAAAACCACTATGTAGGCAAAACCAGTGAACAGTAAAAACCATTATCTGCAGAACGCTGAGGCATGCCTTCTTGCACAAACATGATCACCATATCCTGGTTATAAAAGACTTCCACTGTCACATGTCCTATCATAGTCTCTGTAAAACTCCTGTACAAAAACTTTCATAGCCAAGATATAAGCTACCTCTGACAGTTCAACTCTGTAGCTTTTTCATTCTTCCCCGTTTGAGCTGTTTTTATTTCATCAGCTATGTGAAATATTTTTCTCCATGGCCTCCAACCAACGAGTACTTGAATAATTCAAGTATGATCAAGTTTCCACATTCTATCATAAGAATTGCTATGATGCATAAAACTAACAATGTACCTAGTACAGTATTCTGTCTTTCACAGTGGTCATAGCTGTCTTTTACTTACAAAGAAGATACAAGAAATGCTAAAGTTAACAGTTATGGCATAATGCATTCATAGGGAAAGGTTTAGCCATCCTTTAGCTTATGTCCTAACTTAATTGACTTTTGGGTTTTTTTTTTTTGTTTTGGGTTTTTTTTTGGGGGGGGGGGCTGGTAATCCTAGGGGCAGGGTGTTTTTTTACTCCTACATTCTCTCATTATTCCTTTTACAGTACACTATCAGCATTGCTCCCCCGCCGCCCCATTTCCTACCCTGCCTCCTTTTGTTTGTTTTGTTTCCTATTCTCACATTGTTCTTCCATTGTTTTAACTCCTGTGGTTTGTGAGATATATTGATGGTAAAAATAAATGATGCTGTATTGGATAACCTCTCATAGTGCAGAACAGAAGTCTTTTACTTATAAGAAAATGCTGTATGAATGTAGTATACATATTCTGCTTCCATAAAGGGATTTGTACAGCTAGCTCCCCACCACTGCCTGAAACACTCACACAACAAGAGATTCATCATTGTCCTATAGTGCATGAAATATTTTCCAAACTGATCTAACACTGTTGCTATGGCATAAACATAATTTGTGTCTTTTAATATCAACTGCTGTGTATCTTTTTATAAGGCTCCATATGGCTTTGTCTGTGCCATTTGGACCATAAGGCCCTGAATGACACATGTACAAAAGGAATGAAGATCTTCTCTTTTTGATGGGGCAAGGGAGAAGGGACTTGAGTTTGACTGTTCTCTTTTGTGTCTTTATAAGAATTATTATTTCTACTCTCGCTCTAAAAATAATTTGAAAGCAGTAGCACAATTTAAGCTCTGGGTGACTCTATAGACAAATAAAGATGTTGTTTTCTAAATACATGTTTTTACCTACACCAGCACACAAAGGACTTGTTTTAATTCTCTTTACTTGAAAATATGTTGTTAAACTAGCACGACAAAATCAGAAGTTTCAAAGTCATCTCTGGGATCATTAATTTGAACACTCTGCCAAAATGTAGCTAAACATCTCTTAGACAGGTGCCTACTTAGGCCCTTCTTGAAAGCCTTAACAACTCCAGTTTGGGTCTAGGGTCCTACTGTTAGGAAATGTATACTGAAATTTAGTCCAGATCTGGTTTGTGTCTCTTTAAACCAATTTATTAATCTCTTACTTTCCATAGCAAAGAATTTTTTTTCCTCCATCTTCTTTTGGACATTCCTACAAATGTTTGAAAAATGCTATCTCTGCCCTCCCCTAACTTAGTCTGTTTTCTTCCAAACTAAATATGGCTAGTTTCTTCCACCTTTACTCATGCAACTTGCATTCCAACTACTTCCTCATTTTTATTGCTTACTTCTTTCTGTATCTTCTCCAGTTTCTCAACAACCTTCTTAAAAATGCAGTGGCTAAACCTAGACACCAGTTTGCAGATGAGGCCTCACCAGGGCTGAATAGAGTTCCAGGTACTGTAACCTTCAGTGCATTGCATATACAACTTCTTTTAATGCAAGCCAAAATGAGCCTGCAGTTTTTGCTACAGTATTACACTGCTAACTCTAGTTATGTTTATGTTCTATCAAAAAATTCAGATCCTCTATTCATTGCTAATGCAAAGTCAGTTATTCCCTATTCTGTATTTGTTCATTTGGCTTTCTTTCCTGTGTGTAGCACCTTCTATTTGTTTTTGTTTAATTTCAAATAGCAACAGCAGAACTAACTGTGAAGTAGTAATGGTGCATGGTTTACATGCCTATTAATTGTCCAAGCTAATGGAATCTTTTCAATCCCAAATGTTTCCTATACCCAGAACAATATACTATGTTCACAGTCCTGCAGGAGAAGCAATTATCCTGCCTTCTGCTTTTGGGAGATGCTGAGAAATTTGGCATTTTAAGTCAAATAGATATAGGATGCCATAATCCTTTCCTGTGAACCCATGGGCCAGATTCTGTTCCACCTATCAGTCATGTAAGTGGATTTAGGCCCTGATATGTAAGGGTATTCAATCTTGCTTGAATCCCTGAAAATCTATTAGTGCATCTGATTTTTTAACATATTGTCCTACCCATGAGACAGGGTATGCACAAGCATTACATTTAGATCAACCTAACCAAGGTTAGGTAAATTTAACTGGTCTGGTGTGCAGATGTTTGCAGGGGTTAGGTCTTTCTAAAAATGCCACCCCTCCTCTCCCCCCATGCATATCAAAAGTTAGTTCACCTCACACTTGCACACATTTACAGCAAGGCCATCGCTACGGGAAAACCCAGATATTCACCACACCCCTGTGGGGTGTGCTGTTCTTACCCATCCTGACTCTGATTGGGCCATGTTTAACCCAGACTACCTCTCCTGGACCAGACAGACCTCCATAGACCTGCCCCCAGAACCACCAGCCCTCCCTAGACCTACCAACCCCCTTCCCAGCTCCCCTGATCCTGCCAGCCCTTCCCCCCAGTTACTGACCTCTGGCTATCTGCACACTACTCCTGGTTTAGGTTTAGAAAGCTTAGTTTCCCAACTCCCCCTACTACAACCCAGATCCAGGATATAGTCTAGGTGTGTCCTGGCTCCTAGCCATGCTGCTGCTCACCAGGTTTCTAGTGTCAAGTCAGAGTCATGCAATCAATTAACCCTTAACGTGTGGCTACTCACAGAATGCTCTAACATCAACACAGCTTAACACAGATTTAGGAGGTCCAAGTATAATGTGTAACTTCACCCTGGGCACATTTAAATGTGCATATTAGTGCAATGCAGTAAACACCAGTGCTTATCGCACCGAAGTTTACTGCTCTCAGGCACATGTTTACATGAGCCAGGTCGAAACAGCCCCCATTGGCAGGGGGCATGGGAAGTCAGCCTGCCAGCTCAGGGCTGCTTTGACCCAACTCAAGGGGATGAATGGGGTATGAGGGTGTTTCAATGTGGGGCTAGCTGGCAGGCAGCCCCTACACCAGAGGTGGGCAAAATGTGGCCCAGAGGCTAGATGCGGTCTGCCAGGCCATTTTATCGGGCACGTGGGGCCACTAAAAAATTTAGAAAATTAATATTTATCTGCCCCGGCTGCCTATCATGCAGCCCTCAATGGCTTGCCAAAACTCAGTAAGCGGCCCTCTGCCCAAAATAATTGCCTGCCCCTGCCCTACACTAAAGTACCTTTGTGTCCCACCCAGCCAGGGCAGCGTCTACATATGCACTGCTGAAGAGTTTTTTATTCCACAGCAGGATAGTGCTTGTAAATATTTACTAGTACTATCCTGCTGTGGAGTAAATGATTTTACTGTAGCTTAATAGAGGCACATGTGTAGACACGTTGTTTACTGAGCAGCTAATTAGTCTACTGTGCAGTAAATGTCTCATGTAGATACTCCCCGCTCTGGGTCATAAAAGAGGAGGGAGGGGTAGAAAGACGCCCATTCCCCCCAACACACACACTTTTTGAATTAACAGATTTTCAGAAACTTCAGGAGGGTTTAGTAAGATCACACTAAGATATTCAAGTCGTTTTATGCACCTAATAGCTGAAATAGAATGTGGCCCTTTCTGTCTCTCTTAGGAACAGCTCTGTTTAATTTACAAAAAAGCAATATCCACAGTATCTATCCATTTGTCCAATTCCTTCTAAAGGCAGGTGATATAACAAGGGGAGGAAAAGGAATTCTAGTGTGAATTTTGTTATATGACTAAGATGATATTACTTGAAACTGGCCCCTTTTTAAGAAATTAAACTATGCTATTTTCCCACGTTTCATAGAAATCTGCTGTCCTTGGAACTGATTCTTTTCTCATTTTTACTACCTGTATAGTATTACTTTATGTATCGAAGCTGCAATAGGGGGCACAAGTGATCAGGTAGGGAATACCTTGATGGAAGAGTTATGAAAAGACAATAGAAGCAGCCCATTGTAGCCCTTTACCTCAGCCCTACCATCTTGCAACTCCCAAATAAGAGGCAGGAGTTGAAGCTGCATAATGCTGAGGAAATTCTAGATTAACACCATAAATATGCCGGGGTGGAACCTGAGTCAGGCAGTTCATAGGGCTGGGTGGGCTCCATGCCTCCACATGAAGCTTCCCACTGGAGTGCTGGAAGTACCGTGTGAAGGCATGGAGCTGGTCTGGCCTGGCCTGATGGGGCATAGCTCCATGTGGCTACAGTGCCACAAGCCCCATACGCTAGCACAGAGCCAGACCAGTCTGGCTCTAAGGCATGTGCCGATTCTGTGCTGCCATGTGCAGCTCCCAGAATTCAGCACATAATTTTGAATTTTTGTGTGCATACTTTTGAATTTTGTGTGCATAATTCCCTGGGGTATAAAATGCACATGTTCTCACAAGTATTATATGAATAACCTGAAAAAATTCAAGACCGTTGTTTAGCATTCTTGTACTAATGCAGCTTCTTAGTTTTAGTCTTGCAAACCTCTGAATACCACCTTATATAATACTGCACCATTTCCACCCAGAAATGGTATCAAATGTCTCAGTCATGAATCAGCAGGAACACTCTGGTAACTATTTCTCCGCATTTCTGAAGCCAAATGGTAAAGGTCACAGGGTTCAAAGCTGCCCAAACTTTGCATTTCAGTTATGGGATCTGAAAAGCTTCCAATACAAATAACACTACCAGTTTAAAGTTATCTATATCAGAATGAAGAGTAATATAACTTAAGATGTGTGACTTCAGTCATAGTTACATAACCAGTGAAGATATGGACTTGCTCAGGTCTTACTAAAAGAGTTTGTCTACACTAAGCAACTAGGATAGACATTTCAAGTGAACACCCTGCTGTAACTATACAGTACACCCATTACTTAGTTTGCACAAACAGCCCTAAGTAGAGAAGTCCTTCATGTTAGGAGAGAAACTGTGCTCTTATTTACAGAAGGGCTCTCTCAGCACAGGTGAGATCATGTGGATAATATAAGATAAATATGAGGAAAACTAGAATAAAAATAGGTTATTTTTTCCATTGCACCTTATGTTGTTATTTATAAAATGCAGGTGTTAAGTTTCTGTAACTTTTCATATTGACATATTTATTATGGCATTAAAAAAAAGAAAAAATGAGTGAATAGATAGTGTGTCTATGGAAACTATGAAGTCTGTTTTCAGTTTCTCACTGGCTTCTCTAAAGCATGTATTGAATTGATTATGCAGTTTGCAAAGTAAAAACTCATTGAAAGTGCCAAGAATCTTTTGCAAGAAAAGAGGTATAACTGTTAAGTTTGGTACCCTGGGCAAAACTTCCTGCAGTGCCAAGAGCTGAAGAGGAAGAGGAGGGGGAGGTTCTTACCTGCCCCAGGCCTATGCCGCTCCTTCTGTGTCCCCATTCTTGGCTCCTGTGGCTGGGTGCTGTAGGGCTGCCCTTGACAAAAACTCCAATGGAGAAGAGGGCACCATTTCAGTATTCTAAGTTGGCGCCTTGGGTTGATGCCCCTGTTGCTCCCCTATTCACCCTCTCTGCCCAGTTACTCTACTGTCTATGAAATGAGCATGAGTGCTAAAGGACAGTTCTCTTAAAATAAAAAGCAGCAAAAAAACAAAACAAAAACCCCACCTCATCTGGAAACTCAAAAGGGAAGGACCAGTTAGAATCAGGAGTTATCCATGTTGGCCACAAAGAGGAACAGCAGAATTCATGGTAAGGTAAAAGTTGTAGAACATGAGGTATATAATGTATGTGTAACGGCTCTAATATTTCTATAAAAAGTAATATAGGATGACATTGCTCTAATGATGCAAAATTTATGGTATGAGCGGCAATGTGATGAAAGTTTTAACTTAAAGATTCTTCCTCATTTAGAGGAATTGGAAATTGGGATTGGTGCCTCAGTTAGGGAGCACTTAGTTAGAAAGGCCTTGCAGAGGTGTCCTAATGTTCCATAATTAAAGGTAATTTATTTCTTCTCATCCATGTTTGCCTCTGTTTATTGACCAATGATCAGTACAGGTGGATCCTTATAAATGTAAATGGAATCCTATAGATGTCACATCTAATTGTGGGTTCATAGAAATTGCCGTACAGGAGTGGGTTTTGTTTAAAAAAAAGAGATCTTTTACTAACAATATAAGAGATCAATAATTATCTCCTAAACATATTAAACATAATTCAAAAGTAGAAAAATGTTATCCAGCATTTTTTCTCTTATGTAATAAAATTATTATTCACTAAAGGACCACAGAGGAAAATGCTAATAATTAAAGAAAAGAAAAGAAAAAGGAACAGATTTTTCCCCCTGAGCACCTTTTCTTTGGCTATGTGGCGATGTTGGCTTTAGGGGCCATTCACTTTTTGTGACAAATAAAATAAATACATAGATAGAATCTCTAGATATATGATCCTCCAAGAGTCTCCTATTTACATTATAACAACTACTTATTATCTTTGCTGTTCTCTAGCTTATTACTTTCCATAGATGAGTATGTGAATGATATAATTTGTATACATTGCATATTTAATTAAAGGGTTTGCACTCCATTTTGAAGTACCATGTGGATAATTTACTCTGCCTAAAATATTTTTAAATGGCTAAATCTCTTTACTGTGATTTTGTATTTCAAACATTATTATAGGTTTATACATGCATATCTATATTTATAGAGAAAAAATATATAGACCTTAAAACTCTCTGACATGAAAAAATAGCAATATTGAAAGGGCATAGCAATCCTCCCTTCAGGACTTACAGAATAATTGTTGCCTAGGACAGTACATTTCCAGCAGGTTATAGGAGGAAGACCTTTCTACATTTTTGCAATTCAAAACTGGTTGTTTGATGATAATGAAAGGCTAAGTAGATTTTGCCCAGTGGCTATTGCTCATCAGAATAAATGTTGTTTTTCTTCTTGGTGCTATTACAGTCTCTGACCTTTAAAGTTGATTTCTTTAATTCTCTTTCTTGCTGTTCTCTATGACATTAAGGAATGGTAAACTGCTACTATGTAGTTTCAGTAGAATTTAGTGTTTCTAGTTCTGAAAAAGAATATTGTACTAGCAAATCACTCACCTAAATGCTGTGGAACATATCAATAAATTCTGTTTTTTATTTTGAATGTGCTCCCTTTAATTCTATAGTTTATTCACTTATTGCAAGATGGTGGATATAAAAAGACTACAATATTTCATGGCAATAACCTGAGATCCTACCATAACAAGATAACAATCACTACAAGGTGTTCATCGGGGAAATCTAAACATTGTAATGCTGAAGGTTATACAGTAGAAATGGATGACTAGACCAGCCAAAGAAAGCAGAACTGAGTGCTACCAGCTTATTGGCCTAAATTGAAAATTTAGCCAATAAACTGAAGGACAAAGCAGCCATCACATGGGGAAACATGCTCATCAGCGCTGTTTCCTTGTCAAAGGAACAAAAAAGTGAATTCTGATGAAAAGTGGGATTGATGAAAGGATCTCTTCCCTGCTGTTATTCAGAATGCTCAACTCACCGTTGTTTGACAGTGGTGCATCTACATGTTCAATTAATGTGAAGCATATTGTACTGGAGTTTATTGCTCCTGGGCACCACATTTACACGTGCATTCAGGACCACAGCACATTGAGCTGGGTTGGAGCAGCCCCAGCAAGCAGGGAACCCAGAGGGCTAAAAATGTATTCACCTTCTGCTGCATACATCTCAAGAGCTTAGGTCAGACACTGGGTCTTGCACATATGCCCTGAATACTCTTGAATCCCAAACTGCAGACATAAAGGATTGAGCAGGTTATTCAATCCTTCCTCCCATTTTCAATACTTTTCACATTTTGGATAAGCTTGCACAAGATATAAATACAACCACCCAACATTACAGAGTATTATTGACAGAGGGATTTCTTTCTGACCCCAAACTGCAGTGGAGTCAACTAGATATCTGTAATTGACTTCAGCTGGAGCAAAGCCTGTATTAAGTAAGTACATGCAATACATTGCATAGTCACAATTTGTTATTCTAAATGCATATGTAGAGAAGACAGTGTTTTTATAATTAATGCAATGAACAGTTTTTCAGATTTATAAATATCTGAAAGGCTGTACAGAGGAATAACTTGCAGACAAGGGAAGGGGATGTGTGGAGTTGGGTAAGGCAGAGGTTGCCAACCACCAGGCCGCAACCTGGTACCAGGTCATGAAGGGTTGGCTACTAGCATTCACATACAGGGTTAAATCTCGGTGCTGGTACAATCCCGGGAGGGAGGCAGCTGACTCGGTGCATCCTGTCCCACTCCTACTGCCATGACCGTGCCTGCACAGCAGGTACCAGGGCCCATGCCAGGACAGGCAAGACCCCCCCAGCCCCACCTGTGGCTGGGAGCAGGGGGATGAGGGTGGGGAAATGCCTGGGGCAGACGGCAGGGAGGTGGCTCCACTGCTTGTTCCTAAGGAAGGCAGTGCAACCCCTTCTTCCCGGGCAGTCCCAGGTGGGTCCACCCAGGCTACCACCTACACAGCCCCCACCCCTGTAGGGTCCCCTGGTGCCCATGGCTGTGGTGCCCAACCCAATCAGATCCTTGCAATCCTCCCCCCACACCATGTAAAAGCTAAATTTAGATATGTAAATTTAAATTTAAATATATACATTTATTAAAACATGTTTGTCAGTCCGCAGTATAAAAAAGGTTGGGAACCAAGCCTGACTGGAAAAAGGACTGGAAAAAGACCAACGTGGTGCCCATTTTTAGAAATGGGAGAAGGGAGGAGCCAGGTAATTTTAGGCCAGTCAGTCTTACTTACATCCCTGGGAAAATACTAGAAAAAATCATCCAAGAGCATATTTGTGAAGGCCCAGCAGGGGAAACAATGCTGAAAGGAAACTAGCATTGGTTCATCACAGGTAGATCCTGCCTGACAAAACTTATAGCCTTTTATGACCAAGTCACACTGCCTTGACACAGGAGCAGAGGCCAGTATCATCTACCTGGATTTTAGGAAGGCCTTCAACACAGTTTCAGATCCTATTCTCATAGGGAAGCTAATGGGCTGTAGAGTGGATGCCTACACAGTCAGGTGGGTGGCTAATTGGCTTAGGGACCGTACCCAGAGAGTGGTGCTGGACAGGTTGTTCTCGGCCTGGAAGGAGGTGAGTAGTGGGGTCCTGCAGGATTCAATCCTTGGGCCGGTGTTATTTAATATCTGCATCAGGAATTTGGATGAGGGTGTGGTGCGTACCCTCTCCAAGTTTGTGGATGATACCAAATTATAGGGCAAAGTGAATTCACCAAAGGCCAGGAAGCAGTTACAGGCTGACCTGGACAGGTTAGATCAATGGGCAGAATGTAACAGGATGCAATTCAACAAAGATAAATATAAGGCACTCCACCTAGGAAGGAGGAATCCCCAGCACACCTACAGGTTCCGGGATGTCCTACTCAGCAGCTCAGAGGCTGAGAGAGATCTTTGAGTCATAGTTGAGTCTAAGATGAACATGAGCCAGCAGTGTAATGAGGCCATTAACAAAGCCACTTGCACCTTGTTGTGTATTAGCAGATGCATGACCGACAGGTGATGCTCCCCCTCTACGCAGCATTGGTCAGGCTTCAGTTGGAGTACTGTACCCAATTTTGAGCACCACACTTCAAGAGGGACACAGAGGATCTGGAGAAGGTTCAGAGGAGGAGGGCCACTTGCATGATTAGTAGACCCTATAAGGAGAGATTAAGAGATCTGGATCTCTTCAGCCTATACAAAAGACAGCTGAGAGGTGACCTTGTAGCTGCTTATAAATTTATCAGGGGATGAAAGCAGGGAATTGAGGATGCGCTGTTTACCAGAGCGCCCCAGGGCGTAACTAGGAATAATGGGTGCAAACTAGTGGAGAATAGATTTAGGTTAGACATTAGGAAGAATTTTTTTACAATAAGGGTGGCCAGAGTCTGGAATGGGCTTTCAGGAGAGGTGGTCCTACCATCAAACAGGCTGGGGTCGTCTGACCTCGGTCCTCTTTCCTGCCAGGGGCAGGGGGACAGACATGATGATCCATTGGGTCCCTTCCGATTCTATAATCTATGAAAAACCACTAGGGTAAGGTGTGGATTCTGAACAAGTCACTTCACCTGGAAATTCAAAAGATTCTGACTTCTGCAGCTGCTGCTCCTGCACATGGTCACTGTACTCTGGCTACAGCAGCTGACCTGTCAGGGGCTCAGGGCTGCTGCCACGGCAGGCTCAGACTGCTACTGTTGCAGCACAGGCTATTTAAGTTGGTGACTTCAACAACCACCACGGCCCAGACTTCTACCAATATAGCGCCCTCTCAAAATCTGCACCTAGGGCAGGTTCTCCCTCCCCCCTCCATCCTTACTGATTATGTGTATTATTGTGTTGGAGTGATGTTGTATCCATGATGGTCCAGGAAATATGAGCACACCAAGGATTTCTGTGTGTCATATATTTTATTGGATCAACTGTATAGCTGGAAGAGATTTGGATAAGCTTTTAGGCACAATGTACCCAAAAGTACCTCCCCTCAAAGGGTACTTTGTTCCCAAAAGCTTGTTTAAATTTCTCTGAACTATACAGTTAGTCCAATAAACAAAATATCAACCACACATGTTCTTGCCTGTTTCTGTTAGGATTTTTGAATACTATTTGCCATGAACAAAGAAAATTTATATTACATAATCTAACAATAGATGGATTTTTCCTAACCTAGGTATCTTAGCAATAATAATAATTTTAGTGACTTAAAAAAAATCTTTTTAGCTCACCTTGACATCGACAGAAAACACAAGGAAGGGCTAGATACTCTGACACAAGTAATAAAAGGTACTGCTAAACATAATACTGAATGTCAGGATAAGGAATGTAAGGTATAAGAAGATTTAGTACTTAGAAAAAATGGTGACATCAAGGTGGGCTGAGGTCATCTGGAATGCAGAAATATCTGTATATGCCAGAAAAAAATCACGAATGTGTCTAGAACAGGTGGAGGGGTGAGTCATGAGACAGAGGTAAGGATTGCTGAAGTTGATTAAACATTTGTAAATCAGAATATCTCAAATGTTTTCCACATTTAAAAACCAAGCCCACTACCAGGATAGTTAGTGCATTGCAAGAATTGGAATGATCCACAGACCACTGTGCAGGCTATGTCTAAGGGGTCTGTGAAAGATAAGCATGATCAAGCAAAAGTATACGAATATCCACACTTATAAGTCAAAAGGATTTGCACCTCCATTCTATTTTGTTATGGGTTCGCAAATGAAAAAAAAAGTTCAAAACTGCTGATCTAATGGAAACAAGTTAAATTAGTCCATTACTATTGGCTAAGATTAAGAAAAAAGCTGAAGTGATTAAATATATTTTACACTGCAGTCTTAAAATCACATTTGAGACTTCTTGTGAATGGATGACTCAAGAAAAAGCTATCATTGCAAATGTAAGACACCATTCTCCCTTTCATGGGAATCATCCATGAGTTAGATTTGTGAATTTTATAGGAGGCATAAGTTGCGGGTGGTCCCCAAAGTAAAATCAATATATGAGAACCCATGAAATCTGATAAAGAGATATGAAGGAATCCAAGTGACGGTCTATGCAGATATATGCTCAGAACTGGCACTCAGGGTAATTCCACTGCTGTAAATTTTCTAAACAAAAAATCTATCTTTCCAAGTCTTGCAATTTTATTAGAAGCCTCATGACTTCTAGTGTTGTTGTTGTTTTTTAAGTTCTGTATTTGTGTTATTTCCTGAGAGTCCTGGCCCTAAATAAAAAGAACAAAGCAAGTTTCTAGCATTTGTGTTTAGGTAAAATGGTTGAAAATTTTAAGTGTACCCTGACAGCTCAAAACTATAACAAACCTATTTTATTTTTTAAAAAACTCATGCAGCATTCCAAAATACAGACAAAATAAATGTCATGATCTTTTTTATTCCAAGAATCATAGAAAAGTAGAGGTAGAAGGGACCTCCAGAAGTCATCTAATCCACCCTTCTGCCTAAGGCAGGATCTTCCCTTTCCAAACCATCCTACATGAATCCATTGTCTAATTGATTAGCAAAATTACACACAGTCAGTCCTGATGCAACACAAAGCATAACACCCCAGCCTACCACAGATAAAGTAGGATGACCATGGTGCTCAATTTTCTGCTGCTGAAAACCATCAACTATCATTAACTAGCCAGACAAATTCCACTGCTGGTGGTGCAATCACACCAATGAAAAAAAATTGTAAGTCCAATATTTTTATTGGGGTGTGTACACACACACACACACACACACACACACACACTCTCTTTACCCACAAGATAATAAATTAGAAGGTAGTAGACTGTATTTTGGAAACATTTATCAGCCATGTGGTCTTGTTCACTACTGAATTATAACACTATATATATAAAGGAAACATATATAAAGGATATTATATATATGTGTGTGTGTGTGTGTGTGTGTGTGTGTGTAGCATATATAAAGGAGAGATTATATACACACATATATACATACAATGCATAAATATATCAAATTGTATATTGGTTTTATATATGCATTCACACACACACACACACACACACACACATATATATATACACATACATACACAGATACACACATATACTCTCCTTTACAGATGCGCTCTCTCACTTTCTCTCTCTTTATATATTTTCTTATCATTCAACAGTGAACAAGACCACATGGCTGACAGATGTTTGCAAAATACAGTCCACTACCTTCCATTTCATTACCTTGTGGGTCTCAAGCTCATAACCAGGTTAAATTTACTTGTGGTGTTTTGTGCAAATAATAAAAGAATGATGTAAAATAAAATAGCCCCTTAATGTAAAAGCCTTGGACTGAGTTTCTTTTTAATAGCTATGATTTGGAGAAACACTGACAAAATGACTACCTATTTAATTTCAGGTAATTATTACCCTCATAGGTAATAACTGATTTTTTAAATTTAATTATTTTATTTTTTTTAGAATGTGATGCATCTGATATAGCTATGTTAAACAGCACTAGTGGCAAAATATTGCTGATCTTTGCATGGTACAGGCTATGTGCTATGCTGGTAGGGGTTACTGTTTAGCCATAGCTGAATGCATTTATAAAATAGATTATAGTGTTTCAGACATTCATATACTGCCACATGCTCCTTTATTCGAAAAATAGTGAATAAAAACATACCCTATAATTATTTATTTGAAATAATGGTCTATTTGGCTATTTCAAGTGGGCATAGAATAATGGATACTACTAGCACATTTCCCTTCAAAGATATTTGCATAGACAGTCAGGAAGAAAAAGTACAGGTGGAAATCTGAGTTCCTCTGGAGGCAATCTTTAACTCCCATTGAGTTCACTGGGTACTAGATTTTACACATTCAACGTTTCAAAGCCCAGTTCAGCTTGGTACCTCAGCTGTCGTACAGGAGACGTGCACAGGTAATTTCCCTTTACCATCACCACCCTTTTGTCATGGCACAGGGACTGGCCAAAATCACAAATTTGTCTCTCATATTAATGGAAATGTCTTTATTGTAGGTAGGTAAACTGACAGGTTCTCACTGTAATTATTATATTATAACTACTAATTGTAATTGATCTATAGCCTTGTGAAATTCTAATCCTAAATCACACACAGTAAACAAACACTGTGGCAATGATGGATCCAAAACACTGAAATTTTCTGAAACATTTCCGAAATGTTTTGGATGCCTCATTTCATTTCAGAGATGTTTCTGAGCCTTCCATTTCTATTCGGATTTTGGATGCCAAAACAGCTGCCGAAATTTCACACAGTTTCTATCAGTGGTATTTATAAAACATTAAACAAATAATGTTTGAGCTATATAACATAAGCTAGGTCGGACATTCAACCTAAAATTTAATTCTATTACTGGTATTTTGGTGGCAGGCAATATAGATTTCATTGCATACACATCTTTTAAATCAAACAAATGTAGTGCTTTCTAATCCTGCAGGGTATCTGAAGCAATTTTAAATGTGATCTTTTGTATATTAGTACCAAGAATAGTCTTTCCATTGTTCAGCTCCTTTATAGCAGGTCTAAGCCTTCAAATGAAGTTGAAATCTTTCAATGCAAATATTTAAATATATTGAATTGTCCCAAACTGCTTACATTAAGGAGCACTCACCATAACGTATTTTCAACTATTTCCAATTATACTTTAAGACTCGGTTTTTAAAAAAGTCAGTATGAATAAACAAGTTTAATTTCAGGGTTGACGTTACTCTTCTCAAGACAAAGAGAGAGAGAGAGAGAGCAATGAAAAGATTTTGAACGGAGGATATTTTAATGTTATTCATATCTCAAGCCAATCTACCAATGGGTTGATTGTTCATTTTTCCACTGGTTAAGGTGGAAATGATGTTCAAACTCCTTGTTAGAAAGATTAAAATATCTAAAGAGCTAAAGTGAATCCATTACAATCAGTTCATTTAATATTGCTTTAAAAACATCATACAGCAGCGTAATGATAGACTTTAATTTATTCCAATTATCTTTTGTTCACTTAGATTTATAGACTGTGGAGCCAATATAATCAGCCAGTGCGCTCTTTAGACTTCTAAGAATATATTTTCATGGGTATTTTATGAGTCAGATTTTTGCAGCCATCCTGCATACTAATTATAAATGTCTATTTTTATGATCAGGACCAGATATTAAGAAACAATTAAGGACAATATCATTGCTTATATTAATCTTCCCTGGCAGAGAGGATGGTTCATGAAATAGTTTATTTTAAGGTAAATACATAAAGCAAGTACTGAAATCCTTTCTGAGTTTTTACAAGCAAATCTCTTGAGGGAATAAGCAAGAGGCAGGCCTCAATGAACAACTCTGAAGGGGTTTGGAACTGGACTGATAATATATTTCATTTCATTTATTTGCCTAATTTAAGGCCAGTGTTGCAATGGGGTGAATGGGGGGGACATCTTTTTTTCCAGCTTGTATGTACTGAAAATAGGGGTAGGAAATTAAAAAAAAGATGTTACATACAGACCCCACCCAATGTCAGTAGGATTTAACTGACACGGTTACAAAAGTCAACAGGTTACTGGTACAATGTACCAGTTGATAGTAGGCTACACATATATTTGCAAGGTTTAAAACATTCAAAATGAACAAAACGTTTCCTTTGAAAACTTTTCTCAACTTTTCTCTTATGTAGCTTTCAGTTCTAAATCATTAGTGTCTTCAATATATTGCACCTGTTAGCTGCAATTGTTCCTAAAGTGGACTTCTGCATTGTTACTAACAGAAACCACAGTCTTAGTAAATCCCTGAAGTCTTTATTTAGTGCATTTAAGGCAACTGATTTTATGAGTAACAAGTAAAAAGTGGCTACGGATGGACTCAGTTTCAGTGGTAAAAAAGTGAGAGTAAAGAGTTCAGCTGATTCTTGGAGGAGGCCCCTCAATCATAATACAAAATACTCTGCGTACTTTGCAGGAGGACTAGTCAAGCCCTACCATTTTTAACAGTATTGTTCTTTCACCCAAACACTACTCTCTGTTTCAGCAGTGAGGCGGCAGAGTGGTAAGATTAGGGAAAGGGATAGTCCCTTGGGACTTGGTCAGGCTGCAAGTTCAAGGTCAGTTGAACTCACCTCTATCTGCTGATAATTCTACTCATCTGGGAACATTTAACTAGGAAACAAGAAGAAAGGGCTGTTGGTGGTGATCTGGGGGACTAAAAATACCCTGGTCAGGGTTAGGAAGTCTGGCAGAGAGTAGTTCTGGGGAGCAGGTGGGTTTTCCCAGCACCAGGGCTACACTCCAAATGTGTCAAGATGTTCAATGTTCAGACTAAACCATTCTTGATATAAATTAGTTCACTTCTTCAGGTCTTAAAATGTCCTTTAACCCCATTCCCTTCTACAAACAGAAAGTATCGGGCAAGGTGTCAGCAGCTAACTAAATCTGAAGGATTCCTTTAGGGCCACAGATGGCTGAAACTTGTTGTAACATCATAACACTGCACTGGACTACTCTTTTGCCTCTTCAATACCATTACAACCCTAGTGTGTTAATTCAATTCAATATAAACTTATAGTCATCTACTTAAACCCATCTGTTGCATGTTATGCCTTCTTTTCCTGTATCTCTGGGCCACACATTGAAAATAATCTCTAAGTCTCAAATTTGGAATTAGTTCTAAAAAAATACAACATACAAATGTTCAGAAAGCAAATCACCCAGCTCTATTCCCATAAAAAGCAGCTGCACCTACTTTAATTCAGCTTTCAGTCAAAGAGGCACTCAAACCGTAAGTTTAAATCACTTCTCCTACCAATTTACTTTTCCAAAAATCCTTAGTTGTAAGGTATGAAGCCCACATCTCTTGAGAGTCTTTTAAATGCTTACAGCTTTAAAAACTACAGCCTAATGCTTGTGGCAGCAAACCCTTGATTCAAGGATGATCTCTATTGCAGATTACTGATGGGTCTTGAGGTGATTTAAGAGTCCAATCCTTGAGCCACAAACCAATCTCCTGAAGTTGCAGGTCTTTCCTCAGGGAAAAATAAACCAATTGGCTAGGATTTCTCTCCTTTTCCTTTCTCCATTCTTTCTCCCCTGCTTTGAGAGCAAGATGCTTTATCTTGAAATGGGATGCTGCTTATTTGGGGTTGTGGTGCCATTAGAGTCAGTCAACAGCCAGCTCTTCCCAGCTCTTGATGTCAGACAGCATCTGTTTTCTTCAGATATGCCTTCACGGTGTCCTTGGAGCATTTCCTCTGACCACCACAAGATCTCAGGCTGTTACTAAACTGGGAATAGAGTACTTGTTTAGGAGGTTGAGAGTTGGGTATCCACACACAATGTCTGATTGAGCAAAGCTGGTGCTAGAGGATCACTGACTCAGTGCTGGTAACATTGGCTTTAGCAAGAATGCTGGCATTTTTGTAGTGATCTTCGTAGTTGATGTGGAGGATTTTCTCGAAGTGTCATTGGTGATACCTCTCAAGGCTCTTGAGGAGATGACTGTAGGTAACTCATGTTTTACATCTGTAGAGGACAGTGGAGATGCTGACTGCATTGTAAACCTGGATCTCACATCTTTCCAGAGATCATGATGAACAAAAACACATTGAAGTAACGTCCCAAACACATTGCGTACCAGATCCTGTGAGGTCAATGAAGGCCATACACACAAGTCCTGATGTTGTTTTGGATGCTTTTTTTGGACCTAGTGGGCAACAACGATCAAGTCAGTTACCCCATTGGATGGTCTGAAACCACACTGAGATTTTAGCAAGACTTCTTCAGTAAGAGGTAGAAGATGGTTCCAGAGGATGAGGGGGAGTATTTTCTCTGCTGTGGAAAGGAGGGAGTTCCCACACACAGATGTATCTCCTTTTTTGAAGATAGTCACAAAGTTGGCAATCCTCAAGTCCCCTAGGATCTCTGTTGTTCCAAATTCATTGAATAAATTCATGAAGTCTCACTATGAGTTCCTCACCACCAGCCTTGTAGATTTTAGTAGAGATGCCATCTGGTCCAGTAGCTTTGTTGTCCTGGTTTCCTTGATGGCATGCCAGACTTATTCTAGGATAGGAGGGTTGGTGAGGGATCCCCTTTCAGGATTTTGGGTGATGGACTTGATGGCGGTATCCTTGGTATCCACTACAGTCGACTCAAGGTTCAGGAGTGCCGTGAAGTGCTTTTTCCATATAGCTTGAATAGATTCACTGTCTTTGAAGACTGTCGAGCTATCCTGCAGTTGCAGCAAGGTAGGACTCTGGGAAGTTGGGCTGCAGATGGCTTTTGTTACCTGAAAAAAGCTACATTCATGTTTATCAGCAAAAGTGGAAGCTCCTTGGCTTTGTCTTCCCACCACTAATTTTTGATTTCTTGGATCCTCCTTTGAACTTCAGCTTTGAGGAGCTGATATGCCTCCTTCTTCTGCTGACATGAAGTGTCATCTTGCCTAGTAGAATGAGCCCTTTTCTTCTGATTGAGGAGGGCTTGGATCTTGGTGTCATTCTCATCAAACCAGTCTTGGTGCTGATAGATGGTATAGCCAATGGATACAGCACAGTCCATATGGATGGAGATTTTAAACCCCCTCCAGAGTTCCTCAGCGTTGTCTTCATTTGTGGCCAGGGCAGAGAGCTTTCCACATAGATGCTGTGAAATCCTTACAGACCTTTGGGTCTTGAGAGTAATTCAGATTGATTTTGGCTGTTTTCAGTGTTTCAAGCAAGCTGGATGTTTATAATGGATTTGACAAGACAGTATCTATCCACAGTAATCTATCCACTGTTGCTGGCTCCTCACATGTCTCATGTGACATGAACATTCATTTGATTACAAGCTGTAAAAATAACATAGTCAAAAAGGCTCCAGTGCTTAGAGTGAGAGTTTTTCCATGTGTTCTTGCATTTGTCACTCTTCCTGAAGATGGTGTTTGTGATGACAAGACTGTGCTCCATGCATTTGTTTAGGAGAAGGATGCTGTTGAATTTGGCTTTCCCTACCTCACCCTTCCCAATGATGCCACTCCAAAGTTCTGGTCATGGCCAAATCTGGTGTTGAAGACACCGAGAAAAATGATCTTCTCCTCCTTGTGAATATTACAGTAGAACTGTTGCTTGACAGCACCATCAGCATCAAGTCTTGGGGCATGTGTGCTGATGACAGTGATTTACAGGTTGTTGCTAAGCTTAAGACAAAGGAACATTAGATGTTTGTTGATGCCCACAGAGAGATGTGTAAATTGACTGATGAGCTGATTCTTGATGGTGAAGCTGATGCTGTGAACACATCTGTCCTGAACTTCCCCTTCCCAAAGACAATGTGGCCTCCACCCACTTCCCTCAGCTGACCCTCATCTGGTTGTCTTGCCCCACTCAGAGCTGCACTGAAGATGATGGCAGTTCTTCTTTCTGGTCATTCATTGTCTTGGTTATCCATCAAGGTGTGAATGTTCTATGTTGCCCAAATCATTGTCATTTTACAATGTTTTTCACTACAGAGAGAGAGTGATTCCACTGCAGTTATCTAGCCAGAAGCAGATATAAGACAGCCTACATTTAGGGCACCTTTTCTAGTCCCTTCCTTATGTAGGCTGAGCACAGGGGATTCTGAATAGGACATCTCAGTCACAGAAGTAGCTGCCAAATTGCACCTGTCTCAACCCAGGTGGAAGACAACCATTAGGCTACTACTGCCTGCATGCAGGGCTTTTGGAAGTTGGTACAGGACAGTATGTTGTTTCCTGTGGTAGAAGCCTGTGTGTGACTTTGTATAACATGAAAATGCTGATGCATAGGAACAGCAACCACACAATCTTAACAAGGCAGACATCTGAGCCCAGTGACAAGGGAGAACCCTAGATGACAGGAGACCTCCATCTTGCTGCAACCTTCTTCCATCCTTACAGCTGTTGAGATCCTGACATCATCTTCCACCTGATCCGTCACTGAGGACTTGTGGTTGGACAATGGTTTTTCTGGAACCTCCACACAGGCCTGTTCACCATGGGTGACCCTGCCAGGACTGGAAGACTCCGGGGCAACACAGCTGTGAGGATCACTGGGACACATAAGCTTCCCCACCACTACTAGGCCTTGGTCCATGGAGGGGAAAGCTTATATAGTTGAATGACGGAAGTATGGTTCCCAATGGGAAAATCTTGCATAATTCATTCCTGACAATGCTTGCAAGACTTAACATATGGCAAATATAGTAAATGGGTACATATGACACTTCATTTTATATGACATGTTTGAAGCCATGCATTTCTCTCTTTTAAATGCAAGATTAAAACAGAAACATACCAAAGTAGATCAAATATGTAGTTCCATCAAACCTTATCTCATTCAAACTAAAATAAAATCTTACCTATATTCATATTCACTATATTATTACCATTGACCATTTAAGTTTTTCCTAAATATGAAAAGGAGCAGGAGCCAATAGCCCAGGATAGCTATCTCTCACCCTCATCTGAATGTTTTCACACTATATTTATTTTACCTAGACACAAACAACTATACATGTAAACCTTTATACATTTAAAATGTTATCCTATGTCCCGAGATAAATTAATTAGAACACATAGTAGATGATATTTATCAAACCAACATATGCAACATTTTAGATTTACAATCTAATTTAGTTTGCTTAAGAAATGTCTCTTTCTAACCAAACTTACAGGGCTCTTGTACATGTGATGCCATTACCATGTAGACATGATAAAAATGTCACTGTGTGTGGCTTAATGGTATCACATTGTACATGTGCAGGAGTTTTTGGGTTTAAAATGAGTTTACATTCTGATGTAGTTTAGTTTGCAACAATGTGTTGCAGATCTTAGCTCGCCCCCCGGCCCCCAGAGGCAGGCTCTGCAGAAAAAAAGGATTGGGTCCCTCACTTCTGCTTTCAGCAGGTACCTGCTGGTACCTTCAGGTACCTGCTGAAGGCAAAAGTGGCAAGGGGCCAAATCCCCTTTTTTTCCCCCCCAGCAGAACCTGCCCGCCTCTTCTGTGGCTACAGGGTGAGCTGCCAGTGGGCTGAGAGGACCCTGAGCTGCAGGGGTCGCCAATCCTTCCCTCTATGGCAGCAGCATCCCCAGGGGCCACCTGGGCAGGCTGGTAGCAGTCCAGGTGCTGCCCCAGCTTGGGATCAGGGAAGACTGAGATGGGGCCAGGTGCTGTCTCCAAGCTGCGGCAGCACCTAGTCCACCAGCAGCCTGCCCAGGTGGCCCCAGGGGGGTCCGCCACCATGGAGGGAAGGACCGTGTCCCCCAACAGCTCAGGGGCTGCTTAGCCTACTGACAGCTTACTCCCCAGCCACAGGCAGGCTCCGCTGGGGAAAAAAAAAAAAGAATTTGGCCCCTTACCACAATGGTGACGGAAACCCCTACATTGAAATGGTGGGTTTCAATTAAAAACCCTCCATTTCAATTTAGGGGACATAAAATGCAACCCTAAGGACTAAACCCCCTTCACGTGTACAAGTATTCACAGTCATGTAATATAAGTTTTGTCCTGGACATCAATTTGGTAAGCCATGCACATTCTGTAATCTGCTTGCTTCATCACTGAAAGAATTTAGTGTTCAGCTGACAAATGTGCATAACTACTGAAGGCTTTCATTATGATTGAAGAGTCTGCTCCTACATGGTCAGGAGGGACTGATTCTAACAAAGAGCAAAGAGGAATGTCTCAACAGTTAACTATCTAAACTAAATCAGCTACCAAGGTTATTTCCCTTGTAGCTGTCTATTGCTACTCAGGCTCATAAAATGTTCTCCTGGCTGCTTAATACACTAAAGGATAATAAGCTGGAAGTTTGATGTTTGTTGCCTAACATTCTTAACACACTCCTGCTGTTATTGAGTATTTTCATTGCTGACTGATGACAGGTTAGATTTAATAGACAGTCTTTCCATACCTCTACTAATTTGATGGATTTCTCTGGTGCGGTTAATTTAAAGCCTTCCCTGAAACATCATTCACATAGTTCATTTTTATTTAAACAAAACCCCAATGTACTTGAAGACAAGACGCATTCAACAAATTCCTTAATGAAGGGACACCTTTAAGTGGATAGCTCTAGAAAAATAAGTAAAAGAAAGTATAAAAAGAGGCAGTTTGTTTGCATAATTGTTTGTATATTACAAGTATTTAGACAAGTATGCAGTTAGAGGTTGGTACATTTTTAGCAATAATAAGCTAATGTTCTTTTCAGTGTCAAATACATTTTCTTAGTTGCTAAAAATGGTACCTATTTGACCAGAGTTAAGATTTGTCATAATGGAATTAATAGTGGAAGAATTTGATTATAAACTTGCATGATTGATAATGACATTTTTTATCTGAAAAAATATGGAAGGAAGGAGGCAAATAATGAACTACTTTGTTGCTTAATGGAAAAAAAACCCCACTTTCAACCCTATTTGTTGACTTGAAACTTAGTATTGCTTATATCACTCTTCTAGAAGTTTGAAAATAAATATTTTCTTCCTTATTGGATTACTTTTTTTTCCCTAAGTTTGTTGATGTTTTTCTATTTGGATACACGTATGTATGCTTCCAATGGAGCACATACCAATTAAACTCTGGTGAATTAATTTCATTAGTTATGTACAAAAATCAATGGTGTCTGCATGGGAAAAAAATATTGCAGGTCCTTTCTAAGCAGTAACCATTTTATTTTGGTCTGCTTCCTGGCATGAGAATAAATTAAACAAATAAAATACCATAAAATTTACAAAGCCTAAAATACAATCCTTACTTTGTTTATTTTATGTTGCATTCTTCCTATTTAATTCTTTCATTTCTTATCTCAGTTTTAAATTTATTTTTCTGTGCATTTTCTTTAATTTGATATTTTAGTACACTTTCTCCCTCTACTTAAAAAAAACCCGCTTTGATTGGGTCATTTTGGCCTTTCTCTTAACAATTGTTCTTTCTTTTTTTTTATCTCTACACTTATTTAGATCTTTTTTCCTTATTTTCTATGTGAAGATGAATACACGTAACTGTCAACTGTTGTCCTTATTTTCTATAGATCTGATTGTGAAACCACTTCATGAAGAATGCTATAAAATTTGTGCTATTGTATTAGGAGTTATACTGATACTAATTTTTTACACAAAGGCAATATCCCTTTAAATACACATCTGCCTAAATAGCGCAGAACTGTTTTTAATAAAAACAAGATTGTACCAAGTTCATTATCTCTAATATCTACTACATACTTAATCTAGCAGCATTTATTGTAACGCTGACTGATGACAGTTACCATATTTTCTCCCAATGTTTTTCCAAAAAACAGCTGCTAAAAATCACAGTGGCCATTTTATGTGAGATAAACAGTAGATGCAGGTTCTACCCCAGTGGCTCTCACTTTCTTAGATACAAAGCATCCTGGATAGACTTGAGGCACCCCGTGGAAAAGCTAGCTCTTTGTGTTCACTCTTTTTTGACTACAGAAAGATAATAAAGTAATTCTTCTGTTGCAAGGAACTCAAAGACCACAACTATGGACTTCTATTTTAAATGTCTAGGTTTAGCTTGTGAATCAAACACCAAACAGTATAGCACTGTATAGCACTTTATTGCACCCCTAAAAAGATTCTCAAGGCACCTAAGGACGCCCTGGCACCCGGGTTGAGAATCAGTGTTCTACAGGCTACTTCATTCTGCCTTTCAAAAACAAGGTACTATCTAAATTAATTCTGGGGTGTGTTTTAAGGGAGAAAATATACTATTTTGGCCATGTTGTTCACTGGTAGTTGTCCCTTGGGCTACCAAAATCTCACATAATGGTTTTTGCTTTTACATTGCTAAAAGAAAACATATTTAGCAAAACAGTTCCCAACAAGAATCATTAAAATATTGCTCAGGAAAACAATTAAATTAATCAGCCCAACACACCACTGCAGATCACTGCCAGGACTCTCCTCTCAGAGTTGCCCTGGATTATGGATTAAGATTTTATGGGCAGCTGTCCAGGTTAGAACCACTGCCTGTGCATGTCAAAAATGACAAAATTCAAAAGAATGAGTCCCCCAAGGGAATTACTACAGAAATAAACAATCACACCCCATTTATGATGGAGTAGTTCTTTACTTGATTGCCATTTTAAAGGTAATAGCCAGCATTGTTGCAGTGCACAACTATTTCAGATTTAACACCTCCGGTTTAATGAAAATAAGGACTGCTTGCACACTAATTCAGGGCTACGGTGCATACTCGTCTGTTTAATTAAAAGAAATATATGCATAGTAATTGTAGTCAGAATCACAATTTATTATTCAAATACACTAATTTGCATTTCCCTATATGTTTTCGTTTACATACGGCTGCCTGACAATTTACTTGTTAGCTAGGAATTATGCCAAAAATTAAGCATTTTACCTTTCAATGCAAGAGCATCCTCAGGAGAATGGCAAGGTTGCTTTCTATTTTCAAAGGACTGGATTTATCAATGGTATCAAAGCATTTTTAGTTTTGTAAATGTTAACAAAACTCATTCATAATTCAGATGTTGGCAAGTACTCCTAATGAGAACTGTTGATTTTCATATATATAAAGAGAAAACTATTGCTAAATTTGTAAATTTAATTTATGGGGGAGAAACTGTGATTTGAGATTTTAAGAGCAGTTTCCTTTAGAGTGAAAAAGCATGGCTTATAAATAAAAAAGATAACCTTAATTAACACAGTTCTGTGGAAATTTCAAAAATCTTTGAGAATCAGACTACTAAACAGGTGAATTGTTTGCAGCTTATGCAATAATAAAAGCAAAGAAACATTCCTTGGGCATACAGAATTCCCCCATAATATTTAAAGAAATGGTAGGGATCCATGAATATGAACTTCTTATCTGCAATAAACTGCAGCAGCAGTGACTGCTGTTAAAAAATACGAAAGTATTTGCCTTTTCAACACACCTGCAAATATAAGGAAGGACAAATGTTTTAGCATTAAAACTGACTAATATTTTTACATATACTATTGCTTACAGCATTTGGTAATGATTCAGCTCTTTCCTCTAGGCATGGGTAGAAAGGAATGATTGGCAATATATTAGGAACAGGACAGAGAGATTCTTTCTTGTATTCAAATATTGCTCTCCTTTCCTCAAAAATCTCTCTTTCTTCTCTCTGTGACCTACATCTTTCTAAATCCAGTTGGCACTTTCTTTCATAACTGGTATACTTCTATCACAGGGAAAGCTTGTATATTTGCTGAAACAAATAGGCAGGGTTCATGGAATTTATATGGTCTACTGATTTGCTGGTAGATTATTACATATTACATTCATTGAGAGAAAAATCCAAGGCCCATGAAATTAACCACCTCTATTGATTCAGAGTGTAAGAAGTTCATACTGAAACATCTTAAGCTAGAAATAGATGTCACCAAATGAAGTGGTAATGTGTCACAGCACAACTTATCTGCTTCACTAGGCAAAACACATAACACCCTTTGTCTTGCCTTTGGTGGTATGGGACAAGAGTCAATATGATTTTCCCTCTTTCCAAACTGAGCTAAACTGAGTCTCTGGTGATAAGCAGAGATGGTCTGACTGAGTGGGAAAAGAGGGACTTTTCTGCACCCAGCTGGACCCAGGGCATACGTCTGACTGACAGGAAAATGGGGATTTTCCCCTACCCATGCCCCAAGCCTGGCTTCACAGGGACAAGCCCTTACCACTCAACCAGACCTCCTTTTCCAGGATCATGTAGGAGTGGATCTGGCTGAGAGGGATTCCCCAATTTCCCTACTCATTGCTTCAGGTGCCTCTCTGCAAGTTGAGAAAGCAGGCAGGTGCTCTGGGGGCTTGAATTAGGTTTACATAAAAGTGCCAAAAAGCTCTGCTGAAGTGTCAAATGTATACAGATGCTACGGGTCAAACTAAGGCGCTGCTTGTTTTAGTAAAGTGTGTGGGGAGGTTGCTTTTTTTTTTTAACTTCTGAATGCAGTCTATATGTTTAAAATGATTTTGTCATGAAGAGGCAGCAAGAAACTCACTATACAGATTAATTTATGAGAGTTAAAACACATGAATTTGTGAGTGTTTAATGAAGAAAAACAATCATACATCATGGTGAGGGACAGAAGTTACAGATAAACTGGTTTAAGTAATGATCAGAAACCAGTTTAAATCTGGTGAGACCCCAGCTGGAGTACTGTGTCCAGTTCTGGTCACCACACTTCAAAAAAGATGTGGAGAAACTTGAAAGGGTCTAGAGAAGGGCCACAAGAATGATTAAGGACCTGGAGGACAAACCTTATGAGGAAAGACTAAGGGATCAGTGACTGTTAGCCTGGGGAAAAGAAGACTGAGGGGAGACTTGGTGGCCATCTTTAATTATATAAAGAGTGAATATCAGGAGCTGGGAGAAAAACTGTTCACTATGGCACCCCAGGGGAGGCCAAGGAGCAATGGCATAAACTGTTAGAGGATGGTTTCAGGTTGGATGTAAGGAAGAACTTCGTTGCAGTAACGGTGATCAGAATCTGGAATAGACTTCCACAGGAGTGGTGCAGTCCCCAACCTTGGAAGTCTTCAAGAGGAGACTGGACAGACACCTTGCTAGGATCATTTAAACTCAGCAGTATTCCTGCCCAGAGCAGCAGGGTAGGACTTGATGTTCTTTTGAGGTTCCTTCCAGCCCTTAATTTCTATAATTTTATGTAAAGAAACAGAGATTCAGTGAACTTAAATCACTTTTAAAATCTCCAAAACGGGTTTAAGATGAATCTGGTTTGGTTGGATGTAGTATCAGATTGAACTGATTTAAGTCAAACCAGTTTATAGAACTTCTGTCCCAGACCCCTTTCTGGTTCAAGTTAATTCACAGTTCCCCAGGATGCTTTGCAGCCCTGGGCTTTGCTGTCTGCATCAAGGGGAGCCATAGCCAGACACTGGCCAGGCTGGCAGGCTGAGGCAGAGGAGAGACAAGGGGGCTTAACCCGCTCCACCTGCATGGGACCCCAGCTGGAGTCTGTCTAGCAGGGATAAAGCAGTCCCTGCCTGCCTCTTCCTCTGCTTCCTGCTCAAGCTGAGGGGTGGGGGGCATGGCATGGCAAGATAACAGCCAGGCCAACACACTGAAGCACATGGGGGGGAAGGGGGTTTAAACTCTGCACCCACCCCTCTACCTCAGAGTGTTGACATGACCCCCTCTTCTCTCCCCTCTGCCTTAGCATGATGTCCTGCCTGGCATTTGGCCATGCTGCCCACTCCTCCACTCAAGCAGAGAGCAGAGGAAAAGTTGGGCAGACACTAGCCAGGGTCCTGTGCGGGTGGGGGGCGGTGTTTAAACCCCTCCCTGGTTCCAGACCCCAGCCAGGGTTTGCCTTGGGGGAGGGGGGGAACCCATACCATGCTTTTTCCCCCCACCCCCTGCTTGAGGGGGTGAGAGGGCAGCCCTTGCTGGGGTTTCTCCCTCACTTGAGCAGAAAGCGGGGCCTGGGGCTGGTATGCTGAGGCAGGGAGAGACAGGGTTTAAACCCCACTCCCTTCCTACCTGAGCATGGGAGCCCTGAGCTGGGGTGTGGCCATGCCCCCTGCTCCACTAGAGTGAATATCTGGAGGGGGGTAAAAGCCTGGTGGGTGCTGCCCCCCAAGGTAAACTCCAGCTGGGGTTTAGGGTCAGAGAGGGTGTTTGAACCCTCTCCCTCCCCACCTCAGCCTGTGAGTCCCTGGCTGGGGTGTGACCACACACCCCACTCTCCATCCAAGGTCGGGGGGAGGCGGGGCAAAAAACTGGCAGGGACTGTGCCTCCTCTTAAGCAGGGAGCAGAGGACAGAAGCCTGGCAGGGGCTTCCCCCCTAGCAGATAGAGGCTGGGGTCCTGAGCATGCCTAGGTTTAAAACCCCCTCTCTCACCATGCTGGGATCCGGCCAGGTACCCTGATCTCTACTCAAGCTGAGGGGCAAAAGCCTGGCAGGGGCTGCCTCCTGTCAGACCTCAGCTGGGGTCCCATGCAGGAGTGGGAGGGTTCATGCCCCCTCCCTCCCTGCCTCAGTGTGAGAGCAGTGGGCAGAGGCTGGACCACACTCCCTGCTCCCTGCAGGGTGGGCAAAAGCTGGGTCTGGGCCCAGCCAGTGACCCCTGCAGGCCAAGGAAATTCCCCACCCCCATCTCAGCCTGGTGGTCTGAACTAGGAATGGGGAGCAGGGGATATGCCTGGCAGGGGTGTCCCCCGCCACAACAGACTCAGGCTGGGGTCCCATATGAGCCAGGGAGGAAGTTTAAAGCCTCCCTGGCCTCAGCATGCTGACCCCAGGTTGGAGCCTGGCCACACCCCCTCCACTTGAGCACGGATGGGGAGAGAGCCTTTGAGGCTTCCTCTCCTCCCTTTCCTTTCTCAGTGGCTGGGAGGTGTGCTCCAGAGCATCCTAGGTTGTGGTCTGAGCCACTGCAGGCATGTGGCTGCATTTCTGGAAGCAGACATGAATGTCTGTTCACTTACTTCTTAGTTCAATCTACACAGCTTAGACTAACCTGCAAAGACTGAATTGATTCAGCTTCTGGCTTTTTGACTGTCTGTACTTAGCTCATGTATTCAACAATACCAAAAAAGATGATCACCAGCTACCAAGACATGAAAGACCAAATTCTATATGATTAATGCCATTTTGGGATATGTGAACAATGCATGCATGTTACTAAACCAAAATCCAGGCTTCCCACATATAGGGGAGCATCCAAACTTCACAAACTTCAACACTTAAAAATACAGGCAATCTCATGCTTATTTCAGATATGGAATATCTTGTCCAGATATTGATATCAATGGAGGTTTCCAACACATGCCAAGATTAGGCAGAAAACTCTAGTCTGTGAACAAAGTACAAAAAAACCAGTTCTTAACAGAAAGCTCTAATTGAAACTGCCCCACAGAGTAAAATGTTATAACATGGACCTGGTTGTTTAGTGTTTGTTTGTTTTTTGTTTTCCCATACAATATATATTTTAGGTAGTATATCATGGTTCCATTGCAAGTTAATTACAAAAATATTATGGCTCAGATGAAACTTACCTCATATGGGTAATGATGAGGGTTGTACTAGGAATGAAAAAGTCATCCACTCTATCAAACTGCCTTCCCACTGGCTGTGTATGGATTGTGTGGTGAGAAACACTCCCACTGGCCTGTGTTATTACCTATATGACGTAGAACAATATTACATGTTTTAGTTAGTCATTCTTTATTGAAAATTAGACCAAATAAATAACATATGATCAACATAATAAGCTGTTTTACAAACACCCACTTTGTCTAGTTCCACCCACAGGAATGCTAGTGCATTTAAGGTGCAAAACCAAATTTAATAAAATGGAATAGTAGGCAATGAAAACCTTGACTTTTCACTGTATGCTTGTTTGTAATATTCCTCAGGCCCTTATGCATCTAACTGACAGTCTTCTAGCATTCTGCCTGGTTATTTTAGGTCTATACTTTGCACTTTGGATGATCTACAACATATGCAAGTTCTAGAAAAAAGTTTGTAGAGGGGAGGAAGTAGAAGGGACTATTTGTATTTTAATCCCAATTTCTGAGTGGTTAGGATGCCTACCAAGGAAGACAGAAACCTGGGGCCAAGGCCTTCTTAACCCAGCAGTAGTTTGTACCTGTATCTTACTTCCCAGCACTGTGATCTAATTGGGTCCCCGGTCCCCAGTCTGGGGAAGGTGTAATGAAAGCTACAGCATGACTTCTCCCAATCATGGGAGGACTCAAACTTTAAAAAATGCCCTCCCACCCCCCCAATCACCATAATGGAGTTCCCAGTCTGTGGAAGGCACAGGGAGAGCTGATGCTTGATTCCTGTTACTGAGAAAAGTCAAGCAGAAATGTAAGCCCTTCATTCTGGCATGAAAAACTTGCGTAGGGGAGAACTTCCAGGTTTCAAAGCCAAATTCTCTCAGGTCTGGGGCTTGTTTCTTCTGTGAGTGTATATAAGGCACTTACACAGTTAAAATAATGCCATTTAGATGCTCAAAGAGAAATCAAATTCCACCTTACCTGTTTAGACTATGAAGACTATGGAGTAAAATTGACTGGTATTGCCAATCCCAGAGAATCGCTGTATGTCTGATCCCAAGTCTTTGATAATTACTTACTTTTTTCTTTTTTTAAACTTTAGTAGGGTTTTGGGCCTCTCTAGGGTGAGTCCTTAATTATGCATCTAAATTAAAAGTCCTAATTTGGACAAAAATCCACCCAGTAGTTCTCATAAAAACTACATCATTCATTTGGTACCTAAACAAGTGAGTTTTTGTTTAAGCTCATACTTAAAAAATCTTGGTCTTAACATTCACATAGAAAAGGAAGGATAGATGGGAGAAGATTCTATGCAGCACAGAAAAAAAGGCAAAATAGAAAAGGTATCCTGAAATTGTGACACAAAACTATCAGGTAAAGAAGGAAATTGTCCCAGGGCCCTGATGTGAGGTGAAATGTAGCACAAAGGAAAATAAGGAAAGAAATGAAAATGTACTTTTGAAATATTTCTAAATGTTCCCCACTGACTGTACATCTGTTTGTCCATGCTTGAAGGCACTATAAAAGTGAAGGTTTTTATGGTTTTATTTCCAGAAAAATGCAAGTGTTAGGAATCTTTCAGCTTGCTTAACTCTGCATAAAACCAGTACAGTTTGAGTGAAATGCAATCTAATTATCCAGCATGTTTAAAATCCACTGAATGTTCCAGTCAAACACAAAGCCACAATCAGTAGCAACATAGTTAAAAAAATAGGTAATTAGAAAACATGATGTTCTTTTCTCCTGTAGCAAATCCCCATTATCAGTGCCATAGTATCCCCTTGTTTGAAATAAAACTGATGAAAATAATCAACTTTACTGAAGAAGTTCACAGGTTATCTAAATAATTCTCAGGTAGTTCACTTCACTACTGCTATCAAAATAATTAAGATTATGTTTTAAGGACAAAATGATGAAATTAAGCAGAGTTTCAGTTTGTTATAGCACTATCATTTAATTGTTTTGGAACTACCATATTTCATGGTGCACAGG
This sequence comes from Crocodylus siamensis, assembly GCF_052110815.1. Lineage (NCBI taxonomy): Eukaryota > Metazoa > Chordata > Crocodylia > Crocodylidae > Crocodylus > Crocodylus siamensis. The sequence continues at coordinate 85,414,046 of NC_143396.1, read as the reverse complement.
TCAACGCGGTGTATAAGTTGACCATATTTTTCTGATCCAAAAAGTTAGGAATTTTGTAGATCCAGTGTATAAGTTAACCTTACTTTCTGGATCAGATATATGGGGTTGACTTATACTGGCCCCTGTGCACCCTTATTGTAGGCTGAGCACCTTGGGGTAGACATGTGCTACAGTGCCACTCACAGGGGATACGGCCAGGCTTTGCACTCGGCTGGCATGGCTCATGCAGCATTGCTTGCAGGGGACGGGGTCATCCCAGCTGACCACTGATCCTGGCCCCATCCCCTGTGAGCAGTGCTGCCTGGGCTGCACCAGCCAAGTGCCAAGCCTGGTCCCATCCCCTGTGAGTGGTACCAGGTTCAGCACTCAGTTAACATGGCCCCATCTCCTGTGAGCATACTACGGGGACATCACTTGGCTGGATGCTGAGCCCAGCCCATCACCTGCAAGTGGCACTGCCTCAGTCATGTCAGCCAAGCGCTGAGCCCAGCATTGCTCACAGGGGATGGAGCCGGGCTCAGTACTTGGCTGGCGAGGCTCTGGCAGCACTGCTCGCAGGGGATAGGGCCAGATTCAACCCCCAGCTGAGCAGCATCCCCAAAGTGATGGCAAGGCCTGCAAGCCATGCTCAAGCTGGGTTTGAGCCCTATGGCCTTCAGTGACAGGGATGCTGTCGATAGGTGAAGAAGGTTGGGTCAGGGCCAGGCTGGGGCTCAGCTGGAACTGGGGCTGGGCTGGGGCATCACTAGGGTTGGTGGGGGAGGTTAAAAGTATTGATACAGTGTATAAGTTGAGACTGAATTTTAAGAGATAAAACTTGGGCTTCAAAACTCAATGTATACACTGTAAAATACGGTAGATATTTAATGTAACTTAAAACCTTTTTGTATCTATTCAATGAAGAAGTATTACCAGGGAAACAGTAATTCGAGTATACAGTGAAAATCATCACTGCCAACACAATTTTTGTTATAGCATCTATTTATTTTTTTTAGCTAAAAAGTACATATTTTAGCATTATTGTTCTGCTTCTGAAGATGGTTTGATATTAAATTCTGTATATTATTAAATGATCTTTAAGGAGTGGTGAGCCTGCTAAATTCTGGGTGTCTGCTCAGTATTTACTGGTCTTGTGATGTTGGCAAGTATTTTCTTTGTATACAGTGAGTTAATCAAGGCACTAATTCAGAGAAGAATCCTTATGCAGGACATTAAGTACATGCTTAAGTGCTATCTTGAATAGGAACAGATGAAGATAAAGGTTGCATTGCTTTCTTAACTCAGGGCCCAAATTTATAAACTAGGTATTTGAAACTAGATTTCTGTAAGGTGATATGACAGTATATGAATCAGAAACTTATTCTTTGATATTAACTTGATTATTTGCACTTCTACAACATTCAGATAAATATACTCACCTGCAGGGTTGGTGAATTCTTTTCCATACTTCCCCAGCTGAGCACCCATACCTGATCATGTGATTTATCATAGTGCAGTTTCACTGGTACTGGGTCTGTACTTACTGCCTATAGCGTACAGAAAAGTGAAACAGTCAGTGTCTGGTTTTGAAAGAGAATAGTAATGTATAACATTGAATAAAAAATTATGACTGGATGAGGTCTTCCAGATACATTAAGAATATTTAAAAATTAAGCTGTCAGTTTCTGAGGCAGCCTTCTGAGTAATTACTGTATTTCTACTTAAAGAATTATATCTGTGTTCATTATTTACACAATGTGACACAGATATATGCTCATTCAACACTTAATTAAATTGCATGCCATTCTGAAGCTATTAGGAATCAGGAAACAAAATTAGTAAATTAGCCAAACATTTACTTATCTTTCTTACCATATTTTACATGCCTTAACATATATGAGTAAGATTTTTATTGCCCATGAACTGAAGATGCAAAAGGAATTCTGATCATCAGTTTTTATAAAAGTTGCCATTTCTTCTCATCTGTAGATAAGTGTGATTGTGAAATTTATGTAAACATTTAAAAGCTTAAATGAGCAAAACATGTTTCATAGATTCATAGACTGTAAGGAGCTGGAAGGGACCTTGCAAGATCATTGGGTCCAGCTCCCCTGTATTAAGCAGGAAAGACAACTAGAGTCAGGTGACCCCAGCGAGGTGACCGTCCAGTCTCCTCTTGAAGATTGCCGGGGTAGGTGATTGCACCACCCATAAGCTGTTTGCTCCATCTCACTGTTTCCTAGGTTCAGTGTTTAAATGATTGTCATCAACTATAAGAAATTAAATGTATATAATACTGCGCATATAGCAGGTATTTTATTAGATAGTTAAAATTTGTTAGTTAACATCTCTTAATGTGTTTATGACTCGTATTTAATTTACAAAATCAAAAGAGACTACCGCAGCGAAGTTACTTAATTTTCCCTAAATGTACACTTCTACCACAGATCAATACCATTTTTGTTTTTAAATTCATTGAAGTAATTTCTTCCTAGAAAATTAAACCATTCACTACATCTCACCCAGCACTTAGCAACAGTTACAATAAAGGACACAATAATCCCAAGGCAATAGTTTCCATCTTTCTGCTGGAGTCAAGGTAAAAAGCTTCCTCCCTGTAAGGCAAAGCCAAGGGTGTGTAAAAGCAATCCTGGTTTAGAATCTAGTTCCACAATTGGCAGCACCAAGTTTTCCTTTGATAAGTAGTATTATATGCCATATTGTTATGGAAGGTCAGAAGAGGTTTAGGACCAGATTCCACTTATTAAGCACTGAAATGACACTTAGGCCATGTAAAGACATTACAGTTTTACTGGTTTAAGTGATTGGAAACTGATCTATACCCATAACAGAAGTTCAATAAACAGGTTGATTTTAAAATGGCAGAATCTGGTCCAAAATTTGTACCCCGTCTTCCCCACACCAAAGGGCAAATGTGTATTCTGTTCACTACCAATCTAAAGTACGCTGCTTACAGAAAAACATACAACATGGGTCAATTTTTCCAGGGCTTTTTGAATGTCTGAACATAGCCATAGATTTCATAGACATTTGGACTGGAAGGGACCCCGGAGGATCATCAAATCCAGCCCCCTACCCCAGGGGCAGGAAGTCAGCTGGGATAATAGGATCCCAGCAAGATAAGCATCCAAGTGTGTCTTAAAGGCATTCGAAGTGGGTGCTTGAACTGCCTCCAGCGGCAGTTTATTCCAAACTTTGGGGGCTCAGACAGTGAAGAATTTCTTTCTTATGTCCAGCCTGAATCAGTCACAGTGGAGTTTGTGACTGTTCGATCGTGTCATCCCCTGGGGGGCTCTGGTGAACAGACGTTTCCCCAGATCCTGATGAGCACCCCTGATAAATTTATAGGTAGCCACCAGATCACCCCTGAGCCTGCGCTTTTCCAGGCTGAAGAGTCCCATGGCTCTCAGCCTCTCATCACAAGATCTGTTTTCCTGACCTCTGATCATGCGTGTGGCTCTCCTCTGCACCCTCTCAAGCTTCTCCACATCTTTTTTGAATTGTGGAGCCCAAAACTGGATGCAGTACTCCAGGTGCGGCCTCACCAAGGCCAATTACAACAGGAGAATGACGTCATTGGGCTCATGTATATTACCATTCCACAAATGTACCGTAATCCATAAATGTATTGGCAGATTCAGGATCAGCTTAGATTACATGACAACTAAATTAGAACTGTTCACATTTCATTAATAACATATCCAAATAATTGATTACTTAAATGTTTACAAGGCTAGAAAGAGAACTTGGGTGTAAAGAAAGAATAGCTCTTTCCCTCAACAGTTAATATAATTCTGATATATTAATGTGGAGTATATATAAGAATTTTTGTTCAAAATTTTGAAGGTTTGTGATCAAATTCTAATGTCACAGAGGTTAGCTCAGTATAACACAAATGAATCCTGTGCCTCTTAGCACTAATATTTTTTCAGGCATTTGAATATACTTCTTTACTACTTGGAAATTACTTGTTAACACAACTGTATACCTATGAGCAGAGGTAGAAATCTGTGTGATAGTTAAGTGGGGAGGAAAGCATGTTTGATTAGAATTGAAAGGACAATTTTATATTTTGGGTGAGATAAAACAACAGTGGGAAAAAAAACCAACAACAGGGAAGATTACTTTTCTATTTTGGTCCTTAAAGTAGAAAACAAATGTGTGGATCATTGTATCTTGATTTCACATTTCGGAATTGTAAAGCACAGCTTGTTTATCAGTTTGTCAGGGAGAGTACCAGCTGGCTAATTAAGTGAATCTAATTTAAACTAATGATGTAGACCCTCAAGATAACATACTAATGGCTGGCTGAGACTGCCGATGATACTTAACTGTACTCCTGAGGTGTTACAACATGACACTGCTTCAGCTTAGTAGAACTTGCTTTTCTTTTTGAACATAGACTATGGGACCAAGTTGTTTATTAGCAATATTTTAAAGCAGCAAGATAACCCCTGAAAAAGGTCATTCACACTTTATAATTTTTTTTTCCGTAAGTTAAGTGATTTCCCATCTAAAACAATATCTAGACTAGTGTGCTGTTTACTTCACTTCCCTGTCTTAAATTTCCATGAAGCTGCTTCACTCCAAAAGTCTGAATAGCTAATACCTATGTTTACACAAGAATGCTTCCTATTTGGTGATTCCCCAAGTTTCCAGTCCTGCTTAGGAGCTCACTTAACAGACCACAGGACAGAGACAAAACAGTTGCTGTTATAAAATACTTTGAAGGCAAGGCCTATTATCCTGTACATATACATGCATGAGTATTGTCCCACTGAAGTCAAAGGACCTGCCCACACTTAAAATTACATATACACAATCTGCATTATTGGGATCTAATTTATTTGTAACTCAGAATGTCCAGTGTAGGACTCTCTTAATCTGGTAAGAGCTATATCATCTTATTCTTATATATGTACATCAACGGTTTTGTCTTCATTGCTTATTTTTATCAGACAAATAAATTGAGGTGTCCAGAAAATTTATTTAAAAAAAAAATAGCAAAATGTGGAAAATAAACACATGAAGCAAACTAATAATAGATTCATCATAGTGAAGGGGAGGGGGAAGAGAAAACCCCCCAAAATACTTCAGCATAAAAGTCTGCCTAAAAGCTAAAAAAAGGGTTTTTAGATGGCTTATTAAAGTTTCCTTATTATAGAAACTTGATAGCTTTTCATTATGGAATCCACTACTCCCTCAAAATTTCAAGCAAGATTTTTTTCACATTAGATCCTGACCAGACCACTTCTCTCTGCCTAGCACTAATCTTAATTTTTGCCAAGTATAGATACATTTTTCCTTGAAAAAAAGAGTTTAAATTATGTGAAACGTATGAATAATCATTTCAATATGGAACTAACATATTACCAGAGAAAAGGAGCATATTTTAGGAAGTATGGCCTTTAGAAAGTGCATCTCCAACAATGTTTGTATTTGACCTTAATGACAGTGGAAACAATCAGTTAGGACTATGCTTTGGTTTACAAACAAATTACTATGTAGTTCTCAACAGCCTTTGATTTCTTGCACATGGCTAGGATAGGAAATTGGACTAATATAACTAACAATTCAGTTCTGACTTTCAGGTGGGAAAAATCCTGATGTTGTGAGAGGAGGGGAAGAGGTAGGGAAGCTTTTTATAGATTACTGGCATATTCTTGAATGGTTATGAGACCTGACTGTTTTTATGACTTTCTATGGTACATGTTACATTTTGCATGCAATTTGAGTGTTAATCATGCCATAATTAGCTACATACCATGCATGCACTGTATTTATGCCAATAGAAAATGGCAAACCACATGATAATTCACAAAAATATTTAACATTATAGCTAGATTGTATGAACCATACATTGAACATCTAACATGCTCTATCATCCTAATGATAACAATCAGATGACTGTCAGCATTGCGAACTGGGCAGCCCCTGGTTTGGAATCGGGATGGGTGCTTCCCTGATCCCAATGTTGACAAGGCTAATTTTTGGCATTGGGTTATAGACTTGCCAGAACCTGGACCTTTAAGATCCTTGATCTAGAGGTCCCATTCTTTAAGACTCATAAAGGTGCCAAGTCCCAGTGAGCCTTAAGGCATGAGACAGCTTCTGTGCCTGGGACACAGTCCTCTTCTACCTGATCTTCAGGATTGGACAGGGGACAGCTCTGGGTCAAAATGGAGATCAGGGCTTTCTGGTGCCCTATTCTGGTGCTTTACTGTGTCTGGATTTTTCACCAAGCAACCCTGTGGCCCAGGACAAAGCTGTCCCCTGCCCAACTGGTGGAACTGGGTTGAGGGTAGGCTGGGTCCTGAACCTGGTTGCCTCCTGCTCTAATCCCAGAGCCAGCCCCAGGTCCCAAATCCTCTTTAAAAACAGGTGTGCTGCCAGGGATGGGGGAGCTTTTCCCATCCCCAGCTGCACATGCCAGTTTAAAGAGACATCTGTCATGAGCAGTGGGATGTAAGGAGCTCTCTCATCCCAACTGTATGTGCCAGGAAAGGCTCTCTGATGGGGCTCACAGTACCCCAGATCTTTAAAAAGTGGCTGTGTAGTTGGGAGCCCTACTTCTACAAATGCTTTTTTACATTCCCAGCAGACCATGCAAGTGGCACCTGCAGAGAGGGGAGCTCTGGGTACAGCTGGGAAGCTTGGAGCTTTCCATTCCCCACCAGCTGCATGATGCAGGGCTCCCCTTACTGGCAGCTAGAGGTCATGCAGTTGGAGTCCAAGGAATTTTCTGCCCCATCCCCAGAACTGTGACACTTCCATGTACATCTGGCATAGCAGATGTTGTTTTCAGAAATGGGACAGAAAATTCCTCACACCCCAATCACACCACGGTCTTAACATCTGCTAGCAGTCTAGGGCACTGCATGTAATGCTGTGAAAAGTGTCAAAGGACATCAAATGAGATTTATTCCAATTCTGAAAGCCATCTGGGGATCAGCAGTAACACATTAAAATGTTTGGTACCCACAAACTATTTCATATGTAAGTTACATGGCATTTTTCAGTGTCCTTGCTTTGATAAACAGATCCCATATGATTACAGATGTCAGTGTCTTAACAAAGTTTAAGCTTTTCAGCTGGAGTTTTTTTGGTACAGTTGCTTCTCATAGCTTTATTGCCTATCTTACTCAATGTCTTAGGTATCTTTTATTTATAGATACATTTTGCTGAATTAGGCACTGTCAAAGTTATAAACCTTGTCAGGCCAGGCCTCTCTTGGTCTGCTATATGGTACCATGTAAACCAGTACAGCCTATCCCATGTTTGGATTGTTGTTGACTAAATCGGTACCCCCATCAGGGCTAGTCTGGGTGAGGAGGGTGTGTGGACACCCAGCAGAACTAAAAACAAACACCTGTCAAAGGGTGGATGAGCTCCCTGTGAGCCAATGGCCATCCACACCTGGAGAGGAGATGGGCACTGCCAGTCCCTCTGTCTAAACAATTACCAATGATGCACAGAATCTAAGGTACCTCAACAGTCACAGTGGCCTCAGGACTGACTTGATTTGACTTGAAAGTTATAGAAAGGCAGACAAGAACCAACACAGCTACAGCCTATACCCCATAGAAAGGAAAATGTATTTTTTTGCTCTTATCTGCATTCCCTTCTATTGTCTAGACCAGTGGTCGCCAATCTTTTTGGCAAGTGTGTCACAAGTTAAATCCTGTCCCTTCCCTGAGTGCTTGATAGAGTACGCACTCTGGGGCACTGGAATAGAGGCAAGGCTGATTGAACTTTTGGCTGTATGGAGCAAAGAAGAAGTGGGGCATTGCTTCAATAGAAGATTTTATGAGCCAAAGCTAGATTAATTTCCCTGTCTCCACAACTACCACAATTTTATATGGCATATGAGGATAGAAATACCTTAATTTGGCAGTGGCTGTGGGGGTGTGGGAAGGATTAATTTGGCTCCGCTGATCTGGAAGCTGGATCCTCCTGCCTCCAACTCAGTGCCTCCCTCTACTAAGTATCTAGGGGTCTTGTGCAAAACTTAGCATCTGCCTGTAATACCCATGATACCCATGCTGTTGGTCAGTCAGCCCAGTCCTGACTGAAACCTCGACTTCCAGATTAAGCTGGCCAGACTGGCATGAACACTGATGCATGATCTGAGATGGTGGACCACATATTAACATTATCATTGTGCTTGATACAATGGGAATTTTCCTTAGAATTCGATTGTTTCTTGTAAAAAAACTAAGGCCTGCAGGGAAATTCATCCTGGCAGATTCTCAACTAAAAGCACCATGGAATCTGATGTGTTATCCCAATAACTGTGCTTCCATGTGCAGCATGGCAAGAAGTGTGATTGTGGAACTGGCAATCAGGTCCTCATCGTACCATATTGCTCATGAAGGGGGAACCAAAGAACCCCTCTCCCCTTTACCCCCAACAAAGCTGGGAGCACAGATTAGTTGACGGCCACCCCCAGTCTTCAGTGTACACCACAGCCCATGACTCTGATGTGCTCCTGAGGAGTGCAGTGCTCCTGCAGTGAGTCCCAATCAGCTGCCACTCCCAGCCTCTGGGGTGCACTGGATTTAAAGGTCCTACTGAAGGCTGGGAGTGCATATCAGCTGCTGATCCCAGCTCCTGGGGTATATTGGAGCCCTTGACTCTACTGCACAACTGAAGCTGGAAGCAGCATCTGATCAGGGCTCCCAGGCTCCTGGCACAGCTGGAGTCACGGGCTCTACTGCACCCTTGGGGCTGGGAGTGAAGATTAGGTGATCTGTGCTCTTGGGATCCAGGATGCAGCAGAATTAAGAGCTCTGCTGTGCTCTGGGGGTTGGAACTGCAGATGTGGGAGTCTTTTACTCTGCTGATCCCCAGAAGTTGGGAGTACAGAACACTTAATTTGTGCTCCCAACCACAGGGCTGGACTGGAGCCTTTGACTCCACTGTGCCTGGCAGCTGGGTGCGATAGCTGATCACTAGGCCTGTGCGAATAGGGAAGTATTTGATTCAGATTCAGATTTGGCCAATTCGGAGGACAATGATTCAACTTGGAGATTCAGATCACTGTCCTGACTTGATTTGGCTGAATCAGATTCAAAAGATTTGGCGCTGATTCAGAGAGATTTGGTAATTTGGATCAGCCAGGAAGAGACAGGCATGTCCGGGTGGCTTCTCCAGCTGTGCCTGCCTCTCCCTGCGTTGGGGGAGTTTTGCCAGCACTTCCAAAAAAAGCCCCACACACAACAGCTGCAGCAGAAGCTGTGGAGGCTCTGGGGCCTCCTGGCAGAGTGCCCCCATACAGCCCCTGCTTCCTGATCACCCCCACCCAGCCCCACCCCTGATGGTCACCCCGCCTGGCTGCAGCAGTCTGGAAATAAAAGAAAAAACCCACCAAAAAACCTGCACTCACTGGCAGTAGCAGTGGCTGTGGGGGCTCTGGAGCCACATGGCAGAACCCCACTGAACAGAACCCACTCCCTGATCTCCACCCCCAGCCCCACCCCCAATGGCTGCCCTGCCCAGACCCAGCATCCCAGCAATTAAATTAAAAAAAAAATAGCTCTGCACTCACCAGCTCTGGCAGTAGTAATTGGGGGCTCATGGCAGAGCCCCCCTGCACAGTGCAGGGCAGTTGGGGGCAGCAGGGATTGCCCCCCCGCCCGGTACCTGTGTGGCAGCTGCTCCATGGCATGGGTGCAGCATGGGTTCTCAGGGTGCTGCATACTGTCTAGGAGCTGGGGCCACTGGGACTGAGTGGTACCAGACTCTGGCCAACAGGTGGAGCCACCCCAGCTCCCGGACAGTGTGTGGAATCTGTAGCTGCCACGCAGGTGCTAGGCAGGGAGTGGGGAATCCCCTCTGGCCCCCACTACCCCGTGTTGCATGTGGGAGCTCTGCCACAACCCCTCAGAGGCCCACAGTGGCAGCTGCCAGTGCAGGTGAGTGTGGGGCTTTTTTTGTTTGCTTGTTTTCTTAAGTGTTGAGAGGCTGGGCTGAGCAGGGGATGCCAGCAGCCTCAGCTTTTAAATCTGCAATGTAAAATATTAAACCAAAAACCCAATTATGCAATTTCATAAATCCACAATATATGAGTACCTCCAATTTATGCATTTTTTTTTTTTTTTTTTTTTTACTCAAGAGCATAATATACTGATTCCACAGGGTATTTTACTACTTCAATGGTGTTATGATTTCACCCTTTGGCTTTACCTAAGTAATGAGATTAACTAATTTCAGAATCAAGAAACTGTCAATTTTCATCAGCAATTTCAGATTTTAAATCTGCGACACCATAGCCTGCCTGTCTAAGCAATTTTCAAAATATAAAAGATGTTTTTGTTTCATTCTGTTCAATAATAACTTCTGTCTCTCTTTTCAAATAATTTTTTTTTTCAAAAATTACCAAAAACATCTTAACATTGGTTATCAATTTTTTTTCCATTTCAAATTGTTTTTGGTAAAGGAAAAAAGAAACCCTTGCACCTTTCTGGATATTTTGATAACGTTTTCAGTAACATTTGTGATATGAACATTGCCACAAATGAAGTCTCTCTTCTTTAACCAAAAACCAAATTTAAAAAAAAAATCACTAAATATTTTCTAAAATACCTTTCTCTGATTAAATAATTAAATTGAAAGATTTTAAGATTTTAATGTAATAATCAGTATTGATGTGCTGGTTAGTGCACTAGCCATATATTACATGGTGGTAAATATAACAATTAGCTTTAAAATGCAACAGTTTTTAAAATATGTAGCTACCTAAAATGGGAAAAATAAATCATAGCTGTGTTAAGTTTAATAATAGTTTTAAAGCCTGGGTACTTTTATGATGATTCCATTAATTTTTATAATGACAGTTGGCTATTCTAGAAAACAAATTGGATTTCTCTACAGAATAAGGTTTAAAAAATCCTTAAATTTCAGATGAAAGTTTAATTAATCATTTACACTGGGATTTTATTATATATGAAAATTACATTTGATTAGAATATTTGTTTTATATATGTATTACATTATATAGAGTGCGAACCCTTCAGACTCTAGACATTTGTATGATTAAAATTTAAATCTGAACATCCACTGTGAGGTCACAGACCCCTTCTATTAATTTCACATATAATAGGGATGAGGGAATTGCTAACAAGTTATGAGGCTTATTCATTAACTGGATTCAAAGCTCCAAGCATCAGAATTAAATTTATTTCAGGCTGTGCTAAATCTACTTTTGAAACAAGTTAAAGATGATTTTACATGTTTTGAAATCTTCTGCAGTTAGAAAATTCCACTGAGAGCAGAAGATTGTTGCCAATCCTAAACTGTGCGCCTGTAATTCACTGACCTTTGTTGCAGCTGAAAGCAAAATAAGGCTAATTTTCCTGGTCAAATGCCAACAGTCTAAAAGACTAAAGACTGTATACTGAAAAATAATCCACTGTATGCATCTGATTTAAAAATGAAAAATGGACTATAACGTCTCTTTGTATAACCAGACTGAAATAGAACCAGTAAAGAAACTGACTGTGATTTTGCCTCTTGTAAATTGTATCTGTCTTGTAAACAGCTGTAAACACTAGAGATTTTATCATTTAAATAGTATCTTAATATTGTGATATTTAAGGCTCATGAAGTTCATGCTATTATTTTCAAAGCATATACAGACATTTTGCTCATTTCATATATCTGTTGATAGACGGCTGTGCTAATTGTCATTAAATAAAATAATCCCATTGAGCTCAAAAGAAGTACGATCTCAAGGTCTGTAGTAATCAGAGTCTTTTCATTGTCCTAAATGGACATATATATTATGCAAGTAAAAACTATTGAGTCATTGACATCAATTTGAGTTGAGACAAGGGCCCCAGAACTAAACTACAGCAAAATATATCCACCTTTGTCAAACAAACCAAAATGCAAAACTCTTTGTCAATAGGGAAAGATTCTCCCCTGCCAGAACCATTGCACAGTTTATGAAAGCCCAAAGGACCTGGCAGAGCTCTAGATTAAACTAAGGAATAACTGCCCAGTGCAAAGTACCTTAATCTATCCTACAAGAAGTCCCTTTCCTTGGAACAGCTGGCCTGGAATTTTCTTAATAAAATATGTTTTTTACAAGAAAAGTTCAGGTCTCCAAAATGGAAACTTCCAGGAAACACAGTGGTTTCAATAAAAGTTTTTCAGGAAAACTTTCAGAATCACAGATGGATCAGGACAACTTTCCAAACCTAGCAGCCAGTAAAGACCCATTTTGTTAGGGTGCTTCTCTGAATGTGCAAAAAAACAAATAACAGAAAAACTATCTGGTTCAGATAAAGGATTCAAGTCCAGGTATTGTTCATCTTAAGGGAGGGTCCTCACTAGCACATTAATGGATTTTGGAAGGTGAGGTTAGGTTGGGTGGAAGCAAGGCAACATTGCTGAGCTCTGTGGGTATCTCACAAAGTGCTTCTATAGAAAGCCAGGGACAGTCTGCCATAACTTATGAAGTGCTGCAACCACCTCCACAAGAGCCTAGAACAAAAAAGCATGAACTGGCTTAAAGTCACCTCGCTTCTCATTTCCACTGATCTTCAGAGTCTTCCACTATGTTTTTTAAATGCAGGTGTTTTTTAAAATGTGTGTTTAGAATCTGTTCCACTGGGGCTTATACATCATTCAACACCTTCAATTGGAGCTTCTTTAATCGATTTACTTATTTTTAAAATCATTTGCTGGCAAAATACTCTTTCAACCATGGAATTCTATTTTTAAATGTCAGTAAGGCTTTTACTTAGAGCTGAATAGGGAACGTATTGACAACTTGACAAAATAAAAATGGTATTTAAAAATTGTACCATATGCATGGGAACAAAACAAAAAAGACATAGATTTTCCATGGGGGGTGAGGGGGGGGCGACAGGGAGAAGCCATATGGCAACCATGTGGCAGTTAAGGCCCCTACCCAGAATATACTAGACCAACTTCAAAGCCCTGCTCTGCCTGATTCAACAAAATATTTGATCTTCTCACTTCCCTAAATCAAAACTGCTGATGATTTTAGGGTGTCATGTTCCTTTCAATCTCTGCTGTTGAAACTGTTCCACTTTGTATAAAATACAAAATATTCATTAGCGCTATGATTTTTATCTTGGTCTCCCACATTCAAAATGAGTGACATAACCATTGGTTTATGATGTCAGTTTCTCTCTTATCCAATAAACAGGGTGGAGACACAGGGTGGACAGCTCCAACAGCAGATATTATTAAGAGAGACAATTTTGACACTGGGAACTGTGGTCACAATGCTTAGGACCATAACTTTGGATGCAGGACTTCAAGGGTCAAATCCCTATGATAATGGCTATAATTTTTATATGAAAGTGTGCTATTTCCAATGGGGATGACTGAATGATACACACTATAAAATAATCAATAGCCTGTTTTGCCTCATTCACACCACCAACATGAATTTTCATTTCAGCCACCAAGGTTAGTCCTTTAAACACTGGATTGTTGGTAGGTGTCTTGTCCTTTAACTGAAAGTCCATCCTGGACATTTCCTTTTAAAACTCAAGTTTCACACATCCATGAAAAGTTTCAGATTTGATGACTACATTTTCCAGTGAAAAACAATTTAACTGGAAACTATGCAAATGGTTCATTCACCTAATTTTTTCACATTTATAAAGTTCTTTTCTGATCTTTTCTCCTTTACTAACTGCCTCTAAATGGAGAAATAGTGAAACCGACAAAATAAGTATTATTATCAAATAACCAAAGGGAAAACACTGGTAAAGAATCATTAACTTATTTCAGATAGAGGCAGAAATTACACATAAACAAGTATAAGTGATCAGAAACTGGTTCAAACCTGTAACACAATGCACGTTCAGTACACATAAACTGCTTTCAAAATGGCTGATACTGGTTTAAACCTGGATGGGTGTGTAGTATCAGACTTAACTGATTTAGGTTAAATCAGCTTATTAAGCTTCTGTCCCAAATCCCCTCCAGATTCAAGTTGTCTGTTCCAGCTGAGCAGAGAAGAGTGCTCTAAGCACCACCCAGCTTCTAGCCTAGGACACCGCAGGCATGTGGCTGCATTTCTGGAATCAAAAGGGAATGTTCACATGCTTATCAGTTCAATCTATGCAGCATAGACTAACCTGTCAAGATTGAATCAATTCAGCTGCAAGCTTTTTTGTCTGCCTGTACTTAGCCATAATGTTCAGTGTTAATTGTAGACAGCCAAGTTCAAATAGTTTTTGGAAAACAGTGTCCATTGATCATCATCAGTGATCCCTCACAGGAGTGATCATCTTTGACCATGAGGGATCGCTAACAATGATCAGTGAACACTCTTTTTTCAAGGTATTCTAAATTGGCTGTCTTAAAAAAAATATAAAAAACTGAAAACACGTTATGCATGCAGACTTAATTTCCAAATTTGGAAGAGGTACCTGCACAACTTTTTGAGACTGTACATCAACAATGAGCACTCTATCCAAAGTGGGCTGAGTCACATAAATGAACTTGTCTTTTACGTTAACAGCAGACGCCCACACACACCGTTGAATAGTATCCTCTGTAGCCTTGGGGCAAACTTCATCCTGGAAGCCAGAAACAAAAACAATCATAAAAAACAAACAAGGGAGAGAAAGATAAATGAAAATAATGAAAATGTGTCAGCCTACACAATGATAACAATAATAAAAACACTTTTCAAACTATTTTATACCATGGTTTTTTTCCCAGGTTCTAATACAAGGTAAAAGTACATCATTTCATCGGAGAAAAAAAAAAAAACCCCAAAAACTTGTACATCATTTTAGTGTTAAATCCAATAAAAAAATATTTCATTTAGATTTTTTTCCACAAAAATATTATGGGTAAAATTGGAAAAGTCAAAGTCAAAGTCTTATCAGCTACAATGAGATTAGGATTTAATTCTATGTATTTAGCTTTCTATTTCCAAGTGGAAGTCTTGCCTGTACCAAAATAAAAGTTTAGTCATATGAATATATTTGCATGCCAACAAGTCTTCTCTTTGCATTAAGGTATATTATTCCATAGTACTCATCACCCTTAAGATTTATGCAGAAAAGAGAAGTACCATAGGTTAATTTTTCTATGTGCCGCTAGACAAATCTACTCAAGACCATCTACTTCATATTCTTAGAGACATCTGGAAGCCACAGGAACATTTTGGAAAAACTTTCTGCTTAAAAATATACAGTATATGTTAATATTTCTATTTTTCTTTTTCTCCCTTATTACTAGGGACAGTTTAATCACATCAGTATTGCTGTTTGCTTAGCATTCATCTACTGCTTATTCCTCACAATCCTCTGCTTGGCAAAACATCACTGGTTGCTGTGGTAATGATTATGGTATGTCAGGGGATGATGACATCACATGAGGAATAAACAGAAGGAGTTGATGAGCTCTCAGCAAAAATCTGTTTTCTCACATAAAGCTGCTTTGGGAGAAGGGGAAAAAAGCGACATACCAATAGAAGTGGGACTAAGTAGTTCCTTAGTTTTTTTTATGGAGCACAAAATGTATTTTAATGCTAACTTTTTTCTAGCCTCAAGATATTTTGATGTTTGCCCCTCCATACATTTGATAGATTCACACTAAATCTTCACGTGTCAAAGTGAGAAACAAATCAATTTTCAATCTGAGTAGATCAACCTACTTGTACAGAAGGTCAGTAAGCATTACCTTTTGCTCTATGGCTGTTATATTTCCAGAGACAGGAACCTACAAAAATCACTTTAATGGAAAAATGGTCCTGAACTCTAGTATCTTGATACAGCATCTAATACATGCAGTTTGAGGAACTTTCACGAAGGCAGAATAAGCTGTCTTTTGGAATGGTTATACCATTGTGAAAATCCAAAAGAAAAGAGAATAAATAGTTTTTTCTTTTTAAAAAAGGGACGTGCATGATAGAGGAAACTGTTCATTCCTTTTACTTTTTAGAGCAGTTTGCCGTTGTGTAAACAGTTCTAATATAAGAAAGGGCTTAGTCTGTGTGTCTGTCCATAACACTTGTGGCCAACTGTGCATACACTGCTGAGAGGGTGGGTGGTGATTGGCTGCATGGGCCCAAGTTTGAGCCGCTGACAGAAAAGTTTGTGGAGAACACGCTCCAGCTGCCTGAGCAACAGGGCTTCCCCACTCCTCCCTACCTGAGCGCAAAGGTGGGGGTTATGGTGCTCCCCACCACCCATCCCCACTGACCCCCCAGAACAGCCGGCAGGGAGGAGGAGGTAGTAGGCAGGGAGGGAGGGAGGGGAGCGGGGTGGGAGGAGGCAAAGGGAGAGGTCACAGTAGTGGTTGTTATCAGGGCTGGCTGGTGGGGAGCAGGGGAGGGGAGCAGGAATGGATCCCTGACAACAGCTGGAAGGAAGGGGGAGGTGGCAGGGAGGGAGGGAGGCTGTATGGGTCCAGGTGGGCATGGAGCAGGGGGAGGCAAAGCGGGGGGTCATGATGGTGGCTGTTGTTGGGGCTGGGCAGCAGGGAGGAAGGAAGGGAGGGAAGTGGGGAGGGAAAGAGAAGACGGGGTCATGTTGGTTATGCCACCCCACTGCCCAGCCCTGACAACAGCCAGCAGGGAAGGGGAGGTGGCGGGGACAGGGAAGGGAGCAGGGATCCATCATTCTTGATGGACAATTAGCTAGTACACATATAAGACAAGCACATGAGCAAGCAAGCATCTAATATGCTGTACAATCATCTCATCAATAGTTTATTATCATTTGTATAATATGCAATTCCCACTTCCATTGGAGGATTATTCTAGTAATGTCACAGGCACCAGCCTTGCAAAATTATCCATGTAGTCAGTTCCCTACACCTGTATGAAGGCATATTGCTTGATCCAATTAGTGCATAGGAAATTATTTCAGATATTCAAATGAGATGTTCCCTTTCCCAGTATCATGCAAACTAAGCTACAAATCATGAAAGACTAAAGCAGAATTTATAAATATATATATATATATATATATAGAGAGAGAGAGAGAGTATATATATTTATATTTATATGGATATATCATCACAGACATGATGTCAAAATGTATACCACGTCTTTATCATAGAATCATGGAGTGTTAAGTTTGGAAAGGGCCTTAGGAGGTCATCTAATCCAACCTGCTGCCTGAGGCAGGAAAGATCTTGTGCTCTGTATGGGCATCAAAGCTGCAACCTTGGCATTATTAGTGCCATGCTCTTTTCTTGGAACAAAAAATAAAGGGGTACTCAAATGGAAGTGTGCAATTAATGACAGGAGAGGGCATTTTGCTGTGGCTGAAGAGCAGGTGAAAGGAGAGTCTTACCTTTGGGGATGGCTGCTCCCATGAATGGTCCAAAAAGGGGAGTTAAACCATACCACTGCACCCCATCTGGATCTGCCCCTGCCAAGTTACAAGGGCACTGTGTGGCCCCTTTGCCTGTAGTTCTAGGGGACTGCATGCTCCAAGGTCCGAACAAGATATCCAGTTTTTCAACCCTTACCTTGAAAGCCAAGCTTTCCAATTTCACTTCTCCCATTCTCTTCAAATGAAACTGGCAGCATTCTGACTAACCTACTATGTCAAAACCTGAAAAATTCCAGAGCCTATGTCAAAAGCCTTGCTATATTCTAAATAAACTATGTTCACTGCATTCATTCAACCACCCACTAGTTACTTTGTCAAATAAAAAGGTCAAGTTGTTTTAGCATGATTTCTTTGTAAATCTATCCTTGCTGATATAGATCACTTTTTCCTCCTCCAGATGCTTTTCAATAGAATTTTCTCCAGCAACTTCCTGGGTATTGAAGTCAGACTGACATGTTTATAATTCCTGGGTACTGCTTTTTAAAAATGGAAAGTATGTTAGGCCTTTTCCAGTCCACACTCATTTTTCACAACTTTTTAAATATTGCCATTGACCCTAGGATGAATTCAGCACCCTGAGATGAATTTTAATAGATCTTGCAAGTTACATTAATTCAAATTAATCAAAAGCTCTCTGATGCCCTTTTGTTATTACCCCACTTGATAGCCCTGCTAAGCTGTGATCATCCAAAATAGATCCTTCGTTTCAAAATACAATTTTGTCTTACATCATGATCTACAGATGCATATTCAGCCATCTAAGTTTATATCGTCTGGCTTTTCTTGAATCCAAGAATAGGTTTTTGATAAACAGAGCTAAAATTTAGCCTTTAAAAAAATTGTGTTTGTTGAGACTGAACTTGACATTTTTTTAAAAATTTGGTATGTTTTAATTTTAAGGTTTCATATTCATGTCCCCTGCAGTTTTGTAAGCAGACAAAAATCTTTTTTTCTTTAAAATATAAACCAAAATACACTATTCTCTCATTTTAATTAAACTAGGATCAAATTACTTTTTTTTCAATTTAATGTCTGTGTAACAAAAGAAAATATCTGGTTAAAAGTGGGTTTTTTTCATTGTTCATTTCCCCCATCCCAAACACACCCTGATTTTATTCAGAAAGTGAGATGTTTTAAATCAGATCTAATCTAATCAACAGATGGAAGACAATATAATCTTCATTTGAAAGTGAAAACTTATGAAACAAGTCAGAGGAAAAAAGACATTCTCAAGACATTGTTTATGGATTTATGGGGCAATTTAATCCAAATGCTACTAAAGTTTGTACAAGGATTTTTATTTTACTTTAACTGGCTTTGTATCAAGCCCTTTCAGCAAGGTTCTTATGCTTATTATGTATGATTTAATAACATGATTAACAATTATGCTATTGTAACCACTATCATCACCACCACCAAAATTTGTCATGTGCACTCATTTTGAAATAGGATGATGTTCTGAAATGTTAAAAAATGATAGTTCAAGCAAACTCATTTTAATCTTATATTGCATGACTTTTTATGCAGTTTACACACAAAGCATTCTTTCAGAAAAAAATTCATTGGCACCCTTAATGCCATTATTTTTGAGCCATTATTTTGAATGTGTCACACCTAATTATGATGCAATTGGTAGAGTAAAAAAAAGATTTTCGTAAACCTCATCTTGTTCCAAAAAGTACACATTCTGACCTCATCTGAGTATGTAATCTAAATGTTACTTAGGGCACATGCATATATTTGCAGGACCTGACCTAGAATACCACTACTTACTTTAAATTTCACAATTGTTGATCAGATCTTTGCTTAGATGCACATTCACTGGTGCCAGGAGCCATTCTGGAAAAATTATCTAAGGAAGTTGGGATGGGGTGGTGGGAAGGATGGCATCGGGGGTGGGTGGGAGCTAGCTAGTGTGGGGGGCTTGGCGCGATCAGAAAGGGCTGTACATCTAGAGTTGGGAGGGGGGCCAGAGGCCCAATAAGGGGTGGGGAGGGTAAGAAAAGCATGGCCCCTGGGCTGTGCTCTGAATGTGTACACACAATTGGTTAGATCAGGCATGGCTTAGCCTGATCTACATAGAGGACTTCCTTAGGTAAACTAAGTTAGATCAGGCCGGCTAGTTGTTGTCCAATCAAAATTCCTCAAACATGTATTCAGTTTGGCTTTTAGATCAAGCTAAACCTCAGATAATCATGGCCTCCACCGTCTCATTATATAAAAAGGCAGAACAAGGCTATGTTGAAATTTATGGGAGTTTTGTCACTGACTGCAATGGGATGTGCTGAGGCATTTTTTGTTTCAAAAGTAATTCAACTATTTTTATTTGATTTTACCTTTCAGGGCAGAAAGATCCTGCAAAACTGGTGAAATGTAAATGCAAAATGGAGAACAACTATTTAGACAGCAGTACCGCAGAAAAGGATCCAGAGATTACAGTAGTTGCAGTCCAAATGAGTCAACAACTTGATGCAAAAGGGTAAATCTCATTTTTGGTAAGTATTAATAGAAATGTTGTAGATATTGGGAAATAGTTATTTACTTTCAGTGTGACACTGGGTAGGCCTCATTTAGACAAAAGTTTCCAGTTTTCAGCACTACACATATAGAAAAAGTAGGTTAACTGGAGAGTGCAGAAGGAGAAACAAAATCTGAAAAATGACCTATTAGAAAACATTGAGAGAACTGGATTTGTTTTCCCTGGCAAAGAAGAAGACTGAATGCTAATGTAGAAACTGTCTTCCAGTATATACAAGGTTGTTTTAAAGAGGGCAATGATTACCACATTCATTCATATACTACATGCACCTTTTCCCCCAAATTACCGCTCCAAACTTGGTGTCCGTGATTTAGGAAGGAAGCTGATTTCTGTGTTAGAATGGAGGTATGCGGATGCTGGAATGTCTCCCAAGGACTCTACTCCCTTCCTGACTGGCCACGTGCAGGAGGGCCAGGGTCCCATCCTCAGTAACATTCACCCTCTTGCCACAGCTGCACAGCTATAGGTTTAACCATGACGCAGCCACTCTTGAAACAACAGCTGCATTTGGCTCTGCAATCTGGCAACAACAGTGACAGGGTTAAACCTCTAAGCTGTGCAGCTGCAGTAAAATGAGGAGTGACTTTTTCCTGCATGTGGCCTACCCATGCATAGGCTAGTAAAATTCTGGAAAACTTTTTTCTTCATCCTGTCTTCCCAAAACAAAGTGCATGTCTTATTTGAAAGCATGTAGAATGTGAGAAAATATGGAAAGTATTCTCCATGTTCACTGGTAGCACAAGGGCTTAATTTGTGGTAAAGCTGATTTACAGTAGACATTTGGATTTTTTCCCTTCCTCTAATCTGGGACTAGTTCAGCACTGGTGTTGGATGTGGTCCATAACATGAGACCCCTTCTGAGCATGCCCACACTGATTAGAGGTGGGCAGGTTCTAGAAGAGCAAACCTGGATGATGTCAGTGACCCACTTACATCTGGGAAGCCTGTGCAGTAGGTTGTGTGGTGCAGTCGAGTGCAGTATGCTACACTTGAGTGCCAAGAGCACAATAGTAGGGTGTCGTGTGCATGAGTATGGTTGGTGAGAAGAATGACTGACACATGGTGCAATTTTGGTGAGTATTTAAGGAATCCTGAGGCAAGATTTGGCATGCAAACGGAATATGGAGGCTCGAGAGTACTTAGGTTTGAATGGTGTGTGAGCTTACTTGGTTGGTGATACCTGCGTGTTCGAGGCATATGAGCAGAGACTGTAGCAGTGAGAGAGAGAGAGAGAGGGGTGACCTATCAGATTGGATTATAATTGGATAGTTACCTGTAAAAGCATTATTGGATTGGGACCTCAATAATCCATTGGATAGGTAATTATCACCCTTCCCGCACTCTCAGGCTCAGTGAGTACCCTTTGAGGGAAAAGACTGAGGGCCTGACTGTCATTCCAGCTCAGTGAGCCTGTGAAGGCCCCAATGCTGCCTTTCACTGCCCCTGCACAGTTCTGTTTATGGTGTATTGCAGTTAACCGGTATATGTAGTTAATGCTAGATGTTATGTACATTTCTTAGTGTTAATCTTGTTTTTGTTGTGAGCCCAAGTTTATAATATATTTTTGAACTTTATTGGAGCCTCTGTGTATTTATAGGGTATGTGAGGGTGGGCTGTAGCTCTATGTATATATCTGACCCCCAAATCCACCTCTAACAGAGACAATACATGAGAGGCCCTGGCTGTCTTAGGAGGCCTAACAACCCTCCGCCGCTTAGATTTCCCATAGGTGGTCAGTGTCCAGGACACCTGGCAGTGTCCACTTTTCACTGGCACAGTCTATCCAAGAAGGCTCACAAATATACTTCATTGAATATCTATATCTATAGATATCTATCTATCTATCTCTGGATATATACAGATATATATCTATATAGAGAGAGATCTATATGGACTGATATATCTACCAATAGATATATATACTTTCAATGAAGTATATTTTTCAGGCTTCTTATGCCGTGCCAGTGCTGAACTCATATGTGTGTGTGTCTGTGTGTTTTTTTTAAGAACAAACTAGACAAACAACTGTCAGGTATGGTTGAAGTATTTTTTAATTATGCTTTAGAGCTTAGAGAAGGGTATGGACTGGGTGACCTGCTTTATTCTCAGAACAAGAGAAGCTTATTCTTATCCAGCATTGAGAAGTAATGCTGACCAGCCCGGGTGGAGCACCATTATAGCCTGAAAATGAGTTAATTCTTCCAGCAACCAGGTTAGTTTGCTTAGTTGCCTGAGTATCCAGATACTACTGTATTGGGCAGTGCACACTTACCTACGAAGTGTATAGTGTACTCAGGCAAACAGCCCTCAAATTGGTTTAAGAACCATACGGAACACTAGCTCAGAAATATATAAAAAGTAATTCACATGGCTGAATGAACACTTCTCTTTCTTCTACTGCTGAAAACTTGCATTAAGAATGGTTTTCAAAGACTATGAAGTGCTTTCCAGAACTTGTATTATATTGAAAGAATTAACTAATGGAAATATGTTATCTGTGGAAGGAGCAGGGAGAGACAGGACCCTATCTGCACATAGTCATATAAAAATAAAATACAAAACTTACCCAATAAAACTGTGCAACAAAGAAAACAAAACAATACAGAATAACTGAGAATGTTCTTTATGAATCCTCACCAGTCACCGATCAAGCAGAGATGCAATACAATGCGACACTGCACCAAAATTGCATTTTTACTTAGAACAAACTAACAGCTTTTTCCAAAAGAGGTTTGGAGAAGATATTATACTCTGCAAAGAAGTCTGTTTTTATCTCAGCTTTCCTGGTCAATGAGTTATTCTGAGCAATGCACAGCTGTTGGTTTATTATCAATGCTACATATAGGGAATTCTGAAGTTCATCCTTTTTTCTTAGAGGAAAATAATCTCAACGGCCTTTTATTCTTTGGTAGAGAGTTTCATTGGAAACAAAACCAAATTATTTTTTGAAAGGGAAATGAACTAGTATAATGAGTATTGTAAGATGAAAAATAAAAACAATATACATAGCTTCATATTTCTTTGTGCAAAAATTAAACCTTGGTATTCAAAAGAAGGAAATATCTTGATTCTTGGATGCTTGTGAGACCTATAATTGATGAAATAATGGAAATGACACATAGATCCAAGGGCAACATTTCCAATCTTTTTGTGATGTATCAATGATACCTTCTGACTCTAAACATAAGATATTTTCTATATCCTGCAGGTAACTTTAACAGAGAAAAATGAAAAAGTCACTTTCTTACCTCCTCTTTTGCTTACTTTATAGAAGGCTAAAAAAGGGAAATCATCCCCCCCACCATTTTTTATCATTCAACTTATTTATGGTTCATTCAGATTATCACTACATTCTCAAAGAAAATATAGGACAATATAAAATATATGCTGTTCTCATTTTCTTTTTAACCTAATAAAATTTAATTGACTTCTTAAATAATCAGCTTTTGAATTACCCATCCATAAAGAAAGGTCTCTGGCTTATTTTTATCTGTGTCAACCTAATTTCACTTAAGCAGCACAAATCAAGGCATGATTAGCTGCTCAGCATAATTATCCATGCTAAAATATATCTTGCTGTTGAGTGTTGCAGCCTTTGATATTTATAATGATAGCTAAAGAGGCAAAATCCTCCAAGACAGTTTTGTTTTTACCCAAATATACCTTTGTTATTATTATTTAGGGATTGTTAAAATGTGCTTTTTCCCTCAAGGTGACTAGATAGAGTCCAAGGGGTTACATTACACATTCATTTTAGGAGGCTCAGGGAGTTGTTAACCGCTAGATGGCCCACACTTTAAGATGTTTAAACTAGTTTTAAGCACCTTTTAACCATCTTAAAGTTAAGCCACCCCAGGGCAGGTTTCTCTGAACTGTTACCCAGCTCACATTCCATGAATGTGTGACCACTCCTCCCAGAGATAAGCCATCTAGGTTCCAGTCCTCCAGCATCCCAGGATGCAGTGCCTCCCCCGACTCTTCTGTTCTGTGCATACAAACTTTCCACCCTCTTAACTCTACTGCCCAGCAGGTGCTACTGGCACCAAGCCAACTCCCTCTCCTGCCCCCAGGGGTATGTCTTGGTTGGGCAACTAACAGGAGCACAGACTGTTCAGGGAGGAAAGCCTAAGGGGTGGAAGAGGGATCAAGGTAGAGGTCCAGATCAGGATCCCCATGACCTTCCCTCCCGAGGCAGGAACAGCATCCCTGTGAGTAGGGGTTACCAATCCCAATACTAACTTATTCAAATACAAGAATTGCTTTAATTTACTTACTCTTCATACTTTTACATTTTGTTTTACTTCTTTTTATTTTATCCTTTAGTGGACAAAGGATAAAAGGTAGTGGCTTCAGTGAGTGAGTTCCTTCATTTCACCATCCAGTCCCCAGCTCCCATTCCCATTCATTTCACTGCCTAGTCCAACCCACCCCCACATAGAGCAGAGATAGAAGCCTGCCATGGCTTGCAGTCCTGTAGCGGGAACTCACAACTGTAGCTCCTAGTCAGGCCCCAAGATCACCAGCTTTCTAGTAGCAAATCACAGTTGTGACAGTCAGAGAAGATTTTTAGCTTGAATATGTTTAACTCTAAACTTGAGCTAACACTAACACTTATCACCATTTGAGAAGCTTAAAGAGTAATATATAACAAAGGCCCAAGTGATAAGAAACAGGTATTATCAATTAAAACTTTATAATAGGCATCATAAGATAACGCCATCGGCCTTAATTTACCATATTTATTCAAATACAAGATGACTATAAAACACATGGCCAATATTGAGCAAACATACTAATGGGAACCTACCACATGATTTTTTTTTGCAAAAATATTATATATTCAAGAGGGTGAATGACATGCACGTATCACTGTACCTCTAACCACCTGTCAAGTGACCACACTACCACATTTTTTTTTAATAAAAATATTTCATGTTTCAATCCAAATCAATTCCAAATGAGTCAGTCAAGAACCATTAGTGGCCCTACTACTGGCAAACATCTTTCACTTCCACCTATGGCTTCAGATGTTTCCAAATCCTACATGCAGGCCCAAGCCTGGAGGCTTAGGGTTCAGATGTCCCCGAATTTCACTTGCCTTTAGCCATAAGGCCTAGGAGCAAGCTAGGGAGAAGTCTCCCATTTTCAAGAACTGGGTTTAAAGCCAAAATCTTCCCACTCGAGCAGCAAGTGGGAGGTTTACCAAACATTACCTTCACAGGCACTACCCTGTGTCAGAAAAGCAGTTATCCCCAGGTGTGACTAGGAAAACTGCCCTGATGGTCATGGTATTTGTACACAAGGATTAGTTAGTACAGCCTACCCAAGTAGGCTATTTGGTACCACCCACTGTATGGTGTCCTCCTCAGCAGCAATTATTTTCAAGTCATGGTGACTCATTACACTGCATACAATTTTCAATGATTCCTGTTTCTTCACCAGCCTTTAATATCTGTTTCAGGCTGGACATAAGGAAGAATTTCTTTACTGTCCGAGCCTCCAAGGTCTGGAACAGTCTGCCAGTGGAGGTGGTTCAAGCACCTACATTGAACACCTTCAAGAGTAAATTGGATGCTTATCTTGCTGGGATCCTATGACCCCAGCTGACTTCCTGCCCTTTGGGCAGGGGGCTGGACTCGATGATCTCCCGAGGTCCCTTCCAGCCCTAATGTCTATGAAATCTATGAAATCTAGCAAACATCTCCAAATAGGCCCTCTCAAACAGTTCACCCCAAATCCCTCTGTCACCCCTTTTCTCAGCCTGTTGCATATGTTTAGTGTGGCCCTGCCCTCCATCAGGTGGAGCCGGACCAGGTTCCCCTGCACCTCATCTGCATATACATTTTCGGAGGATCCCAGGGCTCATGACAAGAACACCCAGTTCCAGTCATGAGTGGAGTGCTAATTAGCTTTGTGGGGGGGGTATCTGGAGTATACATAAATACTGATCAGTGCTGGGTTGTGGGATTACCATGGCTTGAAACACTGTTGACTCTGCTGGGACCTAGTACAATGAGCTATGTGGTAAATAATGAGCCTTTGCTTTTGGTTTTGGACTACTATCATATATAGTGGGTGTATCTACACATTACCATATGACAATGTGACTACCATACCATGCTTTAGTACTTCCTTTTGGAAGTACTAAAGCATGGTGCTGTACTGCTCATTGACTGAGGCACACTATTAGATTTTGCACTACATCGCCACAGTGGCACACTAAAATGGGGAAGTGCACCACTACGATCACTACTTTACCATAGCATGCCATACAGTGACATAGCACATTGCTACGTAGCTATAGGGCAATGTGTAGATGTACCCAATTTGTACTATAAATAAGTAGGCACAAAAATGCTGCTTAAAAGTGTGGTTATGGAGTGCCTGTGCTAAAACTTGCAGCAATTTCAAAAAAAGTAAAATGTATCAATTCTGGATGAACTAAGTCCATGGATACTACAGGTATATTTATGTCAAGGTCAGTGTTTTCAAATTTGCTCCTTACTTCCATGTGTTCAAAGACAGCAGTGTCTGACAGTAAGGAGGGGGAGAAGGGGCAACAGGGGGAAGAAGTTGGCAAAGGAGGGGAGGGGAAGGGGGCTACCTGATTCCCTGATTTATTTTCCCTGCTGTAGCAGGGGGAGGGGGAAATTTCAAGGCAAACCTTCATTAATTATATTCTATACCTGGAAAAGTATAACACATTTATAAATTTTCCATATATAGAATATAATTATTGGGGGATCATCTTATAGAATCACAGAAAACTAGGGCTGGAAGGGACCTCAGGAGATCATCTAGTCCAACCTCCTGCTCAAGCAGGACCATCCCCAACTAGATCATCCCAGCCAAGGCTTTGCTGAGCAAAGTCTTAAAAACCTCCAAGGATGGAGAGTCTACAACCTCTCTGGGTAACCTATTCCAGTACTTTACTACTCTCTTGGTGAGAAAAAATTTCCTAATATCTAACCTAAATTTCCCTAACTGAAACTTAAGACCATTGCTCCTTGTTCTGTTATTTGCCACCACTGGGAACAGTTTAGCTCTATCCACTTTGGAACTGCCCTTCAGGTAGTTGAAGGTTGCGATTAAATCACCCTCCCCTCCATGCTGTCTTCTCTTCTCCAAACTAAATAAACCTAGTTAATCTGTTTATCTTCCCTCAATATTCAGTGTCATCTTATATTCAAGTAAATACAGCAGATACCAAGCACACAAATGCCCACACCAACATACCAATTTGTAATCCCTCTAATAGCAACAGAAAAAGTGAAGAAGAAATATATGTGAAGAATTAATGTAGCCAGCCCTTAAAATATGCAGAAGAAACAGAAGACACAGATTTTGGTGAAATTCATTTCACACTTCTATTGGCTACAAAGGACCTTCTGTTGCCTGTACCAGTTCTAACTTCATTTTATAGTGACAGACTCCTGGCTGATAAAACTGTCTTCATTTTCTTCAACAGAGCTCCTGAAGTTGATAATCATGGAGGATCTGTCTCATATATGCCCTAAGGAACTGACAGTTTATCTTAAAATAAAACAAAATACATGGCAGAACAATACCAACAATGTGTGGAGAAGTGACATCAGAAATTTGAAGATCAACTCTGTAAGCATTTCTAAAAAGCAGAATTCAAAAATGAAAGATAGGAGTGATGTTTAACAGATGCACTGTGCACATAAGCAATATGAAAGAAGGTGTCAAACTGAGAGTGGAATTGGACTCTCTCTAACTCAGGGAAAAGAATAGGAGAAAATAGAGGAAGAAGCTGGAGAAAGGAAGGAAACAAACGCAGATCTGAAAGAGAGCTGGGGTTGGCAAACTAGGGCAGGGGTAGGCAAACTTTTGCTGCTGTGAGCTGGAGCTTGCAACCCAGCCCCCTCCTGCAGGCTGCAATTTTCCACCCCCAGAGAGCTCAAGCCACCTCCTGCTTATGTGATTCTGTACTGGAAACAAGTACAGGCATGAGAGCGTGGCAGGGAGGGTCTGCAAAAGAAAATGCTGAAGAAGGGACAAGCAGCAGGGCACAGTCTGTGCCACTGATCCCCCATGTCACCCTGAGCCGGGTCAGACCTTCTTGGGCCAGATCTGACCTGCAGGCCAGAGGTTGCTGGTCCCTGACCTAGCAGAAGGGGTTTGAATTCATTACAATAAAACAAGAGAGAATGGAAAATATGCAATTACCTACTTAATAGATATGCAGAAGCCTTCTGTTTCAAAGTCTATCCATGAGGTACCTCTTGCCAACATTAAGCTGATACTTCTCATTTCAAAGAAAAGGATAATTGAGAAAACACTCACAATAAATTTAAAGAAATACTTGCCTGAAACCCAAGGAGTTTTTCACTGGGCTTAATGTGCCTCTGAAATTCACATTCTACTGGCTGTATCACTTTGATTCCATCTTCATAAAAAACATAAAACATGTTCCCAATTCCCAGACCTTAGGAACAAAAACACATTCAAATGTACAAAATTAAACCATTAGAAAAAAGCAACCCCCAATTTTTCAGAACCAAAGCCCTCATTTTAATGCTAATATGAGATCAATTTGTTAATGGCTGTGTGATGATAATAAAGCTAACACCATGGGATTTTCTACTGCAAAGCTGAACCCAAAGTGTGATGCTATTCAAGTTTTTACACTGCTTTCCCTGTGAGCAAGACAGCAATTTTACAAACAGAGATCTGGAAATAAGCCATATTTTGAGAGATGAAGTAATGAATGAAATCATGTGAAATCTTTTACATGATAATCAAATGAAAATAAATTCCATATGTTTTCTCACTTTTCTTTTTCTGAGTGGAGAATTTAAAGTAATTAACACAACACATTAACAGAAAAAGTCCCGAGTCTTTGTTATACCTCATATATGACATTTCCTTCAGTACTAAAAAGGTAATGCTCTTGATAGTCTTTTACTGGCAAGTCAAAAGTTGGGGAGAAATTTAATTCTAGTTTATAGGGCCACATTTTTTTGTGGAACTCTACAGTCTCTCCCCCGTGAGTAGTTATCTCAGGACTGTAGCATTATTCTAATAGCTTAACCTATATACCTCAGTTTTTCATCTATCAGAGTTAATTGTTTTGGTATTTTATTCGTCATGATTATTAGTTAATATTTGGAACCTGTTATGAAGATGAAAACCACTATATTCTTGCAATCAGCATGAAATCAATTATGCCAATAAAGGGTTTCACATATATTCCAGTAACATGTCCAAAACTTCCACTATCAGCAGTACACTGGCATGGGGAATAGACTTAAGGAATATAAAGTTAAAACAAGAATTTTGATTTTATGTTCTCAAGAAAGTCCTCTGTTATCAGAAAGCAAAGTCCTTGGAATAGTGTACAACATAAGACTATTATTATATTAGAAAATGAAAAATGAAACAACATAACGATGAAAAACCATAATGCAATGTAATAAGTCTCAGAGAACCATCCCCTGGCCTGCATTCGCAGTGGAGTAAAAGGTGGCAGAAAGATGCCAGCTGGGGGAGGCAAGGGAGTTTGAAAATAAAATATAAAATATATTCAATTCATATAGAAAATTATTCCCTCTGGATAATCCTATGGGAAGGGAAAAACAGGGAGAAGCCCCCAAAGTGGATCTTGGCAGAGATTTACCCCAAATCTGTTCACTATAATGAAGAACAAGGAAGGGTTTGACATCCTACAGAGCTTCAGAGAACTCCTAAAGTGCCACAGTGATGCAGCTACTTGATTCTTAATGCATCCTCCCACCTGCAGATACCGCTCAAACCAATTAAAGTGGGTTTCCTGTCACGCTGGTGCCTTTGTGCAAAATTAACTCTTTCAGGAGGAATGGGCCCTCAAATATTTTTCAAGCTCTGAACCCTTGCCCTCTGCAAACTCCAGTGTCACAAAAATGACTGACTTTTCCCCCCAATTTCTGCACAGAATGGAGAAAATGTGTTTGTATAGCAGAACCTCAATTACTGATATTATGCCTCTAAAGGCCTTCATTACAACATTCTTCAGTGGCTGCTATGTAAAGGTTTCATCAGTCCACCAGGTCTTATTCTTTATTTATACAGGAACAGAACTGCAACAGACCTTACCTAATTTTGCCAAAGACAGCACTTTCAAGATACTAACAAGAAAGGAGCAGATGTCATCTCAGAAGTGAGATTTAGCTGGGTTTTTTTATTTGCAAAAATGTTTGCCACATTTAGATAGATTTATGTCTGCATTTCACTCTGCTTGCCTTTTATTTGAAAAGTTATGACACTGTCTTTATGTACATCTTCCCTGTACATACCATCAAAGCCAGACTTAGAAAGGGGGAGTCTTTCGAATAGCTTACAAAATACAGACCCTGTGAAAAAAACTACTTTTGCAATATGACCAATTGTCGGCGTTAAAAAAAAAGAAACTGGGAACTCATCCTCCTGGAGAATCCTAGGACCTCAACTTGTCAATTCTTTTTAACTTAATTAAGTGTTAGCAAGGGTATTGAGGGCAAGGAGAACTAAAGGGTGATGCTAACTGGCAGTGGCACTACAAGATTTTGTTGAGTATTCATAATCACACAATCCTTTAACTACAAACAAGATGGGGACATCTACACAAGTCATTCACATGCAGCAATAAACTGCTCTGCAATTTATTGTTCCTGAGAAGCTCCTGGGCGCACAGTTTACATGCGCACCTGAACCTCAGCACGTTGAGCTGAGTCATAGCAGCCCCGGCTGGCAGGAGGCCCTGGCTGTTAGTCTGCCAGCCCAGAGCTGCTCCAACCAGGTTCAGTGTGCTGTAGTGGAGCTGGCTGGTGCATGTGAGCGCTTCAGCATGGGGCTAACCAGCAGGCAGCCCCTGCACTGAAGCACCATCTTGCCCCAGCCAGCCAGCTCAGTGTCTACACATTTGCTGCTGCACACAAAAAACTCCACAGCAGGGTAGGACTTACATTTACATGTCCTACCCTGCTGCAGAGTGTATTAGTTTCGTGCATGTGTACACACTGAGACATGTACTGCACAGTTAATTAATCAACTGTGCAGTAAACATTGCACGTAGACACACCTGATAATTCCTAAAGGCAGCAGTGAAAAAAATTTCCTTTCCTTGCACGTTTGTAATGCTCAAATTCAGAGCAGCCTAATATTTTTCAATTTAATACCAACCTAAGTAAGCCTGAGATCCCACCCAGCCTGCAGCCATTCTCCAGTTCATAGCTAAGAGCAAACTCCTGCACGAATAAACAATAGCATCTTCTGACAGAGTTAGGGTGTCTAGAAAGCACAATTTGTTAGGGCTTTGACTGAAACAGGTAGTGGGTAGGCAGGCAGCAAATTTTGAGTACTAATCACAATCGATTAAAAACCCACTCTTTTTCCCTCTCTCCTCCACTCTTCAGATATCTCACCTTACCTCCCCCTCACCTATGTCTTCCCACCCATAATTTCAGTATTTGGTTTGTACAGTGCTTAGCACAGTGCACCCTCAAAACTGACTACAGTTACATGAACTTTTCAATATAGTTTTCCCCAGTAATTTACAGTAGCTGTGCAGCCCACATAATAGTTTCAAGAAGCAGATGCACCTAAGATTATCAGTTATTGCAAAAATAAAAGGTGTTGCCTTCCATGGATCACTCCTACCATGGGCTAGTCAGCGCCAACACTTGTGAGAAGAATGGGAACTAACCAACAGTAGTAAACAAAAGAGTCTGCCTCAGCCCATGCAGCCCATGGGTATAGCAAAACTACTTCCACCTCTTAGCACCTGCTCCACAGACCAACATCCCACAGCTAATGAGAGATGTCTGTTAATCCTGTTGCATTTCTGTGCATACTCTAAGTCTATTATCTATTATTAGGAAAGTATTTTTGCAGGTGATGCTGTTTATTGAACCTACTGTATACTGGGGAGGGAAAGAGGCAAGCTTGTGAGTACTAAGTACCCTTCCTCATTACCAATCATTTTCTCATGACAGAAAGCAACATCCAGCCTGACCTTAAATGTCTGCAATCTAAAAAAAGACAAAGGCAACCAAAGCACTAGTAATTAGCTCAGAATTTTGAAAGTCTTCACAACAGATTCTCATTCTTCCCCTGTGAATTTTAACCCTCATATGTGACTCACAAGCAATGTGTACAGTGTCTCACTGCCAGGCCCAAGGCTGCTGCTGAGAAACAAGCTCTGTCCACCCACCCTCACTATGCCTCAAAAAAGTTCAGCAAGTAGGCAGATTACACAGCTCAGTGGGATCTTCAAGACTGTTCTCAGGTTTTTCCAAGACAGACAGCCTTAGAGCAGTGCTGGGCACATGAAAATAAATCTTAAAATATATAAGAAGTCTCACTAATCAAAACGTATTCTAGCAAGATCCCATAGCAAAATCTGAGATACTCACTGTTACCATGAATCTTGCATTGAAGATAATTGAAAAAACCTTATATCTCTTGAAATATATGAAAGTTCCTCTATAACTTTTAATGAATGTTAACTATTTGCAGTTAAGAATAAACATTCATAAGTAACACTTTGGCTTTACCCTTTTTAACTGAGTCTGGATATTGCAGAGGGTATGTCATACCGAAACACTGAAATCACATCTTGTAAAATAAATATTTATCACTGGAGGTAAACCTTTGAAGTCAACAATGATCTCGACACCATAAACACCTAATACTGTTCTCGTGACATCCTCCAGTAAAGAAGCAAGATCTAAATGGAAAGCATAAAACCTAGCTTGACCCTTCCACCTTCTAACTTCATATCAAAGAGAGAGAGAAATTGGTTTGTCTTACTAACTAATCAAGAAACTGAAAATTTTCTTCTCTTTTTTTTTCCTGGGAACTGCACCAGATGACACTCTTGAGATGTAAGAATGATTAACACAATAAGGTCAGATTTCTGACAAAAGAAAGGGTGACTGCCTAAAAGATTTATAGCATCAGCAGGACAAGTTAAGGGCAAAGGACCTGTCTGGGTTTTCAGTCTTAACTCAGGGTTTTTTTCTATCACACAAAGCTCTAGTATACACAGATGTGCTTAAATGTAAACCACAAAAAGTTGCTCAGATCCATAACAAGTATTTTTTCCTCAAAATATTGAAAAGCTGTCTATTACAGCATGCTTATATAAAAGGCATTTGAATACTATGAGGTTTTAACAGAAAACATGAATGGAAAAATAATTACTATAACTACTTAATACCAGTAAGAAACTTAATAACTTAAAAGACAAACATATAAACATAGCACACAACAAAATAATTTGTATTAGTACCTTCCTCTCGCCACAATATGTTTGCAACTGCAGCATGTAAGAGAGAAAAAACAAAAGAGACAAATGAACAAGAAAAAACATGAAATGGTATATCTCCCATTGAAATAATTAAGATGTTACAGTGTTTAGGGTCTCTAAAAAGTGTGAATATATAAAATAATGGAAATAGTGAATTAACCATAAAATCCATAACTGTTTTATGTCAAAATGGTTTTAAAAAAAAAGAGGTGACTTTTCCATACTTGTGCTATATGACTTGCAATTAACTTATTTAGCCTTTTATCAAAATTTAAAAAAATTTTCTGTTACAAACTACAAATCTGAAAATGTGAGTTCACAGGAGTATAGCTAAGATTATAGCTGAAGTCAACTTCCATCTACTTTTAGTGCAAGGATCATATTTTGAAGATATGTGTTTAATTTAGAAAACAGTAATGAGAGAGGAACACAAAAAGTGGAAATATTTATAAAAAGGCATTCTTTCCTCTACATATCTGACTTCTTAAAATTTATAAAGAAAGTCTACCATTGACTTCAAAAGTAGCAGAACAGGAACTAGGTGACTTAAAATAGTTATATATGTTATATTCACATTAAAATCTGTCATATTTGAAACTGCAGCTGGGTTTTGGACATTTTCTGACTGGTGGAAACTAACAATACAGACCTTGAATTTTTTTCAATCTAGGGAAAATAGACCAGACATAAATATCACAGTATAAATTTTAAGTGTGTAGAGGTTAGCATGCAGTGGAAGAAATTGGTGAACCAAAAATTGTAAAATGGATAAAAGGAAAAAGAACAGAAAAAAGAAGGGGGGGGGGGATTTAAGTCCCTGTAGAAAGCAATCATACCTTCTGCTAAATTCTTGATTTAGGAAATAAAGACAATATGGCAATTGTTCTGCACAGCCCACAAAAATATGTTTATTTTATTTTACAAACCATTTATCAGTTCTGCTCTGCTGCATGACCTTAGCAACAGTACTCAAAATGCTGTCCTATTAATAAAATGAAAATGAGGATAATTATCTGAGATCCATGGATGAACAATTGGAAATGTTCATTAGAAATAGTACGGTGTAGAACTGTTGACTTTTTGAATGAAAGGTACAAAAGACAAACACATGTCTTTGCTGTTCTACACCAAGAAACAACAGATAGATACATAGTGGTGTGTCTACACATTCATTAATGTGCTTTTGTTACTGCATGATAAATGTAGTACCTATAATGTGAGGTAAAAAATAAATGCACAATAAGCTGCACTAATGCACAGTAATGAAACTGACATGTAATGTGCTTTTTAGTGACATTTAATGTTCAGTAGCCTGTTTTTACTGCACATTAGTGTATTAGCATGATTTTTGCCATGATGCTTTAATGTGCAATAAAATAAGCTATCTTGCATTAAAGCACACATGTAAATGCCCCCATTATGTATTAACAATTGTTGTCTTTAACTACATTTAATAGTCCCTTGAATGTAAACAGAAACCTTGTATTTTCTTGAATAACTGACACATTAATGTGATATATACTATACATGCCAAATACCAATTGTGTTTCTGATTCTATCATCCATTATGTATTCTTGGTAACACCTTTCTACTTAACGAATTTGAGCCCCTGACAATGTGAACTGTAATAATTGCATTGAAGTAAAAATGAAATCAACCCAATTTTCCATTTGTTTCTATAGTCTCAATCATTCCTGGGTTTTCCTGATATCAGATTAACCTGTAAATTCAGAAACAGACCAATTTCAATGGAGCACTGGTGAATCACAGGAATTGAGGACTAGTCTCTTGGTACTCTTGTGTGTATTTGTTGAGACTACATGAAGGGTAATCACTAACCGAACACAAGAAAATCAGCTCAGCTGGGTCACAAAATGGTTCTGTCTTATAATATGATGTTACAGTGCTAACAAAGGTTGTTAATATGCCTCTATCAAAGGTAAGTACATTTTGCATGGTTACTCATGTGTAAACCATTTGTCCACTCTGCTAAATGTTATTTTTGTCTTTGAATAAAAGTGTTTAACAGTTTGCTGCAGATGTAAACCTTTCATTAGAAACTGCAATCATATACAGATTGGAATATTAGCTAAATGCGTTATTGACTGCTTTTCTTTTTGAAGTAAAATACCAACTTGACATCAAAACAATACACACACACAAAGAACAGGTGGAGAGAGAATAAAAAAATAGATTTAAATTTGTGTTGATCCAGACAATGAATAGATATTGGAGAAAGAAAAGGATGGGGTAAGGATCTCTTGAATATAAAGAGAATTTTCTATGAGATAAAGAAAATTTTAAATGAGATAAGCATACTGCTGCTGTTTCTGGAGAGCAAGAATAGTGAGTTAAAGGGACAAAAATGTTAGCTGCTGATATCCTTGAAGAGAAGGAAGGGGAACCACTCTAACACTGCTCTGCCTTAATTCCATATCAGCCTTACTTTTCAAACACCCCACTATCTGCTCTGGGATTGTCAGTCTGATAAGTGATGCAACAGAATTAGCACTCTTCACTGATTTTTTCACACACTCCTCCCCTCTCACTGTGCAGAAAAGGGGATACTGTTGCTTTAAAGTAGAAAAACTGCACTTATTTCATACAGCAAAAAGCACTTATGGGACATGACTAAGTACCACCTCTTGCAGAGGGATGGAGTGCAGTAGACAGAGGCATATGTGGTAAGTTCTGCATCCTAGCCAGCACAGATTTACATGACAGTGGCCTCTATTGGCCTGCTGGTGGTGGTGTGCCTAGGCAACCAGCAGTGGCAGCTGCTATTTTTGCATGGCCCCTTTCCCCAACCAAGCTGGCACCCACATCATTCACAAAGTAGCACAAATGATTAAACTGTTTTTATAGTTCCATCACAACAGGACATGAATTTTATCTATGAACATTTAGGCTTTGCAGTAGTTCTAGATTCTTTTTTTTGTTCGTTTATGCAATTGTTTATGCAATCTAATATACGTAACCAGTTCATTTCTGAAAGGATTTAAACCTCTCTGCCCAGGGCAACATGGAGGGGCATTATTGAAATTAGTTTTCCTCTCCACATCTGGAAAGACAATGAAGATTTAACTCAACTGCTCTTAGGTGAAAACTCTTCTGCACTGGAAAAACAGATTCTAGGGAAAATGGAATAAGGGACTTAGAGAAAGGTGAAAACTATGTTTCCCAAC
Organism: Crocodylus siamensis; assembly: GCF_052110815.1. Classification (NCBI taxonomy): domain Eukaryota; kingdom Metazoa; phylum Chordata; order Crocodylia; family Crocodylidae; genus Crocodylus; species Crocodylus siamensis. The sequence goes on along the minus strand of NC_143396.1, from coordinate 85,377,694 downwards.
CAGGAAAATATTTTTATACATATTTGGGGCGTTATAAGGCCTATAAGATGTAAGATCTCAGAGCAGTATATGGTCATAAAAGTCATTTCTAAGCAAATTTCAGGCCTGTTTCCCTAGTACTGTATAAATGAGCAGACAGCACAACTGAATTTCGGAAAAGTATGAGTAGTGCATTTACTACCATTAAATTTTTATAGATTTAAAAGTAATTGTTAAAGGTATCTGCTTTCTCAGCATGACAACTCAAATTAGTCAATGGTTGTGTTTATACAACCACAAAATAAAAAAAAAGAACACATCTCTAATGCTATAATTTGTCTTGGCATATTAGTACTTACACACATACTCTTAAGCAATCGGTACCATGTTGTATCGTTATTGTCTGGCAAGGGAGCCAGAAACAGTACATTTTTAATATGACTTTTTAAAAAAGTGCCAGTGGTGATAGAAGAAAAATGTTGTTAGGATTCTTTTCTCAACTTCCATTATCTTGCAAGTAAAAACTATTTTTCAAGTAATCTCGTCTCTCTTTCTTTTGGACAGTACAGAAGCAATACTTGTTGGGACACAATGAAACATACTGTTCTTTGTGAAACAATGCACTCTTTCAAAATGACCCAGGTGGTAATCATGTGATGGAGTATACCTGACAAAATACGCTTGACTCTTTTGTCCTACCTTAGCATCATCTAAGTTTTAAAAGTTAAAAAAAAGAGGTGGGGGGGGGGGTAGTAAGGGGAGGCTGTTCTGGCTACACACTTTGCTTTCATTTCAGAATATGCTAAAACAATACATAACATCTATTCACCTAATTACTGAACTTTTACTTATCAGTTAACATGTCACAGCTATGGTAACATTACTTTTACTGTTAAACTATGAAAGCTTACAAAAGAATACAATTTGATTTAATTTTTACTAATTATATCTTTGGACACTCTAAGCACATATAGTACATCTATAACGGAAATAATATCTTGAATGGTACTACACACAGAATGCTACTGTAAAAGATTAAATATGAACATTTTTCAATGAGCTTGACTGCTCAAGAGTAGGACCTAGTACTTAACATCATCGTTAGTTGTACAGTAAAATCTCTGATTTACTATCTGTAAATTCTGGTAATGAGATATTATGAATTACTTTATCAAGGCTCACAAACGCAATATCATATACATGAAAACAATCAGAAAGTGATTCAGAAGCAGAATTTATAACCCCTAACTGGAAATCTTAGATAGAGAGTCTTTGTCTATGATGTTGTCAGAAGGTATAAACTTTATTTAGCTCTACCATAAAATAAAATGGCAGCATAAATTATCTACAAAGAAATTAGGTAAATAGGAATCATTCAGTATGATGTGGGACAGGGAGATTCCATTAAAGGTGCATAAAACCTCACAGAGAGAATTTAGGCAATAAATCATAGTCAAAAAGCTTTTAGTCTTATTCCAAATTCTAGGCAACAGTGATGCCCACTTGTTTATGGATGGCCATAAACCTGTCAAGTCAGCAGCATTCAGATCACATAAGCTCTTGTTAAGTGATAAGCCTATGACATTACGCAAAAAAGGCACTGTGTTAGAAATAGATCTATTTAACGGGATGGAAAAGACATATTATTTTTTAAACAGAGCCCCAAGACACAGAATGCACAAGGAAGATAATTTTCAGCCCGCTCCTGTTGAAGAGATGAAACAATTTATAGAAGTTTCTTCATGGAATTTGACAGTGCCATAGTGACTGAACTGGGTAACATAGTAAGCTATAATTGAAGTTAAAGAATAAAAATTGCTGCATAAAATACTAAAATGTCCTCAAATATTGTTAAACTGATTCTGACAATTCAACTTGGACATTATGTGACAACTTGCCATTTCACTCACTAGATTTTCAGGTAAGTCTCTAATGTACAATTGTAGACTAAAAATGTAAGTCTAGGGACAGAAATTACACATATAAATTATACATATCGATTTATAATACACCTGGATTGATATAGCATCAGACTTAACTGATTTAGGTTAAATAGGTTTCTTAAACTTCTGCCCAGATTTTCTCCAGATTCAAGTTCACCCACAATTCCCCAGCATCCCGGGATGTTTTGCACCGCCCCCACAAATTCCCGCCTTGCAGGATGGGCAAGCTAGCCTTTAGCTCTGCTTTACCTGAGCAGGGAAGCATTCTCTAGTGCCCCCCCACTTGTGGCTTGGGTGACTACAGGCATGCAGCTGCATTTCTGGAATCAAACATGAATGTCTGTTAACTTGCTTATCAGTTCAATCTATGCAGCTAAGACTAACCTGCAAAGATTGAACTGATTCAGTCTAGGGCCTTTTGATCATCTATATTTAGCTGAAGAGTTTGAAGGGGTACTCTTTAAGGGCGCTCTTGTCAAGTTAGGCCCAATTTCTGTTTTTTTTAAAAGAGCTTTTGGAAAACCTAACAAAAATTAAAACATGGCATGATCAAAAAGCTACTCAAGGTGCTAAAGTACAATGATCCCAACATGAAGCTGACTATATGTAAAGTGAAATTAATCTAGTTGTACTGTTGATACAAAAACAAAAAGTGAAAAATATGTTTTAAATTATTATAGCTGTAATAATAGCTGCCTAGGAAAATATGGAGGACTGTAGTCCCATATTTTAGTCCCAATAGCCTAATTGTTAGGGACTTGGTACAGAAAACAGGAGATCCATATTTTAGGTTGCGCATGCCCAAAAGTGGTCTAAATTTGTATCTTTGACTTCCCAACATAATACTCAAACTTTCACATCTTTGGTTAGGCATTACTCCCCTTTTCTGAAGTTTTTCTGAATCTGAGCCATTATCCCAGATTGGCTTGAAGCGCTCCCAGCCAGGTCATGAGGCACTACAGGGATTTGGGAGCAGGGCTTAAGGGTCTGGTAGCACAGGTGGTGTTCTCATCGATCCTCCCAGTCTCGGGCTATGGGCTGAGGAGGGAGAGGAGGATCCACGTAGTCAACCAAAGACTGCGGCACAGGTGTCATTGGGAAGGCTTTGGCTTCCATGACCACAGCCCACTCTTTGACGAGAGAGGCAGCGAGCTGCTGGGAAAAGATGGCCTCCACCTCTCTCCGCTGGGGAGGAGGCTCTTCTCAGCCAGACTAGCTGACCTGCTCCACCAGGCTTTAAACTAAGTCCGCTGTGGGATGGGGGGACTACCGGCACTGCTGGCCCACTGAGCAACCCTTGCAAAGCCAGCAGACCAAGGCACTTAAGGGAGCCCACCCTTGCCTGCCTGTACACAAATGCCAGGAGCTTGGGAAACAAGCAGGACAAGCTCGTCTTCCTGCTCAATGCAAAGAATTACAATGTCATTGGGATAACAGAGAGCTGGTGGGATTCCACCCATGACTGGACCACGCATATAGATGGCTATACCCTGTACAGGAGGGATTGTGTAGATAAAAGGGGTGGGGGTGTAGCTCTTTATGTTAAGGAAAGCTACATGCCCCTGCAAGCTGATATTGGTAACCAGGGTGGACAGCTAGAGACCCTCTGGGTTAAAATTTGTGGGGAACATGGCACAGGTGACACAACAGGGGGAGTCTACTACAGACCTCCCACCCAAAGTCCTGACCTTGACCAGGAGTTCTCCTGGGAGCTGGCGGAGGCTGCATGCTCCAGGACCATGGTTGTCATGGGTGACTTCAATTACCCAGACATCTCGTGGGAGGATCACTCAGCAAAATCTGAATGGTCACAAAGCTTCCTCTCATGTGTGGATTACCTCTACCTGACTCAAGAAATCTATGGGCCAATGAGAGGCAAAGCACTGCTTGACCTGCTACTGGCTATAGGAGATGACCTAATCGTTGACCTAGTGATCGATGGGAAGCTGGGTGACAGCGACCATGAGCTGTTCATCTTCACCATCCGTTGTAAAGCTGGCAAGTCAGTCAGCAACACAGAAGTCCTTGACTTGAGAAAAGCTGACTTCGACAAGCTCAGGAGGCTTGTCAGTCAGGCCCTAAGGGACCATGACCTCAGGGAGAGGGGAGTTCAAGAAGAGTGGTTGCTCCTCAAGGGAGCAATCTTCAATGTACAAACTAAGTCTATTCCATCTCGAAAGAAAGGCAGCAAGAGGGCACAACAGCCCCCCTGGCTCTCCAGGGATCTAGCAGGCCTCCTAAGGCTAAAAAGAAAAGCCTACAAAGGATGGAGGATGGGATTCGTCTCCAAGGAGGATTATTCTGCACTGGTCCGGTCCTGCAGGGATCAAACCAGGAAAGCCAGAGCTGCAACTGAACTCCAACTAGCCTTGAGCATCAAGGACAATAGAAAGTCCTTTTTCAGATATGTGGGGAGCCGGAGGAAAAGCAAGGGCAACCCTGGACCCCTGCTGAACCAGATGGGGCAACTGACAACTGATGGCCAGGAAAAAGCCAACCTATTAAATGGGTACTTTGCGTTAGTCTTTCATCAGTCCCATGGGACGTCCATGCCTGCTATGGGAGAGGGAGTTCTGAGTGGGGGAGATCCCCTGCCCTCCGTAAATGCTGACCTCGTGAAGCAACATCTTGAGAAGCTGGATACATTCAAGTCAGCTGGCCCTGACAATCTACACCCCAAGGTATTCAAGGAGCTGGCGAGTGTCATAGCCCAGGCCCTGGCATGGATCTTTAAAAACTCCTGGCACTCAGGTTTAGTGCCCGAAGACTGGAAGAAGGCCAATGTGGTGCCTATCTTCAAGAAAGGGAGGAGAGTGAATCCAGCTAACTATAGGCCCATTAGCCTGACTTCTATCCTGGGGAAGATCTTAGAAAAGTTTATTAAAGAGGCCATCCTTAATGGACTGGCTGAGGCCAACATTCTAAGGGATAGTTAAGCATGGGTTTGTTGTGGGTAGGTCTTGCTTGACCAATCTCATTTCCTTCTATGACCAGGTGACCTTTCACCTGGACGAGGGAGATGAGATTGATGTCATATATCTTGACTTCAGAAAAGCCTTCGATCTGGTATCCCATGATCACCTCTTAGCGAAACTAGCCAACTGTGGCCTTGGGTCCACGATGATCCGCTGGCTGGGAAACTGGCTCCATGGTCAGACCCAGAGGGTTGTAACTGATGGCAGTCATGCATCATGGTAACCTGTGAGCAGTGGGGTTCCTCAAGGCTTTGTCCTTGGACCCATATTGTTCAAAATCATCATTAATGGTGTGGACACTGAAGTCAGGAGCGGACTGGCCAAGTTCACCGATGACACCAAACTTTGGGGCAAAGCATCCATGCCAGGTGAAAGGCGAGTGATCCAGGCTGACCTGGACAGGCTCAGCAAATGGGTGGACGAGAACCTGATGGGTACACCGAAAAATGCAAGGTTCTCCACCTTGGGAAGAAGAACCTGCAGCATCCTTATAGGCTTGGCAGTGCTATGCTGGCTAGCACTATGGAAGAAAGAGACTTGGGGATCATCATTGACCACAAGATGAACATGAGTCTGCAATGTGGTGCTGCAGCCAGTAAAGCAACTAAAACACTGGCTTGCATCCATAGATGCTTCTCGAGCAAATCCCGGGACGTCATTCTCCCCCTGCACTGAGCCTTGGCAAGGCCGCAGCTGGAGTACTGCGTCCAGTTTTGGGCTCCACGATTCAAAAAGGATGTGGAGAGGCTTGAGAGAGTCCAGAGAAGAGCCACGCACATGATCAGAGGTCAGGAAAACAGACCTCATGATGACAGGCTGAGAGCCATGGGACTCTTTAGCCTGGAAAAGCGCAGGCTCAGGGGTGATATGATGGCCACCTATAGGTTTGTCAGGGGTGACCATGAGGATCTGGGGGAAAGCTTGTTCACCAGAGTGCCCCAAGGGATGACGAGGTTGAATGGTCATAAACTACTAGAAGACCGTTTCAGGCTGGACATAAGGAAGAATTTCTTTACTGTCCGAGCCTCCAAGGTCTGGAACAGTCTGCCATTGGAGGTGGTTCAAGCACCTACTTTGAACACCTTCAAGGGCAAATTGGATGCTTATCTTGCTGGGATCCTATGACCCCAGCTGACTTCCTGCCCTTTGGGCAGGGGGCTGGACTCGATGATCTCCCGAGGTCCCTTCCAGCCCTAATGTCTATGAAATCTATGAAATGTATGAATAATGATGAACCTATGTCACTGTGGTGTCAGCACTGTGTTAGAAAGTAGGAGTTGCACATTTAAATCAGGTATGTTTTGAGGGGGTGAGAAGGGGAGAAGGGAGTCTACAGCTTAGATTTTCAGATTCCTGGACAAGTAGTCCTTTAACTGACAATCTACTAGGTCTAAAATACAGGGGTAGGAGTCCTCCTCCCGCAGAGTCTAAAAAGAACTAGTCATTAGCTCAATTGTTCCTAATGGCTTCCAAGCATTTTATGCATCCAGAGTAGGTATGTATATACACGCTTGACTACTGAATAGCCTACTGTGTACGCAACAGGCACTACACTCTATCCATACCAGAGAAGACTGAAGAGATTCAGGATGAACAATACTATGCATCCACAGTGCAGGTGTTATAGAATTAGAACCTGTGTCTGAAGCCAAAAATATCAGTTACACAGCCAGAAAATTGCCATATAGGTACAAAGGAGAACAGAATTCTGTTCCTGGTTTTGTGAGCTGTGGACTTAAAAGTCATCTCAAGTATGATATACCAACCACATCACTTCCATCTGTGCTATTATCCACAGAAATTAGTATGACTTGCCCACACTAGCCTAAATAAGTGACTGAGATAGTCAAGTGAACTCTTGACCTATTTAATTTGTTCCATGCACACAATGACTTAAAACAAATTTCACAGTGCTTCCTATCTTTTTTAGTATTTTAGTCAGAAAGCAAACTTCAGTCTTGTTCTTTCATCACCTATTTGATTATATCCTAGTTTTACATTACTCGGACTAAAATTGAAATATATCCGCACTGTTATTACCTGAAAAAAATGTAACTTAACTTTAGCTAAATTAAAACAAAACACTCCACAAACTGGCAAGGCTACTTTTTCACCATCCTCTCATGAATAATATTTCATTCCATGACAGTAACAGAAAATAGTGCTGACAGCCATCGTCTACATAGCCACAAAGGTGCTGTCAAGTCAACTTTATTCATATTCCCTAATATTTTAATTTTTTTCCAGTGGCACAGCAAAAGCACTTGGAACCTTATAATTTGGGTTTTATTTGTGGCTTTCAGAACCCAAGTTGATCTAGTCTGTCTCTGTAATATTAAAAACACATCCACTACTAACCTGAAGCTGTTTAGAAACTGATTCAGATTTTGCATTTGCATAGTCAATTTGAACTTGATACACCCATTATTGACAGAGAAGCTACTCATATCGATTACTTTAATGATAGAGTTGTAAACTTCATAAAACGCAGGTGGAAATGCTAAAAAAAGAAATAGCTGTATTTTCAAGTCTTGTTGGAGGTAATGAAAATAATGTTTAAAAATACTGGGGTAATTGTTCCCTTTAGGAAAAGAAGCAATTTTAGCTCTATTAGCCATGACCCTGTATTAAAGAGAAGATAATATTGTTCATCCTAAACCATTTTATTCTTTTCCATCATGTAGTAATAAAAACATTCATGTTGTCATATTTTTATTGAACTTTTCTTCCAGAAAGAAGAAAGTAATGTGGCCAGAAGATGTCCTATAGAGATCATTGACACCAATTCTAAGTCACCTGGAAAGACTGCAAGAAGGGAAGAAAATACATTCTCTTTTAGAAGAATTCAAACCTAGGAAGTTTGCTTTCCATGGTTGTTAGCAAACTCTACAATCTGTTCCTTAAATATTTCTATTTGTATCTAGAAAGAAGGAGGATGATACACTCAAAGTCAGAAGAATGATGAAGTACTTTCCAGCCCACTAGTAACTAAGAATGGATAAATATTTACATGAGGAAGTCCAGACACATGCCCCCAAGGGGTATTAAAGAAGATCTTTGGACTTATGATTTAGTATGTTCTAATACAGTCTGGAATACCAGATACATTTCAGGAGCAATGCTAATATTATGTCAATATTCAAAAAGACTAAATCATACAAGCTGAGTAACTAACTATATGTCAGTTCATCCAATATCATTTTCAGAAAAAAAAATGAAAAGATTGATTTAGGATTAAAAATTAAAGCAGAGAAATATGCATTGGCATATTAAATATAGGATTGTATCAAAGATTACTTTAAAACAAATCTGATTTCATTGCTTGACGGAATCTACACAGAGGACTAGCAAACAAACACGAGCTACTAGAGTGCTGCAAGAGAGAGAAATAGATAAAGGAATCCTCAGATGCATAAATAAGGGGAAAATTACTAGGCGTAAGGATACCTAGTTACTGACTTTAGCACGGCTTTTGATACAGGTCTCCCACAACATTCTCATATACAGCCATGGAATTATAGGTCAGATTAATGGACTGTAATGTGGACAAAAAACTGGCTAGATCACAGGGCTTGGAGGATAGTAGTCAATGGCTCGATGTCTAGTTAACAATATCAAGTGGAGTGTCCCAGGTGTCAGTTCTGGGGCTGGTTTTGTTCAATATTTTGATCAATGACCTGTAAAATGGGATAGACTGCATCCTGAACAAGTTGGGAGATGACACCAAGCTGGGTGGAATAGTAGATATGCTGGAGGGTAGGGCTAGGATTCAGAGAGACATCTTATTAGGTTCAAAAAGGACAAGTGCAAAGTCCTGCACTTTGGACAGAATAATCCCATGCACCACTACAGGCTGGGGACTGACTGGTTAAGCAGAAGCTTGGCAGAAAAGTACCTGGGGATTATAATGGACAGTAGGGATGTGTGAAATGGGCCATATTTGATTTGGATTTGGCCCTAACTGGGGACACTGATTCGATTAGTTGATTCAGATTACTGTCCCAATTTGATTTGGCTGAATCTGAAACTAAAGATTCGATGCTGATTTGGATAATCAGTGATTTGGCCAAAGACACAGCTTGAAAAGTTTTTTTTACATACCTCAAGGTGATGAGCACAGCTCATGAAAACTGCAATGGTGGGTCAGATGGAGCATCCCACAGGAGCATGGGGGGAGGGAGCACATACCTGCCAGCAAACTCGGAAGTACTTCCAGTCCACTTCAGGGTCCACCACCCCTGTACTCCCCCACTCCAGCTTGGTGATGGACCACAGGGGGACCCTGGGTGCCTTCCCCAATCCAGGAGGTACCAGTCACCAAGCTGGAGGAGTGCAGGGGGGGAGCCCCTTGCGTGCCCCCCAGCAGACCCAGAAGTGGATCAGAAATGCTTCTGGTCCACTTCCAGGTCTGCTGTCAAGTGTGCTGGGGACCCCCCTGCACTTCTGTGGGACACTCCATCCACCCCATCATCTCAGCATTCATAAGCTGTCTGGTACCTTGAGGTATGTAAAAAAATGCCTTTAAAGCTGTGTCTATGTCTGAATTGTAGAATCTTTCCGAATCGATTCAGAAGATTCCTATTTGATTCGGAGATTAAAGGGTTTCCTGATTCAATTTGGATTTGAAGATTCAGCCACTAAATTGGGTCAAATCTCTGCCGAATCAAATCAGTGACCAAAGCTTCGCACAGCTCTAGTTGACAGTAAACTGAATAGGAGTCAAGAGTGCACCCTTGTTGTGAAGAAACCTAATGGCATACTGGGCTAACATTAGTATGAGAATTACCAGCAGACTGAGGGAAGTGATTCTTCCTTTCTGTTTGGGACTGGTGAGGCCACATCTGGAGTACTATGTCCAGTTTTAGACCCTCCAGTACAGAAAGATTGTGGACAACTTGAAAATAGTTAGGTGGCTGGGGCACATGACTTCTGAGGAGAGGCTAAGGGAACTGGATTTATTTAGTCTGCAAAAGAGAAGACTAAGGAGGGATTTAATGCCATCCTTCAACTACCTGAAGGGGGGTTCCAAAAAAGGATGGAGCTGGGCTGTTCTTACTGGTGGCAGATCATGAGATCCTTGTTCTGTTGTCTCAAGGTCTCATGTTCTAGTACAGAAAGTTTAGGTTAGATAAAAACTCTTTCACTAGGCACTGGAACAGGTTACTCAGAAAAACTGTAGATTCTCCATCCTTGGAGGTTTTTAGGACCCAGCTAGACAAAGCCTTGGCTGGGATGAACTAGTTGGGGATGGTCCTGGTTTGAGCAAGGTTTGAGAACTAGATGACCTCCTTAGGTCCCTTCCACCCCTAATTTCCTATTATTCTAAGCAGGTATTTTACTCCATCTATAAAGCATTAATGAGGCTAATAGCGGAATAATATTGGCATGTCTGGCATGCTCATGCACACACACACGTATGTATGCATGCTACACTTCATATATACATAGATATACACACACATTATTGCAAGGTTTGGTATTCTCATTCTACACACACACACGTATGACAGAGAGTATGTTGAAAAAATTGGTAAGAATTGAAAGGAAAATGAATGAAAAAGTCAAATTTTGGGGGAAAATGAGAGAGGCTTCAAGAGCTCTGTAATTAGATTTGGTTGAAATCTAATTTGGTTTAAATTAAGAAAAAGATCAAGAGGTCATCAGATGTGCAGAAGTACCCACATGGGAGAAAATCCTGGATACTAAAAGGTTCTTGAATTTTGTGGAAAAAGGCAGAGCAGGAACTAATGGCTAGAAACAGAAACTTTCTACAAACACATAGAAATTAGGCCTGTTTTTTTTTTTCTTTTATAGTGAGGTGACTAAGCATTGAAACAAATTTTTAAATAAAGTGGTGGATTCTCCATATCTTTATAGCTTCAAATTAAGATTGAAGATGTTTCTGGGAGGATGTGCTTTAGCTAACACAAGTTATAGGGCTGTACATGGTGTCAATCAATCTATTAACTATTTTGTCAATTTTTATCTGAAACTAGGACGAAAGTGGAAGTTTTCATTCCATGTTACTGTAAAGCTGAAATCATTCTAGCTCCAATCATTCTACCAACAACAAGCCTGAGCATTCTTATGTATTATTTTACATGAATATATTTTCCACGTGTGAGAAAGACAATTAACTTTTGTAACATTTGCATCATGTTTTAAATCCCATTAAAGTAGGATGTCTCTATCAATCATCTTAGGGGATACCCAGCTGGGACACACCTGCACTCAGATTCTGTGGTGGCTTTGTTCCCAAATTTGAATGACAATTGACATTTCTTATTTCACTGGTATTAAACCAGTAGAACTGCCACAAACAGAAAGATTAAAGAAACAGTTCTTCTGCTACCATAGCAAAGGAAGAACGGCATAGGACAGCCATTCCCCAATGCACTGGTTCTCAACCTTTTTAGACTGAGGAACTCTCACATAACTTTTGTGAACTGAGTAACACCCCATATCATCCCACCTTGTTCATTGCAGCGCTTACCTCTTTGTGGAGGATACAGGTAATGGGGGCAGGGGTATGGCCAGACAGGGACTAAACCTAAACTGGCATTCATTTGCTTATCTTCTCACACTTGGCATATCTCATAGCTCCAGTACGTTTTCAAAGGATCTTGCCAGAGCACCCAGAGGTGCCAGACTCTGGTTGAGAATCTCTGCCCGAAAAGGTATATAAACTGTCAATACAGCAGAACCATGCTAAATACTGGACTGTTAAAAAAATCACATAGTTGTACAGAAGGTGCTCAGGTGTTGCATACTGGATAAAGTTAAAGTGCTAACAAGAGACAAAGCTTTTCTTAAGATTGTCCTCCTTTGTTAAAATCTTACTTGCATAAGACAGAACATCAACTCATTGTTTAGTTCATGCATAAATTTAACAGCTCTGGATGACAAAGCACTTTACACATAGTTTTTCATTTACTTTAATCTAGAATTTCCATCTTGATGATGAATCATTATCATCTAGGTATGACTTCCCTGGGGAATGGAAAATGTGTTACTTATTTCTCCTATCTGCTAGAAACTTTAAAATAAATCCAGTAAAAGAGAGTATCCCCTCCCCCCCCAAAAATCCTCGCCTCTTACTGAAATACCTAAGTCATACCTCACACTGTTATTTTTCCTACTAATTTCCTTTCATTCTTTTTGCTACTGACACATCATACAGGTCATTAAAGAGCTGCCTATCCATCATTATTTCTCTTTGTATGTCTGTATATATGATCTCTCTCTCACACACACTATCTATCTATCCATCTATCCACACACACACATATATATACACACATATACACATACACAGACACACACATTTATAAATTACATACATATGAAAATGGCTTGAAATTTTGTTTGCTGTTAATTCCAGGGTTTTTTTTGTCAATTATTTCTTTAAAAACAGACAAACTGTCATGCTTATGTCAAATGCAGAATCTTTTGTAAGGTCAGGAAGTGTTTAGTTTCTACACTAGATATTTCTGGGTTTCAGATAAGAAGCCAGCATTTAAGACAATTGTGTCCAGCCTTCAAAATAAATTGTATTGTGTTCAATATGCAATATTGAGAAACTCATGTTGATTAGACTAAAAATGAGACTACAGAGGTTAGATATATCTGCTCATATTTAATCCATTATACAAAGCCAATTCAATTTATATTGCCAGAAAGTTTTGCATGCATCTAAACAGTGCTGAAAAAAAACAGTTCATAAAGTTAACATGCCATTTCAGGAAGTGTTGAAAGGTAGTTAGCCATTTTGGTCTGAAATTAGGTAGCAGGCAGCGTAGAGATGCACTTTATAGACTAAATAAATCAGGCATTGAGTAAATATGGTTCTAACAATAGGAAGGACCTTAGCCAGTGTATTTTGTTTGCTGCACAATATAAAAGCAGTTACAGCTCTATATGTTCTAGGTACCCAGGAGAACTGCTCATTATAAATCATTACCTCTCAATAGCCAATCAGCACTCTGAATCCCCCAATGCTCTGAAAAGCTTTTATTTTACTCAGTGCTGTTTTGTGCTGCTCTGAGTCTGCAGAGCAGTTCAAGTTAACTGACAAGCTGTGGAGAAAGTATTTCCAACAGGGATGTTCCCATGCTTTTAAAGGAGGAGGTAGGGAGGAGGGGGAGAAAAGTCTAGATTAAGAAAATAAACATGCCTGCTTTATTCCTGTGATGGAGGATGAGTGGAATAACATATAATAAAAGTAATATATTGTGGTTCTAACACAGGCAAAATATAAAAATCATATAAAAAAATCATGTTTGAATCAAACCAGAGGACATTCTTGAACCATAAAATTGTAGCCTCAACAGCAGGCATTAAATTATAGCTGTGATGGTAACCTTATAGATAAGGTAACAATAACTAACAAGATGGTTTTCTTGGTATCTTTCTCATTTACATTATTAGTAAAGCAATTTATTCCACTAATCAATGTTTTGAGGTGTTTGAATAAACACTTAGCAGCCTTAATGACAAACCCATTCCACCCTTAATTTGAAGCTAACAAATTACTAAATATTCTATAAAGGTGTCCCTTTCAAATGAAACACAACACTGGTTCTGGCAAAGAATGAATATAGCATTTATATTTAGCAATATATTTGCATTGCCTGCAGCAAACAGCATTTGCTCAGCTAGTCAAGTAATGATAACTTGATACGAGCAATAACTACCCTTTTTTATTTCCATGAACTTTAACCTGATATTTATGTGCAGATACAGGTATCTAAACTACAATGTGGATTTATGCTTCTTTTTGAGGTGCTAATGGCACCCATGTTTAAAATGTTGCTTTGAGGTGTCATGAGGTACAAGTAGCTGTGGGCTACATCTGTACTTATTAAGCTACAGAGTTGGAAAAGTTTGTTCAAATATTCACAGAAATAAGAGTCTATTAAATATATGATTATGAGCCTCTAGCAAGCAAAGTTTGACTAGACCCTGTATGTATGAGTGTGTGTATATATAAATATATATATATATATATATATAAATATATATATATAAGTGTATGGTAAGATCATCAGTACGGATGATCTTAGAAACAATCTGGTCTATGTTCCATCTTGCTCCACTTACAAATTTCAGCTAAAGCTGGATGGCCACGATGACTGCTCCCAACATAGTGCTACTGGACTTGAATGCATTTTTTGAATATGTATTATTTTGGGGGGTTGCATGGATAGACATTTTGGGCGCTGATACCGATAGCTGATATTTAAGGAGGCGTATCAGCCAATGCCTATCCAATTTTTGATACAGCAGTGTGCAGCTGATAAGTCTGTTGTGGTGGAAGGGAAGAGGGGAGGGAAGGGATATGGGGAGGCAGATCAATGGCCCCCATGGTGAGGAAGGGAGAGGGCAGGGGCAGGCACTGCCCAGGCAGTATGGGGAGGACATGGGACAGAGCTGAGCCTTGTGGGGGGGGGAGCATCTCCCACCACTGCACACATCCCAGGAAGGCATGGAAGGGGCATGTGCCCCCAGATCTGCAGGCTGCAGCTGTGGGCTGGAGCTGGGGCTGTGCTGGGCTTTTCTCAGCAGGGGCTGGGCTCGGGGTGCGCAGTGGCAGCACTGGGAAGGGGCTATGGAGAGGGCTGCAGCCAACCTAAATTTTGCTGTAGCCCTGATTCCAGTACCACTGCTGCCTGCCTGGAGCAGCCCTAGCTCAAGTCCCACCTGCCCCCATGTGCCAGGATTAGCTGCGGCTGCACTGGATGGGTGGCAGTGGTGCTGGGAGTGCAACTACAATGAAATTTGGGATAGCTGCAGCCCCCTCCATAACCCCCTCCAAGCACTGCTGTTGCCTGCCCTGAGTCCAGCCCCCACTGAGAAGTACCTGGCATAGGCCTGACTCCAACCCACAGCTGTAGCCTGCCCACCCCACCCTGCACAGATCCGGGGGCACATGCCCCCATCCCCATGCCTTCCCTGGGTGCACGCAGCAGTGGGAGCTGCCCGCCGACAAGCCGCAACTCTATCCTACACCTGCCCCTGCTCCCTCCCTCTCCAACCTCAGGAGGCATTGATCTCCCCCCCGGCCATGCCCCTTCTTTCCCCTTCCACGACAACATGCTTACTACCGGCACGCTGCTGGGCTCTGCTCCTCACTGTCTGCATGCTGCACTGCAGCTGTGTGCATGCATGGACATTTAACAGCCAAATTATTGGCCACTTCATGACAATTTCTGATACAGCCAATTTTCTTTATATCAGTACTGATCTGATACCGGACCAATGTATCAGTACAACTCTAATTATTTTCTGTCCATTGTTGGTTCTGTAAATCCCATAAAGTGAAAGACTATGACTATAAAACTATAATATTTTTGCATTATAATACAATTCCTGAAAAAAACCGTTTAGATTTGTTATATAATCTTTTCAGAGTTTCAACTTAAAAAAAAATACAGTCTTTAAAAAAAAAAGTCAAATATTTCTTTGCAGGTGCATAATGTGAAATGCTAAACTAAATTGGCAAATATACAATCTAAAAAACACGAAGTCCAGATTAAATAAATATAGTGCAGAAAATAGAGAAAGAGATTATTAAGAATATTTTAAAAACCCTTGGATAAATCATATTTAAAATATTAAAGATTGAGGGGGCCCAGACTTTCTTTCAAACATATCTTTCTTCTGACCTTAGAATATCTACATTATTCAAGCTGAAAATGATGACCTTGACAAAATTAAGGTTTACCACATAGTTTTGTAATCCCACAACAATAAAACTAAAAACCTGCATTTCTTGGTGACCTTTAAGTGAGCTTTAAATGGTCCTTTCCTATTTTGCTCCATTCCTGACATCAGGCAAAAGTTTCTTGACTGCTACCTCTTCTCATAATGATGTCATGAAATGAATGAACACGAAACAAATAAATTGATGTGTGTGTAATAAAATGAATAATTATATCTTCAGAACAAGGTTTGAATACTGTGTAGTAATTAAGTCATGTTGCCATATGCTGAACAATAAAGATAGAGCAAAATATTGGAACAATATCACTGAGTGAACAGTTTTCATCCTGTGCATTGAATACAGTAAGGCTTCTGTGACTTCATCAGATCCATCTCTCCCCACCTAATATTTCCTACTCTCTGGTTCCCAGTTGCATTCCTAGCTCCTTGTCTAATATCTATTCGTTCTAACATCTCCCTTTTTAGTCAAGGAGACTGACACAATTTCTCTTCAGCTTCTTTCAGTCCCAGTCACTAGAGACATTTCCCGTCCCAGTTCTCCTTGTACAATCATCTTTTTGTTCCAATCTTTTCCCAGGCTCTTCATCACAAAAGCAACCTTAAAAACCCATAGCCTGGCTCTTGTGCACTCTACATTCAATTCAGGAAGTAGTGCAACCAGCCGTGGGTAAGAGGGGCACCCATCCCAGTGGTCAAGTTAGGAGGGGTGCCAGAATCACCCCTCACCCCTGTGAAGTCTGCACTCTGGTAGCACACCAGTGCAAGGAGCTCCTAAACAGTCCCTGGTTACCGCTGCTTTAAGAGCAACAGCTGGGCCAGGAAAAGCACATAGTGGCAGCAGTAACTCAGCTGGGGATTAGTATAGTAAGGAGCTCCCAGGTTCCCAGCATGGGTAAGACAGCTCCCTTCCATCCCTGCTCTCAGAAACACATGCCCCCATCCTCAGTTCTTGGAAATGCACATCTCCATTCTTGAAACACACCCCATTTCCACTCTCTTGTAGGGCGTCCACTCCCAGACACCAACTTTGCTTGTTACACTTTTCAATCTAGAGACCAATCTTCCCTATGCTGTCTGAGACCAAACGATGAGCACTGAGAGCATAAAGACAATCTTCATGGTTGTAGTTATAGCACCTAGACTAAGCATGTCATGACCCACCAATGTGATTTCTAATGGTAGAGTTTGTTCAATGTGGACAGAATCTTGAGAGATTTTAGATTGTGTAGGTTTGGGAGAGGAGGGGTGATCCTTTAGATTTTAGTTACGGCAGAGCACATCTCTCTGGAGGACATACAAACTGCATTTTCCATGGTTTTATATTCCAAGGGCCCAATTTGGAAAGATTTTTGCAAAAAAGAGCAAAAAGCACCTTCTCTATGCAATGTAACCAACGTCAAATGTCAAATCCTGCTCCAAGGACAAGGTGCTAGAACTCCTAAAATAACAGTTCATTAGATTTCTTTACCATGCACAAAACATTTTCCTTTAACCTCATTTTCAGGAATACATGAATCTCCTGGTCTGAGGAGAAAAAAAATCCCCGCCTTCCCCTCCCCCCCGATAGATATCAACAATATAGGATTTTATCCCAAGAGGTTACACTTTGGTAAAGTTATACACAGCTGAATGAAGTGTAATATATAATGGGAAGTGTCAGGTGACCTCAATCTGCAATGATCCCAGCCTTGACTATAATATTATCTGTGATAGTTTAGTAAGTTCTCCCAGGTGGCTGTACTAGGAATACCTTGAATTAATGTAATGAGACTCACCATCAAAGTGACAATCATTTTCATAGCATATACTCATACCAATTGATATTTAAGTAGCGATAACTAAAACGTTAAGAGCTGTCCCATGAAATGTAAGTCAAGGCTTTTTGGGGCTGGGAAATATCATATTTATTTTGGTAGGAAGCACAGTTTCTAGATCTTCAGCCCCCCTGAAATTTCTTTGCATCACTCTAGTTTTGAAAATGGCATTTAGAGCTGACTTAAGTTAGTAGTGAAGGACTTCCCTGGCAAAGTGGAATGATAAGAGCATATGAATTAAGGTCATTGCTGCTTTTCCAGTCTTGCCTGTCTTCTAGTGAGGGTTGGAGTGTGAAGGGAACACATTAGGAGCAAAATGAAACCACAGAGCATGTCCCCATGTGCAGGGGCATGCAGATGCTGCAGTGAAAAGTTGCAGTGGCAGAAATTTGTGCCACTGTTTTTGCCACTGTACAGGACAAATTGACCCAGATGGGGTACCTGAGGTTTTGGGGGCCTCCCCGTGCAGCAGCAGCAGTGATCTGGCTCCTTGGTTTCTGGTGCCATGTGTGCCACACAACTTTTTTTAGTGGCAGGTTTTATGTTTATTTTTATTGTTTTTACAATGGGATCTCCAAGTATAAACCCCCCTCCCCCCTCACTGTGCAGCAAATCAGCAGCATGTGCACCGCATGCAGTTTGCGGCAACTCAAACTGCTTTGACGTGCCACAAACCATACGTGCACTCATAGACATGCCCCCACAGAGTCAGACCACAAGTCATGGAACCTGTTAGCCACTACAGCAATTTAGAACAGCTTGCTCACTAGCTACATTGAGGCCTAGATTGCCCCTTAATTTAATCCAAAATCAGAGGGGGAGAAGGTTAGTTGAAAGTAACCTATGTTTCTACTTTGCACTTCAGATATGCAAACCGAAATTTTCCAGGAATTGGCTAACTTTTCAGACTGTAATATTGATGTAAAAGACATTTCAGTTTACAAAATCAATCAGAAATTTCACTTCACTTCTCAATAGACTTAATATTTAACATTACCTCATTTCCTTTTTTAATGATCCTTTTATATAATGATTTTCGCAACTTTCTGTCTCCTTGTTTATACTTCCCAACTATCTAGATGTTGATACATAATTATTTAACATTTGATTATGTTTCAGTATTAATGTTCTTTTAACATACAGCTAAAAAATATAAATGAATAAATAAATAAATAAAAGAGAGACTATTTTTCCAGTACATACGGGTCTTCCGAGCTGAATCTTCTACAAAAAGAGAAGAAATGTCTTCATCCACTCCTGCTTCATTCTTTGCAATACAAGTATATGCTCCCGTATCTTCATAGCGCACATTGCTAATGTGAACTTCACTGCCATTTGCTGAAAGCAAAGGGAGAACACAACACGTGAACAACAATTTTAGTTTTACTACAGTGCTTTCAGGCTTATCGTAATTAAACTGCTTTCCTTCCTCAGTTCATATATCGGACACATGCCAGATTACTCCAAACATATTCAGTTGGATAGTAAACTCTACTCTCATTCATTTCACAGATAACAGGAATATCTCAACCATTTTGGATGCTTGGCTCCAGATGTCAGTCTCAGATTTTGTACCTGTTTCAGTGACAACATAGATCTGAAAAAACTGGTGTGCCCTCTTCTGTAGACTTGAGCAGTTCTGCTTTATAAATGCTGTATCTGATCATTTGCAATGCTAGCACCTTGCATTGCTGATTTAACAGAAAATGCCATGGAGTTCACAAAACATAATGGGAGAAATTTTCAGTACAATACATTCTGCAAGAGATGTATAGCTTCCAGAATATGGGATGCAACATTAAATGAGCTTCTTTATTATTCTGTATAATTGAGTTAGAAAAAAAAGATGGCCTAGTTTACTTGCTTCCATCTCTCAGTCCTTGCATGTACTTCTCAATTTAGTCAATTGTAGCACTGTACATTTTGGTGATGGGACTCATACATACAAAACATATTTGGACAAATGGATTTTGTGCATGAGAATTTATTAATGTATCCTTGTAGCTGTTAAACTCTAACAAACACCTGGGAGCCTGTATTTCTTTGTAAAGTTCATTGCAGAAGTAATGGGCATGATTTTGATTTTGTATACAATGAGACCAGGGTGAAACTCCTTGGAAATATCAGAAAATCTGCTTTTCAGATAGTGTCATCAAATATGTGGTGTCGCTTTCATATGTTTCCCTGCCAAAAATCTTCCTTTATTTTTATTTCTTCCCAGAAACCCTAGAGAGTCATTTTCATCTGAGATGAGTGCAGACTAGCAGCCAAAAAGCTTATAAAATAAGACTTTACACTTTTTCATGTACAGATGTGTATCCTTAAGTTTGTGCATAAGTTTGCATATGAAAAAAACCCTAATATTTGCTCACACAAATTGGAGATTGTACATTGACTTCGGAAGACAGAGGTAACATTATCTGATTTTACAGACATATAGCTTAATTTAATATATAGCAATGCTGTAAATGCAAAATATTCCTGCTTAACTTTGTAGTGCTTAATAAAAAATTGTCCTTTACAAATGTACTGTAGAATATGGATGAAACAGAACCTAGAGGTTTCTTGTGAAACTTGTTACAGAACACCTTTTCTCTGGGTTCAGACTTTATATAGCTTTTTTCTTTGCCACGTTAATGGGTAGAGGATGGGAACATCACTGGAGAAAACATATATTGCGCTTATTCACAATATTAAGCAATATGTAAGAAAAAATATAACTACTTTTATTTATTACAAGGCATTTAATATATGAAGGTCCGAAGGTTTCCCCGCTCTACTCTCCAAGGCAAATTGATGGAAGCCCAGGAGAAGTGCACCCTGGGTGCAATTCTGCAGAAGAAAACACTCTGATAGTAGGGAACGTTCTTAAAGGGGAAATTGGATAGGGCTATGGCCAGGGCATGTGGACAAGCAACATGTTACAGGAGAGCTCAGGACTGGCTGCATAAAGGTAAAAGTAACACAATGTCTTCACAGAACATTTTGCTGCCTCTCATCCATCTCTATCCTACTTCTAGCATCCCACTTGCATTTTATTAGAACGAATTTTGCATTTTTTCTTATTCCCAAGCCACCTTTCTGCATGAAGTATGGGGAGAATGAGAGAAAATAATTTATTTTACTAGCAGCACAAATGGTTATCAAGAAGAGAATAGACAACAAACAACTGTGGGAACTCAGACAACCATAATGTCCATCAGGGATTCTTTAGGCTGCCCCTAGCTGCTTCACAAGAACACTTCTTTAGACCCTTCTATTTCTGCTCCTTTCCTTCAAGAGATTTCCCATGTCCCCCAGTCAACATCTCATCTATTTGGTCTGATGGTGTGGGTTTTAATGGTCTCAAATTTGGATCTCCCAAATCCTTGGTGAGTTGCTTTTACCACACCCCACACCTTACCCTATCTTATACATTTGACCATATGCTATATAAAACCAGTATATTTTTAGCAGTACAACCATCTTCTCTTCTTACAGGGTTTTAAGAAAAAGCAGCAGCTGCCACTGCCTCACATGCAGGGATCATGATTTAGGTATCCTCTGGGAATGCCCATTAGATTAAAGCCTCTCAGGGAACAGAGACGGTTGACTAGTTTGTTGAAATATACATGGCATAAGAGTGAGCTAGGTGCTGAGCTGCTCAGCACAGTCAAGGCTAAGGTGTCTGTATGCATGCCTAGGAGTGGCACTTGACACACCTGCTGAAAATTATAAAGGGCCTGCAGAGTTGGGGTGCTGCAGGGCTAAGCAGCATATGAGTGAAGGTTTTGCGAATGGATTTAAGTCCTTAAATTTAAAACTTTTTATTTCATTCCCATTTGAGGCACTAAAGTCCGTTTTTGGAATGTAGGCCTTAAATCATAATCCATCTTTAAATTAAACTATTTGTCTTCAATGGAGATAAACCCTGATACTGCACACTATGCCACATTCTGAACACAATTAGACTAGCATGAATATTTTTCTAGATTGACAAAGTCAAAAGTACTTTGGACTTCAACAAAACATGCCAAAATCTAATTCAATGTTTTTAGCTTTTAAAAGAACAACAATTGCTACTAATTTAGGGAAATGGAAACATAGTATAATTTTCAGCAGTGCCAAATTCACAACAATTTCAATGCCGAATTGGCTTGTGTGAATAGGGAAGTATTTGACTCAGATGCAGCTGATTTGGAGGACAGTGATTCAGTTCAGAGATTTGGATCACTGTCTTGAATCAATTTGGCCAAATCAGCTTAGGAAAATTCAGTGCTGATTCAGAGAGATTCAGTGATTTGGATCAGCCAGGGAGAGGCACAGCCAGGTAGCTCCTCCAGCTGTACCCACCTCTCCCTAGGTGGGGAGAGCCATATGAGAAGTCCCCATGGCTGCCCTGCCTGGCCCCATCCCCCGCCTGGCCACAGCCTTAAAAAAAAGAAACAAAAAGAAAAAAGAAAAGAAAAATGAAAAGAAAAGAAAAGAAAAGAGGCCTGTAATCACTGGCTGTAGGAGCAGCAATTGAGGCCTCTGGGTGCTTGTGGAAGATCTCTCCCCCCCCCAATACAGCACACGGTAGTGAGGGCAGCACAGCACAGATTGTGCCCCCGCCGCTTAGCACCCATGTGGCAGCTGCCCTATGGCATAGGTGCAGCGTGGCTTGGCAGGGCACCGTGCGCTGCCTGGGACCTGGGGCTAGTGGGACTGAGTGATGCTGGGCTTTGGCTGATTACCAGAGCCACCCCAGCTCTGAGAGAGTGCGCAGCACCCTGCTGCACTGCGCTACTCCCATGTGATGTGACAGCTGCCATGTGGGAGCTATAAAAAAACAAAAGCCCTACCATCACCAGCTGCAGGAGTGGTGATTGTGGCCTCTGGGTGCTTGTGGAAGAGGCTCCCCATGCAGGACAGGGAAGTGGGGGGGCAGTGTGGATCAACTCCCCAACCCAGCACCCGCATGGCAGCTGTCACATTGCTTGGGTGCAGTGCAGCTCGGCAGGGCACTACATGCTGTCTGGGAACTGGAGCTGCTGGGACTGAGTGCTGCCAGGATCCAGCTGCCAGGCGGAGCTGCCCCAGCTCCCAGGCAACACGCAATGCCCTGCCAAGCTGTGCTTCGCCTGTGCCATGGGGCAGCTTGCCAGATGGGGGGGGTGATCCCCCCTGCCCCCCCACTGCCCTGCACTGCATGGTGGGGGCTCTGCCACAAGCCCTCAGAGGCCCCAATCACTGCTGCCAGAGCCAATGAGTGCACGGCTTTTTTTTGGATTTTTTTTTTAAGTGCTGGGAGGCTGGGCCAGGCAGGGGATGGGGCCAGAAAGGGCAGAAGGGCAGCCATGGGGTTTCTCCTGTGGCTTCTCCACTGGGAGCAGGAGCTCTTCCCTGCCACCACTTGCCAGCTGGTGTGGAGGGCATGGGATGTGGGCATGGCAGCACTGGGATCAGGGGATATAACTTGCCCCCTCCATGTGGAGTAAGCTGTACCCACACAACCTGCCCCCCGCTCCTGGCCCAGCTGGACAAGCAGCAGCAGGGCAGAGCCCCCACTCAAGGCAATGCCACACCCAATCCCACACCCCTCCACCCCCTCCCCGAGTAACACATCCCCCCGCTCCAGCTGGGCAGCTTGTCCCAGCCCCAGCCCTGATCCTTCCTTCCCCCACACCCCTTTCCTCCCCCACAACCCCAACAGATTTACCAGCTGTAAGCAGCTGTCATCTGCCTGTTGAGTCTATGGCTGAATCTGTAAATTGGCCAAATCTTTTCCGAATCAATTCAGAGCTTTTACTCGGTTTCCTGATTCTACTCCAATTCAGAGATTTGGTCCCCAAATCAGGCTGAATCTCCTCCAAATTGAATCCGCTACTGAAGCTTTGCATAGCCCTAATGCTTAATTATACTAAAATCTAAAAGCTTGACTGACTTACTAAGATTACTTTCTCTCCTTAACCACACTGGCAGAAAAAGAGGTGATAGCTGAGCTTCCATAATATACTGATCAGCAAGGATAAGCCATAGTGTAGCGATACGGATGGCTGCAAACATTAACATTTACCGGTAATAGAGGCTGAAGCTTTTATGTCTCCCCCCGCTATTCAAGAAAAAAGAAAGCAGGCAGGGATTTGTGCCTCAGAATGTCTCTAAGGCATGGTTTCACTTCTTTTAAGGTGAGGGAATTCTACTTCTCACCTTCTACTTCATGCTTGTACCTTAACTTATAAATTAACCCTAACCGGATATTGAAAATACGCAAGGTGAGAATGCACTGTAAAGACTGTAATGCTATTTAAAAACAATCCATTCTGCTGTCATTAGAAAGCAATAAATATGTTCCTTTACCTTGAAGAGTTAACTGTTTGGATAACTTTGGAGTAATGTCAATTCCATTCTTTAGCCAACCAAGTTGTGGACTGGGGATACCTTCAGCATAGCATCGGAGACTAGCAGTCACACCTGGCTCCCTGGCCTGGCTTTCTGGATAGACTCGAATTACTGGTGGAACTGAATATAGAAAACAATTATCAGTCAAATGAAAATGAAATTCTCTCAACATTTTTTAGCACACAATTTCCCAAAGCAGTTGATGTTAAAGAATCCTGCAGCAATCTATAATGAGACAATGAAAACAAATGATGTGATATTACTGTCATACTTAATAGAATCTAATATTGAACTCTGTCAGACATCAATTTATGAAACAGAAAGAATATTCTTATGAGAAATACCTCTTTCTTCTGTCAACACCCTATCTGCACAATCCCGAATTTTAAATCAGTAGTTCTTAGAGATTTTTAGTAAGATTTGTTGGTAATTTCCTTCAAAAGAACATGGATAATTTACAGTATACCAGTATCTTTCATTAAGGTTGATAAATAATTTACTTACATTTCACAGTATGGTTTTGGATATGGCGTTGCTTTTTATACTCTTTGAAACATATTTCTGTTTTCCTTTCTTTTCTGTTCCCATGCATACTTCTATCTTCCCCATAACCTTGTAATGTCAGAAGGAGTATTTTTCCCCCCTCCTAACAGCCAATACATCCATTTTATATGAACCTACCAATCTAGTTATATGAACAACAAAAAGATCACATTTGTAAACGTTATTATAAATACATTTTGAAGGGGTGTAAAACTTTCTGCTTCAGGGGTTAAGCCAAATGAAAAGAATTAGGGAACTGATCACACTGTTTGCCCCATACAAGTTCCATGCCCCTCTCTTAAAACTTTTAGTATTAGTCCCGTCTTATTCTTCATCCTGTACTCTTGTCATAAACCAGATGTTTTTTCCAGAATCATGTAGAAGTGATGGCTGTTTCTGTTGCTGCAGTGAGGTCCTCCTTTGTACAGATCTCACCATGTCAGCAAATAAGCAGATGTTCCATGGTCTGCATTTCAGCATTCTCATATCATTAGTGTAGGTCCATTCGATCATGTTTGTTTTTTAACATCCACTTTGCAGTTGCAGAAGGTTCGGTTCAGGCATCGCCATGTTGACCAGTCCAAATCAGTTTCTTCGGTGTGACTATAAAGTGGATGCCTGTCGTCTTTCATCTACCATGATCTTTCTTTTTGGCTCGCTACCTTTCTTTTGATATCAGGTGGTGAAATGCCAGCCAGTAAGTACAGGCTATCCATAGCTTCAGACATCCTGTTATTTCACAATAGCTGTTGTTTAGAACTGGGTCTATTTTCTTGGCATGAAGTGATCATTCCCATACTGCACATGCATACTCCACAATGGAGTAACACAAGGCAATAGCAGTGGTTTGTAATGTAACTGGGTTCACTCCCCACTGGCCAACTTTCAAAGTATGTTGTTGAGTACGGTGACTTTCTCTTTCATCTTCTCTACATGTACTTTGAAGGTAAGTGTTCAGTCCAGTGTAACCTCCAAGTTAAGAGGGATTGGGTGATTAGTCAGTGCAATTCCACCCTGGGTAATGTTTAATTTCTGCTTGGCTTCTCTAGCATAGGTGAAAGGCTGTGACTTGCATCTTGGTTGAGCTGCCACAAAGCTAGTTCTTATTGTAATAATCTGAGAGGTTGCTTGGTGCACATGTCTGTTCTTGACAGTGGCAAAGTCCTTCTCTTGAGATGATGCATAGATCATCAGCATATATGAAGCTCCTCATATTGCTCTGTATGGGTAGGTCATTGGTATATATGTTAAAGGGGATCAGGGCCTCCCACACGGCAGCATGGTAGCAATTTCATTGTCATCTCCAGTGGCTTAGTAAAAATGTCTATTCTCCAAAAGAGATTGGATGAGCTGCACTGGGGAGTAGTCATGTGGTAGTAGATTTGGCAAGCATGTTTCATTGATTGATTATATCATATGTGACTGCTATGTTCACAAACACAGAACCTGTTATCATCCCTTTCTCAAATCCATCTTTTAAATGTTGGGTGATGTTTAGTATCTGGCCAGTACAGGCTTACCTGGTCTAAATACAACTTGTTCTGCTATCAGATATTGTTTGATATGAAGTGAAAGGCAATTGAGACTAAAGTATTCATAAAGCTTATAAATATAGCATAGGAGTGACACTGGTTTGAAGTTCTCTGGGCCAGAGCATCCTCCCCGGGCTTTATCAGAGCTATTATATGGGGCTTATGTATGGCATACTAAAATAATTTTTCTCCAGACCACTTTTTCATCTAATCAGTATTTTAATCTGTTTATTTAGAGCTTTATTATTGAGCAGAAGCTGGTAAGCCACTCGCTTGGCTGTGATGTTGTGATATTGCTGTACTTTTGTCAGGTCTTTACACTGCTACAATAGTGCCTTCTGAGAAAGCGTCTCTCTGAAACATTTGCTGGTATTTTATACATTCAGCTGCTAACATGGAAGTAAATTCTGGTATATACTCAGTTTTGTATCCTCAAAGTATGTACCTTTTTGAGGTTTTGCACAGTGCATTTACAAATAGCTCATAATTATCCAAGACTGGTTCAATGTGTGCCACTGTTTTTGTGAAGGTCTTCAGAAAATCCTCTCTAAAATGCTTTCCTAAAATTGAAGCATCTGTGCACTGGCACCATATGTGGAGTTATGGCTGCTGTGACATTGATAGCAATTAGTCTGTCCTGTCTGTAGGGGATGGGTTCCAGCATGTCTTTTTTTGAATATAACTTCTAAGTTGCTGTCAAGAAAGGCAAGGTCTGGTTTATAGCTCCATCTCCATTGGGAGCTAGTCAAAAACCCAGGTAGATCAGGCTGAGGTGGTTTGCCTCAGCCTATATCTTGTTCAAATTACTATTTTCATTGTTTCCATTGTAACTCCACGTGACATTGTGGCTGTTCAAGTCACTGAAGATCACACGTGCTTTTCTGTAGTCTAGGTCTCCTGGGCTTACACATGCAAAACACTTCCATGGAGGCTTTAAAACAGATGTTGTAGAGATGTTGTCCGTATCAATGGCAAGATTTCAGTGCCAATGTTGTGTTGAGGATGGCTCTGGTTTTACAAAGATAGAACTGCCTTATTTCTCATGCTTCCTGTTGATGGCTAATCTCACCCCAGGGATCAATGGCTTATTGCTGTTTGGCCCTTTGCGTGTCTCTTGGAGACAAAGCATATGCCACTTGTAATCGGTGTTCATCCTGGAAAGAACGTCCTGTATTGGTTGCTGATGGAGGTAGAACATTGGAGCTGACAGATCTTGGGTCTCATCTAATACAGAAATTCCAGTGTTCTTAATCAGTAAAACTTATAAACAGGAGTAACTCCTGAAAGATCAAACCGTCTGAAAAAAAGATTCCTTGAGTAAAACATACTAGCTAAAACAGGAGCAATGCTACCCAGTATCTACTAAACCTTATTTACTCCATAAAACATTGATATTATTAACAGAGGCTGTGTTCCTGATTTAATCTTTTCTTCTGTGCTTTTTAGGGAGTGCTTCTTCTGAAATCCTGGATATGTCTGCTTTTACATTATTATCTGATACAGTAACAATTCAATTGATATTAAATAGTAAAAAAACCCAAAACTAAAAAAACATATTTCATGGCCAAGCTGTAATCAGAGGCTTATTGAACTTGATAAGTATGTTATATAGTAACTGGAGACCTACACAATAATTTATAGCTAATATATAACATAGTGTAAAATATAAGCTGTAAAGATCAGAGGGAAAAAGTTGTTTATGCTAAAAGTGAAATCCTCCAATTAAAAATAATTATCTATTGTTCCATTAAAACTAGACTAAGCTTATAATGGCATAGTTATTACTTGATATGCCATCATTTGCTTTTTAAGCAAATTGACGAGCAAAATGTATTAATCCAAAATTGCTTATATTTATAAGTTAAGGATAAACAGCCATTTCACAGGCTTACATGATATTGCTTATAACATATGGTATACATATTATATACTCACATATGTATGTACATATAGATTTTTATACAGTTTTTCATGCAACTCATAGTGCCAAACCATCAATTGCCAGATGTATAGGACAAATTAATTTGTTGTTTTATACTGCATTTGGGGGGGAGAAGAGAATCAGCAGCACTTTTCTAGGCCTTGTAAATTTGTTACGATGCATGCTTATCAATGAAAAATCTGCTATGCAACATGTCTGTATTGGCAGATAGAGGACATGTGATATAACAATGGACATATTCCTATTGGTAATCAATGATTAAGCAAGATTTCCCAAGCTCACTAATTAGATTTTTAGCCAAGTAATTGGTGATCTTATCTGTAATTATGCATTGAATAGAAGGAACCTTGAGGTTGTTGCTAAATGAAAAACAAGCTGTAATGAAGGTTAAAGAAAAATACTTCCCATTCCCCAAAGTTTTTTTTTTCAATGTAATTAAAAAACCATGGAATGCTTAAATGCTGCCTATATAATGCAGCTGAGTTGAAAATGAAATAACAGTTGAAAATGAAAAAAGTATAACAAGATAAAAATCAAATATTAACAATGACGATCTTGACATGAGAATTAGTATTTGCAAAAGTTACCCAAACATTCACAAGAAATGTCCTAGCCCATTATCACATTTCAGCACTGTTCATATAGAAAAGCCTCAGCTTTCTGCATACTTATGTGTATTGCACCTCAGTATGTGTGTAAAATTAGAGTTTTCAAGGGGTTTTTAACCTTGGTATACATAGAATATAGATAAAGGGCTTTCTGAACAATCAATGTGGAACAAATGAAAGACCCATTTCTCAATAAAATTTAACCTCGATTTTTTATTCCTAAAACTCAATTCGCTGGCTCACTCACAAATACAAAGCTATATTAAAAGAAAATTAAGAAGATGGGATTCTTAGTTTTTTACTGACAGGAGAAGAATCTCAGGAATCTTGGGTACTATTCCAGGTTCTGGAAGGGAATATATTTTTGCTGGCAGAAGCCCTTCTACTGTTGTTCTACACAAGTCTTACTCTTTCCTCTCATATGCTATCTGCAACCTTCCCCATTACTATTTCTTCCACCCCCCCAAGTTTCCCAGACTTCATCTCCTCACCTCCTTATTCCTCTTCTAATTCTTCCTGACCATGTCTCAAACTTTTTTACCATGGCTTCTTGTGTCAGTCCTTCCTGGGTTTCCCAACACACTCTCCCCGCTCACCCATTCCCATTCTACCTCCCCACATCTGGCATGTTCATTATCTGATTTCAATTTCCCCAACCCTGCTTTTGGTATCCAAATTTTTCCTCAGTTCTACCTAACTGGTTTCAGTTCCTCATGTTTAGTCATTCCATCTGTGCATCTTCCCATTGTCAGCCTTTCTGCCTTGCCTCTTTATTCATTATCAGTATTTCCCCACCACTACATTCCATGCCACCGTCATTTTCTCTTCTGTCTCCCTTGATTAGAAGCTCACAGGCTCCTCTTCCAAAATCCCATACTCCCATACCCGGTTTGTGCCCTTCTTCAATTCTTCCAGTCCCAGTGTATTCCTTCTACTGCTTATTCTTAACCTCGGTTTTAGTTTCTGTCTGCTCGGCATCTGACTCCCATGCCTTTTTTCTCCATGCTGCCTGAACATCAACAGAAGAATTACAAGCAGCACTGAAGTGACAATTTCCTTGTTCTCACTCAGCAATCAGCACCACATCTGCTACCAACTGCTGTCAGGCCCAGCTGCAAGAAAAAACTATGGTTCAGTTCCTAGCATTCTTGAGATATAGCATGCTGATTGTACAAAAAATGTTGAGGGAATTTAGCTGCCAAATCCTTACAGCTCTATTGAGCACGTGTAAGGTGATATTTTTTCAAAGGCTTACACGTGGCAAAATTTGAAAGATATTTTTGGAGAGACAAGAAAAGCCATGTGCTGGGTACCATGGCAGGTTTTTATGAGCTTTTCAACAAAATGGTTGGAATAATTTACCGTGTATTTTTCCTTGATCAGAATTTCAGAAAAAATCCAAAAAGTAAAAACAAAAGAAAAGAAAAACAACCCTTGGGATAACCAGTGTGCAAAATTTCCTTTTGAAAAGTTAAATTTATAAACTACTGAAAACAGTATCTTATAATGAAAGGGTGCCTATACATGTACACTGAGACTGCTCTAAACCACTGTAATTACAATGTGTCAGGGCAGACTTGATTAATCGAGTCTGCTGGTGTGGTAATTACCGCATTCCATCAGACTCCAGCGTCACGTGTATCAGTATCCCTGGGTGCAAAAAATGGTGGTGGGGTGCTTTAAGTAAAGCTTGTTCAACAAGTTTTACTTAAAGTGCCTCCGGCTACCATTTTTTAGCTGATATATGTGATACCCCAGGTGCTTTAATTAAAGTGGCTCTCAGATCCACTTTAATTAAAGTACCACCCCACCCCGCCTCCCAGAGGACATGTATAAATATCCAAAGTGTCCAAAAACCATAATATTGGTGTTGCTACCTGCACTGCTTAAGATATATGAATAAAATGATATATTAATATTGACTTTTTTCTGACCAGGAGAAAATAAATTCTAAACTCACTATGTTTAATGAAGGCTTAATAATTATGTACTTTTTGAAAAACTTATTATTGAACAAAGTCTCAAATCCCACTGACAGCTTAATATAAAAGCTTGAAATAGAATGTAAATCTATAATAGTAAAAACTCAAATCTCATGATCTTAGACATACACTGCATCTCAGAAAGAGTATATCAGACATATATGCTTGGCTATGCCGTAAATAAATTGCATATATGTTTATGGTAGTGTTGGTGTGATGCTGTAGACATGACAATCAAGAAAATATATGAGAAGCAAGGATTTTGATTATATACGTGGGTGATATATTTTATTGGACCAGTTGCATGGCTGAAATTGACTTAGAGAAGCTTTTGAAAGAAGAATGTATTGCATTTTTCTGTTTCAGTGAGTTAAACATTCTTCTCTGCAGTTATTTAGCCCATCTGGTAGTGGTCTCTGTTGCAGTGCTGAAACTTATCCTGTGTTCAAACCTTAATGACCATATGTTAAAGGAAAGCAGAATCATATATTAATAGAATGCTTTGCATTTTTATTTTAATAGATCCTGGGAAGTTAGGAAAAATAAAAGCAAACAAACAAAAACTAAATTATATCTCAATTTTGGATTGTAATGTATTCCTTAATTATGATTTTTTTTTTTCAGAACCTGGGAAGTGAATGTGAGGCACCCTAAGAACTGTGCAAATTAGACATGCTCTCAGGAAGAAATAAAACAAAACGAAGCAAACCAAACAAACAAACGAAAAAAACCTTGGTTAGTTATTTGGTTAGTTTTTGGTCAAATGAAAAATTAAGTTGGCTTAGCTCTGCTTGAGGTCCTTTATTATGTGCTTCATAAGGACTTTTGCATAACTAAGTTTTATTTGCACAAAGGTTAAAATCATAAAAACATAAGGCCTACCATACTGGGCCAGACCAAACGGTCCATCTATCCCAATATTCTGTCTCTGACAGTGTCTGTACTGGATATTTTAGAGAGAGAGCTTATGAACAGAGTACACAAACTTGTTCCATGAACAACTGTAAGGACATGCATGCTATAGCACTTAGTGCGTGCATCTACATGAGATGTTTACTACAAAGTTGACTAATTAGCTCTGCAGTCAAACATCACTGTCCAGATATCTGGTGCTATTAGGATGGAGTAAATTAATTAAATTAATTAACTCTGTCATAAGATAGTACTACCAGACACAAGTACTATCCTATAGCAGTTATTTACTCCACTGCAATGTACTTGTAGATACTAACAGGTCTTCCTACTGGCTAGCCCCACACTGCAACACCCTTGTGCCACCTGCTGGGTGCTACTGCACATGCAGTGCTACGTTCCTGTCTGTGTGTAGCAGGCTGGGGCTGGGCTCTGTGTGTGCATGGCCCCTCCCGCATACAACTCATAGATTGTCTACATACCACTGGTGGTATGCATACCATAATTTGGGAACTGCTGATCTAAATCAATCTTGATTCAATAGACAAAAAACTGCTTAGTGCCTGAGTTCATTACCCTGCAGAGGCACTTAGTTGTTTCCCTGATCTGTATAGAGGTCATAGAGGAGTAAGGCTGGAAGGGACCTCTAGTAGTCATCAAATCCAAACAGCCTACCTGCAGCAGGGTCATCCCTGTCCAAATCATCCCATAAAACCATAATCTAAACTCTGCATAAAACAATCCTCAATCCTGACACAACACAGACCCAACACCCTAACCTGCCACAGGTAAAGCAGGGGAAGCATAGCACATCCTGTTTCTATAAAATGTAACCAATATATGCTCAGGAGGTCCCAGGTAGAGTGCCACACCCTCCACTACAGAGGAAGGCAAAAACCACCATAGTCCATACCAATCTGATCATGGATAAAATTCCTTCCTGACCCCAAATATGATGATTGGTCTGACTTGGAGCAGAGGGGCAAGACCCTCTACCCAGGAATCTATAGCTTTGCTCCTAGCAGGAGAAATGACACACCCCAGTTGAAGTCCCCAGGCGTTGTTGTAGACAATACCCAGTGCCTCTGGGGAAGCTTAAAACACCCTAACACATAGAGCAGAAAAAAGGGGCAGGGGAGGTAGAAGCATGGGAAATATCCATGGTAGAGAATAGGCATAACTATGCCTAGATCATGCCCAACCCAGAGCTCTCCAGCATCTTCGTGAGATATGGGTATCTCAAGTGCCTAGCCCTTTCAATTTGGGTCACCCTTCTGAGGCAAAACATCATTGTTTTAGGTGCACTGAAGCCTAAAAAGAGACCCTATAGCAACATATAGATTTGGGTCTCTAAAATTGGACCTGAATCCGTTTTCTTTTACAGTTAAAGATAAATATCCAACTTGGGTATAAGAAGATATTTAAATATAATGGATAATTCCTCAAATGAGGTAAATCTGAGTAGATTCACTGCTTTATATTAGGCTAAGGTTTTGACTCTGAATTCTTTCCTTTAAATTGATAATACATCCTTCTAAGTGGGAGTTTGTCCAGAAGCCAGCTTCATCTGCCTATTGTTATTCTGCATCAACACTTGTGATCAGGAATAAAAATCCCCATGATATGCATTACCTAATAACTTAATACACCACTTTGTTAAATGGTTTTCTGGCAGTATTTACTTTCTTTCTACCTTTCCTCCTAAATGATATCACAACAGATGAAATCCTTGATGTTCATATACATATAAAAATGGGTTTGCTTTCTAAAAGAACTGTCAGATCCTTATGATTGCCCTTTGGCAAAATCTGTGCGACAATATCCCCAACTAATCATTTGACATGAGAGAAGAACTGAGCTCTAAATAAAGATCCAACCTCATCTAGATGTTTCGCACAAAACTGCTATTAGTATTGAACAAGATTAACATCTGCGTGCTTGGAGAAAATAGATCTATGAGAATAGCTAAATGTACTCAAATAACCTGGTAATCAGAAAAAAAAGAATTCAAATGAACTACTTTTAAGCTATCTACACAATCAGCTTTTCCCAGGGTATTTCTGAGGGCTTGTGTGTCAGCTGTGGCAGGAACATGATTTGAAGCCTATGATTACTAGACATTGTTCTAATGATATCACACTCATGTAATGCTGAGAACAACAAAAATAAAATGAAACTTTTTTCCACACTGGGCTTTAATAAATACTTTCAGCTAAAATAAACCAGAACCTGCATTAATAAAGAAGTATAGATTGTATCAGAGAAATGTTATGCCTGTCCCCCTGTCTTCTGTCCCCAGGCACCACAGACAGGCAGGACAGGGGCAGTTAGAGGCAGAGGGAGATGCAGGGGGCAAGTGATAGGGGACAGGCAGCAGAAGAGGTAGGGGCAAACACAGGAGGGCAGGGGATGGGGGCAGGCAGGGGAGGCAAAGGTAAGTCTCCTTGCCTCCCACCTTGCCCTCCCCCGCTTTGGGGGGTTTATTTTAGACAACCCTCCAATAATTGGATTGTATACACGGAAAACTATAAATGTGTTATAATTTATAATTTTCCATGTATAGAATCAATTATAGTGGGGGAGGTGATCTAAAATTCAAAGTTTCTTTGGATTTGGGTAAATATGGCAACTTAACTATTGGGAAATTTACTTGCAGTTTGAAAGCGGAGTTTCTATCACATTTGTGATAAACTGCTGGGCCACTGCAATTGTCTAAGTTTAGCAGAAAACAAAAGATGAATCTGTGGTAAATCATAAGCTTATTCATGAGTAAAACAGCCCAAATGTTAGAAAGGATTTTTTCTTTAAAGTTTGTCTTTGTTGTTGGCATTATTTGCTATTTCATATTGAGGAATTCTGCCACTATTTTTCCACAGATTATTCATACAGTTGCTGTAAGAAGAAAGGTTAGAAATAAGCTTGAGGAAAAGAATACAAATATCTTTAAAGTATCAATGACTCACCAATGCATTTGTGTTGTTCTATTTGGCGTGTGTTCTTTTGTCAATAAAATAAGATTTCAATGAAAATTTATAGGGTTGATTTTATAAATATTTATCGGATTAGTGAACTGGCTGGTGGCCCTTTGTCTACAGCATTATTAAAGCCATCAGTTCCCCCAGGCATTGTCCTAGCTCAGGCTTTCTGTATTCATGATTTGCACAATAGCTCATGTCAACAAAACAAGAGAGTTTTTTTATTAACATTAGTGCTATCATCACAGAAACATGTCAGACTCCAACATCTAAATAATATGATCTCTATTCTATGGCTACATTAGTCCCTTAACTTCACGAGCACCAAACTTCAGAAATCTTTGGAGGAAAATGAATACTTTCAAAGATCTAAGAAAGGTATTGAACAAAAGAATGAGATTTGTCATTTCATATTTTACTTTCCTAAAATCATGGAGACTAATTTTTTGGGTCAGATCATATAGCTGAGACTAATTCTTTATTTTCAAGAAGGACTCCAGTGTTCACCCAAGGTTTCCCTGAATCACACTTCCATTGGGCAACTAAACAATCTTTGGTTATTTTTGTTGAAATAAAATCCATGTCATGGGGAAATATTCTTTGGCAGAATTCTTTTTAATGCAAAGGACCCAATCCTGCGTAACGTAGACAGAGCCTCGACCCATGTACCGCTTTGGTCAAAAAGAATTAATTGTATGCTCAACGCCAAGAATTCAAATACATTCTCCTTTATTAACTATCAGTATTTGCTAATGAGGATAAAATCTGTTATGTACATTTCAAGTAGTATTAATTATTGAAAAAATTAGTACCGTATCAGCACTGCTTTGTACTGAGCTGTCTGTTCACAATATGTATGAGAAAAGGGTTAAAATGACATAACAACTCTTATGGAAAGCACTATTCACATACAAATTAAGGAATATATTTCCTCTCCATAAAGCGCGACTTTTTTTTACAGTAATTATCTGCATTATTATTTGAATAAAGTCTCCACTGAAAAGCTAATTATTGTTACTTAATATTCAAAGCTATGATAGTAAAAAAAGCATCAGAGTTAATCCTGGCAGACTCACAAAATAAGCCAAAGTATAACATGATAAAAAATGTAGAAGGATTGGCCTAAGCAGTGAATGCAAATTACATGAAAAACACTTCTGAGAAAATATGGATTAACACACACGCATGCATATTGCAAAAGTGTTTAAAATCTAATTAAAGTGTCTTCATGGTACCTTCACATTAGATCTTTAAGATCAACTAAGCCTCGTTATCTCATTAACCTTCCTTTTGACTCCTCTGTAATACAAGTGTCATTATATTAATTAGCCATTATCCTGGCCTATAAGTACTGACCACTGTGTCTGTATTCAGGAACATTACTGCTTACATGTACAGATATAATTTATAGAAGTGCTGTTCATCTGACCAGTACTTAAAGCTTAATGCTGCCCCCTCCCCCATTTAACTGACATGCCCATTCTAATGGTTTAAGCAGCACACCATCTGATTTGATAATGCTGAAACAGATTAAATAATTATGCGAGTGCGTTTTACGATATATAACATTGCCATTACATAAGATAGCATAGTAGTATAAATGCATTAAGCATTACGTTTCAATTGAGTTTTTAAAGATTGCCTTTTTTTTAAAACAGAACCTAAAGCTGCAGAAAATTAAAAAGTATCCAGACTGGTGTCAGAAGGGGTCACTCTAGTGCTGACTCTTGGAGCAGCAGCTGTCTAGCCAGAGAAGATATGGACCTGTCAATTTGTTTGGGAAGCTTTAAATTATCTGACAGTGATAAGTAGTAGCACAGGCAGCTTTTCTCTTTTGCACCATGTACATATCCAATAACGTCTAAATGAATAATAAATAATAACATAGTACTAATGAATTAATCCTGTCATTTCACAGAAATGTATGAAAACAACTAATTTTAGACATTTAATTTTTGTAAGCAAAACGTCCATCTCTTTCAACAGTTTCATCCCAGTAAAGAGAGACAAATCAAGTCCAAATGTCACACATTTAGAACAGCAGCATACAATTATTTATACTGTGGGAAAGCCCCTCATTGTGTTAGACATCCTCTTAAATTAGGTAGTCTAGATGAC
Organism: Crocodylus siamensis; assembly: GCF_052110815.1. NCBI lineage: Eukaryota > Metazoa > Chordata > Crocodylia > Crocodylidae > Crocodylus > Crocodylus siamensis. Next base: position 85,341,286 of record NC_143396.1, on the reverse strand, counting down.
ACGGGCAAGGAAAATAATCTGGGCATCTGTATTTTGTATGAAGAGGAGGGACAGACGTATATTTCAGATAAAGCAAGGAAGGAGGTGAGCACAGCAGTCACTTGAGGAAATAGTGACTGAGATTCTCTGCATGAGAATCATTTCTGCCTGGAAAAGACGACAGGGGATATTTTATACATGAGAGAAGAAGTGACAGGTTACGGACATAGCACTAATAGACATGAGGGATGAAATAGTACTAGTGAACAAGAGAGTTTTTTCTTAGTCAATGGTACTTTCAACAGTAACAAAGAATGAAGGAATAAAGTTGATTTCAGAAGAAAAAGCAGGTATTTAGGACAGCCATCCAGATATTGGAGCCACTGGTTTCAGAAACTCAGCTAGAATAGGGGTGCAATCAAAACTTTTTAAGCTTCTTAATCACTGAAACTGCAATGGGAAAGAAGCAATGCAGGGGACAATTCTGGACTTGCCCTGTTCACTCTCCTCCTCAGCATCCACTCTCTGCCACTGTGTGAGACATGCTACTGGGCAAGATGCATCTATGTTCTGCCTCAGTAAATAATATTTCTTATGTTCTTATGTAAAAGAGAAAGGAGGCAAAAAGAAAAGAGCCTGGTGGAACCCCCAGGTATGGTTTGACAGGGGAAGTGGATAACTAACAAATCATTTGAAAGAAAAATCAGAAAGGTAGGGGTTTTGCATGTGTGAGCAATATAAGATAGGCTCCTTTATATCCTTACAAAGGCCTTGAATATGTTATCACTTCTAACAATCAGAAGCCTAAATCAGGGCTCTTAAAACCATATTTAGGCACCAATGTAGGTAGCCTGACATTTCAGTTAATAAGCACCCAGAAACTCTCACTGAGATTTATGAGAACCTAGTACTTTGGATTTTTGTCTGGAAAATAAGTTTAAGTAGCATGGAAACTGAAAAAATACAAACATTTTCACTTTTTTTTGTTTGCAAAGCAAGAGAGCTAGAAAAGTGTTGTTCATAGTCCATGCAGTACAATAATTACAGTTCTATTCAAAGCAACTTTTTTTTCCATAAATACTTATTGCTCTACAGATGGCATACTAACAACGCACAATATTTAACAGTATTAAGAGTTCAGAATATAGAGCAAATAAACTGTGGACCTGTCTTATTTTTTAAAATATGTATTATTTATGCATAACTGCAAATGCTATTACATTTTGTTTTTCTGCAAGCTTATTTATAGAAGGAAAACTATTAATGAAAATGTATTACCAGCATCCGCGTTTATGTTTAACAATTAAGATAACATTTAAAAAGTGAAAAAGGCAACTGAATAAAATCCAGACACTTTCCTATGAGCTGGTAATTAGAATATCTCTCCTTACCATTCACTTGGAGAATATGAGTTTGATACAGTTTATCATAGCCATCAGCATAGCAGGTGTAATTTCCCATGTGAGTAGTGGTAACCTTAGTAATGTACAAGGACCCATCATCTCCAAAATCCTATAGGGAAAGATTAAAAACAAGGTGATCATAATTACCTTAACAGCACTACAATAATTGTGTTCTTCATCTTGGCAACAAACCTGTTCTGCAAATATCAAGTGTCTACTTTGCAAAGCAAAATATTCTAAAGGTAATGATGCTCTGGATATTGGTTGGTATTAATGAAGACAGAATTTGATTTTAATAGAGTCATAGTTTTGTATTTTCCTTTTGCACATCACATTTATTAAAAATAAATCTATAAAACTCATTAAACATTTATGCTAGTAATATTTTTAATTGCACCTAGTTTGTCTCAATTTATTTAAAAACAATAACAAATAGGGGATGTTACTTTTGTATCTATCTCTTCAGCTGAAGTTGGGGGCGGGGGAAGGAGGTGGGAAGCAAGCCCTGTCCAGTTTAACTGTAATACCGTATTGCAAACTTCAGCTTCTATTTATACTTAGAAACTTTGATACACACATGCGCACACAAACACACACACTTTTTAATGAACTTTGAGCTCACTTAAATTCTACCTTCAAAAACATATTTAATCAGAAAAGAGGTTCCACAGCATTAAGGTACAGAGTTAGAACCTAGGTTCAGTCTCAATGACATCGACAGACTACATGTAGAGAGAAGTCATTAACTATGTTAGTCTGAAGTCAGGCAAAAGACAGTATAGATTTGCACCTTGCAAACTAAGTCATCAGAACTATTTATCCGTCTATCTTTCTATCCATCTATTGCTCTGTGCATGTCCTGTCTAAGCATCTGACCTTGGGCTCACTGAAGTTAAATGCTAAGTGTAAGGAATTATTTCTACTAATAAGATAGAATTTCAAATTTAGACGTTAACTACCATGTTAGTTATTAGGCAGACTCACAATAAAATAGCTACTCATACATATTCAGTTTTTCCTTGCATTATTTTTCATTTTCTATGGTGGTAACTTTAATACAATATTCATTTCCCAGTGCATCTTTCTGATATGCCCTATGATTTTTCAGCTACTGTGTTCAAAGTCCTGCTAGGTTACTTTTGTTCTAAAACATTATCTGCCATTACTTTCTCTGATCATATAATATCTTATTTCTTTTTATTTATGTTTACACTGTGCACACTTTATTAAAACAATAGGTTCTTCCTGGTGTGTTTTATTTATATATACCTATATTTATTTATCTATATAGACACAGACAGACAGACAGACAGACAGATACACATACTAGGCCTGTGCAAAGTGGCAAGTATTCACTTCGGATTCAATCGATTCGAAGGGACAGTGATTTGATTCAATGATTCAAATCACTGTCCTGATTCAATTCACCCAATTTGGATCAGATGTTTTGGCACTGATTTGGAGATTCAGCCATAATTTAAACAGGCAGGAATCCTCACCTCGCTGGACACGGCTGCCTCCAGCTGGTAAGTCTGTTGTGGTGGGCACAGGGGGAAGGGAAGGGGCGAGGGAGGGGGCAGACTAATGCCGGCACAATGAGGGAGGGATTGGGGCTGAGACTACAAGCTACCCATCTGGGATGGGGGAACAGGGGACTTGAGGAGAGGTTCTCCCACCACTGTGGGCCACTGATCCAAGAGGGCATGGGAGTGGGCGTGTGCCCCCAGACCTGTGCAGGGTGGGCTGGGCAGGGCGGTGCTCCGGGAGGCTAGCCCCAGCTGCCTGCTGCTGGGCTGCACTCTGCAGCAGTTGGGGCTGGGGCTGTGCTCTTAGCGGCTAGTCCCAGCTGCAGCCTGGAGAACAGCCCTGGCTCTGCCTGCCCCACAGAGCACAGTGGAGCCAGGGCTATTTGGGGGCTGCAGCCAGACTAAAATTCTTCATAGCCTCTGCTGCCAGTCCTTCCCCAATCAGGGTGCATGCACCCATTGCCATGCCCTGCTGCTGCTCGCCCAGCTGGGGTGAAGCCATGGCTTGTCCGGGAGGCGTGGGGAAGCTGGGTAAATGATAGGAGGGCATAGTCCCTGCTCCCAGCACCTTCTGCCACCCATCCGGAGTGCAGCCTGGCCCAGTCCACGCCGCACAGATCCAGGAGCACATGCCCACTCTCATGCCATCCTGGACTGGTGGTGAGCAGTGATGGGAGCCCTCCTCCCTGAGTCCCATGCCCCCCTTGTGCCCCAGCTGGACAGCTTGTCCCAGCCCTAATCCCTCCCTCACTGTGGGGCCATTGATCTGTCCCCCCATGCCCTTTCCCTCCCCACTCCACCCATCGCAACTGACTTACCTGCTGGAGGCAGCTGTGTCCCGAGTGCTGAGGACTCCTGCCTGCTTAGTCTATGGCCAAATCTCTGAATTGGCGCCAAATCTTTTCTGATTTTATTTGGAGGTTTCCAGTTCAATTTGGACCTTTTAACTGGTCTCCCAATTCGATTTGGATTTGGAGATTCAACCACTGAATTGGGCTGAATCTCCACGAAATTGAATCGGCTGCTGAAGCTTCGTACAGTCCAAATACTGTACATAGACACAGGAAATAGCAATAAAGTTAATTTGAACAAAAAAGTTCTTTCTCAAAAATGTCTAGCAGCTAGTACCTGATAGTGCAGATTGGATATTTTGGTGGAAACTTTTAAACATATGTCTATTAAATATTTGCCCAACTTTACAGGAAAATGGGCATGGGAGGTAATTTCCATCCTACATTTCTTTATTAAAAATGCTGACATCAACATTTCTTTAAAATATAGTCAAGTTAAGAGGACAACATTAGTGAGCATCATTCAAAGTACTTAAAACACAAATATATTTTATGCAACCGCAAACAGAAATCAGAGTATGCTGATACCAGAACGGAAGCATATTCTTGTACAGCAATTGATCAAAGGCATAATTACCCAGTACAAGCAGCTAATCTGAGTCAGACAATTATGTAATGATTATCCTAGAAGCCCTAGAATATATCATAATGAAGAGCTAGGTATTATTAATCATTGAGGGGCACAATAAAAGAGCCTAAATACACAGTTCAAATGCTTCATAATGAGTTCATCTAGAATTGCATCTAGGAAAATTGTCTGTTTATTTACAAAACCCTTACTGAATTAGGATATGCATTTTCCCTGACTTATGCTGATGCTTTCTTAGTGTGAGGCAGAGCTGCTTCAAGTTGATAAACCATTTCTTCCAGAATTAGAAAATCTCTACTACGCTTGGAACTCTTCCCAATTTACTAAACCAAAATGTAAAACTCTTCATTTGTGAAACAGAATGGGAAAGAAAATCTAAAATACGGGTATTTGAGTTCCTAATGGCAATTTCAATGGGATATGAAGAAAAGAGGGTTAACACTTGGAGATAAATATACATCATCTAGCCCAGGCATGGGTAACATATGGCCCATGGGCTGGATCTGGCCTGTGAGGCCGTTCTATCTTGGCTGTGGGGCCCCTAAAATTTTTTTGAAAATTAAAATGTATCTGTCCTTGGTTCATGTAAAAAATGACAGGAACCAGGGCAGTAGGATCCAGGGGAATCCTCGGTGGTCTCCTGCAACATCAGGGCCTGCATGGCCCCACCCCATGTGGGGACCACAGGGCTACCCCAGCACAGGAAACTCAGGTAAGGGCGGGGGAAGGCAGGGAAGGAACTGTTTTGGAGCATAGGGAAAAGTGGCCCCTCCCAATGGTCAGTGCTCCCTGCTGCAGCCACTCACAGCCCATGCGGAGCTGTCCTGAGCAGGCACAGGCAGCCCCACGTGGGCTGTGAGTGGCTACAGCACGGGCTGTTGGACATGGGGCAGGGGAGGGGCCACTCCCCCCCGCATTCAGCACCAGCTTGTAACCCGGCCCCATGCCGGCTCCAGGCTTGTCTGTCAGGGCTGCACTGTGGCAGCAGCAGCTGCAGCCCCCCCACTTGCCACGCTGTGCAGCATTTGCTGTTGCTTCCCTCCCAGTCCTCACACCATAGTAGGCTGCAGTGAGGCTGCCACCACCGCCTCTGTGCTGCCTAGCACATAAGCTCCAGGCAGGGAGCAGCAGCAAACACAACCCGGTGTGGCAAGCAGGGGAGCCACAGCTGTTCCCACTGTGGCACAGCCCTGACAGGTGAGCCTGGAGCCTGCACAGTCTGGCAGCAGGGTCAGGTTACAAGCTAGTGCTGAACACGAGGGGTGGTGGGAAAGCAGCCCCTCCCTCACCCCGTGCCTGACACCCATGCGGGCTGCAAGTGGCTGCAGCAGAGAGTGCCGCCTGTACCACAGGGGTGGAGGGGCATTGGGAGTGAGCGGGTGTGGGAGCACAGGGCCTGCACCAGTGTCCCAGAGCCAGCACCAGAAGGGCCCAAGGCAGGGTGGCAGGGGTACATGGTCCCAGCTATCAGGGGCTCTATGGAGCTGGGCCAGCTCCCTGCTCTCCGTGCTGGTGCAGCCCAGCCTGGCACCACAAACCCCTGCCAGCCTGCACCCTGCTCTGGGCCCCACCAGTGCTGGCCCTGGGACATTAGTCTCAAGACATTGGGGAATTGGTCCCAAGATGGTGAAGAGATCTGAGAGTTATTGTGGGCAGTTTGCTATAATATCAGCTCAGTTCTCAGAAGCCGTCAAAGGGGCAAACAAAATGCCAGGAGCTTGGAGAAAAAACAGGAGAAACTGGTCCTTCTGCTAAACAGAAATGATTATGATCTCATAGGGATAACGGAGACCCAGTGGGACTCCTCCTATGACTAGACCATGGGTATAGATGGCTATACCCTGTACAGGAGATATCATGCTGAAAAAAGGGGTTGGGGTGTACCTCTCTATGTCAAGGAAAGCTATACATCCGTACAAGCTGAGCTTAGCACCCACGGAGGATGACTGGAGACCCTCTGGGTTAGAATACAAGGGGAACATGACAAGGGTGATACAACAGTAGGAGTCTACTACAGACCTCCAAATCAGAAACAAAAGTTGGACCATGAATTCGCCAGGGAACTGGGTGAGGCTGCATGCTCTCAGTGCATGGTTGTCATGGGCAACTTCAACTACCCAGACATCTCATGGGAAGAGCACTCACCCAAATCCAATCAGTCATAAAGCTTCCTCACACATGTGAATAAGCTCTACCTTTCTCAAGAAGTTTACAGGCTGACACGACGTAAGGCACTGCTGGACCTGGTACTGGCCAAAGGGGATGATCTAGTCAGTGATCTAAGAATTGAAGGGAAGCTGAGAGACAGTGACCTCGAGCTGATCACTTTTACTATCCATTGAAAAGCTGGCAAGTCAGTCAACAATGCAGAAGGCCTGTACTTTATGAAAGCTGACCTTAATAAGCTCAGGAGGCTTGTTGTTGAGGTCCTGAGAGGCCGTGACTTGCAAGGGAAGAGAGTTAATGATGAATGGTTGCTCCTTAAAGGAGTGATCCTAGAAACACAAAGGATGTCCATCCCAACCCATCAGAAAGGTAAAAGGGCACAGCAAGCCCCTTGACTCATCTAAAAAGTGATGCTTATAAAGGATGGATGACAGGAAACACCACTAAGGAGGAGTATTCTGCACTGGTCCACACCTGTAGGGAGTGAAGCAGGAAAGCCAAGGCTGTAAACGAACTCCAACTAGCTACACAAATCAAGGACAATAACAAGTCCTTCTTCAGATATGTGGGAAGTCAGAAGAAAAACAAGGGTAACAATGGAACCCCGCTAAACCAAATGGAACAGCTGACTACTGACACCCAGAAAAAAAGCCACCCTGCTTACTAATTACTTTGCTTTGGTTTTTCACCAGCCCAAAGGGACCGCCCTAAGTAACATGATGCAGGATGGCCAGGATGAGGGTAAATATATGCCCAACATTAGTGTAGACTTTGTGAAGGAACATCTTGAGAGGCTGGACACACACAAATCTGCTGGTCTGGACAGATTGCACCCAAGAGTGCTTAAGGCACTGGCAGACATCACAGTGTAGCCACTGGCAAGGATATTCGAGAACTTGTGGCACTTGTGTGAAGTACCTGAAGATTGAAAGAGGGCCACTGTGGTGCTTATTTTCAAAAAAGGGAGAAAAGAGGATCTGGGGAACTACAGCCCAATCCATTTGACCTCAATCCCTGGAAAGATCTTGGAAAAAAATATTTTAAAAAACCATTCTCAATAAGCTAGCTGAAGGCAACATTCTGAGGCACATCCAGCACGGCTTTGTTGCGGTTGATTTGATCAGAACTACTTAACAGAAAGTCTTTGTAAACAAGCATCACAGTTTGATATTTATGTGCTCTCTCCCTTACTTGGGTGTGTATGTGCAGTAATAACCGAGTTAACCACTTCCATCCCCATATTTTCAAGATGTGTCAGTTTCCATAAACTGAAAAAAAATATATCTTTAAAGAAACATGGTAGAGAGGTAGAAAAGTAGAAAATAAGATACTTTGTGCTGCTGCATAAACACCATCAATAACATAATCATATGTCTTTCTATGTGTTTCTACATTTCCTCCAAATACTTTTTCACAGCAAATATGAAAAACACATTTTAAAAATAAATTTAAATGTTTTAAGATTGTACAACTACAAAGTAAATGTCTGAACATGTTACTGTCTTGAGTTTAATGTCCCCTTTCTTTAGGGAAACAGCACTCACTCTACTGGATTGTTTAAGGGTATGTCAGTATTGCTTCTCTGGACAAGCCTGAAAGTACTCTCAAGTCCTCTCCAGGTCTACCCATTCATGTAGGTTCCTAACCTACATACATGACCCTGCACCTAACACAGGAGGTATGCAGTCTCACTAGGGGAAATGCCTTATTTGACTTGGTGCTGACCACAGGGGAGGACTTGGTGGGGGATCTGCAGGTACAAGGTAACCTAGGAGATGGTGACCACCTGTTGATAGGATTCACAGTCTGGTGAAAGGTGGGAAAGATAACTAGTAGGGCAGAAGTGATAGACTTCTGGAAGGCCAGCTTCAATAAGCTCAGGAGATTAGAGTGGGACTGAGGGATGATTTGGGAGTCCAAGAAGGGTGGAAGTTCCTCAAGGGACTGATCCTTCAGGTACACAAAGGTACCGTCCGAGTACACAAAGGGAGGCAAAAGAGCCAAGAAATCCTATTGGCTGAGCAGGGAAATCCAGGAGAGCCTACAGGGGAAAAAAGAGGCTTACAGGCTGTGGAAGCAGGGAGCAGTCACCAAGGAGGAGTATACTTGCTTGGCTCGTGCTTGCAGGGAAACAAAGATTAAGGGTAATAAGAAGTCCTTCTTTAAGTACATAGGGAGCAAGAAGAAGGTGCAGGGTAACATAGGACCATTACAGGATGGACTAGGGCAACCCATAACAGATAGGATGGACAAAGCTGAGTTCTTAAATGATTTCTTTGCACCTATGTCCCTGGACATGGATACAAACACACCTCCCAATGAGATTGTAGTATGGCCTGAGAGAGATACCAATAGTTAACACTGACCTAGTGAAGGGGCACTTGGAGGGGCCGGACATATTTAAGTTGGCAGGCCCCAATTATCTTTACCCAAGGGTACTAAAGGAATCAGTCAGTGTCACAGCAAAACCACTGGCGCAACTGTTTGAGCACTCACAGGACTCAGGTCAGGTCCTAGAAGACTAGAAAAGAGCCAATGTGGTCCTTATTTTCAAGAAGGGGAGGAAGGAGGACCTGAGTAATTATAGGCCTGTTAGCCTCACCTCTATTCTTGGCAAGACCTTAGAAAAAATCATAAAGGATCACATTTGTGGGAGGCCAGAAGGTAATACAATTTTAAGGGGAAACCAGCATGGGTTTGTAGCAGGCAGATCCTGCCCAACTAACCTGGTCTATTTTTATGACCAGGTCATGAAATGCTTAGGTACAGGAGTAGAGATAGATTTTATTTACTTGGATTTTAAAAAGGCTTTCAACACAGTGTTGCACCCGAGTCTTACAAATAAATTAAGTAGCTGTGATGTGGATTTTTTCCACCGTTAGGTGGGTAGAAAACAGGCTTATGGGACTGCACCCAGAGAGTGGTGGTGGAAGGGTTAGTTTCTACCTGGAGAGATGTGGGCAGTAATGGTGTCTCCCAAGGGTCTGTCCTTGGACCAGTACTGTTCAATATCTTCATCAGTGATTTGGATGAGGGTAAAGAAAGCACTGTGTCCAATTTTTCAGACAACATCAAACTATGGGGTATAGTAAACACACTAGAGGGTAGAGAGCAAATTCAGACAGATATGGACAGACTGGGGAAGCAGGCGGATCAGAATAGGATGCAATTTAACAAAGATAAGTGAAAAGTGCTGCACCTCAGGAGAAAGAAGCACCAGTACACCTATAGACTGGGAAGTACCATTCTCAGTAGCACAGCAGTGGAAAGGGATCTCGGAGTTTTAGTTGACAGAAAAATGAACATGAGTTGCCAATATGATGAGGTAACAAGTAAGGGGCTAACCGCACTCTTTCTTGCATTGGTAGGTTCATCACAAGCAGGTCTAGGGAAGTGATACTTCCCCTCTATGCAGCACTGGTGAGGCCACAGCTGGAGTACTGCATCCAGTTTTGGGCGCTTCCTTTCAAGAGGGATGTGGATAACCTGGAAAGGGTTCAGAGGAGGGCTTCTCATATGGTTGAGGGCCTGCAGGGCCTGAATCTCTTCAGCCTCTGCAAAGAAGGCTGAGAGGTGATTTTGTGGTTGTCTACAAACTCATCGCATGGGGGTGGAGGGGGGACAGTCAGCAGACCAAAGAGAATACTTTGTTTACTAGGGCACCCCTCGGGTTACTAGAAACATCAGCCATAAACTGAAGGAAAGCAAGTTTAAATTGGACATTAGGAAGAAATTATTTACAGTGAGGGTTGCCAAAATATGGAAGGGGCTTCCAAGTAAGGTGGTGCTTTCCCTTACCTTGGAGGTGTTCAAAAGGAGATGAGACAAGAACCTGGCTGGGGTTACTTGACCCCAGCGCTCTTTCCTGCCCAGAGCAGGAGGTCAGACTCAATGATCTAATAGGTCCCTTTTGACCCTAGAAATCTGTGAAATCTATGAAGCATATGCTCTGCCTGCATACTATGATTCTACCCATTTCAAACCCAGTGAACCCAAACTGAGGGTGACTGCCACTTTTAAGACCTCTGCCTTCAGTGTGCTTGAAAGAAGTGGTGGAGGGCTTCCATTAGAAGTGCTGTTAAAGTGGTACAAAGTAAATACGGTGGAACAGGTTTGGAGGGGAAAAGAAAAGCTTAATAACTGTAGACCCTGTCAAAGATGATCTTTGAATGAGAGTGAATTTTAACACTTGCTGAATATTTAAAAAAATTATTCACAGGCTGTATTACTAGAAAGTCACAAGGTTATGCTGGCAATTTAGAAACTGGCAACAGCACCTTCAGTACACATAAGGAAAAAGCATTTTTTTTACATTTAAAGGAATGATAATCCTAAAAATATAGCACTACACACATTTCCCAAATTTCATTTAAAAATATGGTCACTCAAATAGAGTTTACTATAATCTAAAATGTAGTTAACAATTAGCTATTTTTTTAATTGGAGAAGTTGGAATTGAGCAATTATTATAGAAACAATATTTCTATTTATCCACCTGTTCTGAGGACGTGGCATTCATGGATCCAGACATGAGAGATAAATTTAACTTATAAAGTTTTGCTGTAAAATTATTTAGTTGGTTGAATGGCTTATGTATAATTTTGTACTCATAATACTACATAAACATGATATTTGTTTTTATAGATTAAAAAAAAAAAATAAGGCTGGAAGTGACCTGAAGTGGTCTTCAATCCAACATCCCATTCTTGAGGCAGCAGCATAACTGCCTAAACCATTCCAGCCAATTATATGTCTACCTTGCTGTTGGGTATTTTCCAAGGATAAATATTCCAAATTGCCTCTGTTCTAATGTTTAACCACCTTCACAGTGGGAATGTGGCCATGGAGAATAGTCTGTCATAATCCTCTCTATAGCCATGCTTCACACATTTGAAGACTGTTATCAAATCCCTGCTCAGTCTTCTCTTTTCCAGACTAAAAAAGCCTGTCCTCCACCCTTTCCTTGCAAGCCTTGTTTCACTGTTGCTGCTCTCTGATGGATTCTTTCCAGTTGATATTTCTTTCCTACAATGTAGTGCTCAAACCACCATGCAATAATCTCAGTGAAACCTTGTCAGCGGTAAATGCAGCAGAAGGATCACTTCCCTTGACTCACAGGTGACCCTGCTTTTGATACAGCCTAGTATGTAATTGTCATCTTCCACCCCCCACCGCCAGTAAGAGCACATTGTTGATTCATATTCAGACTACGGTTCACTATAACCCCCAGGTCCTTTTTAGCAGTACTTTAGGCTAGACAGTCGTTCATAAATTTACATTTGTGCATTTACTAGTTATTTGTTATTTTCTTGGGATTTAATGAATTCTTTTATATATTAGAAGACTGAAGGACTTTTTGATCACTCTGTGGTCCTAGCTCACATATGGCTTTGGAAGTCATTTGGCTCCCCACCACCTCCAACTTCCAATCTGTAAGCAGCGCACACGTAAATAAAGTAACCATGCCCCAATCTATATATTAGTGTAGAGACTGACATAATTCCACAGATTGTCATTTTGTCAGATTGCTGTTAAGCCACCACCATGATACTGCTTTCTTAAAATATATTTTTTGCTTTCTATAAATTCCTGTATCCATTGCAACTTTTGATCCTTTCTTTTAGCTAGAAATTACCACTTCTCTTTAGAAACAAACCAAAATGAACAAAACCATAAAGGAAATACCACATGCATTTTTCTAATGTGTACAAACCTTCTTATGCAAAGTTATATGCACTGCAGAAGTCTAGAATTCTGGAACAGATGGACCTAGAGGTGGCTGAGAATTTTCTAAAAACAAACAAGCAAACCAAAAAAAGAAAAAAAAAACCCAGTATTTTGGTCAGAAAACTCTCATTCATCAGAAAAGGATCTCAGTTTCCAAGTGAATTTTTCAGAGACCGGCTGGTTTTTGTCTGTTCATAGATGACTCATTTCTCTTTCTGGAACAGTCGCACTTTATATAATTAAAAATTACTGTGCCAGAGAGAAAAAAGCCTCTGTAGTTTAGTACTTACCTGGAATGTGGGAGACTGATCAAGGCCTTTGTCAAAATAAATCAGAACAAGAATCTGAATTTGCATTTACCGTGCCCCAAATGACTGCCCTAATGGTAGGACTACTGATTATTATGGAGTGGGGTGTTTTATCTTGTGCATCTCTAAAAATAAAATAAATACATCTTACCTTTGCCCTGATGCAGAATGAGAACATAATTTGAAATTTTGAAAAATTTTGCATGACTTAATAACTGGTTAACAATCTCCTGTATAACTCTTAATATGCCCCAGATATACAGCACTTCAAAGAAGAGGTCCTAGCATACAGCATTTCAGAGGGTTGTCTTTACCCAGTATTTTGGATACAGTTCTTGGTCCCTGTCTTTTCCCTTCTCAATATGAGTGATTTAGGCTTGAAAGAACCCTTTTCCTGTCCCTAATAAGAGACCACACAGCAGTAGGTCAGGCCCAAAGTGCCTGAAAAAGAAGCTCCTAGGCATTTGACTTGATGTACAGCCCTCAGGCTGGTACTTTCATGGCCTGTGCTACGTAAGACTATTAATCAAACAAAATGTCCTATTACGGATTTTAAATCTATGACTCTAGTAGTATTAGACATTTTAAACCATTAGCCTCACATGTTCATCTGATTCTTCGAACTCCATAGTTCAGCTCAAATATGACAAAAAGTAAATGTACCCAAAAAAAGAAAGAAAGAAAGCTCATGAGCCACAGTTTTAAAAACACACACATTATTTTAAAGGATAAATTTTTAAATGGCAGAGTTCATACTAAATTGAATTGTCTTATTAAACACAAAACTGGAATCAATATCTCTTTGATAATATTATATGAAAACTGTATTTCTTACTGAAGTCCCAGTGATGGTGGATCAATGTATAACTAATAAAGTAATACTGAAATTATAATGGCTGGTACCTATTGTTTCATAGAAAAAAAGTAAAAGGCTGTAACATTAGAGTACTACCTTGCTAATGTATCAGATTATTTTACCCCCTTTTCATAGTAAAATTATCATCCTAATAATGGAAATGAGAGAGTGGGGAACACCTGAATCAATAAGGAAATGATCTGGCCCTTAACAACGACGTCTTATGGGAGAATTGCATCAATCATTGCTACAAAGTTGGTATTTTACAAGCCACAGCCATTTGCTTGCAACTTAAGCAAATATACTACACATAATAAAAACTCTTTTCATACTTTCATTTGCGCTGTCCACATCTGATCTTAGTTAATGCCTGCAAGTACTACTATACACTGATCATACATTTTCTTTACATATTATTTTAATAGCTGTTGGCTATGTTTTTACAAGGACATTGAGAGAAGAGATAACCTTTGAAGAGTTAACTGGCAGAATTTTAAAATAATCCTTGATGTATGCTTGGCTTGTCAGATAAATGCTGCTCACACTTTTCATGTTAATGTCAGTTTCACAATTTATACTTCCCTAGTAATCAGTCTCTGTTCATGCTGGCAACTACATGATCTACTACTGCATGTCAAAAAGGAATTTAATTTCTCTATAGAAAAATAGTAAGTACACATGGCATTAATCCAAGATTTAACCTTCTTCCAGCAAGAGGAGAAACAAACCCAGAAGTTCTGTAAATATTCAATAGCCTACCTTTCCATGACAACAGGTAAAAATCAGAACTCTAGAATAGGTCTCCAGTAGGCAGAGCTGCTGACAGAAAACATCACGCACCATATTGTTTTTCAAAGAGTATTTGCTATTTGCAAGTGCTGGGCACCTACATCAGCTAAAATCAATGGAACCTGAGAATGGCTGGCAAGTCTGATGATGACAGTCAGATCTTTTGGTAAAGTAAATGCATGAAATTGTATTGAAATTGATTAAAATGATTTATTTACATCAGTACATTTTGATCCTAGTGTCTGCCTCCCTCTTGAAGTTGCTGAATGCACAGTAAGGGCTGCAGTTGTACACAAAAGATGAGCAAAGGGAAAAAGGATCATTTGCTTGAGATTGAAGAACTGATTACTATACCCCCACTCCACACCCCCTCAGAAAGGTGGTAAATTCAATAGTTCTTGTGCTTTGTTATCAATCAAAAGAAGAAAGGAACAGAATATTCAGGCCTAAAAATTAAGGGAGAAAGCAACTCTACTGTTTGTTAACACTAGTCACAGAAATACCATTAAAGCCCATCCCTTGCAAACCAGGAATGAAAACAGGGATTTGTCTTATATCCAGTCAAGCAAAGAGGATCTGGATGGCACAAATTTAAGGACACTTGCTACTTATGTCTTTTGAATTCCTATTCAGAATGATACTATCTAATCACAGATATCTAAGCATGACAAAGTTACCCAACAGAGTAAGACATGATACTCATTCTGGTGGTAACCAAATATCCTCTGCTGCTACTGCTATTTTACATATAGATGGTTGACAGAGGAAAGTGAGACCTGTTAAGTACAATATCCTGATTTGTTCCGAGTTTGGTAATGACAGGAAGAACATGACCTGCTCACTGCATGCTTGTCTTAAACCAGGGGGAATAATTATTTCAGGCGGAGGGCTGCTTACTGAGTTTTGGCAACCTGTCAAGGGCCACATGGGTAGCCCCACCCCTTGACAGGTGCCCCACCCTCTGGCCACCATCTTGGAACTGGAAGTCCCTCCCCTTAACCCCCAACATTTGCCACCAGAAGCCCCTCCCTTTGCCCCTGGAAATAATCCTTTTAGCAAGGGTTTTTGCCATCTCAGAACTAGAAAAACACCAAGTTATATGTTAAAAATCAAACATCCACAACATTCATTATTTTGATTTTTAAAAAAATGAACTGTCCTGATTTGCTCCCACAGTTTGTGTAGTGTACATAGAACTGATTGCACAATAGTTTAAAATGAAGGTGTACTCTTGTATACTGTGAGGGTATGGGGGAGATGAGCACAGGTTTGTGGGGGCTGTGGGGGTGTAGATAGGTGTGTGGGTGTGGGGGGAGGGGGCATGTGAGTGTATGTGGATATGTGGGGTGTGGGTGGGTATGGCGTTTGTGGGGGACAGGTGGCTGGGGTGTTACCGGTGTGGGGGTTTGCATATATGACAGTGTGAGGAGGGGTTGGTGCATGTATATGGTAGGGGGTGCTTGTGGGACTCATCCTATGAACACACACATGGTACCCCTCTCCCTCCCTCATTGCACACACACACACACACACACACACTCTGTGTGCTTTGCTCACTATATACACATTCACACACTGTGCTTTGCTAACTACATACACACACACTCACACACTGTGTGCTTTGCTCACTACACATTCTCTCTCTCTCATTCCCTCATTGCTCTTTTTGTCTCTGTCTCCCACTCCCTCACTGCATGGACAAATGCACACAGTCACCTTCTCCCTGTCCTGGCCCTGGGGTACCAGCATGCCCCTACTCCTGTGGTCCAGTGATGCAGATGGGGGTCACGTGGTGCTGGAGCAGCCTCATGCAGGGATAGCTTGGGCAGGCAGATACTTCTGGGTGGGGGGCCAGAGCTGGCCTTTCTCCTGACTCCTGCCGGCTTCCCCTGGGTCTTACTGCCCATGTCTCCTGTCAGCTTTGAAAGGGAGCCTGAATCAGATAAATATTAATCTTCTAAACTTTGTAGGTGCCCCGTGGGCTGGATAGAATGGCTTAGCAGGTCAGGGCTGTATTTTACCTACCCCTGTCTTTAAACTAATATCATCCTAGAGATCTTTTCCTCTTCCCCTTGACATTATAGGGTGAAGGGAGAGGGGAAAACAGCAAACTTAAGGGAAGCCCCCCGCCATTAACTCCTTTTTGTATATTCAGAAGCTTTCAATAAGATTTTTACACACTTTTGGATGTTCATCAGAACCAAAGCACTGAAAATATACATAAAAGTTAGCCATTTCCAAACTTCCCTCAAAAGAAGTTACATTTTGACAAGTAGAAATTATCTACCACTTAAAGGGAAATAAGAATTGTGACATATCAGTAGTATACTATAACGTGGAATCCAGTTCAAACAATTTACAAAAACAGCCTTATCCCACTGTCATTCCAGATCTTCTAATTAATGTCTCAGTTGAAAAAAGAAATCCAATTAATTAATTAATAGTAAAACTATTGATTCCAGCCCTATAAACAGAATGATTTGGTATAGATTACATTTGATTTGAGGAACACTGGGAAATGAAAACTCTTGTTTGAAATAATTTGCCTACCCCAAGCTTTTATAGCAATATGCGGCACTAATGCCTTATCTCCAAAGAACAATATATTGCAGAATAAGTGTTGCATGAGTCATCAGGAGTAATAACAAATTTCAAGGCAATTCCTTATCAAGTAAGATACAGAAAATAATTCTAAGTGACACACTGATGTACAAAAATATTTGAGATATTTGGTTTCAACACAGATTCTATATGAGGGATGAAGAAAGAATGCAGACTCTCAAACACACAGAGAAATTAGTTATATTTCCTTTTCTTATCTCCCCTAGTTCCTTGCCCAAGGAAAAAGCAAAATGTTAAAATCTGGCAGATTTGATTTCGCTGCTTCTTTTTGCAAGGGATTATTCCAACTTGACAAATTGTACTCATTGTATCCTTTTTTGTTAAATAAGATCTTTCCAAAAACATTTTAACTCCAGCCAATTTTAACTAAGTACTTAACATTAGCTGGAGTACAACAAGCAAATGATGAATTATGGTCATTAAAAACTGGAAGTTAAGGGAAACTAAGCATTTATGTTTAACGTCCATCTTAATTACGTGAAAACTTCACATGTGTACATTGCCTTCTCTCATAACATCTTTGCCAGCCATAACTTGTATCATGAAAAAGCTGTACTGGACCAAATCTATTCCTTGATGGAAACATAAGAAATTGCCAGCAACTTCAAAACTTCTACTATCCCTATTGAAACCAAGTGTTTAAGAAAATTCCATGTTTTTCCTAAATTAATGAATTACGTAGATGGGACTTGAGACGTGACTTTTTATTTTACTTCTATTTTGTTATGAACAGGCAAGGTGTAGCCTATTAAAAGCAGTGAGTAGGACCAAAAAAAAATCCCCTTGCCCTACTCTACCCCCCCCACTCCCCCCTGCCCCCCCTCAAAAAAAGAAAAGAAAAATGAACTGTGTTGGAAAACCTCATGACAAGGTTTTAGCAGCTACATAATACTGAGAGCAATTATTTGTTCGAATGGAAGCAGTGTTTTTATATGCATGTGTCATCTCGTCTTTGAAGCCATAATGGTCAGATCAAACCACAAGTATCCCATTATGCTATACCTTGCTGATCACTAAAAACAGGTGCTAGGTGTTGCCAAAAATTTACTTAAGCTCTTACCTCTGTTCTGCACCAGTTTCAAATTTCAAATTTATTTACAGATAAAGTTATTGAGGATTTCTCTATACTACCCTCAGATCGCAGCTGCTCAAGAGCTTGGCAAAAGGGAAATGCTGAGGATATGAGCAAGTCCAAAACCACAACTTCAGGTGCCTCATTCAGGGTTATAGGAAGTTGTCTCCAGCCACTTGAGGCCCAGACCCTGACTCCTTTCTTCAAAACCGGCACTTATTTCCTATTCAAAACACTGAATAGGGCTCACTATTCTTTTTTTAAAACATGGTGAGAAGGAGGGATGATTTTCTCTGTGTCTATAGAATAATACAGAGATCAAAGTACTCATCCAAGATGCTGGAGAAGTGCATTTAGATCTTTCCTCTTCCCCTCATCCCCAAAATTCCCTTAATTCTCAGGCTACTGGCTATTTGAATGAGTCGAATAAGGCACACTTAACCCAATCTGTTGAAAAGCTTACGGAAAAAAAACCCCAAACAAAACCGCAGTGCCTATTGGAGTTTGGGTACTTCCGGCAGTTAGTCAGCAGCTGAGGAAGGGTTTTCAGGGTCACTAGTTTAGACTTTTGATTTTTCTTCAAAAGCACAAATACCTAAACATTTCTCCTCCCCTTCTTTTAGCTCTTAGATCTACACATATACAATATCCAATTGCTATATATTGCAGTATTGTAACCCTGATAGGTTCTGCATACTGTGGTTGATAAAGAACTTTGTTACTTTCCTGTGAAAGTAGGTAGGTTGTCCCACCTCCACGCGATGGAAATGTTTTTGGAAATTCTGCATTTCCTAGGGAAAACTTGCTATTATTAGAGGGTTTGTTTCTGCATATCATATAATTTGTATTATAGAAAAATCTAGATAAAAAAGATAGAATTAGGGTGGCCAAAATAAATAAAAACCACAACTAGCAAAATCCACATTTCTCTAGGTAATAAGACAAGGATATTTCCATTATTTAGACTCGGGGCCAGGTACATTGAACCTTTAAATATATGCAAGAGTAATCAAACTGAACTCAAGCACATTCGTATGTGCCTTTTCTGAATTGAGACCTAAGAAATCAAATACTGTAACTTTACTATTGTGTTATTTCTGCTTACTCACCTCATTCTTTTTACTTCAAACACTACTCAGGTAGAAAGTATGGCATGATGGCACATTAGAGACTGTTTCAGGGATGCACAAACTTTTGTAGGCAACAATCTACTTTGTCAAATGTATCAAAAGCTCATCCTGCTCTAAACCAGTCAGTGTTAGAGGCCCCTGTACACTACACATGCAGGTAAAAGGTGTGATAGAATCTAATTCATGATCCCATCATGCCTTATTGCCAGTTCAGAGGGAGCCTGATCCCACACTTTCCCTGTACTGGCAAGAAGCACATTCACATAGCTGGGAGCCCCCTCAGTTGAGGGGCTCCCAGCCTTGGGGGCACCCCATAGACCCCTGGGGCAGCCACAATATCCCAGCCTTGATGGCGCATGGAACCCCCTCAAGTGGTGCATGAAATCCCTTCAGGAAAACCCCAGGCCTGGGAGACTACAGAAGCCATGATCCCCACGCCCAGGAATTGCACACAGCCTTGGGCCAGCCATGTCCACCAGCTGTTGGGACCCAGCCCACCCTGTATCCACAGCTGTGTCTCACACTTGTGGGACTCCCAGCCCCTACTGGGCATGGTACACCCTTGTGGCTGGCAGCTCTGTCAGTGGACAGAGCTGCCAGCCACAGGGGAGAATCTACTGCATGTACAACTCAATGGCAGCCAGCTAAAAAGTTAATGCAGATTTTCAAGGTCTAATTTTATAGCTGGTTGGAGCATTTTATGGTGTGATAGCTATGTTCCACATATGGCTGGTCTTAAGGCAACTGTGCAATTAACCGGTTAATTAAATGATACCCATAATATGTAGAGGAGGCCTAATGTGCCACCCTGCCCTACCTTCTACCTGACTTTAAACTAACACAGCTAAACAGTTCTCTGGTCATAGAAAACACTACTACTTAGTAATGCCTCACAATCAGATTCTGAGATTCCCATCAATCCTTTCAAATCAATTCTGCTTTTCAATGTGCTTTATTAAATTGCCAATAGTAGATAATACAAAGTAACCTCTCAGACACTATTTTTATTCCTTTGACAAAATATTGCTAGAAGTTTGATTAGTATTCTTTTAAAATCTTGTAAAAATGGACTTATTTCTTGCTTAGCTGGATGATTGTATTTCAAGTTTCTGTCTTCCACATCATCCAAAAAAACTTCATAAATCAATACCTTATTTTTGAACTAAGAAACTACACACATAGACAATACTTGTCTTTTTTTCCTTAAATTTTCATGCTGGACAATAGAAAGGAACTATTGTTTAGAAAGCAAAGGTGTTAAGATCAGTATACCTGACATAGTTTACTGAAATACCTTGAAAGTGCTTCTTCCCTAGCATAGTTCAGTCTTTGCCTGCAAGGCTGAAATGCAGAGACGATGCCTTTCCTATTGCTGATTCCATTCACTATTGACTACATCCAATTATATATTAATCTAACTGTACTTTATCATCAACAATTGCTGAGATACCATGTTATATGTTCCAAAAGCAAAACTATTAACAAGTGAAATTACATGCATAGAGGAAGGGAATCCTTTTTCTTTAATACAGATTAAAGTGTTAAATGCTTAAACTACAGTGTTTTGCATTCATAGATCGTAAGGCCAGAAGGGTCCTCAAAAGATCATTGGATCCAGCCCTCTGCATCAAGCAGGAAAGATAATTGCGGGTCAGGTAACCCCAGGAAAGTGACCATCTAGTCTCCTCTAATGATGAGCCCGAATCAGCCTTTCAGGAGTTTGTAGCCATTACTCCTGGTTTTCCCCTGGGGTGCCCTGGTAAACAGTTGCTCACTGAGCCTTTGATGTACTCCCCTAGTGTAGCGGTAACCTGCTACTAGGTCCCATCAGCCTTCTTTTCCTCAGACTGAAGAGTCCCAGATCCCTCAGCCTTTCCTTGTATGACTTGAAACAATACTTTTAAATATTTTTTTCATTTTTACTTTTTATTTTAAAAGTAGACTTTAATTTGAATTTACATTTTATTTAAATGGAATTGAATTCAAATCATCCAGGTGAAAGCTTTAATATTTACTTACAGCTGAAGATTAAGAGTGAACTCTGCAAAACTTTCAACATCTGTAGAATTATTTAAGAAAATTAAAATTGGGCATATTGCCATTTTATAACATCTATTATTAGTTTGTAAATTTACCATCATGTCCAATTATTTATAAATAAATAAATCATCATGGGAACATCTTAAGCTTCCACTGAGAATTAGGCCTTGTTGTGATAGGCACTGCATACAGGAAAAACACCAGCCCCAGCTCCGAGGGATCAATACCAGAAAAATAAAAAACCCAGGATAATTTAGAGTGAAGAAAATTCAGATGGTCATGGAGCTGTTTTCTCAGATACCAGAAGCAACAGGTGCTAAGGTTTTAAGAGAGCTTTTTTAGTGTGAGAGAAATGGACAAAGTTGAGAACTTTCAACCCATTTAATAACAAAAAGACATATTTGTTGGATTACTGGAACATATGAGACTAAAAAAATGCGCATATAAGAAATTGAGCATGTCAAGAAAGATAAAATAAAGAAAGCAGGGAAGGGCCAGGCATCACAGCATCAGAAAATAGGAGAATAATTTTTCCCCAGTGCTGCCATTCATTTTCCAGGCCAGCATGCCACACTATTAATCATACATGAGAACAAAACTATGGAATTAAATATTTTAAAGAAATGATGTATACAAAAGGACAGCAAGTTGAATGTGGTGGCTTATTACATTTTAAACTTAAATCCTTTATGACTTGGATACAGGGTCTCCCCGAGCCAATAGAGATAACTGAAAAGATTGACCACTAAAACCACTTCAGTGCCTGAAATCAACTCCAGATCCAATTTTGACATCTGACCTTCCCTTCAAGAAAACCTTATTGCATGGGGGTGAGGTATTGCATCGATTTCAGAATTTTCCCACAGCAGTTTAAATCTCTTTCTCTTAAAAAAAACAGTTAGGTCTGGTCATTTCAATTGGCCTTGGACTCAGTGAAGTACAAATTATGCACCCCTGGGGCTTCACCTAGCATGTGAAACTGCTGTTCTTGCAAAGAGATGTTCAATACCCTGAGCCTGCCTGAGATTAGCTACCACAATCTGACTTCTGTTAGCAGCAAATGAAGACCTCTTCCTCCAGTCTCCCCAAAAGCCAGAATACCATGAGTAAAGGGTATTAATAATGATACTTTTTACTAGAGCTGTGCTAATAACTGATTTTTTCAGTTTATTGGAGAGTCCAAGTGTGTTTGTGTGTATAATTTATTATATTTTCACCTGATACAAGCAAGAAAACAAAAAACAATTATATTTTAACATGCCAAACAATCAAACAAAAATTGTTTCAGAGGGAGCAAAATATATGTTACCAAACCTCGAATTAAAAAAAAAAAAATCTCTCTCTACTCCTCACCTCCCAGCTGACATATCATAGTCATCAGGTTTGTAACCAATCTTAATTCTGTCCTTCCTGCAAAGAAAAAAATGCTCAGTGCAATACCAGAAAAGGTAATCAGGTAGTCTGAATCATGCACTGACTATTAAACTCTGTGTCAGTTACCCGGAGTATGGAGAGAAAGGGATTCATGACAGGTTTCCTTTTGGGTCTTTTTACACTTCTGGACCATGTATATATAAGGAAGCCACATCCTGACATACCCCACATTCCTTCTCTTGAGACAGATTTCTCTCATTCCTCTGGTTCCATATAAACTGTGAGTGGAATATACTCCAGTTACCTTCTGTTATAGGTAGCATCTTCACAACTATTATAATAGACATTTAGTTTTGTTCTTCACTATTGGGTAGGGATTACATAGTCTATCATATTTTTTCTGGTGATAACAGTGAGCTGTGCTTAAAAGAAGCATCTCACTGGACTACTTATAGACCCTATCCCAGGTAAAGAGTAGCCAACATTTTACCTAAAGCTCACCCACCTGCCTGTTTGATCAAGCAATATTCCAGGGGTAGGCAGTTATTTTGGCTGGTGGGCCACTTCAATGCATTTTGGTGACCTGTCAATGATTAGACATGCAAAATCTTTCAAAAGATATAATTTTAACAAATTATAGATAGAAAATGAACCATTTACTAAAAATCAAACATCTATTATAACATATTTGAATTTTATCTCAAAAAATAATGTTTGTCCTGATTTATGTTTTGTCAGTGAGGATGTGGGAGAGTGTGGGGTGTTTGTGGTGGGGTGTGTGTCGGGGGGCACTGGGTGTGCATGCATGTGTGGGGGCTGCCTGTGTTCTATGTCCTGGGAGATGCCTGAGAATTAGGTGTATAGGGGGGCAGAGGGTGCATGCAGCTGAGCTTGCCCTGGCAGTGTGGTATAGGTGTGGTCTGTCCCCCCCCTATGCAACCCACAGCTTCCCCTGTAGTGCTCCAAGCCACACCTGGGGGAAACCCACACCACATTTCTGCCTGCCCTGGCCCCCAACAGTACACACTGCTTGCTAGCGGAGCTGCAGCCACCTGGGTACTGATTGGTTCCCTCTGCCTTTAGTGACTCCTTGGCCTCCTCCTCCTGCCCCTGCTATGCTGCTCTGGGCAACAGGTAGTACAGGGAAGCCATGGGAATGCATGCTGAGAGGCAGATGAGCAACCATTAATGGGCAGCCAAGTGGGTGGAAGACAGCTAGGAGTTGGAGCCATCTCATGCCTGCCTGGCATGCATCATAGCTGCTGTCACTTCTCCCCACTACATGCTGCCCAGAGCAATGCATTAAGGGCAGAAGGAGGAGCTGAGCAGTACCTAGGTGTCTACAACCACTCTGGGAGCAAGCAGCCCCACCAGGTAACCATGCTTACTAACTAGGACGGGCAGGTGTGGGCATAAGCACAGGGCAGGGCTTGTCCCCAGGGAGAAAATCATGGGCTAGATAAAATCAGCTGGTGGGCACCTGCCTGTGGGCTGGATTCAGTCAGGTAGTGGGCCACCACTGGCCTGTGAGCCACATTTTACCTACCCTTACTTTACTTCTGCCTCTCATTTCCCAGCCTCTAGTGGAGTGAGCACCATATTTCTCTGAACCTTTGAGATTGTGAACATTATATTTTACTTGGTTCTCTGTCAGATTATGCACAGCGTTTGTGGTGAGAGAAAAGAACTACAAAGGACAATTTCTTTTGTAAAGTCAAAGAACACTTAAAAGTTGGTTCTGTAGCCACATGCAATAAAGAAAGGTCTGGCTGTCTCATGGAACAAAGAAACGGAAATAGAGCTGTCATCTCCAGGTCATTTACTCAAACCCAGCCCAGATAGGTAATCATCAACAGCTGTCATCATTAGTATTCAGGCATCAAAACAAAAAAATGTCTACCATGTTTCTAGGGCATGGGAAAACAAGATGAGAACAGTCATGGAGAATGCAACACCAGTCAGGTCTTGAGATTACCTCCTACCCCACCTCCTTCTTCCCTGGCCAGAATGGAGGTAAGGGAAAGTTTGTCTGATATTGTTCTGTGGATCAAGATCTTGATAACTGACAATTCATACAACAGATTAAAACAATTACAATGCACTTATAAATTCTGGGGTATAAGTTGTAGCCATGTTGGTCTAAGGACATAGACAGACAAGGTTCTTTGGGTGAATATGATATCTTTTATTAGACCAACTTAAAACTTAATTTTTTTCCAACTTTTAAGTTGGTCTAATGCAAGATATCAGATTCACCCAAGGAACCTTGTCTGCTCTATACATTCAGGTGCATTTTAAAAAGGAAAATTTGCATTATACCAGTGAATTAAAAAAGACTATGACAGCATACACAACTGAAAAGTTATTAGAAGAATTAAAAATATTATTGGGGGCAAATGTCATGATTTAATTTAGGTTTAAGGGAAACTTTTGTATAGTCCAGCATAGCCCAACCTTAGACTAGAGGCATAAAAAAATTATAGGAAGCTAACAAAGGGAGAGAGTCATTTTAGCATATAAAATGCATTGGCTGTGGAGGCCAAGGCTATTTATTTATGAGTGAAAACAGTTCCGGATGCATGGTGGTGAAAAATGAGTGCTACAGTATTTAGATAGCTTTTAACTTAGTATAAAAGTGACAAGTCAGTAAGAATACACAGGAAGGTGATAAAATTTACATATGGCACAGAACTTGGGATGAGGGAAAAGAAATCAGTCAGTAGTAAAGTAGATCATCAATAAAATTTAGAAGTAAATGGATATATGGTAGTAGGAGCATGGGTAGATAGATCAGTGAGCAGTTTAATTTAGAGAAATGTTAACTGCCATCACTTGAAAAGTGTGCCAGACATACCATCTTGTGCTGTAATCCTGTCAGAGCTCACAAATTAAGCAGAGTTGATCTGGATAAGCAATTTGCTGCATGTCACTCCTGCATGGAGTGGTGCTGGTGATTTTATAGGTGGGTGGCAATGTTCTTTTTGAGTCAGTACTGAATCAATGCCCTGGCACTTTGATGAAACACTTGTGGTCTTGGCCTCTTGTAGTCATTAAGGATTGCAGGGTATTTTCCAGAACATTATATGTGTTGGTCCTGGCTAAATTCCAAGTAGGGTAATTACATTCTCCCTATCTAAATTTTCTCTCCTGGGATTCTGTATTATTTTAGCATTCCTTGACTTAACCATTTGGTAGTATTACTGTATCTGTTAAACAGCTTCCTAGAGATGCAAGCATGTTTTTGGTTTAGTAATTTAATATACTAAAGCTATAGTTCTAAAGTAAGGCTTAAGAACCTGAAGAGGCACACAAAGCTACTTTCTCCTTAAGAAACATCTATGTCTCTTTCTTTAGCACCTACACTTTCTGCACTTGTAAGGTAAATCCAAGATACACAACTTTCTAGAGATTATTTTCAAACAAATAATAAGTTAAGGGGAAAAAAATCATTAGAAGTCTCTTGACATTCTATGCAGCTGATTCATGCAATTCTTATTAAATATGTGGATGACAACAAAATGGTACTGCAGTAATGTAGAGAAGCACAGTATATACCTGGAAAACTTAAGAAAATACAAAAGTATGAGTGGTTCTGTACTCACAAATCATTCAGCTAGAACAGGAAATGTGCAGCACGTATACAGAATAGGGAAAGCTATAACTATTACGGGACAAGGAGGCCTGGGTGAGGGAGATTCCTTGCCCTCCAACAATGCTGACCTCTTGAAGGAACACCTTGACAGGCTGGATACCTTCAAGTCAGCCAAGCCTGACAACCTACACCCCAGGGTACTCTAGGAGCTGGCTAGCATCATAGCTCAACCCCTGGCACAGATCTTTGAGAGCTCCTGGCACTCTGGTGAAGTGCCCGAACTTTGGAAGAAGGCCGATGTGGTGCCAATCTTCAAGAAAGGGAGGAAAGTGGATCCAGCAAACTACAGGCCCATCAGCCTGCCCTCTATCCCAGGGAAGGTCTTAGAAAAGATTATCGAAGAGGCCATTCTTAATGAACTGGCCAGTGCAACATCCTGAGGGATAGCCAGCATGGGTTTGTTGCGGGTAGGTCTTGCTCAACCAATCTTACTTCCTTTTATGACCAGGTGACCTATCACCTGGACAATGGAGAGGAGATTGATGTCGTATATCTTGATTTTAAAAAAGCCTTCAATCTGGTATCCCATGATCACCTCTTGTCGAAACTGACCAACTGTGGCCTTGGGTCCACCACAGTCCACTGGGTGGGAAATTGGCTCTGTGGTCAGACCCAGAGGGTGGTGGTTGACAGAAGTCAATCATCATGGTGCCCTGTGACCAGTGGGGTCCCTCAAGGTTTTTCCTTGGATAGATATTGTTCAACATCTTCATTAATGATGTGGACATCGGAGTCAGAAGCGGACTGACCAGGTTTGCCGATGATACAAAACAACAGGGTAAAGCATCCAAACCTGAGGACAGGAAGGCGATTCAGGGTGAACTTGACAGGCTCAGAAAATGGGTGGATGAGAACCTGATGGTGTTTAACACTGAAAAATGCAAGGTTCTCTACGTTGGAAAGAAAAACCTGCAGCATAGGCTTTGCTGGCTAGCACTATGGATGAAAGGAACTTAAGGGTCATGGTTGACAACAAGATGAACATGAACCTGCAATGTGATGCTGCAGCTAGTAAAGCAAGCAAAATCCATAGATGCTTCTCAAGCAAATCCTGGGACGTCAATCTCCCATTGTACTTGGCCATGGTGAGGCTGCAGCTGGAGTACTGCATCCAGTTTTGGGCTCCACAATTCAAAAAGGATGTGAAGAAGTTTGAGAGAGTCCAGAGAAGAGCCATGTGCATGATCAGAAAACCTTATGATGACAGGCTGAGAGCTATGGGACTCAGCCTTGAAAAGCGCAGGCTCAGGGGTGATCTGTTGGCCACCTATAAGTTTATCAGGGGTGACTACCACCATCTGGGGGAACGTTTTTTCACCAGAGCACCCCAAGGGAAGAGAAGGTCAAATGGTTACAAACTCCTGCAAGACCATTTCAGGATGGACATATGGAAGAATTTCTTTACTGTCTGAGTCCCCAAGGTCTGGAACAGCCTGCCATCGGAGGTGGCTTAAGCATCTACTTTGAACTCCTTCAAGAGAAACGTGGATGTTTTTCTTGCTGGGATCCTATGATCCCATCTGACTTCCTGCCCTTTGGGCGGGGGGCTGGACTCGATGATCTTCCGAGATCCCTTCCAGCCCTAATGCCCATGAAATGTAAACACCTCTATAATAATGTGTGTATTCAGATAAGTCAAACGAATAATGAATTTTTCATGTTTTAACTCTATTTTGGGATTGAGAGAACAGGTGCTCAGGATGCAGATTTTACAAAGTTGAGAACCACTATATCTATGTTTATAGTGAGAATGGAAGAATATGCAGCCTCTGGGATGGACAGAAACAGTTAGAAACACTAGACCTACAAAATACAAAGAGGAAAGCAGAATAAGAGCTCACACTGAGGTACACAAAATCTGAAGTGAGTTAAGACAACAGAGTAATAGTGCTTTTCCTGTTCTCAGAATTGTTTTTCTTAATAAAAGATCTGGCATCTCAGTGGAAAACAATTAATTGAATGTTTAGAAACATATGAGGCTGCCAAAGAACATGCGGAAATAGACTTAAAAACTGTAAATATACATATAGAATACTTTTGTGCGATTCTTTCCATTTGTTTTTGGTATGTGCAAAATGTACAGTGTAATATTTTTACTTCCCTGATATGGTACACAGAATTAGGAAGGTATATCAGTTACTGGCCTCCGTGACTAAATTCTTATACAAAGTATAGCAATGTGAGAGAAATGCAAATAGCATTTTTAATAGAAGCTTCTCTACCAATTTTCTTATCTTCCCTGTCTTTCCACTAGTTCCTCATGGATGGAAGCCTGCTACCTCCTTAAACCTGAACTTTAAGCCAAAATTTTGAGTGCTGACTACTGATTTTAGATGCCATCATTTCTGACTGCTTAAATGCAAATGCCTAAAATGAGACCTATTTTTGGAGAATGGATATCAGCACTTCCTGAAAATTACATCCTTTTTAATTGTCCTATTAATACTACATGATGCTGCAGGCAGAAAGAGTCACAGGAAAGAAAAAAAGTCTGCAGTTGTGCTTCTTTACAAGCTCCATGTTCTTTGTCTAGGAAACACTGGGACTTTCCACTATAATGATGAGCCTCTTCTGCAGTCCCAAAGTGCCTTGTGGACTGGACCGTGTTGTGTCACTAGGATTCTCTTCTGCTGTTAGTCTTGGCTCAACCAGCCATTTGACCTCCAGCCATAATCACCCTGCCTCCTGCACAAATTTGTATAATAGTTTGTTTCTACACTCATTACAAGTTTCAGTTTTCTTTTACCTGCTTATACTGGCTAGCATCAAATGCAATTCACTATGAGCCTGTGAATGCCCTGGTCCTGGTCTGCTCTCACCTGGTCTGCCATGTTTCAACACCCAGACATCTAGGACAGGGACAGAAAGCTGCTGACATGCATGTCACTTAGCGGCACCAGGAAGTGTACCGAGGAAATTGTTTTAAAACATTTTTTTTAAGTTGCTGTTGTGGGCTCTTTCAAGAGACTCAGGAGGAGATGCTGCCTGAAGAGCTTTCTGGAGGAGGCAGGGGTGCAGCTCTCACTGTACCACTGCCAGTGGGGCAGGCTTCCCCGCCGCCTCCTCCCTGCCCAGTGGTGGCACTCTAGCCCCTTACAAGGTAGACATTGCATTTTTTTCAGCACTCTGGCCAAAAACGTTGCCTACCCCAGTCTAGCAGACACAACCTATTTCTTAGACCCTCTGCCACACAAGCTATTCCAGGGGAGATCCTTGTCTTGGAGTGGTCACCAACAGTTTGTCCCAAATCAGACCCTGTTAGATCACTAAAATCATATGAAGCAAAAGTACTCATAGTATTATCATTTAAGACTTTATCTTCTCTCTCGGGTATTGGTTTCTCATGAAGATCTTGTACTGTTCAAAACAGAGCTCAGAATATAGCTGTTCAAAACAACAGGGGTGAGTTTCTAACACTTGCTTCCCTGAATGAAGCTGGCAGTCTAGCACTAGAACTGGTTAAAGAGTGAACAATTTCATTCCACAGATAATTCTGACATTTAAAAAATACCTTCAATTCTGATCTGTAATAATAAAATTCTGGTGGAAAGGAAATTTTAAAAAATGAAAATATTTAAGTGTTTATGTTGTTTTTTTGCTTTTTTCCCCCCTCCCTAAATGAAATGGAGCAAGTGGATCCTTGGGGAAATCTGTGGGCTGTTCCCAGGAGGACACAGGCAGTCCACAGAGCCCCAACCGAAGTCAAGGTGCCAAGAAACTACGAGAGCCCTATCTTGAGCTACAGGTAAAGGGCTTTCAGGTTGCCTGTCATAGATCATAGGACTGTAGAGGTCAGGCTGCTAAGAGGCCCAGCTATAAGCCAGGGCTCTTAGGGGTGAGTAGAAACCCTGATAGTTCCCTGCTGAAAAGCCAGGAGCCTAGACCCTGAGAGTCAGCAATCTCTTAGATGAGCTACAGAAAACCAGACAGATTGCCATCAAAATTCTGCCTGTAGTGGATCACAGGGTCCAATGAGATCAAATATTTGTGGAAAATAAAATTCTGATTTGTAAAAATTAAACTAAGAATAATTTTTTTTTTATCAGAACTATTCTGACCAACAGCACTTCCTAGTATATGACCAGAGCCCAGTCTCAACCCTATCTACTTACCAGTACTATACTATACTGCCCAGACAACATTTTTCTTCGTTTGCCAAGCTTCTCAGTTCTTTTCTATCAAACCTTTCCCCAGCACAGAACTGCCGAATTCTTCTAAATTATTTAAAACTAACTTTTTCCCCTGACTCCATTCCTTACTTACCAAGATCAGATATTAAGGTTTGCACATTATCAAATTATTATGATTTGTGTTTCTTTAAAAACATTATACCCTTTATCTTTGACCCTTGCTCTATTAACTTTATATTCCCTGTTTATTTGATAAGGCCCCTGTAAGTACAGCAAGAACTCTTCCCTGTAGCAAGGGCAGCTTCACAGTACTCTCAACACAGGCTACATCTTCAGAGCACAATCTATTCCTAAAAATATACTTAGCTGATTATTAAGAATTTTAGAAAATATTTTAAATAAAACTCATGTCCTAGATGAAAAGTCACAAAGTATGGACTTTTTGTCCCCTTGTGCCGTCTTTATTTTATATTATACAGTCCCAGGTGATATTGATATTTTTTTGATAACCTGTGTCTAAAAAAACATTTTTTTAAATCACAGTCCACACACAAAAATATTAAGCCTCATGAGAACCCTGTACATGCCATCACAGACATCTTTCTCATGGTTAAAATGAGGCAAAAAGATGTGAAGCAATAGTCAAAGAAAGTGCTACACAGTATAAATGGCTGAACTACAATTAAAGTCATGCCACTATGGCCCCTAGCAAATGTTAACTCAATTGTACAATGGGATCTAAGGATTTTTATCCCAGATCCCCAAAACTGTGCATCCAGCCATTCAAGATGTAGTTGATATCTGTGGTGAAATCCCCTGTATCCTACTGCATGTCTGTTAGGGGTTGTGACATCCCTTGGCCCCAGTTGTAGTTGGATGCACCATCAAAGGTTCACTTCAGCCCCATACCTCTCTGTCATCTGTTGTTTGACCACTAAAAACAACCTGAGATGCTCCAAAAGGCACCAGATGCCAGAACTGATAGTGCCTCAGCTTTACCCACCTCACCCAGATCTTGCAAGCTTTTAGCAGATGGGATTTTGTGAGCCAAAAGAATCAAACCCCGTCTGGTCACATGCTCAGAAATTTTAGATCCCTGCTTCAATAGAAGAGGCCTGCCTGTATGTTAAATTCTCTGAAATCACTTTTACTAATGACAATAGTTAAGTTACAAAAGATAACAAAAAACATTATTGCAAAAACAAGAGCAAACATGAATTCAGTAACTATATATTGAGATACAGACAGAGATAATAGGATCATAGGAAACAGGGAAGGAAAAGATCTCACGAGGTCATCTAGTCTATTCCCCTACTCAAGGCAGGATCATTTCTGATCAACCATCCCAGCCAAACGCCTGTCTAACCAGCACTTGAAAACTTTCAGGATTAGAGATTCCACAATTTCTCTAGGTAGCCAATTCCAAGGCTTGACCACCGTCATAGTCAGAAAGTTCCTCCAAGTCTCCAACGTACATTTCCTCTGCTAAAACTTGAGGTCATTGCTCCTAGTTCTATTCCCTATGGTCACAAAGTAAAGTCCATTTCCATCTTCTCTGGAATCACCCTTCAGGTATTTGAGACAGTTACTAAATTCCCCCTCAGTCTTCTCTTCTTCAGACTAAATAATCCAAATTCTTTCAGAATTTCCTCAGAAGTCTTACTTCCCAGGATTCTAATAATTTTTGTCACTCTGTGTTGATGACTATTTCCAATCTGTCCACATCCTTCTTGAAGTGTGGGGACTATGCTGAGACTTCACCAATGCTAGAGTGTAAGAATCATTTCTCTTGATTTGCAAGTGACATTACTGTTAATACAACCCAGTGTGCTGTTGACATTTTTCCTTTACATTTTTATGGAACAAGAGCACACTGTTGCTTCTATTCATGTTACGGTCTACCATAATCCCTAGTTCCTCCTCTGCAGTACTGCATTTTAGCCAGTCAATTTCCAGATTGTATCGGTAAATGCAACTATTTTATCCCAACTGCAGGACTTCCAACATCCTTGTTGCATCTCATCTCCTTGATTATGGACCATTTATCCAGTCTATCCAGGTCATTCTAGGTTCTAGACCTACCTCTGGAGCATTTGCAACTCTGCCCAACTTTGTCATATGCAAATTTCCTAAGTGTGTGCTTACTTGCATATCGAAATCATTAATGAAGATATTAAACAGTACTGAACATAGGACACATCTCTGTGGAGTCCCACTTGATACCTCTTCCCAACCAGACATTGAGCCATTGATGACTACACATTGAACATGATTCAAACAGTAATGTAGCCACCTTACAGTATTTTCATCTAGTCTGTATTTCCTTAGTTTGTTAAAGAGAATGTTTTGGGAGACGTTGTCAAAGCCTTACTAAGGCAAGGTATATCACACATCCACTGCCCTCCCTCCATCTGCAGACCATGTCACCTCATATCAGACCACAGGTTGCTCACTTCTGGTTTAGAAAGCAGATTCTGCCTCTGCCCTTTACGTAAGAGCTCCCTTAAACTTCTTGTGTCAGCCAGAAAACCTAGTCCACTGACTGAGGACCTGAAGTCATCTCCCTATGGCCAGAGAAATTAAAGACAAACAGTTGTTCTCATGGGAAGGTTTAAGTATGGTTTCTTATCTAGCCTTTTACAACCATTTTATGTTGGATTCTTGGGGAGCTCAAGTTTTGCAGCTCAAGTTCTGCCCCACAGCAGTGTACTTGCTTACCAGACCAGAAGTAATTATGACCAGGAGCATATTTGTATCCTTTCATAAACTCCAACACAGCTGATTAGACTGGATATTAGAAAAAAGTTCTTTATGGTGCGTTTGTCTAGGGTCTGAACGAAACTCCCCCCCCCCGCCCCCGGTGGTGCAAGCACCTACTTTGGATTCCTTCAAAAACAGCTGGATTTATTTCTTGTGGGGGTCACTTGATCCCAGCTGACTTCCTGCCTATGGCAGGGGGGCTGGACCCAATGATCTCTTGAGGTCCCTTCCAGCCTCTAATGTCTATGCATTATATGAAATCTATGAAATATTCCAAAGATCCCATCTCTGACTTAATTTCTCCACTATGAGAAATGTCCTTCCTTGAACAGGCAGGTATTGTTCTTGCCACATTTCTCTCCTTTTAAAATTGTATTTTGTTATTGTCAGGAGGGAACTAGCTGAAGTGCCTCAGACCATGTGCACATGGGTCTATTTGACTGGCCATTAAACATACCCATGTCAATAAGAATATTTTGGGAGCCAATGTCAAAAGCCTTACTAAAGCAAATTATATTGTGTCCACTGCCCTGTCCTCAACCACAGAGCCTGATACCTTATCATATCAGGCAAGGCCTCATGTTCTACATTCTACCTTGAAAACCATGCACACATATATTATTTGTATCATGCTGTGACATGAGCAGTTACATCTGTCTGGGGCCACTCAAGGATCAAAGTGTTAACAAGGATCAGGATTGGCAAACAGAACCTGAGGTTGAACTGTGTCAGGAAGCCAGGAAATTAACCAGAAAGCAGGGTCTAGAAGCAGGTGGAGTGAAGAAGCCAAGAGGTCAAACAGAGTGAATTCCATGAGCTAGCCAGACCACATAGCTTGGAGGTTAAGCAGAGAACAGAGCTAATGAGCAAGCTGGAGAGAACAGTGATGACTCAATCTCTCAGGCCACCATGTGGTGCTGGGCAGACATGCAGGCAGGGCTGCTTCTGCCCAGCATCTCCTGTGATATTAGCAGAGGCTGGAGCTCTCACCCTTGCCATCCACCAGCAGGGGCTAGGGCCTGAGCATGGCTCACCCAGGGCCTAGTACATGGTACCACCACCTGCAAGCCAAGTAAAATCAATTGGTGAAATGGATCCAACCTGTGGGATATATTTTGCCCATCCTTGCACTACTCTTTGTGTGATTCTTTCCAATGGAGACATTCCAATGGAAAGAACTGCACAAAGACACTCCTTTTCTCCCTGAATTATTATGGGGAGTGGTGAAGATTGGGGATGTGGGAAAGAATTTTCTATATGTAGTGACATGTGGAATAATGGGTGGATCTTCAGTGGCTGGGGGAACTGTAGTTCATAGACTGCTGGTTTGATTTGTCAGATTATGTGGAAGAAGTCTGGTTGGCAACTACACTTTTCCCCACAGTATAGGCAGGCCCTGGCTGTTGATATTGGTCTGCCTGCCACTTACATTCTTCTTTTGTTTTTTTTCTAGATAAGATCATGATTTAATTCCCACTGGACTTCATGATGTCTACTCTGTGTTGCCAGTGGTGCTGGCAACAAAAATGAAAGTGAACTTCTCATCAGTGACTTGGACGAGGGGGTAAAAAACACCCTGTTCAAATTTGCCTATGACACTAAGATGTGGGCACACTAGAAGAAAGCAACAGGCTACAATCGGACCTAGACAGGTTACAAGGGTGGGTGGACGAGAATAGGATGGGATTCAACACAGACAAGTGCAAGGTGATGCACCTGGGGAGGAACAACTGGCACCATACCTACAGGCTGGGGAACTCCCCTCTTGTCAGCACAGAGGCGGAAAAGGATCTTGGAGTCATCATTGACTCCAAGAAGAACATGAGCCGGCAGTGTGGGGAAGCAGTCAGGAAGGCCAACCGTACCTTGTCATGCATCCACAGATGCATCTCAAGCAGGTCCAAAGAGGTGATACTCCCCCTCTATGCGGCACTGGTCAGGCCGCAGTTGGAGTACTGTGTCCAGTTCTGGGTGCTGCACTTCAAGAGGGATTTCGACAACATGGAGAGGGTCCAGAGGAGGGCCACTCACATGATCAGGGGACAGCAGGGCAGGTCCTACAAGGAGAGGCTACGGGACCTGAACCTGTTCAGCCTCCACAAGAGAAGGCTGAGGGGGGATCTAGTGGCCTGTTATAAACTAGTCAGGGGGGATCAGCAGGCATTGGGGGAGTCCCTGTTCCCCCGAGCACTGCCAGGAGTGAGCAGGAATAATGATCACAAGCTGGCAGAGGGTAGGTTTAGGCTAGATATCAGGAGGCGCTACTTCATGGTCAGGGTGGCTAGGGTCTGGAAGCAACTTCCTAGAGAGGTGGTGCAGGCTCCTACCCTGGGGGTGTTTAAGAGGAGGTTAGATGAACACCTTGCTGGGGTCGTTTGACCCCAGTACTCTTTCTGCCATGGCGGGGGGTCGGACTAGATGATCTACTCAGGTCCCTTCCGACCCTAGAAACTATGAAACTATGTTTTCCACCTCATGGGGCCAGATGCAGTGTTGATGGTTTCCGGCTTGGGCTGCTGCTGTAACAAAATCTGGAGGGCATAGACCACAGTCTCATCAATAAAACTGCCCACTACCCCAGAGTATGGTAAAGCAGTTAGGACCAGAAGATGACAAATATGACCAGAGACCTGGAGGCAGACATTCAGCAGCAACTGAGGGTTCTAATTATCAGATCTGCTATTGGTTTCCATTAATAGGAGGTTGAAGGTAATCACTTTTCCCAATTTGGCTCCCTCTTACCAGGCCTAGGTTGGCTCAGTTCCCCTGCCTCTTCCCCCTGGGGGCTGTACCACATCTGTGTCCTGGGGCCCCCACCACAGTGACACAGTTTATACTGGCAGCATCACTCTCATTCATCTGGAGGAGGGCAATGGTGCTCTACATCAATCTGCATGGGATCAGGAATGGCAGCAGTGGGATGAGGAACTGGAGGGGTAAGCAGTACCTTCTTCTTCCCACCTGTCATAGCTCAAAGGGACATCAGATCTTGTGGGTAGTCCTGGGAATAGACCAGGCAGAGGTAAGTCATAATTTGAAACAACAGAGGCCACATCAAAGTTATAAGCCAGTGGGCCAGAAGCCAAGCACCAAGCTAAGGGAATAACCAGGATCACAGTTCAGGAAGCAAGCCAAGATCAAACGAGAGTTCAGACACTTAGACAGATGGTTTACTAGAATCAGATGTTAGGAAGCAAGCTGATGTCAAACCAGAATCCAAAATCTGACGGGCTGGGTACACAGGAGTACCAGGGCAGGAACCAGGGAACTCACAGAGGTTGGAGCTAGTCAAGGACAGCAGGGTCCAGATGCTGCAGAAGCTCCTTAAAAGCAGCCCCAGAACCAATCAGGGGAAAGGGGGTGGGGCTCAGCTATCCCTGTTATTGAATTGAGTGTGGCTGACCTAATTACACAAGCTACAGTGAAGAAGCCTCATACCGTCACTTCTGGAGACAACAGTCAATTCAAACTGCCAGGTCCACAAGATATCAAACCATAAAAGGACAGTTCTATCTATGTCAGCTTGTCTTTGACCTCTTTCCACTGCATCCTGACAGTTTGATAGCTGCTTTTGTCTTGAAAAGGAAGAAATAGAAAATGCAAACCAAGTACAGCACAACAGCGGGGTGGTAGGTCACAGCCTTTTTTCATACTACAAATTAAGCCCTGCTCCCCCCCGCAATGACACTCCAATCCCCTTCCCCTGCCAGCTCCCTTACTCTCCTCTCTCTTTCCTTCTTGAACCAGTGCTGCTGCTCCTTTCCCCACCTGCTCCATTGCTGTGCTGTCTCCTCCCTGCCTTATCTGTGCTGTTTTCCCTGCTCTGGGCAGACATGCTGCGTGCCAAACAAAGCTGTGTATTTGTGATACACGTGTGATGAGTGAGCTACCCCTGCTATTGCAGTTTTCATTTCTGAAAGGATGCAAATGTTACTAGTCAAACAAATTCACTATTGAAAATCGAAAGATCACACAACCTGTACAAAACAGAGTTCACTGACCAAACTGCTTACATATTACAACATATTGGAGACAGCTCACGGATACAGGAAAAGTATTTGTACTTCTCCTATTTACAAATTGCCTAGGGAAGTCTGGACTTGCGTGTTTCTTGCAAAGGCCCGTATAAAGGCACAAATCACTAGGTGCTGCTCTGCTGGACTAAATCCCATCCTGCCCACACCTCTAAGAGTGCATGCACCCAGCCCTAGCAATGGCATAGATCCTGATACTTCTAGTACAGCTCCAGTTCCCAGTAGTCTAATTGATACAAAAAGGAACTACAAAAAGGCCCTTCACCTTTATCTAGATTGTTTAGCTCTGTGCATAAATACAGGGATTATTACGCCCCCACATAAACTGTTTAGCATTTACATATGCACAGACCTTCATAGGACGGGCCAGAGATCTAAATTAGGTTTAGTCCAGGTATTAGGTGACGTTATAAAAGGATAAAATAAAAAGGCATCATGGGAATTAATTATGTTGATATTTCCAGAAGCTGCAGAAGCTTCAAAGTTAGAGAAAATATAGTTGTTGTTTTCTTGTTTGATCAAATACAAGGATGATCACAGTAGTTCTTGCTACACGAATATTACTAGCAATGCATAATGAAAACGTATCAAAGAACAGAATCTATAAAGCGGTCAGTTTATCTAATAGCATCTGGATTCATTTTATTTCCACAGTTGAGAAAAGATTGTTGTTGGATTTTTTGTTTTTAAAGGTAAAAGCACACTATCTTTATGGCAGAAGTATTGAATTTCCTATGACTGGGTCTTTGAATCTACATAGATCTAAAGCAATAGACAAATTTCTTAAAATCCATGGATACATACTCTACATTATTTACTTATACTGATTAGTAGTCATATTAAAAGTAGTGACCTCCACAGTGACTAAGGGAAGGGGATTGACGGTAGAGGCTAAGCAGTTTCAACTGTCCAAACAGGAAACA
The DNA here is from genome assembly GCF_052110815.1 of Crocodylus siamensis. NCBI lineage: Eukaryota > Metazoa > Chordata > Crocodylia > Crocodylidae > Crocodylus > Crocodylus siamensis. Next base: position 85,303,355 of record NC_143396.1, on the reverse strand, counting down.
ATATCTTGTTGACTATGGGTACCAGGATAAAAAATGACAATTTGAATAAAGTACAACACATTTCATTAGGCTCATAACTTCAGTATGATAAAATACTACTTGATATAATAGATAGCTGAGCTATTTTATGCAGCTAGCAAAATGAGTGTTATTTCCTTCCTTGGTGCATTTTAAATAGTGCAGGTTTTGAAAAGTGCAGTTTAATTAGAAAACAACTACGTTTGAAATATTTTATCTTTAAAAACAAAAAAGTTCATGTTTCTGGCTGGAAAATTTGTAGTTACTATTATCATGGGAGTTATAAAGAAAAAAGAAAGTAGGAGGGAGTCAGACTTCCTCTACTTTGAATGTCCATTTTATCAGGGCACTTTTGTTTTATTTGTGTGTTTAGCAGCAGTACTTGGAGGCATAAGCAGAGATCAGTACACCATTGTATTATGCTATTGCATTATGTTTTGGTCAATTCTTTCATGAGATTACTGTACATGCAAACACAATGCAGCAGAGGAGTGAAACAATCAGAATGGCATAGGATTAGCTAGACTCCATGAACTGAGACTTTTATTTTACTTCTGTCCGGTACAGGGCACCACTTTTGGGGCACATCTACATGAGATGTTTACTGTAGAGTCATCCAATTGTTTTTGCAGTAAATGTTTTGGCATCTACACATGCAGCTCTATTCGGCTGCAGGAAACTAATAAACTCTGGCGTAGGTTAGTACTTGTAAATATGGAGTTTTTTACATGCAACAGTGCACGTGTAGATGTTGAGCTGGCTGGCTGGGGCATGAGGGTGCTTCAGTGCAGAGGCTGCCTGCTGGCTAGCCCCTCACTGGAGTACCTTCATGCCCCAGCCAGTCCCTCTGCAGCACACTGAGCCGGGCTGGAGAAGCCCCGGGCCGGTAGGCTGGCCCCTGAGTCTCCTGCCAGTCAAGGCTGCTCCGATCTAGTTCAATGTGCTGTGGTCCCAGGCACACATTCAAATGGTGTACCCATGAGCAATAAATTCAAGTGTGATATGTGCCGGAGCTTACTGCTCCAAATTAATTGCATGTGTAGATGCACTCTGGTGAATGAACTTAGTCCTGAATCACATGAAACAGGAGAATCAGGTCTACTGAGGGATACATGAGGTAGAGGTAGAACCTTTCTTAGACTTTCAAATCTTTCAGGCAGGAACCACTTTTCCATCCATTTCCATACAGTGGCCAGCGCAATAAGATCCAGGTCCATGACTACACTTTGAGATGCAACCACATATGTATAACTAGAAATATGATACTTTTTACATCCCAGGCAAAAAACAATGCAGCATGAAAAGAACAGAAGGCCAACTGGGAAAGCTGAAGAAAACAGGTGTGTTTTTCTAGTAGAAAGCTTCAGTGAGGGAAGAAGTAGAAAGAACATTTTACTAAAAGGCTGAATCTGAAGGGAGTGTTTCTATTGATTAGAAATTGATGTTAATTAATCAGACTCCCCAAAGAGAATAGCTAGTGAGGGGAAAAAACAAAACCGAAACCAAAAACAAATCCACAATGTGAAGCATGTGTGTGGAAAAGAAACATTTTCTTTTTCACTTAAAAAGTTAAGTAATGGCATCATGACTATTTGTATAGAGTTAAATTTTACTACTACTTGATAGGGTTTCCCCTATTTTTAAGAAGGACCCCTCAAAAAATGTCCAGGGGTACTGTGTAATGAAAAACAAATGAAAAAAGTAATCAGTTTTCCAAAAAAGACTATCGAAATAATCCAAAATGAAAACCAATGCCCTTTAATTTTGTGAGCATAAGGGCCCAGCTATACATTCAAATTAAAACTGGACAGAAACTAGCTATACAGTTGTTACACACTGGGCACACCTACATGAGATTCTTACTGCACAGTAGCCTAATAACACTGCACAGTACTGTGTGCTGGTCAAAAACTGTGTTGATACACTACTGCACAGTGTTATTAGGTAACTGTGCAGTAGGCATAAAAAAACCCCTGTGTGCTGGCACTACTGAGTAGTAGTGTGAGTTACCACACGTTGAATTAGTACTTGGTTAACCAAGTACTAAAGTTAATGCACAGTAACTAGGGTACATTAATGAACATATAGACATGCCCACTATCAACCAGTAACTTTATAGCATGGTAGGATCTTTTTATAGCTAGATAGTTATTTTTATCATGTGATACTTAGTTTGCACATGTGACTGGTTTAACTATATTGTACAATTTATCAGTTAATTGCATAATATATGTAACATATACAGAAACTAATATGTAAAAGTAGGAAAACGTTTAACATTCTTAAAACAAGGTATATGATAACAATTTCTCATTTTGTTAGCAGCTTATAGAAAACATTTATACTATCCTCTTTCAGGGAGTTTAATATAAGTTGCCTGAGGTTATTTTCAAGGATGCCTCCAGGGCAGGGTAGACATGTTATATTACAACCTTTGAATGACATAAGACCTTTTCACACTAAAGTCATAAAAGGCAAACAGTAAAGATTAAACAGACCTGAGTATGCTTAAAAGCAATGGTACTAGGGTATAGATTTATTTTTAGTGCATGACAAGAATTTTAAAATGCAAGTAGACTTTACAAAAAGTAGCTGTGTGGTTCCATCTGTTAGGAAAAATGTGGAATTGCCTAACCACAATTTTGCTGGGAGAAAATGGACCAGACTCTGCTTTCAGCTACAGTAATATAGATTCGACCTTATGATACGGCACATAGGGCTGGATGCTGTTCCCTCTGGCAGCAACAGTAAAACTTTGATTAATTTTATACAGATAGGATCCAGCACATGATCTTTCTTGCAGTGATCCCATGTCACAAGGGAAAAGATACACTCATGCGTCTCCCCAGCATTCCTCCAATATGACACCATTTAGTACCCAGGCTACAGTGTGACCAGAATACAGCATACCTTTGTATAATGTTTATTACTGCGGATACCATGACAGAACTAGTCAATAAAGGATATTTAACTGGCACTCTGATGTACCCACCTTTTCCATACTCTTTAGCTGAACATATACCAGGAGGGTATCCCATGCCTTAATGATTTAGTATATAAAAATGGAAAATTAATAAAGTAAAATGAAAACATGAATGTACCAAATCATACATTTCTAAAAATTATAACTTTATAGCATCAAACAGATAAAAATAAATGAAGGGATGCAATTAAGGAAAGTACCAGAACCTATAAGTTTTATTCCTATTGAATATTTCTGAGTCAGATGAATTATCTCAGTGTTTCCTCTACCAGGGGTTTTCAACCTTTTTTGGATCAGGGTACCCCAGTGGCTGGGTGTGGGGTGGTGCAGGGGGTGGTGTGCAGCCAAATGTGGTGCATACCCCCAGGACCTTCTCATGTACCACTGGTTGACAACCCCTGCCCTATACTATATGATGTGCATGTACAAATAGAGGAAGGTGAAAAGGGAAGATTAAACAATAAAAGGTTCAAATTTGTTATGCCACAATACCTATGATATTAACAAACAAGAAATTGCCATGTATAAGAATTTTGCATGAGTGAGCTAAAAAAGTTGAAAAGTATAGTTTCATAAAAGAAGTAGGCATGTATTTGAGTTAGACTGTATGTGAGTGAGAATTTAAAACAAAAACCATTACTTTCATTGTCAATTTTAAAGGTCAAATAAACAGTTTTGGTATTAGTCCAGTAAATTAAAGAGAAAAGAACAAATAATACTTAAGATTTGAAAGGAATGATGCCAAAGATAAGGTCAAATCAAATGTAGAAAGGTACTAACTTTGATAGGCCCTTATTAATCAAGCCTGACAATTTCATAACATATAATCAATAAAAAGTATGAAAGGCAGGCGACAGACTAATTTGAGTGTTTCATAAAAATAATTCATAAGGAAAAGTGACATCTAGTTTATTAAAATGAACTTCATACACCCTGTCAAAAACTCGTATTGAAGTTTGTTGTGCTAAGTGGAATGTTGTGGTGTTTAATTTCATTGCTTATTATTTACTGCTGAGAAAGTATGCATTTGTATATGTTTTAAAACAAGCTATTCAGAAACAAGCTACATATATATGATCTCTATATTTTGACTGAAACCAAAATTTGAATACATACATAGTAGACAGTCTGCTAAAGAAAAAGAAGGATAACCATATCCAAAAACATTTGTTGTTTGCCATATCCTCTACAGAAACTTTTGGGATCCTCTCCTACCCTGATATTGTTCCCTGATTATACATATAATATGAAAAGCAGGGGTCCAATCATCTCATTCTGTGGGGAAATGAATACTCCATGATGTTTTAAGGTTTCTGACTCATTACATTTAAGACATGTTTAATAAGTTCATCTCTCCTTAAACAGTAACCTGAGAAAGACAATGTAAGGCACAATAGTACAGTAAACAAGCCACAAAGTTATTCCACATATAACATTTAACAAGTTTGTGTCTTGCTTGTATCACACTTTAAACTGAATGTGTGTCTAGTTAAGGCTAGCCCATGATAGACCCTGACATTCAGCTGACTGTCAGGATCCAGCATGGGGTACCTCCAGGGTCTGAGGCAGAGTTGTCCCTTACCCAATCAGGCTGGGGGTAGAACAAGACAGGGATGGTGAGCAGTAAGCCCCCCATTGGGAAACAAATACCTGACTGCATGCTCACTGCACCCAAGACTTTTAAAAACAACATGTACACCTGAACAGCACACTTGATTTTTTTACATGGTCCCTGGGACCAAGGAACCTTTCCCCAGTCCTGAGGTCCCTGTGTAGCAGGGATGTCAGAAAAACCATGTGTGCAGCTTAAATGCACGCATGGTTTTTAAAAGTCCTAGTATGATGGGACTTCAGGACTGGGGAGAAGACTCCCAGATCCAGGACTCCTTGTGCTCCAGGACATGTAAAAATGATATGTGCTGCCCAACTAAGGGCACACATGGTTTTTGGTCACCTGTGGGTGCCAGGACCCCAGGATCAAGCTGCAGAAGCATAAGGTTTTCATGGACCCCTTTATGGCCTTTGGGAAAAGACGAATGAGGAAAGAGGATGAAAGAATAGACTACTGCTGTGTCAAATAGGGTGAATATACCATGGAGGTCACTGATAGCTCCTTGTGTAAGAAAATGAAAGAATCCATGTATAGATGGTCCTTTCAAAGTACAAATCACAGACTCCATATTTAGATATGATGCTGTACTTCTTTTGAATGAAAACAAAACGTCAGATCATCTTCAACTGAGCACAAAAGGTGAAGACAAAATTTAAAAGAGTGGAAAATCAGATACAAAATAAAAAAGAGCTAAATTAAATGATGTGCTATATATTAAATGAAAGATAAGTCATGTCACTTTCTCTTTTTTATTGTTAACTTTGATTCAATCTATTTTTGATACTGCAATGATAGGTAGTAGGATCAACAAAATTTAAAAGATGAACTTCAGCCACAAGATGTAGGATATTTGCATCAAAAAACTAATATTAAAAGTACTACTGAAATGCCATGCCATATCAATTCAGTGATGGGTCAAGGCATAAATGTATTACAGTATGAGTCATACCAAATCTATAAAGACACAATTATTTTTTCAAGACATCTTTCTGACAGGTGCTGGTTGTCCACAACTCCCAACATCAGGGGAAAAAAAAAGGAATCACTTACACGGACAGAAATAATAAGAATTGAAAGAAGAACTAAGGCCAACTAGGCATGTCTAGAATGCTAGTTTGGTGATACCAAACAAAGTACTTGGGTATTCAGTATATTGTTGCATCTGTGGCACTGTGTAGGCATACATTTTAAAACATATTGCTTAATACAATAAAGTAGTTAGTAAATAAATTTTAAATGATATTAAATAAATCACTTGATAGACAAACCATTTTTTCTGTCTAAATATCAGGTCTTCTGAATGTAAACAAAAATAGTATTGATGCTACTTGACACCTTGCATCCTCTTTAATGCTGCTGCTTCAGCTTGAAGATTAGATGCAAAGATTATCTGGCTTCATTCTGACCACATTTGTCTCCTTCTATTTTATATTTAAAAAAATCAGGGCTTATAATAGCTGATATAAATATAGAAAGTAAAATCCTGACTCCTTTGAGTTGTCCTGTCATTTCAGGAAGCATACCACTAATGACGGTAGCCCTAAATATTAGGGCTGTGCGAAGCTTTGGCTGCTGATTTGGTTTGGTGGAGATTCGGTCCAACTCGGTGGCTGAATCTCTGAATCTGAATCAAATCAGGAGACCCTTTAATCTCTCTAAATTGAAGCGGAACCCTCCAAATTGATTCAGAGAGATTTGGAAAGATTTGATGATTCAGACATAGAAACAGCTTTAAATGTTTTTTCTACATACCTCAAAGTACCAGGCAGCTCACAAATGCTGAGATGGTGGGGCAGATGGAGTGTTTCACAGGAGCTTGGGGAGGTCCCCAGAAGACCCAGAAGTGGACCAGAAGCACTTCCAGTCCATTTCCAGAGCCACTGGAAAGTGTGTGGGCCCCCCCCACAACCTCCCAGCTCGGTGACTGGTGCCTCCTGAGTCTGCCAGAGCACCCAGGATCCCCCCATCACTGATCAACCAAGGTTGAGGGGTGCGAGGAGGGCAGGGCTCGCATGCTCAGCTGCAGACCAGAAGTGGATCGGAAGTACTTCCTGTCCACTTCTGGGTTTTCTGCAAGCATGCGGGGTCTCCCCCCTCCCCCCCACTCCTGTGGGAGGTTTCATCTGCCCTACCATCACAGAATTCATAAGCCATGCCTGGTACCTTGAGGTATGTAGAAAAAACATTTAAAGTAGTGTCTACAGCCAAATTCCTGATTCTCCAAATCAGCATCGAATTTTCAGATTCCGCTGAATCAAATTGAGGTAGTGATCTGAATCAATTAACTGAATTACGGTCCCCGATTTGGGCCAAATTCAAATCAAATACAGCCCTACAAAATAGATTTATAAATATATACATATGGTTGTCTGAGTGAATTAATATTCAATTCTTAAAGCTAAGCTAACATTACTGTAGTTTGTATAGTTAGTTATAAGGAAACATCAACTACACTACTCTCTACAGACATCTGAAATCCCAATGCTATCCAAATGCAACAGAAGGATAGGAAGTGCAACAAGAGATAAGCCTGGCTAGACAGAAATCTATTCAAGGAGTTAAAACTCAAAAAGGAATCCTATAAAAAGTGGCATCTTGGTCATAATACAAGGGAAGAATACAAGAGTATTGCACAGACTTGCAAGGAAAAAAATAGGAAGGCCAAAGCCCAATTTGAGATGCAGCTGGCAAGGAATATAAAAGGTAATAAAAAGTAATTCTACTGGTATCCTAGGGTATTGAAGAAATTGGCTGTGTAATTTCAGGGCCATTGGCAAAGAAGGGGAAAAGAGAGGATCCGGAAAACTAAAGACCAGTCATCCTAAGATACTAGCCAGCCTCTCCTTCCCTAGGAAGATCATGGAAGAGATACTCAAGGAATTCACTATGAAGCATCTAGGGAAGAACAAGGTGACCAGGAACAGGCAGCCTGGATTCATCGTGCCTGACCAATCTGATTTCCTTCATTGGAAAGGGACTTAGAATAGATGACTTCATGATTTTCCAGCGCTACTTTCCTGTGATCCTATGAAATTATACAAGGATTTGGTATTCTTGAATGTTAAAACTGCCTCAGTACAAACAAATGAATTGGTAATAAAAACGTAGGATAAGCTGTAGCACACTGTTCTCTTTGAATAGGCTTATCTGAAGCCGAGTATCTCCCTAAGTTCGAAATTCACTTTCCATAGCCAGATTTGAAGCAAAACTCCCCTCTGTGGACCCATCCAATTACTGTGCTTCTTTCTCCTGGGTTTTTTGTTTGTGCTACTTTGCCAGACTGGATATTAAATTATGACTGCATGGCAACTCTTACAGTAAATGTAAAAAATAAAACTAAACAGATGAAACATCCGGTGAAACAAGGATCACGGGGTATGAAATGACAAAAGAAACAGCAAAAAATCCAAGAGAAGACTGAAGAAATAAAGATAAAAGTTATATCAAAGCAACAAAAAGTAGCTAAGTAAGGAAAATAAAGTTTAAAAGAACAACAACAATTCTGGGGCTCAATTTCAACATTACAATAAGCAAGTGCATCTCCACTGAAGTCACAGTATTTATATCTATCTACTTTTGTGGTGATCTTGGCTTTAGAAGGAATTTGTTTGGAAGGCTGTGGGGCTGAATTTAAAAGGCTACAGAGTTAAGTAGCAGGTCAGAAATTAGTTGAACATGGGCACATAATCCAGATTTAAAAAATTCTGTAAAGTATAACCATTGAAAGCTTGCATGGTTAAAGGTTTCTATTTATTTGAGCTTGCACATAGGAGACACAACTGTAATTTGAAGCAAGTCTTTAGCTATTTAAAAAAATAACAGTTTGGGATATTTTTGGACCAGCACAATGGGCAATTTGGTAGTTTATTATTAATGTTCAACCATCATCATACCATGTGTTTACAATCTTGCATTATGTCAACACCTAAATCAGATTGTACATTCTAGGACTGGGCAGGCACTACTCATTGGATTGTAAAGTATAATTTATATTTGTGGTATACTATGAGTAACACCATTATTCTTAAAATCTGCATTATAACTACAAAAACAACTAAAACAAACATAGTTCCTAAACATTTATGATAAAATACAATTACATAAGACTTAAGGCTGAAGACTGAAATTTTCAGAATGAACTAACGTATTTAGACCCACAAGTCACATGCATTTCAGATCTCCTAGTTTCATAGTTGTTATGGGTCAGAAGGGACCTGAATAGATCATCTAGTCTGACCTCCCCACCACTGGTTGGAGCACATGATGGGATCACACGACCCCAGACAGATGTTCATCCAACCTCTTTTTTAATTTACCCAAGGTAGGAGCGAGGACCACTTCCCCAGGAAGTTGGTTACAGATCCTACCTACCCTGACAGTGAAATAGTGCCTCTTAATCTCTAACCTGAACCTATTCTCCAGCAGCTTTCTGGTCATTGTTCCTCGTCATCCCAGGTGCTGCTGTGGGGAATAGGACCCTTCCTATTGGCTGCCGATCTCCCCTAATGAGTTTGTAGGCAACCACCAAATCTTCCCTCAGCCTCCACTTGCTGAAGCTGAACAGATTCAGGTCCCTCAGCCTGTCTTCATAGGGCCTGCCCTGTTGCCCTCCAACCAAGCAGGTGGCCCTCCTCTGAACCCTCTCAAGGCTGGCCACATCCTTCTTAAAGTGTGGTGCCCAGAACTGGACACAGTACTCCTACTGAGGCCAGACCAATGTCACGTAGAGGGGGAGTATCACCTCTCTGGACCGGCTTGAAATGTATCTTTGGATGCATAACAAGGTGCAGTTGGCTTTGCTGGCTGCAGTCTGGCATTGGTGGCTCATGCTCATCTTGGAGTCAGTAATGACTCCAAGATCCCTTTCTGTCTCTATGCTTCCAAGGGGGGAGCTCCCCAGCTTGTATGTATGCTGTGGATTCCTTCTCCCCAGGTTCAACACCCTGCATTTATCATCATTGAAGACCATCCTATTACCATCTGCCCACTTCTGTAATCTAAGTCTAATTGCAGCCTCTCTCTCCCTTCGAGCATGCCTACCTCTCCCCAAATCTTGGTGTCGCTGGCAAACTTGGACAACATGTTTTCCACTCCCTCATCCAAGTCGCTGATGAAGATGTTGAACAGCGTAGGCCCCAGCACCGAGCCTTGGGAGACCCCACTGCTCACATCCCACCAGGTCGAGTAAGACCCGTCCACCACCACTCTCTGGGTGCACCCCATCAGCCAATTTTTGACCCATCCAACTGTAGGCATCAATGCCATGGTTGCTCAGTTTAATAATGAGAATGGGGTGAAAGACAGTATCAAAGGCCTTCTTAAAGTCCAGAAAGACTGCATCCACGGCGACACCATCATCCAGGGATTTAGTTACCTGGTCATAATAGTCCATCAGGTTGCTCTGGCAGGACCTGCTTTTGATGAACCCATGTTGATTTCCCCTGGGCATGATCTCCCCTGCTGGCCCCTCACAGATGTGCTCCTTGATAATTTTTTCAAGGATTTTCCCCAAGGCCGATGTGAGGCTTATGGGCCTATAGTTTCCTGGGTCCTCCTTTCTCTCTTTCTTATAGATGGGGACCACATTAGCTAGTTTCCAATCTCTGGGCACCTGGCCCGTGGACCACGATCACTCGTACAGCCAGGCCAATGGCACAGCAATGACCCCCACCAGCTCCCTCAACACCCATGGGTGGAGGGCATCAGGGCCCACAGATTTAAAAACATCCAGCCCTTCCAGAAGATCCCTAACTACTTCTGCACAGACCCAAGGCCTGGCAGTGCTATCCTCAAAATTGCCCCTACCTGTGGTAGAAAAGCTGTCCTGTTCCCTGTCCAAGAAAACAGAGGCAAAGAACTTGTTAAAGTTTTTGGCTTTCTTGTCTTGTGTAGCCACAAGATTACTATTTAAGTCTAACATGGGCCCTACATTATCCAGTGGCCACTTCTTACTCCCAATGTATTTGAAGAAGGACTTTTTGTTGTCCTTAATCCTGGTCGCTAGCCTGAGCTCCACCCCCACCTTGGCCTTCCTAATGGCCCTCCTACACTGGTTGGATCTGTAAATGCGGTCTTCTTTGCTCAATTCTAAGAACATTTCTAACGTATCAAGATGAAGACCTACTTGTACACACGGTCTACCTGTGTTACAATTCCATCTTTCCTTTGTTCAGCATCAAATCTGACACAATTAAAATGTTGGGAGGTTTATCATAAACTTTAATGGGAGTAAGAGTGAAACTGCAACCACAACTGTTATCATGAAGGTCATAATAAGAAATTATGAAGAAATGCCATGAACAAGCAGATAAACTGTGATTCTGAAAGACTAATATAAAATGAACTATGAACTACTGAAGTGCTATCCTTGTAGAATATTTTCTTTATTGCTTACATTTATTGCTTATGGAAAAATATTGCATGAAAATTCTAATCTTTTGCAGATCTACATTTGTTAGCAGAGATACTCAAAAGCCAATGCTCTAAAAGACCCATAGACAACCAATTTACCAAAACCCATGTATCTTGTAGATCTTGATTATCCAAATGTAACTGGGACTCATAATTCTAAAAACATTGGAGTCAGAGATTTGAAAATTATTCAAATTCCATTTAGTTTAAGATTGCATATATAAAAATAACGATCCTACTTCCTCTCCTTTCTTATTACTCAAAAACACCTGGCTAAAACATTTGCTAATAATATCCCATCAGAAGCAACTGCCAGCTTGTTAAATAACACTTTTCTATTTTATATGGCAAGTGTTTGATAAAAAGCTATTAGATTGTTTTAGAGTTGCTCACTACTTACATTGATGTCTTCCAAATCTAAGTTATTTAGAATAACATTGTTCCTCTTCCAGATGATGGGAGGTCTCAAGGTTCCTTGAATGGCACAACTAAGGACAGCACTTTGTCCTACTGTTGCTGCAGTGATACTTATTTTCTGATCTTCCAGCAGACTCAACTGAACCACCTCTGTAAGATATATTGTTTGTAAGGTTAATTAGCATGCAGTTTTAGAAGGTTAATTAACATGCAGTTTCTGTACTCTAGTAATTTAAGGTTTTTAATTTGAATCAAAGGGAAGAGAACTTCCAAACGACCATAGGAAGTTTAAACTGTTTCAAATAAAAGGTCAGCATGACATTACAATTAAATTGATTGACAAGTATCACCTTGTAAGAAGAGAAGCATTTAACATGAAATAAATTCCTGAAGCAAGGTTTAATAGATGACAGACTGGATTCAAAGGTGGACACATGAAGTTGTTTAATTGCCTGATCAACATGGTGCTTCAATCTGCTCTTAAACCAAAATGGATCTTTTTTTCACTACTTACTATACTATAAGGGCAAAGGCAAGTTTGCTTTCCTTCTGAGGTAAAACATAAACAGAGCCAAAATAATAAAATATGCTAGTATGGTCAGAAACATAGTGATAGGCATGAGAGGGGAAAAAATATGTGGGGAGCCAAGGTTAAAGGTCCAAAGCTAGAGATTGCTCAGATAACATGGGATGCAAAATTCGATTGCTGAGACCTGACTGTGTAAATATTAAAGAAAAAGCTGAAGTGCTATTTTGACAGGACTGCAACAAACCTTCTTTTACTTTTTTTTTTTTAACTTTTAAACCATTTGCAAGTATTTGCTCAAATGCAGGGATTGGCAACCTATGGACTAAAAGGTCCAATCCAATCTAAGGCAGCATCTGCCTGCAACAACCACCCATTCCCTCCACAGCCCTGCTGTTCTCTCATGCTTGCACTTACTAAATGACTTACGCATGACTTACTAAAGTCATGTTTGCCACAGAATTTCCCACTCCACAGTGCTTTTGGGTGGCCTGGGACTAGTGGTGAGAGTAAGTGCAGGTGGCTTTGGCCCTCCAGGAGCCAGACATCTGTTGCTTGGAACATGGGCTGAGTCAAAACGGGCAGGAAAAGGTTGCCCAACTTCTGCTCTAGGGGAATCATATAAAAAAGCTGAAGGTCATATGGCTAAAATCCCAGCAGAGGCCAACTTAAAACAATAATAGAATGAATACCTTGTCAGAACCAGTATTATAGAACTCAAATAACCCAAAAGAAGACTATTTCAGTTTAATTTAACATTTTTCAGGGAAGATGAGTACATGAACATTACATTCTGAAAACAGAGATGGAAATTTCTAGAAAGGTCTTTGAAATAGAAATAATATCCTACTTAATAAGAGATATCAATTGACCAGGGATAGAACACTTGTCATGTATATCTGGTCCCATCATCTTCTCATCTGAATATTTACTTGCACATCTGATATGTGTCTGCATTCAGATGATGACAAAGGAGCACATGGAGATTTCTCAAGTGACAAATCTGCTCATTGCAACTATGCTTCCTTTCCTTTTTAACATCAATGGAAACATGATTTATTGATCAGGATGACACTGTACATAAAGATGGAAATGTCCTCCTTCTAACTCTCAGGGTGAGATTATACATTACCATTAGCATGTGCTAACTTTAAGGAATATTAGACTGTGTTAAAGATAGCAAGTGCTGCAAGCAGTCACACATTTAAGAGTTAATATCCTCTCAAATGGGCACTGCTCAGATCTGCCACTAGAGGGCTGGCAAGCTGGGCATGGCTAAGACAAGTCTGCCCTGCTTGCTGGTTCTCTACCACATTATAGGCTGGGGGCGGGAAAAGGAACCCACCTACGCCACTTCGATACAGCCCCCCAATTGACCCCTGCACCCACTGAATTACCACATATTGACCTCCAGATTGTTCCCACACCCTCAGTCAATCCCTCCACTCCTGCCACCCTGCTCCTCCACACCCATTGCCCGGCTGACCCAAACAATAATCTCGAGAGCAGCAGCAATGGACAGCAGTAGGGGGAAACGGTTCTCCCTTCCTGCCTTTTCCCAGGCTCCCAGAAGTCTGTGCCAGCCCCACATGCCTGGATCCAGCCCCTCCTGGGCCCCACAGCTGCTCTGCAGCTCCCTATGATAAAGGGCAAGAGGGAGGCAAGGATTTGTTGGATTGCTGCAGGACTGGCACTCTTCTGGACCTGTGAGGACCTGCTAGGCACACTCATGGCTGCCCAGTGGCTGCCTGCACTCCTTCCCCCGTGGGGAGCTGCTGGGCAGCTTTGGAGCCTGGCAGGAGCACTGTGGGCTTGAGCTGGGGCACAGGGAGCTTCCAGGCCCACCTGCCCCTGTCTTGCAGCAGCCCAGAAGTTCTCCCACTCCCCCTGCCTCTTTCTCTATGCCTGCCTCCTTTACCCAAGCCCCCCTTGCATTGTCTCCCTTTACCACCTTCACTTCTTTCCCTTCCCTTCCTGCTCACCTGCTTCTTGGAAGTCCCCAGCTGTCAGTCTAGTGCTGCAGTGTCCTGGACAATATCTACTCCATATTTAGGAGTGGTGCCTCCTGGGGTGCCAGAGGACCACAAATTGGTGGTTTTATTTCACTTGAACTGCCAGAAGTAATGTAACTCTAGCTGGATAGTACAGCTAAAAGATAATCATCACCCAAAGTGGCATAAGTTTATGACATCTAGAGGGCACTTATCACTTTTTAATGAGTTTCAATATGCAATTATTTGCATGTTAAACACACTTAACATTGTAGTAACATGTATTCTCAACCTCAGAGGAATATGTATAACTAGAGACCTACCAAATTTGCAGTGGAAGTGGGGTGCATGGCAGCTCTTTTAATCTTGCAGGTTCCCCTGCATGCCCCCCTCCCCACTGATTAGCAGAGGGGCCCTGCTGCTCACAGCTGGCCACTCCCCAGTCACTTCTGATTGATGGGGAAGCAAAAACTGCAGTTTTAAATATAGCACCATTTTTACTTCCCCAGTGATCACCGGCAAGCAGCAGGGCTGCTGGATTCCCTTAGCCAATCAATGGAGGGAGGCAAAAATGGTGCAATATTTAAAATGGAGGATTTCACTTCCTTGACAATCAGGAGTGAGCAGAGAGTGGGTAGTAGCGAGCTGTGGAATCTCTCTGCCAATAAGTGCCGGGGGGGAGAGGGGCAGTGTGCAGGGGAACATGCAAGATTAAAGGAGCCAATGCACGCCCCACTTTTGCCGTGAATTTGGTAGGTCTGTATGTATAACTTACAATCCATCAGGAAAATATGACTGCAAATCATGCACTGCAATAGCACTGCTAATTAATTTTTACCAGATTTCTTCTGTGAGTAAAACATTTCCTTTTCCATATAACGACGTTTGAACACAATAAGAAACAGTGCACGCACAAAACTCTTCCAAACACAAAAGAAATTAAAATGCATTATAGAGAACATGTACAAATCACTGTGCCCACCAAGAAAGAGCTGAAACATCTATGATGTAATTTAGGAAAGCACTGAAACATTATTTCATTGAAACATTTTATAGTTTAAATGAAATATATGCTTTATATTTCAAAAAGTGGGAGAAATGGGGTGCATCTATTCAAGACATTTACTGTGCAGTTGACTAATTAGCTACACAGTAAATGTCACACATCTACACGTGCATCCCTATAAGGCCAGAGTAGATCAAGTAACTCTGCAACAGGAGTTATAAATACTTGCAGTAAGGTCCAGAGTTTATTCATGCATAGTAATTGCATGTGTAGACATGTCCCCTGAGTTGGGTTATAATTTATATAGGTTAGGTCATGCTATGTCCTGATGACTTATTTGGAAAAGTATGTCACATTAATGGCAAAAAATAACTTAGGATCCAACAGAACCGAAGATCCTCAATAATTTAGACATGAAAGACCAGAATAACAGAGTAGATTTTTTGAAAAGGAAGAACAGCCTCAGAGATGTCTAAGAAATAGAGAATTACTGATATTTGAAAATCAAATAGGTTTGCAAATTGGAAAAAACTGAAGACATATCTTTCATATGGTGGGTGAGATAGTGTATCGTTATTGTTAGCTAGTTAAAAAAATACTATCTACAGAATCAGTTTGGAACACATAATACGTACATGCATACACACATTTTTTTAACAGAGAGAGGGGTATGAAAAATATGGTAGTTTGAACAGAGGAAATGGAAACAGGAATACTGAACCCCAATTCTGACACTATCTATTATTATTGAGAGGTCACTTTTTCCTTTTGTGTTACTTAGTTGTCTGTAAAATAGGAAAAGCAATTACTTAGCTCTTTTCCAGGCACATCATTAGGACTCATTTATATATTTGTAAAATACACTGATGTGGAAAAATATTATTTCAGTGATAAATATTTGGAAATATTTTACAATATGGATGGAGGATAACTCACAGGTGATTTAAAAGGGCTACCTGTGGTCCCTAAGCAAAAGTCCTATTAAGAACGAAAATTAAAATAGCAACATATTGCTGCAGTAAGTGAACGTTATATTATTGGATCCCTGGTCATATATTTAACACATACACAATTCTAAAGCACAGAATCTTCTCTCTACCAGTCTATAAAGTCTCCTAAAAATCCACTTTTTTCATGATGCTTATAATATGCAAGTAGGTAATACTTACAAAAAAACAAAAAAAAAAAAGAGGCAAAATCCCTACTGGATTTTCAAGTGTCTTCTTTTTCTATGGGCTTGTTTTTCAGATGTGCTCACTACTGAAAACTACAGTTGAGTTAATGACAGCAGCAGATGTTTAACATCTCTCTCTGGCATATCAGGAATAAGATAGATGCTAAACAAACAACATGATATATCTTAGTAACACCACAAAGAGTCTACCTTGTAACAGAGCAGTGTAAGGCAAAAGTTTCAGCAAAAACATGACATTTAAAATCACTTTCCTTTCTAGCGTTCCAATACATAACATACTAAATATGGAGAACACATAAAAGAAGTGAAAGTATAGTAGTATTTTTATATTTGAGTTTTTAAACTTGACTGCTGAAATCACTCCAGAACAAATTTGATCACTGGCACTAAAAAAACAACAACTCCTCCCGACTGGAAAAATATAATAGAACAGCTCATTATCCATTTTATGAAATGTCCAAAATATTAGGGGTGCACCAATAAAAATTTTTTGGGCTGAAACCAATGGCCAATTATTAATGAGCCATATCCGCTGATACCGATCTGATTGCCAATATGCAAGACCAGCAGCTTGGAGAGCAGTGATCGGCTGATATGTCTGTTGGGGATAAGAAGGGGAGGGGAGGGAACAGGCAAAGGGGGTTCAGATTGAGGCCCCCAATGAAGGAGGGTAGGGGCAGGTGCTGCCCAGCTGGGGCGGGGCATGGGACAGAGCCATGAATGGCTCATCCAGGGGTTGCAGGGCGGGGATTGGCTCTCACTGCTGCATGCACCCATGAGGGAAGCAAAGGGAGGCATGTGCCTCCCGTAGCTGTGCGCAGGGTAAGGGTGGGCTGCCACTGCAGGCTGTGGCTGGGGGCGGCACTGGGCTCTTCCCAGCAGGGGGCCTGGGCTGGGGCTGCACTTGGGGCAGGTGGCAGTGCCAGCTCTGGGAGGGGGGGTATAGGGTGGGCTACAGCCACCCCAGAATTTGCCATAAGCCCCTCCTAGTGCTGCCATCACTTGCTCCGAGCACAGCCCTGGCCCAACCCTCCTGCCAGGAAGAGCCTGATGCTGCCCCCAGCTGCAGCCCACAGCAGCAGCCTGCTCTCACCATGTATACAGATCTGGGGTTCATGTCCTCCATCCCTCCCCCAGGAGGCATACAGTGACAGGAGCCATCACTCGCCCCCCCCCACCCCCAGCACCCACCAGACAAGCTGCTCACGGCTCCATTCCACACCCCATCCTGCTCAGGCAGTGCCTGTCCCTGCCCCAGCCCCACTCCCTCCTTCACTATGGAGGACTCTATCTGCCCCCCATACCTCTTCCCCACAACAGACTTAGGAGCTGGATACTGCTCTCTAGGCTGTTGGATTGGTCATGTGCATGCTGTGGCTGAGTGTATACATGGGTCATTTATTAGTGACATCATGGGCCACATCAGCTAAGAAAAGCTGATTGCCAATAATGTCAATATCCTTTTTATCAGTACTGATATGATATGGACTGATGTAGCATTGCACCTCTACAAAATATACCATTAAGAGTATTTACATATTCAATATTTATCAATACCAAAATCAATATATAAATATATGTTAACATATACCTCAACATACTCATCTTCAGCACACATTTGGATTGCCAAAGACTAGGCTAAGATGTTTTTTAGTTCCTCCTGCCTCTCTGTAACACAAGTCAGTAGAAGCATAGGCTAACAACTTCAGAATATTTTAACTGAATATGGATAAATGATAGATTTATTTTACTTTTCTACTCTTGTATTATATTGTACTGTACCATATTTATCAAACTAATTAACATAAGTCTTGGTATTTGAAACAGGCTGTAAGCATGCTAAGTGCTGCCTATGTTTAAAAATGCTTTTTAATAAATGTGTCATATCAGACAGAGCTGAGGGATTTTCTCCATCAGAACTAAGCCAATAAATCTACATGTGTATAATGCAGTGAAAACCCTGACACAAAATACTACTGTTTTTACCTATTTTGCTCACTTCATTTTATGTCTATGGAAACCTACCTGTCTCCCTTGTACCTACATATAATTGCACAAAGAAATGAAGAGGTGGCTGCTACAGTTACTAAGAGAATGAACACAAGTGAAAAAGGCAATGGTCTCAACTTTCTCTAAACTGAACTTTACACCCAAAAACACCAATGAGCATGGGAGTTTCTCAGAAGAAAGAATCCTAGTTAATTACAACCTCAGTGACTTTCCATTTATATGCAAAGGGGGGAGGGATATTACTAAGTCATATGCCCCAAAATATGCATTTTCAGGAAATTGGCATAGAGGGACAAAGGTCTAGAACGTGCCTCCCAAGCTATCAAGTCCAATTTGCATTTGCTGGCAACCATTTTTCCAAATGATCTACAAGTCATACTATGACACATCTTATGAGACACCCTACTCAAAATCCGACATCAGTCATATTTCATTATAGGCTATCATGTTCAATGCATTCAGATGTAGGAATCTCAAAGTTAGCAGTCCATTCTTCTATATGCAGACAGATTTTAAGAGGAATACTGAATCACTATAAGACATGAAAGAAAGAGGTTAGAACAGCTGGGATTTTTTCATCATTTATCCATAGTTAGAATCAAATCACCAAGGAAACATAATGCTTCCCTTGGCAGGAATGCAGAACTTCTGAAATGCACATCAGTTAAAAAATTTTAACAAATGTATAATTTGAGTGGCAATTGCTTATGATGCAATCTATGACATTTCAAAACAACTGTATTCCCAAGTATAACACAAAGTTAGTTTTTAGAAGTAAAGAAGAAAAGAACAACATTAATGAAAAGCTGTTTTAACTAAGAAGTTCAGCATGAATGAAAAATAACAACAACTATATAGCACATAGCCTTTAAAGGAAAAGTAGTTTAACCTTTAATTTAAATGCGCCTTTATCGCATAATTTCACAACACATCTATTTGATGCAAAAGCAAGTAAATAATTCAAAACTGTTATTAGCAAAACAAGTGCTCTGAAGGCCTTTCAACCTCACATTTTATGGGAAGTAAAGCTTTTGCCATTTTGTTATTGCTTCTGGTATTTGCATTTTTCATTTCACATGCAAGGAAAAAAATGCATGGTTCGTGGAACAAAGCTTTAATAACTGCCTTTCCATCAGTGTAATGCACAATGAAAACAATGTAATTGAACAGAATAATCAGAAGAAAATAGGAAATAACTTCAGCCTCCATACTAATTTCAACTCAAAGCTGAACAGACTCATTTTGCAAGTTAAAAGTTAACAAAACTTTGATTATGTTTTTAAAATGAATTTTCAGTAATAAGTAGCACCAACAGCTCCAAAATGGAGGTTTTTCTGTCTTTATCCAGGAAGAAAGAGATGCTATAATAATAAGATTTTACACCACTGCCCTTTATCTTGTGTAGTCATTTGCACCAACAGCAAGTGAGTGGAAATTGCTACGATATTGATTTGATATCAATTTAATCACTTAATCCTGGTGCAAATGATTACATGAGGAGCTGAACGATTATGAGTATGCCAAGACTGACCTCCTCTATCCTGCAGGATTTCTGTGTCCCAGCTCTGAACAGAAAGAACCATAACCAGGTATAAGGCTGCTGTTACACGTTACCTTTCCAACATGTTAAATCCTTTAAAGATACGCAGGTACAAGGTAACCTAGGGGATAGTGATCACTTATCGACAGAGTTCACTATCTGACGAAAGGTGGGGAAGGTAACTGGTAGGGCAGAAGTGCTGGACTTGAGATAGGCCAACTTTGGTAAACTCAGGAAATTAGTTAGGGAGGGACTGACTGGTAATAGCCTCGCAGAGATGGGAGTCCAGTAAGGGTGGGCATTTCTTAAGGGACTAATCCTGCAAGCACAAAAAAAGACTATCCCGGTCCACATAAAGAGGGGCAAAAAAGCAAAGAAACCCTCTTGGCTGAGCAGGGAAATCCAGGAGAGCCTGGTGAGGAAAAAAGGGGCCCATAGGCTGTGGAAGCAGGGGGCAGTCACCAAAGAGGAGTTTACCTGTTTGGCTCGAGCTTGCAGGGAAGCAGTGAGGAGAGCCAAAGTGGAGATGGAGCTTATGCTGGCAACAAAAGTTAAGGATAACAAAAAGTCATTGTTTAAGTACATAGGCAGCAAAAAGAAAGTACAGGATAACTTAGGACCACTTCAGGATGAACAAGGACAACTGGTAGCAGATAGGATGGCTAAAGCAGGGATTCTAAATGAATTCTTTGCATCCGTGTTCCTGGACACGAATATGAATACGCATCCCATTATGACTTTAGACAAACCCAGGATAGATACCAACCCACCAGTGGTTCATGCAGACCTAGTAAGGGGGCATCTGGAGGGGCTGAATGTATTTAACTCAACAGGCCCCAATGATCTTCACCCTAGGGTACTTAGGGAATTAGTTGGAGTCATAGCAGACCTGCTGGCACAACTGTTGAGCACTCATGGTGCTCAGGACAAGTCACAGAGGATTGGAAAAGGGCCAATATGGTCCCTATTTTCAAGAAGTTGAGGAAGGAGGAACCATAGGCCAGTTGGCCTCACCTCCATTCTTGGCAAGACCATTGAGAAAATAGTTAAAGATCACATTTGCAGGGGACCAGCTGCTACAATAATGCCAAGGGACAATCAACATGGGTTCATAACAGGCAGATCCTGCCTGACCAACCTAGTTTCATTTTGTGACCAGGTCACAAAATGCTCGGATGAGGGAACAGAGGTAGATATTGTTTAGCTAGACTTTAAAAAGCCCTTTGACACAGTGTCACACCTGATTCTTATGAATAAACTAAAAAACTGCAATGTAGATTATTACACAGTCCGGTGGGTGGAAAATTGGCTTATGAGACGCACGCAGAGTGGTGGTGGACAGGCCAGTTTCTACATGGAGAAATGAAGGCAGCAGAGTCCCCCAAGGCTCTGTCCTGGGACTGGTACTATTCAATATTTTCATTAGTGACTTGGATGCGGGAGTAGTAAGCACCCTGTCCAAGTTTGCTGATTACACAAAACTATGTGGGGAGGTAAACACACTAGAGGACAAAGGGATCTCTGCTTTGCCACACTGTGGCTGGGCAGCAGGAAGAAACATTGAAAGCAGTTGGGTCCTATGCCAGCCCACCTCAGACCTGAGTCTGTCACCAGACAATGTTGCCAACATCTAATCTAAGGGGTATACTTTACAGCATGCATACTGTTGTTTTGAACTGGGAAAAGAATACAGACTAATTTGGAGTGTATCATGCACAACATTTCTCTTTCCAGATCTGTTCTCTTCTACCTAAAGCCACATCCACATATCTCAAGAGGTAAAGAGCAGAGTCTGAAAACATTTAGCTGAAAGCACTAGAAAAGAGCCATATAATCCAGGGTAAAAGCAAACCCACAATGTCTGTGGATCTCCCATGACTCACAGGGAAACTTTTCTGCTACTTTTTGTCCCTTTTTGATAGTAATATATCCTATGCTACAAAGTCCTTATTCATTTTTGCAGAAACCATGCAATAATGTCAAGGTACATCTACAGAACTGTTGTGACTGCAGCTTATGTAACCAATACCCAAGACTGATTTAAACTAGATACAGCAGATACTGGTAGCTGGAGCTACTATGGCTACCCTACCAGGAGCATGAGCTAACTAGTTTAAAGCCAACTGGGGTTCTCTACATGAGCTGTAGTCACTGTAGGCTACTTACACCCTAAATCTCACATATTTCATCTTCTGAACATTTTTTCAATCATTCTGGTATTTTCAAAGAGTGAAATAAAATGTGATTAATAACTAATGCTTAATCTACCTTTAACCTATTCAACATGATTGGTAAAATGTATTATTCCAAAAGGTTAATTTTATGGGGAATGTGGATTAAAGATAAGAAGATGTGAATAATTTGAATAGTTTGGGCTGATACTCTCCATATATAGGAGTTCTTCACAACACCTTCCAAGCTAACTGTTTCTCTCCCAAATTCTAGAAAGTTAGTAAAATTTTATTTTTTTTAAATAAATGAAATGATTCTAAAAATGTTATGTACCACTTTTCTTCCATGACTAAACCTTTCATATACAGATCTGCCCCAGATTATGGTAAAACAGCTACAGAAAACTGCCTACAGAGGTCCTTTATTGGCTCCTTTTAGCCCACTAACTGCAATATTCAATAACAGAAACAATTAAAATGATAGTACATTTTGTCTAAAGTGTTTCAAGTAGCGGACATCAAATAAGCTTGAAGAGCTTTAGGAAGTCAAGTGTTGTGTTATCGTTAATGCCTAAAATTCAATGCTACACTTTTCTCTGGAATAGAAATATTAATCTTCTATTTAAACAAGAAAAAAATATAACAATTCGCTCTTTTCCAAATGCCACAGTCCATAAATCAAAGCTTAATATCTTGCCCAGTGGAGATATACATATATGATTGATACTTTTTGTAACAGAAATTACCATGTGACATGCAGTAATAAATGTCATCAAGTAGAAAATCTTTTTAAGAACACTGTATAAATTAAGTAGAATATTTGATTTTAGAAACTATAGTATATATGGTCACAGATATTTCCATTTAAAGTAACCACCTGCTGGGCCATGGCACCACCCACTGGCCATGCAGCCGGACTGGGACTGCTCTATGGTGGGACTGCCTTTCTAGGCAGCCCAGCAACAGCAGCTCCTTTGCCGCTGCCACCGGCCCCAACCCCCAGTGCAGGTGGGCACCAGCATGTGTAGCCCCAACCCTACGCTCCTTGTGACAGCTCCAGGCTCGCCCATCTGGGCTGAGCAACAGTGGCAGGAGAGAGAAACTGCTGCTCAGTGCAGGGGCAAAGGTGGCCCCTTGCCATCCTGCTGCCAGTGCTTCCTGCTATAGGAACCCAAAGCTGGCACCAGGCTGCCCTGTGTCTGCTCTGTTGTTACCACTGCCCTGTGGAGAAGCCCACAGGCAGTGATGCGGTGGAGATGCAGGGAAGCCTGGTGCTGGCTCCTGGCAGCTGCACTTGGAAGTGCTAGCAGTGGGAGGAGGAGAAGCCACTTTTCCCCCCCATGATGAGCAGTAGTTTCTGTCTTGTGTCACCACTGCTCAGCCCAGATGGGTGAGCCTGGAGCTGGCACATGGTGCACAGGTTGGGGCTGTGTGTGCTGGTCTCCAGCTGTATCATGGGGCTAGGGTTAGTGGGAATAGCAAATGAGCTGCTGTGGCCAGGCTGTCTAGAAAGGCAGTATCCTTGCAGGGGCAGGGGTAGGGGTTATTCCCCCTCCTCTCCAGCATCTGGCAGAAGAGACAGCAGAGGACTTATCCCCCACCACAGGGAGTGAGCATGGTGGTGATGGCAGACAGACTCAGCTGCCAGTGGGGTAGAGGGCAGACTAACTCTCCTCCCGGCCCCCCTCTGCCTCAGGGGCCATAGTGGCCTCTGCTGCAGCAGTGAACAGGGAGCACCCAACAGACCCAGATCAGGTCCCTGCTGGTGGCACAGAGAGAGGGGAATTGAAGACCTCTCTAGCTAGAATCCTGCCCCAGCCTGTCTTGGCTCAGGCTTGAGAGCAGAGGGGCAGGGCCAACCCATTTGTGCTGGAGCAGTGAGCCCTGCTCAGACAGCATACCAGGATGCTGGAGGAGTCAGGTATAACTTAAACCAAGAAGGGGTCTGGGACAGACATTGCATAAACCGGTTTAAGTAAAATCAATTAAATCTGATACTACATTCAACCAGGTTTATCTTAAACTGATTTCGGTCATTTTGAAATGGGTTTATGCGCACTGAACATCTGTTCTGTTACAAGTTTAAACCAGTTTCTGATCACATAAACCGGTTTGTGTATAATGTTTATCCCCAGCCACAGTAACAAGGACATATATAATAAACAATGAAGAACCTGCAGCAATCTGTGGGTTTTTTTAAAAGACTGATCTTTAGATTTTGCAGCAGTTGATCCAATTGGATAATCCTGGAAGGGATGTCTTTTGTCAGCAAGTCAAGTGCATGCAAACACTTCAAATTGCCCTGTTTATCAAATGATGAAGCTTTGCCTTAAACATTAGTTAGGTTACTTGGTGGCAACAAAACCTATTCAAAGCCTGTTCCAGAACCTCGGTTCTTGGATGGCTGGAGACCTAATGTTCAGATTATTTATGGCCAGTTGATATTTCTTTGATCTTGGGCCAATATTGTGCTTCAGATTAAAACACTCTTTCCTTTCCCTGCTATTTACCATTCTCTTCAAAGTATTTATACACAGAAATCGTCACTATTTTGCCAAGTTCTTTTTGTCTCCTCATAAGATTTTCCCCATTTCCTTGATCATACTATTTGCTCTTTTCTGGACTTATTCCAGTTTGATTGGCCAAAGGTGAGCAGAAATGTACACAGAATTTCAGAACATCTATTATCAAATACTTCATATAATGGTACTAATACTCCACTATGTCTAATGAAAATACATTGTAAATAGATCTGATGAAATGTAAGCAAACAAGAACTAGAAAAAACAATTATAAAGTAATGGCCAGAATTGTATTACCTTATGAAATGTTTCCAATTTTCCATGTGCTCCTGCAATTGCAGCACATTGAGCCAGGGTGGAGTGGCCATGGCTGGCAGGGGGCCCTTGGGAGGAGGAAACAGAGCAAAGCCTGCCAGCCCAGAGCTGCGTCCCCTGACTCAATGTGCTGGCTGGGTCACAAAGGTGCTTCAGGACAGGACTAGCTGGCAGGCAGTCTCTGCACTGAAGCACCCTCATGTCCCAGCCAGCCCCTCCAGCGCTGCTATAAAGTTTTTTATTCCATGGTGGTATAGTACTTGTATTTACCGCTATGGAGTAAATTATTTTACTCCAGCCTAATAGGGGTACATGTGTAGATAGTGAGATCTTTCCTACACATCTAATTAGTCTACTGCATAGTGTCTCACGTAGACATGCCCATTGAATGTCAGAATGAAACTGTAGAAAATACTCAGAAAAATGAGCAAAAATACCAGTAAATTCAATTCAGATAAGTTTTAAGGAATACTGATTATCAAGGAAAAGTACAAAAGGGGGATATTGCTGGTTACAGAGGAGCAATATGAAAAAATATATAGATATAATAGGTCTGAGCTTACAGTTTGATGTTATCAAATAAAATAAAATAAAAAAACACTATACAGAGATGTGTTGTTTACAAAACAGTATTATAGCTAAGTGATAATTCCTCCAGATATACGTTTGGCACATTTACAGTATCATGTGCATCCTGGAGTTCCCCACTATTCAAAAAAAAAAAAAAAAAAAGAAAGAAAAGCTATTACAGAAAGCATTCTAAGAAAGCATATAAAGGCATGAAAAATAGAGATACAAAAAGTAATATATATAGTTTAGGGAAGCTGAAAACAAAGGCAGGCGTGTATAAATATATTTTGGGGAGTAAACTAGAAGATAAGGGATTTACTTAAGAAACTACAAGGAGTAAGACACTGAATCCAGAAGAGGTGTTACATGTTAGATTAGATCTGTCCAATGGGCAGTCTTCAGGTTCCATCCCTGGAGCCACTTCTATTCCAAACCACTTCCTCAACTGCTGCTACTGAGATTTCCAGGATCCTCGTCCCTTCTCTGGCTTCTGTTTCCTCCCCCTCCCCCTGGAGCTGCTAGTTGCATGCACTCCTGAGACAGTGAGCGCATACTTAAAAGATATTCCAAAGCCATTCGGAACTACTTATAGCCCATCTTCATTGCATACTTTCTGGAACCAGATAAATGGAATGGGAGTGAATGGGTGGAGTTGAATTCTGAGGCTTATCTGAGAGGTTAAATCGATGAGACCAAATGGACTTCCTGGATCATCAAGTCCTGTCCTCTGCTGTTACAGACAAGCACATCATAATTCCTCTTATAAACCAATTAGTTTATACCTTTTACACAGTTTATACAGTTTAAACTCTATCTGAAAACAGTTAGATTTTTTGGATGGTCACAACTTCTATAGGAAGGCCACAGTGAACAAAAGGCACTGATGTGGTTAGAAGACATCTTCTAATTTCCAGTTTATGCCAATTTCCTTACTTCCAGACTTATTACTTAACTTTAAAAGATCTTCTCTTGCCCTGGTATTTAAATCCTTGCTGAATTAGTAGATAGCAGTCATATGCCTTTTCTACATTTTTTTGCTATGCTAAGCAGACAGTAATGCTGTTATTTTGCATTTAAAGCAGAGAGCTGCCAAACAATGGGCCATTACTCATCAAAAGACAAAGAAAGTTTGTAGGTTATTGCAACAAAAAGTCATTTATAAAAAAAAACAAATCAGCCTTATAGGTACTGAGTAATCAACACATTCACCTTGTTATCTATGGCCACCATTTTTAAAGAGGGTGGCCAAGTGCCAAAATTAAAGTGACCAGGCTAAATTTCATTCCTAGCAACTCAAAAGTGATTTCCAGTCATAAAAATCCCCTAAAAATGGACAGACTTATATATGTGTGTGTGTGTGTGTGTGTGTGTGTGTGTGTGTACACACACACACCCTTAGTTGGACCTAGCTTGCCCAACATCTGTAAACGTCAGGTGCTTTATCAGGGCATTTTTGTCTCCAATATAATACCTGTTAAATCAGTTTTAACTTAAAGCACCAAAAAGCCCCACTAAAGTGCTTGATCTTTACAGGCACTGCAGAGCTGGCTCAAAGTAACACATCACGTTTTTCCGGTAAAGGGCTTTTTTTATGTCTGCAATGTATTTTCCCCCTTTTTATTATTTATGAAAATTGAGGCAAAGCGTTCATTTAGTTTTGGAATCCATACTGAGGTTACCCTTGATTTCTAGCTCATTCTTACTTTAGAGTGGCGCAGTTTCTTATTGTA
Source organism: Crocodylus siamensis (assembly GCF_052110815.1). Classification (NCBI taxonomy): domain Eukaryota; kingdom Metazoa; phylum Chordata; order Crocodylia; family Crocodylidae; genus Crocodylus; species Crocodylus siamensis. The sequence continues at coordinate 85,276,338 of NC_143396.1, read as the reverse complement.
GATAAAAACAATTTTGCTATTTGTTTTAATGTATTTTGGAAAATCTATTCACATTTAAGCCATACACTTTGTGAACTCTAAGATATGGATAATCAGCCTTTTTTCTAATTTTGCTTATCAGCCTAACTTTTTTCATGTCTTGTTGGCTAATTTGATTCTTCATAAACATTATTTTAAATATTTGTTTACAGGTGTTTGTTTATGTAGTTGGATCTGGTACTCTTCCCTACAAGTTCTGGATAGTTTTTGCACCTCAGAAAAAATCCAAGTGACTCCCATATCCAGTTCTTGTTCTTCTCAGTCTACTGAAGTTCAGTAACTCGTTCCTCTGATTTCTTAAAGTTTCCCTATTTGCAATCAAGAACTGATGTAACAGCTGTAATTTTGTTTACTCTTCCATTTGATTTTGGCTGGCTGTTCTATAATGCCCTCATTACTTATCAAACCCTAGCATTACCTCTTGTTGGGTCAGTGTGAATTTGGGAAACAAGTCTAACTACTATCATGGCCAGGAGTAAGTATCTAGGCTGTATCACTGTTAGTACTTTTTTCTTCCCATATGCATCTGGGAACATCTCTTATAAGCCTAGCAGTATTTTTCTAGCTGAAAACATTAAAAACATCTACATCCATATGTGAATCTCACCGAAAGGTGCTAAATTTAAAATATATCACATTATTACTTACAGCGCTACCTCACCAACCTCACTTTTATTTCTAAACCCAAGAGTTCATATATATTTCAAAATGAATTTATTCCACCATACTGCAAGCAAGACTCATGAGAAATATTTTCAGTCCCATCATTTATAATTTCTTTATTTTGCTCTTGTAAAATGATACACATTTTTTAAATAAAAAAGAAAAGAAAATATCTATGTTATGGTACTTCTGAAAGCACTGAAAGATCAAGTCCCACTCTGTCAAGGTATCTTGAAAGGGACCACTTGCCCCAAAAGGCTTACAGTCTAAAGATAATTATCTTACTATTGCTTATTGATTACTAGTGTGAAACCCTGCACTAGACACAACTAGGTTCACATTAAGTAGGATTAAAACTTCAGTAGCCAATGCCAATGAGAACTGATCAGCAGAGATAATTGTAAGAAAGATGTAGGATCATAAATGCGGATTGATTAGTATATGATATCAGTTTCCAATTCTCTCTATTTACCAGCTGAAACAGCAGAGTTTAAAAGAGAGTAAATAAAAAAGTTTCAGACAAGAAATTTGGCAGGACTATCCCTCTCGTCAGGAAATAAATTTCACACCACACCTTTTTGTCAGTATCATGCCCCCTGGGCTGTTGTTCTTAATGTCTCTAGAGAATGACTTCTTGCTTCAAGTAGGCTAAAACAATAATATTATAATTTTTAAAAACCTGTAAAAACTGGTTTAGATAAAGATCAATGATCTTCAGGAATGGCTGACACACACTTTACCCCAGTTTGTATTTCTTCAATCTGTGAGACAGCTAGGGGCAGGGAGGACCCCTTCATAATTTACAACAGCTTCACGGGTGTTGTAGCAGAACAGCTGAACATTAAGGGCATTTTCACATGTGTAGGCACTGTAGCTCGGGGCGCTTTGAAAAGCACTTGGCGCTTGCAGTTGTGTAAGTGGTGAAATGTGCATCAGTGTGAAGAAAATGGCAGTGGTGCACTTTTGAACTACAACACCTCAAAGGTACTTTAGTTCAAAAGTGCACCACTGCCATTTTCTCTGTGCTGGTGCATGTTTTCCCGCTTACACAACTGCAAGCGTCACAGCTCAGTGCGTGTCAGCTCCCGTATGATTAATCAAGCCCGCTCTGAAGCAGCAGGTCTCTGACACATCCAAGAACTAAAAGATACGTGTACAAATGCCCAATGTATCTTGCTGTACCTGTGGAGGTGTGAATTCAGCCCTACTTTGGACTCATGCTAAATCTTTCACCAGTTGAGCCATTGTAAATGGGCAATGGACCATTTAGGCTGGGAGACAAAGAAGACTGAGTGTGATGCAGGCCACATCACTCCTGTTTGACGTTTGAGGAGGGGGAACAGTGTTAATTTAAGCCTGTTTATAAAAGATCCTCCTAGAACTCTAGTACATTAGACAGTGCTTTAGGATATACTTCCTTTGGAATAAAAGAGAAGGTCTGTACAGCACATTATGTTAGGTCTACACCGGACAGGGATTCCTTCCCCACACGGAGAAATTTTCACATAGACTGCCTTAACACCAGAGTAAAACCCTCATGCTCCACATGCTGAGTGTCCCTGGGGCTAAAGCTACATCTTAATAATGGATAGGAAATGGGAGGATTCCACATGGTATTTCACATACATGACTTTGCTATAAACTGTACTCAGTTATTACTGCCAAAAAGAGCCAACAGTGTAGAACAACTGGAAAGTAAAGTTATAAAAATGGTAAGTTCTAAATTTTGTATCATGCTGTAATTGATTAAATATTAAAAGCAGGAAGATCTTTAATTAACCAAAACATGCTGCAATCATATATTCCATTAACAGCTATATAATTTGAGCCTCCTCATTTACTTATGTAAGTTTTATTTATTTATTCATGGCAACCACAAAATACCCCTTTGAGTCTAAACTAATGAACATTATACAGGCTGGTACTCGCTATCTAGAATTAAGACTGCATTAAGCCTGTATTCATTTTGTTTGCCTATTTAGAGTGTAATTTAAAAGCAATCACCTTTTAATCCCATAAAAAGAAGCCTTTTGTGTATGGCCTACAGTATGCTTCAAACTTAATGGTTAGTGCATGAAAACGAAAAAAAAAAAGAGCAAGTGCTGTGATGGAAAATTGTTTTTGCATCTTACTCTTGTTTTTAGTGATTTTAGTGTCAGTTTATGAATTTGTGAAAAAGTAGTATTGCATAAGACATTTTTTTTACTGTCTCTTCAATCTGGTATAAATGATAATTCTGTTTTAAGTCAATTTCCCCCCCCTTTCCTCTCATTCTCCTCCCCACTTCCATGGAGTGAAAAAAAAAAGCTTCATCACACTGCTCAAGGAAGGCTTAGTGTCTAGAGCTTGAACAGATGAAAGCGACCAGTAGTTAGTAGAATGTACCTGGAAATAAATGTAAATGAAAGCTAAACTAATAAAAGTTTGGTACCAAACCTGTCTACAAAAGAATTTGTTTGTTACACTATCAAACAACATAAACTAGCATTTCCTAATAGGAAATTACAAAATCATAGAAATAAGAAAATTATGCCCTATCTTCCTCATCAAAATTATTCAATTGATTAGAAATTGATTATCTATGTAGAATTAACAGTAAATTATTCTTGCTAATGTGGTGTCTCTGTGGGTTTTTTTAATGACACTATACAAGCTTAATTCTTCCTACTGGGGAGAATTTCTGGCGGGTGTCTTGTTCTAAATATTTATGTGAAGAGGTAGGACAAACTGTTACATATGTCTTCCTTGAAAAGCAGAGTATGGGAATGAATTCATACTCACATTATGAATTTTCAACCACTGGTTCTCTCACTCTCTCGGAAAAAGCTCAATATCTGTTATTCCCTCAATACTCCCTATCCTATTTAAAAAAAAGAACTGCTTTAGTTGATTTCAAACTTTAATACACCCAGATTATCATCCCAGTAGCACACTTATCTAAAAAACATGCACATTTTTCCTGGAAGATGGACAAAATGTGATTTTGTAGTCTGGATTCATTTTTCGAAGGTGTTATCTTCCAAAAAGTATAGAGGTCATGATGCAATTGGGCCATCCATTAATAGGTCACAGTTTCAAAATAAAGAAACAGGATTGGCAGCAATTAGTGACCAATGTTATTTCTATCAGTTATTTGGGAAACACGGCTGATATCTACTATTCATCTGTAGAAGGTCATGCTATGTCATAAATACCAGAAACAAGGTGAGAAGGAACAGATAAAGATCTACATCCATTGTAACTTTTACATTACTGGCATCTGGGTTGTTAACTTCTCATATGGGCGTCACTTCTTCCTTTCAATCTCTAACAAAGTTAAAATGAATATATTTATTAATATATTGAACTAATATTTAAGGGCCCAGAAATCTAAGCTTTTACATAATGCAAAATGAAGGGGATAATTTTTTTTCCCCCTTTTGGAGGAAGACCTTTTTTTTTTTTTTTTTTTTTACATTACAGCATGCCAGGCTCTGCAGATTATACTGAGTCTCACTTAAAAAAAAATGAAACATTTGAGACATGAAATTCTCTATGTAACAAACTGATCTTTTCTCCTAAAGGATTAACATACACCAAAAAAATGTGCCTGTTCTTAGGTGCACGTTTATTCAGGATCTTTGTGTTAAGTTCAGTTACAAAAACTGACTACTTAGTGGACTTGTCAGGTCACCACCTGCTTCTTACCATTTACCACAAGGAAGGAACATAATTTTTGTTCAGGTCATTTGAGCTTTGTATACACCACACTTACCGGTTGGCTGGTGAAATCCAAATTATTTGTAATTTTTCTGCAGAAATGGACTTTATTTCCCAACCACAACCATTTTTGTGAATCTATTTGAGAAAACAACATGGTGTAGAACCAATATTAAACACTAAATTCACTAATCTTGTTTTACATCAGATGTTTCATAATGTCAACGTGATATTGCAAAACAAACAACACTAGAAATGGTACAAACAGGAAAATAACCTGCTCATATGTCATTTATGGGCTAGTCCAAGGCAGCAGATGCATCTGCTTTGCTTGGATTTTGGCATAAACAAATTAGTCTCATTTTCAGTGGAACATCTCAGTGGGAGATGTGGGGGAACTAGCTTTTGAGTAGCTGTTGTTTTCCAGGCATTGGGCCAACAAAAGAACTCTTTTTGAAAGCTAAACTAGGTTCTCAATAGACTAAGCCATGCCTCTCTTCACCAGCTGTCTGAAAAAGTACCCCTGACACTGACTGTGAAGCTAGATAGTGTAGCAGTTTCTTCATCCCAGTTAGAGTGATAAAAATGAAGGAAAGTGGGGGGCCATTGGAGGAGGAAGAGACACAATATAGCACTTTTTAGGTTTGAAGTATTGTAAAACATTAAATGATCTTCACAACTCCCATGAGAGCAATGTATTCTTATCATTCCCTTAACAAGACAGAAACAAAATGTGTGACTTCCTTACTGCCACAGAGTATGTTGGGGCAGAACCCCAATTAAAATTAGGGAGTCCTTAATTGCCAGCCTTATGTTCACTGTAGGAGAGGATTCTACCTTTTAAAACTAGCAGTATGGCATCCCACAACAGAAGCCTGTAATAAACAAGGAATATATATATAATTACAATGCATTCATCTTTTACTCTGAAGACAAGTCACTTGAAAGTCATTTTTCTGTTGGCACAAAGTTTAATATTAAACATTGCAGGTTAGTAAGATATTTTGTACAAGCCAATTCTACAGGGAAAATTAATTCAAACTGTAAAAGAAAAACAAACCTGTCTGCAAGAGAACTTTGATTTTAATAGTGGTGCAATGGGTATTTATAAAGAATGATTTATGGATTATGTTAGTCAATATTTATTTCAAGGAGAAACACAGGCTTACAATTCATGCAAATGCCAGAAAGTTTATTCATTTTAAATATATATGGAGTTCAGCATATTTTTATTTTATTGCTTACAAAATATTAAAGATGATTCAGCATTAAGAAAAATAAAGGTAAAAGGTAAAATACATCAACCTCCGGATTTAGTCAAATTACCATTAGATACCTGCATTAACTGAAATCATTGAACTAACTTTTCTTTTTCAATAGTATTAGTTGTAAGACATGAACATATACGCAGATATCCAAACAAAATGGATCAGGACTGAAATAGATAAATGAATTAAAGCAACATGTGTAAGGTTATGGCAATTTCTATAATAAACATATTATAAATCATATGTACATAATAAATATAATAAATACACAATAGAATAAATATTACATATCATATTTATATAATCATATTTAATCATATACAATGTGAATACACCATGTTTACTTGAATCTAATATGAACCGGAATTTAACATGACCCCCCAATAATTAGATTATATATATGAAAAATGTATAAATATGTTATATTTTCCCAGGTAAAGAATCTAAGTATTGGAGGTCTGTCTTGAATTTATCATTCTCCCACTTCTACAGCAGGGAAAATAGTGGTGGGGGTGGGGAGAAGTCAGGTGGTCTTCTTTCCCTCTAACCCTCAAACTTCTTCCCCTGCAACCCTTTCTCCCCTTAATGTCAGGCCTGGCTTCAGCTCCGCTCCCTCCCTAAACACATGGACGTGAGGAGCAAATCTGAAACACAAGGGACAAAAAAACACTGACTTGGAATAAACTTACCCATAGTAATTTGCTTATAGGTACTATGGGTACCTATAGACTTATTTCATCCAGACTTAATACATTTTACCTTTCTGTAAAAAAAGAAAAGAAAGCGAACAACAAAAACCAAAAACTGCTGCAAGCTTTAGCACAGCTATTTCCTAAACACACTTTGGAGCAACACTTTTGTACCTACTTGTACACAGTAAAAATTATGCATCGTACTAGTCCAAAGCCAAAAGCCTAATGATTTATTATATAGTAGGGCTGTGCAAATTTTTGGTAGCTGATTTAATTCAGAGGAGATTCAGCCTAATTCAGTGGCTGAATCTCCAAATCTGAATCAAATCAGGAGACCCATTAAATCTCTCCAAATCAAATCGGAAGCCTCCAAATTGATTCAGAGAGGTTTGGAGAGATACAGCCATAGAGTATATAGGCAGGCACTGGGCAGTGCTGGCAGGAGCAGCTGAGGGAACAGCGTGAGCTGGCAGCTGCAGGAGAAGCCGTGACTTGTCCAGCTACTCCCCCAGCTGTCCCCCGCTGGGACAAGGCAGACAGTGCTGGCAGCCTTGGGAGCAACTGCAAAGTCTGGGGGAATGTTTGGGAACTGGGGGGAATGAACAGGGGCTTTCCCCCAGCTCCCAGTTCAATTACCCAGTTGCCCCGCCCCCCGGCACTCGTATGCCAGCTACCCCATGCTGCAGGTGCAGCATGGCTTGGCAGGGTGCTGCACACTATTTGGGAGCTGCAGCAGCTCCAGTTAGCTGGAGCCCAGAACCCCTCAGCCCCAGTGGTCCCAGCTCACAGACAATGTACATGGGTAGCTGCCGCATGGGTGCAAAGTGTGTGTGTGGGGGGGCAATCCCCACTGCCTCCCTCTGCCACGAGCACCCAGAGGCTCCTATCATGGTTCTGCATTGGTGAGTACAGGGCTTTATTTTATTTTTTAAAGTGCTAGGACTAGGCTGGGGATGGGTGGGGGATAGGGCTGGGCAAGGCAGCCATGGGGGCTTCTCCCACAGCTCCCCCTGCTCAGGGAGTGGCAGGCACAGCCGGAGTAACCACCCAGCTGTGCCTGCCTCTCTGTGGCTGATCTGAATCACCAAATCTCTGTGAATCAGTGCTGAATCTTCCAAACCTGATTCAGCCAAATTGACTCAGGACAGTGATCCGAATCTCCATAGTGAATCACTGTCCTCCAAATTGGCTCAATCCAAATCCAAATTGAATACTTCCCTATTTGCACAGGCCTACCAGATACCTCTCATAAAGTCTCTATGTGCTAATTAGCCCCCACTCACAACTGGAACCAAATGTTCTTGTCATGAGTCCTGAGATCCTCCAAAAATTTAAATGTAAATGAGGTGCAGGGCCAACTAGTCCAGCTCCACCTAACAGAGGGTGGAGACGCACCAATTACATGTGATGGGCTGAGAGAGGGAGTGACAGAGCCTCTCATCTAAATAGGTATGTTGGTGATGTTTGCATGATACTTAAGGCTTGTGAAGAAACAGGAATCATTGCAAATGGGAAAGAAAGGTTCACCTCAGCTGGGGAAGTGAACAGGAAGTCAAAATGTAGTGATATAGTAACTTACCATGACTAGAAAAAGAGTCAATCCTGAAAAGGAATGAGCACAATGGGTGCTATATATCTTATTTAGATGGGCTGAAGTAATTTATTTTTGTGGTAGGTTCTCATCAGCATTGAAAGCCTAATCTATGCCTTTGAGGCAGAGAAAGGGATTAACAAAGCATTTGGGTGTAAGGAATGGAGGAGGGAGACCCAAAGCTCAAAACCATGGTAGTGGTGACAAGTAAGCATGAGATGGAAGAAGAGTTGAAAAGCAGAAATGAAGATCTGGAGACAAAGATGGAGGAGAAAGGAAGAAAGAAGGTGACAGCGGGAGCAATGGCAAAGGGCAGCAGTGATGAGAGTGATGACACCACAAGGAAGATGGGAACAGAGGAGAGCAGGATACAAAGTAGGAGTAGCAGGAGAAGGTACATTTGCTGAGAAGAGGATGGTGGGAGCATGATGGTAGGCTGGCCTACTGAGAGTGGGATGGCAGGAAAACATGAAAGAGGCACCAAGAGAAGTTAGAGAGGAGTAGAGGCTATGGATAAAGGCAACATTAATCGTTGATGAGAGGCAGACAGGATCAAAGATGAACAGATATAATTTCCTGGAAAAGATACTGCTTGAGATTTTGGACGTTCAGGTGGAGCCTCTTAACAGCCTGATTGCTTTCTTGAACCAAAAGACTTTGTAATTGACCAACTGGGATGAACAAGGGTATGAGAACTTTTGGAATAAATATGCAGAGAAATGTGAAAGGCAAAATTTAAGAGGGATAAAGTTCATAGCGGGGGGAAAAAAATCAAGAGAAAGAGTAATTATAATTGAATATACATGTATTTACTAGAGGCAGAAGACAATGAAAGATTCATGGAAAAATGTCAAAAGGCAAATGCTGGTAGAGAAAGTAAAGAACAAATATGGTATGTGGATGGGGTCTTGAAGACTAGTAGTGCTACAAGCAGATGAGTGGAGCCCAGGTGAGATGCTGCCATAGGTGACTGGTAGGGGCAGTACAGGGGGACACATGCCCCCCCTGACAGGGTGATCCCTGCCACTGACAGCATTTGGGGGTGCTTGCCAGCTCCATCCCATCACCACCAAAGCTGCCAGCAGCATCTCAGCTCCATCCCCACTGCCAACTTCTGTGGGTGCCCCCCAGACTTGGGAGGCACCAGTCACCAAAGGATGCTGCACCTCTCATCAGTGATCCAGATCAGGACACATCTGGTTTTTATACTGTACCATGGGCAACCAAAACAGTGCAACAAATGCAGAAAGGTAGAACCTCTGTCTGCACACTATCCTCTCACAGTGTGCTACAGATGTGAAGAGAGGGGACATAGAGCAGCAGAGTGCCTGGAGACCCTAAAATGCACTATTTGTAAGGGAGAGGGAGACTTGTATCATAGGTGCCACAAAGCCTTTGCATCATAGGGTTTTGCTGTTCCCAACACCTGGTATTGTAGGTGCCCCAAACCCAGAGGTTTATTACTTTTCAAAAACTAGTTTTAACATATGCTAATAAAGGTTTTTTACTTGCATCCTGAGGAACAGAGGAGGAGAGTGGAGGAGCGAAGGAGAAATGGTGGAAGAAAACCACAGGAGGGTGGAACAGAGAAGGAGGGGGGCAACATTTCTGTGACTGAGGTAGCACAGGAGGAGATAAGTGATAGACTGGATGGGATGGTGGAAGCAGCAAATAGCTCAGACATGGAGCGGGGGAAGAAAGAAGATACTATACAGGCAAAAGAAGTGGAGATGGAGCAAGAGAAAAAAACAGAGACATAGGGCAAAAAAGAAACTGTAGGGGTTGAAGACCAGGAAGAAGAAATCTGATAATGAAGGAGGTGACTTGGAAGAAGAGCTGGAGAACAGTTTCCTGCTGCTACCACCTCTGACCTCCAGCCCAGAGTGGAGACCAGAAGGTGGGAACTGGTGAAAAGGAGGGAATACGAAAGCCTTCCTAAATGCAAAACTGACCGGCAGCTTGCAAAAGCTACAGCAATGCAAGCAAGGAAAGCGGAGGATTTGACCACCCTGAGCAGTAGCACAGACAAAGTTTAAAGGGACAGGTGCCCTCAGCAGAAAACAAGCAGGGACAAATCTTAAATAGACCAAAACTCTTTTAAAAACAAGCATAAATGGCTTTGACAATAGTTTTGCTTAACATCAGGAGTATCTCAACAAGGAAAAGATTGGAACATTGAACAAATGTTGGACCAAGTAAGAGCAGACATGATCTGCCTACAAGAATGTGGTATACCAGGAGAGAGGAATTATAAACACTTTGAGAAAAGGTGGAGATGGGGAACATCTTGGCGGACAAATGAGAACAAAGTGGCAGGGATAGCAATATTATTCAGAAACCCAGACCTGAGAACGAAGCAAGTAGAAGACGTCATCAGTGGCAGATTGCAATGATTTATACTATCAATCACGAAAACAGAATTAGAAATTGTACAACCACAGAAGGAACAAATGCACTGCTTAGAAAGATAGTGTTTTATGTGGCAAAAGGGGGACCATGCATAATAGTGGGAGATTTCAACTGTATAATCAAAGTGGGTTATAGAACAGGGGAAGGAGGAAACAGAGTTTTAGACAGCTCATCCAGACTGTTAACAAATATAATAAAAGAAGAGTCACTAAGAGATGTGTGGGCAGGGGAGAAAGTTTTCATTATAACTGTCCCCAGGGAAAAGAAACAATCAAGAGCTGTGTGTTTGTATCAAAAGAAATAGAGATAAAGAAGAAAGAAAACATAATTATGGCATTTAGTGCCCACCAGATGTTGAAGGCAGAACTGAGTCTTGGTAAGAGCCCTGTAAGAGGAAGGGGAGTGTGGAAGTTAAATATGTGACTGCTAAAAGCTGAGGAAATGTGTCAAGCATAAATGAGACAGTATAAGGATGGAGAACTCTGAATAAATATTTTAAGTGTACTAGTATATGATGAATGATGGTGAAAAGGAGGATGGCAGAATTCTCCAGGAAGCAAGAATGGAGATGCATGGGAAAATGAATAAAAGAGGTAAGAGAGCAACAAAAAAAGATGCAAAAGCTGCTAAAGGAAGTTGCAGGAGGAAGACAGGTAAGAGAAGAGCTAGAAAAAACAAGCAAAAGTTAGACACCTAGATAAAATGTACTTAGCCTAAGAACCCTGGGTGAAAGAAAATAGAGTACTTATGATATTTTTTCAGTTAGAATGAAGATTGTAAAAAGAGAACTAAAAGCAGTGTGAGAAGGTGGTGGTGCCCAGGTGGAAAAGCAGGAGGCAGTGCTGGAGGTGATGAAAAGTCTTTACAAAGAACTATGCCTGAAGAAAGAAACAGACAAGAAGATGAAGGTTTTCTTGGAAGAGACTCAAGAGAAAGTAGAGACAGAGGAAGTAAAGAAGATAGAAGAAGAGATAAGCTTAAGAGAAGTGGAGGAGTGTTTTAAAATTTTAAGAGAGAGAAATCACCATAAGCAGATGGGCTGCCTATGGAATTTTATGAGAAATTTTGGCCATGGGGGAAGGGAGGGCTATCATGAAAATGTTCAAAGAAACAGCAGAAATAGAAGAGGCAGGGAAAGATTTTACAAGAAGCATTGGCTAGGGACAGACATTCAAAAAGCCAGAGCCTGAATTGATTCAACCTAACTAGGCTAAATCAATTTTGTAACCAGACAGACACCCCAGAAATGCAGGCACACACCTGCAGTGGCTAAGGCTAGAAGCCAGGGGAGGGGGGGCGGGGCACTAAGGCAGCCCCGACTTCCTTCCATGGCAGGGAGCAGAGGTGAGTGTGGCCAGGCTCTGATTAGTCCAGCAGGGAATTGATAAGTGTTTATCACCCAATTAAGAAAACAACACAGGGACATTACCAGCTATTTGTTGATTCTGCCTGCTGATTCTACCTGTTGATTCAGCATGGACCATAGCCAGCATGTGGTCTGCTAGCTAATACACAGACACCTCTCCACAATGCAGAGGGGAAGGGAGAATTCATACTTAGCAGGATGTTGGGGAGGGGGAGCAGCCTGCAGTCTCTGGAGCTCCAGCCAGGGAGTAGATGGGAGGGCCAGTCCTGGTGTGGAGCACAAAGCCCCGCTCAGCCTGAAAGCATGTTAGGATGCTGGAGGTGTCTGGTTTATCTTAAACCAGCAAGGGGTCTGGGACAGACATTGCATAAACTGGCTTGAACCAAATCAGTTAAGTCTGATACTACATTCAATCAGGTTTATCTCAAAGTGGTTTCAGCCATTCTCAAACTGGTTTATGTGCACTGAACTTCTGTTCTGATACAGGTTTCAACCAGTTTCTGATCACTTAAACCAGTTTATGTCCCTAGCCCTTGTGATCTTACTTTTAAAGAAAGGGTAGAAGGAACTCCTTAATATGGACTATAAGCTAATGACCAAGACACTGGCTTTGAATATGTGGGAAAATTTTCAGAAGATAATACACAAAGACCAAGTATGAGCAGTGCCAGATAGATGGATCTGCAAAGCAGTCAGAGTGATCAGAGTAAGTATTGTCCCATATCCAAGTGTGGAAAACAAATACAGTTATAGTACATCTAGATTTAGAAAAGGCAAATGATGGAGTATATGATTACATGTTCGAAGTGCTATGAAAAACTGGGTTCCCAGAAAAATTTATATGTTGGATAAGGTTATTGTACAGAGAAGCAGAGAGTCAAATCTAAATTAATGTTCATCTAAGCTAGGCTTTTAAAATCCATACAGGGGTGAGATAAGGGTGCCCCCGTCATCACTACTATTTGTGTGCAGCATGGAAGTGTTACCACAAAGAATAAGAACAAATAAAGTCATAAGTGTAGTAAAGATACCAGGAGGGGGAAGAGGTAAAATGTGTATTATACATGAATGATATAAATGTAGTAGTTAGAGATAGACTTTCAATGGAAAGGGTACTAAAGTACACATCAAAGTTGAAGAAGTGATGGGGGCTAAACTAAATAAATCAAAAAGCAACATAATGGGAGTGGGGAACTGGAGAGACTTGTAGAAGCTTGTCCTTCAAATATGAGAGACAAATCAGAGTGCAACGGAACTTGATGGATGCCGAGGGAAAAGGTAATGTAGCATGGGAAAAAGTGATGGCAAGGCTATGGCAAATACTTTGATTATTGCTACTACCAATTATACAATATACAGAAGTTGTATTCCCATCAACATGGCAGCAGATAGCAAAAGTACAGAAGGAAATGTGTATTATTCCAGAATGCCAAAAGAGAAACTTTAGGTAGATCTGAAATGTACATAGCAAGAGACTTGCCGGACTCGGGATTGTTCATCTACGCAAAATATGTAAGTTCAGTATGCAAGGTAGGAATGGAGGAAGAGGGGAAAGCAGTCATCCAATTTCACACAGCTTCAGTTTTGAGGATATGGGGAGTACTTCAGACCTCTTTAAGGAGTCCATGGACATAGCAACCACAATTCATTTCATCAGGAAGGTGTGGGAAGCAGTGGTGGGTAAACAACTAGAAGGGGAACGTGCTGACCTAGTGTGGCTGGTTGTAAAAAATATCTTGCCAGTACCCAAAAGAGAGGTGCGGGGAAAAAAAAATATGGGATGTGTTTTGGCAGTGTACATACGCAAAGGCACGTGGAAAAGGGTCCACTGCTTTCTGAGTGTCACCATGTTAAACCTGTTGCTAGTACGGAAGATGGTACTATACGGACTCATGCCCAAAGAGACTAGTGGAAATGTTACTAAGGACTTAGCATGTGTTAAAACTCGTTTTTGAAAAGTAAGAAACCTCTGGGTTTGGGGCACCTACAATACAAGGCTTTGGGAACAACAAAACCCTATGATGGAAAGACTTTGGGACATCCAAGATAAAAGTGTTCTTCTCTCTTACAAATATCTTTATACTGTACCACTAGTTTATGAGAAGTATGAACTCTGGGTGTTTAAGGGGTTGGCTTCTACTGAAAGAGTGCCTGAAGCTGGGGCTGGAACTGAAATACTGCATTGATTGCGAAAAGGATGAGATCAGAGAAGAGGTGAAGAAGAAGCAGAGGAAAAAGGACCAGACATGCTTGTTTCACTGAAACAACAAAGAGGACTGATGGGAGAGGCAGAGAGTTACAGAGGTGCTACTGAGGTAACAGTTTTTCATGGGGTTCTGTAAGGGAAAAGAGTTCTGTAAAGGTTTTTTGTGGGAAATGGATGCATGTTGTTTGAAGGTTTAATATATGTAGTTGCATATTTTTGGATATGTAGTTGTTTTTGCAATATGAAGTTTTAGTAAAACAAGGACGTTCAATATGTGAAACTTTGTAAGGGTAGAGTGATGTCCATTTTTGATACAATTTGCAACTAATAAAAAAAGGACCTATATGTATGTTTCCCAACAAGGGCTAGGTATTTTATAGGCATACCCAGCATGGGCTGCATTCAATCAGCTTGGTAGTTGGTGTCCATTACTGAGCACATGTTGCTTCTTGGCAACAGTTTAACAATAGACAGTTTACTTACTATAAAACAATAATAGCTGCAAATATAAAACAAGGGGCTTACCCCCCCACACACACACATACACGCCCTCATGATGATGATTGGTAGGGGGGAGCCTCCTCTTTTATCTGAGTAAATACAGTAAACTTCCATCAATTCATAGCTAATAAAGACCATGCAGTTTAAGTGATAGTCACATTTTCATTTAGTCATCATTCTATAATTGTACTTGGTGCAATCAGACAACCTTCCCAAAAAAGGTGACTAAACATGTTCCAAACACAATCCAATATATATACAAATTCTGAATGTTCTGGTCCAGCAATCCATGATCTTTGAATGTTGTGAATTAAAATTACCCAGCTTAGGTCAGAAGTGGGCAAGTAGGTTCTAATACCATTTCTCTCTATGGTGACACAGGAAAAAACCCTACTGCAGATGCCCCACATCTGGGGCAAATCCAAAGGCTTCATAGACTGTATCCAGCCCATGGATCATATCTTACTAATCCCTATTCTGGGCCTTATGAAGTTTTATATCCAAATTAAAAATGCTTACTGACGCTAGTTGCAAGTAACATTTATGAATAATATTCACACAGGCAGTTCCCAATTTTATATCATTCATAAGCATTTATGTTTCATATGAATGAGGAGAGATTAAAACACAGGGAAGGCATATGCTTAGAGCCCCACCTCCTGGAGGTAAATTATATCAGTTTCATCTTTTTAATCTCTTTCCAGCCCTCTTGGTTATAGAGAATACATTGACTAAATGTAATAAGTGATTCCATTTCTTTACACATCATCTATTGCTAATTTTTTTAAGACTCTATTGTGTGTGTCCCAACTCATCCTTTTCTTGGGAAAAACCTGAAGGAGGGCTGTCTTAGACTACAGAATGCCTGTAAGGTAGGGGCTGGCAACCTAAAATCTGGGGGTTAGATATGGCCCACAAAGGACTGGATCCAGCCAATAAAGGTCTGATGCAGTCCACATTTTACTAAGGACATGCCAATCCCCAGGTGTTTGATCTAGTCCACATTTTGCTTATGGCACATGGATCACCTCCAGCCAATTGTTCCACCTTGGGTAGAAGGCTGCTCTTCCTCACTGCAGTTTCTGTTCATTGCAGCTGGGGTGGCACAGACTGAATTTCAAACTGTGGCCTATATAAGTAAAAAGTTGCCCAACTCCTGTTGGAAAGCCTTATAAAAGGGTAATTAATTCTCAAATGCACTGGACAATGAGTTCCTCTGACATTACTCTAGAGACTGCTTAACTGGAGAAAATGGTTCTTTGTAAACCCACCCCCACATAGGCGAGTTGCCTCTTCAGGAGTCCACTGATCTAATGCTCTTCCAGGACACACTAAAACCCTTCTGAAGAAAGAATAAAAAAAAGCAATGTTCCAAAGAGAGGATGTGGACAGCACTGAGAGGGTCCAGAGGAGGGCCACTCACATGATCAGGGGGCAGCAAGGCAAGCCCTACAAGCAGAGGCTACAGGACCTGAACCTGTTCAGCCTCCACAACAGAAGGCTGAGAGGGGACCTGGTGACCATCTACAAACTGGCCCAAGGGGACCAGCAGGCTATGGGAGAGTCCCTGTTCCTCTGAGCACTACCGGGAGTAACGAGGAATAACAGACATAAGTTGACAGAGAGTAGATTCAGGCTAGATATCAGGAGACAGTACTTCACAGTCAGGGCAGCTAGGATCTGGAACCAGCTTCCAAGGGAAGTGGTCCTCACTCCTACCCTGGGGGTCTTCAAGAGGGGGCTAGATAATCACCTAGCCAGAGTTGTTTGACCCCAGCACTCTTTCCTGCCCATGGCAGGGGGTCAGACTTGATGATCTGTTCAGGTCCCTTCTACCCTACCAACTATGAAACTATGAGAGGGGGTGGCTTAACCTACTCTAAAAGAAGTAGCAATTCTGAGTGTTGTTTCAGCTATGATAGCCCAGAATACATGCAAGAAACAAAATGTTTAGGTGATATCTTTTATTGGAACAACTGGGTAGTTGGAAGAGATGTTGGACCCTACCATTTTGTTTAACATCTCTCCCAAATGAAAGGACTAGATACATTAATACCCACTAATACACTGTAATCAAATTACTATTATATTTTCTTTTGAATAAGCTAAAAACTTAAGTCTCTCACAAGCACAGCATTTTTAACTAGCCCCTAATAGTTTTTGCAACTCTTTTTAACCCATTTTGACTTTATTTTTTACATTGAAGACATCATAAGGAGGCAAAATATTCTAATGCTGGTATCCCTGATGCCATCTACAAAGGCAAAATCACCTTCTTACAGCATTGAGAACTCCACTCCCAGAAGAAAATGGTTGAGCTGGAAGCCTGTAGTAAGTCAGATTAGAACTGGCTGATTGTAAACAGCTTGGGAAAGTACAGAGTCAATTAAAAATATTTGAATTTTTTAAATGCGAATATTGCAATATCATTAAGGAACTTAAAACAAATTATGTTGATATACTAGCATGAACCCAACTTCCTGTCGCATTGCTGTATCATATTTTCCAGAAAGCCATGTTTACTTCCAAAGTCGAAGCTCTTGTTGTTTGGAGTGACAGGAGTTAGGAGCACTGCAGAAACAGTAAGCTGAGCCCCTGCTGGGAGGGGAGCAGTGACTTTCAGTTAACAGTAACCTCTCTGATGGAGAATGGTACAATAGCTATGGACTCTGAAGAGAGACCTGTCTAGGCAATCGTTTTTAGATAAAAGGATGATGGCTAATGCCGCAGCACTTTCAGCAAAACAGTGAATGGTTTAAAGCTATGACAAGGTTCTGTCAGAGATTCAAACCACTCACATGCAATAAACCCATCAAATGGATAAATGTTTAGCTTCGGGAGGTTTTGTACCAAGATTACTGCTGTGGTGCAAAGATCTGCTCGCCTTTTTTTTCTTTTGAAGAAAGTATTTAAAGGAGTATAACAAGGGAGGAAAGGATCCCATGAATGCACATTCTTTTTAATTATATATTTTTCTTGGAAAATGATGTTCTTATGCAATACTCCCTCTCCTTGTTTCCCCCTCAGAATTACAGAAATTTCCAAACATTATAGTTTCATAGTTCCTAAGGGCTGGAAGGGACCTTACAGATCATTGGGTCCAGTCCCCCTGCACTTGGGCATGAAAGATTGTTGGGATCAGATGACCCAAGCAAGATGGGCATCAAGACTTGTTTTGAAGATTGCCAGCGTGGGTGTCTGTACCACCTCTGGGGGGAACCTGTTCCAAACCCTCAGGATTTACCTTTAAAGCCTTTCTCACAAGGAACCAAGAGACACGATATCTATGTGAAAGCACGTGGTTTCTCTAAGTAATTTGTTTCTATAAACCCTGTTTTAGACTGAAGAATTAGTAGAAATTGTGAAGGAAACTTTATCAAGTTTTTGCCCCCTTTCCACCAGGAATTCCAGGTCGGTCATATGGTTAAATGGTTAATTCAGTTGCTGTGACCAACAATAATTCCCCAAGGGGTGTATGAGAAAGCAGCCCCTTTGACTGTAAATGTGGAGAAACCAAAATACTCCATTAAACACAAAGTCAATAATGAAGCATGTGACTTCAGGTCAGCACCTTTTAAGACCAAAAAACATAAACTAAGATAAACTGAACTAAACAGGAAAATATTGCCAAAAATCTGAAGAATCGATCAGTGACTTCCTTACAATTATTATTTTAACAACAATGGCTGGTGTGACTGCCACGGGGACTAAGAATCTGCGTTAACAGCTAACAGTTAATTGATGGTTAAAGCTGACATTCAATTCTCAGATTGCAGAAGTGAGAGAACTGTAATATTAACACTCCATTAATAGAAGGTGTAATAAAGATGAGTCACATACTAGAATTCCGGTAAGAAAATGTTTAATTTCCTGAATATCATGTGATATAGATATGGGTTCCATCAAATTTTGTTTATACTATTTTCTATCTGAAAGTGGTCTGAAAAAGCTCACTTTACCTAGTCCCAGATTAGGCCAGCTCTTCACCTTGAGTGAATCAATAGCATTCCAATGAGCTCAATAATACTTTGTGGTTTCATACTCCCCAGGGAATATTGCTCATTGTTACCTTGGAGTCCTGTCCTAGCAACTGATACTCCTAGGTCCATGGTGACAATCATCCAACTTTACTTCCATTTCCTATAACATTTACTGGTTACACTTTTCATCAAAGGACCAAATTAATCTCTAGTACCACTTCACTGACTCAAAAGAAATGCACTTATTCTTTTAAGCATTAATAGACTGATTAAGATATAACAATACAGTCGGATGAATCCGAACCCTACTAACATAGATCAACAGTGTTCAACCTTTTGGTTCTACAGGCCAGGTGAATGGCACAGGGCCAGTCTGCAAGCTGGATTTGGCCCAGGGCCATGGAACTGCCCCCTCCCTACCTTGCATGCTAGGATTGGGTCCCAGAGGCCTGGCACCACCTCTTCCCACACACTAGGATTGGCTGCCCTATTCAGTGCCCAGGTCCTGGGGCTCCCCATGGTTCTGGACATTTGGCAGTGGGAATGTTGTCATATATGGAGCTCCAGTGGCAAGATAATTTAGTGCCATGGGCTGGATCTGGCCTGCAGGTCAAAGGTTGAGCACCCCCAGCCATAGGTTATTTGAATAATGTTAGGGAGATAGATTATTTAACGTTATTTCTCTTAAATACAATATACCTGAAATAACAAACAAACTTTTTTTTGCTCTCATGGTTACCCAAATTCTACCCATACAAAATATTGTATCGACTGATTTATTTTGGGTTATTCACTCTTCTGTTTATTTGCAGAGCATG
The DNA here is from genome assembly GCF_052110815.1 of Crocodylus siamensis. NCBI lineage: Eukaryota > Metazoa > Chordata > Crocodylia > Crocodylidae > Crocodylus > Crocodylus siamensis. The sequence continues at coordinate 85,257,106 of NC_143396.1, read as the reverse complement.
GAACAATGAAATTCCACTTATGATTGGGCTCTTAGGCACCGTGATGATTCAGTTAGGACTCTATATTAAATAAATATTGCATGTCTTTTGTTTGTCTGTCTTGGCACCTAGCACAACTCTGGAGTACTTAACCAAAAATCAAGCTACATTTCTCATGGACAAATTAAGACGTACTGATATTACAGCATCTGTGCATTTAAAACCACACATCCTTACATAGCGAGAGCTCAGATCTATTATGTAGTGATTGCAGTCTTAAACTACTTAGCTCCAAAACTGCTAACCATAGCACTCAGCTAAGTGCAGACTAACTAATGGCTCAAGTATTTACTCAGTGTTTCAAATGGGTTTTGCAACCCAGACTGAATTTTGTTCTATTTCACCTGCATTGATAGCAGTACCAGGGACAACTGGTTTATTGCTAGCTTGGGGGTGATTAAATAAGTCATCAAAAAACAAGTCCAACATTACCACGAGCCACCCAAAAAGATTAAGAGTTATGCTTAGCTCACTTCCATGTATTCTCCTTTCGAATAAAATTAGTTGGGTTGTGGAAACTGTCTCCAAGAAGCAATGCTGGGAAGGAATAATTGCCTGCACTAATAAAAAATGTGCACAGGAAAATAACATCTACAATTGGATGCCTTAAGCAAAGAATTACCTTATAGATTCTCCGTGGGTAATGCAAATTACTACAGTTGCTAGAGGCTAATGTAATTACCCGATTCACAGACAGCTACAAAGTATTTATTAGGAATCAGGGGATTTTATAACTGATCAAAAATTGATATGATATTCAAAATTGCAATGCAAATCTGAAGTAGTACAGGTTTTTTTGTTTGTTTGTTTTTTAATGTAATAACCATGCAGACATGCAATTCAAACAAATACTTAACCTAATGTCATGACTACTTTCTTCCAAGTATTACCTTACTGTGTAAATCTTGCACATGTTCCAGAAAATTTCAACTTATTTATTATCATATTTTGTATCTTACATTATTACTAAAATGTTTATGTAACCTAGATGTAAATGCAAACAAATACAATTAGTTCATTACTTGTTGCTCACATAAGACTGCTTATTGCATATCCAGTTGCTTTAATAATAAGAATGCAACATTTGCCATCACATTTTAGTCATTTCCAGCTAAACTTCAGCACGTGAATGTAAATTACTGTAGCTTGCAGATTTGAAGACACTGCAGTCTCTCTACTTTAAATGTCTGTCAGATCTGGCACTACAACAAATTCAATGGCCGTTTTCAAACATTCATGCTCTATTTATGTTCTTTAAAAATACCAAGAAATGAATGACAAGTGTAAAAGTAAATATATAATCTGCCTGATCTGAACCTCAATATTTTACACTGGAAGCTAGATAACAGACTGCAGCATTTGGTGCCAGCAGGCTATACACTACTGAAACAAGTATGGTAATACAAGTAATAAAAATGGCTTCAGAAAATGATGGACTAAAACTGCATTAATTCCTACATGAAATATTTAACTAAGATGTCTAAAAATGAATATTAAGTTAAGTTAAGCGTCAAGATTATCGCTTTTCATTAAATTTCTAGGAATAGATACTACTCTGTTGTACAAACACGGCCCCTACAATTTATAAAGACATAACATTAACAATATACTTTCTCCCCTCAAGGATTTGGTTTAGGTAGATGAAGCAGTGGTGTGGAAGGGAAAACAAAACACCACAACAAACAGACCAGCCCAAAATTCCCCTTTACACCAAATATTTATGATAACAGTGCTCCTCCACATGACTGGATAGCCCTTAAAAGGTATTTGCAGTAAACATATATTCAAGCAGAGAAACTATACATTTCTTCAGGACACTTATTTTAGGGTGTTCCATGGACATGATGCTAGACTTCTGGGATTCTTTTAACTACAAAAAATACTAAAATGAAAAACCTACCTCCCTATCTTCTACAACAAAAGTATCAATGTCTTTCCAAAAGTTGTCTTAGGAAGTAAGAATATGATGTGTTATTCCTGTGATTTATAATATAAATATACTAATAAAGAAGTAAGTTATACACCAGAAGGTACTATTATCGGTTAATAAGGTTCTAAATTAATGTTATTAAACCTAGTGATATCATTTCCGTATTGCTCTTTATTGCATTCTAAAAAGGTTTGGTGGGAAATAAGTGATTTTAAACCAAGGTAATTCTTTCCAGTGCAAGCCTGAAGCAATAAAAAATTAGATTACTTACTGAGTATTAGCACTGATTGTTATGGGTCCAATGTTGCAAGATGCTGAAATGGCTTCAAGTCCCAGAGAATCAGCCTGAGTTGATATTATTCAGTGCCTTTCAAGCTCATGCACTAGGTACTAATATTAAACAAACAATGCAATAGTGTTTTCTTTCTAGTGTTCAACACCAGCAGACACATTGAATGTTACCAAAATATAACTGACAACACCTTTTAAAATTATTATTTTGCTTTGTTCCCCCCTCAACATATTTTGTTGGCTGATACTGAGAATGAAACAGCCAGATGCCAGGGAAACGTTACATATACACAAATTACACGTGGATGAAGTCAGGTATACTGCACAGGCGAGGGCACATGACTTAAGGGAAGATACAAGAAATAATATCCATATGCATATTTCAACTGGTAACCCAGCATAAGCTTTCCAGTATTTAATGTGATAGTAAGAAAACAAGCAGATTGTTAGGCTGACATGATAATACATTTCCATTTTAACATTGATAATTTGTTGATTTATTGGCACAAAAAGTTTTCTGAGGAACTGAAATATGGGGAGGAGTTGTTTGTTTTTTAAAGAAGCTAGTTTATAACGCAACTAACTTCAGAATTTGTATTAAATTTGCAACCAAAAAAAAATAGTCAAAACATGTGAACTAAGAAGTCCAAAGGCATAACACACATCTGGAAAACTCTGACTTAAACAGAAAAACCAACATCAATGGGCTTAATGGTTACTTATATTTCCATATGCTGACTACAGGACTACTTAAAGTATCTTGCAGGAGACCCCTTCAAAGTCAGCAAGGTTTCATAGTATATCTGGATATACTTCCTGAAATACATCGCATGCAAAAGGAGGAAAAGGTGTGCCAAAGCTGTTATTTACACAGCACTTCTTTGCCTCCCCCCCCAGTACTTTTATTGTATGGGGAAAAAATCTGGAGTACATCACTGGGTGTCATTTCTTTTTCCACTTGCAGTTTCAGAACCTTGCAACTGATAGACTAATCTCTGTGCACAGAAGAGCTAATTTTCCCTACCATTCTACCTAATGAAGGGTGGAAGCATTTTGGTTGATTGCAGCTAGCTGGCAAGGAGCTGCTACTGCCAGCTCTTTTGCTCCTAACATGACTCAGAGTCCTTAGCACAAATCTAGGATAATCTGTTGATTTTTTCCAGGGCTCCTACCAACCCAACAATTATAAATCCAGGATACAGGACCACCTTGGCCTGTCCCGCTCTGAGACTGAGGACACATGCTGAAAGTAAAGGCTAAAACCAAATTGGGGAACATGTTTTTCACATAAATTTGGATTGCAGGGTGAAAAGATTTTTGATGTATTATTTTTTATTCCTTTAGGCCAGTATATAATGAACTGTTTTCCCACTTGCTAACATCCTCAGCTGGCAAATATAAAAGCCCTGATCCTGCATAGCATAACACTTTATTTATTGTATGTGAGAAGCCTAATTGAATTAATCATGAAACATGTTACCACAGGAGATTAGCAAGCTATTAAGGATGGCTACTGCAATGCAGTAGGGGGAGGGAAGGATGTTATTTTACAGTAATAACCACCTTTCTTCCTAAACAGAAAACTTTGTTAAACAAGGGCCAAGACTGAATAAAAGTAATAATGCTTCTGTGAAATTTCAACCTTCTTTGCAAAATCTACACTGGGAGAGGGTAGGGAACTAAAGCCTAGAAATGAACCACTGATAGCTGCAAGGAGTTGGATCTCACACAGCAGAGCCAACTGGAGCAATACACATGACAATGAGGTGTTTTAATTAAAGTGGCTCTCCAGCAACCACTCTAATTAAAGCATCCACCCCTGAGCATAGACCTGCAGGGGTGGGCACTTAAAATAGGTTGCTAGAAAGTCACAAATTAAAACACCTTGCCGTCATTAAAACACCATGCCCCACATTTCAAAATGGCCATGGGGGCACTTTAACTAAAACTTGTTGAATGAGCTTTACTTAAAGTGCCCCCATGGCCATTTTGAAATGTGGGATGCTTAAAACATGATTAATTGAATTGGAATTAGAATACATTGGAGCACATCTATAGGCACCCTGAAAGATTTGTTTTCACCTTTCATTTGTTCTATAATTAATATTTGTAGTTTTTAATGAATGTACAGTATTTTTCTTCAAATGGCATTAATGTCAGGGTACATCAGATGCTGTAGTTATATGAGTTCTCATACCACAATCTTATGGATCAAATGAGATTTTTATAAATAATTCTGGTCTGAATTCTGTTCTGTATTTGGTGTTTATAGGGTTATGTACTTATACGTAGAACATGCAAATGTTTACTCAGCATTCAGTGCTATTAAATAATAGCATTTATGTAGTCAATAAAATGGTAATAAGTGTCATGTCTACAGGATATTTGGAACTAGCCCACTTAAAGAAAATGAAGCTCTTACAATCCCTTTGTTACCTGTTATTTCCCCTCTCGCACACACATTATTCTTAACATATCTTCATACTAAACAATCTCAAGTTTGTTAGGATCTTAGTGGTTCAGAAGAAATGACCAACTTTTCCATCTACCAGGCCTCATCACTGTCTAGGAAAATATCCTCCCCAGGGTGCATAGGCAATAAGCTACTCTCAGTGGCTATGCCTGTCATGATATGTGATGATATGACAGCCACAACAAGGAATGCTCGCTCACTCAGTAATATTTATGCATCCATTCAATCACTATTCACCAAGCACATTCCTTCACTCATCATGCGGTAATGAATACTTTAAAATAGCTACCCCTATAGTAATAGTAAATGAAAAGAGTGCAAGGAGATGCCACTTGTTTTAAGAATTTCTGGGGTGAGAGTGAAGTTTTGTTAAACACAAATGAATTTAAGACTAAATTTAACAGACAGTGGAGTGGGTATGTGGCATTCATTAGACTAATTAGCATGTGTGCCTAAAAAAAGTGAAGACAATCTTAAATCCCTTGTATGTCTGTAATATTTAACACATCATACTTGTGCTGTTCTTTTTTTTAATTCACCAAAGAAAAATTTAGTCTGCAGAAAAACGTTCAAGGCAGTAGGTCTCACTACAGCAATACTGACATGGCTGCTAATTAAAGTGTAAACTAGATATGCTAGACATGAAGAGGTTTTATACTGAAAGAGAAGAACATTTCTTTTTAATATTAATGGGAACATGCTATTGTTAGCAAGCAAACAGTCACAGTAGCAGGGTTGTTTTGTTTCATTTTCAACATTAACCAATAGCAATAAAATAAATGGTTATGTTAAATCTGCCTTTAATGTTTTTTAATGAAATCTTTGTATTCATTTGGTGCAAAGTAGAGTTTTTAACTACTATATTTAATCAAATCCAAGACATGTGTGCCCCCCCCAATCAGCACTGGGGGAAATGAAGTCTCCTCTTGGAGTCAAGTTCAGCCCAGGCAGGCACTGGCTCAGTTTTGGCTTTTGTCCCAAGCTCAGGGCCAAACATGGAGCAGAGCTGTCACCTGTCTCAGGCTGGAATAGTCATTGGTGGTGAAGGAGGCACAGAGTAAGACAGGCACAAGGAAGACTAGAAAAGAGAACCTGCACTTTGCCCCGATTCCATACCTATACCTGCCCCGCACCCTGCTCCCTACTGCAGCCTGCCCCCTCCCCCCCTTACTTTCTGCTCCAGCCATGACCTGGCTGGTCTGAAAAAGGTGGCTAGAGCACAGCATACTCTTCCTTTCTGGCTAGGGACAGAAATTATACATAAACCAGTTTAAGTGATCAGAAACTGGCTTAAATCTGTAGCAGAACAGAAGTTCAGTGCACATAAGCCAGTTTAAAAATGGCCGAAATTGATTTAAGATAAACCTGGTTGAATGCAGTATCAGACTTAACTGATTTGGGTCAACCAAGTTAATGGAACTTCTGTGCCAGATGCTTTCCTGGTTTAAGTAAAAACAGAGTCCCCTAGCATGCTCTGCAGTCCTGGGCTGGGCTGGCCCCACTTCTCTGCTCTGTAGCCGGGGGTGACAGTGTGGCCAGATGCCAGCCAGCATGGCCCCTTGAGGTAAAGGGAGCAGTGAAAGGGTTTATTTCCCTCCTCGCTCTCCCATCAGGGGACCACAGCTGAGGTCTCACTGGCCAGGGTGTAGCTGCCCATCAGGCATACGTCCCCCTCCTCACTCCAGTGGCAGGAACAGGGGCATGGCCAGTGCCAGCCACTCTGGCATCACCATCCACCTGCCTCACCCACAGTTGTGGGGCTGGGGCTGTGGGGCTGAGCTGAGCTGACCAGCAGGCACTGCTGAGGGTGGCCACACAGGGGCTGGCCCAGGCTGGGCCATGGGAACTGGGACCTGGGCTCAGGCTGGGGAGCATGAGTGGCTGGCTGAGCAGCAGGCTGCCACCACATGGCTCTGGGTGAGTGGGTGGAAGCTTTATCCTGGTGGCTTCTGCCCAGTACGTGGAGCTCTGGCTCCAACTGCTTTCCACCCGCCCCGACAGCACGGGAAGGCAGAGTGGGCAGAAGGCAGCCAAAGCTCCAAGTAGTGGGCAGAAGCCACCAGGATAAAGCTTCCATCCATGCACTGCATGGTGGGGCAGGTACAGGAACCACAGGTGGTGGTGAGGGAAGCAGAACAGCCCTGCCAAGCTCAGCCTGCATGCAGATTCCCCTCACATCCAGCAGCTACTCCCCCTCATGCTCTCATTCCCATTCCTGCCATGCCACTCTAGGTGGTGAGGTGGGAGCAGGGTAGCTTCAGCCAGGCAGTTTCTGCTTAGAGCAGGGCTAAAGCTCAGGGACAGGAGTAGGAGTGGGAGGGGGAGTAGCTGCTGGAGATGAAGGGAAGCTGTGTACAGGTTCATTTGACAGGGATATTCTGTTCCCCACACCTCCAGCTGTGGTTCCTGGTCCTACCCTGCTACCAGCACCACTCTGCATGGATGGAAACTTTAGCCCGGCATCTTTTGCCCAGTATCTGGAGCTCTAGCTCCAGTGCTAGCTACCTTCCACTTCCTCTGCCCGCTTGGTGCAATGAGCAGCCCCTGCAGCAGGGACAAATGTAAAGAGCCAGAGCTCTATTCACTAGGCAGAAGCCACTGGGCTAAAGCTTCCATCTGCTTACCCAGAGCTGCATGTTGGTGGCAGCGGGAGTTGAAGGCAAGAAAGGCAGAAGATCCTTGATGGTCCTGGCCAGTGCACAGCCTGTGGTGTGGATGCAGCCAGCGGGTGCTGCACAGGAGAGAAATGCGGTGGGGGCTGCAAGCCCCTGTGGTGGGTGCATGCTGGGCTGTGTGCCTGCCAGTGCCTCTGAGACAGTCCATGCAGCCCACTGCTCAGCCAGCCACCACCCATATCCCCCAACCTGGCCCCTGCACCCCAGCCTGGGTTGGCCCCTGTGCATTTGCCCTCAGCAGTGCCTGCAGGACAGCCTGAATCAGCCCTGGAACCTCAGCCCCAGGCGGATGGCAGGGCCATGCTGGCTGGCTCTATCCAGGCCTCCCCCCTCCACCATACAAGTAGAGAGCGGGGAGAAAGCTTAATCCCTTTACGTCAGTCCTTGTGCACAACAGGGAATGGGGTTTTTAGTTTATTAATGAATGATTAGTAATTGATCTAGACACACTAATTTTTTTCCTTGACATGCTCTGCATGTTTTTATAGTAGAAATAAACCTGGAAGGAGTTGCACATGCTAATCCCACAAAGATAACAAAGCTGCCCAATATAAATAGTACAGATGTGTGAAACAGCATTGTTCTGCTTCAACTTCTGTTTTGACATTTCGATGGAACAGTATTTTGTTTCAAGTTTTGTTTCATTTCAAAAATCACTGTTCCATTTTGTTTTGTAGAAAATGTTTTGGTGTTTTGATGCTCTTTTGTCCATAGGGTACAATGAGGAATCATAAAAGGTGACAGGCAGGCAGATTGGGGACTCACCTGCACCCCCAGGGGGGCTGTGGGAGCTTTGCCAGAGTCCTCCCAGGGGTGCATGCCACCGATCTGCCTGCCAGATGACAGATGATGACAACATGCACCCCCGGGAGGACTCCAGCACAGCCCCTGCAGCCCTCCCACGGGTGCCGATGGGTGTCCAATCTGTGCGTGGCAACAGTGATCGTCCCAGTGTTGGGTGTGGGGTGCACCCAGCACCGATCCACCATCTGGCAGGCAGATCAGGGGCATGCACCCCCAGAGGGGGTGGGTGAACATAGATAAGAATGAGCTTAATTTCTTAGGCCATTGCTTTTTTTTTTTTCTTGTATTGTTGCTTTTTCAACTAAGTCTTAAGCCTCTGCAAAGTGGAAAAAGGAGGCTGGAAGAAGAGATGATTTGAGGGTGCAGTTAATTATAATATATCTGAGTCCCTTCCAGCTCTAAACTTCTGTGAATCTGTGTGTGACAGTCTACATGCTGAATGGAAAATGATGGAGACAGACGTAACTGTTAAGTAGGAAGGATTCTATAAAATGGTGCCTCTGTGGGTAGAGTCAGGGGAAGGCAATAGGTGGGTATTTGGAAGAGGTGGGGGGTGTCATTCTCTTGCTCTCCCATATAGGTTTGGCATACCTAAGGGAGGAGGTTGATCCTGAAGTCTTTGTGTGTTTACCTCTGACTACAAGCAATGCTTGGTTGTACACCAGGGAAATGATGAAGAGCTAGTAGTCTCACACAAGTGATGGGGGCAGTCTAATGGATTCCAGATGAGAACAGAGCTCAGCTATCAAGTGGGAGCAGGCCAAGCATCACCAGCTCATCCAAAGTGTAATATATCAGAATGGAGAAAATCCTTGTTAAAAGCCACGTGTTTTCTCTTCAGAAAAATGTTTTCAAAAATACTTATAATTCAATGCAATCTGTAACACTGGAAAGACAAAAAAAAAAACTGCTTGTCAAAAATACCTGCAAAGGACAAGTATCTTAAGAAAGAAAAGGAAGAAGCATAAACCAAGAAACAAGTACACACCACATATAACATCCATGACAAAGATGCTTTATAGAAAGGATGAGGCAAAAATACACTCAGGACAAGGATCCCCTTGTAAACACATTCAACTAAAAGACTGCTCACATAGAGGTACATGCATGTGTGTAGGGAAATAGGAGAGGGTGAGGGGGAACGAGAAAGAGAAAGAAAATATCTAGCTATCAAATACATAACCTTTTGGACATTTATTTTCACCTTGCAACTATACATCCTTCTCATTTGTCTTTTACCTTTCCTGCACTGTCCTTTCCCCCAATAATAAATCTTATCGTCCTGCCCTGCATTGCTTTTAGTATTCTGACATTTCACTTTTCTCTCACCAGTGTATTTGTTCTCTTCCCTGCATCTACTGTCTGTCCTTGTTCCCACCAATTTATTTTTTCTCAATCCCACTATTTGAACCTCACCTCTTAACCTCTGTATTCTACTGCCTGATGATTCCATTATATCAACCCATGCGCTCTTGAAAGTTCTCAGTTACGTTATTCAGACCTGAAGTCTAGATAGTACAGTGTACACAGCTTAGTTTCCCTTGGATATGTGTGTGTGTGTTTTGTGGGGGTGTTTTGTTTGGGCTTTTTTTGTTTTTGCTTTTTATGATTACCCCACATATCTCTCGATTGGTTATAATGTCAGTCTGCCTGCCTGCCTGCCTTCCAGATCTTCAATTTAATAAATGAATTTCCCTCTTAAGGAGAACTGTTGCAATGCAATCTAAGCCCCAAACATCAAGGATAAAAATAATAGTAATAAAATAAATGTTATTTTGTTCAGAGTTGAAATACCTATATAGTTATATATAATTAAGTAATTTTCAAACCATAGATCCTTGACACAATAAAGTTATAGCTGTAGATCTCCAGTTATATTGGTACACACACCTTTTTCTATTGGTGCATTAAATACTTGGCAGAATATGCATCATAATATCTAGTAGGTCACTCACGAGACTGCTGTCAGAGATTCAGCTAATGGATCTGCAGAAGTTTTAAGTCTTTTAAGTCCAAACTGGATATAAAGACTACCGTTTGGTCATAGGGTAAAGACACCTGGGACTGATGATCCAACTTTCTGCAGAGCCTAGTCCCAGACACTTATCACAACTTCAAACCGCTTTTTCTAGCAGCCACCAAAGGTACAAACCATCTGGTTTATTGCTGAAGTCTTCAGAATGTATGTCGTAGGTGTTAATAAACAGACATCAGATATAGAAAAAAATATGCACAAAGCTAATAAAGACACCATTATTTTTTGTATAAAGCATAAAAGGCACAAGTGTGTGCATATTTTGAAAAACAAATGTGCTAAACACTGTGTTCCTTACAGTAGTTAGCCTTTCTGCTGGAAAGACAAGTAGTTAGCCTTTCTGCCGTGCTCAGCAAGACCTTATTTTTCTGAGCTTTATTGGGTCTTGGTGCAGATTGCTCCCCCTTAGCTTAAGCTGCTGAAGAGGACAAAAAGGGGCAAATACATGTCTACTGTCCTTGTACACCCATCAGCTTCCAACAGGTAATAAGGTATGAGGTATTCTTGTTAATAAAGCAGCATTCCTTCCACTGGCAACCTAATTCTGTGTAGAAGCTATACTGAACCCCTTTTAAAATTTCAGTTGTAGATGGAAGGCAAAAAGTAGAAAGAAGCTGAATACCAGATTTGAGGTTTGCAGCCTGAAAGAGTTCATAAGTTCAAACAGAATCCAAAAGCAAGGACATATTTCCCCAGTCATCCCAACAATCCCTCTGTTGTCATCATCTTCTACACCAAGGCAAGGGTGGTGCCTGCATATTAAGAAACCGTAGCTGAAAATACATGAAAAACCATTCTTCACATGCGGGATGAAAGTAACTCTTATTGAAAGAGTGACAGGAAGCCTACATTTTTCATAACTCCCATGAACAAAATTGGGAGGAAAATGCACAAAAAGGAATATTAAGATTAAAGCAATGATTGAATCTGAATAACAAAGAGAAAATTAAAGAAGGGATAAGAGAATCATTACCAGTTTTAAATGAATGGCTTGCTAATAATTCAAAACTTCTACCCTGGTTCTTTAGAATTTTGGAATTCCTTAACTGCTCCCTACTCTTTCAAAAGATAACTCCCAAGTGAAAAGAAAATTGAGCCTTTTCATTGTGTGCATGCAATAGCACATTTTAATAAATAATTCCTTCTTTAAAAGAAGAAATAAAAGTCAATTTCATCCTAGTTTAAAGTAATGCATACCTATAACCCTAAAATAAAAGCAACAAAGGGTGCTCCTAGACTTAATCTTCCCAAAGGAGTCACAAAGTCAGAGTAAATCATATGGCCAAGCTGGGCACTAATATAATAGAGTTTATAATGGCAGCTCTTCTGAATGAAACCAAACAGAGTCAGGGGGAAAAAAAAAAAATCTGTGTTATTTTTATTTGATTGTTTTGTTTTTAGAAACCACTACATTGTTCCAGTGGAGCCGTGAACAAAATATTGGTACATATCAATCCACCCATCCTACTACAGACCATATAAGAATTTTTGACCAGAAAATAGGAATGATTCTCTTAAAAATGGGATGGGATGCTTGGAGTACTGTAAATGAAGCAGGATTACAATATGCAACAGAGCTGTTCAGAAACTTCAGTGGCATCATCCCCTATTGAGGTATGCAGTTCTAAGAAAATGTTTTGCAAAGCAGTTTTGTGCACTCACTTGCTCTCACTCTCCCTCAAAAAAGAAAACTGTAAGAAATAGGTAAGTTCTGGTGATATTCAAAAGCCCAGCTTTTTAATTTTGAAATGACATTTTAATGGCATCTACTGTAATCACATTATACAATATGTATTATGTGTTATCAATTCAGCCCCAACATCTTGTCTTCAGTTTTAGTCACTCTTAGTCCTGCCCTCCCAGCTTGCCATCTGCTCAGTGTGTGTGTCTACATATGACACTACATCGCCATAGCAATACACTATGGAGACATAATGTTGGTGGGCACAAACCGTGATGCCAACACTACACTGCCATAGCAACAAGCTACCTCGCTATAGCATGTCACTACAGTGATGTAGCTGCTAAAAATAGATGTGCGCCGCCTGGATAGCTGTTACTGCGCCATCATTTAGTACATTCTAAAGCAAGTATTAAATGATGGCACAGTAACAACTGGACCACGGGGGAGAGGTGTAGCTTCATCTTCATCCAGTCCCCAACTCATTCCAGGTAAGGATGAAGACTGCATACCCTGGGTTGGAATAATGGAAGAGAGGGGCTCTGGACATCAGGGAACTGAGGTACAGAGAATGAGACCTCAAAATTGTGAACATCTGGCTTTTTACCTTGAGACATACAAGGTCTGAGCTTTCAGTTTGCTTAGCAACCTATGGGACTTTGTCTGAAGCATGGCTTGCACTCACTACTTACTGCTCTAAGTGCTCAGTACTTCTGTAGTTCAGAACCCTGGGTCCCTTGTTGGAATCCTTAAACTGAAGAAAACCTGGTTTAAGTGATAATAATGCATTGTGCCACTCAGAAACTCTGTTGCAGAGGCAAGGGGAAATCCAGTTCTCTGGAGTGGCATTCAATTGTGTTAAATACAAGGCCCTCATTTTCCTTGTAGTAATTCCCTGCATTATTCTGTGCATCCCTTTAAACTTCCCTAGATGAGGCAGAGACCTGACATACAAAAGCTTATTTCAATATCCAGAGCACTGCTCACTGAATGAGGATGGGAAACTGCAGAACATAATTAAAAACGAGTATATCAAAATATATATAAGATTTTAACCTAAATGCCATTCAGTTTGTTTTTAAAAACAACTCCCTAAGAAATTAAATCACCAAATAATCTAATGTGTAGTCATAGTGGCCCTGCAGAAATTAGACTTTAGATCCATAGAAGAGACCTCTAAAAATGAACAATAGGATAACTCTTAACAGTAGTAGTAAGTTAATTTCTCTCTGTGGATGAGTCACTAGAAGTTAGAAACACACATTACTACTGATTTTTACAGTTATTTACAGACAAAAGAAAATGTAGAGATGAGAGACTACTGAATCCAGTTCCTGTTTCTTCAAGGGACCATAGGGACATGCTGTAATCTGTTTAAACTAGCCAGCTCACATACCAGTAGCAATCTACCCATGATACAGCAGACCTCAGCATAGGCTAATTCACTGAGAAGAAGAATAAACAAGCCTATGCTGATCTCTGTGATAAGGCAAGTAGATTGCCACTAGTAGACTGACAAAGCAAATAGACTGCTTGCTTGGCTATTTCTACACTTCACTGCATACTCCAGTATATACATACCCCAAATTTGTTTTCTGTTGATACCTACCTTGCAATGGATGTTTGCAGCTTCTTATTCCTACAGGACTTTCAAATCACTAGGCAGCCAAGGACAGAAACAGTGACGTCTGTAAAATGTCCTGTTCTTATGAGTAATTCATATCCCTAACCACCACACACAAAAAACCAAGAACCTAGCGGACCAAAATAAGGAAATCAATTCAATGTACAAATTATGTCACTATGTTAATTCAGATGAAGCCTTATCTATATCTACTTAACTCTTAAATATCGAGGCAGTATTCTAGGTACTTAATTAAATAGCAGTCTGGAAAATATTTGGGTTAAATTATCATATTATTACACTTAAGATATTATTCTGTTGTTTTGCTAAGAACTTAAAATGACATTCAAAAGAACTTCTAAAACTTTTAAATGTCTAAATATTTCTCTCTCCAAATGGTGTGTAATACAAGCAATTATGCAATATTAACACTGAAATTTAATTCTCAATCCGTATATCATGGTATGAAAAATATTTTTCTTTGCATTTTCAGTGACGTGATTAAACATTCCAGTCAATAGGAATATTCTAAAGACCATAAGATAATTCTGAAAGTTGTGAACCTTTCTGCTATGCTTTCTAGATACTTCCAGGCCTTCGCTATAAATGAACTGAGGAATTAATGACTTTTTACTAAATTACATTTCTGCAGGTTAATTTAGTATATCTGGACCACCTGTTTGCAATGCATCTTTCTTAATAAAAGAAAAAAAGTACTCTGCAGTATCTTATACCAACATAAAATATAGAACAAAATTTTGCTGCTGGCTAGATAACCTTTTAAAGTCAGTGAAATTTCTGACTATAAGAAAGAGTTGGATATGGACAAGAATGGCCAGCAGGTACGACGATTCACAGACCAATATTGATAGCATTTAACAAGTCCAACGTCATAACTGCTCATAATGTTGCTGGACTTCTTTCCTTGTCTAAAGATATATTTAATATAAACCAGATTAATTTAAAAACATGGCTGAGCCTGTAAATCATGTGCATGTGTTACTTTGTGATAATTACTTTTGACCTAATCTATTGTAAAAGATCTTGGTGTATTTATCATAGTATCATAGTTGGTAGGGTTGGAAGGGACCTGAGCAGATCATCAAGTCTGACCCCCTGCCATTGCAGGAAAGAGTACTGGGGTCAAACGACCCTGGCAAGGTGATCATCCAGCCTCCTTTTAAAGACCCCCAGAGTAGGCGCCAGCACCATTTCTCTTGGAAGTTGGTTACAGATCCTAGCCACCCTGACAGTGAAGTAGCGCCTCCTGATGTCTAGTCTGAATTTACCCTCTGCCAGCTTGTGACCATTATTTCTAGTCACTCCTGGTAGTGCTCAGGGGAGCAGGGACTCCCCCAGTGCCTGCTGGTCCCCCCGGACTAGTTTGTAAATGGCCACTAGATCCTTCTCTTGTGGAGGCTGAACAGGTTCAGGTCCCGTAGCCTCTCCTCATAGGGCTTGCCCTGCTGACTCCTGATCATGTGAGTGGCCCTTCTCTGGACCTTCTCCATATTGTTCACATCCCTCCTGAAGTGCAGTGCCCAGAACTGGACGCAGTGCTCCAACTGCAGCCTGACCAGTGGTGCATAGAGGGGGAGGATCACCTCCTTGGAACTGCTCGAGATGCATCTGTGGATGCATGAC
Organism: Crocodylus siamensis; assembly: GCF_052110815.1. Lineage (NCBI taxonomy): Eukaryota > Metazoa > Chordata > Crocodylia > Crocodylidae > Crocodylus > Crocodylus siamensis. The sequence continues at coordinate 85,241,910 of NC_143396.1, read as the reverse complement.
AGGGTGCGGTTGGCCTTCCTGACTGCGTCCCCACACTGCTGGCCCATGTTCATCTTGGCATCAATGATGACTGCAAGATCCTTTTCTGCCTCTGTACTGACAAGAAGGGAGTTCCCCAGCCTGCAGGTATGGTGCTGGTTGTTCCTCCCCAGGTACATCACCTTGCAGTCGTCAACGTTGAATCCCATCCTATTCTCATCCACCCACCCCTGTAACCTTTCCAGGTCTGATTGCAGCCTATTCCTCCCTTCTACTGTGTCCAGTACTCCCCACATCTTGGTGTCATTATCTAACCAGAAAAGTGATTTTATGCAAAAATCAATTCCAGTGCATGTTTGTTGTGTTTTCACATGGCTAGTTTGAGCAAAAACATTTTATTTAAATGGTAAGAGTTTAGCATAAACATTTCCAAGCAATTTTACTCGTATAGATCCAAATTTAATGCCTCTTATGTTTACTGCAAATACAGATGCTGAACATCAATATTGCATACTTGCAGTTACCACAGATGAAACATTTAAAATGCAGCACTTCAATCTACAAGGTATTTCTGGAACTAATCAATAATGAAATGGGAATTTTAAGAGAAGAGTTGACAACACCTCTAACTCACAGTTTAATTCATGATGGTTTAGTTTTAAAAACTATAATAATTTCCCCATTTTATTTACTATGTAGCTTGATTTGCCATTTAAATCTCAATACTCCTTTCCCAGAACCACAACAGAATGTCTAAATATTTAGAACCATTGGAATTATCAAGATTTTTAGAATAATGAGACTTTGTAAAAACCATTTTCTCTTGTAGCTCTGTCAAGCAAGGAAAAACAATGCATATAATATAGTTGTCCAGTATTAAATCATCTCATTTACAGACAGGCTAAAGATGGGCCGAAAATGGAATCTCAGTATTTCTGGTGCAACAAAAGGTAGAGAGTGGTGACGCAGAAGTGACACTACAGTTCTCCATGAACTGGAAAGTGTGGCTGAGCAGCAACTCTCTGCAAGAGTCTGAACGGTAGAAGCCAACTGAGTAGGAGCAGCAGTCCTATCTGACCATGGGGTAAAAATCTTTCCTGACCCCAAATACAGTGGCTGGTCTGAACCTGAGCAGAGGCTCAAGACTATCTAGCCAACAACCTCCAGCTTTAAGACCCAGTAGGAGCACTGGCATACCCCAGGGAAAATTCCCAGGCTTGGCTGCAGCCAACCCCTAATGCCTCTGAAGAAAGTTTAAAACACCTTGGCATATGTAGCAGAAAGGGGGAAGGGGGCAACTAGCAATGCCCTGAAGCCTGGGAAATACCAGTAGTAGAACATAGGCATCACTATGCCTATATCATCTCCAACCAATGACTGTCTAACCTCTTCTTGAACACCTCCCGAGTGATGGAGAGTCCACAACTTTCCTAGGTAGTCTATTCCACTGCCTCATTAGAAATGTTTTCCTAATATTCAGTCTAAATCTATTTTGCTCCAACTTCAAGCCGTGAGGTCACACCTACTCTCTGCAGCAAGAAAGAAAGGCTGCTTTCTCGCTTATTTATGGTAGTCCTTCAAGTATTTGAACTACTATCATGTTCCCTCTTAAATATCTTTTCTGTAAGCTAAACATGCCTAGCTCCTTCAGCCTCTCTTCTTAAGATTTGCTTTCCAAGCCCTTTTTCATCTCTGTTGCCAACCTCTGGACCCTCTCTAACTTCTCCACATCTTTTTTAAAATATGAAACCTAGAACTGCACACAGTACTCCAGATGAGGCCTAACCATTGCCAAGCACAGAGGCACTATCACTTTTTGCATCTTGCACCTAATGCTTCTACTGATGCATCCCAAACCACGTTGTGTTTTGTGAAGCTGTATCACACTGAAGACTTGTACTGAGTGCGTGATCTACCAAGACTCCCAAATCCTTCTCCATGGTGCTTCATCCAGCCAGGTATCATCCATTTTGTATTTTTATTTCTAATTATTCTTCCTGAGATACAGCATCTTGCACTGAAATTCACCCTGTTAGCTCCAGTCAGCTTTTTTCCCAATCCATCAAGATCCTTCTGAGTTCTGCTTCCATCCTCCAATGTGTTCACAATCATTCTGTTTTGTAAGCGATTTTTTTTGTGAGTTTTTTGAGCTCAGTGACTTCTGAGTTCAATGGAGGAAATTAAGAAAATACAACCATGGCCTTACCTTAAAGTCAAGGGAATTTGAGCTATGCTTAAAGTTAAGCATGTAATTAAGCACTCTCCATAATCAGGCTATAGCTGTAAATCTTTGGAGAATGAGACCCCACCTACATGAATATTTCTAAATCTGTAGAGAAAATATGTATTAAGCAGATTTTTTTTTATTTTGGCATGGATCTGCTGTTATGACATTAGGTTAAATTTATAAAAGAATTAATGTGCAATTATTTCCATTTAGAGAACTATCATAGATGATACATGATAGTTTTACAGCTACTTCAAAATTCTAGCAAAAAATTATCAGGATCTGGAGACGGTATTGTTTGTTTGATTCCCCCCCCCCCGCCTTCACTTAATTACATCAGGTAGGAATATCTTTATTCCTAAAAATAACAATACAGACCTTGAATCCAGATAGACAGCCTTAGGTGGCTTTAAAGCTTAAGATTTGAGTCAAACATTCCTGCTATCAGGAATCCCCACAGTGCTGCATTTCTACTCCCCATTATCCCCTACATCCATGGGAATTTCCCCAGTGTCTCTTCCATTCTAGACTGACTATTTCTTAAATCTGAATATTTAGGAACTCTCCACTCCATGAATAAATTTCTTCTCCTCTCCTATATTGTTTCGTATATATACCATTCTCTTTCTAAATGTTGTATAATACAATATTGCAATATTTACTATAGTTATTTAGCCTTTATTTGAAACTTTAAAACCTGTGCATGATGCCATCCACCTTTCAAGGAATTTTCCAAATAAATTAATGACTATTTTAGTTCTTCAGCATTTGGTAGTCTAAGCGTATGTAATGCAGCCCCTACCCCATCACTGAAGGAGAGAGCGAGCCAGGGAGCAGCTGGCCTGCTCCAGCCCCCTGGAAGGACTAACGGTGGCAGAAGACCTTTTAATAAAATGGTTGCCCACCCTATGCGTGGCCAATGACATGCCTGGGGCAAAAGTAGTGGGTCAGGTGAACTTAAAAGGGAGCTAGATATTTTATAAAATCAGGCTGAAACCTCAGGACAGAAGGGTTAAGAAGGAGGGACTCTACTATGTGGGGAGCTGGAAGGAAGCCCCTGCATCATTAGGCAGCTGACCTAACTAATTTGGTCTTATGTTGTAACTCATTACCATAGCAGGAAGTAGACTCTGAGTTGGGGAGAAACCTTTTATTTGGGAGTGGAGGGTCTTTTCTTTGAACCAGAGGACCATATTCTGGCAGTAGGGGAGGGAAGACAACAAAGAAGGGTGCCAGCAGCAGCTTAGGTCCTAAACCTTTTCAAAGACATAGAGGGGCAAGCAGCATGTGTGAGCAAAGACTAGGTGGGTCAAGGTCCAGTCATGGGTCCTGAGAAGCCTGGAGGCCACAAGCAGCACTTGTGGGAGCGCTGCTATCAGCTGAAGGGCTGTAGCACAAGCCTAGAGCCTGTGAGGGGCGAGGCTGGGGCCGAGGAGGCCCAAAGCCCATGAAGGCAAGGTTGGACCTGGGGCATAGGAGCCTATGGTCCTGGGACAGTGGACCTCAAGCACTTGAGGTCAAGGGGCTTCTGCCCGGACTAGGTTCTAGGACCTGAAGCAAACCCCGCCTTGGCCTCTAAGGGTAGCTCCCCAGTCCAACTGTAACATCACAGCATAGCAGGAAAGACAACAGTGTGGGACCCTGAGAGGGCAGAGGGGGTGAGCAAGGCAGAATTCAGACGGCCACTAGTGGATTAGTTGGCTGCCTTGGGGCATGGCTTGCTATAGTGCATGATAACTTGCCAGCGGTTCCTTATGCCTATACCCTGGAACTGAGCACAGAACAACTGACGTTTTCTGTGAGGTTTTGAAATTAATTTGAAAAACCTTTGGATTTACATACTTTGGATAAATCAAAATGCAATGTATAATACAATGTGCAGAAAGGATATGACTGACCTTGGATTATCCAAGAATTCTGAGTGGTGAAAGTTTGGATAAGAGAATTGTCTGTGTATATATGCAGTTTAGTAAAACATGCTCCCCTTCTGCTCCTCTCTCTCACAGATTTGCAATGCACAGATCCATATATAATTAAATATTTCTTTTAAAGCAGTCAGAGAACCAGTAATGTTTAGGAGTGATCAGCATAACAGTGTTAAAAAAACAAACAAACAGGAACTGAAACCATAAAAATATCTAAAGCAGACAAGAATACTTGGTACTCTCACTTCTCAATACACACAGAGTGTGTAATACAAAAACACACTGTGCTATATATTAGAGTTAATGCTGAATAAAAACGACTCCTCCTCAGTCATTCCCTAAGCTAAGCAGAGAAATATATAGTAGGATTAACCCCAGAATTTTTTTGACATTTTAATCAATGACTACAGTAGAGACCACAATAGCTTTGTGCAAACAAAAAAATCTGACGTCCATCATCATGCAAACATTGGGGTGATAGAGATCCATGTGCGATAAAATACCTTATAAATGTTATGTATGCCCACTTTAAAACATATTGGAAAAACCTTTCACTAGAGAGACCTACTGTTCAAGGCTTCATAATAGTTCCTAGGGCTTGGTTCAGTAAAAACTGCATTTAGATTTCACACCACATAGCATTGCAGAAAATGATTTTTTTATTCTTAGTTGAGACTTTCCCAGTGTATGAATGAGTCAGAATGGCTGTCATAACGAAATCTTCTTAAACACTGTATGTTCCAAAATAGAGCACACAGTCAAATATGTTTATCTGCAGTCATCATTAATATACATTAATTAACATTTTAAAAAGGTGGAAGAGATCTTTCTTTAAGACCTTTTTCTGAAAGAAGATACTTTGTAGGAGAGTTCAGAAAATAACTCATAATTTATAGTTTGTCACTTACCAGATTAAAGTAAATTCTTAACCAATTGATAAATGTACTCATTTTTTAAAACTTAAATCTAAATCTGTAATGCTGCCAGTGAAATGAAGTCTGTGCATGACAAAAGTATTAAGATGAGCCTTTTATTTTATTCTAATTCTATTTTATTTTATTCTTTTGTAATGGGATGTTGAAATATTGCAGGCACACTTGCACAATATAATTTGATTAGTATATTGAACTAATGTAAATAAACCTCAAACTGTGAATTCTGACCCCTCCAATATTTCCAGCTTTGCATTTCCAAAATGAACTGAACTTTGAAAACCCCTTTGTCCCTAAAAGAAAGAAAGAAAGGAGTCAGGTTCAACCAGGGTAATCCAAACTAGTTCAGGAAGCACTGAGACAGGCTCAAGTACTGGGATGGATCCATTCTTCCATATGCAACTGCAGGAAAAGCAGCCTGTCTTTTCCTAAACCACACATTTTCATTCCCTTCTCTGGGGACCTGTTAAAAATATTATTAAAGGAGCAGCTGACATGTACAGGATCTGGAATCAGTTCCTTAGATTAATCCTCTTATCTAGTGGCATTTCACTAGGGCAGGAGTGACTAACCTGTGGCATGTACATCACAAATGGTATGTAGCTGACCAGGGATGGGGACAAGCAACACAATGGTAGATAGGACACAGAGCATTAAGTAAAGCAGCTGACTGGGAAGAGGAAGGGGATGGGAGTGTATGGGGCTAAGGTGTGACATTCCTTCCAAAAAAGTTGCCCCCCCTTGACAAGGGCATAAGAACACAGGAACCACAAATCCAACATTATGATGCTTCCCCTATATGCAGATTGGGTCTGAGGAGGAGCCATGAAACAAAGAAAGAGAAATAATAGTTATTAAAAAAAGAAAAACAGATAGTCTTTGGAGCAGAAGGGAAACTCAGAAGAGAAAAAGGGAGAAAACAGATAGGAAAAACAGAATATCTTCTGCTGGCTTTAGAAAACAGGACCAATTGCGGCCAGCGTTCTTGAGGAATTTTGCATTGGAGAGTCATTGGTTTATTTAAAACAAACAAACAACTCCCCTCCAACCTCCGCCCCTCCAAAAAAACCAAAACAAACAAACAATAAAAATAAAACATAAAATTACCATAGAAAGAGGGACCATAGGGAAGAGGGACCCCAGCTCCTTTCACTCCCTCTGCTATAACAATTAGGCTACAAAATTAGGCTGGTCTTCCTTGCTGCCCTTCAGCCTTCTTGACTGCTCAGTGACCCATCTTCAGCAGAAGAGGAAACAAGTGCCTCATCTGGAGTTGATGGACAGTGAATTCTCATTGATCACTCCCATCTATCTCCTGCTGGTTCTCAGAAGCCCTGAGCCCTGCTAGAAGACACTGAGATAGCACTGCTGCTGAAGGGACTTCTATCTATATTCTTCCATGTAAGAGGGTTATGAAGGTCTTTTCCAATCATGAATCTAAAAAGGCGTAACTGGGGTCATTTAAACTAAATAGTACTTTTAGGCCACTGGGAACCAAGCAAATTATTATATCTTCACAAATTATAAAATAAAATATTAATCATAATAAAAGGGAAAACACTGTAATAACCTTTAAATTATTTTTTAGACTGTTGTACTAATATACACTTTTCTATTTTTCTCGTTTTGAATCCAAGTGTAATATGCTAACTTTATAGTTTGTTTGCACTCTATATATTCACATACATTCTCTTTAAAGAAGTCTACACTACGCCTATTTCCAAAATTAATTTTATTTTATTTTATTTCTTTCTATTTTCTCCATTGGCCAGCAGCACTCTCTTCTCAGGAACAGAAACTTTGATGTTGGCAAGAAGTGAGTTGCAAGAAATGACTTGGAATAACAAAGCATATTATGGGATTGTAATACTAAAGGGAAAAAAAGAAATACTAAAGGGTCAAAAGGTATGGATGAATAGCATAGTAATACCCCAGAATGTGCTTATTACTTTTTGCAAAGAAGTTTGTAATGGAATTTCCCAAAAGGTGCACCTTTTGCCATTGCACTTTTCCCTACGAACAGTAAAGTCTTGCTAAAAGGGCTTCCTCTTATATTGTTTCTCACAACTGAAGAATTTTTTTTGAACTGTTGATTTTTCTTGCATTGCATGCACTAGCTATTTAAAGACATTTAGCAAATCTATCAAACTTCCATAGCAGAAGAGGTCAAAAACTTAACATAACTGGAATTTTTACTATGCCCTGTTCTGTGCATCTTAGGCACTTCTAAAATTCCTGTCAGGGTACTAAGTGCTTCTCCCAAAACACCATCTTCAAACATATCATTGTGGATGCTGTCACCATCATAAATACTTAATAAAAATAAGTAGCCTAGACAGTACTGAAAGGGGGTTTTTTTAGTGTTTTTTTCCTGTCCACGATGAATTTTAATATTCTAATGATAAAACGAGTTTTTTTTACTTATTCATATAAATAGGCTCTCTATGCTATCCACTGCTCAGAGGCAATGAGAGATATGTATAAATACGTTAACAAACAATGGGAAAACCCCTTTCCTGATAGCACTTTTAGGTGAGGCAGAGTGTTCCTTTGCCTAATCCACTGAACTTTCACGGTCATTTTCATGCAGATAATAATGAGCAACAAAATTTCAAAGAATGTTGTCATCTACAGTAGACCCCCGTTTTACACCTATCTGACTTACCCATGTCTCATGTTTATGTGGATTAATATTAACACCCAAGCAGAAAAATACACCCCAAGATATGCCTTCCACAGACTGAGTTAAATGGAGTTATGCGCAGCTTGGGTTCCTAAGCAGGATTCTGGAGGCTCACTCAGCCTCAGTGTCGCCATTGTGGTAGCAGCATCTCCTCTTAACACTCTCAGTTAAGAGCTCTCTTAACCCCTTACACTTCTTTAAGTGGTTGATGTGTTCAAACCAATGCCTGCTACACAGAGCTTTATAGGGAGAAGCATCGCTATCTCGACTCGATCAACCGACTCTCAGCCCTCCACTTTTGGGGGAGAGCCCAAACAATATGTTTTTGTAACATAATAAAGTACTGGTTGAAAAAAGTTTTATTTTGGTACCTGTGGAGTCATAAATGTGAAGTCTAAGGAACACAACCCCTCACTTTTCTATTATTTCTTATGGGAAAATTCATCTCGAGTCGTGCAAATTTGACATACGCGAGGTTTCTCAGGAATGCAATATGTGTGTAAGTCGGGGTTCTACTGTTCCTTCAAAAGTGGGCCAGAAAAGGCAGTACAGAGCATCTATAGGCTTTCATCTTTGGTCTCAGCTTCACCTGCTTTGCATGGCTGAAGCTGGAATGAAGCTGCAAAATAACTCTGGAAAAGCAGTAAAGGATTCCTCAGACAGAAAGGGATACATTTGGAGCTTGAAAATGAGAATGAGAGAGCATGTTACCTTACCAAATTCTTGAATGATTAAAAAAATTACACCAGGAACTGAAACCAGCTGAGAGTTGTAAGCAAAGAAAATAACTTAGATGAATTTAAAACCACCTTCCCTTTCCCTCAACTCTTCACAGGTGTGCCAAGTATATATTTGCATGTGAAATCAAAACATCTAAACATCAAGTTTCATAAGTTTGAGAACTGAGTATTTGCCAGATACTGAGGCTGATGGGCCCAGTACAGGCATTACACTTTTACTGGTATAAATGATCTGAAACCAGTTTATACCCAGAACAGAAGTTCAGCCCACAAAACCAGTCTATAACCATAACAGAACAGAAGGTGAGCATACAGACTAGTTTAAAAATGGTGGAACCCTGTCTAAGATTTCCTCCCTCCACCAAAGGGTGGGAGTATGTTCTGTTCACTGCCAATCTAAACTACACCGCTTACAGAACTGCATAACTTTGATTGATTCTGCCTTAGGCTTGTTGAATGTCTGTACCTAGCCAAGAAGTTTCTATTGTACTTTATCTTTCTGAAGATTTTACAATGAAGATAAACAATTTAATCCATCAATACTGTTAAATTCCTCACTACAACTTTTTTTTGTAAAAAACCCCACAAAATTTACTTTTAAAGGGGAAGCATCAGCTGACTTTAGGATGGTGATGGGTAGTAAAGGAGAAAGTAGTCTCTTACGTATATAGGGCCCAGGTGGTTTAGCACCTTGAATTGCACCAAGAAAGCTATTGAGAGCAAATGTAGATACTGAATGACTGGAATTATATGTTCTTTGTGCCCCCAGAGACAACCCAAGCAGGGTGTGGGGCCGCGGGCAAATCAGCCTCTGCGGGACCCCACCCCTGGACGCAAAGAAGCTGGCAGCGGATTTGGCAGCAGCAGGGGGGAGGGTGCTGAGCAGTGTTACCAGAATTGCCCATCACTTTGGGGTGTGCTCATTTCTTAGGGATACATTTCTAGGGTCTTTGTAATCGCATGGTTTCTTTAGAAACAACAGATAGTTTGCAGCATCAGGGTTTTGGATTTTTACTTGTTGTGAACAGGCCTCAGCTTAGCATGACTTTTCCACATCTTACTATAGTCTATTAATGTGCTGCTTGTGTTACTTGTGTTTCTATACGGAGCTGTGTCTCTCCCTTCTTCAAGTCCTCACCCCCCAATGGAGCTATCTTGCAGGACTCAGTTTCAACGGGGCTGGGTTCCTCCAGTCACCAAATCAGTCATACACACAAACACACAGATTAATGTGACACGCTTGACCCAGCCAGGTTGATCAGCATGGACAGGCTGACACCCTCATATGCCAAGAATCAGTTCATTAAGATAACAATAAAATGCAGTCAGACACAAACATGCAGGTAAACAGCATACCTCTGAATCCAGCTGGGTGTCCAGCTGACACCCTCATGGGCCATCATTTAGCTCATTAGGGCAAGTCTGAGCCAAACTGGGTCAATCAGCCTGTACAAGCTGATCTCCTTATGTGTTTTAAACTCAGCACATCCCAATCTTTTGTCTTAACTGTCCTAGTAGTGGTAGCCTCTTGATGAGTAGACCCCACAGCATTTCTGGGCTTCACAGGGACCTTTAGCTTAGGTAAAAGAAGCGTTGCTACAGAGCAAGTGGGGAAGGAAAAGTAAAGAATGGAAAATACACTCAGTTACGACGTTTGATTACAAAAGTTATTTATTGCTAAATATATGAAATATATAATGGTACTAGTAGTAATAGACATGCAAAGGAAAACAAACACAAACAATTACAATACTACCCTGGTTTCACTAAGTATTTAGGGAAACTTAGCTCAAGCTTAACTAATACAGTTCAGGTTCAGAAATCTATGCCTAGAGAGAAAAGAGAGCAAGAGCTGGGTTCTCACCAGTCCAAGGCACTCATTTTCCAATGCTGACAGGTAAAGTTCTTAGCACAATCCTTGAAGGGAGATGATCTGTTTCTTCCAGCTTCTCAAGAATAAAGCAGGTGGTGTGAGAGAGAGAGTTCTCCTCTTGAAGCACACACATTGCTGCTTTTTTTACAGATTTTTATACCCTCAGTTCAGCTTCTTCCAAGCATTTTCAATAGTGTAAATCATTTGTTTTTTTCTCTTGACAAGGGGTTATCTGGTTTGGAACATTTAAAAAAAACTGATTGATAATCAGGAAAACATAAGGTTAGGGAGTAACCAGACACTTAGGAGCCAGCTTGAAATTCCTACGGATAGCAGATATACTGATGGGATATCACATGGTTTCTTTAGAAACAACAGATAGCTTGCAGCATCAGGGTTTTGGATTTTTACTTGTTGTGAAAAGGCCTCAGCTTAGCATGACTTTTCCATATCTTACTATAGTCTTTTAACAGACTTAAGGCAATTATTGGAGCATTCATAACCTTTGGGGGGGAATGACTTCCATCAATCATCCTGGGAAAAGTATGACAACACTTGTGGTCAGGGTTCCAATGGGCTGGATGCTGTGATGAACCCTTAACCATTGTTCAAATGTTACCCATACCCGCTCTGACTCGGTCTATTGCCTCAGCATTCCCTAACCTGGCAACCAAGTTTTAGCCAATGAAGTTTAAATAGGCCTCCCATAGTGGGACCAGGGAATGTACAGCCTGAGATGCCTATTAAACTTTACTTCTGCTTAGTTCTGGTGGGTGGGGAAATCCAGATTAGAACTGGTCTGATAAACGCTGAGCTGGGTGTGTGTAAATGTGGGTTGATTAGCATTTGGAGCACAGATTCCCCATCATGCAGTGTTCCCCTGCTTCTCTGATAGCAGAATTCACTGCGGTCTTTGCTTCGGGCTTTCTGTTCTCCATCTCCCATGTAAATGAATGGTCATCTGGTTCCATCTTGGATGCAAATGAGACGTAAGGCAGTTGCTCCCTTATCTGGAGGGCTTGGGGTATGTCTCCCACTGCATTTTAATCAGTTTTGTTTAGGTAGAGAATGGAAGGGGGGTGGGATTCTTTGTGAGTCTGACAGGCTGCATCCTGTGTCAGGGTTCCCCAAGAACACAGAGCTGAGAGGTAACGGGGTGGGGGGATTCCTTTGTAAATCCAGATTAGAATTGGTCTGATAAATGCTGAGCTGGGTGTGTGTAAATGAGGATTGATTAGCATTTGGAGCACAGATTCCCCATCATGTGGTGCTCCCCTGCTTCTCTGATCCCAGAATTCACTGAGGTCTTTGCTTCAGGCTTTCTGTTCCCACGTAACTGAGTTGTCATCTGGTTCCATCTCAGATGCAAATGAGACCAGGGGAGTTCTTCATTCTTGTCACCCTTATCTGGAGGGCTTAGGGTGCATCTCCTACTGCATCTTCATTGTCTTGCATAATCAGTTCTTGTTCAGGAGGTGGTGGGGGAATTCTTTGAGTCAGACAGGCTGCACCCTGTGCCAGGGTTCCCCAAGAACATGGAAATGAGAAGTAACAGCAGCTGGATGTGAAGCCAGTGGCAATGCGGAGTCATTGCGCTGCTCCACCTAGCTCCACAAGGCCTTCCAAAGCGTGGGGCCTGGGGTAGTTACCCTGATTGCCCTCCCCCAGGGATGGTCTTGAGTGCTCCACCCCTGCCCAAAGACAGGCCACCACACTCTGCACCAGCTACAGCTCTCTGGTATTTTTCAGCAGCAGCCCTGTGTAGAGCACATTTCAGTAATCTAGCCTTGAGGTTCCAAGGCATGGATAATGGTGGCCAAGAAAGAGCTTCTAGCCAGGTACAGAGGATCCCAGGGCACCCTAAGGCTTCTGAGCCTGAGGGACAATGGGAGGTTGAACACCAATGATAGGTGTCCAAGTCTCTCTCAAGTCAAGTGGCCTTGGTGGTGATTAGAACTAATTTCTGAGTTACTGGGCATGTCTACACAAGGTGCTTTAATTGAAATTAGTGCACATTACTATGTAGTAAGCATCACCATCTACATGTGCAGATGCTTATATGTGCATCTACATGTGCAATAACTTGCTCTACTAGCAAGTAAATTTGCTACCTGTAAATACAAGTAACTTGCTCTAATCACAAGTACGTTAGCTACCTGTAAGTAGCAAATGTACTCGTAATTAGTTACTGCACAGTACGGAATGTGTAGACAGCCTAATAGGAGCAAACTATCTCCTGGTTAGGTAGGTAGCAGTAAGTGGGAGATTGCTCCCTGCCCTTGGGAGCTGCTTACTGCTGGGGTGGGATCTGCCACTGGAGCTTGGGTGGGGGCAATGTCCCCCTGCCCCAGAAGCAGGGAGCTCCCAGTCCCTGCTCCCCAGTCATGGAGTGGAGGGTGGGAGCTTGGTCCCAACCCCAGCTCTGTGGTTGCAGGGCAGGACCTGAGAACAGGCTGGGAGCTCCCAGCCCCAGATCTGCAATCACAGAGCTGGGAACAAGCCTGTTTCCAGCTCCACAATTGTGGAGCTAGGATTGGGAGCTCCTGGCACAGGGAGAGTTCCCTGCCTAGCCTGGAGCTGGCTTGGACTTGCTCCTGACTGGGACAGTTCCCAGCCAGCACCAGTTTGTGTGGGGAAGTCTGTATGTGCAACCCAAATGTGGCTGGGGACTGTCACATTTAAGACAGTCCCCAACCAGCTCCAGGCTACACATGCAAATTTCCCTGAGCAGCCCAGGGCTGGCCAGGAACTTTCCTGGTCAGAGACAGGTCCCAGCCCTGTGCCCTGATTGGGAAATCAAGGAGCAGGGCTTGGAAAGAGCTGCAGGGGAGGGGCAGGTCTCAGTCCTCTGTCCTGATCCACTTGTGGGGAAGCTAGCAGTGAGCCCCCAGCTGGGGATACCCCACCCAGCCGGGGGCTTGCTGCTAGCTGCTCCACCAGTGGATCAGGGCAGGACCTGTCCCTCCCTTGCAGCTCTTTCTAAGCCCTCTGCCCCCAGTTGGATGGCTGGGGATGGGAGCTCCCTGAGGCTGGGGCAGGAGGCATTGTCCCCACCTGGGCTCCACCACTGGAACCCACCCCAGAAGCAGGCAGTTCCCAGGGGCAGAGAGCAATCTCCCAGCCCCACCAGGAGAAAGCTGTATCCTGGCCCTGTGCTCCCTGCCAGCCCTTGGGCTAGTGCCCAGGGGAAGCCTAGAGCTTCCTCTGGCTGCTGCAGGGAGATGGCACAGGGCCAAAGGGGGCAGGTGCAGACTGCTGCTAGGAGCAGCAAATCTGTTCCTGCATTCCCATATGTGTAGACACCTGCTTTAGCATTAGACACCAGCCTTCAGCATTAGCATGTACAGACGTGCCCACTGTCTTCCAGTCACTAGCAGTAAATAAAACCCCCAGACCATAAATAACCTTTCAAGATATTGGTATATGCCTTTATTCAGCTTAAAGTTACCCTTAGACATAGTTCTGTAGTAGTAATGGTAGCTCATTGTGAAAAACACTGGAATATTTTTTCTCTATTTTATATGGATTGCCCATTGGTTAGTTTTATAATTTATGATAAAGTTGTTTGCATTCATTGCATTGGTTCAGTTGTATTCAGAATTTTTTTACATTATTGAAGGTCTTTCTACTGCTGGCATAAAAGGAAGTGTCTGCTTATACAACTGCATCTGTTACATGATAACATAGAATAATTTATTACTCTTTGCTTCTAGTATGCCCTTAGAGTTGTAAGCCATTGTCAAGTCCACATGAGGTACATGCTAATTTTTATTTTAGAAACTACGTTAAGAGAAAACTATATTAACATAAAATAATTTGTTTTAGAAAATAAGAAAAAGCAAACAAAAACCATTATTTCTAGTAAATACAGCATTACCTTGAGAGCCTGGATAACATAATTCAAAATCAGAAAATCCTTGAAAAGTACAAAATTGTGTACGTTCTTCATTACAGAATCTGAAGCTTGTACTTAATTCTTCTACAATTTGGTTAATTCCACCATCTTAGAGTTTCATTGGCTCTTTTTGAGACAAAAACAATATATTTTTTGTTCATAAGGTAAAGAAATACCCATATAAAAACGTTTGAGTTTATATTAATGACAGGGAGATGAACATATACGCACAATTTAGTCAAGATTTTTATAGCTGAAGGTTAAAAACTGTGAGATAACCATTATTTGACTTTTTCTAAGCTACAGGCTGGCAATTGAGCAGTGAAAAACAATGTGTTATAAATCCCTTTGAAATCAGCAAAATAGAAGGATGAAAGGAAGATTTTGTTTATGTCATTATTCCATGCTTAGATTTTTAAAAATAAATCTATCTATATATATACACACACAAAGATAATAATAAGTAACACAACATTTTGAAAGGTTTAGTTATCTACCTTCAAAAATGGGGTAATACAAAAGGAAGTTCTGTCCACACAGCCTTTCTGCTGGACACCCATAGATCATCCATAGGCTTTCATCCTTGGTCTCATCTTTACCAGCTTTGCATATATGTTTTTCACCATTAATGCCACTGTACAAGGCACTGGAGTAACTTTACCTTAGCTGCAGTTAAGTGCAAAAGTGCACTTTTGGACACTGTTGTTCAAACCTGACAATACTTGTAGCCTCTCTCTGCACCTATTTATGGAGTGGAAAATGTATCTTACTACAGCAGAGTAAAGGCTCTTGGTTCCTCTTAGCAAATCAAAACTTGCAAAACAATTTGACTTATTTGTATAAATATATTAGGGGACAAGTGCTGGGTAAGGAGAAAAGCTATGTAAGCTAACGTTAGCATAAGAACAAATAGAAATAAAACAGATGGGAAAACATTTGTGGGGAAAATTCATAAGTATGTTTCCAACCACTTAGGAATTTAGATTTGAGAGTACCTTTCCAAATAGGAGAAATGAGAACTAAAAATTACTTCCCTTTATGATAGAGCGTCAAGTTTATAGACGAGATTATAAACTATTAAGGTCCTTTCCAGCCATATGTTCCTAAAAATCTTACCAGGAAATTTACTCCCACCTCCAATATTCAGGTTAATTTTGCCTTTTTATGCCATTATATTATGGGGACTGATTCCTTGTATACCTTTGTAAGTTGACACTAGTCAAAATAAAGGCCTGAAAATATAAACTGTATCTGCACCAAAAAAGTTGTTATCCATAAAAATGCTAACACTATCAGATGTCTATTATGTGCACAACACCCACCTGCCCCACAACCATATACAATCTATTTTCAAGGCAACTCTGAATCCAATGGCATCATTTATGAGTTTAAGTTTATAAACATGTTTTCAAAAACAGAGGCCGTAATAATTAGATGTCAAGCTAGGGTTCTGTCAGAGGCCCGATTTTTCTGCCCTATCCAAACCTAGTATTTAAAAGAACATAATGACTGACTTCTCTCCAGGTTGCTTCCTGATAAGACTGCTGTTTCTCAGACTTGTGATATCCAGGCCACAGTGTGTGTGTGTGTGTGTGTGTGTGTGTGTGTGTGTGTGTGTGTGTGTGTGTGTGTGTGTGTGTGTGTGTGTGTGTGTGTGTGTGTGTGTGTGTGTGTGTGTGTGTGTGTGTGTGTGTGTGTGTGTGTGTGTGTGTGTGTGTGTGTGTGTGTGTGTGTGTGTGTGTGTGTGTGTGTGTGTGTGTGTGTGTGTGTGTGTGTGTGTGTGTGTGTGTGTGTGTGTGTTCCCCCAAAATATATAACATATTAACATATTCCATTCCCCTGCCAGTAGAAATCATACCAGTTCAGAAATGTACTGTTAAATAAAAAACTCCCAAACTTTGTTTTCACAATTTCATGGAACCCCAGCTGAAAATTACTGAGCTGGGTCTAAATTCAGAAAAGATATGGGGGTTAAAAAAGATGAAAAAGTTGCTCCTCCTGCTGTAGCTTGCTCTTTCCATTGTCAGTTCCCTGCCAGTCCCTGCTCTGTATCTCTGAGGGAAGAGCAGGCCCCACTACTGAGGCTTCTCTGCTGGGTCTCACCACTTCAGCGACCACCCCCTCCACCAGCTCTAAATCATGGCAGGATTGCGGGGGGGGAACGGTGAGCCAGACCTCAGCCTGTAAAATGCTGCTCTATCTGTGCGCAGCCTCCAGAGGAGCAGCCGCCGGCACTGCTGAAGTAGTTTGGGCAAGTACTGGTTATGCAGAGGAATCTCAAGGTGTGCTCCTGTTGCTCTTGCAGCACACTACTACATCATGGTACACCCATTAGGAATCATTCTGTTCACTCCTGTAATTAATGCTAAACTACAGTAGACTCCGATACCCATTATCCCTATTCTAGCCTGAAAGAACCTTGTGTATCTGCATACCTGTTTTGCATATCCTATTACCTTTCCATATGGATTCAGAGGTTTTTGTTTTTACTACAGTATTTGAAACATTGATCTGTTGAAACAGTAAATATACACCACTAGACACACATCTTATAGGGGGAACATGTTACCCATCATTGAACAGTGAGCTGGTATACAAGTTTCAGCATCAGAAAATTATCCCCAGACAAACAGCATCATTTCTTCCATACCCACAATAGATGCAAGTAGCAGTATACTAGACAACATCCATGTTTACTAATCCCATCTCAGATCATAATTCAGTTGCCTTCCTTTACTGTCAAAAATAATAGTCATTTTTCACACTTTATTTTGTTTACCTTTCTTGAGTGACTGGTACCAAAGCCTTAATAACACAGTACCATAATACAGAACAGATAACTATACAAAATTATTCACTTAAAACTGATCTAAGTATGAGAGGCCATAGTCAAAGGAAATATTTCCTGCATTGGTTACCAACTAGACAGTAATGTGCTATTTCTACATAAATCACAAGCTAAGCCATATTTTTTCTGAGAAAAGAAAGGAAGGACGAACATTCATAATGATATTGATCTGATCAAATGATGTGATTTGATAATGATTTGATCAAAATTGACCAAAAAAAATACTAATATATATTTCATCACAATCCCTGGTATACAAAAAAGAATTCTTTTTTGACCAAACAGAAGTCTTTTTTGATGGAAAGGCTGAGGTAAAGAGCATTTACTATCTTCAAGCCATACAATGCTCGAGCCCTCCTTATCCTATCCATTATCCATAAATCATTCCAAACAAGTCTTCAAATTCCCTAACACCTTTTATTTTGGGTCAAACACTTTTTACTTCAATCACTTCAATTATGCATGATAGAAACAGTATGGAGTCACTTAGAATTTTTTGTGTAAATCAGGGGTTGTCAAATGAGGGTATGTGTACCCCCAGGGGTACTTTGAAAGGTCCCAGGAGGTACACGTGGCTGGGTGGGGAGGAAGCGCTGCCACCCCACACCCCCACCTCACAGGAGCAAGGCTGGGGTGGGGCGAGGACAGTGGCATCTCTCTGTGGGTTGAACAGGCGCCACCCAGTTGGCCGGATGCGGGGGGGAGAAGCTAACATGTGGCAGTCACCATCCACCACCCCGTGCCACCACTCCATGTGCAGCCACCCCCTCCCCCTCCCGCTCCGTGATTGGCTGCCAAGGGTACACTGCTCAAAAAAGGCTGAAAATCCCTGGTCTAAATGTATAAACACACAAGTCATTTCTAAAAACTAACCCTTTGATTTGACAGTAAATATGGCCTCATAGATCAAACAGCTTATACATCACTTGTTTTCTAGTATCTTGAAATTCCACTTAATCTACTTTATTTCTGATGCAAGGTTACTTCTCTCCATTCCAGTATTTATTGTGTTACTCTTGAGAAATTTTCCCACTCTACTTCAACCTTTAATTATAGCCCTATATTTCTTCCTGGAAAGATCTCTTTTATACTTGGCATTAGTGTATATGTATTTTAGTTGAGGTACTTATCACAATGCTTATTTAAACAGTTTCTATATATTGGAGATTGATTCTTGTTCTTCTCTTCTTCTATTCCATCTGAAGCATAATTAATGAAAGTATTTCTCATACAGTAAATTTCTTAGCATTTCGTCCAGCCTAATTTAATAGATACCAATAAATCTTGCTTCCACCATTTGAAGTGGGAAATTATTTTAGAAATTCATTCCCAGGTTGTTTTACTTGATAATAAGTCTAGCATTATTTAATTTTTATTTCAGATTACACACATTCAGCTGTCCTATTTATTTCAAATATATGTTATCAGGGAAAGAGATTGTCAAAGCAATTTTCTACAGACAACTGAGCATATATATGTTAACATCTACAACTACTCGTAGAATGTCAAGAAAATCTGTCATCATTTCACACATTAAAATATGTATTATAATCTCTCTCAAAAGATGGTTTAGTTTGTACTAGTAGAAGAAAGATAAAAAAAAAAAGTCCTGTTGTCTGTCAGGAGCCATTACATAAAATTCACAATATAATTTACAGTCATGCTTGATTCTGTCTGAATTTACAATCTTTAAATGACAGCCAAGGCTCTAATTATATCACTGGGGGAAAAAAATTTACTAGGAAATACTAATGAAAAAATAGTGATAATTAATCCTATAGGTATCACATTCCCGTCCCTGACTGCGTATTGAAATGAAACTTAATCACCTAATCTTTTATAAAATTAAGTTTAAGGGGTCTAGGCTGTGTAACAGATTAATGAAATAGGTGTTGAATCCCAAGCACATGAGCTCAAATAACATTCTCAGTCAAAGGTAAAAAATTTACATGAAATCACCAGGCTCAGTTATTAAACTCACCTCTTTACTATCACACTGCTTATGCAAAATTTTCCAAAGGCTTTCTTATAATTCTTCATCGTATTGATACATCTGTGTGCTATTTACTACAGATACTACTACAGAATTTAAATGGGAAAAGGGTGATATTTTGTACTTGCTGCCACAATTTTTGGTCATATCAAATATTATAGCTGCTTACATAATTCTATAGACTTCTAAGTACACTGGAATACAGAATCATAGAAAACAGGTTGGAAGGGACTTCAGGAGGTGGTGTAGTCCAACCCCCTGCTTAAACAAAGATCAGCCCCAACTAGATCATCCCAGCCAAGGATTTCTTTAGCTACATCTTAAAAACCTCCAAGGATGGAGAGTCTACAATCTCTTTGGGTAAGTTGTTTTAGTGTTTTACTACCCTTTTAGTGAGAAGGTTTTTCCTAATACCTAACCTAAACTTCTCTTGCTGCAACTTGAGACCGTTGCTCCTTGTTCTGTCATCTGCCACAACTGAAAACAGTCTAGTTCCATCCTTTTCAGAACCACCCTTCAGGTAGTTGAAAGCTGCTATTAAGTCCCATCTTAATCTTCTCTTTTCCAGACTAAATAAACCCAGTTCCCTCAACCTCTCCTCAGAAGCCATGTGCTACAACCCCCTATCCATTTTCGTCGGCCTCTGATGCACTCTCTCCAACTTGTCCACATCCTTTCTGCAGTGGGGGCCCGAAACTGGATGCAGTACTCCAGATGTGGCCTAATCAGTCCCAAATTGAGGGGAAAAATCAATTCCCTTGATCTGCTGGTAATGCTTCTACTAATGCAGCCCAGTGTGCCATTAGCAATCTTTGCAACAAGGGCGCACTGTTAGTGCACATTCAGCTTATATTCACTGTAATCCCCAGGTCATTTTCTGCAGAGCTGTTGCTTAGCCAGTCAGTCCTCAGCCTGTACCACTGCATGGGACTGTTCTGTCCTAAGTGTAGGACTCGGCACTTGTCCTTATTGAATCTCATGAGATATTTTTTGGTCCAATCTTCTAATTTCTCAAGGTCTCTCTGAACCCTAGCCCTACCCTCCAGCATATCTACTACTCCCCCTAACTTGGCATAATCCAACTTGCTGAGGGTTCTCTATATCTCAACCTTTAGATCACTGATGAAATTATTTAACAAAACCGGACCCAGGACACTCCACTTGATACCTGCTGCCAACTAGGAATTGAACTATTGACTACTACCCTCTGAGCCCAATGATCCCTCTAGTTTTCTATTCACCTTAAAGTTCATTCATCCAGCCCATACTTCTTTAGCTTGCCTGAAAGAATGCTGTGGGAGACTGTATCAAAAGCCTTGCTAAAGTCAAGGTATATCATGTCCACTCGCCTTCCCACATCCATAGAGCCAGTCATCTCATCACAGAAGGCAATCAGGTTACTCAGGCATGACTTGCCCTTGGAAAATCCATGCAGATTGTTCCTAAGTAATCACCTTATCCTCCAAGTGCTTAGAAATTGACTCCTTGAGGATCTGCTCCAGGATTTTTCTAGGGACTGAGGTAAGGCTAACTGGTCTGTTGTTCCCTGGATCCTCCTTCTTCCCTTTTTTAAAGATGAGCACTATATTTGCCCTTTTCCAAACTCCCAGGATTCTCCCAATCACTTTGAGTTTAAGGATGATTGCCAGCAGCTCTGCAATCACACCAGCTAGTTCCCTCATCACCCTTGGGTATATCCCACCTGGCCCCATGGACTTTTACACGTTGGGCTTTTCTAAATAGTCCCTAACCTGTTCTTTCACCACTGAGGGCTGCTCACCTCCACCCAAACTGTGTTGCCTGGTGCAGTAGTCTGGGAGCTGACCATGCCTATGAAGACCAAGGTAAAAAAGGCACAGCGTATTTCAGCCTTTTCTGCATACTCTGTCACTAGGTTGCCTCCCTCATTGAGTAAAGGACCTACACTTTCCCTGATTGCCCACTTGTTGTTGACATACTTACAGAAATCCTTCTTGCTAGCCTTCATGACCCTTGCTACCTGCAACTCGAGTTGTTCTTTGGCCTTCCTGATTTCATCCCTGCATGCCTGAGCAATACTTTTATACTCCTTCCTAGCTGACACATACATGAGACAGTCCACATTTCAGCTGTCTTTGACAATTAAGAAACTCTTAAAGTACCTTGAAATCTCAGGGAAAGTACACAGATTAAAAATGAGTAACTAGGTTTTTTAGGCCATCTGTTCCATTAATCACTGTGGCTGCTTACGGACGTAAACAAACAAACAAACAACCCCCCCAGTGGTGCTTTACTTTAAACTCTGTGCACCCCTGTGCCGAGTCCAGCACATGCCCAGGAGAGGCATCAGGTTAGTTAGACCCAGCTCCCCAAACATCTATATAGAGTGGGTGCTTCAGCCGGGCTTTTTTGGTACTTGTATCTAATAACTGATTGAATCAGTGCCAAAAAATCCCGGCTGAAGCACCTGATCTATACAGACAATGCGGAGCCAAATAAAACAATGGTGCTGCTGCTTCCGGTAAAGCGTATATATATATATATTTTTTCCACATCTGTCAGTGCCCTATTATATTCATATACACATCAGAGCCCTTCTTAACAAGCAGGACCTTATTCCCTAACATTGCAGCAGGCAAGTATCACTACCCCAATTACACAAAATGTTAATTGCGATTTCGCATAGGTCCCTTCACGCAGAGCTTGCAATGGAACCCATTTCTTTACAATGTCAGAGCCAAGTCCTACACACTGCCTTTCTGAATGAACAGCCTTGTCACTACTATTTGCACCAATTGTTCTAGTCAGCAGATAGCTCTTCTGAGAACTATGAAGACAGGCCCAATCCTCATATCCACTGTTCTAACATTGTAAAGTAATGCATGAAAAAACTATGTATTAAGTTCAAAGCAAAACAAAAAGCTCTCTGTTAGCTCAAACAGAAGAGATTTGTGCTGAAGTTCCAAAGGTCAGGGGTTCAAACAATAATATTAACTCCTGTAAGAGCCCTTTAATTAGTTGCATATAAAGACTGTACACATTTATTTCTACCAGAAGCCTCCCAGTTTTCTTCCACATGAGAACAGTCTTGCTCCTTGCACTCATTGTGCACCTCCTGGGTAATCCACAGGATAGAAGGGGGAAGGGGGGGCACTCAGCCACTGCAGCAAGGCTCCAGGAGCTGATCCAAAGCAGTACAAGGTGAGGCAGAGACATTTGCTGCAGTGGCAAGGCATCCATGCTTTGCCACTGCCTGCCTTGCCTTGCATTCCAAGTCAGCTGGGTGATGTGAGCAGCAAGGGGAAGCTAGAGAAGCCATAACTCAGTAGCAAGGCTAGGGAAATAGGGTTCCCACCTCTGTTTGAATCTATTCTGAGAGGTTTCATCGCATGATGTAATGGCATTAATGATTTTACATCAGAAAGACAAATGCACATTAATATTACATTCTAAAAAACCACTGGACAACTGTATAAATCAGATTCAACATTTAATATTTATTTTAATGAATGCCCTATCATTTATCTAGCAGGTGACTCTCAGCAGTCTCCTGGTGATTTATCCCTAATTCCTGGAGACTCCAGGGCAATCCTATAGGGAAGGCTCCAAGCACCTCTGGCTTCCCTTTGCCTTCCCCACCCACCTGCCTTGGACACTCCACTAGTCTTAGTGGTTGGAATTGCAATTTAAAAGCCAGAGGGAACAGGAGTAGGGCGTGCAGAGGCTTTCCCCACTCTGGAAATTTAAAAGCAGATGGCCAAGGGTGGGGCTCTAAGAAAGTCTTCTATATCTGGTTTCCATCAGCTCACCTTTGCTGCCCTACTGTCCAACTGAGTGGTAGGGTAGAGATGTAAAACTTAGTGGTTAGAACCTAGATTCTCAAGCTCTGCTTCTAGCCACCAGGTTTTAAAATCACTGGCCTGATGCTCAGCTAGGCAACAGTGTGGCAAGGGGTAGCTCATGGGAACCTCACTCTTTCCAAAACTGGGGACTGCCCAGTTTGGGGAAGAGGCAGGGAGTGGTGGCTGCTGCTCCCCTTGCCTGACCATCTACAAGAGGGTGGGCAGCTGCCACCCCACACCTTAAGATTGAGGTGACCCCAGTCTCAGGAAAACGTGGGCTGTTCCCCCAGATCCACTGGTCTCTACAAGGAGTTAAGATGGAAGGAAGTGTACAGACATGCAGGGCATTTTTACATGTGCTCTAAGGGTGGTGGGGCAGGGCAGTTGCTTTAGAACAGCCCTAAAAGCCACTGTAATTAGGGTGCCTGCAACATCTCGTGTATCAGCATCCCTGTGCTTCAAAATGGCAGCAGGGGCTCTTTATCTCAAGCATGCTGAATGAGCTTTAGTTAAAGTGCCCCCACTGCCATCTTGATGCTGATACACGAGACATGGAGGTTGGCTGGAGCACACTAATTAGTATACTCTAGCAGATACAGTTAATCAAGTCTGCTCTGATACACTGTAATTACAGCACATTGAAGCAGCCTCTCAGCACATGTACAGGTACTCTCAGTCTCCTGGGAGAAGCTCTCCAAAGAGTGATTAGATCCTGCTGTTCCTGGGTTATTTTTCTCCCTGGGAGAAAAAGCCTGAAATGTCTGTACATTTTGGGTTTCTACTGGGAGAACAATGATTCTCTTGGTAGAAACTGAATTTCTGCATCTGGCCATTGTTGCATATGTAGTTGTTGTCCTTACAGATCTTTATTTTAGAAAGAAGTATATTATACAAAAAGATAAAAGCATGTTTTGTTGACAAAGCCATTATAATGTGGAATGACACATTACAATTGTGGAATGGCATACCACAAAGTCCTCTCTCTCATTTTGATTGTATAGTACATGTTTTAGCCATTTTTGAAGCAGAATCGATTGAAATTTTAAATTCTTCCTTTTTCTCCAAATTGTGATGTAATATAAGGTAGAAACACTTATTTTCTTCATGTAATACAACATTCTGAAAAATTGATTCAGTTGTATCAAAATGTTTTATTTGACATTTTTGACTGAAATGAAATATTTCAACATTCCTAAATCAATTGTGTTTCTTTCTAGCACAGCATATTGAACAAAGTCAAAATGGTTCATTTCAGCTCAGTTTTGGTATTGAGCCAAGTCCACCAGAGGAGTCTAGTAACTCATAACAACTTTAGTTTAAATAAGTTATGCTTCTATGTTATTTTCTGTACATTTGAATTACATTTCCCAGAAGGTATTTTGGTCATATGATATCCAGGATGCACCAGAAGACATAGAAAAGGGGAGATTTAGTTCAATCTAGACACCCAAAAAATTACTCAAAGAGGAGCTTGAATAATCAGAAGGGCATGCAAAGCAGGAAGTTAATATGGAACAAACACAAGCATTTGAGACAATGGCTATGCACAGGCAGGAGAATTACTCTTCTCCCAGCAGAAATGACAAGCATCCATGCACCTAACTCAGTTCTTCCCTACTGGAAGAAAGTCTCTCAGAACTAAACATGTGTATACTCCCCTCTCTGTCTGGTCTGCAAAGGGACCAGATCCTGAGTTTTAAACACTGCCCATGCCATTGAGATGCAGGTGGAGTTAGCAAAGCCTGCAGGGCTGGGGGAAAGGTATCTTGCCCCAGTTCTTAGCCTCATGGGGCATGTCCAGATGAGTGCACATGTACCTCGTGCAGCATCTCAAATGGGGTGCAGCCTTGGGTCCGCAGGTCCTACAGGGCAGATGATGTTGCAGGTGGCAGCAAGTCACAGCCAGCAGCAGCCCCCACTGCCAAACTGCTGCAGAGAGTAAGGGGCCACCCCAGGTTAGGGCTGCTTCAGCAGGCCACCTGGCACAAGGGGTAGTGTCCCCAGATACCAAGTGGCCAGGCCTCAAAAGCTCCTGAAGGCAAGTAGTCCTGAGCTGCTTGCAAGGGTAAGTTTTTACATTGCTGGGTCCAGCACAAGTACTGGCCCCAGGCTCTAGCTCCCCCTGGCTGCAGATCTGAGAGGAGCTGGGCAGGGCTATTTTGCCCCAAGTGGTACAACTTGCCCCACATCAAAGTGCATGTCCAGGCATATGGGCCGAGGCAAAAATTGCCAGCTGAAATTTGTGCTGCTCCTGTTTGAACTCCTGCAAGCATACATGCCTGCATGTGTAGATGCACCCATGAGCTTTAAATGGCATCCCTTCCCTCTCCTCCCTCCCACCCCCAATCTTCCAGTTCATGGCCCTGTAGGTTGTAAATGCCATGATTTAAAATCCAGGAAGACAAAACCTGGGACAGAGAAGCTGTGTCCCCAGGCCTGTTTTCCCATGCCTCTAGCTTTTAATTACCCCATAGCAGACCATCTCCACATGAGGCAATTTAAAAGCAGGGGACTGCCTATTGACAGGCTGTCCCATTTCCAGGTAGTGAAGGGAAATGACTATCAGGTAATGGACTCCCCTAAGGGCAGAGTGACATTCAGAAAAAATCTTATCAGTAGAAATAAATATCTGTCTGTGGCCTGTGGCCTTTTTATTATGCAATAAGTAAAGGGAATTGGCTACTTCTTGAGAATGGCTTATTTGAGATTTTTTTATACATGAATTAGCAAATCATGAATACAATCATAATTCTTATTCTACCTTCCTATTTGACCTCATATATACAAAGTAGCTTTTATTGTTCAAAGTTTTATGTACACAAATACTCTTCAAAAACAGTAATGGAGCTTACAAGGATGATCATCCTCCAGAGTAGATTTAAAAGGTGCCTTATCTAACACAAGACTCCTTTTGTTATAACAGGTAAACAGAAAAGAGTGCTATTGTTTATTATTACTTGTATCATGGTAGCCTGAGGAATATTGCTCTAAATCATGACCTCATATTCTAAGCACTATAAAAACATGCAAAAAACATGCTACCCTTCAATTAAGAGTTTATAGTACAAGTAACACACCACAAAACCACTTAAAATATTTAAGTAGCTAGGCATGAGTGGGTACTTGTAATGCTTGTAGTCTTTCTGTAGCTTGAAAAAACTTTTTAGAAAATGTTATTTTTTGAAAATATTGTACCCAGATCATAATTATATCAACAAGCACACTACACAGAATACTAGGGGACAAACAAGAGAATATAGAGAGTGAAATCCTTGCCCCGTGACTGTTGTAATTTTTGAGGCCAACATTTTGCCTACTTATTTACACTTTTTACTTAGCAAGAGGGAGTTAACCACATCCCTACTGATTTGCAGAAATCTAGTGGTCGACAGCATGTTAAGTTGTTGATCTCAGGCATGTTCTTAGCAGACAGATATCCATATTAAAACACATTTTAAAAGTCACAATCCATTGCATTCCATCAAGTTCCCATTTTGACAGATGGGGAAAGAGATCAGACTGTTCTCTGGCTAATCATGGGTTAAATCATGGGTAATCTAGAGTGGAAAATTCTAAGCAGCTGTTGCTGGTGCCCAGGATTTGGGTACGCTGTGGCTAGATGGTTCTCCAGCAGGGCCCATAAGGAATCTCTCATTTTCTCGCTTTCACTTTGCATTAAAAGAAAAATAAATAAAGCCAACCTTTAAAGAGCCAACTACAATCTCTCTTTAGAAGCAAATAGGAGAGCGAGGACAAGTGACATTTGAGTTTGAGTTTCTAACCTTTACATTTATTGCATCTTGGTTACATTACATATTTGTCATTTTAAGTTCACTGCATTTATTTATTTATTTATTGTAACAAGAGTATGCAAAAACTCAGCCTCTGATCTTTTTCTAGCACCTGCATAGGGGAGGAGTGTTTGCTTCTGTAATCAAGACATTAAATCTTGACTGGGTACCCTAATCCCTCTTCATCCTTGCTGCCACTTCCGCCAGTACCCAAATCCTGAAAATGTGATAACTTTCCAAGATGTCAGAAAATAGCCTTCTTTAACATATTATCTTGTCATGAGTCCTGTGCAGAGTCTGTTAGAAAACTCCACTGAACAAATGCAGCCAGAGCAGAGGAATGTGAAAACAGTCAAACTTCTTAGTAATCACAATAAAGAAATGAAGATTTAGCTAATATAGTTTCACTTGTAACACCCTGATTACACAGCTTTCACTTGAACATACTAATGAATAAATACATGTCCAAATAAGCCAAATCATCTTCAGTGCTGGAGTAGTGATGTCACACTCGGGACTGAGCATGCATGCATCTTGTATTCATGTCCACCTGGAAGTGCTCCACTACATCCTAACAGTGAAGTTACACCCACTGTCAAAGTACCATATCATGACATTTCAAATTAGAAAAAAAATGTAAAGACAGAGCAAAATACAGAAAGGAAAACTAAGAGAATAATAGACTAATCCTTTTACTTACGAAATGCTCTGTAGAATTCTTCCAGAGCTAGGTGCTTGTCACTGTTATAATCATCATATTTCAGCAGATCGAACAGAGAGCAGTCAGACAGATCCTTGCCAAGTTCATCCCGTTTTATTACCTGACAAGAAAATTATAACCATGAAATTACATTTGAGCTCTTAGAGTTATGTAGAATAATTAATTGTTTCTAATCATCATTTAATACATCATTTTAAGACTGCTTTGGGGCAATGAACTGAAACTGTATAAAGTTAGGGATTTTCAATTGCTTTACAGTTATTTATTACAGTTTAAAAAGTTAATACCTTTAGGATACTGCCACAGAGTTTACACAAAAGTTTGTGAAATATGAATAATATAGTTTAGCATGAAAAAGTACTAGATAGGTATTCTGGGCTGTAGGCAAGATTTTAATGTACCCTATTTCTTTACATGACTGATCAAAATACCAAATCTCTCAATTCTACTGCCGTACCTCATAAACAATTGAGAACTTCTGAAAATTAACTAAAATACATTCTTGTTACACAGTTAATTACCGCAGCTTCTTGCAGGCTTTCAGCAGGCCTGTTTTTTTCCAAGAAACTATTATAGAAGTAACTGACCCGAAAAGACTATTCAGTTTCTCTGCAGGGGGGCATATTCACTTTTTAAGTAGATCATAATTAATGGTTATTAGACTTCAACTCTAATGAATTTCTGCTGGAGAAGTGTTCTTTATATGGTGCACCATTTACACTCTGAGTTACTAGAGTTCAGAAACCAATCTGGATTGCATGAAAAATTGTCAAAGCAATTAATTTAATTAGCTTGATGCCATTACATTTGTAAAAGTGTCATGAGATCTTTAATAATTACAAATGTTTAGAACTTACGTT
This sequence comes from Crocodylus siamensis, assembly GCF_052110815.1. Lineage (NCBI taxonomy): Eukaryota > Metazoa > Chordata > Crocodylia > Crocodylidae > Crocodylus > Crocodylus siamensis. The sequence continues at coordinate 85,213,622 of NC_143396.1, read as the reverse complement.
TTACATCACACCTCTAATAGAAAAAAATATTATACTTCTATAATAGTCAAGGCCTATTTCAAACAGTCAAGAATTAAGTTCAAACTCCTGTGTAATCACAATGACAACTTTACTACCATACAGATGTAACCCCCATTCACATCAAAAGCAAATGCTTCTATATGCTATACCTTCTCAAAACTAAACAGAGGATGTTTCTATTGCTCCACCCAGGAATCAAAAGACCAGAAAGACCAGTTACATTCATGGCTATCAGGAGGGTAAATGGAAAATTTAAAAACATGCAAATGCCATAGAGTAAAGGTATCATTAGAGCAAGGGTGGTCAGCCTTGCAGCATGCGTGTCAAGTGGCTGAGGAGGCCTCTGTTCATAACAACAGATCAGGGAGGGAGCAAGGAGCAGAAAGCAGATCAGACAGGAAAGGGACTGAAGTGGCACTCAGAGAAGTTCCAGGGTTTAACATGCATCCCAGAAAGATTGGCCTCCTTAGAGCATAAGGCATAAAAGACAGAAAACAACACAGTCTTTTTTTTCCCTAATAAATGGAATCTCCCCTATATTTATATTGCTGAGGTTGGAAGGTGTGTAGTAAGTAATTCAGGGGGGGTTCCAGAAGAGCTGAGCCTTCAAAGAGGCAACTGAAATCAATGAAACTCTATTTGTGACATAAAAGATAGTATCTAACGTTAAATACACAGAAAAATTGGCTTTTTTAAAATTCAAATTGGGCACAAAAATAAACGGTTGGTTTTTTTAACCTTAATTTCTTTTTTCATATGGTCCCAGTATGTTATACTGGGAGTATGATATTCAATAACTAACACTTGTGTAACTCTCCATCTATTGTGAAAAGTACCACAAAAGTTCATGGCAAATGTGTATAATTCTGTCTGTAGAGTAGGATTAGAACAGCATGCTGCAAATAAGGGATCCTTTAAATCAGGACTGTACAACTGGCACCCAAGTATTTAAGTTGTGGCCCAAGACTCAAACTGCCCTTACAACCTGGTTCCTTGTGCGGTTCCCAATAGGTCTAGGCACCAACCTCACCAGCTGACATCACCTCCTTTCATTGCCTGTTTTGCTGACAAGCCCACCCTTCCACCCCAGGTATCTAAGTTTTCTGGGCCCTCCTCCTGCATCCACTTTCTGCCACTCCCCTGGGGACAGTGCAACATGGCTTCAACAGGAGGTAGTGGGTGTGTGGGGAGGGAGTGGGGGGGAGGAGGTGCACCTGTAGGAGAGGCATTTACAGCAAAGTGTCATCCAAAACCACTCAGAACTTGGACAACCAAACATTAAATAACAGGGAAAAAATGACAAAGAAGTGCTGCTTATTTCTGTGAATGCTAACTATTATGGGCACCTCCAGATGAGCATGCACATTCCTGTTGCCCCGCCCCAAACCCCTTTGAGGCAGTGCAACAGCCATGTGTGGGAAGGAAAAAATGTTCCCCATGCTGCAAACATCCAGGGGTCTAAAAAAACCACTCCTCAATAGAGCGGAGCAAGGCATGGTTCAACACCGTGCCCAGAGCCAGTCCTACAAAAAAGATGCTCTGGTTTTGGCCAGCCCTCCTGCCCAGGGTCTCAGGCACCCTGGAGGCCCCCACACTCAGGGCCCCAGCCCCCCTGCCCAGAGCCCATAACTAACCTTTAACAGCAGCAGCAAGGGGGCCACGCGTCAAGCCCAGCCTCGTTCTGCTGGCCCTGGGGCTGCTCTTGCTGCCCAGCTGGGCTGGTCTTGGGGCAGCAGGACCCAGTGCAGCATGCAGGGACCGTGTGCCAGGCCCAGCTGGGTCCCGGGGACCCTCTGCAGCCTGGCTGGGCTGGGCCCAGATCCCTGAGGTTCGCTACTCTGGCTTTGCACTGGAGTGGGTCGCATAGCTCTGGGAGGCGTGCACAGGAGCCGCGCCACCCAGACCCCTGTGACCCACTCTGGTGCAAGGCCGGACTAGTGAGCCACATGGGGCTGGGCCAGGTCCTCACCCCCCCACCCCCGCAGGCACAGGAGGCAGAGGTGGGAGCCGGCCCTGGGGCCTGGCCCGTGCTGACAGAAGCTGGCGCAGCATGAGGTTTTCATGTGCCACGCTGCGTCCTGCCATGGCTGGGCCCTTCCTATAGTTGCAAGACCTGGCCTGGTGCGTGGTGACCACATGGAGCTGAGCCGGGTCCTGCTGGCCATGGGGCTGCTCGTACTGCCCAGCTGCACAAGCAGCCCCAAGGCCAGCAGGACCCAGCTTGTCTCCATGTGCCGAGCCAGGCCAGGGAACATGAGCTGCCTAGGGCTGGCAGGACACAGCTCGGCTCTGTATGAACCCCACGCGCCAGGCTGAGCCAGGGAACACGAGCCGCCTGGAGACTGCACAGCTCGTGCTGCCTGACCTGGCTTAGCATGCAGGGACCGTGCAGAGCCAAGCTGCATCCTGCCAGCCCCAGGCGGCTTGTGATCCCTGGCCCGGTGCACAGAGACTGCACATAGCTGAGTCGGGTCTGCCAGCCTTGGGGCTGCTCATGCCAGCCAGCTGCCAGGTGGCATGAGCAGCCCTAGGGCCAGCAGAACCCGGCTTGGATCCACGCAGTCACTGCATGCCTGGCCAGGTCCTGCAGCTATAAGAAGGGCCCAGCTGCAGCAGGACCCAGTGTGGCACACAGGAACAGCATGCCGCGCCGGCTCCTGTCAGCATGGGCTGGGCCCCAGGGCCAGCTTCTGCCTCTGCCCCCTGTGCCTGTGGGGGGGTGAGGACCTGGCCCAGCCCCATGTGCTTCGCTAGTCCGACCTTGCACCAGAGTGGGTCACAGGGCTCCGGGAGGCGCAGCTCCTGTGTGCACCTCCTGGAGCCATGCGACCCACTCCAGTGCAAAGCCAGACTCACGAGCCTCAGGGATCTGGGCCCAGCCCGGCTGGGCTGTAGAGAGGCCCAGGACCTGGCTGGACCTGACACACAGTCCCCACATGCCTCACTGGGGTCCTATCACCATTGGCCCAGCCCATCTGGGCTGCAGAGGGACCCCAGGATCCAGCTGGGCCTGGTACGTGGTCCCTGCAGGCCACACCGAGTCCTGCTGCCACAAGACTAGCCTGGCTGGGTGGCAAGAGCAGCCCCAGGGCTGGCAAAACCAAGCTGGGCTCAGTGCATAGCCCCCCCACTGCTGCTGTTAAAGGTTAGTTATGGGCCCTGGGCAGGGAGGCTGGGGCCCTGTGGGGGATGGGGGCTGTGGTCCTCCAGCAGGGAGCTGGGATCCTGGATGGGGTGGGATTCCATGTGCGGGGGGGGGGGGGGGCTGCACCCTGTGGGGGCCAGGGGACCCACCCCTCCCGAGCAGCCCCCGCACAAGGTCTTCCACACCCATAGTTCCCCCACCAATTGTCCCACTCCTACTCACAGACCAACCCACATCCACCAACCGCCTTCTCCCACACCCCTTCCCACCACCTTCCTGCAAACACTACATCCCCCCATCACACACCCATCATGTGTGAAGAAAGCCAAAAGCACAGATCAACACACAGTTATTTAGAATTTATTTTTTCATGATGATAGAGACACTGGTAGGCTTCCAAATTGTTTTAACATTGTAAATTTACCAATAAAGCATTACCCAACTTATCACTCTCTCTCTCTCTCTCTCTCTCTCTCTCCCTTTCTCTCTCTATGTGTGTGTGTGTGTGTGTGTGTGTGTGTGTGTAGAGTGGTTTTTTGTTTCAAATGTGGAAGAACATGGATTTTGGGGTATTTAAAAAAAATTATTTGGGATGGTGCTGCAGCAGTCCTGCTGGCACAAAGGGTAGTGTCCCTGATTATTAATTGAACGGGCTCCAAAAAGTGAGCAGCCCCAAGCTGCTTGCCAGGGCAGCTTTTTGTATGGATGGGGCCAAGACAGGCCAGCTTTTTATACTGCTGGGGACAGCACAGGTGCTGGTCCTAGGCTCTAGCTCCCCCTGGCTACAGATCCGGGAGGAGCCAGGTAAGGTTACTTTACCCCAAGTGGCACAATTTGCTCCACATCAAAGTGCATGTCCAAGCATGTGCACTGAGGCAAAAAGCCCCGGCTCAAATTTGCACCACTTCTATTTGAGCTGCTGCAAGCACACATGCTTGCATGTGTGGATGGGCCCTATGGGTGCCTATTCACACGCTCAGGGGTGGCAGCGCATTTTAATTAGAGCAGTTCCCAGAGACCTACTCTAATCAAAGCACCTTACCATTGCATGTAATAAGCCCCTGCACATTTAAAAATGGCTGCAGGATGCTTTAGCTAAACCTCATTCAACGAGGTTTAGCTAAAGTGCCCCTGTATCCATTTTAAAAGGCGTGGGGCTTAATAGACGTGGTAGTGAGGCGATGGTGGAGCATTCTAATTAGAACACAGAGCGGACTTGATTAATACTTCTAATTAGTATGTGAACCAGCATGTATATAGGCACCCTATATGAGCAGAAAAATGATGGGGTAGAAGTATCAGGTGATATGACTGAAGGCTGTATCATAATACAAGTGAACAAGGAAATGAATTCAAGTTATTTCTACAACCTTAATGCTAGAATTCTCCAATTTAAATGTCTGCCATAACGGCCTTAATAATGATGTTTTATGCATCTAAGGCCCCCGAAACATATGTTATATTGAAGAGGCGATTAACAGTGCCTTAAATAGTAACCTGGCCACATAGGCAAACAAATTTAAGGTGGGATTCGTGTATATCACGCCTTAAATTGAATAAGGCAGGACCTAAATATAGTTACATGTGTTGCCTTTTATTAGGCAAATTATTTCCTTAGGAAGAAAACAAACACAGAATGAGTTTTCAACACAGGTGATCAATTAAATTATATTATACATGTGTCCATAGTATTGATTCATTTTTGTGTTCAGCTTTATATATTTGCAATGGGGTGGAAAGGATTGTTTAGTGGGTAAATCAATGGACCATAGGTCTCCTGGCTCCGCACTTGACTCTGCAGATGATGTTCAGAATTAGCCAAAAAACATTTGGTGAATTTTGAAAAACTTGAACCCTGACAGATACCCATATGGTATCATAGTCAAAGTCCATCCTTTTCCATAAGGCTTTACCAAAGAAAAGTATCTGAATTTACAAATAAGAAAACTAAGGCAATGTGAAGACAGGTGACTTGCCCAAAGTAACAACAGCAGATTGAAGAACTGCTTCTCTGCCCCATTACGAGCAACCAAAGAGTATTCTTATACAAATGAGAATGTAGTCTGTTTAGAAAACAAAAAACCCATCATCAACAACAACAAAAACCCATATCCTGTAATGCTTAAGATCCATGTGGGTGAAATAATAAGGATGAAAAGGATGAATCTCAAGGTGAAGTCTTGGCATGCTACTAGTAAAGTCAGGCTAAATGCTCTGGGACCTTATTAAAACTCTTCACTTCTTTGTTAGAAGAAGCCTTCTGATACTGTGCCAACACCTGGTGTTAAGCCTGTTCAAATTATCAGTATAAGCAGCTCCTGGAAGTGATAGCTGACTTTCTAGTCATAGTCTTTCTCTTTCCCCACTTTCCTTTTTAAGAGAAGTGTCAGGGATAAAACATGGGATTAAGAGATACAGAAAGTATCCTTTGTTTCTTTTGCCCTCTACCGAACATGCTCCATCTGCTCTCCAAATAAACTCTCTCTAGGGTAATCTAAGTTGAGTACTCAGTAGACTTGGATGATTCAGCACTTAGCTTTGAAGCCTTGCTCTTTGAAGTATTTAAGGCATCATCTCTACACTGCACCTGGTAAAGAAGAAAAGGTGATGATTCCTTGCATGAAGCACTCGAACAGCAAGAGACAAACACATGCCAAGTGCTGAGATAAGCAGCATGTTAAGAAAAGAGTGGGCTTCAGCCCAAAGAAATTCAGCAACAGAGTACGTGTCGGTAAGCTAAGAGGGTCTAAAAAAACAGATGCTGAAAGGCTCCAAGACAACAATGCAGCAAAATATTACATCCCTCTCACAACCTGAAGGAACAAAAACAAAAGCACCCAAATAAACATTGCCGGGAGGGGGAACGTTCAAGGGACTTTCACACCATCAAGGTGCACCAAAAAGCACAGTATTTGTTCTTCAAATTTGGAATGCTAAACAGAACAAGACTTTGAAAGCAAAAAAATAAGTGAGACAATGCTCTGTACCTGTTAAAGGAGAACAAGAAGAGTGGTGAAGTATATTCAGATTCTAGAAGGAACCCGTCCTTCAGCAGTGACAAAAAGGAAACAGGCATATTTGGAAGACACACTTGTAGTACATTTTTAAAAAGATTACTGTACATTAAACCAAGTGAAGTCTTCAAATTTTACTTTTTCATCATGTACTAAACAAAAGAAGTATGACACCTAGAGATATTTAAGAATAAGGAAAAAATATAATGAACATTTTCAACATTAGGCAATTTGAGTACATGACAACTTTTTTAATATCTGCTCATTTTTAGAAAGGAAAGAATAATGGTCTAATGTTAAACATTATTTAATCTCCAAAAAAATTGAGACAAATATACCAACTGTACAAATGATAAAACTGAGAAATAACACTATGTTACAAATATACTTTTACCTTCATAGGGGCTAATATTAAAATCATTATTGTAGGGAAATTATGAATAAAACTAATTGGAAGGAAAACTTCAGATAGAAAATGTGAATGAAATTCAAGAAGTTTTTGAAGAGTTTATTAGAAGGTCTAAAAGGAAAGGCTCACCTGGCTGTTCCAGTGCTGCTGCTGCCAGGCTGCTGCTCTGCTGACCCAGAGAGCAGCAGCAGTGGTAGCAGTGGCCAGGTAGGCAGTTTAACCCTTCCCTGCCTGCTCCCCCAGGACAGACAGCATGTGCAGCAACAAATATGTTTCAGGAGAAGGGCAAGTGGGGATGGGAAATGACACAGATCTGGCGGAGTGGGTTGGGTGGGGTGTTTGCACTATGTAATAGCCTAGAGTGAAACATGAGCCAGGTAGCAGGGTTCAGAGGTAATCCTGCTCTGGAATGGCATAGCTGAGCTGCATAAGGAGCACTTAAAACTAATTTCAGGTGGTAATGTGCAGACAGTCTAGGTGTTAAGAACTCCAGTTGCTGCCCAAAATTACTGTGTAACAAGGCCCTAAAAAGGAATAAAGGTATGGTAAGGGAATATAGGTATGCAGATGGAAACATGGTTAATAATGATGTGTAAGAGACAAGAGACAAGAACATTCAAGAAAAAAAATAATTGGTTTTTGGAAAGCAGAATGAGGTTCTCACTGACTTAGACAACTGAGAACCTGTTTCAAAGAATCATACGAGTATAAAAGGGCTCATCTGGTCCAAACCCACTGCATGAATGCAGCTCCTAAATAATCCCTGCCCAATGCTTGCTTATCCAGCCTCTTGAAAACGTCTGTTGAAGGAGATGTCACAAGTTTCCCTGGACAGTCCATTCTACTGCTGTACTATTCTAACAGCCTGAGATGATTTTGAAATTTAAAGCCAGTGCTTCATACTGACGTGCAATTACCTTTTAGATATGTGTGTGTGGGGACTGTTGGGGGTGGGAGCATAAAGTACTAAGACAACAATTAAGCAGAGAATAGCTAACAAGAAGCAAGTGCTGGAAGTTTAAGTCTGACAAAAGCCAAGTCCACCAGTGAACATTTTCAACTATAAGGGCAATTAACCTTAACCACTGGGACAAATTACCAAGGTATTTTATTCTCTTGAAGCTGCATGAAATTCAAATCAAGACTGGGTGCCTTTTTAAATTGATCATGGTCAATAAAAGAACAGAATTCTATAGCCTGTAACAGTTTAAAGTTATGTGATCTAATGATCAGCTATGGTATGAATCTGCTTTAGCCAGCAAGGAACAAATCCATGGGTTTTGGGGGTCGGGGGCTTTAGTATAATTGTTTAGCAGCAAAATCATACTCCTGGATAAATTAGAGAAAAAAGAAAAAAAAGAGAGAGAGAGAATTAAACAATATTAAATCACATTTCTGGAGCATAATATTTAATATGAAGGTTATACTTAATGAGGACTAAGTTATGTCTCTGATCATGCATTTTAAATAATATATTTGATGTTTTGATTTTGGACTGCTCTGAATTAAACACCATGTTTACAATGAAAACTTCTCCATGTCAGTTAACTGTCAAGAATTTGGCATTCCTCCCAGCATGAAATTAATTTGCCATACATCCAGAAACCTTTTCACTTTCATTACATATCATCAGCCAAGTGTTTAGTTAAAGAAAGACTGCTATTTGTTTATCTGATTCAACTTGAAATTCCACAAGTGTCTTGACATTTAAAGATTTTTTACTAGACTAGTGATGCTCAACCAATCCAGCCCCATGGGCTGGATAAGTAGCATGGGCACTATCAGTCCATGAGCCTGATCCAGAGTGGGATTAACACACGGGGACTGAACTACACACACAGGATCCAGATGCAAAGTAACCGCCATATACTGACCTAAGCTTATGAACTAGCAGAGTCCAGCCTGTGGGACCATGTCATCCAGCATATGAGACTCCCCAGTGTCTGGAAATTTGGCAGCTGGACAACAGTGGCAACATTAACTGTCATGGGTCTGGCTGCTGCTACCACTCCCATGCTGCCAATTTTCCAGACTCTGGGGAATCTCACGGGCTGGACGACATGGCTCCACAGGCTGGTTCAGCCTGTAGGCCATAGGGTGAACACTATTGTTCTAGACCATATAGGAAGTACAGACAAGTGTACAGGAAGTATATCAGCCATGTAATTTATCATTTAAACTTTTATGGTTTTCTGGCACAGTGAGGACTGACATTCGAAAAATAAATCATATTACAAGTAGTTTTGCTTTCCAACACAACTCTTATTTCTTACTCACAATACCCAACACAATTTCAGCACAGAACTAGCTACGGAGCTAACTTTGAAGGTCAGGAAGACAGGTGGGATTGTTGCCATCAGTTAAACTTTGCCCATTTGACTTTTGAGTTTGGATATATCTGAAAGCTTCATTAAAAAAAAATGGCATATCTTCAGGGAAGAAGCCAGAAATGAGATCTTTTTTCATTAGCTCACATGACATCCTCCACACCTCCAAAAATACTACCCAACAGTTTTTAGTTTGCCTGTTATTATCATTGATGGATTCAATTTAGTACCTAAAGGAAAAAAACCACACATCATCACTGCAAACAATTCTTGTTTACAAGGAATAGACAATTTCATTAAAATGGAAAAAGGAATTCATCTTTTCTGTAGAGAGATCTGTAAAGAACAGGATTGTGCATGACTTAAGTATAAATCTCTGTGCTTCCAGGGACAATGTAAACCAGACAAACTGCAATTTAGAGGACTTTGTTCCGATTCCATAAAGACCGAAATATTAGGGTTCTGTGAAGCTTTGGTAGCCAATTCAATTCGGAAGAGATTTGGCCAATTTGGCGGCCGAAACTTCCATATCCAAATCAAATTGGGAGACCCATTAATGTCTCTGAATTGAGTCAGAAGTATCTGAATCAATTTGGAGAGATTCAGAGATTCGGATATAGACTGTACAAGCAAACACTAGGCAGTGCCGGTGAGAGCAGCTGGGGGAGCAGCCAGATGAGCCCCGGCTCGAGCCAGCAGACCTGGGAGAGGCTGTGGCTCATGTGCCTGTTCCCCTGGGCTGCCCCCACATCGAAGCAAGGCAGACAGAGCTGGAAACCCTAGGAGAACCTGCAGGGGTTGGGGGAAGCCCCTGTTTGTTCTCCCAGCCCCCAATCATTCCCATCAGCTTCCCAAGCAGTCTCCCCAGTCCCTGCAGCTTCTCCTGGGCTGCTGGCTCAAGCCATGCCTCGTTTGGCTGCTTCCTTGGCTGCCCCCCACCAGGTTGAAGCAGGCAGTGCTGGGAGCACTAGGAGAAGCTGCAGGGGCTCGGGGGAATGATTGGGAAACTGGCAGGAATGATCAGGGAGCTGGGGTATAAAATGGGGAGCTGGGGGGAAGCCCCTGTTCATTACCCTAACCCCTGATCATTCCCCCCAGTCCCTGGTTTGATGCCCCAACTTCCAATCACTCCCACAACTCTCAATCATTTCCCCCAGCCCCCTAGAATGGTTAGATTGGAGATGTGACAAAGAAGATTAACAATTAGGATGCTAGAAGAGAGAGTTACTAGAGCTAATGTGCATATGACATGAGACCGGAAAGGACTGCGGACACACTAAAGAACAGGAACACAGCGCAAAAGGATCTTGACAGATTGGAAAGCTGACTGGATGAAGTTCAGCACCAAGAAATGCAAGGTGCTACACCTCAGGAAGAAAATTTAACCCCCCCCACACACACACAATACAAATAACCAACTAGATAGCAGCACTACAGAAAAGGATCTAGGTGTTTTGGTGGATCACAGACTCAACATAAGTCTTCAGTGTGCCATATCTGAACATAAGGTGCATACAGTTTGTGTAGCACCAGTAGGACCATTAAAGGCAAGACATGGGAGGTGATACTTGGCACTGCTTAGGCTGCATCTAGGAGCATTATGTGCAGTTTTGGGCTCCAGATTTTAAAGAGGATCTAGAAAAGTTAAAAAAAGGGTCCAGAGGCAGTTGACAAAAATGATAAAAGGCTTGAAAGGCAAGCCATATAAGGATAATCTGAAGGAAACAGACATGTTCAGCTTGCAGAAAAGGCAAGGGGACATGACAGCCATCTTCAAATATCTGAAGGGCTGCAATAAAAAGCAAAACACCTTTTCTCTCCTGCTCCAGACAGCAGAACGTGGCCAATGGCCTGTGGCCCATTAGAACAGTGAAGTAATGGGACCTCATCTTGTATTCAAGTAAATACAGTAGATAAGACAAGGGTTTAGATGAGGGTGATTTTGTCACAGGCAGGGGATTGAACTAGATGACCTATAGAGGTCCCTCCCATGAGTTTATGATTCTATCATGCTTTGGCAGAAGGTTGATCTAGTCAGTTATATTTAAATATGTTTAAGTATTTTTTCTGGATATGGCTGTTTACCAAGAACAGGTACTTGGATACAGTTTCCTTTAATCACCCAAATTACTCTGTAGGTTGCACTGATATCCTCCAAGCCATCACTCAGGTCTGTTTAGTGTTATAGATATAGACTGAGAATACAGTTAAGCTTTCTACAGCATCTTGTTTATATAAATATTACAGTTTAGCATATATCCAAGAGTGGAAAAAACTAAACTCGGTACTAGCAAGGGTAACTGAACAGGTGGTATTTTTTTCCTATTGAAAATGAAAGAAACATGGAACAAAATCATAACTGATTTTTCTAGCTGCCCTGCCATACTTCAACAAGCATTGGCAACGTGTAGGGGATGCATGTGGGTGCACGTGCATGCCCTAAGATCGGGTGTGTACCCCCTGGAAGTGCCAGCTGTGAAACTGATGATCGGCTGCTGGGGGACTCCCCCATCAGCAATTTGGTGCCCCCCCAGAGTCAGGAGGCACCAGTTGCCCATGCTAGCAAGATTGTGTAGGGAGCTGGGCTCAACCCAGGACAGCAAGTAGTGGTGGTTTGAGGCGGGTTTCTCTTCTCTGCCCAATCCACCCAGGGTATTCCCTGGCATCCAGGAGCAGGCTCAAGAATGGTTAGCTTGCCTGACCACCACCTCTGTCCCCAGCTGAGCTTGACTCTTAATTCAGCCCCACTGAAGTGAGGCAGGAGTGGTTCTGGAGCTGCTCCTGCCCCTGGGCCAGCCAGGGATAGCAAAAGAAGCAGACATGAAAGGAGGTAAATTGGGAAAGGGAAGGAAGAAGAGGTGCCCCTGAGCACAGAAAAGAGGGGAGGAGGAATCAAAGGTGGGGGTAAAAGATTCTTACCCAAGTCAGGGACATTAAAAAAACAAAAAACCCCAAAAACCTTGGTTACTCCCTTGTCTGCTCATTCAGGTTGGGTAGGGGAGGAAGGGTTGGGAGCAGAGATGCAGCAACTCCTGCAATGCTAGTTCAAGCTCTGCAACTTGAATCACATCTCCCTTGCTCCCCTTCCTTTTTCCTAGCACGATCTTTGAAACAGGGGCAAAATAGTGCTAAAATATTCCTCTGGAATTTTGGATGCAGAAGGCAATCATGTGACTATTTATATTAAATAACCAAAAGGAATGAAGTCAAAGGATACATTAATGTCAAAAGAACAGTATTACTATATATATGATGGAAAGAAAATGCTATTATTTTCTTATATTAATGCTTTTGCAAAAGGAAGAAGAATTATACTTTGGGAAGCTTGGAAGAGATAGATGGTTCTATAATTCAATTCAAGTTGTGAGCCATATCAAAGACCCATGTATTCTAAAGAAATAGATCAACAACATTTCGTTGAGAAACATAAGAAGTGGCAGGGATTGGACCAAATCTGATCATACAGGCCTTGAAGATGAAGCAGTCGGCTGGAAAATTTGATTAACATGTCTACTATTTTGCTTGCACCTTTTAGAAGCAATGACTGCTGTATTACGATAGAAGTGATACTAAATTTAGCTTATATTTTTAATGGATATGTAATAACTATGTTATTTCTAGGAATATCCTCCCATCTATGCATGAAAACTTAGTATGTCATGCAAACAGACACTGCATGGATGAATGACCATATATTATTTTTTGTATGTAGATGTACTCATACGTCTATTAAATAATTCAGTATTCCTATAGCATGCTTTACTGTGCACAATTATAAACCTTTACTTCTTGTATATCTGACATAGTTTTACAGCCATAAACACACCTACTTACATGCATGTTCATTTTCTTTTGTTTCTCCTACATTTTGTACAAAGTTCCAAGTAAAGACGTGTAGCACTGTCACTTTTCTCATGAAATATGCTATATGAACTTTGCCTCCAAAGGTGTTTATAGCACAAGTATAAGAAACATACAAAAATGTTTTATCTGTGATTAAAGTATTTTTCTCCCCATAACACCAAATTATCTCTTTGACTTCTGAGCAACATAGCAGAGGAAAAGAACCTAAATCCTTTTAAAACTGGAATTGATACGTCTTAAATTGCTAAGGGACAGTATGATATGATAGGGAGTTCCTGATCCAAAAAAAAAATAGCTTATATAATATGTGAAATCAAGTATTGCAGTCCCTATGGTGTACTTTACAGACAATTCTCTAGCAATGTGTGCAGCTCACCAAGGACACATATGAAGAAAAACCAAGAACCAGCAGGACAAAATCAGGAAGGCAAAGGTAGAAATGAGCTGCACCTGGTATAAGAGATTAAAGACAAGAGGAAGAGGTTCTATCAGTATGCTGGATAGAAAAGAAAGGTGAGGAAATTGTGGGTCCATTGTTTAATAACCAGCTTTTAACAGGATACGCAAATAAGTTGAAGCTACACAGTTACTTTACATCACCAAAAATTATGACTTGAACCGGACACTTAAGAATTATTTGGATAAGGATGGGGACAAGCTGAGATGAAAAAACAAGAGTTTTTGGTAGGTCTGAATAAATTCAGGTTCTCATCCTGGACCTGATTAACTCAATCCCAGGATACTAAAGGAACTGGTAGAGGAGATCTTGGAGCCTTTGTCAATAATATTTCCAAAGTAATAGGAGATTGGGAGGTAGATAGTGGACTGGAAAAGGGCCAACACAGTCTTTAAAAAAGTCTTTCATATCTTTAAAAAAAGACAAAAATGAGGACTCAGGGTACTACAGACTAGTAAGTATCGCCTCAATACATGGGAAGTTACTGGAGCATAACCTAAGGAAGTCCATTTGCATACCTACTTGTGTAGATGAAGGGGAAGCTGGGGATACAGTATACCTGGATTTTTGACAAGGCATTTGACATGTGATCTTCTCATAAACAAACTGGAGAAGTGTCAGCTAGACAAAACTACTAGAAAGTGGTTAGACAACTGGCTCCATAGCCACAAGCAATTACAAATGGATCACATCAGAATGGCAGGAGGTTTCAAATAGAGTCCCGAAGGGGTGTGTCTTGGGCCCAGTGTTATTCAATGTGTTTGTTAATGATTAGGATGCTGGAAAAGAGCTTCTTGAGCAAATATGAAGATAACACAAAACTGGGAAGGATTGTGAACACACTGGAGTGCAGTTCAGAAGAATTTTGACAGACTGGAAAGCTGGGCTGGATCTAACAGGTTTAGAGCTGACACATGCAAGGTAGGTCACAGGCTCAATAGGAGTCTGCAGTGTGATGCAGGTGTACAAAAGGTGAATGTGTTTTTGCAATGCATCAGTAGAAGCATCAGGTACAAGACATGGAAAGTCATAGTGCTTCTTTACTTTGCACTGCTTAGGCCTCATCTAGAATATTGTGTTCAGTTCTGAGGTCCACTTTTTAAAAGGGACATGGGGAAGTTAAGGGAGGTCCAGAGATGGGCAACAAAAATGATAAAGGGCTTGGAAAACAAGCCATATAGGGAAAGGCTGAAGGAGATAGGTATGTTCAGATTACAGAAAAGGTACTTAAGGGGGCCCATGATAGCAGTCTTCAAATATCTAAAAAGCTGCCATAAAAATGTAAGAAAATACCTTTTCTATCCTGCTGCAGAAAGCAGAACACAGACCTATGGACTAAAGTTGCAGCAAAGTAGGTCTGGATGAGATATTAGGGGAAACAATTAGATGAGATGCTCTGGGTCAGGCTAATTACCTGAGGGGTGAGGAAGGCATTTTATTCCATGGTCACATTAGTACAGACTGTGAGGGTTTTTTTGCCACCTTCTGTAACAGGGGACATGGTCTTCTTTGCTGGATCTCTTGAGGGTATTTTAACTATCCTTGCAGCAGCAGGACATTTGGGCACTACTTTTCTACTCATTCACCTGTGGCAAGTTAAGGTGTTATGTCTTGAAGTTATTCTCAGAAGTTTATGGCTGGAAGGGACCTTGTGAGATCATTGGGCAGCCCCCCCCCCTACTCTGAGCAGGAAAGACTACTGTGGTCAAATAACTCCAGCAATGTGTGCATCCTGTCTCCTTTTGAAGATCTCCAGGGTAGGTGCCTGCCTAAGTTATGTCAGGGTTGAGTGCGTAGTTTTGCTAAGAAGTTAGACAGTGGATTTGTACAGGATGGTTTGGGTAGGGATAATCCTGTCTGAGGCAAGGGGTTGGACTAGATGACCTTTGGAGGTCCCTTCCAGCCCTACTTCTCTATGATTCTATCTGGTTATCCTATGCTTTGGGCCTTTCCTAGTAAATTCTACAGAACCAGAAGGATCTTTTTTCTCCAAAATTGGGCTGAATCTCCTCTGAATCAAATTGGTGACCGAAGCTTCGCACAGCCCTAATAAATATGGTTTCAGGAAGGAATTTTTCCTTTGCTTCCACTACTCTCTTACTTGACAAAGATTGTGGGGGAAGCATGGAATATGGTCCCTTTCCTAGGCTTATATTACTTCTTTCACTTTGTAGTAGGGCAGTGCTATCATCTCTTCTGCTTTTCCTTATTGCCTATATATGGTGCTCTTGGTGTTCCTGAAATTGTGCCTTGCAGTTGTATGGTAATGTCTGAAGTGCCAGTTTTCAGGAATTGGGCAAATGTTTGCCTGTGAACAAAGGAGATTAAATGCAACAGCCTAAGGACAAGGAGAATAAGGGGAGGGGAAGGAGGCTTTACAATCGTACGTCCCAAATAGCAGTCAACTTCATAAATCAGTTGGCCAATCAAAAATAAGTAATTTGTTTTCTTTTGTGATCCTTGATTTTTGTTTCTTGATTTGTGTTTGCCTGTTTTTCATTTGGAATTGTCTTTTGTACAGTTGGAATCAATTCAAACTGAGCCAGGATCAAAATAAAATGAGAAACAGTTATGGGTTTCCCAACAAATTGTTTAATTTATCCCATCTTTAGCTTGTAAAAAAATAAAGAAAGCAAATGTACAGTTTGGCATCTGACACTCTAGAAAATAGAGCATAAATAAATATTTTTGGCTCCACACAGTAGATTATGAAATACACAAAGTGCAGAGGGAAAGAGGGGGAACAATATGAAGCTCATTATTCATCATTACTCTATCTGACAAGTTTAACCTGTTTTTGAATCAGGTCATTTTATAAGAATTTTTTCCTTTTTCATTAGTATATTTTGCTTTAAACAGCCTACCAATATAACAAGTAAAATAAAGTAGCACAACAAAGTCTAATTTTGGAGGACTTAACCAAATATAAAAATCATCTCATTTTTTTGTTACATCACTATAACAAATGTACCTCAGTATCACTAGTTGAGCACGATGA
This sequence comes from Crocodylus siamensis, assembly GCF_052110815.1. Lineage (NCBI taxonomy): Eukaryota > Metazoa > Chordata > Crocodylia > Crocodylidae > Crocodylus > Crocodylus siamensis. Next base: position 85,197,387 of record NC_143396.1, on the reverse strand, counting down.
AGCAAATACCTTTGAATTAACAGTTATGGTAAATAAAAATTTTGGTGTTGTAAAAGGTCACTTCCACTATATGGAAACTACTCCTTTCATAATTACAAAATATATATAATCACACTTTAATTCTATGTTGCATTATAATATTTCTGGTGGGCTTGTGCTCGCTCTCTCACTCTCTTCAGCAACAGAAGAAAAAATTAACAAAGGATATGAATAGCATTCATTTCTAGCAGTGGATATTTCTGAGAAATTTTCCCTTCTACAAATCTTTCCAAAAGATGGAGCAGTACAAGCATTCTAGCCTGCAGGCACCCTCTCCTCACTGCTCCCTGTGCCTTCCCAAAATGGGGGGTGATTCCAGTATAAGGTAATCATGGAGAGCAGTGGCTGCGCCACTCTTCCTATTCCATTGGGAAGAGTGAACCAGTGAGGAAGCAGGTCTGAGGAATCAGTGGGATGTCTTTTCCCATCACTATCCTCTCCTCTAATGGAGTGGTAGGGAAGTAAAGCAGTGAAGAAATGTCCCTGCCCATTCTCCAACCATGTGTCCTAGGTCTGGGAAAGGGGTGTGGAGCAGACACCCAAAAGAAAATTCAAGAGCAAAAGAACAAGTGGTGGAAAGAAGAATTGCTTAGGAGTCCTTATATTTTAAGAGGAATCACTTAAGATATATGGAGCTGGCTCAAGGCCTACTTAAAGAACCAGTTGCCCAAGAGGGTCTGAGAGTAGGGCCCAGTAGGGAATGCAAGAGCCAGAGAGAGTGGTGCCTAGAAGGATGTCCAGGAGCCACAGAGGGGCCAAGACTGGGTCCAGGGGGTCCATGAAACCTGAGGGGGGCTGAGACTCAGGCCAGCAGGTCCACGAGTCCAGAGAGGGGCCAAAACTTAGACCAAGGGGTCCACAAGCTGAGAGGGGCTCTGTGTGAGACCGGGGGTCCAAGAGAGAGCAGGCTGAGCATGAGATCAGGGTCTGAGAACCCGGAGAGACGGGTGGAAAGAAGACCACAGGGACCAGGTGCAGGCAACCAGAGGGTCTGACACCACAGAGAAGTCCTGAGAGTGTTGAGGAGCCCAGAGAGGGGCTAAGTTGAATGACCATCAGGTAATTATCAGTGTATGATAACACCCATGTGGCATGGGGTGTGGTGTATGGGATGACAGAGCCACACAATAAGTCCTTAAGGCTATGGAGGAGCACGGATGCACACTTAGCCGTTAAAGCTGCAGGCACCCTACAGGGGCACAGACAGGCCAAGAGGAGCTTAAGGGCCAATTTAAGATTATTGGGGTCCAATAGAGACCCAGTGGTGACTCAAATGGACCAATGCTCAGTCTAAGGTACATAGGCAAACTCCCTTATTCAATTTCTAATAAGAACATGGCTTGGCGAGCGAGCAATTGAGGGAGGGCTATAGAGTTAGAGCTCAATAGGAGCCACATGGCCACCAGGGATAATCATGACCAACCCTGTGGCCCGAATCCTGTCACACTAGTTACATTCCAAATTCAAGATGACCTACACCTCCATTACTGATCTTCATTATGCTTACCATTGTGTTGTCTTCAATTAAAGAGCACCAGGTCACTCTCAACTATTCTGTGAAGCACATTAAATGCTTGGACTCACTGGGAATGTCTACATTAGACACTTAATACGCTGTAGACTGACTGACTGCAGATTACAGCATCATGGCAAAAACTGTGCTATTACACTAATGTGCAGTAGTATTAGTCTACCGTGCATTAACTGTTAAGAAAAAAGAATGTGATCATGCTAATGTGTAGTAGGGCAGCCTACTATGTATTTAACTAGTACTTCCTTTTGCAAGTACTAAATTTAATGTGCAGTAGGCACTGTGCATTAATGAAGGTGTAGACACGCCCACTGTCAATTGCACATAAACCAAGATACTTTACCGAACTACTCCAAACCAACCAGCTGTTCCCACATACTACAATTAGAGGACAATCCTTGAAGACTAGTGAGAATTTCCCCTACCTGGGTAGTCAGTTTTCCCAAAACAGAAGTATAGATGTTGATAAAATCTGCCATTGCTGCCTTTGGATGTCTCCAAAATAGTGTATTCAATGATCATGACATCAGAACCCAAAACAAACTTTTCTTTTAACAATCTGCTGTTTTCTCTACCCTGTATGTGTGAAACCTGGACAATATATCAGAAATACCTGAAAGCCTTGGCATGTTAGCATGAGCAATATCTTTAGAAAATCCTCCACATCAACTGGAAGGACAGAAGAATGAATGCCAGCATTCTGGCTCAAACAAATACCACAAGCATCAAAGCTATTTTATATGGCATTAGCTTTGTTGAACAGGACATGTCATAAGGTTTCCTAATGAATGGCTCCCAAAACAGGTCCTGTACTCCCAACTCATCAATGGCCATCACTCTAGAGTTGGGCAAAAGAAGAGTTTCAAGAACACCTTGAAGGTCAATCTAAAGAAATATGATATTAATATTAATACCTGAGACACTCAAGCACTGAATCGTCCACTATGGAGCCATGAAATACAACAAGGCTCGGACCATTTCAGACAGACTCACTTCACTACAGAAGCAAATTGGAAGAGAGAAAAGGAAAAGAGCTGTGACTTGATATCACCAAAATTCACTTCTTCCTTCTGAAATCGTCTGCCATGTCTACAGTCAGATATGCAGATTTCAGATTGGCTTCTTCAGTCATACCCAGACTTACCAATGACTTCTCTATCTACTAGAAGACTGCTATTCTCATATCAATTGAGTGTTTGTGACAACAGTGGTGAATTATGGAGCTAAAATAGCTTATTGAAAGTTAGCTTGTGTATCGCTACACTACATTGCAGTGTAGACATTTTATCCCATATTACATGAGATAACAGAATTACATATGTTTCAGCAGCGGCATATTGTGTCATGTATTCACTTGTGACAAACTACATTTGGATACTGACTGTTCAAATGAAAATAAAAATAGTAAAGACTGGCCAGCTTTATTAAATTATTCCAGTACTTATGAGAACTAATTTCTGGGGGAAAGCCTCATTCTGCAAATAACCATTTTTTAAAGTACCAAGAGAGAATTTTGCTGCCAGAAATAGTATTTGAATTTTACATACTGGAGAAAGAAATTTTACAATTTGTAAACCAAATATTCTAACCAAGAGCCAAATTCTGCGGTCATTTTTTTCAGATCGCCAACAAATCATTTGAATTTTGTGCTAGTAAGGACTGATTATGGGACTATCCATACTCTGAGGTACTGAGGTACCATGGGCTTATGCTACGCAGAAAAAAAAGTGTGGTTACTACAAAACTTCAATACTGAAAATTGAGAATATCTGGAAATGAGTCTTTGAATTAATAAAAAATAGAAATGGGCAATTAAATCATTCTACTATCTCAGAATTAGTAGACAACTTTCATTATTTTTTTCATACCCAAGTATTTTCATTTTTGAAAAGCATCAGTCATTTATATTGATGAAGGTCACACACTGTATACAGTTTTGCCAGAACTGGGCAATAAATCTTTTACCCATTCTGTGATAGATTTTGAGTAGTCAAACATTTTCCTCATTTCCCATTGGAATGAACAAAGGGTCTTTTGAAGTTTTTTGTAATATATAGCAGTAGTTGTAACAGTAATTTCTGTCATTTTTTTTAGTATAAAATAGACACACACACACAAATACTTTCACCCATCTCAGGATAACTTATAGTTAAAACACTTGCTGAAGGTACTGGAGACCAAGGTTCAATACACTGCTCTGGCTAGTTAAGGACAGTGGGGTCCCACATCTAAAGCAAGTATCCTAACAACCAAGCTGAGAGCTCTTCTAGTTTGGATCTTAACTTTGTATGAATAATTAAAACTCGCAGAAGCAGGAACCTAGACCTGGGTCTCCCATACCCGGGTCTCCCATACCCCAGGTGGGTGGAACTGAAAAAAGGTACAGAGAAGGGAAACCAAATAATCAGAGGCATGGAACAGCTGCCATATAAGGAGAGAGGTTAGGATCCTTTAGTCTGGAGGGGAGGAGGAGGAGGCTGAGGTGGATATGACAGAGATGTATACAAATCATGAAGGGTGTGGACAAAGGGAACAGGGAACTTATTCACCAAATCCCAGAATAGTTGAACTACTGGCATCCACTGAAATTAGTAGGTGTCAGGTTTAAAACTAACAAGAGACTTTAAGCAAAACAACTTGTGAAATTCATTGTCACAGGAGATGGTAGAGACAAATAGCAAAGCCAGGTTCAGAAAGAGACTTGAAAAAAAATCATGGATGATAAATCTATTAATAGCAGAACAGAATAGTTGACGGTTTTCTCTGGCATCTCTAAATCAATAATAGTCGATGCCAGGGAGGGTAAGGAATAGGGGATATATCACTCTAGATCTATTTGGATTCAATGGCTCCCCCTAAAGGATCCACTTCTCAATGTCAAAGAGAGGATACCAGGCTAGATTGTCCATTGGGCTGACCCAGTATTGCATCTATAAATCCCTTAATCTTTGGACTGTAGCAGTACTTTCTAATATTTTCCCAATTAACATTTAATTCCACAGAAGAAAGTCTACCTTGCACACTAACTGGTAGTTATTCATTCATCTGATGTACAGAAAGTTTAATTTCAACAAATCAACATTATCAGACCAAAAATATAATCTTGTTGGTAAATTCCTGAATCATTTATTGATAAAACATTTCTGTACCCAACTGTTTAGAAATCATAAGGCTACCATGCGTAAAGCAATGTGTTTGAGGCTCTTCTACTTTGCCTTTTGGTTTTTGAAGAACTAGAATTTATGACTAGAAATTTAATTTCTTCCCTGCCAAAAAAGAAAAGTGAAATTTTCTAGTATTGATTATTACAAGAGTTGGGGCTCAGAAAAAAACACAAAATAGGATGAGGCTTGCAATAAAAGCATGAGAGCTGGCAACACTGAATTAATTGGGTGAGAAGGTGGCACATTTTGCAGCTGGGGCTTTTGGCACCCAAGAAGCTATGTACATTCCCTGCATGTTTAGACAGGGAAGGCTGGTGAACTTTTGATATCAGGGAAGATGTACAGCTGCTCTTTTCTTCCAATGGAGGAGATTAGAAAGCACAGTTTCTAAAAGGACAGCACTTTGAATCCTTATTTCTAACTACAACACCACTGTGACAAAAGACATAGTAACAAAATTATGGAATATAAAAGACACTATTGCTTTTGAACAGGTTTACATACAGTGAAAAACATTGATTTTCACATGGCACTTGTTTAACTGGTAGTAAAGTCTGTGTGCATTAATTTGTGGAAAAATATAGGAAATAAGAAAGAATGATGAAGAAGGAAGTCAACCAAAAAGCCTTTGCATCCAGAAGATCTTCTCAGGGTTCTGAAAATGTGACAAGCAAGATTTTCTTTTTCTTCTCTTTTTTTTTTCTTTTGGTTATATCCATTATTGACCAAACTGTATATAGTTGGGAAAGATAATAAACTAACTTTCCATTTGGGCACAAAACCTTGTCTGTCATCCAAGAACTGCCCCCCGCCCCCAACCTTGCTTCTTGGTCCTGACTTTCGACATCCCTGTTCTAGTCTTGATCCTAGCAAAGGCTGTCAGTCACCCAAAATTATGGCAGACTTTTACTGCACAAAAATAGAGATTTGCAATATATTTTCCAAATACCCTGCAAAATAAAGGAGGAACTGAAATTTAGTTTTCTTCTCGTGCAAGTTGATAGCTCTATTTTACAAGAGTTAATTTTAATTTCTTCAAGAGTTAATGTTAAATTTATTCTATGTATGTAATTAATTAGCCGTTACTCCAGTACAATTAATATATCCATCCATATATAAATATAAATCCATATATAAATATAACCACTTTGCCACCCTGGTATACAAAAACATACACACAAGCCAAATTTATTAAGGCCCTATATACATGTTCCACTTAAGGCATGATTAAATAGTCAGTCATGCCTTAGGTAGTCACTTGGTCACATGTTCAATCAATTAATAGCACAATAAAAACAGGAATAAGCTAAAGTTATTTAACAAAATGTGTAATAACTTTGTATCTTCTTCCTATCATGTCATTAATTGAACATATGGTTGTGGCCCCTATGGCAGGGAGCTGCACCAGCTGATTAGAGCTTCTAACTCGGGGATCCCATGGGCACCCCCAAGAGCTCCCAGCTGACAGTGATCTCAGCTCCCCGCTCTGTGTGTGTGTGTGTGTGTGTGTGTGTGTGTGTGTGTGTGTGTTGGTGTGTGTGACACATGCCCTGGCTGGGATATCCAATCAGCTATGGTCTCCCAGCTGCAGGATCAGGGGACCCTCAGCTGTGGGATCTTGCTTTTTGCCAGTGCTGTGGGGGAGCCTGGGATCATGTTCCCCCTCCACCGACAATAAGGCGTGATGGAATCTGATTTGCAATCCTAGAATCATGCTTCCTGCCATGCATGTGTGGCATGCCAGGAGGCACAATTGTGTGGATCATTCATTTGACCCCTCACGCCTTTACCTGCAAATATAGAAGGGTCCTGAAAAAAGCTTGGACAGGTTCTGAGGAAGAAGGAACATGTCCTTTTATGAGAAACCAATCAAGTTTCTTCTCCTTTCCTTGACTTTTAAGAGTACAGTAAAATGAAATGTTTAGATGCCTCCTCTCCATGTCTGAATGAAAGATTTTATTATACAAATAGCACATTTGTGATATTCTTGTAATTATCTCCAAACACTACATTTATCATATACCTCTAGTCAGTTTCCTTGTTTTTGGCTGATTAATGAAACAGGGACAACATTTTGAAATTACTATAAAACTGTCCCCTTGAGCTTAAAAATCGCTGAATAGTCAATAATTTCAGCCTAAAACTTTTAGCATTATATCTCACTGCCATATATTTTCCTAATTCCCTTCTAAGCAATTTTCAATTTTAACACAACTAAAATAGAAAATATTTTAGTACACAAATAGCATATGTTTGTAATGCTTTTCTAATTATTGCCAACCACTCAGAAAACTATATTTATCATATACCTTTAGTCAGCTTCCTTGTATTTGGCTCATTAATAAAACTCAGGTAGAATTACATCCTAACTGAACCTCAAAAACTTTCAAATAGGTATCTTCAACATTTTATTTGTTTTTTACTCTTATCCTCAGCATCATCACTTTAGAGATATGGTTCCTTCTTGCCCACTAATCTACATACAACCAAAATCCAAGGAAGGAGATGTCTGAGTTTAGATCAGTGACAACTTTAAGATCACTTATGTCATGATGTATTCAAATTTAGGGCCCATCTACACAGTAAAACAAAAATTGTGATTTTAAAACTGGTAGGCCTACCTGTGGGAACATGAATGCAAATAATGGCTAAAATAACAGTGAAGCTAAACTGGTACAGATTGCACCAACTGTGCTACAATCACATCTTCATTTTCTTGTCTAGACAGAAATTAGAAATTTGGGTTTGCCACTTAAGAAAGCTATGCATCCAGCAGTATAAGACACACATCTATAATCCTCTACGACAAATAAACCAGACCTAAAATTGTCTGTACAACTGGACAAAATAACTGAAATAATCTAGCTTTAAAGATGAAGAGCTATGAAATAATATTGAAAAATATATCGTTAAAACATTCCCTCCTACCAGTGAAATGTAGCATATATGTATAAATGCCCAGGTGTCCTGAATCCTACCTCACCAATCTTCTAGTGGCAAGACACAGCTGTGCAGGCAAAAAATTGTATTAACTCTTAATCTGTAGGTGCTCACAACATGTTTTAACTTTAACACTGCTTAACATGCCATAGATTTAGTGTGGTCTAAATGCAACATGTAAATTTACCCTAAGAAGCATACTTGCAAGTATCACCTATAAAAGCATCATAGGGCTGCCTATTCATTCAAGCTATATACTACCTACACAGACAGCATCAGAGATTTTGCAATGTGGGACATATTGAACAGAGATCTGCTAATAAAAAAATATAAAAATAAAACCCTCTTACCTGAGATAGCTCATTACTGTCCACAAGCCCATTCCTGTCAGAATCAAAATAATTAAACATCTGATCCACCAGAATTTTCTTTAGAGCTATTTTATCTTCTATAATTTTTTCTTTTGCTTGTGCAATGTATCTCCGGTTTTGTAGGTCCAGCAGCATATTTTTCACTTTGCTGTATTCAGGAGATTTGCACTTATCTCCTATAAAATAAATGAACAATTTAAAATTATTTTGAATCATATGGTCAAACTTCTTAAAAGAAAAAAATATGAAAAGCTGAAGACATTAAAATTATGTATTAATAGGAACATTAAACAAGGTTGCTGTATGTAGTATGGTGACGCAGATTTCTTCTAAAAAAGCTCAATATAAAATTGGTGGGCGGCCTACCATTTACTTAAGTGGTTGTTGCCAAAAGGGAAATGATTGTCATGCTACATTTCTACAATCTTATGTGCTGGTTTTCTCCCTCACAAAGTGTTTTTAATACATTTCTGTGATAGGTTACATTATATTAAATTTTCTGTTTTGCTTTTAAGCTAGGTCATTTTGGAGTGGTCGTATCTGAAAAAAATCATATTTTTTTCATCAGTAATACTGCATTTTGTATGAACAGTGATACTGTATATATTGCAGAGCAAAGGTAAATAACTGAAAATGAACAATTTACTATATAAAAGAAAACTAATATAAAAAGTAGAACACTTTATCCAAGTACTTTCAAAACTAATTCAATCCCTTAACTTAAAGGAAAGGAAGAAGATTCATTTTATTGCCTTCATAGTCAGATTATCTATAAAAATAACTTTTTGCAGATGTCCTGGCTACAGCTATTTGCTGAAACATAACACCTATGTACATACATATGGACACATATGCACACCCCAGATCCTCCCTATGCCTTTAAGCTCCATTACACATGTACAGACTGTATTTCAAGGTGAAAGTGGGGGTGGGGTGGGGGGATAGAGGGGTGGATTGTTTAATACTTTCAGTGTGCGCTGGTTTTTGTTTGTTTTAATTAGAAAGAAGTTTAAGGTTTCAAGGCAAGATCTGTTGGTATGTGAAAGTGCATATAAATAACCAAAAAAATTTTTTGTCCTATTTCAAAGTCATCCTGGATTTGCGGTAATTTAAGATGGCCACCCCCTAATAAATTATATTCTAAACATGGAAAATTATACATTTGTTTAATTCTCCAAGTCTAGAATCTAGTTATTAGAAGGTCCTCTTAAATTCATCTCCCACCACCATTGCCACAGGGAAAGCAATGGCAGAAAAAGCAATGGCAGAGGGGTACGCAGCCTGTCCTATGGCCCTTGCCATTCCTCCCTTCCCCACCTCCGTCACTTGCCCCCATATGTCTACCCCTCCGGTCACCTTCAGGCTACTTTTGTGATGGGACAAATCCTCCATTGCCCCATAGAGGAGGCTAATGGCTTAATGTGGCCGAAAGCAAATACAGTTCCTGGTATACAAGGACCACTACTATACACTTTTCTGCTTATTTTGAAAGTTTGAAATGGCTCAAAAGTGGGGTTACTTGTGCAGAAAGAATCACATCTCAGTGGGAGCCTTCCCTCCACACCCATTGACTTCACCCCCTGCCAATTGTCCTTGTCTGGTCCCTGTCCCTGCTCCCCTTTATGTTTTCAGGAATAGGGGAAAGGTGTTGGGGAACAAACTCAGGCATGTGGGGGGCAGGGGAAAAATGGAAAAGGGTCTGGACTCTCACCGCCTACCATTACTTCCCTCAGCACAGTAGCAGAGGGAGACAAATTTAGGGTGACATTCTACTAATTTAGATGCTATACATGGAAAATTAAAACAAATTTATAATTTTTTTATGTACATAATCTTATTATTGGTAGTCTTATCTTAAATTTGAAGTCTTTGATTCTGGTAAATACAATACTTTGGCCAATGGATTCTTGGGAAGCTCAGACTATGCATATAGTGCCCCCCCAGCCCCTCCTATAAAGGCTGAAATTTGTTTACAAAACCGGAAGTCTTTCATGATCTAATTATAAGCAGGAGAATATTTACATGCTTTCAGATACATCCCAAGGATAACATCTTTTTTAATTGTGTAGGGGTTTTGGCTCTGCTAGACCATAGTTATGCTAAGCTATAGTTAAATTAATATACTGCAAAAGAACTTGGGAGTAACGGGCTTCACTGGCCACTGGATGACCTGATAAAAGACAGTGAGCAAAAACACAAATGTAAAATAAGAAACAATAGCTGAACAAGTTGAAGTTAGAACTCACTAAAGGAGAGATAACAAGAGACAAGTTGTACACAGCAGACTGAAGATGCTCAAGCTAAGTAAGGAAATGAGCTAGAAAGGCCCAAGCTCAGCAAACGGTGAGCCTATATGCCCGAACTTGAAAGGGGGAAGCTGTAATTCACAAGGAATGAGCTGCAGGTGTCCAGACTTGGCCAAGAGACAAGTAAAGAGGGACAACTTGATTGACAGAGGTAGAGAGAGAAAGAGAAGAGCTGGCACAGAGTGAGGGCATCTAGGTTATAAATATGGGGGTTGAGAGCCTTGCCTTTTTGTAGCAACTTAGGGGATGTCTGGGCACACAATGTGTAACTTACCATTGTCTGGACAGTTTTGGTGAGCAGGCTGACTGCTAGGCAGCCCTACTAGCTACTATCCTTAAAGACAATAAATGTATCTGAGCTTTCACCACCAAGTGTCATTCTTGCTCTTGGTCTCTTTTTTAAAATATGCATTCATCATTGTCTAGAATGTCCTTGCTCAGGTACCTTGGACCACGACCACAGGGACCATCTAAATGGTCATTAAATATACCTGTGTAACCCCGGTACACCCAAGGGTGTGCCCTATTCTCAATAGGATGGGGTGGGTAGGCAGGAGTGGGTGCTGTGAGAGGGATGCCAGAATTTCGAGCAGATCTCTCTTTCCTCTATAGAGTTAGCCCAAGCCCAAAGTTCTTAACTATGTACAATTTATTGAGTTATAATAAATATAAATATAAAACTAAATATCATAACCAGTAACCAAGGTCAAACCTTAAATAACACTATTCATAACATCACAATACAACATTTCAATCGCAAAAATATAAGGCGCAAACATGAACAATCTTAATACCTATTTCCTTAATATAGTCCCTGATCCATGGCAAGAGATAGTCCTCTTTCCAATCGGGTCCCTTCGTGGGGGTGTCCAGAAAGCACCAGGGGCCCCTCCCCTTAGGGCCTTGACTAGGCGGGGGTGCTGCTCACCCAGCCCCTTGTCTAGGTTTGCTCACCACAAATGTTTTTCCCCTGTGGGACCCAAGGGCCCAATGACTCACACTCTCTCAGGTGGCAGTGGTCAGGGCACAGCCTGATGGGGTCTCCTCTGCTGGAGACCGCTGGGCTTCTCTCCACCCTGTGTCCCACTCTTGGCACCGAGGGCTCAGCTCCTCTCAGCTGCTGCACCACTGCTGCTGGCTCCTGGGTGCTGAGCCTCAAACTGCAGCACTACCATTCCCCTGTGCCCTGGCTTGGCACTGAGGGCTCTCTTAGCACAGGATGAGCACTTCAGACTCCTTCTGTCCATCCTCACACTGGGTGGCTAACTCAAGCAGCCTCCACTGCTCCCTGGTTCTGAAGGCTTGGGCCTGTGTACCTCCCTGAGCACTGTGGGACCTGGCTGCTTGCTGGAAAATGGGACCTCAGTTGCCTCAGTGTGACCCCCAAGGCCCTGCTGGGTTTGTAGGCTCAAGCTGCTGCTTGAGGCTCCCAAAACCTGGGCCCCGTGCACCAAACTGTGCACTGTGGTGGGCCTGATCAGTCTTGCACTTCTCCCAGGGCTGGGTCTCCGTGCACCATCCCTGTGCGCCATCAACAGCCCAAGAAGTCTCACACTGCTCCCAAGACTGCTCCAACAATAGGAGCTTCAGGACCCTTGGGCCTATTACCCACTGAGGGAGAACTCCCCCACTTTTCTTGGCTCCACTCTTCTTGAGTCCCTCACTGCATCTGCCCCTTATGCTGGGCACATGGATCTTTTATATGCTCCAGGGCTCTGCCCCTGAAGTCTTCCGGACCTGACAGTTTACAGCCTTCAATCAAGACTGGGGGAGCTCTTCTCCCCCTCCCCTCAGGAAAGGGGCGGGGCTTTATTTCTCCTATTGCCTCCTGATTGGTGGATGGGCTCCACCAATCAAAACAGCAGGATTTCAAGCCTGGGACTGAACCCAAAATCTAAAAGCTGAGCCTGCTACACCTGCCTTAGATGCTAATTCTCAGTGATTACGAGGGATTTGAGTTTTCCACTTCTGATGGAAAACTGGGAAAAAACACACACACACATTTTACCTTTTAACAGAGAAAAAAAGTGGATTTTAACAGAGATACCCATGGATTTCCACTTTTGCAAAGAGCTCTCTGCAGGCTGGCACGGTTCCAGGCTACAAGACATTCTTGCAGAAAGGGTGGCAAACCCTAAGCTATATCCCGGGGGAAGGAGTGGGGCCTGAGAGTCTCAGGCAGCCAGTCACCCCCCCCCCCCGTGCCCCCAGTATGATCCACTTGCAGCTCTGTCCCACTGCCCACCCTGCCCCAATCCCAGCCCCACTCTCACTCCCTCCCCCCCACCACAGCCCTTTCCCCTTCCCCTGCAGACTTACCTGCTAGGGTGGTGTGCACGTGCTCAGCCTCCCCTCCCCCCCAAATAATTTTTTCTCCCTCTACCTATGGCAGAGGCAGATGTGGGCTGTCCACTATGGGCTCGCCACCCTAATGCCTCCCCCTGTGTCCTCTGCAGCACGGCAGGTGAGAACCAACAGAGGAAGGCAGAGTGGGACAGGGAGGTTTGGTATCACCACCAGGAACCCTGTGCTGCCATGGCAAGGTGCCCCCAACCTGCCTGGAAGCAGTGGGTGTGGTGCTGTGGAGTTGTGCTTCCCACCCCCACTGCTGCTGGGTGGGTAGAGTGTACATTGCCATGGTAGCATGGGGCTCCAGGCAGCAGCACCGAGCCTCCCCACTCCACTCTGCCCTCCTGTGCTGGGTCTCACCCAGTGGACCATGGAGGAGGGCATTAGCAAGGCAGAGAACTCCAAAACCAGAGTCACCAGCCTGCATCAGACCTCCCCTATGGGTTCCACTCCAGCCATGCCACCAATGGGAGAGAGGGAGCTGGACTCCAGGCTCTGCACTTGGCTCTAGCCACATTAGCTGCCACCTTCCAAGGGCAGTAGCTGGGTTCAGGTGCTGCTAGGGAGTGACAGGGTGCTGCAGACCCAGGTCCCTGGTTAAATATCCCTAGTGCTGGAGGCCTCCTCTGGAAGGGCTGGAAGGGCAGGGGGCTGTGGGTTGGGGAGTGAGGACTAATCGCAGGGCCAGAGGGCTGTGGGTTGGGAGGGCAGGGTACCTGAAGTGTGGAGACACCAGTAGGGCTGGGGTGGATAGAGGGCTGTGGGTGGGGAGAGAGGGGCACTAGCAGGGCCAGGTGGCTGTGGGTCAAGAGTGAGCAGCACTGACAGGGCCAGAGGCTCTGGGTCAGGAGTGAGGGGCACTGGCAGTGTTTGTGGGGGGCTGCTACCTGGGTATAAGGGCCACTGGCAGGGGCAGGGCACCAGCATATCAGGACTGCTCAGCATCACAAAGTGGTGGGGGGGGGGGCAGCAGTGTATATCTAGATCTAGTGTTGTTTCATTTTAATTGTGACAAAACACAGATTTGGGGGGGGGGGTTAATCAGAGAATTTGGGATTTTCATCAGACAATTTGCAATTTTTAAAACAGAAAACTAGGATCCCTAGAATCATAGAATCAATAAGACAGAAGGGACCTAGACAGATCATCTAGTCCGCCCCCCTGCCATGGGCAGGAAGGAGCACTGGGAGTGGCAGGGGTCATAAGACCCCAGCCAGGTGCCTATCCAGTCTACTCTTGAAGATTTCCAGGGAAGGTGAGAGCTCCACCTCTCTGAGAAGCCTGTTCCAGGCTCTGGCCACCCTTACAGTGGTTCTTCCTAATAACTAACCTAAACCTAATATCTAACCTAAACCTAACCCTGGTGATCACATGGTCAGATATAGTAATTATGTGGGTTAAAATGCTCTGGGCCCCATAAGTATGTATTTGTTATATTATTGCTGTATTTTCCTGCTGCTCTTAATCATCCTGTAGCACTAGCAGGTTAGAAAAAAAATTCATTAGAAAGATCTTAAGAGCAGAGTATGGAAAATGCATTGTGGAAAGATGCTATGGTGATTCTTGCCTCGGAGCAGCAATAATGGCATTTTCTGATCTTACTGGGGACAAACAAGCCTACTATAAGGAAAAGCCATCTTACAGAACTGAGCACCAAGCCCATTCGAAAAAATGTCTAGTTAGTTGTGGAACATATCTGTTTTGGTAATCTCCCAAATCTCTGTTTAAACCTTCTGGGATGGTATTCCTTTGGGCTGTACTGTGCTCAACTCCTTAGAGCTTTTCTGGACTGCAACTACTACTAAAGACCTTGAAAGTTATATACAAGTTTTATGTTTTCAATAACTAGATAATTCCTTTCAGTTTGTTTTATGCATAAAGCTGATTGAATAAAGGCTGGAATCTGCAACAAGTCCTTTGCAGATCTGGGGACTCCTTCAGCTACTGTCATTGCAAATTTGTGATGAAGTTGTGAAATAGAAGATAATGACCAATTTATATGTTTATTGTTGCACTTAGAGAGGAATAAGAAGATGAGGAAGAACGAAAGGATCATGGTAAAGAAATAGAATAGTTTTAGAAGCTTCCATCTTCTAACTTCTGTGTTTAAGCAGTCTTTTTTTATTCATCAGACCAGTTGTAACACCTGGTCCTGTATGGGTCTTTGAAACTGGAAGGGAGAATAACATATAATATATCCTATAAATCAAACTTTCAAAGTCTTTCTGACATTCTGGTCCTCTAAATGGTCTATCAGGGCCTGATTCTAAGATGCTGAGATGGGAAAGAAAATCTTCTTAGGTATCTTGATGGAGGACAAGTTATCCCAGAAATAAAAGGACAAGTTTTTCTTTCCCATCTCAGTATACTAGAATTGTATGTGGTAGTGCTGTATCTCAGTGGGTGCATGTCTACACATGTACATTTACTGTGGAGTAAATATAGCAACTTAAACTAACGTGAGTGAAAATTTGATACCTGCATCATGTAAGAATCAAATTTATACCCAAATAGTTAGTGAATAGTAATGCATGTGTAGGTGCCTTACTATACAGTAACACTGTGCGTGTGGACTTAGAATTAACTTTCATCCCAAGTCAGTCCACACCGCATTAATGTGCTTTAACATCAGCCTACACAAAAGATTTTCCAGGACACCAAGGCACCCATTAGATGGAATTCCAGGGAACCAATTTAGGGAACAGATCCTTGTCTGGAGAACCCTGTGAAGGTAAAAGATATTGGTTCTCTGGAGAAAGATCCTAACTTAACAGTGGTGAAAACAGGAAAAGAAGGAACACGTGCTCTAGTAGAGATTCTGTATTTAGTGGGAACAGTAAATAGTTTTGTTAGAGGATTCTTTTGTTTTCTTATATGCTGAAGAGACTCACAGCCTTGTTACATGTTATAATTAGACTTCTCAGAGTGGTAATCAGTATTAGCTCAAGCTTGAAGCAGTCACGTGTTCAAGCTGAAAAACTTCTCTGACTGTCTTGGACCTACATAACTGTGACTAGATCCTAGCAAGAAGAAGCTTGGAGGACTAAAAAGTAAGAATTCCTCCCACCCAGGTCTTCTCTCCTGCTTCTTGGGTCTCTTTCCCAACCCTTTGAGGTTCCCTCCCCACCCCCAGGGCTCACCTGAACCCCTCAGCTCACTTGTGGTTACTGCTGCTGTCTTGTAGAAGCAGGCAGGGAAGGAGAACCCACATGCCCAGCCATTGAAGAGCCACAGCTGCTCTGTTGGTTAAGCGCAGCTCAGAAAGTGGGAATGGTATCAGTAGCTGCAGCCAGGCAGATGGTCTCCCCTTCCTGCTCCCTTGGGACAGTACCAGCAGACACAGGCAAGCTTGGAGCTTTAGGATGGTAGAAGGTGAGAGGAAACAGGGACCTGGGGTGCCAAGGGGTAGGGGATGGTTGGTCTGATCCAAAGAAGGCATGGGAGGGGGGATGTGGTGGGGTACAGCAGGACTGATCTGGGCTAGCAGGGGGAGGAGGTGGGGGATTATAGCCTAGAGTGCCTACATGTTAGTGTAACAGGAGCTGGATAACACATATCACAAATAAACCTACACTGTAGTGATGTAACTTTAAGGCAACTAAAGAGTGCTTAAAACTGGTTTCATGTCTTAATGTGCGGACAATCCTGGTGTTAAGAGCTCAATGAGCCAAGAAAAATTAACGCATAACAAAGCCCTGATGCTAGTAACACTGATATTGAGTTATGTACCTGTAATTTTAACAATTAAGTTAGTAATGCTGACACCAAAGACCCTGGTGTTTGTATTGGGTTTTCTATTCTGGACTTCAGTACCAATTTGATGTCAGTGCCAGAACTGAAAAAAAAAAGTTCTTTCCAGCACTGTTCTTAGGTGCTAAGGTTGACTTTGTCTCAAGTAAGCATTGAGGCAGCAAAGGTTTATAGTAGCTGGACTTTGAAAGCCACTGTTTAGAAAATCCAATATTTTTTGGTGGATTGCCTTTGGCTGCTTTCACTATTATGCCCCGCACCAATTCTCTTCTTCAGTAATCCCTCTCAGTTGAAGATGACTGTCTTCCATGATTGTCTTGTCTATGCGTCTGAAGACAGCTGATGAAGGCCTATCCAGGACTGACAGACTATACCGGAGCTTGGACATGTGTTTCCACATGGGATGGGTGGTGCTGGATTCTAAATTCCTGGTGCTGGTTTCTGACATGCTGTTTTTTCCACTCCCACTTTTCCATCTCCCATTGTTGTCATGAGGTTTAAAAATACCAAGATCCCTGCAGCAAACTCTTCTTCCATTTGGGGAAGTCCTGGGTGATAATCTCCCATGAGCTGACATTGATGTTCCATTTTTTTAAGTTGTCCTTGAGGATGTCCTTGAAGCACTTTTTGTGCCTTACTCTTGTGCCTTGGCTGAGCTGGGAGAATAAAGCTTAGTTCAGGAGTCTGGATTTGGATATACAAATGATATGGCTGGCCCAACAAATTTGATGTGAGATGCTCATTGCCTCAATATTCATGGCTTTTGCTTGCAGGAAGAAGCTAACATTAGTGTGTCTGTTTTCCTACTGGATTCAAAGGATCTTCATCAGGCAGCCTAGATGGTATTCTCCAAGAAACTCAGATGTCTTCTGTCCATGTCTCAGCTCCATACACAAGGTGGAGATCATGACTTTTAGATAAACTATGAGCTTGGTTTTGGATCTGATGTTGCAATCTTCAAACCTCCATTTCCTTCAGGCATCCAAAGGCCACACTTGCACATTTGAGGCAATGTTATATTTCTTTGTCAATGTTAGCCTTCTGCAAGAGATGGCTTCTGAGGTACTGGAAATACTCAATGTTCTCCAGAGTCTCACCATAGACCTGGGTTGCCAGAGCTGGGGACTGTTCATTAGGAGCTTGTTGATGAAGGACCTTAATCTTCTGAATGTTAAGTGTCAGCCCCATTTTCTTGTATGCTTCAGTAAAGACGTCAATGATTGCCTTGGTTTTGGCTCAAAGTTAGCTGAGGTTTAACAGCTTACCATCCATTTGGTAGCTTAGCTCCACTCTGAAAGCTTGTTGGTGGTTAGATGTAGCATTGCAGCAAAGCTACTGAGAAGTGATGGAGTGACAATGCAGCCTTGCTTAACTCCCATTTTAACCTCAAAGAGATATCTGATAGATGTATTACTGAGATCTCCTGGTCATTCTCATCAAACCAGTCTTGATGTTGCCTGGTAGAGAATCAAAGGGTCTCTTCACATGCACTGATGATAGTAGCCTTGAGGGCACTCAAAGTGCTGCTGACATTCTACCATTGCTGCTGACTGGAATTCACTGAGGCACTGGTGGAACAGGTCTCTAATGCATGGGTCCTTGAGTCCTTCAATGTTGATCTTCTGTTGGCATTGCTTCTGATGCAGCCATTATTTGGAAGACAGTTTGAATGACAAAATTGAGTGGATGAGTCAGTGATAAGTCCAGCAATCATCAGCTCCTAGCACAGATCGGGTGCAGTGCACAACTTTGCAATCACAGGCACAGACAATGACCCAGTAAATCAGGTGCTAATGCTTAGATTGTGGGTGTTATCATAATGTCTTGTGCCTGTTTTTCTGACAGAACAGGACATTGGTGATGGTGAGTCCATGTTCTGCACATTTGGACAAGAGGAGGATGCCACTGGAGTTGACCTTTCCTGCTCTATCCTTGGCGATGATTCCATTCCAGAAGCTAGTCTCATCTCAATTTGGCATTGAAACCACCAAGTAGAATAAGTCTGTTTCCCTCTGGAACATCAGAAAGGACTTGACCAAGGTTGGTGTAGAATTCTTCCTTCATTTAATTTGTGGTATCAGGAGTCAGGGTGTATTCCCTGATGACAGTGGCATATTGGCTCCCCACCAGTTTAAGACAGAGTCCTGAGGTGCTCATTAATTCCAATCAGGAACTCACTGAGTTGGTTTATAAGTTCATTCTTAATGGCAAAACCAAAGCAGGGAAGTCAGTGTTCTCTGACTTCTTTACCCTTCCAGATGAAGGTATAACCAAGTCCATTACTTTGAGCTGCCCATCTCCTGTTTGCCGGGTCTTGCTCAGTACAGCTACCCTTACGTTGTCACCTTAGTTCTCAGGCCACAATTACAGTGTAATGCTCTGGGCATTCACTATTAGAGTTGTTCATGAAGGCCCTGATGTTCCAGGTCCCAAATATGATGGTGCGTCTTCTTTGGTATTTTTAACCACAGGAAAAGTGATCCCATTGGACACAGTTATTCAGTCAGGAAGAAAGTAGGCAGGCTACATTTAGGTCACCTTTTCTAGCCCCCTCCCCAAGTGGGGTGAACAGAGCAAATCCTGAAGAGGGCTGCTCAGTCACAGTTACAGCTGCTGAACATAACACGAGTGCGATTCAAGTCTTGGATGACCTTCATGCTAGTTCATGACTAGGAGCTTCCAGACCTCACAATCCTGCTTCTGTCACCACCAGTTGGTTGCCAAAGTGCTTGAGGAATTTGCTGGAAAAGCTGTTTTCATGGAAGACGCCTGTGCATGACTTCTGTCATTAGGAAGAAGCTGCTGTACATGAGCTTCCACACAGCACTTAACAGAATGTAACTGTGATCCAAAGGCAAGGAGACCAAGGCAACTGAAAATTGTGTTCTGCTACTGTCTTCATCTACCTTTGTAACCACTGAGATTCTAACATTTTCTTCCACCTGATCTGCTGTTGAGGACTTGCAGACCCATGGCTGGAGGCTTGACAGGCTTATAGTGGTGACCTGTACTTGCCATATCACAGCACCATCAAAGGATATATGTAGCTTTTAAGGATGAAAAGCAGTACCATCTGCTGTCCTCACAACATCCTGGTGGTGCTGCTGCTTGCTCCATGACTGCTTATTCATCAGAGTTACCCCTGTTTCTTTCACAGCTAACCTTCCCTGTAGGTCATTTCACTATCTGCCATGTGTACTGCTGCCCAGCATAACTACAACTCTGCTGCACAGCCTACACCATTTATGGGTGTTGTAACTGGCAGAAAACTCAATTTGTGAGAAATGAAGAGGTAGAGGTTCCCTTCTTAGTACTGAAGAGGTACAGTTTAGGCATAAACTTTTTTCTGAATGCAAGTCTGCTCTCAGAACAGGGAACCTTAGGCAAGCATCTCTGAACTGACAAGTTTCTGAAGAAGGACCACCACTGTGGGCAGGATTTTGGAGGATGGCCAAAACAAAATCAACAAAAAGGAATGAATCACAAGACATGAAGGCCTTAAATCCCAAAGTTTGGGGGTTGGACATTTAATGGAAAGGTTTTATTTATTAAAAAATAAAATCGTGTAAAAAAAGCTAGAAACTGGTGTAGGTCCAATCTTTTTCTAAAAGTGAGGCAAAATGGATATTACAATGCTTCATCTCAGTGACACAAGCAGAGCTACTTGTATCAACATAGCCCAAGGTAAGAAGCTTAGGAACATGGACCCAAGGGGGCCAAATGGTCATAAACTTACAAATCTCTTCTATATAAGAGGCATATAGGATCCACACAAATGTGAAGAATCAGAGGCACCATACACAAGGTGATATTTAGGGCCTGGGGCTCATTAATATATGGAGGACCTATTCTACAAAATTATGTGGTGAACTTTCCCTAGAGTAGCCTATGCCAAAGTTATTTTCAATGTAAAGCAATGATTTTTGTGGGGGAAAAAATCTCTCGTTGTCACAATAGGAAAGATGGTTAAAACACTTCAGGTACTCAGGATACCCAAATGCCTAGCTCTGTTGCCATTTGCAATGTGTAAGGGGTGCATGTAGGTGCACATGCACCCCCTGAGATTGGCCACTGCTGACACTGCTGGCGGCCCCTGCAGGTGCTCCCTGCTTGCCGCCACCATGCCACTGCCACTGCCAATGCTGCCACTGCATGCAGGCAGTTGCTATGCCCCCTCAGCCTTGGGAGAGACACAACATTCATGTCTGCTGCAGCCATGTTGTGAAATCCTGTGGACTTAGATGGGTGTGAAATAGTAAATTTCTTATCCAGATACAAGGATAATGTAAAATTTTTATTCTTTATTGTACATAAATCATTCAGATGGAAAGCATCAATCTTATATAGAGAGAATCCCTTAAAACCTAAGAAATTTTAGAAGAGGAAGAATATGAAAAGGTCATTATTTCATCTTAACATGTCAGTACAACTACATGAATAATAATTATGCACTGAAAGTTTAACTGAAAGAATTCAATCACTTACTAATGAAGATATTTTTCATGGTTTTTCTTGAAAACCACTTTATTTCTAAAGTCTGAAGAATAGGTCAATTACTTGTGGTAATTACACTTGCTATTCACAGATTTAGTACGGGACAGCAGGGCAGGCCCTACGAGGAGAGGCTACAGGACCTGAACCTGTTTAGCCTCCAAAAGAGAAGGCTGAGGGGGGATCTAGTGGCCTGTTATAAACTAGTCGGGGGAGCAGCAGGCATTGGGGGAGTCCCTGTTCCCCTGAGCACTGCCAGGAGTGACCAGGAATAATGATCACAAGCTGGCAGAGGGTAGATTTAGGCTAGATATCAGGAGGTGCTACTTCACAGTCAGGGCGGCTAGGGTCTGGAACCAACTTCCAAGAGAAGTGGTGCATCCTCCTACCCTGGGGGTTTTTAAGAGGAGGATGGATGAACACCTTGCTGGGGTCGTTTGACCCCAGTACTCTTTCCTGCCATGGCAGGGGGTCAGACTAGATGATCTACTCAGGTCTCTTCCAACCCTAGAAACTATGAAACTAAGACAAATGTAGAAAATGTCTCTCCTGTTTATATAACCTGTTTATCTCCAATGGATTCACATTTGGAAGAGGTAGTATATATTTATAACATATCACAATTTGTCAAAAAACAATTGTTTCTGTCTTTTTTATAAAAGACTGAGTCATAATGATGTACATGCAATGACTATTGGTGTAATATAGTTTAAAGCAGTGGTTCTAAACCTATTTGCCAGTGGGCCACACTTGCAGCTCTCACTGTGCTATATGGCTGGCACCCACACAACTTACTTCCTGTGTATCCATTTAAAAATGTTTTAACAGGATGTTACATTGGCTGCAGCAGTGTACTGATTGGGCCACATGTGGCTCATAGGTGATAACCACTGGTTTAGAGACTGCCTTTTAAATAATTCAAAATGAATACAAATTGACAAGTGAACAGTTAAACTCATGCTCAATAACTTTTCTAATTACACTATAACAGTATTATTGTCAGTTAGCTATTTTTGGATTTAATCCTGCATCAGTACTAAAGATAGTTTGTACTTGGATACTGACAAATCAAGCCAGCAAGAACAATATACCTTTAGACACAGACTACCAAAGAGTAGGCTTACTACACTTCCTAGTGGTCCCTCTTCTGCTGATTTCTGTTGGATAACTTTTTTCTTTTCTTTTTCTTTTTTCTTTTCAATTCCTCTACCCTCAGTTGTCTTAATGGGATTCCACCCTTCAATACAAGATTGTTTTCATTGTACTATACACTTTATACCAGTAATAATTAAGTTAAACCCTTCTATTGTGTAAGGAGAATGAAAAAATAACTACAATCTTTCAACTAAATGTAGCTAATTATTTGATAGAGTATGAAATACTAATAATGAGGTTTCTTGTGTCAATCCAACTAAAAAGCAATGAATTTTATCTCTTTCTACATATTATCTCCTACAGATAATAATTTTTAATAATTTTAGACTAAGCAATAGTGTGAAAACCTATTCTCTCCATGGGTTTGTTTGTAGCATTCTTATAAGAGAGCTGTAATTTCCTCTCACTGCACATCTGTGCTGTGTACATACACACTACATACATAATCTGTTCACTCTATACATAAAGCTTTATTCTCAATTACAATTCCAGTCATAGTAGTGGCTAGTAGTAAGATGAAATGCAGCATCATTTTTATCACTGTTCAAATGTTATACAAACATGGTCAACATTTAGCCAAGTTGTTCAGACTACGCTAAAAATACTTATTTACAGAACAAACATTTCCCCTTTGGCTGTATCAGCTAGAATTTATTCTTGCTACTTATGAAAATAAGGGTGAATAGCAATAATTAAGAGGGTCTAGTATTTCATTTTCTTTCCCAGTTTTGTCTCTTTCTTGTGACCCAAGGGAAAAAATAGATGTCAAAATTTTCCCAGGACAGAATTGTTTTATTCTAGGATCCTACAGATATACAAGCCCATTCTGCTACCTAAGTACCTGTAAAGTACCTGAGATAACACTTATTCCTGGGAAAGTCATGGCTGATTCAAGTTAACTGTCATTCAAGCAGTGTGTGTAAATATCTGCTCTATGCCTGTTTTGATGCAAGTCAAAGCCCAGGACAATCAGCTCTGGGATAAACCTGATGTCTGCTTTTATCCTAAGCAAAGGGGGGCAAGGGAGGTGTGGCACCAGCACTACCCCCAGATGTGGACCCTGTGACAGATGCAAAAATAGATAGCAGCACTGGCAATCTAGCCAGGAATGGTGTCCCATGAACCCCTGCTGCACTGGACCCTCAAACATCCATTTATGCCTCTGATTTATCCTATGCCACAGTTCCATAGGTAGTGGATCGGAATATTTCCCTACCTCCCCCAAAAAGGCATTGAACACTTGAAAATTACTTTAAAGTCACTGGATACAAAACGTTGGCATATAATTGCCAATAATCACTGTTTTATTCACTTTCTCCCTGGCAAAATTTAAGAATAACGAAGGCAATCAGGACTCATAGTAGAGATATCATCTTTTATTAGATCAACAAGTGTTTTGCAAAAAAAAATTCTTTTATCACCAACATCAGCTCTACTACGAGTCCTGTTTGCCTCTTCCTCTAGACCAAGACGGCTATAACCTGGATACCTGACACATGGAAAAATAAAAAAGAACTCTAGCAGTACAATTTTTTTTCTGTTGATGTTTGTTTATAATTGCTCATGACTGATTACAATGAATCATGCAAAAAATAACCTGAATATGATGACCTTCAGACATGTAGCAATTCATCCATTTGACAAGCATCTGGAGAGGACTGAAGCCAGAGATTAGTGGGCTTGGAGGTAAAGAGAATTTGTTTATATGTTACCTTTTCTTATTGCACTGAAAAGTGTTAATAATATAACCATTGCTTTTTTAAACATTAGTTGTTATAGAAGCTAGAAATCACATTTCATCATCTTAAATAAAACTAAAAATATTGATAAAATGACAACTTCTTATAACTGTGTCAAATCATTTAACTTCAATTTAACACCAATTGTTTCTTATTGTTACAAGAACCCAATGTGAAGATAAGTAGGGAGGAAAAGTCGCTGTCATTACCATTATTTTTACTAGTAAGACTGAGCCAAAAGACCTGCAGAAGCTTTGACAATTCTGCCCCAAATCATAGTTATATCAAATTTTATCTATTTCTTGATTAGATAATATTTGACAGAACTTCCCAACAAACTAATATCTTAAAAGCATTGTTTGGAAAGCTTTGGTTAAAAGTGCACTTTGCAATTATCAGATGTTACTGACAGTTTACCTTCGATAATGATTTAAGTCAATTAACATTAGTGATGTAACAAATATATATAACTATTTTGAGTTTGAATAAATTGGATTTGGGCCCTTTATCTGTAAATATATAACATCTAAAGCAGACAAGGTTCTTTGCGTGAATCTGATATCTTTTACTAGACCAACTTAAATAGTTGGAAAACAATTATTAAGCAAGCTTTTGGGTTTAAAACCCCTTTGTCAGACTAAGGAAGTTTCAGCAGTTGGTGTGTGCTCTTCCTGGATGGAATGAAAAGTAAAGAGGCTGGTCTGGTATGCATACAAGACAGGTAGTCAGTGAAAATGCAGATTGAGGAGCGAATGGGTGAGAGACAGGCTCGGGGTGGGGGCGGGGAGAGAGAAGGGGGATGAATAGTGGAGAGATACCTAGGGAGTCAGATGCCAGGCAGGTTATAATGCGTCATAAATCCAATGTCTATATTGATGATTTTTAGTATCCAGGAGGTTGATGAAGTGGAATTGAGTCTCATCTTTGGGAAGTGTTTTGTAAGTTTCCTTTGAGGATCAGGACTGAGAGATTGGAGAGAGAGTGAACCTCATCACCAGAAGCAAACTTCTTCAAGCCCAGAACACACCAAATGGATCCAGACCTTGTCATGACAAGAAATGCAAACCCTGCCAACACATCTCCACCACCCCCACAATTACTACACCCCACAACAGAGCCATCAGCATTCCCAGATCTTACAGCTGCACCTCCAGAAATGTAATATATCTCATCCAATGCACTGAATGCCCTGATGGAAAATACGTAGGAGAGACCAAACAACAACAGTGAACCAGAATGAATGCACACCAGAAATCTATCAAAGACAGGAATACTCAATTACCTGTGGGGGCACATTTCTCACAAGAAAACCACTCTCTCTCCAGTCTCTCAGTCCTGATCCTCAAAGGAAACCTACAAAACACTTCCCAGAGACTAGACTATGAACTCCACTTCATCAACCTCCTGGATACTAAAAATCATGGACTAAATATAGACATTGGATTTATGGTACTTTATAACCTGCCTGACATCTGACTCCCTAGGTATCTCTCCACTATTCATCCCCCTTCTCTCTCTTCCCCCCTCCGCCCCCCGCACCTGTCTCTCACCCATTGACTCTTCAATCTACATTTTCACTGACTGCCTGTCTTGCATGCACACCTTCTTTACTTTTCAGTCTATCCAGGAAGAGCACACACCAGCTGCTGAAACTTCCTTAGCTTGATGAAGGGTTTTTGAACCTGAAAGCTTGCTTATTAATTGTTTTACAACTATTTAAGTTGGTCTAATAAAATATATCAAATTCATGCAAAGAACCTTGTCTGCCTATGTCCTTAGACCAACACGGCTACAACCTATACCCCTGTAACATCTAGAGAGCGTTTTTAATGCATTTAATCTGGTTTTCCAATTATTATATTATTTTTCCTTTCGTTGCAAAGTTCCCTTAAATTTCATTAAGAAAAAAAATCTTTTTTTCCCCAGTACAATAAAGAAATGTTCAATATTGAATACAACCAAAATCTGAGAATGTCATAATTTTGGAATGGCTAAACTACTTATTAGTAGGGAAGAAGTCATTCCAAATAACTGAAAATAAAATCTTCATATCATCTCTAGAATGATAGATCAGCCAAGCTATGTCTATCATGTGCTACATGTAATGGAAAAACACATTATACAGAGGTTTTTTATTTTTTTTCAAATGCCGATTTCTTTTTTGCATCTTGCTGCCTATATGCTTTTCTGACTCGATCATGAGTCCAATTACATAGGGCTCATAGGGAGAGAAAAATCTTCACTATGATTTAATGCACCTCTAAAAGTAACTAAATAGGTTTGTTGTTTTTTCCTTGTCCCCACCCCCCAAAAATATTTACAGGGCTACCGATTTAGTATCTGATGCATCAAGTGGATGGGTATCTCCTTTCTAATGACATAATATATATATTTTTTTCTATCTGTTCAGCAGTGTTAGATATTGGAGTCTAAACTGGTTAACCTTGATCCAATACTGAATACTGCCAATCCTAGACTTTTTGGAAAATGCACATTTCAAAGAAAACAAAACTTCTACCATTTAAGGAAAAATAGTATGTTGAAATTGTTTGAAACTGATCATAGGTTTAAAACGTTCAGAATAGTCTCCACACATGGATTACTAAATGGAAGGATTTAGAGTTAATAATCTTCTGTCAATCTAAGTATATAAGGATTATTTATTTCATACACATTTTGGTGGCATCTAGGACTGCAGTCATAGACCAGACATGTATTTTTCCAAATGTTAAATAAACACAAAAGACAGTCCCTGTTTAATGAGTTTACAGTATAAAACATAAAGCTAGATACAAATTGGTGGATATAATAGGCAGATGGGAAGTGCCTATAGAAACAATGAAAAAGTACTAATCAAAATGTGATCTCATTATAACAGCTCCTAATGTTGTCTTGGCTATACTTTATTTAAAAGAAAGTGTTATGTAGGGATCTGAAAGAAGACAGTCATGTAGTTCTATAGACATTTGTAGGAATTTCCCCTATGGGACAGAAGTGGCAAGAGAGACCCCCTCCACACATTATACATTACACATATCACCCAATTAACTTGTTAATTATGCAATTACCTTAGGACCAGCTACATATGCAAAATACTTATCATATGATAGAAACTCAAATCAACTACAAAAGGTAGACCTTGAAAATGTGTACTAATTTAATAGCTGGTTGCTATTGAGCTTTAATTTGCATGTGTAACGGTTTCACTTGAGGCTGGGAGCCCCTTCAGCTGACATAGGCCTCAGCCTCAGCAGTGCACCATAACAAAGTCTAAGCCCCAGGCCTGGGGTAACATGGCTGCTGTGATCACCAAGGTTCAGGGATGCATGAAACCCCTGGGCCTGGGGGATCACATAAGTCATGGTTCCCTAGGACCAGGGATTTCACATGCCCCAAGTCTGGGACTCCATGGCCACCACAGTCCCCCAGTCCCAGGGATATATGGGTCACCCCCATGACTGGGAGGCCCTCAACTTAGGGGCTGCAAGCTGAGGGATTGTGCTCATTTCCCATGCAGGAAGTCCAGGATTCAGCTCCCCTCCACTGGCAATAAAGCACAGTGGGGTCTAATGCACAATCTTACAATCACATCACCTGCTAGGCATGTGTAGCAGGGCAGGAAGAACAATTGTGTGGATTGAGCATTAGGTCCCATCGTGCCTTTACCCACACATGTAGAGGGGGCCCGAGAAGTAGAAAATTAATTGTGGAGGTTTGTATGATGGGCAGAGGCAAGGATGCTGCAATAAACCAAGAAGTAAACAAAGACCTTGCAACCACCCTCCTTCTGCCAGTGTCAGTCTTCACTTCCCACTTTTTTTCACATAAGCACTCACATTTTCTGTTGTACTGCCACTCATTCTTTGAAAGAGCATGTCTAAATATCTGTAAAAAAAATAAGTCATTACCATTCTTCAGATCCTTTGTAAAAAAATAACTTTTTGTACATGGTGGCTACAGGATACAGTAATTAGACACTGTGTTCCCAAGACCACAGCCTATTAGGTTTAACCAATGTTGTCCCAATATGTGGAACACAGAAGCAGATGGGACTCCAGCCACTGAATTTAGTCATTGCATTCAGACAAAAGCATCACCAAAATCACCACTTCAAACTCTCACCTATTACAAAGAACAAGTTTCAAAATAATTCTGTGATCTGTCGTATGTTATAACACAAAGTAGAGAGCAATGCCAATGTCTTGCCACTGCAATGACAGGCAAGTTATTGTATCCTCAGAATATCCTAGCAAAACAACCATGTTTCATACCACAGTCGAAGGCAAAATTCCTGTCCATTTATGTTTATCTGCTACAGGTAAAAATTCTTTCCTGACCCCAAATTTTGCAACTGTTATGACAGTAAGAGGAAGAACTAAGTCCTCAAGTTAGCAACCTATGGCTTTTTAAAGCAAGAAGGATCTGCTTAAGAAACCACAGCTTGCAATTCCTAGTTCCAACAATTGCATCTCCTACCATGCCAGAAATGCTTGGCAGGAGTAATGATGTTGGGATCACGGATTAAATCCCTTTTCTACTTTCCAGTGAAAGGTACCATGTATAAATCATGTTTATGGTTGGTTAGCCATTTTATGGCACCTTAAATTGGGTGCATACATAGCGCCACTGCCACGTATGCCATCATTAACCTATTAAGTACCAGCAGAAGTACTAGTGCATTCCACAAAAACACACGTGTCCCTCCAAACCCACAAAATCAGGGCGGTCCCTGGGGTGTGGGTTGAATCGGGGTGACTGCCCTGGGTCCCCTGCTTTAGGGGGCCCCTCCTGCAGGGTCCACCTAGTACTGGTGACTCTGGATCACTGCCAGCTTCGCATCCAGCTGCTCACCACCCCCCTCCACCACCACTGGCTTCTTCACTTCTGGGCCCTGCACAGGTTGTTTTGCCCCAAGCCCCACACCCTACTAGGATTGTCTCTGCCCACAATAAACACTTAAGCTGTGGCTGAAACTCTACAACTATGAAAAATCCATCAACTGCCACAGAATTTCCAGTTTGCCACACAGCATTGCTACAGAAACTAAAGAATTTGAATCAAAATGCAGGTCTTGCGCCTTGCATTTAGGCTTCAGGTTTGGAAACCGTTATGAAAGCTAGGACAATGAGAAAGCGTTTATGTATGGATCTAGTTCAAGCTTGAGTCAGGATTTACTTTTTATTGAAACAAATTATTTTTAGGTATTAATAATCATCATCTATGAAAATAATTATTTCAGTGACAAATTCATGTTTCTTAAATGATACCATGTGCACAGTTTCAAAATAGAAGTGAATACTTATGTACAAAAGTAGTAACGGAACAATGGGTGAAAATAATTGATCAGGTAGAATTTTCTAGACAAATGAAAGGTCTTCAGATCAAGTTAAATCAAAACAGCCTGCCAATAACAATAAGAACAGAGGCATCAATCAATATAATCATTATTCTAAAAACAAAGCCCTATTAAAGATATCTACTATAAATTTTTAACATATCCAAAATAGCATGCCCCTGACAAACTGCTCAATCAATACAGCTCAATACCCATGTCTGAAAGAAGACAGACATCCAAAGTAAACTAAAATTTATCTTAAAAAAACAACACAAATTAGAACCAGCACATCAATGTAAATACAGTATTTCTACAATTATATAGCATGAGACCCTGGGTATGTCTACACATGCATTTAGGCATACCTGATCTTAATATGCATTAGCTTGATGTGCAGTAAGGTGATTTAGGCTCACGTCTACACGTTACTTAGTCCCAAGTCAGTCTATACACAGTGTTAATAAGCCTTAATACATCTACATGTGCATTAATGAGCTTTAACTATTTATGCCTAAATTTGACACCTGATTTGGAGGTACTGAATTTAGGCATAAAGGCCATTTAGGGCAAAGTAAACCCATGTGGAATGTACACAAGCGTTGGGCCTGATCCTTACCTGCCTCTCCAGCGGTGGGGAACAGAGAATGAGCTGCTGGTCACAGCTGGCCACACAATTAAGGCCTTTAAGGTGACTTAATGCCCTTTTGCACCACTTTACTAGTACAGCTGTTTACACACATCGGCAGTGTTATGCACGTTAAATGACTTTGGGACACAGCAAAATAAAATATATCCTAGGTGTTTTTGTTTGCTACCTTACAGCCACAGAGGGAAGCACCAGACCCTGTATAGCTCAGTGGCTGTGCAGGCATCCCATGCGGGCAGGCTCTACTGAAAGGGGGAAAAAAGTGGAGAGCCTGATCTTTTTTTTTTCCTTCTCCTCAGAGCCTGCCTGCCTGCCTGCCTGAGCTGTGTGGGGGCACCTAGTGATTCCCTCTGTGGCTATTGGTGCTGTTGAAGAGATGCTGCTGCTGCTGCAATGGGAAGCACCCCCCCCCCCTCCCCAGCACAGTTTAGGGATCACTCAACTCACCAGCAGCTCATCCTCTGTTCCCCACCGCCGGAGAGGCAGGTAAGGATCAGGCCCAATGCTTATGTACATTCCACAGGGATTTACTTTGCCCTAAATTGAAGTGGCATTTTTAAAAACTCACTGCTTCAATTTAGGGAGAATTAAACTGAAGTAAACCCCCACAGTGTGTACAAATGGCCAAATAGCCTAAAATTGCCATTTTTAAGGCACATTAAAGGCATGCATGTGTAGACATGTACTCTAAATGTACCTCATATTGGCTAAAATGCCTTTAATCAGGGTGTGTAGACATCCCCCATCAGTTTTTTTTAACATTTTATTTACCTTCTCTCTTAGTCAAAGCTCTAGACTAGGGCAGCCCAACTGGTGGCATGCACCCCACAAGGGACCAACATATGGCCTGTAGGTCTTGACAGGTTAACACATGGCCTTCCAGGCCCTAATGGCTGCTTCCAACTGCTGCATAGCAGGGAAGGGTCCAGAGATCCATGAACTACCCATGTAGCGCATGAAGCAGGGGGCAGCATGGGACAAGGAGGTGTATACTGCCAGCACAATCCATACAGCAAGGGGAGGTGGGGGAAGCAGGGCATATAACATGTCAAGATGTCTGGCATAATATTGTTGAATCCAGAAATGTTACTTACTTTTTAAAAATCAACTAAATCATGTGCAATTATTCAGAAGAATCCCGGGAATTTAAAAATCATTAACAGATTTCCCTCCTTTATCTTTCCAGCCCTGTATAGCTAATCAAATCACATCTAAAAAGTCTATGAGCTAGATAATATGTATTGCCCTTATAAATTAACTTGTTTTTGTTGTTGTTTAGAAAGTTATGAGCACATTACATGCTGGCTAAACGAGGCCGAATAAAATCAGCTGATATATCATATAAAAGTATTTAACAACTAAAGGATTTTAAATAATCAGCCTTTCTTATGAAAGGAGTTTACTAGAGCTTAATCTGAATCACACTGACCTCAACAAAACTCTCCAACTGATTTCGAATCTGCCAAATACCGGTATCAAATATGCAATACAGTCTAAGAGCTGGAGAAGAAAACTTATTAACTTCCCCTGCACTTCTGGGCAGTCCAAGGAAAAAGGAGAATTAGCGCTTGAAGAGAAAGGTTGAGCCAAAAAAGACCATTTCTATGGCTCTCTCTGTCCTTTTCTACTAACCTTCCTTCCATAAGGAAGACTTAAACAGGACTTAAAATGAACACTTGGGAAAAAAAGAGTATGAGAAAATACAGTCCAGCCTACCAGGAATGGATGAACACTTGAGTATTTTCATGACATTTACCGCAACAGATCTGAATAGGACTGCAATATGAAAACCATCAAAATGACAAGTTATTCAGCCACTTTATGCTTGAACAAAATTACAGTTTTGAGAGTAATAAAAATAAATTTCAAGAATTTTTAATATAGTGTAATGATTTTCACCTTGCTCTGGATTTCATTTGTAAAAATCAGGTAAATTATTTTGAACAATTTTATTTCAAGAATTAGATATTCAGAAGTTCAGAAGTTCCTTAGGCATTTCACATTTTGCTTCAGACATTCTGCCATCTTCTACTATTTTTATAGAGTTGAATGATTCAGCTCCTATCCATGCCAAAGCTCAGTCAAGATTCTTAGAATTAGGCCTTCCCCCACAAGTGTTCAGAGTCAGGGGTTGATTCAGAAGGGGTGATGTGACAACATTTTAACATGTAACATATATTTTACTGAATTTCAACAGATATAAATCCTAAGCATGATGTGAAAGGTACTCCCCTAAGACTTTGCAATTTTATTAGGTTTTCATATAAAAATGATGTTCTGAAAGTCTGCTGTTTTCTTTAATTAAGGGTAAACTTGAGATCAAAGTCTATTCTGTCTTGTCTGAAGATATTCATGGACAAACCTTTAGTATTTAAAATTAACATACAATATTCATATAAAATATTCCATTTCATCTCACTCTCAGTTCAAGCCAATACTATTAAAGAATGAATTAAAATGAACATTAAAATAGTTATTAGTATTTTGAAGCATTCCATTTGTGTTTTGAAAACCAAAGCTGTGACAGCTATTTCAAAATATGAATGTAGAAGGAGAAAGGACTTTTCCATTGGCAGAAACAGGAAATACTCAAACAGGAAATACTCTCTTAAAATTCTAGATACTGCAAAACAGACTTCTCTTTTGTTAGAATACAAAACCAGGCCTGAGTAAGTTGACAGATGAAGGCAATGCAGAACCTTTCAGTTTTAAGCCTGCGCTGGAAGAACAAATCAACTTGATAGTCATGATGCATCGTGCATTAGCCATTATATATGCTACACTTTCTTTAAATATTGATATACCATGGGCCTCCTCAGACACCATGTTTGCTTTTAGCTTTGTTTTCTGTTAGGGCAATAATGTTACCAGTCATGTAAGATCTGTGTTTCTCTCTCTCCAGCTAATCTAATCTCCCCACCACTGTAAATGTATTACTATCTGACATTCTTGGGGTGTATCATCTTAAATATTGTGGTTGTTCACAAATCCATTTTACTTTTTTTATGTTTGTATCATGGACATAATCAATGTTATTATCACCTAAACTAGAAATGCAGAAAAGTGTGACAAACACTAAACAAACATGAAGAATGTTCTAGAGTTTGTCCCTCTTTAAAAAAACAAAACCCAACAGATATACCTGGATTCAGAGGAGTTACAAATCAATTGCATCCATCTTTGATTTGGTTTAAATTTATACTTATAAACTCATCATATTTGGAGACACTTAAAAGCTGAATCCAATTTCCAATCAGAAGTAACTAAGTCTTAGAAATTAGTTACTCTCTTCAGTAGAAAAACAGAGCCTCCTCGTTGCCTAGTTTAACTTTCCAATTTTAAAATATTTTAAGAGTTGTATAGACTCCCTACCTGTGGTTAACAAATGAAATTGTCTGCTAACAATTTGATCATTTAAATTAAATTAATACTACACAGCTTATAGTTTCAAAGAATTTAAAATTTTCATCTTACAAAATGATCTGACTGAGCATCTTGCTGGCAGTTTTTGAATGTAAAAACTGTGGTTAACACAAGTATTTAAAATGTCAAAAATGACTTTATGCAAATCATCTGAATGCATTAAGTGCCAGTTTTTGACCTCAGTTACTCATAAATCAATTAGAGCACTGAACAAAACCACAGACAGCTTGACTAAGATTGCATTTGTTCTGTTAATTAGGTACGACTCTCCAGGTAGTGGAGTCTAACATTTTTTCGTTTTGATGGTTTTCATCCATAATGTAAAAATGATTTTGTTATGTTATTAGCCCTCTCTGCTGAAGTATTTTTATGCTAAGATATTCTTGGCTTTATTGATAGATTCCATCAGTTCCAATTAAATGACCTAAATATACACAATTGCATATTTAATCCGACTTGGCTCCAGAAAGATACCTTTTCATAGATACTGACTAACCCCGGTGACCTATTCAAACCAGTCTAGTCTATCTGATGCCTCATTTAGCATTTTTGTCATCTTATTACTGTTTTAGTTGTAATGATCAAAGTAAATTGAACAAAGAAGACTAAAAAAGATTGGCAAGTTATGTTAAAATGAATCCGTGGAGTTCAGAAAAGTATGCATCTGTATACCATTATGGTAAAGAAAATACTCAAACCAAGCATTTATTGAATTCCTCTTACGATTTATTATAGTTATTGCCAATTACTAGAAAATAGGAAGAATATTATTTTCCCTCATTTACTGGATTATTTTATCCCTAATACAAGGCTAAGTGTCTGTTTTGTTTTTCTATTTCTCTACATACATTTTAAACTTCAACTTGACATGCAATATGAATAGAAAGGTAACCTGGAGTTCTTTGCACTTTCCATTCACACAGCTTATTAAAAGACAAAATGAGAGAGAAAGATAAAAGAAGGATGTCCCAAAGGAGGACACTGCTGAAAGTAAAGCTTGAGACAAAAGTTCAAAGTATGCTTTATTTTTTCCTTTAGTGGAGTTTTAGTGCAAGCATTTCTGTATGACCTCTTGCCACAGATGGCTGGATACTTTTTTCCCATTACAGTATTTATTCAAAGTGAAGGCATAAAATGGTCTAGCATTACATTTTAAGGTAATACATATTGAGAGTTAAAAACAGTTCAAGTCCAGAAGGAAAATGTTTATGGCAATGTTGTATTAGATATAAATCTATAAAAACTATTTTTTACTCTGCCATAAGTTGCCCTCTAACCTCTTGAACTGATTGGAAAGAGGAATGCGGCATGTAATAAGGCACTGTTTTCCTTCCTAGAGCATTTACCAAAATATGGGGTGCATACAGACCTCTCAGTTGCTCTCTAGAGTCTCAGCTTTCATTAAAAAAATTAGCTGTTGTGGTTGAGAAGAAAACCATCAAATGTGGAGTGAATGAAACCAATGATTTTGGAGAGAGTTATTCCATTTATTCCTATGTGAGCTTCCACAGTTAGATAGACACCTTATAGGGTTTGTCTACTCTTTTAATTAATGCCAAGTAAGGCTACTGCACAGTAAAATAAGTAAACTGTGCTCAGGAATGTGTCTACATGTGCACCCCATCTGGCACAGATTTGCTCCCAACAGCAGAAGCCAGGACAAGGGCTGATCCTGCCATGTTTTGCCCCCCTCACCCCCTCAAGCAAGAGGGAGTTCCAAGCTTCTGCAGGTGCCACCCCAGGGGCTGGCAGGTGGCACAGGGGCAAGTCCCAACATGCACTGGCCCAGAACAGCT
Organism: Crocodylus siamensis; assembly: GCF_052110815.1. Lineage (NCBI taxonomy): Eukaryota > Metazoa > Chordata > Crocodylia > Crocodylidae > Crocodylus > Crocodylus siamensis. The sequence goes on along the minus strand of NC_143396.1, from coordinate 85,162,352 downwards.
GTGCCAGCTGCAAAAGCAGCTGTCTCCCAGCCCCATGCACATGGGGATGGGTCCTGATGTGTAGGGGCTGGGAGACCTCTGGGACTCCAGGAGCAACTTTCTCAGCCTTGTGCACCTGGGAACCCAGCCTACCCTACCAGGAGGAGATTTCTGCATTCAGCCATGAAGCCCATCACAAACAGATTAAGTCCTTAAAAAAAAGGAGGAGGAAACATAAATATCCAAGGTGGCAGGCTCCAACAGCAGCCCTACAATCACAAGTCACATCAACAACCTATCCAACCACACACTGAGTCTGATTGAGTGTTTTGTTACACATTACACTGAGCTGCACCAAAGTTGTTGGGTGTTAGCACTAGCTTGAGTTTGGAGCAGTAACACTGAGGCCAGCAGGTCCTGGAAGACTGAAAGGGAGACTCCCCCTCCAACACTCTGGGCTTTCCCCAGCCCATCAGAGCTTCCCTGGTCCCCTCTGCCCTGGGAGACTCCCCTGCCCCTTGGGTTTCTCTTTCCTGCTTAGTTGCAGCTGCCTGTGCAGTCTACCCCAGGGCAGTTGGCAGGGAAGGGTTAACCTGCCTGCCCAGCCCCTCCCCCGCCAACCATTTAGGTGAGCTGCTGCTCTTCTCTGGGCTGAGCCAGACCCAGCAAGCAGCAGTGGTGGCAGCATCCAGGCAGGCAGGTTAACCCTTCCCTGCCCACTCCTGTGGGAGGGACAGTGCAGGCAACCACTAGTAAGCAGAGTGGGAAGGGGAGAAAGTGAGCCTGATCCAGGCCATTGGAGGAAGGGGTGTAGGTTGGGTAGCCTAGGGTGGCTACACTTTAATTCAACAGAAGCTGAGTAACATAGATCAGAGATAACCCTGCCCAGGAGTGGCATCACTTTGGCATCATCTAAAGAGTGTTTAAAACTAATTTCTGGTATTAGTGTGCGGGCAATCCAGGTGTTAAGAGCTCCAGGAGCTGCCAATTACAGTGTAACAAGGTCTTACACTACCCTTACCCCAAGGGCCTTCTGCCCCACTACACAACTCAACACGGTGTAACTTTCTGGACACCTTGAGGCTTTTTTCTTTCATTTAAGATTTAGATTGAGGGAAGATTTTCATGCCAGGGAACTAGACAGTGATCATATATGCCACAAGTCAGACTTTAACACAGTGAAAGAAAAATAACGGCTCCTGGACTCCACATGAGACCAACAGTCCCACTCTGGACTATATGAGCTGTTTCTGCTTCCATGCCCACCTTGAGATTGTCAAAAAAGTAATACTGCTTACATTAAAACTACAGTCCTGCACAATATAGTGCTCCACTCAGCATTAAAAGCAACTCATGTATTATCATAGAACAGGCTGTTAAAGGGGGGGGGGGGAAGAGAGGCATTGTCATCACAGATAAAACAGCATAAATATGGGAAGCTAAGAGACAATTTTCTAACACAGAATTTTATAAACTCCTGACAAAGGATGCCAGGGCACAATACGTGAGGAACTAGATAAACTCTTAAAGGATCTACCTCTGGGAACACAGAAAAGGATTACTGCTTCAACCTCCTGGGAACTTAAGCCAGGCAACTTTTATTTATTTACCCAAGAAACACAAACCTGGCATCCTATGTTGCCCAATGCACAGCCACCATCAGAGGTAGCTTTGGACAATGTTGACTCTATCCTATTACCATATGCCACTTCTGCTGTTAGCTATTTGAAAAGCATCACTGATTTACTTCAATAAACTGAGCTCCATTGACAAGCTTCCAACAAACATCATACTAGCTCACATATCTGTATACCACCATCCCCATAGATGGATTATAAAACATAAAGAACACTATCAGCAATGTGAAAACTGCTTCTTTTTCCATTACACTATCCCACTTTGTCCTCATATAACTATTTCAGATTTCAGGACTCCCTATACCAGGGTGGGCAAAATGTTCTGTGGGCTGGATCCAGCTGCGAATTGATTATATCCAGCCCATGGCTCCCCTACAGCACTCTGCATGGGGCTGAGTCTCGTCTGCTCCTACCCTGGCCCACCTATGGCACTGCCCAAGTTCCAGGCAATGCACATAGGTTCCCACAGGGATGCTGCCACTTCTGCTGAAGCTCCCTGGGTACTGCTTGGCTCTTTTCACCTCCTGTGGCTCCTCCTCCTTCTGCCTCTGCTGCACTGCTATAGGCAGAGGCAGCAGGTAGCACGGGGAAGTGGTGGCAGCCAGGTCAAGGGGAAGTTGCAGGCAGGCAATTCCCATCCCAGTGTCCAAGGCTCTAGCTCCAGCTCCCAGCAGCCTGGCGTGATGAGCAGCCACCCCAGGGCAGATGAACAGGTGGAAGGTAGACCCACCAGAAAGCTGTGCATGCTGGCCAGAGCCATCAGTGGGCACCAGGCAGGTACAGACAAGGACACAACGCCATGTGAAGCACTGTGGGGGCAGCCACAGGCCGGATGGGGTGGGCAGGCTTCACCTGCACCATACCACCCAAGCAAGTTAATTTTTTTTTTTTAATCTATAATTTGTTAAAATCATATCTTTTGAAATATTTTGTGCATGTGGCCCTCAACAGCTCACCAGAACTTGTTCAGTGACTCTCAAACTGAAATAATTGCCCACCCCTTCTCTATACCTACAAACAAATGGCACTGGCATGGGCAGAGATATGATCCCCTATGGTCCAATATATTTTTGACAGACCTTGAAGTCCATTTCTTCTGCAGCTCCCCTCTCATCCTTCTAGTATATCTCGGGTATATCAAAGACAGCTTCATAATATAGACAATTAGGAAGGAATCTCTAGAGAAATTTCACCAGAATTTTTAACAACTTCCACCCCACCATCAGACTAACTCTAGAATACTTCATCCAGCAGATTGGTTTCCTAAACACAGTCATTTGCAATGGCCACATTGTTACCATATTGTATTAAAAATTCACCTGCACATCATACCACAGCTGCCTTCAGGCCACCACCTTTCACTTAAGCACACCATAAGAATCCTTAGTCCCCTTTTAAACCATACTTAACACAATCCAACATGCGGGTGACTTCTTGTTGTACAATTTCTTGTTTAAACCAGTTTTTCAATTTTTTCTGCCAGAGAACAGCAATTCTAAAACCAGCAACAGAATGTCCAGGGAGAGTAAAGTGCTTGGACACAGGCTTGTCTGTCTTTCAGCAGCTGACGTAAGATTGGTGTTCCTTCATTCTTACATGTAGAGACCACCCTGTCTGCCAAGTGGTCACCCCTGATAAATGTATAGGTGGCCATCAGGTAACCCCTGAGCCTGCGCTTTCCCAGGCTAAAGGGCCCCATGGCTCTCAGTCTGTCGTCGTAAGGTCTGTTTTCCTGACCTCTGATCATGCGCGTGGCTCTTTTCTGGACTCTCTCAAGCTTCTCCACATCCTTTTTGAATTGTGGAGCCCAAAACTGGATGCAGTACTCCAGCTGCGGCCTCACCAAGGCCGAATACAACGGGAGAATGACGTCCTGGGATTTGCTTGAGAAGCATCTATGGATGCAAGCCAGTGTTTTGGTTGCCTTACTAGCCTCAGCATTGCACTGCAGGCTCATGTTCATCTTGTGGTCAATGATGACCCCCAAGTCTCTTTATTCTGTAGTGCTAGCCAGTGTAGCACTGCTGAGCCTATAAGGATGCTGCAGGTTTTTCCTCCCAAGGTGGAGAACCTTGCATTTTTCGGTGTTAAACACCATCAGGTTCTCGTCCGCCCATTTGCTGAGCCTGTCCAGGTCAGCCTGGATCACCCACCTGTCCTCAGGTGTGGATGCTTTGCCCCAAAGTTTGGTGTCTTCGGCAAACTTGGCCAGTCCACTCCTGACTCCAATGTCCACATCATTAATGAAGATGTTGAACAATGTGGGTCCAAGGAAAGAGGCTTGGGGAACCCCACTGGTCACAGCACATCATGTTGATTGACTTCCATCAATTACTACCCTCTGGGTCTGACCACGGATCTGGAATACGGATTCTTCTCTCAGCTCTTTCCCATGCTACTTGAATCATTTATATTCTTAACAATTTTACTATTCAAAGCATGTAAGAAAAACTATTGTTTTACTTTTAATATCCACAGAGCATTTCCCACTGCAGGTATGAAGGATTCAGATGCCAGAGTCCTGATTAGCAGTATACATTAATGAGTAACTATCATAACAAAATTTATAGCACTACAAAAATAATGTGGCAGCATGTGGCAGCCTTAGACTTGCAATTCCCAGTACATGGGTTTACAGTAAAAATAAAATATTCTCCTCCCTTTAGCATTTCAAAAAGCAGAGTGTGCTTCTCTTTCACCACCAATTGGAATTATATTTGTTTAAATATATGAGAAAAGAAAGCCAGGCCCACAGAAGCTTAACTTTTGATATAAGATTCTTTTCATGGAGTTGTGGATATAGTACACGTATCATATGGTAACAAGCCACCCTTAAACAAAAACTGGATCATTGTCTCCCTTTACTAAAAACTCCTAAAAGTTTGTCCTGAGAGACACTGGCTTCACTGGTTCTGGCTGCACTACTAAGAAATAAACTTTTCCACCTAAGGGTTTTTGTTACAGCTAAAAAAGAGGCTGCTGACTTAGTAGCTTTATCTATGGTGTTACAATCTCACATATCTGTAGTTCACCCATGGTTTGATGCAGAAGCATGTGATTAAAAGAACTTGAATCCACATCCCGTTGCCTTCAGTAAACCAGGTGTACCATTTTTTTTTAAGAAACACTGAAGCTTGCCTTTCCTTTGGGATTTTATTTCACCAGCCTAAAGAAAGCAGTACTCAGATACAAATCCTTCTATTAGGAAAATCTAAGTTTTTTATAGTGTTCCTTAAGATAGGGTGGCCCAAATTCTGAAAGGTGGGAGGCTGCCTCTAGGTTCTTCCCTATTACGTGGGCAGCCCTGTCTTCCCTCACTATGTAGACAGCCTAAGCAATCCATCGCCTTTCCTGCCATATAGGCAACCCAATACTTCCCCTGCTGCATGTTCATCACCCTCCCACTGCCCCATCCCACCCGCAGGAGTGGAACAGGCAGTGGAAGCTGGAGGACAAAGGAAGGGAGAGTCTGGCTGCTGAAGCATCAGGAGCAGGGAGAAGGTGGGGTGGGAAGTGATAGCCATGCAGGAAGGTCCTGGCTTAAAAGCACAAAGTCTTAAGACTAAAACTTATTTTTTGATTACCTAACTCCACACATTAAACTGTAGCAACTATTGTCACCACTTAATAGGAGATATCAGAGTTTGTCAAACTACACTTGAAGGTTGTATACACACAACAGAAACAGTGATCCCATGATCACCTCTTAGCAAAACTGGCTAACTGCGGCCTCGGGTTCACCACAATCCGCTAGCTGGGGAATTGGCTCTGGGGTCGGACTCAGATGGTGGCGGTTGACAGAAGTCAATCATTGTGGTGTGCTGTGACAAGTGGGGTCCCTCAAGGCTCTGTGCTTGGGGTTATATTGTTCAACATCTTCATTAATGATGTGGACATTGGTATCAGAAGCAGACTGGCCAAGTTCGCCGACGACACCAAACTTTGGGGTAAGGCGTCCACACTTGAGGACAGGAGGGCAATCAAGGCTAAACTTGACAGGCTGAGGAAATGTGCAGATGAGAACCTGATGCTGTTTAATGCTGAACAATGCAAGGTTTTCCACCTTGGGACGAAAAACCTGCAGCATCCTTATAGGCTTGGCAGTGCTACGCTGGCTGGAACTACAGATGAAAGGGACTTGGGGGTCATGGTTGACCAAAAGATGAACATGAGCCTTCAATGTGATGCTACAGCTAGTATAGTGAGCAAAATGCTGGCTTGCATCCATAGATGCTTCTCAGGCAAATACAAGAACATCATTCTCCCATTGTACTCAGCCTTGGTGAGGCCGCAGCTGAATACTGCATCCAGTTTTGGGCTCCACAATTCAAAAAGGATGTGGAGAAGCTTGAGAGAGTCCAGAGAAGAGCCACGTGCATGATCAGAGGTCAGGAAAACAGACCTTATGATGAGAGGCTGAGAGCCATAGGACTCTTCAGCCTGGAAAAGCGCAGGCTCAGGGGCGATCTAGTGGCCACCTATAAGTTTGTCAGGGGTGCTCACTAGGATCTGGGGGGAACATCTGTCCAAGCATAGCACCCCAAGGGATGACAAGATTGAATGATCACAAACTCCTCTATGACCGTTTCAGGCTGGACATAAGGAAGAACTTCTTTACTGTCCAAGCCCCCAAGGTCTGGAATAGACTGCTGCCAGAGGTGGTTCAAGCACCTACTTTGAATGCCTTCAAGACATATTTGGATGTTTATCTTGCTGAGATCCTATGATCTCTGCTGACTTCCTGCCCCTGGGACAAGTGGGCTGGACTCAATGATCTTCTGAGGTCCCTTCCAGCCCTAATGTCTATGAAATCTATGAAACAGGGTGATTCATGAGATAATTTTTTGCTAAGAATTATTGAACTATATAACTAATAAAATATACTCAATGCTGAAGTTGAAAAAGCTTCAACTGAATTAAATTATTAAGTTAACCCTAAAAAAATCCAAAACAGATAACATAGCAGCAGAACAGTTATTGCTTTAAATGCAGAGAAAATGAGAGGATGTTACTGTACTGTTCATGTTGACAAATCCAGAGTTTTTAATATTAAACAATGTATAGTAATATAAAAAGCCCTGTTTTTAATGCACATATTTTATTTGGATACTCACTGAAAGTGATTTTTTTTCTTAATAAAATCTGAGTTTAGACAAAACCCAGATTATGTTCAGTGAACCTAAAGCTTCACAGAGTTACTGTTAGTTTCAATATTCATCAACTTTCCCTGCTGGTGCCAGCTGATGGCATACCTTCACATAGGATCACACTCTTAACCAGTCATACAATCTCCCCCCGTAATTTTCTCTTGCCTTTGAGGGTTGCCAGTAAGGACAGAAAGGTGGTCCTGGTATGTATCAGCTTTTTTCCAAGTCTTCATTTCCCTCTTTTCATGAGCGCATTCTTTTATCATTTCCCTTCAAATGCTCAAAAAGGATCTGCTAGGGAAGACATTCCTGCGCAACCATACCCATTAACAAAGTTTTGGGAAAGACTTGTTTACAGCTGTTTTATTTGAAGACAACATTTTTGCACAAAAAAATAGGGTACAGTCAAGAACAAGAGCACTCAAAAACATAACTGTGGGACACAGTAAGCACATGGGGACTATCGTAAGCAGGGCTCGCACCCTGGGCAAATTCTGTTTTACAGCAGAGGTGAGAGCAGAAGGGAGGTGCTGCTGAGTGTTGGAGGGAAAGAGCTACTGAGATCTGGGCTGAATGGCCAGAGTCTTACCTACTTCAGGGATTCAAAAACAAAGTCCCTGGCTACTGCTGTTCTTGTATGATCTGCCTGCCCTGACAGTTGCTCCTAGAAAAGCAGTGCAGTGTCTATGCACCTAGCTGATGCAGCTGCAATTGTAATGCCATGGGGCTGCTTCTGCTGCTAAGTCGTGGACTCCATAGGGCGGCACCATTTTGAGGCTGCTATTAAGTTGGCACTGGTGGCTGTTGTCCTACTTGCCTCCCAGAAGATACACTACTAAACACATTTGTAGTTCTGTTTTGAATATGTACCTTTATGCACCCATTGTATAAAATCTGGAACATAAGACTGAATGTGGAGTGGAACTAATATTTTACATGGTGTGGGTTTCCTGAAGGCATGTTTTATTCAAGAAATAAATGTCATCTAAAGAGAAATATATTTTAAATATCAGTCTTTTTCAAAATTTGGATTTGGCCATTGCATGGATATCTTTTATTCTGAATGTGAAGTCATATTCAGGGGCAGGGTCATCACAAAAGCACAGGTATCACACAAATAAATATGGTATTCTACTTACTGAGTTTGACCAACATTCATTCTGTTTTTCACTCTCATTTTAATCTGAAAGCTAAATATAATATGCAAAGTATAAACTCACAGATGAAACCACACATATTTAACAAGGGCAACAAAATCCCAGCGATTCAATATCAATGCAGTTGACAGTTCCTTTGCAGTGATTAGAGCTTATACCACCAAAGTACCTCAAGCAAATTCTCAAAAAAAGGAACAACTAGAAACACGAAGAAATTAGCAACTAACATGAATCTTTAGGATTTCTATGTTTATAGCCAGGTTTTTACATAACTCTGATTTTTTTATGGTTGTAATTCCTTAGCACAGACTGATAATATCATATCATTTTGATTTGAGGGGAACTTCAGCTTTTAATCAGTCAAGACTGTACCTGGTACATAGTAGGGTTCCATTCTTTGTTAAATATACCTCCTGACCTTGAATATGACAGAGGTGGGAAGAGCTTTCAGTCACCTGAGGCTTTTTCCTAAATAACCATTCAGGTTATACAATTTACCATACTTTCTCTTTCACTAATGGGTCACTGGCCCTTAGTCAGTTATCAGTCCCAGAACCTGTGTTCTCTCTCATGTACTGACAGAGAAGCCTGTGTTCTCTGTCATGTACTGACTGTCTATTTGTACAGCAGGAGACGGGAAGCTCAGAAACCTTTGTCATTCTCTCTTTTTCCTAGGAAAGAAGCTGGATTAAAGTACTCCACATGTTGGCTTCGGAAGATTAGTTGTCCATGGGTCAATTCTAGCCTTCCAGTTAATGTGTAATGTGTCTGACAAAAAATTATTATCCTACACTTCTCTAGGTTACCTAATATAGTAAGTGGCTTTGTGACAAAAGGTCATGTGGAAGATCATCTTGAGAAGGAAACTCAGTCTGCCTTCCTCCTCCCATTCCTATAAGGGAACAAAAAACAAACCTAATAATGCCAGGGCAAAAATGAATCCAATAGCCAAATTAAGTGTCCAAAGTATTTCTATACTGCAGTAAGTCTCTGTCCTCCACTTTCATGCTGCAAACGTTTTTGATAAAAAAGGATCAAAAACCAATTCTCACCTGCCACTTGCTAAAAAGTTCAACGCTTTCCCATTAGATTTCTTATTAGCAGATGCATTGAAAACTTTTAGTGATAGTTTCACCTTTAAGAATATGCAAGTTGACTTCTTTCTATTGATCTCGCTCCACTGATAAAAGCAGTAAATAAGATTTTTTCCCTGATGCATACACACACACACACACACACACACACACACATACACACAAAGTAAAAATGACTTAACTGCATGCTCCTTGACAAAGATTAGACACCAAAGTGTATACCAATGACAACACAATATGGCTAAACTATTATAAAGCAATAAGGAAGCTCTGTGCTAAGAACAGAATCCAGAGAATCAACAGCCTGCTAATGGGACTGACCTCCTGCTGAGCCTCTCTGCAAGACTGCTGAGAAAAAAAGCAAATCTCAGAAAGTCTTCTCAGTAAAGATTCTTCAGCCAAGGGTCTAAGCATACCTACCTGCGCCCAAGGGAAGATGAAACTGCCGTACTCTCATTCTGCTCCCATGCCTCGCATTTACATATTGCCATGCTGAGAACCTCTGAGCTAGAAGTGCACAACTCTTATTTTTCCCTCTTTAAATCCAGTTCCTAATGCAAAGCAACAGTAGTCACTGCACAGCAACAAAACATCGATGCTGGACTTGCTCTGCTACAGTTTAACCACTACTGCTAAGAAGATGACCTACTTTTTTGCACTTCAACATGTGACAGAAACCATGTAACTACTATTTTCAGAACTATAACAGGTTGTTTTCTAAAGAGCTGAACTTGTTATTGTCTTTGATGGCTTAAAAATGGTATTTAAACATTTGCTTTTGGGCAATTGGTATATCTATCTATGTCTATATATCTATCTATATTCATTAGAGTAGATATATATCTATAGATCTATCGATAAAGCTATCTATCTGTATAGATATATATATTCATTAGAGTGTTTCAGAATGGACAGCAGGAGTAAAGCCTGGCTCTCTCTCTCTCAGTTGTCTCAGCTTTCAGAAGCAGACAGGCTGTCTAACACATCAAGGCCAATGGATACACAATCTGCTTAAAGAGAGAGACTGATGAAGTAAATAAGAATGGACTCTCTCTCCCTCTCTCTCACCCCCCCCCCCGACACATTTTCACATTTTTTGTTCTCTAATACTGAGCACCCTCCTAAGGGAACTCAGTTTATATTAGGACTGGGTTTCTGTCACTGAGTTTGGGAAGGCTGGTGACTTTCTAAACCAGAGAAGTATGAAGACAACATGAAAGACTGCAATGTTCCCTTCAACACTGGCAGATCTTTAGGGAAATGAGGCACAGCAGGAGGTAGGCCCATATGAAACAGCCATGATACGAAAAAAAATCAAATTCCAAACTCCCAGGAGTACCATAAGAGTCTTCCTCAACCTATGGAGGCAACCAGTGGGCAAATTAGGATGAAGCACTTTGGGTTTTACTCCCCACATGGGTGTAGGAGCAAAGCCTAACATGCCCTTCGAAGAGAGCAACAGATGCCCTGCTGGGAAATTTTGATTTTTGTAAAGATATTCCTGAAACTTGCTGTTTTCATTTTTTCAGTCTTCCTGTAACCTCTTCATAGTGTGAGATGTAAAACAAGCACAAGGTCCCAGTAGCTTAGTGAATCTTATGTACACACCCTTGCCATAGCGCTTAAAAAAGGCAACATGACCAATGACTCATTCAGAGAGATGACATCATCCAGGACAAGGCAAACAGTAGCAATGGCAAGCCTTCATCACACTGGGGGGGAACCCCCCGTCACAGTAGGAGTGGGGAGAGTGAGGTAGGTCAGATGGGGCTAAGATCATATCACTTTCTCAAGCAGTATCACCAAACCAGTAAATGCATTATATACTCTTGGTAAATAGTTTTAAGGATACTTCCAGCTAACATTATTTATCCTGAATCTAGCCTGTCTTACAGTACTTAAAGTTCAGAGATCAAATTACAGTGGTTATAATCCATAATAGGTATAAGAATTTACCTACAAATGCACACAGTAAAATTTGTTTTATCTTTTTCCTTTTTAGAGAAACACAATTATGGTAACAGGATATTATTAAGTTGCAAAGGGAGAGCTGTGGAGTTGTCGCCCTGTGAGGATCAGTGTCACAACAGGATAAAGGGAAGGGGAACTTGCAAAGGCAAACTGCATGCTACTAATCACCCGTGCTACCAAGGGCTGGGTCCAATCTCCTCCCGGGCCGGATCTGACTCGCAGGCTTCAGTGACCAATCTCTGATTGAGCACAATTAGATAACTAATACATGAATACTAGAGTTAGGAAGGCCTTCTGAGACAGTCTAGCGCATGGTCATGGCATCACTATTAAGTAGATCCTCAAGCAATACATAATTGCAGTTAGGTCTTGCCTGACCAATCTCATCTCCTTCTATGGCCAGGTGGCATATCACTTGGACAAGGGATAATAGATTGACGTCATATATCTGGACTCTAAAAATGCCTTTGATCTGGTGTCCCATGATCTTCTCAAGGAAAAATTGGACAATTGAGGCCTCAGATACACTACAGTTTGATGGCTGGAAAATTGGCTCCAAGGTCAGACCCAGAAAGTAGTGGCTGATGGCAGTGAATCATTATAGTACTCTGTAACCAATGGCATTTCCCAAGGTCTGTTCTTGGCCTGGTTATCTTTAACAACTTTATCAATGATGTAGACATTGGTGTCAGAAGTGCACTGGCTAAGTTCATCAATGACACAAAACTTTGTGGCATAGCGTCCACACAAGGACAGGCTAGTGATGCAGGCTGACTTGGAGAAACTTAGTAAGTGGGCAGAAACAAACCTGATGACGTTCAATACCGATAAATGAAAAGGTACTCCACTTTGGGGGAAAAAAACGGCAGCATGCTTATAGGCTCGGCAGTGCTACATTTGCCAGCACCACTGCTGAAAGAGACTTGGGGATCATGATTGACCACAATATGAACATGAGCTACCAATGTGATGTCACAGCTAGTAAAGTAAACAAAACCCTGGTTTGCATTTATAGATGCTTCTCAAGTAAATCTCAGGGTGTCATCCCCCTACTGTACTGGGCCTTGGTGAGACTGCAGCTGGAGTACTGCATCCAATCCTGGGCTCCACAATTCAAGAAGGATGTCAAGAAGCTTGAGAGAGTCCACAGGAGAGCCATGCACATGATCAGAGGGCACATGATCAGAGAATAGGTCTTATGAAGAGAGATGCTTATCTTGCTGGGATCCTATGACCCCAGCTGACTTCCTGCCCTTTGGGCAGGGGGCTGGACTCGATGATCTCCCGAGGTCCCTTCCAGCCCTAATGTCTATGAAAACCTATGAAAAACCTATGAAAACCTATGAATCTATGAAAACCATGGGACTCTTCAGTCTGGAAAAACTCAGGCTCAGGGGGGACCTGGTGGCTGCTTATAAGTACATAAGGGGTGTACATCAGGATCTGGGAGAACATCTGTTCACCAGAGCACCCCAAGGAAAAACAAGAACCAATGGCCATAAACTCCTCCAAGATCATTTTAGGCTGAACATAAGGAAAAATTTCTTTATGGTATGAGCCCCCAAGACCTGGAATAGACTCCCTCCAGAAGTGGTGCAGGCACCTACTCTGGGCTCATTCAAGAAATGCATGGATGCTTATCTTGCTGGATCCTTTGACTCTAGCTGACTTCCTGCCCCTGGTGCAGGGGGCTGGACTTGGTGATCTTCGAGGTCCCTTCCAGCCCTAACATCTATGAAATCTATGAATAAATAAGTGTAATTAAAGAAAAAATATTTCCCATTTTCTTTTGGTTTTGTAGCAACTAGAAAGCACACTCAGCATTACATTAATTTCAGTACCATATGTCAAGCTTTCAGTAATAGTGAAGTCAAACAGAGCATCTCCTTCACTCAAATTAACCCCTGGAGTGTTCCTTGTAAATGCAGCATGTGTCTACAAATTGACAGCAACGTGGCCATATGAGATGTTTGTCACATATCCTACAGCACTGAACTATTTTACACACAAATGCAGGTGGTACTTTTTCATCATAAAATAGTCTCTAGGTTGTGCTTGAAATAGTCCTGCTTGAGAGACTGAGGACCTATTTTATTAGTATCCATGACTGTTCTTCAAAAGCCAAAGTGTAAGGAATGGATCATACCCACTCAGGCAAACAAGATGCCCTTTTACATATCTCACACTTGCATACATTATTGCAGGTCATAGCACGTGGGGCTGAGTGGCTTTTTTCCTTTACAAAGCACATGACTACTGCAAAGGTAGATCAGGAATGGGCACTGCAGATTTAGTGCTGTTCTTTGCAATGGGTTGACCCTTGCAGTTTAGCTGGAATAGAAGGGGAAGCAAGCTGAACTAGATAAAGCTCAAATAAGGTTTACCAAGAGAGAAACAAGTACTGAACTGTAGTTCGGACATAATTTGTTCCTGGAATATTCTGTTTACGTACTGCTTCTTAGCCGAGACCAATGCTACAATCTATTCTTAAATTATATTTTCAGATGCCGCACCCACTCTGAGTTGCCACGGTTCATGCACAGTCTCTGTGCACGTAATCCTTGAGGGACTGAAGATATATAGAGGTCATATGACAGTTTAAACCTTCCTCCCCACCAATTAATATTCAGGTTCTTAGGTATCAGTCAAGACTTTTTTTCCCCTTTTTTCTCTCCTGCTCTCCTTTATTCCTCATTCAGATTTAAACTTCTGTATTCATTAACTAATACTAAATTAAGAGAGTAATGTCATGCATCTCTAAGAGCACTAGTAATCTAAAATAAATGTGGGAGAAAGAAAAATATGCTATCATCAGCAAATAGCAGAGAAACAGGAGGATACGCAGCTCTTACCAAGAATATGAACTTATTAAAGAGGGAATATGAAGAAATCAATATCCCCATTACTGAATAAAAATATTGCTTAGCAGAAAATATAAAAGCAAACATCTCTAAATGGATACTTGCTTATGTAATACTATGATTCAGCCAACATTTATACCCCATGATTTTCTTTCTTTAGACTAAGTTAAAGGGAGAAAAATCAATAATATATTAGTATTGAAACAAATTCTAAATGTGTGGTGAAGGATATAATCAGAATGTCCTACAATACTAATACCTTGATTCTTTATCTGCTTTACAGACATCCTAGATTTGTTCTAATACCAACAAAATTACACACTTCAACTGTATTTAATCTAGGCCTATTACACACCTCAATTGACTTGAGATGGATTGTGGAAGGTCTGAAAAGAACTTTGACCTGACATTTCCAACTTAATTTAAAGGCAGAATAAATATAAACAATTTCACTTATAATGCGGAAAACATTAAGACAAGACATAGTATATATTATTCTTATAGGGTTGCTCTTCCAGCGCATAATTTCACTATAGGCATATATGATAATATTAAAGGCAAGGTTTTAAACAGAGATAAATATTAATTAAATAATTACCACCTGCCCTTGTATTAAGGCTGAATATTGTCTGGGAACAAATCAGATGAATAGTAAGTGTACTCTTTTCTGCCATCTTCAGGCATTTTTCTAATCCATGAATGAATTATTGATTAAGGCAAAAGTATCTGAAGGCAGTAATGGTGGGTTTGTTTTAGACTGCCTTGGGGAAGACAAGCTACAGAGTATGAAAGGGCAGGTTTACACATTTAAAAAAACTATCCAAGCCACATGTTGACTAGCCTAGTGTGGGAGGACTCTGTATTATTCAGTTTAACTCAGAGTGCACTACTGCAGTACAGGTAACCCCCGCGTAATGCTGTTTCACTTAGTGCTATTTTGCTATAACGCTCGTTTGAAAATGATACCCAGTTTCACTTAGCACTCAGTGAGTTTCATTATAATGCTTGCAGTCACCATCCTGGGTCATTAAAAACAATTGTGGTAGCCTTCTTGGGTCATCAAATACTTTCGGTTTCGCTTAAGGCTCATTTCACTTAACATTCAGTTTTTCAGGAACCATTTAAGACCGCTAAGCGGGGATTGCCTGTATTCAGTCTCCCCTATATATTTTCCTAGCTGCTTAAAGTGTCTTACCACTAGTTCCTTCAGTATTGTCAGATCAAAAGAACACTTTGGAGTAGCATCTTGCTTCTACTGCATGGCAAAAACAGATCACCAGGATAATAACTGCTGAAGTTCTATTATTTATACTTTCCTCTTCATCAAATGTTCTTCCAGATCATATTATTTACATTCCTTTTTTCATACTGCAAGATTCTTTTTCCATTTCAAATTACTGATAGGGTTGTGTAGCCAACTGCTGTTCAGATACTGATCAAACCACTTTCATCTATTATTTTAAATTGGATAGTTTTTAATAAACACCATACAAACTTAAAACTTCTATGCCACTAATGTTTCCAGACATCACCTTTGCAGACGTAACACAAAGGGAATAAGAGGACTGAGTCTCTAGCCATGTTGAGGTTATGAAACAAAACTCATGCCTCGACAAAATCAACATTACCTTTCTCACTGAAGAAAAGGGTCCAAAATCATGGAAGGAAAGAGGAAGAGCAAATGAACAGTGACTGGAAGTTGCTTTGCATTTGTTTACTCATCTGTTTAAATTATGCTAACATGCTAATGATAAACAGGAAATGTGTTTGGGCTTGGTAAGCAGAGTCATAGTTTAAAGGTTATACTTAGAAACCAGCTTTTTAAAATATATCATCACAAAGCAATACTTCCATATTGATTAAAACAGCCTTCAAACCACCTTATGCTATGTTGGAAACTTTAAAACTTTAAAAGCTTTAAATAAAATTATGTTCTGAAGTCCATTTTCAATGGGTTTCCATGAACCAAATTACAATGAACACAAGTGGTATTTACACTATTGATGCTTTTTCATATCCACAAAAAACCAAAAAAAGCCCCCAAAACTTGAAAGTTGGGATTCATGACTGCAGAGTTCCTGGTACATATCATAATGGTAAATTGTTTATATTTTAAATCTATTATTTGGGGGGGTTGAGCCAATATAATTATGATTTACATATAATTAAGTTGGTTGAAATTTTATCCTTAGACTCATCCAGAAATACCTGACTTGAGAAAAGAAGCATTCATTTTATTTTCTTTCTTCTTTTTCCTTCACCCTTGGAGTTACATGCAAAACTCATGCAAAATTAAGTCTTCATTAAAAAGGTCTTAAACATTTTAAAAGCAGGTCCACACTGATACTGTACTTGAGCTAAGCATTTGATGTGAATGAGGAAAAGACTCTTCAAAAGGCTGACTACCCAAAAGAAGCTCAGCCAACCAGCTTTTAAAACATAAATAAAAGTTTCTTCACAATATTTGAAAAAATATTTGTGCTAACAAATATTTAGTCTGAAAAGGAGCACAGTATCCTCTATTATACTCCTCTTTCTTTTATGCATTGCAAGTTTATATCATCAAGTAAACACAAAATATTGATGTCATGAAAAGTTAACTTATTTTCAAATGCAAGGACCTGTTAAAATGTACTGTAGACATCTTCTGTTGAGCATCAGCTATTTGACCTTTAATCCTCTGACATTTAGAAGTGATGCTACTCGTTCATATTGCATAGAAAATACTCAGTCATTGTGGACTAGACATGCCTTCCTCTACACACACTAAAACATTTCTGATAATCTCAAACATACGTTTTGAAGAAGAATAATGCTCCCATATAATAAGAGGAGGAATTAGACATATTTAATATGGATTGTTCCATTTGGGCTTCATGGTCTTGCAAGCAGATTGTAAGCTCACTGTGAGAAATCCCAGTTCCACTGTAATGCTGTCAAAGGGGAAGGCAACAAATTCACACTCTAACTTGAAGAAAGGAATCCTGCCTTATCTGCACATCAAAAAGCAACTCACAAAGACTCTCTCACAGACCCAGAGGAGCAGACTTCCATCTTCAGCTTCCTCTGTGCAAAAATGAAGTTTATTTTCTACCTATGGGGTCTTTTTACTATCTTTAACTTTCCTTGAGCCTGTGGAAGGGCACATGCACCCAAACACTTGCAGAATTTGTGTGTGTGTGTGTGTGTGTGTGTGTGATTTCTTGCTCTAATAAAAAGTATCAACTGTGAACCAAGAGTTCTAGAGTTTTGCATTTCTATTTGCACTCTAACCTGGAGACCAGTGAACATAATGCTAATGCTGCACTGTAACAGAAATGGAATCTTTATACCAACTGCTTTCTTCCTTAGCCTCAGTATCGATAAAGCTAGTTTGTATGTTAACGTGAACAAAAAAAAATAAATTGACAAAACAAACTTGAAAATACTAGGATCACTCAGAAGGAAGAGAGGAATTTATAATTAAATATCCAACTTCCCCACAGAACTATTTAAGAACTGTTTTCTCCTTGCTGGAGGTTCTCTCCCTTTCCTCTACGAAACCACAGAATTACTACTGAATAATCTAAACTAGTATGAATACCCACCTGGTATTCTATGAGTGAGGTGGTGAGTCACATTAGTATGAAGTCAGGCAGGAGTCAGGCAAGGTGGTACCTCAGTGCACATTTACATGTGCTGGGGGTGGGGGCTGGCACTTTAATTAAAGTGGCTCCAAGAACTGCTCTAGTTAAAGTGCTGCAGCATCTCAGGTATCTGCATCCCCACACTTCAAAATGATGGCAGGGGCACTTGAACTAAAGCTTGTTGGATGAACACACCCAACAGTGCCAAAGCAGCTGCTATCTCACGTGCTTTGATTGAGTTGTGTTGCTTTGTCCACCTTTCACAGTCAATGTTTCGGTACTTTGAGCTACCCACTCATGGTAAGTTTACCTTGACTTGCCTGCCACATCTTGATCTCAAACAGAAAGAATAAAGAAAAGGGAGGTTCTTATGCTGATACAGACTGTTCTGAGCATATTCCCACCACTGGTGTTTCCATGGGCCTCTGCCTCCCCTATACCCCATCCACTCACCAACCATGCTTGCTGGTCACAGATGTTATAGATCTTATTGGAATGCAGATAGCTCTTTTACCCTTATTTTTTTCTTATTACTTTAGTTAGGACAGGGACAACTCTGTAACATTGGTCTTATGATCCCTTTGTCCTAACAATTCTATCTGTCATGGGTTTACAAGAATTCTGGGTCCCACAACTCTTAAATAAGTCATGTATGTGTGTGTGTGTGTGTGTGTGTGTGTGTGTGTGTATGTACACACACACACACTCATATATATATATATATATATATATCTCAATTCATCAATAATCAAAATAAGGAGATAATTGAATAAAAATGATATTACTGATTAAGTCATCGTGCTTTTTTTCTAATTATATCAATTTTATCATCAAAATCCACTAGGAGGGTTCCCCCTCACCCACAATTAATTGTGTTCCTTTTTATCTGGTGTATGGAGTTCAGCTCCCACTCAGAGTCAGGACCCCTTCTCAAAATTCTGTCTTGCATTTTACACTTAAAAAATTATACATCTGCTGAAACTCTGGCATGATACTTCCCCAACTTTATCCCTTGGAGTCAGTCTTCAGATGCCAGGGTCCTGAGGTCTACTTGAAACTCCCTTCTCTGCTGCTCTGCACCATTTGGTAGCTGGAGACCCCTCTGGGTCTCCAGCCTTTGGAACTGGCACAGATGCTTATCCCAGTTCTGGTCGAGTTGGTGAATGCAGGTGTGTTTCTCTACAGCCAACCAGTTCCTCTTGTCTTTTTTTAACTCTCCCAATGGGCACGGGCCTTTGACATCACAAGCTGTGTGACCCTGAAGCTTCAGTATTTACATGCTTATTAATAATGGAGGCAGTTCCAGGTATTGCTCCAATCTCACTGGCTCCTCCTCTGTTGGTAAGTACCAGCCCTGCCCTGCCCTTCTTTCTGTGCAAACAAGTGGGAGGTTATTGTCTCAGATGAATGACTTGGCTCCCCATCCCCTACAGGGGCTAGTTGCATACCTTGTCACCACTTTGAAGCACACGGATGCTGATACACAAGACCTGGATGCTGGCTGGAGCATGGTAATTACCACACTCCAGCAGAGTCAATTAAACAAGTCTCCCCTGATGTGCTGTAATTACAGCATCTTGGATCAGCTTCTATACTCATAGACAGGCACCCTAAAAAAACTTACTGGTTCAAAAAGGCATGAGCTTTCATAGACAACAATCTACTTCCTCAGATGCTTTAGAAAACTAGAAGAAACAAATGGTTTTATATATAAGGGAAAGGGAAGGGATGCTCCTAAGGGGGGTAGAAAGGGGCTGACTGGATAAACTGGATGAACAAAGCAATTAACACCTTGAAGTATACTGGAATTAACAGCTAGTCCAGGTAATAGGGCAGAAATTTAAGCTCAAAAAACATTTATTTCTGGCTGAAACTATAGTTATATGCTTTCTAAAGCATTTTAAAAGTTTCCTAATAAAGAAAGTGAAAATTGATTTAAAGAATTGCTTTTGAATCTTAATGGATTCATTCTGAAAAAAAAAAAAAAAAATCAATAAATGGACCTCGTAATTTACTGTGTGTTCTAATAATGCATGTTCCACTAGTTGGATGATGCTGAACTTATTCCATGTTCTATCCTTAACAGACACCATTTAATATAATACAAATATTGAAAAACCATTTGTTGAATGCATTTCTAAAAACTGTAACTAAATTTTTTCTAATTGTAACTCCATCAAATGATGGAAGACCATTATTATTCATCTTATGCGCTAGGAATTAAATAGCTTCATACACTATTCTGTAAAACAAGGTTAAATAAGAGGCTTTACTAAATGGTTCTAGACTGGATTTCCTCAACTCATTTATTGCTAAATGGTGTCTGTACTATTTGTCTTGGCTTTATAAGGGATGCAATATTTTAACAACTTAGTAAATATATAGTAAAAAGGCAATTTAACCAGGTTAAAATTACTTTATTTGAATTATGGGCTTGAAGGTAAAAGAAAGTCTTTGGAGGATCAAGACCCACATTTCCTCCATGACACAAATTTATCTTCTTACAGTGCTCATATTGCATTTGCATATACATTCTCTTTCCTGAAAATTAAAGTAGTATTATTACTTTAGGTAGCTTTCACTATATTAACTGAAATAAGATTCCTCATTTCTCCTTTAGTCAGCTGCAAAACACTAAATTCTGGTCTAAGTTACCATTGCTAAAGTCTTACGTGAACATAAATTTATTGTATTAAAATAAATTCACATTTCATAAGTGTCACAGGTGGGCCTTCTTGGGGCCAGTTAGAAGTTAACCCACCTGCCTGTTTCTGGGCTAACTGCTCACCTCTCTCACCTGCCATGCCTTAATGGAAAATGATTAAGATATTAGCCAGGCCGGAGGCAGCCCATTTCCTGCCCTGATGCCAGAGGGCATTATCTGCGGCTTGAAACTCCCCTACACTGCAGTCCATGACTCACAGATGGCATCTCAGTTCTTAACATCTCCAGCCCTAACGTGGGCCCGATAATACTCTAATTTGGACACCAACTAGATCCCTTCCCATCAGGTAACCTACTCTGCCCTAATTCTAGGCTGCTTAGCCCACTGTACTCTTCCCCGTCTTGTGTGTGGTCCCCCCGCAGAAACTTTAACCACACAGGCCCTGGCCTCACCTCAAAGGCCAGTCGGAACACCAGGCCCCCAGCTCTGGGAGTCTCTCACAATGGGCCTCTGGCCTTTTTGACCCTTCTGGTCCTGGCCCCAGCATTGACCAGTCAAGAGTGTCTCAATTCAGGCTTCTGAGTAACTACCCCACACTCTCTTACATGGTTCCACCTTCTCAAGGCCTACTATAGGGTTACCCATCCTGTTGTAGGGGCTGGAGTTGTTAAGGTGCCTCAACCCACCTTTCAACAGGGTGGTAACTGGCCTGGCATTTTCTGAGGGCTCCTGCACCACTGGGAGCCCCACCAGGCCACCCATCCACAGCAGGGTGCAGTTTTAGGTCATGCCCAGGACAAGGAACCTCCAAACCACCCCCATAATCTCCTGCCCTTACCTCCAAGGTCTTCCTGGAGAAGCAGAGCTCAGCAGGGAGATGTTTCTTGCCTGCTGGCTGGTCACAAACGGCTCCCCTTCAGCACAGAGAGTTGAGCATTAAATGGCTACCCTCATCAGACACCTGCCCTCTCCCTGGCCTAGCACTTAAAGTGGAAGGTCCTGCAGGGAGCAAACCAGGAAATCCAAGACTGCAACTGAACTCCGACTAGCTTCAAGCATCAAGGACAACAAAAAGTCCTTTTTCAGACATGTGGGCAGCCGGAGGAAAAGCAAGGGCAATGTTGGACCCTGCTAAACCAGATGGGGCAACTGGCAACTGACGCCCAGGAAAAAGCCAATCTATTAAATAGGTACTTTGCATCAGTCTTTCATCAGTCCCATGGGACGCCCATGCCTGCTATGGGACAGGGAGATCTGGGTGATGGGGATCCCCTACCCTCCATAAATGCTGAGCTCGTGAAGGAACACCTTGAGAAGCTGGATATCTTCAAGTCAGCCGGCCCTGAAAATCTGCACCCCAGGGTACTCAAGGACCTGGTAAACGTCATAGCCCAGCCCCTGGCACTGATCTTTAAAAACTCCTGGTGCTCTGGTGTAGTGCCCAAAGACTGAAAGAAGGCCAATGTGGTGCTGATCTTCAAGAAAGGGAGTGGATCCAGCTAACTACAGGCCCATTAGCCTGACTTCTATCCTGGGGAAGATCTTAGAAAAGTTTATTAAGGAGGCCATCCTTGATGGACTGACCCAGGCTAAGATCCTAAGGGATAGCCAGCACAGGTTTCTTGCGGGTAGGTCTTCACCTATCAGCTGGACGAGGGAGAGGAGATTGATGTCATATATCTTGACTTCAAAAAAGCTTTTGATCTGGTATCCCATGATCACCTCTTGGCCAAACTGGCCAGTTGTGGCCTTGGCTCCACCACGATCCGCTGGCTGGGAAATTGGCTCCGTGGTCGGACCCAGAGGGTTGTAATTGATGGCAGTCACTCATCATGGTGCCCTGTGACCAGTGGGGTCCCTCAAGGCTCTGTCCTTGGACCCATCCTGTTCAACATCTTCATTAATGATGTGGACATTGGAGTCACGAGTGGACTGGCCAAGTTCGCCGATGACACCAAACTTTGGAGCAAAGCATCCACGCCAGAAGACAGGCGGGTGATCCAGGCTGACCTGCAGCATCCTTATAGGCTCGGCAGTGCTACGTTGGCTAGCACTACAGAAGAAAGAGACTTGGGGGTCATCATTGACCACAAGATGAACATGAGCCTGCAATGTGATGCTGTGGCTAGTAAAGCGACCAAAACGCTGGCTTGCATCCATAGATGCTTCTCGAGCAAATCCCGGGACGTCATTCTCCCCTTGTACTCGGCCTTGGCGAGGCTGCAGCTGGAGTACTGCATCCAGTTTTGGGCTCCACAATTCAAAAAGGATGTGGAGAAGCTTGAGAGAGTCCAGAGGAGAGCCACGCGCATGATCAGAGGTCAGGAAAACAGATCTTACTATGATAGGCTGAGAGCCATGGGACTCTTTAGCCTGGAAAAGCGTAGGCTCAGGGGTGATCTGATGGCCACCTATAAGTATATCGGGGTGACAACCAGGATCTGGAGGAACGTTTGTTCACCAGAACGCCCCAAGGGATGACTAGGTCGAACGCACTCAAACTCCTGCAAGACCGTTTCAGGCTGGACATAAGGAAGAATTTCTTTACTGTCCGAGCCCCCAAGGTCTGGAACAGTCTGCCAGCAGAGGTGGTTCAAGCACCTACATTGAATACCTTCAAGAGTAAATTGGATGCTTATCTTGCTGGGATCCTATGACCCCAGCTGACTTCCTGCCCTTTGGGTAGGGGGCTGGACTCGATGATCTCCTGAGGTCCCTTCCAGCCCTGATGTCTATGAAATCTAACAGCACCCTGCCACAATAATTTTATTTTGTTTTCTCTCATAAAGTAAAATTTCTTCAAGACACCCAACTATGTTAGAATAACTTGCAGCATATAGTTTTTGGATACCATTTTCTTTTCTCCTACATCAACATGTATTTTTCTGATCTCGAGAATTTGAAAAGAAACCAAAAATCCCTTTTTTAAGCACAGAAGTGGTTAGCAATATTAGTGTGAATGCAAACAGAAGGTAGGGCAGGTTAGTAACTACGTGGTTCAGAAGAATACAAGTTTTGCTAAACAACCTCCTCTGTTCAGGTGCAATCACTGCATGCTATCTTATGAAGTAGATCAAATCTGTGGGACTGATGAGCAGCTGGGGACTGCACCTGGGTGACCACCAGAACTCTGGTCCATATGTTGAATAGATACCCAACCCCCATTGCACTGCACACCTGCATGTCCTCAGGCTAACTCAAATGGGCTGTACTGCACTGCCCCACCCCCTGGGGCAGGAGCAGGCAGCAAAAGCTGGAGGAGAGTGGGGGAGCACAGAGACTCTCCTTGAGGTTTCAGATAGCAGGAGTGGCAGCCAGGCAGGAAACATGAAGCCATAAATTAACCCTTTGCAGGTTGCATGTAGCCCAGCCTGCAGGCCATCAGTTGGACAGACCTGAAGTAGACTTGTGCCTAGGAAAGATCATACCTCTCTGAAACAGTTAGGTGCTACCCTGACTTATCTTCTGGATATTTTAAACAATTATTTTTTGTTTAATTTGTACAGACATCTCTTTAAGAAAGGGATGGTTTGAAAGCATATGTATTTGTTACTTCCAAAAGCATGTGAAGGGAAAGTAAGAGAACAAAGCAAAGCACATTCACAGTATTTTGAACAAATTAGGTTTATGCAGTGGCATGAAAAGCAGTATAAGAAAATGAGTGATGGACAAAAAATCATTATATTGGGTAAAACCAAGTAAATGAGATACAGACGCTATTACATAACTCCAATGCTGTCAACTATCAATGTAATGTTTAGCTGAGAGAAGGAGGTAAGTTGGGTAACCTGGAATATTTAAACATATTTAAAAACATTGATTTAATAGTAGGAACACATTAAGAAGATTGCTGAGTTAAGCCTTGACTCAAACATTTATATGACATGTATTAAAGTTTCAGACTGTAGTTTAGAGTTGATAGATTTTTCTACCTATTCATTTTTCAAGAAAGTCAACCAGAAAAGTGAGATAAGGATTGTGAGGCGTAGTTGAACTAATACCAACCACATTGCTCTGCAGTGATCACTAAATATCAACTCAGAGCTGAATCTCATAGCAGGAGAAAAATGGCTTGAGTTATTAGACCAGCAAGTTATATAATGTTCCACAGATAATGCTCATCCTCTATACAAGATCTTGTAAAGCATGTTAGCTTCTTTTTAATGATGTTTTGCTATCGGTATTTACAAGATAAATATAATTTCAAGTGTATTATGTTACAGAAAAAGAATCCAGTAAGAAACGCTCTATACTTTAACAATGTAATATTTACAAAAGTCAGCTTGTAATAGATAAGGACCTAAGCTTTAGAATTCTAATTTGGACCCAAAAAGTTGGATTTTTTTTATGTATCTGTGATGTTGACATATTACAGAGATAACAACTTATTTCAGGAATCAGAATATCCAATTTAGGTCTTTTCAGACATACTTATATATATCACTGGAAATATCTTCTACATGTACCTTTCCACAATAACCAAGGTTCAAATAGCAAAGGAAAGGTGGTACAGTTCAGATACAAGTGATATGCACCACTACTTACAAAGAAAAAATTACACAACAAGCAAAATGATGCATCTAAATCAGATGCATTTTACAAGGAAAGAGGAAACAAAAAGAAAGCAAGGAAGAAAATGCCCTGCAAATCGCTGACAGATAGAATCTTCCATCCCTTAAAACCACACAGCTGCTGAAGTCTTATTTTCTTCATCCTTTTTCTTTCCCATGCTGTTTCTTTCCTTTATCTGGCCTTTTCTCCAATATCCCACCTTTATTTTTTTTGCCCAATTACTATTAGATTTTTAGAAGTTCTACAATGTTTTTCCTTAGAGTATTTTATAACTTGATAAGTGTGTTTTGAGATGTCACTAAAAAGAAAAAACAAGTGTGGTACTTTATCTGACCAGTTAAAATTTTGTATCTTCTATTTTATTTATTTTTAATTTAAAGAACTTTTATGAAAAGAAAAATACAAAAAACTAGACCGGTGATCCTCAACCTTCTGGCCTGGTGGGTCAGCTAAGCTACGTAGGGCCGGTCTACAGGCTGGATCTAACTCCATGCCCCAAGATTGGGCCTCACAGCTCCATGCTACCCCTACCTGTTGGAATTAGGCTCTGAGACACACTTGCACAGGTCAGGCTCCAGGAGGACTGTGCTTCCTCTATCCAGTTCTGCATGGGGGTACTGGGCTCCAAGGGCCCCACATGATCTCTGCCTACTCCCATGTGGGGAGATTGGGTACTAGGATCCTATGCCACTTATGACCAGTCCCACATGTTGGGATTGTGCTCTGGGGGCTCTGTACCACCCCCAAGCACCAGGATCAGGCCTTGTACTACCCTGTGTGCCTGACTTAACACACAGGGCTACAGGTTAGAAAACACAGAGCAGGTACCAGGTCTGGCCAGACAGTTCCAGTTTGGATCAGGACATCACAGTGTGAGAGGTGCCTCCTGGTGGTGACTCTCAGAGAACAGGCAAGATAATTTTAAGGAGGAAGTGGCTAGGCTTTGAAGCATCTACTGCCATGAGGCATCAATCAATTCAATTCTGGAGGAGACCTCCAGGACTGTGGAGAAAGAAATGCCAGATGCAGTGCTAGAGAAGAGATAGGACACTCAAGAGGGAGGAAGTTGAAAGTTTGTGACTTCTGGCAACAAGCAGAGATCTTCACCTCCACCTGCAGTCATTCATCTGGAGAATAGATATGCAGCCCTAGCAGCAGAGTGGGAGAAACTCGTTCTATTTGTGGAGGAAGACTGGCCAGGCCTCATCAAGGTGGGAAGGACTGAGATGACCACCACCAAGAAGCAGCAATGGGTTGTGGTGGTTGGAGACTTCCTTTTGTAGGGGACAGAGGGAACCATCAGCCAACCTGACCTGTTGTCTTTGGAGGTCTGCTGCTGGCCTGGAGCCTGGTTCCAAGATATATCTGAAGGACTACTGAGGCTCATCTACTTCTATGACTACTACCCCATGTTGCTCATTTATGCAGGCACCAATGATACTGCCAGGGGAGACCTTGAACATATAAAAAAATGACTCCAGGGCTCTGGGCACAAAGGTGAGGGGGTCTTGGGCTCAGGTTGTGTTCTTGTTGATCCTTCCAGTCAAGGAAAGGGCCCAGGCAGGAACAGGTTCATCCTGCAGATCAACACCTGGCTACATAGGTGGTGCTGCCAGCAGGGCTTTGGCTTCTTTGACTATGAGATGTTCTTCCAAGAAGAAGGATTGTTGAGAAGAGTTAGGATCCAAATGATTAACAGAGGGAAAAGTGTCTTTGTACACAGACTTGCTAACTTAGTGAGGAGGGCTTTAAACTGGTTTTGCTGGGAGATAGCGACCAAACCCTGAGGTAAGTGGGAAAGTAGGAGACCTGGATGAAGAGCAAGCAGGGACTACTTAGAAAAGCTGGATGTGTACAAGTCCATGGGGCTGGATGGGATGCTGAGGAAGTTGGCTGATGTGATTGCAGAGCCACCGGCCATACTCTTTGAAAACTCATGGAAATCAGGAGTCCTGGATGATTGGAAAAGGGAAAAAGTAGTGCCCATATTTAAGAAAGGGAAGGAGGATCCAGGGGATGACAGACCAGTCAGCCTCACATCCGTCCCTGAAAAAATCATGGACCAGATCCTCAAGGAATCCATTTCTAAGCACCTGGAGAAAAAAGTGATTAGGAACATTCAGCATAGCTTCACCAGGGGCAATTCATGCCTGACAAACCTGACTGCCTTCTCTGGTGAGGTGACTGGCTCTGCAGATGCAGGGAGACTGGTGGATGTCGTGTACCTTGATTTTACCAAGGCCTTTGATACAGTCTCCCACAGCATTCTCATAGGCAAGCTAAGGAAGTATTGGCTAGATGTATGGACTGTAATATGGATAGAAACCTGGCTGGAGCATCAGGCTTAGAGAGTAGTAAGCACTGGCTCAATGTCTAGTTGGCAGCTGGTATCAAATGAACTGCTATTGCTTCCCCCTTGGTGTCATCTGCAAACTTCCTAAGGGTGCACTAAGCTGTTAATGAAAACATTGAACAAACCCAATGGGCCCCTGGGGCACTCCAGCACCCATGCTGGAGGGTAGGGCTAGGATCCAGAGAGACTTAGACTAATTAGAGAATTGAGCCAAAAAGAATCTTACGAGTTTTAACAAGGAAAAGTGCAAAGTTCTGCATTTAGGACGGAACAGTGCCATGCACCAGTACAGGCTGGTGGCTGACTAGCTGGGCAGCAGCTCTGCAGGAAAGGACCTTGCAGTTACAGTGGACAATAAGCTGAATATAAGCCAGCAGTGGGCCCTTGCTGCCAAGAAGGCTAACGGCATACTAGGCTGCACTGTTGGTGTGTTCCTCTTTTCAGCACTGAAAAGGTCACAGCTGGAGTACTGTGTTCAGTGCTGGGCACCCAACTACAGAAAGGAGGTGGACAAATTGGAGACAGCTCAGTGGAGGGCAACAAAAATGGTGAGGGATCCAGGAGATAGGACTTATGAAACAAGACTAAGGGAACTGGGTTTATTTAGTCTGTAGAAGAGAAGACTGAGGGGAGATTTAATAGCAGCCTTCAACTACCTGAAGGGAGGTTTCAAAGAAAATGGAGCTAAACTATTCTGAGTGATGGCAGGTGACAAAACAAGGAGTAATGGTCTCAATTTGCAGCAAGGGAAATTTAGGCCCCATACTAGGAAGACTTTTCTCACTAGAGCTAGGGACAGGCATTGCACATAAACCAGTTTAAGTGATCAGAAATGTGTTTAAACCTGTAACAGAACATAAGTTCAGTGCACATGAACCAGTTTCAAAATGGCTGAAACTGGTTTAAGATAAACCTGGTTGAATGCAGTATCAGACTCAACTGATTTGGACCAAACTGGTTTATTCAAAGTTTGTTACAGACCCCTTCCTAGTTTAAGTTAAACCAGAGCCCTGCAGCATCCTAGATGTCTCGCAGTCCTGGGCTGGGCTGGGCTCTCCACTCCAGATAACAGGGTTGGCCCCACCCCTCTGCTCCCTAGTTAGAGCTCCAGCAGAGACTGCAGGCACAGCAAGGTCTGCCTGGCTTCCCCCTGCCCCACCCTCCCTCGTTGCTCGCTGCTCAAGTAGGGATCCCTTCCTCCCTCCCTCCCTGTCCTCTGCCACATCATGGGCACACAGACCCTAGGCATGTGGTATGCTAACTAATGCTAAGGGTGTGTGTGTGTGTGTGTGTGTGTGTGTGTGTGTGTGTGTGTGGGTGTGTGTGCACGCGTGCACACGCGCATCCAATTTCACTGGGACAGACAGGTAGAACAGTGTCGGCTCAGGGCTATTTGGAGTTAATCAACAGGTTATATTGTAATGCCCCTATGTTCATTTCTTGGAAAAAGTACAGCTTGAACTAATGAGAGAGGCTTTTGTTGATAGGCTGATAACTGCTATTATATCACGTACCTGCTGGCTCCCTTGTTTGTCAGGTTCGCAGACAGTGTGAAGAAGCAGGAAGATTAAAAAGTTCAGTATCATGAACAGATGCATGCATTGCACACCCCCACCTTTGCCTCAGAGGGCTATCTGAGGGCTGGGGTGTGGCAACACACCCACCCCTTGAGTAGCGAGCGGGGAAAAGCCTGGGACTGCAGGCAGGATGGTGGTTTACGCCCGTCCCTAATCAGAGCATCCTGCTGGGACTTAGGCACACCCCTCCTCGGTTTAGCACTGTGGAAGGGAAGGAAGGGCTTCTCAAGCACCTTTTGGACTTCTTTGGTTCAATTTATTTATTTTTTTGCCAACTGTAGTCTCTTGCTTCAAATAAGTGAATATTAGTATTTTTTTTAACCTATACCATGTATTCAACAAAATATGGACACGTTTATTGAGCCAATGAATTCATTTCAGCAGGAAAACAGAAGCAAGAGTGGGGAAATCATTTCTACAAAGACCCATAATGGAGCTCATCTCTGAATTTGTCTCTAGGAAGAGACTGGCTACAGCTTAGCAGAATAGGTTCTGGAGACTATGCATAGCCCTGAGGAATCTGTGGAAGCCTTGTACCTCCTGTGATAGGGGACAGAAATATGAATTGGCCAAGGTGTGTTCCCAAAGATGGGCTCATGCACCCCTTCTCCATCACACCCATGAGGCACCTGCAGTCCTGGAGAGAAAAATTAAAAGAAGAAATTCAGTTTAGTACCCCTCAGAGAAGAACAAACCTTCCAAATGTCATCTCCTAGAGGAGGGCCAGTTCCCATGACTAAGGTTCAAGAGCAGATCATCAAACTTTTCTAAGGAGACTATTTTTCCTCAATGTGGATATTATGATGTGAAATCCTACCCAAGTGAATGCAGCTGACTGTAGGAAAGCACTTTAGAGACCTCAGGCTTACCCAATTACTTTGAGCCATAACCAAAAACACTTTGAAACAGCATTGGCAGAAAGGGCCTTTTTTTTACTTGACAAAGTGAACTCCAGTAGTGCTGACAAGCCCTATCCAAGAAATTACAGGGCCCAGAGGATGATACTATTCAAGAAAGTTTTGATCACGCAGATGAAGTTCAGACAGTCAAAAATCTGAGGCTGAATTCATTTAATCTTCACAAGCTAGTCTAAGCTGCATACATTGAACCAATAAACAAGGGAACAGGCATTCATTTGATTTGGGAAATGCAGCCACATGACTGAAGTGGCCCAGGCCAGAGGCGGAGAGGGGGCACTAAAGCCCCCTGCTTGGCTGGAACAGACAGCTTGGGCCAAGGCTAGCCCACCTACCCTGCAAGGGTGGGGTGAAGGGAGGGTTGTGGGAGAGGTGAAAGGCATTCTGGGGTGCTGGGGGACTGTAAATTAACTAAAATCTGGAGGACTTCTTGGACAGAAGTTCAATAAATGAGTTTAACCCAAATCATTTAAAACTGATACTACATACATTCAGATTTATCTTAAACCAGTTTTGACCATTTTGAAAGTGGTTTATGTGCACTGAACTTCTGTTGCATTACAGATCCGAACCAGTTTACAAATCACTTATAGCAGTCTGTGTGTGATTTCTGTCCCTAGCCACAAAGTCACCCTCACATGCCTGATCAAGTAAAGGGTCAGCTGAACTGAACTATGTGGGTGATTTTGTAAAATAGCAAAGGGGTGATCAGGTAATGTTGAGGTGATATAACTGCCATGATGTTCCAGGAGATACATGAGAAAATAATTCTAGTTGGTAATATCTTTTATTGGACCAGTTGTATGGTTAGTATAGACATAGGCAAGCTTTCATGTATCATAGTATCTACCTGAGGAAAGTGCTATGATACCTGAAAGCTTACTTATGTTTATGCCAATCATACAGTTGGTCCAGTAAAAAATAAATCACCAGATAGACCAGCTTGAGGCAATGAAGGGCAAACTACAGCAAAGAGGTAGTCTCCCTGTTTTTGAATGCAAAAATGAAAGTTATCACTTTGAGAAAGATGGTCAGATTATTGAAGGACAGACAATTAAGGATCTAGCAATATGTGTTGTGTGAATACATATTAGTGATGAAGATATATGCATAAGACAAATACATAAGTGCTTATGGTTTTGAAAAAATAGTTAGGTTAAGCTGAACAAGGAAGGCTCCCATAATGTTTGGTTATTCATAACACAAATGTAGCTATATTCTAGACTTGCATAAAATAGCAGTCATAGGTCTCCAGGGAGTCAGTGTTTTCAGGGTGGACTCCATTAATATTATTTAACTCCATCTATGTTGTTGGATGTTGACCTTTGAGACTACTTTAAAACTAAGTGAGCTACTTTGCCAGTACATCTATATATGCTATAAATAGTATGCCTAGTTCTGTATTTATTCAAGCCTGTTAGCAGGGTCTTCATATGATCTATATATGTACTGACCAGTGGTTGAATTAATTCATACTCTAGGAAGGCCTACAACAGTTATTTCTGAAGCTTGTTTAACCCTTAAAGGTGTAGTGTACTCAGTGCAAAGCAAAAATAAGGAGGAGGACACTACTCAAACCACATAGAAATGAACAAGTTCCAAGGTAATCTTGTTCTTTCCAGAGAGTGGCTAATTAGTAAATGTGGTCGAAAAGTTATTCAACTTGCAGGTCCAGGCACTCCTATGATTTACTCCTTTATAATCCCATAAACTGGTAAAGGGATGCTTAATATACCAGACATAGACCACTAAAATGTAATGAGAAATATTTTGGTCAAACATTCATCAGTCTCCTCAAAACTAGAAAATCTCACTATGGCTGAGTACACAGTCAAAAAGCCTGAGGCTGAATTGATTAAGTCTTTGCAGGTTAGTCTAAAATGCAAAGACTAAACTGAGAAACCACTGGACAGATACTTACTTTTGATTCAGGAAAGGCAGGCACATGCTTGCAGTGGCTCATACCAGAAGCCAGTGGGTGCTAGAGTACAGCTCTCTGGCATGTAGCCAGCATGGGCTGTGTGTTCATTTCCTCCTCATGCTTCCAGGTGCCTCTGGGATTTGTAATCTACAGTCGCAGCCAGCAGTAAATTTTTAGCAGGGCAAGGCAAGGCAGGGCAGCTCTGTACCTGGGGGAAGGGAAGTTTAACCTGCCTCCCTCGCTCCAGCTGGGGTTTTCCTGGGGGGGGGCAGTCCCTGCCTACCCTCCCCCCCGACCCTTCTTTGCTGGAGCAGGCAGCACAGCTAAACCCAGGGCTGCAAAGCATGCTGGGATGCTGGGGGACTATGATTTAACTTGAACTAGGAAGGAGTTTGGGACAAACATTGCATAAACCGGTTTGACCCAAATCAGTTAAGTCTGATATTATATTCAACCAGATTTACTTTAAACCAGTTTCAGCTATTTTGCAACTGGTTTGTGTGCACTGAACATCTGTTCTGTTACAGGTTTAAACCAGTTTCTGATCACTTAAACCAGTTATGTATAATTTCTGCCCCTAGCCTATAAGAAAACAGGTAAGGGTTATAAAGTTAATTGTAAAGTTCTCTTTTCCTCGCCAGACAACTTATTCAGGGGAGGACATTTTTTTATTTGCTGAACTAGTTCCTCCTATTTTCAAGAACTAACCTTCAAAACTACTTAAATTTTAGTTGTTTACTGCTAACATAAATAAAAAATGAAAATTGCTTACAGTTTCTTAGAATTAATCTTCTGCATCTAGTATATGCCTTTCCCTTCATCATGTCTCTTTTCAGATCAGACATTCAAAAAATGCTGTATTTGCACTTTGATATAGATATACTGCCATTTTTAGCAATGGTAGCTGAATCAGATATACTTAATTTCTTTTCTCAAATCATTACATCTTACTGTCCCAGTTATTTAGTAGAGGCAATATTGTTCAAGCAGCTGAAATCCTGCTATAAATACAAAGAAACATGCTCTCTTTTTGATCTGTCTCTACCAAATTCCAAGACCAGCAATATTTTTGGAAAGCACAATTTAAGTGTTATGCTTTTATTTTTTAATATATAGATCACTTCTTGGCCTCTTAAAGGCTCAGATCAAGCCCCCCACCTCAGCCTTAATTGGCTATCATTGTATTTTCTGTAACTTAGTTGCATTCCCCTCCTCACCCCCACTCTCTTATGTTAGTCCCTTGCTCGGGCAATCTGTGTTTCCCTACTGGCTTTGTCATCTTTTTGGGTTTGTAACTCTTAACATCTACTAATGAAATTCAATCTATCTATAGCTATATATATTCTGTTTACCACGTTCTATCTAGAATATATTTAACTTTTTGCAGAGCCTTGAAAATCCATGTCTACAGGCAGACTGATTATACAGAGGCAGATCACTTTGCAGAACTCCTTTCCTTGAGTCAAAAATTGAAAGTTTTCCCCATTTTTTGCTCTACATATTTGCAACTGAACTAATCTCCTTATGGAATCTACACTTTGCCATGTCTCAGCTGTTTCTGCTTAATGGGTTCCTCATGCAGAATACAGCAGTGAAAAAAAAAGAAAGGAGGGTCTAATATGACCAGGAGCATTTTTCTGGGGTAACTGCCACTGAACTCAGGTTTAAATAATTTCTTCATGGCTTTTTTTTCCCCCAATGTATTGTTATTATGCCACAATTTATCTGGTAGCATTAGCATAAACTTTAAGTTCAAAATAATTCATGTAGATAACTAGCTTAGTGCATCGGACCTCAAGTTATAACTCCAAATTCTGATGTAGTTAACTGGAAAACACAGGGTTTCCAGACATCAGATTTTGGTTACAAGTCTTCCATTATTATTAAAGTACTGAATCCTAAAGGCAAGTAACTCCAATAGAATATATCTGCTTATATTCTGAAAGAAAAACTAACTACCCCCCGTGACTGTAAATATAAATGGAGTGTGAGGAACTGTACCTTTATTAAGCTCTGGCACAAAAAAATATAGGAACCAGTTAGGTTATACAGAGAGCTGTATTAAGCAATGCTGATCATTAAGAACTCAAACACTATGGGTATATCTACACATTGCCTTGCTGTAACACTGTTACTGTGCCATGCACTTCAGTACTTCCACTAGGAAGTACTAAAGCATGGTGCAGTAACCACCTGTACTGCGCCATACACACAGTGTAGTTATCTTTAGCAACTACTTCACCATAGTAGCACGCTATACCAGGGGAGTATGCAGCTACAGCGAAGTAGCTACTGGTCACATGTATGATACATATATCTAAATCACTTTTACATGTGCTCCAGGGATGCGGAGGTGGGGGTGCTCTAATTAGAGAGACTCTAATTAAAGCAACACAGTGTTTTATGTATCAGCAGCCCTGCACTTCAAAATGGCAGTGGGGGCACAGCACTGGAACTGAAGCTTGTTCAGCAGCTCTGATGCACACGGACACTGATACACGAGATGTGGGAGGCTGCTGGAACGCAGTAATTACCATGCTCCAGCAGATTCAATTGATCGAGCCTGCCCTGACGCAATGCAATTACAGCACATCAGAGAAGACTCCACGCTTGTGTACATGCACCCTAACTTGCTAAAATAGCTGTTGAATAAATGGCAGCAGAAGCAAATCTACAAAAGCACACACTGAATTCCTTGGAAGTACTGGAACAGGTGAATAGACCTGCAAAATCAAGTATATTAAAATGTGCAAGTATTAATTAATTATGCAAATGACATTACTCTCTTCTCCAGAAAGTGAAGGGTAAAACCAAAATTTTACAAGATTTCCAAGTGACAGAAAATGTATAGTTTAAATTTATCCGAATTTATGCCATGCAAATCACTTTGGACTTTGAGCACTTTAAAGTTTGTTATGGAATCTCCTTTCCTACCCCTGTTGTATGATGTATTTTATGTGAAAACTGTTAGATACAGGAGCTTTGCATTTCATTCTCAAGCAAACATGAAGTGTTCAGGCAAGATATTTCCAAGCCAAGAGACTGCACTCTGGGGTCTTATCCTTGAATTTAATAATTATGCAGTTTCAGAAGAATGCAGTTGTTATGGAGGGAGCATAGTCATACAGAAAAAGATATGGCCTCAAGTACCTTGACCAGTTCCTATGACTGGCTGACAATAACCTTAAAGTTTCAACAGATATTCCATAAGGAATCGGTGTAGTCAACAAAGCATAAGAATACTAAGTTACTTTACTTTAACGCAGATTTTTCTTTCTAGAGCTGGTGCTTTCTTTTTTTCTTTTTCTTTTTAACTTCAGCAAGCAATAACTGAACCTGAATTATTCATGAATCATCACATTCAGAGGCAAATGCAAGATCTCCAATCATGTAGCCAGCTACAGATAGATTTATTTCTTTTGCAAATACCACTGTCAGTGAGCACTAATATTTTGAGGACAAATACTTTTGCTTGAAGGGAACAATATGGGACTTTAGATGGTTCCTGGAGCTCTTAACCCCTGGATTGTCTTTACACATTAACACCTAAAACTTATTTTAAGCACTCATTAAGTGGCTTAAAGTTACACCACTGCAGCCTAGGTTCTCTCTGATCTGTGATACCCAGCTTACTGTATAGCCATTCTAGGCTATACTTTAGTGTAAACACCCCAGGTATGTCCCGTCTTCTGGCCCAAATCAGACCCACTGTCCCCACCCCCATCCCCCACCCTGCCAGTTGTATCGCTGCCCCCACCTCATCCCCCACCAGCCTTGATCAGCCCCCTCCACACAGAACAGGCCAGCCACCCCAAACCCTAGTATCCTAGATCCCTCCTCCCCCCTCCTTCCATGGCTTACTTTCAGGTGTTGGTGCTGTTCTGGGGTAGCAGGTAGGGAAGGGGAATCCCGTACCCAACCCCACTGTTGCCATCACTGCTTTCTGGACTGGAAAGAACAGCAAACTGGCATTGGTTAAGCAAGTGAGTTCCCCTGTCCTTACTTACTTTTTTGCATGTGGTTTTAGCAGCTTTAAAGAATAAAAGCAAAAAAATACCACTTAAAAAACAAAACAACCTACCAAATCCATTTTGATGAAAAACTAGATCATACAGTTCTGTTTCAAGTCACCGAGCAATAAATGCCTTGAACATGGCAAAGCAACATGGGCCTATTTGGCTACTGCAATAGCAGGAGGACCTAACAGCAGGTTATTACAAGAAGAACCACCTTGTTGTTATATAGTTAACATCTGTGCTTCCTAAATAGTAAAGTAAATGAACATAATGGTTATTACCCTGGATTCACATTTTGCCACCTGCTTTTACATGGCAACATACTTGGTGTAATCAAATCACAAAGCCAAAAAACCCCAAGTTCTATCCATCAACGCTTCTATCTAATGTGCTAATACAGAAATGTATAGCACAGAAAGAAATGTTAAATGCACACACATACACAATGCAGTGTGTCTAAAGACTATTATCAGAATAAAAATTGCTGCTTTAAGTTTTGTAAGATGGTGGAAAAAATGTAGGAGGTAGCCATACCAAAAGCCTGAGGTTTACAGCATTTGTTCCCCTTCTGATTGAACACACCTAACGGTTTTGCAGTTAATACAATGAAAGAGAAATCACAATTAAGGAATCCCTTAAGTACAATTATTTCATGTAGCATGCTTTAATGAGTGTTTAGAACACTTATAAATAGAGTTAAGAGCAAAAGTTAAAAAAAAAAATCTCAATCCAAACCCTTAAGTAGTGGTGACAACTGATGTCAAAAGTAGTAATGCATAACAGTACATACTTTTCTAGCCTGCAAGACAATTTTAATGCTAAATATAAGAAATCTGGAACAACAGCTGGGATTTCTATGCAAACGTTTGTTGGAGAATGTAAAGAAAAACAACAAAACCTCAGGCATTCTGTAGTAAAAGGGCAGGATGCGAATAAGGCAGTGTTTATGTTTCTGTTACAATCTCAAAGATATTTGTTCTGTTTCTCATTAAGGCCAAGTACAGCCATTCAAAAAGCCCAAGGTGGAATTTATCAAACTTACGTGTGTTTCTGTAAGTGATGTAAGTTAGTTCAGGAGCAGACAGAGCACACGTTCATACTTTGGAGGGGAGGGGGAGCATGCAGGCTATCTACACTGGCCAAGGCCAGCAGGTTGGGCTTAAATGCTTCATTGCCTCCCAGTAGGTACTCTGGGCCAGAGACTGCCAAGCACGACTGAGCAGTTGGACCACCCTGATTGGCTTCTGGGCATGGCTGAGCACCCCCTCACACTCCCCCATCATCTTTGCCAACTGTAGGCAACTATGTTCACCCACCCCCAGCAACCTGGTCAGGTTTTTTGGGGCTACAACCACTCATGGGGGCATGGGAGTCCCCAGGCAGGCTCCTGCACATCTACCTAGGGATCTCCTGCACCTACCAGTAGGCACAGACCAAGGAAGCATGGCCAGGCTGCAGGCCATGGCAAAGCACACCTGCCTCCACTGCCCTGTCATCATCAGCCACTGTGCTAACCAGACTCTGTGAGCCTGGGGCTGGGTGCAGGGTGAGTTCTACCCTCACCTTCCTGCAAAGGGAGGCTAGCGGGGGTCTCACAAAGGAGCCTGGGATGCCAGTAAACAGTGACCTAACTTAATTTGATAGGCAATCTGGTACAGAAATTCGATGCACTGGTCTAAGCTAAATCTGTTATGTTTGAGTACATATTGATCCAGGTCCATTTAGACCAGGTTCCACCATTTTTAGACCAGTCTACATGCACTGAAATTCTGTACCATTATGGTTTTAGAGTGTTTTCCAAGAACTTATACCAGTAAAAATGTAATGTCTGTACCTGGCCTAAAAGAGCTGCTATTTTAGCTCAAAACAGTCGCAGCATGGCTCCTTAGATGCTATCCTGAGTTCCTCTTCACTTGCTAGGTATATGTGGGTCATGTTATCCCATTACCATGTCACATCTTAATGCCCATTTGTTGTTGTGTTTTTACTTTTGTTTCTATCAGTGTTCAAATGATATCATCATTGAATGAAACATTTGGAATATAAACCCTTCCCACTTTTATATGCATTCTCTCAAAACATTAGCAATATGCTTTTAGCTCCAAATCATGTAAATAACTTATACACATTCATAGCTCTATACTTCTGAATACTATAAGTGATTTAATTGGAACAATTCACAGGCACAAAAAGTTAAGCACATATATGTTTGGAGGACCCTGGTCTTAATTATAATCTGTTGCTGGTTCTAGGTATTGTTTTGAGGTACCGAAATACATTTCCAGAGTTTTCTTTCTTTCTTATGTATGTATATATACAATTATTATTGTGAATTAACATTACAGCTGTAAGAAGTAAAATAAATTTCTTTCAATTCTGGTTTACTAGATCATGGTCCCTAATTCTGCTCTAATTTCTCATACTATGTGTGTTTGCTTAAGGTAAATACATTATCATTCATCTATTTGAATATAGCTCCATCTTTTATACTTTTAAAATCTAAATTATATGCCACATTGTGAACTAATTGCAATTCCATATCCCTCTATTTTCCTACTCAGTTTACAGCATACATTTAGCAACATTAAAAATACCAAGTTTGTTTTTTTCAGATTGTTCTTTGCAGTCTATTTTATGTGTTTATTGAACATTTCACCATAAAGGTCAATAAACGTACTGGGATATATGATCCACTTGAATGCTAAACTACTAAGCAATATTCTTGAACAGATGCTCAAACCCTAAGATGTCCCATCGCAATACCGGAACAGAATTAGCCATATGTCTCCTAAGGCAATTCTTCTCCGTGCATTGCAAAAAATCATATATAAAATGCAATCAAAAGAACAACAAATACATTTACTAATATGACAAATCACAACACTTACAACCATGATTTAGTGTTTTAGACACAAAGCAATGAAAACAGATTCAAGCAGCAATTCTAATGGTATCAGTTTAATATGCTTTTGAAAATGAAAACAGTAAAACATTGGAAATCTTGTTTGAGATTGGTTAATTATCATACACCAGTTTCTGAAACCTCTGCTTCTACCAAATAACATTTATACAAATAATCCTAATGACTTTAAATGAGATCACTTACATAAGAATATGGTGCTGAATGAGAAAAAGTTTGCAGATCTGGGATCTTGCTTTTCCTGCATCTATCACTCTCCAAACACCATCCTTTTTATATGGCATAAAACAAAATGATCCAAAGCCCGCAGTTGAATGTGTGAGCTACACTGTCTTCTGCTGGTATGATGCTAAACCATGAGTCTGGTACGTGCTGTACCACTAATAGCATCAGACTTGCTCTCATAAACCATAAATCTCTTTCTTCCTGGGATATCTTTTAGGTGATATTGCTAAATAGTTCAAGTTATCTACTTCTGTTAACTGGAGAACATAATTCACATATCAAGAAATGACAATATTCCCACCAACTCAGAGTTGAATAAAATCCATGCATTATGTTCCAAAAAAACCCAAACAGAAGTCCAAGCAAGGATGCAAGTACTGCCCTTATTTATTTTAAACTCCCAGTTAGAGTTTTGCAGTGTTTCTTAGAAGTTCAGAACACATGTACCTTGCTAGTCAAAAATTCATGATACTGTCCAAGATCCATACATTGCAGATTACAAGATGTTGAAAACCAAGCCAAGTTCAGTACTGTATTTAAGCACATTCTTAATTTCCATACAGAATGACAGAATTTCAGTTGATTGTGTTCAGTGCTGTGCAGAGTATAGATCCACCTAAAGGCTATACTGAGCTGTTTTGCTGACCTAGGACATTTGCAAATAATCACCTGTGCACCCTTCCCATTCCCTTTCCCTATACCACACAAAAATATTAAGAAAAAAAAGTGTGGATACTGCAGTCAGTAAACACACACTGCTTTCTAATTACTGTAAACAGCAATTGATAACTAATACTACTTCATGTCAGGCCACAGGTAATCAGAATATAAGGCATATTTAAAAAGTAGTGACAACTTGGCAATGCAAGACCACACTCAGTACCTCAGATATTAAAGTCTAATCTAGGAACACTGGTGAGTCTTTTTTTTGTAGGTGGGGAGCAGGAGTGGTAACAACTGTGAATCAGTATTATTCTTAAACAACAACATTGACTATGGGGCTCAGTTAATCATACAGACAGTAATTTACATTGGTCATCATGACTTTGGGGTTTCTGGGGATTTCTTTTTAAAGCCTAATTTTCACCTGTCCTGTTTCTTTTCAGTAACGAACAGGGATGGAAGAAGCTCCCCATTTCACATGAGGCAGTGCTGTTCACAGTTGCTTCTGGAGTGCATAATGGTATAGGCTCCACAGCCAATAACTTGCCTTGTCATATTAGCAAGTGAGATGAGTGGGAATAACCTTGACTGCCCTGCAGCAGAGTTACTTCCTGAGCCAAAAGAGTTATGTTATACTCACTGGCGATGTGTAGGGATGCACATGCGCCCCCTGAGTGTGGCAATGCACCCCCTGTGAAAAGGCACTGCCAACACTGCTGGCAGTGCTTGCGGGCGGTCACTACTTGCCTGCCCCACCCTCACCACCACCACAACCAGTGGCATTTGTAGGCGGTCCACAATCACTGCTGGCTGCTGCCACTGGCATCTGTGGGGGTTGCTGACCACTTGTCGGTGCTTGCCACTCCCCGCCTCCCCCACCGCCAACAGTGCCGCAGCCACCTGTGGGAGCTCCCTGCTTGCCACCACCATGCTCCCACCACCAACAGTGTCACCGCTGCCTCCAGGAACTCACCATGCCCCCCCAGCCATCTTCAAGATGTAGTTGAAACCAGAAAACCCACCCAAAATAAATAAACTCAACATGATCTAACATTATTTCATGACTTTGAAAAAATATCTTAATGTCAATGATATCCTAGAAAATTAAAATGTATTTAAAATGTGTCTTGGAGAGTAACCATAATTCAGTTTAATTCATTTTTTTTATACGACTACTAGCTATTCACCTCTCTTCTCTACTTTGTCACTCAGCTATATAGTACATGGGGGGGGGCAAGAAGTTGTAAATGACTTTAGAAGATTATTGAGTGTTGTCTGACCTAAAATTAGATATTCTAGTTCTAATTTAGTTGTCTGCACATATTTCTATTCTGACTCTTCACAGTTCTTCAAGGTCGGTTTTTGAGATGCAGTAATTTTCAGTGACAGGTTTATTACTGCTATTAACATTTTAATACATCAAAAATAGATATGGATTTCACTTTCAAAAAGCCACAACAAATGTGACTTTAATGTAAGCTCAAGTCTAAATTTGTTTTCATTGACATTATTCCTTTAAGCTAACATAACAATCCACTAAACATTGGCTGACACTGAAGAGACCTGCTGTAGTCAGTGTCCCTGTGCATTAGCAGGTGTGCTGTAAGAACATCCTTTTGAATTCATCAGCTCTGATCATTAACTTATCATGCGGTGAAAGGATTTTCTCAGAGTGACTGTAGTGCCAAGACATACTGAAAAGTATTCAAGCAAGAACCAAGAACAGATTTTGTTTACAGGTGGGGACTAAGGGGAAGCATTAATGCACTACAGTGTTTTGAAAGACAGATGGAAGAACATTGGATTCAGATTTAGTCATAAAAAAAGCTTTATCATATAGTTCATGGACATCTGGGAGAGGGAGGGGCTAATAGTAAGTATCCAAGTGCACCCCACAATTACATTAAGCAGTGCAACTAATAGATCACATTTTTTTTCTCTTTCCAAGGCCATTAAGTCCAGCCCCCTACATTTACAGGCAGCCATCTGCCCAATTTAGATTCCTTAAAATATTCTACTTCATATCCTTTCTACATCACAACTACCAGGCACAAAATCAGGAACACCAAATACAGCCTACAAATAAAGCATAGGTAAAAGCCAGGAGACAAGAACACTGCTAAATGCCATGCCACTGCAGTGACAGAAGTAATATATGAACAAGGACCCTAGTAAGAGGATCCTACTCCAAACTGCACAGGAAGGGGAAAAAACAAAACCAAACCTTACTGTCCTTGCCAGTCTCAACAGAGGAAAAAATCCCTCCCGAGCTCTTTCTACCTGTGTATTAATACAAATACATGCTACTGAGTATTAATTAGATATAATTAATACACGTATTAATTAATACTACCTTGTCTTTTCTATGAGCAGAAATTGGTGAATTTTATGACAGTCCTTTGTTCCTAGGTGAAATGGTCCCACAGGTTTGGACTGGCCTCCCAAGAAAATCCATCTCCTGCAGGAGGAACCATGTGTGCCAGAAGAAACAATGGATGCCTGCTTGGTCAGAAGCATGTGTTCAGCCAGTTGGACACACACCACACTTTTCATTAGATCTCATTCTCCTTCACAAAGGATTTAAATATTGTCATCGCAAACAACCTCAAAAGCAGGAATGGTTTTGGAGGTTCAGAGAGTATCATGCATAGGTCTGTAAGTTTGGTCTAGCTCCTTTATGTTAGATTTCATTTAAAAGCTAACAATAAATGGTGCTAATTTTTGTCACTTGTATGGCTGTATAGATTATGTTACTCTGTATGTATGTATACATGTATCTCTGTAATTCTGTGACATGACTTAAGTCAGAAGATCAACAGTAAAATTATAACCTTTAAATTGGGTGACAAAAGGTTAATGGCTATTTGCATGTCAGAAAAAACTATGGCCCATGTGCCTAATAGATATTGGTGAGCCAAATTCTCAAGTGTTGATGGCCAGTTGTATTCCAATGGGGAAATCCAACAGCAGGTGTGTAGAAGGAGGTATCAGGGCTCCCCAGCCAAGTATCAACAAGGAGGGAATCCCAGAAAGACATTAATGGCCCTACTACTCTTGAATTGAAAAAAGAAAGAATAACAATGAGCTAAATGAGTAGTACATAGGAGAATCTGGGAGGAAGACCAGGCCCTAAAGAGAAGAAACTTCCATGCACCTAGAAAGGAAAACTGTCAAAAAAAGGGAGGCAACAAATCTCTGAGAAGGACATCAAAATATTCCCAGAGATGTATAGCAAACAACCAGGAATGAGAACTGTTAGACTAATACAATAGCAAGTATGCTGCATGGACAAGGGCCATTGCCAGGGGAATTTCAGACTCCAGGCAGGAATACTATCTTGCTTCCTACTGAACAAAAAATAAAGATGACTTTAAAGTATTTATGAGGTGCCTGTTGTCAGGAAGCAGTCTTTGGATTTCGCCATCCCTTGAGGTAAATCAAATCCATGCCTCCTTGTAACTTGGTGGTTAGGGCACTTTTGGGAAGTAAGGAATGTGTATTCAAAACTGACCGTACAGAGAAGAAACTGAGCCGGAGTCTTCTACACCATACGTGAATGGCCTAACAATTCAGATTTTTGGTAGAAGGGGATCTTCCTCTGTTAGATGTGTGAATCTAGCCTGCTTCCCTCACAGCTATCACAAGTACCTGAATCACATAATATCCTTTAGTTTTGGTTTAGCTCAGGAGCCAAATAATCATTATTTCAAAGCAAAGAACTATACAAACACACATGCATGATGTTCAGTTGATTCTTAAAAATAGAGAAGGAAAAAAAAACATTAATATTTCTTTTACAGTTGTCCTGCCTCTTTTCAACTTCCGAAGTAGGGAGGCCTATTAGATCCCCTACTCCTTCAAGTGCTCAGGTTTCACTTCTTCCATGTTTCTTTGGCATCCAGCTGGCTATGTCTACATGAGATGCTGACTACACAGTAGCCTGTGACTACTGCATGGTAGCGTCATGTGTCAGACAGCAAGACATGGCGCTACTGTGCAGTAGTCTCCAGCTACTTCACAGATAGCATAACAAAAAAATCATGCAACAATGCTACTGCACAGTAACTTGTTTATACAAGTACTAAATGACTGTGCAGTCGTGACTGTACATTCAGTGTCTCATGTAGACGTGGCCTCCAATACCTAGCCTCAGAAAAAATAGTCAAGATACCTATCCAAATTTGCTACTCCTGTCCATTTTGCTTTTTACCTCCTCTAGAGAGTGCTCTGTGTGAAAGTACTCTTTGGGCTCTG
Organism: Crocodylus siamensis; assembly: GCF_052110815.1. Taxonomy (NCBI): domain Eukaryota; kingdom Metazoa; phylum Chordata; order Crocodylia; family Crocodylidae; genus Crocodylus; species Crocodylus siamensis. The sequence goes on along the minus strand of NC_143396.1, from coordinate 85,118,797 downwards.
TTACAGATTGCCTCTAAGACATTTTAAATCTGTGGAATATTATCCCATCATAATTTTAGAAGAGTTTCAGAGTCAAGGGTTAATGCTGTTACAGACCTGCACAATTGTTTTACCACAACAGGGCCCAGTAACTAGGGGAGTGGACAGGAACCAGAACTCTGGGTTGAGAGAAGCAGGTGGAAGTTGTTATTTAGCTTGGAGACAGAGAAACCACCATGGGGATGTGACTGGAGCTGCAGGTCATGAAGGGGGAAGGCTTAAAGAAAACTATGAAGTCAATGCACAGGGAAGAGAAGAGAATGAAGTGATTTAAAAAAAAGAAGAAATAAAGGACTGAAATTTTGCATGTGTTTCACTAAAAGGGGATTGGGATTACAGTCAGAAGTCTGGGCTCGAGGGATTTGTTTCAGCTCCACTTCACCTACCATTTCCAGCAGGGAAGGAGGGAAGGAAATTGGCCCTTGGCTGGCTGAAGGGTTCTCCAAGTCCTCCTAGCTGCCTGTGGTTGGCATTTTCCTGAAGCCAGAAGACATGGTTATAGGTGGTTAATTAAATGATGCCTGTGTTTCTGACAACTGAGAGCTCTCTGGTATCTCTGCACTGTCGTACTGGCCTGGGACATTCATTCCAGCTCTGCTTACTTGCATCATTCCAGCCCCTCAAGCTGGTGCAGGGTGTTCAGTAGAGCTGTGTGAAATTTCAGCAATCAGCTCATTTCAGAAGTGTTTTGGCCTGTTTTGGTGCTCAAAAGACTGAATCCAAAATGAAACGGAAGGCTCCGAAATGAAATGAAGACGTCCAAAATGTTTGGTAATGTTTTGGAAACGTTTCAGATGTTTCGAAGCCAGGCTTGCAGGGAAACAGAAACTAAGAGGGAGGGGAAAGAGGGGCAGAAGGACTGTTCTGATATTGACATCTGTAGCTGGCCAGTGTCTGCGATCTATCCCTGAGGTCCCTGCCAATCCCAGGGGTCTGGGTGAGGGACGGCAGCCTGCTGTCATCCCAGGTGCAGATTTGGAGACTTGCACCCCGAGAGGAGACTGGCACAGCCCCACATCCCACCAGGATCTGCATGCAGGATGACAGCATGCTGCCACTGCCAGCACCAGCATCTGAGTCTGAGCCCACACTGAGCACAGCTGGGGATCCATGGGAGAAGCCCCCATGGCTGCCCTCATCACCCGTCCAGCCCAGCCTCCTGGCACTTAAAAAAAAAAACCTTCACTCACTGGATCTGGCAGCAGTGATCAGGGTCTCTGGGGGATCGTGGCAGAAGCCTGCCACAGAGTATGGGGGGCAGCGGGGATCACCCCCACTGACCTAGCACCTGCACAACAGCTGCCCCATGGTGTGCATGCAGAGCAGCTTGGCTGGGTGCTATGTACTGTCTGGGAGCTGGGGCCACTGGGGCTGAGTGGTGCCAGGCTCTGGCTGACATATGGAGCCACCCCAGCTCCCAGAGAGCACAGTGCCCTGCCCAGCCGGTCTGCACCCGCACCATAGGGCAGCTGCTGCACGGGTGCCAAGTGGGGGTAGTGATCCTCACTGCCCTGCACTGCACAGGGGGGCTCTACCACAAGTGCCCAGAGGCTCCAATTGCTGCTGCCAGAGTGAGTGAGGAGCTTTTTTCTTCTTTTTTATTTTATTTTTTTTTTAAGTGCCAAGACTAGACTGAGGCCAGATAGATGGGGGGGTGGGGCCAGGCAGGGCAGCCAAGGGAGCTTCTCCTATGGCTCTCCCCAACCGGGGACAGACAGCTACAGCCAGAGGAGACATGAGAGAACCTGCAACCATATGACTGTGACTGCATCTCTCCAGCTGAGCCAAATCTCCCAAACAGTGTCAAAACTCCACAACAGATTCGGCTGAATCCAAACAGAGCAGTGATCCAAAACACCAAAATGAATCACTGTCCTCCAAAATGTCTGAATCTGAAATTGAAACAATACATAGCCTTTTTGCAAAGCCCTAGTGTTTAGTTGAGCTGACCCACTCAGCTAGCAGCCAGCTGTGCATTGCCAGCTGTGAAAGGAGGGATAGGTGCTGCCTGGGTTAGTCCTCCCTGGCCCTGGCCCTGGCCCTGGACCCAGCTTGAGCCTAACTAAGCCACTTCCCCAAGACAGAGTTGGGTTGGGAGCTGGGTTACCACTCGCACCAAGGTAGAGTTGGCTGATACCCATCAGGCTTGCTGCATTAATGCGACTTTAGGGCAGAGCTGAGACCTAATGGTCTTGCTCCATGTTCTGGGGGTGGGGGGAGAACATGAATGGCTCTGACAGATCTGTTTCAAATAAATACTGGTTCAGTTGAAATTAATACCCTGGGAGGGAGGGGGAATTGATGAGCCATGGTTGCAAGTAGCTGGGGGAGGGCAGGGGTGGGGTGGGGTGAGAAGAGAAATGGCTGCCCAGAGCTCAAGCTAATTGCCCATTTAAATTACAGTTAATTGTCTTTATAACCCTTCCCTTTGCACCAAGGGTCACCTATCTGAGTGCAGAAGGAATTCCCTGGCCAGTTACATACAGCACAGGATCCTTCCTGCTGGCAGGGGAGGTAAGGAGGGAGGGAGGAGACTAGGTGGCTGCCTCAGCTTGGCCAAGTCACTCACTTTTGAGTTCCCTATCTGAATGGCTGAGATTCGGGAAGAGAGTATTAACGTCCTCCCATTTTCCCTTCACCCTTTAGCAACTCTCACTCCCACCCTAGCAATATTGGTTACAAGTGGTCCTTCTCACACTGTCTCCCCACACTCACCCTTGTTCACACAGTTTATGGAGAGGTGTAAATTGCTTTCAAGCATTGAGAATTGTGGATCACAGGAGGGCTCTGTCCAATCCTCAGAGTATGTCCAAGCTTGGGGGAGGGATTTCTGAAGCTTAGAAGCATCTACTGAGAACAACTGTCCATGCATTTTTGCCAAATAAACTTGGCATGCAGATGAAACTTGCAGGAGATTGCTGTCTGCTGTCCTTGGTGATCTTGACAGAACATACAGGACAGAGGCACTTGCTTAAGTATTTTACAGTTTTGAATGTCATTAATATTACCAATGAACCCTGCTGAAATGTGTCCTAATAAAGAAGTAACTTTAAAATAAGTATTTGCATATGGTATATCCATTTAAATTTTCAGTTTTCAATTCTACATTTTTTTAATGCAGCTCCAATTAGAATATGTTAATTGATAAGGAAATTGTTTTCTCACAGTGCAAAGTGACTCGTTAACTGATTCAATAAAAAAATTGTATATTAAAACATTAGAAAAAATAATGGAAAGTCTTATAGGTTAACCTACAGTGTCTGGTTTATCTCCCTGGTAAGAAATTAGTTCTCATGGTGAATTTATCAAGTAGAGAGAGGGTTTATTTTCAGTCTCACGGTTACTGAACGTCCAGTGCTTAAAAGTTCGTTGAATAAGAAGTATGTTGACAGTGCCTAATGATTAATAAAAAAAAATTTAACCATTTGTGATACAGTGCTAATTTGCATTTTCAATCCCATTAAAAACAAAATAATAATTAATAGTTTATCTTTATTTGTTTCCTCTTGGAAAGTGTTACTTTTTTGAGAAATGTTTTTACACTCTTTTTGTGATCAAAACTGTTCCTTATACAACAACTCAAACATGCAAGGGTGGCTTGCAGTTTTACCCATACTTGGATATGACCAAATTTTCTTGAAATGGTACTATGACTAAACCTAGGTCAACCAGCTTAGTTAAACAAAACAAGAATCTCAGAAGAATCTTTGCTAAAATTTCAATCCAATCTTTTGGCCTTGAGATACATCTACTACTACTATTCTTGTAGTAAAATATGAATTTATACTACTATTGTCTATCTTTGTTCTGAGCTGGAAACATAAGAATTCTGAAATAAAATTTGTATTTGGGCTTTGCCAGCAAGATAAGTTATGAGAAAAAAATGCAAAAGAACTTTCACACTAAATTTGCAAGTACTGCTTTGCTGGTTTGTTGTAGTATTTTTATTTATTTATTTTTACAACTGAAATTGTGCTTCATTAATTTAGATGAGTTTTGGGGATGATGAGCAGCTATCAATAAAATTCATTACAGTTTTAAAGGACCACTCTCTGAAAGTTTTGTACAATTAAAAAAAACAAATTATGCAAAGAAGCACTGCATCTCTAGTAAATATCTTTCTACTAGACATTCATTGTGTTGTCTTGGTATGCTACAGCACTTCATTTCCACACCCTCTCATCTCCCTTTCTTTTCTGGCCTCTTGGAGACAACTTGTTACACATTCAGAAAATGAGATCTGTTGGCCTGCTACCACAGGTCCCAAGAATGAAGCACTCCAGTAAGTACACACTTTCCTAAAGCTCCTTGTTTGTGGGAATCCTGGTTTGCAGATTACCTCTTCTGGGATACTTACTACTTGAAGCACTAACACACAGGCTTTGTAAAGGCTTAACACAATTCTGCTTTACTTTAGCAGAACATGCTGTAACCCGGGTGGTACTCCAAGAGGTACCCCCTCTCCAATTGAAGGGATCAAAGCAGGTGCACAAGTGCTGTGGGAAGGGTAGGGACTCTCCTCCCCCTATAGAGCAGAGCCAGACCACCAATGGGGACTTAACCATATACCTTTTAATACTGGGAACATAACAGGCATAAATCAGAGGGTATAGTGGACACTACAATGCCCCAAGGGGGCAGGATTCAACAAAGGTTAGACACTTACAATCATCAACAAAAGACAGGGTTAACAAAATATAAAACACAAACAGCAGAACAAACAATACGGGTTGGTGAAATATAAAAAGGCACAAAATGCAAAATGTCAAATGACAAGGAAATATAGGGCCTTAGTACCTGGAGCTGGATAAAGTGGGGGGAAAACACAATGGCCCCTTTCCAATGCAAGAAGATTTGCTTCTTGTTATCTCACTCACCCCAAGTCACCTCAGCTGGAACTTGAACCCAGATCTCCCACATGGTAGGCAAGAACGCTGCCACACAGCCACCACTGGTAGCACTACTCTGGCCTCCTAGGGGTCTTGACCTTCCCAGAGCCCCAGCCTCACTTCGAGCTGCCTGGCCTCTAATTGGAGGAGCTGGAAGCAGAGCTGGGAACCCCTCAGGTCACTGCTCAGATCCTTCCTGGAGCAGGGGGAGCCTCTCCTGCTGGCTGCAGCCTCTCATAGGGGATCCTGGAGCACAGTGGGGGGATCCTGGAGCACAGTGGGGAGCCTCTCCTACCAGCTGCACACCGTGCTGCTGAGGGTCCCACTACTGCCTGCAGGTCCTGCTCTTTCAGGCTCTTCCAGGGCACTGCTCCTGCCCCACTGGCTCAGCTCTTGCCAGCTCTGTGAAGCTTCTTCCTAGCTGTCCCTTGCTGGTCTCTCCTCTGAGTCAGCCCACACTGCCCCTTTTATCCCCCTCCAGGTGACCCAAGGAGCCAATCAGGACATGGGAGGGGGGTGAGTCTCTGGGGCCTGATTGGTGCGGAAAGGGAATCCCAAGTCCTCCAATCGTCTTTTACCCCTTCAAAACCCCTGGGCCAAATCATTACCAGATTGGTCAGGAAAGGGAATCCCAAGTCCTCCAATCAGCTTTTGCCCTTTCAAAACCCCTGGGCTCAGTCACTGCCAGCTAGCCCATCATAATGCTATAAATAAATCTAGAAAAAACAAGCCCCTCCTTCCCCATTGTTTCCACCCTTCCCTGTCTTATCATCATCACCACTCAAATTCTCTTTTGGGTCTGGTCATAGATAAGTAGAATATACAAGTTGCCCCTTTTCCTCTCCAAATCATGAACCTTCTATTTCTGCTTGGTAGGGCTTGATAAGGATGTATTTTAGAAGCATCTTCATGATTATTTCCAAATGGATATAAGAATGGATTAATTTCTACACTGAACATGACCACACAAATGTGCTCATGCTAAACAAGAAAAGTAGAATAAGGACTGATTGGTGCATCTGTTCCAAAACATTTACTACTTTTCTTGCTGCCTTTCCATTTCATTTAATTTGTCTGAGGTGCACATTAGGAGATATTCTTGATCAGTAGATCAAAAAACTAGCTAGTAAGAACACTTTACTTCAGTGGTTTCCAACCTTTTTAAGTAGGAGATTGCCTCTGGCACTGAAAAGCAACCCAAGATCTACTGTGTGCTGCCTCCCCCTTTCCCTACCCCAAGCAGATAAGTCTGTGGGAAAGGGGGTGCAGATTGAGGCAGAGGGACAAAAAATCATTTGGGGGCATGCCTCCCTAGCACATAAGTCCCACCAGTGAGGGACCCACTGAACTCACCCATGCTCCTGCCTCTGAGGCTCCCATAGTGAGGGACAGTGCCACAATCTAGCCGCCACCCTTTCCCTCCCCCATGGACTGACCTGCTGAGCTCAGACACGTGTGTGCATGCACATGGGCACTCAGCGCCCATCCCAGCCTCAGATTGACCCCAGGAGGCTCTGAGATCTACCACAAGAGGCTCCAAGATCTACTGTTGGGTCAAGATCTACTAGTTGATGACCACTTCTTTACTTACCTATAAATAATAAAATAGCCAAAAAATTAGCCTTTGGGAAAGATCATTCTAAAGAATCTGATCTTACTGACTTTCTTGGCTCTGCAAATGTAAGGTAACAAAAACATCAAATAAAAGGTAGCAAATAGGGTGGGGGAGGTGGGAAGTGAATATATGCAAAGTAAAATGGACCTGAAGTACCTGAAGAGTTTCAAGGCTCAGGGGGAAAAAAAGTTACATTGTCCGCGAAATAAATCACCCTGTAAGAGAGATGGAAATTCACATTACCTTTAGTCTCTACAACTCATCATAATACTTCATATTTTCTGTACAGCAAAAGACTCTCCTCTAGCTTAAAAAGAAGTACTGGTAAAAGATTGCTTCATTCTTCATCTTCCACCATGCTGGAACCTTTTAATTTTGACTCTTTTCTTAATATTAAAAATCTACATAGGGAGATTAGTCATTCTTCTCAACTTTCTCAATAGGAGTACAGCAATTCTTTATTGCTCTTAGTTATTCTCCCTAGTGAAAGACTCTTCACTCACAACTAAGAGAAGATGAAAAATACTAGAAAAGCATTAGATAGAAGTCATTCTCCCGTCTCAAGTTCTATTGCTGTTTATATAATGCTTTGAAAATAAAGTGCTGTGCAAGAGCTACATATTATCATCATTCTGCTGCAAAAGGTTTGGCTACTATCAACATCTTCCATGGTACAATTATTAATTCATTCAGAAGCTATAATTATAGGTGGAACTGCTCATAAATATCTATAGTTAAGGCTGCCAAATGTTTTCTATTACACTCTTCAATTTCCTGTTGTTTTAAATGATGTCAAACTTTAATCATTTTAGGTGAAATTTCACAGCTTTACCAGGTCTCTAATTCAAACTGAATTTCTTCTGTTAAATCTCACCCAAAACAGTTCACTTGCTTCCAATAATATGAACAGAAGAAAAAATGATTTCCAGTATTATCTTATGACTTCAGTATGAAACCCTGAGGTCTGGGTGATGAGGGATGGTCATCTTGGTGTTAGAGATGTCTTTTTCTGTGAAAATCCACCCAGATATGCCTAATACACGTAATACATGTAATAATGACAATAATGATTACAATGATGATAAAATGTGGTTTACAGATATCCCATAGAGATTTGTCAAAGCCTGATAATTAAGGAAGATTCTAAGTCCAATTAAGATTCTTTACCTCAGGTATACTGGACTAAGCAGAATTTCTTCCCAAATGCTTCTCCCATCAATTGGGAGAAATTCTAACATGCAACATAGGAACCATCTCAAAAGTTAACTCAACATACTTCCAGGCACCATGACATGCATGCAAAAAGTTAGGAGTAAGTCAGAACTCAGGAAACTAAAGAGCAATTGTTCTTGTCTCCCTATCTCCAAAAGAGACAGAAATAGATTAGGGATGGGAAGGGGCAAGAGAAGAGGAAGAATAATTTGGGACAACAGCAGCAGAGGGAGGAAAGTGCAAAAAGCGATGTGGGAGAACCATGATACAGGATGAGGAAGAAAGCAATAACATCACAGAGCCAAATCACTAGACGATATACCCCCTCGGAATGTGAAATTGAATTCAGAATCAGGAATCTCAAATTTCTGTGACAAGTAGAAATGGATGTAAGCACATGACTAAATCAGAACCTCCTTCAAGTGCATCAGTTTGGTGCTTTATACTGGCAGCACATGGGAAGGTAGAATTAAAAAATAAACAACTGGGGAAAAGTAAATGTAGTTTCAATCTACACCCAAAAAAACTGGAAATGAAAAGCAATCCTGTGGGATGCAATCTGTCTTAATTTTTAAATTAATGGAACACATGGGGTGGGGGGCAGAGAATCTGAAGCAAATGTAAACTATTCTGATTTTAACAGGGCATTTGATACAGGTCTCAGCATTATGCCCCCAGAATTAATTCAAAATTAAATTTGAATACAGTCCTTTATACAAGTTGACAACTTGCTGGTAATCTATACCCAAATGGTTTTACTGCAATGAATTACATTTTAAGGAAGGGCTCTCTTTTTGGATACTAGAAAAATCTTTGGTGAGTCTAATATTTAACATCTTCATGAGAAAGATGGAGTAATTACTAAGTTAAAAGTGCATAAAATCTTGGTTTTTTTTTTAAAAATGAGGATAGTGAAAACAAATTATTAAGAAATATAGTCAGAATAATAATTGATTGAATAAAAATAAATTGAATAAAAACTGCAAAACTAAATAACTTGAAAACACAGTTATGAATATAAAGAGAGAAAACTGTTAAGATTAAGATCAGAGACCTATGTAAGTGACACTTGAGAGAAAAATTGTTTTGTTTTGCTTTTCAAGAATGCCAGTGTAATGGTGAGTTAAGTATGCAGTTAGGTACGTGGATATATTTTATACTGAGACAATGTTCAAAAACTTGCTATATTGAATTTCTGCAGCTGCACCTGAAATCGCATATTCAATTCTGGGAACATTATCAAAACCAAACAAAACCAAACAACAAAACAAAGCAAAACAAAACACTAACACATTAGAAAGAATTTAAAAGAGTAACAAAAATTAGAAGCTTGACAGGGTTTTGTTTCATTTTTAAAGGTCAGATTTAGATAAGCAAAATACAAAGATCTTCCTTCAATGATCAAAAAAAAAAAAAGATAACAGTCGAAAAATGTTACAGGTGTAAATGACAAGACTGAAGAACAGATAGTTAACATCTGACATAAAATGAAAAACATTTAAAAAATAATAAATGAGGAATTTAGTTCGACTATTGGGGAAGACATTATTTATTTATTGTAACAGTATGCTCTAAGTAGCTAGGGGAATAACCTCTATGGAACGGATAGAAGCAGCCTTAGTGACTCAGAACTAGACTAGAGAATGCACTAAACAAAAAGGAATTGATTCTCCCAAGAGACCATTTGCAGAGAGACAAAATAGATGACTTGATAACTACCTTCCATTTCTAGTGTCTAAATTTATGAACCTGTTATTTTTTGAATACTAAATCTGTATGCCTTAAAAAAATAAAAGCTCTAGATTCAACACTTATTCTGCTCACATTTATACCTATGAAATCTCACTTATTAGAGCTGCAAAGGATAGAAAACCTTGGCCCAATGTAATCCACCAGAAAGTTTCTTGGAATTAAACTACACTATTAAGGAAAACATCCCAAACAACTGAACATTTATTTAGCTCATCATTAAGAATACTTATAAACTATTCAAAGTCACCCTGTTTGAAAGAAGACATCTACTCCACAAGAAAGAAAATCAAATGCCCCATGTTATATTGTCTGAAGAATTTATGAGAAAATAAGTAAATACAAAATAATGAAACCTAATAGATCTCTCGTTGCTAAAAACTGAGGAAAGAAGCCCGAAGTCAAAAGGCCAGTTTTAGGGCTGTGTTATGCCCAAGTAAATACATTGCAATTCCTTTGACTTGATTCTAAATTTGTACCAGTGTAACTAAGAACACGCTTCTTAGCTCAAAGTGCCTATGTTCTGTCTAACAGTTACAGGGCACATCTACATGAGATGTTTATTGCGGAGTTGCCTAATTAGCTCCACAGTAAAGTCTCAGTGTCTTCACGTGTAGCCCTATTAGGCTACCAGAAATGAATAAATGCCACTGTAAGTTATTACTTATTAACACAGAGCATGTCTACATGTACAATTAATGAGACAAACTCTAGTGCATACCACACCAGAGTTTAATGCTCTCAGGTGCTGCATTTTCACGTGTGCCTCGGACTGCAGCATATAGAGCCAGCTGGCGCATTTGTTAATTGACTGCAGCCTACCAGGGCTGCACATGTAGATGCTGGGACTTCACTGTGGAGCTACTTAGGCAACTGCATAGTACATGTCTCATATAGACATGCCCACAAGTACTATCCTATGGTGGTGTTTCGTGCACATGTAGATGCTGCCTGCCAGCTAGCCTCATGCTGAAGCTCCTCATGCCCCAGCCAGCCCCTCTGCAGCACACTGAGCTGGGCTGGAGCAGCCCCACACTGGCAGGCTGATCCCCCAGGTCCCCCGCACCTGAAGCTGCTCTGGATCCAGCTCAACATGCTACCATCCCAGGATCACATGTAAATGAGGCTCCTGGGAGAAATAATCTGATGCAATATGTGCCAGAGTTTATCGTCACATTAATTGCACGTGTCAACTCACCCACAGTCAAAGAAAGATGCATTAAACTGGTGTATAACAAGTGCCTGCTCCTCATCCACAACAAACATTTAGCTCTTCAAATAATTGAACAAAATGCATAACCTTCAAACGCATCCTCACACAGTGCAAGAATCCAGCACATAGTCCTCAGTAGATATAGGACATGATGATATTTTACTTTCATTTACACTACTACAAATCATCAGTGACTCCTCTGAACTAAATTTTACTGAAATTCAGTTGAAGTACTAGACTAAACAACAGTCAGCAAAATAGACTCCGCCTTTATTTTCTCAAACAGAAATTGGTATCATTTATTGTGATCTAACCATTCACAAATGGAAGAAGAAAACAAACCCAAAACAAAACAATGCTCTTTAAATACATACTAATTCCTTTCCACATATCCTATGCCCTAGGTGAGTCCTCTTTGACTCATTAATCTGATATAGAATAGTTCAAATGTTGGAAACTACCTAAAAGTTGTCATTCCCCAGCCAAAAGGATAGGTGTTTGCATGCAACAGGATATGGCTACTTTGAAATTTGAAGACATTCTTTCATCCTTTGGACTATACACCCATGAAAACTTCTTTGTTTACGCTGAAATACAGTAATATTGTGTAGATAACACTACATTGTTAGTCTGAAGACAGTGTCCTTTTCAAGCACACAGCCTTGCATGTTATGCACAGCAACAGTCCCCACCACTGCTCAATAACGTGCCAGTAATTCTATATTGCCAGAACCGTAGATATGTTTCAGTTGTGTGCAAGTCCAGAAGGGGTGAGCATCATGGCAACTAAAAGCAAGTACAATGAGTTAACGGCTTTGCAGAAGTTGAAAGTGGTACATTATTCTTCCTTCTACACTTTCAACCTATTAGAAGAATCAGGATTCAATAGAGAAGATGGCAATGGAAAGCCATGAAACTGTGATGAAGAAAAGAATCTGAGGTACAAAGCATTCAGATTTAGAAAAATAACTATTTCAGTGGTTCTGTGATGCAAAGGTGAGTAATACCCCAATACATGGGCCACTACTTAAAGAGAAAGCATACAAAATTGCTTCAAAGCTAGGAATTGATTTTCAGTGTTCTAATGGTTAGCTCCAGAGAGTCCAACATTGTTGCATCATTTTGCTCTGTCTACACAGCAAACCATGTTCCATTAATATAACAGAAAATGGGAGTGAACATATGAAGCCAGTTCTGGACAAATACAAACAGAGGGACAAATGCCATGCTGACAAGATAGGACTTTCTTTTTAAATAACCTGAAGTCTGATAGGTAGGGACCTACTGAAATCATGGCAGAAGTAGGCTGCATGGCAGCTCCATTAATCTTGCAGGTTACCCTAAGTACCCCCCTCCTCCATTGCCAATTGGCTGAGGGGCCCTGGTGGCCCTGCTGCTGACTGGCTGGAAGGCAAAAATGGGATCATAAAAAACCACAGTTTTTTAATCCTTGCCAATCAGGAGCAAGTGGTGGGCCCCCCCTCCACCAATCAGCAGGGGAGGGTGCATGGGGGAACCTGCAAGATTAAAGGATCTGCCACATAGCCCACTTCCACTGTAACACACCACCCTGTGTTCTGCTACTAGCAGGGGCCTGAGTGGCAGCCTGGCAGCCTGCAATGCTGATTAGGCAGAGTTGCCTGATTGGGAGCAGGGCCCACCTGTGGTCTACAAGAGATGAGCCCTGAGCTGCAAAGAGGCAGCAGTTTGCTGCTGCAGCTAAAGGATCAACGCTTGGCTGAGCTGCTGCCCATGGAACATTCTTGGAGATAAAAGGTTGGGGCTATGAGGAAGGGAGAGGCCCTATCCTGGACTTGACTGGAAACTGCACCCTGCCAGGAATGGGTGGTCTGGTAGGCCTGTCTGTGGTGGGATAATCCCCCAGAAATGCCCAAAAGACAAAGTGAAAGGCAAGTATGGGGTGCCACCTAACCCAAGCCCCACATCCCTGGTGGGTGAGATTGAGCAGGGGGAGCCCAGACTCACTGAGAGTACTGAGGCAGGGCCCAGGTCAGTGGAGAGACCTGTGGCAGTGCCCAGACTTTGTGGTGGAGGTCTGAGGCTACACATAGGAGCCAGCATGAAGCTCTAGGGGGGTGGAGCCCAGAGCCTTGGGGAGCTATTAAGGAAGTTCCCTGGGACACAGATAAGGGAATAGCCCAGGGAGGGCTTGGGGTCAGGGCTCAGAGCTCTGATCCCAGAGGCAGGCTTGGAGGCCTTAGGTGTGTGGGCTGTGGCTGACAGAACCCAGGGTGAGGGGATCACAAGCTCCAGTGGGAAGTGAGAGTCCTGGTAAGACTCCAGAGCTCAGGTCGCAGTATGAGCCACTGGAGGAAAGATCTGTGAGGCATGGGATATAAGAGGAGGTCAGACTTGTATACATAGGCCCATGTCTTCAGGGCAGATAAATGGGCAGCCTCCACCTGAATAACATCAGATAAGTAGTAACATCAACATCAGCATGGCAGGAAAGGAGGTGGGCAGCTGGCCCTAAGACAAGTGGGTGGGCCTATGTTTAGACCAGCCCTGGGATGCCCACTTTTTATACCACCGTGAATTTGGTAGGTCCCTACTGATAGGACACTGGCACTCAAAGAAGAAATGTGTCATAGTGGGAAGAAAAGCAAAGAAAGGCTCACTTATTCTGCTGCAATGCCAATGGTAGTGAGAAACTACAGTTAATACTGGTGGAAAGTTTGAAAATCTCTGGTGTATGAAAGGGGTGAATCACCTGCCATGCCTGTACAGGGCCAACAAAAATGCATGGATGATGATTAAGTTGTTTTGAGAGTGGCTTTTCCAATTTGAATGGTGAATGAACAAAATGGCCAAAAATCAAAACATACTTCTACTAATTGATAATTGTGTTTCCTAATTGGGAAGGATAAGGCCTGAAGGATGTGCATGTACTCCTTCTCCCACAAAGCAGCATGAGTTACCTTAGATCAGGGATTAATACGCCACTTTAAGATGGCATACTGGAAATAAATGCCATGTTACCTGCTACAGGAGGTTTCCAAGAACGCAGCAGAGCCACAAAAATGGAATGTTCTTAACACTATGAGACGTTGTCATTGCATGGGTTAAGGGTCTACCCCACATCATTGTCAACTGCTTCACAAAGGGTGGATTTGGCATTAAGATTGCCAAAGAAAGCGAGATGATCCTGACCCGGTTGACCTTCAAGGAGAAATGGATTGCCCCGTCAATTTCCAAAAGTTCAATGTGGATGATAAGGTGTCAAATTTTTCAGAAGGAAGTGGTAAAAAAAGCAAGTCAAGACCCTCTGTGGAGGAAGACAGAAGACAATAAAGAGGTGAACACACATGCCATGGAAAGAGGTATATACTGTCCTCGAGTCCATGCTGAAAGATAGTGCTGCAGCCACAATGGATGGGGGATTAATGAAAGTTGTGGGGGGCACAGGGAGAAAGGGAAAGAGGAGAGTTGATGAATGAATTTGTCTGTGACCTATATAACAAGATAGTCAAGCAGACGACAATAAACTCTTTCTTTAAGAAACTGTGAGAGAGATTATACAGGTACTATACAGTTTATAATAAATACAGTGTACTACAGTACTGAAATTCATTTCATTCAAACCCATTTATTTCAAAGTTGGTATTGTTGGTCCCCTGCTTTTCAAATTAAAAAGGTTTACTTTATATAAAATGTCCGTTTGCTATTAAAAGTTCCTTTAGCATAGAATTGTACGTTTAGTATCTATACATATAACTACATATTATTAGGCATGCAGTAGTTGCCAATAAGAGTTGTGGGTTTTTTTGCCAGTAATTTGTTATACACTGGATAGCTATGATATCCTGTACAGCATCTCTTGGAAAACACTGCCTGAAGTGTACATATGCCCATACTGCCCCAGCCCTGAAGCAGTGGTAGAGGCATGAAGCAGCAGCTGGAAACTCGTTGCTGTTGCAGTTGGAGCAATGGGAGAAGTGGCAGCCAGGGAGGAGCCTGGGGCTTGCAACTTAACCCCTCATGGGCTGCCTGCAGCCTACAGGCCACCAGTTGGACACCTCTTTCCTAGCATATTGAATATACCCCATAAAGAAGAGCTTGAAGGGACCTCAGGAAGTCACCTAGTCTAATTCCCTGCTCAAGGATCATCCCTATGTAAGCCACCTGATACAAGTGTTTGTATAACCTATTCTTAAAAATACTTTGTGAGCAACCTTCTCACACAACTGCCAGGCACAATGACCAAAATGTCAAACACATTCTTAGACTGCCACAGGTAAAGCTGTGGGGGTGAGGGTACAGTTAATGTCCTGACACAGAACAGGAGTAGTTATTAAAATAAGCTCAGGAGATGCAAGGGGAAGAGCCAGTCTTTCCATGGGTAAAATTCCCTCCTGATCCCAAATGTGAAATTAGTCTTACCATAAAAAGGAGCAAAACCCTGTAACAAGGAACCTCTAGGTTATCCAAGTCCCTGCAGGAACATCAGTGCACCCCAATCAAAATCCCCAGCCATCTGCAGCCAATATTGAGTGCTTCTGAAAACAAAAAAGAGAAAACAAAACCAGTGGATCAAGGGGAGGGTGTCCTAGGCTTCCAGCTGTTGCATTTTACAGCACACTCCAGCCATTACTACACCTAAATGTTTCCTGATCAATGCTTACTTACCCAACCTCTTTCTAAAAACCACCAATGAAAGATTCCCTACACAATCTATTCTAAAAGTGAATTTTTTTTTCCTGCTATCCAACATAAACCTACTTTGCTGCAATTTCAAGCCACTGATCTATGTTCTACTTTTGGCAGTGAGCAAGAAAAGTTCTTCTCCCTGTCTATATATACCAGACCTTCAGATATTTGAAGGCTGCTATTATGTCCTGCCTTACTCACTTTTTCTGCAAGCTAAAGATGTTTATTTTGCAGGTCATTCTGAATTGTACTTCTGTCTTTCAGTGCATATTCAGTCCCTTCCACTTTTATGTCATCTGCACATTTTCCCAAAACAGCCTTGTCTAAATACCAGCTACACTGAACAACACCAAACCTAACACAGACTTTTGAGGAACTCCATTTGTTTTTCCTGCCGTTCTGATATTGGATCTAATTATAATTACCCTTTGCTTACAGCTATTGAGCCAGTTGTCAGTTTCTAGTGGGCTAGACAAAACTACATTTCTCCAATACTTTTATAGAAGATTATGTGGGACTTTGTCAAAGGGGAATAAATTTTCACCTGCTTTGAGCACTTTGAAGTCCCCAGAGGATCCAGAAAGCACAGTCCAGTCCAAAAGGGGAAGTGCAGCCATGCCACTACAGCCTTCTGGATCCATCCCCACCTAGGATCTTGACTGTCTCCCGTAAAATATAGTTGTCAGGGGCTCCAATACCCTTTCTACTAGTTACTTCAGTACCCTGGGATGGGGCCCCACTGACCTGATTTTATTGAAACCCAAACCCCAGATTGAAAAAAGCAGGAGTAATTTTGTAGTCAGTCACCAGATGCAACATGGCAAGTAGTAATAAGACACTGATCCCTTTTCTTTCCTTCTGCCTGGAAATCAGCAGTTTTGCTTTAAGTTCTGGTGCTGTGAGTAAAAGCAGCTGAAAGAAAAACCTTCTCACCTCTTACTCGAGGCAACTGCATACTCAGTTCTTATAAAATCTTCAGAAATGTCAAAGCATTTACTGATCATGTAAAATTGCAGAGGCTTAAAACCAAGCCAAATCTGGGTGAACTTTCCAAATCATGTCAAAAAGCATCTCACTGCTTTAAGATGCCAGGTCACTACTCCAAAGCAGGAAACTGCTAGAAATTCTTAATTTTTTTCACTCACTTACATTAAAAATATGATAGAAGGTAGGGGTGTGGGAAATGGGCCATATTCAATTCAGATACGGCTTGAATCAGGGACAGTGATTCAATTTGTTGATTTGG
This sequence comes from Crocodylus siamensis, assembly GCF_052110815.1. Classification (NCBI taxonomy): domain Eukaryota; kingdom Metazoa; phylum Chordata; order Crocodylia; family Crocodylidae; genus Crocodylus; species Crocodylus siamensis. The sequence continues at coordinate 85,102,166 of NC_143396.1, read as the reverse complement.
ATTACGGTCCCTCATTCGATTTGGCTGAATCCCAATGTGAAAATATGATGCTGATTCAGAGAATCAGCCATAGATAGAGCTTTAAATGTTTTTTCTACATACCTTGAGGTACCGGGCAGGCTTCGTGAATGCTGCGATGCTACGGTAGATGGAGCGTCCCACAGGAGTGTTGGGGGGGGGGGGGCCTGTATGCTCCATGGTGAACCCAGAAGTGGACCAGAAGTACTTCCAGTCCACTTCTGGGTCCACCAGGGAGCATACAGCCCTCCACCAAATCCCCTGGCCCAGCAATCAGCCACAGGGGGACCCCAGGTGCCCCCCCCAGACCCAGGAGGCACTAGTCACTCAGCTGGGTGGTACATGGGGTGGGGGGCCCTGCACACTCCCTGCCAGACCCATAAGTGTCTCTGGTCCACTTCCGGGTCTGCTGCTGAGCACGCTGGGGAGCCCCCTGCACTTCTATGGGATGCTCCATCTGCCCCAGCATCTCAGCATTCATGAGCCGCCTTGTACCTTGATGTATGTATAAAAAACATTTAAAGCTGCATCTATGTCCAAATCACTGAATATTTCTGAATCTCTCTGAATCGATTCATAGGGTTGATTCGATTCAGAAAGATTAAGGGTCTCCTGATTTGATTCAGATTTGGAGATTTGACCACCGAATCAAGCTGAATCGAATCAGCAATCAATGCTTTGCATAGCCTTAGTCGAAGGTTGCACAGTTAAGCGTAAATCAGGAAATGCCAATACTGAGGTTGTAACTGTAACAATTCACAGCACCCTCTAAACATATAGCATCAAACAAGCCTTAATTATGTGATTATAGACTACCTCACAGAAATTATGTAATAAAAGTAGCTGACATCCATTTTTCAGATGTCTTTCAAGTTCAATGGAGCATTATGGCTAACAAATATATTTTGTATGCAACGATCATCAGCAGTATATTTTGAGTCATAAATCTCTAAGCAAGAAAAATTCAAAAACAAAGGATCACTGTTTCTATCAACAAGTACTTTACAGTCCAATTTATAACAAAAAACCTTCAGCCAATTCGTTATAGATATATGTGAGTCTTGTAAACAGATTAAAAATAATGAGATTCATTAGCACGGACTCGAAAAGCTAATACAGTTTAACCTTGCATAATGAACATTTTCCATGTAGTAGATGTTGGTAAAACATTCTTTGCATAGCTTATTCTTATTAGTAAAAAACATTTATCATAAATCTGTCTGCTTACAATCTATTTCATGAACAAACAATAGCTACTGATTATTTTCTTATATTAAAGATCATGGTACTTAGCTTGAAAGAAAAATCTGATACATTTTTATTTGGATAACATTTTTTCCATCTGCTATTCTTAACTTAATAACAGCAACTACATCTCACTTGTCTATATGTGACTTGAAAAAAAGTAACAGACCTTCTATTTTAAACATCATTTAGAAATGAAAAATACTCTTCAAAACCTGTTTGACCAGAAGACTAGACTCTACAAAGTCAATCCAGCATTGCAGAAAAATATACTCTATTTGTGTAAGTTAGATTCTTTACATTAAAAATTACAGAAATGGCACAATGCTTATTTGCCAAAACACCTGAAACAGGTTTAAGATAAATCTGGTTGATTGTAGTATCAGACTTAACTGACTTGGATCAAACCAGTTTCTGCAATTACTGTCCCAGACCCTTTCCTAGTTCAGGTTAAATCAGAGACACCTAGCATCCCAGCATGTTTTGAAGCCCAGGACTGGGCTGTGCTGTCTGTTCCAAGAGGGCAGGGCTGGGCCCACTCCTCTGCTTCCTAGCTGAAGCAGTGAGGGCTGGCTGACAAGGAGGTGGAGGGGAGCAAGCCTGGCTGCGGTTGCAGCCCAGTCTGCAAGTGTGGGGGACTGCCCGCCACACAAGCCCCAGATGGGGTCTGAGGCCAGGGAAGGCCATTAAACACCTGTTTCCCCATTCAAATTTACTGCTGGCTGTCGATGTGGACTAAAATTCCAAGAGGCACTTGGAAGCCAGAAGAGGAAGGGATGATCAACCTTGCAGAGTCTTGCTGCTGTGATATTGGACTAGAAATCCAGGGATACTTGGGGGTAGCAGGAAGAAGAAACAAACACACAGCCCATAATGGATGTACCGGAAAGCTGTGCTCTAGCAGCCCTCCCTCTCCCCCCACCCCCCGCCGAAGCCACTGCAGGTATGTGGCTGCATTTCCTGAATGTCTGTTCATTTCTGTTTCAATTTACTCTCTGCAGTTTAGACTAACCTGCAAAGGCTGAATCAATTCAGCCTCAGGCTTTCTGACTGTCTGTACTTATTCCTGGTGGCCATCTGGTTAAGCCACCCTGCCTGAGGCACAATCAACCCTATCTGAACTTTCCCATATAAATTGTTGCCTAACCTATTACTAAAATTATATAATCAACAGTCATACAACCTAAGCTGCCCCAGGTAAAGCAGGGGGACAATGGCAGTCAGTGTCCTGCAGTGTAACTGAAGCTCTTAGATATATGCTTAGATTCTGGCTGTGCACAGGCATTATGTTTCTACTAGGAGAACTGACACTCTTCCAGTACAGACTAACAAGCGTAAGTTTTTATTTCAGTTTCCGCAGGCGGAAAACATACTTCCACCAGGAGAAAGATCTTCTGGGAATAACCAGGAAGATCTCTCCTGAAAGAGAAACTCTGACAAGAATGAATGCGTGTACGCTCCCCTTCTTGTCTGATTTAGTAAAGAAGGTAAGTGGAGAAGTAGTACAAAGTCTCCCACGCATATCCTAGACTGGGAATGGGCAGGGAGCTTCAATGAGTGCTCCAGTGTCTTCCTGAACCAGCTTGGGAAGGGAGTGAAGCAGCTGCACCTTGTTCTCCTGTCCCTCTACCCACTCTCCATAGTGGGGTTCCTGACCTGGGGAGCAAACCAAACATTTGTCCCACTGGTCTAGTTCCCTTACAGATCAAACCAGGAGAGGACTAGAGTAGCCACAACTCCCCATGTCTTTCCCAGTCTGGGGAAGACATGGAAAACAGGGGAGATGCAAGAGGAACATCTGACACCTGTACTGGCTCCCCTTCTGCAAAGAATATGAGCAGTGGAAATTTCTCATAAAATTTCCAAAGTTAGAGATGAATGCCTCTCTCCCTGCCCTCCCCTGTGATGAACTTAGACACCAAAATGCTAGCCAAAAGTGTATCACATAGATTGCAACATGTCCTCCCTAGGGACACCACCCTGAAAACTGCTAGCTCCCTATGGTGAGCTAGCATTGTCTTTTTAGTAAGTCCCCTCCCCCTGTGGATTTCACGGACATAGCCCAATTTTACAGGGAATGCCAGATTTCATGAAATCTGCAAAATCTGTGAAATTGCAATTTCAGTCAGTCTGAGAGATCGGTTCCTGCCCTTTTATCATTAATTAACAATTTTAACAATGTATCTGACTATAAAATTAACTGCACTAAATCTGAGTTATTTTGACTAAATAAAAATTCCAAAGGGTATTTTTAGCAAATGACAGTACCAATGACAACCAGAAAACAAAATTTTATTATTAAAACAGTCACAAATACTGATATTATTGTCTGCCAAATCTTTCAGAATCTTATCAGTGTTACATTAAAGGATTTGAACAAATGAAGCATGTTGGCAGTATCCTTGTAGGGGCATGTTAATATTTTAAAAGTGAATGTCCTACTTTACCTAGCTTACCTATTACATAAGATACCCATTCTAATCTCACAATCCTATTTTGTTAAAATTAGCTGAATATTCTACAGATTTCTGTGGGGAGATGATAAAAAGGCTTTAACTTGTCAAAAAAGATGCAACTACCTTTTGAAATAGGTAGCTTCCAGCTTCAAAACCTTCCACAACATGACAATGCCATATTAGTACATCAGGATGTGTCCTGGATCACTGATATAACTGATCGCTCTCCAGTATGGGTCAAAATTATATAGACACTTGTGTTTCCCCTTCCATTATCAACCATTCCTGTTTTTATAACTCTAATTCCTACAATTTTTGCAGCCCAACAAACTTGGAAAAATGTGGCAAATTTACTGAAGTTAAGCCCTTCATTACATCGGAATACCTTTTTGGAAGAATCCCTTTTTAATATAGGGGACCCAAAAAAATGGAGAAAGGGGGTGGATAAAAATATTTAGCATGTTCAACAGCTTCTAGTAGGAAACTGTATTAAATCACTCTCTGATTTATGTGGTGAATATGACCTTTTGAAAACAGCTGAATGGCAATAGATATCACTGCATCAAGTATTAGAAAAATCAGTTTCAACCTGAGGCTTTAGGCGGCAAATGCTCCATATGTATTTTTCTTTTTGCCTTGACATCTGCTTCTCTTCCTGTGTTATCACTGTCATACAACAGACCTCATAGATTATTTAGATTAAAATGGAATGGAGACCTATGTATCCAGAAGACAGAAGTCCAGTGGAAATCAGGAATTGGCAATACTGGAACATTGACAATTAACCTTAGACTTTATCTTATACAAAAGAACATCACTTTTTGTCTACACTGGGCTCCCTCTAAACTTAGAAAAAATACCATATTTCCCTGAACCCAAGATGACTTTGAATGTAAGATGACCCCCCAAATAATTAGATTCCATAAATGGAAACTTATAAATTTATTATAATTTTCCATGTATAGAATTGAATTATGGGGGGGTGGGGCGGGATCATCTTACATTCATACCCCCTACCACTGGTGGGGAAAGCAAAGAGCAGGCAGTGGGGTGTGTGGGGTCATGAGGAGCAAGCAGACTGGTCCCTGCCCCTTGCCCCTCACCACCACCCCCCCCAACCTGTAATCCTGGTGTCTGCTCTGCCAGCCTGCCCCTTGTTTCTGCTGCTGTTGAAGTTCTTCCAAAAAAACAAACAAAAATAACTAACAGAAAACAACTATCTGTACCGGCCTGCATGTACTTCAGGAAACTTGCACCAAGAGTATCTCACTTCATCTGCTTCATTCAGCATTCCCTGAGGTGAAGCCTTGATAAATATCTCTGAGCCTGTGTAAGATATAATACTGGCTAACTACGATAAATGGAAACAACAGGTTTTTCCATGTTTTATGTATTTACATTGCTCATATTCAGAAACACCCAGTATTTCATCTTTAAATGATGCCCCTCTCAAAAGTGATCTCTTTTATGAGATATTTACATGAACTAAAACAGATGTGTGTACAGTAAGTACATTATATAGAAAAAATGATTACTTCCTCAGTTAAAGATCTCATTTAATTCTCTTTCCATCTCTCTGTTTGGGTATCACATTCAATAATCCTTCTCTCATCTCACAGACTGTAAATCCTTCTTCTAGATGCATGTGATAATCCCTTGCCATCCTCTACTTCCTCTCTCACATGGTCAGTAATCCCCCACCTTGTTAGTCAGAAGTGGCAAGTAAAAATTAAAATGAAAGTGCACTATTTGGATATCTAAATAAACGGTTTTAATTACCAAACACATATTAGTGACATCATTCATATACATACATAAGCACACACATTACCAGGCCAAGAACTGCATTTGAGAACAATCCAAGTGTGGGACCTGAAGGATCAGACAGAGCATGGAGTGAGAAGCAAGGAGCTAGGAGATCAAGTTAGGACAAGATGCGGCACACAAGCCAGAGAAAAGAATAAGGCAGGTTGGAATCAGATTGAGCCCTATAACCTGGACACTTCCTCTTCCAGGTCAGTAGTAGATGGAGTGGTGGGTCAGCTGACCCTGGCTAGCCACTTTGATGGCAGGGAGTGAGCAGATGGCTAGACGCAGATGGAAGTTTCTGGCCACCCTGCTTAGCCTAAATGGTCAACAGAAGAGGTGACAGACTGGGATGAGCAGTGGGGCCTCAGCTTGCCTGGTACTAGGTTCAAGACAACATCCAGACAGGTTTGGGACCTAGCTGTGTCCCCCGGCCTGATCCTGGGGCTCAGGTGGGGAGTTATGCTCCATGTCCATGGGCTGCCCTGTGCTCATGTTAAGCTAAGTGTCAGTGTGGAGCACAGGGTAGCCCCAAGTCTGGGACACATGCCACAAAGTTCAATTTAAAATATGATTTATACCATGCCAAAGATGTTCTACATTAAATGTGCAATATCTGTGTCACTTTTGCCATTTTATAACATATAAATTGGCTAAACGTGTAACACATTAACCATGCCATAAAGTCTAAATCACATAAATGAGATGTCAGGCATGGTCCACAGGCAACTGCTTGCGAATAAGATTCATAATTCTACCTCTATGAACTCATATACAAGATGCAAATTTCTCCTCAGTAAGTTTTCTCATCCTGAAGATACAATGTGATATGACTGTCAAATTAAGAATATTTCTGGAATTGTGACACCAGTAACAACACTTCTTAGCTTCTATTCTACACATCAAAGCACATTTGATTACAAAAATATGAAGCATTAAAGGTGGCCACCATAGGAGGACTTCCAGAGGCTTCCTTCTTTCAACAATCCTTTCATTGTGGTAGGGATAAAATATTTCTGCCCAAGTGGCAATTAGGTTTGTTTCCTTGGTATCTTCTTTTTTTCTTCTTAGTAGTGGGGATGAAGTCACTACAAAAAAATGTGAATCTCTAGTTTTTCTTCATTAAAATAAATGCCTACCACCTTTGAGCATGGAGTTTGGGTAATTAGTTGTGCATGGCAGTAATGGGGATTATACCTCACCTGTATTACTTTGCACCAGATGTAGAGACTCATACAGCAGAAGCAGCTGCAAGACATTGCAGAGTTGCTGCATTACACACATGTAAATGGGCAGCTGTGGCTATGTGCTGTGCTGACAGAGGTTACATGCTGCACAGGGTACAGACCCAACAGAATTTATTTTCTCTCTGGAGCAGTTAGGGATAGTGGGAAAGACTTTGGCCTATTTAGTTATAATCTCTCTCAGGCTGCTCCATGGCCAAAAAAAAAAAAAAAAAAGGACTGACCTTTGCCCAGGGCAGGTAGCTAATTCCAAATTAAGTAGCTAATCACAAACTTTAAAAAGACTAACTAAAATTAAATCAGCACAAAATGAGTTTTACATGCATCTGTCTTATTTTACTTCTGCTTTACATATACGAACCTGCAAAGGGTTAGACTGAACAGTTAAGCATTAAACCACGAGTACAACAGCAAGGTCAAAGGTCCCAGTCAATGACAGATGCCCTAACAGTAGGCTGACCACATAGAAATCCAAGACATCTAATTGGAAAAATCGAGGACACTGCACCCCTCCCCCCCTTACAAGTTGGCAGGGGTGGGGCAGCATGCTGAACAGGCAGTGGCATGGTGCCTGCCTGCCCACCTGAAAGGTGCTCCACACTGCTCTAACTCCTGGCCCCCCACCTCTGCGCTTCCAGAATTTCCATTATAATTCTGAACAGCCAGCTGGGACTAGCCTGGACTGAAATCCAGGACTGTCCCGGCTAAAACGGGACAGATAATTACCCTACCCATATACAGATCCTTCTTCCAATAAAGTGTTGAATTAATTTTAACATGGATAATATGTACTTACAGACAAAAAACAAAAAATAGTACTGTAATATTGTAGCTGTTTCAGGATAACAGATAGCTAGCTATAAGCTATAGTAAGTTTTAACAGATGCTTAACCTGGATCTTTAATCATACTGAATCACATCATTCAGGAGTTTTGTGACATTTGTCTAATTTGTAGAAATATGTGTCAAGAAGTGAAATATGACTGTATAAAGACTTCTGTATAACTGTTTTGGTTGTGATTATAATTTAGATTTTGTAGTTCAAAACTGGATCTAGACTACATTATCTCTGAAATCCTTCAAAATGGTATTACAGCTTCATCTTGGCACATCTGTGGACTTGATAAGCCCCCAAAATGTCATCTGAAACACTAAGTGGGTGTGCTTGTTGTCATCTGTGACCATAACAATACTTTCATGTGCTATTTCAGTTCAAAACAATACTGACATGAAGATTCATTTCAGTCCACAGCGATTTTTGCAAAATGTTTTTCCCTAAGGACCTTTATAGGAGTTTTAAAATTGTAATTTGTTTGATGTCTTCCTGGGTTTGAATGTGACTTAAGAATAGTCTAACAAGCATTCTTTTTTTTCCTAATCAGTCAAACAAAATACTTCATCCTTTATGCTGAAGAAACTGTTAACATGTCAGGAGCTGTAAATGCATCAAATGTTTTTTGGGGGGGTTTTTAATGGAAGCTCTATAAAGCATCCAGTATATCTGGAGAAGAAGTGTATACTAGTTGTCTGCTATTAATATTCTAATATACCCTTTTGTGGTCTAAGCAGCAGTGTAATGGGACTTGGGGTTGGAGGGCACTGGAACAGCAACCCTAAGTGCCACCTTTGGGAGGCAGGGTGCAAAAATAAGTCTCAGCTGGCAGCTGGCTGGTAGCACAGGAACCAAAACCACCCTGAACACCAACAAAGCCCAAAGCACAGAGCTGCCCTGTTATTCCTTTGGGTCTAAGGCTTCAACTAGGTGAGTATTTTGTATGACCACAGAGTGCTGAAAAATATCCAGCTGCAAGACTGAGAACGTATCATCTTCTAGAGCTAATTACATGAATATGTGTCTGTTTACCTAAAACTTAAAACTATCATCTTTACAAATATCTCAACATTCTGAGATTACAAAGAGAAATACTTTCAAACTGAAAATTCAGAAGTCAGGAATTCCCAATTCAATGCTGCATTTGTTCCCTCTGATCCAGACAACCCTGATCACATTTCTTGAGGCTTTTTTCTCTCTCATCCATCTATAATCCCTCTTCTAAGGTTCTGTTTTTAGACTTTCCTTCCCCCTGCTGGTCAACTCTGAGACCTAGGATGGTGAGGGAAGTAATACCCCTTTTTTTCTATAATACCTAAGCCTACAGTAATTGACTCTAAGCTGATTGCCTGTCTTATCTCAAATTGTCCCTGTCTAATTCAGGCTTTTCTTAAGTGACTACTGACCCACTTTCAAAAAATCATAAATCCTTAACTAATTCTGTGTATAACAGATTATTTAGGGATGTCATCTGTTGTGCCCAACAAAAGTTCAAACCACTTGGAAAATTAAATTTGATTCATTAGGACACATTTTGGTATGACAGTGGTAAATGTCACCCTAGCAGAGATTATACACACACTCATGCATATGTATTTATATGTGGAAGTTGTTGGTGTGTCATCTTAAACACAGTCCTGCCAAGCAATGTTAAGCTGTCCTCAACAGACCATACCCATAAACATAACGTAGACTTACACTATGACAGAAAAGCAATGTAAACAGTAAAACAGAAGCAAATCTGATTAATGACATTTATGACTATAAATGGCTATATGGTCTTCCTGCACATAAAAAGGAGAGAAAGAGACAGAGTCCATCCCTTGAAAATACACTTTCACCTACAGAAACACTAGCAGTAAGGGTATTACAGGTGTCACTGCTTCTACTGACTTCTGTAACTATTTCTTTACAGTTCACAATACTTCCTAATAATGCCTAATATGTTCCAAGTGGCTGTCAACAATCATTCATTTCTATTCAGAAATGAGGGTAACAAAACTGCGAGAAAAATGTTACTTTAAGCAGACCCTTGAACAGAACCTACAACGCTAATGTGACAGACCTTATTCTCCTCTGCCCACGGACAATTCCCTTTCAGACAGTCAGAAGGTGAAATCTGAGTATGTGACTATTATTCTGCCTGGAACAACTGGATCAATCTGGGAGCATAACTGCAAAAAACCTAATTTCCAACAAAATGTTGGGTAAAAATAAAAAAGAGCTGTATATACTATGACAGGCTGTATTTACTAAATTATAAGATGAGGTTAGCCAAGAATGCCAACAGCATACTGGGCTGCATTGGTAGAAGCATTGCCAGCATATCAAGGGAAGTAATTATTCACCTCTATTCTGTATTCGTGAGGATACATCTGGAGTACTGTGTCCAGTTGTGGGCCCCCCACTATAAATAGGATGTGGACAAGTTGGAGAGAGTCCAGTGGAGGGCAACAAAAATGTTTTGGGTGATGCAGTACATAACTTCTGAGGACAGGCTGAGGGAACCAGGCTTATTTAGTCTCCAAAAGAGAAGATTGAGAGGGGATTTGATAACAACCTTTAATTTCCTAAAGGGTGGTTCTGAACAGAATGGTGCTAAACTGTTCTTAGTGGTGACAGATGACACAACGAGGAACAATGTTCTCAAGTTGCAGCAAGGGAGGCTTAGGTTGGATATTAGGAGAAACTCACTCACTAGGAGGATTGTGAAGCTGTGCAATGGGTTACCTAGAGGTGATGAAATCTCCATCCTTGGAGGTTTTTAAGGTCCAGGGAGACAAAACCCTGGCTGAATGATATAGTTGGGGATGGTCCTGCTTTGAGCAGAGGGCTGGAACAGATGACCTCCTGAGGTCCCTTCCAACCTTAATTTTCTGACTTTATGAGGTTCTTCCACATTTAACACAGGAGAAAAGCTAATCGTAGAACTGAGCACAAGGGCTACGTGGATGGGGGTAAGGCAGGTAGCTGCTGTAGCTCAGGCTCCAGCCCTTGCCCATAGCCACAGCTGCTGCCTCTCTCCCCTACCCCTATTGCGCCCTGTCATCTCCCCACTGTAGCCTCTTCTCCCCATCACCCACCCCCCATGCAGCCTCCACTCCCCTGCCTGCCTCCCTCCCTTCCTCCTCTCATCCTTGTTCTGCACTAGCAGGCTGCATGCAGCCTCAAGGGCACTAAGCATGGCCCCAGCCCATCCCTGCAGCAGCAGTGAACACCCTGAACAGCTGTTATGGGGACAGATTGTGGTCATGCTCAGTGCCCCAAGCTAGAATGGGGACAGAGCCTGCCAGCACAGAGCAAGGCTAAGGGGGTGGGGAAGCAGGGAGTAGATGCTGTGGGACAGACAGAAACCAGGGTAAGCTGCTTGACAGCAGTGGGAGGAATGAATTAAAGGCATTCATTATCAGTTTCTACCTAAGCTCCTGTGGATATGGCATATTGTATGCATCTGAAGGATTTGTTTTCAAATTATGTTTACTACCACTGTAGGGAAAATGTGTTATTTAATGAAAGAAGGTATGACAGTATATACATACAAGGGGACAAAACCTGAATTTTAGCATCTGCCATCTTCTGAGAGTTTGGTTTTTCAACCTTAGCAATTTAACATAAGTGTTCTCCCCCACTCCCTACATAATCAAATGATTTTTAGAAGCCCCTACATGATCTGATTTTGGTGAGTCTCAGCTCTGCCTTCAGTGTCACACACAGTGTTATCAAAATGCTTTGCAGCAACTAATGAACACAGCAGGGAGCTGAGAAATACATAGACCATGAAGACAACTCTTGCTACCCCTGCATAGCACATTGCCCCATATCAAGTTTGGGGCATACTAGCATGGCTTCATGAATGGGAAGTTTGTCTTTCCCCTGCCCTGAAGTGTATATAGTAGATTTCATTTTCATTCCAACTGTCAAAGGTGACATTTATTGTTGTGTTTTTCTTGCTGCAGTCACCTATACCAGGATTCGAATTAAGGCACCTAAGTAATCAGTTTAAGAGGTTTACCTCCCTGCTATGGCAAGCAAATGAAGCTTCTCTAGGCAGGCACCAAGGACAGTGATTCTCACTCAGGGTTCTGTGAGATCCTTTTAAGGGTGCTTCAGGGTGTGCACAATATTAGCACTATCAGGTATGCAAGCACCTACATATAATTCACAAGATAAGCCCAGAGATTTCAAATATGAATGCATACTATTGAAAACATTCTGGCCTGTCCTGGTCTGTTTAAGATCTATGCAACAAAAGAGTTACTGTATTAGTTTTCCATAGTCAAGAAATGAGTTAAGCACTATGCTGTATCTGCATGTTTTACCTGAAGCATTTTAGCACACACATGTTTAGCCTACACATACTGTGAACTCCTAGAGAACTTTAAAGTCCATGCTCAAGCAAGGCCAATTTGCATTGCTATTTGGAACTTAGGCAAAAACTAAACTCCACCAAATTCCCATTCATGCACCTAAAGAACCAACCTGAATACCAGTCCTTTTCATTGAAAATCATGGCACAACCATTGTGTTTATTTCAAATAACTACTCAGTGATTCAGTGACTACAGACACATGCCTCAGCATGATTGGTACATGGTAAGGGCTATAGAAGATTAATGCAATAGCAACTAAAGTCACTGGAAGCAAGTTCATATCGATCAGATTAAGTTTCAATTTATGCTTTCACTTCCCAGTTCCCTTCTATCAGCTGTTAATAATGTACTTTCTCCAACATCTGTATGCCCATGGATGACTCATCTGTCATGTTGAACACTTCACTGACCACTTCACCAGCTTTGGAAGTGTTTCTCAAACTGTGGGTCACAAAACAAAAGTGGGTTGCATGAATATATGAAAGGGTCATGAACAAACTTTAAAAATGGATTCTCCCTTAAAGGAGAAGAACGTGGGAAACTGGCTTTTCCCTTGAAGGCTGAGAGAGTTCCAGCCTGCAAGGGACTGCTTGGCCCGCCCCCCCCATGCTCCATAATCCACCCCCCCCGGGACCCCACACACCCACCAGTGCCCAATACATTGGGGGTTTGGCCCAGAAGGTAGGGGGCAGTAGGTCAGGAGTGAGGAGCACTGGGTTGAAACAGGTCATTGCTGTTTACAGATGGGTCTTGGTACAACTAACAATCAAGAACTACTGAACCTCTCTTTCCCTCACCACTCACCTCCTTGTAGTAAGTTTATATGAATGGTATATTTCAGTAACAAGAATTCAGATTAACAGAACTGTGCTAGTTAGAGGTTTACATGTATACCAATAAAGTGCTATTTAAAAAGAAGTGTCAACAAAATATGTTTGCACAGTTGTTTAAAGGCACTGTCTTCCAGTTTTGAATTAAAGTAGTATTTTTAGATTTTTTTAGGCTAGCTCACTTGCTACATCGTGATCCTCCTGTCATAACAGCATGGGATGCATCTGAGAGATGACACTGCCTGTCAGTTGAGGAAATTGAAAACGGTGAGATTTCAAAGAGATGGTGCAATTGTCTGTAAACGGAGTTTAAAGTACTATTAAACACCTGTACTTTGAAGTGTTGCTCAAAAGATGTTTGATGCCCCTTACTGCATCTGGTCAAGATCATTAAAATACCCAAGAGTCTAAGAAGTGTTAATCATAGAGCAAACTGATTTTTTTTTTTTGTTAGCAAAGATGGTGAGCAAGCTATCAATGAGCTGCATATGAATCTGAAATGATCATTCAAAGTTGGTTGAAGAAAATGTGCCTCCCACATCCCAGAGGAGAGGGAAGTATTGAGTTGGTACATTGTTATGATTCCTTCCTCCCTTAGGTGATGTGGATAAAAGAAGTATTTCTCAGTAGCAGAAGGGCAACAGAGCAGCTCACCTTTGGGAAATGGGAAAAAGGATGTTCGTCTTCTATTTAGTCTAGTTGAAGAGCTGATTAACAATTGTGTTTACTTTCCTCTTCAAGTATATTTTATTCCTATTTTCTCTTTCCAACTTGAAATCTCTTTAGTAATAATACTATCTATTGATGACCTCTAAACTGAAGAAATCACAATTACTTTGTCATATGAGGTTTTTATTTTTTTCCTTCTCCCTTCATTCTCTGAGTTTCTAGGTTGCCGACAATTTTCTCACCTGTTTTAATATGATATAGTAAGCCTTCTTATGGTGCTGTTGCCACTCAAGACTATGTATTCTTTTTTACTTTTATGAATACTTCTAAAATGTAATCCTAGATGATTCTCCTAACCACCCAGAAAAGAAATTTCAGTGTTTGCTGCTTCATCTCCAGAATTCTCTTCCCATCTGAAAAAATAATTTAAAGAGCTAATTTATGGTAAGAGAGAAACATTAATAGATATCTTGCAAGAACTAAATAAAACACTCCAACTAGGGAATCCCTAATAAGTGAAGGAAAAGCCCCATCAACCTCTACAAGTTGGGAATGGTAGACAATTCTCTAGTCTCTTAGCAGTCCATTTTTGTGTGTTTGTTTTTTGTTTTTAATAAACTCATACACTAATTCCAGCCTGTTGGTTTCAGAGAAGAGACATGTTTTTCTATTTCTCCTTAGAGATACAATGATAGGTTTATAAGAAAATAGGTCAAAAGAGACCACATCCTCAAGGCAGGATCCTGCTCAAGGCAGGATCATTCCTAACTAAACCATCCCATTGTCCTTTCTCAGCATTTGATGAGTGATCTCAGGCTCCCCAAAACTATACATCTCTGATTTACTTAGTTTATAAGATATAAATCTACCCTGTCTTGGAGAGAGAAAAGAAAGTGCAGTTAGGACCTGGAATAGCAAACTCCTGATAGCATGGCCTGTTTCTTAATCTACACCTGCAATGTGACAGCTTCTTTGCAGACTTTCAGAATGACCATTTCTCCCGCACAGATACCTTAATTTGTTTTTGTTATAATATTTTCAGAAACATGATCAACATGGCCACTATTAGTATAAAATCAAGACTGATATACATGACTTATCTTTCTCTGAAACCTAAAATTAAAAGGAAGATTACACCTTTGTTTAAAGGGGAATGCATACTTTTTAAATTAAAGACTCAGAAGTAATATATGCTCTTCATGCCACACAATTTATTTAAGTCAGTTTTCTAAATACGTCTTCATGCAAAAACACTGTCATCATTTTGCATTGTTTAAGATTACTATATTTAGTGTAAATTATTTTTGTATATAAATACATATACTGGAGAGGTCTAGGTCTTAACAGCTCTGGGCCGTTATCTATTCAAGGAGTACCTGTGGGCAGTTAAAAGCCCAGACAGATATCAGGGAGATCGAGCTATGGAGATAAAACAGTCAATAATCTAGAGATGTACCAAATTCTAGGCAAGGTCAAAAACTAGAAAGGGGCCAGAGTAAGGATTGTGTTTGCACTTTAACAGACTGTCTGAAAAGCTCCCTTGGGAACAAAGTCAGATTGCAAGAGGCAGCAGTCTTATTAACCCACTTGCAGTACAGAAGAGTTACAAGTTATTGTTTTAGTATCAAAAACTTCATTGTAGTTGTAGGTTCAAGTTTAGCCTAAACTGCATTGGCACATTTGTTACTGGATGGTATTAAGGAAGTGGCCTATTCACAATAGCATTGGACTTTAGCTTCTAATATTATACATACCAAAACTGAAAAATGAATAGTTTCATAGTTTCATAGTAGCTAGAGTCGGAAGGGACCTAGGAAGATCATCTAGTCCGACCCCCTGCCTTGGCAGGAAAGAGCACCGGGGTCAGATGACCCCGGCAAGGTGCTCATCTAACTTCCTTTTAAAAATCCCCAGGCTAGGAGCCTGCACCACTTCCCCTGGAAGCCGGTTCCAGGCCCTAGCCGCCCTGACTGTGAAGTAGCGCCTCCTAATATCTAATCTAAACCTACCCTCCGCCAGTTTGTGACCGTTATTCCTGGTCACTCCTGGCAGCACACGGGGGAAAAGGGACTCCCCCAATACCTGCTGATCTCCCCTGACCAGTTTGTAGCAGGCCACAAGGTCCCCCGTTAACCTTCTCTTGTGGAGGCTAAACAGGTTCAGGTCCCGTAGCCTCTCCTCATAAGGCTTGCCCTGCTGACCCCTGATCATACGAGTGGCCCTCGTTTCTACGTAAGGCAGGTAGACATGACTATTTTAAAGGGGGTTTTTTCTTCCTATGAATTCATAATTCTTTGAAAGAGGACACGATTTTTTTGGATGATATATTTTATTGGACCAAATGCATGGATGGGACACAGTCAGACAAGCCTTTGAATGCAAGACCTTCAGGTCTAATTCTTTGCACTTGGCTTTTTATGTTGCTTCAGAAAGTAATGCCAAAAAATATTCTAATGGTTGAGTTACAGAAACTGAGAGACTGGTTAGATGTTAAAAAGTCATTGTCACTGACTACTGGGGTGGGAGAGCACACTTTACAAATTTACAGACCCCACTGAGACCTGTTTCAAAGGCACAGGAACAAGAGCCCAAAATTAAGCAATTCTACTCCCGAACCAACATAGAGAAACATTCTTAACAACCCACCAACACTCCTCCCCCATGTTTTCAGAACTGCTATACATTCATCATCAGGATACCTTTCAGGTTCATGTTGATCAGCATAATGATGATAATAGTACTTTGCAAAAATTTTCTAGTTAACACTCTTGTGTTCTGTAAGCAAGGTATTATTCTAACTCAGTCGATACATACACTAAATGAGAGAAGAACCAGAAATTGTTCCTGACTTCAGGTAAGTATTGGTCCTCAGGAAGAAACTGAAACTCTCCATTTCCTAAATCTAAATCCAGTGTATAAATCACCATTTAATATTATTCTGTGATCACAGAGTAGATGACATTTACAAGAGATCCCTACATAAAACTTTAGCTTCAGAAAATAGTCTAATAGCCCTTAACAACAATTAGTGTTACAATAAGACAAAAATATCACTCTTTATTTGTAAATGGGAATAAGGAATATTGAAAGCTGTTGTCTGATATGCAGATAGGACTACTCTATTTCTTTAATAATTAGAGTGAAGTGGGATTTACAAAATAGACTACAAACAGAATCATGAAATGAGAGAATGATTTATTATGGTTATTATTCTGAAAGTAATACTGAGTTTGAATAATTAGTGTGAACTGTCCACTTGGTTTGTTCTTACCCAAGCTCTTAAACTTCAGTAAATTTTAATCTTCCATGTATGACAATTTACTGAAAAAACAATATTAAACATGTTGCTATGTAACCCCCTTTCAATATAAATAAGCTTCCGCTACTGAAAAAAAAGTATGCCAAATTCTTTCAGAAGTGGTGAAAACCAGGAGTGTGTGAAGTGGGTCGTGTTTGATTCAGATTCAGGTTTGGCCTGATTTGGGAGACAGCGATTCGATTTGTTGATCTGGATCATTGTCCCAGTTTGATTCAGCCAAGTCCGAATCTTCATATTTCACGCCATTTTGGAGAATCAGCGATTCAGCCACAGACAGCTTTAAATGTTTTTTCTACATACCTTGAGGTACCAGGTGCAGCTTGTGAATGCTGAGATGGTGGGGTAGGCGGAGCATCCCAGAGAAGCACAGGTCCCCCATATGCTCTGCACCAGACCTGGAAATGGACCCGAAGGAGTTCCGGTCCGCTTCCAGGTCCGCCACCGAGTGTGCCCCCCTGGCTCGATGATCGGCTGTGGGGGGACCTCAGGCCCAGGAGGCACCAGTCACCAAGCTGGGGGCCAGGGGGAGGGTCCCCCATGTGCTCCAAAGAGGACCCAGAAGTGGACTAGAAGTGCTTCTGGTCCACTTCCAGGTCCACCGCTGAGCATGCTGGGAACTGCTCCATGCTCCTGTGGGAGGCTCCATCTACCCCACCATCTCAGCATTAATGAGCTGCCTGGTACCTTGAGGTATGTAGAAAAAACATTTAAAGCTGTATCTATGTCCGAATCATCGAATCTCTCCAAAGCTATGCAGAGGGCTCCAAATCGATTAGGAGAGATTAAAGGGTCTCCTGATTTGATTTGGTTTTGGAGATTCAGCCGCTGAATCAGGCCAAATTGAATCAGTGACTAAAGCTTCGCACAGACCTACTAAAAACTACAAAAAGTTCCTGAGATAATATTGGGTTTCATCAGATTTGGGACTGTTCCCAACTCCTTAACTTAACAATATAATACATGTACTGCAATCAGGGAATGAAGAAAACCAGATGTTGCCCTCTACCTCCCCAAACAGCATTTTTTTCTTTTAGAAGCGCAGAGAAAACTATTTTTATCTACCCATGAAGCTTCCATTTTTTCTGTAAATCCAAAAATGGAGGAGAACTGCTCATCTCTGATGTTCAAAGGACCTCCTAAAGAAGTTATATATACATATACACACACAAGCACACATATATGCATATACACACAGATATATACACACACATACACATTTACACAAATATAAATGCACACATATACATAGCATGATGCTACCTGGGTAAAGTGGACTCTCTCCTGGGAGGAAGTGAACCCTAGGTTCTGGCCCCTGCTTCCAATACTGTTTATACAATCTTTTTTTTATTAAATGCAAAGAGCTGTCAGAACAGAACCAGGGCTCCCTTGCCTATACTTCATGGGCCTGCCTTTTCACTGAGATACAGGAATGAGGGTCTGTTTTTCTCTTTTTCCTTTGGCTCCTCCTTTCTAACAAGTGGTCCAGGTTCAACAAGAAAGGCATAATGAGATGCTACTTAGGAGCTTAGAATATATCTGCACAAATTTTCTGCAACACTTCTAGGGAGGAACTTTACGGAGCACACCTAATCCATCCAAACACCTAATCTACGCTTAATATATTACCATAAACACGTAAGCCTAGCATTTATCTATACAACCATTTTATTAGGTACATATTAAATACCTAAGATGACATAGGACAGGATTCCTGATTCTAGAAGGGACATTTGAATTCAGCAGACAAAGATATAACAAGACTTAATAGTTGGAAGTTGAAGGTACTTACATTCAAAACAACAAACAAGTGTAATTAACTATGGGAATTTAAAACATTTTTTTAAAAAAATCAAGAAATGTGCTGGGTCTCTGTCACCTGAAACCTTCAAATATTTCTAAAAGGTGTGCTATAGCTCAAGTAGAAGCTATGAACTGTGTTACATAAATACATCAAATTAAATGATTAAATGACTCCTGGTCCACAATCTACAAAAATATATGCAAATCTGCTGAAAAGGAGAGGATAAATTATTTTTGAGAGCATGCACAGATGATATATATCAACCTGCTATTGAAGGCAACCTAAATCCAATATTAATGCCCCATTTGGAATTGTATTCTGGCACTACTGAATACTTTCAGATTCTGTGAATACCAATAGAAATCTGAGAGAATGCACAAAACAACTATAAGCCAGCCAACTAATTTTCTAGTATAGCCAGCTTCTCCTCCCCCCCACACACTTTTTTGGACTTGATTTGTCAGAGATCCCAGAATGAAGACTTAAAAAACAACAACAAGTGGGCAGGGGGCAACTTTTCCATCTTATTGAAGATTTTACATCTGTTTGCTTAGGAATTAATTAACAAGACCCTCATAGAGATTGCTTTAACATCTCCAGTAGGCTCGTAGGTAAATAAGTCCTAGACAGCTGCTAAGATACTGTTCAACTGAGCTTCCCAAATCATTCTACATATAGAGACTTATTTCATAAAACAAAACAAAAGAAAAAAAAACACAACATAACAACCCTACGTTGAAAACTTATGGTTGCAAAGGCAAGAATTTGAACTGCCATAGTTATGCATACACATGCAATCTTTGTAAACCTTTTGATGATCTTTTTCCTTACATAAAGCACATGCCTTGAGGGTACTCAAGCTGAGAAATGCAGGGCTCTGTTTTTCCAGAGGTGCTGAGTACTTATACCACCTGCTCATTTTATCCAGTGTTATGAGTGTTCAGCATTATTGAACATATATTCCAGAAAAAGGAATTTTGAATTTGCAGCTGTGTGGAGTTTCCAATGCTGCTGGTCACTGAGTTTGGTTCCACATATATGCATTCCTGTTTTTAGAGAGAATTCCTAAAATTATAAAGGGAGCTGTAGTGGTCAAGGCTGGGACTTTACTGGCCCCACTTTTGCAACGGATTTGTCAATTATGCTAACTGAGGGGAAAGACTGACATTTGGCTCTGAGCAATAATTTGCAAATTATCTTTGTTGGTTTATTCATTATAGCTTCTTATGAATAAGTATTGTGAAAAATTTTAGCCTACAGGCTCTTGGGAAAGGGGTTATTAATACTCATAATCCATGCTATATGCAACCAAGCATGCTATATGCAACCAACTTTAATCAGCAGGATCACTATGTACCCAAAGCTTTATTAACAGAAGTCAGACCCTTTGTCTCTATAAATGGGTTATACCAGATTGTATTCACTGGAAAAGGTTAGGAATCTATGTGAGTATAAAGGATCTCTTTAAAAGTAAACATTCCTATATTTATTTGCACAAATGGTCATTATGCTTTTGATTTCCACAACCATTTCTGGCAACAAAACTGTTCTCTCTCAAGTGCTTAGTAAAGAAAAATGGTTATGAAAGCAAGACAAAGTATCTGACGGGGTTTTTTTCCTCCAGGAATATTTGGAGTATTTTGTGGTATACTTAGTCAGCTTGAATGATGATCACAGTAAAACACAAAAGACATATCTAAAATATGAAATCAGGCTAAGAGTCTTGCACTCTGCACTGAATGCACATATCTCTATATAACGGGTAATAGAGGACTTGCTAAATATCATGAACATCAAATCATTGAGCCCTTAAGTAATTTCCTACAGTACCAAATTAACATTTCAAAATCCTAATCTCTCGCTTAAAATCAGAGGAAAGTACTGCCTAATGTTTAACAATAACAGGAGCTGGATTTCAAATTACTTGTGTGGCCATCTAGTTTCCTATTTGCAAATGACTCTTCAGTTTGAAAACAAAAAACAATATTTTAAAGGGAATTAGTTTAAAAATAAAGAACCCTGGGGTCTCCCCTCTTCTTTGTACTCTGCCTCTCATCCTACCTTTTGTTCAGATTACAAAACCATTTCACAAAAGACACTCCCTACCTCATGCTGGTTTGCATGCGTCAATCCCAATACCTGTTGGAGCCCCCAGACCCTTGCTGCCCTAATAGAATAATAAAATTAAATATGGTCACATGTCAAGTTAACGGCAGGTCTGAGAAAAGGAATCTCAGCTCCTGGTCACCTATTACTAAAATAAAAAACACACCCCAACAACATTCTCTAAGCCCAGTGAATACTAAAGGAGTAATCAAGTTGCTTGTCCTACTACAGTATTTAAAAATTCTAAGTATTGGATCATTAAACCATGCAGTTTCATTTTTTGAACATTTTGTTTGTAAAGGGGGATACCTTTTGGGAGACCTTTTAAAAAGAATAACCAGTCACCAGCTGGGTTCTAATTAAGCCTTCAGCTGCAGCTGCTCGGCACAATTCTTTACTAAGAAAACAAGATTTGTTTTGCTTTCTGGCTTTACTCCAAGGAGTTAAATACTGACACCTCTGGGACTTGAGTTTACTTGTTGTCTATTTCAAATGTTGCCTCCCTACTACTTCTGCTCTTAGTGCAGTCTTGAAGACAATACATTCAATTTTGCAATCAATCAATCAAGGCATTGTTCCACTGTGGAACACCAAAACCTTCAGCAGTTCCTTGAAAGCACTGTAGCACCCTGACACCACCAGATAGTCAGACACCAGCCATGAGGCACAGATGAAAATTTCTTCTGTCTGATTCAAAGGAGGGAATTCAACTTGGGTAGATTATAAATGTGGCTAGTGTCTCAAGTACAAGATTATGAGTTCAGTCACTGTTGGTATCAGCAATCTGTGCCATGTAAATAATTCAGTATTCTATGGACCAGCAAGAGAGACTAATTTTACAGCACAGTGACTGGGGCATTAACTTGAGAGAGACCAATATGAGTCAGTGCAAACCAGGAAAAGCACCAATTTAAACTTAAATCACCCCCTTCTCCATCTCTTACCCAACCCCATGCAAAACGAATGCTCGGACTTCATAGTTAAAAGACAGGCATTTGTTCACAAAACATTTTGGTTTCACCTAACAACAGTTAGCTCTGTTCTTTCCTGCATATTATCTTTCCACAAACCTGCCATCTAATGTCTCCTCTAGGTCTTGTCTGTGCATTTTCACGCTGTCCCCTTTGGTTTTTCTTCTTTTGGTTTGCTCTAATGTCCAGTAAAATCTATGAAAATCCTTTAATCTGTTTCCACAGAACTTGGATCAGGCCCCTACTGCACCCTTTCAATTAGTTATATTGTTATTGTATAATTACTTCATTAGCTCAAGCCTTTCCCCTAGAGGTCTTTACCTCTGGCTGTGCTTTAGTGTACATCATGCATAGTGTGCGTGTGTTTTTTTCTTACATATTTAGATTCAAAGTTACACACAAATTAAGAAAAAAATATGGAAAATTAATTAGATATGTGAAAGCAATTTTAAGTTATAACTCTCAATTTAAAAATGCTATTGGAATTCCTACACTCAGCCATAATAGTAGTAGAAGGGTTTTCAACCAGTTCTTTTACATAAGGCTTATCAAAGTCTGTGTTTTCCTACCAGCATAACTAAAATTTCTGCTTTAAAACTTCATCATACAGTTAAAAAGATGGATATATTCCCAGGACGGCCATATGCCATCTGCTTAAGCAAATACACTTAAAGATGCTTTCTACAATTGTGATAAAGTGACAGCAGATCTAAGAGCATAGAGAGCTCAGATTCTAAAATGATGATTGTACAGCTGTAGTTTGCATCATTAGGGACCAATAAAATCTTTATGTTCCATTTGAATGGCAAGGATCTTTATCAAAGAGAAGCTGAAATGGGCAAATAACAAAGAAATGATCCATTCAGCAGTTGTTTTAAATTTAGGAGTGCTAATGAAACAAACTTCTTAGCCATAATTAGTATTTAACACTGGAAAGGTATTTTGTCACTTTTAGATGTTTACGTTGATATACTGAAGTTGCTATTATGCCAGACATGGGAAAGAGGGTTTTCACCTCACTTTCCTAAGGCAATTATATAGGTAGAAGAAAATTCTAGATTCTTAACAGCAATGCAATCAAAATTCTCTTAATAGTTAACAGGTTCCTTTTCTTCTTCTTTAATTGATGCTTGGAAAATGCTAAAATCCTTGAGTTTTCCCTGCCCGGTGGGTTTTTCTAGAACACAAAGGCTGTGAATACAAAGAGCTTGCAATCATCCTAAACAGACAATACTTCAGCTTTTTCTATTCTACATAAATGTAATATTACTAAGTAACTATAAGATTTGTTTTAAAAGAAATAGAACAAAGACTTCAATGGGCAGCATGTGTATTGGTAGCCTTAGCAATAATCCCTTAGAGAACACAGCTAAGAATTCTATAGCTTTAGGCGAACCTCAGCACTTGTCTACAATGAATGCACTTTTTCTCCTTTTTCTAGAGATTCAGCAGTACTAGTCTTTAAATGTTGCTACCATCTGCTCTAGCCTCCAGGGAGACAAACTTTCCAGGTAGTACACAGTTCAGAACTTAATTCTGCCCAACCTAATGAAGATAAATGCAAAAATTCCATACCCTATCCACTTGTGAATGAAAGCTGTGATTGAGTTTTTCTTGGGCCTACATTCTATTTTGTTTCACTTACAAATTTTATTTTGTTTCTGTTATTCAGTTTCAAGTCTTGAAGTTAAATCAATATTATTATTACAGACGTGCAGAAAACTAGCGGGTCTAATCAGATTTTATTTGCCTGCTATATCAGCTTCATTTAACATTCACTTAAGTATAAGGAAAAGCACATTTGGTAGAACAACTGGTTACAAAAATGTTTTGCAATATTAAGTAACAACATTCCTGGAAATTGAGCATCTTTCTGAGATAAGAAAACTTGAAATATACAAAAAAAAAATATTAGAATATTTTAATACTTTACTTTGGTATCTTAGCTCTGTTCCCACTGAAGCCAAAAGGAATTGTGCCATTGAGCCACTGCCATTGAGGAGCAGATTCAGGCCCAACCAGTGAAAGCTAATTAATTAATTAAACAAACAAAACACACAGCTTGTTATTCTTTGAATTAATCTTTTAGAATCAATATTGTACCTTGCAGCTGAGCATGAGGGTTTGAAATGACAGTCTGGGGGGGATCTTTGGGTAAACAGCTGCCTTTGAACCACGGTGGACTACACTCAGTGCCTGTTCCAGTTCTATGTACAGCAGATCCACAGATGGCCAGTTCCTGTCATAGTCATGGTGCCAGCTCATACTAACCTCAACACAGGCCAAAGTTATCAAGGTACCAAAGTTAATCTACAATACTTCCATAATGTAATTTATTTGGATTCTAATTTATAGTGTAGAAAGTATAATGCAGTCTTCTCAGATTCAGCCTTAGGGGTGAGCAACATGTGCAACTGCTCAGGGTGCTGTGGTCATGGAGTGGTGCACACACATGCATGAGCAGCCCATGTTCACAGCAGCACTCTTCCTCCACCCCAGACAGGAGGATAAGTGGCTCATAGTACAGCCTGTCCCCTGAGCCACTGCCTCATCTCCAGCCACTCCACAAGCAGAGCTGGGCTGGGCAGTGTGGGCACCATACCACTCTGCCTCCCCACTGGACTTTTCCCCACACCCCTGCCTGCCTGCCAACCTGCCAGCAGTACCACTGACTTGTGGTGGGAGAAGCCAAAATACAAGTTTGCCCAGAGTGCCATTTTCCCTGAGGCCAACTCTGAGTCCTCTATACTAAAGATTTACTTTAAACCTATTATAATTGAACTTCCCCACCAAGTATACTTTTCCCACCATATTCATTTAGAATTACTGTTGTATGCCATGGTTTCAAAGTACTTCTGAGATCCTTTGTGGTTCCTTTGACTTCATCCCTTCAGATCCCATGACTACCTATGCAGCACTGGATTTTGTTATTTGAAAACTCCTAAATGGCAGTGTTAATTTGTGTTTTTGCCTTCCCTTCCTTCCAAAGAGGAAAAACACACAAACCAGAATTATCTCTAGTTCAAGTGATGGTATTAAACACAACTTTACAAATAAGAGATCATAGCTGCTTCCTCATCTGGGCTCTGGAAGGACCCAGTACCAATTGCCTCCAGAGAACTTGTTGAGCAGGGGGGAAAAAAAGAACAATAAAAAGAAGATAAAGAAGTCATATTCAGAGGGGTATCCTTGAAAGAACAAAAATATTTTTTACTACAACATGCTGCCCATTATCTTTATATCTAATTAACTGGTGAAATGAAAAATGTTCACAAATAAAATCACAGTGGCTATGTTTAATGTACACACTGAAAGACACAACATGGTATTTGCCATTAGTATGTTCACCTTCTCTGAATTTCAAAAGTAACTTTGGAGCATATAGCATGCCAAGAAGAGCAGATGTTGATTTTGGATTACAAAAGATTTTTTTTGTTTTGTTTTCATAAAGGTGGCAAACAAACAAAGCCCTGTGCTGATGTGAATAGCATATTTTCCTTCTTCCTTAACCTAAGCCTTTTACTTTAGAAATGGAGTTAAAGTTCCTGTGCATACACATTGTTCATGCCAGAAGATATTTCCTAAACTATGTACAACTATAAGACTGCTAACTTAAGGATGGATTGTGCTCATATTCATCACAGCACTGTGCCAGACTTGTAGGCTATGTATGACCATGTTCAGATTCCCTGGATCATAGCTTTGGCATAAAAGGCAGGCAGTGGAGCCACAAGCCCAATGCCCTTTATTAAGCAAGTACCGGTAGATGGGGAGAAAAGTAATTGGTAATCATTTCACCTCAGATGCCTACCACTGGATACAAGGAAGGGAGGGAAAGATCACAAGCCAAGCAGTTAGTAATCACAAAAAAAGTTAATATTAACCATCTAAATCTAGAAATTCATTATTTATATTGCCAATTCCCTGACATGCCTAGTGACTTCTACAAAGAAGGGAGGGGAGGGGAAAAGAACCCACACATGTGCACGCACACACAAATGCAACTCTTACAGCAACTTTCTTATAGCAACTCATTTAGGAACTTTCATTTCTATCCAAGAAAACTTTTACACTCTTTTCTCCAATGCCTAATGAAGAAAGTTTGTGCCCAAAAGCTTGCAATTTAATTTTTTTTTTTTTTTGCAAAAATCATGTTGGTCTAATAAAAGACATCATCTCTACTACAAGCCCTGATTGCCTTTTCCTCTAGACCAATATGGCTACAATTTGGATAGCTGACTCTTACAGCAAGTTATTCAACAAAAATGCAATGTGCCCCAAGAAGGGTACTGTGTGCCTGAAAGATGGTCTAGTATTTTTCCCCCAAATAAACAGTTGGTCCAATAAAAACATAACACCAAAAAAAGTCTTGCTGCTTGCAACTTTCCTGGACCATCACAGCTACAATACCACTGCAGCCTTTTTTTCAGACCAAACATTCTAGGCCTAATTAAAGAGACAAAGACCAAACAAACTACACTGTCAGTGTCTTGAACAGTAACACAACTTAGGCTAAGTACAGAGTCAAAAAGCCAAAGGCAAAATCAATCTAATTTTCACAGGTTTCTCTAAGCTGTGTAGATTGGACCAATAATGAACTTAACTCACATTGGCCAAGCCAAGCAGAAGCCTGCACTTGCAAGGCCAGAAGGCAGGGGACACATGAGCATGCCAATGTCAAGTCCAGCTGAACAGGTGCCATCCCCAGTTGGCTATCCAGCACATTCCACCCAGCCACCTTCTATTCCCTGTGGGGTGGAAGGGAAGGAGTCCCCATCCCAGTCCTGTGGTCCCAAGCCAGGTTTTGCCCACACCTTAGAGGGGGTTCCCTTGCCCCAGGCCAGGCTATCCCCAAGCAAGACTGTGACCAGATGAAGGAAGCCACATGCCAAAGGTAATTCCCCCTCATGTGGCTGGGCCAGTTGCTTAGCCCCATCCCATGCCAGTCTCTAACCCAAAGGGGAGGGGAGGAGTCCCCCATCCAGGTCCCAAGCCAGGTTTGTTCACATGGTGGGAGCCCCATGCCTCAGAGGTTCTCCCATCTCAGCCAGGATTTCCCCAAGTCAGGGTCTGGCAAGCACGGCAAGCAGCAGCTGGGAAGGGAAGAACAAGGTGACGTCTCCCGCTGTCTAGTCTCTTCACCCCCGCCCCCCCCTCCCCCCCCAGTCCCTGCTCTGCCTCCCCAGACTCCTGCCTATTCTGTTGGCCAGACAGCTCAGCAGAGAGTCTATGTGGTATGGATCAGTCCAAGTAAGTGCTGGGCTGGAGCTGGGGGTGTGAGCCAAGTTCAAGCACACCTTCCTGCAAAGGGCAGTTAGCAGGGGGCTGCACTGCATCCTGGGATGCCAGAGGACACTAATGTAAGTTGTGTTGGGAGGGTTGCGTTCTAACAAACTGATGGATGGGTCTAAACTAAACTGATTAAATTTGATACTACAAACATCCAGGTACGTCTTAAACCTATTTATACCACTTTGAAACTGTGCACTGAACTTCTGTTCTGTTATAGGTTTAGTCTCATTTCCGACTGTTTACACCAATGTGTAAATTATGTGTAAATTTCTGTCCCAAGCCTTAGAGTGAGTTCTGTGAACAGATGTCTAAGGATGTATATGTACAGCAATAAGGGTTTCCAGAAGTCTGTTTCTATTCAGAATGATTAGTGTACCTTGGGGAAAAGGCACTACAAGCTCTGAAAACAAACTGATGTTTCATAGATAGAAGGATCAGATGGGACCTGAGCAGTTCATCAAGTCCAACCCCCTGCCATTTCAGGAGAGAGTACTGGGGTCAAACGACCCCAGCAAGGTGATTTTCAAGCCTTGTTTTAAAGACCCCCAAGGTAGAAGCCAGCACCACTTCACTTGGAAGTTGGTTTCAGATCCTAGCTACCCTGACAGTGAAGTAGCGCCTCCTGATGTCTAATCTGAATTTACCCTCTGCCAGCTTGTGATTGTTATTTCTAGTTGCTCCTGGTAGTGCTCAGGGAAACAGGGGCTCCCCCAGTGCCTGCTGGTCCCCTCTGATCAGTTTGTAACAGGCCAGTAGATCCCCCCTCAGCCTTCTCTTGTGGAGGCTGAACAGGTTCAGGTCCTGTAGCCTGTCCTTATAGATCCTGCCCTGCTGCCCCCTGATCATGCGAGTGGTCCAACTGCCCACACCCCTCTTGAAGTGCGGCATCCAGAACTGGACGCAGTACTCCACCTGCAGCCTTACCAGTGCTGCATAGAGGCGGAGTATCACCTCACTGGACCTGCCTGAGATGCATCTGTGGATGCATGACAAGGTGCGGTTGGCCTTCCTGACTACATCCTGACACTGCCAGCCCATATTTATCTTGGCATCAATGATAAGTCCAAGATCCTTTTCTGCCTCTGCATTGATGAGAAAGGAGTTCCCCAGCCTGTAGGTACGGTGCTGATTCTTCCTCCCCAGGTGTATCACCCTGCACTTGTCGGTATTGAATCCCAGCCTATTCCTGTCCACCCACCCTTGTAACCTCTCTGGGTCCGATTGCAGCCTATTCCTTCCTTCTAACATGCCCACATCCCCCCACATCGTAGTGTCATCATCAGATTTGAACAGGGTGCTTTTTAGCACCACATCCAAGTCCCTGATGAAGATGCTGAACAGCGCGGGCCCGAGGACCAAGCCCTGCGGAACCCCACTGCCCACATCCCTCCAGGTCAAAAATGACCCATCCACCACCGCTCTCACGGCCCTCTACCTAGTTGGCAACCCATTTGACTGTGCAGGTGTCAACATCACAGTCTCCCAGTTTCTTAAAGAGAACGGGGTGAGAGACAGTGTTGAAGGCCTTCCGAAAGTCCAGAAAGACTATGTCCACTGCTACCCCTGCATCTAAGGATTTGGTGACGCGGTCACAGAAGGCCACCAGGTTGGTCTGACAGGACCTGCCTCTAATGAACCCGTGTTGGTTGCCCCCAAGCATAATCTCCCCTGCTGGCCCATCGTGGACACATGCCAGAATAATTCTCTCAAAAAGATTACCCAGAATTGAGGTAAGACTAACTGACCTATAGTTCCCCGGGTCCTCCTTCCTCCCTTTTTTGAAGATGGAAACCACATTGGCACTCTTCCAGTCCTCTGGCACCATACCAGAGCACCACAAATGCTCATAAAGCCATGCCAGGGGTCCCGCAATGACCTCAGCTAAGTCCCTCAGCACTCTGAGGTGGAAATCGTCCAGACCAGCTGATTTAAATACATCCAGTCCCTCCAGAAGTTCCCCGACTAGACCCTCCCTGACCCTTGGCCTAGGTGCACCTCCCCTGGGTCCTGAGGGGGCCCCAGTGCGGGGGCTGATCCAGTCCCTGCTCAGGAAAATGGAGGCAAAAAAGTCATTAAATAGGTTAGCTTTGTCATCTGGTGTGACGACCAAATTTCCTAGCGTGTCTTGCAGGGGCCCCACGTTACCCAGTACCTTCTTTTTGCCCCCTATGTATTTAAAAAAGGACTTCTTGTTGTCCTTGATTAGGGAAGCTAGTCCCAGTTCCATCACTGCCTTTGTCTATGGGACAGGGAGATCCGGGTGATGGGCATCCCCTACCCTCCATAAATGCTGACCTCATAAAGGAACATCTTGAGAAGCTGGATACCTTCAAGTCAGCCAGCCCTGACAATCTGCACCCCAGGGTACTCAAGGAGCTGGCGAGCGTCATAGCCCAGCCCTTGGCATGGATCTCTGAGAACTCCTGGTGCTCTGGTGTAGTGCCTGAAGACTGGAAGAAGGCCAATGTGGTGCTGATCTTCAGGAAAGGGAGGAGAGTGGATCCGGCTAACTACAGGCCCATTAGCCTGACTTCTACCCTGGGGAAGATCTTAGAAAAGTTTATTAAGGAGGCCATCCTTGATGGACTGGCCCAGGCTAACATTCTAAGGGATAGCCAGCACGGGTTTGTTGCGGGTAGGTCTTGTTTGACCAATCTCATTTCCTTCTATGACCAGGTGACCCATCACCTGGACCAGGGAGAAGAGATTGATGTCATATATCTTGACTTCCAAAAAGCTTTTGATCTGGTATCCCATGATCCCTCTTGGCCAAACTGGCCAGTTGTGGCCTTGGCTCCACCACGATCCGCTGGCTGGGAAATTGGCTCTGTGGTCGGACCCAGAGGGTTGTGATTGATGGCAGTCACTCATCGTGGTGCCCTGTGACCAGTGGGGTCCCTCAAGGCTCTTTCCTTGGACCCATCCTGTTCAACATCTTCATTAATGATGTGGACATTGGAGTCACGAGTGGACTGGCTAAGTTTGCCGATGACACCAAACTTTGGAGCAAAGCATCCACGCCAGAAGACAGGCGGGTGATCCAGGCTGACCTGCACCATCCTTATAGGCTCAGCAGTGCTACGTTGGTTAGCACTACAGAAGAAAGAGACTTGGGGGTCATCATTGACCACAAGATGAACATGAGTCTGCAATGCGATGCTGCAGCTAATAAAGCAACCAAAACGCTGGCTTGTATCCATACATGCTTCTCGAGCAAATCCCGGGACGTCATTCTCCCCTTGTACTTGGCCTTGGTGAGGCCACAACTGGAGTACTGCGTCCAGTTTTGGGCTCCACAATTCAAAAAGGATGTGGAGAAGCTTGAGAGAGTCCAGAGGAGAGCCACGCGCATGATCAGAGGTCAGGAAAACAGATCTTACGATGATAGGCTGAGAGACATGGGACTCTTTAGCCTGGAAAAGCGTAGGCTCAGGGGTGATCTGATGGCCACCTATAAGTTTAT
Organism: Crocodylus siamensis; assembly: GCF_052110815.1. Lineage (NCBI taxonomy): Eukaryota > Metazoa > Chordata > Crocodylia > Crocodylidae > Crocodylus > Crocodylus siamensis. The sequence goes on along the minus strand of NC_143396.1, from coordinate 85,071,745 downwards.
CAGGGATGACCACCAGGATCTGGGGAAGTGTTTGTTCACCAGAGCGCCCCAAGGGATGACGAGGTTGAACAGTCACAAACTCCTGCAAGATCGTTTCGGGCTGGACATAAGGAAGAATTTCTTTACTGTCTGAGCCCCCAAGGTCTGGAACAGTCTGCCAGCGGAGGTGGTTCAAGCACCTACATTGAACACCTTCAAGAGTAAATTGGATGCTTATCTTGCTGGGATCCTATGACCCCAGCTGACTTCCTGCCCTTTGGGCAGGGGGCTGGACTCGATGATCTCCCGAGGTCCCTTCCAGCCCTGATGTCTATAAAATCTATGAAATCTTTGTCTTCCTCACTGCCCCCCTGCAGCCTCGAGCAACCGCAGTATAGTCTTCCCTGGTGACGGCCCCTCCCTTCCATTGGGTGTACGCCTCCCTTTTAGCTAGAAGACATTCCTGGATGCTTTTGGTGAGCCATGGGGGCTTTTGTGCCCTCCTGCTCCCTCTGATCCATGTTAGGATTACCTCCCTTTGGGCTTGGAGGATAGTCTCCTTAAGGAGCAACCACTCTTCTTGGACAACTGGCTCCCCTCCCCTGGACCTCAGTGCTTCCCCGAGTATTCTCCTTAGCCCATTGAAGTCCGCCCTCCTGAAATCTAGGGCTGCTGCCTTGCTGCAGACCTTTGCCACCTTGCGCTGGATGGTGAATTCCATCAGGCGATGATCACTGTCGCCCAGGTGGTCGAGCACCCACAGCCCCCTCACCAGGTCATCGCCCATGTCCAGCACCAGGTCCAACAAGGTGTCTTCCCTGGTGGGGCCGTGCACCTCCTGGGTTAGAAGGAAGTCCTGTATTTGGGTTAGGAACCTACGTGAGCAGTCAGACCTGGCTGACTGCTCTTCCCAGCAGATGTCTGGAAAGTTCAGGTCACCCATGATGACAACGTCCTTTGACCTAACTACCTCCATGAGCTGACTTAAGAATTCCTGGTCTAGCTCTTCCCCTTGGTTGGGTGGTCTGTAGTAGACCCCCACCATTAAGTCTCTTTCCCTTTGACTGCCTTGTATTCTAACCCAGAGCACTTCCGTGTGCCCCTCCTCTGACTCTGTGCTACCTGGTGAGGATGAGTATTCCTCCTTAATGTAGAGTGCCACACCCCTGCCTTTCCTCCTTGTCCTGTCCCTCCTTTACAGCCTATAGCCCTTGAATGTTGTTTATTGTTAATGATGTTGTGAACAAATAAGAAGTTTCCATGTTAACGGAAAGTAAGAGGACAAGAGCCTGAGCCATGCTTATAAGTTACAGGCTCTGTCTAGTCCAAATTCCGCTTGCCATCAGTTAACAGGTTCCACAGATCTGGCACTGACCCTTTATGTACGTTTTATGCATCTATTAATCCCACTGTTAGTGAAAGAACCAATTGTTTTATCAGCAGGCATACAGTAGCAAACTCTGAGTTACAGATATTATGCCAATATGTCATAGAAATGTACATAACTGCTACATGCCCAAAAATGTTATATTAATCACACAAATTTTCCTTATTTAAATGATAATGTTGACATGATTCTAATTAAAACTAAAGAAATAACATTGTTTGCTAGATAAAGCAATGTATTTTAACTAAATGCTGTGTTGTGCGTCTCAGAATTCAGGGTAAGAATCTCATTTACATTTCTGTCTACAGAAGGAATATATTTCTCTGCTTAAAATTTATGATTGGACTGTGTAATTTTAATTTGATTTATTACCTAATAACAATTTTCACTATCCCAGTGTCCCTAGTCAAAAAGAGAACCTTTGCTAAATCAAATATAAGCAGTGACAATTCATTTTCACTGATAGGTGTAAGCTGGAGTGGGCATACCAGTACTGCTACACTGGTGGCCTCTGTTGCCCATCTATTTTTCCCCTTCAAAACAGTGGATCCTCATATGTATTTTATTGTACTATATTTTGCCTTATTTACTTTTGCAAATATATTTCCCTAGACCTTGAGCCCTATGCCCCATCAAATCCTGCTCTGCTCTCAGTTAGGTTTAGGAAGGCAGGTGAAACCATCACAAAGCAAGCCTCTGCATGCTATTATCATGAAAAGGAGACTGTAGTGATGTTAGTAAGATGACCAGCATAGGGAAGGAGGTAAAAGGAGGTCTCCTGGATCCAGTACAGAGAAGCTGAAGCAACTTAACCACAGTGCAGGAAGGGAAGGTGGATTCCAATTCACCCAGATGTCAGCAAAATTCTCCATAAAGAGATTAATTACCTGAGTTTTGTGATGTGTTTGATGAAGAAAGTGGCAAAAAAGGGAGGGAAGAGAAATTTTATTTGGCATGTAAAAAAAAAATAAGGAACAAGAAAAAAATCATCATGTTTGGCTCAATTATTATATATACTTTAGTTATAGCACATGATAAATACTGTATGCAGGGGCAGATCCAAATGGGTGCAACAGTACAACTGCACTCCCCTTTTGGACAAAAGTGGCCCTCACAAGCCTCCAGGAGCTTTAAGTCCCTAAACCAGGTGAACTCTCCCTCCTCCCCTTAGTGCTCAGAGGTACGTCCCCTTCCCATCCCTCCCCTGCTTCCTGTTTCTGCTTTTCTTACTGTCTTGGGACTGGAAAAAGTTCCAGAGCCACTTCTGCTTGCTCCACCTGGACTGTACAGGGGATGGTCTCAACAGAAGACAAGGACAACAGCAACAGCACGATGAAAAAGCAGTATCCCCCTCCCTGCCTGGCCCACTGGGACCAGGCATGGGGAGGCAGAACTCCATGCACATCCCCACTGTCACTGTTCAGTCCATTGTTTTAGTTGAGCCCAGCCTCCATACAGCCCTCTTGTGGGGGGGGGGGAACACAAGCAGTTCTGGGTCTTCCCTCTTCCCCAGAGCAATGGACAAAGCAGCAATATGGAGGTATGAAAGAAAGGGAATATGACTCCTACCAAGAAGTGGAAGGGGGGATGTTTCATCTGCTTTAGAAACTTTAAAAGTTTCCAGAGACTCCTGGGGGGAAGGGGAAGCAGCCACTCCTTCAGTGTGGGGTGTTGCTCCCACACCCTCCTTTAGGGAATCTTGGATCTGCCCTTAGATGCATGCTCTTGAGAACTGTGTGAACAATATGTGCATGTAACTTCAAGAAAAGTCTCTCATTCATGAATTATTAGCAAAGTCCAATTATACATATACTAGAGAATTACTGTGCTATACTTGACATGCATGTAGGTGTTTTGAGACACTGGTGAAATTATTCATGCAGATACATTATCACCCCTTTCAATTAAAACTCACTAACTGATACAGCTAACACATCTTGCTAAATTATTTTACAAAGCTTTTTTCCCTTTCTACTTGGAAAATAATTATACTGAGGGGGGAAAAAAAAAAGGAAAATGTGGTTTTCAGAAAGCCCTAACACCTACACTGTGTGAGTCAATATATTTCAGCACAATTAGACTGTGTTTCTTGTTGCATGAAAAGAAAAATAAATAGGCAAAATGTACAAAGTGAATCATTACATATGTGTTTAGCATACTGTTTATCTGATTCAGAGATCTGATAGAGATTTGCCCCTGTAACATGCATACACACATTTCTTTGTGTGTTAACTGATAGTGATGATGCCGCTACAAGCAATTTCAAACTTCATTAAGCTTTGTGCAGAGATTAACTAAGAGAACACTAATTCTATATCATTATATGAATGCAGAAGACATAATGGGTTGAATCTTATTAACACATTTATTCCCAGCAGTGAAGGGGTGAGAGTTAGAAAGCACACAGAAAATTAGGACTGCTCCAGTCACTGGAAAGAAGTGCAGGATTTACACCATGTGCTTAATTGCCCCCAGTAAGACACAGACTTTACAGTGACCGAGTGTTGCAACTGCCCCTAGAACCTTTGCCCCGTTTTTGAACTACTGATTCACTCTATGCCATGGGAAAAGACAGAAAATGAGATTTTAGGTTTTAGTTACAAAGACGTAAAAGGAAAGTGGGAGGGGGGAAATCTTTATAGAATGCAGGTTTATTTTGTTCTCTCTCATGGGTGCTAGGGCTTGTAAAAATGTAAAGAGCAAATAATTAAAAAAAAAAAATCAAAGGGACACTTTCTCAAGTAGCTATACTTGCATATGCATGCTTTCTTACTAGTATGTTGCATACAACTTCTTACAATAATCCTTGCTACAAATATTTCATGCATGATCCTCACCCTGCATTTTTGCCATCATAGAACTAGATGTTTGCCGGTATGGTAGCTGTCTGATCGCAAACCAACAGCAAGTTCTAGAAAGGGGCCTACATCGAGCTCACTGCAGAATCAGCAGAAATTACACTGGCTTTTTGCAAGAAATAGATTACTTCCCCCCTCTGGTTTTTGTTATGGTAGATCACTCACTTTTATCCTTAACGCTGGAAAAGCTTTTTTACCATTTTAAACATTGCTTTTTTCCCCTTGACCAACCCTCTATGACATTCATCTAGACTAGATGCTTTAATATGTCATAGTTATGTTGTAGAATCCTGAATGGGTTTTATAACATTGGATTCAGTCCTACTACTCTCTTTCGTATGGCCTCAGGTAATTTCCATATCTATGAGTCACTGCCTGGTACTATCATTCAATGTACAGATTCCATCGGCCCTATCTGGGCATCTATAGAAATTGCAGCTTTCGATTAGGTGGTGTGTGATTTGTTAAACATCATGTTCACACAGCAGGCTGTCCAAGATGTTCATCTTGTGAAGCATTTTTTTTGAAGTGTCCGTATCCAGATTTTGGTCTGTCCATGCTTCTCTGTCAGTGTCATACCTAATAGGGGAGTAGTTTGGTGTTGGTATAAAATGCTGCAGAAATAGGTCGGACCTTTCCCAGCGGCTGGGCAACTCCATTGCTGCCCAAAGATTTGAATCAGCATCCCCATCTCTTCCAGGCTTTATGTGCAAATGAATTGCAACTTTTAAGTCTTGTAAGCCTCCATCTCTTCCGATCTTAAGTTAACAGTTGATGAAGCAGGTGATTTTCATCATCTCTTGCCTCTATTGCCAGTAATGATGTTTTAGTCCCACTGCTGTATAGCAACAACTGATATTAGGTCTGGCCTTGGCAACAAAGGGACTGACAGGAATAATGGCCATTCAAACCTAAAGAAGTCAGGACACTTTGTAATCAGAAATAGTAGGCAAGTTACTTGGAAAAAGGAAGTCTGTTGTCTTTTTTGTTTTTTTAGGGTGTTGACATTTCCTTTGATTTGGATTGTGGGAGTGGCTTCTGGTTCAATACTTTTTTTTTTTTGGTGCTAAGACTGGAAGCAATAATGTTGGTTCTGTGACTTGCAATTAACACGAGGATAATAAACCCATGACATGCATGGCACAAGTGGCACAGGCAGACAGTGCAGAAGGGGGAGGGAAGAGGGACAGCAGTGGCAGAAAGCAGAGCAGTAGGTCAAACAGGAGAAGGGGATTAGCATGGTGCTTGGGGAGGGTGCGGGGCTTAGATTGTGGCACATCTGCCAAAAAATGTTGGGCTCCTATGATTAACTGATGCTGACCTCCTGTGTTTGAGGGTGGGCTATTTCTTCCGAATAAAGCTGAGAACCTATTTGTACACCCTCTTGACTAGAAATTGATGTCTCCATTTGCTCCATATGAGAATAGTATCAACCACCCACCACTTTCCTACTGAGCTAAATTCCAGCTTTCAGTACTAGACCTTATAAGACCTTTTTCTTTTCAATGAAGACATCATCTTTCATCTAACATGATCACCCAATATCCTAAGTCACCTATGCCTTTCTTGAGGTGCAAATAGATTGATTCTGCATGCTCTACAATGGAATACATCTAGTGGCTGTTACAAAACCTTGAAACAACAAATGCATGTGTTCCTCATGTAAAATTATGCTCCATAGAAATAATGTGTGTTCTATACTTTCATCCTATTCATGTCTAAGTGAAGATGTTATTTTTTTTGTCTTATAAAGCTCTAAACAGTTTGGTCAGGGGCCACCTCTTTTTATGATACTGTAGTAATTGCTGTTTGAACAAATCACTCTTGAAGTTGCCTAGAGAAAGGAATATAGTCACATTTCACTCCTTCAGAGAAACAGACTGGACTTTGGAAAGAACTATCTGAATACACTGCAGTAACCTACTAAAGTACAAAAAGAAAATCCCCTGTGATCACACACCCCGGTGGTCATCTGTCACCAAATGGAACGGATCAAAAGAATCGCTAAACAATTACAGGCTATACTTGACAAAGATCAAACCTTGACAAGAACATTCCCAGCCTCTACGCCCCCTGGCTTTTAAACAGCCCCCTAACCTTGCATGACTCATCATTAGAAGCAAACTCTTCACTGCATAGACAGACATCAAGTGGAACACAACCTTGCTTTGAAAAGAAATGCTTAACCTGTCAGTACATCTCCTCTGCCACTACTGCTAACATCCCCCCAACAAAAGCATCAGAATCCATAGTTCCTACACATGCCCTTCCCAAAATGTAATATGCCTGATCTAATGTACCAAGTCCCACCATGCCCTGTGTGGATGAAATTAAGCATCAACTGTGCATCAGAATGAACTCTCACAAAAAAAAAAAAGTAAAAGAATACCCCTACTCCCACTGGGGGCACATTTCTCAGAACAAACCACTCCCTTTCTAACCTTGTGCTCAGTGATAATCTACCTAACACCTTAGGGACAAAAATTCGTAAGTTGGCTGGGCACTAAGACAACCCAAGGACTAAACACTGATACTGGTTTTACGGCAGATTATATTTTACCTGACTTCCAAATTCTTTCTACACATGAAAGAGGACAGTGACCCTCTTCCCTTTTGATATGCTTTAATCAGCCTTTTTTTCTTTTGCTAATTGTATCCCTGCTACCCCAGGGAAGGCTTTCACATCCTCTCCCCTCTGCTGTTTCTCACTATGCTTTGCCTGGATCCCTGTGATCAGAGACCTGAGGAAGAATGTCTTGCATTCCCAAGCTTGTCTAACTTTACCCCAACTATATAGTTGACCCAATAAAAGATATCACTTTAAGAAATCCTTTTTTTTCACATTCACTTATGTATAAAATGGTAATAACTGCATGAGCCTTGCTTGTTAATATCTAACACACAACACATTAGGGAACAAGAACAGAAGACTGACAGGGACCTTTTGTGGTCTAGTCCCCTGCTACTCCAGATCACCACACATTTTATAATCCCTGTCAAAATTTATTCAGGGTTCATGTTAAAAGAATAGCAAAGTACATTTTCCATTAGTCTAAGCAGGTTTACTCGCTCATTAGTTTCCACCCCCCACTTCCCCTTACTTCCCTTCTCTCTCCCCCCAACCCCTTTTAGGTATTTATAGCAAGCAGTCTCCTCCTAAGGTTTCTTTCTTGTAAGATAAAAACCCAAGCATTTAAATTTCCTCATGTAACATTTCTCAATACTCCTGCAAATGTACCTGTTCCAGTTTGAATTCCTCCTTGAAAATGGGTGACCACAATGTATATAGAGTATTCTAAATCAGGCTTTTCCACTACCTTGTACAAATGTCACTGATACAATCTTAAAAAGGAAAAGTGGCGATAGGGTGTAATTGCCTTTTTCACAGCTGCATCACACTGGCACTTAGATGCATACTGTGATCAGTTACTATACCAAGGTCCTTCTCCTCAGTCATCTCCCACTAATGAGTTCCCAGTTTATGGCAGAAGTTATCAGTCCCGTAATGTATGATTTTCCATTTTTTTTTAACCACCAGATTTCATCAAATTCATCAGTCCTTAAGGCCATCAAGTTCTTCCTGTATCCTGATCCTCCTCTCTAGGGATGGGGGTTCCTAGGTTTCTGCCATCATCAATTTCCATCCATATAAGATCACTGATTGTACAAATGACTGTCATAAAAATCTTAAACATGACTAGTTTAAACTGATCCTTGACACATCCTTGTTTTCTATAGAAATCTAATTAGTATATAGACCAGATAATTTCTGATATGTTTTCTTGAGGTCATAAAAGATTTAAATGTTAAGAGTAACAACATTAAATAATAAGTGTAAACTTCACTATGAAAGTAAAGTCTTCATGATTAACCCATCCAAAACTTATAAGAACTAAATAGCCTGAGAGGCTTCTATCTACTTAAATTATGCAAGCACAGTATAAAATTACAGAAACAATTCCAGCATGTGGCTTTTTGAAACAATTCTTCCTCACTCCCCTTTTTTTTTTAAATAATAATAATTTGGATTTCTCTCTTCTTTCTCAACTGCACACCAAGATATAGGATGGTTCAGGACTTTGCTAAGACTTCTGAAAAATGGATTAAATTTAAATATTTATCATTATGCATCAACAAGATTATCTGATATTAAGGTAATTGACAAATTAATGTATTTATCTGGATATTTTTAAAAGGTGATCACAAGTGTCTAGAATTCTAGACAAGTGCTCTTGATGCAAGAAGAGAAAAAAATGTAATAAAGACAAAATAGGGAATGAGTGCTGATATAGAAAGCTAATTTTTTAAATAACTGCTTCATCTCACAGGATTAACTAGATCAAAACTGTCAGCAAACAAAAAGCAAGCACTAACTCATATAATGGGTTGGTTATATACATTAAAAGGAACTCAGAGAACATTCAGAGACTATAGATCTATTTAAAAAAAACTTCAAAATGGGAGAGGACAAGACTGACAACAGGAAGAGAACATACAAAATCAAACGCTCATTCTGCAAAACTAGCTAAAATAGGTTATACTGATTGCAAAATAGGGGAAGAAAAAAGTTAGCTTAAAATTCAAAATGATGGATCACACAGCTGTTTAGCACCATTTCCTGTCCTGAGTTTTTGAAGGTGAAGTGTAGTAAATATGGTCAACATAAAAACTAAATAATCATGTGGAAGCTCTGTTCTAAATACTGGGAAAATGCAGCTAGGAAAGACTTACATTAATTGTTTTATTTTTATTGGAACAGATTATCTGAAGAGATTAATCTAATTTCTGATAAGCAGTTCTTTGTCAAGACATCAGTTAATGAAAAGAAATTACAATATTGAAACCCTCAGTTACTATGGGAATTTAGTCAATATCAGATAAAATTGTTTCAGGATTTTGACACTACCCAATAGAGGGGCCAGGATCAAATGCAAAACTGAAACATTTAAACAATGAAATAACACTGTAAAATACATGTCATATCTTTCATATATCCATGTCCTCACACTTAAACAGCTGCACACTTCCTTGAATACTAGCAGCTTTATGCACTTGCTGTTTTTAGCTTTGCAATGTCTGCCATTATTAATCTCTGACCATTATCTAACAATACTTGTGGGTACTGTACCACACCACTTTCAGAGGAGAGCATAAGGTAAGATAATACAAAGCATTTCTCATCTTCATTTTGCTGGAATAGTACATATCACCACCATCATTCACTGCAGACATTATTTTGAACCATCTTGGATTGCTTATGAAAGAACGAGAGGATTCATATTTTACTGGAACAGAAGGGACTATAAGGAGAGTTTGATCTGAAAAGACTTCAGGATCTGCCTCCTCCCATAGGTACTCCAGACCTATGGGGGAGGGGGCACAGAGGAATCACACACAAACACACACACAGATGCATGCATCTTCTGTTAATTCAACCCCAATGAAGGGGTGGGGAGGAAGGGAGGGAATACTTCCAGATCTTAAAGAGGCAAATTGTCAGATGCAAAAGGCTCATTTTTTATATCTTAGAGCTGGCATTCCTTGTCATCATAAGGAATGCCATGAGGAATGTTTATACTGAGGGAGAGGAAAAGAAGGAAAAGCCTTATTAATAAAATATCATTATTTTAGAAGAACCCTAGTCAAGTACCAAATCCAACAGTTCTACTGTACATAAATCAATTTGATAAGACAAGTCCATTTTAGGGAAGTATTTGGTACAAATGAAACATAGAAAAAAACTCCTGTTACAAAGACATTTTCAGCCTTCCATTTAGATACAATGCTTCCCAGAGTTACTGACCTAGATTTAAGGAAAGAAGTTGCTACGGCATACACCACACCGAAGTGCATGAGACTTAGGAGAAACTGAATCTTCTTTGACATTCAGGCTTGGGCACTGGCCATCTAGCTTCTTTTATGCATTGGCTGTACCATCAATGGCATCATTGCCCAATCACATGGTTCATTGTCCCACACAAAAAAAGTCCAGTTCCTAAGAAAATGAACAATTCCAGGCTTCTTAGTGTGGCAGACAGCCATTATCTCATGCTGAGAATACACGCAGTAAAGACATGGAGGAAGCACAAGAGTGGAGCAGTTCTAATCAATTGCAATCACCACCCACTGTGGCTTGTTAAAGCTAGGTTGGCAACAACTAGGAGGGGGTTATTTATTATTATCAAGTGCAGTGTCAGCCAGCTACTTTGCTGTTCTCTACGCATAAAGTGCATGGCCTGAGACCAGCAGGGGCATCCTCTTGGGTGACATATATATACTCAATACTTCCAAAGAGTCCTTTAGCCAGCCCATAAATGCCAGCAACAGCAGCACAGCAGACCTCACAAATTTAGCCTGTCGACATCAGTTGCAGTGAATATTTTGCACTTTATATCACTGTACATAATACACTAGACAAACCTGAAATATGTCATGCTACTCACTCTTTTCTCCCTCACTAGTACGCCTATCTCCTTTTCCTTCCTACAGTTACCACCTTCTACCATCTCTTTTTCCCATTCCCTGCTCCCTTTCTCTCCAGAAATCTCAAACTAACCCGTTAGAAAATGCAATCACCATGAAGTATGAAAAACAAATTAAACCAATCAACCATTTTTACTGACTGATATAGCCTCATCTTTCTCTCTCTTCATCATTGTCTATTTGTCACAATCATTTTTTTAGTTCAGTGGCCAGCAACATTTTTCAAGCTGCAGGACAGAACAATCCAACCCCAGTCCCATATGGGCCAGGTGAATTTGTTGATAGGGTGGCCGGCAGAAAGAAGACAGGGGAAAGCGGGGGGGGGGGAGGAGGAGGAGGAGGAGCGGGGGGGAAGGGGGGCGCACACAATTTCCCTGATTCTCTGCAGAAACCATGCAGCTGGGAGAAGCCACTGCTTCTCCTAGACCTGTGCTCCCAGGCTGCTGTGTGAGCAGAGCTTTTAGCTGGGAGGAGAGCTGCAATGGGACTGGGCAGCTGGGAGCTGCTCCTTCTCCCTGCCCCTGCCCTTCCTTCCACTCCCACCACCATCAAGCTCAGCTCTGGTACAACTCTGCTCTGGCTGGAAACTGTGCTTGCATCACAGCCTTGAGGAAGGGGCTGAGAGAGGCAGCAGAGGTACTGACACAGTCCCTGACCCCAGTGCAGGTCCCTTCCAGCTGGAAGCTGCAGTCGTGTTGCAGCCTGGGGGAGGGGATGAGGAGACAGAAGTGGTAGTGGCATGGACATAGACAGAAAGTACATGAACATAAAAAACCCCGACTGATCCACAGACTGGATGTGTGGGCTCCAGGAGCTGGATTTGGCTCATGGGTTGCTGAACCCTGCTTTAGTCCATTCTTTAAAAAATGCAAGAACTTTGGAAACAGACCATTTTTGTTAATATTCCAAGGACAAACCATAACTTAGTCTTACATAAATAATTAACAGTGTTTTTTTTTTTTTAAATATGCTCATATTGTGACAGTTGATCCCATCCCAAACAGTGACAGCAGTACTTTTTTATTTGACATTGATAGCATACTGGAGTCTATAGCTTATTCTTGATGGCTCAGAAAATACTTGCAAGGAATATGATCCTAATTTCTGGGTTTTTCACACAGAGATTACTTTGAGAAGAACGAGTATATCTGTCTCCCCACATCAGACGGAACTCAATGTATTGAGAATTCATACAAATTTATAAGTAGAATCTGACAAAATCCTCAGTATAGATTTTTTTTTCCTCAATTGATACAGATCCAGTTGCTCTACAGATATACCAGTAAGGAATGGTAAGAAAAATGCCATTATTATACAAAAAGTTGTTGTTGTTTTAGTTGTTTTAAGTTTAAAATAGACAATATATTGACTGTCTAATCCATGTCAACATGGACTAACAGAAGAAGCATTGTAATTTCTCTTCAGATTAATGTGTTTACATGTTAAAATGTGGGGGAGGGAAGACAGTGAGAAAAATGCATGCATTATTGCATTTGTTATGGGAAAGATAATAGAACAAGATGGTGCCAAAAGCAAGACAAAAATTCATTTCCTCATGACCATTTTAGAGCACTCTTTATCAAAGACACGAGAGTGAAAAGAACTCACTGTTTTTTATCCTGCAGTCACTTCACTTAGAAAACCCCTACAACATGTCAGCCAATGCAACCCCCCACCAAAAAAAACCAAACAAATCAATCAACTGCTTTAAAGATGAAATATTTATATCACAAACAGAAATGAGAGACACATCTGAAAACATATCATTTTAGAAAATGGTAGAGCATTATTAAATAGTAACTTAAATACTGGCACTCTAATCATTTCCCCTGCCAAGCTATGCATGGGGCTGGGATCAGAGGCTGTCACTGACTCAAGTCAATGGGCCATCCCATTATATGGATAAATCGAATGTCCCTGCACAATACCACATGAGATGGCGGCAATTGCACTCTTAAGTTAACCCTCAGTGGGATCAGGCACAGACATTCGATAAAGCACTCTAACAGAAAGTGCTTTAAATTAGTACACATCCATGCAGAATTAGCTTAAGAGTGGGATCCACCATTTTTTAAGTGCTTTATGTGCCACAAACATCCGGTCTGTTACAGCTGTGAACCTAGCATGCATTAAGTGGAACATCCATGCTTTGCCCAAGCGATTACACTCAAAAGTCAGTTTCCAAATCATTATACCAGAGCTCAGAGCACTTTGAGGTTAATTTGTAAATTATTAAACCACAAAATTAACAATTATACTCCTAAACTATTATTATTTGTGATGCTAATTGAGGTACACAGAATATTTGCTTGTGAGACTTTTACTCCTATATGTCAATCAATGCAAAGAAGTTTCCTAGATAACATGCTTCTTTATAAAAGGTGGGGTTCCTACTTTATTTTTGTCTTTGGATCTGTATTCATGCTCAGGCTTCAATTTTAAATGTTGAATGAGTAAATTACATTTTTTAACAGATGGACTATGTCAGTTTGGGAAGAAATTGTACTCATTAGAAAGAAGTTATACTGACTTGGAAATTCACAGAAAAATGAATAAAGCGCCAGCCTGCTCTAGGGATAAAAGAAAAAAGAGAAAAGAATAGTATGTGGCCCCTTGAAACTAATACAAGGTAAAGTAAAAACAAGGATTGCCAAATTCTGCCAGCATATCTCACTTGAAATCACTCTGAAGTCAGTGTGCAACTGACTATAGAAGCCAAAGTGTTAATTTCAGTCAATTTAATATTAAACAAAAGGCATAGACCACTGAGTTATATTACATCTCTGACAGATGCACAAATTAAATTTCCACATTTGTAAAAAAAAACCCCCAGCACACTGAAGAGTCCTCACTTCAGAACTTTCTCTCTCCCACAGTCATTCTGATAAAGCCTAAATGTGTGGATCCAAGTGTATAATGCAAAAATTACTTTATTTAAATCAGGGCAAAACTATAGAACTTGAATTTTGATGGCTCCCCCTCCTTCAAATTAGCTCTTTATTTTAATTAGTAAAACAATGTCTTCTTTAATATTACTACATACATAACAACAACTGGGATAGATGTATCTAAGATGTTAAAATGAATAAACTTTGCCACTTTGAAAACAACTTTGTCTTAAAAACTTAGAAAAATCCATGACCTGCAGCTCTCTCAAAACTATATCTGCTTTATACTATAATGCAAGTAATTCATACATACAAGCTCCCCAGAACACCTAGAAGCTTCCTTTTTATATTATTTCAGAAATTCCTGTTTTTATTCCTTAATATTCACTTTCATGTTCATAAATTTATTTCATTTGATAGATGTTGCTTAAACATACTGTTTTATGTCAAGTAGAACTCTTTCTCTACTTTTTTAGTGGACTTCTTACACACACACACACACACACTGGGGGTAGGGGTGTGGCCATCTATAACACTTCTTGAATAATTGTTAATGAAACAAGACAGTCATTAAAAAACAATACAAACCAATTCCTCCTAATAAAGCCTCTTAAGAGTGGCTTTACTTGAAGTTATTTATTTCTCTCTCCATCTGTTTCACTAATAACTGGCAGAAAATGTCAAATTCAGAAAGGGGGGGGAGTGGGGGAAGAAAGGTATACATTAAATAGGTGCACATAAAAAAGTTTAAAGTCCTGTATTTGGCAGTGTTCCAGGACCTCCATTTAAATTAAATAAAACAGAGCAAGTTATAAAAGTTCTTTTCTTTATTCTAATACCTTGTGGCTAGCAGAAGTTACATTTCTCATTCACCATGACCACAATTCTTAGAATCCAACTATACAATAATGCTGCATGAGGCACTCTGAAGCTCTGTGGCACCACACTGAAATTTAAGCTTGTAATTTAATGTCAGTGATTCAGGAAAATAAGTTAACATGAAGTGGCTGCCCCAATGTGTAAGGTAAGTATGCTCATCAGCCATGCTTTATAGTTCTTTGGGTGGATTGGTCCCAGAGCCACAATTTACTTTCCAGGTTTATATGGACCCTATTCAGATACTGAATAAAATGAGAAAAAATAGCTGTATGAAATCTCTAGAGTGAGATACTTGTCAAATCAACTTTTTGCATCACTTCTTCACAGTACAGTCGGTGCAGTTTCTTTAGTGCTTTAAATTCAGCAGTACTCAACTTCCAGTCTGCAGGGCCATATCACCTGGCCTGTCAGGTTCCCCAAAGCCCTAGCAATTTGGTGGCAGAGGAGTGGTGGTAAGATTAATTACCATGGCAATTCACATTTCCAGAGCTGTGGCAATTAACACACTGTAGCCAGATCTAGCATGCAAAGTCATGTCTGTGAACTGACCCCATGCTGGATCTCATGCCACTTGTCTGGACCACAAGGCCAGAAGGTGGAGTACCACTGCTTTAACCACATTTTTTCAGAATCTGCAGTGTAGGACAAGAGTATTCTAGAATTTGTCCAACCAAACTTACCTTTGAAGAAGCAGTCTTCATTGTGAACGATGGTAATCTTTTTCTTTTTCAGGCAAGCAGCCCTGTGAACTTCACAATGGTTTTCATAGAATTCTCCATCAGAACCACATACAGGTTTGTAGTGAGGCTTGCAATGTTCCATGCACAGGCATTCAGCTTGGCCAGTTTCTCCATTGACAACACAGTGTCTACCCAGACCACAGTATTTATTTTCACAAGATCCAAGAGGTCCATCCTGACCCATGTAACCTGAGGGGGGGGAAATTAAATGAAGTAAAATTATATAACGTCTGAATACCAGGACACTATATAATACCCATCCTGAAGACCTTAAAGATGAAGTAGGAGCTCTAAGAGACTCATATAAATTTCTATAGTATAATTTACATTAGCTTTATTTTATTTCAGATCATCTTGAGTTGCAAAGTCATTTTTTGCTGTATCCTTTAACGCTGTATGCACATTTGGAAGGAGGATTCAAAAAGTCTGTTATAAAAGTAATATTCTACTGCAGAAAAAGCAAACAAGACCTTCTTTCACCTCTTCTCCCCAGACTTCCTTAAAAATACCCCAAGAGTTTAGGAAATGCAATCACTAAAAGTCAAGGCAGTCAGTATACATGACACTGAAGTATAAAATGATGATATTGTAGAAACTAATCTGCAGTTCTTATTAAGTAGATCAAAACTAGAAGATGTTTCCAATTTTAAATTCTAGTGCAATCTTTTCTATTTTATCAAGGAACCTTGGCCAGAAAGGATTTTTGCTGGTTCCCAAAACAATTATTTGTAGTCTACAATTAGTTTGCAGAATGTCTCTTTCACACACTTTTAAGTCAACTCTTACTCTTATGTTTACGAACCTGTTTTTTCATTTTCTCAGTTTGAGCCACAGTAAAGAATTTTAATAACTGTTACTGATACTATCTATCTAAATCGGTAGTTCTCAACCTTGTTAGACTCAAAGTCCTCCTCAGAAAATGCTCTTAGATCTCACTTGTTTTTTGACTATGGAAAAATAATAGAGCAATTCCTCTCTTACAATGAACTCAGGAAAACCACAACAGATCAGAATATTTCTGACACTGTGAATTCCTACTTGCAATTTCTAGGTTTTAAGTGTGTAACACCTACTTATGATTCAGAAGATAAAGTGCTATATTGTACAGCACCCCATGGCACTATTAAAGGCATCCTCTGGCACCCTGATTGAGATTCAGGGATTTAAATACTTGTATCAATTAGATAGCTAGAAAGGTCACTCTTCTTTAATGTCACTACAAAAAGGAAAGAAAAGGTCAATACTTTTCCCTACACAGAAAACAAGGTTCTATATACAGGCTATTTTTTTTCAATAAATTAATATTTAATGTTGATTGAATAGTCTCATTATTACAACTCTACTGGAACTAAATGGTTAAGTTCACCTTAACTTTCCAAAACAAAACTGGAGAAATCAATCTGTATCTACAAAAGGAAAAACTGTGACTAACTTTATGAAATGTCTCAGCTAATCAGTGAAGTAGCAAACACTGAACACAGAAAATATTTACAGTATAACATCAGATTTGAATTGTAAACTTTGGGAATACCAATTAAACTAGTTGCACTAGTAAATTAATTATTTTCTAGGAATTAATTACCTGTTTTACATCACATCCAATATGCACAGATTCTAAGCAACTTCAGTACAATTAAACAAAATAATTAATATGCAAGATCCAAAAGGATACTTGTGTAATGTAAAATGAATGGTGAGAACATGTCCTTCCTGACAGTAATTATCCATGACTAATGTAGAACATAGTTCAGCTGAGATTAAATCAATTTAATCTGATTATCATGCTTATGTATACATTCAGTTGTCATTATATACTAAATGAATTTCTAGAAGAGCAGCATCCAGTACCATTTCATAATTTACTCTTTGTAAAAGATGTATTTCCACACTAAATCATTCCAAGTCTTGCAAGCTGTTTTTTTGTAAAAGAATATTGCATATTAATAGACTGGCTTATTATATAAATATGTACAAAATCCCAAAACAAATATCAGAAGCCAAGAGGAGTTGCTCTTTCACCTACAAAATGAAACCAAAATTGCCATCCACATTTATTGCATCTTTTAGTACCTCAATAATGTAAACTGTTCAACAAAACTGTTGAATAAAGTGGGGGGAGGGACCCAACAACTGTGTCTGACGGCTTGTACGTACCATAGGGGTTTAATTCAGTTAGTTCTCCATAAATTGAAAGGATGTTTTTTTTAAAAAAACACTTCAATTTAGAGAGAATTAAACTGAACTAAACCCCCATAATGGAGGGGGCGGGGGCTGTCAGTCGTCCGAGCAGTTCTTGAGCTGCACAGGGCCCCCCCAGGCAGCACCTGACTGCTAGCACCTGGCCTGGGCAGTCCTGGGGGGCTCCACAGCCACAGAGGGAAGCACCAGCTCCCCTGCAGCTACAGAGGGAAGCACCAGGTTCCTGCACAGCTCAGGCAGGCATGCAGACTCCAGGGTGGGGAGAAAAGAAAAAAAAAAGAAGATCAGGATCACCACTTGTTTTTTTCCCTTCAATGGAGCCTGACTATGTAGGCTGCTGCCGGATCCCACAGCCCCTGACCTGTGCAGGGCCCAGAAAGCCCCAAGCACATTGGCTTCCAGTGCCCTATGCACTATTGCACTTTGTAAGGTAGCAAGCTAAAACACCTCGGAGGTGTTTTATCCTGCTATGTACTGAAGTCATTTAAAGAGGAATACATCACCAGACCTGTGAACAGCAGTGCCATTAAAGCAGTGCAAAAGGGCATTTAAGCTGCTTTAAAGACCAATTTTGTGGTGTGTACAAAGGCCCTATTAGAACAGGCCTATAACATTTTCTAGTATTATTCTCTTGGGTTCTTTCCTCTCCCCATAACAAATGCATTGTCTGGCCTGTTTTCTCTCTTCCCTCCTTTGTGACTCTCTTGGCCCCTTTCCACAGTCAAGCTAAACTCTGCTTCCAGCCAATGCTCCCATATTGGGAAAAAAAAAAAGCGGGGGGCGGAGTGGGGGGAAAAGAGGGAAACGCAGAAAGTACCATAATTAATGTTGCTTTCAGTAGCATTAAATGAAAAACCTACTGCAAAAAGTGTGTAAACATAAGAATTATTTTTAAATGCACATTCCATTTCTGTGTAAGTATCTGCTTATCTCATTTTTAAAAAATATTCTTTATCATTTCTTATAACTCTCCTATTAGGCCCTAGAAGAGTAACTCATTGAATGAGCTTTAAAGCCTACCACCATTTTGAAGTTTGGGGACACTCAATACATGTGAAGCCAAGGCTGTTGGAGTGTGCTAATTAGTTAAATCTGCTCTGATGTGTTCTAATTAGAATAGGTCAGAGCAGGCATCAGACACATGTATAGGTGCCCATTGTGATTAACTCAGATCCTTTTCATTATTATTATCCTTACAGTTTTGAGAGCAAAAGTTAAAGATCACATTCAAATGCTTTTAATGTGCAACATACCTGATGTATTTGTTCATTCAACTCATGGCCAGCATACATGAAAATAACAGACTGGTAAGACTGGTTTTAATAAGTAACATTTTCAAAAGCACCCAATTTGTTTAGAAAGCTTGATCTCATTGGATTTACACTCCTACATCCCTAGGTGCTTCTGAAAATACTTTACTCAACGTACCAACAAGCTAGTACTAAGTATTAGACATTAAATGATAAAAGTTCATGTAAATCCAACTTCCTTGTATTATTAACAACCTCAAAGTAGAATCATTCAACATCTGAGAGTACTTTATGGCACAGGTCATGTACACACATTACAAAATTATGGGACTCCCATGAAGTGATAGAATTGTTGTAGTTTGAGGCCAAAGTCTATAAATCATTATTATTTCTGCTTTCTGAATTGGGAGATAAAGATCAGAGACTGACAACTGTTCTGAATTATTATAGTATGTGTAGAGACTTAACAATGTATACTGCTGTGCAAGTGGAGACTGTTTTGAGACTTCACATGGGATTTCATTTTAGTACTGTAATTGAATCTGGTTCCTGAATGCAAAATGCCAACTAAACAGTTATATTAGGGTGTAGGGAAGTGATTTACATAATGTGTATCAATATCTACTATATATGCTTAGGTGAGAGGAGTAATAGTTCTACATGTCAATAAATAAACGGGCTTTCTGTCCTAATGAAACTTATATTTGTTTGCTGTGAAAGACCTTTTTAATCAATTTCTGACTGATTTATAACATTAACCATAAATATTCTGATAACATATGTGTATTTATATAGATCATTACCCATATAATCCTGGTCACTTTCAAAATTTCCATTGACATTGATAAGGACAGAATTGCATTTGTCACCCTCAGCTTGTACCTAAAATTCACTTACTCCTCAGTGACCCCAGCATATTCAGAGACTACAGCAAACTGTTTTGAATATCTGAACTGAGGACACATTTTCTAGTATATTCCATGATTACACTATGAATATACAGTTTTTCAAGCTTATGCACTGTGAAATAGTTTCTTTTTAAAAGATGGTTGCAGATTTATTCCTAAAATGAAATTTTCTGACTTCTTTATCAAAGGCATACATAAGGCCAAAGAAAAATGTCACCTGCACTTTTAAAATAAAGGTAATATGATGTTTATAGACCTAACTCTATAAATTAAAATGGCTGAAAATGTAAACAAAATATAAATAAATACAGTTAAATTAAAATAAGGGGATAGAAACAAGAGAAAGCATATTATTTAAAAAGAAATCTGTTGCAAAAAATAAAAATAAAATTAAGATTTGCAACAATACCAATACAGCTTACGGTAGCATATAGCAAGAAAAAACCTTGAACCTGTATCACAGAAAATAAATTCCTTGCCATGATCTTCCCTGTGTGCTGGATAAAATCCTAACATTAGCAAGATGCAAGGCATACACAATCTTTTTAGAAAGATCCCTTTGTCCTGAGATAAGCAAGATACTAGTAGCATGACTAAAGCCAAGAGAAAAAAAAGTACTACTTTTAAGCATTGTTAGCCAAGTTCTCCCCCTGAACATATCTCATACTATTTGTTTCATTCAGTGAGAAACATATGCAACAAAAGCAAAAGAATGTACTATGAAAACAAATAATTGAATGCAAGAGATCCCAGCTTTTTTAATCCTCTTCAATAAGGGGCAATTACAGCATTAGATAACAGTACTGGTATCTTGATGCTAAAGACATCAACACACAGATGATTCGACCAAATCTGATGGTAGAAAGTTGTGAGGATATATCAGTAGCTCCTCCTCTATCTACTTAGCCATATAGCACCTAAGTATGTGCCCACCATCCACCCAGACACGTTCTAATTAGAATGCGCCAAGGCAGACTCAATTAAATAAATCTGGTGGAGCATGCTAACTAGCACGCTCCAGCAGGCTTGGCATCATGTGCATTGAGTAGGGGTGTGCAAAGTGGGCCATATTCAATTTGGATTTGGTTTGATTCAGGGGACAGTGATTCGATTCATTGATTTGTGTTGCTGTCTCAGTTAGATTTGACTGAATCTGAATCTGAAGATTCCCTGAATTGGCATCAAATCAGCAATTTGGCCATAGACACAGCTTTAATGTTTTTTCTACATGCCTCAAGGTACCAGGCATGGCTCATGAACGCTGAGATGGTGGGATGGAACATCCCACAGAAGTGTGGCAGGGGGGGCCCTCGCATGCTCAGTGGCAGACCCAGAAGTGGACTAGAAGTGCTTCTGGTCTACTTCCTGGTCCACCACCGAGCATACTAGGGACCTCATTGCGTTCCTGTGGGATGCTCCATCTGCCTCACCATCACAGCATTCATGAGCTGCCTGGTATCTCGAGGTATATAGAAAAAACATATAAAGCTATGTCTATGACTCCAAATCAATTTATAGGGTTCCAATTTGATTTGGACAGATTAAAGGGTCTCCTGATTCAATTCAGATTCAGAGATTTGGTTGCCAAATTGGGCCAAATCTCTGCTGAATTGAATCAGCAACCAAAGCTTCACACAGCCCTCGCATTCAGCATCCCTGCACTTCAAAATGGTGGTGGGAGCACTAACTAAAGCTTATTTGATGAGTTTTAGTTAAAGTGCCGCCACCACCATTTTGAAGCACAGGACACTGAATACATAAGATGCTTCAGGCACTTTAATTAGGAGCCATTCTACTTAAAGCATGCCACACCCCACCCCAGACCACGTGTAAGGATGCCCTATAGCTTATATTTTTAGCCTAGTCACATAATAAGACTCAAAGTAGCATGGAGGAAAAGTACCTATGCAAAGATTTTGTCAGTGACTTCTTCCAAATAAAAATATTATCCCACCCAGCTTTATAAACTGAATTAAACTGGTCTAACACAAGGAAAGCAGGTAGTATCAGAAGTAAAAGTTCAGTATTCATTTAGTTAATTGTGCTTAGATAGAATCATGGAGAAGTTCTAAGCCAATACAATTTGAAAGGAGTATCTGCAGGACTTGAGCATAAATCAGCTTATGGGGGGTGGGGGGGAGGGGAAAGATATAGACCCCGAGGATGAATTTGATTCAGTAGACACCATCTGCACTCCAAGGTTTACCAAATCTTTTATTTATTTACCTTTAATCCTCAAATCTGGGCTGCCTTACATAGCTGAAAGCATGGGTAAAAGCCCAGGTCTCACATTATGGAGACTCTGACTCACCATGTTTACAGAAAGGGTAGATGTACTGAAATATGGATAGCAGATTTTAGGATTGTATAGACATCAAATGCAATCCCATAATTCCATAGATTTTTCTGTTCTAGTCCTAGTTACTGACTTTCCCTTGGCTTCTATGCACCAGAAAGTAATTGCATTTATGCTGTACTTATACTTTATTCCATACAGCTGCATGTTTGGTTATTTGATAGTTATGCATGTGAGTGCTAGGGGAGAAAAAGGAAGATTCTAGAAGTTGTATCGAAAATTGGTAATAAAGTAACCTAATGAAAGCAATAGCAAATAACCAATCTGAGGCACCACAGTTCTTCAAGAATATTTCTTGCTGCACATTTCCTATCACATCTCTGAGTAGGGAAAGCAGACAGAGATGTTAGCAGCTCATATTCAAACTTTGGGCCTCCTTACATTTGGGATTCAGCCTACATGACCAAATATCCACTCAGTTACCCTGGCAGCAGCATCCATACATGGCACTACAGTTACCTAGTTTTAAGCCTAGGTTTCTAAGGGTCCAGCCTACTGCTTTCCAAGCTGCTGAGCTACATTCCTCGCCACATGCATGCAACATTTTTTGGTGAAATTATTAGCTAAATCAGACAAAAAAAACCCCCAATTACCCATAATGTTAATTTTCCTTTTATTGGTGCCAATTCGATATGGAGCAACGTGGCAACGCACCTCTAGTATTTGCAGCAAGGCACGAGTAGAGAAAGTTGATTAATCAACAATTTCTGACCCTCAGAAGGTAGTGACGGGTCCTGGAGTGGAGTAACTTTTGCTGAATAATGTTACAGCAGAACTGAGACATACTGTTGCACACAGCTACTGCTATAGATTCTCAGGAACACTGGCACAAGATACCTAGTATAGAGCAGTAGAACTCAAGAGACAAAGTAGCAGAACCACTGCATGAAAAAGCAAGCCTTCACGGATTGGTGTGATAGTCAGTCTTCACCCTCCAAGCACCAGGAGATGATGATGAGGGGGCATATCATCCCCAAAGCATGTACTTCTGCTCCAATAGTAAAACTGGACACAGCTGACAGCTATAATTCAATAATCCCTGAGAATGCATGAGTGCTAAAAGAATAGAACACATAGCTTTATGTATCAATCATTAGCAAAAACATATGAGAAGTGCATCTGGGCCACCTTGCATGAATATGAGATATTTAATGTGATTGCAGGAATAAACTATGTGGGGCATGTGTTTCTGTGTGGGGTGGATGGCACTGGATTTTTTATTTGGTCCATGACACACTGTTTCTGCCAATCCCTCTTTTCCATCTCCTGTTGTTGTCACTGTGAAGTTTCAAAGTACTGAGATCCCTGCAGCAGACTCTTCCTCCATTTGGAGGGGTCCTGGCTGATAATCTCCCATGACTACACATCGATTTTGAATTTTTTTTTAAGCTGGCCTCGAGGATGTCCCTGAAGTGCTTTCTCTGCCCTTCTCTTCAGTATGTGTCTTGGTTGAGCTGGGAAAATAAAACTTGCTTCGAGAGTCTGGAGCTAGACATCCAGATGACATGGACAGCCCAATAAAGTTGATGCCAGATGATCGCTGCTTCAATATTCATGGTGTTTGCTTGTAGGCAGATGCTAATGTTGGCACATCTCTCTTCCCATTGGATTCAGAGGATATTTCACAAGCAGCATTGATGGTACTTCAACAACTTTAGACGTCTCCTGTAGTTTGGCCACGACTCAGTTCCATACAGCAAGGTGTGGATCATAGGCATGTGTAAATGACACAGGGGTGTTTTTAAAAAACACAGCTTCAGTTTAGGGCCCTTTAAACTCCAGTGTCATGCACATACCCACTTATCTGCCTCCCCACTAGCAGAGAGACGAGGGTGAGCAGCCGATTAGTGGAGCAGTCCCTGGGCTGTAGGGGGGGGTTGGTGCTTCCCTCCACAACAGTGGCAGCCTCCCACCAGGTGGCAGCCACCCAAGGCACCCAGCTCAGACAGTCCTGGGGACCATCACAGCCACAGGGGGAAGCACTGGGCCCCTGCGCAATTTGGGCAGGCAGGCTTCAGGGGAACAAAAAAGATCACTGCTTATTTTTTTCCCTTGGGTGGAGTCTGCCTTCCTGGGCTGCTGTCAGGCTGTCTGCATGGCCTTCCTGCAAAGCCCCTGACCTACAGAGAGCCCAGTACTTCACTCTGCAGTTGTAGGGCAGCAAGCTAAAGCTCCTCAGAGAAGCTTTAGTTTGCTGCATCCCAAGTCATTTAAGGTGCATTACGCCACCAAATTTGCTACAGTCGCTGGAATTACTGTGCAATACACTGCTGATGTGTGCAAACACTAAAACCATTAAAATGGTGCAAAAGCATTAACCGGCTTTAAAGCGTTGTGCACACATGCCCCTTGTTTTGTCTACACGTAGCGCATGACTGCTTGATAAACCATGAGCTTGGTTTTGGATCTGATATCATGATGTTTGAATACCCATTTCTTCAGGCATCCAAAGGCCGCACTTGCATATTTGAGGTGATGTTGAATTTCTTTGTTGATGTCAGCCTTCTGAGGTACAGGAAATATTCAGTGTTCTCCAGAGTCTCACCATAGATCTAGATACCTGGACCAAGTGACTGTTCATTAGAAGCTCATTGGGGGAGGACCTTAGTCTTCCAAATGATATGTATCGGTCCCATTTTCTTGAAAGCCTCAGTAAAGATGTTGACGATTGTCTGAAGGTGTGCTTCTAAGTGAGAGCACACTACATCATCAGTGTACTAGGGCTCAATGAATGTGGTTGGGGTGGTCTTGGTTTTGGCTCAGAGTTGGGTACGGTTAAATAGCTTACCATCCATTTGGTAGTTTAACTTTACTCTGGCTGCAAGCTTATTGGAGTCAGATATAACATCGTGGCAATGAATATTGAGAAGGGTGTTGGAGCAATGACATAGTCTTGCTTAACTCTCATTTTAACCACAAAGTGTTCCATTACTGAAAACCACTGCTTGCATACCACCCTGGAGCAGGCAGAGAATGGTGACAGATTTCAGTGGGCATCCATACTTCAGAATATTTCACAGATAACCAGCCCACCTGCCCACTCAATCCATGTCCCTGACAGTAGGTGTGGGGTGGATGTGCCAAGATGCCTGGGCAATAGGGCTGGGTGTAGCAGCAATACTGGAAGCAGCAGCTAGAAGTCGCTGCACACAGAGTCCAGCTGCTGCACCACCACAGACCTGGAAACTATCTGGGGGTGGTGATACTGGGTGCACACACCATGGCCAAGGCTTCTCCCCATGCCTGGACCAGGCAGGGCCAAAGGACCAGCAATAGGCCACATAAAATCACTTGGCAGGCAAATCCAACCTGTGGGTCATATTTTGTCCACCCCTGCATTAAGTAATAATGATATGTATACCTTCTGACACATTCCAAAAAAACATTGTATCTATTTACACAGAAAAAAAAAAAAGAAAGAAAGAAAAAGAAAGGAGAAAGGATACTAGAATATACTCGAAATTAGTTCCCATCTTAACCAGATGTTACAGGACATTTAGCAACATTTCAGGACATACAAGAACACTACAATTTCAGTTCATAAGGTAAGTTAAAACTAGTCTCATCTGGAATACATTTAATAATTCAAAAATAAGTTCTGTTTAAGTTTAGTATGTGGGTAACAATCACAGGGTAAATGCCAAGGAACTGAACCCATTACTCATGTTCTAAGATAGAAGATAGTTTAAAGAGGAGATCCGGGGGAGCTCAAAGTGGTACAATCATAATTAAAACTCCCTTCAAACAGAGAACCAAGCAGGAAGCACATGAGGAAGGGGATAGGTGAAGTGAGGGTCGGGGGAGGTGGGTGTGTGAATATCTGCCCACCAATGCTGCTTTCCACCACAGGGGAAAGTCTCAGGATGCTTGTGCCCTACTCTAGCCAGAGGCTGTGGGGAGCTGTACAGGCAACAGTAGCAGTTGGTGGGTCCCTGGTCCCTGCATTGTGTTTCCCTAGTAGCCCAGGGCCTCCAGCAGTGGAGAACAGCTATGCCAAGTGCTGGACTGGGCCGGAGTGGATGAGGGATGGCAAAAATCAGTAGGTGGTCCCTAACTTGCACCACCTACCCATGGCCAGTGAGACTGGTCAAACAGGACACACTGGAAGGGGTGGGGAATCCACCACTGCCACTATCCCTGGATAAGCCCGGCACCCCTTGCAGCTACTCCCTGCATCCCTGGAGTAGGGCAGAAAAGGCTCTGGGGCTTACCCGACCCTGGATAAGCAGCAGGCACATGTTTCCTTCCTACACCCTGAGGTAACTCCAGCAGGAGAGGAGGGAGGAGGGAAATGGAGGGGAGTGGAGGTGCCACTTTGTCCTAGAGGGGAAAGGCTGGCCAGAGTGGGGTGATGGGGTGGAGGGATGAGGGAGTCATATCTGCTTCAAGGACTCAAAGTCCCTGGAGATGTTGACAAAGTGTGATCTGCCCATGAGAGGAAGGGGTTCATAGCTGCAGCCACACCCCAATGCTCAAAGCCTCCTTTTTAAAACCTGTATCTGACCATGGGCAGTTTGTACTAGTCTTGCAAGTACCAAGTGAAATGTAAAATACAGCACAGTTCAATATTTCCTATTGCTTTATCATCAGATGTCTAGGCATCAATCCATAATTTGGAAAAAAAAAAATCTACTTTGTATCCAACACTTGAAACTGGTCCCAAAAGGAAAAATCTCCTTTCTTGTTCTATTCCTACCCCAATCAAAGCAGCCCTCCAAAAGCTACTAAGAAAAGACGGATTACTAGAAGTCATGACACCAAATCATGGCAGACGTTGGGAGAGGAAAACAACACTATTTAGGATCAACAAGTGCCACTGCTGCAGCCCCAGGAGACTTGCAAGACCAAGGTAAGGCTTCTGGGAACAGCCCAAATGCTGGCTGAAGCCTCCCCTACTCCACCAAGGGAATTTGCCACATACCAGAATGCACATTCAGGGACATTCCCTAGGGAAAAGTAGCAGCAGCAGTGGCACAACTGTGCAACACTGCTATTTGTTCCCAGGGAGAAACAAGTGTGTGCGCTTGTCTGCATGTGCCCATCCAGTCCACATCTTTCTCAGCACTCTCCCCACTGCAATGGCTAGGAATGTTTTTATACATAAATAAATAAAAATGTTGACACGTGCATCTGTGTGTGCGCATATATATATGCACATACATTTCCCCCTAAAATGATTAAATGATAGGAAGTATTTAACTCTGCTACATTTACATTTCATGTACTTGCAACTGGCATACATCTTAAAAAAAATTATAGCCCATTTTCCAGCTATTAAATCTTCTGTTTAATCACTACACCTTTACAACTATGAAGTTCATGACAAATACAGAGGGGGGAAAGAATAATCTCTAATCTTCGATCTACAGAGGACATTCATCTATTGAAACGACACTGTGTTACTTGGGTTCATTGGCAATTAAAAACTACCACTTTAGGGGAAAAAAAAAGAAATATTTAGCTAATTTAAAGAAAATAAACACTTATACCTCCTTTTTCTGGCAAAGTGCATTTTTTATTCTATGGATGGTACTTAATAAAAAGCTTCTTAAAATGAAATAGATTTTAAAAAGAAGAATGAAAAATGTTTCTTTCCCAAGCATCAGCTCATTTAACATTCCAAAAGCTCTTGTTCTTTATTCTGGTTTTGTTCCATTATTTCTGAATATATTCTAAACATGCATCTAGCCTGGTATTCTGAGGATTTTACAGTTCTGTATATTTTTCTCAGTTTCAAATATGTATTTTTTGAGTTTATTACGCTCCATTAAAAGCATGAACATTACTGGAGTTTTATGTATTATATGAATATATGTAGTTTTTTGGAATTTTGTCTTGACTTGACTTTATGTGCATTCATGCTCTAGATAAAAGCAGAAAATCTGGAATTCCACATTCCCCCAGAAAATTATACTCTTTCTCCTTTGCCCTCAGTCTTTCTACACATTTTTCTGTAACAAGTTATGAGTTTGTTTAACTGCAGCAAGACTCCAAGAAGTGCTGACCCCAAGAATTAGGACTAGAAAGTTTATTTCAGAAGGAGAATTTGAGTAGGCTGAATGGTAGAAAAGTTAGTATCCAAACACTGAAGGCTTTAGTAATCAAGATTCATTTGGCAACTTAAGCAGGGGTTGTAAGGTTTTGTTTATATTGTTGGGGAAAAGAAAGCAACTAGCTTTTGTCATATCCTGGGCATGGAGAATGATGACAAATCAGAGATGATCCCAAAGGTATGAGCTTTTGTGACAAGGAGAATGCTGAGATGGCCAGCAGTAATGGAAATACAAAAAGTAAAGGGGAATCTGGGTCAGAAGTTGGTGAACAGGTCAGATAAATGGTACCAGAGTGACCCACCTGATTAATTTAGACATGTCATTTCCAAGGACAGATCTAACTAACATCTCTCCCAACTACATAGAAACACAGATACATAGGATTTTGCTTTTTGTGACTGTCAGAAGTTAACTAGCACAATAGGAGGGAATGGATCCACTGTGCTTGTGGCAGTCTCCAACACAAGGCCTGTAAGAGGACCTAGGATGTAGCAAGGAAGCAGAAAATAGATACTTGAAGCCTAACAGGACAGCAGTGGAGAACTCTTGGAGAGATGTCATAAGAAACAAATGCAGACAGAAAATGGAGCATAGGTGCTGGTAGAATAGACAGACGTTGGAGAGGCAGGAAATGCTCCTGTGTAAGGTTTGTTCAGAGGTCCCTAGGGAAAGAACTAGCTCATAGTCTGGCCACGTCAAATCTAAGAACAAAAGGGTTAGTGATAGAAGATGGTTCCTAAACGAAGGATCCATAAAGGGTATAGGACTCAGGGGTCTAAGTGCTCAGGAATGAGACTTCCTCAGAAGACAACTCATAGAAGCTTTAAAGTGAGGGCAATAGTTGAGATGACAATTTGTGACTTAAAGCTTGTCTAACCTCTCTTCCAACTGTACAGTTGATCCAATAAAAAGATACTACCAAAAATGCTTGCCTACTAAAACTCAGCCACTAATCATGAGGTGGAGAATTAAGAATGAAAAAGGAAAAGTGAACAAAGATATAAAGATCAAACAGACATTCTCCAATAAATAGCACAAGGTGCATGCATTCCTGCAGTTTGAAAGATTTTTAAGTTTGCTCCCGATAGGCTCCACATGCCACTGGTTATTTACAATACTGAAATTCCTGGAAACAAAACAACTGTTGATTTTTAAAAAGTCATTGTAGCTGATATTGCTACCACTCCATTTCATTCCCTGCTCCCTTCTTGCCAGCACTTTGCAGTGCCCAAAGCGTGTCACCTTGTGTTAGCTTCCTTGACTTAACATAATAAAACATATATTACTCCCTTTGCTTGAAGCACAAAAGGCAGGCCTACCAAGAAACCATCCTTCTCTCACACCCAAAGATAAGAACTGTCTTCTCCCCATCACCTTTGTGCACCTCTCTTCCTTCTCCATTGCAGGCTGATACCCTAACTACCATAATAAAGCTCCATCATGGGGCATCCTCCATTCATTTACCCCACTGGCTCTTCACTGGTAAACTCATCTGTAAATTGTTCCTTTTTTATTTGAAACAGATCAAACAGATCTAGAATAAAAGCAATGTTGAGCTCATATGTAAATGTACATTAATGTCCTTCACGCAGTTTCAAGTCAGTAATTCATTAAATTTAATTGACTTCTTGGCTGTACCTAACATTTACTGTGTTGTTGTTCTTCATATATTTTGCTATGCCTTTCAAAAACATTTATTAGTCAGTTCTGTCAAACCAGGCGTCCAGAAACGGCTTGTCTAAAGCAAACTCTGGAGCAAACACTCATCTCACCACAAACACCTGGACTAATATTCAAAAGGTTGATTCATTTTCAATAGTAGCACAGCAGGTGACCCTCCATTCTGCCAACTCTGCTTTGCCCAATGTCACCAAGTAACAGCAGGAAAGGCACATCGCAATCATTATAGTTTTGAAAAGGTCAGAGTACAAAAGACATTTGCAGATTTTAACATTCATTTGAAATATAGCTTGCCAGAAATCCGAGTGCCTGGATTAGTGCTATCTGACAGACAACGCTACCCCTGCAGGGCATTCAACAGAAATGTAGAGTTGGTTTTAAAAACAATACTCTATGCCAGAGATGCTCAAACCCCTGCTCCCAGACGAAATCCGTGGATCAGAAAATTTGGTGGTGGGGAACAGTGGCAGTTAAAACAGCCATCATTGCCCAACTGCCAAATTCCCAAGCACCATGTGGCGACATCAGGCCTGGGTCACACTCCCAGATCTCCTCACAGCCAAGTCAGGCCCACTGGCTGGATTTAGCTCACAGATGCCTCTGACTTGCAGGGCAAGGAGGTTAAGCACCCCTCCTCTTGGGACTTGCACAACACCTCCCCCCCATGTTAATGAAATACAAAAATAAAAATTCCAATTGCAATCATGCAACTTGATTGGTCATCTGAGAAGTACGTTCCACACCTCACCATATCCTTATGCCCCAAACCCCTCTCTGGTGTCTGCTGCTTGACCACTGAGAACCAGCTAAGGTGTGCTACAGACCAACTTCTTGGCCTGTGGTGCCTACCCATCTTGCTCAGGCCATGGTAGCCCTTAGCAGAAGGGACTCTGCCAGCTAACAGGATTCTAATCTTGCTGGGTAATGTGCTTAGGAAAAAAAGAAAAAAAAAGATTTTTCTTTCCATGGAAAAGGGTAAGCATAAAGGGTCAAAATACTCTGGGATCATAAGTATCAAAGACATCAAGTGGGTTATAAAAAGATAACAAAAGTATTTATTATAAACAAGAAACATAAGAAATCAGTAATGATATGTTACAATAGACAAAGATAGAGAGTAAGCAAACAAGAAAGTACCAGAACATTGACCTGTTCTTATCTGTGCCTTAAACCCAAGGTTGCAGCCCCTAGGCAATTTCACAGGTCTACATGCAGATCCTTACAGTCCATACCAATCTAACCATGGGATAAAATACCTTTGGAACCAAATGCAGCAATTGGTCTGACCCTGAGGGGAGGATTTTAGTCCCAGCGGGAACACTAACTGGCCCAAGTTAAAATTTTCAGCCTTGGCTACACACAGTATTGAATACTTCTAAAGGAAGGTAAAAAAAAAAAAACAAGAGACACTGACACCTGTAGCATAAGAGAAGGGAGAAAAATATTTCTAGGTCTCACATGGAAACTAAAGCCTGTAACTATGGAAAAAAACAAAAATAACCTCCATTCTGCTTTGCAATCTGTGGACAGCAAGTGTAAGTCCATGTATCAGACCTTGTACTGTGATAGCTGAGAAGCCCATTTTTGTAGCCCTTCCATAAATGTATCCCAGCTACTTTAATCTTTGTTTATAACCAACCCAGTTGTTGGGCTTAACTTTATTCTCCTGCTGTGCATGATTCTCCCCAGTATCCACCTGCTGTAGGCTTCAGAGCTGTTCTCATCATCTCCCAGTGATCTGTGAAGGGGTAAGGCAAGGGAAGAAGGGCTGGAGGAGGAACATGAATAGGAATAAGGATGGGGACCAGTCTTGGGCTTCCATTTGTTGCTCTTTAAAGAGCACTCCAGACACAGCTACTCCTAGATCATCCCTGACCAATGCTTAGCCAACCTCTTGAAATTTCACAACTTCCACACAGGGTGCTGAGAGAGTTGGCTAATGTGGTTGCAGAGCAGCTGACCACACAAATCTCTGAGAACTCATGGTGACTGGGAGAGCTTCAGGATGATAGGAAAAGGGCATATATAGTGCCCATCTTTAAGAAAGGGAAAAAGGAAGATCCAAGGAACTACAGACAGGTTAACCTCACCTCAGTCCCTGGAAAAGTCATGGAAGAGGTCCTCAAGGAATCCATTTCTAAACACTTGAAGGAGAAGGCTATTTGTGAATCTATGCTGACTATTCCTATGGGCAAGTCATGCCTGACCAAATGATGACTTTCTATAATGAGATGACTGGGTCAGTAGGTACTAGAAGAGCAGTGGACACGATACGCCTTGACTTTAACAAGGCTTTTGTTATGGTATGCCACAACATCCTTGCAAGCAAACTAGCTAAGGAAGTATAGGTAGGGTGAATAGATTGCAAGGCAGATAGAAAACTGGCTGGATCATCAGGCTCAGAGGGTAGTAAACATGGTTTCATGTCTAGTTGACAGCCAGCACCAAGTGGAATGTCCCAGGGGTCAGTCCTGGGACTGGATTTGGTCAATATCGTCATCAATGACTTAAAGGATGGGATGGAGTGCACTCTCAGCAACACGGCAGATGACACCAACCTGAGGGAGTAGTAAATACACTGGAGGGTAGGGCTAGGATTCAGAGAGACCTTGACAAGTTGGAGGATTGGACCACAAGAAAGTCTATGAGGTTAAATAAGAAGTGCTACATCCTGCATCTTGGACGAAACAATCCCATGCATGGGTACAGGCTGGGGACTGACTGGCTAAGCAGTAGCTCTGCAGAAAAGGACCTGGGGGTTACAGTGGACAATAAGCTGAATATGAGCCATCATTGTGCCCTTGTTGTGAAGAAAGCTAACAGCATACTGGGCTGCATTAAGAGGAGTGCTGCCAACAAAGCAAGAGAAGAGATTCTTCCTCTATTTGGCACTGGTTAGGTTATATCTGGAGTATTGTGTCCCCCTACTCCAGAAAGTGTGTAGACAAATTGGTGACAATCCAGTGGAGGGCAACAAAAAATGGTTAGGGGACTGAGGCACTTGACTTCTAAGGAGTGGCTGAGGGAACTGAGCTTATTTGGTTGAAGAAGGAAGAGAAGACTGAGTGGGGATTTAATGGCAGCCTTAATCTACCTGAAGGGTTGTTCCAAAGAGGATGGAGCTAGTCTGTTCTCAGTAGTGGCAAATGACAGAACAAGTCGCAGGAAGGGAAGCTGAGGTTAGGTTTCAGGAAAAACTCTTAAGAGGAGGGTAGGAAAATACTGTAAGTCTTCCCAGAGAGGTTGTGGACTCTCCATCCTTGGAGGTTTAAAAACCCAGCTAAACAAAGCCTTGGCTAGGATGACCTAGTTGGGGATGGTCCTGCTTTGAACAAGGGGTTGGACTAGATGACCTACTGAGCTCCCTTCTAACTCTAATTTTCTATGAACTTTCCTAGGCAGTCTATTTCACTGCCTTTCTGTTCCAAGAGTAAAGAAATGTTTCCTATTAGTCAATCTAAGTGTACTTAGCTACACATCTAAGTCATTAGATTGATTCCTGTTCTCTGCAGCAACATTAACAAGTGTGTTGTTCTTCCTTATGGCATACCTTCGAATATTTGAAGACTTCTATCATATCCCTTCTCAATCCACATTTTTGCAGGCTAAACAGGCATGTTTCTTTCAGTCTCTCCTTATATGTCTTGCCTTCCAAGTCCTTTATCATTTTTGTCTACCTCTGATAAAAAACTTCTGCTCCTAGAAAAGTCAACAGTGTGCAATTATTTGATGTAGCGATTTGTGGATACAATTGAAGTCAGGGCTGGGTTGGTACTAGTGAGGCATCAGAACAGGTTGCTAGGAAAGCAAGGAGTAAAAAAAAAAATAGAAACTGAAGCGGGGGTGGGGGGGAGTCTACACCATCCATATAGATTACTATTTTGAGAGAAAATGGCATTTGGAGCAATGCAAAAGCAAAGCTCAAACCAACTCATAGACAATTGAGTTAAACAGCATAACCTATTCTTTCTCCTTTCCAATTATCCAACACTGAAGAGATACCAGTGAAATATAGGATCACTCAGAATTTTACAGAAGGCAAGAGTTCTTATTCAATCATCCCAATAATGCTTATTCTACACAACAACAACAAATACTGTGCTCTTGTGCATTTTCTAAACATATATATTATATGGAGATTATCTATATTTTTACGATTTCCAGAGTAGTGCAAGACCTTTGAAACCAGTTACTGGTGTTGCTAGAGGTATGTGGTGTCACCCTCACCCAGAAAGTTCTAGGAGTTACCAGCAACAAACAACGAGCTATAACAGGATGCTGGAAAAGAAAGCAACCCCCTACCCCTGCCACATACTATCATTTTTCTTCATTGCTCATTATTTATTAAGCCCTTAGAAGATGCTTCTAATGGCATTATGCCAGACTGTAGGATCTTGTTTAAGCCAGCCAGGATTGTGGGTACTGAATATTTTGACCCTGGTTTATCTCTACAGGCTATCACAAATCCATAACATGTGTTTGTAAATAAATCATAGCAGCTCATTCACTCACTTATTATAGGAATGAATTAATTTGATCTTACACATGGTATAATGGTGACTATAAAGGATACATAGTCAAAACTTTATATTTTGCTGATCAACTTTTAGTCATTTTTGAAGAGTTATAGAAATAGGATTTCCAATTGTGCAAAATATGCTTACCTACTGACAAAACTTAAATGCACATGATTCTTTTATATTCTGAAACAACACTAAATACCATGGAAATTCCCAGATGAAACAACAGGGGGGAAAGATTTCAATTTGTTGTTTATTGTTCAATATGGGATTTTGTTTCTTAGAGTCAGGCTCTTGATGGAAAGAAAAAAAGAAAAAAAAGTTTAAAATTACTCAGCAGAGCTGACCTACTTTGGATTTTTCCTAACAAGAGAATATATTCCCCAAGTATTCAAACAACAAACTGTAACATCAGTACAGTACTCATGTGCTTCAGGATTTCTGAAAAAAGCTCTCTAAACTTAAATATTATTCCTCAAGGTACTGTAAGTGGCATTTCTTAAAATTATGTTTCAGAGGCAGTAAAGATGGTTCTTTGATGGAAGCATCATGGTTCTCCTAAAAGTAGTTACTCACAACGAGGCTTTTTAATTAATGTCTATGCAGAAGAGCTGGACCAGATGACAGATCTCATTGAGTAATGATGAGCCTCTGTAACTCAGTCCCACCCTTTTATGCAAGCATGAAAAGAATACTTCTAAGAAGTGGCTAACAGTGTACAAGTTTTGTATTATGTACCCTTAAAAATAAATGCACATAAAATAAATGTTATCGGGATCAATCATATAAACCATGCAGAGATCCAGAAATCAACTCCAGTCTCCAAGGTGTTAACTTGAGGTCCTCAAGCTCCTGATCTTAGCATATTGCTTCCCCCATTTCTCTCCTACTGCTGGAGTCTCTGATCTCTCCCTCTCTCCTCCAGCCTCTGCTTCTTGCCTATGTCCTGTGGGCTGGAGTGGCACAGCACAGCCCATGGGAATGAAGGCAGCTAGGAAGTGCAGGGGGACCCAGGGACCCATTGTGGCAGGGAGACACCAAGGGTTCAAATTACACTTTGACTCTTAGGGGGTGAGGAGAGGGTCTGCAAAAAAAAGTTAAACCAGTGCACTGATTAACAAGTCCACCTAGGTGTAGGAGCAATCTGATCAGAGATACTGCCTCCCCTGCTGGTTAAGATTTTCAAATCATGCGGGGGAGGAGGGGTCATGTCTTATGGGGGGCTTATTCCCCCTCCCAAGCTCCCACTTAATTCACAACCTGGAGACACTCACCCCACATGGTATATGTGGGGGGGACAGGGGGTGGAGAGAAGGAGCACATAGCATGGCACCAGTATGATGCATCAGGGGGTAGGGGAAGGGATGCCCACATCATAGCACATGGCCTGCACAGTGTGTGCAGCCCCTAGTTACTCTAAAGTTGGACAGCCCTACTAATAATGAATACCCCAGTAGTTGTCAGATCTTGTTATACTCAACACACCCTTCATTAGACAATGCACTCCTCTGAAAAAATATCAGCACTCAGCTTTTACTTTTTTTTTTTATTACAGAAAAATAGAGCAATTTTTCTGTTTCAAAGAATTCAGAAAGACAACAGGCCAGGAAGTTTTTTACATTATGGATTCCTACTTGAGATCTGGATACTTATGTTGCAAATTATGCATAGAAGCTTGCACACTTAACAACATCAATATCATGTGGCCATCCCCCCTGCTGCACCCAACACCCTTAAAGGGATTTTGCAGTACCCAAAGGTTGAGAATCAGTACTATTCACATTTGAATGAACCAGTCACTACTCAACATAAAGCCTTGTTGTTTCCTCTAAACGACTCTTGAATTGTAAGACATCAAGACTTATTGAC
Organism: Crocodylus siamensis; assembly: GCF_052110815.1. Lineage (NCBI taxonomy): Eukaryota > Metazoa > Chordata > Crocodylia > Crocodylidae > Crocodylus > Crocodylus siamensis. The sequence goes on along the minus strand of NC_143396.1, from coordinate 85,035,696 downwards.
AATAGTACAAGGCAGACCTTACACCAAGATGAGGGGAAAGTAATAAGATTGTTTCCTCTCCCTATTTGAGAATAATATTGGTTGATTGAAGTGAAATATAGATGGCAGAATGAAATAGTGGAAATACTTCTTTTTGACACATGATTCAGAGAGTATACACGTGAAACAAAAATGCTTTCTAAAAGCACACAGTAGCAAAACTTTGCACAAAACAAGGTATATAAAAAAACCTATATTTTTCTATAAATGTTACTGCCACATTAAATAATGCATGGAAATTTGTTGAAATAAATAAAAAATAATTATTTTTTCTTCAAAGGGTTCTTCCTCTGCTAAGATAATAGCAAATATATTACCATAATTGGAAAACAAGAGAGCTATTCAAGTGATTTACTATCTGATAATAGAATTATGTTTATATTAATATATTAAATGTAAATGTATGGAACAGTTATTAAATGTATAATCATGACTGACAACCATGGTTAGAAATAGCTCATTCTAGAATGATTTTTTAAAAATCTCTTTTATCTTTAAGCATCAATGACCTATTGAATATAAAAAGAAAAATAAAAGTTGCCCTTCCCAAAAACCAGATCAACATTTTAAATTAAATGCTACATATTTAAAAGAATAAGAGGAAAACATTTTAAATCATAGAAACTCAGGTAATTCCTATTCCGAAGATTAAACTTGGCATGTTCGCCTCTGTGTTAATGATAATTAAAGAGATGGCAAACTATGTTCTCTCAATCAGTGGCATCTTTTTATCTGTGAGAGATGGTGGATATTGTAGCATATTACATAGATGTTTTTCAGTGTCTTGTGTGAATGAATAGTCAAATCCGAGATTTGCATGATCTGCGGCAGTGTACGTGCCATGGTTGGGTGGTTCAGGAGCTCCTTTCTTCCTATGGACTTCTTTTCTCTTCAAGCTGGTGGAGCCAATTCCTGTCATGGACTTTAATGCTTTGGTGGAGATAATGACAGCACTTGTTCCAATCATTGCCAAGGTTCCCCATTGACCAGGTTCAATTCCAAATGCCTTCGTATCTTGCTGGCAGAGAAGGTTCTTTAGGTAAATCCTATATCTTTTATTAGACCAACCAAAATAGTTGGAAAAATTCTTCTCTGCAAGCTTTTGGGTGCAAACACCCTTTGTTAGGCTGAGGAAGGGTATTTGTACCCAAAAACTTGCAAAGAAGAATTTTTTCCAACTATTTTAGTTGGTCTAAGAAAGGATATTGGATTTACCAAAAGAACCTTGTCTGCCTATGTCCTTAGATCAACATGGCTACAACCCAGACTCCATTTAGATTTCATTTGCATGCATCTTTATAGTGAAGCTTGGGGCATCCTGTTGTTCTTGTTCCCTCCAATAGTTCCCTATAAAGCATGCCCTTGGGTATACGTTCATCTTCCAATCTTATCAGATGGCCTTGCCAATACAGTCATCTCTGTCCGAGTAGGGCTGTCACACTTGGTAAATTTGCCCTTTGAAGAAACTCTGCATTGGTACCTTTATTTTGCCGTTTGATGTTGACTATGTAGCATAAACAGCACACGTGGAAGCTATTTAACCTTTTGTTAAGCTGTTTCACCTTATGTTCTTAAAAATTAATATTAATATTAATATATGGTTATAATATAGTTTTATAAATATAATAATTAGAATAAAATATGTTATACTATATGTGTACAAGATTAATTATAATAAAATTATATTATAATAAATATGTATAAGTCTAACATTTCCCTCTGTGATTATTAGAGATAAACTAGAATCATGAATCCTAGACCTGAGCTTGCTAAAAGTTCCAATCCAAGTCAATATATTGTCTTGGTGCTTGGTCTCTTGGTGATATCTAAGAGCAGTCCCGTATGAAGCTTAGTTTTACTAAAACTTGTAAAAGCAAATGGTATTCTTTCAAACTACAAGTTAAAACAAAATTTACTCCAAATAAACATTTACTTATATTTACCACATCACAGTTCTGGTTCTAAGAATATCTGAACTAAGAACTCTGTGGTTCATAATCTTAGGCTGGTGGCAGAAGTTATGGCTTCATGCAATGTAGTCTGAGGAATATTATGCCCCTTACATTCTCTGTGGCCCTCGAGCAGTAAGCGGCACTAAGCTATAAGCCAGTATAAATTGCTACCACTCTGATCTAGTCACATTCAAGACTCATTCTGTGCTATTATATGACTAGAAATAGACAGGGCAATGGCTTGCTGTGTGTCTATAGCAATGAGAGGAGTGTGTGAATATAGCTTAGTCTGTCAAGATTAGAAGGTGTCTGAGACAAAGACTGCAGAAAATTTCTGCATTTAAGCATTCTCCATTGGTGTGCAGTAGGGAGCCCTGGATGAATACCTGCCTGGTTTTTAAAGTTCCTTGGGCACCATAAACCTGACACTGGGAAAAAGGCTCCCTAGTGCTCCCCAAAGAGTAATGGGAGCTCCCTCATCCACAGCTGCTCATGCTGGGTGCCTTTTCAAAAGGACACATCCAAGTGAAGATGGAGAAGTTCCCCCATCCCCAGCTATGCTTAACTGTTTAAAGAGTTGTTCAACATGTACAGCTGGAGATTAGGGAGGTCCTCTATCCCCTGTTCATATCAGTCTTGTCTTTAAACCAGCACATGGGAGAAGCTTCCCCATCCCCAAGTGCACACCAGATTCTAAAGAGGCACACAGCATCCCCCAGGGATAAAGCAGGGGGCAGTTACATTTGGGACCCAGAGCTACTCCCAACTTCTCCAGTTGGGCAAGGGATGATTTGTCTCAGACCCCAGCATTGCCTACTGCTAGATCCTGGCGTTCAGCTGATGCCAGAGAACAAACATCCAGATGCTAACAACCAGTGATTGTCAGCACTGGGACCAGGACAGGTCCCAGCTAGGTTCTAGACCATAGGCTGCCCAAGTCTCAGTGGCAACAATCAGCCAATCATCAGTAACAGGAAATTGGGCATGCCACACGCTCAAATTTATGGCACCATACAAAGCAGCTCATTTTGGGGGGAATATATTTATGGCTAGTTTGCCATAAATAGCACTGCACTACATGTTCACTGTATTTATGGCATAATTAACAGGTTCACTGCACCTAAAATGTAACATGTGCCAGAGATCTTAACTACTGTATTGTTATTAACACCACCAAAATACAGGTTTCCCTCGCTTTATGCTGTACATGCATTCCTAGAAAATAGTGCATAACTCGAATTTCCATAAAGAGAACCCACTTTACAATGTAACAAACAGGGATAAGTTCCAAGACCTCAGCTGTACTGACCTCCAGACCCATTTCTACCACTTTTACAAGACACTTTTGGTACTCACCAACAGCATACAGTACACACAAGCACAGGGTGGTGCTGAATGTTACCATAATGGCGATGGCAACTAGAGAAACACGTGTTGCGGACAAGTGAGGAGCACAGATTCACACAGAAGGCTGTATTTTGTTGCACATCACTCCCACAATGCACTGCACAAAGCAGCTAATTGCACACTTCCACCACACCAATCCCATAAGAGTGAATTTACCTCATATATAACAAATTTTTGGTATGAAAAGGACCGTCGTATCAAAGCACATACAGAACTCGCATAAAGCGAGGGAAACCTGTACTCTGGTGTGTTAGATATCAGATTTTGACTGGGTACATCCATACAGTATTCACTATTCTTGAAATACAAAATCCATTCTTATATTAATTGAAAATTTTATTACCTACGTTATAATAATAAGAGCAATTAAATTTTGCTATATACACAACTGAAAGCAGTGTGTTTAAACTCTTCACCAATTCTATTGAAAGGAAAATTACTGCAAGTCCAATAAGTCTATTTTCCAAGCACTGCTTTTTATTCTCTAAATACTTATTTCTAGTTAGAAAATAGACAATGATTAAAAATGCAAATCTTTTATTCTTAACTAAAAAGCAATAGAGGCAAAGTACAATGCAGTCCTTTTCTCCCTCTGAGCTTAATGAAGGGGAGATCTTTCTTCCCAGTAGTCTAAAACCTTGTTAAGGAAACTAAATATATATAAGCTCCTATTTATTCTTTAAATACTTAAATATTTAAAACAATTATTCATGCAACTATAATCAACAGGGATGATCTGCAAGATGTTAATATGTTAGTTTTCAAAAGGTAAGTATTTTTGTAACACACTAATTCTGTTTCCACACAAAAATAAAATTAAGTACGTATTCTCTACATTCATTCTATTAGTAAAGTGGTAGCATTTGTTCTAACAATAGGTTTTTCTACTTAACTTAGAAGTTCTTCTCTCACTGCCTAGTTACATCCTTTGGGAAGTTGAAAGGGTAATAAAAGGAAAATGGGTCTACACAGTGACCTATCCATGTTCCATCTTACCAGTTTCCCCAGTTGGAGGTAACACACAGCCTAAGCCTGAGGGTACATCACTAACTGTAGTTTAATGGCTTCTAATAAATCTATCCCCTATATATTTGTCTACTTACTTTTATACTGTCATGGGTTGTTTTAAGGCAAATGAGTTTCACATTTTAGTTACATGTTGAGAAAAAAAGAGGGGAGGGAAGAGGGGAAAAAAGGGTGGGACGGGGCTTAAGGGGTTGGGGGGCAAAGGTTGTTTTCTCCACCATCCTCCCAGTTATGGAGAGGAGAGACAGTTGTACTGAAGAGGTGAATCAAAGACTCCGGCGAGGTGTTACTGAGAGGTTTTTAGCTTCCTTGACTACAGCATGCACTTCAGAGACAGAGAGCACTACAGCATGAGCTAAGGGAATGGAGCTCCCTCAAGATGACAGTAAACCAAGGACCTCCAGCAAAGGACTCAAATGACTACACAAATGCCAGGAGCATGGGGAACAAACAGGAGGAACTAGCCCTCCTGCTTTCCATCAGGAACTACAATATCAGAGAGATAACAGAGACCTAGTGGGATTTTACCCATGATTGGACTGTAACTATACAGGGCTATACCCTGAATAGGAGGGATCACATAGGGAAAAAAGGGTGGAGGTGTAGCTCTTTATGTAAAGGAGCAGTGTACCTCCTTGGAAGCCAAATTTGGTACTAAGGAAATGCAACTCGAGACCCTCTGGATCAAGATATGGGGAGCGGGGGGAAGGGAGGAATGAGGCAAAGGACCTAACCGCAGGAATATTACAGAGCTCTGAATCAAGATGAGGAGCTAGATCTGGAATTTTCCAAGAACTGAAAGAGGCTGCGAAAACATGGGATATGGTTGTCATGGGTGACTTTAGCTACCCAGACAACTTCTGGGAAGAACACTCAGCCAGGTCTGACCAGTAGCATAGAATCCTGACTTGTATTGACAAGCTCTACCTGTCTCAGGAAGTATAGGGGCTGACCAGAGGAAATGCCCTCCTGGATTTAGTTTTGGCCAAGGGGGTCAACCTGGTAAGTGATCTGACAATATACGGTAACCTAGATAATGGTAACCGCAACACTATCACTTTCACTGTCTGTCATAGAGCTGGGAAATCTGTCAGCATGGTACAAATTCTTGACTTTAAAAAAGCTGACTTCAACAAGTTAAGGGCTTTAGTGAGTAATGCCCCATGGGATCATGGACCACAGGGAAAGATTGTGGATGAAGAGCAGCCATTCCTCAAGGACACCATCCTCAGTGCAAAGAAGTTGTCTACACCTGCACACAAAAAAGGTGGCACAGGGGCTGAGAGGCCATCTTGGCTCAAAAGGGAAGCTGCAAATCTGAAAAAGAAAAGGAAGGCCAACCAATGAAGGAAGCTAGCAACAGGCCCCAAGGAGAAGTACATAAGTTTGGCCCACACCTGTAGGCGGGAGATTAGAAAAGCAAAGGCGGTGACTGAATTCAGGTTAGTAATCAAAATCAAGGACAATAAGAATTCCTTCTTTAGGTACATAGGCAACAGGAGAAAAACCAGCGGTCACATGGGACCACTACTTAATACATATGGACATCTGATTACTGACACCAAGGAGAAAACTGAACCCCTGAACAAGTACTGTATTCTACCAGTCTAAGAGTGATAGCCTGTCAAATGCAAATATGACACAGAATAGTCACAGTAAGAATGACCACCTACTAACAATCAATGTAGAGCTGGTGAAAGAACAGCTAGAGAGACTAAATATCTATAAGACAGCAGGACCAGATGAACTCCATCTGAGAGTGTTGAACAAACTAGCTGAAGTCATCACAGGACTGCTCATGAAACCCTTTGAGAATCTGTGGGGCTCAGGAGAGGGCCAAGAAGACTTGAAGAGGGGCAATGTTGTGGGAGGAGAGAGGACCCAGAGAACTGCAGGCCAATCAACCTGACCTCAATCCCAGGAAAAATCCTTGAAAATATTCTCAAGGAGTCTACATGTGATAAGCTGGTAGAAGGCAAAATTCTCAATGACAGCCAGCACAGTTTTGTTGCAGGTAGGTCAGACTAACGTCATCTCCTATGAGCAGGTTATTCACCACCTGGATAAGGGAGATGAGGTCGACATCATTTACTTGGACTTTAGGAAGGCCTTTGACTTGATGTCCTATGAGGCTCTCAAAGTAAAACTAGGGAGCTATGGGCTCAACAATTCAAAGGTCAGATGGCTGGGAAACTGGCTGTGGGATCAGATCAAGACAGTACTAATCGACAGAGCTGTGTTGAGCTGGCTGAAGGTAGCCAGCGGGGTCCGCCAGGGTTTGGTACTTTAACCAGTGCTTTTCAACATCTTCATCAATGATCTGGATGTGGGGGTGAAAAGCACACTGGCAAAATTGCCCACGACACTAAGCTGTGAGGAAATGTAGCCTCACATCAGGGTAGGTTGACAATCCAGGCACACCTAGACAGATTAATTCAATGGGCAGAATAGCACCAGATGCTGTCAGAATAGCACCAGATGCTGACAGAAGTGTCATTTGGAGAGGAAAAATTTGCAACAAGCTTACAGGCTCAGTGGTGTACTTAATCACATCCAAAAAGGACCTGGGGGTCATAATTGATGATAAAATGAATTAGCTGCCAGTGTGATGCTACAGTTAGCAGAGCAAACAATTCACTGGCATGCCTCAATAGATGCATCTCAAGCAAAACTAAGTAAGTTATTCTTCCGCTCTACTTGGCATTGGTAAGGCTGCAGCTGGAGTACTGCCTCCAATTCTGGACACCACACTTCAAGAAGGAAAAGCTTGAGAGAGTTCAGAAAAGAGCCACTCGTATGATTAGAGGCCTGAAGAGCAAGCCGTATGAAACACTGACATATATGGGACTGTTCAGCCTAAAAAAGAGAACACTTTGGAGGGGGGGGGCAGGAGGGGGCATGGCAGCTTGCAAATATATCAGGGATGAGCATCAGGGGCTAGGCAAACAACAATTCACCAAAGTGCCTAGGGGAAAACCAGCAGCAATGGTCAGAAACTCCTAGAAGGTTTCAGACTTCATATAAGGAAAAACTTCATGGTTCGTGTGACCAGCCTCTGGAATAAACTCCCAATGGGGTGGTGCAGGCACCTACCCTGGTGATCTTCAAAAGGAGACTGGACATACACCTTGTTGGGGTTTTTTGACTCCAGAAGTCTTTCCTTCCCAGAGCAGGGGCCTGGACCTAATGATCTGCCAAGGTCCCTTCCAGCCCTAAACCTCTGTGAATCTGTGTTTCCCTGTGGGTACATGTACCACAGTTTTGGGACCCCTATCTTGTATCATGACGCCGATCAGTTCCTTATGCACTTTTTCTACACCCTAACTTTATTATTCTCAGTTGTAAACATGCTCAGTTGTCAATCTGAAAAAAGAATACAGTCTTGGGGGAAATCAGGGAAAAGTTGCTATTGTTTTCCAGGAAGAGAAGAAACTCTCAGAACAACAGGTAGTGAGGGTAGGGAAAAGCAAGATTGGACAGGGGAGCATAGGAATAGTAGAAGTTCAAGCAAAATAGAATAGAGGATACAGATGTTAAACTCCACGCCCACAGAAGGTAAGAAGTTTTTAATACGGTTATAGGTTTATAGTATACTGCTCCCCACCCCCCACTGCAGAATGGGCAGGCTCCACTGAAGGAAAAAAAAAAAAAGTGGTGAGGGGCCTAATCCTTCCTTCCTTCCCCCTCCCCCCACACCAAGCCTTCCCTCCTTTCCTGAAGCTGAGGGGCAAGCTGCCAGTGGGCACTGAGCTGTGGGAAGCCCCATTGCTTCTCTCCAAGTGTCCCCCAGGACCACCTGGGTAGGGTGCTGCCTGGGGGGGCACCACCACTGCGAAGGGAAGCTCCAGGCCCCCTGCAGCTCAGGGACTGTGCAAACAACCAGCAACTCATTCCCTGGCCGTGGAAAATGCAGGTAGGCTCTGGAAAGAAAAAGAAAAAAAAAATCAGGCCCCTTACTAGTTTTTTCCTTCCCCCACCCCCAGCAGAGCCTGCCCACACAAGCTGCCACCAGGTTGCACAGCTCCTGAGCTGCAGGGGGAGGGGGCAGCAATCCTTTCTTCCACAGTGGCAGAGCACCCAGGGCTGCCCGGTGGGCTGCTAGCTGTGAGGATGCAGCCCCAGCTCACAGCCAGCACCCACTGGGTCCAATAGTGCACAGAGCACTGGAAGCCCAGGTGTGCTCGGGGAAGCTCAGGTTTGGTGGGCTTCCAGTGCCCCATGCACTGTCCCTGACACCTTCCCACCACCTGAGACTGCCCAGGAACAGGCTGGCTACCCTGCAAAGGCAGTGGGAGGGTGGCTGGGTGTGTTGGCAGCCCAAGAAGTCAGTGGGGACAGTGCACAGGGCACTAGAAGTCCACCAAGCCCAGGCTTCCCCAAGCATACCCAGGCATCCCTGCTGCCTTCTCCAGATAGGGCTCTTGTCCACGTGAGGAATATCTCTGTAATTTGTTACGTAGCAAACTAAAATACATGGAATGCGTTTTAGTGTGCTTGTAAAAAAAAACATTTAAAATCAAAATACACCAAAAATCCTGGATTTGAAGAAATACTTTTTTCAACAAAAAAGTAATAGCAAATGTTTTGCAGGTTTCAGCTAGTAAATAAATATTGAGATTCTTATTGGCCTTGATAAAAATACAAAAACTTGACAATTTTTCATGGCAACAAGTCTGATGCTTCTGATGAGGGTGACGTTATACATTATACTTAGATAATACTAAAGGGACTTAAAGTTCAAGTGTCCTCATATTAAGGATCATTAACTCATGCTAAGTGCCCTCTGAGCATCTCAAAGTACACTACTTCAAGCAAGGGTTAACTCTGGGAAGAGTTAAAAAACAAGCAATTTTCAGTCCTCCAGAATCCAAGGATAAACCTCTCCCAGCACCCCTACCACCCATCTCTCCTCCCCAACAACCAGGAATACAGCCCAGCTGTCCTGACTACAAACCACATCCCTGCTCATCAGCTCTCTAATGGCAAGCAAGAGATGTGTAGGCAAGAAACCCTTAGGCTAGGGATAGAAATTGCACATAAACCAGTATAAGTGATCAAAAAACAGTTCAAATATATAATACAACAGAAGTTCAGTGCACATAAACCACTTTCAAAATGGCCAAAACTTGTTTAAAGTAAGTCTGATACTACATCCATCCAAATTTAACAGATTTAGGTTAAACTGATTTATTGAATTTCTGTCCCAAATCCCCTCCAAACTCAAGTTGACTTAGTACCTTTGCACCTCCCCCACAAACCCCTCTCACAGGATGAGTGGGCTACCCTTGGGTCAAGCTGTCCACTCTAGCCCAGCAGGGAAGCATGCTCTAGCACCCCCTGGTTTCTGGCCTGGGCCACTGCAGGCATGTGGCCGCACTTCGAGAATCAAAAGTAATCACCTCTTCACTTGCTTATTGGTTCTGTGCAGTTTAGACTAACCTGCAAAGATTGAATTGATTCAGCCCCATTTTTGACTGTTTATACTTAGCCTTAATTTGCAATTACTCACATTATATTCAAACTTTAAAACTGCTTAACATTCCACACATTTAGTATGGTCTTAGTGTAATATGTAACTTCACTCTCAGTTTTAATTCTCCTTAAAAAGATTAGCGTACCTCCAGGGTAACCTGGTTTGTATTATTGCACATATGGGAAAGCTCATAGGCTCCCAAGTCCTAAACTATACCATACATACTACTGCAAAATCAAAATGAGTTGAAACTTGTCCTCTGAGAAGAAACAACCTGCCTGTTTTACAATCTCTCAATCAAGCTAGATTAACTGGCAATTCCAAGACAGGCATATGGGAAGTGTATTCAAGAAACATTTACATCCACAAACCATACAGATTGTGCAACATCGATATTTACACAAAAGAGCATGACTTCATGTTTTATTTTAATAAACCAAGCAGAAGGATTACTCTCAGCAGCGTAGCAAGGCAGTCTGGGCTAGTGGTGACATCTGGTTGCTGTTATGCCATTGTCACAATTTTTTGCCTATGATAGGAGGCGTTTTTTTCCTGCCCTAGCCCCAAGTCATCACCACAGGTGGCTGCACCAGTTATAACACTGTTTACAATGGTTGAACTATTATTTTGTCAAGCAAGTAGCACAGCAGAGTATCCTATTTCTTTTGCTGATCAGTTCACTCAGGTAGTAAAATGATGTTCTCAGATTGTTTGTGAATGCTTTACTTCTTCTGTGTAAAAGGAACTCAAAAGAACTTTCAGCATTCATTCAACCGAAGTCAGCTGTGAACAATGACATGTCAGACCTATAGTGACAGATGAATTCAGGGATGTCACCAAGGGTACGTTACCATATTTTATCCAAATATGCTTGGGGTGGAGGAGAGAAATCTCTTGACAATTCCTATTTGCAATACCCGCCCAAACAGGAAAACTATCCTAACTCATGTTTTCATTATATGTTCCAAGGGCAAATATAAATGGAATCTCTTCCGATTCAGCAAATGTGATGTTTGCAAAAAACAATTCTATCATAAGCAAAAAACATGTCAGTTTGTCATATTACCTTCCATGTATGTCTCACATGGGACACTTCAAAGTCATGTTAGTTATTACCTTTGTTTATCATTCTTACAAAAAGTAAAATCTCATCTCATCTGCGATGCTGAAAAATTGTCCTAGATTGAACATAGTTTAACAGGAGGATACTTTTTTAATAAGCTGTAGAAAGATTCCACAGCCAATGGATTATTTGCAACGGTAACACTGAAATGGAGGACAAGGCAGAAATCAAAGATCTGTCAATTATTTATTTCTTGCAAGATGGTGAAATGCTGTTTTCTCTTATTTGAGAGTGGTTTAATAAGTCTGTATTGTCTTAAGCAACTTAGTCCCAGATACACCTTGTTTTTGACAATGGATTCAAGGGTAGCATGCATATGGGAAATGAGCATGCATCTCTCTCAATTAATTTTTTAGTTTAAAACAGTGATTTGTACTATAAACATGATTAATCATCTGAATTTCAGAGACCAAAAACTACATAAGTAGCCTGCCTTTCAGCAGAGCTTATTGGAGCATACACTGCATTGCACTGATGTTGCAACTATGATTCCAGTTTGGAAAGCAATGCTTACAAACCAGACCCGGCATATTTCAGCCTGGAGCTGCCTTGCACAGTACTATCAATTATGTGGCTCAGTTTTATGTAACAGTCTTATATATTGTGAAATCCTGATGAGTCAGTCAGTGAAAATAAAAGGCATTCTGAGTCTTTTTCCTAGTAATTAGGCCTTTCTTCACCTGCTGCACTAGCTGTAGGGTTGCATTTTCTTTAAACTAGGCACCATATCTTCTTGTGTGGGTTAAAAAAAAGAATTAAATTTGAAGCAAACTGTTTGGCTCCCATCTTGGATTTGCTAAATCCAAGGTAGGCTTCTAACAGAAACCTGCCTGCGCTCAAGTCAGATGTCACAGTGTACCCGTGCTTCCATAGACAGCAGTTCCAGGGCAACCAGATATCAGAGCTTCCACATTCTCTACCTTTGGAGCTGGGTACTAAAAATAAAAAGAGCAGTGGAAGTCCTGGGAAATCCAGCTCTGAGTAGTCCTCAGTTCCTGACTCCATATCAGGAGCCTGGAAATTTAGACAACATTAACTCCATCTGCAGAGCTAGCAGTCTGGAAAGCCTAGGAGACAATAGACAATGTATTTCTGGCAAACTCCATATGGTGGGTGTGGCTGGGAACCCAGATCCTGCAGGTCATTCAGTGAAAGTGACATAGCTATTAGCAGTAGTGAAACTTATAAGAAAGTCAGTTTCACTGAGGAGCATATATGTCATTAAAAAAACAAAAAAACAGGATGGAGTAACATGTTTTCGTTTATCAAGACTTGGTGGGGAAGGGGAAGATTCCCCATAATCCTCTCATTTCTTCCCAGTCTTATTTCTCTTAGTCTTCTAAGACATTGGCTGATCGGACAAAGGCAAATTTCACACCTTGCATGAAACTGCTATTCAATACCCCAAAAATCAGTACTTTGGACTGCCTGACAATGATAAGAGTTTACCAAGTTGGAATGTGACACAGAAGTTCATATGCTTGGCCTGTTTCCACAGCAAATGAGAGTCAGCTTCCTTAGGCAGAAGATACTTTTTCTAGTCTCACTTTGCTTCTCTATCCTTGTTTGCATGCATTTGTCTTATTTTGTCATTAAAGGAGGGCTGGATTATAACAACATCAGAAGCTTGAAACTTAATTTCTCTTTCCCTCTCGCCAGAAGAGCAGTCATTTCCAAGTTTACTGCTATTTACAGAGAAGACACACCCAAAAATGTAACAGGGTTCTTCACCCATAAAGTGCTCCATACAAAGAAAGGTAAAGAAAATCCTTATTCAGTGGGGTGAAGGGAAGGAGTGTTACCATGATCTCAGATAGTAAGAATCCAAAACAAAATTTCAGACCACTTTTATCATTTATGTTGTAAAACAAAGTGAAACTTTTGAGTCACATTATCCTAAAGTACCCCTGTTATGAGCACAATATTCTTTTACAATTATCCAATACATAAACCTCATGATTAATGTCCAAACTAGTCTATGTTTGTTGAGAAGACCCTTAAAACTTACCAGTCTAAGCCACAAGAGTCAGCCCTACTCCAATCCTGTTTGCAATGACTTCAATTAAGCTTGTTCACCAAATCAGCAAACAAATACCCTCCTCCTTTCTATCCTCAGGAAAGAACACTAAGATGAATATCACCCAGTCACCTTTCTGTAGTAAAACAGCTTTTTCAAATACTCTATTTTTCTTTATCACTTGCTCTGAGTCTTTCTAAACCTCCCAGCTGTAACTCCATGCTGACCAGATGATCTCTCTCACCTGGCAATTAGGCTTTCCCTAGAAAGATTGGCTGTTCTCCCTGCCCTCTTTCTCAGACTCTTAAAGTTTGAAAGGTTTGGCTTCCTGGGAATAACTCTAACTAGCAGAAGACTATTTTATATGCAACATGAAACAAAATATTCATAAAGTAAACAGAAGGGAAAAATGGAAAACAGTTTGAGATCAGAGTCCTTAAAGTAACCAAGCAATGTGTTAAAGAAACCACGTAAAGTTGTGGTTAACTTGAGTGATCCCTATGATCCACACAGAATGTACACCACTTGGTAATGATTAAATCTGGCAGACCTTCAAAATATTTTTGTAGCTGGACTATTTATTACTTAATGCGTATTTGCTTAAGATATATATATATATATATATATATATATATGTGAGAAGTCAAGCTGTGCCTTTTGTGAGCAGCTTCAGTCAAATTCTGTTTACTGAAGTCAAGTAAATATCACTGACAGTATTAGAAGACAGACTCTGAATTTTAATTTCATCTTCACTGACATTACTCAGGAATTATTCCACCTAAATCATTAGAGATACCCTGGCAGAACACTAGTTTAAGTGAATCATTATTATTTGATAGGCATTTGAAGAACTGGAAGGGTTTTCATTTTATTTTTATTATTTTATTAATACTCAAAATGCAATTTTTAATACTCAAAGAACTGTCCCTTTACATCGTCCCACTCAATAAGTGAAAAAATACTAAAAATATCAAATAGAAATTGTGCCTAACTTGGCATTTTAACAAATTCCTTATTCTCATGCTCTGCATATGTTAAGCACCTTTTTATGAAAAAGAATACTCATGCTTGACAATCACCCAGACAGCATAAGTTCATCTAACGAAAAAAAAATCAATTTTATGCAACAGTTCTTAGCCAGCACTGCCTTATCCAGCACTGCCTTATCCAAGCCCTTCTTTAAGACAAGGCAAGGCTCATGCACACAGAGGCAAAGTAAAAAGAATAATAAGTATATAAAAATACAGTTTCTATTGCTGGCTTGTTATTCAGCTACTAGAAGACTAGAGGCACAGAACATGGCATATAATCCAGTTAGCTGCTCTTAGATCCTGAGTCTAAAAGAACTTTCTCTACCTTGCACTGAATTTCTTCTTGTCAGCTTGTGGAAGTAAAAACTTCCATTGGGTACAGGCTGCCTCAAAATTAGTTTCAGCTTGACAAGTTTGTTCACGGTAAAGTTACACCAGTGTTAAATGGCCAAACTGCCTTCTGTTAGACAGAACGCAAAAGGAGGAATGAAAAGGAAGCATTTGATATTCTATGGTGAGTATAATAGAGAGAACGTATGTCCACATCTCAGGAACTGGTCTAAAGTAGTGTAACTGTGGCAGGGGGATGAGTAGGGCACCAGCCTTGGGTGGCAGTTTAGAGAGGGTGCCAGTATGACCCCATCCCTGTAGGAACCTTGCCATGGCAGGCACAGCCCCGTACCACCTGGCCATAGGACCCAGGCAGATGCAGCCCAAGATCCAGTAGTATATCTAGGGGAGAGGGGTGTCTGTGAGGTGAGTGAAAAGCCATCTCTCTGGGGAGGGATTGCTGTGGGAGTGTAGCCCTGTGACCAATAGCTTATTTGGGGGAAGGGGAGGAAATAAGGCACCAAAAGTGGCCCCTGGAGAGCTTACCTCACAGGCTACACAGCTCACTGCCAGTGTGCAGTAAGTGTATCCTTAGCTGCAGCAGCCTAAGCCCATGCTGCTACAACAGCAGCAGCTGCAGCAGTAGCAGCTGCTGCCCAAGCGTGAAGAGCCTGGGCAGGTAAGACTCCCTTCACCTCACCCCCAGCTCTCCAGTAGCCAGCATAATTCCCACCCCTGCCTTCACACATGCATCTCTGCCCTGGGTGCTGAAAGAACTCACTACACCTCTTGGTTAAGAGACAGCCTCAGGAACAACAAAGCCATCATGTTTCTTTTTCTTATGTGCTCTGGTCAAAACGTCTTTCAGGATTTCGCAGAAAAGGTAAATATGTGGCAAGGTCTTGAGTGGTGATAGTGGCAGTAGACATGGCAATGGTTGTTACATTTCCTTTATTCTGTACTCTCAGCATGAAGTTGGTTAACATGTTTGTTAACTGTAAGTTTATCTTGCCATTCATGTGAGCCACCACTAATTTATTTAAAGGAATAAAAAAACCTGAAAGCCAAAGTGTAAAATTATTCTTAACAAAATTTTAGCCTCATCTCATCCAAAGGTCCTTTTAGTGTTAAAGATCTGTAACCTTGAGATACTCAGCTTTGTTTTGTTGTATGTAAAAAGAGTTATGTTGTATATAAAATGCTTAATTTAACTCTCTTTTTTATCTTAAGTGGCAGGCACATTCACTCTTTCATATATACAAAATATGCATATAATACATGTATATAATACATTATATATAATATTTAAAAACAATATTTAAAAACACAAAGAAAAGGATTTAGGCCATCAAAGAAGGGTTAGAGACCTAGATAAGTAGCAAGCTAGCAGATGGCATGACATACTCTTTAGCAACCAGTATGAGAAAATAAGGTCAAGAAGGGATCAGGAACTGGTGGGCAGGAGGCTGGTATATGGAGGCAGAAGATTTGAGCTGCCAGATTGGTATTTGGCTGGAGAGAGAAAACAGAAAGGGTCTGAAGGCTGCTACAGATCAAGAGCTGGGAAAAAGAAACAAAGGGCTTCACAAGAAAGAACTGGCTATGCTATCATATTGTGGAGCTGACAAAGAACAGAACTGAGAAATAGAAAATTTCATGACTGGGGAAAGCATGGCTTTGAGAACAGACTAGAGAGCTGGGCCAGCAGGAACTGAAAATAAATAATGAACTGAATTAAATAAATTAAAAAAATAAAGAATGAGGCAATATCAGGGATTACATCATGTCACCCACACATGCAGAAAATATTGGTTAACAGTACTGTGCAGTGAAGAAAGACCATCTGGGTCCAAATGCCTAGGATTCTGTTCCAGAGAGAACAAAATAGTCAAGGAAATTTAATAAAATACTTTGAAATAAAAAGGTTTATCTCTTATGTGTCAAAGGAAAGTTTAATGTTTTGATATTATATACCTAAAATTATTTAAGTGCTTTGAGTTGTTTACCTACTTCTCCAAATAAACTCTATTTTGCAACTTTTAAAAACTTTGTTTCTACCAGGGCAGCTTTCATTTCCATAATATTTAAAGAAGAAGCCAATTTTGATTTATTTTTCTTCAAATCTTGCTCAAAGCCTAGAACGGTCTGAATTTCTCTTCAAGGTAAGGAAAAAATAATCTTGAGAGACTTTGAGGTAGCAGTGGAAATTGGTTCTTGAGATTATGAAATTTTGTCAGCAAGAAAAAAATTCCCTCAAGCATACAAGTTGTTAAAAGAACTAGTGACAAGGAATAAAATGTAAGGAAAGGCTATCATCCCTGCAGTGCCATTTGACATCAGAGGAATGTTAGAAATAGACATTTACCAAAAAGAAGCATGTTTTTCTTAAACCACGAGGAATACAGAAACAAAGAAGAAAAACTAATTGATAAGGAGGGGAAAAGCTTAAACCTTAAGATGAGCACTACTGCTGTGAAGTGTATTGCTGAGTCCTATTTAACATTAGGTAATAGTTAAAAATACATTTTAGATTTTTCTAAGGATGTATAGGATAGTCACCTCATGTAAAATCCCCCAATCAACTGAAAAGAATAGAAAGAAACATGCTTTAATTTGTTTCTGTTTTTGACATAAATAAGGGCCAATATAACTGAAGCTATACCGAGTTAAAAATATGTATTAATTAAAAGGGTTCAAGCTGAACAGTACTTTTTTGGCAAAAGAGAAACAACATTTTCATATGCATACGCATATACCTAACTGTTCATATTTATATATCATAAACTATACATTGCTAGCTTTTATACACAGCTGTATGTAATTTTTGTCTACAATGCTGTGTTGTATATAACTGGAGGTGGGAGGAGAAGCAGCAAGGCACCAGACCTAAGTGCCAAATTAAAGGGGGTACCAGAATGGCACTCCCTGCATTCCTGAGTATTTGCTGTGTCAAAACAACCCTTTGCCACTCAGCCAAAGGATCTAGGTTGGGCTGGAGCAGCTCTGTACTGTCCAGCCATAGGAGCCGAGTACAGAGACAGTGGAGCAGATAAGACCATTATCCTTCCCTCTTCCTCCTGGCTCTCCAGTTCTCAGCCCTGTCCCTACCCCTGGTTCAGGGCAATTTTGCCCAAGGCATGAAACTCATTTGTTATGCCCCTGAATGTGAGTATACTGGTGACACCACTGTTTCTGCTACAGTAACTGACATAATTTTAAAAGGATGTTAGGGGAAAGAACAAAACAGAAGGAATCATGGTTATAGGGTTTGTATTCTCACCTAGCAATCAAGGTTTGTGTAGTATACCTCTCTTGTGAAAGTGAACTCAGATAAAAGGAAAACAGACAGTCTCCAGGAGAGTCTCCCCTTTTCAGTTCAAGGCATAGAAAAGTTTGCCGTCTTTCCTCTATCCTTGGTTATTCAACTATACTAGATCTGATTTTTCTTTTTTAAGAGTAAGATGAAAAGGAAACAAGGCAGAGGACCCGATGTAGCAGAAGCAGGCAGAGCTGATGTCTGATTAAGATGCGACTATCAGCCTTCCGGACAGTGGACAGATCACTTCACGGGAGAATAAGGTATTGCACCAAAGGCTCTCCTTTTCACTTCCTCTCCCCTAAAAACTTGTTCCCTCCTACTATCTCCTTCACCTCTTCAACGGTGAGATGAAGGAGAATGCTGATCCATGATTTCCACATACACATATATTGTTCCTATTTTTCCCCTGTCTTGGAACCATATCACAGAGAAGCAGGGGTAGAAGGATCCTCCACATGTCATCAAGTCCAACCCCTTGTCTGAGGCAGGACCATCCCAATCCAAACTATCCTACACACATTTATTGTCCAATCTCTTAACAAAACTACAACAGTCAATACTGACAACACAAAATGTAACACCCTAACCTGCCACAGGTAAAGCAGCAGGACCACAGTGGCCAACATTTTGGCACCCACCTTTGGACCTCTCAAACTTCTCCATGTGCTTTTAAAAATATAAAGCCCAAAACTGCTCACAGTATTTCAGAGCCAAATAGAAAGGCTCTATCATCTCCTGCATCTTATGTCTAATACTTATCTTGATGCATCCCCAAAACCACATTCATGTTCATGTGGCTGCATCACACTGCAACTTACATTAAGTCTGTGATCTACCAAGAATCCCAGATCCTTCTTCATAGTCCTACCATCGAGCCAGGTGTCATCCATTTTATATTAGTATTTTTCATTACTTGTATCAAAGTATAGCACTTTGCATTACACTTAATTCTGTTAGCTCCAGCCCAGCTTTCTAATCCGTCAAAATCCTTCTGAATTGCACTTCTGTCCTCCAATATGTTTGCAGTCCTCCCTGATTTTGTATCATATGCAAAATTCCTCAAAGGCTCTCAATTCCATCATCCAAGTAATTAATACGCATGCTGAACAACAGTGGGCAGAGCATAGACCCCTGTGCGACTCCAGTTGAAACCTCCTGCCATTTGCTTGGGGCTATCAAGCCAGTTGCCTATCCAACTTAAAGTAGTTTTGTCCAGCCCACATTTGCCCAATATGTTTATGGTATGCTCATGTGGGTAGGACCTTGTCAAAAGGAGACTGGACGCACACCTTGCTGGGGTTATTAGACCCCAGCAGTATTTCCTGCCCAGAGCAGGGGGGCTAGATCCAATAATTTTACAAGGTCCCTTCCAGCCCTAAACTTCTATGAATCTGTGAATCTGTAAACGCCTTGCTTAAGTCCAGATACACTATATTCATAGCATTCCCCTCATCCATCCAACAAGTTACCTTTTCAAAAAAGACATCATTTGTTTGGCACAATTTATTCTTCCTAAATCCATGTTGGCTGCTTATGAACATTCTTTCCTCCTCTGGATAATTGCAAAGGACCTTCCTTAGGATATGCTCCAGTAACTTCCTCAGTATTGAGCTAAGGCTAACCAGTCTATAATTCCATGGATCCTTCTTTTTGCCTTTTTAAAAGAGGGGCACTACTTTGGCCTATTTCCAGTCCTCTGGAATTGACTGCCTCCCATGACTTCATGAATAACAGTGTCAAGGGCTCCTAGATCATAGAAAATTAGGGTTGGAAGGGACTTCAGCAGGTCATCTAGTCCAATCCCCTGCTCAAAGCAGGAATATCTCTAATTATTAAGGGTGTGCAAAGCAGGCCTGACTCGGATTTGGATTCAGCCCAAGTCAGGGACAGTGATATGATTAGTTGCTTCAGATCACTGTCCCTGATTTGATTCATCCAAATCCAAAGATTCAATGAAGATTCAGAGAATCAGTGATTCAGGCTCAGACACAGCTTTAAATGTTTTTTGTACATGCTTCAAAGTACCAGTGCACTTGTGATCTTGAAGGAGTGCAGGGGAACCCCGCATGTGCTTGGTGGCAAACCTGGAAGTGGACCAGAAGTACTTCTGATCTACTACTGGGTCTACCAGGGAGCATGCAGGGCCCCCCCCCAGGCTCAACAATCAGCCATAGGGAGACCCTAGATGCCCCCCCAAACCCAGGAGGCAACAGTTGCCAAGCTGGGGGGGGGGCACTCCATGCGCCCCAGCATCACAGCATTCACGAGCCACCTGCTACCTAGAGGTATGTAGAAAAAACATGTAAAGCTGTGTCTATGCCTGAATCTCCAAATAAATCTTTCCAAATCCCTCTGAATCAATCTCTGATTCAATTCAGAGCGATTAAAGGGTCCTCTGATTCAATCTGGATTCACAACAAGGGCACACTGTTGGCTTATATTCAGCTTCTTGTCCACTGTAACCCCCAGGAAGGTCCCTTTCTGCAGAGCAGCTGCTTAGACAGTCAGCCCCCAGCTCATACTGGTGCATGGGCTTGTTCTGTCCTAAGTGCAGGACTTTGCACTTGTCCATATTGACCTGAGATTTCTTTTGGTACAATCCTCCAATTTGTCAAGGTCTCTCTAAATCCCAGCCCTACCCTCCAGGGTATCTATTATTTTCCCCAGTCTGGTGTCATATGCAAGCTTGCTACAGGTACAGTCCATCCCATCTTGCAGGTTGTTGATGAAAATATTGAACAAAACCAGCCCTAGGACAAACCCCTGGGGCACTCCACTTGATCCTGGCCAGTTATCAAGAAATCTTCTGATACCAGAGAACTCCTTTGCCAGTTCCTTCAGTATCTGGTATTAAATGCAGTAAGACCTGATGAGTTGAATTCATCCAGATCCATGAAAAGCTGTCTCTTTTGCTATTTCTTCCCTCAGCTTGTCCCCTTCCTTATCCAAATAACTTTATTAGGTGTCTGGCTGTAGCTTAATCTTTTTGTGATGACTGATGCAAGGTAGCTATTGAGTAGCTCCACCTTTTTAAATCTTTTCTGAAGTGTCCCCTCCAGCTGGTTGATGGTGGACCCACAGCTTTCTTTGTCTTTCTTTTAAACCCAAAATACTTACAGAACCTCTCCTTGTTGTTTTTAACCTACTTTACCAGGTACAGTTCATTCTTTATCTTTACCTTCCTAACTTTATCCTTGCAGGCTCCCTGCTATTTCCTGGTTCACTTCCCTAGTGATCTGCCCATTTGACCATTACAGTAAAAGCTGCATTATCCGGCACCTTACAAGCTGGCATGCTCTATTAACTGGCATGCTGGCTTGTAAGGTAAAACTGAAACTGGAAATGCCCAATATGGCATTTCCATTTTTGCTAAGCCCCCATGGCCTGGGGCAAAGCAGCCTGTGCTGCCAATCCCCCATGGCACAGGGCATAGAAGCCTGCATGGGGCCCACCTCCCTGTCTGTCAGGGCCTGTGGGGCCCACAGGAGGGGTGGTAATGTGGCGGGAAAGGCAGCAGCCTGAACAGGCAAAGACGTCTGTTCAGGCTTCTCACTTAACTGGCATATTTTGTTATCCAGCACCCCCCATTTCCCTTGGGTGCCAGATAACAAAGCTTCTGCTGTACCTGCTTTTGAGGCATCCCAAAAGGTTCCTGTGTAACTACATTGGTCTCTGGCCATTCTTCTGCTGTTTCCACCTTGTCAGAACAGTTTCTCTTCGGGCCTCCTATACTGTGCCCTTTAGAAGCTCCCAGCCTTCCTGAAGGTCTTTAGCCTTGGGTCTGTCTTCCCATGGTGCCATGCCTATTAAATCCTTGAATTGGGTGAAATCTACCTTTTTGAAATCTAAAATCTTAATTCTGCTGATCTTATGCTTTTCCTGTCTCAGGATCTGGAATCGTATCATATTGTGATTGTTTCCTTCCACTTTTCTCATCACCTTCACATCTTCCCTATTGTTCAGGACAAGATCCAAGATATATAATCTCCTTGTTGTATCCCCAGACATCTGGAACAGAAAGTTGCCTTCCATACAACTTAGAAACTGGCTTGACATTTTATGTTTGGCTTTGTTGTTCTTCCAGAAGATACCCAGAAACCTAAAGTCTTCCATCAGTACCATCACAAAGCTTTTGGATAGATTTATCACCTCCTTAAAGAGTGTTTTACCTGTCTCCTCTTCCTTATTTGGTAGCCTATAATAAATCCCAAATATTATATTGCTGCTGAATCTTTCACCTTTAAGCTTCACTGAAATGTATTCTGCTCTGCTATCTTCTTACCTCTGAAACAGAGAATATATATACATGTTTCTGATATACAAGGTGACACCACCACTTTTTCTCCCAACTCTGTCCTACCAAAACAAAATATAATACTCAATATTGACATTCCAGTCATAAGAGCTGTCCCAGGTCATAGCTGTCTTCACACACTGCAGCTTCCAGCTCACCTTGTTTATTTCCCACACTTCTCATATTTTGTGTACATAAATTGGACATATTTTGCATTTTGACCAACTCACCTCTCTTTTATACCATTTTTTGCCATCCTGTTTTCTCTGGCCATTTCCCAGAGTTTAGCTACTTCTTCCAGTCCCTTCCCTACTGAATAGTTTTCTCTGCTGTTATAGGATGTTGTTCACCATCCCCTGTGGAACCTAGTTTAAAGCCCCCCTTACTTGGTTGGCCAGACAACACGCAAAGGTTCTCTTTCCAGTTCTGGTCAGATGGATCATATCTCTTGAAAGCAATCCTCCTTTTGCTTCAATTATTATACATGGATGTGCCATTATGTAATGCTGAGAGTTGTAGTGGCAGTGTCAAAATAGATTAGCTCTCCCTTTCTACTAAGATATACCTTGGCCAGCAGACTCTTCTTCCATTTTGGGTGGTTCTGGTTGATAGTCTCACATAAGTTGATACCATTGTTGCATGTTTTCAAGCTGGCCTTGAGGACATCCTTGAAGTGCTTTCTCTGCCCTCCTTTTGAACATATGCCTAAGAACCCAGAGCCACTCACTCCACATGGAAACATGTGCCCAATTTACAACAGAGTCTGTTGATCCCAGAGAGGCCTTGTCTGCCATCTTCAGACCCACAGATAAAACAATCATGGAAGATGATTGTCCTTGACTGTTAAGGATTGCCTATGAAGATGATGACTTTGGCCAGTTTCTATAACTTACACACTTGTGAACTGTGCAATCTCTACAACATTATAAATAACTTGAGGATCCCTGTCCACTAGAAATCCTCCACATGCTAGATGTATATAACTATTTTGTGGCACAACAACATACATACTGCATATATTATATAAACAATATGTTTGCATATATTGCATAAAGGTGACAGAACGATACTGCACTTTCAAAAATTCTCTTTACTAGTGCATTTGAAGTTCACTGTGAATAATATTCTTCTGGATTCATTTCAAACCCTTTATTTTTTTCCCATTACCTGAAACTATGCTAACAATCTTAAATAAAATCCAAGAAGCAGAAAATTATGATGTAGTGGATAAAACATAGTTCATCTATGTATCAGTAATGTGAATACACTGATTGGATTTCCATTTTTGCAGCCTACACTTAAATTTGTCTTGAATCTTTGTACTGAGAAAAACTGAATTCTAAATCAATATTTTCAGACCTATACATTCTGATAAAATTTCATCCTGCTTTTATTGATCACCATGTTCCAATACAAATCCCCTATAACAACTCTTAGAAGAAGGTTTTTTTGGTTATAAACCTAGAACTACAAGGTACCAATTGCTCTGTAAACTACAGAAAAAGTTACATTTATACATCAGGAGTTTCAGCCTTAATTACTGTGATGCCGGATGGACTCAAGGGGAATGCCTCCAGACCTCAGATTGGGGAGGACCGGGTTAGAGAGCTTCTGGAGGGCCTGGACATGTTCAAGTCAGCGGGTCCAGATGCTCTCCACCCCAGGGTGTTGAGGGAGCTAGCTGGGGTTATTGCAGGGCCCTTGGCATGGCTTTATGAGTGCTCGTGGTGCTCGGGCCAGGTGCCGGATGACTGGAAGATAGCTAAGATAGCTAATGACTGGAAGATAGCCATCTTCAAAAAAGGGAAGAAAGAGGAACCGGGGAACTATAGGCCCGTCAGTCTTACCTCTATCCTTGGGAAACTCTTTGAGAAGATCCTCGAGGAGCACATCTGTGATGGGCCGGCTTCAGGGATGATGCTTAAGGGCAACCAGCACGGTTTCATTAGGGGCAGGTCATGTCAGACCAACCTGATTGCCTTTTATGATCAGGTCATGAAGGCAATGGATGCAGGTGTTGCTGTGGACGTAGTCTTTCTAGATTTCAGCAAGGCCTTTGACAACGTCTCCCACCCCATCCTCATTCAAAAACTGGGCGACTGTGGCATTGATGCCTACAGTCAGATGGATTGCAGATTGGCTCAAGGGTTATACTCAGAGGGTGATGGCGGATGGGTCATATTCGACCTGGGGGGAAGTGGGCAGCGGAGTCCCTCAGGACTCGGTCCTGGGGCCCGCGCTGTTCAATTTCTTCATCAGCGATTTGGACGATGGGGTGAAACGCAACCTGTTTAAATTCACTGATGATACCAAAATTTGGGGTGAGGTGAGCACGCTAGTAGGGAGGGAAAGACTGCAATGCTGGTCAGGCCACAGCTGGAGTACTGTGTCCAGTTCTGTGTACCCCATTTCAGGAGGGATGTGGACAACATTGAAAGGGTCCAGAGGAGGGCCACACGCATGATCTGAGGACTACAGGGCAGACCCTACACTGAAAGACTGTGGGACCTAAACCTGTTCAGCCTTCACAACAGAAGGCTGAGGGGGGACCTGGTGACTGTCTATAAACTCACTAGGAGGGGCCAGAAGTGTTTAGGGGAGACACTGTTTCCCCTAGCACCCCCTGGCATGACAAGGAACAATGGACACAAGTTATTAGAGAGTAGATTTAGATTAGACATCTGCAAGAACTACTTCACAGTTAGGGCAGCTAGGAGCTGGAACCAACTTCCTAGGGAAGTGGTGCTGGCTCCTACCCTGGGGATCTTTAAGAAGAGGTTTGATGACTACCTGGCTGGACTCATTTGAGTCCAGTTTTTTCTCCCACCCAGGCAGGGGGTCAG
This sequence comes from Crocodylus siamensis, assembly GCF_052110815.1. Taxonomy (NCBI): domain Eukaryota; kingdom Metazoa; phylum Chordata; order Crocodylia; family Crocodylidae; genus Crocodylus; species Crocodylus siamensis. The sequence goes on along the minus strand of NC_143396.1, from coordinate 85,010,842 downwards.
ACTTGAAGATGTACAAGGTCCCTTCCGACCCTACTTCTATGATTCTATGAATTAACTTTCTTTTACTACTGTAGGTGTGAATGAAATCCCTAAGAATTCAAAAGTGGATATCAACAAAATTGATTGCACATTACTCACAAATAGCTAGGATTTTTCTTTTGCATACTGGATCCTGCTGGAAGCATGGACACAGTGGACAAATACATCAAAGCTCTTTAATATAGTCATTTCAAAGTTGATTTTCTTTTTGTTGACAAAGGACAGAAACAGCTTTAAGCTTCATGGCAAGCAATGCTAATACCATATGTGAAACTAAAATAGAATAATATTTTATCAGAGTCAAATTGAGTAATATAAACCACTAAATAAGATATTTTCTCAAGCCAGAATCTGTAAGTGAATAAGATCTAAAATAGATTTGGTCTGGTTTAGCCATGAACTCTAATTTTATCAAAGTGCTTAAACAAGCAACACTAATTTAAAACAATTAGAGCATTAGAACCCATCAAGAAATTATATGGCAGTATCCCAATACTGTATTTAATTACTGTCAATTTGTCATCACTCTATGATAAGGTTAACATTGGTTATAAATTCCAATTCAAGTTGTAAGGGGACTCAAGCAACTGCCAGAATTCCCCCAAACCAACCTCCTCTTAATGTGAGAAATTCAGGCTCAGATGATGAGTGGAACTATCAGTATTTTTTGGACAAAAAAAAGAACCTGACAACCACTGTCAAATAACCAAAGGCAGATCCAGACTAATCTCTTCTTAGCCTTATGCTTAGAATTGGGATCAACATGCAGCATCAACTATATTCCACAACAGCAGAGACACCTGCCCCACCATGTTAGGATAAATCACTATTAAGATCAATGGGTATCACATCTGTATATCAGAGAAGTTGTTTGTAAATACTGTATCCCCTTCGATAAAATTAAATTCATGCTCCAAATACATGAAACTGAATTATCATTGTTACTTGAATATTTTATTGCCCTGGTTATAAGATGAGCCCCCAGTAGTTAGATTCTATATCTGGAAATATATATTTGATATAATTTTCCAGGTATAGAATCTAATTACTGGAGGTCTGCCTTGAATTTGTTCTCTTCCCACTGCTACATATGGGAAAATAAATCTTGGGGGTCAGGTAGCCCCTCTGTCTATCCCAACTTCTTCCACCACAGCCCATTTCCCTGTCCTTATTCTCAGACCCTGCTATCCCAAATGGAAGTGAGGAACACATTTGAGAAAACTCACTTCAAAATAAACTCAGGTGTAGCAATTTGCATATATTACCCATAGTCTTAGCGTACTCAGAAATAATGCATTTTTTAAAAACTACTGCAAGGTTTAGCATAGCTACACCATAAACAAACTTTTAGCACTTTAGTATCTATTTAGAGAAAATACAAACTAAGCATGATATTAGTCCAAACGGCCATATAGTTCATCGGGCTGGGTCCCAGCAGACAAAACAGCATCTCAATCCATGGTGACCCCACAGCTCAGCACTGGTCATTATGGCCACGTTCAGACAAGTGCAGGTGTTTGGTATGTGGCACCGCAGACACATTTGTGGTTCCTACTGCACATTCAGTTGTTCTCCATGCTGCAGAAAAAAGCAGGGTGGTGCACTGCAGCTGCAGGCCAGGCGCTGCATGACAGAATCACTGCTTCTGAAGGACCAAGAGGCTCCCAGGTAAGGCTGTTAGGACCATCCCAGTGTTGGCCCCAGCCTCCCCTACCTGACCCGGGGTAACTTGCCACCCACCAGGGCATGCATGGCATGGGGACAACTAGAGGTAGCATAAGGTGCACCACCACTAGTTGTGCCCAAGGAACCTGGTCTGGCTTCACTTCATGGAGGGCAGGACCACACTAATCTTATGTGACAGGCTGAGAAGGGGGTGCAGAAAGATTCTGGATTAACAGTTTGGTGCCCTGCTTAGTGGTGTTTGCCAGACATTTAAGGCTGGTGAAAAAGCAGGAATCACTGGCAATTGGAAAGAAAGATGCAGCTCAGCTGTGAGAGTAAAGAGGACATTGAAATGTAATGGCTTACGCTGACTTGAAAAAGAGTTGGTGCTAAGGGGGACTGTGCTCAATTTTGTTCAGATGGGTCTGTGTGTTCTATAGTCATGCTCAGTGTTGGCTACATTTAGTCAACCTTGTAGTTGATTTCCATTACTAAGTACATGCTGCTTTTAGCAGCGGTTTGAAGATTGGAAATGTATTTAATGTGGTTTCTTTGTATGCAAAAGTGAAATGATTTAGCTTTCCCCTCCCCTTCCCACTCCATGTTGACTGAGTTAAAAAAAACACCTTGTCTTATATTTGAATAATTATGTTAGTTATGCAAAGAATACAGCTACCGTTTAACAGTTGCAAACTAGTACTGAAATCTGTAAAACACTTTTCTGGCTATTTACACTTTGAGAGACTGTTTTATTTTTTCTTGTATACTGTCCTGTTTTCCACTCATCACAAAGTGTCATTCTCTGCATGTGTTTGGAAATGCTTGACAGGTCATGTTCTGATATGCTACTGTTTAGAGAGAAGAGAAAGAACACACTGTATTTTCTCAATTTTCCTTACTTGGCATGCTGTATCCAATAAGGCAAAAACAAGAAGCTATTACTAATTAGAGGTCACAGATTAAAAAAAAAAAAAAAGTGTAAAAAAATATCAGCTGCTATTACAGCACTAGATTTTGTCCCCTTACTCATGGTGAGTACCATCTAACTGCACAAGTTAACCCATATACTAAAAGATATTAATTTTAGTGGAACTACTTGCAAAATAAGGAACTACTCACTGTCAAAAAAATTGACACATTTTGGCATAAATAAATAAATAAATAAATAAAACAGGGGAAACTGCTCCCAAAGGTAGGAGGGATTTAATATGACAAAAGACAGAAAGGTTTAAGGTTACCTTTAAAATATTTAGCTTCAAGACACAAGATTTTTCAAGTAAATAAAATATTTAATGCCATTACAGATGTTCCTGCTATAGTAGTTAGAATTTGGAATAGGGCAATCTATAAAAATATAGAGAGTTATGATGTCTTTTATGCATTAAAAAATCAGAAGTTTTTACTTCCTTGTGTGCACATCTAGTAGAAAATGTCTCCAGAGGAGTATCACCATAACCCTCTATTTTGTCGAAGTACTGCTTTCACCACACCATTGCAATTCATGCAGTCTAAAATCCAAGTGAAAGAGTAATGAATTATGCATTAATTAAAGAATCAAAGAATAAAGAATGTCAGTGAGCAAATTTGTACAGATAATGTTTTCTGCTGATGAACTCTGACTTTAGATTTTCAACGTATATCACATGGTTGCCAGTCTGCAACAAAATCCCTGAGACACCCACCAGAGCACAATAAAAGCTCCCTCAAACTCAGCTGCTTTATTTATTATTCAGCACATTTCAGGGTCATGCAAGTGTTTAGAATACACAATACATGCATTTGGATGCTAAGAAGAGTGAGCTAATAGCAAGCAACTATAATGCTTGAAAGAGGATGTGTACTAGAATTTGTTGGGAATTTTACAACAAAGTAGCAGGTTATTGGAAAGTGCTGATTAATCAGAAGTTTTCTTTGGGAACAGTTTGGACTAAGTGTAAATCAGGAATGGTTTATTAGGTCAAAAATGGTCAAAACCAGAAAGAAAGGGACCATCCAGGAGGCTTACCTGTATTAAGGGAAACCCTCTTTTCAGTTCTTTGTCTAAACCGATTCAAGTCAGATTCAAAGCAGTTAGAGGTACCTACGATTGCTGAGTGGAACTTCCTATTCTCCTCCGAATAAGTGACACGAATGTTATAACAAAAAATCCAATTGTACTCTCAAGTTAACATTTTGGCTTTATTTGCTAATCTAGAGACAACAGAATCTGCCCCTTGGTCTTCTCTCCTTTAGTCCTTAGACTCTCCATTCCCATGATACTAGTAACCTGCTTTCCACTTGTTCAGTTTGAATTTATCTTCTTTGAACATATGTGACCAGAACTGTTTACAATTTCCAGATGCGGGCTGACAAATTCCATGTACAATAATATCAACACTTCTTGTCTCTAATGAAAATACCTATCCTGATCCATCCTTTGACCACATGCCTTGTTTCAGAGGCACAGCATATTGATGGCTCATAATTCTCCCATGAATGATAAACGCACTTGGGTCTTTCTTGTTCAAAACCTCCTTTCTCTTCCAAGTGATGTGATCCCCATTAATAAGAACAAAAAAAAGTTGTATTATTAGGCTCTAAATCCCTTGCATTCTAAATTATGCACTTTCTGCCCAGTTCTATTACTTTAGTTCTCAAAGTTAAATACTTCTACATTTAAATGATCATATCGCATTAATGTCATGTACAAATTACATGGGTTTTTTTAATAGGCTTTTCTCTTTTGGCAGAGGAACAAGCATGAAAACTCTCATGTTGCTGCAGAAGTTAAATGTATGACAGAAACTGGGATTATAAATTAAAAGAAGCTTTAGTTTTAACATGTTCCCCTTCCATAAAATCACTTCAAACTTGTCATCATATTACCATGCTTCAATAAACAGCCAAGGATGGATCCAGAGGAGTGCAGTGGTATGTTCACACACCTGTTTTGATTCCTGCTCCACCTAAAGTTTAAAACCAACTGCATGGCAGCAGTATTGGCATTTCTATCCAGCTGATACTGAGGGGGACAATTGAATTAATGGATCATTCTAATCTACCGGATTCCTGCTAATTTCCCTTCATAAATTTTAACAATCCCCTCTCCATTTTAATGGTCTTGATGATCCACTAATCAAGCTATCCTTTCTTCTGCAATTTTGCTCTCCACTAGCTTATCCTATTTCCCAGCCCTGCAGTCTGTTTTTTAGCTTTAGCTAAAACCATTAACTCAGGTGTGGAAATAACTGTCAGTTAGGTGTTGAGTGCGCTATCAAGATACTCAGATGATTAGATTTTGTTTGGTGACTCTGAATAAGAGCCTTACTTTTCGCTCTGATGACTAGAAGCCTAATGGAACAATATATTTAGATTACTTTTGCCTAGTTTATATTGTGTTTTATACATAATATATAATATAATAAATGAATGCAAATTCCAATGAAGTTGTGTTTGCTTTTGCTTCAGTTTTAATTTGAGAAAATATAGCTCTAAGCCTTGCATGTATTAGTAAAGCTTCTAGTTTCCTTTTAACAAGAAAAAATAATTATTGTGTCATATGTGATTATTCACTTCACTATCTGCACTCCCTTTGCAAAATCTTAGATCAGCCCATCCACTAAGCAGCATAACAGATAACAATGCACTGTCACAGTAGTATTTTATACAAACATGAATTTTGAAGAAAATAATTGAATACCATTCAGGACAAGATTGTCAAGGAAACTAGGCTGCAGTTGTCAGGATACTGGTGTTGGAGGCAGGTTAGAATAGGTGGCTCTAAAATGGATTTATGTTACTTACATCTATTACTCATTTAATCATGTGTACTAAGCATGTATATGAATCACATTTCTATGATTCTATTGGGATGATACTTGGGGATGAACCTGCCTGGAGCAGGGGTTGGACTGTATGAAAAGCCTTGCTAAAGTTATGGTATATCACATCTATTGGTCTTCCTGCATCCACAGAACTAGCCATCTCATGACAAAAGGCAATTAGGTTGGTCAGGCATGACTTGCCCTTGGTGAAACCATGCTGACAGTTCCTAATCACCTCCTCCTCTAAGTGCTTGGAATGGATTCCTTGAGGACCTGTTCCATGATTTTCCAGGGACTAAGGTAATGGTAACTAGTCTGTAGTCCCCTGGATCCTTCTTCTTCCCTTTCTTAAACATGGGAACTCTATTTGCCCTTTTCCCATCATCTGGGACTTCTTCCAGTCACCATGAGTTTTCAACGATAATGGTCTGTGGCTCTGGAATCACATTGTCCAACTCCCTCATCACCCTTGAGTGCATCACATCTGTCTCCATGGACCTGTACACATCCAGCTTTTCTAAACAGTCCCTAACCTGTTCTTTTGTCACTATTGGCTGCTCACCTCCTCCCCAAACTGGGCTGCCAGGTACAGAAGTCTGGGAGCTGACCTTGCCTGTGAAGACCGAGGTGAAAAAGGCATTGAGTACTTCAGCCTTTTCTACGTCATCTGGCACTAAGTTACCTCCCCCATTCAGAAAGGGACCCACACTTTCCCTGGTGTTCCTCTTGTTGCTGACATACTTGTAGAAATTGTAGAAACCCTTCTTGTTACCTTCCATGTTCTTAATAGCTGAAATTCAAACTGTGCTTTGGCCTTCCTGATTTCGTTCCCACATGCCCAAGCAGTACTTTTATACTCCCCACTAGTGGTTTGTCCAATTGTCCACTTCTAAAGAGTTCCCTGCTAAACCAGCCTAGTCTTCTACCATACTTGCTAGTCTTCTTGCACATTAGGATGGTTTGTTCCTGCTCCCTTAATAAGATTTCTTTAAACCAGCTCTCCTGGACTCCTTTCCATCTCAGGCCAGCCCATTCATTCTATGAGTGAGTCAAAGTCCAGGATCCTTACTCTACTGCTCGTCTTTCTTTTCCTCTGGATCCTGAACTCAATCATCTCATGGTCACTGCTACCCAAGTTGCCATCTGCTTCTATATTCCCCAGCAATTCTCCCATTTGTGATTAACAGACAAAGAAGAGCATGGCCTCTAGTTGGCCTCCCCAATACTTGCAGCAGGAAATGTGTTGTCCCTAACACTCTCGAGAAAGATTCTGGGTTGCTTGTACACCACTATATTGCTCTCTCAGCACATGACAGGATGACTGAAGTCCCCCATGAGAACCAGGGCCTGTGATCTGGAAATGTCTGCTAGCTGTTTGAAGAAAGCCTCTGCTACCACTTCCTTCTGGGCTGGTGGTCTATAGCAGACATCCAGCAGACATCTAGCATGACATCATCATTGTTACTCTCCCCTCTGACCCAGGAGGGAATTCCCTAGCAGCTGGCCATATAGTTCAGATTAAATTTCATGAGCCAGAGAATTCAGCTCAATATTTTACTTTAGCTCCACTAATTTAACGCAATGATGTGGACATTGGTGTCAGAAGTGCACTGGCTAAGTTCACCAATGACACTAAATTTTGGGGCATAGCATCCACACCTGAAGACAGGCTGATGATCCAGGCTGACTTGGATAAACTTATTAAGGGGGTGAATACAAACTTGATGACATTCAATATTGATAAATGTAAGGTACTCCACCTCAGGGGAAAAAAACCCGCAGAACGCTTATAGGTTTGGCAGTGCTACGCTTGCTAGCACCACGGCTGAAAGAGACTTAGGAGTCATGATTGACCACAAGATGAACATGAGCCACCAATGCGATGTTGCAGCGGGCAAAGCAAACAAAACTCTGGCTTGCATCCATAGATGCTTCTCAAGTAAATCTCGGGATGTCATCCTCCCGCTGTACTCGACTTTGGTGAGGCTGCAGCTGGAGTACTGCATCCAATCCTGGGTTCCACAATTCAAGAAGGATGTCGAGAAGCTTGAGAGAGTCCACAGGAGGACCACACACATGATCAAAGGGCAAGAGAATAAGCCCTATGAAGACAGGCTGACAACCATGGGACTCTTCAGCTTGGAAAAGCGGAGGCTCAGGTGGGACCTGGTGGCTGCTTATACGTATATAAGGGGTGTACATCAGGATCTGGGGGAATATCTGTTCACCAAAGCGCCCCAAGGAAAAACAAGGACCAATAGTCATAAACTCCTCAAAGAGTTTTAGGCTGGACATAAGAAAAAAATTCTTTACTGTCTGAGCCCCCAAGACCTGGAACAGACTCCCTCCAGAAGTGGTGCAGGCACCTACTCTGGACTCATTCAAGAAATGTTTGGATGCGTATCTTGCTCGGATCCTTTGTCCCCAGCTGACTTCCTACTCCTGGGGCAGGGGGCTGGACTTGATGATCTTCGAGGTCCCTTTCAGCCCTAACATCAATGAAATCCATGATATTTTGTTGACCCTAAGACCTAAACTATCTTGACCTAAGATTGGAAGCTTCATGTAATATTTCTGCTGAAATTCATAATATATCAGTTTTATATATGATATGTCCTGTGTTGAGAGAATGCTATCCTCTCCTTGAATTTTATAATTAAATACACCTTTGCCATCTCTAATTTTCATAATTTTACCTTGGTTTCTTGCTGAGGAAACGGTGTTTATTGGACCTTTTCCCCTTGAAATTAAAAGTAAATGAAAATAGACAAATAGAAAACTCTTGAAGAACTAATCAGCAGTCAACAGTATATGAACTAAGAAGTATCTGATTTGCTTTTGTCTACAGCAATGGATTTTGTGCATGAGATGAACTAACTACAAAGATTAAAGAATTTCACAACATTCTATGTATTATATGTAGTTAGATTCCATCTAAAGTCAATCCATCTGTTAAATCCTTTGGCTGTGACAGGACTAGAACTCCTGTAGTAAGGAAATGAATTTCTAAACTTAGCTAAAGGTTGCATTATCCTCATGAAGTGCAGTCATCTTTAGACAATGGCTTCATCCTATTAATGCAAGAGAACATTTTAGGGCTATCACAAGATTTGTTCAGCTATTCCATTGCTGGATTTACTCATCTGTGCATAATTTTGCTAATAACTCCCTTTAAAGATTTATCATCCAGACTAGTCTTTAATTAGCCCCATGTTACATGTAAAATACCAACCTTTAAATTCTTAATAAATCTGTGCATGGTTTGTAACCACATGTCATGTCAGGTGCTTCAGAGCTACCACCAAACTCAAAGGTTTTTAATTTTATTTCTCTCTAGCTTGAATCAAAGGTAGCATCTGTCTCCTACCAACATTTATATTCATATCTAACCAGGACTTTCAATACACTTGGCAGTTTTGCTGTATAATTTTCTAACTGGAACTGTGAAAGGATAAATTCCATTTACAATAGAAAAATGATTTATTAACTTGATTTTTTTTTAATCCATGTAATTTAAATCTGATTCACTTGGCCATTATTTAGCAGGTATAACAAACTTTTAAAATATGTTCTCCTTAAGGTACAACCATTAGGACAAATTTAAATTTGATAGACCTCTAGCAGTTTCAATATAAATGAAAGCAGTGTCTAGAATATAATTCCAAAACAGATACGATCTATTCCAGATTAGGCAAACTGTATTAGTTTTAATTACTTGTTTAAAGAGAGAGGCTGAAACTGACACCATATTTAAAAACAATTTTACCTGATAGTAGTTTCAGCCATAGTACAAACTAAGATCTAGGGAAAATGTCTATTTGATATTGTTTAATTACACTTGAACTTATACTTAACTGAAAAAGTAATTGAGATGCAGAAATTAAAATATAATTTCTATGGGATATGTTAAAATAAATAATACATACAGTAGGCAATGACTGGTTACAGAGGTAATCTATAATGTCCTGGTATTTGCTAAGAGTTGTCTCACTGAATTAGCCAAATTTACCAATTTTACCATTGCAACTTTTAACAATAGATTGACTTTTCATGACTTGAAAGTCTGTGTCTGATACCCAAAATAACTAGTGAAGCAGGAGTATGTTTAGGGATGAAGTATAGGAAGGAATGTTCTCCTAAGGCATAATGAAGCATAGTAGGGCAGTGAGTAGAAAGAAGGAACACCTTTCTGCTCTCTTATCTACCACTTTTAGAATTAATAACTCAGACACTTATCAACAAAAAGATAAGAGAAAACAATATTTATCCACCTGTCTACATTTACCTGCTCTCTCCCCATTCCAACATTTCCTCTTTCCAGTGTTATCTACCTTGTTCCCATCCTGTCTCTCCCCACCCACCAATTCATTTCTGGGTTTAACTGCATCTCTGCTCCCTCAAGGTTGTAGGCCTTTAGGGCACTTGTACATGTGATGGTGGCCATGATGTACATGTAATGAAAATGTCATTGGTGTGGCTTAAAGGTGTCACACATTACATGTGCACCAGTTTTGGAGGTTTTAGATGAGTTTGCATTATTGCAAACTAAACTACACCCAGATGTAATTAAATTTGCAATGTTGCAAGTTGCAATGATGCAGCTGCCAGCTCACCCCCTGGCCATGGGAAAGGCAGGCAGGCTTTGCATAAAAAAAGGATCAGGCCCCTCACCACTTCTGCCTTCAGCAGGTGAAGGCAGAAGTGGTGAGGGGCCCAATCCTTTTTAGGGGGAGAGGAGCCTGCCTGCCTCTCCTGTGGTCAGAGGGTGAGCTACCAGCAGGTCAAGCAGCCCTTGAGCTGCAGGGGATGCCAGTCCTTCCCTCTGCAGTAGTGGCGCCCCCCAGGGCTGCCCGGGTGGGCTGCTAGCAGGCTGGGTGCTACCCCAGATTGCAGGCAGTACCCAACCAGAGCCAACTATTATGATTGCCCACTGGAATCTTGCCAGGTGCTGCTCCCCAGGCAGACTCAGGGAACAGGTGGATTGGTCTAGGTGCTGCCTCTGTGCTGCCACTAACAGCCCCCCGGGTGGTCCTGGGGGGCATTGCCACTGTGGAGGGAAGGAAGGACCAGGGACTCCCATAGTTCAGGGGCTGCTCGGCCTGCTGGCAGCTCACCCTCCCCATCCCCAACTGTGGTCATTTATTCAGACAAAAATACTACAGATAAAACATATCATAACATTCTAAGTTTATGAAGTATTACTCATCCCATGTCTAAGTCTTTAAGTCTAGTACTCAAGTGTGTTAGTTCTATTCTCTTGTTAAGTGTCTGTTCACCTTCTCTAATCAAGGTTCTCTTGTTATAGTATTTTCATTCTTTGTTTCTGCCAGCTGTGAAACTTCCCCAGACTTGAAGCTTATGTTAGTGATTTGCATTAATTTACCACCCATTCACACACTCAGTAGGTGCATCTACACATGATGTTAACTGTACAGTAGCCAATAACACTGCACAGTAGCGTGCTAGGCAAAAACGGTGCAGTTATGCTACTGTGCAGTAGTATTAGGCTAGTAAAAGCTCATGCACCAGTGCTACTGCTCAGTAGTGTGTATTACTGTGCATTGATTTAGTACTTGTTTAACCAAGTACTACACTTAAAGCGCAGTAACTACAGCATATTAATGACTGTGTAGATGGTCCCAGTGACTCCAATTTCCATTGAAAATCCTCCCATTGAGTCACACAAATAAACGTTCATAAAGACTTTTTGCTTCATACCATCACCAAGTTCCAACTCCTACTCCTAGTTTGTTCAGGGTCGTTACTTTTTACTTGACTTGGAGAAGTAAATCCAGCAAGAAAAGTCACAGTAAAGTTGTATGTTACGCTTAGAGCATACTAAGGGAACTTTAAAGGTGATGGTGTTTATAGATGTGCTTGAGGAGGTGGAGGGGGGTGCACTTTAATTATCGCAGCTCCAAGAGCCACTCTAATTAAAAGCATCCAGAGTATCACATGTATCAGCATCCTGTGCTGAAAAATAGTAGTGGGGCACTTTGAACTAAAGCTCACTGAATGAGCTTTAAAGCATCCTGCCATAATTTTTCAGTGCAGGGACACTGATATACATGATGTGAGAGTCTGCTGGAGTGTGGTAATCAGTCTGCTCCAACGCACTGGAATTATAGCCTCCCAACATGTGTATAAGTGCCCTTAATGTTCACATATTAAACCTCTTTAACTTGTGCTAAGTACCCCCTGAGCACTACTTCAAGTGAGGATTAACTTTGGGCTGTGCTACCTAGATGAAATGGGCTAAAATATAGCCCATAGAGATTAAATGAGCAATTTACAGTTCTCCAAAATCCCAGGATACACTGTTTACAGGCCCTAGCCATGCCACTGCTTGCCAATCCTCTAGTGGAAAGTCAGAGCTATGCAGGCAAGAAATGGTATTAACCCTTAACATATAACGCCTCGCAGGACATTTTGACTTTAATACTGTTTAACATTCCAGAGATTTAATCAGGTCTAAGTGTGATGTGTAACATCACCCTCAGAGACTGCAAGGTACTTCCAGTCATGTGGTATGCCATTGAAGAAATATAGCCTCAGAGAAATTTGCATTCTCTGCTCTGTATTCCCTTACTCTACTTCATCCACTCCATATATTTCAGAAGTGGAAGAACTTGATGGTAGTCAGATTCCAGGTCAGTTTCCTGGGATGATAGGAGATACAGTCTACAAGGAATCCCCCAGCAACCATGCACCTAGAGAAATTCATTACCTTCCATCCAGCAGCACCTACACTGAAATGCAGCCAACAACTGTGATATTATTGATGGGGATTAGCAATATTAGTCATAAAAAGTCCAAGCTATGTACAGTATTATGCTATATCCTTGAACACAAAACATTGTACAAAATATCTCTTAGGTAAAGATGTATTTTTAAGGAGGTGTGGGGAGGGAGGGGGAAGAGTCCTCCTAAGATCATTGCTCTAGCATGTAAATGCAAATTAAATTCACTTTTTAAAAAAATCCATGCAAGTCTGAGACAAGCTTCAAATGTCAAGTTTTTCTGCCTTTCACATAAGGCTAAACCTGTTCTTCCCTATGACCTTTTTAAATACCCGTAGGGGTGTGCATACTCCCAGTTGACAACCACCGACTTAATGGTTAGGAACTCTTGTGCAGATAGATGTGGATCTGAATCACATTAGGAAGAATAAGTAATTTAATTTACAATTCCCATTTCCATAACTAGTGCTCTAGCTACTAATGGAGGCGTCACAACTACTCTGGCTCACTATAACATCTTATAACATGTAATACTCAAGGTTTTAGAAACCTGAAATTTGTAGTCAGCATGCTCATTTTGAGTGGAATTCCATGTGACACGGAATGTGTGAGACCACATGGGCATGTGTGGGACACCAAAATGTGTGTGAAATACCATGTGGTAAGGGTGTGGATGTGTCTATATTTTGTAGTTTTAACTAAGTTGTACTTTGTAAGTCTGTCCAGCGGAAAAAGTGGATCCTTGGACAGTACTGCAGAGTATCATCACTCTGCTAATGTTGCAACGTTAGTCATTGAGTTTGGGAATATGCTGCCAAAGAGCACCACACACCAGAATATTGTGATGTCCATTTTATTTTTGGATAATAATAACAACAAGGAGGGGACTGCTTATGTATATACTAAATGATTGCACAGTAACAACTGTGCATTCTGCTGCACGTGTTGATGCAACCTCTATTTGTATAAATTATTAAAACCCACACATTCCTAAAATCCTCAAATCTAACCAAATTACCCTTTTGATTTTTGACTGTTCTGTCCAGCAAAAGTTATTATACTTTCCTCATCACTGTAGTAATAACATTTGTGCGCCTTCTGATAATGCATTAAATACAATTATTAAATAGGATCTCACTCCTGAGTTTTCTGTTTAGTGACCTAATGACACTGGTTATTAATACTATCTACAGGACTGCTTATCCTATTCTAACTTCATTCCAATAATGGCATTCCTGGAAACCAGGCAAGTAGCACTAGCAGACCTATGACATGAATAAGTTTACAGGTAAGTTTGAAATTCTGTAAAGAATTGAGGCTCAATCAACAGCACTAGCTGAGTGTAGTGATCACAGAGTTCAATAAAGATAGACAAGCATGAATGAAAAGAACTACATGACTTGTATTGTGGAGAAATAGGCAAGTCTGTTTAATCCCTTTCTCTCCCTAGTTAACTAGCTGTTCTCTGAGAGACCATCTCCCAATTACCAACTTCCCCATACTCCTTAGTTATGGAATATCTCTAAATTATAACTTCTATCACTACAAGAAGCACAATTTAAATCAAAGACAGGTGTACCTTGAATCAGCAGGCTTTTAAGTACTGCATTTACTCAATACCAAGTATTGATCCTGAATTTAAGACACATCTCAAATAATTGGGTTCTACACATGAAAAAATTATAATTTTGTTATATTTTTCCAGGTATCAAATCTAATTATTGGAGGACTGTCTTAAATTCTGACTATAGCAGGGACAGCAGTGGCTGGGAGGGAGTCAGCTGGCCCTTTTCCCCTACCTATTTCTTCCCCCTGCAGCCTTTCTTCCCCCGCCTCCACCACCAGCAGCCCCCATGTCCAACTGCCCAGAACCTCTGTCCCTCCCCTTAACTCCCTAAAATCTGTACCCCTTCCCCTCCCCACCCCTACTGTTAGATTCTTCTTGGTCTCTGTTATGTTCCAGAGTACAGCACATGGAAGTGCAGCTCTTGCCAGGCCATGCAGCAGCAGTAGCACTACTGATCAGCCAGGGAGGGGATGGAGTTTCCATGTGCTTCATGCCCAGGAAGGAATCTAAACCAAGTCAAAGCTGAGCTGTACCTAGCAGTAACTGCGGGAATGAAGTTGGGGGAAGGACGGAGGCTACTGAAGGCAAGTGGAGGTGGGAAAGCAAAGGCTGCTGTGGGTTTGACCCTGGCCCCAGGCTGGGCTCAGGGCCAAGTCAGAGCCCCAGCAGCCACCCCTCGCCCCTGCTCTGTACATAAAATCTAACACAGAGGGCTTTATTCCCCCATGCTGATGGAGAAAAAAATCACCTTAGATTGAAATTAATATGGTACTTATGTCTCACTTTAGAAAAGGTACAAGAGCAAAGAGTAGGGCTCTAAAATACACTTTGTGTTTCCCAAAATTAGTTCAGTAACTAAGGAGAAAACTATTTTCCAGTCTATATGGTAGACTAAATCACCAAGGCAAACTCTGCTGCCACGGGAAATATATGAATTGTTTTCTGATAATTTCTTTAATCACACACAAAGCCACAAAATGATTTTTTTTTAATATTCATGCGACACTATGTGAACCAGAAAGCAATTATCTTATCTCATGATTTATTTTTATCATTAATTTTAGTAGGCTTTTCTTAATAGTCTTGTACATGTAAGACATTACAATAAAAAAGGGTTTGCTGGTCATGCACATATTCCTACGTCATCAGAGTTTTTTAGTGTAAGATCTTCATTAAAGATTAATTGTCATTTATGTTCATTTTTGCTTTGACTTCAGGTATAGTGTGTTAAATTTATCATTTTTATGGGATAAAGGAAGGCAAGTCTGACAAAACAATAAAAGTGCCAACACCTTTAGCACATAGGTTTAACCAGAAATTTTATTGGTGTCATTTGGATGATTAGTCCAGCTTTAAACCATTTTGACAATATACTGATATTTTAGGCTATAAACCGATTATAAAGTATATGCAACAAAAGCATGTGTCATCAGTGAGTCTTTTTATGAAGACTGAATTGCATATCTTATGCCAAAGCTACTTAGTATGGTAACATATTGCAAGAGCTTAAATGAAGTTTCAACAAATATTTAAGTTAGCAATTAAAGTGCACACTCCATGAACACAATTATCTTGAATACAATTACTGCAAAAGAGAAACTCTAACATTTGATGTCCCCCCAAGACATCTCAATGTGAATTTGTATGTTTAGCATACGCTTCCTTGTTGGTGGTATTTACAGACTAAAATCAAGGTAGCACATATTTTGTAGACATTCATTATTGCTGCAAATGTATAAAATATTATCTTTTCAATTAACAATGTACTACAGCGCTGTTATT
Source organism: Crocodylus siamensis (assembly GCF_052110815.1). Lineage (NCBI taxonomy): Eukaryota > Metazoa > Chordata > Crocodylia > Crocodylidae > Crocodylus > Crocodylus siamensis. The sequence goes on along the minus strand of NC_143396.1, from coordinate 84,995,246 downwards.
AGAGCACAAAAGGAAAATCTAGCTTCAGTGCCAAGCAATGAGCAATTAGATTCATGTCTTTGGGGAGCATTTCTAGTAAATCTTATTTTATATGTGAATAACCTAAAAGTATATCTTTCCTCCCCCCAAAGATATTATTTTATTTCAGCCATCTCTATCTCCCAAAATGCAATGTTAAAACTAAAAGCCTGCTGTGAAAATCAAAACAAATCAATCATTTACTTTTAATAAAAGTAACAAATTTTATGGCTTTACTTGGGGAAGAGGATTTTATGTCTATCTCTCTCAACACAGAATTTGAAAATGTAATAGGCACTTCATGGGACTGAGAATGAGATGTGTCCCATCCCCCCCAAAAAATTGAATTGAAACAATGAGAATTGAGAATTAAGTAATTGAGAAGGATGATAAGATGTACAAAAATGAAATTATGGTCATTGTCATGAACCCACAATATTTTGAGATGTCCATGGAATATCATGCATGTTTTCTTGAGTTTGTTTTACTGATGTGGCATGTGTAGCCTCAATGTATAGCTATATTTATCCCTTTCATTATTAAGTCTGTATGAATTGTGATATTTAATATTCATGTAACTTTTATGTTTCATATTCCAAGACTGTTTAGTATTTAACTTAAGAACTTAAGTGTTCCTCCCCATTTCATATCTGAGAGAAATAATCACTGAGAATTATCATGTGATAAAGGTATGTTTAATGGGTCAGTGAAACAGGCACTTCTGGATGTGGTCAGAGGCACATCATTCCAGGCAATGATGAATTTACATTTAAAAAGAAGAGACCCATAAGAATAACATATGAGAACAAGCTATTCAAAAATATTTCTCATAATGGGGAAATTTAGTGAGAGATACTATTTTAGGATATTGGCTTAGCAATCTTAGATCAGGAAAGACTTTTGATCTAGTAAACAGATACACATTTTGGGAGCAGGAAGTTTTATGCATGGTATGGGCACCCCAAGAATCCAATAGATACAGGAGGTACATGGCCAGATAAGAAACTATACTTAAGCCTTGTCATGGAGCAAGTGTTTGTCTTGGGCATACGGAATGACTTTAGCCCCTGTGCCAATGGGCTGGGTATTATGGCTGACAGAAGAGTTGCAGGGAGTCCTGAGAGGAAGGTCAAAGGCAGGAGCTAAACTAGGTAGAGGCTGCATTCTTAGGTTTAAGATGGAGGTTAAAATCAGATTAATGTTCTGATATTATCTTTTGTCTATCTCAACATATGGCAATGATTTCTGATGTTTGCTCTTGTTTTTGTAATAAACTGTTATCTTCTAAAACTGTTGTTCTGAGGTGTGGGGGAGTACTCTCGGCCAGCATCTTGCCTGCTGTTGCTCTTGGTGTTCCATCTGCTTGGGTCTGAGTGCTCTAAGACACCACTGTCTGTACCAAGCTTTCGGGAGCCCGGCTTCAATGCAGAAAGAATAACTCAAATTCGTGTTTGGTGGCAAAAGCTCTGAAAGGTTTGTCATCTTTTACAACAGTACACTAGCCAGTCTGTTTAGTAATCAGTCCAGCTCAGCAAAATTGCTCAGAAACAATGGTAACTTATGTGCAGCCATGCTCCTCAAGGTGGCTACTAAAAATAAGTCTCACCGCCCTTGTATTTGTATCAGAAATGCCACTATGATTATTATCTATTTCTCTGTTGGGATGTCCACTTCTCCTTGCCTCCTTACCAATTTTGAACACCTGCAGCTCAGCTCTTGCCAAATTTGGACAGAGTCCAGAAGACAGCCACTCGCATGATCAGAGGTCAAGAGAGCAGGCCTTATGAGGAGAGGATGAGAGGTATGTGACTCTTCATCTTGGAAAAGATTAGGCTTAGAAGGAACTTGGTGGAAGCCTATAAGTATATCAGGGCTGTACATCATGAAGGGTGGTTGTTCCTAAAGGAAGCAATCCTTTGGGCACAGAGGGAGATGATCCCAGTACGAGGGAAAAGGGGGAAAGGAGCCAAAAAACTGTCTTGGCTAAACAGGGAAATCCAGGGGAGCTTAAGTGCAAAAAAGAAGGCATATAGGCAGTGGGAGCAGGGTGAAGCTACCAAGGAGGAGTATACCTACAAGGAGGAGTAAACCTGTGGAGCTGAGGCTGGCAACACAAATTAAATACAAGAAAGTCTTTTTTTTAGATATGTAGGGAGTAAAAGAAAGATGCAGGGCAGCATAGGACCCCTACTGAACAAGAAGGAGCAATTAGTGAAAGACAGGGGGAACAAGCTATTCAATGAGTTTGCCTCAGTGTTCTTGAACAGGGGTCAAGATAAGTCTCCTAATGGGTTCTTAGATGGCATCAGAGGGACACCAGCCCACCAACTGTCAATGCTGACTTGGTGCAGAGTCACTTGGATGAACTGAATGTGTTTAAGTCAGCAGGCCCAGATGAGCTGCATCCTAGAATAGTGTCATAGCACAACCACTGGTATGGCTGTCTGAATGCTTGTGGTGCTCAGGTCAGATCCCAGAGGACTGGAAAAGGGCCAGTATGGTCCCTATTTTCAAGAAGGGGAGGAAGGAAGATCCAAGTAACTATAGGCCAGTCAGTCTCACGTCCATCCTTGGAAAGGTCTTTGAAAAGAATATGAAGGATCATATCTGTGGGAGTCCAGTGGGAACAATAATGCAGCAGGGCAACCAGCATGGATTAGTAGCAGGAAGATCATGCCTGACCAACCTGGTTTTATTTTATGACAGGAGCACAAAATCATCAGCAAAGCTAACCACACTTTATCATGCATCAGCAGGTGCATGACAAAAGTGGAGATACTCCCCCTCTATGTGGCATTGGTCAGACCACAGTTGGAGTACTGCCTTGTTTTGGGTGCCATACTTCAAGAAGGATGTTGCTAGACTTGAGAGGGTCCAGAGCAGGGCCACTCATATGGTTAGGGGCTTACAGGACAAGCCCTATGAGGAGAGACTGAGAGACCTGGATCTCTTCAGCCTCCAGAAGAGAAGGCTGAGAAGTGATCTTGTGGCCACCTACAAATTAATTAGAAGAACACAGAAAGGGATCGGAGATGCTCTGTTCACCGTGGCACCACTTGGTCACAAACTGACAGAGAGCAGATTTAGGCTAGATATCAGGAAAAACTTCATGGTAAGGGTGGCTAAAATTTGGAATGGGCTTCTAAGGGAGGTGGTGCTCTCCCCTATTTGGGGGTCTTTAAGAGAAGGCTGGATAGGCATTTGGCTGGGGTCATCTGGCCCCATCGCTTTCTCCTGCCTAGGCAGGGGATAGGACTCGATGACCTATTGAGGTCCCTTCCAACCCAGCATGAATCAGGATCTGGGAGAATGTCTGTTCACCAAGGCTCCCCTAGGGAAGACAAGATCCAATGGCCACAGACTGCTGGAAGGCCATTTTAGAGTGGACATAAGGAAAAACTTCTTTACTGCCTGAGTCTCCAGAATCTGGAATAGACTCCCCCCAGAAGTGGTACAAGCGCCTACTCTGAACATGTTGAAGTTGCGTTTGGATGCTTATCTTGCTAGGTTCATCTGACCCCAGCTGACTTCCTGCCATTTCGGCAGGGAGTTGGACCCAATGATGTCACAAGATCTCTTCCAGTCCTAATGTCTATCAAATCTATGACACTGGCAGCTTGCCTCTTTGATCTGTTTTACTAGTAAGATCTCACTGTTTGCTTCTCAAGTTGTTCAACTACTGTTATTTGCTATTCTCTTCTTAGAAGGAGCATTTCACTCACTAACTCTTTTATCAGGTCATTCAGCAGTCAGTGAAGCTTGCTTCTCCCAAGTTCCTTTTTAGCACCTCGACTATAACTTAGCATAGCCATGGCCTAGCAATACTGACAGTATTACAATAACATACTTATTGTCAAGGATAAGTGTGATTTCAGAGTTTTTGACCATACAGGCAGGCCTCTTCCAAGGAATTTGGGATCTATCATTTCTTAGCATGTGACCAGACAAAGTGTGGTTATTCTACCTGGCAGAATCCTTCTGCTAAGACCTGGCAAGACTTACCTAAGGCAAGTTAAGTTGAGGAACTATCAGTTGGGAAGGTGACCTTCAGACAAAATATGAAGTATGACATAGGTGATGTAGGTTAGGTACAGACATTCCAAAATCCCAAGGTGGAATCAATCTAAGTTACATAGTTTTCTGTAAGTGATATAGCTTAGATTGGTAGTGAACAGAACATAGATGCACCCTTGGGGGAGGGGAGAGGGACAGATCTTAGACCAGGTTCCACCATTTTAAAATCGGTCTGTATGCACCAAACTTGTTTTGTTATGAGTATAGATTGGTACTGCATGCAAACTTCTGTTTTGGGTATAGACTGGTTTCCAATCACTTACGCTAATAAAAGAGTAATGACTGTATCTGGTCTTTCATAATATCAAAGAGAAAGGCCTGCTAAGAGATAGAACTACTGTCAACAATGAGTATTGTATCATCATTTTGCAGCATGCTAAGTAATAGCCCCCAGATGTTGAAAACAGGGCTTCTTTCATCTGACCTATCTGCCAGCATTACGATACAGTAAGTCTCAGCTTCTAAGGTTATTAGCACAACAACTTCCATTGGTTTATTTAGGGCTGAGAAGATTCTCTCTCACGTCTAACCCAAAAAGACAACTTAGACCCAGAATTCAAGGTCCACTTCTGTGCCTCCCATGGCAAAGCCTATTGGTGAATGGGTGCCTTCCACTAGCCTCACTCATCCCCTCTCCCCTACTACAGGGCATAGGATGGACTTACCTGGCTCCATGTGGCCAGGCTCCCCTTTCCATACAAAAGACTTTTGTGGAGAAGGTTGCCACCCCACCACCCCCTTTAAGGAGGGGGCTGGGGCCACTGTCTCCCTGCCCCAGTTATGAGACAGAGGGTAAAATGTTTCTGGTTCCTAAAAGTAAGTAGTCAAGAATTTAGCTTTTACTAAATATGGTGGCTTGTGATGGTTGAAGGGAAAATCAGATTCAAATTTATTGGACATTTCCAGTTATTTGAATAATGTAAAAACTGCAAATTAGTTACTATTAATTTTTTAAACCACATAAAATGAAATGGTTTATTTCTCATTATACAGATTTCATTATTTAGTAGGGGAAAATGAGCTGTTCCATTATTTATCATTTGTTGCTAATTTATTTGGTGTAGGGGTGGTCAAATGTTTTGGCCAAATAGCACAGAAGTAGTTACACATATATGCTGGGAAAATGGGAGAACAACAAATGAGAAAAAGTAGTATCTGAAGAAGAAAAAAAATAAAAGGAATAACTCATAAGGCAGAATTCTATTTCATTTTAGGTGTCCAAATGGCAGCTACCCATTCATGTAAATGCTGTTTTTTCCAATTTATCTCTGGGCATCCAGCCTGGTTGGTATGTTCAATAGTGCTGCACTCTTTCTGGCAGGTATGCATTACCATACTCTTGAAAAGCTGGGTGAGACAAAATTGTAGCTGGGCCAACATATCTGAACAGCAGGTGTCAGATGCTGCAAAAAAAATGTCCTATGTTTCAGCTTGGTGGATAGGACGCTCATCCAGAAAGCAGGAAACTCAGGGTCAAGGTCCTTTTGACCCAGAGTGGGTTTGAACCTACATCTCCTGCTGCTCAGTGCAGGTGTCTGAAAGCCAAGTGGCATGTATTTACTAAACCCCTCTTAGCCCTTCTCTTGAAATCAGTCCACTGAACCCTGCATTTCATGATTATTAGATAAAGTGAAGAGTGTACAGTATTGAAGAAGTTTCTGACTCACTGGGAACAAGGACTTAGGCCAGAAATCAAGACCCCTTCTCACCCAGAACAGCAGCAATTTACCAAGCCACATACCCTCTGGCTTTCTTTCTTTCTCCTGGGCCTACTTATCTCCTTGTATTGGATGAACAGACATTATTTGTGACCCTAAGCAAATTCTGAAATCAATGAGGTAGCTCCACAGCTGTGAAAAAGGTGAGCAACCCTTCCTGCATTAACAACTGTAAGGTACATAAATAAGTTAAGGAAGACCTATTAAATAATTTGTTAGGTTGAGTGTATGTATGTATGTGTGTGTGTGAATACACACACACGCACGCACACATATATACACTCAACCTAACAAATGGTTAAGTGGTCCAGAAATTGTGTGAGGGGCAAGGATTTCTTAAGGTGATATCTTTTATTAGGCCAACTATGTAGTTGGGATAGATTTAGACAAGTTTTCCAATGCATTCTTCATCAGGTCACATATTTCTCTGTTTCTTTTTTACAACATATTTCTCTGTTGCTTGAGAAAGTGTATCTTGCACTGGAAAGCTTGTCTAAATCTATCCCAACTGGAAAGCTTGTCTAAGTCCATCCCAGCTACATAGTTAGTCCAATAAAAGTTATCACCCTAAGAAATACTTGCCTCTGTACTAAGTAATTTCAGAATTTGAATTTGTAGAGTGGTTTCCTGCTACACAGAGAAGAGGACGCATTTAATAAGCCTCAATATGTAACATTGCTAAGGAGAGAAGTCTAGTCTCCTGAAAGGGATGAGATATTTTTATTACAGGCTCTTGGTCATAAAGAAGCATCTGATATTTGGGCCACATCTGATATTTGGAGTTCCTTTAACTCCAGGTTCCTGTCCTGCTGTAATTAACAATCATTCTTCTCTGAACTAGTTTTGAAAATGAAAAAGATCACCTTCTTTTCTTTACCAAAATGATTATATGTATGCATGTATGTACATATATAAGTATATACACATATATGAATGTATACATACATACATACATATAAATATTACGGCTGTCTGAAATGGCTGTGTTTCATTTTGTTTCAGATTTGGCATTTCGGAGGGACAGTGATTTGTTTCAGTGTTTCGAATCACTGTCCTGTTTCATTTTTGGCTGAAACTCTTTTGAAGCTGTTTTGGAATTTTGATGGTGTTTCAGTGTTTTGGCCATAGGCTATAACAGGGAATCACCAAACTGCATAGAACTTTGCAATTTCTTGCCTGATGCAGATGGAACTTGCAGAGATGATAGCCCCTTCTGAGGCCATGAAGCCTGCCAAGTTTCAAGGCGATAGATGTAGGGATTTCTGGGAAACTGTTCCTCAAACTATTCAAAGCAAAACTTGTGATGTGCGAGTGGGAAGGCAGAGAAGAATGAAAATTGGAGGGATGGTAGCCCCTGCTGAGGCCATGAAGCCTGCCAGGTTTTAAGGAGATAGGTGCAGAGGTTTCTGGGAAACTAAATGTCAAACTGCTGACAAGCAAAACTCATGATGTGTGACTTCGTGTGTGTGTTAAGGCACAGTGGGGTGAAAACTGCAGGGAAGATAGCCCCTGTTCTCACCCTCATAACTCCACTGCAACCAGCAAGCTGAAGGCCTCTCAAAGATCTTACAAGTCTGGGCTTTACCCAGCCAGGACTGTGCGGTGGCTGGAGGTTATCAGGTGCTTCCTGCTCATACCTGCCTTTCACCAGGGAGGTTCACAGTCCTGACATTAGCTGTTGCTGCCACACTACCCAGGCCTCCCTACCCTGGCAGGGTGCAGTTTTAGGTGATGCCCAGAATGATGTGGGGCCTCCTCCCCAGCCCTTATACCTCTGAGGTCTCCCTGCTGAGCTCCCATGTGTGGAAGATGTTCTTCCCCTGATAGCTGTGCTGGTGAGAAACTAAACTGCCACCTCCAGCTCTGAGACTGGGCATTAAATGCCCACCCTGTCCTGCCACATATATAGCCCCTTGTGTGGGCACGAGGGAGGCCTACCAGGTTTCAGGCAGAGTGGTGCAGGGGTTTCTGTGAAACTGTACCTCTAACCGCTGAAAGCAAAACTCGTGTCACTTGTGTGTGTTAAGGGGTGTAGGTTGTAGCCGTGTTGCTCTAAGGACAAGGCCTAGACAAGATACTTAGGATCAATCTGATATCGTTTATTAGACTAACTGACTAGTTGGAGAAATTCTTCTTTGCAAGCTTTCAGGTTTTAAAGCCCTTTGTTAGGGTGAGGAAGCATGTATTTGGTATGTGTGCACTGTTCCTGGATAGAAGAAATAGTAAAGAAGCCAGAGGCTGTCATGCAATGCAAGCAAGACAGCCAGTCAGTGAAAATGTAAATTTAGGCATCAGGGGTGTGAGATAGGCTTGGGGTTGGAGGGAGGGGGAGGAATGGAAGGGGGATGTAGCAGGTAAAAGTGGAAAGTACCTGCTGCTACCTGGGGAGTCAGATGTCAGGCAGGTTATAGCTGCCAGAATTCCAATGTCTATATTGAATCCATGTGTTTCTGTACCTAGGAAGCTGATGAAATGCAGTTCATTGGCTGTTCTGTGAGAAGTGGTTTGTAAATTCAAAGAAGCACTGAACCTCGCTAACCTCATCACCAGAAGCCAATTTCCTACAGCCCAAAACACACTAAATGGATCCAGACCATGCCATGACAAGAAATGCAAAACCTGCCAACACATCTACAGTACCGCCACAAACTGTACACCAGAATCTATCAAAGACAAGAATACCCAACTACCTGTAGGGGCACATTTCTCACAAGAAAACTACTCTGTCTCTTCTCTCAGTCCTGATTCTCAAAGGGAATTTACAAACCACTTTTCACAGATGGCCTATGAACTTCACTTCATCAACCTCCTAGATACAGAAATTCATGGACTCAGTATAGACATTGGATTTATGACACACTACAACCTACCTGACATCTGACTCCCCAGGTACTCTCCACATTTACCTGCTACATCCCCCTTCTCTCCTACCCCAGATTGTCTCTCACCCCCTGACACCTCCATTTCCATTTTCACTGACTGGCCTTCTTGCCTGCATTGCATGCCAGCCGCTGGCTTCTTTACTATTTCTTCCATCTATGAAGACAACATATACACCAACTAGATGATTCCTCAGACTGACAAAGTGTTTTAAACCTGAAAGCCCATGCCTTGCAGATGGCATTTCAGGCAGCTAAGCTGAACTTACCTGGAAGATCACAAATCCACTGCAACCAGCAAGCCTCAGGCCTCTCCAAGATCTTAGGAGTCTGGTGAAAGGTGGGTAGGAAGTGCCTTATAAACCTCCAGCCAGGACTGTGCATGTGTGGGGTGGCTGGAGGTTATAAGGCACTTCCTATCCACCTTTCATCAGAGAGAGCCTCAGTCCTGGCATTTCCTGGGGCTGCCATGCTTCCAGCAGTCCCACCAGTCTCCTAACCCTGGCAGGGTGCAGTTTTAGTGGTCTTCCTTCCTCATAGCCCCAGCCCATACCTTCAGTTTCATCCTGGCATGGAAGCTCAGTAGCAACATGTTCTTCCCCTGTTGGCTGGTGATGCCGTGAGTGCTGCCTCCAGCTCTGAGAGTGGGGCATTAAAAGGTTTTTTTAAAAAAAATGGAAATAGATATGGACAGAGTGAGGAGGGTGGCACTCACTCCACCTGTGGATGGACTTTGGATAACCCCAGGAGCAGGAGGCTTACTTTGAAGAACACCAGATGCTCCACCAAACCAGGATCCAAAGATGTGCTGTGGGGGTGTCACAACATCCTCAGCAATGATGAACACCCTCTCACTTGGAACACTAGTTGGTGGACAGGACAGATGTTTCCAGGCAACTGTGGCCAGATCCTGCCACATCTGGCTGCAGGTTGCCCAACAGGCTAAGGGGTCATAGGCCAGCAGCTCTGTGTTCTCGCCAAGATAGGTAGCTACCAAGGCCTCAGCACTACCTGCCCAATGCTGGGGTCTGGTGCATCTGGACCCCACCATGGAAGCTATGCCCTTGGCCCACATTGGCAGCACCTGTCATGGGGGAGACTGGCTGCTGCTGGGAGTGCTGGCAAGGGAAAGTGGGTCCCCCTCTTCCACGTCTCCCCACCTGTGCCATTCTGCCTCCTGGACTCTGTTCACAAGCACTTCTGTCCAGTGATCCAGGGTTTTGCTGGTTCACAGGCTCCCCTTCACCCTTGGGTTGCAAATGGCTGCCAGCACATGGACCATACTGGACCCACAACAGATCCAGCCATTTCTTGATGCCATCCCTCAGCTGCTTCACCAGTGCCTGCACCTCTGGCGACAGCAGCTTGCCCTAGCCAGTAACATTGATGCCCTGGAACTTCTTCATTTGGCTTTCAAGTTCCTTCACTATGGGGATCACATGGATAAGGAGGGCATCGCCAGCACCAAGGGTCTTGGTGGCCTCAAGGAAGGACTTAAGGACCACCAAGATCTGGGAGATGGTATCCCACTCTGTTTTGTTAAGCAGGCCACTGATCCCAGTCTCCCCAAGCAAAGCCATCTCATGGATGGTCTTCTGTTTCTCCACCAGCCTTTCTAGCATGAGGCATGTGGAGTTCTATTGAGTCTCCACATTCTGGATAATGTCGTGCTGCAGGATGCTCGGCTCTGCCTGCTTGTACCGTAGCATCTTGCCCTCCTTGATGATGTGGTGGAAGTAGCCCACCACCATCCTGCACTTCGAAATGAGCTGGCTGGTTGTGACAGCACTGTCACTGGCAGCCCTATCCCTCTCCAAGGCATCCCTGATTATGAGGTAGAACTTGTGTGCCACACCGTAGATGCCGACAAAGTTGGCATCATGGATCACCTTGACCATGCTGGCCCCATTATTGGTGACCATAAACCCACAGGTGAGCTTGCCCTGCTCAATAATCCACCCCTGCACCATGCGGTTCATAGCCCCCATAAACTCTATTGCGGTGTTGGACTCATCCATCACCTCAGCTTGAAGGACAGCCCACTGATGGCCTGACTGATTGCATCAGTGCACTGTGAGGGAGAGGTAGGCATGATCTCCACCCTGGCTGCTCCAGATGTCAGCAGTGAAGTACAAGGCCACCTGCGGACCTGTCTTATGCAGATCCTCCCTCAAGTACTCATGCCTCATACCATGAGGGCACCACCATCTTGCTGCAGGTGATGCGTGTGGGCACTTGGTAGGATGGGGCCACCAGAACCATGAGCTGCCTGAACCCTGGCTGTCTGAGCCATCTGAACCCTAGGGAAAAGGGCTGGCCATCCAGAGCAAGCATCTCCCTGATGCTCTAGGTGATCTTGCTGGCCTTTTCAGTATACCTCCTCTTCCCCGACTGTTCCAGGGTGGCCTGCCTCTGCTTTGGGAGGACGGGGGCTTTGGAGCAAGAGGGGGACTTCTTTTTGGGCACACTCCCACTGGTGCCAGGCTGAGGAGGAGCAAGGGCAAGGGGTGGTGCCTGCAGAGCTGCATCAGCATCCCCGTGGTGCTGTAGTGTTTCTCCTCCTTCTCCTGGCTGGTCTTACATTGCCAGTGCATGCAAATGGCATATCTGGGATCATCTGCCACCTCAAAATGATCCCACACACACTACCCCCTCACTTCTGGGGTGCAGGTGCAGACCCTGCCTGATCCCTCTCCTCAGCAGGCAGAGGCACAACAACAGGAGTGGACTCAGATGAGCTACTTGCCTCCATAACCTCTACTTCAACCTCCTCTAAAGTGCTTTCTGGGGAAGGAGACCTGGATATAGGGGAACTTGGAGAGAGAAGAGCACAAACTCAGATTCTTCCTCTGTCCTCAGAATTTCTTTTGCTAGGATGCTCAGGTCCCCTGCTTCCAGATCCAGCTTCTCCTCTGGCACTGGAAGGCTCAGGCTGGGAACTGAAATGGGGGTGGAGGAGACAGTCATGCAGGTGCTGCTTCTTATGCTGGTGGTGCTGGGGGTTATTATTATGGCTAGTGTTATTGGAGGGGGTACCGATGCAGGCACTGGTCCCACCTCCTTGCTGCCACCAGCACCAGAAGCCTTATGCCTGCTACTGCTAGGAAAGAGGGTGTGTCTAAGTTGGGGAGGGGAGGGTGGAACTTATAACTCTTCCTCATCCCCCTCTCCCTCCCCCCCAGCCAGAAGACCTGGCACCTGCATTTTCAGCATGCTTCATATTTTGTGTGCTGGAAAAAAATGTGTGCCTTTGTCTGTGTGAGTATGTATGGAATAAATGTGTGTGTACTGAATTCTTTCCAGACAAAGCACTGCTTTCTTTTTGTTTGGGAGTGGGGGGGAGAACAAATAACAGGATTTTTGGAGAAGGATAGGCAAGGGTAAATAGGAAAGGATTAATGGCAATGGCAACAACTTGGTAGCAAGGCACTAACAAGCTGCAAGCCAAGCTTACAGGTGCTGCTCTTTGCTGCTGCTCCAAACACTCATAGTTGCAGCTGCAAAATGGCATACAAAAGTTCACAAACAGCCTTATTATGGTGCTTCTCTGTCCCTCCCCCAGAGCACCGGAATTGAAAGGGACCTCAGGGGCAGATCACTGTTACTGGCCAGCTATAGATGTCAATATCAGAGCAGTCCTCCCCTCCCCCCCACTTCTTTCCCTGCAAGCCCACCTCTAAAAGAGCTCCAAAACACCCCCAAATTTTCAGAAACTTGCAAATCGTTTTGGAAAATTTCCAAAATGTTTCAGATGGCCCTTTCTGTTTTAGAGCTGTTTCGGAGCCCTGCATTTAATTTGGGCTTCAGTGTTTTATTGAAGCATCCGAATCCAAAACTAAATAAAATGGCCACTGAAATTTCACACAGCCCAAATAAATATAGGAAGAACAGTTAAATTATTTCTTAGGTTAAGTGTGTGTGCATGTGTGTATGTAATATGCATGTATGTAGATGTATTATACAAATTATTTAAGTGGTCTTCCTATATACATATATAGCCTAATATAATATAATATAATGTAATAGGTTAAGTCCAATAAAAGATATCACCCTAAGAAATCCTTGCCTCACATAATTTCTGGACCATGCCAGGTACAATCTCACTTTTACACTCTGAAATTATTTAGGTTAGATTAAATAGCTCATTACTGGTTCTGCTTTGCAACTCGATACATTTTTTCACAGTCACTGTGAATGCTGTGGGCATATCTACGAGATGCTAAAAAGTGCAGTAGATTAATTCTAATGTGCATTAGCGCATCACAATGAAAACCATGATGATGTGCTAATGCACAGCAGAATTAGTCTACTGCGTATCAGCATCACGTAAAAAAAGTGCTTGTGGTACTGTATAGTAGTGCCAATTATGGCACACTAAGTTAGTACCTGTTATTACAGGTACTATACTTAATGCATCATAATTACAGTACATTAATGCACATGCAGACATGCCCTGTGAAACTGATTCTGTTTAATATGCCCACCAATTTGTAATTCAGAAATCACCTTTGAGTACCAAACTAATATTGAGAATAAAAGACACAAAGTGGGACAGCCAATGAAGGGTTAAACAAAAGGTTATATTAATTGTTTCAGTTTCTCTCTAAAAAGTCTGCTGTTGAACCCCAATAAAGAAATAGACAAGAAACTAACTACAGCATGCAGTCACAGAACTAAGTTTATCCCTTGTCTTGGCAACTGAATTAGAAAAAGAGAGACTTGGACCCTTTTACTTTTTGGAAATGCTTCCCTAGATTTTTCTACCACCTAGCAAACCCAGCATAATTTGCTGTGAAAGATACCATCTTGGAAGCATGTGAATGGTACTAAATTGTAGTTTTACATAGCTCCACTTAAGGCAGAATGTTTTACATAGTTTTACATAACTCCACTTACAGCCTCGCATTAAACTGAGTAGGGAACTGTGCAAAATACATGTTATTTATGTGACATTTGCATCTATTGTTATTAGATAGCAGTACACTAGCATTTCCAAATTGTGGGCTGGCTACTGGCTACAGGATGGAAAGACCACGGGAGTTTCATGATACTAGCCAAACCCACACAAAAACTATTGTAGAAAAAGCAATAGAGAAATATAGAGAGCTGGTTAGCTGAAACACAAGGATCAAATTGATCTGTAGAGTGGAGGCAGGCAGTTTAGAGCAGAAAATGTTTTAAAGTTTAAATTTCCCTTGTGTTACATAATTTGCAGCTGCACTGTTTTACGGTTTCAACAGGCTAAGAAAAAGTATTATGAACTATAGTAGTCATGTTCTCTACAGAAAATAACCAGAATTATGCAAATAATTGTATAGCAAAGCATAATCTGATTCGTTATTACTTAAAAACTGCTGAACAAAATCTGTGAAGCTGGAAATGCTCAACATTTTGTAAGGTCAGAAAGTTTGGTCTTTTTTAGGTTTATCTGGGGCCCAATACTGTTTTTGTTGAAGCTATGGGATCTCTCTGGAAGAGCTTTTGCTTTAACTCTCTTTTGAAATAAAGCATTGGTGCTCCTCAACACCCTCCCTCATTCGTCATTTTACAGACAGAATGTGGCTGCCTTTGCACAGAGACATAGAATGAAGAAAAGTGTGATAAATCTTTGACCAGCCAGCTTGGAAAGCAAAAAGGCAAAGATGGATGAGAGCCATCAATAACAGTAGCGTCCATAAAAAAAAAAAAGGATAAAAAGTACCAATAAAGGTTGGGCCCATACCAATTCTGATCAACCAGTGAGGATGGCTGGTCAGAGAGGGCAGTGTGTGTGTCACCTTCTCCCACAGTAAGTCCATTGCAATGAAACCTGGAGGCCCCCTCATTAGTTTAGCACAGTTTGTCATGAAGATGTCAGCTATAGTTCAGCCCTTCCACGCTACCTCTTTGTGAGCTGAGGCCATAAGTCACAATTCACTCCTTAAAAATTTTAAATGATAGTTTACACAAGTAATTGAATGTTGACAGTTACTCAGAGGTGAAGTAGAAATTTGCTGCAAAGGAACACATGAAAGCTCGTTTAATAATTAGAGAACTGTCAGGGTGGCACAATTCACTTTTCTGTTTGCCTCATGAATACAGTATTATCTTATATTCACTCGGAGAATGTCCTCCAGCTCAGCTCAGTGAAGGATTCCAAAAACTGTCAGGCACACAAAAAACTAGACCATTGCCATGTGGTTTCACAGTGTCATAAGACAAGATGTGCCATGTTATTTGGAAAGTAAGAGCATATTTCTGAACTGAAGCAGTGAAAAGAGAGCAGCAAGCCTTTTTTAGAATGTCTTTTCCCCATTCATCAGTGCAGAAATTATATGTGAGCACATTGGAAAATGTGTATTCTCCATTTCTCTTGAATTTCCATGAATTCTTCGAAAAACTGAAATAATAGCTATGCTTTTCTTTTGTCTTGTTTTGTTTTAGACCTGCCTGTCAAAAGATGCCCAGATGAAAGCGGAAATAATAAGGATAAGGAAGATTTGTTATATGGGTGAATCCTTTAACTTAGAAAATACAATTTCAGAAATAGTGATGTGATCCAGTTTATGTTTACTGATCTTTTTAATAAAAAAAAAAAATAAAAATATTGAGTTGGAAAAGGTAAAACTTATGACAGAAGATGAAAAAACTGAAAGTAGTCATCAGCCCTGCCAGAATCATCTCTAATACTGTACTGTTGGATTATCTGGAAAGTAAACTAATGCTTCTGTGTAAACCATGTGGTTCAAGGGGCCTTAGCAAAAAAACATTATTACAGTCCATGGTATGAACTATCTCCACATACAGTTAACGTTCTATGAACAAAACAACATTCTTCAAGTTGTCCTTCCAGTGCCCCAGCTAAAATTTAGAAATATAAAATGCTAAACCTGTTTAACTTAGAATAGCAAAAGAGTTCATTCTGATAATGAAATAACGCCTTACAGTGCTGCCTTTGAATCATTAGAGGATCTGCAGATAGTATCTTGTGAATGCAGACAGGCTCATCATACAAGTACAGATATCAAGACGCCCTTTTTCCTAACATTAGTGGGTATGCATATTCAATAGAATGCAAATATTGACTTTTCTGATAGCATCCAGATCAGATTACTAAAGTGTCTGATGGGACACTGTAATCCCACTGTGGGAAGCAGGACTGACCTTCATGCTCTGTAGGGCTAGCATGTAGCTTACGTGCATTTATGATTCCCCTAACCTTTAAACTGTTGCCACAATTGGAGAAAGAAAATAGACAACTGGAAAAGGGCAATTGCTCTTAGTACAAAAATGGCTTAAAGGAAAGTAAACAGGCTTCATGTCTCATAATGTCTCTCTAGAGATTCAAGGCAAGGAAGAAATTAGGTTGCAATTGTCAATTGCATAGAGATAATTCAGCATATGAAAAAGGTCCTTCTTTTTAATAGGTACAAAAAATCATGATAAAAAGGTCAGATAACTGCATGTCCAGGGATCAATATGCCTAACAGACCTATTGGTACATTCAAATCTATTCAAAACAGTTAACATTTTAGACAATTACTGATCAAGCTAGTGTGTGATCAGTCAGGTGCTTTTCCTTTCTACAGTGTGATTTAGGAAACTCAGTGTGGTACCATAACAATCAGCAGCTTTCTGGAATGTTTCCAGAAATATGTTTTAATCTGGAATTGCATTTCTTGTACATTTCAAAATCTTGCCTGGTCTAGGAATTTCCAAAGGAAGTTCAAGGTAAAAGGTAGTGGAAGGAAAGAGTTTTTGAATTTCCTACTATTTTTATTACTTTTTCAATAGGCATGAGTCATAGCGAGGAAAGTAGTGAATATTTTCAAATAGTTTGCTTGAAATAAATATTAAAAAGCTTCACAACAATATGCCTTCTTCTGGGATTTTCAGGGAAAAATGCTATGATAATTGTTTCTCTCATTGTTTTCACCTTCTGTCTTAAGCAGCACCAGAAAATGAAGAAATGTCAGAACAAACAGATTTCATGTATATATTGCAAGTCCCAAAAAAGGCTAATCTTGCTTTTTGATAAAAAGGTTATTAAGCTATTTTGCTTAATCAGTCCTCTACCATTAGTATTCAGAAATTTATAGCATACACAATGGCCATAATTGAGTGACATTGTAGCCATGATGGTCCAGAAATGATGCAAGAGGCAAAGATTTTTGTGGGTGATGTCTTTTTTTGGATCAACTGCATGGTGAATAGAAGATTAGACAAGCTTTTGAATGCAAGGCATTATTCAACTTTACCCCTATCATGCAGTTGATCCAAGTATATCATCCAGGTTAAATGCAAATGTACTTGATTATCTGCCAAACATATCTGAGCACTATTCTATATACATCACCAGCCTACATTGATTACCTTCTTGTTTCCCCCACACTCCCTATCTGTATTTCTAGCCAAACAGTAAAAACCTGATTTTTCTATTCCTTTCTCTCACCCTTATATTCCTCACTTTTTGCCCAAACTTTACTTCTTCTATCTTTTTATGTTTCTCTTTTGCATGCTTAACTCCCTTTTGGCAAATCCAAGAGTACACATTTTAGTTTAAATTGCTATGCAGGTTAAAATTCTGCTCCCATTTTCCTAATAAAAACATAATATTTACTTTAAAGGTCACTAAAGTTTCCTATCTTGAGGATTAATTTCTTGCTGATGACCTTTGTAATGTTGTTTTCCTTTAATAAATTTTAATGCACTCACAATCATGTTATCCAGGCTATTATACAAAATTTGAAATGTGTAAGACAAATTAAAAACTGATATGGTGAGACACTTAAATTTACACATATTCTACTTATATAAATGGACCCTGATAGAATATAGCCAAGAAGCTGGAATTATCTAAGTAGACTAAAACAGGGGTTTCTCAGTCCTTGAGCCACAGCCCAGTGCCAGGTCGGCTGCTGGTCCGTAGCACGGTCAGCTGCCAGACCACAGACTGGCAAACTGCAGCCCCCCAGAGCTGGCAGGAGATGCTGCGGCTCCTTCCACAGAACCCATGGCAGTGCAGGGTTTGGTCCACTGCCCCACCCAGAGGGTGCAGGTATCCTTATTTGTCTTCCAGCTGGAAATTCGGGCCGTGGTCGGCTATAGCTGCTAGGCTGCAGTTTGCCAAGCCATGGTTTGCTAAGCCACAGCATAAAACCATGAGTTATGTGGAATCCCTGGTCTAAAACCATGAATTAATATAAGAGCCTTCATTATTTTTATTTAGGTATAACCAAAAATCATGGTCATTTTGACAGAAAGATTACAAAATATAGTGACTATACAACAATTTACCATGAATAAAAAGAAACCTAAATTAACAATACACCCTCTTCATCCTCCTTTCTATTTGGAAGGTGGGGGAGGAGGAAGGAAGGAAAATGAGAGGCACAACTCACTCTATTAGGCTAGGGACAGACATTCAAAAAGCCTGAGCCTGAATGGATTCAATCTTTGCAGGTAAGTCTAACCTGCCTAGGTTGAATCAGTTTGCAACTGCACAGACATCCCCAATGGACTGAAGAAATGGATCACATGCCTGCAATGGTTCAGATAGAAGTTCGGGAGCTGCTAAAGAAGCCCTCCCTTCCCTTCTACAATGCTGAGCCGAGGCGGGGGTATGGCCAGGCTGTCAGGATACTCTGACTAGAGAGGGGTTTAAACCCCTACCCTGCCTGCACTGGCCCAGGCTTTTCCATGCTTGCTGCTCAAGGGACAGGAGTGTTTCCAGCCCCCAGCTAGCACTTTGAGGCAAAGGTGGGGGGCGGTGTAGTACATGTACCTGTTGATGTTACTGAGCTTTTCAATCTCCCTCTCCCTGCTTCTTCATACTGTCTGCAAACCTGAGAGGCGAGGGAGTCAGCAAGAGGCTGATAACACAGCAGTTATCAGCCCATCACCAAAACAAAAGCCTCTCTCATTAGTTCAAGCACTTCTCAAACAGCTTTTTCCAAGGAAGGAAATAAGAGACGTTACCAGCTGACCTGTTGATTAGCTCCAAAAAGCCCTAAGTGGACACTGTTCTGTTTGCCTGTCCCAGTGAAATTGGAGACACAAACACTGCTCAGCATTAGCTAGCATACCACATGCCTAGGGTCTGTAGGGCTGGGGCCCATGAGATGGGAGGGGAGAGGGAGGGAGGGGGAGACCTGCTTGAGCAGCAAGCAATGGTGGGGGAAGGGGGGACAGGGAGAAGCCCAGCAGACCCTGCTGTGCCTACAATCTCCACTGGAGCTCTGTCTAGGGAGCTGGGGTGGGGGGGAGAAAGGAGCAGCCATGTTTTCTGGAGCAGATAGCACAGCCCAGGTTTGCAAAGCATCTGGGATGCTGAGAGACTCTGTTTTAACTTAAACCAGAAGGGGTCTGGAACAGACATTGCATAAACTGGTTTGACCCAAATCAGTTAAGTCTGATACTATATTCAATCAGGTTCATCTTAAACTAGTTTCGGCTATTTTGAAACTGGTTTATTCAAACTGAACTTATGTTCTATTACAGCTTTAAACCAGTTTCTGATCACTTAAACAGGTCTGTGTGTAATGTCTGTCCCTAGCCTTAGTGCTTTTATACCTGACAGAGTAAAAATGAGCTGAACAATATTAAGAACTGTTTACAATTTTATCTGAGATACTTAAACATATTCCTTCCAGGCTTTGTGGTACTAAACCCGTTTTGCCAATTTTACTTACTTTCTTGTAACTGTAACTTTGCATACCTTTTATTTTGAGGTGTTTGATGACTTAATTATAAATAGCAACAGGATTCTTCAGTGTTTTGTTTTGAAGGGTCAACTTACTGCTAATTAGATCATATTGCAAGCTGAACAAGCTGATCCCCAGGGATAGAAATTATGATAGTAGAATATTATTTTTATATGGCTTTGCCCCATTTGTAGCACAGTTTTAGTGAGCAATTAGCCCTACAGCTACCAAATCAGAGCTCTTCCTTTTTATGAGAGAGAATCAATATGTGCTCTAATTAGAGCCTACATGGCATTTGTAATAGGAATGGGATTTTTGTGTGTCTTTTTGTATGCTAAAATTCTTTATTTCCTCCATCCCCTCTGAGAATATTTATCGAGTTCTATGCAGCATCTTCCACTGCTTAAAAACTCCATAATAACAATAACAATTGGGGCGGGGGGGTGGCAATCATTCTTATTGTATTTGGATTATTTGATTTTGACTCAGAAACACTCCCAACAATTCTGAAGAAGCTTTAACCAAGTAAACTCATTGGAATATGATTAACTGTTTTTAGAAGATGCCATTCACAGTGGTATATGGCTCCCTTTCATATATCAGTTGGTAGCAATTTAAAAGCAATTATTCTGGGTCTTTGAATACCCTGTGGTTTTAAGCAATAAACAGAAGGCTGAGCAGAGGCCTGCATTTTATAGGAACAAAATATCATATCTCATTCAAAGCTATTGCAGAAACATGAATTTTGTAGTGATATGGTCTGGAGTGAATTCCCAACAGGAGTTAAATTTAAAGGAGAGGATCTGGCACTTTTTCAGTTTGCCTTTGTCTCTAGGGAGTTTTGTTCATGGAACAGTTAGCTTAATATTTTAGATGTACACACTGGTGTCAAAGGTCAGAATGCAATATGTACAATGTAGGCAAATGCAATGCAAATATTCCACATATTTCCATAAGTAAACTGAAGAAATATTGGCTAGATAGAATTTCTGTTAGGTGGGTGCATACTTGATTAGATAATCACAAGCAAAGAGAAACTATAAATAGAGCACTATCAAAAGCAAAAGATGTGTCAAGTGGGCTCTGTGCTGTTTAACATATTTATTAATATTTAGATATAGGAATAGAGAGTTTACTGATAAACTTTAAACATGGTACAAAACTGGAAGACAAAATAAATGGAAGGCACTAAACAGAAAGAAGAAAAAGCAAATATACATATTTAGAATGGGGGATGGTTAGTAGCGCTGCTAAAAGATTCTGCAATGTGATGGTCTCTCTCATATGCACACACCCCCGCCCCCTCAAATTAAAAGCACTTGTATTAACTTAAATATTGTATAAAGACACAGCAAATTATAGTGATGGAGTACCATGTCCTGTTCTGGGAATGGCATTTTAAGAATGACATAGAGAAATGGGAGAAGATGCAGAAGTGAGAAGGCTGAGAAAGACATTTGAAAGCAAGTCAAAAGACTGAGATAACTAGGAATGTTTAGCTGGAAAAAGGAGACTAAGAGAGGACACAACAGCAGTTTTAAAATATTGAAAAGACTTTCCACAGAGAAGAACTGTTTTCCCTTGCCACAAATTACAGGATATGAAACATAGCACTTACATTAACTTAAGTGAGTTTAAATGGCAGCAAAGCATCTTATGATTAAACTTCAGGTTGGATGAGAGAGGAAGGGGGAACACTGGAATCTCCCAAACTGCAAGAACGGGACAATGGGACAAGCTGCTTGAGGAAGGTATTAAAATCTCCTTCACTGGAGGCTGTCAAGAAGAGTTTGGATAAGCATCTGTCTGAAATTGTTTAGGAATAAAGAGTGCTGCTCCTTTGTAGGGACTTGGTCTAGATGCCCCTTGAGGTCCTATCCAACCCAAGATTCTACAGACTAAAAGTCAACTCCCTTAAAATGGGTTCTCAAACTTAGTCATATCAGTTAAATTTGAAAAGACACACAACTTGGCTTTGAAGAAGTGAAGGAAGAGTGTTTTATGCCCAAACCGCTTAGGATTCTTAGTATAAACAAAAAACAAAAAAAAAAGGCATAAACATAATGTTCACTGTTATCAAGACTGCTTTGCTCAGGATTCCTGAAAATGCATAATAACCTCAGACAAGACTGAATACAAGGATTTTAAGATCACTTTGAGCTACCCTTAGAGTATTTCATATGATTTGTCCCCACAGAAAACAGATACTAGCTGAAACACCCTGGTTTCCTTTGGGTTAGCTTCATTTCAACAAACTAACCTAAAGGATGACACAGGGATTTATGCCAGAAGTGCATATAATCTAAAATGAAAATGTATAGTAAATTGAGCAACTAAACATGTTTCTGACCACTAATTCAGTTTTAGAGATTTAGGAATAGGGATGATGAAACTACTTTGTTACTCCAACTCAGTGAAAGTTTGATAAATGAGGAGAGTAAACCTCTACTGAAAAAGTGAATAGGTTTTTACTTACTACAGATTATCTTTATCCTATCTATGCTAAATTTACACCAAGTGGCCTTCATCCACATCACTACAAGACACTACATTAACTGATACTATTTATCTTATTGAAAACAAGATAATGATTTTAAAGATTATAACATATGGAACCCCTTTTTGTAATCTCACTAAATGTTCTATGTTACATTTTAGTTCACTTTAAATAGCATGATACAATTAGTGAAATTTAATAGCATTACTATTTTTGCAATGTGGCTATATATCTTCTATTGCTGTGTGTGCCTTTTAAGAAACTTTTCAGGCATGCAAAGTTATAAATGGCATGAGTGGAAAAATAGAGAATGCGTATCATTCAAAATGAAATGGGGGTGGAAAATTGAAAGAAAAGGCTCTAACCCAAATCATTAGGTTGCAGGAGCTCTTAAACAAAAGCTCTTTAACTTGCATAACTATTGCATAAGCAGCAAACCACCCCTTAATTTTATAGAACAGTGGAAAAACTTCCCTAGAGAAAAATATGCTTTAATATTTATTCCAATGCATTAATAGCATTGTTTCAAAGTCATATAAGATTATAACTAATTTTACCACATTTTTTTTCTTTGTGGTTTGCATTATCACTAAAATGTTAGTCATCCTAGAAATCTGACTTCCATGGATCTTTTAAAAATGTTGTAGGGAAGTACACTTGAAGTCTTCAAAATTATTTTGCTACAAAGGGACTAATAATTCTGAAGCATAACTTCCTTCCATGTTTTCCCATCCATCAGATCACCAACAACTACAGGACTAAATGAAGTCTTGTCACTCATTCACTTTTTATTGTAAAATATTCCACCTCAACTCCCTGGTTTGTCTACAATATCTGGGATTGCAAACTATTGTTGGCACTGGATTTATGACCCAGATGTCTTGTTCTGGGTGGACCCAGAACTTCAGACTTACCATGACTTCTCCATTCGATAACAGGCAAATTTTATTGATGCACAATGATAGTAGATAAGAATAATGCAGGCTAGGCAAACCAGATAACCTCCCCAATTCTATAGCTACAAGTCCTTGGGCTGTGACAGAGGGAAAGTACGTCTAGCCACTATGCAAGATTCATCCAGTGGGGTGGGTGAGGTGGGCTGGTGTTGTGCCCTATGTCCACGGTGGCCTCAGGATCCCCTCTTGGGGACACTTTGCTCCTCTGAAAACCTTTCTTTTGTATCCTTTTTCTCCTCTGATGACTTTTTATTCTTGGGAATAATTGATTGATTTCCCTGTGGCCATTATACTGCCCACATTTTGTCCTGTCATCCTATTCCTTTGTTTCCCAAACCCATCACATGCTCGCATCTTAATTTGTTTGTTTACCAATCTTGTAATTTGTTCCATCCATCAAAACCAGAAATCCCAGGAGCTTTGCAGCTGGTTACTGACCTGGCCAATGAGGCTGAGTCCCTCATCTCATATTATGGAACTGCGTGGTACACACTTCAATTTCTCAGCCTGCATATGCTGGCTTCAGACACAGTGGGCCTTGAAAGGAAACTGTGTAACAAAGAGGCTTTTAGAAATCAATTAATACTTGCCATTTCACTGGACCAGTGTTCTAATGCAATATCTACTTTACCTATAAGCCAGTTCCCAAAAGCAAACCTCTAAATACCATTTTCTAGCCATCAACTATGACCATCTATCCAACTACTAATTGTCCCACAGCTATTTAGAGTTTAAGGTAAGGTTCATTCTATCTCTAATTATCCCAGGTAGAAAGGTGTCTTTATTCCACTGATTATGCATTATTTTTACAAGGTCCAAAGCCCTTGACAGGCTAAGTGGAATCCATGAGTAAATCTCCAGATTGACTCTATGGAGGATAGTGCAAATAGCAATGGGGGACATAATGGAAAGACACAGATTATATGTGCAAAGTACATTCAGATATGAGCAAAAAAAAAAAGAAGGAAGGAAACATTTTTGGCTTACTATATACAGCTATTTTGTTTTAAAATCAAAAGCATTAGCCAAAGTAAAAAGAAGAAAGTTGCATCTAAACATGGACAATCTATTGAATATTGAATATTTAATCCATATTGATAGTTCTTCATTTCAGAATATCCTAGAATAGGCTGGTAGAACTTTTTGACACTCCATTATAAAACCCCCTTTTCATTTATGTTTAATTTTACCCACTTAGCCTGAAATGTTTCATGCCAAATGTTTGCCTCAAGTTGATCCTCTTTATTATTATTTTCTATCTTCAAAATAATTGAGGTGATGCTAAAACCTAAGACATAGGAAATACATTTTTCTATGTTAAAAATAGTGATCTTTTCCTTTAAAATGTTTAAGCACTCAGTCTTTGAAACTGATATTGAGCAACTATTGCTGGTGACTAGATCTGGTGTATGTGTGGATGAAATGGTTGTTTTGTGTATGTGTATGCCTGTGTGTAATGATGTGTATGATGATTTGGGTGGGTTTGTCTGAATGGTGTGCCTGAACCTCTATGTCTAACTCATGTAATCAATAAACACGGCACCTTGCCTTATCCCCCTTTATAAAGTCTCACTCGTGATTTCAGCAATTGGCAACTTGTGTAACACTGTCACTTGATTAACTCCACTTCCTCATGACTTTTTCTGCATAACACGAAGGGCTTCCACTTTGTAAACAGTCTTTGATCTACATATATTTTTCTGGTCTTGCCTCCTGATCCTTTCCTGATTCTTGCTGTTACTTCTGTAACCCTTGGTTTCTTGCCTTTGCATCTCTTGACGATTTACCTCCAGTTCCCAGTCTCTGCCTACAGTGTTTTTAAAGATTAAAATGTAAAATCCATTGCTGTAGACAGTAATGCAATATATATGTAGAGTTTAAAAGGATTTTATTTATTTTAGGAGGGAGAGATTTTTATTCCCTAAATTAGTGAACTATTTTTTGCTTGTCTTAAGTACTGTAGCTCAAAGTGTTATTTTATGGTATATGCCTATGTCTTTTCAGTAATAGTGTAAAAGAAAACAAACAAACCCCAAACCCCAGAGAGAAGACTGAAATAAACTGGGGTAGGGGGTAGGAGGGACTGAGGTTAAATAGATGTTTCAAAAAGTAGGCTACATTTGAGGTATAATAAGGACCGTGCACTAAGATCTACAAAACTCCCTCAAATGTTTAGAAATTTGTGTGCTCATTTATTCATGAGTTCCAAGTGAAATATCAATAAGTGTTCCTTAAGGAATCAATTTAAAATACTAGAATATGTAAGGGTATAACTCCAAAATGAATGGCATAAAACGCATCAGGATAGAAGTTAAACATCCAAATAACTCCAATACACATTATTTAAAGGTAATATTTTTGGTTTGCTTGTTTTTTGGGTTTTGTGGGGGGGTTGGGGGGGAGTTGCTGACAGTTGTAACCAATCAGCTTTAGCCCTATCTAAATAAACAAAATATTTAGCATTTCATATATTACAGTAAGTTTAAGAGAGAGCTCCATAACTAATTTTCACTGAATTTCACATTGAATAAATGGGTACTCTGTCTAGATAATTACATCTATCTGCTAAGGAAACAGTGGTAAAACATTGCTTTTTAGCTTACAGAGCTCTTCTCCCTTCCTCTTTTTAAATTTCCCGTGAATGAAGAGCAATCATATGCCCTTTCAGCTTTTAATTTGCTAAACTAAACAAACCAAGTCCTTTAGACTTCTCTCATAAAAGAGGCCCCCGATCCCCTGATCATCTTAGAAACTCATTTCTCCATCTGTTTCAAATAGTATTTTTTGAATCTGGGTGACCAGAATTATACATCATTTTTCAGATGAATCATCTTATATAGTGCCTTTTACAATGATATTACTTATTGCCCATCTCTACTGGACATACCTCTTTTAATTCATAATAAAATTTTGTTTGCCTTTTTCATAGCTACATTCCATTGGTGGCACATAGTCTCTTTGATGAAAACACACAGGTCTCTCTCTCCCTCTCATTTTCAAGAAGTTAGCCCAGTTTATAGCAGAATAGCCTTGCTATTCATCTATCAGTGTACAACCTTCTAACTTGTACTATTAATCTCATATTTTACTCCAATCTCCAGGGTCATAAACTTCTTCTTACAAGATACTTGGATCCTCTTCTATATTAACAGTGGTTTGTTACTTGGGAAATTACTGAATTTGTTAACTCTCTCCTACTTTCTGTGCCAAAAGCATTAATAAAAATATAAATAAGACTAGTACCGATATCAATCTTCAGATACTCCGATAGTAACCTTCTTCCAGTTTAATACTTTCTCTGTTCGGCACAACCCACTACCATCTCTTTTGTTTTTCAGTTCACAGACTAAAATTCTTGTACTAAACCCCATTTTCTACCACTTAATGAATAATACCCCAAGTGGAATTTTATCATATGCTTTACTGAAGTACAAATAGATTAGACCTATCATATTTTGCTATCTAAAAATATAAAGAGATTCAAAATTTCTCCTAAAATCTCATGTACTTTTGAAACGAGATTACTGAGCACATTATTCCCTAGATCACTTTCACCCCTTTCTTTTCTTAAAACTTATTTTTTATTTCTTATTGTGTTTGCTCGTTTCAAGTCATATGGAAACAGATTTGATAGAATTATTAAGAAGTCCTGCTACTGGAATTACAACTTCATGTTGTGTTTCTTTCAGAAGTCAGGCATGATTTCAGTTTGACTATGCTAAGTTTTTTTTCAGTTTTGCTTCTAATCAGACATGCTAATTTTCTGTTTTATATACTCAGTCCCATTAACCCTAACTTTTTTGCCCTATATTCTACATCACTGTTCTTAATGAAAAATGTGGCAAAGTATTTATTTTGATTTGGGATTTGACTTAGATTATCTTTACTTTTGATCATGTTCTCACTGCATAGTGGACCTATTTCTTCTTTGGTTTTTCATCTTTGTTTAGATATCTAAGGGACATTTTTATTATTTGTTTATTTTCAAGATCCAGTTATGCAATTTGGGAATTTTGCTTAAATAATTTCCAGATATTTGACTGTAAAACTCCAAGATATAGGAAAAAAATAAAAAATTTATGTTTATTTATGGAAGGAATGATGTGTGCAATTTTTTTTTTTAAAGTACCGTTCCCCACTGCATGTGATTTAAGGATCTGCATAATAATCCTAATGTTTTGCTTAACTGCGAAGAATGAAAGTATAAAATATATGATGTTTAACCCCAATATCTTATCCAGTACTTAAATATTTAACCTACATGCAGTTCTCATCAATGGAATATCAAACCATGGCATGTAGCTGCAAGTTGAACAATGCCTATACAATACAAAAAATACTGCTTTACTAAGCAAAATAGGCTTAAATCTTATTTATATCCTATTAAAATCCCTTTTTTACCACTGTACTGTTAATGAGAATCAAACCCAATGTGTGTATTTTGAAACAATAGGTCCTTTGCTTTTCAGCAATCATACAATTTCACATTCAATATTTTAAATATTGGATCTAGCTTAAAGTTGTACATGCTTTGATATAGTATCAAGTTGGGTTTATTTGCACTGGACTACCTACTGAATTAGGACCACTTCTGAAGGCTCTGAAGTTATTCAAAGTAGGATACAGCTAGCATAGAACAGCATTCACACTTCTGTTCAATAGAAACAATGGCAGAAAACTACTGCAAGAGCTGATGTGTTCCTCCTTTGGGATGAAAGGTCTCTGTGTTAATTGGGTTCCTAGCCAGACATCTGTAGCAAAAGAAAAGGAAAAAAGAAAACCCAAAAAAATCCAAAGCCTCATGTAATATGTAATTCCTTCTTGAATGGATTTGGATCATCCTGTTTTTAATATTTAATGGAATATTAGTTTACAGCTGGTGCTTCCAACTGGATAGTTTCAGCTACTCAAGGAACTATTGAAAATAAGGATTATGAATTTTCTTTTCTTCTCTTTTAGAAAGGAAACTGACTTTCTTGTTTTTGGAAATTGAAAAGCAGAAAGGCATTTGATCGACAGTAGCCTTGGGTTTGGATCATTTCAGAGAAGGGGTTTAATAATTACCCACATTTAAACTGCTAGTTAAGAATGGATGCATTCATTCCTTGCAAAGTCTCCTTAGAAACACTAGGCTTTAAGCATAATCAAAACAGACAGCTAGGTCCACCCTTTATGATAATGTGCCATGCAGCTTTATTAATCTGACCTTTGAAAATAAATGAGAAGTTTAATACTGCCCCACCATAATTGTTAGTGGCAGGCATTTTAACAGTCTTTAATTTGCACTTCACTTTAATATCTGCTCCCAGTTATGATGTAAACATTAAGAGGATGTGACACTATTAATAGTGTTCTAGTGTCTGGAGCAGTGGCAAAAGAGTGTTACTGGAGTAAACTAGAACATGACCTTAATGGATAATGAAATGCATCAACCCTTGCTATATACAAAGACTAAAGCACAGACTAAAGACAGTAATCATTTCAAAAGGCACCTGCAAAATGTACAATGCTGCAATTACAGGATATGCATACGAAAAAAAGCGTACTCATTGGACTCATATTTCAAGGTTACGTAAGTTCTGATTGTCCTTTAAATTGCTTGTAAGAGATATGAGAAAATAATATGTTCCCAATATGTAATTAATAGCACTCTGAAGAATTCACTATGAGACTAGAAAGCTAAAAGAGCGTCTTAACTAGCATGCATAAGGAAACTGCTACTGTGCAAGACAAACTCATTTTTTCTGTATACAAAAATTATTTAGTTGTTGGTATGGGTTTTTTTCCTGGTAATATATATAAAAATTATTTAAATATTGCTTTCTAATTATAGGGCAACTTATAGTTATTTCATTTTATGGAAATCACACAATAGTATTCCACTTAAAGGAAATTATCATGTAATGTAGTTTTGGATAGTTCCATATAGCAATATAATTAAAAGCATTTTACTTCTGGAAAGCTACTATATGTGATCATCAATGTGTAGTCTTAAATACTCCCTCTTTCATTTTAGCATCTTCTTTCATGCTATGCCCTTACACTTAAAACACTTTCCCTTACTCATCTATCAAATTACCAACCTCCTTTAAAGATCTGTAAATGAAAAAATGCAACACAAGTGCTAGCTAGTTATAGTTATTACTTAAGTCTGGGTTGAAAAACCCCTTCATTTATATAGCTTTTTAATAATTAATCCATCAAAGTTCCCTGCATATTTTTTAAAAAGAGCTTCATGCCTGTCTTGTTAAGATCATAAGCTTTTTGGTACAGAGATTACTTTTTCTCCCTCTATTAACAACACATTATAGAAGCTTCTTTTAATTAAGATTACATTGAAATTTGCATGTAAGACAATAAATATATTTTTCTATGCACTTTAAGAAATTATTTTAGAAATCTACTCTGTATTTTGATTCCTTATAGAAAATGCCAGAGTTCTCAGATTATGTCACTTCCAGGGAACAACAAAATCTAAAGTATAAGCTACTTTTATCAGTATGCATTTTTGATTTGTTAATATGTTTAGTATGAAAATACTAACTGACAAATATTCTGGTTTTAGTTTATATTTGGTATCCCATATGTAACACAAAACCTAGGGCTCCTGCTCCTTTACGATGAAAGGTACCCAGCTAGGGAGCACTGCAGGCCAGGCAGGTGCTGGCCAATGAAGCAATTAATAGGCACCTGAAAGCAGCCTGCTGACCAGAAGTGGGCAGGGCTCCAGGAGCATAAGCCTGAGGTTTGGCCTGGCCAGCTAGTTTAGCCCTGCCAGCTGCAGGGTTAGGAGCTCCTCTCAGGATTGCAAGCCAGGGACACTAGACTGTTGGCTTTGCAGCCAGCAGGAACACTGAGGCCTGGGGAGCTCACCAGTGGTTTGGGTTGGGACTGTAGGGGTGGTTTACAGAGATCCCATTAGTACCTGAGGGGCATGCTCAAAGCTTAAGCTACTGTTGAGCCCAGAGAGGGGCAGAATACAAGGCCACAGAGCCACACAGTGGCCAGGGGCCTGGTGCCCGAGAGGGGCACAGCCACACAGGAGCCAAAGTCCCGGCGTTCAAGAGAGGCACAATAACAAGTGATCATTGGGCTGAGAGTGGGCACAGTTCTACATTAAGGCCACAGAGCCAGACAGAGGCCAGGGACCTGGTGTCCAAGAGGAGAGCAGTGAGCTGCCCACTCCCAAGATACAGGTGCCACTTCATAATGTAGGGCATGGGCAGCTATGGAGCCAGGAACTCCTAAGTGCCTGTGCACTGCATTGTGGGTCTCAGCATTCAGGGACTTTTTAAAAAGCATACCTGCAGCAGGGCTGTATCTACACTTTTACAACCTTCCTGGACATCTAGATCCAGACACCGGAGAGAACCTCTCTGGTTCCCAGCATGTAGGCACTTCTAAAAAGCACACCCACAGATAGATTGTCTGGCCTGGGGCAGAGTTCAGCCTCTTCCCAGTCCCTAAGCAGGGCCTGGGAAAATATAAAAACCACAGTTGTAACCCTACTGCAGGCATGCTTTTTAAAAGCATGCCTCTTAGGGCAGTACAAGGCTTCTGACAGAGCTTCGGATCCAGAGAAGCTTCAGACACTTCGGGGTCCAAAGCAGCACATCTGGGTTGAAGTGCTGGCCTCGTTAGGCTTCCCAAAGCGGTTTGGAGCTTCTGAAGCACTTCAGAGCTGCCTCGGAGATCCAGCCATAGGGTATAATGGGGAAACAATAAAATATCTGTAACTTTGTTGTTTTTTGTCCACTTTGGATGAAAGTTTCAGGTGCGGTAAACTGCAGAGAGAATGAAGCCTGCCAAGTTTCAAGAAGATCGGTGCAGGGGTTGAGGGGGAACAGCACCCCAAATTCTTGAAAGCAAAACTAATGTCCTGTCTAGGTGTTACAACATAGTGGGGTCAAAACTGCAGGGGTTGTAGCTCTTACTGAGGCCACAAAGCCTGCCAAGTTTCAAGAAGATTAGTATAGGGGTTTGGGGGGGAATTGCCCATCAAGCTGCGGACAAGCAAAAATCGTTCCATGGGTGCTTGTGGGACTGACTGTATCTATCTTGGGGCAGGGAGGGGAGACACTACAGCAGGCCTGGCTGCTAAGCTACTAAGTTACCAGTTACCAATCAAACAATCAATCATGATTGACTCAGGGACCAGGGCACTCACAGACCAGCTCAATACACAGGACCTAGCTACTACATAATGACTTAAGGAGCATCAATTAGCTCCTACAAAACCAGGCTAAGGAGAGGAAAGAATCAACACAGACAATCAACCGCCCCAAGACGGACACAATCTTGGCATGAGTTTTGTCTGTCAGCGGCTAGGGGTGCAGGGCCCCAGAACCCCCCTGCACCAATCTCCTCAACAGCTGTCAGGCATCATAGCAAGGGCCACCATCCCTGCAGCTGTCACCCCACTGCACCTGAACACACACAATGTCACCAATGGCATGAGTTTTGCTCGTCTGCAGCTTAAGGTGCAGTTCCCCCCAAACCCCTATACCAATCTCCTTGAAACTTGGCAAGATTTGTGGCCCCAGTAAAAGCCACCACCCTTGCAATTTTGACCCCCCCGTGTTGTAACACACAGCCATGACATGAGTTTGGCTTTCAAGAATTTGGAGTACAGTTCTCCTGACACCCCTGCACTGATCTTTTTGGTAAGTTTCATGCTCTCAACAGAGGCTACCACTCCTGCAAGTTTCGTCCAAACTGGACAAGAAAAAACAAAGTTATAGATATTTCATTGATTCCCCATTATACCCTATGACCCAGTCCGGAGCTCTGGATTGGATCACTGCCATCCAAAGTGGCTGGATTCAAAGCCGGATCGGATCGCTGTTGACTTGCACAGGCCTAATGCCTGCTCCCAGGACCTAGGGATCTTTGAAAACCTGGCAGTTTTCACACAATTGGAATAAGATTAATTTTATGCTAGATCACAAAGATCATGTACCTTGCCATGTGTGTGGCATAGCATTTTTATTTTTTTTTTTTATAAGAATTACGTTTTGTAATGAACTCAGTATATGCTACTGGCTTCAAACATTTGCTAGATGCACTCACTAGGTGATCATCTAATGCATTAAGCACCTTATAGCATGGATTTGAAGCACAACAGAGTTTAAGCAGTAGTTAGGTAGCCAGCTAGTCAAAGACCATGTTCACAAGTCGGCTACTATGGATATTTTCAAACCTAATTAATCTGTGCTGCTAAGCAGTTTTGTGGCTGCTGAGCAGAGATGATGTGGATTATTTTTTGTGACTTCAGCCTTTAAATATTTCCTAAATCACATTCAGGCTCTCACAAAAACTTTTGGATCTTGCTCTTCATGGAGTATCTATGGCATAGTACAGTGGTTTCCAACCTTTAGAGACACAAGGTACTGCTCATAAAATGTCAGCCCCTAGCTTTTACCATTAAAAAATAATACAGCAGCTGTTCTATTGTGAAGAACTCAGAAAAATCACAACAAGTGGGAGTATTTCCAACACTATGGAATCCTATGTGAAATCTCTTATGAATCAGGTAGGCGTTTGTGCACATTAAAGTGTTAATATTGACAGGCAACATACAACGCCCTTAGGCCATGTCCAAATGAGTCCGAACATTTGGTTCCCCAGGGGCAAGTAGCAGTGGTGTACCTTATATGCTTGGCCTGTGGCAAGTTACCCTAGGGGCAGTAGGGGAGGATGGGACCAGCACTGCACTGGCCCCAGAAGCTTCACCTGGGGTGCTGGGGGCCTCCTAGGGCTGCAGCAGCAGCAATCCTGCTGGGCAGACCCTGATGGATAGAGCCTGGATGGCAGACACAGCACAGCTATGAGTGGCCCAGTTCCATTTTTCAGTGGCACTCACTACCCGTGTATGTTCTCCTTCAGTTTATTTTTCCACAGGTTTTTTGTGAACCCTGGGTACCCAGAGGTCAAAAAACCTGTGAGGGGGAAAAAAAAATGGAGCAGCGCATGCATGGGCAGCATGCCTTTGCAGTTTGGAGAACACCTGACTGTGTGGTATGTGGCACTGCAGACATGTTTGTGGTGCCACATACCACACGGCCAGGCTCATCCAGATGTGCCCTTAAAGGTAGTGACAGAAATTACACATCAACTGCTATAAGTGATTGGAAATCAGCTCAAATCTGTAACACAATAGAAACTCAGTCAATATAAACTGCTTTCAAAATGGCTGAAACTGGTTTAGGATAAACCTGGATGGATGTAGTATCAGACTTAACTGATTTAAGTTAAAGCGGTTTATTGAACTTCTGTCCCAGATCCCCTCCAAATTCAAGTTAACTCACAGTCCATCCACCAACATCCAAAGTCCCTGTCCCCTCCACAGGGTGAGTGGGCTAGCTTTGGGCCAAGCTGTCTGCTCCATCCAAGCAGAGAGGCATGCTCTTGTGCCCCCTGGCTTCTGGCCTGGGACACTGTAGGCATGTGGCTACATTTCTGGAATCAAAAGTGAATGTCTGTTCACTTGCTTATTGGTTTATTTTATGCCACTTACACTAACCTGCAAAGGCTTCAAAAGCTTTTTGCCTATCTGTACTTAGTCACAGCACTCTGAATGAAAAATCACTTGCATAGAAATATGTTCTGTCTTCAAAATATTTCTTGTGAAGCTTTAGCAATCCAATAAATATAACCTAATTTCTGAAAGGACATAAATTATCAGAAAAAGGGGCTGGAAATACAGAACTATTGCATAAAGTATCCTGGCTTTCACAATGTTGCCTCATCTCAATGCAGACAGATAATTTTGTAAAATACCAGTTTATCAGATTTTTCTCCTCAACCTTCTGAATGACAGAAGGGTCCCAGAGGAGCAAAGTTAATCTCAATGACAACCCCTTTGCCTTGAAAATGCTGTAAGCAGTAAAAATAAATAAATAAATGGCTTGTCATTCTTGTGTAATTCCTAAAGCTGCTTATGCCCCTGAGCCACAGAGTATTTTATATAAATTTCTGCTGAACTATGTTTTATTAAGAATGCAGTAAAGCTGCAGTGTGAAATACAATTTAACTGAATATATTTTTCCTACTATATACATGTTATTTCATGCCACTTGTGACAGGTCTTTAACATAGGATGTGTTTCTTATGTGCCCTTTCAAGAGATTATATGAAACTTTGAAACTGGATCACATTCTTCCTTGCATTCAATTGCATATAAACCTGGAAATACCCTGCAGTTACAACAGGGAGAAAATGGAAGAGGGACAAGACTCTTAACCTATCCCTTAGATTTATGACAAATCTGTAAATTTAGCTCACTATGACTAACTGAGTTTTGAGGTTAACCACCATTCACAAGTTCAGTTTTGCCAATTTATCAACAAAGATCTTTTAGTACAATAAGGTTTCTAATGCTCTATTTTCCTATTCAGTATATGTCAGGAAGGTTTGCAAAATCCACAACCTCTTCAAGGCAGAACCAATTCTATTGATCTCTTTTACTTTCATTAAAATTTGTCTAGCTAAAATATGGCAAGGACATTTTAAGTGTTGTGTACTGTCTAGTTTAGATATGTATCCTTGGAATCTATTGGAAGAATCAGAACTAATTCAA
Source organism: Crocodylus siamensis (assembly GCF_052110815.1). NCBI lineage: Eukaryota > Metazoa > Chordata > Crocodylia > Crocodylidae > Crocodylus > Crocodylus siamensis. The sequence goes on along the minus strand of NC_143396.1, from coordinate 84,960,844 downwards.
TGTAGTAAAAATCCTTTTGTGGGGCTCTGTTCCTCTAACAGCTAAAGAAAATTTTCTCTTTTCTCAAATACCAAGGGTCAGTGTTTTCTTTTTAGATTAGGAAGGTGTCAGTTCCTCACTGTCATTTTGATGTTCTGAATTACTACTGTTTGGTGACAGCTGTAAAGCTTCAAATGGCATTAGATCAGTTTGAGAAGTGAGATTTGTGTCACATATGACAATAAGCTTTTTCTAACTTGGCTACTGTTCCATATGTGTACCACTGGCCTTTGCTAGATGGAATCAGAACTGCTAAACCACAGGCCATAGGCCACATACAGCCTGTGACTATCAAATAAAACCTTTATTTGAAGCAGTATTAGTCTGTTATATATGAGAGAGTGACTTAGGGCTCAAATGTTTGTTTGCCGCAGTGAAAATCAATGCAAATAATAACCATTGTTAATCTATAGATGGCCAAAGCAGTTTGATAGTATTTTGAAGAATAAGTAAATAAAGAAACTCTGAAAAATAGTAATATTTTTCCTAATAAAAATTTAAAAAAAAACTTATGATTTTATAACATACAAAACTCCAAGCCAGGTTTCAGGAATCAAAAATAAATCATAGGGTGAAATGTTGATGTTATTCATACATCAACAACAGGTATGCTATTCTAAGCGAAGGCAATCCTTACACAAACCTCTAGCTGATAATATGAATACTGTACATTGGACAACAAAGCCAATGTTCTCAGTACATAGTTTATTTCTTTAATGTAAAAATGCAAAATAGTACTGCAACTACAGAGGATGCAGCTAAAGGATTATTCACTTATTGCCATTTGAATAATTCGGGTTTTCTTCATTCACAAGTCTTAAGGAACTGAAGTAGTACCAGCAAAGTTGGCCATGGGCTAAAAAGAGTGGGTTAAAGTCAGACCTATTCTAAATCCCCTAACACTATGAAACTTGAGACAATCATGAATTTGGCCAAACTGACTGATTAATGTACTGATTTAACAGCTGACTAGCTTTGAACTTAAAATCTAAATTCCCTTTAATTAGTAAACCATTGCTGAATACAAAGCATTAATACAAGATTCTCCCACAGAATACAACACAGGCTTAATCTTCAATTTATATTGTGTTTTTATTACCTGCATAATCCCAACTGCCATTGTCCCTTTGTTTTACCTCTGGCAGGTTTGGGTGTTATGTCTTATGGTTGAATATGTGGCTTTACTAATAAATTAGACTATTTTTCCTATGATTCCATTATTAACATCAACAGTGTTACTTTAAATTTATAGTAAGTTATGTAACAAGAAAATTAGACCCAAAGGATTTGAAAACTGAATTATTTACTCATTGAATCGCTCTTTTTCCATGACATTTTTATACTGACAACACTTTACTGAAACCAGTAAAATTATATTGATATAAATCTGGATTGGATCAGACCCACATGTATTATTTATCCGTTATTGTGGAATTAACTGAAGTTTGTTATAAAAATGAATGTTATTAAATGAAAATATAATTAAAACACTTTTAAGGCTTCAGAACTGTTACATGGTATAATGATTTAATCCTGTACAGATTCACAAACTGAAGACAATCCCAAATTTTCACAAATGTGTTTCATAACAAGTAACAAGCTGTTCTGTAACTGACACAAATCTCTCAGTAGGGCTGCTTGTGTAACTGAGGCAAGCAGGGTTCAGTCTCGTTATTAGCTTTGTTGAGTTAATCAGCTGTAATGTGAAGATCCAGTGAAGCTCAGGCTAATGTAGTTTTATATTGCTTCTGATGCAAGCTTGTTCAGTGCTAACTTGGATTCAGTGCAATATGGTGGCATCATCATGACAGTACTAATTCTGTCCCTGTTGTGCTGCTCTAGTAGTGTAACAGGAATGAAGAACTGCCTTAACAGGACAGCTGGGGCTTTGGGTGCCTGTGTTTGAAGTATTTTTAAGTCATGAAGAAGCTGACTGATGCAGAATAACTCTGCAAGGACAGTGCTAGGAGTCAGAGGGAATGTGGCTTAAGTAACACTATACTAGAAGATTGGTTCTTACAGAGCTGTTCCATTTGGTACAACCAGCATCAATAAAAGGGCAATAGAATAATAATAATAAAAAAGAGTAGATGGGTAGCACCCCTTTCAAGTGCATGGTTAAATTGTCCATTTCAATTTAGACAAACAGAATAGGCCAAATCCTTACACAGTCCTATTCTTGTATGAAGGACATTTTGGATTTTAAAAAAATCACTTGCTTAAGTAGGGGTTTTTTTTAAATATTTCAAAGACAAAACAGTTCTTTCCACATATCTACTTATATGTATTGTTTCAAGAGAATTGGGCCAGATTCTTCTATCACAAATATTGAGACAGCAGAGTTAGTGTTACTTTTAGAAAGTTTATGAGAGTGAAAAATATCACAACAAGATAGACAATAACAAGACATGATTCTCCACAGTGGTGAACTGTGCTGACGTAATATGGAAGTAGATACACTAAAAGGGACAGAGAAATGTGGTTGGCTTTTTTATCAAAGGAACTATTAAAGAAGGTCTTACTAGATGACTACAATATTGGTGGCAAGTATTCTTCATTTTCTAACAGTGCAAAATATAATAAGGCAATTTGGCATTTTGCTAGCAAAGAAACAATGATAAGTGGTTTTCAGCCTTTTTTGATTTGCGGACCTTTACAATTTTCGATGGAGGTGTGGACGCACTTGGCAATTTCAAACAGAGGTATGGATCTCTCTAAATTGTAGGTGTGGGTAGTCAGATACTTTTGATTGAAAATAGTAATCTTTCATGGCTCCCTTAGACATAGTCTAACAACAGACAGCAAAATAAAAATTACTGATTTAGATCAAGGTTCTTTCCAGATTTATTCCTAGGTTTATTTGAACGTTGGACTTCTACTTTTGTTTGTGTATAGGAAAAATAGAGTTAAATCAGTTACGTTACCAATCTGTTATTCTGACCATGATTGGTTCTGAATACTAACATTGCACAGGTGAATTGTCCTTTTTGAAAAGCAAAATGCAAGCAAGATATGTGACTCCTATATGGAAACTTCTTTATTCCTGGTAGCCAAATATCATAAAAGGAACAGATGTTTGCTAATGAAATCAGCAAAGCCACACAATATGTTCATAATAATAGAGAATTACTTTTTTTAAATTGATCTGTAAGGTAACAATCATTTTGCTTTCAGATTGGTAAGGTAAGCATTAAATGAAAAGGCTGAAACATTTTGAGAAACTCATACTGTGCAATTAAAGAGCTGTCGATCAATATTCTTCTATCTTATATTTGTTGTTGACACTGCATGTTCAAATGATCAACAGCAATGCACAAAAACCTGAACGCATTTCTTTTAAGTCAGTCTCTACAATGTAGGTGAGTAGTAGAAAAACAGAGATATTGTAAAAACTAATAGCATTCAAAACAATTAAGCACGTTTTTGTTTACAAAAAGTGTGAAAATTTGGAATTTTTTGCCAATATCAAATTGTCCTGTTTTATGCTTCTGGCGAAAACGCCCCAGTTAGGCTCCGGTGCGGCGAGAGACACGCGAGTGAAAGCCCGCTGCATCCCCTGCTCCCCCAAAGACCTCCCAGCAGCTGCAGAGCCCCCCGTCGATCTCCAGCGCAGCCGGATTCAAGCGGGGCCTGTGGTGGGAGGGGGTTAACCCCTCTCTGAGTGGGAAGAGGCGGCTGAGTGGAGCCCCACTCAGGCCCCTACTTGGCCCAGCCCCCCAGGGAGCCATGTGATTGGAGCCATGCAAACAGGCTGTGCAAACAGGCGCACTTGTCTCTGGCGCATAAGTTAGCACAGAGTTCACACAAGAGGGGGTAGGAGGCCCGAGACCCTACCTGCAAACCCCCAAGGGTAGATAGTCCCAGCCATAGTCAGCCTAACAGAGGCATGACACAGATGGGCATTTACCACACCCCTCAGGTCCCCTCAGGCTCTGCAGGCCCCCCTCTGGCACCTCAGGGGCACCTCAGAGATGGGCACCTAGACGGAGCCCAAGGGTTCCAGGCTCCACGCAGATGGAGCCTCTGGCTCTCGGCTGTGGAGGCTGCTTTTTGCTTTTTCAGGCTCTGGGGCCCGGGAGCATGGCCACCTCCCCTTGTGGGGTCTGCTTCCTTTTGGGGACTCTGGCACACCAGCTGGGGGAGCTCCAGGTCACAGTCCAGAGACTGCGTGCCATCAGGCACTGTGAGCTGGAGATTGACTCCTACTGCCAGGCCCTTCTTCCCTGGGAGCCGGATGGTAGACCACAGTCTCCCTCCAGGACAAAGGAGGACTCTGGGACCTCCTGCTCTGCCCAGTCAGGGGCATGGACCAAGGTGGTCAAGGGCCCTAAGGCCTGCCACACCAAGGCCCCTGCCCTGCCAGAGCTTAGCAATAGGTATACACCTCTTGCTGATCCAGCAGAGCCTGCTGAGTTGCTAGCTCCCACAGGCAACACAGGCTCAACTGCAGCTACCGCCCCCGCTCTCCCCAAGACAAAATGTAAGGTGTTTGTTGTAGGAGACTCCATCCTGAGGGGGACTGAGGGGACAATCTGCTGGCCTGGCCCCTTAACCAGGGAAGTCTGCTGCTTCCCGGGGTTCCGCATCTGGGGCATTGCGGAGAGGATCCCCAAACTCCTCCAGCCCACAGACCACTATCCTATGCTCCTTATTCATGTAGGCACCAATGACACGGCTCAGAGTGCTCCCAGCCAGGTCATGAAGTGCTACAGGGATTTGGGAGCGGGGCTAAGGGGTCTGGGGGCACAGGTGGTGTTCTCATCAATCCTCCCAGTCTCAGGGTATGGGTTGAGGAGGGAGAGGAGGACCTACGTAGTCAACCAAGGACTGCAGCGCTGGTGTCATTGGGAAGGCTTTGCTTTCCATGACCACAGCCCGCTCTTTGGTGAGAGAGGCTCAGAAGAGATGGCCTCCAACTCTCTCCCCTGAGGAAGAGGCTCTTCTCAGCCAGACTGGCTGACCTGCTCCACCGGGCTTTAAATTAAGCCCGTTGGTGGATGAGGGGGACTACCGCCACTGCTGGCCTGCAGAGCAACCTTTCCAAAGCCAGCAGGCCAAGGCACTTAAGGGAGCCCAGCCCTGTTACAATCTATGGGCAAGGCAAGAGCCCCCAAGGGGACACTTGCCTGCCTGTACACAAACGTCAGGAACTTGGGGAACAAGCAGGAGGAGCTCGTCCTCCTGGTCAATGCAAATAATTATGATGTCATAGGGATAACGGAGACCGGGTGGGACTCCACCCATGACTGGACCATGGGTATTGATGGCTATACCCTGTACAGGAGAGATCCTGTAGATAAAAGGGCAGGGGTGTAGCTCTCTATGTTAAAGAAAGCTACGCATCCCTGCAAGCTGATATTGGTGACCAGGGTGGATGACTGGAGACCCTCTGGGTTCAAATCCATGGGGAACATGGCACAGAGACCACAATGGTGTGAGTCTACTGCAGACCTCCCACCCAAAGTCCTGAGCTGGACCAGGAGTTTGCCCAGGAACTGGCTGAGGCCGCATGCTCCAGGACCATGGTTCTCATGGGTGACTTCAATTACCCAGACATCTCGTGGGAGGATCACTCAGCAAAATCCGAGCAGTCGCAAAGCTTCCTTTTGTGCGTGGATGACCTCTACCTGACTCAAGAAGTCTATGGGCCAACGAGAGGCAAACCACTGCTCGACCTAGTACTGGCTACTGGGCATGACCTAATAGGCGACCTAGTGATCGATGGGAAGCTGGGTGACAGCAACCATGAGCTGATCACCTTTACCATCCACCGTAAAGCTGACAAGTCAGTCAGCAACACAGAAGTCCTTCACTTCAGGAAAGCCGACTTTTACAAGCTCAGGAGGCTTGTCAGTGAAGCCCTAAGGGACCATGACCCCAGGGAGAGGGGAGTTCAACAAGAGTGGTTGCTCCTCAAGGGAGTGATCCTCAATGCACAAGCTAAGTCTATTCCATCTCAGAGGAAAGGCAGCAAGAGGGCACAGCAGCCTCCCTGGCTCTCCAGGGACCTAGCAGACCTCCTGAGATTAAAAAGAAAGACCTACAAAGGATGGAGAATGGGATTCACCTCCAAGGAGGATTATTCTGCACTGGTCTGGTCCTGTAGGGAGCAAACCAGGAAAGCCAAGGCTGCAACTGAACTCCAACTAGCTTTGAGCATCAAGGACAATTAAAAGTCCTTTTTCAGATATGTCGGGACCTGGAGGAAAAGCAAGGGCAATACTGGATCCCTGCTGAACTAGATGGGGCAACTGACAACTGACGCCCAGGAAAAAGCCAACCTATTAAAGGGGTACTTTGCATCAGTCTTTCATCAGTCCCATGGGATGCCCATGCCTGCTACGGGACAGGGAAGTCTGGATGAGGAAGATCCCCTGCCCTCCATTAATGCTGGCCTTGTGAAGGAACATCTTGAGAAGCTGGATACCTTCAAGTCAGCCAGCCCTGACGATCTACACCCCAGGGTATTCAAGGAGCTGGCAAGCATCATAGCCCTGCCTCTGGCACAGATCTTTGAAAACTCCTGGTGCTCTGATGTAGTGCCTGAAGACTGGAATTAGGCCAATGTGGTGCTGGTCTTCAAGAAAGGGAGGAAAGTGGATCCAGCTTACTATAGGCATATCAGCCTAACTTCTATCCTGGAGAAGATCTTAGAAACGTTTATTAAAGAGGCCATCCTTAATGGACTGGACGAGGCCAACATCGTAAGGGCTATCCAGCACGGGTTTGTTGAGGGTAGGTCTTGCTTGACCAACCTTATTTCCTTCTATGACCTGGTGACCTATCACTTGGACAAGGGAGAAGAGATTGATGTCATATATCTTGACTTCAAAAAAGCCTTCAATCTCGTATCCTACGATTACCTCTTGGCAAAACTGGCCAATTGATGCCTTGGGTCCACCACGATCCACTGGCTGGAAAATTGGCTCTCTGGTCGGACCCAGAGGGTAGTAATTGAAGCAAGTCACTCATCATGGTGTCCTGCGACCTGTGGGGTCCCCCAAGGCTCTGTTCTTGGACCCATATTATTCAACATCTTCATTAATGATGTAGACATTGGAGTCAGGAGCCGGCTGGCCTAGTTCACCGATGACACCAAACTTTGGGGCAAAGCATCCACACTAGAAGACAGGTGAGTGATCCAGGCTGACTTGGACAGGCTCAGCAAATGGGCAGATGAAAACCTGATGGTGTTTAACACCAAAAAATGCAAGGTTCTCCACACTGGGAAGAAAACTCAGAACATCCTTTTAGGCTTGTCAGTGCTACGCTGGCTAGCACTCTGGAACAAAGAGATTTGGGGGTCATCATTGACCACAAGATGAACATGAGCCTGCAATGCGACGCTGCGGCTAGTAAAGTGACAAAAACACTGGCTTGCATCCATAGATGCTTCTCAAACAAATCCCGGGACGTCATTCTCCCCTTGTACTCGGCCTTGGTGAGGCCGCAGCTGGAGTACTGCGTCCAGTTTTGGGCTCCACAATTCAAAAAGGATGTGGAGAAGCTTGAGAGAGTCCAGAGAAGAGCCACACGCATGATCAGAGGTCAGGAATACAGACCTTATGATGACAGGCTTAGAGCCATGGGGCCCTTTAGCTTGGAAAAAGTGCAGGCTCAGGGGCGATCTGATGGCCACCTGTAAGTTTATCAGGGGTGACCACCAGGATCTGGGAGAACGTTTGTTCACCAGAGCACCCCAAGGGATGATGAGATCGAACGGTCATAAACTACCACAAGACCGTTTCAGGCTGGACATAAGGAAGAATTTCTTTACTGTCCAAGCCCCCAAGGTCTGGAACAGCCTGCCATTGCAGGTGGTTCAAACACCTACATTGATCACCTTCAAGAGCAAATTGGATGCTTATCTTGCTGGGATCCTATGACCCCAGCTGACTTCCTGCCCTTTGGGCGGGAGGCTGGACACGATGATATTCCGAGGTCCCTTCCAGCCCTAAAGTCTATGAATTCTATGAAAACTTTCCAAGTTATCAGGACAATAGATAGAATTCATTTTTGATTCAATACAGTTATTGTTTTTGCTCTTACACTCTTCAGATAATTATTATTTGGACTTCTTGTACCATGATTGTCAATTAGTTTTCATTATTAATAAAAACAGAACAGCAATAGAGCTCTAATAAAAATTAAACATTGAATTTAGGAGTATTTAAAACCTTGATTCAAGTTCAGTATTTGATCATGCACCATCAGTAATTAATGAGAATATTTGTGCCTCCAGAAACAGGACATCGGGGCTTTTGACTAACACTGCTGTTCTGTTTAATTGTCTACAAACTTTGTCTCCTAATCAGGATGTAATTGACATTTGGTAAATAAAGTTACATGAGGTAACCATACACCCAGTTTCTGTTTTCTTGCATCTCCTGTTTACATGCATCAAATTTACCAGATTTACAAAAGCACTCTAATTTGAGCTTCTAACACTAGTCATGGTACATTATATTCACAGATACTAAGCTATGCAAAAGAGGAAATTTGACCTTGTCTAGTCTTACATGCCCTTATTTACTGTTTAGGGCCCTATTATGTCATCATTCACAAGCTATATTTAAATTTGTGCATAACTAAATGATGTTCCCTCATTTAAACTGCATAATTGATAATATTTATGATGCCAAATAAAGCATATTCATCTAAAAGTTATTGAACCAGTAACATCAGGAAATGTGACAGTATATTGTAAAACTGTTATTGGAATATTTTTTAATGATACAACTTTGTAAATCAGATAATTTGCATCTGTTTAAGTGGTCTTCTGGAAAGTTCCAGGATTCATAATGTGGGAAAAGGAAGATAATATCACAAATTAGGAAAACACATGTCAAAATGGTTCAATTTGATGACTATTGTCTACTTTTGTATGAGTGACATAGTAGTAACAGCAGAAGTAATGCTTGGAATGAAAAACTTTCAGAAAGGCAAGAAAATACTAGCAACAATAAATAAAAATCTTGACGTTACAAACAAGTAATAAAAAGAATTAGCATAATTTTATCACCAGATTAATAATCATAAAATTATATCTTGGTTGCTAAAGCTTTATCTTGCTCCTACTGAAGATGACGACAACAAGCCCTGTTTACGTACTTGTCCAACTTTGGTGACTGTCAGATTTTTTCTTAATAAGGTAAACTTCAAGGAATGAACATAAAAAGAGGAAGAATTGGAATATAACTGGCAGCAAGATGATAGGAAATTCAAAGGCTTATTAGTGTCATCTATCCTAATATAAAGACCAGTTTTTGAGTCTATTATTTCTTTTTAGAATCAGATAATTACAGAGGCATTTTCTCAAAGCTATATCCATAGATACAAAGTAGATAGTACGTAACACAGGAAGTAAAGAACATAATTTAAAATTCTGTCTTAGGAACATAAGAATATTTTGAATTTTCTAGAAGAATTTGTGCTATACAGCACACTTAGGTAAAAAAATGTCAAATGTGCTGATTCTCAGTAAGAGGTTCTAGACATCCAGTACGAATTCAGCCTTCTATCATTACTCCATTCCTTTAATCTATCTGTGAATGACCAGTAAAATCCTGGTGCTGTAGCAACATGCCTTCAGCTACATGTAAAATATGAAATGACACAGCAAGAAAGAGATGGAAGTTTATGACAATGACCACCTAGAACAGGAATATATTATGACTGTTTTAATTTCCAGTAAGTATAGATGTATGGACAGACACATGGAAAGAATTTTCAAAACACTGTCTTGTGACTATATTTTCTTGGATCACTGAAATCTTCAAAATTGGTGTGTCAGCTTTAAGAGAGACATGTACAATATACAAGAAAACTGGTAGATTAAAAGTGTTTTCTATGATGTCATGGGTGTATCCCCAAGAAGATGCTAGCAGCTCTGACCACCAGTTTCTCTAACTCAGGGGAAGGCAAAATATGACCCGTGGGCTGGATACAGCCCACCAGCCCATTCTTTCCAGCCTGTGGGCCCATCCTGTCCCAAGCAGCACGCAGCAAAGCCAGCCTAGTTGCTGCTTCCTGTGTGCTGCTTGGAATGCAACAGGCCTGACCGAGTCAGCACCAGCAAGGAGAAGCAGCAGCTCAGCCATGTGCCGCTTGGGACCAGACGGGTCAGGCCAGCAAATGTAAGTGCACAGCTGTGCCCAGAACCCCAGGAGCTCCTGCCATGGCCCAGGGGGCTCTACCCCACTCATGCTGTGCCCAGTGTAAACAGAGGCTGAACCGAGAGCCCCCCAAGCCCAGTGTTCTGCTGTTGCCAGGCAGCATCCTCTTGTAGGCAGGGCAGTTGCACCCCATTACACAGAGCTGTGTGGGCCAGGCCAGGCTCCACTTTGGGTGCCACTGGGGGCCCAGCTGCGGCCCAGTCTGCAGAGCTCTGAGGCAGCCCCCACCCCCCTCCCGGCCCCACCTCTCCTCCAGCTGCCACCTTCCCACAGGCTTGGCCAGGCCTGTCAACCTAAGGTGCCTCCCCCTGCTCCTGCTTTTCCCTATACCTCTCTCTTCCTCTCTCTCCCTCTCCCTCCTTCCTTCCCTCTCTCTTCTCTCTTCTTTGTTCCCTCTCTTTTCTTTGTTCCCGCTCTTCCCTCTATGAAGTTTTATTTATGGTCACCAGGCTTAGAATTTTTAGAAAGCCTGGTATTTACCATAAAACAGAAACATTTATGATTATTAACTACACTAATATACAGTGCATCCTGCCACATACCCTCTGCCCCAGTTTTGTTTTTTTGGCATGCTGGCACTCCAGCACCTTACAAGGTAGACATTGTAGGGTCTTTGGCACTCCAGCCAAAAAACATTGCCTACCCCTGACACAGACCATGTGACAGAGTGTAATTTCCAGTTCCAAGGCCATACTACCTGCTTCCACAAGGAGTACTTCTGGTGGCAAAGGGTAGGGGTTAGGTGGTGGGACTTCCAGCCACAAGATGGTGACTGGGGGTGCGGCAACTGTCAAGGGGTGGGGCTACCTATGCGGTCCTTGACAGCTTACCAAAATTCATGAAGTAGCTCACCAGCCGAAATAACTGTCCACCCCTGCTCTAACTGCTTGTAAATCATGTATTTATCCTTAAAACTTTTTTTTTGGCTCAGTCCATTGGATATATCAGTGGACAATATTCTATAAATCCTTGGCAAACTTCTTGGCTGAGATGGCCTGCTACAGCGGTAGGTAATGGACTTCTGAGACATAGGTAGCCATATTGACAATGAATCAGTCAACCAACCAGCATATTCTATAATGTGCCAACTTAATATTGTTAATACTGCCTAGCTGGATTGAGATGTCTAGATAAAGCTGCATACACTAGATTCATAGAATCACATAGAAGAAGGGTCATTTCGTCCAATGCCTTAGGTAGGATTACCCCTATCCAAACCATCATATGCAAATCCACTGTGTAACTCAGTAAAATTACATAAAACTTAGATATCTCTAATATTGTCAGACCTAAAAGAGAAGTGAATGTCTAAACAACATGTCATGGTATATCAATCAAAGTTCTGAAAGGCCCTACACCCATACCATAAACTGTCATATCCCTTGATACTTATATTTATTCTAATGCATAGACACTAAAATATAGCAAAAGTGCTAAAACCAAACATATATATCCGGAGAAAAACACCAGAAGTACAAAAAAGTGCTTGTATAACAAAGCAAAATATGTATTATTATAGTTGCATTGGTTTTATAATGAAGTTTTTTGAAGCTTCACCTAATTTATAAATAAAATTGGGGTTTGGGAATGCAATAAATGTGACGTTCAGTTCCTTATATAAGACTTTCCATGTCACACTAAGTTCCTTTACTTTGCTACATTAGACTGAAATACTTGGCTAACAACCTGGGCTGATGATTTTAACTAATGTGAAGGTTAATTATAAGGTTATTACAATTTTCTTTGTATTTTAAAATAGTTAGCACTTACCTTTATTTCTTGAACTTTCTTGGTTCTTTTCTTGCTGCAATTAAAAATACAAAAAATAAATGTTATTTACAATACTGGTTAACATAAAAATCATAAAAATACATGGCTGAATGGGACCGCAGAATGTTATCTAGCCCATACCTCTGCTCTGAGGAAGAATCAGATATACTTTAGCCATTCTTGACAGATGCTCAGCTAACCTGCTCTTATAAACCTCCAAAAAAAAATTTCTACATACTTCTTTAGTAGTTTATTCCAGCATGTAATTCTCCTTATAATTCAAAAGTTTTCCCTGATATCTGTCTAAACCATCCTGCTGCAAATGAAACAGATTACTTCTTAATCTATCATTTGCAACCCTGAAGAAAAATTGAGCACCTCTGTCTTCAGTATGACTGGGTTTACAGCAGGAAGCCAGGCAGTGGCAGGTGCATGCCACTGATGAGATGTTCACATGACTGCAGGAGGGCCGTGTGACTGGAGGAGGGAGATGAGCAGCTTCCATTTTAACTCAGGCCCTCAGGGATGAAGCAGTAGTTTCCTGGCTGTCGCCATGGAGTGAATGCCACCTGGCTGGAGCTGTTGCTCATAAAAACTTGGAGGTAAAGGCAGGAGCTATGGGGAAGGTAGAGGCTCTAGGTCTTGGGCATGACGCCGCTGGGGCAGGATGATCTGGTAGGGCTACCTGTGGTGCGGTCACCCCAAGAAATGCCAGGCGAATCACCTCCCCAGTGGAAGGTATGCAAGGGGCACCTTATAACTCTAGCCCCCACAGCTGGAGAAAGCCCTGAGCTGAGTTGCTGTTGAGAGATCTGAGGCTCCAGTGCCAAAGAACTCCAGTGAGGGGGTGGAGGAGTGAGGGAGAGAAGGAAAGCCACTAGTCAACCTGACTGGATGGACCCTACTGGCCTGGAGGGTAAAGACGGGGCCCGTGACACCAAAGGTGCCTGGGGAGGAAGCATACCCTAGAGGGAGAAGGGTACAGAAGAGCTTGGCTGCCTAAGAAGGCCAGGTGTTAAGTTGTGGATGCCATCTGTGAGGCATGGAACACTGTATAGGGAAGGTTGGAGTCATGTACACAGACCCTTGGCATCAGGGTAAACAAATGGCCAGCCTCCTGCCTGACTGCCATCTCTTAATCATTATCATTGAGGTGGGCTGATGATTGAGCTCCGGGACAACCCCCTGCTACAATGACCTTGTGTATGCAAAGACTATTATTATGCTTCCCAGTAAACATAACTTGAGTCTTTCCACATTTCCTCAGAGGTCACAGTTGTTCCAATAAGAGTTATCATAGAAGTCAGTTGTCTCCCATACCCCATGTCTTCTAAATGTATTTAAAGCGAGTCCAGTGAAGAATTTTTCTACATCCCTCCTAAGTGTAGTGGTCAAAACTGAACACTACAGAATTCCATCTAAACTCTCACCAGCACAAAGTTATTTTGCTTTCATAACTGATGCTTTTGTCAGTATATCACTCCATTTTTTGGCACACCATTGCACTGTTGACTGATATTCAGTTTGCAGTTCCCTATAACCTCTACATCTTTTTCTGCAGAATTGGTGTGTAGAGAGTAATTTCCTAATTTGTATTTGTGGGTTTTTTTATTTTTCTTTCTTCTTGCCCAAAGCATTCTACACTTATCTTTACTGACTTTGATATTAGCAAATTAACAAAAAAAAATTATCCCACAGAGAAAGCACATTAGAAATAACAATATGTTTTACAAAAATGCTAACATAATTGACTAATATAGAATCTGAATCACGTTTTTTTAAATAATCAGAAGTAGTCTATCCTAATAACCATACGTAGACAACTGAATATTGGTAAACTGTTAATCAGAAGCAAACTTTGATGTTGATGCTTTATTATTCAGAATTGTCCAATTAACAATTTATCATATTTTACTCTATGGATTTATATTCACCTATACACCTCCCACAATGTCTTGAAGTGTTACAAACCATCTGTAAAGTCTGGTCACCTAAGATACTTTGAATCGTTTCTGCTCCATGGCCGGATGCCACAGAAAACCAGGCATTTGTCTAGTCTAGTCCAGTATCATATGTTTGCTAGCAGTCCATACCTCTTGTTCCTGAACAAGATGCAAAATAATTCAAATAAGCAATTATAACTTTCTCTTAGAAGGTGGTTTATCCTAATTGAAGGCAGCTAGTGTTGACTTATAGCTCTTTAAAATAATGTAACTGATCCACTTGACTCAAATATGGTCGAGTTGAAACTTGTAGAAAGTGGCATACATTACTAGATGACTGTTGACAGCAGTGGCAATTCTTTCATAACTTTGAAAGTAAACTCTGTGGTATCTGCAAGTATTAGAATCATATGCGCTGACCCAAGCCAGACACTAGCAACAGAAGTAAGGCTTGCAGAGGACTACCTCATCCTTTACCTTCTTCAGGCTGCAACCTGGAGCCTCCTTTTTTCCTCAGTTGCAATAAATTGTCCATCTATATGTCTTTCTCCTCCTTTACCTGCCCCCTCCTCTTGCAAAGTCAGAAGATTAACTCAGAATTTTATTCCTTTGGCCAAACCTCAGGAAAATCCTGTTCTCCCTTGAGCACCAGAAAGTAATAGATTTACTTTTATGCCCTCCTCAGGCATATCCTGAGACTCATTTCATACCAAAGTGATTTCATGGGCTGTGTTGTGGCTCAACTATCAGCATCAGATGCTGATTAGTCAAAATCTGCTGAACCTTAGTCCCCCTGCTGGAAAGAAAACTATGACCATTTTAAAGTCCATGACAAAATTTATTGCAGGAGACACTGTAGCATCAGCAGGCACAAACCATGACGCTGCTCGTCCTGCACAGTACCAATAAGCTACTGTGCAGTAGGGTCAGAAATGACCCATATGGCACTGGAACTGTGTGGCAGTCAGGTGCACATGTAGATGCACTCTCTATGTAGCAGTAGATGGCCTAACTTGCATGGGATGTGCCATGCTCACATTCCTCCCAGGGGGTCAAGAGCACTTCATCCGCACTACATATAAGCTGGTGTCTGCCCTGGAGGAGAAGATTCAAAGGTTGGAAGCACAGGCATCCATACTGCATTGCATCAGGATACAGGAAGATTATTTAGACACAAGTTATGAGAGGTTGGTACTAGAGTGGTCAAAAAGAAATGAGAAATGGCAGCATGACTGATCAAAGAAGGAGGACCCCCAGTGAAGAGGAACAGATAGAATTCAACAACAATTTTCAAACACCCTGCACTGGACCTGCTGAGGAAAAAGCAGACAAGAGGACATCTGCAGGCATGATGCAGAGGACTCAGCAGTTTAGAAAACAGGAAATGCAAGGCCCCAGGGACAAGGGCTCTAAGACCACTACACCAAAAAGGAAGAGAAATGGTGGTGATTGGTGACTCCCTTCTGCAAGGGATGGAGACACCAATTTGTCATCTAGATTTAGGGTCCTGCTTATAGCCTGAATTCAGGATGTCACAATACTGTGCCCTTAAGAAGCTTCCAGCCCTCCTGGGCACTTCCTTCAGTCTATCTTCAAAGCCACCATGACTATTAACATCTTGAGTTGGATGAAATTCACTTTTTTTAGAGAAAGCATCCTAACTTTGCTGACCTTGTGCTTTCTGGGGTCAAACTGGCTCACCTATCCTCTGGACCATCATACCTTCCTACTTGTCTATGTAAGCACCGGTGATACTGCCAGAAATTACACTGAGGTGACTGTGAGGCCCTTGGCATGAGGATTAAGGAACTTGGAGCACAAGTGGTGTTTTCATCATTTCTTCCCAAGGCAAGGGTCCAGGAAGATACCATGGAAGTGGTATCAATGTGAAAGCCTTGGACTCCTCAATAACAGGTAAATGTTCTTCGGAGAAGGACTGCTATCAAGAGAGAGGATCCATCTGATGAGAATGGGAAAGAGCATCTTTGAGTATCATCTGGCCACCCTAGTAAGGAGAGCTTTAAATTAGATTCCACAAGAAATGGTAATTCAAACCTTCCAGCAACAGAACACACAGTCCAGAGGTGTGTTGGCTGCAGCAAAAGCTGAGGATTTTGACTGGGGTGTCCCAATGCTCGTACTGGGACCAAAGGCAGAGGTTCCTGGCTAGAGGGTTTTGCCCCCACAGTCAGGTTCAGATTGATCACCATATTTGAGGTCCAGAAGGAATTTTACCCCATGGTCAGACTGTGGGGGGTTTGCCTTCCTCCACAGTGGGGTGTGTGGCCCCTTACTGGGATCTCTCAAGTGTATATTAACAACCTTTTACAAACAGAGGATATTGGCTGCTGTGGTCTCTCTGCTTTCTGTGCCGGGCTTTGGGTGTTTTGGCTTGTGTTGGGGTTTATTGTAGACTTACAAAGAGTTTAGATTATGAATTGTATAAGATGGTTTAGATAAGGATGATCCTGCCTCTGGCAGACAGTTGGACTAGATAAGGAACCCTATTTCCAGTCCTACTTTTCTATTTTTTCTATGATTTCTATTATTTCTCATTGTCCATGTAAACATTTTAATACTATTTTTAACCATGCAAAAATCTTAACTTAGTATTCTTTTGGCTGTGAATCAAATTTATTAATCATGCATTACATAAAAAGTTATTACTTTCAACCAGGTTTTAAGTTTTGGCCTAACAGTTTCAAATATCAATTTATAAAAATACTTATGTTGTATGGGGATGAATCAAAGTCAAGTTTCTGACATTTTTTTCTACATTTTAGTAATGAAACAATATCTAAGCTTTCCCATTAGGAACAATTTCATATCAAAATAATTCTAATAAGAAATAAAAATGGTCAAGAACTGTGTTTTTTATAAACCTGAAGTAGATATTTTGGGAAGGGGGTTGTTTGGTATTTTTGAGACTTCAATGCTTTATTCATATTTGAAGAGTTATTCAGTATAGGAAGTGTTTCCAGCCCAGGTCTCATCTATGAACAAAAGAGAAGACAGTGACTGCATAAAAACAATTCTATCCTCCACTTGTCCTACTTTTACTCGCCACATCCAATCCTGCAAACTATAAACAATTTATCATAAAATGTTTGTGAGAAACCAATAAAGAGGCCCTTGATTATTGTAGAAATGAATTCATATTTTTTTATTTGAACAGAAATTTGTGAATAACTTTATACTGTTTTTCCATTCTGTCATATACTTCCATATAATAAACAAATATCTTCACTGAAAAGTGAAAGGTACCCTACAAATACAGAAACATGGGTTTAGGTTATATCATCTTAAATCTGTTTCCATTTGAAATGTGACAGCAAATTAACAATGTCTTACTAAACACCTGAACTCTGTGCTGGTATTAATAAAAAAATCATTTATGAGGAAAAAAGAAAAGGATCAAGTATGCTACAGAATTCATGAGAAAAGATAGCATAGACTTTCAGCAATCCTGCAAGTTAATTTTACTAAAGGGTCCCCTTTCATTAATCTGAAATTAAAGCTAAAGTTGACAATTCTTCTGCTTATTCATTTATCAACCTCCCTATTTGACACACATCCCATTGGTTGCCAAACAACCATAGAAGTATTTTTTCTCATTCAAGGATTAACTATCTTCATGCCATATTCTTGTAATTTAATTCTAAAGCATATTTTATTTTCTGATTGACAAGTTACTTCCCTAGAAGTTCAGAAGTTCATATGTTATAACAGTTTTGAAGTATATAATTCAAGGAAACTGCCTGGCAAGTACACCTGTATATAATTGCATACATTCACTAAACACCCTGATGTTATCTTCAAAAGAAAAGGCACAATTAAGAAACTACCTACATACTCAGAGTTTAAAAATGGAGAAGCAGATCATCAACTTGTATAAGCTGTCATCAATGGAACCCTGATACTGTACACCAGCTAAGAAAGACTGAATATTCAAAGACTGCCCTAAAAATTAATTTGAATTGCTGTCTTTGATTTATTTTTCAAATTTCTTGTTCTTTACCAACCATTATTGTCAGTAATGTTTACTGAAATTAAATTATCCAAAATGCTACTAAGTATGAGTCTACATTTATTACAGATTATTTTGTTTTGTTTTGTTGTATATTTTAAATAACCAGTACTTAATCCTGGAGGGAGTATCTGGGACTCGGTAAAGCTCAACATGAATCATCTTTGATCCAGAGAATCGAAGTAAAGCAAGCAAGAAAGAAGGAGCATCCTGTAAATTTGGACTCCAAGTCTGACAACATATGGATCTGTGAAATGTAACAAGCTGTGTGGCTCTCAATTTGGGCTTTTTAGCCACAAATGGATTCATCAGGCATCTGACTGGGTGTCTTACATGTACACCATGATCCAGAGAATCAATGGTTGCTTACTACTTAAACCCTGATCATAAATGTAATTATAACTCATAATCTGTCCCTAAAAAATAAATCAACTTGATTACAATTAGGTGCTAAGTGCAGTATTCTGTTTGCTCTACCTATAATAGCTAAAAGAAATCAATCTAAAATATTCCTAAGGTTCCGATTATTGCAATACGAATGTCAGTTTGATTAGCAAAAACCTAAAATGGATTTATCATTACACAGAATAAACAAGTAGCTGTAGGGGACAGAAGAAAGTAAATCAGAAGCTAATTCTTACATGCTTCTTTCTAGATTCCAGTGTACACTGCTTGCTTTCTTTCTTTTTTCTTTTTAGAGACCAAAACAATTATTTCAAGCTGTGACATACTACCGGACCCTATCTATGGTATATGGCAAAACCTCACCATCTGACGCTAATTTCATGTCCCTACCTACCTATTTAAAAGGTATTAGGTATGTAATAATGGTTGGGAACAATAAACATCTATAAATCTATAAACCTACATGTACCTATATCTCAATGCTGAGTGAGGATCTATTTCATCATTCTATCCAGTTAACTCAGTTGCAAGGCATTCTCATTCTTGCAATGCAAAACCTGATTTTTCTTTTTACTTCAATTTTTTTCAGGTAGGGTAATACTATATAATCATTCCTCATATGTATTTTTCACCATAGGCCTATACCATAGAGTCCCCTTCCTCTCAGGGGTGGTATTTGCTCAGGATAGTTTCTGAATGCCTTTGTTTAGTTTCTGAAGGCCCTGTTATACCTTATGCTGTAAGCCATATAAATATTGATCACTTAGGCCACTTTTACATGTGCTCTGGGAGGAGTGGGGGCACACTTTAGTATGGCTCCCTAATTAATGGGTGCTTTGAACTAAAGCTCATCAAACGCGCTTTAGTTCAAAGAAGTCCACCTCCATTTTTCACTGCAGGGACGTTGATACTCGTGATGCTACAATGATGCACATTGATACTTGTAATGCTAGAGTCTGTTGAAGCATGTTAGAACAGCTCTCCGAGTTGCTCTAATTAAGACCCTCCCTCCCTCAAAACATATGTAAAAGTGCCCACTATGCATTATTTTAACAACAATCTTTTTGAAGAAATGTTTTACCCCTAAAGAGAAAGGGCAACATTGTAAGTACCAGCTTACTCCATTATCAATCAGTTATCAAAATGGGAGCGACACTGATTGTTAAGGTAATATTATCTTTCTCTTCTGGCTAAAGGAAAAATGATAAACTTTATGTAGTCTTTCAGCAGGAAGGAGAGAACATTAGATGCATCAAAAATAATCTATTAATGAGAGTGCATGTATTTAAACTTCTTGCTATCTAAAATCTGAATACTAAAAAATCTAGCTACATGGGTACCTATGAGCAAGCCAATAACATGTTAGTAAGGGACCCTGAGTAGATTTAATGATAATTAAATCCTTGGGGAAGAAATAATTACCCTTCTGAGGTATAAGGCCATCCCTCAAATGGAAAGAGAATTCCCTTTTGCCTCTATTGGCAGGAAGCAGCTTCAGGAACTGTCTCAAACCTAGAAACCAGTTCCATCAGCAAAATGTTTTTTGTTTTCAAAGATTTTTTATTATTTGTGTTTATACAGCACAATGGAACCTTATTCTGATTTGGATCAATGACTGTAACATTAATATAATAATAAAAGAAGAAAAAAAGTCATATTCTTTTAGCATAGTTTATTAAATAAGAATATGTAACTACTATTCTGATATGAGTAAGAAAGATGTATTCATTCTATATAAAATCAAGAAGTGGGAGTATTAACAGAGTTACTAGTGTATATATTTCATTACTCGTCTCTCTGACTACATTAAGATATACAAAATAATTATGCATGGAAGTCTGATAATCAAAAGAGCAGAGGTCTATTTAAATTTTAAATAAAAACAAAAATGATCGCAACAAAAACACCACACACTGTTATCCACCACTTCACATAATTTGTAAACAGCACAAATTACCCTGCTCCCTAGGACTTTTTTTCTGCCTGACTCTACGAAAATAGCCCTGAATCCAATATGTTCCAGCCAAATTACTTAGATGAGTTGCATGGTATTGCGTTACATTAAGTTGCATCATGTTGTGTCAGCCTTGCCCAATGAAATTCAGTACTGCACAACACAGTGGAACTAAAAAGAAGTCTCTCTTTTGTGTCCAACAGGCTCTATTCAATCCAAACTTTTCAAAGCACAGCAGATTAAAGTGGAGAAAATGTCAAATTTTCCACTATGTTTGTGAACTAGAAAAGATCATGGATGACTGACCACACAAATTGCTACTTTGGCACATCATGAGTTATAAGATGCTTGCAGTATATCTTAAACTGACTGTGGCAAAGGAAGTGATTTAAATACACAGAAATACTTTTGGAGGAGTGAAATCTTCCTTTCTAGTAACTGGTCTCTAAGTCTGAATACAAAAATACACCAAGTCTGTCTTATAATATTCTGAAATCCTGACATTATTATTGTTTTCCTATGACACTGAGTAGATGGCACAGGTATAGTTTGAAATTTTCATTTGTCAAAGACATTTTTTAACTAACTTGTTACTGACAGGAGAAGCATGGAAGCAGAACTGGAAGGTGTAAAGGTTTCTAAAATAATGGCTCTAGAAAGACAGTAATCAATACAGTCATGAATAAATATATGCAAATATAGTCAGATAAAGCAGAGAGCTGTCCATAATTGTTAGAATGTCCACCAGACTTCCAGAGGTTCAGAGTTGCTCCCCCACCTCCCTCCAAGACCTCTGTATTTTATTTCATTTTTTACCTCTCTAGCTGGCTAAGGCAAAGCTGATATTTGTCTTATTTAGAACACAGGACTACAAGTTTCATTGACTTCCAATTGGAAATGTGCTCCTTACCCTTTGATGCATTTCTATTGTACTTATGACAACAGAGACAAGAACCTTTGCATCTTTCTTTTTGCCTAGGTCAAGAACGGAAAGAAGCAGTCTCTTTTTCTCTTCAAAACATGTTATCAAGTCTACTTAGGCTATACAGATCTTTTTGAACATTTTGTATATTAAAATGGAAGTCTACTTAGACTAAACAGATCTTTTTGAATATTTTGTATATTAAAATGGAACTGTTGGATCAATAAAACTCTTAAAATATACACAAGTGTTAATTAGTCTAACACATACTGTAGGCTGCCTTTGGCATGTGAATGAATTATTATAATTTTACAAACATAAATTGCTAATTAAAGAACTGGTAATAGAAGAGGGAATACAAACCTATTTGCCTGATTAACAAATTTTATAATGAAAATGTATTACCAGTCATATCATATGATGTAGTTAAGTTGCAGAAAATGGCTTTGGCAATATATTATATATTCACTCTGTGATGTTATTTTCATTATATATTAACTGTTTGTAATGAACCATAAGGAATAATTGCTATTAAAATGTAATATTTTGATGCAAGAGTTGCTGAGGTAAAACATCAATTCCTGCCATATGATTAAAAAACTGCAATGATGAAGTATTTGAATAACAACTTCTTAATAGCTTACATTAATATAATGATTTTAATATGTAAGGATACCAAGTTTCTTTATCAACTATATACATACAAATACTTCTTCACTCTTGGAGAGGTAATAAATTTATGAAAGGATGTTTATAGCCAGGTCAGTCACTGGAAAAAAACACAGTGTAAAAGAACTTGATAAGCCATAGTGAGAGAAAAATGCGATCATGTTTTGTGATACAAAGTTCCACAGCATTGGAGTGATTACTTCCTAGTACAAAGGTCTCAGTGATAATCACATCATCACTGGCAACCCTTTGATCTGAGGACAGTCTCTACCATGGGTTCATTGATAGATCTTGAGATGACTTCAGATCCCTCCACAGAAGTTCATAGATTCATAGACATCAGGGCTGGAAGGGAACTCAGAAGATCATCGAGTTCAGCCCCCTCCCCCAGGGCAGGAGGTCAATCGGGGTCATAGGATCCCAGCAAGATAAACATCCAAATGTCTCTTGAAGGTGTTCAAAGTAGGTGCCTGAACCACCTCCGGCGGCAGTCTATTCCAAACCTTGGGGGCTTGGATGGTAAAGATACCTTATGTCCAGCCTGAAATGGTCATGGAGGAGTTAGTAACCACTTGACCTTGTCATCCCTTGGGGCGCTCTGATGAACAAACTTTGCCCAGATCCTGGTGAGCACCCCTAATAAACTTAGAGGTGGCCACCAGATCACCCCTGAGCCTGCACTTTTCCTGGCTGAAGAGTTCCATGGCTCTCAGCCTCTCATCTTAAGGTCTGTTTTCCTGACCTCTGATCATGCGCATGACTCTCCTCTGCACTCTCTCAAGTTTCTCCACATCTTTTTTGAATTGTACAGCCCAAAACTGGATGCACTACTCCAGCTGCAGCCTCACCAAGGCCGACTACAACAGGAGGAGGATGTCCTTGGATTTGCTTGAGAAGCATCTATGGATGCAAGCCAGTGTTTTGCTCACTTTACTAGCTGCACCATCACATTGAAGGCTCATGTTCATCTTGTGGTCAATCATGACCCCCCCAAGGCCCTTTCATCTGTAATGCTAGCCAGTGTAGCACTGCTGAGCCTATAAGCATGCTGCAGGTTTTTACCCCAAGGTGGAGAACTTTTTGGATGCAGGAGATCCGCTAGTTCCCTGGAGAGCCAAGGGGGCTGCTGTGCCTTTTTGCTGCCTTTCCTCTGAGATGGAATAGACTTTGCTTGTGCATCCAGGATCGCTTCCTTGAGGAGTAACCACACATCCTGAACTCCCCTGTCCTTTGGGTTTTGGTCCTTTAGGGCCTCATTGACAAGCCTCCTGAACTTGTCAAAGTCATATTTCCTGAAGTTAAGGACTTCTATATTGCTGACTGACTTGCCAGCTTTACGGCAGATGGTGAAGGTGATCAGCTTCTGGTCACTGACACCCAGCTTCCCTTTGATCATTAGGTCACTGATTAGGTTGTCCCCATTGCCAGTACCAGATCAAGCAATGCTTTACCTCTCATCAGCCCATAGACTTCTTGCGTCAGCTAGAGCTCATCCATGCATGAGAGAAAGCTTTGTGACGGCTCGGATTTGGCCAAGTGCTCTTCCCATGAGATGTCTGGGTAGTTGAGGTCTTTCCACAGGGAAGAGTAGACTGCAGGCTTGGATTCATCTCCTTTTCCTTTCTCAGATCTGTCTTTTCTTCTTTGAAGGCAAGGAACTTTACTTTGAAACAGGCTGCTGCTTGGTTGAGTTGCAACCATTTCAGTCACTTTGCAGGCAGCTTCTCCCAACTCATGATGTCAACCTCCATTTTTTTGAGTTATGCCTTTAATGTGCCCTTGTTGTTTTTCCTCCAGCTACCACAAGATCTCAGGCCATAGCTAAGCTGGGAGTGGAGCACTTGTTCTGAGAGTCAAGTCAGGAATCCATACACAGTATCCATCCCAGTGGAGTTGATGCTTAAGGATCACTGGCTCAATTCTAGTAACATTGGCCTAAAAAAGATGCTGGCATTTGTGCAGCAATTTTCCCATTTGATGTGGAGGATTTTCTAGAGATATTACTGGTGATACCTTTTCAGACTCTTGAGATGACAATGGTAGGTCACCCACATTTCACATCTGTAGAGGAGTGTGGGGATGATGACTGCACTGTAGACCTGGACCTTTGTATCTTTCTGGACATAGCAATCAATAAAGGCACATTGAACCAATTTCCCAAAGGAGGAACTTGCACACTGGATTCTGGGCTGGATCTCCTCATCAGTGTTCACTCTGAAAGAGATCACTACCAGGGTACTTGACTATCTCCAAGGTCTACCTCCTGATGGTAATTTTGAGAGGAGGATAACACTGATGGCCTGGAACAAGCTGATAGAGCACTTTAGTTTTCATGATGTCGAGAGAGAGGCCCAAAGTTTGGTAGGCTTCTCCAAAGGTTTTGTGATCTGGAGGTTTTCCTCAGTGTATGGAAGGATGGCAGAATCAACTGCATATTAAAGGTCAAGGATGTTTGTTTTAAACACTTTGGTCTTCAAGCAAAAACATCCCAGATTGAAGAGCTCTCCATCTATTCAGTATTCAATGTCAATTCTGGAAAGAAGTTGTTTTTAATGAGAACCAGGATCACTGTAAAAAAAATGGAAACCAAAATTGGGACCATGACACACTCTTGGCTTGTCTCTGGTTTGGATGACAAATGAATCTGTCTCTGAACTGCCACAAAGAAGGGTCAAAGTCATCTGGTTGTAGAAAAGCCTTAGGATCTTTATGTACTTTTCTCAGGACGTACAAAACTGGGCCAGTATTTTCCAAAGGGCTTCATGCTTGAAATCATATAATAGCAGTAGAGTGTATCTATACATAGAAAGGCTATAAGGACTAGACTGTGATATGCATTATGCCCCCAAGAAAAAAAAGTAATATTTTGTTAATACTACTACACAGCTACCATGAAACATAGTAATAACTAAGGTTATGCACTCAGTCCAGGATCATGCCCTAATTCCAACTTCAATACAGAAAGATGCAGTGAAATGGGAGAAATGGGCAGGAATAGCTCTATTACTCACTCCTTTTCTCACCAACTCAGAGATTACTGTAAATTGGTATTTGTAACAAAGTGCCAGCCCTGAACCTACAGACATAGGCTAGCACTGTTGTTATGAAGCATCATACTTTTCAGACCATTGATGTTGGAGATGCACTGCAACATAGAAAGACAAGTCAGGGAGGATGAAGGGGTTATATGACTCGGGGTCGTATGACTGATAATGTGAGGAAGAAAATAAATAAAAAGGCAGGACCTATTTCACAGTTAGACATGCATGACAGAAGGAACCTGTTGGAGGATTCGCTACAGAAACTAGAAGGGCCATGGATGCCTACTGAATGTAGCCATCAATGATAGTCATGTGGTTAGGTGGTACAGCCTAAGAACAAGGTTTTGTTAGTGGTCTTTCTAGAAAAACACCATGGAGTGTTGCTATCAGTCTACAGAATGCTCCAATGGGACTTGGAAAACTGAGATTCAAGAGTAGAGGGTTGAACCATTTTCATTTAGGACAAATAATAAAAGAAACCCCATTTGCAATGTTATCTAATGAGACCCTTGAAAAATGTGGCAGAGGCTTGGTTGTGGCAACAGAGGGGAAACATATATTAACCCTCCTATACTGGCAGTAGAGACCAATAGCAAATTACCATGCCCAACCACATGGTTAGAACAAAAAGGAAGCACAGAGAAATTGATCTACGATAGCATAGGTGCATCACAATGGCTCCTGGAATGATGTGTTTTTTGAACAACCTCTTTCTCCAGGCTGTATCTCAAGGCACAGTCACCCTGATTTTTATTCCATTAGTAGCTGTATAATGTCAAATTATATCTGATATAATGAGTGCTGCCAAAATGAGTGTTCATATCACAGCAGCAATGTACAAAACATAGATTTTTGGAAACCAGTTTACATTTTACTAATAATTATTTCCAAAACCAATAGGGTTTAAGAATAAGCACTCCTGATAAGCTTAGGCATGCAAAACTGTTGATGATACATAGAGACATGGTTTTCTAAAATTGCTGTGTGATATAAAAAGACCTATATGAAGCAGGTTGCAAATAGTTACTAAGAGATTGAAGCACCCTAGCCAGAGTTAGGCCCATCTGCTCAAATTAGGACTGTGATAGAAAGGAGCTGACAAGCAGCTTCTATTTTCATCTTATTTTTGAATTCCCGAAACCTCATTTAACTACATCATAGATTTCTAGTTTATTCATAAAGCAATCTTAATCTTTCATTCATTTTCAACCTAAAACTGTTTTAAAAATATGATAGCTACTATCCTGATAAATTATCTTTGGCCATTGATATTGCTCTTTTTCTCCATATCTTATTGATTTAGGGAAAGGCACACTTAGGACATTTTGTAAATTTATAAAAGTATATAGACATTAAAAAATATGTTTTTATTTGTCTGCCTGTTTTGCAGCAGATGAACATTTACCTGTGTTGGCACTCTTTGTATTTATTAGAAGTTATAACATAACTAAATGAAATAATTTATTTTTCAAAAACTCTGATATTACTGCTGACTCAATAGCTTAAAATTGTACCAAGTGGTATGATATTTAGCAGGTTAAAGTTGTCAAGCTGACAGTAAGACTCATCTGTCATTGAGTGTTATCCCCTCATATTTATTTCATTGTGAATATTGGATTCATTGTGTAATTGGTCTCTAATTTTTTATGGAAAATTTAGTAACACATACAGCCATATACTAGGGGTAGGCAAGTAACTAATGCAATTTACAAAGGACAATACAGTGTTGCATAACTATACGTCATCATTCTCAGCAGATTTGTCTACAGGGCAAGGAACAACCAACCTTGTAATCGCTATAACAGCTCCTCTATTTCACTCAGGGTGAAAGTCACCTTACATAAGATGGCCTGTGCAAAGCTTTCTACTCTGAGCTGTATTTAAGCTCTTAGCATGGGGATTAACTGGTGCAGATGGCAAGACATAGACCTTTATACTGAATAAATTGCATCTGGGAAAGACATAGAGTATGACCACTGCCAAAATATTGATTTCTATTCCAACTTTCATAACAAAATGAGCACCTTTTAGTTTAAATGATGAAATCCAGGTTAGAAAAACTTCTGAACTAAACTGGAACATTACGGTTATTCCCCTATAGCAGAATACACTTTTGAAAGGAGGCTCATAAATTAGATGAATTATGATGCTTATTATACTTATATTCTGTTTTACTGAATTAAATTGGTAATGCTTTGTCTTGCTCTAAAGGTTAACTACTCAGGCATTATTAAACAGAAACTTTCAACATAAAAATGCCTTTATGCCTGGGTAATATGAGACTTTTGTTTACATTGCAAGTACTGTAAAAGAAAGTGGACATAGTAGGAAAGCAGATATACTATACAAATGTAGCAATAGCAGTATCAAGAAATATTTCAAGAAGTGAAGGTTTCTACTGTACATTTATACAATAAGTATCTCAATGAAATACCAAAACTTGAACTGCACATTAAAAAGTAAAAGGGATGTTTGAGAACTGAGTTTTCAGAATCCCATGACACTTTATCATTATAATTCAGTGTTATAATGGACAGGCCTTAGTGCATATCCAAGTACCTTTACCCATTTGTGAACCCCCAAAACTCCAGGTATTCACACAATTTCTGAAAGTATTGCTGTTTCCTGAAGAACAGTCTCATTTTTTCTGGAATAGCACAGATGGATCTTAGCTCCACAATTCCCATTGACATTAATGGGAGTAATTTGCCTAAAATCCCATTCTGTTTTGAAAATTTGAGAGAGGGTTTTTAAGGGTAATTTTCTAAAAACCGCATAATTTATGTTGCATTTCATTATTCAGCCTGTCTGAGATGCATTCAGATCTTTTCTTTGCTCTCTGCAAAATTTGGTTAGATAAAATAAAATCTGCGCAAAGAAGGACAATTAGAGAAGTACAGACATGTCAGCTTCAATATCAATTACTCAGAAATCAGGGATATAAGTAATAATTAGGGTGCCTTAGAATACAATTGTTGATTAAATTGTAGCATACCTAGCAGTAATGATTAAAAACCATATGCTGAGGAATTGGAGGGGCTTTTTTTCTATTTGAGAGATAGATAATGTGTTGTTTTTATCATTAATTTTGAAAGGTCAGAAAAGGTAGTATTGCAATGAAAAAGAGAAGCTCATTTTATGAATATTAATCAGTTACATCTGCCCTTTCATAAAGCACTCAGACCTATATATTTGAAGGATATGCTCATTCTTACCCAAAATTTGATGAAGGATTATATTACAGTGCCTACTGTGTGACATTTAGTAAAGTAGACCACAGAATTAAAATGGTGGGTTTTTTTATTAAATCTTAGAAAATTTGACACTGGCTCACTCTATGATAGCTGCATATCAACCAACTTTGCGGAATAAATGGGCATGAATGTATATGTAAGTACATATGTGTGTATAAACACACACGTACACATGTACATGTATAAGTGTGTGTGTGTACACATATATACACACACACACACACACACACACATACACACACATTGTTTATTTATATACTGCACACATACATATCAGTTAGGGACAGAAGTTACACATAAACTGGTCTAAGTAATTAGAAACTGGTTTAAACCTAAAGGGCGAATCCAGACAAGACTGCACGTGCCTTTTACAGCATCTCAAACCCGTTTGGGATGCTACAAGAGGCACATGCAGGAACAGAAAAAGGTTTCCTCTGCTGTAAGTTTGCAGCATGGGGGCAAAATTGGACCAGGATACCCAGAGGTCAATAATAAATAAATAAATAAGCTAAAAAAAGTGGGCCGGGCACGGTCCCAGATCATGCCCTGAGATAACCGGAGTCTGGGTCCTCCATAGAGATGCTCTGGCTGCCAGAGCATCTCTGTGGTCGGCCCTCACCCTGGTGCTGAAGTACGCTGCCTGCCCGTGCAAGGCAGGCAGCATGCCAGCAGCAGGGCTCCAATGCTGGTAAGTAAGGGGTTGGGGGGGGCTGAAAAAGGGGGAGGGGACTATGTGGGGGGGACCCTTACTGGCCCTCCCCACTTCCCCAGTCCCCCTGATCCCTTCCCCAGTCCCCCTGATCCCTTCCCCACCTGGCCCCAACACCCTGAGCCCCCTGAGCCCTTCCCCACCTGGCCCCACCCCCAGGCTCCCTCAATCCCTGCCCTGCCGGGCTCCACCCCCCAAACTCCCCAATCCCTGTCCCCCCACACCAGCATCCCCACAATTTAAAAAACCCCAACACCCCGCTTCCCCAGAATGCACTGGCTCTTTGAGCTGCCACCTGGGTCACTGGGGCCTGCCTGCACAGCGGGGCAGGGTGACAGCCCCAGCCTGGGCCCTGCTGCCCCCAGATGCTCTGTGTTGCCCCAGGGCAGGCTCTACCAGGAGGCCCTGGAGCCCCCCAGCCCCTACTTCTATGGTGAATAGAGGCCTTTTTCCCCCCTTTTTTTTTTCTTTGTAAAGGGCTGGTGCACGGGGGTGGGGCAGCCATGGGGGCCTGGGGATGCAAGTGGGGGATGAGGCTAGGTGAGGCAGCCATTGGGGGGTCTAGGGGAGTGGAGGGGTGGGGCTTGATGGGGCAGCCATTGGAGGGGCTGCAGCAGCTGGCGGGGAATGGGGCCAGGCAGGGTAGTAATTGGGAGGCTGGGGTGGGGCATGTGAGCCCTGCAGGGGGGTGGTAGCCCCTGTGGGGGCCATTTGGCGCCTGTTGGGGGGGCTGTTACCCCTGGTGGACAGCTATTGCCCCTGTTGGGAGGGCCATAGTCCTTGTGGTGGGGGGGAGCAAATATATATTTATGTATTCATGAAACCTGTATTTAGAATTCCTGCTAGGGAGGCCAGTGGCAAGACCTGGCCTGCTCAGAGTTGGCACCCTGGACACAGCTGGCTGTAGCTGACCTCCTGGCCAACTGGGGCCAGGAGGACATGCTTTGATTATTCAAAGCATGCCACCAAACTGGGAGCATCTTCCAGGTGATAGATGCTTAGATGGCTGGGCAGGGGGCACACATGGCACAATACAAATGCCGACTCTGCAGCCACAGTCTACTGGCAGCTGGCTCAGAGGGGCAGATGCCTCATCTGGGTGTGGCAGGTGCGTAGCAGGTGACAGCCAGACAGCAGCCCCCACTGCCAAACTGCTACAGTTGGTAAAGGTTGAAGGGAACTCTCAAGACTGCTCCAGCAGTCTGGCTGGCACAAGGGGTAGTGTCCCTAGGTACCAATTGACTGGTCCGCAGAAGCTCCTAAAAGCTAGTAGCCCTGAGCTACTTGCCAGGGCAGCTTTTTGTACTGATAAGGCCAAGACAGGGCAGCTTTTTATATTGCTGGGGACAGCACAGGTGCTGGCCCTGGGCTCTCGCTCCCCCTGGCTGCAGATCTGGAAGGAGCAGGCAGGGTTATTTCACCCCAAGTGGCACTATTTGGTCCACAAGAAAGTGCATGTACAAGCACGTGCACTGAGGAAAAAAGCCCCTGTTCAAATTTGCACCGCTTCTATTTGAGCCGCTGCAAATGCATTTGCTTGCATGTGTGGACACACCCATAATGGCTGAAATTGGTTTAAGATAAACATGGCTGAATGTAGTATCAGACTTAACTAATTTGGGTCAAACCGGTTTATGAAACCCCATAGGCAAACCCCAGCTGAGGGCTGGGACCAGGCAAGGGCATCAAACCCCCCTTCTCCTGGTTAAAACTGCTTCCCCTGAGTACAGAGCTGCCCTGCCTTGCTAACCTTACTGCTGGCTGTGACTGTAGACTACAAAACCCAGAGGCATCTGGAATCAGGAAGAGGAAGTGATGAGCAACCCTACATAGTTCTGCTGCTATGATTCTGCCCTGCAAATCCCAGAGACCTCAGGAGCAGCAGGGAAAAGAAGCAAACACACAGCCCTTGCTGGCTACATACAAGAGATGTGCATTAGTGTCCTCTGGCTTCTGGCCTGAGGCACTGCAAGCATGTGGCTGCATTTCCTGATAAAAGTAAATGTATGTCCATTTGTTTCTTAGTTTAATCTCAGCAGTTTAGACTAACCTGCAAAGACTGAATCAATTCAGCCTCAGGCTTTTTGACTGTCTCTACTTAGCCATATAGAGCAAGGGAATATATGCTGTAAATACTACACACATATACACACACTATAGATATATTGATAGTTGGTGTAGCATCCCCTATTCTTAATTTTATAGCTTTTAATTATTTTGTTTTATAAATTTTGTTGAATTCAGGAAGTTTTTTTTTAGAATTGTAATAATAATTCAATAAGAAGCTTATGCTCAATTATATGCTATATATATTAGGCATCACAGTATATTCTTTGGTTTGCTTATATGACATTTGCATTTTTAACAGGTATGATTTTGTAAGCATCTCTTTCTGAATACATCATACCTTAAACTACGTGCATCTATTTTTTCAGAGCACAGACAATTGTCCTGTAATGACCTTCCTGTATTCATTCTGAACTCCTGTCAGAATCTCATTTTTCCATGATGACATCTTATATCATTAACTTTCAGCTCCTCTTTTTCTGCTCCTTAATTTGTTCCTTGGGAATTATTATTTTACACATTAGAAACTTGTCCTGCAGTTCTCTTGCCTGCTGCAAATTGAACCTTGAGGGGCATCAACGCCCCCCCGTACACTTTTCAGTGCATTCACTTTTTTTTTTTCAGTCCTGCTAGTGACAACTTTGGTGATCAGCTTCTTTATTCACTTTCACAATTAAAAAAAAAAATCATACTATGGTAATTGATACCTTGACAAAAACAATGTTGGTTTTTAAAATACATTAAACCAGTGGTTTGGTACCGGCTCTGCATGATATTGCATGCATAAATGTAGCTCAACAGTAGTGCCAAGTTTCCCAAATGAGAAAGTTATTATACTGACATGTGGCACTCTTAGATCCATGGTGAGGGAAAAGGGGTGGTCACACACTGCATGTATACCTCCTGGCAATTTATCCCTCAGGAAGTATTTAGTGTTGACTGCAGTAGACTATCAAGCTAAAGTTTTATGGACACTTAGGGTACCTATAGATGCATGTGATGCATGCGTTGACACATCCACCCATGTGTGATCCAAGCTCTGTAATTACATCTCATCAGAGCAGACTCGATTAGCTGAATTTGCTGGAACACAGTAATTATCATGCTCCAGCAGCCTCATCATCTCATGTATTCAGCATCCCTATGCTTCAAACAGTGGCAGGGGCACTTTAACTAAAGCTCATTGGATGGGATTTAGTTAAATCACCTCTGCTGTCATTCTGAAGTGCAGGACAGTTGAATACATGAGACGCTGCAGGCAATCTAATTAGCCCAGCTCCCAAGAGCCCCCCTCCCCTCCCCACAGAATGTTTAAAGATGCCCTTAGAAGTGGGGAAATAGTCTTCAAATATTCCATTTATTTTGAATTGCCATGATCAGTATGAAAGCAATGTGTTTATTTTTAATAACATTTTGGCTTTAAATCCATTAATGCTGTTGAACTTCAAGTACCACAGAAAATGTAATCCCATAATCTTTAAGTGTTTGAATTTCCTCAAAAAGTTAGATCCAAATCCTAAAGACAATGACAAAAGGCAGTGCAATTAGGATATAGGCCTATCCTGAGCATGCTTAAGACCCTCTAATTTCAGTACACTTAAGCCTGTGCTTAAATACTTTGCTGAATTGAGACATTGACTCCTGGTCAATCCTACTCTCACTGAGTGCAGTATCTGCGATATTGCATTACGTGGTAACCTAATTTAATTCAAAGAAAATGAATTTTAATACAGTTACATTCAAGATCATATGTTGAGAAAGATGAAGTACAAACCACTGCAACCAAATCTGGGAATGCATCCTTGAAAGGACTTAGGAGTCACATTGGACAACCAACACATGTGGGGGTATAGTAAAGAAGTGCCTAATGAAATTCTCCGATTCATAAATAATAGTGTGTTAGCACAGATATAGAATGAGTTTCACAAATGTATATGGCATCAGTAAGAGAGATACTGGAATGCTGTGTATTCCACTGGCTTGCATAATTTAGAAAAGGATTTTGAAAAATTAGAATAAGAGAAGAAAGGAGCAAAAAAGGTGGCATACAGGAAGTGCCTTAAAGTGAGGTTATGACACCATGGACAAATGTGACCAGATCTGAATCTGAGAGCCCTTCTAGACATACAGGTAAAGACATGATAGGAGCTGATGCACAGTCCATACAATTACACCTCCTGCCATGCCATACATGAATGGCAGGAGGCACAATTGTGCGATCTAGCATCAGATCCTATCATGCCTTATTGCTGATACAAGGGGAGCCTGGGATCACCATCCTGGGCTTTCCCTGCACCAGCAAGTAACAAACTCCTACAACTGTGAGTCCCAGCTGACTAACAGTCATGATAGCCCCCCATGGCTGCCAGAATCAAGGGTCTCACAGCTGTGAGCTCTGGGTTCTGGCAGCTGTGGAGCACTGCTGGGACCCAGAGTGCACAGCTGTGAGGTGCTGTTGTGGGGGGAGGAGGGAAGGTCCCATAAGCTGCAGAAGTCTCCCTCCCAGCAGCTGTAGGGTGCTGCTAGGGCTCCGAGTCCCCTCAGCTGGAGGACTCCCAGCCCTGGCTGTGTATGGTGAACCTCTGTGGCTAAGAGCACCATCAGCTAAGAGAGCTCCCAGACACAGGAGCAGACCCTGCTACACATGCAAATTAAACCTGGATAGAAACCAGCTATAAAGTTATTGCACATTTTCCAGCCATAACTTTATAGCTGGTTGGACCTTTTCTATGTGTAGCCAGTTTAAATTAATTGCATAAGTAGCCCAGTAATTGCATGATGCATGTAATGTGTAGTCGAGTCAAGTCAGTCCTGAGGCCACTGCAACTCCTGAGGCATCTTAGATGATGTAACAATCCATCTAGGTTATTTAAAGGTGCTTTGCATCGTTGGTAATTCTTTGGGTACAGTGACCTGGCTGTGCCCATCTCCTCTCCAGGTATGCTCCAGGCTGGCTCGCAGGGAGCTCATTCTTTGACAGGTATCATTTTTAGTCCTGCTCTGTGTCCATACATCCTTATATCACATAATTCCCAAGAGAGTTTTCAAATTAACAGCCTATAGAATTGCATGGGAGGAGACACTCTCCATCCCTTTGTTGAAGAAGCTGGGTTTCTTAAAGCCAAGAATAAAAAGCCAAATGCCAGAGAAAGAGAGAGAGAAAAAGAGGGCACAAAAGCATTAGAAGCCTGATTTCATAGCCTAGTTATTATGGACTCCATTGGATTGTAAGAGTTCCAACCAATCATCACAGCTCCAGGGTTATTTATTTCTATTTAATATAAATTATAAGAACAGTCCTGGGAACTGGGACAAGAGTTCATCACTGGGCTGTAGTGTATGGTCTCCCTAAGTCTGTTCTTCTGATTTCAGGAGTCTTGGGGCATTTTTACTCATGCTCCAGGGGTGGGGAGAGGGCTTTATTTAGAGCAGCTCTGAGACATACTCTAATTAAAGCACCTGCAATGTCTTGCGGATCAGCATCCTTGCATGTCAAAATAGCAGCAGGAGCACTTTAACTATAGTTCATTCAATGAGCTTTAGTTAAAGTGCCCCCACCGCCATTTTGAAGTGCAGAGATGCTGACACATGAGACACAAAGGCTGCTGGAGGCGTGTTAATTAGCACACTGATGTACTGTAATTGCAGCATGTCAGAACAGCCTCCCTGCACATATATACAAGCATCCTTGAATTCTTGGTTGGAGAGTGGCCCAACTTTATAGAAAAGAAGAGAGGGTTGGTTGGGAAGGCAGTCCCCCAATAAGATTATTCTATAGTCTTGTGGTTAGCATACTCTCCTGTAATGATGGAACATGTCAGGGTTAATCTGGCTAAGGAGCACCTAAAACCCAGGCCTCCATTCCCTATAAAAGCTGAGTGGCACTAGGCAATTTTATGGAAGATGTGTGGCACACTACCAGCACATGGCATGACAGGAATTTACAGTGCTTTAAGTAGTATGTGGATCATTACTACAGAGTGTCTCAGACTACTCAGTAAGCAAAAATGAAACCATAGCAGATAAACCCGCAGTGAACTAAATCTAAGCTGCCCCCATTTACCTTTTACTTACTGAAGAATAAACACAGCTGCTATGCAGCAGTTGATACAATGTAAGTACTCACCCTTTGTAAAATAACTACTTTTTTCCATTAATTTATATCCTGATAAATGGTGCTAGAAGACTTGGATAAAAGTACTGGAAGCTGGGAATGGCACTCAGAGGTATCACATACCACATACAAAGAATATTTTTGTTCATTTTTTTAAAACACAATCTTTCGGACTCTTACAAACCTAAAAGTTAGTTATAATCAATTGTTTGGCAGGTAAAACGGAAATACAAAATTAAATATTTAAAAGATCACTTGAGAATAAGTGATGAGTGTTGCATTCTACAGCTAAAATTATCAGGGAATGAATGCTCCTGAGAATTCTTCAATATTGGTATTCTTACTATTTTCTGGGTTGATGCTTGCACCCCTTAAACTGAAAAGTCTGCTGCTGACTGTTCAACAGTCAGACTTCTGAAAGACCCTAGTAGTAATACCGAGTCCAGAAGTTACAACAAAATGTACTTTTAACAATTTTTTTCCATGCCAAATAATAGGTGATTATCCAGTGAAGAGAAAGATAATGTGGATAAGGCCTCTGAATTCAAACCATTAGAAAATTATTTTCCAGATACTGACTATCTGATTCAGAATAGTCAGCAGGAAAACTAAAAGCCAAATAATCGATTGGTGAAAGATTTTTTTTTTAAATCTCCAAAATAGCTAGGTGATTATATTTCCATGAGTTTCTAGGACAGCTGTAGAGCCCTGCAATCCACAGTGGCAAAAGCTGGTGCTTTGAGCTGGTTGGAAATTAAAATATTTTTCTCTTCTCCCACAAAGATACTAGTAGCAGTATGGGTAAAACTTTTCTTCCCCAAAGTCTTTTTGACCAACTCTACTGGTTATATTTAGTGCACCTTGCTAAAATGAAATGTTAAATACCACATATTTTGGGAGCAATGGAATCAAAATCAAATAGGTTATTTTCTAAAATTAATATTCCTGGAACTCACTTAAACTAAAGGCTAGTGCTGGCTGAGGAACCTACCGAGCAAGATAGTTTAGCTTACCACACAACCCATAGCAACAATACAAAAAACCAAAGTATTCACTTCAAAGTCTATGCTTTTGGGAGAAAAAAGAAATATGCAATTACTTAATTTCTTCACCAATTTATATGTAAGAATACTTAAATTAATACAGTGAAAACCGGGCACACACCAAGGCAATCTATACATTAAAAAGGTATTTGATTGATAATGGTGGATTTTTATCATCTGACTTTTGTGACAGTTGCATACATATGCTTATATAGTAAGATGCGATTTATGATTGCCTTTAATCTCACCATACTACACAGGATCTTGCTACCTTTATCTGCTAGATTGAAGTACTTTCTATTACCACATTTCTATCCCCCATGCAGTTACACCCAAACTGTGATTGTTTCAACACGAAAGATTGAAAACTTCTTCCTTCTTTTTCCATTCCTATCAGAATGTGTTGGTTTTCTTTAATATTTAAATCACTTATTCATACAATCCAACAACTGTATACATATCTACAACTGATCAGTTTGAGAGAAATCATGTGTCCCTTCAAGCTACTATATGAGGACATCCATGGGTAATACTTTCTATCAACTGTGGGTGGCTAGAAGACTGAACTTCATTCTGGCACATGATTATCTTCCTTCATCTATTCATGCCTTTGACAACTCTCAGATGGATTACACCATTCCAACACACCTGGGAATAAAGCTATCACCAGTTTTCAGCAACACCAGCTACAATGAATGCAACAGTATTTTTCTCTATTCTGTCTTCTCCCTTCACACAGAATCAAGTTCAAGTTGTCAGTCCTTATCTTCAAGGCACTGGGGGGCACAAGGCATCTAAAACAGTGTTTCCCAACCCGTGGGTTGCAATCCAAAAGCAGGTAGCAAGAATATATGAAAAGATCGCAAACTTAAAAATAGATTCTCCTTTAACAGAGAAAAACATGGCAAACCGTGGCTTTTCCCTTGCAGGTTGTCAGAGTTCCAGCCACCAAGGGGCTGCTTGGAGCCCCCACATACTCACCCCACACACTAGGGGGCTGTAGCTTGGAGGCAGTGGATCTGGAGTGAGGGGCACCGGGTCGAGATTGGCCATCAATGTTTACAAATGGGTCCTGGTACAAAAAAACATTGAGAACCACTGATCTAAAAGACCACTTACAACTCCAGGGTGAAGATTGTGATCTAAAGCTGTGCTGCTCTTTTCAGTAACAATTCCAAGAGAGTGACTAGATTGAGGTTAACCAAGAATTAAGCACCAGCACATAACTCATTAAGTTCAAGGTGCATGTCTTAGACTTGCCTTTTGTAATACACACAATAGGTATATTTAAAAATATCCAAAACACTATCTGCCTTTCCTCCACAAAATCCATACCTAATTAAAGAAATAACATGCTACCTAAACAAGACATGTCACTGTAAGTTCTTCTCCCCATGGAGACTAGATGTGAGAACAAATATTACTCACATTTTTCATAAACTTGTACAAAGCACTCAGATAATCTGGTGATGAATGAATTATAAGAAACTATAAAACATAAAATAATGAGTTCATTATTTTTCCTGGGATCAAAGTGAGACTGCCAGGTAGTCCCATTCACCTTTTTCAACTACTGGCTTATTTTTCTTCATGTCCTCTGGAACTTCTTAGGTGTGGAAAATGACTTATTAAAACTTTACAATTGTAGTCCAAATAACTCCTTGCTTAGATCTTTTAAAAATCTGGAAGTTATCCCAACCCCATTAATTTAATGGAATCTATTTTTAGTAGTTACTTAACATATTAATTCATGTTAGAATAGAAAATATTTCATCATTATCATAATCTTCTCCATCATCATTGTACATACAAGCTCCATCGCCCAGCCCAAAGTGGAAGGCAGATTCAGCTAAATAGGATGTGTTTAACTAAGCATGAAAAAACTAAAACTTTATGTAAAAAAAGAATGTAGGCCTTCCTTGTTATTTCATCTCATGTCTCTAGCTGTCGGGTTCCTGTTGACAAGTCAGTGACATTTTGTTTTGAAATGAACTGACCTACTTCATTGCACACATTTTCTGCTTATAAAAGTTTCAGGACTTTTCAAGAAAGCTTCTTATGAGAAACACATCAAACTGGCTCTGTGGAAGAACCTATGGTGAAAAACAAGAGGTTTGAAGTAAAGGGACTTATTCCAAGAGTAACAATCACAACCCCCCCTCCCCTTGACAGAAATGGAGGTCATGACTCGCCACCAGGTAGGATGAAGAAAGACTTGTAAAAGACTCTAAAGGAGATAAAGTATAGTATGCTTTTTGAACACACACAAAAAAACCAACAAGCAAAACAAATCTGTCTGTAAAACTCTTTGCAGAGA
This sequence comes from Crocodylus siamensis, assembly GCF_052110815.1. NCBI lineage: Eukaryota > Metazoa > Chordata > Crocodylia > Crocodylidae > Crocodylus > Crocodylus siamensis. Next base: position 84,922,395 of record NC_143396.1, on the reverse strand, counting down.
GGGAGAGCTTATGAATTTAAGAACATAAAAACCTTGCAATGAGCAAAATAGCATAAAGAAGGATGGAGGAGCTTTGTGCTCAAAGTGACATCTAACTACATGGGGAAAACGGAGATGCAGATCTGAAATGCATACCGTCTATATTTTCCAGAGAAAATGATAAACAATTAAATCACTAAGGAAATGACAAAAAAAATTTAAAGATTCAAATCAGCAACAAGCAATGATTTATTTTACGGTATAATATGAATGGCTATTATGATGAACAAAGTATTGAACATTATACAAATTAAGAATTTGCATGAATAAGAATCTTATTCAAAAGTGCAATGTTCTGTGTCTAAACTACTGGAACTTTGGAATACTAATGTGTCTTTAATATTAGAGAAGCATTGCCAGCAAATCAAAGGACGTGATTATTCCCCTCTATTTAGCACTAGTGAGGTCACATCTGGAGTACTGTGTACAGTTTTGGGCCCCCCACTACAGAAAGGGTGTAGACAAATTGAGTCCAGCAGAGGGCAATGAGTTAGGGGGCTGGGGCATATGACTTCTGATGAGAGACTGAGGGAACTCGGCTTATTTAGTGTTAAGAAGAGAAGACTGAGGAGGCATTTAATAGCAGCCTTCGACTACCTAAAGGGTAGTTCCAAAGAAGACAGAGCTAAACTGTTCTTAGTGGTGGCAGATGACAGAACAAGGAACAATGGTCTCAAATTGCATCAAGGGAAGTTTAGGTCAGATACTGGGGGAAAAAAACTTCTTTTGTGGGTAAAGCACTGGAACAGGTTACTCAGAGAGGTTATGGAATCTCCATCCTTGGAGGTTTTTAAGACACAGCTGGACAAAGCCTTGGTTGTAAAGTTAGGGATGGTCCTGCCTTGGGCAAGAGGTTGGACTAGATGACCTTCTGAGGCCCCTTCCAACCCTAATTTTCTATTCTTTGATTTCTGAAGACATTAATTTAAATGAGTGAAGCAATTCCTAGTATATGCAAATACTGAAACATAAGGTTTAACATAAAGGCTCACAATTGCTGATAAAACATTTCCCATTTTTAAGAATAATAAGGGGAAAACTTGTTCAAATACAACTTGAAGCAACTAAAAAGCACAGGTGAAAATTAGCTAAGATCTGAAAGTTTGTTTTCTTTAAGATGTAATGTTTTCCAGTGATGTAGCAACTTGTTTTAAATTATCTACATACATTTTCAAAATTTTACTAAACCTACATCAAGAAAATAAAAACAAGATATTAAAAAAAAGACTAATGTCCAAAGAATGCAGAGAAAACTTCTCAATTGAGAAAAAATAGGTATTTTCAGAGAACCTGAAATCATTTCTGAGGTGATCATACTTTTGGTTCAGAAAATAAAACTATGCTGACAGAGAACACTCGGACTTGCACAGTATGTTCATACAAATCCATGTAACACTTAAACAGATTAAACCACATATTTTAAAATATATCTATTACAAGGCAATCATCATTGGATATAAATATTTCCAAATGGGTCTGTACTGGAATTGTTGTTGTCCCAATATAATTTAATAGCTCTATTGATGATTTAAAATATTATATTATTAAATAGATCATTTTCAGAATAAGTGAAATATTACAAGAATAAGTGAGTTGTACAGTCATTTGGAATATTTACTAAACTGAGTGCATTCAAATGTTCTGAAACAGAAGAAACCAAAACTATACATCAAGGTGTAAAGCATGTAGGCCACACTTAGAGGGACTGTATTTTGGAAAATAATATCACTAAAAAGGGCAAGGGAGAGGGTTATGGTAGATAACCAGTGAACATGAGCTCTTTAAGTGATATTATTACTAATAGAGCTAAGACAATCCTTACATGCATAAGCAGGGCAATTTAAGTAGAAGTAGTAAGGTGATAATACATACAGCATTCATGAGATTAGTGGAATACTCTGCCCAATTCTTTTTTTCTAAACTCATTAAAAAGGTTATACAGGTGACCTGACCACCCTGTAAAGGCGTCTTCATAAGAAGGTCTCTAACTGTACAGCATATCAGAAAAAGGCATAACGAAACAGAATGGCTAGAATGGAGGCTAGGCAAAATCAGTGGAACTAACAGTGAAGATATTAGTCTATTTTAACAGTTCACTAAGGATGATGTGAAAGTTTTCATAGGATAAATACTTTAAATCAAGACCAGTCATTTTTCTAAAAGACTTGTGTAGCAGGGTCCCATCCTAGATTACTCTTATACCATTGCAAGGCCTTATGGGCACATGATCTCCTCTCTGGTTCCTAGTTATTCCTGAACTAGAATACTTGAAGTAGGATTCCTCATTGTAGGGTCTTCAATCTAATACAACAATTTAGCTCTTTGAGTCCAGCCCTTGCTCAATGGGCTCAAGTCTATCTTCTAAGGTCTGTGTAACTCTCCCCTGCAGCACCCACTCACAGGGTAGGAAAGCTAGCCTTGATCCATGCTGTCTGCTTCAGCTGAACAGGACTGGCTTCGCACCTGGGCTGTCACAGATTTGAAACATCAAAGCCTATGTTCTGCAGCCCTGGTCCTGCCTGTATCTGTCAGCCCAGCAGGGTGTGGAAGGAGAGGCAGGGAACAGAGTCCCCCTCCCCAGCCCTGGCCCCAATCCCTGGTGTACAAAGGTCCCCCTCCTCCCGCCTGGTCCTGCATGAGGGAGGGAGCAGTACCTTCAGTCTGGGGCCAGCCCAGACCCCATGCCTCAGGTGGGGTTCCCCCACCCCAGGGTCCCTTATCCTGCCACTGTTGCACAGTGGGAATTCCCCCTTCCCACCCTTCCACATGGTCCAGCGATGGCTTAACTCCAGGTGCAGGGAGGAACAGTCCCACCAGCCCAGGGCCCAGCTGGTGCTGGGCATCAGCCCATGTGGGAGGAATCCCAATGCCTCAGCAGGGGGTTTCCCTACCCTAGGCAGGCTCCCCCAAGCCCTGTCACCAATGCAAAAGGAGAATTTTCCCATCTCACCCTCCCACATGGGCCAATGATGGCTTAGCCCCACCTCCACAGATGTGGGGAGAGGGAGAAAACTGTCCCTCCTGCCTGGGGCTGAGCTAGTGCCAGATGATGCCAGACTATGCTGAGGGGTGGAAGGGGAGAATTCCCCCTCTGGCAGGTCTTGGGGACCCTGCCTGGTACAGGGATACTTACCCCCTTGTGGGCCATGCCCAGTGCTGGCTGGATCCTGGCCTGGAGGGACTGTTCTCCCACTGTGAGCGGACACCAGGGGCTGGGAGTATGTGCTAGGCACCCAATCAGGGATGGGCCACTTTTGGCTGCATTTGATTGCTCTTGGCAGTGGCCAGCAGGCATGCTCTTGCACCCTTCAGCTTTTGGTCTGGGCCACTGTAGACATCTCATTGCCTTACTGGATTAAAAAATGAATGTCAATTCATTTCACTATCAGTTCAATCTATGCAGCTTAGAAAAACCTGTGAAGATTGAATCGATTCAGCCTCTTTTCTTACCCTTTATGACTGTGGTAAATTCTGCTACCTGATGAGGAAAGAAGGTTAAGTCATAGCTAGAGATGGACCTATTATTCCTTATAGGGTCAGTCACCCTGTAAGAATATGCATTATCTTAACTACTGGCCATGTGTTTGGGACAAGAATTACTGGGTGAAACTGTGTATTATTCAGATAAGGCTAGGTTCTCATAATGGCCCCTGTGGGCCTTAAAATCTATGAATAAAGCATTTCTGAACACTGGAAAATAGCTCCAATAAATATATAAAGTAATTTGCTACCATATTTTCAGTTGTATTAGTGACTTCCTTAACATATAGCAAACATACTGTTGTAATTTGCAAGAATTTTCCAAGACAAGAATGCTTTAAAGTCCTACATTGAGTAACACTGAAATCTAGCTCCCCACGACAAAAATCAACATGAGTGTCCCAGTGGCATGATTCAAGATGGGGACAAATTTTGATACCTGATAAAAGATTTGTAACAATTCTCATCTATAAATAAAGGGAAATAAGTTGGCATATATATAACTTGTGATTAAAAGGCAAGATAACTAACAGAAAAAAAAGTCACCGAGCAACAGCTGAAATGAAAATGTTATTTATATTTTCTAAATGATAAAAAAAAAAGAGGGAGACAGAAAGTGGAAACAAAAAGAAAAAATTATTGTTAAGCTAATGCAGCTATTAAATGGAATATGGAATCCTCTTGAGACGCTGTTTTGTCTCTGTAACACATTATCAAGAAATAAAAATAAACTTTTTAAAGCAACATAGATTCACAGATGTAGGGTCAGAAGGGACCCTGTAGATCTTCTAGTCCAACCCCCTGCCCTGGGCAGGAGAGAAAACTGGGCTCGAATGACCCCAGCCAGGTACACATGGAGCCTCCTCTTAAAGACTCCCAGGGTAGAAGCCATTGCCACTTCCCTTGGAAGTTGGTTCCAGATCCTAGCTGCCCTGCCTTCTAATGTCTAGTCTAAACCTACTCTCTAACAACTTATGGCCATTATTCCTTGTTACTCCGGGAGGCACGCAGGGGAACAAAGTCTCTCCCAAACCCCGCTGGTCCCCCCCCAGTGAGTTTATAGATGGCCACCAGGTCCCCCTTCAGCCTTCTCTTGTGAAGGCTGAACAGGTTAAGGTCCCGTAGCTTCTCCTCATAGGGTCTGCCCTGCTGTCCCTGGATCATGCGAGTGGCCCTCCTTTGGACCCTCTCAATGCTGTCCACATCCCTCCTGAAGTGCAGCGCCCAGAACTGGATGCAGTACTCCAGCTGCAGCCTGAGCAGTGTCACAGAGGGGGAGGATCACCTCCTTGGACCTGCTTGTGATGCATCTGTGGATGCAGGACAAGGTATGGTTAGCCCTACTGACTGTTCTCGCATTGTCAGCCCATGTTCATCTTGGAGGCAATAATGACTCCAAGATCTCTTTCTGCCACTGTGATTTCAAGAAGGGAATTCCCCAGACTATAGGTATGCTGCTGGTTCCTACTGCCCAAGTACAGCACCCTCAGTATTGAATCCAATCCTATTTTCATTTGCCCACCCCTGTAACCTGTCCAGGTCCTGCTGTAATCTGTCCTTCCTTTTTGGCATGCCCACCTCACCCCAAATCTTGGTGTCATCTGTGAATTTAAACAGGCTGCTTTTCACCCCATCATCCAAGTCACTAATAAAGAAATTGAACAGTGCGGGCCCAAGGACCGAGCCCTGGGGGATTCCACCGCCCACTTCCCTCCAGGTCAAAAATGACCCATCTACCACCACTCTCTGAGTATGACCCCTCAGCCAATTTGCAATCCATCTGACTGTGTAGGCATCAATGCCACAGTCACCTAGCTTTTTAATGAGAATGGGGTGGGTGACAGTGTCAAAGGTTTTCCTGAAGTCCAGAAAGACTACATCCACCACAATACCTGCATCCAATGATTTGTGACCTGATTGTAGAAGGCAATCAGGTTGGTCTGACAGGACCTGCCCCTAAAGAAACCATGCTGGTTGCCCTTGAGCATCATCCCCGCTGCTTGCCCATCACAGATGTGCTCCTTGATAATATCCTCAAAGAGCTTCCCCAGGATTGAAGTAAGACTAATGGGCCCAGGTCCTCCCTCTTCCCTTTTTTAAGATGGGGACCATGTTGGACCTCTTTCAGTTGTCCGGCTCCTGGCCAGAGCACCACAAGTGCTCGTAAAGCCATGCCAGGGGTCCCGCAATAACCCCTGCCAATTCCCTCAGCACCCTGGGGTGGAGAGCATCTGGACCTACTGATCTGAACATAACCAGCCCCTCCAGAAGTTCTCTAACCGGGTCCTCCCTGACCCTAGGCTTGGCAGAGTTTCTCCCGAATCTGGCCTGAACATCCTTGCTTTCCTTTGAGGAACTTCGGGTTAAATCAGCCAGTAAAGATTGGGAGTGAAAAGTTTTGATATTTTTCTTGATGTTAAAAGTGAAATAATTTTTTGTGAAAAGTTTTGTTTTTTTCAGCCCACATAAAATATCAAGGATTTTTAAAGTACTTAAAATAAACAAATATATTACTTAAAAATTAGTCAAATCTTATTTCTGAATCAAACTGCATTCAATTATGCATACAAGAAAAAAGTAGTATTTTGTAAGTTGCCCTTTTAAGGTATAACGGTACCAGCATTATGTTTTACCTATTGAAAGTATGTAACTGTATAGATATATGGTGGGTTGGTGTTCAAAAATCCAAAATTTATACACATTTCCTCTGATTTATAATACAGTGCTTTACTAATTGGAACAGAATAGAAATTTTAATAATGAACAATGTGCTAGATAGCTTATCACTAGTTTGAAATCAGGGGACTCAAGTGGATGCAAATTTGGAGTATATCACTATTACAAGTTAGATTGACTGAAATTCCTCCTACATGCTTATAATTTTATAAGATTTTGAGTTGAGTTTTATATTTTACATAACATTTCTTTCAATTAATGTGTAAGGTCTGGAACCATTACTCACATAGGACAAATGATAATATGGATTACTTATGTGTACAGATCACCCACATCTGATACTTAGATCTGCTCCTGTAAATCACTAGCCCAAAAATTTACTTTGTCCCTTCACTACTCAAAATTTCATACTCCAGAGGAGGGATAAAGTAGACTCAAATAAGAAGGGAATCACAATAAAGAATGCACAAATCCATTTTTTATTATTTATCAGACAATGGAGTATGTGTACCATCATCCTCTGGATAATAAAAACTGTTATCATGAGGAGAAGACTAAAAGGAATGAACAGGAAAAGACAGACAGTGAGACAGGGTAAATTTTAAGGGTATGCGCACATATTGCATTTAGATCAACCTAACTAGTTTTAGAAAGATCTAAGTGCTGATCTGTGCAGATGTTGGGGAGGTTAAGTCGGGCAAAAAATGGCCAGCCTTATCTAACTTAGTTCACCTGAGATGAACTCATTTAGATCAGGAATGGGATAGCAAAATCTACCAAACATCTGCACATTTGGAGCCCCAGAGCTGGGAAAGCCCAGCCACTGGCCCCAGCCCTGAGGCTGAACTCTTCCTACCCTGACCTTGACCAGGTTAATTATAGCTCCCTAGACCTCCCCATCTCGAGATGTATAACCTCCCCCACAGATCTCCCTCAATCCCACCAGTGCTTCCCCCTAGCCCTAGCAGATCTGCTAGCTCTGGCCCCCATCATGACCATTCCCCTCCCCCTTTGCCAAGTCACTTAGATTAGGTTTCTGGCATAGTTCCCAGCACTGGCGAACATATGCAGAAGCTGACCCCAGTCTATGATCATGTGGCTTAAAGTAAAGCTTTGAGTGTCTGTGTGTACCCTTAATGCAGTGCTGAACTAATTCAGAAGTCTTGAGTGAAAAAAAAAGAAGAGATGAGACTAGTTAGGAAACAGATATAGAAAAGTTGGCAGGTAGCAGGAGACAGGTAAAAGCAAAGAAGAAGAAGCAGGACCTTGCTTACTTATAAGGTGCCGGCTACTTCAAGACTCAGGTATTTGTCATGATCTGAGGTCTGGTTTTTGAGTAGGAATCCAAGAAAAAAAAAACTTTTTTTGCATAAATCTATTCTAGTGCAGCTATTTGCTTAAAATAAGCAAAAAGAGTACTTCAAAACAAATTGTGTTTTATTCATGGCTAAAAAAAAGAAAACAAAAGAAATTACTCATTTTGTTCATATCATAAACTGCCTCCACAGAACCCACTCCCATCCAACAAGGAACTTCTCTGATACAGCAATTTGAGGCCAGGTTATTAAATTAACTTGTGACAAAACCATGAGCACCCAAGAACTTGCTTGACTTCTATTTTATTCTTACTGCCATGATATAACTTGCGATGTTAGGAAAGAATGCTAATTAAGTGATAGATCATACATAACAGAGGTCATCATCTCTCTATGGAGTCATAGGATCATAGAAAATTAAGGCTAGAAGGGGTCACCTACTTCATGCTCAATACCTGACAACCATCCCAGCCAGAGTCAGTGACTGGGGATGATGCTGAAAGATGTATTTACTTCACCCCTGGTGCCATCAAATTATTTGAAAAGGGTCAGATAGAGTCAAAGAAATACAGAATCATAGAAAATTAGGGTTTAAAGGGACCTCAGGAGGTCATTTAGTCCAAGCCCGTGCTCAAAGTAGGACCATCCCCAGCTAGATGGTTCCAGGCAGGGTTTTGTTGAGTGAGGTCTTAAAAACCTCCAAGGATGGAGATTCTACCACCTCTCTAGGCAACTGGTTCCAGTCCTTCACCACCCTCTCAGTGAGAAAGTTTTTCCTAATACCCAACCTAAACCTTCCTTGATGCAACTTGAGACCATTGCTCCCTGTTTTGTCATCTGTCACCACTGAAAACGTCTAGCTCCACCATCTTTGGAATCCCTTCAGGTAGTTAAAGACTGCTATCAAAACCTGCCTCAAGGCTTCTCTTCTGCAGACTTAATGGGTATTTGTACACATGCTTGAGCCACAGTGCTGAGCAGTTTTAAAAGTTGCACATTTTGCTGCTTATACACCAGCATTGAAAATGGTGGCAGCGCACCACTGCCGTTTTCTGTGCACTAACATGCGTTTCACCACTTAAACAACTGCATGCAATGCAGCACAGTGCATGTCAGCTCAAACGTGGAGCAGACTTGATTAATTGGGTCTGCTCCAACTTGCTGGATCTCTGGCACATTGTGGGATGAAATTGCGTGTGTGTAAAAGTCCAATAAACCCAGTTCTTTCAGCTTCTCATAAATCATGTGCCCCAGCCCCCTAATCATTTTCATTGCCCTCATGAAAGCTGTCCAAGATAGATGCTGCCAGAAAGATAGCCAGATGCTGCCAGTGAGCTGGCATTGGGTAACACTGGGAGCTATAATGGAAGCGCAGATCCTTTGCATAAGTAGCCCTAGACTCTTGGAGAAAGGACAGTTTGTATTCGAAAATATAACTTATTTCTATAAAATAAGGTTAGGTAGCAAAAGAGGCAATGGGAAAGGAACTCTGTAAAGGAATCTTTATAGTTTTACTCTCCTTACACTTCTCCAGACAAGCAGTTTTTCTGTGATTGGTATTTTCAACAAGTATCAACTACAATATGGTAATTATAACAGTACCGCTTAAAAAAGCCATGTCATTATAAAACTAAAAGGCACTGACAGATGTGCAGCTCCCCACTCTAACACGGCCCTTCACAGAAAGCTCCATGAGTTAGGGCAATGTCCCCCCCATGCCTCAAGACAACAGATGTTCACTGTTGGATTGGACGAGGAAGAGGGGAAATCAAGCTCCACTTTGGAACTGACCAAGAGTAGAAGCATGCCCACAGCCTCTTTCCCCTAGCCCTACAGGGCCATGAAGCAGGGGAGCTCCCATCTACCCACACCCTCTCCAGTTCATTCTGGTCAAATCCCATTATGGTCAAATCCCAGCCCACAGCTCTCCCCCGCCCCACCTCCCTTCCTTGTTTCTCTTCCTGCAGCCAGCTCTGGGTGTGGGGCTGAGCTGCATCAGCCTAGCCCCGACCACACACAGAGATTGACAGAAGTTACCTAAGGCACTCCGCTTTGGAGCACCTTCAGGTGATGCCTCACTGAATGTGTGTCATGGCACAGCTGTGGAGCATTTCCAAGGGGCTGACTACACAACAAATGTCACATCTGTCACTACCCTAGGAGCCACAGGAAAGAGTTAACATCAGATTCAAAAGTAAAATTTTATTCATGTCTGTATGAAAGAGGAGAATAACATGTTTAGTTTTATAAGATGATAGGACTAAAGAAAAGAAAAGAAAAGAAAAGAAAAGAAAAGAAAAGAAAAGAAAAGAAAAGAAAAGAAAAAGTTAGCGTATAAGCTTAAGTGAAACCTTAGAATTTGCATCCCAGTCTCTGGGCTTGTAAATATTAAAAGGACCATAGATGCAGAGCATAAGGGTCTATTGGATAAATACTTCTCATGTTATTTTCATACTGAGAGTAGCACTGATACATTATAGACAAACACTAGGATTCACAGCTGCATCCTGCTTCAACAAAAAGCAATTTTTTCTACGATGGAGGATTTAAGGGGATAAAATTATATGGATTCTCAGGGCTTATAGGCAAGCAGAACTGCTGGATATAATTGTATATTTCTAACTTGTTTGGGATTGTTTGGAGACTTGATAGTTTGGGCTTTTCCGGCTTGACTTATCTCTGAATCTTAGAGCAGCATTTTGATGTGGTCTTTTCTAAATATAATGCCCCAAGTGAAAATATAACCTTAGAAACTCGTATAACATGGTCCATGTTGGAATATGCAACATTCTTATGAAGGCTCCCATTTCCTGACATATATTACCATAGATAATACCTTCCTTTTTTTTTTTTATGAAAAGTGTATTTTATCAATATAGCTATATTCCCAGAGTATTCTGCTAATTTGTATGTATTCCTTTCTGTTTACAAAAGTTTTTATTTTCTTATTTGTGTCATTTTTCTAATAAAGTAGATTTTTCATATGATGACAAAAAGGAAATAGTCTGACCTGCAAAAATAGTTAGAAAATTTTGGTTATGGTGAACTTCTGTAAAACAGGAAACTACTAACTGTCCCCATTTATTTAAGAACACATATAGGATCTTAAAGCAAAAGCTGTTTCAGTGATGGTAGATAGCTCAGCTATTTTTTTCTAGCTGTCTTCTCTCTTACGGGAATCAAAAACTAAATATAATACTCACTAAACATGGCCATTGATGCATCATGTTAGAACAATTTCACATACTTTTCAAGGATTAGCTGGTTAAATACATTTTACAGCATGGAAGGGAGAGGTTTATATATACAAAAGGCACAGGCACAAGTGGCAATTTTCACCCATTCTGGCCCCTAAATGCACTTTACAGCCATGACCAAACACAAGTGCATGGCTATAGAGTAATTTAAAAGAGCCCCATCCCATAACAATCTGAAACTTCATTGCATGAGAGTTCAGATGAAGGAGCTCCAGAGCAGAGCACCTTCATTAACTTTGGTCTGTGCACGTTGGGAACAGGACTTGGCTGAGGCAAACAGCCCTGCTCCCAGTGCCATTTTCAGAAAAGTAGGTGGGGAAGGGAGCAGATGGATCTTGTTCTGGGGGTTACCCAGCACAATCCACTCCCCCCCACTCTAGCACAGCTAGGGAAACCCTAGAATGGACCTCCCTCCCCTGCCTTCTCCCTCTCCCATCCTGAGACAGAATGGCTGTGGGGGGGAACAGTGGGGGAGCTGGGGAAAGAGGCTGCAGAGTTATAGCCTCTCTCCTTGGATCAGCTCCAAAATAGACCTTGATCCCCCACCATCCTGATCCAACAGCTAATGTCAGTTGGGTCAGGAGGATTGGTCAACTTCTGGTGCTTTCTGTGAAGCACCATGAGTTAGATGTGGGAGCTGCAGTTTTGTCTGCATCTATAGAATGATAGAAAATCATCATCGGGGGGGGGGGGGGGAAGGGACCTCAGGAGGTCACTGAGTTCAACCCTCCAAGGATAGAGATTCTACCACCTCTCTGGGTAACCTGTTTCAGTGTTTTTACTTTCCTCCTAGTGAGAAAGTTTTTCATAATATCTAACTTAAAATTCCTTTGCTGCAACTCGACAGAATTGCTCCTTGTTCTTTTATCTGCCATATATCTGCTACATCTCGGTTAACCAGCAATAATATATACATGTAGATATATAGAGATCATTCTATATTTCTTAGCCTCTGGCAAGGTAGCATAAGTCACTTTTCAGTGTTTAATTTAGTTGTATTTATTCTTTTTACACCTACACCCTGAAACCTCATATCATATGCCTGTCAAGTGAAGAAATGCTTACACATTGCCTTCACTGCCACAACTATCCTTGTCATCAGCAGAAAATTCATTACGATGCTAGAAGTACTTTCAAATGATTTCAGATGGGAGACTTAGTATTAATAAATTATCTACAACAGCTCACCAGCAATGCAAGATAGTTCCCAAATGGAAAAGCCTTTACAAATTTTTTTTAGTGTTTTGACTAATGAAGAACCAGGAATAACGTGCAAAACATGCAAGTCAAATATCATTGAAACACAGACACCAATGTCCTCTTGCATAAGTGGATGAAATTATGTGTCAATCTTGATCAGAAAAGACAATGTGAAAAGGAATTTTCAGATGTGCTGACCTTACTCTGTTTTTACTAAAGGCAGTCTGTGGGGGGTAGCAGACCAGGGAGTGGGAGCAGAAGTAGGCCAACAGTGAGCCGTTTCAAAAATATTCTGCTGTAATCTACATCAATGAAATTCCTCCTACACCAACAACAACTTCTGTATATTCATAACCTCAGTGAGGACATGAATTTTGTTCATTTTTCTTTTTAATGCATGACAGAATTTTAACAATGTTCTTTTGAACAGAACTACTGAGGACATGCTAATAGCACCACATAGTATTGCATAATTAAGATAGAAATGTTTATTTCCATTGTTCTGAAGTTAACAATGGAAAAACATACTTAGAAATATCCTCCTTGAATAACACAAATGCTTTGGTATGTAGCAATGCTTGGAAGTTTATAATTGTATACACAAAATAGGCTGTTTCTGAATGAAAAGGAGATAATCAACAAAAACAGTTGCTTGATATCTAGTAATTTCCCAGCTACCGTGTGTTATATTAGTTCAGGTATCATTCATATGTTCAAATATTTGACCTTAATTTATATGATATTACAGAAAGGCCTGAACTCTTGTAAAATCATATGCATGGTGAAGAAAAGCTGCAAATAACTGAATTATATACCATTAGATAGATTTCAGAAGCCAGAAGGGGACCCAACACTGCAAAGCCAATTTGCCACTTCAGATGCTAGATACTGAAAATACAACTTCTGAAACACTGAGCATTTTCAAGTAATAATATGAATAGGATTATACTTCCTCAGGTGAAATAATTTCTGATTTGTGGATCCACCAAAACTTGATATCTGATATAGTATAAACAGAACTGGAAAACTTTACCAGAAAAGAATTCCACGGTTCTCATGGCATGCAATTTAGGTATTGATAATGATGCTTCACACTGGTGATCACCCATACAATCAGGCTGGCCAAGGGATCATTGCAGCCCAGCACCAGAACTGATGCATGCAGGCACTGAAAGACGGCTTACCACACAATGTTAACCAAAGAACAGTAAATTAAATACTGGAACAGCGTTTGCCAAAATGTCCTTAGTTCCTCAAGTAAAGAGAGGTCAGCAGTTTGGGGTAACATCCAGGATCTGGGAAAAGGGGGGGAGGGGAGAGCCACTCACGCTGCAGGTGTGGCTTCACCCCTCATTCCCAGCCTCCTTCCTACACTGTGCCCCCTGGTGATGTTGGACTGCACCATGGGAGCCTCTGGGGACTTTTCTAACATCTCCTTCCCTTCCATACTCAAAGGCATGTCATTTTCTTTCTCCTTCCATCCCTCCCCTACCTGCTTTTGCAGCTTTTTTTTGCTGTCCCAGCAGTGGAGGAAGCATCAAAACCACCTTTTCCCATTTCAGCCAGGCTATGTGGGACTTGGACTCTTCTGGGCATCACAACAGTGGTAGCAGTGGCAATGCGTGGGGTGGTGGGTTTCTTCACCCTGCACAGTTCCCTGAAAGCAGGCATGGGGAGGGAGAACATACATGTGCCCACCCCTAACCTAGCCTGGCTGAAGCAGGTAGGAGCAGCTTTGAACCTTTACCTACCCTGAAGACAGCAGGGAAAGCAGCAGCTTCTGGCTGAGGATGGGACATACCTTTGAGCACAAAGGGGAAGGTGGGAAGGGGATTTTTATGTGCTTTCAGGACTCCAGAAGGCTAGGGACAGAAGTTACATATAAACTGGTTTAAGTGATCAGAAACTGGCTTAAACTGATATGGCAAAGGGGGCAGAGAAATAGCTTATTTCAGCTGGTTCTTTGACAACTGCATGTCAAACCATTGCCTGCACAGCAAAGGTAACTAAGACCTTGTTAAAAATGTTAATGGAAGGGCCATCAAGAGACATCAAGACTGCAGTATGGGGCTAACAACTCTGTTTCTCAATTATTGACCCATCTACCTAACAGAAAGTGTTTTCCTATCCAGAGCCTTAGTGGAGAAAGGGTCAAGATAGGACCCTTCATAAGGAGAAGACTCCACCCCTTCCCACCTCTGGCAGAGATTAAAGGAAGCAGCTGGTAAGGGGAGGGCATGGAGTGATTCCCCTCAGCTCCCCTAGGCCATGGGGGAGGGGGAAGAGACTGGGGAACTGGGCTGGTCCCTTGCCACCTGTGAGCACACAGCCAAGCCCTGCAAGACCAGACTGAGCAGTGGGAAGTGTTGACAAAAACCTGGCACAATCATCACATGCATGTGCTGGAGACGGAGCTAAGGGAACAGAAGAGGGTCCTAGACTGCCTGGGTTGGTGTAACCAAAGAAAGCAGTGAACTACATTTATATTATACAGCAGAAGCTGTGAAAGGTGGGACACCGGAATACCTAAGCAAAGATTTATCTTTTCGTTTTATTACTTTCCAATTAAGTTAGACTAAGTTGTGTGTGCTCTCAATGCAGTGGTGATGTGTGGCGGGTGCATGGGGGTACATGTACACCCCCTGAGATTGCGGGTGCACCCCTGACTGGCTGTGCTCACTGCTTAGGCAATGGGCAGGGGGGGCTGGTAGGAGTGCCAGCCAATTGCTGTAGCCGCTCCCAGAAGTGGCCGCAGCCGCTCCCGAAAGCAGCTGCAGTGATCGGCCACAGAGGGACCTCCCCCAGTCAACAGGATTAGTTACAGGGCGGGAATGCACTCCTCCTGACTAAGGCAGCATAAGTCACCCATGTCTCACTGTGTTTTACTGGGCTGTATCTTAGCTTAGGCAAAGGTTTTGGTTGTTTTGTCATGTGCTTGAGGTTGAAAAGTTCTGTGTTCAGTACATGCTCACTTCAGAGAAAGGACTATTTTTGTTCAAGCTTTTATGAATTCAATGCTACTACCTCTTTCCCCATCCCACCCCACCCCTCTCCTCAATCTAGCACCAGCTGTTCCCCCTCCTTTGAGGGCAGAGGGGCAGAAGCCTGGCAGGCACTGCCCCCCGGCCCACTCCAGTCCCAAGCTGGAGTCCCACGTGGGCCAGGGAGGTGATGTAAACCCTCACCCCAATGTGCTAGCCCCAGGCTGGTGCCTGGCCATACCCCCTTTAGTCCAGCAGGGAGGGGGAAAAAGTCTCTATTCCCTCTCTTTCCTCCCCTTTGGCAGTGGCTGACAGGCACGCTCTAGCACCCTGAAGCTTCTGGCTTGAGCCACTGCAGCCTTGTGGTTGCATTTCCTGCATCAAAAGTGAATGTCTGTCCATTTACTATTTGGTTCATTCTCCACAGCTTAGATTAACCTGCAAAGGCCGAATCAATTCAGCCTCAGGCTTTTTGACTGTCTGTACCTAACTGAAAGTTCCCCAGAAGCTTTCATGGCAAGGTCCAGTCATGCCACTGCACCCCCTCTGGATCTTCCTCTTCAGCAATTCCTTAGGAAAATCCTGCACCTGTCATGTCACACAGCAGGGTTGACAATTCCCATTGCAGACTTCCCATCCTTCCATTCAGGAAGGACTTGTCATGGCATAAGAATTGGAATACCTGTGCCCTAATCAGTCTGAATCAGCCTGACATATCAAATATATTTGCCAATCTACCTTTTCTCATACATTACCTATTGCAGATAATATACAAACCCAGGCAAATTGAAGGTAGGAGAATGGAGGCTATCGATTGCTGAAGGAAAAGAACAGTAATAGAATAGCCTGCTAGATACACAGTATAAGGTTTACTCTGTACACAGGATTTTTTTTTCTGCTTTGTCTTTCCCTTCTACCTACCACAGCAATCAAAGTACTCAAACACTTCTGGGTCTCCTAACCAAAAGTCAGGGTCACTCTGCTCCATTTTCTTATTAAGAAAAAGAGGGAAGGAGTCTGTTGGACCAGGAAAAAGAAACAAGTGGAAGTACAGCTGTATAAAGTCATGTGGTGTTTCTGGAAGCCTGTCATGGACCTACTTTCTCTCCAAAATAATTTTACGGTAAAAAAAAAATTGTGATTCAGTTTCCTCTTTTCCTTCTGTGCATAGTGCCTTTATGGTGAATCTGGACTCTGGAGGGACAAAGATGTACATGTATGTTTTCTTAAATGAGGTGGTTTCAGCTGCCTAAATGTCCACAGTATTTCTAGGGAATTCATATCCTCAGCATTAACTAGTGAGATTTGAAGAGTTTATCGATTTAGTTTATAATACACTTCACTACTAAGCCCATTAAACTACTGGATTAAAGATTCTTCCCCTTTTTCATTATCTTTAGCATGGATGTTGCTGCCTTCATTGGCAACTATATCTTTCCCTGGTAATATTCTTGGAAGCTATTTTGTATGTGTGTGTATCATTGTGACATTTTAATTCTCAATAATCTCCTTTCACAGCAAAATAGATTTTAGCTAAAATCTGCTCTAAGGTTCATTTATACAGACCTTTCAGTATTAGATTTTGATCCCACATATTGCACCTATACACACACATATATTAATTGCTATATATTAACCTAATTGGGTTTCCCTATATCATCTTGTAACAGTTGTACAAAACTAGCTTTGTGAATATGAAAAACTACTATTGTAAATGGCAACTACTTAAGCAAGCTGTCAATCAATCATTATTCCGAGTTAAATTAGAAACAATGGGCCATTTTTCCCTCGTTTTCTCCCAATTGAAGTCTTCTGGTTGGATTGTAGTCATTGGTTAAGCTTTCCAGTACTACAGAAACAATTAATCCTCATTTGGTTATATCCTGTGTCTCCATAAACTATGCACATGTTATTCGTTCAGTAGCCAGCACACTTTGTTGCATTTGTGATTGTTGTCATTTACATAAATAAATGTAATCTAAACACTGCAGATACAAAATGCTTGAAAGAAGTAGAAACTCTCAAATAGATCGTTATAGTACCTATCACATAATTACATATATATTAGCTATACATAAACACACACACTTGGACCATGTATCTGTGCCTGAGTCAACTTAAACCATCTGGATGTGGAACCTGCCCTAATATTCAATTTCTTGTATATTTATATATACCTATATTATTAAGAAGATAACTATGCTAGATCTTTTTATCACATAGAAACATTTTTTTCAGAAAATAAATAATATTTTCCTGGCTAAAAATCAGAATACATTTTCTCTTTCTTAGTTCCTTTCTACTCTTTTTCCATTTAACCTCTTCATTTTATCACTCACTTTCTTCTTTTTATACTTTAATTTTATCCTTTTTTGTCAAAGAAGCAAAAATATACAGTATAGTTCTGCTGTAAAATAAAACATCTTCCTTTTCAACATTCCTTTCAAGGATACTGGGCCTGATGTTTTTTTCCCTTTTAGTAATGCCAAACAAGAGTAACTTCACTGAAGTCAGTCATATTACACTGGAGAAAAGAGCACCAGAGCCAGTGCCTTTGGATAAACTGCACATAAGGAGTCTAATATTGTAAGTCTCTGTGGATAGCAGAAGTACAGGCTGTTTACAGAGGGCAAACCCACCCACCCTAAATAAATGGTGCTTTACTTTAAGCTTGATATGCACCCGCATCGAGCACAGAGCATGCCCAAAAGAAGTATTGTGTTACTTTGACCTAGCTTGCCCAACTTCTGTATAGATTGGGCAGTCCACCAGAGCTTTTTGGTGTTTTTCTCTAATAGATGATTGAATCAGCTATTAGATAAAAGATGCTGCAGAGCTGGGTCAAACTAATGCAGTTCCTCTTCCTGTAAAGTGTGGTGTTTTGTGATTTATTTTCACATCTGTCAGCACCGTCAAATATCACACGTACATTCTTTTTACCAGCTCTGAAAAGCTAAATTTTACTGTAATAAATGTCCTATCTGGTTAGAATTAAGAATTCCGCCATCCTTTATTTGCTTACTAGACTGTACTTCTAGCATCGTTCACCTGTGTTCTCATTTTGTGTTGATACCTTTGGCACCTACGATGAACCATAAGTAAACACTTCGGCTAAGTACAGATTTTCAAAGAGCCTGAGGCAGAATCCATCAACTATATGCGTGTTTCTGTAAGCAGCGTAAGTTAATTTGGTAGCAAACAGAACACCTGTTTGCCCTTTATTGGTGGGGTATGCAGGCTGCTTGCACTGGCCGAGGGCAGCAGGTTGGAGGCACTCTTGCATGCCTCCTGTTGAGCTCTCTGGGCTGTCAGAGATTGGAAAGTGCAGCCAAGCATAGCCAAGCCACACCTGATTAGCTGCCAGGCACAGGCAAGCATGCCTTTGCTCCCCCCACCATCATCATCAGCCAAAGGTATCTGTCAACTGCAGGCAGCTTGCCCATCCCCTGCAGCCCACTCAGGTTCCCTGGGACTAAGCCTGCTCACAGAGACATGTGCAGGTGACTCCCATGTCCCTGGGTGGACTCCTGCACCCATAAGTCCAAAATTAGTTCATTGTTTCTCATCTCCTGTTTTTATTCCCATCTTGGCATTTTTCTCCACTCCTCCTGGAAATGAAGGTAAACAATCCAAGGAGTTTTTCTTCGGTCTTTGCATGGTGACCCTCCATGCCTGCCTCTCTCTGTGAATTTCCTCTGAGTTTTACTCTATTTTTTCTTGCTTTTCATTTTTCTCTGCTATAATAGCAAGGTGTGCTATGTTGATAGTATGCATATAAAAATGAATTAATGAATTTAAGGTCTTGGTCATGGCAGGTAATCAGCAGAAATACTTGTATGCTTAAAGTTAAGCACATATGCAAGTGTTTGCATAATTAGGATCTACTGAGTTCATTACAGTATGAGAGCATTTGGTACAGTATTCTATTGAAATTACATTTTATATATTAATCTTCCCTGTGAGAGAAATATATTTTACACAGAGTAGATTATTAGGCCAATTCATTCAGTCCTTACTCAACCTCACTCCCAATAATGTCACTTACAAGTTTAACCTCCAGAGACTGAGGAATGCACAGATGAATAATTTACCATAGGTAAAATGGAATAGAGTTCTACCAGGGAATAGCTGATGTGTTTCTGCGGGGGGCGTTAGGGGAGTATATGCTTTTTGTCTGCTGTAAGTGGAAGATGAAGTGCAGTAGCTTAAGCTTTAATGAAAGAGAAATAAGTTACTTATGTTTACTTTTCAGTTTCCTTGCAGGAAGTGTGCATGTGAGCAGCTGACACATGATTAATCCCTACTCTTTTTACCCAAAGATAAATTATTCACATGTTCAAAATGCATAGCTGTTTAATACAAATAATGGTCCTGACTTTCCATTGATGTACACTGGACCTGTAACCAGAAGTAAAGGGTAAGTATAACTTTAAAACACCTTGGAGGCCCCAAAAGGGTTAAAGATACCAGGATAATGCTGCATATTCTAGCATATGCTGGAACAGTTTAAAACCTGTTTTACTTTGCAGCAACCACAAACAGCCCCCAAGGGTGTTTAGAGCAGCCAGGTACAAAGAAGCCATGGCCACGTCCCTTTTCCCTTCGCTATTCCTCCTAAACTGGCAGCTGGGTAAGGTGGACTTCAAGTTGCTATGATGGTTCAATGCCAACAGAGAATCACATTTTCTAGAGAGAGTCAACTTCTGATAACAGAATCAGTATTTAATACTGCTTTTCATAGTTTTATTTTTGTATAAAAGGTCCAGCTTATACTTGAATCAGGCCAACATTTGGAAGATATTATTACTGAATAAGCTTATTTCCAAATGTTACTCCAATTAATGTAAGCACTTGGAAGTTAATGAGGAAATTATTCCTTAGCTGTGGAGTACAAAAGCAATGAGTGCCAGAAAATTATTTGTACCTTGTGGCGTAATCTTACTAGAGGCTGATAAGGCTTAAAGTCCTTGGCTGGCCACCCTTCTGCTCCCAACAAAATGCATCCAAGAAATAAAACAGCTGTCCACCACATATACATCCTTACTGGTCTTCTCCTGTCAAAATAAAAACGGTAAATGATCAATGACAGATTGCAATTCATCATTTTGTCACAAGTAATACATTAAAAGCTCAAAATATTTAAATTTCATTTGTCAAAATCAGTTATCATTATTCAACTGATGGCCCATTTTTTAAATAAAAATAAAGGTTAGTGTTTGGAATGGCATTTTACTAGATTCAATCCTTTCTAATCAAAATATAGCACTTGTATTACAGCCTTAAGGAAGAAAAATAAGCAAACTTGAAAAGGGACATCCATAAAAAAGCACCAAACGAAAAACAAAAACATTATTTTCTTAAAACTGAAAAGAACAAAAAGGTGAACATCTATAGCAGCCCAATTTTTGTGTTTATAAATCAGTATGCAAAAATACATTGTCCCCATACCAAGCGGTATTTGGATGCTCTCTCTCAAAAAACCACATTTATCTGAATCCAAGATGACTTCAAACTTAAAATGACGCCCTAATAATTTGATTCTATACATGGAAAATTATACATTTGTTATAATTTTTCATGTGTAGAATCTAATTTTTGGAGGGTCCCTTAAATTTATCCCTTTTACTGTTGTGATAGGGAAAACAGTTGGGGATAAGGCAGACAGCCAGAATCCCTTCCCTTGCTTTCTGTTCTTCCCCCAACCTCCTGCTCCTCACTACTAGTCCATAACCTATGCAGCAACTTCACTCTGACTCCAGTCACAGCTCCAGCCCCAGGTCTGGTTTGGGGCCAGAGTCAGAGTTGGAGCTCCAGTCTCCCCTGTGCTGTCCCCTACTGCTGAGAGCCAGAGGTGTCACCACCACTCCTGCCTGGCCATGCCAGGGTGACTCATATGGCATGGAAGGGGATGCAGGGCAGTAGATGTACAGGTGACACTTTGCAGCGAGGGTCTCCCCTGAGCCCTCCCCCTAACAGACACTGCATGGTCTCAACCATACCCCACAACTCCATTACTGCATGAGCTATGCCAACCTGGCCCAACAACAGCAGTAGTAACAACTCTGTCCCAGAATCCGAGCTGTCTGCTTTGGGCTCAAGTCTAGGATGAGGCTTTTTTTCTTCATATTGAATTGGAAGGGTCATCTTGGATTTGGGTAAATACCGTATATAGTCACTGTTCTACTTATTCTACTAGGTAAATGAATCCAAGTAGTATACAAAGCATTGTACACTTATGTATGCTGCTTCTATGAGTTGACAGATAATGCCTGCACTGCGTAAGTATTCCTAGTTCACTAATTAAACTCTCGAAGTCCTTCTCTTGTACATAATGTAACTGCTGTAAAAATCAGGATAAGTTATATGAGGCAGGAAAAAAAACAAACTTTTCTTTGATTATTTTTGTTTCAAACAGTCCAAAACACAGTTGTAGATTATTTTCATGAGTACTACCCAAGGCTGGGATAAAACACTGGAGGGTAGCAAAACAGTGGATATGCCAAGAGGTTATGGACTCTCCAGTCTTGGAGGTTTTTAAGACCCAGCTAGAAAAAGTCTTGGCTGGGAGGATCTAATTGTGGATGGTCCTGCTCTGAACAAGCGATTGGAGTAGGTGACCTTCTGACATCCCTTCCAACCCTAATTTTCTATGATTCTATGATAACAGAATGAGGGCTCCAAAGTTTCGTAGGGAGTAGTTTGAACACTGGCATAAAACAGTATTGTTCTAGTGGACTCGCTAAACTTTTATTACTTGCAGAGCGAGTCAAAATAGCTAGAACACAGGACAGTATAGTCTTATCTTTATACGTACACCTCAATTTGACGTGGCATAACTACTGAGTAGGAAGAAGCATGGTTTAAGACTATTATTCCAGTGCCCATAGGTTACCTAAAGAAGTCTCACGTAATGTGTTCCCCATCAGTTAACTCTGTCAGCCTTCTGGTCCTGCAGAGGCAGCATAATAAAACAAGGCCACCATGAAGCCCAGAGCCCCAAACTGGAACCTGGAAACTATGTTTACAGGGTGTCTATTAGGATTAAGAAATTTTCTATTTCCTCGTTAAAGATTTGCTTAGTGGATTTTTTTTGTTTCCTTTGAAATGTATTCACAATATATTATCTGTGAAAATTACACCTTGAAATAAATAAATATCCTATGAATAGGCATTTGCTAGCCATCACCCAGAACTATGGGGAGTGGCACACAAACTACATGTAAACATTTGAATCTATGTTTTGTGCCACAATTTGAACTGCACATTGAAGAACACAGTAACAAATTTCAGATCTTAGTTATTTTTGTGAACAATAATTTAGCATCTGTAAACTTACAATTTGTCTCAATACATTCAGCTCTGACAACTCAGTGATCCATAAGCTAAAATGAGAAAAATGCTAGAAAAATTATTCCAAGTTATTGATCAGCTTCTTTTTTCGAGATACCATGCTCAAGATTTTGCCTCTAGATCCACTGCTGTTACTCTGTACATTTATGGAGTGACACATAATTTTTGGAATAATTTCAGGGGTTCCTTATCTCCTACTAAGAAGAAAAATGTTCACACAGATGGTAGGCTAGGGCTTAAGAGACTCATTCCTGGTTCTGCCCATAAAATTGTGCACATCTCAATTTCCCATCTCAAGAATCAGGTTCATAATTTCTTTGGGGCATCCTTTTTCTGTTTTATCTATTTAGATTGTAAATGCTTTGAGGCAGGGACTACCTTGTATTGAGTGTGTATGCATAGTATAAAAAAGTGGGATCAGAATCTTGTATAAAGAGTTGAACTATTACTGTAGAAAAAACAATAAATATTTCAATTTAATTGGACTTGATATGGACAGGGAAAAGACAGGGGCTGCATGAGGGGGAAGGGCTAGAACATTTATCAGTACATGACTTAACAGCCATTACTCTCTACTCTGTAAAGAATGAAAGAGCAGGAATGTTGGGAATCACTACAGGTTCAGAAATTCAATAATTTATAACATTTCTGACTATGACTTGATTGGATCTGGTCTCAGCTTCTGAGGTAGGGCTGAGCAAAGCTTCGGTCGCTGATTCAATTTAGAGGAGATTCGGCCCAATTTGGTGGCTGACTCTCCAAATCTGAATCAAATCAGGAGAGCAATAAAAAGGTCTGAATCGATCTGAAGCCTCCAAATAGATTTAGAAAAGATTCAGAGGTGATTTGAATTGAATCACTGTCCCCAAATCAGCCTAAGCTGAATCCAAAGAGAATGGTAGCCACTTTGCACAAGCCTACTGTGAGGAATTCTCCTTTATCAAGTTCTATTGAACCTGGTATGTAGGGGAAGGATTTCAACTTGAAAGACTTTATTACATACCAGTCATCTATAGACAGTCAGTAAGGTGCTCCACACATTTATGATACTGTGGACATGATAAATAACATTTAAAAAAACGAAACCTGGAAAGTTACAGCATGCAGATCTTTTGAAAATAACGAAAGCCTGCCGATGAGACCACATGTTTTACAAATGCCACACAGTACACTGCCACTGTCAGTCTGGGTTAGATTCTGCAGCTAAAAAATGTATTTTACTCTGTGTTTAGAAAACACTCAGAGTTTTGGAAACTCTTGCTATCTAAGTAATAGCGACCTCTGAAGAACTGTTTCAAACACAAAATTCCCAGTAGTCTAAAAAAACCTCCCAACCCTGACCCTTCTAACCAAACCTAATGCAAATGAAATTCAGTGAGTTGGTCATAAGATGGTCTTTCATGACTTGTGCTTAAAAAAATGCATTATAGCCAATAAAGTACTATAGCTAATTATACTTTATTTAATGTATTTAACCTCTCCAAATAATTAAAATGTTACATTTTTTAACTTTATATTTCTCATTTACAGCTATTTTTAGAGTTGATCACATAAAAAGAACTAACATAAGAGAAGCTTTAAAACAGCTTTCTTAACAGAGATTATTTATTTAATAATATTTTGAAGTACTGTCTTTAACCCAAAATGAAGAAACATGTGAAAAGCCATTCTTATTTGAATTAGTAACTGGCCATTTATGGACTGCTTTGGGCAAATTCTAAAAATCCTGGGATTTAAACCAACCCTCTGTAACCTGATTATGATACAGAGAAACCTTAAAGTGACGTTGTTTAAATCCTGATATTCTCGTCATGCAGTTCAGGTAACTGGACATTGTTTGGAGGCTGTGTAGGGAGATGAAAGGGACAGAATCCATCTGTTCAGATCTAGAAGAACCTGGGCTGTTCTTGCAACCACTTATCTGGGATTGGCAGAAGGATCTACTCATAAGACATGGTGGGTGCATCTACACTTGAAATTAGCACGCCTGATTAAACTTCAGTGCAATTCATGCTGGAGTCAGCTGCTCCCAGACAGCAAATCAAACTGGGACCACAGCAAATCAAACTGGGGAGGTCCCAGGCACATGTGAAGATGATGACCGAGAACAGGGAGCCTGGGGGTCAGCTTCGGGTGGTGTCAGGTGACAGAAGGACTGGCTAGGGCACAAAGATGCTACACTCTGGGACTAACCAGCAAGCAGCCCCCACACTGTAGCAGCCTTGTGCCCCAGCCAACCCCAGTCACAGTCTACACATACATTTTGGTGCATATAAGTACCCTGCCATAGGATAGTATCTGTCCCGGGTAGTACTATCCTATGGCAAAGCTAATTAATTTATGGCACCCTAATAAGGGCACATGTATAGACCATGGCACTTTACTACAAAGTTAATTAGTCAACTCAGCAGTAAAGCACACGTATAGATGTGCCCTGTTACTCTCATTTCAGGCTGACAGAATTTGTTCTCAAGTTGGTTGTTACCAACCAGACTGCTAAATTTAAAAGTTAAAAATTATGCAGTATGCATAGTCCACTACTATCCATGTCATAAACTACATATATCATGTACTTTTGCTATCTCACATGCAGCATTCTAAGTCTCTGAGTAGCTTAAGAATTATACATAGTTTTGATCAGCTTGCCACATTTTCCCCACTCTGTTCCTTATCCCATTCTGGATTTTCTCTAATAAAAGTGCACTGGCTGAACCTATATCATTAAGTCCCATGCCACTGACTGATGAACATGTATGACCCATTAGAGCTAAGACAGGAGATTTTAGTTATTGAAAAGAGATTTTCAACTTTGTAATGGGATACACAGCAAACATTTCTAATTTTGGAAGGCCCTAAAATACCAGACTTTTAAAAAATATGACTAACAAAAGAGGCTCCCAGACATTTATAAGAAATCAGACCATTTATGTCTCAGTTACTTTTAAGAAAAGACAGAATCTTTTCTTAAGGCACACGTTTAATGTTCACCAGTATATCTGATTTGTCTAATTATTTGTTGATGGTTCTGAACATGGGTATATGTATCCTTGGTGGAATGCCAGCTTTTTGTGAGTTTGGCTCATTTCTAACTCATTTGGCATTACATGCAACTAGAGCAGATTCCATGAATGTAGATTCAGATGGTTTGAGCTACAGTAATCAATAAATGACTCGTTCACTGGTACTTTAAATAATAGATAGAGAAAGAGGAATACAGCTGGTGAGGCAATTCACATAAGGTTTCCAGAAAACAATTTTTAGGCACTAATATGGCCAACATCACTGTATAATCTAAGCACCTCAGATGCTTAGGTTTATCTCTCCTTACTCACTAAAATCCTCTATGAATTTCAAGTGATTAAGCTCTCTGTTAATGAAACTGGTGCATGTCTCCTATTGAGCCTCAGGTAACTCCCAGTGATATTAGGAACCCACATTATGTAGAGCATAAAAGCCATATACTAGGTTTTATCAGCAAACATCTTGTGGCTATTCAGCTTCTATAAAAGTCTGAGATTTCCTAAAAGTCTGTGGATAATTCATTCATTTTTCTAACATATAAAATTTGATTTTATATCGTAAAGACAAAATATAATTGGTCATATCAACAATGTATTACACTTTTCTGTTTCTCACCCTACAAATGTATATTTCTCAAAGACATTAAAATATGAATTATGGGAATAGAGAAAAAAGTCAAGTAAATTAGTAAGGCATTCATAACTTCATAAATACTAGATATACAATGGCACTACATCAGACATGCACTATGGGTATTTGTAACAAATATCATAAGATTTTAATCAATGAGATTCTTATAGGACCTGTAAGAGAGCATTTTGCCAGAGATGTGGCATATACATTGAATCCATCATGTAAATGTAAACAGACAACACAATAAAGAGATGAAGGTTGAGATACGTGCAAACCATTCTGCCTATTCAGTATTATTCTATCTTGAAACATGAGATAGAGGCAAGTAGCTTGTGAGAAAGCTTAATCATAAGTGTGTATTTACTTTCTTCCTTATTACCCAGTAGTGAAAATAAAAGGTATGGATGAGCATGTATGAACAGTCAGAAGAGTACCCTAAGGAACAGATTCTATTCCACCTAAAGGGTGTCTAAGGGCACATCTATATGTGCTATTAATATGAAGTAATAAACTCTGGTGTATGTTGCACCAAAATTTATTGCTCCCGGGCACACTGTTTGAATGAGCACCTGGAACTGCAGCACATTGAGCTGGAATGAGCAGCCCTGGCTGACAGGTGGCCCAAAGTGGGTCAAGCCTGCTGGCCCAGGGCTGCTCTGACCTGATTCAATGTGCTGTGAAGGGACTAGCTGAGGCATGAGGGTGTTCCAGTGGAGGGCTAGCTGGCAGGCAGCCCCTGCACTGAAGGACCCTAATGGCCCAGCCAGCTGTGTCAGCATCTACACATGTGCTGCTGCAAAATGAAAAGCTCTGCAGCAGAATGGTACTTGTATTTACAAGTACCATCCTGCTACAGAGTTTATTGGTTTACTGCAGCCTAATAGCCCTGCACGTATAGATGCCAAGCTGTTTACTGTCGAGCTAATTAGCCAACTTTAGGGCAAATCCCTCATGCAGACATGCCCTAAGTGGATTTAGGTGCCTACATGTGACTCTATTCTGTTCAAATCCTTGAAAATGCATTAATGCTTTTGTAACATACCATAATCTGACCCTTAAGACTGAATCACAAAAAAGCAGTGAGGAGGTAGAAGCCCCATCCCCACAGACCCCCTCAACTTTAGTATTTGCAGTATTTCAGGGACTTGAGCAGGGTGGAATAGGATCACGCTCAAGCACTTAAGTCCACTTGTGTGTTTAATAGGTGAAATAGTGCCCATACACAAGCTGGGAGGCTGCTCTAAGGTGCTATAATTACAGCATGTTGGAGAAGACTTGATTAATCAAGTCTGCTGGAGCGTGGTAATTACTGTGTGCTAGCCAGCCTCCACATCTCAAGTATCAGCATCCCCACACTTCAAAATGGTAGTGGGAGCGCTTTAACTAATGCTCATTTTGTGAGCTTTAGGTAAAGTGCCTCTGCCACCATTCTGAAGTACAGGGACACTGATACACAAAATGCTCTTGGTGCTTTTATTAAATTTAAACTAAAGTTTGGTATATCTTTTTTAGTCATTTTAAGAAAACTCAGTTGAACATAAAATGTAAACAGGTTGGAGAGCAGTTGTTTCCTACATCAGTTTGTAGGAAGGCTCCTGGCAATACTGCTATTCCAACTACATTTTTTACTATATTATTCTACATACAGCTGTTCCTCTTGCACTCACCTGAATGCAAGCATCATGTAGTATAATTTTTAAAAGATCATTGCAGCTAGGTGGGCCCATGTCTTTCATTAATTCCAGAGTCCAGGCCTGAAATACTAAATAATGAAGTTGCTACCTTTCACAAAGAGCAAACTGTACAATTCTGTAGGGATCACTTACAATTTTTATCTTAACTACCCTCCACCAATCCCTTTGCAGTTTCAGTTCCCTTTTAATAGAGGCATATCCCATGAATCTCAGTTTAAAAGTCTCCTCCCTGCAAAATCTCTTGTTCCTTCCAGGTTTCCCAATGCAGAGGCCGTACTGAATCTTATTCTTAGTGTCCCTGTTACTGAAAGCAAGTTTGCCTCTCATAGGTCTTGGATACATAATATATTTACATTAAGGCCAGGTACAGACATTCAAAAAGCCTGAAGTGAAAGTGATCTAAGTTATGCACTTTACTTTAGGTGTCCTAGGTCAGTTCATGAGTGAACAGAAAACACATTCACCCTTTGGTGGGGAGGGGACGGTATGCAGGCTGCCTGCACTAGCCAAAACCAGCAGGTTAGGGGCACTCCTGCATGTCTCCCAGCATGCCAGAGACTGCCAAGGGCATCCAAGTATAGCCCAGTGGCCAGGCAACCTCTGATCAACTTCTGGGTACATGCTCCCAAGCCCCTGCTGTAACCATAGACCTTCCCCCACACCTAGCCCTAGGCTTCTCGGGCAGCCACAAAGCAAGTCACCATGGAATGTCCCTCATCCCTCCCCGACTACCACTGCCTGGACTGCCAGGTGTGCCATAGTGATCTGCTCTGGGGTTCTCCTGGAAGCCTATGGCTGGGTGCTGGGGTGGGGTCTGTGATGACAGCAGGGGGTTGGGGGCATGTTCCCAGCATCCAATCAGGGATTGCCTGGCCACTGGGCTACACTTGGCTGCCCTTGGCAACTTGGGAGGTATGCAGTAGTGCCCCCAACCAACTGGCTTTGGCCAATGCAGGCAGCCTGCATGCCCCCCCAATCCCAGCTGCTCTGGAGAAGAAAGAAATGGTCCCTTAGAGCTCTGGTGAATGCCAGGAGGCAGTAGCAGGTACTCAGCAGTCATGCACCATGCAGCAGGGAAAGGGATGCTCTGCAGAAGGAAGGCTTGGGCCCCTCAGAACTCCAGTGAATGACAGGCAGTAACACCAAGCACCTGGCATAACTGCAGGAATCCTGATTTCAGGAATCACGCTGGGCACCTGTTGCTGCTGCCTGCTGATTTTGTGCTGTCTTGCGTCTGGGAGAACTTGAGCGGGGTCCATGCAAGAGAAGCCTCCGCTCCCCTCCTCCTTGCTTGTGGCTCACAGCTAGCTAAAGGAAGGATGCAGGTCTGGAGGGAAGGTCTGTGCTGACTCGGCTCTGTGACAGCCGATCCACTGGGCACTTGGCTGGAATGGCCAAACACAAGCCAAGTTCCAGCACACCTCCCTGAAATGGGAGGTGAGTGGAGAACCAAAAAGTAGCCTGGGATGCAAGTGGACAGTGATCTAACTCAAGTCAGTAGGGGATTTGGTACAGAAGTTCAATAGACTGGTCTAATTTAAATCTAGTAAGTGTGATGTCACACTGATCCGGGTCTACCTTAGATTGGGTTCTACCATTTATAAAACAGTCTATGTATCCTGAACTTTTGTTCGGTTACAGGTGTACACCAGTTTCCAATAGTTTTTTGTTTAATGTCTGTACCTGGCCCAATACAGTCTTTAAACTAGTGTAAATAACTGAGTATATCCACATTAAACAGCCCTACACTGGTGTTACTAACTCAACTCTAGTACAGAATTAACAGGGGTAAAGTTAGACTGGTTTAACCTATGCCAGTGTAAGGGCATTTATATACATACTTTTCTGTCCCATGACACGCTGGAGATCTGCCGCTTTGAAGCAAACTTGATTAATCGAGCCTGGTCCTCACTTGAGCTGAGGCAAACTGCACTGTGCTGCGTGCAGTTGTATAAGTTGCAAAATGCACATCAGCGCACAGAAAATGGTGGCAGTGCACATTTGAACGGAAGCACTTACTATGTGTTTTAGTTCAAAAGCGTGCCACTCTCATTTTCTCAGTGCTGATGCACATTTCATCACTTATACAACTGCAAGCATCGCAGCCCTGGAAAGTACCAGGTGCTACAGTGCTTGCATGTGTAAAAATGCCCTAACAGTTTTATGTCTGGAGTTAGGTCACGGTAGCCACTGGCTATCAGCAAAGGCAATTGGCAGTTACAGTGATCTGCTAGCCATTAGTGACACAGCACTATAATATTGCCTTATGGAAGCAGCTGCCCTGAAATAGCTGGTTGTTAGGCCTGCGCGAAGTGGAAAGCGTTCACTTTGGATTTAGCTTCGGTGATTCGGAGGGCCAGTGATTTGATTTGCTGATTTGAATCACTGTCCCAATTCAATTCAGCCAAATCCAAAGATAATTCAGCGCTGAATCTCATTGAGCCACAGACTATAGAGGCAGGCAGTGCCAGCAGGAGCATCTGGGGGAGCAGCTGGACAAGTCCTGGCCTAAGCCAGCAGCTTCGAGAGAAGCCAGCTGCTCCCTGGGCTACCCCCCAACCTGATTCAGTTCGGAGAGATTAATGGGTCTCCCAATTTGATTCAGATTCAGAGATTTGGCCACCAAATTGAGCCAAATCTCCTCTGAATTGAATCTGTTAGCAAAGTGTTGCACAGCCCTACTGGTCATCTGTCCGCTCTGGATCCCTGTGCAACTTACACGGTTATACAAAGTGATATAAATTTACACTGATGTAAATGCATTAGGTGTCCAGATATACACAATTACTTCTTTCATTGTTGCAGCAGGCCCCATTTCTGGTCTACAGCAACATGATCTATTTGGAGATTATAGTTTCTCAAGATACCTGACCTTCACAAAATTAACTGCCATAAGACATGTACTAGTCTGTGCCTGCATGCGCTCCATGTATGGGTACTCAATAGATACGGCAAAGTCACATAATGGACATAATTATTACAGAAAAGATCTTGTTCAAGTCAAGACATTATTGATAAATGGAAAAGAAACTAATAAATCTTTGATAATGCAGGATTAAAATGGAATCTAACAGCATCAAATTAGAATACTGAAAAATATTACTTCAAGATTTTGAAATTCAAATATTCATGAGAAATTGTATTTCTTCAGGGTCTGACTAAAAATGGTTTGCAAAATTAAACGTGGTGAAAGAAGTAAACCTGATTTCTAATACTGAAGAAAAGTTTTTTGTATTTCACATATTCAAAAAATTGTTTGTTAACTGTAGCTGACAATAACCTTGAAAGTTAATGGTTATGAGTGCTGAAACTAGTCACAGGCATTTGGACTTTTGTAACTGTTTGCACTAGAGGAATGTCTCACAGTGCAATGAAAATCTAGGTTAGAGAATAGTAATTTCACATAAGATAGACAGGGCAGTCACATTTCACCACTCTTCCTTCAAACTGCATAAATTTTAGCCTTGTGTGATGTAAAAGAATAGCAGCCTTACAGTTTTAAAAATGATGTGACCTTGAAGAGTTTTGTTCTTTGTACTTGTCCAAGAGAAGAGAAAATTATTACATGCTCAGTCTTCTGACTTCATTGCTTCTTACCTTGATGAGTACTTAAAATGTAAATTAAAGAAGAAATGTAGCTTTTAGGAGAAGCTCTGCCTAAGATCCCAGAGGTATGATGTCTGTAGATCTTATTTGCTACTCCAGAAAAAAATCATTTTTGTCAAAGTCATACAAACTTTCTCTTGAATATATTGCATAATTTGATTCCCCCCAGTGATTATTTTTCCCTTAAAGAGCTATTATAGAGCAAACTGCTCTCTCTTAAAACAATGCCTGATTACTATCACGTTTTATGAATTATAGCATTTGCATTTTACTATTATTAATATAAAAAGCTTTGTTTGAAATTAGGGCAAACTGCCCTAAATTAAATAAAAGAAATAAAAAATGTAAACCACAATCCAGACTATGCTGTTGTGTTTAAGTGGACAGCAAGAGTCAAGGACTGGGACTAATGCCTGCAAAACATAATAGAGCCCTTATTGGTCCACTGGACACTGCTATGCACAAATTTATAAGTTTGTTTTGATGTTGTAGGCTATTGGAAAAATATTGCTCAAAACAGCATAATAGAAAATGGTATGTATTGGCTTAGAGGATATGATATGATCCAAAGGTAACAAATTATATCATGACCTTTATCAGTTCAGATCTGCAGAGCTTATATCCTTCACTTATTTGCCTGGATACACTGAAGGGGAAACAACTTCAAAAGCTTATTAATAAAATCCTAAAAATTGATGGGATCCATGTCAGTTTTAGGGCTATTATTTCACATCATTTTCAGGGCTTCAAATAGTAGTCCTGAAATTGATCATTTGAAGCCTTAAAAATGATACAATTCAGTCGCTTTTTGGAGTGCTAATATACTACAGGCAACACCTTGTACTTGATGAGCATAATTTACATTAATTGCACACAAGTGCCAACTCCTGGTAAGCCATTTTTCAGTCCTGAGGCTTTGTACTTAAATGGAACACACTTACAATGAAACTCAATCAAGAGTGGCAGAACTGGGCCATCTTATTGACTGACTAACTGATTGATTCTAATCTTTTCATTCATAGTAATTGTGTATTTTGATACCAGTTTATATCATATAGTTTACATTCATGCAGGAATTACTTTAATTATATAATTACTAGCATGTTTTGTTTTATTTCTCTGTGGCCGCATCAACATGTGCACTTTACTGTGGAGTAGACTAAATAACAGCAGAGAAAAGCATCACTGTTTACACATGCAATTATATTAGATTGGAGTAAACTAATTTACACCACTGTAAGATAACAGATACTGTCAGGGACAGGACTATTTTATGCCGGGGTAATTTACTGTGATTACACACACTTGTCAATGCTAACCACAGCTGTAAATTATACCCAGTCAGCCCAGCCAGCTAGGGACCAGACTCCTGCCTATCACCTAGCCACATGGTTCTTCCATATTTTCAGCATCCTCATGCCCCAGCCAGCTCCTCTGACACCCAAGGCCACCACGTAGAGCCTGGGGTTCATCCCCCATGTTTCCTGCCAACCCAGTCCTGCTCTGCCCTGTCTTAAATTACTGCTGTCCAAGGTGCACATGTAAATGATGCACATGGGAGTAGTTTTGCAATAATTGCACGTGAAGACACACCCTGTAGGTTTAAAATCTAAACAGAAAGCCTGATCACAAAATGGCACAGAGCTTTTTTACAGATTACATTAATGTAGGAATGTATGGGAACTACTCAATTTAGGGCTACTATTTCCCACCATTTTCATAGCTCGTAATAGTAGTAATGGCACGATTTTACTAAGTATGCAGTATGTGAGCTCAGTAACATGTTAATAAGGAGACATGGTGATACATTAGTTGACAGAAAATAAATGATGGGTCCAATTATAAGTTATTGGATAAGCTATGCCACAAAGAAAATATCACATTTCTAAAGAAAGAGTTTAAAATTAATATAACTGAAACAGATGTTTTAAAAAAATACAAGAATTCAACAAATGTAGTTTCTTTATGCATATGGCAAACATGAAGTACCTTCATACATTCCTCTTTTCTTCCCTTACTATAAGCAGGGAAAGGGATTCTACTTTAAATTTTTTATCCTTCTAAGTATTAAAAATTGAGCACCTTTAAATTTTAGTCTGTGTTCTTCCCCATTGCTTAAGGCTAAATTTTGTCATTAATGTTCAGCCCACAGTAGGGGGTGATGAAGATGCTTGTATCCTGAAAGCAGAGAGTTCAGATTGTCATGTGACTTCAATTATATGAAAGCTTTCACAGCTTTTTCAGTGATGTATTGCTGCTACAGAGAGTTTGTGACAGACAGTATTTTAACACCATCCTTTCCAAAACCTTTTCAGAATACATTTATTACCCCATGTATTGCACTGACATATGCCTAAAGCCTACAATATATAATGTGGTTATCATTACTATTTCAAGACAGGACAAGAGATATTAACTCATCTCACTTCAATATTGTCATCATTATAATTCATACTTTTGGAAAAGACTACAAGGTGTTATACAAACTTTAGTTCAACATCTCATTTTTTTTCATTCCTGAAATGATTTAATCACTGAACTGTTATTTCTTATCTTGATACATATCACCTTCAGAAAATATGAAGAACGGTACTCTATGCCCAAAAGCTTATCCAAAATAAAAAAAACCCAATACTTTGTGCCTCATACATTTCCTGGATCATCACAGTTAGAGCAGCACTCCAGCCTTACTGTATGCGCGCACACACAAACACACACACACACACACACACACACACACACACACACACAGGCTACATCCCACAGACATATGCGCACATACATACGTACATACATATTATAGCTATTTCTAGACAGAGAGGGAGATAGATGGGTAGCTTGAGTATGTGTGCATTTGCGTGCACACAACCTTTAGAGCTGTACGAAATTTCAAGGGGTGTTTCATTTCAAAGCTTTTTCAATGTGTTTCAAGCTCGAAACAGCAAAATCAAAATGAAATGAAAGGCTTTGAAACAGCTTCAAGATGAAATGACAGCACTCGAAACATTTTAAAAGTTTCAAAACATTTCAAGTTTCAAAGCTGAGCTTGCTTGCAGCTAAACAGAAACTAAGGAGAGGGAGGGAAAAGAGGGGGAAATGACTGCTCTGATATTGACATCTAACTCCTGGTTTGATTACACAGCTCTCTGATCATTTCTTCCTGGGGTTTGCAGGCCCCCGATCTGTGCACAGGGTTTCAGCAGACTGCTAAAATCCACCTACTGAAACACAGCACACAGATCTGGGGGCCTATGCCCTCCGGGAAAAGCTGGGGGAAACTTCAGGAACTTGTTGTCCAGTTGTTCAGTTTCCTGAACATTCTCCCAGTTCGATACCCCAGCTCCTGGAAGAGCTGGGGGAATGATCAGAGAGCTGGGGAATCAAACCAGGACCTCCAGCTGACAGGTGGATCCACCCCAGCTCCAGGACAGTGTGCAGTGCCCTGCCAAGCCCTGCTGCACCCATACCATAGGGCAGCTCCTGCATGGTAGGAGATCCCCTCTGCCCTGCACTAGAGCTCTGCCACAAGCGCATCATTTTTTTTTTAAAGCTCTGCACTCACTGGCTACAGAGCATGTCTGCATGCTGCTGGGTGAGGCCAGTGCCAGCACCCAAGTCTGCCTAGTGCAGCCTGCACTGAGCGCCGGGAAGAACCTAGTGCTAGCACTGGCCCCAGCTGGCAGACACAACCTGCTGTCATCCCACACACAGATCTGGGGGCCTGCAACCCCTGGGAAGGCTGTGGGGCTGTGCCAGACTCCTCCTGGGGGGCACAGCCCCAGATCTGTGTGTGGGATGACAGCATAGTGCCCGTGCTGACAAGTGAAACTAGTTTTGCTTTGAACAGTTTGAGGTGCAATTTCACAAAAACCCCTGTATCTATCTCCTTAAAGATTGGCAGGCTTCATGCCCTCAGAAGGGTCTACCATCCCCGCAAGTTTTGTCTGGATCAGGCATGAAATGACAAAGTTACAGGCATTTTCATGATTCTTCATTATAGCCTATGGGAGACGCATTGAAACAGCATCAAAACAGCAAAATAGTTTTGACAAAACGAAATGGAACACTGCTTCAAAACAGCAAAATGAAACAGCGTCCCTTCAAAACAGAAGTTGAAATGAAACGGTGCTGTTTCACACAGCCCTAACAACCAAATAAAAAAACCCAGAAAAAACAAGGGTGAATCCACAGTGGGGTGGTGGCATGGTTGCACCTTCTTTTTGGCTGTGCATGCATGCACAATGAGTTCTTAGAACTCACTAACATGTCAGCAGAATTTCTGCTGGGAAAAAGGGGAATGAGTGGTATTAGCAGGAAAGCTTAGCCCCTGCTTTCATGGAACCCAAGAGTTGAGCAGTATAACCACTCAACCCGTCCTTTCCTCTGCTGCTGAATTTGCTGGTAAAGACAGAAGGGAGAAGGAAAGGGAAGAGCAAACAGCACAGGCTTTGAAGCTACAAGCAGGGACTCGGTCAAACCCCATGCCAGTAAGCTTATAGAGCTCACAGCAAATGAGAAGTTATGCTGACACTCTGGTGAGCTCTGAAAGATCAGTGACATCCAGGATCACAGTCAGGGGCTGCAGCCACACCCTCCTTAGCTGCGTGTCACATGTAGCAAGAACAATCTTCATTAGGCATGTCCCACAGCTGAACGTGGTGGCAACAACCACGTGGCCACTGTCCTGGATCTACCTGTGAGTGTGAGTCTGAGTGTACACATATGTATGGACCCAGGGGAACAGACTTCCACCTTCATCTTCCTTTATGCAAAAATAAAATTTATTTTCTACCTATGGGGACTTTTTATCATCTTTAATTTTTCCTGAGCCTGCGGAAGGGTATGTGTACCCTGAAGCTTGCAGAAAAAGTTTTTTTTCAATTTCTTTGTCTAATAAAAAGTATAATCTCTGAACCAAGAGGTTTGCATTTCTTTTTGTCTCAGACAAACATGGCTAACAAATACATCCCTGTGTATACACACGTACTCATATTATATACATACCCCCATACATATACACACATGTTCAAACCCACTGAAGCTATACATCTGTATCTCTCTAGAGACATACATATGCATCTATATATGTATATGCTTATGTGTATGTACGTATATGTGCATTATATGTAGCCTCTGTGTGTGTCTTTATACAGATGCTTTATTTTCCCTTCACACACTCCACCAGGAACTGTCATTCAGGAGTTATGCAGAGAAGGATACTCTTTGCCTTTTTAAACACCATACTGATATAATTTATGCTTACAGTACAAATACAGCCACTGCCTTCCCTCTGTCCTAAAGTACAGCCAAAATTACAGAATTACAGCTCATTCTAATCCTCACTTCTGAGACATACATCTCCCAGGTGACACTAGAAATGTAGAAACTCATGAGGCACTTGTCCAAATCCAAAGTATAAAACCTTCCAACTTCAATAGATTGAATTCTAGTTGATATATGATTACATAAGGTCCTGATAAGTAAGTGTCATAACTGCATACATTATACGTAATTATAATGCAGGTCAAATCTTCAGCCTGCCCAGGAGACCATGATGGAACATATCTTTCTAGTCTCGAAATCCTATGATTGTTTGTAACGTGGGGAATGCTGCAAATAATTTAATTAGTCAAACTGCTCCTCATCTAATAATAGTAATAACATTTTTTTAATGGAAATAATAAGGAAAACCCAACTGCCAACACCTGACTTTATATTAAAAAGTGTAAGAACATTAGTCAAAAGACCCTGTTCCCAATTCCTGCACCTGAAAGATAGAGTCTTTATAACCAGCATTATCAAGCAATACTATTATTTTGTACCCTTGAAATGTACTCAGATTTATTCTGAAATTATTCTGGTGCTGGTTTGGCTGTTCAGTTCATATAAGACCCTCCCACTCAAAATTCATATACTTATTTGGATAACATATACATAAGCTACAAATTTTGGGTCTCTCTCTAAACATAAGGATAAATTGTAAAAGATTCTGAGTGCTTTCAACTCCTATTTAAGCCACAAGGAGTTGTATGTTCTTAACTACTTTAATAATTTAGGCCAAATGTACCTCCTCCCCCATAAGTCAAAGAGATGTATGATATCTATGAACAATATATATTGTATTTATATGGTTAAGATAACACAATAGGATTCTATGTCATGTATAGTTCTGTGTAAATAATTGAGGTTTCAGGGGAAAAAATGGTGTCGATTAACCATTTTGTTGAGTTTCATTTCTTTTTTCTTCTCCAAAACAAATAAGCAAACAAAAAAACAAAAAATCTTGAAAGAAAAATTGTTTCATTTTAATCAAAACAGTCCATTCATTTTTTCTCAGTACTGTAATTTATAAAAAAAAAAAAAACCTAACAGCAAGATTCACAACACTTCCAGAAAAGAAGGTCTCCTTTCATCTAATAACTCAGTGATTAAGGTGTTTACCCATAATATGGAGAGCACAAATCTCTCTCTCCTCTTTTCTAAAATGGATCTGAACTCCCATCTTCCTAGCAACTCCAGACCTCTCTTCAACTTCCTTGCCGTTCTGCTACATTTTATCTTGGAATGGGAGGAGAAGCATTTTCTCTTGTTGATACTCTTCTACTTTAGTTGAATAATTAAACATTCAGTGGCACAGATACTGGAACCTAGCTGTAGCACCTCCCAAATGAGTATCCTAATATTTAACCTTGCAAGTCAGTCCTCTCCTACTTTTTGTAGGTATGTTTAGACAGAACATTGCCGTACCAAGGAGAGAGATTCAAATTAGCTTGGGTACCAGGAATAGTATAGCTCTGGTGGCATGGCACTCCATCTGGACTAATTAGCTCCCTTGAGAAGGTTTTTAGGTAACGCAGTTATAGTGCTTCCAGTATGCATAGTAGCTCAGATACCTCTGCACAGAGCTGCATTACACCATGTAAGCATATCTCATATCAATGACTACTTAAGCATTTTATATCAAGTGGAAGAATTCCATAAGGAAGGACTGAGGGGAAACCCATCTCACAGTAACTTGGTGGTTAGAACATTTTCTTAGGAGGTGGGAGACCAAAATCCAAATCCCTTCCTGAATCATGCAAAGAACAGATTTAAACCAAAATCTCCACCACTCCAGTGAGCACCATAAATACAGGGTACATATTTGTAGCCTCTCTACCAGTCAAGCATTTTCATTCCTTGAACATTTTACATGCAAACATTATAATAAGGCATGCCTTTTCAATTCAGGTTTATCTTTGTTTCAGCACCAATAATAATCCAGAGCTAGTGTTCCCTTACTGGAATAATTTATCATAACATGTCTTGTTCCTAATCTCTTCAAACTTCATTGGTCAACATTAAAAAAAAAGGATCAAATTCACCATAATCTGTTACAGAGAGGGCCATGCATGATAACTATCTTTTTATTTACTTATGCATTCATTTTTAGTTTCTATTCTTTTCCAACAGATTCTTGGTTGCCTGTGTTTGATTCCACTCTGTAATTCTTAGATTGAGTGATGTTTCATTTACAGGTTTTTAGCAAACATATGCTAAACAATATTTTAAAGCTCCCAACCTTGTTTTCTTCATAAGTATATCAGCTAAAATTCAGATATTTTACATAACCCTTATCACTTAATGCCATTAAAAAGGTTGAAGCTCTCTATGCACAATGATAAAAAACAAAGATTTAAGTTAATGAACGTTCATTGTCCTTTAAAGCACAGTTTAAATGATGAGAAAGAATCTACATCTAAAGGGGAGACTGCCCTGCTTAACAACAAATGCATTTATGCCTTCAATTACCAAGTTTTCCACTTTCAAAGAAATTGCTTCAGGAAATTCTTCACGTATTATCTTATTATGCTGAATGACTTGAGGGCAACTAGGCAGGATATTTGTCACTAAGGACATTGATAGAATTCATTCAAAAATTTAACCATCTTGTCCAAAGAAATGGATTTTAATCAACTTAATGCATTTACAAAATGTAAAAATGAAATTTTAAATACTAGTTAGATCATAGAATTCTTCTCCTGTTAAGTCAAGGTACTCTCCTCAGAACAGAGGACTCATTAGCTATTAAAGCTGATTTTAACCAGAAGGTCATTGTTTAAATATCAAGAAATAGTTTCTCTACACCTTCAGGATTTAACAGCCTTTGCCTTGCACATATTTCTAATCTGATACAGTGAGAATATAATTAACTATCTATTTTCTATGCATCAAGCACAGGCTATAGGTTCCATCATCATTTTCTGTGTTAATAGATTTATAATGTAGCCACAGTAATAAATATAAACCATGCTTCACTGCCTATGACTTTGAACACTCTGTTGTATATGTTGATGCAAATAAATTTCTGTCATTGAAGAACATACCACTACTATTTCATAAATATGGTTTTTTTCTAGACACACTGACATTTTCATGGCACCTGCAAACAAGATTATTTTGTTTTGAGCAATCATTTAGAGTAGCAGGAGTTCTAGCCAAGTGTCATGTACAGTATACAAGAAAAACAATCATATTTATCCCCAGTTGGAGTGAGAGCTGAACACTTAAGTTCACCTAGTGGATTTTATATATTTTTTCATATTTCCAAGGGGAAGCACTCAATACAGATCAAGAGAGGTTTAGAGGTGGCTGTAAGTCAGTTCTGAGCTTCTTAAATCCCTGGGCTCTACAGAGAGCAGGTCAGAAAACTATTCTAATTTATGTTGTGTACCTCAGACCCAAGGGCTGTGCTAGTCAGGCAGCATTAGGATGTATGGAACATCTAGGTCATGGTATTTGTTCTCCGGCTGCACTCCCTCTCACACTACCAGCTTGAATGGTTGGTGAGGTGCAGTATGGAGGTCTATGCCATTAGAGGAATTCTGCAACATGATCCACTAGGTTTAAACCTGCTCTGTACCAGTGCACAGGAGTCTAAAAGCACCCGGCAATTAATCCTATAGCCTGTTCTAACAAAACAATTCCAATGATTTTTATTTTGTTTTTTTATGAATGATGCAACATATGATATTGGCATTTCAAAACTATGTTGATTACTGCTGGGTGGATGTTATAAAATATTTTCCACAAATATTCCCTCAAATTTAAAGTGATTTTGTTTCAATCAGGAACATGCTCTTTTTGTGCTTGCTTCCTCTAAACATTCTAGTGATAAAATGTTCTTTGTATAAATGTTTGCAGATAACGAATTTTAAACTCAAATGCTGGAGTATGCACACTAAAAGTGACATAGAATGGAATACTGTTTGACACAGCCAGGGGTTCTGACTTCTTGCCAGAACACAGACACAAAGGAAACTGAATGAGCCAACCAAGGGTATTAACCATACTCTTCACAACTGGAAATCTGCATGCACATGTAATTGCTGTGCATAAATATGATAAGGGAAATTTATATTTAAACTTTGAACTGAGCCAATAAATCTTGGAGTAGCCAATTTCCTAGAGACGAATCTTTGAAAGGAAAAGATTTATAATATTCTAAGTTTCCTTAATCCTGTTATATTTTCTAAATCTCCTGAAACTACTCCATCTGCCTGAAAGATTCTTATTCCAAATAGCTTCTTCAATATGTTCTTTTAAGTTTTGTACTGTCAAAGAGTAGAAACAATGGCAGGCGTTCAGAAATGTAACTAAGGATTTTGATGCTCTGGGCCAAGGGAGAGAAGAGGCAGGGTGGACGGGAAGGGACAATACTGAGCACTGTAGTCTTAACCTTCCTATATCTGTGCCACTGCTGGCACATCATGACCTCCCCAGTCTGATGTGGCACCCCACTAATTCTGCACCTGGGGATAGCACCAAACTGCCCCCTCCCTCTTAGTCACACTACTGCATGGAACTAAATCATACCTAACCAAATACAATTCCTAATACAGAAAAATAAATTGAATGCGTATGCCTTCACTTTATGGATTAGAGATAAAAAAATCATTATGTAAGTCCATTTAAGGAAATTCCTTTATGCCTGTTAGGTTGCACCTTCCTGTGAGAACCCCAAATAGTGTCATTTGGGATTCTTGCCACAGTAGCATACTACTTTGCATTACTATTGGGAAAAAAAAGAGAGAGGAAGAAGAAAAACCTTGAGTAAACTGATAATTGAGTAAATTATTTGCTGTGAACTGTGTATTCCAATTTAATATTAACAATGTTTTTGTAATAAAAATAATATTTAATTTATTTTTAAAAAGCCAGAATAAAACCATCTTCCTTCATACCTGTGACACATTTAAAAGAAATATAAAGAATCAGGACACTGCAAACTTAACTCTTTCTCATTATATTCTAGAAACTGGAATCTCAGTCTCTCTCAAATGCTGTAGAAAAAGAAACATGATAAAGGTATTATCCTTCACAGGCTCAGAGGAGCCTTTTTAATAGAACTGAATTGCACCTGTTGATCTCATTTTTCTGAAAAGCATCATAGCTTAGTCCCATGGAGCTGCTGTGTTTACCAGAACTGATATTTGAGATCAGTGCTAATATGAGGAACTTCTATAGTCAGCTAGGCAGTCCTTTTCTTCTCTTGTTAACTAGGCTTGTTACTGCTGCTTCCTCAATCTCACAGATGTACATCATTGTGTCAGCTCCTGAGCTTGTGGGAATTACAGCTGCTTTCTATTATGAAATCATGAATGCTGTCAGTCTAAAACACAAGCTAAAATTAGTCTATTTTTTTCACATAGCACCATCTAATATAATACTTAGAACCGTAGCACCTTCTGTAATATTTATGAACACTGGGAAGACTTTTTAATGTACGTTTTCAACAGAATCCTAACATAAACAACAACGAGCCAGTTTTGAAAGGGACATTTTTTTGGTTAAGTAAAATACTAAGTTTTAATATAATTTATAATGATAAGAAACAACATATATATTCTTAATTTACTATTAGTATTATTCTAAGTAATGCATAGTCTTGTAGCAGGTAAAATGCTCATTATAATCAAAAGAAGTTTGCTCAATCTGTTAACCTTGCAGGCTGAAGGATAAGAGACTATGCATTATTTTACCATCTCTATTTTACCTTTTAGCCATGCAAAGCCTATTTCTAGCCATGTGTGTGATTAAAGCTACCATAACAGTTGAATTGTAAACCAGAAGCATCAATCACAAAAATTCTGCGACAGGTTATTTCTAATCTTTGGTAGGTTTATGAGTAATTGGAGCTAATAATGGAGGGAAGCAATTGGGTATAGGGTGACATGGATGCCAGACAATTGATTTATGTGCCACAATTTTACCTAGAGATCCTAGAATGAGGGGCATATCCTAAAATCCAATCAAATATCAGAAGCCTAAAGCACAAAGTGATTCTTCAACAATAATCTGACGGATAGTCAGCAGAAGTATGGTAATAAAAACTTTGATGCATGTTAATGGCATAGGTGTTAACAACATTCAGTGACTCGTATGATTGAGCCCCAGTTCTGTTCTGCCCCAGTGATATTATGTAATTCTGACTATAGTAGGAATTTTGGCCTCACTGAAAAAAAACCCAATAAATAGCAAAACTCAAATTTATTTCACTAGGCCCAGGATTTAGAATAGGGAGTGAAAAAGAACCAAAACAAGTTGCAGTAATAACTAAGTGGATATTATTTATTTCTTTAACCACTAACTCATTTAAAA
Source organism: Crocodylus siamensis (assembly GCF_052110815.1). NCBI lineage: Eukaryota > Metazoa > Chordata > Crocodylia > Crocodylidae > Crocodylus > Crocodylus siamensis. The sequence continues at coordinate 84,879,502 of NC_143396.1, read as the reverse complement.
ATGAAATAAAATGTTCTCCATTTTTAAAAGAATGCTATATGAAATAAAAATAACCCTATAGCAATAGGGATAGTGTCCAATCCTTAAACTAACTGTAAATTTATAGATTTTTTTCTTACTTTGATTGCTTTGGTTTTTCCTCTTTCAGCTCTTGCGAAAGTTGGCTTTAGTTTTACTGTAAAACCACAAAGGTCAACTTTCCTGATGAGCCTCAATGTTGCTCAGTCAGAAATAAGTGCAGAAAATTGCACTTGTTCTGTCAGTCATGAAAGAGGATCAGGTTGCTAGGGTAATGTAATGTATTCAAGAGCTTTCTTAGATATGTCAATTTAGAAAGCTCCCAGAACCTGGCAGCAAGGCTTTATTCTTTGGGAATGCAGTGGAAAAAAGTTTGGAGAGACATCTTTGACCCCAGTTACAAGTGGATCTATGATGCCTGCTAGCCTGACTGCTTCACTTGGACCATCAGGTAAAGATAAGATAAAATATATACCTTCCCAAAAGTTTAAAGAAAAAGAGCAAGCATTATAACACATGGACAATCACATTCAATACAAGATTTTAACTGTAGTTATAGGAATTGTGTGTGACATTTAAGCGCTGATACATAGAATTTAATAGGTAATATAACAGACAGAGTGATAGAAGTCTAGGGTAGGAGTACATTCCATATTTGTAGTTTTTTGCACTAGCACAATCTCTCTCTTCTTTTCTTTTTTTGCAAAGCCATTTCTGATATAAGGATTTCTGTATCTACAGCTGTCTACTTTGACTCCCATACATTATGATCAGGAACTTAATAACATGCAATGTATTATTATGATAAAACGGCCAAGCCCGTTTCATTTTATTCAATCCCCAGATTCACAGCCAGTAAATAGTGAGTGACTTACACTCATGAAATGAGATTCAAATGGACACTAATAGATATTCCTCCCTCCCCACCCTATTCTTTAAAGGTATAAACTGCTATTTCCTAAGCCTTGTTGCTATTGTTTAATTTAATGCAGCTACCTCCAAATATTAACTCCAGGGACCACCCTTGAAAAATGATGTGGACAAAGTGGAAAAAATCCTATGGAGAGCAACAAAAATTAATAGAGGTCTAAGAAACATGACTTAGAAAAGGAATAAAATGGAAGAACTGGGAATATTTAGTCTGGAGAAGAAAAAACTGAGGGTGATTTTTTTATAAGATTATTTAATAGTTTTCAAATACTTGAAAGGTAATTATAAAGATGATTGTGATGGACTATTCTCTGTGGCTGCAGCAAACAGGAAAAGTAGTAAGAGTCTTAAGTTGCAGCACAGGAATTTTCTCACTATGAGGGTAAATAAGCATTGACACCTGTTATCTGAGAGCCTGTGGAATCTCCGTCAGACGAAATTTAATTACAGTTTAGACAAATATTTGCCTGGGTTTTTTTAAACAGAGATGATCCTACCTTGATCTGGGACTTGGACTAGAACTCCCAACATTTCTTCCAGCCCTATTTTTTTTTATTCTAAGCTTAATTATTAGTAAGACCATCCACCATTTTTCTGGTGGCAAGAACTACATCTTGAAAATAAAAATTACCTTTAGTAATTTTTTTCAGTGAAAGTTATTTTATTTTTCTTTCAAGAAAAAAACATGGAAAATACAGTATTTTATAAGCACAGAATAGGAATACTGTTGAAATAGCCACAGGTTTGTCTACACAAGACATTTACTGCAATTGCCTAATTAGCTTTGCAGTAAAGTCTCAGCATCTACACATGCAGCCCTATTAGCCCACAGTAACCTAATTAATGCCCCCTAGTATAGTACTTGTCAACACAAGTACTATTCTTCAGCGGCATTATTTACTCCATACAGTGCACAGAGCTGGCTGGGACACAATAGTGTTTCAGTGTAAGGGCTGCCTGCTGGCTAGTCCCACACTAAAGCATGCTTTTACCCCAGCCAGGCCCTCCTCAGCATGTTGAGCTGGTCAGAGCAGCCCCAGCCTGGCAGGCTCATTCCTTAGGCCCCCTGCCACCCAGGGCTGCTCAGGCCTAGCCCAACATGTTACAGCCCTGAACATACATATACATGTGGTGCCTGGGAGCAATACACTCCAGTGCAAAGTGCACCAGAGCTTATTCAGTCAAATTAATAACATGTGTAGGTATGCCCACTATTCCCAAAATTTTACTTTTTCCCCTTCTTTGAACAACATCCTTGAAAACACGGAGCAAAATAGTGTGTGAAAAGATATCTTTGGGTAGGGTGACCACATGTTCTCGTTTGGCTATGACAGTCCCAAATTTCATAGCATCCTGGCCAGTTAGGGAAAATTCAAACAAAAGTCCCACATTGGTGCCACCCCACCTACACCACCCAACCCAACTCCTCCTGTGTAGCAGCTGCAGGTGGGGGGCATGCTGGGCTGAGCACTGCTTCTCCTGTCTGGGATGGGGATTGCCTTGGGTAGGGCAGTGGGAGAACACTGCTGTGATCATGGCTGCTAGGGACTCATGTTTGAAGGAGGTGGCTTTGGGCTCTACTCACTACCACCGTGTGCGTGCGTGCGTGTGTGTACACGCACATGTTAGGAGGGGAGGACAAGCTGGAGATGGGGAGAGAGGGGCAAGAGAAAGAGGAGTGAGTGGAGGGTCACAGAGGCAGTGAGGGGGAAAGGTCTGGGGGAGGCAGGGAAATGGTGGGAGGGGTGATGGGAGGAGGGAGGAAAGAGGAGTGAGTGGTGGGGTGGTGTTAGCAGAGAAGCATGGGGAAGGGAGCCAAAGTAGGAGGAAGCAAAGTGGGTAGAGTGTGGGGGGGCCTGGGGCACAGAAGGGTCTGATGGAGTCAAGAGGAAGCTGCCCAGGTTCAGCCTCTTGCTGACACAAGATGTGGCACATGTACATGCCAATACAACAGCCTGGATCTGGAGCGCGCACACACACACACACACGCACGCACGCACGCACGCACACACACAATAAGGCAACTTTCTCCCTGCTCAGCAACAGCTTCCATCTCCTGATTTCTTGCCCACCAGTGCCCCAGCTGCCCACTTTCCAGGCCTCACTCACCCCATTCTCCCACAGGCAGTCCCTGATCCCTGCCCCTGCTGCTGACCAGTGGGGAGGTGGATCAGCATGATGGGGTGGGAGGTAGTCCTGGATTTCCTTAAAAATACTATGGTTGCCCTATTTCTGAGGATGATTCTAATATGGAGGAACTCATAGTTTGTACAAAAGTAGCAATGAACCCCGTTTAGTCCCTCCTTACGGTAATGTGAATTTCAAGGATAATACCTTGGGAATAAACAATAGCTGAAACACTATTTGCTTTCCAGCAGAACTGCCCCTCCCTCCCTCCCTCTCCCTACTTTCCTGGGCTCCAACACAGAAATCTCAAAAGTTATACAGACTCTTAGGCAAAGTTAGCATACAAGACAGCTCAGATGGACGTAAATATTGGAAATATGCTATTCTGTTTATCTTTTGCCATGCCAAATACTTACAGTAAATGGCTTATGTGAAAGTTTTAGAGAAACCTGGTTTTTTTTAGACTGTTGTCACTAATTCTCTTTAGTATTATCAAGAGGTATTCACTCTTGTATCATGTATTTTTTATTCCATGAAAGAATGGTAGGTTTTCAGTTTCACTGCATATTTTAAAAGTCTTACTATTTTAATGCATTTTTGTTTTCCCTTTGAAAAAATTCAAAGTACATTTAAACTGATTTTAGATAAAAACATCTTGTAACTTTTGGATAATTATGTGCTTGTAACCTCATCTCCTTATCTGATAAACTCCCTTGATGTCAGCAAGGCTAATGCAGTTTTTTCAGTGATTCTGGACAGTTCTTTTTGTTATCCAGTCAAAAACTATGGGTTAATGTAGCTTGCAACTGCTCCCAGTCTCTTCTCTGATAAATATTTTAGTACAGTAAGGTCATGACCAGTCAGACTGGGAGCAAAAAATATAACTTTTGGTTCTTTGGTCTGGTGCTTCATTTGCCCCATTATTTCAAAATGAGCATAATAAGCTTCAAAAGATGATTTTACTGCAGAGCTGACTGGTTTCTGAATCAATCAGTTAACTACATTGTCTACAAAGGCACCTGTCTCAGATTACTGTGGCTGTAAATGAGACTTTGGATTTCATATCATAAAACAGAATTGTGGCTTTCCCCCCATACTAGGACTTCTCTGAATTCCTGAAGAAAGAACCATGGGTTGTAATTGAGGCCACTTCTCTTTCCAGAATTCCAGCTCATTATGTAATTATGGAAGAAAGGCAACATTTCTTTTGAACAAAAGAGAGAGAGACCAATTTAGTTCTTTGGCTTTACCAATTTTACAACAGATTTCTTCACTCTTTTGTTTAAGAGATTTGTCCCTAGACATAATTGCTATGTGACATTAATTTCACAAGATTTGTTAGCTGTTTTTTCATGTTTTCAGATTGTTGGATCATGCTGTCATTGAAAGTGCTAAATTACTTTTGTATCTCTTTTAATGATTGCTTAGGAACTGTTCTTACAGTCTCAGGCTGTTTTTGTATCAACTTATGTAGCTTCTGTATAGTCTTCTGTATATTCTGTGTCCCCTAGATATTGATCATGTTTGGTGTTAATTTCACACAATCAGGTCTTTCATATGATTTAGCCAGTCTTTTTATTTCATTAGTATTTGTGGCCCAATTATCAGAAAATCATTAAGCCACCCTTGTGATCCCCATCATGAGATACAAAAGTAATAGTTTTCAGCATATATTTCATTTTTATAAGAATTAGAACTAACTAGTACAATGCAGAAAGAGAGCTACAGACTCAGAACTCCATATCAACTCAAAGTCACCATTCAGTACTTTTCAGGAGCGGTATACAGAGATTTGTACAGCTTCATTCTGTGTTTGAGCTCTGTAGCACTCTCTCTGAAAACTTTTAAGCATAGAACCAGCATAAAAATAACACCTGGATTGCTACTTAATTGAATTTAAATTACATTTTAATTCTTATGGTTTAACTCTGTTTTGAAAGTTGGCAACTATTTTTAAGATTCTTACATTTATCCATACATAGCTTAAATAGGAACTCCAATATAAAATGGCATTTTTATAAAATCGTAAGACATTTAATCAAGAAATGTAACTTCTTTTTTCTTTCAAAGTTTGCATATAGCAAGTAGCATATGCACTTCTTCATTATAAACAAAATGAAAATTTTGAATGTACACTTTTCCTGTAGTAAGAATTAGAAGCAGGCTTTTTGTTCACTAGCCACTGATTCAATTTCTCTATTTATACTTGCCCAACCTCCCTTTTGAAGTAGGACTGTCCCACTTACCTCTCTATGGCTTAACAATTTCTTTTTCAACCCATATCTATTATACAGCTGTTCTCCTGTTTCTTAGAGGTCTATGTTAAATCATATTTGAATAATTTATTATATGAATAAAGGTGGGAAACATACATGCTCTATAATGATGAACAGAAATCATTTGTTGGTTTACAGAACCTGGACTCTATTGGGAGCTTCACAAATCTGTTTCTTTGAGTATGAAATTTTCCATTACTGATTTGGGAAAGGATGTATAAAACGTATGTAAATAGATGTTTTCCTATTGATTACATATTTGCAAAAGCTGTCAATAAACAGCTCCAGTTGTTGTAGAATAAAGTGTAGGAAGCCTACCTATTCTAAATTCAACTGCTTTGAAGGAATCATTCTTCATTATTGGAGGGGGCAGGGTTCTGTATAAGTTGTGCACATTCTGGAGGACAGCAGTTTAATAGCAGATCATAAGGCTTGCACTGAAGTTGTAGCAACCCTTCTAAATGCATGTTATTTCCATTTTGGAGATTTTGTTTAGTTTCAGACAAACTATGTTTGCCATTACTGGTAACTGCTTTAACATATGTCTAATAAGGCAGAATGTCTTGTTAGTACTACAGATCAATCAACATTAATGTTCTTTCACTGTTATAGCTGGTCATTATTTCTGATGTGATAATGCTAGTTTTAGTTATTTGCAGGAAATATAGTATTAGGAAAAAAGAGGAAGTAGCAAATTTCAAAAGATGATTTGATTTCTGCCACAGTGTCCTTTCAACGTGCAGTTGAAAGATTCCGGGCTCAATTCCCTTCTCTTTTTCAGTGACCCTAGCATCAGTGAAACTACGTCAGATTAAAACCAGACTAAAAGAGAAACAGGCTCATTGTATTATTTCAGGCTTTCCTCTAGAGCCAGCTATGTGGTCAGAATGTCAAAAGATTCAGTTTAGAAATTGCGAGAGCTCTGCGATCCGTACACTTGCTTACAAACTGTGATTGAAGGACTGGTATGTCTATAGGGTACTAATATACTAAATATGATGTTTCTTTTCATTAAAAATATGTAGGAATGGTCACCTATTCCATTATATTACTTTACTTTCAGGATCTAGAACTGTGTCCTCTTTCTTTAGCATTAGATTAGAACTTGCCTGATAAATCTGAAGGACCACTACCAAACAATCAAGAATGTTTCTGTTACTAGGAGAGTTCAAATACTCTGTATACTTCAATACAGGGAAAAAGAATGATTTCCCCCTCAGTAACAGTAAAAATATGTCCATCATAAACTAAAGGTTTTATGTTCCTGAATTTAACTTTAAAAGCATTAGTTTCTCAAATAAATGCAAATGATTTGCACTTGGTAACTCAAAAATAAAATATACGGCAATATATATACAGTGATAAAAAGAGCCATTTTCCAGGCCTTATATGTACAGTTTTTCAAATAAATTGGTTCAGATAAGCATCTTTCAAATGATCATTATTCTATTTTTTGTTAACAGTTTCCAGATCAGAATACTTTGGCCAACAGGAAAGCATTTTTAACTGGGAATTTCAGCTTCTAGAGTTAACTTGTCTCATTTATCTCATGTATTTTAAGTTTGTTAGCTGCCACTGCACTTTGCCTATTCATTCAGTCTTTTGTAGTAGCAGTCTTTTGGAAGGGAGCTGATTTTCTTCTGGGACATGCTGAATTTTCTTAAATTTGCTTTTTCACAATTTTGTTCTGTTTTTAAACTTGTTTGGTTATAAAACTGAAAACTGTCTGAACCTACAAATTCTATAGAGTACAATTTATAAGATGAAAAACAAATAAATAGACAAGATATACTGCCACTTGGGCATGTCAGAATATTCTAAAACTTAACAAAAAAGAGGAGTTGAGACAAATAACTAGCAAGAAGTAAAAAAGATACAATAGAAAATGGTGGGGAAATAGCAGAGAAGCTGGTGGACATGATAAGTGCAAGAAGAGAAGAAAGTTAGGCCTGGGACAAATACTATATCCAGCCATGACAGAAAGTTCAGATACAGTAACTACAAGATTATGAAAGGGCTGATCCCATATAAACAAGTCAAAAGCGATAAAACAATCATAAGTATTGTTAGCATATAGGCGCAGTATACATGCAAGGCAAACAAATACCTTGAGAAATTAGGGTTGACGTTGCTGTTGTTGCCGTGATGGTCCAGGAAATGTATAAGAAGCAATGATGTCTTGTGATATCATTTTGTGATATCGTTTTGTGATGAACATAATTGGTCCTATAAAATATCTGGGAGAGCTATTGGACAAGTGCTCAGGTACCTGTAAAACACTTGAATAAGGGTACTTGATGCCTTAAAGCTTTTCCAACAACCTTCCCAACTATACAGTTGGCTCTATAAAAGATTTCACAAAATATGACAAGATACCCCTCTTGAAAAATTAGCTCTCCATAACAATGCATTGACATGATAGACTGCAGTCTCTGTTTTCAAATGGTTTTTATCCTTCTCCCAGAGCACTTGACCAGAATTCCCTCCTACTCCTCCTTCTGATTTTGGAGGCTCCAGAATGCAATATGCAGGTGTAGTGACTCAAGTTTGGTACTGCCGAGGAGGAAGTCACCCCATGTTTTTACCAGAGGCACCTGGTAAAAGGCAAAAAAACTTCACCATTTTGGCAGCAAAACAAAGAGGTTAACATCTCCTGTGAGAAGCAGCAAACTCCATTGCCAATGTACAGAACTACATTTCTCAAGAGTGCCCTACATTCACTGACACACACTTGTGTGTCCCTGCCACTTGTGGTAGGGGCTGGAGCTGGAAAGTGCACATGCAGTGGGACACGGGAAGGCAAGGCACCCCAGGACCACCATGTCATCTCGCTTCTCTTAGGCAATGCCCAGAGTTCATGCCTTGTTTGCCCACCCATCCTCATGCTACTGCCTGTTTCCACAAACTCCTATTAGTTTGTAGGATAGTGATCCTTACTAGTGGCCTCTTCAAAGACCCAAAGACTATGAAAGTTCTTATCTTGGACTAAGTAGCCAGGAACTGCATGTCCGCAGGCCACAACAGTAGGGAGCCATGGCCCCCACAGGGCCACAACCCCACTGCATCACATGCCTGGGTGCCCCCCTTTGCACTCAGCACCATCCCACTGCTGCAACTTGCATCCAGGCACCTCCCACCACCCCTCTCCCTGCTATACTGCTCCCTTGCTATCCCCATGAAACTGCACACCCCTGGTGTACTGCATACCCCCTGCTGCTGTTTCACATACCCTCCTGCTGCTACTCCCTGCACCTCCCCACCACATTAACACATGCCCCAGCTCTTCCTTAGCTTTCCAACAAAAAGCTCCGCCACTACTCAGACACCCTGACTGCAGGCTCCTCCTGCATTAACAGCTCATCTACACCGCCCTACCCCCTGGGCCAAGGAAAAGAGCCAGACAGCCAAAAGGAAGAAGAGCCTAGAGGCCCTGATTACTGCTGCAGCTATGTTGGAGGAGCAGCAGCTGGGTGGGAGCCCAGAGACCACAAATTTACCCTTCGTGGGCCAGCAGTTAGAAAGCCTTGATCTCATCTGTGCCATGGAATAGTGGCGAAGACAAGCAGATGTCAAAAGGTTATAAAAGCTTCTGATTTCTCCCTGTCCTGAAGACAAAAAACATATTGAGTGATCTGATAAGTGGGAAGAGAGAGAAAAAGGTTATTTAGGGGTGTAAGAGGAAGACTCTTACCCCTGTTACTATGAAGCAAGAACAGGACTGCAGGAGACACACTACAAAGCCCCAGTCTGGTGATAACTGGGCAAATGAGCATGGGACTAAGCAGCAGAGCTGAGCAGGCTGCAAGAGAGCAGATGGCTTGGCTGCAAGACAGGGTACAGGGCAGCTGTTAGTGAGGCAAACTTAAGAGTTGGGAGCCTGCTTGCAGGGAGGCAGGCAACAGAACTTGACAGAGACAGCAAAGTAACAGAGCTAATTGCCTGCAGGGGACTAGAGAGGGAAGCCTGCAGGAAGCCAGGCTGCAAAGCAATAAGCCTGCAGAGAGACAATTAGCAGCACCTGGGCCTTATTGCAAGGGTAAAGGAGTCAGGTGACTGGAAGGAGGAAGAGAAGTCAGGGATATACATACAGGGCTCCAATACAGCCTCCCATATTTACCATATCAAAAAGGGAAGGCAGGCAAAGATAGGACAATAGTGTGAGAGACCACAGTGGGTTGGGGCAATATTAGTGTGGCCATCAGGTGGCATGATTGCCCTCAGAGATAGGATCCTATTACAGAGGGTCTATCTGCATGTTAATGAGCCTAGACTAGAACCACAATATAATTTTAATACAACTAGAATTTCAGATGGATTTGGCATTAAGAAGTTTTGAATACTTAGACTGCAGTATCATCATAAAGCATAAGGAATGTGCAGATTTAGAAACTAAATTCCCAATAATAAAACTATTTTTCTTTACTACATTAAAAAAGTATAAATCCAAACTCAATTTTCACCACTCATATTTAAACTGCATTGAGAGCTGTGCTTTCAAATACTTCAAATTTCTTTCAAAATTTACAAATGCATACTAATTTTGTTAAAAATACATCCATTTTATTATTCAAATACAGGATTGTTGTATCTCCAGTTTCTCCAGAGATGTGAATGAAGAACACCCTTGGTATTAGGTACATTGTTTTCATACATTATTGGAAGTTACCATAGTGATGGGTATCATACTTGAACCCAAACAAAATAGATGTTCACACTCAAATTCAGAATTGCTTTAGAAACTTCAGTAACTATGTAGCTAATAATAAGGAATATTTAAAGATGCTTACTACAATGTTCACAGGCATGGTGGATATTGGGATAGTATAAAGGCACAGTGTTAAGGTTAATATTCAGTCTCCAAGTGTTGTGTGTATAAAACACATCTTTACTGCTGCTTTATTGGTTTATAAGATATATGCAAAAATGTATAATGACAGATGCACACTTTACCCCTTTTAAATTTTCATTCTATGAGAGAACATTTTCTGTCTCAGAGCCTGGAGCAGTAGGTGAATGAGACCATCACAGTGAAAAGATGCAAAGGACATACATATATTAGATTCTTGGTCTTTGGGCATACTATTTTTTTTTTTAATTTCTGAAGCCTAAAGCACTGTGTTAATGCTTCAGATGAAAGCCCTAAGGTTCTCCCTGTGTTCACTGGGAAAAGCAACAAGAACATGAATATGTAAGTTGTTCCAATATTTTTTGTGCCAATTTCCCACGTACCAAAGAACAAAATAATTCTGATATGAAACTAGACAAAAATGGAATATAGGTGAGTGACATTGTCTGAAAATCACTTGAGAGACTCTTGCAAGTTTGGAGAGAGTGTTTACCTAGCACCAGAATTAAATCTCAGGAAAAATATTGTTCAGTTTCTTGTGCCCTGAACAAATAACTCATTTATCCCATGCATTAATATGCAAACTACTTTCAGTAAAACTTACAAGTTGTGAAAAAACCTATTCACCGTAAAACTATAACAATTAAGATAAGAAGATCCCCCTTTCTTAATTGTAACCGATAGACTGCTGATTGAGTTACTAGATGTTCTGAATTTTAATTCAACAAAAAGACCGTTGAAGCTTAGCAAGTACATTGGAGAATGGACCTTTTTAGGATTTACATTTTCAATGACCATTGCAGCAGCTGAGGTGCACTTTTCTTAAAAGGTCAGTCTGCTAAATGCAACCTAAAATCAACATTTAAATCATAATTTGGTGGGAAAATGTCCTCTGGATTTATATATGTACGTATAGTTTTGAACCCTGCTTGCACAATTATTTCTTGGCAACATTTCTGTATTTTTTAATTGATGACTACCTAACAGCAGGGACATATAACTACAATTCCTGCCATCTTATATGTATGTTCTCATCATAACAGTCCCCTCTTACTTGTTCTCCTTGGCCTGTGAATCTTGCACTTTTGGCTGTCAAATAGTGCAGCTCAAACAAGAAGAGTGGAGGCACTGATACAGCCTGCCTAATAGTAAGGCCTCTCTCCTGGGAAATAAAAAATGACCTTGAATTCCCTCAGAGTGAGGATGGCCTAGAACACGTGTTAATTTTCTGGGCAGATGCTTTTACCGCTAAACTAAGGATGTGGACAGATGTAACCATGAAAACATTTGAAACACTTTTGAAACTCCAAAGGGCCAGCTGTGCAAAGATACAAACCCTCTGAAATGTTTGGAAAGTGACTGAAACTCTCCAAAAATGGTACCTGAGGTACTCTTTTGGACAGTTTCACTTTTGGTCACATTTACACAGAGACAATATGCAAGAGCAAGACTGAGATGCATGCTGGGGTTGAATCTGGAGCCAGGACTGGATCTAGACTTATCCCCTGTACCCCTCTGCCAAATCTCCTCTGACTCCCAGGACCCCAATCAAAGGGCAGAGGTTTTAGTGTGGGGTTGAAAGCTCTGGGTACTCCTCCACCCCTGCTCACTTCTTCTTTCTGATCTCCCCTTCCCTGCACACTCCCCTCACTGGCACTAGTGGATGCTGTAGCATTTGAATTCTTTCAGCCAGTACATGGCACAAGGGATACACATATGACCCCTGAAGCATTTCCTTTTTGAAACATTACTATGCACATTTCACTTGGAAACATTTCAAATGCTACTTCTGTCTGCATGTTAAAGGCGACAAACATTTGAAAGTGAGTGGTGGGTGCTTTATTTTGCTGATGTCAGCTCCTAACCTGATGGACATGTCGTCTTTAAAGCCCAACTCAGGAGAGGACAAGGAGTTCAGATATAATGCTATGCGTCATATTCCTAATAACTAGCTGTGGACACCTTTCAGCTGAATGACTGAATGATTAATATTAGTCTCACTTAGTCCCCCTCCACTAAGTTCAGTGGTGGACTACAGGAACTACACATAGTCACTGGGGATGCTATCGAATGGCTTGGCAAGTACGCACGCACTCACTCACTCACTGACTGACTGTCAGCTAGGGCCACTCTAGTAAGATAAGAAGCAAAGCGAAAAAAGTAATCCTATCGCCAGAACCACAAAACAGTCACCTTAGGATGACAAAGACAGACTGTGAAGAAGAAGCTACACCATTCTAATAGATGGGACATTCTGTTTCCTCTCACGAACATTGTGGATTATAGTGAGTGAATGCTTAGAGACTGTCAGTCTTGGACCTACTGTCTGAGTTCTACTCAGGACTGGAGAACAGTTGGAGACAGCACTGAGAAAGCCCGCCTTTACCCATGAAGTACTTAGCCTGCTAACTTCCAGGGAGGACAATCCATCTACTTTTTATAAAAAACTGAATGATTGCTTAGCTTCTGAATCAGAGCGCACATAGATCAATGAGGCTTTCTGCTCACTTAAATGGACTTTGAAATGAAGAAAAAAAATTAGTCATTGTTGAGAAAATGGACACAAAGGGAGAGATAAAACACCTACTCTGGAATGCTTTAGTGGAAAAGGCATTAAAAATAATCAGTTAAGAAGAAGAAATGTCCAGTCCCAAAAAGCAAATTATAGGCACTCTTAAAATGACTGTTAATGATGTCTCCTTGCACTGGCATGTACAGGATTTAGTTATATAAACCCCTGCCCATCACATTAATAAGAAATTAAACTCTTCCAATTGTCAAAGTTAATAAACCTATAAAAGGGTTTATTCTCTTGTGCCTACGCATTTGGCCCCCCAGTAACACCACTGGAGTCTACCTTCTATGCTCTAAGAAAGAAAAATGACAGTATTTGTGTTTATATATTTAATGAATATCCAAAAACTTTTGCTGTATGGCCAGTACGTATGGAATTGGTGGTACCAGAAGAATCTGACTTTTCTACTCCAGAAGAAGAACTAAATCTCTAAGACTGGTTTGAATTGTAATTTTTAATAGTCGTCTATTTAGAGAAATAAAAAGTGTTATGATTGTTTTTGTAATGAAATCGTATTTGGATTTGTTACAGTCTCATGTAAATATTCATATGGAGAACAGATGCCTGCAAACAACTATTAACAAAGTAGGGATTGTTTCATTAGATCAGACCAGAGGTCCATACTATACTGTAGCTTTTTTACAGGATTTCTTTTTCCTTACTTAAAAATATCTAGAAATCCTGTAGTGAAAAACTGCTGCAAAACTAATTCACAAGGGGAATTCTTTCCTAAACTAATTCACAAGAGAATTTAAACTAGTGGTTGTGTGTACCTTGAAGATCAGTGCTTATATCCTTCCTAGCGTTTTTTAAATCTTATATTGGATCTAACAGTGAATGTTTCCACTGTCTGTATTTTTTAATCCTAATTTCACAGAGTATGTGTTGGTATTTCCATTTTATTAATATTACCTTTGTTACCACTCAGATGAACTCAGCATCCCTTTGGTCTTATATTCTAAGAAAAGGGAAAATTGTAATACACTTTAATGACCTTCTGTATATCACTATTTGTATTTTTTTACTTTGTCCCTGCTTATTTGCCTCTTTTCTGGAAGATAACACCTGAATCACTTCACACTCCCTCATTGCAGAATTCTCTCCACATTTTCCATATTTTTGTTCTCCTTCTCTGAGCTGACCACATCTCTTCTAAATCTTTTCTAAGTTAAGACTATATAACTGAAAATGATATTCAAGGTAAAAGGGGAACAGTTGACTTGAATAATGACATTCTAATATTGTTAGAATTTTGGTTTGGTTTTTAGTTTTTTATTTCTTTCTTTCTAGATGCAAATATGTTGTTTGCTTTTGACTTAGGTTACACACTGAGCAGAGGTTGTCCAGAACCCATGACTTCCATATTTCAATTCAGGAATAGAAAATGGTTGTGTATACTGATCACTTTTGCCTGAATTAACTCAGTGGTTAGGATTCTGGGTTCTGGGACCCCTTCAGCCAGAGAGAGTTTGAGAAAGAAAACTACTGTAGAAAATTGTACCCCTCTGTGTGACTTCAAACAACTACTAAAGTAGGGTTATCATATGTCTGGGTTTTCTCAGACACCTTCTCGTTTTGGGTCCCCCCATTTCCGTCCAGGCAGTTTTTTAAAATATCAGCACATGTCCAAGATTTTGCTCTGCCTCTGCTCAGCATGAAGTTTTTCCCAGCGCTTCCTGGCATTGCTCCTCCCCGCCCCCCGCCTTCCTCTTTTTTGAAACTGGAAATACAGTAACCCTAATTAAAGTCAAAGGTGCCTACCATTTTCTTAGTCCACAGGGGCTAATTTCAGGCTAATTTAATCTGAAAACCTGGTCTTTAATACATAAGAAAATGTGCAAATAAATTTACAACTTGTCTTCTGTCTAAAACACAGAGTTCATTTGTCTTCTGCCTATGATGAATGAAGCAAACCATATTCATTTCCTAGAACAGCACTCTAAGCACAGGTCAGGCTGCGGTACTCACTTAACATGGTGGAGGTTTCAAAAGGAGTTCTAGAGAAAGTCTTTGATAGTGGCTGACCTGTAGTGGTTCGAGTCCTTTGCAAAGCAATGACAGAAACCCAGGTTCAAACCCCCTCTGAGTGAATGAGGCCCAGAACTTAGAATATCTGCCTTTCCAGGTGAGTGCCCTAGCACTCAGTATTTGGTGGGGGGGAGGGGAGGGGAAATGTTATCCTTTCCTGTCTCCAGTCTGTAGGTGCACCTAGTCATCCATGTGCACAAGGCTATGAATCCAAGAACAGAAATACCAAAAAATGGCCACATAGATGACCAGGAAAGAACAGGATACCCCCTCAGAGTTTTTGTGGTTTCCATTGGAACAAAAGTGATACATAATAATTGAGACAAGCCTATAATTTATTAAACACAGAATTTGGTAGACATAGATTATTGCATCTGGCTAATGTAAAAATGCATTTTAATCATCGGTGTGTTTACTACCTCTGTAAATAAACTCCATTTTCATTTTTAATCCTAAATATTGTAATAGAAACCTGCCTATATACTCTTTTGTATACTCATTTGAAAAAGGCATTTCTTAATAAAAAGAAATACATACTTAATGCTAGAAATAATTTTTAAGTACAGTAATGCTTTAAGAAAAAAATTAAATAAAAAACACTATCACAGAAAACAAAGCCACGAAAATACCCTTCACCATCTTCCCTCAAGCATATTGAAGTACTTATCAAGTACTTTATTATACAAGAAGTCTTTCTGAAAGCTGTTCTGAAAAGCTCTGTTGGACACCAATCTCAATTAATTCAAATGCAAATAAACTGTGAACTTCAACCCACTTCAAGCAATCAGTGACAGTGTTGCCAACTGCTCCACACATTTAACTCTTTCTCTTCCCTTTTTTTACTCTCATCCCTTTAAAACACTTTCTTCTTCCATAATGTAATTAATTGCACCTAATACAAAGAATAACGGTAATCCACTGAATAGCCATGCTTCTGTCGTGGTATATTTCTGGACCAGTAAAGCAAAATATCTGTGAAAATTGCTGGCTAACAAGTAAAATGGAAAACAATAGAATAACAAATATAAAATAAAATTCCCACTTGCATATCTGTTTATGTGAGAATGGGCCACAACAGTGTTGGCTAATTTAAAACAATGTACTCAGCCTAGTAAACCATTCAGATTAATAACAAAAGGGGAATGGAAGCATGGAAGACACTGGCAATGAGTTTTTTTCAGCTTCTCTGCTACCCTGACAGTGAAGAATTTTCCCAATCTCTATTCACACCCCTTATTGTTCAGGCAAAGCCAGGCCAGAATTAATTATAACCTGTCTGTTACATTATTCTGTGCATTATTATAGCTAATGTGTTGGGGGGTTGCTGTTGTGCACATATATGAAAAAAGAAAAAGAAAAGAAAATACAATAAATAAATAAATAAACAAACCCCAGTAAGTGCCTTCCAGCAGAAGGAACCTGGGAGGACATCATTTAGCAACAAGTTTGATACAGAATGTGAAAAAAATGAGTCATAGAAAAATGAAGAGTAAAGTTTGGTTTATGATGAAATACACAGAGATAATGTAAGAGGTCTTACTTCTTCCTGTGGGTTGGAAGCAAATAACGCAATTCCTTGGGACCGAGAAAATGGTAGGAACCTTTGACCTTAATGATCTTTAGGTATCACCAGGGGGATCCAATTCTTATACAGTATTGTTCTCTGAGATGGTGAGTATCCAGAAGTCCCTGATATAAAAAGTTCAGCATGGTTGTTCATGTCACCTGAAAACTGAGTCTTTAGCACACAGAAGCATGTGTTTAATAAATTTGCAACTTGTCCTTTCTCTAAAACACATAGAGAGATCATTGTCTTTTCTGCTTATCAAAAGTAAAACAAACCATATTGTATTAATATGTATAATATGATACAAACAAATTCACTGACTTTTAGTTCACTGTCAGACATCACCAATGTCTGAACTACAAAAAGTGCTCTTCAGGCTGAAACTCAGATGAATCCACTAAGCCCTTAGCTTTTCTTTAGAAAGACATAACAACCTGAAACAAGATATAATAATTACATACATAAAATATTTGCTTAATGTAACATGCAATAAAAAGGATGCAGAAAAAGAAAGAGTTAAGGCAAGTACTTGATTCATAACCTCCCCTTGCCTGGTAATTATATATATGAGATGTTCAACATAATGAAATAATCTGAGGTCTCTGCAATATCTGGAAAGAATTTTTTTTTTAGTCCAAAACCTATTTTGTTGTCAGGTCTGCGAGCATTCTTTTTCGAACCAGCTCTGAAAGTTCTGAATTCAGAAAACTCAGATTCAGAAGTGATATAAGCAGATACAGTTGTGCATGGTTAGGCTCCATATCTGAATTTGTTTCTTTAAGTAAAGAGGCTTTCCTGGAAACGGTGACAGTGATTTCTGTAATAGCATTACTTTTCTTTTAGTATTCTAGATGCTCCAGAAGGTAGAGGAAGAGTAAGTGTATTATAGGTGTGTGCGTACAGTATTATGTATATACATACATGTACACAGTATATACGTATATGTGTAGTCTGTATAAAAATACGTGCTTTATGTTTTATTATACTGTGTTTCTTAAACCTCAGTTAGTTAAAGAAACACTGAAAAAGGGTAGACAAGCACACAGAACTGTGCAGAAAAACAGTTCATAATTATATCAAACCAGAGTTTTTTTCCCAGACAGAATTATGGACAACTCTCACTTTCAATCCAATCAATAACTTTTACAAGTCATCGTTTAACTCCTCAAAATAACTACATGGGGAGAAGCAAATTTATGTTAAGAACTACTGAAAGACTATCTTAGACACTAAGGTAATCATTGTACATACATTAACAAGTATGTGAATACATTTCATATATTTCATAGATCTATGAAATGGATCTAGTTCATCAGCATGGAAGAGGCCCAAAATGGAGCCTGTAATAAACAGGATATTTTGCCTGAGTAATAACTTAATGGTAACAGTGGTGTGTGAATGTTGGGTACCTTTTGCGTTACTTCCATATTTAAACATACCACTGAATTTACCTTGAATAATGTTGGCACCTGTAAAATACTCTTATTAAAGTCTTTAGAACTTTATATTAATATGCCACATCCTTCAGTTTTGTTGAAAAAAGAAAGAGGGAAATAGAGCACCAAAACAAAATGCAGAACTGTTCCTGAAGACAGAAACGTTCTAATCATACCACCTGAAGAAAAGAAATACTCATGGGCTACAATGTCTGAATTACTCTTAAGCTAGAGGTTAAAAAAGAATGTCAATTTTTGTGGGAAGGGAGAAATTCCATTTAACTCATTGGAAAAGTTCTACAGAATTGGCAAAATCTCTATTTTATATCAGTGCTTGATATTTCTAGAAGACAGCAATAATGTATACCAACGATGTTTATAAAGATTTACAGTGATCAAGATAAAACAGTCCATATACTTAAAAATGCATGATGTATAATGTAATAGTTGCCATGCCATTAAGTTTAGTGACAGGAATAATCTCAATGGGCTCAATCCTTCAAACTATCTTCATGTATGCAGTCTCACTGAGATTAACCAGACTGTGTGGAAGGAAGACCTATTCAAGAAAGCAAGGATTTACAGGCTCAGGCCCTTCATGCATGCATACATATCAGCATTACAAAATCTTGTCATGTTTTCTTCATACATATCTTTAGTTTAACTGAATGGTCCATATTCAAAAAATAAAGGTTTGTAATATAGCATTTCTGTCTCTCAAAGCAAGTTTGCAGAAATATCACCTCCCCCCCAAAAAAAATCAAGTGGAAGTTTTAATGTATGAACATTTTGAAAATATTACTAAACAAGTAAATAGTCACACAAGCAACATGCTGGCTAATGAA
Organism: Crocodylus siamensis; assembly: GCF_052110815.1. Classification (NCBI taxonomy): domain Eukaryota; kingdom Metazoa; phylum Chordata; order Crocodylia; family Crocodylidae; genus Crocodylus; species Crocodylus siamensis. Next base: position 84,860,854 of record NC_143396.1, on the reverse strand, counting down.
AGGTAACAGTATATGTGAATTCTACACACAAACTTCTTCCTCCTTGGTGTGGGAGGTGGGGAGGGAGGGTCACTCCTAATTATTATGAGTGGGGGGAAATATAAATAAGAAGTATAGATGGACTGCTGAAAGACAAGCTTCAATTTTAATTTCATGTAATTAAATGGCTTAGCATGTACAACAATGTATTTTGCCTGCATTTAGTAGCTTTTAACTTTATAATCATTATTTCTGCATTGCTGACAACTATATTTATCTTCTTGTACATACATATTCAGGAATAAGATCACACTTGAATTAAACAGTATAATGCAGGGAGAAAGGAAGTCATTGCTGTAATAATGTAGAATGTAATCTTCTTGACCTGCTTCATTTCAGTAGCATAAAAGTTATGAACTGCTTATGAACTAAGGGTACTTTCACTCATACATTAGACATGTGTTATGTAACAACTGTGTTTTAGGTCTTGAATCTAAGGAAAAGAATCGCCTTTCTTAGAGTAATAAAGTAATAAGTAAGGTCACAAAATACAGTGTGGGAGCCCTAATTGCCTGCCTAATCCATTCAATCATCTCTCTGGCTCTGGCTGCAAGCAGCTAGTCTATTCATTTTGGAATCAGCCTTCCTTTCCTACACAAAAAGGTCCCTACTTCTCTCCCAGCACATGCAGAGCTCTGCCAAGTCACAGGAGAGACACATCTTCAGTAGCAGCCCCCTAAGTGGAGCAGAGCACTCCGCTAAGCACACAAAAGGTTAAATACTGCTGAAATAGCGAGACATTTCATCTGCCCACGCTTCCCAGTTCCATTCAATTACCAACAGCCGCGGTCCTATAATACAACATAATACTGTATTATTAAATCAGAGTTCCACATTTACATGTACTTCTAGCCTGAAGGAAGGCCTGACATTCAGCAGTCAGTACTAGAACAAACAACCCACAACTTTCTCCCTCCCTCCCTCCCTCTTTCCACACACACACCCTTGGAGAGGGCAAAAGATGACACCCCTCAAAGAGACTGAGTTTACCTTATCATCATCAAGGTCTACCCCAAGGCATCATTCTTCATCTCCCCCCACACCAAACAAAACACACCTCCCACATGCTGAGCACACTGCTGTGTTGCAACTCCCGCCTGCCTAGAGCAAATCCTTTCTAATTCCTACTTTACCCACGACTTCCCAGCCTGACCTGACATACCCATCCACCCCCCTGCACTCCTAGCAAAACAGAGGGCGGCTTCCCTATTGCTCTCCCCCCCCCCAAACAGCGCTGGCTTCTTGCATGCGGACTCTTAACATAAATAACTGCATGCATCCGTGAGTATCAAAAACAAATAAATAACTGCATGAATACATATGTAATACATAACTGAGTACATCCGTGAAGAAAAAAGGAAGACTTTAAAAAAAAACTGTGCTCCCCCCAACCCCTGCATCCAATCCAAGCAGCACAACTGTGGCAACTTTGCAACCAAAAGCAGCCCCCTCCCAACTTCTTCTGCATCCTCCCCTGGCCGCCGGACCCCACTGTGAGCCTGAGGGCGGCTCGGCTCTTCCCCAAGTGTTTCTCTCTCTCTTATATTTTTTGTTGGCGCTGCCCTGAGGTCTGACAACTTCTCGCCTGGTCTCCCTCCAGGAAGGCAAAGGACAGCGTCTCCCTTACCTGATCCGAGGCTCCCTCAGACACGAAAAACCCCTAACGTAAGTCCCCGAGGAGCGACCCGCGCCGTCCGTGGCTCAAGGCAGGTGCAGGGAGCGCTAGTTGTGCGCCGGCAAAGACGATCCGCAGCCGCGCCGGGGAGCGCCGAGGCAGCCGAGCAGTTTGGGGGCAACTCCGGAGCTTTCCCCCGCCTCCCACACTGCCCTCCACAAGTCCCACGTGCGGGGCCGGCGCCTCCCGGGTTCAGCACCAGCGGCGGCGTGGACAGCACCGGCTCCGCTCCCCTGCACCGGTCCCCGGCACTGAGCCGCGCGACTCTCCCGCCTCCTCCCTCCCCGGCGCTGCCACTCAGCCCCGCCGGGTCCCGCCTCCCCGGCCCCGGCCCTCGCGTCAGCCCCGGCTCGTCCTCGTCGGCACAGGAGCCGGGGAGGGCCCGCCGGAGCCCGCCCTCTGCTCGGGGACAACCGAGTCCCGAAGCCCCCCTCCTGCCCTTCAGGGGGCTGGGAAGCGAGTCCAGCCTCCCTCATGGGGATGCGGGAGTGCCGGGGATGGATGAGGGAGCCCTGTTGCTCTGAGACAAAAAGGAATGCAACATTCCCTATTAAAGACTCTCTTTTTTTGGCAAAAATCTGGTTGGCCTCATCAAAGGTGTCACCTCTACCAGAGGTTCAGATTCTTTTTCGCCTCTGGACCAGGGGTAGGCAACCCGGAGTGTGGTGCTCAGAGACTTTTCCTTGGCACGGGTGCCCCTTGGCGGGGAAGGGGCCAGGGCTACATGGCCACAGCAGGCGTCGGGGCCTGCGTGGCTCCCCTGCCAACATCCTGCAAGTTGAAGTTGTGGGTGTCTTTGGCACTCTGCCCAAAAACGCTGCTAACCCCTGCTGTAGACCAATACGGTGACAATCTGGATACCATGCAAAACTCTACAACTCTTCGTTCAGAGAGAATGCCTCCGGTTAGACCAGGGGCTGGCCATCCCTGGTGCGGGTGCCAGAGTGCGGCATGTGAAGGCATTTTGCTTGGGATGCATGCCTCCGGGAGGACAGCAGGGAAGGGGCGGGGGGCTGCAGTGCCGCAACAAGGATCAGGCCCCCTGCAGCTTCCCCACTGTCCACCCTTGGCATGCTAACATCTTACAAGCCAAATTTGTGGGCATTTTCAGCATTGCTGACCTCTGGATTAGATCAACTAAGAAATCACTATATCAGTATAAATAGCTATATCTTGCTATCGATAGATAGATAGATAGATATTTTGCGGAAAAAATATTTATTTTTGGTGATTTCTTAGGTGATCTAATCAAAGGTATCATCTTGGAACCAGGAGTTCTAGAGTTTTGTGTTTCTTTCAGGTATGCATTAGGTAGCTGTGTTGGTCTGAGACAAAAAGAAACACAAAACTCTCAATTAAAAGGTTTTTTTGTTGTTTTTGTTGCAAAAATCGACTAATAAAAGGCAATCACCTCTACCATGAGTTCTGATTCCTTGTTGCCTCTAGACCAATACAGCTACAACCTGGATACCATGCAAAACTCTAGAACTCTTAGTTTGGAGATTATACTTTTGATTAAACCAAAGGAGAAATCACTAAAAATTATTATTAAAATTATTATGATTGCAAAAAAATATATATGTTTTGTGATTTCTTAGTTGGTCCAATCAAAACAATCATCTCTAAATCAAGAGTTCTAGAGTTTTGCGTTCCTTTCAGGGATGCTGACTGGGATCCTGGCACTGGGTTGGGGCTGGCCATTAGAAAAGGGACCTGGAACAAAAGAAGGTTGAGAACCACTGGCTACACAATGAGGACTAGAAGGGACCTCAGGAGGTCATCTAGTCCAACCCCCCTGCTCAAAGCAGGACCAGGCCCAGCTAGATGGTCCCAGGCAAAGCTTTGTCTTTAAAACCTAAAAATATCACCCAACTCCAAAACAGTAAGAAAAGAAATTATGCTAGTCCCACCACTGGAGCCTTTCCACAACCTCTCACAGCAACATAGGGGCCAAAAAACATTAGGGGGAGGAGTGGGAAGAAGTGCAATTACTCCCCTCTCCCCGCCCCCCCAAGGTTCTTTAGGTAAATGTGATCTCTTTTATTAGACCAACTAACTAGTTGAAAAAATTGTTCTTCGCAAATTTTCGGGCACAAACACCCTTCTTCAGGCATAGGGAGAGTCTGCTGTTGTTCTGTGTTCTCCTGGATGGAATAGAAGCCGTTACGCCCCCACTCCCCTTCAAATGGCACTTGGGCTGAGAATGGTTGTGCTTGCATTGGGAAAAGCAAGGGAAAGTTATGTGGCATCTACTGCATCTGTCTGATGAGTTGGCCAACTGAAAGCTCAGGGATGTGGAGGCAGTGCTCAGCCTCTGCAAAGGGATCCCCAGTCATCTACATCAAGTTTTAATGGCCCAGTTCTGAGGGCAGGCTCTTCACAGCGCACCTAAATGTTACAGACTTGAACATAATGGAGAAATGCATGCACACACATCCACCTGAGTAGGAAGGGAGTCATCATTATGATACATAGCACTTGGAAAAGAATGTTGACTGTCCTTGAAAGAACAGAAATTGAGAGTAAGGGCATGCCGAAAAAATAGCAGGATTTTCATTCCCCTATCTATGGATTCAAGCAAAAACCTGAATACAAGTGGTAGAAGTTTATTTGTAATAGGTTTTAATTAGAGATATAATTTTAATTATATGTATACATATACATACATATATATATATATATATATACACACACATATACACATATACATATATATATATATAATTTTAATAAAATATTATTATGTCTTAATTTATTGTGGCAGAACAGGTAACAGACAGTAGAGACCTAATGACGGCGAAAACACAAGTTATATTTTGCCTTTGGGCCTACTGGATGTTCCAATTTAAAGTATTATAACTGTCTTTACATCATCCATGGCTAAGGTAAGACAGACTCAGCTGTATCTATGGTTCTGGGCTAAGTGTAATAAAGAATTAAGCTATGATCCTCCAAAAGTAACTTTGTTCATGGTGTTAGTCCTTTTGGTTTTATACTTAGTTCATCCAAAGGGGCAAATCCATAACCTTTAATAGAGCTACTTTTAGTACAAAGATGTCACCAAACAAAGCTTTACTTACTTCCAGAGGATTCCAGGTTCCTATGGAGAAACTCCAGAAGGCCAAAAAGTTTATTCTTCCCCATCTATCCATGGATACACCATAAAGGCATGTCTGGCAAATAGCTGATCATTGAAACACTTCAGTGCCGTTTATTCCAGCATAAAGCAGAATGGCACTGAAGTGGTCAGCCAACTCTGCCTCCTTTCTAAGCAACTGTCAGATGCTTCACTGCTAGAGATCAAAATCTAATACAAAAACATAGTTTTGTTCCAAAGGCATCAAACATTGCACTTGTGTATGAACTCACATACACAACAGCAAAATAAGTACCCAGCAGAGTGCATTTGAAAGTCACATTGTATTGATAACCATAATAGGGAGGCATAAAATCTACTAAGTAATAATAGAATTGACAGCAGCAGTGATGCAGCATTTTTGTTTGTTTGTTTAAATCCAGACCACTAACAGAAGCAGCAGTGAATCTTTGAGGCCATCACAGAAGTGTTCACAGTGCAGCCATGTCAGATTCCAAAGAAACTGCGAATTTTGCTAAGTACCTTGTCATAAGGACATGTAAGGAAGGAAGTCTTCTATAAATCTCATGTCTGCTAAAACATAGTTTGGAACATGCATGCAAGAACACACGAGTTACTAAAGCTCAATTCTGCATTTTACTTGAATTGTATTCGATCATGTACCTCTGCTTTTGGGATACCTACTACAACATCTGCTTGCACAAGTTCCTATTTAATTATGAATATTTTGATATAGTTATAATAGCTGTAACTCTGTTCTGGTTCTTCTCCCTACCACTAGCCTATTGCATCATGTATCAAGACTTGTTTTCAAAATAAGCATATTTTTAATTAGCAACTTGAGATTCTGGTTTCCTGTTGAACAAACAATGTTTCCTTGATAGAGTTCTCCATTTTGTGCATTCTGGAAAAGTAGGGCTTAGGAGGAAGTGTTTATGTGGTAAATTAATTAATACTTTCTTAATTATTTTAGGAAGCAATAGACCATATCCTCACTGCTTTTCATTTGAATGCTTAAGTCCACTAAGTCACAGTTTTATTACTGTACAAACATTCAGTTAATTACATGTACCTTGCTGTTACAGACATGCAAACTTTATGGAGAACATACAACTGTATTTAGCAATTAGGTCTTAGATAGGAGAAATTGCTGGTAGTTAATTGTGTATTTCTTTTTTTTCCAGGACTGTTTAATTTGGATATTATTCCGTAACATCTTGCCAGATGCAAAGTAATACACTATGTGCTACAATATCCATTATTATTTATTAGATCTAATAGTCCAAGTGCACAATTGTTAACTGTCTGGTTGGCTGGTTTTCATTTTCCAACCTTGAATTGTTATATTCAAAACATTTGGCATTTTTATTTTTTATTGTATTGCCATAGAAAGCTTGCTTCAGTTAGAAGAGGTTGTGATAAACTGCAGTGAATGTCGAGTTGTTAGGGTTTTTTTACTACTTTGTTATGACTACCTTAAAAAAAAGCGAGAGTATTTACCTTGTTCTTTTTAACATTTTGTTTATGATGGTGATTCTTAAACTGTTTTGAGTACTGCAATATACCACATACAAAATAGACAAGAGATCAAAGATTCGGTACATAGAAGGAAGACAATACAAGATAATATGATCAAAGTGTTCAAATACCCAGAGAGCATCTGTCTAACACATTTCCCTTATTTATCACATACAAGCCTATGTCATACTCATACTGTGGTGAACAACTGATACATTTTTAGCCTGACTGATTTAGGTCCACTTTTCTTCTGCAAGTGTTTAAGGGCCTTCTCCTGAATCTTTTGCATCAGCATCAATGGAATAGTTGAGTGAAAAACGAATGCATAATTAGAATATGAAAGATTAAGTATACTCTATAGACAGCTATTTTCTTTCTCCTTCTTCCCAAAGTCTCTTTTACATTTGTTAGTATTTTCATGTCCACTTTAGTCAGTCCTCTGTATATATATTTCAGCATTCAGGTTACTGCAATATCTTAGCACACTGCCACAGATAAAATTTTTAGAGGGACAGATTCTGTCACCCAGAAGCACACAGGATTTATTTTACTTTAAAAGTGTGTCCAGTGACTTCCAGAAACCTCCATGACTCTGTTCAGATCAGAGTTACACATCACATTACTTTTCTTGGGCAAAAGTGAGGGCCTTATCCACAGCTCATTAAAGTCAATTTCAGCATTTGGATGAGTCCTTAAATGACTAAAATACTGACTTATAATGAATAATGTTCTAGCCAAGTTACGTGCTGCTTTCTTTGTAGTATACGAATCTGAAAAAAAAAACTGAATTCATACTTTCTTGACAAATTACAAACATTCCTTAAATCTAGTCAGTGCAATCTGAACACCTCCATATATCTGCCCACACATTACCTGCAGACTGATCTCCAATCAGTTTAAACAACCTGATAGATTTTAGCTCTAAATAAATATTCTTTCAGAATATATGGCCCCAACCATCACCTTAAAAGGTTATTTTTTCCTCTCTTTTCACTGTCATTTCTCAAAGACAGCTTATTCCTTTCTTCACTGGAAGAAAAGCAGCTGCCCCTGTGAAGCAGCTCATGCTAGTGCGGTACATTATTTAGCTCAAAGCAAACAAGAATAGGAGAATTTTCAGTCAGCTAACATGAACAAGAATGCATTACCATCCAAAATAGAGCTATATCACACAGCATGAAGTTCAGAAGCCTGAATTTGCTTCATATCTTCCTGTGGACATATTTGCTTGCTGTATGGTCTAATGATTTAAAGAATTTGAATTTATAAAAGCTTGTTGCCTAAATAATAAACCATAGATATATTTGCAGAGTAAGTACAATTCAATGAGATTTTGCATTTACTTTGATTTGGCTATTTTACCTGACAGCAGAATGGCAAGCAAGGTCATAGAAGAGATTGTAGCCTGGAGAGAGGTTATATCAGTCATCTGGCATGGGAGAATCCCCATATGACATAATGAATTATAGTAGTCCAGGACCCTCATGTCTTGGCCTATATCAAGGCCAATTCCCAACAAGCCTTGAAAACATAGAGAGAGAGAGAGAGAGAAAGAGAGAGGAGAGAGAAATGAAAACTTGACACGAAAAATGCATTTATGGAAGAGTGTAAAACCAGCATAAGTAACAGGTTTTGTAATGATGCTAGAAAAATGCGTATTTATACAGCCAAATAGTCAGTGTAAACAAACCTTGAAATGACATTAGACTTGTAAGTCTACCTGTTATTTCTAGTCAAATAAATGTTGGTTTTGTCAGTGTGTAGTACCTTTAACATAATAGTGATTCAAAGAAGATAGCATTACATATCCCTTTGTCAGTATGTGTGTTAATAAAACAACAACTGATTAAAAATAGTAATAAACTACACTTAAAATTCATTGAAAATTACTATTAACATTTAATCTTAAAAAGTGATACTAAGCATTTGATTTCTAAAAACACAGCTTTTTGCGCTAATCCTGGGCCTCAACTTTATTATTCAATATATCTTTGAAACCTGAAAACAATGCCACTCAATATGTGGGGGAGGAAAAATGTTTATAGGTATAAAAAACAGAACTGAGACTATTCAATTTCAGTATTGAGTGGTTAGGTTTAGAAGAGATCTCTTAGGGCATCTATTGGAGAATCTTAGTATTGCACATGAAAAAAAAAGTTTGCTTTCTTCCACACAGGCCCCTTAGAATAAGTTATTTGCAAAATAATAAAATTTATATTACTGAGGACTGCCTGGTTGGAAGGCTGTTTAATTTGTTGATTGAGCTATTTAAGAAAAGCAAGTTTAAAAATGAGAAATATACAAAGTACTACGATGCTGCAAACTGAACTGAAACATTCACTATTTTGTTGCCATCAATTTACCAGTTAACCTAATCATGCTTATGACTAATTTTCAGATTTTACATATTTATAAACAAATAGCGTTTATATGACAACACCTGAAGAAAAAGATTATATTCACTTAAGGATTGCCTTTGCTACCTAAACAAGAAGTAACCCATTAAAGATATGGTTATGTAGATACTGACAAACTGGCTGGTGCATGAGGGTACTTCAGTGTAGAAACTGTCTGCCAGCTAACCCCCACTGAAGCAACCTCATGCCCCAGCCAGCCCCGTCTCACCACAGTGAGCTGGGATGGAACAGCCCCAGGCTGGTAGGCTGCCTGCCTCAGCTCCCTGCCAGCTAGGGCTGCTGCAACCGAGCTCATTGTGCTATGGTCCTGGGTGCACATGCAAACAGCATGCCAGGAACAATAAACTCTGTCACAAGAAACACCAGAGTTTATTGCTCTGCATTAATTGCATGTGTAGATGTACCCAGAAGGTACTTTTTCTTTAAAGAGAGAAAAAGGGATCAGAATGGAAAGCTTTCAGATGGGAAAAATATAAAGATAAACTTTATTCAGATAAATTGAGACTACATGTATATATTATAGTCTGTATATATACTATAAAAAGCCAGACACTTGCTGTATTCCATCTTGCTTCCCTGCTCCATCAGACAGTGGATAATAGGTTGCGTCTATGAAGCCCTTGTTTGATAGGATAACAGGGTGCACTGCATGTGCAGGTTTTAAACATAAAATTTCTCTCACACATAAGATGCAGGCATACCAAAAAATGCAAATTATAAAACACATATGTAATCCTTCTGCAGAGCACCTGTTCTATTCTGGGGTGCTAAATATATTTTACCTTGGCTCGAGCCCCCACCCAGACTACCTGGGAAACACTAAATGAGTCACTAATGTGTCCAAGACCAACAACCCTTTTCTCACAAGCAATGTAAACACAAAACCCTAATTTATTACAAAGAATAATAATAAAAAAGAAAACACTTACTATAATTTTAAAACACTATAAACTACAAAATAATGTCATAGGTTGCCCCTTGTTGGGGAGGTTTCACCCATACCCAGGCAGTTTGGGACTTGGGGGTTCCCCAGCAGGTAGTTCCAGGGGCCTGCACACCTATGGGCTGGAGAGGGGGGCCCGCACCACTGTGAACCTATGAGCAGTGAATCTCTGAGTCCTTCTATGTTGCAGGGGGCCCCTTGTTGTTCCCAGTGAAGCTGTAGTACTCATCTCCACTTCCATGTGGTGGCTTTGAGGGGTTAACTGTAGCTTTCATTATCATATTGCACCCTAAAGGGGCAGGAAACTTCAAGAGAAACCAAAGAAAAGTCAGCCAAACAGTGAAAGAGCCTGAACTGCACCCAGCGCCAGCCACACTGCTTGGTCAGGGCAAAGGGCTACAAAAGCAACAACATGTGCGAGGCAGAAGACATACAGCAGGGCTCAGCAACACAGCTATGCTGAGACACAACAGCTGTATAACAATAAACGGGGGACTCAGGCCTGTCCTGCACCAGGGCCTGTACGTACAACAAAAAAGCGCCAGGCCTATTTGGCTGCAGCTTGGACATTTAGTGTTAGCTACACTGTTATGCTGAGACCTAACAGCTATTAAACAACAAAAAGGGACCAGGCCTATTTTGGCTTGGGCCCGAACTACAACTAGTGTCCAACCACACTGCTTGGTTGGGGCATAAACTACAATAGGGACAAAAGGAAGCGCAAGCCTATCTCTCTGGGCCTGAGCTGAGCAGCAATAGCTGGCCAGGCCTATACTTCACTGAGGCCTGGATAAACAACAAGTAGGACCAGGTCTCACCCTGGCTCAAACCCTTCCAGGCTTAACCCTGGCCCAAATTTGAAGCCAAACATGACCGGGGTTCAGACACACACAGGTGGGCTGAAATGCAGTAGCTGTGAAATAGCAAAAAAGGGCCCAGGCCTGTGGATGCAGCCTGGACTGTCTAGTCTCAGCTATGCTACAATGTGGAGACACTACAATTGCCAGTGTAGGAGGCCAGTAACTGCTAGGACCTAGGTCCTGCTCAGTCTGCTTCAGGGATTAATACACCCATGGTACCATCCCACTCAAGGCCTGCATGGCCAGAACTGCCAGCAAGACATGCAGCTGAGGTTCAGCTACACATCTAGGCTGGAACCAAAAGAAGTTGCAAGAGCAACTAAAGCATGCCAGGCTCTTAGCCCTGCCCCAGCAAAACTCCCAGGCTCCAACCCACGCTAGTTGGGTCTGCTGCAGGGATTTGAAAGCCGCCCTCTCCCCCCCCCCCCCCCCCCCCCGCACATTGTCATCTCACTCAAAACCCAGGAAACAAAAGGGGAAAGGAGAGAACAGGGGTAGGGTCTCAAGCCCTGAGACGGACTTTCTCTCCCTGTACCTGAGGCCTTCCCATCACATAACTTTTGTTTGCCTCTTCAGTGAAGGATGACAGAGGGACCCTCCCCCCACCCCCAATGGGAAACAGGTTTTCTGGCTCCTGATTCAGCAATGCAGCTCTCAGCAGCCCCAGGAGAAACATGACCCCAGGCCAGGCGGCCTGAACCTTAAATAACTTTTCTAACATAATTACAGGATCCCTATCAAGTAAGAGCATCATTTGAACACTGCTAATGCAGACCAGTCAATTCAAAGGTGGTCCGTGCTTCTGCATTTGCTCCAGAGTCAATAAACTGGTTTTACAGGTTCTTAAAGGAAACTTAAGACAATGGTCTGGATCCAATGAGGAGGAGGAAAAGTGCTTCTCTTTCAGTCCCAGAACCACCCCCACCCCCATTTACAACAACCAAAAGCACACACTTCACCATACACAACCCCAAGTGTATGTGGGTGTTGCACGTATTTAAAAAGCAACATTAGTTTCCAGCTTAGACATGTTCTCATCATAATTATCTCTGCTATTGTATGCATCTTCTTCCCCCCTCTCCCAGCTCCTATTTATTTTGCCACTTTGCTCAGTATCTCTTCTCTGTTCCATCAATGCCCTTTTATTCCCTCTTCTCTTATTTTTTTTCCTGGTTTGGTAAATGTTGGTTTACCTTTATTATTTTCCTTCCCCTGCAAGATCTCTCCCCTATATACAAACAGTTATGTGACCTTCCTCTTGCTCACTTACATATATTCTGTCAGTTATTCACAGGTGCCTGGAATGAGTGGCAGGGTTTTGGTTTTTTTATTTTTTTGTCAAAACTTAAGACCTTTCAAAGGGGCAATTCACATAATAAGCTTGTTTCACCTGTTCTTCAGTAAAAAACTTCTATATCAAGTTACTTTATAACAAGTGAACACATATTAAACTAATCCAAATAAAAGGTCACCATTAACTAATTTATTTTTAATTTCTGAAGTAACCAATAGGAAACAGGGGGAAAGCTTCCATATTTCAGCCCCAGTACTGGAAGGGTTATGGTACTTTCCCAGAAAGCAGGAAACCAGACTTCTTGCTCTCAATATACCTCCCCACTACCTCTTCCCTCACCCCACTCTGAAGAGTGTGAACCTGCGTCCATCTGATTTCCCAGCGTCACCCAGTTCTTTCTTCAGAACTTGGTTAGATGCTGGCTCTGTGTACAAATACAAGACGGGGAGATATTTGGGACCAGAAGGAAGCAAACAAACTAGAGGGTGTGTGGCTCAGTAAGATGAATACTCCCCTAAAATGAGAGAGAAACTTCCCCACTGCACTGTATGCATTTTATCTAATGTTTATTAAATGTAAAGTGCAGTACTGTAGCTCAACTCCAGAAGAAGGGCTGGAGAAGGGCTTAGATAGTAGGGCTAGTGTACTGAGCTAGGAAGTCAGAAGGATACAAGTTCAAAATCCTTCTGGTTAAACAGAAACTGTGCCTACTTTATATGTGCATGCCCTAACCACTCACAAAATGGGATTTAAAGAGTCTTTCTCTTTCTGTTTTTTTTCCAAGACTTATGCTCAGGTATGGATGTATATAGTTATACACCTGGGCACCATGGCCCACTGAGCCTGTTTAGTAGCCATGTGGACACTGCATGGGTAAAAGCATTTCAAACTGCTTAGGTGTCAAAAATATCATTTTCACAGCTGGAAAGCTGCCATTTGGGCATGTAATGGGTAATAGATTTTTGTTTGTGAACTATGTCAGTCATCAATGGTTTTAAAGGGGATAGATATTTATCTGTGATGTAAACAGAAATTCATCACTGAAGGTACTTCTACAAAATGAAAAGAAAATCTCCCCTGCCCCACACACACACGTACACACAAAGAGAGAAAGAGAGAGAGAGTTTCAAAACTACTTCCTTCTCGTTTACCTTCTTTGTTGAAGCTTTCTAAACCACTTCTTGTATTCCTGGATATCCCTCTCCCTCTCTCTTACAGGAGATGATATGACTTAGTTCTAATCCTGGATAGAATTTGAGACTACAAATGGATAGAGTAATATGTCATGCAAAAAGAAGGGGCTGGATCCTATGTTTCTCTCCCCTTCAAGATACAAGATAACAATAGTTATTTGTGGGAGAAAATAAGGCTCCAAGCTTCTAGTTTGAATGATTCCTCTTCTCATCTTCCTCCCTAACCCTCTGTATAAATACTGATATGCACATGCTCCCCCATACCTCTCACTCATGCCCCACTGCAGACTAATCTGTTTACATTGTATTAGTTACATGCTGTAACCACATATGTTCTTATCATATAGGTAAATTGGCTCAAGGTAACATAAGGCCTTGTTATCTGGTAATTTTAGGAGGTCTGTAGCTCTTAACTCTTGGATTGGCTGCATGTTAACACCTTTTAAGTGGCTTAAAGCACTCATTGTTTGGTTTAAAATTACATCACTCCAGGGTAGGAGTACCTCTCCTATTCCATTAAAGTGTGGCCACTCCCCACAGCTATTCCACTCAAGTTAAAGTCCTCCAGCATCCTGACCTCACTCAGGCAAAGAAGGGCTAGGCACAGCACCTCATCCCCTAGGCACATCAGACAGAGCAAGCTCCGGAGTCCAGAGCACCCAGCAAGATGGTCTGAGCAGTGGAGGGGGGTGGAACCTGCTCACCAAGTCTGTAGCGGCAAGTCACAGCTGTGCAGGTGAAGGGCAATCAGACGTGGTTTTTCACCTTAAGGTGTGACTTCTTCACTGAGCCAAACAACAATAAATGGATTAACATTTGTGCAGCTTGCAGCATAAGTTTTAACAAAGCCCATAATTTAAAGGTTAGAGATGCCTTCAGAAATGAGGAGAACAAAGATTATCAAACATCATTACAAAAGTTTTTATGAATATTTCCCATTAGTCCTCAATGTTATTTTAAATTTTAACCTCAGCAGTATTGTAAATTTTAATTGAAAACACAGTCTAATGTATAATATATGTACTAAAAAAATCCTTTGATTTTTTACAGAGAAGGATGGGCAATGGGGCATGACACTTGTTAGTAAGCTGAAAGGGTAGCTTCTCTGATGCTTGAAGAGCTTTATAACACTTCTCTTCCAGCCTTCAACTAATTTTGTTCCAAAATTAAACTAATTTTAAGACAGGAATTCTTAAATGACATGACATACTATCCAATTAGGTGCAAAATTCTGTTTTATCAGTACTGTTTTGTGTTTGTTTCTGACAAATCTGATAAATTTGTAAATGAGTCAAGTTTTCTTCAAAAAACACCATTAAAAGTTTTCAAAACTTACATTATAGCCTCTTGAAACATTCAGTTAAATCATCATCCTGTGTAAAAACATCCTTAGAAGAACCTTACCATTTAATATAATCTTTCATTTAATTCATCAGTGAGGAAACAAACTCACTGAGGTTTTTATAATTTTTTGGAGACTTGTTAGTAATAATAATTTAAAAACTACCCACTTTTATGGGATTACAATCAAATAAAAATCATTCTTTTCAGTGAAATAGTTAAAATAATACATGAATAAATCTTAGCATTTTTATTGCAACTGGTAGATTAATATGTAAAATCCATGAGCGTCAAATCTATGATAAACATGTGTTTCCTATGTACACTTTTTCAGTTCTTTGGGATTGATGTCCACAACAGTTTTAAGAAGGTGGAGAAGTATTATCACCGCTATTTTTGCATACATGGAACTGGAGTCTAGAAAAATCAAGTTATTTACTCAAAATCTCCCAGGAAATCTTAGGCATTTCTAGAAACACAGATATTCTGACTACCAGTCCTATAACTACAAGCCATTCCTTCCTTCTAGATCAATATACAGGTTTTAAAATGGATATATTGATGACAGCCAACCTTATACTGCAGTAACAGTAATGAAGGGAAGTAGGCTTACAAAAAATAACCTCATTGAGCTCCATGCACCTGTGCATTCCTTTTAATACTCATGACACCTGAAAATATCTCCTCCTTCAGTATGACTGATTGACTTCAAGTACTATTGGCACTGTAAAACTATTCATAATCCTTGTAAACCGTGTCAACTATGTGGCATATATTTTATTTTTGGAGTGCAGATACATACTGAATTCACTCACTAACATTCAGTGCATACTTTTGGAGCATTTATTTATTTATTTTACTACCAACATTTTGGAACAGACTCAAAATACTTGCACATTAGCATCTGTCTCTCTGCAAAGTCATTTGTTTGTGTGTCATCAGGAAGTTTACACCGTCCTCCTTTTAAATCTTAAGCTTCAGTATTCATAGTTCTGCATGACATAAAGCATGTAGCTTAAGGCATATTGAGTGCCACTTTTACAGATATATGCTTAAGGCAGATCAAGTGCCATTTATATAAATTATATCCAAAAAAAACTATGCTAAAAGAATGTTGAGTTGCAAACCCAAGCACTCAAGAGAGAAAATGCCAGATGGCCCATGCAATCTTAATTTGCTCCATTTGTTTGTATGCATTAAAACAGTTTTAATTACATGATCGCATATTATTTTTCCACAGGACCCTTGCTTATTCAAGGAATGGATATTGGTGCAGGAAATGGGACTTTACAGTATGTATTATTCTTTCAGTTTCTTTCACCAACACCATGTAAATACAAAGTTATCAATTCATTCATGGGCTTTTATATTGTTCTTCACAGGTACAAATGCATTTAACTCTATAGCATCTCTAAGATATCACTTGGTAATTATTGTTATTATTTCACAGACATAGAACTAAGGCATGGAGAAATTAAGTCAGAAATGCCCACTGATTTAGCGTGGCCAGACCTGCAAACTGTTTTTAACATTCAAACCATGAATTCAATTGATTTTCAGGAATGTTCAGCACTTTTGTAAATCTAGTCCCAGATGACTTCCAGAAAATTAGCAAAACACAATTTTGGACCCCCTGTGAAAAGTCTGGCTTCACTAACTGTCAAAAAACTAACTGTGAGGGTCTCTAGGCTGTGCTGCTACTTGCCCCAAGGAACAGACTGAGGCTGCCCTGGAGTAGCTCCCCACCCAAGCTCCATTGCCCCCACTCTGGACTGTGCAGTGAGGGAGTCTCTGCCAGCCCTAAGTGGCCACCTCTTGGGGGTATGGAAGAATGTTTAGGTCCCCCTCCCTGTGGACAGCTTATCCTTTCCACAGGCAATCAGTAAGGAGTCAAACAACAAGAAGATTTATTACATAAGGTGAAAGGATGATACAGGCAAAACTAACTACAGAAAAACAGAACAAGAAGAGTCCCCTTCCCTCTCATCTGCCACATTAGAGCCTTCCTGAGTCTTGCCAGCAACACCAGAAATTACACTTTCTGCTGATTCCTTTCAGCCCTGACCCTGGGGGTCTCTGTGATCCTTCCCAGCCCAAAGCTGACTGCCTAACTCCTTCCAACTAATCCCCCAAACAGCATTCCCAAGTCACCAGAACTCTTGAGAAAGTATTCATCTGTCTGAAGCACCTGGCATTCCTTCGGCTGGGTGGGCAATTCTTTCCAGATGCCTTTACTATAGAGGAGTTGATTTGATTTCCCTATTACAAGCAAACAATACCTTGGGGCCCAATACATTTTGCCTGTGTCTGGGAGTAACAATTCTTTTTGTTGCCCAAGAGTCACAATAGAAAGATTCAGCTACTCACTCCCTTTCTTTAACTAAACTGTATCTAAAACCATAAAGATATATATATATAAACCATAAAACTATTCAGTGATAACAACAACATAAATGGATGGTGGATAACACTGGCTGTTTAATGAGACCATACACACATAATATCAGTACAGTAAAAACAAGAAAATATTCATGACATGCTGTAAACCCCCCAAAACATAACAGGGTTCAGGGCACTAATACCACAGAAGTCTGTGCTAGAGGCAGGAATAGAATCCAGCTCTTCAGATAAAAACATTCAATTTCCAAGAGCTTCCTCTCTTTGTGCAATAACCTGCCTTATTCACTGCACATTTCAGCTTTTGACAAAAAGAAATAGAATCCCTTTGTCAAGTTGTTGGAGGAATCACGGCACAGGACACTTTTAATGAGGAATAAGCAAGTAGCTCTGCAAGTATTTTTTGGAAACTTCTTACGGGAATGAAAGGCTGCATTGGTAGCAAACAAGAAACTACTTATTAAAAAAAACAAGACTGAGGCTGGAATTGGTGGTCAGTTGGAGGCAGGAACTGACATTATATTAGTGAAGACGGGAAAATAGGCAGGTCTGAAATGGGCTTTAAAAGGAATGCAAGTAGCTTATATTTGTGGTGATAAAGAAGGAGGAGCCACAGGAGATATGCAGAAAGAAGGGCAGCAATGATCTTTCCAACAGCACTGTAGATGGTGTGGTTCATCTTTGTATATAACACAACACCTTTTTTCCCACATAAAAATAAACTAGAAGCTAGGGGCTTAGATCTATATTATTCAGTTTTAGGGGGAAGCAAAAATAAGTATTATTTCATTGGAATGTGCATGAATTTACTAGATCATACACTATATACTAAAAAAACAAAAAAAAAATGGGCAAAAAAACCACTCAAAATATGCTGTTTCTTTAGCCTGTAGTCATTAGAGGGTGCAGACAGAATTGCAGCTCCCTGCTATAACAGAGAATGCTTTGCTACCTTCCAGCACAGGCTAAAAAAACCTCAGACCAAACTTCCTCAGCTCCCTTTCCCCACTCCCATTCTGAAAACAGCTTGAGGCTGGGAGGCAGCCCAAACAGAAGTTACAGAAGACGCTCTGTTTTGAATGGTCTTCATCTGAACCCTCATGCAATGAGGGTTCAGATTTTCACCCCATCAGCCATTTTTGTAGTGGTCTGCAACCATACATTTGTGTTTGGTCATAGCTATAGACCACTTTCTGTGGCCAGATCAGGCAAAACTTGTCACTTTTGTCTGCACCCAGAATTAAATGTACATCTCTTTCAGATTCATAAAACAAAATCAGGACTTCCTGAGCATCTTGAGAGTGCATCCGCTGCATCCCTGAAAGTTATTTGCACATCTGAGTTAATGTTCACCTGAGTCAATGATTTAAGCCAGAATAAATGTAGTGTACAGGGCTGTAAAATAGGAGCTACCTTACTAGGAGCAGCTAGCATACAGAAAAATGGAGGAAGAAAGAATAGATTGATTAGTGGAATACAGGTTTCCCTTGATTTATGCAGGTTCTGTATCTGTGAATTTGTTCTTATGCAGTGAGCATTTTCAGACCCACAATTTGTTATATGCGAGGTAAATTCACTCTTATGTGATCAACATAAGCACCCCCACCCCCTTCCCCATCCAAGCAGGTAACTCTGTGGGGGGAAAGAAAAGGGTCATGAGGCCAGGGCCCCACTTACCCCACCCCCTGCTGCAGTAGCCCCAGAAGTGGCTGATGAAAGCTGCCTGCAGCCACTGGGCTGCACTGTGCTTCACCTGTCCCCCTGTGCCTGGGCTTCACCTGTCCCACTCACCCCACCTCCTGGGATGCGCCAGCTGGGCTGTGGTTAGGCAGCTAGTCTCAGCTGCTCCGGAGGCTGCTGCAGTAGAAGCTAAGGTAAGTGCGAACAAGCAGAGCACCAGGTGGCATGGAGTACAGTGCAGCTTGTCTGCACTCACCCTAGCTCCTGCTGCTGCAGCACCAGGAGCAGGCAACACCAGTTGAGAAGGGAACCATCAGTGAGTGTGGGAGGGAGGGTATGCATCTTGCTGCTCCATGTCCTCTGGGAGGGCTGCAGGCTGGGGGGGCTCTTCCGGGCTCTTCCTGGGGGGTGCATGCCCTTGGATCTTCACACAAAACAACAGCAGGCTACCACTGAAGGCAGGGGCTGGCGGTGGTACCGTGCTCTTCCCAGTGCTCGGGGTGGACTGTGGAGCCCAGGCATCGGGAAACAGGCAGAATACAGCACAATCCAGTGGTTGCAGGCAGCTGGTGCTGGCTTCCCAGGGCTACTGTAGGAGAGGCTGGGGTGAGTGCCACTCTGTTCCTCAGTTTTGCTCCCTTGTGCAGCCCTGGGAATGGCACCCTTTTCCCTGCCCCTTCCCTAGTCCCAGCCTCACTCCTTCCCTCCCTCACCACCATGGAAATCTATCTGTATTTGTTATATTATAAAGTGAGTTAGCTTTATGCGAATTCAATTTGTGCACCATTCTCCAGGAATGCATATGCTGCATAAATCAAGGGAAACCTGTATTAAGGTCATTAAACAAATGAGAAAGGGCTATTAATACCTTGGAATGCAGAGTTTAGAAGGTATCAGGTAGGTAATGAGTCATGAAATCAAGTGACTCCCTCACTGCTGCCTGAATAGAAATGTTGCTCCCATTGTCAGGCAGTGGGTTTTAAACTTTGGGTGGACCAGAAATCAAAGCAGGGACAGGGTGACTGCACTACTGTACTCCCCTGGATCCACCCCTGTGTCAGAGCTAAAATACAAAGGTGAGATGGGTTTGGAAAAGAGATAGAAATATGAACCACACAAGGAAACTTACATTGTGGAGATAAAAAGAAAAATAGTATAAAAACCAAAAGTAAGGGACAGGGAAAGAGAATGCAAAACAGGAGATTAGGAGATTGGATGAAGTCAGTGGAACAAACGGTTAGTGAAGGACAGAAGGGGAAAAAAGCTTTATCCTTGCCAGGGTAGGCAGAATAAATGGAAAAGAAATAAATCTGAGAACTCGTGGTGCTCAGGTGAACTACCTGAAGATTGGAAGAAGGCCAATGTAGTGCCTATCTTCAAGAAAGGGAGGAAAGTAGATCCAGGGAACTACAGGCCAATCAGCTTGACCTCAATCCCCCCAAAGATTCTGGAAAAAAATTATCAAAGAGACCATTCTAGACAAGCTGGCAGATGGTAACATCCTGCAGGACAGCCAGCACAGGTTTGTTGCAGGTAGGTCTTGCCTGACCAATCTCGTCTTCTATGACTAAATGACATATCACCTGGACAAGGGAGAAGAGATTGACGTCATATATCTGGACTTTAGAAAAGCCTTTGATCTGGTGTCTCATGATCTCCTCGTGGAACAATTGGCCAACTGCAGCCTTGGCTACATCACAGTTCAATGACTGGGGAATTGGCTCTGAGGTCAGAGCCAGAGAGAGGTAGTCGATGGAAGTGAATCATCATGGCACTCCGTGACCAATGGTGTCCTTGGACCTGTTCTCTTTAAAGTCTTTATTAACGATGTGGACACTGGTGTCAAAAGTGGACTGGCCAAGTTCACCTATGGCACTAAACTTTGGGGTAGAGCTTCCACACCCGAGGATAAGCTGGTGATCCAGGCTGACCTGGATAGGCTTAGTAAGTGGGTGGATATAAACCTGATGCCATTCAATATGGAAAAAGGCTCTCCATCTTGAGAAAAAAAACCTGCAGCACGCTTATAAGCTCGGCAGTGCTACGCTTGCTAGCACCACAGCTGAAAGGGATTTGGGGGTCATAACTGACCACAAGATGAACATGAGCCACAATGCAATGTCACAGCTGGTAAAGTGAATAAAACTGCCTTGCATCCATAGATGCTTCTCAAGTAAATCTCAGGATGTCATCCTCCTGCTGTACTTGGCCTTGGTGAGGCCACATCTGGAGTACTGCATCCAGTTCTGGGAATCATAGAATCATCACAGAATCATAGCAGTAGGGTTGAAAGGGACCTTGTAGATCTTCAAGTCCGACCCCCGCCTGGGCGGGAGAAAAACTGGACTCAAATGAGGTAGTCATCAAGCCTCTTCTTAAAGATCCCCAGGGTAGGAGCCAGCACCACTTCCCTTGGAAGTTGGTTCCAGCTCCTAGCCACCCTCCCGTGAAGTAGTTCTTGCAGATGTCTAATCTAAACCTACTCTCCAATAATTTGTGTCCATTATTCCTTGTTATGACAGGGGGCACTAGGGGAAACAGTGTCTCCCCCAAACCCTTCTGGGAAGGATGTCAAGAAGCTTGAGAGAGTCCAGAGAGCCACAGGCATAATCAGAGGGCAAGAGAATAGGCCTTATGAAGAGAGGCTGAGAGCCATGGGACTATTCAGCCTAGACAAGTGCAGGCTCAGGGGGCACCTGGTGGCAGCCTATCAGTATATAAGGGGTGTACACCAGGGCCTGGGGGAATGCCTGTTCACCAGAGTTTCCCAAGGGATGACAAGGTCCAATGGTTACAAACTCCTCCAAGGCCATTTTAGGCTGGACATAAGGAAAAACTTCTTTACTGTCTAAGCCTCCCAAGGCCTGGAATAGACTCCCTCCAGAGGTGGTGCAAGCACCTACTCCGAACTCTTTTAAGAAATGTTTGGATGCTGATCTTGCTGGGATCCTTTGACTCTAGCTGACTTCCTGCCCCTGGGGCAGGGGCCTGGACTTGATGATCTTCTGAGGTCCCTTCCAGCCCTAATGTCTATGAAATCTATGAAGAAGACAGGAAAAAGGGAGACAAAAAGCATGAGATGACTACAAGTGTTGTCAGTTTTCTTAAGGAAGGGATTGGTGAGATTTTGTACAGAGAAAGAGAACTGGAGACAAGAGGAAACAAAAGAGAAGGGTTTGAGGATGGAATTAGTGATGAGTAAAGGAAGCTAAGATTGGTGGTGTGGGTTTCACTTAAGATGGAATAGATTTGTTCACATAGTGCTTCCCCTCCACACTTCCCATCCCCTTTCCATTCCCTCTCTACTTATGTCTCTGATCCAGGAGGGGGTGCAGGTATTACCTGATTCAGGGATAAACCTGGATCTGCTATGAGTCAGGCTGGTATAGTATTTCACCCACATGAAAACAGACTCTGAGAAAGTGAGTAAGTATTAGGACTTGTTAGGGCAGGCCTCAAAATAGAAGAAAGCAGAAAAGAGTGGATAGGGTAGAGAAGAATGAGGCATAATGAGATTATTTCAGTTACCAGGCCATCCATACCTCCAGATCAGCCTTGAGACTGATTTGCAGTCTCTTTGACTACAAATCTTCTCAGATCTCAAGTCTCCATTTTTCTTGGAGTGAGATTGCTCTCATGCCTGGTCTGGAGCTATAACCAGCCTGCTTTTGCAGACCAATTTAGTACCTGAAATTTTGTTCTAGTGAAGCTATGACTAGTGGCACCTAATAATGATGCTTCAACAAAAATATTCTTATTTTGCTTATTTTGAATAAAGCCATACAAAACGTTAAAATAAAAAATGCACAATTCTATCTTCTCCTAAGAATTTGGGGAAGCTCCAGCTGACTAAAACAGTGCCACAGAACCTGTGCATATATCTGTACTCATTTATTACATAAGCTGCCCACTAATAGGAGAGGTTACTTCCAAACCAGTGCTGCAGACAGTTAGTCGCCAGTTTACCGTATTCCCTGAAGTACATTATTTCCCTTACACGTTCTATACTAAATATATTACCAATATTTATTTGACCCCCAATCTCTCTCTTTTATGTTTTGTAGCAGGTAGGTTTATGTGCATAGTGTAAATAAAGAACAAAATTTGCTGTCTTCCAGTTTCATTGGATGTCATTTGTTCTTATATTATTACAGAAGGTAAATAGGATCTAGAATAGAAGAGAGAATTTTTTAATAGAATGTGTACTCTTTAAAAAGAAATAAATAACACATTTTTACATGAAAATTGAACAAAAGTGTATAAAGGCATTGCAATGCAGCAATCAACATAGTTTACTCTTCTGCAGTTTAAACATAAGCTTTTTTTTTCCTGCAGTGTTGCATGTCAATATATACTCACTGCATGTCATTCTATATTAGTACCTTCTATGTTTTCAGACAAAAGCTTTGCTCAGAAAGGACTTGCAATTGATAGTACTTTTCAGTAATTTGAGGTAAAATACATTATAGCTAAGTTGTAGTTATCCCAAACTCAACTTTCATAAATTCAAGAAATTATAAGTTAAACACACAAACACAAGAGTTGAAGACATAAAAACATGAGTTAGCAACCCCCAAAATCCTTAACTTTATATTGCAAAATGGTAGAAGGTGATCTTTACTATTTAACTACTTCTTTTAGAGTGCAGTTGTCATAATTTGCAATTCCATGTCAGAAGTAACACCATGTGGCTTAACTGATTAACAGTTTGCCTTTTTTTCTATGTGCAATCAGCTGTTAACAAATATCTGAAGACCAGGATTTATTCACTGAAGAAATTCACACCTAAGTTTGAATAATGAATATATTTGAGAATCACTGGAAAAAAAATTTGGCAAATGTAAAAAAGGGCAAAATTAATGAGTTCTTCATTGGGAGTAATTGCCCAGTTCTATTATACTATCTCACGGAAAAATACAGAACAAAATAATGACCAAGGCAATAAACTGCACTAGTGTTAAGCACCAACCCACCAATTCTGCTAGTTCTATTGGTGGGCAATCATAGTACAAAAAGTTGACCAAGTTTACCCACAGGTAAAACTTTGCTATCAATCAACCCTGTCATAAATTTTAAGCAATGGAGGGATTTTTAGGGAAAAGGAATGTTTCTTGCTTAGATAAACAGAATGAAATTATACACCCTTATTTAATACTTGCTTTATACATGTGGCTAGATTCAAATATGGTCTTATGTGGCTGCACAGGGAATTTAGTGGTTTTAAGGGTCATCCTTGTTTCCTGCATTGCTTCTCAGGGTTTATCCAGCGTGTATACTGAACTATACTATACAAGTTTTGCCAGCACAGTAATGTAAGCTAGGGAGTATGCCAAGATTCCATCCTTCAGCTGACTTAACTATGCTGCCAAGCAATTGGTACACAACTATTTTGAGAAGAGGGTTTCTGCTGCTTTAGCTTCTGTCATTTGGGGATGACATAGCTAACTCAGCAGAGAAGCCCTTCTGCTGCCACAAAGAGTTCCAAAAAATTGAGGCTATTAGAAGGAGATTATCTATCTTGGATTTTGTCCTGATTAATAAGGAAGAATGAGTGGAGGATGTGAAGACGATGGGAAGCTTGGGAGGAAGCAATCACAATATGATAGAATTCAAGATCCCGCAATAGAGAAAGTATGAGGTCAGCCAAACTCGGATGCTAGATTTCAAAAAGGCAGACTTCAACAGACCCAAGGAGTTAATAACACCACGGGAAAACAGACTGAAAGATAAAGGTGCCCAAGAGGACTAGACATTTCTAAAGGGCAGGCACAGTACTGGAAACCTAACAAGACTCTGTTCCAACATGATGGAAGCACAAGAAGCATGGTAAGAAACTAATGTGGCTACACAAAGAGCTTCTAGGATGCTTTAAATGCAAAAGGAAAGCAAATGGACAATAGACACAGGTCTATGTGCAGGTCACCAAGAAAGCATACCAGGAAAGAGCAAGAAGGAAAGTCAGAAACGTTTGAATGGGTCTAAATGAATTCAAGTCAGCAGAGCATGAGGAACGTTGTCCCAGGGTACCAAAAAACACTAGAGGAACCCTTGGAAATAATATTTGTGAAGTTGTGAGAGACAAGTGAGGTACCAGAGGACTGGAAAAGGGTCAACATTGTGGCCCTCTTTAAAAAAAGGCAAAAAACAAGTACCCAGGGAACTACAGACTGGTTAACCTCACCTCAGTACCTGGAAAGTTACTGGAGCATATCCTAAGGAAATCCGTTTGCAAGGATCTGGAGGAGGAAAAGCTGGCCACAAGCAGCCAACATGGATTACCTAAAAATAAAGTATACCAATCAAATATAATCTCCATCTTTGACAGAATAACTACATGGGTGGATAAAGGGAAGGCTGTGGATATAGCGTATCTGGACTTCACCCAGGCTTTTGACAAGATACCACATGAGCATCTTGTAAATTAATTGGAGGAATGTCAGTTGGACAAAACTACATCTTACATGCAAACGAAGGATAATTATAAATGGACCCAAGTCAGAATGGCAGGAGCTTTCAAGTGGAGTGCAATAGGGATCTGTGCTGGGCCTGGTACTCTTTGACATATTTATTAATTATCTGGATGCTAGAATTGAGATCTTGAGCAAATGTGTAGATGACACAAACTGGGAAACACACTGGAGGACAGAAGCAGAATTTAGAAGCATCCTGACAGATTGCAAAGCTGGGCTGGAGCATCATTACTGACAAAATTAAGGTAGTAGGCTTCAAGAAGACTAATCAAATAGGTGATAATTGACTGGATGGCAGCACTAGGGAGATGGATCTGGGAGTCTTGGCAGATCATGGCTCAATATGAGTCTGCACTGTGATGTAGATACACATAGGGAAAATGCAGTTTTGGGATAAATCAGTAAAAGTTTTAGGTGCAAGACATAGGAGATAATATTGCCTTTCTTTTTGGCACTGGGTAAGATTCACTTAGAATATTGTATACAGTTTTGCATTCCACATTTGAAAAAGGTAGTGCAGAAGTTAAAGAGGGTCCAGAGATGGGTGACAAAAATGATAAAGGGCTTGTGAAGCAAGTCATACATAGAGAGGTTGAAGGAGCTAGGCATGTTCACGTTGTGAAAAAGCTGCTTAAGAGGAGACGTGATAGCAGTCTTCAAATATCCAAAGAGCTGCCATAAAGAAGAAGCTGCAACAAAACAGGTTTAGACTGGATAACAGGAAAAGATTCTTCACTATTAGAACAAGAAGGCAGTGGAACTGACTATCTAGGAAAGTTGTGAAATTTTCATCACTGGAGGTGTAAAGAAGTAGTTGGATACACATTGGTCGGGGATGTTCTTGGAGTGGTTATGTCTATGTTCTGGTAAGGTTATTTCCCATGCTTCTTGGCTCTGTTGGCTGCCACACCGCCACATGAGAACAAGAAGGTGTTTTTTTTTTCCCTTGTGTTACTACATGCATTAGGGGGGTTTTTTATTTGCTTGTTTTTTGGCTTTTTTATTTATTTATTTATTTATTGCCTTCCTCAGAAGCATTGGGTGTTGACTGCAGTGAAGGCTCGGGATTTTAACTGGGGTGTGCCAGTGCTTCTGCTATGACTGGAACCTGGAGATTTTTGGCCATAGGATTTTGCCCCTATATTTAGGATCAGACTAGTCACCATGTCTGCAAGGGTAAGGAAGTAATTTTATGCCATGGCCAGATTCACATGGTCTGTGGGTGTTTTGCCTTCCTATGTAGCAGGGGGCATGACCCACTTCATTGGTACCTGAGAGCATTTTAGCAACCTTTCCAGGAGCAGGATGGCTACTGTGATCCCTTTGCTTTTCCTGTGGCAGGTTTGGGTGTTATATTATGTGTTTGTGTCAGGGTTGACTGTGTAGTTTTAGTAATAGGTTAGACAATGGATTTGTATAGGATGGCTTGGATAGGGATGATCCTACCTCAGGCAGGAGGTTGGATTGGTTAACTGCTGGAGGTCCCTTCTAACACCCCGTTTCTATAATTTCTGTGATTTCTAAGAGCTTGATAAATAGACAAGCTGTAAGTCATAGCAGGTTCTATGAAACTGCTAATTCCACAAACTTGTGGAGAAAAGTGTTGTATAACAGGTTGACTCCCCTCATCTCACAACCCTACCCCATCTCAATCATTGCTAGCTGATGGAACTGAAATCCCATTCCAACAGTGATTGCTTGAAACCAAACTCGAGCAAAATCCTTTCACTGGGTTAAGTAAATATTAGCAAACAGTATATTTTTGAACTCTAGATAAACAATTGCTACAACGAAACTTTATTTCATAAGTATGTTGAAGTGTTCTAGTCAGTGAACTTTCTCATATCAGTCTAGGTGAAAGTAGAATCTAGTACCTTGTGCTATATACTGTGACTATATTTAAGCATGTACTCAGCAAGCTAAGAAAAGGAGATGTTAAGACAGCACAGAAAAGATCAATCTTAAAATGATATTAATACAACTCATTTACTACATCTGGTATGCCGATATTAAAAGCAATATTGGAACATGTAAATAAGTGCCTGAGCCTGCAGTAAGTGGGACTATTTGCCTAAGTAATGTAAGAAACAGCATAAGGACTACAGACTTAACATATTTAACTGCAACATAATACTGTATTAAAGGAAGCTAAGGAATCAGCTTAGCTGGGGTAATTTAGATACATGTATCTTCTCGAACCCTGTCAACAATTCATTCCAGAACAATATCATGGACTGACTGTCCAAAGACAGAATACATAATGGTCAGTTAAACCCTATAATGATGCCAGTCCACTCAGCCCTACTTCTTTTTACCTAGCCAGTCTATGTTAGAAATAATCCTACTGCTCAGTTGCTAGTTAAATCCCTTGTTTCATTATCATTTGAACAATTAATTGGTCCTAATTAAATCAAAGCCAAGGATCTCCAAACTTCATAGGCAGATTTATTATGAAGGAACACACATTTTCCCCCTCAAAAGAGTCTCTTCCACTTAGTCAGAAATCATATTTTGACTAGGACTAATTGTTGGAAAATAAAGCAGCCCTACTGCACACACTTCCTAGTGAAATTAGAAATACACTTTGGTTTACGTGACTAACACAACACTGAACTATAATTTGTATAACTGAAGTTAACAGGATTCCTTTCTGAATCCATCAGGTGCAAATCAATCTTCACCAGCTACAACATGTTTACATTTTGCTTATCCACTGCAGTTCCTAGAGTTCATTCTTTGAGTAACATTGTATTCATTACTAAACCCAATATATGGATCACAGAACTGATTCACAGAGTCCAGTCTTCTGCTTTTCAATAGAACCAGGTGAAGTAAATCACCCCCTGCCCCTTTGGAAGGCTGTCCCAAAACATCAACAGTTAGAAACCTTCAAAGTTCATGCTGAACTTAGAAGTTTATGGGCCAACATTTTCCTTTACCTTCTTAAATAGTTCTATTGCCTCCCTGATGTTACCCCACTTTGTATTTGTAGCCGGTAAGTCTCCTCTCCGCTTTCCTTTTGATAAGCTAAATAAACCAAAGTATTTTTTACTCTCTTCTTATAAGTTTGCTATCCCCATAATAATCTTACAGCACTTGTTGCAATTGAGCTCATTTTCCCTAATGGCTAGAACAACACGTTAATGGTGCTGTCTCATCCTAGCCGGGAATGTCTCAAATATATATTGTAAAATTACACTTGTCTTTTTCAGACCCGTTTCATGTGGATGGCATGTAGATTGGTCCAGGGAACTTCTAAATAGCAAGCAGCCCATTCTGTTTTTATTTATAGGTCACAGGTACCACTCTACCCTGCTGGCATACATATCCTCCATCTTGTGGAAGCTAGAACCACTTTACTTAAAAGAACCAGCAGCCTTCTGATAGGGCTCCATTGATTTTTGTATACTTTTTTTAATAATCAGAATTGCCACTGTGGGCTAAGTCAAATGCCTTACCGAGGCTAAACGTAAGAGCTAGTCATACATTTTACAGCCACATACTGTCCAGTGCATTGAGGAAAGTGAGGTGTTCCACAGAGTATGCAAATTTTAATGATTTTTTTTCCACCAAAAATCTAACTACACCATTTGATAAAGTTGAAGTATTTCAGAGTGGACCCTTTCCATTTTATATTTAAAAGGACTTTTTGCTTTGCCATCTATATTATACTTTTATACATTATATTAAATAAAATAATAAAATAATGCATTTAAAAATGAAAAAATAAAAATGCAAGATTCCATCTTCTTTGGAACAATTTTAAATATCAGATTTAAAAAAAAAAATCCATGCATCTTCTAAAGCTAGTTCAACTAAAAATATACTGGCCATATAGTAAGTAAATTTATCACTAACTTGAAATTACAATAAAAAACGATATTGTTTGTTGAATGTAATTTTCCTTCCATACAAAACAATTATATCAGTATAATTATATTATCATCCTATAATTCTTTACTGATTATGTTCTGTATCAGCATTTTCAGGATCAATATCAATTTAAAAACCCCATGATACACCCTTTTAAAATATTGCCACAGCCTTCACTTTTCACTGGTGTTTCCATCCCTTTATTTCCATTATGTTTTCAAGTGAACTTGAAGATAAAGCTTCTGATTGATTTACCAGTTGAGCAATCACTTCATTAAATGCTAGTTCTGTGACAAATAAATCATACCTCATTTATTGAGGAAGGTTACTGTGATACCCAAAGGCTTTCCTATGTCTATCCCAACCATGCAATTGGTCCAAAAAAGATCACCCATAAGAATTATTGCCTCTAGCATGTTTCCTGGACTATCACAGCAACATCACTACAACAGTACCGTTATTTGATATGTATTGTGAAAATTATGTATAGACTTAAATATCAAAGTTGTTTTAGTTGAAGGATATTAGAAGTCACACCCATCATGCTCCTTTCATTGTCCCAATTGCAACCATGAGTTAAACTATAACTCTTTAACTCATCTTCAAATGCCAGTCCCCATATACCTTGCCAAGAATATTCTCATTAATGAAAACACTGAGATTGCTGAAATCCAGTTATATTATGGGGCCATAATATTTATCATGCATTAATATTTAGACAACTGTTCAGTAGCTGTAAAGATGTTTATAAATCCTGAAAAATTAATAGGTATGAATACATAAGTAATAACCATTATCCAAAAAAGTTATGCTAAAATCTTACCTTTTACTTGTCTGTCATTCATTTGTTTAAAATTTTCAGATTCCAACTTGAGAGTAGATGCAATATTAGATGTAGGAAACCAATCATACACCACTAACAACAATTATTTTGTTGGGACAAGCTACTTGGTGAGCACCTACAAATAATCAGTTCATTCTCAAACATTTAGATTAACGTACAAATGATTTTCATTGAGAAAAAAAGGCTACATTTGTAACATAATCCACAACAAAGAAATTGACCAGGTCTAATATTTACCTTTATTTAATAATGTACTCCTTCTTCTTTTACTCTATTTAATCAGTGGTATTACTTTCAAGCACAAAAGCCCTATGGAAATTAGCAAACTACTAATGGAGCCTGGACATAGCAGTATATTATTTTATTCTTCGCGGCGGTTCATCTGCCCTAGTTGATCTGGTTGTAAGAACTGTTCTATTGTCTCTTGCCTGCCTCCTTTTTGCAGGAAGCCAGTCTGTACTAAAAATAAACTCTTAATATTTTGCTAATTTTACCTGAAACCTATTAGTGGGATCCTCTCCCACTGAATAACTGGCTTCTACAAAGAAACATTTTCACCCCAATTTCTTAATGTCAAACTTTTCGGATTTTTAACTTTACATAGATATTCAGGGGGTCCTGCCTAATCCCTTCTCTCTCTCATTTAATAGACGTTAATTTTGAAAGTTTATCTTTTTATCTCTGGTTTAGTTTCAGGATCTAATTTTAACAGTTCTGTTATTGCTCAGCTTTTAAAAAATCTAATATCATTACCCTATTACAAGATTTTCATCCATTATAAAATACTATTCAAATTATATTGATTCTTTCTATGTTTACCATGAGAGGGAATTAAATCTAATTCCCACTGATCTGAGTTATAATTGATTTATCCCGCTGATTTCATCCAGTAGCTTTCCTTCTGTTGTCTATTTTACAAAATTGGTTATGAAGATTTTTGGATCACACGCTATTTTACTAAGTTAGAAAATGTCTTTGTAACAGGAAATAGCAACCCTATTAGCTGCAATCTAATGGGAAACAGGACTTTTGTAGCCAGGACTTTTGTGGCCAGCAATAACAGCAGCCAGCCCTCAAAAGAAAACAAACCCTAGGAAGGTGTAGGGCAATAACAAGCCAAAACTTGTTAGACAAATAGAGGCAGCTGAGCTAAGCTGATTATCAAGTAGAATGGAAGCCCCTGTGTGGGCTGGAGAGCCAGATAACAGGAACGGGTGGAGCTGTGGGGCACATAAAACCAGGGTCTGGGAGTTAGCAGGGTAGTCTGATTCTGCAGGTAGCAGATGCATCAAAGGTCAAGTCTGTGCAAAAGTCTGCTCAGGATTCCTGACCATACTGTAACTTCTGTAAAGCTTCCCTTTTTTAATGGGCACATGTATACATACAGGTGATCTGAGATCAGTTTACTTGCAAGTAAATACTCCTGGGCAGGCAGCTATGCAGGGACATGGGAGCAGATTTGCTACTCTTAGCAGCAAACTTCTCTCACTTCCTGTGGCCCTGCAATAGGCTTCTGTCACCACCAAGGATCAAGGTTTTCTCCAGGTGCTGGACCAGGGGCTGGCAGGGAGAACTAGGCCAGGAGACAGCTGTCTGCTGGCTAGAGCTGAGTCATTGCTCTCTGCCACCAGAGGGCTGTCTGCTGGGGGGGAGGGGAGGAGGACAACGTCCCCTGCCCCAGCAATAGGGAGCTCCCAGCCCTGGTTTCCTAATTGGGGTAGAGGACTTGGAAAGAGCTGCAGGGGAGGGGTAGGTCCTAGCCCCCTGCCCTGATCTGCTGGTGGGGCAACTAGCAGCAAGCCCCCAGCTGAGCAGAGGGTCCCCAGCCTGTTCCTCAGCCTGCTGCACAATCACGGAGCTGGGTGGGAAACAGAATGTGCAGTGCCCTGTCACCAGGGAACTCCCAGTGCCAGCTCTGTGACCACAGGGCTGGTGCTGGGAAATCCTTATCTCTCAGCACTGGCCCCATAGTCACAGAGCTGTCACTGGGAGATAAGGATCTCCCAGCCCCCCACTCCCTGATCATGATCTTGGAGTGCAAGGGGCTTGAAGCTCCCTGCTGCTAGGATCAGGGGACATAGTCCTCACTTGGCTCTGGTGGTAGAACATGCTCCAGTAGCAAGCAGCTCCCGGGGCAGGGAGCAATCTGCTGCCTCTTGGTGGCCGACAGGGAGTAATCTCTCACCCCCAGGTATCTACTTGAGTACTAGTATGCAGTAACTACTGGTGAGTAAATTTGCTGCTTGCATTTGCAGGTAGCAAATTTACTTAAAATTAGCAAGGTTTACTGCACAGTAAGCATGTGCACATGTAGACACACATGTTTACTGAACAGTAAACTACGCTACTTTGCAGTAATGCATCTGAGATAGACGTGCCCACTGAGACTTTCTTGAGGATCAGATTAATTTTAATGTTCACAGCATAAATCTATGTTCACACTGCACATGCCAGCGTCTGATCCTCTTTTGTGATACGGTAGAAAAGATTTAATATTAACCTTTTGAAGAAGGCCTTGTGGAGTCTCTGCTAAGTGGAATCTAGGAGAGTTTTCCATATTTTGAACAAGTCCAAATATATGGGAGCTTTGGAGCTTGTTTTTGTCTTCTGGCAGCAGTTTTGGTAGTAATTGTAATAGTAATACATTTCTAGTATTACAGTTCATTTGTTTTTTGGTTGCTGAAGTTTTAGTTCAGCACCTCATTTCTTAAATTTCTTCAGGCTGGGCCATTTAGGTGTAAGTTATATTAGTATCATAGATAATAGCATCTTAAGTTGTCTTCCCTCGAGCACTAAACCTAAGCTTAAACAGTAAAGAGATTAACCCTAAATTGCATCACCAACTTTCATTTACGTATTTTGATGGGTTTTTTTTACAAATAATGAACTCACATTAATGTCTAAACACTATTTTATTCTGTTTCTAGGCTAAGAAACAAATGTTTATGCAAAGTAGGAGAGCTCCAACTGGAGTGAATAAACAAGAGAAAGGCTCACTCATTGTTAGAGCATTTGTTGGTTAAGGGGACTTGAGAAACAACAAAAGTTATCTGCCAATCTGGAAGATCCCATTTAAATTTTTTACTCCAGATCATGTAGGGCAGTAATAGGACCTAGATAGCCCACGTACAAAGTGAATGATCTAGCCACTAAGCAACTGGCTGTTATGCTCAGTCTCTGTCTGCCCCATTGGTCATAAAAAATACGAAAAGGTCACCATTACATCTTGAACCTCAGGGTTCTCATAAAGCAAAACTATTTTCTGAGAAGCCCTAGTTATTATCAACTTTTCTCCAATAAAGAAACTGAAACACAAAACTGATCAATTAAGATACTTTGCCAAAGTCATTGAGTAAGTTGGTAACAGTGCTGGGAACAGATTCCAGATATATTGACTCATAGTCTGGTGCATTAAGAAGGCATGGTACATAGGTATTTCTTGTAAATTTGTCTGACTTCAATTAATTCTTAGATGGCCACCCTGCTTTACCTTAATAAAATCCCGACTGAATTGCAAATAATTGATATCAGACACTGGACAACAAAGATGATCTTCCTGATCTTGTAATTTAATAAGTTAGATCTAGCTGCTGATTTTGTGTACACACATTCAAATAAATTGGGAGAATTCTCCCATTTTTGTTCTCCTGGTAGAAAAGCTTATGCAGATATGTATGTACAGACACTTGAATATTGAAGCCATGAAGAGGGGCCACTGTGCAGCTGGGGTTAGGGTGGTAGGAGGGGAAGGAGTGGGGCCTGAGGTCCTGTGCACACAACTGAGCTTGTTCTGCAGGTTCCCTTGGTCTGCCTGGTGACAGATAGTAGCAGTGCATAAGGCAGCCCTTATTCGGCTGACCTAATCTGCCCACAGTCAACATACATTTCCCTGCAGCAAAATGTGGATTGTGAAAGAGGCATGGTCTACTCACTGCTGGAGCAGCAGACTCCAAAATGTGACACACTTTTTCCTGTGCTGGGGATGGCAGGGGGGAAGGAAATTGATGCTGGAGGACTTTGTTCCTTTCTGAGGGAAGTCACCCAGCATGTACAGACATACACCCTGACAGGATTTAACCCTGGTTGTTCCCAGATTTCTTATCTCTTGGAGCAAATTTTTTATTTTGAGAGAAAAATCTAGAACCTCTGTATACCCACGATTTTTTTCTCAGGGAGCTGTGACTTTCCCAGGAGAACCTGAATGTCTGTACGAGACTCTTAAGAACTTGGGGATTATTATGAATTCCATTTTTTTTATCTGAGCCTACAAATACTTTCTTAAACTTTGCTGTCTCCATTTGAAAAAATACACCAAGGATAACTCATTCACATTCTGTGTTGACATAGAGACTCTCTTTCATTATTTTATTACATGTTGATTTGATTAGTGGAATTCTTTCTGCTCTCCTTCCTCCTTTTGCTACACAGATAGTCCCCAGTGTTTCTATTATACAGCAGTAAGGCTTTGTGCAGAAGTTGAATTTTCTAATGATATTACTCTTGTTCTGGGGTCACGTTGGATCCTTTCATGTTAGCACATTAATCTTAACATGTGGTCTTTCGAGTACTATATAAAAATCCTGTCTGGCATTAACTTGTTTATTCTGTTTAAGTCTTCACATTTTTCTGGTTGGATCCCTCTTCTAGCAACCAAAGCTTGCTCTGCCTATGACTGGTCCTTTTTCACACTATGGTCTTGCTATAATGTAGCACTTTCAATGAAGGGCCTTCTCTAAGAGAGTTTAAGGGAAAGGGCAAAGGTTTCTATTTCAATTTAGCTTATGGTTAAGCCATATTGATTTTCATTTTGATTTTGTTGTAAGGCACCTTGAATTTCTCTTATGATATTGTGACCCTGAAATTGTTTTGTATTTTCATGGAAAAAAAATCTTCAAAATATTTGTCATTAACTTTATAATGATGGTAACAAAGTGACTATAAGAAATTCAGCTTTTCATTACAGTGCTTTACATTTTATAATATTAATGATACATGCATTCTGAATTTCATATAAACAGAAAGACAATATTGTAGTTCATGTTGCTGTGTGCTAAAAAGAAAGGATCTAGTCAGCTCAGGATAAACATGGCTCCATATCTTTGCTCTATATCAGTGGTTCTTAACCTTTTTAAATTTAAGGCAACCCTTGAAAAATGTCAGCTCCTAGCTTTCACTCTGTTTCTGACTATGGAAAAAAATTATCGCACAATTATTTTGTTGTAAAGATTTTATGAAGACTACACCACCTATCAAAATGTTCTTGATACTATATATCATCTTTTTAATATCTGGGATTATTTTGAGAATTATGTGTAGGTGCTTGCACACCTTACAGTTCGAATAGTGTGTGACATGCTGTGGCCACCCTAAAATAACCTTCCATTTTATGGTTGAGAATGATATTTATTCTGGTTGAGAATCACTGCTCTATATCAACCACCATTCCCATGCAAGTTATCCTTGCTTTCTATATCAATGTCACAGGGCACTGGGGTGCCTGCTCCTTTAGGGGCAGAAACTGCCTGGAGAGAGAGCCCTAGCAGTCAGGCAGAAACTCTACAGATGCCAATTGCCATGGCAGCAGGAATGAGGGAATTAGCCCACACCTGCAGGCAGTCAGCTGACCAGAAGAAGTAGGGCCTTGGGCACATATAAACCCCAGGGCTGGGACTAGAGGGCAGTTCTCTGTTAGCAGCCAAGGGGGAAGGAGCTCTCTTAGATGAAGCTAAGTGGAAATGCTTGACTACCTGGATTAAGAGGCTCCAAGACCTCACTAGGGACCCTGGCCTGCAAGGCACTTAGTACTAGGGAGAAGGTTTAATCCTTTTTAAAGGGACAAGGCACACCCTGAATGGCTTGCATTATTTTATAGCCCAGGGGCTCATATTTTGATTTCTGTTTGTAACACTGGTGGATCGGGCTGAGGCTACTGGGGGCCAACTACAGTGAGGAGACCCCAGTGCCAGAGTGGGCACAGTATCTGGGGTGTAAACAGACCTCAGCACCAGAGTGGGTGCAGTATTCAGGGGGTGAACAGACCCCAGTGTCAGTGTGGGCACCGTGACAGGAGGTGAGAGGACCCCAGCACCAGGGGGCGCAGAGAGAGAGGGTTGCAGAGAGCCCAGCGATGACCAGAGGCCAAGTTAAACTAAGGCCTTGGAGGGACAATGTGTGAATGCCATCTGTGAGGCTTGGGGCGTGGTAAAGGGGCAGTTTGGAGCCACACATCTATCCCAAAAGGCTGAGGGTGTCCCAAGAGGCATCCATTTTGGAGTGGGACCCACAGGGTTCAGTGGGGTCCATCAGGACCAGGTCCAAGATACAAACTTGAGGGCAGCCTCCCTATCTATTACAGTTACAGCAAGACATGGCAGGTGAGAGAGGGTGCATATTGGGCAGGATTGGCATGGTCGAGGAGCCCTAAGGGTATCACAGCCATCCCTGGGGACCCCATCCTGTGACAATCAACAATAGTTAAACAAGAATACTTAAATGTACTTTATTTTCTACAGCAAATAGGAACAGTTTTTTTTTTATATACTATCTAGTATAGTCCTTTATATGGGCTATTATTTTTTCTAATATGTTGATATTTCAAAAGAGACCAAGCCTGACTCTTACATACTGCCATAGTCATTAATAAATGGATAAATCTGACATCTAGCAGCACTATTTACCTCCACTGAGAAGCATGTCTGAGCCCAGGGTGGGGATGACATTTTCAAAATAGAGATATTGTTTGTAAGGATCCCAACTACTTACACAGACATCCATAATTATACATTCCCACTTACTCTTGATATAATTGCGGTAACGGGTAACTTGCTCAAGAATCTAAATACTTAGCTGCCTAATTTTAGGCAAGGGCCATACAAATTTCAGTGATGGAGACCCAGGCAAATAGAGGCCTGAGGAAATGTCTGCAGTTGCCTCCCTGCAAGATTTAAAAGCTAGTAAATTCTTAAAAATGCACTAGTTTGACTATGCCAGCAATTTTTGTCTTGATTAGTTAAATGCAAATGAATTAGAAACTTCTAATTTCTGTTTATGTTTTATTGTAGCTTGTTACGCATCATCTTTCTGAACTTGAGTGGCTGGCATTCACTCTAACTTTCCCTGTTTCATGCTCCTACTAGAAGCTGTTTGGAGGAGCTTGTTTGCTTGTGTTCAGTCTTGAGTTTGCCTCTATCATTGCAAATATATCACAACTGAAACTAAATAGGACAAATGTGGTATGTTGCATTAAGTACAGTCATATTTAGTGATCTGTAAATGAAATGTATAAATATGTGTGCTATTAAAACAAACTAATCAAGCAATCTAAAGAATATGAAATATTATCTATATTGTATTATATGCTTCTTTCCCCTCCAGCTTCTTTCAACTCAAAATATGATGACTATACAGGGTATTCTTCCTGGAATTGTAGCACAATACCGAGCAATTAATATCTGGATTGTTAAAAGAGAAAATATTCTCCTGAGATATGTGGACATTTTGAAAGTAATCATTCTTCACAAGTACACTACTGGGCCACAGTTGTTTACTTTTTATAAAATTAGGTTGGAAATTACTTACAGCAAATTATCAACTACAACACATGGTTCTTAAAAAATGCATTATTCATTTTCTCAGATTTTTTTTGTACTCCACTTATATAAAGAATTAAGGAAGTCATGTTTTATTCAATTTATCTACCAGCAATGTTACAACAAACAATGCTGTAAAAAACACTATTAACTTTGATAGTCTCTTGGCAGTAATCATTAAATAATTAAAATTTTAATGAACTCACTGAAATTCAAGGCAACATATTCTCAAAGTATTAAAAAAATAAATTGTTGATAAATCATTGTCTTCATTTATTAGTCCTCTTTTATTTAAAAAGCAATTAAAACTTTCCCCAATAACATTACAGACTTAACAACTTTCCAGCTTTCACCTCTTCAAATGATAGGTCTAAGTCCAATGGTCTTTATGCAGGCTATAAATTCACATTCAATTTATTGCAGCCTGAACAACTTTCCTTGAGGTTTTGCCTGAGGAGTGTTTGCATCATTTGGCCTAAGCATGATGGATTTTGTCAGCCTCATCAGACATCAAATAAATAGTTCTATTGTTAAAATTAACATGGATTTCCTTTTTTTAGTGGATTCCAGGCAAAGAGTCATATTTAGTAAATAATTATAAATTGGGCATTGCAACCCCTGAATTTTAGGGAGACAGACTAAACAAACTGGAGCTAGCTAACTGGAAATGTTCAGCGTATGGGGGTTTGAACTCCTGCCCCTCTTGAGGACCTGAAACTGGGTACATTAAACCACTTCAGATACAAAAACCAGAATCTCCTCCCACAAGGAGGAGTATACTAGTGTTCTTTTAAAGAATTGAGCAGGGTTTTTGGTTTTTAAAATACAGTAGCCAGAGAAGGAGGCAATGCCTGCATTTATGTGACGTAGTGGTTATACCACTTGTCCGGCATATGGATAATGAGTTCAATTACTTCCTCAGCCTTATGGGATGCATCTTTCAGGAGAATGCTATAACTACCAGGCTACATGCTTACCTGCTTTGAGGATACTCTTCACCTCCCTACTTAGAGCCAGGCCATTTTGCACAGAGGAGTGCAAGATTCATATGGTTGAAAAGGGAGCATGATTCTGTAGTCTGGCAATTACGGACGTCAGCTAGAAGTGGAGAGATACTCCTGTTTATGGAAAATACATAAACATGCCTAGGAACAGGGACCAAGAATCCCTCCTCCCAGTTGAGTGTTCTAGTCAATAAGCTATAGAAGCATGCTTCTTGCTTGGTCTCCTATTGGTCTCTTAATTTTTTCATTCTTTTCCTCACAATAGTCCACTTTCAATGGCAGTAGTAAAGAATGCTTTCACCTAACTTGGTGAGCTTTTGGTTCTGGCCATGTTGGTCTAAGGACATAGGCAGGCAGGGTTCTTTGAGTAGATGTGATATCTTTTCTTAGACCACCTGAGTAATTGGAAAAAAGTTCTTGGCAAGCTTTCAGGAACAGTCACATTTCTTCAAGCATAGGGAGTCTATGCTGTTGTGAGACTCCAAGAAAAACAGCAGAGACTCCCTATGCCTGAAGAAGGGTGACTGTGCCCGAATGCTTGCCAAGAACTTTTTTCCAACTACTCAGGTGGTCTAAGAAAAGATATCACATCTACTCAACCTTGTCCATCTAACCTAGTACTCAAAGTGGGTGGTAATGTTCCAATGGGAGATCAATTTGAAATCTCTCATACTTAGGAGAGCATAGAGAGAAGGTCTCCTTCTTCTTGATCAAATTCTCTAACCACCATAAAGGCAAACATCTGAGTCAATACCATCTCCTACTGCACCCCATTTTAAAAAAATAAGTAAGCTATGATTATATATTGTGGTAGTGTCAGGCTAGGCTTTTAGGGGATTCAGAAGTTGTTCCACCTAGGTTCCAGATCCCTATGGGGCTTAGAAAGGAAGTAAGTGTTCAGTTTTCCAAGTACAACACAGAACTGTAGGCATCTAGGGAGTTTTCAGGTTCTAAAAGGAGGCCCTATATCAAGGTTAGGCATCTCTAGGTTTAAGTGCCCATTGAACAGAGGTTTTTGGATCACAATTTTGGACCTTGATGACTAAAGTCTACTTAAGTCCTATTTCAGCACTTAAGTAATTTTATAGATGTGCATATTGCCAGCCTCTCTCCCCTTAAATAGAAAGTCCAATTACTGTCTGCTTCCTTTCCCAGCTGTGGTCTCAGAAAGAGACAGAATCTGCAAAAGCTTGTCTCCTAATCTTATTCGATAATCTGCACTCAATATTCCACAGTAAAGTGAAAAGAGAAATGCAGTCTTTGTCAATATGTCCTAATTCTTTCTTTCTGTTAAAGGTGCTGTTCAGTTTAATGCTGTGCTGACAATATTAAATATCTGATTCTATTTATACTGGAGGTAACAGATTTAGTTTGGATTGTTCAGAGTGTGTATTAACTCTGTCTGCTCTAAAACCTCAGTACTAGAAACAGAAGCCCCACAGAAAAAGGTCTGCTTTGTTGCAATGCCACCATCCTTCCAGGCTTTCACACAGAGGTAACTGCTTTTAATTTCTATTGGCACTCCCACAGACACTATACTGACTGCAGTAACTGGGAACTCTGGCTATGCCCTCTTCTCAGCTCTCATGGCATCACTGCAATTTTGATTATTTCCTACACCAGTGGTTCTTAAACTTCTTAGAATCAGGGTGCCCCTCCACAACTGTTTTGAATCTGGAGGGACACCCCCCACCCCAGCTCAGAGGAGCTCTTGCGCTGCTTTAGATGACCTAAGTGGTTCTCAACTAGGGTCCTTCCATCACTGCTGCCTAAAGCAGGCAGTAGAGCCTGCTGTTGCCACAGCCCTTGTTAACATGACTGCATGGCATCTCTTGGACAAAAGGCAAGCAGGGCAGGTGGAACTGTCTGATGTGTTTCTCTCTCCAGGAAGAGTAGAAAGGAGAGGCGGAGAGTAATTGGGAAGAGCTGTGTCACGAGCAGGCTCTCCTGACTGCTTTAGGCTTATTAGATAACCCTAGTGTAGGAAGAGTGTACATTTGTACTGCAGCACTTCCCAGACTGTCTCTGCCCAAGGCATATGGGGCACTTTTATCTGGCCACAGTGGTCATGGTAATGCCCATTTTGTTACACCCATGAAAAGGTTGTGTGTTACCCCAGTTGAAACCACTATTCTACTTCATACCTATATTGTACCTATATTCTAAACGGTGCTATCTCAGGATATATTCCTGGAATATGTCCCAGTAAAATCTGGCAATATACACATGGGGTAAAATTTTGCTTCCCTTGAATTCAGTGGCAAAACTCCCATTTATGTTAGTGAGGTCAACTGCACCATCTGCACCCTAGCATATAAACATTTTTCCCCTTGAGTCTAATTTAGGATAAAACCACTAGTAATTCACAAGTCAAATATCTGGTTGTTATACATGAAAATTGTCTCCCTTGTGCATTTAAACTTTTAATTTTTATTTTATTTCAAGGAGCTTTTGTGTTCAATTGCTGTTACTTACCTGAAAATATCCTTACTTCAGTTTCTGTGATTTTCTTTTAAGCACAGTAATTAGACACAGAATAACTGTCCTGCATTACTCTACATACCTATACACAAATGCCATCCTAGACTTCTTAAATCTGCATGTAGGTTTCAATATTGCAACCAGTCATCATATTAAAATGAAGTCTTTTTACCTATCCATCAAGCAGTACAGT
This sequence comes from Crocodylus siamensis, assembly GCF_052110815.1. Classification (NCBI taxonomy): domain Eukaryota; kingdom Metazoa; phylum Chordata; order Crocodylia; family Crocodylidae; genus Crocodylus; species Crocodylus siamensis. Next base: position 84,819,946 of record NC_143396.1, on the reverse strand, counting down.
GAGTCTATCTTTGTAAGTGTTTTTACAGAATGTAGGACAGAGAAGGCCTAACCGTCAGAAGCTTGCACACTAATTAATTGCAGAATGCCATAAGCAGATGCACAGACAACTGAAAGGGATTAACAGGGAAGCTGTAGTTACATATGCACTTACCTAGATAGTTTAGAATAAGTTCATTTTTAACAAATTATGGAAAATAACAAATACCTGATTTAGATATCAGAAGTCTCTATTGTTGGTTTAGAAATGATATTTAAAGGTTTGTTTTTTGGGAATTGGCTTATAGGTATAGATATATGCGTTACAATGGTTCAGGATGGGCAGCAGGGATTAACTGACTTCTAAAGAGCTTGCCTGGAGGCAAACAGGTTGTCTAACACCAGTTGTCTAAGACAACAAGGAGAACAAGAATGCACAGTTTGGAAAAACAGCCTGGGTACCAAAGGAGTTTATACCATACTGCTCATAACACAAAATAAAGTGACACCAGCTGCAAGGCCTCAGAGTGGGGGAGGGAGCGGGATGGGAGGGGATAGCGGGGGTTGAGTCCCAGTGTTGGGGAACAGACCAAATTAGGAAAAGACCCAGAAAGAGGAAATTAGTAGGTGTGCATGTGATAAGTTACATAGACTATGACAACAACACAGAGAGGCAAACCAGAGATAGCCATGGATCAAGAGTCATCAGGAGTCATCAAGGGGGAAGGAAGATACAAAAGCAGAGATTTGAGAGTAATGAAGGTTCCTCCCTGTTTTGTCCCTCCTTGTGTCCCATCCCTCCCTTCCTCCTACTTCTTGAGAAGGGTCCCCATCCCCGTTCCCCAGGAAGGGTACCCAAGTCCACCTTGACAGAAACATAATCAGCCCATCTCATACACCCCATTGGGGGGGGGGGGTGGAATGGGCCTTGGCATCCCACCTGTGGACTGATGATGTCTGACACCTAAGAGAGAGAGCCTCAGAGTGAAGACTGCATCCTGACCAGATGTATTTTGACTCTGATGACAGCCCTAGGATTTGTTAGATATATAGAATTGCTTGATTGTTTGTATTGTTTTTTTCTGTTATCACTGTGTATCAATAAATTTGCCTATTATTGAATGGAAAAGTTGTGGTCAGTCTGAGGGTGGGTCCCCCTTCTGCCCCCCAGAACAAGACCTCTGGGTCCTAAATCTAGAGCCAACATCTATGAATCATCTAACTAACCACTTTCACATCCAGTTTCTCAGAAGCATCATAGGAGAAGCAATTTTTGAGAAGGAACGTTGAGGATGGTTCAAGGAGGACAATGCATTACCAAACAAAGCTCTTCCAAGCATATATTAGAAGTATCTAAAATGAAAATCATGCAGTTTTCTCTCTCACTCTTTTGCTACTCTATTGTAATCAAATTAACATCCTTGCATGACTGACTAGCATTCTAGAATCCTTAAAGTTTCCCTGCAGGTAAGATTGTTTTAAGATCACTGTTATGCCGCACAGTTACCTTTGTGTATCTCTGGATAGTGATTTCGTCTTCATAGTTCTATTTAATAACAGAAACAGAATACCAGTTCTTTGAAAAGGGCTAGTTTGGAGATCAGAAGTCACTTTATTTGCTTTTCTTATAAAGTAGTCTTTGAGATAGCATTGCTTGCATTTTTTTTCTCATACCTTTCCCCAGTTCTGCCAGTTCATTCACAGAGGATTCTTCACTTAGATGCTACTTCTGGTTGCACTGCTGAAATGTGGACAGTCCTGTAGTGCCTTGCCTACTGTTGATTATCTAGCTGATATTTACCAAGGTATTAGAATCAACAGCCAAATAAATAGCGTCCTGCTTTATAGCAGGAACGTTAATTGCACCTTCAGTGGTCATTTGGAGTTTGTCCATTTTAAGTTTCTAATCAGTTTTGTAAACCTAATGTAAACTGAATAATGAGTTTCACTCAGGTCTCTTCCTCGAGTCGTAGCCATCTCTCCCCTACTACGTACTTCATATTCTCTCAGCTCCCCAAGTGATCGTCTGATTCCCATCCCATTTACTATAACTTTTTGATTCTCATTTTTTTGTTTTTCTTGTATTCCTTTAGATCCTCTAAATTTTATTACGGAAACACACACCATTCCTACCATACAAATTCTGTTTGATATTGGTAGGTTTCTATAAATTTAAGTTACAATTTACAGACTAGGAATGTCATTCAAACTAAAAAGAAAAAAAATTAAGACAAATGACTAAAAATCTACAGACTTTTATCTTAGAAAATGAAACAGCTTTGTAAAGCAGAAAGATATTTGTTGACTATTTTAACAATACAGGATAAAATAGTTTCTTCTCCTTTGTGTTTTCTGTGCATGAGTAAACACTCATGTCTGAAGGTAAGAGACAGGGTAATCTTGTTTACTTTGGCTTAATCTGACAAAAATGAATTAAAAGAAACTTCAATAATAGCCTTTTAAATTGAAATAAACACTTCCACATGTAGGTTAGGATTGCTGGGGTGTGAAGTACAGACATTCCATTTCTCCTGGGAGAGTTGCTGCCCTCTCAGGAAAAAATATGGGTATACAGATGTTCAAATTTTTTCTCTCTTAGAATAAAAATGGCTGTTCCAGGAGAAAAATAACTTGGGAACAACTATGATTAAATCACACCCAGAAAAGTATCTCTAAGGAGAACAAATTTCTATACTTGCTGGACAACCTCTCTCAGAAAAGATCATAGCCCTTCAAGCATTCTACCCATTTCAGTTTGCCCCCCTCCCCACAGGAAATACTGTGTAACTCACTGGACTCTGCTGCTCCAGTAGGGAGCAATACACACCCCATTCACAATCCTCACATTTTGCTACTGGGAAATATAGACAGACCATGGGCAACCCGAGCCAGGGAAGCCCTATGCATTGCTGTCACCAGGCAGACTTGAGAGCCTGCAGAGCATGCTAAGAAGTGTGTACAGGGTCCTTCCTCCCCACCTTCCCAGTTTCACAGTGTCAGCACTGCATGATCTCCACTTTTCAGGGCTTCAGCAGTCAATCAAATGTCTCTATATATGGCTCTGGAAAAGTTTCTGTACCAGGAGAACAAACTTGGGAAAATTTTAATAATCCCAGATTATTTGAATATGTATATTTAGCTTGGTTTAAAAGCAATGCAGGTAGGTGCAGAAAATAAACCTAAAATGCTCTATTAAACTCTCTTCCAGACCAAAGCACTCATAAATCTTCACAGATTTGTGGTACAAAGGAATGTTTGTCAGTTTTCATCAACAGATGGATTGGCTGTAGGCTGTAGCCATGTATGTAGATAACACAGATTTCATGCTTCATAAGCACTTTATATTAGTAGCTGCCAATGGCTAGTTGCCTCCAAATTCTTTGGTGTCCATTTAAATATAATTATTCCATTTTTATTTAGCATTAATGAAAAATGAAAGATAATTATTTCTATCTTCAATGATGCATACTTTTTCTTTTTCCTTTTTCTTTTTCCATAAGCCAATCCCTGTCTGATAACCTTCTAAATTGCATTTTTATAGTTGTAGTAGTATGTTTTGAGTACAGCAATAATTTTCTATATGCACAATAATAAACATAAAATATATTCCTAAAATAAAGCCAAATGTTGAATGAGTATTTAAAAAAAAAACCCAAAAACTTTGGCATGGCAACAAGATTTGGCACTATGTATGTTGACAGCCTGAGGGTTCAGACTAAAAAAAACACAACTCAAACTTTCACCCTTCCTTCCTTTGCCCTTCGTTCCTTTCGCCCTTCCTTCGCCCTACGGATGTAATTTACATTCATTTTGTAGACCAATATAAATTATACCAGCATCTGGGACAGGCAGCAAACCACTTATACTGGGGTACCTGTATATTGTAGATTGTTATTACCACGTCTCACTGCTTTGTAGAAAGCAAACAGACACTAGCCATGATTCTGGACCTATAGCTGGGCAACTTCCAGTCCAGCGTAAATTATGCTGGAATCTTTCTGCACCTTTTTTTTTAACCGTAAAGATCCATCTGAACTCATGGTTATAGATGACTGGATAATGATTTCCTGCTTAAAATATCTAAATCATCCCTCTCTGAAGTCAACAACAGTCTTTCTAATAACATTAATAATGGTTGGATTAGACATGTAAGGGATTTAATTCATGCATTCATGAATTTGCCCCATTGTATATGGTATTTTCTTCTATTATATTGGATTTATTACTATAATTTTATAGTATTGCTTCTTCAATGACTGAATTTCTATTTGGCTAGGATATCATTCTTTTCATGATTTCTGAGGTCCTTTGTCTTCATTCATTGAAATTTTGGGGTTTTTTTGGGCCAATAACAAACCTGAGGAAAGTAAGCTTTTATTCATGGGGTTGTGTTAGTGATCAAGTCACTTCTTAACAGAGAGCCACACTGCATGAGCTCTAACTTTGTAAGACCTTTGAAAATAATAGATAAAGTAAACTGAAACAGGAAAGGATGCTGACAATATCCCAGTCCAGAAGAAAGGGAGTTTCATGGGGGTATCAGGTTGTAGCTATGCTATGGGAATGCATCCAAAATAGCAAACGCTTTACAGCCTGTATCTATTTCTTTTAGATTTTACAAGAAGCTGTGGTCAACATGTAAATATTATTTCATAATAAAATTATATTATATTATATGCTCCATTTCTAATTTTCCATTTAAATCCAAAGAATTTCTGATACAAATTCATTGACTTCAGTGGATTTACATTGGAGATAAATTTTCCTCCACTCAGTACAATTTATGCAGATTTTTTTCTTTCTTTTCTTCTTTTTTTTTAGCTAGGATTAGAGGAGGATTCATGAAGATGCAGATAGTGATATGGAGCCTGCTTCATGATAAATGATATACTTTGGTTCAAAAAATAAATTGGAAATTGTGGAATTGAACTATTAAATATTGTAAGATAGTCATAACCATTTAGAGTATTTAAAAAAAGGATAATATAGGCACAAAATAATTAAGATTTAATTAGAACAGCCTGTCAATTACTTGCACTCACTGGAAAATACAATAGGCTAGAATAGTTGAAGCTGCCATTTATTAGAATGAGAAAGTCTTCACATTATCTTAAGAGGTTCTATTGTTGAGATCAAAAGCAAATGATCTAATTCGCTTGCCTGTAAAGAACTGTGATTTTTTTTAAAAAAAGAAACTCAGTTGCTGCTCTTCTAGAGAAATTAAATTATGTGTTAGAAAGAAAGTGAAAGCATCAGATTGCATCATATGGGCCTAAAAAAAATCAATCTTAAGAGTGCACATAAAATTCATGTGCCAAGAGGAAAAGGGAGCATAAAATTGCAGAAAAGTTGCTTGGGCTTCTTTATAGAAATATTAATCACATGGACCCAATCATTGTCTCCATAGAAATTAATGAGAGTCTTCTCAGCAGATTTCCCTGATCATTTTTATCCAGAAAGACATCCAGTTATTATTTGATCCTATATGCTGCTGAAAGAAGAAATTCCAGGAATCAATATGCCAGCTCTCAGATCTTTGTACAGAAGCTGATTAGTCACATAGGCCAAAGGAATGTGACCATGCTCAGAACATCACCTCTATACCTGCACTCAACAAACCCAGGTGAGTTATGTGTGGAATGTAGGTTTGAAAAGACATAAAAGGAGAGAGGGTGTAGGTCCTTAAGTTCAGTCCAGTGACTGCACATGATATGAATAACAGCCCATTTTAGGTCTTTCCAATATTTCTCCTGACAGAGAAACTGTTATCAGACACCCAATTATGAGAGGAATCTAGAAGTAATATAAGAAACAGGCAAGCACAACAGCTGACCACTGAAACAAGACTGCTTATGCCATAAAATATATTATTTCATAGATTTCATAGACATTAGGGCTAGAAGGGACCTCAAAGATCATCAAGTCCAGCCTGCTACCCCAGGGGCAGGAGGTCAGTTAGGGTCAAAGAAACCCAGCAAGATAAGCATCCAAGCGTTTCTTGAATGAGTCCAGAGTAGGTGCCTGCACCACTTCTGGAGGGAGTCTATTCCAGGTCTTGGCAGCTCGGACAGTAAAGATGTTTTTTCTTATGTTCTGTCTAAAGTGGTCTTGGAGTTTATGATGATTGGTCCTTGTTTTTCCAGCCTGGGGGTGGGCAATTATTTGGGCTAAAGGGCCACTTAGGGAGTTTTGGCAAGCTGTTGCAAGCTGGGTCAGCACGACCCTTCCCCCACCATGCTGGGTTAGCACCTTCTCCACCTTCATCTGCCCACACCAGCTCACCAAAACTCCTTAAGTGCACTTATCCAGACAGATGGGATAGTGCCATAGAAGGGTGGGTGGGGACTGGCATCCAGGAGTGGGACAGGTGGGTCTGCCTGGTACTGGGATCACAGGATTGTGATAGTGTGGGACTGGGGCCCAGGGTAGAGCTACAATCCACTCCCTACATGATGGATCATGACTAGTTCAACCCAGGAAGGGGACAGAGCACATGCCTGTGACCTGGCTCCCACTTCTCCCATCCCAGTACAGGCACATGCAGGCAGTCCCAATACAGCATGACTGAGGAGTGGTACAGTTTAGCAGTGCATGGCAGCCCCAGTGGAGTATGACTGGATTGGGACACTCCGTATTGCTGGGTCCCACCCCACCTTAGCCACGCTGTACTGGGACTGCCCACATGTGCCTGTGCTCGAACAGAAGCAGCAGAGACTGAGTCATGGGCTTGTGCTCCACCCCTCCTTCTGGGTCAGGCTGGTCACAATCCATCATATAGGGAGCAGATCATGGCTCTGCCTTGGCCCTGTGCTGTCACCACCCCATGATCCTGGCCTTGGCCCTGGCCCTGCCTGCCTGTCCAGCTCCTGCATGCTGCTCCCTGCCCATCCATCCTAGTCTCAAATGACACTCTCTACCAACCCACAGTCCCATCCCATCCGATCAGCTGAGCACATCCTACCTGTGGGGGTCCAAGGCTAGTCTCCATGGAGATCTCGCTCTCCTGCTCTGTCTAGCACCCCTAGAGTGCCTGGGCAGTGGGAACAGGGCTGGTGGTAGCAGTGACCCTGGCAGCAGCAACTGGAAGAAGCCATCACCAGTGGGGCTGTCGGGCAGCGGAGTCTGGCTGCTGCACTATCCCAACCCTGCTTCATGCCTGGGGTGGTAGGACTGGTCACATGCCCCATGGCCTGACCTACCCCCCATGCCTGAGCCAAGTGGGGCTGAGGGACCTGCTGCAGGCCCTTCCTTGGTGGACTGGTTCCAGTTCACTGGCTGTATTTTGCCCACCCCTGAACTAGCCTGGCTGATTATGAATTAACACTGACTGGAGTATTATTTGGCTTGAGGCTGAAGGTGGGCCCAGGAAACCTGACAAAGCAAAAGGGAGCTCTGCCACTTAATTCTCTTCTATTGGTTGTCCCTTTCCTTGGTGCAGAGACATGGATCCTATTGTAGCTCTAGTGCATTAGCTTTCACAGAGAGAGATCTGAAAAGCAAAGGTAAACAGAGGCAGTTTTGGGGATGTTGCAAGTATAGCCTTTCTCCCACATTCAGAATTGTAGCAGGGATCACCTTCACTCTTAGTATGACAGACTAAATGGCCCAGCATGGAGCTGTCAGTGAGCCCTGGTGAGGGGCATATTAGTCCATTCACTGTTTCTCTCACTGTCACAATGCATCCCCATACAGGAATCCATATTTTATTTCATATGTTTACTTGTATATGTGCAACCAACATGCTTGACTTCACCACCCTATTATGAGTCTGTCAGCCCTGCCTGTGACAGATGCAGTATACAATTTAGGAGATGGGAAAAGCACTTGCAATAGTGGTAGGTCCAGATTAATATGAATAGTATTAAAATCCCAAAACTTAGAAAATTAAACTACAAAATAAACCTTTAATTTCTGAATTCAGACTGTTCTAATCCACATATTTCCCCTTCTAGTTCAGTTCATCCCAAATATTATCCAACTAGCATTTTGTATTAATATACAGGATGGCAGCATAAAGCTTTCTATACCAATACTAGTATAACATTCTTCATGCAAAGTCTAAAGAAAGAAAATACTATCTAGCTGTTATCACAGGACAATATAAACACGCAGGGTGTTTTTGCATGTGCTCCAGTGGTGAGGAGGGTCTTTAACTAGAGTGGCTCCAGTAGCCACTCTAATTAAAGCATCGGCAGCATCTCATGTATCAGTATCCCCACACATCAAAATGGTGGCAGAGCCACTTTTAACTAAAGCTTGTTGAATAAGCTCCTACTGCCATTTTGAAGTGCAGGGATGCTGATACATAAGATACAGAGGCTGGCTGAAGCGTGCTAATTAGCACACTTCAGCAGACTTGATAAATCGAGTCTCCTCCAACACGCTGTAATTGCAGTGCATTGGAGCAGCCTCCCCACATGTATACAGGCACCCACACACACTACGCATCTGCTGCAGATATCCAAGCTCCATTAATGTTAATAGTCTCTACATCCATTTACAGGAAAGTATGCTCCATAATGTTCCATAACTCATACCTTGTCCTAGTGGTTGGGAAGATATATTCTATCTAATTTAAAATGTTCCAAGATATGTAGGAGCTTTTGATTTATTTGTTTGTTTTTTTAAGTAAATAGTTGTAGGGTTGAGGCAGTATGCACCACCATGTAAGTAATGTGACATTATGGCTAAGGAAAACTGTCTTAAGTGGAAGCAATCTGTTTCTTTCCTCAAATTAGTTCCCTTGGTAGCAACACTGGTAAGTAAAGGGATTGGAAAAAAAAAATCTCTCTCAAAGTGGGACACCACAGCAAACCCCTGTAATAAAAGCAATGTATCTAGTTAGTAGGAAGACTGAACTAACTAACTTATGACTTCTCTAGACATGTGTTTATCTTTCCAATATTAGTTCCTTCCCAAGTATCTTATTGGTGGAGAGCCCAGGTTTCAGTCAAAAGCAGCTTGAATAATAGGCTTTGATTATCAATGCTTTTTATAATGAAATGTGAACTTTCACTAATGTCAAGTTGATTTAAGAGCGATATTTTTGTATCATCCTCATTTCTAGTGCAGCTATCATGGGAACTAATTTGAGAAAAGAAATGGAACATTTTAATTCTATAGAAGAACAGATCAGCCTATACACAGAATAATTTGATATTAATTTTCCATTGTTTAAATGACCCCAAGCAACTTAATTTTATATTTTCACACATGCAAACTTTGATAATATAGAGAGAGAAGAATTATTATACCAGGTCTGTCTTGTGGTCTCTCAGGTTCAGTGTCATTTCTTTCTGACAGTATCTTCACAGGTAGATGCAAGAAAGCTCATGCAAAAAAAATGATGACATACAAGGTTATAAGCAATGTTTTTTTCTTGATCTCTATTAGAGAGACATTGACCTTTGGCTTAAAGCATAAGAACTAGCCCTTGAATTTTTATTTTGTTATGAACAATATTTTGGTTCCTTTGAAGTAGGTGGATATTTTTCTATTGACTTCAGGACAGCCAGTATTTTATGTATTCTTTCTTATTATTTTTTCTCACGTTACTCTGAAATAACAGCATTCAGACTGAAAATATTTCCTGTCTCTGAGCAAAGAGATACACCACAACTCAAGAATACCTTATAAGAACTTATTCTAACACATTTCAGTCTGTTTTTTCCTGTTATATTTTTCCTTGAAATATAATTTTTTTGAAGCAACTTGCATACAATGTCTATACTTAATAAAATTTTGGTATTAACTCACTTGTTGAGTTTCAACTTTTAAAAATAGGCTTTTATATAAAGACTACAACATTTTAATTGCTGGTAATGAATGCTCAGATTGGTTTTTTCTAGTCCTTTCTTTGACTCATACTTTGCTCAACCAATTAAAATGTATTAAGAGGCTCATGTTTTCATTCACTATAATGTTTTGTTGTGGGGGGACTGGGCAGAGTGGATTAAGCCCCTAAGAGCTTGGATTTTTAACCTGTCTGCTTTTATTTGTCTCCTATTATTTGTGCTTCTAAATAATCTCCACTGTAATATGGGTTATGAGTTAGTCTCTTTATTTTTTAAGCCTTCCATCAATTTGGAATAAAAATGAAAATTAAACATTTTGGATAACTTAAAATGAATACTGAATTATTTTCGTGTCATTTTAGGTATTCCCCAGGATCTGAATCTGGGACAGAGAACATGTAAACCCAGGACAATTATATACTGTTATGGGCTGATTTTCTTTGAATATTGGTCTCCCATCTATGGTCAAGTTTTCAGTTATAGAAAAAAAGGAAATGTTAGTACTACAATATTGCAATGAAATATCCAAACAGTACAACCTTTTACCTAAGTATGCTTTCTCAGACCCTGCAGTCAGTATAGTAACTAACAGGTTTGCATCATTGGTAAACAATCCTGGAGAACAGGGTGAGCAGAGAAGGGGAAGTGATGATGCACCTCACCATCTGCGCCCCTTTTTCAAAATTCAAGCCTGTAATGATCTGCTGCTGCTGATGGGGTGCAGACTGTCTTGGGGAGGGGAGCACCCATTTTGGCTTTTCCACTAGGCTGCTGTTTGTGGCCAGTGTCCAGCCTGCTTACACCAACCAATCCACAATTATGTTAGTGCCTTCACTGGAACTATACTAATGTATAATTATCATTAGAGATATCAGAGTCAGCCCTGCAGAGTGTCTTATGTCCCTCTGTGTACTACTTTTATTTCGTTTCCTTTATTTGCTTCACTTTTCTTCATTTGCTTTCATCTCTTCTGCTCTTGCAGAGTTTTAAGTTCTCTTATCAATTTATTGTGCTCTCTTCTTACATTTAAATTCCAGCTAAGACTGATATTTCTCTTCCTTTCTACCAGTCACTCTTCCTTATGCTTTATTTCCCCCTTTATTTCATTCCCCTTCCCCTCCTCTTATCCCCTGTGGGATGGGCTTTAGGATGCAGGAGGGCTGGCAACTCTCTGGGAGGTCTAGTGGAGACAGAACTAAGAGTATTTTATCATTCCTGGGACCTAGTTTGGGAAGGAGAACAGTGTCAAAATATACCTTACCACATCAGGGGACATAAACCTGATTAGTGGGCATTTGTAGACGATACAGGAGTTTAATATTCTCCCTAAATTGAAACGGTAGTTTTTTGAAAACACCACTTTAATTTAGAGCAAAGTAAACCCCTGTGTTGTGTACACTTGTATCGAAGCCCAATCCTTACCTGCCTCTCCAGCAGCAGGGAGGGGAGAGTGAGCTGCTAGCGGGCAGAGCAGTCCCCTCCAGGTGGCACCCACCTGCAAGCACCCGGCTCGGGCAGTCCCAGGGGGCATCACAGTCCCAGGGGGCATCGCAGTCACCACACCATAGCACTTGGCCCCCACACAGCTAAGGCAGGCAGGCTCTGGGGGAAAAAAAAAGATCAGGCTCGCCACATTTTTTTTCTTTCTTTCTGTAGAGTTTGCCTTCCTGGGCTGCTGCCAGGCTGCTTGCATGGTCTGCCTGCACAGCTTCTGAGCCACAGGGAGCCTGGTGCTTCCCTCTGCATCTGTAGGGTAGGAAACTAAAACTCCTTAGAGGTGCTTTACTTTGCAGTGCCCCAAAGTCATTTGCTGCATCCCAAAGTCATTCAAGGCGCATTACACCACTGAATGTGCTACAGTGGCTGGAATTAACATGCCATACACTGCTAAAGGCACAAAAGGCATTTAATCTGCTTTAAATCCGCTAAAAAGTATCATCTACAAATGGCCTATGAAATCAATCTTTCCCACAATTTTTTTTTTCTGTAGAAAAGAGAATGACAGAGGATTCCAAACTGAGATACCCAATTCAGGTACATCTGCTTCTCCATCTGCTGGAAGCCTCAGAAACTCCCCAATTTAGTAATAGTTTCCCCAGAAGCTTGTGTAAGGGAAAGAGACCAGGGCAGGAGAAAAGACCTGAGCAACTCAAGTGGGAAATACTTACTGCAGATGCCAAGAAAAGCACAGCCAGACCCTTGAGCGGGCGGATTCACTTCTTCAGTGCATGCTCCCTCCAGATTGGCAGATGGAGCATGAGGAGGAGTATTTATGACCCCAGAGAGGGTCAGACAGGAGAGGGCTGCAGCCAGCAGAATGGAGAGATGCCAGTGGTTTTCTAGGACTGCAGCTAACCACGGAGTAAGCAAGTATGCGGACTGGACAGGGTAGTCAGATGACCATCAATAGAGCCTCAAATGCTCTGTGACCACCAATAGAGCCAGGGGACTGCCAAAAGACAACTAGGTGGGGACTAAAGCAGCAGAGATGAAAGCCAGCTGATGACAAAGAAGGGAAAGTAAGGGTGTGGCTACTGCATGTGGCTTCATGAGTTTTCAGGGGCACAGCCACTTTTGATTTTCACTCCTTTCCTTTTTTTTTTTTCTGACTGGTGTTGCTATCTCTCACTAGGTTAGGAGAGCAGCAGAAAGCCAGCAGGGTTTTACACACACGTATAGGGCTCTATAATATAGCTGCTCTGTATCTGCACACCTCTAAATAAGACTTACATCTTGTTCTCAGGAAGCAAAATAAAAAACAAAGATTTTTTTCATTGACTGAAAGAACATAATTGCCTTGCTTGTTCATGATCACATGTACTTCTAGGGTTAATGAAGCAATCACCCTCTCATGCACCTTACTGCAGTCAGCAACAAATTTCATTGCCAGTAACATCTGCCCTAGCAGCAGCTTCAAGATGTCCCTTTGACAGAGTGAAATGGAGGAAAGGGGAATGTAACCCTGTCCATGCTAGATAGGGGCAGCAAAATGAGGCAACAGGGCTCTCTAGCTGCTGTCTGGTAAAAGTGTAATGTCTGTACCTAGCCGAAATGTCTAATTGGTGGTATTTTAGATAGGAGACAAATCTGAGAATTGATAATGACAAATTATGACATTTCTGTAAGAGTTTTAACTGGTAGAGACATATATATCCTATTGTCAGAAAATGATAAATATCTATAATATGCTGGAACTGAAGTTTTATAGTTTCACATGTAAGTTTTAACCAATTTCATTTTCTTAATACACTTGCTGATATGAAGATGCAGTCTTGAAAGTGATATGTGACCACCGAACAGCTATGAGTGATTTAATTTCTGTTTAGAAAAAATAGACATATGAAAACGACATTTTTTTTTAATAATCCTGACAATATGCATCTGCCCCATTCCTTGCTAAATCTACCTTTAACATTCATTATTTGTCAGTAAATTTTGTTGGGATTGTTCTACTGAAACAAATAATTTGACCACTCCTTTAGTTGCATGGGGAAAGTGCCAGCTTTTATTGACAATATTGGATTCTATTCATGCTTGAACTCGTAGTTACTCTCAGATTAAACATTTGAAATATAATCTATACTTTAGTGAACATTATATTTTGATGATGCCTTTGATTTCTATGTGGTTCCCAGTGGGCATATTTGTTGTATTGCAATATTTTTATACAAACTAATGTTTTTAGCCTAACCTGCTTAGCCTCCCTGACTTTAAATTTTAGGATTTTTTTTCCCAGAAGGCAATGCAAAATTTCTCAGCCTTTTAATTTTGCCTTAATTCCATCACCTCCTCTCCCCCTTGCTGCTCTTTCTTGATTGCTGTCCCCTATGCTCCATAGTGTATTTCAAAACTAAAACAAATCAAATAAAAAAATACCAAATTTATATCACAGAAACAGAACATTAGAAATAGGTGTTTAAACTGTAGAACAAAGGCTGAACTCTTATGTATAGACAGCTGCATTACATTTATTTTTATCACTTGGCAAGTTCATGATAGAAGCAAGTGTTTTCATAGTAGTGCTCCCCAGCATGGTGGTAAGTTGCTCATTATATTTTTTCTATATTGGTACAGGACCAAACAAGTTGAAATCCTAATCCTCCTTGGGATATTGCAGGCAAAAATAAAATATAAAATAATATATCTTTTAAGTTCACAGCCTTTTCATACCTCCCATTATTGACAACACAGTGAGCTATCTTGACTCTTCTTTTCTTTTCCGACATACCTACCTTTATTTCCTCACCTGCTTCTGTATTCTTTCTCTCCCACTGCCCCAAACCAATCATACTTCTTGTTCAAGTTTTAGTTAAAGGCTTATTTTCGGTTTATTCTTTTCAATATCACATATCTCTCATCCCGCATCTCTCACTCTCATCCTAAACAGAAACGAAAGTCCTGCTATGGGTCAGCTTTTGTACAAAGGACCGATAAACCTACCGCAGTTCTTTCTTTAATGGAAGCCATTTTCATAGCTGTGTTTCAGCTATAAATGCTGTTGGACCAGCCTTCCCACAAAACCATGAACAGATTCCTAATGGAAGTGGAGGTTACATTACTTAAGACATTTAAACTACACCAAACCAAATACTAAGAATACTGAAGAAGAATCATTCAGCTGCATATCAGTGAGCTAGACAACTTAATAGATTCTTCATCCATTTCCAAGTTCATCCTCATACAAAATATGTAGATTATATTATAAAAATATACCAAATATTTACACTTCAGTAATCACTTGCGAAAGATTCTTCTATAAATAGGGATGTGTTATTCTTTATATTTTAGGGTGACCAGGAGACAGATGAATGATTTTCCTCTTTTAAAAAGAATCCTTTTCTTGTTGTGCTTACCTTAGGCATAGGAGAATGTCAAATTGAGTCCTTAATCTCAGTGAAAGTCCATCTATAGGACACACAGCTTTTTTTTATGGGTTTACACCTTAATTCAGGGGTAGGCAATTATTTTGGGTGGAGGGCCACTTACTGAGATTTGGCAAGTTGTTGAGGGCTGCACAGGTAGCCATTCCCCTTGACAGGTGCCCCATCCCCTGGTTGCCATCTTGTGACCAGAAGTCCCACCTCCTAATCCCTGAACTTTGCCACCAGAAGTCCTTCCCCTTGCCCCTGGAAATACTCCTTTCAACAAGGGGTTTTGCCATCTCAGAACCAGAAAAATACCAAATTATATTTTAAAAATTGAACATCTACAACATTCATTCATTTGATTTTTTTTTAAAATGTTGTCCTGATTTACATAGATTTCATAGATTTTTATGTTTGGAAGGGACCTCAGTAGATCATTGAGTCTGACCCCCTGCTGTGGGCAGGAAAGAGCACTGGGGTCAGATGACCCCAGCCAGGTGCTTGTCCAGTCTCTTAAAGACCTCCAGGGTAGAGGAGAGCACCACCTCCCTCTCAGCATTCTCTGCAGAGGCCGAAGATATCCAAATCCCTCAATCTATTCTCATAGGACCTTACCTGCAGGCCCCTAACCATACGAGTAGCCCTCCTCTGTACCCTCTCAAGTTTATCCACATCCTTCTTGAAGTGTGGCATCGAAAACTGGATGCAGTACTCTAGCTGAGGCCTTACCAATGCCACATTCGAGGGGAAGTATCACCTCCTTAGAACTGTTTGTGAGGCACCTGATAATGCATGATAGAGGCCATTTAGATAAATAAATAGCTTTATTTATCACTTCATCACATTGTCAACTCACGTTCATCCTGAAGTCTACTATGACTCCGAGGTCCCTTTCTGCTGCTGTGCTACTCAGAAGGTCATCTCCCAATCTGTATGTGTGTTGGTGATTCTTTATCTCTAGCACTTTACACTTATTTTTGTTAAATTGCATCATGTTCTGTTCCGCTCACTTTTCCAACCTGTCCAAATCTGCCTGAATCCTTTCCCTGCCCACCCATGTGTTTAATTTGCCCCATAATTTGATGTTGTCTGCAAATTTGGACAGAGCGCTCTCCACGCCCTCATCCAAGTCACTGATGAAGATACTGAACTGCACTGGCCCAAGGACTGAACCTTGGAGGACCACACTTCCCACTTCATTCCAGGTCAATACTGACCTGTCCACCTCCACTCTCTGGGTGCATCCCTTAAGGCAATTCACCACCCACCTGACCATGTAATCATTTATGGCACATCTGCTTAGTTTATTTCAAAGAGTGGGATGAGACACTGTATCAAAGGCCCTTTTAAAATCCAGGTAAATGACATCTGCCTCAACTCCTGCATCTAAGCATTTTGTGAGCTGGTTGTAAAAATAAATAAGGTTAGTTAGGTAGGATCTAACTGCTGTGAATCCATGTTGGTTGCCCTTCAGCATTATTTTTTCTGATGGACTCCCACAAATGTGTTCCTTAATAATTTTTCAAAGGTTTCTCCAAGGATAGAGGTTAAACCAGCCCAGATCCTCCTTCCTCCTTTTCTTGAAAATAGGGATGATATTGGCCCCTTTCCAGTCATCTGGGACCTGTCCTGAGTACCACAAGTGCCAGTGCTTCTGTTATGATAGGTGTTTGTGTAGTGTACATAAAGGTGATTGCACAATAGCTTAAAGTGAAGTCTTACGATTGTGGGGGAGTTGGGCAGCATGGGGGGGGTATAAGTTTGTGGAGGACTATAAGTGTGTGGGCATGTGGGGTGAGGGAACATGTGTGGGTATGGGTTTTGTGGGGGACTGTGTGGAGAGAGGGTGGATGGAGTGTGTGAGGAGGTGTGGGAGTGGGGGGTCTGCATGTATGTCAGGGGGGTGCATATTTATGGTGGGGTGTGTGTCTGGGACTTTCCATATGAACACACACATACAGTCTCTTCCTCATTGCTCTCTTTGTCTGTCTCTCCCCATCTCTCATTGCAGGGACATGCATGCACACACAAACACATACATAGTCTCTTCCTCATTGCTCTGTCTCCACCCTCATTGCAGGGTCATGTGCACATACACACACACACAACTCACAGTCTCTCCCTCACACTCACTCTCTCCCTCTCTCCCTCATAGCAGGGATGCATGTGCACACAGACACACACATGCACCCTTCTGCTCCTGGTCCTGGCATGCCCATGTGACCCCTTGCTCTGGTGATGTAACTGGGGACCACGTGGTGCTGGAGAAACCAGCAGTGTGCAGGGAAGCAGTGAAAGCTGTGGCAGGCAGAGACTCCCTGTTGGGAGGGCAGGGCTGGGGGTGGGGCAGAGTCAGACTGGCCTTGCTGGTGAGTCTTGCTGGCTTCCTCTGGGTCCTACTGCCCCTGTCTCCTGTTATCTTTGACAGGTAGCCAGGAGGAGATAAATATACATTTTCTAAAATTTTTAGGGGCCCCATGGGCCAGGTAGAATGGCCTAGTAGGCTGGATCTGGCCTAAGGGCTATATTTTGCCCACCCCTGCCTTAATTAAAAAGGTCAGTTTACCAAATCCTTAAAACAAAGACATCTTTTTTCCCCTACATATTCATAAGGAATTGAATCAAAAATAGTGTAAGATAGGTTGAATACAAGCATCTTCCCATCTCAGTTGCTCAGATTCCCATATATTATCTCTTAGCAATATCATAATTCACTAGTTTAACAACAGCCTATCTTCCATGTTATATGAGACCTGAATTTCCAATATAAAATATGTTATTTTAATAACGTAAAGAGTCCTGATCTTCTTTTGTAAATCATATGGATTGAAAAATGTTTACATACCAGTAAACATTTACAGAATTTCTACTTTTACCAGTTTTGTAATTTTTTGTAATAAAGAGTGCTATTGGGGGAGGGGATAATAGGATTTCATTGAGATACACTGTAAATACTCACTATATTTTAATAAAATGTTTGTTTACTATATTACTAAAAATTGCCAATGAAAGATATTTATGAATAGTTCTGAGTCTTTTAGAAAAAATGTCACAGAAGTAAAAGAAGAATTCCTGACTAAAGATGACAAACTAAAATAAACTTGTGACAGATGCTGAAAAGTAACACAGAAAATGGCACAGTGTTAATGTTTTAACAACTTTTCCTTTTTCCAATTAGAGGTGAAAAATTATTCCCTGACTTTTACAACGGAACAGGTTCTTTATACTATTACTTCTTCCTTAAAATGCTTGCAGCACTGTAATATAAAATAGATAAATCAATCATAAGATTTAGACACTGAGCATCTCTATCTTCAGATAGTTTATGAACTTGCAGTGGGATTAGATTCAGAAGGACAGGTTTAAACTGTTCTAGATTATATGATACTGAATGCAAGACCAAAAAAATAGTCCTTATAATTATGCATTATTGTAAATATAATGCAAAGGATCCTAAACTGGTTGCCTAAAGAACCCTTGCAAAAATGGCTGTAAACTAACAACAGTGTAAGTATTTCAGTCTGAACATGCTAAGAAAAAAAATTTGAAAGATTATGTGCACAGGATCATTTAAATTAGTTAGCCCCAGTATTAATACTGTGGGCAACATGGAGTTTGATACAAGCTAACATACCCTTCCAAGAGTCTGGGTAAAGTAAATTAGCCTGGCTCAAGCTCTATGCTGATTCCATAACCAAACTAGCTGTTACAAGGTTAGCTCAGCAATTTCTCTGCTGTATCACCACTACTTTGGTAGCATCCGCTGACATTTGCCATAATAAATATTCGTTGCAACAGAGTCCCATCTCTCCTCTACTATGAGAAACAGTATACTGTGTTTCCTTGCAACTGCAAGAACAATCCCGTATCAGTAGGGAACTGCTTAAAAAGTCACAGTTTGATTCACACACAGCTAATTTTATTATTGCTCTATATGTGGCAGGAGCTGAGGATTGGATTCCAGTCTCTGAATCACCATTTGAAACAGAGTGAGAAAAGAAAAGGTGCCTATAGTCTGCAGTGTTTCCATCTTTTATGATTTAACTAATGGTCTTCCAATATTACAATTCTTTTTTAAAGTTTCAGCTACCAGAGATGAACCAAACAAACATAAACAAACAATCAGAAAACCTTATGGAGATGGAAATTATGACTTGTAAATATCAAAAAAAGAGATAAATAAGATAAAAGAAAACTAATTCAATATATATTTGGCTTTAAAATATATTTTTAAATCACCTTTTTTGGTATGGGGCTTGCACATTTTTGGATAGTAAGGATTAGAAGTATGAATTGCATGGAGTATGAATTGCATAAACAGATGACAAAGCAGCATGAATATGCATGATGAAAAAGGACTTAAGGTCCTGAAGCAATGGAAGGCTTTGGCATAAAATAAATGAATGAACTGGAAAAAGAAAAGAAAAAGCATAAAGCGGGCAACCAGCAAAGCCCAGAATGTCACTATTTAATTTTTAAAAGTCATGATTATTTACTAGAATTAAGAGACATATCATTAACTTGTCTGGTATTACATGTTAATACAAATTTCTGCAATAATGGTAAATGACACTTCATCAATAAATTATAGATGCCATTTCTCAAATCCACGAAGCTGTTGTGGGTATTTTTTTAATCTATCAGGATGAAACCAACAGTACTAGGGCTGAATTTCACACCTTGAATATTATGCCAATGTTAAATGAATTTAAAAATGTGTAGACTATATAAAACAATATTTTGAACTAGTCACAGTTGTGGAACAATCAATGCAATTCAGGAGGGACATGTTAAAGACTGTTTTTAAACCACATATGCTTTCACCGTGGCGTCTGCAGTCCTGCTTGATCCTGAAGACTTCTGACTTGTTCTACCTGCAGGATTTAAAGGTGACTTTAGTACAGTCACGTTTCTCTAGGTCACAGGGAATGGACTAGCTTAGCCACTTATTACTTTATACCACCAAAGAATCCATAAATAATAGCATGACTCTCCTGTTACCAGGTATGAAGTATAAGGGTCTCTTTGCACCTGCTGGTGTTGCACAAAGACACAGCCTAGCCAAAAGTATATATGATCAGAAATTTTCCTGAGTACTTGTATACCCCTTATTTATTTATCATCCCATTTTCTTTGTCAGCTCAAGAACAATAAACACTGACAGAAAAGTCTAGATATAGAACCTGACAGTAAATATACATTTAGCCCTGAAAAAAGACAAAATGTATGATTGTTCTCATCTGTAATGAGAATAGCTTAAATTGATACCATTTCTATTGAGTCTTATTAAAACAAGATGGATT
Organism: Crocodylus siamensis; assembly: GCF_052110815.1. Classification (NCBI taxonomy): domain Eukaryota; kingdom Metazoa; phylum Chordata; order Crocodylia; family Crocodylidae; genus Crocodylus; species Crocodylus siamensis. Next base: position 84,800,006 of record NC_143396.1, on the reverse strand, counting down.
TTACTATCCATGCTCATTAAAATATTACCATGAGAATGATTCAAATGAATTATAATGTCTAAGGTCTGTCTTGGCCTTCCTTAAACAGCCTCCCTGCAGTCCCAAGCTATGGATGTGTAATCCTCTTTGGTGATAGCTCCTTGTTCCACTGCCTTTTTTGCCCACAGGCATCCCTGGATGCCTTTGCTGAGCCATGGGGGCTTCTTAGCATTCCTGCCCCCTTTGGTGAACATTGGAAAAAGTAAGGGGATACCTGGATTTGAACCAGGGACCTCTTGATCTGCAGTCAAATGCTCTACCACTGAGCTATACCCCCTTCTGTCTTAGTTACTTTATACTTGATTCTTCCTTTGACTTCAGTTTGAGGGTTATGAAATTCTTAAGTCACAGTTCTACACAGAGGACACTAATGGTTCTCACCAGTTCACACAGTACACTCTTCCTTGTTCTGATAACTGATGGGGATTACTAAATTTTAATATAGATATATCTAGATATATAGATCTTTTCATTTATTAAAATAAAGAAATGGTAAAAGAAGGATGTGGCATCCATTTTTTGTTTTAGTTTGAATTCACATTTAAAAACATACTCTCTCTTATAAATGCCATATAACATCTGTGCATATAAGTTATGTAAATATAGCATGGGAAATGAAGGCATTTATTCCACACACAAACATACACATGGCAAGGATTTCTGTGGGTGAGATTTTCTCCTGGACCAACTGCATGGTTAGGAAAAAGTTAGACAAGCTTTAAAATAGAAGATATTCTCCATCTAGGGCTTTGAATGCTGCATATTCAAAAGCTTTATCCTAGCCATGTACCTGGTCCAGTAAAAGATTTCACCCACAAAAATCCTTGCCAATTTACAGGTATATAGAAGATTAACTGTATCAAAACTCAACTCAAAACCGCATATTAAATATCTATCTCTATATCTAAGATCTAGATATGGATACAGATAGATATACAAATAAAGATGTATAAAGCAGTATGTATGAACTATCTTAAAATTTTATTTTAAAATAGTTGTTAACCAATAGAAAATAAATATTTGCTGACTATTTATCATAGATGTATGTGTCAGGGCAACAGGGCTTTACCTGATAGGGTACACGGTCCGTGACTCTAATGTAGTCTATTGACCAGATAGACGGTAATGGTCCTCAGGATGTCTGTACCTGTAGTTGGCCTAAACTCTTAGGCTCTTGGCCACCACAACTTGATGATACGCTAATTAAACCAGAAGGAAGAGTGGGCAAGTATTTTCAGTTCCAAGATTCTCAACCTGATCTTCTGGGGGCTCCTCTTTCCCCTACATCCACTGCCCATTCCACTGTGATAAAGTCATTGTCTTGGACAATGAATAAAGTGCTTTCCCTAATGGTCATCACAATAAAGAACAACAACAACAACAACAACAAACAATGTCTTCTCCTCCTCGTAGTGCCTGTTGCTTTTTTTACTATCACTGGTTACAGTCAAAGTCCAGTATTTTCTGGAGCTAATTACCAGCCAACTAGGGCAGCTGTCTGGAGATAATTACTTAGAAGAAATTAAAAAACAGCAAACTACACCCCAGTGGTGCAAATTTGAGCTGGGGCTTTTAGCTTCAGCGCATATGATCGGACATGCACTTTGTTGTGGAGCAAATTGTGCCACTTGGGGCAAAATAACCCTGCCTGGGTCCTCCCAGATCTGCAGCCAAGGGAAACAAGAGCCCAGGGCCAGCACCTGTGCTGTCCCTAGCAGTATAAAAAGCTGCCCTGTCCTGGCCCCAGCAGTATAAAAAGCCACCCTGGCAAGTAGCTCAGGGCTACTAGCTATCAGGAGCTTCTGGGGTCCAGCCAATTGGTACCTCAGGACAATACCCCTTGTGCCAGCTGGGCTGCTGAAGCAGCCCTGAGAGTTCTCTGTACCCTCTACCCACTGCAGCAGTATGGCAGTGCGGGCTGCTGCCTGGCTGTGACCTGCCAGACCTGCATGTGGACTTCAGAGTCAGAAGAGGCATCTGCCCCTCTGAGCTAGCTGCCAGCGGACTGTGGTTGCAGAGTTGGCCTCTGTGCGGCACTACTGCCATTTGTGCTTCCTGCTCAGCCATCTGGGCAGCTATCACCCGGAAGATGTTCCGGGTGTGGTGGCCTGCTTTGAACTGTCAAAGAATGTCCTCCTGGCCCCATTTGGCCAGGAGATCAGTCACAACCAGCTGGGTTCAAGGTGCCAGCTCTGAGCAGGTAGGGTCCTGCCACTGGCCTCCCTAGCTGGAATTCTGGTGTTCCCTATTGGAAAACTGAAAAAAACCCTGATAAAAAAAATCCCAAAGTCACTCTGTAAAATACTGCCAAATCCATGTTCCTCCACAAGAAAGACAAAAGACCACTATAAGGAGAGAGAGAGAGTGAGACAGAGACAGCGATTAGTTGGACTATGTTTTACTGATATATCTACAGTGTTAAAGCAAGTCTCTTATCATAATAATAAAGTGAACTCTAAATACAGGTTTCATGAATTCATGAATACATATTTTGCTGCCTTCCCACAGGGTGATGGCCCCCACACAAGGGCTTCACCCCCCCAACAGGGAATCAGCCCCCACACAAGGGATTCAGTCCCCACACAAGGGGTTCAGCCCCCCAACAGGGGGTTTGTCCCCCACCAAAGTTTTCAGCCCCCCAAAAGGCAGTTCAGACCCCCAACAGGGGGTTCAGCACTCTCACAAAGGGTACAGCCCCCCCAACTGGGGGTTCATCCTTCACACAAGGGGTATGGCCCCTCAATGGGGGCCAAATGGCTACTGCAGGGGCTACCTGCCCCTGTAAGGCCCACATGCCCCACCCCAACCCCCGAATGCTGCCCCACCTGGCCCCATCCCCCACCAGCTGCTGCAGCCCCCCAATAGCTGTCCCACCCAACCCCAGCCCCCACTCCCCCAGACTCCCTGAATGGCTTCCCCATCCAGCCTCACCCCCCAGCTTGCACCCCCAGGACCCCAAGTCTACCGCCACAACCCCAGGCACCATCACTTAAAAAAAACCCAAACAAACAGAAAAAGAAGAGAAGAAAAATGGGGGAAAAAAGCCTCTGCTACCTGAGAAGCAGGGGTGGGGCAGCTCTGGGGCCTCCTGGCAGAGCCCCCTGGGCAGCATAGGACAGCAGAGGGGCAGAAGGGCCTGCGCTGCGGCCATTGGAGCTGTCAGCCTGCCCCACACTGTGCAGGCAGGGCCCCAGTCATCTAGATGGCAGCTTCAACTGCCGGTAAGTGCCAGGGTTGTGGGGGGGTTAAGTACGGGGGGGCAGGTAGGGGCGGGTTGGGGGCATGGTATTGGCCAGGGCAGGGGTTAGGGTCTTCAGGGGGGCTGGCAGGGGGAGGGGCCAGCTGCAGCAGGGGTCAGGGGACTGGCAGGGGCTGGTGGGGGGAGGGGTCAGCCCCAACAGGGGTTGGGGGGCTCAGGAGGGCTGCCAGGGGAAGGGGCCAGTCCTGGCAGGGGTTGGGGACTTGGGTGGGCTGGTGGAGGGAGGGGCACAGGGAGAAAATTAGTCTGCAGTGCAGGGAGAAAATTAAACCCCTGGATATCCAGGGATCTGAAAGACCCAAAGTTTAAAAAAGCAGGCAACCAGAGGTTGGGTCCTCCATGAAGAAGCCCCTTGTTGGGGGGCTGAATTCTTTGTATGGGGGCCAAACCACTTCTGTAGGGCCTGAATCCCCTGTTGGGGGGCCGTAGCCCTTGTGTGGGAGCTGAACCCCATTTTGGGGGGGCCAAATCCCTTCTGTGGGGGCCATCACCCTGTGGGAAAACAACAAAATATGTATTCATGAATTCATGGAAGATGTATTTAGAGTTCACTTTATTATGATAAGAAACTTGCTTTAACACTGTAGATATATCAATAAAACATTGTCCAACTGATTGCTGTCTCTGTCTCTCTCTCTCTCTCTCTCCTTATAGTGGTCTTTTGTCTTTCTTGTGGAGGAACATGGATTTGGCAGTATTTTACAGAGTGACTTTGGGATTTTTTTTATCAGGGTTTTTTTCAGTTTTCCAATAGGGAACACCAGAATTCCAGCTAGGGAGGCCAGTGGCAGGACCCTACCTGCTCAGAGCTGGCACCTTGAACCCAGCTGGTTGTGACTGATCTCCTGGCCAAATGGGGCCAGGAGGACATTCTTTGACAGTTCAAAGCAGGCCACCACACCCGGATGATAGCTGCCCAGATGGCTGAGCAGGAAGCACAAATGGCAGTAGTGCCGCACAGAGGCCAACTCTGCAACCACAGTCCGCTGGCAGCTAGCTCAGAGGGGCAGATGCCTCTTCTGACTCTGAAGTCCACATGCAGGTCTGGCAGGTGGGCAGAAGGTCACAGCCAGGCAGCAGCCCGCACTGCCAGACTGCTGCAGTGGGTAGAGGGTACAGGGAACTCTCAGGGCTGCTTCAGCAGCCCAGCTGACACAAGGGGTATTGTCCTGAGGTACCAATTGGCTGGACCCCAGAAGCTCCTGATAGCTAGTAGCCCTGAGCTACTTGCCAGGGTGGCTTTTTATACTGCTGGGGCCAGGACAGGGCAGCTTTTTATACTGCTAGGAACAGCACAGGTGCTGGCCCTGGGCTCTTGCTTCCCTTGGCTGCAGATCTGGGAGGAGTCAGACAGGGTTATTTTGCCCCAAGTGGCACAATTTGCTCCACAACAAAGTGCATGTCTGATCACGTGCGCTGAAGCAAAAAGCCCTGGCTCAGATTTGCTCCACTTCTTTTTGAGCTGCTGGAAGCACACATGCTTGCATGTGTGTATGCGCCCATATAGTTTATCTTTGCCTCTTACATGATTCTTGAACACAGATTCCAGAAGCCAGCTGGGACTTCCTATAGTGTGAACACTGGGGCCAACAGAAGCCCAAAGCACAGTCACTTGACACTCTCAATGTATGTGCACACTGCCAGGCCCCTCAAAACAGTGCTGTCCCAACTGAGCATCTAAGGGAAGACATTGTAGAAAGATTTGACACTAAAACAAGAAAAAACAGACAGTTTCACTCACCCAGAAAATGGTGAGTTTCTGACTCTATTGTCCTGTCTCTCTCCCAAATTTCCTCTCTGGTTATGGAGGGGGCAGGTCCAGGCTCCTCACGCAGGCTTGTGCTGGAGGGTTGGACTGGCCTGCAGAGTGCCAGTCCTGATCTAGCTGTTCTGCCCAGCCTCATTGATTGCCAGCTTCCCTTTGATGGCTGTGTCTGGCAAGATTGCCATCTCCTCCAGTTCTGCTGCCTTTGCTGGTTCAGTAGGTTTTGCCACATCAGCCACTTTTGGTCCCAGCTTTCTCCCTGAGCCCTCTGGCTTCCAGACTCTCCCTCTTTCCCTGAGCACTTATGGTCAGGGTTTTCAACACCAATGCTGGGCTCCCTCCTCCAGTCTGAAGAAAGTAGCCAATAGAAAAATGTTGTTCTGCTGCAGCTTCCGGCTACGACAGATCTTCACTTGCAGGTAAAGGAGTCTCTTGGCCCACCACTTCCCCTGCCTGTTTCAGCTGCTCCTTTACTTCCTCACAGTGTATAATTAACTAAATAAAATGCATAAGTCCATGGAAAAGTAATGGAAAGAATTTTAAAAAATAACTCTGGTATTTTTCTTTATCATCCATTATTTGTAAGATATATTTCAAAATTGGGTTAATTATTATTTGATTATTCTTTAGTTTCCAATCCAATGGCAAATTTAATTTGTGCTTCTTAATAAAATGCAGTCAACAATCACAATTTCTTTTTTATTTGGAAGTGACAGATTACCTGGCAATGTTTAGATAACATGAAAATTTACTTTCTCCTTAAGAGAAGCTCAAATACAAGGCCACAATGCTTTTCTTTTTTGTTCAGTTCATATCTCCTAGTCAGTGACAAATTTCTTGTCTTTTTATTCTCACACCAATTTAAATCTCAGCAAGCCATTGTAAAATTTGATCAAGCACTCTATTTCTAACTTCATACATTTCTTACTTCCAGTTATCTAATGCTATCTTATAAAGAGAAAAGTCAACAGCTATCATTCCCTTATGTACAACTCATAATGACATAATTAGCACAGCATCATTAAGTCTTAGTAGAATCTCACTTTCCTATTTTATAGGACATAAAATGGCTGAAAAATATAAAACCATGCTAATAAATTCAAGTTATTAACAGAAAGGGAACATTTATTTTAGTAAAAAAAAATGTTTACCAGTATTTTTCAACTATGTACCTATAACAATAAGCCACAATTTCAGCTCTCAATCTCTGTATTCCTTGGGCACCTAATTAATTCACCCTCTGCTCTAATCATCCTTTATTTGCAGTTGTCCAGCCAATTTTCAGTGTATATGACAGTGTTCATATCCAAGCCAAGTGGAATTAATTTTGCTAATAAGATTTCAAGAGACAGTGTATCACATGCTTTAACAAAATCCTAATGTATCACACCTGCTGTGTTCTTGTCAATGACTAAATCCACAATTTTGTTACAAAAACAAACCTGGGCCATGTCTTCCAAGATTAGTTCTATATAAACAGGTTTCCTCCATGGATCCACTATTCTTTTAGATGATTAGAGGGTTTTAAAAAATATATTATTCTTTACATATATATTTCAATACCTGATCTGATATTGAAATTAGATTTACAATTGCAGTATAGAAATAACTGATTTTTCTGTGTTCAAGGAAAAATATAAGTTGAAAGTAGATTTGTCAGTTGAAGGAAATTATTGGCATAAAGGAATTAAAAGAATTTTTGTAATGCATCCAAAAACATACAAAAGTTTAATTATAAAATTAAACTTTTCAACCTTTGGGTTTTCTTTGTTTGTTTCAACTCTATGAATTCAGTAAAACCAAATACAAAGAAAAATCCTTGCGAAACATTTTTCAGAAAATATTTTTTTAAAATAAAAAATGGTTTGGGATGAAAAATTATACTCAACTAGCTGCTCCTTTTACAAGACATAATGAACTACTTGTGATAATTAAAAAAGCAATCATTAATAAATGCAGAAATACAAGACAACAAATAAACGATGACATGTTTCCTAACTTGTGTGGAGGACACCTTATTGTTCCAAAAGGATGAGGATAGAGGATTCCTGGTTGTATCTTGGGATGGGCATCTCAGAATGAAACAATCACAATACAATAGAATTCCTGAGATGGGGAAAGCATGAGGTCAGCAAAATTAGGATGCTTAATTCAAAAAGGCAAATTTCACCCAATTTAAGAAGTTTAATTGACAAGGTGCCACGGAAAGATGGACTGAGGGATAAAGGCACTCAAGATGTCTGGGAGCTTCTAAAGGGCACAACATTAGAATCCCAACAAGAAACTGCTCCGACACAATAGAATCATGAGAAAAATGCCAAGAGACCAATGTGACTGCACAAGAATCTTCTACCATGTCTCAAATGCAAAAGGAAAGCATACAAGCAAATAGGCAAGTTCCCAAAGAGCCTTACAGAATATAGAAAGAACTTGGAGGGGAAAAATCAAAGGCAAAAATAAAGAATGAACTGTTAAAGACAACAAGAAGAGGTACTATAAGTATTTTGGCACAAAAAGAAAGACCAAGGAATCTGTGATTTCACTGTCAACTAGCCAGGGGGAACTCTTGACAGAAGATACAAAAAAGGTGCAGCTAGTCAACAGTTAGTTTGCCTCAGTCATCACAAAAAAAACTGAGCTGCAGCCAGATGCCTAGGAAGGACTATTTGGATAAGGAAGGTGACAAGCTGAGGAATGAAATAACAAAAAAAAGGAGACAGCCAGAGCTTTTGATAGGTCTGCAACCAATCTTAGAGCAATTGGCAATGATATTCATGAAGTCATGAGTGATAGTGTGGTACCAGAGGACTGGAAGAGGGCCAAAATAATACAGAAAACAAGGACTCAGGCAGCTATAGACCAGTTAGCCTCACCATCATACTTGGGAAATTACTGACGCATATCCTAAAAAAGTCCATTTGCAGCATCTGGAGAGGCAAAAGCTGATCACAAACAGCCAGTAGGATTTACTAAGAAAAAATCATGTCAATCAAACTTGATCTCCTTTTTTGATGGAGTTAATGCTTGGGTAGATGAAGGGAATACTCTGGATATAGTGTATCTGGATTTCAGCAAACTTTTTGACAAGGTTCATCACGACTTTTTCATAAACAACTTGGAAAAATATGGGCTGTACAAAACTACTATAAGGTCGATAGACAACTGGCTCAATAATCACAAGCAAAGGGTAATTATAAATGTATCCACATCAGAATGGAAGTAGGTTTCAAGTGGAGTAATGTTAGTGTTTATTAATGATCTGGCTGCTGGTATAGAAAGCTTTTTGAACAAGTTTGCAGATGATATGAAACTGGGAATGACTGTGAAAACTGCAGGATTGTAGCACAATATATTGGGAATTCAAGCTAGAGCCTAGAGGCTGAAGTTCACTGCTGATAAATGCAAGACTAATCAAAAATAAAAATCCAGAACGGATTACACCTAGCTGGATGGTAGCACCACGCAGTGGGATCTAGCCATCTTAGTAGATCACAGATGCAATATGAGTCTGCAAAGTGATACAGATGCACAAAAGGCAAATGCAGTTTAAGGATTCATAGGGACCTCGGAAAATCATCGAGTCCAGCCCCTTGCCTCAGGGGCAGGAAGTCAGCCGGGCTTATAGGATCCCAGCAAGATAAACATCCAAATGTCTCTTAAAGGTGTTCAAAGTAGGTGCTTGAACCCCCTCCGGTGGCAGTCTATGCCAAACTTTTGGGGCTCGTACAGTAAAGAAGTTCTTCCTTATGTCCAGCCTGAAACAGGCATGGAAGAGTTTGTGACCATTCAACCTTGTCATCCCTTGGGGTGCTCTGGTGAAAAGCTGTTCCCCCAGATCCTGGTAAGCACCCCAATAAACTTATAGGTGGCCACCAGGTCACCCCTAAGCCTGCACTTTTCCAGGCTGAAGAGTCTCATAGCTCTCAGCCTCTCATCATAAAGTCTGTTTTCCTGCCTCTGATCATGAGCGTGGTTCTCCTCTGCACTCTTTCAAGCTTCTCCACATCCTTTTTGAATTGCAGTACTCCAGCTGTGGCCTCACCAAGGCCAAGTACAACGGGAAAATGATGAAGCCAAGTACAATGGGAAAATGATATCACTGAAAGCAATAGCTGCAAGACACAGGAGGTGATAGCTCCTCTCTACTTGGCAACTGTTAGACCTCACTTAGAGTACTGTGTGTAGTTTTGGGTACCACATTTTAAAAAGGATGTGGAGAAGTCAGAGAAGGTCCAGAGATGGGCAACAAAAGTGGGGTGTCTGGTACAAAGGGGAGCCCAAGATAGCTGCCACTTCTACCTGTTACTGCTGCTTGGCTGGGAGGGTTTTATGTCATGAGTCCTTACCCCTCTCCACCAATCAGAAGTGAGGGGTGGGGCCATATGACAGACAGCCTTCGCAGCTAATCAGTGATGAGGGGTGAGACCGCCAGTCTGAGACATCGGGGGGAGGGGGGGCGCTGCCATGATCAGCCCAATGAAAATGGTGGCTGGCCCTGCAATATCCAAGAGAAATTAGCTGACCACCTCCTCAAACTGGGTAGATCCCTATCTTAGAGCACACAAACCCCATATCCACCCCTCCATACCCCCCTATAATACAAAAGAGTATAACCTCATTTTGAGCTATTATGCAATCACCTCCATATATAACACATAAACACACAAAAATCAAGACAAAAATATATTTTTAAATAAAATTAAAATATATTATTGTCAATGTTTGATTTTTAGTATACAATATCAACCAGGGAGTAGGGCACCTATCAAGGGGCAGGACTATCCTTGCAGCACTCGCAAATGCACCAAAACTTGTTAAGTGACCCTCCACCTGAAATAATTGCCCTCCCCTGCCCTAACAGGTACCTGGAAGCCTAAGGGAGCACTCTGTTGAAGATGGAGTACTTGAGCAGGGACAGCACAGACCCCAGGTGAGGCAGACCTAACTGCAAAGGCAGAGCAAATTGTCAAGTGAACTATCCCCAGTACAAGAGATCACCTCTCCAACAATACAAAAGATAAAATCAAAGTCATGGCAGCAGTGGTGGATTTACTGTGAAACAAACCATGCAGTGGCACAGGGCTCCCAGTGACAGGGGGCCCCACCACCACAGCTGGAGAGCCTCCTGCATTTTGTCTGTGGCCCTCCCTCCTGCCCAGTGGGCTTCTTCAGCCATTCTGGCCGGAAATTCTGGCCACCTCACCTCCCGCATGGCTACTGTGCCACACTAATTCTCTTGTGGATGTGCTTTGGGGAAGGAGGTGGGGCCCCCCCACCCTGCTCGGATCACAGGGCCTCACTAACTGCAAATCTGCCAAAGCATGGCAGGCAAGAGACTGGAGGTGTGGTAGGGCTGGGAAAGAGCTGGCAGGCAGGTCAGACCATAGGGAGTACCAGCTGCTGGGATGGCAGATCTGGGACCTGCTACAGATTGGGCTTTGTTTTCTCAATTTTGATTTTTCTAATTTTTCTTTCCCTAAAGAAAAGGGGCTTTTCAAATCCAAGGATTTGCAAGTGGGGAAAAAAGCCAAACTAATGCATATTTCCCACAGAGGAAGAATGCTGATATTTCACTCATCTCATCTCTGAATTAATCCTTTTTCACACATTTCTGTTCTTAGTTTTCTGACCTTTACCCATGCTAGTTATTTCCATATAAACTAAAATTAGTAGGAATTGTTTGACATTTATTAAGACCTCCACATCTTTTGTTCTACCGCTTAGAGGCAGCGTATTATATTGTTTTGCGATCTCAGATATTTTAGTCTAGGCTCTTCATTGTGGAATCATCAGATTTATCTGATGATTCCACAAAGAGGAACAGTGCTTTACCTTGTCACCAGTTAAATGCCAATAAAGTCAAATTCCACTTTTTTCCCCTGATTCTCTTTATTTCTGTCTTCCCCTGATCCTGATATTGAGGAACTGCATTATGACTTTCAACATCTTTTCATGCAGAGGGAAGCAGGAATTTCCTGGGTACTTGTGGCTGTGGTCCTATGAATGCTGTAAGACATCTTGGTCACATCTATTCAGTATGGAACCAGACTGGTCTCACCATACTGTCTGCTGCCCTTGACTAGGCTGTGGATATGAATGCATTTCCTTATCTTAATTACACCTCCAATAGTTAAAACATTTCTTTATGAATATGTTTCATCACCATCATAAATATATCAAGACATCTTATTTATCAATAATCATCATACAAATAATTTATTTAAGGATAAACGTGGAGCAAGATTATTTTAGCTCCTTCACTTTTCAAACCATAATATCTAAATAGACTGATAAACAAGACAAATGAAAGTCAAAAAGGTATTATTCAGAGGTTTAGAAAAAGAGAATTATTAAAAATCCAAACTAATCTGAATGAAGATAATGAAGTTGTGATTAAGTGTAATCAATTTTCAGGTCAACTTATCTCTAAGCAAGCTACAATTTGCAAATTCTAATGCTATCATCAGTGTCAGATTTTTGGATTTTTTTTTTTTTTTTTTTTGCATTTATGAAAGTAAACAAACTAACTAGGTATTGCCTTGGAAAGAGAAGTATTGCCAATCAATACCAGTGGTGCTCAAGCTTTTTCCCCAGTAGGCCACATGGGCAGTGCCCAGTCCATCTGTGGACTGAATCTGTTTTGTGGTCCTGAATTGGTACCAGGGTGGACACTATCCAGTTGTGCAGAGTGGGGTGGGGAGCAACCCAACCCTAACCCAGGCCCATGGGAGGAGGAAGGTGGGTATGGCCTGCCCCTTTGGGGGGTGAAATGGGGGGTTGCAGACTGGCCCTGTGGCAGGGACAAAGGGGGGTGTGATTCAGCCCCCTTCAGGGGAAGGGAACTGGTGGTGCTGGGCCTGGGGTTTGGGAATTTTGGCAGGGGAGGGAAGAGTGGCTATATAAATGGCCATGGCTATGACAACCTGTGAGCAGCTCCATGGGCCAGATACAATGCCTCTGTGGGCCAGAAGTTAAGTACCCTGAAGCAGACTATAACACTGAAAAGTATGACTGAGTTGTCTAGAGTGTAATATTGTTTGAGTATATATGTGAAGGTTATTTCCCAAAACCTTAACGCCCCCCAGGTATGTCAGTTGCAAGCAGACATGGACAAAAGTTTAAAATAAAAGGGCCTTTTGGTGCAATAAACTGTGAGTCTTATGATCTATTTTGATTAGAAACATACATATTCTACTTATTGTCAATTCTTGCATTAACTGGGCTAAATTCATTCTTCCTTCACACAATTAAAATGAGATGTAAATCTCTGCAGGCCAAATGGATATTTGACAATCAACAATGTTGTTCAGATTTGTCCTTTCATAAATTAACAATGACTGTTCATTTGCTTTAGAGATAGTGTCAAAAAGCTAGGCCAGAATTAAAGAGTAACACAATAGTTCTATTGAGTCTAGCACATAAGACCCACATCATATTCCACCTACTAAATGTATAAGGACCTAGCAGCTGCTTTCCCTAAAATTATACCTCTTGTGGGATTTGCACAATGTTCCCATTCACTTTATAGGCATCATGTTTGGATTCAGCTCACCCAGCAGAGACCTGAATAAGTACTAACAACACTACTGAATTCAAGTATCAGGGAAGAAAGACTCACTCACCTTTTGCCCAGTAGCTTAGTAGTTATGTGGCCCAGGAGGTGGAAGACTTTGCTTCTAGGCCTCCTCAGCCTGACAGATTTTGAACCTGCACCTCCCACTTTCCAAGACATTATGGGCCGAGCAGGGCTGAGAGTATCCAGTAACCTATCTGTGGACACTGGGTCTCTGGGCAGTTTCATGTGTCCAGGGCCCTAGAGATGGAACAGGATTTGAGCCAAAGTATATTCTTCTCAATTTACGAATGTTATTTTTAAAGCAAAAATATATGGAGACCTCTTAACTTAGAAATTTCTACCAGGCCAAAGAATACAGTTCACTAATTCATTATATTAAAAAAAAGTCCTGTATCTTAAAGAAAAATATACAGCTAAATGAATCATGTATATAATAATGTATGAATATTTTAGAAGCAAATCAGCCTCATTTATTTTCAGGTTCCCTCACTTCACTTTTTAATTTTTTTTAATTATTTGGTTGGTTTTAAGGAGTGTTTATGTGTTCTTCATGGACTATTCCAGAAGATAATTTTATTGATAGAAATGGGAGCTGAAAGTGAAATTTAAGTGAATTTTGCTGGAGAGCTGATTTAAAAATTGTAATGCCAACTATTTGCACTGAAAATTTGATGTTAAAGTTTACTCTCAACCACATTTCGAATCACTTGATAATGGAAGTGAACCATGTAATTTATCCAATAAATGCTTTGGTTTGATTTTTTATTTACAAATACTGAATTTCTGAATATTCTTGCAGAACAGTTGGTAAGCACACCACAAAATTAAATATGTTCACATAAAGCAATAGATTCTGAATACTGGGGGAAAAATTGTGACTTTTATCTCCTTGTGACTAATACATATACAGGAAATAAAAGACTACGTTTGACAAATAAAATTGCCTTTGATCAATTTATCTGTTATTTAAACATTCATAATAATAGCTGTCTCAGAAAAATGTACAATAGGTTAATATAATGTAGATAAATAAAGTGGAACAAACAAATTTTGTTGTCAGTTACCACAAAACAATTCCTTTCATTACTATATGCTGCTTCACGGCAGAATTCCAATGGGAAATGAACCCTGCACTAATAATTGCACAAGGAACTACTCATTCTTCTGATGGGGAGTATTACAAATTTCTTCCATCAAAGCTAAATTGAACATCACAATTTAAGCATGGCAAGAGTTTTTGAAGATTTCCTTTTTTCTTTGATCTGCAGAAGCTTCTATTTTTTAATGAATTAATTTCATAGAACTATCACCTGAGCTATTTCTGAGAGATTTTGCTTGTTTTACAATATGTCCTCAGAGGATTGGAGACATAAAGGTTTTAGTGGTCTGCTGGACTCATCATTATTTCCCCCCATTTTTTATCTTGGGTGTTGAGTAGGAAACAAGAGAGTTAACACTTTTTTTCATCTTTCAGCAGTGTTGGAAGAGTGATAAATTATCTTTGAACAGCAATTATGTGTAAAAAACAAGACTTGTAGTGATTTATGTTCACAGCATGACACAAGTACAGTTTTTTTTCCAGGACTATCATAATATAATTTAAAGCAAAAGATGTACAAAATTGAGTAAATACTATTTGTATTGATTCATTAATTACTTTAATATATCGAACTGTAACCTAATACTTTGCAGTTTTCACTAAAATGAGTTCTCTTATTCATGTCATCATCTTAGAATTTAAAATGTAGTGCACTTTTTATGGGAAAATGTAAATACTATCAGCTTTTATTTATTTAATGTACTATATGAATAAATAGGGCAGATTCGTCATATGCTGAGTGGACAGATGATTTTTCATGTTAAACTATAAAGTTAAATGGCATTCCTATTTATCATACTCTCTTAATTTTAAAAGAATATATTCCTAGCTGTATTTACCCTTTTTTTGCGTTGTATATGTAGAAAACTGTCATGCAGATTCTAGTTCTGGAAGATTTTAAAATATATTGCTTATAGTTGCATACAGAAATTTGAGAAGATGAAAGTGATCAGAAATTTCGGAGGAATGGATCTTGACATCATATAATTTATAATTCCAGAGAAGGAGATCATGAAAATAAAGCAAGAACATTGGACTCCAAAAAGACAAATTTCAACAAGCTCCAGGAAATAGTAAGTCAGGCTTCATGGAGAGAGCAACTAAAAGGAAAGAGCCAAAGAAAGGACAATATCAAGCTGCTGCAATGCAGAAGAAAATGCATCTTCTTCCTCCTCTTTCTCCCCTCCCTGTCCCCGCCTCCCCAAAAATAAATAAATAAATAAAATAAAAAGGAAATCCAAAGAAATTACAGACCTGTCAGCCTAATTTCAATGGCTGGAAAATTACTAAAGCAAATTATAAAGCAGTCAATTTGAAAATATCCTAAGGATTTAGAGGTGATTACTAGTGTTAGACCCCAACTCCATGGGGAAATAACTGAGTAACAGTATCCATGAGTGATTGGATCTTCCTCTCCCAATGAATGAGACAATGATCCAATCACTCATGGAACCTGTTACTTATTAGCCAGAGCAAGCAGGGAGCAAACACCAGCACACATTGCTCACAACATCTTTATTCAGAATGGAGACAGCTTCAGACAAAGGTCCCTCAGAGAGACACAGCCTGTGAACCAGGGGACCTGACTCAAACAATAGTTCTTTCCACATTTATACACCTTGGTTCATAACATTTACCCTGCCTATGACCCTCCATCAGTTCCACACATTTCTCCTCCCATCTCAAGCTCCACCTCTGTTTACTGTTTGCTTCATTAACATGGAATTGCCTATGCATTTAATTCATTTACATGCCTCTGTACTAAGAGTACATGACGAAAATTTTGACCCCATTTTCCCCTGGTTAATTGTGGTTTCTTGCTGGTTCTTTCTAGTTCTTTACTGATTTCAGCACCATCTCCAAGGCCGTACTTCTGCTTTATCACCTGATGATAGCTGGTGGGCCGCATCTTGTTCCCCTTATACAGTGAATCATATATACCCTACACACTACTCCATTGTTAATGAATTGCTTGCCTAAGCATTTTCAAAGTTACTTTTAATATATCATTCTGCCTTGTGACCAGCAGCTTTTGCTGAGACACAGATACAAGCCTTTATTCAGCTGCAAATCCAGTGCTTCCCAAGATCCAAATATTGTTACTCTAAAAGTAGCACCAAACATAGGATTTTTCAGAACAAATAATGCTGGAATCAACTTGATTTCTCTTTTCAGGAGGGTAACTGAAATATCCATAGATATGGAAAATGTGGTGGAAACAACATACCAAGATTTGAGTACACGGTACTCAAATTTGAGTACACATTTCCTTTTCAGTTGAGGTGAAAAAATATAGGCAAAATAGAATAACCATTAGATGGCCATGGAAAGGGTTTCACCGGGTTGCATAATTTTGTTATCAGCCAACTGCTGTTTAACTTTTCTTAATGCTATGGATATTGGGATAGAAAGTAATAAGATCATATTTGTATATGGTGCAAAACAAGGTATGGAGTATTGACAAAATACAGTATTTACTCAAATCCAAGACTATTTCCAATGTAAGGAGACCCCCCACAATTAGATTCTGTACATGGAAATGTATAAGTTTGTTATTCTTTTCCATGTACATAACCCAAATCATGGAAGATTAAATCAATCTTCTCCACTGCTTTGGTGGGGAAAGTGGTGGAGGCCCAGAGGTCAGACCCCTTCCCCTTTCCCCCCTAGATTTCTGCTTTTTATCCACACTGGGGAACTCAGCAGCACTATGGCCCCAGCTCAGCTTCACCCAGGCAAGGAGAAGCAGTGGCAGCTCCCAGCCCCACAGTGTTTGGGCTGGAGGGACCAGGTCCTGAACAGAAAGTAAGGGGAGAGGTGGCAGCTGGTGGGAGGAAAGGGGGTGGGAGTAGGGAGAGGCACAGGCAGAGGCAGCAGAGGGTGGGGGAGCACACTGCAAACTCCCTTGCCCCCAACCCAAGCTTTCCCCAGCTGCATGCCAACTCCCCCTGTCAAACAAGCTATTCCAGACTGGGGCTTAGCTCTGGCTTCAGGCCAAGGCCAGGGGCTAAATAGTCTTAAGGGGCTTAAGTCTTAATAGTGAAAACATACCATACAGAATGGGGTATTACTTGGCTTGGCATCATACCGTTAAAAAGGATTTGGGGGGCTGTAGTAGTTACAAACACCATACGAGTCAGAAAAGTAATACTGTCACGAGCAAATGCAGTTTGGTTGCATTAACAGAAGCATTATGATCAAGACCTGGAAAGTAACAATACCACTGTATTATACCACTCATACACTAGGCTATAGAGTTCATGTTGGGGGAACATTTTTTAATAAGGATGAAAAGAAATAGAGAACATACAAAGACAAGCTGTAACAATGGTAAAGTCACTAGAATGAAAAACATTGGAGGGAAGTTTGACAGGGAGCCAAAGGCCCCTGTTACCTAAAGGAGAAGGGACAGCAGGCTAGCCCTTGCTGTGTAAGCAGGCAGCTGAGCCAAGGCTAGCTGCACCACAGTGAACCAGATGAGTTGTGCAGATTTCCAGGCATCCTGTGTATAAAGGTTGCAAGCAGCTCAGATAAGCTGCAGCACATAGAGGCAGTTTGCCCATGGAGTGAAAATATAAATCCCTGTGCTCAATTAGGGAGTCACCTGACCAAAAGTGGCAGGGGTCCAGGACATATAAGCCCAGTGCCTGGACAAAAGCAAGCAGTTTGGCCTGGTGCTGCAGGACTGGAGGTCCCAGGAGAGAAGAGCTCTAGGAGATGTAGTGGCAGGCATCAAACCACCCTGACAGGTGAGAACCCCAAGGAAAGGTAGACTGGCAAGATGCCTTTTACCCAGAATGGTGGAGGCTTTTGTTTGAAAGTGGTTGTTTGTACTTTTGTTTTTTTAAATTTACAACCAGAGGACTAGATGTGGCTATTAGCAGTGAGAGTGGGTACAGGCAGCCTCAGGCTGAAGAATGCTAAGCCTAAGCCGTGAGGGGGCAATGAGGGCCAGATGGCAGCTAACAAAAAGATTGAGACTGAAGAACCATGCCAGTACAAGTGGGACCAGGCTTAGGAATCCACAGCTAGAGTAACTGGCCAGCCAAAGCCAAGAGGGCTAAAACCTGTACAAGCTGGTGTGAGACTCCAGAGTGACATCTGGATGCAAAGGCATGGCTTAAGGGGATATGGAGTTGATGAACACAGGCCAAAAGGTGCCTGGTGTCCTACAATACCAATTGGGCCAGAAGGGCCACAACTGATTGCCCAAGTGACAAGTTTGTGATAGACTGGACCAATTTTGGCCCTTTTGGGAAGCCTCTCAAACCCTTTGAGTAGCTCAAGGTATGGCAGGTAAAATAACAGAGTGAACAGGAGACGTGTGCTCAGCAGGTGCTGTCAGAGCACCCCTGGGAAATGGGTCCTGTCACAGAAAAGTTGAAAAAAGTAGACAAGTTGTCTCTTGAGTGATGCAGGAATATCAAGTACTCTGTTTGTGTAGTGGATTGGACTAAAGGACCTTTGAGGTCTTTTCCAACCCTATGAATCTATGTAGGTTGTTACCTGTAGAACAAGAAGGGTGTTTCTGTCCTGGTTCAATTTGTTATGCATGTGCTTAACACTAAGCACATATTTAAGTATGATTGTGCTTCCTGGATCAGAACTGAACACATCGGTAGCTCTAATTTAAACCTGGTGTTCACTGGGGGCCAGTCTCATCTTTATGGCTCTATGCCTCCACACTGACGCTTAAATAGTGCTACTATTTACATACTTGAAGCATTCATTCAGTAAAAGAGAAAGGAAGAACAAATTCCCAGTGAAATCTAAAATCCTTTTTAGGCAAAATGAAGCTTTTTCTTTTAAGTAGGAAATCATATTTTAGGCAACCTATGGATCCATTTTAAAATGTTTCTACTGTATGAAAGCAAATATATCTTTTAAAATATACAGATCACATTATAAGCTTTTACATGTTTTACATGCACCTGTCTTTCAGTCTGTTTCTTTCAAAATTTAATTTTCAGATAGAAGTAAAATATGGAGGGAGGTTAACATTTTGTATAATCTTGTCATTTTTTTCAGAACTCCTAAATATGAGCACTTAATGTAGATTTCCACTTTGGACTCCAGAAACAGGAAACTGTTCTATGAAATATTACCTATAGAATTAAGGCCTAGTGACATTAGTTGGGCCAACTGGTGGATTTGAATTATAGTCATATTAAGGATGCCCATATTAAGGACTTTTGAAAACTAACTTGCAGGCTTCTGTGCAAAGTAGAGACACCTGAGATAGCTTCAATTACCCAAGATTTAAAAGTATCTAGATACGGCAAAATGGAGTTCCATGCTGAGAAACAGGATATATTAGCCCAGGCAAGGGCTAGATTACTGCAGCTAAACTGCTTCTAAGACCAGAACTGGCTATATTGGGTGTCTCTACGCTACACTGCAGTACATGCATGGCCAAGCATTCAGGCTGCAACTAGTGGTACATACAGACATTTAAGGGCCCCATAACTCATGGCACTTCGTACCAAGTGTCTTTTGGGTTGGCAGGCCTCAAGCCCGCCTGCCTGCACTGGCCCTGGCCCCTGAAGAGGCTGCTGAACTGCCCTTCTCCCCAGCCCTGCCCCCAGCTCTCCCCACAAACCAAGGAGGGCTCCCTTCCTCCTCCCCCCAACCCCCGCCCTGGGACTCTTGACAACAGCAGCAGCTGCCGCCAGCCTGACCTAGCCAGGTGGTGTGGAATAGAGCCCCCTTACCTCATGGGCCTGGCCCAGATTCCCTCAATATCCCAGCTGTGATAGCTGGTGTGGGGGGGTGGGAGGGGCACAAGGCAATGATGCCCATTCCACCGTGCTCTCCTCCCCCAGCTCTAGCCAGGCCAAGCCCAGAAAGCATCTGCTTGCTGCTCCCTCCCTTTCTCCTTTCTTCTCCCCTTTCCTCAACTGCTGACAACTCTGGAGGCAGGGCTCCACTGCAGCTCACTGATGCAAGCACCACCACATCCCTACAAAGCACAAAAAATTAACCCTTGAGGGAACACAAGTTCCTTATGGCACCCTGCTTTAGAACACCTTCATCTAATACCTCATTTGACAAGGGTTAAGTTTTCATGTGATTAGTCATTTTAAAAGCACTCTGCAGATGCATTAAAATTAATGGCAATAAAGAAACACTTACTGTGCTGAGTCATGGCTGTAGAACACTTCCAGGGGTCCAATCACACAAAAAAATTAAGCTGTGTAAGCACCCTAAGATGCAACATCTGCTTCTCTATGTTAGACATGTTTCCCCCATGCCCATATACATGCTTCCTCTTTAGAAGAATCTATATCTTTTCTTATGTGGACCTTTACCCAATTAAATACAGCTTCGTCATTTATTTTTAAATTACTTCCAAGGATGAGATGTCAAACTATGATTTGATTAAGGCAAGTCTTACTATGATGGACTGATTTGCTCTTCAAATAACCAGGGAACCTACCCTTAGCTAGTGTAGACAGTCATAGCTCCACTGAAGTAAACTATTTTACTTTGAATGATACTAGGAAAGAAATATCAAGGATGGCAATGGAGCTATGACAACAACATAGTATAACTGACAAATAAGCTAAGACAAGCAGAATGGGATGCTGCAGACAGGTCCTGCCTCCTGGTTACTATATGGGACCAGAGACCTGTCCAACATTCCGTTCTACTTGGCTTACAAGTGGACAAAGAAATGGTCCTCCCTGTTTTAATCTATGTACTGGGCATGAGAAAACAGAGCACACAGCTTTTGCTAGCAAATTTCCATAAGCCTAGCTCAATTTTGAAACCCTCTCTACTCCAAATTTTCCTCACTTGGTCAATACTGAATGTGTGCAAGATGTGTCTATGAAGCATTTTCATGTACTGGCTTACTTCGCTGCAAGTTGACTATTTCCCTATCTGCTTTAGAAACTCAGCACATTTCATATTCATTTATCTTATCCCTATTACATGCTAAATTGTTGACAATGTAAGATGGTATAGTTATAAAAATGTTTGGAAGTGGACAGGAAATCCTTAATATTAATGGCATGATGGTTATTGCTAAAGAGCTTCAAAAGAAAATATAGTTTAAGTATTGTTATTTATTATGCTTCTGATCTTTCATTTGCATGCTTGATGGGACTATTATACGATAGTGTAAATAAAAAATAATTTGGTGTTGCAAATATCACTGTTGACAATTTCCTAGGAGAGAGAGAGAAAAACCCTCCAGTAAATTACACTATATTTTAGTTTGCATTTAGAATGTCTTTATGCAAAAATCAGGGATGTTTAAATGAAACTTCTTAAATTGCTTATGAATCATTCTATTTAGACAAGCTAATCAAAGTCCTTCTGTTGTGTTCCCTGGAAAAATATTAATGTCAAAAATATATAAACATATTTATCCAGAACTATACCACCAAGCAACTTATGAAATATTAATGGGCACTTTCCCATATTGCTTGAAGATCAGAATGTCACTTCCCACATCCTGATGGTTGCATAGCTACAGCATTCAGGTTTATTCATCAGTTCTTTCACCCTAACAGAATAAAAGGTGACATTCTTGACCTATCAAGAAAGGTAAGAACACATACATATATTTGATATAAGGTAGGATAATAGTTTGGTTAAAATACAGCAATAAATAATGGAAAGCATGTGTATATTCTAACGGGAGAAAACATTTTTTGTCTTAGTTCTGCCTTTGAGCACTATTATATGCTCTTGAGAACACTTAACTAAGAACCAAAATTATAAGATGTGTACATAGCAATAGGAACACTCCTAGAACTTGAAAAGTAATGCATGTTTTAAAAAGCATCCATGTTCAACAGCACTAAGAACCTTAGGGAACTAAAATTAATGGCAATGAAGAAACACTTACTGTAAATATTACAAGTGCTATGTGGGGTACATTAAAGTAGACTAAATGAAAAATCTGAAATATGAAGTTATGTATATTGTTGGGGATGCTGACCCATCCCATGCCTTCAAAGAAAACTGTGTGGAATGCAGAGGTGGATTTATGCAAAAAAATGATCTCTTCAATGAGAGTACAGGAGATCCACCTTCAAAACCCAGGACAGTTGTCTTGACCTGGGCAGGAGGGGTGGGTGCCCAGAGCTCAGTGGGAAGCAACTGATTAACTGTATACCCCGCCCCATATTCTAATTTCTTTCCTTTGTCATGCTTATGTCATGGCCAGTCACCATTTCCTTTGCTAGATATCACTGCTACACCTTGTTGTTGTTTTGCCGATTATAATTAGTGGTAACTATTGTTATCATATCATTATGTACGCATATAGTCTTTGTTCCACTGTTGTCCTGGCTGGGGGTCACCATAGGTTATCCTGTAGTCCAAAGTTCCTCTTTGTGTATTGTTCCCTAATAAAATAGGGAAACTTTAACCACCAGGCTATCTATTTTACCTGCCTGTATCTGTCTTGAGCTAGTTCAGGTGGCTATTGCAATGTTTGGACACTTTATCTTGTGACTCCAGCTGTAATCTTGCATTGCTAACTCAGCATTTGTTATTAGTTATTTGTATCCCTTTCCCTACATATACCTTATCTGTGTAACTTGTTTTGTAAACATTAGGGACTCACACCTCTATTTTTAATTAGGTATCTACATGGTGGTCATAAACTGTGTAAATTAGTCTATGTAGAGTTCCATACTACAAATGCTAGACTGTTTTTCGTACCCATGATGGCTCTCAGATAAAGTGCGCACTGTAGACTTGATCATAAAGTGGCTTATTAACAGGGCTTTATGTTTTCTTAGTGAAGATCTAAATTTACAAGTGGTCTCATTTTCTTTTAGTTTTTGACTATATTTTTGAATGGGACCACTGGGGCTGAGTGGTGCCAGGCTCCAGCTGACTGCTGGAGCTGCCCCAGCTCCCAGACAGTGCACAGCACCCTGCCGAGCTATGCTGTACTCCAGCTATCCTGTGCTGCATGGTGGGGCTCTGCCACAAGCCCCTAGGGGCCCTGATTGCTGCTGTCAGAGCTGGTGAGTGCAGGGCTTTTATTTTTTTTAAGTGCCAGGATGCTGAGGCCGGGCAGGGGAGCAATCTGGGGTGGGGCTTGGAGGGGGGGAGGATTGGGGAGCAGGGGCTGTGCAGGCAGGATCTGCCATATGTCCCCAGAGACCCTGCTACAGCCAATGAGTGTGAAGCTTTTTTAAAATTATTCCCAGACTGCTGGGGCTGGGAGGGGGCAAGGAGGGGGCTCTCAGGGAGCAGGAGATGCTGGAGAGGGGGGTACTTCTTTATTTTAAGGTGCTGGGACTAGGTTGGGGCTAGGTGGGGGATGAGGCCAGGCAGGGCAGACATGGGGGCTTCTCCCACAGCTCCTCTGGCTGCAGCTGCCTCTGCCTTGGTGGGGGAGCCATAGGAGAAGCCCCCATGGCTCCACTACCCGGCCCCATCCCTCACAGCTGGTTCAGGGGCCAGGGGTATGATGCAGGCACGGCTCGTTCCGGGTGGCAGAGGGGCATGACCCCTGCTCCCAGTGCTGCTGTGCCCACATCAGCACAGGGAGTGGGAACTCTGCCTTGCTGCTGCTTGCTAGCCATGGGATGTGGGATGTGGGCATGACAGCTCTGGGAGTGAGGGCCATGCACTGCCACCACTTGCCAGGCAGGGCAGAGGGGTGCAGGATGTGGGCATGGCAGCACTAGGAGCGGAGGCTATGCCCTGCTGCCACTTGCCCCTTCTGCCTAGAGTGAGCCATGTCCTTATCCCACCCACCTTCCCACCGTCACTGGGCAGGTGGCAGCAGTGCATGGCCTCAGCTCCCAGAGCTGCTATGCCCACATCCCACATCCCATGCCCCCCTGCCCCACTCCCCAGGGGATGTTTCTCCCCGACCCTGGCTGGGCAGCTTGTCCCAGCCCCAGCCCCAATCCCTCTCTTCCCCATGCCCCTGTGTCAGCTGCCTGTTTAGTCTATGGCCAAATCTCTGAAGTGGTCAAATCTTGCCCAAAGCTTTTCTGAATTGATGCTTCAAATTGATTTTGAGCTTTTAATTGGTCTCCCAATTCGATTCGGATTTGGAGATTCAGTCCCTGAATCAGGCCGATTCTCCTCCAAATCGAATTGGCTACTGAAGCTTGACACACTGGTTGGAGATCTTAATTAAGTTTGGTTTGTGATACAAAGATGTATTACAGAAATAGCTACATTAAAATAGTAAAAGCCCAATATTACAAACCTCAATTCCCATCAGCTTTGACAATGGGCCCTAAATATTCATAAAGTGATTTATATCTGGTTTAAACCACATTTGATGGTGAAATACAGGTTAACTGGAATATAAATACAGTCCTATGCTGTACAGAATGTTAAACTTGCCCATTAAATCAAAATTTGTATATGTTCTGTTAATCATGCGTACACAATGAAACTCCTAGTTAAGCACTAGGAACATGTTTTGTAGTTCAATGGTTTTCAAGATATCAATCACATTTTTTAGATAAGCCTCAAGAAAAATCATTTTAAAGATAAATTCAAGATAAATTTATTATAATGATTCAAGATAAATTTATTATAATGTACTGTTAAATCTAAAAGTTGGATTTAAATGTCTATTTATGGTGCTTTCCTTTCCTTATTCCAATAGCGCTTCCTATTGTGGCATTTTGTCTTTTTCCATATTCCATGAGCTTGCAAGTCAATATTTGGTGACATATGTCAGGCTATGTGAAATATCATTCAAGCAGTAACAACTGGATCAGTTTTTAATTTCTTATATAGCATTTTGCTTCCTATTTGGATTACTCTCCTTTTAGCTGCTTTTATTTGTGAGCTCAGAAAATGTTAGGCTGGTAAAAGGCTTCTGGCCGAGTTGCCTTTACTTTTGCTCTGCATTCAATTTTTATCATTATTGAGTTTGTTTCCCTTTATGGATATAATCATGAAATTCATTGGAAATTGCCCTATTGCTCCTGCAGCTGAACTTTGTAGAAAAAAAGCTCCATTATATTGTCCTTTCACTGCATCAGAAAATAGCATAGTAACAAAAGGTATTCTCAGTGATCTTACTCTGCACTTTAATGAAGGAAAACTTTAATTAATCTAATTGTTTACTGAAATATTGTTTCACAAGAAATAAATCCACTGATACTTTAAGAATACAAAAATCAGCATTTTGTTATCGTCTCCTCCACAATGAAAGTATTTGGCTTGCCCTTTTTCCCCTCAATAAGATGTACAATCTGTGTTCTCATGATCTGCTAAAATCTCTTTTCTATGGAAAGAAATATTTTTAATAGAGGTAAAAAAGTAACTTTAATTTGGAACCCGCCCCCCACCATATTATATCCCTCTCCAAAAAGAGGGGGGGTTGGGGACAGGATGCGGGGGGGAAATCAAAGGGTTTGACTGCCCTTGGCACAACTTACAGTTCATTTTCAACAATTTCTTCCAAATTAGGAACAAATCCTGTAATCCTTCAGGTAAACAAAACTGCAATTTCTTCAGCAAAACCACATCTACATTTTTTTTTCTGAAAGGAAGGTTCTTTATTTTTAACTTTCCGGTAAATTGCTGTTGAAATTGTAATCTCCTGTGTATCATTCAGCTGGTTCAACTCTCTTGCTCATTCTGAATCTTCCAAATAAGGTCTGTATTTCTGGTGATTGTGGCCTGTGTCTCATTCCATTGATAGTCTGATTATTCTGTCTAGTTGCATTAATCATTTTTATGCTCTTTAAATGTCAAGTTAAGTTCCATGTTTTAGGAAGCACTTCTTAATCATGGACTGGCACAATATAACCACTTTCCTTTTTCTCTGTTAATTTTGACAGTTATATTACAAACCACTTAAAGAAAAGTCAGTTTTCCCACTAGCTGATAGATTTGCAGTTTTCTTAATGATGTTCTTATTTTATCATATTTCTTTTTAAACAGCGCATTAACCTGAAATCAAACTGGCAAACTATAAGCAAATTTACTTTCAGATTTTAACTACTGTATTATAAAACTAGATCTGATTGATATGTCACCAGAAATGTAAAACTATTGGTCCAAATTCTGTTTAGTTGCGCTAACATAACTCCTCTAAAGTCAGTGAAATTATTTTAGAGGCACATTCATGTTACAGAGGACAGATCCTCGTCCAATACCCTTAGCTTCATATAAATACATTTTACAGACCCTAGGCCAATTTTTATCTTTATTCTTATAGCAAATCCTCACTTTTGTCAAAGTCATTGTCAAATGGGCTTAACTGAATATGCCATATGAGTTCCTTGACGTTCTCAAAAGGGGGAAGTAATGGTGTAAGGCTATCAATTAAATAGAGAAGGTCTCTTCCTTGAAGGTAACAGATATCATATACAGTATTCATTTTTTTCCAAGTGAAGCATATATGCCTGGTAGACCAATGAAAATTTCTTCACTGTTATTTTAGCTTAAAGCAGGGATAAGTTACTGAACCCAAGCGTCTCCACTGATATTCATCTTTCTGTGACTCAGATCTGTTCAACAAGAAGGGAGGAGTGAAAAAGATAGTGTGCAACCAGTGCAATGCAGAAGCCTTTTCTATGCTCTGGGCTATAGCCAGTAAAAAGTTCATAGATCTTCACAGTTATAAATATACAGTTATGTATAAAAACACTTCAGCAAATACAAACATATGGCATACTGTCAGAATCATGTCAATAGAAATAGTGAACCTGTACACAGCATACATTAGGCAAGCATTAATCTAGTTCAATAGGACAAGGATTTTACTTTACATTCAAAATTGCTTTTTCTTTGTCTTGTTATATCACCTGCTATATTGGGGGGGGGACAGGTTTCTTCTAATCCATACTTAAACTTGACAAAGTAAACAGCTTTTCTCACTATTATCATACCAATTTTAGAACTCATGCAGAATGAGAACAGCTGATTACATGTAGTAAGAATCATAATTGTACTCCTGGCATTGTTCTAGATGAAGATTAAAATCAGTGTGGAGTGAAAGATAGTACCTTAGGGAAATGGAAAACTTACTGCATTTTTATGAATATAGATTAATATTTATAAAGAGATTGTACACACTGTATCATAATGCCTTCTGTGATTTGAAACTCAATGCTTCGAAACTCAATGCTTTGAATACTTTTATTTTGTCAAAAAAAAGTTTAATTTTAGGGGTTTTCTTGTGTGGATAGAAAATACCTGATCCCATGAAATATAAGGCCATTGAAAAAGTAGGAAGCAAAGCATATTCCTGTTTTCTCTCAGTAAAATAAATGTGTATATATATATTACACACATGAGCACATACAATGTATCCATACTACTGACAAAGATGGCCCTGACATTTTTAACATGCATTTGCAAAAGTACATAATCTATTATTCTGGGTGCATTTTCTTGGCACAGGGTGAGGAGGAGAAACAAAGGTGACTTTCAGGTAAATTTTGGGCTGTCCCTGGAACCAGCCAGGAATCAAAACACTCCTAGAGCAGATAAGAGCTGGCAGAAGGTACTCTGCTCTCATACTCAGCCAGCCACCCATGATTTTAGAGAACTGTTCCAGCAGCAGTAAAAACAGGTTGGTTATGCTATTTTCCCCCTCCACTACTCCCTTATAACATCAATTCTATGCCATTTGGTAATTTCACTACGCAGAAAGAATCCACGGGGACCTGGTTAGAAGAGTTTCTGAAGACTGGCACTGCTACCAGAGTTGTGTAGAGCCTGCCGCATTGGAAGCCAGAATTTTGAACTATAATTTTTGTTCTAATTTCATTTATAACCCTGTTTAGACAGGATGATATTCTCCTCTTCCCCCCGAGCATCAAAAAAAGAAGCAGGACGATAATGTGTGGGGAATCAGATAGTGAAACATGCAGAAGAAAGGGCTACATACTATATTTACTGACTTTTATTATGAGGATTTTTCATGAAGAAAAAAGCATCTTCTTTTAGATACAAGTAGGAGGGTGCGGGGGAAAGACTGCAGTGCCTCAGGCTCTAGCCCTTACCAAGGTCAGTACTGTATCTGCTGCCTGCCTGCACATCCCACCCACCACCCACTGCTTCTTCACCCCACCATCTCTCCCCCGTGCAGCCTTTGCTTCCTTTCCTGCCCTCCCCCTTACCCTTGCTGTGCATTGGCAGGCTTCATCCATACTGCAGCCTGGACTATTGAGCATGGCCCCAGCTTGGCCTTATAACAGGGCTATTACAGGGGTAGGCTGGGCTAGGCTTGGTGCCTCAGGCTACAATGGGGGCAAAGCCTGTTAGCATGGAGCAAGGGTAAGGGGCAGGGGGGAGATAAGGAGCTGAGGCTAGTGGGAGGGGAGAGCAGGAAGGCGTAAACAGAGACTGGGGGAGGGTCAGGACAGGGACCAGGGGTGGCAGGATCAGGCACAGGCAGGAGGGAAACTGCTTGACCTCCTCACACCATCTGCTCCTCCCAATCCCTGCCCCCGTGCAGCAATAGGGGATGAATTAAAGATAACCGTCCAGTAGTTAGATCCTATACACTGAAAAAATATAACAAATTTATAAAAAAATTCCCTGAAAAGAATTTAACTCTTGGGGGATTGTCTTAAATTCAGGGATGGCTCAGATTCAGGTAAACACAGTAATATGTTCTTTCACCTATCAAACACTACTCAGTACAGAACAGGGACACTTGTAGAATGTGATAGATAACTTACACTATTTCTTTAAAATTCTCATTTCCTTTGGATTTATTCTTGTTTTTGAAGATATCCAGAGTCTTTGTATATATTTCATTTCTTTTTCATGGTCTTAAAAGTTGCATTTATCTAGGCAGGAAGTAAAACAATTTGGTTTTATGAACTAATGTTCTTCTCAGATGCTACCTGAGACCACAGCAGTATGGCACAATACATAGACAGTTAGAGAATGGAGCAGGCTATTGGACCTTTATGAGACTCTCAACCCAATGGGTGCATCCAGATGGCAAGAGGCATGTTGGGAACAAAAAAGCATTCCCTGTGCTGGGGAAAAAAGGAGATCAGGCTGGGGTCCTCTACAGAGATGCTCTGGTAGCCGGTAACTTGAATGTGCGTTGCGGCAAAAATCCACGGCTTAAATTTGTGCCACTCCTATTGGTGTTGCTGCAAGCGCATGTGTTCGCATGTGTGTACATGCCCTATGTGTGCATATGGCAGCATTTATTTCAACAAGACACTACAGTGACAGATAACTGATGCACACAACTCTAAACTGAGTATTGAATGCTAAAACAATAAATTCCATAGGAAGGGATCTCAAAATTGCACCAGAAGTGCCACCCCACCCTCCCGTGTCTCCTTTAATGTTTTTCTTTTTGCCACTTGCCCTCCTGCTCGATTCGCAGAAGGGCCACACTGGCCAGGCCATTTTGCTGCTGATTGCAGGGGAAGTGAAAACCACAGTTTTAAATATGCCAGTTTTCACTTCCCTAGCGATCAGCAGCAAATGGTCCAGCTGGCATAGCCCCTCCACCAATCAGGACTTGGGGAGGGTGGGAGAAGGCATAAGTGGCAAAATAAAAACATTAAAGGAGATTTACAGTGATCCCTATCCATAGGGTGAAAAATATCCAGGCATTTAAGTATCTATTTTAGCTTTACTAACAATGTAAACATTTATTTGCATAATAATTGTTTAATTGTATATTTTGCCATATTTGATCTTCAGCACTTTAATTTCAAGTTCACTAACCAGTATTTTAATGATTTTCTAATATTGCACTTGGTTACATATCTTTCAGTAAAGTCTATTTTTCAAACTTCAAAAAGCAAATAGAAAGTAAGCTTTATCCTTAGGGAAAAAAATAAACATAGGAATCACAGGATGTTAGAACTGGAAGGGACCTTGGAAAGTCATTTAGTTCAAACCCCTGCTCAAGGCAAAACCAGATTGTCCCTGACTAAAAACATCCAAGTACTTCTCTAATTTGCTCTTGAAACTGTCCAAGGATGGAAGTTACATTTTCCATAGGCAGGGTGTTCCAGTGCTCAGCTACCCTCTTGGGCCTTGTTACACAGTAATTTGGCAGCTCTTGGAGCTCTTAACCCCTGGATTGTTCCCACATTAAGACCTGAAACTAGTTTTAAACACTTGTTATGCTGCTCAAAGTTACGCCACTCCAGGGCAGGATTACCTCTGATCTGTGCTACCCAGTTTATGTTATACTAAGGTGAAGCCCTGCAGGGAAAGGTTAAATTACCTGTTCGGCCATGGCAGCAGCTGGACAAGCAGGTTAACCCTGCCCTGCCTGCATCCCAGGGACAGACAGTGCAGGCAGCTACAAGTAAGTAATGTCCTGTGGGCAGCAGGAGAGCCCCAGTGGAGAATCCCAGAATGGAAAGCGGGGGATTCTTATCTTTCAGTCCTCCAGGCCCATGCTAGTCTTCAGTGTGACTGCTCCAAACTTGAGCTAGCTCTAACACTGATCAAAATTTGTGACTCACAGTGTAAGGTGTAACAAGGCCCATAACTAGACAGTTCCTCCTAATCTATAACTTAGTTTCCCTTGCTGAAGCTTGAGGTAATTGGTCCTAGTTTTGTCCTTAGCTGAAAATATGAAAATAAGTCTTTTGTATAGATAGCTAGAGAGCAAGAGAGAGTGCAAAAATATATATTTTATATATATATACATACACACACACTCACACAGGCACACAAGCATGTATTTCCATTACTTCTATCAAAAGACTGTTCTGTGGCTGCTGTGACTCATCTAATAGTCGACTAAACACATCATTGTCATTACATCATACATTATCCCATCACAAAATCCACATTATGCTCCCATGTATCCACATGCTCATGTGTCCATCAACAAGTCTTAAAAGTTTCTTCTGAGTATCGAAAAAGTAGATTATGGAGCTAAATCTCTGAACACATTAGGCTACTCACTGCAGTCTCAGATAAAAGATCAGACTTAATGCATTGTCAGGTTAACAGAAGTTAAGTAGTCCTTTCAGTAATTACTGAACTCTGCCTCACATGTTGAAAACTCTAGTCGTGATATAGATGACTGACCACAGAGTCAGGACTCCATGTGTGCATTCACACATGCAAGCACATGCGCTTGCAGCAGCTCAAATAGAAGCGGTGCAAATTTAACCTGGGACTTTGTGCCTCAGTGCGCGTGCTCGGACATGCACTTTGTTGTAGAGCAAATTGTGCCACTTGGGGCAAAATAAGTCTGTCTGGCTCCTCCCAGATCTGTAGCCGGGGGGAGCTAAAGCCCAGGGCCAGCACCTGTGCTGTCCCCAGCAGTATAAAAAGCTGCCCTGTCCTGGCCCCATCCATACAAAAAGCTGCCCTG
This sequence comes from Crocodylus siamensis, assembly GCF_052110815.1. Classification (NCBI taxonomy): domain Eukaryota; kingdom Metazoa; phylum Chordata; order Crocodylia; family Crocodylidae; genus Crocodylus; species Crocodylus siamensis. The sequence goes on along the minus strand of NC_143396.1, from coordinate 84,769,002 downwards.
GCAAGCAGTTCAGGGCTATTCGCTTTCAAGAGCTTCTGGGACTCAGCCAATTGGTATCTGGGGACACTACCTCTTGTGCCAGCTGGACTGCTACAGCAGCATCCCAAATCCATTTTTAAAAATATGACCCCCCCCCCCCCCCGCCCGGGGCCCATAACTTACCTTTCGCAGCAGCAATGGGAGTGGGGTGCTCTGAGCTTACTGTTGCCAGCTCTCAGGGACCACGCACTGAGTCCAGCCAGGTCCCGCTGGCCCTGAGGCTGCTCATGCCACCCAGCTGGGCCAGTCCCATAGTGCACACCACAGGACTGGCCCAGCCAGGCAGCATGAGCAGCCCCAGTGCCAACAGAGCCCAGCTGGGCTTGGCACACATTCCCTGCATGCCACACCGGGTTCTATCGCTATGGGACGGGCCCAGCCAGGCAGCAGAGCAGCCCCAGGGCTGGCAGGACCTGGCTGGGCTCAGCACATGGTCCCCAAATGCTGCACCAAGTCACGCCTCTCCCCCACTGTGCCTGCAGGGAGGTGGCATGTGGCAGGACCTGGCCCAGCCTCATGCAGCTTGCTAGTCCAGCTTTGCACCAGAGTGGGTCACATGGCTCCGGGAGGTGCAGCCCCTGTATGCGCCTCCTGGAGCTCTGCAACCCACTCCAGTGCAAAGCTGGACTAGCAAGCCACACTGGTCTGGGCCAGGTCCCTCCAAAGCTGCTCCAGCCACTCACCCCCTGCACCTCTGGGAACATCCCTCCACACCACCCCCCAAACTCCCCCCACATCCCGCTGCCACCCCTCACACCCACCCACACCCATAACCATAACCCCCACCCATCCTCATTTCGCATTCCCTAACTTACCTTGGACAGTGCTGGGGGCAGCAGGAGCACCAAAGAGATGCTCTGCCTGAAACCAGAGCATCTCTTCTGGAGGACTGACTCCCGTGCTGTCTCTAAGCATGGTCTGGGACCATACCTTGCTCCACTCTTCTGCGGAGTAGTTTTTTTAGACCCCTATCCAGGGGTCTAATTTTGTTCCCACACTGTAAACCTGCAGAGCGAGGAACATTTTTTTGTTCCCGCACATACCTCTTGAGCCATCTCAAAGAGGTTTGAGATGGGGCAAGAGGCACATGCACGCTCATCTGGACATGCTCCACGTGGCCAGAAAAGCCAGTGATATGTAGCCAAAGCAACTGCCAGCCAAAATGGAGAATACATACATTAATTAGAATTGCTTTGCTGCTTAGTTTCCTAAATCTGACAAAAATTAAAGTCAGTTCTATTCATGGGCTATATTTTATTGACCTGATAGTATTTTAAAATTTTGCATTAAATGTGGGCAACAAAAAACTTAGCTGTAGGTTCAGTGAAAGATCAAACATTAAAACAAAGGAAAATATGTATTATACAAAATGAGCTATTTGTTGCTACCTTCAGTGTACAGAGAAAGATTTCAGTCCTGGGGTTAGAAATCTATTAAGACAGAATACCTGAATAAACATATGGATCACTATCATTATCCAGGAAAACCATCTATAGGAAGATAAGATGAAAGAAGTAACACTTTGTACTTTGATGCAAAAATTCATCCCTCATATAGGGCTTTTAGAAAATTCTGGCAGTGAAACTCTGTATGACTACTTATCTCATCTGTACGATCAGAAGTTAGAGGTGTGCAAAAGTATAAAGAAACAGCATGACCCCTCTGACCTGTGCAGTGAGGGAACACATTTTGAAATAAAAGATTGTTTAATAAAAGATGCCTAATGGAACCAGTAATTAATTCAAAAGCTCCTTTAAAATTTTTCAGTGGACAACCATGAAAGAAAGGAGATTATTGGGATTTTATTGTACTTGTTAAACACACAAAGTCTATTTCAAATAAACTATTTGCATATCATATCGATCTCTCTCTCTCTCTGTATACATATATAAAATACATGCACACACATTCATTTTATGACAGTCCTTGTATTAGGGCTGATGCTTCTGTTCTTCGACAAAGCTTACAGATTAGGGTTAAGACTCACTCAGGAACAGTCTATGAAATTAAATTAAAAGATCATTAAATTATTCATGATCAATGAAATAGTTGGGTACTCTGTAGAAAAGTTCAGCTACATTTGTCATATTGTTACAATAATGAACTTGTTCTTCATAGTTAATGAACAAAAGTTCTGGGTATTTGTAAAGCTCATGTACTGCATAGAAAATATCTCACTTAATATTCACAGTCCTTAATGAGGTAGGTTGTGATATAATTAACAATATATAAGCATCTAATTCATGAATTGGTCAGGCATGCAAATATACTTAGGAAAACTGAACCAAACCACAACCACCTAGGATAAGGAAAATTAATGCAGACTAAGAATGGTCTACTAAAAGAAAGAGGCCCTTGTTTGTCATAGATTATACTAATTTAGGACAAGATATTAAGTAGTAAAAAGAAATGAAAGAAATACTATGAGATACAAAAGACATTAGATCCCTGCAGTACATTTAGCACAATAACTTCACTTAAAATAAGAGGAAGCTTCAAGGAAGGATATTGGTAAAGGAAGATGGTTTTGTAACCTGTAACTAGTGATAGCAGCAGTACAGCTTTTATATAAATGCTTTCATTCTAATAAGTGAAATAAAATGCAGAAAATCCTATCCCATGTAGTTGTAGGTAGGATATAAACAGAGGAGCATGCCAAGAACTCAAGGAAAGGCCTACTGCTATATTATAGTTCTGAATTTAGCTATAGAGCTGAGAAATATCTAGGTAAAATGAGAGTGATTCAAAGATAGGTGTGAAACATACCTTCCTCTTGGCTCCAGTCATCTAGGTTTTATTGCCATTGGATTAAGGTCTCTTTCCCAAAAAAGGATTGTTCAGTTGCTGATGCTCAATGGCATCCTCACATCAAACAAAAACACATGCAGGTGTCTTTCATTAACAGCAAGTCCTGCAGCAATGGACAAGTGGTGATGAGAGCAGGTGCTTGTGATTACAGAAGCCCCTAACATGGGCTTACATGGAGGCAGTGATTCTATGATAGTTGTTTTGTACTTGGAAGTGAGACAGGTGTGCAATTTGTCAGCACAATCATGAATGAGCAAGCCTCTTTGGGACTGACTTTGCTCACACCACATGGAAAGTGGGTTAGCCCTCAACATAGTCTATTCTAGCTGGAAAACCGCATCCAGTGGTGTCACTATATCCGCAGTCTGAATCAAGAAATAATGTTTGCAACCTGGAATGACCAGCTGGAGCAAAGGACAGAATTAATGGCCAGAGAACATGCTTGATTTGATATTGATATTGCTGCATTTAGTGCAGGGGCTGGCAATTATTTTGGGCAGAGGGCTGCTTACTGAGTTTTGGCAAGCCATCGAGGACTGCGTGACAGGCAGTCAGGGGCAGATAAATATTAATTTTCTAAAATTTTTAGGGGCCCTATGGGCTAGATAGAAGGGCCTGGAGGGTCACATCCAGGCTGGGGGTCATATTTTGCCCACCCCTGATTAGTGAGACCAGATGTGCAGGGCACCTGACAGCATGGTGGCAGTTACACCTTCTTTTGGAAAGCAAATGCTGAAACGAGACATATCCACAGCACTGGTTTTGCTGTAAAGGCTAAGGGCATTTATAGATGCACTCTAGGAGTGGAGGGGTGGGGAAGGGCACTTTAATTAGGGCATCTCTAAGAGCTGCCCTAATTAAAGTGCCTAGAGTTTTAGTTAAAGCACCCTTGCCACCATTTTTTAGCATGGGGATGGTGATACACTTGACACTGGAGTATATTACAGCACAGTAATTACCACACTGCACCATCCTTACTGCATGTATATCGGTGCCCTAAGATTGTTATTCAGAGGCCAGAATGTCTGGTGGGCATCAATGAGTCTCATAACTAGGGACTTCATGGCAGAAGTGGGCTGCACAGCAACTCCTTTAATCTTACAAGTTCCCCAGCAGGTCCCCCACCCCACCCGAGTCGCTGATTGGCTGAGGGTCCACAGTGGCCCTGCTGCTTGCTGCTGACCAGCTGCAAGGAAAAAACAGTGCCATATTTAAAACTGTGGTTTGCACCTCTGCCAATCGGGACTGAGTGGCGGGGCCCCTTCTTCAATCAGCGGGGGATGCCACATAAGGGAACCTGCAAGATTAAAGGAGCTTCTGCGCAGCCCACTTTCATCATGAATTTGGTAGGTCCCTACTCATGACCCTGTATCTGCCACTGACCAACAGACAACTTGCAATAGGAATCAGTGCATGCACCCCAACCCTTGATGCAGATGACAAAACAAAGGAAGAATTCTATTCTGAATTTGAACAAGTCCAGTAATCTGTCCCCAGAGAAAAAAAGATAATTCTGGGAAATTTCAGTGCTATATCAGGCAGGGACTCTAAGCTATGGAAAGGAACACTTGGAAAGGAAGGGATGGGGAAATTCAATTCAAATTGAATTCTCTTCCTGAGTGTTCAGAACATAATGATCTCATCATCTCAAACTCCCTATTCCATCAAGGCCACAAACAGAAGACATACCTATGCTCAAAAAACTGGCACCTGATTGACTATATCATTAGCGTACACTAGCATACAGTATATCAAGTGTATGCCCAGGACCATCACAACATTCTTATCACCATAAATATGACCAGCATATGAAATACATGGAAGTACTGTTAACGTCACAAAAACCAAGATACTGTCTAATCTATACTGAGTCCATGAGTTTCTGTACCTAGGAGACTGACAAAATGAAGTTCATAGACCCAGCTGTGAAAAGTGGTTTGTAATTTGTTCCCTCTCAGGATCGGGCCTGAGAGACTGGAGGCAGAGTGTTTTTTTTTTTTGTGGGGGAGGAATGTGCACCCATTAGTAGTTGGTAGTTGGGTATTGTTGTCTTTCATAGATTGTGGTGTGCGGTTTGTTGGGGTACCAGAGATAGTTGGCAGGTTTTGTGTTTTGAACTGTAGCCTTCCTCAGCCTGACAAAGGGTTTTTCAACCTGAAAGCTGGCATCCCAGACAGCTAAGCTGAGCACACTGGGAGCCTCACAACTGCACTGCAACCAGCAAGTATCAGGCCTGTCAAAGACGTGATAGGTCTGGGCTTTCCCCAGCCAGGACTGTGTGCGTGCATGCATTAGCTGGAGGTTATGGTACCTCCTACCTACCTTTCACCAGGGGATCATTGGTCCTGGCATTTATGGGGCTGCCACACTGCCCATCAGGCCTCCCTACCCTGGCAGGGTGCAGTTTTAGTGGCCATGCCCAGGACCTGGGGTCTCATTCTTCCCCATACCTCCAAGTTCATCCTGGCAGGGGAATGAGCTAAGCAGGGACATGTTCTTCCCCAGCTGGCTGGTGATGCAGTTAATGCCCCCCTCCAGCTTAGAGCAGGGCATTACCTGGTTTTTAAAAAAAATGAAAAAAGGAAATAGGTGGGGACAGAGTGAGGAGGGTGGCTTTCTGTCTGTCTGAATCTGGAGTTTGGGGAACCTCAGCAATGGGAGTTTTACCTTCAGGAACACCAGCTGCTCCACCAAACCAGCAGCCAAGCAGGTGTGGTGGGGTGCCACCACATCCCCAGCAATGCTGAACACCCTCTTGCTTGGCACACTGGTTGGCGGATGGGACAGGTGTGGTCAGATCTGGCTACACCTGTCTGTGACTTGCCCAGTAAGCCAAGGGGCCGCACTGCAGTGGCTCCATGCCCTGGGCAACATAGGCAGCCACCAAGGTGTGAGCACTACCTGCCTGATGCTGGGATCTGGTGGCTTTGGATCCCACCATAGAAGCCATGCCCTTAGCCCATATTGGCAGTGCCTTTGGTGGACAACAAGATTGGCCTGTGGATAGCATGCTAGAATGAGACAGTGGATCCCCCTGTTCCACGTCCTGCCACCTCCTCCATTCTGTCTCCCTGACTTTCTTTACCAGCACCTCCGTGCACTGATTCAGCATTTGGCTGTTGCATATGGTGCCTTTCACCCTTGGGTCATACATGGCAACCAGCACATGGGCTGTACTGGACCACAAGGGATCAAGCCATTTCCTGACGCTCTCCTTCAGCTGCCTCACCAGTGCCTGCACATCTGGTGACAGTGGCTTGTCCACTGTCATCTACCTGGATTTTAGGAAAGCCTTTGAAACAGTTTTGCATCCTATTCTCATAGGGAAGTTAGCAGGCTGTGGAGTGGATGCCTACCTAGCCAGGTGGGTGACCAACTGACTTAGGGACTGCACCCAGAGAGTGGTGGTGGATGGTTCGTTCTCAGCCTGGAAGGAGGTGGGCAGTGAGGTCCCACAGGGTTCGGTGGGATACAAGAAAAAGGTATTCTGAAATCCCTCTTGGTAGTGTAACAAGCAGGAAATCCCTTAGAAAATCAGTCCTGCTATCTGTAGTGGTCTGATGGTGAGCTACTAGAACACACAGCTCAGTAAGTCACCCAAGGCAGAAAGCAGGACACTTCAAAAAATGCTGGCTTTTATGCAGTTTTTTTTATCCCTTCCCCAGATCACTGGGGTTGGCAGGGACCTCAGGGAAGGGTGACAGTCACTGGTCAGCTACATAGTCAATAATAAGAGCACTCCTTCCCCACCACTTTCTCCCCCTCCCTCTCCTTACTTTACTTTCTTTTTCCCTGCAGGCAAGGCATTGAAGGCAACCCCCAGCTTCATGGTAGAAACTCAAAATGTTTCAACCTTTTTGACCTCCCCTGTTTTGTTTCAGTGCTGTTTTTTTTTTTTGACTTCGATGTCTCAAGGTTGAAATGGGTCAAAACAGCATTGAAACAAAACAGGCGGTGAAATTTCACATAGCCCTAATGCTTATACATCTCCAGTTACATTGGACAGGACATACCATAAGCATTCCTGATAAATGGCTCCTAAAACAGGTCCTACACTTCCAGCTCACCAGTGGTCACTACTCTAGATGTAGGCAAAAGAAGAGATTAAGGGATATCTTGAAGGCCAATCTGGGAGATGTGAATGCTGAGTCATCCCCAATGGTGCTGTACAAGAAGAAATAAACCATTTCAAGCAAACGCACCTCTCTATGGCCAGATTCAGACATGCAGGCACATGCATTTAGTGATGCCACAAACCTCTTTGCCGCACCACAAACTGCACATATTGCACATTGGTATCCCACACTGCTAATTTGTAGCACCGGGGCAAAATCTGCTGTCAGGATTTCGCTGTAGAAAGAAAAAACTCAACAAACCCTTAAAAAAAAGTGGCACAAAGCTTGCCAAAGTGCAGTGTGCTGGGACAAATGTGGAGATGGGGGAACAGGCAGTCCAGGGCTTCCTGTTCCCCCATCTCTGTGCACTGTGAAATCTTGGCACTGAGGCACCCTTGCCCCAACCAGCCACTCCCTGACTGCCTGCCCTGGGCTGTCTGCTGCCTCATCTTGAGGCACACTGCACCCCAGCTAGCCAGAAAGCAGCTACCTGGGGTGCAGGGTGCCTCAGCATAGGGGTCTACAGTACATGAAGATGGTGGAGCAGGAAGCCCTGGGCTGGCTGCTCTCCTGTCTCTGTGTCCCATTCCCTGGCTGGCACAGGGTGCCTCAGCATGGGGGCAATGTGTCCCACTGAAAACTGCATAAGCAGGGGCATGCACTGCAGCATAAAGTGGCAGCACAAACTTATGCTGCTACTGTTTGTGCTGCTGCAAATACGTGTCTCTGCTCATGTGGACATGGCCTATGGAGGTGAAAAGGTGACAGAGGCAAAAAAGAAAGGACTCCACCCTGAAATCACCAGGATCCACTCTTTCCTTCCCTAACAGTATGCCATGTCTGCAGTCATACGTGCAGATATGGATTGGCCTTTTCAGTTATCTCTAGCCTCAGCAATGACTTCCCTATCTATCTACCGGAAGACTGTCATGGTCATATCAAGGGACAGCCAGCTCCAAAAACCTTCCCCTTTTTTGGCATGATTTTTAGGGAAGAAGACAAACTAGACCCCTGCCATACTAAAGGCATGATTAATTAGGTTGCGACCCACACATTTAATCAATTTAAGGCATGATAAAATGAGGAATAAGCTATACTTTGTGGCTGGCTCCAGACTAAATAAGACCAATTCCCTCAGCCTCTCCTCAAAAGTTATGTGCCCCAGCCCATGAACCATTTTCGTTTCCCTCCAATGGACTCTCTCCAATTTGTCACCACTGCTGAATAGAAGGAACAAATTACTTCCCTTGATCTGCTTCCTGTCCTAATCTACCAAGAATAAATTCACTGACAGATTATCACATACTGAAAAACATAGAAAGAGAGCCATCAAACTTGGTCTATATAGGCCTTTCAAATGAGCCAACAAATATGCCTCATATGTTAGCTTGTATCTTAACAGGGCTTTTCAATAATGTTAAGTCAAATTGAGCTAACCCTTTCTCTGCTTATCAAGACAGGGTCAAGTAATCTTCAGAATCTGTTTTCACCTGTCAATGCATTTGGCGACAAGTGTTAACTAATGTCAGTTTTGAGAACAGGAAAAAAATGAGATGCTTTGGTGGTTTTTGACCTTCTGGAACTAGCCAGATTAACATCTAATTTAATCTGTCCAGCTTCCATCCTGAAAGCCATTTTTCCAGTTCAGTGGCAGTTTAAATTCTGAACTGAACATCTCTACTCAGGCATTATTTAAATACTCCTCATCATTCTGTATTTTATCATCTCCATTAAACACAACACAGGATTAAGTTTGTGGTTACCTACTGTTAAGTAGATGACTACTGTTGAAACTGGAAAATAAGAAAATGAAACAAAATGGATGAGCAAGCAGAACTGTACATGGAAAAAATACTCCTTTTACATAAATATCATGATAGTACATTGTAACATTGTCTAAACTTCAGATTTTCTATATTTGAATAATACTATTCCCATATTCTGTTTTACTTTGAAGCTGGTCTTTGGAATGTATTGTGCATAGGTGCAGTACCTAATCCTGCTAATATAGGACATTATCCCAAAAATATATGCCATCTCACTGTGGGCCATATAGCATATTAAATTATGAGGCAAGAAAGGCCTTTGTGACCATTTAGTATGACCTCTTACATAGCATAGGCCATAAGATTCCCTTAATTCACTAGGCACCTGAATTAAAAATACCTTACAGTATAGACCATCCAGTTTCCCTTTAAAAATGCAAGTGCTGGAAAATCTAAATCAGACCTTAGTATACTATTCTAATGGTTAACTATTAACACTGGTAAAAAATTGCACTTTATATGTACTGTAACTTTCAGCTACTGAAGCTTGTTATTCCTTTCTCTGCTAAATTGAAGAGCCCATTATCATTTTTTTGCTCATCGTGTAGACACTTATAGACTGTGATCAAGTTACCCCTTAACCTTCTTTTGCTTAAGCTAAACATATCAAGTTCCAGCTATTATCCCTTTGTGGAGATTTCACTTTAGGTGCTTTACAATTCACATTCTTTGATCTTCTCTAGGTCTTAGTGTTACCTATTTTCCTTTCCTTTTTCCAATCCTCCTTTCATCTCCCTTTCAATATGTACATTTTAGTTAAATTTTATCTAGTATATATCCTCATTTCTAAGCACCAGCCTTCTTCTGTGTGATGACACTTCAATATGGACCCCAGGGCCTGATTAGCACTGAGTATGAAAAGTTAACACTGTATTAGCTTCTTAATAGAATACTAGTAAAGTGACCTTCAATTCCTGCATCTTACCCCACAATCTTTCTAAAACCAGTGACGGTTTAAGGTTTATTGGAAGTCTGGGCAGAAAGAAAATTGGAGCCTCCCTTAACCATGGGAACTGGATTTCAATGGGGGAAGGGCCCCTTCCCCTCCTCGTTCTGCCACAGCCAAGTGGGGGGGGGGGTCTCTGTGCCCTGGGGGAGGGGCCTGGGTAGACCTGGCTGGGCTGGGGGTGGGGTGGCACATGTCCACCTCTCCTTCCTGCTCCCCATCCCGCCTTCCCTCCACCACAGCTGGAGCACAGCCAAGTGGGGTAAGGGTGGATGTAGGCTGCCTCCTGCAGGCTCATGGCTCTCCGTTCAGTTGCCTATGTCCCAGGGGTCCCGCACCTCCTGATTGCCTGATAGTGGAGGCACAATTCACCACCCCCACTGCTACCAGGCACGCATGAGATGCATGCCCAGTACAGGGCTCCTGGAGTAAAGGCAGCAGAGTGCAGAGCCCCAAACCCACAGTGGGCAACCTGCATATGCTGCACACACAAATGTGGGGGGCACATGCCCCCCATGCCTCCCCTGGGGGGGTGCATGCAGTGTTGGGGAGCAGTCCCCCCACCCACCATGGATGAGCCACATGTAGCTCTGCATTGCTCCTACCCCAGCCCTGAGTCCCCCAGCTCTCACCCCAATTCCCTCCCTCACCATAGGGCCTTGATCTGGGCCTCCATGCCCCTTCCCTCCCCCATGCCCCTTCCCCCCATTAGACTTGCCTGCACAGAGCTGTTCTCCATGATGCCTGGCTGTGTTCTTGGCTACATGCAGCCAGGTACATGCACATACATACTGTAACCATCCAAAGTTGAGTAATATAGAATATTTACCATAGTCCTGGAATTATTTAGACTTGTTTGAGTGTTCATGCAATCAATAAAGTGTTACTGGATTTTTCCCCCCCAGCCCTATCTGCCTTCTGAGTATTCCTTGTGTATCCCAACATGTACAACTCATTCACATATATTCAGAAGTCATCAGCACTTGAGAAAGTCTAACTGGCTGCCAGTGATATGTACCTCAGCAAGGTTAGTAAGAGCTATTATCATTATGGCATTTTTGCTTGCAGGTCATAAGAAAGGAGAATTAACTACTTTAAAGTCCCAAACATTCAAGACATTTTAATGTAGGGAAGTAGTAAAAAATCCAAGGGCATCCTTTACTACCTGGGGTAGAAAGGTATGATAGTTTTCTTATAAAAATTTCTTCTTTTCCCCTGGTACAGCCAAGGAAAAAATAAAATAAAATAAAGCAACAAAGCCACCTAGTTATACCCATTTTTCTCCAAGATAAGTGTGTTGAACCAAACATGAGACAAGGTAAATGAAATTAAACACTATAAACACCTTCCATCTAAACACCTGCATTATTAGAACCCATATGCTTTTAATGCTCTAATTAGTCTCAAGAGCAACTGATTAACTTACATAAAATTAGCTGACCAATGGAAAAACAAGAGGTACTTCTGAATTCTAATAAATGATCATGCTAACTTCTATGCTGAAATATATAGCTAGAATGTTTGAGAATGATTCATGTGTTGTCAATATGCCATTAAGTGTTATCTCATGTGATAAAAGGTCACATAAGCCATAACCATTCAGAGAAGATACAGAAATTCTGAGGATCCTATTTTTGTTTCTCTGGGTTGTAGGTTATTTAAGAGCTGTTTATTTATTAATGGAGCTTTTTAAAGATCTATACTCTTGTCTCAACTGTGCTGTTAAATCTTCCTGCTCTATTTCCCTGCTTCATAATCATATTGCCTGACCTTCCTACCGCCTCTTCTGTCAGATATACATGAAAGGATTATTCCAAAGGTGGCCTGTCTCACTATGAAAATAAGACTATAAGGGCAGGATTTTTATTCTATTTCCACTTTGTATGTCTAAATGGTAGTTTTCTAGCTATAATAGTGGCACTTCCATCATTTGCATACAGGCTGTAATTCAACTTCTCCTGCAGCATGGAAACATAAGGATACTCTGCAGGCTACTCACTGCCTGGGAACTTACACTGCCATATATGTGCATTCAATTTGGATGCATACCTGCATCTAAGTGCCAAAAATATAGCCAGCCAAAAATGGCTGCATGACTAACAAGTGCTAAACTCCAGAGGACGAAGGTTTTAGACCCGATTGATTAAGGCACTTGTCCAGGAAGCAAAACATAAGAGTTTAAAGCCCATTTCATCCTGAGATGATTTAAACTTGCATCTCTCTGATTTCTTGTCAAAGACCTCATGTCACAGGTTAGGTACTATCTGCTGTCTTCTCTAGAGCTCCTTTAGAAGCTGGCTTCTGGGCAGCCAAGAGAGGTAAATGCATAGAGGATGAGAACAAACTGGAAGGGCTTGTGGCTCAGTGCAACTGGCTGAACTGAAAGTAGCAAGCCCCCCTTCTAGCCCCTAGCCTTGTTCCCAGTGGAGTAGAAGCTTTGTCTCTTCAATTTCCTTCATCCAAGGACTACTAAATGCAAGGGACAGTGGCTCAGCTTTGACCATCTTGATGGAGACATACAAAGGGAGTTAGAATTCTGTCCTCTATGCTTTCAGAAATGATCTATTCTAGCCATGTACAAGCATTACATTTCTACCAGAAGAATCATCATTCTCACAGTAGCAATTAGAAGCCACCGATTCTCCTGGTGGGGGGGAGAGAGGAGGGGAATACACATTCCCTGGCAGAAGGTTTGCCAGGTCCTAACCTGGAAGAACACTTTTTGCAAGAGACTTTCTGTTGCTTATACTTTCCACTCCCAGTCTACTTTGAAAAGTAAGGGAAGCAGCAGGTGCTTCTCTCTCTCTTTCCTTAAACCAGGTAGTTCCTGGTTTAGGGAAGAGGTGGGGGTGAGGGGGTTTGCCCAGGAATTGCAGAGCCTGGGTACTTGGAATCAGGCTAAGGAATGCTGTGCCCAGTCTTAGTTCCTGGCCTCTGGGCTTTAAATGCCCATCTAGATGAGAGGGGTACAAAGCCCTTCAGGCTGGGGAAGTGATTTTCGTCTGTTACAAGCCCTGGGCCCAGGGGTGACTGTAATGCCCCCTGGTGGCCTCTGCTTTGCCCTCACTTCTCAGACTGGCTCTCCTTTACCTCTCCTGCTGTGCCTTGTTGATATAGATCCTTGGAAAGGGAGACTGCCCCTGCCCTGATCCCATGCTGCTGTTTAGGTGTCACTACTCAGCACCTTAAGGGCTTAAAACATGGTTCCAAGTACCCCTTAATTTCACTTATCCCTCACAGACGTTATCAAGCAGCAGCACTCTTAGGTCTTAGGCCTATATTGGGACCCAATCTCCATCACTGCCGGTACTCTGAGTGCCCATGCCAAACCTCCAGCCCCCTCCTGAGCTCAGGCCACTGTCTCTGACTGCCCATACCTGGGTACTTTATCCATTCTGACTGCTCCCAGGTACCTAGTCCCTCCTGGGCACTGGAATCTCCTGGCCCCCCTTACCCATAGGCACTGGACCTCCTCTGGCCTTATTTGCACTTTATTCCTGATATCTGTCACTGCTCCTGGGCCTACTCCCTTCTGGGCACCAAATCCTACTTCAACCCTGCCCCCGCACCCCCCCCAGGCACTGGACTTTCTCTGGTCCTGTCTCTACTCTATTCCCAAGTGATGGCCCTGTTCCAAGGCCTCTGGTCCTGCACCCAGGCCTCAGTCTATGCTGGCTCCTATCTTTGCTCCCGCCACCATACCTTGTCTCAATCCCTAAACAGCCAGACCCCACCTCAGGTCAGCTCTAAGGCAGCCTTTTCTTAACCTCTGGGAGTGCAGAGTCTCCTGATGCTTGCTTGGGAGCTCCTTTCATGTCAGCATCAAGGGTAGGACCGTCTGCCCCAGCTCTGGCCCTGGGTTTATCTCTGGTTAAGCCCTGCCCCTTTTTGATCAGGTGCTTCCATGCTTGCTGACTTAGCTCCTTTTAGAGAATTTTCCCTTCTTAATGTAACAGGCACATCCAACACCTATTACACTGCTCCAGTGCATGTTCCTACAGGTTTTAAACATCAGGTGTGTTGCTCAACTGGGTGGCAGACATGGAGATTTAAAAGCTTGTGACTTAGAGCCTAGTCATGGAAACTGTCCTCTGCATGCTTCCTGCACCTCTAGCTTTAAATCACCCTGTGTGCAGCCCATCTGGGCCACACATATTGCCTCTTGACAGCTTGGCCCAGAAAGGGGATAGGACAGGCTGTCAAATAACAGGCTCCCCTAAGAGTGAGGGTGCCCAGACCATAGCCCTCTAGGGCTCTCTGGCTCCCGAACTTGTCTGTAGGCTGGAGTGATGCAAATTAACACCTTGATGCAGCTTTTGGGAATCTGACCCTCAGTCTGGATCTCAGTCTGGATCACTGTTTAAAAAGTAAGAGTTGGTATAAGAACAGTCTTTTTAGAGGCTGTCATTTTGGAACACTCTTTAGGCTCCTGGTCTTAAAACAACCCTAATTTATTTTTCAGAGGGGAGTTGTATGGAGTTTGATTTCTGTTGGCTTTTATAGGTCCTGCTTCTTGGCCTTGTGTGGGCTAAGATCAAGTGTATTCTTGATTTTTGCCAGCTTGAGAAAGGTGCTATGAAGGACAAGAGGTTGTTCTGTAATTTTTTTTTTTTAATTGGTGGTTCTCAACCTTTTTAGACTTAAAACACCCATTGGTAGACTGAACAAAAAGTCCTTTTTAGACTCAAGCACCTCATAGAAAAATGTCAGCTTTTCATTTCATTCAGTTTTGACTACCGAAAAGCAATAGCATAATTCTTGTATTGTTAAGAATTCAGCAAGACCACTGCAGGTCAGACAGTTTTGAATACTCTGGATTCCTATTTGAAATCTCTGGGTTTATCTTGTGAATTATGTTTGCATACCTGGCAGTGCTAACACTGTGTGGCTTTGTGCAGTACTCTTGGAAGTAACTCAAGGCACCCTACAGTGCCATGGCTCTTTGGTTGAGAACTATTGTTTTAAATAGGATATTCACTGTATAGCTATATTTGGTATAGTTAAATACCTTGGAAAAATAACAAGAGGACAAAATAACAATGACTCATGAAAATAAACCCCTTAATGCATTTGGGGGGTCTTATAAGACCTGAGCACAGTTAGTGGAGGTTTGATCAAACTTCTTCCCCCGCAAGCTAACCATACTAGTTTTAGACTCTGTTTTAAAGAACACTCCGTCATGTGAAGATGCAGTTGCTGGAGGTAAAGATCTAAAGGGGCTGCATCATTCTCTCATGATAAAAAAGTGCTTTCAACTGATCTTAGTGACAGGTGTAGAAACAGCACCAAGACCTATATAATAGCAGTCTGTTGCTCAAGTGTTTACTTGTATTATCTTCCCTTGTAGACAAGCATTAGAGGGACCTGGGGGTCACAATTGACTGGAAGATTAACACGAGTCAACAGACGATAAGGCTGCCAGCAAGGCAAATAGAAGTCTTGCGTGCATCAGCCGATGTGTTGCCAATAGATCCAGAGAGGTGCTTCTCCCTCTCTATTTGGCATTGGTAAAGCCACAGCTGTGTCCAGTTCTGGGCACCACACTTCAGGGTGGATGTGGATAAGGGTACAAAGAAGGTATGATTAGGGACCTAGGGTTAGGCCTGAAAAGGAGAGACTCCAGGAACTGGGCCTGTTCAATTGGAGTAAGAAAAGACTGAGAGGTGACTTGATAGCTGCCTACAAGTACATTGGGGTAAGCATCAATATCTAGGGGAGCAGCTCTTTAGGAAGGCACATCAAGGGAGGATGAGGACCAATGGGTACAAGCTAATAGAGGGAAAATTTATGCTGGACATAAGAAAAACTTTTTTTCCATAAGGGTTACCAGGGTCCGGAACACACTCACAGCAGAGGTGGTACAGTAGCCATCCTTTGAGGTGTTTAAGATGAGACTGGATAAGCACCTTGTTGAGCTTGTTTGAGCCCAATAACTTCCTGCCCATGGCAGGGGACTGGACTTTATGATCTTGCAGGTCCCTTCTGGTCCTTCGATTCTATGATTCAATGATTTGTATCTAAATAAATCCATGTCTGTTTGACCTTTGGTACTGAGTGTTCTCATGTTAGACTTTCACTTCAGCTCTGAAATGATTTAAATCCATTTAATAACAATAAATTGACCTACAACTGAAGAGTTGTTGAGAGGGAACAGACAGACAGCCCTGAGAAGAAGTTAAGTCCCAAAATGGATAAAAAGGTTTGGGTGAGATAGACATGCACATACACTTGGGCAATTTTTTTTTTCACTTAGTAGATGATCAAAATGTAGTTGGAGACTAATTCTGAGTAACCTAAGAAATACAAGCACTTCTGTTACACCCACCTTCTCCCTCCCCCTTCCATTTTCCTCTGGATGCATAAGTACCCCCCAGCATAGAAATAGAGAGATGTTGGCTCATGCGTCTATTAGTTGTCCACTATTTATTACTGGTGAAAAGCTTCCAGTGGGAAGATCAATGTACACTGAACCCACTGCTTGTGTAATTATGGCTGAAAATATGGAGTACTGTAGCTTGGGACCCATCTGAAGCATGGGAAAACCCCTGGATTCATATTTATGAGAGAGAAATTCTTGAAAACTTAGATCCAAAGGGCTGCACTCAAATCAGAGAAGAGGTCAGTCCCATAGGCATGAAATAAGAGTCCCAGTAGCTCTTATTATTATTCTAGAAATCCAAATACACACATTTAATTCATGTGAACTTTTAAAAGAACAACCTCGCAGGGGTACTTATATCTCACCCTTTATCTTTGCACTCTTCTACATTATCAATTTTAAACTTTAAATTTTTCAGTAATGGGATTGTTTTGGGGTGTTTTTTGATCTGTCTGGATCCACTTAATTGTCTTTCTTACTGTTTCAAATTCCACTTGAAAAGGAAGTTGCTTTCAGAATGGCATTGTTTTGTTTTGGATGAGATTCTCCAATGGCATATCTCAGCAGCAAATGTTGAACAGCTGGAAACTACCTAATTAAACTAGTCAGGGAAAAGGAGGATGTTTGAGATGAATAATAATCACATCCTTCACACTTTATATTTTTTCTTATTTATGTAGTGTACACCTGTGGCTTGTTGGCAGTGCATTTGATTGCAGTATAAGAGACTCAAAGTTGGCCTTATATTTTTTTCATGCTTCTGTGATGTTTAAATAGCTTATACATGTTCCTTTAATTATTATAGGTACAATTTGTTTACTGAAGCATTTATTTTAAAATATGTTTTGTGCAAAGGACCAAATTATGCTTTTAATTATGGTTTTTGGGGAGGGCTACAAAGTTAGGGAAATTTGCCTCTCAATCAACAATAGCATCCCACAGATAAGGATATGTAAAAACAGAGGTTAGGATATATTATTAATAGTAAAGATGGATAGAATTTAAAGTACTTAGAAACCCAGCAATGCAGATAGTTACTTAATAGGATTTTTGAAAGCATCTGAGCACTAACTCCTATCATAATAAATGGGAGTTATACACCTAGATGCTTTTGAAAATAATTACTGGCTGCTTAGTGGTACTGAAACACCATTAAAAATGTGCCCCTTTGGACCTAATCCAAAAATAAGTGAAATCAATTGAAAGGTTCTTACTAAAGTCATGCACAAGTAGAAATACTAGCTTGGATGACATTATTGCATCGTGCCTTTTGCTGTTTCATTTTAAGACCTATCTTTTGGGTTCATTTGATTGTATAAGAACATCAGCTTTCTTTTCAAAAGTAAATGTTTATCCCTTGTTGTAGAAAAAAGTTTGAAAATTTAACCTGAAAATACTCTACAGTTGCAAAAAACTGAAAAGCAAATATAAAACACATGTTTTTGTTTTTTTAAGTTATGGAATTTTTAACACAACTTAATGAAATGTTGTGATCTGATGACTGAATAATAAGTCAGGCTACAAAATATCATGAGATTGTGAGAAAAAAAAGTGCCGTGACATCAAAAAGTATAAAAGTCTTGCTTAATTTTTCAGCTGTTAAATTAGCTTTATATTAACTATTTTTCACTCACAGGAAAATGAAGATAAGTTGGAGGATCATCTCTCTCTCTTTTATTTTAACTTATACAGGCAGTCTGCAGTTAAACTCACCATAGAAATAATAGTGTTGTCAAATTAGATACACTGTTGTGTTTTAAATTATTTAAAAATCTTGCCATGAAAGCCTCGTTATCAGTTTTCACACTTTAATATCCTATTAGATTTATTTCGGGAATGAGGCAGTTAACATATTCAGAAGTGTCTAATTCAGTGCAGCATCATTCATAAGCAGGTAGTTTCAGAACTGTAAGTACTAGAAACAATTTTCATGACATAAAATTGTGCATGGTGCAGAATAAGAACCTGCTAATATACTCAATCAGACAAGTCACTAGCTGACAGTTATTTTTATAAATATTAATGCACAAATGTCAACAATTTGGAAGTACAAAGGCAGCTGTGTCAATACATACAGCACTAAAAGTTAAATAGTGTTTTAAGTACAAGGGGGTCAGCATATTTAAAATAATACAGGGAGGCATGGTAGAAAAGTGTAGTGGCTAGAAATCATGATTCCTCAATTTTATTCCTAGTTCAACAGTTAGTCTGCTGTATAACCTTGGGCTATTCTGTCTGCCTCTCCATGTTGTTAGCTTTCTTTGTTTTATTTATTGATTTGGAAGTGCTTTGGGGTAAAGATTATTTCTCACAAAACATACACTGTAGGGCTGACTAATTAGCTCCGCAGTAAAACATCACCATCTACACATGCAACCTTATTAAATCACAGTAGACTAATAAACTCTGACACGGGGTAGTCATGCTAAACACAATAGTACCCTGTGGTGGCATTGTTTCGTGTACTGTAGCTCGTGTATAGATGGTGACAGGGCTGACTGGGCCATGAGGGTGCTTCAGTGCAGGGATTGCCTGCCGGTTAGCTCTGCACTGAAACACCCTCATGCCCCAGCCAGCCCCTTCACAGCATGTTGGGCTGGGTTGGAGAAGCAAGGGGGCTGGCTGCGGCATGAGGGTGGAGCCCCTGTGATGAAGTACCCTCATGCCTGAGCCAGGCCCCCTACTGCACATGGAGGCCAGCCGGAGCAGCCCTGAATTGGCAGGCTGGCTCCCAGCATGGGCTGCTCTGACCAGGCTGTGTGTGCTACTTAAGAATAAACTCCAGAACAATGTACTCCAGACTTTTTTCTCCTGAGCACATGTTCAAACAGCATGCTCGGGAGCAAAAATCTCTGGAATAATAAGCATTATTGTGTGTGCATTCATTGCATGTGTAGACACGCCTACTGGGTAACAGCTTAGCACCATGGGTTGGACTTTAACGTGGCAGTGTATACAGAGTATGTTAGAGTGACCCTGCATTGATATCCCTCCAAGACTATGTTTATGTTGAACAATGACAATTTAGTGTTAACATACCTGAGCTGGCATTTAATGCTTTCCTCAACAGTGTAACTAAGCACATGCAAAGCTCTGTGCTACCATGGCTAGATTGCCTCTGGGGTCTGATTAACTCATTTTCAGCTAGCTTGAGCTTCTCTATGCTGCACTACAGTGTAGAAATATCCTCAGATTAAATATTGCAGCCTGCTTCATGGCTCTTTCCTCAGTAAGATGCATGAATTTTTATCAATGGCATTTTCCAAAATAAACACAAACCTATTTAGCACAGGTGGTACTGAAAACTGGATGATATGATGTGGAAAATACAATCCTCTGTAGGCCTGAAACTCCTTTTCCCTATTTCTTTCCATGCAGTAGAGCTGGTAAAATAATGTCAGTTGGAGAGGTTATTAACCACATCTCTGGACAGTTCTGCTATTGGATCCTTTTTATAGTCATTTTCCCCTTTCTTCTTCTTCAGTTTCAAACTGTGACCAATATGCAAGTTGTGAGGCCCTCTCCATTTTTCTAGTGACCTTTGGGTGTGTACAGAAGTACTCTGTGCATGTTTTACAGCGCTGTAATTTAGAGAACTTTTTATAGCACTATAAAATTACAGCACTGTTAAACATGCCAGAAGTACAGTGTTTGGTGGGGGGGCTCTGAACCTCCCTGCATTTTCCAGGCTAGGAAGGTAGGGGGTGCTCCTGGGGCTTCTCCACTAGTCAGAAATTTGGCCAGCGTACAGAAGTTATTTAAAACACTGTAGGTTGCTAACGTGTTGTAAAATATGATGCTTCAAATTTATTATCTCATTTAACAAGTGTTAATTTAAAGCTCAGTACCCATTTTTAAAGTGCTGTAAGGCAATGCACTTTTGTTTAGTCATGGCAATAAAACACTTTAAATGGAGGGGAAAAAGCAACTTCTGAACACACCTTTGATCTTTGGTGTGTTCTATTCTACTTACGATACCTCCTAACACTCCATTTACTTTAATCCTACAATATCCCACACTGATTTTGTTCAATTTCTTTAAAAAATTGAGATTACTCCTTTGTCAAACAGCTATGCCTAGGGTAGAACAGACATCAACTTGGTGCTGCCATGAACCACGGTGGCACAAAGGGAAAGCAAGAAGATATCTATACCTTCTGTCATGCCACAAATGCTCAAATTTATGGCTGTGACAGAACGTAGCATTAAATTGGTTCACTTAATTGCGGCCCACTTCTATTTGCTTATGGTAGAAGAGTTTAGGGCAGCATGAAGCTGGTTGGGTTCACCCGCCTCCCCAGTCGAGGGACTCTGTGGGCTTGAAGGGCCTGGTACTGTGCACCACAAGAATTTCTGGGCAGGATTGGCTCCCTCTGTGCTTGCAGACTGTGGAAGTTCCACCCCCCATGTTTACAGACAGAGGGAAATCCATTGCAGAGGGATTTCCCCCCATGCATCTGCAAACAAAAAGATTGGGTAGGAGTTCCCCACTCTGTGCTTGCAGCTGGCATGCAGGGAAATCCCCTCCAGAAGGATTCCCCCATGCTTATATCTGCAAGCAGTCAGGACCCTGTTTAAAGATATGCTTGTGGGGAAGTTCCCTGCAGGGAATTTTCTCAATTCCCAACACAGGAGGGCAGGACAACTGGGGCCATCTATAGACATCCATGGAGCTCAACCATCTGTGCCACAATACTGTGGTGCAGCTGGCCACAATTTACTGAAGCCACCTGTTTCAAGCCCTAGGTTTCCCTGAACCCCCTGCACCTATCACCTTGAATCTTACCAGGCTTTGTGGCCTCAGCAGGGGCTAGCATGCCTGCAGTTTTGACCTCACTGTGGCTTAACACATGCACATGACATGAGTTTTGCTTTCAAGACCTTAGGGTGCAGTTGCCCCAAACCCCCTAAACCTATCTCCTTGAAACTTGGCAGACTTCATGCCCTCAGAAGGGACAACCATTCCTGCAAGTTTCATCAAAATCCAGAACTGACAAAGTTATAGGCTGTTTCAACCGTCCCCATTATAGCTTATGGGTGAAACGGCAAAATATTTTCACTTGCCTTGTTTTGTTTTGAGGCTGTTTCAATGATATCTGTTTCATTTTGATTTTGCTGTTTCAACCTTGAAACAAGTCAAAACAGCGTTGAAACAAAACTGGTGGCAAAACTTCTCACAGCCCTACTGCACAGCCACCTGGGGGGGTATAACCCTCCCAGGCCTGGGGCTGGTCCTGCTACACTAAGAAACTAATATTAATCACCATGTACTCTGTTATGTGGTACTCTAATATTTCTCTCCTACAGCTGCACACCTCAACCATGACTGATAATTAGGAGATATCTATATAATTGTCATCAACAGAGCAAAACATTTTTCTCTAAAGCACAGATCAGAAGGGCATTCAGTTAGGAAATAAATTTACAGGGGTATTTCAAATTGGTACAGTTAGTAAAGAACTTGGATGAAAAGCTAAATTGGGCTATTAATAAAAGTAGTGATTTTGTGTCTCAGGCTCATAAATGCATAAAATGGCCTGATTTTCACAAGGTAGCCACATTAATTTATTTCATCTGGAGTACTCAAAATACCTGAATCACACAAAGTAACATGCCAGTTTTAAAGTCATTGTTACAAAACTTCCACTGTATTCTGATAACAGCAATGTGTATTGCCAGGCAGATCTCTTTAGCAAAAACTGAGGTTGTATAGTTTTATTCACATGCTCTGCTATTGTAAAACACCTACTAACATTATCAATTTGAACAGAAACCCAATAAATTTCATATTTTTAAATATCTGTTGTATATCATGAATGTCCTTTAGAAATCAGCTTTGTAAAAAAAATGCTGCTTATAGCATAAATGTAATGAAGATAGTTATCATAGTTGTTTGTTTAATGTCACACCCTCTATTCAGTTCATCTTTTCAAAAAGAGATTCTATGATGATATATCAGATAAGTACATTTTTTGCATTTTACATAATAACTTGTTCAGATTTCATCTTCATTTTTGTTAACTGAGAATAAGTGTATCCTGACAGTAAATCAGTTCTCATCAGAGTTAAAATTTCCTTCTAACACTATGACCTTCTGGAGTTAAGGAAGCCACCAAGGTTGCTTTTTGTGGAGAATGTATGGCATAATTCAAGACTTTTAAAACTATATTTATAAAACTAAATTTTATAACAGGATGATTAGTTCTCCTTCAGGCAGAATAAAGAAACGGTTCTTTCCTTCTGGCTGGCTTGCTTGCTAGCTGTCAAAAAAAAAAAAGCAATGAAGCAGAGGAGTAAGAAAGTGGTGAGGTGCTCACAGCAGCTGCCACACACAGAGATAGCAGCAACTTCTGGTTGCCACTACCATGAGTGGTGCGATTGCATGGCTACCATTTTTTCTGCCTTCTCCCTGCTTCCAATTTCGCACCCAGTCACCCTGCCCTAGTTATACCACCACATTTGAGAGACATAGGAAATCAGCAATACAATCACCTGTTTTCTGTGTTCTATGACTACACGGAATACATCAAGCTTCCAGGGTTGTCAATATGACAACTTTCACAAGCAATAAAAATTAAAGGTGGATCAAAGTTGTATTGAAAGTACATGTGCTGAATGTGAAATTGTGACATTTTTAGCAACCCTACACACTCTTGGAAGTAAAAGCAGACATGCAAAAAAGCACTCTGACATTGCTTTGTCATGTCTATGAGCATTGTTCCTTGATTATGGAAGGAAAAAAAAATAAAGAAAAATGCCATTTCTGATTGTAAGTAGAGGAGGCTTAACTGCCAGTTTAATCATTGTCTGCAAAATACTGCAGTGCTGCCTGATGGAAGACCTGCTGCTTCTACAGGTTTAAATGGGCACAGTAAACAGGTATATTTCTTCCACAGATGCAAGCCTCTCTAGTTTCAGATGCTTCCTATTTGAATAGCTCTCACATATTTGTTGCTGGGTTGCTGTTCATAACATCTAAATTATTAACCATTGGAAAGGTTAATTAAAGGATGACATCTTCAGGTCTTTTTTGTAGTCTTATATCTAGTATTTTATTCACATATGTCCAGCCTTTATAATGTTTTACATGCACTATTTTATTCAAGGAAGCTATCAAAAGTAGTGAGCCAGAATCTTAAGTGGTATAGACTGACGTGACACTTTAGAATTCACTGAAACTATCCCAGTTCACACCAAGGGGATGTAGGAAGTGTGCCTAAAAGGAGTTAAGCAGAATACATGAGACTAAAAGTGAAATCCAAAAAATGCTGCTTAGCTAGCTCATTAAGTTGGGAAATACTGAAACTCATTAGGTACCCAATGTTTGAACTGAAAATTCTTCAGGAGTTTGTAGTTGTTCCTGTGTGTGCCAGGGACTGCTCCAGTCTGGACAGTTCCTGTTTATGGCCCAATTAGTATCTTCTTGTTCTTCAGCAAACCCTTGCAATTGGGAATGATTGTCTGTCATGGTTGTCTTACCTGTGTGTCCAAAGATGGATGATGAGCCTAATCTGGGATAGACAGATTCTACTTGGACATGCATTTCCATGTGGGATGGGTGGCAGTAGATTCTTGATTAGGTCAACAACCTACTGTTTCTGCCATTCCCACTTTTCCACCTCCTGTTTTTGCCATGAGTTTTCAAAATACTGAAATCCCTGCATCAGACTCTTCCTCCATTTGGAGCAGTCCTAGGTGATAGTCTCCCAAGATTTTCATAGACATTAGGGCTGGAAGGGACCTCGGGAGATCATCAGAGTTGACATCAATGTTGCATTTTTTTAAGTTGGTCTTGAGGACGTCTTTTAAGCACCTTCTCCGCCCTCCTCTTGAGTGTATGCCTTGGCCGAGCTGAGAGAATAAAACTTGCTTTGGGAGTCTGGAGTCAGATGTCCAGATGACACGGCCAGCCCAGTTAAGTTGATGGATGATCATCACCTCAATACTCATGCTTGCAGGATAACACTAACATTGGTACATGAATCTTTCCACTGGATTCAGAGAATCTTCTGTAGGCAGCACTGATGGCATTTTTCCAACAACTTTAGATATCTCCTGTATGTTGTCTGTGTCTCACCTCCATATGGAAAGGTTTTTTGATAAACCATGAGCTTAGTTTAGGATCTTACCATCCATTCAGTAGTTTAGCTCTACTGTGGCTAGAAGCTTGTTGGTGGTCAGATGTAGCATCATGGCAAGAGTGTGGAATAATGATGCAGACTTGCTTAACTTCCATTTTAACTTCAAAAGGATCTGTGATAGATATGTTACTGAGAACCACTTCTTGCATACCATAATGGAGCAAGCAGAGAATCATGATAAATTTCAGTGGGCATCTGTACTTTAAGAAGGATCCTCCAAAACAGTTCCCAGCTGTCAGAGTTGAAAACTTTTGTGAGGTCAAAGGAAGCCATGTAGAGAAGCTCATGTTGTTCCTGGCATTTCCCTTGCAGCTGGTTAGCTGTGAAGATCAGGTCAGTTGTGCCTCTTGATGCCCTAAACCCACACTAAGATTCTAGAAGGAGCTCATCAACAAATGGAAGGAGAAGGTTCAGGAGGGTTCTCACAATGATCTTTCCTGTGATAGACAGCAAGGTGATCCCTCTGTAATTTCCAGAGTTGGACTTGTCTTCTTTCTTGAAGACTCAAGAATCACAATCATGGCATTCTTGAGGTTTAAGATGAGGGCACAGAGCTGTAATGTGAGCTCCTCTTCCCCCTGCTTGAAGATTTCTATGGGGATTCCATCCACACCAGATGCTTTGTCATGTTTCATCTGCTTGGTGGCTTTTCTCACCTCATCAAGGGTTGGAGGGATTCTGAGATCATCTGTGACTAGGTGTTCTGGGGTGGAGTTGAGAACACTCTCATCCACAGCAGTCTCAATTGAGAAGGTCTTCAAAATGCTCCTTCCAATGGGTAGTGATGGTTCTTCTTTCCTTGATCAGGTCCTCCTCCATCCTTACGTCTCCAGGGCATTGGTCCCTGAATGCTTGGACAGTAAATGGCTTTGGTGGCACTGAAGAAACCAGGAATATCATGGATGTCAGCAAAATGTTGAATCTCCTCAGGTTTGTCTTTCCACCATTTGTTCTTCACATCATGGGCCCTCCTTTGGACCTCTGTCTCAGCTTGTTGGAGATTCACTAAGTGTGACAGAGACTAAGTCCTCCAAGAAGACTGATCTGGTAGATCTAGTAGATGGGATTGGAGAACATACTGACAGGATTAGATTCCTATCAAAATTTATTTACAACTTTTTATTGCTAAAGTATGTACTTATGTTTCCTACTTTTTCTTATAATTTTGGTGCTCTGAGAGGGATACAGGGATAACAAGAACTGGAGAGCAGTGGAGATTCTTATCAGAGACTCAAAAAGCTCTGGTTGTTGCTTTTGCTGCTGTTACTAACCCTGCCACTGCACAGGCCTTCCTCACACCAGCTACAGCTGCTGCTGCCACCATCACACAGGCTTCTTAGACACAAATAACTATGCAGGCTCCCAGGAGGCAGGTTGAGGGACAACACTGCTATTCTGGCACCCCCTCTAATTCATCACCCAAGGCTGATGTCCCACTCGTGTACGCTTAGTTTTTCTACTGTGTAACATTCCAATGGGTGAAGCATTCACTTACAGAAATGGAGACTTGGGAAAAAGCCTACCTCAGCCCCTGGAGGTTTATGCACATAATATACCTTCCTAAAGGAATGACAGCTCATTCTAGCCAACCTGTTTGTTCTTTGTTTCTCTGCAAAAATGGATAAAAGATTCAAGAGCTGGGGAGGGATGGTTGTAGAGAAAGACAATAAATGACACTAATGGCTAATGGACTTACCAGCGCAAAAGGAATTTTTCATTCTAGTTCAACTACATAAAATGAACAAACAAATAAAACAACAACAGTTTAATGATAAATTTAAAAAACAATCCTGGGAGCAAAACAAAATCTAGAGTTCCTCTCTTCCTCCTGCTGCTTCTCTATCTGATCCCATGAATCTCTTAATTTCTTTCTATATAGCTTCAACAGAAGGGGTAGAAATTCAACCAACTCAGTGATCTGGCCCATCGATTGGATCCAGCTGGCAGCTGTCCTCAAGGTGCTCTGTATGAGGCCAAGCCCCACCCATTTCTGCTTGGGGCAACCCCCACCACACATTTGCCTGTGCCCATCAGACAGTCCCAGCCAGCATGAACACCTTCCGGCAAGGCTGCTCCTGGTGCAGCTACAGATGCCTGGGTACTGCTCAGCTTCCTCCACCTCCACCTCCAGCAGCTCCTCCTCTGCCTCCTACCCCTGTTGGGCTGTTCTAGGTAGGGACGGGGAAGCTGCAGGCTCCTGCCCCAGTGTGCAGGGCTTCAGCTCCAGCCGCCTTGAACCCACTCTACCCACTTGGCATGATGAACAACCACCTGCAGCTGACTGAGTTGATGGAAGGTGGCCAGGAGCTAGAGCCCCTCAAACTGGGGCAGGAGTCATCCAGCTGCAGCTTTCCTCCACCTAGAGCAATGAAGCAGGATCAGGAGAAAGAATCAGAGGAGCCACTGGAGCCAGGGCAAGCTAAGCAGGACCCAGGCATCTGCAGCCACACTTGGAGAAACCCCACCAAGAAACTGTGCATGCTGGCCAGGGCCATCCAGCAAGCTACCCCAGACAGGAGTGGGTGGGGCTTGGCCCCATGTGAAGCACTTTAGGGGCAGCCACAGGCCACCTGTTGGAGGCAAGAGGAACACACCTGCACCAGCATTGCCCAAGCAAGCTTTGATGTATATGCCCCCTGCCTTCACCCAGTGGCAATGTGTAGGGGGTGCATGAGTACCCCCTGAGAGCACCAAGAAGGGTCACAGTGCATTGGGGGCCAGGCACGGCTATGGCCACCTGAGCCCCAATTGTGAGGAGCACCAGAGTGGGCACTGGTGAGAAGGCCCCAGGGAGGGCGCACCGAGGAACAGAAGCCCCAGGGAGGGGAATTTGGGGGCCAGGCATTACTATGGCCACCTGAGCCCCAATTGCGAGATGAAGCCCCAGTGCAGGCCAGAATCGTGAGGCAAGGCCCCAGTGTGGGCTGCGAGAGCTCAGACGGGGAAGAGGCCCCAGTGTGGGCTATGAGGGCACGGAGCCCCAGTGCGGGCAATAGCACAGGAGACAAGACCCAGTGCAGGCACAGGCGAGAAGCCCCAGTGGGGTGCAAGACCCGAGAAGGGGGTCTGGAGGCCAGGCATGGCTACAGCCACCTGAGCCTCGATTGCGGGAATCGCGAGGTGAGGCCCCAGTGTGGGTGGAAATTGCAAGGCGAGGCCCTGCTGCGGGTGAGAGCGTGGGAGACACGCCCCAGTGCAGGCGAGAGTGCAGGAGAAGCCAGGAAGCACCCGTGAGGGTGCAGGCGGGCAACGGAGATGAGGCAGAGAGCCCATGAGGGCCTGGCTGACCGTAGGGCCCACACGTGGCCCAGAGGTTCAAGTGCACCGTGTCACTGAAGGCAGGGCATGGACTGGGACATCTTAAGGCACCATGCCAAAGAGGGTAAAAGGCAGCATCCCTTTACCAATAATTAACATCAAAGACGTGGTGGGTGAGACAGAGAGGGTGCATTTGAAACCGATTTGGCATGGTAGCGGGGTACAAGGGGAGTTCACGTCACCCCTAGGTCGCGCCCTGCCACACACCTGCATACTTCAAAATGGTGGTGGGGCACTTTAACTAAAGCTTGTTTGATGAGCTTTAGTTAAAGCACCCTCACCACCATTTTGAAGTGAAGTGGCTGGAGAGGGGTAATTACCACAATTAATTGAGTAAGCTCTGATATGCTGTAATTACAGCACATCAGAGAACCCCACGGCAGCACCATTTGTGACTAGTGCTTTGTCATCCAGGTGGATTTTGTTTCAGTATTTGACATTATAAGGCAAGTCGAATTGCAATGAATATAACAAATTAAAGTGATGGAAGAAAAGATAAAAGGTAACTGTGATATGAAAATCTGATTACTTTGCATTTTAAGAGGTATTTAGGCATCCTAACATCCAAAGAGACAAATAGTGTGATTTTTCTAAAACTTCTAGGTACATAACTCTCAAGTATGTTAATTGGTCCTAGGCATCATAGTAACTTGAAGGTTCTGGGCCAACTGCCTCCCACAGAAATAACTGTTTTCTCATATATATGAGAAAAGAAGGATTTCCACTACCATTTTTCTCATAAGATTATTAAATAACAAATGCTAGATTGTACTTATTGCACTGCTAGCAGTCTTAGAAAATTATAATCATTTTCTCTAATTTCTTACTTCGTAAGAATGTAAAAATCCATTATTGATGTCCTTAAAAGTCCTTTATACAAACTGCCACCTAAGTCCAGGATAGGGCTGAGGTTCCCAGCAGCCCTGTGCCTGATAAGACTGCACTTGCCTGATTCTCTCCTGCCATGTCTTTATGTTGAATATTTATCAGTCGGGAGGTGGTTAGTCTGCTGAGTGAGCAACCTGGGTATTTTTGGTCCAGGTTTTCCTTGGGGCTCCTACTTTTCCTTACACCCCATCCATGCACCACCTAGCTGGTAAGGCATCTATTGACTCTCAAGGAAATCAGCCAGCGTGCTTCTTCTCTTAGACTTGTGGCTGTCTTGGGCCTGATTCATGGATATAGTTATCTACTCTGCCACAGACAGTTATTGAACCTACTCTGAGCTCCAGGGGTGAGGATCAGGCCATTCCCCATCTCCCAGGGCACTGCTTTTGGAGTCCCAATGTATTACCTGGTGCACTGCCTTCCTCCACTCATCTTTGTCCTCTTCTGGTGAAGTCCATGGGCCAGAAGTACTGTTGCAGCTATAGGGAAGACCAACCCAGAAGGAACAGTAATTGATAAATCATGGCTCCTGCAGTTGCTGTGTGCCTGTCTTTACTGCCAGCTTTGGTGATGCAGGTAGGTCTCCTATTCTCGCTGGGGTCTCATAAGAGGCTTCTCTTGCCTTTTCACAGAAATTTGTAAAATTCCAGAATCCAAATTTACACAACGCACAAAACCAAGAACAACATCTCCCTAAGTGAGATTTTCCGCTTAAACTGAATTCTTAACTTACAGTACTTCAGGAGCAATGGAGGTGGGAGTTTCATCACTCTACAGAAGTACTGGGACAGTACATATGTTCTCTCAGCCTACCTGTAAAAATCAAAAGAATTAACAAAACAGAACAAACAAGACCAAATCAATAAACCCACACAAGCATCATATTTCACAGATCCAATTAGTGTACTTCTAGGCATACTTCTTTATGACAACTAATTATATTAATAAGACTCTTATTGACTAAGTCCCTTTTCAAGCAAGAATCAGCTCTAGGACATCTACTATTTAAGCAATGACAGGCACAGAGGGTACATTTTCAAAGCAGAGACTAAGACAAAAGGTAAGGCTGGCCATGACAGCAGCTTTCACAACCATTGATACTGTAGCTCTCCAGTCAACCTTAATGCTTTCAGCATGTAATTATTTTACCATCTGTTTTCGGTAGACATGAATGTTATTTCTCTCCTTCAACTAAGTATAATGAGAAAATAGGTACACTACTATTGTTGTACATAATGGCTAATAAATTGGTGTAAAACTTTTACTCATACAGTATTGCAAATAAAAGGAGCTATTGGCACAAGTATTATTATTATTATTATTTTATTCATTTGCCATCTCACAGAATGTTTAATGGCAGAACACTTGTATTCAATGGTACAAGTGATGAAGGTTTGAAAGTCTTGAGAATTTGAAATTGAGAAGTTTTGTATGAGTGGTATGAATGGACTAACAGGGATTAAGTAACTGATTATGCCAAAAAGGTATGGGAAGACATACAGTTTAGGATAGACCTTTGTTATAAGAAGACCTATAAGTGGCACGAGCCAGCAATGTGCTCTTGTTGCAAAAAATGCCAACAGCTGATACCGTGTTGTATCAACAGGGGTTCCAATTGCAAATCAAAGTAGCGGATTCTGCCACTCTGTCTGCACTCACCTGGAGGCCTCCCCTGGAGTCCTGTGTTCAGTTTTGACCCTACCTCTCAAGAAGGACAGATTGGAATGAGCCCAGCACAAGCGTGACAAAACTTATTAGAGGCCTGGGAAGAAAGATTTATGAGGAATGGCTTTAAGCACTATGCTTGTTTAGTCTGGAGAAGGGAAAACTGAGAAGAGATTTGATAACAGTCTACAAATACCTGTAGAGTGATTATAAAGAAGATGGAGATGGGCTTTTCTCTGTGGTCACAGGGGAAAGGACAAACCGTAATAGACTCAAGCCCACTGCAACAGAGAAATGTAGGTTGGAGATTTGGAGGAACTTTCTGCATAGACTGGGATGGTTTATAGATTGCATTGATTTCATAGACATAGCGCTGGAAGGGACCTTGTAAGATCATTGTGTTCAGACCCCTGCCCAAGGGGGCAGGAAGTCAGCTAGGGTCAAAGGATCCCAGAAATATAAACGTCCAAATGTTTCTTAAAAATGTCCAGAGTATGTGCTTGTACCACCTCTGGAGGGAGTCTATTCCAGTAGTTGGGGGCTCAGACAGTAACGAAGTTTCTTTTTATGTCCAGCCTAAAGGACCATCCTGTGTTGAGTACGGGCCTGGGCTAGATGACCTCGTTAGGTCCCTTCCAGCCCTACTTTTCACCCTACTTTTCTTTTCATCCTATGATATGTACTATAATAGCTACCCTTTAGCCACAAAGTCAGTTTATTGACAGCATGTCCTTCATAGTTTTAGAGTAAACAACTGTTGCTATATACTGGCATCAAAACTGTTGGTAAAAAGGGAGAGATTTAGAGACATACTAGCCTGACCTACTATTGAAGTTACTTCCTTTCAACATAAATTGGACCGTATTTAGGTTGCAAGACAGGCGATCCCCTGAACTGCTTAGCAAACCACTGGAGAGGCTCCCTTGGGGATAGTGCTTGAGACCAGGTAGGTAGTGGTAAACCCTAAAGAAAGTATATTCCTCTGGTGGTACCATTCCTAAAGGAAGCCAAGGAAGAATAAAGAAGGCAGAAAACAGAATCTACAGGCTCCATCATCCTGACCAGCTAGGGTTCAGAGGAAGCCCACAGTTATGTTATCACTGGTTGGTAATTCATTATTTAGTCCCCTAAATTCCAGTCATTACTCTAATATTCCAAAAAACATGCAAGCTAAGGATTCAGCTTTTTTCCATTATAAAATTTTTTAAAATTATGTCAGGGGTCCTATCTAATTCTGTTTTTTCTTTAATAAAATAACATAATCATTTTAGAAGGCATTTATCTAAAGTACTAGAATGAAAATATAATAGTCCCAATTTTTAGAAATGGTCATAAGAGAAATCCTGTAGCATTTCATCATATTTTTCTTATGTACTTCCAGCCAAAATATTTGGGAAACATTTATCTTTTCTTCTTCAGATGTGGCCTTCTGAAAATAACATTTTAGGAGGAGTACTGGTCAGTGTCAGAGGGTTGGCTTGGAAATGGTATTTAAAGGTTTGCTTTTTGGGAATTGGCTTATGGGGTAGGGTGTGCACGCGCACACACACACACTAGAATAATGGTTACAGCAGCAAAGATTAATTGATTGCTGAAGAGCTTGGGTCTCAAAGTCATACAGGTATCTCATGGCTTCAGAAGCAGACAGAGTGTCTAATCCAAGCAGGAAAACAGCAAGGCCACACATCCTGGGTAACTGAAAACTTCCATACTTTATTTTCTTTATAGAGATAGGCCTGTCTCCAGGGCAGTAGCGCTTGCTTGAAAAAGGTCTTAAGTTTTGTGGTTTTGGGGAGACAGACCAAATTAGGAGGATACTAGTAAAGCCTCAAATTAGGAGGTGGCCATGTGATAGGTTTAGTGAAAATAGGGTTTTGGCTGACAACACAAGACATGTCGTTGTGTGACCAACCAGTGACAGCCACGGATCAAGAGTCATCAGAAGTCACCAGGAGAAGAATACTAAAGGAAGAGTTTTCAAAACAGAGGGGAGGGAAACAGTTGGCATCAGTCTCCAACCTCCAAGTCTCCTGACACTGGACACTCAAGCAAAGGACCTCAAGGTGGCATTTATGTACTGGCTGGACAGACCATTTGCCTTGTGTATATTCTGGGACTGGGGAACTTAGGTAATGTATCCTGTGCTTGCTTTGCCTGCATTGCTTTTATTTCCTATCACAGTATATCAATAAACTCGCCTATTATCAACCAGCAAGGGTTGTGGTCGATCTGAGGGTTGTGCTCTCCCGGAACATAGGTATCTGGGCTGGGTTGTGAATCCAGTGCCAACACAAATAAGGTGATTCTTATATGAACTATTGATTAATGTTCATTATTTAGTACATACATATGTAAAAAAACCCCAACAAAATAATTTATATTAGGCTTCACAGACCTATAGGGATCTTTTGACTCCATAGACATTCACAGAAGTTTAGAGCTGGAAGGGACCTCATGAGATGAAAGGGTCTAGCCTCCCTGCTCTACGCAGGAAAGGCTGCTGGGGTCAAATAACCCCAGCAAAGTGGGCATCCTGTTTCCTTTTGAAGATCTTCAGGGCAGTGCCTTCACTCCCAGCACCCTGGGCATCTGTTCCAGAGCCTGAGCACACAGACCATAAAGACTTTTTTCTTTATATCCAGTCTGAAACCTCCTTCTAGGAGTTTATGACCATTGCTCCTGGTTTTCCTCTGGGGCACTTTGGTGAATCGTTGTTTGCCTAGCCCCTGATGCTTTCCCCTGATATATTTGTAAGCTGCCACCAAATCCCACCCCTTCAAAGTCTTCTCTTTTCTAAGCTGAACAGTCCCATATCCGTCAGCCTTTCCTTGTATGGCTCACTCTTCTGGCCCCTAATCCTGAGTCACTCTTCTCTGGACATGAAAATTGTGGAATAACCTGGCAATAACATCAATGAATAAAACTCTCATACAATTCATTGTTACACACTATTTAAATACAGCATCTAAAATTGGGAGGGGTACAACAACTGTGTTTGCTCACTCTGCTACTTAATTTATTCTCAAGTGATTTAAAATGTATCCTAACAGGGAATCAAGTCCATGCACTCATAGTACTGAATTATTTCACATGATATTGAATTATTCCACATTTACTAGCATCACAGTCCCATAGATCCCATAAGCCTTGAAGGGTTACTAAATATTCTTCAGCAGTGTAGTGCCTCAAATAGTTCAACACTGCTAAACCCAAGTTAATGGGTTTTTTGGGTATTAAAGAAGAAAACATTATTTTTTTGTTTGTTTGGTTGGTTGGTTTGCATTACAGGAAAATAAATTAGATGTGGTGTCTTCATTTAAGTACCTTGGAATAGATTTTAATTAAATTCTAAATTGGAATATGTATATTGAGAATGTAAGCATTAGAACAAAATACATTTTGGGTGCAGTTTTATCCTTTTACATAAGATAGGAACAAGAGCAGTACTGACAGCACTGAAAAAGGGCTAAAGAGCTAAGGTAGAGTCTATTTTACTGTAAGGAGCAGAACTATGGGGTGCTGACCCTTTGGTTCATTCAATATAGAGAAAATCTCTTTAAGGAGGCTTTTATCTCTACCTAGTTCCAGCATCAGACTGGGGCTTACTTGATCTGAAACAGGACTGTGAACAACTTAAAATTCTAAATTATTGGATGAAAATTAGAACTTTTACACCTGTGAGATACCCAAAGTGCATTTAGAAGCCTTTTCTCTTCCAAATGACCCCTTAAAAGACCTGGGAAATGCATTGAGAGTCACTGACCTGATATTTCTCCTATATTTGAAACACAGTGTAAATTTAGGAATTAATAGATTCCAGCATAGAGACAGATGTGCAGACAGTGGGATTTTTCTCTTGAATTTTTTTTTAAGATTAATAAAACACTTTTGAATGACCCCCGCCACACACACACTTATCTGAAGTATGAAACTACAAACAATGAGAGGCCATTATTACCCCATGATTCACTCTAATGAGAACTGCAGTTGCCATGGGCAGGTGGCGTTGGACCCCATATTCTGACAGAATTTGTTTTTGTGGAAAGAATTAAATCGATTTTTAAATCACTATTTGTGGTCCAGTCCATTCTTTAATTAAGTAACAGGAAAATGGATATCTTCATTAGCTGAAAATCGTTATCATTTGTCTAATAATGAAAAATCATTTTGGCTTTTCTCTAACAATTCACAGACTGACCCATACTCTCTAGCTGTATTTGCATAGGATACACAAAATAAGGGCCAAAGTGAAATTCCCCTGTTTTACTTTATTGTCCACAGGTGCATTTGACCTTTTTGGATCATCATGTATTACATTGTATTTTAGTTCTGTTTAAACTAATAGAATATGCAATCATCACATATATTATAAAAGTGTATATATTTTATCATTATAGTATATACATGCAAACTGTTTCATAGTTTCTAGGGTCGGAAGGGACCTGAGCAGATCATCTAGTCCGACCCCATGCCATGGCAGGAAAGAATACTGGGGTCAAACGACCCCAGCAAGGTGTTCATCTGACCTCCTCTTAAACACCCCCAGCGTAGGAGCCTGCACCACTTCTCTTGGAAGTTGGTTCCAGACCCTAGCCGCCCTGACAGTGAAGTAGCGCCTCCTGATATCTAACCTAAACCTACCCTCTGCCAGCTTGTGACCGTTATTCCTGGTCACTCCTGGCAGTGCTCGGGGAAACAGTAACTCCCCCAATGCCTGCTGATCCCCCCTGACTAGTTTATAACAGGCCACAAGATCCCCCCTCAGCCATCTCTTTTGGAGGCTGAACAGGTTCAGGTCCCGTAGCCTCTCCTCATAGGGCCTGCCCTGCTGTCCCCTGATCATACAAGTGGCCCTCCTCTGGACCCTCTCCATGCTGTCCACATCCCTCTTGAAGTGCGGCGCCCAGAACTGGATGCAGTACTCCAGCTGCGGCCTGACCACTGCCTCATAGAGGGGGAGGATCACCTCTTTGGACCTGCTCGAGATGCATCTGTGGATGCATGACAAGGTGCAGTTGGCCTTCCTAACTGCCTCTCCACACTGCCGGCCCATGTTCATCTTGGAGTCAATAATGACCCCCAGATCCCTTTCCGCCTCCGTGCTGACAAGAGCGGAGTTCCCTAACCTGTAGGTATGGTGCCGGTTGTTCCTCCCGTGGTGCATCACCTTGCACTTGTCTGTGTTGAAACCCATCCTATTCTCATCTGCCCACCCTTGTAACCTGTCTAGGTCTGATTGTAGCCTGTTGCATCTATCCAGTGCGCCCATGTCCCCCCACATCTTAGTGTCATCAGCAAATTTGAACAGGGTGCTTTTTACCCCCTCGTCCAAATCACTGATGAAGATGTTGAACAGTGCGGGCCCGAGGACTGAGCCCTGCGGAGCCCACTGCCCACGTCCTTCCAGGCTGAGAAGGACCCATCCACTACCACCCTCTGGGTGTGGCCCTCCAGCCAGTTGGCGACCCATTTGACTGTGTGTTTACACCACAGCCCCCCAGTTTCTTAATGGGAACAGGGTGAGAGACAGTGTCGAAAGCCTTCTGGAAGTCCAGGAAGACTGTATCCACTGCTACCCCTGCATCTAATGATCTGGTGATCTGATCATAAAAGGCCACCAGGTTGGTCTGACAGGACCTGCCACTGATGAACCCATGCTGGTTGCCCCTAAGCATGCAGTCCCCTTCTGGCCCCTCCTGGATGTGTGCCAGCATAATTTTCTCTAACAGTTTGCCTAGGATCGAGGTAAGACTAACCGGCCTATAGTTTCCCGGGTCCTCCTTCCTGCCTTTTTTGAAGATGGGGACCACGTTGGCCCTCTTCCAGTCCTCCGGTACCTCACCAGAGCACCACAAGTGCTCGTAAAGCCGTGCCAGGGGACTTGCAATGACCTCGGCCAGTTCCTTTAGAACTCTAGGGTGGAGATCATCCAGGCCGGCTGACTTGAATACGTCCAACCCCTCCAGAAGCTCCCTAACTAAATCATTGTGAACCTATGACCCAGGTGTGCCTCCCCTGGGGCCCGAGGGGGGCCCAGCAGGGAGGTGGCTGTTCTGGTCCCTACTTATTATTTTTAGTTTAATTTTATTGTTTTAACAAAAGTTGTAAATAAATTACTATTATTACAGCTACTATATTTTTCGATAATACTTTTGAGGTGTGGCTGAATGTGCAAAATTTGTAGCAAATGTTACCTAAAGAACTCTGTCATATTTTGGGGCTTACAATCATTCTCCCAAGTGAGTGAGTTAATGAAATAAAATGTCCATTATATTCTATGATTTAAAAAGTTTGGACTAAAAATATGATTTCATGAAAACTAATCCTGCCTTAGGAATGAGATCTCAACACTCTCTACTAAACTCCTGTAGGTCAGTATGAGAAAGCATACTGGCTTTGCAAACCAACAAGACAGTGTTGCTTCTTCCAGGCAAGCTAGATAGCTTATCTCCTTTCTCTGTGGTTCTTCCATACATCAAGTAGTTATTCTATCACTCTGACTACTGAATTAACCCATCTTTTCTATATGGCATTTTATGGACCTTGTAATAGTAGCTACTAGAATCTGTGACAGGTCCAGTAACTTTCTGTAATTCCAAGCTATATCATGTGACTTGGGTCAGGGGAAAAAAAAGATCAGTCTCTTAACAATTCCCCCTCTTTGAACTTTTTATCACTGTTCATAAATATCATTGAATTCTTGCTCTGTTGCTCATTCTGGGCACTTTCTTCCCCTTGATGAACTCTGCATTTATTCTATCATTATACAATTGCTAAAGGAAAGTTTAATAGTATATAGCAGGTTAGCAAGTCCTTTTTAATTTGCAGTTCCAGAGCATACTTTTTGTAGTTTAGCAGTTTTAAGATGATTAGTTTAAAATTCATGTCACTTTTAGAACATCCAAGTGCTACGGTTTGCCTCAATAAAGAGTAAGTAGTACCACAAAGGCTCCTTCACACTCAGATATACATTTGCTATGTATAAACAGTGGAATCCTATGCTGCTACCAGGTTTCCATGTATCAGATACCTTTTTTCTTACATTTTAAAACTATATATTAAATGCTGCACAAGGTAGCAGATAGACAGCACTAGTGAATAAGTCCATTTATTTAATGTTGGGTTTTGCCTCCCAGACTAATAATGAGTAGTACTTCCTTATGACTTCAATCTGTGCCACTCAAATGAACATGCTAATGGCTATGGAATTAGATATTTTTCAGAACAAATACATGATTGTAAGTAGCTGGGAAGTTTTCCCAAACCTTGAAAATTGTTTCAGCCCTGAGTTGGAGGAACTATAGAGATGAAAGCATAATTCAATCTTTATTCTTTGGTTTCTCAACTGAGACTAATTCTAATCTGTGATATGGCTATGTCTATCAAGAAAAAACTCACTGCATATATTATCACTAAAAAGCATTCATCAGAAAAAAAGAGTTGTACTCATTTTAAAACAGAAGACCTACACATTGAAAATTTGTGTATCACTCAATCATTTGAAGATGTAAAATTGTACCGTAGCTGAGATAATCATATAGGTATGTATCTTGTCCTTAAGATGCACTAAATTGCAAATGCTCTGGGTACCTAGACAGAAGGATGGTTGGATTTGATAAGCAGATTTGACATGCTAGATTTGATAAGCAGGTCAGCACAGAATTAAGTGGCTTAGGTTTGTGGCATAGAAAAAAGAGCATAGAAACTTTATGCATTGCACCAAATGTGCCAGAAAGTACCAGTGATTCATAAATTTCTACCTATGCCTAAAAAAGCAAAGTGATCTATCCAAGTTTGAATACGCACATTAAGACAGATAGGAGCATAAAGATAAATTCTGGTGATATATGGATGTCCAAGTACAAAGACCACTAAAAACAAAAGTTCCAGTTATATAATCAGGAACAAAGGTAATTTTTCTGCTGAAATAACAAAAATAAACACTGACAGGCATTCTGTGGAGAACAACTGTTTATTCAATTGCATATCTTTCCAGATAATATCCCGCCCTCTGTTTTGGTCCATTTAAAATCTAGAAATTAACTTTTTTCTCAAATTACGAATTCATTAAAACTCAATTAATTCATTAAATTCAAAGCATCCTAATCCTCCTTGTTTTATTTTTAAAATTTACCATAACACTGAAAACATATTCTATATTTCCCATTGTCCCATTTTGGAGTTTAAAATATATTTACAATATTATAAGTTTTACCTCCATCCACATCCCAAACATATAACTGTGCATACCACTTAAGAATGGCTTAAGCTCCCTTGTTTCAAAAGCATGCCAGGAAAAT
The DNA here is from genome assembly GCF_052110815.1 of Crocodylus siamensis. Classification (NCBI taxonomy): domain Eukaryota; kingdom Metazoa; phylum Chordata; order Crocodylia; family Crocodylidae; genus Crocodylus; species Crocodylus siamensis. Next base: position 84,730,577 of record NC_143396.1, on the reverse strand, counting down.
CAAGTACTATTTTGAGCCAGTTCTCTGTGAGCCAGTACAATGTTATGTGTGGACACAATGCAGTCCACACCTAACATCTGCTCATTCCTCCAGGCATCCCAAACTGCACCACTCCCCCCCGACCCTGCCAACTCCATATACGGTAGCGTGGTGGCTCTGGGATCCAGCAGGGATCTGCCAAAAGTTCCATTGTCTACGGAGACCACAGTAAGTAGGGGTAGGGAAGCAGAAAGTCTCTGTGGCAGTTTAATTTCCCTGCTAGGGACCCTTGGCAAGGATTCAAGGTTTCTTTGGGGCACAAAGTGGGTATGCAAGTGCTGGGGGTGGCTATGTGACCCCCACTTGTGGTTCTTAGGGGTATGGCTGCTCTAGGACCTTCCCAAGAAGTCGGTAGTTTATAAATCTTTTCACCTTCCTGCTACCAACCCTGCAAGAACTGGGGCCAAGGTTCATTTGGGAGAGAAGTGAGAGTAAAGGGATTGCCAGCTGCTGGGGGAGGGGGAAGGGGGAAAAGTGTTGTGTGATCTTCTGCTTGTGATGCTCATGGGGCTGAAAAGAATGTCACTTTCTTAATTTTGCAAGACCTGAACTGGAACACATTTTGTCAATTTCCCTTCCCCACACAGACTGATGCTGAAGGTCCCAGGCTCATTTGAGGCATGGGATATTGGGAGTGAGGGGTAGCCAGGTGTTGGTGAGGGACTGTGTGAGCCCCTCCTATGCTTTTCAGGAAATGTTCCAACACCACTCCCTCTAAGAACTCTGCAACTTTTCCTAACCCTGCCCAGGAAACTGACTTCGCCAATGTCATCTCCCTGCTATGGACCCAGGGCACCACAATCAGGGGACCACTCAGCCGCCACCAGCACCTGGCAACCCCTCCACTCCTTCTTCTCTGCCCCACTTCCCAACAGCAATGAGCCTGGGAACAAGCAGCTACAGGATTCACAAAAGGAAGGTGAACTTGATTAAATGCTTTTCAGGACAGGGGTTGAAAAACTACAGACACTGTGACTAGGGACAGACCTTCAAAAAACATGACCCTGAATTGATTCACTCTTTACAGGTTAGTCTGAGCTGTGCAGCTTAAACTGATTAATAACTGGACAGACATTCTCTGTTAAATTAGGAAATGCAGCTACATACCTGTAGTGACTCAAGCCAGAAGCTGGGGGGTGCTAGAGCATGCCTGTGACCCACTGCCAAAGGGGAGGGAAGAGAGACACCCTCCAAGGCTTTGGCTCCTACCTACTGGAGCAGAAGGGGCATGGCCAGGTACCAGTCAGGGCTAGCACAACACACAGGATGCAAGCCACCAGCTGGGAGGGTGGGGAAGCAGCTGCTGCCAGACTGAGGAGTGGGGATGGGGAAAAAGTCCTTTCTCTGAAGCAAGCATGAATCCCCTCCCTGTCTGGCTGTAGGCAAGCTGCAGAGACTGCAGCCAAATCCCAGAGGGTTTTGAGGGAAAGAGGAAACAGAAGAAGGAAATAACTGCAGGCAAGCCATGGAGATGTGGCTGGGGATGGCAAACCACAGCTGTGGTCCCCAGGATTTGTCAGTGGAGAGCGGAGTGGGGGAGGGGAACAGGGATGAATGGAGGAATTTGCCTTGGGGGCCATGGCAGGCCAGCATCTGGCCACAGCCTGCCCCTGCTGTGGCTAGAGAGCAGAGGGGAGGGGCCAGGCCCAGCTCACTGGAGCAGAGCTCTACCCAGCCCAGAGAACATGCCAGGATGCTGGGGGAGTTTGGTTTAACTTAAACCATCAAGGGGTATGGGACAGACACTGCATAAACTGGTCTGAGCCAATCGCTTAAGTCTGATACTACATTCAACCAGGTTTCTCTCACACTGATTTTGGCCATTTTCAAACTGGTTTATGTGCACTGAATGTCTGTTCTGTTACAGGTTTAAACTAGCTTCTGATCACTTAAACGAGTTTGTGTGTAATGTCCGTCCCTAGCCTGTAAGTGATGCAGAGCACTCACAATATTGTTTCTCCTGGAAACAACAAGCAGGGTGTCACAGAGCTCTGACAACCTTGGGGAAATTTTGAACTCATTTCTAAACAAACACATTCTTGGAAAGGTTCAATTTCAAAAGTTTTCAAAGGTTCCAAGGTCTGTTTGCATCCTTGTTTGAATCTGATAGCTAAATTAAGCCTAACAAAGTAGTTTATATATAATGTATCCATTACTTGATTTTCTCTTTTAAGGATTATACACATTTTATTGCTCTGTGTTCTTGATACCTGAAAATGGCAAGAGATTCTTCTGCATCCAGTGTAATAATGCTATGCCCCTGTGCTTCACCTTCAGGCAATTATTCTTCAATTTATAGGGCAGTAAAGACAAAAAACAATTCTTCATTTAATTCTATTTTAGTTTTTAATATTTTGGGTTGTTGAACTATTTAAAATCAAAGATGGTTAAACTGCAGTGGAAAGAATAAAATGAGAAGACACTAGAAAAAGACAGAAAATGAGAGAAGTATTTCTTACTGTTTTGCAAAAGACACTACAGCTACTCAGACTATGATTCTTACATTGCTCTGCTTGAATTGAATGGAAAAAAATTCTCTTTGATATCAGCCACTTCTATACCTGGTAATATTACATTGATAATGTAGTCACTATGGTTTTTATTGTTAACTTCAATTATAATGCACAAACAATGCTTGATGGAATTGTGGGATTCTGTCAAAGCTGGTTTAAAATGTAGCAAACTAAACCATTAGTCCTTCAGCCTCAAACTTGCCCTAAACTGGGTTTAAAATTCACATGATTGCTTTTATGGTGCCACCTAAATACTGTGGTCTGTAGTGGGCTAGTTTCAAATATTGATCCCTTTCACCCCACTGACACTCTGGCTAGGGACAGAAGTTACACATAAACCACTTTAAGTGATCAGAAACTGGTTTAAACCTGTAACAGAACATAAGTTCAGTGCACATGAACCAGTTTCAAAATGACCGAAACTGGTTTAAGTTAAACCTGGTTGAATGTAGTATTGGACTTAACCAATTTGGGTCAAACCACTTTATGGAACTTCTGTTCCAGACCCCTTCCTGGTTTAAGTTAAATCGGAGCCCTCAGCATCCCAGCATGCTTTGCAGACATGGGCTGTGCTTTCTGTTCCAGAGCAGGGCTGGCCCTGCCCCTCTACTCTCTAGTTAGAGCAGGGCCGGAGGTGTAGCAAGATGGCATGGGGCAGCTTGGCATGGCCCCTGAGGTGAAGGGGATAGGGAAGGGGCTTACTCCCCCTCCTTCCCCCATCTCTTCCCTCTGCCCCCAGGACCCCTGCCTGGGTCTGCCCTGGCTGGGGCACAGCAGTCCCTGTCAGGGCTCCCCTCACCCCCCTCACTAGCCCAGTGGCAGGGACATGGCCAGACACTGGCCACCATGGTGAAAGGGGTAGGGAGGGGGTTTATTTCCCCCTGCCGGTTCTTTAACAACTGCATGTCAAACCACTGCCTGCACAGCAAAGGCAACTAACATGTTAAAATGTTAATCCAAGAGCCATCAAGACTGCAATATGGGGCTAACAGCTTTAATTGTTTCTCAGTTATTGACCCACCTAAGTAGCAGAAAGTGTTTTCCTACCCAGAGACTAATTGGAGGAAGGGACAAGATAGGACCCTTCTTAAGGAGAAGACTCCATCCCCTCCCACCTCTGGCAGAGATTAAAGTAAGCAGTTGATATGGGGAGGGAGAAGGGGTGTGATTCCCCCCAGGTCCCCCAGGGCAAGGGGGAGGGGGAATAGGCTGGGGAACCTGGCTCACCCCCTGCCACCTGTGAACACACAGCCAAGCCCTGCAGGACCAGACTGAGCAGTGCGAGGTGTTGGCAAAGACCTGGCACAGTCATCACATGTATGTGCTAGAGATGGAGCTAAGGAAACAGGAGAGGGTCCCAGACTGCTTGAGCTGGTGTGACCAAAGAAGCAGAGAATTACATTTACATTATAAAGCAAAACCAGTAAAAGGTGAGAGACTGGAATACCTAAGCAAGTTCTTTCCAAATACCTGGCTGTAAGAGACACTCAGCCCTCAGAACTGCTTAAGATTTATGCAAGGCTTTCTCTTGTTGTTTTGGCTTATTACATTCCATTTTAAGTTAGACTAAGTGGTGTGTGCTCTCACCGTGTTTTACTGGGCTGCATCTTAGCTTAGGCAAAGGTTTTGGTTGTTCTGTCATGTGCTTGACAAAATGTTGTGTTCAATACATGTTTGCTTCATAGAAAGGACTATTCTTGTTCCAGTTTTTATGAATTCAATGCCAATACCTTTTTCCCTAACCCCTCCTTAGTCTGGCAGTGGCTGCCCCCCTCCCTCAAGCTGGTGGGGGGCAGAAGCCTGCTGGGCACTGCCCCCCATCCCCACAGATCCAAGCTGGAGTGCCAGGGAAGGGATTTAAACCTCCAGTGTGCTATCCCCAAACTGGTGCCTGGCCATTCCCCCTCCTGGTGAAAGGATGAGAGCCTTGGAAGGCTTTCCTCTCTTGCTTCCCCTTTGGCAGTGGCTAGCAGGCAAGCTCTAGCACCCCCTTCACACCCCTCCCAGCTTCTAACATGAGCCACTGCAGGCATGTGGCGCCATTTCCTAAAAGTAAATGTGTGCTTATTTGCTATTAGGTTCAATCTGCACAGTTTAGACTAACCTGCGAAGACTGAATTGATTCAGCCTCAGGATTTTTGACGGTCTGTACCTAGCCTCTAAGGGCACAGACAGAAGTGACATTTTTTGTGCATATGGGCCCCAGAAAGCATTCTACAGTCATGATGTAATGCATGTGCACAGTTGCAGAGTGCTTTTAAAATAGCTGATCATGCAAAAAATTGACTGTCACCAAATCAGGTCTTAGATTAAGGCACTTTCCTATAGAGCAAGTTAGAGAACTTATATTTTCTTGAGGGTAAAGTTTTCACATAGAGGCAGGGCTGTCAGCAGGGAGGGAGGGGAAGTGAGCAGAATGGAGCTGCTGGCTTGCCTGGCCTGAGCTGAAGGAGGGGTGGAAAGGAGCCCCCTTGCCTCATGCTCTCCCCACAAGCTGCTGGGGTACTGGGAGGAGCTGGGCTGGGCCCATGAGGCAAGGGGGCTCTGTTCGACTGCTCTCCCCTCTTCTAGTTCAGGCTGGGCATCTTGAGAATGGCAGCAGCAGCTGCTGACTGCTTTGCCTAACCTGAGCTGGAGGAAGGGGGCGGAACAGAGTCCCCTTGCCTCACACCCCCTAAATAACCCAGCTGGGGTAAATGGGGTGTCTGGGGGGGGGGGCATGAGTCAAGGGGGACTCTGTTCTGCTCCCCACACCTCTGGCTCAGGCTGGGCAAAACCTAGCCAGCAGCTCCATGCCGCTCACTTCCCTGTCTCCTTCCCCCTCCCTGCTGACAACCCTGGGGTTGGGGGGGAGGGGGCTGGGGAAAGGCTGCTGGAGCACCCCTGCCTGCTGATCAGGGCTGGTACAGGCAGGCTTGATTTCCAATCCCGACCAACCCAAGAGGCAAAGTCTGAACATCTGTAGGCACCCCAAATCTCACTCAATGGGAAACATCACCAGTCCTCAGAGTAGAGCGGTAGAACAGTGATTTTTACCTGCTCTTACTACCCTGCTGCTTCTCCTCCCTTCCTCACCTCCCTCTGGCTAAACTGGGTCAGCAAGCATCTAAGATGTAACTAGACCTTAAAAGCTTAGTCTAAATGAATCCTAACAATCCTCATGATCACAAAGGATAGATTCCATCAGCCAAATCACACAGTATTTCTTCTAGTTCCTTAGACATATATTATTTGCTCACACAAAATTCATGAGTTTTGAAAAAGAATGATAAGGAAAGTTACCAGTTCTTGGAAGATTTTTTGAGAAATATATGTCATAGACAAGGTATTGTCTGCTCATTATGAAACTGTCAATTTACTCCATGATTATGAAGTCAGACAGACAGTTTAAAGAAAAAAAATATTAATAATTGAACCTGCTCTAGTCAAGATCTCACAAAATCCTGACTGTGGCTTTTATTTGATTTCCCCATGCACACATACACAATTCCACTTCATTAACTTTGTCTTCTTTTCTAATGAATGAATTTATTATGAACCCAAATGCAGTCTTCTCATTCATATGTTCTTTTTTTAATAGTGTCCTACTATTTGTTCCACAAGGCCCCACTAATATTGCCTTGATGCTCACCTCTGCAGGCAGTCACAAATGTGACACATTTTTAAGAAATAAATGTAAATGTCCTTACAAGAAGGCCATTTCTTGTAAGGACAAGAAGGAAGAGTGCCCTTCCCCTCCACCTAATAAAAATAAAGATCACATACTAGAGGGGAAAGGATTACTCAAATGTAAATGGGGAAAAAAGCAATAACAGAAGATAACATAAAACCATCCAACAAAGTTTCTTTTAAAACTTTGTCTTTTGAAAGCAACCTTAGGCAGGTACATGGAGTTACCAAACCAAGTCTTTATATGCAGTATATTCATAAAGGGGAGACTCAAGTTGGGGCATTGGCTTTAAGCAATGACTCAAAATTTGACTAAGAAGTCAAGTTCTACTTGTTAGAGGTGTCAACATGAGATGTCACTCGCAGGAACATCTCAGCAGAGCCTTGGTCCTCAACTGAACTCTTTTGGGTCTACTTGAGCTTTGATTATAATCATTACAGCTGGAATGACCTGCTGGGCTATACTGGCATGACCTGGTAAGGGTTTATAGCTAGTAGATTCTGCAGATTTTTATATGCTTTTGCTTGAAGTTTATATATATATAAAGTGCAGACAGCTAAATTACTGTGTTTCAGTTTTTAATATTAATACTACCCTAAGATGTTCAGGGACAAGTTATATCTCTTAGATCTACTGTCTCCAGCTGACTGCAGCCTTATGTGTGCATCCCTGCATCAGTTTATGTTCAGTTCTCTTACCTTTGTACTTTAAGAAATAAAGACCAAGGGTAAAAAATTCAGTGGAGGCTCTCAGTGCTTTGAACATTTCACCTTACATTTCTTTTTTTATAAATAAAGGTAGATTCTTGAGCACAAGATGACAGCTTTGAAACAAGAATGCCAGCTTCTAAGCAGGCTCAGATCTATGTGTCCTGAAAGCACAGGTTCATGGCTTCTTGATTAGGTATAATAAAACATACAGGGAGATAAAGTTCAGTGATAATTGCTGCACTACAGCTATACTCACGTATAGATATAAAAATTGTCACAATATAGTGTGCTGGAAGGTCAGCTAAGATTCTATCAGTTCTGTTTCTAAAACCAATGCTTTCATTTGTAAAAATACAAACACCCAAGACTCAAAACTAAGGATTGTCCTGGTGGGAGGGAGGATGACTGAAACATGCAATGGCGATCTCTTGGTGGCCCAATGACTACCTGGGAGTTTTCAGTATCTGTAAATTAAACCAACTTCCAACTTATGTAAGGAATTGCCCACAGGCAATTCCGAGGAACCAGAAGAGTGGCATAAACCCACTTTCCCCTCCTTCCCTCACATTCTGTCAAGCTGAACTTCAGACACTTGGAGTGAGGATTTTGCATAGGGATAGCTGTAAGAAATCATGACTCGGCAGGAAAAAAATAACAGCTATGCTACAAAAGATAACCGTTTTCTATGAGTTCTGCTAAAGCTACTCCTGAGCCTTAGGGGAGAAAGCAAGACACTTACCCTGCTGTGTGGCACTTCAAGGTGAGTACAATAGCCTGTGTTACATTTGTTGCCATTTTTGAGAAACTAAAGCAGATTTAAAATAAAGAGTTACATCTTATAGAAAAATACTCGAGTCCATTATTCCTAGAATACCAAAAAATGAAACATTCTAAAAAAGTAGCCCACTGCAAGTAAAAAACCCTAAGTTAAAGCAGAGACCATTCTATATAGGAACAAAGGTAAAATTTTCTTTAAGCACCTATTCCTATCAAACTCTTTAAAAGGGAAAACATTCACAATATCCAGCCTTCCCAACAACTGCTACTCAGCTAGACAGACTGATTCACTGTCTAAAGGCTGAAGAAAAACCCTGACAGGATAAAGTGGAGAAGCCTAATACAACAGTTCTCTCCACCATGCAGGAATTTGGTCATTAGTGATTTTCCAGAAAATTAGAACAATAATGGACAGAACTAGCAGAGTCCACAATGCAGCTGTAATCCATAAACTGATTAACAGCACATACAGAAGGTTTCTTTAAAGGGTTTGCAAGCATGGAACACCATATACAGCTCATTTAGATCAGAACCTAATTCTTGGATAATGAAATTATGAGCCTTAAAGGAAAGAGGGGGGAAAAGAAATGGGAAAATAACTAGCTCTTGGACTCATTCAAGCGGAGGGAATTTCTAAATTACCTTCCTTATGTGCAAACATGGATTCCAGAACTTATCAATCTTTTTCCTCTATGAAGGTGGCTGCAGTATAAAATATAGGAACATTTTTCTCATTAAATGCTTGACCTTGTTCCCAGTCTCAGGTGTACCCTTTCAGCTTCCATGGCTTGAATGAGCATTAGCTACTATTAGCAGCAGCCATAAAACAGACTGTACTGATATGAGAAAACATGGATTTAGGAAATATCTCAGGTTATGGCTACACTGAAGCCACAATACTATAGATAAACCTGAGCTAATTAAATTAGCTACTTCAGGTAGCAGAAACAGTCTAGTCATGGCAGCAGAGACATCAGCATGGGCTAATGTACCTCCCTTCTCAGAGGTTTTGCAACCTACCCTGACAGCTAGACTTGCTGCTACCTGAGTTTAAAGTTAGCTCAGAGAAAGCCCATACTACAGTGGCTGAAGTACAGTCATGTTTCAAATTACAATGCATAATCAAAGGCCACGTACAGATGTCCATTTCCAGTGGTAAAAATATATCTAAAATTCAGAAAAATTCTTACCATTAGAAAAACAGGCCAGGAGCTGGAGCGGACTTGTGTTCCAGGCCCCTGACTGAACAGCTATAAAGGCAAGCTCTTCAGCCATGGAGCATTTAGAGGGCTGTTCTTTAGGCCACCCCTGCCCTTAGGGGATCCTATTTTTTGATATCCTGTCCTCTCCCCTGTGTGGGGAAGGGGTCAGGCTTTCAACTGGCAGTTGGCAGCTGCCACAGACAGCCAGGGAGGGTTCTGGCCTTGGGAGGATGCCCCCATCCCACCAGTCAGTTGACCAGTGGGACAGGATGTGCATCTTCCTATAGTGGGAACCCTCCCAGTTCCAGCCACAGAATAGGCTTGCTTCCATGCACTCCTCTGGGCTCTGGAGCCTTGTCACCATGGCACAATAACCTGACTGTTCCCACACTTCTTTAGCTTGGTCAAAGCAGTACAGAGGGGATGGGTGGCCAGGCACCATTCTCCCCAACAACAGTCCTCCAGGGGTTCTGGGAGGATTCCTCCTGCAGGAGAATAACTCCTAATCTGGCCAGTCAGATGATGGTGAGGGTGGAGGGCATTCTCCCAAAGCAAGAACCCACTCCAGGAGGGCTTCCTGCAGAAAAATGACCTTCCTTCTGCCAGTCAGCTGACCACTGATTGGTGGAGGGGTTGGAGGGGACTTTACACCAGGGCTCCCTGGAAGATTATGCCTAGGTGACCTATCAGGGAGCCAGTGCTCTCTCTTCCTCCCTCTCCCTTGGAGAGAAAGATGGAGATCATAGGACTGTGGGTTATCAGGTTTCCTCAACACCAGAGAGAAATGTACAGTGATTCAAGGAATTTTGGAAGAAGAGGGATCTTCCACATAGGTATTCAATTTAATCTATTGTGGAAGAGCCAGTTCTCTTATATAAAATATCCCTTGAATGGCTGTATAGTCTCTTTTTGTGACAAAAGCAAAGTTTTTCTCCTGACACAACTGTAATGTCTGTTTATGGCCAGAAATACAAGCCATGATTAAGAAAGCAAAGCAAATCCAGCCAATCCATTGGCAAGACACGGGGCTTGAGAAATGGAAATCAGTTATTATAAATATTGGTTCTATCTGCCTGTGATGCTACATGGCAGATCTGTCCAATGTCTCACCTACTATGTTATTAAAAATGTTGGCTTCTTTGATCAAAATCTACAGACTCTGAGTATCATACTGTTTGGGGAGAGTTATTGCTGGGTTCTAAAGCAGCTTTCTAGAATCAATTGCTTCTTAACTGGTATGATTTGAAGTTTGATTTCATGGAATAGTGCAGAAGTATCAAAAGGAAAAAAATATATAGTCTTCTGCCCAGTTTCACAGATGCTTTGCAGTTATATGACGCATACATAGCGAACTGCTCTAAGATCATATGAGCACCTTACTTGCTGTTCATCAAATACATTCAGAGTGAACTCCAGAATAACAAGCCCAAAAAGATGGAGTCAAGCCTACTATTCAGGCCTACCTCAAACTTTCAGCATTCACTGGGTAGAGCAGCAGTTGGCACCATTTTCTAGCAGGAAGCCAGAATGACCCAGCCCAAGTCTGAGGCAGGCTGTCACCAGGCTTTTGCCACTGCAGTTCTCCCCACCACCAAGCCATAAGCACAGGTGAATCCCCTTCCACCAAAACATCAACATCCCCCAGTTTCACAGACCTGATCCACTGGCTTCCTGGTTATTAACCCCAGAGTTGGAAGATATGAGCTGTTAAAACAGTCACGTGATTAAAGTTTAATGATAAATAGAGTAGAAGCATAGAACTGCATAGGATTTAAATACATTACTCATATATGTGACAGTCTACTTTTAGGGTTTCAGAATCAGAAAAAGTTTTTGGTCTGGATATGAATGAATCATCTTGTAGAAAAAGAAAGTAGGATCATGGGACATGGAAAGCACTGGAGAATCTTAATATCAATAGGAAATCAATATGCTATCTGGAGAAGAAGATTTCCTTTAACATGCTTGTAGAATCACCCTTCATCTCTCCCCCTTTCCAATAGATCTATTTTTGCAACAAGCAAGCAAAAGAATCGACTACATGAACAGCACAGACATTTTAAGGCTAAAGTTTGAGAAATAAACCTGATTAACCTGAATGCAGATGTATAGCAAGATATCGAAAGACTCGTTTGATTATGTACCAGTTTCTACACGATCCTAGAAGCAAAGAATTTTAATTCCAAGGCAGAAATGTCTTTTAATATTATTGAAAGGAATGATGGGGTAGATAATGGGAATGAGGTGCAGTAATTGAGTTGTTAAAGGGCAGGACTGCAATAATGGGAGTGCTATAAACCAGGCTTAAAAAGCTACACGGGCTTGTGTGGTTATTGAGCATTGTGTAGAAGAGCAGAGCTACTGCAGCACAGTACAGTGTCAGAATAGTGTATTTGTGTGTGTGGTAAGGACAATAATGCCATAAAAAGCTATTATAAATTAGAGTTGAAGTACAGTATCAGGGCTGTTCGGAGACCAAGGTTGGAATGCAATAAGAAAGATGAACTGAGGATCAGAAATGGAAAAAGTCAAGAGCAATGCGGATTAGAAATGAGGCATAGTAACAGAGCTATATGGGTGTATTGAAAAACACCTACTCACATTAGGCATTATCTAGCCGGCAGAAAGATGACTTTCACTTGTACAAATATTAACTCCTCTAGTTTAACCACCTAAAGATTACCCCCCATTCTTCAGATGCTGTTCATTTACAGGTCAAAAGGCACCCTAGGGTGGGAACTGAGAGGTGAATTCCCTTCCGATTTTTGGTCATCACTAGAATTAAAATCATTTTCAAGTCAGATTTTTATTTACTGAACTCTGTGAATTAGAAATGTTTGCACTCCAGACTTTCATCTAGTAATTCCCTGCTTCTTATTCAGCAAAGATGGGCAGAAATTTTAATGCATCATCAATAGTCTGAATCATTATTGTAGTAACTATCCAGTTGGCATCCCATCTCTGCTGTAATAAGCAAAAGGTCTGTGCAGTTCCAACTTGCACTACTGAATAAGGCCAGTAAATAAAACCCCATGGCTAAAACAGCTTTTACATCCCTTTAGTTTCAAACCCCCCTACTCTACAGCTATCCCTCTAGCATCATACAAACATCCACTCAGTGTCACAACAGGCATGACAAACACAAGTACTTTGGTCCCAAGAGTATTTTCCCTATTCTGTAATAACATAATTAAAAAGGATTCTTGCTGGTAGGGTTGTTTGGTCAGAGATTAATGTTTAAATACTCTCCAGCTGGTGCAGCAATTTGGACAGACCCATCATTGCCTTTAGGATAATCCTGAAGTCACATGCTTCTCAGAGGCAGCTGACAGAGAACTCCAGGTTCTTATCCATTTGCTGTTTAATCTTCAGTCAACAAGACATTCAAAGCCTTTCTGTTAACCTATCCCTCTGGGACATCAACACCATGCATAAATGTGGTTACGGTAATGGGCATGAAGAGTAACAAACAATGCAAACAAACTGTTCAAATCAAAATGAGATTTTTTAAAGCCTGCAGTGTACCTGAAAAAGCTGGGCTCTTGGCCATGAAGCTATAAAAAAGCCCTAAGAGGTTTCTTTGGTAGACCCTTCCAATTCATATTTTACCTCCACTCTCTCACAAGATATGATACCTATCTCTTGACATTTTCAACGTGTGGTCAGTGATGTCCCTAATACTTTTTAGTTTATAATTAGAAAACTTGTCTTGTTCTGCCTACTTCAAAACCATGAAAAGCTGCAGTTAGGAACATTTAAGCTTAAATACTAAACTGTTTTAAAGGTATTGACAGACTTTTAAAACAGAGTCAATTTCCTGAAGGCTTTTTACTGAAATCATCTGTTTTCTGCCTAGGAACCAAACATCAATTTGACTTGTGCAGATCTAATCCATTCTGACTTGGACTTACTTCCAAAAGAATATTGTTTAGGCCATCTTGCAACAAAGTGCAACACAATAAAGAACTGGACTTAGGTATCTCAACATGCTGGTAAAGAAAGTAACATCTTTGGCTGTTTTCCTAGGCTTTTAGCAAGAGAAAAATATCCAGATTGCATTCATTTGTCACATTTAGCCATATTAGGCTCCTGACTCTTAGACTACCAGCCAAAATTATTATTAATTCTTGGTTTTACATTAGTGTCTACCAAAATCTGTATCCAATTATGTCAGGCACCACATATACACAATCGTATATTTACTGTCTCTGTACTAAAAAGATTATAATCTAAATAGAAAAAAAAATCCGACTAATTTCGCTTCAGGGCTGGAAAGGGCAATACTGGAACAGATAGGTGAGGTGCCTTGCTAATAAGTCAGAGAGTAGTGATAGAGCTGGGAATAGGACACAGGATTCATGGGTTCTAGTACACTGACTTATCTGCTGGATACTACATATCCTTTCTTTATATAATCTAATGGATTGTAACCATCCGAAAGTATTATCATTTATACCTGAAGTCTGCTAAACTCCTCTCAGCTTCGTCAGTTTCCAAATTCTGCCCCAGAGGCAGTGCATTCTGAAATAAGAAAACCAAAAAGTAAAAACAATTATACAAAGTTCAAAGTAGTAGAAACTTCATACCTTCTGTATAGAAAAAGGGACTCTGTTCCTATAGAGTTCTGCAATACAGTCTAAAGAAAAGGTGGTGGTATTAATACATCCATATGAAAGTCCCAGTTCAAACAAAGACACCCTTATCAGTTCAGGAGAATGCCCTGGTATTAATGGAGGTCCTAAGTACATGGGCATGGATTCCCTCCCCTGCTTCCCCCTGGCCATGTAAGTAGCAACAAGCCTTGGTTAATAGCAGAAACTGTCTTGATCAGCATAAAAAGAGGATGGTTTGTCATGAAAGTTCTAATCTGAGGTACAACAGGACAAATTTAGAGCCCATTTGCTGACTACAGCACAAGGATGATGAAATTCTCCTATGTAAAGCACCTAGGGTACATCTGTACTAATGCTGAGACTTGACCCTGGTAATTGCCTACAGTCACATCCTCCCATCCATATCTTCCATTATGGCCCACATAGCACTTTCCATGTTCTTCTCATTCCTTGAGTAGAGGCTTTATAGGAACATATCTGCAATTACTTGTCTTTCCTACATTTGACAGTGGAGATAGGAAGTGGGATGCAGAAAAGCTGGAAGTCAGGAAGAGAAAGTTTTGGGATTGCACCTGGCAAACTTCTAGCACTTGTGGCCTGCAACACCTGGTTATGTTTCACACATCTTAAACAGTGGGGAAGAGAAACCAGAGTTGATCTCAGACCATTAAATCCAACAGTACTTCTAGGGTGATACTGGACTCTTCACAGTGGTTAATATAGGGGTTTTCAGTGTAGAAGGTGATAACATTTGGACTTGATGGCAACAAGAAGTTTGGCCTTAACTAGCACAGCAGATGCAGTTTCAGATAGGTACAGATAAAAAGCATTATAGGAGAATTCTTATTATATGAAGCTGGGCTATTATGGATTAAGAAAACACATGCATGAGCAAGTTAAGAATTTTATCAACTAGCTACCCAGAGAATAAGTTTGGATTCATCATATACAACAAAACAGACAGAGATTGACTACATTTCTTTACTTTTAAAGTTCACCAGGATGCGATTTCTTAGATGCCATGGTGATGAATATAGTAAAAGTGAGAATGAAACAATTCACTTCAGAAATTTGAAATACACATTCTCTCTGTGGATTTAATACCATTCTTTATTCTCATTTTCCCCCAGTAACTAAAGAAATGAGAAATAATTTATTCCCTTAGGAGTGTCACAGTGAGTGAATAAAATATAGATATTTTTAAAGTGTAAAACCAATGACTGCCAAGGTAGACAATCCTTTGTAAAGGTCTTAGGAACACACTTGAAATGGATATGGTTGCAATCATCACCCAACTGCTGGGCCATTTATACTGGAATGCTGATGACTGCATTGTTTTTTCTTTTGCCAGATTCACAACGAGTGGACGTTCCACCAACTTTTTTTTAATGGCAGCACTCTCTCTCAATCCAGACACTTTATGAGCACTCATAGATAGATGCTAAGTCACTTGAAGGAAAAAGACAACAAAATGTTATCACTGATAAGCAAATGCCTTGCAAGGGAATCTATCATTTACATTACTGGGAACAATATTTCCCAACTGTCTTCCAGCAAAATTCAGGAGAATTTGTCTGTCCAAAGATCAGAGTTTTTTTCTAAGCAATTTCTCCTTCCTTACCTTTTTTGGAAATATTTTCCTTCACAGATGGATGATCTTCTAGGTCAGAGAAGCATTAGAAAAGAGTAGTCTCCAGAAGCTGTCATGTAATATAAATAACAGAAAAGTACATGTTATTAACACTCAGACTAGTATTGCCTCATAAAATACTGTGGCAATGTTAACAAACCAGCATCAAAATGTTTACTGTATCATTGTGTAATGTTTTAGTGCATCATGGGACTCACCAGTCTTCCAGGATAATTTCTAAGAGAATACTACTCTGCTTCCAAAATTAAAAACACCAGCTATTTAATTTAAAGATAGCAGATTAATAAGATTGAGGGCATTTTGTAAATTTAAGAAGAAGTGTATAACACATGGAACATACCTATCAGTTATAAAGGAGGCAATTACTGGTCTGAAAGAGGGCTTGCAAAATTTGCATTACTTATAGAATGAGGGGGGGAAAGCTTTGATCTTCCTAAGATTGAAGTGGTCTTGCTGAGAAATACACAGGAATTAGAATTAGAAGATATGCACACAGGAATTAGAAGATATGCATATTGCTCTGTAGAATTGGGTCAGACAGATTGAGACAACTGGAAATATTTCTAAGGGGGAGAAAGTAACATGCAAAGGCAGATGTGTTTTGGGGAGTATAGAACACTCAAATGTAGAACAATCCGTGTCACGCTTGTATAACTATATGACATTACTAACATGCAGGTTAGGTTTTTTGTATAGTGGCAAGGACAGGATAGATATATTATCGCCCAGGTCATCTACCACAATTCCCTGGGGAGATGGGAATCTCCAGTGCTAAGTGCAGATAGTCAGAAAGCTTGAGGATGAATTGATCTTCACAGGTTAATTTACGCTGTGTAGATTGAACCATTAAGCAAGTGAACAGACATTAACTTTTGATTCTGTAAATGCAGCCCCATGCCTACACTGGCCCAGGCCAGAGGCTGGGGGGAGCTAGAGCACACCTTCCTGCTCAGCTGGAGCAGATAGCGTGGGCCAAGGCTAGCCTGTCCACCCTGTGAGGGGAGTTTTGCAGGGGAGGTGCAAAGTATCTTGGGATGCTGGAGGACTGTGAGTTAACTTCAATCTGGAGGGTATCTAGGACAGAAGTTCAATAAACCATTTTAACGTAAATCTGTTAGGTATGTTACTACATTCATCCAGGCTTATCTTAAACTGCTTTCAGCCGTTTTGAAAGCAGTTTATGTGCACTGAACTTATGCTGTGTTACAGATTTGAACCAGTTTCCAATCACTTATACTGGTTTATGTGTAACTTCTGTCCCTCGCCCAAGGCACCAGAAACCTATACTGAATAAATAGCTAAGATACTGTTGTCTTCTCTACTCCTCAATCTTTAGCAACTGATGAGCAGAGAGAGTGAACTAGCCACATTAGTCTGAAGTCACAGTTGGCAGGGTAGAGCTGCACCTTATAAACTAACCAAATCAGAGATGCATAGCATCTGATAAAGTAAGCTCTTGCTCACAAAAGCTTATGCATCCCTGATTCAGTTAGTCTATAAGGTGCATCTGTCTTGCCTTCTGCCTTTCTCCAATTGTTTTGACTATCATGAGTCTTTGAAATCTGAAGAACCCTTCCCACAGCATTTTTTTTTAACTAAAGAATTCTTCAAGCCCAGATGTTGCTGGAAGGATTTCTATCTATAACTCAACAAGAAAGGGGAATTTTTTTTTCCTGTGACAGGAAGGCAGTACGGATCTAAGAGGTTAGATAGTGATTTTTTCCTGATGGCACATATGTATTCTGACAAATGTAGCTGTGAGCATTTCCTGTGAGTACTGAATGGACAATCAAAACAGGACAAAAAATTTTTCATTTTACTAATGCTGTGCAGATTTTTACTGAAGAGAAAGAAGAGCTAGGCATGTTTTCAATGACAAAACAGCCTCTTTTCCCGGCGGAATGAAGACAGACAGTGCTTATGAATAAACTCTTCTTACTAATAATTTAAAGCATTAGGGTCTGGATTAGGTACTTTGAAACATTCAACAGTTATTGCCACTGTTTAAAATAAACCTAACAATCACAACAGAATACAACCTACTTAGAAAGGTCTCCTGGCTATAACAGCTTACCTGGCCATTTACCAACTCTATTAGGTATTAGCACAAATTAACATAGATTTAAATATGTGAATAGGCATCCTCCACCACACTTACAATTTAGAACATAGTCTGGGCTAATGTCCAAAATAATCTAATTCCTGTGAGAAGATTCTATTATTAATGGAAAAAGGTAAAACTTACCTCAAATATCTTTTCTGAGTTTGGATTGTTCCCAGGTTGCTAATAAAGGGCTCCTTAACTTTAATTTTCTCTCGCTCAGAAAAAGACATCACAAAAAAACCTTACACATTTTTTTTTCATAATCCTGGGTTTAAGTAATAAACAAACACACAAACAAACAAAACTACAGGATCTGGCAAGTCAGTGAAGAGTTCTGCTTCTCTAACCAAAGACATAATTCATGATACCCTCCCCCTTAATCCCATAGTAGAAGTTTCTGTTATTCAACTATAAGTAGTAAAACACTAGATAGTCACTTGGGATGTGCAGAGAGGAGTTTCCATCCCCAGCAATTTTAATTTGAGCAAAACAAACACACAGAATGAATCTGAACATGATTCCCAGTGCCTTAACACTGTAGAGATCCTGAGGGTTTCTGGGCTTTGGGCATCTTCCTGTCAGGCATTGGCATTAAAGGACTAGTTCTGCTGCCTTAAGATACATAGAAATAAGGAAATGACCATTCCAAGAACTTAAAGATAAAAGATGAGAACTTCCCCCATAATTTAAGGGGGAAAAAAAAGAAATCCTGCCATGCAAAAAATTGTCTTGTGAGGGATAGTTTGTAGAGCAATGAGAACTGAGATATTAGAGGGAAATTTTAATCTTTGTGTTTACTAGGTGCATCTACATGTGTGCTTTACTGCTGAGTATACTAATTAGCTCCACAGTAAAGCATCACCATTTACGTGCACACCAGTATTAGGGTGCAATAAATTAATTAATTCTTGAGGACAATACTGTCTTACAGCAGAGTATTTTACTGCACTGAAATGCATGTGTGCAAGCTGACAATGGGCATAAGTTGCGCCCGTTCAGCCCAGCCAGCTGGGGACCGGCTCTATCTTGGCTCAAATTGCTGCTGTCCTGAGCATACATGTTTTCTTTGGCTCAAATGGCTCCAGAATTTATTGCATCACATTAATTGCAGGTCTAGGTACACTTACTGAGTCCCACTTTGGAAATGCATTGTCTCTGGAGAAATTTGATGGAACAACCATAGATAAATAAAAATATACCTGGTGTTGGGTAGTAGCTAGTGGCACTCACAGCACACTAATGTTTGAGAAGTCTCTCTCATCTGAGGGAAAATGTAAAGCCATAACTTCAGTGTTAAAATCCAAAAAAGCTTTTCACAAGTGTCCATCTAAAATAGTACAAAAATGCACGCCTAGAAGTTTTTCATCGGTTGGTTCTGCAGACTAGACATCAGACTTGCTAAAATCCCAGAGATGAACAACTTCATGCTTTGTTCAGAAATTGTCCTCTGAGCAACATGACTGAAGAGCTGAAGAGCAATATTAACTTCAAAAGATATTTTATTTTTCAAATTTAGATCCATGCAACTCATTAAAGAGGTATACTCAACATGGTTTTTGAATGTCTTATATAGACATGTTCCCAAATTAGTGCCACTAACTCTGGATAAACAAGTGTAAATGACACTTAGAATACAGTAAATTTGCTCAAATCCAAAAAATAGTAGCATCTCCCTCACTAACAATTTGGAAGTTCATCACTGAAAACAAGAAGTTAGTAGATGATTTCATGAGGTAAATTCCCAGAAGATATCGTTTCTAGAATAGCAATTTCCTGGAACAGAAAAAAAAATTAGAGAAAGGAGGAGAACTGGCCTCATGTAAAAATAAATCATACACAAAAACTCTAGAACCTACTATCACATGTTTTTGCTCAAGTTAACAACACATTTTAGGAAGAGACCGCAAAACATAGACTTTTTAATTTTAGCACATAAGGTCTTGGATAGCTTGTGCATAAAAGTTAAAGTATATACAGATATGACAGCCTTCTACAGGCTCAGGAACTTTTAATATATGGATATTGATGGCTACTGGGAAAACATTTTTTTTTTTTAATCAACATAAAGAATGAACCCTGTTCAGTTTGCATAAACTGCTTGTGTCTGAAGACTATATGCCTTACCCATTTTGAAAGGAGCATAGGACTAGGAAGGGCCTACTGGACGAATTGGGTGCATCTACATGAGATGCTCAACTGTGCATTAGACTAATCTAATGCATAGTAAAGCATCACCATGTACACATACTCAGCAATTACTGCATAGCTGATTAGTCTAATGTGCTGTTTTGTAGTACCTGTAGATACAGGTACTAGAAAGCAACATATTAAAGTAACATGCTGAAACAAATGCATAGAGACTGACTGGGAACAAATTTCTCCCGGTCACTCTAGAGAGCAGGAAGCCACAAGGGGTGGAGAGAGTTGTACCAGCTCAGCAGGATGCTGCTTGCCAGTCATGTGGAGATTGGGACCCCTCCTGATCTCCATGTGGCTGGGAAAACAATCCCAGCTGCTGGGCAGCTGTTTGCCAGCCACACAGAGATCAGAACCTGTCCTGATCTCCACAGGGCAGAGAGGCAGCTGCCCAGCAGCCGGGACAGATCTCTCTGCCCTGTAGAGATTCGACTTCCACGGGGCAGGGAGGCAGCAGCCTGGCATTCAAGCAAAGGCTTCAAGAAAAAAATGGAAAAGAAAAAAAAGGGGGAAATAATGAAGTAATACTGGAACTGTATCAACATAATTTGAAACAAAATACCTTTGTATAAGCAGATGAGTGAATATTTGAAAACTTTTTATTTAGAAACAACCTTAATTTTTCCCTTTCCTAGATATTATAAAACTGTATTACCCAAAACATTCTGGACCTAAGTATGCTCATGCTTACACTCACATAATAATGCCAGTTAAGTAAAAAAAAGCCTTTTGTTTTTCCCTGTTCATCCATAAAGATATCCAGACCTGAAGTCTCTGGTGATCTGAAATACTGAAAGCTGAGTTCTGTTTTCAGTCCAGTTTAATTAAAGCTTACTTTCTCTCTGTTGCTCAGATCACTAGAGAAATCATCTTTATAGATGAAGTGGAAAAACCCAAAGGCTCATCCTGCCCCATTCTTCATTACCTGATAGGTTCCTAGGTATATCAGAAAGCCTACAGATTTCATGGTCTCCCACAGCAAAAGCACCTGAACCTTACTTTTTCTGCATTAGTTCCATGGGAGAGATACTCTATATCACATTACCATGACTGAGTCCTATAGAAGTGATAGCCAGTATACTGGATATAAATACGAGTTATCATTTTAGTTGCATTTCTATAGTATGGGAAGCTTGTCTACATTCTAAGTCAGTAGTTTTCAACCTTTTTAGATTCAATGCACATCTTGGAAAATTCCAGCTCTGCATTTAGTCTCACTTTTTTTTACTACAGAAAAGTAATAGAGCAATTCTTCTGTTACAAAAGAACTTGGAAAGATTACAATGGGTCAAACTATTTGACCACTGTGGGTTCCTATTGGAAATTTCTAGGTTTATCTTGTGAATCATGTTTGCACCCCTAACAGTGCTAATATTGCACGGTACTCCATGGCACCCTTGAAAGGAACTTAAGGCACCCCAGGGTGCAATGGTACCCAGGTTGAGAATCACTATTCTAAATACTCTAAAGGAATAATTAATCCACAACATAATAGGACACATTTATGGGCAAACAATGAGTATGTGGATTTCTCTCTCAAGGGGCATGTAGAAACGAGTGCGCACACCGTTTGTGGCACCACAAACCTGTCTTTGGCATGGCTAGCCATATTTGCCACACATGCACGCATTCATTGTGTTGACAATTTGCTGCATGGTGACTTTTTTGACACTGGAGATCCCAGTGTCAAAAAAAAAACATGCTAGAAAAAAGTGGGGCGGCATACATGTGCCACCTAACCAGAGCCTGACCTGCTATAGTCATGCTCTGGCTGCTGCACACCCAGATCACTGCTGTTGCAGCCCTTCTGGGGCCAGCCCAGATACTGGCCTCAGTCTCCCCTACTCAACCTGGGGCAATTTGTCACGTATCAGAGCACACATGCAGGGACACACAGGGGCAACTGTGTGTCCAGGGACAACTAGTAGCGCAACACAGACCCTTAATCAAGAAGAAACTCCACATTACAAGAGGCAAACTGCCATACTATGGGAAGGGGGTAGGATAAAGGAGGGAACTCTATTGAGGGTTTGGCGTTGAGAAATTAAAAAGACAAAAAGTGCAGAGATACCTTGTAATGATACCAAGAATAACTAGGGAAATATATTGCCTCTTGCTTAACCACTGATACATTTTGGGTTTTTTTTCCTTTCTCTCTCATTTCTTTTAATATTCTATGGACGTGTGTTCAGAAAATACTCTATGTTGTGCTGTATTGTAGTTCGGGTCAAGTGGCTTATCAGGTAATGTGTATACAGCAGTGGCAACTGCTTTATTAATGACAACTGTGAAGGCAAGTTTTTTTTGGGGGGGGTTATAAATGCAGTAGACCCTTTAAGAGCCTTTCCACATAAGAGAAGATAAATTATTTTCAAAGGGAAATAAGGACAATATGGAAATTATGCATACATTGTTAACCCTGTGGTTGCTTTTGTAAAGGTTAATATATTTCCAAGCAGAAGTATGAAGACTGTAATTGAATTCCTATTTAGTTTTCATCCAATATGGAACAAAGAAAAAATATTTAAAAAATCATTAATATTTTAAAAATTTCAAGGGTTTGAATTTACAGCATGTTTGCCAATGTGTCATGCATAGATGGTACAAATATTGGTCCACAATACCTTGTATTCAAGTGTCATGCAGGTAACATTTATACATAATTTAAAAACATACTCGTACACTGTATTCCATACATAACCTCTGTTTATTAAATATGTTCATAATTCATGCACTTTAAGGTACAAAGTAGTCTGCCAATAGAAGTCAGTACGTTGAAGAAAACAAAAAGATCACTTTGAACAAGTTAATCTGTTCTTTACAAACTCTCTGAAGAGATACAAAGGGTTTAGAAGACTATACTTACCTGAGAGGGAAAATGAGGAGGCTTTTTTAGTGCACACCAACTCTGAGACAAGGAAGTCCACATCATTGTTCATAGCCACAGAGATTGAACTGAATACCAGCTTTGAGACCAAGCAGAGTACTAATCTTTATACAAAGTAGAGTAGCAACCTCAATCTCAAGTCAGACAGCACTTTCATTTCCTAGATGGACTTCATAAGGGTAACGGACCGAAGAAAAGAAGCCAAACTTACCGCAAGAGATAAGATCAAACTACCATCATTTCTGAGTTTGGTTAAGTCACTTTGTTTTTCTATGCCTTGGGCCCCATCTACATATTAGACTTAAAACATGATTAACTGGTTACAGTCAGATGTCCAATCGTTTAATGGTGTGTTAAAATGAGGAATAATGTACAACATTATTCCACAAAAATGCAGAATAACTTTGTGGCTCGTTCCTATCACATCATTAATTGAACATATGAACAGATGCTCCCCTGTGGCTGAGAGCCCCATCAGCTGACAGGGCACCTAGCCATGGGGAAACATTGTGTTCCCTTCCCTTCCCTTCCCCTGGTCTTGCCACCACTGTGGCTCCTTCCTAGCAGTGGCTCTGAGCCCTGCTCCCCACAGGTGGTAGTGCCGGGGTGGGGAGGGGGGGGTTTCGACTGGCCCATGGCCCATGGGCTTGTTTGCTTAAGGCTCACTAAATGGTTAATCCAGTCCTGAGAGCAAGCCCTGTCAGCTGTGGGACTTGCAGCCATGGGGTGCTCCACCAGCTGTAAGCCCTTTAACTGCAGGATTTGCAGCCATGGGAGCTTGCTACCCCTGCACAAGCAATAAGACATCATTGGATCTGATGTTGGATGCAAGTGTTGTGCCTCCCGCCATTGTGTGGATCATGCATCAGATCCTATCATGCCTTAACCTAGGGCATGCCTTAACCTCAATGTCTGGCAGGGGTCTTGGTTTTTCTGTTTGTGAACTTTGATATCTAGTGATAAAAATGTAAGACTAAAAGTCAGTATCATCAGCATCTGGATCAAGTGTAGTCTGTCAGTTTTAAGAAGACTGTGGCCAGCTAGAGAAATGGTCTAGCTGTCTGGCTTGTATCTATGTTCCTCAAGGCAAAGCTGGAAGGATCCATAGTAAGTTAACAAGGTTTCCCACATAAATTAACTACCTTTTTAAAACTCTTCTAGTGCTGGAAGAACCACAATAGTTGGATAGGAGATCCTGGCTTTTCTTCTTGAAGGTCAGGAATAGGCAAGGTGTCATCAACCACAAGCATTATTCTGCCCAGAACACACAGTCACAAGCACCAATATATAAAAGGCAAACCTTGCTATGATAAGGCAAGGAGGAGTCAGAAGTCACTTAAGGGTTTACTTGTATATATTTTACAGCCTAATAGTTCCAGCTTACAAACCATCAGCTATAAGCTATCCCAAATCAAGGTAGTTTAGAAGCATTGGGAAAGCTGAACCTGATTACAAGAAATCTCTTCTATTTCAGCTGAAAGATTCTGGCATTTATCTGTGCCATCCAGACATAGGAAGCAGAAACAGTCACATACCATGAAGATGCAGCAGATGCTAAAATGCAGAGAGTAAAATAAGAAAAGTTGTTTGCTTGGCATCACAAGCAAGATTGCAGAACAAACAAATGGATAAGAATGCACACTGGAATGACAAGCCTCTTAAAAAGAAGAAATCCTCTGGTATAGAGATAAAAGTGTACCCCAGTGAGGCCCATATCTAGAAGTCTTGTAGATACTTATTTGATAAGGCAGATAGTATAGCTAACTTTCTGCTGTACTTCAAAGCAGCAGCAAAACACAAATGCAGTAAAGGACTGTCATATTCTAAGTATTATTCAGGTGTTTCATGCTCCCTCAGGCCCCTTTCTGATGCCAAAGGAGATAAGACTAATTTCCAATTACAAAATTAAACAATTAAAAAGCATAAAAAGTTCATGCAATTACTGTCATAATGAAAACCTAGCAAATATTACTTGGCTGTACAGCCTTAAAAAACATGCAGAAGTTCATCTAGAAAAAACAGAGAACACAGCATTTGAGGCCACCTACAATTAAATATGTATGGATTAGATATCCTAAGGGCATATTTTTCTTTTGGGGACATTGAAACATAGCAGCAGTAAGGGATGCACACAGTCCAAGAATTTAACTATGAAAATCTTCTCTCTTTTCTCCTCTAAGCCAAGAAACTTCAGCTTTATTTCAAGTGAGCATGAATTCAATATATTTTTATACTAGTCTAATACAGGCATAAGCCAGTCACCGCTCCTTTCACACTGGCATAACATATGTGCAGGAATGAAGCAATGCAAGCAATCCCCTATATCTCACCATTGAAAAATATCAATAGACTTGCTGAGAGTTCACTAGTCTTAATCCCACACTGAAACAGCAAACACAAAGATGCCAAGCAAATGCAGAGCAACCCAAAAACTCCCAATTATGTACTCAAGTAGAACTGCTGCATCAAATCCTCCATCAGTTTGAAATAGTAT
Organism: Crocodylus siamensis; assembly: GCF_052110815.1. NCBI lineage: Eukaryota > Metazoa > Chordata > Crocodylia > Crocodylidae > Crocodylus > Crocodylus siamensis. Next base: position 84,705,721 of record NC_143396.1, on the reverse strand, counting down.
TTATTTAGACACAGAGGCCACATACACATGTACATAGACATTTGGTTTCCCAGGGATAACTAGCAGTGGTACACCTTGTGCTGCCACTATTTGTCCCCAGGGAACACTTGTGCCATGCACGCTCTGCTGAGTGGCAAGTTACCCCAGGTGGGGTAGGTGAGGCTGGGGGCAGCACTGGCTGGGCTCCAGTTTTAAGTGGTGCACACTGCCCCCACGGGTGCTGCTCTGTTTATTTTTTCCCGTGGGTTTTTTTTGACCCCTGGATATCCAGAGGTCAACTCTCCGCCCCACCCATGCTGCTCCCTTACAGTGTGGAGAACTGAATATATGGTATGTAGTGCTACCGATATGTCTGCGGTGCCACATACCGCATAGCCACACTCATCTGGATGTAGCCAGAGGGTGTGTGCTTGTGGATGCACATGGGGTTTGCTTCACCGCAGAACTATCTTCAGTGCTGCATAACACGTATGCCACACATGCAGGGAATCCCGGTGCCAAAAAAAATTATGTCAGAATAAAAGTGGGACAGAGCACATGGTTGCAGATTGCACTGCCCAAAACCGAAGGCTGGCTGGCAGCCAGAACCACACCCTGGCTTCCAGTCAAACTACATGCTGTTGAATCACCACTGCTGGAGCACCCAAATGGCCCCCAGGGAAGGCTGCTGGGGCCAGCCGAGGTGCTAGCCGCAGCCTCTCATACCCCACTTGGGACAACTGGCTATGTGACAGAGTGCACATGCAGAGATGTTCCCCAGGGACAACTAGCAGTGACGTATATATACTAGCTGCCCCAAGGGAACACACTATTCAGGAAAATCCCAGCCCCTTACCAATATGGTAGGCACTCTTGACACAAATGTTTTTCAATACAAGAATACAGGAAAATTAAAACAGCTTATTACCCTCCGACAACCAGCAGAATTCAAATGGCTAAAACCCACAAAATGTCCTTTCCCAATGCAGATATAATCTATTAAAAATTCCACCTTGTGCAATGACGTAAGGAAATAGATTCACCCTGCAGTACTTCCTGAAGGTTAACAAACCAGGGCTATTCAGAAGAGGAGCATGTAGAAGCCTTTTAATGTAAGAACTCATTAACAGCTTGTCCACGGTGACAGTACTGCTAAAAAAAATGTTATCAATAACGACATATGCAATAAAGAATCCTGCTTTCTGTCATATTTTGGATCCGTTTCATTATGGTTTGGTTTTTAACATGACCATATATTGTTGTATAACTTTCTCTTCCCCCCTTAAAGACAAGCAGCTACAAAGATCGATATGATGCATGACACAAACATTAGGAAGTTCTCAGAACAAATGCTCCTCTCGTCTTTCTACCTCTCCGCTCTCTCATTCTTAACAAAAATTCACCCTGTTCTCAGTTCTGGTGAAGAAAAGAATGGTTTTTTGCCTTGAGAACTTCTAGGAGACTTAAAAGATTTTAGACAGCAGTGCTATTTACATGGGGATATTGTTAGAGGTACTTTTTGTAGATGATAGGGAAGAAAGTTATTGAGTAGTGAGAAACATTGCCTGCTTTTGCCTACAGAACATATTACTAGTGAATTGTACAACTTACTTTTCAGCTTTCTAAGCTACTGCCTGACCAAGATTCACAAAGCTCAAGATCTGTTGTGAATTTCAACACAGGAAAAATAATACCTCAAGGGAATTTAAGATCATCACAGATCTATGTTATGAAGAATACTCAGCGCCTGATATTTTCCATAGTATTACATTTCAAAAGGTTCAGAGCTGCCAAGATATTTTCAGAGTCAAAGCACTAATTCCGGAATGAATTCTGATTAGAATGTTTTTCTATCATGGTGGTATAATCTGGTTTGTGTTTCCCTGTGATGTGATAATGGAAATCTTTATGGGTGGATTGTTCTTGTTTCAAACATGACAGCAGGCAGTGGTGGTGTGATGCCAATTATGATGGCCTATATGATGAACTATAGAAATACCACAGTCATCTGTGTTTTCTGTTAGAGCATTTTCTTCATCAGAATTTTATTCTGAATAAGTGGCTTTGAAATAGTGCTGAAGCAAAGATGTTCTTAGATTAATAAAGGTGATTTGTCACAGTTATGAAACGTGTTCCCTTTTTAATAGCACAAATATCACTATCACTAGCAATTTTACAAGTGAAGGACTTGTTAACATGTGAGCCCAGCTTTGGCTTTTTCTTCATGCTCTCCACCAGACACCCAGGTTAGGTTTATAAAAGGTGTTTCTTTTTCTGTTACAATTAGAAAAATCCAACAATTGAAAATATTTGTGTTTAATGGAATACTGGAGGATCTGTGGAAACTACCAAATAATTAAGGTAACTTTACAAGGAACAATACATATTTATGTTATCCATTTAAAGAAGCATGTTTTAGCTGATTGCTTTAAAAGAATAGAAATCAAATCATAAGAGCCAAAGGAAGGAATCATGCCTTTTTCTAGAATTTTGTTTTTTAAAAAGGAAGAAAGACTTTCTTATAGTATTTGTATTTTCAAAAAACACTTTACTTGGCCTGAGATACCATCTTACCCAATAAACCTTCTAGTAAATGATTAATCATAGCCAATCTTAGCAAACCTGTGCAGAGAATAATGAGACAGGTAGGAAATGACTTCTGTAAATAAGGAACATAGGATAAAAAAAATAATGGCAGGGGACTTGAATGGTCATCATACGGAAAAACCAGAATACTTAATGACCTTTGCATGCTTAACAGCAATTTTAGTGCTTTTTTAATCAGTTCATGTTTTCCAATGATTCTGTAAGCCAGTGTATAAATCTAGACCAATGGTTCTCAACCTTTTGGCTCATGGACCAAATGAGTGGTACAGGGCCAGACCATCAGGCAGATTAGATCCACTTGACTGCTTCCCTCTCCAGGACTAAGGTTCATATGCTGGGATCAGTGACAGCAGGAGCCTTGTCAAATAGTGACAGCCTTGGAGTCCTCTACCACCTCTGCACAGCCCTGTGTGCCAGGATTAGGATTCCACACTATTTCTGCCAGGCTCGCCAGGGTCTACAACACCTCTGCTGTCTCCATGTACTGGGATCAGGCCCCACACCACACTTCATGCCAGAGATACTGCACAGGGCCACAGCCTGCAGGGCTTCCCATAGATCTGTAGACCCACAGGGAGCCCCATGGGGCACGTGACAAGTCACTAGAGGCAGATCTGGCCTGGAGGTTGAACACAGAGAAGAGGCCACTTTGGCATTTAGGTGACAACTTAACAACCCAGGTCCTAAATTTCTGAAGGTCCTCCAGGTAAAGGAGGGAAGATGTTGTAAAAGTTTCCATTTGGTTCTTTAAATGTGCTTCAGAAATTGTTTCAATAAGAAATGAAAGAAATCTAATGAAAAAATATAGTATAAATGGATCACACATCATGCAGAGTGAAAAATAAATAAATACAGTGGGACTGGAAAAAGGAACAGAGAAGGCAATATAGATTTTCAAAGAAAATAATATGGAAACAATATTTCCCTCACACAAAAGATTTTATTTTGCTGAAATTAAGGTTGAAGGCTGTTTGAATTCCTGCTACCAGTGGAAAAAAATGTTAGCAATAAAAAAGTTAGCAACCCAGGAAATATGTAGCTCAAGCAAAATAGACTACCTTAACTCTTCCCCCTGCAGACATACCAGCCTATCACTTTTCTTCCTTTGCACTATAGAACATAAAAAATGTGCACCACTGAACAACTGTATTTGCTATAAATGTGTTTCTAATCCTACCAGCACTACTTTGTCACCATGCTAAAATTTGCTATATTCATTCGAGTGCTCTAAATCCATTTATCTTCATGTATGAAGTTTGTGTATGGTGAGGCACTAGCTCTATTTCTAATAACACTTGCCTAATTATCTGCCACAGAAAATCTTTTCAAGGTGAAGAACATTATCTGTGAGATGCAGAGCATGCTGGAATACTTTACAGGATTGGACCCTTGAAGAAAACGTCAGACTGATGTATTCTTAGTTTGATCAAACATCTCTTTGGGCTTATTTTTTTTTATTTTTTTTAGAAGGGGTGCAAATGTAAGACGGTGTTAAAAATCATTGGAAATCATTGGTTTAAAAGATGGTGTTAAAGCATCACATCCCTAGGTCCTTGTTGCATAGAAACTTTGGGTGGCTCCTAGAGCTCTTAGACCCTGGATTATCCATACATTAACACCTGAAACTAGTTTTAAGTACCCTTTAGGCAGCTCAAAGTTACACCATTACAGGACAGAATTATCTCTGATTCATGCCACACCTTAATGTAAACATCCCACCCACCCTCCTCCCCCACTGATCTGGATTCAAAGTGCTTCCCTCCCCTCCCCCCCCATCCCTGCTCACTGACACACTTGTGGCTTCCTCCACTGTCTGTCCCAGTGGAGCAGGCAGGGAAGGGTTAATCTACCTGTCCAGCAGCTGCCTCTGCTGCTCTCTGGTGCAGGCTCAGCCCAGAGAAGAGCAGCAGCCTAGCACTATGGGCTGGGCAGGCAGGTTAATCTTTCCCTGCCTGCTCTCCTGAGACATTCAGTGCAGGTAGCCACAAGTAAGCAGGAGGAGAGGGGAGGGGTAGGAGGGAACCTTGTGGGGCAGGAGAGCACCAGGAAAGCCCTGGGCAGGGAAGCCCAGATCGAGAAGAGGAGATTTTTTACTTTTCAGTCCTCCAGGCCCCCTTATGCTTCAGGTATTCTAGACTTTACAATCCCTGATAAAAAGGAAAAAAAAAGTTTCTATGAATGAATAAAAGAAGTGTGAGTTTGTGATTTTGTTGGACATTGTTCAGGGGCAAAATTTGGGTAATTTGGCTACCTTGACTGGGAACTGAATTCCAGGAGTTTTTTAACAGTTAGCTTATTTCCATAATTCCTGAAAAGTGATATGGCTGATTATTTGAAGCCTTGAAAGTCTTGAGAGAGAATGCTCTTAGTTTGAGAAAAAATATTCTCATCTCTATTGAAAAGGATTATTATTTCTGCAGACCCCAAGAGGCCTTGAAGGAAAAATGTCCCATAGGTTTACCTCCACTGAAATTTGACCTACACATACTTGGTAAAACTATATAAATAGCAAGGTAATAGTTTCATAGTTTCTAGGGTTGGAAGGGACCTGAGTAGATCATCTAGTCCGACCCCATGGCAGGAAAGAGTACTGGGGTCAAATGTTTTTACCAAAGTACTTGTACAAACCCTAGAGTGCCCAGAATTATACCAGTATAAAGGAGTCTTATGTTATTATAGTATATTCATTTTCCCACATGGAAATAAGATATATTCAGGTAAGCACATTAATAACTATGTCCATATTAAGGAAATGGAACCACTTTAAGCCATATAAGCATAATGATAATGTCCACTAATTATAGTAGCCACCTTGCAGCAAGGTTTCTTGAAGCTGTGGACTTCCTAAGGTCTGTAAAAGGTCATTCCAGTTTGCTAATATCTGTAAATCCTCCATACCAGAGCTCCTTCTCCTACAGAATGTAAAAGATGTCATATTTATGCTTTCAAGACTGCAAAATCAGGGCTGCTTTCCAATGCCTCCCAAGACTGAAAAACATATAAGGATAGAGATTTCATGGGCATCTTATTCTTCACTACTTTGCAACCTATATTGGCGCTTACAGGTGCACTAACAGGGTGCAAGATACTACCAATCAATATCTGAGTTCAGGACTGAAGATTATAGATGTATTTTCACTTGTCCACATGCACCTACAATGCACAAAGATTTGCACTCTATTCAGGCTGCAAAATAGATATATCTGGATTAAAACAAGGTGGGACTGTGAATACATTATACTGCTTGGAGTCCTACCCAATGCCTGTGTTATACTTTCATAAACAGAATTCATACATTCAACTACAACCACCAAATCACCTTTACAGTTCTCTGCAAGTGTAGTACATAAAGCATTTTTTACCATGCTAGATATTATAGCAACTTATTTTGTAAAACCCCCGAGAAAAATACTTTCCTTTCTGTTCTTGCCAGGATGTGGAGAGAGGATCCCATTATTTACATGTAGCTGAGACAATATTTGTTTTGAAATGTTGGCAGATTTTTTTTATGGCTAGGATTATTCCTCCTGCATGTCCATACATAATACATAATCCCTGGGAGTCACTGCAAATCAGAAAAAGTAGTGTCGAAAAAAGAGTGAGCCTGTTGCCAGTTCCCCCATACCTTGGTTTCTGTCCCTTACCCAGCTAAAGCTCTGGAGAATCAGAGCCACCTCACTGACCTTAGTAAAACTATTGGAGATGTACATTCAGTTTCCATTTTACTTGGTCAACCCAAAATCAAAGAGAATGTGTTTAATAGGCTACAACGGTTGATAAATACAAACCAGCTTCGTGAATATTAGAAAACCTGTGGTACCAGGAACTTTGTGAGACTTAACATGCCTAAATATTCCAAATCAGACACTACAAACATTCTCAGTTATGATGTTTTTAACAATTTTTTATTCCTTCAAGCTTGGATTTCTGGGAACCTCAGCTTCCATTAAAAATAAAAAATAGATGTCACAATTGCAGAATAAAGCCTGAAAATGCAATTTGGGTGTATCTGAAAGATTTGAATAGAAGTCAAATACATAACACAAATGTCTTTAAATGCCATGGCCTATAATCAAATGTCATGATTTTCTATCCCAATTCATAGTTTTTCAATAACAGGTCATAGTAATAGCATATCATTTTTAAAACACTAAAAAAAAAAATTACCCACACAATTCCATTATATGGTGCAAATTCTGAGCTCCTCTCCAGTTTAAATACAAAGCAGTTTAATTTAATTTAGTGACATTATTTCAGATTTACATAGACATCTATAAAATCAGACTTATTAGCAGAGTGCACCATCCTACACTCTTTCCTGCTATCCAAAAGTACTAGGATTCTGTCTTTACCTTGCTGTTAGGGCTGTGCAAAGCTTTAGTTGCTGATTCAATCTGATGGAGATTCAGCCCTATTTGGCAGCTGAATCTCCAAATCCAAATAGAATCAGGAGACCCTTTAATCTCTCCGAATCAAATCAGAACCTTCTGAATCGAACTGGAGAGATTCAGCGATTTGGACATAGACATGGCTTTAAATGTTTTTTCTACATACCTCAAGGTGCCAGGCAGCTTGTGAATGCTGAGATAGTGGGGTGGATGGAGCATCCCATGGGAGCATGGGGGGTCCCCAACATACTTAAAGGTGGACCCAAAAGTTAACCAGAAGCACTTCCAGTCCACTTCCAGGTCCACTAGAGGGACCCCCCCCCCCGCCTCTCAGCTCAGTGACCAGTGCGAGTCCCCCTCTGGCCAATCACCAGCAGAGAAGAGTGTGTGTGGGGGGGGGGGGTGGTCCCCATGCACTCAGCAACATTCTGTTCAACTTCTGGGTCTATCCCTGAGCACATGGGGGGGCTCCCCCATGCTCCTGTGGGATTCTCCATCTGCCCCAACATCTCAGCATTCACGAGCCATGCCTGGTGTGGCAGGCCAATAGGGGGTGCTTCTGCATTGGGCCACCCACCTCACTGTGCCTGACCACCTTCCGTGCTCCGAGTGCCTCCCTGGGGGAGCCTCACATCTGGCTGACCCCCTTCTTGGAGCACACCCACTAGCCTGAGGTAAAAACTGCCACCGCCCAGGGCTGGGCTTTATTCCTGTTCTGTGCACCCTGGGAAACACAAGCCTAGTAGCCCTCAAGGGTACTTGACTCACTTCAAGCACTTGGGGGTGCTTCTCTCAGTCAGAAGCACAAGTAGTAGTCTCTCTTAGTCAGGGACCCCAAGGCATAATCTAGACCCACTCCCAATAAGTCTCCCATGCTAGGTACAAAGGAGAACTTTATTGGTTACAAGGGGTAGGGTTGCAATAGGGTACAGGTTAGAGCAATATCAGAGAAATCCCATACAGCAAACTGGCATGGCTGAGTAGCCTTTGATCATGCGTCTGAGTTACTGCAAGCTATATATCTAGTTAGATCTCAGATAGCTTACTCACAAGTATCATCCAGAGGCAGGTGGAGATTCCCTCTGGAGGCAGGCAGTTCCTTGATCATGAGTTTTGAGAGAGAGAGCAAGTTTCAGATGGTCCAACTCCTCTCTCTCTGAGTCTTCCTCATGGCTGCTTCCTCCTTCTCCTGGGCAGTTCTTAACTTATATAGCCCTTATGACCTCATTTACCTAGTCCAATGGAGGCCAGCACCTGTTGGCTGTCAACCAACCAATTTGAAAAGCATCACTAGTTGCTGGGCAGACTGGCAGTTCCTAGCTCCCAGATAACCTAAGTCCCTCACCCAGGTTTGTGATGCCAGTCATGTAGGCAAAGGGGAGCAGGTTTCCCCCCACCCTCAGTAATGTATCCAGCTCAGGCTACGTAAAGAGATAGGGCAAGGTGTGTGCCCTCTGCAGGGCCCATCTTAACCAAATTATCACATAGCAGAATTTTGGGGGGGGAGCAACATAGGTGGTCTTCTGCCACACCTGGTACCTTGAGGTATATAGAAAAAATGTTTAAAGTTGTGTCTATGGCTGAATCGCTAATTCTCCGAATCAGCATTGAATCTTCAGATTCAGATTTGGCCAAATCGAATTGAAACAGTGATCCGAATCTACAAATCTAATCACACTCCCCCAGTTCAGGCTGATTCTGAATCCAGGTCAAATACGGCCCATTTTGCACACCCCTACTTGCTGTAAGTTTCTAACCCTTGTGATTTCACAGAAAAGCCTACAAACATGAGCCAGCATGGCTCAAAAATAGAAAGATCCCACTATGTTTTAAACTCACAATTTTTGAATGCAGTATCTTAAGCGCAAGGTACATATAAACATAATTTCTCATTTTTTTAGCATTAGTCTGAAATATTCTGCCCTGCAAATCTTGCTGTCTCATAATGGGCTTCTGATTCCCTTCTGAGGCATCAACTATCTGTCTCTTGTTAATTTAATCTGAAAACATCTTTCTCTCTTCTTATATCTCTTAAATAATAAATAGTAGGTACTTTAAAAGATGATAACATTATTTGGAAAATTGTTTTGAAACAATAAAGGAAGGCAGTCTGCTTTTTTATGAATTACCTAATTTCTCTATTAGTCTTTACATTCTTGTCTTACAACTTAAATGGTCTTAATTATTTTTTCTTGTGCATGAAGTTCATACAGTCTAAGCCACTAAGTAAACCCATGTGAATCCTGTTAGTATTAACTCACTGATGGAAGAATTAAGTCTGTATTATTTTCTGAACCACATGCAGTATGTTGGGGACATGGGATTTATAGGACGGTAGACTACCAGGCTCAATTCCTGAGGTAAACCCAAAGTTCTTCACACTCTAATATGCATTCTGTGTAGGCCTGCCTTGAAACATCCTCCATAATGTGGTACAAAAGCCAGTACAGTTTTACTGTCACGCAATACCAACTCTAGCATATATGGATTTTTGTTCTGCTTCGAAGTCTCAGGATGAATTTCAGCCTTTCAAGAAGAGATGCATTATTTAAGAAAAAGTTTGTGAAGATACTGAGAAGTTGAAAGTCCTCACATGAAGAATGTTGCATTCCTGTAAGCCCATGTTAAGTGACCATGATGGAACAAAAGAGAAACAGAAAACACAAACAAAATATAAATAAAACATGCATAGTTCGCTTGATTCTTAACATGCTTTTTAGGAATTTAAGTCATATTATCCAGGGTACTGCATAGGAGGCAACATAATCATCATATTTGTTCAGCTAGCTCAAGTGCCATACAAATATTTCATCAAAACCCAAAATAGCAATTAGAGGGTGTAACTTCAGCTTGTATTAGGGAAAAACTGATCTGAGATCTCTCTCCAGCTGCAGCACTGCCAGGTTGAAAAATAATTGAAGTGGAAATAATTAAATATATTTATTGGTATAAATTATTTTGAATATCTTAGTCTGGGGACAAACATCGTTTCAAATTATCTGATGCTTTTAGATTTTTTTTACACTGAGTAGTGTTCTCTAGCAGGCCAACACTTAAAGCAACAATGAAAAATAATAATACTTTTCTTAGCCAACTCTAAAGAATAGCACTTAAAGAAAAGACAATTTTCTGCATGTTTGTTAAAAAAATGTTCCCAAAGAAACGAAATCAGATTGGAAGTGTTCAAAATTTACTACACAATATGCACCTTGAGTAGGAAGACCTTTAACTTCTGAGAGACATCTTGTCCTCTTTAATGACATAGTTTCATAGTTGGTAGGGTCAGAAGGGACCTGAGTAGATCACCAAATCCAACCCCCTGGCATGGCAGGAAAGAGTACTGAGGTCAAATGACCCCAGCAAGGTGTTCACCCAGCCTCCTTTTAAAGACCCCCAGGGTAGGAGCCAGCACCACTTCTCTTGGAAGTTGGTTCCAGATCCTAGGCACCCCTGACAGTGAAGGAGCGCCTCCAGATATCTAGTCTGAATCTACTCTCTACCAGCTTGTGACCGTTATTTCTTGTCACTCCTGGTAGTGCTCGGGGGAACAGGGACTCCCCCAATGCCTGCTGGTCCCCCCTGACTAGTTTGTAAATGGACATTCGTAATTTAAAACATGATTACATAGTTAAACCACTTAATCTTTCCAAACCACAGTCATTTAATATGTGATTTACTATGGGACAAACACATTTCTATCTAGCCTTTATGATCCTAATGGAGCATCTCACATGGTAGTTGAACATGAGTGTCTGGGGTTAAGTATCTATCACAAAATCAGGTCCCAGGCATTAAATATAGAGTTATTCAAACCATTGTGCTTTTACCTGAATAAGGTATGCTAACATCATTCACAGGACATAGTTCAAATTCTGCATCCTGAAACTTAAAATTAGATGTGCATGTGGTTGTAAATTTCTTGAACATTATCAGAAAAAAATAAATGTTGCTACAAAGACTATGTGATTTAAGGAGATTTTAACTTACCACATACAGATTGGAGAAAAAATTAAATTAATCATGATAAGGCCCAGACGGTCTTCGAAGTGACAGCTGACAGTTTTCTTCACCAGATAGTCACTGAACCAATAAGGGGTAATGCTATATTTGTCTTGGTTTTGGTAATGAAGGAGGAAATTAAAGCAAAGCTGGTTACAGGCAATTAGTTTGAACAACTATGAATTAATTCATTTTAAATTAAATAGAAATTAAAAAAAAAACAATTTGAGTTTTCAAAAGGGCACACTCAGACTTAAGCCAACTGTACTGAAGTGTTCTAAGCTTCTTCCACAATTAAGGCCTTGAACTTTTAGTTGAAGCTTCAGATGCAACTGAGAACTTATATCCTAAATAAGTGGGATACATAGGGAAGGTTTTTGCAGCCTAATGAATGAATGGATCCTGAATGAATAACTACCTAAAAAAGGATAATACAAATAAGGAGAGATATTACAAATATGCAAAAGAATGGCAAAATAATTAATCCACAAAATGTTGTTTTACCTTTTATAAAGTGTACCAATAAAATAAGAATTGTCCAAAAAAAAAAAAAAAAAAAAAAATCAAGCTGCTTTCTTTCCAAAGGAAATTAAATAAATAGCAAAAAATCTTCGGACCATATAAAGAGAAATATAATAAGGAAAGAAATGGAGTCACTTGAGGAGATTACAAATTATATTTGTATAGCCTAAAAACTAATATTTTGCCTCAATTTTCAGAGATGATATGATGCTGAACATAGGCCAAGGGCAAGATGGCTGATGGGATTTAAATCTCAATGATTCAGTCAGGAGGAACTAGATTACTGGTTCTCAACCTTTTTAGGCTTGAAGCACCGCACAGACTGAAGGCATCCCTCAGAAAACGCCAGCTCTGAATTTGCACTTATGTTTTGACAAAGGAAAAAATAGAGCAACTCTTTTGATGCAAACCAACTTGAAGACTACAACAGGTCAGAATGTTGTACCACTAGCAATTCTTCTTTGAAATCTTCAAATTTATCTTGTGAATTGTGTATAGGTGTTTGCACACTTAAGACTGCTAATAGTGTGTGTCCCTCTGTATGACCTTTAAAAAAAAATCCCATGGCACCCTGGTTGAGAATCACTGAATTAGATAATTTCCACCACTGGATTTTATTAGAAGTGGCATAATGAAACAATTTGCTTATTCAAAAGGTTTTCAAAGTAAACGCACACAAAAACCAATGTCTAAGCTACACTGTTTGTTTGAAAAAACAGGTTTTCAGGTATCCCTGGTCTCTATGCAAGAATTCCTTTTCCCAAATTATCCACTGAACATAACCACCTTTGGGAGTATTTCAAACTGCCATATTTATTCCCTTTACAGATAACCTTATTCCTGATATTCCATACCAGGAGAGAAGAAACAAAATTAGAGACCAGCCACTATATTGCCCACCTTGCATGCATCAACACTTTTGTTCTTTGAGCACAAGAAACCACCAATATAGACATTGTGTTCAGCCAAGCAGCATAAATGTTCTACAGGTTAGAAGTCCATCTCATAATCAAGCTGTACAAGCTTCTTTTTTCAGGCCATTTTGATGCCCAGTACTGCCAATTCTTATACAGTTTAATGACCAGTAAGGTGTTTTTAGCACTTCTTAGTTATTGGGCTCACTTTAGCACTCATAAGATTCTCAGCTCTACCCACAGAGAAACCTTATTTTGAGTGCACAACCTCTCCAATGTCCCTACCTCCTGTGGTAGTGACTATAATTAGAGCTACTTTCAGAGTAAGGCAGAGCTCTTCCCCTCAAGAAGTATACAGAATTAAGTGACTGAAATTTGGGGTACAGGGAGAAGTTGGAAGCAAAGTACCTCATAAAATCTGTAATTTAATTGCAGCTAAGTCTTCTATGATGAGTTCCTAAAGCATGGGCCAGAATCACCTTTCTTGATAAGTTTGGGAGTTTCCAAAACTGTAGTTTTGGCATGCACAGTAGGAAGTACAAAGAATATTCAAAACTCTTAAGAAACTCAAAACAGAACAAAATGTGGTCCTCATTTCTTTAAAAATCCTGATTTTGGAATGTAATGTATTCTTGAATACAACTATGTTCTGATCTAAACAAAATCTGAAGAAGCTGTACTTAGCTCTGTATTAAAGTAGAATTACAGCCCAGCTGTATCCTTTTAGAGGTTGTGCGTGCATACACAAACACTAGGGCTGTGTAAAGCTTTGGTCACTGATTCAATTCAGAGAAGATTTGGCCCAATCTGGTGGCCAGATCTCCAACTCTGAATTGAATCAGGAGACCCATTAATTTCTCCAAATCAAACTGGAAGCCTCCAATTCAATTTGGAGAGATTCAATGATTCAGCCATAGACACAGCTTTATATGTTTTTTCTACATTCCTCAAGGTATCAGGCATGGCTCATGAATGCTAAGGTGGTGGGGTGGATGAAGCGTCCCATGGGAGCGTGGGGGGGGGGGGTCCCCCACGTGTTCAGCAGTGGACCTAGAAGTGGACCAGAAGTATTCTAGTCTACTTCTGGGTCTGCTGTGGAGTGTGTCGGGGACCCCCCCACCTCCCTGGTTTGGCGACTGGTGTTTTCTGGGTCTGGGGGGGCACCCAGGGTCCCCATGTGGCCAACTGCTGAGCCAAGAAGGACATGGGGGGCAGTCTCCCTTACACTCAGAAGTGGACCGGAAATACTTCCAGTCCAGTTCCAGGTCCACTGCCAAGCGTGCAGGAGAACTCCATGCTCCTATGGGATGCTCCAGCCGCCCCACCATCTCAGCATTCATGAGCCATGCCCAGTACCCCAAGGTTTGCAGAAAAAACATATAAAGTTGTGTCTATGGCCCAATCACTGATTCTCCAAATCAGAATCGAATCTTCAGATTTGGCTGAATCAAATCAGGACACTGATCCGAATCAGCCAATCAAATCACTATCCCCCAAATCAGGCCAAATCCAAATCGAATACTTCCCACTTCGCAGACCCCTAACACAAATGCCCCTACACACTACATTCCTTGTTATCGGTGTAAACTTGGTAGATTCCTTTGCACTGCTAGATCTCTTTTCTGAAAAAGCAAAACTAAGTTTAAAGGTGCCCTTACAGTTTCCAACAATAGGTTCTACTACGACTCCTATTAAAGTCAATGGGGGGAGGATTTAATGCTTAATATTCATATTAATGATAACTATAACAATGACAACAAGAATTTTTAGATGGGGCCAAGATTTTTAATCTGGTTTTGGTTAAATTGCTCAGATTTTTAATATTCATTAGCAACACAAAATCTAGTTCAGCAGATCTGTCACAAAGCATCAAATTGTGTACAGTCTTATGTGATAGTTGGGTTAGAAATAAAATATTTTGCCCAGGTTTGTTACATTATTGAACTGGTAGATAACCTGGAACTGCATTTTGATCAAAGTTGTGATTATTGTGGGTATATATAAGTCTTCGAGGCACCTGGTCTAGGTTTAGGTATCTTATATTTAGGCCCCCAAGAAATTCACAATTTCGCAGACTGCACAGATACCATGAAATAAGCCCCACACCACTGTTTTTAAGGGTCATGATCCTGTGCCAGAAAAATGTGCAAAAGCATAGCATTCCAACCTGCAAGGGGAAACCTGGGCTTTCACACCATTCCAGCCTGGAAGTGGCTGCTGGACGTGGTCAGGACACAGCCAAGCAGCAGGATGGAGGTAAGTGTAATAGGGAGCAGGAAGGGAAAGGGGATTGGAGAGCCAGGGCTTGGGGATTATCAGGGTGGTGGGGCAGTCCATTTATGTCTGCCACAAGTGGTTGATGGCAAGAGCTAATGGTGCTTAGCCCCCCAAAACTTTTGTGGTGGCTGGCAACAGCAGCAGCACCATGGCACCGCCTTCCCTCAGTGTGCAGCTGCTCCTCCACTGCTGCTTACAGCAGCACCATGTACTGGCCCCACAACAGCCCCATGGGAAGGAGGAGTGGGTGTCAGGCAGGGCTCAGCCCCCCCCCCCCCCAATAATATTTTTCCCCACTGCTTATGCCTGCCACACTTATGGCACATGCGCAGGTAAGGTATCATGTTTGATGGAATATTCATGGAAATACCAGGTCCCATTTGCCAAGATCAATGCTAGTTCCATAAATATTCTGTAAAACATGACACTTTATCTGCACACAAGCCGCAAATTTTCTACAAGAAATCTACAATGTTCTTAGGTTATAGTAAACCACCTGCAATTGGACTGGGAGCAGTGCATGCAGCTTCTGCTCCCCTGAGTGTCTTGGATAGCTTAAGGTAAGTATTTGGGGTGGTAGAAGAGGCTGACAGGTTCATAATGTGTCTAATGGGTCCCAGGGGGAGGGGACAGATCTTGGAGGGGCTCCAGTCCAGGGAGGTAGTCAGGGAACTAAAAAATAGCCTTGTCAGGGTCAAGGGGCTAAGAACAGTGCAGCCATGGGGCTGGGACAAGTAGCCAGACTTTTCCAGCCCCAGGGCTATGCTGTTGATGCCTACAGGTGTCCACTGGATCAGGTTAACCCCTTTGTAGATCAGGTTAACCCTTTCTTGATCTAAGTTATGTCACCTCCTGAGGTTTACTTATATCAGGCATGCCATTTTTTTGGCATACACATGGGCATTTAGGTCACCCTAATCTTGATTAGGGTAATCTAAATATAAAATTTATATGTTCCTTTATGGCTTGCAGTTGGTGGTTTTGACAGTTTCATTTTGAATTCACTGGTTCTGGAAATGGCAGTGTAGTGATCTACTAGCTTCAGGAAAATTTGTAATCTTTTCCTCAGTTAAACAAAATGACACCTATCATATATGGATATGCTATCTCTGTTATTCCTATTTAGATGGTAAAATATAAATAACATGCATAGGGCTAAAGTATTCCAATTAAAGCTAAACTGTGCTGTTTGGAAAAAAAACTTCTGTCACGATGGCAAAAGATCTATACATCCTGTCTGATATGCTCTCTTACAAAAGGCATCCCTACAGTACAATTCAGGACTAAAGCTGCAGTTAGCATAAAATATTCCATGTGTTCAAAATAATAACCTAAGTACAGGCAGTCCTCAGACTTACAACACAATTGGTTCCTTGACCGTGACTTGAGTTGAAATGTTGTAACTCGGAACCAATTTTCTCATAAGAAACAATGTTATAAATGGGGGATTGGTTCCTGAACCAAGGCCCAATATCCTATTTTCACCAAAAATACCCCACAATTTTGTACTCAATTAATTATAGACGAGTAATATAGCTACATTAATGTATTTATATTGTAAATAGCTATCATATTGATTTGGGAGGAATTCTTTGAGGTGACTTTGCTGGACTTTTTGAAAGGCTCTTGGTTGGTCTTTGTGAAGGGTTCTTGATTGGAGTCTTCTCAGGAGTCTTGGCTGCAGGTTTTTCTGGAGTCTTGTCTGCTTTCTTAAAGCAAGTGTCCAAGGAAGTTTGGACAGATGTTCTCCAGGGAGATGAGCGATGCAGTGAACTTGTTTGCTGGCATGGCATTGCATGGGATCAAGTGTTGTATAGTTGAAACTGACGTCATAAAGTTGAAACAGTGTCAATTTATAAGTGTTGTAAGTGTGAAACGTTGTAACTCAATACGTTGCAAGTCAAGGACTGCCTGTATACCATTCTACCAGATTTCCTAAAATTCCACCTGTCTTGCAGAAGGGAGTGTTTTCTTTTTCCACACCCAGAAGCTAATTTATTATATGGAGCGAGCCCTTCAAGCCAGGATTTTTTGCAGGATTAGGGGAAGTTTAAGGCTTCATCAGTGATGTCTTCTTTGAAAGTCAGTGGATGTTTTGCCATTGATTTCCATGGCTAAGTGTAACTGGGACCACCTTATTGAAAGACATAAAAGTAGGATACCTACTCAAAGTCCTGATGCAATGAAACATTTATGCATGCACTTAATAAGCCCTGCTTAAAACACTTTCCTAAACCCTACCTAAAATAAATATAATGTACTCCATTCTAATTTCCATTAAAGCATCCCCCTTCCCTCAGCTCCATTAGATAGCATTTCTGAAACGCTAGGAAATATGTAAATATATGTACTTGTAAAGAACTCTTTCATAAATTATTTCTCTGAAAACAGTTTTAAAGTCTGCCGAGTTGTTCCACAGTGCCATCCTTTATAATACTGAACTATTAAATGGGCGCTATGTAATGTTTCATCCTCACTAATGCACAGCACACGGCCAGAAAACATTTTAAAGATGCAACAGCATAAGGTAGGACTATGGAAGGAAATACATTCTTAATGATGTTTACTCAGAAATGGTTCTAAAACATGAATTTAATTTGATTTTTAATATTAAAAATGGTTACACTTTTCTTACTATATATTTTACGTAGTAGTTGGATGGATATTATTGATTCCAAATTAAATACACTGATCTGAAATGCGGCTTTCTGTATTTCTTTAAAATAATAATAATAAAATGGACTGGTTAATGCTTTTCTTGTTTTAAAGTTAGTACTGCCATCTAGGGGAAGTTTAAAGAGTTTAAGAAACATCTGTTCCCTTTCTCTATAGTATTTAGTTTAGTATTTAGTAAATAGTGTGACTTTCAGATGTTCTCAGTTTAGGTTATACTTTACATGAACCATACACATCTGTTAGATGTTTGCTTATCATTACTACCCAGAGTCTAATTAAATAGCATACTTATGCAAATAGTGGCAGCACAGTATTTCTTAAAATGCTTATCATTTCTCTTTGTGCTGAATGTACTTTCTTAACTCTGATGCCATCTAAAAATCCCTCTTACATATTTTTGGAAAACTAGACAGATGCAGTCTACTATATCCAATACATAATATAAATAATGCTTCTCAGAAGGAATCCATTCATTACGCACAACTATTTCTGCACCCTTCTAGTATACTTTTTCTGACCAGTTATGTTACTCTCAGCTTATGTTCTATACTTCTGCTTATATTTTGTATAACTCCCAGGCAGTAAAACATGAAATATGTTTATTTCTCAATGACGGAAAACCCATTTGTTTAAGAAGTATTAGTCTCATTGCATAAGCTGCCATATTTATAGGGTCCTTTCCATCATGTACTTACAAAATATTAACAGAGAAAGAATGAAATAGGTTTAACCATGGCAATGAAACCAACTATAAAAAAAACCCTACATGATTTAGAAATATTTCTTCAAATAAAAGCCTTTTAAAGATTCCCATGTAATGTTACAGGATTTCTAAACTAATTGCTATACCAAATGAGAGAACCTAAGAGTATGCTGTTTTGGTATTCTGATTTATTGATTTCCCTTTTCAGTTATTATTGATTTAGTAAGCTGTTTATTACCTACATCTACAGCAATGTAAATGTGCCTGTTTTCTATAGGAGACAAATTGTTTACAATTAGTGCTGACTAGCAACATGGGATATGTCAGACCTGATCAGCCCACAAGTCCATCAGATCCAACAGCACCCAATCTATGAAGTCTAGGAATCAAAAATCCACATACACTGGGTCAGACAAGACAGATTCTCTTATTTCAAATATTTTGTCAGCTCTAGTCATAGGGGAAAACCTCACACATAGATGGTGTTTGAGCTTCCCACCGATACAACAAAATCTCAGTCTTGCCTTCCCCTGAAAGAAAGCCAGCACTGACTCTTTCTCCCTTAGAACATTACTAGGTTTTCAGCCCCTGAGATGCTGTTTATTCCACAAAAGAGACCAACTTCCTCTTCCAGGGTTGCTAACTCTTCAAAATCTTTTTGCTCCTTCTTTTTTTCCTCGTTATTCTTTGGAACCTAAGGATCTTTCCCCAGACTTAATATTTTTGGCAAGTGTTATGCAGTAGAGATCATTTCAGCCTTGGCTGCAGGCCAGACCATCAAACCCTCCTAAGCTCAGTGTACAGGTTTTTATACCCTATAACAACCATAATGCATGAATTTTGATTACTACTAACAGAATATGTGGCATTGCTACACATGTTGTTGATTACAAAATTAACCACAGATCTGAGTATAACTTTTCACTCTAAATTTCCTTTCTTAGGCTAGGGACAGGCATTCAAAAAGCCTGAGCCTGAAGGCAGGTGCCTGCAGTACCTCAAGCCAGGCAGCAGGGGGTGCTAGAGCATGCATGCCAGCCACTGCCAAAGGGGAGGGAAAAGAGATGCCCTCCAAGGCTCTCACCCCGCCCTACTGGAGAAGAGGGGGTATGGCCAGGCACCAACCAGGGCTAGAGATACACACATGATGCCAGCCACCAGCCTGGGGGTAGAGGGTAGCTGCTGCCAGACTGAGGACTGGGGATGGGAAAAAAGTCCTTTCAGTCAAGCAAGCATGTACTGAACACAGCAATTTGCATACAACAGGGAACTACCAAAAATCTTTGCCTAACATACAGCCCAGTAAAACACAGCATACACAACTTAGTCTAACTTAAAATGTAAAGCAGGAAGACAAGAGAAAGCCTTGCATAAGTCTTACTAATCTTGAGGGCAGAGTGTCTCCTTACAGCCATCAGGGCTCCCTCTAGAGGTGATATCTTTTATTAGACCAACAGGATATTTGCAGCTATATATATAATTGCAAGATTTTGGGCACAGACACCCTTCATCAAGCATTGGAGAAAAGATTGTAAAATTTCTCCTGGGTAGAAATGAAAGTTCATATTTCATACGATTTCACAGAGGAGTCAATAGATGGAAAGTTCCTCTGGGCAGTCAGTTCATAGCTGGTAAGGAGTCTCTTAGGTGTTTTGTGAGGCTCTGTTATGATGCAAATTACCTTGAACCAAGACAGGAGCAGTATCCCAGGTTTCAGGTGGTCACAGTTGCTTCCTGGTTGGAAAATTATGAAGATTTCATTTTTAACAATTGGCTAAAATTTGATATTTTCCATTCCAAGCTTTCAATTAAAGACCTTTTTTTTTTGCAAAAAGATTTCTGGTCTAACAATAGATAGGGTCTACCATGACCCTTGATTGCTTTCTCTTCTAGAACGACATGGCTATGACCTCAATAACTGACACATGGAAGATAAAGAATTTTAGCCAAATTTTTTAAATGAAATCTTCATAATTTTCCAAGCAGGAAGCAACTGTGACCACCTGAAACCTGAGATACTGCTCCTGTCTTGGTTCAAGGTAGTTTGCATCATAACAGAGCCTCACAAGAAAGCTGAGAGACTTTTTATCAGCTAAGAACTGTCTTCCTAAAGGAGCTTTCTATCTATTGACTCCTCTGTGAAATCCTATGAAATATGAACTTTCATTTCTACCCAGGAGAACTTTTACAATCTTTTCTCCACTGCCTGATGAAGGGTGTTTGTGCCCAAAAACTTGCAATTAAAATAAATAAATAAATACTCTTGTTGGTCTAATAAAAGATATCACCTCTACCATAAGCCCTGATTGATTTTTCCTCTAGACCAACATGGCTATGACCTGGATACCTCCCTATATCCAGGCATTCAGAAAGGCTTTGTTTAGGTTTTACAGGTTCTGCTTTATAATGTAAAAGTAGCTCTCTGCATTCTTAGGTCTGCATCTTCCAGCTAGAAGCTGGCTGCAACTTCCCTTAACTCCATCTCCAGCAAATATGTGATGATTGTCAGGTCTTTTCCACCACTTCCCACCTCTCAGTGTGGTCTTGCAGGTCTTAGCTCTGCTCACAGGTGCAGGTCTTGCCTCTCTCCCCCACTCTGCAATGCTGTGGAATGAATCCCCTCCCTGGCTGAAGGCAAGCTGGAGAGGGGGAGGAATTAACTCCATCTCTGCCTGGCTACAGGAAAGTCATGGAAGTGCAGCTGGGTCTGGCAAACCTGGCTGTGGTCCACAGTTTGGCAGTGGGGGGAGAGGGGACAGAGGGGGAAATTTGCCTCAGGGGCCATGGCAGGCCAGTGGTTGGCCACACCTCACCCCTGCTCTGGCTAGAGAACAGAGGGGAGGGGCCAGCCCTGCTGTGGAACAGAGAGCCCCACCCAGCAAGCATGCTGGGATGCTGATGGTCTCTGATTTAACTTAAACCAGCAAGGTGTCTGGGATAGACATTGCATAAACTGGTTTGAGCCAAATCAGTTAAGTCTGATACTACATTCAACCAGGTTCATCTCAAACCAGTTTCGGCCTTTTTCAAACTGGTTTATGTGTACTGAAATTCTGTTCTGTTACAGGTTTTAACCAGTTTCTGATTATGTAAACTGGTTTATGTGTAATGTCTGTGCCTAGCCTTAGTGCATATGTGGATATAACATTTGGACCTAATTTTAGTGCCAATCTGTACAGATGTGTGGGGAGGTTAGCTACAGCAAAAAATGGCCAGCCTGATTAACATAGTTCATCTCATGAAGTGGATTAACTTAAATCGGGGTAGGTTAGCCTAATCTAACGAATGTCCATACACTTTTAAAAGTGTAGCTGCTCACCGCAGCCCTAGTGATGCCCACTTTCTACCCTCTCCAACCAGGCTATTTTTAGACCCGCAAAGCCTCTACCCCCAAATGGACAATCCCCACTAACTGCTTCCACAGACCTACCAACCTCTTGCCTCAATCCACCAAACCATCCCACAGACCCAGTAGCTCCTCCCAATCCTACCCGGCCCTCACCCTGACTTACTTAGATCACATTCCTGACATGGCTTCCAGCACTGACAGACTTGTGCACAAGCCAAACCAGATGTATGATGAACGTTTAAAGTAAGCTGTATGATTTCAATTCAAATACTATGAACATGTGCACATACCCTTCATTTCTTATTCCATTTATATCTTCATATTAGCCTTTGCCCTTCTACATCCACTCTTCTCTTTCAACTACTGCCATCCTTGACTCTGAAATGTCCTGCCAGTTTTTCCTATGAATCATCACAAGCCCCTCTACCAATATACAAAATGATAATAGACCAGTTCATTCTTTGAGCTGCAAGCACAGGAGCACAGTCTATTTGCAGATGCAAAGTGGCCCACAAGAAAGGTTAGTTGCTGGAAAGGAAGCACCTACATCATAGATGTGCACAACTATGTGGGGTTGGTAAGAATATAAAATTAGTTTATCAAAATAAGGCAAATCCCTTACTTCTAAAGCAAACTTATTAGGGGATTGGAAGAGAAGCCCACCCCATTTTTATTGTCTTGGAAATAAGTAAGGTTGGAGACAAAGGTAAAGTTATATAATATAAACGTAAAGTTTCCACAGTCTTAAAAGTTATCAGAGGCTTTTGATATCTATGATTTCTTCCAGTGAGAACTTGAAGGAGACAGTAATCTGCAAGAGAGTGATTCAACAAGTGCAAGTATACTTTGATTCACGTAAGAATGCCACTTGGGAAATCATTTTCCCTACAAGAAGCTAACTGCCAAGAAAAAAGGCAGGCTGGAAATCTTTATCAGAAAATGTGTGTAAGAGTTTAAAAGCAGTCTGTAAATGTACATGTCTACTGAAGAAGACACAGTATATATTCATAAGCAATATGATAAGGCACTTAATGATCTAAAACACAATGATGACATAATATGTTATACTGATATAGATCTCAGTATTTGCCAAATATAGGCTTAACAAAGTCCCAATTCCAAAAGCATATAAAGAGAAAGGTGATCTTGTCTAGATGTTATAACTCCTATGATTGGGGGAAGAAAGGTATCACATGACTTGCTTAAAACTGTAGTCATTACAATAAAATTTAGCCTCTCTTTACCAGCACTTCAGTTGTAACAGTCTAGTGGGTGGATCTGGGTGTAAGGACCAGCAGGGTTGCAGGAATGAGCTATGGGTTAGGAACAACCAAGGGTGACCCAAATTCCAGCCCCAAGGGGTGGGAGCAAAGCCCAGAGTCTGAAATTGAACTGGAGGAATAACCAGAAACCAGCAGTTAGGAAGCAAACAGAGGTCATATGGAAGGTCCAAAAATGTTGAGGCAAAGGATTAACCAGGGATAAGGGAGTCAGGAAACAAAGAAGTTACCTAGTTAGGAGCTACACAGGGATTAGAGTTGTGCAGAAAGGTTCAGGTGCTGGAAGAATTCATGGAAAAATCATAGAATCATAGAAACTTAGGCTTGAAAGAGATCTCAGGAGGTCATCTAGCCCAACCCCCTGCTTAAAGCAGGACCAATTAGATCATTCCAGCCAGGGCTTTGTCAAGCCAGGCCTTAAAAATCTCCCAGGATGGAGATGACATACCCCACTCTGGATAACATGTTCCAGTGCTTCACCACCTTCCTAGTGAAAAAGTTTTTATCCCACCTAAGCTTCGCTTGCTGCAACTTGAGACCATTGCTCCTAGTTCTGCCATTTGTTTCCACTAAGAACAGTCTACCTCCATCCTCCTTGGAACCACCCTTCAGGTAGCTGAAGGCTGCTATCAAATCTTCCCTTACCCTTCTCTTCCTCAGATTAAATAAACCCAGTTCCCTCAGCCTCTCCTCACAAATCCTGTGCCCCAGCCCCTGAACCATTTTTGTTGCCCTCCGCTGAACTCTAATTTGTCTATATCCTTTCTGTAGTGGGAGACCTAAAACTGGATGCAGTACTCCAGATGTGGCCTCACCAGTGCTGAATAGAGAAGAAGATTCACTTCCACTCAATTTGCTGGCAACACTCCTTCTTGCTGTTCTTGGCAGCAAAAACACACTGTTGGCTCATATTCAGCTTATTGTCCACTGTAACCCCCAGGTCCTTTTCTGCAGAGCTGCTGCCCAGCCAGTCAGCATGAGATTATTCTTTCCTAAAACTTTCTTAAAAACAGCCCTGGAACCATTCAGAGGGAAGAGATTGAGGATCAGCTTGCCATGACTATCTGTTAAGTGTGGCTGACCTGGTTATAAAGGCAGGGGTGGGCAAAATGCAGCCCGGGGGCCAGATGCAGCCTGCCAGGCCATTCTATCCAGTCCACGGGGCCCCTAAAAATTTAGAAAATAAATATTTATCTGCCCCTGGCTGCCTATCATACATCCCTCGATGGCTTGCCAAAAACTCAGTAAGTGGTCCTCTGCCCCTGTTATAAGGGCTGCAGGGCAGGAGTCTGACTGACCCTTATGGAGCCAAGCCAGCTGACAGGGCAGCAAACTTATAGTAACAGTCATGATTTTATGAAAGAATGACATAGTTCCTGTTTCTAGTCACCTGACCTTACCTAGAGGTTAATTACATGATAGATGTTGGTTTTTCCTGACTCTATTTACACCCATGAGTCATAAAGGGAAGGCTGCTGGGGCTTGTCATTCCTTTTCCATTACCAAATACCTATGGATAGGTTTAAGATTTGGAAAGGAGGTGTGAAGATGATGTGATGCATCATAGTATATAATATAATACATATATTTTTCCAGGTACAAAGAAACTAGAAGCTTTACCAATATACTAGGTCTATATTATTCAATTTATAGACCCAAAAATAAATATCATTTTATCAGAATTTCCATTAATTTTCTATATCATACATTTTGTATAAAACACAAAACAAACTGGGCAAAATAATGAAAAAAAATGTTGCTGCTTTAGTCTGGTATTCATCAAAATTAAATCTATGTCTCTTTCAGATTCATAAAAAAATATCCAGCCTTCTTGAGTGTCTCAATAGTGTATCCAATGCTACACTGAATATTATTTCCACACCTAAGTTAATGTTTTTAGTTAAATTTAAAAATAGAATGCAGAACTGTGAAATAGGAGCAACATTATCAGGAGGAACTAAGAGACAAAAGATTTTCAGAAGAAAGAATAACTTAATATGGGGAACCTTAATACCATTAAAAAGGAAAAAGAGTTCCATACCTATGGAATGAAAATCTCAGAACGAATCATTATAGATGATAAGGAGCCACAAAGTTAAATGACTCCTTCACTGCTTCCTGAGTAGAATTGGTGCTGCTGCTTCCTGGCAGTTGGTTTTAAACTTTGGGTGGATCAGGAAACAAAGGTGGAGAGAAGGGTGCAACTGTACCACTGCACCCCTGCCCCACCTCCACATACTAACCTCTGGGTTTTAAAGAAGCAATTGTGCACATACCATCCTCCCCACCTGCTTCAGGAAGGTACCAGGCCCTACTCTGCTATTCTATTTTGTGCTGAGTTCCTCAGAGATTTATAAAAAGGTTTCTTAGTCACAGATACTAGGAAAGGTTGTCCACAAAATGGGTTTTGAAAACTCTTTCAGGATGCAGTTTCCTCTTTCCAAATTCCCATTTATTTCTAACTATTGCTGTTATGAAGAGGTTATGTTGAACCAGCATTATTATTATAGTTTGCTTTTTTCTGGGATCAACAATTAGTTGATTGTTGATCTCAGCCCTCAGACAAAAACAGAGCCAGTTCAAGACTCTGGTGTGGTTTCAGGGCTGGGACCCACAAACTACTGACTGTGGCTCCCAGCCCAGAGACTACACTGGGGTCTGGTCCCAGAGCCCTATTCACCAGGGTGTCAGAAAACCTCACAGGCAACCCAGCTGTACACACAATCTTTTAGGCTAAGACAGTCAAAAATCCTGAGGCTGAATTGATTCAGTCTTTGCATGTTAGTCTAAGCTGCCTAAATTGAACTGATAAGCAAGTGAACAGACATTCACTTTTGATTCTAGAAATGCAGCCACATTCCTGCAGTGTCCCAGGTCAGAAACTGGGGGGAGCTAAAGCACTCCTCCCTGCTTGGCTGGAGCAGATAGCTTGGGCCAAGTCTAGCCCACCCAGTTTGAGAGGTGGGATTTGTGGGAGGAGGTGCAAAGCATTCTGGTATGCTGGAGGGCTGTGAGTTAACTTGAATATGGAAGAGATCTGGGACAGAAGTTCTTAAACTGATTTAACCTAAATCAGTTAAGTCAGACAATGCACCCATTCAGGTTTATCTTAAACCAGTTTTGGGCATTTTGAAACTGGTTTATGTGCACTGAACTTCTGTTGTGTTACAGATTTGAACCAGTTTTACTTATATTGGTTTATGTGAACTTCTGTCCGTTGCCTTAAGATAGTTGCACACTGGGGTCTTGGCATCTGGGAAAGGCTTCCTAGTTCCAGGAGAAATCTATGTTTTGGGTATGTCAGAAAAATCACATATATAGTAGAGCTATACACATATGGTCTTTAAAGATCCTAGCACCTGAGAGCTCCCTGTGAATGAGTCCGGATATCGCACCGTCTAGTCTCGTCTGGTTATCAACCTCCGGCCGGAAGTGTACTGTTCCCGGAGCAGTGTACGCCAGAACCGCCTGCCACGACTTGGATGGTTCCTATGTTCAGTGATTCTTTCTAGCGTGCGCCGGTCCAGAAGCGAGACTTTCCCATCATCTCCGAGGTGTGGTCCTTGAAGGCTCCTTCCTCCCCTGCACCCTCACCCGGGCCTCCGGGCCAGTTCACAGTTAGTCTCTCAACCTCCCCTTTTTCCTTAGGGAGAGAGTGTAGGCCAATGCCTTAGATACACGAGTCCCAAAATCACCCTGTCCAGGGTCACACTCAGTTCCACTCGCGGGCACTAAATCCCAGCTTTCTATGGTTAGATGGCCCGCATAGAGTTCCCAAAGTCTGTGTCCAGGGAACTCCCTTCGTTCCCCTCAGAGTCCTCCTCTCTCTGGGCAATCCCTTCCCCTGCTGGGGTAGACTGGGGTTGGCAATAGTAGCCCTAAAGGCTAAGCTGCCTGCCATGTCAATCTGGCCGTGGTAAGGCGTCTCCTGCCACCACGGCCTCCGCCACCGACTTTGGGGCCTATAGCCCCTGTCATCTTGCCCCTTCCGGGGCCTTACCCTTGCCCCAGAAGGTACAGGCTGGCCATGTGTCAGGGTGTCTCCGCTGCGCTGAGCTTCTGCCAGCAGTCTGCTCGTGCACCGGCACTTCCGGTCCGCTGCTCCTTCATTCCAGGCTGGCCTTTAAGCCAGCCGACTTCACCTCGCGCCTCAAGTGGGTAAGTGCCCCGCCTCCCGGGGCCGCGAGTGGACAGTTGCTGCCAAGCCTTCCGCCCTGCGGGTCTCAGAGCTTGTCTGCCCCGCTGCACTCGCACACTCCCCTCTACTTGGCAGTTTAAAAGCAGTAGGGTACACAGTGGCCACCCTACTACACTTTCAATTTAAAGTGCAATGGAAACCAGACACAAAAATATTCCACATATTTTGTGGAATATTTTGTGTGGGTGGTTTCCAATTGTCTCACATCACTAATTGCCTGAACATGTGGCCAGGTTACTATTTATAGCATTACTAGCAGATTAATTGCCTCTTAAGTGTAACAACTGCCAGAGGCCTCTGTTAAGCTTCTTTCATTAGTTGAGATGGTGCCTTTTTAATTTCATTTGTGTTTGTTCTTTACAGAAAATTAAGTAAAGGATAGTAATACACACACACTATTACTAAATATTATGTTGTGTTATTCTTCTTGGAGTTATACTGAGGTGGCTTGTAAGATTCTGGTATATGTTCACCTTGTACTAGACCTAAAATAGTATTGGTAATTATTGAATAAAGTATACTAACAACACATAATATTTAGGTATTTTAAAATGCTGAGGTTTTGTTTAACTGAGTGTATTGACACACTGAAGTATACTTTTATAAGCACTATTCAGAAGACTGGGTTAATTGTTAGTCCCAGCCCCAGTCAGACAATTAAATGATTTGGGGACGCCATTTGGGAGAATGAGCCAGGCAGGTGCTTGCGAAGAGTAGAGACAGTTTTATAACAGGTACCTGTGGGAAGCTGAGGTAAGTACCTGACTGCCAAGCAGGAATTTTAGCATTTGAAGCTGTGTAGCACATATTCAGCAAAGTTTGTAACTGTAGCTGGGGAATCAGTACTAAGAGAGGGGGCAATTTGAGATAAGCATGCAAGGCGTGATGCAGAGCTTGCTGTGCCTGGTAGGAGTGCTACAGCTCTTTACCTTTACTCTCTTCTCTGTTTCCAACATGCCACTAATAGTGACGTATTAGAAACAAGTTAATGAGGAGAGAGGTCTTCACAAAATCATAGTGTCATTGCAGGGCTTTGAAAAATCCAGTTCCAACTTGTCATTTCAACTCCAATATTAACTAGCAGGCTTGCTCATGCATCTCCAGAGCAATGTTTTGATCACCTACCCCCAACTGAGAAAATGACAGGAAGGCATTCTTTCATAAATGGTGTTGTTCTTGTTAAAATGGGCCTGTGGAGTTACATGACGGTTTGCTTTTAAGATTTTTTTTTCATCCAAAAAGGATCATAGTAAGTGAATTTTCTTCCCTTACTGGAGAGAAACAAAACAACAGGGAGGCTGAATTGATGATGACAGGATGATTTTAACTCAATCTGTGGCTAATATTAGAACCTCCTCAGGAAATTCAGACTCAAAATTCTCAAAAATGGTCACCCTTACTTCTGCTTGTAACAGAAGTATAGGTGACCATTTCCTGAATTATAAAATATTGACAGTTGCCCTTTATGGCTATTCTGCCCATGCCTGCAGCTGCCCAAATTCATTTGAAAAAGAAAATGATGTTGATGTTCCTGAATTATTCTAGATTTGTTAAGTAATACTTCATAATAGTTTGGTGACCCATTTAATTTGTGTCTGCATGTGCTGAAACAGTCTTATGTGAGGAAGGCTAATTTTAATATTGATGTTAGGTAATGCTGATGTTAGGTAATGCTGCACAGTGTTTGTATTTAAAATGATACTTCTTTGTTAAGAGCTCAATCAGTTATTTTTTTGTATAAAAGCATTGATATGCATCCCTATGACTTTCATTGTTTTTCAAAATAATGAAAAGTAATATCAGTTTAATTAAATGTTGTGACACAAGTAATGAATTATTACTGTAATATTCCACCATTCTTTTTTCCAGGGCATTCAATTCAATAATGCTAGGAGCATTTAGGATGCCTCAAAAGCAAAACAAAAGTACACAGGAAATGGAAAGATGGACAGGTCACCATGGAAGCATGCTAAGAAATAACAAGAATTTGCAGGGCCAAAATCGGTAGGCAAAGGTAAAAAAATGAGCTTTACCACATTAGGGCAGTTAAAGACAGCGGCTAGAAGTTCTATAATTATGTTGGCCAGAAAAGAAAGATCAAGGAAGCTGTGGGCCTACTGTTAAATAGCCAGGACAACCTCTTAATGAAAGATGCAAAGAAGGCAGAGCTAGTCAGCATTTGGTTTGCCTCAGTCTTCACAAAAAAATTAAGCGGAAACTAAACAACTCAATAAAGATTATTTGGATAAGGAAGGGGACAGGATGAGGGATGAAAAAATGAAAGAGACAGTCAGACATTTTTTCAAATTCTGAAATAATTAGGCAGCAGAGCCTGATAAACTTCATTTCACGGGTACTAAAGGAATTGGCAGAAGAGACCTTTGAGCCCTTGGCAATAATAGTTATGAAGTTGTAGGAGACAGTCAAAGTATCAGAAGTCTGGAAAGCAGCCAAAATAATCTTCCTTTTAAGAAAAATCAAAAAAGAGGACCTGAGAAATTACAGACTGGTTAGCCTCGACCCTGGAAGTTACAGGAGTATATCACAAGGAAGTGCATTTGCAAGCATCTGGAGAAGGATCACAAACAGCATAGATTTAGTAAGAACAGTTTATGCTGAATAAACTTGAACTTTTTTGACAAAATAATTAGCCCCTTCCCCACTGTCCACCTCAAGGTACATGTGCACCCGGTGCTGACAATGAGCCAAGTTGGGGCTCCACAGGCCCCAGAGCAGCTGCTTGCAGTCTCCCTGCCATCTGCTATGAGTAGCTAAGGCTCCATGAAAGGCAGCAGGGAGGTTGCAAGCAGCTGCACCAGGGTTTGTGGAGCCCTAGCTTGTTGCCAGTGGTGGGTACATGCATGCCTTGTGATAGATGGTGGGGATGGGCCTGGGGCTGCACTACCACAACAAGGAACATAGCTCCCCTGTCATCTGCCCTGAGGCATACATGCCGTGCTCTGGCACACATGCTGGCAGCTACCTTCTCCTGAGCTAGACAAAACTACTACAAGGCAGATAGACAATTGGCTCAACTGCAACAAGCAAAGGGTAATTAATTATATATGGATCCATGTCAGAATGACTGGAAGTATCAAGTGGCATCCCACAGGGTCTGTCCTATTTCTTGTGCTGTTCAATATGTTTATTAATGATTTAGATTTGGGAAGAGAGAGCTTCTTGAGAAAGTTTGCAGATAGCACAAAACTGGAAAGTATTGCAAACACACTGGAGGACAGTTCAGAAGGTTCTTGATAGATTGGAAAGCTAGGCTAAACCCAACAGGAAGTTGGATGCCAACTTGTCCAAGGTGCTACACCACAGAGAGAGTAATAAAAACACAAATATAAAATGGGTGACAAGTGGCTGGATGTCAGCGCTATGGAAAAGGATCTAGAAGTCATAGTTGATCACAAACTCAGTCTGAATCTACTGTGTGACAGTTGCCCAAAGGCAGATGTGATTTTTGGGCTGCATCAATAAAAGCATTAGACACAAAACACAGGAGGTTATAGTGCCTCTTTACTCATGCTGTTAGGCATCATTTAGAGTATTGGTATGTTCAGTTCTCATTTTAAAAAGGAATATGTGCAAATTACAGACAGTTGAAAGGCAGGTGACAAAACTGAAAAAGGGTTTGGAAGGAAAGGCTTATAAGGATAGACTGAAAGGCATATTCAGCTTGAGGAAAAGGCAGTTAAAAGGAGAGATGATAGCAGTCATCAAATAACAGAAGGGCTGCCATAAAGAAGAGAGAAAATGCCTTTTTTTCTGTTGCTGCAGGGTACAGAACACATACTAATGACCTGAAGATGCAACAAAGTAGTTTAAGATTGGATATTAGAAAAAAAAACAAAACACTTTTTTAGAACAATAAGGCAGTGGAACTAACTGCTTAGATAAGTTGGGGTATTTTCCTTAATTGGAAGTGTTCAAGACAAGGGTGGATAAACATTGGTCATCAATGATCTAGAAGTAGCTATATCTGGAGTGTACTGTAGAAAGCAGAAGCTGGAAGCCCAGAACCCTTCCTCAGCCCCCCCCTTCGCCCCCCTTTCC
Source organism: Crocodylus siamensis (assembly GCF_052110815.1). NCBI lineage: Eukaryota > Metazoa > Chordata > Crocodylia > Crocodylidae > Crocodylus > Crocodylus siamensis. The sequence continues at coordinate 84,674,770 of NC_143396.1, read as the reverse complement.
CCACACACAAATCACTGGAAGATAATGAGCAGAGGTCAGCAGCCCAAACCAAGGGAATATTGGAGAGGAACATTCTCAGGAGTAGGAGAATGAAGCAGAGCTCCACCGCTTAGTTATGAAAGATTAAAATGACTGAAATAATGTAATGTGCATGTACTGTGCGTAACAGCAGGAAGAATCAGGGGGGCAGTCTATAGAGCAGTGCTGACTGTTAATTTGGACTACAGCTCCTAGAAAACCCCAAGGGCTGCAGGGAAAGGGAAAAAAGAAGAGGAAGCTTGAGTCTGGATTAAGGGGAAGAGAAAGCAGCGTGCATATAGAACCTGGTCAAGCCAACACAAAGGAACACATAGAGGAGCAGGAGATCTCATTGGCTTGGTCAGCCAAGACCATGGACTCAGACTAAGGGGGCAGCTGCAGGCTGTTGTTTGTGCACTCTAGGGACTAAAGATTTGTTTGCAGTAGCGATGCCTACGGGATGCATGAGGATGCATGTGCACCTGCTGAGAGCGCTGGTGCACCCCTGACCAGCTATGCTCCCAACGTAGGTGATTGGGGGGGCAGGTGGGAGTGCTGGTGTCCCCCACTGCAAGCACCAACTGGGAAGTGGGAGCACCAGACGTGGTGCCACAGCAGATTTCAGGAGCACTGCGGTTACTTCCTGGAGCAGCATGGCTGCTTCCCAGTTGGTGAGTCTTTGGTGACTATTTGCCCCTCAGTTGGCGAGATTGGCCTGGTCACCGACTAGCTGCTAGGGGGCACATGCCCCCTATGACTAAGGTGGCACCAGTCACCCATGCTTGTTTGGGAACACCTCTGGAAGTATGACAGGGGAAATTAAGGTGCTGAATGTATGTTACCGTAGAGATGATGTTTCTTTACCTTTTATCTATTTCCTCCACTTGGCACATTGGCTCGTGACCTTAACTCCCATGATTTTCTATATAGAAGTGGGATCATCCCCTTGTTTCTTGTGCCAGTTTCTGGGGCTGCAAGATTTGCACAAGAAGTTTATGGAACAGATATAGAAAGAAGAGATCTAACTTACTAGTCAGAGGGTATGGTGTATGGAGTTATGCATGCTGTTCTCAGGCTGCAGTGAAGAATAGAAGATGTTTGATTTTCCCTGCTCCCCTGCCCATACTTCTGGGCTTCAATGGCAGACACATGGGGCTAGGAAGTAATTCTCCCTCCCTCTTGTTGCTAAAGTGTTCTGGCAGGGGTGTAGGGGGAGGTTGTTTTTATTTTTGCCTTCAGGAGCACTGGGTGACTTAACTGATTTGAGTCAAACCAGTTTATGCAATGTCTGTCCCAGATGTTTTCCTGGTTTAAGTTCAACAAGTCACCTAGACACCTCCCTCACTGCAGCATCTGCATCTCAGCATGCTCTCTGCTCCACAGCAGAGCCAGCTCCTCCCCTCTGCTCCCTGGCTGGAGCTTCAGCAGAGACTGCAGGTGTCTGCCTGGCTTCCCCCTACTTTCCCCTCCCCGCACCACTCTCTGCTAAGCAAGGATTCCCCCCTCCCCTCTGCCTTACACAGACACCTCAGCATTAGCTAGCAAACCACATGCTAGTTACGGTCCATGCTGTGGGAGACGAGTTCCTTCCTTTGAAAATTTTTTAAAGAAGAGCTTGAACTAATGAAGAAAGGCTTTGTTTTCTTATGGGTTGATAAACACTGAGTTAGGGGTGATAAACACCGTGTTATCAACTGCCTGCTGGCCTGCTTAGGGTGGGGGTGGAGAGAAATGGACCCTTCCCTAATGATTTAATGAGAGTGTCCTGCCAGGGCCTGGCCATGGCCTCCCTCAGCTCAGCATTGTGGAGGGGAAGAGAGGGATGCTCTAGCACCACTAGCCTGAGCCACTACAGGCATGTGTGTTCATTTTTGGGATGTGTATACGGTTACAAACTGGTTTAGCCTGTAACTGGTTTGGGTTTTTTTCTGTATAACTGCTGCGTGGCACTCTCACATTTATGTAACCTTGAAGTCTTGACTGTTAATCAAAATGAGCGCTTTGTACTCTTCTCCGCTGGCATTAAGCTACACATGTGCATTCTGTAAATTTCATTTTTTATCTAAAAGTGTAATTTCTGCAGAAACGAAACTTATGTAGAAAATCTGCCTAGCAATTACTGTATAAAAGAAACTATCCTATCCCTGTATGCTTAGCTTATATCATAGTTAGTGTCACAGAGGCAGTCCAACCAACATCTATAAAGAGGCAAAGAAGCAAGAAACAGCAGAGACGACAACTGGAGAATTCTGTAGGCCTGATCACCTTGCAGACCAGTTCTCAGCCTCCCCGCCTGGGCGTATCCCAGTGAAAACCAAGGCCTCAAAAACCCAACAATCAACAATGACTCACCGTGTTACAGTTTTGTATTCAACATCCCATTTATGAGCTGTCGACCAGTTCTGGGACTTAAGGAGCAGGCAGCCACACCTAACATTGGACTGGTTCCAGTGTTGGAACGCAAGGGCTTGCTCTGGAACCCCGTGAACCAACAGACCCCCCCTTTGTATCTGGCATACTGTAACTGAAGAAACATCGGAGACTCTGCTTCTCAACTGCCTCTCATCGTAGCTTAGACAACATATCTACGCTCTCTATACTTATATTTACTGCAACTTCGTTCCAGCCAGCCTCCCCTCTTATTCGTAAGAGGGTGAGGCCAGGTGAGTGAATAAAACCTTTTGTTTTACCTTATATCTGCTCTGTAATAACTTCTACTACTAACATCCCATCTCAATGAGCCGTTGACCAGTTCTGGGACTTAAGGAGCCACAGCTGCACCTAGCATTGGACTGGTTCCAGTGTTGGAAAGCAAGCTCCGGAACCTCGTGAACCAACGGACATCCTATAGACTTATTACAAAGAAACTAACAACTTACTCTAAGTCGTCTACTTGTGCCAGCTTGGCGAACCTTGAGGGCAGTTATAAAGCTACTTCCAATCCTGCCCCACAAGCCGTGTGCTTGCCCACTCCGCAAAGCCCGCGGCTCTGCAAGCGGTGCTGGAATCGCAAGCCCGGCATTCCGCAACATAGCCTAGCCAGGTTGACCAACCTACCAAGATTGAATCAATTCAGGCTCAGCCTTTTTGAATGTCTGTCCCTAGCCTGACAGCCGTCATCACCCTGTAGGTTAGGGTGCTTTGAGAGTCTTTGCATAACAGACCTTATAGTTGGGCAGCAGGGTTGATTGTGTTTTTTTAGGAATAAGTTGGATGGGAATTTGTACAGGATGACGTGGATGGTCCTGTCTTGGGTAGGGGGTTGGACTAGATGGCCTCTGGATGTCCCTTTTGGCCCTGCTTTTCTGGGATTCTAAGTCTTTATTAAGTGAGCTCCATTACTTTGTCTAGTACTGATGTCAGATCAACAAACCCACAATTACCTGGTTACTTATCTTTACCCTTTTTAAAATACTGGCACTACATTAGTTTTCTTTTGGGTATATTGAAATTCTCCAAAATTCTGAGAGCTACTTAAAATTATTATTTAGTGTATATCTCTATGTAGTTCAAGCTAGTGCCTTCTAAGACATGCTGCACCTACTCTGTGGTTGTTAGCTTCCCAAATGGAAGCAATGTATCTATGTTAGTGCAGTATTGTGTGCACGTGCATACAGATAAGGTCTGACTGTATCATGCATTAAGAGTCCACACAGATCCTCAGCTAGATCTTTTAAATTTTGTTAATGGAAATTGTTTAGGTCCTGTTTCTTTAGATCCTGGTTAAAGTTGGAAGGGAAAATATTTCATCATCATTAAGTGATGTATGTGACTGTATCATAAGACTTCCTCCAAATACAGAACACAGATATTTACTGAGAATGTCTTCCTTTTCTACAATAACATGACAATTTTACCACTCCCAGATAGCAGCAGATGAATACCATTTTTAAGATTTTTTTTGTTTCAGATAAACTTAAACAAATATCCTTCTAATTAACCTGAACTTTACAGGTCATAGAATTGTCCTTGTATCCTTTTATATTATTTAACAAGGTAGTCTGTGCCATTAAGAAGGAACAGTCAGTCCTGTTGAGAAAGCTCAGCTGGGGGGGCATCTGGCTAAGAAAGGAGTATCCCACTGGGAGAGAAAGCAAGGGAGAGAAGAAAGCAGGCTATGAATGAAACACCTTGCTGCAAGGAAAGGCCAGCTGCTATGCTGGGGGCAGAGCATAAAGGAGTTCCCCTCTTAGTGTGTGGGAGAGAACATGGGAATTTTGTTTTGTTTATTTAAAGACTGAACTTTGCTTTGCAACCTGTCTGAGAGGCTCCTCAGATAGCAAGTTCTCCTGCAAAAGCCAGCAGGCTAAGTAACCCATTTACGCTTGCTTTATCAATTTTTAACAATTTATAATTTTAATTTATGCTCATTACTGTTACCTTAATCTTCCATTTGTTTTCCTATTTATGTAGCTGTCTTCACTTCCCATCTAATTCTGTATTTAAAACACATTTTGAACATGGACATTTCTGTAATAGGTATGACTTGAATGAGGGCATTTGGGGTTCAGAAGCCAAGGGTCAAAAATACTGGAAGTAATTCTGAGTCTGATGCATCACACTGGGGGGGAAGGAGGGGGGTGAAAGTCATAATCAAGACTAGGCCAAAGGTTAGAAGTTGAGAAATCCAGTATGTAGGATGGTGTAAGCAGGAGCAAGGTACTTAGGATCCAAGACAGGAGTGAGACAAGAACAAGGCTGGAGGCTGGTGATGATGAGAGCAAGGCAGGGACTCAGAGATTAGGACACAAACCAAGGGTTCAATAGCAGAATTGAGGTCAAAATAGTAGTGAGAGATTAAAGCTAGGAGGTCCAAGACAGGAGTGGGAATACAGGAGTGCCATTACAGAATGCCTTAGGAAATGTAAATAATAGTTTTATGTCACAAATATTTAATTGCACCATTATACAGACTTAATATTTTTTAATACAGACAAATGAGAATTAATAAAGTATTTGCAATAGGTAGGCCCATACTAAATTCATGGCAGAAGTGGGGTGCACTGCAGCTCCTTTAATCTTACAGTTTCCCCCATATACCAACTCTTTATTATTGGTGGAGGAGTCCTGCTTGCAGCTCATGTCTGAACGGCAGGGAAGTGAAAATCATGGTTTTAAATATGGTTCCGGTTTGCCTTCCCACCAGTCAGCTGAGAGTAGTGAGGCCACTGGGGGAGAAGACAAAAATAGTGCCATATTTACCATAGTTTTTACCACCCCCCATCAGGAGTGAGCTACAAGCCAGGCTTTGGTGGGGGAGGGAAAGGGAGTTGTGCAGGGTAACCTATAAGATTAAAGGAGCCACAGTGCACCCTACTTCCATGGTGATTTCAGTAGAGTCCTAGCAATAGGGCTATGGGCTAAATATTTTGATTCAGTAGACACTTGGGGGAAAAAGCAAAAAATAAGTTTAATCTAAAATGAAGGTTTAATGTGTTTGTTTCTAAACCTTCCCTACCCATATTTTTGGTTGCATGACATATTTAGTTGTCATTTTAACAACAGGCGTGATCTACAATACTAGCAAGAAGGTTGCTGAATAAAAGAGGGGCAATCTCATGTTAAGAGCACTAGATCTGGATGTGACAAAGCCAAGTTCAGCTACCTCTTCTTCCAAGGGGGGGCCTTTACCGGCCATAGGCTTTTCTGAGGTTATTACTCTGTCTCTCTCTTGATGTTTTATTTTGTCTAAAATACTTCAGTAGTCATTGGGTATCCTATCTCATAGGATAGCATATATAGCATAGCCCTAGTCACCTGTATAGAGTTGTTCTCTTTCTCTGGTTTTCCCCTCTAATTCTTTCTCCAATTGTTTTAGACTCAATGGAAGACCACAGTGGAGAAACTGAAGGTGGTCAACCTCACAATATGCTGTAAGCATGGATATTGCTGCCTTTGGGATACAAGTTCAAATCTCATCTGGCAGAAGAGAGAATGAAAGCTTATCTTGGGTGAACTGCTGAATTACTGACTGAAACAAGGATGCTTCCACCTTGTCAAATTCCCAAATAGCTGAAACATCATTTTTGAAGAATGGCCAATTTAAAAAAAAGGCTAAAATTTAAATCAAGAAAACAAGATTTTATTATGGACAGGTAAAAGACCTACCTTAAATAGTTCTTTGGGGGGAAAAAAAGAGAAAAAAAAAATTAAGAAAGAACACACTTAAAAGTCAAAGGAGCAAAACTGAAAAATATACATGGTATGTCTCCCTAGTAAAATATAAAGGGCTACTAGATAAGATCAAATAAAAACAACCCATTTAGAAAATTATTTTAGGTCACTAGTGGCTCCAAAATTAATGCCATAGTTCAGTGGCAATCCCCCAAAATGTTATTTTTATCATTTTTAAGCTTATTTTCTCCACTTAAACTGAACAGAGAAAGTAGCAAAGCTTACATTCAATTCCTAGGTCACAAACATACAGTGTTCTAGTAGAGAGTTGAACAAAATCAACTATAAAAGCATTCTCTCTGCATAAAGCACTGTTATTTTCCAGCAAGAATCATATAATGCTTATATTTACATCCTTGATTTCTTTCATGCTGTATTTGTACAAACGCATATTTGCAATCAAATGTGAAAATAATTATCTTGAACAGTTTGTATGAGCTCAGAAACAGTTAGATGCTACATAGGAAAAGATTACCTCCAAAATTGCCTTCCACAATAGTTAGGTACAACAATAATATTATCTAACCTGGGATACATGAGAATACTAACCAAATAATGGATTCCATTTATGCCAGAACAGAAAACTCAAATTCTTACTTTCTAACAATAAGCTACAGTTGCTCTATGTGCATTAAGAGACCAAATACTTAACATAGCAGAAAGGGAATGGATTGATAATCCATTCAGTATTTGTTCAGAAGCTCTTTATAGAGTTATTGCTCTCATATAATCACTCAAACTAATTCTCACCTTTCTTTTCAACATAGTTCAATCCCTAATAATGGGTACTAGATTCTTCTGGCTCGTATTTGAACTTGGCAAATTGGTTACAAATAACAAGGAATAGAGTGCCTCAATACCATTCATTTGTAAGATTGTCCGGAGCCTGACAAGAAAGATGAATCTCTTTTGATCATATTGTATATTTCTTGTTGTCCTCCTCTTATATATTCAGTCTATAATTCTGATGCTGGTTGTGACAGGGGGCACTCTCCAGGACCTGGTCACAGTACCAGCCCACCCATCTGTCTAGGGCAGTCTGCCCAGTCTCTCCTGACATGCCTTGCTGTTAAGATACTAGTGCTAATAATTCAGGAAAATGCTCATTTAATGCCCCAATGTTTAGGGATTTACACACGATTCTGACCTTCTCGTATTGTGTCCCATGCCTCACAGATGTTACACTGTTGTTATCAACTGTATGAACCCTCTTGGTGGGTGCAGAGTCCTCCAGCTCCTGTGGCACCACTCTGGCACCGAGGTCTCTAGTGCCCGACTTTCTGTGTCCCCCCCCGGTGCCAGACTCTGAGTCTTTCTCTGACATGTGGCTCTGTGCTCCTATCCCTGGCATCCAGCTTTGTATCTCTTCCTCCACGCCTCCCTCTCTGGTTCCCGGCTCTGTGTCTGTCACTGGGCTCTGCCCAGATCCTGCGCCCTTTTCTCCAAGCACTAACAAGGCCTCCAGACCTCCCCTTACAACCTCATCCCAGGCCCCTGGATTAAACAATAACACAAATACAAGCCCCTGGGCCACAACATAACAACACTAATGGAGGCTTTTTTCTGACTCTTTAAGCGGGTAAAGCTTCCACCCTTAGGATAGTATATCTCTTAGCCCTCGGTACCTTAGGCCCCTGGATCCTCACATTTCTTGTAGGGAGCAAAATAGGCAGCACCTAGTCTCAGCTAGCTTGCTTGGGCAGAGGCTGCTTTCCTTGGCAGTTGCTAGAGAGAGAGGATGTTCCTGCTAGCTCTAGGCCTAGGCTTATATGTCCCCCATGGCCCTGCCTCCTCCTGGTCAACTGCTTGCCTGCAGGTGTGGGTCAATTACCCTCTTAGGCCATTAATTCGGCAACCTGCAGCTGTGGAGTTCTGCCTAGCCTTCTGAGCAGCTAGGCCAGGTTGTTTTTGCCCTTTAAAGCAGCAGGCACATCTTGGTGCCCTGCTACAGCTGTGTTTCAAAGAACTCCATTCTAGAGAAGACATCATTTAAGAATATCTTTACAGTTATTCACATCTTGCACTCCATTTCTGATTTCCTTTTGGGGTTCCCATTTTCACCAGAAGTTGACAGGCATCTGTGCATGGGAAAAGAGTTCTCTAGAGGACTTGCTGTATAGACATGGTCTCTCATGTACCTGATGCCTCATCTACCAGGCCTTGAGCTAACAGTGGAAACCAGTGGAAGTGTCTGAGCAGAGATGCTCATTTAGACCCATCCTGAGTAGGAGACAGGCTCCTGCTTTCTACACAAGCTGAGGCTTTGTGCTAAGTTTCTATCTCTGACTCTGGATACAGTGCCTAAAATAGTCATTGGAGCTCATGAATATGTGGATTACTGGGGCAACATTTCCAAAAAGCTGAAGGCAAAATAAATCATTCTTGACACTGTAGTTATCTATGGTAACAAGACACAAAGGACTCAAGATTTTGCATCAGGCTGATGAACATGGGGTGAGCATCCTTCAACCGGTGGAAAGGCCAGTGCCTCTGATTATTAGGAGGAAACACTTTGAAGACCAAGGAATTTGGTCTTGGTCAGGTTGCAGTATAAAACAGTTGCTCCGTATCCAAATATTGATCTTCTCTATGTAAGGTGATAATGTTGATTGCTTTTATGGAAAATGAACTGTATTACTGAATGCCAAGGTAAATGACCTCACAGCTGAGTAGAGTACATAAACAAGGAGATGATACTATGAAGTTGCATTCAATTATCCTGTAAAGGCCTATATTGGTGCCAGGAGTAAGAAACACTAGAGGTGCAGACAGAAGTGCAGCTCCCCACTGTAACTGAGAACACTGTACAGGAAGTGTTCTGACTTAGAACAATCCCCTGGAACCAACAGAAGTTTACTATTCATTCTAGGGCAAGGGGAATCTAGCTGCTGGCTGCAAGCCTGTAGCTGGTTTTCCCTAGCAATGGCTCCTCCTCCCTGTGAGAATGCAAAATTTTCAGAATGGCAGGCAAGGAAAGGGAGCAGACGGAGTTCATTCTAGGGGTTCCCAGGCTGGCACTAGAGGTTCCCCAGCTGATACTGGAGGGTGGGGTGGGTGAATTGGAGCCCCCCCCCCCACCTCATGGTGGGAGGCTTCAATATACCTACCCCACCATTCAGTAGGGGCTGAAAAACTGCCAGCCCAAACTCCTTCCTGTCCCTTTTCTCTCTCCCATTCTGAAAATTGCTTGAGGCTAGCAAGCAACGCAGGCAGAAGTTACAGAAGACACTTCATGTGACCACTCATGCAGTGAGGGTTCAGACTTTTACCTGATTGGCCATTTTTAAGCTCTCTGCAGCTGTAGCCTTGTGTAAACTGCTTTTTGTCACCAGATTGGGCGTAAATTGTCACTTCCGTCTGTATTCTAGAAGGAGTATCACCACTTCCCACTTAAATAAAGATGTGAAAGCTTAAGCAACTCCATGGGGCATCCAACCACCATTGTGGGAGAGACCAAAACAGGCAACTTGTGAGCACTGGAGGCTGAGGCTTGGATTTGGAAAGATCTCTCAGAGGGATGGGAGAAAAAGAAGAAAAGGGTAATTTGGCTACTGGTACAGTGAATGGATTTTGCAGTAATTGGAGCTTGGATTGACTGTCTTGACCATATAATATGAGGGGATAAATTCACTAATCAGAATAGCTGTTTCTATTAGGATTATGCTGAAAGAAAAAAACATTTTTCAAACATAATAAAAGACAATTTATTTAATTTATTTTAAGTTATTAGAGCAGTTCTATCCTAGAGCAGTCCTAAGTTATTAGAGAAAAACCTACAGGAGGATTTTGTCAGTACTGTGGTCACATAATGGCTTCTTTATATTTAAAAATTTAGAAGAAAAGGAATTACTGTGAATTGAATTTTTTGGTAAAATATTAAATTTCTACATACAATCTTTAGCACTACCCTCATGTCACTTATGGATAGATGGCTGAATGACAGTACCATATCTCAGTTTTCTTGTTTATAAAGTTCATATCCTTCTTTCACCTACTAGACAACTAATTTTACTTTGTATATAATTAAAAAAATATATCCATAAAGATAAAAGCAATCAGATGTCAGCTTCTGTAGCTCTTCCCTCCACGCTTCTTCTGCAATGGACTTTCATTCAGTTTCTAATTATGGAATTGTATTGTTTTGATAGTTTCTTTTAAAAAAACAATATGTTACTGACTTCTTCAATTACCATAAAAATCACAAACGTAGAACTGGATTTAATCATAATGACATATTCTTGTTTGATCTTCTAAGTGGCTATTAGGTCAAATGATCTAGATAACCAATAGCCTGGAAATACAATTTAGACTGTTAAATGTAGCAGAATGTCACACATAGCATTCAAACAGCTCTCAAGAAATTCTTCCTATATTATTGGTCACTTTCTACTTAAGGTATTTATAGATTTAAAAAAAATATAGACTACATGCACTAAAGATGTGAACAAAAGCCTGTAAAAGTCAATGTCAACCCTCTTGATGTACTCTCAATTACCCTTCTCTCTCTGCACACTTTCCTGTGTAGTCTGGGATCAGGGTGCCACCTGAGGAAGGTTTCTCACAGCCTCATTCTTCTCTTCTTGCTACTTTCCAGCTTGGTGTGGACAAATGTCTTGGTCCAATTAATTAATCAAAGCATGCTTTAACTACACAAGAATCGTAGCATGCTAAGGCACTCTGAGATGGCTCTATTATTTCCAATGAAGAGTTTCTGTGCCTCTTAAAGGATTTGGTCCAAATAGCCAGATAGCAGAAACTGGGTCACTATGCCAAGGAAGTAAGCTGCACATGACTTTAGACTGAGAACAGGGGCAAGGATTCAGCCCACTAACTGTTGGATTGCCTCGCTGTCTTACTAAGTCCAAGTACCATATTTGAGGAGAGACAGTAGACTCTATAAGCAATAGAATGGCTGTGTTAATGGACTGTCATTAGTTAAATAAAACTGTTCTGAACTGTGTATGTGGGATCCATTACTAATTTGATGCTTGTCAATGCATCACATAAGTTCACAGATAAAGAGAAGAATGGACTTGCCATGTATCATTCCATCGTTAATGAACACCAGTTAAATATAAACTAATCTATCAGTCACTGTGGGGGAAAAAAGTAGTTCTTATTTACATAGAACCCAAAACCATGTGAATTCTCAACAAACATTAACCTTTATATAAAAAGGCCAAATTCATTTTAGAAAAAAGTAACCTTATTTCTAAGTTTAGTCAAAGTTATTGTATCTGGATAAAATCTGTGAGATTTAAAAAGTGAATGTTTTATTAATAAGGGAACCAGATCCTTTCTCCTTTAGCCCTAGACCTGTAGGCCTCTATTTTCATAAGCAAATGGAGTAGGATGGATGTGAAGCCTTCCTACTAATGAATTATAAAACATGCTGCACTTCTGAAATTATTTCAACATATTAATTGTAGTTATTTTGACAAGCTCTTATCTAAATGTTAGCTTTCAAAGGGACCTGAATAAGGGGGGAAAAATCCAGTGTTTTAGTTCAAAAAAATTATATTGGATTTATTTCCCCAGCAGGTGCCTATTTATGGCTTTTGAATGCAGCATAGTCTTCTTGAGGTCAAGTGTGCTGCTTTCAAATGCTTGTCTAAGACTGTCCCAACCATTCAGTTGTTGCAGTAAAAGATATCACCCACAAAAATACTTGCCTTTCACATGTTTCTTGGACCACAATGACTACAACATCACTCCATCACTACCACAACTTTTAAGATACTGGGAGCTTCCATGTTAATTCTTCACCCTCAGAATCTCACACATGTTTTGCCTATACTAAGGCAATTTTACAAAAAAAAAATCCTAATTGCTGCTAACAGCAGCTGGCATGACTAGCAATCTGGAAGCCTTTACAATAGGCAAATCTACAATCTGACTCTGAAAATTACATTCAGCATCCTGTTAAAGCCTGAAACCAGACTATTCAGCAAGAAAATTGCTGAGAGAGATCCATTTATGCTAGTTTTCTATATTTTTTAAATGATATAAAAATCCCTCATGCAAAGCTATAGACACAGGAAATATGTAGCTGCTGATATAGACCCTGTGAAGACAGAGGAACAGTAAGTATAGCATTTGCAGAATAAATTATATTTTATTTTTAGTCAAGGTATACTCTCTAATTCCAATGAGCTAGTCTATACCACATCAGGGACATTCTCAAGAATATCCTTCCAATCCATTCCTATCACATACCTGGAAATATGTTGGGGTAGCTTCTGGAGTTATCTCCAGAAGCAGTTTCATGCATCCTGGAGACTGAGCGTCTTAAGAGTGGCTCCAGAGGGAGTCTTAACAGCAGCTTCGTTGACTTATTTCCAAATCTGAAATGTGAGATGAAGAGTGGAGATAAGTAAAGAGTCAAAGCCTGAGGTTGAATTGATTCAGTCTTTGCTGCAGGGATTTAATTGATGAGCAAATGAGCATACGTTCACTTTTGATTCAGGAAAGCAGCCACATGCCTGGAGTGGCTCAAGCCTGAGGGTGAAGGATGGGGGAGCAGGGGCAATAGACCATGGCTACCAGCCACTGCCAAAGAGGAGGGAAGAGAGAAATCCCTGCTGGAGCAGAGGGGGCATGGTCAGGCCCCAGTGAGAGTGGGGGGGGAGAATAATAATTATTTATTATTTAATTAATAAAATCTTGAACAAGAATAGTTCTTTCTCTGAAAAACTATAAACTGAAGAGCTATAACCACAGCCTGGGCTATGTATTTACTTACTCTTCCTGCTGCCCCAGGGGTCTCTGGGATTTACAGCCCACAATCAGAGCAGCAGGACTCCCAGGGTGGCTCATCACTTCTTCTTCCTGATGCCAGGTGCCTCTGGAATTTATAGTCTACAATCACAGCCAGCACTAAGTTTTACGAAGGCAGCTCTGTACTCTGGGAAAGGGGAGTTTAACTTGGGGAAAGGGGAGTTTAACCGCTGCTCCCTGGCCCCACACCCCTGCTGTGGTTTGCCTGGAGGTGCCAGTGAGCCAGCCAGTGAGGCCTATCAGCCAGCCCTTACTGCCCCAGCTAGGGAGTACAGGGGTGGGGTCAGCCTTGCTCTCTGGAGCAGCCAGCATATCCAGCCCAAGGCTGAAAAGCATGCTTGGATGCTGGGGGACTCTGATTTAATTTGAACTAGGAAGGAGTCTGGGACAGAAGTTTCATAAACCGGTTTGGCCCAAATCAGTTAAGTCTGATACTATATTCAACCAGGTTTATCTTAAACCAGTTTTGAAACTGGTTTATGTGCACTGAACTTATGTTTGGTTATAGGTTTAAACCTGCTTCTGATCACTTAAACCAGTTTGTGTGTAAATTCTGTCCCTAGCTTGGGTGATCAGGTTATCCTCAAGGATATCACCTTCTCCATTCAATGAAGGGCAGGAAAATCCCTCAGTAAGACAGAAATTCTCAACATTGGAAAGTCCGACTTTCTCAAACTCAGGAGACTGATCATTCAAGCACTAATAGACCACATCCCCTTGGGAAGGAGAGTCCACGAGGAATGGTTATTCTTTAAGAAAATCCTAGAAGTACGAGGGAAGTCCATCCCATTAGAAATGCAGTTAGCAGGCAGAAAATCCCCCTTGGCTAAACAGAGAACTGTTGGACTTCCTAAAACTTATAAGAGAAGCCTACATCAAATGGAAAATAGGAGTTGTTACCAAGGAGGACTACTCAACACTTGCCTACACCTGCAGAAAGCAGTGCAGAAAAGCCAAGGCAGAAACTAAACTCAGACTAGCTGTCAGAATCATGGACAACAAAAGTCCTTCTTCCGATATGTGGGTATTCAGAAAAAGAACAAAGGCAACATTGGACCCCTGGAGATAAAATGGGGCAGTTGACATCTGATGCCCACGAAAAATCCAATCTCCTAAATGAATACTTTGCATCAGTTTTCCAGTCACCCAAGGGGGTCACACTGTCAGACAGAATATAAACTTCTAGGAGTGGGAGATGGACCCAAAATTGACAGTAATCATGTGAAGGAAGACCACAGGCCCGGACGGAATGCATCTAAGATTCTTGAAGGAGCACATCCTATGGCAAAGATATTTGAGAACTCATCGCACTTCATCTAGGTGCTGAAGGACTGGAAAAGAGCCAATGTAGTCCCAAACTTCAAAAAAAGGATGGAAGGAAGATGCAGGGAACTACATGCTGTGGCAGAAAGCCACCTTGTTTCTCCCCAAAATCTCTGCCCTGTGACACTGTGACTAAAATCTCTGAGCAGCAACCATTTGATTAGGGTGGGTCAGCACGGAGGGGACCACACCCTGGCCAGTCTCTTTAGGTAACTTGAACTGGCTGCATTCCTGAGGGAGGGGGGAAACCTGCTCCCTCTGCCTATGTGACTTGCATCAATTACCTGGGTGGGGGGTTTCTACCTGGGGAGCTGGAATCTGCCCGGTAACAGGTGATGTATTTCGAATTGGTTGGCTGACAGCCAACTGGGGCTGACCTCCACTGGACCAGGTGAATGAGGTCACAGGGGCTATATAGGTTGGGAGGGGGAGGAGGCTCGCTCTTCTCTCTTCGGCCATGAGGTGAAGCAGCAGCAAAGCAGGGGAGACAGAGGAGCCTTGCCATCGGGACCTAGCTCTCTCTCTCACCCCAAGACTCCAGAGGGGAAATGGAAGAACTCTGGAAGATGCTTGTGAGTAAGCTACTCAATCTGATTAGATATCTACCTGGCAGTAACACAGATGCGTAATCAAAAGGCTACCACAGCCACACTGTTTGCTCTTTAGGATTTCTAAGATATTACTCAACCCTGTACCCTAGTTTCCCCTACCCCCTGTAATCAATAAAGTTCTCCTTTTTGACCGGTGTGGGAGACTTATTGAGGGGTGGGCCAGAGAGACCCCTTAGGTCTGCGGACTAAGGGAGACTTTACTTTTTGCCCCCTTGACTTGGGGAAGTGCCCCAAGTGCCTGTACTGGGTCGAGTACCCGTCGGACTATTAGGCCTGTGTTTCCCCGAGGACACAGGGCCGAGGCAGTCCCTTCTTGGGGTGGTGGCGGCACGTTACCCCCAGACTAGCGAGTGTGCTCCAGGAGAGGGGTCGGCCAAGCATAAGGGAGGCATTCGGAGTCTGGAAGGTGGTCGGGCGCAGGGAGGTGGGCGGCTCAATGCAGGAGCACCCCCTACTGGCCTGCCACACATGCCAATCAGCCTCGTGTTCATCCCTGAAAAGATCCTGGAGAAAATCATCAAGGGATCCATCATCAACAAGCTAACAGAAGGCAACCTTCTGAGTGCTAGGCAACATGGCTTTGTAACTAGAAGGTCTTCCCTGACCAAACTTGTCACCTTCTATGATCAGGTGACACATTGCCTTGATAAGGAAGATAAGGTTGATGTTACAGGTGACCCTCGCCATTCATGGGGGGATACATTCTCATATCCCCTGTAAATGATGAAATCCATGAATAAGGCACTGTGTTCAGGAATGCAGTCTGCATTCATGAATGCACTGCCCCCGGTGGCTGGGGGGGGAGGACGGCTCCAGCAGTGATGGTGAGAGCACAGTGGAAGCAGCGGGAGCCCAGCAGTGGTTATGGAAGCTCAGTGGCAGCAAGCATGGAGCTCCTGAGGAGCTCCTGTAAGTGTATGAAGTGTATTTAAGATGCGGGTTCGGCATTCGCAAATATTTGAAACCGCGAATGCTGAATCCGTGAATAGTGAGGGTTTCCTGTATATACCTGGATTTCAAGAAAGCCTTTGACTTGGTCTTCCATGATGTCCTCAGGATTAAGCTGGTGAACTCAGGCCTCAACCCTCTCACAGTCTGATGGCTGGGGAACTGGCTCCAGGGTCAGACCCAATGAGTACTAGTTGATGGGAGCGAATTAATGTGACACAAGGTGACCAGTGAAGTCCCTCATGGCTCGATTCTTGGGACTCTTCAACATCTTCATTAATGATCTAGATTCAGACGTCAGATGTGGACTGGTAAAGTTTGTCGAGGAAACTAAACTATGGGGCATGGCGGCCACAATAGAAGATAGGCTGGGGATACAGACTGACCTGGACACCCCTGCAAGGTGGGTGAACCAAAACCTGATGGCATTTAATGTAAAGAAGTGCAGTGTGCTCCGTCTTGGGAGAAACAACCAACATCATACTTGGGAGGAACAACTAGCCTCATACTTGGGAGGGACAACAAGCATCATACTTATAGGTAGCACTTGGCAGTGCTACACTCACTAGCTCCATTTCTGAAAGAGACTTGGGGATCTTGACTGACCACAAGATGAACATGAGCCACCAATGAGATGCCGTGGCTGGAATGCATCCATTGATGCATCTCTAGCAAAACCAGGGATGTCATTCTCCTACTTTACTTGGCCTTGGTGAGGCCACAACTGGACTACTGCGTCCAGTTTTGGGCCCTCTAGTTGAAGAGGGATTGGACAGACTTAAGAGAGTCCAGAGGAGAATCACTCAATTGATCAAAGGCCAAGACAATAAATCTCACAAGGAGAGGCTGAGGGACATGGAACTCTTCAGTCTGGAGAAGAAAAGGCTCGGGGGTGACTTGGTGGCATAAGGGGAGTGCATTAGGATCTGGAAGAACAGCTGTTCTTCAGAGCTCCCCAAGGAATAACAAGGTCCAATGGCCAAAAACTCCTAGAAGGCTGATTGAGATGGAACATAAGGAAAAACTTCATAACAGTCCAAGTGTCCAAGGTCTAGAACAGACTCCCCCCTGAAGGTGGTGCAAGCACCTACTCTGGACTCATTCAAAAGTTGTTTGGATGTTTAACTTGCTGGGCTTATTTGATCTCCACAGACTTCTTCCCTTTGGCAGGGGGGCTGGATTTGATGATCTCATGAGGTCCCTTCCATCTCCTAATGCCTATGAAATCCATGAAAACCCAGCTTTGTCAGGCTGCCTCTATAGTGCACATAACATGCTTACAAAGATTACTGAAGGAGAATAATACTCCTCAATTTGTAGCATCCTAACATCTACTTCAATCAATGAAATGGGACATTATGTAAAAAGGGAGTGCAGTGATGCCAACTATAAACAAAGAGGTAAAATAAAAATGGTTGCTATAAAGTCTAAATAACTGAATATTGTAATTGTAAGCTACCCATCAGTACTAAGTATCACAGAGAATGCTGAAGGACATAGAAAAAATTCAGAAATTTTAAATAGAAATGAAAGCTATAGTGACCAGATAAAACAGAATTTTTTTCATCAGTTGGATACTTCTCTATCAATTTCTACTGAGGCAAAACTCACTGTCCTTATCTTTTTTTGTGAATGCATAGCCTAATTTTTAAGCTAACAAAATTCATAGTGGTAGGATTAGGTAGACAGATCTTAAATCTAGAGCCAGTACATTATTTTTATTATGTAGACAAACATAGAGGGGTAACTGAGCAGCTTTACACCCAAGGCATTAGCAGTGCATGAGCCAACAGCTGCAGCTGGGCCACTGGTGGTAGCAGCTAGACCAGCAGTATAGCAGCTGCTACTTTTGCACCTCTCCCAAAACAGGATCCCAGGGCTGACGCCCCAGTCATGCCCTGAACCCCGTAGTTTTGCAGCTGGATCAGGTCTAATGGTCCACACTTCAAGGGGCACACTACTAAATGGTTCCCTGAACCAGGGAATTATGGCATCTTCTAATACATGTAGGATTGTGGCTTCTATACCTAACAAACCAAGGTAGCTTTTAAGGTGAAATGTGCCTTGGTGGCCAAAACGCTACTTGTGAGCTGATGTTAAGAATACACAAGGGTTTAAGTGTAGCTGAAGCTTTGAAAAGACCTGGTTCAAATTGAATGTATCTTTATTACTTTAATAGTCACTATTACAAGTAATTGTTAAATAATTTTGCCAGCAAGAGAAAGTGATTGTTATTACTACCATCAACCACTGGAGAGCAGCAAAGGATAAAAAGAGAAAGAGAGACTAGTAAAATAAATTAAGAAATAACAGCAATTATGGCAATAGAATTAACAGTACAAAGAGAGAAGCCCTAACCTTTCATGGCAAAATGTATAAATGTGGCTTGAAGCCCCTTTACCTATTCAACTTAATTTACCTTTCTATGAAGGCAAAGAAATCTGTTGTCTAAGTTCTAGACTGACTAGCTAAAATAAGTTTTAATTAAAACTGGATATACTATTTTAAACATGTGCCTATACATATATTCACATGAGCTGTTTTCCTTGCTTGTTCCTCTGTTCCAGTTGCTTGTCAAAATGCATTTTCTGTTTTCAGGTCGATCTGTGGCTATGTGAGAGACAGAAAGAGAGAGAGCAAGTTATTGTGTTTTTACTAGAGAACATTATGCTTTAACTAGTATAAGTGATCAGAAAGTAGCTTACACCCATAACAGAACAGAAGTTCAGCATATATAGACTGCTTTAAAAATGGTGGAACCTGGTCTAAGGTTTGTCGTCCCTCTACACCCAAAAAGTGAATGTGTGTTCTGTTTGCTATTGATCTAAACTATGCCACTTGCAGAAAATCATGTGTAACAAGGGGCCTCCTCGGAGCCAATTTGTCTTTGGCCCACCCACCTGTTTCTGTGCCAAATGCTCTCCTTCTTTCCTGCCATGCCTTGTTGTTATCTAATTAATGATCTTAATTAGGTGGGAGGCTGCCCATTTTTTGCCCCAATGCCAGGGGGCACTATCTGCTGCTCCAGTCCTCCCCTACACTGCAGCCCAAGCCCCACAGATGGCATCCGCTGTTGTCAACATCACCAGCCCCACTCTGGGCCCCAGAATCCTCCAGCTGGAATCCCACCTGGATCCCTCCACTCAGGTGGCCTACTCCACCTTCATTCTAGGCTACATAGCTCCCCCTGGGAGTGTGTGGTCCCCCTGGGACCTTTGGCTACACTGGCCCTGGTCTCACTTGCAGGCCAGTTAGAACCCCAGGCACTCAGCTCTGGGCATCCCTTGCAGTGGGCTCCTGACCCTTTAACCCTTCCAGTTGTGGCCCCAGCATTGACCAGTAGGAAGATTTCAAAACAGGTTTCCAAGACTATCGCCCCACACTCTCTCTGGGGTCCATCTTCTGGACCCTACAAGGGGTAACCTACCTGGTTGTGGGAGCTGGGGTTATTAAGGCACCCAACCAGCCTTTCACCAGGGTGGTAACTGGCCTGGCATTTTCTGGGGTCTCTTGTGCCACCAACTCCCAGCAGGGTGCAATTTTAGGTCATGCCCAGGACCAGGAGCCTCTAAACCATCCCCTACAGCTCCTGCCCTTACCTCCAGGATGTTCGAAGCAGCCTTACAGCCAGGCAATGATACTGCCTGGCCTGCCAGCAGTGAACTGTTCTGTTTATATAAGTTGCTAGGGATCTAAAAACGCCACCACAATCAAGCACCTGCTGGTTGTTTGGCTGAGTCCTTAAAGCGGCAGTCACTAACAGTGCCCTGCCACACCATATAATGTAGAAAAATTCCACCTCAGGATTTTTGAATGTCTGTACATAGCCAGAGAGAGTATGTATGAGTGTGCATGCATGTTAGAGGTATCTATTAGTAATTGAATGGGAACTTATATAAATCTGGAAACAAACGTCTATTAGTGTGACATTTCTGGGGAAAAGTATTAACTAATACAGAGTTGACTGTAGCTAACTGTGACAGTGGGCAATTCTCCCAGGCCCGGTCACAGTACTGGCCTTCCCACCTGTCTAGAGCAGTCTGCCTGAGCTTTTCTGCCATGCCTTTGATGTAAAGTAAAATGGTTGTAATAAAGTGGGAGGCTGCCCATTTAAGACCCTGATGGTTAGGGGTTTGCACCCAACTCTGACTTTCCATTATTATGTCCCATGCCTTGCAGATGGCATCCTTCAGCTGTTCTATGCTCTGGCTCATGGATGAACCAAACTCAGCTCCTTGCTTGCCCTTATCCATTTGTCCTTGCACTCTGCCCCATTAGGCCTCATTCATACTGCCCCTTTCTTACTGGGGTCTCTTGCACTCCACCTTCTCTCACCAGGTCTCTTACATGCTGCTCCTCACTGAGCCACACCCAAACCTGCCCTGCACCTTTGTGAGACTGTGTAGGCCATCAGGCTTGCCTACTCACACTCCTTGTCTGGTCCTGGTACAGCCTTTCAGGCCCTTCCCATTACCTTCATTTGAACGGTGACCAGCCAATTCACTGAACACTAGGCTGCACCTGCCCTTAGCCACTCAATTTAATTCCCTGATTAGAGCCAATTAATTCCCCCCTCTGTCTTGGGCCCACTTGTGGCCTCAGGCATCCAAAGACTTACCTAGGCCCAGCTGCCCCCTTCTGGGGGCTTCAACACATGCCCACTCTCTCACTGCGGCCTCAATACACACACCCCGCTCTGGGGTCCACACTCCGCCTATGCTAGGGTCATGGGGTATTGCACCCCGACAGGCTCATGTGCCTCTCTATAGGCATACCTGGCTCCACTACTCCCAGAGTCTTGCACCCTATGAGCTCAGGTACACTTCCCTGGGCATGTCTGGTCCCCCTATCCTCTGGGGTTGTATACCTCCACGGGCTCAGGTGCTTCTGCTTAGGCATACCTGGCTCTTCTTCCTTCTGATCAGGCACCACCTTTCACTGGGGAGATAACCAGGATGGTATTTCTGCGGGACTGCCCCACCACAGACAGCCCCACAAAACCACCCTTCCCTGGGAGGGTGCAGTTTTAGGTCTTACCCAGGACCATGCAGGCCTACCTGCCCTAATCTAGTTCCTTCATTAGGGTTCCTGGATGAGGTCCTTGGGTTCTGTCTCTCATTCTGACCCCATTTCTATAATGTAACAGCATGCATGCTGGCTGACCCCTACCCTGTTTGGCTGTGCTGTCTTCACTGAGCCAGGCCAGTTGGTGTGCCAGATAGGGTCAGGCTAGGGCCACTTTGAGCTCACATTGGGCTTAATTGCCCTTCAGCCCTGGATGTCTTGCATTGACCAGTGTAAGGGATCAGAGAGTCAACCTAGCAGCTGCTGACCCCCATGCTTCAGGAAGGGGTCCCTTCTGGGATGTACCAGAGAGCCCTCTTCTACTCCAGGGCTTTTCTGACCCCCTTGTAGGCCTACAAGCTGTTAACCCCCTTGTTAGGCTGGGCCTTGTTCACACTAGGCTGAAGCCTTCTTCCTGGGGATCTGGGCCCCACTGGGCCCATAGGAGCCCCTTGCCACCCCCATAGTTCCTCTCTTACCTCCAAGATGTAATCAGCAGTTCAGCCAGGTGTTGCCTTCTTGGCTGCTAGCAGCAGACTGCTGCTCCAGCCTTGAGATCCTGGATCTAAAATGGCTGCCTCATGTGGCTGGAATGCACCTGCTGTCTGCCTGCTTTCAGCCTTTAAAGTGGTGGGCACCAAACATGCTCTACCACATCAACATTCTGAATATATTCAAAATTACATTAATGAAGATTTCCAGTTATTCCCCATTTTTCCCTATGCTTGCTATACCAGCTTTCTTGTACACATATGTCTTTATCTAAAGCCTTGCCTAGAATCAACTTTGCAGGCCCACTTGTACTCTGTATTATCCTCACCTGACAGTTGATGATAATGGGGGCCCTCCCTGGATATCTCAGCTTCACTGTGACCAAAAGGCAATTCAAGCCACCAGATGGCAGATGCTGCCCACTCTTACATCTGAGGGACATTGAAGATCTACAAACAAAGAGAAATCAGAAATATCAAAAGGAGTAAAGATTGATTTGTGGAGCTTGTTGCCTACTAAAATGGAAGAAAAGGCCTTTTCTGTTTAGCTATTCTTTTTTCAGAAGTTTATTTTTGCCAAGGGTGTGTTGTGCTACCTACAATAAAAGAAAATCTACTCATTCAGAAAGAGAATATTTTCATATCCTGTTCAAATGAAAACTCTCAATACCTCTGCATTTGCTCAGAATATCTTCAGTAAAAAGTATAATTGCACAAAATGTGTACCATATAACACTGATTCACTAATGAAGAGTTATGTGCCAAGAAAGAATAACACCATTTCTTCTAAAATAACATAACGATGTGGGTATCTACATAAAATATAATATTTGCCAAGTGTTCATAATTCTTTTCCTACAGCAGTACTACCCCCGTAGTTTAATATGACAATCACAATGCTTATAATAATATGAAAACCACTGATTTATTT
Organism: Crocodylus siamensis; assembly: GCF_052110815.1. NCBI lineage: Eukaryota > Metazoa > Chordata > Crocodylia > Crocodylidae > Crocodylus > Crocodylus siamensis. The sequence goes on along the minus strand of NC_143396.1, from coordinate 84,652,433 downwards.
AGTAACATCACTTCTGCATGATGACTGACTGAGCAACAATTGTTATAAAACTGAACCAACACAGAGATGGGAATTAAGTGACAATTTCACAACAGACTTTTTTTTTTTAAAGAAACCTGTATTTTCCGTAGACTCTAAGTAAGAATGGAACATGAAAAGAAAAGTGATGTCTCATTAAAGTAGGTCAAAAATAACAACAGATGCTGAATTTTTAGCAAGAAATTAATAAGCAACCAAAAATTGAGCAGAGCAAGTGCCATGTGCTTATGATAAGAATTCTACCTAATAAGTGAACTGCCACATCCTCTATTATTTTCAGTTTTCAAGCATTTTTATATTATAACAGATCTAGACAATATTGTAGAACTCCAGTGTCAACACATGGTATGATCATAGCAGTAAAATTATAAGAGAAAAGATATGTCTGAAATTTACCGACAAAGAATGAAATTTACTTCTTAATCAAGGTGTCCTATGAATGTTCAAAACAGTTTTACATTCAACAATATCCCACATTAAATCTCAAGTCCAGACAAAATAAATAATGCAATCATTGCCTTATCTTGCAGCTACTCTTTACATTCCATTAGAATGAATTCAGTCCCATCTAGATTGGCTTTCAGATAACTACCACTTATCCATATCTTAACCTTTACCAAACTCCAGATAAGTCATTTAACAACAGTGTGAGATGGAAGTATACAGTGAAAGAGAATGGAGAGGGGAAGGGGGAAAAGAGAGAGAGAGCATTCATATATGCATATGCAACCCAGGAAGAGCAAAATACGAAGAGCTGAGTACTATTAGCATACTGAAAACAATGCATCTCTCTCCCTTATACATAGGGAGCAAAACTGAATTGTGCATCAAAAGCCTTCACCAACAATGGGCCCAGTTTGTTCCTCACATATTATTATCAGTCAAGAAAGGCATGAGTCCAAAACATAGGATGTGGTCTGATGGATTTCCAGTTGTTCTATTGTTTTTATAAACTGAGGAAATAATGGATGTGTATTTAAGTTTAAAATGTTTCTGAATATTGTTCACTCAGCTTTAATATATAATTGGTCACAGCATCTCTAATGATAGTAATATAGTGCTTGTAAAATGAACAGCACACAGAGGAGGTAAAAATCTTCTATTTATCCTCTTAACCAGGTGCAAAACATGTAGGAGTTTGTATATCCCTACATTATCCAAACAAGGAACAAGGCTGTATTACTCCCTGCAAGTCTAACTATTTGTACTCTTCAAAAATAATTTTAAAGCCTATTTATATTTGAGAATAAACTCATTTGAACAAATCATTTTTCAGCATTATTTAAAACCATTTTCAATAAATCAATTGCTATTTATCATTCACAGGAAGGGATAGTTGCAAAGTACGTGTTTAATTCAGTATTCAAGAAATTTCACTGGTACCTATTGAAATATTTATTTACAGCTATTTTAATTATATGTGTCCAGATCTAATTTGTGATCTGTGCTTGCTCACCTCAATCAATCTTTCTTTTAATCATGGCTGTATGAGGGGTACAGAACAGTTTTTAAGTTAACTAGTTTATATCCAGCAACAAACTATAAACTAGCCCTCAAAACTTCTGGAATCCACATTGTTTATCAAAAGAACTGATTAATACATGCACTAACTTGCTCAAAAAACACTGGTTTACCCATTCCCTGGATCACTAGAGAAAGAGTTCTTTGGCCTACCGGTATGTAGGTTATATTATTGCATCTAGTTTATTACAGAAATACCTACAATCCAAAGCCCTTAAGTTTGGGGAAGAAACATTTGAACAATATAGGTTTTTATCACTCCATTTTTGTATGATATTACTTACACAAAACAAGCCAAAAGTAATGAGTATAAACAAATTAATTCAAATAAAAATGGGTCAATATAACACAAATCCAATTGCAAAATTGATAATGTGTCTTGTAGAGCTGAGAGCTAAATATGACTTCTGTATTCACAAAGTTTTTAAGAATTGTTGGTTTATATGATACAATTTAATCAATCTTAATAACAACCCATATGCTTAGGCGACAACCAAATACGTAATAAGAGAGCTTCAAACTACTCCAAGGTTGAAGTGCTAAATCCCAGTATTTCTAAAGCACTTATCTGATGCCAGTTAAGAAAGCACACCCATATTATTGGTGGTTCCACAACCTCCAATGTCTTCTCTCCCCCCATTCTAACATAGGACTTCAGTAATCTACTCTAGTACAAATAAAGAAAACATAATGTGTACAGACAACTTGAGAAATTAGGAGGTGTTATCTCATGTTAAAGCTGGCCACCTGATCTAAGGTAAGTTTGGATGGGGGGCAGGCTAGTAGGAGGGGGTTGGGGGGATTGGGGAGCAAGCAGAGTCCAGGGGAAGGCTTGGGGGGCTTGGGGAGGAAGGTGGAGTCCACAGGGAGGATTAGGGGGTTAGGTGGAGTTTGTAGGGGGATCAGGAGTTTGCGGGGGAAAGCAGGGTCAATGGAGGGGTTTCTGGGGTCCAGGAGGGAAGAATGGGATTGGGGGGGCTCATGGAGTCTGCAGCATGTTTGCGGGGCTCTCTCCCCCACCCCTAGGACCATGAACTTTTTTTAGTCCTTTGACCCCTCCTCCACAGCCAAATGCACAATTCCCCTCCAGTGAACCAACCCTCTGCATCCCACGTTCCCCTTCCCCTCCCACCTTTGCCAACTTACTTCTTTGGCTTCTATTATTGGTGAACACTGATAAAATCATTACTGGGAGTGACTTTAAGGATGTGGGGTTTGGCAGGTTGATGGCAGTGGGGTCGGTCTGTCTAGGGGTAGGGAGAGGGGCTGGGGTGTTAAAAATAGCCCATTTCCAGGGACTGGGTAGGAAAAAAGGAACCACAGGCCTGGGGCTAGTGGCTGGGTTTTGCTAGTCCTGGGGCTGCTTTGGAACTGTACAGAAATTCATATAAAGCTTATTGTAGGACATTCTGGGTGTTTCTGTTGTTGTGGGTTTGAAGTGATGATTTGGTGAATCTTTTGCTGAACAGCTGCCTAAGAATGCAGGGGACTCAAATTAGTGGCCCAGGAGGCCCTTTATTATTTGTGATACCTTGTCCATGGAGCTGTAGCTTCCAATGGTTAGTATTTACAGACTTTCTGGATAGCAGAAAGTCATCTTCATATAGAAAATGAATTCTTGATTCTGGTCTTTCCATGGCTATTTGGGACAGTGGAAGAACTGTTCTCTTTGTCAGACATGGTGACCATCAGCCAGTGACCACAGTAATAGCAGCCATAACAACCTAAAAAGCTGCAATATTTTTTAGCATTCATGAGACAATATAACCTGCTTGTAACACGGTGATCTGTCACCTTAAGAGGGGGCAGACAGTCCTATTGAATTGTTGCAGCTGTGAGGAAGCTGTTAATAAGAGACTGATTCACTGGGATCTTAAAAAGTCCAGAGGGGTGATCAGAGACAGGTTGTGAAGGAACTGTCTGGGGAGTCTTCCTAGTGACATTGCTTATTAAATGTAACTTGGGTTACATTGAATTTGGGGAGATTTGATCACATTCAGAATGACCATCCAATCTAACTTAGTTTGCCTAGGTGTAAACCTTCCAGTTAGATTCCTAGTTAGGTGGATTGGTTTTGCCATTTTTAGATCTATCTGGGGAGTAGTAGGAGACAGCAAGCTCTGGGCTGAAGTGCTTGATCCACAGAGAGGTCACGCTGTTGTTCTGGGACATAAGTCAAGGGGGGTCCCTTCCCAGCATCTGGAGTAGGACAGCAGGATTTTGTTTTGTTTGTTTAAAAGACTATTTTATTTGGGGGGGGATGGGCTGAGGAGCTCCCCAAGGACCTAAGTCCATCTGTAGAGGTCAGAAGGCTAAGCAGGAATCCACTTACATTGTTGAATGAGAAAGAAACGCTCATTCTTCTTGTTTTCCAGGGTTCATTTCCCAATCCCTCCATGCATATAACACCATCCATTATAAAGGACCATCTCTACATTCTAATCTTTCACTGATATATCACTACAGATGCCAACAACAGGGTCTCTTTCTTGCACTCAGGTTTTGAATATTGTTATTTGGACTGATTGTTCCCTTCCCTTTGGAAGCTCTCCTCGGGATCCTTTTGACAAGTCAGAATGGGGCACTCCTTTCTGGAGGTCTCTGGCATCATTAAGTAGGAATGGGTTTGGTAACATCTGTGCAAACAAAGAACCTTTTCTTTTCTGTACCTTTGAGCTTGGGAATTCCACAAGAAGAAAAAGTATATTTAATCAGTCAGAAAGTCTCTAGATATTCTTAGGCATTTGAAGACCCATACTAGTCCACAGGCATTCTCTCAGCCGTTTTAAAGTGTCACAACTGAACGACAATTTCAAAATGCAAAGCTGGCAAAAAAGTTAAAATATTCTAGCTATATATTCATTCAGTTGTGTCCAAAAAGAGACAGCTCCTATTTAAATGCTCATGCTTATAACTTGCGCTTTATACTTTTATATTCAGCAGTTTGCCTTTGAAAAACAATGTTTTGACGCAAAATCTTGGAGGATGGTTACCATCTTGGTAAAGGGTACATTATCCTTCCCTTCTAAAGAATCAGAGGTATGGGGGGTGGTGTCAGTTTTTATTTCCCTATAATATTTTAATCTAGAAATGCAATAGCCTTGTTTTTTATTCGAGTCAATGGAACTTTTGCCACTGACTTCAGTAGGAACAGAATATTTTACCCAAGACTGCCTAAATACGCTTTTCCAATATAATTTTATAACTACACTTATTTGAATTTCAGGAGCCTTTTGGGATTTGCAGATATTTTTCAACATCAATCTATAACTTGAATACATCTAAATACTACAAATAAAATAAATGCTTATTACATCCACAGATATTCACATTATTACTTACACAAATATTCATGTTTTTCATTAAGTATTTGAACAACTTTTAGAAGGCTTCCAATTACTGACAGTTTTCATAGGTTCTGTAATGAGAACATGTCCACTGGGGGCTAGAGCAGCAAGCCCACTAAACTGATTTTCCATAGGTTAATGAGCAGCCAGCAGATGGTAGATATTTTCACTCACAACAATCTATGCTAGATAAGCATGAACAGAATTTGTAAGTTTCTTAAAGGGCTGCTTCTGTGTCTCCTGATACCAATTATATATAGGGTCCAACTGGATATTTTTTCACTGATTTAATCCTCTTCAATATTAAACTAGTTCTTTGCATGGAAACAGAAACAGAAACAAGTTATTTTAATAGATCTAGAACATTATCTTTGTTTTGTTGCCACTGGAGTACTTGCCTAGCGTATATTGTTAATGAGAACAGAGTGACTGAAAACTAATTACTTTCACACCATAGAAAAATAGTTGATGTTGACTTCTAACAATAAAATAAAATAAAATAAAAATAAAATATAAACTGAGATTAGAAACAAATTGGTTGCCTTAAAAGTGCCCAATGCCCCAAAAGGCATTATTAGAAACTTTAAAATAAAAGTGATCAGGTTTTTAGAGGTTCCTGGGACCTCTGAATGCAGGCATTCAGCACTGCTGAAGGTCAGATCACTATTTAGAGAGAGTATTTAGACAGTATATTTATAAGCCTTAAATGGGTCTAATATGGGTTTAAGGGATTAATCGTAGGCATCCAGATTTGAAGAGTCTGGCTACAGTCCCTAACAGAATCATAGAAAACAGGGCTGGAAGGGACCACATGAAGTCATGGGGTCAACTCGCGCCTCAAAGCAGGATTATGCCTGTGTAGACTATCTCAGACAAAAATTTGTTTAACCTGAATGTAAAGACTTCTAATGGCAGAGAATCCACAACCAGTCTCTGAAATCTGTTCCAGTACTTAACCACAGTTATGAGAAATATCATAGAAAATTCCTCCAATCTAAATGTCCCTTGTTGAAATTTCAGCCCATTTTGTCCTGTTTCTCTCAGCACAAAGAACAGTTGAACATTTTCTTTTATAACAATGCTTTTAGTCTTGGAAGACTTATCAAATCCCTCCCTCAGTCTTTTCTTCTCCAAAATAAATAGCCCCAAAACAAACAGAGCAGAAACATAGTGAAAACGCCCTGGCAAAACAATCTCTTCAGTGTCTTAAACCAGATTTCCTAGGGAGGTTTTGACAAATGAGAATCTTCTTACCTCCCAACCCCCAGGCCAATAGTTTTCTAGTGCCACTACAAAACTAAAATCAGAATTAAATTAAAATCAGTGACAGAATGCTTATATCAAGAAAACTGACTGCAACATGATTCACACCTATTATGATTTCAGATAAGGAAGATCCACCACAGTTAGCTCATGATACATTCAGTATTAATACAAATGGTTGGTTAACCATGCTCACTACAACTTATGCCACTTAAGTGATACATTTGTTCCAAATCATTGACTCTTCAAGGTAGTGTGTTCTTCTATATATTTTGAGTCATACAGGAATCACATTCTGCCTCACACTGCAAACAAAACAAAAAACAAAAAACCCCCAAGAACCATCAGCAAAAGCATTCTGCAGTTCAGCAGGTTTTGATGGACTGACTGTTTACACAGCCAGACAGATCATGAAATGCCTGGGGCATTGTCCTGACATGTGCCATTAAGGCAATAGTATTGTAAATAAAACTTAAGCAAGACTGAAGTTCTTAGTGTGGGGCACAAATTCTTGACAAAATTATTGTAGTTTACTACATACGCTCGTAGTATGGCCAACAAGCAGGAGGAACTCACCCTCCTGCTGGCTGACACCAGCCCGTACATAGTGGGGATTACGGAAACGTGGTGGGACGAAACGCATGATTGGGCAGTCAATGTCAAGGGCTATAGACTGTACAGGAGGGACAGGATAGGAAAGAGAGGTGGGGGCGTGGCGCTCTATATTAAGGAGGAATACACATCCTCGTTAATTAGCAAAGAGTCAGGGGAGGGGCACTCTGAAAGTGCTTTGGGTTAGAGTACAAGGCAGTCGAGGGGAAAGGGACTTAACGGTGGGAGTCTACTACAGTCCTCCCAACCAGAGAGAACAGCTTGACCAGGAATTCTTGGGTCAGCTCACAGAGATAGTGAAGGCTAAGGATGTGGTAATCATGGGGGACCTGAATTTCCCGGACATCTGCTGGGAAGAGCAGTCAGCCACGTCTGAACGCTCACGTAGGTTCTTGGACAGAGTGCAGGACCTCCATCTAACCCAGGAGGTGCACAGCCCCACCAGGGGAGACACCTTGTTGGACCTAGTGCTGGCCACGGGTGATGACCTGGGTGGACAAGGCATGCAGTAAGGCAGCGGCCCTAGATTTTAGGAGGGCAGACTTCAACGAGCTAAGGAGGAGAGTTGGAGAAGTGCTGAGGTCCCGGGGGGGAGGGGAGCCACGTGTCCAAGGAGAGTGGTCGCTCCTTAAGGAGACGATCCTCCAAGCCCAAAGGAAAGTAATCCCAACGAGGATCAAAGGGAGCAGGAGAGCACACAAGCCTCCCTGGCTCACCAAAAGCATCCAGGAATGTCTCCTTGCTAAAAAGGAGGCTTATACCCAATGGAAAGAAGGGGTTATCACCAGGGAGGACTATTCTGTAGTTGCTCGGGGATGTAGGGGGGTAGTTAGGAAGGCCAAGGCAGAGATGGAACTGGGGCTAGCTTCCCAGATTAAGGACAATAAGAAGTCCTTTTTTAAATACATAGGGGGTAAAAAGAAGGTCCCGGGTAATGTGGGGCCCTTGCAGGACGCCATGGGAAACTTGGTCGTCACACCAGACGGCAAAGCTAACATGTTTAACGATTTCTTTGCCTCTGTGTTCCTAAGTAGGGACCAGAAGAGCCACCTTCCTGCTGGGCCCCCCTCGGGCCCCGGGGGAGGCAGACCTGGGCCACGGGTTAGCGAGGATTTAGTTAGGGAGCTTCTGGAGGGGTTGGACGTATTTAAGTCAGCCGGCCCAGATGATCTCCACCCTAGAGTTCTAAAGGAACAGGCCGAGGTCATCGCAAGTCCCCTGGCACAACTTTACGAGCACTCATGGTGCTCTGGTGACGTACCGGAGGACTGGAAGAGGGCCAACGTGGTCCCCATCTTCAAAAAAGGCAGGAAGGAGGACCCGGGAAACTATAGGCCAGTTAGTCTCACCTCGATGCTAGGCAAGCTGTTCGAGAAAATTATGCTGGCACGCATCAGGAGGGGCCAGCAGGGGACTGCATGCTTAGGGGCAACCAACATGGGTTCATCAGTGGCAGGTCCTGTCAGACCAACCTGGTGGCCTTTTACGATCAGATCGCCAGATCATTAGATGCAGGGGTAGCAGTGGATATAACATTACTGGACTTTTGGAAGGCTTTTGACACTGTCTCTCACCCTGTTCTCATTAAGAAACTGGGGGGCTGTGGTGTAGACACCCACACAGTCAAATTGGTCACCAACTGGCTGGAGGGCTGCACCCAGAGGGTGGTAGTAGATGGGTCCTTCTCAACCTGGAAGGACGTGGGCAGTGGGGTTCCGAAGGGCTCCGTCCTCAGGCCCGCACTGTTCAACATCTTCATCAGCGATTTGGATGAGGGGGTAAAAAGCACCCTGTTCAAATTTGCTGATGACACTAAGATGTGGGGGGACGTGGGCACAATGGAAGGATGCAACAGGCTACAATCAGACCTCGACAGGTTACAAGGGTGGGTGGACGAGAATAGGATGGGTTTCAACACAGACAAGTGCAAGGTGATGCACCTCGGGAGGAACAACCGGCACCATGCCTACAGGTTGGGGAACTCCCCTCTTGTCAGCACAGAGGCAGAAAGGGATCTGGGGGTCATCATCGACTCCAAGATAAACATGGGCCGGCAGTGTGGAGAGGCAGTTAGGAAGGCCAACCGCACCTTGTCATGCATCCACAGATGCATCTCGAGCAGGTCCAAGGAGGTGATCCTCCCCCTCTATGCGGCACTGGTCAGGCCAGTTCTGGGCGCCACACTTCAAGAGGGATGTGGACAGCATGGAGAGGGTCCAGAGGAGGGCCACTCACATGATCAGGGGACAGCAGGGCAGGCCCTATGAGGAGAGGCTATGGGACCTGAACCTGTTCAGCCTCCAAAAGAGAAGGCTGAGGGGGGAACTTGTGGCCTGTTATAAACTAGTCAGGGGGGATCAGCAGGCATTGGGGGAGTCACTGTTTCCCCAAGCACTGCCAGGAGTGACCAGGAATAACAGTCATAAGCTGGCAGAGGGTAGGTTTAGGTTAGATATCAGGAGGTGCTACTTCACAGTCAGGGCGGCTAGGGTCTGGAACCAGCTTCAAAGAGAAGTGGTGCTGGCTCCTACCTTGGGGGTGTTTAAGAGGAGGTTAGATGAACACCTTGCTGGGATCATTTGACCCCAGTGTTCTTTCCTGCCATGGCAGGGGGTCAGACTAGATGATCTGGTCAGGTCCCTTCCGACCCTAGAAACTATGAAACTATAACTATGAAAAATAAATGTGCTGTTTAATTCTATAGAACATTATGAGCATCATCCCAAAATCATTACTATGATCTGCTAAAGGGCTGCACTAAGTCTTATATAGAAACCTTCTCTAGAACTGTAAGTGTTTTAGAATTATATAGGGATGAAACTAATGGAATTCTATGGGAATTATCCTGAAAAATTGTTGAATATATAGTTTGTGGAGATTTTTTGAACGATGTTAAAGAATTCAATTTGCGGGTGTGCTATTACTCAATACATTCTCTAGGATAGTTCAAAAAAGTCTTTGGAAAACAGACCATGTTTCTTGCAATGTATCCTCCTTTTATTCCACAGAAAAGTTTTAAATAAATTCTGAATTCTTTAAGCTGGAGACAATAGGCCAGATGCCCTACTAGCGCAAAATCATCCTAACCCTCTAACTACATTAGAGACATCCTGACTTATTCCAAAAGAGGACACGAATAATGATATTACAGCAAATTAACAGGAGACAGTCCCTCATCATTGCACAGTTTCTCCATGGTAGCCATCTATTCTTAGCCTGTGGTAAATGAAAGCCAAACTAGCAACATAGCCCTGCTTCATTTAAGGTAAACTGCTTTCACTTCAGAAAGTTAAGTGATCTATGACCTATCAGACTGTTACTATATTTCAGCTACTACAGGGGTACTTGGAAAGGGGTTAGGAGGTACGCACAGGCAGGTGGAGATGTAGTACCACCACCCACAACCCCACACTGCCACCTTCCAGGAGCAGGGCCAGGCGGGGCGAGGGCAGCGTCTCCCCTCTGAGGGCCACACAGGCTGGCTGGATGCATGGGGGAAGGGGATAGCTTGCATGTGATGGCCGCTGCCACCATCCACCACTGTATGCCACTGCCACTACAGCATGCAAGCCTTCCTTTATCCAAACCTCCCTCCATCCACCACAGCCTGCAAGTCTCCCTCCATCCAGCCACCACCATTTCTTCCCCTCAGTCGTGTACCCAGAAGGGGTCCACTCCTTAAAAAAAGTTGAAAACCCCTGTCATAGTAAGTCCCCTGCTGACATATTACAATATATTTGTTCCTATTCTGATGATCTGTCCTATGTAATTTCTATGTTCTAATGATCCTTGAAACTCACTTATGGGAAAGATGTGAACTTGTACGTTTTAGAGAAGAGGAGTATCTTAGGAGGGGGATTGAGGGAGTTTTAGAGGTCTGACAAAACCAAACTGTCAAGCATACCAGGAAGGAGTCGTCCATGGCCAGCCCTGCAGGATCTAGGTCTGTGAACAATATGAAACACACCAAAAAGCATTCCCTCCAGCCTTCCTTCCAGTTCTGCACATAGAGCCAAATTTATGCATCCCTCAAGGATTCCCTTATGTAGATCTCCTGTGCTCAGGAGATATTTCTCATGATGAAAATAGAGCAAATTATGAACAGCAGCCATTTGAGAATATATTTTTGGACTTCCTGTCTCTTGCAGTTTTGAAAAAAAATGTACTCACAATAGTATCTAGCACAAGAGTAATCTTGCTATGTATCAGTATGGATTTCTGTCAATCCTAGATGCAAAAATGCATATTATTTTGGTTAAGAGTTCTGAGGCGGCTATTAGGTTTTCATTTAGCACCACAGAGATGTAGTGCCAGATTTTGTGTGGCCTTTTGGTTGCTTAAATTGAACATAGGTAGATGTCTATTTTTGAAAAATCAATCTAGTTGCCACTATTCCACAGATGAGAAAACTCATTAGGTGCTTTAGTTGAGGAGATAGCTCCATTTTGGACTGAAGAACTGTCTAGGGGCTTGCACTTGGGCTTATGGACATGCACATAAGTGACTCATTACACTAGGATCATCTTTGGTTAAGTAGCATCTTAAATAGTATAAAATGTTAAAGAGTCCCAGGAGCAGGGACTAGAGCCTAGGATTTCTCTCTCCCAGAGGAGTCAGGTTACCACTAAGTTAGGCCCATGTTCTTTCATACTTTCTCTCTGTCCAACTCCATAATGTCCAGAATTTTGCCTACCTAATAATACAGCTTCAACTGGTGAGGTAGTGAGTGACCTTACCTCACCTATTCTATAACCTTGTCATCAGGGATTCTCCTGAAAAATAAGAAATCTGGGAAATAAATGTGAAGGGAGTAGAAATAAGGCCTCCAACTTACAACCAAGCCCTCCAAATAGGAGACTACTAGGTAAAAAAGAACTGAGCACTGCACTGTTCTGAACTACAAGTGAACAAAGCTACATAATGTTCAGCATGAGCTAGGAGTCTACACTGTAGAGATAGGCCTTTAAAAACTTAGCATTTCCTATTGGCTACTTCTAGGCACTTCCCATTCTTTATACAGAACACCTACGCACCTAAATCTAGTCCATTTGGATCTTTCCTTCTGAACGAAGGTACCTACATTTCAGAAATGCCTAAATATAGGTACCTCCAAGGCCACACAGGATTTTGGCCCTAATGTTCCAGTCTCTAAGGTTTAGATTTCTCACTGTTTTACAGACTGAATTGCATTTTATTTTTGTATACTGACATTACTTATACCATATTAACTTGCATATCACATGCAACTTTCCCACAAAAATAAGCCTTCCAAAACTGAGGTGCATGTCTTATGCAGGAGTATTGATTTTCTGCGCTGAAATGGAGGAATTAAAGCATAGATGGCAGTTGTAATGGCACTAGAAATTTGTTATTCCATGAAAATTAATAAAAAGCAATGGAAATCTGAGCTTTTAATATCTCTGTCTCAAAATGATAGAAACTCAGTGATCTCCCTGATACTAACATAATTTATTTTTTTTAAGTACAGGGAATATTTCGAAAGGATTGCTACTTTCACTGTCACTGTTGCTTCTGTCTTTCCCAGGAAAAGAAAATAAATATAACCAAAAAAACCCACCTTTCCTTCTTTAAATGCTAAGCAGGATACAGGAAGAGATGACATTTCTTCTTAGTGCTTGGATCTACATATGCATTTACTCTGGCCCAGATTTACTGTGGTGTAAACTAAGCTAGAGTAAGGGTTTTGGGTAGGTGTCTACACATGCAAAGATTAGGGAGAAACTTTGCACCCAGTTCCCTGCAGCCCTGCAATGGGCCCCTGCAGCCACCAGGGAGAGCTCTAGGCTTCCTCTGGGTGCTAGCCCAAGGACAATCAGGGAGCATGGGGCCAAGAGACAGCTGATTCCTGGCCCTGAGGGGCTGTGTTCTAATGAGGCAGGGACAATGTCCTCCTGATCCAGCAGGAGAGAGCTCCTGGTCCTGGTTCCCTGATCAGGGGCAGGAGGCTTGGAAAGACCTGCAGGGGAGGAGCAGATCTCAGCCTCCTGCCTCAATCTGCCAGTGGAGCAGCTAGCAGGACCTACATCACCCATGCAGCTCTTTCCAAGCCCTGTGCCTCAATCACCTGATTGGGATATGTGGCTGGGATCTGCCCCTGACCAGGACAATTCCAAGCCAGCCCCAGGCTACACAGGGAAGTCTGTATGTGCAGCCCAGAGCTGGCTGGGGACTGTCCAAAACAGGACAGTCTCCACCCACCTCCAGGCTCCACATGCTTCCCTACATAGCCTGAGGCTGACTGGGGACTGTCTTGTTTTGGGCAGTCCCCAGCCAGCTCCAGGCTAGGCAGGGAACTGTCCCCATGCAGGGACCTCCCAGCCCCTGCTCCACAATTGTGAAACTGAGTGAGGTACAGGCTCCCTTGCCTTCACCAGATGGGAGCTCCCAGCCTGAATCCTACAACAATGTGCCTCAGGTTGGGAGACTCTTACCTCCCAGCCCAAGCCCCATGACTGGAGAGCTCAGGCTGGGAGGTAAGGATCTCCCAGCATTGGCCTCACAGTTGTGGAGCCAGTGCTTGGAGATAACAGTTTCCCAGTCCCCTGCTCCCTGATTGCAATGGTGGAGTGAAGGGGCTGGGAAATAAGGATCTCAAAGCCCCTGCTCCCCAATTGCAATCTCAGACTGCAGGGCTTGGATCTCCCTCCCTGCCAAAGCAGGGGAACATAGTTCCCACCTGAGCTCCTGTGATGGAGCCTGCCCAGCAGCAGGCAGCTTCTGGGGACAGGAAGCAATCTCCTATTCCCGGTGGACAGCTGACTGGGAGTAGATTTTGCTCCCAGTCAAGCATCTGCATGAGTGCTATGGTGCCATTACTAATCTCATGTAAATTCGCTAGCTGCATTTGCAAGTAACAAATATACTTGGGATTAAGGAGATTTACTGCAAAGTAAGCATGTGCACCTGTAGATGCACATGTTTACTTCACAGTAAACTATGCTAATGCAAAGTAGAGTGTCTAGTGTAGATGCATCCAGTGTTACCCTGATTTTACTATAGTAATCCAACCTACTTTATGAACCTGACCTTCCAAAATTTTGAAAACCCAGATGCCTAAAATCTGGTTCATAATTCCATATTTAGACATATAAATTAGTGGCTTGGTCATTCAAAGCATCACCTGTAGCAACCATTGATTTTCCTAGGTGGCTGTGACTTTTTTTTCTATACAATGAACATGTTAGCATCTCTCTTGTAGAAATAATACTTTGCCTTAGTACATGGTTTTAGATAATAAAAGAACAATATTCCACTTCTATGCTTTAGTTAATTTTAAGTTGCCAACATTATTCATAGAAATTAACTAAATTAGAGTGCCCAATGCCTTTTATTTTAATATTCCTTTCACTGCTGGATACAATAACTGTGTACCATCTATTAAAAAACTTATTTTAGTTTGTAGCACTTCTATTTTTGTTGCTATGTTGAAATGGGATATAAAACTGTGCACTGAATATGAAACAGCAAATATTCCTAAATACAGCTGGTTTGGAAGTTTTGACAAAGTAAATTTTAGTCATAAAAATGCTGATATGTCACAACCAGAACTTTTCATGAAACTTTCTGGGGAGGAAGGAGGGAAGAAGGAGGGAGACTAACGCCATAGCTAAATATATAGTATACTTGTTCAGATGTGGGAAACACAGAGGCTTTTATCTGGGTCTTCTACATACCACATATGTGCTCTAACCAACAGGCTATAAACTATTCTGAAGTAAACCTTGTCATTGGAAGTTTCATCTATGAACCTCACTGTCTTTCTGCTGATAGAATAGAATTGTCTAACCTTCAATTTAGCAACCCCTATTCTAGGAATGACACAAGTTTGGGGATATCAAGTTTGGAAGGAGAAAGCAAGGCCATTAATGTGACCTTTTCCCTCCTTCCCCCAAAACATACACTACAGATGATGTTCTAATATCTTCTTTCACTCCTTGAAGTGATTATCATTTCACCTAGGATAAAACAAGCAAAACTTCAGGGTCTCAGTGCTAGAATATCACATGGCATAGCCAAGACATATCTAGATTTATTAAGAGCCAGAGAACCATTCAAAACAGAAGCCTGTATAGGAAGAACAAGTTCCACCAGTAGTGGATCCAGCCTGAGGCAAGGAGGGAGGTGCACCCCCACGCTTTGCTTGTGCCATACATGCACAATGAGCTAATTTCCTGATCAGTGCAGACTCCTGCCAGAACTCTGCATGAGCAGTGATCTCTAAGTTCACCAGAGCTAAGTACGGACAGTTAAAAAGCTTGAGGCTGAATTGATTCAATCTTCTCAGTTTAATCTAAGTTCTGTAGATAAGCTGATAAGCAAGTGAACAGACATTCATTTTGATTCCAGAAATGCAACTACATTCTTGTAGTGGCTCTGTTGCGTTACAGATCTGAACCCGCTTATAACAATTTACATGTAATTTCTGTCCCTACCCAGATGATCAGAATAGGAGCTGTGTGGCAGGAGTCACAGCTTTTGTGGGGCTCCAGAGCCCAGGATTGAACACTGCTGCTACTTGTCCTCCCCTGTCTCCTCTGAATTCAGCTGCACAGGACAGGAGGAGACAAATGGTGATTGTAGTGCTCATCACTTGGCCTGCAGAGCTGGGTGAAATCAGGAGTTCCGGGCAAATCCCACATCCAGAGCTCATGTGCAGCAGAGCCAAAGGTGTGAAATCTGAACCAGAATGGAACCAAATGGCTTGCCCTTAAAACTTACAGGATGCAGAAGAGTTTTAAAACTAGAAACTGCAGGAAAGCTGGAAGATGTAGAAGACCATGTAGGTTGGGATGACACCAACCAGGAAGATGTCATAAAAACTATACCCTATTAAAATGATACAAAAGGAGTAGAACATGTGCAGGCAGAAGACAGAGAGAAAAAGTCAAAACAAATAGAAACCCAGGAACAGGATAAAATAGGCAAATGGACACATTTAAAAGTTTTTCTATATAAATGTTAAGGCCTGAAAAGACAGATTATGTAGAATGCCCGATATTAAATAATGATATTGTAATATTTTGAAATTCAAAAACTTTGTGAAAGAAAGGGAGAAAAACAGCAAGAAAAACCAAGAGTGACATACAAATTAGGATTTTAATAGGAAAAGGTACTTTAGAATCTACATGGATAAAAATTCCATTCTTAAATAAGAAGAGTATAGAATTAGGAAGAAAATGACCTGTTAAAGAAAAAAAGCAACATACTGGAGAAACAACAAAAGCAGACTATACAATAATAATCGATTAATTATCCTCATGCAGACTGAGTAAATATCTCATTAGGGTATAAAGGAGTGACAACATTTCTGAATATTATAAATGACCATTTTTAAAGTAAATTCTAATACTAGGGCTTACAAGAGGAGAAATAACTTCATTTAGTCCCTAGTATCATACAGGACCTGGTTTAAGTAATAGCTATAGATTGATGGCTAGAAAATGATATTTAGAGATTTGCTTTTAGGAATTGGTGGGTACATCTACCTGTGAATTTATGTTGCATTAAATTTACTGTGCAGTAAGTGGGACGATGCCAGCATCTACACATGCAGGTGGCCTGGGACTAGAAATAGTCCTAAATCAGAGAAATCTGCCATGTGCTCCTGTGGCCACTAAGGGAAGCTCCAGCCTCTGGCTACATGGCTACCAGCACTTGGCAGCCATGCTGAGGCCAGAGGCAACATGTGGTAGCCATCTTAAGGGATCATCCCCACCCTCACAGCCCCTCACAGCCCCTCCCCTGCCTAGGAGGCATGTGCCCAGCACAGGACCAGGACAAGGCAACTCCCTACCTCACCCTACCACCCCTGCCCCTGCCCTTTTACCTGGTTACCCATGCTGCTACTAGCCATGGTGCTGGTCCTGTTGAGTCCACTGTGCCCACCACCCTGCCCAGGCCCCTGGGCAGCTGTGCACCCACCAGTTGCAGGAGGCTCTGGCTGACCCCCTTCTCTTGCTTCAGCTCACCTGCCCTGCTACTCCCATCCTGCTGACCCCCTGCCCTCTCCCAGCACCACTCCAGGACACACATGTAAGAGAAACAGTACAAACCTTATTAGAACAAAAACCCTCTCCCTCCTCAGCAAACACAACCTCCTTCCCCATCCTGCTTTTAAAAAAATTTAAAAAGCCCTGCACTAACAAGCTCCTGCCAGGTAGGGGTGGGGGGTAATCCCTGCTACCCCTTACTGCCCCATGCTGCATGGGGGATTCTGCCACAAGCCCTCATCCCCCACCTGCTCTCCAAGCCCCATCAATGGCTGCCCTGCCTGGCCCCAGGGTCCTGGCACTTAAAAAAAAAAAGCCCCACACTCACTGGCTGCTGCCAGCTGGGGGAGGGGGGATCCCCACTGCACCCCACTGCCCCACACTGCATGAGGTGCCCCAGCATCCCAGCATTTATTATTTTTAAATCCCCACAATCACCAGCTGCTGCCAGGTGGGGGGGACAATCCCCACCATCCCCCACTGCCCCACGCTGCATGGGGGGGGCTCTGCCATGAGCTCCCAGAAGCCCAGCTGCTGCAGCAACTGGTGAGTGTCAGGATTTTTTGTTTGTTTGTTTTAAGACTTGGGATGTTGCGGCCAGTTGGGGCAGCCATTGACGGGGCTGGAAGAGCAGGTGGGGGCTGAGGGGACACTCAATAAGGCTGGGAGAGGAAGCAGGGGGTGGGGCCTGGTGGGGGTCCCCCCCCATGGTCCCTTCCCCACTCCTCCAACAACCCCCACCCTATACTTAACAGCACGGAATCCAGATCCAGCTCCCTGCAGTGGGAAGTGAGGATTTTCCAAATCTCCGTAGCTCCCCAAATCTTTCCCGAACTGATTTGGAGAGCTTCAAATAGATTTGTACTTTTTTATTTGTCTCTCAATTTGATTTCAATTTTGATTAGGAGATTGGGCTGATGAATCGGGCTGAATCTCCTCCGAAGCTTCACACAGCCCTACCAGTCAATCCCCCAGCCTGTACTGGTGCATGGGATTGTTTTGTCCTAAGTGGAGGATTTTGCATTTGTCCCTGGTGAAGCTAATGGGATTTCTTTTGGCCCAGTCCCCCAATTTGTTTAGGTCACACTGAATCCTAGCACTACCCTCCAGCATATCTACTACTCCTCCCTGCTTGGTGTCATTTGCAAACTTGCTGAGGGTGCACTCTGTGCCATTTTCCAGATGAAGATATTGTGTTGATGAAGATATTGAATAAAACTGGCCCCAGGACCAAACTCTGGGGACCTCCACTTGATACTAACTGCCAACTAGACATTGAGTCATTATTAACTCTCTGAGCCCAATGCTCCAGCCAGTTTTCTATTCACTTTACAGTCCATTAATCCAGCCCATACTTCCTTAGCTTGCCTGTGAGAATGTTGTGGGAGACCATATCAAAAGTGTGCTAAAATCAAGGTATACCACTGGTCTCACCAAATCCACAGAGCCAGTGATCTTATGATAGAAGACTATCAAGGTTGGTCAGGCATGACTTGCCCTTGGTGAATCTATGTTGACTGTTCCTAATCACCTTCTTTTCTTCCAAGTGCCTTAGAAATGGATTCCTTGAGGCTCTACTCCATGATTTTTCCAGGGACTGAGGTGAAACTGACTGGTCTGTAGTTCCCTAGATCCTCTTTTTTCCCTTTCTTAAATATGGGCATTATGTTTGCTATTTTCTAATCATCCAGGATCTCTCCTGATTGGTATGAGTTTTCAAAGATGATGGTCAGCTTCTGCAATCACATCAGCAAACACCTTCAGCACCTTCATCTGACCCCATGGACTTGTATATGTCCAACTTTTCTAAATAGTCCTGAACCTCTTCTCACCTCCTCCTCAAGCTGTTCACGGCTCACCTCCTCCTCAAACTGTGCTGCCAGGTGCAGTAGTCTGGGAGCTGACCTTGCCTGTGAACATTGAGGTGAAAACAGGCATTGAATTCTTCAGTCTGTTCTGCGTCCCCTGTCACTAGTTTGTCTCCCCATTCATTAAGGAACCCAAAATTTCCCTGATCTTTCTCTTTGTACTGACATACTTTTAGAAACCCTTCTTGTTACCCTTCACATTCCTTGCTAGGTGTGACTCCAATTCTGCTTTGGCCTTCCTGACCTCATCCCTGCATGCCCAAGCAATACTCTTATACTCTTCCCTAGTTGTTTGTCCAAGTTTCCACTTCTTATAAGCTTCCATTTTCTGATTTAGTTTACTGAATAGTTCCCTGATTAGCCAAGCTGATCTTCTGCCATACTTGCTAGTTTTCCTGAAAATTGGGATGGTTTGTTCCTGCATTCTCAGTAAGGCTTCTTTAAAGTACAGCCAGCTCTCCTCTCCACCTCACACTGGCTTCCCAGGGAATCCGGAGCATGAGTTCCCTGAGTGAGTCAAAGTCTGCTTTTCTGAAGTACAGGGTCCTTACTTTGCTGGTCTCTAGCCTTCCTTTCCTCAGGATCCTAAACTCAATCATCTCATGGTCACTCCTGCCCAAGTTTCCATCAATTCATCCCTGTTTATGAGTAGTAGGTTAAGAAGAGCTTGGCTCCTAGTTGGCCAGTCCACCACTTACACCAGGAAGTTGTCTCCAACATTCACCAAAACTTCCTGGTTTGCTTGCACACTGCTGTATTGCCCTCCCAGCAGATGTCACAGTGATTGAAGTCCCCCATGTAAAACATGGTTTGTGATCAGGAAACTTCTGCTAGCTGTTTGAAGAAAGCCTCATCCACCACTTCCTCCTGGTCTGGTGGTCTATAGCAGACCCCCACCATGACATCACCATTATTGTTCTCCCCTCTGAGCCTAACCCAGATACTTTCAACGGGCCTATCTCCAGTTCTACACTGAAGCTCTGAGTAATCATATGGCTCTTTTAAATAAAGTGCAACCCTTCATCCTTTTCTCCCTTGCCTGTCCTTCCTGAACAATTAATACCCATCCATGACAATGCTCCAGTCATGTGAGCTATCCCATCAAGTCTCTGTTACTCTAATCATATCATAGTTCAGTGACTGTGCAAAGATTTCCAGTTCTTCTTCTTGTTTTCCAGGCTCCAATGTTGGGTCCACCTGGAACAAGGCATCTGGAACATAAATTCAGTGCCAACATAGATAAGTCACTGAAAAAGTGTAATCAAATTCAACATCCTTGCTGAGGGGAATAAGTCAAATAATTCTTCCTGACAATATTTAACTTTAGAAAGGGGGGAGGTAGTTAGAAAGATAATGAAAAGTAAGCCAAGAAAGTAATATGCCTACAAGCAAGAAAGAGACTATTTAAAAGTACCACACTAAAGGCTCAGAGTAAACATATACCACAAATCAAGGGAGACACTAAGCAATCAAAAGAGACATCCTGTTTAAAAAAGGAATGTCAAGAATTATTTTTGTTTCTCATAGCCATAATTCAAAAAATGGAAGTTATGCTCACATAATGAAAATACAAAGACATAAAATTTCAGGCAAGTTAATGCAGAATCATAATAAAGCAGGCCAAAATGAATTTGAGGAATGTCTTACTAAAGACATAAAAGTTAACACTTTTTAAAATGTACATTAGTGTTAGGAAAGCTGCCAAACAATCCATGGGGCCATTATATACCCAAGATACAAAAATGTACTCAGGAAATATGAGGTGATAGCAGGGATCTTAATTTTTTTTTTTGCATTAGTCAATACTACAGAGAATATTGGATACATTTCCAAACCAAATCCATTCTTTTTATTTTTAAAGTATAAATCTGAAGGAATTAATTAAGTTTAGGTGATAACAGATGAGTTTTAGAGAAAATTGATTAACTGAATGGTACCCAAGAGTTCTTAATGAACTCAAATAAGAAATTGCAGAACTGTTGAGAAAAGTGTATGACCATTGCTAAAATCATCCATAGTGCCAAAACACTCTATTGTTCCCATGTAACACCATGGATACCAGATATGATCTGGGGAGCTACAGATCAGCAAGTCTAATTTATATTCCTGGGAAATTAGATAATTTAAAATAAAAATTAGAAATATTTAGTCACATCTGAATCCTAGGAAAGCATCAAATATTTTGTAAGGAAAACTATACCTTTATAAATCTGTTGCAGTTCTCTAAAGGTGTCAACAAACTAATGAATAAAGGAACTGCAGCTGATAAAGCATATACAGATGTTCAAAAAGCTTTTAATGTCCCTCACCAAATACTCTTGAAAATCATGGAGAAATTTCTAGGAGTACTTAGTCATTTTTCACAATGGAGGAAGTAAAAACTGGGATCCACCAGGGATCTAGGCTGTGTTGTGCAGTATATTAATAAATAATCTAAAAAAAAAGAAGTATATAGTGAGATACAAAATTATTCTAGACAGGCAAATCCAAAGCTGATGGTGAAGAGTTGCATAGATGTCTCACAAAACTGAGCAAATGGCAATTAAATGGCAGATATAATTCAGTACTATTAAGTGCAAAGCAATACACATGGATAAAAAAAAATCCAAAGCATACATAAAAAGCCATGGGGTGCGTCTATATGTGCCTATTAATGAGCTTGAATAACCCCAGAGCTTATTGCTCCCAGCTGCACATCTTCATGCACGCCTGGGACCACAGCATGTTGAGCCAGGTCTGAGCAGCCCCAAATGGCAGAAAGCCTTGGGGGGGGGGGCGGTCAGCCTGACAATCCAGGGCTGCTTCCCCCAGCTCAAGGTGCTGAAGAGGGGCTGGCTGGGGCAATCAGGCAGCCAACACACTAAAACACCCTTGTGCCCTACCCAGCCAGGGCAGCATCTACACATGCATTCCTGAAGAGTTTTTTACTCTGTAGCAGGATAGTACTTATATTCACAAGTACTATCCTGCTGTGGAGTAAATTAGTTTACTCCAGCCTAATAGAGGTACATATGCTGATGTGAGACATTTACTGTTACTAATTAATCTACTAAGCAGTAGATGTCTCATGTAGATGAACCCACGGAGAGCAAATTTGCTACTACCACTGAGGAAAGTGCTTGTGGTATGGACTGATGTTAATTTGTGGTGCTACAAAGTACTTTAGCAATATAGGGGTATACAAGTGTTCTGTCCTTTCATTGGAGAGTGTCATGGGACAGGGTCCTTAAGGATGGCAGTGTTACCCCTAAGGCCCCTTGACCATGCCAGTTTGGCCCAATGAACACCCTCTATTCTTTCCTGCCACATCTTGTTGAAATAATTAATATAGGGAGGCTTCCTTTAAGCCTATCTGAGCATGGTCCTGATGGATTTCCCTGGGCCCCATAAGTCCCATTTCAAAATAAATGTCCCTGGATAACCCAGCCTTATGGGCTATATGCATGGCTCCAACCACCCCTTTACCACGCCCCACATCTCACAGATGGTACTGGTGTTGTCTTGCCTAGGCCTCAGTATAATTTGGCCCCTTGTCCTCACTAGGCTTTCCATGACCCTTGTCTCTGTTCTCCTCGGCACTGGGCTCTTCGCGGCCCTTATCTGTGCCACTCAGTGTTGGGCCATGGGCACCCAATGAGGCCTCCTCCTTCCTCAAACAGCCTCACCCAAACCACTGGTCTTATAAAATGGCAAACAAAACATAAGCCACTGGGCTTAACACAACAAAGTGTGAGGCATGCTCTGCCCCTTTAAAAGAGCAAAACTCCCTCTCTGATACTTGGTACCTGGAAGCGAAGGTACCTTATGGGCTCCTAGTGCCCCATTAGCCCTAAGGGTAGCATATCTAATGGCTGTAGCATCTCTGAGCCCTTCCTCCCTGAAGACTCCTTCCCCTTCGGCTGCCGGCAGGGAACTGAACTGCCAGGTCCCAGCCCTAGTGTTTATATGGACTTAGGGCCCTGTCTCTTCCAGCCAGCTAACCAAGAGCAGGTGCAGCCAATTCCCTCATTAGCCAGTTGCCATGACATTTTATGCTGCTAACTACAGACCAGTTTTGCCAAATCCATTCTTGTTGTTGGAGTGCCTGTTGTTGTTGCACTTCCAACATTTTTATAACAGCCTGTAAAATCTGCCCTAATATGTCCATCTGTGCTATCCTATTCATCTCCATTTCCTGATCCACCTCCAGGGTCAGATCTTCTTTTTGTTTCCCAGCCAATGCACTAATGTGGAACCACCCATGCCTGTCCTGTGAGGCATGTTTTGATGTTTCTAGGAGTCTTTCATAGTCTTAGTTCTTTTAAGCATAAACAGCATGCTCCTAGCATTGCACAACTGGGACTTGGGTAAGGGCACTCTCACCTGACATGACTTGATCTTTTATGTAAATTGGGAGGAAGGTCCTAACCCCCATGGGTGCTATCCTTAAGCCAGCCCTGGTGCTGACTTCTAGGGCTCTTCCTCCCCTACACCCTACCTCACACCAACCCTTGAGATCTTCCAATAGATGTTCTGGGCACACAGACTATACTTTAATATCATGCCTTCAGAAGTAGGTTATATATACATATATAAAGCAAAAAACACTATGTAACTCAAAATAGCACTCTGAGGCTTAGTCTCTTTTTGCAGTCTTTTTTGGAGTTGGACCACACAGATGTTTGCTTTGAGAAACCCTTTTGCACTTTAGTGTTCACAGTAAGAACAGTCCCCTGTGAACCACATTGGTCCCCTGTACTCATAACCATTATCTCTCTGTTTTTCCAGGTCCAACATCTCTAGTCAGGTCCCAATCTTCAGTCACCAATGACCAGGACTTGCCCATAGGTAAGCTGTTAGGCTCCTCAAAGCCACTTTGGTGGGTTTGCTGTTTGCTGGCTGTCTTCCACCATTTGGCCCTCACGGGGCTTCTGGACCTCACTTCCAGTCCTCTTGCCTCCTCATGTTGGGCTGCTTTTAACCCGGCCATAGGGTTCTGGTCCTTTAAGTGCCAGTGCTGGTGTCTCTCTAGAGCTCGTCTTTTCCATCTGTGCTGCTTTTTGCCGTTGCTCCACCGCTTTGTGTTGACTCAGCAGGTAAGGTCTTTCTTCTGCCCCATAACAAAGAACAAGGGGACACCTGACAAAATAATCTGGCAGCACATTTTTTAAAAAAAGAAAGTATTTTTAAACACAGATACATAATTAACTGGTGAAACTGCTTGCTACAAGATGTTGTAGAAACCTATAACCAGATTTAAGTTAGGTATCTACATTTAGTGAAGATAAATCCATCAGGAGCTAGTGAACACAATAGACAGAGATGTAACTTCAGACTCAGGACATAAAACTCTTTGACTACTAGTAACTGGGAGAGCCTGGGAAGGGACAGACCACTCTATACACATGCCCTGTTTCTTCCTTGTCATTGTTGGGGCAAGGATATGTTTTGGTGTGATCCAACGTGGTGACTGTCTCTCTGTTTAAAGTATCAAGATCATGCCATCACAAAATGAAAATTGTTGAAATCTCAAAAAAATTCTTGGGATGGTGTGGGGGGATGGGGTGGACTACCTGGTGCTGGTCCCCCGTATCCTCTAAATGGCCCCTGAAGAAGAGGGGGAATCTGCTGTCTGTGTCGTGCTTCCGCCAATCTCGCCTGCCACGACTTGATGGAATTTTGGGGGGTTCACCCGTCTGGGGAAGCGGGCAGTCCGGACGTGATTCCCCGACTCTAAAGTCCAGGGGTCCTGAGGGCTCCTCCTCTCCTACACCCTCACCCGGTCCTCCGGGTTTGTCGCCACTTGGGTGGCTCCCTACCGGGGCTAGCCCCTAGTAGGTCACAAGGTCAACAAAACAAGATAATATAAAGTCAGTCCACACGTAGACGCCCGCTTCTCCGGGGCGGAGGTTATTTTCCTTCTCCCAATAGCTTTCGGCCCCCATCGGGCGGGGACCCTGGGTCCCTTAGTCTGTCCACCAGTCCCGCAGTGGGGTTCCGTCCTCCCGCTGCAGGACCCTATGAATCCTCACGGTACCTGGCTTAGGCCGGGTGCCATTGCCTCCTGCGGCCCTGGGGTCAACGTACCCCTACCGCCTGTTGCTCGTGACCCAGGGGCACGTTGGGGCTTACTTCCAACCCCGCGGGTCCTGTTAAGTGGCCAAATGGCCTGCAGCTGCCGGAGAAGGGTCTTTGCTTCGGGGCTTCTCCTACCCAGATCCTCCGGATCTGTCGCCACCAGCTCCGCTGCCACCGGCTCCGCGGTTCCCAGCTCCACAGCTCCCAGCTCCACAGCTCCCGGCCCCGCCATCCGCAGCTCCCGGCCCCGCTGCCGCCGGCGTAGGGTCCTGTTGGAGCCTCTCTCTTCTTCTGTTTGGGGTTGGGGGGCTCCTTTTATCTTTCCAGGCTGGTCCCGGCCCAGATCTGTCCGGGTTCCGGGAAGGGAAAGGCTCCTGAGCCCACTTCCGGGTTCGCACCCGGAAGTTAGGCGGAACTCCGCCGTTTTCCGCCTGACCCTGGCCCCCCGGGGACTTGACCCCTTCACAGGTGGAAAAAAGCTTCCAGAACAGTTCTGCTTGAATCTTACATTTGAGCTACAAAGCCAGAATATATTACACTGGTTGTCTTCAGGGCCAGAACTGAGACAGCCTCTTAAATTCTTATATCAAACAATGTTGTTATATTTTATTACTTTCCATTCAATTTTAATGATGTGTTTAATAGTCTTCCTTGTCATCATTCCTTGATTACGTTAATTTTCATTAGTGAGCCTAGCATTCATTTTATTTAAACTGTTTAATTAATGGTTTAAAGATCATGGTATTGTTATTTCAATATATGGGTGCATATTTTAAATCTAGTCAATATTAATGGGAGTTACATCTTTGTAGCTAAGAGAATCCTTTCTAGATTTCCATAAGATAAATATAATATAATAAATCATATTATAATCCATCAAATAAATATTTGATATAATAAAATCACTTCATTTAAAACAAAAACAGAGTATGAGCAATAGGGCTGTGTGGATTTTTGAAGGGTGTTTCATTTTGAAGCTGTTTCGATGTATTTGGAGCTCAAAACAGTGAAATCAAAACAAAACAAAAGGCTTCAGAACAGCTTTGAAATGAAAAGAGGGTTTTGAAATCTGGGCTTACTGCAGCTAAACAGAAAAAAAAGGAGAGGGAATGGGAAGGGGGGAGGAAGGATAGCTCTCCAATATTGACATCTAGCTCTCTGTTTGATTCCCCTGCTCTCTGATCGCTTCCCCTAGTTCTCCCTGGGGGGCGCAGGCCCCTGATCTGCAGTGGCAGCAACAGCTGGAGCAGCAGCCTGCTGAAACTGTAGTGGCAGCGTGCTGAAACCCAGCACACAGATCTGGGGGCCCAGGGAGCTGGGGAATCGAACAGGGAGCTGGGGAATCAAAGCAGGAGCTGGGGGAATGTTTGGGTCCCTGCACATTGCCCCAGTTCCTGGTTGGATTCCTCAGCTCCCTGATTGCTTCCCCCAGCTCTTCCTGGGGGGCACAGCCCCCAAGATGATACAGGATGACACCAGGCTGCAACTGGCAGCTGGGACCCAGGCTGGACACAGCCCATGCCAAGCACCAGGAAGCCTGATGCTGCTGCTGGCCCCTACCAGCAGCAGCATGCTGTAATCCCATGTGCAGATCCAGAGACCTACACACCTTTGGAGGGCTGCAGGACTGGGCCAGCACCATGACTGGGTTCTTCCTGGCACTTGGCACAAGCTACATCAGGCTGACTCAGGTGCTGGTGCTGACCCCAGCCAGCAGTGGCAGCATGCTGTCATCCTGTACACAGATCCAGGGTCCTGCTTCCCCTTGGAAGAGTCTGGTACAGCCCCACTGTCCTCCCAGGGGGTGAAGACCCCCAGATCTGCATGTGAGAAGACAGCAGGCTACCGCTGCTGGCGAGTGATACAAGTTTTGCTTTGAGCAGTTTGAGGCATAGTGTTCCAGAAACCCCTGCATCTATCTTCTTGGAATTTGGCATAATTCATGCCCTGAGAAAAGGGACTACCACCCCTGCATTTTTCATTTGAATCAGGAAAGAAATTACCAAGTTATAGGCACTTTCATGCTTCCCCATTATAGCCTATAGGCAAAACATCAAAATGCATCAAAACAGCGAAACGGTTTTGACAAAACAAAACAGAACCATGATTTGAAAGAAAATGAAATAATGAAATGGAATGCTGTTCCATCAAGACAGTGAAACAGAAGTCAAAATGGTGTTGTTTTGAGCAATCTGTAATGAGCAAATAATTTGAAAATTTCACTACAACACCCCCCCAACACACACATGCACACATTTGCATGCAGTTCAGAAATAGGCATATTATAGAACCTAGAATGTGATACTTTTCACAGCACTGGTGAAATGATTTCTATATTATATACTTTTCTGACCACTTTTTAGATCCCTACCTATTTAATATGACTCTCTATTACATTATTATTACATAATGCGCTTTTGTATTCCAAAATTATTTTTATATTTTCCCGTAAAACAAATGGAAAAGAAATTATGCTGGCTTGAATATTTTTACTTGCTTAGCAAAAATGGTTTTTGTTTTTCTTTTAATGCTAAATGAAAAGCTAAAGGTCTGAAATTATTATCTTGGTCTAGACCTGAATTTAATAGATTACAGCTGTTAATGGCTCTGCTCTTTCTCTTGTACTGAGGCAGATAAGAATCTGTACAACCTGTTCCTTTGAATGAGTCACATGTTCTGTGAAAAAAAATACATGGCTTAGTTATTAAGGGGAAGAGTATGATGTACAATTCTGAGGGGGCAGAACTGAGTTGAGAATGCATGGCCATTAATTCTGCTATTTTCTAACAGTCAACTGCCTGATTTTGCAACTTTAATGCATTTTTATTATAAGCTTTTTTAAAAATGCAAGTGTATGTATCTGTGAAATACAGGCTTATTTTCAAACCGAGTTCTCCACAAATAAAGTAAAGATTTGAGTTTTGCTTTCCTATTTTTGGTTTAGAAGTTATGCATTTTTCTCTTACACTGGATTTCCCATACTTAAAAGTTTGTACCCGTCCCTTGTAGGTGTTCAGTATAAACTACATTCTGTATTAGAATAGATACATGTTCAAACTGGTGCTGTATTCTGCAGAAGTTACCAGCCGGCATTCTGGCATGCCCTAGGGGAGATTGAAGGGTTGTAGGAATTAGTTCTGGGATATAAATACTTTCACTTCTTTGGCAGCTGTGTTTTCATATCGCTTTCCATGATATACTATGTTAAAAGATTTAAATGTTAACAACTCAGGTGCTCAAGAATTGGAATATTCCCAATAGCTAGTGCAAACTTATTTGCCCCTTAGCATATACAGTAAATGCTCTGTTATACGTCATCTATGGGGAAAGGGGGGTGCCAGTTAATCAAATATGCTGGTTATCTGAGAGTTATACTTACCTCTAGCTCAGTGGGTTGGAGACGTCTTTGCGTGTTTGAGCTGCTGATCCTCCTGGTACTCCAGGGGTTCACTTCCTGGTGTTCATGTGCCGGGGAACCCCACACAGACTGCTTTGCCCTGGGCTGTGGTCACTTTTGCTGTATCGATCAGCAGGTAGTACGTAAGATGACAGATGCCAGTTAATAGAGCATTCCGGATGGTAAAGTGCTGGATAACACAGCTTTTTAATATATATATATATTGTACACACACACACACACACACACACACACACCCCTATATATCTATATCTATATCTATATCTCTGAACCTATACACACACACCATACAATTCTAATCTTTAATTACACAGGCAGATACAATAATGCTGTTGTACTGCAATGAGATAGATTTGAAGACCTATAAGAATACTGGAAAAGGTGGATATAGTCTAACTTGTCCTTTGCTCTATGAGCACTCGTGGTGCTCTGGTGAGGTGCCGGAGGACTGGAAGAGGGCCAATGTAGTCCCTATCTTCAAAAAGGGAAAAAAAGAGGACCCGGGAAATTACAGGCCAGTTAGTCTGACCTCAATCCCGGGTAAGCTCTTTGAAAAAATCATCCTGGCACACATCCAGGAGGGCCTTGCGGGGGAATGCCTGCTCAGGGGCAACCAACATGGGTTCATCAGTGGCAGGTCTTGTCAGACCAACCTGGTGGCCTTTTACGATCAGGTCACCAAATCATTAGACGCAGGGGTTGCTGTGGATGTAGTCTTTCTGGACTTCTGGAAGGCTTTCGACACTGTCTCTCACCCTGTCCTCATCAAAAAGCTGGGAGACTGTGGTGTCGATGCCCACACGGTCAAATGGGTCACCAACTGGTTAGAGGGCCGCACCCAGAGGGTGGTAGTGGATGGGTTCTTCTCGACCTGGAAGGACGTGGGCAGTGGGGTTCCGCAGGTCTCGGTCCTCGGGCCCGCACTGTTCAACATCTTCATCAGTGACTTGGATGAGGGGGATAGAAAGCACCCTGTTCAAGTTTGCTGATGACACTAAGATGTGGGGGGATGTGGGTGCACCAGAAGGGTGCAATAGGCTACAAGCTGACCTTGACAGGTTGCAACGGTGGGCGGATGAGAATAGGATGGGGTTTAACACTGATAAGTGCAAGGTGTTGCACATGGGGAGGAAGAACCGGCACCACACTTACAGGTTGGGGAACTCCCCTCTTGCCAACACGGAGACGGAAAAGGATCTTGGAGTTGTCATTGACTCCAAGATGAACATGGGCTGGCAGTGCGGGGAGGCAGTCAAGAAGGCCAACCGTACCCTGTCATGCATCCACAGATGCATCTTGAGCAGGTCCAGGGAGGTGATCCTCCCCCTCTATGCGGCACTGGTCAGACCGCAGCTGGAGTACTGCGTCCAGTTCTGGGCGCCACACTTCAAGAGGGACGTGGACAATATGGAAAGAGTCCAGAGGAGGGCCACTCGTATGATCAGGGGTCAGCAGGGCAAGCCTTATGAGGAGAAGCTACGGGACCTGAACCTGTTTAGCCTCCACAAGAGAAGGTTAAGGGGGGACCTTGTGGCCTGCTACAAACTGGTCAGGGGGGATCAGCAGGTATTGGGGGAGTCCCTGTTCCCCCGTGCGCTGCCAGGAGTGACCAGGAATAACGGTCACAAGCTGGCGGAGGGTAGATTTAGATTAGATATTAGGAGGCGCTACTTCACAGTCAGGGCAGCTAGGGCCTGGAACCGGCTTCCAGGGGAAGTGGTGCAGGCTCCTAGCCTAGGGATTTTTAAAAGGAAGTTAGATGAGCACCTTGCCGGGGTCATCTGACCCCGGTGCTCTTTCCTGCCAAGGCAGGGGGTCGGACTAGATGATCTTCCTAGGTCCCTTCCGACTCTAGCTACTATGAAACTATAAAACAATTAAGAACAAGCATAAGTTAACAAGAAACAGACAAGAGGTGAAGTGAAAGGAATAAAAACAAGCAGGTAAATAAAGAGGGTTGGTTTTGGCCCTATATATAGCTTTTGTATAAAATATACATTAAACATTCTGTCAAACCTACAGTCAACATTTTGCTGGGTCATGTAAATAAAACTATGAGATTTTAAACTTCCACTACCTGGAG
Organism: Crocodylus siamensis; assembly: GCF_052110815.1. Classification (NCBI taxonomy): domain Eukaryota; kingdom Metazoa; phylum Chordata; order Crocodylia; family Crocodylidae; genus Crocodylus; species Crocodylus siamensis. Next base: position 84,622,215 of record NC_143396.1, on the reverse strand, counting down.
ACTTGGCTATTTGCTAAATTGCTCATTATTTGCATTGTTGAAACTTTCTCTTGCCCTTTTTGTCCTTCAGACTGAAGATGGAATGTACAACCTGCTGCTGCAGCATAATTTTAAACTGTTTGACAAGTAGGGCCAAGACTGAATCTTTAAGATATCCTTATTAAGTGGGTCTATAAATAATACAGAATAACCAATGACTATGTGACAATTTATAACCTTGAAATATTTTTATTTCTCCTGTGCTCCCATATTCCCCCTCACTGCATGAACTTTTATTGTAGTTCTTCTGGACGGTTAATTGCCCATTTAATGAAGATATACCAAGGGTAATTGTCCATTAACAGATATTTATCTCTACTAAAAATTTTGTATCCACTTCTGCATAAGCCATGAACAATAAAGAATACAAACTCATAATGAATAATGGCACTTCCAGGTAGTTTGGTCCTGTTGAATTACAAGAGGATATTAGTTGAGCACAACAAGTTACCAAATAAAATAAAACCTGCAACGTTTAAGATTTATTTAGTTATATTATATATGCTACCAACACTCCTCTTCATTACCTACGGAGTATAATGACATTACATTTAGTCCATTGCTAGAGGACATTCAACTCACTGCTTTATAATTGCATGTCAAAAGCTATGAATCACAATGCCCAATCTTGCAGCCTTTACTCATTGATAGGAATAAGCTGATATGTGTGACTAAGGCTGTGTAAAGACATTCAAAAAGCCCAAGGAGGAATTGATCCAAGTTACGGTGTTTTCTGTAAGCAGCCTAATTTATATCAGTAGTGAATATGTTTGCTCTTTTGGGGGGCACACAGGCTGCCTATGCTGGCTGAGCCCTGCAGGTTGGGGGTACTTCTGCACACCTCCTAGCATGCCCTGTGGACTCCCCAGCCTGCCAGAGACTGCCAAGTGCAGCTGAGCACCTGAGCCACCCCAACTGGCTGCCAGGCACAGGCAAACATGCCCCCCAGCCCTTACCATTCCACTGCAGACCTTTCCCCATGCCCAGCCCTAGGCTTCTAGAAATGCTCCAGAGCATGGGGGCATAAAGCCCCCTGGCTGAGTGTGCAGGAGCCAGGGTTGGGATCCATGGAGCTGTCCCCGAGCACAGGGGCTTTCCTGGGTTCAGAGTCAGATATGCAGGTACGTGAGTATTTGTTCTAACCAAAAATGACAATAGTGTGGTAGCTCAAGAAGTAGAAAATGCAGTTTGTCGACATGAGTTTTCCCTACCTCTCCTAAAATAAAGTTCACACACTATGTGAAGGCAAAGCTTCACTACCCTCTCAAGGTTTTTTGTATGAAAATATACTAAATTGCTTGTTATACAGTTCAAATCTGCACAGTTTCTAGATAGTTACTTGGTTTTCAGTTGGACCAAACCCCGCAAATAGTTCAAGTTCCCTGAAAACTAGAAGCTTGAAGGACCCTGCAGATGCTTAGCAAAATGGAATTCTTATCAATTTTAGCAATAAGAATTGCTTAAAGTCAAGCTGAGTTACATTCACCTTAGTTAGATATGCTCAAGCATATTTATTCTCTTAAGCAGTTGCAGGCAGTTTTGACGCTCCCTGTACAGTTCTAGGAGGGGCACATCAGGAATCTGTGAAAGGTCGCAGCACAGATTGGACTTAGACTTGAGAAAAGGATTGTTGAATCCAAAGTGTTTCCAATAAATTTTATGAGCTCCAAGAACTGGAAAAATATCAATAAAATGTCAATAAGTTTTAGTAAAAAGAGAAACTCTACACAAATAAGGGCTGACCTTGATATTTCTAGGCCAAAGGAGTACTTAATTATCTAAAAAAAGAGAAACTTTGAGACAGTCTTACTGTCAGGATATCTATCTGCAGGATGGTATCTTAAAATTCTTAAATTTATGCCTTGTTTTGTATATAAGAGAAATATTGTGCCAGTGACGCTCAGTACATTTCCAAGGCCATGTGTCTTGAGTAGAATATAGATGTTATTTAACCATCCAAGCAAGGGCTTATTTGGCAAAGGAAAGGCTTCTGGAATACACTTCTTAGTGCATCTGGTAGGTATAAAAGATCTAATTTTCATCCAGTAGTATAAAATTCTTAACTGAGTAAAGATGTCACATATACCAGTCTGGTTTCAGAGTGCATGCCTTCTCCCCAATGCAATTGTAGAATTAAGTAGAGATACAAGATGTGTTAAAAAGTAACTGGAATTTTTCTTCATTTTTTGGGTGGACCATAAGGTCAGAACCTCAGAGTTCTTCTCCATAGAATAAAATGGACAGTTCTTTAGATTTATAAATTTCTAGTGCTGTCCGAACCTCTTTTCTCCCCTTCTTATTGGGAAAGGATAAAACTCCACCCAAAGCTTGTTTTAGTCTAGCATTTAGATTTTCAGTGGGTGTGTCTGATGCCCTTTTAGCATGTTTTAGCTTATTCAAGAATAAATTTCAAGGTAACAGAGAAAGCAAACATCTTTGTCATACTACTGTCTTAGGAAATTATTAGACAGGGCACCACCAATCCTGTACCCTAGATGCTTTAGTTGAATAGTAAGTAACTATTCATTGTTAAGAGAGTTTTATACATTTGTAACCCTCTCCAGCACACTAGGCCAGGTGATATACCAGATTCTGGATCCTCAAAGTACCAGTAGCCCTGGGAACTCCCTCAGGCAGGTCTGCTGACTGAGGTGTCCCATGGAGAGGTATGTCCCTCACCCTCACTGCCCAAGAATTTACTTTAACTCCAATGACACATTAGAGATGGAGATGGAGATGGAACAATAAATGAATAATTCCACCATACTGGACGGTCCTGCTTGCATCAAACAACCTCAATGATTATATTCACTTGGTTATAACACTTTAAAACAGTTCTATACCTGCCCATAACCCAGGTTGATTTCCCTCTGGTCACCCGCCCTGTAACAGGTGGGCCTTCTCAGGGTTAATCTACCAATGCTCTGCCCACCCCTTCTGGACCAGCTGCCCACCTTCTTGCCTGCTATGCCTTGTTATCTAAATAGGATGCTAATTAGGCCTCCTGCTGCCCATTTCTTGCCCCGATGAGGGGGGGCAGGGCTATCTGCAGCTCCATTCCTCCCTTACACCACAGCCCAAGCCTCGCAGATGGCATCCACAATTGTTAATATCACTGGCCTCAGTCTGGGCCCCAGAATCCTCCAGTCAAGACCCCTACCAGATCCCTCCACTCAGGCTGCCTACTCCGCCTTCATTCAGGGCTGCCTAGCTCCCTGATCTGTTCCCCCTTATGGGTGTGGTCCCCCTGGGACCTCTGGCTACACAGGCCCTGGCCTCACCTCCAGGCCAGTTGGGACCCCAGGCCCTCAGTTCTGGGCATCCCTCGCAGTGGGCCCCTGGCCCTTCAACGCTTCCAGTTTTGGCCCCAGCATCAACCAGTTGAGGGATTTCAAGTCAGGATTCTGAGTCTATAGCCCTCTCTCTCTCGGGTCTGCCTTCCTGACCCTTCTATGGCCTGGCCTTTCCTGGGTGCTCCTGTGCCACTGGGAGCCCCACCAGGACCCCTACTCTCAGCAGGGTGCAGTTTTAGGTCATGCCCAGGACCAGGAGCCTCCACATGATCCCCTACAGCTCCTGCCCTTACCTCCAGGATGTTCCAAGCAGCCTTGCAGCCAGGCAATATTACTGCTTTGCTTGTCAGGAGCAAACTGCTGTGTTTATATTGGCAGTCAAAGATCCAAAATGGCCACCACAATCAAGCACCTGCTGGCTGGGCCCTTAAAGTTGCAGGCACAAACATTGCTCTGTCACACTCTCCTTCCCATAAAAATAAATGGCAATATAGCTTTAACTATGATCCAGCACTAGGCTTCTGCTGCTCCCAGGAAGGTGGACTCCTTGCTCTTTCTTGGTAACTCAGCAAAAACAAGTCTTCAACCAGCCACTTCAGGCTTCTTTTCTTTAAAAATACACCTCCTGCAAACACCAGGGGTTAAATATCCCCTCACACACCCATGCAGATTTGGGATTCTTACAGCCCACTCCCTCTCTAGGCTGTCTCTCTCTCTCAGCACCTCTACATGCACAAGGAATCCCCTTTTCAGGTCTCTGTTCCTGCAGTACAAATTTTTTCAGCCCAAACAGAAGACTTCCCTCTGCAGGTCCCTGACCAGGCAACTTCTCCCAGCTCCCAGCTAGCTTACCAACCCCTCCCCACTCTTTCTCTGGGTATCTGTGTCCCTGATTGCACAGCTCCAACCTGGGGTGGGGAATCAGCTTCTCTTGGGATGACTCAGGCTCTCCTCTGACCTACAGTCTGCTCCCCAGCAAGCCTCAGCTCCACTCCCTCTGCTGGGAGGGTGGGGATGGAAGGGCTGAGTGTCTTCCCCTCTCTCCAGGCTGGTGTTGCTCTCCTCTGACTTCTCCCCACTGCTTTTCCCTCCCTCCACTATTTATGGCTCCATAGGAGCCAATCAGAGCCCGGAGTTTGTAATGGGGGCTCTGGTCACAGTTCAAAGGCTCCAGTAGAAAGCATACATTGTGCACAGCATACCCTCTGTTTGGAAAAGCTATTTCACACCCTGCAAACTTTTTGCCTACTTTTTTGCAAAGTTCTTAGGCACAGCTCACCCACTCAGCTTGCAGCCAAGCAAGCCTATGCAGCTGTTACACATTGATGTTATTGCCAGTTTCTTCTATAGTTTTAATCTGTCTATGGAGTCAGAAAGCTTTTTTTAGGTCTATGAAGGCTACATACTATATATATATATATATATATATATATATTACATATTTAGATGCTCAAAAATGCAACTTTTAATGCATACTAAAATTTCAATCATATGTGGCTCTACTAAGTATATAATCTATCATTCTTGCTTCTTTAATTGTATTAAATTAATTATATTAAATGTGAATGCACAAGATACATCTTTAACAGTTCATCTGTTAAGCATTGTAAAATTGTCTTCTGAAATGAATTTTAAGGGGCACCACCCTACTTCATTTAGTTTCTCATCACATAGGGTTGCTGGGGGCATTTTCCATACTACATTTATATTATAATGTGTGCTGGTGCCATCAGTTCTAACATTAAAATCACCTGCTATTATTATTTCTATTCTGGAAATTTACATTGAATCATCTCAAGAGCATACTGTGACAATTCCAATTTAAAGATTGTGCCAGACCTTGATGTGAATAGTGGGAAATAAACATTAATAAGAATCCAGAAAGGTCTTCCACAAAAATTAATGAGCACTGCTAGTGGATAGTTAGAGTCTATTTCCATGTCTAATCTTTAAATCAGTCTCGTTGTTGAAATGAGAAAGCATCTTTACATGTGTTCTGGTGGGGAGGGGGTGGCACTTTAGAGTGCCTACAGCATCTTGTGTATTCAGTGTCCCACACTTCAAAATGGTGGTGAGGATGTTTTAACTAAAGTTTATTCAACAAGCTGTAGTTAAAGCATCCCCACTACCATTTTGAAGTGCAGGGACACTAACTACAAGTGCTAATTAGCATACTTCAGCAGACTTGATTAATCAGAGCAGGCATCAGGCACATGTGTAGGTGCCCAGTATAACCAAGCCTTCTGGCAGCCACCCTTTAGATCTATTCTCTTAGCTCTTCTTATAAAATGAAATAAATCCAAGAATGGATACCATCTTCCCTTACTATGTCTCTTCTCTTGCAAAATCGCAATGTCAGAATTATTAATAACATTTCTCCACAATAAGTCAGATAATTTGTTTGACAACCCAGCTCTGTTCCAGATCAAAACCTCACATATATGCTTGATTCAAAAGTTTTGGAGCTTTGGGCTCAGTACAGACAGTCAAAAAGCCCAAAGCTGAATAAATTCAATTTTACAAGTTACTCTAAGCTTCATAGATCGAACACAGAAGCAAGTGAACAGACATTCATTTTTGATTTCAGAAATGCAGCCACATTCCTGCAGTGGCCCAGGCCAGAAACAGGGGGCGGGGGGAGGCACTACATCATGCCTCCCTGTTTGGCCAGAGCAGAAAACTTGGGCCAAGGCTAGCCCACCTACCTTGCAAATGGGGATTTTGTGGGGGAGGTTGCAAGGCATTTTGGAATGCTGGGGAATTGTGAGTTAACTTGAATCTAGAAGAAGCTGGGACAGAAGTTCAATAAACTGTTTTAACCTAAATCAGTCAAGGCTGATACTACATCTGTTTAGGTTTATCTTGAACCAGTTTCAGCCATTTTGAAAGTGGTTTCTGTGCACCGAACTTCTGTTGTGATACAGATTTGAACCAGTTTCTGATCACTTACATAGGTTTATGTGTAATTTCTTTCCCTAGCCTTGAAGAGAAAAAATGTTAAATGGAAAGGGGGAACAGAGATGAAGGATTCTCAAAATTAAACATATAAAAGCTTTTGTTTGTCTGTTTGCTTTGTGTCTGCATGCTTTGTTTTTAATGTGTTTATGTATATACGTAGATAACCACTTCTGAAGAAAATTTCAGGCTTGTTTACTCATTGTATTTTGGACTCATTCTAAACCCAGGAAAAAGAACTGTCTTTGGAATCAGGTCCTTGTTATTCTATTGCAGTGGAGTTGAATGTCATATATGCACTAACAGGAATGAAAGTGAAAAAGAAAAAAAATCATTAAATATTTACAACTCCATAACTAAATTAAAAGGTGGGTGATCTCATCAGTGCTGATCAACACAGATGTATGGAAAATTAACCTGGTCAGGCTAATATAATTCTTCTTATAAATTCAAGATTAAACATTTATGCGATGAAAAGATAATTAATGTAATATCATCTTCCCTTACCATTTCTTTGGAGTCTCAAAAAGGGCCTTAAATGCCTATATACCAATGCTCGTAGTATGGGGAATAAGCATGAGGAACTCGCCTTCAGAATAGCCAGTTCAGACCAAGACATAATAGGGCTTACAGAAACTTGGTGGGATTCATCCCACGACTGGCCAGTTAGCATTAGGGGCTATAGGCTTTACAGGAGGGATAGAGAAGGAAGGAAAGGTGGGGGTGTGGCGCTCTATGTCAAGGAGCAGTACACATCCTCTGCCAGCAAAATGGGGTCAGGGGGCAAGTGGAAGTGCTCTGGGTCAAGATACAAGGGGGCCATGGGGAGAGGGATGTACGGGAATGCCTAATTGCCAGAAAGGTGGCGTACACCCAGTGGAAGGGAGGTGCTATCTCCAAAGAGGAGTATACCTCCTCTGCTCAGGCCTGTAGGGGGGCTGTCAAGAAAGCTAAGGTGGACACAGAGCTAGGTCTTGTATCCAAGATCAAAGATAACAAAAAGTCCTTTTTCAAATATATAGGGAGGATGAAGAAAGCACTGGGAAATGTGGGGCCCCTGCAAGATCCTCTGGGCAATCTGGTGGTTGTGCCAGAGGAGAAAGCAGACCTCTTTAACCAATTCTTCACCTCTGTTTTCTTGGGCAGGGACCAGGACTTCCCCATCGTGATACAAGAAAAACTTGAGGGGAATGCCTCCAGACCTCAGGTTGGGGAGGACTGGGTCAGAGAGCTTCTGGAGGGGCTGGACATGTTCAAATCAGCAGGTCCAGATGCTCTCCAACCCAGGGTGTTGAGGGAGCTAGCAGGGGTTATTGCAAAGCCCTTGGCATGACTTTACGAGCACTCGTGGAGCTCAGGCCAGGTGCCGGATGACTGGAAGATAGCCAACATGGTCCCCATCTTTAAAAAAGGGAGGAGAGAGGACCTGGACAACTATAGGCCCATCAGTCTTACCTCAATCCTAGGTAAACTCTTTAAAAAGATCATCATGGAGCAGATCTGCAATGGGCCGGCCTCAGAGATGATGCTCAAGGGCAACCAGCATGGTTTCATTAGGGGCAGGTCACATCAGACCAACCTGATTGCCTTTTATGATCAGGTCACAAAAGGTTGGATGCAGGTGTTGCCGTGGATGTAGTCTTTCTGGACTTCAGCAAGGCCTTTAACACTGTTTCCCACCCCATCCTCATTAAAAAATTGGGTGACTGTGTCATTGATGCCTACACAGTCAGATGGATTGTAGAGTGGCTGAAGGGTCGCACTCAGAGAGTGGTGGTGGATGGGTCATATTCGACATGGGGAGAGGTGGGCAACAGAGTCCCCCAGGGCTTGGTCCTTGGGCCCACGCTGTTCAATTTCTTTATCAGCGATTTGGATGACAGGGTGAAAAACACCCTGTTTAAATACCAAAATTTGGGGTGAGGTGAGCATGCTTGTAGGGAGGGAAAGACTGCAGCAAGACTTGGATAGGTTACAGGGGTGGGCTAGCAAAAACAGGATGCACTTCAATACTGACAATACTGCACTTGGGCAGTAGTAACCAGCAGCACACTTATAAGATGGGAAACTGCCTTCTTGAGAGCATGGAGGCAGAAAGGATCTCGGAATCATTACTGACTCCAAGATGAACATGGGCTGACAATGTGAGGTCACGGTTGGCAGGGCTAACCAGACCTTGTCGTGCATCCACAGGTGCATCTCTAGCAGGGACAAGGAGGTGATCCTCCTCCCTCTATGCAACACTGGTCAGGCCGCAGCTGGAGTACTGTATCCGGTTCTGGGCGCCGCACTTCAGGATGGATGTGGACAACATGGAGAGGGTCCAGAGGAGGGCCACCCACATGATCCGGGGACAACAGGGCAGACCCTACAATGAGAGACTGTGGGACCTGAACCTGTTCAGCCTTCACAAGAGAAGGCTGAGGGGGGACCTGGTGACTGTCTATAAACTACTAGGGAGGACCAGAAGGGTTTGAGAGAGACCTTGTTTCCCCTAGCGCCCCCTGGCATAACAAAGAATAACGGCCACAAGTTGTTGGAGAGTAGGTTTAAATTAGACATCCGTAAGAACTTCTTCACATTTAGGGCGGCTAGGCTCTGGAACCAACTTCCAAGGGAAGTGGTGCTGGCTTCTACCCTGGGGGTCTTTAAGAGGAGGCTTGATGTCTACCTAGCTGGGATCATTTGAGCCCAGGTTTTTCTCCTGCCCAGGCAGGGGGTTGGACTTGAAGATCTACAAGGTCCCTTCTGACCCTACTTCAATGATTCTATGAGTTGCTAGATAAACATAGCACAAATAAACATTTGTGTTTCACTGTGGCCAACTGTAAACACACGCATCAAGAAACAAGTCCTTGTCCAGTGAAAACTCAGGGCCATGTTACACATTACATTTAGGAGAATGTGAGAATCTGTACATTCAAGCAGTAAAATGCATGCTAATTGCAACTGTATCACAGTAAATTTATGCCTTTTTGCAGGAGGAGTATCTCTAGATTGTATTAAGTAACATGTCTTCAACTATCCTGGGACTGCTCCAGAGAGATAATACCAGTTCAAGCTTCTGGTGTAGCAGCTGGGACTGACCATCAGCTGACTGCTAGCCCCAGCCGCAGCACTACCAAGAGTCTTGAACCAACTCTAGTATGGTGCAAACATGTTTTTTAGGAGCTGTAAAACATGAAGAATTGGCTGAACTGGCTCCATTGTGGTCCCAGGGTGAGGACTTAGTGTGCAACTGCTTAGAATGCATTCTAACCTTCCATACAGCACAGTGACACTTACTACAGTCTAAATAAAACATGCACTAAATGTTCCATAGAATAGGCCCTTTAAAAGAAATGTGTAAGCAGGTTGGTGTGTCTGCTGTCATGTAGGTAGACTCTGTCCCCTTAGGGAACCCCCAGTTAGTCCAAACAATAGTCCATAAGCAGGCCTGAGTGCCTGCAGCTTTACTAGGGCTTTGCTGCCCTAGGAATGCTTCAGTCAGCCCTCATACTACAAACAATAACCTATGACCCAAACAAACAAACAAGCAAAGCAAAACATTTGGCCTTTCTCCAGGTGGTAGGGGAAGGCCCTTTTAACTCTGGTCTCTGTATTCCTCTAGGTTTCAGTTCATCTTCTGGCCACAGACTGCTCCCTCCCCAGCTGAAGTCATTTGCTTTCTCCTCTTGGGCTTTTAACTGCCAGTTAATCACCCACAGCTGGGCTTCTAGCTCAGGGATGTCTGCCCCACTTAAAGAACCAGATTACCCTGCTACAAATGGGGACTATCCTAAGAAGTAGCAACCCTGAAAAGGCATGGGGGTCATAATGGTTAATCATTAGGTGCTTGCACACATGATGAAATTTGGCTGTTTTTGTGGTTTAATTGTATTATGCTGTACACCTGTGAGCTTTTTTTTAATGATTAAAGTAAGTTTGTTACGTTGCAAACTAAACCACATCCACAAGTACTTTAGTTTGCAGTGTCACTATTCGTGACACTGCAGCCTTTGGCAGCTCACCCACCCTGCTGCGAGAGAGGTGGGCTGAAGGCAGAAGTGGTGGGGGCCCAATCCCATTTCTTTTTTTTCCCACAGAGCCTGCCCATATCTCCTGTGGCTAGGGGGTGAGCAGCCAGTGAGTCAAGTGGCCCCTGAGTTGAGAAGGGCCCCGGTCCTTCCTTCTGTGGTGGTGGTGCCTCCTGGGGCCACCCGGGCAGGCTGCTAGTGGGTAGCTGCTGCCCCAACTTGAGCTCAGGGAACAGTTGGATCAGGCTGGGTACTGCCTGCAAGCTGGGGCAGCACCCGCCTGCTAGCCACCCATGTGGGTGGCCCCGGGGAGTACCACCACCCTAGAAGGAAGGGGCCCCCCAGAACTCAGGGCCTGCTAGTAGCTCACTCCCCAGCCACAGGAGAGGTAGGCAGGCTCCATTGGGGGATGAGGAGGGGAAGGATCAGGCTTCTCACCACTTCTTTTTTTCCTCTCGGTGGAGTGTGTGCGTGAGCTGATGCTGGGCTGTGCAGCCCCTGAGCTGCAGGGTGGCCAAGTCCTTTCCTCCATGGTGGCAGTACCCACCAGAACCAACTCTTTCCCAAGCTTGAGCACTGGAAGCCCACTGAGTGATGCTCCCCATGCTGGCTCAGAGAAGAGTTGGATCCAGTGGGCGAGGCCTGCAAGCTGGGGCAGCACCCATGCAGCTAGCACCCCACCTGGGTAGCCCCAGGGACACCATCACCATGGAGCGAAGGACTGCCCCCCCCCACACACACACACACAGCTCAGGGGCTGCTTGCACAGGCAGCTTGAACAGACAGGCTCTGCTGAGAGGGAAAAAAAAGTGATGAGGGGCCTGATTCATTTTTTTCCCCCTGTGAAGCCTGCCTACCTCTCCCATGGCAGGGGGGCAAGCTGCCAGTGGGCCCCAAGCTGTGAGATGCCCTGGACCACAGCAGCAGTGCCCCCCCAGGCACCCAGATGGCCTTGGAGGTGCCACTATAGTGGAGGGAAGAACAGGGCCCCCTCTCACACCTCAGGGGCTTCTCAGCCTGCCTGCAGCTTGCTCCCCAGCTGCAGGAGAGGCAGGCAGACTCCACAGGGAAAGAAAAAAAAAATGAAAAGAAGGATCAGGCTCCTTGCCATAATGGTGATGGAGGCCCCTACATTGAAACGGTGGGTTTTTAATCATTGCAGTTAAAAACCCACTGTTTCAATTTAGGGGACTAAACCCCCACCACATGTACAAGCAGCCATTGGCTTGAGCTCCTAGTATGATACTGTGTCCAACAGGACTAATGCAATACCTGGATGTGTATACAAGGAAATATTGACCATAGAGGTTAGACTTCCTCTGCCCTTGTCACTGGTATCACCTGTATTATAATACTGCATTAAGTTGCAGTGTCTGCAAGTCAAAAAGGTTATTGAAAATTTCAGAAGATTTAAAAAAAAACCCTAATATCTTAAAAAAATTGGGAAAAAACATTCTGTGGATTGAGAGAACTGAGGAATTTAGTCTATTTAGTTTTGCAAGGAGAATGTTAGGGGGTGATTTGATCACAGCCTACCCACACAGAATAAAATTTTGATAGCCTCTTCAATCCAGCAGAGAAAGTTATAATTATTTAAATTTAATCATCAGCTAATTCAGAATTACTTTTCCTATAACGACAGACTATGAAAAATATATGATAATTAAAATATTGCTTTCTGCTTTATTAGGAGACTGCAGTTGACCAAATAACCTTGCTTAGTTAATTATAAAACAAGGACAGATTTTAAGGACAACATACCATCAATTCTCTGGAAACAAAAGTAACATCTGAGTCTGTGAAAGGAAAGGAAATATAAATGCACAATCAGCACTGTAACTACTGCTTTGGTTGAGAGAAATGGGGAAAATGAAGAGATTGCAGTCTTTATACTGCAAAATATCAATGGGGAAAAAGAAACAAACTGAAGAGATTTGAAGCAGACTGCTTTGGCTGTTAAAGACCAATTGCTTTCCCCTTACTATTTGTTCAGTCAGAAATTCACGTGTGTATTTTTGTATCTAGGTACCAGTGTTTTGTGTGGAACATATGCTCACGTATTGCAGACAAATGCTATTAACAGAAAGGTACTAAAGAGTAGCTCTAACTCTTATTTCTTGTCTAATAAATGTTTGTAATTTTCTACCTGGTAGTGCTGAAAAAGCAAGGATTTTTATAAACCGTATCTGATCGTGATCTGTTAGTAACCAAAGGGAAACAATCTATTTGTGGATTGCTTGGATTTCAAAACCTTTATAATAATTGTTAAAATAGGTGAACAACATTTCTTTCAATTGCATCTGGACTATAAGTTTGTATTCTGTCCTCATACTGAAACAAACAAACAAAAAAGGTGACCAAAAAGCCAACACTATCAAAATGAGCTGGTAGGTAAGGGGAAAAAGAAGAAGAGAAACATTGGAGAGAGGAGGTAGTAGAAACTAATACAAAGATTCCGAGCACATTTAGTGAGCAATGCATAATACAGGACTAAAATTGCATGCCATCAGGGACTGTGAGCAGGAGATTGACTCCTACTGCCAGGCCCTTCTCCCCCAGGAGCCGGAGGGTAGTCCAAAGTCTTCCTCCAGGACAAAGGAGGACTCTGGTACCTCCCGCTCTGTCCACTCAGGGGCATGGACAAAGGTGGTCAAGGGCCCTAAGGCCTGCCACACCAAGGCCCCTGCCCTGCCAGAGCTTAGCAACAGGTATGCACCTCCTGCTGCTCCAGCAGAGCCTGCTGAGTTGCCAGCTCCCACAGGCAACCAGGCTTAACTGCAGCTACCGCCCGCACTCTCCCCAAGACAAAACGTAAAGTGTTTGTTGTGGGAGACTCCATCTTGAGGGGGACTGAGGGGGCAATCTGCCACCGCTTAGCCTGGGAAGTCTGCTGTTTCCCAGGGGCCCACATCTGAGATATTGCAAAGAAGATCCCAAAGCTCCTCCAGCCCACAGACCACTATCCTATGCTCCTTATTCATGTGGGCACCAATGACATGGCTCAGAGCACTCCCAGCCAGATCATGAGGCACTACAAGGATTTGGGAGTGGGGCTAAAGGGTCTGGGGGCACAGGTGGTGTTCTCATCGATCTTCTCAGTCTCAGCGTATGGGCTGAGAAGGGAGAGGAGGATCCACGTAGTCAACCAATGACTGCGACGCTGGGGTCATTGGGAAGGCTTTAGCTTCCATGACCACAGCCCGCTCTTTGGTGAGAGAGGCAACAAGTTCCCCTGGGGAGGAGGCTCTTCTCAGCCAGACTAGCTGACCTGCCCCACCAGGCTTTAAACTAAGCCCATTGAGGGACGGGGGTACTACTGCCACTGTTGGCCTGCTGAGCAACCCTTGCAAAGCCAGCAGGCCAAGGCATTTAAGGGAGCCCACCCCTGCCCTGCAGAATCTGTGGGCAAGGCAAGAGCCCCCAGTGGGATACTTGCCTGCCTGTACACAAAAGCCAGGAGCTTGGGGAACAAGCAGGAGGAGCTCGTCCTCCTGCTCAATGCAAATAATTATGTCATAGGGATAACAGAGACCTGGTGGGACTCCACCCATGACTGGACTATGGGTATTGAAGGCTATCCCCTGTACAGGAGGAATTGTGAAGATAAAAGGGGCGGTGGTGTAGCTCTCTATGTTAAGGAAAGGTACATGTCCCTGCAAGCTGATCTTGGTGACCAGAGTGGACACCTGGAGACCCTTTGGGTTAAAATCCATGGGGAACACAGCACGGGACACAATGGTGGGAGTCTACTACAGACCTCCCACCCAAAGTCCTGATCTTGACCAGGAGTTTGCCCGGCATGCTCAGGCTGCATGCTCCAGGACCATGGTTGTCATGGGTGACTTCAATTACCCAGACATCTCATAGGAGGATCACTCAGCAAAATCTGAGCAGTCGCAAAGCTTTGTCTCATGTGTGGATGACCTCTAACTGACTCAAGAAGTCTATGGGCCAACGAGAGGCAAAGCACTGCTCGACCTGGTACTGGCTACTGGGGATGACCTAATCGGTGACCTAGTGATTGATGGGAAGCTGGGTGACAGCAACCACGAGCTGATCACCATCGTAAAGCTGGCAAGTCAGTCAGCAACACAGAAGTCCTTGACTTCAGAAAAGCCAACTTTGACAAGCTCAGGAGGCTTGTCAGTGAGGCCCTAAGAGACCATGACCCCAGGGAGAGAGGAGTTCAGGAAGAGTGGTTGCTCCTCAAGGGAGCGATCCTCAATGCACAAGCTAAGTCTATTCCATCTCGGGGGAAAGGCAGCAAGAGGACGCAGGACCCCCCTGGCTCTCCAGGGACCTAGCAGATCTCCTGAGGCTAAAAAGAAAGGCCTACAAAGGATGGAGGATGGGATTCACCTCCAAGGAGGATTATTCTGCATTGGTCCGGTCCTGCAGGGACCAAACCACGAAAGCCCAAGGCTGCAGCTGAACTCCAACTAGCTTCAAGCATCAAGGACAATAAAAAGTCCTTTTTCAGAAATGTAGGGAGCCGGAGGAAAAGCAAGGGCAACATTGGATCCCTGCTGAATCAGATGGGGCAACTGACATCTGACACCCAGGAAAAAGCCAACCTATTAAATAGGTACTTTGCGTCAGTCTTTCATCAGTCCCATGGGACGCCCATATCCACTACGGGACAGGGAGGTCCAGGTGAGGGAGATCCCCTGACGTCCAATAATGCTGACCTCATGAAGGAACACCTTGAGAAGCTGGATACCTTCAAGTCAGCCAGCCCTGACGATCTACACCCCAGGGTACTCAAGGAACTGGCGAGCATCATAGCTCAGCCTCTGGCGATCTTTGAAAACTCCTGGCAATCTGGTGTAGTGCCCGAACATTGGAAGAAGGCCAGTGTGGTGCCAATCTTCAAGAAAGGGAGGAAAGTGGATCCAGCTTACTATAGGCCTATTAGCCTGACTTCTATCCTGGGGAAGATCTTAGAAAACTTTATTAAAGAGGCCATCCTTAATGGACTGGCTGACACCAACATCCTAAGGGATAGCCAGCATGGGTTTGTTGCGGGTAGGTATTGCTTGACCAATCTCATTTCCTTCTACAACCAGGTGACCTATCACCTGGACAAGGGAGAAGAGATTGATGTCATATCTCTTGACTTCAAAAAAGCCTTCGATTTGGTATCCCATGATCACCTCTTGGTGAAACTGGCCAATTGTGGCATTGGGTCCACCACAATCCACTGGCTGGAAAATTGGCTCCATGGTCAGACCCAGATGGTAGTAATAGATGGAAGTCACTCATCATGGTGCCCTGTGACCAGTGGGGTCCCCCAAGGCTCTGCCCTTGGACCCATATAATTCAACATCTTCATTAATGATGTGGACATTGGAGTCAGAAGCGGACTGGCCAAGTTCACCGATGACACCAAACTTTGGGGCAAAGCATCCACACCAGAAGACACATGGGTTATCCAGGCTGACCTGGACAGGCTTAGCAAATGGGCAGACGAGAACCTGATGCTGTTTAACACCGAAAAATGCAAGGTTCTCCACCTTGGGAAGAAAAACCTGCAGCATCCTTATAGGCTCGGCAGTGCTACGCTGGCTAGCACTATGGAAGAAAGAGACTTGGGAGTCATCATTGACCACAAGATGAACATGAGCCTGCCATGCGATGCTGCAGCTAGTAAAGCGACCAAAATGCTGGCTTGCATCCATAGATGCTTCTCAAGCAAATCCCAGGACATTTTTCCCCCCTTGTACTCGGCCTTGGTGAGGCTGTAGCTGGAGTACTGCATCCAGTTTTGGGCTCCACAATTCAAAAAGGATGTGGAGAAGCTTGAGTGAGTCCAGAGAAGAGCCATGTGCATGATCAGAGGTCAGGAAAACAGACCTTACAATGACAGGCTGAGAGCCATAGGGCTCTTTAGCTTGGAAAAGCGCAGGATCTGATGGCCACCTATAAGTTTATCAGGGGTGACCACCAGGATCTGGGGGAACATTTGTTCACCAGAGCGCCCCAAGGAATGATGCGGTCGAATGGTCATAAACTACTGCAAGACCGTTTCAGGATGGACATAAGGAAAATGTCTTTACTTTCCAAGCCCCCAAGTTCTGCAATAGCCTGTCATCGGAGGTGCTTCAAGCACCTACATTGAACACCTTCAAGAGCAAATTAGATGCTTATCTTGCTGGGATCCTATGACCCCAGCTGACTTCCTGCCCTTTGGGCAGGGGGCTGGACTCGATGATCTTCCAAGGTCCCTTCCAGCCGTAATGTCTACGAAATCTATGAAATCTATGAAAATTTGCATTGCTGGCTGCTCATTCCTTCAGAAAGTAAAGGTCGCAGGACCCAACTTTTCAGGAGAAAACTCTTTCCAATAACTTTGAAGTAACCTGTTGTCATAAGAAAGCTACAGATGGAGTTGTTCACTGATGCATATTCTGACATACCTGGTGATCTGATTTGTGTAACAGTTTTGCAAAGATGGTACAATTTCATTCTTGAGTAAAGGATAAATTTCAAAGGTGCCATCTAGCACCTAAGGCTGAGTGAAAATGTTCCATGCAATTTTTTCTCAAGCCAAGATTTTCTATGTGAAGAGGCTACTTCTTATAGGCTATTTTGAGTCTTATTAACTGAAAGTTTCAGTAACATGGGCATACACTTTTTCTGACCATCTCTACTTTGAGCCTTAACTCTTTAAAAGATACTTATTTCCAAATAAGTTTCATAGTTTCATAGTTTCACAGTTTCTAGGGTTGGAAGGGACCTGAGCAGATCATCAAGTCCGACCCCCTGCCATGGCAGGAAAGATTACTGGGGTCAAACGACCCTAGCAAGGTGTACCTCTACCTTCCTCTTAAAGACCCTCAGGGTAGCAGCCAGCACCACTTCTCTTGGAAGTTGGTTCCAGATCCTAGCCGCCCTGACTGTGAAGTAGTGCCTCCTGATATCTAGCCCAAATCTACCCCCTGCCAGCTTGTGACCGTTATTCCTGGTCACTCCTGGTAGTGCTTGGGGGAACAGGGACTTCCCCAATGCCTGCTGATCCCCCCTGACTAGTTTGTAACAGGCCACAAGATCCCCCCTCAGCCTTCTTTTGTGGAGGCTGAACAGGTTCAGTTCCCTTAGCCTCTCCTCATAGGGCCTGCCCTGTTGCCTCAATCATGTAAGTGGCCCTCCTCTGGACCCTCTCCATGCTGTCCACATCCCTCTTGAAGTGCGGCACCCAGAACTGGACACAGTACTCCAGCTGCGGCCTGACCAGTGCCGCATAGACGGGGAGGATCACCTCCTTGGATCTGCTTGAGATGCATCTACGGATGCATGACAAGGTGCAGTTGCCCTTCCTGACTGCATCCCCACTACCAGCCCATGTTCATCTTGGCATCAATGATGACTCCAAGATCCTTTTCTGCCTCTGTACTGACGAGAAGGGAGTTCCCCAGCCTGTAGGTATGTTGTTGGTTCTTCCCCCCCAGGTGCATCACCTTGCACTTATTGGTGTTGAATCCCATCCTATTCTCATCCGCCCACCCCTGTAACCTGTCTAGGTCTGATTGCAGCCTATTCCTCCCTTCTAGCATGCCCACATCCCCCCACATATTAGTGTCATCAACAAATTTGAACAGTGCTTTTTACACCCTCGTCCAAGTCACTTATGAAGATGTTGAACAATGTGGGCCCAAGGACCGAGCCCTGGGGGACTCCACTGCCCACATCCCTCCAGGTCGAAAATGACCCGTGCACCACGACTCTCTGGGTGCGGCTCTCCAGCCAGTTGGCGACCCATTTGACTGTGTGGGTGTCGACACCACAGTCCCCCAGTTTGAGAAGTATTGTTGTGTAATGCAACATTGGCTGACATTAAATCCAAGGTATGTTTCTTGTGGCCTTCCTTCAAACCAGAGTTGCTAAATTGATATAGCTAATTGTTTTGCATCGGTGTAGTCAAAACACGCACATTTCTATAAAAAATATTATTGATAGAAAATGTCAATTCAAATGAAAAAGATTTAGCCAAATAATTCTGACTAGCACTCTGTACTGAATTTGTGCTCTTGGTCTGCAAGACTTAAGGGTTACTGGGTTACACAGCTGTAGAAATGTGGGACACAGCAGCTTCTTCAGGAATTTTCTTCCTCTCACCCATATCTATAAAAAGACTCTATTTAAATGTAAAAAGCTTGAGCGTTTCAGCAAAATAAAACTAAATCTCCTTCTGGCTATATGATTAACTGGTTTGTCAAGTGCATATAAAAAGATAGATTCGAAAGAAGGATTGAAACATTCTCTACAATTGGACTTACAATCAAATCATTATCCCATTTGCTTATTTCTTGCTGAATTCAGCAAAAGAGTGTATCCTCAGACACTATTCCATGTTTATCATGGCTGATGCAGTGCTGTAGAGAACCTGAGGGACTTTTTGTCCCTGTATTTATAGGGGTGACCTTTCTGGAAAGGAAGGCCAAATGAACTAACATTAGCTCCAGATTTGCAGGGTAGATGCAATGAAGGGGCCAAGAGAGCTAATACAACAATGGTGTGGGATTGGATCAAAAAATGTTGATATGAAGATTGGCAATGAAAAACTAGAAAGAGTAACAAGTTTTAAGTATCTGGGAGCCACCATCACAGAACATCTGAAAAGGGCATCAAGATCAGAATAGCCACTGGCAGCAGCCAACTAACAAAGCTAAAAAAAAAGTTGGGTAAGTAGCAAGATTGCACTGAAGGTAAAGTTACATCTGCTGCATGCTGTGTACATCTCTATGGTGCTTTATGGTGGTGAGGCATATATGCTTAATAAGAAGTTAGAGAACAGAATCAACCATTTGAAATGTGCTGCTTGTCTTGTACACTAAGCACTGGACCAGTAAGTCTCTCAAGCAGCAAATCAGTAAAGAAATTGAAACCTACAAACCATTGTTGGAGGTTATGTGACAAAGAAAGCTGCAGTGGTTTGGACACAATCACAAGAAGGATGGATATCCTTGCCAACACCATAATTCAGGGCCAGTCAATCTCTGTGCAGCAGAATTGCCACTGCTACAGCCCCAGAAGGTCCCAGGACACCAGGTAAGGCTGCTGGGGTGAACCCAGTGCTGGACCCAGTCTCCTTTATCCCACCCGGGGTAACTTGCCACATGGCAGAGTGTGCATGACACGGGTATTCCTCAGAAACAACTAGCAGTAGCATGAGGTGTATTGCCCAGGGAACCAAGAGTCCATATCGCATCTGGACACAGCCAATAGGGCTTCAACTGACAGAGTGTACAAAGCTAGCCGAACACAGAGCAGAGTAGGGTTGTTACAGCATCTAAAATGACCCAACAGTGAGACCAGCCTCAGAACTGACCTTACCTGACCTGTGGGAGTGGAAGATCTGATTATATTTCATTTGAGCTCATACATTGGGTAATGTATTTAACCCCTCTGTATCTTGGTTACCCTTCCTGTGATATATTGTAGGAACATGCTGGATTTCACTCAGACATTGTGTTATGTATTTGCAAGTTTTAAATGTATTTATTGAATTTCAACTTATTTCTGAATATTTTGTACCTGATGCTCTATTTTTCCGTGCTCCTATTGACCTGTACTCTTTTTTATTACGTTATGGATTGTGTGTAACTTCTATCCTGTATTAAAGATAGTTGTAAGAAATCATTTAGTTTCTTTGGAGAACCCTACATGACTAAAACACAGGGATAAGTCACCACCAGAACCAAACACTTATGCAGGTGGAGGCACTTCACTGAGTCATTTTTTAAAATTTAGGTGTATGTAGGCATGTTTGTGACAGGCAGAGAAGTGCTGAGAAATACTACTGAAACAGGAACAGATGGAGCATAAAGCCATGAACACAGCCTGAACAAACAAGCACCAGAAGATTGGCACTGGGGAAAACCTAGAGAGATATTTTTGGACTGAGTGCTGGCTAAATGTTTTTTGCTCACAGTTCCAAGCTTCTTTCTCATTTTAATCCCTGCTGTGTTCAGACAAAGTAGATATTTTACAGTATTTAATGTAACCCCTTTATTTACAATGATATCTAGCTCCATCAAGTTTATCTCCTAACCAAACCGCTATCTAGTCACAAATTTGGTTAAATTGCTTAGGTTGAGGAGAGGTGATAGTACTTTTCCCCAATCCTATTAACTTTTCTGATCTTGCTTAAGTCATTACCCTAGCCATTGCCTAAGACAGAATTAGTGTCAGTATAAAGGAAAACAACAGTGAAAAAGGGAGCTGAAAAAATAAACTTATGTGGTAGGCTTTTCAGCAGCCCCCCATGCTGGTTTTTGAGGAGGCCCAAGGTGATTGGTGGGGCATTTCCCTTTCCCCAGCAATCAGGTGATAGCATGGGAGAGGCTTGCCCTGCCCCTACCCAGGGATGAGGCAAAGAGCTGGACCAGAGAACGGACTAACACCCCTCTCTCTGATTGGTCCATTTGCAATTTGGGGGCAGAGCTTCCAGAGAGGATAAAACGGCAGCGTACTTGGCACATGAGCGGCTGCAATGTGGGATAAAGAAAAAGGCTAAGAAGAGCTGGCAGAGCTGGTCAGTGGGGCGGAGCGATTGCCCAAGAAGAGCCTAGAAGGCACCTCAGACAGGGAACGGCAAGTGGCCACTTCCTCCAGCCACTCCATAAGGGAGTAGGCATCGGTGCATGAGTCAGTGTACAGAGGGTCCAGGAGTGGACACGGTGACTCAGGTCTCCAAACCTGGCATGAGGCTGAGTATGTCCCTGCTGGTTTTAAATAGGAAACAAATAATATGTCTATATTAGGGAGAAAAAAAATGGTATACTAAGTTGTTCAAAGACAAATATGTTTGTTAATCACCTTGTTTGAACTTAAATTTATTACCCAAATCAGTAATATTTCTCTGTATAAGATAGCAGCAGGTACTTCAGGAATTCCTTTCAGTCAAGGATGATCGTCTTCCATGGTAGTCTTACCTGTGGGTCCGAAGATGGCTGATGAGGTTGATTAGGGGTCAACAGACTGTATTGCAACTTGGAGACATGTTTCTGTGCAAGGGAGGTGGCTCTGGATTCTTGATTCAGCCCATGACACACTGCTTCTTCTGCTCCAGATTCTTCATTTCCTGTTGTCATCATAAGATTTCTAAGTACTGAGATCCTTGCAGCAGATTCTTCTTCTACTTGCAGTGGTCCCAGGTGAAAGTCTCTCCCAAGTTAATGTTAATGTTGCATTTTTTCAAGTTGGCCTTGAGGACCATCCTTGGAGTGGTTTTGCTGCCCTTCTCTTGAGCATATGCTTTGACTGAACTGGGAGAATAAAGCTTGTTTCAGGAGTCTGGAGTCAGACATCCAGATGACGTAACTGGCCCAGCAAACTTGATCTTGGATGATTATTGCCTTGAAGCTCATGGTGTTTACTTGTGAGAGGATACAAGTGTTAGTATGTTTAGCTTCCTGTTAGATTTGAAGGATTTTCCACAGGCAGCATTGGTGGTACTTCACCAGAGACTTGAGGCATCTCCTGTATGTTTTCCACATCTCAACTCCATACAGTAAGGTAGGGATCAAAACTACTTGATAAACCTTGAGCTTGGTTTTGGATCTGGTGTTGCAATCTTCAGATATCTGTTTCTTCAGGCATCTGAATGCTGCACTTGCACATTTGAAGTGATGTTGGATTTCTTCATCGATGTCAGCCTTCAGCGAGAGATGGCTTTTGAGATATAGAAAATACTCAGCTTTCTCCAGAGTCTTACCATGAATCTGAATGAACAGAGCTGGGACTTTTTATTAACAGCTTGTTGGTAGAGGACCTTATATTTTCATAGTTGGTAGGGTCGGAAGGGACCTAAGCAGATCATCTAGTCTGACCCCCTGCCATGGGCAGGAAAGGATGCTGGGGTCAAATGACCCCAGCTAGGTGGCCATCTAGCTTCCTTTTGAAGACCCCCAGGGCAGGGGTGAGCACCACTTTTGTTGGAAGTTGGTTCTAGCTCTTAGCCATCCTGACTGTGAAGTAGTATCTCCTGATATCTAGCCTGAATCTACTCAGTTAACTTATGGCTGTTGTTCCTTGTTACCCCCAGTAGTGCTCAGGGGAACAGGGACTCTCCCATTGCCTGCTGGCCCCCCTTGGCAAGTTTATAGGTGGCCACCAGATCCCCTCTCAGCCTTCTTTTGTGGCTGCTTCTTTTGTCCCATAGCCTCTCCTCATAGGGCCTACCCTGCTGCTCCCTAATCGTGCAAGAGGCCCTCCTCTGAACCCTTGCAATGCCGTTCACATCCCTCCTGAAGTGCAGCACCCAGAACTGGATGCAATACTCCAACTACGGCCTGACCAATACTGCATATAGGGGTAGGATCACTTCCTTGAACCTGCTCGTGATGCATCTGTGGATGCATGACAAAGTGCAGTTAGCCTTCCTGACGATGTCCTCACATTGGTGGCCCATGTTCATCTTGGAATCAATAGTAATTCCAAAATCCTTCTCTGCCTCTGTGCTGATGAGAAGGGAGTTCCCCAGCCTGTAGGTATGCTGCTGGTTCTTCTTCCCCAGGTGCAACACTTTGCACTTGTTCATATTGAAACCCATCCTATTCTCATCCGCCCACCTCAGTAACCTGTTGAGATCTAGTTGTATCCTCTCCCTCTCTTCTAGCATGCTCACTTCTCCCCACATCTTAGTGTCATCTGTGCTTTTTACTGCTCTGTCCAAATCACCGATAAAGATATTGAGCAGTGTGGACCTGAGGACCAAGCCCTGGGGAACCCCACTGCCCACATCTCTTCAGGTCAAAACTGACCCATCTACCACCACTCTCTGGGTGCAGCCCTCCAGCCAATTTGCAACCAGTCTGACTGTGTAGGCATCGAAGCCACGATCCCCTAATTTTTTAATAAGAGTGGGGTGAGAGACAGTGTCAAAGTCCTTCCTAAAGTGCAGGACGACTATGTTCACTGCGACACCTGTGACCCAAGGCTTTGTGACCTGGTCATAGAAGACCACCAGGTCTTAGCACTGTGGAATCAAACTTCGCATTGTGCTTGGTATTAGAACTCACAGACCCAGTCTGAGTTTATTGATGCTTATACAAATGATCGCAGGGAGGAGATCTAAAACAGAACTCCTCCCTTCTACAAGTTAACATACCTTTTTATAACTAAAATTGTGAAAACAGACACATGATTTAAACAAAGCATCCTTGAAAAGAGAATCAAAGGTAGATCATAACAGTTGCTTGCTCAGCAACACATTTCGATTTGAGAACTGTTATCACCTTTTTTGTTTTTAGGAAAGGAAGAACATTTGTTCCCAGAGAACTGTAAAAGACATAATAAAGCAGAAGGGGTTTTTTTAATCTTAAAACATTTTAACATATGAAGCAAGAGCATTTTTTTTCTTCACGCTGAAGTCAAGTTAGAGGCCTGGATAAATCTACTTCAACAGCGTCCGTTCAGTAGTTTAGCTCCACTTTGATTTCATAGACATTGGGGCTGGAAGGGACCTCGGAAGATTGAGTCCAGCCCCCCAGCTGGGGTCATAGGATCCCAGGAAGATAAACATCCACTTTGCACTTGAAGGTGTTCAATGTAGGTGCTTGAACCACCTCCGCTGGCAGACTGTTCCAGACCTTGGGGGCTCGGACAGTAAAGAAATTCTTCCTTATGTCCAGCCTGAAACGGTCTTGCAGGAGTTTATAACCATTCGATCTCATCATTTCCTGAGGTGCTCTGGTGAACAAACATTCCCCCAGGTGCTGGTGGTCACCTCTGATAAACTTATAGGTGGCCATCAGATCGCCCCTGAGCCTGCGCTTTTCCAGGCTAAAGAGTCCCATGGCTCTCAGCCTGTCGTGGTAAGGTCTGTTTTCCTGACCTTTGATCATGCGCGTGGCTCTTCTCTGGACACTCTCAAGCTTCTCCACATCCTTTTTGAATTGCGGAGCCCAAAACTGGATGCAGTACTCCAGCTGCAGCCTTACCAAGGCCGAGTACAAGGGGAGAATGACGTCCCAGGACGTCATTCTGGAAGCTTATTGGCAGTCAGATTTAGCATCATGGTAAGGAATATGATGAATGTTGGAGCAATGATACAGCCTTGCTTAACTCAAGTCTTAACCTCAAAGGATCTGTGGTAGATCTGTTACTGAGAAACACTGCTCACATCATGGAACAGGCTGGTGATGAATTTCTGTGGAGATCCGTACTTCAAAATGATCCTTCACAGTGCTTCACATAGTCAAAGGCTTTCATGAGGGCGATGTGTATAGGTTTATGCTGTTTCCAGCATTTTTCCTGCAGCTGGTGAGCAGGGAAGATCATGTCAGTTATACTTCTTGATGTCTTAAACCCACACTGAGATTCTGAGAGGAGCTCTTCAGCAAGTGGTAGGAAAAAGTTCAGGAGGGTTCTTACAATTATCTTTCCTGTGGGGGACAGCAGAGTGATCCCTTTATAATTTCCACAGTAGGACTGGTCTCATTTCTAGAAGACTGTAACAATCATGGTGTTCCTGATATCATACGGCATTTCCCTCATCATTCTAAATCCTTAAAATGAGGAGGATGGAACTGTGATGTGAGTGCTTCTGTACCCTGCTTGAAGATTACAGTGGGTATTCCATCATCTCCAGATGCCTTGTCATTCTTTGTCTGCTTGACACCTCACCTTGTCAAGGGTTGGGGGAATTCCAAGATCATCTCTGACTTAACGTTGTGGGATGGAGTAGAGAACACTCTCATCAGCAACAGAGACTTGATTGATAAGGTCTTCAAAATGCTCCTTCCAATGGGTGTTAATAGCTTCCCCTTTCCTTGATCAAGTCTCCTCCATCCTTAAGTCTCAAGGTGGTTGATCCCCCAGTGCTCAGACGCTCAGGATGGATAAGCTAAAAAATTTACAGAGAAGGGCCACCCATGTGATTAGGGGCCCAGAGGATAGGCCTTATGAGGAGAGACTCCAGGAACTGGGTCTGTTCAATTTGAGTAAGAAAAGACCAAGACTGAGAGGTGACTTGATAGCTGCCAGAAGTATGTCAAGGGTGAACACCAAGATCTAGGGGAGCAACTCTTCAGAAAGCACCCTGCTTTGGTGCTTTGGCTTTGCCATACCCTCCGCCTCACACTTCGGGCAGGGGTTGGATCTGGGCCACACCGTGACTGCCCACCCCGCAATCCATTGACTCGACTTCTGGGATCATCCCTGACCCTGACCACATGTCAGAGAATTCCGTGTCCTTAGTGAGCCTTGTCCGAGAATCCTGGGGACAATTCTTTGCCAAATGTCCTCTCCGTCTGCACGAGAAGCATGTTAGACCTTGAGGACCATCCCTTCTGCCCGCTTTGTTCTCTGAGCACCGCCTCGTAGCTGTCTCTTGCCCTTTTGTACCTTTGGATCTCCGTCAGTCCCTTTGGGCCGTATCGAATTGTTCCGCTAATTGCAAGGCCTCCCGAGATGATGTGGGGCAGTGGCATCTCACCCATTTCTGAGTGTCTTCCTCTAGGTCTGTAATAAATTATTCTAAGAGAATTTGGTCACAGCTTTCTTCCTTCAAAGTGGCCTCTGGCCTGAGCCATTTGTTCAGCAGATCTGCTAAGTTCTGCCATAATATGCAAGGAGTTCTCCCCTCACTCGACTTTCTTTCCCTAAAGGCCTGTTGGTGTCTCTCTGGTGTTATATCTAGCCTTCGTAGTATCTCAGCCTTAACTTTGTCATAGTCCAAGGCGTCCCCCCTTGTCATAGCTCTGTACACTGCTTGCGCCTGGCCAATTAGTAGGGCACCTATATGTCCAGCCCATTTTGTTTTTTCTAAACCTGCTGCTATGGCTGCCCTTTCAAATGTCTCCAGGAAGGCTTCCGGGTCATCCTCCTTAGACATTTTTGGCACCCAAAAGTCCCATGGTCACTTCTGGGCCCACAACTGCTGCTGGAGCAGGTGTTCCTGTAGGCTTGTTTGCCTCATAGCCTGCTGCTGTTGCAGCACCTGGGCCATCAGGTTCATTGCTTGCTGCAATGTCTCAATCCCTGGTAATCTGGGTTGGTGCTCCATTTGTACCCCTTAGTACTCCTAGAGAGACTGCCATCGGAGAGAGTTTTCCCGGCCAATGCACCAATGTGGGGGGGGGCATGGCTTCGTCGTACCCTCCGCCTCCCGCATCAGGACTCTTCCCAGTAGCTAAGGGTTGCTCACCTGAGGGCTGCATGCATCCGGTTCTCCTGCCACGACTTTTATTGTAATCCAGTTCAGTGTTATCTGTCCGGCACGTGCCAGTCCAAAAGTGGGACTCCTTGACTCTCGAGTTCCCGCATCGATGAGGGCTCTGCCGCCCCTACACCCTCACCCGGTCCTCCAGGTGGTGGCCGCCTATCTAGGTCAGCCACCTAATAAGGTATCTCTTGAATTAGTCCAAAAAAGGAAAACCACCAAAGAGTCAACACAAATAGGTACGGCCAGGGATTCTTCAGAGCTTGGGGCCTGCTTCGATCCACCTCAGATGTCCTCCGCTCTTTCCCTGTATGCCGTGGGGTTGAAACCCCTTTTCCAACTCCCAAGGAATTCTTCGGTACCCCCCTCTAGGGCTCCTCGCGACCCCTTGGTCCTTTAATAATGGAGTGGCAATCTCACAGTCCGTGCCTGCCCCTCTATTATAGTCTATACGGTAGCCGGGCCTACCGGCGTCCGGCTGCTCCCGGCGGTTTCCTACTGTCCGCGGCCTCGCTGGGCTGGTTGCCCAGGTTTACAAAACCCTGCAGGGGCTTACCCTTGTGCCAGAAAGTCCAGCCACACTTCAGGATGGGGCGCCTCCGCCCGAGCGTGCTCCTGCCAGTGTCCGCTTCCCCGCCGGACTCTTCCGGTTCCGCCGCCTCCCGTCCTGGCGCCGGCATCTCCTTTATGTTGGCCCTCGCCGTCCGGGCCCCGCCTTCTCCCATGCACCTGGAGAAGGTTAGTTTGCGCCCCGCATTCTGGGATTGAATGCAGGGACCTAGCGCAGTTGCGCTGGGGCGGGAAGCCTCGGAGCCCGCTCGCTCCTTCACTCCCTCACACACCACTTGGGAGGATGAGGACCAATAAGCACAAGCTAATTGAAGAAAAATTTAGGCTGGACATAAGGAAAAACTTCTTTTCCATAAGGGTAACTAAATTCTGGAACACACTCACAGCAGAGGTGGTACAGTCACCATCCTTGGAGGCATTCAATAGGAGGCTGGAAAAGCACCTTGTTGAGCTCATTTGAGCTCAATAACCTCCTGCGCATGTCAGGGGACCAGACTTGATGATCTTACAGGTCCCTTGGGACCACTGTATATGGTTTTCGTGGCACTGAAAAACATCCCTGCATATTGTGGATGTCAGCAAGATATTCAATCTCCTTTGCCTTTCTTCTCACCATCTGTTCTTCATACCAAAGGTCCTCCTTTGGACCTCTGCCTTGGCTTGATGGAGATTGTTTCTTGTGCTTGGAATTGATGTCATTCAGCCAAGCACAAAAGGTCTTATAGTTGCAGTTGATCAACTCTTGGATCTCCTGGTCATTCTTATCAAACCAGTGATGCATTACTTGGCAAAACTCCTGTTGCATTCTGTGCAAACAGTGAAAAGGCGACAGAATAACAGATATTATAATATCCTTGACCCACAGATATCCCTGACCTGTATTTTACAATTCTTCGACATAAATGACACATCTACACTACCTCCATGGTAAGTGTGGGAGTTCTTTAAAAAAGCACACTTCACACATTCATTCTTGTTTTGGCCAGTCTGAAGGTCAGCCAGTGGATGCAAATGAAAGGCATCATTACTTCAAAAAGCACACCACCTGGAAGGCAAAGACAGTAAATGGACCTTTCTGTGGTTTAAAGTAAAAAAGTGGGTAATAACTGTAGGTAAGCATTGTATCTGCCATTGCTGATGTTTCTATTTTTAAAACCTATGTATTATACAAAATTAATATAAAAGTCCTCCAGGACTAATATGTTTAACTGACGCTTCACAGGTAGGAAGAAACAGAAGGCCAACCTTTTCAAACCCAGAGGCTTCGATCCATACTGTCAGTGTTCTCTCTCTGTCACAACAAGAATGGGGAGACAAGCATTAAAACTGAAATTTGGAACTAATAAAGGAGACACTTCTTTGTATATCTATTTAAATCAAGGAACTATTTTTGCAGGATGACATTGAAACCCAGAACTGAGTTAGAATCACTAAAGTACCGGGTGTTTATATACATAAAAAGGCCATCCAGAGCTATAACTGACACTGGAATAGAGAGAGACAAAAAAACTAAAAAGGTAGGTTCAAGACTTAAAGAATAAATTTAGGCAAAGATTTCTAATCTGTTTTCTGCTCACAATTTTCTTAATAAAACTTTATATTGCCTATTCTCCCGTACCTTTCACCTCCCAAGATAGTGGTGGGTTATCTCGTTCCAGGGAGTGGATGGCTTAGGCTGAATCCTTTGTTAAGCATCTGATAGATACCTGATGCCTACAGGGAATGTGATGTGGATCAGAGACTTCTGGACTTTCTCTTGGACAGACTGTTTCCTCCTCTCCAGGTTTGTTGTTACTGTGGAGGTCGTTTTAGCTGAACAGCTCAGTTCACCCATGCATCAGTCAACTCACCTCAGAGTAGTCAGAAACCTTTTTGTGTACTATCACTTTCAAAATGTTGATGCTTGTATATTTGAAAGATGTGTTGATCTGGGCCTTACCTGCCAAATGTGGCATTTTTTGCAGCTTTTCCTAATTAATACTTTTAAAGCAGTCTGGTCTTTGTTAAGTAGCTTGATTTTCAAAGGTGCTGAGCACTAACTGCATTGGAAGTTAAAGGAAGTTAAAGCTACTCCTGTTAAAAAAGAAGATAATATCTTTAAGTACCTAAATATGACTTTAGGTACCTAACTTGAGGAATATGGATTTCAGTAGTTTGACTTGCACATTATTAATACTGTGTATTCAGCAGTCAATGTTCTATTAACACTTGAAAAGTCTTCAGTGATGTTTGATACTTAAGCTTATGACCTTAGCCAAGACCAAGTGTAGAGATGGACGGTAGTTGTAAAATGATAGTTGAATTTTTCACACCTATACTTTGTTTGATTCATTTGGTACCAATCTGAAGGTATATTGAAATATCTTGTCCCCACCCTTTATGTTTTGGGAAATAATCAAGGATTTACATCCTAGAAAAAAATGTACCTCCCAGAACCTATGCAGTTCTATTATATTTCTTTTTATCTGATACTTTATTTTCTCTCATATTATACACACCTTTCCCCCCAAAAAATCAGTTTTCAAAAATCGGGGTGCATATATTAAGCAGGAAAGCTAATTTTCTGCCAAGGGATTAGAAGCACCTTTATTAGATTCTTGCTCCATAGTACAGTAACTGTAGTATTACTGTTCAGGCTCTTGAAGAAGCTGATTGATTTAGTAACCTATTGTTCTTTACTGTACATGTATTAATGGTTGTTATTCCTTTTTAATGGCCTTGATGCTCCACTAGTTAAGCTAACTTTTCTTAGGGCAATTTTGCTGTCTGCTAGCTGCTCTTGGTTCATTTCACAGTCTCTTAAACTATTGCTCTGACTCTTTTGCTCTTGTCAAAATCATACATCAACCCATGAAGACAAGTCTTCAGCAGCAGCTAAGGATTCAACTTTAATTATGCACGAAAGAGAGGGTGAGTCACCTGAAGCTTGGGCTTTGTCCCTGTTCCATGCAGCCATAACTCTAGACAATTTTTTCTTCTTCATTCTATCTTTCAAAATCAAGGTGTGTACTATTGCCAGGAGAGTAATGTATGCAAAAAAATAAGGTAGGGTGTGACATCTTTTGTATTTCTTCATATCTGTTTATGTATTTTATCAATAGTTTTTAGAAACATGAACTATGTTAAGCAGTTATGATATTTGGAAGTATAATTATGGTTTTGGATCATCAGAACTAACTGAATACTTCTTAGTCATTTATAAATCACATGACTATATGTCTACCTTGTTCAGTCATTTTTATATAAGCAGTGAGTTCTTAGTAGGCTATGCTTGTAACTTATGCATCCATTTTATACTATTAAGTATAATATTAGGGAAGTGGTGCTGGCTTCTACCCTGGGGGTCTTTAACAGGAAGCTTAATGCCTACCTGGCTGGAATAATTTGAGCCCAGTTTTTTCTTCTCCTGCCCAGGCAGGGGGTTGGACTTGAAGATCTACAAGGTCCCTTCTGACCCTACTTCTATGATTATACAATTATGAGCCCAGTAATGGGATATTTTTCAGTTCTCCTTCTGATTAAATACGGTTCATTTAATTTTTACTGAGCACACATTTTTAAGACTCAGTTTTCTTTCGAAATATCAAGCTCTTCATCTTGACCTAAAAATCGTATCTATATATAGACATCATCATTTCCATTATGGAGTTATAGCCACAGGGGATGTTTATTTAGTAAGGTCTGAAAACTCTTGGACTTTGATTGAAAGAACACAACACTGGCAACAATATAACCTTTGTCTAAAGCACTTAAAGGCTGAACACATGCAGCTATTTCCATCAGTCTACAAGTCAAAACTTATCCACACTCTCTTCAGGTAACAGCCTTTATACTCACCTTGACCAGTGAGACTTGGTTTTTCTCGTACCATTCAGAATGAATCATTCTACAAAGATCACTTTCCTGTATTCATTTTGATACTTGGAAACCTTCTAGAAGTCCACCATCTTTAGCTGATCAAATATCAAGGTTGCATCTTTCTAGGTCTATCTTGCTTATATCATTCAATATTAAAGGGTCATCTCTGCTTATGGTGTCAACCTCCACTTGTTTAAGCATCCAAAAAAAAAATAAGAAAGCCTTCATTCTTTTTCATGGTTTCCCTTACATCAATAAATCTACCTCATTGTTATACCCTGAATCCCTCTTTAAAATTCTTTACCAGATGCCTACAAAAAAGCCTGGCAACAATTCAGCTGTTGATGGGCTGAGACTATTGCCTGTCACACAGAACAATACTGTTTCATTTTTACCTTGCAACTCCCCCATTTTTCTGTCTCCATCTGTGCGATGTTTTGTACTACAATTGTAAGCTCTTTCTGGCTTGCTCTGTGTTTATGCAGTGCCTAGTACAATAAGATTTCTTTGTATGGCTCTAAATAGGGTTCTTAGATGGCAGGATAATGTAAATAATAAAATAGATTACATGTTGTCTTATCTGTTGATTGTTCAAGATTTAATTAACTCCTCTTGCCACACATTTTTCACGCTTCTTGAAAATGATATAAAAATATATTTCCTTTCTGCTGTATGTAATATTTAGGAGAGTTCAAACACTATGTTTACGGTGGTATATATTAGATTCTCTTAGATCCAAAATCTTTGACTTTGTTTGGTTTTGGATCAATATAAATTTTCACAATAGTGAATTAAACTAAATGAAAATAGAGAATTCAAAGTGTGGCTTTTACTGGGGAAGGTATAAAGTGGTTTAAACCAGTAGAGGCCAACCTTCATTTGCAGGCATGTCAGAAATGAGGCCCGCACCCTCCATGAGTGTCATTCTGATCTGCTGCTCTGCCTTCTGCTTCTTGTCCAATCTGCTGTTGTACCACTTTTCAATTTCCTGATCTGTTGCATGCTATATACAGAGACTGGCCATGCCATCTCTAAACTCATTTAAAAGATCTTTACACAGTTCTGGATGTGATTCTAAAAGTGGTGAACATTTTTAATCAAACTCTTTTATAAATACACATATATAATCTCCTCCTGTTAGATACAAGTTGTACAACAGTAAAGGCCAATGACATTTCTATCTCAGTTCATTTCAATTCATCCTCCTCTATTTGCTCAGCTTAGCGTGCATTCCAAGATACTCATATCTGATTCACAAAGGTCAGAATTTTGTTATGCCTACCTATATCTATATTGTATAAAGCAATATAATTAGAAACCATAAGAATATAGCCCACTGATATGGATTAGTCATATCAATCTTATACAGAAGATCAAGGAAGTAATCAGCAGAGATCCAATAGCTAAAATGAAGAATACATCCTTCAGGAGACCCCCTGTTTCTGAAGGACATTTTAAAATACATCCAGCAGAGCTGATCACGAAACTCTTTGTTGGAGAAGGCCAGCTTTTCAAAACCAGAATTTTGTGGAAATGGTTTTAGTGCAACAAAATATTTGTCAAGTCTTGGATGGAATTTCTGGTTAATGGTCACTACCGTGAATAGTGTAAGTCTTCCTAGTTCAGAGATTCAAACTTGGGTTTCTCATATCTTGGACAAGTGACCAATGGTTAAGCTGTTAGTAATAGCATGAATGTACATGTGCAGGGCACTCATATACAGAAAGTGGGGAAGGAAGTGTGTAGACTGGTTACTCGGTCTTTCCCTGTCTAAATTTCTGGTGAAGCATTCAAGAAATTTAGTTTTTGTTCTGATATGGAATGGGAGTCATAGCCTCAACATTTTTTCATGAAATAAAATTGTTGTTTTCCAGACTATCCTTTACACAGTTCATTTGCTTTCCTACTTGTGTCTCTGTAGATTCTTATACTGCATCCATAACTGTAGTACTAAGAATGCAAGAAATGCATGAAGTTATTCAAAATACCTCTCTCCCCCATTTTGTTGTTTTTTCTTCTGTGCATTTATTTATTAATATTTGGTCTCAGTAGTGTTATTGATTTGGTCAAGCCAAGAAGTGGGAACCTCATGGCAACAGCGACCAAATTCTTCCCCCGTACACATGGTTGTTGCTATAAGGAACAGTAATTTGTGATGTGTGTTCTGTAGCAAATTAGATTATATATGTATGCACTGAAGTTTGTAAGCTTTATTATGATTATCCTACATTATGCAGACTTCAGTGTTTGTCAGTCATTTGTGGTTCTTTTGCATGGTACTGCTTATTTGCCATATTAACAAGTTTTGGAACAATATATACCTAGATTATTTTGACCTTTAACTAGCAAAATGTGCAGAATTTGCTACTTTTTTTTTTGCTTCATGTACATAAGCCTTTTGACTTGAAAATAAGTTTTATTGCTTTACAGAAGCTTCAGCTATTCATTCTCTCTAACTCTCTAAAGCAAGGTGCACATATTTTAGGCAGAGGTGTGAAGCATTTTAACTTTAGCAGGAAGAAAACATTCTTTGTTTTACAAAAAAAGCAAAACATTTCAGTTTCTATTTTGGTTTGCCTATATTTTGTTCACAAAAAAGGCAGAAACTTTTCCATCAGCCATTCAGCTATCTCTGTGTTTATCAGTGTAAAGGGCTTTCTTCCAGTCAAGTTCAACAGTAAGATATAGCAAAATCTTACATACAGCTTGTAAAATTCAGAAGAGTTTCTTAATGCTGAAAGAATTTCACTAAACAAATGTTCTCATCACAAATGCTCTCTGATGCAATGAGGGTTCAGATTGTCATGGGATTGGGCCCTTTTAAAACGCTCTGCAGCTGTGCACTTCTTTAAGGACATGGCTGTAGCGTGCCTCAGGAGCTGATCATGTGACAACTGTCACTCATGTCAGCACCTGCAACCTTTAAAATAAGGTAAAGTAAGCATTTCATGACTGTTTTGTGGAGAGACAGCATGAAACTTTTCCTTGGCCTTTACCACAACAGTTATCACCTCTTCTGCATATCACACAGGGGTTACCATCTCCAATAATAAGATTTGATATGACAGGATGTTGCCAGGACAGTTGACTCCTACCACCAGATTCTGAGGAATCAATCAGATTTTCATTCCCTCTAACTACTGAATTGCAGAAGATAGTACAGCTCAAAATATTCAGAGTGAACAGCATAGATTCAGTATGAACATCTGTGACTGTGGTGAAATGAATTTTAAATGTGAAAGCTGTTCTCCCTCCAGAAAAACTGCTTTTTTCCTGCAGAAAATTCTCACAGGTTCCTCTCCTAAGGCTGTTTAATCATGAACTACCAGGCAACATCTGCTAACAGAAAAGAAAGGACAATCAGAGGAAAATCTTTCCCTTCCCTTCTCTGTGTGCAGAAGACCATGGACACTATCTAAACAGGTCAAAATTAAGGGGGCTTATACACATGCTCTGGAAACCACTCTAATGAAAGCTCCTAGAGCGTCACATGTATCAGCATTCCCATGCTGAAAGATGGTGGCAGGGACTCTAACTAAAGCATGTTGAATAAGTAATTAATGTAATTACAGTGCATTGGAGCAGCCTCACTGCACATATATAGGTACCCTAAGAGTCCACATGATTCATATGGAGATCCCACTATCTCCGCATGCATACTTTAATTGGTAGAAACACTACTATAACCATTACACTGATGAGATAGTGGTCCCAGAGCGACTACTGAAACAGCTTGAGAGTGTCCATCTGTCTTCAATGTTATGGAGGCCTTTCGCACTGAGCTACTTAGCTAGTATTTTGAAGAATTGTACATGATGTGGGACTTTATTGATAACACTGTAAAAAGAAAGTAACTGCACTCAAATTATCCTAGCATATAACAGCTTCAAGAGACATGTTTAAAATTTGCTCAGATTTTTTTGGATAGCAGATACTCATCCCTGTGACTAAAAGGAAAAAACAAATAC
Source organism: Crocodylus siamensis (assembly GCF_052110815.1). Lineage (NCBI taxonomy): Eukaryota > Metazoa > Chordata > Crocodylia > Crocodylidae > Crocodylus > Crocodylus siamensis. The sequence goes on along the minus strand of NC_143396.1, from coordinate 84,587,351 downwards.
CCTCTCCTTGGAATATTTTAATTTCTGTGAAATGCATAAGTGAAATATTGTATACTTCTTGTAGGTCCTAAACTTCTAGAGCAGGGGTGGCCAACCTGCGGCTCCAGGGTCACATGCAACTTTTCAGAAGTTAATGTGTGTCTCCTTAAATCCTTGTACAAGTAGACTAGCTTCCATTTGGAAGCTGATCACTCTGTACTTGTGCAAAGGTTGAAGAAGACACACATTAACTACCATTTGGAAGCTGGTCACTGTCTACATCCCAGTTACCTTCTACAGGGGAGGCATAATTTTTAAATTAGTAGACTATTCTGAAATGAAGGATGTTAGTAGAATTATGAAAGAATTAGTGATATATTAGTATATTATGAAAGAATTAGTAGAATATTATGAAATGTATTATGAGTTCAAATAACAGGAAAAAAATTCTGGAAACTCAAACTTGTTTTCAAACTGCATTTTAAGCTTGCACATGTTCAAACATGTTTAAGTCTGTAAGCTCCAAGCTCTAGGATGAACCCTTTTCCATTAGTACAAGATTCTGACTCCAGTGTCTACTGGGCTGTAAATAGGAGGTCCCTATAAGGTAGTTCTAATTGTCCTGGGTTTTGACTGAGATCAAAACAGGAGCAGCACATCCCTTTACACATATAGCCCTTCCAAACTCCACTGATTGTCCACTGTAAGTAGGTGGCCAGGGAAAGCATGTCCCTGGAATGAACTGCAGTTAATGAGCCACAATTAACTTAGGGTGCAGACAGAAGTGCAGCTCCCTGCTGTACCTGAGAACACTTTGTGGGAAGCGTTCTGAGTTAATATGATCTACTGGAACAAACAGAAGCTCACTGTTGGTTCTAGGGGGAGGGGAATCTAGGCTTGCAGTCAAACTTGGGTTAAGATGAAGCACTATAGAGACTTCCCATTTGTCCAAATCCCTATCTTTTTTAGGCTAGAGTGCAAGCCTGCAGCCAGTTTCCCTCTAGAAACAGCCCCTTGTCTCTCCCAGACCCTTGGGGGTGGGGGGGGGACTACATTACACCCGCCCCACCCTCCAACAGGGGCTGAAAAACCTTCAGACTGAATTCCCTCTGCTCCCTTTCCTACCTCCTATTCTGAAAACACCTTGAGGCTGGCAAGCAGCACAGACAGAAGTTGCAGAAGATGCTCTGTTTTGAAACTATGCAATGAAGGGTCAGATTTTCACCCGATCGGCTTTCTGTGGCCAGACCGGGCAAAAAAAAAAGTCGTTTCTGTATGCACCCTTAGAGACATAGACAGCAATGTCCCAGGAAAAAATAGCACATTTTACGTGTCATCAATATCTTTCTCAATTATCTGTTTACTACTAGGTTTGAATATCATCCGAATCTATGATATTATTTAAGACTCCAGGCCCAGTCTTCCAGTTTGATCTGAATGGGCATAAATCAAATCAGCTTACAAAACCAAGACGTTATTTCATTCAAAATCATCTCCTTCCAGTGTCAATGCTATATATCAGACCCAGCTCTCTTTCTGCCAAAAGTATTTCATCTTCACATAGTGGTGACAATAATGGAAATGACTATTTTACCAGAAATAAACGGAACCAAGATGGTAACCCTCTTCTGGGAGGTTGCACAATTTTTCCACAGTTCCATATTCTCAGGCAAGGCACAATAGCTATTTTCTTATTTATAATTTCTAATTCCACTCCATCTTAGTCACATTTTCTCTCATTCTGAATGTACTATGATTCTAAGCTCTTGCTTTTTAGAAGAAACATTTTCTACAGTACATAGCTCACTCTATAAAGGTACTAATCAAACCACTGTTTATGGGACTAAGCAAAAGAATTCATTAATCACAATAAGTCCATGGTGAAAATAGTGCATCCTAACATTATGGACCTGTTGCTGCTACTTTTTTGTAGAAAAAGAAAAAGGCTTTCAAATCAAGACATGAAGCTAAAGAAAAACTAAGGGATTTGGACAAAGTCTCCATAGTGCTGTATCTTAACCCGTCTGACTTCCCAGGGGCATTGAACTTGGTGTTGAAGCTTATTTGAAAGGCAGATCAGAGCAAGCTTAAAAATTGTAAAGAAGTTAACAAATTGAAAGTGCACATTTAAAAGAAAAAAATGTTCAAAACATTTGCTTACAGTTATATGGAATGGGCTGGCTTAGGAAGTGTAGAGATATAAGATTGCCAAGATGGAGTTTTAATAGAAAAAAATTGCAAGGAGTGTGGCTAAAGAACTAGCCAGTTGTTTAAAAATCTCACTAATTAATAGAGGCATTTTATATTCTGCTTCTTAGGCAGAGAGTGCTCTTATAAATTAAAGCATTCTGAGAAACTATATTCTGTTGGTGCACTATTATAGTAAAGTGAATGAGCTAAACCCCTGAAGAGTTTTTCCAATAGAGTTGCCAAAAGAACATGCATTGGATCATGTGGGAATCAGAATATTCTCTCTGCTTTGATTATGTTGCCATGGCTACTTGAGACACCATTATTTGATTTCCTTTTCATTTCAAATGAGACCTGCTGTTCATATATACAATATGATCTGAGATTTGCCTTGAGATTTCTGCTTTATAAGTAAGATGCTTTCCTTTCCTGATTTGTTTTCCTAAAATTTTATGATTTTTTAAATCATTATTGCAGCTTTCCTCTGAAGACATTTTCAGTTACCAAATAGTATAGGAAAAGGAATGAGAATGTGTATATATCACAGGAATGTGGGAAAAATTCATTCTTGGAACAAATATTTTTTAAAATCTAAAATTAATTCTGAAGACCTTGCATTCATCATTTTAAATATGGTTTAATTGTATATTCCTCTTCTCTGCTGCTTTTTTGTTATAGTGATAGCTATGTAACAACATACTTGTTACCTTGTTAAGGCACATCTTTTGTATGTCAAAGAACACCTCAGGAAAGATGCAGACAAATTAGGAAGAGTTCATCAGAAACCAACAAAAATATTTAAAGATCTAGAATTGTAATGTATAAGGAAAGGTTGGAGAAAATGGAATGATTTAGTCTGGAGAAGACTGAAGAAGACCTTGGTTATACTGTCCAAAAAACTTAAAAGGTGGTTTCAAGGAGAACAGCGATAGAGTATTTCCCCACTCTTTAGATGCAGGGGAAGGGGATAAGAATAAACAGTTTTAAACTGCAATAATGGAAATTTAGGTTGAATATAAGAAACAAAATTTCTTATTACCACAGCTGTTCAGAAGGTAATTAGGAACAATCAGCATGGATTCACCAAGGGTAAGTCATGCCTGAACAACCTCATTGCTTTCTATGATGAGATGACTGGCTCAGTGGATGTGGGGAGAGCAGTAGATATGATAAACCTTGACTTTAGCAAGGCTTTTGATACAGTCTCTCAAAACTTTCTTGCAAGCAAGCTAAGGAAGTACAGGTTGGATGAACGGAGTGTAAAATGGATAGAAAACTGGGTGGACGGTTGGGCTCAGAGAGTAGTAATCAATGGCAGGAATTCTAGTTGGCAACTGGTATCAAGTGGAGTACCCCAGGGGTTGGTCCTGTTGTGCTATAACTGCTGTAATTGCTTTTATTATTTTGATAATCCAGCTATCAAAATGAATTATTAACCCTGTTAGGATTTATCATCTATAATGTTTTAATTCTTGATATAAGTGTGATAGGCCTTTTGGTCTCATGATTTTATAGCTTAAATTTAATATAAAAATAATATACAAAATGCTTATGCAAAGTCTGAAGTATGTCTGATATAGATGTGATAAGGAATTCTGCATATTTTTAATTTCTGTTTGAATACTGTATGAACACGATAGGAATTCTGCAAATTCCAACAGCCAAGGAATTGAAAAACAATTCTACAAGAAAAGTTGTGGAATTTGCATCCTTGGAGATTTTTAACACCTGGCTAAACAAAGTTTTGGCTGGGATGAGTTAGTTGTGGGCTAGTCCTACCTTGACCAGGGGAAGGACTAGATGACCTGAGGTCCCTTCCAACCCTAATTTTCTATGATTCTAACTAGAACAGATTACCTAGAAAGGAGGTGGAATCTCTGTCCTTGGAAGTTTTCAGAAGCAGGTTAGATAAAAACTTGCTTAGGATGGTTTAGATGGGGATGATCCTACCACTGAGCAGGTGGAAGGATTAAGTGACCTCCTGAGATCCTGCCCAATTCTACTTTTCTGTGATTCTTTGAAAAATAAATGAGTTAGAGGAAGGGCATGAAGAATGGCATAAGCAGACAGATAGATGGACCTCCATCTGCTTGAGATTCTCATCTGTAAATCTTCCCCTAAAGTTAGATGCCTAAGCACTATCTGGGAAAGAAATCCCCATGACAGAGTAGCTAATAGCCAAGTAGTTAGAGCAGTCACTTGGTATGTGGGAGATCTGGTTTTAAGTATCAAAATCATAGTCAGTCTCTGGGCAAGCGCCCTAAACACTTGCTATGGCATTAGAAGGAATCTTATTTTTTATCTTATTTTACAATCATGCATACACAGTAAAACAGCTGAAGCAGTGGAAAGTGAAAGGTACCTTCTCTAGAATAGTCTGTTTGGTAGTGCAGAGGAAAACTGAGCCTTGAGTCCCCCAGAACAGCAATTTGAACCTGAGTCTTCCATGTTGCAGGAGAGTGCTCTAGACACTAATTAATCCAGAGCAAGTAATGAGCACCCAACCAAGACATGCCCAAGGGATAAAATCCTAGATAAAAGATAGGTGGAAGAGTACCTCTTTAAAAATCTCATTTCTCAGTCTCCGTTGCTTCAGACTGAGCTAAATTTCTGAAGAATTCACTAGCTGTGAGGCATTTTCAGTCACTTAGGTGACACATGTCAGTCTTCAGAAACTTAGTCACCTACTGGATCAGTCAGCAACTGAGCAGCACTTTTCACAATGTCATTGGCACTTAACTGGTAGATTGACTTAGGTATCAAAATTCCAGGTCCTACCATGCTCATATGGAGTAGTACAAATCTGAATAGGATGGCTTGAATATATAAAGTTACTTAGTGCAAGGATGGGTATCCACATCTTGTGATAAAACAGGGCCCTTCATTTAGCCATTAATACAAGCAAAACTTCATATAAAAATCAATGACGGAATGCCTCCTTTTTTCCTTATAGTTCATTAGAAAGACTTTTCAAAATGGGTAATTAAAATACTAAAGCTTAACTGGGTGGCAAAAATAGCAGATGGTAACTAGAATTATTCAGGCAGCATGCTAGTAATTTACAGGAGAGGGTGAACTAAAATTATATTAGTATGACCGCATCAAGAAAAAAAACGTGTAAATGATCTCAATAATAATATATAAAATTATCAAATTCTAAGGCCACCTTCTGTCATTATGGTGATGATATAAATAAGTTGAAGTGCGTGAAGGAAGTTAAAGATTTATAATAAATGATTAGTTTCAGTAAATGTGATTAAATCTTAGCAAATCCTTTTTAATTATGTTGTGCTCCTACATTAAAAGACACAAACAATTTAGTTAAGTCATAGTAAGGGGTAAAGAATGTATAGCCTTAAAACATTAATGGACTTTATTTTTAACTAGAATCTTAAATGTTAGCCTTTGTGTCAGTTTATAACAGAATAACAGAGATGTAATACAATTGTATATTCCATGAAAGCATATTAAATTATTTTTCTAATATTAATTAAATAGTTGTATTTTTATATTATCTAGAATCCTAAACTTAATTGGCACCGCAATATGTTAGGTGTTGTCCACAGAGAGAGTAGGGCACAATCTGCATCACAAAAGACTTGCACTCTATGATTTAAGTTCATCAGGATTTCTCAGCACATTTGTATCATTGACTCAGTCTCATTCAGTTCCTCAGTTTCCTACAAGTTTTCCTTCATCAGTTTCCCCTCTCAGACTTGAGACCAGCAAGGTTAGGTCAATGAGGTAGAGTATCCCTATGATTAATTCTGAAAAGGGTGATTTAGCCAAAGTCCAAATGGAAATGTAAAACCAAATTTATTACTGTCCTTCTGCTCAGTCTGTCCTTTCCCACCCTTTACTTGGGCTCAGCTTACAGTCTGCCTGGCTTCTGACTAATGTCTTCTTTCTTATTATTGACATGGATTGCCATCTCATGATAGCAACATAAATAAGACTCCCCCTTACCCCCACCCCACCACCACAGTGGTTTTCCAAGCCAATCCCAGAACCCTAAAGCAATTAAGCTGGGAACTCATACATCTGTAACAAGCCCTATACCCACTCTCTCCATCTGTGGAAATGGGCTAAATCTGACACAGGTGAAGCTGAGCAGCAACCTCCTGCTTCAATAGGCCAAATTGCCTTATGACTAGAAGCATAGGCTGCTTGTACATGCCACAAGAGTTTAATTTGGTTTAGTTCTCCCTAAATTGATATGGTGGGTTTTTAAAAACACCACTTCAATTTAGGGAGAATTAAACTGAACTAAACCCCTGTGGCTTGTACACATGGGTGGGGGCCCGACCCTTACCTGCCTCTTTGGTTGGGGGGGGCAGAGTGTCAGGGTGAGCTGCCGGCAGGCTGAGCAGTCCCTGAGCTGTGCAGAGGCCCCCCAGGCTGCACCCACCCACTTGCACCTGGCCCGGATGGTCCCACATGGTGCTACCGCTGCAGTGGGAAGCACTGGCCCCCCTGCAGCCACAGAGGGAAGCACCGGGCCCCTACCCAGCTCAAGCAGGCAGGCAGGCTCTGGGGAGAAAAGAAAAAGAAAAAAAAAGAGATTATCCCCCCCCGCCTTTTTTTTCTCCCATCCCTTCACTGAAGCCTGCCTTCACCAGCTGCCACCAGGTCCCACATCCCCTGAGCTGCGTGAGGCCCACCAAGCCCCAGCATATTGGCTTCTGGTGCCCCATGTACTGTTGCACTTTGTTTGGTAACAAACTAAAACACCTTGGAGGTGTTTTATTTTGCTATGTACTAAAGTCATTTAAAGTGGAATATGCTGCCAAGCGTGTAAACAGCAATGTCATTAAAGCAGAATATGCCACCGAAAGTGCAAACAGCAATGCCATTAAAGTGGTGCAAAGGGGCATTAAAGCTGCTTTAAAGGCGAATTTTGTGGTGTGTACAAAAACCCTTAAACTTTAAGCTTGTGAGCAGTGACATGGAATAAATGAGATTAATCACTTTTTCAAAGATAAATATATTCTTAATATTCTGCTGAATCAAGGACTAAATACTTGAAAGACACAAAGGATAGAAGAAATTGGTGTTGCCAATTTTGGCAGAGAAATAAGCTAGGCACAAAGGTGTCTTTTAACTGGGAAAAAAAAATCCTCCTAACCTAGCAGAATTAACTTTTGCTCTACAATTTGGAAAACTGGTTATCCACTTGGATAGTCCAAAATACAAGATTAAAATCAGGTTCTCCTACATTTCTTTGGCATCATTTGAAGGTCATTTTATGCTCCTGAGAAAATGCTAAGAACAGCTAAGAACTCTTTCCTTATAGGAAATTAATTTAATAATGTCAAGAATTTTGTGGCATTTTTCAGTATCATCTCCCCACCCAATAGGCAGAGAAAGATATAGCTCAACCAGACGCACATGTGGCAAACCCTGACTTATGGGAAATGGTAGCTTGCCAAAACATATAGCACACTGTCCTGCCATTGCAAAAAAAAAAGGCAAGAATATACCTGCAAAATTCTCAGTCTCAATGTATTATGTATGCTGCTCATGAAATTATTCATAACCCTGTTTACCTCCTCCACAAAACTGAAAAAAAACCTGTTTGGAATCAGCATATTAATCATGATTTCTCCTTTCTGTACCCCCCACCCGCATGTTTCTTGCACCTCAGTTGTAGCAATCACAATAAGAATATATTTGCATTAAGTTACCATTTCCCTAAGGTATACTTGCACATCAGGGTAGAAAACCATTTTGTTCCTTATCAACATAATTGAGTGTATTCAACCTATTAATTAAAAAGTGCATACAGATTTTTTTCCACATCATAAAATTAATATACAATTTTATTGTTTTTGCACTACCTGTTTACAGTGTTTAAACTGAATTTTCTGCAGTGCTAGTCAAATGTAATTTGATCATATAAAGCAAATACACTTAATATAATGTGTACAAAGTGTTAAATGATCGATTGAAAGGCTGTTAAGGGATAGCTAGCTCTTCAGGTATTTCTTCCCATTTGGGATTATGTAACAATACTGGAATTTCATAAATCAGCTGAGAGAAGAAGATGCTAGAGAGCATGTTAAACCAATACAACCATAAATGTTCAAAAGCAAAGTTAAAAATAAAGAACATTTTAAAGAGACTATCTATAAATTAATTTAACTAAAGTATAGAACCAATTGGAACATTTTTGCAGACAACGTTTTTAGTTAGAAATACTGAATTGTCAAAACCAAAAATTTTGCAGAGATGTGCTAGATTTTCAATGAAACTTTTCAGGAAAAGAGTTTCTAAGCTCCAGCAAGAAATTTGTAATAAGTAAACCAGAAAAAGAGATTATTCTAGAAATAAAGAGATCCCTAGAAAGGGGCACAAGTTTTATTCATGCACATCTAAGATGAGGACTCTAGCCACTGTTGTCTATCCAAATGGATGATCTGTCACAATCAGTTTGCTTGAAGCCATTTGTGATGGGGCACCTCTCCGAGCTGGTCTCATGCCTGCTTACCCGTTTATCTGTATGTGACAGTCTGCCCAGTCTCACCTGCCATGACTTTGCTGTTTCATAAACTGTTGGTGTAATGTAGGAGACTCCATTATTGTCCCAATGCCAGGGGGTGTTATCTATGGCTCCGCACCTTCCCTACACTGCAGTTCATGCCTCACAGGTGGCATCCAGATTAGTATTGCTCCCTGGTCTGTGACTGGAGTAAACCCAGTCCAAAGTTGGCCTCCATTCACCCACGCATTCATGCGACCTCCCCTTTCACAGAAGGCATCTTACACTCTATCCCCTCTCACTGGGGCCTATGGCATACCGCCCATTACTGGGCCACACTCCATTGCCCTTGCTTCTCCTTGAGCGGCCCCTCTTGGGCCATCAGGCTTTGCTACTCCCATACTGGCCTCGGCACGCAGTCCTTCTGTTCCCACAACTTCCCCTACTCTACATGGTCTGGCCTTGTGCCAAACCCTTGGCTACTTCTGCCCCAAGCCCCACACTGGGCAACTCTATACTATGCCCCACCCTCAGGTCTCCAACTCATACTTGCAACCAGCTTCTCATGGGGCTGGCCCTTGCACTGGTCTTCAGGCTTACTCCCATTTGGTCCTACTCAGCATGTCCCTGGGACGATTTTTCAGGCCTACTCCCACTTCAGCCCTACTCTGTGTGGGGCTTCCCAATGCTCTATACACTACCCCCTCTGGGGTCTCTGGGATCTGCACCCCTGCTGGCCTCAGGTGCCTACATGTGAGCATAATTGGCCCCCACTACTCCCCCAGCTCTCAGAATTACCCACCAGACAGTGGGAGCTGGGATTAAGGTGCCCGTACATGCCTTTCACCAGGAAGGTAAATGGCCTGGCATTTCCTGGTGGTTCCTACACCACTAGAAGCCCTGCCAGGCCAACCTGCCCTGGCAGAGTGCAATTTTAGGTCACGCCCAGGACCAAGATCCTTCTACATCTTCCATGCCACTCAGCCAGGTGTCGTTTTTGCCAGGGCTGGCAGCATCAAACTGCAGCCTTTATATGCCTAATATTCCAAAATGGCTGCCCTCATCAGGCACCTTGTAGCTGCCTGCCTCTACCCTTAAAGTGGCAGGCACCCAAAGGTGCACTGCCATACCATTCTACTTTGAACAAATAAGTAAATAGACATTATGGAAGAAAGAGACTGATTCAGTAGTTCCAGAGATGTAGAATATTATGGTTTATCTTATTGCTGGATTATTTCTGAAATGAGAGGAGAGAATGATACACCTGTTCCAGAATAGTCAATATCCAGATAGGTATGGCACTTACCTGGCATGTGGAAAACTGAGATTCATTTCTTTGGTATGACTGAGGCAGAAGTTTAAAGATGGAACTTGCACATTTAGGGGAAGATTCAAAACTCTGGCTTTCTGAAATATTTCTGTTTTTTTTTTCATTAAAAATTCAAGTAGTTTTGGCTTTGCCCTGGAACTGAATTGGAAATATTTTGAAATCTTGAAACTGTTCACCTAACAGAAAACCATTTCTTACACATCTGTACTACAGAGACCTTCCTGTTTGAGTCACTTTATGTAGTTTATTATGCTAATATGTACATGGTAGTTACATAATGCATTTTCAAAATTGTTTGATTTCACAATTTTGTGAAAATCCATTTTATGCTTTTTTTAAACTATTGGTAAGTGCAAAATATTTTTGCTCATATGCAACACAGTTTTTAAAGTTTAGTTTGTGTCAGATGAGGATTAAAGCAATGTATAAAGTTTCTTTTTCCTTTGATCAAAGTAGAAGAAACCTGAAAGACCCAATTGCTTGTAAAGATTTCTTCAAGGCAAACTTTACTAAGTCATTTTGCTTTTGTATTGGCAAAATTTGTTGATTTCATAGGCTAATAAATTCTATATTAATTTTAATTCCCCTTTTCTCTCATAATTAAAAAATAATCTTACAGGTCAGTGATATTAGTAGGTTCAAATTATTCTTTAGGTGAGATTATACTGAAAGGATTGTTAATTCAAACCTCTATTTATGAAATAGATAAGTGTGTGCTTAACTGCTGTCATTTACAGGGATGCTTTTTCTAAACTTGAGCATTGAATTATGACAAAATGACATAAATACTCTTTAATTTTTAGATGATTTATTGCCAACAGTAGCTAGAGTATATGACATATTTTATTATGCCAGATTATAACAGTATTTTGAAAAGCTTCAGTAGTAGCTACTTTCAGTTATACTTTACTGTCTTCTGTGCAAGGCTGAAGTTTTTTCTTCAGTGTCTATTTATCATGAAAAAGGTGATGTTTTATGGGCTTATGAAATACAAGCATGTGTTTTAGAAGATTAGTGGAGAATTTCTGTAAATTTAAGCAAAACATTTATCAGAAACAATATTCTGCATAATATAATTCAAAGTTATATTTTAATGGATTGACCTTTTAGCTCCATTGGTTACTGTGGGGTGCTAATAGCAACAAAGTTGCAGGTTTGATCCCTGGCTGGACTAGAAATCTTGAGGTCCCTTCCAGCTTCACTTGTCTATGACTATGTCAGCTGATGTCCTTTCCTTGCTCAAATTGGGAATTCTGTATGAAGATGTAATGTAACGTTCCCATACAAATATATATCCGAGTATTATGTAGGTTTTTTCTGTATTCAGGACAATAATATCTTAGTGTACCTGAAATGGTGAAGGCATAATGTAAAAGACTGCATTTGTGAAAGATGGCATTATTCAGACTCCATGACCAGCCAGCCCCTTGCTTTATTTATTTACTTACTTGCTAATATCCTCTGCACTATGGAATTAATTCAAATCACCAGCTCATTTCGCATACATTGAAACTGTCTACAGGCCATTCTGATAGTAATTTCTTTCAGTCATACTGACTAATGTAGTAACTTAATGTTGAAATATCTTACTATCAATACTAACATCTTTGTAAGAGCAGACATTTGGGAGAGAGATAAGAAAAGGGCCAATAATGTGGTATCTTAAGGATGCAAAAACTTTAGAAGGAAATAGAGGTGTGGGAGTTGGAAAGTGAAAGCCTGCTTGATTCATTCCTTTATAACACATAGTTAAAGAATCAAGGATCCTTCTATCCATGCATAATTTTTTAGTAATGTTTAAGAGATCTCTCAAGTAGTCCAATGGATTTTATGTTTTTTCTTCTAAAATGAACCCATTCCATAGGCAAGGGTTAAAGTCTGACTGTCTTTCTAATATCTGGAAAACAACGGAGCTAGAAAAATCCTCTGAACTGTGTAATCTCTAGGAATATAACATCATAGAAATGTCCACACTGTACCAAAATTGAGATCCATCTTGCTATTGGGCCAGTACTATTTGTCTAATAGAAAAGAATAAGAACCGCACAACAGACACTGTGAGTTGCTCTTAAACTTTCATGACATTGGCTCTTATCCTGGTCTCCAGTCACCTGAGCTTACTTTGATCTCTGAAATGTGAGTTTCATTATCTTTTTCAATTCTTTTCATTAAGAATAATTGGATATTTCTGTTATCCATATAATTATATAATCCTTTTCTGAGTCTTGCCAAGTTCTTGCTAAGTTTAACAACATTCTGTGACAATGAGTTTCATTAATTCATTCCAGTGTGCACACACACACATATTTACCTTACAAAGGAAAAATAATAAACTGTGAAAATATATAAAATAATGACTGGCTAGCATAGTAAAGGTAGACTGAGGATTTCTTTTCTCTCACTTTCTCATAACACTAATGCAATGCTTTTAACAAGGTGGCAATATACATACACACACAAACATATACACATACATATAGACACACACACACACACACATACATGTTTCCTCCTAGGAGTTGGAATTTGCCACCTTGTTATTTTTCCTTTGTAAGGTAAACAACATTTTCATTGGTCTATTTACATGAGAGTTTTTTATTACCTGTAATCATTCTTAATGTTCTTCTCTGAACCTACTATTATTCTGAAGTTTTCTAGTTGAAATAAAATTAAAAAGGAGAGTGACTGCTGGAATGAACAGGTGGAGCTAAGAAAAGATGACGAATCAGAATGGACAAACAAGATGCCTTGGAATGTGAATATTTCTTCAGTTGCTTGACACTGATCAGGCTTTGTATTTTTTGGGGGGGGGCACACTAAACACTAAGCAAAATTTCATCTGACTTAATGTGATAAGAATCACCTGACCAGAGACAACTTTCAATGTTTTAAATATGATAACAAATAGCTAATGTTTCAATAGAAAATGTTGCAGTGTGCTTAGATGGAAAACATTCAAATTCCTAAAAAGTGGTGATGCATTTATTTTAAATATATGTCCCCATTCTGTCAATTGTGGCATACAGAATGCTATTTGATCCATGGTACTATATCTAGAATTCTGATAAAATTAAATTGATTACTGCTATAAAAAGGGGGAAGAGGGAGCAAAAGAAAGACTGCAGCTGATTACAGAGACAGGTCTCAAAAATATTTTCCCTTTCAAATTATGCTTGCATTTTTATTGATAACAGCAATCTTTATTTATATGAAGTCTGTTTGTGTCAGAGCTAGAACAGGGATATTTCAGTATTGTGTTTGCTTTTCTCTCAAACTTCATAAACATTATACAGTTTGATAAAAAACAGCAGATGTTTATTTTCCTTAGAGTATTTTGAAAGATTGAATATAGCTGGGGAACATTTTCAAGCTAATGACATCTGCTTGTAGACACCTAACTAGATGGTCTGATTTTCCAAGGTCCTGCAAATCTAGGTGTTTGTATTAAATTCAGTGTTAGTTACCCATTTTTTGGAAACCTTGGCCATGTTATATGATAAAGTACAGAAGTGTACTCCCAAGAACTAACCTAATATTAAACACGTATTAAATGTAAATGTTATGTGCCCTTTTCTACCTTTGCAAAAAAAAATACTTTCAATCAAATGTTGCTCAATGGTTAAAGTGAGTTCCACTTGTCTTTTTCATGCAGTGACAAAAGAGTGCAAAAACAATATTTCTCCGTTATCCATGTGGGACTAGAATCATTTATTTTTTAGAACATAAAGATGGATGAACAAGATGGTGGGCAAAATTTGCAGACAAGTCTAACTGAGTAGCCTAAGCTGCATTACCTTTCAAGAGACTGGGCTCCTAAATATCACTCAAGTGCCTTTAAAAATGTTGTCCAGTTTAACCTTCACAGACTCCTTAAAAAGTTTTGCAAGCTCTCAAAATATGACTTTTTTTGAGTCCTTCCCCCCGCCCACCCCATGCCCCATAACAGGGAGCCAGGAGCTCCAGTTACTTTAAGGAAGAAACTGCAGGAGGTATGTCCCCAGGTGGGTGAAGACAGCTAATTCTGAGCTAGTTGCAGGGGAATTGGTGGCCAGGATCCAAAGGCTGCAAGTGCCTATTGTATGGCTAACCAACTAGCAATAGGACAATAGGAGAGTCCTGATCAGGCATCAAGGGAACTATTGCAGCTTGGCAGGAGGGGCAGCAATAGGCTGCTCTGGAGTCTGAGAGAATACACCTGTAGGGCTACTCAGGAGAACACCTGATGGGGAGGGGAGAAGCCCAGGCAATATACACCAAGGCAGAGGACCAGTTCATCCCTAAACCCTGTGAGGGAAAGAGCTCTTGATAGCTTAAGCTGACCAGGAGTGGGAGCTGCAGGCCATATCAGGTTTTTCTAGGGCTAAGAGGGCCAGTGACTATGGAGGAGGCTTCTGCAGTGGTATGGTGACACAGAGGGGGCTTTGAGTCTTCTAGTTGGAAGCTGTTGCTTGCACTTCTGTTTACTTTTAAACTAGAGGATTGGTTAGTGGCTGTAGAGGTGGCAAAGAGGCCACTCAGGGACACCTGAGAGTCACACCTGGTGTGACTCAAATCCTACCAGTGGCCAGGGTACAAGGCAAAGGGAAAACCGAGGTGGCCTGAGGCCAAGAGGGGAAGGCCAGAACCTAAGCCCAGAGGAGGTGAGGTCAAGGCAGCCTGAGACCAAGAGGCCACAGTCTGAGTCACCAAAGGGCATTATAGGTGTCCAGAGCCTATCGGAGGCTGAGACTAAAAGGCCAGGTCAGAACAAGTAGGCTCAGGCTGCAAATCTATAGTCAAAGTAACCTGTAGGCTAAGAGAGCCAAGGCCTATACAAGAAAAGTAAGTAGCAACAGTGACATCTATGAGGCATGGGCATGGCTATGGGAGATCCTGGAGGTCACAATGATTAAGAGTTATATATAAGGCTTAATTAAGGCCACTGGAGGTGACCATTGGCTCAGAGTAGTGGCAGCCAGGCATTGGTAGGCTGACTGGAGTTTGAAAGACAACCACTGAAAACCATGTAGTTTTGGTTAATGGACAGAGGGCCCAGAGACCACGACAGGTCAGTGAGATGCTGATGAGAGCACTCCAAGACTTAAGCGAAGCTTCCAATCTATCAAAAGAGCATCAAGGCATGGTAGACAAGATACAAAGGGAAGTTATATAGAGGACAGAGAGTGTGGGCAGGATTAGGGTGTTCCCTAGGGGGCACCATGGCCATTCTAGGGCCCATGCTGCTACATCCCCAAACATGTAGTTAATCCCTTTTTCAAGAGAGTTTTTGATCCTTTTTTGTTTTGGTTTTTTGTTTCTTCATCAAAAGGAGCCTGTGATGTACATCCAATGAAGAAAGCATGAGAGAAAACTTGATGTGTTGTTGTTTTTCCTAGTCCTCACATAGTGACCTGTTTCTTCAGAAACAAGGTATCCCTTGGAATTAAATAAAGATGTAACTGGTAGTGTGCCATTAGCTGTTATGAAAGGCAGACATCCATCTACTGTGCATAAATACCAGTAAAAGAATCGGGTCAATTGATACCTCTGTTTAGTGCCGGATGCGGTCTGGTTTCTCTAAAGCAGCAGTTAATACACTTTTGACCCATGCTATTTTTATATGGTGCTACATATAAAAGGTCACAGTAATTATCAGAGATTGTAGCAGTAGATTTGTGTGATGAGTTAATTTTTTTACATCATTAGCTAGACTTGTTTTCAGACAATATTAGTCAACCATTCAGAGTTCTGTACAAATATTTAATACCAATCAATTTGTAATGGAGTAACATTCTCCTTACATTTATATAGAAATTAATTTGACTTAGTGGAAAGTTATATTGGACACAATATATCTTGGACACATATCAAACTGGAAGGAAAGCATTTTTGTACTGAACATCTTCTGTATGTATAATATAAACATAGGCATGATCTGCTTCATTACACATTAACGGTTTTCCAGTGGTAGTATACTTACGCGGGGAGAATAAAATCAAGAGGGTAGAAAAAATGCTTCAAGGGTGTCCTCAAGGCCAACTTGATAAATGCAGCATTGACATCAACTTGGGAAACTGATCACCCACAGCCACCCCAAATGGAGGAAGAGGCTGTTGCAATGATCTCCGTATTTTGAAAACATATGACGACAATAGGAGACAAAAAAGAGGGTACAACAGAAACAGTGCTGTGGTCTGAATCAAGAATCCAGAGCCACTTGCCCTGCACAGAAACACATGTCAAAGTTACAACAGAGTCTGTTGATTCTGGATTGGGCTTGTCAGCCATCTTCAGATCCACAGATGAAGCAATTATGTAAAACACTCTTCCTCAACTGCAAAATTGCCAGAATATACACACATACATTTATACATAATTTAATCTGTTTAGATTCACTTAAAAATGTAATTGTATCTAGGTACTTATTTTTTCTTTAACACATACAACCTCTTTTTAGGAACTGGTTCCTAAAATAATATTGAGGACAATCTGGGCCTTTGGTTGCTATATCTCTTGCTTTGCTAATCACCTGTTCAGAGAAGATACATCCATGGATGTATCTTAGCAATTCAACAACTAAATTGTCAATATCATCCAGCACAACTATTTGCTTTCCAGCAGTCAAAAGGGTTAGGCTTGATATATTTAACTTGTTCATTAAGGTAACAACAGACAATTGCTGATATATTGCTGGCTCATACTGAACCAGCATTCTTTGATCTAAAACCTGGTTTGTGAGAAATTCAGTCATGGAATTTCTGCCACTGTCTCTATTTGGAAGTGTTCAATTGAGTTTAGCAAGCTCTGAGCAAATAACTCATACCCAACTGAGCAGAGGCTTCTGCTGTGGTATTTTTACTTTTAGCCTTCTAGTATTGCAAAAGTTTCCTAATTATTCTTTATGCTATAGGCATAAAGCTTGGAACCCTGTTTGTATTTGAAGGGCAAATGGGTACAAGTGTTAGACACTCCAGGAACTTTTCAGCATGTCTCAGCAAGTCATCCATTTTTAAATCTTACCAATGGTATATCTGTAGGAAAGGTTCCTTCACATAAATCTGTCAAAAAACCCCCACTACGTATTATTAGAAATGTTATGTGACATAACCTGAATTAGGGTAGGTGATTCAGAATAATTAGGGTCTCAATTTTCAACTAGTAAAAATTACAGCAAAATGCTCTCTGCACTTTTCTTGAAGTTGCTGCAGGGAAAATGTCATGACTTTGGTTGATCTTCCAGCCCTGAATCCTCACTGAGATTCAGGGTAGACACAAGTTGCTAGCTGTTGCCGCTGCACCAAGATGACCCTTGCAAAACCATTTCCTGCTATACTTAGAGCAAGACACCTCTGTAGTTGTTGCAGTTGCCCTTATCTCCTTTATTTTTATACAAAGTGATGATGTTTGCATCACTCATGTCTTGTGGTACCTTGCCCTTTTTCCAGCGTTTGAGTAGCAGATGATGAATATATGGTAGTAGGTTTTCTTTCCTGCACTTGAGAATTTCCAATGGGATGACATCTTTTCCAGGAGCCTTGCCACTTGATAATGTATCAATGAATGGCCTTGCTTAGCTCTTCTCCAGTGAGCTTCACATCTAACTCTGGCATGACCTATACAGTTGGTATTTGGTCCAGTGATTTGCTGGTGATGTTTCTTTCTTGGGAGTATAGCTCTGAGTAGTGTTCAACCTAATGAGACATCGGCTTGCTTCTATCTGTAATGGCTTCACCACTGTGTAGAGGGGCAGTAGGGTCTACAGCTTTCTTCAGACCATCATACATGACCTTTAGGTTTTTTGTGTCTGAGGCTGTCTATATCTCAAAACAGAGCTTAGTTCAGTACTGATTTACATAGCATCTGTTTTCTCTCTGTACCTCATTTTTTGCCTGTCAAAGTCTTGCTTTGGTGCTCTCTGTTGGCTTCTTGATATGTTCCAGATAGGCTGTGTCCTCGATGTTGATGACAGCATTTCCTTTGAACCAGTCCTTATTAGATGGTATGTTTTCCCTAAATGTAGCTTTAGCTGTTTTATCGATTGCAGTTCTTAAACCTTCCCAAATTTCCTCTGCCTTCTTTGGTAGTGACTTCCCTTATATCCTGAGTTGGCAAGCCTTCGCAAACTATTGGCACTTCCTCTGGTTGTTGGTATTAGCGATATTAATTTGGGGTTTGCTCCTAGGTTGTGCTCTGTGTAGTTTCTTGGCTGCAATTTTAACTTTGCTAATGATCAGGAAGTGGTCGGTGTCACAATTAGTACCGTGGAATGTGCAGGTCTTCTGCCCTGAAATTAGATCTTTTCTCCTAACAATAACAAGGTCTAGTTGGTGCCAGTGGCCTGAAGCTGAATGTCATCATGACACTTTGTGGTGATCTTTTTCTAGGCTTGATTCTGGCTCTGTGGCCCCTGGGAAACACAGGTCTAGTATCCCTCCAGAGTACTTAACTCATTCAAGAACTTGGGATGCTTCCCTCAGTCGGAAGCACAAGTAGTGGTCTCCCTTAGCCAAACCAAGGAGACCCCAAGACACAATCTAGACCCACTCCCAATACATCTCCCGTACTAGGTACAAAGAACTTTCTTGGTTACAAGGGGTAGGGCTGCAATAGTGTACAGAGTTGAGTAGTATCAGAGAAATCCTATAGAGCAAACAGGGTGGCTGGAGTAGCCTTTGGTCATGCATCTGAGTTACTGCAAGCTATATATCGGGTAGCTTACTCACAAGTATCATCCAGAGGCAGGTGGAGATTCCCTCTGGAGGCAGGCAGTTCCTTGATCATGAGTTTTGAGAAAGAGAGTAAGTTTCAGATGGTCCAGCTCCTCTCTCTCTCTCTCTCTCTCTCTCTCTCTGTTTTCCTCATGGTTGCTGCCCCCTCCTCCTGGGCAGTTCTTAACTTATATAGCCCTTATGACCTCATTTACCTGGTCCAATGGAGGCCAGCACCTGCTGGCTGTCAGCCAACCAATTTGAAATGCATCACTAGTAGCTGGGCAGACTGGCTGTCTCTAGCTCATCAGGGAGCCCAAGCCCCTCACCCAGGCATGTGATGCTAATCACATAGGCAGAGGGGAACAGGTTTCCCCCCTCCCTCAGGAATGTATCCATCTCAGGTTACGTAATGAGATAGGGTAAGGCATGTAGCCTCTGCAGGACCCATCCTAACCAAATTGTCACACAGCAGAGTATTTTGGGGGAGAAATATAGGTGGCCTTCTGCCACATAAGGTTTCATCCCTTTTTTGGCTCTTGGCCTAGCTCCATGCACTCAATGAGGCAGACAGACTGTAGCAGGTCTGTCCAGGGGCTGCCTAGCATTACAACGGGTGGTAGCTGACCAGTGTAACATGATGATTCCTCCTGCAATCAAAAGTAACCTGTGGCACCCTCATCTACACCAATCAAGTTAGAGCTTATAACCCTTAACTACCACCTTCTGTGTTGTGTCCATACTTCAAGCAAGGACAGAGTGTCCTCTCCATATAGTGTAACTGCAATAGCCTGGGCAGTTGATACGGAGACATTGCTTTACCCATCCATCAGCATCCCTCTCTTGGCTACGCTGGTTTGAGTCAAAAGAAGGGCATGAGATACATTTGGAACCAGCTACACTGCAGGAGTTGCCAGTGCAGAGGAGGCCTTCCATCTGCCTGCCTTTAAGGAGAGCCTGCTCGACTCCTAGATTGGTTGCCAGCAATGACTGAAGACCCCTGTCTTCCCTGTGTGGATGCCATTGGCAAAATCACTAAGTGGTTATGTGCATCTGCATTTTGATGGCATTTTCTCCATCAAGGATTCCACTACCATCCTCAGTTACTCATTTGGCTGAAACCATTGTCATTTCTTGAGGCTGCCAGGCTAATTTACCACCACCTAGCACTTGATATAGACCAGTGCATGTTGTATCACTCATGGTCATAGCAGTCACATTGTTTTTTGTTCTCTCCAGCAAAACTGTGCAATACTCCAATTTTATAACTGTTACAGCTGCAAGGCCAGATGCACTATACTACATAGGATGCACTATACTACATAGGCATAAAACATTAAGGTAGATGTAACTGGTAGAATAGAATGTACATAATAGAGAAATGAGTGCACCAGCTTAGTGTAAGAGGGACATGGAGGGAAAACTGGAGGCCTCCTTTTCTACAATATCATTTGTTCATTTCAATATCATATCTCCACTTGCAGCAGTCCTTTAGCCACAATATTAATTTAATTGTTCTATATGGAGAAGTGAAAGAAGGAAGGTGACCAGTAAAAAACATGTCCCCCTCCCAACCTCATTAAGTGCTTCTATGTCTAAGCTTAATGAAGTGTAAAAGTGAGATTGTAGTCATGATGGTCCAGAAGTGATACGAAACACAAGGATGTTTTAGGGTGATGTGTTTTATTAAGTCTATCTAAGAAACAGAAGATCACCCCAAGGGGACTCAACATCTGCAAACCATCTCCTTCAACTAACCAACTCCAAAGGAGACCAACTTAAATAGAAGATATTCATATATGTTGCTAAACTTATTAACCTGGAGACATACCTGACTATTATGCAGCAGGCCCAAACATATGATCAAAAATACCTGATGACAGCTATCCAACATAAGAAATCCTAACTAAATAGCTGATACAATAAAAGATATCAACCTAAGAAATCCTTCCATCTCACAAAAGATGATGAGACATGAGAATAACAAGCATTTTTTAACCTTACTAGAATTCATTCAGATGAAAACCCTAGTAGACAAAGAATGAGCTATCAGACTGAGCTAACAAGGTTTTTGTTTTTCTAAATCTAAAGATAACTTGATAACAAATGACCAGGAGGGGCAACTTTGATTACATGAGGGATCAGACAAAGGGAACTAGATAACACAACTTCTCTTTCCCTGCTTTCCCCCATATCTTCCTCCTAAATATTCTTTTAACTTTCTACTAGTTCTGTCTATTACTGGTGAAATTGTAGGTATCCAGGGGATCCCTCTTCTCCTACCTTTCACTTAGGATGTTGAAAGCAAATAAACTACCATAATCCAGCAAACTGCTCTGCATGGCTAACTGTGTTGCCCTTACAACGCTTTATTTATACCGTGTGAATCTGTTTGTACATTTAGTAACTTGGTTAGGGCTGTGTGAAAGAGCACCATTTTGTCTTGGCTTCCGTTTCACTGGGACAGTGTTTCATTTTGAGTTTCATTTAGTTTCGAAAGCACTGTTCCATTTTGTTTCATCTAAACTGTTTAGCTGTTTTGAGGTTTCACCCATAGGCTATAATGGAGAAGCACAAAACTGCATATAATTTTGTAATTTTTAGGGAGATTTGAATTAAAGTGGTGAGGATGGTAGCCCCTTCTGAGGGCATGATGCCTGCCAAGTTTCAAGGAGATAGGTGCAGGAGTTTATGGGAAATTACATCTCAAGCTGCCGACAAGCAAAACTCACATCGTGTGTGTGTGTGTGTGTGTGTGTGTGTGTGTGTTTGTGTGTGTGTGTGTGTGTTAGTTAAGGTTCACCCTCACTGGCGCTAGGGCCTCTACATGACACGGTAGTGTTCCTCAGTGAGGTCTCCTCTTCCCCTACAGCCTCAGTCTGGTCTACCATTTTAAATGACAACAGATAATAATAACTTAGTGACCAGCAGCATCTCAGGCAGCCAAACTGTGACAGAGCACTTCTTTCCTCTCCTGCAGGAGCTTCTTTTTCAGCCCCAGGATTAGATGTGCCCATGCCCTAAATCCTTCCAGTCAGGTGTGAGGGGTGTTGGTCTAAAGACTTGGCACTGGTAGACAAGGTTCTTTGGGTCAATCTAATCTGGTATCTTTTTTTAGCAGGCCAACTGAATAGTTATAGAAATATATCTTAGCAAGTTTTTGGGTTGAAAAACCCTGTATCAGGCTGAGGAAGCACCTGCAGTTGGTGTGTGTGCTGTTCCTGGATAGAAGGAATAGTAAAGAAGCCAGAGGCTGGCATGCAATGCAGGCAAGAAAGCTAGTCAGTGAAAATAGAAATGGAGGCATCAGGGGGTGAGGGACAGGCTGAGGTGGCGGGGAAGGGGATGTAGCAGCACAGGTAAAAGTGGAGAGGTACCTGGGGAATCAGATGTCTGGCAGGTTGTAGTGTGTCAGAATTCCAATGTCTATATTGATCCCATGAGTTTCTGTACCTAGGAGGTTGATGAAGTGCAGTTCATGGGCTTGTCTGTGAAAAGTGGTTTGTAAATTCAAACAAGCACGGAACCTCACTAACCTCATCACCAGAAGCCAACTTCCTACAGCCCAAAACACACTGAATGGATCTAGGCTGTTCCATGACAAGACACACAGAACCTGCCAACAATATCTCCAGTATGCAGATATCGTCACAATACAATACATATCTCCATAATGGCACCAAGTGTCCTGATGGAAAATACATGGAGTCACAAAGCAACACCTGCCCACTAGAATGAGCATGCACCAAAAATCTATCAAAGACAAAAACAGAACACAACCTGTCTCCACTCCAATCTCTGAGGCCTAATCCTCAAAGGGAATTTGCAAACAACTTTTCACAGATGAGCTTATGCACTTCATCAACCTCCTAGGTACAGAAGCTCATGGACTGAATATAGACATTGGAATTCTGATATACTACAATAGATATCTGACTCCCCAGGTATCTCTCCACTTTTACCTACACTACTATACCCACACTTGTCCTTTACTTCCTGAGTGCTAAGTGAAATCAGGTATCAATTTAAAATGAGCATTATAGCAAAATAGTGCCAAGTGAAACAGCATTAAGTGGGGGTTGCCTGTGGTAACAGCAGTTCCACAAAGTTGATAGGAAGCATCAATCCTTGGTGCTTTAGGAAAAAGCAAAAAATACATATTATTGTGCTTGTTACCTCCCCCGCCCGGTAAATTCTGTGGATCTTTATGAAACTTCCCAGGCAAGACAACTTCCCCAACTCAGCTGCCACACCTTGATGTTAAAGGAGGGGTTCAGTGTCAGCTCATTTAGGCTCCCATCCATGTTTACTCACAATACCACTGAGACTGGTGTGGGGCTCTGCTTCCCCTGCACCCCAGCCACTCGCCAACCACTGTAGATGATGAACTGTGATGCTTGGCCATTGCCATGCACTTCAGGTTCCTGTCTAGGTCTCCCCTGTCATCCTTGCAATGTGTCTTCATCCCCTGAGTGCTTTGTCATGCCTGAGACCTAACTCAGAGGATCTCTTGACCCTGCTACTCTATTATATCTTTTCCCTTCCTCCCCTTTCTCATTTTTTATTTTTGTTGTTGTTTTAAAATAGAATACAATAATAAAGGGGGAAAAAACCCTTTTTATGATGACTCTGACTTTTCTTATTGCCTGGCTCAGTCCCTTCTGCAGCTGAACTCGATGGCAGAACCCTAGTGCTTTCCATCTTCTATTTTAGTTTCAACCCTAGCTGCAGTTTTCCCTCCTCTAGCAGTTCCTTTGCCAGTGTCCAGTCCATGCTGCCAGGCTTTAGCTGCCCTGAGCAGTCTTTGTTCTCCTTCTGCTCCCTGGCACCCTCAGTGCCTTTTGAATTCCCCACAGTGGCATGCTGAGCCAAGCATCACCTACACAGATGGAGAGGGAGCTTAAAAAGTGGCATGGCTGTGCTGTGCACTGATCCATCCCAGGCTCTCTCCCCAGTTAGTTTCTGATTGCCTCCCATGACCCTGGTCCCTTCTGGACTGGGTCTGAAGGTGGACAAAGGGGGCGGGGTTCTAGTGGGCTAGTCACACTGCCACATGATGCACTGAAGAAATAATTGGAAAGCTTATTGTATTCACAATAAAACCAGGTACAACCTTATCCTGAAGCTCATTTGCAAATTCAACTTTGGTATATATTAAGTCATTGGAGTTACATTGCAGATGAGTGTGACTTTATTGTTTTAAATGATTTCAAATAGTCTCTAATTTTATATGAAAAAACATACAATAACCTTGTCTTTTAAAATGCAAACAATATAGCTTCCAAATGTAAAGTATTATGTAAACTTTTGCTTGGCTGAGGAAATGGAAGCCAATTCTGCACAGCCCAAAGCAGGTGGAAAAAGGGCTTATGGTGTTTTGCATCTTAGTCACTTAACTAAGGGTGAACAACGAGGGCATGAATCTGATCACTCAGAAAATGGAGGGCATAGGAACAGAAGCAGGGGGCGCTCAAGGTTCCAGCCATACGCAGCAGACCATGGGCAGGTATGCCTTTGTCAGACTTACCCTTGGGAACTTCCTCTGCTGGAAGGTGGAGTGGCTGGCAATAGTCAGGTTAACCTGTCCATGTTTCCACAATCACCAGTGAATTCAGGGCTTTGCATGATGACTTGCCATACCAATTACTAGCCCCTCCTGCCTCCATTCTGGCATTCCATCATGTAACCCTATCAAATATGTTCCTGGTACCTTGGTCACAAACTACTTATGCATCTGCACCGTTCTGACTACAAACCTGCAGAAAAATCAGAAACAAATCTGACTCGAAGAAAGGATGTACCCAACAGCTTAAAAGAATGGATATTAGCTAGGTGTCTGGCCTAGCTTCCAGTGCAAAGGCCCAGGTAAAAAGTGGCTGAATATGAAATATATGTAATAGACTTAGTATTACATTTTGGCACAACGCATGCTGACATCAACATGAAACATGAGCCTGGGCAACAAGCAGGAGGAGCTCATCCTCCTGCTCAGTGCAAAGAATTATGACATCATTGGGATAACGGAGACCTGGTGGGACTCCACCCATGATTGGACCACGGGTATAGAGGACTATTATACCCTGTACAGGAGGGATTGTGTTGACACAAGGGGCTGGGGTGTAGCTCTCTATGTGAAGGAAAGCTACATGTCCCTGCAAGCTGATGTTGGTGACCAGCATGGACAGCTAGAGACCCTCTGGGTAAAAATTTGTGGGGAATATGGCACAGGGGACACAACAGTGCGAGTCTACAACAGACCTCCCACCCAAAGTCCTGAGCTTGACCAGGAGTTCGCCCGGGAACGGACTGAGGCTGCTTGCTCCAGGACCTTGGTTGTCATGGGTGACTTCAATTACCCAGACATCTCGTGGGAAGATCACTCAGCAAAATCCGAGTGGTCGCAAAGCTTTCTCTTGTGCGTGGATGACCTCTACCTGACTCAAGAAGTCTATGGGCCAACGAGAGGCAAAGCGCTGCTTGACCTGGTACTGGCTATGGGGGATGACCTAATCGGCGACCTAGTGATCGATGGGAAGCTGGGTGACAGCGACCACGAGCTGATCACCTTCACCATCCGCCATAAAGCTGACAAGTCAGTCAGCAACACAGAAGTCCTTGACTTCAGAAAAGCTGACTTTGACAAGCTCAAGAGGCTTGTCGGTCAGGCCCTCAGGGACCGTGACCCCAAGGAGATGGGAGTTCAAGAAGAGTGGTTGCTTCTCAAGAAAGCAATCCTCAATGCACAAGCTAAATCTATTCCAACACGGAGGAAAGGCAGCAAGAAGGCACAGTGGCCCTCCTGGCTCTCCAGGGACCTAGCAGACCTCCTGCGGCTAAAAAGGAAAGCCTACAAAGGATGGAGGACGGGATTCATCTCCAAGGAGGATTATTCTGCACTAGTCCGGTCCTGCAGGGAGCAAACCAGGAAAGCCAAGGCTGCAACTGAACTCCAACTAGCTTCAAGCATCAAGGACAACAAAAAGTCTTTTTTCAGAAATGTGGGGAGCCGGAGGAAAAGCAAGGGCAACGTTGGACCCCTGCTAAACCAGATGGGTCAGCTGGAAACTGACGCCCAGGAAAAAGTCAACCTATTAAATAGGTACTTTGCATCAGTCTTTCATCAGTGCCATGGGACGCCCATGCCTGCTATGGGACAGGAAGATCTGGGTGATGGGGATCCCCTACCCTCCATAAATGTTGATCTCGTGAAGGAACAGAAGCTGGATACCTTCAAGTCAGCTGGCCCTGACAATCTGCACCGCAGGGTACTCAAGGAGCTGGCGAGCATCATAGCCCTGCCTCTGGCACGGATCTTTAAAAACCCCTGGCGCTCTGGTGTACTGCCGGAAGACTGGAAGAAGGCCAGTGTGGTGCCAATCTTCAAGAAAGGGAGGAGAGTGGATCCGGCTAACTACAGGCCCATTAGCCTGACTTCTATCCTGGGGAAGATCTTAGAAAAATTTATTAAGGAGGCCATCCTTGATGGACTGGCCCAGGCTAACATCCTAAGGGATAACCAGCACGGGTTTGTTGAGGGTAGGTCTTGTTTGACCAATCTCATTTCCTTCTATGACCAGGTGACCTATCACCTGGATGAGGGAGAAGAGATTGATATCATATATCTTGACTTCAAAAAAGCTTTTGATCTGGTATCCCATGATCACCTCTTGGCCAAACTGGCCAGTTGTGGCCTTGGCTCCACCACGATCCGCTGGCTGGGAAATTGGCTCCATGGTCAGACCCAGAGGGTTGTAATTTATGGCTGTCACTCATCATGGTGCCCTGTGACCAGTGGGGTCCCTCAAGGCTCTGTCCTTGGACCCATATTGTTCAACATCTTCATTAATGATGTGGACATTGGAGTCAGGAGTGGACTGGCCAAGTTCACCGATGACACCAAACTTTGGGGCAAAGCATCCACGCCAGAAGATAGGCGGGTGATCCAGGCTGACCTGGACAAGCTCAGCAAATGGGCAGACAAGAACCTGATGGTGTTTAACACCGAAAAATGCAAGGTTCTCCACCTTGGGAGGAAAAACCTGCAGCATCCTTATAGGCTAGGCAGTGCTACTTTGGACAGCACTACAGAAGAAAGAGACTTGGGGGTCATCATTGACCACAAGATGAACATGAGCCTGCAATGCGATGCTGCGGCTAATAAAGCGACCAAAACGCTGGCTTGCATCCATAGATGCTTCTCGAGCAAATCCTGGGACATCATTCTCCCCTTGTACTCGGCCTTGGTAAGGCTGCAGGTGGAGTACTGCATCCAGTTTTGGGCTCCACAATTCAAAAAGGATGTGGAGAAGCTTGAGAGAGTCCAGAGGAGTGCCACGCGCATGATCAGAGGTCAGGAAAACAGATCTTACGATGATAGGCTGAGAGACATGGGACTCTTTACCCGGAAGAGCGTAGGCTCAGGGGTGATCTGATGGCCACCTATAAGTTTATCAGGGGTGACCACCAGGATCTGGGGAAACGTTTGTTCACCAGAGCGCCCCAAGGGATGACTAGGTCGAACGGTCACAAACTCCTGCAAGACCGTTTCAGGCTGGACATAAGGAAGAATTTCTTTACTGTCCGAGCCCCCAAGGTCTGGAACAGTCTGCCAGCAGAGGTGGTTCAAGCACCTACATTGAACACCTTCAAGAGTAAATTGGATGCTTATCTTGCTGGGATCCTATGACCCCAGCTGACTTCCTGCCCTTTGGGCAGGGGGCTGGACTCGATGATCTCCTGAGGTCCCTTCCAGCCCTAATGTCTATGAAATCTATTAAATCAAGATGGCAATTCCCTCTACTATGGATTTAGAAATGTAAGGCTGAAAGGGACCAGTAGGTCATTTAGGACCTCCTGCATATCAGAGGCCACAGATCTTCACCCTCTCCAGAACCCAATCACACAAGTTAAGCTAAAGATAAGCCAATAACACAAGCTAAGCTAAACACAAGTTAAGCTAAGGCATATTTGTTTATATCAGAATATAGCAGTTGGAGAATTAAAATAAAATACAGACAACTTTGCAGTTAAAAATTGTATCTACTATGGAACTTCAATTAAGATAACTTTTATTAGCAAAAATGACATCGTAATATAGCTATGAACTATAACTTTTAAAGAGTGGACCAGCCCTGAAATTAATGAAAACTTAATGTAAATTCCATAATAATATGACAAATAAATGAGAAATAGAAAGGCTCTGAAAGCAAGTCAAATAGAACAATAGTAAAGGAAAATAGAACTGGAATGAACCTTGAAGGTCATCTACTCTAATCCTGTGCCCAAGGCAGGATCATCTTTGACAAATACATCTAACTTGCATTTTAACATGGAGCTGGTACAACTTTTCTAGATAGTCTATTTCAGAGCTTAACCACCCTCACAGAAAGCTATTATCCAATTTAAATCTACTTTTGTGCAATTTAAGCCCCTAATTTCTTTACTTTGGCCCCTGTAGACACAGAACAATAGATCACTGTACTCTGTATTTGCATTTGAACCTTTTCGCATTTGAAGACCATTGAAATATTCTCCCTCAATCTTCTGTTCTCTAAGGTAAATGATCACATTTTCCCACCCCTTTTTCATATGTCATGATTTCTAAACTTCATTTTACTTACTTGCCTCTAAACTCTTTCCAATTTATCCACATCTTTCTTTGATTTAGGTGCCCAAAAATGGACACTTGAGTTGCCTCCATATGAGGCTTCACCAGTTCTGAATAGCGGAAGAATTATTTCCTGTGCCTTGCACACAACAATTCTGTTAATACACCCCAGTAAATAATTAAGTCATTTTGTAATAATATTATAATGTTGATTCCATAGTGGGCCAGAAGTTCAGTATACTCCCATTTATTTTGTGTGTCTGTCTATGCATGTTCACACATGTGCTAATGCTCATATGTGTGTATACATACAAGTCAAATTAAACCACCAAAGCTCAGTAAAGCAAAAATGATAACAACTGTGCAAACAAATATAACGTGCAATATCGCTTTACTGCAATATAATTTAATTATTTTATTTGGAGAAGTTTTAGGTTCTGACTATCATTAGAAGATGTAAATAACAACAACAACTAAACCTATAGGTGCCTTTGAATTTAGATGAGTCTTTTGGTGGAGATAAGTTAGTAGAAGATTAGGGTTTGGAAAAACAGGTTAAACTGAATGTGGTAAAAGCAGTCTGGATCTCTTACTTGTGCACAGACAAATCTTATCTATTCTCAGCTTAGACTCCTTTGCTCCTGTCTAAACTATATGATCCCTTCCACACATATTCTTTCGACTCTACTGGTGGGAGTAGATTTTACAGATAATCTATGAGTGCTCGACCACCTACAAACAAAGTAGGAACAACTACTGTGATAGCAAAGGCATTTCAATCAGGCATGTAGAGAAGACAAGAATGAAGCTGAGACAAACCTACTTTTCTCAGATTTGTTAGTTATTAAACACCTCTGTAGCTGCCTATTTAATTAGCCAGACATAGCCACGATCCAGAAGAACAACCTGAATCAGTTCCACATCAGTATCATACAGTGAAACCTGTTTAAGATGGAATCACACTGAACTAGGAAAATAGTGTGGCTTAAGCAGGTTTGCATTGGCTAAGGGTACCTGCTCCCCTTGGCTTCCTGATAGCTTCCCCCACAGCAGTCTATCAGGAAGCATTGACCACTGCCTGGTACCACTGATTGGCAGATTGAGGGTCCTGGTGTATGGCCAGAACACTGAGCTTGAGGCAGCAGCATGGCCAGCAGAGCTCTCTAACAGCTGCACCCCCCGCCCCCCACTGAAACCAGTCCCTCACTGGCTACCCAAGCTGCTAGATCATGGGCTATTGCTTTACTTCTTCTTTTCCTTCTCTTCCATGTTCAGTGGCACCTCCCATTGTCCCTGGGTGGGGGGAGCTCTAGCTAAGCCACAGGGGGAGCCAGGCTCAGGCATGGACAGTGGCAGTGGCAGGCAGGCTCCCCCTCCTGCCCAGTCCCTTGGAAGATCCTAGCTAGCAGATCAGGAGGCACATGGAGAAAGAGCCCACCCTCCTCTGCTTCTGTTCTCATCTGAGCCTGGCTCCCCACACAGCCCCAGAAGCCCTGGCTGCAGCAGGGCAGGAGGGGCCCTCACAGAAGTGGTGGCAGGTGTGTCTTCCCTTCCTGCATGCACAGGCATAAATAGAGAGGACAAGGTGGGAAATGGAAGCGTAGGAGATCCTGCTAAGCACAGATGCAATGAGAAAGGGTGCAGTTAGGGAGTATTCTTCAGTGATTTGCAGATTTTAAAAAAGGCCCTGACTTCTGCTCCCATACCATGGTCTGCCTGCCCTAGTGTTAGGGGCAATGGGTGTAGCCAGCCCTGCAGCTATGGTCGCTGTTCCTGCACCTCCCCCTCCCAACTTTTCAAAATCCTGGATCTGCCTATGACTGCATTTGAATGGTTAAGTTTTTTTGGACAACTCACACAATCCTTCTTGTATTACTCTATGCAACCCCCTCATGACTTGTAAAAGGAAGAAAAAAACATTTAAAATGCAGACTGTTTTGCAGAAAAGTCTTAAAATACCACAAATACTAAAAAGATCAATTGAAATCAGCTATTCCTGTCTCTATTGACATGTAGCTGTGGGATTCAATATAAAAATGTTGTGTGATGTCAAAGACGAGGATCTGAAATCTTTTGATTTTTTCTACTCGCTGTTAAACCAGTTGAATTATCTGACCTTTCTAGGCAGTAACCTTCCATTCGAAGAACAATTAGTGGCAGTGGCAACTGAAAAGTTACCCAACTCAAAGAGCATCTCCCTCTCCATTTTTATTGCAGCCCTATGTAATATATAGGTTGTAAATAAAACGTATTTCAAAAGGAAGCATAATTACGAAGGCGGACATGGGTGAAGAAAATCCTCATGGACATGAAATCCATTATACTAAATCCTTCAGTTTAAGAGAATTTACATAACTGTCAGGCTTAAGCTTCCTGAAGCTCCTTCAGTTGAAATAGTGTCTAATTGTATTACCCGAAACAGCGTGACAGCTTTTTAAAATTAAACTGTCGCTATGTTTCCTCTCAGTTTCCCACTGCTTGATTCAATAGCAAAAGTCCACTTCAATAGGTTTAAAAAACTGTGCATGGCAGCTAATACATTTTGTTTCAATATTTACTTTCTTGGCTTTCCAGGCCAGTGATGGGCTGGGGGAAATAGGAACAGCCTTTTGAAATTATATGGCTTAACCCAATGGTGTCATTTTTATAAAGTAAATACTAAATATCTAAGATTTATAATTTAGAAAAATCACCTGAATGGTTTTTTCATATGTACTAGGAAAAGGTTGTTTCAGAACAGTACTGTAAAAACTCTGTAGATTTAATCTATACTGCATAAATTAATAATTCTAATGACAGAGATGACAGCCCAAGATAATAACCTGAATGAAATATGCCCTTTAGCTGAAAGGACAAGTGGCGGCCTTGTTGTACAGGTGGTCTTTAGAGTGGGTGGATATTAATAAGCTCACTATCTTACGTGTGCAAAGTGGCTATGTTTCTGGCTTTAGCATTCATAGAGAGGACATACTGTGCTTAAATTCAGCACTTCGTAACAAGAAGTGTAGACATGCCCTTCATGAATAGGATTCCATTTAATAAAATATACCATATTTACTTGTATAGCACACATGCAGCTTTTTCCTCAAAATTAGCTATCCAAAACTGTGGCGTGTGTTTTAAGTGACGAAGCCAGTTTCCATATTGGAATTGAGGGGACTGGCTCCATCCCAGCCTCATAGAAGAGGGCTGGCATCTGCTGCTCAGCCAAAAACTAGAGGTTTAGCACTGTCACAGTTGCTGCCAAATTGCAAACAGTTTTTGGCTGAACATCCAACCATGATGGAGCTAAACCTTTAGCGTTTGGCTGTGCGGGTGTAGCAATACCCCCAGTTTTTCCTTTTTTTTTAATTTATTTTAAAATGCATTCCCTCGCCTTCCCCAACCATTTCTGACTTCTTCTCTCCCTCTCTATTCCCTATAGATAAGTATAAGTGAGCTCAAACTTAGGATAAGCTTTAAACATTTTTATTTTGGTAGCAAGTTTTTGGATATCCACTGTTTTATATTGTATAATTATTAGGTTTGTATTAATTTTTACTGTTTTATATTGTATTACTATCATTTTTGTTTCGATTTTTATTGTTTCATATAGATATTGTGCAGTTTAGGCCTGTGTTTGTAAGTGAACCAAAGTCATGTCAAGTTTCCAGTTTATATGTCAAGTCTCCATCTTGTGTCCTCTGCCCGGGCATCCTGTGTCACAACTGTATGAGTCACATATGCCTCCCATGTAAATTGGTTCCTCGATGAATGAGCATGATTGGAAATGATTGAAATACAATGGTAGCAGGTCTATTGAATGGCCTGTAATGACTGGCCCATCACCTCGCATTGATTTATCCAGGATCCACGGACCTCAGGAAGGGGAAGAAGAGTATAGGAGGCTTTGCCAAGTTTCTGTCACGACTTTGGAAAAATCTTTTTTTCTTCATTTTGATTTTCCACAACAAGGTGCCTCTCTTATTTGGGTGTATGTGGGACCATGTGCTGATAGCTACGGAGTGAGGGCAGAGTGGAAGTTGTGTACCTTCAACTTGAATCGGGGAGGTATACTTCACATACCTAGCCACCCCACACTCCGCCTGCACACAGCCCAAATGCTAACAATTATTTATTAAAACATAACCGTGCACTATGGCCTTCTTTAAGGGGGAAAGAAAATTCATGACTTAGCATAAGAAAAAATAAGTCAGTTAAAAACATTATATGCAGCTCTTATTGCTGTAAATACCACTTGTCACATCAGCAATTATCATGAGCCAGCCAGAAAATACTCAGAATTCATGGATGCATGTCATGGAAACAAATTAGGTCTATCTAAAAAGTTTTTTTTTTCTTTTCATAAAAGAACTAGGCTAAATTATGCACTGATTCCAGTAGTGAATGATATTAATGGATATTGTTCTATGCGTCCACATGATGTAAAAATCGCGGTTCGTTTCTCGGGAGGCGAAAAAAACCTTCAGCCACAGACACACTCTATTAGCAACATGAAAGGTATATATTTGCAAATAGGGTCAGAGAGAGAGACAAAAGATCAAACACTCTGCTGCCCCCGAGGGAAGCTGCCCAGCTGGCTTTATCCCCTCTCTCCTGACCACGTGTGCAGAAGGAGGAACTTTTACAACTCATTTCCGATTCATACAAACATGTATGTGAATACATCAAATCATACGTTGCATGTGTATTATAATTAACTACTTAAGTATGCGGGGCGGATAGGCTTATATGTATTAATTCATTGCGCATGGGTAGAAAGTACCTGAGGTTACAAAAGTTTGAATTTTCCTTGCTTCAAGGCTAGAATTGCAATTTACTCTTATCTGCATGAGAAAAGCTGAGGAGTATATGCTTTACTGTAACAAAGAGATAGTAACTTTGCAAAACAAAGAGAGAGTGATACCTTAATACAAAGAGCTCTCAGTAGCTCTCCCAGTTCTCTCACCAGGGAGGGCTGACAGCTGCGCTGTTTTAACAAGACTTATTGATAATGCATTTTTAATAATATTTCTAACACACATGTGGTCCTTAACTTAGACAGTGACTATTACATTTAAACCCCTAGTAACCTATGAGTATGATTAAAATGTGAAAGGATGTGAACAACAAAAAATGCAAGCCTTAGTAATAGAGTGATGAACAAAACCACCTTTAATTCTGCATGCTTAAAAAAATGCGTTGTCACTAAAATGATAAGAAGCCTTTTGCAGTGAATATCCAATTAAATATTTCTATCTATAGTTACTTCTGCTAACAAAGCTGCAGGCACAGAAAGTATAAATTCTGCAGATGACATTAAAATATATATGTTATGGATACTATGAGCAGATTTATTTATGAAAGATATGGTTTCAGATCCTTTATTTTAAAATACACAATAGTTTTAATTTTTCTTTTATGCATATTTTTTCCTGTGAAGAGATTATCATGATCCAACATAATGAGCATCCTAGGTATAAAGTACTTTGGTGCATACAATAAGCTCTGACAGCAAAATTTGTAGTGAAACACAGCCAGATCAGCCAAGCGGAAGCAGTAGTTCAACCACACAAAGGCCTTCTAAAGTCGTTAAGAATCTAAAAGGATGCAATTTCACAGGTACTCAAATGATTCAAAGTACTCAAACATACAGTTCAATGTATACCAGGCATGCTTAACCCTTGCTTCAGTTTCTGAAATTCTTCCCAGTGCATTAGATTTGCCAAACAAGGTCCCCAGTTCTGGGTCCTTCACCAAGGGAACAAGTGTTGAGACTAATACTAGCAACCTTAAAGGAATGCTGCAGAGCATCTTTTGATGAGACTTTTCCACAGTAAATCGTTTAATTAAGTGGAAGGAGGAAATAGAAGAAATAATACCCAAACAGAGCCTGTTATGACCATAAAAGGAAGCAGACCAGAATGTAAAGGAAGTTCACTATGGTTATCACTATAAATATCTAGTTTCCTGAGCTGATATGCAGATAGATATACTGGGTGAGTGGTAGCGAGGTAGTGAGGGGGAAACAACCATCTTGATATGCTGCAGATTGTTTATTCTCTACCACACTAAGAAACACAGTTCTTATTTTTACTAATGTCTCTTTACCCTTCTCCAGCAGTGTAAAAACTTATACCTACACTCATAGTAAGGCCCAACTATATTGCCAGAGCACAACCATAAATTAGAACCAGGCCTATAAACTATCCCTAGTTTATAGTTCGGACTTCAAATGCATTTCTTTTAGTTTATCCAGGTAGTTACCAAACTAGATGGAAATATAAAAAGAATTCAAGCAGAAACTGATTAAGGATATGGTTAAATACTAGCTCGTATATTAGCCCATAACGTTTATTTTAGTGAAGATATTTCTAGATTCAGATAAAATGTTTTTTGTTTTATTACACCGCTATGTAATTTGTAATAAAGCCTGGAAACATGACTACTTTTTTTTTAATATGGTCTTAACATACAAAATTGAGCTAAAATATCTGATGTACTGAAAACAAAAAATGATGAACAGGGCGCTTGTACATGTGATGGGAGTTTAGTCCTTCAGGGTTGCATTCTATGCCCCTTAATTGAAATGGTGGGTTTTATTTTTCTGTCACTGTACACACATCATTGTTCTGGTGGCTACGAGCTCCTGCTGAAGGCAGAAGCGATGAGGGGTCTTATCCCTTTTTTTTTTTTTGGTGGAGCCTGCCTGCCTCATATCATATTTATCAGATGAAACAAGGAGACAGAGGATTTTGGTTCAATCCCTTCCACTGGTTTTACCTGAAACCTGATGAATCATTTAGCTTTTTATACCTATCTTTATTTGTAAAATGAATATTACAGGAAACCCTTGCTATTCGTGGGTTTGGCATTTGCAGTTTCAAATATTCACGAATGCCAAACCCGCATCTTAAATATACTTAAAGGAGCTCCTTGGGAGATTCATGTTTGCCACCACAGCACTCCTGCTACCGCTGCCAGCACAGCCATGCCTCCCTACCCCCCCCCAACAGCATTCATGAACACAGTACCTTATTTGTGGATTTTGCCATTCACAGGGGATACGAGAATGTATCCCCTGCGAATGGCAAAGGTCTCCTGTATAAAGTTTCCATTTCCTGCAGGTTCTTGTGACAATGAACATACATTTTTTGGAATGTATTAGCCATGATATATATGTTAAGGGAATTAAAACATTACAATTTGCAAAACAGTCCAGGAAAAAAAGATTTATGCACAGTGCAGAACTATTAGTTTACTTGTATGCAGCATGGTCAACATTACCAATTACCCTTATTTTGATTCTATGTGAAGTGATTTTGAAGGATCAAGTGTGGTGCTTGATTCAATTTGAAAAACCCTGAAGCTTTTAGCTATGATGTTCTATTTGAAACTTTACAGATGTTTATCAAAGACTTGCTCTAATGTTTTATTCTATCAATAAATATATAATACATTGGACCTTTCTTTAGAGAGACTAGCAACATCTACTGGTTCCTAAATACTTGACTTTTTGACTCACTATTCAATAGAAATGACACAGAATATCAGACTGTGATTATACTTCTACATAGTAAACAACCTATAGCCACATCTATTTCACAATTTATATGTATTATTTAAAATTCTTTAGAGGTGCATTTGTCAGAGAGGTTGACTGCTTGACAAAATGAAGTGATCCTTTATAATACAGAACTGTAATAAGAGGAAATAAGAATGAAAAATTATATCCACAAAAGTTAGTCTGGCAGGTCTTTGAATCCTTTATAGAATAATCTTTGGTCCTGCTTGGCTTCATTCCTACCACTTGAAACAAATGACTCATGAGCATCACAGGCTGCTAACCTATGCTTCCATTAATGAATTATGAATAATTTCTTGCCTGCCTTTGTTTAACCATTCTGTGCACAAAGACGCTCTCCTGCCTTTTATTTGTGTATGCAAATCTAGTTGCTATCAACAAAATCTTCACTGTAGATCCAGGGTAGTGGGAAGATTCACAGGGTGCATCCAGACAAGCATGGCTGTGAAGTATGTGGCTCCACAGACTTGTCTGCAGCACCACACACTGCACATTCAGGCATCCCCCACACTGCTACTTTGCAGTGTGAGGAGTTCCCAGGGTCAAAAAAACCTGTGCAGAATAAAATGGTGCAGTGCATGTGGTAGTAGCATGCACCACCCAAAACTAGAGCCAGGCTTTGGCTGCTGTACAGGTTCCCGGCTGTAGCAGCGCTGCAGCTGCAGCTTCCCCAGCCGCCAGGACCTCAGGTAAGGCTGTTGGGGCCAGTACAGTTGCTGGCCCCAGCCTCCTCTACTTCACCTAAGGTAACATGCCTCATACCAGAGTGTGCATGGCACAGACATACCCTGGGGACAAGTAGCAGCAGCACAAGGTAAAAGAGCAGAGTTACGGTGCAAAATAAGCTGCATTCTCTCATCAACTTTTGAGACAGACAGATCCAGGGGTGTGCAGTTGTGTGATTATTGCTACCAGATGCATGTAGAATGAGCTTTCTGCCACCTTTGCATCCTCTGTCAGCATCCTGAATCCACTACTAGGCTCAGTACTCCTAAACTACTTGGCTAATTATCTTAACTCTATCTGAGGTCCCTGCTAATGTAAGCTACTTCTGTTCTTAATACGTGGTTCTGACAGAAAACAAAAGCACTCTCCTCACTCAGGAAAAGTAGGAGTGCTTCATGATTCTCCCATGTGCATGAGCCTTGGTAAACTAGATGAGCTAGTCAGGTATTTATTAATATAGGCAAGTAGGTATCTCTGTCAAATCTTTAAAAAAAGAAAAGATAACTTAATTATTAGAGTGATTTATTTAAGTCAGCTTCAGTCTTGCTCTGATTATGTTGCTGATATCCTTAATGTCCCCAAAGATTAATTTTAATCCTCCCAATTTAAACCAAATGACTAAAACCGTCAGGATCAGCACAAAGGAAGATTAAAGAGATTCTTAATACCTCGTATTGATATAGTCTAAATGAAATTCTCTCTTGAACTGGCACAGTTGAGAAATCTATTAAGTCCTGTTTTAGAAGCTACTGCTCTGATTTTTGTGATTGTATTCAAAAGCACAAAAATTATCAGCCACACGTAAGTTCCAGTTGTTTTAGAGTAATGTGAAACAGCATGCATCAGGGGCATTTTAAAGAAGCCTACCCCTTCTGAGTAAACTTTTGGCGGGGGTGGGGGGACTGGTGGCAGATAGACACAAAGCAGGGATGGGACTTGCATGCTGTAGCTGCAGCAGTGTGAGGTGGTGGATGGCGGCAGCAGCCACTGTGTGTGAGCCCTGCCTCCCCCCATGTCCAGCTGGCCAGGCAGCACCTGCACGGGCCCACAGATGGGACCCACTACCCTCGCCCTCTCCTTCCCCCCAGGCCCTGCTCCTGAGAGGCAGCAGCAGCGCAGGGCAGTGGGTGATGGCACTCTGTCCCCACTCGCCCGTGCATATCCCCTAGCCACTTTCTGTGTATCCCCGGATGACAACCCCTGTCATACATAACAGACAGTTATGGAAAACACACCCAAAGTGACAGTTTAGAAGTTGACTTTTGCAAAGGAGCAGGTGAATTTGACTCATAATGCTTTGTTCATTCTTACCTAATGCACCTGTGAATAGCCTCATTATCCATATAAATTCTCTATTTATCCTGCTATCATTTTGATTTTGATATTTTGTGCCAATCACTTGCATAGTTTGATTATGCTCTGTTAAATAATTTCTTTATTCAGTTTTTTAATTTTCTGCCTTTCAATTTCCCATTATTGTTGCCTTAAGAGAGGATAAATGCAAAGGTAAATACATAGAATCTATATGATCTACATCAGCAGTGGGCTGAAGGGCCACTTAGTGAATTTTGGTGAGCTGTCATGGGCCATGCCCTTGATAAGTGCCCCACCCTGTGTTTGCCATCTTGGGATTGGAAGTCCCTCCCCTAACTCCTGACCTTTGCCACCAGAAGTCCCTCCCCTTGCCCTTGAAAGTACTTCTTTTGGGAGGGGAGGGTTGCCATCTTGGAACCAGAAAAAAACCAAACAAATCATATATTAAAAGTTAAACACCTACTATAACATAGTTTAATTTTTTTTTTTGCATACTGTATATAGAGATGATTACAGAATAACTAAAAAATAAAGACTTAGTCCGGTATATTGTTTGTGGGGTGTGAGGAAGGATGGGGGGTGTGGGGATCTGCTCAGCTTCCCTGGTGTCCAGCTGCTGCTCCTCATCTCCCTGCTGTGGCACTCATTCTGGGCGGGGACAAGGGAAAAGTGAGCTGCAGCTGGGCAGGAGTGTGGAGCATGGGGCTGATGGGAGCACGGAGCTCACACCCAGTCAGTGGCAGGAGTGGGGAGATTGGGTGAGAAGTGAGTGGGTTTGATGGAGTGTGGGGGGTGGGGTATGGAGACTTTGCACACACTCTCCCCCATGGCGCATGACCTCTGACACTGCCAACAGCAGCAGCAGGCGATGGGTGCTTGGGGCACCTGTGGCCCACACATAGGCACTGCCACCCAGTAGCACATGGCTCCAGATAGCACTGTATGTTGTGGCAAGGAGCACAGCCAGGACAACCCTCCTTTATTATGTGGGGCTCTGCACAGTGCACATGCAGCTCCTGGCACTTGTGTACCACCAGGGGAAGCCCAGTGCGAGGGAGCCAGCTGCCTTCCCCACCCTCTGCCATGCAGGTCCTGGGACTCTGCTGGGAAGTAGGGGGTGGGGCTCCCCTGCACTTTCAGTGGAGTCCTGGAACCTGCACGGCAGGCAGCTGGGAAGGTAGCTGGCTCCATTGTGTGGGGCTTCCTCTGGTGGTACACAACTGTCAGGAGCTAGACATGAATCACCGGGAGCCCTGCATGATAGAGGTGGGCTGGCCTGGCTGCACTCCTTGCCACAATATACAGCACTGGCTGGAGCTGGATGCCACTAGATGGCAGTGCCTACACAGGCCATAAGTGCCCTGAGTGCCTGCCACCTGCTGCTGTTGCTGCTGCTGCTGGTAGCAGCAGAGGCCATTTGCCATGGGGGGAAATTGTGAGAGGCCCTACACTGCCCATCAAACCCACACAATGCCCACCCAAGCTCCACACTGCTGCCACCCACCTGGGCATGGGCTCCACTCTCCCACCAACCCCATGTTCTGTAGTCCCATCCAGCTGCAACCCCCCCGCCCCACTGGCCACTTCCCTACCTG
Source organism: Crocodylus siamensis (assembly GCF_052110815.1). Taxonomy (NCBI): domain Eukaryota; kingdom Metazoa; phylum Chordata; order Crocodylia; family Crocodylidae; genus Crocodylus; species Crocodylus siamensis. Next base: position 84,547,881 of record NC_143396.1, on the reverse strand, counting down.
CTGCTCAGAGCAAGCACTACAGCAGGGTGATGGAGGAACCACTGGACACCAGGGAAGCTGAGCAGGTCTCCCAGCAGCTTCAGCAGTGGCAGCAGAAGCTGCACTCAGAAACTGTGTGCTGGCTGGGACCTTCTACGCATGTAGGTCAGAGTGAGGTGCAAGTGCTGGGTGGGGTACAATTTGTTGGTGGGCACCCTCACACCAGACAAAATGGCTTGGTGGGCTGGCTCCAGTCCTTGGGCTGTATTTTGCCCATTCCTGATCTATATTTATCTATAAGAAAGAAACACCAAATTTGGTACTGCTGCACCAGATTGACAGAGGAATTAGTATAAGGACAGTATAGGCATCAGTCCCACATTATAAATAGGTTTCATATGCTGCTCCATTTAAACCTCAAAAAATTAACAAACTCCATGGTAACACTATAACTTGTCCCACTCAAACCAAACTATCACCCAACGACAATTTCAGATTACACACAAAAAATAAAGTAGGAATACTTTTGAGGTTCTGAGAAGTCATGTATCCAAAATGACTTAAGTATTCAAATCCCATTAAAATTCAAAAGGATTGCAAACTCCTCTAAGCTTCTTGAAAAATATAAGCCATGGATATTTTTGGAAGAGAACACCTATACTTGGAAAAAATAAATTAATATACCATATTTTATGGAGTACAAGTCAAAGTTTTAACCCAAATTTTTAACCTTAAATTTCTACCTTGATTTATACAATGTATTGATACAAACTCAGACCCTGCATTGGTGCCCTGCCACACCCAGCCCACAGGGAGGTGGAATGCTGGCATCTAGAGGTTTCCCCAGCACTGACTGAGGCCAGGACAGGCTCCTACCACCCCTACCTTTGTCCAACGGCCTGGAGCCAAGCTGGGCACCCAAATCACACACCAATTGAGTCTGGCATGGGAACACTTACCCACGGCCCAGTGACTGCCCTGCAGGTAGATCTTGGCCAATGAGCTGGAGCCACCACTGAATGGTGCAGGAGCCATGGCACCACCATCCACCATTAGCAGCACCAGGGATCAGAGCAGCATCAGTGAACAGCGTACCACCAGCGGCACCAGGGAGCAGAGTGGCAGCAGCAAGCAATGCTACAAGTGGTGCAATTGTGAGAGGTGGCCAAGCAGCAGAGATGTCTTATACGACAGATCTATGAAAATCCTAACTCTTTTGGAACAGAAATATGAGGTCAACTTATATACCACATAACTTGTACACCATCAAATATGGTATTTCATTTTTAATACATGGCATATCTGCCATGTTTGACTGTCTGTATTTTTCATTTTGTTTCCCTCTTTTGCTAGTTATCAAAAATTAATCTTTCTTTTCAGAATTTGTTTAAATCCATCCTTTCCTGTTCATGTAGTTTGATCTAAGGTTATAATGTGGAAGTTCTGACTTGACTGCCATTTTCTACATATCAAGCTATAATTTCATTACAAGAAATAGCTAAACAAGAAAAATCTTATTCTAACACAAATTTCTATCAAAGATGAGCCAAGATAGATAATCATTTGTAAAATAAGACAGTCTTACAGCTGACAATTAGCTTCAAGGGAATTCATCTCTGCATCCAGAAAGAGTCAATGAGGTTGGGGGGGGGCAAGTCTCTGCATTGTTCATTACAGAAACAGGGCCTAAGCAGTTATATACAGTAGTTATGTACATATTTTGTGTGTGTCATCTTTCTAAGGCTGAGTACGCATATTCAAGCGATCCGTGAGAGTTCTCCCATTTTTGTTCTCCTGGTAGAAAAACTTACCCGGGGTGCCTGAACAAGCATTTGAATGCTGAGTACCTAAAGAGCAGAGGGCTTACAGTGCTGATGTTGTGTGACCAAGGGGCTTCTGTGCACACATCTCAATATGGTCTACAGGTTTCCTCAGTCTGTCTAGCAACAGATGGCCACAGTGCACAGGGCAACATTTATTGTCTAACCCAGTATTATGCTGGGCCATGGGCAGCCAGGTTTGGGGGTCACCCAGGGTCAGAAGTAGTAGCCAAATCCAAGGGAAGTGTGCAGAATCTGATTGTTAGGAAACCAGGAGATGTGAGATCCAAAGAATCAAGCATAAGTATCCAGTAGATCAAACCAGAGCCAGGTCAGGGAACCAAAGGGTCAGGCCAAGCTTGGGGTCTGTGGGCAAGCTGGACTGGGTATCCAGAGAATCTGTCAGAAAGCCAGTAGCAGCACAAATCAAGGATGCAGCAGCCTAGGTACAAGGTTGAGCCTTGTTGCCTTTATACTTCCAGGTGCAAGGCCACAACTTGACACACAAACTACTTACCTACTATTGAACAGCAATCCTACTCTCTAAAATCTTTTGCACACTGATGGAAAGATTACTGCTTTTAAAACATGTGATAAAAAGTTTTGATAAAGGGCTTTTGAACTGTTGTTTAGTCAGTTTTTTTTCTGGTAAGCTTAGGCCCCTGCTATGGATTACATATATTATGCAATTAACTGGTTAATCACACAATAAAATTAGAGCAGCCACATATGCAAAGTATGACTGGTCACAAGTACAAAGTAATTATCACACTGTTGCACAAACGGCGGTTCGTTCCCTGGAGGCGCGCAGAGATCACAGACACACAGACATCAGTCGGCACTTAAGGGTCTATTTGCTTGCAAGCAAGGCCAGAGAAGGGAGCTCAGCTCAGATCAGTCTCCGGCCCCTGATTGTGTTTGCAAGCGGCATTTATCTTCTCAAATCTCCTGGGCGTGTGCGCAGACACAGAAGTTCTTGCAGCTTACTTCCATTTCATACAAACATACATGTAACTACATCATCACATACATCGCATGTATAGTATAATTAGTCATTTGAGTAGGGAGGGCGGAGAGGTAAATATGCAACAGCTAATTAAGCATGCTCAGTGCCACAAGGGTTCATCAACAGTTCATTCCCCAAGGCTATGCAGTTAAATTCCAGTTTCTGTAATCAGCATGTGAAAGAGTAAGGAGGATGAAAGCAGTGTTCTTTTCTTATCAAGAGCAAGATGCAAGCTGTGTAATTCTAACAACACCATTACAAGGTTTAATCATCTATAAAAAGCCAAACAGCTATAAAGTTAGTGCTTGAAAATGTGTAAAAACTGTAAAGCTGGCTTCTATCCGGCTATAATTTGAACATGTAGCAGGGCCATACGAGTTCTTAGCTTATCTTATATGTCACCATCTTTTAGTTTTGATCTGAAGCATGTATACCTCACTCCCTTTAGTAATCACATGTTCAAAAGGCCACAATCCACCCACTGATAAACTCAACCACTCATTACTGCCCCAAGCTTACTGAAGCCCAAGCAATATCTTTTTGATATTGGCCTTAAATATTATATCAGACTAAGTCTGTTGTTATTATAGTACCTCATATTTGTTTGCTGTGGTAATCAACTGTTGCCACATAACCCCTCAGATAAATTATCCCTACTGCAGCCCAGAATAAAATCAAATGATTATTGGACTTCTGGCAGTGCCTTAAAGAGAAATTTCAGATAGATTCTCAGTTTTAAATGCCTGGCCTTACTAAACTAAATTCCTAAAGTCTTTGAGAATTATGTACCTTGAGAAATGCTGCACAGAAGTATAAAAAAACAAAAGCATACTTTGAGGCCATGGTATATTTTACCTAACTAAATTGTTTAGGTAATATAATTCTGTTATTCTAAATCCAGATTATTTTAATTTTAGCGATGTAATTCTTTAATTTGGGAGGGAGAGACCAGAAATTCCATTATTAATATCCTCACAATCTATTTAGAGTATTCTCTACTTCATCAAAACAGTTTACCAAAATTTCAACATGTAGTGAAACTTTATAAATATATAGACACATCCTCTCTCTATATATATACATACACACACAGGACAGAAATGGTAAATAGGTGCAAATAAATAATATGTTGCTGTCTGGTATTTGCTCTTCTTTTTCTCTCAGATATTTTTCCTTGTACTTGTCCTTTTTTTCTTGGATATCTGTTTGACAGCTGCTTTCACAGACATTGACAGGCTGTCAGAATCCTGTTATTTTTTAGGGGCAATTATGTCCATTCCTTCATCTGAAACAGTGCAGACAGCTGTAACTTTTAGTAGCTATTTATTTAGTTCATGAAAAACTCTGGACATTACCTTAAATAGTATAACATCCCCTCTACATTGAATGCTGTGGTTAGATTAGTTAAGGATCATTCACTTGGCTACTCACACCTTTCCTCCCCTTTTTCTCCCTACCTTCATATAAATAACGGCAGAATGTAGGCTTCAGAATAATGGATTTTTCCCCTCATTTTAGCTTTGCACATGTGTAGGATTCTTAAGCTCAATGTAGGAGAAGGACGTACTGCATACATTAGACATACTGATGGATACAGATAAGAGGACTTAAGTAGTTGTTTTACATAGTCTTTGTATTTTCAATAGTGACTTTTTTACCCCCTTCTGTCAAGGGGTAAACCTGTATGGTCAGGGTCCCTGCCTTCTGGACATTCTGCTCATGTGCGCCATCAGGACAGAAAACTTGGAATGACACCATCATCTACCTCAGATTATTTTACTCTTTCCTGCCATGTCTTGATGGAAATATTTACTCTGTCAGGAGTTGAGGGTAGCATAGGTCATTTCCTCCAAGTCTTTTCTGGGGTCTTCCTTGTGGGGCTCCTTGTCCCCATATACCCCATCCTTACCACCACTTAAGATGGTACATGTCATGGATTTGTTTCTAGTGGGGAACAACTGTGCCTCTGCCAGTTATTCACAACTGTGCCCTCCCATGACATTCACTTGAACACTTTGCCTTTTCCAGCTGCTCGGATACAGCTGCTGCTTTGCGGGTCAACAGCTTGCCCTCCGGTGAGATTCTCTAAAAGGTCCCCAGGCCTAGAATGGATAAAAATAAATTTGATTTGATTTGATTAAACTTTTTTCATACACAGTCAATTAATTTGCATAGCATATCCTCATGAGTTGTTGCAGACAAATGAACGTTTTTGGTTTTATGTATATCCTAATTCTTTTTGGCCAATATTTGCACTCTACATGTGTTGTAGTAGAGATAGTAATCTAGATTATCGTCTGTTTATTATTTGTGTCAAGATAGATATATGAGCTTGCCAAAGGTGACTAAAAATAGCACACATACATGCAGATAACACAAAAGTATTGTCTTGCCCATCATTACAATTAATATTAATAAACAAGTTTGCATGCAAATATTATAATAGCAGGAATAATTAAGATTAAAAGAGTTCTACTATACACCGGTTTCAGGGTGTATACGCTTCCTGAAAAATGTTACTGAAATACTTAATTTGGAAAATACCCCATAATTTTTTTTATTCAATTTAACCAGATAGCATTATGATAAAAAATACAAACGCATCTATATAGATACAGTTCTACTGACTGAGGGAAGTAGGTTTCATATTTTCAAAAATGTTATTTAAGCATAAGATATACTGACTTACCTACTAAACTGATGTACTGGAAATATCAACAGGATTCAGTGATCCCAGAAGTCTTGAAGGAAAATAGATACAAACAATAAATCATTAAATAATTACAATTAATTGCAAATCTCCAGGGGATGCAAAGTTCCTTCTTATCAATGATGGGATAAGAAAATGGGGATAACCTAGGTGTGAATACAGAGAGGTAGAAATTAAGGAAGAGTCAACATCCTTTTAGTAGGCATAGCTGAGGTATAAAACCTACTTCTGGGATGGAGATTGATCAGTTTATATACAGGATTATATGATGAGATCACCAGGGATAGCAAGGGACTGGATTCAGTGATTCACACCCATGTTCCTACTTGGTCTAGTTGTCTTGCTTTCTAAAAGTGCCCTTGAGCAGGAAAAAGAAAAAGAACTTGTTATAGCAAAGTTATAGTTATGTCAGCTAATAAAAGGGCTGTTTTTAAGTGTTTAGTAACTGTTATTATGGATTGATTTTCCATTGTCAAAAATAAGACTGCTTCATGTAAAATCACTGCAAATGTCTAATATTTACCAGTAAATATTGTTTTCCAAACCTTTTAAATGTGCCAGCACATACAGATAATTCCCATTTTAAGTCTAATACCTCAATTCAGCAAAAATAATGTTTATATTAGTTTATGCTCAGCAAAAGGTTATTTTTCTCTTATAAAGTTTTATTATAAATGTATATAAATAATATGGTATTAATATCCAAAACAGAAGAGTCCTTTTCTAAGGCCTGATACAAGGCCCAACTGACTTGTCAATTAATGTCACAAAAGAAGGACATCTATTCACTTCAGTGACCTTAGAAGTAGAACCAAGAAACTCTGATTGTTTGAGTACACTTTTATCAAGGAAAAAAGTAACTTTAACAAGGTTTTGAAAAATTGTTCCTATACTTACAAAGAATTGTTTGCAAAAGTCTATGTTAAAAGTGTAATGAAATATTCCAAAATGACAAAATTAAACCTATTCATGTAATTCTATTTCTGCTTCTTGGGTGTGTCTACTTATGCAATTAATGCTATTTAGATTTACTGTACAGTAATTTACTGTGCAGTAAACCAGCCCTGAGAAAGCTTCTACATGTACACCCTGTTGGGAGCAGATTTGGTCCTTATAGGATTAAGCAGATCCAGGCCTACTTCTGCTCTGCTTTGATCTTCTGCAGCAGTCAGGAGGAGCTACAGTCTCTGGATGCTGCTGCACAAGTGCTAGGAGGCTCCAGGGGGGGAGGGTGGGGACAGAGTCAGCCTGGCAGGGGCCCCTATCCGCAGCAGCAGTGGACAGGGCATCATATCCGCAAGGCACTCACAGACCACCTTCTCCCGCACCCCCCACAGTAGGGCATCGGAGCAGCTGCCCATAGACCCCAGGCCTACAGCACCCCCCTGAAGAACACATGCTCTCTGGACAGTTTCCAATCAGCAATCTTTATTTCCTTCCCCAGCAACACTCCCTCCCGCCCCAACAACAGCCCCCCCCTGAACTGCAATGCCCACCACAAATAAAACATCTTCTTCCCCATGCAAGTATTTACAAGATTGTGGTAGGTGTAGTGTCAGGGGGTGTGGGCTGGAGGCACTTATGATGTACAGATTGGGGAAGAGGTGCCTGGCACCCCAGCCTCTGGCAGCAACACTGTGAGTATGGACACTGCTGTGAGACCAGTGGCTTAGGGGGCTTGGCCAGAGATGAGGGTGGGCACTGTCTAGCCTGATCCTCTTCATCTATGGGGCCAAGCCCTAGCCAAACTGTCTTTGAACCTCAGCCTTGCCCCAGACTACAATGAGGTCAGCAGTCTACTCTGCTGCCCAGTTTGGTCTCTGGACTGCTCTCCCCAGGGTTGAGGATCCTGCCATCACTGGTTCCATCTCTGGTAGGGACTCCAGGTGCTGCCATGTTCGGGTACTTATCCACAGCACAGGAGCACAGTGCCCAGGAAGCAGTCAGCAGAGGCCTGGGAGTCAGGCTGGGACTCTGTAGTGCTGCAGCAACCAGCATGTGCCCACCACAACAGTACACAGTGGCCAGGGGCAGGCAGCAGTTGGCCCAGGCCCCAGGGATCAAGCTAGGGTCTGTGGGTCAGCCAGGGACAGCTAAAGAGCAAATTTGCTCCTGGTCAGTATCTACATGTGCTACTGTGCATTAGCTAATGTGCAGTAAATATACTACCTGTAAATATGGCCTTGCCCCAGATCACAATGGACCACAGTAAATCTACTACCTATAAATACAGGGAGTAGATTTACTGCGCATTAACTTATTTTACTGTGCAGTAGCTCAGCACACAGTTACATAGTGATGCTTTACTGAACTTTATATAGTCTACTGAGTAGTAAAGCATCTTGTGTAGACATGCCCCTTGTGTGTTGCAATGCAATAGTTCAAGTAAGTTCCCTAACTGGGTTAGATTAGCACTAACCATCCTTCCACTCACTTCTTTATCTCTGTAGACAGAGATGACCCGAGCAGAGTGCGAGGCCGGGGGCAAATCAGCCTGTGTGGGGCTCCACCCCAAGATGCAAGGAAGCAGGTGGCAGATTCAGCGCTGGGGGCGCCGAGCATCCGGATGTGCTGGATTCAGCAGTGGATTCTGCAGCAGTGGGGCGGTGGTGCCAAGCGGCCAGTTGTGAAGCCAGCAGTAGCATGGAGTCACTTCAACCACTCCGCCCTGCTTCGCGGGGCCCCCCAAAGCCCTTGGGGACTGCCTGGTGCAGTCACCTCAATTTATGCCCCGCCTTAGGGACAACCCTGTCTGTAGATATCTACTCCCCACTTTCCACTTTCTTTAAAAAAGTAAATGAAATTAAGCAGAAGGCAGAGTAGAGTTGTACCTTATAGACTATTTCAGAGATGCATAAGCTTCTAACAAAGTAAGCTGTTGCACAGGGAAGCGTATGCATCTGTGAATTAGTTTAGAAGGTACAAGTCTTGTCCTGCCTTCTGCTTCACTTCACACTAACATTGCTAACTACCTCACTCTGTTAATTAAGTAAATGAGTTGTACCTGCTACAACAAGCTATCAGAAACCCACCATCATTTATCTCATCAACACTTGCTATTAAGATTAGTTGACAGGACAGTTTGGTTACCCATTCACTGGAAGAAAGCAGATTATTCTTTCAAATACTTCTAAGGGTTATTATTGCAACAAGAAATTACTTTTTTATCACAGAACGGCAAAAGAATATACTGAATTCTGGAACTGGATCTTCCCTTTGTTACTAAAACTGAATCAATATCTCTATTAGATATTTCCATGACAGATCAGCTAGGCAAAAACATGTGTATTTTATCTAGTATATATGACACTTTTATTTGTCCTTACATTTAGAAAGAACAATATTCACAGAAGAATGAAGATAATGCTGATACATTACAAACCCTTTATTTTGTTTAGTCACCTGATTTTAAAGACTTTGAAGTACTATCTTGTAGAAGCCTTGACATCTTTTCCTTTCTTTCGAATGATGACAAGATCAAATTTCATATAATAGTTTTTCCAAAGTGTATTATATCCTGCATTTTGTTCAGCCAATCATTTGAAATTATAGAACATTTTCTTTTAACAACTGTGAAACACAGGAATAAAATAGTCTATAGTGCTAGGGTCCAGTAGCTAAAGCAGTCATATATGAAAGATCCCATACAAATTATGGGACCTTTACAAATTATCTGCCAGTTTTTTTCCAAGTGCTGTGGTATGACGTTATTTGTTTGATACAATTTCTGTTGACTTAAGTTCTAGTTGCCTACATCTTAGACATTTTCTAGCAGCAAAAATCATTTGCTATAACAGATATCACCAAAAGCAGTATACATAATGCAATATCCAGTTGTTACATGTATATTAATCTTCCATTTTGGGATGTGACTATTGTGAATTGATATACTAATATGACATAGGTATTCTCAGATGCAATAATAAAATGTTAAACTATTTTCATCACCAAATAATATCAATTACAATTCTTACTTAAATGGTTATATATTGCACACATTTTTTTCTCAACGTATCTGTTTTAATATTTATCCATCACTCTGAAAATGAAGAGGTCAAAATAAAACTAAGCCAAACTTGAAGGCCATATATAACCACCAAAATTTTAAAAAACATTCTAGATTAACAGCTGACCATTGATCTGAGATGTTGAACGTGAGCAAAAAAAAAACTATGAGTAATTCACTTGAGCAAATGGAAGTCATTTTGTCAACTACCCAGACTTTATATAATTATAAAGAAATAAATTATACTGCATGCTTGAATGTTAGATAGCTAGTTTTATGCACAGCAAACCATTTTTTTCCCTCTTTAAAATCTTCGTTTCATCTGCTGCATAAAACCCCAATTACTATCTAGATACTTGGAAAATAATAATTCTTCTGCTTTCCACTGAACAGAATGCTACATTCAGCATTTTAATTACTATGACTTGGAAATTAATTCTATTTTTAGGAAGTAGAGCTTCTAAACTAAAATCAAACAAGTAAAATATATAACCACCACCCAAAAGTTACATATTTTGAAGAAAAGTATATAATATATTAATTGGTGCACACTAAATAGTGTATTACATTATGGATATCTACGTATATATAGGTGACTGAATTAAATTATTTTATTGATAAGTTTTATTTATAACACCATTTCCATCCACAATGATTTTTTTATATTAAGCACACACAAAAAATCTAATTTTAGTAGTTGATGCATTTAGGAGACCATATTTCTGCCTGCTTTCCTTGCAAATGTATTGATTCAAAGCAATTTATTTCTTCATCCTTGGTTCACTATAACTCTGATTATTCATCATGCAATATTTATTAAGCATTTAATAAGCATCAGAATTTATTTAGAAGCCGCTTACTCAGGAAAAACATAGTAATTAATAATTTTTCCCCCCACAAGCATTAAATTCCTTCAAGCCATGCACAAATTTCTGGAGCTTTCCATATCAAACTGGACATAATCAAAGACGTAGCAGACAAGGTCAGGTCCTAGACTACGGCACCAGGTAGTAAAGCTTGGGGAGGAGGTGAGCAGCCAACAGTTGGGAAAGAACACGTTAGGGTCTATTCAGAAAAGGTGGACACATACAAGTCCATGGGGCCAGATGGAATGGAAATGAGGGTGCTGAGGGAGTTGGCTGATAAGATTGCAGAGCCACTGGACATTGTCTTTCAAAAATCATGGCAATCAGGAGAGGTTGCACATGATTGAAAAAGGTCAAACATAGTGCCCATATTTAAGAAAAGGAGGGTCCAGGTAATTACAGACCAGTCAGCCTCACCTCAGTCCCTGGAAAACTCATGGAGCAGAGCTTCAAGAAATCCATTTCTAGGCACTTGGAGAAGGTGATTAGGAACAGTCAGAATGGATTCACCAAGGGCAAGTCATGCCTGACCAACTTGATTGCCTTCTATAATGAGATGACTGGCTCTGTGGATGCAGGAAGTCCAGTGACTGTGATATACCTTGACTTTAGCAGGGCTTTTGAGATGATCTTCCACAACATTCTTGCAGGCAAGCTAAGGAAGTATGGATTGGATGAATGAAAGTAAGGTGAATAGAAGACTGGTTGGATGGTCAGGCTCAAAGAATAGTAATCAATGTCTCAATGTCTACTTAGCAGCTGGTATCAAGTGCTGTGCCCCAGGGGTCAGTCCTGGAGCTGGTTTTGTTCAACATCTTCATCAATGACCTGGAAGATGGCATAGAGTGTATCCTCAGCTAGTCTGCAGATTACACCAAGCCAGGGGGAGTAGTAGATATGCTGGAGGGTAGGGATAGGATTCAGAGTGACCTAAACAAATTGGAGGATCGGGCCAAAAGAAATCTCATGAGGCGCATCCACACATGCAGGCACATATGCTTGCAGAAGCTCAAATAGAAGTGGTGCAAATTTGAACTGGGGCTTTTTGCCTCAACACACATGCCTTGATATGCACTTTGGTGTGGGGCAAATTGTGCCACTTGCAGCAAAATAACCCCGCCTGGCTCCTCCTAGATCTGCAGCCAGAGGGAGCTAGAGTCTGGGGTCAGCACCTATGGTGTCCCCAGCAACATAAAAAGCTGCCCTGGCAAGTAGCTCAGGGCCACTCACTCTTAGGAGCTTCTGGAGCCCAGGCAACTGGTACCTGGGGACACTTTGTGTCTTGGCCTTTGTGTGGTACTACTGCCATGTGTGCCCCTGCCTGGCCATCTGGGCAGCTATCAACTGAAAGATGTTCTCAGCGTGGTGGCCTGTTGCTCTCACTGTGATGCTTTGAACTCTCTTTATCAGGTGGCTCCTATCTCTTTCTAGCATGCTAGGATGCAGTGTCCTGTCCCCTACCCCCCTGTTCTGTGTGGGCAAACTTCCACCCTCTGAACTCTACTGCACAGGGGGTGCTTTTGGAACCAAACTAACTCACCCTCTTACCTGTGCTGTGACTTCCCAGTCCCAGGGGTGCAACCCCATGCAAACAGCCTGCAGAGCATATGCCAGCTAGCCAGGTATGGACAGGTCCAGGAGTGGGGTCAGGGGAAGGAGGGTGTGGGGAACAAAGAAGGAGGCCAGACTGGGTCCCCACAAAAGGGCCTCTCCTCAGCACTTCCACCCAGTCACCCCAGGAAGCATGATCAGCACCCCCAACACCCTAAACATGATTAAAACATGAAACCTTCCTTAATTAAGCCAACTCCCTCTCCCTCCCCTGGGGCTGTGATCTTCGACCTCCAGGGGTATATCCAATGCAAACATCCCACAGAGCACATGCCAGTTAGCCAGAGTACAGATGGTTCCAGGAGTGGGGTCTAGGGAGGCTGGGTGGGTGGGGTGGAACAAGTTTAGGGGTCAAATCAGGTCCCCATGAGCTGTTTTTCTTCCTAAACCAGGGGCAGTAGCTCACTGAAAAATGCCTTCCTTCATCTCTCCCACCTCCCAGCCACCCCAGAAAACATTACCAGCACCACACACACCCCAGTCCCAAATCTCAGTTAATTAAGACCTTTCTAAAATTAATTTCCTCTTTATTTCTTTCTAAAAATCACGTTTTTTTAACTTCTTATTTTATCCTTCAGTGGCAGAGTGATTTCATTTCACTACCCTTCCCCCCTCCCCATTTCCTTTCCACCTCCCTTTTCAGGACCCACCCCCATCCCATTAATGCTCCACGTCCCAGTTTCATATTCCTGCCCTCCCCCCAACTCAAAAACACATCTCCCCTCCCCCCACCTAAAGCAGCAGGAAAGGACTGTCCTGACTCATCCGTCCTGTTATAACAGCTCACATCTGTAGCGTCTAGTCAAGCCCCTGCTTGCCAGCCTTCCAGTGGCAAGTCAGCTGTGCAGGTGGGAGACAGTAGGAAAAAGTTTTTAGCCTTAAGGAGCGACTGCTTCAGACTTGAGCTACTACTAACACTGATCAACATTTGAAAGGCTCAAAATGCAATATGTAACAAGGTCCTTAGATTGAGAAAGGATTAACTTAATCTATGAAGGGTTTAATCAATCTAACAAATGCAATGGCAAATGATTGCACATGTGCTTCTGACTAGGTTTAGGTGGCTTAAAACCAGGTGCAGTGAATGTTTGTACATACCCTTAATGTACTACAACTCAATGAAGCTAGGCAGAGAATAACTTTATCAAAGAAACCTCTTCACCACAAATGTTCAATTAAGGGTAACACATACATTCATGAACTTGAAATCATGTTGAATAGAAGGGCTGGTGAAAAAACTCACTTTTTGATATCCAGCTAGTATTTTGAATGGCATTCATTATTGAAGTTATGTAGGTCTCTGAAGGTTAGCAACATATTTCTTGTTTATTGGAATCTAAAAGCTTTGTTACACATTTATTTTAGGCAGCTCAGGGAACTTCTGACAAATTACCCACATATTAAGATGTGTAAGCTTAAAGCAAACTTTAGGCATCGTACTGTTATGCTACTCCAGGGCAAGTTTCTCTCTGAACTGTGTAACTCAGCTTGTGTTCCACCAATGTGTGGCCAAACCCCAAAGATAAGCCACCAAAGTTTCAGTCGTTCAGCATCCCAGAAGGTAGTGTTTCTTCCCCCCACCCTCCTGTTCTGTGTCCACAGTTCATAGCTCAGACACAGCTGGTAAACTCAGACTGGTAGGGTGGTGGAGTATCCCGCGGGGGGGGGGGGGTGGTTTACATCCTCCCCACTACCATATGGAGTGCCTGGCCAGCTGCAACATCCCCAACTCCCAGCCAGGTGCAAACCCCACCCCGCTCCTGTGGGATGCTCCACCATCCCACCAGTCCAAGTTCACCAGCCGTGCCTGTCATAGCTGTAGCTCCTAGTCAGGCCCCTGCTCATTAGCCTTTATGTAGCAAGTCACAGCTGTATAGTTTGGGGACAGTCCAAGAAGTTTTTTAGCCTCTAAACTCAACCTAACACTAACACCGTTCAACATTTGAGAATCTTGAAGTGCAACATGCAATAAGGCCCTAAATATCTTAGTTTAGATGCTGAAACATGCGAACTTCAGGATGCTTTCATGGAAAGTGAAGTTCCTGTATTTTGAAAGAAAACAACTTTATCTTTTCAACTGATCTGTTTCTCTGGTGTTTTTTTCCAACTGGGATGAAAATAAAGTCTCTGTTTAATGAGAGGTACTCTGGTTCCATGGAACCATTACAGTTCTTCATCAGTGTCATTTTACCTCATTTTCTTTTTCCTCAGTTTCATTTCCCAGTTTAGATTAAATGAACCAATTTCTGCTTTCATTTCTGCCACTGTAAATCTTAAGTAGCTATTGAATTAGATTTATATTTTTGGAACTAGGAGGAGTACCTAACTTAATAACTCCATACTAGTATTTCCTATAGGAGTAAGCATAGAAAACCACTGTAATAGTATATGCAAGTTCAAATTTTATTAAGATTTTACCTTGAATATCATACTTGTTTAATGTTTTGCAGACCTCTGTCCTTCAATTTCATGGTATTGTTTTGTCACAGAGCCAGACATCCAATAAGTTCCAGCAAGTCGATTAATTTAACCAAAATAAAATTCTCAATATAAATCAAACAAGATTGGTGTTTTGGACACATCTGTCACTGTGAAAAGGCTACTAATTTTGAAGCTATGACTCAGGGAAAAATAAGTCTCCAGCCAACCCAACAAATTTCCAGTCACTGTAATAACTGCTGTGGAAAGCAAGCAGTTAACAAACTGTTCCTTTTCTAGATAACAACTGAACCTGCACCATTATCCAAGTCTATCTTTGCACTTGAGTGGAGAGTGAAAGCCTGAGGGACTCCACAGCCCCATAAGAATCATTAAGGTCTTGTCAGGTCCAGCAAAAAAAACCAACAAAAAAAGGGTTTTGCTTTCAACATTAAGGAACTTCTCCAAAAGAAAAAAGAAGCATACATGCAACACAAAAATGGTTCAGCATCCAGAGAAGAGTATGCTTATGCAGCCAGGATCTGCAGACGAGACAAGGAAAGCCAAGGCATGCATGGAAATCAAGCTGGCAAGCAAAATTCAAGACAACAAAAAATTCTTCTATAGGTACAAAGGGAGCAAGAAAAAAAATCAAGCTCCACTGTGGCACCTCTATTGAACACAGAGGGGAAACCCACAGTTGACCCCAGTGAAAAGGCAGAGCTCCCAAACAACTGGAAAAGGGCTAACATGGTACCCATCTTTAAGGCAAGAGGGATGACTCTGCTAACCATAGACTGGTGAGTCTGACTTCGGTCCTGGGAAAAATCTTTGAAAAAATTGTCAAGGAGGCCATCAACCACCTGCTCGCAACTGGCGGGATACTGAGAAACAACCAGCATGGTTTTGTCAAGGGGAGGTTATGCCTAACAAACCTGGTGTCCTTTTATGACCAGGTAACTAACCAGCTGGACATGGGACAGGAGGCGGACATCATTTACCTAGATTTCAGCAAGGCCTTTGATACCATTTCCCATTAAATCCTCTCAGTTAAGTTGGAGAGTACTGGCCTAGACCAGTGTACAGTGAAGTGGGTTGGCAACTGGCTCAGCAGCTGATCCAAGCAAGTGGTAATTGATGGGGTGCCCTCATCCTGGAGAGCTGACTCCAGTGGTGTCCCTCTGGGATCAGTTCCCCGGGCCTATGCTCTTTAACATCTTTATCAATGACTGAGATGAGGGAGTGAAAAGTGCAATGATTAAGTTTGGAGATGATACCAAGCTGTGGGGACAAACTGGCACATCCGAGGACAGGACAAAGATCCAGGATGGCCTTGACAGGCTGGTCCTATGGGCTGAATGCAATAAGATGTGGTTCAACAGGGACAAGTGCTGGGTCCTTCATTTGGGTAGGAAGATCCCTCACCATATCTATATGATGGGTCTACTGGCTGGCACTGCATCCAAAAGGGACCTGGGGGTGACAATTGACCAGAAGATGAATATCAGCCACCAGAGTGATGAAATCATCAACAGAGCAAATCTGGTGTGCATCGGCAGATATGTCCCCAATAGATCCAGAGAGGTGCTCCTCCCTCTCTATTTGGGAATTGGTGAAGCCACAGCTGGAGTACTGTGTCCAGTTCTGGGCACTGCACTTCAAGAAGGATGTGGACAAGCGCAAAAGGGTGCAGAGAAAGTCCACCCACATGATCAAGGACCTGGGGGATAGACTTTATGAGGAGAGACTTTGGGATCTGGGTTTGTTCAGTCTAGGTAAAAGAAGGCTGAGGAGTGACTTGATAGCTGCTTACAAATCTGTCAAGGAAGAACAGCAGGATCTGGGCCAGCAACTTTTTAGAAAAGCACCTCCTGGGAGGACGAGGTCCAACAGGCACCAACTAGTTGAGGAAAAGTCTAGGCTAAACATACAGAAACAATTCTTTTCCATGTGGGTAACTAGAATCTGGAACACACTTCCAGCAGAGGTAGTCGCCATCCCTGGAGGTGTTCAAGAGGAAGCTGGACAAGCACCCCGTTGAGCTCATCTCAGCCCAGTTACCTTCTGCCCATGGCAGGGGATCGGACTTAATGATCTTACAGGTCCCTTCCGTTCTTTCTTTTCTATGATTCTATTAAGTAACGTTTCAATCATATGACTTGGTATACGAAACTGTCAAATTTTAAAATGATTTTTTATTAGTTTTACTCCTCAAACCTAGGGTTGAATTTGATAAACATTTTTGGAAGTATGAGCCACTAGAGTCAATTATTTCTTTGAGTATGGCTTTTCTTGTTTTCTCCCCATTTCCTTTATAAACAGCATCAATTATTTTATTAAGATATGCTGGTCCAGATGACTCAACTTTAAAAGTCAGTAGTAAATGTTTTTTTGAAAAAGTGTAGCATTAAAATGAATGCTAAAAGTAATGCTTTGAGAAAAGAAAAGGTTAGTCTGTCATGCATCCATCCCTGATGAAATGGGTTTGTTAGAGAAGCAAGATTATTCTGTAATGTTCTAACTTCCCAACTCACTGAACTAAAAATTCAGAAGAGCCATTTTTTGCCCTTTCACAGAAGAACCAAAACCTCTGTGTCAGGATTTTTTTTCATTCCTCATCTGGGTGTTGCAGATAAAGTTCCTTGTGCACATGCAAAATTTTTCAGACAAAATTCATAACTTGGTATCAGAAAAAGCACTGCTTGTGCAACAGTGTTTTCTGATTATTAAGTCACTGGGCTAGTCAAAATGCTTCAATATGCTAGAAAAACCTTAGTAGTTAACATTTTAGAAGGTACCTATTAAAGTAGCTAGGTTCAAACTCATAAATGATTTAGTAGGTTGCTATGGTGTTAAAAAGCCTTCTTTTGTCTGAATTGTGATATCATCTATATGACAGACATTTCCCTAAAAAGGAATCCAAATAATTATCCAGCTTCAATTTTCTACAGGAACCAGTCATCCAACCAAGATGACATAAAGAGCGAAGATGCAAAAATGCCAGTATGTCACATAGTTTTCAGTCTAAAATTATGAAATTGACATATAGGTCATTCTTTCAATGGTCATTTAAGCATCTTATGTACAAAATATGCACTTAGTAGAATTGCTACTCAAAGGCTTCTAAATCATTTAGGTTTGTGAAATAAATCTTTTCCTTGCTCAGCCATAAGCCTTGAACAAAACTTCTGGAATATAAGTACTGGAAGATGAGTTGAGAAATGAAAGTAAACTTATTAGTTTTTTTCTGTTGATTTGGTCAGAGGAGAATTGAAAGAATAAAAATTTGGGAGAGGCTGAGCTACAAAATATTTTTTACAGATATTAGTTGATCTTAAAATTGTTCTCCATGGAACTGCAACATAAATGAAAGATAAACAATTAATATTTTTAATCTAAATTACTTGATTATGATTATAAAGCCAAGCATTCTTAGTGTTTCATATCACCATAGAAATTTGTCCACAGATAAAAATAATTTTTTCAGTGATTTTTTGTCATAAAAGGCTCACCATTCTGTGCTTAAATTTAAGTAGGGTCTTACTCTTCTTGCTTCTATCTGTAATAAATAAATAAATAAATAAATAAATAATCCATGCTTGCAATTTTTTTGTTCTCCTAATTGAGGGAAATAGCATGTTAAAAGATTAGTCTCTGGATATATTGGTTTTCATGCCTGAGATTCATCTGATCTTTCTTCTTGAGCTTTCCCCTGGGTTTGTTCAGTCTTCACATTCCTACCAACTGCATTTATTTTAAAAGGCTTGTAAATGAGGAGGTGGTACTTCATACAGCAAGTCCATCAGCCATCAATGACCTTAAAGAATATGGGTGTGATCTATACTGAAGCAGACTTTAGGAACTAAATTCTATTTCATTTTACAAACCTAAATAGCACAAATGCAGCTGCAGAACCTTGGCACTTGCACATAAAATACAACTGCCTTGCTCATACTTTAGCCCAATAGTGGATCAAGAGCAGAATCAGGAAGCCTAGTTTCCCCTCAAGAAGTTTTAAAATGTTATCTCCTTCTTCTAAATGATGTTGTTTAAATGAAAAGCTACAAAGCTAGACTTTGCCCAGAAGGGTCTAGCTCACAGGTGAGCAAAATATGGCCCATGAACCAGATCCAGCCTGCCAACTAATTGAATGCAGCCCACAGCTGCTCCTGCAGTACTCCACCTGGGACAGGCCTTGCTATATTCCAGCCCATTCCCACCAGCCCTGGCTCAGCCCTGGTCAGCATGTGAACCAACAAGCCTGCTCTTGGTGTGACTGCAGCCTCCTAGGTACTGATGGCTCCCCTTGCTCCCAGTGGTGGCTCCTCCTCCTGCTACACCACTTTGGGTTAGGAGGAAGCTTCAGGCATGTATCTTGTGCTCCAGCGCACAGGAGTCAGGCCCTAGCTCCTGACTGTCTTCTGCCTACTTGTCCACCTGTGCACCCTTCCCCTTCCTCCTTCCCCTCACCCTAGCAGCTCCCAGAACCTAGTGGCCAGGCAGCCCCCCCTCCCCCCCACACACACATGTGCATACACACCCACCCCACACCCCTGCACTAGGCAGGGGCCACTGTGTGACTGTTGGCTTAGAAATGGTATTTAAAGGTTTTTTGGAGGGAATAAGTTGTGACACACACACATACACACACGTGTGTGTCAATTATATATATATAGGATGGAAAGCAGGAGTTAATTAATTTCTAAAGAGCTTGGGTCTCACAGTCACACAATCTGTCCAGCCCTGAAAGCAAACAAGCTGTCTAACACAAGGCCAATGGATGGACACAGCCAGAGAATTGAGGGGGCATGCCAGAACATGAGATCACAACCTTCAAAGCAGACAGGTTGTCTAACACAACAAGGACATACAGTCTGGGAACCAAGGGACTATGTACCATACTGTCCCATAACATGAGATAAAGTGACACCAGATACAAGGCCTTGGGGGGGGGGGCGAGTCCCAGTTTTGGGGGAACAGACCAAATTAGGAGAAGACCCAGAAGGCAAAATAGATGTTTGACCATGGAGAGATAACTGACCAGTGATAGCCACAGATCAAGACTCATCAGGATGGAAGGAAAATACAAAAGCAGAGACTTGAGAGTAACAAAGGGTCTCTTCCTTTGTTTCGTCCCTCCCTCTGTCACCTGCGAAGGGTCTCCAGGATCACCATGGACAGAGGGCACATTATCTGCCCATCTCATACATCACATTGGGGGGGGTGAGGTAGGTCTTTGCATCCCATCATCATGTATCAATAAATTTGCCTATTATTGAATGAAAAGGTCATGGTCAGTCTGAAGGTGGGTCCCCTTCCTGCCCCCCTGGAAAAAGGCCTCTGGGTCCTAAATCCAGAGCCAACAGTGATCCTTCCCCATGACCCTGGCCTCACCCACCTGTCTCACTCCTGAACACCACAACCCACTTGCCTATGGCCCCATCTCACATTTTACTCATTCTCCTAATGAAAATCTTTTTCAATTATTCCAAATGAGAGTACTTTAATTCTTTAATAAATCTGTTTATTGAGCATTACAAGGTATCAACTATAGCTATGCACATAGCTATAGTTTTATCAAGAAAGTAAGCACTTCAATTATATATGTATACTACCAGTACTATAAATACATATCTCTGTCAGCTGGTCAGGCATCATAGAGAAGGCTGGTTCCTTGAAGGGAGATCAGATGTTTTCAGTCTTCAGACACAATCAGGACTGGGGAAAAATACTTTTTTTTTCTTTTCAAGGTGGTGATATTTATAGTCCTTTAGTCACAAGTCACCAGTTAGGTAAGTTTTTATTTTTCCATCAACAGTCAGTACCAGGAGCCTCCTGCTTCAGATATAGGTGGAGTGTATGTTAGTAAGCCGTTTTATCAGATTTCTTACAGAAAAGCAAGTCACATAATGGTGCACAAGCATTAACTCCATAGATGCACTTATATCAAAGCTAAGCCTTACGGGTGTAACAGACCATTTTTAGTTCTGTCAAGTCTCTGCAGTATGCCCTCTCAATTATGTAAATGTTGATCTTTCCATAAATGCTTGGGATGGCAAGTCTTGGGTTACTTGTACAAATCTTCACATTCACCTTATTTAGTTAGAAGCAAGAAGCTATAACCACTATAAAGGAAGGTCATTTGATGCTACAATTGGGTAATAAAGTAAGAAGCCTTTTAAGTTATGTACAATAATTAGAGAAGTGATTGTCTCTATGCAACATTCTTAGCAAACCCAGAAAGACAGAAGCCACTGCTCCAAAGTGTGTTAAAAAGAAAGACATTGAATTATTTAATGACTATTAAGTTTAATAGAAGCAATTAAGCTAATAAAAATTAAGACCATTTGATAGCTGAAATAGTTTGTACCTAAATGTAAAGCTATCTAGAATTACATTCCCTGTTGAACCCTGATCAAACTACAAGATATTTCACAAAACTGATGGAATAAAAGAAAAAAATTTCATTCTAAAGGTGTGTTTAGAATTTCCTACCACATCCATGATATGCTATGCATACAGACAGCATAGTAATGTTTTTAGTTCATGAATAAGACCAAATTATAAAATTTTTCATGGGTTTACAGAACCCATGAAAGAAGGACAACAAATAATGTTGGACCCAACCAAGCATTAAAGATACAAGTTTCTTCCTTCAAGGCAGAGATTATAGAGCCTCTTAAAATTGAATAATAAGCTTCCTTTTTCACTCCTGCCTTCCTTGACTATGGCATTCTTCATAGGTTATCCTGTTCAATTCAGTGAGGAAGCAGTCTGCTAAGAACAGTGAGAAAAAAAAGCTACTAACACAGCATTAAGAAGAATCAGCCTTCCAATTCATTGGCAGCCTCACACAAGTGCTTCTGTGTTGGTGAGCTGAAGTTAGAAAGCACTGCTATGAAGTTAGCGTTAATGTTTTCATATATTTCACTATCTCAAGACAACTCCTTAATGGATTATTTTAAGTAATTAATTTAAAAATTTTCTTTAGTTACATAGAAATTAGTTTAAATACTCATGTTTTCCTATTTATTCATTGGCTTTTATCCCCGGCATGCCAAATGGAACCAATCCTGAAATTCAAAGCCTTCTCCAACTGTGTCCACAAGACACCTATGGAAAATGCACTACTGATTTTAGGAAAAAGTTTCACTGGTTCCCTTGAAAGGGAGCCCACTTTGAAAATCAAGATAGATATTAAAATTGTCTAGAGAAGCATCCAAGAGAAATTAACTGAAATAATCATTTTGTGTTCTATTTTGTGTAATTTTAATTTTATGCTTTAATTTTGTGCTTAATTTTACTGTCTTCAAGAACATAGTTAATGAGTTGTAATATCCATAGTCAAAGACAGTTTTTGCTTGCACAGTAGGAGCCTTCTCTTGGAATTGTTTTCCATAGAGAATTAATAGGATCTGAGACTCCCATTTATAGATTTCTCTAGAAGTTATTATGATATTTTTAAATAATTTGTGATAAATTTACTTCAGGAACAACAATCTTATATACCTCTTTGTAGTATGTTAAAACATTGTAACAGATTATTGTAACCGGCCCCAGGGTTTATTGTAGTTTTTGTGTTTTAAGTGTATTCACTCATTTAAGTGAGTCAGCTGTCACTCCTTGAGAAGCAGGAGAGCACCTTTAAGGATCCTTGCTGGGAAGAGTAAGGACAGGTAATATTGGTAGACTCACATCTGTGCAGGCTGGATTGGTACCAGAGGGACTATTTAGTGCTTCTGAAGAGGAACTGTTGATTTCTTAGCTTGGAACTTCAAAGTACATTTCTCCCTAAAGTCCTTCCTTCAAGAAATGAACTGAAAGTTAGCTTCTTGAAGCAGAGGCATGGTTAATGGGGAAGGGGTCCGGAAACAAAATGTCAAGGTCTCAGAGTCAGAAGAAGCCAAGGCTTTTCCCTGGGCTAGCTTCAGAGGATTCTAAAAAACAAGGCCAGACAAGTCCATTACAGTCCTGAGTAAGTGCTTCCTTGTATGAGTCTACAGCAAAGACTGAAAATTATTTAATTGTTTAATTAAATTAGAGATTTTTACTCCAAAGTTGTGGCTGGAAAATGTTCTTAAGCTTAACTTAGTCTGCTGCTGAATATCCAGCAGGCTGAAGTTCCCATTCAACTTATCTATGTCCAAGAGCAGTTTTGAGTTCAGTAAAATTCTAGGATGGCATATTATAACACCTTGATTAGATTCCTTTGACAGGTAGAGAAACCAACATCTTCCTGGCTATCTCCTTGGTGTCCCACTCTTTTCCCAATAGTTTCATGTTTGTTTGAACACTATCTTCAGACAAATACAAGGCCACTTGTAGACACCCTTACTTTAAGCAATGGCATCTCCTGAAACATGTTATTTTTAGTGCTCATGATCAAATGGATGTCTGTATTACATGAGCCATGTGAGGAACCAACGCCTGCTGGGAAGATCACCATGTTGTGAGATGCATTATAAACATCTTACTTGCTCCAACATACCAAGAACAGGTAAAAGCAATGGACAGACTTTCAACACCAATTCTCTTCAAGACAGAAAGGTTTGTAAGGAACTCCAACATCGTCTCTGTGAAAGAGTAAACAGCGGCGCGGCAAAAAGAGCCAGAAAACACCACTTCCAGAGCTATTACCATATTAGGATAGAAGCTCTGGGAAAAGAAAAGAAAGAGGAGAAGGGAGTCTCAGAAAGGGAGAAGAAAGAAAGAGTGTCTGAAGGAGAAAGTGAGGGAGAAAGAAGATCTCCAGGAGATAAGACACTTACCTCAGGATTTTCTCGCCACTGGAGAGAGCGGAGCTCTGAGAAAGAGGGGCAGATCCCGGAAGAGGCACTGGAGACGCGGCTGGCAGCCACGCTAAAAAGTAAGTAAACAAACAAAAAAGAGAAGAGTGAATTGACTCACTCCTGAAAGCTTAGTGAAAACAATTGAGTGCTGACCACAAGGATTCAAGGCTTCAGGCATGCACCAGATGAAAGGTACACACTCAGGATAGCAAAAGTAAAGAGAGAGAAATAATAAGACTTGAAGAGAAAAGCCTGCTCTCAAAAAAAAAAAAAAAAGGAAATAAACGGGCAAACCAGAGTTAAAGGGTCTTTATTAACACCAAGTTCAGTCCAAACAAACTGATAAAGGTTAAATAAGAACAGTATGTAGATAGAGTTACAAAGTTGATATAATTGTTTAAAAAAAAAAGGACCACTTTTGTTTAAAGATAACAAAAGTTTGTATAGTGTTATAAAGAATAAAGATCAAGACAAGTGTTAATCTGCATCTGATTGTGAATATATATATCGGCAAGTGTGTGGGAATAATTGAGTGAAGTTTTCCCCTATAATACCGGGATTCCTAATAGAGACCCCAAAGAGCAAAATAAAACAACAAATATATATAAATATATAATATTTTATCTTCATATATATATATATATATAACAACCCTCCCAACAAGTGACATCATAAAGCATAACATATTATAATAACATCCAAGACGTGGCAGGCGGGAAAGTCAGAGTACTTACAGCTCTTTGGGACATTATAAAAGGATACAGAGAGGCAAGGTCCACCATCACAGTCTCCTTGAAAAGCTTTCTGCCCTGTCCACATATGAAATCAACATTGAGGAACTTTGGAAGGAGTCCATGTGGCCCTGTGCTGAATTCATACTACCCGCCAACACCCAGACTAGTTTAATTACAGTGACACTGAGATCCAAGCCCTCCCTGACAGAAAAAGAAGAGTTCATTCTGCTTGGCAGGATGACACCTAGTTTCAACAGAAGAATAAGTTATATCCACTCCTCAAAGATGAAGTTCAAAGGAGTATCTGGGAAATCAAAAATCAGTTGTGGCAAGATAAAACCAAATAGATCCTGCTCCAAGCTGACAAACATGACATTCATAGCTTTTTCCAAGCAACAAAGGCCATCTATGACCCAATTTCCCACGGTCCTATTTTCTTGTGATCACAGGATGACTTGACACTCTTTGAAGACAATGAATCTATCCTAGCTAGATGGAAAGAGCACTTTGAGGCACTCCTGAACTGTGAGTTGGCTGTAATGAATACCATGATTGAGTCTATCCCCCAACACCCTTACAAATATTCCAATCCTAAAAGAAGTCTGGAATGCCAACATGGGAACCAAGAATAACAAGGCTACTGGCCCAGATGGCATACCTGCCAAATTCTACAAGATTGGTGGCAAGGAACTTGTACTGCGACTCCACAAATGTATTCCATGAATTTGGAACAATGAAGAGATACCTGGGGACCTGAGGAATGCCAACATTGTGACAATCTTCAATAAAAGAGATAAGTCTGTGTTTGGAACTACTCAGGTATTACCCTCCTTTTCATAGCAGGGAAAATCCTTGCCTGCATCCTCCTGAAACATTTTCAACCTCTTGCTGAGGAAGTCCAGCTGGAATATCAATGTGGTTTCAGACCATCCTGAGGGACAATTCACATGATCCTTGTTGCCCATCAAGTCCAAAAAAAAGTGTTGGAAACAACATCAGCACATGTATCTGGCCTTCAGTGATCTTACTAAGGCTTTAGATTCCATCAATCACAAAGCCTTGTGGAAAGTACTGTCCAGATTTGGATGTCCTGAAAAGTACATCAAGATCCCCAGGCTTCTCCATGACCAGATGGCTGTGACCATTTT
This sequence comes from Crocodylus siamensis, assembly GCF_052110815.1. Classification (NCBI taxonomy): domain Eukaryota; kingdom Metazoa; phylum Chordata; order Crocodylia; family Crocodylidae; genus Crocodylus; species Crocodylus siamensis. The sequence continues at coordinate 84,522,794 of NC_143396.1, read as the reverse complement.
ATGTAGCAGATCAGAAACAGATCCATTTGTCATCCAAACTGGATCAAACAAAAATGCGTCATCATCCCAACTTCGTTCTCCATCTTTGTTCTCCATTTTTTTAATAGTCTTTTTCATTCTCATTAAGGACTGCCTTCCTTCTGGAATTAACATAGAATACTGAATAGATGGAAGGCTTTTCAAATCCAAGACATTTTCTGTTGAAGACCAAAGCACTCAAAAAACCCCATCCTTGACCCCATACACTGACAATTGTGCCATCCTTGCATACATTGTGGAAAACCTCCAGACTACATTGGATCTCTTTGGAGAAACCTACCAAACTTTGGGCTTAACTCTCTCTCAACATGAAGGAGGCTAAAGTGCTCTATCAGCCTGCCACAGGCCATGAATGTGAAATTACTATTGAGGAAAAGACCCTGAAAGTAATCGAGCACTTCCCCTACCTGAATAGCCCCCTCTCTCAGAGAGTGAACATTAATGAGAAAATCCAGCACAGGATCTGGTACACAAATGCCTGCTTTGGGAAATTGCTTTGGCTTGTCTTTACTCATTGTGATCGCTGGAAAGACATCAAGATCCAGGTCTACAAAGCAGTCATCATCCCCATCCTCCTTCATAGATGTGAAACATGGGTGACCTACCATCGGCATCTCAAGATCTTGGGAGAGGTATCACCAATGATGCCTCTAGAAAATCATTCACATCAAATTAAAATATCTCTACAAAACTGCCATCATCCTTGCTAAAGCTGTGTTACCAGCATTGAAGCAGTGATCCTCAAGTAACAATTTCACTGGGCTGGACATTGTGTGTGGATGCCCAACTCTTGACTCCCACAACCAGTGTTCTATTCCCAGCTTAGTTATAGCCTGAGATCTCATGGTGGCCAGAGGAAATGCTACAAGGATGTATTAAAGGTATACCTCAAGGAAACAGACGCTGATATCAAGAGCTGGGACGAGCTGGCTGCCATCGAACTCCAATGGTGCTGCAAACTCAAAAAAGCTGCAGCCTTTTTCAAGGCAAAATGGCTTGCCCTTGAAGTAGAGAAGAGACAGTGGAAAAAGGGAAAAGGGAGAAATCATGGCCTACATCCTATTCTCCCTGAAGAAATACTTACAACTTCTTTAGAGAAGTCTGGCTCAAGGATTAGACTCTTAGGTCACCTCAAGACCCATCAATGAGCTGTGGTAGAGATCATCCTGAAACTGAAGAATTGCTGATCATAGAATCAAAGAAGTAGGGTCGGAAGGAACCTTATAGGTCTTCAAGTCCGATCCCCTGCCAGGGCAGGAGAAAAAAACTGTGCTTAAATGATCCCAGCTACGTAGGTATCAAGTCTGCTCTTAAAGACCCCCAGGGTAGGAGCCAGTACCACTTACCTTGGAAGTTGGTTCCAGATCCTAGCTGCCCTAACTGTGAAGTAGTTCTTATGGATGTCTAATCTAAACCTACTCTCCAACAACTTGTGGCCATTATTCCTTGTTATGCCGGGGGCGCTAGGGGAAACGAGGTCTCTCCCAAACCCTTCTGGTCCCCCCTAGTGAGTTTATAGACTGTCACCAGGTCCCCCCTCAGCTGTCTCTTGTGAAGGCTAAACAGGTTCCAGTCCCGCAGTCTCTCATTGTAGGGTCTGCCCTGTAGTCCCCAGATCATGTGGGTGGCCCTCCTTTGGACCCTCTCAATGTTGTCCACATCTCTCCTGAAGTGGGGCGCACAGAACTGGACACACTACTCCAGCTGTGGCCTGACCAGTGTTGCATAGAGGAAGAGGATCACATCCTGGGCCCTGCTAGAGATGCACCTGTGGATGCACGACAAGATGTGGTTAGCCCTTCCAACCGTGAGCTTGCATTGTCAGCCTATGTTCATCTTGGAGTCAGTAATGACTCCAAGAACCCTTTCTGCCTCTGTGCTCTCAAGAAGGGAGTTTCCCATCTTATAAGTGTGCTGCTGGTTAGTACTGCCCAAGTGTAGCACCCTACACTTGTCAGCGTTGAAGTGCATCCTGTTTTTGCTAACCCACCCCTGTAACCTATCCAAGTCTTGCTGCAGTCTTTCCCTCTCTACTAACATTCTCATCTCTACCCAAATTTTGGTATCATCAGCAAATTTAAACAGGGTGCTTTTCACCCTGTTGTCCAAATCGCTGATAAAGAGATTGAACAGCGCGGGCCCAAGGACCGAGCCCTGGGGGACTCTGCTGCCCACTTCTCCCCAGGTCGAATATGACCCATCCACCACCACCCTCTGAGTGCAACCCTTCAGCCAATCTGCAATCCGTCTGACTGTGTAGGCGTCAATGCCACAGTCACCCAATTTTTTAATGAGGATGGGGTGGGAGACGGTGTCAAAGGCCTTGCTGAAGTCCAGAAAGACCACATCCATGGCAGCACCTGCATCCAAGGCTTTTGTGACCTGATCATAAAAGGCAATCAGGTTGGTCTGACATGACCTGCACCTAATGAAACCGTGCTGGTTGCCTTTGAGCATCACCTCTGAGGCCGGCCCATTGCAGATGTGCTCCATGATGATCTTTTCAAAGAGTTTCCCTAGGATTGAGGTAAGACTGATGTAGTTGCCCGGGTCCTCCCTCCTCCGTTTTTTAAAGATGGGGACCACGTTGGCTACCTTCCAATCATCCGGCACCTGGCCTGAGCATCATGAGCACTTGTAAAGTTGTGCCAAGGGCCCTGCAATAACCCTTGCTAGCTCCTTCAACACCCTGGGGTGGAGAGCATCTGTACCTCCTGATTTGAACATGTCCAGTCCCCTCCAGAAGCTCTCTAACCTGGTCCTCCCCAACCTGAGGTCTGGAGGCATTCCCCTCGAGTCCGTCTTGCATCACAGTATACTCCTCTTTGGAGATACCACCCCCTTGCATGCTGCCTTTTTGGCAATCAGTCATTCCCATACATCCTTGGTGAGCCAGGGGGGCTTTTGGGCACTCCTGCCCCCCTTTCTTTTTGTTGGGATGGTCGCCTCTTGGGCCCTGAGTATCGTCTCCTTAAGGAATGACCACTCATCTTGGGCACTGAGCTCCCCTGCTCTTCAGAACCCCAGCGCCTCTCCCACTAATCTCAACTCATTGAAGTTGGCCCTCTTGAAGTCTAGGGCTACCGCCTTGCTGCAGGCCCTTGACACTCTGACCTGGATAGAGAATTCCAGCAAGCAATGATTGCTATCACCCAGGTGGTAAAGGACCTGGAGCCCCTTACCAGGTCATCACCTGTGGCCAGGACCAGGTCCAACAGGGCATTTACTCTGGTGGGACTGTGCACCTACTGAATTATGCGGAGGTCCTGTATCTCGGCCATGAACCTCCTGGAATAGTCTGACCTGACTGACTGTTCCTCCCAGCAGATGTCCAGATAATTTAAATCAACCATGACAACTACATCCTTTGCCTTAAGTGCCTCTGCAAGCTGGCCTGAAAATTCCCGGTCCAGCTCCTCCCCTTGGTTGGGGGGTCTGTAGTAGACCCCCCACCGTTAGATCCCTCCCCCACAGCCCCCTTCTATCTTGACCCAGAGCACTTCTGCTTGCCCCTCTGTCCCCATTTTGCTGGCAGAGGATGTGTATTGCTCCTTGACATAGAGCGCCACACCCCTGGCTTTCCTTCCTTCTCTATCCCACCTGTAAGCACTATAAGCACTGTAAGTGGTGGGATAGGTTGTGTTGTCTGAAAGAATTTCAACTGGTATTCAGTATCTTTTACTCCTGAAAGAAAATCAGCTTGAAATTGGTAAACAGTGCCTTTCTGAGCCAGAAGTTTGGCTGCTTAACAAGTTTCACATTGGATCATCTTGCTAACTTTTCTGTCTCCAGGGTAATAGACCAGATTCTCACTCCTAGTCATAACAGTTTTTCAGCTGTACAAGAAACATGAAAGGTGACCCATAAATCTATGAAGTCAAATACTTTGAGTGAGTATTTTGACAGCCTTTTAGAGAAATATCGGGTGCAGGCCTCTCAAACCCTGAATGATAAATTCAGTGCACATCATTACATCTGTGAACTATATTGCAAAGTACTTGCATGGCAAAATGTTACATATTGATCAACTGTTGGCAGACACACTTTCAGTTCTGGCATTTTGAAAGACTGGACTTTTTCATATTTAATTAAGCAAACATAAAAGTTGACTTGTTTTTAGTGTCAAGAATATGTTTTCTCATACTCCTTTCTATCAGTTTAGATACTAATACATGTTTGTATTGCTCTGAAAAGTGTTGGTTCCAGGTGCAGAGGTGAATCCACAGGTTAAATCCATCTAAACGTAATGTCTGTACATACCCTTAGTCTCCAAGATGCTACCCTACTCTAGATATAAACAGATAGAGGATCAGTATCAGAAATTGAGTGATCCTCTAGGGCAGGGATTGAGAATGAATTACTTGCCTCCTAACTCCCGTGTTACAAAAGGAGAAGATTGTATTGTGTAGAACTATGATGTCTCTAGTCAGCTCAGAAGCACAGCTGCCAAAAGTATTACTGAAATATCTTTGAGCAGAAGAGATTTCTACTGAAGTTTCTCTGTCTGATCTATGATATATAGTTTTATCAACAGAATTTGAGTTCTACATTTGTTGAAGTCCACACCTAAAGGGCCCTTACTCTGCCAAAGCACAATTCTTTGAATAACAAAAGCCCTCTTCTACCTACACAAAGCATTTGTGGACAGTCCCCTATTTCTCTTGGATGGATTAGTTCTCTAGTACCAAAAGCAATTCTGTTGGCTACTCAGGACACAAGTAATTGAATTCTAGTAGTCTGAAAGCCCAAAATTCAAACCAGTTCCCTCCCCTCCTTTGAAGCCCTAGTTTATTTAAGAGATAAATAAATAATTCCAGCCTGTACATGTACAGACATAAACAAGCATGGCTACCAAAATAGACAATTACATTCCACAGAGAAGATACTGGACCTCCTCAGACTGTGGGGAAAAGAGTTTCATAGTTTCTAGGGTCGGAAGGGACCTGACCAGATCATCTAGTCCGACCCCCTGCCATGGCAGGAAAGAATACTGGGGTCAAACAACCCCAGCAAGAAGTGCATCTAACCTCCTCTTAAACACTCCCAGGATAGAAGCCTGCACCACTTCTCTTGGAAGTTGGTTCCAGACCCTAGCCGCCCTGACCGTGAAGTAGTGACTCCTGATATCTTACCTAAACCTGCCCTCTGCCAGCTGAGCAGTTCTTCCAGGTCACTCCTGGCAGTGCTCGGGGGAACAGTGACTCCCCCAGTGTCTGCTGATCCACCTTGACTAGTTTATAACAGGCCACAAGATCCCCCCTCAGCCTTCTCTTTTGGAGGCTGAACAGGTTCAGGTCCCATAGCCTCTCCTCATAGGGCCTGCCCTGCTGTCCCCTGATCATACGAGTGGCCCTCCTCTGGACCCTCTCCATGCTGTCCACATCCCTCTTGAAGTGTGGCGCCCAGAACTGGACGCAGTACTCCAGCTGCGGCCTGACCAGTGCCCCATAGAGGGGGAGGATCACCTCTTTGGACCTGCTCGAGATGCATCTGTGGATGCATGACAAGGTGCGGTTGGCCTTCCTTACTGCCTCTCCACACCGCCAGCCCATGTTCATCTTGGAGTCAATGATGACCTCCAGATCCTTTTCCGCCTCCGTGCTGATAAGAGGGGAGTTCCCTAACCTGTAAGTATGGTGCCGGTTGTTCCTCCCGAGGTGCCTCACCTTGCACTTGTCTGTGTTGAAACCCATCCTATTCTCATCCGCCCACCCTTGTAACCTGTCTAGGTCTGATTGTAGCCTGTTGCATCCTTCCAGTGTGCCCACGTTCCACCACATCTTAGTGTCATCAGCAAATTTGAACAGGGTGCTTTTTATCCCTTCGTCCAAATCACTGATGAAGATGTTGAACAGTGCGGGCCCCAGGACTGAGCCCTGCGGAACCCCACTGCCCACGTCCTTCCAGGGTGAGAAGAACCCATCCACTACCACCCTCTGGGTGCGGCCCTCCAGCCAGTTGGCAACCCATTTGACTGTGTGGGTGTCTACACCACAGCCCCCCAGTTTCTTAATGAGAACAGGGTGAGAGACAGTGTCGAAAGTCCAGGAAGACTATATCCACTGCTACCCCTGCATCTAATGATCTGGCGAGCTGATCGTAAAAGGCCACCAGGTTGGTCTGACAGGACCTGCCACTGATGAACCCGTGTTGGTTGCCCCTAAGCATGCAGTCCCCTGCTGGCCCCTCCTGATGTGTGCCAGCATAATTTTCTCGAACAGCTTGCCTAGGATCGAGGTAAGACTTACCAGCCTATAGTTTCCCGGGTCCTCCTTCCTGCCTTTTTTGAAGATGGGGACCACGTTGGCCCTCTTCCAGTCCTTCGGTACCTCACCAGAGCACCACGAGTGCTCATAAAGTTGTGCCAGGGGACTTGCAATGACCTCGGCCAGTTCCTTCAGAACTCTAGGGTGGAGATCATCCGGACTGGCTGACTTAAATACGTCCAACCCCTCCAGAAGCTCCCTAACTAAATCCTCGCTAACCCGTGGCCCAGGTCTGCCTCTCCCAGTGCCCGAGGGGGGCCCAGCAGGGAGGTGGCTGTTCTGGCCCCTACTTAGGAAGACGGAGGCAAAGAAATCGTTAAACATGTTAGCTTTGCCATCTGGTGTGACGACCAAGTTTCCCATCGTGTCCTGCAAGGGCCCCACATTACCCAGGACCTTCTTTTTACCCCCTACATATTTAAAAAAGGACTTCTTATTGTCCTTAATCTGGGAAGCTAGTCCCAGTTCCATCTCTGCCTTGGCCTTCCTAACTACCCCTCTACATCCCCGAGCAACTACAGAATAGTCCTCCCTGGTGATGACCCCTTCTTTCCATTGGGTGTAAGCCTCCTTTTTAGCAAGGAGACATTCCAGATGCTTTTGGTGAGCCAGGGAGGCTTGTGTGCTCTCCTGCTCCCTTTGATCCTCATTGGGATTACCTTCCTTTGGGCTTGGAGGATCGTCTCCTTAAGGAGCAACCACTCTCCTTGGACACGTGGCTCCCCTCCCTTCCGGGACCTCAGCACTTCTCCAACTATCCTTCTTAGCTCATTGAAGTCTGCCCTCCTAAAATCTAGGGCCGCTGCCTTACTGCATGCCTTGCCACCTTGCACTGGATGGTGAATTCCAGCAGGTGATGATCACTGTCACCCAGGTGGTTGAGCACCCGCAGCCCCCTCACCAGGTCATCACCCGTGGCCAGCACTAGGTCCAACAAGGCATCTCCCCTGATGGGGCTGTGCACCTCCTGGGTTAGATGGAGGTCCTGCACTCTGGCCAAGAACCTACATGAGCATTCAGACCTGGCTGACTGTTCTTCCCAGCAGATGTCTGGGAAGTTCAGGTCCCCCATGACTACCACATCCTTAGCTTTCACTACCTCTGTGAGCTGACCGAAGAATTCCTGGTCAAGCTCTTCTCCCTGGTTGGGAGGTCTGTAGTAGATTCCCACTCTTAAGTCTCTTTCCCCTCAACTGCCTTGTACTCTAACACAAAGCACTTCAGAGTGCCCCTCTAAGCCCAGCCTATAGGAATCTCAGAAAACATACTGTATACAAGCCAATTCTGGACAGATCGAAGATTATGCACATAGAGAAAGCAGCAATGGAGCCTCTCCCATAGCATGATTATTTTTCAAGAAACTTCCCAAAATCCTATATGACAACACTTCCACAAGGTGATCCTGACCAGCTAACAAGGTCACACAAAGAGAGCCTCTCAGCTGTATAGCAAGATTGGCAATGAATTAATAGGCAAGGAGGAAGAAATGGTGATGCTGCCTCCCTTACTCACCAGGCAGTTAACAGTAAAGAGATGAGTGTCTGCTGCTCCCATCACACTTAGAGCTACTGAGCTTTGTTTTTTCAAAAAAACAAAAACAAAACCCAAATAAACACATCCTGTAAATGCGGTGTAGCCATGAGCACTTTGGATCTAAGGTCTTCACTCTCATAAAATGCTGAGATGGATAGAGAAATGGTCAGTTGCTGGCTTGCCTAGTGGTAATATCTTAATTTCTGGGCCTTCTGCCTTACATCCAGGAGCATGTTGGGCCTGCTGTGGTGATTCTTGAAGAAAATCATACCACCTGGACAGAAACGATCCTTCCAGACAATCTTCAGAAAGAGCTTTAAGAAGGCACTTCCTTAAAACTCTACGTTAGGTTTGTGGAAAGAACAGCTTTCTTTCTTCTCTATGGTAGGAGCCTCATCTTTGAGCAACTCACTAGGAACCTTACTAGGAGTAGGTTAAAAGTGAAGTGGCCAAGGCATTCTCTGATCACTAGTTTGTTTGTTTAGTTGGTTGGTTGGTTGAAGTCCACATGAGCTAGTGAAGCTCTCTGAGCAGCAAACTCACCTTGACAGCAGCAGCAGGTTCAATATCAAGCTTCCACTAAAGGGCTTCTGACCCTTGCCCATTTCCCCCTCATCTTTTCTTTTTTTGTTCTTGGACAAGCTAAACCACAGTAGTTTGTCTAGGGATATTCATTCCACCAAAGTAAAATTAATGAATAAATAAAGACATCCCCCTAGCCCCTTCCTTCATGCTGCTTGGGGCATGTGTATATGAAAGAAAAAGCACATCTTGGCATTGTTAACTGTGCAATCATTGATATTCAACAGCAGAGCAGTTGTTCAGGCAGCAAACAACTCATGATATATCTTCCCCTTGTAGTCTGTTTGACTGCAGAGAAGCAAAATCTGCAGAGAAGCAAACTGAAGTGGGTTGACATTTGCACACGATCCAGTGTATGGAAAGCGATGGTTTTTTTCCCAAAGGATATCATTAATGATGCCCATTATATAAACAAAGTTCTTTAATGAACAACAGAAAAGCAAAGTATAGAATCATAATATACAGACTAAGTGGAAAAAAATACTGCAACAACTTGGCAGAATGGGATCTCTATATTAGGTGAAAAATAAATTTGATTATTATGCTACCAAACTACTGACAACTTCACTCTTAATTAGAACAGGATTTTCCCCTAGGAAAGCTGTCAAAAATGTCACACACACAAACATAAAATACAGTCATTATGGTAACAACAGAATGATATGATAAGTCTATAGCTGAGGAAACATTTATAACAGGAAAAGTTGACTGGAATCGTAAGGTTGGTTTCAAGAAAGTTTGCATGTGATCATAGATCCACACTGTGGATATAATAATTGGTTTGTGGTAATACTACAATGAATAGCCAAAAAATGAAATACCTGTTCTAATCTATGTCAGAGTGCAAAAAGAGTACTTTTTTTGCTAAATATCTTGCTTGGCCTACATTATACCTCTGACCTTTCAGATTGCAGAATTTTCATGTTTCAGAAGGTCAGGGTGTTTTTCAGTATGTCCCTTCTATTAAGCAAGCCAGTTGAAAAGACCATTATAACTAAATCCTGTATTTATACTGAACTTCCATTATATGCATGCGCTATTCATTCCCTTCCCCCCGCCCCCCACCAAAAAAAAACTAAAGAAAAAGAAAGTGACAGATAATCAACTCAAAGGAAGGGAAACAATAACAAATGTGTCAGGAAAAAAAGGAAGACAGCTAGGCAAAATAGGCAGAATTGAAAAAAATCTGACAGAGTTTGGAAGAGGAGTATGTAATTGAAAGAAGTTAAAAATGGGGCCTGGGAATGATTACAAATAATGAGAACATAAAAAGAACAGCTGAAGTGAAGCAGATGAACCATCCTAGTGATCTAGATAATAACAGGATTTTGTACCACTTTAAGTATCTCAACTAAGAATTTGAATTAAATTCTACTTAATTATTCAGATTAGAAGTCTAATAAACCTTAATACATTTTCTTTTGACAATATATATACAGAATTTTTCCATTCTTCTCAAATAATACAGTTTATAATGCCTTTCTAAAATGGGAGCCTACGTTAAACTTTTAAGTCCATACTTAAACATCCAAGTTTGGAAATTCTGACCTACAGTTTAAAAGTAAATAAAAGTTATTAAATGGGATTTTTCTACCACTTCTAAAAGTGGTTAAGATTTTTTTTCTCTCCCCTTTTTTAAAAAAATGATTACTTGCCAAACAATTCTATTGCATCTTTGTACAATAATCATAACCCAATTTTAAACATTTATGGATTATTACCTTTGTTGACCACTGTATGTACTTTAGGTTATAAGTACCACAGAACCATTTGGTTTTATGTCTCCCCCAATTCATTCACTAGGTGACACTCTTGTGCCACAGTAAGCACTCTTACAAAGATATATGTTGGTTACTTGTTGTGGGATTTAATATTTTAATGAAAGCGCATTAGCTTCAAAATTATGATTATATATTGCTGTGTAAAAAGTAACAATGTTTTAATATTAAACTGCTGTAAGAGAGAACTAATCAATAATGCAACCTCTTCTAGAAATCTATGTTAATCTAGTACACAATCCAACAGCTCTACTTATCTGTAGGTAAATTCAAGCAAGGTGCATGGATGTCAAATTGTCATACTATTCCTCACTCTTCAGCATATACAAATATTACCTATCTTAGATTACAATAAGATATATGCCCATTTGTAATAACCGTTTCTAAAATGGTGGTATGACATCTAAAGCTGAAAGGGAAGAACAGTTTGCAAGATACAAAGAACCATTTTACCCAAGTATATTTCTCTTGAAAGCTTTTAAATTAGGAGATTTAAATTCCCTTTGCTTTCCTCCCCTTGGCTTGGCTGGGGGAACAAGATTTGTTGCTCTCTGACTCACTGCAGCAAGCAATAAGATCCTGTTTCACAGCAAGAGTCAGAGTTTTGAGGGAGGAGACCACCCCTCACCTCTAACAATTTCTATGCCTCATCAACTTCCATATTAGTTTCTTTCAGCATCCTCCCTCTTCTCTTTCAATATTCAATTAAAAACAGATCAGAGTAATAGCAACATCCCGCCTCCCCCATCAAATTCTGTCCCACGCCACCCACTATATCCAAGGGAAGAGGAGGCAGGGTAAGATGACTGCTTTTTGAAGATTCCCTGCTAGTCTCTGCAGCAATAATGCAACACAGATGTTTTGCAGTGAGGGCAGTATTGTAAAACATGTGAAGTAGATCAGGTGTGGCCAGCATGTGGCAAGCCTGCCAGAAGTGACTTGAAAAGCCTTTGTATGCAGCATGTGGCAGATTAGGGAGGGAGCAGGGACTACAGCAGCACATAGGACGGGGAGCAGAAAGCAGAGCAACAGAACGAGGCAGGGAGCACAGGGCACAGAGCAAAATGTAAGGCAGGAGGAGATCACTGTGGCACGCAGAGAGGGTAAGGGGCTTATTTTATAGCACATCTTCCAAAAAGGTGGGTGCCCACTGAAATAGATTGGGCAGATCTTTCAGATGATTAAATTAATCCAGGCTCCAGTTGGCTCTAAACAAACTTGCTCAGGTACCAAAAGCAGTAGAGCCAGAATGGCCCAATTAGCCAGTGGTGAGCTTGGTATGTCTGTGGATAGATTGCTCCCAGTACCTAAACTGAATTAGGTATCTCTTCACCACATTGTGCAGTATAAATACAGCCCTTGCCCTATTTTAACATAGTCAGATAGCCATTGAGTCATTTTCCTTTTGAAATGTACCTCGGTTTTCTTCAGGGGACAATGCATTATATGAAGCTTGAACTGTTCTGTGTACAGCATGTTTGAGTTTCCAAGAACTATCCACAAGTACTTACAAGTTGTGTCATTTATTCTTCTCAGAATTGATATAATATTTTACAAAAATAGTTTTAAAGTTTCTTCTTCTTATGAGGATTTTACCAGCAACCCTATACTCAGACCTGGACACAGGAATGGGCAAACCAGGAAGTGACAAAAAAAATACACTTGCAAGAAAAAGTTTTAATATTGTACATATGCGGGACTGGCAATGTTATTAATTGAGAACAAACTGTTTAACGACATCAGTACCACAGATGTGATAATGACTTTTACAGCAAAAAAAAATTATCTCTGGCAAAGGGGGGCCTGATACTAAAAGTTCGCCCAGGGCCTCCAGGAGTCTAGGTACGGCCCTGCCTATACTGCAGATACAGCTTATACTAGCTGAAGTTCTTTTAGCAATATTGCACATACATCAGTTTTCCAAACAGAAAAAAGCTAACTTCATTAAAGACCTTTGTTGCTTGCATAACTGCATCTACACAAAGAGTTTTACCAGCATAGCTAGGTTAGCAGCTAGGTTCAAGGTATTGACCTATTCCACATCTCATACCTAACTGACAAAAGCTATATTTATTTATTTTTACTTTTTATCACACAAAAAATTGTAAAGCGTGCATTTTTAAAGTCTACCTGTACTCTTACTCTGATCTGGGAGTCTCTTAGTTTTGACTGTTTGAAGCTTAGATACATAGGCATATTGAGGATAGGAAGGAAGACACTTACCAAAGTATGAAGAATAATTCACCAAAATTCAGCTTTTAATGGAGACCACATGAGTGTCCCAAATGTTACTATTTTTCAAATGTCCCATGTGAAATTAATTTCGTAGCCCACAAAGAAAACAGACCGAGACAAGCGCCCAAGCCCATGTCACAGCAGAGAACTCAAAAGTGCTGGGAAAACAAGATATGTAACCTTACCTTCAAAGTCTGGGTAGGGTAGTCTAAAACAGCAGGACAGGAAAGCCTGAAATGCTGTTCCTTAAGCATTGTAATGGTCTTCCATGATTTAGATGAAGGTTTGCACCAGGACTGTCAATGTGAGATCTTCTAGTCTCACAAAATTCTCTATCTCTGTCTCTCACTTCTTAATAGAACTGGTCAAAACATTTCATCAGAAAATTTTTAATCTGAAATGTCTGTTTTTCCTTTAAGGCATCTTGGGTCTAATGAATTTTTGCTCCATGTAAGATGTACCTATGTATAAAGAAGAATGCCCCCCCCCCTTTTTTTCCCCATCCAACTAGGACAAAAAACAAAAGTAAAAAATTCTATGCACTACATAGGCCGAACAACAGAAACAATCATATAGAAACCAAGTTGTCATTTTTTCCCTTACATATAATAAATAAAAGAAACAATAAGCAAACAAAAGGCAGGCTATATAATGCAACCTAAGATATTTTATCAGAGCTAGGGCAACCTTGTAACAACTTTTCCTGTATATAAATCAAATCTAATAAATTGCCAGATTAAAAAAAGGGAACTACATCTGTTGTGTGCATTCTGTTTGATGTTTGTCCTGACAGTCACTAGAACAGGCCACAAGGCCAAAATCCACAAAGAAGTTTGGTCCCAAAACCAGTTGCCACCAAATCCTGAAGGACCTAAATACAAAATATTTCACTTGTATAGCTCCCTAGCATTTATTTCTGCCACTAAATATGCACACAGTCACTTGTGCTGGTAGGTGCCAAAAATCCAGCTAGCCATTCTTCTCCTTACTTTGCTTCTGAGGCCTAATCCAGCAGACATAAATGGACAACTACTGAACTGGACCTCATACAAACTAGTAGCAGTAACAGTAGGCATCTGTCCATCTTGCAAGATGATAGAATAGCACTGAGGGAGTCATCAGCTCACCCGACTTCAGTGAATGGGCTATAGAGCCCAATTCTTGAGTGACACAGTCCCTTCCACACTCATCACATATGAAGATTGTATCAAAAAACCCTGAAGGTGGTATGGGGTTCTTCCCTCCTCTGTAGGTTAGGCTCTTCTTTTCTCAAAAGCCTTCATTCCATACTTACTATACTCTTCCCAAGCATTTCAATCCTCAGAAATCTTCTGCCAATCATTTGGCTTGATATTCATTGCTTTCATATCACACATCTTTGAACTTGAGATAAGGCTACCATGACCTTCTTCCTATAAAGAGTTCTTTATAGAAGAAATCCATAGGTAATATGATCATCATCCATTCTCAGCAAGCCTGGTCATACAAAATACAGACTCCCTTTAAACTGAACAGCTCAGGGCTTAAAGCACTTACTTGAAGTATGAGACCAGAATCAAATACCTCATCTTCCTAATCTGAGGCAAGGATCTGAATCCACATCTCAGCCCAGGGCAAACTCAGAGAAAGTTTATGTACTAGTTGGGAAAGGAGCTTTGTGCCTTTGCGAAGCTACAACCTCTGTTACACAGTTGCACCAGTGTCAAATAATTAAGAGACAGCTGAGGAAAACCAAGAACCCCAGGTCTTCCACATCCTGGGTAAGTGCTCTAATACCAAGGTTATTATATAAAGTGTAGGTAACACCTCCTCTAGCTTTTAAGGAAGAATGCCCTATTCTAAAGGGGACTTCTTCTTCCTGATGCCTTCTGCATCCATATTGTGACTGACAAGTGCCCTTGCTATATCTGAAATATTAAACTAAAAAATATTTTCACTCATCTGGATATTAGAACCAGGGTTTTGGTCTTCCACTTTATCAAGAATGAAACAAACAAACAAACAAAAAAACCCAATCCTCTCCCCCTCAAACAAACAGCAAACCAGAGCAGACAGATTGTTTCCTACTATTGTATTTACTCAAAACCAAGATGATGCTTTCCCCCCATTCAGCACAGGGAAAGAATTACCTCATCTTGGATTTGCGTACTACCGGTCCCCTCTGCCTCTGCCCACTTTCCCTCCTCCTACTGTCAGGTGCAACTCAGGCTCTGGCTCTATTCTCTCCTGGGCAGGGAACATGTGAAGCCTCCACCCACTATCCAGCCATTCAATGGCAATGCAGCTCCCCATGATGCACTGCGCAGCTGGGCAGCGACCATGCTTTTAAGTACTGTGCCCAGGGAGGGGATGGAGCTAGGGCCACATCTGACAATAAGAGGTACAGAAGAATGGGGGTCAGAGACTGTAAGCACTATGGGAGGCAGGCAGGCTACCGTGGGAAGAAATAGTGGGGGCAGACCCACCCCCCACGGCCACCTGCCCTCCTGCCACCATTTTCCCCACTGTAACATTGGGGGAGACACATTTAAGATGACCCTCCAATAATTAGATTCTACACACAGAAAATTATAACAAATTTATAAGTTTTCCATATATATAATCTAATTATTGGGGGTGGGGTGGTCATCTGAAATTCAAATGGGCCTTGGATTCAGGTACAAACAGTAGTTTTTGATCCAGCTGCGGAACCTGAAGTGAGTTGTTCACCAAAGTTTAGAGATCTGATTTTTAGATTTGTAAGTTAACCAATTTTTGTGTGCAATTGTGTATTGGCCTACAACATATATTTTGTGGAGAGTGGTCTGTCACCATCATGAAGTTTGAGCTCAAAAATGTGCAAGGATTTTGTGGGTTGAGGATAAACGGGAAAAATACTTCCATGAATTAGGGATAAAATATATCTTGACAGAAAAATCTTGACAACAATAAGTTAGTCTTCTTAAACCCTTAAGATTACTTATAAATAATATACAAATGTTACACAAATTGCCAATTGCTCAAATCACGAGAAAGACCTTATAAGGGAGGATCAGGGAAGATACTGTGTTTATTGATTAAGTGCTTAATGCACACGCCCCCCACATTTCTGTTCTGCACTGGTATACATTACCTGTCTTATTGATACTTGGATCAATCTGGTGGCCAGCCAAGTTGATCACAAGTAAGGAGCTGGGCTCCTGCCGGTCCATCTCATCAGACAAATCGATGCTCCAGGATGACATGCACAACAAGACCCAAAAATCAAAACATCTTGCCCTATCTTATATAGCCTTTGTCAATTCACCCAGTCCTCTGGGCTTTTGCTGTGTTATCACCGTGTTGTTCCTTGAAGGCTGATTGCCGTTGTTCTCTCACTGTTTTGGGGCTGTATCTTCTTGTTTTGACCTTTCTGCATTCTTCAGCCAGTCACCAGCTGATGTTTTCCTTTTTCACAGATACACTCTCACCTTTTCTCTCACACATACAACATACAAAGGTTGAACACTTATGTCAAGCTACAGAGCAATACAAAATGGAGTTTCTGAAGGCAATGCAAAACTCAAGAAAATACATAAGATTAAAAACATAGGCAAAAAGTCTATGTGTATAATACAAATGTTCTACAGTATTCTCTATTTTCAGTTTTACCCTCGTTGCTTTCTTTTTAAATCTATTGTGCACTTGATATTGTATTTAGACTGACATGGTCCATATCTCTATCCAGAAATCATTATTAATAAAGATATTCTTTTCAATAAGCTGTGGTCTGGCAGTACCAGGTTGAAGTAATGGTCTTTTAGTTATTTACTTAATAGTGTGTCATTTGTTTTCTTAATGTGAACTGAATCATAGTCATCTGAATAGCCCAAAGCAACAAAAAAATCTACAATGAGGGTACTCTGATAATATTTTGTTTGTAAAAGGTTTTGACCTCTTCATACATAACATCTAGAGGAAAAAGAAGGAATGCTTAATTAGCCTTACAAATGTCACCCTATGGGTAACGTGCTTTCTTCTGTTCATTTATTCTTTTTTATTTCTTTTCTAATTTTTTGTGACAGGCAAAACTCATGACATTGGTGCTTGTGAGACTGACTGTCTCTGTCTTGGGGCATGGGAGACACTACTGCAGTCCTGGCTACTAAGCTGTGTTACCAGTTAATAATACAGACAATCAACTGCCCCAAGACAAACACAGTCAGTCCCACAAGCACCCTTGGCACCAGTTTTGCCTGTCAGCAGCCAGTGGGTTAGGGTCCCAGAACCCCCCTGCACCAATCTCCTCGACAGCTGGCAGGCATCGTGACCTCAGCAGGGGCCACCATCCCTGCAGCTTTCACCCTGCTGCTCCTTAACACACACAGGGTCACCCATGTCATGAGTTTTGCTTGTCTGCAGCTTGAGGTGTAGTTCCCCCCAAACCCTTGCACCAATCTTCTTGAAACTTGGCAGGCTTTGTGGCCTGGTAACTGCTACCACCCTTCCAGTTTTTACCGCCCCCCTCCCATGGTGTAACACATAAACGTGACAGGAGTTTGGCTTTCAAGAATTTGGGGTACAGTTCCTCCCAAACCCCTGCACTGATCTTCTTGAAACTTGGCAGGTTTTATGCGATCAGCAGAGGCTATCATGTCTGCAAGTTTTATCCAAATTGGACAAAAAATAACAAAGTTATGGATATTTAATTGATTCCCCGCCATACTCTATGGCCAGATCTCCAAGGTGCCTCTGAAGCTTCAAAGCCGCTTTGGCCAGATCAAGGCTGAAACCCAGTCTGGAGCTCTGAATTGGATCACTGCCATCTGAAGCAGCCAGATCTGAAGCTGTATCAGATCACTGCCGACTCACAGAGGCTTAACAGGCATACGCATACACAAAACAACCATTTCATCCACACACACACCAGATATAGTCATCAGCAATAGTTGCTCAGTAACAGTCCAGGGTGGCCAACTTGGGCTTATTGAATAGATGATGATGATTTGAAGATAGCATATTTAAAGATAACAGCTGGAGTGGAGTGAACAGATGCATCTGTGCTTCACTGAAACAGCAGTAGAGAAAGAGACTGACCCAACTTGGCATTTTCAGAGTGTTCTTTTATAGGGATTGGCATCCTTTGTTTCAGTGCTCTGGGGTTTTTCCATACCCAGCTTCTGTTTTTCCGGCTGTTCTTCTTTTGCGTTCAGCTTATCTTAGCATTGGAGTGTTCTTGTTGCCCGTCTGGCAGAACTTTTCGGTTATTTCCTTTGTGCCTTCAAGCTTCAAAGGCATTCTTCAGCCATTTGTTAATTGGTTAGTTAGGCTGGTAACTTACATTTGGTGCCTTGTTGCTTACTTAAACAGTTCAATCTTCTGCTGTCTCTACGCCATTCTCTCACCATCCAACCTTTTACATGCACTCATACATAAAGGCTATACAGAGTTCATTCACTTATGCCAAGCAGAAGGATACAAAATGGAGTTTTCAAGTTGCTTACAGGACAAGACTAACATGGTTATATTTTACTATTATTACACTCTATGTTAACATCAGCTACATTAGTTCAGTTCATGCTACAATACAAACCTTGCCCACAGCATCACCATAAACTGGAGAGAAAGAAAGCAAAGCTTTATGGAGAGAAAGAAAGCAAAGCTATGAGATTTGCTAGTTGAAAGTCAAGTAGAAATGAAATCTTTTTTTCCATTTGCAGTATCTATGCATGCACATCCCCAGACTGGAGTATCTGCTCTGTGCAGAAGTTGTTCTGGTAACAAGGAAAGGATTCAGGAAACCTAGAGCATGGGTGGGCAAAGTCTAGCCATGGGATGGATCTGGCCCACAGTAGACCCCCTTTCCCAGCAGCCCCAGAGACAACAACTGTTTCTGGCTGCTGCTGCTGGACCCAGCTCTGCTGTCCAGGCACCCAGACCCATCTGCCAAGCACCTACCACCAGGGGTGGGAACTGTGCACAACCAGGCAGGAAGGATGGGTCCAAAGCCAAAAGCAAAATGGGTAAGCGAGGCTGGGGAGACCACAGGATCTTGGGGTGGTGACAGTGGAGGGCTGGGGCTGAGCCACAATCTGCTGCCTATACACCCCTGCAACAAACACAGGTTCCATGGGTATGCAGGGAGCACATTGCAGCTGTGCTCTGGCCCTGGCCATGTGCTCTTAACACCACAAGTTCCCACCCCAGCCTTGTCCAGCTGCATACCCTGCCTGCACTGCTTCTGGCCATTCTCTATGGAGACCACGGGAGCATGAGATATGACAGTGTGGGGCTGGTCCAGGCTTGGGAAGAGCCCTGGTTGTGTAGCTCCACACTGTCATGGCCTCACACTCCCTGGGTTTCCAAGGAGACTGTATGGGACCTGTATGGGCATGGGCTGGGAAACGGAGTCTAGCCACTGGCTGGATTTGCCATTTTGCCCACCTATGATCTAGTGCAAAGGTGGGCAAAATGTGGGCTGCAGGCCAGATGCAGGCTGCCAGGCCATTCTATCCAGCTCACAGGGCCCCTAAAAAATTTAGGAAGTTAATATTTATCTGCCCCAGCTGCCTGTCATGCAGCCCTCAATGCCTTGCCAAAACTCAGTAAGCAGCCCTCTGCCCAAAATACTTGCCCACCCCTGATCTAGTGTGTTTCCATCAAGGTGGTATAAGAAAATGGGTAAATATTCCTGCTTCTTGTTTAAACAATCAAAACCCAATCCATCATGATGCATTGCTTTCACCCTGATGCAAAGTCACTATGATTGCAAGTGGTTGGAAGAATTTCCATTTATTCTGATAGACCCTTCTATCATATCTTAATCTGTCTTTATTTCAAAGCTGTAGCAGCAAGTAAGGCAGTTTTGTCACATAATTTCAGTCATTGGAGGCCCTTGAAAAGATTTACTAAGGCTTCATAACTTACCTTACCATTTTTAATGTTCTGAACACAACAAAGCACTTGCACTTTGGTGACTACATCCTTGAAAATGTAAGGGGTTGGACAGTTACATAAGCTAGACGCATGAATTTCTCAAAGTATGAGTTACATTCAGATGTTCATGGTGGAGATACCTTGCATGTAGGCCAAATCCTCCAAACATTATTAGAGCCAAGAAGAACCTATGGTGGGAGGAAGAGGCAGGAGGGGGGTTGGGTTTATTTTTTACCATGGACATGTATGAACTTACATTATTACTTTTTCTTTTAAATTTGAAACTCAATTTTGAACCATCATATTTTTGTCCTAGTCACTAAAGTTTGGCTTTGGGTTTTAAAGCAATAGGTTTACTCTACCATTTCTAGTCATGGTTTTCTTGTGGTTTAATGTTTATATCCATCATGATGCCACAATATAGCACTGGAGGTATGAGTTCCATACCAAGAAGGATGGGAAAAAATGTTGCCTTCCCTTTTCTGTTCCCAGTCCCTGACCTTTTTCTTTCTCTTTGCATGCTGATGATAAATCCCATTTACTAACCTTATTCTTCTACAATAAATTTACAAAACACTCTTGATAACCTTTCCTCATCTTATTGTCCCCTGCTCTGAACTGGTACCACCCACCCCCACTCGTATTGTAAGGATATGACTGACAAACAACAGATCAATGCATAGCCATCAGATGCAGCAAGTCTGATTAAATGCAAGCATTTAAAATGTAGACAACAATTGGTATGTTGCAAGGGTGTAACTAAGAGTCCTTAACCCAGTAATTCTTAACCAAGGTACTGCAACACCCTGGGGTGCCATGATATCTTTTCAAGGATGCTACAGGGTGTCACACAATGTTAGCACTGTTAAATGTGCAAACATGATTCACAAGATAAATTCAGACATTTCAAACAGGAATCTATAAAATTAAATCATTATCAACTAGTATGGTCTTTTGGCATTATTTGCAAAACAAGAATTCTTGTATTATTTTCCTGTAGTCACAAAATGACTGGAAATTAATGGTTGGCTTTTCACAAGGGGTGCCTTGAGTCTAAAAATGTTTGAGAACCAGTGCCTTAATACATGAACAATCTGTTAGGTCAGTTACAGTCATTTTTAGCTTATTGACTGGTGATCTTTATCATTAGAAGGTACACAATCTTTTTTTTTTAATTGCATTATTTTACGGATGTTATTTGTATGTCAGCTCTCACTCTAGCAGTTGAATCATGTGCCTCTATCCAATATAGTCCAGTATATCAAAGTCATATTTGAAAATAGTAACACATTCATTAAGCAGGGTTTCAGAAATATGGCTAACAAGCAACAACTTGTTCATTGTAGAGAAGAAAGGAAAATAAGACCAGATACAGGCATTACACTTTTACCCTTGTAAGCGATCAGAAAGCTGCTTATACCTATTAATAGAACTGACATTTGGGACACTAAATTGGTCAATACCCCTAACAAAACAGAAGTTTGGCACTCAAACTGGTTAACAAATGTCAGAACCTTGCCTGAGATTCTGCCCCCGCCTCCCTACCCTTGAGAAAGTGTGTATTCTGTTTGCTACTGATCTAAACTGTGCCACTTACAGAAAACCATACAACTTAGATTGATTTTGCCTCAGACTTTCTGAATGCCTGCATCTAGGCCTGGCCAGGTTCTTTAGGAAGATGTAAAATCTTTTATTAGACCAACTGAGTAGTTGGAAAGAAGTTCTTTGCAAACATTCAGGTGCAATCACCCTTCTTCAGGCATGGGGAGTTTCTGCTGTTCTGAGATCTCCAGGAAATGAAAGAAGCTAAAAGTGTGACAGGATGTCAGTAAGAATGTAAATATCTGGAAATTAGGAAGACAAAGGGTAGAAAAAGAGGGAAGGAGACAAAGGGGGAGGGGGAAGAGAAGTGTAAAAAGTCAGGTCTGGGATCTAGCAAATCAGATGTCAGGCAGGTTGCAATGTCATAAATTCAAAATCTATGCTGAGCCATGATTTTGTGTGTCCAGTAGATTCATGAAATGAAATTTGGAGGCTTATCTACGAAGGGTGTTTTGTAAGTTCCCTTTGAGGATTAGAACTGAGAGATCAAAGAGGGAGTGATTATCTTTCGGAACGTGTGCCCCAACAGGTAGTTGGGTATTCTTGTCTTTGATAGATTTTCGGTGTGCGTTCATTCTGGTGCACAGTTGTTGCTTGGTTCCTCCTACATATTTTCCATCAGGGCGTTTGATGCACTGGATGAAATACATAACATTTCTGGAGGTGCAGGTATAAGATCCAGGAATGGTGATGGTTCTGTTCTGGGGTGTGGTTATTGTGGAAGTGGTGGAGATAAGTTGGCAGGTTTTGCATTTCTTGTCCTGGCATGATCTGTATCCATTAGGTATAGTTTGGGTCATAGGGAGTTTGCTTCTGGTGATGAGGTTAGAAAGGTTCAGTGCTTGTTTAAAGGCTAGGATGGGTGGTTCTGTAAAGATCTCTTTAATAATTGGGTCTTCTTCTAATGTGGATTGCAATTGTTTGAGGATTTCCTGCATAGGTTCTATGGAAGGGCTGTATGTCATTACTAATGGTGCATGATTCATGGGGATTTTCTTTTTGTACTGCACAAAATCTTTGTGTGGTATCTGGGTGGCTCTTTCAAAAGTATGATCTCTCTCTGGAGGACTGTCCTTGTTGGGTAAAAGCCCTTTTGAGATGTGTGAGGTGGCGATCACAGGTATTCTCCTTGGTGCAAATTCAGTGGTATCAGAGAGCTTGGCTGTCAATTACTGCCTTCTTGATGTGTTTAGAGCCATTGATGGTTCTGTATCGATATCCATGTTGGTCTGTGGGTTTCTTGTATATGGTGGTTTGTATTTTACCATTTTAGATATTGATCATAGTGTCCAAAAAGGAAATGCTAGTGTTAGATTATTCAAGTGATAGTCTGATGGAAGGGTGATGATTGTTGAATTTTTGCTGGAGATCAATCAGAGACTGCAGGGTTTTGGTTCAAATGATGAAGTTGCCATCAATGCATCTCAGGTATAGCATGGGTTTGATGGTGAAGTTCTTGAGGAATTATTCTTCCAGGTGGGCCATATTGTTTGGCATATTGTGGGGCCATTTTGGAGCCCATAACTGTGCCCATGGTCTGGAGAAAGTGTTGCCTGTTGAAACTGAAGTTGTTGTATGAGAATGAAGTGTATGAGTTCAGTGATATCTTGAGGTCTATACTCTGAGTTGTAATCCCGCTCTTGTAGCTTTGTAAGGCAGGCTTGGATGCCATCCTGGTGTGGGATTTTGGGGTGTAAGCCACCTTCCATGGTGGATAGAAAGGTATTGCGGGGAAGGTGGTCTTTGTTTTTGACTGTTTTGTGGGAAGTTTGTTGTGTCTTGGTTTTTGGGTGATGAGCAGTTTTAGGATGGATTCGATGAAACCTGATATTTCTTCCATTAGGTTCCATGGTTGGAAATAATAGGTCTGTCAGGGTTCCTTTGTTTGTTGATTTTAGGTAGCATGTAAAAAGTCCCTGGATTGGATAGTGGAGGGATCAGGGTCTGAAGTTTTTCTTAGATTCATAGAATGTTAGGGGCTGGAAGGGACCTTGTAGATCATCTGGTCCAGTCTCCCTATACTAAGCAGAAAAAGACAACTGGGGTCAAGTGACCCCAGCAAGGCGACTGTCCAGTCTCCTTTTGAAGATTTCCAGGCTAGGTGACTGTATCATCACCACTGGAGGGAGTTTATTCCACAATCTGGACACCTTGACTGTGAAGGAGTTTTTCCTGGAATTGAGCCTGAAGTGGTCTTCCAGGAGTTTGTATCCATTGCTCCTGGTCTTCCCCAGGGGTGCCCTGGTGAACAGCTGTTCACCAAGTTCTTGATGTACTCCCCTGATGTAGCAGACCGCCACTACCAAGCCCCTCTCAGACACAGTACTCCAGCTGTGGTCTCACCAGTGTGGAGTACAGTGGAAATATCACTTCCTTAGTTTTTCATGATATGCAACAGTTAACGCATGCCAGTGTGCTGTTTGCCCTACTGGCCACAGCATTGCACTGCCAGCTCATGTGCATGTGATGGTCAATCACTACCCTTAGGTCCCTTTTGGCCAGGGTGCAAGCCAGTTTTTTATAGTAGGTAGTGTCAGAGAATTGTCTGTTGGCTTCCTTTATGTGGTCTTCATGGTTAAAGATAACCATAGCTCCTCCTTTATCTTGTGGTTTTATTACTATTTCTTTGAGATTCTATGGCCTTTCTTTCTGAAAGGGAGAGGTTGTTGTAGTGGTGTTTGTTGTAGAGTATTTTATTGTTCATTCTCTCTCTGAAGCAGTCAATGTATTCATCTAGATGGCAGCATCAAAAAAATTCTAGTTGTCCACATTGCCCTAATGCATAACTGCTTCTCTGAACTCTTTCTTTGAAAGTAACCAGAAGGAAGCCAGGAACTAGTAGTCATGTGACTGCATATCAGGCAGAGATCTAGTGTAAATGACAAACTTTAAACTCAGACTTAATCTAAACTGAGTTCTCATGCTGAATTTATTTCTTCTACATTAAGCTGTGCTGCTCTATAAAGGTGTCAGTTAAGAGATTTAGTGAGGCGAAACAAGCCTCATTGTTTTGCTGCATACATTACTCCCACACAGATGTACACAGCAGGAGAGGCTGCAAGCAAATTAACACACATGCATGATCATAAACATTCTCTTGATGAAAACATATAGCAGTAACTTATTGTACCTATTTTAACAGCATTCTGCAGTTTAGATTCTGTGGTGATGAATGCCACGTAGATTTCATAGACGTTAGGTTGGAAGGGACCTCAAAGATCATCAAGCCCAGCCCCCTGTCCCAGGGCCAGGAAGTCAGCTAGGGTCAAAGGACCCCAACAAGATAAGCATCCAAATGTTTCTTGAATGAGTCCAGAGTAGGTTCCTGCACCACTGCTGGAGGGAGTCTATTCCAGGTCTTGGGGGCTTGGACCATAAAGAAATTTTTTATGTCCAGCCTAAAACGGTCTTGGAGGAGTTTATGACCATTGGTTCTTGTTTTTCCTTGGAGGAATTTATGACCATTGGTTCTTGTTTTTCCTTGGGGTGCTCTGGTGAACAGACATTCTCCCAGATCCTGATGTACACCCCTTATGTACTTATAAGCAGCCACCAGGTCCCCCCTGAGCCTGCGCTTTTCCAGGCTGAATAGTACCGTGGCTCTCAGCCTCTCTTCATAAGGCCTATTCTCTTGCCCTCAGATTATGCATGTGACTCTCCTCTGGACTCTCTCAAGCTTCTTGACACCCTTCTTGAATGGCAGAGCCCAGAATTGGATGCAGTACTCCAGCTGCAGCCTCACCAAGGCCGAGTACAGAGGGAGGATGACATCCTGAGATTTACTTGAGAAGCATCTATGGATGCAAGCCAGAGGTTTGTTTGCTTTACCAGTTGCAACATTGCATTGGTGGCTCACATTCATCTTGTGGTCAAACATGACCCCCAAGTCTCTTTCAGCAGTGGTGCTAGCAAGCGTAGCACTGCCAAGCCTATAAGCATGCTCTCTCCCCGTCACCCTCCAAGGTGGCATACCTTACAAATCTGATGACATTCAATACTGATAAATGTATCTGCCCATATACTAAATTTATCCAAGTTAGTCTGGATCACTAGCCTGTCCTCAGGTGTGGATGCTATGCCCCAAAGTTTAGTGTCATCAGCAAACTTAGCCAGTGCTCTTCTGACACCAATGTCTACATTGTTGATAAAGATGTTAAAGAGAACCAGTGCAAGGACAGAACCTTGGGGGATGCCACTGGTCACGGAACACCATAATGATTCACTATCATTGACCACTACTCTTTGGGTCCAACCTCAGAGTCAATTTCCCAGCCATCAGATTGTGGTGCAGCTTAGGCCATAGCTGGCCAATTTCTCCATGAGGAGGTCATGGGACACCAGATCAAAGGCTTTTTTAAAGTCCAGATATATGACATTCTCTTCTCCCTTGTCCAGGTGATATATCACCTGGTCATAGAAGGAAATGAGATTGGTCAGGCAAGACCTACTTGCAACAAACCCATGCTGGCTATCCCTCAGGATGTTGCCCTCAGTCAGCTTATCCAGAAGGGTTGCCTTGATAGTTTTCTCCAGAATCTTACTGGGGATTGAGGTCAAGATGATTGGCCTGTAATTTCTGGAATCTACTTTCTGCCCTTTCTTGAAGATGGGTACCACATTGGCCTTCTTCCAGGCTTCAAGTACTTCACATGAGCACCATGAGTTTTCAACTATTTTTGGCAATGGTTAGGCTATGACACCAGCTCCTTGAGTACCTTGGGTGTAATCTGTCAGGACCAGATGACTTGAAGGTGTCCAGCCTCTCAAGATAATCCTTTACTAGATCAACACCAATGCTGCGTATAAATACGTCCTCACCCTGACCGTCCCATGTCTTGCTAGGCAGGGTGGTCCCACTGGACTGATGAAAGACCCATGCAAAGTACCCATTAAGCAGATTGACCTCTTCC
Source organism: Crocodylus siamensis (assembly GCF_052110815.1). Classification (NCBI taxonomy): domain Eukaryota; kingdom Metazoa; phylum Chordata; order Crocodylia; family Crocodylidae; genus Crocodylus; species Crocodylus siamensis. The sequence goes on along the minus strand of NC_143396.1, from coordinate 84,496,955 downwards.
TGGGTGTTGGTTCAGCAATGTAACCCTTGCTTTTTTTCTGACTCCCTACATATCAAGGATAACAAAGTCTTTTTTCAGATATGTGAAGCCAGATAGAGTTTGGTTGCAGCCTTGGCTTTCCTGATCTGCTCCCTGCAGGTATGAACTAGTGCTGAGTACTCCTCCTTGGTGGTAATTCCAGCCTTCCAGCCTTTATAAGTCTCTCTTTTGAGGTGTAGAAGATCCTCAAGTTCCCTGCTGAGTCAAAGGGGTTGCTGTGTCCTTTTGCTACCCTTCCTCTGAGATGGGATGGCCATCCCTTGTGCTATCAGGATCGCACCCTTGAGAGGCAACCACTCCTCTTGGACTCCTCTTCTTGTCGAGTCATGGTCCCTTAGGGCCTTGACAATGAGCCTCCTGAGCTTGTTATATTCAGCTTTCCTGAAGTCAAGGACTGCTGTATTGCTAACTAACTTGCCAGCTTTGCGATGGATAGTAAAGGTGATCAGCTTATGGTCACTATCACCCAGCTTTCCATCAATTCTTAGGTCACTGACTAGGTCTTCCCCTTTGGCCAGTACCAGGTCCAGCAATGCTTTACCTCTTGTCAGCACATAGACTTCTTGAGTCAAGTAGAGATTGTCCACACATGCGAGGAAGCTTTGCGACCACTCTGATTTGGCCAAGTGTTCTATGCATGAGATGTCCAGGTACTTAAAGTCTTCCGTAACAACCATGCACCAAAAGCATGCAGCCTCAGCCAGTTCCCTGGTGAATTCCTGGTCCAGCTCTTGTTTCTGGTTAGGAGGTCTATAGTAGACTCCTACCATGAGGTCCCCTGTGCCACGTTGCCCACATGTTCTAATCCAGAGAGACTTCAGTCATTCTTCCGGGGTGCCAATGTCAATTTGCAGGAATGTGTAGCTGTCCTTGACATACAGAACTACACCCCCACCCCTTTTATCTGCACGATCTCGCCTGTACAGGGTATAGCCATCTATACCTGTGGCCATCATAGGTGGAGTCCCACCAGGTCTCTGTTATCCCTATGGTGTCATAGTCATTCTTGTTTAGCAGGAGGACCAGTTCCTCCTGTTTATTTCCCAGGCTCCTGGCATTGGTGTACAGGCCGGCAAGTGTCCCATTGAGGGTCCCTACCTTCCCTACAGATTGTTCCAGGGCTAGGATAGGGGTGGGTTCTCTCAAGTGCCTTAACCTGCTGGATTTACAAAGGTCACCCAGTGGGCTTGCAGTGGCAGTAATCCCCCCAACCCCTGCCGGCCTTAGTTTAAAGCTTGGTCAAGTAGGTCAGCCAGTCTGGCTGAGAAGAGCCTCCTCCCCAGCAGAGTGAAGTGAAGGCCATCTCTCCCCAACCTACCTCTGCCTGTCTCACCAAAGATCAGACTGTGATCATGATACTTATAAGTTAAATGCAGGGTAATGTTCAGTCAGGCAAGCTAGAACTAATACCTGAGCTTTTCAAAACTTGCTCAATGTAAAGTTACTCCAGTATAGACTGCTGTCCCTTTGGGAATTCCCAAGTCTTTCTTCAAAGAACAAATTATTGCTCATTAGCCATATTTCTGAAATCCTGCTTAATGAATATGGAGTCTCAGAACAGCATAGACTCCCAATGCCTGAAGAAGGGTGATTGTGCCCAAAAGCTTGCAAAGAACATTTTCCCAAGTACTCAGTTGGTCTAATAAAAGATATTACACCTCTATCCAAAGAATCTTGCCTTACTATTTTGAAATATTTCTTTGATCATTCTGCATTCCTCTTTCCATGACATTATTATAAGTGAGGGCATAGAGGGTTAGCTTTGCCCTGGACTACACCTGGAGGTGCTGCCCAGCTAGTAGACAATGGGCATCAAGAATACAATGGACCAAATTGGGTACAAAGACACAGCAGGGCATCAATGAATTCAGGCCTTATCTTGAGATCCCATGCTGTTTCTGGTGAACAGCAAGATTTCTTTGGTCTTTTAATGGGCAACTATACTAGTTGAAAGAAATGCTAGACAATTTTCCAAGAACATTATATTCCTGATTAGAAAGCTTCAGCATGAGCAAATGGCTTGGGGAAAACCAAAACAAACCCAAAACCACTGATAACAGACTCCCACATTAAAATTTGAAAGTATACTCGGGCAACAGAAGTCTAAGAGGATGCTGTCAGACACCATGAATCTTCATATTCTGCTGTCTTTCATTCAATTGTTCCAAAATATAAAAAATGGGTTGATATGAAAGAACTAGTAACAGCTCAAGTTAAATCCTTTAGGCATTTGTCCAACCAAATGCATGACTTTTCTTTGTATCCCTTTTGTAAATAAATCTTGTGCTTTAGTATCTGTTCCTTAACCATGTTAATTGTCCTACTGGGCTGCATACAATAATACCCACTGGACATAACAAAGGTGGCAATTGCCTCCAGAGAAATTAATACATTTTTATTAATAAAGACAAATATATGCACCAAGCAACGTACTCATAGAGGAAGTTTCTTCCAACCCCCCACCTCTCCTAAAGCTTATACCCATTCTTTCTCTTATGTTTTGTTTATTCATTTAATCCTTATTATTATAAATGAGTATGTTCTCTAATTAATTTAAAACTAGATTAATTACAAGCCAGTAGGATAGGCTATATAATGTTATGTGCTTTGGCTCAATGCCTGGTTCTTCCAGGATATTTCAGAAATATATCTTTTAAAAACCTTGTAAAAGTGTATTACATTTTTGTGTGATTGACGTCCCTGGAAGTCACAGAGGCCAAAAGGCTAGAACAAATGAATGAGAAAAAAAAAACACCCTTGAAAACAGCCCCTGAGAGCTAGCCATCCCATAATAGTTTATAAAGCCTTTATCTCAGGGAGGAGGAGCTTTCAGACCATTGAGAAAGCCCTTGGCTCAGTCCAGTAAGCACAGCCTTTGCAGTCATATCCAGCTTGTCACTAAGACCCATGAGACTAGTAGCAATCTATTCTCTCTCTTTGCTCAGCTGCCTCCTGTTTAGCTCCCAGAGCAGAGCACTGAAATCTCTGTAAGCTGAAGAATGCTTCTAAAAGGGGCAGTTCACTCCATCACCTTCCCATGCCTTTTTCTGTTTTTAATATTTCTATGAATTTTATATGAATATACAGAAATATAAAAATAAATGAACAAAGATACCTTTTAAAAAAAAACAAAAAAACAAAGCATGACTAATACAACATGTGAGCCTGGTCAAGCTATCCAATTTTAGATATACTAAAACATGGAAGTTTAATTTCCATTTTCCTTTTGCATTTCTATATTTTGTTCATTTTAGTTTGTCATAACCTATTTGTGGGTAAATTTGCTCTTTTCTTCATAGATTCATAGATTATAGAGTCAGAAGGGACCCAATGAATCATCATGTCCGACCCCCTGCCCCTGGCAGGAAAGAGGACCGAGGTCAGATGACCCCAGCCAGGTGATTGTCAAGCCTCATCTTGAAGACCTCCAAGTTAGGTGACAACACAACCTCTCTTGGAAGCCCATTCCAGACTCTGACCACCCTTATTGTAAAAAGTTTCTTCCTAATGTCTAGCCTAAATCTACTCTCCACTAGTTTGCACCCATTATTCCTAGTTACTCCCTGGGGTGCTCTAGAAAACAGTGCATCCCCAATTCCCTGCTGTCCCCTCCTGATAAATTTATAGGCAGCACAAGGTCACCCCTCAGCTGATCCTCCATGTCCCTCTTGAAGTATGGCACCCAAAACTGGATACAGTACTCCAACTGCAGCCTGACTAGTGCTGAATAGAGTGGAAGCATCACCTCCCTCGATCTGTTGCTCATGCATCTACTAATACATGACAAGGTGCGATTGGCTTTGTTGATGGCCTCATTGCGCTGCCGGCTCATGTTCATCTTGGACTCAACTATGACTGCAAGATCTCTCCCAGCCTCTGAGCTGCTGAGGTGGACATCCCCCAACCTGTAGGTGTGCTGGGGATTCCTCCTTCCTAGGTGGAGTACCTTACATTTATCTTTGTTGAATTGCATCCTATTATGTTCCGCCCATTGATCTAACCTGTCCAAGCCAGCCTGTAACTGCTCCCTGCCCTCTAGTGTATTAACTTTGCCCCATAATTTGGTATCATCTGCAAACTTGGAGCGGGTGTTCAACACACCCTCATCCAAATCACTGATGAGGATATTAAATAATACTGGCCCAAGGACCAAACCCTGTGGGACCCCACTGCCCATCTCTTTCCAGGTTGAAAAAGACCCATCAACCACCATGCTCTAGGTGCGGTCCCTAAGCCAGTTAGCCACCCTCCTAACTGTGTAGGCATCCACTCCACAGCCCGTTAGCTTCCATATGAGAACAGGATGCGAAACTCCATCGAAGGCCTTCCTAAAATCCAGGTAGATGACATCAGCCTCTGCTCCTGTTTCAAGGCAGTGTGTAACCTGGTCATAAAAGGCTGTAACTTTTGTCAGGAAGGATCTACCTGTAATGAACCCATGCTGGTTTCCATTCAGCATCGTTTCCCTTGCTGGGCTTTCACAAATAGGCTTTTTGATGATTTTTTCTAGTATTTTCCTAGAGACAGAGGTAGAGATTGACTGGCCTAAAGTTACCCAGCTCCTCCCTTCTCCCCTTCTTAAAAATGGGCACCATGTTGGCCTTTTTCCAGTCCTCAAGGACCTGTCCAGAGCACCATGAGTGCTCAAACAGTCATGCCAGTGGCTCAGCTATGACACTGGGCAATTTCTTCAGCACCCGTGGATACAAGTCATCCGGGCTGGCTGACTTGTACCCATCCAGCCCTTCCAAGTGCTCTTTAACTAAGCCAGCACTAACCTTTGGTGGTCTTGTGCCTTTTGGACATCTGTCTATGTTCAAGGTGGGAGGATTGTCTTGGTCAGTGTTAAGGAATACTGAAGCGAAGAACTCATTGAAGAGCTCTGCCTGTTTGTCTGCATCAAACACCAACTGACCTGATTTGTCCTGCAGGGGCCCTATGCTACTCTGCATGTTCTTTTTGCTCACTACATATCTGAAGAAGGACTTTTTATTGTCCTTGATTGTTGTAGCCAGCCTAAGCTCCAGTCCTGCCGTGGCCTGCCTAACTGACTCCCTGCAATAGCGCGCCAGGATGGTATATGCCTCCTTGGTGGCTGCCCCCTGCTTCCACTGCCTATATATCTTTTTCTTTGCCCCCAGTCTTTCCTGAAGCTCCCTGTTCAGCCAAGGGGGCTTTTATCCCCTTAGCCCCTTTCCTGCATAAAGGGATAGACTCCTTTTGTGCTACAAGGATCAATCCCTTGATAAACTTCCAACCCTCTTGAACTCACATTAGCCCAATGCTCTTGAGTTCAGCCACCTCACTAACTAGGTTCCTAAGTTTAGTAAAGTTGGCCCTTCTGAAGTCTAAAACTCAAGCATCACTGGATATTTTTGTTATCCTTCACTAGATAGTGAACTCTACCAAGTGGTGGTCACTATCACCCAGGTTACTGTGTACCCGCAGGTCCCCTACAAAATTATCCCTTGTTGCTAGGACCAGATCTAGCAGGGCACTACCCCTGGTGGAACTGGACACCATCTGGGTTAGGTGGAGGTCGTGCACACAGTGTAAGAACCTTCTTGAGCACCTTGTTTTGGCCGCCTGTTCCTCCCAACTGGGTAATTTAGGTCCCCCATGACCACTGCCTCCCTCACCTGTATGGCATCTGAAAGCTGCTTGGAGAATACCTTGTCTAGCTTGTCATCCTGGTGAGGAGGTCTGTAGTAGACCCCCACCACCAAGTCCTTCTCCCCTGGCTTCCCTTGGATCCTGACCCACAGTGTCTCAGTATTCCCCTCCTCCACTCCTGTCTTGATGACAGAAGATGTGTATTGCTCCTTAACATAGAAAGCTACACCCCCACCTTTTCTTCCCAGTCTGTCTCGTTCTTCATGCTATGTATGCCTCAACATCGATGCTCTAATATAGGGGGCATGTTAGACATATATACAAATATATATACACATTTTTGCTTGCAATAACAACAGTGATAATGGAGGATCTGATAACTTTCTTACATTCTCTATGCTAATGATGGCTGCTTGTTTTTGTTTATCATTGACAAAAGTGTGTGAAACTTACCAGGTTAAAAAAAAAGTTAAGAATTTCTCAAGTGTGTTCAAGATATTCAGCATTCTCAGACTTTTAATTAAGAAAAAATCCCTCAAACCTGAACTTGGGCTTTTTACTGGAGCCCTAATCCATCAAAACACTGAAGCATGTCCATAAACCAATTGAATGTGACCTGAATTTGTCCCTGCTTGCATCCTTAGAGTTAGGCATATGTTTAAATGTTTTATTAGACTGGGTCCTATGGATACAGTTCTCACTGAAGTCAATGATGGGTTTTCCATGACTGCAGTGGTACTTGACCCTATACAGCTATGCACTAAGGTGATGTTGTAGTTGCATACTATTATTGTTTCTGATTATCAGACAAAAAAAAATACCTTGTTTCAAGCTCTGTTTGAATGATATAGCAAAGACAGTAAGTAATTTTTGTTTAGTCTCATATTTGAAAAAAAAAACAATAATAAAATGTCATCAGCAAAATAATGCCAATTATAGTTAAGAGCAAAAATGACCTCAAACACTCAACATTTACTAGGTGGAACTACCCTATTTATCTCAACTATGCTTCACACTGAAGACATTCCTCAGAGAATAATGTGAAAAGGAAGATTAATAAAAACAAAATATATGGCAACCTGGGTATTTGCAGTTGAGCTTTCTGACCACTTTCTTATATAGAAATCAGTCTTAGCATATCAGAAAAACACTTAAGACTGGAAACAGTTGCTAAAAGAAATTGAAGTGCTGTGTTGTCCTCAGAAAAGAAATAGAAGAAAGTACTTAGAAGTATTAGCAGAACTAGTCTAGAATAATTATGCTGTCTCTATTTACTTCCCATTAGTTGCCATCTGTAGTTCCAGAATTTAATAGATTCTAAGTGCTTTTCCTTCTGGTACTAAATTAGTGCTTGATCCTATAAAGTGCCAGGTGCCCTTACCCCAAAGGGCTTTGACATCTAGGAAACAACTAATTTCAATAAATTAATGTCTGTGTTTGCAGTGACATTTTCTTTAAACCATGCAAACAAGCAGAGGTTGGGCAGAATCATGCTTTGTTCAATGGTTAATAGGAGTGAGAGGCAAGTTATACAGATTTTCTAGAGTTTATTTTCATAATGAAAATTCTGTTTTATTAGTCATGACTACTCAAACAAGAGGAAACATGAGGTGCTCATAATTAGCAAAAGACAGAAAAATGATTCACTGAAGTATCATAATCTGGCATTTTCTCCTTAGAATTGTGACTAGCTGGCAACCTTACAACTACTGATTAGCTGTAGTCATCATGATAAGTGAAAGGAATCATTTCAGTTTCTGATTTGATTACATCTTTTAAGTTCATCTATTCAGTTTTGGACCTTTGCTAAATTTTTGTACAAATTACAGGGAAGCCAGTAAGATTTCACTCTCCAAAAATGTTGCAATTTCTGAAGTTAGTGGCAATGAGTTCTGTTGTAACATTAAACCTGCATGATCTTTCAATGCCTGCCTAACTATATTCAACTGGTGTCAAGTGGCTGATGAATAATTTTCCAAGATAAACAGGATTCACAATATCATAGTTACACAAATAATCTCTAAATATTGTCTGCATTTTAAAGTAGCTGGATGATTTGGGGCTTTTGGAGTGGGAAGCAAATTTGAACTCATAACTGTCATATTTACGTGGACCAACAAAAAGAGAGCGGAAGATCCCAGCCTGTGGGATCACTGTTATTTCACAGAAGTGTTTGTTGGTAAGGGTAAAAACTCAGAAAAAAAAAATGAAAATGGAATTTGTTTTTGCCTCTCTGCATATTCAGCAGCAGTTCCTCAGTTATGAACAACAGGATTTGCTCATGTACAGTACAGAAGTCAAAAGCCCAAATATAATGGTCCATTGAGTTAAGCAACATCAGTTCCAGTATCCAACAAGAAAACAACATGACTAACATCACAGTAACGTACTCTCAGCTTCCTAGTCTAAAAGGCCAAGTCAGTTAATAGCTCGGGCAACAGCACAAGTCTAGATTAGTGCTTGAACCCCTCCTTGTAAAACTGTCATGAGACCAGGGCCCCATCCTATCCTGCAAAATCGGCAGCCACAGGGGGCCCTGCAGCCAAGGGGCCATGCCCCCCTCACTCCCCGCCACCTGTGCCATGTTTAGAGGGCTCAATGCAGGCAGGGAGCCCCTTCCCAGCTGAGCGAGGGAGGAGTTCATGGCTCTGCTCCCACCCCAGCTTTGGCCCTGGCAAGGGAACCCAAGCATCCCCAGCATGTGCTAACCATGCCCCCCACAACAAAGCCCATGTGAATGCAGCCCAGCTCCAACTATTTTATTTCAGTGAATTTATACTGCAATTAACTGCAATTTTGATTTTTCAATGGATCAGGGGAGCCCCAAAACTATATCTTGCAGGGGGCCTCAAAAATTGTTGGCCAGCCCTGCACAAGACACCTTAACCTTTCTGGCACAGCTCCACAACATGGGTGAAAGTAGACCATTTTAAACAGGCTAGTGAACTGCATTAAACAGAGCAAAACTGAGTGACCACATCATTGCTCTTTCCTTGAAATATGGAGGGGATAGCTACTATATTGTCCTTTTGCCCTAAAATTTTCATATCATAGAAAAAAATTTGCTAATCCAGATATATCTGTTCCTTGTAGGTATGTGTGAAATTTCACCAGCCATTTCGATTTGACACTGTTTCAACTCATTTCGAGCTCGAAACAGTGAAATCGAATCAAAATGAAGGGCTTCAAAACAGCCTTGAAACAAAATGAGGCTACTCGAAATGTTTTGAAAGTTTTTAAATTTTTTGAGTTTAGAAGCAGCCAGCAGTGAGGTGGTGAGAGACAGGGGAAAATCAGGGCTATGCTCCCAGCAGCAGCCAGGAGTGCAGCCCTGGCTCTCTCTGTCTCCCGTTGCCCAGCTGTGGGGAAGCTGATAACAGCACTGCAATCAGGCTGGGGAAAGGAACTGAGCCTGATCACTCAGTTCCCCTCCTCAGCCCTATGATCAGGCTGGGGATGGGAAGTCAGCCCAGCTGAGCTGACTTCCCATCCCCAAGGCTAGATCAGGCTGACTCCCCACCCCCAGTGGACCTGATTCCCTGCCTCCAGCCCAATCTAGCCTAATGTCAAAACAGCATTGAAACTGCCTCATTGTTTCGAGGAAGCAAAACGAAACAGCTGTTTCGAATCGAAATCAAATTTGAAACAGAATGCTGTTCCATCAAAACCTTGAAACTCAAGGCAAAATGGAATGGTGCCATTTCGCATAGCCCTAATCCCTTGCCCGCTTGTTACCTCTTTCTTATACTAGCAACTTTCTCCATGATTTGTAATATTAAAACATAATTTTATTGCTTTCTTAGATGAAAAATAATGGTAAAATGTTCTTAATTTAGAAAAATGTGAGTTGGTGGGCATAACAGGGGTCCCAACCCCTGTTACTGAGAGTAGGGCCCCTGTTATGCCCACAGACAACAGAGTCAGAAAGTGACAGGACTTCAGGAGGTAGCTACGAACTGCAGCAGGACTGAGTGCATTGTCGATGAGGCCAATAGCAAGCCCCTGTAGACTGCTAACAGAATCACACATCAGGTGACCAGAAAGAGGAGGAATAAAGGCCCATATAAGCCTGGATCCTGGGACAGATATTCAGTTTGGGTCTTGCTAAGCTCAGAAAGGCAGTGTTGAGGATTTTGGCTTGCTGAGGGTTGTAGCTCTGCAAAGCCATGGTGGATGGCACTGTGGGAAAGAGGCGAGAGCTACAGCCTGACTAGAATTGAGGTTCAGGAAGGGTAGCAGCCCTGTGATCCCACTGTGAGCAGAGGGCTATCATATGGCAGACAGGAAGGACCAGTGACAGAGCCCTACTGGAGAAGTGTGCAAGCAGGGAGAAGGCCTGGAAGACTGTGCTGAGCAGAGAGAAGCACCCCCAAAAAATCTTATTCTGGTGGGCTAAAGGCAGCCTCTCAAATTCATATCAATTTACCAAAGGTGAAGCTGGGAGAGGGGAGGTATTCTAAAGGAGCCAGAAGAAAATGGTATTAATGGGTGCCTATACACAAGTGCAGTGGCTGCTCTGGTATACTGCAATCACAGCATGTCGGAGCAGACTCAGTTAATTGAGTCTGCTGGAGCATGGTAATTACCGTGCTCCAGCCAGCCTCCACATCTCATGTATGAGTCCCTAAGCTTCAAAATGGTGATGGGGGTTTTTTAACTAAAGCTCAGTGAAAAAGCTTTAATTCAAGCACCCTTGACTGCTATTTTGAAGCATGGGGATGCTAATACAGAAGATACTATGGCACTTTAATTGGAGCAGCTCTCAAAGCCACTCTCATTAAAGCACCCCTGCCCCCACTCCCAGAACACATTTAAAAGTGCCCAATGTAGTGGTAGAGGGTGCCACAGCTGCCCCCTAGAGGCAGGTCCCATTACAGTGAGGACTAAACAATTAAAGAATCCAAACGCAATGGTTCATTTTGTTCACTTCTCCGTGGAGCTTGATATCCAACAAATCTCCCATCCTCCCAACAATCTCCAAGATCTGTTGCCTGCCTTGGTCTTCCGATAATAATACTACAAACTAGTAGGCACCCTTTTCCCATATTTATATCTTCATTGAGACAACATAAATGTAATAGAGGGCATGATTTGGCTCACTGTATCCAATATTGATACATAGAGAATGTATTTATGAGGTAACATAGCCATTCTAGTGTATCTCCATACTTTTCTATGCTGTTCCTTGATGCTTTTTTTATTCTATCAATTATAGACATGATACTACTAACAACTTACTGTGTTGATTGCTTTCCTATAAATCTTATTGAATACTTGAAAGATGATGAAAGCCGTATATTATTCACATTGTTGCAAAGCCATTGTCCATGAGAAGTATTCATAGCAGAAAGAATCAGCATGAAAAATAAATCAATAGATAATGGATTGCACACTTATGATACTTTTTAGATTAGTGACATTATCCCATCAATAAGTTCTTATTGCAGCATAATTGTCCAATATTTATGCAATAAAAGTATTTATCAATCAAATCTTTTAACTGAAAAACTGTTAGCATACCACACAGATGAAAGGTGCTCTAGAATGGAAGCACATGATAGACTGAACAGAGGCAGGTGTTAAACAAAAAGGAAATTCTGGTAGAATCTTTCATTCTGAGTCTTCTTTTTAATGCAGTAGCATCCTGTCACCCCCAGGCCCACTGAGATGTACAACGCACAAACATATAACAAAAAGACAATCATAGAGCATAAGATGAATGTACATTAGTTAGGGCTGAAATATATGACTGAGGCAAGCTACTTATAATATATTGGGACACAGGCAGTCCAAAGCCTGGAGTGGTAGGCATTGGGCAAGTCGTAGGTAGAGGCCAACATGTACAGACTGAGAATCCAATAGCTGGGACTAGGAAAAAAGCCAGAATCACAAGCCTGATGCAGGTGTGAGGGAAGCAGTCAACAAACAGAAGCAAACAGGTACAGAGTTACCAGCCAGTCTCTGGGAACAAGAATATGCCTGCTGACAGATCTGAATCCCACTGCCAAGTTCTGCCTCATATTCCTGGGAGAGTACTCAGCAGGCAGTCATCCAAGGAAACCAATCTAGACACAGCTGTGCAGGCCTGCCAATTCAGCCATTGCCATGAGTCCCAGATGATTCAAATTAGTAATAAGCCATCCCCGAGACAACAGCAGTACTCAAGCTCTGGAACTCCATAATGTAAATACTCCAAGTCAAACTCTAACACTGGCATAAAGATATTACGGTTGGGTTAGGACTCGGTCAGGAGCTTGAAATACAAAACTTAGCTTAGAACAAAAAGTATGTTTTGGACCACCAAGCATGAAATATGGAATTTGGTCTAGAATGCACAACCCTTTGAAACTCAGCCTAGACTACTATACATAGAATAGGGTATAGTATGCTATCTGAAACGTAAAGCACAAAACTTGGTCTGGAAAATTATTTGGAACTTGAAACATGGGAATTGGTCTAAAACTCAACTTAAAATAGAATGCACAATACAATGAACATGTGTTGACCAATTAAACACAAAACCAAACACTTTCCACACTGACTTTTGTGATCCAGAATACACATATTCAAGCAGCAAATTTGGGCTGGAACTCAAAATGCAAAATGATAGAAAAGGGACTTGGACTGAACCTCAAAGGAACATGGAATTCCAAAACTAAGAAACTTGGGCTTGATTTGTATTATGAATGGGAACATCGAAACATGAAATCTAAGTACTTAGACTTATAGAACTCAAACTCGTAATGGAAATCGGGAGTCCTTGAAACTTGAACTTTGGAGCATGAGGATGAGGGGAGGGGAGAGCTCTGAAAAACTGAGATCTGGAATTTAGCACTGCATCACATCTCTTAACCATGACATGTCAGAAGGCTTCATCTCTTTGGCATCCATAGATAAAGTAGTAGCGTATGGATGGTCATAATGTAAATGGATCAAAATGTAGAAGGACCAGCCACTGACCAGGGCCAAGATCTAGAAGACCAAGGGACAAAGCAAGGATAGAGTTAACTGTCCAAGGCAGTGTAAAGACCGGGCCAGGAGGCAAGGCAAAGACTGGGATCAACTGGCCGGGGTAAATGTATGGTCAGGGACATGGGCCCAAGAGGTAAGTTAGATGAGGCAGACTGATTCAGCCCGGTTGTAAGCCTCTTATGAGACTGACTGTAATTCTGAAGGTAAATGTAAATAATTTGAGGAGCTATTTGAGATACAGTCCATATGCTTTTAAATACATATTTTTAAATCTACTAAATTAAACTTATTTACTTGTAACTAGAGTTTTGTTAGATACATTCTTCATACTGGCACTGATGGTATATGGTGGTGGAGAAGGGGCAAGTAATTATTTGGGTTGGAGGGCCACTTAGGGAGTTTTGGTGAGCTGGTGTAGGCTGGGTCAGCACTCCTTCCCCCTCGCCCCTCCCTCCCTGCTGACAACAGCTCACCAAAACTCCTTAAGTGGTAAATGACTGGATCACGCATGTGGGCGGGGTCTCCATAAAGAGTGGGGCAGGGTGCGTTACGCCAGGCAGATGGGATAGCACTGCAGGCAGGCATGGAGTCGTGTCCGGGAATGCGATGGGCAGCCGGGCTTGGATCACAGGATGGTGATAGTGCTGGGCCAGGGTAAAGCCACAATCCACTCCCAGCATAGCCCTGCACTGTCTGGTTCTGTATTGTCCAAGTGACATAAGCCCTCAGCACAGTACCTTATGCCAATTGCTGTGGCCATAATTTTGTACATTAAGGTCCAGATGAGTAAAAGTCCACTACCTTCTTTAAACACTTTTTTGTCCTCCACCGTGGTTGTATATTTTTCCATGCTATTCCATAAGCATATCTATGGTCACCCTCACTGTAAAAAGAGTTATAGATTGGCTTGGGCATTCTATGGTTACCTAGAGTCATTGCTGTCTTTGGATCTTAGTCTCCTATCCACAGCAAGATATCATCCCAAAGTGCAGCAGCCTATAACTACTTTTTAAAGAACTTTTTACTTTGCTAGGACTTACGATATGTTCCCTTTCCTACTCTCCATCTCAAACCATAGGAATGCTATTGCCCACTCAACTCATCATGATAATATTTGTCAAAACAAACTCCACAGAAATCTCCCCTGCAAGTACTTGGGCCCCAGCAACAAAGCCCATTACAGTTCTATGGTAAAAAATAATGTTTAAAAAAACTCCCTAAATTTAAAAAATCTCATTTTTTTCTTGTCTTACTATTGTAAAGATAAAAGAGACTCTTAGCACCTTTTAAAATCAATGTCCTTGGCTACCGTGTCATCAAGAGGTGCACACTTGACAACAGCAACAAGATTGATATTGGTAAGGAAATGAAAAAGATACTTCAGGGAGAATTTGAAACACTTGGATGTGGATGAGGAGCAGTGGAGCAAGACAGCACTTTGGAAACATGAGTTATGAAGAAAACATCTTGAAAAAGAGGCACAGAGCTGACTGAAAGTGCAGACTGAGATGCTGCAGAAAACAAATGTGAATCAGGTCCAGCCCACTACACTTTTTCCCCACTTACCACCAAAGGCAATTTAACCCCAGGTACAGACAGCACCACTACCCCTCCTCACATGTTTCATGGGATACCAGTGGTATGGGGAATAATTTTGCATCTCATGATATATTCGTATTACTAATGCAAATGGTTTCACCTGTTCGTGCTGTTTATTTTGTCTGTTTGATTGCTTGCAGATTTGCTTGATTGATCTGTACTCACTGAAATGAAATGCTGCACCACTGATCTGTATTTCTTTAAATACAATCTCTTTTTTCCATTGCATAATGAATTTTATTCTGAGTGTTTGAAATTTCATAGCTGCCTATACAGAAAGGTAAACAGTTACACAAGCTCCCTTCCCACCACCTGCTTCTAGCAAGGCAATGTTGCTTTAAATGAAAAACAGAGCACTGAAGTATTCTCTTAAAGCCTCTCTCAAACAAACACCATCATGCTGGGCTGTAGTTACTGCCCTTGTATGTCTCGCTTCTTGGAGTCTGCAGACAGGCTATCACCTTCCATATCCACCCTACTGGCAACATTTACCCCTTTGGCATCATGCAGCATATGAAAACAAGGAGGGTATGCATAGGTTACCGACAATAAATTTTGTCATAAGACATCCCCAGCACCCCTTCAAATGCCCCAGAACACAAATAACCTGTATTCTACCATTGTGATAGTTAGCTGGTATTTAGTGCTTTCCCTTCTCTTATCCACATTAATAGCCTTCTGGAGGGGACTAGAGGTTAGAGTGGGCCCCTGGAATGACATTTCAACACCTCCAACACAGTTTGAGCAGAATGTCCCTATTTGAAATTGTGTAGGTTTCTTGATCCTAAACTGAATTCCCACAGAGCAGTAACCAAGGTTGATAGCTTCCCTAGTGCACCGACTTCTCAGCTGGTTTACTTGGTTGGAGCTCTGAAGGGTAGACATCAACTCTCCTGACAGCCCTTGAAATGTCTTCCAGATTCAAAAGATTGTTAATCTTTGGTGATAATTTCAGACCTGCAACAGTCCACGCTGATCTCCTGAGCTCAGAAATGACATTTAATGATGTTCAAATGATCAGTTGGGATGTGGTTGCTGCAGCATTCATTCATTCTCCCGGCATGCTCCTTCAGGAACCATGTCTCACCAGCACTTTTGTTCCATTCTACTATTACTCAAGCAGGACAAATGCAGAAGAAGCATGTGGTTCATTACCAGGAGTTAGTCCACACAGTGGTTTCTACATGAGGGATACTAGCCTTTCCAAAGAATTCACGAATAGTCTGGAAAGGAAGAAAGAAAGACAGAAAGTAGCATTGCGAAAGTTTTATTCTCTGCACCCAGAATGGTCTTGGCTGAGCATAAGCCCTCTTCAAAACATGACATTCTCAAAGCAATCAGTGGTTTCTACCAGAAAGCAGCAGTAAGAGCCACCATGATGCCTAGCCCATGGTGCACTTCAACATGTATTAACTTACCCGCTCATGAGAAGCCACAGACACAGCAAGCTCTCTTTACATCTCAGGGTGTGCGTGTGCATGTGTGTCTGCCCTGACAAAACAGCTCAAACAGGGAGGAAGGCAGGGAGCTAGAAGATCATTCCACCTTCCTCCCTCCCTACTGGTGATACAGCTGTACCTGTCATAGCAAATTCCTTTGGGGAGAGCAGGCAGTACTGGAACTACTCTAAATTGGCACCTGTGTCTGATGCCCTACTTGTGCTCCCTTCTCCTCCTTCCAGTTATGCTACTCTTGGGAGGACACATAATGAAATCAAGCACTGAGTCATGTAAGCACTTTGACAATTCAGTAAACAAGGCTTGGGTTGAGCTTTCATTCCGAGTCCAAGGGACAAGACAGGTTGGGTGAGAAATGTGATATGAGCACTCTTACTGATCAGCTGGAAGAATCAAAAGAGATTCTCAGAGAATGATCTATCCTCTATTTGACCTGTTATGAAGGCATTCTTTCTTCTTCAGGAAACAGTTTACAAATATGGTTATTTTTCTGCCAAATGGTATTGATAATATAGAATCATTGCTTGATAACTTGCCATTCTGATACCAAACAATGGAAGAACATTTTTTTGCCATTTGTGATTCCTTCCGATTTGTCAGAAGGTGCCAGATATATTTGTCTTCTCATTTGAAAGGCTTGCAGCTGCTGATACAAAATAATTAGGTGTGTGAAAAATGAAAGCCTTTTGTAGAATAATTGGTATAGTTTGTTGTCTCTTTTTTGTTTGTTTTACTTATCCTCATTAGATAGAGTATCTTAAACTTTCTTTACATGCTGCAACAATCTATCAAAAATAAGAGAAGTTTTAGTTTAAATGTGGAACACAATGTTAAAAACCATGTTGGGAGTTTTCTTCTGCTGTAACTCAAAGATGGTCAATGTTGGTTTTCTCCTCCCTAGAACCCTAAGATGGAGAGGACAGTGAAACAACTACAACTTTTTTTTGTCTTGTGACTGAGCAATTTAGTTCTCCATCTTGTAATATTTAGTCTGTCTTCTTCCTTAGATAAAGTGTTAGGAAGTAGGGTGCAAGAACTAGAGTGTTGGGAGCTCTAAGTAGGTGAAATAAATGGATCTGGAAGTGTTGATCTGTGAAATACTATTTTCCCCAGCCACCAGGAGGAGAGCTGTTTTTATCACGATGTGAATGTGTACCTAGGCAAAGGTAATAGGACTATCCAGCCAATTCTTCCTCAGGTTCCATGTCATAGGACTGCTTGATTTTTATTTTTATAGGATGAATAATTAGAGGTATACTCTTTCCTACCTTATTAGAAACCAGATGGTATGCTGCTATGTCTAATGTGTTCTCATTCTTCCTTGTACTGTGGATCTGATTTGGACCTGATAAAAGAAAGCAATGGTGAACCACAGGGTTCTGAACTGGACACAGTTGAAAAAGATGAAATGCCTTTAGTGTCAAAATCTAAATGCATTTTAGGAGGTGGAAGGAAAATGGCTGCAAATATGCAAAAAGAGACCCATGGTACCTCCTCTTTTTCTTGAGTGAAAAGTTACAAAAAAAATGACCAAAGATTGACTTTTATTCCTTCCGCTGCTTGATATTATATATGAACACCTGGAACCTGACACTGAAGCAGATATTAACATCCTCTGCATTGTTTTCTTAGGTCTCTTCATTCTGAGGTATTAAAAATGACCCTTGGATCTATTGTTTCTGGATGGACTTGGCATCCAGAGTTGCCTGTTCCATCTCTCCTCATGAGCTCACTGGCTGGTAAGTGCTAGGAACTGAGCATCGCAAGAAAGAATAATATGCTGAGGCATGCCAAGTATCTGGTATGCCTCAGCATTCATTTAGTACCAAAATGAATGCTTGACAGAAGTTGCATTTTAAAGGTTAGTCTTGTGGCTTTGGGATCAATAATGGATCATAAGCTTGAAACATGATTTAATCTAGAAAATATAATTCACTTTTTAAAAATAAGAGCAGCTTAACCATAATAAATAATAAGTCACTTCTAGGAAGAATTACCAAGACAAAGTGCACCCTTCCCTTAGAGAATGGACCTATTGATCTGATGCTGTGTTGGAGGCAAATAAATTAGTTGTATATATTTGTTCTCAAAACATTCAGGAGTGAAGACAGAAGTGGGGTGGGGTTGAGGGGACTGTAGAGGCATTTCTTCTTCCCACATTCTACCACCAGTACTGCATTTTCTGGCTTTTCTGGCATTTCTGGCACTCCAGGGGATATTCAAAGATGAACTAGTTCCTAAGGTTTTAGAAATTCTTGGTGGAGGAAAATAAAGATCAATTCTAAATTAATCTGTTTTAAGGGCTCTTTGTAGTCTGTGATACTAACTGAATAAGCGGAATAAAGCAAGGAAGTCAGTGGGAAGGAAGATGACCTTGTTCTTCCTTCTGATTAAATACAAGTATAAAGTGTATATCGTCCCTGGCCCCAGGCCCCAGCCAGTGTTTGTCTGGGGGGTGGGGAAAGGCAGTGAGGCAGGCAGTGAGACCAGCAAGCAGAGGGGCACATCCAGCCCTGCCCTCTGGAGCAGACAGTACAGCCCAGTCCAGGGCTGCAAAGCTTGCTGGGGAACTCTGATTTAACTTGGACCAGAAGCAGTCTGGGACAGAAATTTCATATACTGGTTTGACCTAAATCAGTTAAGTCTGATACTACATTCAGCCAGGTTTATATTAAACCAGTGTTAGCCATTTTGAAACTGATTTATGTGCAATGAACTGTTCTGTTGCAGGTTTAAACCAGTTGCTGATCACTTAAACCAGCTTATGGGCAACTTCTGTCCCTAGCCTAAATGCTAAATTAAAATACTGAAACATGTTTCCTATACAGAATACATGAAGCCAAATTTTTCAACTAATATAAACTGGCATAGCACACCTGGCCACCAGTGAAACACTCTAATATATCACTAATTAACAAAAACAAACAAAAATCCCCTAAAATGTGCCAATGTTAGTTTGAAGCACACCAAGTACATCACAGTACCAAGTAATCCAAGGAAGATTCTTTGGAAACATAAACCAGATATCACTTCAAAAAATCCATTTCCATTACCATACATTTATAATATAATGTATAACTTTCTGATAAATGGGCAGTAAGAAACCATGATTCCCTGATAATTCTTTTTAAAATGATCACCTAAAACTCATCTATCCCATGATGAGTTTTTACTTTCAGGTGTGGGTATCATCAGCTGATATCGACAGCAATGACACAGCAGAGGCTGCTGAACTGTGATCATATGCAGGAGGAGAAATTCTAGTCTGCTTTTAATTTTCTCTGTGTTGTATTTTAACAGGTAGAGGATGAGATATGCTATCCAAAAAGGCTGGCCAAATAGTCATTTGCATGATTACACTGAGGACTCATTAAAACTCCAGTGCATAGATTATCAACTCTTTTCCCCTTCTTTTTGACTGTGCATATTTATTACAGTATAAATTTTTGACATGGATCATCACAGGTCTGATAAAAAAAAGCCTTGAACAGCTGATGGAGAGTAACATCTTTAAAGGCCATTGACTAATAATACACCTTATCTACTAGAACAGAAGTGTCTGTAGAGAAGAACAAAAAACTAAGAAATCAATAAGAAAAAAGCAGATATTATAATTCAGAGTTCTTATATTTACATTATGCCTTTAATTTAGCATAACACCAAAGTACTTTAAAAAAAATCACCTGTACAGAAATCACTATTGAACTACAGCCACATCCCACAAGGAATACACTAGCCAAACTATGCAAAACTATTAAACAAAATCTGCTTAGGAGATAAAGTAATAAAACATAGTTCAAACAAACAAAATAATGATTTTTTCAGGTAGGCATAAGATTACATATGCGTTTAATGAGACCAGTATGGTTAAACTCAATTCTTTCAGAAAACACCATCTCATGTCATTATGTTTTAATGCATACAGGAGGCTCTCTTATCAGGCAAGTTCTAGTGCCTAGATTTTTCTATGATTACAGATAATAAGACTTAGTGTTCTAAGTTCTATACATATTTCTAAGGAATGGAGTACATTTGAAACTGTGCAAGATAAGACAGTTTTAGTGATTTACAACAGAATAGAGGTTTCATCTCCATTTGCTTCACTTCACGTATAGTGACAAAGTGAAACAAACTGCATGGGAGTTATGTGTGTGGGAGGAAAGGATGGCCTGCTGTCCCCTAACTTCATTTTCAGACATATAGGTTGCCTACAGATGTTCAAAGCCCTGCTCTAACTCATGGTGTGCCATGAGTTAGAGCCCCACCCCGTCAGCCCAACAAATGTTCACTAGGGCTGTGCAAAATTTTGCTGGGTGTTTCCTTTCAACACTGTTTCAACTCGGTTTGAGCTCAAAACAGCAGAATCAAAATGAAATGAAAAACTTTGAAGCAGCCTAGAAATGAAAAGAGGGCAGTTGAAACGTTTCAAACGTTTTGAAGCTGAGCTTGCTTGCAGGGAAACAGAAACTAAGGAGAGGGAGGGGGAAGAAGGACTGCTCTGATATTAACATGTGTAGCTGGCCAGTGACTCTTATCTTTCCCTGAGGTCCCTTACAATACCAGTGCTCTGTGGGAGGGGCAGAAAAACATAAAAAGCAGCATTGTTTGAACTGAGCTTTCTGCCTTGGGGTCAGTTACTGAGCTGTGTCTTCCAGCAGCTCAGCAGCATCACAGAAAGGCCATTTAATGCCCTGCTCTCAGAACTGTAGGGGGCACTCACTGCATCACCAGTCAACAGGAGAAGAACATGTCCCTGCTGAGCTCCCGTGCCAGGACGAACTTGGAGGTATGGACAGGGGCTGTGGGAAAGGTGGAGGCCCTAGGTCCTGGGCATGAGTACTAAAACTACGCCCTGCCAAGGTCAGCAGCAGCCCCAGGAAATGCCAGGACCGAGGATCTCCCTGGTGAAAAGTAGGTAGGAGGTGCCATAACCTCCAGCCACCATATGCACTCACATGGTCTTGGCTAAGGAAAACTCAGACCCATCACATCTTTGACAGGCCTGAGGTTTGCTGGTTGCAATGGAGTTTCGAGGCTCCAGGTGAGCTCAGCTTAGCTGTCTGGGATGCCAGCTTTTTGGGTTGAAAAATCCTTAATCAGGCTAAGGAAGCACCTGCAGTTGGTGTGTGTGTTCTTCCTGGATGGAAGGAATAGTAACGAAGCCAGATGCTGGCATGCAATGCAGACAAGAAAGCCAGCCAGGAAAATGGAAATGGAGGTGTCAGAGGGTGAGGGACAGGCTGGGGTGGGGCAAAATGGGGAAGCAGCAGGTAAAAGTGGAAAGGTACCTGGGGAGTCAGATGTCTGGCAGGTTGCAGTGTGTCAGAATTCCAGTGTCTATATTGAGTCCATGAATTTCTGTACCTAGGAGGTTGATGAAGTGCAGTTCATAGGCTACCTGTGAAAAGTGGTTTATAAATTCCCTTTGAGGATCAGGCCTGAGAGGCTGGAGACAGGTAGTTGGGTGTTCTTGTCTTTGATAGATTTTCGGTGTGCGCTCGTTCTGGTGCACAGTTGTTGCTTGGTGTCTCCTATGTATTTTCCTTCAGGGCACTTGAAATGTGACAGGCTTCATGGCCTCAGCAGGGGCTATGATCCCTGCTGTTTTCATTCAAATCAGGAAAGAAGTGACAAAGTTATAGACATTTTCATAATTTCCCATTATAGCCCATGGGCAAAACATCGAAATGCGTCGAAACAGCAAAGCAGTTTTGACAAAACCGAACAGTGCTTCAAAATGGAACAAAACATTGAAACAAAACACTGTCCCTTTGAAATGGCAAAACAGAAGTCAAAACAAAACAGTGCTGTTTCACACAGCCCTAATGTTCACCAACAGAGAGGGCTAGAGCCTGCCTGCACTAGTCCCATAGTTGGGGCAAACACCAGCTTGCACCAGTCCTGGTCAACAAGTGGGGGCTCTGAGGAGGCTGCCAAACCACCCCTCTCCCCAGCCCCCTAGCCCCCAGCTCTGGGGCTGTCAGTGGGGAGGGAGGAGAAGGGGAGGAAGCAGCCAATAGGTTCTTTGCTGGCTGCTCCCTTCCCTCTCTCTCTCTTGATGACAGCCCTATCCCTGTGTGAAAAATGAACCCTGGAGGCAACATAAGTTCCCCAAGGTACTCTGCTTTAAAGCACATTCATCTGATATTTCATTTTACCAGGGGTAATTTTTCATGTGATTGGCCATTTTAAAAGCACTCTGCAGCTGTGCCTGTGTGTCAAATCGTGGTTGTATAGCACTTTCAGGAGCTGAATCACACACAAAATGCTACTTGTGTAAGCACCCATAGTTATATGGGTAGCTCTTTTTATTCACTGCAATCTTATTTCTAACTGAAAGAGTGGAATAAAGCAAGGAAGTCAGTGGGAAGGAAGATGACCTTTTTTCTTTGGATTAAATTAAAGTATAATATATACTTATAGTTCGCAAGAACCATTGGCTGCTTATGCAGGTGCTTGGAGGTAGAAGGCAACAAGGGGTGGGGGCATTTGCTTTCATTAAGTAGATTGCATGAACTGTTCAGAAGAAATCAGCTTGGGAAATCTATCAGTAACAGAGGATCAAGAAAGAGTGCGAAGAGTATTGACTGATGAGCTGTAACAAAATAATAGTGATTTTGATGGAACTAGATCAATGAGTCAGTGAGGACTACAAACTAAACCTTTATCAGGAAGGAATATTAGGAAGAAGAAAGGAATGAAACAGGACAATCAGCAAGCTGATTTTGGAGGTGGAGTGAAGAAAAATATTGGGTTGTCCAGAAATTATTTAATCTTGACCTCTCTTGAGTATTAAATTGTCAGCTTTCATTTATTTGGTAGTCTCTTTTATAATGTTCACTGCAGAGGATAAGAATGAATTATTCAATCCTACTGTTGTTCTAATGAAGTATGAAAGAGTAATAAACAATGTATGACCAAATTCTAGCTTTTCAACATTTTTCCAACTATCATTTAAATATTCTGAGATCTATTTAATCACCTTCCTGTAAGAATGATACTTTTGATCTAATTGCTTTGATACCAATCACTAGTTTGCCTTTAATGTCACATCAAGGCAATATTTTTTAAAATTTAAATAAATAAATACACACACATGCATGCATGCACATATATATATACACACATACATACACACACCCCTTTATTTTCACATAACATTCTTCTTATGCAATTTTTTTGGGTGACACATTCTTCTGATACAAAAGATCATAAGTATCCCATTGAGCACGCCTATCATATTCTGATATGGAAATAATTGATCTGAGACTTCTGAGATTCTTTTTTTTTCTGATTCTCTGTTTCCATTCTTTTTTGCATCAGAGTAATGAGAGAGACTAAGGCTACAAACAGACATTGCTCTTCTGGCTTTATAGAAATTGTTATGGCAGTACAAAATCCAAGTAGACAGATGGCCGTGCACCACAAACACCCCAAATTGTGAGTGCAACAATTTGTAGTGACAGTTTGCACCACTTTTTTACCATCAACATCTGTTTGTTTATAGTGTTAGAGTATGGCTGATCCCTCCACCAAGATCATGTCTGTTTGTAACCTAATAATACTAAATATCTAAACAAAAGATGTAATCCAAAGTCAATTAAAAGCAATGAGGATTTTTCATTGATTTTAAAGAGCTGTGGGTCAGGTCTCCAGTGCAGACAGCTGGCCAGCATTTCTTATGAAATGCATCTGAGATCTCATCTGACGCAGTTGTCTGCTCAACTAGCTACATGCAGAATGTTAAGCACCTACAGATTTGCCCGGTTAGGATTGAAGGGATTTGTTCTCTCTCAGTTAAAAATTGAAACTGGCGTTGAAGAAAACAGGAGCTGCACCTCTAAAGGAAACTGCAGAATTTTGGACACAACAATTTTGAGCAATTTTCAATTTGATGTGCTTCACAGCAGTGTAAATCAGGTACAATTTATCTCTACGGATTTGCAATCAGTTTCCAGGTAAAACTCCCCTACTGGGGTGATAACTAATAAGTAGACAAGATCCGAGCCTCTATTCTACTCATCACATAAAGGAGAAGACACTAGTGGTACCGTTAAAGAAGGAAAGTAGGCCATTAGAGAGAGAACAAAGGAAAGGGAGGAAAATTGTCAGATATTAAGCAAAGAGGGAAGTGGCAACTGGCAACAAGAGTTCTAGGTGCACACACAAGAAAAAGATGGTATAAAAAAAGACAAGCTAACCTTGTCTTATACTTAACGTGAAATGTTGTTGTTGGAATTATTGTAAGAACACCAACCAAGATTTGGGTGCTTCTGAAGAGAAGTAATCAACAGAACTGGCTAAGCTAGACAGCAGATAAAGCAATCAAAAAATCAGAAATGGCAAGTTTAATCGATATACACAACTAACACATTCACTTTGTGTGTGTGTCTCTATAATATAATATTTAGTCCTATCAGTTCATGCTGCTATTATGAAGCTCTTTCCATGGACTTCAATAGATCTGGATCATATTAATCAGGCTTCCTGCGTATAAGGTTATGAAAGGTTCAGCTGTTTTATAGCTTCAAGTGGAAAGTCTTTTTTTCATGGAAGCAATATAAATTAACATATTTTGGAAAGTGGAAGTGAAAAGGAGCTGTGCAACAATGTAGGATAAAATGAATAGTGGTACTCATTTTAGAAAAATGGATGTTTGTGAGTAAAGATCACCATTGAAAAAATTATCCTAAAAAAACCAAAAAATGCTTTCTTAACATTTGTAATAGTAGTAGTAGGTAGCAAGATATCCATATTTCATCACTTTAAAAACTCCTTATATTATAAACATTTTTTTTTTTAATGCGATTCTCTCTACTTAAAATCTTGACTATTACTAGAAATGCCAAAGCTGGAGCCTCTGCTGCCAACGCATTTCCGCAGTCACAGCTCCAGCTCTGGGTCTAGCACAGGACATGGGGTATACAGTGGAGGCAGAAGTGGAGCACGTGGCCAAGGAGCTGAGGCCACCACGGTGGTGACAGGGAAAAGGGCCAGAAGGTGACTGGAACTGTGACAGCCCTCGTTCACCCTCTTGTAGGCAACCACCACATCCACTAAGGGCCAAGAGTCCTGGATTCTGTGGCTGGTCTCCCCAGAGTCATACTTCCCAGCTTCCAGCAACCCATAGGCAGCCCAGCATGTTAGATATAGCAGCTCCATGAGCTGTATCTGGTCCATGGTCTGTATGTTTGACACTTCTAACTTAGACAGTACTGAAGATCTAACCCTGCTCCTACAGAAGTTGGTCAAATGATTATTGTTGACTTCAGTGGGAATATAACTGGGCCCAGAGAAAGAAAGATTTGGTTCCTAGAGATATTTGGCCCCAGATAAGAACATTTGTGCACTTCTAGGTCTAATCATAAACTAATGGAAAGAGGACCAGGTCCTATAACATCATACATTTGAGAATGTCTTCTAGAAACTTGCTTCTGCCACTGTGTACTCCACTTGAAACTGTATTTTGGAAGGACATACTCTAAAAGACACAATTTGTATTCCTGCTGTAGCCAATTTTTTTTTTTGTGCTGCTCAGAAAGTTTTGAGTGACACATTCTTTCTTTCCTTTTTAAGAAACGGTAATTGGCATAGTCCCGTGTGAATTCGTAGCTGATTGCTTTTAAATTTTTAATGTTACAGAAAGACAGGAAATAGTGAAAACATTATCCAAAATTATTGTGATCTTATGATATATCTCATGGGACTTTCTCCACTTAATTAGATGCTGATGGAGATGGTAGCTTGCTTTGTAAAACATGTATTTGAAATAAATCATGTTCCTGTCCTCTTTTTCAATAAAAACATGAGTTATAGTATAGTTTACGATTCATTCCTTCTGGTAAAACATCTGACAGAATGACTGAATTGTTAGAGATTAGACACGCTGAGCTTTAGGGTGGAAGGAACTGCTTGAAGAAAGTGAAAACACTTCTGAAGTTTCTCAGAATTATTTATTCAAGCTCCTACTTTGGCTGGACACAGGGTCTAGATTCTCAGCTAGCAGAAAAACTGTAGCATCATGGACTCTAATTAAACAGGGGTGCACTAAGGAACAATTACAATTATATTTTAAAAACTGCCAAAATTGACCAGGAATTAAAACATGAAAACTGT
This sequence comes from Crocodylus siamensis, assembly GCF_052110815.1. Lineage (NCBI taxonomy): Eukaryota > Metazoa > Chordata > Crocodylia > Crocodylidae > Crocodylus > Crocodylus siamensis. The sequence goes on along the minus strand of NC_143396.1, from coordinate 84,471,159 downwards.
ATAGTTAAACCTAAATCATCCCAAAAAGAAGTGTTTTGCTACATTGTCATGGACCAGTCTCTTGTTCTGCATTGGTATACAGATGCCCACTGAACAGCCGGATAGTTACTAAAATATTTACACTTTCTCTAGATTATCAAATTATTTTGCTGGATGTTTTCCCTAGCCTCGCATTTGCATACTAATGAATACAATTGATCCCTCCATATCTGTTATAATTAATCCTATAGACAAACTATCCTGTGATTGTCACAGAAGAGAAGCTGGCTAGCCAAAAAAAAATACAGCTTCTGTAGACTCAACAATGCAGTTACTGTATCAGGTCGAGAAGGAAGAAGAGGGGTACAGCTCCTTTTATGGATTCCCTCCCTTTCTCCTACTCGGAGCTGTGCAAGGAGCAAGGCTATCACATGATCTGGAGATTAAAAATATGGAACTCATATACTAGTAAAGGCTGGGGACTGACTGGCTAAGGAGCAGCTCTGCAGAAAATGATCTGGGTGTTACAAAGAAAAAAAAAGCTGCATATGAGCCAACACCGTGTCTGTGTTGCAAAGAAGGCTAACAACATACTGGGCTGATTAGTGTTGCCAGGAGATTCAGGAAAGTGATTATTCCCCTCTACTCAGCACTGGTGAGGCCACATCTGGAGTCCTGTGTTCAGTTTTGGGGCCCCCACTATAACAAGGACATGGACAAATTGAAGAGAGCCCAGTGGAGGGCAATGAAAATGGTAAGAGCGGGTTATGGTAAGAGGGGGCTGGGGCACATGACTTGTGACAAGAGGCTGAGGGAATTGGGCTTAGTCTGGAAAAGAAAAGACTGAAGGGGTGGGAGAAGGGATTTAATAGCACCCTTCAGCTACCTGAAGGGTGGTTTGAAAGAATATGGAGCTAAACTGTTCTCAGGGTGGCAAATAATAGAACAAGGAGAAATAGTCTCAAGTTGCATCAAGGGGAATTGATGTTAGGAAAAAAAACCCTCTCTCAAAAGGAGGGTAGTAAAGCACTGGAACAGGCTATCAGTCGGGGAGGCAGGGGGGATTGTGGAATCTCCATCCTTGGAGGTTTTTAAGACCTGGTTAGACAAAGCCTTGGCTGGGATGATCTAGTAGGGGATGGTCCTGCTTTGAGCAGAGGGTTGAATTAGGGGTGACCTCCTTACGTCCCTTCCAATCCTCATTTTATATAATTCTCTCTTACTCCTTTGTCTGAAAGCTGCAGGGAAATCATGGAAGAATCTGCTGCACCTAGACATTGCTGCAGATTCTTAGAGAGCTGATGCATATTCTTCCATCGATACACCATTCTCTCTAACAGTTCACTCCAGAGAATGGCACATTGGTAGAAAAATTGCATCAGGTCTCTAAGAATCTGCAGCGATATCTAGGTGCAGCAGAATTTCCACTGTTTCCCAATAGCAGTTTAAAGCATTTAGCTTCAGTGAGCTTACAGCTCATTTGGCAAGGGGCGCTTCGGTTATAGCTTGGTCATTCAAGAACTTGTGTTAAGTGGTTGGTTGGTTGTCTTGATTTTGAGGATATCTGAAACAGAAGGAGGAGTTAAAACCACTTCAAAATTGGGATTAAGCACCAATTTGTTCGGTCAGGGCATTAACAGCTTATACAGACAGATTGTAGATGAGCATCTTTTTCCTCGAGGTTGAGTTGCTTCTCAAAATACCAGATTGTGGCAGTCTCTTAAAAAATGGACTTACTATATCATAGCTCACTGCAAGTAAACTTGGCCAATATGTGTTCAGGATTTGGTAGGTAAAGGCTATAGCTCATCTGGGAACAGGGACACAACGAGCACAGGCAACTTGAAACTGACATTTAGTTGCATGCAGGGTCAAAGTCTCTTGGTTGGCAATCAAAATCCAACAGTGTAGATGGTTACTTTAATTATCCAACCAACTGTCAGGAGCAAGAAAAGACCACATGAGCTGGATGAAGGTTCTGCAGCCACTGGACACAAAAATTGGCAACTATTTCACCCAGCATTTTAGAAGCGATCTTGATGGCATGGAAAGAAGGCTACCTTTCTTGGTACAGCAAACTAGGAGAGACCCTTTTACCAAGCTCCTTATCCCATGTATTAAAGGAGCATGTTAGAAATTCACCAAAGGGCTAAGGACTAGGTTTCAATTGCTAGGGGGCTGATGGCAACCCTCCTTAACTAGGTGAAAACAAACAAACAAAGAATATGACTCAGAGGCATAATGACATGGCTGGGCTCAAAGGACAGTTACCATATACACAGGCAGTGGCGACTTCCAGTTGCCGTTATGCCACTGGTGCAATTATACAGCTGCGGTGATAACTGTTTTTCCAAACCCCTTAAGTCCATGCCTGACGCAGCTGCTTTGACCACGCTGCCCTAGCTATGCCACTGACATGATCTGCACCATATGGATTATCGCCATATAATTCCTGGATGAATTCATTTATAAAAGTTGCAGCCTAATTAAATCATATCCCTCACAAGTCACTGCTCTCCATCTTTGTCTGGAACAAACAATAACAAAAAATATCTGCATTAGAGCAACACTGAACCCAATTACAATGAAGCTATGATTTCTATCCCAGTGTTTTTCATAGTGTCACTATACACAGCTGTTTATAAAATAATGAAAGATATTGTCATAACTGTCTCAAAATTTCTCTGATAAATCTGTATTTCAAAAGCAAATATGCATTTAAATCTGTACACAGAATGGGGATATGATTCCTTTGAAGATTCTCCCTTTCACTGTTATTAAAATATTGTGTCCAAATCTAATGATGACCAAATGTTTTTTTCTGGAGGTCCCTGTTGCTAAGGTTTAAATTCAGGCATTGATAAGATGTTGCAAGTGTATATAGGGGTGAGAGGTCTTTCAAAGTACACAGGGTCAAGTAATTTTCTGTCAAAATAACTAGACTTTATTGACTAGCTAAAGAAGAAATTTATTGCAGAGTCATGATTTCCAGTTTTTAGCTAGACAAGTTCTTCACCAGGCCTGAGGGGCCACCATAATTAAAAGCAGAGTGATCACAAAAAAAAAAAAATCATAGTTATACCATTTTATTCTCTTCTTCATTCCTCTCTAGGGAGAGTTTTAAAATACCCATACCAGACATGGTGTCAAGGATCTCACATAATTAGTTGTGGGTCCTGTAGTCTGTCATCAACTAACAGTGTGCATACATTGGTAAAAGAATTACATGTGAAGGTTAGCAAATGTTATCTGTTGTGTCATAGATAAGGTAAATCACTTTCAAATTGGCAAAAGTAACTAAACCTCACAGGCATAGCTTGCCAGCACCGCACCATATCCTCCATCTTCCCTGCAGCTCCAACAGCATGGAGGACAGAGCAGTGGCAGCAGTATATTCAGTCATGTTCTTTATTTTTTCCTGCTATGAATGTCAAGCAACCATTTCTTGTTCCTGCCAACACATCTCCACCACTCCAGCAATAACTACATCAGAAGTTATTGTTATTCTGAAGTTATTCTGTTATACAACAGAACCATCACCATTCCTGGATATTATACCTGCACCTCCAGAAATATAATATCTCTCATTCAGTGCACTAAACGCCCTTAGGGAAAACATGTAGGAGAAAACAACAGCATACCAAAACGAACGCACACTGAAAGTCTACAAAAGACAAAAATACACAATTACCTGTGAGTCCACACCTCTCACAAGACAACTACTCTCTCTCTAATCTCTCAATTTACAAAACACCTTTCATAGACAAGCCTACAAACTTCACTTCATAAATCCACTGGCTTCGAAAAAACCACCAACTAAATACAGACTTTGGACTTACGACACAACCTGCCTGCCATCTGATAACCCCAGGTAACTTGTCTGCATTTTATCAGCTACATTCTATAACCAAGTCAACATTCCCCCTTCTCCCCCGCCCCACCTACCTGTCTCACACCTATGGTCTCCCATGGCCTCTGAGCCTCACTGCCATACATTTGCATTTTCACAGACATGTATTTTGCTCATTAGCTGCTATTCCACCATGGAGAACACATAACACCAGCAGGCCTTCCCTATGCCTGAAGAAGGATGCTTGTGCCTGAAAGCTTGCAAAGAACAACTTTTCCAGCTATTTAGTTGGAGTAATAAAAGATATCACCTTTACCCAAAAGCCTGGTCTACCTGTTTCAGTGAAGTCTCACTCACTTGCACACAAACTCCTGTGCTGCTGTCCTCTGCCTGAGCTGCAGTCAGTGCTACTGCAAGGAAGGGGGAGGGGGAGAGGGGAACAGGGATGCAGAGTAATGCTGGCCAAGGGATACAAGTGATGTAATGCTCAGAGGCGATTCAAATGAATCATTCATGGCACTTACTTCCTGCATAAGTTCCACTGCAATTCAAAGCATTTCTTTGTTCACTTGAGACTCCAGAAGAATAGGTAGAAAACCGACACCCAGACACATTGACAGTACTGAATTCGTCTGGAAATTGGTGGCAGTGATGGTGCCAACCTTTTGAACAATGGGTTAGTGGTTAGAGTACTTGTCTAGGAAGTTGGAGACCTCCCTCACCCTGAATAATCTATATATCTCACCTAGGGGAATGTCCTAACTACCAGGGTATAAAATAAGTTAAATGAAGATATTTGTCACCCTTCCTCTCTATGCCAGGCTACCAGTCCACCATAAGAGATCAAGGAGTCATAATGCCAAAGGAACAGTAAGCAAAGAGCATGACTCCATACCCTATTATTTAGGGTCCTACTGTACAGAGGAGAGTCTTGGGTTCTAGTGTCCGCAGTTTGCAGGCTTAGTTTTGTTTCTCAAACAATGACTATCTAAAATAAAATGCCTAAGTAACTCTGGGTCTAGAGACTAAAACCCAGGACTCTGTCCCAGAGGAGGGCCATAATCATTAAGATATGCTGGCATGCTGCCCCTTGTGTGGCAAAAAGGTTGGCAACATCTCCTACTCCTTGGTAGCTAAACAGGTCAGATTAGCCATTATGAATTGCCTTGCTTCAGAAACCTAGTATTTGACTAATTCACAAGTGCCGCTAGATTTTGCTGAATCACAAGTGAACAGAGAGGCCTGGTGGAAAATTCGAGTCTGACCTTTAAGCCCTTGAGAGAGACAGAAGTTGAGATTGTATGTTAGCAAGTCTTATTAGCTGCCTCTAAACTTTGCTGGACTCTAAGACTGTTTTTCCTCTCCCCTTTCTTAGTACAGTGTACTTATAGCTGAATTGCTCTTGGGCATTTCCAAAGTTTTCCCACTGGCTCTTTAGAGATCCTAGGTCTCTAACCAGGCTATTCCAAATCAGCCCTCTTGAGCAGGCAATAAAAATAATCCGATGGGACAACACAAGTTGAGATGCATACTAAAGCACTTTGATTCTTGACCTTAGCATTTAACAAAAAATGCTACCAATGTTTTAAATATTACTTCAGTATTACATTAGAATCATTACAAGATAAACTAAATATATATCATTGGCAGTACTTTACAAAACCCGACAAGAGACAGAACTCTATCGATGATTCCACTTCCCCTTAATTGAATCCCGATCTTCCCTAGTTAAGCAGTCACCATCACATCTGTCTTGTCTGGCTTCAGTTTCATTTAGTTCACCCACATCCAATACCCAATTGCAGCTATGAACTTGAAAAGATTGAGACTGGGGCCTGGGTTTGATAAAGGAGGTAGAGCTGGGTTTAGTGGAGGAAGAGTGGTACCTCACCTGAACTCTCTGCACAGTCTCATGCACAAATTTGGAAGACAAATTTAGAAGCAACTTCTCTTAAATATTTGATGTTCCAAGCATAGATACTTTTCTTAAAGTTTCCAGAATGCAGAAGATACAGTGCTCTTAGGAGAAATTACTTCCAACAAAGAAATCTCTAACATCTATACTTAGATTCAAATATGATACTTTTATTCTGGTAAGTAAGAATAAAAAGCTCTACTTTTATAGCTTAATTTTATGACTCTGAAAACATACTTCTCCATAACTTTGCTCCTAAACAGAATATCGTTACATTTTTAAAGCAAGGACCCTTCTTAAAACATTCATTTTATTTCAAATAACAGACCTTCCAAAACGTTAACAATGCTAATTTTATACACGGTATATCATGGGGGGGGGGGTTAAAACATTCTTGTTGGTTGTTTTAATATTGATCCAATGCTCCTCAGGTTCCATTGACACTTAAGGTAAGATTAACCAGTTAATCACACCTTAATCAGTCACCTTGCAACACATTCAATCCTTTAATGACATGATCAAAACAGCAATAAGCTACAAAGTTATCCCACACAATGTGTGTAACAGTTGTGTAGCTGCCACTAATTGAACATATCATGCCACTAAATGAACAAATGGCAAGGGGCCCCTATGGCTGGGAGCCTTGTCAGCTGCTGAATGGTGCTCCCAGCTGGAGGGGCCCACATGTAGCCTGGAGCATGGGAGTTCCCAAGCGATGGGAGGGCCCACACACATCCACAGCTGGGTGACCAGCTGCTGCAATCTCCAAAGTACAGTGGGGGGCACCCTATGCACCCATCTGGCTGGAGATCACAGCAGTTGTAATGTCCCAGTCACAGGGGTGCATGAAGCAGCCTGCAGCTGGCATCCTCATCAGCTGAGGGGGGGCAGCCATAGGAGCTTGCTTTGTGGTTCTTGCTTTCGAGATTAGACTCCCCCAGCACTGGCAACAAGGCATGATGTGATCTGATTTACCATAGTAGATCCCAATGTACCTTTACCTGCCTGTGTAGAGGGGCCTTTCGATTTGCCTTTTGTAGGAAACCACTATAACTATGACTTACATACTTCTTTCAAAGTATAGCATAAGCAGGAAAGAAGTTATAAAAGCTGTATTTCAGAAACCGTGTGATAGTTATTTCTCTCAATTCATTTTTGGGTGACAGAGCAAATTCTCTGGGAGTTTGTTTAAATTAACCTGATCATTCCTTTTAAGAAAATAAATGACCAAAAAAATAAGCATGCAATATTACATACTTCAAGTATCATGGGTATAGAAATAATGGTGCATGACTCAAAGTTCAGTAAAGATGCAGACAAGTTTGTAACAACCTAACATTATGAGAATATATCAAAACTATTAATGGGAGTATTAATAGCCATGGCTGTGTCATGGGATCCATAGCTAGCAATGGAAGCAATGCCTCCTTTTGGGCAGTCTAATCCTGCTCCGCAAACTCTGGTTACTCCCAGCTTTGTCCTCTCCTTCCAGGTCTTTTACGTTGTTATTATCCCCTGGGAAGTTGTCTCCAGAGAACAAGAATGTGGTCTTGAGTATCACGCTCCGCACAATCTCTCAGGGCTTCTGCCTCCTGCTCTGACATTCTGGTCCACCATTCACAGAGCCTGTCAGCTCATCAAACCTGTAATAAGCTAGGGCCCTCTGTAGGACATCTTCAGTGTTCAGGCTCTTTTCAGGCTTCTCTTATAGTTTGAATTAATACTGAGATTTATAACTTACTGCTCTTACCAGTTCTGTTGATTCTGTAGCCTGCCTAGAATACAGAACATTCAGATGCATCATAAACCATTTCTTTTTGGTTTTTTATTGTTTTGTTTGCTTTAGGAACAAGCATTTAAAAGAAAAAAATCCAAATTAAAGTTCTGCTTACAAAAAAAATGACAATGGTAAATGTCCTGAAATTTTCTCCATCTGTATACTGTCTCCTACACAGCTACTCCCAAAATGCTTTTTGTCTGAGGCTTTTTTCCCCCTTCATTTTAGCCCAACCTTTGGCATCGTGCAGCAAGGAAAAAGTTCTGGTGTCAGGCAGCTAGGAAAAAAGACAATTCTGCTCCATGACTTCAAAATTTTAAAAGAAATATTTGTGCTCCAGGTAAAGAAAATGTGATACAAGCTCCAGGTGATGATTTTAGCACTGTCCTTGTCTTTCCCCAACACTTTGTTCGTACCAACCTTCTTCTCATCCCACATTCTTCCCTAAACTTCTATAGCCTTTTCACTCTCTTCTTTCTTGTGTCTCATTAAAAAAAAAAATTACAGTTGACAGTATCATTAACTTGATTATAAGACTATTATACAACAGAAAATTCAGTTTATAGTGGAGAATAAACTCCTACAGGAAATAAGTTTCTTGGCAGACATTTACACTTAAGATGTAATTAACCAGTTAATCACAACTTAAGTAGTAACCTAGACACATGTTCAAGTAATTAATGGTGCACTAAAACAGGGAATAAGCCACAAAGTTATGACACAAAATATGTAACAACTTATAATAATATGTGATTTCACAAAATGTAATTGGATAACTTTGTGGCTGGTTCCCACTACACTTTAAATTGACCATGTGGCCACTCCCAGTCTCAGGAATGCACCACAGCCCTACAAGACTTCGAAGCACACCTGAGGCTGAAAGTGCTGGTCAACCGACTGGTGCTCCCAGCCACAGGAGCACACCAAAGTACATGGCTCTGGTGTGCTCACAAGGCTGGGAGCATCAGTCAGCTGACCAGAGCTGGGTGCATGGATCAACTGACTGGTGCTCTGAGACACAGGAGCACCAGGACCCCAGTTTGTTACTTGCCAGTGAAGGGTGGCGGGGTGGGGGAAGGGAGGAGTCCAGGATCATGGACCCTGCATCCACCTGCACTGGCAATAGCGAGTAATTGGGATCTGTTCCCTGATCCCAGATTTGGACCTCCTGACTGTTGGGATTGTGGACCAGATCCCATGTGCCTTTAACTGGGAAGAGCTGCATGATCACAAATCTCGCCACCTTCTGCTCCAAGTACAGAGGACATATTTTGACTTTGCCCTTTCTAAGCTAAACACATAACAAGATGTATACCTAGACATTAAAATAAAACTACCACAATAGGACCTCAAGCTGTATACATTTTACCCCATAGGAGAGCATAAGAGACTAAACAAGACAACTGATTAAGTCATACATCTTAATATTCATTCATGGAAGGAGCTCAGATACTATGGGGATAATTTGAGAAAATTATTCTGGCACAGATCCATGAGGGGCCAGCAGGAGACTGCATGCTTAGGGGCAACCAACATGGGTTCATCAGTGGCAGGTCCTGTCAGACCAACCTGGTGGTCTTTTACGATCAGATCACCAGATCATTAGATGCAGGGGTAGCAGTGGACATAGTCCTCCTGGACTTCCGGAAGGCTTTCGACACTGTGTCTCACCCAGTTCTCATTAAGAAACTGGGGGACTGTGGTGTCGACACCCACACAGTCAAATGGGTCACCAACTGGCTGGAGAGCCGCACCCAGAGGGTGGTAGTGGATGGGTCCTTCTCAACCTGGAAGGACGTGGGCAGTGGGGTTCTGCAGGGCTCGGTCCTCGGGCCCGCACTGTTCAACATCTTCATCAGTGACTTGGATGAGGATGTAAAAAACACCCTGTTCAAATTTGCTGATGACACTAAGATGTGGGGGGATGTGGGCACATTAGAAGGAAGCAACAGGCTACAATTGGACCTAGACAGGTTACAAGGGTGGGTGGATGAGAATAGGATGGGATTCAACACAGACAGGTGCAAAGTGATGCACCTGGGGAGGAACAACCGGCACCATACCTACAGGTTGGGGAACTCCCCTCTTGTCAGCACAGAGGTGGATAAGGATCTTGGAGTCATCACTGACTCCAAGATGAACATGGGCCGGCAGTGTGGGGAGGCAGTCCTGCATCCACAGATGCATCTCGAGCAGGTCCAAAGAGGTGATCCTCCCCCTCTATGGGGCACTGGTCAGGCTGCAGTTGGAGTACTGCATCCAGTTCTGGGTCCTGCACTTCAAGAGGGATGTGGACAGCATGGAGAGGGTCCAGAGGAGGGCCACTCACATGATCAAGGGACAGGAGGGCAGGCCCTATGAGGAGAGGCTCCGGGACCTGAACCTGCTCAGCCTCCAAAAGAGAAGGCTGAGGGGGGATCTTGTGGCCTGTTATAAACTAGTCAGGGGGGATCAGCAGGCATTGGGGGAGACTCTGTTCCCCTGAGCACTTCCAGGAGTGACCAGGAATAACGGTCACAAGCTGGCAGAGGGTAGGTTTAGGCTAGATATCAGGAGGCGCTACTTCACGGTCAGGGCAGCTAGGATCTGGAACCAACTTCCAAGAGAAGTGGTGCAGGCTCCTACCCTGGGGGTTTTTAAGAGGAGGTTAGATGAACTTCTTGATGGGGTCGTTTGACCCCAGTACTCTTTCCTGCCATGCCAGGGGGTTGGACTAGATGATCTACTCAGGTCCCTTCTGACCCTAGAAACTATGAAACTACTATGAAACTATATTATGATGTAAAATAGGTGATATGAAAGAAGAAGCTGATGGCACCTATATAATAGTAATTTTTCCTATTTTTCTTCAGTGGTTAGGAATATCGCGACAATTTTTTCCAAAGACTGTGTTATTTTATACATGTAGATGCTTCTATTAATTACCAAGGTTAAAGTAGGAAAACTCAGTGAAAATCTTCTATTACCAAGAAGTATAAAAACTGATTAGATGTTTTCTTTAAAAGTGTATTATTATTTTGGTTGATACGTGCCTGGAATACTAAGAGCTGCTACCTATTCGTAGTTCTTTAAAGTATTTTTACTAATTCTAATTTGAGAAATTTAGGAATGATTACAAAAAGTAGGTTTTCAGAATGTAATGGGAATCTTTTAGATTGTAGCTCAGAAGGAAAAAGTATGTTTTCCCAGGCAGTTAATGACTGAAACTTCCACATATGTATTGCGACATCTGCTCTGATACATGCTAATTAGCACTCTCCAGCAGCCTCCACATCACATGTATTCAGCATCCCTGCACTTCAGACTGGTGGTGGAGGCACTTTAACTAAAGCTCTTTGAATGAGTTTTAGTTAAGAGCACACCAGCACCATTTTGAAGCATGGGGCACTGAATACACATGACACTGTGGGCGCTTTAATTAGAGCAGCTCTCAAAGCCACTCTAATTAAAGCACTGCCCTCCACCTACCCCACAGCATGTGTAAAGCTGCCCCTCTTTTCATGTGGTACTAAGGATGGCAAGTTAACATTTAGGTTTCAAGATTTTTATTGGCACAGAAATACAACTTTCATTCAATTCACGAAGGGCTAAATGTCTTGGTCAACACTAACCTCATGCCTCTCACTTTCCTTAGATAGAAGAAATGGTTTTTAGAATTCTAAATTACTTTGAATAAATTTTCAGACTAAACACCATCAAAGTCCCACAATAATTATAAATCTCTAAACAGATTTCAGAGTAAATGGGTTAAAAATGAATACATGTATTAAAACAATAACATGTGTGTTACATTTCATCTTTTATTATCTCACTGTTGGATTTATCTTAAGATCTTTGTGACTATGCTAACTTAATTATTATTAGGCTACATTAAGCACTTATAGTCTAATGTAATATAATTGTTACTACCTTGTTTGTGACAAACAAGACTTGCTAGTTTAAACATGTTCATCTTTAAGGTGATGCACAAATATAGTTTCTTAAATGGTTTAGGGCTATTGTTAAGAGTCATTCAAAAACCTTATAGGAATGAAAAAGTCTCCAGGAATTAAAAGTTACACAGTTAATTAATCTAAACGATTTTATTTTCCCATTTGTTTTTATTGAATGCCTCTGCCCCAGCTCAAACTGCAGTGGCACTGTCCACATATGCATTTCTGCGTAGCAAATGACTGCTATAAGATAGTACTGTTGGGGACAGTGCTATCTTATGGTAAAGTTAATTAATTTACTGTACCGCAATACTGGCACATGTGTAGACAGTGACACTACTGTGAAGTTAATTAGTCAGCTATGTAGTAAAGCACACAGGTAGCTGCAACCAGACAGACCAATATACACCTTAAAAAAGAAGGACTTTTAATAATTTATTCACCACAGACATTTTCCTGGTGACATCTTATTCTGTTACATCTCATTTCACAAAATTCCTACCTCCTGGCTCACAAACTATATCAATAAAAATATCCATAATTAGAAATTGCAAAAGCAAATGATGGACAATGTGGTATTAAGTAAGTGCTATAGCAAGGGATAGCATTGTGACCAAGGTGTCTTTGTATAGAAAACTGAAAGGTCATATGTAAAAGGGCTGTGGCAGTCATCTTAAAGCAGCCTAGTAGCCACTACTTCTCAATGTAAAGAAAAAGCTATTTTAATTCTTAGACTTTAGTGCGTATGGGCTGAAGTAGAACTACATACCTGTCACAGTATGATTAGAACTCTTCCATTCCAATAGTATTTGAAAATATTGTCCCTTATTCTTATATTTTCAGGAATTATTTTAGCATTGGCCAATCATTTCTATGATGCCTTAGTGCCACTTTGGCACTGATGTTTCCTGAAATTAAAAAAAACAAGATATGGTAAATATGGCAGATTTGGAAACCAAAGTTCCTGTTGTTGCTCTCTAGTTTTCTATAAATGTACACTGGCTTCCATCCATTATAATGAACTTTCCTTAAGAGATATCCCTTTTATGTATGGCCCTATAATGGAAAATGATGTCCCAGGAATTATACATAGAACAACTGTTTAACTAAAAATACTCCAAAAATATATTTAGGAACATTTAGGACCAGATTATGAAAACTTTATTCACATTGAGCAGTACCTTACCATGAGTATAAGGAATACCATTTGAGGTTAAAAAATGACACTTACTATAAGAAACTAGTTTCATATTCTCATACCTTATTTAACCTATATACAGAATTGTCTATCTGGGAACAGAAACAATTTGGCAACTGTAAAATTCTCCATAGGAGTCTGAGTCTACTGGAAAAAACAGGAAGTCATACATTTAACATTATGGTAGGCTTTACAATGTTTATCATATACATCATTTTTGGTCTCTTACTGAGTGCATGCAGAATATAAAGTGTCCAAGCCAATACTGGTGCTTACCAAACTGTTTGTTGAAGCTCATATTGCTGGGCCAAGAGCATCATTTCTTTGGACAGCAGCAAAGCTGCCTTTGATGCCAATTTGTTTAAATCTGCCAGAAGTCACGACATCTGTCCAGCCCTGTAGCTTGGCAAACAAAGCAAGAAGGCTGCAGAATACCGTGGTTAGGTAACAGGAATTAGAAAAGGGGGCTTACCTATCTGCTCCTCTTCAAATTGAATCAGCAAGTAATCAAATGGAGAGCTTGATATTTCCAGGGCTTTCTGAACCTGTTCTGTTTATTTGGCTTCTTTGTTCCTTTTGGAGACTGTACTCATTTGTCCTGGGAATGTGAGATATATGAAGCGAGTCCTGGGTTCAATGAGAAGTAGATAAGCATCTTGCCTGCTTCCTTGATATAGGATCACTCCACTGGATCTTACAGTTCCCCAAGATAACAGGCAGAGCAGCTGCCAAAGCGATGCTTTCTTTCTAATCTTCCCCCTTTTACAGACTGAGGCAGCAGATGGCCAGTGGGAGCACAGCAATAATGTGGTATTGCAATTTTGAGTGATTTAGCTTTGGAAACAAGGAATTCTGAGAAAAGAAAGTTTTCTGTTGTACAGCTATGGCCAGAGCTAGTCTTTGAGTAAAATAACGGTCTTTCAAACACATTGGGTCCAGGTTGACACTTGGAAAACACAAGTTTTGTCAGTTCTGGTCCTAAAGCAGTTGAACTACAAGAGTCTTAGGCATTGCAATGAGTGCTGGAGGCCCAGAGCCTCCACTAATAGTTAAATCCATTAAACTTTTACTTAGGTGCCTAGGGTCTCCCTAAAAATTATAATTGAGTTAGGTGCTTATGAATAAAATCCACAAAAAAGTACATTAGGCAAGTAGCCAGGTAATGAAGCTAACAGGAAATGCAAAGGACAGAATGCATTTTAACCACCCTATTGTCTAAGGCTTAGGTACCTTATTCTGAGATGTAGGGAAGTGCCTCCTGTCACAGGCCTGTCCAGGAGGTATTCCTAGAGCAGGGGTGGGCAAACTAGTGGATCCAGCTGACATTCGGACTCCATTTGCTAGCAGCCCCTGCCTGTGTGGCTGGGGCCAGTTTCCATGGAGACCCTAGAAGCAGCTGTGCTGTGATAGCATGAGGCCAGGGTTTCCATGGAGATTGACTCCAGCAGCACCCGCAGGGTGCAGAGCTGCTCCAGAGCCTGGCTGGCATATGGTGGTGGTGGTGACAATGTAATCCAAAGCCAGGGCAGAGCTGCAATCTGCAGCTTGCATTCTCTAGGCAGGGACATGCAGGCAGTGGACCATGGTTCTGCACTGGCTCCTTCCAATGGTGACAGCATGGTCCAGGGCCAGGGTAGAGCCATGATCTGCTGCTTGCATGACTTAGTCTGGAGCATGCAGGCTGCATATCCCAGCTCTGCTCTGGCTCTGGGTCACACTGTCACCACCCCAAGATCCCAACCTGGTAGGGCCACAACCTGCCACATGCCCTGCAAGGGGGAACTTGGGGGGTAGCTATAGTAGGTATGACGGGCAGCTGAGCCCACTCTACTCCCATCCACAGCACAGCCTCACCTCCAGGAAGAGGTTGGTGCCACTGCTGCTTGCCAGCGCTGCCAGAGCCAGCCTCCATGGAAACCCTGGCCCCACAGTATTAGAGTGTGTCTGCTACTGGGGTCTCCATGGAAAAGCCACCCCCAAATACGCAGGCAGGGGCTCCTGGGAAATGGAGCCCACTGCCAGCTGGATCCAGCCCACGGGCTGGATTTTGCCCACCCCTGTCCCAGAGCCCAATTTTTTCCCCAGTCTCATTGCTCATCTCAAAGAACAGGCCAAGGTTTGCACTGAGAAGTCCTTGTTGCTGCAGGCCTCAGTTCTACTTCCATTACACTGGATCCAATAGGTGTAGCTGGCTCCAGGTAGTTTCTCCTTGGGTTGTGAAATAATTTTAGATCCCCCTCCCCATAGAATAGGCTAGCCTGCAATATCACTTACCCTGAGATCACTCTTTACCACAGGCAATCAGTAAGGACACAAAACAACAAAAGCATTTATTATATTGGAGAATAAATTCTACAAGAAAAAAATAACCATACAGTTTGAAGACAAAACAAAAAGAATAGTAAAGATGGTAACCATCTCAACTGGCTACAACCATGCCCATCTAAGAGCCTTACCAGTGTTTTCAGAGATCAGGCTTCCTGCTGATCCTTCCAGCCCTGACTGCTGGGGACCTGGACTCACCCCAAAGCCTGGATAATCCAAATCCATAACTATCTAATAGATTTCCCCTAAATATCTCCAAGTTGGCCCCCACCATCAGTATTGTCTTAATTACTCGTGAATCTCAGGATCCTCTAAACATTTCTTTATTTTCCTGCAGCACCTAGAATTCCTCTGTCTAATAGCCCATTACTGTGAGATGCCTTCACCACTAAGGGATTGAATTTGCCAAAACAGGCAAAAAATACCTAGGCTGCCCATCCCAACTATAACCCCTTCTGCCTTTTCTTGCCCTCATAACACAATGGCAACAGTTACTTAGCAGTTTCACACACATCCTTCTCTGTAAGTATGATTCCATCAGTTCCTTTGACTAAACCATATCCAAAATCATAAAGATATATGCAAAGAGCATAGCATAATTCATACAGAGATAAAAGCGGCATAACTGAACTTAGTGATAACGTTAGCTTTTCAATTATACTATGCATGCCATATCAGTAGAACAATCAAAAAATATGCAGGATACTCCAAGAACAGTCTCTCACCCCATTCTCATTAAAAAACTGGGGGACTGTGGTGTCGGCACCTACACGGTCAAATGTTTCACCAACTGGCTGGAGGGCTGCACTCAGAGAGTGGTAGTGGATGGGTCATTTGCACCTCGGGCCTGCATTGTTCAACATCTTTATCAGTGATTTGGACAAAGGGGTAGAAAGCACCCTGCTCAAATGTGCTGATGACACTAAGATATGGGGGGATGTGGGCACACCAGAAGGAAGGAATAGGCTACAATCAGACCTAGACAGGTTACAAGGGTGGGCAGACAAGAATAGGATGGGATTCAACACTGACAAGTGCAAGGTTCTGCACCTGGGGAGGAAGAACCAGCAGCATACCTAGAGTCAGGGGGCAGCAGGGCAGGCCCTACAAGGAGAGGCTACGGGACCTGAACCTGTTCAGCTTCTACAAGAGAAGCTGAGGGGGGATCTAGTGGCCTGTTACAAACTAGTCAGAGAGGACCAGCAGGCATTGGGGGAGTCCCTGTTCCCCCAAGCACCACCAGGAGTGACTAGAAATAATGGTCACAAGCTGGCAGAGGGTAGATTCAGACTAGACATCAGGAGGCGCTACTTCACTGTCAGGGTGGCTAGGATCTGGAACCAACTTCCAAGAAAAGTGGTGCTGGCTCCTACCCTACAGGTCTTTAAGACAAGGCTAGGCAATCACCTTGCTGGGGTCGTTTGACCCCAGTACTCTTTCCTGCCATGACAGGGGGTTGGACTTGATAATCTGCTCAGGTCCCTTCTGACCCTACTAACTATGAAACTATGAAACACCCCAAAATTTAATAGGGTTCATGTTACCTCCCTCACTTTGAAAATCACAATGCTGATCTTCTCCTGGAATTAGATGCCTACACCAGCCTTTTTCCACAAAACATAAGTTGCATCAACTCCACCCCTTTCATTGAAGAGCACTGGGTTTCGATTAAATTATTTAATATCTAGTGGAATATAAAATGGAACCCAGGACTTCCATCTTCTGTCCAAAGTGAGCATCTTAAAATTGAGCTGTTGCTTGCCATTTTTCTCTCTATGACTCAGTGAATATTTTATGATTCCCATAGACAATGGAGCAACTCCAGCATAGAATTCTACCTGGGAATACCTGTAGCCTAGTGGTGCTCTCTTTGGAGATGGAATATATGTGCTCAGATCCCTTCAACTCCTGGATAAAAATGGGACAGCACAGCTTACTCTGCCAGTTGTGTTCCACATGGAATCTGTCAGGTGCACTCTGAGGATGTCTATTGGATCTGACCCTGCAAGTGAAGTAGGTAGCCTCACCTGGCAGTCCCAGATTTTTTGATACCACAGGAATTTCAGTGTCAGAAATATAGGTACCTAAAGACTGCAAGTAAAAATGGGTTAAGTGGCAGCTAAACAGGTGTTTGGGGGATATACATGTTGGATTCAAGCTTCTAGAGTGGTAATTAGACATTTAAATCCTGCCACTGGTGCCGACTTATTTTTGCTGGGAAGGGAGGCTAAGGTGATGGACATGTGGAAAATTTTACACATTTCAGGAGACAGCCCTCTTCCCAAGGGGGGCCAGGGCCTTTGGGCCCCCATGTGCTTGGCACCTCTGAGTCCTCCCTTGGTTTTTATACCCTGACCTTTTGTAGCTGCTCTTGAGATCTCAATCTCTGGCATGCTTGAAACTGGCCACTTGGGATGAACCTGGAACCAGCTAGCCACAGTATTTGTGTGTGTAAAATATAGAAGTGGAGTGAAGAAGTAAGGCACACCTGGTGGTGTTCTGGTCAGGGAACATTGTTACTGAAGTGTGGACATACTATTTGTGGAAGCTAAGCCCTAGGGATGAGAGAGAAAGGTATTGGGGGTAGGGGTGGTGGGGAAAGAGGGCAGAAAGTTGAGTGTGTGCCATTTCTCATTAAAACAGGTGCACAGGTCCTGTAGAAATTTGTGAAGCAGTACAGTTTTTCCCCCACACACATCCAAGTCTTAAGGAAGCTTGATCATATCTGGCATCTAGCTATTGTTGTCAGAACTGGTGCCTTGGAAGAGCTATGGGTCTAAATAATATTTTGCTTTATGGTGGCTTTCTGATTACTGAATAATACTCTCATGGCTCCTAGGAGGAAACACATTTCAGGTAATGAAATTAAGTCAGTCCTGGTGGGGTAATCAAAGCTAGCTCCTTGGGACTGCATCCTAAAACCTGATCTGAGAGTAGGAAAATCACAGGATTCTAATATGAAAGAGGTGATGTCAAAGACAAAGTGTAGTAAGAAACAGTAGGAGTCAGAGGGGGGATTAGATCAGTGTAGCCTAGGTGCACCAGGGTAAGTGCTCCCTCCTCCAATGGAAGGGAAGTGTTGGCTAGGCAGGAGTGCTGAGAGAGGAAACTGCAACTGAAGTCCAGTTTCCCTCTATTCCCTATGGAGACAGGCCAGGACAATATGAACTTAACTATCTACAGATTTATTAATAAAAATAGACCAAGAGAGGTATATCAATAGACATATTTACAGATATACAACTTTGACATAAATTTATAGTCTGAGAGCAGAACCCGGGGGAAACTATACGTTACCACTAGAGATTTCTCTAAGGAACCAGTAAGTAACAAATCAATCTGGGGGAACGTCTGTTCACCAGAGCGCCCCAAGGGATGACGAGGTCGAACGGTCACAAACTCCTGCAAGACCGTTTCAGGCTGGACATAAGGAAGAATTTCTTTACTGTCCGAGCCCCCAAGGTCTGGAACAGTCTGCCAGCGGAGGCGGTTCAAGCACCTACATTGAACACCTTCAAGAGTAAATTGGATGCTTATCTTGCTGGGATCCTATGACCCCAGCTGACTTCCTGCCCTTTGGGCAGGGGGCTGGACTCGATGATCTCCCGAGGTCCCTTCCAGCCCTAATGTCTATGAAATCTATGAAATCTATGAAATACAGGTAAGCACTAATCGGGAACAGGTGAATAGTAGACCAGTACAGATGAGCACAAATCAAGAACAGCTAAGTAACAAACCCATACAGGTAAGCACAAATCAATACAATATAAACAACAGGTGAGTGACAGGGAGGGGTCCCAGCAGGATCATACATTTCATAATGATGTGCAATTATCATTATACAGAAATAACAAAATATAAGGCACATAGTATCAGAAATAAAACTTAACTCTTTAAGGGTTCCCAAGCCCTCGGTGGGTCCTGAGGCTTTGCCAGCACTCCAGGGACCAGTGGGAGAAAGCCCTAATGCCCCTTGTGCCTTTCACAACCCTGAGGTAGCCCCTAAACCCAAGAGCCCTCAAGATGGTCCTTGTCCCCCTTAGCTGAGTTGATTCTCACATGCGAGGCCTCTGAAGCCATTGGCTCCCCTTAGGCTGCCAGCGGCTGGTGGCCCTGTGCATCCTCTGTGCACCAAGGGCTCTGCCTTCTGCTAGGGGTTGGAGGCCCATGCCGCCTCATAGTGCCAGGCCTCAGTTTGCTCCCTGACCCTCCATGCAGCATTGTCTGCACTGAGCTGCTGGCCCATGTCACCTTGAGAGGCTCTCAGGGATCCCGATCCCCCCCAGATCACTCCTTGCTGTGCTCTCAGTACAACATCCTGACCACTTGCCAGGAATTGGGGACCAGAGTGGCCTCGTGCAGCTCCCAGAGTCCCAGCTCCATGTACCATCCCGTGCACTGACTGCGGATGCAGACCCGACCTGCTTCATGTAGCTCCCAGGGTCTCGCTCCATGCACTGATCCATGCACTGATGCTGCACCTCTCAGCAGTGGCACTGTAGGTCACAGCTGCTCGCTGCTCCCATCAGGTGAGGAGGTGCTTCAGGAGGCAACAGCTCCATCCCCACTGGCCAGCTCTTCTTTTGCCCAGTCCTCTTCTTCGTCCCTCAGTGCAGCTGCCTATGTGCCAGGCACATTGCTCTTTTATTCCTTCCAGAGGCTCGGCCCCTGGATTGCAACTAGACCAATCAGGTTGAAGCAGGGTACAGATTTCAACCAGGTCTGGGTTCTGTGACTCAACCTGGGTAGGGACAGGGCAAGCCCCTCTCCAGCAATCACATGACTGGTGGAAGTGTTCCACCAATCACAAGGAGGATTCGCCGAGCCTGGACACACCAGGCTGCTATTGGTAAGCCCACCACATTAGTAACTCTGAATATAAGTACTTAGAACTGGTGCTGCTGCTTTAGCATATCCTTTTAACTTTTTAGCTCCTACTCTCTGCCTTTAATATATAGCTATTGCTGCCTTGAAAATATGTCCAAGACTTGTTTTTCATCAAGAGAGAGTAGGAAAAGGGATTAATACTGAGGATTTATACAGCCATTAACAGCATATAGGTTCTTTATCCTGATCAACCTGTCGAGTCCCTCCAAGAATCACCTCTAGAGAGACCTTTACAGAATGCAGAAGACTTGAGTCAAGAGGTGCCAATGGCATGTTCAATTAAAAATAAGGGTTTCATAGAAAAATAGGAGTATATAATAATATTACTAATAATGAGGTCTGTAGATTCAATTACAGCTTCCTAGGATGATGCTACACCCAAAATTAGATCAAGTCTGGCTCTGGCAGATTCAGTGTTTGAAAATTACTTGACTTAGAAATCTTGAATAACCATAAGTTATGTAAAATGAAGTCTAGTCACTGAGTGTGTCTTCATTAACTGGTTTACATATCACAAATACTGTATTCAAAATTAGCATCTTTGTTAACATTCCCATTGTTGTCAGGTCCTTTGTTTCCAAAGTTTCTCAACCCATTTTACGCTGAGAATTTGGAATTGTACAAGCTCCATCAAACTTGGGAATAGAAGACAACTAATTCTAGCTTCCACTGGATAAGTTATTATCATCAGAGCCAAGAGACAGTTACAAAGACAGTTCTCATTTGGGGCAATACCATAGCTGTAAACTGAGATCAGCTGTGTCTGGATAAGTTATATTAGCAGAATACAGAAGGGACAGAGTAACAGTAAAAGTAGTGTTTATAATATGTGGCCATTAAAGACCATCTACATCTTGTCCATGCCAAGCCCAGGAATGCTGCTGAGAAACTCAACCTCCCACTCACTTCTACTCTATATAGTCCAGCTCCCAAGAATGAGGCAGTCATCACACACCCTAGACCACTCTTAAATTCTCTGATTCAGTGGTGTTTATTGGCATGCACTCAGGGCCACTTTAATATGGCTATATAGTCTCATTTCCAGTTTTTGGCATTTCTTCAGCTGCCTTTTCCTTCATGCCCCAACAATGTGAACCATTTAATACCTCTTATTGTATTTCTTTTTCCTCCACTGTAACTTAAAATCAATACATTTTTTACCATGCTATCCACAAATTTCCTCAGGAAAGATCCTGGGATTTATCTTGATGTGCTACCTTTAATTATTTTTCTTCAAATTGCATCAGATCAAGCAGATGAAAGCCCACTGTTTTGGACAGGGTCATAGAACTGAAAGGGACTTTCTGGGTCAATAAGTCTGGTCCCCTGCTATCCCTGTCAAAATCTTTTGCAACAACAAATAACGCTTGATCACAAAACTAGTTAAGTTGTTTGCCTTGGCAGCTCCTATTAAGAGGTTGTTCCTCACCTATATGCTCTTTTAGTTAGAATCACTCTTCTAATTACAAATGTAAAAGTATGCATGGCAGGTTTGTGTTTCAACATGATCATTTAGCTTAAATATTTCTTCTCCTTTCTTAGTGTTTCCTTCCACTTAAAGAAATCATAGAGATCCATTCATAGAGATCTCTTCCTGCTTTAAACCTTATTTTTGCTGAGCTAAACCAGGTCATTTCTTTTACTGTTCTCTCATATATAACTTCTCCCTTCCTAGCAGCACTTTTTAGCATTTGTCTTGAACACAGGTAACTAAAATCATAGGTGGTATTCCATATGAGGTCTCCCTAGTGCTTTTTTCCAAATTACATTAATTCTGCTTTCTCTCTCTGATGTGAAATTACTTTGCATTTTAGGATTACATATGACATTTCACTACCATATAGAAATGATGGATCCTATGATCAAATAATACACAAAAGTACTCTCTTCCTTTGTCATTTCTAAAGGATAACTTTCTATAAACTGGGATATTATTTGATTACTCCCCAACTGCAGTCTTGCAAATTATATTTTTTGTTTACTCCAGTCATGGAGTAAACAAAAATCATGGAAAAATAGGGTTTAAAGTGCTCTCGGGAAGCCATCTAATCCAACCCCCTGCTCAAAGCAGGACCAGCCCCAACTAGATCACGCCAGGTAAGGTAAAAACCTCCAAGGA
The DNA here is from genome assembly GCF_052110815.1 of Crocodylus siamensis. Classification (NCBI taxonomy): domain Eukaryota; kingdom Metazoa; phylum Chordata; order Crocodylia; family Crocodylidae; genus Crocodylus; species Crocodylus siamensis. Next base: position 84,449,177 of record NC_143396.1, on the reverse strand, counting down.
TGAAGATTGCACAGCTGCTCTGGGTAACCTGTTCCAGTGTTTCACCACCCTCTCATAAGAATGTTTTTTGTAATATCTAACCTAAGCTTCCCTTGCTGCAACTTGAGACCATTGCTCCTTGTGTTATCTGTCACCACTGAGAACAGTCTACCTTTAGACTCACTGTAATCACCCTTCAGGAAGTGGAAGGCTATTATTAAATCCTCCCTGACTCTTCTTATCCCAAGACTAAATAAGCCCAGGTCTCTCAGCCTTTCCTCATAAGTCATGTTCCCCAGCCCTCTAACCATTTTCATAGCCCTCCAATGGACTCTTTCCACTGTATCCATATCCTTTCTATAGTGGAGGGCCAAAAACCGGACACAGTACTCCAGATGTGGCATCATCAGTGCCAAATAGAGGGGAATAATTACATGTCTCAGTCTACTGCTAACACTCCCAAGGCAGTCCAGTATGTGGTTATCGTCCCTGGCAAAAATGGCTCATCCATTAAACATTAAGATCAGAATTTCCTATGGAACTAAAGTTCTATTTCCAACCCTCTCTAACATCATACTGTCATATCATCAAAAGACTCAGCCCAGATGGATGGGGAGGAACGTGAAATTAGCAGATTCAGTGAAATGGTACATTAAACCCTTATAACAAATTGAAGAGAGATAAAATTCTTTACAATCAAACAAATGCTTCTGCATTTTCTTTTAGAGTACACTCAGAGCCGGTCTTAGGTATGGGTGACCACACAGGGCACTGTGGCCAGGAGGGTGCCATACACACACACCCCCTACCCTGTCTTGGTGGCAACTAATCCCGGGGCCTGGGAAGCAGGGCCTAACCCTCCCCTGGATATGCCCAGAGCTGATTGGAGCTGGCTAGCTGGGGTAGCCAGATAAAAAGCCCCTGGGGAGCAGTGGCCACAGTGCAGGATCTGCCAGGCAGCATGATGGACTGGGAGGAGGGTGCCAAAGGATGGAAAAAGGGCAAGGCAGCAGTGCCCAGTAAGAAGGTGATGTGGCTGGCTGGACCTGGCTTGTGCCAAGGGCTTTGCCATCACTGACTTGCTGGGGCTGGAGAACAAGCTGCAGCTTTCCCACCAATCACCACCAGTGCTGAGGGTGAAGGCACAGGCGAGTGGACAGCACTGAGTAGTGGCACCCTGCCACTGGGACTGGGCTTCCTGTGAAGGCAAGCCTACCTCCTTTCAGCCCACCTGCCCTTCCTACCAGTCCCTAGCCCCACCACCAAGCCAGCATCTTGGGTGAGCACTGCCCCACAATAGCCCATGGAGTCCCTTGTCACCTGGAGCCACTGGGCCATGCATAACTCATGCACCGCCCCACATGCACACACCTTTCACACACACACACCTACCATGCACCCCCCCACACACAGAGCACAGGTGACTTGGGGAGGTGGAAATACAAATTTTCCCTGGATTCCATTTTCCCCAAGGCCAGCTCTGAGTACAGTACTTTGATTTAGGGTCTCTTGTTTTTATAACCACACAAGTGATTGCCTTTATAGATTAAAAGGAATAGCATTTTGCATTTCTGTTGTCTATTTATCCATTTTCCTAATTCAATTTCAAAATAATTGAGGCACATATGTTTCTACAGTGCCTGGCACACTAAAGACATACTCTGGAACTGGGCCTCCAACCAATACCAAAATAGATAATAAAATAGTTGCATCATGTATTTAGCTTTCTAACCACTCTCTTTCACTTCAGTATTTGCTGCAGACTAACAGAATAGACTACATCACCCATACCTATTATCACTGGCTTTTAATTTCATGGCCCATGACATGCGGCCAGTTTTGTTCCTTCTATGCCTTGTGTTTCTACTTTGTATTAATTCTGAAACAGTGCTTGACATGCTGCCATAAAATAATTATGCTTCCAAGTATAATAATGTTTTCACTTATTGTGCTTTATGCTCTTAACTTATACTTTCTGCTGCACTAAAATTATATTACCATCAGCTTGATGATCTGGACTAGATTCCAGGTCGTGACTATTTCTTCAGGTTACTCTTCGCAATATCAGACAGTGCTGGAGAAGTCTGCTCTTTTCTCCATTTGACAGCTTCCCATTTCACTTCTGCTCACCTGCTGGTGGTATTTAGTTCCACGGTTAATGATGAACTCATTTTGCTACATATTCCTGTTTCATCCTTTAGCTTGGAAACTGTACCTTTTTTCATCCTACAGTACTTTCTTTTGAGTTCTGTTGGTCTCAATTTCTTTATTTTTCTGTTTTCCTATTTTGCTCTTCATTTCCAGCTTTTCTGTTTTCTATGAAATCTCAGATGTTGCCCAATCCTTCTGCTGGGAATTTTGGCTGAGATTTTTGAAGGGTCCTAGAAGGTCGTTGGAGCCTAACTCTTAGTGGAAGTCAGTAAAGTAAATGTTGGCCTCCTAATTCCTATAAGTCCCTTTGAAAGTCTCAGATTGATAAATATCCATGATCAGAGGCGTAACTAATATGGTGTGCTTGCTGTGGGGTGGAGAAGCAAAGTATTACCTGCTCCAGGGACTCAAGTCCCCAGTTGGTGTTGCCATGGTGATCTGCCTGTCCCAGTGCTTGTTGCTACAGCAGCAACACGATGCCCATGTACCTAGTTGCTGCAACAGCAGTGGCACAGGGTTAATGTTACTGCCACAGCACAAAGCCCCCAGGGGCTGCCATTTTGGCATCCTTGCTAAGCTGGTGCTAGGGCTGGTGCACTGTTCACCTGCCCAGGTTAATACTGCCCATGTTAGCTCTTTCCCCATAATACCATTACTTACCGCTATATGCTCCTGAAAGGTGAAGTGCCCTCAGTGCCCTATAAAATGAAACTTCTTTAACATTCTCAATTAGGGATTAGTGTTAAACATATGCAGTAGTTACTATCTGCTGGTTGCATCCCTGGTAAACTGCAAATATGACACCATGTACAAATGAAAATCAAGAGTAAAAACAATCAATAAACTAAAAAGCCTACTTGCCAGATATGTCATTAGAGGCTTCACTTTATAGCAGTATAAGCAATTAACTTTAGAGAACTGTACTATTAAACTAATTTTTGTGTTGATGAGACTGAATTTTCTTAACATGAAGAAGGCTTTATCCTCCACGTTACATACCTAATCTGTTTGTAGTCACAGCCATCTCCTTAGCCACTTCAGTCAAACTCACATGCCCCTCCTCAATACAGTAAGCTGTCAAAAAGAATTCTTAAATATTATTATAGCAGCATACCTGAAAATACCTCCTGATTATGCAGTGTTTCAACTGTATTCAAATATATTACGTTTTATACAAATAATGTTTTTTAAAAACAAATATGTAAGTCGGCTCAGCAAAGAGCCAAGGAAGACCCTGGCTGAGGCAAGGACATGGATCCTAGTCAAAGAGATACACTAGGTTGAGGCTAGAGTTTGGTGGAGGAAAGAGGGCTGCAAGCCCGATATCCTTTCCTTTTTCTTTTCAGTCTTCTTTATTTGACTGCAGTTATAGTTGGTTAGGGTAATACCTTTTCTTTTCTCCGTCTGTTGGTTTTCTTTTCTCCCTCTTTTACTTTGATGATCTCACTGATTACTTTGTTGTATATAGGTCTTAAGTGACAGTAAGGGAATTCTGGGTGGAGGAAAAGGGCAGCAGTAGCATACAGCTCAGGATGGAACCACCAAGCTATTGAGACATCTCTCTGGGCAGAAGGTCCAGAAGCCCCTGGTCAAGACGGAACAAAGGTTGGACTAACAAAAGCATAGGAAGCATAAATATCTGGAGTTGATATCACTGGAGGGCAAGCTGCACAAAGATCTTGAGGCTCATCTCAAGGGATGGCACGTGGATGGGGTGTATGGGGAGGTGGATCCCCACGTACATCCGCCAGGAAACACAACAACTCCGGAGGTCCCCTCAATGGGAGCCCTCACCACTCAAGATCCATCTGAAGTCAAGGCAGGTAAGTTTTTGGGTTTTCCCCAAAGTGATCGAGGGTCTCTTTCAGGATTTTATGAAGTCCCATCGCATCCAAATCCAGGCAAATGTGCTAAAGCTGCATGGGAGCGGATAATCGAACTGAGATGGGCACACTGTCCTCATTGACAGACCCAGGATTGCCACAGCTGGCATATGGCCACCCTCTTTTGGCTGTGTGGTGCACATGCAGTGAAGAGAGCACACTGTGCATGTGTCACACAACAGGAAGTACTGTGGCCATAGCATCTTGCTATGATAATGGATGCAAGGGCCAGTGGCAAAGCTCTGAGGGCTCACCAGAATTTCAGTACCACTCCTGTCTGAGCTCCACATACTGCAAGTAATATGAGCTCACCACTGCAGGATCTGATCAGAGTCCCGACTTTCAAGCTATTCCAAAGCCTGCTCCCATTTGCTTTTCTGTTCTCTCCTGCTTCCCCCACCAAATCAGGACTAGGGGATTGAGGTAAAGGCAGAGGGAGGATGGGACCAGTGGCAGTGATGCTCAGCCCTTGTTTTCACAATGGTCATTTTTTCTATGCAACAGCTAGCCACTGAAAGCAGAAGAGACTTGAAAATCATGCAATTTAAAATTCTGATCATCCTTTTGAACTCTATAAAAGTAGAGTGGTTCCTCAACACTGGAAGAAAGAAGCTACCCTTCCATCATTGATCACACTATGAATCACCATGAATACTGAGCTCAAGAAGTCATCTTTGGCAACAACCAAAGACTATCAAATTAAGTCTATGGTTAAATTAAAAAAAAAAAAAAAGAAAAGAAAGAATGAACAGAAAAAAAGTTGCTGAAAAGGAAATGTGCACAACATCAAAAAAATATACCACCACATCATTTAATGTTTTTATCATGGCATCCCAATATAGTAGGTGACACTAACAACCTTTTTTAAAAACAAAATAACATTTGCAGTTCCCTTTTCTTTACTTAGCTTTCCTTTGTGAGAAATAGCATTAAAGGCCTCTTATTTATCCTTCCTTTATATCTGCTTAGAATATTATGCAAGGTAGCCTCATTTTATCTGTGTTTTTTCTAGAGAAAAAATATATAACATGGTATATATGGCAACTCTTACACAAATCCTATGCTTTAAAGGTAAGCTTTTGTCTTTCATCTATTTGGAAATTGTAGATTCCTGAGCAAGTACAGAAAAATTTAATAAAAATATAAAAATCTCTAAGATGAAATACTCAGACAGCATATCTCAGTCACTGAAAGCATACAGAACAGAGGCATTAATAGATGCCTCTGAAGTACAGCTTTTTATTGTATGTGCAATTCAGTGTCAAAGACAACTTTTCCTATTAAAGAACTCATTTGTAGAGTGTTGGGAGAAAAGATGGAAGGACAGAAGAGGTCGTAGTCACAGTTTAAGAAGATTAAATGAAAAAAGCATAAACAGGATTGTGAAGCAGGCGTAGAGAGGAAATTTCTTTAAAACATGCGTATCTGGATCTTTTGGGAAAAATAGTTTTTCCTTGGTAATAAATATAGTACACCTGATTCACTAAGTCTCTGAAACAAATTCAATCACAAACCAATGACTAGTTCTGTAAAATAAATATAATTTTACAGTGCTTAATGCAATCCTTTAAATCACTATTCATTGATTCCATGTCCTCCCTCCCCACCAGGACCAGCACCTAAAGCAGCAACCTTTAGTTGTGGTCACAGAATACAAAATGAAGGATAAAAACCCCTAAAGTATGCAAACACATACCAACCTAAACTAAACAAACTTGTGTTTGATGCCTTTTTTTCCTGTAGAAAAATATACTGAATAAAACAGTGCAGGGAGTTTAATATAAGCATTCCATCTTTCCCAACAACAGAAATTATGAAAACATCTCAGTCCTGATTTCCCCTCATCAGCTCCCTCCCATTTTTTTTTCTTTTTATGTTTCTTCGAGTCTAGCCTTGGTGTATTAATTCCTCCACAAAGCATCTATTACATACTAGGCACTCTGATGATCATTTTTAAATTTAGAAACCATGCAGGGAGAGTGTACTATACAAATCTCAGTGCAGACATTTGCAAAATTTAGTGCTGCAGCTACAATATTAGATGAGTGAATCATCAATGCCGTTTTTAAGCATCAGATTTTGTGAGTTCAGTGCAGCTGTGAACCTTTTGAGTTTGGAGGTGCCTACATCCCTTGATCTGAACTGGTCATTGATATATAATTTTTATAGCCCTTAAAATAAATGCAGTTACATGAAATTTAATTCAGTGCAGTAATAAGTACCTGGAACTTCAGTAAGCAGAAAACCCCCCTATGATAATTTAGTGCTTATTTCATTCAAAAGTAAACTGCCTTTGTTTAGCTTTCACTTGTCTTAGGTTAGAGAGGAAGTACAAAAGAGTTTCCATAGAGCCTTTTTTCATTCGATAGATTTATTGGTTTGTCCTCAGAGTGGATAAATTTAATTCTGAGATCTCTCTCTTCCTTTTTTTTTTTTTAAATAGGACAAGTAGTAAATATTTATTTATTTAGATAAGCAGATTTCAAATGCATCCTTGGCTTTAGGAAACTGCAGTACTACTAAAGCACAACTGTTTTTGAGCATAGCCATCAGGAAAAATGAATTTCCCCCTCTGTCTGTATCAAACTATTGCATCTTGTCTTATACTTTTAGAATCAGAGCGTAATTGGGGTCGATACAACACTTAGCAAGGAGGTCCCAGGCTAGTTCCAAAACTAGAGAGATGTAGGGATGAGAAACATGATAAATACTGGCCTTTTTAAAAGGAAAATGAAATAGAATGCAATCCCTCAAATAAAATAATATTTATGAAAAGAAATAATATATCAGCAAAAGATTCACATCATTTCACAAATAAATCCAAGGAGTTCATACTATCCCAGGAATGCCCAAAAATTTCTTTGCTGAAAAACCTAACAAATGCAAGGCGCTGGTGTTTTTTTTTTTTTGGACAAATTTATTAATTACATCTAGATAATAATTCATTGTCATCTGGTTGCTTGTGACTCATGCCTTTTCCTGTAAATATATTTAGTTTCAATTTTGAAGAAATATATGCATCTGTGATAGTGAGATTTAATTAATTTTAGCTACTTGCGTAAAACAAATTTCTAACTGAATAGAAGGAAACTTTTATTTTTCAGGCTTTTTACATAGTGAAAATTTCATGCTGTTTGTTTGCCCAATAGTTCTGAAGGGTTTTTATTACACTGTGCATGTGGCCTGTGTTTTCACAAGCAGGGGCAAGCGGTTGCCATGGAAAAAAGCAGTAGCCCAGATTCATGCTGCTGCTTTTTGCCCCAGTGCATTCCCTGCACATGGAGTTAGCATGGGGAAAAATGCTCTGGGTGGGGTAGGGGAAGCTGGGGCCAGGACCTGGGCTGGCCCCAGCAGCCTTACCTGGGATCCTAGGCCTGCCCCAGGGCTCCAGCGGTGGCGATCCAGGCATGCGAAGCCAGCGTGGCTCTGGCCAGCCAGGCTCCATTTCAGGCAACATACTGCCACCAGGTGTACCACCAACCTTTCTTTTGGATCTCCTGGTGTCAAAAAACCTACCACACTGCTGATTAGCAGCACAGCAAATACCTGCATGTGCAGTGCATGCAGTTTGGTGCACCACAAACCACATGTGTGTGCTCATCTGGATGCATCCACAGAGGCCTCTTTATAGTGCTATTATATTCCATTTTTCCTTCCATTAAAATTACTCAAATATTATTCCTTCTTCAGTGTCAGTTTTGAAATTCTAAGAAAGAACTTGGTAACTGCTGGGATAATACTTTTAAATTGGATTTGATAATGTTGGGATGGACCGGGCAAAAACATTTTTCATCAAGAAAGGACTGAATTCAATTATTTTTGATGGATGAGGCCTACCTCCATTAATTCTCTGGCCATCCTCTCTCACCCACTCTTCAGTTCATGGAAGAGTCACTTGCTATGTGAAGATGATGGAACTGTTACTCCCTGATATGCACTCTCTCTATTACTTGACTATTATGCCTACTGACCTCAGTTACCTTCTTTCATGAAGAAGAAAGCAGAGGCCAGTAATTCTCAAAATAAGTCTTTGTTTTATAATTATCATAAAAAAATTCTTCATACTCTGTCAGTGTAATTTTATATATTTATTTTTACTAATGGGATGAGAATCCCAAATGTTTTGATATTCATCTCAATATCAGGTGGTTTCATAATTTTCAACTACAGGCCATTTGTTATCATTTGTGAAAGAAAAAAGGGCTTCTGTTTAAATGAAACAGACAAAAAAAAATACGAAAAGTAATTCTCTTTATGGGTAGATTAATAAAAGGAAAAAAAGAGTGCATTTGCTCAAATACTTGAAACAAGTCATCAAGAAACACTCAATATATGGCAGTTGCCAAAGCCACATCTGCTTTCAGAGATAGTCTCTCAAAACATCCCTGTTATTATATTATTATATAAGAACTGTAACCAGAAAAGCATTTTTGATCTGTTTTTGTCCAAGAGAGTGATCTTGTCTGTATTATCAGTTTATTTTCAAAGCACGCAGTTTCAAACTGAATACTTATAGTTCCATTATCTCCAAGTTTAGATTTTTGCCCTGATTTTTGAACTTCCACTCAGCCCTCCCTGAACAGGCTAACTATGTAGATTCAATATCCTACTAGTAGGCATCTAGTTTAAAAAATCCAAGCCTGGATTGCTCCAACAGGCTGCTCACTCATTGAATGTGTATTCTGCAGAGGCCAACACTCTGGGAGCAATACAAAGTCTTCTTACAAGTTTTTGTGTGGACTTCAGTGTTCCACTTTCATCTTGTAAAGATATAAATGCTTTCATACCCAGTTACCTTAGAGACCAAATCTTTCCATGTAGCATATTGCAATAGTTATGTTCCACAAATACACTTGAGCACGAACTTGCTCAATATAAATAAAGGCGCCAACAGGATATTGTTTGTAATACAAGGAATCAAATGCCGTGTGATTTGTTTTCCTTCTTGCTTTGCAACAGCATCAAAGGAGTTGTGTTGTGTTTCAAAACACTAAAAGTCCTTACCTTTCTTTGGCCACCTCTGCATGTCACATTTATGCTGAGATGAATGTTAACTGCAACATAAATGAGAGGGATGCTATACATGCACCTGATTTAAAGTACCATAATATGGGAAACAAGCCATAAAATGTTCCACACATAATGCAGAATATTTTTATGGCTTGTTTGTTTGGTGCGTTAAATTGAACAAGAGTTGGGGTCTACAATCAGCCAATTGTCAGTCCTGTAATTAGAAACCGGATCAAAGTATTAAATTGAAAAATATTTAGGTTCTATAATAGTATATTTTAAATTCTGAAAGTTTTAGAGCTTTGAAGGGTCACCAAGGAAGTCTAATAAAAGAGACCTATTATTTTCCACTAAGGAAAGATCTACAATACCTAGGGCAGACACTCCTGATACCAACATTATTTGTTTCTTAAAAACAGCAGGATGTGTACATTAAGTAAAAGATTTAGGACACTGACAACTGGAAAGAAATCGATTCCACTTAAGCAATACATTTTCATATAGTCTGGTTAAAACAGGCTAACACTTTACATGCGGTGCATTTGTAAGTCGTGTAATCTGCATGCTTATAACAACATGTACCTAGATTTATTTTGTGAACAACACAGGACATTTATTCCACAAGGATTATTATTAGTCAACATTCATCTAATTAACTTCCAGCACACTCTCCCTAATCACTGATGCTCCCAAAAGGCTGCCTACACTTTTTAGCTCCATCCAGGAGTTCATGAAATTCACTTACAGTCATGACATTTCCTGATTCTGTGTTCCAATGATTTCCTAATTCTGTGTACCAGGCTCAATCTGAGAGCGAGCTTTCCTTTCTACCATGTTGATGCAAAGTTAGAGGTATTCATGCCTTTCTTTCTTTCTCTTCAAAAGAAGTGAGTCTGTTTTGTGTCAATATTGAAAGATAAATCAGGAACAAATATCTTAATTCTGAAGCTCAGACCAAAAATCAGAGTTTATGCAAAGGAAGGTCTTTGTAAAATAGAAACCTGAGTGGATCTTGAAAGGAACATCTTTGTTGTTACTTCATAGTGAAATCCAACTGAATGTTTAGTAGCTTAGAATGTATTGCATGGGTTAGTGACAACCTGCCATTGATCCTTCATACTATACTGCACATACTATAGTACAGTATATAAGCAAAAATGTATTTTGAAGACATATAGGGCAAAATCTTTTTTACTTTATACTCCCAAGTGGCCCTTACCCAGCTATATAGCTGCCATTTTGGCACTTATGTACAGTTGGTTATCCTATCCAATGTGCAATAGGAAACCATATAGGTACTAAGCATGTTCAATAGCCTACATTTTGGTTGAGCAGGTACATGACTTTTTACACATGTACTTGAGAATGTGCCTGAATGCAAGTTCCCCCCCTAAACAGATGGAAATATATTTCCACCAAAATTGCCCATCAACCTTGAAGTGAACTCAACCTCATCTCGCTGATCAACTTGTCTTGCCTTGTGTGGCTCTCCTTGACCAGCAGTGACTTGGTTACACTGCACAAACACCTTACTAGGGAATATATATCTGGGTACTAATGCATTCTTTCATCCAGTAGAGAAAGGCATATTAAGGAAAAATGCTTAGGAATGTTGCGACTACTTCAAGGAAGGGGAAGAGGGCATGGTTCCATGTGAAGCAAGATCTGAATCGGATAGCGTTAAAAGAAGTTTTTCAAGAGAGATTCAGAGGAGAAAAGCAAGTTTCATATTGGTCATGGATCAGGGATGGAAGTACAAAAGAACTGCGAGGCATGAAACCTGAACAGAAAGGAATCTGGTCTGGAAAAAAAACAAAACAAAACAAAACAAAAATCAGTAAAAAAATAAAACTAAACATCACTTGTAGCAAGGAGAAGGCTACCACATTATATTATGTGGATTTAATTATCTTGGTTTAGTGATTGTGAATGATGGAAAATTGAAGAATTGCCATGAAAGTTGCAACTTCTGGGAACCTTAAGAAATTGGAGTGAGATGGGACCATTTCTAGGGGAGCCACAGTACAGATTTTTAGCTTTTTTCTCTTCTGTATGGTTCAGAGACTTGGGTTCTAACAAAGAGGGATTTTATTTTGATGCAAGCTCTGGAAATGAGTTTTCTGAAGAGTAATTGTTGGGAAATTAAATCATCATATAAGGACACTGGTAACTACGTAAAGAAAGGAAGAGGAGGAGTAGCTACTAGCTCCTCCCTGCCAGCTCCTCATACACTGGAGTCCCCCAGTGTGAGAAGCAGGTAGGAGCCTTCACCCTGCTGCTCCATCCGTTTACCTGGGCAACAGTACCATGACCCCCCACTCCTCACATGTTTATCACTTTGGAGTCTCTGGAGTTAGAAGCAGGCCCAGGACTTTGCCTTGCTAATCCAGTTCCCCAGAGAATGGGAAGACTGGAACAGTTCACAGTTTCCCAAACCAGAATCATTACAGTCTCAGGAAGTGGGAGGAGGAAGGTGAGGGTGGAGATCAGCCGAGAGGAGACAGTTGAAGGCCGAATGAATGTATGGGATAACTCACACATTTAACATTAAGCACATGGTTAAGTGTTTTCCTCAACAGGTGACTTAATCAGGAGATGAGCATATACTTCTAGCTTGCTATATTTAAGAACCAGTCCCAGGTGTCCTCCCATTTAAAATTAGACTGTCCCATTTAAAATTAGATTGTTTCACTCCCATCTTCTCTCTAGCACTCCAGCCCTCCTTCCCCATCTTCTTTAGTAACTCCATCCCTTTCTTTAATGGTGCTTCACTTCCCCTATTTTCTGGCACTTCACCGCCATTCTCCACCACTCTGCTTTGCCTTCCCTTGCTGTACAGGATGCTCAGTTGAGACCAGAGCTCAGAGATAGCCCAGTGCACCAAAGAATTAAGTGTCCCATTTTGAAACTAGGAAAACATGGTGACCCTCTCTCAAGAACACAATTTGTTCCTTTATGAACATGACTAATAACCATTTTCCTTGCACGTCTCATTTAAAAATATGAGAATCTGCTTTTGGCCTCAGGTTTCCTGAGACAGCAAAATCAGAGTCACTTGTAATGCTTCATGGATTTAAAATGGGATTTTTGTCTATAGAGTGCATGTTACAATACTGTGCATACTACAAAGGTACCAAAATCCTGAATTTTTTTCTTTGCTCCTTTTTGTATGGTAGAGACACTGCACTACTGGCAGTTTGCATCTGATGGCAGCATTCTTTCCAACTTCATGAGTTATAACCATGCAAAAGACTTAGCCTCTTATTTAATACAGATTTTCGATATTGCTTGCATATAAACATCCTTTCACAACCACAGTTTAGCGACCAGTAAATGATGCCACATGGAAAACATTGCAAATCTAATTTTCCGCCTTAAAAAAAAAAAAAATAAATAAGTTATTCTGAGCAGAGACACAAATATGTATAGAGTTGTGCACGCTTCAAATGGACACTCTTGTAATGATCTTCCACTTATTCATTTGCAAAGTCAGCTTTGCATTACAAGCCATTGTTATTTTCAGCACCTCACTACCTTCCTGTCTAAGCAGTCCAACCAAGGGTAATCATCCCCCATGTGCTTTTTTTTTCCAGATACGCTCTAAAAGGTATGAGCGCTCTTTAGCTGAACTATGTCATGGTTACCAAGACAACCAGTTGTGTACAGCAGGGAACAGCCATGTTTGCTCACTTTATTATATGCAGTTTGCCAGAGCATCCTTTGAAACGCGATGCATCTCAAAAGCCACACTTCTATTGAGAAAGAGCCGATAGAATTCTAGACAGTTATTGGGTTTTGTTTATTTGTTTAAACAAACACTTTTCTGTTCGTGGAGCAAACAAGGCAAATTTCAGAGACGCAATGACAGAAGTGTGACATGATGCAGGCAATAAATAAAAATACAAAGCAAGTTGACAGCTTATTCACAAGCCTGCAATCAGCACAGAAATTACTCCATCAGGTTGCCATATGTCCACTGTAGTTATAGCTGGAACCATAATTATGTACCCTCTGGCCACATCAAGTCTCTGCCCCATCACCAGACCACCACTTCCGGCTTTTCTATCTGCACTGCATTCAGTACCTTACATGGATTAAAAGGTCCCTGTGTGTTTTTTGGCATATTATCCTAGTCTGGCCCAAACGCACATATGGATGCATCCATATAGCACCCAGTACGTTATTAATATATTTAAAAATTGCTTACACTCTGTACACCCACAAGTGTTTAGTTCATATGCAGAAATGTTGTTCTTTTTTTTATGCCAAGGACAGACTCAGACCCACATTGTGAGTCACTGATATGATGTTTAGTGCGAAGAAATGGGCAAGATCAAAATAAAACAAAAATACCTATTTTAAGGCAAAGTGTTCATTTTTAGAGTTCAAGACTGTGACAAACCTACCAGTTAATCTTTAAGTACATAAATAAGCTATCATTAAAAGGTAAAAAAAGACATGTACCCAGTGTATTGTAAGAAAACATAATACAGTCTGACTTGTTACTCTACAGAGGACTGAGAAAATATACTGAAACATGCAATTTTTATTAAATCTACTTCATTGTTTTGCTTAAGCTAAAAATAAAGATGTCACTGCAAGGTCTATTTTTCATATTTTATATTGGTACTTGGTATTGCATGCATTTAATTCTGCAGCCAGAATTGTTTTAATAGTTTAATGCTGCTGAAGATCAAACAGATGCAAAGCCTTCTGCAATAATTGAAAGGCTACAAAATGGAGGGGAGCTGATCAAAATATTGATTCCATTTTAACTTAGCAATATCTGTAAAATAACCTATCCTTGTTCTTAATTTCACTACAGCACAAGATTTGAACTCAGAGTTCATACAGCATTAGTTAATTAATTAAAATACACTGTACTTATTGACAGATTTTACATGTATGTTTGCATATATGTATAGCTATACCCATATAATTATATATACACCATTTCTTTTGTATAACATTTTCTAAAAAGTAAAACCACCAGAATAGGAATCTGACTTCTGAGGTTACCCCAACAAGAAAATGTGGTGGGTAAACTAGTCAAAATATTAATGTGGCAGAAAAGACCATAGTACAGATTTAGGGTTCATGCACTAATTGTTTTGTACTATCAGACACAAATTGATGATCTGTGGAACACAATATTTGAATATAGTGGGAAAATACCTTTGATTAAAGCAAGCACCTTTAAACAACGAATGTGAAGGTTCTTCCAGTACGAAATGGGTCATGTACTAAGCATGGGTGCCTATACACATGCGGGGCAGCAATTTCCAGTGGTGCAGTAACTTGGTTACTTTACTTTAAGTACAGTGCTTTAAAACTTAATAGACATTCCATGTCTTGGTGCAAGTTTCATGACTGTAGTTCTATAAAGTAGGAGGCAGGGAGGTGACAAACACTGCACAGTGCAGCCTGAGGCTGATATCAGGCTCCAGATCTAGCTACACTTGGTGGTAGCAATTAGTAATCACTGGTTTGAAAAGCCCCCATTAAATACATGTGTAACAGAGGTGAACTAGGTAGGCTGAGATGTAGTACCACAGTTTGTCTTACATTTAAACTATATATAACATGTTTTAGGGTGACTTCTGCCATTTTAAAACATTCAAAATTTGCCTATGTGTATTAAGCGATGGCTTTAGAATGCTTTAAATGGTGAAAATTGTGACATGGATAGGTACTCCAAGTCTCTAAAGTGGGTTCCTCCCATACTTACCAGCTGCATGCTGTCTGTGAAGAACACCTGAAATCATTTCACAACTTGAAATGATTCATTCAACCAGTTTGAGCTCTGTTTATTCCACTGATGGTTCTAACACCAGAAACTTATTCTTCATAAAAAGACCCTGTTCCCTGAGGTACTAAATAAATATTCATCAATTAGTATTAAAGATTCACATGAAGACCCCAGACTTCACTTCAATTTTCTGCATATTTTCAGTAACACATGAAGCTGAAAACCATCAATTAAGGAATGCTACAATCTGGAGTAACACTGTTGTGGCCTAGCACTTCACCTGCTGTCTACAACCTCTTCTTCTCTGCCAACACTCCATATTCTAGTGCAGAGGGTGTGTTGGAGCTGTGACTAGGAACAAACCCTAGTTGACACCATCAGCTCTTTGAAAACTGCTGCAATCAGACAAAAAATTCTGAGTTGCACCACACACCTTTATCCTATTCCTGGCAGACCTGCTGGACTTAAGTCAGGGCCCTTTTTGTTCAGATCATATGGAGGAAGAATTAAAAGAAAAAGACACAAGGGAAATGAAATTTCCCAAGTCAGGACAAAAGCAAACCAATTACATTAGAATCCAAAGGCAGAATTTTTAGTTAATCTTTACTTGTCTCAGACAAATTATATATTATAAAAGAGAGCGGGGAAAATGTATTTAACTATGACCATGCCAAGTCACTGTATGATTTTTTTATTTTGTTTGGTTTTTAAAGGAGATATTGATATGGGAGTTAATCATCTAAATTATGTACATCGTGATGATGTTTCTAACTCCATTTCTTGTCCTTAAGGAGTTACACCATCATGGATTTACCTTGGTGAATTAAAAAAATATTTTAATTAGTTAAAAGAATAAACTAATAAATAATTCTACAATAAAACATTTGGATTTTCATGTGTTGGAGAAGATATTGCAAAACTGACTTGGATCAAAAAAAAAAGTTACTGAACTGATGTCATTCTAATAAATAATGGCATTTATAATTAGATTTTATATCATTTTTAGACTTCTCATGATAACATGTTTATCTCTTATATTCTGCAACAGTAGGTTGTCTGTAGTTCTAACAGAGGGAATGCAGATCCTTCACACAACTGAATTAAACCTGGTTGAACAATGGGAAAGAAAAGGGGCTCCAAGCCACTGCAAACCCATGAGCAAACGGGTCAGAGAAGGCAAGGATAGGACTATACAACTAAGCTTTCTGTGCCAGATAACAGCATCCTTAATCATGTTGCACTCATCCAGGTAGACTCCCTCTTAAATCTGAAACAGTGAAGCCCAGCCATTCAGTGCTTCAAGTGAACTGCTCCCACACTACTGCAGCTGGCAGCACAGTCTGGAGCGGAGGTGAGCAGCTAATAGTGGCAAAAGAACAGGTTAGGGACTATTTAGAAAAGCTAGACATATACAAGTCCATGGGGGCAGTTGGGATGTGCCTGAGGGTGCTGAGGGAGTTGGCTGATGTGACTGCAGAACTGCTAGCCATTATCTTTGAAAACTCATGGCAATTGGGAGAAGCCCCAGATGATTGGAAAAGGGCAAACATAGCACCCATATGTAAAAAACGGGAAAAGGAGGATCCAGGGAACTACAGACCAGTCAGCCTGACCTCTGTCCCTGAAAAAATCATGGAGCCAATCCTCAACAAATCTATTTCTAGGCACTTGGAGGAGAAGAAGGTGATTAGGAACAGTCAGCAGAGATTCACCAAGGACAAGGCATGCCTGACCAACCTGACTGCCTTCTATGATGAGATGACTGGCTCTGAGGATGTGGGGAGACCAGTGGATGTGGTATACCTTGATTTTAGCAAGGCTTTTGATATGGTCTCCCACAACATTCTTATAGCCAAGCTATGGAAATACTGGCTGGATGAATGGACTATAAAGTGGATAGAAAACTGGCTGGGGTATCAGGCTTAAAGGGTAGTAATCAATGGCTTAATGTCTAGTTCCAGCCAGTATGAAGTGAAGTGCCCCAGGAGTCCATCCTAGGGTCAGTTTTGTTCAGTATCTTCATCAATGACCTGGAAGATGGTCTAGAGTGTACCCTCAGTAAGCCTGCAAATGACACTAAGCTGGGGGGAGTAGTAAATACACTGGAGGGTAGTGCTAGGATTCAAAGTAGCCTAGACAAATTGGAGGACTGGGCCAAAAGGAATCTCATGAGATTTAACAAGGACAAGTGCATAATCCTGCATTTAGGATGAAACAATCCCATGCACCAGTATAGGCTGGGGGTTGACTGACTGGGCAACAGCTCTGCAGAAAAGGACCTGGGGGTTACAATGGAAAGTAAACTGAATGTGAGTCAACTGTGTGCCTTTGTTAGAAGAAGGCTAATGGCATACTAGGGTGCATGGACAACCTGTTTTGCCAGCAGGTCAAGAGAAGTGATTATTCCCCTCTACTCAGCACTGGTGAGGGCATATCTGGAGAACTACGTTCCAGTTTTGCCCCACTGCCCACCCCCCCACACACACATACACGACCACCCCAGAAATGATGTGGACATATTGGAGCGAGTCCAATGGGGGCAATGAAAATGGTGAGGGGGCTGGAGCACATGACTTATGAGGGGAGGCTGAGGGAACTGGGCTTATTTAATCTAGAGAAGAGAAGAGAAGGGATTTAAAAGCAGCTTTCAACTACCTGAAGGGGGGGGTTACCTAAAGGATGGAGCTAGATGGTTCTCAGTGGTGGCAAGTGACAGAACAAGGAACAATGGTCTCAAGTTGCAGTAAGGAAGGCTTAGGTTAGATATTAGAAAGAATTTTGTCACTAGTAGGGTAGCAAAACACTTGAACAAGTTACCCAGAGAGGTGGTTGAAACTATATTCTTGGAGGTTTTTAAGATCCAGGTAGACAAAGTTTGGACTGGGATGATCTAGTTGGGGATGTTCCTGTACTGAGCAGGTAGTTGGATTAGATGCCTTCCAGATGTCCCTTCCAACTCTAATTTTCTATGATTATTTAAGCCCCATGTTAAATAATCCTCTTACGGTGCTACATGGATGCAACTACACTACTTCCAGTTTCAGAGGCAGACCATCTAGGAGACGGCTCCTTGCTTGAGGCTGCTACTGCTAAGGGATGGTAAATTTATACTGCAGACAGTTTTTGAACAGGTGGAAAAGGCTGCAGATATGGCTCAATCACCACATGATGGCTGCAGGTATGCCGAAGCCTCTAAGTCATGAAGAAGGCTACAGAAATACACTTACCTCATCCATCCACGATCACAATAGTGACATGGTAGCATAGACGTGTGAATGAAGTATTAAATTTCCTGAGGAAATATCCAAAGACATTGTGCCTTGTATATCAGCCCTAGTTCATGGTTGTACCCAAGGACACAATCTAGCTTTGCAGGGGCTTTTTGTTTGTTTTTTAGGTCCTATGGGGCACATCTACACAAGATGTTTTACTCATGATTTGGGTAAGTTACTGCTCAGTAAGTGTCACTGTCTACATGTGCAGATGCCTACTGCACAGTAATTTGCTTTAATCACAAGTAAATTTTCTACCTGTAAATACAAGTACAAAAATTTACTTGGGAGCAATTACTGTGCAGTATGGCATGTGTAGATGGACAACTGGGAGCAAATTTGCTCCTGGGCAGCAGGGGACAAGAGATTGCTCCCTGCCCCCGGAAGCTGCCTGCTGCCAAGGCAGACTCAACCACTGGAGCCCGGGCAGGGACAATGTCTCTGCTATCGTGGAGCAGAGGCTGGGAACTCCCTGTAGGAGAGAGAGTTCCCTGCCCAGCCTGGGGTTGGCTGGGATTTGCTGCTGATCAAGACAGTTCCTAGCCAGCTGCAGGTTGCATAGGGAAACCTTCATTGCATACTTCAGTGCAGTCTGAAAGTAGCTGGGGACTGTCACATTTCAAACACTTCCCAGCCAACTTCAGGCTGCATGTGCAGACTTCTCCATGTAGCCCAGGGTTGACTGGGAACTATCAGACTATCGAGGTGCAGGGCTTGGAAAAATTGCTGCAGGAGAGGGGTATGTCCCAACCCCCTGCCTTGATCCACTAGTGGGGCAGCTAAGTGTGAGCCCTCAGCTGGGTGGGGGATTTCTGCCCAGCTAGGGGCTCACAGTTAGCTGCCCCACTGGTACATTGGGGCAGAGGATTGTGACCTTCCTTGCAGCTCCTCCCATACCCCCTACCTCTGATTGGGGAGCCAGGGCCAGGACCTCTCTGCTGCCAGGGTAGGGGAACACTTTCCTCACTTGGGCTTCAGTGGTGGAGCCTGCCTCAGCAGCAGGCAGCTCCTGGGAGTAGGGAGCAATCTTGCTATCTCTACTAGGAGAGAGCTGTTTCCTAGCCCTGTGCTTCCTGCCAGCCCCTGCAAATCTTCTACATGCTTGCCCAGGGTAGGTTAACTCTACAGTTAACCCACCCTGGAGTATTTGCATGTGTAGACACACCCATGGAGTGTTCATTATTTAAAAGAATTTGGGGTACATGAGCAGCAGATGAATTGTCCTTGTGTAATTTAGAAGCATAATAGTAAAAAACTAAATCTTGTACTTTTTTGTATCTCCATCACTGCTAATGTTTTTTTGAGGTTGTTTATTCACAAAACTCTTCTATTGAACAGTTTTGCTAACCTTGGTCAAGATCAATCAATTTCTTTGGTGATAAAATGCTGCTAAAATATAATAAAAGACTATTTTGTTATTGGGTTATAAAAGCCTGTATGTCATTTTCTCCTTTGGAGATCTAGCTAGTCAGCATCAGCATGGGGCACAAGAGTCTTCTGTCTAGTCTCATTGTGCCCACTGCTTTCTTTGTGTTTTTTTGTTTATTTGTTTGTTTTGATTTGATTTGATTATAACAAAGAAAAGAGGCATCTTTACACCCAAATCCACATTTACTTAAGTCAGTTTGGTGGGCAACAGCAGGAATTACTCTATGGAATACTGACAATTTAAGATTAATTTAATCCTCCATAGTGGATATTGTGGACAGGGCACACTAAATTGAGAAAATAAGATGAGGTTCATGTGCTTTTTCAGCCAGAGCTTCAGGATTTAACTTTTAACTTCCAAAACTGGACAGGGGAGAACCCTCTTGCTGAATTCTATTAACATTTTTCTAATTAGCGATGCTACAAAACCTATTCAATCATTCAGAATTCCCAACTCATGTGTATTTTCTAACTTCCAAGACAAGAATTCCCAAGAGGCAGTCCATTGGCCACTTATGTGATACAAAGCAAGTATGGTGGCATACCAAAGACTTTTTAATTGTGCTATCCTCAGAAAACCCAGCTGATTGATGAGGCTATCATCACCAAATGTTCAATAACACCTGCCAGACAAACCTTAGGCCCCCTCTACATGTTATAGGTGTTGTACAATTAACTGGTTAATTGCACAGTTCCTTTAAGACCTGCAAAGAGCTACATGTGCAAAGTAGCTATCAAACAATAAAAAGCCCCAACCAGCTATAAAGTTAAACCTCATAAAATGTACTATCTTTATAGCTGGTTGCTATCAAGCTTTAATTTGCATGTGTAGCAACATCTCCCCTGAAACTGGGAGCCCCTTCAGCTGACAGGGCTCCCAGCTGTAAGGATGCACGATATCCAGCATGAAACCCCCAGCCTACACAGGGCTGTTGGCCCAGCTGTACCCCATATGCAGCCAGGACGAAAGACCCCCCTCCTCACAATCGATGGGACTTCCAGTTTCAACTGCATCTCGTGCAGCTGGGGCTGAGAGCCCTGCAACTGGCAGGACATATGCGATGTGCATCCAGGGCCAAGAGCCCCATCAGTTGTGGAGTCTCTCAGCCCCAGCTGTGTGTAGCTCCTGCAATGGAGAGCCCCATCAGCAAAGTGGGGTCCCAACCATGGGATCTTTCTTCTTGCCAGAGAAAGCCCATTCTCTTTCTTACCTCCTGATACTTCAGGAGGTAAGAAAGAAAATTTGGGCATTTGTAATAGCCCAGGATGGTGGAAGATGGGGAGTCTCTCTCCATTACTTAGCTAAAAGTTTCTTGTTAATTTCACTTTTTACAGGTGGCAGGAAATCCAAACTATTCTGTTTTGGCTCTTCCAAGGGACATTTTTTCCCTAGAAATCCTTTCCTGTTGGAGAGAAATGTACTTAAATTTTTCATCCTAAACTGGAATAAAAATTTAAGACAACATTTCATAGGAAGGGATTTACATTCAGTTCTAATAAGGATAAATTTTTTCCAGAGGTATGAGTCTTTTTCCTGTCTATAGTTAAAGGGCTGAGATTTTGTATGATTTAAGGCGTAGGAATTTAACTGAAATCCTGTCTGGTCCCTATAAAGTAGTAGGCAAATCTTTTAAGTGCTCTCCCTCTCACTGCTGGAGCAAGGCCAGTTATAATCTAACCCATCACTATATGCAAATCTAGTGGTACCACCTTCATGTAAGGTAGCTTCAAACTTCCATGTATGTGACCCTGTTTTCATTTTCATAATTAACTTATCTTGCTAGCTTCTTACATAATTTAACAATGCCTGAGAGTCATGTGTTCAAACATAGGTGGCAAACTTACTGATACAGCCCAGCATGTCTGGGCTTAGAGAGTCTTCTTTGTGGCTAGTGCAGCAGGTAAAGAGGTTTGTAAATTTAAACAAGCACCAAATTCACTAACCTCATAACCAGAAGCCAACTTCCTACAGCCAAAATGCAGACCATGCCATGATACGACATGCAAATCCTGCCAGCATAATCTCTAGTACCCCCACAAACTGTGCACCAGAATCTATCAAAGACAAGAATATCCAACTACCTGTAGGGGCACATTTCTCACAGAAAAAACACTCTCTCTCCAGTCTCTCAGTCCTAATCCTCAAAGGGAATTTACAAACCATTTTTCACAGATGGACCTATGAACTTCATTTCAACCTCCTAGATACAGAAACTCAGGGACTTAATATAGACATTGGAATTTAGACACACTACAACCTGCCTGACATCCAACTCCCCAGGTACCTCTCCACTTTTACCTGCACTGCTACGACCCCCTTTCCCCCCTACCCCAGCCTGTCTCTCACCCCCTGATGTCCCCATTTCCATTTTCACCGACTGGCTCTCTTGCCTGCATTGCATGCCAGCCTCTGGCTTCTTTACTACTTCTTCCATCCAGGAAGCGCACACACACATGCACCAACTAGATGCTTCCTCATCTTGGTGAAGAGTTTTAAAACCAAAAGCCTATGCCTAACAGATGTCACCCCAGGCAGCTAGGCTGAGCTCACTTGGAACCTCCCAACCCCACTGCAACCAGCAAGCCTCAGGCCTGTCAAAGATGTGATGGGCCTGGGATTTCTCCAGCCAGGACTGTGCATGCGTGAGGTGGCTGGAGGTTATGGCACCTCCTACCCGCCTTTCACCAGGGGGATCCTCGGTCCTGTCATTTCCTGGGGCTGCCACACCACCAGTAGTCCCACCAGGCCTCCCAACCCTGGCAGGGTGCAGTTTTAGTGGTCATGCCCAGAACCTGGGTGCTCCTTCTTCCCCAAGGCCCCAGCCCATACCTACAAGTTCATCCTGACATGGGAGTTCAGCAGGGACACGTTCTTCCCCTGCTGGCTGGTGATGCAATGAGTGCTGACTCCAGCTCTGAGAGTGGGGCATTAAATAGTTTAAAGAAAAAGAAAAAAAAAAAAAGGTGCAGACAGAGTGAGGAGGGTGGCGCACACTCTGTCTGCAGGTGGAACTTGAGAAACCCCAACAGCGGGAGGTTCACCTTCAGGAACACCTGTTGCTCCAGCAAACCAGGATCCAAGCAGATGCAGTAGGGTGTCACAACTTTCCCAGCAATGCTGAACACCCTCTTGCTTAGAACAGTGGTCAGTGGACAGGACAGTCGGTCCTGGGCAACTGTGGCCAGATCCTGCCACATCTGGCTGTAGGTTGCCAAATAAGCCAAGAGGTCACACAGCAGAGGCTCCAAGTCCTTGGTGAGATAGGTAGCCACTGAAACCTACCTGCCTGAGGCTGGGGTCTAGTGAGTCTGGACCCCAGCCTAAAGCTATTCCCTTGGCCCACACGGGCAGCAGCTGGCTTGGAGAAGACTGGATCCCCCTCTTCCACATCCCCTCATCTCTGCCCTTCTGCCTTCCTGACTCTGTCCACCAGCACCTCCATCCAGTGATCAAGGGTTTTGGTGCTGCCCATGCATATGTTCCCCTTCACCCTCGGGTCACACATGCCCACCAGCATGTGGACCGTATTAGACTGCAACCAATCCAGTCCTTTTTTGATGCCCTCCTTCAGCTGCCTCATCAGTGCCTACAACTATGTTGAAAGCAGCTTGCCCCAGGCGGAAACACTGATCCCCTGGAATTTCTCCATTTGGTTTTCAAGTTCCCTCACTACAGAAATCACCTGGCTAAGGAGGGCATCACCAGCTGAGTGTCTAGATTGAGGACCACCAAGATGTGGCAGATGGTATCCTACTCTGCTTTGTAAAGGGAGCTGCTGATCCCAAATCTCCACAAGCAATGCCATCTCATGGACTGCCTTCTGTTGCTCCACCAGCCTTTCCAGCATCAGGTATGTGAAGTTCCACTGAGTCTCCACATCCTGCATGATTTTGTGCTGCAGGATGCTCAGCTCTGTCCATTTCTCCTGCAGCATCTTGCCCCCCTTGATGCTGCAGTGGAAGTAGCCCACCACCTTCCTACATTTTGAAATCAGCTAGGTGGTAGTGATAGCACCATCACCGGCAGCTCTGTCCCCCTCCAAGGCATCCCCGACTATGAGGTGCAGCTTGTGTGCCACACAGCAAATGGAAACAAACTTGGCATCACAGACTGCCTTGATCATATTGGCCCCATCATCAGTGAACATGAACCTGCAGGTGAGCTCGCCTTGCCCAATGAGCCACCCCTGCACTATCCAGTTCATGGCCACCTTGATCTCCCTTGCCATGTGGGACTCATCCATCACTTTGGCTTGAAGAAGAGCCCACTGATGGCCCGACTGATCACACCAGTGCTCTGAGAGGTAGGCGTGATCTCCACCCCAGCTCCTCCAGATGTCCACGGTGAAGTGCAAGGCTACCTGTGACCCTGCCTTGAGCAGCTCCTCCCTCAAGTACTCCCTGCATACTTCATACAGGGAAGGCACCACTGTCCTGCTAAAGGTGGTACACGCAAGCACTTGGTAGGATGAGGCCACAAGCACCATGAGATGCTCAATTAGGGAGAAGGGATAGCCATCTAGAGTAAGCATCTCCCCAGTGGTCTGGGTGACCTCACCCTTGCAACACACCCCACTTTGTCTGTGGCTTTCCCCCACTGCTCCACGGTGGCCTGCCTCTGCTTTGTGGGGATGGAGCCTTTGATGCAAGAGGGGAACTCCCTTTTGGGCATGCTCCCACTAGTGTCAGGTTGAGAAGGAACAAGGGCAAGGGGGTGCTGCCTCCTGAGATGCAGCAACATCACCATGGTGGTGAAGTGTTTTATCTCCTGGCCCCAGCTGATCTGCCTTTGGCAGTGCTGGCAGATAGTATACTTGAGATCACCTGCCACTTTAAATTGATCCCACACTACACTACCCACCTGATTCTGGGTTCAGGGTGGGAATCCTGCCTTATCCCCCCTCCTCAGCAAGCTGAAGAACAACAACAGGAGGAACTAATTCAGCTGAGCCACTTGCCTCCACAACCTCAACCTCCTCCGAGGTGCTTTCTGGAGAAGGAGAACTGGCTCTAGGGAAACTTTGAGGGCTATGGACCACAAACTCAGATTCCCCCTCAGTCCCCAGAATTTATTTTGCTAGTGTGCTCAGGTCCCCTGGTTGGAGATCCAGTTCCTCCTCTGGCACTGGGAGGTTCACACGGGAAGATGAAATTGGGGTGGAGGAGACTGTCACTCTGCTGCTGGTAGCTATTTCTGGTGTTAGGGGAGGTGATGCAGGTGCAGGGACAGGTACTGCTCCCACCTTCTTGCTCCCAATGGCAGCAGAAGACTCATAGCTACCAGGAAATAGGATGCATCTATGTTTTGGGGAGGGGAGGAGGCAAAAACTTGCAGCTCTAGCTCTCCCCCTATTCCCTCTAACCCCTCTCCCTCCCCTGTCAGAAAATCTGGCACCTGCCTTTCCAGCAAGCTTCTTATTGATCTTTCCTGGGCTGGAAAATGTGTCTGTGTGTGTGTACAGCTGTAATCTCTCGTGTGTGTGTATAACTAACTAATATCTCTTCAACTTCTTCTCTGATTTCTGTATGTATGCGTCTGATTTCTTGTGTTGTGTTTACTGTATGTGTGTATAATTAATAATATTAATGTCTCTTCCTTGTCTCTGTGCATGTGTGTGAGTGTGTAATGTATGTGCTTTCCTGCACAGTGATGCATCACACTGCCAGGGAAAACACAGCTTTTTTTTTTTTTTTTTTTTTTTTTTTTTTTTTTAGTGTGTGGCAGTGGGGAGCAGGGTTTGGACGACAAGAACAAATGAGAGGTTTCTGGGGGAAGAATAAGTCAAAAGAAATTCATTGGATAGGGATAAGTAGAGGTATTCTAGGCAAGGCTAATTCGTAAGCTGTATAATCCTTTCTAAGAACAGAAACTAGCAGGAGACTGACTAGAAAGCCAAGCCAGTCCAGTACCTTCAGATGCTGTTGCTCAGGCAGAAACAGCTCACAAAAAGGACAGAAAAACTACAGACAGAAGCTTATATGCTGTTTCTACATCCCTTCCCCAGAGCACTGTGATTGGAAGGGGACTCAGGAAAAGATCACAGTCACTGGCCTGCTACAGATATAAGTCTTCTCCACCCATCCCCTGCTCCTCCTTCCTCATCTCAGTTTCTGTTCCCTTAAAAGGCTGCCTTCCAAATAAATTCATAGGTGGGTTTTTTCCCCCTCTCCCAGTTTGATTTGGATTCAGTTTCCAATTAAAATCAGGCCAAATCTTCTCCGAATCGAATTGGCAACTGGAGCTTCAGACAGCCCTGATATGACTATATATGAGTGTACAAATTTACAAAACTATAAGCCATATACAATAAATAGGCATTCAGTTATTCAAAATGCAAATGAAAAATAGAACAGCAAATAGAACAAAGGATATTGATCAGGCAACCTTAAAACTCTATTAATATATCTATATCTATATTCTTCCCCTTTAATGTTTTTGTTGTAATAATAAATTTGTATATAGTTAGATAATTGACTGACTGGGCCTGACTCTATAGGGGACAAAGGTAGCCGCTGGGCTTCAGTGTCCCTACACAGCACACCACCCTGCCAATAATTCCCTCAGTTGGAGAGGGGAGTACAAACCCATGTACACCCAGGCTATACATACGGAGCAGCTTTATATGTGTAACTCCAAAACATAAGCAATACATTTGGGCAGTCCTATAGGTCAGCAAGTTAGAGTAGACACTCAGGTATGCTAATAACCTGGGTGCAGACTTGTGCAATGCATCTACCCTGATTCTGATTATGGAAGTAGCAGTACAGTTTCTCTGTGTGTGCCGCTGACTGTTTAGCATGTTACATTTGAAATGTACTTGTAGATATGCCCTGTGGGTATGCATTATGACAGCATTTAATTACATAACATACTTTTTTCCATCCCCCCCCCACCGTGTACAACATCTAAATTAAATTTACTTCAGGGAATGAACTAGAAAACAGGTCCTCTCTGTAGCATCCTGTAGCAATTAATGTGGAATATGAAATGTGTCTGCTGAACAAAGCTGAGGATTTCAGTAATAAAAAGGGAAATTCTCTCAAGATTAAACAGCTGAATACTACCATGAACTGGATTCCATCCCTGCCTCTGCCACAGAATTTCTATGAGAGGCATCATAAGTCATTTAAAATTTAACCACACTATGGGACAGCACCTAGTAGGTGCCTAAATGGACTTAAGTGCCATTAGTTTTGTTTTATTCTACCCTTTCTGAATCCCTGAAAAGTTGTTAATGCAAAATGTGAGCAGAGATGCTCTTCTTCCACACTGGTTTTTTATCATATAGTCTTGTAAATGAGCGAACTCTCAAATAAACATAAAGGGCAAAAATATGCATACATCAATAGGAGCACATTTTTAAAGTACCACCACTCCCTTTCTGACCTCACCATCCTTGCAGTCCAGGAAAATTTACAAACACCTTCAAAAGGCAAGGACTGGACACTGACACTGAAGTCATGGCATACTATAATCTACCCGATTCCTGAACATCTTTCTTCACAATACAGGTGATAACACGTCTCTTCTTGTTTGGCCATCATGATATCCTATCTTTTCCTTTGTTAATTGTTTCCTTGCTACCCATGGGTATTTCTTTCTTCTCCAGCTTCATAGCCCTCCACACTGTTTTTAATCATTATTGTGCCCGTTTCTTTGAGCTGTTGATGAATGCTTCACATTTTAAAGTTTGTCTAAGTCTATTCCAGCCATGCAGTTGGTCCAATAAAAGATATCACCCACAAAAATCCTTTCCTCTCCCATAGTACAACAAATATAAATTCATGCACACTTGTGTACAACTAGGTCACACCAAGGTTGAAGTCACTGCCAATATGTTTGCCCAACAAACAAATTTACAAAGATTCCTTGGACTTAAATGAAGTATGAAGTGGTATCTAGTTTCCCAAAATGGTGACCATAAATTACTACCATGTGAAGATGCCCAGTGGGCATGGGATGCAAATCTTAATAACGAGTTTGAGAAACTGAAGGAGTTCGTTAAAGAGATTACAACCCCAAGAAACTATGACACACTCAATCAGCCTTTTAAAATCTCAGACAGACAAAAAACAAGAGCAGATCCCCAGCACAATGCCAGAACTGATGTATTTACTGCCACAAACTAGTAGTAGATACACTTTAACAAAGGAAGAAAAAGGATTGTTCATAAACTGAATTATTTATTAATAATTGTACACACTGCCCTAACTCTAGGAGTAAATATTTTGCAATGTTTTTCTCTTTAAGAATTGTATAAGAAATTCAGTTATGTGACTCACTTTAAGATGAGTGCGTATCATGTGACTGATTTCCCTGTAAATCTTTGGAAATGTTTAAAAATGAAAATGTAAACATAATGCTAAACAAAGGAAAAAATATATGGACCTACATGCACAAAAGAAAGCCATTAAAGAATGGGGCATTCACATTTCAACTTCACTTCATTATATGGTTTCTCATAAAGAATTTATAGTAGTAATTCTGGACCCAACACTTTCTGTAGGCTGCATCCAAAAAGATGATTTGGTGACAAGATCAGGCAGTAATGCTGCAACTGCCTATAAGTCCCTCTGATAATGAATTATAAAGAACTTTTGACAGGAAATAAAAAAGACGCTATAAGTCAGAAGTTACTTGTATTATAATTTTATCTCCACTGGCTATGCAGAAAGAAATAATACAGTAAAAAAAAACTATACAACAGCTGCACTATACAACTAACACATATTTAAAAACAGTCAGTGTTAAGAAAGCAACTAAATGGCCAAAAATTTTCACAGAGCTTTCCTTCACCTAGCCACCTGTGAAGAAACTATGCAGGAGGAAGATCCAGAGGGGGTCCAGTGGTAGAGTTGAACCACCTTTGCATTCTTGTTCCACCCAAACTTTAAAACCAACTGCCTGGCAGAGGCAGCAGCATTATTCTCCAAGCAGAAGTTAGCGAATCAGTTGACTTCATGGCTCAGTATAATCTACACAAATAATGCTACTCTCTTCACCCCGCAGGTGCTAATGGCCCTCTCTTTTTTAATTGTTTTGATGTTCCACTATTCAAACTATCATTTCTTCTGCAATTCCACTGTTTGTTATCCATCCTGGTAATATCTCTCCCGTTTCATAGTCCTGCAGACTGCTTTTAGCTCTAGCTAAAAAACTTAACTCAGGTGTGGTAATATTTACTGACAGCAAAGTATTGGTGACACTGTCAAGATACTCAGGAAGGCTAGATTTTGTTTTATGAATCCGAATAAGAGATGTACATCTTACTATAGTGACTGCAGAACTAATGAAACAATCTTTTGACTAATTTTGCCTAGCTTTTGTGCTTTTAATCTATTATGTAATCTAGAAAATTAGAGCAATTCCAACAAACGCATACATGTTTTTGCTTTGACCTTTAACTGAATAATATAGTCCTAGGCCCCTAGCATATTAGTGAAGCTTCTGTTTTCCATTGTGTTGTGTTATATGCAATGAGGCACTAAGCCATCTACACCCCCTTTTCAAAGTCCAAGATTCACTCGTGTATATATAGTTTAATTTTTGTGAGTATTTATTTGGATCATCAGGGTTTCTCAGGTGGTTGTGAGTATGCCTCCACTAGAACAAAAATAACCTTAACCTAAGAGATTCCCTCCATCTCTGTAAATCAGGTGATAGTAGAAAACTGGGTAAAGAAAAGATCCATGTAATTTAGTCTGCCAGGTTAACAGTAGAACTGTGAGAAAAACTGAGTGTGTTGTTTTTTCTGGCAACTCTGAAAATAATAATATAAAAATAGTTCAGACCCACATTCTTTTAATTTTTCCAGAACATAAAAAAACCTGAAAACATTACATAAACAGAAATATTGGGAATAAAACTGCTCCAGTTTAAAAAATCTGGAATTTTCAGATTTTTTGGCAGGTGCTCGGTCCCAAGCATGTCAGATTTATGATGTTATAGTGTATTAAAACATGAGACCTTCTTTAATTTACTTCCTCTTTATTTCTTTGTATTTTTTTTAATCCTTCAGTGGTTGGCTTCCTTCACTTCACCACCTCTTCTCCCACTCGCATTTCCTTTCCACCTCCCATTTCATTACCCATCCTCATCCCATTAACTCTCCACTTTCCAGCTTCATATTCCTACCCTATCCCCAACCCCTCTCTCATACCCCCTGACCAAGAGCAGGGCTAAAAGCCTGTCCTTACTCTCCAGACTTATTGTAGCAACTCACAGCTGTAGCTCCTAGACAGGCCCCTGCTTTTTGTCCCTCCAGGAGAAGTCACAACTGTGCAGCTGAGGGAGCAGTCAGTGAAGGATTTTACCCTTCAGGTGCGACTAGTCCAGACTGAAGCTAGCACTAACAACAATCAACATTTGAGAAGTTCAAAAGGGAATGTGTAATACAGCCCCCCAAGAGGAACAGTGAGGAACAGGGTTGTGAAAAAGAAGCCAAAAAATCCTGGTCATACTCAGTTCACTCTCTCTTTCAGCATTGACTCTTCTGCCACTGTGTGAAATCAGGATGCTGGGTAAAATAAAACTATGGTCTAATCCAGTAAATGTCAATTTTTATGTTCTAACAAAATATTCTTTCAATTTTCTCTGTATATTTCATCATCCTGTACCTTAAACACTAACATTTTCCATACTCCTGAACTTTCACTCACTATTGTGAGTAGTGGCAATAGTCAAGGCTTTTCTGGGGAGAACAAGCTTACAGAAGTTCCCTGTTGAATAAGCTATTTTGGACAACTCATAGCAACACTGGATACTGCCACTTCCCTTGGAAAAGGCTAAGAAGGAATAGGAGCATGAAGCTTGGAGGCCTTGTCCAAAAAATAGTAAAATAGAGTGGCTAGATTTGGAGCCTAATTTCTACCCCAGAAACAAAAAGAAACTAATTTCAATGTATACATAATAGAGCAGCTCTGTGCCAGAGGGAGTAGCAGCATTGTGGCAGGCTGACACTTGTAGCACTGCCACTGGCATTCCCTGCCCACCTGGGTGCCACCCCAAAGCCTACTCCTCTGCCATGACTTGCTGTTATTTGAGGTTAGTTGAAGGTGCTGCTCAGTGCTTCCCTCTGGCCCCAGGCAGCTCAACCAGTAGGTCTTCTGTGAGGCTCCGCAACCCCTACACCTCACCCCTTTCCACTCGGAAGGCCCATTCTGGTCTTGGTGATGTCTGCTAAGGGCAATTGGCAGCACCCATTCTCCTGGCATGCCTGCCTACACAGTCCCTGTGGGAGTCATAGAATCAATGAGTCGGAAGGGACCTAGACAGATCATCTAGTCCGACCCCCCGCCATGGGCAGGAAGGAGCACTGGGGGTGGCAGGGGTCATAAGACCCCAGCCAGGTGCCTATCCAGTCTCCTTTTGAAGATCTCCAGGGAAGGTGAGAGCACCACCTCCCTGGGAAGCCTATTCAAGGCTCTGGCCACCCTTACAGTGAAGTAGTTCTTCCTAATATCTAACTAGTGCTGAATGAGTGTGGCGAGACCTTCTTGGCCAAGGAATATACAACTTAATAATGAAACTAAACATGTGCATGTGATACAGGCAAGCAGGGTGTTGAGAAGGGTCCGGGCAGCTGGCTGAGCCAAGCTCACGGTCTCCTCGGTCACGATGGGTTGGCCAGGTGGGGGCAAATTGGATGCGAACAGGTTGGGATTAGCGGCAGTTGAGTCAGGGTGGCAGAAAAGCTTGATGGTTGTAAACAAGCAGATTTATTGACTTACGCTTTGGTGGCGCAGGTACAGATGCTTCTTCTTGTTACAGTTATACAACAAACAAGGGGGTCTGTCCACTCACAAGGTTCGGCAAACAAGCCCTTGCTCTCTACCCCTGGGACTTGCCCAGGGATAGATGCGACTGCCTGATGCCTAGTCCCAGAGTTGGGAGACAGCTCATGAAAAGAGATAACGGACAAACAAAACTGTAACTGAACACGGAGAAAGTTTGTGGTCCAGTGGGTAGCCGAAGTCAGTAGCCGGTCGAGAGATAGCGGGAGTCGGATGAGGTGATCCAAAGTCGTAACCAGGTCGAGCAGGCCAAAGGTCGAATGGCAATGGGTCGAAATGGAGAAACGGTATCGATGCGAAGCGAGAGGCAGGTGAGGAGGAGACCGGTAAGCCTAAGGGCCTAGCTAAGAGACAGCACTGTGATGAGCAGTCACTATCTCTAGCCACGCGGGTTGTCTCTGAGACAGTCTCTGGCAAGCCAGGCTCTGTCACAGAGTTCCCGGGTCTCTCCCACCAGGGAGGGGCTCAACAACTTTTTAAGCAGTCCTGTGGCCAATCAGGCTGCTTGACTGAGTGAATTTTCCAGAAGGGTGACCTCATTTCAGTTAGTCTCTGAGCATGCCCAGCTGCAAGCTCTGTGAGGCAACTGAGTCTGTGCCAGAGAAAAACTAGGTCAGGCCTGAGTGACAGGCCGACAGGTCATGAAAAGGGCACTTGCAAGGCCCGTCGCCATGGCGCATGCCTGGTAGCTTCTGTCTTGGCAGCACACACAGAGCAAATTTCTCTGACACAGGGCACTGATGTTACCCTCACCCCAACACTTTACTTCAGTGTCCTGTGTTCAGCGAGGTGGCCTTCATCTGAGCCCTACTCATATGTAGCAGCACTGGCTATGGGGGTGCTGGATGGGTTTTCTCCCCCAGTGGGCTCTACCAGTCCCTCTTGGGCTGCCTTCCTCCTGTCCAAGCTGCCCTCATAGTACCATTCAGCATCATGGTGTGTAGGCAGAGGCTTAGGTCATGTCCACACCACTGGATTCATCCATCACAGCTTCCATGCCAATCTCTGCCCTTTCTCCTATCAGTGCTTGGGCAGGCTCAGTGTCTCCTCTTCTGATGGGGGCCTCTTGCCCCTAGAAGGATTCCCTGCTGTGGTGCTACAGGTAGAGTGTGGCTTGTCTCCATGGGAGGGTTCCCCCAGCAACCAGGACTCCTGGAACCTAGCCTGGCAACCTGCCCCTGTGCAGGACTGGTGGTCCCACTCCAGTTGTGGGGAGGGTTTCAGGTTGCAATTACAGTGCACCTCTTCCTTCCTCCCCCATGGTACCACTGGGGAGTTCCTTTTATCCCAGGAGTCCTCTGGGGCTGGACCACTTCATGGGCTCTCTTACAGTACCACGGTGACAGCCAATTCCCCAGAAGACCAGCCACCTGGATGCTGGTGCTGCAGTGTGTGTGCTGTGGGCCTGTCACAAGCACACATGGCATTGGAGGATGATGGGCTGCCAGATTGTTTTGCCCGTAGCTGCCAATTGTTTTGCACCCATGTTTTGCCCATAGCTGCCGATTGTTTTGCACCCATGTTCCAGTTGCCCCCTACAAGTTATGCTACTGCTTTTCATTGTTATTGACTTGACTGAATCCAAAGCGCAAAAGACTAGATCTGGTCATAACATTTTAGATCCAAAGTAGAATTCAAACTTGGCTTCAGGCTTGTATTTAATATTAGCAGAAATAATTGACCACACTGTAAAATGATAGAAAAGTTTCCTGCAGAGAATCAGTCGTACTTTTTATTCTGTTTTTATACAGTGACCAGGAAAAAGACAAAATATTAAAAAAAAAACCTCTAAAAATAAATAAATAAATAAATTAATAATAATAATAATAATAGGTTCCTGTACCTATAATAGTGTCCCAGCAAAACAGAAAGGATGGATATAGGATAATGGAAAAAGAAAGGAAATAAGTTAGAAATGTAAAGACTGTACCAGATCTGAAGCATGCCCAGCAGGTACCAACAGGATTCTATTTATTTAAATTACGACAATATACATTTATATTTGCCTTAAAAGGAAGGAAAAGTATCCAATTATCCGTCTCTTTGTAACAAGTGTTCATTGAGCTCAAAAACTCAAGATTCTATAGAGTAACTTAAGTACCCTTGTGAGCTATTGCCTTGTTACAGGTAAGATGTGTAGTACTAAAAAAAAATTAACCTTTTCCCCATAGAGCTATACACTAGCACTACAGTATCCTAACTTTTGTACTAATGCTTAATAAAAGTTAATATAACAATGCATAGAATAATCAGAGGAATTGTCCTTTCTCTCTATATAAAAAGAGCTTCAAAAAGCCTTTTCTGAACCCTTACTAATATATATATCTTCTAGGGAAATTGCTACGTGAATGTCTTGCTAAGAAACTCATTGTACCAAGCACTGACACACACACCTCAGGCCACATTAGCATATCTTTCATATTAATCTAACTCTACCTCTAGAAAACATTATAAATACTGGCATTTGACTATTTGGTTTCATTCAGATCAAGAGGGCATTATAGTTCAAAGTAAACTCCTGGCAAAAATTAATGCAGAAAGACAAAGACAACGAGTTCCATAAATGTCAATTAGCAATCTTAACTTACTTTCCCTATGTAGAAAGAAAGAAAGACTGATCCTTCCAAAGGTTAAGTGATCCATCTGATGCTGAAACATGACCCTCAATCTCTCCCAATTTTCATATTGTTAAAAAAATAACTCTGTATTATAAAATATATTTCTGGACTCCTAAATAACTGAAAGATTCTAAATGATAGCAAACACCTCCTTTCTCAGTCTTATCACTTCAAATCTGTTTCAGGTTTGCTGGAAGTATGCATATTAAAGATCTTCTATCTATATTTTATTTCAATTGTTTTCTCCATTATACTCTGGCAATTCTCTAGTTTGATAGGTACACGTGTAAATCCTATTAATAAATAGCAATCTGAAGAATTTTATTTGAAAGCTTGTCTAAAGGTATATATAGACATTACACTTAAATCAGTCTAAATCAATGGATATTGATCTAGAATCCCTAGATGTGCAAACACTCATAGTGCATAGATTGACCTAAACATGGGACAAGCAATCCAGATAGAAGGTAAATTAAGTCGAGATCATTTCAGGGTAGATAGATCTACCAAGTGTCTGCACTGTTCCCCTACTGATTCCTCTGGCATCCCAGCATGCTTTATGGCCTTCCCTGCCCTCCCTTATGGGGAGGTGCACTGGCACTCAGCTCATGCTGGGCTGCTCTGGCTGAACACCCAAAGCCTGCCTTCAGGCTGTCTCAGGGCCAAGAAAGCCCAGCTCCGCACTTCAGCCTTTCCTTCAGCCAGGTGGGGTAGGGTAGGGAAGGGAGGGGGAGTGAGGCAGCTGTGTTTCCTACACATGCCCTGGTCCTCAGACACTAGAGGCCTTGGGACATGCCCCGCCCCCCCCCACCCAAGACTCCACCATGAAGAACCTCACAACCTACATACACACCTGAACAATGAAGCCAAGAGAACCCCCCCAACTTAGGAACAACTCCACAGCCCCCAACCCTGGCCCCTGCACATCTAGTCAAGGTTCTCCCAAGGTGGGTACAACCCCATATATCCCACATCAGAGGCCAAACCAAAACAGGTAGAACATAGCCAGTCACCTCAAGATTGCCAGGTAGGAGGCAATGTAGAAGGCAATGGAAATTTTGAGGCTGGGTGGCCTGGCATCTCAGGGACTTGACTGCCCTGAAAAGTTTAACGTCATGAAAGTGGCCTGGTCAGTGGAGCCGTGGTTGCTCTGGCACAGGCCCCCTCCCGAGCTGGAGTGAGGGGAAAAGCTACGTGCCAAGACCTGCACCCATCCATCCACCTCCTTGCAACCAGAACCTCACACATGCACTAACACCAAGATCCCATGGGCAGTAGAGAGCTGTCCAAGCAGATGGTTGAACAGATGCAAGCATAGGGCCATGAGTGAAACTGGATGCAGTGTACTGCACATTGACGCACTGATCAATTGCAGTAGATCAATATGCAGTACAAATACATGCATGACACCAAAATAGCCAGCAACAGGAGGCACAACATACCTTTCTACAAGGAGCTGTCTTACTTCCTTACCACTGTTTGGGCTGTCTCCACACTAAAGACCTATATCACCACTAGGAGCAGGGCAGAAGCAGTCACTGGAAGGATTCCCATCTCCCAGGGAGCTGGTCCCTGGTACATTGAAGTATCCAAGGCTAAAGGCATGCCTGGAGCTGGACTTCAGCTCCCTTGACCTCTTCCTGGCCATCACTGAGTTCACAGGCCCCACTGCTGAGGACCTGAGGAACAGCTCCAACAGCATGTTCAGTGTAACCCAGTGCATGGACGTCAATGCTGTGCCCTCCATCTCACACGCATGCACACTGTTAGCATCGCACCATCCCCCACCCCCCCCATCCTCGATCCCACTGGATGCAGGTGAACCAATGACCCCAGGGACACCGTTTCCTGCATTAGTGCCATAGGTGTTCTTCATTCCCATCACGCCCCTCTCACACATACCCAGAGAGCCACCCAGCCCTATTCCAGCAATGACTCTGGCACTGAGTGACCAGAGCCTACTGCCTATACAGGTACAGCTGTACTCTGCACCATGCAGTCATGAGAGGGACCCAGGCACCAGGGAAAGGCAAACGCCCCATGGGGAAGTGGGTGATGGCCCATTACCAACAGGGCACATAGTGGGATGATGATGCTCCACCATTCCCCAAGCCTGTCCCCAAAAGGTACCCACTAGATCCAACCCTCTCCCCTTCTCCATTCCCTGTCCCATGGGGCAAGTGGCCTCTACAGGCCATCCCAGTAGAACACACTACCAGGCCATCGGAATGAAAAACCCCAGAAGGGGGGTCCCAATGCATGGATAGAAGGGCCTATGCTGCCAGTTGCTCAAGAGCTTTCATTCAGCACTGGACAAGTCACTCTCACACTCCCCCCATTCCTTGAGCACAGACTCTAGGCACCCAGCCTCAGGCAGCTCACAGCCCATCTCCACACCTATGTGAACGTAAATTTACCCTAGTCACACCACCTGCCTAACATGCAGCTCACTTAGCAGCTCCTAGCCACCCCACTGCTAGCAAGCCTTCCTGCTGCAGGTCTGATTAGTACATGTTAGAAAGAGTATTAACCCTTAACGTGTAACTGCTAACAGCACAAGCTAACTTTAACACAGTCTATATCCTTAGAGTTCGCACATGCTAATGGTAATGTATAATTTCAACCTGTAAAAGTAGTGGACTTGGAATTTAATGCTCTAGTAATTTGCTTTCTGCACTGACTCTCTTAAATTCAGAGCATATTTCAAAAGTCTCTGCCTTGCCTTCCAAGATCCCTTTTTCCCCATGACTTTCTAGAAAATTACACCACCATTGGGGGAAAATAAAATGAAACTGTCCTTGGACATGGGGTGACTACAGAAAGCAGCACTCTTATGAGAGCTAGATCTAAAAAACAGGGTACAAGGTAAGAGGAGACAAGAAATGTCATTCTAGCCAAATGCAGAACTGAACTCATGTTTTCAGTACAGCTTCCCTCAACAAGTTTTACACATACTGACATGTCCACACAATCACACAAAACATACCTGCTTACATTAACAATCAGAAAGAAACCAGTAAACTTAGTGAAACAATTCCTCTAGAAGCTATTTCAACTAGTCCTCCTGAAAAGAGTACAGGCTGGACATAAGGAAGAATTTCTTTACTGTCCGAGCCCCCAAGGTCTGGAACAGTCTGCCAGCGGAGGTGGTTCAAGCGCCTACATTGAACACATTCAAGAGTAAATTGGATGCTTATCCTGCTGGGATCCTATGACCCCAGCTGACTTCCTGCCCTTTGGGCAGGGGGCTGGACTTGATGATCTCCCGAGGTCCCTTCCAGCCCTAATGTCTATGAAATCTATGAAAAGAGGAGAGGTTAGACAAAGAAAAGAAGAAATTGGTAGGTTGTTTCTATTTTGAAATGTGTGGGAAGTTAGTGGATACCGAATGTGGGGACCATTTAAATATCTAAATAGGGAGATTGCCAGACAAGTTACTCCTGTTAACATCAATTGGTTTGCTGTATATTTTCATCAGGCATTCAGGCTGAATAATTTTACCTTGGTTAATCTTGCTCCTTATTCAGTAGCCACTGTTTGATTAAAATTGACTAGTTTACATTTGTTTTCAGTTGTGTTTTTAAATGTTGTTAGCAGCTTTCATGCTGCGGAGTGAAAGAGAGAGCAAGACAGAGAGAAGGGAAAAGCATTTTGGTGGTAAACATGGTATGACTCACATAGATAGTCAGAGCAAATTAGCAGAATTGCCAATATAACATGGCTACCTCATGTATAATTTAAGTTACAGGAAGAACAGTAGTGACAACAGTAGCAGGTTTCCAAAAAAGATGCAGAAAAAAAAAAAGTTGTTAAGATCAAATGAAACCTGAAGTCTACCTCATAAACTAGAGGATGCACAATACCAACTAAAGGATTTGTGCATTTAACAGAAAAGCATCTGAAATTCTTTGTAGACCATACATTCTTTGGGACAGGGGATGTCCAGGGACATCAGAGTGGAAGGGGCCTTCTGAGCCATCAAATCCAGTCCCCTGCATTCACAGGCAAGCACTTACCCAGAGAATCCCCAAAATCACTACTTTATATCCTCACGCAACCACAGAAGGAACAAAACCAGAAACACCAGGAATAATCTTCAACATGATGCAGAGGACATGAGGTCTTTGCCAATTTGATATTACCGAAATGACACAGAAATTATTTCTAAATACTGTACAGGTAAAAAGCTATATCTACTCTCATAAAGCATATGCTCCCCTCTCCCCCCCAAAACCAGCTGAGGGAAATTGGGGTGAGTATTATATGCAAGAAATATGGAATCCCAGAGGTCTGGAAGTTTCATGGCAGGGAGTGGTGGTAGTGTTAATGTGCTGTGGCTCCCAGAGAAGCTGAAAGCCACAGCAAGTAGTGCTGCCACTTCTCTGCTGCCAAATCTCTGGACCCCTGGTGAAACCAAGGACGGCATGGTCCCATGCACTGGACCGGGCTGGTGCATGAGGTTGCCATGTGGCCCTGGACTTAGTGTGCCAAGTCAGGCTGGCATGCAGGGTCAGTCCATGGCCAGACAAGACTTGTGACCCCAGACCAGCGCACAGCCACAGACTTGGTTATGTACCTTTACTGCAAGGTAAAGACTTTTTTTCGTTCAAACCGTCTGTCACAAACACATTTTATTTTGGGATTTGCCATATGTGAGGAAATATACATGCTCAGAGGCTCCTAGAAAGATGAGCACGTCTCAGGCTATAAAGAAAAGCATTTTCCTTTCTGTGCTTGCCAGTCTAGCCTAGAAAAAAAAAAGTCTTCCTGCCTCCAAATGTGGAGATTAGCATGACCCTGAATAGAAGAGAAAAATCTTCTAGAAAGGTACTTTTGAGTTTTCTAAGTTCCAGCATCAATATCAGCACACTGCAGTCAACCTCCCTTCCCCATTCTCCTGCCCCATAGCTTTAGCTGGGGCCTACATTTTAATGTTTCAGAAGGTAAACTTCTCTCCCATAACCACTGTACTCCATTTGTACAGGGCATAACAAATGGGACCCTTAAGCACTACAGTAAATAGGATGATTGATAATCATCACTGTAACCACCATAAACAGTAGAGATGGTATTTTTATTGCCAAGTGCAGAGAAATAGACAATCAGCTGCTGCTGGTAATCAGAATTAGAGTCTGCATTTAATAAGCTCCATACCATATACTGGAAAGGAAGGTGCTTTAAGAACATTCTGCAAAAATAATTTTGAAAAGGCTGTCAAGAGTGGCACACATATAAACATGAAGTGAGCACACTCCCACACATGTACTTGCCCTTCTTAAAACACACACACACACCAACTGTCAGTCAGTGATAGGTTTATCATGAAACAGTTTTTAAAAATATAGCAGTAGAATCCACAATAGGGAAGGGGAACAAGGAGACAAATACAAAAAATGCAGCTTGTAATCAGCCAGCGTCACACTTTCGTGCAACTGTGTGCAGCAGCCAATTTAGATTTGAATGCACATTTCCACTGGCCCATGAAAACCTTTTTCTTAGGTCTGTGAGGTCAAAAAGTGCATGCACAAATGATCATGCTATTAACACTTAAAAATCAAAAAATTGGGGGCCTTACAGCAGTTTCTTTGGAAATTTGACAGTTCAGTCCCAGAT
Source organism: Crocodylus siamensis (assembly GCF_052110815.1). Classification (NCBI taxonomy): domain Eukaryota; kingdom Metazoa; phylum Chordata; order Crocodylia; family Crocodylidae; genus Crocodylus; species Crocodylus siamensis. Next base: position 84,409,681 of record NC_143396.1, on the reverse strand, counting down.
TGCTGGATCTGATGACTATCTGCCATTCAAGTTAAAATGATGTTTCAATTAAGAAAGGCTGACTGATCAAATGCTAGCACTGAAGATGGCATGATGTGTCATGCTTTTGAAGAGTAAAAATACTGGGATCACATCATTTTACAAAGAGTTTAGGATGTCAGTCCTTTTAACCAGCAATGGTGAAGAATTTGACTCATCACTGGTGGAGACTAGGAATACGTCATTGATGAAGAACAGGTTGTTGGCTTCCCTGCGTGTACAACTGCTGCTTAAGATTAATTATTGGATATTGATCCTGTATTATCCTGATAATCCTGCCTATTATCATGAGTTTGGCTTTTACTTTTGGTTAATATTATAAACATTATAAATGTAACCCTGCTTATGGTTTGCATGTTTGACTAAGGTTATGTTTGATTATGATAACTGTATATTCTTCTCCTATATGCCCTCATGAGTACCCAGGCTTGAGGGGCTATTTGTGCCTGTTTTTTGCTAGTTGTGAGCTTCGGTTACCACTCTCCAAGGTTAACGTGTACAATTCTGAAGGGCAAGCTGCTCAGATTGGGTATCCTCCCGTGTTTGGAAGGGAAACTGGTGGTTTGTAGGCATATAAACGTTGCTCATACAAAGCTTACTGAGAGGGCATTTGTTACTGTGCTCTGTGTCGGCAGTGGGGCAGCTCTCAGCTCTAAGGGCAAAGCAGGAGTGTGAAAAGCTAAGAAATTCCAGACAGAAAACACGCTGCTCCGGACAACTTGAAGTAAAAGTGCTTCTGAACAAAGAATTCTGTAGTTGGTTTAAGTAAATCTGAACACTTTGTTACATGGTAATTTTAGGCAGTTTCTGGTGCTCTAAACATCTGGAATGGCTGCATGTTAACACCTTTTACATGACTTAAACTTGAAGTTGAACAGTGAGTAGTTATCACTCCAGGGAAGGGTTCTCTCTCTAACCTGCATAACCTTGCTCCTGTTCCATTAAAGCATAGGCTGTCCCGACAGCTATTCTGCCCAAGCTGAAGTCTTCCAGTATCCCATGCCATAGTGGCCCTTCCCGAGTCAGGGTGAACAGGGATGCGAGGGGACAGAGGGGCTGAGCACAGGGCCTCTTCCCTGCTGCTTGGCACAGCTGCTGCAGTGACTCCCACCACCACCCGGACTGCCTTGCTACTCCCACCAGGCAAAGCAAGTGCCATAGCCCTAGAGCATCTAGCAACTGCAGTGCCTCCCACTGTAGTATGAATTTTTGCATATTAGTTATTAAGTTTAAACGATAATAGTATTGAATTGTACTATTGATCAACCTCTATGATTGTATGAACAACTAATAGTCCATTTTCTACTTGTTCCCTGCTCGACATGAGCGAATGAACTTTGTATGCCCTGTCTGCACGAGTGTCTGTGTGAGAGGGTGAGTGGTGAAAGAATGGTAACTATTTGCATGAAAACAGAAGGTTTAACTGACTGTGTAAGCAACAAGGTGCCAATGTATGAGTTACCAGACAGTAAATTAATTAATGGATTCCTGAAAAACTTGTCTGTGATCAGGTGCAAAGAAGACAGAAGAAGGAATTTTGCATATCTTGCCATTTGAACTACACAATGCTTCAAAGGCAGACATACCAACTACACAATGCTTTAAGGCTGAAATGCCAGCTCTAAGATACTAACTTCACTGGAATGACCTCAAATTGAGATAACCAGAAGATGGATAAGAAACAACCTCTAATTAGAAACAACCCCCCGCCCCCAAATGCTGAACAAACACTTGAAATCCCTATAAAAGTGAGATGCAGACAAGCCATGATGGGGAATCCACTCTCTGCAACCTCCTGGAGTACAGGCAGGTCTGCTCACCCCCACTCACCCCCCTCAATGAGCCTGGACTGGCTATCCAGTGCTAACATTGAGTAACTTCTGCTGTAACTATAACATCTTACTGGAGTGGTTTCATCTATACGTATATATGCTTGTGTATGTTTGTTTGTACGACTAGTGTGTCCAAGCCTATTATCTACTTCATGTAATCAATAAATGCGGCATATTGCCTTAACCCCCTTTATAAGGTCTTGCTCTTGATTTAAGCAATTGGCAACTTCAAGTACCACCCCCCCAGACTGTCTTGCTGTGAGCACTGGGCAGACTAGAGTAGCAGTCTGGGCAGCAGCAAGAAGCACCATGGCTGCTAGGCACCCCAGGGCTATGGGGATTGCTCTGTCCAGAAGGAGTAGGAAGCTCATTCTGTACCTACTCACCAAGCTTTTAGTAGCAAGTCACAGCTGTGCAGGTGTAGGACAGAAACTTTTTTTTTTGCCTTAAGATGCAACTGCTCCACTAAGCCAAACACGAAGCTAATTATTATTTGTGCAGTTTACAGCTTAAGGTGCAACAAGGCCCCGAGACTCACTATACTTAAAAGACCTAAAAAATGCTTGATGTAGGGCAAAGATCTAAAGCAGCTAGGTTTGCATAGCAGAGGCAGCAACCCGCAGCAGCAGTAAGCAAGCGCGATGGAGGCCCTGACAGCATGGAGTAGCAGCACCAACCCCTGCAAGTAGCGGCCAGAGCAGTACTCCCTGGCATCACGCTCTGGTGGTGCTCCCTAGTGGCCAGAACAGCATTCCATTGTACCCTAGCTGCACTCCCAGGCATCAGTGACTACAATTCTAGTGCAGGCCTCCCTACCCAGTACTTGTTACTTTGACTGGCACAGGCGGTTGAGCCCCCAGGGCAGAGCAGCAATCCCTGGTAATGAGGAGCACCGGGGCCTCTAGGATGGGCTTCCCATCCCAGCACTTGTTATTTTGACTGAAAAAGCCCTCTGATGGGAGACCTGCATGAATCTCCTATCCCAGTTGACTGAGCTAGGTGACAGTTTGGAGTTAAAAGTAAAGTTTAGGAGTCCCCCCCCCCCCCCGGAGTAATAAACCTTGTTTTAAATTTAACATCTTCTTGTAAGTGAGGAAGCCTGTTCGCATTGGGGCACCCAGTTAATATTTATTTTCAAAAAACTGAGTGGGGGCTCAGGCTAAATTTGAGAAATCAGTGTTTAATCTCTATATAGAAAAAGTCAATGAGAGAATTTAGACAGCAGGTTCTCCCCTCCCTCCCATCCCATTTGCTATTACTACTACCAATTAATAGCTTTAGTAATTGTTATATAAACCACAATAAATACCTATGAAAATGGTCACAGAATCATTTGGGCCACTTCCTCATTAGTGCTATTATACATTTCTCTCACATTTTGACATTTTACATAACAATATTAACATTCAGAGATATGGGAAGAAATAGCCAGTATAGAAATATAATATAAAAAGAGAGCATATACATACATGCACACACACTTGATACACCTACAGGGCCATTAAACATATGCTAATTATATCTAAGACAGAGTATGACCACTATAACCATTTTGATTTCATTCTATCCTATGTAGGTTCTTGTTTTGCTCTTACCATTATAGCATCCGAGTGACTTCCAGACTTGAGCTTTGTGACTAACACCTGTGGTTTTCTCATCCTCTACCCGTGGGAAGAAGCACATGTAGCAAAGTGTTTTGCTTTGATAGGACTTTTATTTATTCGTTTTTAATATGAATGTAGCTATTTATGGGGGGAGAGAGGGGCGGGGAAGAGGAGGAGTAAAACAGATCAGAGATATACTATGCACTAGGAGTGGAAAAAAGGGAGGTTTCTATTCCACCTAGGAACATATTCTAGGATCAGTCCTGATATAGTTTTATCTTCTGCATGCAGATGCTTTAATGTTATTGCTGAAAATTCCACTGTGACAGAAAAGCAGAATTGTTGACCAGTTTTTCCTTTCTGGAACTTTAGTGATCCTTTTAGATTTACTAGGCCCCAACTGTTAAACATATTTAAACTATGGTATAGGAAATGAGTATGGTATAGAGAGAAGAGGATAGCTTTAATGTATTTTTTATGGTCTGCATTGCATAAGAGATGCACTCCATTATTTACTAATTGGAGTTCTCCAAGTAGCACAAGCTAATTGCCCAGGTACAACACATTTCTGTAAGCTATTCAAGAGGAGACAGGAGTTTGAATAACTGAGGCTAGGTCACTGTCTGCCAGGATGAGACCAAGTCTCCTATTAAAATCAAAATGGTAGAAAGCATTATGCATAAATACGGCGGTCTGAGAATTAGTATTTGCACAAAAAAACAGAAAAAAAGGAAAACTGCATATAAACTTTTCAGAATGCTTTCATTGGCCCAGCATTAAAACCCAAGTTATATAGGTTTTCTGCCAATTAATTGTTTTACATCCATAAGTGAGACCATCTTTGGGGTACAGATGTATACCACATGGATATACTATAGCAGAGACAAATAGAGCCATGTATCTTCATCAGATTGCTAGTGCTTAGTCTGTATCATCTCAGCAGTTCACCCCATGACTGCATATGGATATTTACTAGGGTCAAAGAGACAATTGATCATTTTAGGACTCCAAAAACACAAGTCCAGTTGTGGATGTCCAGTTTCCCATCATTTCTCTTTTGTGCATCCAGAAGACACGTTAGCCTGTGAGATTCTAGGGTACTTCAGGTGAAAGAAGTAGTCTCACAGCATACGAAAGTAAGATAAACCAAAGGCTAATGGAAGCCTGAGAGAAAGCATCGATGGATCAAGAGGAGATGTGGTGGCATGGCTGCAACCCCTTTTCAGACCATGCCATAGAAGCAGCATCTGGGGACTAAGTCCTTGAAGCAGGTAGCTCTCAACACTTTCTCCTTCCCCCTCCATAATCAGCAGCAACTTTTCTCCTCCCCCATCCCCCTCTCCATGGCTGTCCTGCCACTGCCCCTGGTTGGGGAGCCCCAGAGCTACTCTTGCCCCATTTTAGCCAAGGCTGCAGGCAATAGCTATGCAGAGACCTGGGCTCAGCTGAGGACAGAAGTGGGCATTCTCCCTCATTACCCATTTCCCTGGCTGTTCCCTGCCAGCCTGGGGAGCAGGTGCAGGGAGGGAAAACACATTCACTGCTGATCCCACATCCCTGGCTAAGCCTAGTGTTGCTGCCCCCACCCCCCGGTGGGCAGATGTCCCCTTTCTGCACCCAATAGAGAAGATGGTAGAGGGATGTACTACTGAGCATTAAGAGGAAGGGAGTGCATGCCAAGAGCCAGGGAGGGGTGGGGGCAGAGATTTATAACTGATTTGAGGATTTAAAACACGAAGTTCCTAGCTGCTGCTCTTGTGGTGTGGTCTGTCTATGCTGGGCAGGATAGGGAGCAAGTGGAGGGGAGAAAGCTAAGAGTGGAAGGGTTCAACCAACCCTGCAGAGATAGTCATTGCTCTCTTGCTCCTGCATCCACTTCTCAAAATCCTAGATTTGTCTATGGGAGAAAGAAAATGGATGTCTACCTCTATGCAAAAGAAGTCAGATTATTTTATACTGTATATTCATTCTGTATTTAGCATTACCTATATACATGTGTAGCAGGATGCCAGCTAACCTGGTTTAAATCAGTCCTTGAGCCCTTTAATCTGGTCCCAGTAACACTCCCTCTCTGGGCTCAAAAACACAGATTGCAATACCCTGGGTTCTCCTGCTTCCCAGGGCTCAGGTAAAAGGAAACAATCCCCATGAACACACCTGTAGCATGTGCCCAGCAACACAAGCTTCAAAGCCCCAGGTTATTCTTCACCACAGGACTCAGTTGCTAACACAAAACTCCAGCCTAAATTAATTCTCACCCTTGGGTCTTCCTTTGAGAACTCCTCCCTTTCTATACAAACATTCTTCCCTCCAAGTGCTTATTCCCATTTCTTCTTCCTGTTTCCTTTTACTTCTGGTCAACCAATCAGCTTCCCCTCATGGCTGATTAACTGAGCCAGCTGCAGCCCTTTAGGTAGGTGGCCTGTAACCAGTTGGTTAATTGCTTCAGGCTTTCAGTCTGTAGATTTTTACAATTTAAATCCCAATATAATGCCAAATGTAACACTAATCTTTAAAAAGGATTCCAGCGGTGAACCAGAGAACTGCAGGCCAATGAATCTAATTTCTGTTCTTGGCCAAAAAATAAAAGTTTGTTGAAAACATGGATGAACAGAACTTGCTGTAAATAAATCAGCATGGCTTTTCTAAGGAGAGTTCATGTTCCCCCAACCTATTAGAGATCTTTGAGTGAATCAACAAGAGGGCGAATACTTAGACATTTAAAAAACACCTTCAACACCTTTGTCTTGCATCAAAGGCTCCTAATGAAATTAGGTTTTCATGGGATTACAAGGAAGGCCCATTTATGGATCAGAAATTGGTTGATGTAGAGTGGACATAAATACTGAGTTTTCAGAATGGAAAGAAAGAAGTCGAATCCCCAAGAATCTGCATTGGGACAGTGCCATTAAATATACTACCTGGAAAGGTGCTGAACAGTGATATGAACAAATTTGCAAACACAACAAAATCAGTCAAGATAATAAAAGCAAAGCATACTGTGAACAGATACAGAAGGATCATGCAAAATTGAGCAAAAAATGACAGATGAAATTCAATGTTAATTAGTGTTAAGTGATGCACATGGGAAAAATAATCCCAAATCTACACACACAAGGATGGACACTACATTAACTGTGACTGCAGAGAGAGAGTTGGTTAGCCATGTTAATCTGAAATAGAATCATAGAAAATTACAGTTGGAAGGGACCTCAGGAGGTCATCTACTCCAACCCCCTGCTCAAAAGCAGGACCATCCCCAACTAGAAAATCCCAGCGAAAGTTTTGTCTAGCCTGATCATAAAAACCTCTGAGGATGGAGATTCCATAACCACTCTGGGTAACCTGTTCCAGTGTTTTACTACCCTCCTAGTGAGAAAATTCTTCCTGGTATTTAGCCTAAACCTCCCTTGCTGCAACTTGAGACCATTGCTCCTTGTTCTGTCATCTGCTACCACTGAGAACAGTCTAGCTCCATCCTCTTTCAAACCCCCCTTCAGGTAATTGAAGGCTATTAAATCCCACCTCAGTCTTCTCTTCTCCAAACTAAATAAACCCAGTTCCCACAGCCTCTCCTCATAAGTCAAGTGTCCCAGCCCCACAACTTTTGTTGCCCTCTGCTGGTCTATCTCCAATTTGTCCACATCCTTTCTGTAGTGAGGGGCTGAAAACTGAACACAGAACTCCAGATGTGGCCTCACTGGTGCTGAATGGAGGGGAATAATCCTTTGACCTGCTAGCAACATACCTACCAATGCAACCCAGTATGCCCTTAGCCTTCTTTGCAATAGGGGCATGCTGTTGGCTCATATGTAGCTTATTGCCCACTAACCCCCAGGTCCTTTTCTGCAAAGCTGCTACCCAGCCAGTCATCCCCCAGCTTGTGCATGGGATTATTCCATCCTAAATGCAGGATTACGCACTTGTCCTCGTTAAACCTCATGAGATTTCTTCTGGCACAATCCTCCAATTTATCTAAGTCATTCTGAATCCTAGCCCTAACCTCCAGCATATCTACTACTTCCCCCAGCTTGGTGTCATCCCCAAACTTACTGAGTGCACTCTATGCCATCTTCTAGGTTGTTGATGAAGACATTGAACAAAACCAGCCCCAGGACTGAACTGTGGGGCACTCCACTTGATACTGACTGCCAACTAGACATCCAGCCATTGATTACTACTCTCTGAGCCCAATGCTCCAGCCAGTTTTCTATCCACCTTACAGTCTATTCATCCAGCCCATACTTCCTTAGCTTGCCTGTGAGAATGTTGTGGGAGACCATATCAAAAGCCTTGCTAAAATCAATGTATACCACATCTACTCATCTCCTTGCATCCACAGAGCCAATCAGGTTGGTTATAGTATCACAGTTGGTAGGGTCACAAGGGACCTAAGCAGATCAAGTCTGACTCCCTGCCATGGGCAGGAAAGGATGCTGGGTTCAAAAGACCCCGGCTAAGTGACTGTCTAGCCTCCTTTTGAAGACCCCCAGGGTAGGGGCAAGCACCACTTCCCTTGGAAGTTGGTTCCGGCTCCTAGCCACTATGACCATGAAGTAGTGCCTCCTGATGTCCAGCCTGAATCTACCCTCACTCAGCTTATGGCCATTATTCCTTGTGACTCTCAGTAGTGCTTGGGGGAGCAGGGACACTCCCATTGCCTGCTGGTCCCCCTTGGCAAGTTTGTAGGTGGCCACCAGATCCCCTCTCAGCCTTCTTTTGTGGAGGCTGAACAGGTTCAAGTCCCATAGCCTACCCTGTTGCCCCCTGATCATGCGAGTTGCCCTCCCCTGGACCTTCTCAATGCTATCCACATCCCTCCTGAAGCGCGGTGGCCAGAACTGGACACAGTACTCCAACTGCAGGCCGACCAATGTCACATAGAGGAGGAGGATCACCTCCTTGGATCTGCTCATGATGCACCTGTAGATGCATGACAAGGTGTCGTTAGCCTTCCTGACCGCGTCCCCACACTGGCAGCCCATGTTCATCTTGAAATCAAAAATGACTCCAAGATCCTTTTCTGCCTCTGTGCTGATGAGAAGGGAGTTCCCCAGCCTGTCAGTATGCTGCTGGTTCTTCCCCCCCAGGCACAATACCTTGCACTTGCCCATATTGAATCCCATCCTGTTCTCATATGCCCACCTCTGTAGACTGCCCAGATCTAGTTGTAGCCTCTACCTCTCTTCTAGCATGCTCACTTCTCCCCACATCTTATTGTTATCTGTGAACTTGAACAAGGTGCTTTTCACCCCTTCATCCAAGTCACCGATGAAGACATTGAACAGTGTGGGCCCGAGGACCAAGTCCAGGGGGGCCCCACTGCCCACTTCCCTTCAGGTCAAAAATGACCCGTCCACCACCACTCTCTGGGTGTGACCCTCCAGCCAATTAGTGACTTATCTAACTGTGTAGGCATCAACACCACAGTCACTTAATTTTTTAATGAGGATGGGGTGAGAGACAGTGTCGAAGGCCTTCCTGAAGTCCAGAAAGACTATGTCCACTGCGACACCTACGTCCAAGGATTTTGTGACCTGGTTGTAAAAGGCCACCAAGTTGGTCTGACAGGACCTTCCTCTAATGAACGCATGTTGGTTGCCCCTAAGCATAAACTCCCCTGCTGGTCCCTCGCAGATGTGCTCCTGGATAATTTTCTCAAAGAGCTTCCCCAGGACCAAGGTAAGACTAATGGGCCTATAGTTTTCTGGGTCCTCCTTCCTCCCTTTTTTGAAAATGAGGACCACATTGGTCATCTTCCAGTTGTCAGGCACCTCTCCAGAGCAACACAAGTGCTGATAAAGCTGTGCCATGGGTCCCTAAATGACCTCTGACAATTCCCTCAGCACTCTGGGGTGGAGATCATCAGGACCTGCTGACTTGAACACATCTAGTCCCTCCAGAAGTTCCCTGACTAGGTTCTCACTGACCCTGGGCCTGGCTGTGCCTCCATCTGGGTCCATCTGGGATTGGGTGAGGGGGAATCTCCCTGTCCCTACTCAGAAAAGTGGAAGAAAAGAATCTGTTAAAGAGATTAGTTTTGTCATCTGGTGCTGCCACCAGATTACCAAGCATGTCCTGCAGAGGCCCCACATTATGTGGCACCTTCTTTTTACCCCCTATGTATTTAAGAAAGGACTTTTTGTTATCTTTGATCTGGGTCACTAGTCCCAGTTCTGTCTCCGCCTTAGCCTTCCTAACATCCCCCCTACAATTGCGAGCAGTAGAGGTATAATCCTCCTTGGTGATGGCCCCTCTCTTCCATTGGGTATACACCTCCTTTTTGGCTTTGAGATGCTCCTGGATGCTTCTGGTGAACCATGGGGACTTTTGAGTGCTCTTGACCCCTTTGATCTGCATGGGGATTGTCACCCTCTGGGCTTGGAGGATTGTCTCCTTAAGGAGTGACCACTCTTCTTGGACTCCCAAGTGCCCTCCCCTCCAGGACCTCAGTGCCTCCCTGACTAGTCTCCTTACCTCATTGAAATCCGCCCTCCTGAAGTCCAGCGCTGTTGCCTTGCTGCAGGCCTTTGACACCCTGCACTGGATGGTGAATTCCAGTAAGTGATGATTGTTATTCCCCAGGTGGTCGAGCACCCACAGTCCCCTCGCCAGGTCATCGCCTGTGGCCAGGACCAGGTCCAACAAGGTATTTCTCCTGGTGGGGCTATGCACCTCCTGGGTTAGATGGAGGTTCTGTAACTTGGCTAGGAACCTACATGAGTGGTCAGACCTGGCTGACTACTCTTCCCAGCAGATCTCCAGATAGTTTATGCCACCCATGATGACCACGTCCCTTGACTTAACTGCCTTTGAGAGCTGACCTGAGAATTCCCAGTCCAGCTCTTCTCACTGGTTAGGTGGCTTGTAGTAGACCCCCATCGTTAGGTCCCTTTCCCCCCAACCCCCTTGTATTCTGACCCAGAGCACCTCAGTCTGCCCTACCTCGGACCCAGTGCTGTTTGCTGAGGACAAGTATTGCTCTTTGACATAGAGTGCCACCTTTCCTCCCCCTTCTATCCCGGCTGTACAGCCTATAAACCTTGATGTTTACCACCCAGTTGTGCATTGGATCCCACAGCTCCCATAGCAAGTCCCACCAGCTGATTCAATTCAGACGAGATTCAGCCCAATTTGGGGACCAAATCTCTCAATCCAAATTGAATTGATAGACCAAGCAAAAGCTCCAAATCAATTCAGAAAAGTTTCGGAAAAGATTTAGCCAATTCGGAGTTTCAGTCATAGACTAAACAGGCAGTTGACACCTGCCTCCAGCTGGTAAGTCTGTTGGGGTTGGGAAAGGGAGGAGGGAAGGGGTGTGGGGAGGGAGGGATTGGGGATGGGGCTTGGACAAGCTGCCCAGCAGGGGATGGGGGGCGCGTTACTTGGGGAGGGGGGCAGGAGGGCATGGGATGTGGGCACAGCAGTGCTGGGAGTGGGGGCTCTGCCCTACTGCCACTTGCCCAGCTGGAGTGGGGGTGGGGTGCAGCTGGGGGGCTCGCTCCAGGCAGAAGGGGGCAAGCAGCAGCAGGGCATAGACCCCACTCCCAGCACTGCCACATCCACATCCTGCACTCATCCACACTGGTTGGCAAGCGGCAGCAGGGCAGAGCCCATGCTCCCAGTGCTAAGGCGGGTGTGGCAGGGCTGGGAGTGGGAGCTATGTCCTGCTGCCACCCAGAGTGAGCCATGCCTGCATCACGCCCTCCCCCCCTGCACCAGTGGGCAAGTGGCAGCAGGGCAGAGCCCCTGCAACTATCCCTGCCAGGGCAAAGGCTGGCACAGTTGGGGGAGCCATGGTAGAAGCCCCTATGGCTGCCCAGCCCAGCCCAGCCTCCAGCACTTTAAAAAAAAAACCTACACTCACCGGCTCTGGCAGTGGTGATTGGGAGCTTATGGAAGTGCCCACCTGCACAGCTCCAGGCAGAGGGGATTGCAACCCCACCTGGCACCCATGTGGCACCTACCCCATGACACAGGTGCAGGACAGCTCAGCAAGGTGCCACGTGCTGTCTGGGAGCTGGTGCTGGAGCCCTCCAGCACTCATCCCCAGTGGCTCCAGCTCCCAGACAATATGTGGCACCCTGCCAAACTGCACTGCACCCACACCAGGTGGCAGCCACTGCATGAGTACCAGGTGGGAAGGCGATCCCCAGGCTGCATGAGAAGGCTCTGCCACATGCCCCCAAACCCTACTGCCAGATCTGGTGAGTGCAGGGCTTTTTTTTTTTTTAATTTCGAGATGCTGGGGTGAGGCAGGGCAGCCATTGGGGGCAGGGATGGGCAGGGGGGAGATTGGTGAGTGGGGGCTGTGTGGGGGGGCTCTGCCATGTGGCCCCAAGCTCCCACAGGTGCTGCTACTGCCAGTGACTGTGAGTTTTTTATTTATTTATTTTTATTCCTGGACTGCTGGTGCTGGGTTGGGAAGCTTTCTGGGGTAGGGCCAGGTAGGGAGAGCAATCGGGGGGTGGGGGCTGCATGGGGCAGCTCTGCAAGGAGGCCCCACAGCCCCCACTGCAGCTGTTTGGGTTTTTTTCTTTAAGTGCCAGGATTAAGCTGAGGCTGAGAGGGTGGCTGGGCAGGGCAGCCATGGGGGCTTCTTCTGGAGCTCCCCCCGCCCAGGAAGAGGCAGGTACAGCTGAAGGAGCTGCAGGAGAACCTGCAGCCACTTGGCTGTGCCTGCCTTTTCCCGGCCAATGCGAATCACTGAATCTCTCTGAATCAGCGCCAAATCTTCCGAAGCTGAGTCGGCTGAATCATTTCAGGACAGTGATCTGAATCGAATCGCTGTCCTCTGAATTGGTCAAATCCAAATCTGAAACTAATACTTCCCTATTCACACAGGCCTATTGTGTACTTTCTTATTCATGTGCTTTCCTATTCTCTATAATATAATATCTAATTCTTTTTTCATTTTTTGTCACATTCCCTCATAGTTATGTTATTTTTACGTGACTCATCCTACTTTCATATGCCCAATTATAAATATGAAAGTAATGTAGAAGCTGTAGTAACACACATACACTTTTATACACTTGCAAGTTGAGTAACATGGGATGTTATTGATCTGAATGTAATTTGGATGTATGGCTGCCAATGTTCTCCTGACAATTGATGTCAGTCAGCCTCCTTGAAATAAACTCTGATGCTAATCATTTTTGTTTCTTGTATTTATAAAAGCCTATTTTTGAAATGTAATACACCATGGGGCCAGATTGCACTAATTTGGTTTAGGCACAAATTGGAAAAGTAAACATTGCCCCTGCGAGAGTTTCAGGACTCAAAGGAGAGTATGTCTGCTTCACTGTCCTGTGGGGAAAAGGGGGGAGTATCTATTCACCTTCTCAATCTGTCAGCTCTAAAGAGAAGCAGTATCAAGAACTTCTCCTCCTGTTACCTTTGAAGCATATTGGGGCCCAAACGGCCTTAAATTGAAGCCCACTCATGATATAATGTGTTAGGGTACAAGTGGCCCCCTTTACAATCTTCTTCTAAGTGTACATCAGTGAAAAATATTATTCTGATACAGTGTGTCACTGTTCCTAGAAAAAGAGAGATAATGGAAGGACAGACATACACATAAATGTACATACACAAAAGCTAGCAATGTTCCATCTGTCAAACACACCCTATGTATTGGGTTCAATATTGGTACTGGGGAAAAGGGATGATCAACATATTATATGTACACAGTTAAAAGATGAGGAGGCTATTTACTGCACATCAGCTGGTCCATGGTTACTCTTTGGGCACTTGTACACATAATTAAAATTGGCCATTTTTGCAGTTTAATTGTATCACGCTGTACATGTGCAGGGCATTTCCTGATTTAAATGAGTTTGCTACATTGCAAACTAAACCACATCCACATGCAGTTTAATTTGCAATGTAGTTATTTGTAATGTTGCAGCCTTTGACAGCTCTCCCCGCCCGTCCTGTGAGAGGCAGGCTGAAGGCAGAAGCAGTGAGAGGCCAGATCCTTTTTTTCTTTTTTTGCATGGAGCCTGCCCACAACTCCACAGTTGTAAGGCAAGCTGCCAGTGGGATGAGTGGCCCCTGAGTTGCAGAGGGCCCTTCCTTGGCAGAGGCAGCACCCCCTGGGGCCATGCAAGTAGGCAGCTAGCAGGCAGGTGCTGCCCCAGCTCAGGCTCAGGGAACAGCTGGATCGGGTTGGGTGCTGCCTGCAAACTGGGGCAGCATCTGCCTGCTAGCCACCCACCCAGGTGGCCCCAGGAAAGACTTAGAGCCCATCACAGCTCAAGTGCCAACAGCAGCTGGCCCCCCAGCCATAGGAGAGGCGAGTAGGTGCTGCAGGAAAAAGCAAAAAAAGGATCAGGCCCCTAAGCCTCTTCTTCCCCCCCCACTCCCACAAGCAGAGCCTGCCTGCACAAGCTGCCATTGGACCATGCAGCCCCTGAACTGTGGGGGGACCTGGTCCTTTCCCCCATGGCAGCTGCACTCCGCAAGACCACCCAGGTAGAGTGCTAGCTCTGCAGGTCCTGCCCTAGCTTGCAGGCATCTCCCACTGGATCCAACTGTTCCCTGAGCCCGCGGGGGGAGCAGCTTCTGGTGGGCTTCCAGTGCACGGGCTTGGGGAAGAGTTGGATCCAGCAAGTGCTGCCTGCAAGCTGGGGTAGCACCCACGCAGCTAGCACCCCACCTAGACAGCCCCAGCCAGGGCACTGCCACCCAGGCACTGCCACCATGAAGAGAAGGACTGGGTCCACCCATAGTTCAGGGGCTGCAGAGTCCAACAGCAGCTCGCACAAGCAGGCTCTGCTGAGGAAAAAAAAAAAAGCATCAAGGGGCCTGATCCTTTTTTTCCCCTTGCGGAGCCTGCCAACCTCTCCTGCTGCTAGGGGTAAAGCTGTTGATGGGCGCTGAGCTGTGAGTGCTGTCCATGTCAGCAGCACCTGTGTGCAGCACCTGCCCACTAGCAGCCCACTCAGGTGGCCCCGCCACCACAAAGGGAAGGACTGGGGTCCCCCACAGCTCGGGAGCTACTTGGCCCACCAACAGCTTACCCCCTGGCTGCAGGAGAAGCGGGCAGGCCCCACAGGGAACAAAAAAATAAACTGGTAGGTTTCTAATCATCACAATTATAACCCACCATTTCAATTTAGGGGACTAAATCCCCATAACGTGTACGAGCAGCCTTTCATATCATCTGTTTGTATTTTACCATAAGTAGAAGCTAAATTGGGGCAATGTACCCAAGAATTAAATAGGCCTAAGCCACAGTTTCCACTTACCAAAGAACAGGACCAGACACAAAAGACTTACAGCTGACAAAAATCCCCCATTCCCTTTTAATCCAGTAAATTTGTTCATACCCTTGTGGTTTTATACAGATTCTGTGATGCACACAATCTTATGGTAAAACAATTTTAGTAGGGTTGAAAAGTAACACACTCAGAAGTTAGGAAATGCCAAAATCCAGGTTTCCTGTTTAGCCTTAACCTGGATCCCTGTAGGTATGGATGCATGTATTCTGATTACTATTTCAATAAGCCCCTGCCTCAGTCAACGCATGGGATGGTCTTGACCTGCGATCACATCATGCTTTGTTGCATAATTTGGAAGATATTCAATGAGAAAAAACGGATTGCAGTTTAAGACAGATACTTCAGTGTGGAGGCACACTGAATATCAACCAAAATATTAAAATGTCTTCAAATAGCATTACCTAATTAGTAAGTTGCCCTTGTTTTTTACTGAATTTAATAGCTATAGTTATTCAATACTGGGTGCACAGTGGAATAACTACACAGGATTAATTTTTCAGTGGCTAATTAAATTACATTAAATATTCAAGCTAAGGAGATTTATGGGCTGTCTGTCAACTCTTAACAGTACACCAAGCATGAATGAAAATAATGCATACACACTTTCCTTGAACCATTAAATCCTTAGTGTTTATCCAGGGTCTGACTTGCAGTTTAACTTTTGCTTCAACTTTTTACACTCCTTTCTTTTATGATATGTTTTGAAAGATGCATACAAGTGCTACTTATTTTGATGTGTGCTTTAATGTAGAACATCTGAAGAAAATCTTCCATTACAAACTGTAAATGTGTACCACAAGGAAGGTTGTAAATCTGTGAAACATGGGGTCAAAAGCAAACAACCATACAAATATGTTCTCAAAGAACAAGGTACAAATCTGGTATAGCAACCAATCTCTCAAGAGAACCAGCCTTGTAATATATTTATCTTTTCAAAAGACTCCCTACTTTAAAAGATGATAAAAAATATATCTTTACTCAGGGTCAGGATCCTTAACAGAAGATTTTGACTAGATTGTAAAAATGTTCATTGTTTCATCTTCTTTTACAAGAAAACCTTGGTATCTAGAGCTCTCTCCCCAGATTGAAGGATTCCTATTAAAATTAATCTCTTCATAAATTCTATAAAGAAGCTGTCAGCAAGCTGCGGCCCACCAAAAATGTTAGGCTCAGAAGGGACCTCAGTAGGTCACTAAGTCCAACCCCCTGCCCTGGGCAGGCAAGAACGCTGGTGTCAGATGACCCTAGCTAGGTGCTTATCCAGTCTCATCTTGAAAACCCCCAAGGTAGGGGAGAGCACCACCTCCCTTGGAAACCCAATCTAGATTCTGGCAACCCTTAGCATGAAGAAGTTCTTTCTAATGTCCAACCTAAGCCTGCTCTCCATCAATCTGTGGCCATTGTTCCTTGTTACTCCAGGCAATGCCCTAGTAAATAGAGCATCTCCTATTCCCTACTGCCCTCCACTCATGAATTTGTAGACAGCCACAAGATCACCTCTCAGACTTCTCTTGCGAAGACTGAAGAGATCTAGGTCCCTCAGTCTCTCCTTGTAGGGCCTTGCCTGCAGGCCTCTGACCATACGAGTGGCCCTCCTCTGAACCCTCTCAAGATTCTCTGCATCCCTCTTGAAGTGCAGCACCCAAAATTGGATGCAGTACTCCAACTGTGCGCTGACCAGTGCTGCATAGAGGGGAAGCATCACCTCCCTGGACCTGTTTGTCATGCATCTGCTAGTACATGATAAAGTGCGGTTAGCTTTGTTGATCACTTTGTTACACTGATGGCTCATATTCACCTTGGAGTCAATTATGACTCCAAGATCCCTTTCCATTGCTGTGCTGCTGAGAAGGTCAACCCCTAGCCTGTAAGTGTGTTGGTGGTTGTTTTTGCCCAGGTGTAGCACATGAACTTGGCTTTGTTGAACTGCATCCTATTTCATTCTGCCCATTTTTCCAACTTATCCAGATCCACCTGGATCCATTCCCTACCCTCTGGTGTGTTAACTTTGCCCCATAATTTGGTATCATCTGTGAAATTGGACAGAGTGCTCTCTATGCCCTTGTCCAAGTCACTGATGAAGACATTTAATAGCACCGCTCCAAGGACCGAGCTTTGCAGGACTCCGGTACCCACATCTTTCCAGGTCAATATCAATCCATCCACCACCACTCTCTGGGTGTGACCCCTAAGCCAATTTGCCCCCCACCTGACCGTGTAATCATCTACATCACAGCCTGTCAGTTTATTTACAAGAACAGAATGAGATACTGTATCAAAGGCCTTCTTAAAGTCTAGGTAGATGACATCTACCTCAACTCCCGTGTCTAAGCATTTTGTGACCTGGTCATAAAAAGAAACAAGGTTAGTCAGGCAAGATCTACCTTCTATTAATCTGTGCTGATTTCCTTTCAGCATTATTTCCCTTGCTAGGCTCCTGCAAATGTGATCCTTAATGATTTTTCCCAGAGTTTTCCCAAGGATAGAAAGCTTTCAAGACAGTAGAAGTAAACCAGTCTTAGTAATCAGAAATAAATAGTGGATTTAACATTGAATTTAAAATTCTGAACATCCACAAATAATCTCTCGAGGTAGCAAGCAGAATGGCTAATCAAATTAAATGCTGTCTTTGGTAGATAGGATTGTTCTGTTTTGCCAAATTATAATGGTGTAGGATAGCCACAGCAGGATTTACCAACTCCTCTAAAGAAGTTCTTCTGACTATCTATATACTGTTTTAGTTATATTTAATACAGTGTGACATGACTTTCTACTAATTTGGG
Organism: Crocodylus siamensis; assembly: GCF_052110815.1. NCBI lineage: Eukaryota > Metazoa > Chordata > Crocodylia > Crocodylidae > Crocodylus > Crocodylus siamensis. Next base: position 84,392,138 of record NC_143396.1, on the reverse strand, counting down.
AAATAAACTCTGCTTTTAATTTACTAAGAGAAGAGCACCTCTAACAGAGGTGTGCCTACTCTGAGAGGTGTCAAAAACCCTCCACAGAGCCATCTACAAAAGCAGATAATTTCTGGTTTTCATGCTTTTCTTGTGTTTCCTTGTTTTGGTTATTTTTTGTTCCAGTTTTTAATAATAAAATAATCATAAATAATAATTGTAATTCTTTACCTTGTTAATAAAGCACGGTTGTTTGACTACAACAGTCCCAGGTCTCATTTGAAATTCCCAGTCCATTTTCCTTCTCAGTCACCTTGCAGTTTCCCACTCTTGTCCCCACTTCCTTTGCTGAGGCATTCAGAGTTTCCCTCCCTCCTTTCCAGTCTCCCCATATTCTTTTCTTCAGTTTCTTGTTTTATCTGTCTCCTCCTTTCTTTACGTACACACACTACCCACATTATCTGCCTCTATTGGGTCTCCATCTATCTCCTTCTTCAGGCATGTCATCTAATGGTACTCAGTGTCCTCCTTATCCTGGCTTTCTTGGACCAATCTCTGTCAAAAGAATGCCAAAAAAAGTGCCGAGGACATTAGCCTCTTGTCAGATGCATCTCCCCATTTTCCCTCTCCCCCTCCATGAGCAGCTAATCTCTGTTCCCCCCCATTCTTCAGGTTTCATTTTCCAATTTATCCTTCCAGCTGCCCTATAAGCTTGGGATCTTGCCTCTTTGCATCAAATCAAGCAATTTCCTCCTTTAATATTTGTGGGCCCAGTAGGGAAGTAATTGAAAGCACAAGTGAGAGCCTCTCTAAACTCCAATCTGGTACCCAGACTCAGCATGATATTCAGCAGTGCACATCAGCAAATCTAGCATAATCCCTGCCCAGCGGTGATGGAATCTTTGAAGATTTTAGCTGATAAAGTCCAACTGGAAGTCTCTACTCAGCATGTGCGAACTTCAAATTTTCAAAGGCTTATAACATGACCAAATGAGGATGCCTTTTGCATAGAAAAAGGAACATTTATGATGGAAAGTCTGCCTCCACCAAATGTCAAAGTCCCTCCTTCAAACCATGGGTAGTGTTATATAAAATAGTTCATAATATAGGTCTCAAATAATTTTATTATCCTCAAGCTTCATTCTCAGAAGTAGCTGGAAAGTTTTACCTTGTGCTTAAAAAAAAGAAAGAAATTAATCCAAAAATGAGCAATTGGCATGCAAAATTGCAGCTCAAATAGTTAATGGCTAAGTTACAGGCTATAAAACTAGAGTCTCAAAGTAATATGCTGTTCCAGTAGCTTTGACTTTAAGTTCTACTTTCTCAAACTCTTCAAGTGGCCATCCTCTTATTTAAAGCAAAGACACTACTATACATGTAAGAACAAAAATGTATTAATGATAACAATGACCAGAAAATGAAATTTTCTCCTCATTATTTTTTTGATTGCAACAATCTATCCAATTGCATCTTTTTCAGAAGCACCAGCATGCCTTATTTCACCTTAAAAATCATCAGGCTGCAGCAACCAACTTAAAATTTATGTTCTGTGAACAAAAAATAATAAAAAGGATGTTTACATCTCTGTATTCCCATGGTTCTTGTCACATCTATTACAAAATATCTGTTTTCTGACTTCAGCCCTATATTTTTAAATACTGTCCTAATAAAATGTAGACATGTTGGGAAGAATGAATTTATAGGCCTGAGATAAATCATTTACCCATGGTACTTAATCCTATCTCCTTTTAATTAGCACATAACCAGATAGTCACAGAATCACACTGTTATAGATAATAAAAATACTAACAATAAACTATATACTGGGAGGACAAGTCCAAACTATATATACTGGTTTCTGGATCAGTTTTGAGATAGACCTAAGGGCATTTTTTTAAATAAACCTTTTCCCCAAGGTGTAGCAGAATGAAAGAAACTAGAAACTAGATACCAAGATGAAAGTCAACCTCCTACAAACCTTATTATTTCACCTAGCAATCTGTGATTTTTGCTGAAAGAAAATATAAAGCTAGACTGAGTCACTGTCACAGGAATCTCAGAAAAAAGTATGTTTTTTCTTTTCTTTTCTAGGCCTCTCTACTCCATCCTCAGCCCACAGTAACAAGAGTGTTTGTATATCTCCACACACCCTGTGTAAACCACATCTCTCAAAAATCACAAATTTAGGATTAGATCACTCTAGAATGTATTCAGATATCATTATGGGACACGTCAGGAGAAGAGTTGAAATAAATATAGCCATCCTCCCAGACTGTGAAGGCAATGAATCACGGATAAAGGGATCAATGATCTCAAATCTTCAGAGATAGTCCTGAATTTAGAGGTCATGTCCTGATGTCCCCAAGAACTCCATGAGGGGAGCTCTTTACCCTGAATTTGACAAATTCATCCCAAATCAGTGTCAGGCACTATTCTGCTATTGGCAATCACCTGGGATTTAGGATGAAAGGACCAGATTCAATTTTCAGCTCTGTCTAATTTGAAGTAGGAACATAAAGTCATATTAAACATGTCCCAGGTACATACACTGACCAGCAGGTTTTGTTATTTTTAAAACCCACCACTTCAATTTAGGGCCCCCATTTCATCTACACACACACCCTGACACCAAGTGGTGTGTATTGCAGAGCTGTCCTGGGCCAGCTACAGCATATTCTGGCACTCATTCTTATGTTGGGTACAGTGGGTCAGATTTTTGAAGGTACCGTATTTTCTTGTATACCACATGCCTTAAAAATATGGGCTCCTAAGCAGGTCCCCAGCCAAGATAGCAGGAAACAAGTCAGGTTTTCCTTTGAACTCTTCTTGAGTTTCAGAAAAAATAAAGTTAAACCCAAGATGTTCCTCTAAAAATGTAAAGAGATGGGCATATGAACAATTTATCAGGGGAGAAGAAGTAGAGCAAGAAGCCATTATGAAAGGTCACTAAAGTTCCTAGTTTTCCTCCTGGCAGTGTATTTGTAGGCCTCTGCATTCAGTGCCAATACATTTGTATTTTCCAATGACATTCTCTTCATTTGGAAAATTCACAGCTAGCTTTACTTTGAAGTAAACAGATGGACTGCCATAGAGATATGGTATGAAAATCTCTCACCAAGAATGTACCTGAGTTCAGAAAAAGAAAGGGTTTCAAATCCAAGAGTCATCAATTCATCCACTGATGTCTCAGTTCCTCTCCAGCTGTGAGTCTCAATCAGGGTGTCATGGTACACTTGGGGTGCTACAAGACACTTTCAGGGGTGCCACAACCAGCCCCCAGTTTGAGGTTGAACTGACCCACTGTGTCTCTTTCTAGATATGGCACAGGGTTAGACTGCTGCAGTTCTGTGGACCAAATCCCATATTTTAGGATCAGTAAGGGGAGGTACTTGGGGATCAATGAGGGGGAGGCACAATGAAGGGAGATAAAACTGTGTCTATGAAGGTAAGAGTGGTATGAGATCTCAGCTAGGGGAACCTGGCCCTTTTTCTCCAGTGCTCCTGGAAAGGCAGGAGGCCCCACTTTGCAAGGTTTTTACAAAAGTGAATCTGCAACCACCACTTGTTACTGTGCCATGCTGCACAGCATACAGCTGCATCATGACCACCAGACCCTTCCCACAGCAGGGACCAAGGCGCCCTGCACAGGCATCGCTATCCTACAAGGAAAAATTATTTATTAGGACTGTCCCTTAACTTTTATTTTCCTTCCTGCTCTCCCTCTCCCTCTCCCCTCCCTCTTAAGGCAATGAGCCATTTCTACCAAGCTGTGGAAGCTTATGGCTTACTGTGAATCTAAGGCTCCTGCTACACATTACATGTATTACACAATTAACTTGTTAATGTCACAATAAATTTAGATCACCTACACATGCAAAGTAATTATCACATGATAAAAATGACTATCCAGCTTTAAAAAGAGCCAACCAGTTATAAAGTTATTGCTTGAAAATGTGCAACAACTCAAACCAGATTTAATTTAAATGTGTTGCAGGTCCTTTACAGTATATGAGGTTTAGCATAAAGCCCTCCTTCCTCAATTCTACATTTAAAAAAAATAATATTTCTAGACCTCACACTTAAACCCCTAAGTGCCATTTAGTGAAATGGAATTTGACCTTCTTCTCTGTGCCTCATAATACTACTACTTAGCATTAGGATATCGCTCCAGGAATAAATACATTAAAGAATTGGGTTGTTCAGACCCCACGGTGATAACAGCCACAACAGTATCTTAACAGAGCAGTAATTCTCAATTGAAACACCACCACACTCAAGAGTGTATTAATGATAATATAACATTATGGTGATCCATGCATTGTTTCTTTTTTTCCCAGTTATTTTAAATATATCTCCAATCACGTAATTTATGCATTGTATTTTTTTTTAATGGGAAGCCACAATTTTGGAGAAGTTACAGTGGGGTACCGCAGATCTAAAAAGGTTGAGGACCACTGTTCAGCAGCCTCCATAGAAGACCCACTCAGCATATTAGGAAAGGATTTCAGCATAGTAACTTAGGCACATACTTAACTTATAGGTCTTCAATTAAACTGGGCATTCCTGAATAATTTGACCCTGAATAAACTGGGTCACCATTCTGAAAGAAGAAAAAAGTTAGGTCACAAACATATTTGTGTCTCTGTCCTGGTGCCCCTTGCAGATGCCAGTCACATCAAAGACCGATGGGCAGTATTTAATTTCTTTCTGCTCTAGTAATTCTAACTATTGGGAATTGAAATTGATTTTCCTTATTTTGGCTAGTGAAGATCCAGTGTGAGCCTGCTGTCACAGTATGAAGTGGCATCAACCACAAAGGAATTTGATGCACCATAGCAGCTGTGCTGAACAGCACAGCTGGCAGCATCAGAAGCAATAGCATTCCCTAGTTAGTTACAGTATGTGTTCTTTCTCTGGTCTGTAAAAGTGGGAAGTTTGGCAGTCCACCACAATTATTTTACTTGTTGCACTATCTTGATGTTTGAACTTTTGCAGGTCTTTGTATATCATTGGGTTATGCTTCTATCAGAGTATGTTGTAGATGCTTTCAGCACACGTACAGGTAAAGAGAGACAGAAAGAATAGGGATTATTGGTCTGATATTTTAAATTTGTCTGCAGGATAGCTATAGCAAGAGTACAGTCACTCTACACCATTACCTCAAGAATACTTTATCAGAACAGATCAAGAAATGAATATGTCTCTGCAACAAAAAGAAAAAACATGGCATAAGTCAATCATTGGAAATATTCCTTTGATTGTCAATGAAAATTCTGAATATAAACAAAATAATTTCTTAAGGCTTCTACGTGAATGAGCTGACATAAAAACAAAATACATTCATTCTTGTTTCCAAAAATGAATTTTGAAAATATTGTCCTCTAGAGATGTTTCTTATATTTATTTTCTACAGCTAAAGAGCAAGAGTGAATCTTTCATAGCTTTTCAAGATAAATTTGACAAGTTCTGGGAACTTGCCCAAAATACCAAGATACCAAGAGATGATTAGGACAGTATGTTCCTGATTCTAATATGACATTTGTGTAAATCAAATGGACTTCAATGAAATGAGTCAGGCAATGAAATAAAACTATTGTGAGATCAATATTAGACCTTTATTGCTTTTCTATCTGAATTGCTGAGAAAGAAGAGGCATTCCAAGGCACTTCGATCAGGATGAGTCAGGAGTCAGGATGAGAGATAGAATATTCATTTTTTATTAAATATAAACAGTTTGTGGGTTAATGAAAATACTAGCAAGTATTCGGCCTGAAAGCCTGGGAACTCTGTTTCAGTCAGCTGGAAAAAAGTCTGTTAATTTTACTCAGACTTGTCAAGTGGTTTATTAGGTCTAAAAAAAAAAAAAATAATAATTTGGTTTAAAAACCTACAATGCACAGTTTAACTGGAAGAAATATACCACAATCTTTGCTTCAAGTACACCTACAAAAATAATATATATTTAAATGGATAAGACAAAGTAAATAAACACAAAGTTACTTTTATGAATTTATTGATCTGAAATTATTTTTTTCCTTTAACAACATAAAAACAATTCTAGGCAAGCTGATTACTACTGCATTATGTTTGATAACATTTTGGTTCAGTTCCATTGACCTATTGCTTGAAATAATAAAAATGCACAAAAGACAAGGTAAAGAAAATAAAAGGTTTTGCTACCCACGTTATATACCCTTTAGGTGACGGAAAAAAAGATGAGCTCACATAAGCAGATAATGGATTAATGAAAATCTTTATTTTAAAAGTACACTGTGCTAAGGTATCCTGGCACTCTATTATTACGTTGGGTACAGTGGGTCAGATTTTTTAAGGTACCATATTTTCTTGTATACCACATGCCCCCAAATATGACACATGCCTTGTTTTTGTGAAGGAAGAATAAAGAAAAAGGGTTTTTTTCCAGAGCCATGGCAGCACTTCCACTCACTCAATGTATCTTTCCTACTCAGTTTTAACCTCTTTGCAGATAAACTATCAGAACCGCTTAGAGTCACCTAGACAAATTGGTGGACTGGGCCAAAAGGAATCTCATGAGGTTCAACAAGGACAAGTGCAAAGTCCTGCACTTAGGATGAAACAACCCCATGCATCAGCACAGGCTGGGGGCTGACTGTCTGGGCAGCAGCTCTTCAGGAAAGGACTTGGGGGTTACAGTGGATGATAAGCTGAATAGAAGCCATCAGTGTGCCCTTGTAGAAAGCATACCTACTGGGCTGCATTGGTAGGTGATGCCAGTAGGTCAAGGGAAGTGATTATTCCCCTCTATTCAGCATTGCTGAGGTCACATCTGGAGTACTGTGTTCAGTTTTGGGCTCCCCACTACAGGAAGGATGTGATCAAATTAGAGACAGTCCAGTACAGGGCAACAGAAATGGTTTGGGGGGCTGGAGCACTTGACTTATGAGGACAGGCTGAGGGAATGGGCTTATTTAGTTTGAGAAAAGAAGACTGAGTGGGGATTTAATAGCAGCCTTCAACTACCTGAAGCAGGGTTCAAAAGAGGATGGAGCTAGACTCAGTGGGGGCAGATGACAGAACATGGAGCAACAATCTCAAGTTGGACCAAGTGAAGTTTAGGTTATATATTGGGAAGAATTTTCTCACTAGGAGGATAGTAAAACACTGGAACAGGTTACCCAGAGAGATGGTGGAAGCTCCATCCTTGGAGGTTTTCAAGGCCCAGCTAGACAAAGCTTTGCATGGGATGGTCCTGTTGGGGATGGTCCTGTTTTGAACCAGGTTTGGACCAGATGATGTCATGAGGTCACTTCAAACCCTAATTTTCTATGTTTCTATCATTCTATGAACCTAAGATGAGCTTTCTCCACTAACCCCCCATCCCTCCCCATTTAACATAGAAAAAAGCCCCATGTCTTGGATTTGAATACAAGGTGGTCGGGGGATGGGGGGTGGGGAGTGCAGGAAGCTGCTTTGACTGTATCTCTGGCCTTGACCAGGTTGGAGCTGGAGCTGCCCTTGCTGCCTACTCCCTCTGTCCCCCGATCTCCCTGCTGTTAGGACAGTTGCAGCTCTAACTGAGCCCCAGAGATGGATAGTAAAAGGGTGGGGGCAGAAACTGCTGAGGCAATGGTGGCAGGGAAAAGGCAGATGGGGAAAATACAATGAGGAGGACATTCCATGGGGTTCAGACAGATGGAGGGCAGGTGCTAGGGATCAGGCAGAAGGTAAAGCTAGGGTTGTGGGGAGCAGGCAGCAGGGAGCAAGGAGAAGAGTTAAGGGTGCTTAAAATTCATCCACTGCCTACCCCCCTATCACTGCTTTCCCTGCTGCAGTGCGGGAGCAGGGCTAATTTAAAGATGACCCTCTAAGAAGTAGATACTATACCTGAAAAATTATAACAAATTTATAAATATTCCATGTATAACATCTAATTATTGGGGGGGGTCATCTTAAATTTAGAGGTGCCTTGTATTCAGGGAAATGTGGTAGTGTTTTTTCCACAAAATGTGAAATCAATCATTATCCTCATCATAAATTTCCAACAATTGAGAAATCTGGAGAATTAAACATGTCAGCTAGTATTTCTCAAAGGCTTCTAGGAGACCTAGGAGTCTAAAACACAATGAATGTCACTAGCAGTTATATTTGTAAGCTCTGTAAACCTGTATAACATGTTCACTCACATGTATTGAAAAGTAAGCATTTTTTGTACTGGAAGCAATGCACATTTTATTTGAACCTGTTTGCAATTATTTAACTAATAATTTATGGAATATATTTTATACTATGGTTTATTTATTAAACCATCACTGTGAAGTTTGGTATTTATTCTGCGTGCTTGATCACCCTACTAATCAGGCTGTGTTTATTTCCTCATGAGGCCTTGCCCTGAAGATTTCAGCCTTACTTTCTAGAGGCAAATGCTTGAATAATAAATTAAATAATAATTTGGGCTTTTTTTTCTAAACAATTTTGGATCTGTGGAGATTTACCCATTGTTAATCAGATTATAGTATTATCATAAAGTGAAAATAAAAATACAATTGTTCATAAGTAGACAGTGATTAGTGGAAATATTTGGTGTGCAATTGGCCTATATCAAAATCTGATATTTTTCAACAGATAGTAGAAAAAGTAACGCTATAGATATACAGATATATAGATATAGATATATTTAAGATTATCAGCAACAATACCGAAAGTCAGACTTGGGGTCGGGGAGTGAAAAGAATTACAAATCTAAGACATTAAAATTGGTTTTAATAAAGGTGGGAAAACTGAGCTCTATATCTGGAGACCCCACAAGACCAAATGTACGATTGCCTAATACTCCAAAACCAAGTGAACTCAGATATTGTTGCTGCATAGCTATTAGTGCAAAACTGAGGAGGGCTAGCATCAAGAAAGAGTCTAAAATTTCTCTGCAGGAACAGGGAACATTTTTTATATGAACCATAGAATAGCAGAATTGGGGGCCTCATTCTCTTCTTACTTAGAATAGGTTGTATTGGTGTAACTCTTGGAGGGAGCCTCAGTAGTATTCATCCTGATTTGTACCAGTGAAGGTGAGAGGAAAACTATACATTTCTTCCTTCCTGTAGCATCAAAACTGTTTGCTTTTCCCAAATCCCCCTCAACTCGGTATTCAGGACACAAAATAGCACAACCACTTCATCTTAGTGTGACTAATGCTTCTTTCTCTAGAACCTGATTTTGAGAATGTAGAGATAATTACCAACCCTAAAAATAACATGCTAATACATCAGGTCTGAAACAGATGAGTAGGTATTCATTTCCTTATAAATTTTGACTTACCCATGTTACATTCTCCCTAAAACTGCATGAATTAGGACATATTTGCTTTTATGTTCCCCCTTTTCTCATTAATAACTCTTATATATCACCTATTTTTCCATGATTAGTAATTAGAGGTTGTTTCCAATAATCCTCTCACAGTAAAGAGCAATGTTGATTTTCCTACAAGTTACTTAAGCAAAATAAATCACATAGAAATGATGTAGGTAAGTAAAAACACACATACTAAAAAAAGATTAATTGATGAGTGTGATGAGCAACTTAGTGTCCTGTCTCCGGTGCAAGATGCGCAGGTATAAGCCCTCTGTGCCCCCATGAGTCTAGGGACCCCAGCAGAGACCCCAGAACCCACGACAAGCCCCAGCCTGCCCTCAGGTAAGCAGGAGCCCATGGAGGAAGGGACCTAGTCAGCTGGGAGAGGGCTAAGAGGGCTGAGGAGGGTCATGCACCTCCTGGTTCCTACTTTGCCCAGCCCTGCAGGGAGCCACGCGACTGGAGCCTTGCAAACAGGCCATACAAACAGGCATGTTCCTGGGCCTGGCACGCAAGTTAGCATGAGAGTTCATGCAGAAGGGTCCGAGGCCCTGCCTGTGAGCCCCTCAGAATAGACAGTCCCAGCCGTAGCCAGCCCACCAGCAGCATGACACGGTCCCCCGCTCTGGCACTTCAGAGGCTCCATGCAGACAGAGCCTCTGGCTCTCGGCTGCAGGGGCTGCCTGTTGCTTTTTCAGGCTCTGGGGCCCAGGAGCATGGCCACCTCCCCTTGTGAATTCTGCTCCCTTTTTGGGGTCTCTGGTGTGCCATCTGCAGGAGTTCCAGGCTGCAGTCCAGAGATTGTGTGCCATTAGGGACTATAAGCAGGAGATTGAATCCTACTGCCAGGCCTTTCTCCCCCGGGAGACAGAGGGTAGACCATGGTCTCCCTCCAGGACAAGGGAGGACTTGGGGACCTCCCATTCTGTCCAGCCCAACTCAGGCTCTACTGTAGCTACCGCCCCCGTGCTCCACAAGCCAAAACATAAAGTGTTTGTTGTGGGAGACTCCACCCTGAGGGGGACTGAGGGGTAATCTGCTGCCCCAACCTCTTAGCCCGGGAAGTTTGCTGCTTCCCAGGAGCCAGAATCCGAAACATTGCAGAGAAGATCCTTAAGCTACTCCAACCCACTGACCACTATCCCATGCTCCTCATCCATGTGGGCACCAATGACATGGCTTAGACCGCTCCCAGCTGGGTCATGAAGCGCTAAAGGGATTTGGGAGCGGGGCTAAAGGGTCTGGGGGTGCAAATGGTGTTTTCTTTGATCTTCCCAGTCTCAGGCTATGGGCTGAGGAGGGAGGAGAGGATCCAGGTAGTTAATCAAAGACTGTGGTGCTGTTGTCATTGGGAAGGCTTTGGCCTCCATGACCACAGCCTGCTCTTTGGTGAGAGAGGCAGCGAGCTCCTGGGAAGGGACAGCCTCCACCTCTCTCTGCTGGAGAGAAGGCTCTTCTCAGCCAGACTGGCTGACCTGTGCCACTGGGCTTTAAACTAAGACCACCGGAGGATGGGGAGACTACTGCCACTGCTGGCACACTGAGCAAACCTTGGAAAGCCAGCAGACCAAGGCACTTAAGGGAGCCCACCCCTGCCCCAGCCCTGGCATGAACTGTAAGCAAGGCAAGGGCCCCCAAGGGGACACTTGTGTCCCTATACACAAATGCCAGGAGCTTGAGGAACAAACAAAATGATGAAACTTGTCCTCCTGCTAAATGCAAATAAGTATGATGTCATAGGGATAATGGAGACCTGGTGGGACTCCACCCATGACTGGGCCACAGGTATAGAGAGCTATTCCCTGTACAGGAGGGATCATGTGGAAAAAAGGAGCGGGGCATAGCTCTCTCTGTCAAGAAAAGCTATGCATCCCTGCAAGCCAGCATTGGCACCCATGCTGGATGACTTGAGATCCTTTGGGTTAAAATCTGTGGGGAACATGGCACAGGGGATACTATGGTGGAAGTCTACTATAGACCCCCTACCCAGGGTCAAGATCTGGGCCAGGACTTTGCCAGGGAATTGACTGATGCCACGCACCCCTGGTGTATGGTTGTCGTGGGAGACTTTAACTACCCAGACATCTTGTGGGAGGAGTGCTCAGCCAAATCTGAGTGGGTGCAAAGCTTTCTCTCATGCATGGATGACCTATCTGATGCAGGAAGTCTACAAGCTGACAAAAAGTAAAGCGCCGCTCAACCTGGTACTAGTAACCAGGGACAACCTAATCAGTGACCTAATGATTGAAGGGGAGCTGGGTGACAGTGACCATGAGCTAATCACCTTCACCATCTGGTGTAAAGCTGGCAAGTCAGTCAGTAATACAGAAATCCTTGACTTCAGGAAAGCTGACTTCGACAAGCTCAGGAGGCTCATCAGTTAGGCCCTAAAGGGCCACAACCCAAAGGGGAGGGGAGTTCAGGAAGAGTGGTTGCTCCTCAAGGGAGCAATCCTGGATGTGCAAGAAAAGTCTATCCCATCAGAGGCAAGGCAGCAAAAGGGCAAAGCAGCCCCCTTGGCTCTCCAGGGAACTAGCGGACTTCCTGTGTCTTAAAAAGAAGACCTACAAAGGATGGAGGACTGGAACCACCACCAAGGAGGAATATTCTGCTCTGGTCCAGACCTGCAGAGAGCAAACCAGGAAAGCCAAGCTGTGATGGAACTTCAGCTACCTACAAATATCAAAGACAATAAAAAGTCTTTTTTTAGATATGTGGTGAGCTGGAGGAAAAACAACCACAACATTGGACCCTTGCTAAGCCAAATGGGACAACTGACAACCAATGCCCAGGAAAAACCAAACTTGCTAAATGGGTACTTTGTGTCAGGTTTTCACCAGTCCCATGAGACACCTCTACCCACTGTGAGACAGGGAGGCCCGGGTGAGGGAGATTTCTTACCATCCATCAAAGCTGACCTTGTGAAGGAACACCTTAACAGACTGGATACCTTTAAGTCAGCTGGCCCTGATGGGTTACACCCAAGAGTACTCAAAGAGCTGGCAGACATCATAGCTTAGCCCCCGGCACAGATCTATGAGAATTCCTGGTTCTCTGGTGAAGTGCCTGCATATTGGAAGAAGGCCAATGTGGTACCTATCTTCAAAAATGGGAGGAAAGTGGATCTGGCAAACTACAGACACACCACCCTAACCCCTATCCTGGGGAAGATCTTGGAAAAGATTATCAAAGAGGCCATCCTATACAGGCTAGCTGACAGCAATATCCTGAGGGATACCCAGCATGGTTTTGTTGCGGGTAGGTCTTGCTTGACCAATCTCATTTCCTTTTATGACCAGGTGACCCTATCACCTGGATAAGGGGGAAAAGATTGATGTCAAATATCTTGACTTCAAAAAAGCCTTCGATCTGGTATCCCATGATCATCTCCTGGCAAAACTGGCTAACTATGGCCTCAACCTCACCATGATCCACTGACTGGGGAATTGGCTCCACAGCAGGACCCACAGGGTGGTGGTTGATGAAAGTCAGTCATTGTGGTGCCCTGTGACCAGTGGGTTCCCTCAGGGCTCCATCCTAGGGCCTTTACTTCTTAACATTTTCATCAGCGATGTAGACATTGGTGTCAGAAGTGAGCTGGCCAAGTTTGCTGATGACACCAAACTATAGGGTAAAGCATCCACACCTGAGGACAGGAGGGTGATCCAGGCAGATCTTGACAGGCTCATGAAATGCGTGGATGAGAACCTGATGGTGTTTAACACTGAAAAATGCAAGGTTTTCCACCTTGGGAGGAAAAACCTGCACCATGCTTATAGGCTCGGTACTGCTACACTGGTTAGCACTTCAGATGAAAGGGACTTGGGGGTCATGATTGACTACAATATGAACATGAACATTCAATGTGATGCTGCGGCTAGTAAAGCAAGCAAAATGCTTGCTTGCATCCATAGATGCTTCTCAAGCAAATCCCGGGATGTCATTCTCCCATTGTACTCAACCTTGGTGAGGCCGCAGCTGGAGTACTGAGCTCCACAATTCAAAAAAGGATGTGGAGAAGCTTGAGAGAGTGCAGAGAAGAGCCACACACATGATCAGAGGTCAGGATAACAGACCTTATGATGAGAGGCTGAGAGTCATGGGACTCTTCAGCCTGGAAACACGCAGGCTCAAGGTTGATCTGGTGGCTGCCTATAAGTTTATTAGGGGTGTTCGCCAGGATCTGGGGGAACATCTGCTGACCAGAGCACCCCGAAGGGTGACAAGATTGAATGGTCACAAACTCCTCTGCGAACAATTCAGGCTGGACATAAGAAAGAACTTCTTAACTGTCTGAGCCCCCAAGGTTTGGAACAGACTGCCACCAGAGGTGGTTCAAGCACCCACTTTGAACACCTTCAAGACCCTACTCAAAGAGATCCTCAGGATTTGCTCTCCACCCCTTGGTCAGCCCTGGCACAGTGTTTTGAGCCTCTCCTGTGACCCTCACCTGAATGAGTGATTGCTCAACTATGGGCCTACTTCAGCCCTGTTTCCTCACCATATCACTATGCCCCTCTGTCAGGCCACAGCTCTGCCCCTTACACTGGGACCTGGTGTCTTCCACCCTGACAAGTTCAGGTGCTTCTCTCCCTTAAGCGTGCCTGACCCTCATGTCTTACATCCCTTGGGCTCAGGTGCCCCCTTTTGAGTGCGCCTGGCACACCTCCAGGGTCCAACACCCCATGGGACCCAGGCATTTCTCCTAAGCTTACCATCCCCCACAACTCTGGGTGGGTTACTAGGAAAGGTTGGGGCAGGGGTTTAGGCACCCCAACCCACCTTACACCAGGGAGGTGATTGGTCCTGGTATTTAAGTGGGTCTTCCTTGCCACAGGCAGGCTGACCAGGCCTCCCTATCCTGGTAGTGTGCAGTTTTAGGTCATGCCCAGAACCAATGAGGCCTCCTCTGTCCCCATAGCCTCAAGCTTACCTCCAAGATATTACTGGAGCAGGAGCTCCACCAGGCAATGTTACTCCCCATCCTGCTGAACACAAACTGCTCTTCTATTATAACACAGCTCTCCAAAATGGCTGCCCTCATCAGCCACCTGGAAGCTCCCTGCTCCAGCCCTTAAAGTAACAGACACCCAAAAGGGTGTTCTGTCACAATGTGTTAAAACCCAAACTATCCCCAAGTACATGATCAACTAATGCTGACATGCTGGTTTCTGTGTCACCATACAGTTATACATTAATAATATGTGATGGTCTCTTTTAGGCATCAGTAACATTCTACTAAGTAATGTTGTGACTGAGAGTTGTTGCATGTGGAATATTTAAGGGAGAGGAGTTTGCACTGGTAGCTGAGAAGAGAAAAACTGAGGATAGTGGAAATTAAAAAAAAAAATCTAACCAAACTTCTGCATGCTGAAAGAGTTTATCAACCAATTAGTTAATGGAAAAAAGTCAAATTTGAATGTAACCCACGTATTTCATTTCAGAGTAGAAAAGCTGGCTTCTGATTATAAAGCAAGCCATACAGCACTTGCTAGATCTTCTATAAATAACTCACTTTGCATTCAGGAACTAGTGAAGTCTGACACCACATGGGATATTGTGTAAATCCTAATTAAAATGAATGGGCCCATAACATATTAACATTTAGCTTTTTGATACCTTAATATAATGTTTAAAACTCTGTTTTAATAAGTACCTTTTCACCCTTCTCAAGAACATATAACCGGCAAATTGTGCTGACTCCTGTTGCAACAATAGTCTGTTGGGTTTTTTCTTACTAATTATGTACCAATTTTCCCTTTAAAATGTTGGACAGAACTCATCTGAACTAAATGTGTCAGCAAGATACTTGGATTAAAATTATATTTCATAACATAGTTCTTCGCTGTGTCTACACGAGATGCTGACTGAGCAGTTGCAACTGCTCAGTCATTTAGCACTTGCATACACAAGTACTAAATGACTGTGCAGTAACCAGCATTACTGCTCAGAAGCATCCGCAAATGGCTTCTTGGTAATACTGACTGCGCAGCAGCTCATTACTACTGCACAGTAGCATTGCATCACTGTTTGTGCCACACAATGCAGCTGCACAGTAACCAGCTACTGTGCAGTCAGTGTGTCATGTAGAGGCAGCCCTTGTGTAGGAAACAAAATCCAAATCTTCCTAACTAAAGGGGAAAAAAGAGTTAGTAGCCTAACTTCAAGTTTATTGATAATCACCTTCCTAAATCCCCTTTACTGTTTCAACTGGATAAATATTCTCCATTTCTCTTGGAAAAGTGTTGTATACAGTTTCTGTATTGCTGCCATACAACACATCACCCTGAAGGCAGCTGAATTTTAATGAACTTACTGTTGCACACAGTACATATAGAAGTTTAAAGTCTGTAAAGGCCACTGAAAATTCCTGCTGAATGGCTTTACATAAATAAGGTCATTGTCATTCTCACACATTCTTCTCTTCACCAGTTATTTTATTTCCTAAAGAGTAAACATAAAGGTGGGAGGATCTCATTTAGACAGGATGAGTGAATACTTTTTTTTCTCCACACTTTCTATGGTGAATAAGTAAATACCCAGAAAATACCCAGTATCCCTCTAGTTGAATATAAGTAAATGCTTAACTGTATATTATATTAGAAATTAAAGAAAGAAATTCCAACCCCTTCAACTGATGGTACTAGTGATATCTGCATGCTTCTTTTTACTTTCCTATGGTTAGAGAAAAAAATATATTAAAGTACTTTATATACACATTATTATTTATTCACATAGCAGCCATTACCCAGTCAGGTAAGGAGTCACCAGCCCAAAGAACAAATCCCGCTGCCTGAGTCCTTCAGTTTTTCACCTTTGCCTCCTTATGGGCATCTGGCAGTACAGAGAGCTGCTGAGTTGAGCAATCTAATTTCTACAGGACAAGAGTTTCATACCTGCTGTTAACAAATAGGATCCCAACTGTGACAGAATCTATCAGCCAATGGAAATAAAGTTGGATCCAATTTTATGATTAAGCCTCTTGTGCCTACTTGAGGGTAGAATAACAGGAGGGCTGAAGCAGGTGATATATTTGTGCTCTGCTTGCAAATGGAAGGGGGTTAGCAGATGCTTTATTTAAAGAAAACATTTCCCAGGATCATGATACTAAAAAATACATATTCCCTGCAGAGATTGTCAGCAGAGTCACTCCATAAAGTGGGTTTTTTTCCTCCAAGAAAAAGGATGAATTTTGGTATAATATTTTATGAGTGTTAAAGAATTATTCTATTTTTATGATTTGGAATAATTGTGTAAAAAAAAACAAAACAAATTCAACAAAGAAAAATCAGATTTCAGTGTCACATGTCTTAAAGGCTACCAGAACACTTGACTTGCCACAGCCCCCACTGATATTTATTAAAGATCTCATTGTGTTTTTTTGGTAAGAATAGGCATATTGCTGTATTAATCAAATCCCAATCTGAATAACTGTATTCTATTTAAAGCCTCTGTACAGACTTTGTGGAGTGAATACTCTGCATTATCTGTTCTAAAATGTTACTCAGTTCTATTAAGCGACAGCTTTAATTCAGCCCTTGATTCACCCATTTCAACAGTGAATGAAAGACTATGGATATGCAGCTTGACAGCAGCTGGCTAACTAAATCCAGGATATTATCCAACATAAGTGCTGGGGTGAGAGTGGGGAGTGGGGGGCAGAATCTGCAAGATCATTAAAGCTCCCATTCAAACATTTGCATGTATTCCTTTAAGTCAGAGCTGTTCAACTGTTGGCCTGCGAGGGGTTAACATAAAGCCTATAGGCCACATCTGGCTTGCAAGGGGGTAGTGTGTGGTTCCTGGGCCTCTGCCTGGCTGCTACGCCTCCACACCTGCCAACACTCCCCTCTCACCCCCACTATTGCTCTTACTGGTGCTGCTATAGCAGGTGGGGTATTTGGGACAGGAGGCCCAGTAATGTAGTGTCCACATGATAGCACTAACAGGTGGAGAGCCTGTACCAGTAGGGGGAAGGGCTTAAACTGCCCATGTGGTACCACTAGGTTGTCAGTAGAACCCACAAAATTGTCCCGGGACCTGAGGAAGCCAAGAAGACTTACCAGGAGAGCAGGACAAGAGGGACGCCGCGATGGAGGGAGAGCCCGCGGGGCTCATTAGCCACGTCTATGTACAGCTGTGGCGGGCAGCTGACAGTGACATCAGACGCCGGCCGGGGTATTTAATAATGGCGGCCGCCGCTCCGGAGGTGGTAGATGGAGAAGGGAGCAAACAAACGGCTGTCAGAGCCGTCCTCACCGTTAGCCCAGCGGGATGGACACTGTAGAGCCAGAGTGCTGGAGAGTCCGGCAGTCCGGAGAAGTGGTGGAATGGCACCAGATCGGGCGAGCAATGGAGGATCAAGACCACCCGGGAGGATTCTGAGCCACAGGAAGTAAGTGCCAAGGCAGTGGGTGCGGGAAGCACCGAAGAGGGGCGTGAGGCTGAAGGATCACCTGGCAAGAGAGAAAAATCGGGGCGGGATCACTGCCGAGAATAGAAGGCGTCGATCGAAGAATAAGGGGACAGTGCAAAATATCCATCCAGGAGGCGTTACTCCTGGGCACTATAAGAGGGTGCTGCTGATAAGTCAGGGAGGTAGTCCATATAGAAGGGTCACTTTGAGGAAGTATGCAGTTCATGGTATAGGGTGACGGATCGGTGATGGAGATTATCTATTGCTGGGACTACACTACTGCTGTAGGGCTGGGACACCTATACAGGCGGGGAAGGCCATTATAGAAGTCTGCAGGAACATCACTGAGCAGGCGCAGGGAAGTGGAGGCCACAGGTGGCGTGAGGCCAGGGTGTAGGGGTGGCAGGAGCCCCGTGTGTAACTGACAAGGCCGACCCGGGACACCAAGGGGTCTGTGAACTAGCCCCGCCCCACTGGGATAACAGCAAAGTTGTGGCAGGAGAGAAGCAGGGTTGGTGAAGCAGGAATACAACCAAACCCAGTAACACCAACACTCGGTGAAGAGGGTGGTCACCAAAATGGAGAGCCAGACTACTAGTAGAGACCTACGAAGGCCTGTCGGGGACAAAAATGAATGTAGGGATGGGATTATTCTGCCTGCACAGCCTGTGGTCCCCAACAGCTCAAGTTGGACAGCCCATCTTGAAATCATCTACTCCAACAGTAGTTAAACAGAAATGCCCATATGCTAATATATATGTTACCATGCCACTGCAAAAATAAAATTCTATCAGAAGTAATAGGAGTGAAAGAGACATAAAATGTAATCAACCAGAACAATGTACAGCTTACTCACAGGGAAGTTCTGCCCATAATAGGAACCTCATATATCCCCCAAGTGTCTAGTCCTGGGTTCTGTGCATGAAAACAATCTGCTTCTTTATGTGATTAGAGAAGTCCTATAATCTGCCCCTGGCATGCACATCTGGTTCCGACTAGGATGTCTTCCCAGTCAGTAGTAATGCTTCAGGAAGTTCGATGTAATTGCCTTGTTTGGGTGAATCCAAGGGCTATGCCAGGCTTGACAACATTTTGGAGCATGACTTACTACCAATGCAGCCCATGCCATCACCACAGCCACAGCCACGGTGAACTGTTCCCCGCCACCAATCCTGCAGTGCTGCCACTGCCACATGAATAAAGAACTATGAAATGCCAGAGATGACCTTTGCAACTGAAGCACCACAAAAGGCCCCTTGCTCAGTGGGCCAGGTAAAAAGGCTCTGCAGGCCATGGGCAATAGGCTGCCACACCCTAATCTATGCATTTCCCTTGTTTGGGGGACCTAAACACTAGTATAATTAATAAGAATAAAAGGTAGGGTTTTCTTTTTTTCTTTAAGTTACTATTGAATTGGGGTATCTCACTCCTTGAGTGCCCAGCAGAAGAGTATTTTCACAGCTTTCTGAAAGCAGAGGCCCATTTACGATGCCTCAAATTGGGCACCCTCCAAAAAGGGAGATCCCAAATCTCACTATTCACTCTTCAAAATCTTGTCTAACTAGTTTAATGTTTCCAGCCTATCCAACAAGAATGGAAAGGGATAAAACTGTCTGAGAATTTAGTTAAAAAGATATTTATTACCATAACTCCCTCAGAAACTTTATCTTGTTGCTATGGAAGAGCTCTATCGTTTCTATGTTACCATCTTTTTTCACACTTTGCTTTTTTCATTAACAGTTCTCCATACCACTAAAATAGAGTCTTTTGACTGATTATTCAAGAGTCTCCATAAATTGACTATTTTCAAAAAGAAAAGTTTTAAAGTGAAAAAATGTATTTTATTTTTTCTGGGGTTTTTTTGTGTGTAGCCAATTTTGTAATTGCTTACACTCCAAACAGATTAATAAATTAATTGATATTAATGTGATAACAGAAGTTGGTTGAGTTACCATATTTACCCAATTCCAAACTGACTTTGAATTTAACCCCTCCCCCCAATAATTAGATTCTATAATATTTCATATATGGAACCTAATATCGGAGAGTCATCCTAAATTCATCCCCCACACAGCTAAAGCAAGGGAAGCAGCAGCAGGGCAGCAGCCCAGACCACTGCTCTTTGTTCTGTGCTCCCCCACCTGTCCTTGCACCTCTTGTGCCTGTGCCACCTAACAGCTGTACCCCACCACAATCCCTGTGCCCTTGATGCCTGTGCCCCACCTCAGCCTCTGTCTCTTCCTACAATTTCTGTTCTCCCCACCACTTACAGTCAATCACATCTCTGGCCCCATTCTGGCCCAGGGCCCACATTAAATCCAGCTCTGGCCGGGCTATGCACTAACAGTTACAGCAGCAGCTGGAGCTCTGGCCACTGCCACAGTGGATGAATGGCTGTACTGGGAACAGATCTACCATATGCTTTGTGGTGCAGGATAGAAAGGGGCCTAAGCTGTGACTGCTGGTAAGCACCAGAGGGAAGCAGAGTCTGGGGGTGGGGGGCAGGCAGGATGAAGTCTGGGCAGCAGGCACCAGATTGACAGAGGTTGCAGGGGATAGATGGCTGCTGCAGCTCTGACTGACTCTGAAAATTATTGTGTTGTGTATTATGACTTGCATTTTATCTTTATTTTTAATAAAAATATCACAAAGATGAGGGGGAAGTCAGGGTTAATAATATAGAAAAAGCAGAAAACTAAGTATCAAATTAGAAAGCTTCCCAGGAAAGGAACACAATGTAGGATTAGTATTAATTAGTATGTATGTAAATCAGATACAACTTTTCTGTAAAAACTTTATTTTACACAGTAAAATATCCTTTCGAATAATAAAAGTGTTTGATTACTGTGTTTCTACTGTCATTGTATTGTAAATGTTGATAACAGAACAAAAAAATTGCAAGGCAAACATTGTGGGCAACATGTAGCAACCATGGCGGAGCATGACATAGGCCTAGGGGGAGATCAATAGAGGGAATTAACACAATTTGTAAACTAGAAAAAGCCACTTGACATAATTCATATAGAGGCATTGAGTAGTGAATACATAAATTATCAGAGAATTATTTGAATAAGCATCAACTGAGAGCTATTAATGAAAACTGACATTTGCCAGTAATTTTTTCTTGAATTAAGGCTAAGAATGATTGTTCTCTCAGATGATAAACTACTTCTTTGATCTATTTTAATGTTTTTACCTGTATAGTTTCATGGCTCATACCAAAAGCTTTCTTTTCAGCCATATAATAAAGCAAATGTTAATTCTGAAATTTTAATTTAAAATGGCTTGGCTTAATCTTTATTTTTGAAGATTTCATAAAACCCTTAAGACCAGTGAGAGTTACCAGGTCACAGAGTCCTGAAGAGCTCACAAACTGTGTAGGCTTACCTAACCTGGAAAGCCTCTTGGGCCAGCCTGCTTTAAAATTTGGATTACATAATGGAAAGTAGATGAGAATGAGCTTGAGAATTTATAAATGTATAATTATGTCCATACTTTGCTGACTTTACTGTTTTTCAATCAAATGTGGAAAAGAGAACAGATAATCATTCTTGCTATGGCTAAGAAATGCTGCTTTTGTGAATAATCTGAGATTTTTTCATTAAAAAAAAAATCAAGCATTTTGTATAGATTGGTTATGTTTCCTTACTAAATCACAGAACTGATCTTTTTCTGCCAGCTATTTAATAGGATGTCTAAACCAGAACAAAATTTAGCACATTTGTCCTTTATATGGATGCTGTTTTTATCAGTTATTTTTCAAAGGCAGGACCCAGTTGGACAGTTGAACTAGATGTTAAATTTTAGGAACAGCTTGAAGAATTTCTGTGAAAACTTCAGAGAGATGCTCAGTCTTAGTTTCCCACTTAGTTCTTTATTCTGTTTTTCATATTTAGCAATGGATGTGAATGTAAGGCTCTTATGCATATAAAAGAAGCAGATATGCATATAAAAGGAAATGTAAAACACATAAAGATATAGAAGTGAAGCATTTCAAAGTCATGGAGATTATTTTTTTTTTTCTGGCAAGAAGATCAGAGGATGTAGAGCTAGAAGGCACCTCATGTGATCAAGGTCAGAGCATCCCTGACTAAACTATCACTATCTAGTGTCTGTCTAACCCGCTTCTGAAAACTTCCAAGGATGGAGATTCCATAGGTAGCCTGTTCCACTGCTTGACTACCTTCATATGGTCAGAAAGTTCCTCTTAATCTCCAACCTAAATGTTCTCTGCTGCAGTTTGAGGCCATTGCTTCTAGTCCTGTTTCCTACAGCCATAGAAAAAAGCTCATCTCCATCCTCTCTACCCAAATATCTTCAGGTATTTGAAGTTTGTTATTAAATACCCCCTCAGTCTTCTCTTCTCCAGACTAAATAACCTTCTTTCTTTCAGCATTTTTCATAAGTCATACCTCTCAGCCCCCTAGTCAATTTGTTGCTCTATGCTAGTCTCTTTCCAAGCTATGTTCTTCTTGAAGTGTAGACTTTTGTATTGGACTTGAAGTGTCCAGTGAGAAACTGGATGTAGTACTCTAGTGAATTTATATTTTAAAAAAAAACTTTACTTATGGCATTATGTGGAAATTAGCGGAGTTTAAAATATATGTTACAGGTAAGATACATGCTAGACCCAAGGTGGGCAGCTATTTTTGCTTTCCCTTAAAATATTTTGCAAAAATTAATGAGTTTTGGCAAGCTGTTGAGGGCCACATGAGAAGCCCCACCCCTTGATGGGTACCCCACCCCCTGGTCATCCTCTTGGGACTGGAAGTCCCATCCCCTAACTCTCCCCTTGCCCCCAGAAATATTCCTTTCAGCAATGGGTTTTGTCATCTCAGAACCAGAAAAATACCAAATTATATTCTAAAAATTGAACATCTACAACATTTATTAATTTGATTTTAAAATATATTTTTGTGCCAATTTACATGTATTTGTGTAGTGTACACAGAAGTGATTGCACAATAGCTTAAAATGAAGTCTTGAGCTTGTATATTATAAGGCAGTGGGGCATGGGAGTGGGTATAGGTTTGTGGTGGACTGTGGGTGTGTGAATACGTGGGGTGTGGGAGAGGATGTGGGTGTGTGTGTGAGGGTGTGGCAGGGCCAGCACAGTTACCACGCCTCCGGACTTACCAGAAGTATTGACATGAACCCCACTACAGCCAGCACCAGCATGTATATCAGAAATCAAAGAGCATCTGGCTTCAGTATGGGCATTCTTTGTTCATGTGTGCCAACGCCAATTCATGAGCCTGGCTCCTCCAAGAAATTTAAAGCCACACTGAGCCAACCACAACCTGGAACCAGAAGTGGTTTCCCAGCAACAGCCTGAATGTCGGAGGGAGAATACATGCCCTGGAAGGGGGGATTTGTGGCAGCCTTTGCCAGAGTCGTCAACACTAAGGAATGACTCTGAATGGTCACACAACTCACCTGAGTGAGACCGGGGGGGCTTGAGACCTGAAATACAAGAAAAAAAACAAGAGAGTGGTAAAGAAAACTGTGAGTGAAGAGCAGGAGTTGCGGCAGCTGCTTCTCCTGTTTTTCTTATCAATGGATTGCTCTAAATTGGGCTACGGCTCACAGTAGGACATGTTATTAAAAGCAAAAGAATCTCTGGTGTTACCAGAGTGGAATAGTGATGGCCAGAGAAGGCACCTTTAATGTTAAACATCCGCAAACCATCAGGTTGGCACTAGGCGGGGTGTAGGGGAGGCGGATCCCCATATTCACATGCCAAGAGCTGGGACGACCACATGCCATTGAATTGGACATTAACATTCCTTAAAATATGGCAGGAGAGATATTGGTGGTCCCGGTAGTTCTGCCTGAGATCAAGCTGTTGACCCATAAGACGGAAGACAGCCCTGCCCGTGTCAGAAAACCTAGGTGAGGAGCCAAAGAGAGACATGGAAAGTTGGGGGAGTTGGGTTGGGGGCATGGATAGGTGTGGGAGGGTGTGGAGTGAGGGAACATGTGGGTTTGTGTGTGGAAATGTGGGGTGTGGGGGGTTGGGATTTGTGGGGTGATGTGTGTAAGGGGGAGACTGGCTGGGGTATGTGAGGGGGTGTGGGTGTCTGTGTATATGGTAGTATGAGGGGGTGGGTGTATGTGTATGGTGGTGTTTGCATGTGGGACTTGCCTTATGAACACACACACATACACACACTCTCCTTCCCTTATTGCACGCACGCACACACACACATACACACACATTCACAGGCACACTCTCCTTCCCTCATTGCTCTCTATGTCTCTCTTTCCCCCTCCCTCATTGCACAGATACACATGCACCTTCCCGCTCCTGGTACCAGCATGGCGTGCATGGTCCTGCAATCCAGCGATGAAGCTGGGGGCCACAGGGTGCCAGAGCAGCCAGCGGGTGTACAGGGAAGCAGTGAAAGCTTCAGCAGGCAGAGGCTTCTGGTTGGAGGGGGTGGGGGTGTGGGTGGGGCTGGGCTGGGCTGGGCTGGGCTGGCCTTACTCCTGCAACTGGCTCCCCTTGGGTCCTTTTGCCCCTGGCTCCTATCATCTTTGACAGGCAGCCAGGAGCAGATAAATATTAATTTTCAAAATGTTTTAAGAGGCCTGAAGGCCAGATAGAATGTCCTGGTGAACTTAATCTGGCCCATGAGCTGTATTTTGCCCACCCCTGTATTTTGCTAATATATAGGATACATTACATAAAAAATAATAATTGTGGATTCCCTTCATAGAATAAGATAGCAAAGTAGATTATGCCTAAAATAATCATGCCTAGTGCCTTTATATAAACTGTAGCTATAAATATATGGGAAGTCAGATTTTTGTCTACAGAATGCAACTCTGAGTGCATCTTTATCATAATTTTCTCATACTATTACTTTGGGTGCGTGTCCAGATCTTGATGAAGATCATTTCAAGCTAAGCATCTAATTCCTTTAAAATTACCCCATTTAATTATTATAATCATTATAAATATATTATGACTACATTTATTAGTATTATACTGGTGCCTCAGGACCCCAATCAGAATTAGATTCCTCTGACTAGATACAATAATGTAACAAAAAGGAAAACCAAAAGGCAACAAGTGATTGACAATGAAACATCATAAGGAAAATCATGAAGGCAAGTTTATAAAAGAAAATGGAAACATCTGCATAAATTAGTTGCAGCTGTGGATGCAGGTGTCATAGCTATATCCCTGAGAAATTGGCATTTATTTATAGCAATGGACAAGCCAAAAGAGTCTACCCAAGCCATGAAAAAGTAATAATCATAAGCTGTATCCTTAACTTGGATTTCACTGGCATTATTATTTAAAAATAATTGTATTCCATCCTTAATTTTGGCAGCCAACAATGCAGGGGATGGGAAGTGCTGCCAAAATTAATTTTTTGGTCTTTATTCATGAGACCTCATTATTATCATGGGCACATGAGTGTATTGCCTTTTTATTTAACTGGAAGAATGAATCTTTTTAAACTCAGTTTTATCCAAGTTGAAGAACTTTTTTCCAACTATGCTACTCATGATACTTAACAATTTAGAATGAAAGAGGCTGTATCTAGATCTACTTGATTTAGTAATGAAGCCCAAACTAGTACAAAGACATTATAATTGTTGGACTAAATCAGGGGACTCTAATTTAGATTAGATTAATTAGTGTCAATAATCCAATATATTATGCAGTTGATTGGATTAAATGTATGCACATTCCATTGTTACAGTAAAAAGACTAAGCCAGAATCTGTTGTTTTAGTAAGCCATGGTTATAATTGTTATGGCAAGGAAAAT
This sequence comes from Crocodylus siamensis, assembly GCF_052110815.1. Taxonomy (NCBI): domain Eukaryota; kingdom Metazoa; phylum Chordata; order Crocodylia; family Crocodylidae; genus Crocodylus; species Crocodylus siamensis. The sequence goes on along the minus strand of NC_143396.1, from coordinate 84,366,631 downwards.
CAGAGCTATTTATCTATTAATGTGATAGTGGACACTCCATTGCCAGATATAAAAATTAGAAAAAGCCTATGCCTCCATACCCCACAGGAATCCCATTTGGGAGAAGCAGCTAGGTGTCATCCTCTTTAGCTGCAAAACAGCTTCAAATGGACCAGAGAAACTGGTATGTTCTCTTAAAACACTTAAGAATTTAAAATCTTTGTGGATGCTTTTCTCAAGTTACACTATAGCACATTCTTTAGTTTTGCAAAAGTTTTGAAGAGAAAAATGGACTAAAAAATGAATTAATTCCATTTACCATATTTCACAGTATATAAATTGAGTTTTAAGGCCCAATTTTGGCTTCTGAAAGTAAAACCTCAACTTACACACCATACCACTTTCCCCTGCAAGTTGTATTTGGCTCAGCTGGCGCAGCCCAGGCAACACCATTTGCAGGGGATGGGGCTGTGCCAGCCAAGCACCAAGCCCAGTACCACTCGCAAGGGATGGGGACAGGGCAGGGCTCAGCACTCAGCTGGTATGGGCCCATCCCCTGTAAGCAGCTGTACCTGGGCTGCATCAGCACTGCTCGCAGGGGGTGGGGCCACACCAGCTGAGCACCAAGCCCAACGCCACTCACAGGGGTGAGGCCACCCGAGCCAAGAACTGAGCCTGGCCCCATCCCCTGTAAGCAGCACTGCCTGGGTCACACAAGCCAAGCACCAAGGCCAGTCCCATCCATCCCCTGTGAGCAATGCTGCTGAGTGTTGAGCCCAGCCCCACCCCCTGCAAGCAGCATCGGACTCGACACTCAACAGCAGCACTCTCAGCAGACAGGGCCAGGCTCAGTTGGCATGGCCTTAAACACTCAGCTACTGGGGCTAAAGTATGAAAGGACTCCTGAGTCTAACAGCCAATAGTCATGGCTTTGGACTGCTTACATTTCTGGGTCTTAGACTCAAATGCACATCCGCAAGGGGCACACAATATACAAGCATGGCCAGTACATAGCCTACTGCTCATTCTCAGTCTACCAATGTAGGATGGTGACCTATGTATGTATTCACTCTGCCACAAATAGAATAACTACCTGAACATCAGTGCCAAAAAAGCTGCTTAAACAAGTGGAAAACTGCCATTTAGTGTGCTGCCATTAGAGTGTATTATGCTGGTCTCAATTCACCAAATGTCTCACAACAGACACAGAGAGGGATTGCTTGATCTAGAAATGCTTAATCCCCTTTAAACAAGGGTTAGGTCAAAAAGACAATGACATATGTGACTGGGTGAAAAAGAGTGGAACACAGATTGCCCATCTGTCTGCCAGCTCCCTGAGGAACCATGCATTTTGTAAGATTATGCCAGGACTACAGATTGGACCACATTACTTGAGAATTCATCTGGAATAAAAGCATGTAAAATTCAAAAGAAAAACTGTAAAACACTGTCCCATCCTAAACACAGACAAATGCACAAAACAGGTCCTAGACTACAATACTACCAGGTGCATTGCCAAGACTAAAATTCTGCTGCTACAATAGTGGACAGAAAGCTGAATCAGTCAACAGTGTGCTGTTGTTATAAAAAAGTCAATAGCATATTTGAATATATTTGACAGAAGGGTTCACTGCAAGTGATTTTTCCACACTACATTCAGCACTGGTGAGACCTCAACTGCAGTACTATGAGCTGTTTTGAGCACCCCACTTCAAGAACGATGTGATAAATTAGAAAGAGTCCAGGGAAGGGCAACAAAAATAATTAGAGGCCTACACAATATGACATAGAAGCTAAGGTTAAAAGACCAAGGGTTATTTCATTTGGAGAAGGCTCAAGTAGGATTTGAATATAATCTTCAAATATGATGTGTTGCTTTGAATTGTTCTGTTTCTACAGGAAATAGAGCAACTGGTAATACACTTAAATAGCATCCAGGGAAATACAGGTTAGATATTAAGAAGAACTTAACCTTATGAGATTTTGGAATATCCATTACTGTAAATTTTTATACACTGATTAGCTAAACTCATACCTAGAATGTTCATACAAAGATAATCTTGACTTTAATCAGGGGAGGGGAAAGGTTTACTGGATGACCTCCTAAAGTCAGTGAAGCAGCAAGTAAGGTTATGCACCAAGTAAAGCACATGGGAGAGTTGGGGAAGGTGCATGGGTGGGGTGGGTGCAGAATCTTACCCAGTTTCTGGCTGCTTCTGCTAATATTGCCATGTGCTGTGAGCACCCAGGCTCTTGCTCTTAAAGGCTAGGGACAGAAATTACACATAAAGTCGTATGAGTGATCGGATACTGGTTCAGATCTGTAACACAACAGAGCCACTTCAGGAATGTGGTTGCATTTCTGGAATCAAAATGAAGGTCCGTTCACTTGCTCATCAGTTAAATGTACACAGCTTAGACTAAACTGAGAAGATTGAATCGATTTAGCCACAGGCTTTTTGGCTGTCTGCTAAAAGCACCAGCAGAGTGTCCATGCACCAGCTGCTGCTGCTGGAAAAGATGCACCATGGGGCTGCTCTTGCTGCCAAGCATGGAGCCCATGGACATGGGAGACAATTCTGATGCTCCTAAATTCATGGGCACTTACTTGTTTTGTTTTGTTTTTTGCTGGTGGGTGCTTGCAGGGGTAAAAAACAAAAAACAAACAAACCCTAAAACCTGGCACTTTATGTTATTTCTACCTGACTCTGCAACATCTGTAAAGATTGGGCACTTTAGTGGGGCTTTTTCAGGACTGCTATCTAATAGCTGATTTAATCAACTTTAGCTAAAAGCGCCCCCAAAAAACCCCACTGAAGCGCCCAGTCTTTACAGACACTGCAGAGTTGGAATGAAGTCACACATTGCTTCAACTCCATGGGTGCTGAGCCCCACTAATTCTTTTCGGTGGGTGCTTGAGCCCTGGAGCACCCATGGAGTTGGCACCTATGCCTAATTCCACACCTGGGGCTAGTGCGCCTGTCACCCACCACTAGTTATGTTACTGCATGAGGTCCCTTCCAGACCTATTTTTTTCTAAAATTCTATATAGAATTTAGATTTAATTTTGAATCAACACTACTCTCTCTCTCACATAAAATTTCTAAAGGAGAATATTAAAAAAGATATCCTCCTCCACCATTTTTTCTTTTTTGGTCCATAATGAGAGGTGGCAGATGGCATCCTGAGAGAATGAAATCCTCCAATTATCCATTTAACAGGTACTGTGATGTTACAGCAATGCAAATTTTGTCACACTGCTGTGTCCCTGAACACTTCATGTTATTAAATGTTAGTACTTAAAAATGCAAAGTCTGTTTCATGCAATTACATTGCTGATATTTTTAGATATGATTCTTTTTAATTATGACATAACAGTGTACATTTTTAGGACAGTTGTGCTTATATGCAAGTATTTACAGTCTTTACAGAGTAAGTAGTTGCCAGATGTGAGGAAAGATGATCAAAGGGAAATGAGTAAGAATGGTGTCTACAGAAAAGAGAGGAAGTAGGGCATCAGAATAAAGCCTATAAAAAGTGTGCAGTTGGTGAACTTAGTAAACATGATATGGATCAAACATTGTTATTGTAGACTGATAATTCCTAACAAGGAGACTTAACGTGTATTCTTTGCAAGAACTGGGCATATTTTTCTTCATATAACTGAAAAATACAGTTTTGGGTTTTCCAAACTATACATGAATTTAGGGTGAAATTGGCAACCTCTTTTAAGTGAATAAAAATGAGGAAAACGTTTAGCCAATATTGAAACAGTTCTTTATCATAGTTCCTAAATGAAGCATTTAGCTTCAGGATCGATTTACAAGTGAACTTGGGTGCCATTCATGAAACTAAGGAGAAAGGACTGTTCACTCCCCATCTGTTCTGCTAATATCCCAAAGGGTTATGGCAGTCCTTAGGGCATGCAAGAACTAGGCTTAATCCCAACTTTGCCTAATTCAGAGCAAAAATCTGGTGAAAAAAAAGGATACACACGCATATTCTTTTTGTTTTCCTTCAGCCCTTTCCAGATGTGCCCATTTCCTTCTTCATTTCCCTCTCTCTGTTGCTCAGCCATAAACAAGAACAACAACAACAAAACAAGGACATATTTTATACAGCAGTGTCTTCTCCACTGTCTCTACCTTCCTAATCGTACAGGAAAACTTCAGATAGTGTTCTGACATCTTGATCATTTGACAGGCTTGATCTACAGTTTCACTGGCTGTTTTGCTCTCTGCTCTGAGGAATGACTCATCTACTACATGCTGAGAGGGGATGAAAAGTGTACAGAAGAAAGATAGCACAACATATCACCTTGGACTCACTAGTATCAGAATAATACCATCAGCAGTCTCTTCCCTTGGTGTTACCAGATTTGCCCACTGCTTTGGGGCGAGCTCATTTATTAGGGCTAGGGTCTTGGTAATTCTATTAATGTGCTGCTTGTGTTACTTGTGTTTCTATACAGAGCTGTATCTCTCTCTTCTGCAAGCCCTCACCCCCAACAGAGCTATCTTGCAGGACTCAGCTTCAGTGGGGCTGGGTACCTCCAAGTTCCCAAATCAGTCATACACACAAACACACACAGATTAACGTGACATGTCTGACTTGGCCAGGTTGATCAGCATGGACAGGCTGACACCCTCATATGCCAAGAATCAGTTCATCAGAGCAACAATAACTACAGTCAGACACAAGCACACAGTTAAACAGAATACCTCTGAATCTGGCCAGGTGTCCGTCTGACACCCTCATGGGCCAGCATTCAGTTCATTAGGGCATGTCTGAGCCAAACTGGGTCAATCAGCCTGCACAAGCTGATCCCCTTATGTGTGTTTCAAAACTCAGCACATCCCAATCTTTTAGCCTCTTGATGAGCAGACCCCACAGAATTTTTGGGCTTCACAGAGATCTTTAACTTAGGTAAAAGAAGTGTTGCTGCAGAGCAAGTAGGAAAGGAGAAGTAGAGAAGGAAAAATATACCCAGTTGCCACCAGTTTAACTATAAAAGTTATTTATTCCTAAGTATATGAAATATACAACAGCACTAGCAGTAATAGACATGCAAACAATCACTGTATTACCAAAACAAACACAAACAATCACTGTATTGCCATAGTTTCACTAAGTATTTGGGGAAACTTAGCTCAAGCTTAATTAATACAGTTCAAGTTCAGAAATCTATGCTTAGAGATAAAAGAGAAAAGGGAGAGAGCTGGAATCTCACCAGTCCAAGGCACTCAGGTTGCAAAGCTGACAGGTTAAAGTTCTCAGCATGATCCTTGAAGGGAGACAGTCTGCCTCCTACAGCCTCTCGAGAAGAAAGCGGGTGGTGTCAGCATACACACTGCTGCTTCTTTTACAGATTTGTAGACCCTCAGTTCAGCTTCTTTCAAGCATTCTCAATAGTGTAAATCAAATTGTCTTTTCTATTGACAAGGGGTTACCTGGTTGGAACATCTCAGGAAGCTGACTGACACTCAGGAAACACACACTTAGGAGCCAGCTTGAAATTCCTATGGGTAGCAGATATACTGATGGGATATCTCCTGGTTTCTTCAGAAACAATAGATAACTTGCAGCATCAGGGTTTTGGATTTTTACTTGTGAACAAGCCTCAGCTTAGCATGACTTTTCCAGATCTTACTATAGTCTTTTAACAGACTTAAGGCAATTATTGGAGTGTTCATAACCTTTTGTGGAGAGGACTTCCACCAGTCGTCCTGGGAAAAGTATGACAACACTTGTGGTTAGGGCTCCAATGAGCTGGATGCTGTGATGAACCCTTTACCATTGTTCAAATGTTGCCCATACCCCCTCTGACTTGGTGTCTTGCCTCAGCATTCCCTAACCCGGCAACCGAGTTGTAGCCAATTAAGTTTAAATAGGCCTCCCGTAGTGGGACTGGGGAATGTACGGCCCGAGATGCCTAGTAAACTTTACTTCTGCTTGGGGGGGAGGGGAGGGGGCGGGAAGCCCTTTATAAATCCAGATTAGAACTGGTATGATAAATGCTGAGCTGGGTGTGTGGGTTGATTAGCATTTGGAGCACAGATTCCCCATCATGCAGTACTCTCCTGCTCCTCTGATCCCAGAATTCACCATGGTCTCTGCTTCGGTTTTTCTGTTCTCCATCTCTCATGTAAATGAATGGTCATCTGGTTCCATCTCGGATGCAAATGAGACCTAGGGCAGTTGTTTCACTTTTGTCACCCTTCTCTGGAGGGTTTTAGGTGTGTCTCCCACTGCATCTTAATCAGTTTCTGTTTAGGTAGAGGAGGGAGGGGATTCTTTGTGAGTCAGACAGCCTGCATCCTGTGTCAGGGTTCCCCAAGAACATGGAGCTGAGATGTAACATTGGGTTACCATTGAGAAAGGAGGGCAACTCTCTGAGATACTTATAATGCCAATAAAGTGGTTTAAATGCTTAAATTACTCCAATCTGGTCTCTATACAGTTCCTCTGGCCCAAAGCTCTCCTTGCCCACACTAACATAACCACCACACACACTTGACAGACCTCCTTTTCAGAACGGGTACCTCTTACATCCTAGAATTTCAGGCACAAAAGTATACTAGAAGATTGCATGCTTTTGTGTCAAATTTTATGCAGGAATCTAGAGTTGGATACACAATAGTCAGCCATGACTGAATTTCTGCTACAAGACAGTAGAGAGCAAAGACAAAGCTGTGATTTCTGATTCACCCATTTCAAGGCTAGAGGGCTCTGAATTATTCTCTCATCTCTAACAGCACAGATGAGAAAAAAAAACCCTGATGGTTCTCATATTTTATCCATATAACAGCCTTCCTGCCTTTGAAGTATAGATGCTTTAAGACTATTCATGTGATCATCAAGTGGTAAAGAAAGATTGTTTGATTACTGTCTAGTTATTTATAGGCATTGGCTTTTCAAATGTATTCATATGAAGTGTTCCTCTTACACTTGAAGAGGTATAGATCCTTGACCAATAAGTAAAAGACGTAATTATCACATATCTGTGGTTAAACTTCTACCTAGAGTTATTTCCTATTTTTGTTTCCTACAAAAGTCAAAATCAAAATGTGTTGATAATTTGGCCAGTTCACTGAACCTAATGAAGCATCAGGATCAGCCAGATTTGTACAGAAGCTACACAAGAGAGTCACTGCAGTTGAGTGTATCTGTGAAAAAGATAATTAACAATTTTGCCAACATCAGTATGTTCTCTTACTTTTACATTTATGTGAGCCCTCTCTGATGGCTCATTTAGAGGAAGGTGTTTGGCTTTGCTTTATTAGGCAAATCTGCATAGCCAAGTTGAGGAGGCTGCTAAGTGTGATGGAGAAATACAAAGGGTTCAAAGCATATCTATGTTCTGCTTCTGTTAATAAAAATACCCCTCTGCATCAGTGAATCATTTGCCTATGCAAACAAAAAACATATAATCCAACTTACCCCAAAGCAAACCTGCAAGTAGCAGAGAAGCAAGTCTACATTTATTAATGGGAAACCCATGTGCCTATGTCTTAGAAGTGGGGTCAGTGAATGAAAGGGGTAGAAGTGGACTTAAGAGGTTTCCAGCTTGCCTTCAGGAGTTATGAGAAGAGATCCCTGGAGTCCTGGGTAAGCTAAAGGTTTACAGAGATTTCAGGTTCCCCAGGGAGCTGGTGGTACCGGCTGGTAGGAATGGGAAAGGATTCTCTCTTGTGATAAACATACCCGGATGGGTTAGTTGTTTTGGTTAACTATCTTTGTTTGTGGTTTTGAACTGTGAGGTTCAGGAGTTGCTTAAGGGCAGAAGGCACTCTGGTTTTGAGCTGTAGACTAAGGGGCCAGTGGCACCAGAGAGGACTATGTCTGATGCTAGGGGTTGCAGGCTTAGAACCTATTGGGCTGAGGCCAAGGGGCTGAAGCTGAGTTAAAGCAAGGATGCCTGGTAAGTTGAAGCCAAGGTAGGGTGAAGGTGTCCAGTAAAAGTAGGCATAGCTGAAGCCAGCCACAGCAAGTAAAACCCACAGGGCATGGGGCTGGCTATAAGGGAGTTAGGAGGACAGTTAGTGCCACTAGGACATCCTCCCTAATTTTGTATTAATAGTCTATCATGGTGTGCCAGGCGACATGCCTGAGGGACTGGGTGAGAATATATAAGGAAGCACAGCAATACCCTGGAAGGCCAGAAGACAGGGCTGGTTTGACCACTGCAGGTACCACGGCCACCTTCTAGAAGCAGGCCTTTTATACTAATAAAGATTGAATTATCAGAAAACCAGAAGATATGGGGTATGCATGCCTTAGGCAAGGAGATGCTGGAAAAAAATTTTGGTCAAGGCTTTTAATCAAAAATGGTTTTAAAAATAAGTAATCTAAAAGTGTACAATAAAAGCAGATACCACCATTTTCTTCACTGCATTATAAGTGAGATTTAGTTGTTTACAAGTCCCCTAAAAGCTGCTATCTCGATGTGCTACCTTTTCAATATAAAAGCAATTTTCTATCACCCTTTTGAAGTTCAGACCACATCTTCCTGGTGAGGTGGCAGGATTTTGTAGTTCAAAAGAAACAACCAGAGTTTTAGAGCTTGTAAGAGCATGTAAAGAGTACATGAAACTTTAAAATGTGCTTACAGGCCCTAAAGCACCAGTGCAATTCCTAGTGTGCTGGCCTAGCTTTAGCTTACCTGAGAGTGATGGATGGAATGAAGGTAAGATAGAGATGCACCTTGATGAGGGATGACATGAAATCAGAGATATGCATGTCAACTGAAAAGTGCTTCCATTTTATAATATTTCATTAAAAATTGATTCAAGTCCTCCGATATATAAATAACCTGGAAAAATTATCATTTTAGAAGCACGTTACATGGCCTATACCTATCTTCGGATACATATAACATATTAATTCTCCATTTTAAAATACCTTCTGGTACATGTCCAAGCATAAGTCATTTAGCCGAATCAATCAGGCCTACAGTTTCTTTTCCACAAATGTCAGATTTGAACAATATTATATACTGGTTATTATGAAGTCAAGTGTTGCTTGATTTTTAGCTCTGAAATCCTCTAGATAAAAATAAATTATTTCTTATTTACATTTTCATGTGCAGGGTTAACCTATTTTGTTCATACATATCTAGTTAACTAAATAACTATTGAGTTAAAAAAAATACAAGGGCCAGTTATTTTTAGTAAAAACCAATTACTCAATGTTCAGATGCAATTTTGTTTTTAGAAATCTAACCAACTTGGAAACAATCATGTATATAGTGCTACAATAAAATAAGAATTACTTCAGATTTCAGCTTATGAGTCTGTATATTTTGCATCTAATTAGTATGGCCCAGCCCTGTCTCTCATGTCTTCACATAGGGGTGTGTGAAGCAGGCCCTATTCAATTTGGATTCAGATTTGGCCCAAATTAGAGACAGTGATTTGATTCATTGATTCGGATCACTGTCCCTGATTTGATTCGGTCAAATCTGAACCGAAGATTCAATGCCGATTCAGAGAATCAGTGATTCAGACATAGACACTGCTTTAAAAGTTTTTTCTACATGCCTCAAGATACCAGCGCGGTTTGTGAATGCTGCGATGCTGAGACAGATGAGTTTCCCACAGGAATGCAGGGGGGAGGCCTCCACGTGCTCAGCAGTGAACCCAGAAGTGGACCGGAAGTACCTCCGGTCCACTTCCAGTCTGCCAATGTTATTCTCTCTTAGTTACCTCCTCAGCAAAAGATTGTTTCCAATTACCCACTTAATGAACTAAAACACAAGAGGTTAAGTCAATTACCCAAGATGCATTGAAGAGTAATAGGTAGTTTTGATGGAAAATTTGCTTTGACTTAGTACCAAAAAGTTTTGTTTACGGGGGGAGGGGCGGCTTTTTTGTGGGGGGGAAGGGGTTGCATTTCTTAAGTAGGTTTACTTAATCCCTCACTGACACTTTCACAGAAATGAACAGGTCTGGGATTACAAAGTACAGTCACTTTTTACTAGTAAAAATGGGAACAGTTACACCTTGATCTTACCAAATAGTTGACCCCTGTGTTAGACTAAACTGGGAACATAGCCACGGGTTGCTATGGCAATGTCATTCAGGTTTGATTTGCATGATACCTGGTAGAATACTTGGTGAAATGATGTGGAGATCTATTTCAATTACTATTGCTCCCAAATTTTTAATATATGGATACTAGCAGAGAAATCTAGAGGGGGGAAAAAAAGTAGTGATTTTTTTTTTTCAATATTTAGTTTGTCCAAAGCATTAGTTTTACATGTGATTTCTAAATTCAGGTAATAAGGAAAGGTCAGATAGTATGTGAACATATTTCTACATTACCTAAAGTGATATTTAAGTGCTATTTGTGGTCTCCCTTCTTATTAGAGGAATTGTAGCCACATTTTAAACTTGACTAGCTTATTTTAAAGAACAAGAGCAATGTAATAGAAGGATTTGAGGCACAGAGGCATTACTGGCCTGGAGATACTGGCATGTAGAGCCTCTTAAAATTACTATTTCTACCTTATTGCTGTGGTCACTGTAACAGGGGGGCCTGCTTGGGGCCGATCTAACCATGGCCTGCCCACCTGTTCCTGAGCTAACCGCCTGCCTTCTTGCCTACCACACCGTGTTGTTAATTAATTAGTTAAAGATGTAATTAAGTGGGAGGCTGCCCATTTCCTGCCCCGATGCCAGGGGGCGCTATCTGTGGCTCCATTCCTCCCCTACACTGCAGCCCAAACCTTGCAGATGGCATCTATAGTTCTCACTGTCACCAGCCCCCACATTGGGACCCAGAATCCTACTGTTGAACCCCACCTGGATTCTTACCGTCAGGCAGTCTCTTCCACCTTCATACCGGGCAACGTAGCTCCCTAAACTGCTTCCCCTTTGGGTGTGATCCCCCACCAGGACCTTTGGCTCACTAGCCCTGGCCCACCACCAGGCCAGCCAGAACCTCAGGCATGCAGCTCTTGGGTGCCCATCATGGTGGGTCCCTGGCCCTTCGATCCTTCCGATCCTGGCCCCAGCATGGGCCAGTCAGGGGAAGTTCAGACAGGCCTGAGTCTATGGCCCTTTTCTCTCTCTCCAGGGGTCCACCTTCCAGACCCTCTAATCAAGGGGTAACCCACCCAGTTGTGGGGGCTAGGGGTTAAGGCACCCCAACCCACCTTTCACTGGGGTGGTGACTGACCTGGCATTTCCTGGGGGTTCCCATGCCACTGGGAGCCCCACCAGGCCATCCACTCCCAGCAGCATGCAGTTTTAGGTCGTACCCAGGATGAGGAGCCTCCTTACCATCCCCTACAGCTCCTCCCTTACCTCCAGATGACACCAGCAGCCCTCCAGCCAAGTAGTGTTGTTGCCTAGCCTCCAACAGCAGAACTGCCCTGTTTATATGGGCAGCCCCAGATCCAAAATGGCTGCCCTCATCAGGCACCTGCTGGCTGCCAGCTCCAGGTCCTTAAAGTGGCAGCACAAACTGCCCTGCCACAGTCACACAAAGAGCTGAAAAGATTGTATCTCAGGTCCAATCTGTTCAATTTAAGAGCCAAAGCTAGTTCTTGATTCATAGAAGTGAGTAGGATTTTGTCTGTCAACTTCATTGTGGCCTAAAGTTTTGCTTATCTAATTTCAGGGGAACTACACCAATTCATGAGCTGACAATCTATCTAAAAATATAAATAATACACCACACTGAGGACTCGCAGTTCATGTCCAGAGTCATGTCTTTCATTTATTGTTTTCAGTCAGATGCCAAGATGTTTGCAGTACTTTCTCAGAGGCTGAGGGCATGTTTACTAGAGCTGTGCAAAATTTTCCCCAACAGTTTCATTCTAACACTGCTTCAACTCGTTTCAAGTTTGAAACAAAGACATTGAATGGAGGGCTTTGAAACAGCCTGAAAATGAAATGAGGGCAGTTGAAATGGTTCAAAAGTTTCGAAACATTTTGAGTTTCGAAGCTGAAGCTGAGCTTGCCTGCAGGGAAACAGAAAGTAAGGAGAGGGAAGGGGAGGGGTGAAAGGACTGCTCTTATTATTGACATGTATAGCCAGCCAGTGACTGTTATCCTTCCAACCCCAGTGCCCAGCAGAGGGATGGAAAAACAGCATAAAAGGCAGCATTGTTTGAACTGGCCTGCTTTCTCTCGTCCATGTCATGAGTTTTCATAGACTTCATAGACATCAGGGCTGGAAGGGACCTCGAGAGATCATCGAGTCCAGCCCCCTGCCCAACGGGCAGGAAGTCAGCTGGGGTCATAGGATCCCAGCAAGATAAGCATCCAATTTACTCTTGAAGGTGTTCAAAGTAGGTGCTTGAACCACCTCTGCTGGCAGACTGTTCCAGACCTTGGGGGCTCAGACAGTAAAGAAATTCTTCCTTATGTCCAGCCTGAAACAGTCTTGCAGGAGTTTGTGACCGTTTGACCTAGTCTGCACCCTGAGGTGCAGTTTCCAGAACCCCCTGCACCTATCTCCTTGAAACTCGGCAGTCCTTGTGGCCTCAGCAGGGTCTAGCAGGCCTGTAGTTTTCACCCTGCTGTGCCTTAACACACACATGACATGAGTCTTGCTTGCTAGCAGCTTGAGGTATGGTTTCCCAGAAACTTCTGCACTTATCTCCTTGAGACTTGGTAGACTTCATGGTCTCAGAAGAGGCTACTACCCTACAGGTTTCTTCTAAATCAGGCAAGAAATAACGAAGTTATAGGCAGTTTTGTTCTTTCCTATTATAGCCTATGGGCAAAATGTCGAAACAGCGTCAAAACAGCAAAACAGTTTTGACGAAATGAGGAACAGCGGTTTCGAAATAAAATGAAACCCAAAACAAAACACTGTCCCATAAAAATGTCAAAATGGATTAAGTCAAAACTTAACAGTGATGTTTCACACAGGCCTAATGTTTACACTACCTCCTTCCTGACCTTCAGACTGTCACCAACAAAATATATTCTAACCACTTGCCCCTTTTTAGGAGCACTAGAGACTTCAGTACATGCAGGTCTGCTCTGAGCCACACAGGTCCATTAATGAGCCATCTGCTATACCTAATTGCTGGTCTCTGATGTACCCATGCTCAGAGGCGTAACTAGATATTTGAGTATTCTGCACAGGAGCAGCATCAGAAACAACATTAATAGCTGCACTGCCAGTGATAGCAATGGCCAGGTTGGCAACATAGCTGTTGCTATTGTGTGCTTCGATGCCTAGGGCTGATGTTATGGTCATCCCCCCTCTCCCCACCTCACCTTTTTATGCCCCTGCCCCAAGCTGGAATAAACAGTGGGCAGCTACAGTCAAGGGTAGGGGTGAGGCAAGATAGGAAGAGTTATGTTGTCCTGTTCCATTTTCTATCCTTTACCTTGCCAAAGGTAATATCAGAAGAAAATTACATGAATATATGGAGAGAAAACTAAGCTTATGGCTCATAAGATCAAAAATTAACTATGAAATAGGGAATCTAGAGAAATATGCAGAAAATGAAACACACAAAACCAGAATGCCTCCTCATCCAAATGTTCAAAATGAGAACTGGGTGCCTAATGCTTTTGAGGATCTAAGATTATAAAACAGTCTGTGGCAGCATGGAATTGTATCCAGCTCCCCTGAGCCTCACTGCTTTAAAGACTTTGACGCTCCATAACAGTACTGTACGTTGGCATTTGAATTCCACATATAAATAAATTAAAATAAGCCAATTTCTGTGAATTCTATTTAATTTTTATTTTAAAGTTCTGCAGGTCCTTTTAAAAGGTAAAATACTGGAAGTTAAAACATTCAAAATATGTAAAATAAAACTTTTTTTTGTAAAATAGCCTATACTATATATATTGGATCAAATGTTGAGCTCGTATAAATCATGTCTGGTGAACCCAGTTATACCCATCTTCAAAGATACGTTTTGTACCATTTAAATGAAAATACCATTTGTTACAGTAGGCATTGCTTGTTTCCATTGTCTTCCAATTCCCTTTTTCTTTCTTTCCCAGAGAATCTTTCCTGATACTCTGAATTTAGTTTTAATAATTCTCACCTTTCACTGGCTGGAAGCATGTGTGTTATCAAACAGGTTTAACTATCTACAAGAGATAAAATATGGTTCTACAGCTTCGTTATTTAATTATGTTTTAGTGTGTTCAATGGAATCTTGTACCATTTCTTACCCAATATACTCACAATTTTGAACATAAGCATCTTTTAACGATAACGATATAATAATTAGAATGATACTGGCCGCCAAGAAATAACTAATATTCTGAATTGCTTGTGGGCAGCAAAATAATTGCTACTTTCCCAAAATACACAACCCAGCAGTTCACAAAAAGCTGTGTCAGATGTACTGTGTTTCTGTGCCTAATTAAAAGAGACCCAGTGAAGAGCTGTCAGTGGCAAAAAATAACCATGCTTGAAAAATATGTTACATTATAATACGTGGTAGTGATTGTAGATGAAGAATTAGAAGCTAAGCCTATCAAACTTTAGTAACTAGTGTATACAGCTGCAGATATTGCAAAATGCTAGCATTTTCACAAAGACCATGCCAGCAAGATATAATTCCATTGAAGGGATTCTCTAATTTTGTTTTTCCCCATAGTGTGAATCATATGAATAAGAAAGGTATAAGATGAACTGTCTTCTTTGCCCATATGCAATAACCTAGATTACCTCCTTTGTACCTGTTCTCAGTTGCAAATACAAATAACACTCTGGGAGCTACAACAATCACTTACATGAAACATTAATGCCAAGAATTTAATGTTTACTCTATTACAAAAGTGCACGAGAAAGAACCAATATTCAATAAATGCAATGCATCCAACATGTATAAGGAGGCATCTTATTTTATGAATATATTTAGAATTTATACCTTCAAATAACACAGAAAATGTCTCTTTTCATTCCTGATTGTATTATAAAATCTAAATGATCTTTTCATAACATTACAGAAAAAACAGTCATACTTAATAAAAAGGTGTCAACACCTACTCTCAGATCATTTATCATTTTTTTCCATAAAAAACAAATCTTAACTTCTGTGCTATCCACTACAACATGAGGGTTCATCAGGCCAGGAACACCTAATCTTAGTAAACATGATTTGCTGCTGTAACCCTCAACTTTTTCTATAATTCTGTAAACATCCAAGAGATTAATGTATATTAGTTGCTCAGTTTTGCAGTTAATGTGTTTCTTCAACCCCAGTAAATCAGAGGGATAAGATAGTTTGACTTTATTTTAAAAGGCTGAGGATATAAATTCTGGTTTCACTATTCCTGAACTTTAAAACAATCATTGGGAAAGGTGCCAGACCATGGTACTTACA
The DNA here is from genome assembly GCF_052110815.1 of Crocodylus siamensis. Classification (NCBI taxonomy): domain Eukaryota; kingdom Metazoa; phylum Chordata; order Crocodylia; family Crocodylidae; genus Crocodylus; species Crocodylus siamensis. The sequence goes on along the minus strand of NC_143396.1, from coordinate 84,351,342 downwards.
TTTAACTTTAATTGCCATTATCTATTTGGCCCCTAAATCTGTGTAACGAGGATGTCGAGTCTCAAACACAAAAAGTGGGAAAAGCATCACACTCAGGCATACCTCTAATTTGGTGGTTAGGGCACTGTCCTGCTACAAGGATATATGGATGTGAATGCTCTCAAGCTAAAGAGGACACAGAATCCAGGTTTTCCATTTCCTGGGTGATTACTATATTAGCCCAACATTTAGAGCAAAGGTCAGCACTGCCAATATCACTTTCTTCTTTGAAAGCCATGTCTTAAGAGTGTCTTGAAAATGTTCATACATCAACCTCTAACTCCATAAATTGCTAGAATGGGGAACTCCTTTTGCACAAGGCAACTAATAAAGCTCCCTAGATTAATACAAGTAACCTAATAAATTACTATCCAAGAGACTCTTAAAAAGAAGTTCTAAGAGGGAGGATGCCGTAAGACCACCATCTTCAAAAACAGAAGGTAAATAGGAATACTTTCTTAAGGCTATGGCTCTTACATTTGTTGCTAGCTGCTGTTGTCACCACCCTTTTGGCCATGCAAAGTCATCATGCTTGACATCAAAGTTAGAACTTCCTTTCTCTTCCCAACTGAATACCAAGTGATAGGAGTTTAGTAACACTTAAGATTTGATGCCTACCAGTGAATAACTTCAAGGCAGTCAGTAAAGTTATTTAAATAAGTGAACTAACCCCTGAAAACCATTGGGTAATCTTTTCAGCCACATGTAAGTTCTCCCATCACCCTTGCTTGTTACATTCATTTCTGTCAGTTCTAAATTGGTGGTGAGCTCTTAGGCAGCGATGATCCCTTTCTAATACAAAAGGATCATATCCTAATGAGTGCCTGCCACAAGGCCTGCTTCTTTAAGAGAGCAAACAATTTGAGAGGCTGCTTGTAGGTGTCAGAGGGGCACTAACAGGGAACCCACCTCACTAGAAGAGAGCTCAGGCATGGTTAGGGTAGCTTGTCATATTTTATGATTTAAAGTTGCACCTGTTTATAGAGTGGTGAATTACAGTATTGTTTGAAGTTTTCTTTTGTATTTATCCTGAAGTTCTGTATAGCTGCACTGTTATCTGAGCTTTTCATTTTGCTGGCATTTGCAATATAGTTTCATAGTTAGTAGGGTCGGAAGGGACCTGAGCAGATCATCAAGTCCGACCCCCTGCCATGGCAGGAAAGAGTACAGGGGTCAAATGATCACCTGTAGCAAGGTGATTGTCTAACCTTGTCTTAAGGCTAGACAATCACCTCAAGGTGGGAGCCAGCACCACTTTGCTTGGAAGTTGGTTTCAGATCCTAGCCGCCCTGACAGCGAAGTACCGCCTCCTGATGCCGTTTCTGAATGTACCCTCTGCCAGCTTGTGACCATTATTTCTAGTTACTCCTGGTCGTGCTCGGGAAAACAGGGACTCTCTCAATGCCTGCTGGTCCCCTCTGACTAGTTTGTAACAAGCCACTAGATCCCTTCTCAGCCTTCTCTTGTGGAGGCTGAACAGGTTCAGGTCCCGTAGCCTCTCCTCATAGGGCCTGCCCTGCTGTCCCCTGATGATGCGAGTGGCCCTCCTCTGGACCTTCTCCATGTTCTCCACATCCCTCTTGAAGTGCAGTACCCAGAACTGGATGCAGTACTCTAGCTGCGGCCTGACCAGTGCTGCATAGAGGAAGAGTATTACCTCCTTGGACCTGCTTGAGATGCATCTGTGGATGCATGACAAGGTATGGTTGACCTTCCTGACTGCATCCCCACACTGCCGGCCCATGTTCATCTTGGAGTCAATGATGACTCCAAGTTCCTTTTCTGCCTCTGCAATGATGAGAGGGGAGTTCCCCAGCCTGTAGGTATGCTGCTGGTTCTTCCTCCCCAGGTGCAGCATCTTGCACTTGTCAGTGTTGAATCCCATCCTATTCTCATCTGCCCACCCCTGTAACCTGTCTAGGTCTGATTCTACCCTATTCCTTCCTTCTAGCATGCCCACATCCCCCCACATCTTAGTGTGATCAGCACATTTGAACAGGGTGCTTTTTACCCCCTTGTCCAAGTCACTGAGGAAGATGTTGAAAAATGCGGGCCCGAGGACTGAGCCCTGTGGAACCCCACTGCCCACATCCCTCCAGGTCGAAAATGACCCGTCCACCACCACTTTCTGCTTGTGGTCCTCCAGCCAGCTGGCAACCCATTTCACTGTGTAGGTGTTGATACCACAGTCCCACAGTTTTTTAATGAGAATGGTGTTGAAGACCTTCCGAAAGTCCAGGAAGACTATGTCCACTGCTACCCCTGCATCTAAGGATTTGGTGACCTGGTGATAGAAAGCCACCAGGCTGGTCTGACCGGAGCCTCTTGCAAGCAGCTTATGGCCTTGAGTTTGCTCACATGATGTTTCTTTCCTTTTCTATTACTGTGAGAAGTTTTTCTAGCACAACATAGTAATAGTTTTGTTATTAGCTCAAATTAACTGAATTTGGCACTAAGCAGTTGAATCAGAGGGATGAAATGATTGTGTATGTTGATGAAAGGTGATAAGGGATACCAACAGACAATGCCCAAAATAAAACACAGGAAAAAGACCAAGTTAAGAGGTATGCTCATGACAAAGTAGTATGCTGATAGGATAAAATATGAACAATATGTGGACTGCAGAGAGACCAATCTGAAAACAAGAACTCATTAAAGAAGTAAAGTTAAAGAAAAGCATAAAAGGGGGGCAGCAAGGAAGTTAAATGTGTTGTCATTGTCATAACTGTCACCATAAATCTAGTCTTCAACGCCTGTCTGGACCATTGCAGCCAACAACACACCCTTTGCTTCATGAACTGAGTGGCAGCCTTTTCTGTTGAGCAAAGTAACATCTGGGAATGGGTGAGATCATTTTGCTAAGTGTTTTTTTTTTCTCTCTCTAAATGTAGAAACTGCTAAAACAATACTTGTACTAATAAAATTAAACTTTAATTTTAGGACATTAAGTTGTCTGTGTTCATATTTCACGTTCCATTTAAGGGTTAATTGTGCTTCAACAATCCCTAAGCACTATCTGCTGGATGTTCTTGCTAACAGATAGAGCTATATAAGTCCAGAGCCTGTACCAGTCAGGTAGTCTCTCCAGCAACTACAAAGCAAGGCCCCAGAAGGGACCTGGACTTAGCTAAACAACTCTGCAGGCCAGGAACAGAGGCAATTTTCCTGGGCAGAGAAAGACAAGTTTTACAGGCCTTTGTTTTATGTTAATTCCTAGGGTGTTTGAGCTGTCTACCAGAGGGTCCACATGCCCAGGGAAGGGCTGAGCTGGGACCAGAGGGTCCGAGAGCAAGGGGACTGAGTGTATAGGCTAGGGTATAGCCCAGGCTGAAAGGTAGGCCCATTGGGAGATGAAATTTTTCTCTCTTAAAAGGGGTAGAGGGCTGCTTCTTCTGTTGTTTATGTTTCCATTATAGCCCAGGAGCTTATGGTTTATGTTACTGTTTATATTGGCAGTTTAGGTTGGGACTGTAAGGAGAGCTTTATAGAGGTCCCATTAATGCCTAAGAGGCACACAAATAGACTTGAGCCTTACCAGGGCCAGGCTCAAGGCCTGAACTATTGATGAGCCCAGAGACAAATGTAGTGCAAGGCTATACAGAAGACGGGTCAGGAGCCCTGTGCTCAAGCAGAGCACAGCTACACAGGGGCCAGAGGCCTGGTGACCAAAAGGGTCAAGTGAGAGTTAGTGACTTAGAGTCTGGTCCAATACAATGGCCCCAGGCTACAAAGCCTAGCTAGATTAAAAGTGTAGAGGCCAAGGAGGCTGCAGCCCCAACAGAGGGAGCTTCATAGTAATATCTGCAAGGCTTGATGCATGGTGTAGGGGAGGAAACAGAGCCATGCATTGAATCTTAAGTCTGTGGGTGCCAGGGACAGGAGTGGATACACATTGTAGCCCTCCAAGCTACAGGAGCCCTGCAGGGGTAAAGGCCAGCCAAGGGCGTCCATTGAACTTAAAGGTTGAATCAAAGTGGTTGGGGTCCAGGAGAGACCCAATGGTACTGCTCAATCTAAGGTCCATGGGCAACCTCCCTGATGCAAGGCATGGCAGAAGAGGAACTAAGGGAGGGCTGTAATAGAGATTGAGATGGGCAGGAGTCATACGGCCATGAGGGGGCTTCACAGTCATCCCTGGGGCATGACTCTGCCACAGTGCCTCTAACTGATATCATTATAAAAACACCAACTAAACCTAAAATAGTCTTTAAGGTAGAAGTCTTTAAACCATTCTTGGAATAAGGACATGTAGATGTGAGCTGAGAAACAATTATTACATGGGTATATTTAAAATACTTTCTTGGTTCAGAAAGAAAAAGGGAGAGAAATACAAGCAGTATCCAATGCAGATGTGGATAATTTCTGTATTATTGAAAGTACAAGCATCTCATTTTTATTCATTGACTCCTGGACTGTGTCTAGCTAGGACTAAGATGAAGATAAGGAACTTCAGGCTCTATCTTACTTGAAAGTAACTCCTCGGAAAGAATTCAGAGAGCAACCTGCTAGGTCTGGTGCATACAAGTGGGACATGCTAAGGATCCTCTTAGCTGGGACACGTACACATACTCAGAGCCTTGTCTAGTTTGATGTGATAAAGGAATGTCAGAACTGAATAGAAACATGTTACAGAAAGAATGGGAACATCAATCAGACATTGATAGTTGAGCAAGTGAAAAAAATAAAAACAACACTCTTTATGTTTGAAATCAAGACCTGATGTATAAGGATACCGACATAAGAACTCTGCTGCCCCATAAATGAAGAGAAAAGAGTAAAACTAAAACATGTAAATTAGAGAGACATGAGCAAAGTGGAGGGGAAAGATTATACCAGACATTTTTATTTAGGGGAGCTATATATCTTCCAAGCAGGAGATTCAACTCTCCTAATGTGCGGCTTGGACAGGCAGCCTCTAAAGTATAAGGATGAACAAAATCTGGGCAAAGAAGTGCTTTCATGAAGTTTAAGATGTACTTAGAAAATCAACATCTCATCTACTTCCACTATAAAAATATCAAATTTGTCTGACAAATTTTCCTATTAGCTCCATGCTGCTTATCACTCATGACTGTGTATCCTATTTTTCTTCAGAGTTGTTTTGAAATCCTTCATGCTATAACAATGACACCATGTTTTTCCTTAACATCCCTATCCTGGTAACAAATTTAACTTCTCTCCAAATCCAGTCAGTGATACCTCAGCAGGACATATTTGTGCAACTCCAAAAACTTAGATCCCATCATAATAGTTTTAAAACTCTAGATACAAGCAGAAATATTATGTGGGGGAGAGGGGAAAGGAAGATAAAAATAAGCGAGTTTCTCTCTAACAGCTCCCTTAAGAAAAAAAATACATTAAACAGAAAATTTCAGTTAGTACAGAACACCTGACTTTTTAAAAATAGTCTGTGTTAATACCCATTACCCATTCAAACTATAATGCACATCCAGTGAATCCTAAACAGTATGTAAAACATCATAGAAAAAAAAGCCTTTATACTTTTTTCCCTACTGTGTTTTATGACTGACAGTTTTTTTAGAGCTAGTCTCTAAGGCCATTTTCTTTTCCTTTTTTCAAATTCTGCCATAAAACCAACACTGGATAAATAACAACCAACTGACATTAGAAAAACAGAGGATCAGTGGAAATTTTTAATGCTTATCTACATTTAAAATTAAATGGTTCAACACTGTCAAGCCATAAACACCTAATCTCTGTGAATGCAATATAATCCTGCATCCCTCATCTTCTTGCCCCTTATTAACTTTATTACCCTTTCCTTAGTTACATTTTCCATTAAATTAGGCCAAAGATCTATACTGAGATCCAGGCAGGTGGACAGTCTGCACTTGTATGGAGCCTTATAACTTCATTTGCAAGGAGCCTTGGATATTTAAAGTATTTCCTATAACACTAACCAGAATAATGATAGAGGCTAGGGACAGAAATTACACAGAAACCAGTATAAGAGACCAGAAATCATTTTAAACATGTAACAGAACTGAAGTTCAGTGCACATAAACCACTTTCAAAATAGCTGAACCCAGTTTAAAGTAAACATGGATGGACGTAGTATTAAACTTAACTAATTGAAGACAACCCATCTATGGAACTTCTGTTCCCGACATGCTTTTCTTCCACCTGAATACTATCCACATTCCCTACTTAAAATAATTATATGATTAGATCAGATTACAAAAAGTGACACAACATTTTTTTTCTTTAACAATATCACCTTAGCCAAAGAACATCGTGCAGTTTCATTTGAGCGGTCTCTCAATAGCTCAGAAGAGCTCAGAAGGGGAGCCTTTCTGTCTTAGCCGCTATTTCAAATGCTGTAGCTGCCATCTTTATTTATAAGTATTTACATATTGTCAACTATGTCTTGAGGGTTTTTTTAATCTTTCCACATGGTTTTAAACTCATTGGAGTTAACAATTGTTTGAATTGCTGTTCAATTTTCTTTGGCAGGTAAATTTAGCCTACAATGCACCTGCAAAAATGAACTGCACCTGTAACGATCTAAGTTCCAGCTACAGTTGGGCTGTTAGAGGAGTTATTAGTCCTGGCACCCAGAAGAGCATGGCTGCAGCTGGAGCTGCACATCACAGAGGGGTGCATCCTCATTCTGTATCACTGGCTTTCCCTGCACTCGCCGGGCACTGGAGCTGGCTGTCTTCCCTTCCCCCCAGGGGAAGGCACCTGGGGCTTCCCTCCCATACTGCACAGCCTTGGTGGGGAAGGGGAGTCTGGCTGCAGCATGCAGAGCTTCCCTCCCATGTCCAGCATGTGTGAGAGCTGCACATGTGTGCAGGGAGTGCTGGCGATACAGATGGCTTGGAAGAGGCTGCACCTCTCACTGCAATGTGCAGCACTGGCGAGAGCTGCACTCTGTTAGGGTAACAATAATTTGCATTATTGTGGAGCATTGCATTTGCAGCAGAATACAAAGGTTTCACCTGTGGCCTAGCAAAAGCTGCTGACCACAAGGCAGAATGATATCTAAGCCTGCCATTTGCTTATGCTAAGTAAAATCAGCAAGTGAATCTGCATGAGTCTGTGCACTGTGAACGAGCTACAATAAGGAACGAGATAAGATACAGGGGCCCAAAAATGCATTTATTTCAGTCTCATTGCTCTGATGCAGTTATCATGCATAAATCTTCAATATGGTTGGAAGAAATAAAGTTATGCTGAAGAACATTAGTACAGTAAAAGCCAACTTACCCAGCACCTTAGAAACCAGCATGCTCTATTAACCACCATGCCGGTCAACATGGCAAAAGCGAAACCAGAAGTGCCCACCGTGGCATGTCTGGTTTTGCTGAGTCCCCATCGCCTGGGGCAAAGCAGCCTGTGTGAGGCCTTCCTCCCTGTCCCCCAGCACACTGACACCAGGGAGGGGCAGTCGCACATTGGATATGGTGGGAGGAGCAGCAGCCCATACAGGCAAAGATGCCTGTTCAGGCCTCTCAAGTAACTGGGTGTCAAATAACAGAGTTTTTGTTGTACAAGGCTATTACATTATATACAACACCATAACAAGTCTCATTTTGTCCTCAAGTATATGCAAAAGAAACAATTCTGTTTCTGTTAGACATAGGTTTGCATCCCTATATTCCCCTGGAGCAGAATTGTTTTCCCTTCTGATTAAATTCTGTAAGAAAAACATTATGAAGCCACTAGAAAAAAATACACACACACATGCACAGACTTAAGATCATTATGTAAAATAGAATAATGATAGCATTACCCATTCCTTACAAAAAGAATACCTCCCTCCCCTCACCATTTACAAAGAAAGAAAAAAAGCAGTAAACAGCATTTTCAACTCAGAATCCAATATGTATAGAAAAACCTATTTGTATGTAACATTGTGTACAATTATTTTAAGATTAGATGGAGAGCAACAATTTTCTTCGAAATACATTGACATGTGGACAATATTCAAGCATAACTTCTGCCGACAATGGAAATAAGGAAAATAGATCTCATTCAATTTCCATCTTAAGTCCATTGCAGTCAATAGACAGCAACGTATCCAAGTGATAATATAGTCAAGAGCCTAAATATAGGTTTTGCATACTGCACAGGAAAAGTTAAACAGATCGTACTAGATAGTTACTAGACTGAGCACCTTCCGACCACCCACATACTTTAAACCAGTGGTTCTCAACTGAGGTTCCATGAGACACTTTAAGGGTTGCCACAGCAAGGGAACCTCTCCAGCCGATGAAACTGTGCTAAACATCTTGGGAACATCTAGATAAACCTAAAACAGGCAGGAGCATCTGCTCTTACTATTGCCCTTTGCAGTTCAAACCCCCGCCCCTCCTCCCCGGCTCCGTGTTTATCCCAGAAACAGAGGTGCATGCACCAGGTACAACTGCCCCCCTTGCCTGCTTAAATAAGGGGGGTTGGGGGACTGGACTAGGACAGGCTGCCTCAAGAGGGCTGCTTTAGGTTTATCTGGATGTGTGTGAGGCATGTAAGGCAGTTCTACCTGGATGCAACTGTGGTAGTAAACGCTGGGTGAGAGCCACTAGGGCAGCACAAACAGTGGTTCTCAACCACATTGCTGCCAAATTAAAAAAAAAAAGATAGGAGACCTGAATCTCAAAAAGCTGAGAACCACTGCTTTATGGGTAGGGACAGATATTCAGAAGCTTGAGCCTGAATTGATCCAATCTTTGCAGCTTAATCTAACCTACATATATTAAACCCAATTTGCAAGTAAACAGACATTCATTTCTTATTCCAGTGTAACCCGGGTACACCCAAGGGTGTGTCCTATTTTTAATAGGATGGGATGGGTAGGCAGGAGGGGGTGCTGTGAGAGGGATGCCAGAATTTCAAGCAGATCCCTCTTTTCTCTATAGAGTTAGCCCAAGCCCAAAGTTCTTAACTATATACAATTTATTGAGTTATAATATACATAAACATAAAGCTAAATATCATATACATATATTTACACAGTGAACACTAACCAATAACTAAGGTCAAACCCTAAATATCACTATTTACAACATCACAAATCAACATTTCAATCACAAAATATAAGGCGCAAACATGAACAATCTTAATAACATCTATTTCCTTAATATAGTCCCTGACCCATGGCAAGACATAGTCCTTCTTCCAATGGGGTCCCTTGGGGGGGTGTCTAGGAAGCACCAGGGGCCCCTTCCCTTAGGTCTTGACTAGGCGGGGGGTGGGGGCTGCTCACACAGCCCCATCTCTGGGTTTGCCTGCCCCAAACATCTTTCCCCTGTGGGACCCAAGGGCCCAATGACTCATGCTCCCTCAGGTGGCAGTGGTCAGGGCACAGCTTGATGGCATCTCCTCTTCAGGCCTCTCCTGCACCACTGCGCTCCTCCCCACTCTGTGCCCCACTCTGGGTACTGAAGGCTTAGCTTCTCTCAGCTGCCGCGCCACCACTGCTGGCTTCTGGGTGCTGGGCCTCATGCTGCAGCACTACTATTTCCCCATGCCCTGGCTTCAGCACCAAGAGCTTTTTTAGCACAGGCCAGGCCCTTCAGGCTGCTTCCGTCCATCCTCATGCTGGGCGGCTAACCCAAGCAGTCTCTGCTACTCTCTGGCTCCCCGGCTCTCAAGTCTTGGGTTCATGCACCACCACGCGCACCATGGGACCTGGCCACTTGCCAGGAGATGGGGCCTGAGACACCTCACTGCAGCCCCCAAGGCCCTGCCGGGGTTGCAGGTTCAAGCCACCACTTGTGGCTCCCAAAGCTTGGACTCTGTGCACCGAACCATGCACCATGATGTGCCTGAGCAGTCTCACACCACTCCCAGGGCTGGGTCTCTGTGCGCCATCCCTATGCACCATCAACAGCCTGAGTGGTCTCACACAACTCCCAAGGCTCTTCCTCCAGTGGCAGCTTTAGGAGCCATTGGAGCTTATTGCCCACTGAGAGACTGCTCCCCAGCTTTTCTTGGCTCTGTTCTTCTTGAGTCCCTCACTGCATCTGCCCCTCATGCTGGGCATGCAGATCCTTTTATATCCTCCAGGGCTCCACCCCTGAAGTCTTCCGGACCTGACAGTTTACAGTCTTCAATCAGGTCCAACGGAGCTCTTCTCCCCCTCCCCTCAGGAAAGGGGCATAACTTTATTTCTCCCGCTGCCTCCTGACTGGTGGATGGGATCCACCAATCAAAACAGCAGGATCTCAAGCCTGGGACTCAACCCAAGCTCTGAAAGGTGAGCCTGCTACACCAGAAATGCAGGCACATATCTGCAATGGCTCAGGCTAGAGGCTGGGAGGGAGTGCTAGGGCAAGTCGTTGGCTAGAGGGAAATTGAGTTGAGGTTGGGGTGTGACCAGGCCTCAGCAGGCCTGAGTATGACTGGGGAGGAGTTCAAACTCCCACCTTGGCCTGCAGGGACCCTAGCCCAGGTGTCCCGGGGGGTGGGGCCGGGAAGCAGAACCTGGCAGGTGTTCCCACCCCAAAAAATCCTCACTCACTTGCTCACTTCTCCAGCTGCAGGAGCATGGACAGACCCCAGTAGCTTGAGGGAAAGGGTGGGGTTTAATCCCCCCCATCATGTAGCGGGGTGGCGTGTGGACTAATAGACTCCTCTCATGCACCTGTGGCCATGGCAACCAGATGCTGGTAGCCTAAGAGGAAGGCAAAAGTGGCACGGGCACTGACATGGCACTGGGCCCAACCCATGCTGAAGATCCCCTCAGGCAGGGCCTGAGCCTGGGCCAAGTCTCTCAATGCCGAGGTGGTTCCAGCTGCAGGGAGAGGGCAGGGGAAGGGAAGATGTGACCTAGCTGCAGGAACAGAGGGAGGATGAGGAGGAGCCAGGGCTAATCACTGTGCCCAACTCACTTCTGCCTCCCGCTGTGGCAGCTCCCACCGCCTCCAGCCCCACATGGGAGCCAAGGTTTACAGGCAGACTGCCCACCAATGGTGGCAGTAGAATGAACCACCACAACAGGTAGAGATACAGCAACTGTCACCTGCTGGACCTGACAGTTTACAGTCTTCAGTCAGGCCCAGAGGAGCTTGCAACCGCACCGGGTACTTGGGACAGGCTTCTTTGGGTGAGGGGCATGGGCAGGAGTGGGGAGAGGGATTGTTGTAGCCCAGTCCATCCCACCCCCATGGCCCAGGGGCATCTAAAGTCAGCACCTGGGGCTTGTGCCTCATTTGCCCTGCCCTAGTAATGGGACTGACAAGACCAATTGTATAAAGGCTTGCACACAAAGAACATTCAGTAATAATAAAAATACAAATTTATAAGGTAAAATTCATGTCTTTCTCGCTGATAAGAACCTGCAAGGAGCTGGTGTGTGTCCACAAGTCCTTGTACATGTGCTTTGTGAAAGTGCCACTCATTGTCACATTACTATTGAAGATCAACCCCATAATAAATGATGCACTCTGGCCTTCCTCACGGCTGAGCTGTGTTAATTTGGCCCTCCATTACTAAAGATCACCACCCCTGATCTAAACAGTTAGGCATATATGAGCATAGTTTCTTCTCTTGTCATATCTGCCAAAATTACTGGAATAGTTTAATAAAATAATGGGCAAAAGGGAGCAAGTGGATGCAATTTATTAGGAACTTCACAAAAATTGTGACAAGGTTATTTGAAGACTACCTGAAAGAAAATGTAATAACTAAAATAAGAAATAAGATACAAGGCTTTGTCATGGATCACAAAACAGTTTGGAAATGGCTTGTAAATGCTAGTTGGCAGTGGGCCACCCAAGAGATGAAGATTTATTCAAGATAAACTGTTAAGGTCCAAGATTTAGTAATGATATAGAAAGTGCTACATTTTACTCTTCTGTTAATAATAAAAAGAACCCATAGAATGGAGAGATATTCTGGAAAGTTAATTCAACAAGGTAGATCAAGTTGACAAGACAAGAAATTAAAATACAATTTAGATAAGGAAAAGGTCATTGAAAATCGCAAAACATAATTTTTGCTTTTAAATCACAGCAGTGGTTCCAAGTGATCTGCAAACTGATGTGGAAAGCATGAAGGGAGGGTTGTGGAAGATGTGATATGCAGCAAAAATCTAAACTACTAAATTATGTCTTTCTCCAAGAAAAAACTCTTGGGACTTAGAGGCTGGACTCCCAGCTTCTCTTACATTGATGGACCTCAGAGATCGAGCCCTGCTTTCCTATTTACTGTCTACAAATGTCAACAGGTCTCCAGAATCCTTAGTTTACAACCAGAGAAACAGGTCATGGATACCTAGCCCCATATGTCTCTGTAATGAATCTAGGACCCTTTGTTTCCCAACATAAATACTTTGCAACTATAATTTGCGCTTCTGGCAAAATCTGCAACTGTTTGCCCACGTCAGTGTATGCACCTTAAACTGGTGTTTTCCAGTAGACAGGGAGCTGCACAGGAATGTTGGTATTTCTTGCAAAATTCTCACTAGTTGAAAGGCAATCAATGAATATTATCTTAGCATCTCACTTGAAAACAAGGCAATGTACTTGAGTCCAGAAATTAGCCAAATTAACCATTCTACAGATGGCTAATTCCCCATCCATATAGCTAGTTGCACAGCCATATGTTGAGGGCTCCATTTGTGCATAAATCAACATGGCACAATATATTCCGTGGGAAAAATTATAAAGACATTAAACACATGTCTTGTCAAATCTTTCCTCGGTCATCCTTTGATCTTTTCTCCCACTGTGAAGTTTGACACATCAACTGCCACTTCAGTTCACCCTGTTCATTACTGCTCCCATTCCAACGACTGAATTTCTCAAGAACATTTAAGGACTGCTCTGATCTCTTTCACAGTGCACTCTCCTCCCAGAGATCTGCTATATTTTAGTAGCAATGCAACAGGCTAAATCCTCAAATGAGTCTGAGCTCTACTCACTAAGTCAAGGAATTGGAATAAATTAGAGGCAATCTTTTGTCAGTGTTCTCCCTCCCCAATCCCGCGGGACTACTCTCTCAATGTGAATGCAGGCGATACCTTTAGGTTCAGACTTCCTACAAGAAGTCTATGCCAACTATAGTTCTCTCCAGGGATTAACCTAGAGCTAATACTTCTGGTATTGGCTCCAAAAGCCAACTATTCTAGATGTACTCACAGTAGATCAAACCAACATGTCTTCATAGACTGCTCCTGCTACTCTTAAAGATGATTTCCTTGTATAGATCGCTCTTACCTCAGCTATACCTACTCCCGTTGAAATGGGATATACAATTACATCTCTTTTAGACAGTGTATAGTAACAGGTTCTGAGGCTTGGCACACACATCTTAGAAATAGAAAGGCATGCATTGCAATGAGAAATAGGAAGTTCGATACCATATCAAAACATTATTCTCTCATCTTTATTCTATATTTAAATCATTGATGGAAATGTAATCAAATAAGTATATAAAGATATTTGGAAGCTTTGGTATGCAGGTAAAAGTTAGGTTTATATATAACACAATACTTATACCTATAATAATCAATACATACACCTCAGACCCCTCCTGTACATTACATATATTATCCAATTAACTCGTTAATCTTGCAATAAATTTAGATTTGCCATATGTGCAAAGTAATTATTATGCCATAAAAGTGACTGTCCCAGCTGTAAAAGAGCCAACCAGCTACAAAGTTAGTGCTTGGAAATGTGTAACAACTCTATAGCTGTTTTTTATCCAGCTTTAATTTGAACGTGTAGTGGGGTCCTAAGTATTGCCCTATTAAAGTTTCTTTTATAGATTCTTTTCTTCAGAACCAATGATTAACCTTATACAGGTTGACCTAGAGTAGTGCTTAGAACACAAAAACACCAAGCATTTAAGAAGATCTTTAACTCACTTTAACTTTAATTCACAGGTTTCTTGGCATAGCTTGTTTGTCTATCTGCCTTAACACCATTTTACATTTAATTTTAATAATGGTATACTCCCTTGGCTTCCAATTCCATTTAATTAAAATTAAAGGCCAAATAATTTTCAGCTCTCCAGCTCAAATCCTTAGGAAAAAATTACTAAAAACATTACGCTTAGAAAAGAGTTGCTTTTTAATGAAAAAAGATCAAACCAAACAACACTGTTAACACATGCTGAATTTTGAGCCACAGTATAAATGTGTACAGTTAAGTAATTCTAGGTTTTCATAAAGCATAGAATGGCTCCAGGAGAGCAGTCTTTGATGGGCTTGTAGGGTTTGGAGGCTTTTTTCCCCTGCCTTTGAAGATTTTCAAATATATCAAGAGAATTCATACAATTCAATAATAATTGTTAGTTAAATAGCCCTAATTCTTTTCACTCCTTAGCTCTTATTGAATCAGCTACAAAACAGAGAAAGTGGGGAAGGAGCTCAAATTCCTTCTTGGAAGTAAGACAGGAAATAAAAAGAGAAAAATAGCAGCAGAGTTTTGGACTTTGAAATTCTTTAGAACAAACTGCACAGATGCATAGTTTGCATATGATTTTAAATTAAATGAAAGATGAAAGATGAAAGAGTGCTTCAGAATATAGATGTGCTCCTCTGCAATGAGTGTGGGACTCTTAACTGAAGGATGCCATTTACCATGGGAACTAAAATTCCAAATCTCCTTAAGTTAACAGGCAGGGACTACGTTTCAAATGAATGCTTTAATGTGAAGGGAAAGGAGGGAGAGGGGGTAGGGGGAGAGGAAAATCAGTGACTTAGTATATGGACTTGAAGGCCAAAAAAGGAACCAGGAGTATAGAAATACATGGCATATTGTAATTTAACACTCATGAATTTATTGGTAAGACTCGTACTATATTTTAATGATAGGCTTTAGCCATGTGATTCGCACTGTACCCAAGGAAGGACTATTAATGAAGCATAGTGTAATTCTGAACAAAGGGCAATGGAAGGACTGAAAAAAAAAAAGATTTTAAAAATCATTTAACTATGCTGAACCTTAAGTTCTCTCATTTCTGCTCCCATTTACCACTTGGTGCAAAAGCTCATAGCTCTTAACAAAATACAATTTTCCTTGGAATGCCCAGCATAGTAAATTTAACCTAGTCACTTGGCTTGTATAATCAATCTTTTCTTACCTGCAGTACAGCCTGAGTGGAGTTTGCCTATATACTATCCTCAGGAAGTCTCGGTTTATACCATTCCGTGCAGAGGCATAATGATCAATTTTGGTGTCTGGGGCAGAAATTGCCAAGAGGGGAGGTACCTATAAAGTTGAAGTTAGTGTAGGAATATTGCAGAGAAAAGGGTGACAGTTGTTAACTTGTGGTGGAAGTCAATAAGCAAGTCCAGGTGTTCCATTCAGGTGATGAAAATGTTATCTAAGTTACATAAGTATAGTGCAGGTTTGGTGCCACGATTTCCAGGAAGCTCCATTGTCAAGTCAAGGGAGAGCTGAAAGATGACTATCAAATGAGAGGTGAGTTTAGTCTCTTTTTGCTATTAACCTATAATTGTAAATTTAGGACAACATCAGAGGTGTTTAAAAAGAGCCATATAAAAAAGCAGACCCTAAAACAGGTAATCTATATTTTAAAACACAGATACCTAACAGACTGCTTAACATTTTTTTCACATTTAGGTTTCAGTCAGAATTTATATTCATTTAACACACATACATTTCATATATAAAGGTTAAAAATCTCCCTGTAATATCCCTGGAACTTTATCTGGGAATGCACAATTTACAGGAGTTGAATGTCATGGGAACACTGACTAATTGCACCCCTGAAGGGATTTTTATCAGAATGAAATGAAAGAGGGAAATGACTAGGAATCTCGGATAAATGAGGCTAAAATGCATTTTAATCCTCCATAATTCCGTTAAGTTTTGAAACTTTGGTATAAAATTCTTAGGCTGGTTTTATTGCTAGTTAAGCTGTATCACATTAGCGTCTAACAAAATCCACACTGGATATTAAGTAGTAGTAAGGATAAATTGGGACACATCCCCTGGGAATGTACGGTCTAAGATTCTGGACAATTAGACAACTATTAAATGTAAACCCCTATGGAGATGTACTCAATGTTCTGTTTATGATGAAATATTTAGAGGCTATGAAGAGGAGAGATACTGCAGCTAGTTAGCTAATTTAAAGTGATAAAGGCTCTATCACATAGTAAAGCAGACATCACAGGATTTTTCCAAACTGTTTTTAATTAAACACATTTTGCAATTTTAGAATTTTCAGACATTATTTTATAGCCTTCAATGGATTTAAAGCTGAAAATAACTCTGATGTATGCAGTTCTCAGCTCAGAAGACAACTGGTCTCATAAATTTCTCTTCAGATAGCCTCACACATTTGCTCAACCTGGAAATGAGTGAAAACAATACAATGCAAGCTACCCTGGAGACTAAAGGTTAGATTTCAACTATTAGACACTCCAAGTGCCTAAAGTGAAGTGTGATTCTCTTTTACAGTGTTTGACACTGCAGTTCTCTTAAAAAATATTAATTCAAAAACATGAGTGGTCTTCCTCCTCTTCGCTGCTTTTTCATTACTTGATTGTAACAGAAACATGAATGTGTCACAAAAGTAGATGCAATAATGGATTTCCAAGGACTTGAACAGGATCAAGTAGAATCACACTTAGGTGTCTAAATCCACTTAAAAGCCTAATAAATGGAATGGAATCTGGTCCCAACTGTAACAGTTAACACATAAGAGAGATTTTTAACATCTTAAAAGTGCAAATCTCAATAGCCATCTTGCTACAGCATTGCTGTAGATACCACCTTCATGTACATAAATACATTTGTGCTTTCTATTGCTTTACTATTTGTATTGGTAAATTCTTTTTTCCACTCTCACTATATCTTTCGTTCCTTCTAACCTGTCATTATAACTACCTTCAAAATCAAGCTTAGATCAACAATATTATTTTTTGTTTTCTGAAAAACCTAGTTACTACCCTTCTGGGATCAGGGCTGGTTTGAGTGCTAAGAAATTTTTTAAAAAACTGACATTGGGAGAAACTACTGTGCTTTCCGCCACACTCATTTTGTTTTTGGTAGATGTTTTGGAAGATGGGGAAAAAATATAATCAAAAAATGAGGACACTGCAATAAGTAAAGGGAACACTAGAAAGCCACAGCTTAGCTAAGAAGTGGAGACTAGGGCACCAGATCAGAGCACTGAGCTGGTATGAAGCAGGGATGGGCTAAAAAGGGGTGGCATAAAAATAGCAGCCATTGTAATGCTGGCTTGGCAACTGCCACCACCAGCAACACAGGCACCGATGCTGCCCCATTCACTGTGCCACCCAGAATGCAGAAGTGTCTAGGTGTGCCTCTGCCAGAGGAAGAGGAAAAGAAGCAATAAGAAAAAAAGAAGTAACATTAACTAAAACAATAACTAGGTAAGTGGTACAATTAGTGAAATAAGCCACAACTCATCTGGCTAGGAATTTAGAGGCGAACCACTGAAAATGTCCCTTGTTTGTATTGTAGTAAGGGCAGAAGCAGCAAAGAGAAGCGAATTCTGTTTGCTGACCATTTCTAAATATTTGCCAGTGGGCACGTACCTTTCTGCACTTATGACCCTTCAGTGGTTCTACATTATGCAGCACACACATTTCCCTTCACATTCATTTCTTTTTACTCTTTCACATTCACTCAAGATCCCAAGTGTAGAAAATATTTTTTCTTATGAATGTTTATCTCGTTGAATCTGACATAAAGACACAGCATACCTGAAACTGGCTAAGGGCAAAGTGTAATTGCATGAACATTGCTTCAAATCTCCTTCGGCATTGTGTTGTTTTATAATAATGTGAGAATACATAATCCCCAAGAAGATCCAGAAGTAACAAGGTGAAAAGTTACCTGTGAAAGGAACATTCTAGCTTCTACAAATTATTTTTCATTTTAAATACTCTATAAAATGGATATTTCTCCACATTCAGAGTCATAAAAGCACTTATATTCATAAGGGGAGGTGAATAAAATTAAAGCAGAAATAACCAGCCCAGACATACCTTTAGTCTACTAAATAGCAAGTATTTCAACAGCTTTAAAGACCACAGAACTACGTTTAGAAACTTGCACAATTTCACAAGTCAGAATTTCACATGGTTAATTCTAATAGCTGTACATGCAGACATCATACTAACATAGAGATACATGCCCTGTTAGGGCAATGACGAGCAGTTCTAAAGATGACTGTATACACGTAAATAGGGACTTGCAGGAATTGGACATGCAACCTGAAAAGAAAATTGCACAAGCATGTGTCAGGCCTTCTGCTTTTTAGAAGCTCCCCTCCTGTATCTCACAGGAATACGATGCATTCTGGGTTAGACCTAAGAGAAAACTGAGCATCAAACCAACTGCTATATGCCAGGAGTTAGAGCATGCTACTCAACTGCTCTGAGTTACAACCAACTGAATGCTACCATGTTCATGTGATAGGAAATTCTCAAATTTGGCATGGGGATGGGGGCAGGGGGAAGAGAATAGAAATGTTTTAGTTTTAGTTAAAATTGATCTTAGGAACCCAAACTCCAAGACTCCTGGGCTTTTAAATCTCCTGATTATCTAAATCAGGACTAGTGAACAGATGGGGAACCAAAAGCCTATAAGACCTGACCTAAATACCCAATATCTAGGAAGCCTGGGAGCCGGGGGGGTCCCAGAATGTAGGCTCTCTGGAGATCCTAATTTCAGGGCAGTTTGCATGGTAAAGCTGCTATGAAGCCATACGCCCAGGCTCTCAATCACCTCACTAAGTGAAGTGGTATAAAATCTGCTTGTATTTCATTAGATGTTCTCTATAGCTGTTCAACTGATGGCCCATGAGCTGCATGTGACCCATGAGGGCTTAATTTGTGGCCCCTCATAGCTCCAGTTGCAGCAGTAGCTGGGGTTTCCAGGATCCCACTCCTTGCCTCTGCAAGCAGTGTGGTATGGCACAACACAATACAGGGTACTAGTAGTGTACAGCAGAGTAGTCCATGAACAGAGCTGAGGGCAAGGCTGGGAACACAATGCAGCAGGGGACCCGATCTAAATCAACATGTATCTGAAATATTTTAGTTCCAGTAAGTTGGCATTTTCAACCAGCCTTGTCATGACAAGAAATTCACAGCTACCTTACTATAAAAAATTACTGCTCGGGATTTATATAGAGATGTCTAAATATTTTGTGAAATTTTCCACAAATGTCATTGTGTATATTGGGAGAAGCAAAGATGTGTTAGGGTGATAGCTTTTATTTGACCAACTATGTAGCTGGGATAGGGATAGGCAAGCTTTTGAATGCAGATTTTCTTCATTCGAAAGCTTGCCTAACCCGATCCAAATGACACGGTTGGTTCAATAAAAGATAATCACCCTAAAACATCCTTGCCTCTCGCATATATTATGGACCATCAGGTTACAACATCACTCTTACAGTACCACAGCTTATCTACTGGCGTTCATCCAGCAAGGTACTTGAGCATGCCCCCAAGTAAAGCAGGCATAGACTGAAACCTCTACAAAAACACAAAAAATCCTGCATGCTGGCCAGTCTGCGATGTTGCAAACACTTCACACTGCTCAAACATAATTGTTTCAACTTAAAATGTTTAACATTTTGCTCAGTTAGGTATCTTGCATGCCTTTTCACTTCTGAATATAGATGAAATGCAACAAATTACCAAAGCAAGGTTATTTTGTAGTAGTTACAATCATTTTAGTAAAATAACACCACTAGAAATCTCATTGACAAGTATTGACAACTCAACTTCTCTGGCATAATGGAGCTTCATACCATAAAGATTGTGACTGAGCAGCTTTAGTGCTCCGTCACTTTAAGGGCTGGAGCAGACACCTGCCAGGTGGCTAATTGCAACAGCTATTTTCAAACTAAGCCAGAAAGGCAGTAGTACGGATTGAGCAGCCAAGGAGGCAATAATCGGGCTGAGCTGTTCTTGGAACACATTGGAGGTAAAGGATGAGGCTATGGGGAAGGAGGAGGCCTCATCTGTTCTGGGTATGACTTGAAACTGCACCCTGCCAGGGAAGGGTGGCCTGGTGGAGTTAATTATGGCAGGGTAGCTCCCCAGAAATGCCAGGCCAATTACCTTATTACACAGATTGCCAGTTGCTCAAATTACAAGCAAGATTTTATAAAGGGGAATAAGGCAAAATGCTACTTTTATTGATTACATGAAGTAGACATAGAGGTTCGGACACACCACTTATATAGACACATACAAATCATTGCGCACAAAACTTATACACAGGCGCACGCAAACACAAAACAACCATTCCATTCAGACATTATAGCTACCAGCAGTAGTTGTTCAATAATAGCATTGGGTGGCCAGCCCAGACCTTATTGCGAGAAAATGCAGATAGCAGGTAGGGTGGTTATTATGACAGAAAGATCCTGGAGATGACAGCTTGGAGCACAGTGAAATAGATGTGTCTGTGCTCTGATGAAACAGCAGTTGAGAAAGAGACTCACCCAACTTGGCATTCTCAAAACTCTCTTTTATAGGGGTTGGCATGTTGCTTACAGAAACAGTTAAGTCTTTTTCTCCCATATCTACGCCATTCTCTCACCATTCACCCTTTTACACACACTCATACATAAAGCCTATGCAGAGTCCATTTGCTTATGTTAAGCAGAAAGATACAAAATAGAGTTTGAGTTGCTTACAGGACAAGACTAACATGGTTACATTTCACTATTATTACACTCTATGTTAACATCAGCTACATTAGTTCAGTTCCTGCTTCAACCTCCCTGGTGAAAGGTGAGGAGGGTGCCTGAAAACCCTAGCCCCACATCCCTTGTGGGTTTCTATCTACACAGGAGGAGCCCAGGCTCATGGGAGTCATGAATCAGGGCCCGGGTCGGTGGAGGGACCAGAAGCAGCACCCAGGCTCCCCGTGAGACCTGAGGTTGCAGAGGCCCTGAGAGGGGGCCAGGAACAGCTGTGGCCAACTGAGCCTAACAGGGTGTAAGGCCCCAGGGTTAGGGGGCCAGGAATGGCTACAGCCACCTGAGCTCCAAGGAGGAGCCCCAGTGAGGGGGAACCAAGGGCTCAGTATGTGGGGCCAGGAGCCCAGTGTGTCTTTGTCCATCTAAAGGAAGAACCCAGTTCAAGCCACTGGAGATAATATCTGTGAGGGTACTGGGACCTCAAGCTTCAGTGGGGAATGAGTCCCTTGTGAGACTCCGGAGCTTAGGTCCTAGTGCTATCTACCTGGAGGAAATATCAGCAAGGCATGGGACACATCTAGGGATGGTAGGAGCACATACTTATTGCCCACCATCATTTGGGCGCGCAAAGGACAGACTCCTGCCTACTTCACAATCATTTATCAACAAGGTGTGGCAGGTGAACAAGGTGGGCGCTTTGCCCAGAGACAGGGGCAAGGCTGTACTAGTACTGGGCCTGGAACAACATGCTCTTGTCACAAAGATAAAGCTTGTTTTCACCAGAAATAGAGCTTGGCCTGAAACTGTAGCATGAACTCATAAAAATAGAGAACATCAAAGATATCACCATTTCCCACATAAAGAACACAGCTTGTTTCTTTGAGATTGTCTTTTCTAATATTGCTAATATACAGCAAGTAGTACATAAACCCCTAGCATTAGTTTCTCATTTTCAAGGACACAAGCAAACAAAAAACCCTACTGAAACAACATACTTCAATGCAAATACAATTCTCCCTGGGGGAGCTAGGCATATTTAGTCTAGAGAAGAGGAGACTTAATAGCACCGTTCAACTACCTGAAGCGGGGTTTGAACGGATGGAGCAAAGCTATTCTCTGGTGACAAATGACAGAACAAGGAGCAACAGTTTTAAGTTGCAGCAGGGGAAGTTTAGGTTAGATATTAGGAAGAATTTTCTCACTGGGAGGGTAGTAAAGCACTGGAACAGGTTACCCAGGAGGTGGTGGAAGCTCCGTCCTTGGGGGGGGTTCAAAATCTGACAGAGCTTTGGCTGGGATGATACAGTTGGGGTTGGATCTAAGGTCCTTTCCAACCCTCATTTTCTATGATTTTATGATTCTCTCAGAGAAAAATGCCACACATGCTAGTCAGTTTGCTTTATGCACTACCAGAAGACAAAGTCACAAACACAGTACTTTATGAACTCAGTACAAGAACCAGATCAGTTGAATCAGAAAAATCTGTTTTTATGATTTTCAACTCAAATTCTAAGGCAAAGATCTGAACAAATTTCAAATAAATCTCTGTTTTTAGATATTTATATCAGTCTTCATACTTGTTAAGGTTCACAGATTTCTTATTTTATTATTACTATTTTAAACAAGGGCCTGGGCCTGCCTACACAATGCTGAGTCCCCACTGAAAGTCTGAAGTGCCCTTAAGTGCAAATGAGTTTCACAGGGATACAGAAGGGCTTAGCAGGTCGCAAGCAGTTCTCAGTTCCTCACAGGACTGAGTCTAAAATATGTGCCACAGACCTTCTGTGCACTTTACCATTTGCAGTGTTTTATTTTACCAGAAAATGATTTCTTCAAGGGTGACTTTGCTGTAAGTAAAAATATCTGACTCATAAGCCAATATGAGCAGATGGCATTATTCATTCAAATAGCCTTACAACAAGACTAAACAGTTTAGCCATAAAAAGAATGAAGATCAAACAGATATCATCATTGCCCAAATGGGAATTAGCAAACATACTGCCTTACTTAATGATGAAAACACTGAATACCATAAGGCATTCCTCAGACAAAGGACTTGCTGATTTCGGGTCAGACTTGAGACAGATTTCATTTGTACTACAGTTATTTCACACCCTCTCCCCCTCCCCCTTCCTCCACCCCCAAGCTGACTTTATTATGGTATTGACTAATTGTCACAGGCTTTCATTCCTTCTAATACTAAATACTTTCAGCTTTGACAATTCCACAAGGTGCTGAAAGCACAAAACCTCTCTTTATGCTTGTAGAATATGAAATAGCCCAAACTTTAGCTGTTCATAATTTGAATTTTAGCAATAATGTGAGGTCCCTTAGCTGAGACTTCTCCAGTAACTTTCATCCCTCTGTGGGCCTTTTTTTTTTTTTTTTGAAAGAAAAAGCAAGCTAACTTAACGTAGCAAATTTCAAATACCTCTAGGCCTAAGTAAATATTAGACAATGTGAAAACCTTGTTTTATTCCTGTTTTAGAAGCTACAATATCTACAATTCTCCTGGCAGGAAAAAAATACCATCATCTTACAAATGAAATATCCAGAGGATGCACCAAAGGTCAAAGTAAACAACTTTCTAGATAGACTTAGCAATACTCTGGCTTACCAGTGTACCTATTCGCCATTGCAGCGGCAAGATGTCTTGTCACCCATGCTTTTTTGCCTCTGGTATAGTATGGGATATTTTTTATTTTGTATTCATATAGTGCTTTGTGACTTTAGTATATAGGTTAGAGTTAAAGGAGTCAAAGACTCCTTGAAGAGAGAGGCTAAAAACAGGTGGATTCCTCTCAAGACAAAACCTTTCTTTCAGGGTTCCTACAGAGAGATAAACCCACTATTCCATATTAAACACCTGTGACAATAACCTTTTGCCGTTTTGGTAGGCTTTGATCTCCCAATAAGCATTGTTTCCTCTACTAATTGTGTCTGCTATCCCAAGAATTGCTCTCAGCCCCTCCCCTCTGTTGTTTTTTTCCATTAAGCAGTGCCTGCTGTTCCTGTGATCAGAGACCTGATGATGAAGAATATCTTGCATTTGAAAGCTTGTCTAACTGTATCCCAACTCCATGGTTTGTCCAATAAAAGGTATCTCCCTAACATAGGCCCTCTTGCCTAATTTATGGACCATCATGGCTCCCACATCTCTCTCATACCAAAGTAGCCAAATTAACACTACCCTGGGACAACTGGGACTGGTTCAAGTTAACTGTCATTCAAGCTATATGTGTTACTGACTATCCTACACCTTTGGTGCAAATCAAAGCCCATGAGAATCACCTCCAAGATAAATCCTATATCTGTTTTGTAATTGCCTATGGTTCCAAGGACTCAACAACACAAGAGGTTCCTTCCAATCCCACAGTTAAACAGTAGGATGTCCTTTTCCAGTTCTGGCATTTGACCAATCAAAGTACTGGTAGTAAATACAGAACAGGTCGTAAATACAGAACAGGACAGAAATTACCCATAAGTGATTAGAAACAAGTTCAAATCTGTAATGCAACAGAAGTTCAGTTCACATAAACCACTTTCAAAATGGCTGAAACCGATTTAAGATAAACCTGGACAGATGTAGTATCAGGCTAAACTGATTTGGGTTAAATTGGTTTATTGAACTCCTTTCCCAGTTTCCCTCCAGATTCGAGTTAACGCACAGACCCCCAGCATCCCAGGATGCTTTGCACCTCCCCAGCAAACCTCCCCGCTTGGCTCAAACCGTCTGCTCCAGTGGAGCGGGGAGGCATGCTCTAGTATCCCCAAGCTTCTGGCCTGGGCCACTGCAGGCATGTGGCTGCATTTCTGGAATCAAAAGTTAAAGTCTGTTCATTTGCTTATCAGTTCAATCTACATAGCTTAGACCAACCTCCAAAGATTTAATCAATTCAGCCTCCGGCTTTTAGATTGTCTGTACTTAGCTTAAGGTCACAGTTCCAGGGGATGAAATTCAGCTGAATTGTTTCACCTGGCCATGTTTCTTGTAAAGGCCCCAAGATCAGGTAGTTGAATTGCACTTCACTGCAGACTCAGCAGTGGCTGAATTGTAACTAAAGCCATTCCACCCATAAGTTATTAATTCTCACGACTGAATCATCAGTTTGTAGCTGACTGTGTTACAGCCTACAAGCCCAACTTCTTTCAGGTACCGCAGTATTCATTCCTACATATGTCGGATTACAGACAGTTTTTCATGTCTTTGTATATAACATCAGTAGTAAATTTGAGACATACAGCAATTAAGCACCCACATCTCTGAAATTAGAATGAGTGGTTACCCTGGAATTTTGCATGTGGAGCAATTTACTTGTCTGATATGCAAGTCATTAGGCAGACGAATTAGAGGTTTGTAAATTGAAGCCATTTGAAATATAGGAAAAAAAGAACCTTTCTGCAGCCTACCTAGTGGGACCTCAGATGATCTTGTTGGGTTACCAGGAAAACAAGTTCAATATGAAAACAAGAAACTATTTTTAGAAGTAACTAGTGACTAGATGTTTTTTCAAGCACCCACCTGAGACACTATAGAGGAGTCAGGAAATGTAAAAATCAGATTCCTTTTAAGATATTTAGATGCCACTTAAGCAGCCAAAACACCATTAAAAAAAATTCTAGTGTAAGTGCACCAAGAAATATGTTCTGTTCTTGTAAACTGAAAAAACCTCTGAAATTCAGATGGACTTTAAAAATAAAATAACATAAAATGTTATTGCAGCTGACTAGTAAATTTGTCATTGACACATTGTTCTCAAGTTCATATAGTGGTAGTCATAGAAACAGTTCTGCTGTTAGTAATTTTTAATTCGTGTTCTATTTAAATAAATTATGAAAAGATATCATCCAAGTTAATTAGTTATACCAATACAGTTGCAAGTTAAAATCACCAACAATTCCTATAGGCACGTTTAATTGACATAAGAAAATGAAGACACTTTATAAGGATTTAATTCATTATAATTCCGATTTTTAATCTTATTGTAAGAGTTGATAGTTAGATTTGTGTTTAATTGCAGTTTGAATATGTGGTGCTAGAAGATAGGATATTACTCAGTTCTACATAAAGATAACTACAAACACTCACTTGCTGGGAGAAATGTAAACTTCTGAAAATGATTAAGTTTTGATAAAACATAATGAGTCACTTCAGCTGAACTAAACAAAATTACATTAGGGATTCTAATCTACTCATAGTTAAGTCAGTGAAATTTATCTACTGCTTTTAGAGGAGCTGAATTGATTCATGGGTCATATCTCTCATAATATTAGAAACTGAAAGAAGTTTTCTCCTGAAAGTAAGTTGGACTGAACAGTGATACCTTATTAGCAGGGATCCGGGTTATCCCTTTCCCAAGGGAAAAAAAATGGAGAAAACCATGGTTTCCCTAGGCATTTGTATCAAAGGTCTAGGTCAGGGAAGGGGAATTATTTTGGGCGGAGGGCCACTTACTGAGATCTGAGAAGCCATCAAGGGCCATTCTATCCCGCCTGTGGGGCCCCTAGAAATTGAGAAAATTAATATTTATCTGCACCTGCCTGCCTGGTTTCCCAGTTTTTAAAATCAGAGAAAATGTGGATTTCCCTTTTTAGCAGAGAAATCCATGGATTTTCCACTTTTGCAAAGAGCGCTTGCAGGCTGGCACAGCTCCAGCCTGCAAGAGCCTATTTCAGAAAGAGCGGGAAACCCCCAGCCCTGCCTGGAAGTGGAGAGAGAGGGGGAAGGCTGGGGCCTGAACCTTTGAGTAAGCCAAGGCTGGACTGAAGCTCAGACTTGCCCTTTGCCCCTGGAGCCTAGAGGTAAGTGGGGCTCTGGGCAGGCCTGGGGAAGATGGTTGGGGGCTGAGGGAGTGGGGGGTGCTGCTGGCCCCAGGCACCATACCACAGCTAGGAGTAGGGCCAGGGGGTGAGGGCAGGGGTACCCCTCTGCAGGGGGCTTTGCAGGCAAGCGATGTGGGGCGCAGTGTGATGATGCCTGCCATGTGCGGGCTGCACACATACCACCCAGCTGCCTGCCCAGGGGAGGGGGAGAAGGAGATTTGCAGGTAGCTGGCTGCACAGTTCTGTGGCCAGCTCTGCAACAGCGGTGAAGGATGGTGGCTGTGGGGGATGCGGGGGCTCACACATGGCTGTCGCTGCTGTGGCCACCACACAGCATGGGATGGTGGTGGGGATGGCTGTGTGCCATCCAGCTGCCCCCTGTGGCCAGCCACACAGCTCCAAGCATGGCTCCATGGCACCACAGGGAGGTTTTGTAGGCAGCAGCCATCACTGCTGGCATGGCCCCGCAGGTAAGCGGCAGCAGCCGCCGCATGCAAGCCCCCCTACTCTGCCAGCCACCATCCCTCACAGCCGCTGCAGAGCCAGCCACAGAGCTGTGCAGCCAGCTGCATGCAGGCCTCCTCCTCTCACTCCCCTGGGCAGGTGGCTGCATGGCATGTGTGTGGCCCACACATGGCAGGCATCACCACACTGGGCCCCACATCGCTTGCCCACAAAGCCCCCTGCAGAGGGGCACCCCTGCTTTTGCTTCTGGCTGCAGTGTGCCGCATGGGGCTGGCAGCACCCACCCCGCCAAGTTCCTCAGTCCCCAACCATCTTCCCCAGACCTGCCCCATAGCCCCCAAGCCCCAGTTACCTCTAGGATACAGAAGTGAAGGGCATGGATCTGCGGTGGCAGCACTTGCCCACAAAGGCTCCCCAGCCAGCACACAGCCACCACCTAGAAAACTAGGATCCCTGCTTATTAAGCACTAATTGTCAAGCACCAAGTTGTATGGAATTCATTCTTTCAAATTATCATTGATTCACTGAAACAAAATGTAAAAGATAGGTGGAGGGGGAACTAAAGCTGTTTTCTTTGCTTTGAAACCTATAAGGAAATGTAAACACTGTTCTTTGTGATCATTTTAACAAACTTTAAAATATTTTTTACTATATTTTACTTATCTTTAGACACTCTTTCCATCCCTCCAGAATCGCTTATCTCAACTAAAGCAGGATTTGTCCAATTTGTTTCCCAGGAAGTAATGAGACAGCACATTTTTAATTTTGTCACAAGCTGTTTTGCACAAAGTAAAACACTCATTCAACTCTAATTATCAATTAAAGATTAGGAGGCAGTAAGGGGATAGTAAAGACTTTCCTCTTTAATTTTTTTTAAACGTAAAGATTAATTTAATGAAAATGCCAGATTCTAATCTTAAATCTCTGGCTTTGCACATAAATTTAATAGATTTTTTTTTCCCAGCATCACTTTGTTGAGCCTAGCCCAGCAGTTT
Organism: Crocodylus siamensis; assembly: GCF_052110815.1. Classification (NCBI taxonomy): domain Eukaryota; kingdom Metazoa; phylum Chordata; order Crocodylia; family Crocodylidae; genus Crocodylus; species Crocodylus siamensis. Next base: position 84,323,386 of record NC_143396.1, on the reverse strand, counting down.
TCAGCCTGGTCCAGAGAGCAGTGCTGGTATTCGAACTGTTTGTTGGAGATCAGTGGAGAACTAATTAGTCAAACGATAACTCCCTGCTTATGGATCAGAAAATGTTAAAAATGCATTATTTATGAAGTATATGTGAAAGTAACATATATAAGTAGCCTATGTAAAATTTTAAAATGGTTTATATGACATTATAAGAGAGGAAAGACAATGCGATTTATTGTGAAACAGTCAAGAGGCAATTCACAAATGTTTCCATATAAATCAGAACACTATGAAATGTGATAAGCCATTCAATTACTACCCACAGGCTCTTGCTAGTAGTTAACATTTCCAATTTGACTTAGCTCCATTTTTCATGACTTTCTTATAGCTAATAAATGGCTGTATAAAATAATGTGTTTTCACTCTTGTGGATGATCAATTTATGTTAAATAAATTTATTACCAGGTATACCCATTCTATTCAATTCACGGAGTATGAAGGGGGAGAAGGAGAGGACTATTTTGCTGATCTGATCAAGCTGAACAAGCCCCCCCAAAACATTCCCAAATAGAAACAAGTAAAGCAAAGACCCTACAGGCTACACAGGAAAGACCCTAATAGATATTCTTTATTTAGCCAGATATAGCTAGTGATGAAAACCCAGTGTTAGCAAACTGTTATAACAAGAACCTATGACCATGGAGATTATGTGAAACTGATTTAAGTTATGATGTAATCAATTATAAAATATGCATAATAGCTGCCATAATGATTAGGGATGAATAACTACCAATAACAAAATAATTCAATAACCTATTGTACTTAGATATTTTATAAACAGAAATAATTCTATAGATAATTTCTTGATCTGCTAGTTAAAGCAATCTTGATATGCCTTCACCATTTATCTACATTTTCCCATCATCTTTAGTATCAGATAGTTGGATTACGTGGAGAACTTTTTTTTCCCCCCAATTATTTTGCAAAATACTGGAACAAAAGCATGATTGTAAAGTTTTATTATTCCTCCTAATACTCAGGGATCACAGCAAGTCATCATTCAGTTAATATTTTTTGGGATCCTAGAACAAACCTCAGAGGATGAAAAAAGCCACTGTGATGTCTTTGTTTTATGAATTTGCTTTCATATGGCTTACAGTTGGAAAGCAATCATGGCTTTCATCTCCATTTTTTCTGAACTCATCACTTGTATTCATCTAAGCATTTTAACAGCTGCAGCAGTGGGAATGTAATGCAGTCTTGAAAGTAAAAAAAAAAGCGAGACTAGCATTTTACCCAGGCATTCAGGTAAATTTAGGAAATAGTAGGTGTCAGTCATTTTTAAAGCATAAAAAGCAAAGACCAAGTCACTTTATCCTAGTTTAAGCTAACATATCAACAAACAGGTAGCCTACACCTACAATTGAATTCAAAGGTGTGACTGCAATTTGTGTACGTAAGCCAACTCTAAACTAGCTAACTCAGATACTGACAGAATTGTAGTTGTAACAGAAACATCTTAAATGTGGCCCCTACACGCCTGCCCAGGATTTTCAATGAAAAGTCAGCAACTGAGGTCCATGCCACAGCAACTGCATGGTTACTAGTACCTGGGACAGTTCTAAACTAGCCAACTGTGGTATGTCTGTATAAATTGCAGCAATGCTTTTTGGATTGTAAAATAGATGTACTCAAGAGTAGATGAAGTCTACACAATGTAGAGGTGCTTTGTGGCTCATGGTGAGAGAGGGGCCATTTTAAACTTAATATCCATTTCATAGTTTTTCTCAGTCACAGGGAACTAGTAGAACTAGATGAAACACCAAGGTTTGGATCCTGAGTGCCACTTAATTATTGGATTTAATTTTTTGTAAATTTGTAATCCCTGAATAATTTTAGATTCAAGTTAAAAGCCACTTGAGATATAGTTCACTTATCCACCTTGTGGTATATTGTATGGGCTAGCTAATGTGAAAAGATTCTGCACAATGAAAAAACACTATGTCTAATACTTAACTGCTATACATATTCATCATTAAGAGCTAATCTTAGAATGAAAAATTACAGAAACATACATTTAGAATGACATTTTTTGCTCAGAAATGCTATGAATCAATGAATGCACTGAGGCTTGCATAAAAGAGATACAGCATACCAGCAAGGTTACTCTGCTTTACTACCAGAGCACAAACTCGTCCAGAAGACGGGGTCACACTTCCTCCAGCAGCTCTCTTTAGGATTGGAGATTGGGGGATTTCTGGACTAAGAGAATTATAAAAGATAAGCTTCAATAGTAAGGGAAGGCAGTCTATTTTACCCTCAAGCTTATAAGACATTACCTTGAAATTCAGCTACCTCTGAATTTTAGCCTTCAGGAGAGAGAGAGAGGAGGAGGAGGAGGAGGAGGAAAAGGCTGACAAACCTAGTTTGAAAAGCTGCTTGCCTACAAGCTTGAGAACTTAAATTTTTCAGTTATGTTCATAATTTATCCACCATTCAGCCCAAGAGCTATGCTTCCTCTCTGCCAGTACCAATAGGTAACTTTCTCTCTTAGTCAGAACATAGGTGGCAGCAGACAATGTAGCAGGGGGGTTTTTTTTTTAAAGTTACATAACTTCTGCAGGAATAGGGCAAAAAAGACCAAATGTGCTGCGATTGCATTTTAGTTATAATCCTTGAAGGGCAGATTTTCAAATAATTATGCTTTTAGTTGTCTAAATACATGGATTTATTGGGATTCCAAGAAACACTTAACTGCCTTTTATAGGATGGATGTTAAAAGATTTCAACAGATACTTAAAGACCTTTAAAATTCTGTCCCACAATAACTGTCTTTGAGTTGCCCACCACATTAATCCAGTTAACATTACATATACAATGCTGTTCAGCTACTAGCCTCTTTACACTATCAACACATATACAGTACTGTAGTTATTATTTTTGTCCTCTGGTATTGCAATCAACTTAAAGTCCTACCCAAAGAATATTATACAATACATAAAGGTTTACTTGTTAAAAAAAAAAAAAAACTACTCAAAATAGAGAGCACAAACAAGTCTCATTCTATGATAATGAAATGTCCAAGCAGACAGGAAGTATTGTATAGCATTTTATGAAAGCACTCAAAAAAGCAGAGGGCCTGAACAGTACATATTTCTCAACAACAAACCTTATATATTTCCAGGAAACTAATATTGTAGCAACTAACCACCACTGTGATGTCTATAATTTTTTTGCCTGGATTTTTGCCTGGATCTTGCACTAAAATAAGCGATGGAGATTAGCTTTCTGTAAGGATAACTGATGGAGTGCTACAGCTCCGATGCCCTGCATACCTGCAGATTTTAGTATAGTGTACAATGCTTTTCCAAACTTGAAATTCAAAACACTCTGCTGGCATTGACTACTAGGTTTTGTTTACATTAGCACATAACTGGAAAAAATCTAGCTGAAGCTGAGTAAGGAACTCCACAGTAGCTAAATAATACCCTTGCATGTGATAATCTGCTGTCAACATTTAAAATTCAGAACAGTTTGAGAGCATGCATCAACATAAACCTGTCTTCAGTTTTTACATTTATATTACCTTCTACTGTAGTGGGCCATAACTATATTACAGAAAGTGAAGTGACCTGAATTATGAATAGGTACATCTCAGCTGAACTATGTCCATTACCAGAAAAACAGGTAGTTCACCAGAATGTTACAATATCAGACTCATAACACACAGGAGATGAACACAGTCTTTTTAGAATACCCAGTAAAACGCAATAAAGTTAGCTTTCTTTAATTTTTATCATTTAGCACTAAGAATCTCTCAAAAATGTAAGAACACTGACACTGACACCATTCAGGGCAAGAGCATCTTCTGGAAATATGCAGTGCAGATCTCTGGGGATTTTGAACAAGTGTAGAATATGTAACAGAAGCCCGCACTGCAGATAAGTCGTATGCAGTGCAAAACTAAACGAGAAATTTCCCTTGGGTAAATTATGGAAATTTGGAGATAGCATCTGTTCTAATAAAAGAAATAATGATTTTTTTTCCTCTGATAAATGAGCATAATTGTCTTACATTTTATAAATCTTTATTATTAAAGATTTTCAGATTACTCTTATAATTATATTCTAGCAAACTACTTTTCCAATAGTGCAAGGAAGCTTCAGACATATCATTAAATTACCCATTTCAATTATCTAAATTAATTTCAGACAGAAGTAAAAAAAAAAAAAAATCACGCATACAACGATTTAAAAAAAATTAAACAAGGATGAATGAAGTGTTTGGTTAGCACCCATACATTACACTTAATGAAACAACAAATTGGCAATAGCTAGATTTTCACTACTTTTCTACTGCTAATAAATAACACTTGGATTATAAGCATTCTTGGTTATAATCATTTACTTCTAGCCAAGAAATAAAGCATTTATAAATATTCTAAATAGGATTTTGGAACCATCAAGTCATCCATACTGATAATCTGTGCAGCCATATATACTTCATGCTGTTACCTCTATTTACCTTTACCCCTACTGGGTGCATCCAGACAAGCACACCCATGCCTCTTATAGCATCTCAAACCAGTTTGAGACGCCACATGAGGCATGCTGCAAGCAAAAAAATGTTTCCTGCACTGCAGCATGACCAGGACCCAGGTGCTGCCCCAGGTAAGTTAGGGACGTGGGGGGGTTATGGGTGGAGGTTGGTGTAAGGAGTTTCGGTGGGGATATGGGGACTGTTAGGAATAGCAGGGGTGTGGTCTTTCAGCAAGTTTGTGGAGGGGCTTGAGCAGGGGCTGCCACACACCTGCCCCCCCACCCACTCGCAGTGGTGCTGGTGGCAACAGCCAGCATGGCTGTGACCTGGCTGCAGGCAGAGCCCATGGTGGCACAACACTGCCCAACGTGGGCTCTGTACATGCTGAACAGGATCAGCCCAGCTCAGCCCACTAACACACAGCTTTGGACAGGAGTGAGAAAGCCATGTGCTAGTGGGCCAGGCCAGGCTGGACCGGGTCTATTCAGCGCAGAGTCCTCATCATGCAGAGCCACACTGCTGCTGTGCTGGTGCCTTGGGGGAGCAGGTGGGGAGGCAGGCATGTGGCAGGCCCCACTTGAGCCCCTCCACAAACCCACCCACAAAGTGCACATCCCCCCCACACCCAGTGCTGGCAGCCAGCTGGGTCATGCTGGCAGCAGTGCTGCTAGACTCATGGTCTGTGCAGAGAGAATGCACCCAGTGGGACTGGGTCACACTGGGCAGTTTCTCCATGAGGGTGAGGCAGCAATGCACAGCCATAGCACTGCACCTACAACGGACTGTGGTGCATTGTCCCCCAACCCTCATGAAAAACAGGCCTGGCTGGCCTGACATGACTCAGCCCAGCCCATGCAGTTAATGCACACTTTTGGACAGCAGCTGCACTTTCCAGTCCTGTGCAAAGGTGTGCTAGCAGGCCATGCCATGTTTGCACGTTCTCCCCGCACAGACTATGGGTCCAATAGTGCTGCCACTGGTACAGCCTGGCTGGCATAGCGGGGGGAAGGGGGGAGATGTGTGCCAGCCCCTCCACAAATCCCCCCATACCACCCCACATCCCACCACCCCCTCCTGCAAACCCCACCCACACACCCCACTCACACCACTTCCCACCCCTCTCCTGCAAACCTCACAAGGCCCTGAAAGCAAATAGCCAGAGCTGCTTGCTAGAGCAGCTTTTTATACTGCTGGGGCCAGCACAGGTTGCTCACCATGGCTGCAGATCTGAGAGGAGCTGGGCAGAGTCATTTTGCCCCAAGTGGCACAACTTGCCCCACACCAAAGTGCATGTCCAGGCATGTACACTGAGGCAAAAATCCCTAACACAAATTTGTACCACTCCTATTTGAGTTGCTGCAAGTGCACATGCCTGCATGTGTGGATGCACCCACTGTTCGTCTATATATAAAACTAGGCTTCAGTCCTGTGATAAGTGTCACCCAGGTGGGCTCCCACACTCACACTAAGTCTGTAGGTTTCCATTTGGTTTTTGTGGTTGAATCAGGGCTGTAATCTCATGAATGCATACTCTTTCCAGCAGAATTAGGACAGTCGTCATATGTGTTTTTATATCTTAGCACAATGGGTCCCATATGCAACTGAAGATATGTTGGCCTACTATACAAATGAAATACATAATAATAGCATAGAAAGAAGTATATTTCTAGTGGAGATGTATTGAGTGGAAAGTAGAAGTCTTGTTGTAACCATAGGACCTGAGGAAGGGCACTTTGTCCTAGAAAGTTTGTCTAACATCTCTCTTCAATATAATTGAAGTTTGCCATGTATGGGCACATCCACACATGCAGGCATGTGCACTTTTAGCAATTCAAATAGGAGCAGCACAAATTTGAGCACAGATTTGTGCCTCACCACACATGCCTGAACATGCACTTTGGTGTGAGGCAAACTGTGCCACTTGAGGCAAACTGACCCCACCCAGCTCCTCCTGAATCTTCAGCCAGTGGGAGCTAGAGTCTGGGGGCAGCACCTGTGCTGGCTCAAGAAGTATAAAAAGCTGCCCTGGTGAGTAGCTCAGGGCTAGTCGCCCTCAGCAGTTTCTGAGGCCCAGCTGGTAGCTTTCTGGGGACATTAGTCCCTTGTGCCAGCTGGACTGCTGAAGCAGTCCTAACCTAGGGTGGCCCCTGCACCCTCTACCCACTGCAACCATTTGGCAGTGAGGGGCTGCCGCTGTCTGTGACCTGCTGCCACCTGCAATAGCATCTTTTCCCTTGGAACTGTAGCCCCTTGGCTGCATACCTGCCAGACCCAGACAGGAACCACATGGCCACCTGGGCCGTGGCACAGGCACTGCAACAGATCTTACTGTACTTCTGGGCCAGCTGCTAGTGGGCTGTCTCTGCACAGTTGGCCTTTGTATGTAACTGCTGTCATATCTTCTGGTGCTCCTGCTCTTCCATCTGAGCAACTATCGCCCAGAAGATGTGTTTATCATGGTGGCCAGCTTTAACCTGTCAAATGGTGTCCTCCTGGCCCCAATTGGCCAGGTCAGCCACCTTGTCTACCCTCCAGTGAGGGCCCCAGTGCTGGCTGGGCAGACTCCTCTGCCCATATTTCACCACTTGCAGCAACAGCAGAGATCCTAGTGTTCCCTGTTTAAAAATTGCAGATTCTCTAATAAAACCCCACATTTTATCTTCAAATAAGCCAAAAACTGTGTTCTTCCACAATTAAAATGAAACACCACTATACAGAGAGATCAGTTGGGTAATGTTTTATTGATATAATAAATAAAGCCAATAAATCCATTTCTTTTACTCCCCAATAAAATAAATCACCTAAAAAAAAAATCCATCTGCTGAGTAGTGCTTCCTTCTCTACCCCCATCAAATGTTCATTCCCTTTGTCAATCTACAAATACTTGGTTGACTTTTCTAGGTGAGGATATAACATTCATCACATAAAATAATGATGATATCCTTACACAATTATTAAAGATTCTACTCATTGCCTCTCACCCTGTCTCTATAGAGATATAGCATAAAATATGAATGATTCAGGCAAATTATAAAATAGAGGGGCAAGAAAAGAGACTTTAGGAAAGGTGCCCGAAAGCTTGCTCAACAGCTCTCCCAACTATACATTGGTACCAATAAAATATATAATAACAAAAACCTTGCCGCTCAATACTTCCTGTATTATCATGGCTATAACAACACTCCAACCCTACTACAAATTAATAAACACACCTAAAAAGACTAGTTTTAAGATTAGCCACAAAAAAAACCCCATGAGTGGTATCAAGAATGTAATACTAGCACTCCTATTCTCTCTCATAGTACAAAAAAAAGCATTTGATAAAAACGAAATACCTTTTCAAAACTGTGAATTTAACTTCATTTCTTTAGCCTGAAGGATTCATCCAATCCTCACTGAAACCAGTAATAACTCCTACCTGGCTGCAGAAAGAAGAGGTTTTTGGTCTTACACAATAAAGAACAAACAAACCACCTGTGCAGAGTTGGCAGCATCTCCTCAGGAAAGAAACCAGACTGCAGCAATTAGGCTAAGGTAGATCAGCACTGTAGTTAATAAGTAGAAATTGGTGAAGCTTGCAGAGTACCTCTCTAATTAAATCTAAATGTCTAAGCTCTAATTTCCAGGTCCTTTACATTCTTCAAATATTTTTCTAAGCTCTGCGATGTTATTATTAGTCTTCCCTAGTTTCCCAGTTTTAAATTGCTCTATTCAAAATTATGCCATAAATGCCTTGTAGAACACTTTAGGATAAGCAGCAAACCTAAACAATATCTAGATTTATTTAACAGGAATCTCTTTTAATATATTTATTTTTCAACTTTGACTTCAAAGATGCCTGATTTTAGCCATTGTAGTTTCCTTAGCCAAACATTAGGGTCTTAAGGATGCTTTTGTTTAGGGGTACCAATGCCTAAGATTGATGATGGAACAATATAGCTTGCAAGAGTGATTCAAATTTAGGAATGAAGGAGCTTTATGGGTCAAGCCTAGGACTATTTACATTGGGGGCACAGGCGAAGATGTCCTGTCTACCTGCTCCTGGTGACCTGATCCAAAGTTGGAAATATGATAGTAAGTTGTTGGCATGAGTGGGGGGGCTGCATAGTCTAAGTAAGCGCAAAAAGTAACCACAAAAAGGATGACCCTCCTAACAGGCTGACCAGGATCTTTCTGGATTTGAAGCATGCATGCATGGGTTTAGGAAATCCCCAATCCAAGCATCTTGCCGCTGCTGGGATGTAGACAAAGCCTTCAGCATAATCATCTGTAGGGGCCTTGTTACACAATGAGTCTGTAGACATTCAGTACACCTGCTAGAGCACATTGGAGCATGCACAATTGTTTAATGAGCTTTACTTAAAGTTCCTCTGCCACCCTTCTGAAGCTTGGGATGCTGAATACATGAGACGACTATGGGCACTTTAATTAGTGGCTCCTGAGAGCCACTCTAATTGATATGCCCCTCCCCCCACCTGGAGTACACATAAGATGGCCATTCATTTTAAGTGGTTCCTGGAACTCTTAACTCCTGGATTGCCCACACATTAACACATGAAATTAGTTTTATGCACTCTTTAGACAGCTTATGCACTCTTTAGACACCACTCCACCTTAGGTAAATCTCTGATCTGCGTTACCCAGCTCATGTTACACTATTGTGTAACCTTTCTAGGCTACACATTAGTGATAACACCCCACCCATCCCTCCTCCCACTGTGGCCTGAATTGGGTCCACTGCTCCTCCGGCTCCAACCGGCCTGCTGCCCCATTGTCTCCATCCCTCACAAGCCTGAATAAGCCTGTTGCCCCCTGCCCCCCAGATCAGACCCCCTAACACCCCAGATCCCTGCTAACCCCCCCACCCACCACCCCTCTGGCTTACTTTGGCTGCTGGTGCTGTCCCAGGGGAGCAGGAAGGAAAGAGGAAGCTGCCTGTCCAGCCCCTGCCACCACTGCTGCTCTCTGGACTGGGCTTGGCCCAAAGAAGAGCAGCAGCCTGGTGACAGCAGTCGTGGTGGTGGGGGCCAGGAAGCCAGGGTCCCCTTACCTGCCTGTTTCCCAGGATAGCCTAGCAGCCATAAGTAAACCAGAGGGAGGTGAGGGAGAGCAGAAGGAAGCTACCACTTAGATCAGCCCCCTGCCTTCCCCATTTGGGCTGCCACCCCCTCTCCGTGTCCCCCACCAGCTCTGATTGGCTCACTGCCTTTCACAGCCCCCTAGATTGGGCATGCTATTCCCCCCCCCCACCCCTAGCATACCTGATTCTTGCTCCCTGCACACCCCGATTACTTGCTACTGCCCCATGGGAACAGGCAGGGAAGGGGAAACCTGCCAACCTGGCCACTGCTACTGCTGCTCTCTGACCTGGACAAATGGCCATAAGTAAGCTGGGAGGAGGGGGAAGCTCTGGGGGTTGGGATTTATAGGAGACACAGGAGAAAGCTCCTGGGGTTGGGGGCAGGGTGGAAGCCCCAGGGGTTGGGAGACATAGGGGAACCCTAAGGGGCAGGAGAGGGAATCTCTGGCATAGGGGAACAGCAGGAAGGGGGGAAGCCTGGAACGGGAAAGGAGGGGAGGGCAGGAGGGATTGTTACCTTTTGATCTTCAAGGCCCCTGCTGTATTGAAAGTGTGACTGCTCCAAACTTGAGCTAGCACTTACACCCATCAGCATTTGAGCAACTCAAAGTATAATGTGCATTAAGCCTCTAAGAAACAGTAGGCATGAAGGGACCAGGGACAAGATTTGAACTGCCACCCCTTTGTAGAGTTTAGACACTTAAGCCATACCAAAAATTATGCACCTCCATTAACCTGCAATCCACTTCACCTCATTCCACTTCTAAGGGAAGGTGCCCAAGAGAAACAGATTACTAGTAACTGTACGGGCATGGGTAAATTAAAATAATCGGTGACTTCACGTTCATTTTATTGAATAGTTTCAAACCAAAAACAGAAACAAAAAAGCCTCTACTAAATATTATCAAAAGTCATTTTTTAAGAGATTTCTTGACTTTTATTTTTCACTCAGCTTCCCCCCTAGGATTTGTTTGTCCTCCACAACTTCAGTGGAGTGACATGTAAGCCTGACTGGAATTCCTGCAGGAATTCCACCAAGCTATTTTTTCCCCATTGCCTTTCCAGCATGTAAGAAACCAAAGCATATTAAAAACACCTTTCCATCAGATTACAGTGCCTGTAGCCATTTAAAAAAGAACCTAAATGCTAATTTCTAACATTAGCTATGTTTGTATAATTCACATGCAACTCTGTGTTATTTCCATGCCTTTCATTATTCATTGCACAGCACTAGGAAGCATAATTTCATTTGCCAGTTCGTAGGGTCATTAAGTTATCATGGTCTATTGCAAGGGCAGGCAAAGTCCAGCCCACAGGCCAGATCTGGCCAGCAGTGGACTACATTTCCCAGCAGCAACTGCCTGCATGGCTGGGTCCAGTTTCCATGGAGACCCCAGCAGCTGCCAGGCTGTGATAGTGGGGGGCCGGGGTTTCCATGGAGACCAGCCCCAGCAGCACTGGCAGGGCACAGGGTAAGACAGGGAGCTGCTTTGGAGACAGACTGGGATCTTACAGTGGTGACAGCATGGTCCAGAGCCAAGGCAGAGCCTCAATCTGCCACCTGCATGCTCTGGGCAGGGGCGTGCAGTAGGGCTGTGCAGAGCAGGTAATATTCGATTCGACAGCCATGTCAAATATAAAAGTGGGTCCTGCTTCTATTTGCCATCTGCTTCGAGTTGAAGTGGGTCTGCTTGGACTCCAGGTCGAAGCTCAGTTGAATATTCAAGCTGCTTTGACTTCCCCATAGGCTATACTGGGGAAGGTCAAAGCGGGCTATAACTTTGGCATTTCTTGTCTGATCTTGATGAAACTTGCAGAAATGGTAGCTCCTGAGGAGCCCACAAAGCATACCAAGGTGGGTAGATAATATATTGAGAAGCAATGGTGTGGTGGAAAGAATGAATGATGTATAAAAATATATATATATAAACTAAATTCCTATATATAGAATAGATCCTAGGGTACTACTAACCCTATCCAATATAAGCATAAACTAATATGAAAAGTAGTTACAAAATAAAAGCACCAAGTTCTCAGAAATCCCTGTTGCTAGCGTTGCAAGCAAGAAATCTGTTGAAGATCAGGGCTTCCAGCCGTCATGGTCTGACGCAGAGGTGCTGGAGAAACCAGCAGCTCAGAAACTGACCCCAAGGCAGAAAGCAGGGGAGCTGAAAAACTGTCTTTTCTGGATTTTCTCTGGCCCTTCTCCAGAGCACTGGGACTGGAAGGGACCTCAGAGAATGCCGACGGGTCACTGGCCAGCCACACATGTCAGTCATGAAAGTACTCCATCCCCCTTTCCCCCTCCCTCCCCTTTCTTTCCTTTTTTTTCCCCCCCACAGGGAATCCAGTATAGGGAAGTCGAATATTCGACCCTTGTTGAATATTTGACCTGCGCTGTTAATATTCACTCGTGCTGTTAATATTCGACTTCCGGTATTCGATTCGACAGCTATTCGACCAGCTGCTATTTGACTCGACTTTCACTTTTCAAAGTTGAATATGTCAAATATTTGTCGAATCGAATATTAAGTCGAAGCTTTGCACAGCCCTAGCATACAGGCAATGGATCGTGGCTCTGCCCCAGCTCCAGACCATGCAGTCAGTGCTGCAAGAAGCTGAGGAAGAGCTGCAATCTGCTGCCTGCATGCCCCTGCCTGGAGCATGCAGGCCGCAGATCGTGGCTCTGCCCTGGCTCTGGACCACACTGTCTCCACTGCAAGATCCAGCCCAGCCCCAGAGCAGCTCCCTGCCCTGCCACACGCCCTGCCAGTGCTGACAGGGCTGGTCTCCATGGAAAGTCCAGCCCCGTGTTATTACAGTGTCGCTGCTGCTGGGGTCTCCATGAAAACCAGCCCCAGATGCTGCTGGCAAATTGAGTCCAGCCACCAGTCAAATCTGTCACTTTGCCCACCCCTTGTCTATTGACATTACTAACTCTGACAACCATAGTAGAGAGAGTGAGACAAACAGACAGGCAGACATGGTACAACAAACTGATTCTTATCTAGAAACTAAAGCTGCCCTGTCTGTTTCTCTTGTGTTAGTGTTAGAAATATTATTAAAAATGCATTATCAATAAGTCTTGTTAAAACAGCGCAGCTGTCAGCCCTCCCTGGTGAGAGAACTGGGAGAGCTACTGAGAGCTCTTTGTATTAAGGTATCACTCTCTCTTTGTTTTGCAAAGTTACTATCTCTTTGTTACAGTAAAGCATATACTCCTCAGCTTTTCTCATGCAGATAAGAGTAAATTGCAATTCTAGCCTTGAAGCAAGGAAAATTCAAACTTTTGTAACCTCAGGTACTTTCTACCCATGCGCAATGAATTAATACATATAAGCCTATCCACCCCGCATACTTAAGTAGTTAATTATAATACACATGCGACGTATGATTTGACGTATTCACATACATGTTTGTATGAATCGGAAATGAGTTGTAAAAGTTCCTCCTTCTGCACACGTGGTCAGGAGAGAGGGGATAAAGCCAGCTGGGCAGCTTCCCTCGGGGGCAGCAGAGTGTTTGATCTTTTGTCTCTCTCTCTGACCCTATTTGCAAATATATACCTTTTGTGTTGCTAATAGAGTGTGTCTGTGGCTGAAGGTTTTTTTCGCCTCCCGAGAAACGAACCGCGATTTTTACATCATTAGAAGAAAATAAACCCATATTCCATTTTTTATTGTACATGTACTGTAATATTAACTTTATTAAAATATCAAAAATACAGTTTTAAAGGGAACAAAACCACAGTATCTTGCCAAAGAAGGAAGCCAGGAGACAAGTATGGATGCCCTTCATACCCATGGGCAATGTATTGCCTGCCCCTAATGTTGAAGCACAGTAAGAAATTGGCTGGACTTTCCTCACAAATGCACTCTTATATACTGAGTATTAAATATGGATCAGAAATAAGTGAGCCAGGAAGTTCAAAGCTTTTCTTCTAACGATATCTGCTGGCATCTGGAGCCACAGGAAGTCATTGCTAGATGTGAAGTTTTCTAATCCATCGCCTAAATGAAATCTCAAATTAATTGAGGACTTCCCTCTCTACTGTTTTGGTGATCAGTAAAGACAAGGGAGGCCTAAATAAGTAGAAAGACTGTGCTTGTTTTGTGGGCTGGTCAATGGATTTAATCCAATTACCTCTTGATCCAGTCAAGATCAGTGGTGATGCATAAAAACTTGGGGTCTATTATGCTGTTTATTTGTGTGAATCAGAGTCAAAGGCCATCATTTTTGTGATACATCCTTCATAACATAGTGGCTTTAGAACTTGGTCTGTTTTCTATACTCTAGCACTATTATGTTTATTCCTCTGACCAAAAAGAAGAAGAAAAAAAGGCAATGAAGCATTCTCTATATTTTTAAATATAACCTTGACAAAGTTAATATTTCTTTTAACAACAAGGGGGTTTTGCTTGGCTTTTTATAAGAGAAAATAGGTCATTTACATTTGCATTCATCTTGATAGCTTCTTTTCATTGTTCCCTTATGAACTGTTTTCTACTGGATAAATTTGTTTTTTGTTTGTTTCATATTGACCTCAGAATTAAAAGGAACTAGCTGGAATAAAACAGTCCTACCACTAATGGATTATCACAAAGGAGATTCAATACATTATACCTCTTCGGAGATTTCCGTCTTCCCCCTCAAAACCTAATGATTGCTGTTGGAAGAGAATAACTACAGATTTAAGACTATGGTTTAGACCCTTCTTTTATTGGATAATGTTTTCACTCTTTGCTGGACACAAAGCAGTGTGGGAGGACAGTGTAACATATGTGGGCTTTTATGCCTGCAGAATACGTACTGGCATATAAAGCTTTTCAGAACAGGAAAACATCCTGTCCATTGTTTGGGTGTTCCTATGTCTACTATCTATGTATCAGGAAGACTGCCATGACAGCAGAGCTGAAAGTTACACTATGTGGGACAGGGCTTGAAAAATATTGTTTGGTCAAGGCAATGTAGTGAGATTGAAGACAAGACTCCGGGCTGATTTCATTATCATCTAGCATTTTTTCCTGTTCTGAAAACCTTTCTGGATAATAAGTATTCTGCAGCCATGCAACGTTAAGTGACACAGGATTAAGAACAGCTGTCAAAAGACATTCATCATTGTCATTGACTTCTGAAGGTCCTCACTTAATTCTGGCTTCATTTTATTTTATACTGGAGAAGCTCCTGCTGTTGGGCCTTCATAAAATGTGTGTCTTATGTTCCAGTATGGGAATAAGTTGCACTCTTCTTTCACAGTCCTTTTAATAGCTCTGGGTGCAGTTTAATATCTGTGTCTTGCTTTATTTCTATAAATAAAGGAAACTAATTTTTACAGGCTCCTACGTACCTAAGGACATATCTAGACATTGATTATTCATTTGCTATGGACCATGTGAAATGGTCCTTGCTCTGTTGTAATATAACGAGACAAAAGAAACAATAAGTTTACAGAAGTTGATTCAACTGATGGACAAGGGAACTCAGCAAACCTTCTCAGGAAATCTGTAACAGAGAGTGAGTGAATATAAATGTCTCCTGTGTTCTAGTTTAGGGCTTTAACCACAAGACTACTGGGTTCTAAACTATGCCGCATTCCCAATGGGTGATTTGGTCACAGATGTACATTGCAGGCATATAAAGTCATAAGAAAGATGTTACAGTTTGTTGATGTTACACTTCTATCACTTTTTCTTCAATTGCTGCAATTTAGGCACAGTTCCTATCCTTTAGGCACAGTTCCTATCCTTAAAAAGACAAAAGCTGGTGTTTTAGCTCTTCTAGTCATTTTCCAGGTTTTTAAGGATTTATAAAAACCAAAACAAAATAGGTTTTCAACCTTCAGGGCTCTTTATGTTCTTTCAAATGCTTTAAACGATGAACATTCAAAACCAAAACATTCACAGGCTTTAACAACATTTAATTTCAGTTTCCTAAGTTGTACCAGCTGTTACTCCCTTTCAGTATGATCCAGTGCTTATTGTTTTTTGTAACACAATAAGTTTCCTAGTCTTCATTAAATTGCATGTCTCTAAGCCCTACTTATTGTTAGGGCTATCCAATCTGATGCTCTTTTTAAGACCCATTATATAAAAGTTATCAAAAGAGGCCCTTTGGGTAGAGGCAATATCTTTTATTAGAGCAACTAAATAGTTGCAAAAATGGTTTTTTGCAACTATTTTTTCTTAAAAGCAGTTTTCTTAATCAGCCCCACCCCCTACCTCAAGCATTTCCTTGTAAGGGTGTTTCTAATTTTTTAAGAAAGGTATGACACACTGATGAAAATGCTTCATAGCATTCTTTACCTGCCTATGACAACTTAATGTCCCTAGGACTGGAAAGAGAGTCAACAGTGGATCTAAATAACTCAGAAGAAGAAAAAAAAATAGAAATATATCCCAGAGGGGATAATTACTGAATGTACCTCTGTTCTGTAACAGCAAAATCAGCAATAGAAGAGTGAGGAGAAGAGAGTCCTTTTTTGAATGGAATATTAAAAATGAGAAAAGATTAGTCCTCTGGGTGCATTTAATGACCTGCTTGAGAAGTGGATTATAAAACTGACTGAAATGTTCAATGCAAAAAAAGATTACATTTTAAAGATGGATATTACCAGGAAGTAAATCAGAAGGAGTCTAATTAAATGAGGACTAAAGCCTAGATCCTCAAAACTTATTTAGTTTTGGCATCTAAGTCTTCCTGATTTCAATTACCGTTAGGCATATAAGTACCCTTGACTATCTGTGCACAACTGCTTCCCTTACGTGATGGAACTCTTTTTTAAATAGTATTTTTGGAATCTTATTTTTATCTACAACAAACAACCTGCATTCACCTGTTCCTATTAATTTAGTTTTTAATATGGAATGTACAGACCTAATCTTCTACTTACACTGACTTTACACCAACATAGCTCCCATGACCTATTTTATACCATGGTATCATGAACGAAGAGTTCATGGGGTGTCTTGCAAGATTTCTTGAGCTTATTTTGTTAACGTGGCATGTGTAGTTTCTATGAACAAGTAATGTCAAACCTGATCTTTCTTATGCATCTTGCATCCGATTTAAATGTAATTTTCTTATATCTTTGTATTACAGCCATGCCTGTTTTAGTGAGGCAGTGATTTACATAAATGTCCCTCACTTATTCGCACTTTGAAGAGCACTAATGATTGAGAATTAACATTTGATTCAAATTGTTTACTAAATCCCTTGAATTTACATTTTAAAAGAAGTTTGACACCTGAGCTAAGTACAGACAATCAAAAAGGCTAAGGCTGAATCAATTCGATTTTTGCAGGTATTATACATTGAACCCATAAGCAAGTGAACAGACTTTTGATTCTGGAAATGCAGCCACATGCCTGCAGTGCCTCAGGCCAAACGCCAGGGTGTGCAAGAGCATGCCTCCCTATTGGATGGAGCAGACAGCTTGGACCAAGGCTAGCCCACCCACCCTGTAAAGTGGGGGTTTTGGGGGAGGTGCAAAGCACCCTGGGATACACAGGGACTGTGAATTTTCATGAATCTGGAGGGTTAGTTAAACTAATGGGAAGAGAAAGAGTATATTGGATTAGCAAATTTCCATGTCTGAAAGGATGCATATACTGCCTTGGTTTTAATAGCAGCAAGAAAGCTTGCACTCTGGTAAACATGGACCTTTGGTGGGCAGGAAGTTACTGTGAGTCCCTGTAGAATTAGAGGTGACTATATGAGTAGCCAGATACACAGCCATACTTAAGCCCGCCTTTCAGAGCATGGCTTTGAATTTAGTCTTCTGGGTACAAGGAGTTTGTAATGCCTCAGCCAGAGGGGCTGAATAGGGGAAACTGCAGGAGATTCTGAAAGATCAGAGAAAGAAATTTCTTTTTAACTTATTGAAAGTGGCTAGGGACTAGATCCTTGGACTTAGGGTGCAAGGTAAAAACAAGTTATTGTTCTGATATTTTTTGTTTGTTTATTCTTATATCCCTGTCTGTATCTCAACATATAGCTACTGATTTCTTATACTGGTTTACATCTTTTCTAATAAATCCTTTCTGTTATCTTTTCACAAACCAGTAATACTTGTGATCCCAAAGTATATAAGCACATAGGCCTTCTTATTTTATGGAAAAGGGAATTCATCTTTTCTGAACACAAGATTAAATTAGGGTGTGACCTTTCAAAGGGACAGTTTCCCCTACTAAGGGCTGGCAAGGCTTGAGCAAAACAGGTAGAGCTAAGCACTATAGATCAAGAAGTTGGTGTCTGATGCACCTCAGCGGCTGAACAGCAAATAGCAGAGAGGGATTTGGGGCAAAAAGGCACCCCAAAGGTGTGGAAGCAGTGGGGAGTGTTTCAAAGGCACACCCAGGCTGAATCCAGGGCCAAGGACAGGTTGCATACAGGGAAAGGGACATCACCACTGTTCACCCTACAACTGCTAATTTAGCACCTATCCATTGATTTACAATTTCTTTCTACCTAGTACTTTTATCCTTTTTTTTAATATCCTTGCTGTATACATAGTTCATTTTAGGTACATCCTTACTGGAGAGGAGAGCCAGATATTGCAATCCAAATTTGCCTGGCTTTGACATGCACACTGCAGGGTCTCAGGTGACTCATGCCACTATAGTAATTTTCATGTTAGTGCTACAGTTACTCAGGCTTGGTTCTAAAATACCTGTATGTGTATATCTCAGGGTTTCTTAGCTCCCCTAGGAATTGTTTGCAGTATTTCTGAGGGATCCTGTTCATCCACTAAGCCCCTGTGCAGAAGCATTCCTAGCTTCTAGCATCTATAACTAAGGGACTTCCGGTTCTGCTGCTCCCTTCTGCCCCAGCAAAAGATCCAGAAGACTCAATGAACAACAATGAACAACTTCAAGTCTGATCTCATTGGTTGTTTTTCCCCTCTTTTTACAAAATCATGAGCTCTACCATTCATTAACTCTATCAGCTCATTTATTATCATTTAAATCACCTTCTGCCAACAAATTCTCAATTAGTTCTTCCCTATTAGCAAAAACCAAATTGATAAGATCTTCTTCCCCTGCATACTTGGTTTCTTCACCCTCTGACCCCAAAAGTTGTACCCAACACAATCCAAATGCTTTGTTACATTTCCTATTTCACTTCTGGGTTACACCCCTTCACTACCCGCCTTCCCCCCCGAAGGGCTATTCAACTTCCCGATGATGGAAGACTCCCAAGCTGCATGTCCTGCAAACCCCCAAGGTTTGCATGCCCTATGGGCAGCATCCCCATGAGTCCCCTTCACCACCATGGAGAGCCCAGCTCTTCCTGCCATGTGGGCAGTGAGAGCAACCAGCTCCCTTTTAGCTGTGCACATTCTGGAGAAACTGGCCTTTCTCCTATCATGTCATCCCAGATTTCCCCCTGTTACATGTGCAGAACCCCTTCCTACCACCCAACCTTGCCCTGCCCCCCAGAACAGGGGCATGAAGCAGAAGCCAAAGGAGGAAGGGAGAACCTGGAGACCCCAGCTACCACAGCAACAGAAGCAGCAACTGGCCAGGAATCCAGAGACTGCATATTGCCCCTCACAGAGCAGATATAGCCTGTGGGCGACCTGTTGTAGAGCCCCAAAATATCAAATGCAGGTGCCCTTCATACAAGAAGAGCTTTGTGGATTTGCCATGCATGACTAACAGTTGTCTGCCATTCACTCTAGTTTAAGCTTTATATTGCACTAGAAATTGATTTCTGATTGATTTCCATTCTTCAGGTATAGGAATTACACTTAAACAAGTCAATGTTGTGCTCTGTTGAACATTACAAGTTTCAGTACTTGTAGTTCCTTTGCATAGTGTACCAGTTTTGGCATTGTAGCAATAAAACAACACTGACAGAACAAACTGTTACAGAGAAAATTTATCTTTAAACATAGAAAACTAATAAATGGCTAATGGGTGGAGACGCTTGATGCAAGATAAGATTTCACTCCATGTTAGAGCTGACATCACAGGTTTGTTCGGTATTGGTTGTTGAAATAAAAGTGAACCCTTACTGTATGTGAAACCTAGGAATAGTGATGAAATTCATTCTACAGAAAGATTTAAAAGAGCACACAATTTTGAGTTAAGAAGTCTTTAGAAACTCAAAAGAGGCTGTCCTGTATACTATAGCTATTGAAACACATAAATATTTCAGATCTCCATTCCCAAGAAGTTTGAGGGGTCTGAGAAGAGCTTCAAACACATATATCAGAAACATCTTAATTTCAGGAATGTACAACATGCTGCCAATAAGAAAAGTTGGACTGAAAAAGGTGTTTCATTAGGGCCTTGTTCTACGTTATGCTCTGAGCCACACAAATGTTGATCAGTGTCAGCACTAGCTCAAGTTTGGAGCAAGTCACACTTCAGGCCAGCAGGGGTCTGGAGGACTGAAAGGTAAGAATCTCCCCCATCCCATGCCAGGCTTCCTCCCTGCATCCTGTCCCTCAGGACTTCCCCAGTTCCTGCCCTCCCCCCAGGGCTCCTGCCCTGCCCTCCCTCCACCCTCACCTCACTTACTTGAGGCTTCCTGTGCTATCTGTCCCAGAGGAGCAAGCAGGAAAGGGTTAAACTTCCTGTCCAACCACTGCTGTCAGACTGCTGCTATTCTCAGTGCTGAACTACCCAGAGCAGCAACTGGGCAAGCTGGTTAACCCTCCTCTGCCTGCTCCCTAGGGACAGAGCACTGGCAGTCACAGGGAAGAAGCAGGGGGGGCAGGATATGGGGGACAGCAGTAAGCAGGGATCTGGCATGCTGGGAAGGGCAGGGGATCAGTGGGGCCAATCTAGGCCAGCAGGAGAGGGGGTTCAGGTGGGGCATTTACACCAAAATGTAGTTTAGAGTGGCTATACCTTTGTGCAACATGAGCTAGGTAACATGGGCCAGAGATAATCTTGCCTTGGAGTGGCATCGCTTTGAGCTGCCTAACAAGTGCTTAAAACAGTTTCAGGTCTTAATGTTTGGACAATCAGGTGTTAAGAACTCCAGGAGTCACCCCAAATTACCATGTAACAGAGCCCTTAGGCAAATCAATCTTCTATCTGGAATTTGTCCTTGCACTTGGGGAACTCCAGGAAAACTATAAAGCCCCCATGTCTTAAAGGCAGGTGAAACTGAGAATATTGTAGTGTTTTATAATTCTAGGAACACACATTTTTTTTCTCAGAAATAACAACTTAACTTCTCATTAGCACTGGTATCTGTTATTGCTCTCTTGTACATGAATATTTGCTATTGTTATTTAGCAAGTGTAATATTTTATTGATTCTCAAAATGGGGCAAAAACAACCTATAGTTCAACTGAAGAAAACTTGAAAACTTTACTTCTATTTATTTTTTTCATGAACTCTATTTCATGATGACTTGATTAACATGCATATCCACTTGTCATGGTCAGGCTAGAAGGTTTTGACTTGTATTCTACAGACCAGAATACGAAGATAAGCAAGGGTTTTTAAGAAAATTTGTCCTTATGAATTATCACTAACAGCCTATTAAGTAATATTCTGAACGTAGGAATACATTAAATACACGAAGTTCTGTTTTCCTGAAGGCAGCTATACTTATTAAAAACAAGATTTACCCATTTTACATCCTTGGCTGGAAGCTTTGTGTTATAATGTTGCTTCACAGAAATTATACACCCTTATATCTATTTTTAATGTGAACTGATTAACAGCTTAACTTGAGTTATTAGCCTAAAATTACAATCAGACGCTAATGAAACACACTTCGTTTTCAACATTTTTAATGGAATCTTTTGGGGGAGGGGCGGTTAAATCTGAACAGTTCATAGTTTTGACATTGGACCACAGTAATTTGACAAAATATGGATTTCATCAATATGTTTGGCTTGGTTCAAATTTCATAAGGTATTTTATCTCATGAAATTTGCATATGTCCATGTATAAGTATCCAAGAGTACAGAAGCTTATCTGAACTTGTAATTAGCTAGAAATCCCTATAAAAATTATAATTCTCCAAAATGGTTGTTAACATAATAGGAATAACAGATCTACCCAGTTTGTGATTTATCACAGATGAACATAAAAAGAAGAGATCCAGTTACTTGAGCAGTTCCTATTATTGTAAGTGATTATGAATTGGCCAATTGCATATCCAACACACATTTAGTTTTTACTGGATATGTAGAACCTGCTTTTCTTACAGGGCATATTAAATAAAAAGCCATTGGCTTCATTGCATATTATTTAATATAACACCTTAGAAGTGATGATTATTAAACATTAAAATATATTTGAGGTTCAAGAAAGTGGGAGGTTTTCCCTATATTTCAGTTGGCACCAAGTCAGGGCCATGTAAAAAGAAAACAAACATTTTCTTTTGACTCAAAAATCCGTAACCCTATTTCATTCCAGTTTACAGTACATCAGTAAATTAAGAGAGCTACATTTAAAAAGAAAAAAGAAAACACAAGGGAGGAGTTCTTTATTCTCAAAAAAGCCTACTTGCTACATGCTGATACCACTTAAGATACACAAAGCAGAATACATGCTTTTCTTATGGGGCACATAGTATAGTTTCTTATTGAATAAAACAGCTACATTACCCACCCAATATTTTTTAGCCGGTAACTTATGACTCACCATCACAGTTTTTTAACCTTGGTCATTTATCACCATTAATTCTTTAAAACTTTTACTTTGTTTCTATCAGAGGTTAAATACCCCTAAATAGCAAGGCAAAATAGCAGTACATCTATCACCACTGCTTTCTTCTGACTGGATAATATATAGCCTCACCCCGCTAAGAAAACCTGCAAATGAAACCTAAAGGCGCACTTTACTCCATAGGCAATGTGTAGGGTGGGGCACGTGCCCTCCTCCTCCCCCCAAATTGGCCCTTGCTGGCCAGGGAGTGGGGAGAGCCGGCTGGTGCCCCACCTGAGAAGCGCCGGCAGCATTTCTGGTTTTCCCTGTGGCACTTCTGGTTTGCTGACAGATCTTTTGGGGTTGGTGATCAGCCACTGGGGGGGACCCCACACCAGGCAGCAATTGGCTGCTGGTGCCCCCCCAGAGCCAGGAGGCACCAGTCGCCCATGCTTTACTCCTAAGCTTTGGTACATCCACAGGCTGGGAATTCACTGGCCTTCATCCTTTCAATGCCAACACCTACGCTTTTCTGTGGAGAGATTTTCTAGTACCTCAGCCTGTCTTCTCTGAACTCCAAAGGAGTCTGCTCTTTATGAACCTTTGCCACTACCAATGCTATTCCTGCTTTTGCCTGTTTATAAGGTATAGTTACACATTACAATTAGCATGTGTTAATTCTAAGGAATGACAGGCTGTGTTATAGTTAGAATGTGCTGTGTACAGTCATACATTATGGGTTAATACCCTCTGACACGTATAATGCTCTAACCTGTCCCTAAAAGGCTGAGGAGTGGACGCGTAGCTAGGAGCTGCCAAGTCAGCTCAGTGCCTACCCCTACTCACCTGCTCTCCAGGCCAGAAGGGGTTCTAGGAATAGGCCTGCAGCCCAGAACATACGTGCCATTCCCTGCCCACCCAGACTGGTGGCCCCCACTGCTCCCTGACACCAGCCCAGATCACATCCACCAGCCATCCCTCCTCTCCCACTCCTAGCCCCCCAGCAGCTTCCTCTTTACCTGTGGCTGCTGGCATTGTCCCAAGGACCAGGCAGAGAAGGGAAACCTGCTCACACTCACTTACCACCACTGCCTCTCTCCAGGTTGAGCTCAGCCTGGAGAACAGTAGTGGTGGGAAGCAGAGGACATGGGGGTGCAGGAGTCTGGAGGGTGAGACCCAAGGGACAGGGGGAAAAGGTGGAGCCAGGGAGACTCCTCCAGCTGCCAGCTCTTCCTGCTATCATGTTGGGGCAGGATAGAGTGTCCAAGAGAGGAAGACTGAAAGAGGTGCCTCCTGGGATGCTGGAGGACAATGCCCAACTCATAGCAGTCTAGAAATATACTATACAAGAAAATATGTAATAGGCAAAATACTCAAGTCCCTCCGTACTGCCTATTATTAAATATTACAGTTTTCAGGGATTGCTCTGTAGCTCTTAAGTGCATTCATAATAATAAATTATTGTAATAAATCCATGTAAGAGTACAGACTTATGCTCTTCTTTCTTTAACACCAACTAACAGCTGAGAACGCAGTCATGGCCTTGTAGGTCAGTTCCTGCTGGAAAAGAAATGAGTGAACTGAAGTCCATGTGAATTCTAACCATTTTTATTTGAAAGTATACTCCTATTTTTAAAACATAGCTGATGAAAGGCATTGGATCTCCTGTTATGCATCTCAGCCCCAAAACCAGTGTCCAGTTCTACAGAGCAACTCTAATTGGAGACCAAGACAGACAGCAGAGTTAAAACTTAAAACAAACGGATCTAGTCTCACAACTTAGAAGCTGAGTTGTAACAGTGCCACCACCTGTCATAGCAAGTAGGTAAATCCCCAAGTTTCAGACAACTATATAAAAATAATGGTTTAGAGAACCAAAATAGGCCATGTTGTTTGAGCAATTATTGCATTTCAAACCCTTCAAAAGAATGAAAGCTGAAAACTAAAAGCTAGTGTTGATCAATGGAAGATGAAAGTGCAACTGAAATTTAACATAGATTGGAAACCATTTGGCTTAGTGAAGCCAACAGAGATTGGAAACCATTTGGCTTAGTGAAGCTTACTGTATTCAGGAAGCAGAGGAAAAACACTTGTTAGTATTCAGCATTTGTAATGCAATTTTTTTCTATGTACTTTATATAATTACAGCTTTTAATGCAAATGGAAATTATAGCTAGTAAGATAAAACCACAACCTAAATTCACTTTTGGTTTTGAGCTCACGCTTGCTTTGATTGTGTAAGACTGCTGTGGCTCCTCATAAAATATTTCAGATACATTTGTATAGCAGAGGCCTAATATATTTAACTTGATATATTATTTTAAAAATTCCTGATTTTTCATAAAAGTGCAAATTCATTCAAACATCATAGCAACTGAACACTACAGTGCTAACCAAGAAAGCAGATTTTTGTTCTTCAGCTCCCATAGGTAAATGGAATCTGAGCATTCCAGTGTGCAGCATATTCGCTCCTTGCAGTGCGAGAACAGTCTTTGTTTCTCAGGTTAGCTTTGCATCTGTCTGGAAGAAATAAATACTTTACTATCTTTGGCCATTAAGAGCAAGGGTAAAGTTTATATTCTCCTTGTAGCAGGTTTGCATGTCATATTGACAGTACCACAGAAGACAGAATAAGTTTGACAGCCTCCCTAAGCAGAAATAGGTGAACTTAGCTCTACAAAGCTTTCGAACAGATTAGGGCTATGCATAAATCAGATGTTCCATGGTATAGAAATCTGTTTTAAAACAATTGATTCACATTGGAATGAGCATATTTTTTCTGTGTCTTAGAAGCTTAGAACTCAGAAAAACATCAATGTGGGTCAAACATGCCATTTCAGTAAGGTAAACACATATAGTTAACGTTATATTTCAAGTCATTTTGTTTTGACCTGTTGAAACATAAAATTTAAATACATATTTAATATTAATAAAATGTATTGTTAAATTGTATATCATGTCAAAAGGGAATAGTGAACCCGGTTTGTCTTGATTTTTTCAATCAAAATCACTACTCATGAAGTGTTTCTGTCAAAATATAATTTTGTCAAAAATGGTAAACGTTCCAATGAAAAATGTGTTACTTTAACAGAGATCTCTATGCTTTCTAGAGCAGTGGTGCTCAGCCTCTGGCCTACAGGCCATATCTGGCTCACAGGACTCCCCACAAGTCTGGAAATTTGGTAGCGATAGCAGCATTCATTGTCACTCCCTTACTGCCAGATTTCCAGACCTGTGGGGATCCCTGCAGGCTGCGTAACATAGCTATGTCCTAGTGCACTGGTTTACCCCATGGCATGCACGGTTGGACTGGCAAGCAGTTGCATCTGGCATGTAAGGCTGTGTTGTGTGCAGCTACATCTCAGTGCATGGAGTTGGACTAGCATGCACCAGAAGCAAGCCTGCAAGGTCAGGCCAACAGATAGTCACACGCAGACCTACGGGGTCAGGTCAACACATGGGCATATCTGACAAGCAGAATCAAGTCCCTGGAGTAACTCTACACCACTCATCCAACCCCATGGGGAAAGAAGGTTGGGCACCATCTTTCTAGAGCAGACGCCACTCTTTCTGAACACCAATAAAACCACGAGGAACAGAAGCTCGTATGTGGACTTTGACTCTTACCCCCTATCTCTTCTTCGGAAACCTTTATGGAAGATGGAGGGAGAAGTCTGCAGTCTTTTTTGTGAGAAACACGACAAGTCAATATTCTTGCCTGGGGTTTTGAACATTAACTGCTGTTGTTGTTTCTCTGTAAGCAGGTCTCTTACTAAAGAACCAGTTTAAATTTAAAAACATGGAGTCATCTCCAGGTACATTAAAGGTGGTGGTGGTGAACAGCCTATTGCGATACTTGAACACAGAGCAAACAGGCAGCAGGAAAGGGTTCAGATGCCCAGGAAGGCTGGCATTACAGACAAAGTGTTTGTGCAAGTATGCAAACAGTGTAAGCAAGAACAGAAGTCTGTATACCAAGCTGAACAGGGGAGCGGGAATATTTTATTATATCACCGGGGAAATAAGAAGGATGAGAAATCAGAGACATGCTATTGTGAAGAATAATGCTTGGAGCAGCTACAATAGATGCTTGCAGTATCTGTAAATCCCTATAGTGGAGAAATGGGATTTCCTGACATCCACATATAGCTTTGGAGACATTAAAGATTCCTTAAATAAAGATAGGATCATTTGTGGGAACTGCTATTCCAACTTACAGGAGAGATTGTCAAGATAACTCATGCACCCTAGAGAAATATTTCTAAATGGCAAAAATAGCTGAACTACTGTGGGAAAGATCAAAACAGAGCAACTAAAGAGCCTGAAAAGCAGGGCAGAGACAGACCAAATGAGATTACAGACATAGTCCTTATGTATGTATGCCTTTATATATAATAGGCAAAAGAAAAAAAAACTTAGTTCATAGGCAAGTATTGAAAACAAACAAATTTTATACTTCAAATGCTACAGCTACCTCAGCATTACATACAAATAAGCATTAATACATAAAAACATGCAAATGCAATGATCTCCAAAAAATAGGAGGAGGTCTGCACAGTTATTTATCTCTCACACATGCTGACACACATATACATATGAATATTATGGATGCTGCGTAAGAGCTGGTGACCTTTTTTAACTGTTATATTTGCAACTATGATAGAGGTGAATGGACAATTCAGTTTCACATAGACTGTGAAGCCAAATGCAGTATAATCCCATCAACATTGTTAAGCAATATTATTATACTGGTGAAATGTGAATAAATCCTGGTAATGTACAATAAAACCATTCTGAGGCCAGCTTACAAATGTAGGCTGTCAATAATAGATGTGTGAAACAAGAGACATTATCACTTGACATTTAAAATTGTTGACATACCTTACTGGACAGCAGGGAAGTCTGAACCATGATTTGACTACCATGGTCATAGCACTTCTTCAGTGAGAGAATGTTCTGCACAATATAACGGACATACAAGACAGCTAAGCCATGTCCAGATGAACATGGACGTTTGGTGCCCAGGGACAACTAGTGGTCTTGTGCCACTACTAGTTGTCCATAGGGAATTCTCATGCCATGTTCACTCTGGTGCATGGCAGGTTACCATAGGTGGGGTAGAGGAGGCTGGGGCCAGCACTGTGCGGGCCCCAGCCTTACCTGGGGTTCTCGGGGGCTCCCAGGGCTGCAGCAGCAGCGATCCTGCCGCTCAGAGCCTACCTGGCAGCCAGATTGCGGCTCCAGCTGGCTAGGCTCTGGTTTTGAGCCGCGCACATTGCTTCTGTGTGTGTTGCTGTGCTTTTGCTTTGCACAGCTATTCGGGTACGGAGAACAGCTGAATGTGCAGAATGTGGTGCTGCAGACATGTCTGCAGTGCCACGTACTTCATGGCCACGCTCATCTGGACACAGTCCTAGAGGGCTAGCTAATATTATAAACAGGCTCCTAGGTGCAGCATTGGAGGCTACCAAGATGAAGAACACTATTAATCCTGGTTATGCCACTGAGAAGGAAAGGGAAACCCTGGAAAAAAGCAGTATTACACCTGCTGGAATTAGCACGGGGGATCAGGAGACTCAATGACTGAAGGCACATCAGAGACATGGGTTTGCCAGAAAATTTTGAATGGGAAAATTTTGAACTGTAAAATTTTCCAATGCCCTAAATAAAGCATAATCTGATTTAACATGTTTATTTGACTTATATTTAGTAAACAAAACTAAAAAAGTACCCCCGTGTAAATGTTATGTCCCAATAGCCACAGTATTTGAACTGAAATATTTTATTAGGAAAAAATATTAAATACAGCACACTTAATGTGGTTGAAATGTTATATTCAAAAAAATTCAAAGCTTTATGTGGAAAGAAATTATCTTTATTGGAATACTTGTAAAAATGTAAAGACACAATTCTTCCCTTACATTTTTTGTTTAAATTTAAGGAGGGGGAAAAACAAATGCACCAAGCACTGTTGACATGCTAATTTTAGCACACCCAAAGAACTATGCATGATATGCCGTGTTTGTCTACTCATCTACTTCAACAGAGTTTAACTCTCTTCCACTGAGGTCATTGCGGCGCCTCCAGTTTCACTGTCACTATCTATAGAATCACTTGCACTACTTATTACTTCCATTTTAGAATAAGATTGAGGCAAATCTGATTCAGAACGACTTGAACTACATTCTCTTCCACTGAAGGTTGGTTTGACCAATGAGTCTACAGGCAAGGGCAAGTTAACATCACACTGCATCTTCTTCACTAATTGTGCTTCTGACTGATTCTCCAGAAGCAAGAGATTTTGAGAAATAGAAAGAAGCTTAGCAGTGCATTCAATTGGTTTTCATTTGACCTGCACAGCCAATTAGGTGAATTCATGAATTGATTTTTGGTTTGGATTATTCTGTGAGTGTATTTACCTTCCTGTTTCCAAATCAATAAAACATATATAATATACTCTCTCACACACTTCCTAGGGATAATCACCTGAAAAACATTCATTACAACTTTGAAACTGCCAGACTTGCCTAATATTGTGGCATCCATCCATTGTCACTAGCAAATTTTATGAAACAATGAATTTTTAGAAGTGGAAAAATTCCCATAGAAAAATAAAGCACTGGTAATGCATCTCTGAGGTGCATTACTCTAACTGGGAACCAGAATGCTTAAAACAGCATGCATGAGTTGGCATGAGAACAGAAAGTCAAAAGAATCAAAATCTATGAGCAAACCAGAGGACCAACAAAAATGGAAGAAATAAGCATGGAAGCAAGTCCTACATCAATAGCAACAACACAAACAAGGCATGGGAAACTGAATACAGAGCCAGAATAACTGAAAGACTATGAGGCCTAACAGGAGACAACAGACTGGTGATTAGAGCCATTTTCCTAGAGCTGGCTGTGCACTAGTAACCTCTGGGCCCAGCTAGTCAGCAAGTTCTTTCACAAAAACAGCACAATAACTGTTAATAGCTAAAGTGAACTGCATGGAACATAGACAGAAAACCACAGGGTGCAGGAGTTTGCAGTTTGGAAGAAGACCAGAAATGTAGTTTGTCTGCACATGACTTGAATTCAATTGCAGTTTCTCTAATTCTCTCAATAAAGAACCAATTTAATCGTAGGAGGCTTTTCATGCTTTAACCCAGCATGGAGTACACAGCAATCTTCTATTATCTGCCTGACTGTGTGCACTTTCTTCCCATCTTCTTTGCTGCAAAAGGAAACTTAAATTTAATTAGTTATTTTCCCCTTCTAACCTTATGCAGTGCAACTGTGCTTCTGACAATGCAATGACTTCTCATATCACCTGCAGCTGTGGCTCCAAGGTTGTAACGAAACTAAAGAAGAGAGAAACTGAGGAAAAAAAATGAAAACAAAAACAAAACTCTCCCTGTTTTATTCTCTTATATGCTTACGTCCGAGAGTGGCTGGGTCTATTTTTAACCAAGGAAAAACCAGAATGCAAGTGTGGCTATGCAAAGATAAGGATCAATACACACACAGTGACAATGGAAAGAAAACACTGTTCTCATTGTCTCAGGGGCTGGCAATTGCGGTTGGGTGATGGAAGGTAAGAATTCAAGGCTACTTATGTCCCATTCTTGCTGGACAGCTCTGCACAGCTCTCTTTCTTTTTATCTGGGGGCAGCCATAACACCTTGAAATCTACCATATTACAAGGCTAAGTACAGACAGCCATAAAGCCAGAAGTTGAATTGATTCAGTCTTCACAGGTTAGTCTAAGCATCCTGGGATATTGGGAACTGTGAGTTAACTTGAATCTGGAGAGGACTGGGGCGGAAGTTTAATAAAGTGATTTAATCTAAATCACTTAAGTCTGATATTACATCCATCCAGGTTTACCTTAAATGAGTTTGTGCCTTTTTGAAAGAAGTTTATGTGCACCGAACTTCTGTTGAGTTACAGATTTGAACCAGTTTCCTATCACTTGTACTGGTTTATGTGTAATTTCTGTCCCTAGTGCAAATGTGAGAGACATGAATGCTTGGTAGCTCAGGGCTGAGCTCTGTGGCTACAATGGAAAAAGACATGGTTTCAAGGGTGCCTTACTCCCTTTTCCACCTGGGCAGAGGGCTTTCTGAGCTGATTTTTGTGGGGGTTACTGCAACCTCTAGCTCCTACCGCATAAGTAGTCCAGGAGAGAAGTGTTCACAGTCTTAGTGCTTGGTAGCTCAGCAGCCAAGATTTTGCAACTGGGAACATCAATAGTGAGATGTCCACTGTATTACTAAGCTGTCTTTCAAGCACCTCTCAAATGAGACAAACTCCTAGCAGTCCAGTGATTCTGCAGTGGCATTCCCAGCTGTCAGTCCTGGGGTAAATGGATAACTAATGGGATTACAACCTAAGTGTATTTCCAGGTTGAAACTGCTCATGCATGAGATCAAAAATAGATAATATTACAGCCAGCAACTCTGGAGGAGAAATAGAAGTTCTAAAGTTTTAAAGTAGACTACTTGAAAAAGCTGAACGTGCTTCCCTTTGGTACTGCCCCATTCTTTTCATTGTTCTTTCTTTCAGGCAGGAAATTCTAGGGAATGTATCGAATTATTCTTTTTCCCTAGGAGCTATATCATTATGGCACCAGTTCCAATTCTGTAGTTAACAGAGTTGCACATCCCACACTTAACAGAGCAGTGAAGTTGGTACTAAAATTAAAACAGCACCTCAGTGGGAGATGAAGTATTGCTTGACTTTCCAGAAAGGGGCTAAGCACCTAACCGGCATCCTGGTTGGGGTTCAGGGCTGGGTGGGGCAGATTACTAAAAATGTGCCTGTGAACAGATAGGAAAGGAAGCATCATGAGTCAAGATATAAACAGTGGAAGCAACACTAAGGAAATTCTGCCTCTCCCTTTTGAAATACAAATTAAAATAGGGTACTCTGAAACTGAAGAGCAAACTGATAGAAACCAGTAGAAGGATTGGCTAGGAATTGAGAATGAGAAATCAATACTTTAATATATGGCTCACTCCTTTACCTCAAGTGAAAAAATTCTTTAAAAGCATGTACATGGGCCATGTACATTTGCATTAAATAGAAAATAGTTATGTTCTAGTTCACATTAACGTTAAGAATTTAAAAAAAAAAATCTCGCCCTGATCCAGTCAGTTTCAAAGGAAAAAGAAAAAGTTAATTCTCTTCTACTGTAGCTCTGAAGAATAAGTCTATCAGATTTAGAAGAGGATCTTCATAGAAGGCTCCCTCTCTCTTTCTCCACATCCTTCTAAACATACGGTAAGCTCTTTTTAAGGCCAGAATTAACCATCTTTATTCAGGTGGTAGCACTACTAAGTAGTTGCATTGAAATATTAAATTCTAGGGGGAGTAACAGAAATCTCTTCCTTAGTATTAAGGAAGGATGGGAAGAAGAATTATTGAGGGAGAAGATTTCATCCCATGGATAAATTCTGAAATGGAAGAGTCAGAGGAAAAACAGGGTAAATTATTCATGATGGGGTATATTGGAACTACATTGAACACAGTAATTATAGCTTTTGATATTTATTTTTGAAGAAGTCGGCTGTCCTATTTCCAAATGATCAATTCTGCGTAGGGTTTGTCAGAATTCTTTAACGGTATGATTTTTACATTAGCAAATTCTGATTTTTCAACACCAGAACATTTTATTGGAAGAGGTCTGATTATGTTTATATCAAGAAACACTTTCCAGGTTCAAAATGATACTTTTAGTAAAAATGAGAGAAAACAAAAGAGATGCAAGGACTTGTTTATTTGTTTACTTAGGTAATAGCTTTTATTGGTAAAACTATAGTGCGGATAAAATTAGACAAGCTTTTAAATTCAAAGCAGTCTTCTTCAGATCATCAGAAGGTCACCAGCTATACAATTGATCCAGTAATACCTATCACCCCTAAAAAAAAGCCTTGTTTCTCACATAATTCCTGTACTATCATCACTACAGCATCACTAACACAAGAGAATAAAAGAGAGACACCCCAAATAATGAAGAACATGTACTTAGAGCACTCATGATTTCAATTCCCTGTTCTGCCTAAGTCATACCGGGAATTAAAGTCTGGTCTCCTACATCTTGTAGGATCTTGACCATCTGGACTATTGATTATTCTGGTTTCCTCTCCTACTTTACTTAGGAGCCCATTTTACCTGCTGTAGAGTATGAAAAAAAATTAAAACTCTCAAAATATTTTGCAAGACAAGAAGTTTCTTTCCCTGATCCAGTTCTATGTCCCATTGTATTCAAGTTGTTTAAAAGCAGAGAAGTGTCCCAACAACTCCAAATATCTAAACAGACAATACATTTTCATTAATCCAAAAAATCCCATCTTTCTAACTAAACCCAAATATTATAGATCTGCCATTATGTCCCTTGTCTAGAAAACAAATCCTTTGTCAGGTTAGTTTGTCATGATCTACCTTTGGCAAGCCAATTTTCCATTTACTCCCTTGTCCTTAATTACTATTCCCTTATAGATAAGAATGTGAACATTAGTCAATTAAAACTGAGGCAGTTGAACTGATTATGCGTCCACTGAGTATCAGTGAGGGCAATATAATAATGGTTAGAAAGAATGCGTTTGAAATAGATTAACATTCTCCCATGTTTATTATCTGGGGAAGTAATGCATTTTAAGATTATAAGGATGAAGAATTCTACCAAAGCAAAATTGAAATGGAAATGTTTATGCTTTAAAGATATGTACTGTTAATTTTTATTTTCAATATTTTCTGGATGCAGCTTTGAAATATTCATCAGACATGCCAGCCAGCACATTACTTAATGACTCCTGCCGTTTTGAAGGACCCAATTTGGAAATTTCTCATTACTTCGAGAAATAATCACTTTAATTAGTCTGCTATAGAAAACACTTGCTTGGATATTTGTAAACAAGAAATGAATCATTCACTTAAGTATCATTTTGAACACAATGGTCTTAACCAGTTCAGTGCCATATGCATCTATGAATATCTGCAACCACCCAGAAACTCATGAGCTCTGCGTTATAGTGCATTTTATGTTCTCATCTGCTATTAGTTTCCTGGTTGCTTTTTTCCATAATAGTAGGTATGATTCCTCATGTGTGGCATAAAGAGTATTCTCATTGGATGGAACCTGATAGGACAGCACTGCTGAACATATCACTGTCACAGCGGTGTTCAACAACTTTCATTCTAGCTGCTTCACAATGTATTTCCTCAAATAGTTCCTGTTTATCATGGGAAGGACTAGAATAAAACACACAGAATAAAACACATAAAACATATGCATATCAAAGTAGTTGGTGATGGAAGGTAGAGTTTTTCAAAAACTTAAAGCCTGAAAATGTATAGCTGGTGGCAGCCTTTTTACTGCAGGAAAAAAGGGGGAATGATAACAACTGAGAGAGAGAGTTTAAAAAAACAAAGTGCATCTCCCAGCACATGCATCGGGACCATTCATGAAGAGTCCTCACCAAAAAATTAAGCCAGGCAGCACAAGAAACAAATACTAGGATACTAGACAACAGAGAAAGTCTAGTTCAGAATAACTGTTCCAAGGATGAACTGAGCTGTATAATTTTGCTTTGGCAAAAATAATTAAAGCAGCAAGTTATATGCTGAGAAAAGATTTTAAAAGCCCATAATAAAACTTTTCCCCATTTCTTATATATATAGTTTTTACTTTAATTTTTCTTTAAAAATCCCTTCCTTTCCAAAATTAGTTGGCATTTCTGCTAAATTTTATATCATTCGCAGCATGTTTCATTGTGGTGTACATATACGAGCATCCTTAATAATAATATACACCAAATATAAATACACTACAGTATTTGGACAGTATTAAGTACAAAGTACGCTCAGTATCATTAATTGTATTTACAATGCAGATACATGACACACTTAATTACCATCCTAATAAAAATACAGAACTAAAACATTCTTTTTCATTGTATAATTTCCACAGTTGTTTGTTTGTGTGCAAAAAGTGTTAGCTTTTCCTTACTCATGTACAGTATACAAAGTCTGGTCTTTTGTGCAGTCATATAAGCTATAAAGACACAAGATAGATTAATATTTAATATTCCACAAAGAGCAGTTTTATACTTAAAAAATACTTCTTCATACTCCTAAAAGGAGAAATGTTCACACACACACGTTTCAGCCCAGATCCTCACCCAGCATAAAAAGGTTTAGTTCCGTTGGAGTTAACAGGATGCCAGTTTTTCAAACTCTACATCTTGCACCTAGTTTAGGAACAAAGGGCAAAACAAGCAAAAGGAAATCAAAAGGAAAAGACAGCAATTTAAAAATAAGACAGCAATTTTCTGCAAAGACAAAAGAGCTCTATAAATACCCATTCCTTCTCATATAACTTACCTGAAAATTATGAATATCATCCAGTTTGGGTTTCGCTACCAAAATGTCAAAAAGAAAATACTAAATCCAAAGACATAATATGCCTCTATTAACTCTGTAGAATTTTTTAATATCTAATTGCTTTCTGCTTGGGCTATTGAACATTTCATCAGCACGTATGTGAAACTTAACTTGTTAATTTTATTTTCCAATTTTCATTAAATAGCACATGTTCTACTATTTAGATTCCAACACTTCAGGGATATATTTAAATCGATGGAAACCAGTTTTATCAATATATAAAAATTAAAATACCACCTTTGCTATCCTTTTAACCCAGCCTCAAACTTTGGAGCTAAACGAATTGATACCATCTTCATATGATCATTTTTACAATTTAGAGGACCTGTTATTAACTGCTGAGCAGTTTTGAGTATTTACAGCTTTGACTTTGCTTGTCTTCCTGTAAGATTTCCAACTGAATTTTAATTACATGCCAGCTATGCTGCCAATAATTTGTATATTACTTATAACACAGTTTAAAGATATTAATTTTTTATTACATTTCATGATTAAACACTAGAAATAAAAGTTATGGATTAGAAAACCATTTGGATGCATAGTTAGATGCTCATTCTAATATAATCAAAGGCTTAGTGTATCTGTCTATCTGCCTCTATGTAACGCATCTGGCCAACTGCACATGTGCCGTAAAGAGAGTAGGCGATGATTGGCTGTGTGAGCTAGACTGTGCAGGCCCCAGTTTGGGCCACGTCAGGGAAGTGTGTGGTGACAGCAAACATGTCCCAGCCACCTGAGCAGCGGGGATGCCCCACGCCTCCCTGCCTCTTGCCTGCCTCCGCCTCCTCTCCCGTGCAGCAGGGATGCCCCCCGCCTCCCTGCCTGAGGGCAAAGAAGGGGGATCATGGTGGTGGCACCCCCCTGCTGCCCAACCCCAAATGCCTCCAGAACAGCCAGCAGGGAGGGGGAGGCAGCAGAGAGGGAGTGGAGAGGGGAGGCAAACAGATGCAGAGGGGGCACAGGGCTGGACATGGGGGGAGAGGAGTGGGCTGGACCCCAATCACCAATGGGGAGGGAGAGGAGAGGAGATGAGCTGGACCCAAAGTGGTGTGGAGGGAGCAGCTGGACCCCAAGCAGCAGCGTGGGGGAGCAGGGCCAGATCCAAGTGCCAACAGAGGACAATGGGGCCAGACCAGACCCCCAGGCAGCTGGGGGCAGAAGCAGGGCCGGACCCTGAGCAGCACTGGTGGTGGGGGGTG
Organism: Crocodylus siamensis; assembly: GCF_052110815.1. Lineage (NCBI taxonomy): Eukaryota > Metazoa > Chordata > Crocodylia > Crocodylidae > Crocodylus > Crocodylus siamensis. The sequence continues at coordinate 84,287,544 of NC_143396.1, read as the reverse complement.
GGGCGTTGACTGCACCCCGAGCAGCAGGGAAGAGAGAACATGGCTGGACACTGAGCACGAAGGGGTGGAGCAGGGCCAGACCCTGAGCAACAATGGGAGGGGTGCAGCTGGACTCTGAGTGACAAGGGGGGAGTGGGGCCAGACCTGGAATGGAGATGGGGGGAGGAGGGTGCGGCCGCGTCCCGAATGGTGCCGGGGTGCATCAAATCCTGCCCCCCATCATTCTTGATGGGCAATTTGCAAGTTAATATATACTCACTAACCTTTTTTCCCCCATCCTAGATTACATTGCCTTTTTACTAATGGTCTCTTACTTTATTGTAATGAGTGTAAAACTTTGGAACATATACTTGATCCATCTGTATTTCATACTCAAACTTGGCTTGGAGATTTTTCAGTTTTCAGCAGGTACTACACCTTCTCAGTGGAGAACTGAGAATTGTAGAAACAATTATGAACACTACCAAACCACTTTTTCTTACATAGCATATTACTCTTGTCTGACTACATTACATTCTATATTACTTGTACCTAACGACAAAAATAAGGATTTTGCAGACTAAAGTGCACAACCCACTAGGTTCATTACACAGACCAGCAGCAACTCTTGTAGGGCATGTAACAACAAAAATAGTCCCTTAATTAAACTTTTAACCCACCTAGGCACACACATCCTCTGAGGGGGGACTTTTTAGTCTCCTGCTAGAAACTATTTCTGCTCTTGGGGTTTTTCCCTCTTCCTGGGCTAGGACCTACCCATTCTGCAAGTGTTCCTTCCTCCCTGATACTCCAGGCCAGAGTATTCCTTCCTTCCTCAAGTCAATTTACATGCAAGCCCAGCTGTACCCCTACCAGTGAGCTGATCAATGACTGCCAGCTCTGACACGGGTTTTCCAATATCCCCTTTGTGGCCTCATTCACCTTTAGCCAGATCGGGAGAGGCCAACCCAAACCTAGGATCAGTTTCTTCCCCCATCAGCAGCTTCTGCATCAGTCTGTAGCTCAGTCTTAGTCCAGAGCTCAGATTCAGTAGAGGCATCTGCTTAGACAGCTTGTCTCCTCTATCAGCTGGGGCACTGCTTCTCCAGTTTTTCCCTTTCTTCCTCCCCTAACAGGTATTTTTCTGTCTACATGGTCTAGGGCTATGGACCTTGTACACAGTAAGTTTGGGCACCTCCTGGAAGCTCTTAACCCCTGGACTGTCTTCACATGAAACACCTTAAAGTGGTTTTAGCACTCATTATGTGGAAGTTACACCAGTCTGAGGCAGGTTTCTCTCTGATCTGCACTACCCAGCTCCTGTTCCATTAAGGTGTGACCAATACCCACAGATGTGCTGCCTAACATGAAGTCCTCCAGCATCCCATGATCTCTCACGTCCCTACCTGTAGATCAAGGCTAGAAGCCTGGCCTGGCTCATCAGCCCTCCAATAACAACTCACAGCTACAGCTACAGCTGCATCTCTTAGTCCTGCCCCTGCTCACCAGGCCTCTAGTGGCAAGTGGCAGCTGTGCAGGTGGGGGGCAGTCAGAGAACATTCACTGCTCCAAAAAGCTGGTGCTAGCCAATCAATATTTGTGTGATTCACAGCATAAGGTGTAATAAAGCTTTCTCTGACCTTCCTAAGATGGATGCACTATCACTCCATTGGCTATGCAAAGGTTGCATTTTAAAATGTTCCTTCTGATAGTACAAGGGAGGGTTACATGAAGATTGAAATATTTGTACTCTGAAGAATCTCAGTAACTTTATGGTTCCTTATAATTGCACAGGGACCTCTTGGTAAATATGATACAATTTGAAATAAGGAAACCAGAATCTAGTCCAGAATTAGTGTTTTTCAAATCACACTAATACAAGACACACTATTAATATTCCAATATATTCATGTTATAAGAGTGAGACACAAATGTAGAAGATAGCCAGTAAATATTTTTGCTTAGGAAGGCTTACAGTGCATGTTCTAAGCTAGGGTACTAAATCCAAATTAATAGTGCTAGAAGATGGCGAAATCAATACTAGAGAAAAGAGAGAGGCTTCCTATTTCCGCTTCTTAATTACAAGCTACAGGACCTTAACATATGAGCTTAGAGTTGTTTGCAACTCACAAAATAAAATTACTCAAAACCTAGGAAAGTTGTTAATTAGTTTCTACAATGATGTTTTCTGATTAGCTATCATTGAACCACTCAGAGTTCGCAGAAGGCTCTGGTAAAATAAACAGAAAGATTTCAAATCAGAACTAAAAATCAACCTGCCTTCTAAGTTATACATTTTAGTTGAGGCTAATTTTAAAGCCCTATCTATTTACCTCTTTCCATATAGGGCTACCTCTCTGGTGTTATGATAATAAGGCTTTCTGCTTTTGTATTAGCCTTTGCCAGCTCTGCCATTATGTGGATTTTGTATATAGCTTGTCCTTCCTTTGTTGATTAGTTTTATTTCATCTGCAATATACCAAAAACCATGCAGCTCCTATGTACTCTAAACTGACAGTTCAATTACACAACCAGTTCTTCTTTCAAAAATTTAAAGCTCTACTTGCGGGCAAAATGTATAATGTAAGTAGAATAAAAATGTAGTAGATTGTTGAGATATTATGTATCTTATTATGTGACCATAAGAAAGTATAAATAAGTATTAGTAAGGCTATTTGTTTAAAAAAATGTTATGTCCATATATGCCCCTGTGATATTACCATACATATAGGTATGTTCAGAGTTTTATTATTTTACCTCGGTACATTATTGTGAGGAGTCATCTGACTGCCAGTAAAAAAAAAAAAATCTGGCCCATTTCCAACCCAACAAGGCCTTCTTGCCACACTTAAATCTCTGCCACAGACAGTTTCATTCCTCCACACAATTTAATCAAAACAGAACAGTCTCTTTGACCACTTTGCTAGATGCTCTTTTCCTCTGCTACCCCTTCCTCATTGTCTACTGAATGACCCTGTCTTTATCCTGCCACATTTGTAGATATGCATTTTATATCTGCTTCTATCCTCGTATCTCCCTGTGGTATAGAAAGTAGAAATGCAGCGTTAACCTTCAAAAGATAGCATGATAATAATATTATGCTTCTTAGTATCATTAAAATATATAAAGTTATAACTGAGAAATCGGGCTCCTAATTTCACAGACAAGATAATCTTAATAGATCTCTTAAAATTTTGGTAAAGGTTTTAAAGAGTTCTTTCTAATCAAAAGATTAGATTATGGATAACCATAGACTATGTATTTCACTTCTAGAAAAAAGCCATGATGGAGTCACAATACTTAGTTAACTAATATCAACCCAAGGAGAGTCTTGGTTATTCGTTAGGTTTAACTTGCTGGCTGTTTTCCATGGAGAAAACATCATTATTCTGGTCAGCATTGGCTTGAAATTTTCCCTCTGCTACTTTGTCCCTCTTGTAAAACGTATCCATATCTCTGGACATACAAGAGTAATGATAACAGAAGCACTATTGTGCTACAGTTATGCTATTGTGAAATCTTTATTTCATGTGTGTCCATAAACTGAAACTAAATATTCTAGATGTTGTCATGAGGAAGTCTCATCTCTCTTACTAATGAAACTCGTGGACTTATCTGAACGTCATTAACCAAACGATTCTATGAGCATAAAATTTTGAAAAGGACAAAAAGTTTGAAATGGTAGCCACTGAGGAATTTGACAGGTATGCTATTACCCTCAAACACATATGTAATACATTTTGACCCAGCTTTTGACCCAAAAGCTGACCCTGACATGTTTTTAATTTTATAGACCCTGATTAAAGACAGAGCTGCACCTGCCTTAGACGGGTTATCCAAAAAACCTGTGCACTGAGCAGAGACACAGAGTGGCTAAATTTTCTTCTCAAATATTCAGATACCTCAATCAGGGCTACAAGGTCCACTCAGAATCCAGACCTGAGGGTTTTTTCAAAGAACTAAGCAAGGCTTTCTTTTTGCCTTTGAAAAGACAACCACTGGAGAAGGAGGAGCTTCTGCTTGCCTGTATACTTGGGCAGTTTTTACCTAGTGTTTAGATAGGCCCCTCAAAAGAGGTAGATCTGGATTCTAGGCTCTGGCTTTCCCTGGGGGAATTCAGGCTCACATTTCTCACTTCCCTGGAGCAGATCCTAATTATTAGGCTATTCTTGGCTGCGGTAGGGGGTAACATCCAACTATCTGGTTGTACGTGCTCAACTACGGAGCAAAGAATATAACGTTTGTTGGACCTGAAGAAGTGCTTCTTCTAGTTTACTCAGCTCTGCAGTCTAGTGGTTAGGGCACTCCACTATGACAGTGGAAATCCTATGCACTGATCCCTGCTTTCTTAATTCTATAACATGTTTCATGGGGGTCAGGGGAGAATAGAATGAATCCTTAGAGCAGGGATTTAAACTTAGGGGACACTTTTCCCAGCTTTGGTATTTTTTCTAAACATAACCAGAGTATGGTCAGGTGTACTCTGGGCTCATGGCGGGCTATGGGACTTAAGTAATACTCTTCCTAATTTCTGGATCCCAGTGGGACTTAGGCAGGATCTAGATACCTGATTTCCTAGGCCACAGGAGTTCTGGATATCTGAACTACATAGAATTTGGCAGCTAGGGGGATTTCGGTTCACAAAAAAAGATGTGACCCTAAGGCAACAGTCATTATCAATAAAATATAAAAAAAGAAACCCTTGAGGACAGCCATAACTAAAACTGAACTTTCTGTACTGACAAGTTAATTGGACAGTATGATTAAGAGAGGCAAGAAATATACAGAGTTCCCATCTCATGCTTATATAAGTAGAACAGAAATTATCTAAGAAAAACAAAAATTTCCAAAGTTACTAAATAACTGTGAGCTATTATGGGCACATGGCAATTGTATGGATGATATAATGCATGTTTTCCCCAAATAGCCACACAGAAAGCAGGGGTTATAATTTGGCACTGATGTTCACTTGTAATTTTAACCCTTAGGATATTGGCTAGTGTCACGTTTTTATAATCACTTTGGTTTTTTTGTCTGTTGCTGAAAAACTGTAAGGAGATGGTTATTGCTTTATTAATCCATCCTCATGACACCTTTCTGTGTTGTATTCTCCATACACAAATACTGTCACTCCAATTGACTAAATTTAGCTACTAGGAAAATTGCAGAGAGAGAGAGAAAAAGAGAGAGAGAGAGAGAGAGAGAGAGAGATTCCTATACTCTTTAAGACACAATTGCAAAAAGATTATGCCAGCACACTATTGATGCTTAAAAGCGGTTTGTTTCTCTGGAGGCCACTAAAATCACAGACACACACTCATTAGATGGCACAAAAGGTGTATTTGCAAATAGGGTCAGAGCAGAGTCAAAAACTCAGATTACTCTGAACCCCCCAAGGAATTTTGCAGGCTGTATTTATTTTTTTCCTCCTGGGCACGTGTGCAGAAACAGGAACTCTTACAGTTCACTTCCATTTCATACAAGCATACATGTGGTTACATCACTACATACATTGCATGTATATTATAATTAACTACTTAAGTATGCAGGGCGGAGAGGTAAATATGCATCAGCTAATTAAGCATGCTCAGAGAGTACTATAGGTCACCAAGAGTTTAACCCCCCCCCTTTCAAGGACACAGTCAGTTGAATTCCAGCTTCTGTAATCTGCATGAGAAGCTGGGGGAGAGCCTGCGACTTAGTATAAGAAAAGCTGTGGCAAGGCTGGGCAAGGAAAAAAGTCCTTGGCAGTGTTTCTTTCTTATCAGGTGCAAGATGCAAGCTGTGCATTTCTAACAATACTCCATTTCTAACAATATTCCCCCCTCAAGATGCTTTCTGCTCCCCATTCTCATTTAGGCAGATCAAGATAATTACGAGGAATTTTTCTGAGTACCATGACTTTTGCTACAGTCTGCGCTTTGAGGGGGACTGCTGCAACTTGCATCCCTTCAACTGTGGTGGTTATCAATCTAGTGAGACAATACTCTCCTAATGCCACTTGGGAAAGATCCCAGCTGCGGTTCTCATTCTATTCTTGACCAGTACTCTTAACATCCTCCTTATCACTTACCAACCATTTTGGGGCCAAAGGAAAAGTCCTCCAAGGCCACTGTTCTCCAGCCTCTCGGAGTCCCCCACAGGCCCAGCAGTTGGTGAGATTGAAGGTACCTGCAATTCTTTCCATCATGTCAACATACAAATTTGTCCCTGGGGGAGCAATTGGGGGAAGCGGGGATATAGGCTGGCAGCTAGGGCTGCTCAATCCTGCTTCTCTTACTACATAGATAACAACAAAGCATATTAAGATTCCCACCATAGTCTCCCTTTCTTGAGATTAAATACAGCCTAAACTTTTTCTTTTTACTTTCTTGTCTAATTTTCTGAACTTTGATTAGGCCGTCTCAGGCGCACTTGGAGATCACCAGTAGGTTCACAGCTCCACTTGCTGGCTTCTTGTTCCGAGGACGACTCAGCTTCCGGAGTGAGTTCGTCCTGGGAGTTGGTGTCTGCTCGTGGATGTCATTTCACACGGGTATGGTGTATCCAACGGTCATGGCCAGCAATCTTTACAGCGGTGTGGGTTGTTAGAAGTACCTTATCCAAGGTTACCACTGCACATCCTGTTTGTCTTTTTCCATCGATGACAGAGCTGGAGCCATCTACGAAGTATTCAGCATCTGGGTCTTCAATTGGGTCCTCAGCAAGATCAGGCCACACCTGTGTGGTTTGATTCAGGACCTCAAGGCAATCATGCGTCGGTTTCCCTGGCTCCGGCAGCAAGGTTGCAGGGTTCAAGGCTGTAGTGTGTTTGAAAGTAAGTCCTGGATTAGAGAGCAAAAATGTCTCATACCGTAATTGTCTGGAGGGCTTGAGAAACTTTCCTCCCTCAGTCCCTAGGATCTGGGGAACTCCATGTGGGGTGTGTATTTCCATATCCACACCCATGACTCTCTTCTGGGCTTCTTCAACAACCACTGCTGTGGCTGCCACAGCCCGAAGACAGTCTGGCCACCCGAGTGCAACTGGATCTAGAACCTTTGAGTAATATCCCACAGGTCTCCAGGTTGGGCCTGATGGCTGTGTCAGCACCCCTGATGCGACCCCTCAATTCTCATGAACATACAGTCGATATGGCTTTTTACTATTTGGGATGGCCAGGGCAGGGGGCTGGGTTAATGCTGCCTTAAGCAGATCAAAGGCATGCTGCATTTCTTTATTCCATTTCCATTTAGTGAGACTCTCCTTAGTCAGTGAGTCATACAGTGGTCTAGCCTTTCCACCATAACCTGGTATCCATAGTCGACAGAACCCAGTTAGCCCTAGGAATGCCCACAACTCCTTGGGTGACTTAGGTGAGGTTAGACCTTGGATTGCCTGTATGCAGTCTGCACTCAGGGCTCTGACTCCTTTTGAGAGCTTATATCCCAAAAATGTAACTTGAGGCTGACATATTTGGGCTTTCTCTCTAGAGACTTTATATCCTTTTTCCCCTAGAGTGTTTAGCAGTGACCTGGTGGCTTTCTCGCAGAGTTGCAAGTTTGGGCTTGCAACTAGCAGGTCATCCACATACTGGAGGAGAGTCACTGTGGGGTGCGATCCCTTCCACTCCTCCAAGTCCTTCTGAAGGGCAAGTCTGAAAATATGGGGGGCTGCTATGAATCCTTGTGGAAGAACTGTCCACATGAGTTGGGCTTTATGGAAAGTATCTGGATCCTCCCATTCAAAAGCAAACAATTTTTGACTCTCTCGGTGAAGGGGAATGGAGAAGAAAGCATCTTTCAAATCTAGCACTGTAAATATTTCAGCTTCCCCCGGTACTTGTGTCAAAATCGTGTGTGGGTTCAGGACTACAGGATGGTCTGAAAGGACCTTCTTATTTACTGCTCACAGACCTTGGACCAGTCTGTATGAGACCCCATCTGCCTTCGGCACTCCAAGAATGGGGGTATTATATGGTGAGGACCCTTCCACTAGCCATCCGCACCTCTTGTATTTCTCTATTAACGGCTTGAGTCCAACTCTGGCCGCTCGGCTGAGTGGATACTGCTTTACCCGAACGGGACCCTCCCATCCTTGAGTATGATCCTTACCGGGGAGACCGACTTAGCTCGTGCAGGGGTTCCATCAGCCCATACCAAAGGGTCTACTCCAGTCATGTGATCTTCAGAACTTACTACAGGGCGTCGGTCCTCCAGGAGAGCCATCTGATAGTTCGAGCTCTGCTTGACAGGTAGCTGGACCACCATCTGGTCGTCTCTGAAAAATATCTCAGCTTGCAATTTTGTGAGTAGGTCCCGCCCAAGTAGTGCAACCGGGCAACTTGGAGAATATACAAAGAAGTGCTCAAGCAAATGGTCCCCCACTTTGGTGAGAAGTGGCTTACAAACAGGGAGTCGGGATTGCGTTCCCTCAATCCCTTCCACAAGTACATGCTGTTCACTAGTTCCTGCACGGGGGGGGGTTTCTGGAATCATTGAAAATGTAGCCCCAGTATCCACCAAGGCTTCAAAGTTTTTGCCACCAACCCTAATGGTTACCATGGGATCTTCTTGGGCTCCAACCCGAAGGGTAGTGGTCTTAGATCCCCGTCCCCTTCACTCTGTGTCCTCACCCTTTTCCTCTGCCCACATGAGGTGACCTCTTGGTTCACCCTCTCCTTCTTTAACTTTGGGCATTCCCTCTTCCAGTGTCCTTTCTCCCTGCAGTAAGCACAAACGTCTGCTCCCACTCTTTCTCCTTTCCCTTTCTGCATCCCAGCCTTTCCAGGGTTCCCTCCAGTTATAGCAGCTGCCAGTGCTGCCATCTGTCACTGAGCCTTTTTATCCTCCTTGCGCTCCTGCATATGCTCATGACTCCTATATACCTTATATGCAATTTCCACCAGCTCTGAAATCGGTTTCCCAGCACCTCCCTCAGTTTTCTGTAACTTCTTACGAATATCAGCAGTGGATTGACCAATAAACATAAGATTTACCATGCGTTGATTATCTGGGGCTTCTGGATCTAGGTCCAAAAACCTGCGGAACGCCTCATACAGCCTCCCAAGGAAAGCTGAGGGATCCTCTTCTCTTCCCTGTCTCACTTCATACAATTTAGACAGATTAGTAACCCGAGGCACTGCCTTCCCCATTACTTCCACTATAATCCCCAGATACTGTACACTCAGCTCTCTTCCTTCTGCAGTATGATTATCCCATCTCGGTTCCTCAACAGGGCAGGTATCACACAAGGTACGACCAGCAGCTCCCTCCGCTTCTACCCTGGCTGCTGCAATGCACTCTGCCATCCCCAACACTAATCTCCTCTCCTCCGGGGTCAGGAGGGTTTGAAGCATTATCTGGACATCAGCCCAAGTGGGTCGATGGGTTTGCCCAATAGATCGAAACAGGTCCCTCATCTTTTCAGGGTCTTCACGAAAAGAGGGGCTCTGATTCTTTCAGTTAAATAAATCTGAAGTACTAAATGGGGTGTAGATAAAAGTTGCATTGCCCCCCTCTCCGATAACCTCTCGCATCGGGCAATTCAGCACCGGCTGTGATTCTACAGTCTTGAGCAAATAATAGCCCTTATTCCCTGATTCAGATGGGGCACTTGGCTCAGGCTCACGCTCTGAATCATTAGGTATGCTTTGATACACCCGTGGTGGTTTCCCTGAGGGAGGGAGCGGTGGTGCAGAGGGACTGGATCCCGAGGAGGTGTCTGATTCATCCTCGCTACCTGACAGGGTGACCGGAGAGTGGGTCCGATACTCAGCCAATTCAGAATTCCCCCCCTCATTAGACTCAGGGCGGTCCTCCTCGAGTCTTTCCTTTAACAACCATCACATGAGACTTTACTAAGCATTTCTTAATCCAAGGTGGCTGATTTTGAACTACCCACAACCAACAATCGATATAAGGAAATTGATTCCAATATCCATTCTGCATAACTATTTCATGGATAGCTATCACTTCTTTTACTACAAAGGATCCTTTTGGGGTCCAGTGGACCCCAAATGTTGGCCACTCAAGTTGACAAAACTTAATTAAATCACCCTTTTCCATCTTCACTCCATAATCTGCCTGCTTTGCAAATTTACTGAAATTTTGTAATATATAACTTAAAGGCGTATCCGAGTCTTCTACACGGGAGCGACCCGCGCCCATATGCCCACAAAAGTGTGTCCAATGCACACCAAATACCAAAAGATCCTAGTTACAGATGGTTCGCATATACCAAGCCGAAAATTTCCCAGTATTAAACCAAATCGAACGCGTCTTTGTTCCCGGATCCAGACCAAATTGGGCAAGGGAATTCATATACTCACTCAGATACCCCAGAGATCTCGATCAGAATGCCGGAATGTGTGCCTGGCATCCTCAGAAACCAAAAATTTTGCACTGGAGCCTTTAATCTCTCGGGTACCCCGACTCACGTCTCAAACGCCCAGGCGAGCCCAAAAAGGCGGCTCGGTGCACACTCCCCGTGGTGGCAGAGATGATCTTGTCACTGAGCCCCGAGGTGATCCAGAGACATCCTATCTGATGGTGCCAAATTGATGCTTAAAAGCTTCAAAGTTTCTCTGGAGGCCACTAAAATCACAGACACACACTCATTAGATGGCACAAAAGGTGTATTTGCAAATAGGGTCAGAGCAGAGTCAAAAACTCAGATTACTCTGAACCCCCCAAGGAATTTTGCAGGCTGTATTTATCTTTTTCCTCCTGGGCACATGTGCAGAAACAGGAACTCTTACAGCTCACTTCCGTTTCATACAAGCATACATGTGGTTACATCACTACATACATTGCATGTATATTATAATTAACTACTTAAGTATGCAGGGCGGAGAGGTAAATATGCATCAGCTAATTAAGCATGCTCAGAGAGTACTATAAGTCACCAAGAGTTTAAACCCCCCCCCCCTTTAAAGGACACAGTCAGTTGAATTCCAGCTTCTGTAATCTATATGAGAAAGGCTAGGGAGAAGCTGGGGGAGAGTCTGCGATTTAGTATAAGAAAAGCTGTGGCAAGGCTGGGCAAGGAAAAAAGTCCTTGGCAGTGTTTCTTTCTTATCAGGTACAAGATGCAAGCTGTGCATTTCTAACAATACTCCATTTCTAACACTATGCAAATAGGAATATTTTTCTATTCAAACAAGCTGATCATGAAATAGCAATATACAGCTTGACTGCTCATTGCCAAGGTCCTTTGGGAGCTTTGTGCTAAGGAGGAGGCAATAGGGTTGTGAACAATGCAGAGCAGGGCAAGCTGGAACTCTGTCAATGAGCAAGTCTTCACTCAAGAAGCTAATAATAGGAGCTCTTTCCTCCAAAGGACAGATTAGGTGGGAAAAACTAAACAAAAACACAGAAGCTGGAAACATATGTCTTTTATAGAGTGCAAACAGCTTGTTGTACTGCACAGACATCTACAGACATTGCTGGGTGCCACACCCTGACTTGGGGCAAATCTGGAAGCAGGGTAAACCCCCTGCTTGTAGATGTACCTTCCACATCTGGTAACAGGGGAACCCCTGCAGGGTACAGTGGCAGCAGCAGCAGCGATGGGCAGGGGACCAAAGCGGTGAGGTCCCTTACCCTTCCCAGTCTCCTGGGAACAGGCATGAGGAGGGTGAACCCTCCCCGTATTGCTGTTGTATCCATTTCAAGCTGAGCCCAGTGCTCACACAGCCCAGGTAAAGTAGGCATGAATAACTTTTAAGCTTCTCCTGCCCCTGGGACATCAGGGAAAGTAGTAGCAGCAGGTGGGAGGAGCAGGAGAGCATGCTGGGATGGTGAGGGACTCTGATTTAACTTAAACCAGCAAGGGGTCTGGGACAGACATTGCATAAACCAGTTTGACCCAAATCAGTTAAGTCTGATATTACATTCAACCAGGTTTATTTCAAACAAGTTTCAGCCATTTTCAAACCAATTTATGTGCACTGTTCTGTTACAGGTTTAAACCTGTTTCTGATCACTTAAACTGGTTTATGCATAATGTCTGTCCCTAGCCCGTAAGTCAATAGAGGTCTCACAAGCTCTTGAAAAAAGGGCAGTTACCCAATTCCTACACACTACAAGACGAATTGAAGAATAGTAAGAAACCTTCTTCAGTTTCTGACCAAAGAACACTAACTATGAATATACTTACCTTTAATGCCTTAAAAGTCGGTATGCATTCTCCAGAGCTGAAATCACAGTACCAGAATTACACTGAATTACATTAGCTGGAAACCAGACTTAACCAATCAATATTTAGTATGTCAATGTCAAACTGTGAGACATAGTCCATGGAGCACCAGGTGTTCAGAATTAATCTTCCTGAAAGTTAAATGCTGGGGACTGGGATATTAAAGAGAATATGATCCAACAAATGTACTTCCTTACAAAATGAAGTAGTTGGAGATTCATCTATATGACATAATATGACATAAAAGTGACAACACAACTGAGTGAAACTAAGGACATGTATAAACAGGGAGTTGTTTTGGAATAGTCTTTCATCAATTTCCAAAGCCAATCTATCTAAACCAGAGCAAGAGCCTGTTATTTCAGAAAGTATTCTGTCCATGTATATAACTATTTGAGAATAGTTGTAGCGGTTTAAGTAAAAGATCCTATTAAATGCCATCAGCTTTCTTCTTATAGTTCATCCACTTCTAAACAGGCTTTAATACCTAGTCTCTCTTAGTGACAAAAACAAGGGCAGAGAGGGCCAGATTCAATGCCACCTTTTAGATACATAAGTGGACTTAAACATCTACATGCAATTCTGTTCCACCATGCTCATGTTCCCAAAAAACAGTTAATGCAAAATGTGGGTGGACACTCCTCTTCACTAGTTTCTGTGACTCAGTCTTAAGGGTCAGATGACAGTGTTACAAAGGTAGATGAGCATTAGTGGATTTTCAAGGGCTTGAATGAAGAGGAAGAGAATCACACCTAGATGATTCTCTAAGTAAGTTTACTTGGGCATCAACTGAGATGCCTAGTAAGTAAACTAGAATATGGTTCAGAATGTGTGGATGGTATACATAGAAATTTGTTCGATTACAAGTCACAAATTAATTTAATTCCCTTTGGATGATTCTTATTCAGTTACAGAGAAGAGGGGAGGGAAGGGGAGGAGAGGGGAGAAGAAAAGTCAGTCATGGAAAAAGCAAGTAAAAGTATTACTAGTATTGACAGCTAACAGTTGTGTAAACATCTTCACATACTGCAGACTACTAGAGCATCTAATTTCTGATCATGATTACATCTTTTCTATTTCATGCAGAGTCATCTCTTGAATAGGCTTTGCCCATCATGTATCATTAAGTGAACAAAGGACTGTAAGGAGATGTCTTTACTCATTTTCACTTTTCATTCAGTTAGGATTTTAATACACCAGGGTCTCCAGCTGAAAAAGGTAAATATGCTAGCTCATTGAACTACCCAGTCACCTGTGTTTGACCATGAAATTCTGACAGCTGTACAATGGTACATTTTAAAATAAACTCTAAGGACATAACTGATTCCAGTTATCAGTGCTATCAGGAGCTGCTGTTGTACAGTCTAACTTAACCATTTCCTTTTTATTCTTTCAACTTTATATTTCTGTAGCATGAAAAAAATACATAAAGGAAGTTCTCAGATGACAGTTCAATTCTTCAGAACAACTAAGGCGTTCGCTTAAAGACAGTCTATGAAAAATCACTTTTCATTGCTGAAAGCTATTTCCTTGCTTATCTTAACATATGGTGTTCCTTTGTGCCAAGAAGCGGTCAATAAAAAGGAGCTTTTGTTCCTGAACAACACCTTTGTTCTTCCAAAGCCCTAGCAACTGTTCCTCAATCCTTAGATGGCGTAAGAGTGGGAGATAGACAGAAAGAAATGTCATATGGCAGAGGACTTTCTTACTTAATTGATCTTTTCCAGTTCTGTTCGCAGTTCTGATACTAACTCACAAAGTTACATTTGTAGCAATTAGACGAGTGTGTTGAAGGCAATTATGCATTGTTAGGACACAACTATTATTTTATCTGGTTAATATTAACAGAGCTTTGGTTCTGTTAAAACCCCTATTCTAGTGATAGGAACATTACATGTGAACAAGCATCTTCTCCTTTACCAGCTTCTCTTTGTTGCATAGCATATCTACAATCACATAGAGTAGTCAGAGCTAGAGTCTATTTCCTGCAATGCCAAAAAATGGAAACACTGGAGTCCCACTGGAGTTGGATGTGTTGGAGTTGAATAAGCCACCCATTATACTAATAAATGAGGACTAACCTTTTTTGGCAGGCATGCCAAACACCCTCCTGGAGTGCAACTACAATACTTTTCCTTTACCCAGTCTGATGCTTGGCTTTCTGCTCCCTGCCTGATCTGATGCTGTTTTGCTCCCCGCCCTACCTGCCGCTATGTTGCCTGTTCCCTTCCCAATCTGCCATGTGCCACTAACAGAGGTTGTCCATGCCATTTATGGGAAGCTGGCCACTCCTGAACTAGATGGTCTTGCTACCATATTATCCACAACAGGGCCAGAGAGTTACATTGCAAGAAGATTTATTAATGAAATACATTTCACCTACTCACTGATTAATATAGGGAACTAATTCACCACTCATATCCACTGACCTATAGTCTTTTTAGTACCATTGACTTCTCACTTAAACAAGCATACATCAGGAGCAACTCCAAGGAAATCAAAGTGTTCCCTCTTCCTCTCTCCATGATCACTCCCAGTTAGGTAAATTGCAGTTACCTAAAAACCCATAAACCCATTCAAAACACATGATCACGGAGATTCAAGAATGCTTCCCCCCTCACCCTTTTTTAAAATAAATATCAATAGTTCTGATCAGTATGCTGATAGACCAAGTGAAATGGGCATTGATACTTGGGTTTATATTATTTTGATATTTAAATATAGTTCTTGCTTCTCAACTTATTTTTACATGGAAATTTGATTTTGCATTTCCAGGGCAACATATTTATATTTAAAGAAAATCTTATATTATTCTTTCCCTCTGATCATTTTTTAACATGCTGTTCTGGTGTGAAAAAGTTCTGAATGGCTCATCCTCAAATTGAAGATAATAATACACCTTCACAACTCTAGGAAAACTTTGGCCATTGAACTAATGGGACTAATTGAGGAAAAAGTACAACTCAACCCAAATACGAATGATACAGTCTATCTACTACTTAACAAGGTAAACTGTGATTCCTATTATACATGCAAAGCTGCAGAAGGTCACATTTTCCCAAAGATTAAATATAATTTAATGTGTGTGGTACATTGGTAGCCAGAAGGAAATGGACCATATTTTCTACAAGAAAATGTAACTATAAAAATATCACTGAAGGAGTGCTGGAAGAAACATTTTCAATTTAGTTTACATTAGCTAAAATGCAAATTTCTCAGGATAATAAAAATCATGCTTGAAAGAAAGAAAACAAGGACAACAAATGTATAGATGGGTACTATGCCTGAACTAATTTCTAACTAATTCCATTAAGCATGATTCAAATGTACTAGCATTACTGATTTCAGCTAGGAGTTATACAAGCCTTTTCATATAATTCAGTTCTGTTAATGCATCTCAGTTACAATCTGTTTTATACCACACACTTCAACTTTATGCATGGCTAACTCTTGAATAGGAGATTAAGGAGCTTATTCTCCTGGATATAATTTTAAAAGGTAAACACTAACCTTAGTGGTTTAAACAGGAGTACCAAGTAGGCATAAGCAGCCACTGCCAGCATTACCTTTGCATACAACCTTACTCAAACCGTATTGTGTCCAGTTCTAGTGGCCATATTTAAATAAGGTGTTGAAAACTTTAAATTGGTTCAGGAAATAGTTATAACAATGATTGAAGATTTGCCTAACAAAAAAAAAGGCTTAAGAAACCCGATATATTTTCCTGATCAAGGTGAGGAGTCCAAGGTGATTTATAAGCACCAGCATAGAAAGAATGGGCATTTTACATGTGCTCGTGTAAAACTAAAGTCAAATGAGCTTTAGTTAAAGTGCCCCCATCACCATTTTGAAGAACACTGATACATGAGATATGGAGGCTGGCTGGAGCAGACTCAATTAATCAACTCTTCTCCAATATGCTGTAATTACAGGTTAGTACAGGCATCCCATATTTCTATTAGGCAGAATATTTCAATCAGGCAGATAAAGAAAAATTAAAGCCCAAGGGCTGGATTGTGCAGATAGACAATTTAGACTGAAAGGTGCACATTTTTAAATTTAGGCTAACAATACATGGAGCAATTTACTAAAGAAAATAATCAATTCTTTATTGCTTGAAATCTTTAAAATCAGTAGACACCTTTCTAAAAGCTTTATAATAGCTCAGCTGGACATTATAGGCTTACTGTAAAAATAACCACATACAATTCTATTGCCTGTGTCTGAGATTAAAAACCTGCTTTCAAATCTAAAAGCTATTAGATCTATTTATTTAGCTACTGTAACCACATCTACCTATGGGGGACAGCCATGGCAGCCCCTAGCAGCCACTCAAACTGTGTCTTATCTATGCTGCCTTATGCTTGCCTGACATTCCTTGA
Organism: Crocodylus siamensis; assembly: GCF_052110815.1. Taxonomy (NCBI): domain Eukaryota; kingdom Metazoa; phylum Chordata; order Crocodylia; family Crocodylidae; genus Crocodylus; species Crocodylus siamensis. The sequence goes on along the minus strand of NC_143396.1, from coordinate 84,271,006 downwards.
TGGGGAATATAAATATGGGAGGCTGCCCTCAGACACTACAATAAGCTTTGGGTTCCTTACTTGGCTCTGTTCATCAATGAGCAGCCATACTTTGGACCCAATTCCTGCTAAAGCAAGGCATTACTCGCTCTTTGTTGGGTCTGGGCACATTGGCTCTGCCTCAGTGTTTCAGGCCCTAGACCCTCTAGTTATCCCTCCATACCTGGCAGGCACTAGTCATGCCCCACTAGCACCAAAAGTGCCCTGAGAGGCAGCTTCCAGGTGGTGTAGGGGCTGACTGAATGCTCACCTGACCAGAAGAAGGGAAGGCTGGGGCAAGATAAGCCCAGTGCCTGAGTTGGTATGGGAGCCTCTCCCTGAGAGAGGAGAGGAGTTCTCTGCAGCAGGGCAGGAGGACTCCTGAAGGACCCAAGAAGTTGAGGAAGCTGAATGATTCTGCAGGCCTGGGAGCCAGAGACTACTACCTGGGGCAGAGAAGAAAGGGTCTATACAGGCAATGAGCCTTTGTTTTATGTTGGTGTAACCCAGGTGTCCCCAAAGTGTGTGTTCCCCCTTTACCAATCAATAGAAGGGGAAAACCAGCAGGGCACATGTGCTGGGGGTGGAAACTGCAGTCTACTCACAGTTGCCTCCCACCTATCATACCTCAGTAGAGGAGGAACAGAAAGCAATGTCTTAACCAGGTACAAATATATACATATACATACACACACAAGGTAGTGAACTAGGGTGAGTATTTACAGGTTACAAATACATATAATTATAACTATATACATACCCAAGTGCGACCAGATAAGCATAATGATCCCAAACAGTATGATCAAGTAAATACAACAATAAATGGCACTCTAAAATACAAGGTGTACAGTTAACAGTTAATAAACTCTCCCAAAAATGCACAGCCTGTATCAGCCAGTAAACACTCCAAAATATGAGACACAAAAGTTCTCTAGTGATTCCCTCTTCCTCCTGCCTCTCTACTGAAGCTACCTTCCCCCAAGTGTCACTTCCTCGTGGGAGATCCATTGCCCCACTGACTCACATGTCCCAAGGAGCCAGTTGGGCAATGTTCATAAGCTCCCTGGCCTGGCTAATGTTTCTCCAAGGGAGGGCTCAGTTCCAGAATTCAGGGGAGTGGTGTGACTCACTCACACATCCCAGTGGCTCAATCCTTCTCAGGGGGAAATGCAGGCCTGGGCTGCCTCATGCATGCCCAGGGCCGTGTCACTCTGAATACTGCTCTCCACACTCAGGAATTGCTCTTTTCCCGGGGCCCTTGCAGACCCACTGCAGGGAATGGGTCCCAGATCACCCAGCCCCTCCTTCTCCAGGGCCTTACACCCTGCAATGACTCACTCCACGGTAGTGCTGGCTCCCGTGCCTGGCCTTACCCTGTGGTTGGAGACCCAAGTTACCTCGCTGCAGCTCCCAGGGTCCCAGTTCCTCACAGACCTTCCATGCAGCAATGCCTGCACTTCAGCCCAGCCTTGTTCCAGGGTTGGAGACCCAAGGCACCTCATTGTGGTTCCCAGGGTCCCAGTCCCTCACAGGCCTTCTGTGTAGTGATGCCTGCACTGTCCACCACTTCTGCTAAGCAGCAGAATCTTTTGGGCTCTTCTGGGCAGCTGGATATGCCCACTGGGCAGCTCTCCCAGGTCTTCTTGGCCCCAAGACCTCTTCCTTCTTCATCCCTCACCAACTCTCTTGTGTGCTCGGCACACAGCTGTTTATATCCCCTTCTGGGGCTCCCCCACAAGATTGAAGATGAACCAATCAGGGGGCTACAACATGCAGTCCTCAACTAGGTCTGCTCCTGGGCCCCCACTCTGGACTCTCCTCCTGGCTCCTCACCTGCCTGTGTCTCATTGGTGGGTTTTGCCCCACCAATCACATTTGGGATTTCTTAAACCCAAAGGGCAAGCCTGTCACGTTGGTATTATTGTTTGAGTTACAAGTCGTGAGCCCTGCTGAAGACAGACTCAAGGCCTACAGAGAATTCCTCATCCCAGAGAAAGAGCAGACTGGGGATATAGAGAGTCCCCAGCCCAGAGAAGGGGCAGAGAAGACAAGGGAATAGAGCCCACCAGCTCAGAGAAGGGGCTGAGTAGGGTACAGAGGGCTCCAAAGTCCAGAAAATGGACTGAGCCAGGAACCCTAACAGAGGACCTGTTGGACAGGAAGAGCTGGAGAGAAAGATTAGAGGGTCTACAGTCTCAGAGGGGAACTGAGTGAGGAGCTAGGCATCTGAGGACTCAGAGAAAGAGAGTGGAGAGACCCAGGAGGTCTAAGAGCCACCAGAGGAACTAACAAAAGCTAACATCTAAAGTGATAACAAGGCCTACAAGGCCTGGGGTATGGTGTAGGGAGCCACATAATTTTCCCTTAAGGTTATAGGTCTCCTGCAGGGGCACTGCCAGATCTAGAGGGCCTATTTTGCAAAAGGGACGGATTAAAACTAGTGAAGTCTGGGCAGAACTCATTGAGGAGTTGTCTGGATTTAGGATCTCCCTAAGGCTCATGGGTACCCTCCCTTACTTAGCCTCAATAACAAGGTGTGGTGGGAGAACACTTAAGGGAGGGCAACATTAGAGACTGAGCCAGGCAGGAGCCACACAACTGCCAGGGGGCATCATGGCCACCCCCTGTGATTCAAACCTGCTATAGCCCTATTGGCCCCAATCGTGGCCTCCCTATACCTCACAGACCATCCCCTTCCATTTTCCCTCACCCCTCCCTGAGCTGCATCCCACTCAGTCCCTGGTCCTTTTAGGGCTGTCCCCAACTGAGAACTTCCCCTAGCCTCCTAGGCCTGTCTGAGCTTCAGCCCACCAGACACCCTTTTGCCCTCTCAACTTCAGCTCACTCCACCCAGCAAACCCCTGGTCCTAGCAGGTGTCTATCTATTCACTGGGCCCCTGGCCCTGTCTCAGCTTGAGCTCACTGGGTTCCAGACTCTTGCAGGACTCTTTCTTGGCTTCAGCACCTTATCTCAAATGTTGTATTAAGATATCTTAAAAAAATAGGCTTCAGCACCTTATAGTTCCTGCTAAGTACCTCACTGGTAGCCTCTAAAACCACTCATTTCAGCCACCCACAAGCCACCAGGAAGAACAAACTCCAAAGAAAAAGCAACTCTAATGCAAAATCCATTTATCTCCATGAGATGCCGAGTATACCTGAGCTGGAATCAGTCCTCTAGCACCAGGTTAGGCTCATATAGCATGGTCACCCTGTTTTTGGTTACCTAATTCCATTCCCCTGCTTCTAGGAACCTGTTCCATTGTCTCATCTGTAGGCCTGTTGATTTGAAGCCACTTCACTCTGCTGGCTTCTCCTCTAGCAAGCCTCAACGCTTTCTGAAGCTTACTAGTCTTCTAAATATGAAGGTAACAACTGAGATAGATGCTGAAGCCCCAAAGATTGTGTCCCTTCAAAGGAAAATTTTTAATCTATTTAGTGTTTCAGAGGGAGTCATTTTGGCACTCTTAGCACTAACATGACAAGTGCATGGTAATGTGCTAAGTGAAAAGGCTTTTGGAGAAACAAAGTGGCAGTTCAGTGTGAGGGGTTTTATTTCATGTTTCATCAAGAGACTTACAGAAGCTACTGCTGTTTTCTATCATCTTTCTATCATAATGGAAACTTCAAGTTCTTTTTAGCATTAACCCAAGAGCTATCAGCATAACATCTTCAGCAGGTGCCCTATGAATTTAGCCACGCTTTTAGTAAGGGAACTGAGGCCCATTTTCTTTGAAGAATTTGTTATTCCTAAGCACTTAACATCTGTTCTTAGATTCTCACAAGTTATTTACTACACCTCTTCAGCTGTTCATTATTCATGCTGAGCAAATATAGAATTCTGTGCTGCTTCTATTTCCTTATGGGAAAGCAGGTACATTTTAATCAGAAAAACAATAGAAGCGAAAAAACATTCTGGAATCGCTCTATTTACCCAAATCTAAGACCACTCAGAATTGAAGATGGCCCCCCCACACTAGTAAGATTCTATACATGGAAAATAAACATTTGTTATAAATTTACACCTATAGAATCCAGTTATTTGGGTGTTGTCTTAAATTCATCCCCCCCCATCACCACTGCAGCAGGTAAAGCAGTGTCAGGGCAGGTGGTAGCGGGGAAGCAGTGGGAGGGCAGACAGTAGGGGGTTCAGTGATGGAGGAAGGCAATGGGGGGGACAAGTAGGGGGGAGGTGTTAGGGGAGAAGGCAGTGGAGGAAGCAGTGGGAAAACAGGTGATGGAGAAGCAGTAGAGGGGCAGGTAGTGTGGAGATCAAATAGTTTGACCCCTGTTCCTTGTATCCTCCCACCTGCTTGCCGCCCCTTTACATATCTCCCAGTCTTCCCCTTCACATGCCTTCTTCTCCCATCTTTTACCCTTGGACCATCCCCACAAGCTCCATCCCCACTCCAGCATGGGGTACAGCATGTACAATCTTGGTCCCAGCTGGCCCAGTAGTGGTGCCAGCAATAGCTCCAACCAAACTCTGAAGCCAGGGCTGAAGCTGCTATGCCACTACTGCATACTTTAAGCGGCCTAGACCTAGACCAAGATAAGCACATGCAGCAATTTGCTGTTACTAGAAGCAGCATGCATAGCCATTTACTGCTGCTGGGAGCCATGTGGTGAGCCTGATGTAAGTAACTCAGGGTGGGTAGAGGGGAAGACTGTATCAGGGTGGAGGGGCTGATAGGTTCTTGGTGGAGGGAGGAGGGAGAGTTGGAGAATCTGGCAGGGGGGGTGGTGTCAGGAGAATATTTCAGGGGTGGAATTAACACAGCCCTAGTATTAGAGGAAGTGGCTGGGATTTCCCAGTCCCTGGGTCACACAGCAAACACATGCAGGCATTTGCCAGATTTGGTGAAGCCTTTCTTAGATCAGATGACCTCATCTAGATCTAAGTGCACCTCCTGAATACCAGCATGATTGGGCGTTTAGGTTGACGTAACCTTGGTTAGGTTGATCTAAATATAATACCTGTACACATCCTCTATTGCAACGTGGAAATAAGATATCAAAGTATTAATGGAGGTGCAAAACACACTGAGAAAGGCAGAGGGTGAAGCACAGAATGCAAATTAAGGATAAAACATTAAATAAAATGGAGAGATGATTTATTGGTATTTTAAGACAATAAATGGAGATACAGCTAAATTACTTGTTTGAATTTTGCCCCATGGGTAGCAAGTGATCAAAACCTGTTAGTGCAGCTGTTTGGCACCTTATGTGCAGTGAATAGGTTTATAAATGGAATAGCTAGTGAATAAGTCTCTTCATCACAATATATACCCCCATATAACTGGAAGCTCACCTGAACAGTCAAAGACTAAAAATATATGAAAAATGAGCTGTCGTCTCATTTGAGATGGTCCTTCTAGCTTAAACTCCAGGTACATTAAAGCAAGGAGAAGTGTCATTAATTCTGCTTTACCTAAAGAGAGCTTCCCTCTTTACTGCTATTCATGTGATACTTTGCTCAGCTAAAATTAAGTTACTTAAATTATTTGAAGCAAAAAATAAAATATTAAGGACCAACTGAAGTAGTAGGGTGGAAGTGCTTGACTTTAGGAAGGCTAACTTCAGTGTGCTCAGGAGTGTTGTCAATGATGTGCTGCAGGATAGGAGTACTGGCGAGATGGGAGTCCAGGAAGGGTAGTCGTTCCTAGAGGAAGCGAACCTTCAGGTGCAGGAGGAGATGATCCCAGTACAAGGGAAAAGAGGGAAAGGAGTCAAAAAACATCCTTGGCTAAACAGGGAAATCCAGCAGAGCCTAAGGACAAAAAAGAAGGCATATAGGTAGTGGAAATAGGGGTAAGCAACCAAGGAGGAGTATACCTACTTAGCCTATACTTGCAGGGAGGCAGTTAGAAAGGCCAAAGCAACTAAAGAGCTGAGGCTGGCACCACAACTTAAAGACAACAAAAAATCTTTTTTTAGGTATGTAGGGAGCAAAAGGAAGGTGCAGGGCAGCACAGGACCCCTACTGAACAAGAAGGAGCAATTAGTGACAGACAGCGGGGACAAGGCTGAGTTATTCAATGAGTTTTTTGCTTCAGTGTTCTTGAACAGGTCTCAGGATAAGTCTCCAATGGGCTCTTAGACAGACATCAGAAGGACACTAGCCCACGAACTGTCAGTGCTGACTCGGTGCAGAGTCACTTGGATGAACTGGATGTGTTTAAGTCAGCAGGCCTGGATGAGCTGCACCCAAAAGTACTGAGGAATTGGCTGGTGCCATAGCAGAACCACTGGCACAGCTGTTTGAGCACTCGTGGCACTCAGATCAGGTCCTGGAGGACAGAAAAGGCCAATATGGTCCCTATTTTCAGTAAGGGGAGGAAGGAGGATCTGAGTAATAATAGGCTAGTCAGTCTCACCTCCATCCTTGGAAAGGTCTTTGAAAAGGTTAAGAAGGATCGTATCTGTGGGAGTCCAGAGGGAAAAATAATGCAGCACGGAAACCAGCATGGAGTCGTAGCAGGTAGATCATGCCTGACCAATCTAGTTTCATTTCATGACAGGGTCACAAAATGCTTAGACACAGGAGTAGAAGTAGATGTCATTTTCTTGGATTTTAGCAAGGCCTTTGATATGGTACCTCATCCCATTCTATTAATAAATTAATAGGCTGTGATGTAGATGTTTACATGGTCTGGTGGGTGGCAAATTGGCTTAGCGGTCACACCCAGAGAGTGGTAGTAGACAGGTCAGTATTGACCTAGAAGGATGTGGGTAGTGGGGTCCTGCAGGGTTTGTTCCTTGGACCTGTACTCTTCAATATCTTCATCAGTGACTTGAAAGTGATTGTGAAGTGTACTGTCCAAGTTTGTGGATGATACTAAATTGTGGGGTGAAGTGCACACTCTGTAGGGTAGGGAACCATTGCAGGCAGACCTAGACAGTTTAGAAAAATGGGCAGTACACAATAGGATGCAGTACAACAAGGACAAGTGCAGAGTGCTGCACTTAGGGTGCAAAAATATCCAGCACACCTACTGGCTGGGAAGTGACCCTCTGAGCAGCACAGAAGCAGAAAGGGATTTTGGAGTCATAGTGGACTCCAAGATGAACATGTCGTCAGTGCAACAAAGCTAATTGCACTTTATCATGCATCAGCAGAATAGAACCAAGGAAGTGATACTTCCCCTCTATGCGGCATTGATCAGACCACAGTTGGCGTATAGGCAGTCCTCAGACTTACGACATAATTGGTTCCTGAAAAACCACATCTTAAGTCGAAACGTTGCAACTCAAAACCAATTTTCTCATAAGAAACAACGTTATAAACGGGGGAACGGTTCCTGAACCAAGGCCCGATACCCTATTTTCACCAAAATACCACAGAATTTTGTACTCAGTCAATTATAGATGAGTAATATAGTTACATTAATATATTTATATTGTAAATAGCAATCATGCTGATTTAGAAGGACTTCTTTGAGGTGACTTTGCTGGACTTCTTGAAGGGCTCTTGGTTGGATTGTTTGAAGAGTTCTTGGCTGGAGTTCTCAGGAGTCTTGTCTGCAGGTTTTTCTGGAGTCTTGTCTGCTTTCTTAAAGAAAGTGTGCAAGGAAGTTTGGACAGATGTTCTCCAGGGAAATGAGCAATGCAGTGAACTTGTTTGCTGGCATGGCATTGCATCGGATCAAGCATTGTAAGTTGAAACAGGGTGTCAATTTATAAATGTTGCAAGTGTGAAATGTTGTAACTCAAAACATTGCAAGTCGATGACTGCCTGTATTGCATCCAGTTTTGGGCACTGTAGCTCAGGAAGGATGTTGATAGACCTTAGAGGGTCCAGAGGAGGGCCACTCGCACAGAACAAGCCCTATGAGGAGAGACTGAGGGACCTGGACCTCTCCAGCCTCCGGAAGAGAAGGCTGAGAGGTGACCTTGTGGCCACCTACAAATTTATTAGGGGGATGCAGCAAGGGATCAGAGATGCTCTGTTCACCAGGGCACCTCTTGGGGTAACAAGGAACAATGGTCAGAAACTGAGAGCAGATTTAGGCTAGATCAACTTCTTCATGGTAAGGATGGCCAAAATTTGAAATGGGCAAAATGGATGTGGTGCTCTCCCCTACCTTGGAGATCTTTAAGAGAAGGCTGGATAGGCATCTAGCCGGGGTCATCTGACCCCAGCACTCTTTCTTGCCTAGGCAGGGAGTCGGACTTGATGATCTATTGAGGTCCCTTCCAACCCTACCAACTATGAATCTATGAAGTTAATTGAAAAAAAATAATAATCTTTTAGTGACGTTCTATTAAAAAAACCCCAAAAGTGTAGCATCTGTGATGGATTTGAAACTGCTAGATAATACCTCATTAATCCTGTAAATTGGTTTAGTTATTGTGAGGATCATTATATATGAGTATATTGCTTGAGTTATAATAGAGATCAGGTGGGGGGGAAAACCAAGCAGGAACAAAATAAGTCACCCTTCAGTAAACAGGTAATGGACAATGGGTTTAAGTGACAATTGCTGAAATATTAGCTTTGAAAGTTCTACTTCCCCTCTAACCAACCTCAACATTAGTTTAAACTAAATCACAAAAACTCCAACAGAGAAGTACAAACCAACTAAAATAGGATTTATTAAGCATTTAGTGGGTTGTACTGAGGAATCTGATAAGAGTACCTAAAGAAGTTTGGCTTTATTGGATCATCACAAGGGGATAGTAAGCATTTAAGTAAGATAGACATGTAGGAGTCCATTTGTTGTTTAGAAATACTTTTTTCCCTCTAAAAGCTTTGTTATTGCATCTAGGATATTGAATACTTGAATTTTAAGACAGCTGTTTATTTACAACCAGTCACAGATGCCCAAAGGAAGTAGGTCCCTGACCCTAACCCAGTTGGACCTGATGGATAAACACAGTTAATATTCAGGGCACTGTAACCTCAGACAGAATAATGTTTTAATCCTTCAAATGATCTGAGTTTAGTTCTAGCACAGCCACTACCATATTAGTAGAGAAATAAAGCTCAAGGGGTGCATGTAGAAAGAACACAAGCAGTTTCAACCGTGACAGCATCCTCACAGATGTATAATGAGGACACTAAGAATTATTTGGTTTTTTTGGGTTTTTTTGTTTTTTTTACAGTGGATTTATTCAGGGCCAGAACTTAAAGAGACTAATTCTTCACTGATGTGTGTAGGTTGCTCAGACTTTCAGCAGCTCATTTTTATTTTTGCTAAAGGTCAGCTGACTTTCTATAGTCTTGACCATGCCTCATAACATAAAATAAATCTTCAGAAGAGAAACAGCCATGCTCATGTCTTCGGGACAAAACAATCTGCTGAGATCTCTCACCACAGAAAGTGTAGCTGCTCAGAATTTGTTCTCCCATAAAAAATGTTAAGGTGGTACAAATGAGATGTCAGGTGAGATCTGTTTCCAGCTCACATATCTTCTCGGCCCAGTGGGACTATCAGACTGTAATTCAGTTAAAAACATTCCTTGCAAACTCATTCACCTGGAAAAATTAGGACAGCTAGACATCTCTCTCAAAACTACCTCTGTCAAAGAGAAATTAGAATGGGTGGCAACCCAAAGTAACCAGATGTCTGCAGGCAAGAGCAGCTTCATATTCAAGTGATGCATCTTGAATTCCTGAGGGACTGCCTGGCTGATTCATAGAGCTGGCCAGAAAATGAAAACGCCTTTCCCATATAAAGTTCATCCTGAATTAGAACAAAAAAAAAAATCAATATCGTGATACATTTTTAAGAGATAAGGATCTTCATGGATAATACATCATATTGGACCAACTGTATTAGTTGGGCAGGATATAGGTAAAATTTCAGGTATGAAGTATGGTTTCTCAGGCCTCTGAGGGAAAAAAAAAGAAAAGAAAACACAGCTTGAGCTGTATAGCAGACAAAACAAATGGCTATGCAAAATTCCAATGTAAATAAAAAAAAGATATAAGAGACATTATCAGGTAGCTAAGAGTCAGGAGAAATGCAATAGAATGGATAACCTGATCACTGGAAGAGCAAGACCATTTGTGAGGGTCATCATCAGCTGTGGAGGGCAGAGAGATTAGCAAGGATCAGGTAGATTATAATGTGCCATGAAGTCAATATCCCTGGTTGTTAGAGTCCAGTAAGGTAGTGAATTTTTGTTCCTAGGCCTGTTTTATAAAGATGTTTTATAAGTTAACATTGAGCACATGGATTGTGAAGTCACAAGGGGAGTGGGGGGGCATTTTTGTGAAAAATGTTCTCCTACCTGAGTTCTAGTGCATCTTTCATCTTTTTTTTTTTTTTTTTTGTAATCTTTCATTCCTACTGCTACATCAGAGGCATACATCAAGAGCTTGGTGAACAACTGTTCACCAGGGCACCCTTGGGGAAAAGTAGGAGTAATGGTCACAAACTCCTGGAAGACCATTTCAGGCTCAACATTAGGAAAAACTACTTCACAACTAGGGTGTCCAGACTGTGGAATAAACTCCCTCCAGAGGTGGTACAATCACCTACCCTGGAAATCTTCAAGAGGAGACTGGACAGTCACCTTGCTGGGGTCACCTGACCTGCTTGGTGCAGGGATCTGGACCTGATGATCTTCTGAAGTCCCTTCCAGCCTTACACTCTATGATTCTATGAAGTCTGATGCCTAGTTTTTTGTCCAACTTCACCCACATAATTTTCATGAGAACATTTGGTGCAGTGGATGAGATATGGGAGGAGGGCCAGCTCCCCTCTTATCCCTCAAGCTACAGCTGATAAATAGTGGTACTGAGCAAACTGATGGGTCAGGCACTCACCTGGTAAGTAGGTGGCATAAATCCAAGTCCCAGCTCTGAAATTCAAGTTCACAGTTTCAGTCAGATGCAGAAAGAGAACATTTTTTGAAATCTCAAAAAATATCTGTGGGATGCCTAAACCAAGTAACCATTGTTTGGCTTTCTGAAAATAGTAAGAGGGAGATGATCAGGTACCAACAAATTCCTGAAAGCAAGTTTTAGGAAATAGATTGTATGCTGTGAAGAAGGAAGGCCCCAGGAAACCAGCCAGGAGCCTTCCTGACTAACTGTGAGGAGCAAGACAAAATAGCAGGTTTATGAGTCAGCAAAGTCTAATGGGTTTAGGGTCCTGGAGAGGAACCAGGAGTTTAATCCTTTTCCTAGCTCTGCCACTGACCTCCTTCGTGCCTTTGGGCCAGCCATTTCAGCACAAAGTCTGTGTCTCTGGTTTCCCCTTTACCTTTTGGATATTTATAATGTAAATTTTGGTGGAAGAGGCAGATGTTCTCCATCACTGTAGCAGAAATGTGACCCAGCTGTCACAGCCCTGAGCATGACACGCTCTCACTCCTACACTGATACCTCAAAACTGAAAATACACCAGTGAACATGCTCTGATGTCATTCCCAGAGGCTACTCTCAAGTACATCTTAGACTGATGTCTTTAGATGGCCATCTTGGGATATCCCAAAGCATCTTCACTGGCATATTTCTAGAACTGGAAATCCATGCAAGTGTACAGGAGGGGTATGCTCAGGAATGGCTGGGTCAGGAAACACTGGTGCCATGGGATTGGCATGCTTTATGTGGCTGTACAGAGCCTAGACCATGGTGTGCACTAACACTTCTATAATTATATAATGATCATGTATCAAGTTGACTAGAGTTGAGTAGAAAGAAGAGCATGACTGAACTGGCAGTTTTGTGGACTGGGTACTGTACAAGAAGTATGAAATGGCTAGTAGGAAAGAAGCAGTACCACAAACAAAATTATACAGAATAAAAGCACAAAATTATTATGAGGTTTTTAACCACTACTTTTTACACACTGAATACAAGAATACCAGATTTGGTGGTGAAGTGAGGAAAAAATAGCCAGCTGTCTAAAGTAGGCATTATTTTCCTTTGGCTGAGAGTGCTTTATTGACAATACAGAAAAGGACTGATTTTCAGTTATGATGGAGCTTGAAAATTCTGGGAAGTAAGAAGCTGTAATAGCAATTGTTTGCAGTACACTGGGATCTAATAATGGGGGTATCACAAGAGGACTATGTAATATGGAAATTTGCTCTGTTATTAACTAAAACAGAAAATAACATTTTAGATAGAAAATGAACCTGAGGAAGGTTAATAATGTTCTAAACTCATGAATACCATTGGTATAAGTTAGACCTCCATTAGTGATTGTATTCCACCTGAGATCCACAATGGTGGAATGCTTGTGATGATGGTAATCCTTATTATGATAAAGGCAATTTCCAACAAATCAGAGGCTGCTATTCAGCCCTAGCAAAAGGAGAAATAATTGTTAGTTTTCACAGATTCTGAAAAAAAAATCATAAATATTAAAATACCCTCTTCTGATATTTTTCATTCAAACAAAATATTTTGACACTCCCAAATTAAAATAGGTCAATAAGCTGAAAGAAACTATCTTTGAAATGCTTTGTTTTGAGTCAGTTCAGCATTAAACCACATTTTCCCCACAGTGGCACATTACTGTATAATAGCTGTAAGTTCAGGATCCTAATTGCTCTTATTTTTCCCTGCAGACCAGGCTCCTGACAGAACATTTCTTTCTAGTTCCATTGAGAATGTAAAGTTGCATGACCCTACATGCACACTGTGGACTCAAATTAGGTTCAAGTAGTTCTTAAACTCTATTTCAAGAATATGCAATTATTGTTGTTATTAAACTTGTATGTTTTAGTCAAATTTAAGGTGCCTCACAAAAGCTGCAGCTAGGTTGGACAACCTGAGGCACAGGGAATCAGTGTGTCTCTGGCATGTGGCAGATTAGGGAGGGGGCCAGCAGCACAGTGGCAGATAGTGCAGGGAGCAGAAAGCAAAGAAGCAGATTGGATAGGGAGTGCAGGGTAGGTAGAAGAAAGAAGAGCAGATCAGGCAGGGAAGAGAATCAGAGTAGCACTTGGGGAGGGTGTGGAGTTTAATTTGTGGCACACCTATCAAAAAGGCTGGCCCCACTGTTGTGAGTATAAAATAAATGACAGACCATGCCCCAGAGATCTTAGAAATTAGGAAAAAGGTAAAACATAGACAAAACAAATAATCAGGAGCAGGTAAGGTTGGGAGAAGTAGCAAAAGAAAAAAATCTAGCAGGAGGTTAAAAGTTCCTAGCCAGTGACTGTGTCTACATGAGATGCTTTACTGTGCAGTAGACTAATCTACTGTGCAGTAAAGTGTCACTGTCTACATGTGCAAGTACTTACTGAGCAGTAAAATTAGTCTACTGCACAGTAAAGCCAAATAGCATTAATTGCATGTATAGACGTGACCAGTTAGTAGAAATGGTCACAGAGATTACATATATTCTTTATGAGAGAAAATGAAGCAACCTGTCAAAAAGTACAACAGTTGTATTTACCAAGGATAAAGAAGTCCATGATACAGAATACAGAGATTTTAAGCTTCTACCCTACTGAAAAGCTAGTCTTGTAAGTGCTTATAGAAGGCAGCATTCAGAAAAATTCCCAATCCCGATTTAATTTATGGTTTCATGTTAGTCCACTGTAGCCATTTATCCCTAACAGTGAAGAATTAATACATAAAGGAATGAAACAAGGAGATGTGCCATTTCTTGATGTTTCCATCAGTAATGCAGCAGTTAGCTAGCATGGCAACGGTGCTATAAGTAGTCTTTAAAAAATTTTATCAGCTTAACAATGCTGGAGCTACAGAAGTCTCAGGGAGCTCAGATTGCTTTGAAAACTCGTAGTCTAGTGTCTGCAGTCACTGTTTCATTTAAAAGAAAAAAGAAAAACTTGCAGCAGTGGAAAACTAAATTATAAGCATTCACTTCTGAAAAAACTTACATGTACAATTTTTAGATTAATTAAACATGCAGTGAATGGCTAGGCTACCCAGTGTCCTGAGACACCCCATGGATTAGTTCATTCCTAGTATTTTGTGTTCTTAAAATATAGTCTTAGGTCAGAACAGGCTTTACTCCTTTAGCTAGCTCTTTGCAGCATAAGAATCTTAGACTAAAAATGATGCAATATCTGTGCTTCGAAAAAGTAGATTGGCTTTAAAACTCCATTTCCAAGTCCATTTACATTCCATAGTCCACTGGAGCAGACTGTTAAAAGGAACCAAAACCGACTGATAACTACAATAATTTTGACACAATCTGTAAATGAGAAGATGGCCTCTAGCAATTTAGCCACAATTTGTAATAATAGATGGAGCCAGTTGTATGTACATGCTTTTTCAGATGACATTTGCGTGCTTTATAAATGGCTAGGTAATGTAGAATCTGAAGGAGGCCACACTTATCTAAAAACCTTGAGAATAACAACATTGTGCGATGGAAAGATTTTACCAAATGCTGAATTTTGACTGACACTAATACTAACTTGCAAAATATAATTATACGCTTACATGCAGAAAGAGGCTATGTGTAGTAGTCCTTTAGTCTATCTTTAACATTATGACTATCACTTGTACTTGCTTTCACTATACCTACTCTAACAAGAACACCTTTTCAATATACAGTGATAACAGTGACACCATTTTATTAAATCAAGTCAGAAAAGAAAAAACTCAAAATGAAAAGCCCAGTATTGTTAATATTAAAGTTTCCAAAACTATATGGCATCCCCAAGCCTAGTCCTCCCAAAGCTATAACATGCATCTCAAAATCATGACATCGGTTATTGTTTTTTAATAAATTATGTTGTGCTTTTCTGTGCTTTGATTTTTTTATTTCCCCTTGTCTACCTCAGAAGTGTGAGTGGGTGTATGTATGAGACAGAGACAGAAAAGTGGAGGAGAGAATGGCTGTTATCAACTCTTCCAGATGTACTGAATTATTTTAGTCCCTAAGGGAGCTCTTATCCCAGCATCTGCCTCTCCTTCTCCCTAACAGTTAATTTTGCCTACAACACCTTAACCACTCCTGTCTTCAGTATTCCTTATTAAGTCTCACTTCTGCAGGGACCAGCTGCTGTAAGATCCTCTTCTCCTTTTCTAAGTCTGGAGAGGAGCTATCTTGGTGCTGACAGGAGAAAAGAGCTGACCTGGTTGCTCTCTTTTGCCTCATGTCCTCATATAAGAATACATGAGAGAGCTGTGTGTGCTTCTTGTATCAGTTCTGATCTTCTACTTTTACCCAATGGGTGCAGAAGTGGCAAAGGCAGAGGGATTTCCCTCCAGCACAGTTAAAATTTGTTGGGGTGAGGGACTTGACTTTCTTAGATCATTGAGAGAGATGTTCCAGAGCTGACTGAAAGCTTAAGACTTGCAAGTGTATTGTTACAGTTGGAAACAGTTTAACTCATGCTTTTATAATTTAAAGAAAAGGTCTTTGATGAATATAGTATTTGTGAGGTTCTGATCTGGGAGCTCACAAGACAATTAGCCTGGCCATAAAACAAGCAAAGCATGATTTAGTGTCTCATCCTAGAAAGCTCAAGTTCTATCAATTAGCTTGTAGAAGGAACTTTGCACTGGGTGTTATACAACTCTCTCATGTATTATATCTTGTACATATGATTGGTTTAAACACTAGCCCTGCTGAAATGAATGGGAGGCCAATGATTTCAGAAAGACCAAGATTTCACCCAGTCACTCAAAATAGCATATGTGCATCTTGGAAAGTAGTGTAGCCTAAGATGCATCTTCACTGGAGAGGCTCCGACTAAAATGTTGCCTTTAACCTGGCTCCCGTCCAAAAATGAGAAAACTCATGCTAAATTATAGACCAAACCTGAATGCTGTTTACACTCATGTTAGTAAATCTTCCACCTTGCAGTATGAAGGAAAGCTAAACCATGGAAATGCCACTATTCCTCCAGTGCCTTTCTTGAGTCCCCCACGTGGCCAGAAAAACAGAAAAGCCCAATTTACTAAGAATATCTTAGCTTATGCCAGCGTCATAAACTATAGAATATGCCCCCATGTGTGTGAGTATACCACCAGCAGAGAGTCACTGCAGAATAGTTTTACGGTATGACTACTTACACTCGAGCTAAACCATTCTTGCTGCAACTCACAAATAAATGTCTGAATTAAGTCTATGACCTGAGCCTGACAGTAGTGCCACTCATCTAGGCATGACACCTCAGGGCTAGTCACTTAGGCTGGCCTGAAGCCTTAGTAGGATCTAACCCTCCATGTACTCCCTGTCACTGGAGTGGCAAGCCAGGGTCAGTCAGCCCTCCATTTCCCTCATACAAACCCCTGAGCTGGAATAGGAAGGGGGTCAACCTGAATGCTTTGCTGGCCCCTCTGACTCGCACCGTGACTCTACTCTGGGTGATCTCCTGGCTTCTTGATTTGGCTCAATCTCTGCATGATCATTCAACTTCCTGACTCAGCCTTGGCTTGGCCTGGCTTAGCCTCTTGGCTCCCTGACCTGGTTTGTCCTTGGATTCCATCCATCTGCTCTGGCCCTGGTCTGCACCTCTGTCATGGAGTTACCCTAAAACCAAGTTACCCTTTGAGGATTCACCATGTGGCATGCATGGATAGTTTCCTAAACTAGGTCTACTCTTGCAGAGTTTAGTCTCTCCTTGTAAAGCTGAGTTCAGTTTTATCGATCTCATCTGTATGTCTTATAGTATCTTAATACGAGTATAATTTTGATGCATCTTCATATTTCAGCCAAGGCTCTTTTAGTAAGACAGTGCTTAACTTGAACAGCCCTTGCTATTGATACCTAGAAGAAATGGCTGAAAATTAGCATTTGACAAAAGTTTTTTACTCTCAAATAGTTCTTGCCAGATGATGAGCTTACACTTTAAAGAATGCATGCCTAAACAGAGGGGAACATCTCCCACTGAAAAGGAAGTAGAGGTGAGACAGATATTGAATTAGTGAATCTATATGTCTAAAAAGGATGCAAGTCTAGTAAATAGGCACTTTTGGAGGTTAGGAAATTACTGGCATGGTGCAAGTCCTAGAAATGAAGGGGTGATGAATGTTAATAGCCAGACTGGCAAAAGCACTTAAGCATGCCTTGAAAGCACATCTTAGTCTTTAGTCTTCCAGAGTATAAGGGGGCAAGGTGAGTGAGGCTGGGGACCCCCAAGTCAAGGTGGCTGGGAAAAGCAAGCTGGCATGATGCAGGAAGCCCTGACAGCAAGGGTCAGAGGTAGGGTCTGTATTTAAATTGATGAAACTGGCTACGGACTGCAAACTTAGATTTAAGCTTCAGGGTAAAAACAGGTCAACACTCTGATATTTTCCTTTGTTGGCCCTTATATATGTCTGTATTTCAACAGCTGGTTACTAAATTTTGTTATGCTTATTGTGTTTTTATGAAAAAATCCTTTTGTTGTTCGTCTCCATACTGATTGCCAGCGAGGAAGGGGTGATTTCCAGGCAAGTGATATTCCAGGCTCTCTCTCTCTATGGAGATGGGGGCTTATAATTTCTCCCGTAACCCAAAGTAAGGACCACCTGGAGCTGGCAAAGATTTCCTCGCTATAGTGGCAGGGTCCAGTATAAGGGCAGTAGAGCTGAGGCTTGCTGGGATAGGGACCTGAGGGCAGCCTCAACCTCTTACTTGGGGCAAGTGGCAGCACAGTGGAGAAAAAGTCTGGGCTCCAGGGGTCCCACATAAACAGGTACCCTCCACCTCCACCCTTAAGTGCCCCCAGACCCAGCTGCCTACATCTGCTATGACACTTTGTAGTGAAGACATACGGCTAACAGATAAGGCCTGGAAGGCCTAAATCTAGAAGACAAGTAATTTCTTGTTCTGCTTTGCTCTGTGACCTCTGCCTTGCTGCTTTCCCTCATATAGTCAAATTACATGCTCTTTGGGCACAGACGGTTTCTTACTCTTCTCTACATCCCGATATCAGCTGGAACCTGTATGTGCAAGTATAATAAATAGAATGATAACATTAATAGCAGTAATGCATTATTGTAAGTTCATTGTATTTATCTACCAAGAGTATTCATTTTTATAACAGATCTATAAACTTTTAACTTTTCCTCTCTTCCAGAAGATGTTAAAAACCAAAATAATCTAGCAGGAAACAAGCAACTAAAGAACTCTCATATTTAACCATTACAGAAACATATGGTGTAAATGAAGGTGAAAATAGGCATTATACAATTTAAAACACATTACAGTACAAAAGAACAGCAAACAAAACAAATCTTAAGCTTGATGCTAAAAACTGTTCAATTACCTCAATTTATGAAGCAGGTATTGAATTGGCTTCTACAAAACCCTAAATGTCATCTGAAGTTGACAGTTCTGGCCCACAGTACTGATTGCACTGCCCAGATTGTCTTAGAATGGTACAGGATTTATGTAAGCAACCAGGTAATAACATCTTAAACAAAGGCATTAGTGAATGCCTCAGGCTATCCAGCTGGTGCTAAGGAATATGATTACACATAATTTGGGAAATCTATCAAATCATTCCAATAGTATTATAACCATGGGTAGTAAAGCAAGACTGCCTCTAGTTTAGTATATTGGCAGTCTTGTGAGAGAACAGTGGTTGCTTTGACTGACTCCAGACCTCTGTATAAAGGGTAATTTGATATCTGCATTAGATTAATTAACATGACAATAGATGTATAGTTAAGACATTATTTTTATATTTCCTTTTGTTTATCAGAAGCCCCCTCCTAACAATATCAGTGGCATCTAAATAGGACTTAACCAGCATCTAGGTCTCTTTTCATTAGGCATCTAGATCAGAGGTAGGCAATGTTTTTGGATGGAGTGCCCAAAAAACTGCAACATCTACCTTGTGCTGGCATGCCAAAAAAATAAAACTGGAGTTGGGGGTGCATGGCAAGATGCACTGCATATGTACATAGTTAATAATCATACTTGCTGCTCTTTTTTTTTTAAACAGTAAATACCAGGTTTTCAAAAAATTCTAAACCTGGTAACAATAAATAAAACATTGCATACTACCTTTGTTGTCATGTACTCTTTTTGGTTAAGCTAGTTGTGATGGGAGTAACAGTGAGGAGAAAAAGGGGAACAAGGAGAGAAAATAAAGAAAAAGAAAGAAAGGAAAGACGAGAAAAGCACTAGCCACCCGGTGATAATGTGGCAGGGGGCAGAGTAGGCCATTGGCCATGGGGTCCTACCCCACTTCTGTCCTCTCTTAGTTCAAGATGACATGCTGAGTCTTCAGATGGCTCCTCCACCTCTACACCATGCCCACACCTCACCAGAGAGATGTTTCCATGGAAGATGTTGGCTCTTTACGGATATGCTTGCTTAATTCCTTAAAATAGATGCTCAGTATTCACTGCCATAAACAAGTATAAATGTTCTCAAGTAAAAAGTTGTTTCTGCCTCAGCTTCTGACAGCTGAGTTTGGTGATGCTAGGCAGATAACTGGTTGTCATTACACACAAGCACGAGTCTGAACTGTCAATCATCAGATGGTTTGTCATAGGACTGAGTATGGTTTTCATTTGCGAAAACACTTGTTCACAGCGATAAGTAGATCCAAAGATAAACAGCAAGGCAGAAGCAATTTTTTTCATGCAAACATACTTTTGAGAAAGGGAAGACCAGCATGCTGTAATTTTAAGTTCATTCTCAAGTTCACCTCGCAGTGATTTGAACTTTAATACACAAATGCATGAGCTTTTAAAGTCAATCAGTTCCAATTCAAATCCTTCAATGTTCATCCACAGCAAGTAGTGCGGTTCTATGTCACTTGCCATAGTACTGGTGGGGCTCACAAGAAATTAAAACATGGGTCCTCTGTTGCAAACATCTTGGAATCATCTTGTCAATTCATCTTCCTGCTTTCCTATGTAGTTGCATATATCCCTAGTGTTTAACTGATGCTACTTGGAATGGATTTTCAGACTAGGGAAGTAATGGAAGGCAGACATTTTGATATCTCATCTGAAAACAGACAGCTTTCCAGTCTTCATTCAGTGGAAGGATGGTTTCTGTGTTCCTTGTAACCTAGTTTAAATGTGATGCGATATGATGTGATGCTTGTCAAAAAAACATCAGTTTTGTTAGCCACCTGTTATCAGTAAGTTCTGCATATTGCTGACCACTTTTCTCAAGAAACAGCTTGATGGACTCGAGACAAGCAACAAATCAGTTGAGCACATTACCTTGACACAGCCAGTGTACATAAACTGTGTAGCATTAAATCTCCATATGCAGAATCCATACCATTTAAAAGTTCACAGAATCTCCTGTGTGTCAAAGAGGAGTGGGCAATCAAAAAGTTGGCAATTTTCACAACTGTTATCATGATTTCATTTAAATCAGAAGATGAGATCTTAGTGCACATGCTCTCCTGATGGATAATACAATGGAAACTCATAAGAGGATGTCCAATCTCAGTTTCCAGAAGTTTTACAAATCCATCTGTTTTACTCACCATAGCAGATGCATCATCAAGGCTAACAGAAAACTTTGTGCAGGTCAATTTGTTGCTGTGTGAAAATATCTTTGACAGCATTAAGTATATCATTGGCCTTTGCTGTGCTTTGCATAGCACTCAAAGAAAACAATTCCTCCCAAACATCCCCAGAAATAAAATATTGAAATATTATAGCAAGATGAGAGATATAATTTACATCTGTGCTTTCATCCAATGTAAGGCTCATCACATCACAAGCATGGAGGTCTTGAGTCATTTGTTCCCTAATATTAGTTGCCATTTCATCTGTTGTCCTTTGAGCAGTCCTGGATGACAACAGCATTTCATCAACATCAATATGAGCAATGATGTATTCTCTTCCAACAGAAATAACCTGATATGGTCCTGAAGTCGACTAACCGCTTGAACCAAAGGGGCAACAACACAAAAGTAAATGGAAAGATTGCAGTCTGGAAAATGGTAAGCTTACTCCAAAAATCTGTTTAGTAATGAAAGACTGAGAACTAGTAACACATTCCTGCAAAGAGAGAAGAATTACTTCTATGCTAGGAGAAAAAATAACTCTTCCTATTTAGAAGAGTTTTGTGATTTCTCATTCACAAAATCCTGAAACAGATCCTCAGCACATTTTAAGAAAGTGTCCTTTAAGTAGTCTCCAGCTGTAAAACACTTGCCTTTCTGAGCTATAACTAGAGCTGCAGTGTAGCTTGCCCATTTCTAATTACAAAACTAGGAAAGCTGTCTGTCTGTTTTTTAAATGAATCAACAGCTTTTTGAATGGATTCATGTTTGTCTGCTTCATCGACTTGAGAAAATTTGGCTTTTTGCTTGGTTGTGAAATGGTGCTGGAAGCACAAGATACCACACTTTTGCTGCACACAGACTACAATTAACAATTCCCTTTCTGCACAAAACCATGCAATTCTCTCCATGCTGGCTGAAATATCTAGCTGTTTTTTTACTATCCATGGTTACGTATCTAATTGCCTTCTAACTATAACATTTCTTGAAGCTCACATAAACCAAAGGTAGGACAAACAAGTAAACAGGCAAACAGAAAGCAGAAAATCAGAAAGAATGGAACTATTTGAAGTGAGTATAAATCTGGTAAAATATTTCCATGAAGGCAATCAGAGAGCAGAAAAACACACAAAAAACGTGAACAATATGAAATGCTGAAATCTAGGAATGCAAAGGAGAGAAATCAAAATAAACTGAGTATAAACTACTTTAAGAAAGTAAACAAATGAAAAATATGAACTTGTTTGAGAGAGCAAACAATGAAGACGAATCAATTTAACAGAGCAAAATACTGATTAATGTGAACTGGTTTGAGAGGGCAAAAAACTGATTATGAATTGATTCAACAGATCAAAATAAACTGAATAAGAGAAGAAAATAAACTGAATAAGATAAACTGGTTAGAGAGAAGGCAAAAACTGAATATGAAATAATTTTACAAAGCAAAATTTTTGGAGCCAAAATGGTTCCGAGACTATGGTATTGCCTCAGGGCCATGTGCAGAGCCCTGGCGCACTGTGTGCACTACCCTTATACAAAGGGTTTTGATTGACAAAAACTGTGTGGCTGTGGCTGTGGCTGTGGCTGAGTGAGTGCATTAGGGACAGAGTGTGTGTGCTCTGTCCGGGTGGTGCTCTGCGAGAGGTGTTTGAGATGTAAAGGTAGTGTTTGCACATGGAAGTAGTGGCTTTGTGAACAACTGGTGTGGTGTTGTGTCTGCTGATTATTTGGTGTTGTTGCTTGGTCTACGTTGTGTTCTGTGGGCCCAGGCCAGCAATCGAGAGCACCTCAACGGAGGCCGATGATCTGGACAGCCTAACGGAGGTCCACACCATTTGACTCCTGCACACTTCCATCTCCTAGCCCTGGTGATCTACAGCCGAGGGTTGCTTGAGTTGGCTCCCCAGACTTTCTCCCCTGGGTGTGCTGGGCACATAAGAAGTGGCTCATAACACTACTTGCGTGCCTCTGAGCGGATGGTGAGGGAGGAGCAGGGGTTGCATTTCCTCAGCCCTTCCCCTGCTGTCTCCTCTGAAGCACACATGCAGTCACCACCAGCAGGGTGCATGCATGCCATGAAGCGGATGGTGAGGGAGGGGCCCGAGGCAGCACAAGCCCAGTCTCTACCCTGCCATCCGTGTGCCAAGCAAAATGACCTTGCGTGCCATGCTCTGACACATGGGCCGGGGTTGCGGGCCCCTGATCTAGATTATGAGCTTAGTTGTTATGTGCCACCGTTCTTATGTGAAGCAGCCTAGTCACTCTACTTACTGCCTCTACATATGATCTAAAAAAGGATATCAGACCAAAATCATTTGGCAGGCAAGACCTGGACCCTGGACCTTCTTGTGAGTCAGATGACCCATGTCTGGCTCCAGCACATAGGGCTTCTCACCACAGCTGCCAGAGCTGCTGTGTCAGTACCAGCAGTCAGGGAGTTAATATTACCACCACTCAACCCAAGTTGCCAAATGCTGTTGAATTTAGTCTCCAGCAGTGATCAAAAATGGTACATTTGATGGCAGTGTTAACCCCATGGGTGCTAGCTACACCTGCACAGGCAGTTGAACGGTAACAGCATTAAACACTTTGCTGCTGGAAGCCATGTCTATAAGTCTATGTAGGTACCAGAGAGTTGCAACCCTTTACTTGGCCCATGGGAATGACCATCTTTGACCATAAGGGATCACTGATGACAACCTACAGATAGATCCTATTGTCCATAAATTCTAAGAAAATCTTAGCTCTTGCCGATAAAGACCTCACTTCAAATTTTCTTTCTTTAACTTATTTTCTTTACTGCTATCCATCTCAAGCTAAAGTTGTTTCCAAGCTAATTTATTTATATCTAACAAGATTTCATTTTTATTCCCACTACTTTCACAATGGTTAGAACACATCTGGTGGTCTAGATTGTTCACTTTTAAACAGATTTCAGGATATCTGCTAAAGGTTTCTTGAACAAAGCTATCTAAAGTCTCCACATGTATAATAAAATACAATCTAATATTATTATTGTCTATAAAGGAACAGTCTCATTTTATAATAAAATACCTAAAAGGATTATACATATCATTACAAAATCGTATTTCAGGTCATAGATTATTTTCATATTTTCATTCAAACCCCATCATTATCAGGTGCAGAATTAACCAGGAAAAGATTTATTACCAAAATAACACTATTAACATTTAAAGAGCTATTTAAACAATATAGTCTATCACTCTTTTTTTAAGTAGAAAGATTAACCTATGCAATTAATCTTCTCTCTTGCTAATTGCAAGAAATCAAATGAATTCTTAAAGACTGTGTTTACTGTTTCAGCTGGGAACTAAATTTGAAATCCAAGGTTTAAACATTAATTCCAGATACTCTTTCTCCCACTATGCTTACCTTTGGGGTTGGATACAAGGTAAATAGTAATTGCTGGAATTGCAAAACCATCACCTTCCCGCTCCCAACCCTTTACATTTGGTTACTTGATGTCACAGGAGCCACAGCCATTCAGATATCCATACAGACATTCCTCTAAATAGGAAGAGTTATTTTTTCTCCTAGCATAGAAGTAATTCTTCTCTCTTTGCAGGAATGTGTTACTAGTTCTCAGTCTTTCATTACTAAACAGATTTTTGGAGTAAGCTTACCATTTTCCAGACTGCAATCTTTCCATTTACTTTTGTGTTGTTGCCCCTTTGGTTCAAGCGGTTAGTCGACTTCAGGACCATATCAGGTTATTTCTGTTGGAAGAGAAAAGAGAACTCAGACATGCTTTTTTAGTGTAATCTTATTCATTAAAAAGAACTATGCAAAGGCTTGGTTGCCCAAACATATCAGAAACAAACAGTAATCCATTTCAGACATCCTGAGCATGCCAGTCTAGTGGACCTTATGTCCAAAGGAGCACTGTTTCTCTTCTACCTCTCTGAATCATGTTCTCAACTCCTTTCCCAGGTTTTCTGCTTACTTTCTGCCTTTAACACACACAAGAACAGTAAGAACAGTGTCTTAACCTCTGTTGTAGATGGTGAACTCATTGGCCTGTCTGCACCACCTCTGACCTTGGACAGTACCTCTATTGTATGAGCTGTCTCTCCTATATAAAGGTGCTTAACTGCTTCATCCACTGAGTTTGAAAGTGCAATTGGTAACTATACCAAACTCAGGGAACTAGTGGGCTGGAGCCTATAAGAGGCAAGTTGCAGGGGAAAAGGAGGCCAGAAGAGCTTGTATCTTAAAAAGCCCGTATGAAGTGTGCAAAAGCAGGCTATTTCAATAAGCAGAAAGGAGAGAGGTAGTGTAGCAAGAGGCCAGTAGAAGGAAGTGGATATTTGGGCATATGACTAGGGAGGATTATAGTAACTGTATTGTGTGACATACAAAGAAATAAAAATCAGGAACACCAAGACACAATTTATGATGCAACTAGCAAGGGATGTAAAAGTGAACCAAAAAAAAGCACTCAACAGTATGTCAGAAGTAAAAGGAAGACTAAGGAAAGCACCAATCCCTTGCTAAATGCCCAGGGCACCCCCATAATGGATGATGGACACAACAGTATTCTCATTAGTAAGATAAAGAAATACAATACAGATGAAACTATTGTAACATAGATACTAAACTTCCTGGATCATCATGTTCTACAAGCAGTTATCAGCAGCTTGATGTGTAGCTGGTAGGAGGTATTAAATGGTATTCTCCAAGGGTCTGTCCTGGGTTTGACATTATTCAATATAGAAAACATAGAAATTATAGAAAAGTAGGATTGGAAGGGACCTCCAGATGATACATGGTCCAAACCCCTGCCTCATGCAGGATCATCCCTGTCCAAACCATCATATCTTCTTTTTTAAAAGTTGGGATTAAGTGCACACTGCTAATTTCCAAATAAGGTCAAGCTGGGTAGACTTCCAAAGACTCTAGAGAGTATGATTAGGATTTAGAATTATCTTGATAAAATGAAAAAAGGCTTCCAATCTATCTACCTGAATCCAAGACAACTTGAAATTTAAGACAACCCACCCCCCATTAAATTCTATACATGGAAAATTATAACATTTAGAATTTACTTAGCAGAAGGTCATCTTAAATTTCTCCCCACCCCCTCCCCTCCTACCCCCACTGCTGTTGCAGGGAAAGCATTAGTGGGAGCCAAGGGGCCAGAACCCTTCCCCTTATCCTGTCATTCTTGTCCCCGGTGCTGCCTTGTCTCCATCATGCACCCCCCTGCCACAGGCACCCTTCTCCCCATCCCCAGCACCTGTGCCACCCCTTGTCCCCTTTCATCCCCACTGAGCCTGCCCCCTCCTAGCCCTTGATCCCCCCTGCAGCCTGGTTCTCCCCCTGCCCCCTCCCCTCAATCTCCCAGTTATTCTGGGTCACTTTTGAACCAGAGATGGGGCATAGGTAGGGGAAGGGGTCAGCTATTTGTTAGAGAGCAAAAGATAGGAGAAGTAGGGAATGAGGAGACAGGCGCAGGCATGGAGAGCAGGGAATTGGGGAGGACAACAGAGAGCCAAAGGCTCCTGTTACTAAAAAAAGGAAAGCACAGCAGAAACAGCCTCGCTGTGTAGGTAGACTGACAGCTGAGACACTTAGCTGCAAAGCAATAAACTGGAGGAAACACACAGATTCCCAGGCACCATAGCAAAAAGGCAGTAAGTGGCAGATCTAAGCTGCAGCAGGGATGGGCAGGCTGCCCATTAGATGCAAGGAAAAACCTCTGTGCAGGACTCAGGAGTCACCCAACCAAAGGGGACAGGGCATCAAGGCATATAAACCTAGCACCTGGAGGAAGACAATCCCTCAGGCCCAGTGCATTGCAGGGAACAGAGCTCCCAGGAGAAAAGTGCTGCAGGAGACACCTTAGCAGGCACCAAAACACCCTGAGAGTGGAGAGGTGAGAGCTCAAGGGAAGAAGGGCTAGCTAAATATTTGTTTTACCCCAAGTAAGGGAGGTTTTGTTTGAAAGTGCTTGCCTTTTTTCTAGTTGATACCAGAGAAGTGTGTGTGGCTGTAAAGTGTGGAAAGGAGGCTGCCTGAAGGGAATGCCAAGAATGGGGAAACTAAGGCCAGGGCGTCCAAGGCCTGCCTGAAAAGAGTGAGACCAGGGATGGAGCCCAGAAGCCAAGGTCCAGGACACCAGACATAGACAAAGCAGGGCACACCCAGAGAAAAGGGGCCAAAGTCCAGAAGGCTGAAGCCACAACAAAAGCTTTGAGGCTGAGAGGGCCAAAAGATGTGGTGGGGCTAGGGTTGCCAACTCTGACTGAAGTTATTCTGGGAGATTTTTTTCCCCACTATGACATAATGTCATTCATTGTACTGTTCAACCTGTTCACAATATCAGTCTCCTGGATTGCTTTCAATAGTCACCGGGGATTGATGCCGATTCTGGGAGACTCCCAGTCAATTTGGGAGGGTTGGCAACCCTGAGTGGGGCTGGGCTCTGAAGCGATATCATATACCATCTGTGAGGCATGGACATAGCTATGGAGGTGGATGGAGGCCATAAACAGTCCCCAAGACTCTGATGCCCTGGGGCATCAATAGGGCTGTCAGGGCTGCAACAGATTGTTGGAGGGTAAATTGTGTAGTAGACTGGAACCACTCTGGGCCCTCAGGGCAGCCTCCCAACCTTTTTTGAACACCGTCAAAGTGTGGCAGGAAAAATAATAGGGAAGGGCACCCAGACAGGTCAGAGTAAGCAGGAGACATGTGTCCACCAGGGCACAGGTCCTGTCACAGGGAGCAGGCTGTAGGTCCCCCCCCGCCAACCCCACACACACACACCCTGCAGTCTCCCACAACACTTCCCACAGCCTTCTGTCTCCTGTCCTGCCAAACAGACCATTCCAGCCCAGAAAAAAAGCAGAATATGATGGTAGGGGGCACAGTGACATGCCAGTGCCCTGCCCCTGCCCATTCTGTTGCCTCTCACAGACAAGCCATGACCCCCTACTCCAGCACCACTGGCCCCAGCCCTGACAGTACCCCTCAATCCCGAAAAGCAATACCCTGCCTCCCCCACTTGCTGCTGGTGCCCCTCACTCCCAACCTGCAGCCCCCTGGCACTGCCAATGCCCCATACACCCAACCCAATCACTGATCCTGTCCCCTATGCCCCTCACTCCCGATCCGAAACCCCCTTGGCCCCCAGCCCTGCTGGTGCCCCTCACTCCTGACACGCAGCACCCTGGCACTGCCAGTGCACCACACACCCAACCCACAGTCACCCTTTACATCCCTCTTGACCCTTACTCCTGATCTGCAGCCCCCTGCCCCCCTCCCAACCCTGGCTGTACCAGGGTTACTCCCTTACTCCCTACTCACAGCCACTGCCCCCCAGTCCTGCCAGTGTCCCACACTCTGGACCCACAGCCTCTGCCTCCCAGCCCTGCTGGTGCCCCTCACCTCCAACCAGCAGACCCCTGCCACCCCCCAGCCCTGCTGCCCAAGCAGCTCCCACATTGGGCTCTCTCTCTCTTGGGCTCGTGCTCTCGCTCTCTCACCCGCATGGGGAGCACATGACCCCCAACAGCTAATCACATTGCCCACTGCTCCCAGTGCCAAGCAGCCCACCTGGGAGAGCAGAAAATTCAGACATTTGCTTTTATTTTAAAAACCCACCCGGACACAGCACAGGGGTCCAAAGAAGAGGACATATCCAGGAAAACCCAGATGTATGGTAACCCTAGCAGACACATTTTGACCACTTTTGGTTTTAAGCCTGCAAAGCTACACAAAATCAGTTTCCTGTGTTAAAAAACAATTGAGTCTTAACAATCATTTCTCCTTTTGCTGTGATGTGCAGATTTTGACAGTCCTACAATAAGAAACTCTTCGTGAAAAATGACTAATTAAAATCTAATGTGAAGTTTCCAGACAAAAGTCAGTGCTTTAATATTCATGAGCAATAATTGTTTTTCACACAACTGGTGACACATTCTTTGAGTATAAAAGGTAAAGTATATCCTCGAGGAGGAAGGGAACAAAGATAAAATGAGGTAAGAAATTAATATTTTAAAATCAGAGGGTTGCACTCTTCATAGTTTCTTACCTCTGTGTTGTTACACAGACAGAGGACTCCTTACACACTTAAATTCCTCATACAAGTTGCATTTTTCACAGCCCCTCTAGTCCCCTGCATTCCCCACAAATTGCTCCCCACTGTGGGTTGCCCCATTTTCTCCACAATGCCAGAAGCTGTAAGTATGAACCTGTGATTCTTTTCCTCCCCATCTTCTTTTTCATGGGAGATAAGTCACTCAAGGTGTCAGGATGTCAGTATGCTAAACTTTATTGAGAGGATGAGTAGAGACAAGCTGGTGGGGTATTATTATGTTGGCAGGCATTAATGAGTGCCTGCAACCAACTGTTTGATTTACTGACAATGGCAAATGAATTCAAACTTATGGCTGTACTAAACAGATAACAGGGACTGCCTCTACCCCATATTTGCTCATCTTTGAGATTTCTAGTTTCCCCAAAATATATAAATTTCTGCCCTTTGAGAAAACAAGTATTCATGCTGCTGAGTTTTTGGTTCCAGGCATGTTGGTCTAAGGACATAGGCAGGCAAGGCTCTTTGGTGAGATGTGATATCTTTTATTAGACAAACTGAGTAGTTGGAAAAAAAGTTCTTAGCAAGCTTACAGGCACAGTCATCTTTCATCAGGCATAGGGAGTCTCTACTAGTCTGAGACTCCAAGGAATGAGAGAAGCTAAAAGTGTGGTAGGATGTCAGTGAAAATTTAAATGGGTAGAGATAAGCAAGACAAAAAGTAAAGCAGAGGAGGAGAGGGGGAAAGAGAGCAGGGGGAAGGTGTGGGGGGAAGGTTGAGGGAGACAACAGTGAAAAAATACAAGGTGAAAAAGAGATTGAATTATTGTGGGATGGTGGAGATATGCTGGCAGGTTTTAAATGAGCACCGAACCTTGCTAACCTCATCACCAGATGCAAATTCCCTATGACCCAAACCACACCCGACCGATCCAGACCATGTCAGGACAAGAAATGAAAAACCTGCCAACATATCTCTACCACCCCCACAGTAGTTACACCCCACAACTGAACCATAACCATTCTTCGATCCTACACCTGCACCTCCAGAAATGTAATATATCTCACCCAGTGCACCAAATGCCCTGATTGAAAATAAGTAGGAGAAACCAAACAACAGCTGCACACCAGAATGAACACACATCAAATATCTATCAAAGACAAGAACACCCAACTACCTGTTGGACACATTTTTCTCAGGAGAATCACTCCCCCTCCGATCTCTGTTCTAATCCTCAAAGGACATAGGCAGGCAAGGCTCTTTGGTGAGATGTGATATCTTTTGTTTTAAATAACACAAATCACACAAATCACCTTTCGTAGATAAGACTACGAACTTCACTTCATCAGCCTACTGGGTACTAGAAATCATGGACTCTGTATAGACATTGGATTTATGACACATTACAACCTGCCTGACCTGACCTGACCTCTTGCATTTTTCCCCTCCACCTTTTCACCCCTCCCCCTTCTCTGCCCTTTTGCTTCCTGATTCCCTACTATTTCCTTTTTATTTATAGTCTCTTTTTTAACTTATTATTATTACCACGGTGGTATTTTCCCTTTGGCCTTTTTTTACCTCTGTTTTTCTTCACCCTCCCTTCCCTGCTTTATCTTTTGTTTTTCTAATTTCTACCCTTTTATATTTTCACTGACATCATGTCACTTTTTTAGTTTTTCTCATTTGTGCTCTCCTGATCTTCAACTATTCCCTTTTTCACAGACAGCTTTTTTTCAACCTTGTTTTTTTTCACTGTTGTCTCCCTCTGACTTTCTTCTGGTGTCTGGAGCTCGCAGGAGCTATTACATTTTACAGGGCATGGACACACATAACACTTGGAACAATTTAAATGCAGTTTGAACTTGAAGCAGACTGACATACAGGCCTATTAAACCAGTTAAAATCTACTTGGAATTGCTCAAAAGCACCCCTGGAAAATTAAGTACTATTTTGAACCAATCCATGAGGAACTGGTTCAGTGTTACATGTGAACACCAAGGGAATTTTTATGTGTTCCCAACACAGCGCTGAGCACTTTTAATTAGCAAGCCACATCAAACGTGTTTTAGTTCAAAGCGTGCCATATCTCTTTTCTCAACACTGTGCCACTAATACATGTGACAGGCAAGGGTGATAGTGCACATCAATTTACATGCTTGACTTGCATCGATTTCCAGTGCATTGGAGCAGGCTCCCCACATGTGTATAAGTGCCCTAAGTGTTTTGTGACATGGGTCCTCCAAGCATGCCACACTGCTTTGCTTCTCACCTTCTTCTCCCCACCCCCACATACACTGCTGCAACTGGCCACTATGGTATGCAACCAGAAATCTACTGTCCCTCCTCCTTCCCTGCCCCTCTCCCCACTCCCCCACCCCTTCTGCTGGCACTTTTTATCTGTGTCAACAGATTGTTCAATAAAAGCTATTTTCCTAACAATTAGATTTGTTTTCATTCATCATCCCCTCCCCTGCCCCCAACCCCCATGAAACAAAAAACAGGCCCACATCCTCCCTGTTCTCTTCCTCTTCCTACATCCCAGTTTCAGAGCCATACAGCTGCACTTCACACAGTCATGAACCAATTCCCCATCAGTGGCATTTAGGTTTAAATGTTATGTGTGTCTACGCCATGTAACCATTATGTCTGCATTAGCCTGTACCAAGATAAAATAGCAAAATGGCTCCAAAGTCAAACCTGTTTCATCCAGGGTCAAAGTTAGGATGATTTAAGCTAGGCAGAAGTAACAGTTGCGGAGTAACAGCTCATGCACAGTTGTGAGGAGTAGCCTCCCGCCCTCCTTTTTTGAAACAGTACAAATGTATGTATGTCCATACTCTTAGTTTACACTAAATTAACTATGATCCTTGACCAATACAGCTATTCTGGCAGGAGTCTAATATACATGTAGCCTTGGCCTAGACCTTCAGAGACTTATGTGCATGCTTAACTTTAAGGAAATGGCTAGTTTTCATGAATTCACTAGACTTCTTAACAAGTATGAAGTTTTATACATGCATATTCTTTGCAGGTTCTGTGGCCTTTGCTAAAAGTGAAATTCCCATTTACATTCCTACTGCCTACTGAAGTTGTTTGCCTTATTCATAAAGCCTGATATAGATCTTCTCTGTAATTTCTACTTGAAAGCCGTTTCATTATGGAAAAACAATATGTTTCTGAGCCTTAGGCAAATGCTATAACATTTAAACTGGATCTCAGCTTTAACTGACTTGCTTACAGACTTTTTGGCTCTGGGCTGCATCAGTCCAGCTAGAATATTATAGCATTCCATGAGTATTCCCTTCCATGAATATTCTCCACTGAGAATTCAGTAACTAAATTCTAGTTATTCCTCCTGTTAAACAGCAAATAATGAAGATGTGCCAAAATATGAGAGCCTTCCAGCCATATGAATATCAAAATATCATGGGGAAGGCGGAAGAGGGGGGAACAGGTGCTTTTTTCAATATAAGCAATCAGAATTGCAATGAGCAATTTTTCTTTGCATTATTTTTTTGATGCAAGTACTATTCCATAGCATTTAATAAGCAAATATAGTCCCTGTATGCCTTCAATTTTAAAAACAGGTATACATTTTAAAAAATAAGCTTTATTCCAAATATTTCTGTTTATTATGCAATCATGATACCACTTTGTTTTCCAGTACACTGTATAACAGAACAGCTTACAACACAAGATGCATCCAGTCTTTGAATTTTGGGCTTATTATATATTTAGAGGTAATTTATGAAGTTTAAAACCGTCCTTCAGATTATTCAGATCTCATTTTGATTCATAACTATTTCTAGTTTTAACAAATGAAAAATGTGTGCAAGTAAACTGGTTAATTTTAGAACAAAGGTTGCTGATATCTTAGCTTAAGGCAGCAAAACTATTAGATAGCAGCTGGGCTTTGATTTTTGTAAGACCTTACATGTCATGTTCAAAGGATAAGTAACATTTTACAGGGACTGTACATTTGGATACAATTCAATTCTTATTACTACTCAGACATATGAAGTCATCTGCCATTGTGATTATTAGCTAACTAGGCCTAGAGATAACAGGATGAAGTTCAATGCAGACAAATACAAGATGCTACACCTCAGGAAAAATCATGAAAGACACAAATACAAAATGGGGGACATCTGGCTGGATGGCAGCTCTATGGAAAAAGACTGGGTAGAACACAGACTCTATATGAATCTGTAATATGAGGCAGCTGCACAAAAGACCAATGCAATTTTGGGTTGCATCATAGAAGCATTAAGTGCAAGACCTCTCTACTCAGTACTGTTTGGGCCCCATCTGGAATACTGTGTGCAGTTCTGAGTTCCACATTTTAAAAAGAACATGAAGTTAGAGAGGGTCCAGAGGTAGGCAACAAAGATGAGCAAGGGCTTGGAAGGCAAGTCCTATGGGGAGATGCTGAAGGAACTAGGCATGGTCAGCTTGAGGAAAAGGCACTTTAGCAGTCTTTAAATACTTGAAGGGCTGCCACAAAGAGGGAAAGCACTTTTTCTCTCTTGCTGAAGAGAAGCAGATGTGAACCAGTAGCTGAGGCTGTAGCAAAGTAAGGTTTGATTGGATATCCAGAAAATCTTCTTCACTCTGAAAGTAGTGAGGCAGTGGAATAGACTGCTTAAGGAAATTGTGGATTCCTCTTTCTGTTATATGGGACTGGGTGCTTTTAATCCTTCCTGGAGACACTGAGTGTTGACTATAGCTAAAGCCAGGGACTTCAACTGGGGTGTGCCGACTCTCCTGCTAGGAGCAAAGCTGGAGGTTCCTGGCTAAAGGGTCTTGCCCCTCTACTCAGGGTCAGACTGATCACCATACTAGGAGTCACAAAGGAATTTTATCCCATGGTCAGATTGGGACATACTATGGTGGGGGGGGGGGTGTTGCCTTCCTCTGCAGCAAGGGGCATGGCCCTCTACACAAGACCTCTTGAGCATATATTGACAACAAATTATAGAACAAGCAGGACATTGGCTTCTCTGCTATACCTGTGGCAGGTTGGGGTGTTAGGGCTTATATTGTGTGAGAGTTAAGGGTAGTTTTATGTAGAGTTTAGATTTTGATAGTATGAAATGGTTTGGATATGGATGATCCTGCTTCAAGCAGGAGGTTGGACTAGATAACCTCTGGAGGTCCCTTTCAGCCCTACTTCTCTATGAGTGCCTGTACACAAGCCAGGAGGCTGCTCTGATAATTACAGCACATTGAAGCAGATTTGATTAATTGAGTCCCCTGGAGCGTGATAATTACCACACACCAGCCAGCCTCTGCATATCATGTATCAGCTTCCCTGCACTTCAAAATGGTGGCAGGGGCACCTTATCTAAAGCTTCTTGAATGAGCTTTAGTTAAAGAGCCCCTGCCACCATTCGGAAGCGTGGGGCTGCTGATACATGTGATGCTCCAGGCACTTTATTAGAGTGGCTCTTGGAGCCACTCTAATTAAAGCACCCCCCCCAGAGCATGTGTAAAAATGCCCTATGACTTCTCTAGGACACTATGATCTGACGTTCAAGTTTACTGAGCAGATTGACATTTAAACAAAGTTACAGAAACTGTGCTCCATATAAAACATTTTCTATATACCACGATACAAGAAAATCATTAAATAGCCCAAGAAACCAGGAGCTGAGCAAATTTCTATTCCTAGGTTGTCAATCATGTGAATAAAAGAAAAGCTTCTGGAAGGTTCCTCAACCTACAGACAAATGAAGTAGACTATCAAGAACGTCTGTTCTTGGCAAAGTGTGTAGCAGAGCTAAATGCAACAAAGATGCCATTATATTATTTCTACCATCTTTCACAGCCCTTTACACAGCGCCTTCTGGGAGCATTTGGACACCTGCGTATATAAAGCAGAAGTGGCAAATCTAATCTTTTCTGACGTGTTACAAAGAGGAATAAAATATTTGTGTTCAGCCCAGTTTTATTATATGATTTTTATCCTATTTCTTTTGCATTTTTGGCACAGTAAAATACCATGTGAGTGTGGAGAAGCAAGAGAAAAGAAAATCAAACACCATGCACTTTTGAGCATCATAATCTTTTAAAATTAATAGTGATGCTAGCATTCAACATTGAATACCAAACTTCATGAGCTATTCTTTCCCATATATAGTGTATCTTGCATCCCATAAATCATCCATGTTATGCTTCTTATTTGGAAAGCAGAATCCTTTTAGGATTTATTTAGATTACTTCAAAGTCTTTCTTCAAAGGCTTATTTCTACATTTCTCTACTTATGGACAGTAGGGAGAAGAGAAGGTGCAGGATGGTCAGAAATCAGAAGCAGATGTACAACTGTTGCTGGCATATTTCCTGAACTCTAAGCCTGCAATCCTAGGTAAATTCCAAGCTCGCTCCAGAAAAAATAACAGAAGGCAAACAGAGAAAGGTTGACCTTACACCAAGATGTTCAACAGAGCTTCCAGGACCAGGCTGGGCTTCCAGGACCAGCCAGTAGTCAAGCTGAGGTATTAACAGTGCTGGAAGGATGGGCTTTATGGCAACCTTATGATTGACACTATCAGTATAGCAAAAGCATAAACTTGACTTAAACAGGAATTCTTTGATTTAGAAGATGATTGTTAAAGAATAATTTGTAACCATTAAAACTGAGCTTCATATTTAATGTGTATATTTCACTTTGCTCTGGCAAGCACTAAGCCACATTATATTAAGAATAAGAAGATCAATGTGGTTGTTTTGCAATTTAAGACTTCTCTATCTTTATCACTAAACATTAATTCAATTTAGGCTACAAACAGATATCAACTTTGTGCCACTATAAACATTTTTATGGAGACACAAAGTGCAAGTAGAGGTCCATGCCCTTTCCTGTGCCACAAAGGCCCAAATTTGTAGCTGCAACAAAAGGTAGCATTAATTTGTGCTGCTGTTTTGCAGTAGATGTTGTGTCCGTTTTAAGGCAGGAAAGTGTGGGCAGGCCAGAGCTCTCCAACTATCATGGGAAGTCTTGAAGAGGCACACCCAGAGATTCCAACTCAGGGCATGCCTCTGCAAACAAGGAAACTCTGGGTTTCCCATGTACCCAAGGAGCATACAGGATCAGGTCCCTGAAGCCCCAGGAGTATCTGCCCAGAGACACACCCCAAGTGCTGTCCCACAAGATCAACAATGAAGTGGATCAGCTATGTGGAAACAAATCCCAGCACAGCTAATCTGTTTCATTTGGCAACATCTGTTTATAGCCTTACTGAAAAGAAGAGAGGGACTTACAATGGCTGGACTGTACTTGAAGGGGGGGTAGATACATAGCTTAAACCTCCACAACTACAAGTGCAGAATATTTAGAAAAAAATAAATTCACCTAAAAATAGCAGAAAAAGAACAGCACATCCCAGTATTGGATAAGTGAGTTTTAATATCATGAGGATAAGAGACCACTGAGTATCTGTGCTACTAATTTAAGAAAAAACTTGGGAGAGGCTGCAAACTATTCATTTACAAATTTCAGAATGATCCAAAATGACACCTTCAAAAGGTGAGCCTGGGAACAAAAATTCAAAAACACAACATTTCTCCACAAGTCTTTGTCCACACCACCAGAAGACAATCTTCTTTTTGAAAGGTATTGATCTTCCACTAATCAAACTATCCTTTTTTCTATGATCTGCCTGTCTGCTACCCTTAGGAATTTCTCTCTTCTCCAATTTCACAGCCTAGAAGGCAGTTATTAGTGCTTGCTGGGCCTGTTTTTCCCCTCAGGCCTGAAGAAAAATGCAATGCATTGGGAAGCTTGTCTAATTTTATCCCAGCCATGCTGTTGGGCCAATAAAAGATAGTCATACATAAGAATCCTTCACTTCCTTTAAACTATTTATAGTGTACAAAGACCCTCTGCATTTTCTGTGCTCTATTCTCCTCTGTTTAAGGTATGGTCAATTCTCCTTAACTCATATAATAAAGGAGGTTATCTGAAAAAGCACTAGCTGCACAAGAGCTTATGTAAGCCCTAATATAGTTACAACTGCAATTTATCGTTTACTCCTATTATTATCAAATTTGCCCTAAAATTAGTTGAATGATTGAATTTAATATTAGAGAGACAGAGTGGCTGAATAGGATAAAGACAGTGATAGTAAGAAATGATAATTTCTATCCCTGTTAGCTTCCAAGGTTTACTGATAAAGTATATGGATTTCTGGTGTTGAAAGAATTCATTTATACATTTGGTTGTTTTTTAAGTTTTGGGGTTTGTTTGTTTGGGGGCGGAGGGGGAAGAGTTCTCCCAGTAAAATACCCTGAGAAATGGGCAAAGCATTGAGGTGAAGCAAGGGAATTTATTTTTATTATTAGTTTTAATCTATAGATGAACCTATGTTGCTTCTGAATAATTCATAATTAATCCTAGGACTTTTAGAGCTTGGGGAATTTAAGTCAGAATAAAATGAAAGGCATGTATCATTTAGGCATTAATTTGTTTTTTTTATATCGTCTGTAAACTTTCTACATCCTGGCTTTATTACTGAGGTTTATCACTGCCATCATCAGAATGTTAGCATTTACAGACCCAGATTCTCTTGCTTGCTTTGTACAACACTGAAAGTCCCCATCAGGGACAAGTCCCCATATTTCACAGATTCCTGTGTAATCTTCTTATTGTCTTGCGTTGTCTCTTTTATGGATTCTTATTACCAAAAACTATGAACGGGAACTCAGACTTGAAATAGATTATACCACAACAGCAGTCAAAACAAGATCTGTCTACTCAAATTTATTGTGATGGGCTAGCTACATAGAGTCCTTCCTCAAAACTGTCACTAAACATGGGTAGTACAAATATATTTTCACTATATTCACTACTTTCAGTTAATTACCATCTTGTCTGTTAACTTGCTGCTGACAGCCTTCTTGCTTCTGGGCATAAACTTTGAATTATTAAGATTTCTTATTTCTTTGTATTTTCCATTATGTGACATTACTGCAAAGAAAGTAAAATTTTCACAAAAATTAAATACAAATAGAAATAACCAAGGAAGACATTGGATTTAGAATGTATATAATCTGAGGTTCTGCCCTAGAGAATTCTTATTGTTGTACCTTTTAGTCCTTACACAAATATAATATAAAAAACCTCACAAAGGCACCACAGATATATAAAAACCTATAATTAGGCAGAGCTTATATGTTGTTGCATACATTTATTAACCCTTCCTTGTTTCTTCTGGTTTCTGAGACACAGGCCTCTAGCAGATATTACATTTTATGTAATTGATTGTACAAGAAAATTATGATATGGTAAAACAGCAAACTGTATTAAACGGAACATCTTTGTGGTTGGTTTCTATCACTCCAATTTGAATGTGTGACATGTAGGTCTGTAGCAGTCTGATATTGAGGAGCAGCTCCCCCTGCCAGTACGTCCAAAGAACATGGTTCACATTATTTAAAGCTCGAAGGGATAAGGAGCCTGAGTTGAGGAAAGTCTCCCCAGTATCAGACTTCCTCCTTTCCTGAATAGTTAAACTCATGAAACCCAGCAAGTGAAATCAATTCCTTCATGCTGTTCTGCATAAAATACCTGTAAAGGGCCAGGCACCCAGGGTAAATGGCGCAGCAGGGCAGCTAGGCAGAAAGGAATCCATTGCTGCATGGTGGACTGCAGCAGCATGCCTTTCAACTTGCTGGCATCCAGACCTTTAGGCTAGGGACAGACATTCAAAAAGCCCAATGAATTCAGGTTAGCAGGTTAGTCTAAGCTGTGCAACTTAAACTGATTAATAACTGGACAGACATTCTCTGTTAAATCAGAAAATGCAGCTACATGCCTGCATTGGCTCAAGCCAGAAGCTGGGAGGGCACTAGAGCATACCTGCCGGCCACTGCCAAAGGGAAGGGAAGAGACACCTCACACCCCTCCATGCTGAAGTGGAGGGGTGTGTGGCCAGGCACAAACCATGGGAGGCCAGCCACCAGGTTGGGGGTGGGGAGAAAGAGAGGGCCAGCTGTTGCCAGACTGAGGAGTGGGGATGGGGAGAAAGTCCTTTCTCTGAAGCACTCATGTACTGAACAGCAATTTGCAAAGCATACAACAGGGAACTACCAAAAATCTTTGCCTAAGCTCAGATACAACCCAGTAAAACACAGTATACACAGCTTAGTCTAACTTAAAATGTAAACCAGAAAGACAGGAATTAATTTTACTAATCCTGAAGGCAAAGTGTCTCCTTACAGCCAGGCATTCAGAAAGGCTTTGTTTACATATGCCCACCTTTTATACGTTCTACTTTATAATGTAAATGTAGCTCTTTGCATTCTTTGGTGAAGCTGCCTCCAACTTCCCTTAATTACATGTCCATTATTTGTGATGATTGTCAGGTCTTTGTCAACACTTCCCACCTCTCAGTCTGGTCCTGCAGGTCTTAGCTCTGGGTTCACAGGTGCAAGGCTTGGATCTGCACACAGGGGACTAGCTTGCCTCTCTCCCCAACCCCAGGACATGCTGTGGAATTAATCCCCTCCCTGCCTGACTGCAGGCAAGCCACAGAGAGCAGCCAAACCCCCAGGGGTTCCGGGGGAGAGAGGGAACAAAGGAAGTAATTAAAGCCATCCCTGCCTGCTGCAGCAAGCCATGGAGGTGCAGCCTCTGCTGGCAAACCCCAGCTGTGGTCCCCAGGGTTTGCCAGTGGATGGAGGGGGGGGGTAGGAAAGGGGACAAAGGGAGGAATTTGCCTCAGGGGCCATGTTAGGCCAGCCTCTGGCCACACCCTGCCCCTGCTCTGGCTACAGAGCCCAGCTCACTGGAGCACAGCTCCACCCAGCCCAGAGACCATGCCAGGATGCTGGGGGAGTCTGGTTCAACTTAAACCAGCAAGGGGTTTGGTACAGACATTGCATAAACTGGTTTGAGCCAAATCAGTTAAGTCTAATACCATTTCAACCAGATTTATCTCAAACCAGTTTCAGCCATTTTCAAACTGATTTATGTGCACCAAATGTATATAGGTTTTAACCAGTTTCTGATCCCTTGAACTGGTTTGTGTGTAATGTCTGTCCCTAGGCTTAAAAGTGTGGGCTCCCTAGACATGACCAATTTAATGGAGCTGCAGGAATTATTGCACTGGGAACCAGTCAAACTAACATCAAGAACAAGGATATCCATTTTTTGGCAGATGTCGGAAGAGGAGGCCATGGGTATCTAGGGATGTATCCTGGAACAGATTTGCTTGTATATATTCAAAACTGAGACATATTTGGGCTTTCCTATTCAGTCATTACTGCTGTGGCCATGTTCAAAAGGTTAATGTATAGTTATATTTAGAAAAATGAGCATTGGTAACATAGAGATTCTTGCATATTTTTGTTGTTGTTTTGACAAATTAATTTTGAGTGAGGTGGGTGGGTGATAGGTGAAAGAAGAAGAATCTGGAAAAAATATTTAGAGACTTAAAATTGAATGGAAATGGAAATAATTATTTTTCCTAGCCTAAGAAGGTATCATTTATGCCTAGCAGTTTAATATTACATCCACTGAAATCAAGGCAAATCTCATAGTTGTCAAAAGAACAGGAATGTAATTCTATGTAAAGTAAAATTAGCCAAATGTGAATTTTTTTTTCATTTTGAGAATAAAAATAGAATGTTTGATCTTCAAACTGGGCTAAGTTTATCTGCTTAGCTTATTATGATGTGTGTATTTTGCTTGATGTCTTTGGTCTCTGCTTGATTTTGTGAGACAACAAGAAAATACCTGCCAAGTATGCTCTTAATCATCACACACTGTAATTACATCTGTAGGATGCCAAATTGCTTCTTGAGTTAAAAACTGCTTTCTTTTATAATTGCTGCACTTACAGAATTAAAATGCAGCAATATATTTCAGCAGAATGAGTTTAGGAAGCCAAAGATATACTATAAATATTAAATTAATCCTTGTAAAACAGAAGAAACAAGGCTGAAGTTCCATTAGTTTATCATTTCTTGATTGTAGTTGACAGTTTGACATGTGTTAATAACCTGTAAAGATTGTACTAATCAAAGTCAGTTTACATTTGACATCCAAACATTTTTAGTCTCCCACATCATGCCAACATCTAACATCCAAAGATTTGCTCTGCAGTCAGGATAGTAAGGTTAGCTTCATGAAGAAAATTGACATGAAATTAATTTGCTATTTATTGTTTATTTCATGCCTCTGCCCACCCACCTGCCCTATCACTTACCCTCTGGCTTTGGCACAGCTCTGGCCCTGTTCCAGCCTGGTTGCTCTGGTGGTGGTGGCAGCAGCTTCAGCCTGAACTCCAGGGCATGGATGGAAATTCCACTACTGTAATAGCTGTTACTGGACTGGGCTGGGGTTGGAGCAAGTATGTGGTCTGTGCCCCAAGCTAGAGCAGAACTGAAACCCTACCAACGTGGTATGGTAAGTAGTAGGGTGGAGAAAATGCAGAGACAGTGGGGAGGGCAGATGTGGCAGGGCAAGATCATGGAGGAGCAGACAGAAGTAATGATCCTACCCCTCTGCCACCTTGTACTTGAATCTAAGATGACAGGCTCCCCTCTCCCCCATGTTAAATGTGGGGAAAAAACTCATCTTGGATTCCATTGAATTCAGTATTTAGGCAACAACCTTATTCTGTTGCACTTGGAGAAGCCTCTTTCTCTCTTTTTTTTTTTGCCTTGTCTATCCAGTTTTGCTTATAATGGAACATCAGATTTATTCACTAGGGTATATTACCATTGACTTCTGCAATCTGTACCGTAGATGTATTCTATTATGGTACAAAATGTACAGCAAACTATTCATATGAAATATACTTCTCCAGCCTTTTAAAAACTAGTTGTGTTTAATAGGTCAGCTAAACTGCTTAAAGTAAATGCAAAGGGATTAACAAGTAATAACAAGTGAGTAATAAGTTGGCTATAATCTAAACTTATCTAAACTCATGCCACATTGCATTTTAAAGTGGTGACTCAAGCATTAACCAGCCAAAATCATGAGAAAGTTACCTTGGAAAACTGAGGAATGGTCAAAGGTCAGGTCAAAAATCCTGCTAGAAATCCGAATAGAGAATATCTGAACAACCAAACCACACAATGTTATCCAGAATTCTGCTCTAGAAATTTTGCAAATCAATTATATGGCAACCATAGTATTAACAACTGTGATCAAATACATACCTTGATTATAAGGATGTTGGCAAACCAAACAGTCTGTGCAAGTTTTCTTGGGGGATGAACTAACCCTATGGATATGGAATGCAGCGAAGCAGACGTATTCACGTAAAAACCTGTTCTAGAGATGCTAATGTTAATGTTACACAGAAAAAAAAAATACAGGCTCTACTAAACAAGACTGAAAGCTTGGAAAACAGATCAATGCACTCTAAGCTCCTTTTCTGTGGCTTTTCAGAGTATGTGGTAAAATGAGATTCTATAGAAAATACTCTTTTTACAAGAGCCATTACAAGTGACTGAAAAGCTTAATTTAGATAAAGAATGTGCAGAAGGGCATTTAGCTATAGAAAACAGACTCAGATTCATTATTTTATATTCAAAGCTTGGAGAAGAGAATCATTGCTCATGGTTTGCTTACTTCCAAACATCTAGCCATTTTTATGATGATCTGATTATTGCCATTAGTCATATTTATTACATTAATATCTAAAGAACAGATACAAATGAAACCCCATTTTACAAAGCTCTGTACAAACAGAGTCCCTTCTTGAAGAGTGTCCAGTCTAAACAGGCAAGATAGGTGAAGTGGGAGAAAGAGCAGAACACAAAAATATAATGAGGCATGTGACAGTACAACACCACATAAGCACCACTATTTGGAGAGGGGAATGGCCATTAGGAAATGATAAGATAAATGGAAAGAAAGGAGAAGGGAAAAAGAGCATAGGGAATAGGGCAAGGTAAGAGTTTAAGGGGAAAGTGTAAAATGAAGCAGAGTTGAAGAGATTGTGTGGGAAAGTCTGATACAGATTTGAAGAAAATAGCACAGGGTAGAGAAAATCTAGTCAAAACCATGGACATTCAGAGAAGTTTCAGAAGATCCCTGCTTTATCTGCTTCTATTGTTGTTCTTATTAGTTGGAGCTTCTGGGTGGTTCCTTTCTGCAGGTACTTCCTACATCCACCTAAGTAGGGCAGGACCACCTGGGTCTCTCTTGCATAGTTCTAAGCCCATTCTTCATAACAGGAATTTTTGCTTGTTTCTAGAAACTAACACTAACAACTTCAGGGACCATAACTACTGATTTGAAGTCCTAGAATGGAATAAGCACACAGTCTTGTGTAGAACTAAAATAACAGACCTGGCTAACTTCGAAGACGTACATATTAGTACAATTAACCAACAAAGATATACTCCCAGTACTTTGGCTGCATTACAAATTTAAGCAAGAAGGGGAAATAAGGGAGATGGCAAATGTGAATATGTACACAGTACAATTAAAAATAGAAATGAAAGAAGAGTAGTTTGAAAGTTCACTAAAAAAATCATGAGGAAACAACCTTCCTATATGCTTCAGAGGAGAAAAGGTAATTGTGACAGAGCATCTTTGGGTGCCTGTCGTGATATGGGCGAGAGTAGCTATCAGCTGGCAGGTGTGAACTGGAATAATGAGCCACTCACATGACTGCAGGAGGGCCCTGAGATTGGAGGTGGAGCAGAGCAGCCTCCATTTCAGACCCAGGCCCTCAGGGCCAAGCCAGCAGTCTGCTGCTGGCAGGTGAAAGAGCAATGCCTTGCTGAGCAGCTGCTTGGAACATCTAGGAAGTAAGGGCAGGCGCGATGGGGATGGTAGGAGGCTTCTGGTCCTTGGTGTGACTGCAAACCGCACCCTGACAGGGAAGAGTGGGCTGGTGGGGTTGTCCATGGCAGGACAGTTCCCCAGAAATGTCAGACCAGTCACCTCCTTGCTGAAAGCTGGGTAGGGGCACTTTACAACCCAGCCCCCACTACCCAGTGGGTAACAGTGAAAGCAATGGGGCCAGACATGCCTACTGAGAGGCACCTGAGCCCATGGGGGTGTAAGATCCTGAGGACAGTGAGGTACAGGCATGCCATACCCAGAGAAAGGCACCTAAGCTCAGGGGGTGTATGACCCCAAAACCCTAGTGTAGGGGGCAAGAATGATGAGTTACTCAAAGAGGGACTTGGGTCAGAGCTCCATCCAGGGCCAGATGAATTGGCTGGTCACTGTTCAGATGAGGGTCATGGGAGAGGCCTGAAAGGCTATGCCTTTCAGGGAGAAGTATGAGTAGGCAAACCTAATGGGCAAAGCAGTCACACAAGGATGCAGGGCAGTTTGGGTGTGGCTCAGTGAGAAGCAGCATGTAAGAGGCCCTGTGAGAGATGGCAGAGCGCAAGAGGCCCCAGTATGAATGAGGCCCAATGGGGCGGAGTGAAAGGACGAATGAGGCCTAGCAAAGGGCTGAGTTTGGCCTGGCCATGAGCCCAAGCAAAGAGCTACTCTGAGATGCCATTTGCAAGGCATGGGACACTAAGGGGAGGTTGAAATTGTGTGAGAGCCCCCTGGCATCGAGGTATTTAATGGGTAGTCTCCCGCTTATTCCAACAGATTGATTCCCAACAAGACACGGCAGATGAGGCTGGGCAGACTGCCCTAGATGAAGTGGTGGGCTGGTATGGTGACCAACAGAAGGTGCCCTAATCACAGTAATCTTTTACAGGCTACTTTTGAAATATTAACGTGAGATTAAGGTTGACAAGACTGGTAAGAGTGAGTTTAAAATAGGGAATGGAGGGAGGAGGCTGGGACAGATTAGTTTGGTAGGTCTTGGCAAAAAGGAAGTGTACAATTATGAAAATGAGGATGTAACAGTTATGAAAATGAGGATGTAAACAGCAGAGGGTATAAAGATAAGCAACAAGTTTCATATAGATGAAAACAGTAGTCAGGTAGGTGATAGAGTTAGTGAAAAGACTGTATCTAATTCACTAAGAAATGACTAAAAAAAAATATGATGTTGAGACCAGGCAACAAAATGGAAGAACTGTTTCTATTGATACAGGACATAATACAAGATAAATTAGAAACCATAGAATCATGCAATCATAACTAGATAAGAATTATATAAGAGTATGCACTGTTCAGCAAAGATAAATATAAGAGTTATGATGATGGGGTACCATTGTGCAGTACTGTAGACCGTAAAGAAACATGGCTAACTCTGAAGGTTCACCACTGCACCCCGCTCTTCAACAGGGAAGCTCACCTGCCAGTGGTTCCAGTTCCCTGAAGCCAAAGCTGCCTAGGTCTCCTGGG
This sequence comes from Crocodylus siamensis, assembly GCF_052110815.1. NCBI lineage: Eukaryota > Metazoa > Chordata > Crocodylia > Crocodylidae > Crocodylus > Crocodylus siamensis. The sequence goes on along the minus strand of NC_143396.1, from coordinate 84,226,299 downwards.
GTGTCTAAGGTATGGCTAGAGCCCTGGGCTGACAGGGGACACCCAAGCAGAACAGGTGAGGAAAGGGAGAGACCTGCCAGTGTCCCTAGCTGAACCCAACACTCAGTACAGTTGCTCACCACAGCCTCCAGCTAGCCATAGGCATAGCTCTGGGGCTTTGCTTCCCCCACTGGGGCAGCAGAGGAAAGTAATGTCAGCTGGCAGGATCCAGAGGAAATCCCCTGTTGGAGAGGAGAGGGGATGGGAGGGGAGGTGCAACAAATTGGAGATGGGAGGGGAGGTGCCCAGAACAGGGTGGGGAAGTAGGCAGGGCAGGGGTTTATACCTGCTATAGGGACTCAAAAAGATTCCTGGAAGCTGCCACCATGACAAATCTCACAGCACAGGGCAGCGGGGGCAGAGGTTATGTGGCTGCAGCCACCAATGATCTCACCTAACCCCCCCTCCCCCTGTTTTGAAATCTAGATCTGCCTTTGGGGCTAGCACAAATAAAACAGAATTGGTTTGGGACAAACTTACTTTGGAAGGGCAGCAAAAGAGTTTGTATTTTGATATCACTAAAGATCTGTAATAGACTCTGCAAGTCAAATCTAAATATTGAGGGAGAGGGAATTGCTGGGGAATGTGTTGTTATTGAAGACCAACTTTGCTGATATAGATTAAAAATCAAATGCTACTAATAATGATAAGAGCAAATTGACATTTTTTTTCCTTTTTCATAGAACCAGAGGACTTTGGGACACAGAAGCTTGTCAGAGAAAATCTTGAATGAAATTATTGCAAATTGGTTTAATATAAAATTATATTGAAGAATAAACAGAAGTTGCATGGTGATTCCGATTTGCTGTTTCAAAAAGATAGACTTTGAATAATTTAGGCCACATCTAAGCAGGAAACTTATTGTGCCTGACAGCAACACCCTGAGGCATGTCATCTTGTTCTAGGCAGGTTGAATCCTAAACTGGAAGTAATGTAGCCATGTTTGCTTAGCACTGTAGATAGGCTAATTAGTACAAGATGAGCTAACTGGCATTGGGATTTAACAGTGTTAATTAATTTGCCTGAAGTGTCATAGGACTATACCTGCACTGCTTTTGGTTTAAGATGGTGGCTGTCAACTTTATTGGACTCAAGCCATTCCTCTAACTTTCGTAAATTCAAAAACTAATTTAAACATTACAGTGTTCACCTCAATGTAGAGGGGTGGGCAGCGGGGGTGGAAGATAACAGGCAGAAACAAACTTGAGCCAGTGCTTATCTATTTATCTTCTCACAGATTTCTTATCTCCTCACATCCCATGACACTCTGTTTGAGAATCACTTGTTTATAAGGTAGCCTATGCAGAGCTGTGGTGTATATGTTTGATAGTATTTAAATATGCTCTAATGACACAGACAGAAGTGATAATTTTCACCAATCTGGCCACAGAAAGTGACCAAGCACCAAGTACATGGCTGAAGACCGCTTAAAAATGGCCAATTGGGTGAAAATCTGATCTTTCATTGCATGAGGGCTCAGAGGAAGATTTTCAAAACAGAGCATCTTTTGCAACTTCTGTCTGTGCTGTTAAAGAGTTAGTGAAGTTACTGAACTGAAAAGCCCAAAGATTCAGTTGCAAATGACATGCAGACAAGGCGACCCTAGGAGCAGATCTCTTCCCCCTGCAGAACCGAGTCACACAGCAGAGAAGCAGCATACAGCTGTTTCCCTGCAAGCCGGGCTCTGAAACACCAACATTTTCCGAAACATTTCCAAAACGTTACAGATGCCTTGTTGCATTTCAGACATGCTTCTTATCCTTTAGTTTTGATTCATATTCAGCATTTTGGGCACCAAAAAAGCCTCCAAAATGAAACAGCTGCCAAAATTTTGCACAGCCCTAGCAAGAAGGTATATTGATTAAAAAAGACAAAGAAAGAAGTGGTACTACTGTGCAATAGTGCATGGGGTCAAAATGAAAGATGTTCTAAATATGGTCCAAAATACAATTAATATCTTGCTCAGCTTCTCATAATACCTAAGTAAGAACAAAATTAAGGTACAATATGTTCCTGATAAATTGGAAAAATGGTCCGAAGTAAATAGGGTAAGATTCAATACTGACAAAGATTAAAATCAAATTCACAAACACAATTTGGATAATCACTGGAAAGGGAATAATAGTACAGAAAATGAACTAAGAGTTATTGTGAACCCACAGGATGATGAGTCAACAGTGTAATACTGTTGCAAAAAAATAAAAATAAATAAAAAAACCCAAAAACTAATGACATACTGAAATGTACTAATGAGAGTATCATATGCAAGTCACTCTATTCAGCACTGGTGAATGATATCTTTATTATTGTATCCAGCTTGGGGCATGATTTTTTTTAGTTATCTACAAATTAGAAAGAGTCCACAGGAGAACAATAAAAATGATTAAAGGTCTAGAAAATATGAAATAAGTAATTGTTGGGAAAATTAGGATTATTTAGCCTAGAGAAGGAAAAACAGAAAAGCTTCACATTCAGAAAGGATTTTTTGGTAAAAACAATGATGATCAATTGTTTTCAGGGGGGCAATCCCCCCAAAGAAGGCAGCTGGGGCGGGGGGGGGTCATAAATTCTAAAACAAAAGAAAACAAAAAAAGGAGACAAGTTATTTTAGGAATTTTTCAACTCTCAGATGATAAAGTACTTGAACACTTTACATGGAGAGGTTGTAGAATCTCCATCAATGGAAGTCTTAAGAACACGTTGAGCAAACATGTTTCTGAGACTGTCTAGATGGGGATGATCCTGCTTTGAGCAAAGAGTTGGACTTAATGACCTCTTGAGGTGCCTTCTAGCCCTAATTTGATGTTATACAATTTTTCTAAGTAGGATGATTCAGAAAATAATGCATCTATCTTAAAAGAAATTAAAATAGCCCAGTTTGTTTAACATACAAAAACCAAGGCTGACACAGGATGATTATTGCCTATAAATACATGAAGGGCCTAAACACCAGTAAGGGGAACAGTTACTTAAGTAAAGTACAATATATTTGGAACAAACCAAATGGGTTTAAACTGCCCCTTGATTATATTTAAACTGGAAGTTAGAAGAGTAGGGGAATGAAGTTCTGGGCTAGCTGTCAAAGGCTCTCCTGAATCCATCTAATGTGGGTAACATACTAAGTCCTGTAACTCAATGGCACATAAGGGCCCGATGGAACTAGTTTTACATCTGCTGCTTCACCAGCCTGACTAACCAGGCACTCATTTAAAGCTGGGATGACTGGATGGCTTTTAGCATAAATCTGGAGCCATGATAAAATGCTTTAACCACTCTACCAGCAACAGCAGGAGTTTTGACCACAAAACCCCAAACAAACAAAAAACAAAACAACCCCCCCCCCACCTAACTTAAAATTTGAGTATTATCAGTTTTTAGAAAGGATTAAATATCATGGTAACCAGCAATCGCTAGGAAGTAGTCTTGGTGACCCAGGAAGTCCGTTACAAGTCTTGCATTCTATGTTCCTATAATATTTCATAGACTTCATCGACATTAGGGCTGGAAGGGACCTCGGGAGATCATCGAGTCCAGGCCCCCGCCCAAAGGGCAGGAAGTCAGCTGGGGTCATAGGATCCCAGCAAGATAAGCATCCAATTTACTCTTGAAGGTGTTCAATGTAGGTGCTTGAACCACCTCCGATGGCAGGCTATTCCAGACCTGGGGGCTTGGACACTAAAAAAATTCTTCCTTATGTCCAGCCTGAAACCCTCTTGCAGTAGTTTATAACCATTCAACCTTGTCATCACTTGGGGCGCTCTGGTGAACAAACATTCCCCCAGATACTGATGGTAACCCCTGATAAACTTATAGGTGGCCATCAGATCACCCCTGAGCCTGCGCTTTTCCAAGCTAAAGGGCCCCATGGCTCTCAGCCTGTTGTCGTAAGGTCTGTTTTCCTGACCTCTGATCATGCATGCAGCTCTTCTTTGGACTCTCTCAAGCTTCTCCACATCCTTTTTGAATTGTGGGGCCCAAAACTGGACACAGTACTCCAGCTGTGGCCTCACCAAGGCCAAGTCCAAGGGTAGAATGATGTCCCGGGATTTGCTTGAGAAGCTTCTATGGATGCAAGCCAGCATTTTAGTCACTTTACTAGCCACAGCATCGCATTGAACGCTCATCTTCATCTTGTGGTCAATGATGACCCCCAAGTCTCTTTCTTCCATAGTGTTAACCAGCGTAGCACTGCTGAGCCTATAAGGATGCTGCAGGTTTTTCTTCCCAAGGTGGAGAACCTTGCATTTTTCAGTGTTAAACACCATCAGGTTCTTGTCTGCCCATTGGCTGAGCCTGTCCAAGTCAGCCTGGATCACACTCCTGTCTTCAGGTGTGGATGCTTTGCCCCAAAGTTTGGTGTTATCAGCGAACTTGGCCAGTCCACTTCTGACTCCAATGTTCATATCATTGATGAAGATGTTGAACAATATGGGTCCAAGGACAGAGCCTTGGGGGACCCCACTGGTCACAAGACACCATGACGAGTGACTTCCATCAATTACTACTCTCTGGGTCTGATCACACGGAGCCAATTTCCCAGCCAGCAGATCGTGGTGGACCCAAGGCCACAATTGGCCAGTTTCACCAAGAGGTCATCATGGGATGCCAGAGCGAAGGCTTTTTTGAAGTCAAGATATATGAAATCAGTCTCTTCTCCCTTGTCCAGGTGATAGGTCACCTGGTCATAGAAGGAAATGAGATTGGTCAAGCAAGACCTATCTGCAACAAACCCATGCTGGCTATCCCTCAGGATGTTGGCATTGACCTGTCCCTTAAGGATGGCCTCTTTAATAAACTTTTCTAAGATCTTCCCCGGGATAGAAGTCAGGCTGATGGGCCTATAGTCAGCCAGATCCACCTTCCTCCCTTTCTTGAAGACAGGCACCACATAGGCCTTCTTCCAGTCTTCAGGCACTACCCAGAGCACCAGGAGTTCTCAAAGATCCATGCCAGAGGCTGGGCTACGATGCTTGCCAGCTCCTTGAGTACCCTGGGGTGCAGATTGTCAGGGCCAGCTGACTTGAAAGTATTCAAGCTTCCAAGGTGTTCCTTCATGAGGTCAGCATTGATGGAAGGCAGGGGATCTCCCTCACCCAGACCTCCCTGTCCTATAGCGAGCATAGGCGTCCCATGGGACAGATGAAAGACCGACGCAAAGTTTAATAGGTTGGCTTTTTCCCGGGTGTCAGTTGTTGGACCCCTGCTGAACCAGATGGGACGTTGCACTCGCTTTTCCTCCGGCTCCCCACATACCCGAGAAAGGATTTTTTTTTATTGTCCTTGATTCTCGAAGCTAGTTGGAGTTCAGTTGCATATTAGCAAGAGATTGGTTCAATGTTTATATTAGGCATGGTTGCTCTGTCCAGAATTAATAACAGAAAACATTTATAGCTCAGTTTATTACATTCATGTTTTCATCTTCAATTATGATAGTAAAACATGAGATTACTCTTTAACCGGAATGGAGATTAATCACCAGATGATACTGCCTTCCTGTTCTCAACCCAATGTACATAATTAGAAAAAAAGTCCTACCCTTTTCCCTCTTCCACTTCCCAACTCTTCCTTGAAAGAAATCTATGTCCTTCATAGATTTTTTTTTCCTGTAAGCTGTACAAAGACCAGCAGCAGTAATTATTTTTCCCCCTCCCACTTCCTCATTTTCATTTTCTTTTGGCTGGTTCTGAGTTAAAATGTTAAGAAATCATAATTATTCATTCACGCCCTGTCCACAGTCCTAAATGGCTTGAAGCTTAACATTGCAATTTAATTGGATAAGCAATTAATCCCACAAAGTTACCTACTGCTTTATTTATTTTTAATTATACAACTGAGAGATAAAGAGAAGCATTCATAAAAATGCTTTAAAAAAATCTTAAGAGAAAAAGTGATGCCTCATAAAATCATAGAAAGTTAAGGTTACAAGGAACCTCAGAAGATCATCTAGTCCAACCCCCTGCTCAAAGCAGGAACATCCCTAACTAGATCATCAAGACTTTCTCTAGCTGGTTCTGAAAACCTCCAAGAATGAAGATTCTGCCATCTCTCCGAGTAACCTGTTCCAGTGTTTTACTACCCTCCTAGCAAGAAAATTCTTCCTAATATCTAACTTAAGCTTCCCTTGCTGCAACTTGAGAGTGTTGCTCCTTGTTCTATCATCTGCCACCACTGAGAAAGTTTAGCTCTATCCTCTTTTGAATCCCGCCTTCAGGTAGTTGAAGGCTGCTATTAAATACCCTCTGTCTTCTCTTCTCTAAACTAAATAAGCCACGTTCCCTCAGTCTTTCCTCAGAAGTCATGTCCCCCAGCCCTCTCAACAGTTTAGTCACCCTCAGCTGGACTCTCTTCAATTTGTCCACGTCCTTTCTGTAGTGGGGGGCCCAAAACTGAACACAGTACTCCAAACGTGGCCTCACCAGTGCTAAATAGAGGGGAATAATTACTTCCCTTGACCTACTGGCAACACTCCTACCAATGCAGCCCAGTATGCCGTTAGCCTTCTTGGCAACAAGGGCACACTGTTGACTCATAGCCAGCTTATTGTCCACTGTAACCCCTAGGTCCTTTTCTGCAGAGCTACTGCCCAGCCAGTCAGTCCCCAGCCTGTGCTGGTACATGGGATTGGTCCATCCTAAGTGCAGGACTTTGTCCTTGTTGAACCTCATGAGATTGCTTTTGGCCCAGTCTTCCAATTTGTCTATGTCACTCTGAACCCTAGCCCTACCCTCCAGCATATCTACTACTTCCCACAGCTTGGTGTCATCTGCAAACTTGCTGAGGGTACATAATTACTCATTTTGTTTCCATTTAGCACCTTCAAACTCATGCTGAGTGTCTGCAAGTGAAACTTTTCTCCCATATGAATGTATTGTTAAGCAGCTCAGGTCCCAGGAATATGCATTTGTAAAACTTATTAATATCAGACACTAGGAGTGTAAAATGCTATGTTTTGAAAGAACGGGTTTGCCTTGTCATATTAGGGCTTAAATAGGAAATTAGCAGTGAAATGAGTTTTCTTTATCTGCATAAATTAATTCCATAAATATAAGGGAAGTAGATCTACAATTTGTAAAATTAAAATACCGATTTAAGAATCAAAGTTAAAACTGCATAATGGGTAAAAAACAACACTCCACCTCCCCCCCCCGCACATTCGCATTCAGTAAAAGCAATTAAGCAAAGAACATTCAAAATTAAGAAACAAGAAAATATTTTGCAAAACAAAGAGTTGTGTAAAGTGGTGAGGATGATGCTTATTCTTTTCATGGTACAGATGATGCCAACATTTTTAGTACTTCTCCAAGCACATCATAGAATCAAAAAATGGATAATGACCTCAAAATTAAAGGTCCTTAATCTTTTTAATCCTGCCTTGTTTATATATGATCAGGTTTACTCAAAGTTTTCATCTAAGCTTTCCTTTACCTTTTAGTTATTCTTTCATTTACAGAAAGATTTATGGAGAGAACAAATCTAGGAGAATTCTCCCTATTTATTTAAATGTGTCTATGCAGCAAAAGTGTCATTTGAAATAGATAAACACAAAGCTAAGTCTGTTAAAGCTACATCCATTAAACAACTTAGGCCTGTTTCATGTACCTGCTCTGATTTTTAAATAAAGGGCTTTAGAATAGACCTCCAGGCTGTGGGTCCTAACTGGTCTCCTAGTCAAGCTGGGCTAGCCCCAGAGAACAGTAAGATTTAAGTCATACCCATCCCCTCAGCATTTCCTTGTTGGCTGACTCCTCACACAGCATGGTTACCTCAAGTTATGTCTCTGTCCCCATGGACAGAGGTGTTGCAACACTGTTTCAGCCTGTGGGGTAAGAATTAAACTGACCACAGGAAAACAGAAGTGTGGTTGAGGAAAGGAGATAGAGGCAGAGGAGTCTTTCCTGCTCAGACCCTTCTCACTTGAGAGGAAGCTGCCACAGCTGCTGCTTAACAGTATGTGCTGGGCTTGTAGCCATGCATAGGACTTGGCAGCATGAGCTATGGGTGGCAAACAGCACTATAACTTAATTTAAACATACGTTATCCAAAGCATAACCAAATTGCCAGGAAAGTACAGGTATCAGGCTTGGCCATGTTCAGGGAACTAAAGTCAAAGCTGCAGAAATATGACTGAACAGCAAGTCAAGGACCTGTATCCTAAATACTCTGAATTACAATTGTATCCTAAAACATTAATAACTAAGGTTACCAAATGTATTAATAGTTATTTAGCTATAATAAGTGTATGTTTGCTAACATGTTCAAGTGATTATAGACACAAAGGCAGCCTTGAGGATGGAAAAAGCAAAGCAGCCTTGTTAGGCTACAAGCCATGGTTAGTAAATTACTGACCAGGGGCCAAAAGCAAAGCCATAAGGGAGATAAGAAATGTTTTTTTTCTACTATCTCAAAAATATAAATTTCAATTGATTAGCAAGATATTGATTAAAGTATATTAACAGATTGGGGACAGACACCTGAAAACCTGAAAATAAAGAGCCTTAGCTAAGGTGATCCCTTGACCTCTGCCTCAGGGCCACTAAAATTTGGTTCCAAATTTGGTGAAACAAAGAAATTTAAACAAAACCAGAGATCAACTGCTACTATGTCAAATTTACCATCTATATATATTGGGCCTGGGGTGAGTGACAAACTGGACCTTTCAGCTGAGCAGAAAAAGAACAACTCAGCAAGTCCCCAGGAAAGCAGAGATGCCTGGCCAGCAGACCTGTTCTTGAATCCAAGGCTGCATAAGCATTGTCTTTATTAGTAACAATAAGTCTTTGCTACTGTGTATCCTAATAAAGCTTTCAAGTTATGACTGGAATGGTCTCATCGATCAATTATTCTCATTTCTAACCACAAGCCCAATCAAAAGGTCACAGGCTGCTGCCACTGAAGGATAGGCAGTGGCACTGAGGACCCTTCCTGGTGCTCTGTTCATACTACTCTTCCTGGGGGCAGGACTGAATTTCCTATGGCAAAGTCCCCGGGGGAAAGGGGTGTCATTCCACTCCCCCCACCCTACCAGACATGCTGTTCCTGACCAGCTACATGTGCCCAACTCCCTATGAGCAGGCTATGCAGTCTCTGTATCCAAAGGAAAGATGCCTGGGGGAGGGGTCTATACTAGCACCCCCCCACACACTAAATTGTTGCCTGGGGTTTGTGCCCCTCTCACCCACTGCTAGCTGTTTGAAGATGGTGGAACCTCCTTGGAGGTTTTCAAAACCCGGCTAAACAAAGCTTTGGCTGGGATGATCTAGGTAAGAATAGTCCTGCTTTGAACCAGGGGTTGGACTAGATTATGGCCTGAGGTCCCTTCCAACCCTTTCTATGATTCTGTCTCATTTTGTAGCTATGCCCATTCATTAGTTGTACCATCAGTGATCAAGAAGCAATTGATCTAATATAGAATTGATAGTTTATTTTCAACACGTTGTTAGTTAGCACAGCAAATTTTAGGGAATAACTACTTCAGGACTGTTTTATGTGCATCTATTTTTCCTGTGTTTTTAATGAGTAATTAACCAGATTAGCAAATCCAGAAGACAAAAGGTGAAAATGCTTTGTGCTCAGGGGTTTTTGCAGGCAACAACATTGCTGAATACTGAGTGAACCATATTGAGATAACTAGAGATCAAGCATTTTATTATTTATATGGTCATTAATGTTTACTGCATTAGAGATGCAGAAGGAGATGCAACATTTCATAGCTTACACATAGGATCATAGGAAAGTAGGGCTGGAAGGGACCTAATCAAGGTCAATTGTTACAGCCCCCTGCTCATGATCATCCTTGACTAAGCCACGCCAGTAAAATGCATCTAACCTGCTCTTCAAATTTTCCAAGGAGGTTATGTAGGTATCCTTCTCCAATATTTGATCACCCTCGCAGTCAGCTACACATTATCTTTTCAGTAGTACTTGATATCACCTAATTCACTTTGCTTCATTTCTTTGGTGAAATCCCATTAAATGGGCTGTGATTGGATACTGCAGCCTGAAGCTGATATGGGTAGTTTACAACTTAAGACAAATACGAAACACTCCTTTTATAGGTATTACATTTTCTGGGTGTATCTAAGTTCATACAACAGCAATCTACATTGGCAATATCCTCTAACAATAAGACTATCAAGTCTTGCAGGTGCCTTAGATAAACTAACACTTGTATAAATTCCCACTATGCTCTAATGTTGGCTGTCTTTACAGTTTTTCAAATTCCAGTGCCGCAGTAGGACATGCCAGGTGGAATATTCACTTGCATTACAAAGCAGAGGAAGCACAATAATTCCATTTAAACCCAGCTTTACAGGTTGAATCAAAATTACAACATTCTTCAGCCACATTAAAGACCTATTGCTACTCTTCCCCTGTGGAGTACAAAGAGCAAATTCTGAGCTGATAAATCATGTTATACATTACATGGTGTGTGGGGGTGTTGGGCTCTGAGGGAAGAGAAGACTGAATGTATAACAGGTTACTTGATTTTTCAGCAAGAAAAGTAACCACAGAAAGCATTGCTTTAATTTATCTCTCTCTGTATATATCTGGTTTCTTTTTCTTTTTTTCTGTCCAAACTCTGTTCTTCTGTCACACTAGAATGAATGTAGTATCTACTCAAAGTAACTGCATGCCCAAGCACACTAATTCTGAATTAAATCCATAATGATTAAATTCAGGCATTATATAAATATTATAATGAATCAGAACTTGAATAGATTGTGTATCTGGCATGAACCCATGCCAGATTTTCCAAATTGAACTAATTTCCATTTCAAGTGGCCAGGAGGTATAAACTATACAAAAACAATTAAGGAAGCAGAGCATGAGATGGGTTTTTTCAGGTTCCTGCATTACTTGGTATTTCATTTCCTAAGGATGCCCCATATTAAAGAAGCCATTTTTTAATAGAACTGCATACAATAATTTTGTAGTAAATCACTGATCCTTGATACAGTGAGACAAAATGCCCCCATACAGTTAGCATCTCTGTCTCAGGAACAGAATAAGCAACAGAACGAGAAGGAAATATGAAAGTAATCATTCCATATATGCAAGCAATATTTAAGGTCAAAGTATACTTACATGTATACCATAAAAAATATTGGTAAACAATATTTAAATTAAAAGCAAAAATTTACTGCTAGTTTCAACCACTTTTTCTTTTTGTTACTGTTGATTTGAGTAGAATTTTGTCTGCAAGAATTTCAATATCATATTGGATTCATTTCCTTTACCAACAGGAGCATCAAGCCTTTTGGGACCTGCAAGCTGGATTACACCCTGGGCTTCTCAAGGCCTGGAGAGCCCATAAGCAGTTGCAGTTAATCCCTATGGCTACCAAAATAACTGTTTAGTTGCCACTCTCCCCCACTTTTCCTCTGCCGACAATTTTATTTGCCAAGCCACTAAAAATGCCAATTTCATGGCGGGGGGAAGCGGGCGGGGGGAAGCAGCCTTAACTCTGTGGGTTCTTGAGCTGTACCACAACAGTGGGAATTAATGGCACTGCTGCAAGGGAGCCACAACTTTAAATGCTGCAGCCTGCCCGTGAGAGGAACGGTGGAAAAAAACACTGGCCATGTCCAGTTTACTCTCCCTTTCAACTTCTATTCACTGCCACTGTGTGACACAGGATACTGGGCAAGATGGACTTATGATGCAGTGGATGCATCTACACATGCATATTAATGCACAGCAATAAACTCCAGCACATATTGTGCCAGAGTTTATTACTCCTGGGCACCACATTTACACGTGCACCCAGGACCGCAGCATCCTGAGCCAGGTTGGAGCAGCCCCAGCTGGCAGGGGACCTGGGGGGTCAGCCTCCCAATCTGGGACAGTTTCAACCCGGGTCAAAGTGCTGTGGAAGGGCTGGCTGGACCACAAGTCAGCAGGCAGCCCCTGCACTGAAGCACCCTTGTGCCCCGGGCAAGCCTCATTAGCATCTTTAGGTGTATTGTTGCAGGGTAAAAAAACTACCACAGGATAGTACCTGTATTTACATGTACTAACCTGTGGTGGAGTTAATTAGTTTCCTGCAGCCTAATAGCACTACATGTGGGGACAGTGAGATCATTTACTGTGGAGCTAATTACTCCACAGCAAACAACTTGTGTAGCACCCAGTCAATTGCAGTTCTTATGATCTTAAGCCAATGATGAGTCCCACGCAACTGGGTGGCCCAGGCCTCAAGAATCCCTGTGGGCCAGACAACCCATCACCACACACCAGATCTGGTTTACAGGCAATATATTTGATACTCTTGTTCTACATGTTGCTCTTGTTCTACAGAAAGGTCCAATATATTCACTTTTACTCATAATGCTTTTTAATTTTTTTTTACTTTAAGTCATTTATAAAGTATTAAGATAAAATTTAGTTATTTGTAATATCAGAACCATACTTAGTATCTCTTTTAAACAGATACAGACAGACAGATACTAATGTTGAATCTAATAAGGTTCCAAATCAGTCATTTAACTCTTAAATTCCTTTGTAGTTTCTGCGCATCTAATTTCTGTTCCTATGGATTTGAAGTTATTTGACTTATCAATATGTCCCATAACTTATACTTTGGGCTGCTGAACATCAAATGGTATCTGAGAAAACTAGGTTTTCCTGGGTATTTTGGTCAAATTAACAGTGTAGGCATCTCCCCAGAATCTATACTGAAAACCGGTATGAAGTCATTTAAGGTAGAATATAAATGTAGTTTACACACTGACAAGTGCAATTAGTCACCCATGTGCTTTTAAAATTTGAGTAAGCACTTATTTGACTCTGTCCATGCTTACATGCTTTAAAAAACAACATGCTACCATTTATTTATCAATAATACAATATACCACTGAGTTCCTCATAATTTTCCTGTAGATATTTATGGTCCTTTTATGACCAGCCTAATTGCATATGGGTATTCCTTTATCACTATTAATGGCTCAATTTTTACTACCTCTTGCCACAACTCCCATGTGCTATTTATGACCGTCACAAGTAAGCCATCTTCTTTTGAAGACAGAATATGCCCATTATTTGTATGAAGTAGAAGAAATAATTTTTCTAAAATGTATCCCAGTGCAATGTTTGGGCAGTTAAACTATGGCTAAATAAAGTCACCTGCTTTTCTATTAAACTTGTTTGCCTCAGATCTCTCTCAACCTTGTGTTCTCATTATTAGCTCTCTGACTCGGAACTCAGTATGATTATTTATCCTATGTTGTTAGGAATTTCAGTATTAACTTGAAAGCATTGCCAAGTGGCTTTGCTAACATAGTTTCATAGTTTCTAGGGTCAGAAGGGACCTAAACAGATCTTCAAGTCTGACCCCCTGCCCTAGGCAGGAATGAGTGCCGGGATCATAATACCCCAGCCAGATATCTAGCCAACCTCCTCTTAAAGACTCCCAAGGTAGGGGAGAGCACCACCTCCCTTGGGAAACCATTCCAGAGCCTGGCAGCCCTAACTGTAAAATAAAGCCTCCGATATCAAGCGTGAACCTGCTCTCAATCAATTTGTGGCTGTTATTCCTTGTTATCCCAGGTGGTGCCCAGGGGAACAGAGCCTCACCTATTTTCTGCCGGTCCCCCCGGTGAGTTTATAGACAGCCACCAGATCCCCTCTCAGTCTTCTCTTGTGGAGGCTGAATAGATTCAGGCCCTTTAGTCTATCTTCACAAGGCCTGGCCTGCTGCCCCTGACCATGCGAGTGGCCCTCCTCCGGACCCACTCAAGGTTAGCCACATCCCTCTTGAAGTGCGGTGCTCAGAACTGGATGTACTCCAACTGCAGCCTGACCAGTGCTGCATAGAAAGGAAGGCTCATCTGTATGGACCTGTTTGTGATGCATCTGTAGATGCACAACAAGGTGCAATTAAGCCTTACTGACCACTTCCTCCCATTAGCAGCTCACGTCCATCCTGGAGTCAACAATGATTCCAAGATCCCTTTCAGCCACTGTGTTGTTGGGAAGGGTATTCCCCAGCTTATAAGTATGCTGCAGGTTCCTTCTCCCTAGATGCAGCACTTTACACTTGTCTGCATTGAATTCCATGTTATGCTCATCCACCCACCTCTGTAACCTGCCTAGTTCTAGTTGGATTTTGCTCCTCCCCTCCAGGGTGCCCACTTCTCCCCACATCTTTGTGTCATCAGCAAATTTGTACAATGTGCTTTCCATGCCCATCTCCAAGTCACTGATAAAGATGTTGAATAGCACAGGCCCAAGGATGGAGCTCTGGGGAACTCTACTGCCCACATCCCTCCAGGTCAAAAACAACCCATCCACCACCACGCTATGGGTGTGACCATTGAGCCAATTTGCCACCCATCGGACTGTGTAGGTATCAATGCCGCAGTCACCTAGTTTTTTTATGATAATGGGGTGAGAAAGTGTCAAAGGTATCTTATTTCAACTTACCTTTGTAAACACACATGAAAAAAAAATAGTGCTTCCATTTTTTGGATGTTTGACTCGCATGCTGGGTGTTAACTAGAACAAAATAGTGTAGTATTGTTGAGAACTCATAAGGCATGTGAAATCTCTCAGCTAGTGGCAATCTGGTCAAATTGGTAAAACCAATGACACAAAACTTCCTTTTTTATTTCCTTTGTATGGCTTAAAGAATAGAAAAACATGAGTTCTTACTTTTTATAGCATAAATATCAACTTTACTGCACCTCAGAAATACCTCCAAGCCAACTAAGTAGATCCTACCTAAGTGACCCAGATACATTATAGTGGACAATTTTTAGGCCTTAGTTCACGGTACAAAGTCCTACCATCAGTTACCATTTCTTTCCCCTTATAAATTCAGTAGAGAGTCAGATTTTCATCTAAAAATATGAAAAACACGACAAATATGGGATCCAGGTCTAGAAAACTAATCTTGAATGTCTGGTTGATATAACCACCCAAGACTCACCTTTAGTAAAAAACATTTTCAGAATAGCTAGTAACCTAATCAACACATTTTCTCATTCTTGTACATTCTCATGACAGTAATCTATTTTTGAGTTTAGAATATTTTAAGAAATGATGATTTTTTTTTTACTGACAAAAAAACCTGAGGAACAAATACATTTTCATAACTTGTTCTGATGACATACCTCAAAAACACAAATTGTTTTATATCTTACACTCAAGTAAGCCCAGCTCAAATCTGGACTTCTGTTACTCACATATTATATTTATATTCTTCTGACAGAATCCAAATTCACGTAATTCTTTGCAAAATAGATCTAAAGTCCTATCCCATTTCCACATTTAAATTACTTTCAACCAATCCAAGATTTGATCATAACATTTCTCCTTTTAGAGAATGACTATCAGTCTTTGCAAACATGAATCTCCAAGGTAATTCATTCTATGTTCAAATTAGCAATTTATTCTTGAAGTTTTATAAGGCCTAGGTTTATTGGCTGCTTTATAAAATTCAAACTGATCATTTCTGCCCAATCAGGAAACAAAAGATGATGCTTTTAAAAAGGCCTGCCTTCAGCAAACTTGGCAAGTTAATTCTTGACCTTTTTTCCATATTCTTACCATGTTAACCAGGACAATATGAGCTGAATATCTACTGATGCAAGTGATCCTTTGTTCATTGCTGAAATTCTGTCTACCTAGACAGCATCTCTTCTTATTCACTTGTTATGTGAATTTATAAAGCATGCACATAATAATAGCTATAATAGAAAATTTTCAGCTTCCCAATCCAGAGAGAGAATGAGGTGTAGTCCCCGGTGTAATTCCTCATCATTAGCCACATAGAATAAGGGTACTACTGCTTTTGTGTTAATATGAAGCTACAGCTACTCTCCTGATCTGTCATCTGCACTGTACACACAAACAACTGCACAAAAAAAATCACCACTTCACAGTGCATCATATGCATATGCATCTAAAGTAGAGAGAACTTAACCCCTTGAAGGTTAACAATTAAATCACAAACAATGACCTTTTCTGGTTACCAAAGATAATGCTTTCACCAAAACAAAACTGTTCTAATGATACTGAAATACACATCAACCCATGGAGCCTTCAAATAACTGGCTTAGCAAAAAACATTAAGTCTGCTGCCCTAAATGTATATTTACACTGAAAGGGGATTTGCTGGAGTACCAGAATTTCACACTGCATGCAGAATATATTTCCTAACAAGTTTTCAGTTATCCCAAGAGCTAACTCATGTATACACTGCTCTTAGTAGAGATATTGTTTCTATCAATCTTAGATCACTTGATGTTTAATATTAAAGCTAACAGGTAAAGAAGAATTATCCTTATATGCACGTGTGCACATGCACACACACGAATGGCTGGAACAGAATAGGGAAGTTGAATATTTTTACTAAGAAATCTTCACAGTCTGCCTCCAATTTCCAACTCTTCTATTAGTGCACATACACAAATGGTTTTCCTTAGGCAAAAAGAAATCTCTAGGGAGTGCTAAATTACAGTAGTTAAAAATAATTCTCAGTTACATTCTTATTTTGGTTTTATTTACTGTTTTGGTGTTCTATCATTATTCATTACATCATTTCAAAGTCAAGTATACAATGAAAAATGTTTTACCCCCTGAGAGAAAATGACAGCCCCCCAGACTTCGATTAGCATTAGCTCCCAAACAACTAATAGAAGAACAATCCTCTAAATCAGCTGACATCCAGTGAAATAGCAGCAGTCATTAGCTCCCACAGCAAGCCCAACTTTTAACACACAATGGAGATTTCAGATATTTATAGCTCTAGGATTATGAAACAGTACAATAGTGACAAATGGAAAGTTGTGCTTATTAGAACAACCAGTAATTCAGACAAGGCTATTTCTGCCTTCTATTATAGAGAGACAGAAGTCTTTCTTGTTAGAAAGAAATTCCAGGCCACTGGCAGATTACCAATGTTGTGCCAATACTAAAATCTTGAGGAGGAAAGATGACCCAGGCTACTGTGGACCAATTACCCTGACATAAATACCAAGCAAAACAGAGATTTCAATTGATAAAAAAATCAAAAGGAACATACATAAAATCAGTCAACATGATTTGGTTAAAAAAAAAGGGCTTGTCCAATCCTTCTAATTTTGGTATTTGATGAGATTATAAATTGGTTGATAAAGGTATCTACAAACATATAATATATTTAGGGTTTTACAAAGCATTAGATCTAATGTGATATGAAATTCTGATAAAAAATTAGCAACATACTACATCAATGAAGAACGTGTTAAAGAAGATGACTGCTTAAAAAAATAACAATCTTGAAAAATAATTGGCCATGAAGAATTATTATTGGCTTTCTTCTTCAGGCATATATTCATAACTGATCTAGATTTAAATATACAATTCCACTTATAAAACAGGCTGATAACAAAAATACTAACAGTTATTTATACTTCAAAATTTATGTATATGTGCCAAGAGGTAAAATTACATTAAAAATGCATGTTTTAGTTACAAGCTTAGAAGAATTTACAAAACATGGTTAATCCTTTTTTCTACTACTCTCCAAAACAACTTGCTCTAGAAGTTCAAATGAGATGTGATTATCAATCAGTAATAAATATCTCAGTGTTTCATCTAATTTAGAGTAGAAAACTATTCTAACACTATACTTTATTGTGAATAAACAAACTTACAAATACATTTTGTGAGATTAATACACAAATGTAAGGAATACTGTTGTTCATTTACTATGCATAGTAGTACGTAATCAACACTCCCTGCAATGATATTTGACTTTATCATGGAACTGTATTTGAGATATTCCTTCTGCCTAGAACAGTGACCTCAAATTCTGTAGTAATCATCAAATGAAGGGGTGTAATTGTTATGTATACACTAATTAGCTAAACCTGCAATTAAATATGACAGAAAACCTCAATTTCTTCAAAGGACTGTATACCTCACTAGGTCAATACACACTTCTTCAATTCAACTCAGAGTGAAATGCCAATAAAAGACAAAATTCATACCTGTGAAGTAGTTCAGCTCAAAATGTACAATGCATATTTTGAGAATTGAAAGAGAAATTGGAACACAAACCTTGTGCTGGCCATCCACACAAAGCTGAATTCACTTTAAAGCCGGAGTAGGCTAAGAAGTTATGTATTATTAGCTCAAAGAAATCTGTGTTATAAAAGTGCAGGACATGCCCACAACAACTGGATTTGCTGAGATAAACCATTTAAAACGGTTCAAATCACTTCTGAATATACACACTCTCCTTCCAGCCATTCTTATACCTACATCAGGAACACCAGGGAGGGGGTGGAAGGTAGGGTGGAAGGGACAGTAGCCATTGTGCTGGAAGCCCACGGGCCCCATCCTAACTGCCAACAATTCAATTTATTCTATACTTATATGTTCTTAGGAACAACGAAGTGTCAGAGACTTCCCCGGGTTTTCAGATCCAGTGTCTTGCTCTCACAAGCCGTCACATCACACAATACTTTTCATAACCTGATATAGCTCCTTTTCCTGTCATTTCCTGTCTGTTCCAATGGCCAGTTCTCTCTTTTTGATGTAGAAGTTCTGTTCAGTCTATGTCCATCGTAGCTTCAAAGATATCAGCAATAGCTCTCATACAAGACAAATGCATGCTTGATGTACGTTCAGCAACTGTACATTTTTAGACACTTTCCACTGCTAAAGCAGACAAAAAAAAATGTTGAAATGTTATGATCAAGACAAAGAAATAAGACAGCCCATTTCAATTCAGTAATGCCTAGGACCAATCAATAATAAGCCTTCATTCTGTTAGACTCTCTATAGCTGTGTAGTAAGCAATCCTTACCCTGAAGTGCTAATGAGCTAAACAGTCAAGACAGAGGATGAGGGAAAGGGAATAGCACCCAAACAGACAAAACAACATAATGGCAACAGTTTGTTCAATGGCTTGGAGGCATGGGGACTGAAATGGAGAGTAGAGCAGGCTTCAGTTAGTAAGGGATGCACTAAGGAAAAAGAAAAGTGAAGGGCATAGCCTTTATCTGGGGATCACAGAGAAGGGAGGACAGGTATGGACTGAAGCTATGGTGAGAAAGTGAGAGCTAGAGCATAGATCATAGAAAATTCACTCAAAACCAGTCCAAACTACAGGAAGTTCTTGCTAGCCAAAGATCCCTGCTTCCACTACTGCTTCTGTCATTTGGATTCACTTAAACTTGTACCTGGAGTTTTTGTCCAGGGTCACCGGGCAGCTAAGAGGACAAGGGACCACTTTGTGGCCCATTGGCCTAAGTGAGTGGCCTCCCAGACACAGAAGTAGCACACAGACCCCATTTTCCCCCATCTTCCCCTGTTCAGCAGTCCATGCTTAATGTAGTTCAGACTCTGCTCTGACTGGCTGGGATCTCTGGCCAATTCCTCACTCCTATAAACTTTAACAATTGTAATACCTTAAAATTCTTCTAGCACGGAACAAGCTTGGAAAAAGGACACAAGCATCTCTCCCTTCAATTACCACATTTAAACTTTTTTTAAGCAAGATGACAGCTATAGATGAATATTCTTAAAGCAGATGGCATGTAAGCCAAATGTCATAAATAAACACTGGTAATTTCCCTGAGGGGTAGGATTAAATGAACTGCTACTACAGGGCAGATGGAGGAGCAAACTCTTAGTTTCTCTGCTACTTGCCAACATCCCACATGTAAGTAAAATCAGACAGACACTCATAAGCTACAGCCTAACATTAGAGGACATCTCAGAGAGAGGGATAGACTTACGTATTAAAGCAAAGATACAACTGATACCAACATAAACCCAAAACCCATAATGACTGCATGACAAATCAAGCTAATTTACACTGAACAATTGAGCTTGTTCGGTACAATACTGACTGAGGGCTATTGTTTGTTTTACTATAATTGAGATTCTAGCAACTGCCCTCATTGGACTAAAGACAACGTAAATAGATACTAAGCATCCTATTGCTGTGGGTCAAAGCAATGATCCAGCCAAAAAATGTAAGACCCCAGTTCTGAAAAATGAACACATCTTACACTGACAGTAAATGTAGTCATATTAAGGATGAGAAAGTGTTATTAGAAGCAAAACTATAAAAATCTGAACCAATATTATAAGTCCATTTTACTTGAAAGGTTTATAAGCAGAAAGGGAATTAAAGTGAGCTGGAAAACACAAAGGCTGAGATCCTATTTCATCTCTAATTCACCTAAGCGCAAGCCCGTTCCACCCTAACTCAAGTCCTTGGAAAAAAATCACCGATGTGTCTATTTTTGAAAAACACCTTCACCTTAAGATTTACTGACAAAAAACCAGCAAAGATAAAGAAGATTCATTGACCATGTATTAACTGTGTTTCAGGGACTCATGCAGGATGGAATACGATCATACTTAGGTCAGAAATTGGATTTTGGTAAAGGCAAATTATTTAGTGAAAAGACTGAGGTTTCAATGTCTGTTTCCATCTTGAATCATACTAAAACCAAAATGAACATCCCACCCAAGAACAAACAATAGTCTATTCAGATTCCTGACTTGAACACAACACTGTTGGGACTTGGAAGTAGGTCTCGCATATTTCAGTGTCTGCATACTATTGGTAGACTTACCTAAATCATGGTTTTGCAGATTTCATGGAAACTGTGAAATCTGGGGTTGCTCACAAAAAATTATTTTTAAAAGAGCTTAATAGGCTCTGTCCTTGGACCCATATTGTTCAACATCTTCATTAATGATGTAGACACTGGAGTCAGAAGCGGACTGGCCAAGTTTGCTGATGACACTAAACTTTGGGGCAAAGCATCCACACCAGAAGACAGGAGGGTGATCCAGGCTGACCTGGACAGGCTCAGCCAATGGGCGGATGAGAACCTCATGGTGTTTAACACCGAAAAATGCAAGGTTCTCTACCTTGAGAAGAAAAACCTGCAGCATCCTTACAGGCTTGGCAGTACTACACTGGCTAGCACTACGGAAGAAAGAGACTTGGGGGTCATCATTGACCACAAGATGAACATGAGCCTGCAATGGGATGCTGCGGCTAGTAAAGCGACCAAAACGCTGGCTTGCATCCATAGATGCTTCTCAAGCAAATCCTGGGACATCGTTCTCCCCTTGTCGTCGGCCTTGGTGGGGCTGCAGCTAGAGTACTCTGTCCAGTTTTGGGCTCCACAATTCAAAAAGGATGTGGAGAAGCTTGAGAGAGTCCAGAGAAGAACCACATGCATGATCAGAGGTCAGGAAAACAGACATTATGATGACAGGCTGAGAGCCATGGGGCCCTTTAGCTTGGAAAAGCGCAGGCTCAGGGGTGATCTGATGGCCACCTTTAAGTTTATCGGGGTGACCACCAGTATCTGGGGGAATGTTTGTTCACCAGAGCGCCCCAAGGAATGATGAGGTTGAATGGCCATAAACTACTACAAGATCGTTTCAGACATAAGGAAAATTTCTTTACTGTCCAAGCCCCCAAGGTCTGGAACAGCCTGCCAGCGGAGGTGGTTCAAGCACCTACACTGAACACCTTCAAGAGTAAATTGGATGCTTATCTGGCTGGGATCCTATGACCCCAGCTGACTTCCTGCCCTTTTGGCGTGGGGCTGGACTCGATGATCTTCCAAGGTCTCTTCCAGCCCTAATGTCTATGAAATCTATAAAACAATTAAAATAAAATGATCAGTAACTGAACCAAAAAAGGCTAAAGGCTATGTAGGTTTGTAAAAAGGATTGAACTCCATATATTCAATGGGGGAAAACACTTGCCTTTTAAACAGAGAACTTCTATTTATTTATTTTTAATTCTTTGTAAAGAGAGGAAGTAGAGAAGAGTATGAGGAAAACTTACAGAAGACTATGAGGCTGAAGCTGTAGAGGACATGGTTACCTACCAGGGCTGTGTGAAGCTTCAGTCACCAATTCAATTTGGCACAGATTCAGCCCAATTCAGTGGCCAAATCTCCAAATCAAATCAGGAGACCCTTTAATCTCTCCGAATTGAATTGGTACCCTCCAAATCAATTCAGAGAGATTTGGAAAGATTTGATGATTTGGACATAGAAACAGCTTAATTTTTTTTCTACATATCTCAAGGTACCAGGCAGCTCGTGAACACTGAGGTGCTGCGGTGTCCCACAGGAGCACAGGGGCGTCCCCAGCAGACTCAGCGGCAGAACTGGAAGTGGACCAGAAGCACTTTGAGTCCACTTCCAGGTCTGCCACAGACTGCACGGGAGACCTAGGTCTGGGGGCCACCTGGGGCCCCCCCACAACTGATAGAGCTGGGTACTCCCAGTTCATTTCCGGGTCTGCTGCTGGAACTCTAACACACTTTCATCTTAGGTTTCAAGCATTTGTCCAATAGCTATTAGGTAACAGCATTGACCAAAGACAGGATCTAGATATTTCTTATGCTAAAAGGGGTTGAACTACACCACCCTCTTCTGAGAAAAGCACCCTAATCTTAAGGATTATAAGGCAAAGCAGGGCTGAGGGCATCCTCTTCCACTTTTGATGTTTGTTTGCCCCTCTAGCGAAGCAAAAGGATGCTAGAAATACTGTGCAGTTTAGTGAGTTGGTCACTTCCCTGAGGGGGAAGGAGATCTGGTTTCAGTCCCTGCTCAACATTATTTATGTATTTTGTATTAGTCACTGGATAAAATGCATAAATAGCATTGGAAGCAGGGGCTTAATGTGTGCTCCCTCTGCCATCCATGACCACATTGTGTCTTACATATATTTAGATCGCAAGGTCATCAGAACAAGTTCTAGTAAAAGGGAGCCCTGGTACGATGAGGGCACTATGTCCTCCTTTTATACAGCACATTATTATAATAATAATTTAAAAGTTTTGTTACGTTCAGATTGTAATAAACAAATGGTGTAGCTGAATAGATCTAGGTAACAAACAAACCGATACCCTTGCTGCCAGGCTGTATCGATTAAGATTTCCAAACTTTCATTTATGATCTTGGCGATCACTGCAACCAGAAAGGAAGACTTGTAGCCGTTTTTGAACGCTGTTAACTACATCATTTAAGTGCTTATGTGCTTTGGAATCTTACTTTGTCTTCCTCATGACATCACAGGGTTCCACATTTCTTAGAAATTATTTTCTGTGGCAAGTTTGCTCAGGTAAACTATCAACACCTTAGCTCACACTAAGCTTGTAAGAATATACTTTTTTTTTTTTTTTGCTAGCTAATAGTTCTTGTCAAACAGTAAATGCCCTACAGACCACATAAGGACCTCATAACACCTCTGGAACCTCCACTGCTTTAAATGGTGCTATACAGGTGTCATTGGCAAGAAATAAAGTAAACAATCTTGTTAGTTACACAGAAAACCTGAACATAATCCAAATCACACTTTCACCCTTGGAACTATCACAATTACCAGGACTCAAAAACAACAAATCAGTAATTCATGCAATGATCAGATAGATGCGTCTATAACTCAAATACCAGACATGGCACAATAGAATCATGCTTTTCAGGATAAGGGTTCCCAGCTTCCAAAAATGGTTTGCAGCACAAAAGCTCTCTAGTTGCAAATGAACCTATACAACATTATGTTAATTATTTTAGATATAACAATTATATCAATAATGAACATACTTGTAGTTTAAGCACCTTCACATGAAAACCGGTGTGCTTTTCAATAGAATTTTGCCTCGTGATCCCAGGTAAGGATGAGAAAAAGGGAGGCAATTAGTTTCTCTTAAATCTAGCATGCATATATTTTTATAACGATTACATACAGGGTGCAGCATTTCTTATTAGTCAGTAACATCTCCCCCACCTTAACAGCAACTAAATATAGTACTTACCCTTATAAAACTTGTTTCTTTTCCTCAGATTATCACAGACTAATTGTTGGCCTAGTCTACCAACTTAACACATAGAGACTATTCTAGTATTGCACCTATCAAATACTGGTTGAAGTTTATTTTGGTCAAAACTGCTATGCGAGCACAGCTAGGACTATTTCATCAAACTTTATGTTGCATACATCTGATTTTACATAGGACTTAGGTACCCAGAAAGATCAGTAAAGGAATATATCCCCTTGTCCAAACAGAGTGTACAAGTTTACAGTAAACACTAATTTCAACTATGCAAGTGGTATACATTTCCAAATTTAATCAAACCCAAGACAAGGTCTGCACCCCCTCCCCTCCCTCCAATCAGCATGTGGGGGAAAATGCCTTGCCTCAGATTCAAGTACCAGCCTGCTGCAGGTGGTGGTGGCTCAGCTCTGACTTTTGCCTCTCGGTCACAGCAAAAGCTGGAACTGGCCCATCACCTGCCCCAAGTCCAAATGGCTGATCTGCTGGGTTATGTAGTGGGGGACAGAGAGAGGGGAGAAGAAAACTTTTTTTTTTTTCCCTTAACCTTTACCTTCCTGATTTGTCCCTGTAGTTTCTGGCTACTTTCTGGTATGCTTTTTCTTGATGACCTGTGCATTGCGCCTTGGCCTGTATGATTTTGTTTTCTATTTGAGGCATCCTAGAAACTCCTCATGCAGCCACATCACTCTGTTGCCAATCTTCTTGTGCTTCTATATTGTTGGAACAGTTTCTTCAGGGCTTCCAATACTGTGCCCATTAAAAGCTTCAGTCTGTTTTCCCATGGTACCATGCTTATTAATTCTGAATTGGTTGAAATTCAACATTTTAATTTTGCTTGCTTCATACTTTCCCCATCTTAGGATCTGGAATTCTAATCATATCATGATCGCTTCCTCCCACGTCTCCCATCACCTTCACATTGTCTACCATTTCTTCTCTATTTGTCAGGACAAGATCCAAGATGAATGATCCCCTAGTTGTATCCTCAACATTCTGGAACAGAAAGCTGTCCTCCACACAGGTTGGAAACTTTCTGGACAGTTTAAATTTGGCTGTATTATTCTGACATTCACAAAAGCTTTCCCTGGAATCCGATATCAAATCATATTCTTTTCAGAGGCTGCAGCTCTTAGCTTATCTTGTTGGTTTCTTATGCTTCTTGCATTTATATACATACATCAGACACATTTTAAACTCTGACCCATTTCCCTTTTGCATCACTTGTTGGCTATCCTGTAGATCTCTGCCCCTCCCCCCCCCTTTTTAAATAGTTGAGCATCTTCTTACAGTCCTTTCCCCTCTGGTTTATTCTGTTGCTGTATTCACTATAACCCATGGAACCTAGTTTAAATCCCTCCTTGCTAGGTTGGCCAGACGTGCCCAAAAATTCATAATTTCTAAAGGTTAGGGTTGGAAGGGACCTCAGTAGGTCATCAAATTGGACCCCCTTCCCTGGGCAGGAAAGAGCGCTGGGGTCAGATGACTCCAGCTAAGTGCTTGTCCAGTCTACTCTTGAAGACCCCCAAGGTAGGGGAGAGTACCACCTCCCTTGGAAGCCTATTCCAGATTCAAGCAACCCTTACTGCGAAGTTCTTTCTAACGTCCAACCTAAATCTGCTGTCAATTTGTGGCTATTGTTCCTTGTTACTCCAGGGGGTGCCCTAGTAAATAGAGCATCTCCTATTCCCTGCTGCCCTCCCCTGATGAAGGTATAGGTAGCCCCTCCTCTGAACCCTCTCAAGATTCTCTGCATCCCTCTTGAAGTGCAATGCCCAAAACTGAACATGGTACTCCAACTGCAGCCTGACCAGTACCACTTAGAGGGGAAGCATCACCTCCCTGGACCCACTTGTCAGGTTTGGGGTGGGGTGGGGGAGAAATCAGGCTCCTCAGAGCTTGGGCAGCACCCAGGGGATCATCAGGATCAGGCCCTATGGAGTTCAAGCAGTGAGCTGATTCAGTGGTAGGAGGCACTGTGGCCACCAGGCACTCCAGGGCCACAGCATTCACTCTGCCTGGCGGGAACATCGTGCTGGTCCCACCCCCACTGTATTTATTCGCATTGCAGTCAATGCCAAAAAATACAACAGACTAAAAAAAACACACAAAATGTGTCGACATTGTGGTTGACATCACTGAGACATCACTGATTCTGTTTGCACTAAAAAACATTTTACATAGGCTCCTACCCTGCCCCTGCTCACCAAGCCTCTAGGGGCAAGTCACAGCTGTGCAGGTGAGGTACGGTCAGAGATGGTTTTTCCACTTTAAGGTGCAACTGCTTCAAGTCAAGCAACACTAAACCAATTAACATATGTGCAGCTTTCTTAAGGTGTAACAAGACCTTCAATCTGTTTACTGTCCTTGTCTGTCTTTAACATCATCCTGTTGTATATAAGAGCAGCTCTCCAGCCCATCAAGACCCTCTTGAGAGCCTAAAATGCTTGCAATCTCTCAATTTTCTTGTCATCTGCAAATTTGATCTGGAACCTCTTTATTCCAGCATCTAAATGATTAACGAACATAAGCAGCACCAGAGCTAGCACAATACCCTGTGATATCCCATTTGAAACCTCCTGCCATACTGACAAGAGCCCTTTACAACTGTCCTTTGCTTGCAGTTAAACTAGTTATGTTACCACCTTATAGTAATCATCTTACTCAAGTATCTCCAGTTTATCTATGAGAATGTTTGGGACTTTAAGCAAAAGTTTTAGAGTCCAAGTGTCAAAGCCCATCATGTTAATTGTGTTCCCTTCATCTACCCAGCTTCTTAGTTTGAATCAGGAAATGATATGGGGAATAAGGGATAAATTAGGATAAACAGGAAGGCATAAAAAGGAAAGTGAATTCCTGCAAACATTATATGTTAAACAGGCATGTTCAACAGAACATGCAATATAATTAACATGCCCAGCTGAACAAATAGTAGAATCTGTGATAGAAATAAAGAATAGCACATTGTGGGAAAGGAAATCTAAGTGAGTAACTTAAAAACACTCTAGCTAGTAATTATTGTGACTAGATGCATTAAATGCATGCATGTTGTCCAAGGTATACATTCATTAATTTTTTTAATTGAATGGAAAAAAAAAAGTAGTTTTGTTAAAAGAGACAATAAAGTAAGAAGCTAAACAGGATGATGCTAAACAACTTGAGATAAGGCACCTTCCTTCCAGGAATTATTTTTTTACAAAAACATGAATTCCAGCTGAACAACATCTACCTCAATCATGAAAAACGATTCAGTCAAGTTCTCAAGAACTCGATAAAAAAACCCTACTTGAATTAGCCAAGCAGAGGATGATGACAGAGGCAATCAGGTGCAAAACATGGAGGAGACACCTGAGAGGAGAGGAGTGAATTGAAGAACTCGGCAGATTTAGAATAAGGTAAGAAGAACCTGAAATTAAATTTCCCCTATTTCTAAGGCTCCTAAACAGGAGCACTGTGATAGTTGCTTCCTTTTCCCTGTTCCTGGAGCCAACTGTTATGCAGCTGAACAAAGTACAATATTATTACAAAGCAGACAGTGGGGACTTCTCAGTTTATTTAAGCAATATGCAAATAATCTGTTTGGTTTAAGGTAAGCAACAAGCAGAAAAATTGGGACTGGCATCATGTTATGTAGTTAAATTATGCTCTTCTCTGATATTTATTGCATGAGTGGATTGAACTACATGATTTTTTGAATAAGTGATACAGCCACCTGTTTGAAAAATAACTCAACAGGAACTGGCTAAAAATGTTTATTTTTTCTGTTCTGCTTCTAACCATCTTAAACCCACTCCAGAGCAGTGTTCTCCACTAGCTGAAGGACAATCCCCAAACTTCTCCTCCACCCCAACTTTTACATAAGAAATTGAATGTGTTCTTTTACATGCTATCCATGCTATCAAAATCATGCATCCTGCATAGTCTCAGTGCAGACTTGGAGCTCTCCATAAGAACTGAATAAAAGGCATGCAGCAATTTAGTCTTACAAATTAAGATTAACGCTGGGGGGGGGCAGTGTCTTAATGTACTGCCTTCACAGCACATATGCTACAGTTGTTCTGTGTACAGTTAGTCTTGCTCTTCAAAGGATTAGTCAGACTCACCCTCAAGATATTCCAACCAAAATAAAATCTGAGTTCATTCAAAAGAATCTCAACTCCTTTCCTTCTTAGAAACCCATTTTTTCACATTTTTAGGGGAATTGGAGGGGATGGGGGAGGGCAAGAGGATTAATCAATTAAGGCAGAGAGAGATTCCTTTTAATATCCTGAAAAATGGAACATTACCCTTTTTCAGGATACAGAAATTTTGAAAAAGATGCTCTTTGGACTAATTACAGGCCAGATTCTGGTGAGCAGTCACAGCCACAGATTCTGAGTTAAAGCATGTAATGCCTGCTCCAATCCATACCTAGGTGGCTTAACTTCCCTTTGAGGGTTAATTTTCCATCCCTCTCACAGGCAGTGGGCAAATATGCAGGATGAACCTAAGAGATGACATAGAGGGTCAGTAGAGGTTCATCTGCCAACTATTTACAGGATTTTTTCTAATAGGTAGTTTTAGAAATTTGGATTGCAAAGCCTCTGCAGCAAGAAAGTCTGACTGATCCAGACCATATTTGAGAAGCAGAACTAAATAGGAAGGTTCTTCAAGTGATCCTCCCCACTCCACGCCCAGCCACACAAGCACACCCCTAACAACAGTTAAAATGGATCTTCCCCAAATGTAGAAAGGCTGAAGGTATCCTATAAGGATCCAGAGTTTTCTCTGTTAATACCATGTTCTTTTGCATATAACTGATCCTATTTTTTTTTTTTTAACAAGCCATCTGGGTAAAATTGGGTGCACATTATATACAAGGTACAGCCCCAGCCCCAGTGTGCAGCTCCCAACCTCTAAACCCCCAGCCCTGGTGCACAGTCCCCAGCCCTGGCAAGTAGTCTGTGGCCCCCCAGTTTCAGAGATCCCAGACCTCAGGGACTTACTTATTCATACTCCAAGTAAGATTTTTTTCCTTCATAGAAAATAGGATGCATTTGGGAGCACGTATATATGAGAAAATATGTTAGTGGCATCTGCATTGTAGAAAATGGATTATCACTGCTTTAAGTTTCTGTCTTATGCAGTTTTATACCTTAATGCACTGATAGAATTTATTTTATTAAGTCTAATTTTTAGGTTAGTTTTGTTCTTATAGAAAGCCGCAATCCGTAAGTTCCTTCTGAATGGTACTTAGATGCACTGTCACATTTAGGTCAATGTTCCACTTATCTAGAGCTGCTCATTCAAATTTTAGAAAGCTACTCAAAATTGCATTAATTATCAGTAAATGACTCAAAATTTACAATTACTTTAGAACCAATGTATGAAACGTGAAACAACATGCTGTTATTGGTGTTAAATGAAAATCAAGCTCAGAAAACAAAAAAAAAGTTTTCTTTTAACAGAGCACTATAACTGTTTTTTAAAAATATATATTTCTGGACCAGTTATACCAATCCTGCTAACTATAGCACAGTGTCCTCATTTTCAATCAAAACAAAATGTTTTCCCCTCTGAGATTGATAGTTTTTTTTTAAAAATCCTAGTTCAAGCTACTTACTATAAAAAAAGATCTTCACTGCATGCTGGTTTACAAAAATAACATTTATTAATTTTCAATCCTTCAAAATTGCCAGGATTTATTTAAAAAAACAATTATTCAATACACATATAATATTTCACTTTTTCTTTTGAATATGACAATAGAAGACCACAAGGTTTATACTTCTCATGTGCCCAACAAAAGATAGTTGCTTTTTAGCATTAGAACTTTGGATCTGTTCTATTCTTGTACAGAAGTTTAGATTTTCTAAAATAAATTTAAAACAGCAAATAAAGCATAACATTTTGGAACAGGTCATCATAGCTCACCCCTCCCCTCTCCACCTCAATTATCTACAGCTTTTGTATATTCAGATGCAAAGCACTCAGAATGACAAATTTAGAAGGTTAAGAATTTGGAGGGGCAGAGGGTGGTGGTGGTGGCGGTGGCGGAGGGGGTGGTGGCGGCAGCATAAATGGGAAAGGGAGACCATACATATTAAAATTCATTGGCATTCCTGTCCAGACCATATCAGTAGTCCCAGGTGGTGGTGGGGGTGGAGGTGGAAAGGGACAAATTCCATTGTGAACAGGTCCAAACACTGGTGGAGTAGGGGTAGGAGTAGGAGTAGGGGTAGGGGTAGAAGTACTAGGAGGAGGAGGAGGAGGGGGGGGAGGCGGAAGAAGAAAGGGATAGTGCTGAATCATGTCTTGTGCAGTTGCCTGTGGACACACGGCAGATTTCTGATGCATCCTGTGATCTGAAGAATACAGCTGTGGGGGTCTCACTTGTGGAGGTCTCAGTTGTGGTCTCAAGAAGTGTGGAGGACGAAACAAACGAGGACCTCTCCCTCGTGAGAATTCTCTGCCACAATATAATCTTGAATAACTTGAGGTAGGCTGCTCCGCAGGAGGACACTGAACTCCATTTTTCTCACCTTAAAAATACCCACAAGATTACCTTATTTCCAACACAGCTTAGTTTTTAAAATCTTCCCAAGATAGGTCCCCCCCTGCCCTTCTCCTCTTGCTCCACTCCTGATCTCACACGCATACACACACTTAAAAAATCTTAAAATGTAGGGATACAATATGCTTGATGTTTATGAACTGATGTATTCCAGATTTTTTTTAAAAAGAGGAAATTAAGAAATAGCCTGAAATGTAATCACATCGTTTGTTCAATTTCAAACACTTATTTTGGTAAATTAAGAGGCCAACAGCTTTTGTGCTCAGTATAAGACTCTTGAGTTTAACGATGAAAAATTTACACTTCCCATCCCAGGAGAAGTCAATGGTGTTACTATAGTTACTTTAAAATGACTGCTTCCAAGTAAGCACCAGTGAAGTTTTGAGATCATAGTTTTGTTACAAAAAATAAAGAAAGAGAAAAGCACTGAGGTTTTAAAGATGTACGTCTTGATTCATCATAGACGATCGGTTAAGCTTTAAATAATAATAAAAAAAAGTTAATTTATTCTACTGAAAATGAATCAGGATGTCTGAACAATCAAGCTCAAGAATCTCAAAATTAAACTTCCAGGCAATCTGTTTTTTGCAGCATCTACTGTTTAGTAATGAACACATATGCAAGCCTTGTATGAACTGCACTGCCACGTTGTACCCTACAATTCAGTGCAAAAATATTTTGCATCATGCTAAATTCTTAAATGAATCATACTGGAGGTAAACAAAAATACATAACAGTGACATGGAGATGGAACCTGTGAAAACCAGAAGATGCCTATGGTCCTGGCACAGCTTATTGCAGATTAACTGCATTTAATCTCTATGAGCTGGAAACTTACCTAACATGGAAGCAGAAAGGTTTTTTGGCAGGCTTTCAGCTTCGAAATCCCTCTAGAAGGGAACCTGTAATATCCTACAGGGGAAATCTACCACCCCCATACATCTAGCATACAGCCCTGCTCCTGGGCTGCCTGCCCACCACCCTTTAAACTTCCAAGAACACAAACAGCCCGAGAAGCTGCTTTCTAGTCCCAGACTGCTCATGCACTGGGCATTGCAAAGGGACTTCTGACGACCCGAGGACTGGGAAGTAGGGCTGTGCGAAATGGAAGCATTCCGTTTTGACCAGCATTTAGACAAAACAGTGTTTTGTTTCAACTTTTGTTTCGAGTCGAAACGGCTATTCCATTTCATTCTGTCAAAACGTTTTGCTGTTTTGACCCCGTTTCAATGTCTCGCCCATAGGATATAATGGGACTAGTCGAAACAGGCTATAAAGTTGCCGTTTCTGGCCAGATTTGGATGAAACTTGCAGGAATGGTAGCCCCGTTTGAGGGCATGACGCATGCCAAGTTTCAAGAAGACAGGTAGAGCTGGAGTACTGTGTCCAGTTCTGGGCTCCATACCTCAACAAGGACATGGTAAAGCTTGAGAGAGTCCAAAGAAGGGCCACTCATATGATCAGAGACTTGCACAGCAAGCCATACAAGGAAAGGCTGAGTGATCCGGGACTCTTCAGTCTGAAAAAGAGAAGGCCAAGAGGGGCCTTGGTAGCAGCTTGCCACTACATCGGAAGCGTACATCAGGGCTTAGTGAACAGGGCGCCCTTGGGGAAAACTACAAGTAATGCTTACAGACTGGACACCCTAGTTGAAGTAGTTTTTCCTAATGCTGAGCCTGAAATGATCTGCCGGGAGTTTGTGACCATTACTCCTAGTTTTCCTCAAGGGTGCCTTTTGTGGCCTCAGCAGGGGCTAGCAGACCAGTAGTTTTCACCCTGCTGCGCCTTAACACAAAGTGTCACCCATGTCACAAGTTTTGCTCGTCTGCAGCTTGAGGTGCAGTTTCCCCAAACATCTGCACCCATCTCCTGGAAACTTGGCTGGCTTTGTGAGGCTAGCATGCCTGCAGTTTTGACCCTGCTGTAGCTTAACACATACACATGACATAAGTTTTGCATTCAAGATTTTGGGATGCTGTTTCTCCAAACCCCCTGCATCTATATCTCCTTGAAATGTGGCAGGATTTGTGGCCTCAGCAGCGGCTAGCATTCCTGTAGTTTTAACCCGGCTGTGGCTTAACATATACACGACACAAATCTGGCTCTCAAGACTGGGGTGCAGTTTCTCCAAACCCCCTGCGCCTATCTTCTTGAAACTTGGCACACTTTATGCCCTCAGAAGGGGCTACCATTTCTGCAAGTTTTATCCAAATCTGGCCAGAAATGACCAAGTTATAGGCTGTTTCAACCTTTCCCATTATAACTTATTGGTGAAACGTTGAAACAGCATCAAAATGATGAACCGTTTCGACTTGCCTTGTTTTGTTTCAAGGCTGTTTCGACCATATCTGTTTCATTTCAATTTTGCCGTTTCAACTTCAAAACAGGTCGAAACAAAACTGGTGGCGAAATTTTGCACAGCCCTACTGGGAGGCACCCGTTTTCCAACCTGGGTGCACCTTATGACAGCACAGCAGACCTACCCTCATTCCCTCCAGGTGGCAGCACAAACAGGGCAATCTGCAAGCTGCCCTGTCCTCAAGCTGCTCCAAGCAGCAACAAGAAAAAGGTCAGCCTGCAAGTTGCTTGCAGCTGTTTGGACAGAGAAAAGGGTGAAGGAGTACCCTGCAATGGGAGGCAGGAGCTAATCAAGGAGCAAAGACCCCACACCCCACCATCACTTGCAGGCAACCCCTCCATCCTTGCTATCCAACTGAGGCTATCCCCAGGTGTTCTGCATGCCTGAAACTCTGCTGGCCATGCCATTCTGACAGACCCCCTGCACCACCCTCAGCCAATTGGGATTGTGGGACTGTGGAGGGGGCAGCCCCCGGTTAAGAACAGAGGCAACCCCTGCCTAGTCCCACTGATTAGCCAATTGGTGGGTACCAGGAAATGAGCAGGGGCACTAACAGCTTGCTCCTGGATGAGCTATCAGGGGGCCATGGGATACAGGCACCTCTGCTTCCCTTATAAAATGGAAACCTGTTTAAACCAAAACCTTTTTCTGGTTTAATGTGATCCCATCCTAGACAGATTCCACTGTATTTTCCATATAATCACCCAGTCATTTTCAATTTTTAATAAAATATTTATGCAAAATACTTGCATTTGTGTGCCAATGATTTATTATTGTAATTTACTGAGAGTATGCATGTATAACTTTGTCTCAAAAATGATCAAAAACTTTCAAATTTGAGGCAAGTACCATACTAGTGTATTAAGGATAAATGTAACCAATATTTTTGACAGTTACAGTTAGGTTTGTAGAATTTCTATGATCAAAATTAATTGTCCAATACAGAAGTGTGTGTGTGTGTGTGTGTGTGAGTTATTCCAGAATCTTAATCAACTCAGTTTCTATAACTATTTATAAAACAGAAGAAAAGCAGATACTTTTCCTGGAATAATCAATATATTTGTAGGTTTTATAAACAAATCTACATGGACTAGAATAGAAAAAAACGACTACACAAAAAACAAAGTAATATTCTGTAGGTTCACTTGCCAAATACAATTTAAAAACCTATCAGTCCTCAATTGAAACATCACAATCTAAGGAAAATGTGTTCCATTCATGGAGACTTTGGTCAGGTTGTCCCTCTATTTTCAATGACTCTGCATTGAGCCATGGGACTCTATGAGGAACATGCAGATTTTGACGTGTGTTGTCTAAGCTAGGCTATTAACAATCCTCTTTTTTAAGAAAGAGAGACAGCTGCCTTTATCATTCAGTAAGCAACAGAATAAATGAACTACATTCCAAAGAAGGCCACTAGACCAAGGGAAGTATTGAATAATAGGTAAATGGATCATTTAGAATATGTAGCTTACTCACTGCTGGCACTGAAGTTAACCAGTTACAGAGATAAAGGATCATTTAGCAAAATAATTAAAGCTCCCCATAAAACTAATTAGTGTACTTATTTTTAATTACAGATAAGCAATCTTCCCTTTCTCAATTAGTTAGTCCAAGATTAAGAAAAGTACCCTCATGCATTTCCAATTATCATTTTAAAAAGTACTGATGAAATGTACAAAGACTCAAATGTTGTATTAAGATAGATTTAACAAGCTATCACCATTATGCAATTCCTATTTAGTTTTGGGAACTATTGTTAATTGTTCCTATAACAGTTACTCACTTGATTCATTCGTATCAGATCTGGACTTCTTTCTTCCTTGATTCTGAGGTTTCTTTTTCTTCTGTTTTGCTTCTCTCTCTTTTTCATCATCACTGAAATCTAAGGCCTAACAAGTGAACAGACAGATAGTACTCATCAAAAACTTGTTTTATGTTCAAGAATCAGCCTTTTAAGATACTTTAGAGGTCCTGCAAGTAAGTGTATGCTCAAGTGATTAAATAATGCATCATTATGCAGGTGTGCAATGGAATCAATTATGATTACATGGGCATTTTAGTTCTAGCATTTACTAGTTTGAGTCCTCGACTCACAACCTTCGTACTCTTACTTTAAGTTATGATTCACTTGAATGTTGCTTAAAATATATTTTTTGCTTGTTAAGAATTAATGAACTGAATGCAAAAAAGATCACCTAGTAGTACACAACTAAATTAGCCTTCCAGAAATTGCAATTTGGCCACCGCATTCCAAAAATCCTTTCATCATGAGTGAGGAAGCAATATTAATTTTTGGTCTCCATTACATCCAACCCTTGAACCAAATTAAACATATGTACCATATTATATACATAAGGAAAAAGAAACATTCCTCACATTTTTCAACTGATTAGTGGCAAAAAGAGAAAAAGTGACTGTTATGCATTTTGTGTATCCAGCTTTGAAAAGTAATAAAAAAGAAATGTTAAGGAACAATAAGCAACACAAAAAAAGAAAGAAAATACCACTGTATTTAATTTGATACCTTTTGCTTAACTCATTATGCACAACAGATAAATACATTCTGTAAAAAGTTTAACACTGGCAGCTCTGGTTTTAAGGAGTACTATCTACACTAAAGGCTGAGTAATAGGAACCCCTCTCTTAAAAAAAATATAGAACATTCATTTTTTAAAAATATTTTCCATTTCTACAGTGCACTAAATACTACAGCATCAGTTTTACTTCAATTAACTTTGGATCTGCTATATTTTGAATTGTGGTTAACAATGTTAATTTACATCAATATTAATAAGAAGAAAGTCAAAGTCTTGTAGTATAATGAGTCCTTGGAGAATTGATTCAATGCCTTAGACTCCAAAAAGAACAACAAATCATTTTGCTGCTTTGCTAAAAAATTATATTAACAATTGTAGAAAAATAGGCTCATATTTCTCTTAAAAGCCTTTGTTAATAAATAGTTTTACTTTATAATTCCACATGATAATAATAAATGAACCATAAGGAATATCACCTAGCATTTACCTATGAGGAAACCTTTCAGTGATTCCTCTCAGATGATAGCTCTTTAAATTCCTTACATTAAGCAAGTGGAATAGAAAATTTCTTGAGACCTATTAATTCAAGAAGGACCGACCTCCTGTGGCTTAGAGATTTTAATTTGATGCTATGAAAGGATGGATTCTGGAAGACCTGCTGCTTCCTTCTAGCATTGCAGAGGATGTTTATTTCATTTGTTGCTATAAAAAGCGAATAGCCAAGATGCCATCACGCAAGTCCCATGATGAGCCAATGAGCTTATGGTTCAAGCATACTGGGTTCATTCACAGACTGGCATTTACAGAGAGCAGGTGGGTGGGAGTGTGCTTCCTGGCAGAAGACCTATCCAAAAAGAGAACCAACCCAGTAATCTGCATTGCCTGGGAGCCAGCAGTGCCATGGGAAGCAACTAAACATTCCATCACCCTTGATGTTGCTTTTTCAGTTCTTAAAGGAAGGGGCTTTGCTTTGGCCATGGCAGCTATGGTCTCCCAACCTCAAGGGCTTCGCGCTCCCCCAGCACTGGGAGAAGTCAGCAGCTGTGGTCTCCCAGCCCCAGGGACTTCAAGCATTCCCAGGGCTAGGAGATAACAGCAGCTCATCTCCCAGTCACAGTGGTGGATGGGGCACCAGCTTGCTTCTTGCTAGTGCAGGGAAAGCCCAGAACCCTCCTCAACCAGCAAACAAGGCATGGTAGGATCTAATGTGTGATCCCATAATCATGCCTCCTGCCATGCACATGTGGCATGGCAGGAGGCATGACTGTGTGGATCAGGTCACACGGTCTTTACCTCATGCATAGAGGGGCCCTAGGTCTGACTTCAGGAAACTTGCATAAAATTTAACATTCATACAAGTTTGGTCCATAAACCTAGTGAAGTCATTCTAGGCTTGGGAAGAACTGCATCCACAAGTAGCCAATAAAAATAAAAAAAAAAAAAAAAGGTTGCTATGGACATATGGCTTTCTATCATTGCTGGGAGAAAGTAAGCTGGCATGATCCCACTGAATTCCTCCCATCCCCGCAAGGTTTTTCAAAGCTGCGGAGGATGGCAAAGAAGTCCCTTCTACAAGCAGGAATATTGATTCAATACTTGCAAAAAGATAAGTGGGTTAGGCTATATAATTATGTCCAAAAATCAATGCTATATGGATACTGAAATATTGACTTTCAGAACCCAAACTCCCACAATACTTCCTTGGGGAGGAGTGCGGGTGGAAACATCAGGCAAATAAGTACCCATGTAAAAAATATTCTTAATTGCCAAAAATCATGACCCAAGACCTATTATGAAGCAAAGTAAAACCAGTCTCTCTAGATCGTCAATGGCTAGGTATAAACAGAACTAATGGAAGTGGCAACATTACAAACATTCCTACATGAATGCGTGTGCCCTTATAAATTTGCTACCTCCACAAGAAGCACTTATTTTCATATCCTTAAAAAAATTTCTAATAGCCGCTATAAGCTTGTATCAAGATTTTGGGCCTCACAGGATGGTTCTAAAAATGTCTTAGAAGTATGGTTGAACACAGTACATAAGAAACTACCACACAAAGGCAGACTATAGTTTCATCTAATCTAGCATACTGCTTGCACACAGTTAGGTAAAAGATGCTTAAGAAGAATACAAGAAATAGGGCTCATCTATATTAACCCATCCCATTATACGCTCAGTGGGTACATCTACACATGTGCTTTACTGCACAGTAAACCAATTTACTGCACAGTAAAAAGTGTCACCATCTACATGTGCACTGCAATTGGGGCATAGTATATTAATTTACTCTGGTGTCAGACGGCCCCATCACACACAGGTACTATCGGATGGCAGAGTAAATTACTGCACTTAAATGCACGTGTTGACAGTGATGTCAGGATTAGATTACTCTGGTTCAAATTCCACCAGAGTTTATTCAGTCGCATTAACTGGACATGTAGATGTACCCAGTTACTATCAGTAACAAGTTTTCTTTTTGTAGCTTTAGCTCCTCGATATCAAAATCCTCCTTTCCTGACTTTCTCCCTGTCATCAATGCATGTTCCTGACATTGTCACCACACTAAGAAGGAATGAAAATAGGAACTTCAGCAGCTACGGACTCCAGCATCTTATGACAAGCAATAGTATCACTGACTCTTACATCTAGGCAAGCAACATTATGTACAGTAGTGATCCTCCACTTGATTTTTTGTTGTAATACTATTTTCTTTATTATCTTGACTAAGTATTCTCACAAAGGTTTCCTAAAGCTCAGGAATTCATTTTTAGCATCACTGTCAGACTAACATTTTCCATATTCAAGCAGTGAAATTAATTTTGAGTTTTTCCATGTATGACATTACTGATAATGTTAATATAGATTACATGGGAGCAAAATCCAGCTGCATCGTTTTTAACAGCAACTAACTGAAAATGCCCATTCAGACATTTTTGAGAGATTTAGCCAAAGATCACAAGCCTAACTCTGTGTGCATGCAACTCAGTGATGTATTAACTCATGGTGAAATCCAGCAGCTGCTATTTGTTTTTGAAAAGCTTCACAATACTTTTCACTTTTGCATGATAAACTTATCAGGTTTTCAACATCAGCAATGAAGAACTATATCCTATGGAGAGCAAACCTTAGCCTGAGCAAGACTTTTGGATGTGTTAGTATACCAAAATCAAATAAATTAACAGGAGGTGAGTATACTCATTTATCAGCATAGAAAAAGCCCAAGCAGCCTTACTAGCTGTTTAGGCTAATAAGATAAAAATAATCTCTTGTGAACTCAATTCATTGATCGTATTTTTAAATAAGCCATCAAAATGTTGGGATGAATATTAATGCTAAATTGTATACTGGAATAAGTAACAATGCCAAAATTAATCCATGATGGCAGCATCCTGGGAAACTTTGATTCATTCAGCTATTAGAGATGCCCAAACAGCTCAAGCAAGAAACTCCAATTTTATTTTTTATTTTTTTTTTAATCTTTCATTTTTGACATTCAGGAGACTACCTGCAAGCCATTTCCGACTTGGAACTTTGGATGCTGTTTGAAAGCTTATTGAGATTTTAAGTTATGTATGATACTGAATAAGCAAGTCTTATGAATAACTTCATAATACATTCCCTTTCACAATCCAATATATTGCTTAGGACTTATTTTTTTAGTAACGAATTTTAAAGCAGCAGCAGTCTGCAGCAGGGGCAAGTGGTTTCAGACATCTTCAGATAGCGAAGAACTAAGTATCTAAATATCATACTAGTATACTGGCCTGATGCCTGCCTGAAAAAAGATGAGAGCTTTCCATATATGGAGCTGCGTAAGACAGAATGTTATTAAAGTATAATAAAGTAGAATTAAAGAGCACTGACTTCCAAGAAACCAGATGTACATTGTAAAGAGACAACAATCTTCACAAGCTGATCTCGAAGTAAATATGACATGGGAGTAAAGTAGCTGCTTTTGCCTACTTGATCCTGCAGACCTGTCTGACATGGAGCCCTTGTATTACAAAAGTAAACTGACATAAGTTTCAGAATCCCATGTTCTAAAGAGTCCATGATAATATGCACCACCCCTTCTTTTGCAAAGAAGCTAACTAAAAAAAAAATAAGAAAAGATCTGCCATGCAGTAAACCTAATGTGTCCCCTGGCTATATACTGGCAGCTTGCATAAAGCCAGTCAAGAAAAGCTTTTCTTGACAACTGGTGGCTCTTCATATTCTTTATGTTCTCAGTTTAGAGTCTAAATTGCTTTTGTTAGAATGGAGGCATGGCAGAAGCCAAATTACAGTAGGAACCATGGATCAATCAAAAATTCGAGATAAGCTGCTACCTCTGCTGCTAGAGGCAGGATGTTGGGACCACTAGAAAAATCTAGCTCTAAAATGCTAGGAAATGTGTATTTCTATTTCCAGAAGCAAGTAGGAAAAGGTGTTCTATAAACAGTCGATATTGGTAGAGGGCTATGTCTTAAGGAAAACAGATCACTTTCTTAACAGAAGACAAAGAAACCCAAAAACTAGGCTGCATCTTAAGCAACGTGCTAGTTAAATCAAACTGTGAGTATAATGTGTAAGACTGAAACAAACCAATCAAATGAGCTACACATACCTCAGGTGGTGGTTCTTGGTCATGCAACCATGAAGCATCAGATCCTTTTTCCCTAAAAGATTAGACAGACATGTTAAGTAATTTAAACACTAATTCACTGCAAATGAATCCAAATCATTACTTGAACACAAATAAATGCTCTACAAAAATACTGTAACAGCACTGCTTTGAGAGCTCTAACACCAGGAAGAATTTTTTAGATGATTTCAAAAAATGTTCTAAGTTTGAAAGAGACATTTTATTTAAACACATTTTCTAAATAAATATCTTATCTCAAACCAATCCTAAGAACAATTTCCCATGTTCTACTTTGAATGAATGAAAGGTAAGAGTTATATGTAACTAGCCATTAATATCGCTGAGTACTTACAAAAAAAAAACAAAACACCTCTCTTTTTAAGGCCAAACTGCTATGCTGCAATAAGGTGCATCTTCTTCCTAAGGGCCTATTTCATGATGAGAAAGCATAATTCGGAGGAACACACAAGTGAAAACAACTTCAATATGGGTCTATCTAGGCAACGTCTCACCTTCATGGCAATTTCATTCACAAATATAATTGCACTTCCTTTTATTTCAAAAGTCAGATGGCCAAGCTATGTCTTGATGCCAATTCTCAATCACACTTCCTTCCTGTTACCAGGATCTACACACAAGTGTTCTGGCAGATGGGAGGTTTTACAGACCCATAGTTTGAAATAATTTTCAGATCTCTCAAATACCTTTACTTATATATTACAATAAAATCTTTATTATCCGGCATCCCTGGAGCAAGAGAATTGGCGGTTATGTAAAAATGCCAGTTATGTTAAATAATCCAACATGGGTTTTAAGTTAACATGGAGTGGAGTGAAAAGGCGGGGGGGAGGCAGCAGCTGCCACCACATGCAAACTCCTCCCCCAACCAAAAATTCCATTTAATACAATTTCCAGTTACTTAAGTGCCAAATAACAAAGATTTAACTGTAACATGCAATAATCAAGCCTGCACTCACTTAACTCTAAACTTTCTTCAGGGAACTTAGGCAACATTTCTTGTTTAACAGACATAAGATGAGCAATAAGACACCTAGATTAAGTACATTTAACTTAAATTGTCTAAGTAATCAAATTGAAAGAACAACAAAAACTGAAATTCCATTAACCAATCTTTGGGAGGGTGGGGGGGCAGGGAGTTTGGGGAGAGATTTCCTTGGTAGCAGTACTTTAAAGTTCATGAAATCAGTATCCGGTCAAATAAATATTTTAAAATAGGAAGCTTCTGCAAGAATACTTCAACTGAAGTGTGTACCCTTACTATATATTTACCTGCAATTCCAGACAATTAAACATGATCTTTACGCAAGTCTTTTACAAATGGAACTGTTATGTAAATATCACTGCAAAAACTTCAGTTGCAAACAAAACCAACTCAAGAATGTGAATTTCATGTATTGCTTTTTCTTGAAGCATAGTACTAATTCACAAGGAGATTCAGAGAACTAGGTAAAAGGTCATTCCTGCCTTCTGAAAACTACAGTTTGAAGGAACCACAACTTGTTTTGAGCAACTAGTATGTGATGTCATGAAGGTGCATCTGCTTTCCCATACCAAATGTTATCAGCCGTTAGTCTCTTTAAAAAGTCATCTTGTGCAACCTTATTTATATTTCTAGGTAAGTGTTAAACTCGGGTTAAGACTCAGTACATAAACATTTCAGTAACAAAGCACAAAAAACATGAAAAAATATAACTTTAAGGGATATACTAGATGAGTGAGCGGGAAACAAGCGTATCTTATAGAGGTGCGACGATACATTGGTCCCATATCAGATCAGCACCGA
The DNA here is from genome assembly GCF_052110815.1 of Crocodylus siamensis. Classification (NCBI taxonomy): domain Eukaryota; kingdom Metazoa; phylum Chordata; order Crocodylia; family Crocodylidae; genus Crocodylus; species Crocodylus siamensis. The sequence goes on along the minus strand of NC_143396.1, from coordinate 84,184,568 downwards.
TACAAGTAAAGTGAGCTGCACAGCTTGGCAGCATGGAGAGCAGCCAGCTCTGGCTGGTAAGTCTGTTGTGAGGGAAGGGGTAGAGGTGGTGGGTGGAGGGGGGGCAGATTAAGGCCCCGGCAGCGAGGGAGGGAGTGGGGCTGGGGCAGGTGCCAGACAGTCAGAGCTGCAAGTGGCTCATCTGGGGAGCACGGGGGGCAGCTCCCACCACTACATACATGCTGGGAGGACATGGCAGGTGTGTACCCTCATATCTGTGCATGGGACAACAGTGGTGTGCAGCTGCAGGCTGACGTGGCACCAGACTCTTTCCGGCAGAAGCAGGGCCAGGCTGCACTCTGGGTGCACAGCGGTGGTGCTGGATGTGCGGGCTATGGGGCGCTACAGTGAATTTGGGGGAAGCTGCAGCCCCCCTATTGCCCCTTCCCAGCACCAATGTGGCCCACCCTGAGCACAACCTGACCCAACCCCCACTCCACCCCCACCCCTAGAAAGAGCCCAGTGCCACCTCGGCCCACAGCAGCAGCCTGCCCTTGATCCATATGCAGATCTAGGGGCACATATCACCCATGTCTCCCCAAGGGGGGTGCGTAGCAGTATCCCCTGCACTGCCCCAACTGTACAGCACCTGCCCCAGCCCCACTCCCTCCCTCACCGCAGGGGCCTCAATCTGCCCCACCCCACCACGCTCCTTCCCACACAACAGTTACCAGCCAGACACCACTCTTCATGCTTCCCAGCTGCATATTGGAATTGGACTGGTATTGGCCAATATGACTCATTTAAAAAATAAAATAAATAAAATTTTGGTCCAAAAAAATCAGGTAATTGGCCCAAAAAACCTCTATCAGAGCACCCCTAATATCTTATAAGATACAGTTTAATAGTTGGTAGGGTCGTAAGGGACCCAAGCAGATCATCAAGTCCAACCCCCTGCCATGGCAGGAAAGAGTACTGGGGTCAAACCACCCCGGCAAGGTGTTCATCCAGCCTCCTCTTAAACGTCTCCCAGGGTAGGAGCCAGCACCACTTCTCTTGGAAGTTGGTTTCAGATCCTAACCGTCCTGACAGTGAAGTAGCGCCTCCTGATATCTAGCCTGTATCTACCCTCTGCCAGCTTGTGACTGGATTTCTTGTCACACCTGGTAGTGCTGCTCGGGGGAACAGGGACTCCCCCAATGCCTGTTGGTCCCCCCTGACTAGTTTGTAAACAGCCACTAGGATCCCCCCTCAGCCTTCTCCTGTGGAGGTTGAACAGGTTCAGGTCACTTAATCTCTCCTTATAGGGCGTGCCCTGCTGACTCCTGATGATTCGGGTGGGCCCTCTTCTGGACCTTCTCCGTGTTGTCTACATCCCTCCTGAAGTGCAGCACCCCGAACTGGACGCAGTGCTCCAACTGCGGCCTGACCAGTGTCGCAGAGAGGGGGAGAATCACCTCCTTGGACCTGCCTGAGATGCATCTGTGGATGCATGACAAGGTGTGGTTGGCCTTCCTGACTCCGTCCCCACACTATTGACCCATGTTCATTCTGGCATCAGTAATGACTCCAAGATCCTTTTCTGCCTCTGCACTGACAAGAAGGGAGTTCCCCAGCTTGTAGATATACTGCTGGTTCTTCCTCCCCAGGTGTATCACCTTGCACTTATCAGTGTTGAAACCCATCCTGTTCTCATCCGCCCACATCTGTAAGCTGCCCGGGTCTAACTGCAGCCTATTCCTCCACTCTAGTGTGCCCGCTTCTCCCCACATCTTAGTGTTGTCTGCGAATTTGAACAGGGTGTGTTTTACACCCCCTTCCAAGTCGCTGATGATGTTGAACAGTGCGGGCCTGAGGACCGAGCCCTGCAGAACCCCACTATCCACATACCTCCAAGTTGAAAATGACCCGTCCACTACCACTCTCTGGGTGTGGCCCGCAAGCCAACTAGTGACCCATTTGACTGTGTAGGTGTCAATGCCAGAGTCCCTTAGTTTTTTTAATGGGAATGGGGTGAGAGAGCATGTCAAAGGCCTTCCTAAAGTCTAGAAAGACTACGTCCACCGCTACCCGTGCATCTAAGGATTTTCTGACCTGGTCACAGAAAGCCACCAGGTTGGTCTGGCAGGACCTGCCTCTAATGAACCCATGTTGGCTGCCCCTAAGCATAATCTCCCCTGCTGGCCCCTCGCAGACATGCACCAGGATAACTCTCTTAAAAAGCTTACCCAGGACCAAGGTAAGACTCTGGTCCTTTTCTGTATTAAAATGAAACAGACAAAACAGAGGTTCAGGGATTTTTTCATCCCAAGTTTTACCTTTAATTTGATCTTCTTGTGTATCTATATGTCTGACCATTTTGTTAAACACGCTTGTGCTCACTTACTGTATGTTGCAAGATATTTCACTGTACGCGTTTCATAGATTTCATAGACATTAGGGCTGGAAGGGACCTCGGGAGATCATCGAGTCCAGCCCCCCACCCAAAGGGCAGGAAGTCAGCTGGGGTCATAGGATCCCAGCAAGATAAGCATCCAATTTACTCCTGAAGGTGTTCAATGTAGGTGCTTGAACCACCTCCATTGGCAGACTGTTCTAGACCTTGGGGGCTCGGACAGTAAAGAAATTCTTCCTTATGTCCAGCCTGAAACGGTCTTGCAGGAGTTTGTGACCGTTCGACCTCGTCATCCCTTGGGGCGCTCTGGTGAACAAACGTTCCCCCAGATCCTGGTGGTCACCCTTGATAAACTTATAGGTGGCCATCAGATCACCCCTGAGCCTGCGCTTTTCCAGGCTAAAGAGTCCCATGGCTCTCAGCCTGTCATCGTAAGATCTGTTTTCCTGATCTCTGATCATGCGCGTGGCTCTCCTCTGTGACTTTAGGCAGCAGGTATTTCAACAGCTGTCCCATAGTTTGAGGTTCTGTCAGTCACAAGTGGTTGAACCAACGGTATAGCCCCATTTTGACCCCACAATTTGATACTATACCTAACACAACTTAGAGGCTAAAATAAGCTATTTGAAAAGAAAAAAATAAAAAAGTTCTAGCATGACTAAATCCCTACTTGCTATGAAGCCAGTTATTCTCATATTAACTATACCCATGCTGAGTTTAAGGAAGAACAGATGCGCTTTAAGCACAACAAAGAGAAATATTTACTAATATTCAGAAGCTATTTAATGAAATCTATGACCATGAGGCCTTCCAAAAATGTTTGAAGTGAAAATTATAAACCATATACACTCTCCCTTGAGACATACAGAATGGATCCTTTTCCAGGAGATTCCCCATGGGAAAGGGTGACTCAGCCTCCTCTATGGCACCTTTCTTTCCTATGCTATCCAGGGTCTGTGATGAAGAGGGTGGAAAGAATGCACGCTATCCTTCACTAATTCCGCAGAAGTCAAATGGAAGGTAACAGACCTGGCTACAAAAGCTTCCCTGTGCCCCTCAGTGTTCTTAAGGAAAACTAAAGCCTTGCAGCAATGTCTGTCTAACACATCTAGGGAAACCCAGTACTTTCTCAGGTTTGGTCCAGCCTCCTGGAGGGGCACCATATTTGAAGTCAGAGCTATGGACCCTCTAAACCTTGGAACATGGCATGATCCACATAGAAATCTTACTTAGGACCCCCTGTGACAGAGCTCTGGTTCCAGATGCAACCTTGAGACTTTCTCTGGTGTGCCCTTCTACTGTTTCCTGCTTGACCGATGAGAACCAGCTGAGTTGTACCAGAGGCCAATTTCTTGGCCGGACTCCTTCAAGCCTTGCCAGCCCAAGCAGAGGGATTCTGTCAGCAAGAAACAACATACCCTCATTCAGCTATGTGCTCAGAAAACATGGATCCCTCTTCCCCTGGGGAGATCAAACATAATAGCTCAGATACCCTGGGTTCACGAGCATCACTGACAATTAATGGGTTAAAAAGAATAAGAAAAGGATTTATTATAAGCAAGAACCAACACAAGAAAAATCAATAGCCATATGCTGAAAGAGAAGGGAAAAAAATATCAGAACAATACCTGATCATACCGTACACCTTATATCCAAGGATACAGCCTCTATTCAGATCACCAGCTGGGAGCCTCCAGCATTTCCCTGTCCCCAAGGAAATCTGACAACCAATCCATATTCTTGAGGAAACCTTTAAGTACTGCTGCATACCTGGTCATTAATTTATGTCACCCCTGGATTCATGGGGCTTATACTTTGCAGTAACTTCCTTCTCCCTACTCCTCTCAAGGTGCATATTTACCAAGACTACTAGCTTCTCAGACATATACATTTGTTAATCCAATATAATACTCCTCCCCCAAGATTGTATGACTAGCTAGGTGTCTGGCTTTTGGTCCTTTTCCAAGCCCTTATCTTTTCAAAGTTCAAACTGTTGAAGGCTTTTAGGCTAATCACCAACTTACTAAAACAACCTTGGCTGTAAAAAATATACATCAAAATTACATGCATCAAGTACTAACTAGACAGCATGCAGATGTGAGAACAATACTGAACACAGCTTTGCATACTAGCTACCATTATATATTAAACACCACAGAAATAAACCTATTTTGGGAGAAAAATCCATGTATGGTACACAATGAGTCCCTAAAAGTAACTTTGTCCTGGGGTGACTCCATGATACTCCCTCCCTTTGGTCCAGCCATAGGAAAGATCTAAGCCTGAATTTTCTTAGTGTAGAAGCTGACGAAAAGAAGAAAACAAACAAACAAACAAACAAACAAACAAACAAACCACACCCTTAAATATGTTTGAGGGGGGAAAAAATATTTTACCAAAGATGAGATGCACAGAGTAATGCAGATGACCCAAAAGTGAAAATGAGAAGTTCTGCTGTATTCTTATCAGTGAACGGCTACAAACCACACCTTGGAATTTAAAACTGAAACTTAATCTTACACATACTGAAGCAATTTTCAACATTTTAAAGCTCCTAAAGCTGTTAAAGCAAGTACTAATGACCCCAAAGAAACCAAAGCAAGTTTTAACTGATAATGACAGTCTTCAGCAAATTGGTCAAGCTATTGTAACATCTGGTACAGGAACCCACTCGCAAGTAATTAAACTTTTGACCTCAGCTGAGCTACCTAAAAAAAGTTGTTAAATAGACATACACCTTATCCAACAGTTATAAAATGGACAATACAGGGAAATAACTGCTCTGCACTCATTCTAGACCATAATTAGATATCATGGTTCTACAACTCTGAAGATAGGAATCTAGGATTTTAAGCAACAGGAATTCAAGTACTAAAACTCACCTATTTCCATCTTAGGAAACTTTAGAGCAAGAAAATTGTTGCGAAAGAGACTCACCACCTAAGAAGCAATCCCCAAGGGGAAGTGATGAGGAAGACAATGGAGGGAGGACAAGACAAAAGTTACTGATTTTCTGTTTTGATACACATCAGGCAGATGCAACATGTGGTAAGAACCAAATCGGCATCAAAATCCTCTAAGTACCGCACTGCTTGATTTCACATTTCACATTCAGATAGTAAACAGGGCACTGGCCTGGATCACAAGACAGTGAGTTTCAATTCCTGCCTCAGCCAACATTTTTGCAATAAGCCTGAGACAGTCATTGTCTTCAGTTTCCCAACAGTAAAAGCACTGTGAGGATAAACATACATCAACAACTGGGGGATGCTCAAATGGTGAGAACTCCTTAGGTATCTAGCTAAAAGGAAAAGCTGACTGGATAAAGCCTTTAAACTAAAATGTATGGTTGACTCTTCCCAAGCAGCAGAAGAATGACAAATGATGGAAAGCAAAGCTCACCTCTGATCTTTAATAAGCAAAGTGCATTCTTGTAGTTCCTTTTCATCTCCTTGGAATATTGTTATAAAAATAATTCCCATAAAAAATACCAGAGGAAGTATCAAAGGAAACCTGTACTGTTGAGAAGCTCATTAGTCTATGGATTTGTCCATAAAACAAATAAGCAAGCAAACCACTAGACATGGTTATAATCAAAACTAGGCAAATGATGATGGTTTCTCCCTATTGCCAAGGGATAGGATAAGACAGAACATTTAATCTGTACAGACACAGTCAAAAACAGAAAACCACCTTCAGGAACAGAGGAAACAATTCTCTGAAGTCTGAACTTCAGTATTCATTCTAAAAATTCAGAAGGGACTGAAAAACAGATTTACAAAAGCACTGAAAAGTGCTTAATCAACCAGATGCATTACAGAACAATTAACATTAGACTCTTTATAGTGGATTTACTGTTCCAGATATCCCCTTTTATAGCAAGCAATTATACTACTACCCTAAATGAGCTTTTACACTGCCCACTGATATTTATTTCTTTGATTTAACAAATCAGAGGAAGGTTTATGTACACATCACTGAAACTTTACTTTCTACAATATGGGATGACCATAAGGCAATCTTCGAAAGAGTCGAAAGCCAGTTCTCCTAAACAGAACAGTTTCCTTTATTATCTTGATCTAGTCTACACCCCGTCAGAAAAAAAACAACTACAAGCACGACAAGCAAAAATCACCCAGAAAATTACAGATGTTCTTTTAAGCACAAATATAAACTGCACACGCACTCTTTTAACAAGATGGAAGAACTGAGACCAGAGCTCACTTGTACCAGGGATGATCATTGACTCACATGGCATGAACAGTAGTTTAGGCACAGAAGTCATTCTAAGCGTACTGAGGAATTTTCTGAGAAAATGTTAGGAAAGTCGGACTGGAAAGTCATCCATTCCAGACCCCTGCTCAATACAGATGATTTCAGATGGACAAAAGCAAGGGTTTTCAACCTTTAACTAGCATACCCCTTCTGGTGGCAGTGGCCGGACACAAGGGGGGTGGAGGGCGGGGTAAGGTGGGGGGTGCTCGCAGGCTGGCACTGCCACCTACTTCCCCGAACTGCTTTTCCATGGCCAGTCACACATGTGGCTCCATAGGCTGCTGACGGGCCTTGCGCCTGGCCAAATCGCACACCGCCGCCCATCAGCAGCCCACAGAGTTGCACGAGTGACTGGCCGTGGAAAGCAGCATGTGGTGGTGGCGGTGCGGGGTGTTGGCAGAGGGAGACAGAGGGCATGGCGGGGCAAGCTCCCCCTGACCTCCTGGCTCCTGAGTGGGAGCAGCGTGGGGTGGTGGGTGGTGGTGCTCCATCCCCACCCATCTCCCTCTCCCCTGTCGTTCTTGATGGGTAATTGGTTAGTCAAGTACAGAATAGTGTGATGGAACCTCAAGAACAAATGATGAAGCACTACTGAAAGATTTGGAAATGAATAAGGCAAAAATCTAGAAGGGTCAAGACCTGCTCTGAATCTCTAGAAGGAAGACACCTGAAAGGTACTTTCACTCACTGTGCTCAAAAATAGAAGCAACTGGCAATTTGAGTACTCAAAGATGCACATTTGTATGTTGACAGATTGGCAGACGGAACAATTGGGGGAAAAGGGCTGATGGCACAGATGGCTGCTGCCTCATTATATCCACAGAACCACTCTAGTCCAAATGGAAAACAAACACAGTCTTAGCACTAAGGAGCTAAGACCAAGATTTAAAAATCTCAGAAAAGTACATTCTCTTAGTTTAACTACAATTTCTTCAGATACCAATTCAAAAGGGCTTTGGAATATTAGCATGTGCGTTACAAGAAGATCAAAATGATCTCCCCCTTCCCATCCCACCCCACCTCCCTGTTGGTCCCCTCATAGTTCTTTAATAGGGTCTACTGGCTAAGTAAGAACACAGGAAAAACAAAGTAGGTTTCTGCATATCACCCTGCTCCTTCATTTGTGAGAAAGAGCAATGCAACATCCAATTAATCATTAACCATTTGGAATACTCTTTTACATCTCACTATCAATCTTTAAAATTAATTTATCATCATGTCTAAGCTTTGGACTGATGCATGGAAAAACAAAAACAATACCCCAGTCCTATAGGTATAAATGCATTAAACTGGTCAAATTTTGAATGATTTTGATATCAAATACTTTAATGTTGATCATTTCAATGTTTCTGTATTTCTAAAACTTCTAAAAGGTTGCATGAATATATTGTTGAAAATCAGTATATAGTTAGAAGCTCTAATGCCTATTCCATGATGATATCTTTGAACTTTAACTTATCTTCAATTAAAACTCTTTATATAAGTTTATTTTTTTAAAAGCATCTTAACATTCTTTTTAAAAGATTAAATAAAAAACCTGTTTTTTTAAATCGTTGTTATCTACCCCGATTTGAAATTTAGCAATCATGCAAATGTTTAATGTTAAAACAAATATATTACTTTAGTTATTTTCCTCCTTCACTTTGATAGTGAACAATTTTATTATAACATGGTCTACTTTTGCACTTTCATTTTTGCAAGGGGCATTTAATTTTTTCTATAAAAGTTCACTGTTTTTGTGCCTATATATACACTTTGTTAAGCAGCCTTAAAATCATGTAAAAACAGGTTAATAACTCACTGTTGTAGTTTCTCTGCAAATATATACTGGGTGAAATCCTCCACCGATGGAGCAAAATACACAGCATCTTTCAGATTAATGCCCTTCTTCTTAATATGCTCAGGGCTGTTAAACCGCAACACATAGAAGGGATGTGAAACAGGACCAAATATCTCAAATATCTGAAAGACAAAAGAAAATTATAGCCAATTTTAGGAAACTACTAAACTAAGAATTTCTTCTCTACAATTATGCGCTAAAACAACTGATATTGTCAGGATTATAAAAATATTCTAAAAATTACCAGATTATGTTTTAGAGCAATTCAAACACTTCAAAATCAACCATGACCGGCAGGTTGAGATTTTGTGTTTAAATAATTTCCTTTTAATTTTTGTTTATTATTCAACACAATGTTGTTAGTTTCCTCAAAAATTGCTACTGAAGAAGTCACTTTCCTTTCCCATTTCCTATTTAGCTGTCACTTACCAGCAGCTATTTGTGTAGGCAAGAGGGAGGCACTTTTGTGATATAGTTCTTCCACTCATCTCATTGCCTCTTCCAGTGTTCACTTCTTGTACTCCTTCCAATCCTTCTTTCTACCTTAAGTCCTTTTCAAAATTTTGGTTCTTTTTTTTTTTGTCTCTGTGGCTCTCTGTGCTTGGAACACTCTGGACTCATCTGTCCTCCTTAAATCTCTAGCCAACCCATACATGGATCATTCTTTGTTTCCAGAGGAAATCCCATCAGCAGACTAACTTCCTTAAGTGTAATTTCATTCTCTTCTTCTGCCATCTTCCCAACTAAATAGCTTTTCATCTCCACCAAACTGAATCCTATGCCCAGAATCATAGCTTCCTTCTCCCACTTTAACTCACTTCTCAAAACCTTCCTGCTTCCTTAAACTCTTCTATGTAACACCTCAGTGCTTCTTGCACAGGGGGAAAGGGAGGAATCTGTTGTGTGTGGATTTTGTAATATAGAAGTAAGGCCATTTCTTTTTACCTTTCAATACATAGAAGCGGACACAGCACATACTAGATGGGTTAAAAGGGTTAAAAGAGAAGTGCTGTGTAAAGAGTTACTAATAAGATATGAAACTAGCTGAATCTGGTCAACAGAGGAGTCTCGTCAATGGAAGAACCTTGAAAGCAGGACAAGAATTGTTTTCTTTCAAGCAGACTACTTGGCAAGAATATATAAAACATGCAGTCACGAGAGTTAAACTTCAGTGTTCACGCCCACAATGTCACTTGATTGGATAGAACAGTAATTTAGTTAGTAGATGATTGAGTATTTTTACAAGCACAAACTAATCACGAACTAATGCTAGCATATTAACAAGGTATAAAATAGTATTATAACTGGTAGGCAGGGTCCCTCCTCAGAGGCACCTCGCTGCAGTGAATAAAAATTCTGTATCTGGCTTTGGATACTTGCTCTACATGATCGTTGCCCCAGCCTAGAGTGAACTGCACGTAGCTTTAAAGAATTAAAGAAATAGTGTGCTTTTCCCCTTCCTTATTGCCACTTTTTTTTTTTTTTTTAACCTGTCATATACAAAATTTCACCCCGCTCTAAACTCTGTTCTGCCACTCTGCTGCCCTCTTAACCACTCTTGCACCTACTCTCATCTACTCCATTAACTTGCTTGGATGTTTCCCATCTCACTGTAAAAGCATGCTTGTCTCTAACCACAATTCTGAGCTGGGAAAATATATTCTTTTATCTCCAGTTATTCTTTCCTTCTCAAAGCCCATAAAAGTTGCCATTTACAATCACCAGCTGGATTTTTCCCAGTTGCATGCTTTCCCTCTTTCAAAGAATTCTACACTGGGTGGGTAGAAAAAAAGGAAATTTCCCCCCTTTCATTGTGCTAGCTACAAAATTTCAGCATGCCAAAACAACCAAGTACTAACAGTATAATCTCAAACCAGGACCAGAACACTAGCCAGGTGACAGTGTTTGTGCATGTGTGCACAAGTGCATGCGAGTGCACGTGCGTGTGTGGAGGGAGGGCGGGGCTGGAAATCAGGTTCAAACCAGCCTTCCCACTGTGCTCTGGACCAAACAGCCTGATCTCTCCCATCCAGCAGAGGACAGCAATCTTCTGCTGCTGTCAGATAATGTAAAGTTACACCTGTACTGAAATTTTAGTACTTAAACCCTAAAAGTGGATGGCAGAATGATGTTACAAGTACACATCATACAACTTAATTAAATGAACGCTAAGCCAAAGCACCATCTGAGTTGCAATTAAAAGCACCCACAAGTTGAAAATATCAGAGTTTAGGCTGCTCAAGTAACCTTAATTCTGCCCCCTTGTATATATGCTTTCTGTTATGTTGTCAATTACATAGAATCATAGAAGTATGGTTGGAAGGGACCTTGTAGATCTTCAAGTCCAACCCCCTGCCTGGGCAGGAGAAAAAACTGGGCTCAAATGATCCCAACTAGGTAGGCATCAGTACATGATCATACCTGATTGGGGAAAAAACAGTATATCTGCCTTATTCAAATTCACAGGCTGCCACATAGCCAGAAAGGGAGGAGGGGATGGGGGGGGGGGGAAAATCAGTAAATCATTTTGGAGGAGTGTAGGGACTTTATCCACTGCAAAAGATCCAAAGCCTGTATATAATTACCTAGTTTAAAGATATCCATTCTATCCTCACTAAACTTTTTCTAGCTCCTTGCATAGTCTGTTTACTGCCAAAAGAGCCCTAGTCACACCCATTGTAGTTTTATTTGTGTATCTGCCACCCTTTTTTGAAAAAATTATTAGGGGTGCACCGCTACAGGTTTTTGGGAACAATACTGGTAGCTGATTTTTAAGCAGGCATATCGGCTGATACCGATCCAATTTCCAATACCAGCCCAGCAACTTGAAGAGCTGCATGCAGCTGGTAGGTCTGGTGTGATGGAAGGGGAGGGACAGGGGAGGGGAAGATCAAGGCCCCACTGGTGAAGGAGGAGTGGGGCTGGGACAAGCACTGCCCAGCCAGGGCGGGGCAGGCATGTGATGGAGCCACAGCTCGTCCAGGGGGGTGCAGGGGTGGGGGCTGGTTCCCACCACTGTATGCCACTCATCTGGGAGCTGCTGGTTCAGCGGCTCATCCAGTGCTCTTCTGCTCACATGGCAGCTACTGCTGTTCATCCAGGAGAGCACTGGGGGAGGAGGGGAAATGTGTCCCCAGATCTGTGTGGGGCCGGGCAGGGCGAGCTCTATCTGGCCAGATGGGGTAGGGCTGTGCTGGGAAAAGGCTATAGGGGGGGCTACAGCCACCCCCAAATTCACTGTAGCCCCCCATTCCTCCTCCTAGTGCTACCGCTGACCTGTCCTCCCTGCACACAGCCCCGCCAGAAAGAGCTTGGTGCAGCCCTGCCCCCCCCCACACACACTGATCTGGGGACACACACTCCCACTTCCTCCGCCCCCGTGCCTTCCTGGATGAGCGGCGCACAATGGCAGGAGCTGCCCTCCCCCCCCCGAACCCCCCAGACAAGTCGCAGCTCTGTCCCATGCCTGACTCGCCCTGGCTAGGGAGCACTTCGCCCAGTACTCCCTCACTGCAAAGGCCTTGATCTGCCCCCCACTTCCCTTCACTGGTCTGTAAGCTGCCAGGCTGTGCTCACCACCTACGTGCTGCACTGTGGCTGCGCGCATGCATAGGCCATTTACTGGCCCAATTAATCAGCCATATCAGCCGATTTCCAATACAGACAGTTTTCTTTATAGCAGTGCTGATCCAATATTGGACCAATGTATCAGTGCACCTCTAAAAATTACATACCCTGTTGTTCAAAATTCACAAACAAAAGGTTAAATGGACTGTAATGAAAGTGACTACACAGACACACCACCAAATGAACCAAGACAAAAGCTAAGAAAAATATTCTGTTACTTGTAAAAGGTGGCACAGTGGCCTTAGGCAATTTTATTTACATTTTCAAATGCATCTTTAGAGCACCCTATTAAAGCTTAAACTTATAAAACAAAAAAATTTCCCACACAAAATTATTAGAAGCATAATTATTCAGTACAGCATATACAGTTTACCATGCTCTACCAGCTTCAGCTACAGTTTCAACTTCATGCAAAATTAGGACCTTCTAACTTTTGAGATCTGACCAAAATAACCTGATAGGCTCAGCCTTAAAAAGACGGCTCTCACTAACAGAAAGGCAATTTAAATTTGAACAGCACTCATTGATCTCAGAATGAAGGTCCTGGTTCAGCTACTGGAAGAAGAGTAAAGACTGTGAAAATCTTGAAACAAAGGAGTATTTTACATGGTTAATTAACCAGCTACCTCATCTAGAAGGGAACTGAGTCAGTTCTTCAGAAAAGACTAGCTGTGCAGAAAAAGGGAAAAACAATCCAAAGAAGGAACCAACATTTTAATGGATTCCCCAATGAAGCATTCATAAACAGTATCATGGTACTGTTATCCATATATAATTATAAGCATGGAACGAATTAATTTACAGGTTACAGATGCCACCAACAATATACATTTACTTTTCTGGTGTTACAATCTATGATGTTTTACCATACAAACAGCAGAAGTAGTGTAATAAGCTTGTTTCACAGACCTTTCCTGCTGCATGCCTATCTTCCTTAAAAATAATGCTTTCTTCATTTACCGGAGGTAGGCCTTTCAGTGACTCAATTACTACTAAAAGTAAAAAAAAGAAAAAATTGGAAGTTTAGTATATTTTAAAATGTTAAAACAACTTAACCAGCAATAATTTAGAATTGAAGCAGCAACTGCAAATAATACAAAGAATATTTCATAATTAAACAGATTTTAAACAGTTTTTAAATGCTTGGGCAACTTACTCACAAGCCTATATGCAATATGCAATCTCTGAAGCCAGATTCCAAATACAACTTTACATTTGCATAAATGTCCGTGAAAATAAACTTGTGAAGATGGAAAAAAATATAAAACCTGAATAGCACAATCCAGGAAAGTTCTACCATACAACTCAGATTACATAATCCCAGCTCCCACATAATGCTGGAAACAAGACTGATACATTCATGGGAGTTCTGTGCATAAAATTAGCATAGCATGACAAAACTGGGGAAAAATAAAAAATTAGATATGGTCCGTTTTATGAAGAAAGCAACTTTATTGGTTTAGATTTTTAAAAAATTCAATCACATGCTGCATTTACTTCTAGCACTGCAGATCAGAGATTTAGTACATTCAAAAACTTCTTTTAAAGCAGAAGAATACAAAACTTGACACCTTAGATGAGGGATGGACAACTTGGGCCCGCAGGCCATACAGGGTGTTTTGGGGAGCTGTTGCAGGACAGGTTAGCACCTCCTCTCTGCCTCCGTCCTCACCTCCCCCATGCAAGAGCTCACCAAAACTCCCTATGTGAGATGGGGCTACAGGTCAGGAGGGAGTGATGCTTGGGAGTGAGATAGATGAGCAGGGCCAGGGACACACCACAATCACAGGACGGTAACCGTGTGAAGCCACGGCTGGAGCAGAGCTGGGAACCTGCTCCCCACACGTCCCTGCCAGCAGAACTGAGGCTCTGCCAGGGAAGTCTCTCCTTGCATCCAGGGCATCAGCTGTGAGCTTGGTCCAGGCCCAAAGAGTGGCAGTGGAGCTCAGTAAGTACCTGTCCTTCCCCCCCACCCCACACCAGACTGTTGCAAAGCCACAATGGGCAGATCAAGCAGTTTCCAGCCCAGCCTACCCCCAGTACAGTCAGCGCTGCTCACCCGCTCATAGATGGCAGCGGTGTGGGGCCCAAGGCTAGAACTGCTCAGGCCCGGAGGGAAGCCAAGTGCATGTAGGCCTAAAAGGCCTCTCCACACAGCTGGGTCGGGCCCACCACAGCTCGCCTGGGGAGCAAGGGAAGGTCTGGTCCCAGCGGGATGGCCTCTGCCGGGTGCATTTTGTCCAGACCCTTCCCGCCTGTGGCACCAGGGCTACATATGGCCTGGCCCAGGCCTAAGGCAGGGCTGAGCATATGGCTTGCTCAGCCCCAGGAGGCTCTGCAACAGCAGGTGACACCAGTCTGAGGGGGTCGCTGCCAATCCCTCATGTGGTGAGCACAGCCCCAGGGCATCCCTGAGGGGCAGCAGCACAGCAAGGTGGCACAGTAGGGATCCCGGGGGGAGCAGTGGGGCTGTAACAGCAGCCTCCCAGGCTGGGGCTGCTGCCCATGACTGGGTGCACAGTGAAGACATAAGGAGCCACGGCTATTCCTGCCAAAGGTCACTAAATGGTAAATGGTAAGCAGTAAATGGTATAAATATAATCGATGTTTAACCAGTTACATCCCTATTTGGTGTATGGTTGTAATTCCGCTCAGCTACACTGGGAATTGGCTAATAATCGAGTCCTGAAGAAGTTCACAAGTAACCATGTGCTATAGTAGCAGTAGCCTGGCCCTTGAGTAACCACAACCATGCGCATGTTTTTTCAGCCATCCTGGCATTCTGCTACAAGGATGTTGCACAAAAAGGCAAGCAATAGATGTTTTAAGACTTCTCTAAAAAATTATCACAAAAATCTTTGGGAATAGAAAAAAAAAAAAAAAAAAAAAAAAAAGATTAGCACCTTAAACTATGGCTTGCTACCAGCTTCCAATAAAATTACAAAAAACCTAAATAAACAGCTACTAAAATAATGTGTTAATCTCAATATAAATTCTTTATCTCTAGATTTGAATCTCTGTCCTTCTTCACTGATGGAGACAAAGCACTTCACCAGCTGGTAAAGATAGCCAGTACCTCTGTTTTAGGTGATAATACTTAATTTTAAGAAAGCAATCATCGTATGTCTTTTAAAACTTAATATAGGCAGACTGGCCAGTTACAGACTTAGTTCAAGTCTTTGCTTTTTCAAAAGATTATTAAACAAGCTCTTTCTGTTCAGCTTCACTCACCCAAGAAGAAAAGCACTTTGGAGGACAAAGAAGAAAAACAGGTTGGTATGGCAGATGTTAACACAGAAGGGGCCAACCTCTTTGGTAGGGATGCCACAAATTAACCTTGTACCCTCCTTGAGTGCTGCTCCGACCCCCTTCCCAACCTGCTGCTCTGCTGTCTGCTCTCTGACCTGTGCTCCCTACCTGATCTGCTGCTCTGCCTTATGCTCCCTGATCTGCAACATGCCACACAAGGAAGCTGCCTGTGCCACATACACCTCATGTTGGCCACCCCAGTTCTAACAAACACCAAATTAAGAGCAAACCTACCATCTGTTATGCAAGGTTGCACTGTAGATGACTTCTTAGCTTCTCAGCCACTTTTAGCTGATTAACTAACAGAGAAGTAGCTAAGCATCCTGCAGAGATATAACTTTCAGATGCAGACCTTATTATAGTTATCCATAATTTTCACTTTGCGGTTTCAAACTACAATGTACTCCGAGCAGAAAAAGGTTGCAGCTATGCTTTCTTGAGCAGGATAACAAGCAAAGCATTTCATTCTATGTTAAGTGTTTTCACTTCATGCGTATTTCACACCACTACACTACAGTCTGCACAGGCTGCCTATTGTAATCTATGGCACTAAAACATACCCATTCAATTGTAAAAGCATAATGTTCAAATAGGTATTTGCAATGCTGCTTCACCACTCGGTGTACTCTTCTCTAGCACAATGAGCCTTCACTGAACAAACCAAAAACAAAACAAAAAAAAAAACCCACAAGCACCATTTGGTACACTTGCACTATAAAATAAAATGAATAAAAATGCCTTAAAACTAGTTTACTCATATAAGCAAACCTATAGGCTTACTATACCTTCCTCATTTACCTGAGCACATGGATTACAGACAAATTAGTACGTCTTCAGTTTGTTCATAAAAAAAAAAAAATAAAGCAGTAAACACAAGTGCTTAACTCAAACTTACCAATGGAAAGACATTAAAAAAGGAGGCTCTGATGTCATATAATCCTCTTCTGCACTACATGAAGTAGTTAAGCGAAGTGCCCCTCTAAGATTTACACTTGAGAGACAGACTGGACTGGCTTCAAGAGTGGGGGGGAGGGGAGGGGGGGGCAGGCTGAGCTTCTTCCCACAGAGATTCCATTCTTGTGGTCCCTCACTTCTCAATTCTCCATGGCCCCGACTCAAGGAGCTAGCACCCAGTTCTACTCCTGAGAGAGGGACTTTACCTCCTCCTGGATTGATCCAGTAAAGCAAACAAATTTCAACAGACAGCACAACAGACAGTGTCTTCCGTAAAGGCATTTGAGGCAAAGGCCAGCCAGCAAGTTCTGTCCCCTGCAAAGGGGTTAAGGAATCTCTCCATCTCTGTACACTCCATCCTGATCTCAGAGGAGCTCTTCTCTGGCAGCAAACCTTTAATAACCAATTTGAATGGGAAACTGAAAAACAAGTCATCCACAGACTGCTTTGTGTTAAGTATGGTTTAAACAGGGACTACACATTTTTATCCCATTACCTGAACTAGCTTGTGACCCCTTGTTCTTCTGGGTTCTTCGCTTGTTGCTTATCCCAACACTGCTCCTTTCTAGCTCTGTATTCTAAACCATTCTTGCCAGTTTATACACTTAGCTGGGCATGTCCTTCCACAGCACTGGATGAAGTGAACTCCAGTTCATGAAAGCTTACTCCACATCTCTCTCTAATTTACTTAGCATAGACTGTACAAATCTACACTGCCTTCTGCAAAAATAATAAATAAAAATAATACAAGACCAGTTTTTCCCAATTTTAAGAGTCCACAAACAAAAGTCCTTGGGCCGAAATTAGGGGTTCACTAATAGAGATTCTGGGGGACAATACCAATAGCCAATATTTAAAGAAGCATGTCGGTTGATACTGATCCGATTTCCAACACAGCTGCATGCAGCTACTAAGTCTGTTGTTGTGGAACGGAAAGGGCATGGTGGGGGGCAGATCAATGCCTCCCCCGCCTCAGTGAAGGAGAGAAGGGGCAGAGGCTGCACAGCCGGGGTGGGGCATGGGACAGAGCCATGGCTCATCAGGGGGGCAGCTCCTGCCACTGTGCACACCCTAGGACAGCATGTGGGGAGGGAGTCTCAGACCTACATGGGGCAGGGCAGACTGAAGCTGTAGGCAGCGATGCGCCAGGCTTTTCTTGGAGGAGGCTGGGCTTAGGGCAGGCAATGGCAGTGCTGGGAGGGAGCTATGGAGGGGACTGCAGCCACCCCAAGTTTTGCCGTAGTCCCCACATAGCGTTGCTCCCAGTGCCACCACCACCCTCCCAGTGCAGCCCTGGCTCTTCCCAGCATGTGGGTGAAGGCAGAGGGTTGAACAAGAGCTCTGCCAGGCAGGTGGCGGTGGTATGGGGAGCAGCACTACAGTGAAATATGGGATGGCTGCAGCCCGCTCCGTAAACCCCCCCGCCCACAACGCAGTCCTGCTGAAAAGAGCCCAAAGCAGCCTTGGCTCCAACCTGCAGCTTCAGCCCACCCACCCCACCCCGTGCAGATCTGGGGGCACCCCCCCCCCCCAATGCCCTCCTGAGGTTCGCACAGAGGCGGGGGCCACCTCACCCCAGCCAGGTACCCTGCCTCCTCCCTCCCTCACCACAAGGGGCATTGATCTGCTCCCCCCACCTCAACACACACACATCCCTTCCCTTCCTCCTCCTATTCCACCACACCAGACTTACCAGCTGCATGCTGCCAGGCTGTGCTCCTCACTGCCTGCATGCTGCAGTGGCTGTGCACAGGCATGGGCATTTAATCAGCCAAATTACCAGCCATTTCAGGTTGATTCCCAATACAATTTTCTTTACATTAGTAAAGATCTGATATCAGAGTGATGCATCAGTGCACCTCTAGCCAAAATCAAACAAGTATTTTGGGCATTAAAATTACATCTCCAGATTTCCATTCCAAAATGTATCTGTTGTTACCAAACTGTTTACATGTTTAACATATATTACTGCTAATATGATATTTGAAATAGCCAACTTTACCATATTTCAGAACCTGACACCCAAGACAACTGGGGCAGTTCATGTCTCTCAATTACACGTGGCAATTTGAAGACTAAGAAAGATGCCATTTACCAAATGGTCTACATATGAAAAAAAGTTCCCTTGGTAGCCACAAAGAGTAGAAATTTAGACACCAATATACAGGCTATGAGAATAACTCAGACTAAGAGAATTTAGCTCCCCTATTTGTTTTTTCAAGGCTGCCTCATGGAAACTACCCTTAATATAACTCGCTCTCGAGACTCTCATTATTAATCCACTAAAAAGCAAGAAAATGTATGGCTATAAAAAGGATGACAACGTTATTTGAGTAAATGTGATATCTTTTATTAGACCAACTGAATAGCTGGAAAAAACTGGTCTTTGCAAGCTTTCAGGCACAAAACGCCCATCTTCAGGCATATGGAGTCTGCTGGTTTGTGTATTCTCTCTAGGGTCGGAATAGACATTTACGCCAATATGCAGCTCTGTGAAAATGCACATATGGCAGGGAAGATCAGAGAGGATAGGAGTTAATAGGCAAGAGACAGGTTGGGGGGGAGAGAGGAAACAGAAAGGGCAATGTCAACAGGTGATAAAATGCAGCTGGGAAAATACAGAGCTGGGGTTACTGGATGTCAGGCAGATTATGACATGTCATAAATCCAATGTCTAGTATTTAGTCCGTGATTTTTTTGTATCCACTAGATTTATGAAGTGAAGTTTGTAGATTTGTTTACAAAACATGCTTTGTAAATTCCCTTTGAGAATTAGAACTGAGAGCCTGGAGAGAGAGTGGTTATCTTGTGAAAAATGTGTCCCCACAGATAATTGGGTATTCTTGCCTTTGATAAATTTTCAGTGTGCATTCATTCTGGTACACAGTTGTTGTTCAGTTTTTCCTACATAGTCTCCATCCAGGCATTTGTTGCATTGGATTAAATATATTACATTTCTGGAGGTGTAGGTGTAAGATCCAGGAATGGTGATGGTTCTACTGTGGGGTGTAGTTATGATGGGAACGGTGGACGTGTTGGCAGGTCTTACACTTCTTGTCCCAGCATGGTCTAGCGGCCCCCACAGTGAGGAAGGGAGTGGGACTAGGAGTCCCAGCTCATCTGGGGGGCACAGTTCTCACTGCTGCATGCACCCCACGAAAGCATGGGGGGGGGGCCATGTGCCCCTGGATCTGCACGCAGGATAAGGGTGGGCTGCCAGCACAGCCCAAGGCCGGGGATGCATGGGGCTCTTCCTGGCAGGGGACTGGACTTGGGCTGCACTCCAGGCAGGCAGCAGCGGTAGGAAAGGACTACAGGGAAGCTACAGTGAATTTTGGGGTGGCTGCAGACCCCAACCCCCACTCCCAGAGCTGCCACTCCCTGCCCCTAGTGCAGCCCCAACATAGTCCCCTGCTGGGAAGAGCCCCATGCAGCTGTAGCCCCATGCCCTTGTGAGGTACATGAGGCACCAGGAGCCACCACCCTCCAGGAAAGCCATGGTTCCATCCCACACACTGTTCATCCCTGGCTGGGCAGCATCTGCACCTGCCCCAGCTCCAGCCCCACTCCCTCCCACAGGGCCTCAAACTGCACGCATGCACAGGGCATTTATCAGCCACAAAAAAACAAAATGAAAAAGCCTACTGCTGATGCTCTCAATTTTCCTCAGATCAGTGCCAATCTGATATGGGACCGGTGTATTGGCGCAGCTCTAAAAGACAGGTGTCCTTATCTATATTACCAGCAACATTTAATACCAAAACAAATCTTAATTATCCATTTTACTTCCTAAAGTTTCAATCAGCTTGAACACAAGAAACTACTAATCAGTTCTACTTGCCTGGTGTTTCAAATTCTAACTCTTGTTACAACAATTAGGTGAGAAACACTTTAAGAAAAATAGATCATATATACAAGCTTTGAGTTTATATTCTGAAGTCAGGGGTGTAGGTTGTAGCGGTGCTGGTCTAACGACATAGGCAGACAGTTCTTTGGGTAAACCCGACAGCTTTTATTAGACCAAATCAATTTTTTGAGTTGGTCTAATAAAAGCTAGCAGATTTACCGAAAGAACCGTCCGTGTCTGTCTATGGTGAAGTCAGACACAGGAACAATCATTCAGTGTCAGATTTTGCAAAAGTCTGATTTGCCAAGTTTTTAATCGTTAATGTATACTATTTGCACCTGCTGTTCCATCCATAGATCCTCACAGTCCTACTTAGGTCGACACTACATCCAGCCCCATAGATGAAGCACATCTGTCATCCTCTGCCCTTTGGCAGCTGACACTGGCAAGAAGCTAGCAGCATATAGATAAATAGCACATAAAGCTGGTAGTATACCAACTATACAAAAATTGTGAAAGAAAAATAAGTTTGTTATTACATCACTTCTTACTTAAAAAGGGAGAGGGGGAAAAACAGAAATTTTGGAGTGGCCCATCACAGAATCTTCAATCCTTGTTTTCACCCTTCTCCTGTATTTTGCAAGCCAACTGAAACACAAACTATGGGCTAGAGACTTCTGAAGACATTTTTAACAGTTACAAATTAAGCATTTATTTTTTCAACAACTTTTTCCATGACAGGAAATTTTCTTGAGTGCCCCACAAAACATCCCTACCTTTAAAAAGATGTATTCAATAGCCAGGTAAGAAGGATTCAACAACAAAAAATTATATTCAATAAATTCATTCACGTAATACCTTCTGTTACACTATACAAGAGCGAAGTCAACAGAAACGTATGATCATTTTAAGAAATGAGATGCTGCAGTAAATACCATGTTCTCAAAACAATGATAAAAAAGATGGTTGTCAGTTAAAGAAAATAAATGCATCTTGCTTACCTAACTGATCAATAATGCTTGAAACTCTCCCAAAGGGCTTTAGTTCAATATCCTCAGGCAGAATTATTACCAAATCTTCACCAAGAGGCAGTTCCTGAGAACATCAGAATAATTAATCTTCAAAGCGCCGTTTTTCACACAAAATATTATCCACTGGTGAGAACTTCCCTTTTTAAACCATTTTAGACATTTAATTTTGAAATTCAATAAAAAAAATCCAGTTAATTTGTAATAATACATTCCAATAATACTCAAAGTTAGTGCTCATCAAATTAGAGAGAACTAGTTTTGAGAATGCTCTCTTTTTTTTTTTTCTTTAACCATTCACTTGTACCATACCCCAATACTATAGCTATGTATTTTAGATAGCTTAACTCAGCCAGAGAAGACTGGCTTCTAACAGCTAAAAATTCTGTTTTAAAAAGCTTCACTTTCTGACATTATCTTTTAAATAATTACATCATGACATCCATGTACAACACTAGAAAAAATACTGTAAGAGAAAATGAAATGGTATTGTGGGGAGTAAGTACATCAGAGATTAAGTAGCCGATATGAAACAGAGTTAAAACCTATCACTTATTTTATCATATATAATGCTATTACTGCACTATATTAACACAATTATTCAAATCCAAAAACTTTTCAGCACACAAAGTTAAACTACAGGGTACAGGAGAAAACTAACACACATTTTAATTTATGTTTTACACAACTCAGCATATGTAACAAATCTAGCTAAGCTTAACAACATGTATCATAAGGTTAAAATGTGAAATCATCATACGTTTAAGAGATCTGTGTGACAGACTTGTGTAGTTCATGTGACCAAGCTCTGGGATAGACTCCCAGTAGGGGTGGTACAGGCACCTACCCTGGAGATCTTCAAAAGGAGACTGGACGCACACCTTGCTGAGGTTATTTGTCCCCAGCTGTCTTTCCTGCCCAGGCTGGACCCAACGATCTCATGAGGTCCCTTCCATCCCTAAACTTCTGTGAATCTGAGATATGATAAAGCGTTCTACAGGAACAACTATTATCTTGCAACCATTTTTTTTTCTAAAACTATGAACATAAAACTACTCTAGTAATACTTTTTTAATCAAGTTTTCGATTGTCCTCATCTTCACATTTAATGTTATTAATCTTAAAAGGATCAGTTCATGTATAACCTGTATTCTTGCAAGATGTCCATGTATTATAGGATAATGCAAGTCAAGCCACACACTGGTTCTCTCATCCTTAAACCATCAATACCAAGTCCTAAGGCAAAATTATTCATGTGACTACAAAGAAAGTATTGACTGCATTTTTGTTTTCTTCCCCTATGCCTCTGCCTCCACAAAGAAAATCCTCCCACAATATTACAAACTAACAGTCTCCTTTACCCAGTTTCCTAGAAGACTTACACACAGGGCAGGTCTACATGTTCGTTAACATGCTTTTGCTAATACACATTCAAATTTAGTACCTCCATTGTGAGGTGCAAGAAAAAAAGCTCATTAGCCTTTTAATGCACATCAGCAAACGTGCATAGTTTTTTTGTGACACTTTAAGGCACATTAAGTGTGCATTACATGCATTTTAATGCTCATTACCCAAAGAATTATGCTAATCATGTGGAAAAGGGGCAGCTGGGCTGCTAAGAGCTCCCAGCTGCCCGCTGCCATGCACAGGGTTTTGACAATCAGCTGATTGTCATCCCATCTACTGCAGTATGAGGCCCAGTCCCAAGACAGACCCAGGGCTATCCCAGCCGGGCCAACAATCAGCTTGCCATACTGGGGAGTAAAGCCTGCCCCACTGTGGTCCAGGGCCGACTATCAGCTGATTATAAGCTCCAACCCCTGACTGCACTGGAGCCAGTTTGAGTCCCCCATGTAAATCTCGATGGATACAGCTTACAATCAGCTGAATGGTGAGTGGCTGGACCTGTCGTGCTTCTCTTTCAACTTGCCACTGCAGGGGAAGCTCAAGATTCTGATTATGCCATTATAACTATGGCAAGCAGTAATGGTGTGATTGGGATCCAATCTCTGATCCCAATTACATAATGTGCCATGTATATGTGCATAGCAAGAGGCATGACTGTTGGGACTGGAGAGCAAATCTCATTGCACCAATAAATGAATATATGCCAGCAGCTCAGAACACAGCAACCTTATATTTTTCAATAACTTCTTGGAGGAAAGCCTATAAGCAAACAGCAATGGCTGGATGAAGCAAACAGCAATGGCTTGCCAGTGACAGGTTGCATACTTCTAAAACTTGCTTTTCTTCCTACTAAAGCAACATAAAGTTTAACAGACTTGTTACTTAGATCAGCGTTTCCCAATGTTTTCCAATCCAAGGCACACTTATATTAATAACAATTTTCTATGGAACACCCATTAAGGCATTCCCCATCTCCATGTTTATGAGCTCATTGCCATGGCAAAATTCCACGGCACACCTGGTCATTTGTGATAGCATGCTATTGTGCCACAGCACACCAGTTGGGAAACACTGACTTAAATTTTTCTTGCCCCAAAGACCTAAGCATCGAAGTTTGCTAACCTGTAACCCATCCTTAGAAGGACATTATTCCCAGGATGCAGCACAGCACAGAGAACAGTTTATAGTAGTACCTGGTACAACACTCACATCCCCTCCATTCCTGGAGATTTTGGGAGTGAAGCTATTAAAAAGCAAAGTGATTCAGTTCCTTCTACCATATTCTCAGAAATATTTAAATTAAGACTGAGAAAGATGATGGATATGGATAAGCTTGAATGCTTGTGGAGTAAGAAAAACTATCAGAACATTTTCCGAAGTGGCACAATAAATGTTTTGAGTGTGGTCAGAAAACTTTTCTACTTACAGAAAAAAAATGAAGGATAGACTTAGACACTTCTCTTCAGATAGATGTTACACCTAGAATGAATGTTATTTTGATTCAATCATTGATGGAACAGCAAGCAGTAATTAAAAGGGAGACTTAAATTTTGCAAAGCCTAGGTTAAAAGTCCCATAATAAAGTTGAATCTTTGACTGATAAGATAGACATTCATGAAACCTTTTGAAAATCTTTTTTGCCCTGTCTTGAGTAAATGCAGCTCTATTATGAACTACTATATGGCACACTGATATGTATGCTAAATAGACTACCAAAGACTAATGACAGACCAGAAAGTTCCACATAAAAGTAGTATAGAATGGATAAATTCTATGCTGTCATTCCAAAAAACATTTTCTGGAATTTATCAAATCAGTTTCATGGAATAGAATCTCTTACATACACATCAGGATTTTATGAAATATGCTGCCAGGTACCATGCATGAAGATGCAAATGATAAATTAGGCCACTTGGTAGGTTACCAGCCCTAATCTAGACCAGGGGTGGCCAACCTGCCATAAAGTGGCATGGCCAGCCGCTGCCTGTGGTGCACAGCAGATCAGGGAAGAGTGCAGGCAGTACAGCAGCAGAAAGAGCAGGTCTCAAGCCTCCTGTTAAATTTGTGTTCTATGCCAGAGGGGTACATGGCTTACCTCCCATTTAGACAGGACTGGAAGCATCTTTTCTGCTATCATTGAGTAGGAAATGGTCACTGCTAGCATTAATATCTATGCGTGAAGTACAAAGATATAATAAATACTTCACATTTCAAAAGTAGACAGGAGCAACAGACTTCTTTTCAAGGGCCGGTGAAAGTATCAAGTCACTTGTTCATCTAGTGGCCACCTTCAAGATTTTATCTATATTGGCAGTGAAGTAAACCCCTTTCTGTAGAGGCCCCAGCCCCCAAGACCAGGTTTCTAAGTTATATCTGTTGTCTCGATGAGATGACAAAAGCTACTGTTCTTGTTGCAGCACTGCCTGAATCAAACCAGTTTCTTCATCTGTTTCATCCTAACAGTCTTTTAAATATCAAAACTTTAAACAGTTTTCTTTGCTTTTCAGATTGCTATTTGCTTTTCTTTGCTACTTATGCTTTAATAGATAAGGCTACTACCTGAGAAATGGTAACAATATCTACATTCCTGAAACCCTACCATGTTATGACGCTGACAAATAAAAGCTTTTTGATCCACAGTGCCGGTTACAGAGCACATTTGGCTTACTTTTGTAGTGGGGCACGAGTTCCTTGCATCTAATGGACAGATCTAAGCAACTGCTAAGCACTTAGGCTCTTTGTATCATTCTTTAAAGGCACCCAAAACTCTCACTATTGGCTGCTGAGGGAACCCAGGTGCTTAACACTGTTTTTCTGAATTGCACTCCTCAAGGTCAGGCATTTACAGAAAGAATCATGATTTTTGTCCTTTGCTACCATTAGATGTACATTGATACACTGGTCCATGTTATATCAGCACCGATATCATTTACGTTATCAGCAATTGGCTTTTCTGGCTGATAGGGCTGATAATGTCATTGATAAATGCCGCACGCATGTGCGCAGGATACACAGGGCCAGCCTGGCAGATTGCAGAGCAGAGTCTGGCTGGTATGTCTGTTGGGGGGGAAGGGGGCAGATCAAGGCCCCTGCAGTGAGGGTGGGAGTGGGGCTAAGGCTGTCCAGCTGGGGTGAGGCGCAGAATGAAGCCAGAAGAGGCTCATCCGGAAGCAGATCTCCCCTGCATCTGTGTACAGGGCAAGGGCAGGCAGCCACTGCAGCTGGCACAGAAATGGGGCTGTGCTCAGGGCAGGCAGTGGTGGCACTGGGAGGGGGGGGCCACAGGGAGCTACAGCAAATTAGGGGGTGGCTGTAGACCCTCCCCATAGGTCCCTCCCACCCCAGTGCCACCACTACCTGTCCCACTCCCAGCTCACCCCAAACCTGTGTGCAGGGTGAGGGGGCACACACCCCATGTAGATCCCTCAAGGGTGTACATGGTAAGGGGGGGGATCTTCCCCGCACTCTGACACCCCAGACAAGCCCCACAGCTCTGCCCCAACTGGGCAGCACCTGCCCCTGCCCCACTCCCTCCTTCACCACAGGAGCCTCAATCTGTTCCCCCCACTTCCACACCCCTTCCCCCAACAGACTTATTAGTTGGACACTGCTCTCCAAGCTGCCAGACTGCATATCAGCAATTGGATCAGTATTCACCGATATGTCTCATTAATAAAATCGGTCATCAGTATCAGCCCAAAAAAAATCTGTATTTGTGTACCCCTAGCTACTATTAACTCAGATCACTAAACTGGTCTTAAAAATTCCTATGGCCTGCATTCTATTCATGCACAGGTTTACTGCAGAAACAGAAAAAAGGAAGTTCTGCTGCAAGTCAAAACTTCATTAGCCAGACAACAGAGACAAGTAAAAAGCTCAGCATCAAAGTAACAAAAACTGAGATAAGCTTAGAAGTGGATCCTGTAGCCAGTGTTGGATTTGGTCAAGAATGGAGCTAGAAGCATGGTAATAAGTGTTTTTTATCTCTGTGTGAAAGCACAAGGTTGCAGGGTGACAAAGTCTAACTCAATACAGAAGAAAGTGTTTCCCATCTCCAAATATCTTAAGGAAGACGACCCAACAACACAGATCAGAAAGAACTACTTCATTTCTTCACAGCAGCCCATTTTCCCCCTCTAGGGCTTTCTTCTTCCACATTTGAAATACATCTGAAGCATCAGAAAATTCTCAGAATGATCTATTTAATGACCCCTACCAATGCCGAAAATTTTAACTAAGAGAGCCCCAAGCTAACCTAGTTTTAAGCTACAGCCCAATACCATAGCTTCTCGCTTCATCTGAGAAAAGTGCAAAGATACAGAGGAGTCTTGTTCCAGCAGCATGGATAACGAACAGCAGAAGGAAAACTTACATATGAAAAGATTAGGAAAAAAGTGAGGAAAGGATCTTACATGAAAACAATAAAAAGCAAGCAAAGACAGTATGCTAATTTGAAGAAAGGATGTTAGCAAACCAAAGTATGTTATACAGCACTCTTAAATCCAAAACACAAGCCAGGGAAATACAATTAGGGCACTCAAACATATATTCTACCCTGTAGTGATGTCATGTAATATTCATGACTAAGATACTTGAAGAAGTGCTTTTTTAAAGATTTGTTTCAGTATCTTTCCATGCCAGCAAGGAATTATTTGGATACCAAGTTCTTTCATATCATAATACGCCTGGATTTCTTTTAAAACACAATTGTAAATTCAAACATCCTGTGTATATAATTTTCATCTTGTAGATTACAACATGACAATAATGTTGTTTCACCCTTAGACTACTGATAGAAACTAAACTCAGTTTCATTTCACTATCACTTATACTTTGGAAAATTGAAAAAAAACCCCAAAAAACCTGCACAATAAACCAACCCTTTCAAAGGCAAACTTGTCAGCACACTGAGTAGTGTAAAGCAATCATAATGCAGTGGGCACAAGTGGCTTTTTATGCTCCTCCAGCTACTTAAGTATATTAGTTTATCTGGCTCCTTAAATTGTACTTGATATTTAAGTTAAAGAACCAGTTTAAATAAGACCAGTCCAGTACAAAACAAGAGCTAGGATGTCTGCGCTTCAAGGGCTCATGCCTCAATCCCTTCCATCAGTGCTACTTGAGGGTACAGTTGAAGCAAGGCGGCAACAGAAAACAGCACTTTTACACTCATATTCAAGCTACCATTCAGTCACACAGCTTTAAGAAACCACAACAGCCAAAAGATATTGGTGACACCTGGAGAAAGTAATCTACCTATGAAATCTCTTGACATATTAACAACCAGCCAATCTTTATCACTAGATCATGCTAGATTACTGTATGTAAATCAATTTTA
This sequence comes from Crocodylus siamensis, assembly GCF_052110815.1. Taxonomy (NCBI): domain Eukaryota; kingdom Metazoa; phylum Chordata; order Crocodylia; family Crocodylidae; genus Crocodylus; species Crocodylus siamensis. Next base: position 84,156,569 of record NC_143396.1, on the reverse strand, counting down.
AAGAAGAGATGTACTGCCCACCCTTTACTTTGACATGATTCCAAGCATAGCTGATACAATCATAACAACTAGCCATGGCCTCTAAAAGCTTGGCTTAACTATAATCCAATTTCTTCACATTAATCCAATGAACAATATTCAACTAGGTTCAGTGATATGGAATGCTTGACAAATGCACTGTTCTGCATGATCTCTTAAGATCACTGTAAAACAAAGAGTAATATAGATGTTAACTATTTTAGAACATGGTTAAAAATACATGAAGGAGCACACTAAAAATTTACTGATGAGAACAAAAATGTTGTGAACATGGGGAGGGCATCTTGTATTTTTCATAAATGAATCCAACCTCTTTGCTAACTGCAATTAACCATGGAATTGTGACAGGTATTTAGCTATTAGTTCCCAAAAAGGAACAGAGGATGGATGGATAGGTAGGTAGGTAAACAGCCACCTTTAATGCTTGGCTTTAACAAATGTAATCATAAAACTGCAAGTGTCCTCACAGGTCATCTAGTCCAACCCTATGTAATGATGCAGAATGCCCTACTCCTAAACCATCCCAAACAAATGCCTCTGCAGCCTTTCTAAACACTTCCAGTGAAAGTGATTTTACATCTTCTTTAAGAGGCCTGTTCCATTATTGTACCATTCCAATGATTAGGAATGGGGCTTTTAAATAAGATTTTGTATACATCATATGAACCCACTGTCTCAGTGGCAAGTGAGAATAGTTATTCTCCTTCTCTATTCTTTTTGAAACTGCATTGCATTGCTCATGAATGAGTCCAGGATGCACCACAGCCTCAGATTCTGTTTGGTAGCACTACCACCAAACCAATTATCCTCCATTCTTTCTACAAGCACTTCAGTTCTCTTTTTCTTTGTTGTTGTTGTTGAATTTCATTTACTATCATCCAGTTCTCCAATTTATCAAGATCCTTCAGTGTTTGCAGTACCTCACAGGTTTGTGTATACCTGTAATTGTGATCACAGAACTCTTTGTTCTTAATTTAAGTCATGAATAAAAGTGTTTTAACAGCATCAGACCAAGAACAGGACTCTTGCAGAACCCCACTTCATATATCCTACATATTTTTTTCCTTGAAGTCATTCAGCAATAGAGCCACCTAAGAAGCCATTCTATCTAGCTTGTTTCCCCAGTTTAGTGATGAAAAATATGTCACGTAGGTGTGCGTTCAAAGCCTTACTAAAGTCCAGGTATAACATATTTACTCAACTAAAAGAAGAGGTCCCTGCCCCTCCCTCCTCCGCCATCAGCAAGGGAAATAAACTCCTCATCCTACAATCACATACAAGGAAACCACATTAAATACATTGTGTATAGTCAAACTGCTGCCAAAAGCAGCATATGCTCAGTAATGCAAACCAAACTAGGAAACTGATTAAAAGCAGCCAACACTGAGCATCACAATAAAACACATGGCTCATGAGGGGCAAACAGTAACCTACAAGGACAGGTTAGTGCAGTCCACCTTAATAAGGTATAGTGCAGTAGTGCCCAATGCGTTCTGTCCCCCTCAGTACCAACTCTTTTTCAAGTCATAGTGAGCCATTACACTGAATACACTGACTTCCTCTTCACTCCCACAGCTGAAATGTGCCTTTTTTCCCCCCCATTTCTAATGATGCCCATTTCTTCACCAACCTTAAATGTCTGGCCAACACCACCAAATGGGACCCCAAGCAGTTCACCCCAAATCCCTCTCTCAGCCTGATGCATATGATTAGTAAGGCCCCACCCTCCATGAGGTTCAGCCAAACCAGGTTGCCCTGAACTTAACCTGCATATAAATTTCTGAAGCAGAAGAGAACTAATTAGCACAATTGGAATGGGGGGGGGGGAAGAAGGGGCAGGTGTATCTGGAGCATACACACATACTAAGAAGTACTGAGCTACAGAGTTACTATGGCTTGAAATTCTGCTGACTCGGCTGAGGCCCAGCTCAATTAACTATGTAAATCATGAGCCTTTTGGCTTTGGACTACTATCGTGCATAATTTATACTCTATATCGAGTAAGTATAAGAGTGCTGCTTAAATGCATGTTTTTGGAGTACCTGTTCTAAAGCTTGCATCAGTTAAAAAAAACAAAAATAAATAAATGAAATAAATAAAAAACCCTACCAACAAAAAAAAAAAAAAACAAAACACAGACAAAATGAATCAATTTATCTTTCAGTGCCCCTCACTTCCAAATCTTCCCCTCACTTACATTTGCTCAGGGAAAAAAGGGTATGACAGAGGGTGGAGAGGGGAGGGCAGAGAGAGCTGCAGGGGGAATAAGTTTGGGGGACAGAGGTCAAGGGGGCCACCTGACCACCCTGTCACATCAGGAGCGGGACCAAAAAGAAGGCATACTTCTGTCAGAGCAAAATTGAGTATATGCTGCCAACACAGAAGAGCTGGACTGACATGCGCGGTTTGACTCTGAGTAGAAAGTTCCAAGGCTCACCCAGCCCTTGCCCCCTGGGTGACCTGCGGACCTGTCAATCATTGTTGACCTACTTTCCCCACAGACCATGCTCAGATTGTGTCAGCTTCTGACTGAGAGCATGCTCAGTCAGAACCTGACATGAGGTAATCTGACTCGAAATTTCTCTGCGGAGAGGGTTCTGATTGGCTACCAAATTCATATAAAAGTTCAGTGAACCCCTCCCTCGGGGGGAGATCGCGTTAGCTGAGGACAGAGGCTGCTGCTGCAGGGACTGTCTCTCAGTCAGGCTTTAGGACCTATACATCTCCTCCTTCGCTTGGCATTTCGTATTACTTATTGTGTTACGGCTTTGACTCCGCTCACCTGGCTTCCGACTTACCTTGGCACTGACTACAGACTACGATTCCGGATCATCCATTGAACTTTGTTTGCAATCTCGGCTCAACTCACCTGGTTTTGACTTCGGCTTCTGACATCACTGCTTCTCACCGTTGTCCTGCGGGACTGGCGTCACGCGACTCACCGTATACATCGAGTTACAGTTTTCATTTTATTGTTTGTATTCCCCATTAATGAGCTGTTGACCAGCCCTGGGACTAGGTCTTCGGACTGAACCTCGTGGGCCAACAGACCCCCTTGTTGTTTACTGTTATAACTGTAACTGAAGACATCGCTGCCTATGCCTGAAGCGTATGTCAAATAAATCCACCTTAATTTCAATCCTCTCCGGGTCTGTATCTCCTGACTCTACGCCAATAATCCCACCTGTCCGTATCTGATTGCCACCCCGGCCCACCGTGACCTGGGGGCCCGATTCATTCTGTTCGGTTTTCCCCGACATAGCGTCACGAACAGGATCAATGGGAGGCATATTGGAGTCGGAGATTATAAGGAGTTGCCCATGGAGCAACCGAGTCCGGCAGACCATCTGTGCCGAGGACTTATGGGACCATATAGCTTTCCATCAGGCCGCACCAGCTGAAGGAACTGTAAGCGGATACCTGTCCCTCTGGGGAGAAAAAGGGGAAGAATGGGCTGTTCGGCTCACCCCAAGTGCTCTGGGTTGCATTGTCCAGGATCCTCGGGCCATTTACCGCCCAAGGGGGGAGACCGGGACCATAGCCATGGCCCGTAAGAAATCATCGGGCACAGCAACCTCAGGCCCGGACCGAGAATTTGCCCGGTGCATGAAGTATGTACAGGAGGGCCGTGAGGATACCCCTCCTGACGAGTTCAATTGTCTGACCCTTGCCATCGGGTCTAGGGGGCATGAGCTCCTGGTCCAGCTGCAAGAGCGGTTAGAGACGGACAGCAAGAAAATCAAATGGTCCGGACCCCGATGGAAGAAAGGCCGCATAATAAATGTGCTTTTTCGGGAGTACGTTGTGTTATTAAGAGAGCTAACTGATATGAGGGCCCAGCTCATGGCTACAACCAGAGCTGTGACAGAAAAATTGGCTAAGCGGCCATTGCAAGATGGCACCGACCAAACTGTCAGCACGCCAAAACCAGTGCTGACATCACGACGTCCAGCTCCACCCATCCCGAGCCCACCCTCCAGAGAGACACCGCCCATGGTTCTGCCCACCGAGAACCTGACTCCCGCAACAGCGCCACCTACTGTACACAAGTCACCACCCCCGTACGTCAGCCAGCGCCACCAGGAGGACGTACAGGAGAAGAGTACCCAAACGAACGAGAACTGCAACCAAATGAATTACAATAGCGGTAACAAAGTAACAAGCAAGAGCGTGGGAACAGAAGCAACTGAAGTTGCTTGACAAAGCTACTGGAACCAATGCGAATGATAAAATGACAAGAAGAACAATAAGGACAAGTACAATCAGAACAAATACAAGCAACGGATTAATGGAAATGACTAAACCAGTAACCAAGAAGAATTATATAAACGAAACCATAAGTGCTGATGACAATGAAAGTAATAAGTAATAAGAATAGTACGAGATAAACCAGTTCAACAAGACAACCAAGACACCGAAGAGTTAGCATCGGCTTTTCCCATTGCAGTCCAAAAATGGGTAACTGATCCCCAGGGCCAGACCCGACAAACAATCACAACGCGAACTAGAACACACCCAGAAATGAATGAACTAAGGAAGGAAACCGGCATAAGAAACGATGAAATGCCAATCGCCTGGTTGGGGCGTCTAGTAGCAGAGGCAGGGAGTGAGACCGTCAACCATGACGAAGCCCTACAGCTTGTGCGCAATTCAGCTTGGAGCCGAGCAAAGGTAGTGGACCCGGTGCCAGTGCTAGCTGACTACTTTTGGCCGATACCAATACCAGCTTTGGTTACCGAGGCACTGCAAAGAAAAATCCACACCTGGCACGAGGGACATGCAGGTCGTGCGAGTGCCACTTCATTGGTGTACACAGTGATTGGAACGTCATACGCTATGTGGAACCCAGCCCACCAAGCCTTAAATTTGACACCCACTCAGGTGCAGGGGGCATGGCCTCATAGGTATGTCCTATCATCTGGAGACGTGCCCTGTCTGCAGGAAGCAGTAGACGCAGCAACCGAGTTATATGGAGGGAACCAAAGCATAACAGCAAGACTCTTACTAAGTACATCGGTAAACAGACCAGATACATACCTTGGGACAGCTCGACCACCTGAGAGGAGCGATGGAAAAACAAAGACATCAAAAGAATGTAAGCTTCGACAGGGATGAGAAAAAAGAATCAAGGTATGTACACGTGATTGAACACAATCCAAAAAATATTGATAAGAACCAACGGAAACCACCTCGAGTGTCACCACAGGAACCGAGAAAAATATTACTCTCGATCTTCTCCACCGCCAGCCCAGACAAGTTATTCACCGCCCCAGAGGACCCCTCAAGAAAGAGCAATGTTTGGGTTCCTTCTGGAGAAATTCGGCCTTAACAAAGAGCAATTAAGAGCCCTAAGAGACGAGGGACAGCGAGTTCTCGCTAAAACTTTAGGATTCATCGAAAGACAGAAATCAAAAAACAAGTGACCGCCATCGGCGCGAGTCCGGTGACCGATGGCTGCGACAACCTGAACGAAACGAACACGGACTTCAAAACTAACCCAAAACAAAACGAACTAAAGCGTGACGAATCTAAACGTAGCGAAACTCAACGAAGCAACCCAACCGACGAAATGAAAAAAACCGAAATAAAACCAAACGAACGAACCGAATTGAAATGACGTAACCTCAGACGAGACGAGTCAAAGCAAAACAAAATGTATCGAGATACATTAAAAATAAACGAACAAGTACAAAACGAACCAAAACAACTCGACTTAAAGCAAACTGAACTTCGAACTGACCGTCAACGAGACAAATCGGAACCAAGCGAACGAGACGAATCCAGAAAGAATGAAACGAAACGAAACCTGAAGCGTAACGAAACCGTACGAAATGAATCGAAACAAAACCAAGAAAACCCAAACGTATCGAACATGAAACTTACCGTAACAGAAACTGTTTTGACTGAAGGAGTGCAGGAGGAAGTCAGAGTTAGGCAAATGAGCTATCCAAAACCGGGTGTTGTCGTAGCAGAAAACAACGTGAAGATGTTCAACGACGACCAAAGACCATATGCTCGGATCGAGATTCAAAATCCCAATGACCAAATGGATATAATGTATGCAAAGTTCCTCCTAGACACGGGAGCCCAAGTGAACGTCATAAAGTCATCCATACCCCACGTAAAAACGAAGAAGATAATGATGGTGCAGGGACTAAATGCTGCAACGGCAACGTGCAGAGTGAAATTTTTAGTAAAAGGCTGCGAGTCTTGATGCAGTCCTTGAGAATGTCAATATTCTAGGGGTACCAGGAATTCGAGTCCTAAACTTAAAGCACAAGGTGCTTGAAGCCTTACCCATCACAACCATGCTGGAAAACGAGTGGCACCGACCGACATTGCGAATTAACACCATGTAGCGGTACACCCCGATACCCACAAAACCACACCTTCAAGATTCCCTCAACACCTGTTGGAAGGCTTAGTAAAAAAGGGATCAATTACGCCGATACACGCTAGTGCCCAACCGTCTCCTGGATGGGGAATCCCCAAACCGGGAAAACCTAGTGAAACACACCTAGTAGTGGACTACAGAGAAGTGAATAAGTGCTGTACAACCCTGGCGCAAGCAACATCTTGTACTCTACTGCAAAGTATGCATGAAATGGCCGAATACCAAACTGAAGAATGGGTAGGAACAACCCTGGACTTGAAAGGACATGTTTTTTTCAATTCCCATCAATGACGCTGAGGGAATTTTGAACATGTGTGTCTGGGGAAAAATCTACAAATGGAACATGTGTCCACAGGGATACCGCAACGCTCCAGCATTGGCTACCGGCACACTGAATGAAAGCTTGGAACGATTTTCAAAAAGTAACCCGGAAGCCAAACATGTAAAGATCTGGAGTTATATTGACGATGTAGCAGTGATGGGAAGAGAAAGAAACATCATGAAAAGAATTACTGAAGGTTTAGTGAAACATCTGACTACTGACGGCTGGACTATAAATGTAAATAAATCACACCTAGAACCATCTAACAGCATTAGTTTCTTAGGGACTACTTTCAGTGGAGCCACTCGACATGGGGTATCCCATGACAATATTGACATCACTGTTTGGGAGAATAAAACCCCTTCGACTAAGCTAGACTTCCAGTCCCTGTTGGGATGGTTAAATTGGTTCCAACATTACGTCACGCCGGAACATTTGCCAGTCCTCACCAGAATCCAACTGTCACGGATGGCCCCGCGAGCGGCCGTGAGCTCGCGAGCGCCCCTTTGCCGTGCCAATTAGGGTGATCTGACACCCTCTACTCGCCCGCCACGTCTTAGATCTTATTGGTTCAGTATGGGAGGCTGCCTACTCGCACCTAACGGCGCCGCAATGGTATCACTACCGCTCCAAAGTGGGGTCCTCTCCCCCAGCCTTATGGGCAAATGCGTGCCTCCAAAACCTCCCCTTTAGCACGCCCCAAGCCTCGCAGCTGTCCCGGGGGACGTTGTCTGGTCCCCTTCCTGTTCTGCGCCCTCTCCGGGCCTCGCCCTCTCTGGGGCCTGTATCGCGCTCACCGCGCTGCGCCCTCTCCGGGCCTCGCCCTCTCTGGGGCCTGTATCGCGCTCTCCGTGCCGCGCCCTCTCCGGGCCTCGCCCTCTCTGGGGCCTGTATCGCGCTCTCCGTGCCGCACCCTCTCCGGGCCTCGCCCTCTCTGGGGCCTGTGTACCGCGCTCTCCGCGCTGCGCCCTCTCCGGGCCTCGCCCTCCCTGGGGCCTGTATCGCGCTCTCCGCGCTGCGCCCTCTCCGGGCCTCGCCCTCTCTGGGGCCTGTGTACCGCGCTCTCCGCGCCGCGCCCTCTCCGGGCCTCGCCCTCTCTGGGGCCTGTGTACCGCGCTCTCCGCGCCGCGCCCTCTCTGGGCCTCGCCCTCCCTGGGGCCTGTATCGCGCTCTCCGCGCTGCGCCCTCTCCGCCAACGATTAGAGAAAGAACGCGACAAAAAGGCCCCTTGGACCTCAAGAGACGCAAAAGCCCTGAGCGGACTTCTAACAGCTGTAAAGAACACGACCCTACACGCTATCAATCTTAGCGCACCACTACTAATTACGATTGGGTTCACTGAGGAGCATCTCTTCACCATGGTGAAGAACTCCGAGGGAGACCTGGTATACCTAGCGCACCGAACCATACAAGCGGCGCAACACCGATATGGCACCGTAGGGAAAGTTCTTTTAGCCGCTCAGTTAGCCGAGTCTTTGGCAACTGGACACGGGAAAATAAAATCGGTAGGGGCAACCCTACTGCCTTGATTATTGCACGATCGACCGGACCCGTGTTTCCAGGGGGAACCGTCGACTTGGAGTGTCCTGGTATTGAACCATCTATGCCACTGGCACAACTGGAAACACGAGGATTTACCGCCGACGTCAATTACCACCACAGAATCAAGTATCACCCTCTATGGAACAACAGAGCCCACGTGGATGGCCTCAGATGGCACCACTCGAGAGGAAGGAAAGTATGGGTATTACTGTAAACCATGTCATTGTCACGAGATCTACCCGGGATACAATTCTGCCCAGAAAAACGAATTACTGAGATTCAAAGAACTGATACAACATTGTCTGGCCCACTACGACAGAACTCTTCCGATTCCAGTGCTAACAATTGACTCCCAATATATTTACAAAATTGTAATAGGAACGGCCTCACCGACAGAAAACCTTGAATTATGGATGGAAATCTATAATCTGTTGTCCAACTTCACAGTGCTACCTTTAAATCAAGCATACCAGATCGCACCGAATTGATACTGACCCTGTCCATGAAAAGATCGATCGGTTATTGGAAGATCCCACTTGTACTAATGTTCTTGCCACAAGCGTCGATGAGCCTGTATGTGTTAACCCGTATTTAACCTGGCTACATGAGGATTGGGGCCACCCAGGTCCTCGTGCCTGTTATACAAATGGCGCCGGGCGTCTGATGGCTACTCATCACATGGTTCTCACCGGAACTGGAAGCGAGTCACCCAGGCTTGTAATGCCTGCGCCAAAGAAAAATGTCATCAAACTAGAAGCACGAAAGGTGCTCTCAATAAGGATACCTTCGCACCAGGACAGACTTGGCAGGTAGACTTTCTCGGTCCCTTGCCAGGGGCGTCAATCCCCAATAAAGTACTGATTGTTGTGGACCTCAGTACAAGGCAAATGACTGTAGTTCCTCTTCATAGGACACACGCCACTGCAGTCATCCTCGCTCTTACAAGTGTCTTTGTGATGTGGAAGATACCCACCACCATCCAGTCTGACGGTGGGCCACCGTTCACATCACTGGCCATAGATCGATTTGCGCATCTGTACAACATCACTTGGCATCACCATCTGCCCTACCACCCACAGTCCAACGGGGTGGTAGAAAGAGCAGTCGGATTATATAAGGAGGCACTATGCCTCAAGGGAAATTACAAAGGATGGACAAAGCATAATCATGAAATTCTGATCAATTTAAATTCCACGAAAGGACTATGGGATACGAGAACACCAAATCCGATGAAATCCTGGGATCCAAAATTTACACCGTCCGAGCTGGTATGGATTACATTACCTGATCCACAAAATTGACACCCAAAGACACTGAAAGGACAGATACAATCCGTCGAAAAGTATCCTAATACTTACCTTATTGAATTAGAGGACAGTGGGCGATCGATCCTCGCTCATCATAACTGGTTGGCTAGAAGAGCCGTTACAGATTCGCTACCATGAATCTTCTGTGTTCCCTGCAAGGGGGGCATATAGTATTAAGTATGGGTTTAGGCACATAACATCGTTTATGAATGGTTTTATTGGGAGAATTTGTTCTGCCGGTCTGTTTATTGTTGTTTCAGATTCACGACCTGTATATTTCACCGCAGTCGAGATCGTTCAACACCATCAAAGCTGACGGATAAATTAAGACACCATGGCGACTGGACCCAGAGATATTGGATTGATTTTCATTTACTATTGTATATATTGTGTATACATTGAAAAACTGTCCGCGGAATCGGATACTGAGCTTTATCATTCATCAAACTCGGTCCTCCACCTACTATCCCTCTGGGCCAATGCTACAGGGGATGAAACGGGCCAGGGACTAACGGCATGTCTTAGGATCCCCATGTCCGTTGAGGATTCAGTCCTCATTCCGTACCCTGTGCCTTTCAACATTGACGAGTGGTTCACTAAGGTTTCCCTAAGTGAAGAGACCACCATAAATATCTCTGTCCCTTTGGAAGGTGGGGGTCATCTTATGACCAGCTATTCTTGGCCTAGAAATTTTTCATTGGCAGATATTGCCCAGGTTACAAACCCTCCGCAAATGAACTGCTTGGAAAGAGAAGCCCGATGCGCCTGTTCCGCCATCCCATGGGGAATACACCCCCAAGGGATAGAATGGTCCAGACCAGCTATGTCTCAGAGGTGGGATCTGCATTCTATTAACCCACCTTGGTATATTGATTTAAGCCCCCGTGGTCATAAAGTTCAATCCGATTTCACGTTAACACCTCTAATAGAAGCCACCCCTTTGGTAAAATGGAATGAATCACAAGCCGTAGATCTGACAAAGTCTGGTTCTCATGGGAGAGATTCAGGGTTTGGATTTTATTATCCGACCCTCCGGGCCATATTACTCCATGCCGCCTGTCACAGCATGGCGCAACCAGTTCGGCAATCTGGAACCCCAGAGCGATCTAGGCATTCCTACCCAACTCCAGGCTGGTGTGATGAATTAAGTACACCAGCGCCATTCCGTCTGGCTTGGGCATGCTCAGATGGATGGCTATATACTACTCTGCCGGCCACGTTAACAGGCGTCCAATGTTTTTTAAGTTCCATTTTGTTCTGTCCCCTGTTACAAGCTTCGACAGCACACCCACCTAGTCCAGCAATCATACATCATCAAGTACGGTCAGCCGCACCAGTCTGGAGCTCACTAACTCATGGGGAGAGAACCACTCAGGACCTCAGTTGGGCCTTTGAGGGCTACTTCCTTTGGGGTTACGCAATAGCCAAAGCTCAAATTGCCCTGGCGGAGCTTTCTGAACGGGTTGAGCTTTTGGCCAACCATACCGCCACAGGCTTTGTATTAATCAATGAACAAATACAGGCCGCGTCTCTAATGATGATGCAAAATCGTTTAGCATTAGATGCATTACTCATACAACAAGGCGGCCTGTGCCAATATCTGAACCTGTCCAGAGACATGTGTTGTATTTCTATCCCCAACGTATCTGTTCCATTACAACACCAAATAAGAAAGATTAGAAAGATTTCAGATGATGTCAACACCATCTCGGGGGTTGGGCAGGGATGGCTGTCGCGTATCTTTAAGTGGCTGGGGTGAAATCCGTCCTCATGGCTGATGAATCTGCTCACACCGGTACTGTCATTTCTGTTTGTATTTGTGATCATTGTATTTAGTATCAGTTGTATTTTTAAGATACTGACATGGAAAGTTGCCAATCTGTGCATCTACATGTATTCCACTGTTCCCGCACATGAAAATTTCCGGAACGATGGTTCCATCGTGGAGGAGGTATAATTCGACCATCTAGCTTCTATGCTGACAGCAAGGGGGCATGTCAGAGCAAAATTTTGAGTATATGCTGCCAACACAGAAGAGCTGGACTGACATGCGCGGTTTGACTCTGAGTGGAAAGTTCCAAGGCTCACCCAGCCCTTGCCCCCTGGGTGACCTGCGGACCTGTCAATCATTGTTGACCTACTTTCCCCACAGACCATGCTCAGATTGTGTCAGCTTCTGACTGAGAGCATGCTCAGTCAGAACCTGACATGAGGTAATCTGACTCGAAATTTCTCTGCGGAGAGGGTTCTGATTGGCTACCAAATTCATATAAAAGTTCAGTGAACCCCTCCCTCGGGGGGAGATCGCGTTAGCTGAGGACAGAGGCTGCTGCTGCAGGGACTGTCTCTCAGTCAGGCTTTAGGGCCTATACATCTCCTTCGCTTGGCATTTTGTATCGCTCGTGTTGTGAATTACGGCTTCGCATCTACTACCCAGCTTCCGACTTACCTTGACACTGACTACAGACTACGATTCCGGATCACCCTATTGAACTTTGTTTGCAATCTCAGTTTGACTCACTTGGTTTCGACTTCGGCTTCTGACATCACCACTTTTCACCGTTGTCCTGCGGGACTGGCGTCACGCGATTCACCGTATACATCGAGTTACAGTTTTCATTTTATTGTTTGTATTCCCCATTAATGAGCTGTTGACCAGCCCTGGGACTAGGTCTTCGGACTGAACCTTGTGGGCCAACAGACCCCTTCGTTGTTTACTGTTATAACTGTAACTGAAGACATCGCTGCCTACGCCTGAAGCGTAAATCAAATAAATCCATCTTAATTTCAATCCACTCTGGGTCTGTATCTCCTGACTCTACACCAATAATCCCACCTGTCCGTATCTGATTGCGACCCCGGCCCACCGTGACCTTGGGGCCCGATTCATTCTGTTCGGTTTTCCCCGACAACTTCCAATAACTAGGTTCCGTACCTGGAAAACTGTAACACATTTTTAATGTTTTCCATATACAGAATCTAATTATTTACTTGAGTATAAGACAATGCCCTGATATGGTATTACTGTCCACTACTTGTCCCTCATCCCAACTAGTTAAGTTGCCAAAGAAGGAAATTAAGATGGTCTGTAAAGTTTTCTTCTTATTGGTCCATGGTGGATACTAATGATCAACTCCTTCTCCACAAATGGACTGCTCTACATCATCATGCCACAGAACAATTTGTAAAATCATAGTGTAGAACAAGAGGACTACTTATAGTCATCCTATATTATACATTCTTAATCATTCAGAATACTTAAATGGAACTATGAACACATGTACTATTTACCACATTTTCTCCTGCTCATCCAGTACATAATTTTTTGTAGATTAAATTGTTTGTACATGTGACAGATCTTTTTCCCATACCAGGATTTAGTCAAATGGTATTTTAATGGAGGAATTATATCTTCTGCTTAGTAAGGGATCTTTTTATTACCTCTGCCTACAAAAGTCACCTTACTTAGAAACCCTCAGAATCACAGGGTGAGGGAAGCAAGAATCAAAGGATGGGAAAGTGGGGGGCAAAGGAGAAAAGATTTTTGGGTCCCCGTCACCCCTAGAAACAAAAAATATATTTTAACAGGCATTAATTTTGCAAGTTAATCAACACTCATATGTTGAAATAAATAATTTGAAAAATTTGTATGCAGGCTTTTAGTTATATACCTCCAGCTAATTCTACCATTGTAATATATGGCATCACAGGAAATTATTGATAATCTGATTACTTAGAAGCTGAGCCCTTATTACCTGTCAGTAGTATAAAGTTTTACTTGTTTCAGCAGCATTTTTAGCATTTAATCAGCAAATCTAACAGTTTAAAAGCAGTGCCAAAGGCTATGCTAAAACACAAAAAGGAAGTTTACAAGAAGTTGAATTTTGGGCATACAAGTAGGGAGGAGTACAAGAATATGGCTTGGGCACTGCAGGGATGAAATCAGGAAGGCCAAAGCACAATTGGTGTTAAAGCAAGCAAGGGATCTGGATGTGAAGGGTAACAAGAAGGGTTTCTATGGGTATGTCAGCAACAAGAGGAAGAACAGGGAAAGTGAATGAATGGATGCCTTACTGAATGGAGAAGGAAACCTAGTGACAAATGATGCAGAAAAGGCTGAAGTATTCAATGCCTTTTTCATCTGTCTTCATAGGCAGTCATCTCCCAGACTACTGCAGCTGGCGGCACAGTTTGGGGAGGAGGTGAGCAGCAGACAGTGGTGAAAGAGTAGGTTAGGGACTATTTAGAAAAGCTGAACACGAACAACCTCACACACAATGCACCCGAGGGTGCTGAGGGAGTTGGTAAATGTAACTGCAGAAACTGACCATTATCTTTGAAAACTCATGGTGACCAGGAGAGGTCCCAGACAATTAGAAAAGGGCAAATATAGCATCCATCATTAAGAAAGGAAAAGAGGAGGATCCTGGGAATTACAGACCTGTCAGCTTCATCTCAGTCCCTGGAAAAAAATCTTGGAGCAGGTCTACAACGAATCCATTTCTAAACACTCGGGGAAGAAAGTGATTAGGAACAATCAGCACAGATTCACCAAGGGCAAGTCACGCCTGACTGCCTTCTATGATTCTCTGTGGATGCAGGGAGAACAGTAGATGTGATATATCTCAACTTCAGCAAGGCTTTTGAAATGGTCTCCCACAACATTCTTGCAAGGAAGCTAAGAAAGTTTGGGTTGGATAAATGGACTACATTTAAGTTGATGGACAGTCCATCTCAAAGGGTAGGAATCAATGGTTTCATGTCTAGTTGATAGTTGGGATCAAGCGTAGTGCACCAGGGGTTGGTTTTGTTCCATATCTTTATCAATGACCTGAAAGATGAGATGGAGTACACCCTCCTCAAGATGTCAGCAAGCTGGGTGAGGGGGTGAAAGTGAGTCTTCCCCTCTATTTAGCACTGGTGAGGCCACACCTGGAATACTATGTCTAATTTGGCACCTACCCCCTTCCACTAGAGGAAAGGATGTGGACAAACTGGAGAGAGCCCAACAGAGGGCAAAAAAAAATGGTTAGGGAACTGGGGGACATGACTTCTGAGGAGACACCAAGGGAACTGGGTTTATTTAATCTGGAGAAGAGAAGACTGAAAGGGAGATTTAATAGCAGCCTTCAACTACCTAAAAAGTGGTTCAAAAGAGGATGAAGCTAGATTGTTCTCAGTGGTGTCAGAAAATAGAACAAGGAGCAAGTTACAACAACAGAAGTTTAGGTTAGATAATAGGAAAAACTGACTCACTAGGAGAGTAACGAAGCAGTGGAACAGGCTACCAAGAAAAGCTGTGGAATTGCCATCCTTGGAACTTTTTAAGACCTGGCTAGAAAAAGCCTTGGCTGGGATGATCCGATTGGTGGCAGCTATGCTTTGAGCAGGGATGGACTGAATGAGTTCCAGCAGTCCCTTCCAATCCTAAATTTCTCCGATTCTATGAAACTTTGTAGCAATTATATTTTAAAAAGTTGTTCTTCATTTGCCAACCCTAAATAATGTTAGAAACTGTAAATTTAATAAGAGGTAAACAAATGTGGGCCAATAAACCACTGCCCAGAAAGAACATGAGCAATCTAGATTATTACAGAGACACAAAAATAGGTCCAGCATGTTGTATGGCCTAGGGCAGTGGTTCTCAACCTTTTGCACCTTATGTCCCACCAAACATTGGTCCCAAAAACCCTAGTCCCACCATAATAAGCGACAAGCGGGGGGTGGGGGGAGGGAGGAAATCCCCCAACAGCCAGTTGACAAATTCCTGCTTCCCTCCCCAGGGCCTCTACCACCCGGCAGACACAACCCAGCGTGGCTGCAGACAGCAGATATCTCGCTGCTGCGAGCTGTACCCCTCTCCCCCGGCAACATGCCCCCTGTGCCTGCCACCACTTCGAAGGACACAGCCCCACACTGCTACCCTCACTGCAGCCTCGTGTGCAGGAGGAGCTTCACCGGGTCAGTGCGAGGTGAGCAGCAACAAGAAGACCCCCGAAAAGATCTCTGCCAGCCTGCAGGGAGCTGAACTCATTGCCAGCAGACTTGTTACAAAGGAGCTTCTCTCCCAGAGGCTTCACCAAGGTACTACTGTAATTATTTTTGAAACTTCAGGTCCCACCTAGATGACCTTCGCGTCCCACCAGTGGGACACATTCCACCAGTTGAGAAACATTGGCCTAGGGGGCCTGTGGCTTGCCCTGGTGCAACCCACAGACATCCCCTGTTCAGCCCCTGACCACGCAGAAGTTGAATAACCCTGACGTACAAGATGAGCTAAGCATAATACAAAGATAGGACAAGAAACTTGGTTCTGATTTTCATTGTTTTTCTGTATTGCTGTCTACTGATTTATTTCATTATTACTTATGTTGACTCATGTTTACATATATTCAGGAGAGACCAAGGCAATACACAGCACCATATTAAATGAAAGCAATAGCATCAGCTGAACTACCATACTCACTCATACCCAAGGATGTTTCAGACTAGTATCCCATCTATGCAAGATGCCAGTACTAAAATATTTTAGAGGAAAACAAAAAAAAAAAACCAAACTCCACAGAGTAGGCATATTCCACTAATGTCCATTAAAGACATTATCCTCATTGTCTTAACCTGGGAACAAAACCTCCATGCTTCATACTTTCTGGGGCAGGTTTTTTTGCATTAACTGCTGTAACTCGGTATATTCTTATTATTCAAAACATCCATCCATACCATTTCCAAATCTTGTGAACTCCTAGACTCACTGACATCATGTGGCGAGTTCTACACTCCAACGATGCCTTATTTGAAGATTTCACTCTCAGCCTTGAATTTCCCAGTCTACTTTCTGCACATTTATTTCCTTCTTTAAATGTATTTGTCTCCTAATTTACCTCTTTAGGAAAACAACTCAAGAGTTCTACAGACTTCTGCTCATTTCTTTTACCCTTCCATGAGCTTCCTGCCCTTAAATTGTGCGGTATCTTTTTTCCAGTAAGGAGGCTGCCACTGTACAACAGTACCCTCATCCAAGATATCTCACGATGTATGCATGGCATTACAAATATAAATAAAGGAAAATAAGAATATTCATCCTAAATGGTTTGATTAGTCCATCCATCAAATTATCAGAAATAAATACTTTATTTTTAATTAGAATCTAGTTTTTAACTTTAAGTAACATTTATAGTAATAAATAATGAGTACACACTATTTATAAGAATAGAACTAAGGACCTTCAGGCAAACCAAGTTGTTAATCCACTGAACTCAGAATGACACAGTAATTTGCAAACACAAAAACAAAGATCAAATTCTTTAAAAAGCCATGTTGTTCACAACAAAATTCATATTAACAAATTCAAGAAAAGTCAGTATTCAGTATACTCTCTGAACCTCTTTGAACACTTGAGAAGACATTTGAGTTTATCAGATCTTTAATCCCCACAATTCAGCAAGCATTTAAAAATAGTCTGTCAACCTAAAAAATAAAGATTGGAGTTCCCCAGTTCTCACACTTGCAGAGAATTAAATGAAAGAATATTCAACTCTACATATTAGCACTATGCTAACAATGAAGAAAATATTAAATGTGTCTAAACTAGTGATATTATTTCAGAGCTTCCTCCCCAAACATGATGTATCATCAACACTTTTATGTCTCTGCTAGGGAAACCATAGCTGTACTGATCACTTTGGCTTGAAATGATTTTACAAATAATATGTTTAAGTTTTATTATATTAAGGAAGCGTAAGAAAAAGGCTGGAAAATGGCCAATTTGTATACCTACTTCAACAGGTAATTCATCTTTTATTTCAACACTGCTTGGCTTGTTATCCTTCCCATTCTTCTGACTGTCATCATCAGATATGATTAGAGGGCATGAAGAAGAGGACAATACAGAAGATGAACTTTCTGAATCTGTGTCACTGCATAAGACAAAGACAAGAGAGTTATAAACATGTATAACAAAATTCCCTTACCACAGTTAGAAGGATATATTAAAATTACCTGTTAATTCTCAGAAAAGTGAGAGTATAGACCAGTGATTCTTAATGAAGATGCTGCAGCACTACAGTGCCTTGAGATCCTTTCAAGGGTTAGCAGTTCTCTATGCAAACAAGATAAACCCAGAGATTTCAAATAGGAATCCATAGGTTTAAAGATGTTCTGATCCAGTCTGAGTTTTTTTGAGTACTTTGCAACAGAAAACCTGCTCAATTATTTTTCCCCAGTCAAAAAAAAAAAAACCACCCCAAAAAAACAGTGAAAAACCAAGGACTAACATTTTCAGAGAACTGCCTCAAGTCTAACAAGAGGTACCTCAAATCCAAAAAAAAGGCTGAGAACCGCTGAGGCAGATGGATGCAACAACTCTATCGGTATCTGAGGACACTACTGTACGCTTATACAATACATCTGTTACATCATATACCAATCATTGCAAGCAAAACCACTTGCACAGCAAAATTTTTAACTCTACTTCTTCAGGGTCAAAGTAAGGATGAGTTAGTTCACATGCTTCACTAAAGGATCTCACAGGCATAACAATTCCAGCCTAGCAGCTGATGCGCACTGCTGAACAGCCCTTTTTTCACATGGCTAAAACATACGTTGGTCCACAGGGCTGTGCAACGCTTTGGTCCCCAATTTGATTCTGCGGACATTTGGCCCGATTCGGTGGCCAAATCAAATCAAAGGACCCTTTAATCTCTCCAAATTGATTTGGAACCCTCCAAATCAATTTGGAGAGATTCAGAAAGATTAGGAGATTTGGACATACAGACAACTTTAAATGCTTTTTCTACATACCTCTAGGTAGCAGGGGCTCGTGAGTGCTGGGGCACATGGAGCATCCCACAGAAGGGCAAGGGGGTCCCCAGTGCACTTGGCAACAGACCCGGAAGTGGACAAGAAGCACTTCCGGTCCACTTCCGGGTCCACCGGAGAGCGCACCCTCCCAGCTCGGCAACTGGTGCCTCCTGGGTCGGGGGGGGGGGGGGGCACCCGGGGTCCCCCACAGCCAATCACTGACCCAGGGAGGTGCAAGGGGCCCCTCCAGCATGCTCCCGGGCAGACCCACAAGTGTACTGGAAGTACTTCTGGTCCACTTCTGGGTTCACCACTGAGCACATGGAGGGCCCCCTGCACTCCTATAGGACACTCCATGCATCCCAGCATCGCAGTGATCCAAATCAGAATCGAATAGGGCCCCCTTTGCACACCCCTATTGGTCCATACTAGCGGTTCTCAACCCATTTTAGCCTCAAGGCACCCCTTGCTGACTTGCTAGTTAGATTTAGATTTCATAGATTTCTAGGGTTGGAAGGGACCTTGTAGATCATCAAGTCCGACACCCTGCCCAAGGCAGGAAAGAGCACTGGGGTTAAGTAACCCCAGCTAGGTGCTTGTCTAATTTCTTCTTGAACACCTCCAAGGTAGAGGAAAGTACCACCTCCCTTGGAAGCCTATTCCATAGATCACAGCTCTGAAGCAGGGCAGCTTTAGACATTTTTTTTTTTTTTACATGTCAACTCAGCTTCTTGGGTATTAAAGCAGCTCTGGTGAGGTGGACAACTCGGAAAGGCTGCACCAGGTCAGAAGGGTTCTGACACTACAGATTCCTATTGGAAAGCCCTGGGTTTACCTGCTGAATCACATCTAGGGTTTTGCACACTTATCCGTGCTAATGCTGGCTGCATCCTGCATCCCCCTTGAAAAGATCTCCCAACAGCCCAGGCTGGCCTATATCCTAAAACTAGCCTAGCCGCAGTTTTGGAGGAAAAAAAAATCCTGTTTCTGCCATGCTGAATCCATTGGTTTGTAAACAGATAAAAAAAGAAATAAACTGGATTTATCACCATTTCCTTTGAATAGCTACCTGGAGAGACTACAACCTCTGCACTTGGTAACAACAAAGAACGGGCATTTCTGCAAGCATGGGAATCGCAGAACTGTTCTTTGTACTTCATGCAGTGAAATCACTGCCATGTGGCAGGTGACAGGCACAGGAGATGCCTGTGGAAACAAACAGCTGCACCAGTACTGCAAAGAAGCTTCAGAAGTAAATGGAGAATCCACTCCAGTATTGTCAACTATACAATAATTATCCTATTTGTGCAATAAATGTCAACCCTCGTACACTGTATGACCAATAAAAGTAAAAGTGTACATAATGTATGATAGTTTTTGAGGCAGCTAATTGATACAGCATCTGCAAAACCTAAGTTGCTCTCAGAGAGTCTTAACCGGCTTCTGGCCTTTTTGGTTTTTTGGGTTTTTTTGTTTTGTTTTAATATTTTGTGTTCCTGATCAAATCAGTTCCAATTCATATTAAGTGAGCAGAACTCAATCATTCCAAAAACCATACTGACTGAGCAAGCAGAACTCAATCTTTCTAAGCACCATGTATGGTGCTTCAACCAGTAAGCATCCTTCCTCCCAGGCTCTCACCCTGCCACTTCAGATACATGGAGGAAGTCTTGGGGGATGCCCCCCACACTTGATCTTAGCCAATCATAAGGATGCATTACTGCTGGGGTTTTTTTGTCTGTTCATTTTTTTAATTACATGTTTTCATATCCCAAGTCAAATCAGCCAATTCAATTCCAGATCTGTGAGTCAGTCAAGAACCACTGACTGGCCCTACTACTGGTAAACATCTTCCACTCCTGCCTGGGGCTTCAGATATTTCCAAATCCTTTGGCGGGCATCCTATGTGCAGGCCCAAGCATGGACGCTCGGGGTTCAGATGCCGCTGAGTTTTGCCTGCCCTCAGCTGTACAGCAAGCAAGGGAGGAATCTCCCATTTCCATAAAGTTGGTATATAACCAAGATCTTCCCACCAGAAGTAAAAGTGGGAGGCATCACCTCAGCCACAGCACTACCCCCACCAGACCAGTGGCTTTCCGCTGCCAGTAGGAAAACAGTGCAGTTGCTGTCAGCACTTCCTTGTCACTGCTTGCCTCAAAATAAAGAAACACTTCAACTTTGATGACTTGGTTCTCACTCCCTGGGGACTTACAGTGATCAATATAAAGTAAATAAGATGTATCCCATTGCTTTCCCGCTTTCTGCATGATTACTGCATGCTTTACTGAACGTTTATTTTCGGTGCACAAAAGTTTTCCAGCAAATAGATACTGTTGCGCTTTTAAAATGATCATGTCATGTTTAAGACCTGGCAAAGCTGGCCCGCTCCTAGGCCAGGCTGGACTTGAGAGGCTCCCCAGACACGAGGCGCCGGGCCGCCGGGCCGACCCCAGGGGCGGTCTTGCAAGGGAGGGATCCAAGCCCCCCCGGACGCCGCACCCCGTGACAGCGGCTCGGAGCCCCGCGCCCGAGGAGGGTGCTAGGCGCCGTCCTACGCACCTGTCTGAGTCCGGGTCCGAGTCCGAGGAGTCCGAGTCCAAGGAGGAGTCGGAGGTGAAGCAGGGCTGGCCGCTGTCCCCAGCCGGGGCCTCGGCGCCTGTGCACGGCGGGGCTTGGCCCGGCTGCGCGGTGGGCTCGGGGTCGGGCCCCGGGCCCGGCGGCGGCGCGTGGTCAAACGTCAGCGTCTCGAGCTGAATAGCCACCTCCATGAGGCAGCAGCAACACCCGCACCACGCGGAACCAAGCCCCGCCCCTTCACTCCGCTGCTTCCGGTTTCCTCGGAACCACCCCGCCAGCGCCTAGTGCGCATGCGCTCTCCACTCTTCCATGTCTCACTTCGCAGTGGAGCTGGTCGGCTTTTGTATGACCGGCACACGCATGTGCGTACAAAACACTGCCAGCCATTCCATGCACCCCGTAGTGCACCTGGCCGGCTTTTGCTTATGCGTCCCCTCTCAGTCCACCCCGCTCAGCTACTGCGTGGTCTGGGCATGCGCACAAAGCACTCAGCCATTCAATGCCTCCCCAGCCGTGCGCCTGGCCGACTTCGTTGTGTGGTATGCGCATGTGCGAGGAAAGGCTATGAGAGCTAGACAGTGTTGAAGAGGTGGCTTCAGGCGGGCTGTTGGTGCTGCGTAGGTGTTGCTGGCACGTGTGGCCCTGGGGGCTGGGCGGGGAGTATAGAAACAGTGGTTTGTCTGCAGAAGTGTGGAGTCCTCTCTGCCCCTAGGGGTGCGGGGGCATCATCTCCCGCCCATAGGTTCAGAGTAGGATGCCTCTCGGAGGCCCCCACTCTTCCACCCGCAGAGAGCCTGACGTTAAGAAAAACATTGCACTTACTGTTAACGTACTGGGAAAACGTGGGCCATGCAGTTTCCACTGGTGGATCTTACCGCTTGTCAGACTGGAAGCATCCCTGCACAGACTGGCGGCCCCCCTCCGAAAATGCCACTCGTAATTTTAATTTTAATTCCACCCGGGAGAGCACACAAAGAAACAACAAACTCTCCCTGTGCCTGAAGAAAGGTATTTGTACCTGAAAGCTTGCAAAGAACACTTCCAAGGGAAGTGGTGCAGGCTCCTACCCCGGGGAGTTTTTAAGAGGAGGTTAGATGAACACCTTGCTGGGGTCATTTGACCCCAGTACTCTTTCCTGCCATGGCAGGGGGTCAGACTAGATGATCTACTCAGGTCCCTTCTGACCCTAGAAACTATGAAACAATTTCTCCAACTATTGATCTAATAAAAGATATCATGTTTACCCAAAGGACCTTGTCTGCGTTCTTAATTTTCACTCTTTTTTGGCAATGGAAAAAAATAAGTGCTGTTTTCCTGTTGAAAAGAGCTCAAAGCCCCCAGCTCTGCACTTTCTGTTTGAAAGCACTATGTTTATCTTGTGGCATGTGTTTGTAAACCTAACAGCTAATGTGCAGCCCCCTCTAAAAGATCTCAAGGCACCCACGGTGCTGTGGCACCATGATTGGGAATCACTGGTTTGGTGCTTGTCTGGAAAGCCAGCTTACTGGCCTTGGGTGCCCTTACGTGGAGGAAGCCTGAGCACCTGAACCTAATGCCTGCATATGCTCCAGCTGCTGCTAACGGGGTGGGGTTAGGCTTGAGGTTTCAGGCTTGCAAAGAACAGGCCACCCTTCACAGCCAAGTAACCCAAGGGCTGTGGCAGGCTGCCCAGCACCTTGGGCAGCTAGGGCTAGGATTGGACAGGAAGCAATGGGGACGGAAACTGGCAGATAACTCATGCAGTTGGTCCAATAAAAGATAACACACACAAAGACCCTTAAAACCCTTGCCTCTCTAAGGTAACTCAAGATATGTTCCAGGAGGTGCTGATTCCTCATTGATCTGGCTCAGCACTTTGCTGGACTGGGCCCTATGTAAAAATCGGTCACCTTGTGGAAACTGTGAAATTGAGAAAAACATTGCAGCTGTTGTTAATCTACTGGGCAAACATGTGGCTACTGTGTATTATGTATTCAGTTAGCTATTGCTGTCATGGATTTCATTTGCCAGTATAAATAATGAGTTTCCATTTTGTCAGCATTTAAAAATCCTATTAAATTAATTGTGTCCTAATTTAAATATGTGCTGCCTTCCATAATCTATTTAAGTAGTAAATGGTAAGTTTTATTGTTATTAGGCACGCGCTTGCATGAAAAAACAAAGATAGGGAGCAGTGCTACTGCTTTTCCAGGGCATGACTATGCCATGATGGAAATGTTGGTTGTATGAGGAATTTTCTCTTAATTTCAGCATTTTGTAAGGCCCAGTTAAGACACTGACAAAAGAACACCAATAGCACAAATACAAGATTCCTGTAATTTGTAAACTGTATGCACGTTTACACAAACTTCCAGCTAGGGATTTCAGTACCATACCTTTAACATTTCCAAACTGTACTTTATCATCACCATCTCCAAAAGGGTTTATTGTAAAAAGGTATGTTTTATGCTCTTATAAATTAAGTCAGCACTGTAGCCCTCGTCATTCAAACACTTATGCATGCCTTTAATGATATTGGAGTGGAATAATCGTATTGAAGGCAATTGGACTAATTCAACATATAAAGTTAAACCCAGGCATTAATGGCTGTCAAATCATTCCGCATTATTTTGCCCTGTTGGATTTACCTGAAATGATATACAGTTTAACTAGAATACAGCCATTATTAAGTATTTCTGCAAGAGATTTAACATTTTAATGTAAGCTTTTTGAATTGCTAATTGTGCCTCCCTGTACTAGTGCCATATTAATAACAAGGCTTCAATCATAGTTTCATAGTTGGTAGGATCGGAAGGGACCTAAGCAGATCATCAATTCCAACCCCCTGCCATGGGCAGGAAAGGATGGTGGGGACAAATGACCCCAGCCAGGTGGCTATCTAGCCTCCTTTTGAAGACCCCCAGGGTAGGAGTGAGCACCACTTTCCTTGGAAGTTGGTTCCAGATCCTAGCCGCCCTGACCATATATCTAGCCTGAATCTACTCTCCATTAACTTATCGCCGTTGTTCCTTGTTACCCCCGGTAGTGCTCGGGGGAACAGGGACTCTCCCATTGCCTGCTGCTCCCCCTTGGCAAGTTTATAGACAGCCACCAGATCCCCTCTCAGCCTTCTTTTGTGGAGGCTGAACAGATTCAGGTCCCGTAGCCTCTCCTCGTAGGGCCTGCCCTGCTGCACCCTGATCCTGGACCCTCTCGATGCTGTCCACGTCCCTCCTGAAGTGCGGCGCCCAGAACTGGTCACAGTACTCCAACTATGGCCTTACTAATGTCGCATAGAGGGGGAGGATCACCTCCTTGGACCTGCTCGTGATGCATCTACGGATGCATGACAAGGTATGGTTGGCCTTTGTGACCGCGTCCCCACATTGGCAGCCCATGTTCATCTTGGAATCAATAGTGACACCAAGATCCTTTTCTGCCTCTGTGCTGACAAGAAGGGAATTCCCCAGCCTGTAGCTATGCTGCTGGTTCTTCCTCCCCAGCTGCAGCCTCTTGCACTTGTCCATATTGAAACCCATCCTATCTCATCCTAATCTCATCTCAATCCTAATAAGGGTCTTCAGATTGTGGAGTAAAATAAATATTAATGGCAATATTAGATGTTAAGTGCAAGACCAGTGATGCCAAAAATGTTGACCCCTCATAGAAATATTATATTTTAAATCTTGTAAGTGATACAGTTTCCTTTTCTCCCTTCAGTTCTGTTCTTTTCTCTTTTTTTTTCTTTTCTTTTTATGTAATTTATGAAGAATTTATGACAAAAAAGGACTATGTGTAGCAGAAAAAAATGAAAGGTAGAATCCAGCTAGTATCCCAGCCCTCCAGACCTATACAAAAACTTAACATAAAAGTTAGCAAGTTTTATTACAGGATTAGGTCCTACAATCAGAGCAGTAACTGCATGCCAGCCAGACTCCAGCTGATATTTCCCAGATCCAAAGCTGGGAAACTCATGAGCTGGCTACACCCAGTTGATGCTCCTGTAACAGTAAATTGAGGCGACCACTATAAGATGTGGAAAAACAAAAAAAACAAGGCAAGCATGGTTACACAACAGGTCCAGAGCTGGCTATTTATCAGGGCCAGTGTCAGATGTCATAAGGTCACAGATTCATATGGCGTTTTCTCAGCAAAGTTGTCTTACCAGACCTTCTCCAAAAACTTATTTTGACTAGTTCCCTCCCTTCAAGGGGACAGACTCAGGAGAAATGACCAAAGGAGTCTGAACCAGTGTTACCAAGTCTGCTTATAATAAGCAGAACTGGGCTTGTTATTTTTAAAACTCACTTTTAATTTTTTGAGAGTCACAGGTTGATAAGCACTCCCACTGCCCTCTGTTTGAAATGGGTTGGGCTTGTTTTTAAAGGCAGTGCTGCTTTTTTTTCTCTTGAGACGTGGCAACACTAGTCTGAGCCTTTGCCCAGCAGAATATACTCCCCTCCCGTAGCTGGAACAGAGCACAAGATTCTGGAGTCTCAGAATTCCTCTGCTGTCAGCTAATACCTCTGAAACCCTGAAGTGCTGTATTACCCAGAGGCTGACAGTCAATTAGCATCAGTCACTCCATAAGCTCAAATGGATGAGGTCTGTGCGGTGGATATGAAGGTGTCAACCCTGCTTCAAGAACCACATTGTGTTGATCCTGCATGCTGGAATTTCTGGAAGGTTTTTAATCTTATTTTTAGAAACCTAGGAGATTTTTTGCACATACAAAAATAAACTTATATTAAAAGAACATCAATAAAGTTGCAGACTCAATCACTGAGGTTGAAAAAAAACTGTGGTTGTTAAGGTGGTTTGTGCATCCTTAATTTAATTTGATTTCCCTATACATGATATGGTCCTCAATTATATACACATTAGCTAGGTGCAGACATTCAAAAAGCCTGAGGTGGAAGCACTAACTTAGGTTAGGTGGAGAATGACCAGACCAGACATTCGCCCTTCACTGGTGGGAGGGCAGCCGGGGCTCAGAGCGAGCCTGCCTGCACTGGTAGAGGCCAGCAGGCTGGGGTACTCCCATATGCCATCCAGGAGGCTTCTAGCAAATGCCAAGCCCAGCCAAGCACTCCTGACTGACCAACACGGCCCTCCCTCCCCTGCAACTGCACCCGCCTGCCAGCAGCTGCTGGGGGATGGAGAGAGGGAGAGAAATGGAGCCCCCTGCCACATGCCCCCCCCCCCCACCCCAGCTATGCTGGCTCGGGTCTTGGAGGGGCCCAGGCTGGGACCTAGGAAGAGGCTCCATTCCCCCATGCTCGCCCCTAGGTCTCGGAACAGCAAAAAGCCAGACAACTTCTTCATGGTAAGGGTAGCCAAAATTTGGAATGGGCTTCCAGGGGAGGTGGTGCTCTCCGGTACCTTGGGGGTCTGTAAGAGAAGGCTGGATATGTGTCTGGGTGGGGTCATCTGATCCCAGCACTCTTTCCTGCCCAGGCAGGGGGTCAGACTCCATGCTCTGTTGAGGTCCCAAAGGCAATGGATGCAGGTGTTGCCGTGGACGTAGTCTTTCTAGACTTCAGTAAGGCCTTTGACACCATCTCCCACCCCATCCTCATTAAAAAACTAGGCGACTGTGGCATTGATGCCTACACAGTCAGATGGATTGCAGATTGGCTCAAGGGTCGTACTCAGAGGGTGGTGGTGGACGGGTCATATTCGACCTGGGGGGAAGTGGGCAGTGGAGTACCCCAGGGCTCAGTCCTGGGGCCTGCGCTGTTCAATTTCTTCATCAGCGATTTGGACGATGGGGTGAAATGCAACCTGTTTAAATTAGCTGATGATACCAAAGTTTGGGGTGAGGTGAGCACGTTAGTAGGGAGGGAAAGACTGCAACAAGACCTGGATAGGTTACAGGAGTGGGCTGACATAAACAAGATGCGTTTCAATACTGGCAAGCGCAGGGTGCTGCACTTAGGCAGTAGAAACCAGCAGCACACTTATAGAATGGGAAACTCCCTTCTTGAGAGCATGGAGGCAGAAAGGGATCTTGGAGTCGTTACTGACTCCAAGATGAACATGGGCCGACAATACAAGGTCTCGGTTGGCAGGGCTAACCGCACCTTGTCATGCATCCACAGATGCATCTCAAGTAGAGCCAGGGAGGTGATCCTCCCCCTCTATGCAACGCTGGTCAGGCCACAGCTGGAGTACTGTGTCCAGTTCTGTGCACCCCATTTCAGGAGGGATGTGGACAACATTGAAAGGGTCCAGAGGAGGGCCACACGCATGAGGACTACAGAGCAGACCCTACACTGAAAGACTGCGGGACCTAAACCTGTTCAGCCTTCACAACAGAAGGCTGAGGGGGGACCTGGTGACTGTCTATAAACTCACTAGGGGGGACCAGAAGGGTTTAGGGGAGACGCTGTTTCCCCTAGCGCCCCCTGGCATGACAAGGAACAATGGACACAAGTTATTAGAGAGTAGATTTAGATTAGACATCTGCAAGAACTACTTCACAGTTAGGGCGGCTAGGAGCTGGAACCAACTTCCTAGGGGAGTGGTGCTGGCTCCTACCCTGGGGATCTTTAGGAAGAGGCTTGATGACTACCTGGCTGGACTCATCTGAGTCCAGTCTTTTTCTCCCGCCCAGGCAGGGGGTCGGGCTTGAAGATCTACAAGGTCCCTTCCGACCCTACTTCTATGATTCTATGAATCTATGAAACTCTGAGCTGCAGCAGTCAGTAGGCTGTGGGGGGCGGTGGAGGGGGGGCAAGAAATGGAGCTGCACCACTGGGGCGGTGGAGGGGGGGCAAGAAATGGAGCTGCACCACTGGTCAGGTCTTACCCCCAGCTTTCTGACTCAGGTCTTGGAGAAGGTCTAGGAGGGATCCACGCTGCAGGGAAGGCTCCATTTCCCCAACCCTTCACCATCCAGTTTCTGGCTCAGTGAAAAGCCACATGTGGCTCTGAGCTGCACTCTCAGGAGGTTGGGGTGATGTGGGGAGAATTGGAGCCCCCATGCTTTGCGGGCCTCTCCCCACCCCCCTGGCCCAAGGCCCGAGCCAACAAACTGTGAGGGACCATGCAGCAAAGGGGCTCCATTCTCTTCCCTGCCTGGCCGCACAGAGGAGTTTCTGTCTCCTACCTGTGACAGCCCAGGGGCAGGGCTGAGCTAGTGCTCTCCTGGAGCAGAAGAGGCCTGGCCAAGGCTAGCACACCACCCAGTGAGGGGCGCCTGGGATACTGGGGGACTGAAACCTCCTTTGAGTCACAGCGGAGTGCTAACATTTAGTAAAGCACTCTAATTTAAAGCACTTCACTCTGATACAGAATCTATCCAGGTCCATCTTAGACCAGGATCCATTTAAAGCAGTCTTATGTGCAATAAGCATCTGTATGGTTATGAGTAGGCACTTATCGTGTAATAAGTGAGTAGGCACTTATCGGGTGATCTGTACCTAGCTATTAACAATTTTAACCTGTGTCATTCACTGCCTAGCATACCCTGTTTTGGGGATGAATCAGAGATATGTAGTGAAGGAGAACATACTCTGTAAAACCCCACCTTAAGTTTTACAGAAGATAGAAGGTAAACAGTGAATATGGCAGGATTAGAGGAAGGAAAAGGATGGTCTCATGGTTAAGGCAGTTGAATAGTGCAGGGATTCAATCCCTGCTTTTGTCAAAGAGTTTGTATGTGCTGCTAGTCAAGGTGCTTAAACCAGTTTGGTCCCAATTGTGTATTCGTCGTTTTCTGTGCATCTGACTTGAGGCTTTACTGTCCGATTTGCAGAAGCATTGAGCTCATACAGCTCTAACTGAAGTCAGTAGGTGTAGTGCTTTAAACATATAATATGCTTATATTTCATAGATTTTCATAGATTTCATAGACAGTAGGTCTGGAAAGAACCTCACAAGATTGTCGGGCCCAAGGGCCAGGGCATCAGCTGGGATCAAATCACCTCAGCAAGATAAGCATCCAAATGTTTCTTAAAGATATCCAGAGTAGGTGCTTGCACCATTTCTGGGAGGAGTCTATCCCAGACTCTAGAAACTCAGTCAGTAAAGAAGTTTTTCCTTATGTCCAGTCTAAAATGGTCTTCCAGCAGTTGGTGATTGTTAGACCTTGTCTTCCCTTGGGGTGTCCTGGTGAAGAGACGTTCTCCCAATTCCTGATGTGCACCCCTTATATACTTATAGGATGCCACCAAGTTACCCCTGAGCCTTTGCTTCTGCAGGCTGAAGAGTCCCATGCTTCTCAGCCTCTCCTCATAAGGCCTGTTGTCTTAACCTCTAATCATGTGCATGGCTCTTCTCTGGACTCTCTCAAGCTTCTCCACATCCTTTCTAAAGTGTGGAGCCCAGAATTGGATGCAGTACTCCAGTTGTGGCCTCACCGAGGCTGAGTAAAGTGGGAGGATGACTTCTTTGGCGTTGTTTGAGATGCATCGGTAGATGCAAGCCAGAGTTTTATTTGCTTTGTCAGCTGTGGCATCGCATTGGTAGCTCATGTTCATCTTGTGTTCAGTTATGACCCCCAAGTCTCTTTCGGTCATGGTGCTAGTGAGTGTAGCACTGCTGAGATTATGAGTATTAAGTATGAGTATTCATGCTAGGTATTAAGTAATTAAAAAAAAAACAGATCAGATTATAGACCTTAATTTCTCTGTGCCTCAGGTTCCCCCTTACTTCAGTGGGAAACTGTGAAAATAAATGTATAGATGCTTGTGAAACACACATTCTGTGGTGATGAGCATGGCAGAAAAAGCATGAGAGAATGAATACTTTCCAGAAGGGTTGTGTAGTGAATAAGGACTGGGCCACACTTTGACCAAGAGAAAATACTGATTACTTCTAATTAATACCTGCTGTTACTACTGTACCTTCCGTGCAATGCATGAGCAGGAATTCCTAGAAAAAACCTATGATTATATAATTAAAGACTGTACAGTGATATATTCACACAAGGGAGCTAAATTAAGGTTGTGCTGGCAATCTTATTACTTACATTCCCTAAGTTTTGAATTCTTGACTTTGCAATTTTAATAATGTCAGTTTGAGTTATATTTTAATATGTGAAATAAGAGTAGCTCTAAAGAGTTCAGTCTAAATATGCTCTTTTGCATCAAATTACTTCCCAGTTGGTAATGATTTCTAGCACTCTCTGCAATAGGGTTGGAGAATTTACCCTATTGTTCCAGGCTGCTTACCATGTTTCCTTTAAGGTGCCAATTGGGGATGATGCAGTAGGAATTCAGTGGGTCTAATACTTTGACAAAACTCTAGCAATTAAGATATTGTTTATCAGTTTTAATATATTTTATTATGCTAGAGCTTCTGTACTTGAGTCCTCTACTGATTTGATTAATACTCTCTATTTTTAAGATGCTTGAGACAGACAGTGCAAAAGGAAGGCAGAAGCTTGGGATTCTGTCAACCCAAAAAACGTAATTAATCACTATATCTGTCTAATAAGTCATATCCACATTTAGTGACATTGGACAAATTCTTATGTCCCATTAATGAAGATAAGGGCATCTGGTTTCTATATAACTTATGAATCATACCTCTTCCATATATACTTTATAAAATAATTTAGGAGGTATCTTCTGATTCAACTGTACCAGTTATACTAATTCTGTTTCAAATGTTTCCTACATTTTGAGAAAAACATCTCATTCCTATGGAATTCCTTATTTTGAGCATATAAAATCTCTTTCAACCTGATAGAAACTGTCCAATTAGAAAATACGTTATCTGTTCTGAGCAATGCATATTTTGTGTACTTTGAGGCCTCTAACATTTATCACAGAGCTTCTCTTAGACTAAAGGTGATGAAAAGCATCATAGGATGTGTGCAAGCATTCAAATGAACCAGTCTAAGTTTCACAGTTTAGTCTGAACAGCCTAAACTCTTATCAATAAAGCTCCATGCAAGAATTCAGTGTTCAGGGGAGTAGGCATGCATATAATCTAAGCTGGTGACAGATGAGAGATAAACAGACCATCAGCATACATCCCAGAAGGCTGCCTGTGCTGCCAGAAATTGCTGAGTGCATGGAGCAGTCCTGACTGGCTGGCTGCCACGGGGATCATGTCCCCTCAGGAATCTCCCCATCAGAGTGAGCCCTTTCTTCCATTCTGCCCGGAGGCTTCCAGAAGAGACTCAGAGTGAGTTTCTCTGCCTGACCTCTGACATGCATCCCTACCCATTATGCACAACAAACCCACAGACCCAGGAGCTGCAATGCATTCTTGTCAACTTGTGCAACTCTCACTGGAGTCTGTGGGACATTACAAGTATCCCTCTGAAGACGACTCTGGCATGTGCCTTCTTGCCTAGGAGCCAGGAGCCTAGTATCCCATGCAGGGCCACATACAAGACTGAATGGCCAATAAGCATCCTGGAATCAACTTACGTCTTCCAACTGAGGTTAAGGAAGCCTAGGGCCTCCTAGATGCCATTGATTCAAGGGTTCTGTGGAAGCACTTCCAGATTGTCAAGTGGTGGTTTGAGGCCCACAAAACCAGCAGCAACTGGTCTGTGTCTGAGTCTTGGGGGTCTCGGTCTTTGTGTTCACGTCTGTGTGTGGGTCTTGGGGTACTTTTATATAGGGTCTTGCTCAGGGTCTCAGATATCAGGTGGCTTGGGCCATATGTAAGGGACACATGTGCTTTGGCCCCATATGTCTCCCTGCAGTCCAGAGCACAAGGTGGGGTTGGGGTGAGAGGTTGGGTTTTCTTCACCCCAAAACAGCCAGGCAGCAAGGTTTGTTCCATGCTTGGCTGAAGCAGTGGAGTGCAACCCAAATGCCAGAATATCGCCCTGCATGGGGCGGGGGGGAGGAAGGAGTGGAAGGCAGGAGCAATGCATGCTGGGATGCCAGAGGATAGCGGGGTAATTTCTATTGCTAAGGGAGCTGTACAAGCATTCATCAAGCCAATCTAATCCCAATCAGTCTAGAGTTAGGATGACCATGCATGCTATTTATAGA
Source organism: Crocodylus siamensis (assembly GCF_052110815.1). Taxonomy (NCBI): domain Eukaryota; kingdom Metazoa; phylum Chordata; order Crocodylia; family Crocodylidae; genus Crocodylus; species Crocodylus siamensis. The sequence goes on along the minus strand of NC_143396.1, from coordinate 84,124,649 downwards.
CCAAAATAAGTGCTGAGCTTGCACACTTCATATTTCTATCACACTAAACTCAGTTCTATTGATCTAACTGTAAGGCTCGCATGCACTGATACATATAGTAAATGTGCATCCATATTCAACCAGGGTATATTGAAATAATCTACAGTGCACTATAATGTTCTGGAATCAAAAGTAGAAGCATTTTTATACACATTAAGAACATTTCATTTCCGATAGAGGTGGTAGGTAAAATTTGCAAAGTAATTAATTTACCTTTGTCTCACTGAGTTACTTATTTACTGCTTTTTCGCTTCTTTTTTTTAAAGGGCATAAAGCATGGAAGCAGATTTTAATCCATTGTTTTCAGTCTGTGTCCTAAACAAAGCAAAAACAGTCTTTTAATTCCAAGAAGGATATAAATTTCTCGGATTAAAGGAGTATAAAATAACCTTGAGAGCACTACGGTGATTTTTGCCAACTTGGCAACTTAAGGAAAATATCAGAAATGATTACTCTGAATTGTAGATGTTCATACAGACTTCTTAAAATTAGTTGCATGCCAGGGTAATACACAATAGGTTTAATTTCAACTACTGAATTGGTAATTTTTAAGGTAATAATCTACCATTATGAAACTGCACAGCACAATGTAAGGATGCTTATTTCCCTAGTCCTTTCTTCAGCCACAACACTTATTACTTCCATTGTGGGCATTCACTGTATCAGGTGGAATCTAATCAGAACAGAATATTTTCTTCTGGATTGACCTTAGTAAAGTTTTAGCGTAAGTATTCATTTTGGCAATTCAGGTTGCATAGCAACTTATCCTGAAAGCAGTTCCATTGTTTTCAACAAAAGAAATTATTTAAGTTACGGGATGGCCCATAACACCATGTTTTAAGTCTGTTCTGCGGCCAGTCAAGTACAAGTGATGTTTATGTCTTTGTCACAGGGGCACTTAGGTGCCCTGTTCCTAGAAGGAGCTGCCAATCACCGGGGCAACTCAGGTGGCGGTTGCTGTACCAACCAGGACGGTCAGGTGACTGGAAAGGGGCAGGGCCGGGCCTATATAAACAGCCCAGGCCAGAGCCTGGGAAACAGTTCCCTTCTGGCTGCTGCAGGAGCAGGAGCTTGAGCTCTGCAGGGAAGCTGAGCAGCCTGAGTCGATGGTTGCAACCTGACCGGCTGCAGTGATGTGGGCAAGTGAACCCTATAAGAGACCATGACTAAGGAGCCAAGTGAGTGTTGGGTTGTAAGCCAGGAGGCTGCTTGGGTTTGTGTTATACCCGGTTGGCTCTTGGTTTAGTTATGGTTATACCGGAGGACTGGGTGAGGCTGTAGGGGTGGGGAGCTCCTGTGAGGCCTCCTCACAATAATCTGGGGGTTCCTGGTGCCCAGTAAGGGCACAGCAAGCGGTGCCAGGGTGGCACAGCGATTGCTGCCATAGCTGGCACAGTGAGTGAGCACCGGAGAGGCATGGTATGTGGGGTGTAGAGACCCCAGCCTGTGAGGGTGATATCTTGTCCAGTGTGGGCAAACGACCCAGGAAAGGGTCAAGGGGCCAGGCACGGCTGTGGGCCACCTGCGCCCCAAGCGCGAGAGGTGCGGCAAGGGCCCCAGAGGGATGAGGAAGCGCGAGAGGTGTGACATAGGCCGTGAGAGGGTGGGAAGCCCGGGGGGGGGGGGGGCACGTGTAGTTTACAGACACCCACCAGGGTGTGGGTAGGAAAGGATCTTGGAGGGGCTCCACTGTGGTGGGGACCCCAGAGGGTCAGAGGGGTGCAGGGTGCGTGACCAGCCCAGGAGTACCAGAGAAAGGGGCGTAGGTTGTGTGGCAGGCCCAGGAGCGCCGGTAAAGGGGCGCAGGTTATGGGACAAGCCCAAAGGTGCCAGTAGAGGGGCGCAGGTTGCACAACCAGCCCAGGGGCACCAGTGAAGGGGCGCCAGGTGCGCAATAAGCCCAGGAGTACTAGAGAGGGGCGCCAGGGTGTGGTGAGCCCAGGGCCCCCAGAGAGGGGCGACGAAGGGCAAGGACTTAACATCCAGGAACAGCTGCGAGGCTTGGGGCGTGCTGAAGGGAAGGAAGGAGGCATGCATTGCCCTTAAGGCTGGGGTTGCACTGAGTCACCCCATATGAGACGGGGATAGTTTACCGTAACGCCATGTGGTAGGAGATTGGAGGCAGCCTCCCATAGAACCATATACATACCAGCAAGACGTGGTGGGCAAGAATAGGGGGTACTAGATCGCCTAAGTGGCATGGCAGGAGGGGCGCTGGTGGGTTCACGGCTGCCCCTAGGCCCCGGCCCGTGACAGTCTTCATTATCTAACTTTCTACATATATTACTGACATAGTACTCCAAAGTGTATTTGATATGTTATGGAAATTTAAATGGTCCCAGACAAAAAATTCACAGGGAAGAATCCAGTGAAAACAACCCATTGTTTTTGTGTAGGTTGGTAATTTTGTTTCAACGTACTAATTAATTACAGCACACTAATTGCCAGGTTGACTAGGCAGTGATCACCAGAAATGCCTTGTTCAATCTGTTAACTGGTCCAGGGTCAAAAACCACCCCTCATTGACTTGGACTAGCTAACAGCCAATAATTGGATGCTTAATTAGTCTTAATTAAGTCCAGGGTCAACACTGCTGGGGGTAGGTAGGGATTCACTGAGACTATTGGGGCACAGCTACACATACACATTTACTGTGTAGTAATGTAAATTACTGTACACTACAAGCTTGTGTCTACATGTGTGCACTTACTGGACAGGAAGGCTGTGTGAAGCTTCAGGTACTGACTCAATTTGAAGGAGATTCAGCCCAATTCTGCAGCCGAATCTAAATTGAATTGGAAGATCAATCAAAAGATCTGAATCAATTCAAAGCTCTCTAACTTTAGTCCCAAGTCAGACCACAAACAGCATTAATGCACTTTAAAACCTGCAAATGTGTTAATGCACTTTAAAACCACTTACGGTGCAGTAACTTACTATGCAGTAAATTTAAGCCAGTATAAACGCACATCTAGAGATGCCCTTTGTGTAAGTAAAATTAAAACTGAGTATGTGTGTACAGCCAGAAGCTTGCCAAATTTCTTTTTTTCCATGTTGAACTAGTTTAGTGGATACTGTTTATCTGAATGCTTGCTGTTCCATGTTAGGCAGCTTCAACATGTTAGATAATTTTTGACTGAGTGTAAGCCAGAAACCTGTCTTCCATATTAGATTTCACTGTGTATAAATTACCCACCTCCTTCCCTAACCTTGCTTTATTGCTAGCTTGTCCATTTTCCTTATGAAACTGATTAATCCCTTTTCAGCCCACAGTTTTCATGTGTGAGGTAACACAGAATCAGCCAGGCAGAATGGTCCTGTTTCAGTAAAAATGTTTAAGATGGAGGAGATGCTCCTGGGAAGAATTTGTGGCTCATTTGCCCACAACATTCCAGCCAGTTGGTTGTTTTTTTTGTTTTTTTTTCCCTTCCCTCCATCACTGGAGAAAAGTAAGTGAATTCTGTTTTTGTGGGCTGGAACAAAAGCAGAGGCCTGTTGCTGCCCCTGGTTTTTGCATTGGCTTATGCATTTCAAGGCCTTGGCAATTACAGTGTATTGAAACTGGGGTAAAGGATAAAGCTAGAAATGGTTTGGGGCTTGTTCTCTGCTATGTGTATTTCCTTCAGTTCAAGCTCTAAGAAGATGTTGTTTTCTATACTTATTTTATCTGTATTTGCTGAAAGCTGTGGAAGGAGGTGTGTCTGCCTAAAGGTTTCCATCCTGCTTTTTATACTAAATGTGATATGATTAAAATTTCAATATGTTATTGTAATTGTGATGTGTTATATTTTCCACTATACAATTTAGGAAAGTCTTAAAAATTTCAGTTTAAACTTGAAGGCTGAAAATTGCCTAGTCATGTCAATATGCCACTTGATCCCTTAGGCAAAAGAGTAGAAACAACAACAAAATGGAAGAAAAAAGCATCAAAGCAAGAAAATGAAAAATATATTTCTTAATATTAGTGATGCATCTCTTCAGATTTCTATTAAAAACAGATCATCTAGATTGTTACATTATATTGTATGTCAGTTTTATTTTGGTGGACTCTAGGGATTATTGGTGGTATAAAAATGCTACCAATATTACAAGAACAAAGTACAATTGAAATGTAAATTTCTATCAGAAAAAATATACTAAAATTAAAAGTAATTATGATTATAGTAACTGGTATTTTTGGTTGGTTAGTTTTTGCTTTGTGTTGTTTCTCCTACTTTAGTTTGATGCATGTCACGGATGGCCCCGCGAGCAGCCGTGAGCTCGCGAGCGCTCCCTTGCCGTGCCAATTAGGGTGGTCTGGCACCCTCTTCTCGCCTGCCACGTCTTTGCTGTTAAAGTTCAGAATGGGAGGCTGCCTACTTACGCCTAACGGCACCTCGATGGTATCCCCTCCGTTCCAAAGTGGGGTACTCTCACCCCAGCCTTATGGGCAAATGCGTGCCTCCAAAACCTCCCCTTTAGCACGCCCCAAGCCTCGCAGCTGTCCCGGGGGACGTTGTCTGGTCCCCTGCCCCTTGGGTGCTCTCCCTCTGGCGCCCTGGGCTCGTCGCCCGCCTGGCGCCCCTGGGCCGGGCTCTCACCCACCGGCCTATTCTTGACGCCCTTGGGTCCCTCTAGCTCCTCTCACCCCTCTCGGGATCTCCGCCGCGCCCTCTGCGCTTGCGGCCCCACTCCGGGTCTCTGCCGCGTCCTCCGCACTTGCGGATTTCCCGTGTTTGGGGCTCAGGTGGCCGTAGCCATGCCTGGCCCCCTTGACCCTTTCCTGGGTCGTTTCTGTTCTGCGCCCTCTCCGGGCCTCGCCCTCTCTGGGGCCTGTACCGCCCTCTCCGCGCCGCGCCCTCTCCGGGCCTCGCCCTCTCTGGGGCCTGTACCGCGCTCTCCGCGCTGCGCGCCTCCCGCGCTTGGGGCTCAGGTGGCCGTAGCCGTGCCTGGCCCCCTCGACCCTTTCTTGGGTCTTTTGCCCCACTGGGCAAAGTGCCGCCCTTCTGGGCCGGGGTCCAACCCCGTGCTCCGTGCCACTCCGGCACAAACCGTTGTGCCCCCCTGGCACTGTGCCCCTACTGGGCACCCGGAGCCCCCAAACTGCTGGGGAGCCCCGCTGAGGCCTCCTCGCTCCCCTACAGCCTCACCCGGTCCTCCGGTGTAAACTGTAACTCAAAGTCAAGCCCTCTGGCTCCAACCTAAACCGAGGCTCCACACGCCTAACAATACCTCCAAGCCCTGCCAGGGCTCTCAGTCCTACCTGCAGTCAGGGTGATCTTGTTCCCTGCATCACCGCAGCCTCTTAGTGGGGTAAGGCTGCCCCACTTGCCTCAGGCTGCTCAGCTCAGCCGCAGAGCTCCTGCTCCTGCGGCAGCCAGAAGGGAACTGCTCCCTAGGCTTTGGCCTAGCTGTTTATAAGGGCCTGGCCCTGCCCCCTCCTGGCCACATGACCGGCCTGGTTGCCCTAGCAACCCCCATCTGTGTTGCTCCAGGCCTCTCCTCTTCCTGGGGCATCTCCTTAGGAGCGGGGCGCGGGAGTGCCCCGCGACAATGCATTTGACAGCACTTTGTCAAAAGCAAGTTTCAGAGTTTTAGCTGTCTATCCCATTATTTAGCTGTTCTCTATTAGCTGGAAAAATCCATTATTTTTAAGTCTAAAAGGGCGCATCTACACATCACCCTATGGCAGTGTGCTACATTGCCATATGGCACACTCTGGTCACTTAGTGATCACATGGGTCTACACATGACTGCCAGCTACGTTTCTGCAGCAGTGTACTCCCCCAGTATAGTGCTCTGCTGCGGCAACGTAGAGGTGAAATCTAACCATACACAACATGCACAGTGCAGTAACTGCCTGTACTGCGCCATGCTTTAGTACTTCCAAAAGGAAGTACTAAAGCACGGATCCATAGCACCATCACCATATAGCAACGCTTAGATGTGCCCAAAGAAAATAAAAGTTAGAATACATTAGTTAAACAATAGTCTGTCAGAAAACTTTTTTCACACTTTTTTTTTTTTTTTTATAAAGTGAATGATCGGTAACTTTTTAGAGGTGAAAGGAAACTAGCTGACCCTCCAAAAATGACATTTCTTTTTACATAAATGCAATGTGTTAAGAAAAAAAAAAAAGCATAATCATTAATTAATCTAGAGGTTAAGAGATCCTTCCAGGGTCCTCTGCTATGGATTCCTTCAAAACTCAGTGCACCTGTCTACATGAGATGCTTAAAGCCCATTGGACTAATTCTACTGTGTATTAGAGCTGCTGGCAAAAACAGTGCTACTGTGCTAATGCACACAAGATTACTCCAATGAGCATTAAGCAGCACACAAAAAGCATTCATTTGTGCTAATGCACAATAGACTTAGTCCAATGAGTATCCAAGTGTCACAAAGTGTTCATTTGCACTAATACAGAGTAGCACAGAATATGGTGCATCTCCTATAATAACAGGTACTAAACTTAATGCTCCATAATAATGGTGGATTAATGAACGTGTAGATGCGACCACTGTTACTCGGCAAAATTCACCTCCAGTCAAATCTTAACTTTCCTCCCTGAAGTTATTCCCTTCCTGCCTGAAGTTGTGAAGAATAACAAATTAATCCCCTTCTTGTTTGCACAGAAAATGGAAAGAACAGTATGTTCAACAGTGCAGAATGAAGATAAGGTAGAGAAACATTTGGAAGACCTTTCTTAACAGCCAGAAGGAAAAATATATATTGTCCCTTTACAAAATTTCCAGGGCTTGGGACAGAGACATTTATCAATAGCATTTTTCTTCCTGTGAATTTTTTTTTTTTTTTTTGTAGCAGGGAACTTCTCTTGAGGGTGAACTTTAGCAAAAATCTTCCTACTGGAGATGCAGTTTATATCACTGTAAATGCTTTTTTGTGAGAGACTTCATTCCTCGAATATAAACTAAGCTATACTGGCAAAAACATATCTCTGGCTATACAAGAGCACTTGTTGGTTTAGAAATGTCACAGAAAATCTCATCCCTGGCCAGCACTGCTTTACTAGCAAAAACTGCTATTGTAAATGTGGCTTAAAAGGCTAAGAGCAAAAGAGTGGTGCTTCACAGCTTCATCGTTCACACTTCCCTTTTTACCTGATGAAGGAAGGAAGGTTACTGCTTTGCTTTGATAATCTCCCAATTTTTTTTCCAGTGAATCCTACAACAGATGCTAAATACATTAGCCACATCATTTTTTCTAAAATATTACTAGTTTTGATATTTTGATTGCCACCTTTCTGTTTCAAACTAAACAGTCCATGGTGGTGAACAGGACACTTCACACTTTCTTTGACCCATTGATTCTGTTTTTAGACATTGAAAAGTAACACATTCAGAAGGTCGTCCTTTTAACCAAAAATACAAGAAATACAATTTTATTTTAATTATTTAAATACTGAGAAACTGAGTGGGTAAAGTCTTAAGGAAAGCAATTGATCCCCACCAAGCTTTTTTGTTCACTGCCGACCTCATTTCCCATTTGTTTGACTCCATGCAGCAGTGAGCTTCACTGTGACTGTGTAATGTAGGCCTTTTTTTTACTACTACCCAATCGGATCCATCAGCAATACAAAATATGGCAGCAGTGAGTATAAGTGCTATAAAAGATATTTATACGTTTTGGTTTAGAGTTGGCTGACACGGTGATAAAACTGAGTTCTATCTATGCCAGCACTTTCATCGTTGCTCTCATCAATTAAATTACACAATTAGCCATTACTTTTTTGCATCACAATACCTATTTTTGTAGCAGTCATATTTGTATCAGCAATTCATTATCTACATTCATGCTTTGATATTTACCATTCAATTTTTCAAGTGCAGAAATATGTTTCTGTTGATGTCCACTTTATCTTTGCAGTCACATCAATATAGCTTGCAAAGTTAAATGTTGGAGATGTGCGAAACTCTGGTCACCGATTCAATTCGGAGGAGATTCAGCTCAAGTCAGCAGCCAAATTGCTGAATCCAAATCAAATCGGGAGACCCCTTAATCTCTCCGAAGAGAACTGGAAGCCTCCAAATCAATTGGGAGAGATTCAACAATACGGCCATAGACACAGCTTTTATATGTTTTTTTTTTTTTTTTTTTTTTTTTTTTCTACATACAAGGTACCAGGCACGGCTCATGAACACTGAGATGGTGGAGCAGACGGACCATCCCATGGGAGTGTGGATGGGGTCTAGCACACGCTCACAGCGGACCCCCCCACTGCCCAGCTCAGTAACTGGTGCCTCCTAGGTCTGAGGGACACCCCGGGGGCCCCCCCCCCCCACAGCCAATCACTGAGCTGGGGGGGGGCAGCATGGGGTGGTACCCTGCACACTCAGTGGTGAACCCCCCCCACACTCTCATGGGATGCTCTATCCGGCCCACCATCTCGGCGTTCATGAGCCATGCCTGCTACTTCAAGGTATGTAGGGAAAAAAAACATATAAAGCTGCATCTATGGCCGAATTGCTGATTTCTGCAACTCAGAATCGAATCTTCAGATTCAGATGCGGCTGAATCAAATTGGGACAGTGATCCAAATCAGAGAACCAAATCACTGTTCCCTGAATCAGGCCAAATCTGAATTGAATACTGCACACTTTGCACACCCCCTATTAAATATACTGTTCTGAGTGAAGTTAGATAAACTGGATGTATTTTAAAAAAAAAAAAAGATAAACTGGATCTCTAGGTCTAGATGTGGCTGTTGGCTAGAAATTTCCAGAGTCTAAGTTTATTAGCATTTGGGGTGGCTAAGTGTCCTTCCTTCCTTTTTTCCTTCCATCGAAGAGGTAGAAGGGCTTTGCAGTTGAGATAGTAAGTGCAGAAGTACAGCAGAGAACAAAGAAATGAAACAAAGGCCTAGTTGCTTAATTATTTGGTATTTTCAACAGACATAACAAATGTATCACATGCTCAGCTTCAGGCATGGTGCATAATGCGTGCTTCAGGCATGTCCAATTTAGCAAGCAGAAATTAATACACTCACCTCACCGACGCATCAATTTAGATACACAAATCGTATATACTGCCGACCCTACTGAAAACTAATAAAAAGACAATTTTACAGGCAAAACACCATAGTCTATAGATAGAAGTTATTTGTGGGTAGCTGTAATAGAAGGACAAAGGCAAGTATAACAGCTGCTCTTTCTGGCTCAAAGTCTGTGACAGAGCTAGGAACCAAATTCAGATTAGTCAGAGCCCAGAAGTTGTTAGTCATGCTAATCTGTAAATCAGGCAAAAGGTAAAGTATGGCACCCCTAATACAAACCCTTTGTTCTTTCTGGTGCTAGTAAGGTATGACTGTGACAGGCTACCTCCCTCAGATATTCAGTAATGTTTTGCACTAGGAACATGTATACATGTACACACAAGTTATTGCCTTTACTGTTAAGATTCTGGCACAAAAGAAAATCCACATTAACCCCAAAGTTAAATTTGACAGTCTGGGTCTGATTTTTTTTCCCCCCCCCCCCCCACTCACTTTCTCCTTGTTTCTTTCCTAGACATTTTTAATAACTATTTTTCACATTCCCTAGCTGGTCCTAGCCACATAGCTAGGTGAATGTACAGAGGTCACATGTCAACAGGACCCTCTTAAAATTGAGCCCCAGAATGTCAAATTTACCCTCAGACTTCCTCTTTCAAAGCAGTGAATTTTTACAAGGCCATCTAAAAATCTAACCCTCCTTTAACTTGTATGATAAAAGGGCAGACTGCTAAGGGCAAAATTAGACTTAAGATGTAAACAGATGCAATAGCTATGCCACATTACAGATGTACCATGTATCAGCTGCTTTGCAGTAATTATTTAATGCATCTGCTCTTATCCTACGATACATGGAAGCTAAACTGGGGCAGGTTATCCCTGAAGGAGTATGGACAAGTTATACTGAGTTAAAATGGGTGAAGGAGAATTCATGCATATCATATGCTCTCTGGTAAGTGTTTTAAGGCTAAGTACAGAGGTTCAAAAAACCCAAGGCAAAATCAGTTCAATCTTTGCAGTTCTTTCTAAGCTGCATAGATTGAACCAGTGACAAACTGAACTGAGGTTGAGTATTTGGGTGGCCAGGACAGACAGAAGCATCACTGGCCTGGGTCAGAAGCCTGAGGACCATCGCATGCACTACACCTAATGACCAAGCTGCTGAACCAAGCTCAGCAGCAGCCTGGGCCTGATTGGCAGCCAGAATCTGCAGGGTGCCAAGAGAAAGCACCCACCATGGCTCTTTTCCCCCACCCCACCTCCAAACCAGGCTGGGCTTACCCCAGCCCTTATCCTCTGAGACAGGAGACGGGGTATGAGGGGCAACACACATACCCCCTGCATGCACTGGCCCCCCCCACCTGGCTCTGCCTTGCAACCAAGGGGGGCTTTTCACCCCCCCACAACTTGAGATGGGCTGGGATCACCCCCCAGCCTCACTCCTTCCTCAACTGTCCACCTCTAAGAGGTGGGGGGCACAAGAGGAGATGCACTTGCCTTCAATGCCCCCCCCCAATCCCATGTGGTGGGGGGAACACACACCATGCAGTTTCTTGCCTCCCTCTGCAGCTCCAACTAGGCCCCTTCCCCAGCCCTCTGAGCATTTATACACATACTTTTCTTCCAGCGCATGCCAGAGATCCACTGCATCAGAGCAGACTTGCATTTCGCCACTTATACAACTGCATGCATTGCACGACCAGGTGCCAAGTGCTGCAGTGAATGCAAGTGTAAAAATGCTTTGTCTCTGACAGGGGCAGTAGGGTAGGGGGTGTGAACCTCCCCAACCTGAGGTCTGCCTGGCACAGAGGAAAGCACTCACTGGAGGATCGCACCAGTCCTGCTCCTTCCCCAACTGTAGGTGCGGCTGGAGATCCCTGCTCAGCTAGAGCTATGAGCAGGAAGGGAGTGAAAAGCTTTTCCACTTCATGCTGGGCAGATCTCAGCTGGGAGGAGTGTTGCCACCCTGCCTACCCCTACACAGAGGTGGACAGCTGAGGAGGGGTCCGGTCCAAGCATTTCCCAGCCTAACTCAGAGCTGCAGGGGACAGGCAAAAAGCTCCAGGGTGGGGCAAATGCCAGGCAGGAGCAGAGACAAGTATGTTCCCCACCTCTAGGAGGTCAAGGCTGGGAAGAGGGTAGGGATTAGCCAATCCTTTCATGGCTTGCTGGGTTGCACAGCCCAAAGCTAGGAGGACCAGAGCATCCCTTTCTTGTCCCTCATCCCACTACCCTGACAGGCCCAGGCAGGAAGCAGGCTGGGGCTGAAGCTTTAGTGCCTCAGCTCCTTAACAGCTGGGGTTGGAGCCTACTTTGTTCCATTGGAGCAGACAGCAGAGCCCAGGGCTGCAAAACACCCTGGGATGCTGAAACCTTTGAGTTAACTTGAATCAGGAAGGGATCTGGGACAAAAGTTCCATTAACTGGTTTAACCTAATCAGCTACATCTGATATTACATCCAACCAGGTTTATCTTAAATCAGTTTTGGCCATTTTGAAAGTGGTTTATGTGCACTGAACTTCTGTTCTGCTATAGGTTTAAACCAGTTTCCAATCACTTAAACCAGTTTATGTGCAACTTCTGTCCCCAGCCTGTGTCTAAACAATAGTGACTTTGTTCGGTTTCACTTAGGGGTAAGCTGTCCTGATTTATCTTCCATTTATTAGGCTGTGGTGGAAGCAGATGTATGAAGTAGTTACCACAAAGCAGCACATAGTAAATCCTCATCTTTTAATTCAGTATAATTTGTTTGTCTAAACCCTTGCATAATAAAAAACTGACAGAGCATAAAGGTATGAGTTTAACTGTGGAAACGAGCACATATCACTGATATGGACTGGAGTTCAGTAATGTTGATGCAGAATTATTCTGTCCAAAGAGCTAGCTATGTATTAAATGTGAAAAAAAAACAGGCATAAAAAGGGTAAGGAACAAACCTTCCTGGAAATGCCATGGGACCAAGTTTCATGACCCTCAGGATAGTAGCTTAACCAAAAAAGTATTTTCTCTTTTATATCATTCTAGTTATAGTTACCTTCAAAACCTTAAATCAGGTAAATATAAGATAATTTCTGGATATTGTCACCCTTATAAGAGAAGTAGAAAAAAAAGCACAGCATTTATTTAATTTTAAACAAAGTTGGTACTAATGTTCTAAAATAAAATTATTTGTTTAGCTCGGGACTTCAATACATTTCTTTGACGCTTGTCTTATTATTTGGAAGCAATTCTTGCTCCTATACTTTTAAGTGGGGTGAAGAAACCAGTTACTTTTCTATCAAGAGTACTGAATGCAACTGAAAAAAATCATACACAGATCAATATAAAATTTTCCATATAGTTTTTGGAGATTAGGTGTTTTCCCATTGGCTTTAGATGACTGACTGTTACCAATGACCACGGTAACCAATGTCCTGCTTCTATGAAATGTTCAAGAGATCCCAGGTAGAGGGCCATGCCCCTCACTAGAGAGGAAGGCAAAAAACCCACAGTTCATACCAATCTGACCATGGGATAAAAGTCCCTCCTGATCCCAAAAATGCCTATCGGTCTGACCCTGAGTAAGGGGGCAAGACCCCCTAGTCAGGAACCTCTGGCTTTGCTCCCAGCTGAAATATTGGCACACCCCAGTAAAAGTCCGCAGCTTTGGCTATAGCCAGCACCCAAAAAATTGTATCTCAGCATGGACAGTTTCACATCTGCCCTGCATAAAATATGACCCATCAAGAATTGTTTCAGAGATCTTTTCCATGAAACAGACAATCATGACATATAACTAGAAAAAAGTTCACAAAAAACTGGCAAGCATCTTGTACTGCTAATGAAATATGCACTGCTTTCACAAATGTCAGTAGAAAGCTCTTCCTGATTTAGTATCACATCACACTCACAATTCTGAAATGTAGATGAATGGATTTAACCTGTTGTACATTGATATAAATCAGAACTGCAGAGCCCTACAGTGGAAATTTCACATAGGGAGCTATAATCAGCCTTCAGTCAAAAGGCACTCAAAATTACATGATATTAGGTTGGAACAGCTGGACATGTCAGTTGTTGAAATAACCATATTTTCTGAACACCTTCAGCAGCCTCTAATTATTGGGGTCCACTGAAGCTTTTGTCACAAATTAACATAAACTACACAACATAATCTTTCAGATTGAAAACACTTCCTGCCCTCCACTGTGGCTGAATTTACATTGATAAACATTGTGCTTTAATGGCATAAAGAGTTGCAATTTGCATCTCACTGTAATCACTATGATGACTATGATTCAGTACATATTCTGTAATAGATTTTTATTGTAGGATGTGGTAGAATCAGAGCTGCTTAGTAATAACCTATGAATATTGTAAATTGCCTGGATTGAACCTCTAGAGACAAAGACTGGTTTAAGGAATAATATTGCAACTACTTCTGTTCTGAGAAAAATCAAGACTTATATTAATTGGGTTTTGGCTTTGCCATTCTATATAACCTCTCCCTTAAACTGTGAATTTCAAAAGATAAACACATTATAATTTAGTGCTTTTTCTTCACAAGCAATGTCACTCTGTTGGAGCAAGCCTAATCAATGCTATTAATGCCCTAATTAGGAATAAGGAAAGGGGCAGAAAGGGTCAAAACTGACACTGTCATTGCTAAAGAGTCCAGCTTCAACAGGCAGTGCAAGTATAGAGAAGAGATAGATTAAAAGGAAAATGGTTTATTGAATTAGGGATGGGTAAAAACTGTGGAAAGATACAGGGAAGAACAAACAGGGGATTTGTTTCTTCAATTTACAATATCAATCTTCCTCAAATGGCGCTTGATATCTGGAGCTACCAGGGAGTGGTCCACACAGCTGATGGTGTGGCAAGCAAGGCAGGCAGTGGCACTGTTAAATTGGTCAGCTTCTCTCCGGACTAAGATGCAGGTGGACACAAACTGGATTGTCAGTTTGGACTCAGCACCAAGTAGCACTGACTTTCATTCAAACACTTGCTTCTTGATTCACTATTGACATAACCACTTACACAATCTGACAAGCATTACAAATCCAAAATACTCCAACAAACCAGTATGCCTGCACTCCATAAATGTGGCATTTGAATTCCATGCTCAAGCACATGTGAACACACTTCAACCACTAAACTCACACACAGATCTAATGGCAGAGGGAGATAAGACACCCTAGCAGTCTTACACAGATACAGAAAGACACAGACAGCAGAACACAGATCCTGTTCAAAGACGCATCAATGCCACACAAATTCCAAAAATACACTGTGGGACAGGCACACACAGACCCACACACCTTCATTGTTATCTATAACTTTGGAAAGCCTGATGTCATCAGCTCATCAATGTCCTCTAATTGCATGAAGGAGGTAACAACTCTTGCCTAATCATTCTCTTCTGCCACCAGGAACTATCAATCACTCAAGGTGCAACATTCACCTCACTCATGATCATCGATCATCTTTGATCCTATTAGCAACATACACCTGTCATTCATTCTAGTCTTCCACCAAAACTAGAGCAACAACTGTCCATACTCTTAAGTCTTAGGTAGGTGGAGAGGTAGAAGGTTCTGGGTTTCTAGGCCTTTCTCAGTTAAACTCAGTTGAACAGATCAAACTTGGGGGCTCCAACTCCTGTCAGTGTCTATGATCCAGCCAAGAGCAACTCTGACAAAGAAAAGTAGTATTTTTATAAATTGTTGGATATGGCTCTTTGTAGAGTAAATACGGCAGATAAACTTGTGATTCTTTGTGACTTCAGTGCACATATTGGTCTTTGTCCAGTGTTCAGCTCTTAGGTAAAAATAGGTCTAATGGGAATTTTTTGCTGTTTAAAGATGCATCCTGACAAGCTGCACATGCAATTTGCTGCACCTCAAAGCAGTTTGAAGATCCCAGTGTCAAAAATCCCAAACTCTGATGAAAAAGTCAGCATGGCACATGCAGGAGCAGTGTGTGCCATCAGAAAGGGAGCCTAGCCAGCTAGAGCTGCACTCTGCTGGCCAAGCTCCAAGTGGCCGGCTCAGCACTTCTGCTGCCCCAGGAAACCCCCAAGACCCCAGGTAAGGCCAGCACAGGTACTGGCCCTAGCCTCCCCTACCCACCTGGGTCACTTTGCCATGCACCAGAGCACACATGCAGGGGCATGCCTGAGGACAAATACAGTGGCATAAATATATGCTGCTGCTATATGTCCCATGGGAAGCACATGCCTCTGTACAGAATGTAATCCTGTAATTACTAGCATATTTAAAAAAAATACTTGCAAAATGGACTTAATCATAGCAATATATCCACTTGAAACACTGCTATCCTTTAGATTACATCCTAGTGTAATTTCCATGTTGTTTCCATTATACACACTATGGGAGTTATAAAATGCTGCACAGACCATATTCTAATGCACTGCAAGCTGAAATTAAAAAATTCAACCTTTATGTATTAAAACTGCACACAAAGTGCCTCCCAAAAAATTGAATGTCAGCAGGCTGAAAGACACAGCTATAAGAAAAGATCATACAGCTAAAATAACTGAACTACTTTTATCTGGTAAATTCAGTCCTGAACCAAACATTTAAGAGTAATGGAACTAGCTTTGTAATAAACTTTACAAAGCCTCTGTAGGAGTTCTTAGCTTTCCGACTCAATGTCATGCCAGCTGGTTTGATGAAAATAATGCGTATCACCTTTTGCAAGAGAAACCCAAAGTTCACATGATTTTCCTCAGTTATCCTTCCTCTCAGGCAGCCAGCTTGAAATTTAATGCTATCAAAGGTGCAGTCCAAAGAAAAAAATGATGTAAATTAAACAGTAGCATAAAAAGGCAACTAAAATTCAATTCCTAGCAGGTAATGAATATAAAATGTTCCTGTGCTGCATTGCAAGAAATTTATGGACCTAAAAGTAGCTACAATATACCAGTTAAATCCTTGCACAGAAGTACACTGCTTAATAATTACAGCCAAACAGCTTTGAAACTACCCCCAACAATTTAAGGGTGCTTTTTATTGCTATTACAAATGATGTATTTAAAAAGTGACTGTCATGATCGTGGCATTTATGATAAATAACTTTACAGTTGATAAAATTATTCCATGTGGTTTAGTGAACTGTTTGAAATCTTTGGCAAAGGCAGACCAGGTTCTTTGGGTAGATGTTATATCTTTTATAAGACCAATTAATAGTTGGGAAAAGGTTCTTTGCAAGCTTTCCGATACAAACACCCTTTGTCAGGCATAAGAGAGTCTCCCTATGCCTGATGAAGGGTGTTTCATAGTATCGTAGTACTTAGGGTTGGAAGGGACCTAAACAGATAATCAGGTCTGACCCCCTACCCCAGGAAGGAAAGGGTGCCAGGATCATTTGTGCCTGAAAGCTTGCAAATAACTTTTTTCCAGCTATTTTTTAAATACACAGGGGGCAAAAAGAAGGTCCCGGGTAATGTGGGGCCCTTGCAGGACGCGTTGGGAAATTTGGTCATCACACCAGACGGCAAAGCTAACATGTTTAACGATTTCTTTGCCCCCGTCTTCCTAAATAGGGACCAGAACAGCCACCTCCCTGCTGGGCCCCCCTTGGGCCCCGGAGGAGGCACACCTGGGCTACGGGTTAGCAAGGATTTAGTTAGGGAGCTTCTGGAGGGGTTGGACGTATTCAAGTCAGCCGGCCTGGATGATCTCCACCCTAGAGTTCTAAAGGAACTGGCCGAGGTCATTGCAAGTCCCCTGGCACAACTTTACGAGCACTCGTGCTCTGGTGGGGTACCGGAGGACTGGAAGAGGGCCAACGTGGTCCCTATCTTCAAAAAAGGCAGGAAGGAGGACCCGGGAAACTATAGGCCAGTTAGTCTTACCTCGATCCTAGGCAAGCTGTTTGAGAAAATTATGCTGGCACACATCCAGGAGGGGCCAGCAGGGGACTGCATGCTTAGGGGCAACAAACACGGGTTCATCGGTGGCAGGTCCTGTCAGACCAACCTGGTGGCCTTTTACAATCAGATCACCAGATCATTAGATGCAGGGGTAGCAGTGGATATACTCTTCCTGGACTTTCGACACTGTCTCTCACCCCGTTCTCATTAAGAAACTGGGGGGCTGTGGTGTAGACACCCACACAGTCAAATGGGTCGCCAACTGACTGGAGGGCCGCACCCAGAGGGTGGTAGTGGATGGGTCCTTCTCAGCCTGGAAGGACGTGGGCAGTGGGGTTCTGCAGGGCTCGGTCCTCGGGCCTGCACTGTTCAACATCTTTATCAGTGATTTGGACGAAGGGGTAAAAAGCACCCTGTTCAAATTTGCTGATGACACTAAGATGTGGGGGGACATGGGCACACTGGAAGGATGCAACAGGCTACAATCAGACCTAGACAGGTTACAAGGGTGGGCAGATGAGAATAGGATGGGTTTCAACACAGACAAGTGCAAGGCGATGCACCTTGGGAGGAACAACTGGCACCATGCCTGCAGGTTAGAGAACTCTTGTCAGCACAGAGGCGGAAAAGTATCCGGTGGTCATCATTGACTCCAAGATGAACATGGGCCTGCAGTGTGGAGAGGCAGTTAGGAAGGCCAACCGCACCTTGGCATGCATCCACAGATGCATCTCGAGCAGGTCCAAGGAGGTGATCCTCCCCCTCTATGCGGCACTGGTCAGGCCGCAGCTGGAGTACTGCATCCAGTTCTGGGCGCCGCACTTCAAGAGCGATGTGGACAGCATGGAGAGGGTCCAGAGGAGGGCCACTCACATGATCAGGGGACAGCAGGGCAGGCCCTATGAGGAAAGGCTACGGGACCTGAGCCTGTTCAGCCTCCAAAAGAGAAGGCTGAGGGGGGATCTTGTGGCCTGTTATAAACTAGTCAGGGGGGATCAGCAGGCATTGGGGGAGTCACTGTTCCCCCGAGCACTGCCAGGAGTGACCAGGAATAACGGTCACAAGCTGGCAGAGGGTAGGTTTAGGTTAGATATCAGGAGTCACTACTTCATGGTCAGGGCGGCTAGGGTCTGGAACCAACTTCCAAGAGAAGTCGTGCAGGCTCCTACCTGGGGGGGTTTTAAGAGGAGGTTAGATGAACATCTTGCTGGGGTTGTTTGACCCCAGTACTCTTTCCTGCCATGGCAGGGGGTCGGACTAGATGATCTGCTCAGGTCCCTTCTGACCCTAGAAACTATGAAACTATGAATAGAAAAGACAAATCTTTAATCCAGGAATTTTTCTTCTGCTCTTGTAGATGTTGCTGTTAAAGATTTTAGGGCTGTGCGAGGCTTCAGACAGAGCTTCGGATCTGGAGAGGCTTCAGCCACTTCAGGGTCTGAAGCAGCACATCTGGGTTGAAGCGCTGGCCTCGTTCGGCTTCCCGAATCAGTTCGGAGCTGCCTCGGAGATCTGGCTATAGGGTATAATGGGGAAACAATAAAATGTCTATAACTTTGTTGTTTTTTTGTCCGATTTGGATGAAATTTTCAGGGATGGTAGACTCTGCAGAGAGGATGAAGCCTGACAAGTTTCAAGAAGATTGGTGCAGGGGTTTGGTGGGGAACAGCACCCCAAATTCTTGAAAGCAAAACCCCTGTTACATTTAGGCGTTACAACATAGCAAGGTGAAAGCTGCAGGGGTGGTAGCTCTTACTGAGGCCACAAAGCCTGCCAAGCTTCAAGAAGATCGGTACAGAGGTTTGGGGGGAACTGCCCCGCAAGCTGCGGATAAGCAAAACTGGTGCCACGGGAACTGTGGGACTGACTGTGCCTGTCTTGGGGTGGGGAGGGGAGACACTACTGCAGGCCTCATGATTCACCCAGGGACTCAGGGCCCAGCTCAATACACAGGACCTAGCTACTACATAACGACTTAACAAGCATCAATTAGCACCTATAAAACCAGGCTAAGGAGAAAAAAGAATCAACACAGACAATAAACTGCCCCAAGACAGACAGTCTTGGCAGCAGTTTTGTTTGTCAGCAGCTAGAGGTGCAGGGCCCCAGACTCCCCCCTGCACCAATCTCCTCAACAGCTGGCAGGCATCACAGCAGGGGCCACCATCCCTGCAGCTGTCACCCCGCTGCACCTGAACACACGCCGTGTCACCCATGGCACAAGTTTTGCTTGTCCACAGCTTGAGGTGCAGTTCCCCCCAAACCCATACACCAATCTCCTTGAAACTTGGCTAGCTTTGTGGCCTCAGTAAGAGCTACTAGCCCTGCAGTTTTGACCCCCCTGTGTTGTAACACACAGCCATGACATGAGTTTGGCTTTCAAGAATTTGGGGTACAGTTCCCCTGAAAACCCTGCACCTATCTTCTTGAAACTTGGCAGGGTTCATGCTCTCAGCAGAGGCTACCATCCCTGCATGTTTTGTCCAAATCAGACAAGAAACAACAAAGTTATAGACATTTCATTGTTTCCCCATTATACCCTATGGCCGGATCTCTGAGGCAGCTCTGAAGCTGTGGAGCTGCTTTGGCCGGATCAAGGTGGCCCTTCTCTGGACCCTCTCAAGGTTATCCACATCCCTCTTGAAGTGTGGTGCCCAGAACTGGATGCAGTACTCCAGCTGCGGTCTTACCAATGTGACATAGAGGGGAAGTATCACCTCCTTAGACCTGTTCATGATGCACCATCTAATGCATGAAAGAGTGCGGTTGGCTTTTGTTATCACTTCATCACATTGACGACTGATGTTCATTTTGGAGTTGACTATGACTCCAAGATCCCTTTCTGCTGCTGTGCTGTACACTGTTTGAGTTGGTGTAAATATGTTGTCACTGTTAAAGCTCATGATAGATTTGCCCCAAAATGTACTGCCTGGGGTTAGACATTGAAGCCTCGTAATAGTCTAATAATCTAAAGACTTAAGCAGGAACACATCATCCACAGCAATGCTAAAAATGAAAAACAGAACTCACAATCCCTGCCCCTTGGAGCTTAAAGAGAAAATATACTACAGTAATAGGTCCTGTTCGAGAACATAGTTAGATAACTCTTCTGACTCCCACTGGCATCAGAATACTTAGTTGTATTGTATTGTCTTGTGAGGGAGAGAAGGAAACTCTGAAAATAACTCACTTTAATGTAAGCCACAAACAGAAAGAAAAAAACGTAGTAGAGGAAATGGTGCATATAAAATGATTGCATCACCTTTAATGACTTCTTTGATAATAATTTGAACTTAATCCCATCAATATGAAAGGTTTCATTCATCTTATGGTACAGTAGTGACACCCTTGAACTTTAAAAACTCAGTAATGTCTCTGGCAAAACTAGAATATGCCTATAATTTCCTTAATTACATTTAATTACTTGAGTAACTCAATATATTAAAGGGAAATACAATCCGGAGCAACTCATTCATTTTTATCCACTTGGGAATTTCTGTTCATTGGGAATGATGCAGCTGTTTATTTTCACAATCCTTTATGAAGCTGAAATCATGTATATTCAGAATGATTATACACAAAGCCTAGGACATACAACATGCTAGTGTAAACCATGTTCACCACACAGTAAAAAAGAGTTGGTACGTGACAGATAGGCCTACACTGGAACTTAGTAGAATCCAGAGTTATCCTGTGAAAAAAAACAGGTAGAAAAATACAAAACCATAAGTTACTCAAAAGAAGCATAGCCAGTTGCCTGGGATAGTTGTGCTGGGACAGCTGGTTATCTGTCTGCTGTGATGCACAAATTGTACCAGCACTGGGGAGTTGTGTCCCCAGGCCTGTACATACGAGTAAAGGCAGTAGATATATTTTGCTTGCTTGGGACACAAAGGTAAATTATATTCATGACTATGTGTTGTTATTGTACTGCTACTCCTATCTCCCCTCACAACCCATACTGTTAGCTCCCTTGTTTCTGTACTTTGCCCCCTTCCTCTTGTTGTTGGTAGCTAATTCAACTTATGATCCCTACTGTGTATTGCATGTGAATTTGGAGTCAACTGCACTGTATCCATCCTGTCTACAGTGATGGTGTTGAGCTATTTACATGGAGGGGAAGGTCTCTGAAAGGAAATAGGTTATCTTCTGCTTCCTTTTTCAGCACTTCAGTAGATAGAGGGTGCATCTACACAAGATGCTTTACTGCATAGTAGAGCAGTTCACTGAGTGGTAAGCATGCACATCAACATGTGCACATGCTTATTGCTCCGTAAATTGCACTACTCGTGAGTAAATTTGCTATCTGCAAATGCAAGTAGCAAATTTACTTGCAAGTAGTTACTATGCAGTAGCACATGTGTAGATGCCAACTGGGAGCAAATTTTCTCCTAGTCAGCCCTACCACTAAGGGGCCAGCCTCAGACTAGTCCTGGGTCCCAGGGGCTGGGAGCCTCTCCTGCCCCAGGGCTGGACCAGCTCCACAACAGCCCCAGGCCCTTAAAAGCCTGCAGGCAGCCTGAGCCCTGGGGAACATGTGCAGGGAGCCTGGGGCAACTGATGGCCAATGCTCCCCCTCCACAGGCTGCAGGCCAGTTGTGCCAGCCTGCTTGCACTCCAGCACTGCTCCCTGGCATTGCAGTGCCATGAGCCTCTCGCATGCAAGGGCTGCCTCATCCAGCCCTGCAGGATTCTACAGGCTCCTTCCAGGCCTGCCAGCACTTGGGCCCAGATGCAGCCAACTTCTGACCATTGAGGCCAGCTCCATCCCCAGCAGCCTGCCCAGACCCTGCAGGTGCTGCAGGGCACTGCCTCACTGTGCCAGTCCCATGCTATGCCCCTGCTCTGAGTGCTGCAGGGGGTTGCCCAGGCCCAGCAACACCAAGAGAGCTGCACGGAGGTCCAGTGAGCCATCACAGGACCCACAATGGCATTCTCACCAATGCCACATGTGGCCTCCTGAGGACCCAGCTGGTCAATGGAGGAGACTGGGGACCTCATGGTGCAAGGTAAGGCGGAAGTAGAGAGGCAGTTCGTGCAGGGCGGACACTCCAATGCACATGTCTGTAAGGGACTGTCAGGCCAAATATGGGAGCATGGGTATGACTGGTTAGCACGGCAGTACCACATAAAAGTCAAGGCCTTGTGGTAACCTAGTTGGTTACCGTCACTAACCACAACTGTCAGTCAGGGAGTGCTCACAAGTCCATGCCCTTTATGCAGCAACCCCATCTTTATGCCCTGGGATCCAGGCTGCAGCCATGCTGTGTACTGCAGCATGGGAGGCCTGCCTGAGCCCTCACTCCAGCTTGGCACCCATCGTGACTCGTCACGAATGGAGGGTCCCCTGAGCCACCAGCTCCCAGTCTCCAGCATCCTCCAGCAGCTTGGGAAGACTGGGCCAGCACCTACCTCAGCCCCCGGCTATTAGGCATGGCCGGCCATGTCACTGTTGGCTACCAGTAGTACCAGCTCCTTCCCAGGGTGGGGCCCCTGCCCTGGTAGCCACATGCTGTGTCCCTCTAACCAACAACTCTGCTGGGAGCCACATACCTTTGCTGCCAGTGGGGACCAACCGGAGCCAGCGGGCATGCCAGACTCATCTATGCAGTAAGTTATACTCTGGGGGGAGAGCCCTCCCTGTCCCAGCCTCTGCCTCCAGCCCCAGCCCCTGCCCTCACTCTCCACTTGGCCCAGCTGAACTCTCCTGGCACCTGGGTCTCCCCACCACAGCATACAGGGAAGTGGGAAACAGTGCAAAACTTTATTAAGCAGCTTGTGCCTCCACAGCTGGGTGGGCATAGGCCTCTCACATACCAAGGAGTGCATCAATGCTGCTGCTGACGTTCTCCTCAGCTGTGTGGGGCAGGAAAGTGTTGTGCAGCCACAGGTAGCCCTTGAGGTGGTGGTGGGGGCAGAACAGGCTTTCCTGCCATACCATCAAAGCTTAGGGTCCCATGCCAGGTGTGCAGGTGTGCCCAGGGCACTATGGCCAGCAGCAGCAGCTGGGAGTAATGGGCCAGGCACCCTTCAGTCCACACAAATGGCTCCTCATGCACCCCTCCCCCCCCCCCAGGACATGATCAGCAGAGGGTGCAGAGCAGCTGTAGGAAGGATGCTGGCCCTGAGTCACCTCTCTAGAGAGGCCCCCTGTGGGGAGGGTGGGGATGCAAACAGCTCTGTGTCCCAGTCATTTGGAGCCCAGGCGCTGTGGGCATGGCAGCAGCACAGGAGATAGGCTGACCTGCAGGAGGGGACGAGGGGGGCAGTGGGTCTGGAGCCATGGCAACAGGTGCTGCCAGGAGCCAGGCCTGGCCCAGCCTGGGAACAGTGGGGGTGGGGGAGGAAGTCTTGGGAGCAAGCAGGGATGGGGGGGCTTGGCCTCCCCAGCTGACCTACCATGGTCTATGGGCACCCATGCACATATGACACCCAATCTGAGTCTAGGCAGTGCCTGGCCCTCTAGTGCAGAGCATCTTACAAACAACTTCTTTTTCATGGCTCTGCTGGTCCTGCAGCTGCACATGGGGGAGATGACAGTTGGCAGCTGGGATGCACTGTCAGGGTCCCTGCTGGTTGAGCCCTGTGGATGCACCAGCTCTGCAGGGGGAGGACCCAGGAGCAGACCCTTCTCCTGGACTGGCTGCTGGTGGCCTCAGAGGGCTGGCTGGTGGATGCACAGGTGTGGTGGGCAGAGTACATTGCCCAGAAGGACAGGTAGGTGGTGGGAGGAGATCTCCCATAAGGACTGGCACAAGAAGGTACAGGACCAGTGTGAAGGGGCATGGGACTATGTGGACTGGGAGTTTAAGGCATAGATTCTGGCCCTGAAGGAGCAGTGCACAGAGGCCCAGTGAGGAGGGAGATGGGAGGGTATTCTGTTGTTGGAGAGAGAGGGGGAAGATGGGGACTGTTTGTGTGAGAAGAACTCTTCACTTTGAGCATGATGCTGGGGGTGGGCGGTGGGGCGAGGGTCCATGAGTAGGCTACAGGGGGCAGTACAGGAGTAGTTGGTTGGCCAGTACTTCTCATACATGGTTCCCTGGCCCTGCTCGAAGGTGTGCACCTCACTTGGGGCCTCAGCAAGGCAGGGGCCCACCACTATTGCTGCCACAGCAGCTCGTGCACCCACTGCCACGCTTCTTCCACCCACTGTGCCTCCTCTGCCCAGGGATCACAAAACAGCTCCCCTTGGGTCTCACAGATGTTACACAGGATATGATGATGACACAAGGGATGTTGACTCCAGTAAACTCAAGGCAAGTGGTGAGAGCATGCAAGTGTCTCTTCAGCTGGCCAAAGGCACACTCCACTTAGGTGTGGGTCTGGTCCAGGCACCAGTTGAAGTGGACCTGGTGGGGGCACAGTTGACTAATATAGGGCTTCATAAGCCAGGGCAGGAATGGGTATACAGATCCTTGATGAGGAGGGGTGGGACCACCATGGAGTCTGTTGGCTTACAAAATGATATTTAGAGGTTTGCTTTTGGAAACTGACTTATAGGTAATATGTAGGTGGGTAGGTTGGTTGGTTGGTTTATTTTATGAGCCTGGGTCTAACACAGAGTTTTACACAGCCTTCAAAGCTGCCAGGCTGTCTAACACAACAAGGTCAATACACACATAGCCTGGGAAACTGGGGGTATGTACCATACTGTTCCATAACATAAGATAAGTGTGGCACCAGCTAACAATGCTCCAGAGTGGTTGAGGGCTGAGTGCTGGTTCTGGGGAAACAGATCAAATTAGGAGAAAGCCCGGAAGGACCAAATTAGTATGTGTGCATGTGATGTGTGATATCCATGGATGAAGAGTCATAAGGAGGGAAGGAGAATACAAAAGCAGAGGCTTGAGAGTAACAAAGGGTCCCTCCCTCCCTGTCCCACTCTGGTCCTTCTCCTCCCTGAGAGGGGTTCCTGTCCCCATTCCCTGGGAGGGTCCATGAGGCCACCATGGTCCTGTCTCATCCACCCCACAGGGTGTGTGGGCCTCAGCATCCCACCTCCAGGCTGCTGACATGATGCCATCTGACACCTAAGAAGAGCCTCAATGAAAAATGCATCCTGGCTAGATGTATTTTGACTCTGATGACAGGCCTAGGATTTGGTAGATATACAAAATTGCTTGAGTGTTTGTATTACTTCTTTTTCTATTATCACTGTGTATCAATAAATTGGCCTATTATTGAATGAAAAGGTCACGGTTGGTCTGAGGGTGGGTTGCCCTCTGGAACAAGGCATCTGAGTCCTAAATCCAGAGCCAAAAGTACCCAGCTGCAGGTACGGCATCCCCAGCACAAAGAGCACACACTGCACCAGGGCTGGCAGGGAAGAGTTGTGGAGGATATGGGTGTCATCAGTACTGCCTGCCCAGCCAGCACTCACATTGGTGAAGGCACCACAGTGGTTGATGATGGCCTGATGCATGACAGAGTAGAAGCCCCACCAGTTGTAGATTGGACAGTCACCATGGGATAGGCAGATGACATGGATGCGGGTCCCATCCAGGATCCCATGCACAGATGCATGGAACCCAGCCACCACCACCAGGGGGTTATGTTCATGGAGCACTTCATGCCCCAGCACATCCTGGAGGGCACTGCACACCTCCAGGATGGCGTCCCCAGTGGTGACCTTGCTGATGTCAAAGAGGTGGCTGGAGGCTGGTGGGCTTCAGTAGGGTGCTGGCCAGCTGGTTGTCCATGGGGAGGGGCTGCCACATGGTGGTGTCCTGCTGCTCCTGCTACAGGTGGAGCTGCTCCAGGAGGTCAAGGACAGTGGCCCGGCTCATGCAGAATATCTCCAGCCACTGTTCATCATCTCATCTGGCCTGGATAACGTGTAGACACCAGTCCTGGCTGGCCAGGAAGGCCCAGAGACAGCAGGGGTGGAGGCCCAGGTGGGCATGGATGGCCCCAGCAGTGGTGTCCAGGAGCATGTCAATGGCACCCCTGCCAGTGTCTGGCCAGGAGGACAGCTGAGTGGCAGCAGGGGGCCTAAGATGGAGCAGTGGGGCCATCCAGGTGGCCTCTACAAGGAGGGGAGCCAGCAAGACCTAGACTGCTATAGGCCATATGGTGGTTGCTGCAGCAGGCCAGCACAGTGGCCAGCAGGAGACCCAGGGTGCTGGGTGTTGCTGCTGGGGCAGGGGCTAGAGTAGCCATGGTGCAGGGAGACAGAAGCTATGGCTGCTGCATGTTGTTTTCATGCCATGCATGCTGCTCCTGGCCAGAGAAGCAGCTGGCCAGGGAGCAGGGAGCTGGGCTGGCTTTTAAGGATGATTTCCAACTGCAGGCAGCTTCAGCCAGAGCCTCCAGTTCCCCCCGGTTGGCAGCAGGGGCCCATTGCAGTCCCATTACTCCTGTTTCTCTGCAAGTGTAGATGCCTGCCTGGGACTGTTTACTCACAAATTGTTTATTCACGAGTAAACTGCTCCTGAATCAAACTACTCCCAAGTCAACTGCATCAGCATCATGCTCCTGGACACCACCCAGTGTGAATGTTATATACTTCCACTAAAGGCAGATTCTGGGAGCTTCTTATTGTTGCTAATGATTAATAGGTTTGTCCAGATTTATGCCTTGGGGTGTGGTGGGTTCCCATGTGTCTGAAGCTCAAAATATAGTATGCTTGCTAGCCTCATCTTTTGTCTATCTCTACTCAGCAGCCTACTCATCATCTGAGTTCTCTGCATTTTCCTTATCCTCCCCAGTCTCTTGTAGAGAGATTTGATATATAAATCTAAATATACATTGCTTTTCAGAGCTACTTTCATGGGCTTCTGTCAATCTGAATCACCTTCCTGGCCCTGGCATGTAATAGGTAGGTATTGCAATGTCTAAATAGAAGTGTCTATAGGCCATTTTGAATCTGGTTCTATTTCATTTTCTGTGCCAGTGAGGCAGGAAGCACTGCTTAGAACTTTATTCAAGGATTGAAAGGACAAAGAAAGTCATACCAGTAATCAAACTCTCATAAGGATAATTGGCTCCTTCAGTTCAAAGTAGAATTGAAGAGAACTCAGGAGGAATAAAGAGAAGTGGAAAAGGGCGGTGGCACATAAGTGATAAAAATCAGGGAGTCTTATCCAGATTACAGGTGTTTTGTAAGTTGGCTATTAATATAAGAGGCAAGAGACTAGTCTGCAGCCCAACCTTCTTTTTTTTTAAGCTTAAACCACAAGAATAAACAC
The DNA here is from genome assembly GCF_052110815.1 of Crocodylus siamensis. Classification (NCBI taxonomy): domain Eukaryota; kingdom Metazoa; phylum Chordata; order Crocodylia; family Crocodylidae; genus Crocodylus; species Crocodylus siamensis. The sequence continues at coordinate 84,097,554 of NC_143396.1, read as the reverse complement.
TTATCCCAGCATCCATCTGGCTACCTGTGATAAGGATTCTAACCTATAAGTACAACCAGTCAAAAAAATACCTAGGCTGAATTTATTCAATCTTTGCAGGTTAGTCCATGCTGTGTCCAGTTTTGGGCCCCATAATTCAAAAAGGATGTGGAGAAGCTTGAGAGAGTCCAGAGAAGAGCCACGCACATGATCAGAGGTCAGGAAAACAGACCTTACGATGACAGGCTGAGAGCTAGAGGGCTCTTCAGCCTGGAAAAGCAGAGGGGTGATCTGATGGCTACCTATAAGTTTATCAGGGGTGACCACCAAGACCTGAGGGAACATTTGTTCACCACAGCACCCCAAGGATGACGAGGTCAAATGGTTATAAACTACTGCAAACCGTTTCAGGCTGGACACAAGGAAGAATTTCTTTACTGTCCAAGCCCCCAAGGTCTGGAATAGCCTGCCATCAGAGGTGGTTCAACCACCTACATTGAACATCTTCAAGAGCAAATTGGATGCTTATCTTGCTGGGATCCTATGACCCCAGCTGACTTCCTGCCCTTCGGGCAGGGGGCTGGACTCGATGATCTTCTAAGGTCCTTTCCAGCCCTAATGTCTATGAAATCTATGAAATTTATTATAGCAAAACTACATCTAATACATTTGGTTACATCAGTCACTACTAAAACATTTTTAAGCCAATCCTATGACATCCTATGTTTGTGTTACCTAATTTACAGCCTTTTCCTTCTAGGCCTTTTACTCTGTTTAATTTGATCTCACTGCTGATTTAACTGGACATGTTAATCGCTTCCTTTATTTTGATGACTGGGCTTATAATATTTGCAGAAGTTCACTCTGCTGTTAAGTAAAAGCAGACTTTGTGGTCTGCTTTAACCACACTTGAGCAGCTCGGCTTAGGCACGTTGAAAATTACCAAAACTGGCAATTATTAGGAGGGAGAAAAAACCATCCAAAAGAGAAGTGAGAAACTGGGTAGAGAAAAACAAGTGACAAAAAAAATGACATAAGGCAGTGACTAGAAGTATTTGGAGGAGATAAGAGTTACTGAGTTGTAATTATGGGAACAGAAGATAACAGAGAAGAAATGCCATTCCCTGTGGACCTGATAAATATAAAATCCTAAGTGATTAACTGGAAATATTGTAGTTAAAAATAGTAATATTTGCCATATTGTACTAACATCTGATACCTTATCTTTTCTTCATTACTGCTTTTGTTGGTCATTAAAAAGAATATGCTTCTTTTGAAATTAGGTTCATGAAAAATTAAAAGGATCAATCTAACTTCTAACGTCACACTGATATGCCACATTATAATCCTGTCTAATATTACATTGCAAAAAGGAACCAAAGGTACTTAAGACCAAGTTTTACATATTGGCCCATCAAAAGAGTCCTTTGAAAAATATTTTAAATTAAATCAGTATATACTACTAAAATTATATTTAATCTATATTCATTTTTATTAAAGTGTAGTTCTAAATGAAATATGAATATAAAAAACAGCAGTCTGAAGTTTTACTTAGACTAGTGCAAAAGAAGAATCTGATCAATACACACTAGTGTAACTAAGGTGGGGCAAACTGGGGCAGCAGCCATGCTGCCCCAGGGGTGGGAAGATGCAAAAACAGCAACTGCCACTGCAGCCATGCAATTGTGCCAGTGACACAATGGCAGCAACATGGTAGAAGGCGCGTGGTTTAGCTCATGCATCCTGCTGCCCTGGGCACATGGCTACCTTGTTGTACCTCTGCCAGTGTGCTTTGTGTAACAGGGTGCATGGCTCGAGAGCTGCACCCCAGCTGAAAGTGGTTAGAAAAGGATATCCTACTCATCTAGGAGGACTGAGCCAGCTAACAGGGATGACTGGCAAGCCCTCGAGGAAGTTAGAGGCTCCAGGGAGAAAAACTGAAAGAGAGGAAAGACTGGTGCTGAAGAGACAGAACACAGCTGGGGTTGCCCTCCAAGGGCCTGGGAAAGGACCACATGGTTTAATTTCACTGTTTATTGTTTGTGTATTTAGTTGTCTGCACAGGAAGCAACATAAACCATAAAACAAGTTTGCTTAGGGGAAATAAAACTGCTGTGCAAGTGGCAACCCCTTATACCTTGTTACTGTTAGAGTAACAATATGGATTTTGGATGTTGGGATAATGATTTAGAATCTGGGGGTCCTGGGTGTGCAGCTGAATAAAGGCCTTTTCCTGTGTCTCAGCAAAACTGCTGGTCACAAGGCTGGCTGATATATTAAAAGCAACTAACTTAACTAATGCTTAAGCAAGCGGTTTCTTAACAGGGGGGTAGGGTGCAAAGTGCATGATGTGTTAAGTAAAAATAGAATAGCCCACCAACAAGTGTCAGGAAACAAAAGCAGACATATGGCCTTGGAGATGGTGCTGAAGTCAGCAAGAAAACCAACAAGAACCAGCGAGAAACCGCAAGTGACCGAAAGAAGGTGGGAGTCAAAGTCTTACGCATGCACTCTTAGCAGAGAGGCATGTAAATAACTGAAATGCATAGGCAATGCCATGCTAAGGAAGCGAACAGTGAACAGAGGTAGAGCTTGACATAGGAGGAGAAATGGGTGGAACCAAAGGTGGGACAAGGGCGGAATAAATGTTAATAAGTATGAAAAAAGGTATATAAATGTTGGAAAGAACTGTTGTTCAGGGCAGGTCCCCAGTTTGTTGTTTTTTGGGACCTCTGTCCAAAGCTGTCTCCATTCTGAATAAAGCTGTTGTGAGCAATGTGTGCTGGTGTTTGCTCCCTGCTTGTTCCGGCTAATGAGTAACAGGATCCATAGGCAATTGGATCGTCATCTCCCTAGTCACTGGGCACCAAATGGAGTCGGGGTCTAATAGTTGCTACAGCATTGTTAGTGGGTATGTCTACACGAGACATTTACTGTGAAGTTGCCTAACTAGCTCTGCAGTAAACATCTCGTGGCCCTACTAAGCTGCAGGAAACTAATAAACTCCACAGAAGGTTAGTACTTGTAATTACAAATACCATCCTGCTGCAGAGTTTTTTCATGTGCAGCAATGCGCATATAGACTTTGGCTGGGGCATGAGGGTGCTTTAGTACAGCATTGCCTGCTAGCTAGCCCCGTACTGGAGCACCCTCATGCACCAGACAGCCCCTCTGCAACACATTGACCTGGGTCAGAGCAGCCCTGGGCTGGCAGGGTTTACACATGCACCTAGAGACAACAAACTTGATATGTGCTGAACTTTATTGGTTCGCATTAATATGCATGTGTAGATGCACCCAGTAATTACTAAGTTGTTCACCTATGACTGGATCCTGTACTACTGAAGTCAATGGGAGTTTTGCCCTTGACTTCAGTGGCACCGGGAGATGGACACACTATATTATTTGATTGGATCGATGATTAAAGAATAGAATTGTTTGTACAGTGTGAAGCAGCCTTTGTAACATAAAGCATATATGGCAGCTTAGCCAAAGCAACAAGGCCTTGATTGAGAGACTATAACTATAGATATTAACTCGTGCAGGTACTTTTATTACCAACCATATTATTTGAATGCTTATCTCTATTAATTTCTGGTCTGCTTACTCTTCTTAACCTTCATAAACAAAACATAGAAATCAAATGTACAGGTGGTTGAAAAACAATAATGCAAACCAATAACAAACTTGTTTGTTGTTTGATTTATTATTTTATTACCATTTACCCATTAAATCATTGTACTCAACTTCTGTCATCTGTTGTTATAGAATATTGTAAATATACTCCTTGATTTGTATTTAAAATCAATAAATAGCTGCTTTTTTATCTCTGCTGAAATTGGCTAGGAGCACATAAACTAACAGTATTAATAAAACCTTTCATTGTATTGTAAAAAGATGTTTGGCTGGACAACAAAGTGATTCTTTAGCTAGGTAACCTGATATTGTGCTAAAAATTTACATTAAACCATCTTTTATTTAAATTTCACACTGAGAAGGAACTGGATATTTTTGTCAGGAAAGGTTTTCTTTCTGTTTAGTAAAATTCACTGTGTGATGTTACAAGAAACATGGAAAGAAATAATTTATGTCGTAGATTTAGTTTTCCATTATGAAAACATTGTCAAAGAATTCAAAAGTGAAAACCTGCTGTTTCTTCAAATTACAGATATTTTCATAAGGAGAAGCCCTATCAAAAGCATGTTGAGACCGTAAGTTCAATAATTGCTACTTGAAGCAATTAAACTGCCTTCATAGATAAAGTATTCCATTTTCTGAACTCATGTTAATTTATAAACTAAGAATATGTATCTAGACACCACTGAACCTGACTGCTAGCAAAAGTCAGTTTTTATATATTGATACCTGTATATTTTTGTATGCTGTCCTTCACAGAAATTTCTGTTCAAGAAAGACAAAAAATAAACAGACAATGGAAACATTGCTAAGGTTCCTCGGGTACCTATAAACCAAAACACGTGTTGCTTTCTAGGCCAAACATAACATGGGATCATCTTGGTTCTGCTGTACAAATGGGCCAAATTTTGAAGACTCTAGGACTTGGCAGCATTAGGCTTGCTGCAAAGCCCATTATAATGGTAGCTCAGTATGGGTATCACCTGTGGACTACCTTAGCAGGTGATGGCAGGTACTCCAAGTTTGTATGGGAGAATCCAGTGCTTCTGTTCACTGAGTTGATACCTTGCAAAAGGCAGGTACCATATGCCTAGGGTAGATATAAGTAAGCCATTTGTGTAGCCATCAAGCAAAATACTGGATCCATCGAAGACAATGGTAGTTTCACTACTGCTTTCAGTGAGTCAGGATTTCACCCACTGTTTCTGTCTGTTGTACAAACTCACTGTCTAAGAGTTATAAGCATGGTTACTGACTTCAGTAGGTACCGGTTTGGCCCCTAAAACAATTCTGCTCTGATTCATATTCAGAATACTTTCTCTGAAACCAAAAATGTTAGTAATTTCACATATCAGTTTAGTAATAATATTAATACTTAGATCTTATATTTTGGAAGGGGGTTGTTTTCTTTTTTGGTAGATCTCAAACATGTAAATAAAATCTTGAATTGTTCAGGGACTAGTTGAACTGTCAGCCTAGTTCTGGTATTGTACAGAACTATATCAGCTCAATCCAGCACTTGCCCTTGGCTTTCTGGGGAATTTTGCCTTTTTGTAAGAGAACATTTTCTCTAGTCTTACTTTCCTGATCATTATATAATTCCTGTGCTGGAACACTTGTTTTCAAATACTTGGCAGCTTTTCTGACAGCTTTTTAAATATGTTCATTTTCAGATCAGTCATGGCTACCAAACAGATTAGTAAAGGTGATATTCACACATAAATCTCTAGGAACATAAAGTAAGTTAAAATGACAGTTTCAGTTGCTTCCCTGTTATGTTCTCAAGTAGTTTGACTGATTAATTGAAGAAATATAGATGTAATTACCATCAACATCAAATGAAGTTTTATGTATCTTTTTTCCCTGAGGCCATATTTCCAGCCTTTCACCTCCCCCACATTCTGGCAGTCCAGTGTTTGAAAGAGTCTGTCTCCTAACTAGGACCAGTAACAAATAATTGTGTTAGTGACTGAGCTTTTTCCTCAAACTGAGGAAATTTGCTTCTGCCTTGTTTGGGGTTGTTGTCTCTGTGGACTAGGATCCTGCACATCATTTTTATGAAGTTGTTGGGGGTAGAGTGAGTGTGGAGATTGTCAAAGCACTATTCTCTATTGGCAAGGCATACTTATTCTCTATTAAATTTTAGCAAGAAACACTTGGATTGCAGAAGTCCATGCTGTAATTTAGCTATTTTACATCTATCATATTTGATTCCTTGCCTCATCAGACATGAGCTAATGGAAAGGTCAGTTATGGTTTTCCTGTCTCTAATAATAAATGTTTAGCAGTACTAATTTGACCATATTATAAACAAGAATATATTATCATAATCTGGGCATATCTTGTTAATGTTATTAAGGCTTCTGATGGAACAACCACATATTTGGGCTATACTTTTATATGTACTCATAGCAAGTTTCTAAGTAAATATATCAGATCATAGCCAACTGATGTTTATATCATCTGCTTATGATAGACAAGGAGACATTACTGAGCCCTTCTCCTTTTTTCAGGCCTGATTTGAAATGATAGCATTTCTGATTTTTTGAACCATAACAGATTCAAGGGTCTTGTAACATTAGCATAATCCTCTATGAAATGATAGGAAAAAGTATAATGCTACCTTTTCCTGTATGGTTTATGAAGGGTTTTCATTTACATCACTTTAATTCTTTTTTTATGGGAAAAGATTGTGTAAGAGTTATCTTTTATGTCTGTAAATTTCACTCATTTTTATATGTTATCTCAGTAACATTTTAACCCTAATTTTCTTGAATTGGATAAATATGTGTATAATTTTCTCATTATATTCAGGCTAGTGTTGACTTATTGTCAATGTGTAGCCACACAGACAGAGACCCTTTAAGAAAGGTGTCAATAAAGTTCTTGGTTTTTTGTGGAAATCTGCATTAACAGACTTGAAGGGTACATACAGGCAGTCAGGGAGGTTACAGGGAGGTTAGATTAAATTAAAAATAGTCACCTGATCTAAAGTCAGTTGGGATAGGGGGTCTAGCAGGGAGTCTTGGGGAGACTGGGGGGGGTACTTGTGGGAGAAGGGGTTTCATAGATTTCATAGACATCAGGGCTGGAAGGGACCTCGGGAGATCATCGAGTCCAGCCCCCTGCCCAAAGGGCAGGAAGTCAGCTGGGGTCATAGGATCCCAGCAAGATAAGCATCCAATTTACTCTTGAAGGTGTTCAATGTAGGCGCTTGAACCACCTCCGCTGGCAGACTGTTCCAGACCTTGGGGGCTTGGACAGTAAAGAAATTCTTCCTTATGTCCAGCCTGAAACGGTCTTGCAGGAGTTTGTGACCGTTCGACCTCGTCATCCTTTGGGGCGCTCTGGTGAACAAACGTTCCCCCAGATCCTGGTGGTCACCCCTGATAAACTTATAGGTGGCCATCAGCTCACCCCTGAGCCTGCGCTTTTCCAGGCTAAAGAGTCCCATGGCTCTCAGCCTGTCATCGTAAGATCTGTTTTCCTGACCTCTGATCATGCGCGTGGCTCTCCTCTGGACTCTCTCAAGCTTCTCCACATCCTTTTTGAATTGTGGAGCCCAAACTGGACACAGTACTCCAGCTGCGGCCTCACCAAGGCTGAGTACAAGGGGAGAATGACGTCCTGGGATTTGCTTGAGAAGCATCTATGGATGCAAGCCAGCATTTTGGTCGCTTTACTAGCCGCAGCATCGCATTGCAGGCTCATGTTCATCTTGTGGTCAATGATGACCCCCAAGTCTCTTTCTTCTGTAGTGCTAACCAACATAGCACTGCCAAGCCTATAAGGGTGCTGCAGGTTTTTCCTCCCAAGGTGAAGAACCTTGCATTTATCGGTGTTAAACACCATGAGGTTCTCGTCCGCCCATTTGCTGAGCTTGTCCAGGTCAGCCTGGATCAGCTGCCTATCTTCTGGCGTGGATGCTTTGCCCCAAAGTTTGGTGTCATCGGCGAACTTGGCCAGTCCACTCTTGACTCCAATGTCCACATCGTTAATGAAGATGTTGAACAGTATGGGTCCCAGGACAGAGCCTGGGTCTGTGGGGGATGCAGGAAGGGCAAGCAGGGTCCACAGGGGGCTTGGGGAGATTAAGGGGGCAAGCGGAGTAATGGGAGGGCTGGTGGGGTTCAGGAGTGCTTTGCAGTAACGGGGTAAGTGGGGCTTGCGAGGGGATTGGGAAGATTGTGGGGGCTAGCAGGGTCTGCAAGGGTGTTGGGGAGAGTATGGGGGAATTTGGTGGGATATGAGGGGTTAGCAGGGTCTGTGGGCAGGATAAGAGGGACTCTCCCCTCCAGGGGCCAGGTGCTATTTTTAGCCCCCTAAGCCTCCCACCTCAAGATAAACAACCCTTGCCAGTGAACCAACCCCTCCCGCCGATCCCACTTGCCCCTCCCTCCACCCTGACTTAGTTCCTCAGCTCCTGGCACTAGTGAACGCTGGTAATACCAGCATTGGGAGCAGCTTGCAGGATGCAGGGTTTGGCAGGCTTGAGGGGTTGGAAGGGGAGGGCAGCTGGCTGGTCTGTGGGATGAGGTTGTTTGTCCCTCTGGAAGTGGGGCAGGGCATGGGGGGACTAAAAATAGTTGGGGAACAGAGGCAGGAAAGGCACAGCCCTGGGGCTGGGGTCAATGACTGGGCTTTCCCAGCCCTGGAACTGTGCTGGGAACTGTACAGAAGTTCAGTTAGACAGGTCTTGCCATATCTGATGCAAGTTAGATTATTCTTTGCCACCTGCTCCTTTTCCTGTTCAAGTGAAGGTTCACCAGGGCAGGACAGGGTATTCCTTAATAATTGCTCCAAGGTTGTGTGGCTACAGACTCGAGACTGATCCTTAAGAGGGTAGTTATCCACCTTCCTCTTTACCTCCAACATGTTGAATGTACCATTACCAGCAGGGACATAAATTTTATAAGGTAGGATGTGGACCAGGGCAGAAAAAATACCCCTTAGTGAGATTGCACAGGATCTTGAAAAATCCTGTATTTACCTCTCCTTTTATCTAGAGCTGTAATTGAAACCTCCTATCCCGAAAAATTAACAGAAATTAATAACTTTACACAACTGAACACTGCTGTTAACTTCATTGGGAACATAACTGAGAAATACCATTGATTTCAATGGGAACTCTAATGTTCATAAGTGTTTGTAGGATTACAGCCAAAATCTACATCCATTAACTTAAATATCTTTAAAAATCCAAATTGAATTTTTAAATGTCTAACCTTAGTATTAGTGTTTTCTGTGTAATCATTTTCATCCTCTGTGCATGTAACAGTCTTTGGCTTTTCAACATAAAGGGACTTCTGTGGAGTGGTTTATTTTGCAATACTGCATTTCACTGATAAGGTAATTCTAGTAATTAAAATTCAAGTGATCCTGAAATGTCTTATCGGACAACTCTTCAGCATTACTGACAGAAGTACATGACCTTTGTCAGCCAGTTCTTTATTTTGAATTTTTATTAAGTAATTTCCCAAGTAGGATATATGATCATTTAAATTATTTTGTGAGAGCAACATATTTGTCAGAAGTAAAAGTGTGGGATTTTTCTACATGGAATATTTTCATTCTACAACATCCAGGATTCCTCATTCCTCAAGTCTGGTATTTAAACAAGTAGCTGCCTATTTCTGAGAGCTTTATTTAAACTTCCCCAACTGAAATCTCTTTGCTACAAATCTCTCAGAGTGCTTCTGGGATTGTTCTTTGGTATCCCTTCAGATTTGTTTCTTTACAGTAGTCACTCTTTTCCCTAGAGAATGAAAAAAAGAGTTTCATCCGTATTGTATTGGTGAAGGAGCTGTGTTTTTAACTTGTTTAAGGGATGCTTAAACAGTGATGAAATGCCTAGGAAAACATAGTATTTCTCATTGTCATCATCAACAACAGGGATGACCAACTTGTGGCATGCATGCCACAAGTGGCTTGTGCAATCTCTGTGTGGCATGCAGCAGACTAGGAGGGGCACAGCAAATGAACTAGGAATCAACACCATGGCAGATATGGCAGGGAGCAGAAAACAGACCAATAGATTGGACAGGGACCACAGGGAAGGGAGTAGAAAGCAGAGCAACTAATCATTAGAGGAAGGGGATCAGAGTGATGATGGAGAGGGTGTGAGGCTAAGCTACCAAAAAAATTGGTCCCCACTGATCTACATTAAATATACAATATTACTTTACTTCCAGCAAGCCCATGAGGTTGAAGCCCATGTTTCAATGATTTAGAGATTGGAGAAATTAACTTTAAGTAAAAAATAATTAAATGGAAAAGAGACTCTTTCTTAAATCCTTAATTAAATACTTAAAAAGGATGATGGGAGGGAAATCAATAATACCTGAAGACTTCTTTGAAAGAAATAGGTTCTGGTAACTGGGTTAATTGTGGATGGAGTGAGTGGCAAATATGGAAACAGATGTGTGAGGTAAATGAGCAGGGACTCTGAAGAGGAATTGAGCAGAGGGCTCCTGGCACATGGGACCTGAATCAGTGTGATGATATTACCATAACATGCTTAGAAGGGAGATGTTTGCCAGCAAGGCTAGCAACAAGCTACTGGACTAGCTAGGTATGCAGAGTGGCAAGGGACCTGCTGCTAGAGGAGGATGGGGTGTAAGCAAGTCAGGCAAAAATGTGTAATGCTACCTTTATAAAAACAGGTTTCAGTGATGGTTCCTGACATGCCACTGAAGTAGTGATTTATATTACAAATGCTGAGATGAGTCTCTAGGATATCTGATTTAAACTGTTGTGAGTTTAAAATATAATGCTGATTTGTCTGATGGGCTTCAGGTATTGATGGCAGTATGATATATTGTGTAGGAAGGGTGCTATTAGCAGATACATTATAAATGGCCATCTGGACCTCTTCTCTAAAAATGCTGCAAGAGGCAACATATCTAAATCTATCTTCCTATTATTTTATTATATGAAATATCAGGTTCTGTCAAACTTATTTTAATGTTTAATCATTTAAGGTTTAATGTATGTTTGAACTTAAATGCCTCACTCTTATCAAAGCCCATTTTTCCAACATGTTTCAACTTGTCATAAAAATCCTCAAGGTTTTACCAAAGGACTTTTAAAAAGTGTAATGTGAGATTTGGGTTGTTATTTAACTTGTTAACAGCTGTCCTGGATTTTGGCTCTTAAGGCCTTAAAAACCAGAAATAGCTGCTGCCTTAATTAACAAACTTAGCACTGTTGCCAACTCATATATTTCTATTTGGTATGGCCACTAGAGGGGATCAGAGCATCACGCTCACTAAACATAACTTACATAAGATTTCTGCATTTAATTTAATGGCACCCCCTGGTGTAATAATGCTTTAGATGCTTCCTCAAACTGCTCCTGGATGTCATCCAGTATGGATTAATGGTAAATTCTTGCATGTGCTAGAATGGGCCTATTCAGATTAGATTAGAACTGCTCTCTCTGTATCTCTGTTCTATCAGCAGACCTGCCACCTACTTCAGTCCTACATTCCCCAAGGAACAAATCGTCCCTTTTTATGGTCCTTTACTACTTCCAGATGTGACCCAAAGCAGCAGAGTCCCACAATGCAAGTTTGGGCCCATACAGTTTTGAGATTCTGCCTGCCCATAGACAGTTAACCTATAATCAGTTCTCTTCAGAAAGAATAGAAGGATCACATAAAAGTAGCTGGAAGGCCTGAAAGGGACTTCATTAGGTCATCTAGTCCAGCCCCCTTGCTCAAGGCAGGATTGTCACTGACTAAACCATCCTAAGTGTCCATCTAACCTGCTCTTAAAAACTTTCAAGGATGAAAATCCCACAAATTCTCTAGATAGCCCATTCCAACGCTTTACCACCCTAATAGTCAGAATGTTTCTCCTGATCTCCAAACTAACTTTCCCCTGCTGAAGCCTGAGGCCATGGCATTTAGGACACTTAGGTCACAAAGTGCTTAAATGAAGGAGTGGAAGTAGTTATTATTTACCTGGATTTTAAAAAGGCTTTTGACACAGAGTCACACCTAATTCTTACAAGCAAATTGAGTAGCTGTGATGTGGATTTTTTCATAGTAAGGTGGGTAAAAACTGGCTTATGGGTTTCACTCAGACAGTGGTGGTGGATGGGTTGGTTTCTCCCTGGAGGGAAGTGGGCAGATCAGAATAGGATGCAGTTTAACAAGGACAAATGCAAGGTGCTGCACCTTGGGAGAAAGACTCTCCAACACACCTATAGATTATGGGGTACCATTCTGAGTACCACAACAGTGGAAAGAGATCTTGGAGTCCAGGTTGATGCAGAAATGAACACGAGTTGCCAGTGTGATGAGGTAATAAGCAAGGCTAACTGCACTCTTTCTTGCATCAGCAGATATATCACGAGCAGGTCTAGGGAAGTGATAATTCCCCTCTATGCGGCATTGGTGAGGCCGCAGATGGAGTAATGTGTCCAGTTTTGGGCACTTCAAGAGGGATGCAGACAACCTTGAGAGGGTTCAGAGGAGGGCTGCTCGTATGGTTGAGGGCCTGCAGGTAAGACCCTATGAAGCCAGACTGAGGGACCTGAATTGCTCCATGGCTGCAAACACACTCTATGGTGTCTCCCTGGCTGGAGTCTCCCAGCCTAATTAAGCTCTTCTGAGCTTAATCACCCTCTGTCTGCTGGTTCAATGCTCCGGGGGATGTCCCACCCTGCTTCTCTGGGCTTGGGATGCTCATCTCCACACTTCAGCTCCCCATACACTTCTCTTCCTGCTTCTCAGGGCTGCTCTAGCCTCACCGAGCAGCTGCTCCAGAACTGCAGCTCCTGGGGCACTCCTCTCTCCCTCACTGTTTCCTTCTGGCTGTTGGTAAATATCTCTTTTCTTTCTTCCTCTTTACACTTCCTTAAGAAAAAACTAAGTAACTTTAAGCCTGACTGAAGATCCATTGTTGGAGTGGCATGGAGGAAATATTAATGAACAGATAGTGTACAACAGTGCTACCTTGTACCTGAGTGGGTGAACAGCTTGGCAGCTACAGGAAGCTCTCTGTCCGAGGGCCTCTGAAGCCCCTTCTCTCCCCCTAGGCATGGGAGGCAAAGATTTCTTAAGGTTATATCTTTTATTGGACTAGTTATATAGTTCAGTTCCAGTCCAGCAAGCTTTCAAATGCAAGACATTTTTCCTGTTCCTCAGAACCTGGTCAGACTGGAGAAGAATATCTTGCATTGAAAAGCTTGTCTATATTCTAACTACATAGTTGGTCCAATAAGAGATAGCACCCTGTGACAGAGAGCAAAAGACTGCCACACAGCAGGACTTATGGGAGACACTGGGGCAGCAAGCAGACTGACTGTTGGTGGCAGAAGGAGGGATGAGAAGGGAATGTCCAGCCCCAGCATGAACATCTCTTATAAACACATGCCAGAACCACTTTTGGGGGGGGCCGGGGAATGCAGACGCTGGTTCAAAGCTGCCATGGGACAGCTTCTCCGGGGAACCAGAAGTGAGTTCCCCATATCACCCAGAGCAGTGTAGGAAGGTAGAATGACCTGGCAGATGCAAGTGGTGGAAGCCTACAGCTGAAAGTCTGTTCACCAGGGCTGACTCGGGGGAATCAGTGTACTTACCAGAGCAGAGTCTGTGGAAGCCAGATATTGGTGAGGTGAGCTGAGCTGGATCAGTGACAAGCTTGAAAGACAAGAAGAGAGGAGGGACTGGTAAAACCATGAGTGAGAAGGTGGGTGGCACATTAAACATGTGTTTCAGCCCAACATGTCCTGAGTAGGAAAGTGATATATATGTGGGACTGACTCTAAGTAAGGATATTGATAGTAGAACCCTGAGACAGGGTGCTCTTGCCACTATTATTGTGACAAAGATTCTTGAACTGAGGAAGGCAGGAAAAGCATTTACTGAACTTGACATTGCACCATCAGGTTGGCACTAGGCAGGGTGTAGGGGAGGTGGAGTGCCAGGCCCATGCAACAACACATGTATTTATAAAGTCACCACAGGAGGAGGAATTGACACCATCCTCCCTAAAATTAGTTTATTCCAAAAACATGGGAGTCAAGCTCCCAGCTTACAAGGCAGTGGACAGTGTTAGTGTGAGGCCTGACCTGAGGAGGCTTCTGGGAGGACGCCAATTTGACACCCTGAAGGGGGGGGGGGTCAGATTTGCGGAACCTGGAGGCCATGAGGTAATTACCTAATGCATCTGCTGCAGTTTGCTAATGAGTAAAGAAGAAGAAAAAAAAAGAAACGGCCTTAAGCTGATCAACGGTCCTGGAAAGTCCCGGGTCTAGCTGAGTGCAAAGATAGCTATTTTTATTTAGAAAATAACAGCTTGCAGAATGAGATAACGGCTTGGCTTTAATCCCAGAAAAAGCAGTAAGACTAAAAGTGAACCCTCCGGCTGCGGAGATAACCGGTAGGAGGAAAGGTATATAAAGTGGAAGAGCCGGGTCCCGGGTGGAACTACTTCGGGGAGGACAAGGCTGAGGACACGATAAAGGAGGTAGTCTCGCCACCCTGGATGCAGGGTGGGGTTCCCGAGACCTATCAGGTAATAATGGGATAGGGTGTGGAGTGCCTTTCCTCCAGCCCAACGCGCTTGCAGCTCAGAAGCTTGTTATAATATTATCCAAGTGTATTATTGATTTATTTTTACAATAAAGAGAGACATTTGGGTTTTAGCTGGCATGTGACTTGTGGGTTACTCACCTACCCCCTGTTGGGAGGGAGGAAACCCCTAACAGTTAGCTGGGTAGAAAAATCAAAGTGCAGGACTAAGGACTGGCATGGCAAATTACACACCCTAAGAAATCCTTGCCTCTTCATAATTTCTGAACCATCACAGCTACAACGTCACTCTTGTACTGCTATATATTTTATGTTGTGATACAATATTGGTGCATGAATTATGGATATGTTCTGCTATATAATGATTCAATATTCTGAAATATATAATTGTGTGGACTTACTGATATATTTATGTACCAAGAAAATATCACTGTATTCCACCTCATTGCCAATATAATATTGATGGCAGAGTGGTTCATACTAAAATGCATGATAACATTAAAATTCGTTGTAACACAGGAAAGAATAAGAATTTACTATAAGGAGAAATAGTAACGTTAAAAAGTGTGAGTGAGGAAAGATAATAAAAGCTCAACTATATAGGAATTTGGAGGAGTGAATTTTACGTTTAACCTAAGTAATGTAGTTGATGTTTTGGTCATATTAAGCTAGGTTAGTTTAAGAGGAGACATGATAAAAATAGTGTGAACAAATAAAATTTATGCATCAGTTTTACTTTGTAAGCTAAACTATATATCTCTTCTTTGTAAAGCACAATGTTAATTTACTATGTATCTGATATTTGGAGAATCATTTGATTTCCAGGATTTCTTGGCAGCACACAGCTTTGATATTGCAAGCCATTTCCAAGAAGGAATAGGAAGTAGGATGTGGTATCTTTGAATGTATAAAGTGTTGCACTGTCCCTCAAAATACCTAAATTTGTAATGCCAGATTCTCAGCTGCCATCAACCAATTGCCTGTGCCAGCAGCATATGGTCCTTCATTTACAAATAGAGGGCAAAATCCTACTTCACTTTACGTACCAAAATGGTACTTACCCAGACACAAAACTGTCTAAATTCCTACTCAATGAATAGTGAGGATGCATATGTCCACAGGGCTACAGAGCATGCACACTAGGCAGGTATGTGGCTTCATATAAGTGTGAAAGCACCTGAGCATAAGGTGGCTGTGACAGGATGGGAACCTCAGGGTTACTGAGCTCCCCCTTTGTTACCCTCTCTACCACGCCAAGCTGCCTGTCTGCACCTCGCAATCTCACCCGCCATGTCTTTGGTCTTATGTTTATAATAGGGTCTTTGGTCTTATGTGTATAATACCTTTAGTCTTCTTGGCTACAGTTCTCCTGTGCTATACCGGTCCGTCTTCTGGAATGGGGTTCAGGTGCACCCCAGCCTTATGGGCTCTGCATGGCTCCAACCACCCCGTACCACATCCCAAGCCTTGCAGATACATCGGACGTTCTTCGGTCTTATTGGATCCCTTCTCACAGCCCACTCTCTCTCTCTCTGGGCTTCTTGCTGCCCTCTCTCTCTCTCTCTCTCTCTGGGCTTCTCACAACCCACTCTCTGGGGCTTCTCGCACTGCCCTCTCTCTGGGGTTTCTCGCACTGTCCTCTCTCTGGGGCTGGGGCTCCCACACTGTCGTGGTTCCCCTATGAGGCTTCCTCCATCCCCTTATAGCCTCACCTGGTCCTCCAGCCTAACAACACAAACAATAACACAAGCCCCTGGGCTATAACACAAAGCTAAAATGCTCAGCTAACCTCCTTTGAGTCACACTCCATGGGTGCTCCATCCTAGGCCAGCATAACTGATTGCTCGCATTCAGGTCTTTCTCCTTTGCTTAGTTAGCAGCACTCCTTCTCCTTGGCCACCAGCCAAGAACCCTTCTCTCAGCCTCCAGCCTGTGCTTTATAGGAGTCAGCCCTGCCCCTTCTGGTCAGCTGACTCAACAGGTGAGGGCCTCTGACTCCTCCTGGTTGCCCTGGCAACCGGCACCTGGGTGGCCATTTCTGCTCTTCAAGTAGCAGGAACCCTAGTGCCCTGCTACAGTGGCTTAAGGAGAGCCATGCCATGCTTTAGCTCAGTAATCTAGGATAGAGACAGACATAACACCTAAGTCAGTTTAAGTGATCAGAAACTGGTTTAAACCTGTAACAGAACAGATGCTCAGTGCACATAACCCAGTTTGAAAATGGTTGAAACTGGTTTGAGATAAACCTGGTTGAATGTAGTATCAGACTTAACTGATTTGGGTCAAACTGATTTATGCAAGGTCGGTCCCATTCCCTCCCTGGTTTAACTTAAACCAGAGTCCCCCAGCATCCCAGATGCTTTGCAATGCTAGGTGGAGCTCTGCTCTCTGCTCCAGCCCAGCAGGGCTGGCCCCGCCCCTCTGCTCCCTGGCTGGAGCTCCAGCAGAAACTGAAGGTACAGCAGCAGCATCTTCCTGGCTTCCTCCTGCTCTCCTCCACCCCCCTCTCACCACTTCCTGCTCAAGCAGGGATTCCCCCCTGCTCTCTGCCTTACACAGACACCTCTCAGCATTAGTTAGCATACCACATGCTGGCTTTGGTCTGGCTATGGGGGACAGGAGAAAGTCAGACAGGACAGTCTCAACTTAGGGGTTTTTGGAGCCAATCAACAGATAGATGGTAATGTCCCTCCATTCTGTCCTTGGAAAAAGTTATTTAAGAAGAGTTTGAACTAATGAGAGAAGCTTTTGTTTTATAGATGGACTGATAAATCCCTTTCAGCCATAATGTCTGTGTGAAATGCTAACAACTCCCTGTGTAACTCCCTGTTGTGTAAGTAAATGCTCTGTTATCAATGCCCTGCTGACTCCCTTGCTGGTCAGGAGTCAGGGAATCCCTCCACAATCAAAGCATCCTCCTGGGGCCTAGCCACACTGCCCCTCACCGCAGCTGAGCACTGTAAAAGGCAAGGGAGGGCTTCTCTAGTACCCCCCAGCTTCTCACCTGAGCCACTTCAGGTATGTGCCTGCATTTTCAGTCCAGAGGGGATGTCTGTACAGTTACAAATTGGTTCCATATGGCAGCGGGGTACACCTTCAGGGGCCAGAAGTGCCAGGGGAAGACCCTGATGTTCCTGGAGGAGGGCCGAGGGACCCCAGCACCAGAAAACTTACCCAGGAGGTAGGTCAGGATGGAGAATAATCCATTCAAGCCAGCAATGCAGCAGCTGTTCAAGCTGCTGTTGATCAAGCTGAGTGCTGGCCAGCTGATGATGCCAACTGCTGCAGGACCTTTAAAACCCTGGTGGAAGCCAGGTGCAGGGGGAAGCCAGGATGTGAAACACCAAGCATGCCGAGGCTTCACAAACCTCGGACCCTGGCACAGAGGCCCATGGTCAGCAGTTCCCCACAGGAGACATGACCAGCCTTATCGACCCTGGCCCTGAGGTAGGCACCTTAGACCCAGGGTCAGCGTAGGGATGGAGGTGGACCAAAGATGAAGGGGCAGGCAGGATGAATTTACAAGCCTGTGCTCCCAACAGCAGCTGAGGAAGTGGAGACTCCTTGGGGTGCTTGATGAGCTGAAGCCAGGAGTTGCTGTGGCAACATGAAGATACATAAGGTTGGTGGGTGGAAGGGGTGTAGGGGACACGGAGCCCCAGGAGCAACCATAGCAAGCCAGGGAG
This sequence comes from Crocodylus siamensis, assembly GCF_052110815.1. Classification (NCBI taxonomy): domain Eukaryota; kingdom Metazoa; phylum Chordata; order Crocodylia; family Crocodylidae; genus Crocodylus; species Crocodylus siamensis. The sequence goes on along the minus strand of NC_143396.1, from coordinate 84,079,712 downwards.
TAGCCCATCTCTGGGTCGAGGGAGGAACACCACTGAACCCCTCCTTTCAGTTACAATTCTATCGAGTCGTGGTAGGCAAGTCAGGGGCCCAGACCACAAAGTGGGAGCATACTCACAGCACCAGCTGGGAACGCACATTCAGCCTAGCCACGTTAAGAGTAACCTGCAAAGATTGAATCAATTCAGGCCCAGGCTTTTTGAATGTCTGTCCTTGTCCAAGTGCTCAGGGCAGTCAACCAGGAAGCAAGAGACTCGGGTTCTAGACCCAGAAGGAATTTGGCCCTACATCTCCTTAGCTCTCCTAGTCAGAAGGCTACCTCATGGTTACGGATGATGGTTACATGGTTCACTACCCACTTCTATTTTTTTAATGATTCGGGTTCTTTTTATCCCTTCATTTACGTAATAAATTATTGGTTTCTTTATACTTTGACATTTCCCATATGTCAAACATAGAATTTTCATTTCTGAAATGCCCTAAAATACAATGGTTATGACAATTTTCTAAAAAGCATGTTATCTAGCTCATTATTTAGTCAAAATATATTTGAGCAATGCTACAATTGACAAGGTCAGAAACTTCTGTATAATTTAACATCATAAGAATATTCTAAATAATTGACTAAAGACTGTGTAGCCTGCTGCGTAATGCAGCCAGTTTCTAGATAAAAATAACTCAGTTGAAATAGTGATTAGATGCTTTGTTATTTTCACGAATTAGTGGAAAATGGATGAGGGTAGTGTAATCGAGAAGAATATATTCTCATCGCTTACTTCAAACACTGTTTGAAGGAAAGAAAAAATATCTAATTAAAAATAACATAAAGCTTATAATTGTACAATAACATTAGCTATTTAGATGGCAAGGTTAAATGGTATATAATTAGAAATAAAATGAGCCATGCTTTCTAATTTTATACATCTAAAATTATAAATCTAAAATTAGAGCACTGAGGGCAGAAACAATGAAGGTCCTATTTTTTTAGTAACATTGACCAGCTTTCCTCTGAGCACCCACGTGGATAACGCTTTTCCATTTTTTTTGCTCAGAATCTGTTAATTAGGTTATAAAGGTATTAATTTTCTGACGTGTGAATCCATAATGTTTCCTGCAAGGCACTGCAGTGAGGAATAGGAAAAGTTCTTCAAAACCAAGCACATTGGGTATCTTTACACATGCTCCAGGGTGGAGAGACAGGGTGTATTATTAGAGCAGCTCTCAAAGCCATCTGTCAATCTCCAGGGAAGGGTGAGATGTCCAGATATCCTCGTGCCCCAATCAGAGGCATGAGAGGGTCCTTTCACCCCTCCCCGGAGATTGACTTCTAGGGCCCCTCAGTCAATCACAGGCATGGGGTGGCCCACTGCACTCCTTCATGAAAGTTTTCCCCTCTTTCCACCTATCACTTCTTCCCTCCTCCCATGCTTCAGGACACCAGGGCTTCCCACCTCTGTTTTCAGCTCCCTTTTCCCCACCCCAACCTGCTGGCCATTTTCCACTTTTTTGCAGCCCCTGCACTTTTTCACAAGGGACCTACAAAGTTTGCAGTTCACGTCTGCCAACAGCAATCATCTATGTAGCTGATTAAATGCAGCCAGCACTAATCGTGACTGTAAAACACATGGCCCATTTAGAGAAAATCTATCAAAAGAAATTTCACACAAGAATAAGTTAGGACAGCCCAGCTGACTAAGATATATGGTCATGCCCATTGTGCTCAGTCCCCCACAGTGCTAACTCCTCTTCAAGCCTATGTACACACCTACATCCATGGCATGTCTACCTGAGATGCTTACAGCGCAATAGTCTAATAACACTGAAGAGTAGCATGCTAGTCAAAAACTGCTAATATGCTACTGTGCAGTGTTATTAGGCTACAGGATCATAAGTATCACAAAAAGAAAATCTATCGATGCTACTGTGAAGTACTGTAGTTCCTATGCATTTAGCTGATACTTCATTAAGCAAGTACTAAACTAAATGTGCAGTAACTACTGCTCATTAATGAATGTGTAGACAGTCCCACTGTTTAATGCTGAGGTATGGGGTTATCATGGCTTGAAAAGCTGTTAACTATGCTGAAGTCCTGCCCAATGAACTATATGGCAAATTATGAGCCTTTTGGCTTTGGACCAATATAATGCATAGTTTGTAGTATATATAAGTAGGTACAAAAATTCTTTTTAAAAGTGTGTTTACAGCATATCTGTGTTAAAACCTGAAGCAGTTTCAGAAAAGGCAAAATGCATCAATTCTGAATGAATTAAGCCTATGGGTACCTATAGTAATTTGCCTATATGCAAGTTACAACAGGTACATATTTCAGTCAGTGATTTCAAATATGTCCCTCCCTTCTTTCTATCATAGAACCATAGAAAATGATCTAGTCCAATCCCTTGCTGAGAGCAGGATCATCTCCAACTAGATGTTCCCAGACAAGGTTTTGTCTATCTGGGTCTTAAAAACTTCCAAGGATGGAGATTCCACAACCTCTCTGAGTAACTTGTTCCAGTGTTTTACTACCGCCTAGTGAGAGTTTTTACTTATATCTAATCTAAAGTCTCCTTGCTGCAACTTGAGACCATGCTTTTTGTTCTGTCATCTGCCACCACAAAAAACAGTTTAGCTCTATCCTATGGGAACCATACTTCAAGTAGTTGAAGGCTGCTATTAAAGTGCCCCCCGGTCTTCTTTTCTCCAAACTAAATAAGCCCAGTTCCCTCAAAAGTTATATGCCCCAAGCCCCTAACCATTTTTGTTGCCCTTCACTAGACTCTGTCCAATTTGTCTACATCCTTTTTGTTGTGGTGGGCCCAAGACTGGACACGGTACTCCAGATGTGGCCTCACCAGTGCCTAATAGAGTGGAACAATCACTTCCCTTGATCTGCTGGCAACAATCCTACTGATGCAGCCAGTATGACATTAGCCTTCTTTGCAACAAAGGCACATTGTTGGCTTATATTCAGCTTACTGTCCACTGTAACCCCCAGATCATTTTTTTGCAATGCTGCTCTATAGCCAGTCAGCACCCTACATGTGCGAGTGCATGGAATTGTTCTTTCCTAAGTGCAGGACTTGGCACTTGTCCTTATTGAACTTCATGAGATTTCTTTTGTCTCAATCCTCCAATTTCTCAAAGTTTCTTTAAATCTTAGTTCTACCTGCCAGCCTATCTACTACTTCCCCCAGCTTGGTGTCATGCATAAACTTGCTGAGGGTGTACTCCATTCCATCTTCCAGATTGTTGATGAAGATATTGAACAAAACAAGCCATAGGACTGACCCCTGGAGCCTCCACTTGATAACAGCTGCCAGCTAGACATCGAGCCATTGATTTCTACTCTTTGAGCCTGACCATCTAACCAGTTTTTTATCCACTTTATTCTCATTCATCCAACCCATACTTCCTTAGCTTGCTAGCAAAAATGTTGTGGGAGATAATATCAAAAGCCTTGATAAAGTCAACGTATATCATATCCACTGGTTTCATGCATCCACAGAGACAGTCATCTCATCACAGAAAGCAATCAGATTGGTCAGCCATGACTTGTCTCTGATTAATCTATGCTGACAGTTCATAATCACCTTCTTCTCCTCCTCCAAGTGCTTAGAAATATATTCCTTGAGGACCTACTTCATGATTTTCCCAGGGCCTGAGGTGAGGCTGACTGGACTGTAGTTCCTTGGATCCTCCTTCTTCCATTTCTTAAAGATGGGCACTTTGCCCTTTTCCAGTCATCTGGGACCTCTCTCAACCACCACAAGTTTTCAAAGATAACAGCCAGAGACAATCACGATGGTCTGGCCAACTCCCTCAGCATCTTTGGGTGCATCCCATCCAGCCCCATTGGATTTGTATATGTTCAGCTTTTCTAAATACTCCCTAACCTGTTCTTTGACCACTGTTGGCTACTCATGTCCTCCCCAACTGTACTGCCAGGTGCAGTAGTATTTAGTAGCTGAACTTGCCAGTGAATTCTGAGGTAAAAAAGATATTGAGTACTTTTCTGCGTCATTTCTTACTAGGTTGCCTCCCCCATTTAGTAAGGGACCCACACTTACCCTGATCTTCTGCTTGTTGCTGGAGAAGAGTCTGATAAGGGCTGGAGACTTCTTACCCTCCCTTACTGTGATGGTAGCAGCAGTGGAACAGTGGGGAAAGCGAGAGCCCCATTTTGTGAGTACCTGCTCGCAGATACCCAGGAGCCAGTTGGGTATCTGGAGGTCCAGCATGACTGGCAGGAGATGATGGAGCAGCATGAAGCCTCCAAAGTTGCACCATGGTAAGAGTGTAGTCAGCAGCACCAGGGTTGGGGAGGGGATGTGTGAGCTCAGAAGAGCACCTGGCACTCCAGGCTGTAGCCTGGAGGAAGTAGTGGAAATATAAGTTCCCCAGAGGCATGATCGGAGCCAAGTAGCCAGTGGAAAAGCTCATCAGTGAACATACCTGATTTCATTTTTTTTCCCTTGACGAGTAGACACAACTCTTGGGCCCATTCCATTGGTTTACCTGGTAGTCCTTGATGAGTAGGACTACCAGGTAAACCAATGGAATGGGCCTGAGAGTTGTGCCTAATGAACTGTAGGGGAAATTCATTGGCTCAATTGATTTACCTGGGGAAATGCCAGAGAATTAATTGGCTTGATCAATTTATTTAAAGAACTACCAAAGAAATTAATTGGTTTGATCATTTAATCTAAGGGACTGTCGGGGAATTGATGGGTTTGATTGATTAATTTAAAGAACTATAGAAGAATTAATTAATTTAATTAATTCATGTAATTGGACTGTGGTAAAGGGAACTGGACTGAGTGTTTTATCCAATGAACTGCTGGGGGAATCTGATCAGAACTGCCGATGTGGCATTACAGAGCCCTAGAAGCTAGTGGACTGACCCCGAGTGGGCTAACCTAAAGTCAGTTAGGACAAGTCTTAAGTTGAAGGCTGATTTTAGTAGTTATTTTCCCTTTGATTTCTCTTATATGGAAATCAATTGAGTGGATGTGACATCCAGAGTAGCCAACATAGTATTGGCTCTAGTGAGCACAGGATTAGGTAAGGGTGGGGTGTGAGGGGAGAAGAAGCCCCACAAAAAGCCCCAGAGGATTATCACTCTGCCTACAATCTACCTTCTGACAAATTTGTTGACATCAAGGCATGACAGGAAAGAAGCAGGCACAGAGGGCTGGGTGACCATAAAATACTCTCAGCTTCCTCACAGCTCAGTCCACCAAGGCTCCAGGCTGTCAGGGACCACAGCCATAAAGCATCTCCATCTGACACTGATTCATCCTTGCATGTCCAAGAAATGCTCTTATACTCCTCCCTAGTCTTCTGTCCAAGTTTCCACTTCTTATAAGCTTCCTTTTTGACTTTTAACTCAGTGAAGAGTTCCTGGCTGAGACAAGCTGGTCTTCTGCCATACTTGCTAGTCTTCTTGCGCATTGGGATGTTTCATTCCTGTGCCCTCAGTAAGGTTTCTTTCAAATACAACCAGCTTTCCTGGACTGTCCTCTCCTTCTGACTGTCCTGCCCAGGAATCCTGCCCCTCAGTTCCCTGAGTGGGTCAATGTCTGCTTCTCTGAAGTGCTAAGTCTTTACTTTGCTGCTCACCTTACTTCCTTTCCTCAGGATCCTAAATGCATTCATCTCATGGTCATTGCTGCCCAAGTTGCCAACCACTTCCACATACCCAGTCAAGTCTTCTGTGTTTGTGAGCAGCAGGTCAAGAAGAGCATGGATCTTCTTGCAGCAGGAGGTTGTACCCAACATTCTCCAAAAACTTTCTAGATTACTTGTGCACTGGTGTATTACCTGTCCTCCCTCCCACCCCCCCAAAGATGTCAGGGCAATTGAAGTCCCCCATGAGAACCAAGACCTGTAATCAGGAAACTTCTACTATCTGTCTGAACAAAGTCTCATCCACTTCATCCTCCTGGTCTGGTCATCTATAGCAGACAACCAGAGTAATATGTCACTTTTGTTACTCTCTCCTCTGACCCTAATCCAGAGACCTTCAAAAGTCCTCTCTCCAGTTTCATACTGAAGTTCTGAGCAATCATACTGATCTTTTACATAAGGTGCAGCTCCTCCTCCTCTTCTTCACTACTTGTCCTGCCTGAATAATTTACACCACCCATGACAGTACTCCAGTTAATCAAGACTGAGAAGGCCTCCCTTTTTACTCCTTCCTACTTGTGCTTCCTCCAGATCACCTGCTTCCCTACTTACCTCAGGGTGTTGGTTTCCATACCCCAGAGAACCTAGTTTAAAGCCTTCCTTACCTAGTTAGTGAGCTTGTCTATAAAGATGCTCTTCCCTTTCTTCACCAGGTGGAACCCATCTCTTCCTAGTGATCCTTCTTCTTGGAACAACATCCCACGATTGAAGAAGCCAAAGCCATGCTTGCAACACCACCCATGCAGCCATGCATTAGTACAGTCTATGTGCTCAGTGAGAGCAGAATTTGGCAGAAAGGTGAGGGGTGGGGAAGGGACTGCAGTGGAAGAAGTCATGAATACAGAAGGAAAGGGGGGTACCTGATTTCCCCAGATTTATTTTCCATGATGTAGCAGTGGGAGGGGGCAAATTCAAGACAAACCTTCAATAATTAGATTCTATACCTAGAAAATTATAACGAATTTATAATTTTTCCATTGTAGAATCTAATTATTGTGGGGTCATCTTATATTGAGGGTTGTCTTATGTTCAAGTAAATATGGTACTTGATGTAACCACATATACTACCACTCCAATTGTTTTTGGAAGGTCAAATTCATCACATAACTCAGAAGAGGGTTAATACAAATTCCTACTAGAAGCTGATCATCATGCATAATGCCCTTATCTCTCCACTTTCTCCACATTAATTTGAGACCCATACTTTTAAAAGGGATTGCCCCAAATATAGGCCTTACAATATAATGAAAAATTATTCCATTGTCTTTATTTTTTTCCTTTTGCAGTTGAGTCATCCTAGAAGCTCCTTGTGCAGCCACATTAGTCTCTTACCATTCTTCTTGTGCTTTCATCATGTTGAAACAGGATATTGATGGGCTTTCACTGCTGTGCCTATTGTAGGCTTCTAGCCCTTCTGGGCAGCTTTATCATTCAGTCTGTCTTGTGTTGGTACCATGCCTACTATCTCCTTGAATCAGATGAAATCCATCTTTTTTTAAATCTAGCATCCTAGGTCTGTTGAGCTCATGCTTTCCCTGTCGTAGAACCTGGAATTCTATCATATCATAATCACTTTCTCCCAAGTTTCCCTGACACCTTCATGTCCATCAATTCTTCCCTATTGGTCAGGTCAAGATCCAAGATAGGTGATCCCTTAGTTGTATCCTCAACCTTCTGGAACAGAAAGTTGCCATCCACACAAGTTATTAACTGGCTCAACATTTTATGTTTGGCTGTATTGTTCATCCAGTAGATATTTTTTTTTAAATTGAAGCCTCTCATCAGTAACATCTCATAGTTTCTAGATAATTTTGTCACTTCCTTGAAGAATGTCTCACTCCCCTCTTCTTCTTGACTTGGTAGCCTATAATAAATCCCCACCACTATATTTGTGCTGTATCTTTCACCTTTTATCTTCACCCAAATGCATTCTGATCTGCCATCTTATTCCTCCTGAACCAGGGAATATATGTATGTATTTTTGACCTACAAGGCAACATCACCACCTTTTTTCCCAATCCTATCCATCCAAAACATCACCGAACCCTTTAAGAGTACATATGGGACTCTTCCTGCAACTAGTTGCAGAACTGGGAATGTATTGCTTTATATGGAAATGCAAAATTCTTTATATGGTATTCTTTATTTTATAAAAATATTTTATATGGTATTCTTATATGCCTTGTTTTAGGTCTGGTCCAATCCTACGTTCTAGACATTTTCTGTTAATCAAACCGAACTCTGAGATATTTTTATTTGAGCACTAATGATTAATACTGTGTTATATGGGACATAGAAGAAAAGGTAGTACCTACTTCTGTAATTTATATTGCATGTTAGAGAGACTGTAAAATTCAAGCACTTTGTATACCATATGATCCAGAATAAGTCCAGAATAATAACTTAAGAAATAGTTAAAATATGTAAGAGAATGCCTACATATGTAAATAGTTAAATACTTAAATATGGAAGAGAATGTCTACATTTACAGTCCCTTCAATATTTATAGGAGGATTTTTAAATGTTTCATAAAATTTAAAACATTCTATTTAATAGTGTGTTTAGGCCTGAAACTTGCAGTAGAAAACTGTCAAGAGCCACCTCAAACTACTGCAGAGGTTCTAAAATATTTGAAGAATGTTTTGATTTAGAAATTATGTCATATTCCAGTGATCCCTCTTGTCTGGAGTCAGGAGGATGTCACTCTAATGACCAAAATACATACGTAATTCCATTGTGGATTATATTCACAAAAACACAGTTGCATCCTAAACTATCCACAATGGAAATTGTTAATGACTATGCTTAATTACAAAGTATTTTCTCTAAATATAGTCACTGAACATGTTTTTAAGAATATCTGACTGTAGTGGGAAGCTGGCAGGGACTGAAACAAGTTAAGACAGGTAAAGAAAAGTTAGACAAAAGTCATGATTTCAAAATGGAATAAGTTTTTTCACAGACAGGAACCTAAAATGTATTGCTAAATTTTCTTTTAGCTTCACGGAAACTTTTTCTGTGTCTGTTTAGGAAATCTAGAGAGATTCAATTCTAATCTGTTGTCAAAATTAGTTGCAAGCAAATTTGGGCTTTGAAGGGGGAGCTGGTTGCTATCTTAATTACTGAGACTAACACCACATCAAACATACTCCCCTTTTTCCAACTGACACTCTTAAATAAGTGATATACTCTATCTAGTGGCTAATGGAAAACAAGGTATTTAACGCTTCCAAAATGGACCCAAGAGTATAATCTGTGCGAATTAAAAACAACAACACTAAATTTCTATGGGATAACCCACATTCAAGACATTTCATATGAATCAAGCTGAGCTGTTTAATCAAAGATCTGGGGTATGTACAAGCATTACATTTAAATCAACCTAACCCAGGTTATGTTGATCTAAATGACCAATCATACAGGTATGTAGAGGGCAAAAGTCACCCAAAAATGGCATGCCTAATCTAATTTAGTTCAATTGAGAAGGTGCACTAACTTAGATTGCGATAAGGTTAACCTGATCTATGAAGGGGTTAACCCAATCTCACAATACCTGTACACATTCTCAGCACAAGGACACTTTAAAGGATAGCAATTTTCCAGTAAAGCCGGAGTGAAAATGGAAGAAACTGGTGACACTTTGAAAGTTAGAGAAACTACTGATAAATTAGAGGAGGAGTCCTATAAACCCCTGGTTAACAGAACTGACCTTTGGAATCACAGCTTTTGTTGTATGTGTCTGTTCCCTTTTCCTTGAGAATATAGCTACATGGAGCTTGAGGATTCAGGAATGAAGAAGAGCCTGGATCCAAGTCTTTCAGGACACCAGCTCCCCATGCTGGGTATGTATCTTTTTCTTAACCAGTCCATTGCATTTGCATCCTCACCTCATCCTCTGATGCTTTAATCGTGCCTTCATTCCCATAGTTTATCTGTAGCAAATTAAAGAGTGTTTTGGATGTTTCAGGTACTGTCTGGTAGTTGTGTATGGGGGTTGGTCCTGAAGATTTTAAGAACAGTTTAGACAAATACTTAACTAGGATGGTTTAGTCAGAGGTGATCCTGCCTTGAGCAGGTTTTTGGTTTAGACTGCTTCCTGGAGTCCTTTCCAGCACTACTTTTCTATGCATCTACGACATGCAAGGGGAGAGGGACTACTAGCTTTCAAGGGAAAATCATCTCTACAAAAACAAAAAGGGATATATTCTCAATCAGTCACCAGAGAGAGCCTGCAGGCTGCACCCAGTGCCGGTCCCAGGTGGCAGAAGCAGCCTCCTCTCATCCGGCATGCAGATCTGGGGGTTTGCACCCCTGGACAGAGTTTAGCACAGCCCGGCAGCCCTCTCAGGGGTGCAAACCCATGGATCTGCACCCTGGATGACAGGAGGCTGCCTTGGCTACCTGGTACCATAGCTGGGCAAGAAATGACAACATTTTAGGCATTTTCATGAAGAGCAAAACAGTTTCGACAAAACAAAACAGGACAGTGCTTTGAAATGACATGAAACAATTAAATGCAGCACTGTCCCTTCAAAATGGCAAAATGGACCTCAAAATGAAACAATGGTGTTTCTCACAGCCCCAGTGCTCATTAGAATATCTACCTTCACAACACCCTTGTGATACAGTAACATATCCTTAGACCCACTGAGGATCTGAGGAACTGAGAGGTTAATTTGTCAAAGGTTGGAAAGAATTCTGGAACAAAACCTGAATTTCGGATTTTTTAATCACAGGCCAGAACCTCAACCACAAGACTACTTGCTGTCTGCTACTGTCACTTTGCATGGCATTCTTAGGCGAATAATTTTTGGACACAGCATGAACAAGTTAAAATACTTTAGAAGGAATGGCTTATATGGGAGCAAGAAAAAAGATGATGGCACACAGATTATGTCAGAAAGGATTTTGGTGTCCCTAGTTACAGAATGCCATTTATTTTGGGGGGGCTGCGTAGAATCATAAGGTCATAGGAAAGTAGGGTTGGAAGGGATCTCTGGAAGTCATCTAGTGAAGCTCCCCTACCCAAGAGAAGATCATGCATGGCTAAACCATCCTAATTTAACCTGCTTTTAAAAATTTTCAAGGATGGAGATTCCATAACTTCTCTAGGCTATATAGCTGACATCTTGTTACTATGCTCTGACATATTTTAATATACATATATTTATTAAAATCTTTATGGGAAAAGAGTTGTAAAAACAATCAATTTACTTTATGCAATATTAATCAAAGAAAATAGATTCTTTTCCCATTAACATGCAGAATGGAACCAAGTTTAGGATATCCTTGAATTTACTAAGATTATTATGGCTTTTCTGACCTGGGTTTACTTTTTGTTCTATGATCTTTATCCAACTATTTAAAAAAGAATACCATTCAATAATATTAAGAGAGAGGAAGTTTTTAAAATACAGATCATATCATTTTCTCACTTAATGCTTATAGGAAAAAACTGCTCTAATACTGTGATTCTTGCAAGCCTTGAGTGAATTGCAAGTCCTAATACACAAGCGCATACTCTAATTAAGAAAAGGTCACTGTATGTCTGTCTCATAGTGACTGACAGAGCAATAGACTCTGGAGTTCATAATGAGCATAATGATCTTTGTTCAAGGAAATTACATTCTTCATTACAATTTGCATAAATTAACTAACTGATTAAGATTTTTCTACAGTAATTTATATATAAACTAGAAATCTAATTTGATTTTAATATCTAACCAAATTATGGAAGAAGAGATAGAGAGTATGCAAATACAAAGACAGATACCAGTGCTCAGTTGTGTATCCAGAAATATGGAGTACACATTTTGAATTACACATTTAAATTACATTCCCAAATAAGACGTTCAATCAGATGAGAATTTGTTACAAAAGAGTCAAAAAGTTAATGGACTCAAGATTCCCCTAAAGGGCAACCATCTGAAACTTTTTTATATGGCCTCTTCCTTTGAACAGGAAACATTTTTGCTGTTCAGTCTTTGAGTTCCTGTTACTAGTACCGCCTGATGGTTCAGTGTGTGATTCCTAACCAGCACTTCCTTGAGACAATGAGCACTGTGTGAGCCATATAATAGCTCGGATTCCGTTAATTATTCTATTTGCCCATATAAGGCTGAAGAAGGGAGAACGAGCAAGATTGGAGGAAGGCTCTGTTCTAATGGTCTGCTGAAGTAGTATTTTCTTTTCAAGCACTGTCAGCATGGATCCCTATTCTGGGTTCTGTCACTGCTGACAACCTTTGAAAAGGGGAATTAAGCGCAACTCAAGGAACTCATTTTAAAATCCAAGAGCGCAGACAGAAGTGACAGCTTTTGAGCCATCTGGCCCCTGAAAGTGCCTACAGCCATGATTTAATACACATGCATGGCTGCAGAGCATTTTTTAAAAACACGAATCACACAAAAAATTTGTTCTGGTTAAATCAGGTATTACATTAAGGCACTCAAAAGAGAGTACCTTAGGTCTGTCAGGAGGAAGAAGAGGGAGCTGCTGGCTGCTGAATGGCCAGAGCTGGGGGAGAAGATGAGGGGGAATTGAACCCCCTCACCTTGCAGACCCCCTAGCTACACCATCTGAGGTACTAGGAGAAGCTGGGTCAGACACCCAAGGTGAGGGGGCTCTATTCCCCCCTTCCCTCTCAGGTCTGGCCAGTCAGCAGTTGGGAGCAGCCAGCAAGGAGCACAGACAGATGTGCTCACCTAACTTGGAGGTCTTCAAGAGGAGGCTAGATTGACACCTGGCTGGGGTCATATGACCTCAGCGCTCTTTCCTGCCTGGGGCAGGGGGTCAGACACAATGATCCTTCGTGGTTCCTTCTGACTCTACAATCTATGGATCTATGAATCTATGAAAGGAGCTGCCAGCTGCTGAATCCTCAAAGATGAAGGGGAGGGGCTGGGAATGGGGCCCCCTCAACTTGCAGCCTCCCACCCTAGCTACCCTGGCTGGAGTAATAGGAGGAAGTGGGTTGGGCTGGAGCATTCCTGTCTGATGGCCTGGGCTGCTGTAGGCTGCCTACACCCTCCCTCCCGCCCCTCTCTGACCCAACAGGTGAACATCTGTTAGTTCAAGGGGATATTCTAACTCATGGCACTTTATGTAAGGTATCATGAGTTAAGCAGGGCCCTAACATCTGTCTGTGCTCCAAGTGAATATTCATTTAACATTTGAAAAAAATATTTCCCCAAACAGCATTGATTTTGCCCCCAAAGTATTGATATTAACTTCTCAACAGGCAGCCATTATAGGAACAAGTGGCCATCCCCAAATGTCTAGTTCTCTGGAATTCCACATAGATCTATCATGTTCCCTTTCCCCTTCAATGGAGGAGCAGTGAGATGCTCCAGTTCCTGTTGCCAGCAATATGCTGTTAACACTCCACTGCATGTTTAATTTTCCGCAGATGCAGCCAATGTCATCCTGAGGATATCACAATGTCAAGGGATTTTGCATGGATGAAAAATAGCTATTTCAAACTAAATTCAAGCAGGAATAAAATTCTGCTGGACATACATGGGAAATATTATGAAGTACTAGCAGAGTTATGGTCCTCCTCATCCATTATACAACTTAACTACTGTATTTTTTGGAGCACATGTTTCTTTATTTTTGGCTTGGATGGTGTATTTTGTAATGAACTCACTGAATGTGGAGAGCATTAAAACCCTGTGACCAAAATATATTTAAGGAATCCACAAAAGCAGTGACAATCCTTCAGTTCTTGAGGTGCTGTCTTCAAATAGCTGTTTATAGTTTGGGTGAGCTTGAGAGTTAGATGATAACGGTTTTTAATTAATATTACAACATCATAACCACCATTCCAGGCCAGACCAGAAGTCCTCACAAACCAGAAAAAGGGGTCCCCCAAACCCATCTTTTCTTTGACAGTGGCAAATAGGGGAGACTTTAGAGGAAGTATGTAAAAAATGTGGCCTGGCTGGAGTGATCCACCCCCTGTCATACCCTCCTACGTACCAGCAGTTATAGCTTTAGCAACTTCCTGCCTGTTATATTTAACAGCTGCTGATGGATCTACCTTACACAAATTTATCTAATACCTTTTAGGACCCAGTTTTACTACTGAACTTCCTGAGGTAATGAGGAAATTGTTAAATGTACTAAACAAGCAATAGCATGAAAATGCTGTCTTCAATTTGAAATGTTAGAGTTCCTAACAGGTCACTATATAACAGGCTGTAATGTTACTTGGATGCACTTACATAAGATCTCCAAAGAAGGAAGGGTTTTGGAAAACTTCACTATATGCACCATTTCTGTTTTGTTTAGTGGAGGAACATTATATTGCTCGGTATGCATGACTAACATGATCAAAAATGCAAATAAAAGATTAGCAGACTCTATGGAGGCATCATAATGTTTACCATAAAACTAAAGGGCAGCTCAGCCAGCTTGAAAATGTCTAAGCAGAATTAAAAAATATAACAAGAAAAATACCATTTTTAAAAGACATAAGCAGAGTAATACTTGCAAATAGCCTTGTATAAACAGATAATGCTGAGAATTTCAGTATCTTGGGTAAAGACCAGAAAATACAACTTTACTTAACAGTGCAACAATCTGTGTACAAAGCCTTACAAGAAGCTATGTACAAATTAATTTTGGCACACTGGTAATAAGAATTTGATGTTTTCTACATGATTATACCTTGTTTTCTTTTTCTCGCAGTCAGAAAGAACAAGAGATTGATTTCCAGGGAAACAATTAAGATTGAGATATCAGTTGAATTTATAATACCAGTTTCCAATCATGCTTGGAGGCTTGAATGAAATAGAAAACCAGTGTTAGAGATCTTCCATATAAAGTGCATTTAAAGCACTAGCACTAAGAGAGGCAAGGCTGGAAGAAGCTATATGATGTGTAAAATGTTTTGTTTGATGTATTTATATATGACATTGTTTCCAGAAGATCTAAGTATTCCACATTTTCTGAAAATGAGTAATTAAAATATGCAATACAGCTAGTATTACTTTACTTCCATTATTCTTATTCTTCATATAGTACCATAGTGTGCATAATACTGAAAAAATACCTTATAACGGTTCATTTATAAGGTCACACCACCATTCAAACAAATATTAAAAGGCCTGACTAACTAGATCAATTGTAATGAACTGCTAGAAAGAACAAATTCTATGGACAAGGATGGAATTTACTGGGAAAAAAAATATTCTTATGACAAAGCAAAAATGAGTTATTTCACATTGTGGCCATTTGCTTGATAGTTTTATCACTTAAACTTGTAAAATATTAAACATGAAACAAGCAGAAATACATATAACTTATATTTCACATATAACTTATATTTAATATCAATCTGGCTGCAACAGGGTCCCTGACAGAAGCCCTGTTACTTGGGGAAAATCCCCACAGCTGGCAGTCATGATGCCCAAGCAGGGGCAGGGGGAGATTCCCCACACCATTGGTAAGCCAATGGGACCAGGCTTCCAGGAATAAAAGAAGAGACTCCGGGAAAAATGCCTTTGGGCACTTAGAGAGTGAAGAGGAGGGTCGCCCTAGCCGCCAGACGCCTAGTACCAACTCATGAAACCTCAGTCACTGTGGTGAGCCAAAGGGAAGGAGTTGCGGGTCTGGACAGTGACGCAGCATGGCATCCTGGAGCGGAGAAGAGCACCAGCTCTGGCAGCTAGGGCGCTCCCAGAGCCGATCTGGAACAAATCGTGGAGAGGTGGTAAGAGACATGGCCAGCCTCTGCCACTAAGGAGGCAATTAGCGGATATTAAGCCGAGTCGCCAGCTGGAGTGATTCCCACACAGGGGGGACTGGGTCAGGACTCCCACTAGTCAAGACCCACAGAGGGGGAACAGCCAGAAACACCCTTCACAGTAATCAGGAAGGGATAAAAGGCCTCATTTGCACGGGCTGCTAATGAGGTAATTAGCACCGTGAGTCTCCCAGCCAGCACTTACCTTTAGGACAGTGAAGCTGGTGATCTTTCCTCAAGCACAAGGATGACTCTGGGGAGCAGGAGGGGGGTGAACTGCCACCTGTGGTCCAGGCTGTAAAAGAAAGACAAGAGAATAAAGCACCTGAAATTACAATATGGGTCAAGTGTCATTACTCCATGGGCACCTATTAAAACTCCGTCTCTTTCCTCCCTTAGTAAGACCAAAGTCATGGCAGGAAAGAACCAGAGAAAGGGGCAGTACCCCACAGACCTGATAACACTGGCATTATGAAAAAGGAAACAAATTAGCTATTACCAATGTGTCATATGTGTGGATATTATGTATTAAAAAGGAAACACTGGCTTTTAAATATGATTTTCTAGTGTAATCTTAATCCAATTTATTTACCTTTATTCTCAGTGTGCTTTTTCTCATTAATCCAAAACAGTGGAATATAAAATTCTGACATTATAGAAATATTCTTAAGAAAAGAACATGTGGTGCTGAGGAAATGAAACTACCTGTAGAGAAGTCTGAATGCCTTAGGGTCAAGTGCATAATCTTGGGCATTATAGAGCACTCAGGGATCTTTGTTTGTTTTTGTTTGTTTTTTAAAAAGAAAAATGGTCAAAACAACAACTTTAAAATTATAAAAAGCTCAGATGAAAATGGTGTAACAGGGAAAAGAAAAAACAAAAGATGCAGACCTGTCCTTCACAGTAAAAGCATGTCTCTCTAATCTACTAGAATTATTTGAGAATGTCAATGGAAGAAGCTAAAGAAGAATCAGTTGATTCGTTTTATTTAAACTTTCTAAAAGGCTTTAGTGCAGTCCCTCACAAAAGGCTAGAAGAAAAAAAGTAATGAGTGATGAGTTAAGATTTCCATCAAATTAAAAATTGAAAAATACACCCAAAAAAACCTATATGAATAAATGCTCAATACAGAAGAGGAGAGAAAAGATGTGCATTATTTCTACTTCAGATTAGATCCAACATCTACATGTTCATAGCAAAACTTACCATGTATCTCATACACACAAGGAAAGATAAATATTCCTTTATTCAAATATAAGTTTGGAAAACACAGTTTACTGCAACTAGTATGTATATGGTGCACTGGGCACCCAATGTATCTGTTTCATCTAGTCACTTTAGTGCTTGTAGCCCATCCCTCAGAACCAGATCTGAGATACACTTTACTCTCTCCACTCTATAACAAATTGTAAATTCTGTAATCTCTGCAAGATGCTGAGGCATGTGGGCACAATGTATTTCATATTCAGTGTAGTCAACATTACCAAAATGTTTTAAACAAAGGGAAGCCGGAATCAAAGCCATGGTAATTTGCAAGGCCTTAGCAGCAAGTTTTCCAGTTTTTACAATGATGTATGTTAACTAAAACGTATGTTAGATTCTTAACTCTCCATGTCTACATTTTTTACCCCATTTCCAGGAAGACTAGATTTTATCCTTGTTGAAAAATAGTTCAAGCTAAGAAATAGAATAATAGAAAGTAAGTGTGAGAAGGGACCTCAGGAGGTCATCTAGTCCAACACCCTGCTCAAAGGACCATCGCCAACTACATCATCCCAAGGTAGGCTTTATCTGCTTAGGTCTTAAAAACCTCCAAGGATGAAGATTTTACAAGCTTTCTGGGCAACATGTTCCAGTGCTTTACTACCTTCCTAGCAAGAAAGTTTTTTCCTATTATCCAACCTAAACTTCCCTTGCTGCAACTTGAGACCATTGTTCCTTGTTCTGTCATCTGCCACCTACACGAGACGCTTAACTGTGTCGTAACAGAATTTACTGCACAGTAAGCATGTGTATCTACATGTGCACATGCTTACTACACAGTAAACCTCACTAATCGTGAGTAAATTTGTTACCTGCAAATGCAAGTAGCAAATTTACTTTCAATTAGTAATGGTGCAGTAGCACTTGTGTAGATGTCTGACAGGGAGCAAATATGTTCTCCATCAACCATTCTTTTGAGAGAGCTTCCTGCCCCCAGGAGCTGCCTGCTGCCAAGGCAGGCTCTGCCAATGGAGCCCAGATGAAACTGTGTCCCCTTGACCCAGCAGCAGGGAGCTCCAAGCCCCCTGCTCAAGATAGCAATCAGGAAGTGGCGGGTTAGGAGATCCTTATCTCCCAGCCCCAGCTCCGCAACCACACAGGTCCCTGCTGGCAGGGGCTGGGGAACCTGTCCCCCGTCCAGTTCCATGAGGGCAGAGCTGGGCAGGAAACAGGATGGGGAGCTTGTTCCCCACTTAGCTCCACACACATGGAGCTGAGCAGGGAACAAGCTCCTCAGCCTGTTCCCCACTCAGCTCTGTGCTCATGGAGCTGGATGAGGAAAAAACTCCCCAGCCTCTGCCCCGCATGCTGGGTGGGGGCTGGGAACTGTCCTGATAAGGGGTAGGTCCCAACCCTGTGCCCTGATCCAATAAACAAGACATGGGGATTGGAAAGAGCTGCAGGGGTGGGATAGGTCCCAGCCCCCTACCCCAATCTGCCACTGGGGCAGCTAACAGTTGCTAACTGCCGCACTGCTACATTGGGGCAGAAGGCTGGGATCTGACCCTCCTTTGCAGCTCTTTCCATGTTCCCTGCCCCTGATCAGGGAGCCAGAGCTACAGAGCCAAATCTCCCCACACATACACACAGCTCCAACACCTTCAGAAATAACCCCACCAGACACACACACACAGAGAGTTCAAAAATAGCCTCTCATCATTTACATATCAAATCTCTTGATTTTTAAGAATTTGTCTCATTTTTGACAGGGTGGCATTGGCAATACTGCATTGACTTTATGCCCCCCACCCCAACCTGGTTGACATCTGCTACCTACAGTTAAACAACCTGTTTGTGTTCCCTGCAACACTCCTAAATTTGCATTCCTGCAGAACACGTTTCTAAAGACTGGCTTTTTCATACCTAAAGAATGTCTGGCCATCTTTGATATCACCCACCATTTTTAATTTCTGGGTTTTTTTTGCCTGAGAGAGGATGTGAGTGTCCAAAAGCTTGCAAATAACTTTTTTGCAACTATTTAGTTGGTCTAGTAAAAGATATCACGTCTACCCAAGGACTCCAGATGCAGGTCAACATTCCCCTCCCTCCACCTTCCTGCTCATCCACGAAGAGCTCAAAACACCTGCAGATGCCCTCTTTGCCTGAACAAGGGAGTTTTTATTGTAAGGTACAGAATGTTTCCAACTATTATAGTTGGTCTAATAAAAGAAAGCTTATAGTAATGGCTTTACCAGTCTTGTATTGTATATGTGCAATATGTGACACAATTGCACATATTCAAACACACAAATCAAGTAGGTGCATACACACACACTACCAATTCAGGCACATACACATCCAAACCAACCGAGGCACATGTATACCTGTCACCAATTCAAGCACATACATTATACACCCCAAAAGTTAGACAAAAATCAATTGTCCATACCCACACACTCAGCACACATACACAGATCACTAATTCATATATCATGCACACAATGAATATATATATACACACACACTCATCAGTTCACACACATATAACCCACCTACACATACACACAGCTAAGTTCCTAACTTGGATGGTGCAGTGTTTGCTTGGGGTACCTGGGAGAAGGTTAAGGTGAGAGAGAGAGTTAAAGTGTAGGAAGTGAAAGTTGCCAGAACTGGGATTAGAGAGAAGTCAGTGAGGAACTGAGGCTTGGGTTTACTTAAGATCAAGTGGCCCCAGGGTTACTGGTGCAAGGGGAAAAAAAGCCTGGTGGCAAGGAGGAGACAGCCAGGAAAGAGAGAGAGACAGAAATCTGGGAGCTTGGGGCTGGAAACTGAAGCAGACAAATGAGATATTGGGGGGTGGGAGGCAGATAAGTTGTAGCAAGGAGGAGACAGCCAGGAAAGAAACTGAGGCAGAAACCTGGTTGTTCAGGGGAAAAGGCAGTGGGGATAAGACAGTGGCAAAGAAACAGGGGGGTTGGAGGCAGAGAGGAGCTCAGGACAGGTGTTGGGGGTGGCAGCGAGCCAGAAGCAAGAGAGGGAGAAATGAGACAGAAGTTAAAGGAGCGAGGAGCAGGGCTGAACCACGGCAAAGCAAAACCTAACTCAGGGGTCCAAATAACAGTTTTATTAAACAGACAATACACTACACAGCCCCATGAAGTTATTGGTTCACACACACACAAGCACTCACAATGGCAGCAGGAGAAAGAGACTCAATGGAAGGGCTGGAGTCCAGGTGGGGAAGAAAAGCAGAGTCCAAGTCCTTGGTTGAAGAGGGGTTGGGGCGTGATAGCTACCTATCCAGGCTGGAATGGGGTCTTTGTGCAGTAGATGTTGTCCGGGGGGGGGGTCACCAGCAGGGCCTCTGGGTGTATAGGTGGTGTGGCACGGTGCTGGTCCAGATGGAGAGGGCATCCCAAAAAGTCAGTCTTAACTAACCCTTTTTATGGGGCAGACTACTTATGATCTCCTGTGGGGACGGCCTGTCCAGGCAAGGCCAGTCCTGTTCCAGAGGGCTCCAGGTATTCTTACTGAGCATGTGGAGCCTTGGCACAATGGTGAGTTGCCTCATCTTTTGTTTCTTGAATGCTGAGGGTGGTTCCAAGGGCTGGGTTATTGGTCCAGGTATTGGTGTTGATGGTTTGGTCATTCAGAGGGAGCTATTTTTAGACCTACTGCCATTGTCTCTCAAGCACCCTCATTTATCCCCATTCATTCAGGAACCAATTTACATAGGAGGAGTAGGTGTGAGTCATAGATTACACAACCAGGCATGGGGATAAGATGGAGGCTTAACATTACAAGATGAAAACTTGACATGACTTATGCTAACTTACATATATAGGCCTAAAACAGTAATCACACAATATAAAAGCATTAAAAAAAAATCAATACAAACAGAATAATTATCACTTACAACATTATATCAAAATAGCAGGGCACTTATTTGCAGAGGGGAGAGAAAAATAAAACCTACTACCTAAGATAAAATGTTAAAGTTTATCCTACATCTTAGCTTCTTATACTTATCTATAAGGAATAGAGAGGGAGAGAAAAAGTCAGAAATGGTTGGAGAAGGAGAGGGAATGCATTTTAAAAGGAAAAAAAAAGAAAAACTGGAGATTTTGCTACACTAGAAGCCAATATGCAAGAAGGCCAGGCAATGAAAATGCCACAAGACAATGGGTGAGAAGCAGGTAGGGGTGAGTGGAAATATTAGGGCTGGGGAGAGGAGGGGTCTATGGCTTGGGAATGAGAGGCAGGCACACAGACATAGAGACACAGAGACACACACGCAAATTACAGGTGGGTTGGGTTGCAGGTCATGTGACACTTGAAGGTAGCGAAGAGCCTGGCCCAAAGACCACCCAGCTCTGGGCAGTTTTATTTATTATTGCACCATTTAAACATTTAACAGATCTATTTACTAATGCTTTTGATACATTCATGTTTATAATGGGATATTGGGGGCTTCCAATTTTCTGTTTGCCCAGGGTCCTAATGAATCTTAACCTGCCTCTGCTATCCAAGAGACACCTATCTCCTGGCCCAGTGCTCCCTGCCAGCTCATGGACTAACACCCAGGGGAGCCTAGAGCTGCCCCTGGTGGTGGCAGGGGCCCATTGCAGGGCTCCAAGAAGCAGGCGCAGTTTGCTGCCATTGAGCATTTATACACATACTGTTTTTCCAGCAATGTGCCAGAAATCTGCCGCTTCAGAGCAGACTAAGGTGAACTTCACTGTGCTGCATGAAGTTGTATAGGTGGTGAAATGTGTGTCAACACACACACAAAATGGCGGTGGTGCACTTTTGATGAGCTAAAGCACCTCTGAGGTGTTTTAGTTCAAAAGCGTGCTGCTGCCATTTTCTCAGC
The DNA here is from genome assembly GCF_052110815.1 of Crocodylus siamensis. Taxonomy (NCBI): domain Eukaryota; kingdom Metazoa; phylum Chordata; order Crocodylia; family Crocodylidae; genus Crocodylus; species Crocodylus siamensis. The sequence goes on along the minus strand of NC_143396.1, from coordinate 84,058,205 downwards.
GCTGATGTACATTTTGCCACTTATACAACTGCATGTGTTGCAGCACCAGGCACCTTTCAAAGCACCCGGTGCTGCAACACATATGTGTGTAAAAATGCCCAATAGCAGCAAATCTGCTCCTGCATCCCTATATGTGTAGATGCCTGCCCAGGAGGATTTACTCACAAATTGTTTACTCTCGAGTAAACTGGTCCCGGATCAAATGCATGTGTAGATGTTCTCACTAAGAACAGTCTAGCTCAGGGGGTGGCAAAATGCAGCCCAAAGGCTGGATGTGGCCCACCAGGCCATTCTATCCAGCCTGCGGGGCCCCTAAAAAATTTAGAAAATTAATATTTCTCTGCCCCTGGCTGCCTGTCATGCAGCCCTTGATGGCTTGCTAAAACTCAGTAAGTGGCCCTCTGCCTGAAAAAATTGCCAGCTCCTGGTCTAGCTACATCCTCTTTGGAACCACCCTTTAGGTAGTTAAAGGCTGCTTTAAATCTCTCCTGCCCCGTCCCCAGTCTTCTCTTCTCCAGACTAAATAAGCCCAGTTCCCTCAGCCTCTCCTCATAAGTCACGTGCCCCAGCCCCCTAGCCATTTTTATTGCCCCCCGTTGGACTCTCTTCAGTGTCCCCACATCCTTTCTGTTGGGGGAGGGGGAACAAACTGGACATACTACTCCAGATGTGGTCTTACTAGTGCTGACTAGAAGGGAGCAATCACTTCCCTTGATGATCTGCTAGCAATGCTCCAAATAATGCAGCCCAGTATGCCATTAGCCTTCTTAGCAACAAGGCCACAATGATGGCTCATATTCAGCTTATTGTCCACCGTAAACCCCAGGTCCCTTTCTGCAGAGCTGCTGCCTAGTCAGTCAGCCCCCAGCCTGTACCTGTGCATGAGACTGTTCTGTCCTAAGTGCAGGATTTTGCACTTGTCCTTATTGAACCTCATGAGATTTATTTTGATCCAATCCTCCAACTTGTCTATGTCTTTCTGAACCCTGAAGCCCTACCCTCCAGCATATGTAGTACTTCTCCCAGCTTGGTGTCATCTGCAAACTTGCTAAGGATGCACTCTGTCTCATTTTTCACATTGTTGATAAAGATATCGAACAAAAATTGTCCCAGGATCAACCCCTGGGGCACTCCACTGGATACCTGATGATCTAGCCAGTTTTCTGCCCACCTTATATTCCATTCATCCAACCCATACTTCCTTAGCTTGCTTGGAAAGTTGTGGGAGACCATAATAAAGCCTTGCTAAAATCAAAGTATATCATGTCCACTGCTCTCCCTGCATCCACTTACCCAGTCATCTCATCCATAGGAGGCAATCAGGTTGATCAGACATGACTTGCCCTTGGTGAATCCATGCTGACTCCTAATTATTTTTTCCTCTGGGTGCTTAGAAACGGATCCATTGAGGACCTGCTCCATGATTTTTCCAGGGACTGAGTTGAGGCTGACCAGTCTGTAGTTCCCTGGATCCTCCTTTTATCCCTTTTAAAGATGGGCACTATATTTACCCTTTTCCAGTCATATGGAACCTCTCTCAACTGTCAGGAGTTTTCAAAGATATTGGCAAGTAGTTCTGCAAGCACAACAGCCAACTCCCTTAGCACCTTCAGGTATATCTCATCCAGCCCCATGGACTTGTACACAAACAGATGTTCTAAATAATCCCTAACCCATTCGTTTGTCACTGCTCACCTCCTCCCCAAACCATGCTGCCTGGTGCAGTCTGGGAGCTGACTTTGCCTGTGAAACCTGAGGTAAAAAAGTACTCCAGCTTTTTCCACATCTTCTGTCACTAGGTTGCCTTTTCCATTCAGTAAGCGTCCCACATGTTCCCTGATCTTCCTCTTGTTGCTGACATACTTGTAGAAATGCTTCCTGTTACCCTTCACGTGCCCTGCTAGCTGCAACTCCAACTGCGCTTTGGCCTTTCTGATTTCAACCCTGCATGCCTGAGCAATACTTTTATTCTCCTCCTTAGCTGTTTGTCCATGTTTCCACTACTACTATTTGATACTTTCAATAACAGAGAAAATGTTAAAACTTGAAAAGAGTTAAGAGTTTAGTTTGAAAAGGGAAAGGACATGCTAAGTGTTTTAATGCAGACTTTTCCCTGTTTGTTTGCATTTATCTAATTTGGAGAGAAGCCTTTGACAATCTCCTGACCCTAAATTGATCTTACTTGGATGTAGAATGCTAAATAAGATTATGTTTTTAGATCTATTTTTAATTACCTAGGTTTATAATATTATCTCTTGAGACACAGTAATAAAGTCTCATTAAAGTGGGATTAAGTGGAAAAATCAGAGTGCTAGATATAACTGCTCTGCTTCTACATGCAGTATGTAAGATGGGCCTGACCCCAACACTAGTTATATGGACAAAGGTCATTTTGAATGTGGAACCTGAAGTGGAAAATACATGGTCTGTAAGCCAAGGAAGGTTTACTGTAATATTGTTTGCATTCTCTCCATTTAGGATTCTTGTAGCTTTTACTCATGATTTCAACAGAATTGGATGGCCCTTCATGTCAGCACAGATATTAAGAGCTAAGAAGTACTGCTGGCTGACTGTCTTGTACTTTATATCACTGTGCCCCCTGGGAACTTCTTGGAAACAGCATGAGCTGTGCTGGATGTTGTCCAGGGGCTAGAATGGCTTAGTTTAATACAGTGACTGCTAGGTTGAAAATGTTCCTATTTCGGATTTTGTTAACAAGCTGAGGCTCACTGCTGATGCATGGTAATTGTTACCTTTGTGGTGAATGCGGAATAGCTTATGCCATGGACAGTCGTTCTCCATGCCCTGGATGTGCTCTAAAAATCTAGATCAGAGTGGGTAACGTCCACCCTGAAGGCCAGATTGGGACCATAGAAGACTCCATTTCCAAGCAGCCCCTGCCTCCATCACTGCAGCCAGTTTCCATGCAGATCCCAGGAGTGGGCAGAGCCATGACAGTGCAGGGCTAGGGTTTCCATAGAGATCTGCCCCAGCAGTGCTGGCAGGGTGTGCAGCTGGGTGGGGAGCTGCTCTGGGGCTGGGATCTTGCGGTGGTGTTGGTGTTGGCCAGACATAGTTTTTATAGCAGCCTCAGATATTTTATATAATTCTTGTAATGGGGCTCCTACCCCATTACTGGGAGGGGGGAGCAAAACCTAGGGTCTGCCAGCCAGACAAACCTGGGCACAGACTAAAGGAGGAAAAGATTTGATCAAACACTCACCCCAGAGCCAGCAGCGACAGCAACAACAGGAGCCGGGGGCTTTCACAGAAACCCTACAGGCCGAGAAGCAAGAGGCCACCCTGAGGCTGTCTGTAACAAGCCAAATCAGGAATCACCTGTGACAATTTTCAAAAGCAGGGGCACCTACACACATGATGGAGCTCTGCTCTGATGCATGCTAATTAGCACATAGCATAACAGACTTGATTAATCGACCCTGCTGTGAGTCTGCTGCAGTGTGTTAATTAGCACACTCCAGCAGCCTATGTATCACGTGTAGTCAGTGTCCCCATGTTTCAAATGGCGGCGGGCACGCTTTAACTAAAGCTCCTGGAATAAACAGGAACAAGCTAGAGCTGAGTAGCCACCTGGGGGTGCTGCGGCCACCCCTGAAACAAGCACCTTGTTACAATTCCATAAGTGTGAACAAGTCAGAATGATATCTGGGTTTCAATAGAGTGCGAGACAATCATTTGATATTCTTGTTAAAAAGCAGGTTTTCTGTTGTTGGCATAGGCTGACACTTCAATTACACACAGTAAGGGGATAGAAGACCTTTCAGTTCTAGCATGAATCATTCCTACTTACAAATGAGCATTTACTGTATGTCACTCAGACAGGTAGATACAGAGAAAGAGTAAGTAAAACTTTAGATATACTCCCTTTCTGGCAGTGCAGCATATATCTTGACTTACATTTGAAACAGCCAGCAACAAATGACTCCTCTGACCTGAGAAGAGAAAGTAGGGAGGCAGTTTGCCTGAGAGGGGTAGATTATCTTGAATCATATTGCCTAGTTTTGAACTGGTACAATTTACATCACTTGGGTCTGTGCTAATAGGCATGCCCTAGCTCACAGATATTCCTATGTGTGTCTTGCATATGCTATAAATTTCAGCTGTGAGATAAATACACACACACACACACACACACACACCATTGTAACCAACCATTCAGAGTTTAAAGGGCTGATATTACAAGGGAGAGGATTCTACTGAAAATTAATGTAGAATTTATATTCAGTGTAATCCAATTTGTTTTTTGATGGTGGGGTACTGGAGATGATTAAAGTGAATTTAGTGTTTGCCAGATGTTTCTCTGACAGTCCTGGATCCTGACGCATTCTTTTATTCACAGAACAGATATACCCCAGGGGATAGTAATGCATGCTTCCAACATTGCCCCTCCTTTCCCATCTCAGCTGACCTGGAGAGATCACTTGTAGGGGGCTAAATGTAATATAGTCTCTATACCCACTAAACCACGAGTGTCACACATATGACCCACAGGCTGGATGTGGCTTGTGGAGCCCTATGATCCAGTCCATGGGTTTTGGACTGACTCTGCACATCACATGCAGCATGCAGAGCTGGTTTGGTATGCATGTTGAAGCTGACACCACAGGCACTGCATGCAGCACAGAATGTCAGTCCAGAGTGCTCATTGCATAGTGTCCCCATGCTGGACTGGCTCTTAGTGCTGGCTCCAAGGACAGTCTGGATTGGGTTGCACTGGAGCCAGTGTGCAGGGTGCATTGGTGATGCATAGGGGGTGCACACAGGTGCATGTGCACCCCCTGAGTTTGGCAGTGCACCCCCTGCAACACAGTGCCACTGACACTGTTGCCTCTGGCCACTGCTGACACTGCCAGCGGTGTCTGCAGGTGGTGGCCGACCACTGGTCGGCACTCACCACCCCTTCCCTCCTCCACTGACAGCACTGCAGCTGCCTGTGGCAGCTCCCCACTTGCCTCTGCCATGCTCCCACCGCCAACAGTGCTGTCACTGCCTGCAGGAGTTAGCCATGCCCCCCCCAGCCTCTGGGGTCACCCAGTGTTCATGGCAAGGCCAGTCGAGCAGCTCACACCCCAGACTGCTACAGCACCAGATCTAATTTGTGGACCGTATGCAGCACAACTTCCAGAGTGGGGTTAGTGTATGCTTCATGTGGTGCACGGGGCTGGACCAGGCATGGGCACAGCCTGCAGCACAGGGGGCTGGGCACAGCATGGGGCATTCACAGTGGACAAACCCTGCATGCTAGCTCTGGTGCACAGTCCCTATCCAGCACACAGACTGGCCCAGTGACCCTCTGTGGCATGTGGGACTGGATGAGTTTGACACTCCTGCACTGTTTGGCTTTTCTGCTGAGATACCTATCATATAGGTCCAGCTCTAATGACACCTTTATCTGGAGTATTAAGAAGGCTTTAAAATCATTCAGCCAACTGACTTTTCAAGCGTTATGACCTTGTCCTGCACATTGAAATTTTAGTCTTGTTAGATGCCTCTTTCTGGTTCAATCACTTTGCCAAGTGTGTTTTTCAGACAATATCCTCCAGGATAAAAATAATTAAAAGTCACAGAACGACCTGTCACACTGATGTGAAAAATCTATACTTCAAACAGGAAATAATTTAGTATAATAATCAACTCAGGTATTAAATGCAAACAAGAATAGGGCACTCTAATGTAAGCTATTTATGAGGAAGGCAGATAGATGTTTATATCATCTCATCTTCATAGATTTAACTTAGGTTTTGTTCTGATTTTTCTGAGTTTTAAAAAGAATTAACAGCCAAAATTACCAGAAAATCTCCAAGGAAATGCCATTATTTTGTTTAAATGGAAGCATTACATGATAGGAAATGTGATTTCCTATCACAATGTTAATTCATTAATGAATTTTAAAATATAAGATATCTAATTTGCTGCTTGAGTACTCTCACCAGTTGGACGTTAAATCTCAAAGTATAATTAATTAAGGAAAGCAGATGGGAGATGTATTGCTAGATTAAAGTCTTCATTTCTCTCCTAACACTGAAAAGTGCCCCAGATTGCTGATGAATCCTGCTATGGATGAGGATAGATATGCTGAAATTCTCCTGGGTTTGTCCAAACTATTTCCACAGAAGCAGTGTAGACTTGCCCTCCACATATGAACCAAGCATAATTGGTCCAAAAACAGCATAAGTGCCCCTACTGCTCTTATGTACTAAAGATGCTTCATTTTCTTCTGTTCAAATAATAAAACATGATCTAATGTTATCTAATTAATGATACATGTTTATATGATGAGTAAATCATATAAATTGTAAATTGGAAAGAAAAACAATAGTTATAGTATTTAGACCTTAAACTATAGTACCACATTTACTTGAATATAGGTAAATAATTAGACTCTATATACGGAAAATGTATTAATTTGTATAATTTTCCAGGTATAAAATCTAACTGTTGAATATCTGCCTTGAATTTGACCCCCTCCTACTGCTACAGCAGGGAAAATAAATCTGGGGGGGGTCAGGTAGCCCCACTTGCCTTCCCACTACAGCATCTTCCCCTCTCCCTTTTATTAGACCCTGCTCTTCCTTAGCATGTAGAAGTGAAGAACAAATTTTAAAACACTTACCTCAAAAGAAAAGAAATAGACGAGTAGTAACATTCATAAAGTACCCATAGATTTAATTCAGGCAGAAATAATGCACCATATCTTTTTGAAACTACTGCAAGTTTTAGTACAGATACTCCATAAATATACTTTTAAGCAGCACTTTTGTGCCCTGCTATAGAAAGTACAAACTATCCATAATATTAGCTCAAATACCAAAGGCTTATGATTTCCTATATAGTTCATTTGGCTAGGCCCCAGCAGAGACAACAGCATTTCAAACCACAGTGATCCCATAGCTCAGCACTACTCAGTATGAGTGTGTACTCTGGATATCCCCCACAAAGGAGCCATGTGCTAATTAGCCTTCCACTCATTACTAGAAACAGGTGGTTTTTTTCCAGGAGTCCTGGGATCCACCCAAATTTATATACAGACGATATGCAGGGCAACCTAGCCTAGCTGCACCTCATGGAGGGCGGGCCCCACTAATCGTATGCACCAGGCCAAGAGAGGGGGCAACAGAGGGATTCTGGGTGAACTGTTTGGGGGCCCATTTGTTCATATTTGTCAGATATGGAAGGCTGTTATTCAAATGGGCTGTACTAATCTATCCTTGTGCTAAGTTCCTATCAGTTTGTTTGCCTTATGGGCCATGTGTTTTACAGACATGATCAGTGCTGGCTGCATTTAATCAACTTCATCGGTGGTTTCTGTTACTAAGTACATTCTGCTTTTGGCAGCAGTTTAATGATAGACAATGTAGTTAGTGAGGTTTCCATCTATGCAAATGTAAGATGAGGGTCTTTTTTCCCCATGCTGATTGGTGTGGGGGACCTCATCTTGTATTTGTGTAAAAATGGTATTTTGTGTTGGCTAATACTAACAGGTGACTATTGAAGTATGTTGTTCAATCTCAGTTAAAAGTTCTGACATTGATACTCAATCTGTGAATTTCTTTTGAGCAGAAAATTGTAAGTTTTTGGATACCGGCCATGTGAATCCTGCACTCAGGAAAACAGAAAACATAATTATACCCTTTAATGGGCTCAATGGAATCATAAGCAACTATTTTCACTGAATGCAGCAACAAACCCAGCAATCAACTTCCTTGCTGCTTAGTAGTGTGTGCCAGTGTGATCACTGGGGAAAAGAATTAATAGGACAAAGAAAAAGATCACAAGTGGATAAATGATTAAATAGGACAGGGCAGGAGAGAGGGAAGGCACATTAAAATAGATACACAGCCCTAAAGATATCTTAGCAAGACAATATAGCCATATAAAGGAAATAGGAAGTGAAGGATCTTTTATAATCTATACATTCTAATAAAGTGATACATAATAGATGGAAGTATATACTTAAATACTGCCAGCATATGCAGAATATAATCTTCTGTGCTAGAGAATTATACATTTAAAAGAACCGAGTTGTTTAAGGCTAAATCTGTTCTCACTTTATACATCTAATTGGCACATACAAAGTCAGCTAACTGCAGCTTTTGACACCTGCACAGAGTTTCAGACATGGGTGCTCAAGTATGCCCATGCCATCTGAGTATGCTCATGGGGGATGCACTCTGGCTGAGCAGATGTGCAGCATCATACACAGACACTCATGAAAGGCGGATAAATCTTAAAATTGCATGTCAGCAAAAGCCTGTGACTAGCTGGTATTAGATATCAGACAGGGGAAAAGCATTGTGCTCATATTTTGTCCTACAGTCAGGAGGAAGGCAGAAAAACAGAAAGCACAGCTGAGTGAGATAATGCTGCCCTGGATGGTAGGAAACCTTAAGTCAGAACTTTGGTCCTTTCCCCCAGCAGGGCAGAAATATTATTTGTCCATTTTATCCAATGAATATAACATGCAAGGTGCAGTAGAGCAGAGAGATTTGTATAATACCTGCCCTGTGGCTTGGTGGTTCAAAACATTTTGCTGGAAAGTAAGAGCTGTAGGTTCAAACCTAGAACTGGATCTCCTTTTATCCAAGCAAGTGCCTTAATCACTAGGCTATTGGGCTTTAACAAGGAAGGGTTCTCTTGCTCTCACCCCTCCCTCCCTCCAGCTAGTATACATTCAGGACAATTCTGTTTTGCTGCAGGGGGAAATAGAAACCCAAACTGCACATAAATACATATAAAATTTTAGTCACACAGTTATGCATGAGCCATGTAGGTATATAAAGTGGAATGGGATCCTCATTCTTAATTTCTGTTGTGTATGAGCGTATATGCTATACCCATTACTGGGACACACAAGTTCCTTCCAGTACCTCTTTCACCAATGTGATTTATTCTCATGTGTGCACTGTCAGTATGATCAGAGGCAGATCCAAAGGAGAGGCAGTAACACAACTGCACCCTGCTTTCTGAGGAGCAGCAGCCAAGGACTTTTTTTTAAGCCCCAAAGCAGGTAAGCATTCCCTCCTCTCCAATCCATGCTCAGAGGCATATCCCATTCCTTTCCCTTCAGGGGACCACCAGAGATTGTGGGGATGTTTTCTGGTCCCTCAACTGATCATATCTCCAGGCAGAATTTCACTGGGTAGCAGTGGCTCATTAGATGACAAGTGGGCACCAGGCTATGTGCTCTGCTCAGTGTCCCCTTGGAGCACTTGTTACAAGTCTTTGACCCCCACTCTTGCCCCTGCTTTCACCTTTTTTGCCCCATGAAATCACTTGTTACACCTCTGCTGCCACTCCAGAAACAGGGAGGGGTTTATAGTTTCTGAGTGGGACTAGTACACAGCTTTCTTGTATAACAAATAGGCTTTCCCTCCTCCTCCTCTCCTTCCATTCCATTCCCCCCTCCTTTGCCTGCTGCTGCCAATGTCCCCACTATCCTGGGGGTAAAAGGAGCTCCTATTCTACTCCAGCTGGGCTGTGTGGGGTTGGGCTCAGCCCAGAATCCCAGCAGTGGCGGTGGGCGGTGGGTCCCCCCTGCACCCTGGCTGCTCCACCTGGGTGTTCCCTGCCAACCTGGGAGCAGGCATGGAGAAGGAGAACTCATCTGCCTGCTACAACCATTGCCCACTGTCCTAGGCTGAGTCCAGCCCTTGGGCTGCCCAGGTTGCCTGGGACAGCAGCTCTCCTTGCCTCCAGGGCAGCATAGACAGTGAAGATATGGCAGCAGCAGACAGAGAAGGGAAGGGAAGGCTTACCTTCTTCAGGACTTACTGCTGCTCCTGGGGTGAGGTCTGCCTGGTGAGGAGAGGGCTGAGAACAGGTGGTATAACAGCTAAAAATTGTGTCTAAGGTGCTTGCTGAATGCTGTGAGGATTAGAACAGGTGTTTCTTATTATCTGTTCATATATTGTAAGGTGTACGTTGCCACTGAGAGACTAATTAAAGTCAAAGATTAATGAGGCCTTGTATGTAGTGAGGCCCAGTACATTTAGCAAGGCCTTGTACCACAGTTAAAATTAACCTTATCAGAAGAATGCAAAGGCTTGTACTGGTATTGGTCAGTCCTAAAGAAAGTTTATTGTGGGAGAATCTGAATGGCTGTCAGTTACCAGCATAGCTCCGAAGTTATCCGGAAATCATGAAAAAGAAAATGCAGCTCTGTAAGAGAAGCTACTAATTTAGAAATTAGCTGCTGACCTGGATTCAGTAGGCCCGTAGATCTCAAGGAGCCCAAGGACTGAATACCAGGGTCCTTCCTGATACCCCTCAGACACCGGTAATCAGGGATGCCTGACTTCGCTGAGCTTTGTAGAAGAGAAACTGGTCATACATCAGGCATCAGAGGGGACTGCTGATAAGTTGCCGATGTGAATTGTTATTGTCTGTCATTGCTTATTATACTACGCGTAGGTGTGTGTTTGTTAAGTCAATAAACCTTTCTTACCTTTTTATTCCCGACCACGCTCTCAATCCCAAACCCTCCACTGGCAGCTGAGACCAGGTGTGCAGCCACATCTGCACCAGTTGCTGCTCCTGGATCCACTTTATAAAATTCTGGATCCACTTCTGAGTATGATCATGGTTCTCAATGAAATTTACCCCTTATGTGAACTGTGGGTGAAATCCTGGCTCCACTGAAGTCAGTGAAGCTAAATATCACCTTGGTTATTCAAAATCAGAACAGCTGATGGCTTGTTCTTTCTTGCACTTCATTGATGGAAAATATGTTTTATTATTGTGCTTTGAAGGCAAATAGGAATTCCTGTTACAGTTAGCATGTGTTACATTTGGTTTATACACTGGGTAATTTAATCTTCCTTTGCAATTAAAGAACAGGAACCCAATTATTGATACTGCATAAACAATTTGTTTTGTTTTGGCCACTTGTGGGTACTTCTGGCAGTTCTGATTGAGTTATTCCATTCATACCCATAGGAACTTTTCATTTAATCATCAGGGGAAGTAAGAATTAAGAATGAACCCAAAGAAGAAAGAGGCCTAAGGAAAGTCCAACGGTAGGAAAAACTGTGATTTTATCCTGCTAAACATTTAGCATTATTCTATATCATGTATGTATGCATGTATGTATGTGCTCTGAAAGCTGTGATATTCCCTCACCTGTTAATTTAGTTATTCAGTTTTATAGACCAAATAGTGATAACTATTATGATTAAAACAAAAGGAAAACATTGTGGCTGCAAACAGATGTCACCTTTGTGCCTTCATAAAACATTTTTATGAAGGCACAAAGAGGAAGCAGATAGACATCCTGAAGTCAATATGGAATCTCTTTGAACAAAAATCAAGCTGTCCAAGACATGTTCAAGACAACTCTTCTACATTGAAAAGATATAGACCTTCAAGAAAGTTAATGAATGAAGACCCCTGGCCTTTCTATTGAAAACTTACAGGTGGTTGCTTACAGTCAGCTAGTGAAACCACATCAGAAAGGAGATTATTATTTAGTTACTTTACATTAATTAGGAATAAAGAGGAATCACCACCTGGTTGGACACATCTGCCTGATACAGACTGTGCTCTTTGGCATGGTAAAAAATGGTAGCAACCAATATTATACATATAGAGGTGGGTAGATGACACAATGGAATGATTCAAAGATGCTAAATGCCAAAATGAAGGGTTAGAATGTAACATGTGACTAGTACCCGTGGTCATTGTAGTATGCAACAGAAATAGGAAGAAAAGTAATGTACATCTTTATATTGCTTTATTTTACTGATTACTAGTAGGTAGTGTAATAATAGTAACAATGAAACACTAAATACTAAGATTTTTCCATACAAACAGTTTACGGTTGCAGATATGAAAGGCAGCTTGTTCTACCTCACAACTGGTTGAAGGCATATGATTGTTTGACTATAAGGCCTTGAATCCATAATGAGATCTTTTGAATATGTATCCTACAAATGCTTACTATCACAAGCAGTTTCAGTGGGACTGCTTAATTTACTGTTTGCAAGGTCTGGCCCTTCAGCTTATGGAAGTAAGTATTTTTATGTAGGCTACCTATATTATAGTATTCAATGTATCTGGATCCCAAATTGCTAAAACAAAAGCTACCAGTAGGATTGTCCATGTTTGTAAGCACCCTACGTGTAACCTTGCTTTAGCTGAAGACATTGGCAAACCTCTTCTTGTCAGTGAGGGTGGACTGGGTCATCTCTCTCTCTCTCTCTCTGTCTCTCTCTCTCTCCCACTCCCATCTCTATGTCATCCTGCCTGCCTCTTCACCTGCCCAACTCTCTGGTTCACCTGTATTATCTGCCACAATAGTTTCGAAGAGCAAACATGGCACTATTTTAACTCATACTGTTTGTACATTATATAAAGAAAAAAAATTCACTGCAGCATTTTTAAAACCTTGCTACAGTACATGGTAAGTTTTAGTTCATTGCCATAGTGACTAGAGAATTTCTCAGGTTTAGGATTTCAACAATAACAAAGCTATCACCCACGCATCTCTAGGGTGATTCTTCTTTGTGTAAACATTTTAATACCAAATAACACAGAACAAGTACAGTAGATACTGTACTTTGATTTTTCTGAAAAATAAAGAGATGGCATGAACAGAAAATGTAGTTAGAAGTTATGTTTTTATGGAAGTCATAAGAAAAATGATGAGTTCGTTCACTGAACAGAACTGCCTCAAATTCTTGTGATTTATAATGGATTCTTAGGGGGAAAATTAGGATATAGTTCAAATATCTCATGTTATTGGAAGTTCTATGGGCTTTTATGCCTACATGCAACACAGTACAAACCTTTTCATCAGCAGATTTCATGCCGTGTTCTAAGAACGTGTTATGCTGAAAGGCATTTTTTCAGCTCCTGTTCCCTCACTTTTATCTTCTGGTTATGCCTGGTCTGCCTTTTTCATACTGGAAAATACGGTAGAAGTAATAGAGAAAAAGGTAACTCCTCACAGCTTTGTATACCCTTCATAGCCCAGTTGTCACATTATGCATAAAATTTCTGTAATTCACAAAATGAATGGGAGGTCATAGATTTATGCCATTATATGAGAAATATTACTTTTTTTAGACAACAATTTTAAAAAGCAACCTTGAGCAGGAAATTGCAAAACAAGAAATCTTCCAGGGATTGGATTGTGTTAAATACAGGTCTAAATAGAGGCTGTGGATTCTTATCCCATTACTTGGATTAGCATTTATAATTACAATGTCCATCAATGGGTTAACTGCTTTTTCTTTCCTACCAAATTTACTTGTCCGAGCTGTGCCACCTCCTTTTTCCTTCCCTTTCCCTATCATTTGTATTCTAATGACTGCTTTCTATTTAGAAGCTCTGCTTCCTGCAATCCCTTCATAGGACCTGATGAAGAAAGCTGTTGATTACGAAAGCGTATGCAGCTCTGATTTAGTTAGCCTATAGTCTATAAAATCTACCTTACCTTCTGCCAGAAATTTTGTGTGCCATATGTGGTTCTGTAAAGTCAGAGTAGGCTTTTGGACTATTCAAGTTTATAGGCTTCAAAAACAGAATCTTTAGTCATATTTCTTTTTTTAAATCATGAAAATATTTCATTACAATATTTTTCAGTGAAATGTTTAACACCTCTAAAATGAATATGTATGATTTTTACAGCTTTGAAGTTAAACTTTTGTCTTGATGCAAAGAGACATTTTTCCTTTAAAAACTGACCTAAATTAAAAGCAAAAAAGGTTAAATAAAAGAGTTGAATAACCTGTAAATTAAGTAAAACACTGCTTCAAATTAAATGAAATATTTTGAGTGTACCAAAAGTAAATTTGGTTTCTTGTTTTCAAAAAAAAATTAATAAATTAAAACTTGCAGTTGTGCTGCGACCCACATGTTCTTGTTTGCCCATCATCAAACTGAAAAAAAAATCATTATTCACCAATATCTAACTGCAATATTTCTTGAATATATTTAGTCATTCTCCATTTATCAATTCTGTTTAACTTGAGGGTGGCATATTTTGTTGTGAGTGTAGGCCTGCAGCAGATGGTGGGAGGGGCAGGAACATAGTCTGCATCCCAGACTATTGTATAATTGTACAGGACACTGCTCCTAAAGCAAATTTTTTTTAAGTCTAAGAGCCATTCGTCTTTCCTTCTCTCCTCTTATATCATGTTGCCATTTTCCAAGTTTTCAGTCTTCTACTGAAAGCATCAAGTTTGCTGGAGGGTGTTGGAAGGTATTTGGCATGAGATGGAGCTACAGTAGATTTTTTTCTGACCCTCCCCCGGACTTAATGTTTCTTTGCCTCTGAAGGGGATTGGTTATTTCTAATTCTATATTCCTTGTTGATCTGGGAGAAAAGTAATGTACATAGAAGACACACCACAAAATTCCCTTATGCCTACTGCCTGCAAGAGTAGAGTCAGGGAACAAACTGTATTGGTCAGGGCCAAGAAGTCTAACAAAGAAAAGTCTACTTCACCCAGCATCCAGGTTCTAATGAATCTGGAATAAATAATGTTAGCTTCTGTACAACACAACAGTTTCCAATTGGCTCTGAAAGTTATGTTCCCATACTCATAAGGACCTTCAGAGATCCAACAATCCTGTCATGTATACCATGATGCTAACTATGAGCAGCCCTGTTAAGGAAGAACCATGCGAGTAGCCTGGGGAAATTATAGTGTTTCCACCTGATGCAGCCAGACTTTTAAGAGAGTTTGCATATGTAGACACACACGCTTACTGCTCAGTAAACTATGCTACTGCACAGTAAAGTGTCTGATGTAGACATGCCCACTATCTAGGAATAAAGACAACTAACTAGCTATTTACATGAATTATAAAGCTGTTGACATGCAGTTTGGCATAATGTGTTTTGTCTCAAGGAAGTAGATTGTTTCTGTGACTGTACTTGTTAAAAGGCATCAGGATTGTGTAAGTTATGGCCTGGAGTAAGTCATCACTCTGAGTTTACTGCAGGTAAAACTGAACTGGAAAAGGAATTCAAGAGCTCTGTCTTAGAGAACTGAATCCCTCTTTCAAGACTATTTTTTATTTGTATTTTTCCATCTGGGGTTTTCTGCACTTTAAAGTGTTCCAACAGGTAGCAGAGCTGAGATTACAGAGCTAGGTCAAGGAGATAACAATCAGAATGGGGCCTTATGGAATAGGTTTTGCTGGAGCTGGCAAACCCAGAATATCACCCTTTGATGCTGCCCCTTTGCCCTCCTGAGGCACATCCAGATGAGCCCTCATGTGCTTCTTGCAGCATCTCAAATCCCTTTGAGACACTGAAAGAGGCACATGCAGGAATGAGAAAATGTTCCCCTTACTGCAAGTTTACACCATGGGGGCAAAATTAGACCCCTGGATATCCAGGGGTCAAAAAAACCTGCACAGAAAAAAGCAGGACAACCAGAAGCTGGGTCCTTCATACAGATGCTCTGACTGCCAGAGCGTCTCTATGGTTAGCCCTCGCCCTGGTGCTGAAGCACACTTGCCTGCCCACTAGGCTGCCTCTGAGGGGGGTAACCCCTGATCACCGTCTCTCTGTCTCACTTTCTCTCTCTCTCTCTCTCTTTATAGTGGTCTTTTGTTTTCATTGTAAAGGAACATGGATTTGGGGGTATTTTACAGAGTGACTTTGGGATTTTTTTATCAGGGATTTTTCTGTTTTCCAATAAGGAACACCCAAATTCCTGCTAGGGAGGCCAGTGGCAGGACCCTGCCTGCTCAGAGTTGGCACCTTGGACCCAGCTGGATGTGGCTGACCAGGAGGTCTATTAGGGCCAGGAGGACATGCTTTGACAAAGCTGGCCACTGCACCCAGAACACCTCCTGGGCGATAGCTGCCCAGATGGCCGGGCAGGGGGCACACATGGCATTAGTGTTGCGCAAAGTCCAACTCTGCAGTCACAGCCCACTGGCAACTGGCCCAGAGGGGCAGATGCCTCATCCAGGTCTGGCAGGTGGCAGCAGGTCACAGCCAGGCAGCAGCCCGCACTGCCAGACTACTGCAGTGGGTAGAGGGTACAGGGAACTCTCAGGGCTGCTGCAGCAGTCCAGCTGGCATAAGGGGTCGTATCCCCAGGTACCAATTGGCTGGGTCCCAGAAGCTCCTGAGAGCGAGTAGCCCTGAAGCTACTTGCCAGAGCAACTTTTTATACTGCTGGGGACAGCACAGATCCAGGAGAAGCCAGGTGGGGTTATTTTGCTCCATGTGGCACAATTTGCTCCACAACAAAGTGTATGTCCGAGCATGTGGGCTGAGGCAAAAAGCTGTTTGCAGCTACTCGTACACAGTGATTGAGTTTTTCTTCTCTTATTGCACAGAAAAGGATACAGGGATTATTATGTTTCTTTAGCTTCTCCCTTAGCCTGTAAAAAAAAAGGGGCTTTGTCTTATGTTCCCAAGTATTCTGAGGGCTTGTGAGTGGGCAGAATCACCTACAAAGGTGACCAGGAGTGTTTGTTTCAATTTCCCAAAGCCAGAATTAGAAGTACAGCTCATAGTGAGTGCTTTTATTTGTTTTTCAAGACAACTATAAGACAAACTGAACCTAGTACCTGAGCTGCCATTGGCACCAGACAGATGGATTATAGCAATTTTATCTCTTTCTACAAAGTTGATTTATAACCCAGGTGCAAGGAGCTTAGAGAAGGCTGCACCATTACAGCAGGCATGTGTTCCTCACATGCCTGCTAGCAGAGCCTGAAGTCCACCCACTCTAGGAACTCACAGTTCTGGTGATTCGGTAAAAGTTGGTGGAGAAAGCCATTGAGAAAAACCTTAACTAATTCTGTCACATTGAGAGAGAGGTTTTTGTAATGGATTAATCTAATTAATCTATCCCTCACATCTGCTGAAAAGGAGTTAAAGTAGAACAGGGGCGGCTAACATGTGGCCCAGGTGCCACAAGAGCCACAGTCAGCTTTGGTGTGTGGCACATGGCAGACCAAGGAGGGGACGGGCAGCACTGTGAGATAGGGTAGGGAGCAGAAAGCAAAGCATCAGATCAGGCAGGAAGTGCAGGGCAAGAACCAAAAAGCAGAGTTAATTCTCCTTGTGTATATATTTAAAGTGGGACTAATACAGTCCCACTTTTTTAAGCAAGAAGCAATCCAAACAGTGTGACAATTTAAAGGATTTCACCCTTGGAAGGATATTGCATAGGTAAATATACCAGCTTAAATAAATCTAAGTACTATGGTACAAAAATCATGGCACAGAAATTTAAAATAATTAAGTTTCAATTTTTTCGCTACATTTTTAACCTTAGTTCCAGACAATTGGATTCCTTGTTGTAATATGTTCAGGATTTTTGTTTAACCATGAAAATTCCATTTCTTCCCTCTATAAAATACCAAATAAAATAATAATCTTGATCTATAGGACACTTCAGATACAGAACATTAATAATTTATAATACTGATATTATGCTGCTTGGCTAGCATGGCTTACAGCCAATTTATTTGTTTTTTTTAGATAACACAGAATTACTGTGCCAGAGTTTCTAGGGCGCTGTCTTGTAGATAAAATGTATTTAAGTATATATCTTGGCATATACTCTTTTGTAAGTCATATAGAAAGTTAACTAATAACTGCAACAGAAATGTAACTTGGAGAAATGAATCCAATACTTACTTGACAATACCTACCTAATCTCACTTGTCTTGGTTGGACATACAATAATTTCCTTTGACATGTCACTGCAGGTTCATGAAGAAATTATGTGTTCAGAATAAAGTACATTTCAAGTCCATGTCATCTAAATACATAATTTAATCTAAATACATCATGTGATCTTTGGAAAACCATTCTTTCAATAAAGTCATGCAAGGGCAGAGTTCCTATAGATTTATCTCTTGTTTCTCTTCTGTCATATTTTGATGGTCTACTAATAAAAGTGATTTAAATAGTGTTGTGTATAGCACAGCTTGAGCACAGGAAGTCAGAAACTTGTTTTTTAATCCCAGATCTCCCACTTACTCCTTAAGAGGCATCTGGCAAACAATCTAAGCCTTTTATCAAAAGTTTGAATGCTCTAAAAGTTAGAAACTTTCTCTTAATTTCCAGCCTAAAATATATTCATGATTCATCCATTTTTTTCTTGTGCCAACATTGTCCACAAGCCTGAGTAGTTCTTTTCTTTCTCTGTTTTTATCCCCTGATAAATGTATAGACTGTGATCATGTTCTCTCCAAGCTTCTGTTTTGCTAAATTAAACAGTTCAAAAGTTTTTTTTCAGTCTCAAACTGAAGTCAGATGGGGTGATAATGAAGAATTATGTTAGTGAACAGGCTTTAATCCTTACTAACATAGTGACACAAGCAGGGCTGAGGGGCTATGGTTTGGGAGTGAGCACTGGGCAGAGCACTGGCATATCAGGGCTGCTCAGTGCCACAAAACAGGGGGGACAGAGGGGACAGGGGGAGGGACAGCCACAGCTGGATTTGCATCATGGTGAGTGAAAGGGGCAGGGGGAGCTCTGATTTTCCATGATAAAAAAACCCAAAATCAAATACCAAAATGTATAGAATGTAATTTATTATAGTGATTGAGGCACTGGTAGGCTTCCAAATTGCTTTAAAATTGTAAATATCTCAATAAAACATTGTGTTCAACTGATACATATATATTTAGCACTATTTCATTTTACTCATGCAGGATACATGCCCCTGGCAGCTGTGGGGGGCATGGCAGCACTGGCTGTGGCAGAAGCATGGTGGCAGCGGTGGGAACGCAGCGGCGGGAGTACGGCAGTGATAAGCAGGGTGCTCCCACAGATGCCGCCAGCGCTGTCAGTGGCGGGGGGGAGGTTGGTGAGTGCCAACCAGGGATTGGTGACCACCCACAGACACCGACAGCAGTGTCGACAGCAGCCAGTGGCAATCACTGACTGCCCACAGATGCCGCCAGCAGTGTTGGTGGCAATGGGGGGGGAGCGCATGGCAAGCAGTGGCTGCCACTGTCAACAGTGCCTTTTCATAGGGGGTGCACCCACATGTGCCACCTACATGTCTCCAATGTTTTTAATCATTGAAAAACACAGATTTTGGGAGTTTTATTCAGAGAAGTCATTATTTTTTATCAGAGAATTTTCAAATTTAAACAGAGAAAACCAGGACCCCTGATATTACTATATGGTGTCTGGGTGTGAAATTAATACTGAGGGGTCTCAGCACTGCTCCAGAGAGTCTCTGTATCTTGTAGGATCATGTCTGTATAAAAAGGAAAAAATAGTCAAGATACCTTTGTGGCCCGTTGAATTAAATTCTTGGAATCCCCTAAAAGATACTGTCTCTTGCTTTACTTGTGAAGGAATCATGAATCCTTTAAAGCATTAAATGAAGTGATTGGAAATTAGGAAGTGACTGCTGCAACTGAAAAAAGTCATCCCTACAACACAGCTGGAGAAATTCATTATTTTGCCATTTTCAGTTTTGGGAGGAAATAGTTCCTTCGTGCCTAGAGGGAAATTTACGGAAATTATTGCCAATGAATGCAAATTATTTTTCAGAAACCAACTCTAGCCTGCTCCTCTGCCCTACCCCCCTCCACACACACACTTTTTCTTCAGCAATCAGTATACAACACAGGTGAAGCAAAATGCTAAAGTCAAAACACAGTTGGCTCCCTGTGTATTAGTCAGCCTTAAATCCAGAAAGGGACCTGTTAGGTGCCTTATCACCTAGCGGAATCCTTAGCCCCAAGGTAGATGCATATACTTCTTATACAATACATGGGGACAGTTAAAGTAAGTACAGATGTTCAAAAAACCTCTGGCACTATTGCACTTTACTCAGAGTGCTATGAGTTAAAGTGGGAATGAACTGAACACTCATTCACTGTTCAGTTGGTGGGGGACTTGTTGCCTACCTGCACTAGCCAAGGCCAGCAGGCAGGGGGCACTCCCACATACCTCCCACAAGGCTGCCAGAGCAGCCCCTCTCCCCAGCCCTGCCCTCCTGTCATCGGGTGACTGTCAGCAGCAGCTAGAGGGGGAGAGGTGGAATGGAGCCCCCATCATGAGGGCCTCCCCATAGCTTGCTGGCTGGGGTCTGGAGGCAACTGGCCCAGGTCCATGTGGCAGGGGGCTCCTTTCCCCCCACCCCAGCCTCTTGATAATTTCAGCCAGGAACTGCAGAACAGGGCTGCCCAATCCAGCTTTTTTCCCTACCCCCCTGCTGCACAGTTCAAGCCTCCCTTCCTCCCTCCCTATCCTGAGACCCCAGTCTGCAAGCTGGGCGGTGGGGGGGGGGGGGGGAGGAAAGGGAGGGAGGGGCTCGCATCAGGTCTAAAAATAAGCACTGATCAGCACCACAATGAGAAGTACTACGGAGTAGTACAGAGTGGGAAAAACAGGAGCAGGATGATTTTGATCTTTGACAATCTTTGATCAGTATTCTGTCCTGCTTTGACTAAGGTAATGCACCAAGTGCATTCCCCCACTGAAAGAAAATGTATGTCTTGGAACTATTACCAGTTCATAGGCTCAGAAGAAGGACTCCCAATATCCAATAAAGTCCTATATACACTGCGTGTATCTCAAGTTACATGCTAAGAGGAGGGTTGTGAGACAATTAACTCTTAACTTTGGATCTCACTATACCTGATACTTTCCTATATTGCTCCATAGGTAACTACCATTCATATATAATCATAGAATGGCAAGGCTGAAGGAGCTTGTGGAGGTTGTATAGTCCACCCACCTGCTCAAGGCAAGACCATCCCTGACTAAACCATCCCAGTCGAGTGTCTGTCTTTACTCTTAAAAATATGTAAGGATAGAGATTCCACAATCTCTCTGGGTAGCCTGTTCTGATGGCTGACCATGCTCATAGTGAAAACATTCTTCCTAATATCCAACCTCATGTGCATCCTCCTGAAGACTCAGTTATATTGCTCCATAAACTGTATCTAAGAAATACAAATACATATTTTCTGTATTTTATCAAAAATAACTTTACTCAGTAAAAGGGTATTCATCAAGATACAAGGGATGTCACCCCTTCTTTTAAAAAATTGCTTCCAGGAACATGACAAAAGTATTCCTTTCCCATAAAAACATTGATTTTTCTTGGACATTTTTAAATTGTCAAAAACTTAGCATTTTTAATACCATCAAAGCCTTTGGGGATTTTAATTACATACAAGGTATAAATCCAGTCCATGATGTATCATTTAGACATAGTAGTTCCCATATATATAGGTTTCTCTGTGTCTAAAAGAAAATTCAGAGTATATACCACTAGTTTTGTGTACCTGTAATTTTTTGATAATACATTCATTTTCAAACTGTAAGTGGGTATACTAAGAATACTGTATATTGAGATTAATTACACACATTAAAATGAAGAATTTACACATTCAAATCAAATAAACCCAGGCATTGTTTTTACACACATCCAAGAAAATTCAGTCCTATAACATCATCCAACCTTTATATTGGATCAATGTGTACAGCCATTTAAAAACAGGCCCCCTTGAAAAACTTAATTTGTTAGCATCATGTGTATTGTGAAGGTGGGTCAATTACTTCTTTCAGAAACGCAGAGACAATTTCTATTGAGATCAATAGGAATTGCATCCATGAAGCTGGAAACAATAAGTTCTGAAAAGCAAAGCCCACCCTATAAGTAAACTGATTTGTTACTGTGTGTTTTGCAGATTTTTTTTTGCATCCTCTTGCATCATCCATATTCAGAAATATGCAGATTGCTGTGCTTTTGAGGGTTGAGAAAAAACTGGCAAAAATAAACTTGGCTTTATCCATTCCTCAAACGACATTGAATGCTGCACTTTTCTAAATATACCTCCATAGACCTGAAAGCAGAATTTTCCCATTAGTGTTCAATGCTGCTATGCAGCACTCCACTTATTGCACAGATAGCTATTCTCCAGATGCAATACCTACAAAGAATTCATAGAAACATCCATCTTTGAATTTAGCACATGCAAGGGGCCTTGATAGGGGGTTATAGTAGTTCACTAGCTCTTCTGCTTTTCATGGGTGAAAACTCACACTTGCATCATCATTATTTCTTGGAGACAAGTACTTCAAACAGAATTGAATAGTAGATTTTATGATGTGGCGCACTTGGGATGTTCTCATGCTGAAAGGTGTTAATAGCTACCAGCAGGTGAATCTTAGGGCTATTCCATGGGAATACTGTCATTTTAATTACAGCACCAGAACTGTGACAGATGGTCCCCTGACTGTAGATAGTTTGACCCAACAGAAGTTGACTATCCCCAGCTACACCCTGAACCACAGAAAGTTAACCAGCAGAAGTCTTCTTCTGTCAACAGAGCTGCCTTTGCAATGTGGATTTTATTGGCATAGAGACATCAGCTAGATATCAATGTTATCTCATTGCTAAATGTCAGTCATTAATCCCTTTGTTAACATGTAGTTTTTTTTCTTGCTAAATTTAAAATATTGTCACCTGTGTAATGTTGTCAGGATGTGGGCAGTCAGTTTGACCCTAGAGAGCCAGGGGTAAACAGGACACATGAGTCACCGACCAGTAGACAAGACTAGATGGAAATATACCTGTCCTATTAAATACTGAAAGGGCTGTTGTTTATAAGTCAGGCTTACCTAGGTTAACTAGGGCCAGTTTGGGGCTAATTAACTGGCCTGCTGCCCGAGTGAAAAATGACCAGGGTACTAGAGCACTCATGTTGCTCAGCCTCTTTTCACAACCTCCCATGCCTTGTCAAAAAACTCAAGGAAAGTCAAGCCTGGAACTTTTTAATAAATTTACCTGGGGGTGGTGGGTTATCAAGTGTTACTTTATCTCGTGGAGGTCCCTGATATTATACTCAGATTTTTTTCTTCATCCTTTAGTCTGCCTGAAATAGAACTATGGTAGTTCTTTACACAGTATCTCTCTCAGCTCCACTGCTGCTGCCTGCAGCAAAAATCAAACACATTTAAGTAAGTGTGGTGCAGGTGTTTAATAAAGGTAGGCTGTGCCTGGAGGCATCTTAGGTGATTATGGGAGATGGAGTTCAGAACCCTAGGTCTATCAATAGCAGAGCAACTACCAGAAAGACCTACAACTCAGGGTGTTTAGAGATCCTCAAAATGGTGGCACAAATTTCAATTAATATGTGGGTACTTCAAAAAAATGTAAGTTCAATCCAGTGTTTCTCTTCAGCTAGTCAGAAACACTGTTTCATCTGTAACCCTCCCATTCCTTCTACCTGCCCAGACCTCTCTTAACATATCATAAAAAAATATGGAAAATGTGTTGCTTTTTTTTAAACAGGTAACATATCATTTTTGGTCAGAGATTATTCTCCTCCCTCCTCTGCCCCCCCCCGACCCCTCCCCAGTTGTAATTATATTCAAAGTAGGTTTGCCCAGTTATCAGCAAAATATCTACAGAAATCTAATAAAAAATAGTGGTTTCTGACATGGCTAGTAGGAATCTTTAGAAAAACATATCAATAATGTTTGTGCCTTTATTATGCATCCAATAATGCTACATTTCTTCATCAGGAATAACTGTTTCTTATATCTGTAAACTCTTTTTATATACCTTACTTGGCAAGAAATGTATATTAGTGCAATCAGCACTGCTTAAAATGTAGTCGGCTTTGAAGCTACAAAAGAATAATTTGTGCTGTCAGCACCCTCACTGGCAAGTGGTTTTTCTGTCTAACAGTCTTAGAAAAGTAGATTTTACTGTTCAAATAATCAAGAGTTTTGACAAAAATTACTTTAACTTTGAGAGATTTGTGTGTCTATAGTTTTGACATAGAATAATTCATCTAGAAGCTAAGACACTCCTAGAGCTAAGTTATGAAAAGAAAACTGCATGTGAAGAATACAGGCTTTAATAAACCCAGTGAAAACTGCCAACAAATCAAATTGCTTTTGAGTACCTTCCTAGAATAAAAAACAAAAAGCCCTTTAAAAAGTTAACAGAGAATCTTTCAGCCTCTGGGGGAGGAAGTGTTCCTTCAGGTGGCTGTACATCTTTCTTATGCCCAAAGACCAAATGTAACACCTCTACCACTCACTGGAAGTTATATACTTCAGGTCCACATTAAAGAGCTGTACCATTTAGCTCAGAGCATGGACACATGGCATGTTTACACCTGTGTAACTTTAAATTACACTAGGAGCATCTACATGTGAATTTACTGTGCCATAACTTACTGTGTAATAAGCGTTTTTTAGGCTGGCGTCTACATGTGCAGCCATTAAAGCACAGTAATGCTGTGTGGACTGATTTGGGACTAATGTCAGTCCACACACACAGTGTTACTGAGCAGTAAGGTGTCCACATGTGCATTACTGCACAGTAACTAATCGGGCATAAATTTGATACCTGCATGATGCAGGTATCAAATTTGTGCAGAAGCTGAGGTAAGTCGCCTTAGCTACTGCTCAGTACAGGTGTGCGTGTGTAGATGTGTGCCCATACTGCAGATTAATTTTCAGTTACTGTGCAGTAAATGTGCATATATAGACATGCCCGCTGAGTTTCAGAACAGACAGATGAGCAGGTATCCCAGAGTAAGAGGAGGCAGGATACAGTTACTACAGCTCCTTGCCACTTCACAAGGGAGCAAGTAATAACCCGCTTGCCTTGAGTTAACAGCTACCCTGTAAAACACTACATCTACCAGTAGAACTTTCACTGGTGTAGTTTCACTCCTGATTTTTCCTGGGAAAATCGCTGTGCCCAGGTACCTACATTATACTTTTCCTAATATAAACAATTGGAAACCAGTCTAAACCCATAACAAAACAGAAGTTCTGCACACACATATTGGTTTAAAAATGGCAGAGCCCAGTCTAAGATTTGCCTTTCCCACCAAACAGAGAATGTGTGTTCTGTTCACTACTGATCTAAACTATGCCGCTTACAGAAAACTAGGTAGCTAAGATTGAATCTGCCTTGGGCTTTTTGAATGTCTGTACCTAACCTACATGACTTGGATCATTTATAACACAATAAGTACACATCTCTCTTGTCCATAAGCTGTATTATCCTTTTACTAAGTTGATAAAACATTAATGTACGTAAATGGAAATGGACAGGCACAGAAATACTGTAATGAAATTGGGGTGAGGTCATCAAATTCTGGTCTTGGTTAAACCAGCATCAATTAACTCTACACATTTACTGTGTACATGAAATTAAAATGACTTTTGGAGCCACTCTAGAGTCTGTGATGCTCATGGCATGTTTGAAAATAAAATGTTGCTGTTGAACTATGATTGTCCATTCCAGTTTGATATATTCAATCGAATTCCAGGGAAGATTCAATGATAAGCTGGACGTCTCCTCCTGACAAGTGTTGGAAGTCCAAGTCACACCAGCAGTCAAATGGAGGCAAGGGGTCTGAGAAGGAATAAGAAGCATGAACCCAGTGTTCAAGAGGAAAGGACAACAATACGATTAAAATTGCTATAAACATGCACCATTATAATCCCTTATAATCATAATTTAATTAATATTGAAATCATATTCAATTATACTAATCATTAAATTAGTATCATTAAGCTAGAACAACAAGGTGCTATATAAACAAAAAATGACAGACCCTGTGAGCAACACTTCATATCTGTACAAGTAAAATCAATACCATAGGTCTGATCCTAGTCTAGCCTCGTTAACAGGTTCTGTTTTGAAAAGAACTAAATCCAGCAAAGTCATGGGAGTTAACAAAAATGTAAGACCACTACAGTGAGACCCAATAGCATAGCCTGGAGAAGGGCACTAGCTCCAGGTACCAATCAGAGGTGGTACCGGAACTGTAGCCCTCAGGGAACCCACACGGGTATGGCAGCCCCTATTCAGGAAGCTTGCTATGAGGCAGCAGAAGTCTGTGCCTCTAACACAACTGCAGCAGCTCCTGCGTGGGCAAGTAGGCACTTGCTTCCCTCTCCCCTTCACACCCGCACCCCCACACTCCAGATGACAACATTTCTAGTTACACCTCTAGTGAGACCAGGAAGCAAAATGGCCAGGATCCAAAAATGCATTCAGGAGTGTGAATGCATCTCTTCCAAGTCTCCACTGAAGCAAACTGGTTTAAATTACCAAGCCCAGTAATTTTGGCAGATGTATTTGACTTACAGTTTTGTTAAGAAAAATGCATTGGACTACAGCTCATTAAATAACCCATGGGAGCAGAGTACCCTCTGTAAAATGAGGAGGTCTGGCTTTCTGGGAGTCCAGAGACCAATATTCTTTATCACACTGTTGCTGTTCTGTGGTTGCTGAAGTTTGATTTATAGGAAGCATTGCTGTTAGTGAAATCAGTAATACCTGCATGGGAAGACATTTACTACAGTATGGGATACATTTGAAATGGAAATAATTCTCTCCAGATGTTATAAATCATAATTATTACAAAATAAAAAAACCATAGTAATAATAATAATTAAGAAATATGCTCTCTGGTTAAAGATAAAACTTCAAAAATGTACATCTGTCAGAAACTAAATCTCCACTCAGGAGAGCTAGTGCATTTCTTCCAAATATCTGCTGATGCACATTGATTTAAATCAGTAAACCAGATAGCTCTGAAAAATGCTTTTGACTTAAAATCACGTCAAGAAAAATACATGGTACTAAAACCCATGACATTATTTTTTGTTTCATTGAGCGAAAGGCAGCAGCAAAAGATATATCAAGTGGAGAGTGAGGGTATGGAAAGGAAAAAAGTATAGCTGTATAGCATAATTCCCAGACTCTCCAAATCAGTGTTCCCCAAACTTTTGATACCAGGGGCACACTTTTTTCTAAATTAAAATTGAAAACACTCTTCACTCTTACACCTGAAAAATGAGAAGTGTGTGTGTGTGTGAGTGTGCACGTACGTGCGTGTGTGCGTGGGTGGGTGAAATACATATGTAATACAAGCAATGGTGTCCAACCTTTTGGCCCCACAAGTCAGGTGAGTGGTGCTGGGTCACTCTGATGGCTATATCTGGCCCATGAGTTCAATCCCATTGTGTTTGGCAGCAGGGAAACAGTGGCAGTGTAAATTGACACTGCTCCTCCACTGCCAAATTTATGGATTTGTGGGAAACTATGAGGACTGGAGCTATTACTGATAAAGCCTCATTTTTCACCACACACTTCCACCGCTCTCACAGCACACTAGCATGCCAAGGCACACACTTTGGGATTCACTGTTCTAGAAGTACCATGGGAGCCGTGTGGAAGTACATCTCTAAAGCACTTGAAATTGTTGGGGTCAAGTCATTCTCACACTCGCTAAGCAGCATATTTGCTAACATATAGCTACATCTTACTGTGGCTTGAAAAAAGGGTCTAATTCAAAGCTCACTGAAATTAGTGGCCGTTGAATTAGGAACTAGGGGCTCTTATACATGTGCATGGAGGCTACTCTGACATGCTATAAATCCAGTGCATTGGAGCAGACTTGATTAATCACGGAAATTAACATGTTCCAGCAGACTCCAGCATCATGCGTATCAGCATCACCATGCTGAAAAATGGTAGCGGGGCACTTTGGACTAACGAGTTTTAGTTCAATGTGCCCTGCTGCCATTTTTTCAGCACAAGGATGCTGGTACATGCAATGCTCAGATGCTTTTAATTAGTGTGGCTCACTAATTAAAGCACCCCCTCCACCTCCCAGAGCACATCTATAAATGTCCTAAGGTCCCAATTCTGCAAAGTGCTTTAGCACCAGAATAACCATGAATACATGAGGAGTGTCAATGGGATGACTTGTACTCAAAACAAGAGGGATACTAAAGTAACTTGCTGAATCAGGGTTTAAATGCACGTTCTTCCAGTCTTCAAGGCAGAAAAATAAAGAACAGGCCTTTTCTAGGCATTAACATTGTCAAAATGCAGTATTTGCTAGATCTAGATAAATAGGAAAGACTGTTTATTGTCAAATATTGATGCAGATACCATAAAAACAAGATAATGAACACATACAGACATGAAAACTATAGGTAAGTAAACTTGTTCCTATGCTACCTTTCTTGAGAAGAAAAGACAAAGAATCAAAAGACAAAATAATAACAGCAGAAGGCCTAACAGATATATTTTCTTTCCAAAGTCAAATTTCTCCATCAAGTTTCTCCACCAAATTTCTCCCCAAGAGCTCTTCCACAGAAATAACCAAACTCGCAATCAGTATATTGAAATATACAAGACAAAAGATTCAAAGCCAAAAGCTGAAGCTCTTCCCAGGAACACCTGAGAGACCGTTCATTATGAAGAAAAGAAACCACCAAAATAAAAATGACTCAGCTTGTTGTAACATTAAGTTTGAGGGTAACAAGGGCTATTTGTTATCAGTGGGAATGAAAACAGAGGAAAGAAGGGAGAATTCAGGGTTTTCACTCTCTGTCATAGGAAGAGTTTCTCCATGCTGTGTGAAAGTAAAAGAGTACAGATTTGAGGTGTGAAGGACAGAATGCAGAGTATATTTTATGGACAGTGCTAAAAGCATGCACTTTTCTTGAGTCCAGTAAAACACAGAAAATCCTAATATATTTTCAGTTGTCTTGGCAGTTGTGAGGCTATCCCTTTTCTGAAAATGGAGCAGCAGAGAAACAGATCACACTTTATTCATACTTGTTCACCATTTACCTTATTGCCCTCAATACATACTGCTTTTCAGTCTTCAAGTATGTATCTCAAAACTGCAATATTTAACGTATCTAAAGGCAATAGCCTTATCTATAACTTTTGTTCTGCTGATTTTTTTTCTGTCCTTCAAAATTGATATGGTCAGATATAGTTGTTTTCCTTTGTGGCAGAAGAACACAGTATCATAGAACCCTTTGGTTCATCAAGTTCAGTTCTAAATTTCTATAACAGGTGGTAGATTAAAAGGCAATCAGAGGCAAAAGCACAAATAATGCCTGTGTTACAAGCTGAAGTAGACACTTTTGGTGCAAATATTTTAAGATCAACTTGATCGTTCTGAGTATTTTGCTCTTAGCCAGGTGTACCCACAAAGATTCAATGAAAGTAAATGGTACAATATGGTGTAAATGTTATGAGCTGTGTGAAAGTAAATCCTATTCTGTCTTGGTTTTGTAAAACATATGATACAATATGAGTCCCCAGTTTAGGAAAGCATTTATATTCAGAACAAGTCTTAAATACAAACTGTTGCTTATGGCACATATTTATGTACTGCCTTAAGAGAGATGGATTTAAGCATACCAGTGCTTTCCAGTACTAGAGTCTAAAATCTTTTATGTGGTTTCTTTGGAAGCTCTGGTCCAATGGCATTAAAAATAAATCAATAGCCCTAATCTTGAATCTTTTT
Source organism: Crocodylus siamensis (assembly GCF_052110815.1). Classification (NCBI taxonomy): domain Eukaryota; kingdom Metazoa; phylum Chordata; order Crocodylia; family Crocodylidae; genus Crocodylus; species Crocodylus siamensis. Next base: position 84,028,924 of record NC_143396.1, on the reverse strand, counting down.
TAATTCATCATCTGTAATGTAATTTTTGGCAGAAAAATTTTATTTAATATGAATCAACTTGTGCCACAGGCAAAGTAGGGGACTACGGATGTGAGCTGGCACAGTTTTTCTTCCTAAGTAGTATGACATTGCATATATTTGCAATGCAACACAATTTGTAAAAAGTCTTACTTTCTAACATAAAATGATAATGGCTCAGGTTTTTATTTTTTCAACACAAATTGGCAAATAATGTTAAATAATGTAGAAATAAAAGAAATATGGTAGAACTCTCAGTCCTGATTTTGATCTATATCCTTTAGTCAAGAAGGGAACTGTCAACTTATCATCTGACTATAATTTAGTGTCTCTTCCCTTTCCACCCCCTCCAATCAATGGAACTTATTTCATCTGCAGAAACCACGGGTGTTATCAAAGAATAAATTCTGTACTATTACATATGCTGTAAGAATAATAAAGGTAAAATCCAGCTTTCTTATTTCTTTGATTTTTCTCACCCTTCAGAATCAGAACTAGGTCTGAACTAAAGTCCTGGATCAAAAAAATAACCGCAGATATTAGACACTGGGCTGCAGGCCTAAATCCTGATCTCAACTGCACGTGCTGAACTTACTCCATATACAATAATCCAAAAAGAAATCTGTTTCAATAGCCTATTCCTATTTAATAATGACTTAAGAAATTCGGGTATTACTAAACAGGAATAGATGTAAGTGTAGTGCACTGCATTTAGATCATAATCAAGCTTTGATGTTAGGATTCATTTTGCTAACACTTCTAGTAGTAAGTATGTATAATATTTATCAGGTGCTTTCTTTTTTGAGCAGCTGAAGTTAGAAAAACAGGTAGAATAGCAATTTAGTCCTGGAACCTAATTTTTATAATTAAAATGTTGATATTTTAACTAAGAACTATATATTGTTAATAAGAATTGATTACATGTCCTGAACTGGAATTAGTTGATATTCGTTATCCATTATGTCTTCAGCTTGCATCCTTTAGCCTGTGGGCCTGAACAGCCAGGCCTTATAATAATCTTTAAATAAAAAATAGTTATATGTAAAATAAAATGGGATCTTCCTTGTTAACAATGCTACTCTGGTTTTAAGTAGCTTCTTTGTAGCGGTGGCTGATCCTAATGGCCAACTGAAGTCTTTTGACAATAACACTAAAAGGAATTAAGTCAGTGGTTCTCAATCTTTATAAACTCAAATCAGACCTCATTAAACATGAGGCACCTTAGAAAATGCCATCTCTTAGCTTTCATGTATGTCTTGCATACAAAAAATATAATAGGACAATTCTTTTGTTGCAAAAAACTCAGAAAGACCACAACAAATTTGAATGTTTATGATATTATGAATTCCTATTTTAAAACTCAGGGTTTACCTTGTGAATTATGTATACTATAGGTGTTTGCAAAATTAATGCTACTTATGTGTGGCACCCTGCAGCACCCTATAAAGGGTTTCACAAAGCCTAGAATACCATGGCACCCTGGTTGAGGATCACTTAGGTATATATTTTAAGCAGAGGAATAGTCCAATCAGTTGTGCTTTTGTACCTTGCTGAACAGGGCCTTAATTGTAAGATTTTAGCATCAAATACTTAAGCTGCTAACCTTTAAAAGGCCAGTCATGAAGCACAGATAAGTGAAGTAGGGCAGATTTTTTTCTCTGGGTTTAAACCTAATTCAAGGTTGTATTCCAGGGGATTAACATCAGAGAACTGGTTTTGCTTTTCTAGTCAATAACCACAAAATACAGTCTAGTCATGCACCCAATACCAAGGGGTTTTTTTTCATTGCAACAGTAGCAGGGGAGCAAAAAAAAAAAAGCAAAACCAAAGCAAAACAAAGTAATAAAACAACACAAAAGCCCCAAGCACCAATACAATGATTCCTTTTTAACTTTCATACCCACTAGCCTTCTTTATAAAGACCTGGAAACTACATTCTAGAATGCACAACAGTCAGACGAACCAAGAGATACACTGAGAAAAGGACTATGAAAATACTAGTATGGCCCCAGCTCTCTAATAAATTGGTATACCAATATGATTATAGTTTATTGGAGATCAAACATAAACATGTTCCAAAAAAAGCAAAAATACTTGTTGTAGAGAAGATAAAGTTTAAGATACAGAGAACTGATCAAAAGGAAGCTGACAGGTTTTTATTAAATAATTCAATTTGTAATTGAAGTTTGGTTTTATATGCACTGTACATAAATGAATAAGTAGTAAAAGTGGCATATGAATCTCTTGTCTGTCTCTCTTTCAATAAAATTTCTGTCTAGACTGAAATTTGGAAGCAAAGCAGTTTTCAGGAAATTTTGGATAGGCATCAACATGGACTGGGACTGGAGAAGGAACAGGAGAGTACTTAAAAGAAGAAACATCAAAATGGAATGATTTTTTTTAATAAATGAGAAATTAAACTGAGGAGTGTATATGCACAGCATGACACTGTAGCACTGGCTAGCATACAAAGGAATTTGGTAAGTCCAGAATGTGGGGGCATGGGAGGGAACCTGACACTGAAGAAGAGAATTGATGATGTCCTGGAGTAGGAGTTTCTTGAGGAAAGGTCAGGTTGATTTCCCTGTCGTCCATGGATGTGATTTCCTCATGTGATGCTAATGTCAAATCACCCAACCCTAAAAAAGATTAGTTTGATCCCTGCTGCTCATAAAAATGCACCTGAAGAGGCAAAGCCTTTACCGCTGAAGTGTTCCATTTTGCAGATGTTATCAGAAGTTTCCAAATACATTTCCTCAGTGGAGGAGCCTGCCCCTGCAGTTCATTTCTCACTACCATTCTCAGATACCATATATCAGACTGGTACTATTATTCTGTTCCTGAAAAATGTGCTGGGTTATGCAGTCACCTGAGGCTGAAGGTGGCACCATGATCTTAGAAGAGGAAAAGAATACAGAGGACCCTAAGCTAGCCTTGCAGCAAACTGGTTCTTAGCAGAAGATAGAACAGCCTTAGGTCTGCTTTACTGTCAATGGCTTCAAGAGGTTGTTACAACCATCAGGGGTAATGTGACCTCAGTCAAACCTCCATCAATTATAATAAATGACTGGCATGGGAAATAAGTTAACATTTCTGGAAATCTTCCTGTCAAGACCGTGACAGATTTTGAACAGGTTTGTGCTAGTGCACAGGTGCCCCAGCATGCAGCTTAGAAAGTAGATTAATATGTTAACTTGCCAAGTACTTCTGCTTCCTTTATAGTTTTTCCTAAAATGGGGAGAAAAGAACATGGGTATATTTTTAGTTGTGCATTGTTTTCATCTGTGAAAATGTTCATCCATTGCACATAAAGGGGAAATATTTGCTGGAGCTTCTTGGTTACACATTGGCAACATCCCACCAAGAAAACTATGTAAGAAAAGAAAGACTTACAACACATCAAAGGGGCCCAGTTCCTAAAGCAAAGTGCTCCTTTCTTAATATATTTAATGTACTATATTTGGCTCTATGCCTTCCAAAATAGAAATGCCAGCTTTAAAGAAATGATCCCCAAATAAGTACAAGGAATTATAATACAGTACTAAGCTACATTACCTTAATATTCTACATCATACACTACTTATAAAACTTCACAAGGCACAGTTTTTACTTTTTAATCATCAGCCAAACAAAATATTTTCATTTCCGAGGCAGGTATCCCAATCAGATTTTGGGTATGTTGAATTAACACTTTGAGATCTTTTTCATTTAGAGATACTAAGCTCCATCCTCATTTATGCCACATTTACAGTTGCACCTTCTTTAAAATCCCCTTCCACTACCAGAATGGATTAATGGAACCTTAAGCCAGGACCCTCTATTTTACGAAACAGCTGATTACTTGGCTAGGCATAGATTTATAGCAATACATTTTAGGGAATAGAACCCCTGCTGGTAAATATTGTTATTGTTCCATTTACTCCACTCTACATGACTTTACATCAACTGAAGATCAAGCCCTGTTTTTCTTTATTCTATAGACTAAAGGTTGATAAGCTTTTGAAAATGTTATAATATAGAGAACTGTACAGGGCACATATGGGCAGATTTTGAGTGGACTGGAAGGATGAAAACATCTTTGATCACAAATAAATGGGTGTCGGGTAAGTATCAATACAAACAACCCTCATTGACAATTATGCAAATCTTGATAAATCCCTCCATTGTCTTGGAGGTCCCTTATCATTTTATCTGGGGCATAATATGATTAGACATTATTAACATAAACTAAATACAATTAAAAGCTTCAGATAGCCAATACCAACATATTTTTTTTACTGTTGGATATGATTTTCATCGTATTCTTTGAGGGTGAAATTCCAGCATGTTCTGAGGACCAGCACATCAATCCTAGTTAGCATCCACAGAAGAGGATGGCATCCTACTGTTATGTAGGATTCATGTGGGTCCATAGGCCTTGGACTGGTGGTAAATTCATCTTCGCAGTCCCTATTTTCTAGGTGCTGCCAATGAAGAGAATTGTTTTTGTCTTCTAATGGAAATTGAAAACATCTGTACTAATAAAACCAGCAGTAATAGGTTAAAATCTAAGGCAAAAATAAGAGCTTGTTTCTGCTTTTGTGTATCTGGTGTTTTTTGGGCAGTCAGTGAAATTACTCTGGATTTACCATGTTATGGTAGCTTGAGAGCGATGTTGTAACTGTGTGATGGTCCAAGAATATGTGAGAGGCAAGGATTTTTTGGGTGGTATCTTTCAAAAGCTTACCTAACTTTATCCCAGCTATACAGCTGGTCCAATGAAAGATGCCACCCACAATATTTCTTGCCTGTGGATCAGAATTATTAGATTTTGCCCAACAGAAGCAGATTTTGGCTCCTAATCTTCTCTTTGCTCCTAAGTGATTAGTACTCAAATTATCTCTTTAAACAGTGCAAATGATTGTTACCATTTACTTTTTTACAGGTTTAAAGAGGCATTCTCAGTCTGGTTATTCTGATAGGGCTTTATTTAACAAAACTCAAAAGCTAGATAAAGAACAAAAACAGAAACAAAAACCCCAATAAAAAAGCCCTCTTCAAATGCGAATGACCTAATTTTATGCCAAAGTATGTATCTTCTTTAGTGATAGCCTTATTCAACCCATATTGTTTCCAGTGGATTTATATATAGTCACACTGTTGAGAAATATTCCTTTTTAATAAATACAATAGATAATTTTGAGTGCAGAAGTGCATAACTGCACAAAGAAACAGAAAAAAAGACAGTTGATAAACAGCCTAAGTAGAAACAGGTCCAAGTCTCTCTTATAATGTGATACAAATGTAATTGCTGTGAACATTAAAGCAACTAAAAAGGAAAAAAATCACAGCATATAATTTCGAAGTGACAACAATTAGATTTCCTTGAAAAAAAGAAAAGCATCACCCTTTTTGTTACAGGATTGTGCTTTGTCCTTGAACCCACTTTACTCATGATCATACTGCCAAAAGTCTGGGACTAGGGGGGCTTATATTTTTTCATCATCATCAAGATTATTAATTTTTTTAAATGCGACTGGGCTTGCTTGCTTCAAGGAGGTTTTTGAAACGTCTGTGTGCATGGTAGACATAGCTATAGTCTCATAATCCTCATCCCTGGAGCGGAAATCACAAAAATGAAATAAAAACTGTAAGTCCCGCTGGAAGTTCTTGTTGAGAAACCCATAAAAAATAGGGTTTACACAGGTGGAGATCATAGCTGTGAGATGGCAGATCAAGAATAACAAATTGTGGCTGCAGGTAGCAACAGGTAGAATTTCATGATTCCAGTCAAACACAATATTGAAGATGGTAAGGGGCAGCCAACAGACAGCAAATGCAACCACAATAGAGATCAGCATGATGTTGATCCTTTTCGTTTCAGTAGACCTGTACTTATTGTCTCTCATCTTGTCCATCATGTTGTTCCTTCTTTTCAAGCGTATGTATATCTGCAGGAAACAAAAGTCAACAACAACAAGGAAAAAAATTGTAGAATCATTTAGCCTAATGACACTTCTAGGGACAAACAGAAATCAAACAGACAGCACAAAACAAAATCTGTCTTACCTTTAAGTAGCAAATAAATATAAAACAAAGTGGTCCAAAATACTGTATCACCAAAAGGGATGTGGTATAAGAAAGCCTGACAGAGTCAAAAGGGAACAAGTCTAAACATACATATTTGTCCTTATATTCATCGATTGTTATGTTTCTAAAGGGTTCATCCGTTAATACATGATACATCATGAAAGGCAAAGAGGAAGCCATAGCTAGAATCCAGATGGCAGCAATTCCTATGTAGGCATGTCTGTTGTTTGGCCTCCACCCTCTGGGGTTGATGATCAGCTGATGGCGTTCAATAGCAATGAGGACCAAAGAGAAAACTGAAACTGTGATTGAGACACACTGCACAAAAGGATTTAGCTTGCACATGGCCTCTCCAAAAATCCAGTGGTCCATTAAAGTGTATACAAAAGTGAAGGGAAGACACATGATGGTTACTAAAAGATCTGAGAACGAAAGGTTGACAATAAGGATGTTTGTAACATTGCGCATCTCCTTTTGTTTTAAGATGATGATAATCAAGGCCAGATTCCCAGAGACTCCCAGAATAATCACAGCTCCATAAGCCAGGGCCAAGGTGAAGACCATGGCCAAAGGTACATGGCAATCTTCATCTTCAAAGTGTAGGATTCTGGAGTTCTGAGAAAAATTCAAGTAGAGAGAATGATTCACAAAAGAGGAAAGAAGTGATGTATTCATGTTGTTTAGAGCTTGGGTTCAGGTTGTGTAATAATCTCTATTGCAGTTGGTCTCTCCCAAATAATCTCAAAAGTTCAGAATATTCTTATTTCCAACAGGGTAGGTGCTCAACAAAAGTTGCAATTGGATTTTCATTTCCTTGATAGTGCTGTACAATCTGCAATGGTAAAGGAACATATATGTTTATTTTGTATAAGAACATATATGTTTATTTCTTATTTTCAAGATAGGGGTATTTATGGTACCAACCCTATAGATGCTGTTACCTGAAGCCCTTGAGGCATTAAAAACTTATTAGCATTCTAAATTATAGCATGATTCTGTAATTGGCCAGAATGAGAGTTGCTGTTCTGACCTTCTGAGGATTTATTTTGACAGAGAAGAAAAAAGAGAGACTATACACCAGTGTATACTTGTATGTATACTGTATATATGCACCAGGGTATATACCAGCTATCAGACCATACTAGATAACACTGCTAAAGCAACTAACCATGCTAGGGATCTGTTAAAGTACTTTTAAACAATAGAACATTTATTCAGAATAAAAATCATGGACTCACAATGGGAAGCCTATTTATAGATAAGTGATTATAATATGGTCATGAAACAGTCATAATATGTGAAGAACAAAAAGTTCTGCATTTCTGAACATGGTTCCCCTGATTTACCTGTGGTAGGTTAGGTCTATGTTGGGTCAGGACTGATGGTAGTCTCATGCAGAGTTTAGATTATGTATGGTTTGTATGGGATGGTTTAGATAGGGATGATCCCTGCCTCAGGTTGGATCTGGAAGTCACTTCCAACCCTACTTCTGTATGATTCTGTGAGTTAGTCTCTGAGGTGCTACCCTACTTTCTGCCTGATATGGTCACAGGGAGGGAGAGAACGATTCTGCGTTATGCAATACAAACTGTGTTTCATTGCTTGTTCAGAGTCCTTGACACAGACCTTGGAGTAGCAGGCAATAAATAAGACCCTAGAACAGTGGATCCCAAACTGTGGTAAGGGTATTACGAGTGGTACACAGGCAACCTGTCTGTGGTACTCATTAACAGATTTTTTTTAAATTACTTTATATGACAAACTTTGCTGGTGGTACTTAAGGCTGAACTGAAACATTTGCTGGTGGTACTTAAAGTTGTATCATTTTAAATTGGTGGTGCATGATCTGTCAGAGTTTGGCAACTGCTGCCCTAGAAGTAAAATAAGTTTTTTATACACCAGTGTATGCCAAGCCAGGTGCCAAGAGAGCCCTGTTTTGGCCATGAATGGTGCATGCCCCCAGTGACTGGGGGGGCACAACTGAGCTGGCAGTGGCAGAAGTGCGGCGGCAACGGTGAGAGCACAGCAGCCATGAGTGGGGGAGAAGGGTAGGCGACCACCCACAGGCACCGCCAACAGCGATGGCAGTGGCCAGTGGGGATTGCTGACTGCCTGCAAACACTGCCAGTTGTGTCAGCAGCAGGGTGGCAAGCCGCAACCACCCAAAGGGGTTACACTGCCATGCTCAAGGGGTGCATGTGCACCCACGTGTACCCCCTACGCATTGGCCCTGGTTTTGGCCATGCCAGTGGAACAGTTCTGCCATTTCAGATTCTCAGTAGGGTACCATCCAGCCAACAAACATTGACACTAGAGTCAGCTGTAGTCACTCACAGGGAAAAACAGGGTCATAGAATCATAGAATCACAGGAAGTTAGGGCTGAAAGGGACCTCAGGAGGTCATCTAGTCCAACCGCCTGCTCAAAGCAGGACCGTCCCTTGCTAGATCATCCCAGCCAAATCTTTGTCTAACCAAGTCTTAAAAACCTCCAAGGATGGAGACTGCACCACCTCCCTAGGGAACCTGTTCCAGTGCTTCACCACCCTCCTGGTGAGAATGTTTCCTAATATCCAAGCTAAACCTCCCTTGCTGCAGTTTGAGACCATTGCCCCTTATTCTGTCGTTTGCCACCACTGAGAACAAGGTAGCTGAAGGTCCCCTCCGTGCCGAGAGGCTCGTGCAGCGGCAAGGAAGACTTCTACATCAGCAAGGAGCATTGAGTGGGGAAAAGTGGCCCCAATCACCACCCACGGGCCAGAAAGCGCTCTGAGATGTGAAGGGCTGGATGGCCCTGGTGATGCTAAATAAGTGCCCTGAGCCCTCCGCATAAAGAGCCCGGGCTGCCTTCTCCTGGATACACCGGGGTGGAAGGGCTGGCGGGCTGCGGTGCAGTGCATGCTCGAGGATGCCTCGGAAGGGCTCTGGCTGGGGGGCGGCTTTGGCACGTGCCCAGCCGGGCAGGAGCGGGAGCCAGGACGCGAGTGCTGCGCACAGCGGGGGATGCTCAGGGCTGAAGCCCAGCCGGGCCGACCCCGGCCATGTGTTCCCGGAGCAGGCGCCCTGGAGCCGGGGTTTCGGAGGGGGCTCGGGGGCACGGGCAGGGGCGATGCCAAGCCCACAGCCCCAGGGCTCTCCGGCTCTATCACGTCGGCTCCCGAGCATTTGTGTCCCAGAGCATTTTACTGTGTAGAGCGTCTGGCGGGAGCGTTTGCTCGCCGCGGGGGACGAGCAGCTCCCCGAGCACTGCCCCCGAGCACTGTCCGCCCTAAAGCTTGCCCCTAGAGACCCTGGCCCTGCAAGCCTCCCGCAGCCTCCTCTGGCGGTGCCCGCCCCAGCACAAACGGGGGGTGGCCGAGGGAGGCATCCTGGCCCTGCTCAAATGTCCAGCCTCTCCCAGATCTCAGAAGGGCATGCAAGGCCCTCCGGCATCTCTCGCCCAGTGTATTGAACTGGCTGGTAGCAACACCTTGTCCACCGCACTTTCTGACTTGAATACTGGTTAACCTTCAACAGATTTAGTAGGGTCTAAGCATAATGTGTACAGCACCCTTGGGTGCTGGATATTATGAGTCCTAGCCCTCAATTCACTGTATAGGGAACGACGGGCGTTGTTAGAGGTTACCTTTACACCTTTCTAATGGCATTTAAAGTGAAAGCGTCCATGCATCAGAGGTGTTAAACTGTACTGAGTCCTCTCTAAGCATGTTACAGTGAGGTCTCTTTGGGTTCTCTACACGGTTCTGCCTGGGTTGGGCTAGTCTGCTCCACAGAGATAAAGCAATCCGTTTGCAGCGTCCCAAAATGCACAGCTCCCAGCCCCTGTCCCCCTGACAAACCTGCCACCCAGGACCCAAGGCAGGCTTCTGGGCTGGGGGACAGGGACACAGCCCTGCCCTCAGAGGGCTAAGCCTTTGCCACACCGTGCTCACTCGGTTGGCTTGTCTTTATGGACACAGAGGAGGATGGGGAGCTGGATGAGCCTCAGCTAAACCTGAGGGTAGGAAACACCAGGTCCAGGCTAGAATCGCTGCCCAGGCTAGAAGAAGCTGGTGCACAAACATCATGGGCTGGGGACTGACAACCTCTTCCTCTCGTGATGATAAGGACTGGAGGGGGGATGATCCAGAGCTAGGTCCTGAGCCCCTTCGATCTTTAGATCTCTGATGAGCTCGGCGAGGAATAGGGAGGGGTTGATATAATAAACCTGAGTGCTTGATCTAATAATCTGCTGAGGGATTGGTATCACAACCCTTGAGGGACTCCGTTATGCTCAGACATACACTTGCAAGAGGAAGGAGGCTGCTGCTAGCTCGCAGTCCGTTTTCCCTATTACGGTAGCAGGGTTGGAAAGTGCTGAGCTCAGTTCATGACCGATCGCATCTTTAACCTCGGCATCATTTTTCAACTGTATTTTCACCTGCTCTGTTATGACCTGCTTCCTCACACAGCTCTTATTTTCCAGCTGTTTCTCTCCCAGCGATGAGATAGCAGAGGACAAACCCAACCCGACGTGAGCAAACTGGAGGAAACGAGGAAACCTAACTAATCAACATTGTGTGACGGGCCGACAAAGGACTAGGGATCAAAGGGGAAGCAGCCCCTCTGATCACCTTCATCTAAGCTAGGATTGCTCTCTAGCAAAGAAAGGAAGAGAAAAGAAGAAAAGAAAAAGCGAAAACTAAACACAGTGCACATAAAAAGGGATCAATATTTACCCACGTCACACAAATAGACGTGCTTAAATGATTCCTTCTTCCGGCTGTGAAAGCACAGAGACTCAGGCATTGTGTGCTTAGAGGAGGGGAAAGAAAAGAAAGGGAAAATCAAATAAGCTGGCACACCTCTGCTCCAACTGCAGCTAGCAACAGCCTTGTTGAGGCTGGAATTTCTCCTCTGCCAAGTCTCCCGCCAGCTATTTCAAATGTACGCTTAACCCCAGGTCATAGCAGTCAGAGAGAGGATTGCCATGTTAATGATGCCTGAAGTAGACCTCGATAATGTTATTGAGACACATCTGATCTCCGACCAGTTAGAAGAGCTGTAATCCTACCCTGCCTAAATCCACTTGAGTAGTGCTACCTATAGGGAGTATGCAGTAACCACAGGTGCAGGAGCAAATGTCCAAAGAGCAGATCTCTCATCCTCCTGGCAGGTAATGACTCCTCTTTGATGTCTCCTGTGGCCGAGGCCAGCTCAAAGTTGCTAGGGGTGGAGGGGTTTGCAGGATCAAATCCTACTGCGGGTGGCAGGGCCAATGAGGTATATGCAACGATTAAATCACTCGGCTGGTTTTGCAATCCATTCCTACAAGGGATCCCTCCCAATCACCAGGCATGCAACCTCCACAGCGCTACAAGTACTTTTGAAGATGCTGCCTTACTCAGGGAATTGCTGCAGCCCGGCTTGGATGAAGCAGATCTTCTGCCCCAAGTTTGACTACGCCCATTTTTTCCAGCTGGTTTGGACATCCACTAAGCTTTAATACATGTTTTACATGGGGTCATCGAGTCGTTTCATCCTCCCGCTCTGCTTCCCATCCACAATCCCATGCACTGTCAGGGTGAGATATATATCACATATGTCTGTGTACAATGTCTGTGCCCATATTGAACCCAGACATATGGACCTATCTGTAGACTCTGTACCTGCATCCTTCTCTTTATGTGTCTATAAGCAGGTAGAAAGCTGCCTGTGCATCTGTCTGGTGTATGCAAGGATTATTTACACCCACCAGCTTCAATTTTCCTTGGTCTCAACGACAAACCAGGGCAAGTTTCGCTTGAAACTAGAATGAATCCCTGCTTCATCTGGGCAGAAGAGATCACCTCCAAGCTCGTCAAGACTAGGACTTTGCTAGGTCCCCGCAGGTCAAAGCGTGGAGTGGGAGATTCGTGTCTTTTCCCCTCTGCCTTGGCTGGGATGATCTAGTTGGGGATGGTCCTGCTTTTACCAGGAGGTTGCACTAGATGACCTCCTGAGGTCCCTTCCAACCCTCATTTTTCTATGATCTCCAGTAATTAACTCAGTCATAAACTAGGCAGAAGCTTTTTTGGGGGTGCCAGGCCTAAGCTTTGCTCTCTCTCCCCCCCCCCCCCCCCCCCCGCCCTTCCATCACTGTTCCCTATTCTGCATTATTTAGTAGGCGCCTTTAAAGGGAAAATCCACACGCAAGGTCCTTCCTCGCAGCGGAGAAACCAGGAGAGCCTCCAGCCTCCAAATCACACCCTATTATTGGGGGGGGGAGGGGGGCGAGAGAGCTAGTGCTGTTTGCTCAGGGTCGTGGCACCTTGTCCCATACCTGAATTTAAATAAACTGGAAGTATGGAGCGGATTAAGTTGACAGAGGTCGGGTTTGTCTTTGCCTGACAGCTCATCAGCTAAAGACGACGCAGGTAGCCCTGGGTGCACCACTGCCCGAAAAGACTGCTTAGCCTGTGCTTCTCGGGGTAGGCAGGGAGAAATCAAGAAGCAGCAAAGGCACACAGCACCTCAGCCTTTCCCTCTGGGAGGTAAGCAGATCTCTCTTGCACTTTCCAAGGATGCAGATGAGAAGTTTGATGCAAGGGTCCAAGGATGCGATGCTAGGGGATTGGAAAGACCCTGCGAAAACTCTGCCTCCGCAAGGCACCAACCCCACAGGTAATGTACCAACGATGTGTTCGGTACAGTCACGCATCCATCTCACTGACAGGCTGTCACCGCTTAATCACCCTGATGAACCACACAAATAAAACCTCATAGATAGATGCACCGAGACAGAAATTGAAAGAGCAAGAAAGAGAACTACGGGAGAAACTCACCTTATACTGTAAGTATTCTTAATTTCTCTGGTTCCTTGATCTTATCAGGGTTTCGAGCAGAAGGAGGGATGGAGAACAAGGAGCAAGGCAAGTGGGGGGAAGAATCCACTGGTATTTCTCCAGCTCAGATCCTAAAGATTGGTGAGGAGAGCTGGAGACTCCCCCTTAAAGCTGAACACCACCTTATCCCAGTATCCTATGGTGGTGCTGAATTGTTCAGAACCTGAACATCCCAATGTAAGCACATCACCTTTAAATTACACATCTGGGGGTGGGTTGCCTAGTAATTCTGAAATAAATGCAATTAAGTATTGTAACAAAAATGGGGAGGAGGGAATGAAGTGAGAGGCAGTTTGAAATTGCTTAGTCTGGATATTAACATTTTATTTGCAAGGTAGTGCCATCTTGTGGTCAGTGTGCAGATATTAAACTTGAGCCGTTTGGCAAAGTGACTGGTAACCAACTGGTTAGCACTCTCATGTGCCATTGCAAAGTGTTATCTTTGTTTTAATTTAGACAGTTATGCTCTGCTTTGTTTGTCTCTGGGAATGACTGAACTGGGAAAAAATCCCAGTTTGTTTTCAAATAGGCATATTAAGAAAGCTATTTCTAAAGGAAAGTCAATCATCATTCTTGCCAATCATCAAATATAAATAGCAATCTCCAGATTTGGAGATTATATTATTTACTGCAGGTATGCCTCACTCTACTCAAAATTATTTTTCTTTTTCCCTCCCTCCAAATTCCAGTTTGTGGAGCACCATTGGTTTGAGGCTAGGAATAGATGTTTCATTTGCCTCTGGACAAGTTGTGTCTGTGTTTGTCCTGAATAGAAATATCCTGGGATTGGCATGTATACACATTGCCCTTCTAACCTGGGTTTAGTGAGTGGCTGAACGCACTGCTATTTTTCTGCCAGTGATTAAATGATGCAATCCAAGGATAACTATTCAGATGCTCTTTGCAATGTCCTAGGGTAAACTGTTAGTACTTCATATCTTGTGAATCTTTTGGGGATTTTTCCTAGGACAATGGACATAGATGTCTGAACAACTGCACACACAGATGTGTGTTTGTAGCCTGAGAACCCTTCCTGCCTGATAAAGCAATTCATCCTTGGGATGTCTGGAGGGGGGTGGGTAGTAGGGGGATAGAGAGGAGAGATGAGCCAGGGAAAAAACAGAACATAACCTGAGACACAGAATGAAAAACTGGAGATACTTTATCCTATCCAATTCTTGAATACAGCATGCATCACTAGTTCTGCAGAACACCAGCAGCTATCAGATGGTAGATTCAAGCTTGCCTCTTCCCTGGACACAGTCATAAATATTTAACATTAATAATGCTCACCTTTCCCATTGCTATCCTCATATATTCAGAACAAACCAATGCTGCCTAAGGTCTGCTGTAGTAAGAATGTAGGATTTAGTAATAAGACAGTTTTAGGGCCAATGACTGAACTGAGAAAGAAATCATTTACATAAACTTGTACATCTTAAAAAGGATTTCAACAGTCATGTAACTTCCAAACACTTGTGAATTTACCAGAAGTGATTCTGAATTAATTTCTAAGTCTGAGTCAATAGGCATACCTGTATTACAAAAGGACACTGCAATTTTTATGCTACTTGCTTTGTTGATACGTGCTAAATGATAATTATAACAGTGGTTGATGCACTGTTATTTGTGATTTTTTTTTTACTTAATACAATTTTGCATAGCTTGTGGAGGTTCCAGGGCCTGACATTAAGGTTTGTGGTTTTGCTGCATCTGCAGCCATATATGCCATGTGTATCTTCATGTCAGTCAGAGGTGTGACTACAGTATTTAGAGCCTCTTTTGAACTATATAGTTTAGTCACTGCCAGAGGTATATCTATAGCAGCACTGAGCTCAGTGAAGACTGCAAAATCTGGCCAAGAAACTAAGAAAAAACGGAGATAATTTGTCCATCCTGAGCTCCATGTTAAGCAGAACGATGAGGACTCTATAGCTAGCACTTTTGACTCTGAACCAATGAAAACTTCAGGATATGCAGATGTGAGGTCCTGTGTATTTGTGGCCACCAAAGGTCTTGTGGTATTACTGATAAACAGGATCATTGTCCATTACCTATGCTTTGATCAGAAATAAGAAAGGACTCTTTCCATGCCAGGAGTTTCCCACTCCACAACTGCATCACAATGGCAGTCATGGTATTGTTAACTCCCGTATCTTATAGTTATTTTAAAAATAAATATTTTAAAATATTTTAAATGCTTTATTGCTGTTACAGGCCAAGCATTCTGATTGCAATGAGTGCTGAAGGAAAGGACTGTCATTTATACATTCCTCAGACCTAAATAGAGGTGTTTGTTCAGAGTGTGTTGGCTAGCCAGATACAGATGGAGAAGTAACATTGTTCTTATCAAGGAAACGCCCAGCAGTCTCAATTCCACATGTTCTTCCTTGCTTCTTGCCCTCTATTTATGTAAATTGTCACCACTAACTAGCAAAACAGCATCAAGCAGATGAAAAAAGAACAGCATTTCCTAAAAATATTACCTTGAGGAAGGAAGGAGTCATCATGTTTTAAAAAGCCTTTCAGAAGCAATATTACCTGATTGCCAGTAGATCAATCCATAAATATTTGTACATCTAAACCTATTTAAAACCCTTATTAAAACAAATAGAATGCCAATCTGAGATGGCCATTCCCTCTCTAATTTATTCTGTTGTCTCCAGGTAGTGCAACATAAATGTTATACAAGATCATTATGTGCCCTTTAAGTGGAGCAGCCAGCCAGCCCCTCAGTAGGAACCTGTGGGTGATTATCCAGCAGTTAAAAGCCAGGGGAGACAGCTGGAAAAGGGAATTAGGGAAAGGGTAATTTGTGGTCAGTAAGCATCCCAGAGCAGCTTGCCTCTAGGCAGGACCAGACTTAAGGAACAATTTCCTTCTGTCTGGAGAAAAGCTGAAGATTTTGTGTTGTTCGGTCAGGGATTTTTGTTTGCGCTATCAACAGGTGTTGGAACTGGCTGCGGAGTTTCTAAGTGGACAAAGCCCTTCTGCACAAGAACAGGCACACTGACCCGCTTATAATCAACCGTTTTGTATAAGGTGTCTGCAATACTTAAATATAACAGGGCAAGTTAAAGAGTTCTGTTTCATTAAACCTTAAACAGTTTTGTTTCATTATTTGCTGTATGTAAAATAAACTAACTTTGAGCTTTCAATTCTATCAAACGGCAATGCTGCTCTTTCTGTAAGCTTTTCTTTTTTAAAAAACTTATTTTTATTGTTTTCATTCTGAAAAAGGAATGTGTGCATATGCTTGCATCTCTGCAGTGTCTTTGTTTCATAACACTTCATTCAGAAATAAAGGAACTGTTTGCTATTTCTGAGCCAGATGCTATACTGAGTGAGTGAGGGTTTTGCCATTAGAAATAGCAGCAATTCCTCTGTTTGCATGATTATATCTTTATAAGTTGCAGTCACTACATACCCTTACTATACGAGCTTTAAGCTAGCTAGCTCAGGTACTGCTAGCAGGAGACCAGCAACAGTAAGGAGCTCAGTGTGGACTTCAAAGTCCAGCAGAGAAGCTGGATACACACTTGGAGGATTAGCCTATGCTGATCTCCATGCTGCTACAGCTACACTGACACCGACACTGCTGTCAGTACCCAAGCTAAAGCTAGCTCAGGTGTGTCAACATGGACTGCTGTTCATTCTGGAATAGAAATAAATCATTCTTTCCTTCATGTTTCAAACCAACAGGAGTTACAATTATTTCAGAGAAAGAGAATAAAGTCCCTACCTACAACAGGAGAAAACAACATAACTAATGTAAGAGCAGGTGGAGTCTCAGGGTTCTTCCTCCTTCCTCCAGCTTTTATTTCCTGCCCCTGCCCCAGATGGCAGGTTACATTGGGGCAGGGCTGAGGAGCATCCTGGGGCTATGCAAGCCAGCAATGTAAGGGTTGAAGGAGAAGGGGAGAACTCAGGCAGTGCTGTGGAGGCAGGGGAAGATGTCCATGCAGCATGCAGCCCTCGGAGCCAAGGGTATGCCCTGGTATCACCCATGGCTCACCCTGATGTGGTCTGTGGGCATGGAGCTCCAGGCACAATCAGGAACTGTCCTGCTGGTGAGGCCTGTGAGGTGCACCAAAGCTTTCACCAAAATATGTCCATTTCTAAAGAGAAGATTTCTTTAGGACAGGTTTTCAGACCCAGGATAGAATTTCTAGTCAAACTAAGAGCAAGAGGTGCCAATTTTAGAAGAGGTAAGATTATCATAGTTAGGATATTCACTTGAGATGCTCGACTCATGCTCATACTGATACATTGAACCCCGGTTTCTAACATCCAAAATGAATAGTTTAATCACCAGTAGTTCTTAAGGAGTAGATCTCAATGTCTCTTTCAGACACACTTTTTGTGAAAACAATTAATCCTTGGGATGTCTGGGGTGGGGAAGGGGTGCGTACCAAGGGAGATGGAGAAGAATGAACTGTGAGGAGAAGAATGAACTGTGAGGAGGAACGTTATAGATCAGGAACAGAAATCCTTTTTGTGGCACATAGTTGCTATCTGTGTTTCACTGCCCTCAGCCTCTTCAGAGGTCTCAGTATTGTATTTAATATTTGCCATTTAAAAGTTGAGCAGTCCTGACCTATTCTATTGTGCTTATGCTCTATTAGCCATTTTTGCTTTTATTGATTTCAGATGTAGCAGGGCCAGGATGTTTTTCTCACATAGTCCACCTGAAGAGGGACCTATCCTTCAAGCTAATTATCTCATATAGCATCAGCAAAATGTACCTGATGGTTATCAAAAGCTGCTCCTCCTAAAATAATCAGTAATGTAGTCCTTTCTAAAGGTGATATTAATTTACTGTGAGACAACCAATCCAGTACTGCAAAGGTGTCCCGAATGTAGCTCTCATAGCTACATACCACCCTTTTCACTCATCCCCAGTCACGTTGCAATAAAGGAATTTGGTTTGCACTGTCTTTTATGAAAAAGAAATGTGCTATTCAGAAGCAAAATTAACCGAAGGGGCTATTTTAAAGCATGCATGCATGTCAGCATTTGTATAGGTGTGTGATGTTGAGTTGGACTGACCTACAAAAAGCACATTTTCATATAATATAACTATTGTGTATTATTTCCTCATAAACCATGCAGTTATAATTATTTTTCATCCGTCCCAACTTTTTTAATGTCTTGCTAATGGATTGCTGTTGAACTGGTAGGGAACTTTGCAGTGACATTAGGCTCTGACTCAGAAAGATTGTATGCCAAAGAATTCTGACAATGACTAACTGAAGGCTTGATTTTCAGTAGCACTGCATGCTTTCAGATCTCCCTGAATTCAACTACAGCATAGAGCTCTCAGCCCTTCTAAATGTTAGGCTGTAGGAACCAGATCCTGGAAGGTAGTTAGGCACAAGAGTAGCTTTGAAGATTGGATGTATGATTGTGATATGTGTATATGATACATTGACTATCTTAATTATATTCCCAAAGTAAAAGAGACATTCCAGAATCTAATGTTAAATATATAGCAAAAGTAAGATCAAATACGGCAGGAAAAACATCTCAGGAATTTTCTGTTATTTTTTTCTTAGCCAGGGGTTTCGGTCCCTCTCCCCGACTTCTTATACATGTCTCTCCCTCCCTCCCACCCCACCTTTCTTTCTCTCTCACTCTCATTTCCTATCTTTTTTTTTGCCCTGGATCTTCTCCAAAGTTACATTTATTTGTCATACTACTTCAAAAAAGAATCCTCTTCCCTGCTGGTCTCATCAACTATGGTGACTGTCTAAAATCGGTTGCTTTCAGAAATGTTCTTAGGTCAATCTCTCCAACATACTTGATGCCCACATACTTCTTTTGTGAACCATTAAAAATCAACTAATATGGGTCCTCCAGAATGCCCACATTTGGAACAAATTCACAGTTATCCACTCCATCATAGATGACACTGGCTATTTTACTTCAGTTTTGATTTCCAGTGAATTGTAAGTATTGTCAGCTTCTGAGTGCTCAACATATTTTCTCTTCTTCTGCAACACCTATTTTAATTTCAATAACACTGACAAGACACAGGTATGCAGGTGATAAAACAGAAACATGTGGATGGCCATAAAAGTTCTATATCTGCATATATGTCAGCAATACACTATCCAAATATGGCTATGAAAAACAAGTTATTGTTTACAAGTTTAGAAAAATCAAACAGTGCATTGCCACTTAGGCCATCTCAGGACCACCAACAAGGTAAGTATCACAGTTTTTTCTCATCATCATCATCATCATCATCATCATCCAGAAGACTTGCACAAGAGGCTGAGGGCAGTGAAACCACAGATAGCAACTATGTGCCACAAAAAGGATTTCTGTTCCTGATCTATAAAGTTCCTCCTCACAATTAATTCTTCTCCTCACAGTTCATTCTTCCCCATCCCCCTTGGTACGCACCCCCTCCCCACCCCAGACATCCCAAGGATGAATTGTTTTATCAGGAAAGAAGGGCTCTCAGGCTACAAACTTTACAGCAAGCAAGACATAGGGAAGCTATGAATGAATGGACCAGGAGATTCTTCTTAATAAAAATGCACTTGCTTCTACTTGGATAGAGATGGTCAGGAATATTTTGACAAGAAGAATGCAGATGGAAAAGTGGGAGCCGATCTGTTGAATCCAAAGCTTTCACCAAAATGCGTCTGTTTCTCCGATCTGTTGAATCCAAAGCTTTCACCAAAACATGTCTATTTCTAAAGAAAAGATTTCTTTTAGGAAAGGTTTTCAGACCCAGGATACAATTTCTAGTCAAACTAAGAGCAAGAGATGTTCCAATTTCAGAAGAGTTAAGATTATCATAGGGCATTCACCTGAGATTCTGGATTCATGCTCATGCTGATTCAAAGCAGGGACTTAAACCTAGATTTCTAACATCCCAAATGAGTACTTTAATCACTGGTAGTTCTTAAGGAGTGGGGCTCAAGGTCTCTTTCACACATGCTTTTTCTGAACACTTCAGAGGTCTCAGTTTCATCCCTATGTAGGCTGGAAAAAACCCCTGAAATCTCGTAAGTAGGAAAATCACAAAACAGAAAAACTTTTTCTTGCTCAGCTGTACAACAGACTACAAAGGATGTAGCTTTTCTTGTAATCCTGTGACTAAGACAACAGCCAAAGAATAGGAGTGTGAAGTGAGAGGTGGTGGGCTAGGACTTTCCTACATTCACACTATCAGTAAGAGACTGGATTTCATATTCCTGACCTTTACATACTCCAGCTCCACAAAAGCAGAGTATTGTTACAAATATCACTGCTTAGGAATAATTGAGTTCAAAACAAAAGAAATACAGGACAAATCCCCATCATATTACTCATGTGATCAGTTCCATAAATTAAAGCTGCTTATATGAACATATTTGGTCTTTTATTGAACTTTTCAATATCCTTGTGGTCTTAGAGGTATTTCAAAATGAGTATGACCATCACTTCTATTTCTACATGATAAGGGTTTTCATACCTCAAAAGGTTTTGCTTGTATTGTATTAAATACTTATCATGTAATGATTGTATATGAAAATGGGGAGGCAATTATCATACGTGTAGAACCACTTCAAGTAAAGGCCTAAACATAGATGACAGGTCTATTGTGTGAGGGAAGGAATGCTGGGTATTCTCAAGACAGTGCTATTAGACTTTGGTAGTGCTGGACTGATGTTGTATTAGGTTTTTTCGTTTTCACTTGTCCAGGCCCTAAAATGGATTGTATTTCAAGGCTAAATTCTGCCCCTTACTCTTACAATAGTTATAGTACAGTTTTGTGGTGACTAATGGGTCTCAGAATTGTGCTTTAATGTCTTGTTCTATAACATATCCAATACCCCACATTCCAAAGGAGATGGTAGAATTTAAACATAATATTTAAATAAATACCCTGCATGCACATTTTGGGTGTAGTCCCTGGTCAGATATAATCCGACTAGATCTGGAGTTTTGCCTGAGTAAGGACTGAAGTATTTATTTATCTGAGAAGTGAGGCTAGTTAATTTTTCAGGTTTGGGGGAAAAGTGGACATAGCTTGAGCTAAATAACTGATAGGACAATGATAGAACAGTGACTTGTGTATAACACCATGTGTAAATTACTGTAAATGTATTTATAGTGGCATTATGCTTACATGGTATCTATAGCATGATGTTATCGTATTAGCTGTAATATTGAATTAACAGAATATAAAAATAATCCATTAAATATTTTAACACAAATTCTTTAATAAAGTAAGTTTGAGCCTGTTCCTGATCCCATGGAATAAATGGCAAAAATTCCTATCAACATCAATGGGAACTAGAACTAGCTTTGGTATTATTTATAGAGAAGGATGAACTTATTTCTCCAGAAAGACTTCCTCTTGACTGGAAAGCAGACTTTTACCTCAGCAAAAACTACCATATTCATTTCTACAAGAAACAATTATGTGATTTAGAGTCTTGAGGAAGTAATCCTTTCTCTGTATGTGGTAGTCTTCGAGTCACAATATTTTGACTTCTGACCTATTTAGTAATTATGTGTGCAACACTGATCTGCCATTTTAGTACCTATTTATATATCGCACTCTTAAAGAGCTGTTTGCTTCTGTTCCCTCTCAGCTACCAGGCAAATGTGATGATAAAGCCTTGCAGAGCTGCACTGTGGGTTTCTGACCCATTTTAAACCAACTGCAGTCTTCGTATGGCTCCTGCTGAAATACTGTAGTTGGGAACCTGTGTGGAAATGGGAATGCCAAGCTTCAGAGTACATCATGTCCTATAAGGAAAGTGAGGGTCCTTCTGTTATCCTGGATATTATAGAAAAAAGTGAACAGCACAAAATGGCTAACAGAGGGGAAATGTTCAAGGAATAAATTCACTCCCTTTCCTTTGGAACTAGTTTAGTACAGAAGCATTTAGCTACAAGAGAAGGCCTTTCTGAAAGAGTGATTGACCAGCTTATAGGGCTGACTGATCTGTCATTTATTTCATAGAATCATGGACTCATAGAAACTTAGGGTTGGAAGGGACCTCAGGAGAGCATCTAGTCCAATGCTCTGCTCAAAGCAGGATCATCTTCAAGCAAATCATCCCAGCCAGGGCTTTGTCAAGCTGGGCCTTAAAAACCTCCAAGGATGGAGATTCTACCACACCTCTCTAAGTAACCTGTTCCAATGCTTCACCACCTTCCTAGTGAGAATTTTTTTTCCTAATATGCTACCTAAACCTCTCTTGCTGCAACTTGAGACCACTGCTCCTTATTCTGACATCTGTCACCACTGAGAACAGCCCAGCTCCATCCTCTTTGGAAGTCCCCTTCAGGTAGTTACAGGCTGCTGTTAAATCCTCCTTCAGTCTTCTCTTCTGCAGATTAAAAAAGCCCAGTTCCCTCAGCCTCCCCTCATAAATCATGTGCTCCAGCCCCTGAACCATTTTTGTTGCCCTCTGCTGGACTCTCTCCAACTTTTCCATATCCTTTCTGTAGTGGGGGGCCCAAAACTGAACACAGTCCTCCAGATGTAGCCTCACCAGTGCAGAATAAAGGGAAATAATCAATCATTTCCCTCCATCTGCTGGCAGCTTCCTACTTATACAGCCCAGTGTGTGGTTATGCTTCTTGGCAAAAAGGACACACTGAATTTGTTCTCTGCTCTTCTGAAATAAAAGAGCATTTGTATGCTTCTGAACCTCACTCTTGCTCTTTGGTGCTACTTCCAGATGCCCCGATGGACAAAGCCCCTGTCCTTTCTTCCACCAACACTCACGGACCACAGCACTGAGTGTTTCATCCTCCTGGAGGTGGATTCAGGAGCTCAGGGGTGTTCCTGTCACAGCTCTCGCTCCCAAAACCCAGGCTGCTGCAGTACAAAAATAAATCAGCTGTCCTTCAGGCCGCACCTACACATGCATTAATGTGCTTTTCCTAATGCACACTAAATTTAGTACCTCCAAGGTGAGGGCATTACCACACATACCTTTTAGTCCCACAATGCACTGCAAACCTGTTGCTTCAGAGACTTGATTAACCAAGCCTGCTCTGCATGCAAGGTGACATGCAGTGCTACGTGCAGTTGTGTAAATGGTGAAATGCACATCAGCGCTGAAAAAATGGAGGTGGCGGTGCGCTTTTGAACTAAAATACCTTCTATGTCTTGTAATTCAAAAGCGTGCCCCTGCCATTTTCCCAGCACTGACGCCCCTTTTGCCACTCATCCAACTCCAAGCCACGCAGCGCCAGGTGCTTGCATGTGTAAAAATGCCCTGAGGTACTCACTACATGAGCATTAGGCTAACCTGCAGCACGGGAATTGAAGGTTTCTTAAGTGATGTTTAAGCAGTAGCCTCTTTTACTGCACAGTAGCCTAACTGCACGATGTTCACTGACGCATTCATACGCAGTAAAAGAGGCTAGTGCGCATTAAAGCACACGTGTAGATGCGCCATCAGGGAGCTCCACATGCCTCATTTCCCCGCACAGCGCCAGGCAAGGGGCGCGACACCCGCCCCGCCGGCATGGGCGAGGAGCGGGGAAAGTCAGGCTACAAAGCCCGGCTCCTTGGGTGAGGGAGGCCGGGGAGAGAACAACCCGCCCTGCCGGCTCTGCAGCTCGGGAGAGGGGTGGCGCCGGGCGGGAAGAGAAGGGCGGGGGCCCCCGGTGGGGCGCGGGGGCGCTGCCCGCGGCCACCTTAAGAGCCGACCCGAGGGGGGCGGGGCGGGGCGGCGCTGGCGGGAGCGGGGCGCAGCTTCGGGCGCAGCAGGTAGTGGCACGTGTCGGCGGGCCGGGCTGGGCGGGATGCCCAGCGGGGGATGAGGGGGAGGGGGCAGCCTGGCGCCCCGGGGAGCCCGGCGGGGCCGGCCGCGGAACTGGCTGGCTAGCCTTTGGGGAGGGGAAGCGGACGGCCCCGGCGCCGTCTGCCTGCCCTGGGGGCCGGGGACTGGGGGTGCAGCGCCCTCGGCCCGGCCCTGCTCCATCCCCAGGGATAGCGCCGTCCCCTCGGGTGCTGGGATGAGCGATCCCCTAGCACCCGGGGCTAGCGCCATCCCCTTGGAGGCTGGGATAACGCGATCCCCTCGGGTCCCTGGGATAACGCGATCCCTTAGCATTCAGGACTAGCGCGATCCCCTCGGTCCTTGGGATAAGGTGACCCCCCTCGGGTCCCGAGATAACGCGATGCCCTCGGGTCCCTGGGATGGGCGATCCCTCAGCATCCAGGACTAGCGCGATCCCCTCGGGTCCTGAGATGGGCGATCCCTGAGGAGCCAGGACTAGCGCGATCCCCTCGGTCCCTGGGTTAGGTGGTCCCGGGATCACGCAGTCCTCTCGGGTCCCCGTGGGACAAGCGATCCCTCAGCATCCGGGACTAGCGCGATCCCCTCGGTCCGGGGGCAGCGGCTTGCGTTTGAACCCATAGTCACGGCTCATGTTGTCCTCTGACTTCTTCTAAACGCCGGCCTTGTGAAAGCCTTCCCTGCCGTCCTCCACCTCCGAGACACCTCGACAAGGATCCTTGTATCGGCTCCGTTGGGGACATTGCACTGGGCAGCGTTGGGAGAGCGGCATCTCCTCAGATGAGATAGGTGCTTAATTACCATGTAATTACTGGGGTGAGACGCCTTGCTTTTAATTTGTTTGAACTAAATCTACCGCGATTCCCTGAATTTGAAAAAAAAAGCAGATGCCTATCTTAAGGTCATTAGCATCCTTATCACCATCGTTATCATCACCATCTCTAGAAGGTAGTTAAGTTACTCTATAGGCGCTCAGAAGTACATCAGTTAGCAACAGAGTGTAGCCCTTTTTTGATCAGGAAAGGATCACCTTACCTTACATCACATCCCTTTGCATGCATTTGGAGGGATATTGTCACTTAACTGATTAGTTTGCCTTCAGTGGGAAGCTATAGTCTTGTTTTACAGGATGGAAAGCTGCTTTTGGTTTTTTTTTTTAAATCAGCCCTGGCCACTTTAACAGATGCCACATTAGCATGCAAGAAGCCACTTTTACGTGGAGCGTTGAAATGATCTTACTCTTATTTGAAATCTCAAGTGTTCTTAAAATGGAGTTTGCCGCTGAATGCACTGATTGTACAAGTCAAAGAACAGAAACATTTGCAATGGTAGCTCTAATTCTTGAATCTGTATAATGTGAACGCACAACCTTAACTCTGTCCTGTGGCTCACGAGTGATACAATAGTCTTTACTTACATGATAACATTGTTTCTTAAATAATACAACATAATTCAGTGAGCTTTCTACAGGCGTAGATAATTAGTAATCATAGACCATCATAATACTTGCCTACAACAGAGCAGCATTAAGGTTGCGGTGTTCAACTCTTTTATTTTCTAGGCACTTAACTGCACAGCCTTGATACTGTGGTAATATTCTAATTTTATTGTGTGTATTTTGGGAGGGGGAGATTATGTTTAATGAGGGGGGTGAATGGGGCTAATGATACATTTCTGGGAGTCTATCATTTGTTCAGCGCTTGCTATCCCTAATAACATTACTGAACAATTATGGACACTAGATTAAACAGGCCCAAACCAGTTAAAGCTGGGTTAAAATATATTAACAACACCAGAAAAGGACAGTTTTCAATACACATGCCTAGAGGAGTCTCATTTAATATGAAGAAAACTCTCAGAGGGAGAAATGTAATACCTAGTTCCTGTTTGCTTTCAATGGAAGTTGGTGCCTAACTGCCTTTTGTATCTTTAAGATTTTCCCTTTTAAAACCTTCTGCAAACATAAAAACTTTGCATCCTATTTATCCTCCAAAACTCTGATTTATGGATTATTTAATTTTGCATTTTTAAATAATCAAAAGTCTTAAGGCAGAACAATAAGATTAATTTTAAATCACATTAAACATAGTATGCCAGGAGACTGTGAGATCAGCTGGTATTTTAAACTCCTTTTTCATTTTAAGGCCTTAGATCAATTTAGATTTCCAAAAACCTCTTGAAGCATAATTTGGGGAAGGAAAAAGAGAACTAAAGTACTCATAAAAAGATGAGTGAAAATTAAAATATGGAATTTGATATAAATGAAATAGATTCAAGGAAGGAATTTTCTAGTTCATGATGGATGTTCTTGTTTTAATGTATGTATGAGCACAGAGAGGAAGCTGTTTTAGTCTGAAGTTAGGCAGAAGGCAAGGTATGTTTGCACCTTGTAGACTAACTAATCAGAGATGCATAAACTTCATAAGCAGGGACTTACTGGGTGCATCTACATGAGATGGTTACTGTGAAGCTGACTATTTAGCTCCACAGTAAATGTCTCATCATCTACACACGCAGTCCTATTAGGACTCAGGAAACTAATACGCTCTGCAGCAGGGTAGTTTTTCATGCACTGCAGCTCACATGTCAATGCTGACCCAGCTGAGGGTGCTTCAGTGCAGGGGCTGCCTGCTGGCTAGCTTCAGTCTAAAACACCCTCACTCCCCAGCCAGCCCCTCCACAGCACGCTGAGCCTAGTGGGACCAACCTTAGGCTGGTAGGCTGACTTCCCAGGTCCTCTGCCATCCTGGGCTGCTCCATCCCAACTCATAACTATGTTGGGTGCCTGCTCCCACAGCTGGGCATGGGGAACAAGCACTTCTTCCTTCCCTGCAGGGCTCTGCTGAGCCTTGCTTTGGTTTGCTCATGTGCAGGAATGGTGAGGAATTTCCCCCTCCCTTTCTCTGTGTATCATGGCAGAGAAGTGGTCCTCTCAGCCAATTAGCGGCGTGGGAGAGCTCACCCTGAAAAATGCCTGAAATCGGCTCCAGCGAGCCTACAGGGAGCCCACTTGTCCCCCTGCCAGAGCCTGAATTACAGTGATCTCTAGCTATAACCATAGCTTGTAACATCAGTTACATTTCCGTAGCTCAGCTGGATAACTGGCCTGCTGTGTAACTGGGATTTGCTGCAACTGCATTCACTTCCCTAGACCCTACGACCAGTGCCATATTCTAAAACACAACAATTTTTTTAGCATGCTGAACCCAGACTTCATCTTTTTGCGTTATCTTGTTTATAGTTTCATCCTTCAGCTACCTGCAAGAAGTAAAACAAGATTGCCTAGATTGTCTGTGAATTCTTCTGCATAAATCAAAGCACAGATCGAGGCAAAAATAACAAACCCCTCTATGCAGAACCTATCCCCAACATCCTCATCATTTCAAGAGCCTTTTAGCCATCGGTAGCATCCTTTCAGGTCAAAGGGCCCTCCTGAACTCTCCTCTTCTGTTTGCTGATTGGTGACAGAACCTTAAGTTTGATAAGAGCCAACTTGTAAAGAAAGTTCTGCTTCTCTTTTCATGTAATGATGACTTAAAAGTTTAAAAAACCCTGTCAGGTGACCAGAAGTGCAACTCCAGACCTAGCTCCCTTGAACTCTAGACAACCTTTTGTTCTGAGATGTATCTATCTGCAGGAGGGTTGTCCAAGTTCAGGACCCTTGGCATCTTTCCTACAGATCTCTTCTGCTAGATATAAGGATTTCTCCTTACAAATCTTCCAAGGTCCCAGCTAAGATGGACATTACGCTGCAAAAATCTAGGATACAGCACCATGAACAGTACAGCATCAAAATGTTGTTCACAAATCAGAATGGAGTTTTCAGCATAATGCAAAAGCCGTGACTTGCAGCTCCCACTGTTTTTGGGTGATTTGTAGTTAGGAACATTTCTGAAAAATCAGAATCTATTACTGACTTCAGCTAAGTCTTTTAAGAAAATGCTGTACTTATTTGAAAACCCATAAAAACTAGAATGCCCCCAAATTCCAAGTTAAGGTGTCCCTTCACAAAAGCTTCTGAACAATGGGGAGTATAGTAATGTATAGTTTAGGTCACATGCAAATCACATTGCTTTAGTACTACCCTAAGGAACAGATATTCTATCCACCATATAGTTTATCCAATCATATCACTAGTGACCAGAAAAAGATTCATACTTTAAACTAATACACTCTTCCACGACATAATGAATAAAGTATTTAGATTATTGCATTGGCTCCACCTGCTCTTACATTTGTCCTGTTTGTGTTTAAGTAGCACTTTATCCCAAACTTGTCAAATTGTCATAAAAAATCACTAGATTCAAAATTTATTTATTCTCCCTCTCACGTGATGATGGAAAAATGATGGACATAATACTCATTAATAAATACAATCATAGAAAATTAGGGTTGGAAAGGATCTCAGGGGGTCATCTAGTCCAACCCCCTTTTTCAAAGCAGGACCATCCCCAACTAGATCATCCCAGTCAAGGCTTTGTCTAGTTAGGTCTTAAAAGCCTCCAATACTTCTCACCTTAGATGACTGAGGAAGCAGATTTTTACATGAATGAAAACTAGTGGTAAATAGCCCTTTCTAGAATGCTTTATGCCTAAGAGCTGGCCAGGTCTCTAGGTTCTGCTCCCTATGTAGTTAAGTCTTGTGATCAAGGGAAGTGGTAGGTTTGTAATTTATAAGAGGGACAGTCCGCAATTTTTAGAGGAGCCATTTTTGCTTGGCCCACTGGGACGCTTACTTTATTTTCTCCCAGAGGCATAATGAGATAGCCAGGAACCTGGGGCAGCCATTATACGTGGGGGCAGGAGTGACTTCTGGCTGCTGCTGCTATGCTGCTGGCACAATCACACAGCTGTAAGGGGAGCCATTTTTTTCTGTGCCCACCTCCGCTCGTAAGTCGGTGCCTCTTGCAGCTACTCTGGCTGCCCTACCCTAGATGTATCACTGCTTTCTCCTGCTGCCAAAATCTAGCACATCCTCCAGATCTGAAAGTACCTGTGAAGAGACAGTGTGTAGCTGAGGGTTGCAGGGAGGAAGAACTGGTACTAAGCTGGCAATGTGCACTAAGAAGGTATGCTCTGAGAAGGTGATTAGCAGCTAGAGGAAGGTAGGTATGGCATTTCTCCCCATTTATAGGTCAAATGTTCTTTCTGTGGTGGTCAGAGGGGTTGGAGACCTATAAAAACAGAGACAAGAGTGGAAAAAGGAGAAAAGTGAGTTTACTTTAGCCTTTTAACTGATATCTCTCAGGACTAGTAAACTTGTCCAAAGTTTTAAAGGACTAAAACAGATTATACAAGCAGGCCTCCACTTTCTAGGAATTTCAAGCCACCCTTGTTCTTTGATTTTGTTACCCCAGTACATGCAGGTTCCTTACAAATGCAGCCCATTGTATGACCCACATAGCCTGTATAAGCCACCCCCTCTAAAATACGTGCATCTCTTCTGGAGAAGAGAAGATTGAGGGGGGATTTAACACCAGCCTTCAGCTACCTGAAGGATGATTTCAGAGAGGATGGAGTTGGACTGTTCTCAGTGATGGCAGATAACAGAACAAGGAGCAACAGTCTCAACTTGCAGCAAGGGAGGTTTAGGTTGGACATTAAGAAAAACTCTCTCACTAGGAGGATAACAAAGCAGTGGAATGGACCACCCAGAGAGGTTGTGGAATCTCCATCCTTGGAGGTTTTTAAGATCAAGCCTTGGCTGGGATGATACGTTGGGGATGGTCTTGCTTTGAGCAGGGGGTCAGACTAGATGACCTCCTGAGTTCACCTCCAACCTTAATTTTCTATGATTCTAAAGTATTAGACATGTCCCAAATAGTAAACAATTATATGAAGATTGCAGTGTCATTGCATTAAAAAAAACAGCACTGGCTTCTCTATACTGCATACACTTACTTTGTTTTGTAGGACCTCCAGAACTTCTGCTCAAAAGATCCCTGAAAATTTAGGAACACCTGACAGTGATTTTAGAGGGGGTGGCTTTTTTGTGCTCTATCTTTCCCTCACTTTTCAGTTTTTGGGAAATATTATTTGAGAAATAATTAAATACTACAACCTGCACTTCATGAGCATTATAGAGATACATCTCATAATAAAAATAATCTAGAAGCTTCTGTATCCCTTCTATTGTGACAAACTTCCCTATGATGTTAGTGGTAATTATGCCTCAATGGACATGTCTACATGAGATGTTTACTGCACAGTAGACTAAAATTAGCTGTGCAATAAATGTCTTTGTGTCTAAATGTGTGCCTCTATATAAATGCAAGTACTATCCTGCTGTGGAGAATAAGATTCCTTAGCAGTGCACATGTAGATGCTGCCCTGGCTGGCTGGGACACAAGAGTGCTTCAGTGTGGGGGCTCCCTGCTGGCTAGCCCCACACTGAAGCATCCTCCTACTCCAGCCAGCCCATCTCCAGCACACTGAGCTGGGTTGGGAGAAGCAGCCCCCTGCACTGCACCCGACCCCCCGACCCCCTACCAGCTAAGTCTGCTCCAACCCAGGTCAATGTGCTGTGCTTCCATGTGCACTTTCAAATGGCAATCAACTCCAGAATTTATTGCTTTGCATTACTTGTATGTGTAGATATGCTCAGAAAGGGCTATAGCATTGTCCCTGAAATGTCATTAACATTCCAAATTAAGGGATGCAGGTTGACTATGACTACCATTTCAGGGATTACCATGCTAGGCAGTGAACTCAGTGGGACAATAGGAACCTTTTATAGAGGTAAGGAAGATTTCTGTCTTTCAACACATTAGGTATTTTAAAATACTTCCAGTGTAATTTGTTGTCCTGTAAGAGAAATTATTTTTGCTTATGGCCAAACTGTGATTGTGAGCCCCTCCCACACTGATGAGCAATTTTTCTTGTGAATAATCCCACTGACTGCTTTTGTGAACAAGTGCTCACATAAGGGGTCTAGGGTCTTGCCCACACTGAGCAATTTTTAATTGCTCATTTTACAGTACATACTCTCATATTGTAACTAATATGAGAAGTAAGGTGTTGAGATCTAGGTAGGCTATACAACATATGCCAAGATTTATGGAAATTAAATGGATGTCAGCTTATAGGCATACAGGATTTGCTACAACATATAGTTATCACAATACTTTCAAATGTGTTAAAGTAATAGAAAAAAAGATGTTTCTGTAAATTATGATTAAAATCAGTGTCATCTTTTCTTCAGCTGCTAATTAATGTCTTTCTGATTCTAAGCAGGACTGTAATATGGATTTAGAACTCAAAGACCAAAATGACACGACCCTTGCCAAGGAGAACACCTCTGCTACTACAAAAAGTTCTGATTTTTCTGCCTGGGAAGATTATAAGAGCAGTGTAGATGACATACAGTACTTCCTGATTGGGTTGTACACATTTATAAGTCTTGTTGGTCTTCTGGGAAATCTGCTTATTCTAATGGCTTTAATAAAACGCAAACAGAAGACAATAATAAACATTCTCATTGGAAACTTGGCCTTTTCTGACATTTTAGTTGTGCTGTTCTGCTCGCCTTTTACTCTGACATCTGTCCTACTTGATCAATGGGTGTTTGGAGAAATCATGTGCCATATTATGCCTTTCCTCCAATGTGTGTCAGTTCTGGTTTCAACTTTAATGTTAATATCTATTGCCGTGGTTCGATACCGTATGATAAAAGAACCCCTTTCTAGTAATTTAACAGCAAGACATGGATATTTCTTAATAGCAACCATCTGGGCTCTTGGTTGTGTCATTTGCTCCCCTCTGCCAGTTTTCCACAAAATTGTAGATCTCCATGAATCCATTAATCTAGAGGGACTAGGCAACAGGCTTTTGTGTATTGAGTCATGGCCATCTGATTCATACAGAATCAGCTTCACTATTTCTTTATTATTCATGCAGTATATATTACCCTTGGTTTGTTTAACTGTAAGTCATACTAGTGTCTGCAGGAGTGTAAGTTCCAAATTGTCAAACAAGGAAAACAAATTTGAAGAAAATGAGATGATAAACCTCACGCTTCATCCACCTAAGTGTAGTGGACCCCAGGCACAGCTCTCCAGCAGTTCTGGATGGAGTTACACATTTGTCAGAAAACACCGAAGAAGGTACAGTAAAAAGACTTCTAGTGTGATGCCAGCTATTTTAAGGCATCAACAGAACAATAATTCTGGAAACCTCCCAGATACCTCTGGGACAGAAAGAAGCCAGCTCTCTTCAAGTAAGTTCCTACCAGGGGTACCTATCTGCTTTGAGATGAAACGAGAAGAAAATTCAGATGCACAGGATGCAATTACAGTATCCCGATCCATCACTCGAATTAAGACAAGATCTCGGAGGGTTTTCTGCAGACTGACAGCTCTGATACTAGTTTTTGCTGTCAGTTGGATGCCTCTTCACCTTTTCCATGTTGTGACTGATTTTAATGCCCATCTCATTTCTAATAGGCATTTTAAATTAGTATACTGCATATGTCACTTACTGGGCATGATGTCCTGCTGCCTGAATCCCATCTTATATGGATTCCTCAACAACAGTATAAAAGCTGATTTGATATCTCTTATTCCATGCTTCCAAATTTCATGATCCTGTAAGCTCAACAATAAACTGTAAAACAAAAAGTTACAACTATGAGCCTTCTGAACTATGAAATATTGAGTTGTAGTTAGCAATATTTAGTAACTTTTGGTGTGAAAGGTTAACTCAGGCTGAATGACTCGTGCATTTGTGTAGAGCAGGATTATATAGGTTAATTATAATATTATTCTTTACTTGCCTATTTCTTTGGAGGAAATCATGCCCAGTGTACAAAAAACATTTTTATAGCTCAAGCAGATATTGTTTCAGCTGTACCTTGGTCCAAGAAATCAATAGTTAACATGAATTATTTCAACTGTTTATTCAATATCAATTATGGTGAGGCTGTAATCCAGACATTTATTTCACTAAATAATTATTGTTCAGAATAAATATGTGACTATTCTAACCATTTTTTACAAATAAATTTCTGTTTCTGGGTGTGATTAGAACACATTTATCTCCTTCTTTGATGATGGGACTCCTGCTCCGCCCATACCTCTGCCTCCCACTTGCCAGAATTCAACAGATCTTTTAGCTGCTTCTCTACAGACTTTCTTATTCTCACGGGGGCTGGTTATCATTATTCTCTAGACTATTTCCATCCCTCTTAGTATACCTAATTACTCCTTTTTTCTGGTCATTTTACAGTATCCTATTATTTCACATGGTTTTCGGTCTTACCTGGACACAGATAAAATATATTTCTGCCATTATTTTGATAAAGCTCCTTAAAGTGCACTTTGCTTCTGGTCAGCATGAACTTAGTCTGGTGAGACCTGATTTTAGTGAGAAATATAACAATGGGAATAAAAAGGGATGAAAAGAGCAGGTTTTGGTTGTGTTTGTTTGCTTGCTTTAAAAACAAAACAAAAAAAAATGGTTTTCATCATATATATTCTGCAGTTTTGAAATGCTGAAACACCTTGTAGGAACAAATATGGATTAAGGATCCTGAGTCAGCAAGACAGTGGCATGAGTATAGGACTTTAACCACAATCAATTCAAGTTAGATTACTGTCTTCCAGCATCCCAGCCTCCTTTGCGACCTTCCCCCACCCCCCACTCTTCTTTTGCAGGGAGGCATCCTAGCACTTGCCCCACACTAGGGTGCTCCAGCCAAGTGTGCAGTGGGCCCTGCCCCTGAACTCTGCCAGAGCTGAGCCAGCACAACCCCTCCCCCTAGCCCTGCCGCCCCTCCAGCCATCTGTCAGCCACAGACAGGCAGTAGGGGAGGAAGGGAGCCCTGGGACCTGCATGAGCAGGTCATGTTGTTTTGCTCGCCTTTTACTTTGACATCTGTCCTGCTTGATCAATGGATGTTTGGAGCAGTCATGTGCCATATTATGCCTTTCCTTCAATGTGCGTTAGTTCTGGTTTTAACTTTAATGTTAATATCTATTGCCGTGGTTTGATACCGTATGACAAAACAACCCCTTTCTAGTAATTTAACAGCAAAACATGGATATTTCTTAATAGCAACCATCTGGGCTCTTGGTTGTGCCATTTG
This sequence comes from Crocodylus siamensis, assembly GCF_052110815.1. Lineage (NCBI taxonomy): Eukaryota > Metazoa > Chordata > Crocodylia > Crocodylidae > Crocodylus > Crocodylus siamensis. Next base: position 83,995,132 of record NC_143396.1, on the reverse strand, counting down.
CTTCTCTCTGCCATTTTCCACAAAGTTTTAGATCTCCATGAATCCGTTAATCTAGAGGGACTAGGCAACAGGCTTTTGTGTATCGAGCAATGGCTGTCTGAATTCATACAGAATCAGCTTTACTATTACAATGTGTGGAAGAGAAGCATCTCTGTCCTCTGCATGAGCCCTGGGACCTCTTGTTTTGCTTGCCTTTTACTTTGACATTTGCCCTGCTTGATCAATGGATGTTTGGAGCAGTCATGTGCCATATTATGCCTTTCCTGTAATGTGTGTCAGGTACCTGGGGAAACCTGAGCCCCCAGTCTGTGCCCCTGCCCCCCACAATGTATACACAGACCTGCCACTGAGCTGAGGCGAACCCCAGAGGATGAGGCATAGGGAGGTTCTGGGATGATGGGACAAGCAGGTGCCCTGGAACCAAGTGAGGTCCCTAGGAGCCTCAGGGCAAGAGGTCAGCTGATGGCAATGGCCCCTGAGGAGCCCTCCCTCTTGGTGCCGCTCTTGGCACCATCATAGGATCTGGGAATCAAGTTGCACTTGCAGCTGGACCTGAGCTTCCTTGACATCTTCTCCAGCATGGTTGAAGGCATGGTGCACAGGCGTGGAGGGAAAGCTCCGATTCCACGGAAATTGAGACCCTGGACCTGGAGTCCAAGCCCATGCTTTCCATTTCATGGGAGTCCCCCGCTGTCCCTGGTCCTCAACTCTGTGCCCTGCAGCCAAGAACATGGGCCCCAGGACACAGTTCCCCACACAGCTGCTTCTGGTGTTCTGCTCCCACTCCAACATCTTACTGCTCCCCTTCCAAAACACCCCAACCCACCCACTACCAGTTGTCCCGTCCCACTCAGTGGGTGAAGGGAGAAGTCCTTTTGCAATCCTCTGTGCGGCGTGGTTAGACAACACTCTTAGAATAAACAACTTACTGCTTTATTTTGGTTAACTTAATAACAACAATAAAACCCTTGGTCAAGATTTATTCCTGGAAAACATTCACATGAGGTAGAGAAGAAAGGAGAACTTGAGAGAAAAAGAGAAAAGAGGAGAAAGAAAAAAAGAGAGAGAGAGAGATATCACCACCCCTGGATCCTGCGCTGTCAGCGCATGTTTCTGTTGCTGGTGCCTCTTTCTTCATCTGCGGGTGATGGGTCGACAATCGCGCATTTTCCCTGTCCATCTTTTATCTCCTTCCCTCAGGAGGGCTCCGCCTCTGGCTGTCAATCACTCAGACTTACGCGATCTAGAGTTCTAGAAGCTTCTCCATTTGAGTCAGTGGGCTCACTAGGGGTTTCTGGTGGTAGCTGAGTTGACCGCAATGTGACCTTTGTTTGCACATGCTCAGATCAGCAAACAACCAACTTTACACAAGCTGCAGCTTAAGGAGGCTGTTACAGTGCACCGATCTGCATTGCTTCCCACTTTCCCCAGCACTTGTTACCACTGAGTCAGCACCTGCGGCAATGTGCTTGCTCACGATGTTTGAGACAAACCTTTCAACTGTAGGCTGTCCCCAGGTTATGTAAAACAATTTAAGCAACTTTAAAACAATTTAACTGCAGGTTATCACACCAGTACAGCAGCCACTACTGCAGCACAGCCTAAAGGACCCAATGCCACCCCCCCTCCACACCCACACACACACACCCACACCCACTTCTGCTGATGAGTCAGGCACTGATCGGGCATGCTGTGCAGCCTGGGAAGGTACAGTCCACTCTTCCTCCATACAGACATGATTGGGACACAGGCACTGGGGGAAGTGCAAAGCCCCTGGAGGGAAAAGGGGAATAAAAGGGGAGCGAGGAGACCCACTGCCACTACAGGCCATCCCCATAGTCACAGCCCTCTCCCAGGCCATTGTGGCCAAAAGAAGGCTAGAAGGGGGTGGGAGTGGGTTTTGCGATGCAGCGATGGACGGACATGGGGGAAGGATGAATCTCCCCACCCTGACAGCTCGAAGGGCCTCAGGTCACTAAATGCTCAAGAGGTTTCTGTCTTTCAGTACTGGGCAGAACAGTCACCACCATTAAGGTGATTAGTGTCCTACAGGATACAGATGGGCCAGAGGACCAGAATTAGCATCTGAGGGTGGAACAGAGGCAGATGGAGTTTCTAAGGAACTTGTAGAGTAGAGAAAGAATGAAGGATCACTCTGAGGCCTAGGCACAGCCCCCTTCAGGTGTCAAGCACCTCCTGGGGGACCATGTCATGCAGAAGCAGGCTATATTGGCTGGTGTTGCCTCAGCAGACATTTTTAAATGAAAAAAAGCTTATTAATGAATCAAAAGTAACAGTGAACAGAACTGGGCAGTAAACCAAAACCGAATACAAGTAAAAAACAAAAGCAACATAGTGCTGCTTTATCTGTCGCAAGTTAGAGTGTTTATGATGTTTTGAGCATTGTGCTTGGTAGTTGGGCAAGAGGGTTATTTGTGAAATTTTTTAAGAATAGGTTCAACAAACATTTGTCTAGAATGGTTTAGACAGGGGTGATGCTCCCTTGATGCAAAGGTTGGACTAGATGAACTCCTAACACCCCTTGCAACCCTTCTTTTTCTATGATTCCATGAATGTAAATGAGAATTAGCAGTTTTACATAAAATGGTCAGTGTGTTTACTGCCAAAAGTAATATATGAGCTATAAAAGCAACTTTTCAGATAATAATATTTCACATTTCTACTGACTCTTATCAGAGAATGTCAAAGCACTTAACATTTAACTAACCTCCCCAATTCATTTGGTAATAATAATAACACCTGGCTGTTATAGGACATTTTCATCCAGGCTGTCTGTTAAAACTAGCCCTTTTGTCAGTCATGAGTGGGAAATATGAGGTCAAGAAGAAGAATCTAAGTTAGTGGATGTGTGGGCCAATGAAATGGCTACTGTGCTGGAAGGAAGCAGGCCCTGGATTCTAGCCTGGATTCTTCTCACAAGGTGACAGAAACTACTTCTCCAGACATTTTATCCATTAACTACCAGCCATTTAATCCAATAACTATTGAACACAAGATGTAGTGGAAAAACTGGAGAGTAGCCAGTTTGGTAGTTGGGACACTCACCTAAGAAGTCAGTGAGATGCAGGGTCGAATTCTCTCTGGATGACATGGATCTAGAAGCTGGGTTTCTTACTTCCTGGGACAGTGGCGTAACCAGTCAGTTAGTCAGGCTAAAATATGGGGGGGGACCATCCTCCTTATTTTTTCCAAGCTTTGTAGCTGCCCAGCTATTATAGTCTACTAATCAGACTCCAGATATATACAAGCACTTTGACATCTATGCTGCAGTAACAAGGTAATAATCACATCCTGTAAGTGTCAAAACACTTACTTACACAGCTGGGTAAATGTTATTTGGGCAAACAAAAGGTAATAGAATCCCACCCTAATGCTCCTGTGTCCTTGTTCAACTATTACTATGCATTTCCATTTTAATGTTGGGTCACAGAGCCAAACTCTACAAAGTAATGTGAGTTTTCAACCTGGATAGTCTGTGGGGCAGTCACCAGCTAAAAGGCAGCAAACTCAAATACCTATCAAATACATTGCCCAAATAGCAAACAAAACACTGGTATCTCGGTGGAGCAGCCATGAAAAATGATTCCTTCTCTTCGGGAGTTGGATTAATAGTATTTGCATAGTGCTTTTCTGCCATCATTGCAACTCTGAGGCTACAGTAATCCCCATAGAAAAATCATAGAAAGTTAGGGTTGGAAGGAACCTCAGGATGTTATTCAGTGGTGATGTGCAGGGGGGTGCACGTGCAACCCCTGACAGCACCAGTACACCTCCTGACTGGCCACGCTAACTGCTTAGGTGATGGGCAGGTGGGAGCAATTGTGCCCTCCCTGCAAGCACCAGCCGGAGAGTGGAGTGCCGGTTGCGCTCCCAGAAGCAGCTGCAGCCACGGCCACTTTCGAAGCAGCTGCAGCGATTGGCCACGTTGAGATTGGCTGCAGAGGGATCCCCCACCCTGTCAGTGAGATCAGCCAAGAGGGACCGTCCCCACCCCAGTTGCTAACTGGTCACTGGGGGGGCATGTGCCCCACGTGACTAAGGCAGCACCAGTCACCCATGACATTATCTAGTCCAACCCCTTGCTCAGAACAGGACCATCCCCAACTAAATCATCTCAGCCAAAGCTTTGTCTAGCTGCGTTTTGAAAACCTACAGGGATGGAGTTTCCACTACCTGTCTGGGTAACCTGTTCCAGTGCTTTACTACCCTCCTAGTGAGGAAATTCTTCCTAATATCTAACCTAAACTTCCCTTGCTGCAACTTGAGACCATTGTTCCTTGTTCTGTCATCTGCTACCACTGAGAACAGTCTAGCTCCATCCTCTTTCGAATCTCCCTTCACATAGTTGAAGGCTGCTATTAAATCCCACCTCAGTCTTCTCTTCTCTAGACTAAATAAACCCAGTTCTCTTTGTCTTTTCTCATAAGTCATGTCCCCTAACCCCCTCACCATTTTTGTTGCCCTTCACTGGACTCTCTCCAATTTGTCCACGTTGTTTCTGTTGTAGAGGGCCCAAAACTGAACACAGTACTCCAGATGTGGCCTCACCAGTGCTGAATAGAGGGAAATAATCACTTCCCTTGACTGCCTGGCAACACACCTACCAGTGGAACCCAGTATGCTGTTAGCCTTCTTGGCAACAGGCATACACACAAAAACTCTCTGCTGTGGCCTTAAACTTGCAACCCCTCAGCTGCCAACTGTGCACCTTAGTGCCTGCACCACCCCAGCAATAAGTTGCATCCTTTGTAGAAAAAAGGGAAGATGTGAATCTCTGTGTAGCAGTGTCTTTACTTTTCCAGACTCATATAGTTCCTCACACAGTCTCTGTGGATGAGCTCCCTCTTCCAAATCCTGTTCTCCCAGCTATCCCTAGATCAGAAAACTGTATTATAGTCAAGAATATTATAGGTGTAGAAGAGATTCAGGTTAATTTACAAAGCTTTAACAAATGTTTTTGGGAGGAAACCTTTGAGCACTGCAAAAGGTAAATCTGCCCTACTTTTGCCTGCTTTGTACATTCTCATGACCTCAATTTTGGTCACGTAGGTGCCTCGGAGGTGGGACTGAGAGGCTGACTGATGTTGCCAGATTTGCATGCTTGGTCATGCACAAAGAGGGACAAGAGGGCAGTGCTTTCTCAGTGGCACACTCAGGGATCATTCTAGAGACCTATATAGATGCAGGTCAAGAGAATAAGGTCAAGTTTTTCAAATTTGATGCTGAAATTAAAGTATTTAAATCCATTTTTAATCACCTAAGCCAGTGACCTGATTTTCAGATGTGTTGAGCAAACCTTTGGTTTGTTGAGAACTAGGAACTCTTCTGGATATTACTTGAGACACCAAGGTTAACAAACCTAACCTAAGGGCGCCTGATCCAATGTGCTGCAATTACAATGCATCAGAGCCGACTCGATTAATCAAGTATGCTGGGGCTTGCTAATTAGCATGCTCCAGCAGCCTCGGTATCTCGTGTATTCAGCATCCTGGTGCTTTAAAATGGTGGCAGGGGCACCTTGCTTGTTGAACAAGCTTTAGTTAAAGCATTCCTACCACCATTTTGAAGCAGGGGACACTAAATACATGAGACACTGTGCTTTAATTAGAGTGGCTCTAATTAAAGTGTCTTCTCCCAGAGCTCGTGTAAAGACACCCTAAGTGATTCATTTATAGTCACATGGAAAGTCTGCAGCAGAGTTAAGAACAGAATTTAGATGTCTTTTTTTCAACAGGACTGGAACATAGTACCTTCTTTCTTTCCTGCATATCTTCGATTTTCATGAAGTTTAGAGTTTCTATAATAGCAAATGCATAAGAAAAACAATTTCTTCCTGACAAATCTTGTCAAAAGTACTCAGGCTTTTCAATCTATCTGCCTCTACTTAACAGAGAGCCTTTTGTGACTCCTTACTTGCTTTTCCAATTTGAAAACGGCCTTCCTATTATATTTAAAATATAGCTTAGGAAATTGTTTCCCATATACTATACGTCTCCTTCTCTTATGTTTGGATTTTCTCAATTGTCTCAAAGTTGAAAAGGAAAGTCTTTCTTTTTATTGGTTTTCTTGCTTCAAGATATTTCTACTCAAGTCAGTTCTTAAGTCAAAGTAGTATATAAAGTCTTAGGCACTGTGGTTAAAATATGGGAAGTACTCCTATTTCCGGTGATTTATGTTTATGTCCAAAAACACATGTATTTAGCTATGTGCCTGCCCAGCTGTGAGGGAGTGGGGCCTAGGAGCGGCCGTGAACTCCCTAGCGCCCCCTACCGTCACTCACAGTGGACTCAGCATCCTCAGAATCTCGCCCGCCACGACTTTGATAATAAATAGGATGGGAGGCTGCCTTTATCCCCGAGCCAACGGTGGATGTGTTCCTACCCCTCCTCCATATGGGGTACCGCTGGGCACCCCTGCCTTAAGGGCTATGCATGCCTCCAAACCACCCCTTTAGCATGCCCAAGCCTCACAGTTGTTCCCTGGGATGTTGTGTGGTCCCCTGCCCTCTGGCGCCCTCTCGGGGTCCCTGGCCGCGCTCTCCGCGCCTGCGGCCCCTCTCGGGGTCCCTGGCCATGCTTACCGCACCTCTCGCCCACTCTGGGGCCTATCCCGCGCTCCTCGCGCCTGGGGCTCAGGTGGCTGCAGCCGTGCCTGGCCCCTTGACCCTTCTCTGGGTCCTTTGCCCCACTGGGCAAAACACCGCCCTTACGGGCTGGGGTCCAAAACCCTGCACCCCGTGCCTCGCCGGCACAAACCGTTATGCCCTACTGGCACAGTGCCCCTGCTGGGCACCGGGAACCCCCAAGCTGCTGAGGAGCTCCCATGAGGCCTCCTCACACCCCTACAGCCTCACCCGGTCCTCCGGTGTAACGATAACCAAAACACCAGCCACCTGGCTTCAACATAAAACACAGAGCCTCCTGCTCATAACATTAACACTGAGCTCCCGCCCAGGGCCTCCAACCATACCTCTCATCAAGGTGCTCTCATCCCCGGCATCATTGCAGCCAGTCAGCACCACAATGCTTCCACTACCACTTCAGGCCGCTCAGCTCGGCCGCGGCTGCCAAAAGGGAACTGCTAGTCAGGCTCCAGCCTGGGCTGTTTATAAAGGCCTGGCCCTGCCCCCTTCTGGCCACCTGACTCGCCCGGTTGATTGGCAGCTCGATTCCTTTTACTTCCATGGCACAGGACACCTTGGTGCTCCTGTGACACCAGCCTGCACAATAGTTCAGCAAAAATGCAGCAGCCTTGGTTACTCTCACTCAAAACTGCAGCAGGAGGAGGTGCCTGCCCTCCCCAAAGGAAATGAGAGATCTGGCCTGTAAGCTATAGGCTTGCCTTATCTGAAGATGCCTTGTCTTAAGGTATCATGCATGCCCAGATTATAAATGAACAGCCAATTTCTTCCCCTTCACTCCCCAGATATTCACATGAAATGCTCCAATACAATTTAAGATATCATGACTTGTTTCATTTAACATTCAACCTCCCTTTTTTGATATAACAACATATTTTTCTCAAGATGAATACATCCATGACAATAAGTATACATGCATGTCTGATCTTTCAGATAGAAGGGTTGTTTATTCTGGGACAGTTTTACATAGTGGAGGAAGCATTTAACAAATGTTACTCTCAGATCAATTCACTCAGACAACTGCATGCACGGGTGCACAAATGCACACACTCACACACACACACACCCTCGCACACTGAGTACCATCTGCTAGAGTTATAAAAACAGCAAATGTAAGAATACTAAAGTAGAAATATTTCTTTATTAAAGAAGTTTGGAAAAAGAAAACAGCCCCAACAGTTGATACTTATGTAGAATGGTTGTTGTGATTTTTTTTATGGTTTCATTCAGATTCAGGCAACTGGGATATGGGTGAAAGGATTACCTTTGTGTTTATTTCTGTTCAGCTGATGGACTGTGCTAGCTGGCTAAGATTGCTCATTTGCAGATGTGAAGTGGTAGGTGTTGCACACTGCTGATCTTTTGTCCTTCTGCAGCCAGCTGGGAGGACAGAAGAGGCACAAGCCTACTGGTATATGACTGCACTGCAGTAAACATACCTGAGCTAAGTTTAAACTAGCTAGATGAGGTACTGCTGGCTGTGTAACCATAGTAGCACAAAGCTCTTTGAAAGCTAACTGCCTGAGTATTTACTTAGATTTTCAGGAGTGTTTTGCAGCTTGCATTGAGTTCTGTGCTGCTGTGGATACACTACTAGCTATACCTGAGCTAACTATTTTGGACAGCTCTATATGAGCTGCAATCACAGAAATATCCTTTTCCAAGCAGGTGGCATTAGAGAACATAGACAGCTGTGGCAGACCATAGTCCTAAAGGGAGAGCTAATATATTAATATGGACCAATACTATGAAGGGCTCTAAACAAGTGATGTGCAACTCATGAATGATGTGTGCCTCTGGAGGCTGGTGAGGCATGGCGACCACTGACAGGTGGCAATGGCAGCAGTGGGGACATGGTGGCAGCGAGTGGGGAGCTCCCACAGACAGCTGTGGTGGTGTCAGTGGAGGGGGGTGGTGAGCGCCGACCACTGGTCAGCAACCACCTGCAGACATTGCTGGCAGTGTCAGCAGCAGCCAGCAGCAATCAGGGGTGTCAGCGGTGAGGGGGGCAAATGGCGGCTGCCCACAGGTGCCACCAGCAGCATCGGAGGCGCTTCTGTCATGGGGTGCACCGCCAGTCTCAGGGAGTGCACGTGTACCCATGTGCACCTCCTACGAATCGCCAATGGTGCAACTCAAACTGTAATAAGAGCAAGGTGTGCTATTCAGTACAGGGATTTGTTCTGGTCAGATGTAAACCCTTAGTGCTTTTGCAACCAGGAAACTGGATTGCACATGCAGACACATTCACAGAAGTTTGGGGCTGGAAGGGACCTTGTGAGGTCATTGGGTCCAGCCCCCCCTGCCTTGGGCAGAAAAGACTGCTGGCATCAAATAACTCTAGCTGAGTGTATGTCCAGTCTCCTTTTGAAGATCTCCAGGGTAGGTGCTTGCACCGCCCCCACTGGAAGTCTATTCCAGAGTCTGGTCACATGAACTGTGAAGAAGTTTTTCCTTATATCTGGTCTGAAACCTTCTAGGAGTTTATGACTGTTGCTCCTGGTTTCCCCCTGGGGCACACTGGTGAATAGTTGGTTGCCTACCTCCTGATGCTTTCTTTTTTAATAGAGTGGGTCAATAAAGAATAATTGTGTGCCACTGGGCTTGCCCAAATAAGTCACATGTTTATATTGTACACACCTGTTAAAATATTCTAGCAAAGACCTAAAACTGGACTCTGTATTCAGTAGGGAATCAATGCTGTGGTTGCTAAGCAGATGGGTTTCTGCATTTGTTACAAGTTTTTGCTTTGACAGGGTATGTGGCTGTATTCCCAGGAATGAGAAGTTCTGATAATAAAGTTTGGCTGCCAGCACGGTAGCTGCTGAAGGGAGAGGAAAGAGATCCAATCAGACTGCAAATGCCTTCAGTCAGACAGCAAATGATCAGGAGACAGCAGAAAAAAGGCCTCCTCCTAACAAGAGGGGAGAGCATAATCATTAGTTGTGTATGGAATATACCAACAACCCTGCCCACTAATGTGGGGAAGGTAGGAGGAAGCGTTCTCCCTCACTCATGATTCATGCACATGTAGGGTGGCCACCTGTCCTAATTGGGTGGGATAGTCCCAAAATGCAAAGATCATGTCCTGGTCCTGGGCTGAAGGACTCCAAGACAACATTTTTCCTGGATTCCCTTTGACACGGTCAAACCATAGTAACTATTGTCTCAGTATTGTTTGCAGGAATCCAGGTTTTCCATTCACTGCAGAAAAGCATGGAAAAATGCAGATTTTCTCCTGGGAAGGAAAAAAACATGGAAAATGGTGGGTTTCCTCTTGCAGGCTGGCTGAGTACCAGCCTACAAAGGCTGCTTGGGCTGGGGGGAGTGGGACACAGGGGGCACCACATGAACGTGTATACATGCACACATGTATATGGCCAGCAATACAGCCAAATAGTGGTGGAGAACAGCTCCCCCAGCTGCTTGCAGGTAAGTCTATGGAGGCCAGGGGGCATAGGTAATGTGAGGGAGGGGCAGAGGGGGCATATCAAGACTCCCAAGTTGAGGAAAGGAGTGGGGCAGAGTTAACGGCTGGGGCTCAGGCCAGGACTGGGGGCATTGCCTAGACAGAGTGGTGCATGGGGCCCAGGGCTTGAGAGGGAGTGTGCAGCTATGAGGTCTGGTTGGGGAATGGGATGCAGCATGGGCAGCTCATCCAGGGGGTGGGGAGGGACTGACTCCCTGCCACTGCATGCACTCCCAGGGAGAGGGGCATGGGGAAGCATGTGACCTCCCCAGATTTGTGTGTGGGGTAGGGGCAGATACAGACTGCCTGCTGCAGGGTTGGGGCTCCCCACCCTGCTGCCCTCCCTTCCAGGGCCTCTGCAGTCCAGGGGGTGAGACCTGGTGCAGGAGGGTGGAGCAGGATTGTGAGCTTGGTGTCCCACTTTTGCATTTTGAAAAGCTGATCACCCTAAGGGCATGTGACAGAGTGCACTGTTCTGATTTCCTGCTGAGCAGTCCAAATAAACTAAAGTGACCACATGACTAATGCATTGAATGGAACTGAGGTTAAACCGAAGTGTTTTTGGAAATCCCACCCTAGCTACTTGTATTTATTTTTATTTCAAATGCTCCTAAGAATGTGTCAGGATAGTGCATGAACTATACAGCTTCTATGAAATCCTGGTCCAACTGAAGTGAATGGGAGTTTTCACATAAGACTGGGGTTTCATCTTTCAACATTAATGGGAGTGCAGCTAGGTTAACACAAAGCACTTTAAAAAAAATTTCACCCATAATGGACACTGCGTCTTGAGTAAAGGTTAGGAATTCTCATATTAGAGTCCTGTTTCAGGCAGTGATTCCCCCTGTGGCCTCAGACTTTTATCTGTTCTGACTCATTGTGCCACATCTATAAACTGGTACTAGTCAATTCTCTCACAGGAATATTGTAGGGATTATTAAGTAATTAAGAAATTATAATTCCTAATGTCTATGCAATCCTAATGTCTACGAAGTAATACTAGCAAAATTTATTAACACAACTGTACATGGAAAAACAGACTATCTGTTTTCTTCCACGCTTTTTGTGTATGTTACAAAATTCAAAAAGAAATATCCCATTTGTACAGTATATCACAATGGGTGCATCTACACAAGACATTGTCACCATGGCATCGTCAGGCATGAACCGTGACACTATTGTCTATTTAATAGCAGTTAAAAATAATGATGTGACAATGGGACTGTGCAGTAATGCCATTTAATATCAGCAAGCAATAAATGACTGTGCAGTAATAACTGTGCAGTCTGCTGCACATATAGACACACCCAGTGTGTACTGTATAATCACTTTAAAACTCTTAAAACCATTAAAAATTTTAAACCAGCAGTGCGTGACATTTATCCTGGGTATTTTTAATTGGCTAGGGGCTGCTTTTACCACCAGGGTTAGCTAGATTTGTCAAAGCTGTTGATAACAGGGGGAGCAAACTTTATTTTCCTGTAGTTTAAGGGTTAAAGTTTAAAGCATGAAACTTAATTTAGAAGGTCAGTAAATCTAAAAAATTATCAATAAGCAGGTGTATCATCTTAATCTGAAGGCATACAAAAAAACTTTTAAAATACATAACCCAGTTCAGAGCACTTGCAGTGTGCTTTTATGAAGAGAGTTCCCCTCCTTCCTGTAAGTAAGGTTTGTGTGAATTTCTGTACTCAATCATATCTGCTCTGTTACAGTTTGTAGCTACCAGACAAGTGTAATCCTTCCCCTGATGGACACACTGTTTTCTTTTCACCCTTACCTTGTCTTTTCAGAGCTGGTATGAAGCACAATTCTTTGACAAGTAGGAAAATGTTTCTCTCTTCTGCACTGTTCCTTACAGACATCTCTAAGCAGTAGAACCATTCATGATGCTGGTTTAGTCCATCATTATCCATCCACCAATGAATGAATTCCATTCTCTCTGGGATCAACCCAGCAGGCGTTGAAGTTCTTTTGCAAGATATTAGATGTATGCAAAACTCACTAATTGCAGCAGGGCCAACAGGTCAGAATCTTGCAAATCAACTGCAGCATGTTGCATGACTGAGACTTTTATGAATAGTTTTGTTCAAATATGGTTGAGACTATTGACTCAGCATACTGAACTTTGCATATAAAATTAAATCAACATGGATAAGGGATCTTTGCATTACGGGTGAAGTGAATCAATATTTATAGTCCAAACAAGGCTTATATAACACTTAAATCCTGCATAAACCTTCAAAATAGTGTTTAACTGGGATACTGGCCTTCTGCTGGTCCCCTGCATGCTGATGTGAATTTCATGACAGGAGTTTAATCAAGCAAATTCTTATTGGTACCAGTAGGAGTTAAGAGTAAGCATACTGTATCAGTGTGAAAGGAGATTCTAAAATATAATTCCACCATTATGTCTTTTGAGGCCTGATGTTGTGATTGCTTAGCTTGTAGATCTCCCACTAAAGTCATGGGAGCTCTATGCATGAAAGTACCTCTACATGGAGCTCTTAAATTATAAGGAATTTACAATAAAGATGCTATTTTGCACTTAATATTATAGCTATCTATAAATTATGATGTTATTTCGACCCAGACACAGTGGGGTGTGGGGCCCAAGGCAAATCAGCCTGTACGGGGCCCCCTTAACACTGTTTAGGGCTGTGGTACCGTGGGGTGGTCCCTGTGCTTCTTCCGTGGCATGAGGCTGAGTCGCCAGCTCCAGGCAGTAGGGGTGTGTGAAATGGGACATATTCAATTCAGATTTGGATTTGGCCCAAACTGGGGACAGTGATTTGATTCATTGATTCAGATCACTGTCCCAGATTCGAGTCAGCCAAATCTGAATCTGAAGATTTGATGCTGATTTGGCCATAGACACAGCTTTACATGTTTTTTCTACATACTTTGAGGTACCATGAATCCTGCAATGGTGGGGTGGATGGAGCATCCTATAGAAGCATGGCGGGGTGCTGCATGCTTGGCGGCAAACCCGGAACCGGACTGGAAGTCCTTTTGGTCCACTTCTGGGTCTGCCACTGAGCACACTGGGAGGCCCTCCTGTGCCCCCCTGGCTCGGCAATCAGCTGCGGAGGGACCCCAGGTGCCCCCCCAGACCCAGAAGGCACCACTCATCATGCCAGGGGGGCACAGGTTGCCCCCCTGCGCACTCCCTGCGCACTCCCTGCGCGCTCCCTGGCAGACCCGCAAGTGGACCAGAAATGCTTCTGGTCTACTTCCAGGTCTGCTGCCAAGTGCACTGGGGAGCCCCCCATGCTTCTGTGGAACATGCCATCTGCCCCAGTATCTCAGCATTCACGAGCCACCTGGTACCTTAAGGTATGTAGAAAAAAACCCATCTAAACCTGTGTCTATGTCTAAATCATTGAATCTTTCCAAATCTCTCTGAATCAATTCGAAGGATTCTGATTCGATTAAGAGAAATTAAAGGGTCTCCTGATTCGATTCGGATTTGAAATTTCAGCCACTGAATTGGGCCTAATCTATGCTGAATCGAATCAGAGACTGAAACTTCACACACCCCTACCAGGCGGGCCCTGTGGGAGGAGCCATGGCCACTCCACCTGGCTCTGCAGGGCTCCCCTAAAGCACAGAGCCCAGGGGGTTGCCCTGATTTGTCTCACCCTAGGGACAGCTCTGATGTTATTTAATGTGTAAAATGTAAGAACCCTTATAAGCATATACATCTTCATGTTCATATTGTCTGGGAACCAAGAGTCTCTTCATGCCCATTCCCTAGAGCACACATATTACTCTCCCTTCCATGAAAGGGAGCCATTTCACTTGGGTCAATATTGCCACTTTTAATTAATGTAAAAGGTGGGGCTTCCATAAGAGGCGAGACTCTAGAGGCTAGGTCTATTCAGTTTAGAAAAGAGATGCTTGAGGGGGGACATGATAAGGGTTTACAGTGATAAAGAAAAAGTAAATAGGGATTTATTATTTACTGGGTGCATCTACACATGTGCTTAACTGTGCAGTAAACTAATTTGCCTGCTGTCTAGCCACATGGCTCCACTCTTTGGGCACTCTCATGCCCCAGCCAGCACCAATGCCACCTGATGCCACCACCTGGAGCCTGAAGCTGACTCCCCCAAGCCTGCTGCCAGCCTGGGACTGCTCTGCTCAAACTGCTGTAGTACTGGGTGCACGTGAAGATGCTGCACCCAGGAACTGCTGATTCCAGTGCTAACTGCATCAGAGTTTACAGAGGTGCACTAATTGCATCCACTGTCTCTCACAATACATGAACTAAGGGCTACAAAATGAAACTAGTAATATTAAGTTTAAAACTAACAAAAAGGAAGGTTTTTTTCACACCTTCCAGCATGTAAAAAGTGTGGAACTCATTCCTGCTAGATGTTGTGGAAGATGATTGTTTAGCAAGATTCAAAAAATATTGGACAAATTCTTGGAGAAAAAATTATAACAATTGAGCATGGGAGTTAGAGATACAGCCTATGAATTAGAACTGCCTAAATCTTAAATGGCCAAGGGTCCTAGTCAGAGAGGTACAGTGGAAAAAAACCCTGGTCATACTCAGTTCACTTTCCATTTCAGTATCCACTCTCTGCTCCTGTGGAACACAGGACACAGGGAAAGATGGATCTCTGGTCTGATCCAGTAAACAGCAATTCTTATGTCCTTAAAAGTTTTGAAACTTAACTAAGAAGTCTGACAGAACCAATACAGATCTCTTTTTCAATCAAGCTGTGAAGCTGAAAATACATTACTTTTGACATCAAGAGATAGGATTGTACATTAGAATTTAAGATAGGATTTCCCAATCTGGTGTACCAATGACTAAGGCTTCTTTTAGCTGTATACTCTACTAATGCATCATTTCTTTCAAATAGTGTTTGACTTCAAAGTGAACATGCCCTCTCACTAACAGTCTGGATCTCTATTGCAAATTATTGAATGGTAGGAAATTAACGTTTGAGTAAAGGAGCATGGGGAAAAAGAAGAAAAAATCCCAGATACTGTAGAATAAAATGTATTATGTTAATTTACTTTGACAACTGCAACTTGCTTTCAATTTTGTAATATTACATAATGTGTAAGTCAAAGTAATGTAGTATATTTTGTAAACATAATCTTATCTCGGCATCCACTTTTACATTTTTCCTGAATGATTCAGAAATACCACCAATATTTTTTCCACTAAATAAGGAATTGCCCCATGAAGAACATCTCATTGGTCAAGTAAAAACAGCCTTACAAAGAAAGTGTTTTATGCATACAGCAAAAATGAGCATCTTCTGGGGAAAAAAAAGAACCTTCGACAAAGGTTAGATCAAGCAGAGAAAGCAAGATTTGGCCAAAGGTCCTATTGCAAAATTTAATCAATCTTTGGGGATAGGAGACTTAGCTATTATAGCAATGAGCACAGTTTAGCACTTAAATTAAGAAAAACTAGGAGTTTGCTTGTAAGAAGTTAGCTCTGAGGAGTTTGCTTATAAAGCGAAAACAGCCTGAAATGGATGTTGAAATTAAGTTCATATTGTAATGGGCTCTGTTAAACAAATATGGATGACAATTAGTAATTTACCCTTTGTTCACATTCTTGAAAGGGCTCTATTGTTAAGAGAATTCAGAAAGCCTTGTCATGAAAATATCAACACAGCACTTTAGTATTCAGCACTAACTTTATCTTATGTCCATTAAAATTAATTGTAGCTTTGTCACAGACTTTTTAGGAAAAGATCAGGCTAATATTTTTTGGATGTCATTATTTACCCACATGACTGAGTGAAAAATCAAGTTTAGATTTACTGCTGTCCTACAGCAGTTCTTTCTAACCCAGCTTTGATGCACTGTCTTCTCCAATAGAGCAACCAGGCTCAAATGATAGAAGTGGCCTACCAGTTTTTCCTTTCCGCAGAATCAACCAGAAAGTTTTTAGGGAGGCAGGGCAACTGCAAGCCTCATTTTGGTCAGAAAATGAAGAGAAACATGCAACTATAAGTTAAAAATGTTGTTTTCAATTATAAATCAGTACTTATTCTATAAGGGGGAGGGGAATAAGCTAAATAAAACAACCTGGCAGCAAACAATCCTAGTGATCTTGTGTGCCTTCTGTACAGACACATTTACACTGGGAAAGCTCAGATGCCTTCACTAGGTTGACCACCTTTTCAAAATGTAGAAGCAGGACAGTGAGACTCCCTGCTACACTCTGTCCTCCCATGCTGGGTCCTGCCCAGTGCAGCCAGGGGGGAAGCTCTAAGCCCACAGCATGCATCTGCCCCTACAATGCAATTAAGTCTGAGGGGAGCACACGCCCCCCACATTCTCTTCTCCACCAGGATGCATGCAGCAGTGGGGAGCCAGCCCTCCTGCTGCCTCCGGCATGATCTGCCCATGGCTCTTTCCTGCTCCCCAGCTGGGCCCCATTTTTGTTGTGATTTAATATTCAGTAAACATTATATGCCTTCAATAAATTTAAGGAAAGATGAGTTGTTATGCTGCGGGAAAATGAAATGAATCTTTATGTAACCATTAATAGACAAAACATTTATATGTTTTTAAAGATATCAACTCTAGCACATGCCTCCTGATATAGCTGTTTCAAAGCTGGTTGAGGTATGGTCTGAATTGCCATCCTAAAGTCAACCTCATCTCATCCTTTCTGTAACATACAGATTTCTGGCTGCAGACTAGAAACATTTATTTTCAACAGGAAACAATAAATCTACTTAAAAGCAGTATCACAATGTCCTCTACCTAAGGGTATACCTTAAAACAGTCTGGAGATTGAAATTAGCACAGATGGCAACAGCTTGTATACTGAGTGTGGAATCTCTTTGGAAGCATATAATTGGCTGCCCATGGAATTTAAGCAGACAGAGTGGTTGTTATTTATGTTGCCTAGCTGATCCCTCTCTTTGTATGTGTGTGTATATTGGTCCATATCAATATAAAATCATGATGGAATGTCCCTGTTTTCCAGGTATTTGGGGACTGGATGAACAATGATGTGTATAAATAACAAAGGTAATGTTTATATTATTCCACTTAAGTTTTTCCCTTTATAGTCCTAGGCAAGGAAGGATGCAGAAGAGGTGCAGTGGCACAGCTGCCTTGCCCCCACCCTTCCCCCTTTCTGAACCTGCCTCAGAAACAGCAGCCAGGTCTTTTTTAATTCCTCCAAGCAGGGAAGAACTGCCCACACTTCCTTTCTCTCTGTCCTCAGAGACATGTCACCTTTTTTTCCTTTCCTTTCTCCCCTCCCTGCCTGATCTACCTGGGAGTTTCTCCCAGCCTAGGAGCAGACACAGGGAGGGGAAACCTGTTTGCTGCCACTGCTGTCCTGGGCTGAGCCCAGACCCTGAGCAGCCCAGCTGAAGTTGGGTAGAAGCAGCTCTTGAGCTCCTCCAACCCCCAGGGCAGTGGGATCAGTGGCAGCAGCCAATGGGGGAGGTAGGGAAGGAGAGGGGAGGAGATGTGTCTCTGAGCAGGCCAGAGGGGCATGGAATTTTCATCCAGTTTTGAGGACCCTGATTGCTGCTCCTGCAGCATGGTCTGCCCACCCCAGTGTGAGGAGAGGGGGATGGAGAGGGGACAAAGGCTCAAAGCAGGGGGTGCAGTTCCAGTCTCTGCTCCTGTACCACGCCTTTGCAGAATCCTGGATTTGCTTCTGGTCCCAGAAATAGGAGAAAGCCAAGTTAGGAAAAAAGTCATAGTGTTTCAGGCCCTCTAGGAAAAAGAATTTGCTGTTGAATGTGAGTCATTTCCCTGATCATACAAGCACTGGAATATTATTGGGATTTCTTTGCAGTTAATCTCTATAATATATATAACGTAAATTTAATAGCAAAATAACTAGTTAAAATGTACATTCTTATTTTCTTTTGTTAGTACAGAAGAATTCATGATACATCAGTCTAGATTTAGTTACATTTGCCATTTGTGATGATCTTGACCTGAGTTTGCGAAATATACTTTGCTTAAACTTTGTAGTCCTTATATTCATTTTTGTATACTCTTTTTGATTGTTACACCACATATATTTCTACTGAATTAGAAGTAGGTAACTGCCCTCTGCTGTTCAATGCAATACCTACAGCTGTTGCCACATGATCAAAAATACGTATTTCTTTTAGTTTTTAATTACATTTCCCACTAATATAATTAATTATAGATTTGTACATGTTTATCATTTATATAAAGTAAAAAAATAAGATCAATGAAAATAATCTGTTTTGATACAGATTTATCCCAAGTATTTTTCCTTGGTCTCCTTAGCCAAAAAAATGGACATATTCAGATCTTTTCTCCCTGATCTCCTGAGACAACTGATTCTTTACACAATTGGTCATACCCATGGGTTGCCAAATTTAAGGAATTACTCAAGGGCTGATTTACTCACATTTCTGTTGGAAATCACTGGATATTTAGTTATTTGGTATTTCTGAGTACCAGGACAGAATTATGTAAATACTGCAAAAGGTATCCTGAGAATAACTATTTGAATTCTTCAATATATTATTTGCTCTCATTACATTTGATCTGCTTTTCTCTTTGCTTTCTATGAGCAAGTGTGTGACCAAGTTCTGAAATTACAGAAAAGGATCATAGGTCTGGAAGGAACCTCCTGTTTCATCAAGTCCAGTCCCCTATGTTGGCAGACCATTATTCGTTCAAGTTTACATACTCCAACCCCTGTCACAGAACACAGCTTCAAAGCTCCCTATGAATAAAAACCCTGCAAGATGCCACAGATAAGGAACAAAGGAGGCAAGGGAATTATCAGTGCCTTGCCACTGCAATGGGAGGGAGTTGTTATGTCAATATACGATTCTAGGAAGAGGCCTACACCTCATGCTACAAAGGAGTCTAATAGAAATATATGGTCCTTGCCAATCTGACCTGAGGAAAACTTCTTTCTCATCCCAAATCTAGAGATTAGTACATGTATGTTACTAAGTGCATAGTGAAAACCCTTGAAATAGGCACCTGAATGGTTTTTAAGTATCAGCAGGATCCTGGCCCAATTTCTTCAATGCTTCATAGGAAGATGGAGAAAAGACACCACACAGAAATAAAATAACAAATTCACAGAGAAAAAATTCCTTCCTGGCATATCATCTATGCTTTACCAGGCACTTCTACTTAGGTTCCACTTAGGCACTTAGGTTTTCTTTCATTCCTTCCACAGGGATGTCAAGTACTTGAATCCACAGATGACATGCACCGATTACTTTTCCAGAAACATCCCTATCCAATGATACTACCCTTTCCATAGACTTGTTTAGCTCAATCTTGAAGCATTTCAGCTTCTTTAAACCTACTTTTTTTAGAAAATCATTCCAAAACTCCACTCTTTTTCTAATTGAATACTCCTAAAAAAGTAATACTTAAGCTTATTTGTAGAATACTTATGAAAATAAGTTGTTAAAACTACTTTTTCTGACTAATTGTAGCAAAAACCTGATTATTAGAGTTATAGTCATGCATACAAGGACAAGCAACAAAGTCAGGATATGCTCAAGTAGGAGAGGGAACCCTATCAAGGCCAACTTTATAAAATGGATTAGGTCAGTCAAGGAAATTACTTATCTTTCAATTAATAAATCTCTTCTAATGAACTGAAAAGGATAAGAATAGTGCAAGTTTCTGAATCATTTGTAATAAACTGTAGCAGCTTTCATACAATCTGTAAATTTGATCTGACACTATATAGAAATTCTATATAGAAATGGGTCCCCTTTAATGAATTATTCATTTATAAAAAAAGGTTTGTATGCCCACTGAAAGTTATCAGGCAGGAGATGAATGACTGAACACAGACTGAAAATCTTATCACATCTTGATGGTACCTTGGGAGGGCCAGGAACTGAACTGCAGTGAAAGGATCTCAGCAGGAGTATATTGTTGGTTACTGAAGGAAAACAAGAGAAAACATGTACTGGGTGGACGGAAATATTCTCCCCTCTCTTTCCCATTTCTGTTGGCACTTACCAGTTATTCTGTCTGAATATACTAAGACACCAATAACTCATTAAATACAGTATAACTTGTCCCCTTCATCTGCCCTCTCCCAGCTGCTAAGTACTATCCACAGTGCCAGATTTGCACTCTGCTTAATGTATATTTTTATAATATAAATTGGCACTCTCTCAAGCTCTCCAGTAGCAGATGTGTAAGCACCTCATTTATACCAAAATATTTAATAGAAATATGCAGCCTCTCCCAGGCTCCCTTCCAGTTTCTGTCACTGCTTCTCACTGATTTTAACTGTCTGCTTCAGAACAGGACAAAACAAGGGCCTTCAGCAGGAATATGACACCTGAAATAAACAATCTGATATGTTCAGCATGGGCACAGACTATAACGAGCTAGTGAGAGGGGAGAAGTAGGGTTGTGTTTTAATGGAAATCTGCAGGGGTTTATTTCATCTTTCCATGTTTGAATGAGACAAGCAGCTCACTGAAGCTCTTTTTCTCATTTATACCTGAGAATCTCATAGAAAAGTAAGGCTGCAAGAGATCTCAGGAGGTCATTGGGTTCAACTTTCTGCTCAGGATAAGTGCCCCTCTATCTAAACCATCCCAGATAAATAGGACATCTACCCAGCACTTAAAAACTTCCAATGATGGAGAGTCCCCAGCTTCTGCTAGTAATCTATTCCAGTACTTAACTGTTCTCCTAGGTAGAAAATTCTTTCTAGTATCCAATGAAAATCTCCCTTGTGCTATTTCAGCCTACTGTTTTTTGTGTCATTCCCCATTGGGAATACAGAATAATTGATTAACATCCTCTTTATAACAGTCTTTTTGTATTAAAAGAGAGCTGTCAAATCCTTCCTCTATCTTCTCTTCTCCAGATTAAATTATCCCAACTTCAGTGTATGGAAGAGTGGGTGCGTCTACACATGATGCCACAGCGAAGTAGCTTCCGCGGGCAAAAGCTGTGACACTGTCGCTAAGTCGCCATAGCAACGTACTCCCTTGGTATAGCATATTGCTACAGCAACACAGCTAAAAATAACCGTGTGCCACCAACATGCTGCAGTACGGGCTGTTACTGTGCCATCATTTGGCACTTCAAAAAGGAAGTACTAAATGATGGCACAGTAACGATGACACTATAGGGGCACGTGTAGACCCTCCCAGCAAGTCTAAAAAATGAACTTAAGCTTCTAAAATAGTATGTAGGCAGACTTTACATGCCTAAATCCACCATTGTGATCTAGGAAAAGAATACTCAGTCCTAGAAATGTGCAAATGTAGGCACCTCACTGTTTGACTGGAAAGTTCCCTAGCTGTCAATATCTCTGCCTCTGTGCATGTCCAGAGCTGTCCCAGACTAAGCTTCCGGCCACTGCGCAGCACACAGGAAAGCCCACTGAGTAGCTTGATAGGCAGGCATGATCAAAGCATGCCTAACATACACAGTAGAATTAGGTCGTTCAGAAAAAGCAGCTGTGATTACTTTCTTTTTATAATGCTGCTGCTACCGCAGCCCCATACTTCTCAGATAAAAGTGTAATAGTTGTTATTTACTCAAGAAATAGGAGATCTGAACTCAATGCCCTCCTCATCATAGCCACATCTGCCACTTTACTCAAGACTGCCCTAAAAAGCAGGCTAAAGGGAAGAAGGCTGAGGAGGGAGCACTCACCCCATCCACCACCATCTGTTAAAACTATAACACTGATGGAGAAAATGCAAGACTTAAAGAGACCAAGAAGAGCAAGGAGAAAAGGGGACACGTGTTAGGAGAAAGGAGGCCTGGATTCTGGTTCTTGCTCTAAGGATTATTTTTGGTTTGTGTCGAATATAACATTAAGAAACAGCTCTTAATGCAGGATCCCCATTATAGGTGTGTACCCTGACTGCTCAGCTACAGTCATACATATCCATGCTACAAGTAGAATCACAAAAAATGCCACCTACACAGCGAGAAAGCTATCATGTAGATGCACCAAGGGAAAGAGGATTACACCGTATGTTCTTTAGTGGTTCTAACCCTGTACTAATGTAGCATAATCTTTAAGATTAGAAATGCAAAATCACTTGCCCTGATTGTGTATGTGTGACAGCTTGCTTTACTGTAGAAAGTATCAACTTGAATGCCATTGCCCCTCCCATATGTTCATACAAAGATCCATGTTCTAATTTAGTCCATTGACCTTTAAGTACCCAATCTCTAACTGTAAAGCAGCTGGAAAAAGTAGTGCATACTCAGCTGATCCAAGTGAAGTTTATGCCAAAAAAGATAAATTGCAGCAAGGGAAGTGTAGGTTAGATATTAGGGAAACTTTCTCATTAAGGTATTAAGGTATTAAAACACTGGAACAGGTTACATAGAATCTCCATTCTTGGAGGTTTTTAAGAACCAGCTAGACAAAGCCTTGGCTGGGATGTTATAATTAGCAGGGGGTTGGACTAGATGACCTCCTGAGGTCCCTTCCAGACCTAATTTTCTATGATTCTATGCTAATAACGTAAAGGCATCTCAAGTGCTTATTGTCACAGCTCTTTCCTTGCTCCTCTCAGGCCAGGTGCAGACATTACATTTTTCTGATTTAAGTGGTTGGAAACCAGTGTATACCCATAACGGAACAGAAGCTCAGACCACATAGAGCAGAAGTTTGGACCACCAATTTAAAAACAGTGGAACACAGTCTAACAAAGACCTGGATGGATGTAGTATCAGACATTACCAATTTAGGTTAAACTGGTGTATCAAACTTTAGTACCAAATCCCCTTCTGACTCAAGGTAGGTCACAGTTCCCTGGCACCCCAAGCTGATTTGTGGGCCCCTCCCTAAACCGCTATTACCTGGTGGCTCACTAGCCTCTGCCAGCTCAGCTGTCAGCTGCAAGCTGGCAGAGGGAGGAAAGGAGCATCTGTAGCTCAGGGATTTTCTATCTTTACACAATGTCCCTAGACAGTGGGGGCAGGCTTCATGTGGGGTGGGGAATGGGCCCTTGGGGGCTGTAGCCAGCAGGCTCAAAGTGCAATTCCTGCAATCATGATTCCTGAAGTTTTGCCAAATACCCGCTGCCACCACCTGCAGTTTCCGAGGGCTATGGGGGGCCCCTGGTCCTTCCTTTTGTGGAGCGGCCCCCCACCCCCAAGAATACACGGTTGCTGCTTCTGTGGAAGTGAGGAAGAGAAGGTCTCCAGTCCTGCTCCCTGTGCCAGCTGTGCCAGCTTGTGCAGGACTCGAGTTGGACATGGTGGAGCAGGTGTAGGCAGGAGGTGCAGCACCTGGGTGGAAGAGGGAGTGGCTGGCCCTGGCCCCAGCCTGAGCTGGGGAGGCCACAGGGTGGGCAGTCACCCCAATCTGGCTGGCCAGCACAGCTCCTCTCCCCAGCCTCAGCCCCCCACAAGTGCCCAGCTCTCAGCAGCAATGGGGGGTTGCCCTTCAATGAAGCGTTCCTGCCCTGGCTGCCCAGTGTGGGCCTGCTAGGTTACCCAGTGCATCTGGCCAGTTGCCACTGGTGCTGAGCTCCAGTGGGATGTGACAGGTGGCGCAGACAGCTTGTGTCAGGTGTTGGGGATGGGAGCACCCCATAGAAGAAAGGATTGAGCCCCTCAGAACCTGATCCTTCCTTCTAAAGAGCCAAGGCACTCCTGACTGGGCTCTCCCCTGCACCAAGCCCTGGACTTTCAGGGGGGCCCCACGGGGGTCACCATATCATGCCTGGCCAGTGGCAGCAGTAACAGCATGCCTGGTGGCCCCCTCTGGGGCTCTCCTGGGGGCCTGAGGCTGGGAAGGCAGAGGGAGGGGTCCATAGTGGCAGTCGGGGATTGGGCGGATTGTACCTAGCAGCCAACCGGGGTGGTCCCCATTTGGCTGCACTCAGCAAACTCCAGCATGCTAGGAGGCATATGGGAGCACACCCCATCTTCTGGCCTGGGCAAGTTCAGGCATTTGCATGCCTTCCCCCACTGAAGGGTGAACATTCATTGCATTCACTCCTGATACAATCTACACACCTTAGAGAAACCCACATAGATTGGATTGATGCTGCCTCGGTCTTTTTAAATGTCTGTACTTTGCCTCAGGGTCTCCTTTGGGAAAGAGATAGTTGAATCCTTTTCAGGGCACAGCGCTGCTGTATAAATTTGTGGAACCCATGACACTATTTACTCCCTATGCACTTGATCAAGGGCATGTAGTGTTGAAGACACAGCACCTTCTTCCCCCACCTGCCACCTTAGCTACACAGCGCTATGCCATGGGATATGAGAATAAAAGCTTTCTTCCCTTTGTAGTCATAATAAGTCTAGATAATACTGAGCTCCTGTTTTGGAAGCATTAACTCTAGAAATCAAATTATTTTACTTTTAGTGTATTTTAGTTCTGTTTACTGACTTGCCTGGCTGCTATACTGGATTTACAAAGTGGGAACCAGAACTCAGCAGCTGTTTATTCTTCTGATAGCAACTGTATAATTGTCATTTTAAAATACTCTGTTTGTGGAAGCAGGATTTGCCTAGCAGTGCAAGGGGAATCATTTCAGACAAACTGAGCTATAGTAGCTAAGAATTTTACATAATAATTTTCTGGCTTCAATACAGTATAGTTTGTTAACATATTTAGTATAATTTCATCTGAGCAACACTGCAGATATAATTAAGGGGACTCGTTCATTCACCTGATGTTCTGTAGTTTACAGTTAAAGAAAATACTTTGGGGTCTAATATTTCCTAGAGACAAAGACATTTCTAACTGGATTAGATATATGATTTATGTAATCCAGAATCAGGCATTTGACAGTTAAGGGGTAATTCGTCCGAAGGGGAATTTTTTTTCTAAGTGCAATCTTATATCCTGATAAATCACAGCTTATATTACATATCTAAAAATGTCATTTTTTACTTCCTAATACAACAGTAACATTTTCGCTATCCATAAAAATGCCGTCTGTTACTAACATTTTGACGTAAGTGATCACTTCTGGCAGCAAGTTCCACAGCTTAAGCATGCATTGTTTTTCCTTTTATCATTTTCAGTTTAATAGAAAGTCAGTTACATGATAAGAAGGAACAAATAGTCATCCCTAATTTATCTTCTCTGTGCAGTCATTGATTTGTCTTCTTCTAACATATTATCTTATTTGTCTCCCCTCTAAACTCATCAGTCTGATTCTTTTGGATCTGCATATACAGAATTTTTACTCTGTCTCTTATCATTTAGTACCCATCTTCAAACAGCTACTTCAGTGCAAAGGGTCAGATTAGATTACTTTTAATCCATGGCTTAACCCATGGCTTTGTGCGTACAGCATATTTTATTGATCTAAATCTCTTTGATTTCCCAACTCCCTTGGGTAGCAGAAAGGGACCTAGAACTGCTGCTTCCTGGCCTAATACATGGGAGGACTCCCCTTTTCCTCTGTCATCTGGTACTTACTACCGATTGGGCTTGCAGTCTCCCAGACATGTGCACATGGAGCTCCATACCTGCCCAGCTTGAGTGTAAACTACTGAGCATGATTATACATCTACACTGCATGTGACATGGATTGCTAAGTGTTCATAAGTGCCAGAAATGGCAGTTACATGGTTGGGTAACTGCCATGTGGACATCTAAACTGTACATGTCTACACCCAGGCTTAATATTTGTGTATCTTTAGCAGGGCCCTGGGGTGTGTCTGCTTCTTTGGTGCAGGCTGCTTGCAGGTGGTGCAGGGGTGAACAAGAGACTCACCAAAAGAGGACTCAGGCTGGAGCTATAAAAGCCCAGACTGAGCCAGAGCTGGTCAGGCAGTCTCTCCCTGGCAGCCACAAGGTGAAGAGCTCCTGGCAGCAGGGCTCCTGAAGCGACTGTGGTGCTGCATGTGGATTCCTGGTTGAAGCCCGGAGAACTCACTAGGACATAGTCCAGGGCTGGGAGACTATCCTAGCTGTTCACCCTTTTAAAGGGGCAAAGGGCTGATTCCCCTTTTGATATTTATGTTATAGACTGGGGCCTTATTGTTTATGTTGAAGTTACACTGGTGATTTGGGGCAGTATACGGAGGTCCCATTAGTGCCAGCTGGGCATGCAATCACCTTGAGCCCTGCCAGGGTCCAGCAGCCCAGATAGGGGCCTGGAAATAGCATAGTGCAGACCAGTAGGGTGTTGAGGAATCCCAGTGGAGTTTCACTTGGATTGGGGCCCATGCAAAGGCCCATGGACAGCCTCCCTTTCAATCTTATTATTCAAGGCATTTTGGGCAAGACCGAAGAGAAGACAGAGTGAGGCACAGTTGTAGAACCATCAGAGGACATCATGGCCACCCCTTGGACCCTGACGTGCTACAATATCGCTCAAGTGAAAACTGCAATGTAATTTTACGACACCTAAGCTAGCTTTAAATTGGTTGAGTTGGGTACCATAAATAGTCTAAACACAACAGCACATAGTTCAATACAAGCTAATTTTCCTGTCAAGAAAATGGCAAACTGGCCCATATTGAGCTTAATGCTGTTGTCACTAGATGGCCTCTAACACACAAGCCAGGTTGTTTAAGTCCAGTTTGGCATCTCTACCACACTCTGCATCTTCCTCTGACAAGAATTTTCAAAAGGGATGTAAAGGATTCAAATCCTACTGACTTAATGAAAGAGAAAATAAATGAAATCTTTAGATGCTTTGAAAATCCTACATTGCTAGAGACCCTCTGCAATTGCATTCTAATCACACAGATAGACAGAAGGTGCACCTGTGAAATCTCACAGAATAATGTTTGAAGACCATGAATGAGAAAAGACAGCTCAATTTTCCCCAAATTTGCTACATTACCAAAAAACACAGCAACTCAAACAAGAAGATCACACTTACCCAAAGAAATAACTTAATCAATATCCTTTTTTGGCCATGACATCATTTTTTGTCTGTAGTAAGATTTCCTATTTTTAGTTTAATGTACAATTGGTTCTTTCAATCTTGGAATCCCTTTAAAGTCATCCACAAATATGGTTTCACTGGCCCTGCTGCAATACAGGTACCCATATAAAAAAATTGTTATATGACTACTCAGGCCCTGACTGAATTTGACAGCAAATAGTGCATAAAACAAAGCTAAAGCAGATGCCGCATAAAGATATCATTTATTTTACCAAATTCCTACAGATATATTTATGATAATAAAAATGTTGAGTTTCATTCTCATTTACATTTTACATTGCTTATTGAGTTAATATCCATTTTAAGGCCTCTTTTCATTGCGAGCATCAGATAAAGGTGCCTTAATATATGTGAAAGTCATGCTCTCTCTCTTTTGTATCACTGTGGGTCTTCACAAGACTGAAAAGAAAAAGTAAAGTTAATTTTGCAGCTGATGCAAGGCTTTAAAATTAATAATTTAATTCAGAATGATTCTTACGGCAAAGTAGTGTTATTAGAATCAGTTAAAGCCTTTTATACTCCATCTTATTTTGTCTATCCCCTGGGGACAACTTCTAAAACTCATGTGTCAGAAGAGTTGGTGGAATTAGTTGTTGATGAACCAGAATGTCATTTAAAATGAAAGATAGGTAGTAATAACAGTATTGCACTTAATGTGCAGCTGTAGCCTCCCCTTTAACAGCCAATTTTTAATCATCTGGACTGCCTCAAAAGAGAAAGTAGGTCTCTTTAATTTCACATCTCATCCCTATATAGAATTTCACTATCCTGCTTGAGGGAATAAAAAACAGACATTTTAAAGTTATTATTAAAGAATATGTTTGCCCTGCCCCGCACAATTTGCAAAATTTTCCATGCAGAGGTAAATATAATGAATTACTGGGAGAGTATAAAACTTCAATAAAGACTCATCAGTAAAGCAAAAGAGGATCCAAGCACAGGTATATTTTCTTATTATTTGGAATAAAATAGGAACAGCGAATCTTGTCAGATATTTTGATTATAAAGCAACCTTCTGGTTTATCACATTTCAACTGAAAGGATAGTGAAGTGATTTTTATTTTATTAAAAGAAGCCAACCAAGTAGCATGCATAACTATTATTTACCTAGTTACCACTTTAAACCCCGCCCTAAAAATAATCTCTGCTCTTTAATTCTTAGAATGAATCTCTTAACTTGCAACCTGTATAAACAGTTGCTACATTTCTTGTGTACTTAATTGAATGAAAACAACTTTTCTTTTTGAATAACAATGCAGAATCAACCAGCCGTACATAAACAAAACACTGATATCCAACAATGCTGCTTTGATCAACGATATATAAATATAAATTGTATATTAAATGCTGTAACAAAGCAATGCAGTGCCATTTACAACTTTTCTTTGTAGGTAAACTGCTAACTTAGCAATTTTATTTTATGTAAATTTCTTTTACAACGTCACATTTAAAAACTAAAGTTGCATATTATCCTTATGAAATAAAATATTAAAAAGTTAAATTATTGCTGGAAGCTTTAGTTGAAGTGTGTTCATAGGCATGTAAATACTCGGTAATCAATGTCATGAATCAATCAATGATTAATCAAACATGGACATTGATATGCTCCAGCAACCTTCTGCATCACATGCATCAGTGTCTGTGTTGAAAAAATGGTGGCAAGGCGCTTTTGAATAAAACACGTTTGATGAGATTTAGTTCAAAGCACCCCGCTGCCATTTTTTCAGCATGGGGACACTGATACACATGATGTGTGGGCGCTTTTAATTAGAGCAGCTTGCTAATTAAAGTGTCCGGCGCTGCAACCCAAAGCATGTGTAAAAATGCCCATAGAGTTTAAGACCAGAAGTTCTGATCTGTTTTCTCCATACAGTATTTATGGTGAAATTGAATGGCTTTTGCTGTGTTAGGCCCAAAGATTTAGTTAGACTAAAACATTTAGCTCTTCAGGAGACTAAATTACAGGCCACTGGAATAGAACAGGAAACACTAAAATGACAGGGATGCCTCAGGCCTCTGCAATAGCAGTGAATTGATTAAATAAGATGTACCCAGATAACTCCCAACAGGTGATCCGTGCCCCATGCTACAGAAGAAGACAAAACTCCCAAGGTCACTGACATTCTGAAATGAGGAAGTTTGTTTCCTGTCCCTGAAACGATGATCTTTATGACACCAATCATATGAGCAAGACATTTCCTAGGTATTTGAATTCTCTGCACCATCCCAGGGCTCTGGTCTATCTTATCAGTGTTCTCTCTCCAGATGTGTCCAGCTTCTGATGCTTAAGGGGAAGGGAAAATGGGGTGGCAGTGGGAGGGGGGAATCAACCAGCGGTATATTACAAAATATTCTTTTCCTAATTTAGTACATACATAAAATAAGTAACTATCTAGACAATTTCTTCTGCACGTATCCTGTCCCCTGTGAAATTATGTAATGAGATTCATGGGCCTGCAAACCCACAGTGGCTACAATTATTTATATTTAGTAATCAGTATTGTAGGAATAGCCAACTAGTGATTCAAGAATTAGCAATGGGCACATCTGTATAGTTTATTATAATTGACTTTATAATAAATCTGTCTCCTTGAAATGTGAAAGTAGTTTACTGTTCAAATATCTGCCCACTGTGATTTAATGATTTTCACTGGGCATATCTACATGAGATGTTTACTGCGCAGTTGACTAATTAACTGTGCAGTAAACATCTCAGCATCTACAGGGGTGCCCCTATTAGGGCACACAAAACTAATAAACTCCACAGCAGTATAAGATTTGTAAATATAAGTACTACCCTGCTGCTCTGTAGCTTATTAGTTGACTGATGAATTTTGATTATTTGACTGATGAATGCTGTCATGCCCAATCCTTGTGGTGTAATGTACTTTTACCTTAAAAAATATTATAATAAAAACCTTTAAGAAGTCTTTTCTTCTTTCTACTCTGGTACTGTGCTGTAGGAGCATTTTTTGTACCATAAATTGTCCAGTGTGCACATTTATCACATCTACACATGTGCTGCTGTGCACAAAAAAAACCAACCCACTCTGCAGCAGGGTATTTGTGCATGGCAGCCAGAGCCACAGCAAGAGTTGGGGCGAGCGGGGTAATTGCCCTGGGTGCCAAAGTGAAGGGGCACCAACAGATGCTGCTCAGCCAGTGTAGGGTGTGGGATGAAGCCACAAGCCACTCATTTGGCCTACCCGCTAACCCTGTACTGAAGCATTCTCATGACCCAGCCAGCCCCTCCACAGCACTCTGAGACCAGTCGGAGCAGCCCTGTCCTGACAGGCTGACCTCCTGGGCCCCATGCCAGCCGGAGCTACTGCAGCCCAGATCTGGGCCCCTGGAGATCAGGGGGCAAACATGCAGAGACATGCCCAGAAGCTTCCTGGGAACAATAAAGTGCAAAGCAGTAAGCTCTGTAGTTTATTGCTGCCCCCTAGTGGCACATGTAGACATGCCCACTATGTTACATTCATGATTTTTCAGAAATTCGAAGTAGCAGTACAATAGAACTCAAATGCCTTTTCTTAGACAGTCACAGGCACCTAATACTTATAGGGCATATCTGCATGAGATGCTACTGCACTTTTATTTAGTACTTGTATTAGCAAATACTAAATGGATGCACAATAACCAGAGTTGCTGCTCAGTAACACCGGTGAAAGTCTTTTACGTGACACTACTGCACAGTAGCCTAATATACTGCACAGTAGTGTATTAGCACTGTCCATGCTGTGATGTGCTGTGCTACTGCACAATATTTTTCAGCTACTGTGTAGTCAGCATCTCATGTAGATTCACCCACACTTAAGGAAAATCCCCAGCATCCAGTAGAGCCTATGACATAATGCAGTTCAACAGAACTCTAGCCCATATACAACAGGGATAAATGTGCATGCTGGCCAATTTTTTCACACAATAAATGCTCCTACAGTACAGTGCAGGAGTGAAAAGAAGAAAAGACCTTTATTACAAAATCTTTTTTTTAAAAAAAATCTTTAAAAAAAGTAAAAGCACATAACCCCACAAGGGGTTGGGCACAAAAACATTAATCAGTCAAACTTGCATCATAACCAGAGATTGGACCCCTCCTCTTCCACCCCTCAAACAATTTGTGAAGTTCTACTTTCAGGACTAGGCAGACATTTTTAACTGTACATTGTATTCTGTTTATGACCCAGTGGAACAAAATTGGTCAATATTATGATGCTTTTACACTGCTTCCAGTAGGCATTGCCTTCAGGTCATGCCAGAGCAGGCAGCAAAGTCATGGGCATGCCACCCTTGACTTTCCTGAATGGCTCTTAAAACAGATGCAAGTGCTGCTATCACTGGGCATGGCAACCTTCGTTGCCATCCATGATAGGAGTGATACGTTATGACAAAGAGGGAGCATCCAAAGAACCCTTATCAGGAAGGACTCACTCATGGAGATGATCATCTAGGGCAGCAACATCAAAGAAAGGAAAGAAGAAAGAGAATGCATGCTAACGTATGGTAAATTGATTTGGTTCCTAGATTATTTCACTTCATCCTGTTACGTAATTTCTTCTTGGTCTAGTACTGCTGCAGTAGAAACTGATTGAAATGACAGTATGCTGCAGGTCATTTTGAGCACCTTTCAATTTCCTTTGGGAAATTAAAGAGAAAAAATAAAAATAAAATTAGTAGGAGGTGACCTGTTTCACCTCATTCCTACATCACTGCTCTTACTCTATCATGAATCAATACGTTCTTGCCCATTTTTGTAAGCAAGCCAAATGCAGTATATCTAGAAGCCTGTTAAGTAAAGGAGATATCTGAGAGTTTACTGTAGAGCTGAGTGAATCAAATCTGCTGACCTTAGCTGTCAGATCAAAATGGAAATGTTCAAAATAATATACATGAATTTACCACAGCACACACAATTCAATATTTAATAATAAAATAAATTGAAAAATTAATGTGATGTGAGCGATCCTGGACTTCATGTATCTCAGGAATAATGGAACTTTGATCACACAAAATCTTCCTTGGCTTAATTATCCGGACTCAAAAACTGTATGTTTCAGTTGTTTGTACTGGACAAAGACACAGAGAATCATACAATGGGCATGCATACTGCAAAATTTCCTCAAAGTTTGGAGTTGTTCAAGTCCTGGTTTGGAGGCATTTCACAATAAAAGTGGTTACATTATCAGACTAGAAAAACAGGTCTGATAGTTCAAAAGCAGGCAACCTACAGGATACCCATTCCTCACAACACCACCAGATCACCATTAGGATAGGGTTGCAGAATAAATCAAGAACTAATACTTTGCTGCGTGCGAGAGAAGAAGAGTTTTTATGCTGCTTCATAAAATTTCTACAGATGCACTGTTATATATTTTCTTGTGCTTGCCAAATTCCTACTCCTTTTTAAACACCTTTTTTATTTTAACCAAGTCCCACATCATTATCTCATAACCCTTTGATCAATACTGCTTCTTTGCAAGACAGAAATCATGGGTTAGTGATATGAAACACTGTCTTCTTTCTTCCAAAAACACTGAGCAAAAGATTTTCACACCATTTCTAGTGCCGGGAAGAAAAAAGAATGGGCTTGAGGACACGAAGATGTGTAGTGAGCTCAT
Source organism: Crocodylus siamensis (assembly GCF_052110815.1). NCBI lineage: Eukaryota > Metazoa > Chordata > Crocodylia > Crocodylidae > Crocodylus > Crocodylus siamensis. The sequence goes on along the minus strand of NC_143396.1, from coordinate 83,962,510 downwards.
TCAGTGCCTGGCATAGATTAAGAGTATTTTGAAAAACTAGTGCTAGGGTGTGGGTAGGGCAGGGAAAGGAAACCATATTTACAGGGTAATCTGCACAAAGAGGGCAGCTTCCACTGCTGCTGCTGTAGCAAATGCGGCTTCAGCAGTAGCAGCAGCAATAGCAGCAGACTTCCCCATGTACATAGGCAAATTAATGCATGGGCCAGATAGGCCTGGGCCCAGGGACTCCTGCCTTGGTATGGACAAAGCTGGCGGCCAGGCTGGGACAAGCATGTACAACGTGGTGGGCTGTGGCTGCCAGGTGCTGTTTACTGGGCACTGCTGCAGCTGGACTGAGTCATGGCAGGGTGAGGAACTATACCCAGAGCTCAGTCCACAATGCACATGCCTGGTGGGCAGCAGCTCTGCACTCCCAGCACCAGCTCCAGTATGGACCTGCAGGCAGAGGTGGCCGTGGCTCCTGCCCTGGGCCTGGGGGACAGCATGTCCTACTCCAGCTGCTGCTCCCACTGTGCCGGCCAGGGACAGAGTCCGTGGCTTTGAAGCAGGGTGTGGGTCAGGGTGGCCCCAGGCTGTGGGGCGGGGGGGAGTCAGGCCCAAAGCCCCAGTGAATCTTAATCTGTCCCTGTCCTTGCAGAGAGAGTCCAATGGCACCCCTGTGGCACAGTCTCCTTGGATTGGATCCTATTTGTGCCCCACCTCCATGCCCCAGACATGCTACTGGGAGCAGGGCTGGACCTCCTGTGAGAAAATAAGAAAACTGCTTTAGGGGTGTAGCAGGCTTACTTTTCAGAGCTTGGGTTGAGTCCCAGGCTTGAGATCCTGCTGTTTTGACTGGTGGAGCCCATCCACCAATTAGGAGGCACCAAGAGAAATAACATCACTCCCCTTTCCTGAGGGGAGGCAGAGAAGAGCTCCCCCAGACCTGATTGAAGACTGCAAACTGTCAGGTCCGGAAGACTTCAGGGGTGGAGCCTTGGAGGATATAAAGGAGCTGTGTGCCCAGCACAAGGGAGATGCACTGGGGACAGAGAAGAGAGGCTTAGAAGAGCTGAGGAGAGTTGCTCATCAGAGCTCAGCAGTAGCCCAGGAAGAGCCCCTGAAGACTTCTAGCAGCAGGGAGTGTGGCACGGCTCCAACAGTTATGCTTTCAGTGTGCAGCACGGCACACGGTGTCCAGACCCTGGGAGCTGTGTGAGGCGGCTTGGGTTTGCAACCTCTGGTGTATAGCCAGAGACACGGTGCACAGGCCGGTGCATGGAGCAGGATCTTTAGAGCCCCTGGGGTGCCCCAGGTCCTCAACCCCTAGAACAAGGCTGGGAGCTTGGTGCAGAAGGCACTGCATGGAGGGTGAGAGACCCTGGGAGCTGCCTGAGGTGGCTCAGGTCTACAGCTGCTGACATGGGGCAGCAGCTCAGTGCAGACAATGCTGCCCAGAGGGTCCAGGAACAGCAGCCCCAGTGCTGCATAAGGCTGTCCAGGCCTCCAACCCCTAGCACAAGGCAAAGTGCCCACTACACACAGTGGTGCATGTGACCCTAAGCCAGAACGGTGGCAGCAGAGTCAGGCGGCAGGAAAACCCGGCGGGGAACAGAGCTTGACCTGAAGAACAAGAGGCAACCCTGCAGGACTGTGGAGTAGTAAGTCACCCTGGAGAGAGGGTCCCCACAGGGGAGGGACCCCCCGAGGGTTGCGAAGGGGCACTACATGGGCCACTCCTGGGTGATAGCAGGGAAGCTTAAAAGTCTTTGGGGTCTTCTTCTCCTTTTTCTTCCCCCTCCCATCTCCTTTCCTGTAATAGTACATTGGGAGTGGGGCCCTTGCCCTGGAGGGCACCCAGGTAGTCTAAGGACTGCTGATTATATATATGGACTGTGCCTTGCAGTTTATGTGAATATTTTGAAATAATAGTTTCTATATGAATAGAGTTATAAGGTTGCTCAATCAATATGCTTTGGTCTGGTTTGTTCTATTTTTCATCTGTATTTTAAATGATAACTGGGTGTGTGTGTGTGTGTGTATATATCTATATATATATATATTAGTAACGGGGACTCAAGAATGAGTCCTGTTACTCCCCGAGGGGAAGACTTAGCAGGCAGAAGAGAGATCGGATCACACCTGGAATCCATTTTGGCAATCATGCCAGGATAAAAGGGGGATTACCCAGGAGCCCCGTTGCCTACGGGCATTCACAAGGGAGCAGGAGCCGGGAGCTGAGTCTGCGTTTGCTGAGAAAGGAGCGGAGCACCCAAGCACCTGGAAGCAGGCACAGCAGCGGATCAAGGTAACTGAGGGCCTGCCAAGGCCAGCCGTTGGCAGGATGGACTAGAGAACCCGCTGCAGCTCACTCCTTTGCCCACCCCCGAAAGGACAGACAAGCGAATGGGCTGAGAAAAAGAGGGAGAGATCTGAGACGGCCAGCAACTTTGTTGCAACTGCAGTGCTGGCACAGGCAGGTACTCAAGGACTTAATTGATTCATTAACGCGGGGAATCCTGTCCGTGCCTAAGGCGGTGCTAGGTACCTTATGCAGCATGGTACCTAGCACTGTGCTTGGCTTAATAGGTAATAGAGAAGGCTCGCAGCCCATTGTAGACACACACCTAGCCTCCAAGCTTCTTATTTATATCTGAACCTCTTCATTTTAGTCATCAAAGTGGCGAGCAAGAACAGGAAGCTCCGAGATCCCTACATCTCCAGATGTCTATGCGCGCACGCACACACATACGCACACGCGCACGTACATGCACACACACACACTTATTGTTTTGTAAATTTGTACATGTATATAGAATCTATGTCCTTACCCTTTAATGGTTTTGTTGCAATAATAAATCTGTATATAGTTAAGTAATGGATTGACTGGACCTGACTCTATAGGGGATGGAGGCTGCTGCTGGGCTGTTGTGTCCCTCCACAGCACACTACCTTGCCAATAATTCCCTCAATTGTAGAAGGAAGTACAAACCTGTGTATACCCGGGCTACAGGGGGAAGGGGGAAGGGGGCACCCTTTTACTCACTGTAAAGACTCTAAAAGGGAGAAAGTGGGTGATTTGCCCCTAGTGACACTACTGGTTGAGGACTACCCTATATTAGAGCTGTGGGGAAGCAGTGCGGTCCAATGGCTAGAGAATGGGACTGATTCTTAAGTGCTCTGGTTTCCATGCCTAGCTATGGCCTGGTTTTACTTATGATCTTGGATACTTCGCTTGACACCTCTGTGTCTATTTCTGTCTCCGCAGCCTGGGTAACAATACCCTTCATAATAGGATATTTTGATATCTCTGGAGGACAAGTGAGGAGTGTGATTGTTATTATACAATGATACACTGTATTGCTTCACAGAGGTCTGTGGACTTCTTCAGATTCTATATATGTGAGTTCACACATGCACACAAAAATGCACCTTGTGTCACTGAGATTTGGATCTGAGCAGTATAGCCAAGTTCTAACTAGCTTCGTGTCAAATATGTCTTCAGTTTTGCAGAATGTTGATGTGAAAGTCCTGCTCAGCTAGACTCTGGCTTACAATTATCAGTATCCTGACACCTTGCAAACTTTCTGCCAACATAAAAAAAATACCAGAAACAAGAGAAACAGAAAAGCAGTCTTTTGCTTTTTACCCAACAAATATAATTCATGTAAAATATTTAAGCATAGAGAGTTTCAAAAAAATATATTTATTGAACAGTCACAATGTGCCGGGGCTAATTAAGTATGCATACTGCTGTTCTGGCTGTTTGTAGTGATCCCCCACTATGGTAATGCCATTGCAAGGCTCAAGAACTATTTAAAGGGATATAATCCCCTATTCCTAATCACTACAGTTTTCACTATAAATATTTCACACAGCTTTAAGGTATATAAATTATATCTAAATTTTTTACCAAGATCTGCTTGAACTGTGTTTTTGGAATCCCATATAAATACTTACTAACATAATCTGCATTGATACAACTTCTCAGAGTTTTCAGCTATAAGACAAAAGCATGAACCATGGAACCCATGAGGAAATTTTGGATATATTTGGCTTTGACAGCACATGACCAGCTGTATACCAAAGCTGACATAAGCATGTAACATTATCTTAATGGGCATAATGACTCTTTATAGCTAGGGCTGATTCTGACCCTTTAGTTCTTCTCATTCATCCTCTTTGTTTCTCCCCATGGTATTGTTAGACAGTCTTTTAACAGTCAATTTTGAGAGCAGTTCTCATCCCTCTTCAATGTTTTTACTGGAAAATGGCTGTTCTTGAACTGGCTTCTAATGATGCTAGGTAAGAAAAAGAATTAGTATGATGTTTCTTTAAGGAGATAAATTGCTGAATAGCAAAATTAGTTTCAATCCTTTAAATTGGACTATGTGCAGGGAATGTTACACGTGTTGAAATACTAATGGGTAAAATGCAGCAATTAGAAGCAATATTTGTGACAATAAGTGAATGTGTTTTAGCGATCCCAAATGATACCATTTAATGCTATACATTTACAACAGTCAAATAATGACGTTCAAAAGCATTTTAAAACATGCAAATAAAATTTGTGTGATTTAAGTTCTCAGCTCTGTAGTTTTAGTAGTTTCCCTTCCTTAGTTTTAATTAGTCTTTCTTGTTTTTTCCCTCCACTGTGCTGAATAAAAAGGGAGGTAGTAGTGCTAGCTGTATGGTAATGCAATTATTTTTCCTTTAGGAAATGCTCTCATTCTGTTGTTGCCTTTTTGTTTAGCAAGACATAATGTAGCACTGGAAATATGCAAGCGTAGTTTGGTTATTTATATACAGTTCTGTGTGGAACAATTTAATTTTTTTTAAAAGTAATGGGACTTTAGCTTTGCTTTAGCTAAAGCAATACAATTACATTTTATGTGTTTGTAGTAGAAGAAAGAATTAAGGCCTCATTACTTTTATGACAGATCCTTGGCTCCTGTAAATTGCCCTAATCCATTGTTTTCATGACACAATTTTCTTAGCAGAAGAAAATTTAAAGCTAGGTACAGATATTGTACACTTAACATACGTTAAGCATACAGAAAGTGCTTTAAAGCCATAACAGAATGAATGTTCATGGCACTTAAAACACATTAATAATGGCAGATCCACTCAGAGTTAACCCTTGATGGATGTGGTATTAAATGAAAGCACTTTTTAGAATATCTGAACCACATCCATCGTGCTTCAATGCAGGTTTGCTATGTAGGTCCCAGCAGCATCTGCTGCCATCCTAGGGGCCTCCTGCTGATGGCAAGCTAACCGCAGCCAGTGCTCATCTGCTCTGGGCAAGGACTGGCCCAGCTCTGTCCCAGGACTTTCAGAAAGGAGACAGTAAAGGCTGTCTCTTTCCTGGGCAGCCAGGCAGGAGGATGGAGAGAAAAAAAGTACCCTCTGCCCCCGCACCCAAATTTGCAGGCTTAGGTCTTGGTGGGGGGTGCTGGGCCAGCTCTGCATGGCAGAGGGGTTGTTTCCTCCCCTGATACCAGTTCCCAGCATGGCAAAAAGCCATGCCAGGCAGCCCCATGCTGCAGCTTTCTAGCTGCCGTTGTCAGGTAGTAGTTACAGCATGTCAGAGCAGCCTTGCTGCTCGTGTATAGGTGCCCATCAAATTGCTTCCTTCTCCCTCTTCCATTTCCAAAAGAAAAAAAAAAGAGAGAAGAGAGAAATTAAAGAAAGAAATCAACTGGTGTTCACAAACTGTGCTATCACATACACAATGCCAATTAGCTGAAATGGGGCATGTTCCACATGTACCTCAGTTTCAGTCAGTTTCCAAATGAAACACAACTAGAGGCCACTAGAGCGCTACAGGCCAAACCATATTCCAGATTTGCTTGCCAGGCTTATTTCCATCTGAAACCTGCCCAAGTCTGGAAAGCATGCCTGACCTGTTCTTTATGGACTCAATTCAGTCAGAATTTGAGTGCATCCATGTGCGAAGGCTCTGAAGTGACCTGACAAGACCTCTGTCTTGGGTCCAGGAATCCCAGGCTCAGTGGCATGGAGCTGGGAGCCTGGCAACTGATGAGATTTAGCTTTAGAGAGGATTCTCAGGATCTTGGGTCAATAGCAGGGAGCCTGGATGCCCTAAAAGCCATAGCATCATGTGCTGGACTACCCAGCTGAATTTCACTTGGAAATTGTTTTATGAAAAAAATATTCTGCTCATTTCAAAAGAGTTTTAATGTGGCCATTAAATTACAGAATGATTGGCCTTAAATTATATGATTTGTTGTAACAGGTCCCATCCCACAGAGGTGGCCGTGATACCCCTGGTGGCCAATTCATTCCTGCCCCCTCTGGCTCTCCGGGTACCCTCCTGTTTTACCTCACCTGCCATACCTTGATGCATCTTATAGGATATAGGGAGGCTGGTCCCAGGTCCCAAAGTGAGCCTTGGTTCCTCAGCCAGCTAGTCCTTCCCATACCCAGCCAGCCCCTCCCATACCCATCAGGCCACAGCCTTGCCCCTAAAGGCACTAAATTAAGTATCGTGGGATACCAGTCACATTATGGGCTGTATTCATGGTCTCCATATTTCCCTGTAGCCATACCTATGCCTCACAGGTGTTACCTTGAGCTTTTCCACTGGGCCTTTTGGCCCCATCTGTCAACCAATCCACTTAGCTTGCCAGGCCCCTAGTCCTGGCAAGACTCTCTTCCCCCTGGGCCCCTGGCCCCAGTTTAGCTTCCAGCCTTCTTTGGGCTTCAGCCTTCTTAGATGAGCTTATTTTTTGTTTCATCTTGTCCCAGGTTTTTGCATCCCTAGTATAGCCTTAGCCCTCCCAGCCTTGGCCCAGCTCCACCAGCCCTCTGAGGCAAAGGCCACAGCATGACCTCTGCCCCAGTCCTCACTCTTCTGGATCCCCAACTCCATGTTCCCACTGTCTCAGTCCTCTGAATACCTAACCTCAGGCTAGGCTGCCTGTCACAGAGTGCCCTACCTGGTACCCATCCCATAGCCTCCATCCTTCTATACAACCACAATCCAATCCCCTAGTTCCAAGCCTAATCACATACGCTAATACCAGAAAATTGCTGCACAACTCAAATCCTCCCCAATCTGGGTCACTGCCTCCCTGCCAGCCATAAGTCGCCCTTAGCTCTTTCCTTCCACTGCTTGCTAGGGCTCAGCCACCAGGTTTGTGTGTGCCAAAGACCTGCTCCTTCTGGTTATGCAGCAAATTTGACTTAGACCAGCTTGCCCTCCACTGCTACAGCTTCACCCACCTGCTTGAACCCTCTTTACCTCTGAGCTTCCTGCCTCTTGGCTGCTACCTGTACTGCAGCTAGCTCCCACTAAAATGACAGGAGCCTCAGGCTCCCTGTTGCACTTGTATTCCATAAAAGGTTAGATGTCAGTAAACTTCAGATGTCAGTAAACTTCAGTATAGTATCTGCAGTGTTCAGGAAGTTCTCTACAATAAGGTATATTCTGATGTAAAATTATCCATCTATCTATGGTGAAACTGTTGGGGTTTTTTTTATACCAGAAAACAAAATGAATCAGGAGTCATCTCCTCCAATGCCGTAAATATTCTGACTCATTCTCATCATTGACCTTGTATAATTTTTAAGAAGTCCTTCACATTTCAATGTGCATTATAAAAAGCACCTTTTATCTTTCTTGAAGAGTTCATACGTGGAACAAGACTTCATGTGTGAAACTAGAAAATAGACAGCTTAACGTAGAAAGTAATATTCCAGTTACCAGCCTCCCTCAGAAACTCTTAATAGCTCTATTTTGAGAGGTCTTCTTAAGCTTTCTCCAACTCAACCATCATACCTAGATATTTCTTCCAGCTTTAGTGAACAAGGAAACCACTCTCTCATTCCTGAGATTAAGTCTCAAAGGATACATCATCCTTTTAGGCTTCTAGTGTTAATGCAATTACTTAGAACTGCTATATAGAATTAATATTTATCCTTCCTTGAGACATCCTGGGTATTTCTGGGCATTTTTTCTGTCTGCTTATACTGTAAGCTCTCAGAGTTTTAGGTACCATGTTCCACTGATGACATGTAGGGGATTCATGCAGGTACATGTGCAACCCCTGAGATTGGCTGTGCACCCCCTGAAAGAAGCACCTGCAGGCAGTCACCATTCACCATCCCTCTCCCTCCCCCATTGCCAACACCACCATGGCCCCCTGCAGGAGCTCCCTGCTTGCCACTGCCACACCCCTGCCACTGCCACTGCCACCACCACCTGCGGGTGGTCACTGTGCCCCCACAGCCTCCAGGGGCATGCAATGTTCATGTCATGTTCCTCTCTTTAGTACAAGGCTGTCTTTGATGTTGATGCTATACTCAACTAACAATGACATTACGCTGTTTCATGACACTTTTTGTCCCTCCACAGCTGTAAATTAGCAAATAACAATTTAAAGAACCAATGGCCACTCTCAAAGATGGTCCAGCAAGTCATGGAAGGCTCATCATATGAGCAGTTTAAAGTAAGAATTGACAAATATTTAAAACTGCTGTTGCTAATAGCCTTAAATGTTGTGAGTAATTTTTAAAGTTTCTAATTCTATTCCTTAAGTTTGTGGTGTTATTTTGTAAAACCATTGCACAGACCTTCCCAGGCCTGTGTTAATGTTTTTTTCTGCTACTATTTGTATTATGTAGCCTTGTCTATAGACTTCATGATGCTATATGCCAGTGTCTCTCAAAGTTAAAACATCCCGAAGAATTGTTCATATGCAAGTGCTCTCCAGAACCCAGACTTCCTATTTCTTTTTCTCCCCACTTTATCTTTTAAATGTAGATGACACAGGAGAATCCAGCAGTGAGTTTCTTACAGTATATAAATTGGAATGAGATCTATAATGCCCCCAGGAGACTGACTGCACAGCCGATAGAAGTTAATTACATCTTGAGCAAGCTGTGTATTACTTCTCTTCACCTCTGTTTCATCAGTTTTAGATATTTAAGTCTGGAATGTGCTTTGGCATTGTTTGGGATCAAAAGAGCTACCCAAAAGGAGACCTATACATGTAGCTTATCAACAATCACATTTACTAATTTTTTACTGTTAGTTTTAATTTTGTCACGGGTGTAGTAGAGTCTGAGACTTCCTGGCATTTTGCTGGCCCCAGTAGGTTAAAACAATTCTATTATTCCTTTCCAGGGCCTTCTGCAAGAGGATTAAGAGACCCATTGATCCATGGTCCCTCTACAGGATTCAATATCTAGTCTCGATGAACAAGGTGTTAACTCCAGATAAACTTTGCTTTCCTTTTCATAGGTGTGTAACAAGTGTTGTGGGTCCACTACCTTGGCCCATGGTGCCTGCTATGGTCTGACCCACCTGCCAGCTCTTTCCAGACCCACCCCACTTCCAGTCGCTCACCTGCCATGCCTCTGATGTTATCCTTGGTTTACTGAGGAGGCAAACTGTGGGACCAGGAGTAGCTCCACTGGTTCCTTCAGCAGCCCAGAGGCTGGGCTTATATGCCCCAAGCCCAGGCCCTTTCCAGTCATCTGACCTTGTCTCCTGCACCCAGGGCTCACGTGCTGTTAATTCTCCCATTAGTTGTCTGCCCTTTTCTAGCCCCTGGCTCAGTTCACCTAGGTAGCTATTACCTGTTGCCTCTTTGCCTTCAGGCTTCCTGTACACCTTCCCCGCACTTTCTTCCTAGTAACAGGAGTAGGGTTTCTCTGTTACAAGGTGTTCAGGTGAGTACCTGTAAGTGTCTACTTGTAGGAGGCTCTAGATTATGATAGATTTGGATGGCTAAAATGGTCCAGTTCCTACATAGGTTTTGAAAACAGAAAAACTCATATTGTTTTGATCATCTTTCTCTTTTCAAAAGTCAGTTCTTTCAAAAAGTTAGCACTAATGTAATATAGCCTCCTCTCCTCTGAGCACCTTATTACTTGAAAAAATAGACAGTTTAAAGGGAGTACAGATAATATAGTGACAGTTATTAAGTGGCTGAATAACTTAGAGTAAAATTGTATGGAGGGAAAATCAAGCAAGTTTAAAAGTCCTCAGATAATATATATCAAACTCCAGTGAATTCTAGGACCTAGCTCATTGTGCAAGTATATGTGTATGTCTGTATGAATAGATGAACTAGAACGTTCTCCTCACTCAAATGCTATCAGATTTATTGCTTTGAGTATCATAATGTAAGGTAAAAATCAAACAGAATGAATGCACTTGCTGATCATTGTAAGAAAAGAGATGGAACCTTTTTCTTATATATTTAATTAAGGCTCAACACCCCCACTTCTCATCATGCTCACATGCTGGATGCGGCCTGCCAAGTGATTGCATCTGGCTTGTGAAGGCAGGACATCAGCAATGATTTGGTGATGGAGGACATTTGCCACAACTTGGCCTACAGGCCCCCAGCAATGTGGTGGAGTGGAAGTGGTGACACTGAAACTGAAAGTGGGAAAAGTAGTAGTGGCTCCAGTTCTGGCCTCTGCTGGTGCTGTGGAAGACGCTGGGTGGACAGCCTCACCTGCCTACTTACTCATCCACCCAGTTCCATGCAGCAGGTCTTGAAGAAGCCATGCTCAGGCCCCGGCACTCCTGCTTAGGCTAGGCCAGCAGCACCCTTCCTGCCTGTGGCTGGTGCTGAGCCCACCCCCAATGTTCAGAGACCAAGTATTGAGTTAATCATTCTTCCCATTGAGTTTGTTTTTCTTTAATCTGATTTTCAATATACAAGAGTAAGGCTTTATTTTGAGCTTTTACGCTTCTAAATACACTACTCCAAACACCCCAAAAAGCATAAATCAGGACAAAAAATATTTTTTGAAATAAAATTTCAGTATTTTATACATGTTTGATTTTTAGCATATGATTGGTTTTATCTATAATTTGTTAAAATGATATCTGCACCATTAATTTTGTGTGCAGCCTTCAACAGCTCACCAAAACTCACTAAGGGGCCCTTCAGATAAAACAATTACCCACCTATAAACTAGACCTTTTCACAACTTGGTAACAATTGGTACCTATACATGTGCCCAACACCTGCTTTGATGTGTTCTAATTAGAACAAGTTGGAGCAGACTCAATTAATCAAGTCTGCTGGAGTATTCTAATTAGAGTGCTCTAGCAGACTTGGCGTCATGTGTATTCAGTGTCCCTGCATTTCAAAATGGCATCGGGGCACTTTAAAGCTCATCAAACAAGCTTTAGTTGAAGTGTGTTTGCTACCATTTTGAAGTATGGGATGCTGAATACGCAAGATGCTGTGGGCATTTTAATTAGAGTGGCTCCTGACAGCAGCTCTAATTAAAATGCCCAACCCCCACCCTGGAGCATGTGTAAAGATATTTGAGTCTGAGTGAAATTCAGACCTCTTCTACATAATCTATTTGGATAGTGTAATAACACATCAGAATAAGCAAATAAAAATGAACTTAACTACAGTTAAGATATTTATCTATTGAGCAATGATAAATAGGCATTATGAATAAGATACCTGCTGTAACTTGATGCAACTCCATAGGAGCTATGGAATAATCTTGATTTAAACCAGATGAGGATCAGATTAATTGCATCATTTTAGGTTCTCAGAATTCTTGTGATTTGGGGCATAATTGCGACATTTTGTGATTGCAGAAGACAGAAGTACAATCACAGTTGGCTAACTTCACAATGATCACACTCTTGATGAACCATCCTGACATCAGAAAAAGTAATCACACAATCCTGGATAACTTAATACCCAGACTGTTTCACATTTCAAATTAGATTAGGTATACTGAATGCCCCCTCTCCCCACTGCTGGTGCACCCTGCTGCAGCTGGCCAGAGCCCACACAAGGCTGCCTGCCTCTCTGCCATGTCACTGGTGCTCCGCGGAGCACCGGTGGCAATGGAGAGCAGGCCCAGGCAGCCCTGCACGGGCTCCGAGTGGCTGCAGCACAAGGCTGTGGTGGCAGGAGCAGGGGGGCCTCTTTTCTCCCACACTGAGCACCAGTTTCTTGCCTGCTGCCGCTGCCAGCCTGGGCTCCGCACTGGCTTTGGGTCACCCATTGGGCTGAATAGCAGAGGTAGCAGCAGCTGGGCACAAACTGCTGCTGGGGCGGAGGAAAGCACTTCCTCACTCCTTGCTGCTCCTGTGCAGTATTTGCTGTGGCTTCCCACCTGGATCCTGCACTGCACTATGTTGGGGTGCAGCTCCTTCACTGCCACTTGTGAGCTGCCCTGCATGGCTTCTTCACGTGGTCACTGCTGCCGCACTTTTCCCTCCACTGAACACCAGTTTCTTCCCTGCTGCTGCTGCTCAGCCCAGATGGGCGAGTGCGCAGGGTTGGGTTGGGGCTGCTCGCAGTCATCCCCACTTGTACCATGAAGCTGGGGTGCGGGTGAGCAGCAGCCAGGCACGACCGTGGGCCCTACGCCACTGTCCTGGGTCAGTGCTGGCTGGGCCCAGAGCAGGGCAGCAGGAGTGCAGGGTCCTGGCCAGTAGGAGCTCTATGGAACTGGGCCAGCTCCTCGCTCTCCCTACTGGCGCAGCCCAGCTCAGATCCACAGACCCCTGCCAGCCCACGCCTGCCACCCTGCTCTAGGCCCTGTCAGTGCTGGCCTTGGGACACTGGCATGGGCTCCATGCTCCGGCATGCTTCCACTGCCCCCACTCCCGCTTCCCCCACTTTCCTGCCTGCCCCCCTCCCCCTTCCCCTTCTTACCTGGATTTCCCACTCTGGCATAAGGAGGTATGAACAGCACCACAGTCCCAGGTCAGAAGTGGGCAGGGCAGGTGGGCTTTGCTATTGCAGGAGCCTGTTGTGGCTTCTACTGGGTCCTACTGCCCCTGGCACTAAGATGTGGGGGGATGTGGGTGCACTAGAAGGGTGCAATAGGCTACAAGCTGACCTTGACAGGTTGCAACGGTGGGCGGAGGAGAATAGGATGGGGTTTAACACTGATAAGTGCAAGGTGTTGCACATGGGGAGGAAGAACCGGCACCACACTTACAGGTTGGGGAACTCCCCTCTTGCCAGCACGGAGACGGAAAAGGATCTTGGAGTCGTCATTGACTCCACGATGAACATGGGCCGGCAGTGTGGGGAGGCAGTCAAGAAGGCCAACCATACCCTGTCATGCATCCACAGATGCATCTCGAGCAGGTCCAGGGAGGTGATCCTCCCCCTCTATGCGGCACTGGTCAGGCCACAGCTGGAGTACTGCGTCCAGTTCTGGGCGCCACACTTCAAGAGGGACGTGGACGATATGGAAAGAGTTCAGAGGAGGGCCACTCGTATGATCAGGGGTCAGCAGGGCAGGCCTTATGAGGAGAGGCTACGGGACCTGAACCTGTTTAGCCTCCACAAGAGAAGGTTAAGGGGGGACCTTGTGGCCTGCTACAAACTGGTCAGGGGGGATCAGCAGGTATTGGGGGAGTCCCTGTTCCCCCGTGCGCTGCCAGGAGTGACCAGGAATAACGGTCACAAGCTGGCGGAGGGTAGGTTTAGATTAGATATTAGGAGGCGCTACTTCACAGTCAGGGCGGCTAGGGCCTGGAACCGGCTTCCAGGGGAAGTGGTGCAGGCTCCTAGCCTAGGGATTTTTAAAAGGAAGTTAGATGAGCACCTTGCTGGGGTCATCTGACCCCGGTGCTCTTTCCTGCCAAGGCAGGGGGTCGGACTAGATGATCTTCCTAGGTCCCTTCCGACTCTAGCTACTATGAAACTATGAAACTATGGCTGCTGTCACCTTGACAGGCTGGCTAGGGGCAGATGCATATTAATTTTTAAAAAATTTAGGAGCCCTGCAGGCCGGATAGAATGGCCTGATAGGCTGGATCTGGTCCGCTAGCTGTATTTTGCTCACCCCTGTTGTAAAGCCTCAATCTGTAAATGGTCAGCTATGTACATAACTTTACACCGGTGACTGGCCAACTACCATCCATAGAAATACTCATGGGCATAGCTGTGTCTGCAGATGTGCAGATGACTACATAAGGTGCAACAGAGCGGAATATCAGGCCCCAAATCCGTATCTGCAAAATAATATTATTTCTTTTAGCTGTAAACATGGGGAAAGTAGAGACATTTTGGAGATTTGCCTAGATCACATACTAAGTAATAGAATTGGAGATCAAACATGCGTCTTGAACCTCAATCAACAGCACTAACTGACAGATGGTATTAGCCACAAAATTTGGTATTATTTCAGATAATTCACCATGGAAAACTCATTCAGTTACTAGAGCCTTTCTATCAGATACTGTTATTTCCTAGTATCGTAGAAAATAATTATTTTTTTTCTGTCGCTTTAGTTCTATGCAGTATTTGAACATGAATCGGGTAGTTTTAAAGTTTGGATCTGCAAAACCCTTCTAACTCTGCTTCTACACACCTACTTTTTTTGCAGCTTGAGCTTTATCTGGTAGAAGTTCTGCTGCCATTTAAGTGCAGATTTATCAACAATTTAAGAATATGCACTTTTTTTTGCTGAAGGGACAAACAAGCCACAGAAGTCACACAGATGCACTATAGATATAGTTATATCAGATGCACTTCCATAATATGTAAATTGTTTAGCTGAAGAATTTGGTGCTGAAATTGACAAAAATGTTCTTATAAAAGCATACATTAAGTAGTTTAAAAGCAATGGCATTATAGTCAAGAAACTCAGATCATGTAGCAAATCTCAGTTGCATGAAATGCTGAAGGACGTCATACCTATCACTTCACAGCAATCTCCCATGGCACATTCTTGTGAATACTTTTTTGTATCAATCATTTTGTCATTTATGTGTTTATCAGAAGACAAGAATACTCAGAGAATCATGCTGGTATGTACTTAGTAGTTCATTTACTCATTTAGGATATGAGATCATTAATGTAAAAGGATCTAAGGTGACACATCCTACCTGTGAATAAGGTTAGCTTAAAAAAATGTTGTGAAGGTGACTGTTGAAATTAACTTCATGGGACTGTGTGACTTTATTGCTTATTCTGAGTGACACCTGTGAATGTAATTGGGAGACCTCCACATTTGTTTCATCAAAATTCCTTTACAGATATATTTCCAACTAAGACAGGTCCTGACAGTGTCATGTCTGACAGCCAACTCTTCTCTCACAGTTAGTTTCTCTACCCCATGCTTTTCGAGTGCACGATATTCTGAACTGCTAATTGTTTGAACTTTTCTGCTGAATTCCTTCTCTGAGACTCAGGAAGTTAGTTTAGCAGCTAAACTTTTAGCAAGCACTGGTGAACTTTTAGAGCACTGAACTGTGTGGGTTTTTTTTTCTTTTCCCTGAAGATGTCTTACAGCTGCAAAGTTAAGCCTCCCTAAATTATATTGTTCTGGTATATTGTTCTATATGTAATATAGGATTTTCAACTATTCACCATTGGCCTAACTCTTGCATCTGAGCCCCTTCAAGAATCGGATCAACTGTATGCACAATGAAATTAAATCCATAGTTCTGGATTGTATAGTTCCATCTCAGCCCAAAAAGCTAGCATATAAGCATTAAAGGGTTTTTTTTCACAGAAGTTAGTTTAGCAACTGAACTCTTAGCAAGCCTCTACTGGGCATGGGTGAACTGTGTGGGTTTTAGTTTTCTTTTTTGCAAAGGTGTCTTACAGCTGAAAATTCAGGCTCCCCCAAACGATCATTCTGTGAAAAAATGTTAACACGTCCAACCAGCAACTTCTCTGAAAAGTTTTTCCTAGGACCTCTATTATCCCATACTTCTCTGTCTCCCTTTCCTCCTGCAAGGGAGGTGAGGGAAAGCACTGGCTCCCTGGTGGCCTAACCAGAGGTAAGCTGTCAGGGAATCCTGCAGGGACCCTCCTGCCAGGCACTTTGATAGGCCAAGGGTGTTCAAGCCCTGGTGCCAACTCCCAACTACTGAATAGCACAGGGACTTTCTGGTGCTGTTCAAAGACCAGCATGGCTCCTGTGGCTCATTGGGACGGCTCAAGTGGCAGTGCCACTGATCCCCATCCTTTGCAGGTTCCTAAGTCTCCCCAGAACCATACAAGCTGATCATTGACAGCCTAGCCCCTTACCTAACAGTAGATAGGGCAGGATGCTAATGATCAGATTCCCCTCGGGGCAGCAGAAACTAAGGAGCCCCTGTTGACCCCCTAGCTCACAATTGTGTAGTTCTCCAGACAGGGGGGCTATAAAATGCCTGTATGGCTCCTTACTGGCATGTTTTTGTGTTGCTGAAAAATTTTGGTGATCAAATTGAATGCCTGTTCATACCCATAGTTATTCTAGTCCTATAAATTAGCACCCTGCATACTGGGATTTAAGAACTACTCTGTTCTGGAGGTGGGTATATTTAAATTATCATATGTGTATATTTATCTTATATTTTGTCTCATGAATATAGCATAGTGTTGTGCAGGGGTTTTCAACTTTCTTGAGCAGTGTACCCCTGGTAGCTGGTCGAGGAGCTGGTGGGGGGAGGGGTGGTGGTGGTGTGGGTAGTGGCTGCACAGAGAGCAATGGCAGCACAGTGTGGTGGATGGAGGCAGCAGCGGCCATGTGCAAACTTCTCCCCACCATGTCCAGCTAGCTGGGCAATACCTGTTCAACCTGCAGAGGGGTGCCACTGTCCTCACCCTGCCCTGGCCCTGCTCCTGTGAGGCAGCAGTACGGGGTAGCAGCACACTATCCCCACCCACCTACGCATACCTCCTGGGACCTTTCAAAGTACCCCCATGGGTATGTGTACCCCTGGTTGACATCCCCGGTGTAGCGGAGACTAATTTAGTCTCAAAGTCTGCATCTAGGTTTGGCTTATGTATCTCAAGCAATTCTAGAATGGTATGAATCTGAACAAAATGAACTTTGAAAAGGGAAAAATTCAGATCCAGATTGCAAGCTATCAAATCTGCGAGTAGGAATAAGCATCTTGTCTCTAGGGAGTTAGTCCACAGCACCACACTGCCACTCAGAGGTCTGAATGCTCGAAATGCATCATATTTGCAAGAAATAATTGTATGAAGGTGGATTGATAGTAACAAATGCAGGTCAGGCAGTATAGCAAGCTGGCAATGAACTTGTTCTCACCATGGGACAAAATGTATGATGAACAAAAATTGAGGAGAGCAAGGTGAGATACTTTCCTATTTTTTTTAAAAATGAGGGCAACTGTGTTTCTAAAACATTTATTTTGCTCCGTGAATGAAATCAAACATGATAGATAATAGACAATACTAAACAGGTACTTCTCACAAGGAATTTTCTTGAACATACACAAAGAACAAATTTATACTTTCAGCTTGAATGACTGACTTACAGATGAAGCAGAAACAACACTGAATAAAATTAAAGCCCCAGTGAAACTACCAAATCCCTTTATTTTCATAGATCTATTTATAGCTGCAGAATTTGATGCACAATTCATTCTTCATGCAGAAGTATAATCCAAAGCTTAATCAGTCATCTAAAACCCACTAATATATTTCTGGTCCTGTTCTCATTGCAGTGGATGAACAAAAATCTGAACCAACTGTAAATTGATGTAATGTTGTCCTTGGCTGACAGACAGCCTGAAAATAGCTGTTAGAGAGTGTGAACTGCTCCTTCTATCTTAACAGGCCAACAGTGGAACCTAAGGATGTATTTGACTATGTAAATGGCAGCTCTGTTAACCATGTTGTTGATAGCAGTTTTACAAGAATCATCTAACTAATGTGCCTTCCCAAGAATCCCAAACTCAGAGGTGTAACAGTAATTCCTGTGTTCTGGGTAACAGCAGCCACTGAGGCAATGGTGGTGACCGGGGCCAGGTGACAGCTGGACTGGCAGAGCTGGCAGCCACCATTCTTGAGCCCCCTCTAACTTGGCACCTGGGGCTTATGCCTTCTTTGCTCACTCCCACTTATGCTGCTTCCCAAACTGCCTTGCAGTGGGGTAATCAGTTGCATCTCATACAAGTGAATCTGGCAGAGAGCAGATTTAAAACAAAGTCTTCTGAAAGTGACCCCTAGCCACCTCCCTACAGAGTAATTTTCTTGCTTGATGTTGCTTGGTTATATAGGGCATTTAAAAATTGAGGAAGAGAACCTAAATGTAAGGTGTCTTCCCATAGCTTCACTGCTTACATTAGAGCTATCAGCTTCACACAGTGATCCAATCCTTTTCTATTAGTAGTTGGATACTTAAAAGATTGTCATTTGTATTTTTTTTTCAGAAAAACAAACAAACAGCAAAATGGCTGTATTTGTTCCAGGGAACAAAGTCAAACACTACACTAATAGCTTTCTCCTGTAATCAATGTCATTGCTTATGCTATTGTTATTGTACCATCTTTGTATGCATGTTCTCCTCTCGGATCAGTCAGCCTACCTCTCTCACCTTTTACTTGTTTTATGGTTCAGGCAGACTTATTCGCATCAGTTTCATACTGACCAAGTCTGGTTTCCTTTTCTTAATATGCTTACTAGATGCTGCTTTAATGATTCTGTTAGCTGGTGGTCTTGGTTTGGAACACAATCAGGGCTTAAGTAGCTTCTCTGAAGAATTCTTGGGTGCTTGCAAAAGGTCCTCTATAAACCATATGTTCCCAAAGCATCAGAATAAATCCATATGTACCTGTCTATTTCTTCTATCTTCAAACAGTCGTTCAGACAATACAAAGGAATGTAGTCTAAGTCATACACTTAAGTCAGTTTTCAGTGTCCTATTGACTTCAGTTTTTGCAGGACTAGGGCCTTTGTATTTTGGGCTTGATACACTTGTGTAAATTAGGAGTAATAGCATGAAGACAGTGTATTGTATGCTACAAAAATAATGTAAGGTAGAGGAGAATCTGGGTCTTTGTGCTGACTTGGATTTATAGTGAGAAAGAGGGAGCAAACAAGTTTTAATACTACCGGTATTGGAGTGCATCATCCTAACAATTGCTTGATACATGGGAAATTATGTGGGTAAGTTCTGACCAAATAATGAGTGCAGAAGACATGCACAAAGGAATGTAAACATTTCTCCTCAGCCTCACTTACAAATGCCAAAGGAAGTTAGAACTATTTCTGTTGGACCATATCAGGTGTGGGGTGCCACATTGTTCTCAAGAACAGCTAAAGGTGGCGATGCCTCCTGCAAACCACAGTACTTTTTCAGGTGAAGATGCATCCTGCAAGTCACCAGATGCCCTGGGGTAGGTAGGGGGAGAGCTGTCTGATAGCCACACTAATTAAAGAACCTGCAATGTCTTGTTTATCAGCATCCCTGTGCTTCAAAATGGTGGTGGAGGGGCATTAATTAAAGCTCATTGAACAAGCTTTAATTAAAGCACCCCTGTCACTATTTTGAAGCATGAGGATGCTGAGATGTGGAAGCTGCTGGAGGCACACTAATTAGCACACTCCAGCAGACTCAATTAATCAAGTCTGCTCTGATGTGCTGTAATGGCAGTACACCGAAGCAGCCTCCCTGAATATATACAGGCACCCAGCACCTTTGAAACAGTACTTATGGGGATTTTTGAGTAATTCTTTTTCGCCATATAGTGTTCTGAGGAAGGCTTTTGGTAGCTTGACTAGAGTGGAGTAAGCAGGGCAGCAGCCTTAGATGCTGATTTGGGGGATGGGGCATAGAAAAATAATAGCTGCCACCACTGCCAGCCAGCTGTTCTACTGTTGCCAGCCGCTACCCAGTGCCCTGTGTGCCACCATTGCTCAGGGCACCGAAATACCCTGTTATGTGTCTACTCTCTATCATCTTCTATCATGCAGGAGCAGACTGGAAGAGCTCAGCATGTTTGGTCTGGCAAAACCAAGGCTGAGAGGAAATATAATCAGCATCTGTAATTACATCATAGAGTAAATAGCAGGGAAGGAACAAAAAAGCAAACAAAGATCTGTTTTTAAGATGGAGTTTATCTGTTCATGAATGGATTATATGATGCGATTCCCAGATCATCATTCCATATATATGATCTGAGGGTTCTTTGCATTAGAAGCTGTATAGAAAGGGAGATTAAAAGCCATGTAGAGTAAAATTCCTTTTTTGGGACATAGACTATGTCTTTCTAGATATTTAGAGAGTATCTAGCATATTAGAGGCTTCATTTTGACTGGAGCCTTTAACAACTACTGCAATATAAATCAATGGGTAACAGTAATAACTGACTTGATCTACTGAAAAGAAACCTCCCTTTTCAGATGCATCAAGGTTTCTGATGCATGGACCTGTTCTCAATGATCAATTATGAACAGAACTGCTTCCAGTTGTTCTCAACTTGAAGAGTGGCAAATCCCTAGCAGTGGCACATTATGCAGTAACACTTGGGCCTATGAGCCTATGTGGATTAGATGGTCTGCTAATCAGAAAATGTACTAAAATGTTGCTAGGTTGGAGTGCCTACTGAACTATTCAAAGGAGGAAAGTACTGTAATATAATAGCTATCACTCCCCCTATCCTACTGTGTGTTTTTTGGCAAGTGTGCTTGAGATGATAGGGAAATTACTATGATTTTGTATCTACAGAATATGATGTCTTAGAGAGAAATGTAAGGGGTCTGAAGACCTACGGTATTGTAAAGTGAATTTTTATCCATATTTGATCTTGAAAAGGAATTGGAAGTGGCTCCTATGTTTTCAGTCCTCAAGTGGTCCTTGGATATCAAGACAGTGTCTGAAACAGAGAAATATGAATTCAATAAGGATGAAAGATAAAACTAGTATAGGCACACCCCCTGTACCAAAACTTAAACTGCATTTCAACAGACAATTCTGTTATACTGTATGTGAAGAGAGATAGATAAGACAGTCTGGACTGTTTTGTTTACTGTTTGATTTGAATCTTAATTTAAAAAATCATCATGATTTCTTTCTTCCTGTCTCCTGGCACAGCTATTTACAAGTTTACAAGATGGGTATAAAATACTACCAGAACAGAATGGAATTGTGCATTCTCTGTTCTTGGGTATAAATTGTACCACATGCAGGCAGCCATTAAAGAAAGGCCCTTAAATATATGTTTGTATTTGTTCCTATCAGTCATACTAAGTCTTTATTAGGCACTGTGGTGATGAGGGCCTACATACAGAAAGAATTTGTAAGAGCTACTAATCCATGGGGAAGGGAAATTTGTGTTCTGTATCTGTACTGAACTGAAAGAACATATCCTTTATTCAAATACAGCTTCTTCTCAGTCTACATCGCTATGAAGATCACTGAAGTTTTAGGTACACAAGATTTTAGGACTTAGTTGGGGTTTGTAACCAATTTCCTCTAACATGGATATGACAAATTATGCATGTATAAAAAGAAATTAAGCAACTCTCTTTAAACAATCTTAAAAATCCTGATGGTGCTGACATAATCCATAACACATAGTCCTTCATTTTATTTGTTACATAACCATTTCTTTTTTCCTTCAAGCTCTCCTAAGCTTGACCATCACAAGAACATCTTTGCTCCAACATTTACTGCAAAATCACTGGTTATTTACTTAGTTTTTGAACAGCCTAAGAGATTACAAATCCCATTACTGTAGCAGATTCTTTTCCCTAAAGAGCAGAGATGACAGCATATTAGGCTTTAGTCTCTGATGCGTGACATGATGTGCATTTCTTGCATTTCCTGAAGGTGGGTTAAGTGCTGAAAAGCAAAAGAATCCTCTTAATGACTAGAGAAATTCTAAAAGGCTGCTAAATGATTCAGTAGATGAGGGGTTTCTTGGGTCTAGTTTTTATATAATGAAGGGTGGTAGGTAGGAGAACAGTTAAAACAGAAACGAAGGTTGTGAGTTTGATGTTATCTCTTGTAAAATGGATATAAATGGAAAATCCTTTTCTACCATTATAAATGTTCATTCTGTTCATTTCTCCCAGTATGATTGTTTGTATAGGGTTTGTGATTTCCTTTGGGCTATATTGGCTTACAACACCACTGTATCTCAATATGGTTAAACCGCACTTCTCTAGCATGGCATCCTGCTATATTAAAATGATATCCTTGATATGTGCTGTGTTTGTTCTGTCCAGAGTTGCAGCACAATTTAGGACACAATTAAACACAGATGGAACTAATTTCCCACTCTGCTACACTGATATACTTGTAGAACTCCTCTGCCAGAGAAAAATGGTGTGATAGTTAAGAATCAGTCCTGGTTAGGTTTAGTCTACATTACAAAATGACAACTGTGTTTAATTGACTTGGGGGCGGAGGCAGGTCTGTGGTAACAGGTACTCTCAAAACATGCTTGTTTATAGTATAAATGGGTCTACGTAATTTGTCCTTAAATGAAATTGAAATGCAACTTAGTTCCTTAATAAGGTAAAAATAATTTATTGAAAAATGAATAAAGTGAGAAATAAATGGTCAGAATATTTTTGTATTTAAATAGATGCATTGTTTCACAAGGGGTGGCCATGATGCCCTCTAGTGGCTCTTCAGCAAAATCTCAAATGCTCACAAGCCATGGTCTACCTGCTCACCATCTTAAGGGCAATTTTGTGGCCTCCTCATTTCCCCTTCAAGCCATGCCTAAGCCTCACAGATATACCAGTCAATCAATTATATTTGGTCAGTTCCATGAGCCCTCAGTCATAGTCTAAATCAAGCTAATGTGACCTCAGCCCCAATCCACATCACTCTCAGCCTCCCCCTGGACTCCCTCGCCCAATTCATCTTGGGCTGTCTCTGAACTCCAAGGTCTCCACCCCCCTCTCTACCTTGCTCACAGGCTCTGGCCTTACTCCCAGCCTGTTGAGACCGTCTCCTCCCCATAGTCCTCCCTAACTACCAATTGCTGGGACTTCCACCTGCCCTTAGTCCCACGCTAAACTGCTGGTGTTATCTCAGCCCTAAGGATGTTACCCACATGCTTTCTTGGTGTCTATCAGGAGTCTTTTAGTCTACTTGTTCAGGAACTCCTCTTACATCCACCCCCAGAGCCAGACTGCCTACCTAGCACAGGACCTGGGCTTATACACACCCTAAATGAGATCCCTTTCTGGTCAGGTGCCTTCCCTGATTACTGATTGAGCCCTCCCTGCCTTTTTCCTCTTGAAATAATAGGAGTATTAAGCTCCCTGTTAGAGCAGCCAACAGTGTAACTAAAGTGGAGCAAGTGGGGAGGGTGCTGCAGGCACTGACTTGATGGGGGTTGTGGGGGCAGGAAAAAAACTGGCTGCTGCTGCACCACTTTACTAGCTGTGGCAGCAACCAGAAGTCCCAGCTGCTGTCCATATGTGTAAAAGCTGGGTGCCCAGCTGCATTGCTATATCTCTGTTTCCAGTGTTTACGTTTGATTCTGCTGGAGACAAACTGCTGGCTGGTGAGTTTTTTCAGGCAGTGATGAAATCTTCTCATTGAACAGTCAATTTTTAGGGTACCTAGTTTTTGGCCTAAGGCTTTCTGTAGACTTCAGCTTTTACAGATGTATATTAGTACTAAGATTATTTTGAGTTGAACTATCTTATTTTTATGATGTTTCTTAAGCTATTTAGTTGACCTATTATCTTTTGTGCAAAGCAAGGTTTTTTTTGGTGATATCTTTTCCTGGACCAACTGTATCGCTGAGGGAGATGTTAGACAAGCAAAGGGGCACAAAGTCTATAACTATGAAACTTTCAGGTACTTAACTTAGTATCTGCTTCTTTCCAGACCTAACGGGAAAGAAGCAGATACTAAGTTAAGTACCTGAGTCTTTTTATCTTGTTTTCTGTGGCATTTAACTTTGATTTTTCTTTCTTGTCTAACATCCCTCCCAACCATACAGTTGATCCAGTAAAATATATCAGAAAAAACCCTTGCTCCACATATTTCTTGGACTGTCATAGCTACAACACTTTCACCCTACTACAAAATCTCCTGAGTAGTTTTTGCAGCTATCTTCTGAGGCTATCTGACAATGATTCTGCTTCTGCTGGTCAAAAGAAGTCACTTTTACTCAGACTTAATCAAACAGCTTGTTCACTGACATTCTGCAAGTGATATCAGTGTTTTTAATATTTCTGCTGATATATGCTAAAACGCAAATTGTCTAAATCAGTAATATTATCCTTGTTTGATCCATATTCTCTGAGAGATGAAAACAGTAACTTTCAACATATTTGTCAGTATGATTGCAAAGTAGCATTTTCTTCACCTGTCATAAGTAATCATACAAGTCAGTAACTCTTATCTAGTCATTCGGGGTGCATGTAAATAGTTATGGTATTATCCTTCCACAAAACCTTTATTACTTTTAACTTATTACAAATGGTAAATAAGTGTAATTAAATCCACCATTCCGCACCATAATCACTACATATTGAAACAATAAAATGACCTATGTTTTGTATAACTTTAAATCTACAAATTATAATACATACTATGGATGTACATAGCTGGTGTTATAAATTAGCATAGCTCCTTTGATTTCAAGGGGGCTTAATGAGCTACTCTGTGTTCCCACCCCTATCCCCTTTCCGCTCTGCTCTCTGCCCTGTCTGCTGCTGTGCTGCCTGTCCCATTCCAGGATCTGCTGGGTGCCACACAGAGAGGCTGCCTGTGCCATTTATGGCACACATGGTGCAGGTTACCCACCCCTGATCTAGGTAACTTACAAAAAAGTTGACAGATGACACTTGGGAGGAGGGGTTTAAATACTGGTAATGTTTAGCACAGGGGCGGACAAGTATTTTGGGTGAAGGGCCTCTTACTGAGTTTTGGCAAGCCATTGAGGACCGCATCACAGGCGGCCAGGGGCAGAAAAATATTAATTTTCTAAATTTTTTTAGGGGCCCTGCAGGCTGGATAGAATGGCTTGGCAGGCTGCATTGTGCCCAACCCTGGTTTTCAAACTATGTATTTCAAAGCACTTAATGCAAATGGGTATTAATATTGCCATGTTACAAATAGTTAACTAAAGCAGAGAAAATTTTAAAGAACTGGCTTAAGTTATATCAAGTCATTAATAAAGCCAAATAGGACACTAGGGCCAAATCCTATTTCACTTTATATACCCAAATGGCAGTTTCCTTGCTACATACATACCCCAGCACAATTTGAGATCCTACTCCATGTGTTGCGTGGACACGTAAGCACCCACACAGTTATTGAGCATGTGTAATGGGCTCTGATCTGCCCAAGAACTGCCTTGGGCAAGTGTCCGTCACAAAACAGTTGCCAGACAAGTATTTGACATCAGACCAGGAGGAAGGCAGCATCCTCATTTTTTTTAAGTTCAAAGGCTAACGGTTAGGGTTCTCATCCAGGAAGCAAGGCTGCCAGGTTTTTGCTCTCCTTCTCCTCCCCCATGCATCTCAGCATAGGCTTGAACCTATTTCTCTTTAATTTCCCATCACAGTGCCCCGGGAGTAGTCGCACAATAAAGGTTGTGCAAAGTCTCTGAAAGTAAGCGCTCAAGCATCACGGTACCCTGGTTCACAATTCTGCATAGCACAGAAAAGGCCTTTATTTTGATAAATATACAAATTAAAACGCAGTCTGTTCCCAGACATGCTAGTTAGCGCACATCGGAGCAGAGGTCCATCACGTGTAGAAATGCCCCTGTCGAGCAGGGCAGGACTACGAGCTGGAGCTGTATCCCAGGCTGCCCAGCCCCGCGCGCTGCGCTGATTTAGCGCCGGAGGCTCCTACCTTGAGCCCTATCCCAGGTCCCTCCCGGCCCGGGGGCGCAGCAGCAGTGCCGAGGCGCCGCCCCCGCCTTGCCCCACTCAGCCCGGCTCTGCAGCACCGGCCGGCTGAGGACTATCCCCGTTCCCGCCGCCTCGTGTACGCAGGCGCGGCAGGCAAAGGCCGGAACACTGAGAACGCTGGGGCCCGTGGAGCGGGGCCGGACGGGTTGGAGGAGCGGACTGACGTCCACTTCCGGTGCTGTGGAGCTGGCGCACGTGCTGCCCTTACCCGGTTTTATTTTCCCCGCCGGTGGGCTCGCCATGGTGGGTGCCTGGAGCGCGGCGGGGGGTACCACGGACCTTTCGGTTCCGGCTGTAGCGAGGCGCGAGAGGAGCCCTGGGGTGGGGAGTAGGTTGCAGGGTGGGGGACTACCTCGGGGCTGCCTGTGGGGACACACGGGGGAGTCCCTGTGTTGGCTTCGCCCCCTGGCGCGTTTCACGTCACCGACATGTCGCCGCCGCGTGGGGTTGGAGCTGTGACGTACGGGGGGCCAGTGCTGAGGGTCCGGGCAGATCTGCCCCCTGCAGAGCCCTGGGTCCCGCAGCTCCTGGGCACCGCAGGGCGGACACCAGACCGCTATTTCAGGCTGGAACCTGAAACGACACAATATGTCGCCTGTCTTCCCTGTTCCTCTGCCAGGCAAGGATGGTGTGTTGTGGGCTTAGCTCCTGGTGTGCGTTTCCCAAGAGGCTTGGAGCCCAACAGATTTGAGGACCCCTGTTAACGACCAATTGAGTTGCAGCGTGTCAGCAGGCCTGGGCAGCAGTTTTCTTAACCTGATGTGGCAGGGGCTTCATCTGGTGGAGGAAGCCGCTGCTTGTGGAAGCTGATGCACCTCTGATTTCCTTAATCCTTCAAGCGCATATCTGGCTACTTGGCCTCCTGCCTGCTGCAATCATGGGGTCGGAAAGGGCCTTGTGTGTCACTGAGTCCAACCCCCTGCGTGACTCGGGGGGGGGGGGGTGCTGGACCTAAATCATCCCTGAAAAGTGTTTCTCCAGCCTTCTGGAAACCTCCAGTGAAGGAGAGGCTACAGCTTCCCTTGGTGGGTTATTCCACTCTCTCCTATTCTGCCTGTAAGGAAGTCTTTCCCCAGAGCTGATCTAAATCTGTGTGGTTGCGGTTTAAATGTGCTGTTTACTACATACGCTGGCCCGGAACGGGCTATGCTGGTTAATGTTCTAAAATTGTTAAGATCTGTGTTTCATGATGCATTTTACTCCTTCCAGTTGGGATCATGAAAACGGTTGTCTCCAGTTTTTTGCAATAAGAACTGATGCGTCTGTAGAAAGTGGTGCTCTACCTTTTGGCCCTGTGGGCGGGATGAGTGGTGCGAAACTTATTTGCAGGCCAGACCAGGCCTTGGGGCCCAGCACCATCCCCTCTGCCCCTGTGCACTGGGATTGGGTCCTGGTGGCCTGGCATCAACCAACTCTCTCTCATGCAGGTGGACTTGTCTTGGATCTGAGTATCAGCCTGGGGCAGGTGCTAGCTTAGCTCCAATTTTGGTCCCAGGCCCTGGGGCTGAAATTATATATGCCCTGGGCTGGAACAGCTTGTTTGGCAGGAGAGGGGGCACGTGGCTGAGGGGAAAACTGATGGTGGGGGGATGGGGATCTGCAGCTTGCACCCTCATCCCTTGCCCCCCTACGCTTATGTGTCTGCCCTCTACCCCTTCCCCCGTTACATTCTCCTCTAGCTCTGGTCCCTGCCAATGTTGCTTCTCCCTGGTCAGGCTGCAGCTGGTGATGGGGCAGGGAGAAGGCACAAGCATTGGGGCAGGAAGTGGAGAAGCAAGCTGCAGGAGGGAGCAGGGGTTGGGGTAGGCAGAGACCAGCCTGGGTGGGGGCTGAGCTGGGGTCATGCTCTGGAAAGGCAAAGCGGTGGTAGGGAGGGGCACGGGGCAGGGAAGCAATAGTTGTGGGGGGACAAATTTAAGACTACCTTCCACTAATAGATTCAATGCATGGAAATTTATAACACATATATTAAATTGGGGGGGGGGGAAGGAGAGGTCTTAAATTCAAAGTTGTCTTGGATTCAGATAAATACAGTATTTATAAGAGATCAAACAAGGAAATGACAAAGGAGCTTCTGTGCAAAAAAAAAGCAGTAAAATATTTAGTTGGCAATGTTAATAACTTTCATAGCTATCTGTAACAGAATTGGAAGGGTTCTTTCTGTTGATTAAGCTGATTTTTCTACACTATTAATTTTCCAATAATAATGGTGTATATGTACAAATAAGGGTGTATTTGTATACCCTTATGAAAGCTATGAGAATTGCATAAGTTGGGTTAATTTTGCCGTCATGGATCCCTGTGAGAAGATAATTATGTTTTCTTTATAAAATGTAGCCTGTAACAAACAATGACCTTTTTTTTTCTTTCTAAGTTGGTTTATGATGATGGTTGCATGTTTTTCTTCAGCCTGCAGAATTAATCTGTTCTGTTTTGTTTTGTGTGCAATGTTTGAATCTGAACTCATGAATCTACTTTTATGTTCGTGTCACTCTTTGTATTACTAAGGATCATAAAACTTTATATGAGTCCAGTGAATCTGTTTTTATGAATTATGGACCCTTGAAAGTATTAATGGAGGACCTGTCTGTCCTTAGTGAATCTCTTTGATAACATTCTACTGGTTTCCCTTAAGCTGTTTCTCTTTATTCTGGCTATAGTAGCTTATTCCTTATGCTGTTTCGTTGTTTCAGCCGAAAGCACCAAAGGGCAAAGGTGGAGGGCAAGAGAAAAAAGTCATCCATCCTTATAGCAGAAAGGCTGCTCAGCTTACAAGGAAGGCCCACAAACAGGAGAAAAAAGAAAAGTGAGTTGATTTCTAATTCTCTTTTACAACACAAGTCAAAGGGAGAGTAATTGCTTGCCAGGATTTTAAAAAAATATTCTGAATCTGAATTTAAGGATAACACAGAACACTAGATTTAGAAACTTTTTTGGTGACTTTACATAATATTCTTTCAAAAAGAAGGCTATTTACACTGAATACCTTAATTAAAAAAAAAAGAAAAACAAAACCATTTACAAAATAACCAGTCTTGGATTACTTATTACTGGAATAATTTAAAATTAAACTAGCCTGGGAGTTTAATGAATCAATTTACAACATGAAACCTACTGTAAAACATCCAGTTCTGGGAGATCATTTTTGGTATTTTACTGGTAACATCAGTCTTTTTGCCATGATGCATTTTAAAAAAAATCTAAATGACACACAGCTACCAATTTTACCTGGTTAGGATCTATTGCAGGATGGTGTTAACAGCGGGTTTGGTTTGCATCCTGTTTCTTTTGCATAAGTGTTCAGATAACAAAAGACAGCAAGAAAGCTGACACGTTTGTTGGTCTTACCAAAGAAGGGAAGATGGGGGGGCCTGGAAACATTTATGTCAGGGTAATTTGCTATTAGTTGTGAACACTGGTAGAAACTATACCAGGATCTGGAATGGAGAGAGGAGAAGCTACTCACAGTAGATGCCTTAGCTTCTGCCCCAATACATAGAATATTATAAGATAGCTATGAACGCATGATACTTACCCCATACAGTTTTTTTTCCGTGGGTTATTCACATGAATTCAGCATAGTTACTTTGATATAAAGCCTATCCATCATGTGTCTCCCTTTTTTTAAGACTGTGGTACAGGCTGTTTACATTGGTGTAAACATGTTAATTCCCTGTTTGATTATGTGAGATAACTGTAACAAGGAATGAAAATAAACTGGAATGGGGTACTAAATAAGGAAAATAACTGGAGTAGGAATGTCTAGTATAAAATGGCATGCTGTACTTAGTATAACTTGGCTATACCTCTTGGGTATAACTTTGGTATAACCCTTCTGTTGTGCAGATTTCATTTATGAAGTTATCTGACTTAAGTTTTAGTGCAGCCATACTCTCTGCAAAGTTAGGGTTATATGGGAGAATTAAGGGCATTGGTAGAGTCTTGAGTATAAATTTCCTCACTTCCAGTGTTTTTTATTTTAAATTCCCACTCCCCTGAGTCCTCCAGCATCCCACAGTGCTCTGCTGTCCATCCTCTTCGTGCCTCCATCTGTATGGGAGGAGTGGAGCACCGTGTCAGTCAGTTCTCTCCTGTCCACTGTGTCTGCAGAGTGCTGTAGTAGGGAGAGCACTCTGCAGAGCCACACTGACAGTCCATAGATAGTTTTCTGTGGCTCTGAATGGGTGTTTTATTAACACACCCATTTAATAGAGTATCAGTTTGTTAAAAGTAACTTCTTGAGGCTTATGTAATTGAGCCTCTTGGAATTGTGCTGCTGCTTTCTACCTAAGATTGTGCTGCCTTCTATCTAAGGTTTTGGTTTTTTGGCAGCTGCTTTGTTTCTTTCTCATGGCAATCAGCACCACTCAGCCTAGTACTTTTGGTTGTCTTTCCTCTGACAGTGAATGCCTTAACCCTGCGCACAATGTTTACAAAGAAGAGATGTAAAATGAAAAGTGGCTGGGAACCCTGAGGACTGGAGCACATAGTTTTTATAGGCAAAACATATATTTCAAAGCAGTGGAGTACTTTGATAGATATCTTCTTATTTATGGTTTGCATAAAAAAGCCTAAAAATATGACCTCAGGCATGAAGAGAGGCTGGAAGGGACCTCTATGTAAAGATGGTACGGAGTATATAGCGCAGCGATTCTCAACCTTTTTAGATGCAAGGCACCTCTTGGTAGACTCAGGACATCCTTTGAAAAATGATTGGTTGGTTTTTACTTGTTTGACTACAGGGCAATTCTCTTGTTGCAAAGAACTCAGGCACAAATCAAAATGTTTTTAACACTATGGATTCCAGTTTAAAATTTCTGGATTTATCTTGTGAATTTTGTTTGCTAATTTGACAGTGCTAACATTGCTTGGCACCATGTGGCACTCTGGTTGAGACTCTTTGGCCGTCATCCTCATCAGCAATCCCTTGCAGTTAAGGATGATTGTCTTCCATGATTGAGTTATCTGCGGGTCCAGAGATATCAAGGTCAATCCGGGTAACCTTGGTATAGAGGCACTGAACTCATACTGGGCTGTAATCCCATTAGCCTGCTTTGCAAAATGTAAGTTAATATGCAGGAGAGAAAGTGATGAACAAGAGAAGTAAAAATGCTGTAAAATAACAGAGTAAACTAGAAGTAATACTCTAGATCAGTGATTCTCAACATTTTTAGATTTGAGGCACCGCTTGTTTGACTTGACACCCCACATGGAAAATGTTATCTCTTACAGTTCACTCATTTTTAACTACAGAAAAATAATAGAGCAGTTTTTCTGTTGCAAAGAACTCATGTCACAACAGGACAGAATGTTTTTAACGCTGTGTTTTAAATCTCTGGTTTTATTTTGTGAATCATGTTTGTACACCCAACAGTGCTAATGTTGCTTAGTACCCCAGAACACTCTTGAAAGGATCCCAGAGCATGCCAGAGTATACCCTGGTTGAGAATCACTGCTTTCATGTCTGAGTATGCAGTCCAAACTGAACTGTTTCTTATGGATCAGTATCTTTATGGCAAGGCTATCCTAGCCCTTTTAAAGGTGTGCATTCAAAGACATTTTAGGCAAATTGTCTGTAGAGATACCCATATTCTAGTATGAGAGCACCTTCTTTTGGTTTAATTATATCACTTGGGACTGATTTTAATGTAAACTAAAAAACCCTCACTGATATAGGAGTAGGTGCTTCACTGAAGACAGGTTACTTTATATACATGGTAAAACATTTCTTTGTAGACAGTCTTAAGGCTCCTGTAAACACTGCATTTTTCTGCTGAATCCCATTTAAGAAAAAAATGTCACGCACATCAAGAGTTCAGGGACTGTTCCTAGCTTTTGCAAGCCAGTCATCCATCTGCTTGACACCTTTAGTAATGCAGTAATAAGATCATTCTCTGAAGTCATGGCCAGGATTACCCTCCACAGCCAGCAGAGGAAGATAGGCGATAACTGACACTAACCAAATAACAGGACTTGCCAGGGCTTGTTGCTAAGGCAGCAAACCTTAGTAAGCAGTACTGAGTAGATGACATAATCATAGTTCATAAAATTCCCTGTCTAAATGGATCAGCTGATGTTGATCCCTTACAATGTGGGTGTGTATTCTCTTGGACAAGAATCATACTTTGAACGTAAGTATTATAATATAACTTGGATGCCTCGGAATTCTTTACCCGTATCCGTAATGATTATTGACCCTTCTGTTGTAGCAAATCTTCTAGGATGAGAGAGAAACTGAGACTCTTGCCGGGAACCCGGGGCTATTTAAGGAATGCAGAATTATCTGATATAACCTACTCGATATTTAACATGTTACCAGAGTCCAAGATGCTCTAGTAGCAGCTGTCCCAAAGAAGTTGTATGCAATTTAGATCTCTTAAGACCTGTATTTTATCAGCCCTCTGGTCAAAAATTTGATTCATGGTTGGTCTTTTGTCAGTAATGGACAGCCATGATCCTTTGACTCAAAGCAGGACTCTGTGACTTCAATCTTATCTTTGTTTACTGTAGTTTTGTTTTAAATAGTTCATTTTCTGTCAGCTGTAACTACCATACTTAATTTTGGGTTAGTGGACATAAGAAACAACTACACTCTTAGCAAAATTTAAGATTTTGTCTACAAAGGCATCAGTGCTGCCCTGGAACAAAACCAGGTTATTGCTTGCAATTTGCACTTAGTTTGTGAGTTTGCTGCACAGGGGCTCACGTTTTTCAGTGCTTCTACCTTAATCAATTAGGTTTACAGTTGTGTGTATACTTGCTGCCATTCCATTATTTATTCTTTCCCACTGTGCCTATATGCACATTTATAGCTCCCAGGTAGTCATTGGCTGAAACAATATTCCTTAAAATACACTCTGTTAAAAGTGTACAACTATGATTTGTCTGGGTTCATGGTGGCTCTTACCGAAGTTGTAGCTTCTTTGTTGACAAATAATATATGAATGAAAAGCCTGTCTCTGGAGGAACTTGATTTTTTTTCTTTCCTTGCAGTATCTAGCATATATCCTTGTGTCAATTTGTAATGGAGGTAAGGAAAATGTAACGATCTTGTCTTTCAGTATGTTGCAAGATTGTTTGTTTATTGTGCTTTTACCAGATTTAGATTCATAGGATCATTAGAAGGTAGAGCTAGAAGGGACCTCCAGCGGTCATCTAATCCAGTCCCATGCTCAAGGCAAGATCATTCCTGACTAAACCATTCTGACCAAGTGTCTGTCTTACCTGCTCTTGGAAAAGAAAATTCCAAGGATAGAGATTCCATAGGTTTTCTTGGTAGCCTAACACTAACCACTCTTAATAGTTAAAAAGTTCTTCCAAGTTTTCAACCAAAGTTTCCCATTGATGCAGCTTGAAGCCATTGCTTCTAGTCTTATCCTATGTGGCTTCTCCAGACTAAATAACGTTAGCTCTTCCAGGCTTTCCTCATGAATAATGCTTTCCAGACCCCTAATACTTGTCTACATCCTTCTTGAAGTGTAGGGCTCAAACTAGACAAAGTACTCGGGTGGGGCAAAATTATCATTATCATTTTCCTTGATTTGCAAGTGAATCTCTTGTTAATACAGCCCACTACTTAGTTACCTTTTTGCAACAAGAGCATACTCTTGGTTCATGTTCAGCTTATGGTCTGCTGTAACCCCCAGGTCCTTCTTTGTAGTACCATAGGCTGATCAATCATTTCCCATTTTGTGTTTGGACCCAGGACAGATCTCTGGGGAACCTCACTTGATACCTCCTCCCAGCTAGAGATTGAGCCATTGATGACTACTTATTGAGCATGATGATTGAACAAGTTATGTTACCCACCTTATGATATTTTCATCTAGCCTGTATTTCCTTAGCTTGCTAATAAAAATGCTATGAGAGACAATGTTAAAAACTCTGCTGAAATCAAGGCATATCATATCTACTACATACCACATCATCTGCAACTGGATTGCCTTTTGCATTCTTATGGTTTCTTTAGTCTTTCTTTTCCTTTTGACATACTTGTAGAATCCCTTTTTATATCCTTTTATGTCCCTTCCCAGTTTCATCTCAAATACTGCTTTGGGCTTCCTAACTTTTTCCCCATGTGGTACTTCTATACTCTTCCCCAGTAATATATCCAAACTAGTTTCTTCAAACTAGCTTAAATAATACCTATAAATGTAGTTTGTCACTTTCCTTTTCCTAGAAAAAAATTGTACAGTAGATGAAGTGTAAAGAATTTAAAATGTTATCTGGAAATGTTTTAAAGCAGGGGTCAGCAATCCTACTTCACAGGGCAGATTGGATTCAGCCCAGAGCCAGGAGGTTGTAGAGAGGACTTGGTGACATTTTGTGACTGGGTGGTGGGGTGGTGGTGATGGCAGGATCTGGGTATCAGCACTTGTCCCCCTCCGATTTGGATCATTCTGGCCTGCCAGCTGAAAATGTTGCTGACTGCTGGTATAAAACTGTCTGTATGAGACAGTTTAAGAAATGCAAAACTCTAGAACTCTTGGTTCAGAGATGATGCCTTTTATTAGGCCAGCTAAGAAATCACAAACAAAATGATCTTTCTGTGCAAACTTTCGGGCACACGCATCCTTCCTCAGGCCTAATAAACGGTATCATCTCTGAACCAAGAGTTCTAGAGTTTTGCATCTCTTTTTATCTCAGACCAACATGACTACTGAATACATCCCTGAGAGGGTTTAATTAATTTAGGTAGAAGTTTAATTGAATTTTAAACTCTGTCACTAGAAACACTGTAAATCTTTCTGTGGACAATCTTATTCCAGATCATTTTAAGCAAAACTGAAATAAAGCATGCTACAAATGAATGCACAAAGATTGTACTAATTTTACTAAAACAGTGTTAAATTTAAAGCTATCTTAGTTTAAGCCATAGTCAGGTTTTAGTTAGAAAAGGCCTTAGTTAGGTGACCTGAAGAAGAATGCTTTGCGTTCGGAAACGTCTAACTTTATCCCAACCATACAGTTGGTTCGGTAAATGATACTACCCAAAAAAATCCTTGCCCCTCACATAATTCCTGGACCATCATGGCTACAGCATTACTTTAACACAACCATTATTGCCTGAGTATTTTCCTCAGTTTTTCATCTGATTAATGACTTGACTTGGATTTTGTTTATCCAATGGTGTGATAAAAGCAAACTACATTTGATATGGGTGAAGAATAGGTCAGTTTGGACCATCCAGAACATTTTCTGGTAACAGAAGCTTTCAACACTTACATAAGTGAGTTTTATAGTAAGGGTCCTGCATAAGTCTTAAGTAATCTGATTAACAAAAAACTGCATCAGTAGAATATCTGGACTGGTTGAAGGTAATTTGCAAAAGAAATGTACACATCCAAAAAGAGATTTCGCTTTTCTGATATATAAAGGTAGCTTGAAAACCTTTTTTATTTTCTGACTGTATCTGACCTTAAAATTCTAAAGAATGTCAAGTCTGTGCTTCCTTGATTTGTTTGGAAATGTTGTTGAAGGTCTCAGGCTTCCTCTGGGACCTTTCTTGCCCTTAGTTTAAGGGCTGGAATTGTTTAATAAAAACAAAGTATTTTCTGGTGCTGAGAGCCATACGAGAATTGGCAAACAACTAGTTTAATTGGAATAACAATCCCTTTCATCTTTCTTTACTAAGCTTTCAGTCTCATATGTTGGTGTAGATTGACTGTATTTCTCATTATTATAGGTTTCATATGCAAGAGTTGCATTTCTAATATTAAATAAAACTGGCAAATGGTAGGACCGGCAAACTTTTGGTTCTTTGCATTACTTAAGAAGAAACAAAATAGCTCACATCTTTCCTCTCCTCTGCAGGTCACTTTTAATCATTCTTATTAATGTAAGTGGTCATGCACTAGAAATGCACTGACGCTTTCTGCTCTAAATTTGAGGCAGAACAGTTGTTTGCTGCTAATATCGTAATTGGAAAATGCTAATTTGTTGAAACTCAGATGTTTGACAGAAACACACTCATTTCGATTGGTTTCCACCAAAATGCAGACCTTGTTTTCTGTGGCAGGTTTTTGGTGTTGCTGCAGAGACTGGGTCTTCAGGATTCCTGGTTGTATGGCAGCCCTGCTGTGCAGATTGCACTGGAATATAGACAACGGATGGGCAGTTATTTTGGGTGGAGGGCCGCTTAACATGCTTGGTGAGCTTTTGAGGGCTTCATGGGTAGCCTTGGCCCTTGACAGTTGCCCCGCCCCCTGGTTGCCATCTTTGGACTGAAGATCCCACCCTTGACCTTTGCTACCAGAAGACCCTCTCCTTGGCCCCTAGGCAAGCTGTTCGAGAAAATTATGCTGGCACACATCCAGGAGGGGCCAGCAGGGGACTACATGCTTAGGGGCAACCAACATGGGTTCATCAGTGGCAGGTCCTGTCAGACCAACCTGGTGGCCTTTTACGATCAGATCACCAGATCATTAGACGCAGGGGTAGCAGTGGATATAATCTTCCTGGACTTCCGGAAGGCTTTTGACACTGTCTCTCACCCTGTTCTCATTAAGAAACTGGGGGGCTGTGGTGTAGACACCCAAACAGTCAAATGGGTCGCCAACTGGCTGGTGGGCTGCACCCAGAGGGTGGAAGTAGATGGGCCCTTCTCACCCTGGAAGGACGTGGGCAGTGGGATTCCGCAGGGCTCAGTCCTCGGGCCCGCACTGTTCAACATCTTCATCAGCGATTTGGATGAGGGGGTAAAAAGCACCCTGTTCAAATTTGCTGATGACACTAGGTTGTGGGGGGACGTGGGCACATTGGAAGGATGCAACAGGCTACAATCAGACCTAGATAGGTTACAAGGGTGGGCGGACGAGAATAGGATGGGTTTCATCACAGACAAGTGCAAGGTGATGCACCTCGGGAGGAACAACCGGCACCATACCTACAGGTTAGGGAACTCCCCTCTTGTCAGTACGGAGGCGGAAAGGGATCTGGGGGTCATAATTGACTCCAAGATGAATATGGGCTGGCAGTGTGGAGAGGCAGTAAGGAAGGCCAACCGCACCTTGGCATGCATCCACAGATGCATCTCGAGCAGGTCCAAGGAGGTGATCCTCCCCCTCTATGCAGCACTGGTCAGGCTGCAGCTGGAGTACTGCGTCCAATTCTGGGCGCCGCACTTCAAGAGGGATGTCGGCAGCATGGAGAGGGTCCCAAGGAAGGCCACTCGTATGATCAGGGGACAGCAGGACAGGCCCTATGAGGAGAGGCTACGGGACCTGAACCTGTTCAGCCTCCAAAAGAGAAGGCTGAGGGGGGATCTTGTGGCCTGTTATAAACTAGTCAGGGGGGATCAGCAGGCATTGGGGAAGTCACTGTTTCCCCGAGCACTGCCAGGAGTGACCAGGAATAACGGTCACAGGCTGGCAGAGGGTAGGTTTAGGTTAGATATCAGGAGGCGCTACTTCACAGTCAGGGCAGCTAGGGTCTGGAACCAGCTTCCAAGAGAAGTGGTGCAGGCTTCTAGCCTGGGGGCGTTTAAGAGGAGGTTAGATGAACATCTTCCTGGGGTCACTTGACCCCAGTATTCTTTCCTGCCATGGCAGGGGGTCGGACTAGATGATCTGCTCAGGTCCCTTCCAACCCTAGAAACTATGAAACTATGAAATACTTCTTTTGGGAGGGGGTTACCATCTTAGAGCCAGAAAAAAACCAACTCATACACTAAAAGTCAAGCACCTACTATAACATATTTTAATTTTATTACAAAAAGTATTTTTGCTATTATTTGTGTTAGCATAGTGTATATAGAGGTGATTGCATAATAACTTAAAAATAAATTCTTAGTCTTTTATATTGTGTAGGGGGTATTTGGTTGAGTGGGTGTGTATGGTGGGGTGTGGGGATGTGTGGGGGGTATAGGGCATGTTGGGGGGTTGTGGGGGCAGTGTGGGTGTGTGGCATTTGTGGGCGGTGAGGGAGGGTAGGGGGCATGCAGTCTCCCCATAGTGCAGCAGCAGGTGGGGGTGCTTGGGGCACTTGTGCCCAGCACAGGTGCTATTGTCCAGGAGCTTGTGGCTCCAGCCAGTGTTGCATATCACAGTGAGGGGTGCAGCCTCTGCTGGGCAGTCTCTGTCGGCGGCACTCCCTGCCATGCACATGCAACATCTTTGCTCACATGGCCTGTGAGCTGGAACCAGCTGCTTGCACTGCTCTTTGCAGGTCCAGGAGCAAGGAAGGCAGCTGGTGCCAGCACATGGGGCTTTCATCCTATGCTGTGCAAGTGCAGGGGCTGCACGTGTATGGCAGGGAGCACCAGTGATAAAGATGGCTTGATGGAGGCTGCACCCCTTGCCATGATGTGCAGTGCTAGCTGGAGCTGTGCATTGCTGGGCACCAGTGCCTTCGCTGGGCATGAGCACCCCAAGTGCCCTTGCTTGTTGCTGCTGTCTGCCAGGGCTGCACACCATGGAGGGAATGTGTAGGGGTGGGGGTCCCCACACCCTCCAGCACTTCCTGACACCCACACCTTGCCTACCCAAGCTTCGTGCTGCTGCCTCTCCCCTGGGTGCTGGCTCTGCACTGCTGCCAGCCCCAGCTCCATGCTCCCTAACCCTGCCCAGCTGGAGCTCCACCCCTGCCACTTCTCTACATGGTGCCCAGAGTGATCTGGATGTTGGGGAAACCAAGCAGGTCTTGTCAGGGACTCTCGGGCATCAAGTTGCTGTTTCTGAAGCAAGGTGTCTGGAAGCCCTGATAACTTGTGCTCAGACCAAATCAATGTTACACTTTATGCTGTAAGCTGCACAAATGTTAATTGGCTTAGTGTTGTTCAGCTTAGTGGAGCAGTCGTACCTTAAGGCCAAAAACCATCTCTGACTGTCCTTCACCTGCAGAGCTGTGACTTGCCACTAGGGTCTTGGTGAACAGGGCCAGGCCTAGGAGCTGCATATGACACCAGGAGGAGGTGGTACCCCTTAATGTTCCTATAATGTTCCTTGTTTTTTTCTGTTATTAAAAACTCAGAGCTCACTAAATCTGAGTTCCTTTCAATCTGGTGGTTAAAAGGTGGTTGAAGCATCCCTGGCAACCCCAAGTGATGCCAGGACTTGGTGTGGCTTGGTGTGGCTGCGGGGTGATTGCTGGCTGTGGAAAGGGGCCATGTGAGATGCGCTACGGCAGCTGGGTGCTCCAGGGCTGTCGTGCTTGTTCTGCCCAGTGGGAGCAGCGGGCTAGTCCAGGCAGTTGTCTCCTAGGCATATCAGGCAGAGTGAGCGCTACAGCTGTGGAGCATCCTGGAAGACTTCAACGTGGGCTGAATAGCTGTGGGGAGTGGCCACATCTTAATGGAACAGGAGCACAGTTATGTGAATTAGAGATAATCCTGCCCTGAAGTGGAATAATTTTGAGCATGTTAATAGCTTTATGTGCTTTAAGCCACATAACAGTGTTAACGTACATCCAATTCAGGGGTTAAAAACTCCAGGGAGGGTGGCTGGGGTATATGAGGGGGTATGGGTGTGGGGGTCTGTGTGTATAGTGTGAGAGGGTGTGTAAGTGCATGTGTATAGTTCAGGTGTGCATGTGGGACTCATTCTACAAACGCACACACACTTTGCTCCTTCCTACACACACACTGCCTCTGCCTACGCACACATACACACTGTCCCTGCCTACACAGACTACCCCTGCCTACATACACACATGCACACACACTCTGCTCCTGCCTGCATGCGCGCACACACATACATACACAGACTGCCTCTGCCTCTGCCTGCACACAGCCCACCCTTGCCTACATACACACATGCACACACTCTGCCCCTGCCTACGCGCACACATACTCTCTCTCTCTCTGCCCCTGCCTACACAGACACAGACACGCTCGATCCCTGCCTGCACACATACACATTGCCCCTGCCTACACACAGACTGCCCTGCTTACGCATACTCTGCCCCTACGTGCACGCACACACACACGCATACTCTGCCCCTATGTGCACGCACACACACACGCATACTCTGCCTACACAGACTGCCCCTGCCTACACACATACATGCAGTGTCCCTGTTTGCACACACACCCACTTTGCTCCTGGCTGCATGCATGCATGCACACACACAGACTGCCTCTGCTTGTCTACACACACACACTGCCCCTGCCTGCATGCACCCCCTCACACACTGCCCCCGCCTGCATGTGCACACACACACATTGCCCTTGCCTTCACACAGACTGCTCCGCCTACACACTCTGCCCCCACCTGCGCGCGCACACACTCTGCCTACACATAGTGTCCCTGCTTGCACACACACACTCTGGTCCTGCCTCCATGCATGTGTGCGCGCATACACTCCCCCCCCACTCTGCCCCTGCCTGCACACACACGCACACGCGCTGCCCTTGCTTGCATGCAAACACACACACGCTGCCCCTGTGTGCACATGCACACCCACACCCTCTGCCCCTGTCTACACACACATTCTGTCTCTGCCCCTGCCTGCATGTATGCACAGCCCCGTACTAGTGGTGCCTCGTGCTCCTCAGTCCAGCCACGCAGCCTGCAGCCATGTAGTGCTGGGGCAGGAAGCAGGGAAATGGCTGGGCGGGTGGGGGACGGGGCTGGGCCCCTGTCTCCTGCTGCCAGCTCTCCCTGGGTCATACTGCCCTTGCCTCCTGTCATCTTTTTCAGGCATCCAGAAGCAGATAAATATTGTCTAAATTTTTTAGGGGTTCCATAGGCCAGATAAAATGACCTGTCGGGCCCATTTCCCCTCCCCCACTCTGGTTTACAGGCTTCAGTCACAATATTACCTAAAATAAACAGTTGTATTGCAGAATGTATGTTTATATAAATACTTACATTATATGTGGTGAAAATGTCATGACAGTAACAAAACAAATGACCTAAAGATATGTGCAGGATCTTTATTTGACATACCTTTGTCCCCAAATGTTAAATATAGAGTTCTCTGTTCTCTTAAGAGGCAAGTATTTTGTAAGAAGCAAAAATAAGCAGCTGTAGAAGTTTGGGAATTTAAAGCAACTATTACTCAGAAGAGAAAAAGAGCAAAATAATTTGCTCTGGTGCTAGTTAGTTTTTTTGCTTGTTTGTTTCTATGTGAAATCATCAGTAGCTTAATAGTTTTTTTATATAGATGTGCCATTTTATTGTACTTGGGAATCTTTCGCTTGATGACTTCAATGCTAGTTTTTTTAGGTCTGAGCTGAATATGGCCTCAGACA
Organism: Crocodylus siamensis; assembly: GCF_052110815.1. Lineage (NCBI taxonomy): Eukaryota > Metazoa > Chordata > Crocodylia > Crocodylidae > Crocodylus > Crocodylus siamensis. Next base: position 83,921,725 of record NC_143396.1, on the reverse strand, counting down.
GAGGCGGTACCCTATAATGTTGCCATAGTGTTCCTTGTGTTTTTCTGTTACTAAAACCTCTCTGAGACACTTTTAATCTTGGCGGGTAAAAAGTGGTTGGAGCATCCTTGGAACTCCAAAGTCCACATAATTTTTCAAAATGATGATGCTTAATCCATCAGCATGTTTATTAATTCACATAGCTCAGAATAGTTATGTAAACAATAGTTCTGAAGATTAATTTCAGGTATCTGATGTTATAGGCAACTATGATATACCAGTGTTGCTCAGTCTTTTGGCTCTGAGGACCAGATAAATGGCAAGGGGCCAGTCTGCAGGCTGGATCAACATGGGCCTGATATCATAACCAGGCTCATGTTGCCCTGCTTGGCTCTGTGCTGCTGTACACACTGCCTTGCCCTGTACTTATTGGCTTTACTTGACTCTGCACCTCCCTGCTCCACCCCGAATGGCCTCATGTGCTCAATCCAGCTAGCTGTGCTCTCCATGGGGCTCTTCACAGGGACTGGAAATTTGACAGCAGTGGAGTGGGAGTTCACTACCACAGCTACCGCCACCACTAAATTTTTGGATACGTGGGAAGCCCTGTGGGCCAGATAATATAGTTTTGTGGTTGAATGTCCCTGCTCTGTTAGTTGGCCTCTGAGTTGCATCATATTTGTGGTAGACATACCACAAGTTAGCCCCATACTCTCCCTGAGTGCCATTCTGAACCCCCTCCCCTACCCATTCTGCTCCTCTGCTTGATATGCTGCTTTGCTGTTTGCTTCCTGCACTATCTGCCTCTATGCTGCCCATCCCCTCCCTGATCTGCTGTGGACCACACATGGAGGCTTCCTCTGGAATACATCATAGAATAATATATAAATCACCATGATTTCTTGGTATGTTTGTTTATTGATTATCAATTTTGTGATGTCTCTGATGTGTTTTATGATATTTCACATAATTCTCCAAAGAACCAGTGTATGTGTTTTATTTTGGTACTTCGAGGAATATAGTCCACCTAGCTTCTAGTTTTTTAGTTTGAAAATCTGAAGTTAATCCCAGCACATAGGACCAGGTGGGACATGGATCACCCCATGTGCTGGGACGGTGCCCATAGTCTGATATGCCTGTGGATTGGTCCTGTGCTATGGAGCCAAAATACTACAGTTATATATATTACAGTTGTAACGTGTCCTTTGCTACAGTATTTACATCCCCAGAGCTCACTATAGCCTCTCCTCATAGGGTCTGCTCTGCTGTCCCTGGATCATGCAAGTGGCCCTCCTTTGGACCTTCTCAATGCTGTCCACATGCCTCCTGAAGTGCAGCGCCCAGAACTGGACACAGTACTTCAACTGCAGCCTAACCATTGTCGCACAGAGTGGGAGGGATCACCTCCTCGGCCCTGGTTGAGATGCATCTGTGGATGCATGACAAGTGTGGTTAGCCCTACTGACAGTGTCCTCGCATTGGCGGGCCATGTTCATCTTGGAATCGATAATGACTCCAAGATCTCTTTCTGCCACTGTACTTTCGACAAGAGAGTTCCCCAGCCTATAGATGTGCTGCTGGTTCTTACTGCCCAAGTGCAGCACCCTGCACTTGTCAGTATTGAATCCCATCCTATTTTAATTTGCCCACCCCTGTAACCTGTCCAAGTGCAGCTGTATCCTGTCCCTCCCTTCTTGCGTGCCCACCTCACCCCAGATCTTGGTGTTGTCCGTAAATTTAAACAGAGTGCTTTTCACCCCCTCATCCAAGTCTCTAATAAAGAAATTGAACAATGTGGACCCAAAGTCTGAGCCCTGGGGGACTCCACTGCTCACATTCCTCCAGGTCGAATATGACCCGTCCACCGCCCCTCTGAGTGCAGCCCGTCAGCCACTATGATGCCTACACAGTCAGATGGATAGCAGTGCCACAGTTGCCTAGCCTTTTAAGGAGAATGGGGTGGGAGAGTGTCAGAGGCCTTCCTGAAGTCCAGAAAGACTACATCCACCGTGACACCTGCATCCAATGATTGTGACCTGATTATAGAAGGCAGTCAGGTTGGTCTGACAGGACCTGCCCCTAATGAAACCATGCTGGTTGCCCTGAGCACTGCACTGCATGAATGCCACGTGTCCCTAGAGGCTGGGGGGCATGGCAAGCTCCCGCAGGCAGCAGCGGTGCTATTGGCGGCAGGAGCATGGCAGTGGTAAGTGGGGACCTCCCACAGGCAGCTGCAGTGCTGTCGGCAGCTGTGGGGGGTGTTTGGCAAGCACCAATCAGCAGTCAGCGACCACCTGCAGACACTGCTGGCAGCATTGACCAGCAGCAATCTCAGACTGTCCACAGGTGCTGGTGGCTGGCGGGGGGGGGGGGAGATGGTAAGCAGCCACTGCCTGCAGGCGCCTCCAGCAGTGCTTTTGCAGGGGGTGTACCACCACATTCAGGGGGGCCAATGCCTCAGGGCTTCCTTTCGTGCCCTTCCCTCCCGGACTGCACTAGGCCTCAGGCTAAACAATAACGATAACTTTTAGTAAGCTAAAACCTGTTATCATTGAGCTAATTGGTTAAACAATTTAATTTTTAACTGTTCACATCCCTAGTGGACTCCTTGAGCCATGCAGACAATAAACTGGCTGAAAAATCTCCTACCCATGAGTATTCTCCCTACAGCTACAAGCCTTGAGCATGTGAAGAACTAAGTGAAGAGTACCAAGCTCATGTGAATGCTTGCATGACCCTTGTCATTTCCTTATTGCCTTCATGTAAGTAGTAGTCCTGATCGTCTTGGATGATTTTGAAAAGATTTTAAGAGGTGGCATACTTCTTATAGGTTCCTTTTGAGGCGGCACAGGAACCTATTAGCAAATGATGTTCTTTAGTTGTCTGCTGCTGGGAAAGTAGCCCTCTTAATTAATGAAGTCCTAATCGATACGAACAGACTCTTACGGCAGATTCCTGCTGTAGCAGGCCTTATGTCTTATAAAGGCAAATTCTTTCTGTAGGGGCTGATTTTTTTTCCCCTCCTCAGTTTATACTCCGATTCCTTCTGAAAATCCATGGCAGCAAAATAAAGTATCAGTAAGAAAGGTTAACTGAAATTTAACCTTTTATTTCAGATTTATTTTGGTGTAATTCATATTTGACATCTTGCCTGCAATTTATAATTACAAGTGAATAGTCCGTGTATGATTTCTTAAACTGAGAAAAATCTTAGTCTGTATGCAAGCTGACTCCTGAAGCTGAGAGAGAATTGTCCTCGCTCATTTCTGTAAGACGGATCATAACTTGGCCCAGTCTGCAAGCAGAATGTGGTGTGGCTGCAGTGATGTCCATGGCTGTGGCAGTATTGAGAAAAGCCTGACTTTTGTTAGGTCTTCTTATGGATGGTTCAGTTTACTGTAGAGGATCTCCCCTTTGTGGGGTGTACTTACTATATTTACCCTGCTCCAAGGGGGTTCTAAATTTAAGACAACTTCCTAATAATTAGATTTTATACATGGAAAATTTATCAATCTGTTAAAATTGCCTATGCATGGTATCTAATTATTGGAGGGTTGTTTCAAATCTGTCAACCCCACTTCTATATATTGGACAGGCAGAACTGCCTGAGAACCAAATGAAAGGATCACAGATCAAGTACATCACATCCCAAACAGAAGGCAAAATGAACAAACTAGCTTCTCTAACACCCTCTTTAGATCCTGTTTCACTGATTCGCATCTTTTGACATCTTGATATAAAGGGCATGTACTTTCCTATTGCCTAATTCCAACTTACAAGTAGTACCTAAAATTCATAGCCAGTCAGGCACTTTTCAGTATTGTTTCTCCCTTTTCAAGTGTTTTTAACTTAAGAATATATTTGTATTATACTCGAGTAGTGCCATTTGCATCTTTGCCACTCTACAGAATCATAAAAAGAGATCCACATGGATTATTTACTGCTCAGACCTTGAAACAACAACTGTATTTGTTCATGAATTTAGTCAGAATTCACCTTGCTGCTATACTGCAGCATCTTCCTGAAGAAGAACATACCGCTTTGTTTTGCATCACTGTAATAAACAGGTATCTCCATGTAACCTTGGTTTTATCTCTTTTGATGGACTTACTGTTTTGAGCCTGTAGCAGCATTCTCATTACAACCTTTTTCCATGAAAATCAAGCAATTACATCATTGAGAAGAAATGGTAATATTTAATTCTTAACAGTGGACCCACAATCTTCCTTCTGGATACAGTGTTTCTCAGAAACTTTCCAAAGTTTCTAAATAGTTACACATTTTTGTCTCAATTGGTGACTTCATCTGTCCATATTTTTTAAGGGACAGTGCAAGCTATGTAAGTGGATGCTAAGAAACTGCTGGGATCTATTCTGGGATTACTTTTGGAAGGAGCATAGTTAGGGGTGTACCAATAGAGATTTTTTGGACCGATACCAATAGCTGATTTTTTAAGGAGGCATATTGGCCAATACTGATTTGATTTCTGATACAGTAGCTTGAAGAGCAGTGTCTGTTTTGGTAAGTCTGTTGTGGTGCAAGGGGAGGGAGAAGTGAAGTGGCATGGAGAGGGTCAGATCGAGGACCCTTAGGTGAGGGAGGAAGTGGGGCTTAGGGAGGGGGGTGGCTCCTTCTGCTGCGCGCACCCCAGGAGGGCATGGGGTGGGGAGGGGATGTCCCTGGATCTGTGTGGGGCGAGCTGCCACCACAGGCTGGGGTCAGGGCTGTGCTGGGCTCTTCCCAGCTGGGGATGGGCTAGGCTGTGCTTGGGGCAGGCAGTGGTGGTGCTAGAGGGGGCCTATGGGGCAGCTTTAGCCACCCCAGAATTTGCCACAGCCCCCCCAATCTCCTGTCCCAGTGCCACCACCTGCTCTGCCCCAAGTGTAGCCCAGCCCTGCGTCTGCCCAGAAGAACCCAGTACAGCCCCAGCCCACAGATGCAGCCTGCCCCACCCCGTGCAGATCCAGGGGCACATCATGCCTTCCCAGGGTGCACACAGCAGCTGGAGCAACCCCATCTCTGCACCCCCCTACAGGCCACATGAATGGTGCAGTGCCACTCTGGGCATGGATTGGGCACCACATTGCCCTGGCCAAGACCCATACTGCCTCTGTATGCTAGGATCAGGCTCTTCACCAGCCCTGCCCACCCCTGTGCACCAGGATCAAGCCCTGCAGCACCCTGTACCAGCTCCACAGGTTGGCATTGGGCCCTGGTGCCAGCCTGTGTGCGCTATCTAGAGCAAAGGGTTGCTTTTTTTCTGGCCCCCAGCAGGGGAGCAGTGATTAATACTGCCACTGCTCCCTAGCTGCTAAATTTTCAGACCTGTAAGGAGCCCCACAGGCTGGATGACGTGGCTCCAGGAGCTGGTTCTGGCCCGTTGGCAAGGAGCTGGGCTACCTTGTTCTAGAAGAATATTAGACTGTGAAAGAAGCTCTGCTGCCCTTTCAACTCATGCTACACAGCTTCTGCAGCATCACAGAAAAATGTTTCAATTTTGTGTTTCTGTAATTCAGGAAGCTTTACAAAATGTTATTAACATTACAACATTATGCCTTTGCACCTTTTAGATCAGATGCTTCTGGAAAATCTGTGCTCCACTCTATTATTCCAGACAGTGAGCTCCTATTCTGACAGTGAGCTCCTATTCTCATTGCTTGGAACCACTGCTTGACAGTCATTCCATACAGGAACGAGTACTCGGAGAAATTTGGTGGCTATCTTTACATTTAAGCTGGACTTATTCAGAACATGTTGTCTGTTTACAGCCTGCTTTTGTTCTCTTCTGTAAAGTGGAAAAAGAGCTGGTTGGTAGTAGAGCTACTTCACTTCTTCCCTGGTACAGTGTGATAGGAAAGTTATGAACAGCTACAATAGATACTGCTGGACAAAAGTTTGATCTTGAGTTTGTGAATGAGCTGTGGCAGGGCAGGGAAGAGTTCATCCATGTGTCTAGCAGTTCTGGATTTTTGCAGTTTTTTGTGGATTCAGGAAAATTCCCTCAACATCCATTAGATGGTGTCAGTGTATAACAAATGCCTTTGATCGTTTTCTTGTCGGAGGATTGTTAAGTTTTATTGATTTTTTTTTTTTTTGGTTTTTTGTTTGTTTTTGGTTTTTTTTTGTTTCGGGGTGGGGGGGTACCCTGACTGTTAACAGGAATTAGTCCCTCTTTTTTTTTTTTTTTAAGCAGTATTTAATGCTTTAAAATGATACGTAAGTGCTAACCTTTCAATAGGTTTTTGATTCTTTTCAGTTTGTAGCAGTGATAGAGTGTAACCATTCTTTTGTTGGACTAATATATTTCTTTTTATACCTATCAGGCTTACAACAGAATAAGAATTATTATACTGAATTATTAGAACAGATTTTTCAGACTTGTAGTGGGGGAGGGAAAGAAGAAAAGAAACGGGGAGAGACAGAGCATGTTTATGATGAGACAGATAATTGTACAGATTCTGATTTGGGATACAGTTATATTAGATTTCTTGGCATGATCAAGATTTACACTGGGACATTCAGTTATTTGGGTGAACTTTTCCAAAGCAGGTCTAAATCTGTAGCAGGGGTCAACAATGTTTTTGGGCAGTGCCAAAAACACCCAACTTCAACATGTATGATGTTGGCATGCTAGGAGAGGATGGGGCCCAATCCTTGTTGTGGCAGCGTAGCCCCTGCCATCCATCCCAAGATGCGTGTGCCAAGCAAAATGCCTTTGAGTGCCACACTGGCACCCGTGCCAGGGGTTGCTTACCCTTGATTTACAGGTTTCGAAAATCCTCCATGAAACTTAGTTCACTTACACAATGCAAAGGACCAATCTGCACTGGAAAAAAGAGCTTTTTATTATTTTGTCATCTTAAGATGTGGTTTTAAGAAAGATAGAAACTCCATCCATATATAAATTGCAAGTGGCTCTTGTCTAATTGAGTAACGATGCTTTAAAATGTATTTAAAATAAGCCCTTTTCTATTTTGGGGGACTTTTTATATTAGCTGTAATTCTATAGACACATTTTCTCACTTTTGTGGAACCATCCAAGCAACTATATTTCCACTTTTGTGGAGTTGTTTTTCTTTTTACACCCATCGCAACTTGTGGAGGAGCTATCCACGCTGTGGATTGTTGAGCTATCCGAACAACTATCATGAGGTAAATAAATCCCTTTTCCAACATAAAGGATAGTAGAAAATAAAGTTAGTATTTTCAAAGCGTATGTGATATGTGCATGTCTTGCACTGAATTTAAGCTTAAACTGTTTCAGAAAACAAGTTGCAGGCCCCAGGCAATGAATGAGAGTTAATAAGTTGCTAGATAATGGCAGTAATCTTGTGCTGTTTGAAAATACGTACAGAACTGAGTTGAATTTCTCAAAAAGCAGATTCTTCAAATTCTTTACATGTAGACTGAATTGACGCCTACTTCATGGTATCTAGAAATTTTCTTGTGTGTTTGGTTTCACATTGTTCTTTGTTTAACACAGTTTTCAACCAAGTGTAAATCTTAGCTAGTTACCAGCTCTATGTGATGTGTGATACATAGGAACTCTAGTTTCCTGTTAGATGATTAGTGATATTCTCACAAGAAGAGTGCTGGGCTTTGTATCTGTTAGGCATTATATGATACTAAAATTGTTGCTGGTGCATCAGTTTATTTGGTATATTGTTAAAGTGGTCTTGAGAAGTGCTAGGATGGCTAAATAGCATAGCATTGTAGAGTAATTGGAGTATTGTTGTAGCTGAGACTCCATGCAGTGTGGAAGAGGCATGTCTTTTTTGTGGCATCTTTTATTGAAGCCACTTTTATTGGTCCAGTTACAAGAGCTGTCGGCCAAGCTTTTGGGAATAAAGAAGGCCACTTTATGCCTGAAACTTGTCTAGCATCTCTTCCAACTATGCAGTTGATCTGATGAAAGATATTACATTAAAACAGTTGCATTGCAAAGACATATTTTTTTCACACTTTAAGATTATCAGAATTGATTATCTTGAATTAATTCACTGAGAACTATTCATAGATAGCATACGAGAGCTTTAAAACGGCTTGGGATGACTATGGGTGTGCTTTTGGTGAGGTAGTTAACCACATAAGGCACTTTATTATTGGAGGTCATATCAAACCAGACACAGCCATTTATTCCACCTCAGTCATGCCATATAAACATTTCTCAAGTATTTTGTAGCTAAGTATCATCAATATATTATGTGAAGAAGGTGTGATGGTGCTAGATTTACAATTAATAATTTCAGAGCCAGGTTTACCTTAGAACAGGGGTTCTTAAAGTGTAGCTTACAGGGCAGAAGTGGCTCATGGCTTGGTAATAATTGGGTGGGGGAGTTGTTTTATTAAAAAAAAAAAAAAGAAAAAAAGCAGTTGAAAGGTGGTCCCAGAGTGTGACCCTGCCACCCAGGCTTCCCCCTTTGAAATAGCTCTTTGTGGCTGAAACTTTGGGAACATCTGGCCTAGAGGGTGGCCTTTATTTTAAAAGAGAATAAAGATTTGTTTGATAATATATTTATTCAATTAACTGAATAGCTGGGAGAGGTTTTTAGACAATTTTGGGGGAATACAAAATGTCCTTTCTCAGACCTCCTAACTATTAAGTTAGTCTAATAAAAGATACTGCCAAACAGATCTTGCTTTCTGCATTTCCCTGAACTAGTATGGCTAAGCAACACAGGAAGATTATTTTATTTTAAAGGGCATACATGTCTTTGATACAAAAACACTTGTAACAAAAAGATGGTTTAATTGCTGCCATCATTGTTTTCTGTATTAGAAAACTGTCGTTGTTTGCACTATACTCCAATGGAAGTCTTGTTTTAGCTAACTTAATAGGGCTGACTACTCTGCAGCAGGAACCTACAAAATATAGACAAGCAAACGATCAGCTGTGTTGACTTTTAAGACATCTTCATATGCATAATTCTAGCACAGTTGTTCTCAACTATTTTTAGACCCCCAAAACCCCCTTGTCATAATCAGGTCACCCCTTGGCAAATCCCAGCTCTTAATGTTTATTGTTTTGTTTTTTTTACTATAGAAGAATAATAGAGCAATTATATTGCTGAAGAGAACCCTGAGCCCAGCAGAATGTTTTTAATTCTATGAGCTCCTGTTTGAAAATTCAGGGTTTACCTTGTTTGCATATCTAACAGGGCTAAATTTCATAGCACCCTGTAGCACTGTTGAAAGGATCTCAAGGCATCCCAGAGTGTCATGGCACTGCAGTTGAGAATCACAGTTTTAACAGAAAAGAACCAGTTTGCCTGATTGAACATATATGGCTAGAGTAATCTCAAGTATTATTAATAAACAACTTCAGAACAATAAAACAATTGTTTTACTAATAAACAATTTTGGAAACTTTTTGCAATATTTGCAGAAAAGAGCAAAAATTTTACTAATCAGTTTGTAAGGCTTTTGCAGATACCACTGTAAGAACATTCTGACCTGTCGGGACACTCTCATTCAAACATGTCAGTAAGAATAACTGATAATCTGGAAGCCATATCTGCACGTAGTACAAAAAATGTGCATGGGCTTCTCCCCCAAAACCCTTACACTTCCTCTATAGTGACAGAGACTAATTCAGAGAAGACAGGAACATGGGCTTCAGAAAATCTTCTGACATCTATGTTCATTTGGTTCTCTCGCATTCCCACTCTCTTCTCATGCATGAGTGACCTTTTTCACACCCTTTTCCTCATCAGGTTTATATTAGTCAGCATTTCCTGTATGCTGTCAAAAATATGTTTTTTTTTAAATCTATACATGGGTCTTTATGGACAACTTGGGCAACCCAACACTTCTGTTAGGTAATTTTAAAGATATTTTAGGTTTATAGAGGCTTATTCACTGTTGCAGTGAATTATTCTTTGTCTGCACTTTAGAAAAGTGGAGTATATTGGAATGCTTCTGTAACTGTCATATCAATAGCTTTCTATCAAAACCTATCCCTTTTACTTTAATTATTACAAAAAAATATATAGATCCTTATGTTGACCCTGTAATGCTTATGATAGCCAACAGTCAACAACAGAGTTTTGGTTTTCTTCCCTCATTCTGAGTGAGGTGACAGCATTCCAGTGGGCTCATATATCATAAAGCATGCAAAAAAATTGGGGCTTTTCATTACAAATGTGTCAGTATCACAGTCAAAAGTGGGAAAGTTGATAAGGCTTTTATAGTATCTTTTGTTTTAACATAGAGAGCTCCTTTGGGAACCTTGAACTGTCCCTTTGTTGAATTGAATCTATTTTTTTTACCTAGCTGTTTTTGTATCTTGCCGTCATAATCAATCCTGATTTACCATGTTCAATTTAGTATTGTTAGCTGTGACTGTTCCTTGAAGTTTACTCTGATTTTCAGTATCTAAGCACCAGAACATTTAAGTTTTTTGGTTTACATAAGCAAGAATAAAAATAGTTCAAAAGTAGCTGCAAAAATAGTTCTGATTTTAATATTTATAGAAGATATTTCATGTGGAAGAAACCTAAAGTGCTTTTGAAAAGTAGCAGTCGCTGAATCAACTATTGAAAAATGGACACGCGTAGAGGGAAATACAACCTGGAACTGGAAATGAGGGAAAATCTCTCTTCATCTGCACTTTTTGAAGTAGGATAGAAAAACCTAGTGTATTTTTGTGGAGTCAAGCATGGAATTTATGGGAAGTTACAGGGGAAAATTCATAGTTTTAAAAATGTTTCAGTGTGACATGAAATAAATGAGTTTCAAATATGAAGCTTTCATGGCAGTTTTCAAAGTAGAACCATACTTAAGTTTCTTTTGTACTGAATCTGGATCTGGAATGAGGAGAGCTGATGAAATATGGAGTCTGTCCATGTATTAGCAGCAAGTGGAAAAGGAAAGACATGCCATGAAAAACCACCATTCGCTGAGTTTTCTGGTAGTTGGGTACTAGGGACAGACATTACGCATAAACCAGCTTAAGTGGTACAAAGATATACAAAGGGTCAGAACTTAGGTCAGTACTTAGTACTGACCAAGACCATTCCCCTACCTTGAGCATAGATAGATGTCCAAAAGGCACAAGACTGCCAAAAGTTAGTGCTGACTTAGTTAAGGAGCACTTGGAAGGGCTGGATGGGTACAAGTCAGCTGGCCCAGATTACCTGCATCCACGGGTGCTGAAGGAATTGGCCAGCATCATAGCTGAGTCACACAACTGTTTGAGCACTCATAGTGCTCCGGCCAGCTCCCTGAGGACTGGAAAAGGGCAGTGTAGTGCCCACTTTTAAGAAGGGGAGAAGGGATGAGCTGGGTAACTTAAGGCCAGTCAGTGTTACCTCTATCCCTGGGAAAATACTGGAAAATATTATCAAAGAGCGCATTTGGGAAGGCCCAGCAGGGGAAATGATGCTGAAAGGAAACCAGCATGGGTTCGTCACAGGTAGATCCTGCCTGACAAACCTTATAGCCTTTTATGACCAGGTCACACTGCCTTGACACAGGAGCTGAGGCTGATGTCATCTACTTGGATTTTAGGAAGGCCTTTGACACAGTTTTGCATCCTATTCTCATAGGGAAGCTAGCAGGCTGTGGAGTGGATGCCTACACAGTTAGGTGGATGGCCAACTGGCTTAGGGACCGCACTCAGAGTGGTGCTGGACAGGTTGTTCTCGGCCTGGAAGGAGGTGGGCAGTGGGGTCCTGTAGGGTTCGGACCTTGGACTGGTGTTATTTAATATCTTCATCAGCGATTTGGACGAGGGTGTGGTGAGCACCCTTTCTAAGTTCGCAGATGTTACCAAGTTAAGGGGCAAAGTTAACACGCCGGAGGACAGGGAGCAGATGCAGGCCTACCTGGACAGGTTGGATCAATGGGCGGGACAAAATAGGATGCAGTTCAACAAAGCTAAATGCAAGGTACTCCACCTAGGGAGGAGGAATCCCCAGCACACCTATAGGTTGGGGGATGACCTCCTCAGCAGCTGAGAGGGATCTTGGAGTCATAGTCGACTCCAAGATGAACATGAGCTGGCAGTGTAATGAGGCCATCAACAAAGCCAATCGCACCTTGTCGTGTATTAGCAGATACGTGACCATCAGATCAAGGGAGGTGATGCTCCCCCTGACCAGCATTGGTCAGGCCACGGTTGGAGCACTGTGTCCAGTTTTGGGCGCTGCATTTCAAGAGGGACACAGAAGATCTGGAGAGGGTTCAGAGGAGGGCCACTCGCATGATTAGCAGTGAAAGACCCTACGAAGGGAGGCTGAAAGATGTGGATCTCTTCAGCCTTCACAAGAGCTGAGGGGAGACCTTGTTGCCGCCTATAAGTTTATCAAGGGAGGACAGCAGAGAATTGGATATGAGCTATTTACCAGAGCTCCCCTACGAGTAACTAGGAATAATGGGTGCAGACTAGTGGAGAGTAAATTTAGGTTAGACATCAGGAAGAAATTTTTTACAGTAAGAGTGACCAGAATCTCGAATGGGCTTCCAAGAGAGGTGGTTCAAGAGGAGGCTTGATAATTACTTGGCTGGGGTCATCTGACCTTGGTCCTCTTTCCTGCCAGGGGCAGGGGGTCGGACACAATGATCCATTGTGGTCCCTTCTGACTCTACATCTATGAATCTATGAATAATTGCTTTTTAGGAGCTAATTGATTCTCTGCTCCGCTTCCTGAACTTGGTGACTTTCTTAGCTGCTTAACACTTCCCATGCTAGGGTGCAGGAGCCTTAGTACAGTAAAAGCTGTGTTATCCGGCACTTCATTAACCAACATACTCTACTAAGAATCCCGCTTTGGGCCACGGCCTGGGGCAAAGCAGCCTGCGCAGGCCCCCTTCCATGTCCCCCAGCACACTGACACCAGGGGATAGGCGGTGTGGTGCCTGTCCCCTGGCACACTGACACGCTGGATGCAGCAGGAGGAGCGTCTTTGCCTCACTAGGCAAAGACGCCTGTCAGGTAACTGGCATATTTGGTTATCTGGCACCCCCCATTTCGCATGGGTGCTGGATAACAGAGCTTTTGCTGTACTTAGTATCACCCTTAGCAGGAGCCACAACCACTGGGGGAGTGACAGTTCCACTCTGCAGCAAGGCTTCCAAATGTCCTTAACTTTAAGTCAAAGTAAAAGTTGGTGTCACACCAGTAACTTCTACAAGTCTTAATATTCCCTGAAAAGCTAAATTATTTGTGTTCAGCTCTTGTTTAGAATGTTGTTTTAATCCAAAGAGTCCTTTAACTGCTGCCTTCTTCCCAACACTTTGATTGCATGAATTGATGGACTAATCCTTCTAGTACTCTAAAATTTTCTCATTTGGGAGGTACTCGCTCCATTCTCTTGTACGGTGCAAAGCTGAGTTTCATACTAGCAGGCTGTGCTGCATTTTTAATGAAAATCTACATATTTGTGCAAGTACATAAAATGTATTTAGCTGTGCTTACTTCAGAAAATGTTTCATCAGCGATTTGGACGAGGGTGTGGTGAGCACCCTTTCTAAGTTCGCAGATGTTACCAAGTTAAGGGGCAAAGTTAACACGCCGGAGGACAGGGAGCAGATGCTCCCTGATATTTTACTTGTCTGTGTGTTTATACCAGTGGTCTCAACCTTTTTTAACTTGAGGCACCGCTAGCTAGATTCAAGGCACCCCTCAGAAAATGCCAACTCTTTGTTTTCCTTTTTTCTTTTGACTGTGGAAAAATAATAGAGCAATTCTTCTGTTGTAAATAACTCAAAGACCACAACAGGTCGGAATATTTTTTACACAGTGGAGTCCTAATTAACATCTCAGGGTTTATCTTGTGAATCATGTTTGCACACCTAACAGTGCTGACATTGCATGGCAGCTTCATGGCACATTTGAAAGCATCTCAAGGTACTACAGGATGCTTTGGCACCCTGCTTGACAATCACTGGCTTATACCAGTAGATGAATAAAAACTGTTAATGGTTTCTTTATTGTAATGTAGTACAAACAAGCATGTAGCATTTCTAGGCAGGAGTAAGCTGCATACACTACAGCTCTAATTTAGGTAGCTTTTCTATGTTGCATAGCAATTTTCTCCATGGCAACACTTTGTAGGCATGCACTATTGTCTGTATTGCTATGCAAAGCACATAGACAGAAGTGTCAAATGCTGAAGATGACTAAAAATCAAGTTTGTTACAATTTATGCTTAAAATAATGGACTTACATTTAAAGGTAAACATATTACCTTTTAAAAGTGCAAAGGCTGCCTAATTTATTGCACTGAGTGCAGCAGGTATCAGTATCATCTGCCCTGGAGGTAGGTTTCATATGTGTGCACTTGGTGCAAGGAGCTCCAGCCCTTTAGAGAGCAGATGTGTTCAGTGTGCAGGACAGAGACTGAGACAGAGCTTCAGAATCTCAGTGCACTGGTGAATTGGTGGTTATAGGGAGAGAGGTTTTAGGTCTACTAGGAATTGGGAAACTTTTTGGGACAGAAAGAACCTGTACAGAAAAGATGAGTTCTGCATGAACTTAAAGAGAACCAGACTACCGGTGCTAAAACTTAACGAGTCATAGAGTGATGTGGTTATACATTAAAAATGAGGGAAAGCAGACAAGTGCAAAGAAGTGCACAGCTTGGTTGGATGCAGTCACAAAGAAGGCAATATACAAATTCTGTATCCTCTTGAAAACAATAGTAAGGAAGGGTAACGGTAGACAGTGGTGAGGGTTAGTCAGTGCACTTAAAGTTCAAGTCAAATAGCATATGTAGTAATAGGTAACAAAGCAAGAACAAATGTTAGATGCATAAAAAATAAGATGGGTGTTAGAATGCCTGATATGCAATGGTAACCTTTATGTAATAGACATCTCAGAAACTTGGTGAAAGGATGTTAATGGCATACTGTTTTACCAGGTGACAAACAAGTAGGAATTAGAGTAGGACATGGTGCTGGGGGAATGGCACCGGATGCAAAAGGCAGAGAGTAACAGTGTGAAAATCGTACCTGATAGGAAAATGACCTCAGAATCTCAGTGGGTGAAAATTCAGTACTTGACTGAAAACAACATTGTACTAGGAGTATGGTAGATTACCTTATCAGGAATATAGTGTGCAGTTCTGGTTTATGCATTTCAAAAAAGATGTAGTAGAATTTGGACAGGTGCAAAAGAAGGGCAACCAAGATGGCTGGGGATATGGAGTAGCTGCCATACCAGGAGAGACTTTAAAAAAAGATTAATGTTGAAGTGACATTATAGCCATGGTGGTTCAAGAAATGTGAGAGGTCTCCCTGAGGAAAGATACAATGATACCCAAAAGATTTTTTAAAACTATCCCAGTCATGCAGCTGGTCCAATAAAAGATACTGCCCAGAAAAATTCTTGCCTTAATAACGGCTAGAACTCTTAAGTTTGAACAAGAGACTGAGGTGGACACGGTAGATCTATAAAAGCATGAGGAGAGTAGTGGACAAAGTGAATAGAGAACTGTTACTCACTAAGTTCCAGAATACTAGAACTAAAGGAGACCCCTGGAAATTTGGAGACAGGTTTAAAACTACTGAGACAGTACCTTTCAGTGAAGTACATAGTTAACTTGTGGAACTCATAACCACAGGACGTTATAGAGGTAGATAGGATAGCCAAGTTTAAAAAGGGACTAGACACATTTACATCTGATAGATCCTTTAATAGCTCTTACATAAAATAGTCTGAGTGTATCCCCTAGCACTTGTAAGCCAGCAACTGGTGGATTCCAGAGATGTTATGGGATAGATCACAGCAGATGCACCAGATCTACCATTGGTCTGACCCAGTGTAGCACTTACTTCTTATGTAATTACAATTTTATTTTTAAAAATTGTATATGCTGCCCATTCTTTGCTCTTTTTCTGTTCTCATTCTTACTACTACTTTTTAAAATTCCCTTTTGTTTTTGCATGTTGTTTCCTAGATGTGGAATCTTTTTTTATCCAGTCTCCAGAATTTTCCACACTTGGTCTGCTTCCTAGTATTGGCTTTTGTGCTATCTACTTTTTCCCCTGCATCAGTCTCTGTTTGAGACATTAGCTGTAATTCTCACTTCAGTTTGTTGTAATGTTAATTCTTCCTTTTCTTTATCTATTAAGATCACATTCCAGGTCTGTCAGTTTAAAACTTTGAATCTATTAACTTAGAATGTTTCTTCTGAGTTAGGTTCCATTTTTATCTTTTAATTACCATTCATAAACTTGTTCTATTTGGTGAAATTAAAAAAAAAAAGAAAAGAAAAGGAGAAGAATCCTGCCTAATTTATTTGGTTTTATACTCTACTGTATTTGATTTTATTATTCTGTTACCCACTCTGAGAGCCCTGCCTAGTGTTATTAATTGTTGTCATGGCTCTGTTGACTTCAGTGAAGCAGTGACGATTTATACCAGAGAACCTGCTGCTGCATCTTGTGTTACTGTATATTTTAATTAAAAATGGTTTTCTGCTGTTTGGAACATATAGGGAGTTGTCTTGACAAGAATAAATATTATTTCACAAAGGTTAATGTCGTTATTTGTGCCAAACCAATGCGTACTTGAGAGATTTTTGTATATTTTATCCTTGCTTACTTCAAGTGACATCCATACAGCTTGATCATCAGGTATTACCCTGAGAGCTCCAAGATTAAAAGTGTGAGGCTCTACCATGTATCCTCCAGAATTAACAAGGCTGTACCATACATCTAATAATTCAAAAAGTGGGAATGATATGGAAACTCCTTGGAATTTACTTTCTTAATCTTCACATAAAAGCTATTGACTAGTTCTGTCTATTTTGTTATCACTTGTTATCACGTGTTACAAAATAATGTTTAGTCTATAGGAATTAATAAATATCCCAGGTGTAATTTTACTTCCTTTCTTTCCCTTCCTTTAGATAACACAATGGGGGTATACTAGAAACAGTTTACATATTTCAGGGATGTGCAGAATAGGAGTTGCAGACCGTATGTGGCCCACGGAGAGATTTTGCTCAGTTGGCAGTGGGTCCTTTGGTCCCACCCAGCCTGGGTGTGGGCAGCAGCTTGGGCCATGGCACACGCGGCCAGTCCCGCCACTAGCAGATGCACAGTGGGATTGGGGTAGTGCGGTGGATGGACTCCATTTCCTGACAGCCCTGGTGGTGATGGCTCCTTCTGGCTGCTGCTGCTGAACCCAATCCCAGTGCCTGGGCACCCCAGCTTATCCACCTTCCACCACGGCTGGAGGCATGACCTGTGCCGGGAGGGTATGTGGCCAGGCAGCTGGGATAGGGCTGCAGGCCAGCAGGGAGACATGCGGGTGGGTCCAGAGAGACTGTTGAGGTCTTGGCGGGGTAACGGCATGAGGCCAGGGCAGAGCTGCTGTCCAGTTACCACATGCCCCTGTGACAGGCACAGGTTCTGCAGGCAGGGGAGTGCAGCTCTGCCATGCACTGTGCCTGCATGGCTCCCAGATCACAGGTCCCAGGCAGAGCCGCAGTGTGCTCCCTGCATGTCCCTGCCTGCAGAACTGGGGTTTGGCCCCAGGCCAGGCCCTGCATTATCACTGCCCTACAATGCTGGCACCAGGTGCAGCTCCCCACACAACTCCTGACCAGTCTTTGTGGTGACCGTCTGACCTCTGGGGAGAATGGCTGGCAGCTGTGTGGGCAAGGGTTCACAACGGGATGGGAAGCTGTGTCCAGGGCTGAGGCCAGGATCTTGGAGCGGTGGCAGCTCAGGGCTGGGACAGGATTGTGATTTGCTCCCTGCACACCTATGCCAGCAGAACCTGCCCCTGTTGCAGGGGCATGTGGGCAGCGGATTATGGCTCTGCCCTGAGCCCAGCCTACAGCTCTACACTGTCACCATCCCATGATCCCAGCCTTCCCTGCCAATCCTGCCTGTGGCCCCATCCCATACAGGGCATTTTGGTGACTTGGATGTGCTGACCCAACCCATGACAGCTCAGCAAAACTCCCTGTGTGGCCCATGGGCCCAAATATGCGCCCACCCCTGACATATTTGATGTAGGGACTGAGCCTGGGGCTGATGATGCTCCTGCATAAAACACCCACAGAAACTCTCATAGTGGCATGTTTTAAAAATGAAGGTTCCCGTAAGGCATGTTTTCATCCTATTTTTCCATGGGCATTCTCTTGGTAGATTTGCAGAAGTGTTAGACAAATAGTTTTATTTTGTTTTATTTAAAACCACATTGTTTTGTCAGTTTTGGGTTGACAAAATAATTTGCCCATTTGTGCTGAAATAAATAATTTTCAGCTGAACGAAGGGAGGAGGGGAAATTAAGTCAAATCCCTTTATGTATACATTTTCAAATAAACTACCTCTGAATAGTGTCGAGACCAAATTTACTTAAATATGAAATGTAGTACCTTTGGAAATTAAATGCTTCCTTTGATTTGAAACGGATTTTTTCAGGTTCTTATTTTGATAGGAATGGAAAACATGTTTTGAGTTGCTATAATTTTTGCCCTGCTTTTTATTAACTAATTATTGGCTAATGTATGAACTTTTGCTTTTCTAGGTTGAAAAATGAGAAAGCTTTGCGTCTGAGTACTGTAGGTAAGTTTGATCAACTGTGTGTTGTTTTTTTTTTTTTAAACACTAATTTTTGGTTTTGAAAGCAGGTCTTCCAGAGTTTTGAGGGAAAAGGAATGCTATGGAGTTACTTTGTAGCTGCAGAAATGACTACTAGCTTATTAAAAGATTCTGTGTATTCAAGCATCACGTTCCCATTTTAACCCTACATATATTGATACAGTCAGGATATTGAAAGATTTTACTTGTGCTTAATCTTTACAGTGCACACAGATGTATGTCTTAGCACAAGGTAATTAAGCATACAACAGAACAAACTTTCTTTCCTAAATACAGTCTGGTTTTACCAATCTATATAATGTTTATACTTGAACACTTACACAAAAAGATGTTTTAAGTGAAGTAATATTGAATTTTAGACAACTTTGTACGCTGCATATTATATCTTTCAAATTTACCCGATTCTTAAATTGTATAAATCTGACTGCTTGCCATGGAATGAATAGATGTAAACCAATATTATTCTTCTCCATGCTGCTGTTTTAGAACAAACTTACTTCTCTTTATATTAAAAATGGAAAATATATTAGAAGTTTTCTTCCCGATTTCTAGCATTTTAAAACAAAAAGAAGAACAATATATTTTTAGGCAAAGGGAGATGAGAAACAGATGACAGTACTTTCCTCACCAGTTTATGACACCTAGATAAAATATTTTATTTGTATGAAATCTTCAGTAAGACTCAGTGCAGGTACTCTAATGAGCCAAATATTTATGACTAAATATTAAACTCTGGAAAATAAAGTTTATTACAGGAACAAAGGGCTCTGTATTCATATGAAGTGCTATTGTAATTAATATTCATTTTATTTTTGTAGGAGAAAAATTGCAGTGGTTTCAAAGTCACCTTGACCCTAGCAAAGCAGACTACACAAAGAAAGAAGCCTGTGAACTAATTGAAAAGTAAGATTGGGTCTAGAACAGTAAAAAGTTTAATTTCTTTCAAATAAGGTTGACTGGTAAAACTACAACCAACCTTTAATAAACTACCTTTTACTTTTCAAGTTTTATTTTAGATGTTACTGGTCCTTAATTTTTTTTAGTATTAAATATATGCATAACAGAAATGTCATAAGTACCCTGGAGCTTCTGAATTAGATCGTGGCGCAACTTTCCCACGCAAGATTTCTGTCCCTTCATATGTAGTGAAGGCAGCTCCAAATAAGACAGCTACAGCTGTATGCCCTTTCTAAAGACTACATGATCAGGATAGCGTAAGGGCATGGAGCTGCCCATTTGGTAAAAACACAGCTAGTCGATTCTAGTCCTCTTACCCTATTTTATTTTTTTTTTTTCAGTCAGGACCCTCTCAACTACTACAGTGCATGAATTTTAAAAGCAAGCAATTTTGAAGTAGGAAGCTGTACAAAGAGACTTTATCATTACTATATTTAAGGGTTTATTTAGCAAAGGTTGGCCATATGGTAGCTGAATCACTTACATCGCCTGATGGTAGACTTTCATTTATCTTCAGTCATGTCACGTTTCTTACACAGTTCAAGAAAACCTACATAACAGGAGGTATTTTTTAAGGATGTTGAAGAACAGGTGTTAGGTATGTAAGAGTCAGAAGACTTTAATTCCTCTCAGTGCAGTGTGGGCAACCTACAACTTTGGAGCTATTTGATCTGGCCCATGAAGCAGGGACCCTTGTGGCATTCAGCATCTGGGGGCTTCACCCACATTGTGTTGCTGTTGGGTGGCAGAGAGAAATGGTAGCAGTTGGGTCCTAGCTCTGCCCTGCTTTGGACCTCAAGCTGGGTTATTCTGGCCCAATCTGGAAAAGTGTTCCCAACCCTTTTCCCAGTGTAAATGATGGCATGATACTTTAAATATCTAGAATATTTTCATTTGAAATTTTAATGAAAGGCAACAAGATTTTTGTTTTCCAGGTTGCACAGGGGTCTCTTAAGATATACAGTTTGTGTTCTATGCACAGGGTGTACAGTGTGAATTAAAAACAAGCATGAATCTTACTGGGATAAGGCACCATGCTGCATTTATTGGAACATAAAGCATACAACATAAAAGGAATAAAAAAACAGTAAGGTTATCTGCTTCACTCATTCCCATACATATTCATTCATTCATTCATACAAAAGAAACAAACACACACATAGATAGTTAGATAGTCCTGCAAAGGTTAAGGTGTTACCAAGTTCTAAAGATGCTTGGGTCAGTCTGGTGGCCAGCCAGACTGATCACAAGGAATGGAGTCAGGTCTTGTTGGATGCACCCAAAATTCCTTCTTGTAGGTGGACAGACCCAAAGCCTTTTCTTTGTGTTCATATTTTATAGTGATAGCTGTCCATACAAGCCTATGGATTCTGCTGAGTCAGATGCGAAGGTCATCTTCCTTGTCCTGTTGGCAGGCTGGGATTGGTAGGATGTGATCTTCTGGCTTTGTGGTCTACAGTCTTCGGGGAGGTCGATGCTTGTGGTCTTCAGCAGTCAGGGTGAAGCCATGATTTAGTATTTGGTAATCCTTAACTGCTGACTCAATATCACTGCAGTCTTTAACTCTTAAACCACAGGAGGGTATTTTTACCTGCTGTGACAAGACTGTCTTCCTTTATGTTGTCACAGATATACTTCATTCATTCTTTCATTCCCTCTTGTCAGACATGCCAGACATATCACAGACCTTACATAAACATTTTTCTTATACTAAATGCAAGTTCTAAAATCACGAGACCAACAGGTCAGATATATATCTAAGCAATAGGGGATTTAAAGTAGGTGGTTAATTCCATGGTTATTTAATATTTGATACAAAATAATAATGACTGATTAAAATATTATGAGAAATAAAACATAACAAGATTCATTATAAAATAGCAATATAAAGCAATTACAGCAACTCTAGCTACTGCAGTACAACATGTGTACAATCTCTCACACAAACACATACCTGCCTACCCATCCATAATTATTAAAGTCAGGTGTGTTCAAGGTAGGCAATTTTAGCATTTTTTTGGTCAAATTTGGCTGCTTTTCCTCGAAACATAGCAAAAGAAGCTTCCCTGACAGTATAGCAAGCCTTCCCCCACCCATGTCATCTTTTAAGTTGTTGCTCCAAAGTATGAAGGTACTAGAGTTTCTCATAATAGGCTGTAAATAGATGTTTCATTTGACCCAGATCAAAGCAGGAGCCCTTTCATGCATCATTGCTCCTTCCCCAGTAGGTGGCCCACACAAGCACACACCTTGACAGATTTATCCCTGGTATGAACCACTGTAATCATACAAATATGCAACAGGTTGTCATGGGAAATTTTTTGTACATTTTATCCAGCATACTTCACAGGGAGTTGAAGTAGGACACGGGGAATGTATGTCTGTAGTCCCAGGACAAAAGTATATTTCCCAGGATAAATGTGATGTCTGTTCATAGCCAAATAAGCAGGAGCAGTAGTTTATTAATGTGAACAAAACAGTGTATTTTTAGAAATCTCATCACCTATGATGTTCAAGTAGTCTAAAATGAACTATTTCTCAAAAAACTAAACTAGAAAAATTTAACCAAAATGATTAACAGTTGGCAAAATTTCACATTCCTATTTCAGTTCCTTATAGTGAAATTATTTGTCAACCTTTTGTGTAGCTTCTAGTCATAAACGGGAACAAATCTTATCCTACTCCTAGAGTCCTTAGGAAGTTCTTCTAATATAACGCTACCCTTCCTTCTCTAAGTTTCTTGCATAGGCTGATCTGTGCTATACTCTGCAAAATGTAATAGGAAGAATGATGGGATCAGAACCTAACTAGACTTTTTATACTTTAAAAATACTATTTCAATTTAGCTCACCGCAATCTGTTTGCCTCTGTAGCATATTTTGAAATGGCTTAGAAGACAAAGTATTGTAACTGGTAAAAATGTCCCTGGCAAGCAACCAAACTAGCATCGTTGTGATACAGTGTTGCTATGATTAGCTGAAATATATGTTGTTGTCTTTCAGTTACTTGAATCGATTCAGTGATGAACTGGAGCAGATTGAGTTGCATAACAGCATTAAAGGCAGACAAGGGAGACAGCATGGTTCCCGGGAGATGATCATCAAACAGACCATGGAACATGAAAGGCAACTGTATGAAGGATATGGGATAGGTATGACTTTAGTAGTAGCTTCTGCTGTGAAAACTGCAAGAGCCAGAACTACCACTCTTTTCACAAATCTGAACCCAGAATGAGGGTTTTAGGCAGTATAATCTTTCACTTTAGAAAACTTAAGCTCCCCTTTCTCATCTTTATTTCCAGGGATTTTGAATGTATAAAGCCAAACAAAGATTCTTCTCATGATTGTATGTTTTACTTCTATGCAGTGATTGCCTTGAATAGTTACTGTGCTTCACGTGTTAAAACTGTTTTGTTAAAACAGTTTTTGTTGTAAGCCTTAGGCTTCTCTTTTTAAAAAGTGATTATAACCTACCTGTGTTGAAGAAACAGGAATTCCAGCACCTCTCTTAGGCCTTGCCTTTAGTTTTTTAGCCTAAACAGGCTGACTGCCCTCTTTGAAAAGCTATCTTTATGTATATAAGAATGAGCATGATGCTGTACATTGGTTTATTAGCACTTATTTGGAAAGACAAGCATAAGTTTCTCAAGATTTTATTATTCATTAATAGTAACCTTCTCAAAGTCATGGAAACGAAGCCTTTATTTAGACCATAAAACACTGTGATGTTCTCTTACTAATGTAAGTCTAGCAAGAGAACTAATGATGCAAGTCTAGCATCACTGATGATCCCGTGACCTGAATCATTCACAAGTAGCGCAGTGATACAAAAGTTTCAGTAGATTCATGTTTCGTATCTTACTGTATATCAGTCACATTTGAAGAAATGCCTGGGGGCTTGTGAACATGAGGTGTGTCAGGGTGTCCCAGACTACTAAATCCTAAAGACCTTCACAGAAAAGACCTACAAATCAGAAAGGTAGTCCAGTATCTCTTGGTTTTGCTTTCACATTGATTTACTGCTTTCTCTTTCTTTGGATTGGATCACGGCTCCTGTAACAGGTACAGTGGAGCCAAAGGAAATTAAACAGCCCCAAGCTGAGTTAAATATGTTGGATTTTATTTCTTGGATTTCTTCATGTAAATTCAGAGGAGTGGTATTTCACTGTAATGGGTCTCCTGCCCCACCCCTAGCTCTGCTTCAGGAATACTTTTCAGCCTCAGTACAAAGATATTTTCTTCTGTTCCCTTCAGTTAGAGATCTAGAGCTGTACATTTAATAACCTTGTCAAACTTGGTAATGAATGTTTGTCACACTGTTTTTAGCTTATCTCAGGGTATAGACATATGTAACAATTGTACTGATATTAAATTATAGTAGTATATCTAGAGGTGCACTCATACGTTGGTCCGATATCAGATCAGTACTGATATAAAGAAAATTGTCTGGTATCAGATATTGGCCCAGTGGAGCCAATAAATGGCCATGCTGCGTGCAGCCACAGTGCAGCACAGAGTGGAGCCGGCAGCCTGCCTCCAGCTGGTAAGTTGGAAGGGGCATGGGGGCAGATCAGTGCCCCCTGTGGTGACGGACAGGGCAGGCACAGGTGCTGCCCAGCAAGGGGAGGAGAAGGGGCGCAGGACGGAGGCACAGCTCTCCTGCTGCTGCTTGCACCCTAGGAGGGTGGGGGGGTATGCCCCCAGATCTGCGCAGTGCAGGGTGGGCTGCAGCTGCGGGGTGGAGCCAGATCTGGCACTGCATGGGGCTCTTCTCGGCAGGGGCTGGGCTCAGAGTGGGCTCTGGTGGTGCTTGGCAAAACCCCAAGTTTTGCCAAGGCTCTGCTGCCTGCCGCTTGGCACAGCTGCACCTTTTCCTGGCGCTTGGGTGGAGGCAGGGCATTCAGCCAGAGCCGTGTTCGGTGGCAGTGTGGGGTTGGGAGCAGAGCTGCGGTGAAAGTTGAGGTGGCTGCAGTCTCCTCCTAGCGCTGCCAAAGCCCGCTCTGAACCCAGCCCCTAGTGAGAAGAGCCCCACACAGTGCCAGCTCTCAACCTGCAGCTGCAACCACCTCATGCTGTGCAGATGTGGGGGCACATGCCCTCCCGCCCTTCCGGGGCTCAAGCAGTGGTAGGAGCTGCCCCCAATGCAAGAGCTGTGCCACCTTCCAGTGCCCTCCCCCCATCCACACTGGGCAGCACCTGCCCCTGCCCCCTCCCTCACTGTGGGCGGTATCGATCTGCCCCCCCACCCCCTTGCCCCACCTTTCCACCACAACAGGCTTACCAGCTGATGGCAGCTATATCGGATTGGTATCAGTGGATATGCCTCCTTAAATTTGGTTCTCGGTAT
The DNA here is from genome assembly GCF_052110815.1 of Crocodylus siamensis. Taxonomy (NCBI): domain Eukaryota; kingdom Metazoa; phylum Chordata; order Crocodylia; family Crocodylidae; genus Crocodylus; species Crocodylus siamensis. Next base: position 83,896,885 of record NC_143396.1, on the reverse strand, counting down.
CGGCCCCAAAAAGTTCTATCAGCGCACCCCTAATATAAGCTCTTGTGATGTTATTTACATTTGTATGCACCTTTAGCAACGCAAGCATAGCAAAAAGATTGCAAATTCACTCCGATTTAATCCAGCCTTTTACCAGTGCAGAAGCATGAAAACATAATAGTTATAACAGCTCATGTGCATTCCTGAGTGGCAGCTTCGCCTCCCCTCTTAAGGGAGGTTAAAAGTTATATTTGTTCATAGCCTCAGTAAGTATATATTTATAAAATATCCCTCCCACTTAACCTTTAATAACTAAAGACTCATGAGAACTACCATGACACAAAAAATAAACTGTAATTTAGATATAAAAAAGAGACCAATAAAAGTAGACTCAAAACATCATTATTAATACAAAGAAGACAAGTCAGATATTTCACTTGCCTGCCATTGTAAAAATCATTCTCCAGTGTACTTTTTTGCCTCCTTGAAGGTTGCTTGTAAATGTTAGCTATGCTAGAGCAAAAGAAAGAAAGGTGGTGGAGGGAGAAGGAAACAGAAAAGGTGGAAAATCATAAACCTGGAACTATAAGAAGCAGTAGGTGTTCAGTAGCACAAGGGATAGGAATGATGAACTCTGAAAACCAGGGAGGATATGGTGTTGAGATAGATGAGCAACAAACACACACGTGAATTGTCTATATTTTTAAATGGACATCATTGCCAAAACCAAGTCATCACTTAAGCTTTATTAGGCACCCCAGGAAGTCATCTAGTCCACGTCTCTGCTCAAGGCAGGATCGTTGCTAACCAACTCTCCCTCACTCGTTCCAAGGGACACAGAGGGAGGAAAGCACTGGCTCCTTGGTAGCCCACCTATGGGCAAGCTGTCAGGAAGCCATGTTGGGACTCTGCTGTGGCTGCCAATACCTCCTAACACTGAACAGTCCTAGGTCAACTCAGGTCTGTGCAAAATGAGGGCATTCCCCCAGCCTGGAATCATCCTAGGAAGGCTCAAGGCCTGGGCTTTCACTTCCTGCCTCTGCCTGGACCTGGAAAAAGATCTGTGTATGGGCAGAGGGCATTTCCCACAACTAGTCCCAGGAGAGACCTGCAACCCTCTCTTGCCAGGCCCTTCTGCTCCACCCATCCCTGCAGCCAGCTGAGGACAGGCTTTCAATTACTGGACTCTTCTAAAGGCAGAGGTGACCTAAGGAGCAGCCTTCTAGCACCTCTGGGCTGAAGACCTCACCCGGCTAGAGCACTTATATCATGAATGTCATGTGCCTCAAGGCTGGGGGGACACAGCGACTGCCCGCAGGTGGTGGGGGCATCGTGGTGGTGATCAGGGAGCTCTTGCAGGCAGCTGCAGTGGTATTGGGGGTGAGGGGGAGCATGGCGAGTGGCAATCAGCAACCACCTGCAGACACGGCGGCAGCGGCAGCTGGAGGCAGTTGGCGACCACCTGCAGATGCCGCTGGCAGTGTCAGCAGCAAGGGAGAAGGGGTGGCGAGCAGCAACCACCAGCAGATGCCACCGGCAGCGGTGGCCAATCTCAGGGGGTGCACCGCCAGCCTCAGGGAGTGTGTGCGCATCTCCTACATATTGCAAATTATTTGTATGCTTAAAGTCCCCAAACACTTTTTCCAGCGCTAAGACTTTTACGGCAATTCTGTGAAATGAATGCCTGTCTATGGCCTAAAACATTGAGGTCAAGTATCTGTCTAACCAGCTCTTGAAAATTTCCAAAGATGGAGGTTCTTTAGGGAAGCTGCTCAAATATTTAACCATCTTCATTGTGAGACAGTTCTTCCAAAGCTCTGGCCTAAATTTGCTCTAACCTAAATTTCTTCTAATGCAATTTGAAGCCATTGGTCTTAGTTGTGTCCATTACAGCCACAGAGAATAGTCTATCTCCATCTTCTTTATATCACCCCATCAGGTACGTAAAGGCTGGCATCAAATTCTGTCAGTCTTCCAGACTAAATAATCCTAATTTCACTCTAATACATTGGGTCCTAGGCCTCTAATCATTTTTATTGCTCTTTTCTGGACTTTTGCAATCTGTCTATATCTCTCTTTACTGTATGCACTATAAATTAGATACTATTTACTACTACTGCTAAATAGAGCAGAAAGATCTTGATCTGCAATTGACAGTCCTGCCAGTACAATTCAAAATGCTGTTGAGATATATTTTTTTGCAGCAAAAGTATACTGTTGGCTCATATTCAGTAAAAATAGGTTGTTCCAAAACTGTGTGTAGACTGGAAGTGTCATGAGCGTCTATAGTGCAGTTTTGTCAGCGGTTTTATCAGCTAGGAAGGGGGTGGGGGCAGTTCTCCTTTTTTTTCCCTTGCTTTTCTATGCTGAAAGGGGAAACACTAAAGAAGTGGAAAATTGACATTTTTCCCTGACTGGAATTTAAATTGTGGCCTCATAATATATTTGGCACAAGTATTTCTAATATTGATAGAAAGAACTATTTTACAAGTACCTTAGCTTATTTAATCTTCCCACATGCTGTGGTTTGCATACAGTAATGAAGAATTTGCAGGTGCTTAAAGTTAAGTGTAATATCAATCCACCTTTCCCTCTAGTCCCTTTTTATTTGCATTTCTTTCTTCTCAGACAGCATAGGGAAGCGACTTCTTATCTGTTCTCAATTTCAAATTGCTCAGCTGCACAAAGTCTCTCTTTCACTTTCTGTCTTTTTAAAATAATACTTTCCTAGTCCTTCTCAATTTTTTTCTCTCTTATTGCTACATGGAAGACTCATACGAACCGCAAAACAGACAATGCTGTTAAATGCACAAAGCAAATGCATTGGAAAAAATAGAGACTAAACCAGAAATGTTTTCAGTTAGAGTTATCTCAATTTTTACTTACAACAATAGTAAGTTAAAAAAATTCAACAAGAATAACTTTAAGTTGATGGTGCAACTTTACATGTTAAATACTAGTTAAATACAATTTGGCATCATTCGTTATTTGTTATCACAGCTGCTGTAGGTTTTCTCTGTCCAGGACTCTATTCTCATTCAGAGAAAATTGTTGCTGCTAAATACTGTAATTAGAATGAGAAGGAAAAAAAAAAAGTCAGCTGGAGAGTCTGTTCTTATGGTTCCAGTTCATCATTATCACTAGAAGCTTCTTTAATGACAGGGAATATCTTCAAACTGGCTTAATACTTCGGTGTCTTTTTAACCAAATTCAAATTTCTCCTGTCTGTGTTTGTGCCTTTTGCCTTGAAGAAACTTCACAGTACATAATACTGTAGCTCTAAAAAAGGTTAACTCGGGTTTGGACACTTTTGTGTAGACAATCATGTTGATGTGGACAGAAATTCTAAATGTCTTTTTTTTCTTTACAACTTGGGGATTAACAGACCTGAATTTATTTTATGTAAAAGAGAGCATGATGGCAATTTTAATATTTAAATAAATTAGTAATTATAAATTATAATATAAACTCATCCAGAAATGGTAACAATAAAAGGGATTTCAGTCGCATCTACATAACTAACCTTAGGAGTAACTTGTAACTTCTAACATCTCCTGCAGTGCCTAACTACTTGTATAGCTACTGGTTTGGGCTTCCTGGTATATTGTGAGTACTTCGTGAATGACAGAAAATATCATATTTTAGGTGTCTGTAAATACTATGAAAAGCCTTTTGAAAAGAGACATCTGTGGTACTGAGATGTGCCATTTTTAGCTGTACACCTGCATAGTAATTACCTCATCTGAACTTTCAGTATTTCAGATAAATGCTTAATTTTCAGTAATTCTCTTATATCAGAACAGAAGCAAGCATACATATCCAAATGAACTCTCAAAGTTTAATTAATCAGAAAATAACTATTTTGTTTGTTTGTTTTTTCAAAATCCTTATATCGTGAAGATCATCTTAATTTTATGTAGAGAGAGAACGGAGAAATATAATTACATTTATCCACTAAATGTCGGCCACATTAATTTATAATCCAGTAACTACTACTCCCCCCGCCCCCTGCTCCTTTTTAGTCATACTGCTACCTATCCCAGTGCTCTTCTTTAAGTGACCTAGGTATAGAGATTGTAAGTTTTTCAGGACAGGGGTTGTCATTGACTTGCCACTCAAACTTATTTACAGAAATGGGAAAGATTGGTCTAGATTATATGGTAATGTAAACAACATATTTCAACAAGACATTTAATGTAGCTAAATACATGGTTGTACATATAGGAACAAAGACTGAATGGTGATAATGTTTAAAATAAGATGGGATACCTGGAATGAAACAACACTGCAGACAATTTAGTAGAATTCATGTTAGAAAACCAAGTGAATTTGAGACTCGCAGTTTAGTGCTATAGTTAATAATGCGGCCTTTGGATGAGGTATATCCATCAAATGCATTTTTTTGTCATAACTATTTGAGAGAACCATCGAAACAGCTGGTTCTCTTGAAGTTTTTGGTGGAACTCTCTCTAAATATATGCAGCTGTGACAGCTTGCCCTAGGCACAGTTCCCTCAGCTGGGTCCTGTACAGCATGGGCTTTCTCATGCAGCCTGGCTTTCCCCCACAGTCCGGCTTTCCACCCCACTGTCTGGCTGGGAGATTGCCGCAATCCCACCCTTGTGCCAAACCCAGCCTCTCAGCCACAGGGCAGGTGTAGGAAGGGAACAAATGCCCCCAACCCTGCCCATGCCCCCCTATGGGGCTCTGTACAAGGCAGGGTCTTTCCTCCCTGTAGCCTGGCTGGGCAGTCGCCCCTGCCTCACCCCTGTACTGGACCCAGCCTTGTTGGCCCCTGTGCTGTCCATGGGTTGGGCTGGGGAGTGGGGGCTTAGCTGCCTAAGCTCTTTGACAGCCCGGAGGTGGGGCCAGCCAGGTTTGGCTGGAGCAGACAGTGGGCCAGAGACTAGACCACCCACCCTGTAATGTGGGGGGGGGGGGAGCTGTGCTGAAGGTGCAAGGCATCCTGGGATGCTGGGGGATTGCAAAGTATCATGAGTCAGGAGGGGCTCTGGGACAGAAGTTTCATAGGATGGTTTTACCTAAATTCGTTAAGTCTGATACTACATCCATCCAGGTCTATCTAAAACTGATTTTGACCATTTTGAAATCGATTTGTATCCGCTGAACTGTTCTGTTACAGGTTTAAATTGGTTTCCGATTAATACCACTTTATGTGTAATTTCTGTCCCTAGCCTTACTCAATAGAAAAATGGGTCTGTTTCTAAAAAGAAATCTTTGTGGTTAATACCTGTGCTTAGGCAAAATTTTTCAATCGGAAATTTAAAATTATTTAGAGTAAGGGACATGGGTATATATACTTGTGCATGGGTAAAATTATTAGTCTTGTAAGCCAACAGTTTCCTCTAATATTTCTGTAGTATACCTCTTTCCCCATATTTCTTTCTTAGCCATTCTTGGTTTCTATATGTTTTATTTTTTTTAAATCCCAGTAATTGTTTCTTTTTCCAAGTACACAATGTACTTTGTCGTCCATATGGACCTTCTTTTATTATAAATATTTGTCTTGCACAGAGTTCGTTGTTAATACTTAGATAGTGATAGGATGGGTTATCATCTGTGAATATAGTAGAAACAGAAATCCTTTGTGGATCCTAGATTGAATATAATCCCAAACGTTCTATTTATAACCAAAGCTGTTGGCTAAGATTTTTCAAAATTAGGGGCCAGTAGTTAGGCTGTTAAGTCAGTAGTTAATCTTTTATCATGCTTATGATGTTTCACAAGTACTGATCAAGTAGCTGTCTCCACTGAGTTCATTGGGAGATGACAGCTATGTGAAATTTTGTAAAACATGCTATTCATTTAGGTATCTAATATGTGGCCTGCTAGTAAAACGGATGGTTTGGTGATTATTACTGTTCATACAGGAGACTCCACATTTCAGTGTCCAGGAACTAGACTCATGCCATATGGGCTAGGAACAGACACCCAAGAAGCCTGAGCCTGAATTGTGATTCAGTTTTTGCAAGTTAGTCTAACCCTGCCTAGGCTGAATCAGTTTGTAACTGCACAGACATCCCCTCTGGACTGAGAAAATGCAGACACATGCCTGCAGTGGCTCAGACTAGAAGCTGGTGGGTGCTAGAGGAGCCTTCCCTAGCACAATGTTGAGCTGAGGGGTGGGGGGTGCATGGCCAGGCCCTGGCAGGAGGCTCTGATTAGGGAAGGGTTCCCTCCCCCCTTACTGGTCAGTGAGGAAGCCAGTAGGGATTTATACAGCATTTATCACCCCATCACCAAAAGAAAAGGATCTCTCATTAGTTCAAGCTCTCCTTAAACAACTTGTTCCAAGGAAGGAGGGACTTTAACAACTACCTGTTGATTAGCTCCAAAGAGCCCTAAGCCTGTCCTGTCTCCCTTTGTCCGGTCTCCTACAGCACAGACTGTAGCCAGCATGTGGTATGCTAGCTAATGCTGAGAGGTGTCTGTGTAAGGCAGAGTGGATGGGGGTAGCAGGAGAAACCAGGTGGACCCTGCTGTATGTGCAGTCTCTGCCCGAGCTGCAACCATGGAGCAGAGAGCCCCACCCAGCCTCGAGAGCATGCTGGGATGCTGGAAGAGTTTGATATAACTTAAATCAGGAAGGGGTCTGGGACAGACATTGCATAAACCAGTTTGACCCAAATCAGTTAAATCTAATACTGCATTCAACCAGATTTATCTCAGACCAGTTCAGCTATTTTCAAGCCAGTTTTATGTGCACTGAACATCTGTTCTGTCACAGGTTTAAACCAGTTTCTGATTACTTAAACTGCTTTATGTGTCATGTTGGTCCCTAGCCATGTAATGCAAAGCTCTCTTATGGCAGCTATATCCCACCCTTCCTTGGTACACTAGACCAAGTGTCCAACCTATCGCCTGCAGGCCAGATCTGGCCCAGGGAGCCATTTGGCCTGTGGATATACCACTTGGTGGGGCTGGAGGACTTGAGCAGCAGAGACCATCTTCAATGCTGTGGCATTGCTCCTGCCCATTTGCCTGCTTCTAAACTGGATTTGGTCATTTTGGTGCTTAGCCTGAAAAGGTTGCCAAACGCTACATGAGACGGGTCAAGGCACAGGGTAAAGTCTCTTTCCAGCTTGCATTCTTTTTTGGAGGCAAAATGTGGTGGTGCTGCAATTTGAGATACTAGTTACTTTGCTGATGTCAGTGATGCACAGCCATTTTTGAACAGTAGCAAATTGCCTGTCAATAATGATGGGCAGGCAGGGACACAGGCCCATGTCTGGTACCCCCGCTCCTTTGGGTCCTGGCCTGTTTCTTCCCTCCCCTCCCTTCCTAGTTTGGGTCCAGGCCCGTTCCTCCCTGCTGGTTTGGGTCCAAGCCCATTTCTCCCCCAGCTCCCGTTTCCCCCCTCCCCCTCCCAGTTTGATTCTGCTCTCCCTCTCTTCCCTCCCCCCCCCGCCCCGGTTCAGGTCTGGGCGTGTTTTCCACACCCCCCCACACACGCACACTGTGCCCCTGGAATAGGTGCCAGGCTCCAATTGTCCCATGACCCGGTGCAGCTGGGGTCCCAGTCACCATGAATGGACCCCAGCCAGAACAGGTTGTGGGCATGGCCCATGGCCTCCTGGTCTGTGCACAGGCAAGGGTGGGGCAGCTGTGGGCTTTGCTAAGCCTCTATTCCCTGCCTATGCTTTGACAACAGTGTGGCACCACGTGAGTCCCAGTACAGGGCGGGCTGGGCCGGGCACTGAGGCACAGGGAGCCATGCCACACTATGTTGTGGACAAAGCAGAGGCAGGGAGCAGAGGCCGAGTGCAACCTGTAGCTGCCCTGCCCTTGCCTGTGCACAGATCGTGGGCCCACGCTCTCCTCTTGGCTCCCCTGTGCTGTGCCACTGGGGGAGCTGCAGGGCTATGATTGCCCCACGACCTGGCCCAGCCAGGGTCCCGGTCACCATGATTGGGGCCCCGGCTCGGCCAGTTCATGCAGCAGTCAGAGTTCCGTGGCTCATCCAGGGACACGCGAGGGAGTCAAGAGGTGGCATATCCTGTTCCCCCCCCTTCCCCCCCCGGCTCCTTCTGAATGTGGCCCAGTATGCTGCTCCACCCTGCACTACCTCCCTGGGTGGAGGCAGTTGCGGGCACAGCAGGACAGGGTGTGCTGTTCTGGGGCCATGCAGTGACAGTGACTGTTCCCCTCTCTCACCGCTGCCTCCTGCTCCCTGCCAGCGGTGGTCTGGAAGCATGCCTCCCAACAACAGGTAGTAGGGAGGGGAATGCAGTGGGGAGGGGGGGAGCGGGCATAGTGTGGTGTACCATGCCACGCAGCAGTGCCCAGCAGCAGCGTGCCACAGAGTCATGCCCATGCCCCGCAGCAGGGAGTGCCCCTCAGCAGGTAGTGCCCCATGGCAGGCAGTGCACCACGCTGTGCCCCTGACCTGCTCCCTGGCCCCCGACCACTGCCTCCTGTCTGCCTTAATCTGTCTGTCTGTCTGTCTGTAACGTTCCAGACCAGCCAATTGCCACCCACCCTATGGACCATGCCTAGAACAGTTAGCCTAGAACGTTATGGACAGATGGACAGACTAAGCCTTTTATTATATTAGAATTTTGTATATATTTTATATAACATTCAGTGGCTTGAATGATGATTATTTATACCCTGAATAATAAAACAGAATGTACCCTGTGTCGGTATACACTCTCTGTATACTTAGCTTATTTTTCAACCGCTAATCTGGTAAACATTAATCAACCTTCCATATATATATGTATATGAATATATATATATTCATAGCAAGCACTTAAATTCTTGGATTACTTTATTGCACTACTAGAAACGAGATTCAGTGGGCTCTTGATGACTTTTCTCATTTTATTCTACAGAAATTAATGTCTGTTATTGCTGCAATAAATATGAATGAGTAGGCAATATTTTGTAATGAAGAGTATAAAATTATCAGGACTTTCTTTTTTAAATCACAGTAATAACAAAACCTCTCTGTGTAATTCATAACGAAGCAGACTTTGATATTAGAGTCTTTTAGGAAATAATTTTATTTAATGCAGCCTGCTTTTGGACTATCTTGTGTTCACTTACGGGAAAAGAAAAGAAATTGAATTGGTCAAAATTATAAATAATAGGAAAACCAAGCCATAGGATTTGTTGTTTGTGGTTATAATAGTAAATTTATCTGAATTCTGGTGTCTTCTGTGAATGTATTTGAGTAATGGCCTAGTTCTACAGTATATTACAATCTATGGTTAGTCTTTCCAAGTTACCATAGAAAATATAATTTTAGGAGGCAGATTTTTAAAATGAAAGTTTTAATAAAAACAAAGCAAAAATTGTTTAAGCTTTTGCTGATCTCTGCTTTGAGCTTTACATAGTACCAGGCTCTTCCATCTTTTGAAGTGCTCAGAACTCTTTACCAAAAGGAAGGTAAAATGTTAAAAGTTTTCTCTGCTGGGCAAACATCTATGCGGGGCCAAAAAAATCTGATATTTTACCATAGTTTCATAGTTTCTAGGGTCGGAAGGGACCTGAGCAGATCATCTAGTCCGACCCCCCTGCCATGGCAGGAAAGAATACTGGGGTCAAACGACCCCAGCAAGATGTACGTCTAACCTCCTCTTAAACACCCTCGGGGTAGGAGCCAGCACCACTTCTCTTGGAAGCTGGTTCCAGACCCTAGCCGCCCTGACCATGAAGTAGCGCCTCCTGATAGCTAACCTAAACCTACCCTCTGCCAGCTTGTGACCATTATTCCTGGTCACTCCTGGCGGTGCTCAGGGGAACAGGGACTCCCCCAATGCCTGCTGATCCCCCCGACTAGTTTATAACAGGCCACAAGATCCCCCCTCAGCCTTCTCTTTTGGAGGCTGAACAGGTTCAGGTCCTGTAGCCTCTCCTCATAGGGTCTGCTCTGTTGTCCCCTGATCATACGAGTGGCCTTCCTCTGGACCCTCTCCATGCTGTCCACATCCCTCTTGAAGTGTGGCGCCCAGAACTGGACGCAGTACTCCAACTGCAGCCTGACCAGTGCCGCATAGAGGGGGAGGATCACCTGTTTGGATGCTGGAGATGCATCTGTGGATGCATGACAAGGTGCGGTTGGCCTTCCTAATAAAACACAACAGCCGCTTTCCACTGCAACAAGAACTCTTCCCTATTGCATCACTCACCCCAGCTGGGATTTGAACTCAAACCTCTCACGTGGCAGCTAGAAACTCTACCACCCAGCCATCAGTGCTGGCGCTTTTAAAACACAATGACCCCTTCCACTCTGACAAGAATTTTTCCCCCTTGCCACTTCACTTACCCCCCTACTTGATCCAGCCAGGACTTTGAACTCAGATCTCCCACCTGGGAGGCAGAAATTCTACCACTCAGCCACCAATGTTGTTTTAAGTTAGAGAGTTTGGTATCAATCCTTCATGGTTAGATTTTTAAATTCAGATTTAATTTTTTCTCACTGGTCTCCCATCCAAGCTCTTACCAGGCTCCAACCTACTTAGGATGAGAAACATGATAGGGTTATAGTTCAAAGTGGTTTGACTCCAGGGTTGCAAACTTCTTTCACTGACAACCTGCACATATTTAATGACACAGAATTTTTTTTTACTGACGTTTTTCTTTCACTTAAAAAAAAAATATCCTGGATTTGCAGTCCTGTGTGACTGCAACAGCGGTCTTACCCTATGCTGCCCCCTGCAACCCTAGTTGCACTCTTCACCGTGTTGCCTCTCCTAGCCCACCCCACAGCCTGGCCCTTGCTGACCCTGTTCCCTCTGTCTTAGCATGGACCCTTCACCCACTGCTTCTCCTCCTCCTGGTCTGCACCTCTATCCTGACCCCCTCCAACCCCTGTACTTTTAGTGGGTGTGTTTTTTTTACGGAGTGTCTGTAAATTTACAGATAGTTGCCAATCCTGTATTTCACTGAATTTGCAACTAGCCCATCTCTAGGTTTTCTGTTCATCTTCATCCAAGATCACACATTCCTTAGCTGCAAATCTTGGTTTATCATGGAGAATAACAGAGGGTGGGAACTTGGAGACAACATTGTGTTAAGTGGAGCAAAAGTAAAAGCACACCAGATCAGCAGTTGTTAGCTAAGCTTCAGCTCTCCAAGGTTTCATTGTGGTTCAATGGATAAAACACATTCTTAAAGTAGCAATAGGATAGTTTCTTGGTGACAAAAATAGAATTTTAGGATACACTATTGTATGGTTGTCTTAATTTAGTACACATTTGGGATGAAACCAATCCAAAAGCTTCTGATCAGTTTATTTGAACTCCTGATTCCATGTAGTATAGCAGGGGTTTCCAACATTTTTAAAGAATTGTACCCCTTTTGGTGGCTGGGGGGCAGGGGGAAGCTTGTACACAGTGGCCACCACCACCACCCACTGTGTGCAGCTTTGCAGACTGCTGACAGGTCTTGCACCTGGCCAATTGCACGGAGCCCGTCAGCAGCATGGAGCCATATGGGCCGTGGGAAGATGGTGTGCAGCAGCACCACGGGGCAGTGGGCAGTGGAGAGGGGTGGTGGGTGGTGGTGCTTCATCCCTGCTCACCTGGGAAGGGGACCTTTCCAAGCACCCCTAGGGGTAGCATACCCCCAGTTGACAACTCCTATAGTATAGAAATAGTCACAGTGTCCATATTTTTAAAGTACCATATAGATATAAGTTACTGATTAGCATAACCCTACACAGTAGATTTAGTGCACTACTAGTGTTTTCTTTGTTGCTTAGAAGCTATGTGAAAATACTACATTAATGAGGATGAATATAACTACAAGCTCAAATTTTTTAGTCTTAAAAGAAAAATGAGGTTTTTTCTTTCCCACAACACTACACGTGCAAAGCACAAAATTCTTTTGTCTTAACTTGAAACTCCCAGAAGTTTTATCTGGATTCAGCAGCTCAGGAAGTAATAGCCTGTCATGTAGGTACAGTGATTGCACTTGAGGTGATCATGAAATGTATAGGAAAAAGGAAAACTTGTCCCACACTATTGCTGTACTGTCCAGAAAGGCTTAAAATATTCCCTTGTTTGTGGCAAATTGGAAGCTTTCCCAAATGAATGCCATCAACTTGTAAAGAAGTAAGTTTAAAAAAAAAAAAAAATCTAGTATTCTTTTTTCCATGAAGGAAATCTTCTAAATGTGAACTAAATGTAAAGTAATGTAGGTCTCCAATCTGAAGTTTTCAGGCACTTCTAATGCCTTTTGCAAAAGTTGTAGAGAACCCCATGGACAGCAGATCAGCTGACAAGAATTTGGTAGATTTCCCTGATATGAACAGTAATAGAGATGGTAGTTAAAGCTGTTCAGTAGGAAGCAAGATTCAAAAGCAAGGGTTGAAAAGACTAAGAAGAGTACAAAAGAGTCTTTTATAGCGGTCAGGATATATGTAGAAGAAGAGCTAAGGGTAACATCCAGTTCTTTTCCAGACATATCTGATAAACTGTAACTCTGATATGTGACCTTAATTAAATGTAAGGAAAAGGATTTTTTCAATAGCAGACTGTCCAACTACAAACACCAAGATGAATGACATGTTTCATGCTGCATTTTATCATGGGGAAAATAAGATACATAATTCAGCGTTGATAGTATTATGTGGCTTATTACCTTGATACTGAGGAAAATTGAAAGGTGGACAAAGACAGAATAGCTTCTGACTTTCACTTCTTGTTCAGGGTTTGAGGACAGCATAGGTGCCATCTGAATCAATGTGAGATTTTAAAGATATGAAGTGGTAAATTAGAGTTAATGCCAGAAAGGTAGCATACTTCTTGGTTGAGACATTTTGCTGCCCCTTAAAACTGAATAACTGTTTCTAGATAGTAATGAGACATTTCACGCTTTGCTAAAACTTCAAGGCTGCTGAGCATTAGCATTTTTCTAAATTGCTCATTGTTACTGATGACATGAAGCAGGTCACCTATAAGAGTTCACAAATGGTCAAGAAATAACTCTGAGTCATGTCTGTGCCTCAGAGTAGCTAGCTTCCCATTCTTGGACAAATGGTGCACTAATTTCTTTACTTGGTACAGCCTTTTTGAACCCAATGAGAAGGAACAGGTAGGGACTGGGTAAGAGACCACAGAGTGTTTTCCATGTAATTTCAGATGGTGGCTAGAAAATCCACTTTCCCAAAGAAAGGCAGCTTCCATTTTTTCTGAATTGCATAAAGAGAGTCCATCATCAAGCTATGCCGCTTGTTTCCTGCTCTGCTCATTTGGAGAGGTCACTAATCAGCATAAGAGGCTGTCTGTTAAAAAGCTGTTGCTACTGATTTGTGATTGAGAGAAAATTACCTCAAGGCCCCTACAGACATTGCATTTATCATGTGATTAACATGTTCTGCAAATTAAATAGTAACATGCTAGACATTCAAGCAATAAATCATGTGATAAAATGTCAAATCTGCTTCAAAAATGGCAACCTCACATCCGAGAAGTTTTTGATTGATTGTGGGAGAGGGACAGAGGAAAAGCAGCTGGCTCTTCCAGCAGCAACGAGCTGTTAGGGAGAATTGGGTGCAGCCCTGTCCCTGCTGCTACTGCATAGCAAAGCCTGCAGGCTGTCTGAGAGAGTCTGTACAAACACAGTCCTGTTGCAGCAGTGGTGACAGAGCTGCCTACAGTCCTGGAGCTTTAAAGGGGGCAAGTAGTGCTTCAACACCAGCAGCCCAATAAAGAATTGGGAACTTTAAAGGGCTCCCAGGTAGCCCCAGACTGGCTTCAGCTTGGTCTCAGGCTGCCCAAGAGCTGGGGGCTTTAAAGCATTCACAAGCCTGTTTATGAGTCCTTTAAAGTCTGTTTGGGGGATAGGGATGTGGAAGGAAGCTGGGGTGCTTGCCTTTCTGGCAACCCTGCTGCTTTCCAGCCAAGAGGCTTTGAATGTGTGGCTGGTCATAGCATTTTATTTTTAGTAGCACTACAAATTTTGTGATGTTACAAAATATGTTTGGAGTTGCCCCAAGAGAGAGAGAATATCTCAACATCTCCATAGAAGCAAAACATTGTAGTTAAAATTTACAGTTGCATTTCTTTCAAAATACAGATTGCAACACTGGAAAAAATAGTTTGTAGCAATACTTTATTGCTGTCATTAATAATTACTTCAATGAGTGTTATTAGAATTGTAGCAAATTAGAGGTGAAAGTGGTCATCCAGCCCAATCACCTGCTCAAAGCAGGGCCACCCCCCCATCTAGATCATCCCAGCCAAGGCTTTGTCTAGCTGGGTCTTAAAAACCTCCAAGGATGGAGTTTCCACCACCTCTCTGGATAAAACAGTGGTATGCTCCCTGACCCTTGAACAAGAATATCTCAAGTTCTTGAGGCAGCTCGGGTTCATATTTGGATGGAAAAAAATGGTACGCTTCACAGCCAAGAATATATTCTGTTTGATCAAGAAAGCTGTATCACTGCATGAAAATACAGTATTACACACATTTGTATACCTGCCAATTTCATTTTTTTTTTTTAACATTGTACTGCTCTTTACATTGTCAGAACTGTGTCCAGAATTATCTGCCCCTTGCAGAGCATTTTAGGAAAGAATTTTCAAAAGCATATATCCCTTTGTAAAATGTGGCTTAAAAGCCTAAGATCCAGATCCTATTCTAGCATTAAGCACTGAACTAGGCTCCTAAGTGTGTTCATATCCCACCCTGCTTAAGTCCTAGAAAAAATGTTATCTCACCTACTTTTATAACATGCCATCATCTTAGCCTTAAGACTTAAGTCACACAAAAGCAGAGAGCATCCACCTTTTGTGTTGAATCTTTTTCAGGGACTTAAGCAGGGTAGAATAGGATCACACTTTGGTACCTAGAGCTCACGTGGCAGGGCGTAGGACCTGGGCCTTGTTGCACCCCGATGACTGGTGCACCCTTGATTTGCATGACCGGCTTGGCGCGAGGAGGGATTTATGACCTGACAGGTGGGTGTTAACGGCGAGCAGGAGTCAGATGATTTAAAGCGTATTGGTTATACAGAAAGTTTATTTTACTTATGCTACTGATGTGATGCAGCATAGGCGGAGGAGTTGATTTATTCAGTTACAGCATGCAGATATCATGTTACCCAGCATTTACAGGGTGGGTAATAGACTTGATTCCGAGTGATTCACATAAGCCGTTGCAGTCTGCAGATTACTGAGAGCTCTTGATAAGAAAGATAATGACAGAGATAGACGGGCCGGCAAGATGGGGGTACGCCAGAAAGATTCAGAGGCAGAGGGATATTTGTGCACAAACTGTTCTTCTTGAGTGTATACGCAGTTCTCTGCTTTGGGCGGAAGTTCTTTCAAAGTTATACTTGGCCAGGTGACCAATTACTACACGCCAGGCATGAATAATTAACGAGTTGGCACTTGTGCTTTCTTTGTTTGCTCAAGTTCCATGCTGGCAGCTCATCCTTCAAGAAAGCGGGGGCCTTTCTTTTAGTTTAGGTGGTACTGAGCCTGTTTGGTCACAAGAGGGTAAGCACAACACATTATTCTGATCTTACAGTTTCATTAAAGTCAGCTAATCTCGTTACTGTTTCATGCTAGGCTGTCAAGGTTAGCTTCTCTCTTGTATGAGAAGCTCAAGTGATTTGAAATGAGGCACAGACAGGGGTGTGTATATGCAGCACTGTTAATACAGAGGGATAAATTACAATTGCAAAGTTTGTTGTGTTAGCTTCTGACATTTTGCTTCTGACCTTTTGCCATTGGAATCTGAAATCAAAGACTTAGATCTTTGACAGGCCTAAGTCTCATTGACACTTAGTGAAATTAGTTTCTTAAGCACTGGTTCCTTTTGAAAATGATACTTTTCCCCTTCAATCCTGTTTAGTTTATTTAGACTGAGAATTCTGTGGAGCGGGGGCTGTCTCTTTCTGTGCGAGTGTACAGAGGCACAACAGGCCATGGATGCCAGGCACTAATGTAATGCAGGTGATGCATTTAATTTTACTCCTGGTCATCAAACTAGGCATTTGCAGCTTCCTTTTTAAGGATCAGTGATTTTCGAGCACTCATACTTTTAGATAGAAAGTTGTTGGCTGTAGAATTTCAAAAGCTGATACAGAACCACAGGAGGGTTCAGGAAAAGCATGCTGGTAAAAATCACAGATTCTTTTCCCTGGGTTATGGCAATGGGAAGAAGAGTCTGCTTCCTAGACTACTTCTCTTGGATCTCATGAGAATTTAATCCGTATTTTCATTCCTATCTGTCCTTACATTTCAGTTTATTAGTATAGGCCTTTAGCCAGCAGACAACTGATGCTTCTTTTTTTAAAAATGAGCATTGTGGTGGATAATACAGAAATTAATGTGTTCATTTCTTTCCCCATTAGAAATCCCTGACTTTGTGAACAGCAAGCATCTTAAAATTTTCAGGTGAGTTTGTGTTGTCATGTTTAATCATTTATATATTCTGTGCGCGCCTAACAGGACGTTGCTGGAAACAGGATACTGGCTCCCTTCAGCTTCTACTTAAAAAGTACCCTCCACAAGTATTGGTAGAATGTCTTTTGTTTGAAGGAAAACTGATGAAATATTAACAGTATACTTAATAAGTCACTTCTTAGCAACCACAACCTAAAAAGTATAACTTGCTGGCTGCTAACAAGTAGTTATTGAAATATTATGAGGTTTAAAGTGCTGAGACTGTTATGATTGAGTTCTTGTAACTTCAGTGACTAAATTTTAGGCATTTTCAAACAAACATGTGCCTGAAATTCCCTGTCTGAATTTCTAGCAGTTCATATAGCAAACAACCTAGGGCTATGCTGTAATGACAGACATGAGGGATCAGATTTATGGTTCTGTGAACTCAGTAGGGAACACAATAGAGGCAATCTCATCTTCCAGGTAGAGAGAGCGCATTTTTTCTACAACTGTGCCTAGAGAGTCATTTTTTAACCAGCCAGATAAACTAATATGCAGGATCAAAACACTAAGTTTAACAGTGAATGGAAAAGTGCGTTAGCACTACTCTTCCTACCACTCTCTTCTCTGTCCAAAAAAGAAGCTAAATAGTAATTCTCATCTCAGTTACCCTATAGCAGAGTGGTTTATGTTTTGTATAGTCTGGACATAAACTTAAGTAAGCCAATTTGAGTTTAGAGTTCAGTCTTAAGTGGGTGAATCATACAAACTCTATCTTTTAAAAAAAAAAAAAAAGTGTTGTATTGCTTGTGCAAAGAGATTATTGTTTCCATTTTCTAAGGTCTCAACATAATTGGGTTTTTATATGGCGTAAGATATCTATGCCAAGAGTGTAGTAGGCTTCATGATTGGCTCTTTGTAGATAATAGTTCTTGGGAATTTGCATTGCATGGGTCTATGATATTTAATATTTAACTAGTTCTTCCATAATTAGAGCTTTCTTTTAAGTTCTTTTGATTCTGGTTGTGAGGCAGTGGACCAGATAAAACTTAGATTTGGTTTGAGATGATTACTCCTATGTCCCTTCATAACATGAAATCTTTAAATCTGTATTTTTAGAGGTACAGAGTGAGTAGTAGGTGTGCCTGTAATAATTGTACATTAATTGGTTAAATGGTCTCAACTCAGCATGATAAATGAGCATTTTCCCCATGGCAATGTAAGCCTGTAATACAAGTAATGATATCCAGTCAAGGGACAGGCTATATTTATCTAGCAAAAATTATAAGAAGTCTTAATTGGGTGATGAAGTGACTTACTTGCCATACCTCAGGCGGCTGTGGCTATGAGGAAG
This sequence comes from Crocodylus siamensis, assembly GCF_052110815.1. Taxonomy (NCBI): domain Eukaryota; kingdom Metazoa; phylum Chordata; order Crocodylia; family Crocodylidae; genus Crocodylus; species Crocodylus siamensis. The sequence continues at coordinate 83,879,189 of NC_143396.1, read as the reverse complement.
GAAGCAGCTTTGGAGGATTTCCCCCAGGTGTTAGGAAGATTGAAATGTTGTGGTTTTTACAGGGGACTCTGGGGAAGTAAACCCCTCCAGCTGTTGTGTGTTCAGAGTGATTTACTGTACCGTGATGATTGTGATAGAAGTGGTCTGTGGATTTATTACCTTGTTAGCACTGTCCCTTTAAAAATGATCAATATATTTGCTCTTGCCCTCAAGAAAAATAATCTTTTATGTATAATTGTTGTACTGAAGCGTGGATTGTGTAACTTTTACACCAGGCCTAACGTGACAATTAAATGAGTCCTTCCTCATGTATACAGCCTGTAACTTTAACTTTTAAATTTAAATTACAAGTGCTTTGTATCTCCTTGAAGTCAGTCATACAACATTTCTCATAGATCATAATGAAAAACTGTCTTCTGGTAGATGTAAAATTAGCTCCACATGTTGAGTTCTGCAAGTGGAGAAGTTCATCCAACTTGCACTTTTATTATTTTACATACATGAGAGTCACATCTGTCATCTTTGAATCCAATTGACTAAAAGTCAGCAATTCTGCAGAATAGAAATTGATCATGGGAGTGAAGTGAGTTGTGGGCTATGTAGATATGTCACTTTTTAACTGCTTTAAAGGGAGAGAGGGTTGTCACTTGGGAGGTCATATCAGCTGTTGTGGTGCAGTCATTACTTCATCATGGTTTTAAAGAGGTACACATGACTGAACCACTGTAATTTTAACCCTGGATCTAACAGAATTAAAGTTACAATTGTTTTGGTATATTTTTAGCTTATAACAGGTTTTTGGACCCTGCTACAATTGGCATGTGTATCTGTACCCAAATACTCTGGGGGGCTTTTCAGGGTCACTTATCTCCTAGAATCCAAGGGCACTTGACAAACTAGATAAGTCGTTTAATAGACCACCAAGATGCCTTAGGTATTTTAACCAGTCTCTGCAGTAGTGCCATATATGCATTGAGGAGAGGAAAAAAGAACATTTTATCCATGTGAAAACTGCAGGGGGAATTTAAATCGATAGTGTGATTTAGAAAGACAGACACAGTTGATTTAGCACTTGTGCAGGGATGCTGAGCTATACTAGTCTTAAGTTTCTTGGCTTGCGTCTCATCCAAAGACCAACCCTATCACTATGCAGGGAGAAGTAGAAACTTGGGAGGAAAGAATTACAACCTCATAAATCGGCAGCACAACCTTCTGCAGAACCTTCGGTTTTTCTTAGGCATATACAGATTTGCCTGAGATTTTGAAGTCACAGACTAATATAGTATACACACAATTCCTATAGTGTTGCATAGAGCAGCATGCATTTTAACCAACTTTATTATTATTTTTTTTTGGTCTGCTGTATTTTACAGTCTGCTGTATTTGTGCACAGACTTACCCTGAGATTGTCTGTCTGCTGATCCTAACTCAGCACCCCACTAAGCGTAATGATTGGCTACCTTTTTCCTGGGTACTTTCCCAGCAGTCTTCTCTCACAGCTAAAGCGTCACTTGCTTCAGGTTATTTTTGGGTCCCTTGTTGATATGCTGTGCTTTCTGATGAGCACCCTTTCACAAACATGAACAGCTGAATGGAGAGAGAGTGGCAGGGGAACTGGTCACACCAGACCCACCTGCAGAGGCTGGAAACTAAAACTGCTTACTCCAGGAAGCCATCTTTGATTACAGAATTGCAGCTCTACTCAAACAGTTTTCAGGCAGGATATGCAACCAAGCAGTAATGAATTCCTCAGGGTTTTGTATTTTAATTGTTAGTAATTTCTGTAACATCACTTTTGTCCCCCTTTAAGAGAATGGAATGGTGATCTGAAGAAACTGCCAAACATTAAAATGAAAAAGCTGTCTGCCAAAGATGCCACGTGCAATAGGACTGATGAGGCAGATGTGGAACCCAAAGAGGAACTAGATGAAGCAACAGACCTTGGCTAATGATCACCCACTGATTCTGGATATGAAACATCTGAAGGAGAGACTGTCAGGACCTTTCTGTAAATATCACTACAAGCAAGAATAAAGCTAGGATTTTACTTGAGAAGATATGTCTAGCTGAATTATTAGTTAATTTTTGTGTTCCACCCTGACTTAAGAATTCAGAGCCAGCGTGTTGTCAGATTCTGGTGCTTACCTGAAACAAAAAACAACAAACAAATAATAAAACCCTAGGTTTTAATCATCCTACCAGCTCTTCAGCTTGGGGCCCCTTTCCTGGTTGTGAGTGGGTGAAAGAATAGTCCTCTGTCACCTGTTTTGGCAGCTGTGAAAACAGGGCCCTAGATATTCCTTAGATTATATAACACCATGAGTGCCTGGGTTTATTAAGCAGTAAAATGATGTTACACAGTGGACTACAGTTGCCAGCAACTTTTATTCATCTTCAGTTGTACTGTGCTGGTTTGGTTGATCATTGTTTTCAGATGTGTACAGTTTTGTTAACGTTTAATGATGAGCTCATGTTCATTGACAAAAGAAAATACAACCACATTCTTTTTGTGTGTGTAAGAGATTTTCTTGATTTGGTGAGACTGTGGCATAATGAGCATTCGTCTAATTGATATACCATGTTTACATGCATACCGCACACCTTTCCTCCCAAAACAAGCCCTCCAACATCAGGGTGTTTGGCTTAAGCAGGACCACTGATTTTTCTTTACTGGAATAGAAGCATGCAGATGCTGTTCTTTAATGGCTGATTCCTTTCTGACCCAATGAGCAGAAAGGGCAGAGTCCAGTGTTAAAATCTCTCTGAGCTTCTATGGAATTTACAGTAGCTAATGACTGAGCATTATAGCTTGTGTCTGAAGCAGCAGTTAAGCTGCTTTAGGGTAAGTGAGCTGCTGCATGCAGTTTGTAGTAGTTTGATGAGGCTTGCGGTCTGCAAACAATACTTTATTTACATGGCCTTACATTCCCATTAGTGCTGTTTGCTGCAGATACTAATGTGCCTTAGCCATGATCATCTGCCCCCCTAGGGTTGGGGCAGAACCCTGTTTTTGACCAAGATAAACTGCTGCACCAATTTAAGTCTGGCAGAGCAATTTCACTTGCATTAATAAACTTCCTGGTGAAGTTAAATTAATACAGCAGTTCTGAAACCAAAAGAAGTGTATTCAGATATCAGTTTATGTGGATTTGATAAATCCCTTTTAAACTAATTTAACTTAAAACCAGTGAAGTTTCTTTGTGTTTAAAACTTTTGTCGTATTTTCAAGGACAGGAGTAGAATTACCACAAAAAAGTCATTCTATATTTTTCCCAGTGGAGTGAATAAAGGCAGTAAGACTTTTATTTTTCCCAGAAGGGCATGTGAAAAGCAGATATATTTATCTGTTAACGTGCCTAAGGTGGACACTTCTTCACACTTGTAGACATTTACAAATAACAATTCATTTTCATATCAAGTTTCTCATTTGTTAGTGAAGGTTTCCTGAAACCACCATTTCTTTTGCTATCATTTAGACTTCACATTCTTCTTTAGGTTACTGTGTAGGCAGATAAAAGGAAAGTTCTCCAGATAATGAGGGAAGCATTTTAATGCTCACATACAAAAAATACTATGAAACAGCAGTATATCTGCTAAGCTATCTGTCCCTGTGTGCATCCAATTCATACTGACAAATACAAATTTGTATGTGTTCAAGTAAAAGAAGAGATTTTATACCTGATAAACCGATGTGCAAAAATCAAATATTTTCACTTCAAAGCTGAAGGGTGATGATGGAAGAGGGGGGCAGACAGGAAACATTTCAGCTTGATTTTAAAATTCCAGGGTTGAAAATTCTGGGAGGGGTGTTCCTTGGATTTGAGATCAGGATCTTTTGAGAGAGAAGAAGTGAATATGGAATCCAGTAATGTCATTGTTACAGTTATCTTTCTAACAAGTTCTGCATCTTGAAACCTGGAGGTAGAGGAATGCCCTGAGGCGGCTCTAATGTCCCGGCAAAATTGCACTGCATTTTAAAAAGAAATCTGCACAAGTGTTGCCATTAACAATTCAATCTTGCCTTTTTCTGATATTACCACAGGAGTTCTATACTCAGTATCAGGAATATCATGAACTTGTTGCTTGTTTAGCATCAGCGATTGCAGTCATTGTAAAGTTAACCATTGTATACTGCAGCTTTGCATTTGTAATTGTTGGTATAGAAGTGTTCTTTCACTCTAAACTGGCTGTTTTACCCCTACACATCTTTGATTTAGGTACTTGCTTTTCATGCTAAATAACCATTCAGTTTGGGAATTTTACAAACTGTTTTAACTAGGGTGACTCAAAAAAAGTTAGTGTGCAAAATATCTCACAATGTGTAACACTTGAAAATAGTGTATCTTGCTAAATAACATATAAAAATCATATCTCCTTTGTATACCAGGAGTGATATCTACATACTTTACTACTAACTGAGGTGCCTTTTACTTTGTCAGTTCTCCAAGACCAGCCATGGTTCTATGAAAATTTAGTGAGAGTTTAAAAAAAAAAAAATCAATCAGCCTGATTTTTCTAATTCAAATAATTTGGATTCATAATTCTATAATCTCTCTTCATGTAAGCCAAAACAGATGCAAGATGGCAGTTGAGAGAATCATTCATCACAAGGGAAATTTGTATATCAGTTACAATGGAACTTATCCTTCGTTATAGCTCTTTAAAGGCAGGAACAAAGTAAAAATGTCAGAGCTAGTATGACATTGTCTATGAATGATACACTAGCTTGGCCCTTGCTTTCTCATGGTCTTCTAAAGACAAAGTCATAAAGAAAGGAGAGAGGAGCCCTCACATGGAAGAACAAACAGGTGTTAAGAGGCTTCTTGGTGGTTCACTAACATCTTAACTCCTAAGAGCTGTAGCTTCAGTCATGATTAGTGAAGTTGAACCTCTGATAACTTGGGGACAACAAAGACACCTGTTTGTTATCCTGGCTATGAGTGTCTAATCATTTCCTTTCTTGGATTGAAAGGAGAGAGGTATCTTCTGTAGTTTCAGGTAATCCACACAAAGAGGAAATTAAACATCCCATCAACTACTTGAGAAAGAAAAGAATAAAAAAGTATTCAGGAAAGTGGCATCTGAGGCTCTTGAGGTAGGGAGTTGGGTGATGTGTCACTTACCCATCGATGGATTTATTGGGATCCAGAATCTAGCAGGAAAACTGAACTCTTACTGCAGGTGAAACAGTAAGTCCTGTGTTAGTCATACTTTTGGCAATTAGAAAAAGTATACAAAGGCAAAATTATTTGGGCAAGCTTAGATCTTTTATTGGACCAACTGCACGGTTGGGAGAGATTTTAGACATGCTTTTGAGCACACAGTGTTCTTCCTCAAGTCCCTTTTTGCTTGAAAGCTTGTCTAAATCTCTTCCAGCCACACAGTGATAACTTCTACTGAACCAACTAACTCCCCCACCCCCAAATATCCTTGTCTCTTGCATATTTCTTGAACTATAATGACTGCATGTCTCCAGCACTACTACAAAACTATAATTTTATCTTTTGCCATTCACACTCTTCTTCAAAATCAAAACTCAAAAAGTAGATATTACCCAGGGAGTTGCTGGTTATTCAGTTATGCCTCTCCTACAAGGAAAATATGTTACAGGTACCAAATTTTATACTCAAACCCAGAAAAATTAAGTCTAATCATAAGAATACAAAAGATACCATATGTGTTCATGAGCATCTTTTCACCTTGAGAAAGTGTTTTGCAGTGTGATTATCTTCAAGTGCCTTTTTCTATGTGTGATTTAATAGAGTGCTGTTACCCTACATAAATACAGACAATGAAAAGTCAAAGCAAATCTGTAGAGTGCTTCCAGTAAAATCTTAAGATGAGCCTAAATTTCAGACCTCAGAATCCATGCCATAGTTTGTTCTGTCCAGCTCACAGCAACGAGCACGGTATCATCTTCTTATTCGGATGGAAGAGGATTTCTTAGCTGGATCTTCTGTACTTTGCAAAGCCACACTCATGAGGAGAACTCCCTCCTGGCAAATACATTTTGATTAAACCGAGCCCAGCATCTTCATTATCTCCTGTCAAGGACATGTCGATTTTTTTTTTCCTTCTGAAAACTGCCATCTCAGTTACGATCGCTTTAGTTTAATCAGGGCATAGCAGTACTTCACCTCTCATTAGGGCAAAATCATGTTATGAGTTCGCACAGCCTTTGTTCCCAAAATAAGCCTGTTTCAAGAAATTGTTTTGCTCTCCAACTTTTTCCACCTCTATTTATAGTAACTACAAAAATATATTGCACACAACCATTGCATACTCATGATGTCGGGAGAGAGCTACAGTCAATTTTCAATGCAATGTCAGTTAAGAAGAGCTCTGACTGTTCTGCAACTTCCATCATACATAAAAATACTGCTACAGTTTTTTTTTGTTGTTTTTTTGTTTTTTAGAAGATTAAACCAATACACTACAGAAACTTTAAAATACAGCCTTTTTTTTTCTTGACAAATGTTCAAAAATGTACACTCATTCATTTAGCTCTAAGGAACCTCCAGACTTCAGGTTCACATCGAACATGTACAATAAGAAATGGCAAGATCCAGCTGGTCACAGACATTTTTCTCACATCAGTTACATTTTACAAATTAAACATGCTGTTCTCTTTAAGTCTCTGCAGTTGGAAGAGGGGAGCTGTGTAGCATGTTCATCCAATAACTGATATATTAGGAAAGCAAACAAACTCACAGATGGAATTGACACAAACTTTCTTTCTTTTCTTTTCTTATTTATCTTTTTAGTTCCCTTTCTGGGCAGACCCTAATATCAAATGTTGTATACTAAGAAACTTGAAAACTTCCCTGGACAAACAGTTGGCAAATGTACTTTATCTGAAAAATTCCTTTCTTCTAGTAGTAAAGTCTGTAGAGCCACTCCATTGAGCCTAGGGATTATAGTTCTGCAGATGACATAACTTCTTCTCTTTTCTCTTTGGACACCAGTGATTGTCCAGTAATGGCGTGTAAAATTTGAATTGCTTTGTAACGATGACCATTTACATAACTACCTTGAGATATCTAATGTGGTTGTTTGTTGTAGCCATGTTTGTCTAAGGACATAGGTGAAAAAGGTTCTTTGGGTAGATGTAATATCTTTTATTAGACCAACTAAATAGTTGGAAAAATTGTTCTTTATGAGCTTTTGGGCACAGATGCCCTTCTTGAGATATCTAATAAATTTTGAATTTAAGCTTAAAGTTATAAGCTATACTAAGTAGCTATGGAAGTATTTGGAACTGGCTGACTTGGGTTTGTTGAAAAACAGGGGTCTTAGCTTCACAGCCCAGCTTGAGCTTTTTTCTAAGTAACTGCAAGCATCTGACCCGTCATTATGGATCTGTGGAATTCCTGGTAGAAGAAAGGAATTTTTCTGGTAAACTGAGACATTTTCCTAATACAGGTCTTGCACTGCTATTTTAAGCTGTTTTCTGGTGTAGTTCAGATACTGGCCAATTTTCTATAATAAATAAAAAGTAGGTAATAATTTTGTAACTAGTTCCCTGTTAAACATGAACACATGATATTTTTTTTTAGATTATTTTTACTCATAAATCTGGGCCATGATTCCTTGCTCTAGAAACGCAGGCTTATTCTGCTGGAGGATGAAGCAAGTAAGTGTTCTGCTAATTAATCATCTTTGATATATATTCTATCATCTTTTCGTTTATGGCAAATGAAGAGGAAGCAGTATGTTCATTCAAAACAGTAAGGTTGTCATTTTTCCCTCTGGAACAACCCATGTAAATGACTGATGTAATAACCTCATTCTTATACATACGCTGTGTAATAAAGTTTGCCTCTATTTTGTAATTTCAGAAACAAAAGCAGCAAACCCTCAAGGCAAGATTGCACTTGCAGACATTTCTCCCCAAATTCTTGTCAGCTTTCTCTTAGCTTGTGGCAGGTGTTACTTAAAATTTTTCAGATCCCATAGAGGGATTAATCCCAGATCGCAAAAATCAGGCATCCTGACATGCCAGACTTCCAAGGTATGGCATAATATAACATGCAGTTGTTGGGATCCAGGTGTATACATGCTGGTGTGTGGGCTGCTGGGCTGCAGCATGGTTTTAAATGTTCCCAGGTGAGAGGACACGTTCAAATTAAAGTGCAATACAAACCAGACACAATGTTCCATATTTTTCACTCACCACTTTTGTGGCTGGTTTGCCATTTTACAATCTATTGCACAATTAACATGTTCATTGTGTGATAAATATAACATCATCCAGGGCCCACAGCATGATTTATTCCCAGCAGGAGGGCTGCTTTCCTCAGGTTTCCTTTTAAGTAATTTTCTTGCATTTGGGGCTTCTGATGAACATTACAATTAAGACATGATTAAGTAGTGAGCTGGACACATGTTCATTCAATTAATGGTGTAATAAAATGAGGAATAAGCTGTAAAATTGTTACACATACTTTGTGTATACTTTTGTGGCTGGTTCCTTTCACACCTTTGATTGCTATGCAACTGGTCATGAATTCAGTTAAAGTGCTGCTTATGACAAACATTCAGGTAGCCAACTAAAGGGTAAGACTATTTTTATTACCCCCTTGGAAGGCTTAGTGTCTGCACTGTAGGAATGGGGAAACATCTACACATCTCTGGAAAGTGATCCTATTCCTGTATCTATCTTTAGTTGGGTAATTGAGAGTTTGTTGCAAACTGCCCTTTGGTCACCACAAGGTAAAATAGAAGTCTGCCCTAAATCTTAAAAAACTCTGCATGCCTGCATGTATTATAAGTTGGTTTCTTACATTCAGTTTAAATCTCTTGCATAAAATAAAAAGGACTAGTGATTTACACAGGTGTAAGAATCTCCTACTTAAAATAATCTTCCAGAAAGTATAGCAATGTAAATTAATATGCCCTATAAAAGCACTTATTTTTAAAAATATGATACATATTTTTGTTACTGGTAAGGTCGGGCAAGTAGGTATTGTACTTAAGTTGATGTTTACTTGCCAGTTAGTGAGGCAAGTTTATATATGTCCTACTGTGTCTCATTCTTCTTTCAAGTAAGCTAGTTAACTTTTGGTCTTGAAGGCTATGGATGCACTTTTCACTGTGAGCCTTCCTATCCCAACACTCCAGATGTTGGGAGATAACACCAGGCCATCATGTTTCAAAGACAGTATCTAGATTATAACTGGACATATTTTTTAGCAGTTTCCGTAGCATGAGGACTAGGCTAAGCCCTTTTAAAGTACCTTTTTAAACTTACATTAAAGTTTTATCAACCTCACAACCTAGGAAAATGGAACGGTCAGGTAGGTGGAGTCTTCCTAGTACATTCAGTTATAATTATGCTTTGCTTGGAATTCCAACTATTGAGAAAAACAGCATGAAAATATGTTTTGCTTGACAGCTGATTTGAAGTTGCTTTGGTTGGTCAAATGTGCAAAATCTGTGTTTACAATAAAATAGTTTGTTTTCCTTTGGAAACATAAGAACGATTGAATCACCACATAGTGTGATACTTACCAAGTAAACACAGAATGCTACAGTGCTTTGGGGTCACTTGTTTAATACAAATACAAATTTGTTCCACAACAGTTAGGAGTTCTAGTAATTTTGTTCCCCTTACCTTCGGTCTTTCAGGACACACATTCACCCAAAAATTCATCTTTTTTATTTTGCAAAAGAGAAGAGGATAAAACAAACAACACAAACTTGATCCAATATTACACACAGTAAAATATTTCCATCCCATATTACATTTCACTGCAATGTTTAGAATTAGAAAGGGCTAGTCCTGGTGATGGGAAACTTACTTTCTGCAGGCCAGAAAAATAAATACTGCCTTTTAAGCATAGCGATATATGACATGGCATCATTGGACTTATTAAGAATCTTCATAATGCTAGCATAAAAACAAGTGGTTCAGTGTTGCTACCAATTTTTAAATGAATCATTGAAATAATTCATTCCTGGAATGGCAAACTTTTAAGAAACCAGTAAAGAGGACATACACGTTTAACACAGAACAGAAGCATCTTGTTGATATTCCAGAATTGCTCATTAGTACAATTGTTCTGCAGTCTTTGTTAAAGCATAACTTTCACACAAACTAATTAGGAGTGTTGCTCAAGCCAGGAGGCAGAACTTGGTTCCAAATTAATGCAATTTAATGAAACTAAGTATATCTATGAAAGGGCACATCATGGTAGGTATCTGTCCCAAGGTTTGGTCCTGTAATTCTTAACCATGCCAAGATGAAGTTTTGCCTGATTTGGGTATTTACTGCTGTCCACTGTGGAAAGACTATTTATGTCTGTGTCGGATGTTCCCTGATCTTTAACTTCTACTTGCAATACCATTACTTCATGTCATTAAAAAAAGAAAAAAAAAAGTACTAGACTTCTATTTTTCCAGTAAAAAAAATGTGTTCCTTTTGTGTTATAGAAGCCTCTGGTAAACTAAAGTAATTGGATTAATACAGACCGTTAAATTCCGTAAGTGACAAAGAATTGAATGAGGTATTGCCTACCATGCATATTTTTTTCTTGGAGGCAAGACCTATCACACAGTGCAAACGTGTCTTTCTGCCTACCACTAAGTCTTCACAAGCTATCACAAATCAACCTCCTATGAAAGAGGAGGACAAGGAGGAAAGAAAACATTTACAATAACATTCTAAGGCAGTGGTGCCCAACCATCTTGCCCTTCAGGCCAAATGGGCAGCGCCAGGTCCCTCTGTGGGTTGCATCCAGCCAGCTGGCCCCAATCCAGCTGCAGGGGTTGTGTAGCATGACTTTGATCCATCTGGCCAGGGTGGGGATGGAATGGTCCTGATCTGGACATGTGGGGTGGGGCGGGCAGGGCAGCCCCAATCCTGATGCACCAGGTGGTAGGGAAACAGAGTGGCCCCAATCCACACATGCGGTGAAGGGGTGGGCAACACTGATGTGTATGCTGGGTGGAAGGGTGGGATGGGATTGCCCTGATCAGGGCATGGGAGGGATGGAAGGGGAGGAGTATGGACCAATCTGGACATTCAGGGATAGGGCCTGACCCTGATACTCTTTTGTTTCAATGGCCTGAGTAAGGCTGGAGCCAGCCTCACAGACCTTCCTCCATCCCCTGCTGCCAGGTTTTCTGATCCATGGAATCCCTATGGGTCAAATTTGTCCCATGGGCCCAAGTTGAGCACCCCTATTCTAAGGAATCAAAGCCCTTATTTAAGGCCACCTATACTCAGTGTTAATTTTATTCTAATGGTCTTTTGGTCTGACTCAATGTTACATTTTCCCTCTCCATCCCATTGTTCAGATATATATTTCATTGAGGGTAGTTTTTGTTAAAGATTTTTTCCCTTTGTAATGTTTAAACTTTAACTAAGCTTCAAATGCACAATGTCAGCAAAGCTGTTGCCATATGGGGGAGGGAGAAGTCTTGGTATGGTCTTGTAAATAGCGTGACTTTAGGGCATAAATATTTCCATGGTTCTAAGACATGACCAAACCAAGGGACAAATAGGCTGAAGAGGGAAAAATCATTTGTTTGAACAAAAGAGGTAAATGGCATCTTGTGCCCAAACAAATCCATATTAGAACTGGGATTTTTAGATTTAAGCATCGTGCATGAAACAGGATTTGGGGGTTTAAAATTATAAAATGTAGTTTAATTCCAAAAAGTCTGATGATAATTACCTTGGGAATACAAATTTTAGATCGAGCAATTATGTAGTCCCCATTAATAAATATTTAAAGAATAAACCAGTTTCCTCCTGGCTGTTATTTACTTTAATGTTATTATTCCAAACTTAAAGTGTAAAAACATAACAGAATGAAATGTTCTAAAAGTGCCTTTATACCTTTGCAGTTTGATATAAAATTGTATTCTGTCCAAACTTCATCAAAGTAAAGGAGAAAATTAGCACACCAATATCAGTATCTCAGACATTTGAATACAACAGACATTTGTCTTCTACCTCTTTAAAAGAATGTATGTTTGTTCTTTCCATCCCTCTCCCCAGGCCAATTTCCTAAATACAAGTTCAAAAGGAGCCCTAGCTGCTATCAAGTGTTGTCCTCAGACTTACCCAAACCAATGCACAGGTATTTCTCACCAGCTTGCCTCTCCTGTCCCAGTAATAAACACCACAGAGATTGGAAGTAAATCACAAAAGTCTTCTCTTTATATAACTCACTCTGTTGGACACATTATTATATCTACATTCATTTATCTATTGCACCTGTTAATGTTATTCACACTTCACTTAACATGAGAATGCTCAAACACAAAAGTAACAACTGAACTGTTGAATTGCTAATAGCTCAATCTTACCCATATAAAAGAATCCACTGATAACTTTTTCAACCAGATCAGAGCAAGGAGATACCAGCATCATTTTAAGACTAGGTATGCTTGCTTGTGACTACCTTAATTGCTGTATCGCAAACTCTAAAAAATAAAGCCTTATGTTTAAAATTCCCACTACTTCCCTCTATCCCCCCCAAGTCTTTAGACATATAATTCAATGTCAAGTTCTTTTGGAGTGATTGCATGCTTCCACCTGTAATACTTCTGTTTATGCTTAATCTTTTTCCATTTTGGAACAAAGCTTTCTATATCCAGTATGCTTATATAACAGAGAATTCATGTTTCTTTTGCTTACTTTTTAAAGTACTGCAACAAAGGTCCTGTTCCAGACATTTATCTAATAATTTTCTGAAGCCTTCTGGCTAAATAACTTCTGTATTTTATGGGACCGAGGAAAGGGTTCAGACAATTAGAGAACTCAAAGTCTGATTGTTGAATATTTTTGCAAAAATGTGAATGTATATTCAAATGAAACGTATTTTCGATACTACCCTTCAGCTATCCTCAACTCATACAACTACCAAAACATTCAGGCACCCAATATAGCACACAAGCATGTAACTTCTTGAGGCTTAGAGGAGTGCCATGGTGTAGGTCTGTTAACTTTGTTGATTGAGGGTTTATGTGAGTGACCTTAATGGTATTACTTTGAAGTGTATTTTAAGAAGATAATTAGCAAATAAGACCCTTAGTAGTAATAAACAGGTGGAAAGGGTTTGTTTGTTTTTCCCTGTAAACAGAACAATAATAGCAGGTCTTTCCAATATCCTCATGGCCATTAAGTTTAAAAAGGTCATCTTGTCATGTCTGTTTGGCATTGTCTGTTAACTGTTGTCTATTGCACTTTCTACACTTCCACTGTCACTATACCTGGCTGACTAGTTGAGAAACTACTTCACAAAATGGTCACATTCCATAAAGTAACACGTTGCTTCGCTGGATCCTTTTTTCCTGGGTAGGGTTTGTGTTGTTTTACTCAGTATGCATGATCATCTCTGCTTTCTTTAGTGGCTGTGGTGTAGAAAACACTCACACTTTATTCTTCAAGTGAAGAAAGAGTGCCACCTCTGTCAAACTGGCATGACCTCAGAAGTCATTTCTTCAGCTGATGGCTGTGAGTTTGTACCTGTCTGTGATACTGGCACTATCACAGCATCCTTGATTTCAGAGTTCTGAATGCATGAAGAATTCTTCTCCTCCAGTTTTTTAGCAGTGTCTGGGCAGTTTTGAACAAAAATCACTCTATTGTAAGCCTTCAACCTGCGCCACAACTGAACGTAGACTTTACACTGTACGTACATGAAGACTAGGCCTCCAGTGAACCCAATGGCCACCACAACCAGTTTTGTCCAAAATGGCCATTCAAGGACACCTTTCAAACAAACAAGTTAAGGTTAGTATCATCATCATCACCTTATTTGGTCATGCTGCATAGTTCCTTTCCTGGATGTCATGCATGCCTATTTCTGAATAATATTCATAGAACAAAATGAAGTGACTTCTTTTCTAAAGAATTCCAAATACTTTAAATGCTGTGCATATACAGAGACACAAGTGTTGCTGCTATTGTACTAAAGATTAACTGCTGTTTAAAAGAGCACAGGAGCCATGCTGGTAGGCAAAGCAGCAAGACCAGACTTTCACTGGTGCGGTTATATACATCAGGAATATAAAATTACTTCCTGGGACAGAAATGTGTACTTGTATTGTGCTTCTTGTTCCTGTCTCTTGGTTAGAACCCATCACTATAGTCTGTAGGTTTAAGTGGGTAGAATGTAATTATCCAAATTGGAATGGCAAGATCCTGGCCTGTGCCACACTACTGCTGTAAAAAGTGACACAGAATTGCTTTTTGTGCCTTTTCTGTTAGAAGATACATGCCCTATTTTATACTTAATTGAAGCCATAACCTATTATACTATAGCATTTTTCCATTGTGATGGAGCTTTGGTTTGGAGCAACTTAGTGGGAAAGAATCCCACCCCCTGCTAACCAGCATCATCCATTTTCTGATTGGCCTTTCTTTTCTGTTTCTCTGTGTGCATTTCTCTGTTTTCCTCATTAGTTGCATAGAAATCCTAAAGTTTCTAGTACATCTTGTTTCACTCTTTGTTACTGGTTATTAAAGGCGGGGATAAAAGGAAACTATTGTAACTCTTTAAAGGTCTTTCTATAATTGCAGAAAAATCTCCATTGGCACTGCCACTGAGAAGCCACGTAACAGTGGGCCTAAGTTAGGTGATATTCTGAGCAATACTAAGATGATTCACTTTTACCTAAAACTAGTCTTATGATTTTACAAAATCAGAGAATGCCATACTGGGAACAGTCTTGTAATCACAAGATAATTAACACCATTGCAGCTGCTGCTTCAAACATTGAGCACTCTAAAAGAGGGGGAAAAAAAACTCAGTTGTGCATTGCCTCATCTGACTAATGATGACAGCGTTGGCACTGATACAGAATGTGCTGGCCTTCAATGTTTTGGACTGTTTAAGCCTTTGTATCAACATTGCTTCCTAGATATTTTAACCTTTTACCAATACATACATTTATTAGTAATATTTAGGAGAACTTTAAATAAATAATCCATAGCGCACAGAATGCCATTAATGGTCCAGGCATCTTAAAAACATAATTAAGTACAGCAATAATACTGTAAGGTAGACAGGTATTGTCCAAATTTTCCACAGCGGAAAACTAAGTCAGAGAGGAGTAGAAATACCTGCTTGAGACCATTTAGGAGTCAACAGAGGGCACTGCTTCAAGAAGGAATAGTGGCAGCAGGTTGAGAATCCAGGGCTTCTCAATTGCCTGTCTTGCATTGTACACTACTAGAGAAGTAATTTGAGATTATCCACTGCTTTACCACAAAGAACAGATTTTTTGATTTTTAGGTTTTTCCTCCTTGTTTTCCCCCCAGTTTGCCATTAAGTAGGGTCTCAGAAGATGAAAAGAAACAAAAAAGGCAACTTAACATTTTTTACTTTTCAGGTTTCTTTTCCCAACCCACCCCCAGTATTTGAGGAGAGGGATTGCAAAAAAATTCTCATTTCACCTAGTGTTTTTTCAGTGAAAATAACATTTGAAAAAAGGTGCTAATGACCATTTCACTTTCCTTGTTACCTTGGTAGCACCAGAATGTCTTTGTGTTCTGTTAAGGTGGCAATATCAACCATTCGGCCATGTTTCAAGAACACTAGAAATATGCCTAAACTACTGAGAGTAGGTAACCTGACTACGGATATACCCTATGTCAAAGCAAATATTAATTCTAGACACTTTTGCTGAGTAGTTAAGCTTGCCTAAAGTCAGCTTAACCAAGGGAATGCACATAGTTATCTTAATGGATAGTATTTACCTGTAAATAAAGTATCAAGCCTTTCTTTTCCTAGGGTAAATCTCACAATGAAAACCAAAGGTGTACATATTTAAAAGAGAAACATGATATTAGGACTTGGCCTTACAGAATCATCTTGGGGATCTTGATGTTATATAAATAGAGTTTGCTCATAAAACAAGAGTTGGGCAGGCAGCAGCAGCATCAAATATTGATGTTCAACTAGCAGTACACAAAGCTGATTTTTGTTGTTTCATGTAAAGTTTACAGCAGAACACAAGGGACTCTGCTGTGCTAGTCTTTATGTCACTTAACATCAGAGACTGAAAAGCTGCTCCCCACATACTCATCTGATTTTTAAATTCTTTAAGTATTCAAGAGGACTTGATGTGGATTTGTTTTGCTTGGAAGCCTTTTCATGCACAGGCATGTGGTTTTCAAATGATTTCCAGCACTGCATGTTATCTACGTTATACACACATATAATATTAATGTAGTAGTCTACTAAGTAATAGTCCTGATCAAAAGAGGAAGAATGATTGTTATAGACTTCTTTTTAACAAGGTCATTCATATACTATGCAAAGGTTTTCTTTTCCTCCTGTAAACAAATTAGAATTGCTGTTGGTGTCACCTGTAAGATTAGATATTACACCTAATTTTACCAGGCCCTGGAGTACATACCTCAAATGGCAACAGAAACCATCTTTTAATATTAGCTGGCTGGCATGTACGTTTCTGGCCAGTAAATCAGTGTTTTGAATTTTATCATGAAATAAAGAGCAGGCCTGATTCTGAAGGGATGTTTGGCAGTTGTCCTTTGTGGGTGGCGGCCAAAGATAAGAAAATTATTGTTACAACATGCTCAGTTGGTTAGAGCGTGGTGCTTAATAACACCAAAGTTTCAGATTCAATCCTCTGTTGTACTAGATGATCTCTTGAGGTCCCTGCCTGCCTGACCTTGTTACTTCTCTGTGATAATGTGTGGATCCAATTCTGCCTTTGAATGTGCTGGCTTATTTCCCTTGACTTGAAGAACAGCTGATGGGCATATCTATGGCTGGGATTTGTTCTTGCATGGTAGAGTTACTTCAACAGATTCTTATAAAGCAGCACTTACAGCTTTACTGAAGTACAGTAGTTCAAACATGTTGAAAATACCTGCTCAATTCATTAACCTATAGTCTGCTGTAAATGGTGGGCCAATCCCACATTCATTACCCCAAACACTCCTGACCAAGATGAGACTGGAATTCTGATTCTCATCTAGCAAGGGAGAATCATACTATTATAACCATCACCACCAAAGTTCTTTAAGGCTGTAAATGTTTTAGTAATTTCTCCTTTGTCCTTAGAGACTAACTAGTTCAAAACGGCATTTAGTCTCTAAGATGCCACCATGCCCTGCCTTCTGCCTGACTTCAGACTAACACAGCTATTTACCTCTCTCCACTCACATAGCCAACATTTTTGCATTTCTGGGTTTCTACTGGACACTGAACTGAAATGCCACAGTAAAGACTGTTTTCATAGAATAAACGTAGCTATGTATGAAGAATGCAGGAAAGGGCCTTGGTATCATTTATTTTACAAATTAGGGGCTGATAATTTCACCCATAGTGTTTCCAGTTGGGACTATAAAAGATCATTTGCTGGAAATCTTCATTACGAAGCCTGTTGCATGTGTCCTACCCTAGTTTTGCAGAACAGACAAGTTCTATTAAGTCACATAAAACACACCTTTGGATGTGTTTTTGGACTTTTGGATGCTTTTGTGAAATTCAGCTGAACCTTTGGTTTTCATTAGCCATTTTTTATTTCAGTATGAAAACCCCTCTGCTATGGAGTAAAAAATAAGAATAAACAACATGTTTTAGCTGCTCTGATGGATGCACTGGGCTGTGAGCTCTTTTCTTATTGCAGTCTAGGAGCAAAATAAATTCAGCCAAATTCTGGCTTTTAACACTGAATGATGTGCCCTTTAATTTTTCCATAAAGCAGATATGCAAGCATTTTAGCAATGGGATATATATTTACAAACAACGACTGTCCCATTAACTAATCTTCCTTTGTAATTAGTCTATTACTGTACTAGCAAAGTGGCAGAAAAAGTAACTTACCATTGTCATTGCCTTGCTTAATTTCCTCAGCTGTCCGATCTATTAAAACATACAATGACCAAACAACGCAGGTAATAGCAATAATGTGGAATGTGACAGAACAGACTATCTTCCTCCTCTCACTTGTTGTCATCTGTAGCTTCTCCCACTATAATTAGAAAAGAATTAGAAATAGAACAGGCTTATAAACACGTCTTGAGAAAGGAACAGCCAAAATGGCATGAGATGTTATCTGAAGCAAACAATCAGAAAAACTAGTTACAGAATCTTATTGTTTTGCTAATAGTGTAGATCCCAAGGACAACATTGTTTGTGCTACAAATATAGACAAGACATAAAGTACAAATCTTTGTAGATTCGTAAGAATGTAGGATCTAGTAGTTTTCTCATCTGTGCACTTCCTTACCATCAGGATTTGAAATACGGTGGGGCTTAGGGAAACTGAGCCCCCCCCCATACAAGACAAGAGCCCCTCATAAGAGATGAGAGCCCCCAGCCCTCCCTGCATCTTTACAAGGAGCTCAAGCTTCAGCGGCTCTTTCCAGCTTCCAGCTGCCACCATCACAGACCCCCACAGAGTGCAAGTGTAATTCAGACCCCGCTTACCATCAGCCTGAATAATACCTAATTTCTCTTCCTTTGTAGTAACGCTCTACTGCTATGTATAAGCAAGTCTGCATCTAGTATACAATTTTAAAGCTCTGGAAGAATATACAAGTCATTTGATCCAAAACTCAAACATTCTTGGATACTTAAAATCCCAGGAATAAGATTTCAGAACAGCCACTCACTAGGAGTATTGGGGGGCAAGAAAATGGGTATAAAGATGAAGTTGGATAAATTTATGACAGGGATTACACAAAGCAATTGCCTGTGAAGTAAAGAATTGAAATTCCTGTTCCAAGAGGGATGGACGTTTGAGCTCATTGTTTCTCGCTGCAGTCATTATGGTCTCGGTTTAGGTTGTGACAAGATTTTAGTAACAAAGAAGCCAAAGTCTCTCCACAGTTGAATGACTATACTTCAGGAGGCTGCAATCTATAATGTTTTGTCTTTTTTTTTTTATCACAGGTCCTTCTCTAAAACTCATAACAAACTCAACGAAAAATGCATGCTTGTTAAACAGACAAAAGGATAAGACATTGAAAAACAAAATGTTTCTAATGTGGATGACTAGTTTTACAGTCTATAGACAACACCCAGTAAAATAAGTAAGATACAAAATACAACAGTGCCACCTTTCTGACGATCATATTACTGCATGTATGAACTGTAAAGATAGTGAGACAACTTTACAGTTTATTTTGCACATTTTTCCCATAGAGTTTCTGAGCAATGGCACACACTAGAGGGTGAGCTCAACTCCACAAGTTGCGTGCACTGAGACATGCAATACGGCTGAAGGAATAAAAACCAACAAAATGTAATCTAAAGACTCAATGTTTTCTCTCTCACATATGCACTGCAGTTCATGCAGGGAGGCACCTGGTACAGTACACAGGGAGGCACTTGGTGTAGTATTTAATCCCATCTTGGGATATGCACACAATGCTTATTGGGGCTCTTTGTTGGCTAGTCAAGGTTTTCCATTTGGAATCACAGAAAACTAGGGCTAGAAATCACCTTGCCCAAACCTCTGCAAAGCCAGGATCATCCCTGTCTAAACAAGGCCAGATAAATGCTTATCCTGCCTGAATTTAAAAATGTCTGATAATGGAGCTTCCTACATGGTACTACAGCTTCAGTAAAAATGAAGCTTTCTTTTCCAGGTGAAGCACTTCTGAATGTGTAAACAAAAATGCTGCTGCAGAAAGGGGACAGTCTATCTAGAGAAGAAATTGGGCCTGAAGACTGGCCATGCTAGTCTTAAACCTACAGCTTTTTACATGGTTACACCAGTTTGATGTATGAAAACAAGAAATACAAGCTTTAAATACCAGCACAGGGGTGGAAGGACAGCGACGAATGGTATGAGATGGTAACAGAAGAAACTCCAACTTTCAACACTGACTTTAGCTAGCTGTTCAACACTACTTCAGATTTCTGTCTGTCTCCAATACCTATTCAAATGGACTGATTAAAAAAAAAAAATCAGGCAAACACTTTGGAACTTGAGTTCAGCAAAAACTCAAAAGCTTCATGACCTATTTCATTAAAATGGCCAAATACCATAGAATATCACTGTTAGTCCTACAGTGAGTTGCATAACTGGTTGTGGTACTACTCCATATCATTTTTGAAAACATAAAATAATTTCAAGTGATGGGAAATTCAAAGCCTTAGAAAGGCTTGTGGTATTGCATGATCCTCTCCTTCTGTTTGTACAGTATGTACAGACCATGACCAAATCATCATATAGTCTCTTTGATAAACAGGCTGAGCTACTTAAACCTTTCCCCATGAAATATGTTTTTTCTGGTCCACGACTTGTTTCTTGAGCTCTTACTAGCCTTTCCAATCTTGCCAATGTCTTTTTAAGATGAGGCAGTTATTCCACTAATGTACTGCAGCAGTTGGCAATGTTTTCTGTTTGTGAGCCAAAATGACCTAGCTCACAACCAGTGCATCTCCCCACAGTGGCATGGAGAAAGCACCCACAAGTGGCACTTCTCCTCATGGCAAGATACATAACATGCTTGCAGCCAAAATCCCCGCTGCCAAATGCCTCGGATTCTACAGGCCAGATCTGCCTTGCAGGCCATAGTCTGCCAACCCTGATGTGCTATATTGTATATAGAAGCAATTCTACCTCCTATTCCTGTTCTATATTCCTCTGTTTTACCCAAGTAGTCTTACAGATCCATATGCTCAATCTGTGAAAATAAGATACAAACCCATACTTACTAACAAGCCATCTTACAGGAAACAAATGCACCAACTCGGAAGCTATTTTTCTTCAATTCCTTTTGTAATCTTTAGTTAAGACTACTGCCTTAGAACCCCTAAATAATGTATGGCTTTAAGGTAGATGGTTGCCTGTCCCGGTTTGGGTGATTGTATGTGGTTAGTTAAGATTGGGAAATGTCACTGCCTCAATATCATAGTTTACTTTCCTATGACTGCTTTGTATCAACTGTTTCTAATTCCGAACCAATTTCTGTCTTTCATAGCAGTATGCTGTGAGATGGATGGATTTCCAGAAGTGCAGACACAAGAGGCAGCCAGAGTGCAAGATGTCCAGGAGTTATTTTCAAGTTAACTGGTAGGGCAGTGATATAAATGAATTTTGCAGGGTTCTATGAATATTTCACAGCTGTTGCTTCAGACTCCTGTCTGAGGTCTCTGGAGCATTCACTATTCAGGGATTTGGCAGACCTGATTTCCTTGGAGTCTTTCTTATTAAATACTGCAGTCTTATATAGAATTCTATAAGAGCTGAAATATATGCCAAAACAACATGAAAAGAGACAAAGCTATCAGTCTGTTTGCCAGGTACATGTCAAGCATTGAGTCTTTTCAGGTTTCTCAGAGACTGTCACCTTTGCATTCAGTGGTGTTGAGAATGGAAGCTTCTATGATTTTGAATGACAGTTTGTGAACAATTAGAGTCATAAAAAGGAAAAAAAAAATCATGCTCCATTCATTGCATGTGTCCTGCAGATAATTTAGATAAGTGTATGACAACCGTATTCAGTGGTCAGAATAAACGGACTGTGGCATTATTATCACAGCTTACAGCACTTGACCTGGAGACCTTTATCTGCTTGGGATGAAAATCCATTCAGGCCCATCCATTAGGTGCTGTATTTCTGAGGGGAAAAAAATTATTTAATTACATGGGTTTCAGAAAAGGGAAGAGAAGAAAAGGAGTCTGCCTCAGTTAAAAACCCCAATTACTAGCTTCGAATGCTTTGCCTGAGAACGGTGCTGAAAGTACAAGAGGATTCAGTTGCTTGCCACGTTTTTTTCTTGTTTATCATATTTTCTCCAAGCAGGGGAAGGATATCATGGTGTTGCCACTACCACTAGTATCTAGTTGTTTCATTCCAACAGTGTCACTGTTTTACTTTTTGTTAAGACCCAGGAAAGCCTTAGAGTAGGCTGTGGCCCTACATGATAGATCCAGTGTGGGGCCAGGCAGAGGCAGCTTGCAGTCCAGGACCTTGATCCCTCCACATGGGACTGGGCAAAGGTGGCACAGGGTTCCCGGACTCTGATCCCAGCACGTGGGACCAGGCGGCAGCAGCAGCATAGTCTGGCTCCACGCATGTGGGCCCAATTCTGACATGTGGGGTCCAATCTGCCCTGCAGACCAGCCCTATGCCAGTTATTTGGTCCACAGGACCAAAAAGATGAGCATCGCTGCCTTAGAAGGTTGCTCCACCGAGATTCAAGTTAAATTAACTTTAAGAAACACAGCTGCATGAAAACTTTTTTTCTGAAATGTCTCTTCCAGTGAAACATATCCTTATGATAAAAAATTCTCATGAAACTCCTCTTGAAAAGCCATAAACCTGGCATCTTTTTTTTTTGTGATCTCTAGGAAAAAAAGTTTCTGTGTTCAGAATCCTCCTTTCCCTATTGTCCAGTGTGGGGGGAAAAAAAAGAGCAAGAATGAGGAACTTTATTTATCCCTTTTTATCCCTGGGAAACACCTTTTTTCCCCAGCAGTCTTTTTGTGTTAAAGATCCGGTGAGATTCCTAAAAACAGGCATGTTTGACAACTTGTAGCATATTATCAGTTATTTATATTTTGGGTGCAATTTTAGGATCAGATCAGACACTCAATGGAACAGTGCCAAAAAATCTAACCTTTGTCACTAAGAAAATACAATACAATACAATACAATTAGTACTTTTTGTGGGGGAAAAAAGATCACAAAATAACTAAAGGAAAACAACAATGATTAGGTTGGCTTTGTAAAGAAAGATTGCCCAAAAAACCCCCCTTACCTGCTTACAGTTGTTGACAGAATTACAAAATTGCTAGGGAAAGAGAAAAAACCCCCAGAGATATTGAGGTAGAGCTCAGCTTTTGGAGTCGTCACTGGCACTGGATTCTGGGACGCCGTCAGGCTAATCTAAAATTAAAGCTGCTGTAACCACTTGCCAGCAGCACCACTATGACATTTGGCTGCTCTGCCACTAATGGTGCTCTCCATCAATCTATCCAAGGGTAGTGGAATGATCTGCCCCTGAGTGAAAAAGTCAGCATCAAGACACCTTTGTGGTTGAATGAATGTTCAGAATTACTCTAAAGCAGGAGACGGTATCAGCCAACACATCAGTGATTTAGAAGGATATGATTCTCTGTCTTAGGAAATTTTACTCCCAATAATAATATAAGTTGGCTTGTTTTGAAACACAGTGATGAGAATTAAAAACTGTGAAAAGGCCCATAAACAAATAGCAAGCAAAAATGTACTGAAATGTGGCAGGGGCAGGGGAGGGAAAGAAGGAAAGGAGCAGAAAATGACGTCCCCCATTACCTGTAATTATACAGCTGTATTAGTCGAGAGGGTAGCTCAGTAAAGCAGAAAGACACCTGACATTAATAGATAGCAAAATGATGAGACTATAAAGTGCTCAATGGCAATGGTATAATATTGGCTGCAAATCTTGAGACCTTTCTTAACCTGGAGGTGTTCACACTGCGGCTGATGGCAGATTCACAACTACCCCCCGGCTGCAGTTGCCTCCAAACTCTGTGCATAGAGAAGAGAAAAGTTAGGTTCAACTCATGTTGCTTGCCATGTTTTAATGCTGAGGCTGCTCAGGGACTAAGTGAGTCTGCAGAATAAGTTGCAGCAGCCTTAGGGCTTCTCTACAGGCTGTCCTGGCAGCTGGGGATCACTCCCTCTTGACATGTCCTAGACACACTCTTTGTTTCCTAGCCCTAGCCACGTGCTGTAGCAACAGGGGTAGAGAAGGCAGATGAGGCTCCCCCAAGACAGTGAGGATGTGGGTTAAATCACCATGCTGTGATCCAAAATCTATCTGTCCCTTCCCATTTATATGTTCATGTAATAAAGTTAATGGGAATTTTGTCTTAAGACTTGGTCCACAGGATCTTGTAACATGGCTATCATCCTAGCTCTCATGGTATTTTTTCTAGCTCTTGGTGGAAGAAAAAATCCACAGATTTTGGGGTAAACAACAATAAGTGATATTTCCTCTCTCTAATCACGTCCAGTGTAACACCTACCATAAGAAGACCTCTAACATTTGACATAGGTTTGAAAAAGAGACAAAGAACACCTTCAATTAGGCTTCTTATTATTTTAATTAAAAGTTAATCTTGGTATCAGATGCTGTGAGTGTGTATTCCTTGAAGCAAACAAATTGTGCATCTAATTAGTGTGACAAGGAAAAGAGAGGGCAGAAGAGAAAGTCTTGAAAACTGGTGGGGTTGTGGGGAAGTCAGCACAGGAAATCAAAAGGAATAATATGTAGGTGGCTTATTAATGTCCAAGACAGAATTTGTCCTACAATCTTGTGAGGCTGGTGAGGAAAGACAAAACAACAGACAGTTAGTAAGAGACGCAGCAAGAGAGGTCTGGACGGAAGGCAATTCATATAAAGGACATGCATTCAAAAAACATCTGACAGTTGCAGTCAAAGTGTAAAATTTGGCTGAGGTGCCTGCAGCTTTCCCCCTTAAAACATTTTTTATACTATTTATGTATTATACCGCAACATATGGGTTCACAGGGTACGTAAGAGTATAATACGTTCATTAAGGCAGAAACAACATATGAGTAAAATTAAAACTGAATCAATGTTGTGGGGAAGAAGGCTTATAGTAAAATACATGTATAGGCCTCACCCTGTCCTGTCACATCTCAATGCCACGCTTTTGCCTAAAGGATGCACGTAGTCCTATGTAACATGCATTATGGAACATCTCTGAATTCTCCCCTTTTTCCTTTCCTTTCGGACAAAGAAAGTGGAGCACAAAAGCAGTGGAGGTTGGTAGTGGCAGACAAGCTAACAGAAGAGTGCTCTAATGAGGGATTCCATGGCACCAGAACCACTTGGGATCTTTGTATCCTTGTTCCACACCAAATAATGAATAATATTTTCATTTTTAACAAACCCACTGGAGAATTATGTTTGTATTGTGTGAGGCTGGCCACTAGAGGGAGCAACAGGACTATGTACCTAGTTCACAAGTTTGTGGTAAATGAGTGTTAGTCCATAGGAGTAATGGGATGTGCAGCAGAAGGAACAAAAAAGGCACATCAAGATGGTCAAAGTTAGCAGAAATAAGAACAACCATTAAAACTCTATTGCATTAAATCCTTTCTAGCTCCTGTGTACATATATAGAGATGTGGATACAACTTGTGCTGTATATTTCATATGCACACATGTGAAAAACCGCTGGAAAAAGGGCACATATACCAACCTTTCTTTTGACAAGGACCCTCAAAAGACTGGGGGAGAGAGGATAGAGGTGAACACACCCCCACATCTTATTTACCTCTGTTGTTCCTATTTATGTTCTGTTGATTACTGTATTTACTTGCTAAATTATATATAAAATTGGCAGCACAAGAAAACACATCAGACAAAAATGGATTTCATGACCACGGTGGAATAATCTCTCCCAGGGCTGCTTGGACCAATCTTAGGAAATGAGGTTCCAGAAAAAGATATAGCACTGGAAAGTTTGGAACAGGCTTGGTCAATGGCACAAACTGATCTTGTGTTAAGATTTGTGGGTGCAGGTAGATGAAATGGGGCCCTATATTGAAACGGTGGGTTTTTAAACCCACCGTTTCAATTCAGGGTGAAGTAAACCCCCGTGTCATGCACACACCCCGCACTGACCTGCCTCTCTGGTGGCAGAGAGGGAGGGTGAGCTGCTGGCAGGCAAAACAGTCCCTGGGCTATAGTGGGGAGGCTGGTGCTTCCCTCCATGGCAGCAGCAGCACCTGTGCACAGGCACCCAGCTTGGGTGGTCCCAGGAGTCACCGCAGCCATGGAAGGAAGCACCAGGCCCCCACGCAGCTCAGGCAGGTTTGGTGGTCAGGGGGAAGGGAATCAGGCTCGCTGCCTTCCCGGACTGCTGCCAGGCTGCCTGCAGGACTTCCTGAAGAGCCACGGAGCTGCACAGAGCCCGGTGCTTTGCTCCACAGCTGGAGGAGTTTTACTTTGCTGAAGGAGTTTTAGTTTGCTGTGCCCCAAGTCATTTACAGCACATTACACTGCCAAATTTCCTACAACAGCTGGAATTAATGCACAATACGCTGCCAAGGCATGCAAACATTGACACCATTAAAGTGGTGCAAAAGCATTTAGCTGGCCCGCTTTAAAGTGTTGTGCACACGTGCTCCTTGTTTTGTCTACACACGGCCCTAGCTTCCTGTTTTATAGACATGATCTTCCACTAATAAACAAAAGTGTTCATAGGGGCAAATGACTGTATATACAAAACTGAAGGTGCAAATTAAAAGAACTACTTTGAAAAATGAAATACTCAGAAGATGAAGAAACTGTATCTCTGTGCTTTGTAGTGAATTTCAAAAGAAAAAGAAGATTAAAGAAAACATCTCAGTACACAAGAAATGCAATCATTTGCCAGCAAAGAGAAGATGGTGGCTCAACATCCAGGTCATTCAATGTCCTTCTGAGATAGTGTGCAAGTACTAGCAGCCACTCAGACAGCCAGGGATCAAAGATGCAGCTCAGAGAATATGGTGTGTGAAGCAGAAAAGGGAGACAGAGATGCCCTCTACTGTGGCAAATGGCATCTATTGAAATTATTCATTTCCAAAAACTATATCTTTTTCTGGAATCTCATTTCCTTAGATTGATCCAAGCAGCCCTGGGAAAGATTATTCCATTGTGGTCATCAAATCTTTTTTTGTCTGATGTGTTTTCTTGTGCTACCAATTTTATATATAATTTAACAATTTTACAGTAATGAACAGAACATAAATAGCAATAGAGGTAAATAAGATGTGGGGGGGTGTTCACCTCTTGCTTCCCTACCCCCAGTCCTTTGAGGGTCCTACATTAACCTTGCCTGCAAAAGGAAATTATGGCATCTAAACTGGATTAATGTTCATGTTCCACAAACACACAGAAAAGCATTTTCCCTGCTCTCTAAATAGTGTAATATGTCTGGCAGGTTTGGGAAGACCTATTGGAATAGAGGGCAAAAGATCATTAGGGACTTCAGCACAGCATGCAGTGCAGGGAGCTGAACACTCAAGATTTTTCAGTGATCTGAGTCTTTCACTTTGAGATGTTTATTTCATGGCTTTTTTTTTTTTGGTCAGTTGTGTCACAGTACTAATTGGCTCTGACTCTGCAGCAAACCACTTGCTACTATCGACCTACCAGCTGGAAGAAAGAATCTCCGAGGGTAGTTTGCAGGGAAGGAGTGGATCCACTAGGCAATCTGTGTCTGGTGAGAGGAGGATAAAATAATAGTAATAAAAGGCAACAGGGGTCCTGGACATGCAGGGAAGCATAAGAGCCATAAAGAGATCAGATGTATGGATCAGAGAAGAGAGTTTAGCCCTTGTAGTTTAAGAAAAGGACATTAGCCTCTACTGTACACAGTATCTACCACCTCCTTTTGGGAGGTGGTGCACATCTGCATTTGCGGTGGACCTTGTTATGCACTGTAACCCAGAAGGGAAGATGTGTGTCTTTGGCACTCAGGAAGATATAGCATTTTGCCAGCTCTATGAATTAAGAAGTAAAAAGGACAGAGTCATGACATCCATTTCCTCTTTGCTGTTCTGGGATAAACAGCACCCAGGGCAGCAGAAACAAGCAGTTCCTGTGTTCAGTGGGCTTGTCTACACATGCATAAAACCTGGGATCAGTTTACTCATGAGTAAACTACTCATGAGTAAATGCTCCCAGGCAGGCATCTATACATCCAGGGAAGCAGAAACAGATTTGCTGTTAATGGCAGCAAACTGCTCCTGTTTCCTGGGGCCCTCCAATGGGCCCCTGATGCCACCAGGGCAAGCTCTAGTCCCACCCTAGGTGTTAGCCCAGGGGCTGGCAGGGAGCACGGGGCCAGAAAATGGCTGTCTGCTGACCAGGGCTGGGACATTACACTCTGCCCCTGAGAGCTGCCTGCTGCTGGGGCAGGGAAAATGCTCCCCTGTCCTGGCAGAGGGAGCTCCTGACCCTGGCTCCCTGATCAGAGGCAGGAGACTTGGAAAGAGCTGCATGGGAGGGGCAGATCCCAGCCACCTGCCCCAATGTGTCAGTGGGGCAGCTAGCTCACTGCTCGCTGCCCCATTAGCAGATTGGAGCAGGGGGCTGAGACCTACTTCGTTCTTGCAGCTCTTTCCAAGCCCTGTGCCTTGATCACCTGATTGGGGCATGGGACTAGGACCTGCCCCTGTGCTGCTGCTTCTTGTACCCAGGGAAATAAATGTCCATGCTCGTGTGGACACAGCCCTACTGTGTTGGTCTCTGTGTACAGACCCAGAGGAAGACAGAGCCCATGGGATCTGTAACCCATGGTCTTGCCAACACACAATGTTGCACCAGTTTAGTTGAACTGATGTGACTGAACCAGTCCAAACCCTGAAGTCAACACACTTCTTCCTGCTTATGAGTGACTCACTGAAATTTAGTTTAATCCCGTATCAACTTAAGCTAACCTCACCTCCCCCTGCCTTTCAATAAATCAAAATCCATTTAGACTCCTGCACCTATTTAAATATGTTTAAAAACTGCATCTTATGTTAAATTAGTGCAAAATGTCCTCATAGGTCAGCCTTTAAGCTTCTACAGTCTGTGACCTGCTTGCACGGAATATTGAAGCCTGCTATTAACATACCTCACTTTGGTAACACCTTAGCAAGAAGATATTTATCTGCACAGAATTAAAAATTCAACTTTGTCAAAGGAGTAATACCACCATATTTCGTTTTAAAATATCAGTGCATCAACAGAGTTAGACTTGTTGGCATAATAAGTGCATACCACTTGGCAAACTACTGATTACTTTTTACTTTGTGTGTCATCAGTTAGCAAACCCTTAGCAGACCCTAAGAGAGAAAAGACTAGTCATATAGGTGAAGGGCAGCAGTGCAAACATAAATTCATGCACATGAATAAGACACTGTATCCCAGAGATATCTGTGGAATCATGGTACAAAAGATAAACAACTTCCTTAAAACTTTAGTACCAATTCAAGAGCAAATCACAGAGTTAATCTTAAACATCAGATACTCTGAAAACAACTATAGGTAAAATTGTTCTTCCCCTCAGGATCAGCTTTACATTTTATTGAAATATATTACTCAAAACTTTTAAAAATACCCTGAAGCCTCACTGTTCATAATTTCCTGACTGCATATTAAAAAAATCATATCTATATTCTCTTAGGAGTTTGAAACAGATATAATTTGGTACAGCTGAGTGCACCTCTAAAAGTTGCCGCACAAATTCATATATGTGTGTATGTATGTGTGTGTGTGTGTGTGTATACATACATACATACATATATATAAATAAAAATATCCACATTTTATTTGCATTTTCGGTTCTTTCTATACTTGCAAACAAAAAAGCCCCCAGCAAATTTGCCCTCATCTTCTTTAGTGAGTGAATTAATATTGCAAATGAATCTGAAAAATAACTATTTTTACATCATCATTATTTTATTCCTCAAGGGGAGAAAAAGTTAATTTGGCCTTTGATCTTCATTTATCCAAACCAGTCTGAATCATAAGAAAAGTGTGTTTTTGTCCATATATCTCTATAGACCAAAGATATGCCTGTTTGATGTTCTTCTAAATATTTTAGTTTGACCTGCATTTTCAAGTGCGTGTATGGATTCAAATTGGCCACAGTTCAGTGAATTAAAAAAGTGCTAAAATGGTACATGCAAGAATGATGCATATTGCCAATAGCAATAGCTAAATCACTTCTTGTACTTTTCCCAATGGAGATGATCCTTTGATCCAATGAAACAGTGAAGTGGGGGTAATCTGTGCTGAATAATCCTGGAAAGCTAAAGTCATTAAGAACTTCACAAAAGCAAGGCTTGATATTCAGCTGAGGGGCTCAAGTAAGCTTTACATGCTGAAATACCTCTGGCAAAAATCAAATGTTGTATTGCTGGATTCCACGTAACCAGTGTCTGAAAACATGGGGCATCTGAGTCAGATACTTCTAAGATTTTTATTTCCTTGTAGTTGAAGGCTGCTTTTAAATTTAATTTTAAAAGTGTACTGTGAAAAGAAAAATAAATTCAATACTAAAAAGTTGTCAAATATAGATGAATGATTCAGATTTTCCAATTCCGTCATAATTGTGATCCAACATCACAATTATTCTGATTTTTTAAATCAAAATGTTACATTCTTTCCACCAGGTGAGGAAGATTTTATATATAAATACATTTCTAACTACAGAACTCCATCTGAGCAGATCTCACATAATTTGGAAGTTTATTTTAAATAATGTCTGTCCAGTTCAAATGGCTTCATTAGATCTATTAGTCATTTACTGGATTATTATTAGATAGTATCACGGTGATTATCAGTCCAGTCCCATTAAAACCAATGGGAAAATTCCCATGAACTTCAAATCAAGCTTTCAAAAGGTAGACACCCCACCTTGTCTGATGAATTTTTAGATACTGAAGTCACTAAGTATGAGCCTGTCCCATCTTGCACCATGCTGAGATTTCTTATGTGGCTCTTAAACAGCTGCATCTCAACCTAGAAATCTCTTAAATTCCATATAATCTCAGAAACTATCCACTACAGTGATCAAAGCATCTAACTTAGCTTATGATTTGTTGTGATCCTATTCTGGGGTGGCCAGCTTACAACATCTGTACCATAAGTGTCATGGGCAGCCGTTGTATTTGGCATGCGGCAGATCATGGAGGAGGTGGGCAGCAAAGTGTCAGATTTGGCAGGGAGTACACTGGCACTTGGGGAGGAGATGGGCCTTAATTTGTGGCATGCCTGCCAGAAACATTGACCACCCCCGTCCTATTCCATCTAGGAAAGTGAATAAAGCCTATGTTTGTCCCCAAATCCTTGAATAGAAAAAGAGGATGTACATTGTCATTTTGCCCAGTATGCTATTAGTTAAGGCACTTTCTCCAGAAAATAGGTGACCTGGGTTTTAGGCCTAACTCACCCTATGTAGGTTTGAGCCCACAGCTTCTACTTCTTAAGACAGGTCATTGGCTAGTCTGTTCTAAAAGCATCTTTTACCATTCTTGTTGAAGTTGGGTTCCTGGGCCACCCAAAGCGAGAGTGTCATGGGGCCAGAAGAATATGCAAGAGGGGATTAACTCTGTATCCTGGTAGGTGGGCACTCTTCTTGGAGGGAGAGAACCCTAGGTTCTGTCCCCTGCACAATCTTATTCAATTACTTGGTAAGCTAACATGTTTAAACAATTCAAGGAGCAAACAACTACCTTGGCTTCGTGGTTAGGTTACTCAACTGGGAATGAGGGAAGTCCTGGCTTGCGTTTGCCACTGCCAGAAATGTTCATGCCCTTTGCATTAAACAGTTATTGCATAAAAAAGATAATTAACACTCAGAGCAGGAAGAAAAAGCCAAGACATCCTCTTCCAGATAAGTGCCCTGAGTTAGCCTCATATTTAGACAAGGCAAAAAGTTTTGGCAGCATATAAAAGTCAATAAATAGCTAACAGTTCTTTTAAATCAAAGTTCGGCCTGAGGACTGAAAATGTGCCGTTTTGGGCTTAGTTTAAAATTGGCTGTTATTACTCAGTGATTTCCTAAACCCCATGTCCATATGACCACATACTTGACTAGAGTTCTCACGATAAGGGGAGAGTTCCACTGTCTAGTTCGGGGCTCAGCACCCTTTTAGAGAAGTGAGCTGCTGTTTGCGACCCTGTCATCACTGTGGGCTGTTGATCTCCCTCGCCACTATAGGCTGCTACTCCCCTCTCCAGTACATCACTCCACAGTGCCCAGGCCACCAGCTGCTGCCTCCACTGCATGCCTCTGCTATGTCATGTGCTGCTGATTCCTGTGCCCTCCAACAACCGTGGGGAGGGGCAAATTTGGTAACAATGGGGAGTTGCACGTGCCAAAGTGGGCAAGGGGTCTCACTTCATTCCAAATTTCACGGGCCAAACACCTCAGGTCAGAACTGTTAATCTCAGTAGCTGCTGAAATGCAAAAGTTTCTGCACTGATTTACACTGGGGAACTGGGGATGAGCCTGAAGCCCTCAGTGATTAGTACCTCTGTCATATTATAACAGTCTGGAATGCAGCAAGAATTGCATTTCTGAGAAACAGAGGAGGACATTATTAACATCTAAAGTTGAGCAATTTCCTGAATCCCTTGTTGTGATAAGTATTACTGAAATCAGCCTTTGGAAAAGGGAAACAGAATTTGGAAAAGCTGTAAGCAAAAGAGGAAATGCTTTTCATTCATATCATGATAACCAAAGTTTTGTCTGTTCTCTTAAAACATTCAAGCCCAAATCCCTAACAATACAAGCTGTCTTGTATGCTCTCCAAGGGAAGCTGCTGCCTGGTGGTGTCCATGCATTATACTATGATGTGATGACATTTTACTAGCATGAACATATCTTGCAGTTGTTTCAAGGTCATAAAAAGGAGAAGCAGGGCAGCTTCTCAGCAGGGATAAGTCAGTGGAAATCAGGACAGAAGCAATAAAATCCCTGTTGAATAAAACAGGAAGAAATATTGGCATGGGTGGCTAATCAAAATTCCACCACTGAGAAACATTTATGATCTGTTGTTCTGCTTATAGAACAAGTCACGAGAAGTCTGATCTATTTACATACAAATTAGCAGTAATGCTCTATTGCTATCACTGAAACATTAGAAATACAACTGTCTATACAGAACAGTCCCTTGTATCCTTGAGGCAGCACAACAGGGCATAAATGCTACAGAATTATTTTAACTTTAAAAGCTTTAATATACACATTCTCCCTTGAGCCCAAGAGCTGTTCACTATAATGACATGATAGCCAATAAAAAAGTAATAGCTTTGTGCCTTTGTGCATACTGGTGAAGCATCTGACCTCGCCTATTACAAGAAATGAGCGTGATTTGAGGCTAGCGATGTTTGAGGCTAGCATAGTTTACTGTGGGAAAGAAAACACTGATGCCAGGTTGCCTTGACAACGCTCTGTAACTGCATCAGAAAGCAAAGGAAAACATAGGACCTTCTTTCTGTGTCAAGGATTGCAAAGTAATCATCAAATTAGGCTAAAAGAAAACGAATCCCACAGCAGGTCTGCGTTACCTAACCTATGCAATATTGGCAATCCCTTCTTATCATGGACCTTGTTAGAAAACTGATTAAAAAAAAAACCCCTAAAAAAACCAAACAGGTGGCTTGTGCATCACAGCTAGAGTGACAGAAAGTAAACAGCAAGCAACACAGTAATGACTGTTCACAGGTTTCCTTTTTTCTTGTACGATTCTGCCGGTCACTCCAGGTTCTGAGAAAGTCTAGTCTGCTGGGAGGAGTGGTTCCTAATGGAGACTAGTTTGATTTCACAGCAGGATCTCACAAAGCCCTCTCTGCAGGGAATATTGCTTTCAGCAGCCAACACCACACGGCATGTTCTTAAATAATGAGTGTAAATAAGATTTATCAAAGTGAAGCTAGCTCTTAAACAAAAAGAAATCAACACCTTTCAACATATTTTGCGTTCATTGCAATTATTGTGGTATCTCCCAATAAAGGAGATTATCCACAAATCATCAAGCCCTTAGCTAATTCCTTCAGGAAAAAAAAGTACCATTTCTGTTACAAGCAAACTTCTAAAAAATGCATGGTAAGATCAAGAGGTGCTTTGCAGTGAGTAAAACTGGGGTGCTTGGCCACAGCAGGGTGATTCTTGGAAACAGAACTGGGTACAGGGCTACCCTGCAGTAACAGGAGAGTTAAATGCCTCCAAATGACAGCTCAGAGTCCAGATGCTGATTAGCTAGACCCCTTCCCCCCCCCCCACAGCTAGCCAATAAGCAGCACAAAAGAAATGGACACATTTGAAAGGCTGTTCTCCTCTCAAAATTAGATGCTTGACTCAAGGCTTCACATCAGGGATCCTGAGCTCTCCTCTGAAGGTAGGTGCCTGACTAAGCAGCAGAAGTGGTCATGCTGATCATGTCACAGCTGCCCACCACTGCTTAATAGGTTAGTGGTTAGAGCACTAGCCCACACAGTGGGAGATCATGATTCTGGGTCCTCCTTAACCTGACAAGATCCAAGTCTACTTCTGTGTGTTTTGTAAAAAGTTAGCTTGAGACTATATGAGAATTTCTTACATAGAGTGCAAGGACTTTGGGACAGTTATAATGTGCCTGACACTTTGTCTGGACACACATGCCTTATATTAATGCATCTGACCTGGACAAGCTCAGCAAACGGGCAGACGAGAACCTGATGGTGTTTAACACCAAAAAATGCAAGGTTCTCCACCTTGGGAGGAAAAACCTGCAGCAACCTTATAGGCTCGGCAGTGCTACGTTGGATAGCACTACAGAAGAAAGAGACTTGGGGGTCATCATTGACCACAAGATGACATGAGCCCCCAATGCGATGCTGCGGCTAGTAAAGTGACCAAAACGCTGGCGTGCATCCATAGATGCTTCTCGAGCAAATCCCGGGACGTCATTCTCCCCTTGTACTCGGCCTTGGTGAGGCCGCAGCTGGAGTACTGCATCCAGTTTTGGGCTCCACAATTCAAAAAGGATGTGGAGAAGCTTGAGAGAGTCCAGAGGAGAGCCACGCACATGATCAGAGGTCAGGAAAACAGATCTTACGATGACAGGCTGAGAGCCATGGGACTCTTTAGCCTGGAAAAGCATAGGTAGGCTCAGGGGTGACCTGATGGCCACCTATAAGTTTATCAGGGGTGACCACCAGGATCTGGGGGAACGTTTGTTC
Organism: Crocodylus siamensis; assembly: GCF_052110815.1. Lineage (NCBI taxonomy): Eukaryota > Metazoa > Chordata > Crocodylia > Crocodylidae > Crocodylus > Crocodylus siamensis. The sequence continues at coordinate 83,844,526 of NC_143396.1, read as the reverse complement.
ACCAGAGCGCCCCAAGGGATGACGAGGTCGAACGGTCACAAACTCCTGCAAGACCGTTTCAGGCTGGACATAAGGAAGAATTTCTTTACTGTCTGAGCCCCCAAGGTCTGGAACAGCCTGCCAGCGGAGGTGGTTCAAGCACCTACATTGAACACCTTCAAGAGTAAATTGGATGCTTATCCTGCTGGGATCCTCTGACCCCAGCTGACTTCCTGCCCTTTGGGCAGGGGGCTGGACTTGATGATCTCCTGAGGTCCCTTCCAGCCCTGATGTCTACGAAATCTATGAAATCTACTAAGTGAGTGTATGGAGTGAGCTTGTATGGGTGAGCTGAGACTGAAAATCTTGCCATGCCCTTGAAGCAACATAGCAACACATATGGAAACAAACATGAGTGGCATACAGTTCTCTCCCAAAGTGTTTATGGGACAGTTTTTAGCAAACACAATATACTGCATTTCACAATTGGCAACATAGCATTTCGAATTCCAGGGCTCAAGGAAACTCGGCTGTGAGTGCAATGGGATGAGTTTTTTCTTTTTTTTCTGTTTATCTTGCTGTAACAGCATAGTAAGTAAGGAGCTAGACTCATGAAAGACATCAGGCACAAAGAGTGGGAGTTAAGTGCCTCAGACCAAGTTTTAGATTCTTAAAACCCCTGTGCACCAGCCACCTAATCCTGTGTCTGGGGGTCTTTTTCTGTGCAAGCCCAGAAATGCCTAGATCTTGTCAATGCTGAGCAGCTAGGTGTCTGTGCCCCAACTGGGCATTCTTCTTCCTGTCTAACCTGCAAGGTCAGATGTGGTAGGCATTTCTTAGAGCACGCGCAATGAATCAAGCCATACATAAGACATATAGTGGTGGAGCAAAGAAAATATGGTGATGATTGATCCTGCTTTATCCAATGGCTGGTTCTTTAGCACACCTGTCTGCAATGTGGGAAAACCACATTCCCTCCTCTGCTTAAGTTGAAACAAACTTCAGCTCACAGGTCAATGTTGTGAGCAACAGCAACAGAGTATTCTGAGACAGAGCTCTCTCAAGCTTTCCTATTGCAGCTGGTCCATTTTTCATCCAATAACTATTTGTTGGACCAGATGTATATATTCATAGCCTAGTGGTTGGTGCACTTCCAGGGGAAAGGGAGGATATGGGTTCCAGGCCTTTGTCCTCTAAATGTTTAACTATTTTAAATTATGCATTCATTGGGGCAGAGTCGACTCAAGGGTTTCTTATCTCTCTGGTGACTATCCTAATGAGGCTACAGAGTCACTTTTATCTTCTTCAGGCAACTGACCTCCCTCATATTGGTTTGTCTTCAATAGCAGAGACTAACAGAGCTCACTCCCAAAATACCCTGGTGGTTAGGGAATTCACTTGGCAGAAGAAGATTCAAATCTGCTCAGGCAGCCTTGGTCTCCCACATGTCAGGTGGCTGCTTTCACCAGCAAGCTCTTGGGTAAGAAGGGTGGGGGTGGTATTTGTGTGTAGTGAAAATTTTATGTTGTGAGAAAAGTGCTTATGCCAATCCAGAGTTTTAGGGTTCAGAATGATGATGGACACCTGTTTGCAGCCAAAGCAAGGTGCCTGTGTCCCAGAGAAGAGAAGGAGTAAAGATAAGCCACATGCTCAGCATTTTTTACTACCTGCAGCAGCTCCTGAAAGAGCATATTGGCTTTTGTGAATCCCATTCTTCCAGTGTTTAACTCCTCCCCATCCTTTTTATTGGAAACTTAGCTGATTAATTTAAGTCTTGAATTCCCCTAGATAATAGGATGCCTAAAAAAGTGCATCACAGTTCTGGCTGTTGGAGCACATAAGCTGTTCTGTAGATCTAGTCTTGTATCTTAACCAGCAGTCTTCTGTAGAGTAAGCATAATTATTTTTAACCCACTGCATTAAAAAGAAATAACTGTTTTTGATCTAATAGGTGAGCCAGTGTCATCTCAATCAAGCTAATTTTCCACTAAACCTAGAGCCAATCGATTTTATTGTTGCATTGGGAGACCTGAAGCGGCTATTATTTCTTCTTTTTAGATAGTCTTAAGTATGAGCTAACCTATTTCACTGAGGTTATTGCTTCCATATATTTTATTATTCTTATAACAGCATGATTAGTAGTTTACAGCTACACTAAGGGAGTAGATTGAGGGCTCAGTGAGGAACAGTTCACCAGGGCACCTGAGGGGAAAACTAGGAGTAATGGCCACAAACTCCTGGAAAACCAATTCAGGCTCAACATTAGGAAAAACTTCTTCACAGTCAGGGTGTCCAGACTGTGGAATAAGGTCCCTCCAGAGGTGGCGCAAGCACCTATCTTGGAAATCTTCAAGAGGAGACTAGATAGTCACCTTGCTAGGGTCACCTGTCCCCCAGTTATCTTTCCTGCTTGGTGCAGGCGACTGGACCTGATGATCTTCCAGGGTCCCTTCCGGCCTTACAATCTATCAATTTATTCTTTAAAGTTAATGTTATCAGGCTAGAAAAGAATCTAGCTTTGTTTTACCCCAGTAAAGACATCAGTGGGTTACCTAAGCTAGTCACATAGTTCCCTCAATTATAAAAGACATTAGGCTAAGCAATGCTTCATTTGCTTCGAAGCATCAGTCTATAAACAAATATATGTATACATGCACACAGTCTTCAATGCCTTAACCAAGAGGCCACAGTCTTTAGACTATTAAAAGTTATAAATGTCAGTTATAGATGTTAGTTATTCTGAATAATGAAAAAATGCTATATAGAAATATGTAATGGGTTTTGTGAAGGGGATCATCCTGATCCTGTTAAACTCTGCTCCTCTTCTAAGTAGAGATTAAATTATGCCTTAATTTTTGCTTAATGTTTCTCTAAACAAAAAGTTAATGCACTTGCATGTAATGGTTAATAATAATTACATGGTAATGATTTGTAAAATTGCTTATGCTTCCTAAACAGTTATTTTAAAAGTTTCCAAACTTAAATCAAAATCATATTTGGCACCAGAGAATAATCAGCTGGGATAATACATTAAAGGAAAATATCTCATCAGAGACCAGAAGTCTTTAAACAGACAGAAAAATTTAAATATGAAAAGTAATTTGAAATATAATCATACTAAGAGACTTTGGGGAAATCGGCATTTGAAGATATCTCTGTGTTTATGCACATTTTAATTTGATGCTTTCATCCATTTCATATGGATCACTGCAATATGTTGATTCAGTTTCTGTTTTTACTATGCTTCAAATATCAGATTGAATATCTATGAACTGTAGCATCTACTTTATCAAGATTCCATCTTTTTTCTAAAGGAGAATTGACTTTCTCAGGGGTGGGGCTATTACCTGATAGACTTGAATGAGAAATGCTAACACAAGTTAAATTGTGTCTCTCTAATTCTCAGCATGATAACAAGGTGACTTCCTAAATAGGAAACAGGGGGATTATGCATTGAGAGTGCTGATTGGAAAAAGCAGCAAGTGAAACCAAATTACTTTATAGCCATAAATAGAGATAATGAAGATCAGAAGAAAGAAAACAAACAGACTAAATGCAGTAGCCTTATATTTCAAACTTAGGCCTTTAAAGCTGTATTTAGTTGGCTACAAGGCACTGAGCTCCCATTGACTCCATGTAAAATATTACTTTTTAAAAAAGATTTTAGTCAATGCAAAGCTTCACTAAGATGATAATTCTATATTTCATTCAATACTGCTTAAGTTGCAAAGGGCACTGGGCAGGTTAAGCCAATGAAAATTAGCATAAGGATATTGATCCAAGGGAGGCATGTGGATTTACACCAGATGAGTCTGGATCATGGTCCCTTCTGACTCCCATCTTGACTGCATGATATTTAGATGTAGACTTTTCATACATTCTCGGATTTTGTTAGAAGAATGTATGAATATATACTATAGAGGGGCCCGTGAAAGGCTGAGACGCAAAGGGCCTCTGATAATGCATGTAAGTGCTAACAGAACAGCCAATGCAACAACTAACTTCCAGATGCTTGGCTCCCAGAGCAGAGCTTAAAATCCTGTGTTAGACACCCTAAGCTTCCAGTACTGTAGACAGAGACAGTTAAGTGCCTCTATGGGGCTGCTGACACACTGAACAAGAAACCAGTAAGACATACTAAGCACAGGAGTGTCTAAAAATCCTCTCTTATTCAGAGCTTAGGAATGGAGCCAGGGTTGTAGGAAGGCATCTCCACAAACTTGGATTCCCATGTCCCGAATCCTCTCCTCGGTATGGATGCCTACAACTCTTCCTTGAAAGAACTAAGCAGGACTTGCTGTTTTGGTAAAGCACAGCTGAAGGAGGAGAAGTTGGAGGAGGAAACAGTAAAGCCTATTACAATTGGTAATAAGAAGTTTGCAAGTCAAATCAATGCTACGTGACCTACTCTTGTTTACATCAATGGAACAGTTTATCTCTGGATGAGGGACAGAAAAGAATCAATTCCCAGCACTTCTTTTCAAGCTCTGGTACCTGTGCAGGACTACCTATTGAGTCAGAGGTTTCAGTTTTACGTGGTCACTTTTCAGGAAGTTTGACATTAATGTTTAACCTTAAATTGGGTTTGTTGACCATATTCAAGACTGGCCACAAATCTAAGGGCATGACAACATTTAACAAAGTGAGATGATATAGTAGAGGGGAAATGACAAAAAGGAAACATTTCCAGCAGTACTTGGCATGTAAGGATTTGAAGTGGTGATTTGGGGAACTCCTTAGGTACATTGCTGCTTACAAATGCAAGGGACTGGACTTGACAGGCCAGGAGGCCCTACCAGATTTACGTTCCTAACAAAATAACAGTTATTTACTGTCTCCTTATGACCCTATCAACAATTTTCAATTATCCTGACTTTTCAAGGATTCTTCTAAAAGACTCTTTGTCCCAAGCTAGCATACATTAGACTTTACAGATGTATGTTTCCTCCATAGTTTAGTTTAGATTGCATTAAATTATCTTAATGCATATAGCTTATTATTAATTTCTACACAAATTTAACACAATTTCTAGGTCATTTGTATTACCTCCAGTTTCTATCCCATGTATATACACAAATCTCAGCATTACTGAGTGAAAATGTGAAAATACACTGAGTGAAATTCTGCTACCTATATTCATTTGGTAGGTAAGATTATATGATTTTCAGAGTCTCTTCTGGCCTTAAAAATCTATGAACACATCAACACAAAGCAAAACAAGAAAAGTCTATTGGGACATCTAAATGCCACCAGATATCATATGATACAATATTAATATATGTGTTCAAACAGTGAGAGTCACACTAGATCAGGTCATCAGCTGTAGTAAATAGACTGACTTTGGTTCAACAGAGGATCTGGCCCACTAGGTTTTGCTGTCACTGTAACTAAAAAGATATCTGGAAAACATCAAAGTTTCTCTATGTCAGCAGGTTATGTAGTCATCTTATCCCTTTGCCACGTGAATAGAATTAAGTTATTAATACTGTACCTTCCGAAGAGGTTTGAGCTTGGTCTCCATTATAAAGTCATACTTGCAGAGTTCACAACAGCGTGTGTCTGAGCTCTTGATCCATTGGTGCAGACAGGCTTGATGAACAAAGCGCAGGGTTCCTGTGCAGCGACATGGTGTGATGAGGGGACTTTCATCATCTCCCTCACAGTGACAGATCCTGACAGGAAGGACAGCAACACACAATGAGTGACTTTTCCAAGGAGAAAAATAAAGACACTGCTTTTTCATTCTCAGCCTTGACATGCATGAGAGCCCAAATCTGTGACCTTTAAGATTAGATCCCAAAAATATGTTCCTTGTTCCCTTTTGTCATACAGGGCCAGAATAAAAAAATATATTAGACACCCAACTTCTCACTAATTTCAAAAGGAAGGGGAGAATCTGAATAGTTGTTGTTATATTTTAAATGTACTATGCAGTTTGGACACAAATTGACAGAAATACTACTTGTCTCTTCCCTTGTGTAGGACAAGTCTTTTAGGGTGCAAGTTCTACCCTCCCTCCTCCCCAGTTTGTGTTGAGTAGCAAGTAGCCTTGGTAAAATGCTAGAGAGAATCTGGCCCCAAGTTAAAACGAACAAAGTACGAATGGTACAGAAAACCTTTCTGGGAAGGTCAGAGTCAGATTGGTGACTTGGGAGCAATATATATAAGACTGTACGTGCTTTCTAGAAAGGAATAAAAGCCTCTTTTCCATTTCCCCATCCCTTTTTTGGGTAGGTGGCTGCTAGCTGAGAACACAAAGACATATGCAGCAAGCCCTAAGGGTGGGTTGTAGATACAGCATGTATGGGCTGACTCTAAATGGCAAAGGTATGCAGAGATTTTCTCATTTGGTTTTCTGGTACTCAGTGGATGCTTCTACATGAGATGCCACATCGCCACAGTGAATAGCTACATCACCGTACCCCATTGCTATGGCAACATAGCATCACCAGGCATGCTTGTTGCTACTGCACAGTAGCTGCTAAAACTAGCCGTGCAGCGTTGCAGCTATACAGTAATGCTGGTTACCGAGCAGTCATTTAGTATTTGCTTAAGCTTGTAGATGTGTTCAGTAGCCCTAAAAACATTTTTATGTGATAGCTTTTCCATGGCCCTTGCCAAATGACTTGGTGATCTCAGTCAGTTTTGAGTAGACATTTGTCCACAATAAGAAAACCAATAATCAGAACTAATGGCTTACAAACAGATTGGGTGACAGTGTCTCCAGAAGGATGGAGGACTGTTCTGCAGGTGAACAGAAGACTTTGCTCTAAGGCTGTGCAATAAAAAGGAGGTTTAATTTTAAGAGATACTCACAGAAAAGCTAAATGGATATTTAAAATGGATGGCAAGCTGGAAAAAAAAAGCCATGTGCATTGCATTGAAACCCCAAATACATCAACCTCAAAACAGAGAAGTAGTAACCACAGCACTTATCCACGCTCTATCAGGCATGTGAAACTTAAAGCAAACAATTTGAATTTAGAAAAGGAACATTCTGTGACATGCGACAGAAGTTGCAGCACAGCCTAAACAACCCTAAGGAAAAACTCTTGAGCAAAATACACAAAGGTGGTCCCTGAGTTCCCAGAGGGAGCTGTCATGCAGTATACTTTTATCCTGAGGAAAGATAGGAAGGGGAGAGAGGCACCCTTCAGGACAAATGAGCACACAGTATGAATCACAAGAAGACCTAAAAAAAGTATGCAGTAACTGTCACTGTAACTACTGGCTGCAACACAGCATCCAGGAGGCCTGGTCTATAACCAGCAGAAAGGAAAATTGAAAGACAAACCAAATGCTCTATTGAACAAAGCCAACTACCTTCCCTGTCTTTTCACAGCATGGCCCAGAGTCATGAGAAAATGAGTCTACAATAACGGAAAAGCAGAACAGAGTCTCTCTTCCAGATATAAAACCAGAAATGAAAAAGCAGGTTTTGAAAAAGTGAACAATACATGGAACCGAGAGCTGCCTCCCCAGCTGGTTCAATGATCTATTAATGGGACCTATACTAAGCAGTTTTTTTTCTGTAAAAGAAAAAAAAATACACTCTTGCACATTTCATTAGTTCTTTGTATTCATTGAGGTAACTCCACATTCTGCAAAAAGTACCTGTGCACATTCTCACCTGGACTAGCTCAATCAGGCGGGATAAACTGATCTCAGCCCTTATATGGCTTCCTTTGTACAGACTTTTTTCTTGAAACTGTACCTTATGCAGGACCAAGACTTTAAAACACTGAATAAATAATTGTTTTGCTAAAACACACACATATTCCCAGTCTAGAACTTTATATAAAAAAGCAACTTCATTTTCTTTTTTAATTAAAGCCATTTCCCAAAGGAAAAATACAGGCTTTGTTCATTTTAATTCCAGCTACATATAATTTATTTTACAGACTTTAGCATTTAAACCATTTAGAAAATTGACAACTAAACTGGGTACCCCAGAGTCTTTTTCAACCATTTGCAGAATTGTTTTAAATTATTTTAAAAGGTAAAATATCAACCTACAACCCCACTGGGAGCTTCAAATAAGTGACATCGCCATTTTGAAAGAAATAAAAGTCTTCTTCAGTGGAAACACTATCTGAATTATAAATTAAATTGTGCTTTAGACAAACACAAGTCTTGGGTTTAAACTGTGGGTCTACAGGGGAAATGAAAGGCTCTGTGATATGCAGGTCACATTAGATGATATAATAACCCCTTCTGGCTCTAAACACAGTGAGATATGGGATAAAAGAGATGCATTCTAGTGGCAGAAAGTGTCCACAGCAAATGATTTTAGAAACAATTTTGTGTACCTTCTGCATACCTTTATATATTTTCAAATTTATTTACTCATGAGAACAGTTTAGAATGATGCAAAGCATATGGTTTGTCTTAAGCCACAGACTCAGACGTATTTAGCCACCTAACTGCCACTTAGACAGACAGATAGATGCCTCAGTGAAGGAAGTGTCCAATGGCTTAGCAGGGACTAGAACCAGTACCATACATATGTGTCTTAGCCCCTGGCTACAACTGTTAAGCAACCTGTATACTTCTCCCTGTCATGGGTGCCAGAAAGTTTATTCAATGAAAATTCAATTATGGGGTGTTGAAAATAAAATATATTGCATAATGTGAGCTGGAGTAGTGGCAACAGCCTATGTCGCTTCCATTTTAACCCTATGTTTTCAGGTATTTGTAACTGTCTGGAGTTTTCACTTAATGAGGCTGACATTTTGCAAACCTAGTTTCTGCCCAAGGGGGAGATAATATGACATAAAAGTCTAGGTAAAACTTGCTCAGCTACTTTTGAAAGGAGTTGAATGGTGTACGTACTAGCCTTCTACCACATTAAACCAGTGGTGCTCTATCTTTTTGCTCTGTGGGCTAGAAGGGCAGTGCCTGGTCCCTCCATGGGCCAGATCCAGCCAATGGGCCCAATCCAGTGTATGGAGTAGATGCAGTGGAGCCTGATCCAAATGTAAGGAGGAGGGCTGGAGAGCAGCTTGGCTTCAATCTGGCCATGTGGAGGGAGGCTGGGGGGCAATCTGGCCAGGGCCGAATTAATGCATAGGGAAACTCCTGTAGTTCTCCTGCTACATTCAAAGTAACAATTTTCTCCTCATTAGAGAGAACAGCAGTTATCCTAGCCAGTCCTTCAGTAATTAGCTTTATGCTTTAGGAGTTAGAATACAGATTGCTTTAATCATGCTGCACTATCCTGCACCAGCCCTTGCCTGATTCTTACAATGAACTGTACCATCCCCAAAAGCTGGGAGCTTCACCAGCTTTGCAGAAAGGCAGAAGGCCCTGTGGATTTACACCCTGTCTTGATACACAGCATTCTTCCCAGTGTAGACAAGTCATAAAAAAAGGGTTATATTAAGGCTCCAGAGGTAGAATTTTAATATAGAATTAAAGTACGTTTATCTTAAAAAACCCATACTAGCTTATTATAAATTACATTAATTAAAGACTTAACTCTTTCAAAAGGTGCAGCTATAAACTCTACATGTGAACTGGTATTAATAGACGTGAAATAATTGATGTTGTAAAATGAATTTGTACATGACTGAATTCCTGTATGTTAATTTCAATGTGTCAATCTGAAAAATAATAAATGAAGGTTTGTTAGAGGATATTGGGCTTCAGCATGTTCCTTTTCAGCACTCAGACCCAGATCCTTATAGTATTGTTTTAATTGGGCCAACTTCTGCTTTCATTTACATCTGTGCAATCCACAGGGCATTAATTAACAAAGCCTCTCTGAAGCTTTCAAAAACAGAAGAGAGAGGACAGCAATATGAGGTCCCTGCCAACCTTTCTGAGACCCTTTCTAGCCATACTTTTGTACAATACTCTGAACAGTTAGTAGCATGAGGTATATAAACCAGTCACGTTGCTCACAATGGGGACAGGCAAGACTTATGGAAAGTTGTATCCTTGGTGATCATGCTTCAAATGATACTCAATATAGGCATTTTACATTGTCATCATCCTGTAAGTGATACCTCCTCAGGTTGCCATGGTTTGATAGATTAATTGATAGATTAATTGATTGTCCTTAATGAGTTAGCCAGAAAGACTGATGATGACAGTGATATCATCATCTGATAATTCTGGGACACTGTGTTACAATTACACTGAATAAAGTAGAAGGGCCTTGTTACAATGCCAGATAAAGTAGCCAGTGGCACAACAAGCCGGGCAAACTGTGGGAAAGAAAGGCATGGGGAGGAGTCTTCCCAGTTCCTGGTGGCTGCTGCAGCTGCAGCGCAGTCCACTCCTGCTCTTGCTCTTAAAGCAGCTGTAGCAACGTGGTGTCCTTGCACTGGCTGCTGCTTCCAGAGCAACACTGTGGGGCCTTTCTTGCTACCCATGGTGCAGACTCTGTGGGTGTGGAAGGCAATTTTTGTGCCCCTCCTAAGTTGACACCCAGAGCTGGTCCTCCTCTGGATCACCCCTTGTTACACTACTGAGAGGAGCTTCTTACATTAACTCAGTCTTCCTCTCACTGGTCAGTCAACTTCCAGTTAGATCAGGTTGTGTTTGGGTTGTGCTCTAAGGCAGTCATTACAAATGGATGTTCTTGCTTCTCATGCAACGGTATCCTGAAGAAGAACATACACTGCCCACATTTGCAGGTGCTTGTTTATGGAAGAAGTAACCCAAACTTTTTATTTAAATATGTCCAATCTTTTCACAGCTGTCTTTCTAATTGGGAGTGGAAAGACCCTCTCTCTGTAAGTGCGCTTATTCTAGACAAGAAGATTTAATTTAGCCAAAGGCATACATATATATAGATATATAGAAGACTCACCTCTGCAGGCTCTACAAGCAAGATAGGCATTCTCCTGCCTAGATTTAGGCACCTGGGAAACTACAGAATTTGTGTGTGTGTGTGTGTGTGTGTGTGTGTGTGTGTAAGAGTGTAAGTGTCTTAATAGGCAAGCAGCATCATACAGCGTATGATGTCCCTGGCCTCAGGAGAATTGTCTTGGTACACGGATATCCCTTACCCAGTTGGATGCCAAACCCTCCACTACTGCTGGAGGCAGCATAGCCAGAACAGTTGGCATTGCTAGTTAAATTGTACCCAGTCAATCCTTGGCGGGGGTTTTGGACTCTTGTGACTATCCGAAACCAGTGGGACTTGGAACAGCTTTCTGCCCATGGATAACTGATCAACAGCAAAAAGAGTTAAATTTGCCAATAAACTGTTCTTTCTGGGTAGTTCATCCAGCAGTAAACTGCAGCATGCTGGGTTTCTCTGTCCTTCATTCCATACACTTGTCTTTGGCTTATGCACTCTCTTTCTCTGTCTGTTCCTGTTTTTTAACATAAAATGTTCTAAATGACAAATTGGTCTTCCTTTCCCTCTCAACACAGAGTGAATGAAGCCCATTAATTCTGCATACTGAATGTAATCAATTTGTATACCTCTTCCCTGTCATCCCTGCCCTTCCATTATACCAGGCAGGCGGCTGTCTTTATCTGACTTTAGGAAAAAAAAAACACATTTGGAAAATGTTGTACCACACTAGTATAATTTCATAATGGTTTTCATAAGCCTCTCTCTTGATTTCTTGAAACGTGATCAGCATAAAGAAGAGAACCGAAAGCGAACTGCACTAGAATATGCTAACTGAACCATTTATTTTGACTACAACACTTGTCCTATTCATTTTCTGTTATAACTGACAAATAGCATGTTTAACCATATAAAGAGTTATAACTAATTCCCATCTTACTGCATTGTCAGTGCCACTCAAGACTGGTGTTGTATATGAATTAACATACCAAGCTTAGCATTAAAGAAACCAAGGGAAAAATTAACAAAGGAACTTAGGTGTCATGTTGCCCTGTGGAATTCACAGCCTCAAGTTAGGTACTCAGGAGAATTAGGTGCCTAATAATGGGTTTAATCAAACTGACTACAGGGCATGTAAAATAGTCAGTGGGAAATACTGAGGATGATCTCAAGGTGCAGACAGAAGTGTCAATTTTCAGGCAATCTGGCCCTTGAAAGTGCTCTACAGCCATGACCAGACAGAAGTGCATCACTGCAGAGTGCTTTAAAAGGGACCGGTCCCATGAAACTCTGAACCCTTTTTGTCTGAGGGTTCAGATGAAGATGATCAAAACGAAGTTATCTTCAGTAACTTGTGTCTGTATACAGGGCTGGGCTGACTGCAGCTCAGCCCTGCTCTGGCACTGTCTTCAGAATGGAAGCAGGGAAGGGAGTGGAGGGAGTTCGGTCTGGGTTTTTTTAGTTGGTCCTGGACGGTGGAGCAGGTGGATTGAAGCTACCTTGAGGTGGGGATGGGGGGCCTCTAATCCTCCAGCCCACCTTACAGCACTGGCTGGGAAAGTGCTCTTCTACCTGCGCCTTCAGATCTACACCCTGCCTGATAATTACTCAACTAACTGCTTGAGATTTTGTGTGAAAAAAGAGGGAAATCCCACTCCTTATTACTGTCAATAGCCAAGTGGTTAGGGCACAAACCTTTCCAAATCCCCGCTCTACCTTATTTGGAGCAGGGTCTTGAATGTAGGTCTCTCATACCCCTTACTCTTAGGGTGTTTAGCATTCTGGTGTGAGACTTACACAATTTCTCCTATCTCCTGTGGACGACATTGAACGGTTGAATCGATAAATAAATATTCCTTGAAGCACAGCCTCCCTTTGTCTGAGATTTGCAACTTGTCCAATGCCTGGAACTGTCTTTCCTAGAGTGTGAGAAATATGACTCAAAGTCCCTCAAGCAAAGGAGTGAATTAAATAGCAGGCTATTAATGTCCTGCACAAATGGTCTAGTCACTGGGCTATTCCACAAGAGGGCACTGGCAATGACACTGCCTCCTATGTCTCTGCTTTGTTATCCAGTAGATATGCTCTGGGAAGATTCACCTGTGCAGGTTCTACAAGCAAGATGAGCATTTTCCTGCCTAGATTTAGACACCTGGGAAACTACATTCATGAAAATGTAAGTCCAAAGCAACTCTGGTATACCTAATTGCCACATTAGACACTTCAACACCAAATATAGATCCTCAAAACTCAGCTGCTGACAAATCTTGGAAGCACCTAAAACCCACAGGTGCCCAAAATACCCTAATCTCAATAGCACTTGTCTAAGCCTGACTGGGATTCACAAATGAGGCTTTCCCTCTATCTCACTGGGGTCTGTTGCTGCTTCAGTAGCTGGATCCCACACAAAATTGTGATGAGTGTCAAGAGCATCCTGATGCCCCCTTTTGACCTGTAGCACTGGAGCAGACTGTAGATTCTTGGACTTCTGTGTGGTTGAATGCTCTAACCAGTAGGCTTTTCCACCAAGTTGCTGTAGTGCAGCTACAACCCTCCAGCTGGGCCGAAAATGAAAATGACCATTGCTGTTCTGTTTCTTGTGGAACTCAAAGCTGCCAGTGCAGGTGAGTATGCTCAGACTTATAACACCTCATCCTCAGCTTTTCCTACTCACTTCTTTGGTAGCTCTTGTTAAGAGCTTAAGTGTTACATGCTGCAATGCTCAACACTGCAACAGCTATGTTCCCTTTGTGGAACTAGGCTTTAGGGGCTCCAGGTACCTCCAAGGTTAGGTAGAGGCTGAACAGGTTCTGAGGAACTTAGTTTTGGACTCTGCGGTAACAAGTACCAGCCCCAATAAACACAGCTGTGATCAGCCCTATGCTGCAGACCATGTACATGATCCCTGCAAGCTCCAGAAGAGAAAGGAAATATTTAGGGAGCAACAGAAATTTCTCTACAGTTAAGCTTTCCATTTTTAAACCCAATTTTCCTCTCCCTGCTCTCTGCCCTCTCGAAATCTTTACATTCCTTTGTTAGGGTCCAGCTAATGCACTGCTTTTCTGGTCTGCACTGCTTGTCTGGGAAATTTTAAGTGGTCTGGGAAAGAGATTTGCTACATCCTCAATCAGAGCTGTTTAATGTACTTTCAGAAGTCTATAGTTCTGCTATTTTTTAGTTAAGAAAATAATCTGAGGGTTGTCAGGCCAGAGACAACATGCACAAAATGAAGTACATTGCATAAACCTGAGCACTCAGCTGGGAAGTAGCACCCCCTGCTTCAACCACCACTATTTCTGTATTTTACATAAGCCAGTGTTGCATAAAATGCACAAGTAGTCCTGGAAGTCGAGGCCAGAACAAACATGATTCATCCTTCCAGCTGAATAGACTAACCACTGAGCTTGAGAGTCATGCTCCCTCTTTCCGGTGCAATGAATCTGGAATACTTTTCTGCACAATGTCACAGCTTCACCAGAGCTGTTAAATGGGAATAGGGTACTTCCACCCTTACCCCCCAGAACAGCCTATAGCCTAGTGGTTACATCTCCAGAAGTCAGGAGATGTAGATTTGCAGCTCCTTAGGCAGAGGATACAGGCATACCTCCTAGTATCTAGGCAAATGCCTTAACTACAATGCTAATAAAGAGGAAGGGGAATGAGCATCTTCACTACCTGTTTTGGCCTTGTTGTTAATAATACAACCTCTGTTTCAACTCCAGGGATGTGATTCCCATGCTCGTTTTAAACCAGGTATGGGGATCTAATACCGTGTATCCCCAGAGAACTCCTTTAGGAAGACATTGGTAAGGGTGCTCTCCAAGCATTTTGCAAATGGCAAGCACTGACATAAAGAGCAGGTCAGGGAGGCTCCAGGCAGTTCTCTGCCCTACAAGGCATCAGAGGAAGATCCAGATCTCCCTAAATTATGCCAGGCAGTTGTCTACAGCCTCCTGGAGCAGCCCAGGAGGGAGGGTTATACTTTAAAATATGCAGTGAAGGCATGTATGCCTCCTCTCTTTTAGAAATATAATAAAGTCCACAGGATGAAATGGGGTTTAGCTTTACCTGGCAAGACTTAGGCCCTGCAATGTGGTGTCTCTGTGGACAATAAGCTAGTGTGTTTGGCAATTAACTAAAAGGCTGGGGGTTTGCGCCCACCCAGAGGTGCTGGCCACAATGCCCAACTGACAGGTAAGAAGAAGCTTCTTTACTCAGGGATTGGGCTTGAGGTCCGTCTGCTTAATATCATAATTCAATATTCACCTGCTGAGAGAGAATGTCAGAAGTTAAGGCACTCCCCTGGGAGTGGGGAAGCTGGCTTCCAGTCCTTGCTCCAATGAACATTTATTTATTCTATTCAAAGTGAAATAGTTCCATCCAAAAGAGTGCCCTCACCCCAACCCTGCTTTTAGATTGGTGTGTAAGGTACTCTTATGAGAGGTGAAGTACATGGATTCAAATACCCATCTAGGTGCCTAAATTCCTCTTGCAAAGATGGCTTCAAAGTTTTTTCTGTTCACTTCAATGGGCTTTATGTAAAGTTCACAGTAAGGATGAATGAAGCAAGAGACCACAAATCAGCAACAAAACCAGTATAGGCAACTGCCGCTTAGCACTCTTAATTGGTTCCCAAAAAAATGAGCGTTAAGCGAAATAGCATTAAGTGAAACAAAAAGTTTCTGATGAACCAAGATGGCGTTGCATGATGCCTATGAGCATTATAACAAAATTCGCTGAGTGCTAAGTGGAATTGAGTATCAATGTAAAGCGAGCGTTATAGCGAAATAGCGCTAAGTGAAACAGCGTTAAGCAGGGGTTGTATTTATGGATCAGTAGCATACAGAAATATATTTCTTTTGTAGACTTGATTGCGGTCTGTATGCCAGCAAAAATCTGAAAGCTTCTGGGTAGGCATATGTCACTTTGTTGATCCCAATCTAGAAATCCAATGCATTCAAAGAAAATAATTGTGTGTACTAAACAGGCAGTTAGCTATTGACAGGATTTCAGAAACACTTCATCCTAACTTCACTTCCAATGCTAAAAGAAGAGTCAGACAAATGCTGCGTCTGAAAATCCCTCATAACTATTCAAATAAGTTGTTAAAGGTGCTGTTTACCCAATCTGTGCATACCTTCATTCAGAACTTACATTCTGAACATTGGTGACCTTTGGGGACGTTGTGGGAACTTCCAAGCACCTGCTTTTTCAACAGTTATGGATTTCACTGAGCAGTGTCTCAGTTTTCATGTCATCTTGAATCAAACTGTTAGATGGGCTGGAAAAAGCAGCTGGGTCCAGTTTTGCTTCAAGATACAGAACATATAAAGAACACTTCCCCTCACCCCCCACCACCCTCAACTGCTCCTATATCTATCTACTTTTCCACCAATAAAAACATATACCTGCTCTCCAAATCCCCATGTTTACTATGCACATTGTGTCAAGAGCCTGGTGGACAGGAATCAGTTACACTGTGTTGAAGGAAGGGGAAAGTAAGATGTTGTTTTGAAAGGCCCATTCCAAAATACTAAGGCTGGTGTTGCTTTTGAAAAAAAAGTAGTAATCTTAGAGGCTAGGAATTAACAATGCCCTCAGCTCAGCTGCCCACTGTGCCACAAGTACCATTCCCTGCCAAGCCTTTTCATAAAACAATACCTAGTTTTCATACAGAACTTATCATCAGTACATCTCAAAGCACTTTGCAAAGGAAGTCAGCACAGGGCAAAGGAGACACTGGGCAGCAGAATCAAGAATAGCGTCCAGATCTTCAGTCACAGTACAGTGCACTGTTCTCTAGACCACACACAGGACCTTTTATGTCACTACATATACATCTGAGAGCATTCACAGACTTCCATATATCCTGGCTCCAACACTGACTAAGATGCAGAATGAGCAAACCCTGCAGTCTGCGCTCCTCCTTGCCAAGATCTGTCTATCCAAGCTGATTTGCAGTTCAGAGTTAAAACAGGAGGTAGGATGTAGATTGGTTCCTCTTCTATCCCACCTCACTCCATCCTTTAGGAAAAAGTTATTTTCTCTCCCAACTTATCAGATCAGTGAAAGGAGACCATCATGTAGGAGGGTCCCCTAATGCAGGGCTGTCTAATTTCAGAGTGGCTGGGGGTCACATGCTGCCAAGTTCATGGGTCCCAGGTCACACACTGCACAGGCTGCATGTTACAAGGGCAGCATGGGCTCCCTGCCCCCTACACCACCACATGAGGTCCCCTGTTGCTACACCACGTTTGTGATCACCCCAGCATTTCTGTCACGTGTGCCTTCCCCACCCAACCCCCTTCAAACCAATACATAGACAAGCCCCTTCCTCTCCACCCACCACTTCTGTGTGAGCCTCACTGTTGCCACTACTGTGCAGGCAATCCTCCTCCATCACTGCCACATGAGCCCCCTCCTTCCTCTGCCTTTCCCCCCTGCTGTGCGAGCCCACCTGCTGACATCACTATGCAGGCAATTACCCCCGCTGCTGCTGCAATGCAGGTAGTATGAGCAACCTCTGCTCTTCTCTTCCAGGGACCACTGCCACAGCCAGAGCAATGGGAGCAGCAGAGGCCAGACAGAAGTCTGGGGCCATACTTTAATCCCTTGCAGGCTAGATGCAGTACAAGGACCACTAGCTAGACATCCCTACACTAATAAAATACCTCAAGTAGCCTGGGTGTTCTTACCATAAACACATAACCAGCTGCTTATTGGGGCACATGTATATCATAGGCTTATGGTGAAAATCATTAAAATATATAAAATATTAATATATTATTAATATTTTGTAGCATTCTGTTGGTCCTGAAATACTCAACTCGGATGTATGTGTGGAAGATGTTGTACAGCATGACCTGCTGAAGAGAATAAGTTTGTACTATTTGGGCACAAACCCAGAAAGTGAGCATTTTGTTCCAATATTTTTCCAGTCTTTTTCCCCCAACATGTTGACTCTACAGAAAGAAGCCACACGTCATCTGTCAATGAATGTGCAGACACAGTTTGAACCAAAAATCTGGTAAGACTCTTTTAGCTAAATTGGGATAATCAGACCCAATAAATAATATAAGATAATAAGGAAGATAATAAATCTCTTTCTTTTTGTTTAGCTGCCCTCAAATTTAACAAGTAGGGTAACTTACAAGCCATGAAAAATTATCATGCTTTCAAATTTGCAGCATCCTTCCTAGATGCATAATCTTCCTGAGGTGATATATTTAGGAATGACAGCAAGAAATACAGCATTATGCCTGCGAGTGAGCAAAGGGTGAATTTATGGCTGTTAACGTGGCAGCATTTAAAGAAAGCAGGCCAGATTCTTAGCTGAAAATCTCCATGCAGCTGAGCAGATCTTGGGGCTAAGGGCTCATTTAAGCTATGCTGATTGAATCAGTTGCACAGGGCTGCAGAGTGTAGCAAGTGATACTCTGCCTCACCCCTTCCACATTTCTTCCAGCTCTCAGGCCAAAGTTGGCCAAAGTTGGCCTGAGAGAGTCAAAGCAGCCCTACCCATCTTCAAGTCAAGTCAGTCCTGAGGCTGCTGCAGCCACTGGGGCACCTCAGAGTTTAGTTGAGTTGCTTTGCATCATTGGTGATGCTTCAGGCAGAGTGACCTGATGGTGCTCATCTTCTCTCCAGGTATGGATGGTTGTTGGCTCACAATGTGTTCATCCACCCTTTCACAGGTCTTGTTTTTAATCCTGTTGGGTGTCCACATATCCTCCTCACCCAGGCTAGTCCAGGTGAGGGCACCAGTTTAGTCACCGACAACTCAACCATAGAGCAGGCTGTACTGGTTTACCTGGTACCAGATAGCAGACCAAGAGAAGCTGGCCTGACAAGCACCTACCCACCTTACTCATCTAATATTAGCACAGCTGCAATACTGTGAAAGTGAACTCAGTGAAAAAAGGCAGAGTCTGACAGAGAAAACTTGTCACTCCCTTATCAGGGTGCCAAATCCTCTACATCCCCACACATTCTAGATTAGTGATTCTCAACCAGGGTTTTGGGGGCTCCTGGAGTACTGCCAGATGCTTTGTAGGGTTCCACGAGGTGTAAAGTGTACAGAGATAAGTATGTAAGCTAAGTAGATAAATGCAGGCTCAGGCTCGTCCTTGCCTGAATAACCTCTCGCCCTCACTGCCAGCCCCTCTGCAAGGGGGTAAGCAGAGTAGTATATGAATTTGTTTTTGAAATTGAGTGTCACTCAATTCACAAATGTTATGGAGGGGTGCCTCAAGTCTAGTGAGGGGTGCCTTGAGTCCCACAAAGTTGAAAACTACTGTTCTATATGTTGATGTTCACTCTAAGAAGAACAAGGGAAACATCCCTAAGTTGTCTGATACTTGAAAATATAGTTTCAGATAAGTGGTCAGGCAGCTCTTATCTACAGGAGAAAGTTGCAAGGGTTACTTTCAGCTGAACTAGTGCAAGCCCTGTATGAACATAACTATAAGTACTTCTGAAACTGAAATAAGTAAGTGGAAATGATTGAACTTCCTAGCCAGATATTTCTACAGGATTTATCACAATGGTACCATAATACATATTGGGATCTCTTAAAGTGATTATTATTGTTTTGAATTTCAATAGCACCTAAGGGCCAAAACCATGAATTAAGACCATACTGTGCTAGGCCTAGTACAAACAAAGAATTAAAATGCAGTCCTGCCCTAAGGAGCTCACCATGTCAATATAATAAAGAGAAAACTGGTGACTGCAAAAAAAATCAGTAATGGAACAGGGCTCTATGTTGTGGCCTGGCCAACCCAGTATACAGCACGTGATCTGCTAGTAGTACCTGATCTGCTCATACTTTCTGCTATGATAGAGGACACTGTCTATTACAGCCTGATAATTGTCTTAATCAGAATATTTACAGTTTACTGGAAAGTCATAATACCCTGGATTACATCATACAGTTTCACAGCATGCACATTTCCTCATTCTGGTTCTGTTTAGGCCTTCATGACAGGTTTTTTTTCCCCAGCAAAGCAGAGAAAGAAGCTTTCAGCTACTGTACTAAGATATTATGACTGAATTTCATTAACACTAAGCTCCCTGGCAGTGCAAAAGGGTTGCAGCATAAAGGAGAATCAAGACCAACATGGTTTTTAAAAAAGAAATATTAATTTCGATGCCTGATTTAGCTTTTGAACCTCCAGACAGCTACATTTTCAAAAGACATACTCAAGTTCACCTCAGTTTTCTACCTCAGATTCCTGCACTGGTTCAGAAGCTGCACATTGCCCTTCCTCATAGCAGAATCCTAAGTGTGTCAGCCTTCAAATCCGCTGACATGCCACATACTGGGTTTAATGCCATGACGTTAGTTGGAAATCCTTTCCTTTGATAATTCCCTCAGGGCCACTTCTCTGCTTAACTGAATTAGGGAAACTTGTTGATGTTACTTTATCCTATGCTAATTCTTTTTAATATTTTAATCCTTCAAATATTGAATTTATTACTTGATGTATTTACGAGAGGTCCATAACATTGAATTGTGTCAGAATGACAGTGTGGGGCACCAAAGATCTTTCTTCATGCGTATAATACAGCGCAGCAGCAGCAGTATGAACAGTTGCACACTGTGAGGCCATATCCTCAATCCTGACCTAGAACTTAATTCTGTCTTTGTGCTGATACAATCTTTAATATCCTGGTAATTACTGTGACTACCCATCAGATTGCAATATTAATGTCTACTCTAGTAGGCCACAGATTCACTCTATGGAGGTCAATGAACAGAGCTATATTTCAGTCTCTACTGACCAAGACTGGATTTGAACTAGTCACCCAAGAACGAACAGCTCCATATCTCATTAGCATGGATTTGTGTGTCCTTTGCTTTTCCTCTCTGTTGCTAATCAGAAATTCAAAATACAGCAGCGTTCTGCTAGAGTGCACAGTGTCTCAAACTATATAGACAAGCCACTATTTCTAGGGGAGAAACCCCCCCCCCACATATTTCAGTTCAGCTACTTTTGTTTTTAAGGTGCCATATTTTTAGAAATCTCTTTGTCAAGCATGTGTGTAATGTATCATAGTCCCTAGAAGTTAATTACTAAGAAGTAGGTACACAAGAGATGCCAGTGGTAGCAAGAATCAGGTGAAAGGCACATCTATAATTCATAGCAATAAGAAATTCCTTTTGGTAACGTTGAATCTTTCTTATTAGAGACTAACCTGCATGATTCTACATCATCAGACCAGTCATCACATGAAACAGGAGGTTTCTGAACAGCATCAGTCACACTGGGCCCTGGCACAACAGGTACTTCATTATCGGGAACTCCGAGAGCATGATTGCCAGAGCCTCCCTCTGTAAAGCCTTCCTTGAGATCTTTGTTTGGTCTAAGATAAGATGAAGTCTGCAGATCTGTATGGCAGCTTTTCCCTTTGTTTTTTCCATATTTTCTTGAGGAACTCCTTGCCTCCTGACAGGACACTGAAGACTGCAAAAAGCAAGATTCTTTACATCTTGACAACTTTCTTCTCCGGTGATTTAAAGTCTGGCTATCAGAATCAGACACCTCCTGTTTCTTTTTCCCCGTTGTCCCAAGAGTGACAAGTCCAATGGCTTTACTGTTTGGGGACCCATCCTGGTTACTGCAAGATCTACTGCTCCATCTCTCTCTCTTGGGCATTTTGACCTTCTCTCTGGATCTCCTTTTAGCCTGTGCCCACTGACTATCATCTGAAGATGATGAATCAGATGTCTCCTTGTGAAGTGCATTCCACCTGGAGTTTGTAACCTCACTGTGCAATTTACAGTCTTTGCCCTTTCCTTGCTTTTCTGCATGCTCACCAGTGTCACCAGTCTCTTTTCTCCGCCTAAACCTTCGTTTCACTTGTTTCTTACCAGACTCCCTACTAGAAGGGGTCAGCACCATGACAGAGGCTGCATGTTCAAACTTATCTTCTGATGCATCATGCAAGGTGGCAGATCTGGACAAAAGCAGTAGGCACAGAAGAGGGATGGAAAATGTCAAAGAGAAAGAGAGAAAGCAAAAAAAGAAATGAGACATGAAAATGGAAACATAGATTTTGATTTAAAAAGGAAAAACAAAAAGAATATGACATCAAAAGAAAATCAAGACTGTGTAATGCATGAAGTATGTTAGGCAGAAGCAAAAGCTACACATTATTAGATAAAGACAATGAACAGTGAATGACCAGCAGATCAGAATGATTTGTTCAGCACTTACCGACAGATGTCCTGCGTGGAAGGACAGACAGACAGCCGTGACTGGCTCCTGGGAGCTGTTCCTGTTGTGGGACTGCTTGCCTGTTGAAAAAAGTTTGATAATTTGGAATCTTTGTCCATGAAATACATTGCAGATATTTTATTGTTTTGCCACATGATTATAAAGTTTAAGCAATGGTTGCTGCTGCTCATGGTGACCTTATGCACATATGCAAGTTTAAAAAAATACAGGAAGCCTGAACAAAAGCAAAACTTATTTGAGGAACTAAATGAGAGCGAAGGGTTTCAGCTTTCATTCAACAACACATATCTTTTCTGTTTGAGGAAGAGTCTTTCAGTGGTTGAGATTTCATTTTGGTTATGATCTACTGTATGTAGTTGCTGGGAAGGCATATGATGTTGACTTCTATTTCAAGAAGAAAAACTAGTATGATGATCCTTGTCAAAATTAAGTGAAACATATTTACATTATGCTCAGTGATGCTGGGCACAGAGGCTCAGTTAGCAAATCTGTGAAGAGTAGAGTGGCAGAACATCAGGAATATTAAAGCTTTTAAAAAAAGATTTCCAAGGCAATCAGAGCATCTGCAGGAGTTAAATGAATGTGAAATCAATGAACCTCAGAAGGTCCAAAGTGCAAGCTGTAATTCTACAGAACCTACTGCATTCGCAAAGTGAGAGAGAGAAAGAGACGTTAGATGCATGTAGTGTCTTCAATTTCCCTCATAAGGTTGTCACTGCAATTTGCAAACTATATTGCTGAGTGCATCCAGTGAGAAACACTTTTTGATGGTGTTGATAAGAAACTATTTCAGTCGCCCTGCTAATTTATTGGCAAGCTAGCTGTAGAAGATCCAAATTTAGGCCCCAAGTGTCCTGGTTTGCCAGAAGCCTGACAGAGGATTGCTTGGGGGCTATAACGGGAATCATAAAAACCTTTTTGCAGGGTCTAGCCCTCCCCCTGGATGATAAACGGTGCTATGGTTTGGTATGTAGTCCTGTAATGAAGTAGTGAGCACCATCCATTCAATGGGAGACAAAACAGCGTGAACTTTAAGCACTGGGGGAAAAATATGTCCAAGACAAACAAAGTGCATACAGAAGAATAACCATTAAATAAGAGTTGTGGATCAGATCCCATATATTTTCACCAAGTTACAGGGCTGGAAACAAACAAACAAACAAACAAAATTATTGTACAAATCATTCAATCAAAACAACTCCTGGCTTACTTTGTACAGGTCAGGAAATGCCCATTTTTATTTCAATCAGGTGTCAATTTTGTACTTATGAAAAAGGAAAAAAAAAATTAGTGCAAGCTAACAGTTTTAAATAAGTATACTGAGAGCTTCCTGACTCATAAATCAGAAACATCATAAGGAGCCTATAAAATTCATGGGGTAAAAGCCCACTATTGGTTGGCCAAACCGCAGCTTGCAACCGACTTTGAATTACCAAGCTAAAGTGAAGGAGCAATTGTTAGCCCTGTGACAATGTAAGTGCTCATTATAAGAAAAGATAGATATCTGTACACCTCTAGGCAAGGGACATACATTACACATAAAACGTATAAGTGAGCGGAAACTGGTTCAAATCTGTAACAGAATAGAAGTTCAGTGCACATAAACCAGTTTCAAAATGGACAAAACTGGTTTAAGAAAAAGCTGGTTTAATATAATATCAGATTTAACTGATTTGGGTCAAACTGCTTTATGAAACTTCTGTTCCAGACCACTTCCTGCTTCAAGTTAAATCAAAGTTCCTTACCATCCCAGGATGCTTTGCAGCCCTGAGCTGGGCTGGGTTGTCTGCTCCAGAGATCAGGGTTGACCCCACCTCTCCATTCCCTAGCCAGAGCAGTGAGGGCTGGCTGACAATGGGGTGGGGGCAGGGGACCACAGCTGGGTCTGCTGAGGGGGGAGGGAGACAGCCCCTGCCAGACTTTTCCCTGCTGGAGCAATGGGAGAAGGAAAGGGGGAGTGGGTTGGCAGGTTCAGGTGGAGGGGAGGGAGAAGGGTTTAAATCCTTTCTCCCACATGCAAGGGCCCCTAGCCAGGGTCTGCTTGGCAGGGGATCAGCAGGCCCCGGCAGGCTATTCCCCGCTTGCAGCTGGAGCTGGGGGGCAGAAGTGTGGGATGGTACACTGGGGGGACCCCAGCACCGCAGGATGCTTTGCACCTCCCCTGCAACTCCCCCTTGCAGGGTGGGCAGCATAAACTTGGTCCATGCTGTCTGCTACAGCCAAGCAGGGAGGCATACTCTAGCACCCCTGGCTTCTAGTCTGGGCCACTGCAGGCATGTGGCTGCTTTTCCAGAATCAAAAGTGAATGTCTGCTTATCAGTTCAGGCTATGCAGCTTCTACTAACCTGCAAAGACTGAATTGATTCAGCCACGGGCTTTTTAACTGTCTGTACTTAGCCCTAGAGGGCAATTCTTTTTCTATAATGGGGGCACTTTTGTCTGCAGAACAAGTAACAGAATCATACCTATACTGTGACTGGGCCTTCTTTTGAACAGGGACCACCAACCATGATATATTTTATTGAGGGCTCAGATGAGACTGGGAACCAAGAAATGTAACTGCTTCCCTGATTCTTGCCTTGTAATTTTACTAACAATTCCAATCATGAAAAATAAAACTTTTTATGAATGAAAAAGTCCAATTGATAAGGGTGTGTATGGACTCAGTCTTTATTTTCCAGGTGTTTTTCAAAGGCTGGGTTACTTCTGCCTGTTGCAAAAATGAGATGCAATGTGTCATCGGGCAGAGGAAGTACACTAAAGTGTTTGCCACTGAATGTAAAAAAAATACGTATCAATGGGAGAACAGTTTATGTTACTTATCTTCTTTCCAACATAAATGAACACTTCAGTTAAACAGTTTTTAAGGAGAAAATAAAATAACAATAAAGTCTGGGGAAAGATATGTTAGAAACAGCTGGTGGGCGTATTCTCAGGGTTGTATTCTTTCTCTTCTCAACATCTGTTATCAGTCTCAAATAATAATAACTTTTGTCTTGTACAGATTGCATGAGTACTTATTACGCTGCTGTCAATGTTAAGGGAAAATGCAGAAGCCAGTGCCTGATTGAAGTTGCTGGACTGTGCAGTACCAGATGCTCAGGGGCAAGAGGAACATCCATTCAGGCCACAGAGCAGCTGAGGAACCGTTACCTGGAGACCACTCTAGACCATGCTAAAGCAGGCAGCATAAGTCCTTGGGCAGTCACCCTGCAGGGAGGAGAAAAAAAAGCCTGACATAGAAGTGGATCCTCTATGCTTCAGAAAATGGGGCCTGCTCATAAATTGTTCCTATTGTGTTAAACACTGGATCCTTGCCTGGATCCAAAATTCAAACTGTATTCGATACCCTCACTGCAACTGAATGGCATTAGTTCTTGTAGCACTATAGGGTCTAGACTTGATCTTAAAAGTGCATGGAATGAGAACAAGTCCTAATGTACAATAAATAATTGTTGCTAAACCCACAAGAGAAAATGGTTGTAATTAGTAAACTGTTAAATTTCTTTATAAAGAACATTTTTTGCAGCTTTTTCTTTAAAAAGAAAGATTTTGTAACTGATTTTTTGGGGGATAGGTCTTCATTGGAGATGGATTATCTGTATAATTTATGGACAATTTTTATATTTGCTTTTTCCATCTGCATGAAGGCCAGTTATCTGTTTAGCTGTAAAGAGCTGTGACCTGTGGGGAGACAGCATAAATAGGACTACTAGATTTAGCACTTAGCATCACACCACTGATCTGCTAATCCAACACCCTAATATATTCATGACTAAATTTAGAGTGCAAGACACCCTGGTGCAGAGGATTTAAGTGGGACTTAAAAAGATGCATAGGCTTTGTGTGATTGCTTTACCCAGGAAGACTGACTGACAGTGAATTTAACACTCTTCATCAGTAGTTCATAGATAGATTGCATTATATTGCTTTGTCAATTTTAGCTACAAGTTTGGGCTTTTTTCTTTTTCTTTTTTTTGGGAAACAAATTTCAACTTGTGGATCACTCCAACTGTTCTTTGCAACAAATTCTTCAAGATTTGCTGTTTAAGTTGTATGCCCTACTGCCTGCAACATGTATGGATGTTTTTTGTCAGTGATTGACTTAACTACTACAGATATATTCTGCTTTTGATCAATGCAGACTTCATTTAAACATAAAGCAAAGTGTACTTTTTGTTCAAGTGAATTTCAGCTACAAGTCACTGTTGGTAAAACAGTAAATAGAAATTGGTAGAAACACATTTGTACCAATCTATTTAAAAATGAACAAAATGTTTTTCAAGAATGGTCTTTATCCTGGATGAGTCTGAATTATATTAAGAATAGTTTCATATATTGGAGAGGAAGGATAGTTCAAGTCACTGCTTTAACTACAGGTTTCCTGTGTGACATTTACCAGTGATTTAGGCTGAGAACCTCAACATTATTTGAGCCTGATAATTTGGGTGGATTTTCCTAATACAATCTCAGTCAAGGTAATGACTGTTCAAGGGAAAATATACACAACAAATATCTTGCTAATACATAACTGTAGCATACAGAATCATATTGCTGTAATTTGGTATTTTGCACACTATGATTATTTTGAAGCTATTGTATTTATTGAATGGGGATAAGATTGATACTGGGGACTCCAATTCATTTGGCATGTAGAATAATGGATTCTTTGAAAATGCATATTCCTTTAATAGTTTCTTATTTTTGACAGCTTCATTGTATATTGCATTCAAATGGGAAAACTAAACCAGAGGCCATCTGTACTAATTTTATCATAGCAAATTATATCAGTAGCATAATTAAAGGTGGTAATTCAAAATTAGGTTGTCTGACAACCCATTTATAAGCAAGGCAGCTCATTTCTTCATGACATCAAGGCTAGGAATGTGCTTAAGGGACAGTGCCAACTCCTGTTGATTAGGTTTGGCATTTTAAAAATTTCTGTTAGAATAGATTCCCTAGTCACCACCTTCTTGTGTCTGAACCAGTTTAGATGAACTCTTCTTCAAGAGTATGCAATTTAATTAACAGGGATGACAGGGCATTTTCTTCATAATTATTTTCAATCTGCCAGTCTTGTTCAACAAGCGCTGATAATCAACTTGACAAAGAGAATCCTTGTAAATACCACATGTGCAATATGACAGAGAAACCGAACAGACCATCAAGTCTAATTCGGAATATATTTATTTTTTCTATGTTGTTACTATCCCCTACTAAAGGCAAAAAACCCCCCAGTAAAAAACAAAAAATAAAATAAAAACAAAACAGAAGCAAACAGACAATCAACCACTCATGACATTACAGACGATCGTGGAATTAATGCATAGCCTCCTCACTATAAACCCTACAAATTTCCAAATCACTATTAACACGTTTCTGGATCTTTGATTTGTAATTGTCTTGGAAAGCTTTCCATCCAGAAGCTAATCAGAAGATACGAGCTTTTGTGCTGGAAAATTATTGTTTCATGTTGCATATTCAAGTTTTTCAGAATTTAACAGACAAAGAGCAGACTGATGGAAGTGTTTGATATAAATATGTTTCACACATGTAAAACATTGTGTTTTAATGGGCTCACGCTTTATAAAAGAAGATATCAATGGAGATATCAATGGAGAATTCATGCAGAATGATTTCATGCAACGGGTAAATGTATGGCAGAAACTATCTAGAAAGGTGCTTAAGTCCACCCATAATTCTCTTGTGAGTGAAGCCGTCTGTATTTCAAGAAACCCTTGGCTCAGGATGGTATTTGCACCAATGGTGAACAGGAAGATACTAAGATACTAACAAGGGCAAGTATGTTGTAGTAGAAATCTTGTTCCATGTCTAAAATAACTAATGCTCTTGTTCACGTACAAAGTGTACTTTCTAGCAGTGATTCATCATAGAATCTTCCAGATCCAAAGACTCATATGTTCAAATTGCTGAAACACCCTGTCCTATTAATATAACAATACTCTGGAGAGCAGAATCCTGAGAGGATGAGCAATGGTTTATATAGCTTTATATATTTTGGCTCAAGTAATATTAAGTTCAGTCACAAAGTGGTCTGCGATTGTTTATTAATAATTTTTTTAATCCAAAAAAATACTGGTTTGTGAAGCTGAAGCTTTCATGGAAATGTATTGATTTCAATGTTTTTTTTCATTGGGAAGGTTTGTCAGATCTTAAATGATCAAAACCACTATTTTCAAAACCACTTGCTTTCCAACCAGTTCTCAACAGGAGCTACCGAAAGTCATTACCATATAATAGCTGTTCAGCAAAGTTTCAGTGAGTTGACAGTCCCAGCTCAGATATTATTGGACACGTTTCTACATCACTTGATTCATCATGGTGTTGTTGCAGACTCAGAATATACTTTGTGCAGTACCAATGCAAAAGAAAATATACTCCTGTCCTGAAGAGCATATTCAATGTGATAGTAATGTCCCCGTTTTTGTACACACATAAAAAATGCCTGGCTCTGAGTCTGAATAGATATCATCCGGGTGCTTCTAGTTTCTTTTCTTTGAAAAGTACATACATTACATAAAGTAACTACATATATCATTATTCCCTGGTTGGAAAAAGATTTTTCTCCCCTGCTACCAGAAAAAATGTTAAAAAAACATTCAATTAGAATGAGGACCTGAATTTGAGTTGCAGAGGCTCTGAGCTCTGCATGGAAGTCAATGAAAGCTGCAGATACTCTGGACCTCTGAAAGTCAAAGCCTTCCTTGGACAATGTTTAGGAATCCTTGGGTCAGTGGTTGCCTGCGAATGCAGGGGCCTGGGAAGCTCCTTGCAGTTCTGTCTTCTTGTGTCTGTGTGGCATAAGCCAGCACTGTGCTAAGACACCTGATCTAGCTTTACACATATGAGCTCTGGAACCAGAAACAGACATGTGGGTGTGTGATTGCACCCAGGATAATAAGCTGACAGAGTTGCCTGTCTGCTCAAAGGGCTGTGCCAACACTGCACTAGCTCACTATATCACTGCTTACCACTGCCTTGCACCGTATAGGGTAGTCATTTTTTCACTCAAATGAGTAAATCAAATTTATTTTGCAATGAAGTGGCATTAAAAAACAAATTTTAAATGGTAAGATTATCTATCCATTAAAGAGACCAACAAATAAATAATATTTTTAATTCTAAGTGTTTACTGGATTGCTTTTCTTCTCTATTACTATGATAGGTTAACTTTTTTTGAGGAAAGGGTCTATTTACTCAGGGGTCCAAGTCAAAATTCTGTCCTTGCTAAAAAATCAAGAAAATTGCTAGCTAAGCTTTGAATTATCAGAAGTTCTATAGTTTTCATCATCTCTGTGTTGCAGCAATGCAATTACTTTGATTTGTGATTCTCTCTTACCTCTTTAGGACATATATTCCTCGGCATTATCATTTTCTTAATAAAAATGTAGCCCAGCTCACTGAAAAACTAACTCATTTTCCCGAGTCAGCAACTAAAGGCACTGGAACTGAGCAAAACCAAAAGTGAGCACAAATTCAAAAATTCCTAACATGCCAAGTCTTAACCATAATTCCATCTTCCATCTTCAGCAACCTTTTTGTTTAAGCACCTTCTTAACTTTAGCTGTGTAATTAATTCAGCTGGGACAAGGTACTTTATTCCAGAAGTCTCATAAACGGCTGAAAGTTTGATTAAGAAGCAAAGACAATTGTCAGCTTTGGGGATGGTTAATGTTATTATTACTAACCTTTCTATTACACTAACACCCAAGAGGCCCAGTTGAATTGGGACTCCATTTTGATGGGCTGTACCCAAACATATAATAAGACACACACATGTGAAGGGTTTATGACCTAAGTTTATTTTCTGTTCATTCCTGTATATACAGTGTTTGTGTCTCCTATCCTACAGCTTCAGAGCTAAGCAAACTTTATCCTGCAAAAACAGCCTTAAATATTCCAACTGACTGACCTTTTAGATTTGAGGCAGCATGGGCTAGAACATGGTCACTGAGCTCACTTTATTGTCATCCTCAAGGGGCTTTTCATAGACTTCTATACACAGTTCTATTTGACTGAGTTGTTAAATAACATGGCACTAAACTATCTCAGCTTTTTAAACCATTTATTTCTTAAACAATGCCAGTGATGTAACTAGGGTAGGGTAGTTGCCCCAGGCACCAACTTGGTAGAGGAGGGGAAACAGCTACCACTACAGCTATGCAATCCTGCTGGCAGCATGTGGAAGTGGCCACTGTCCCTGTGTGTGGCAGCTTCCCTGGGCACCTGCCCATGTCATTATGCCTCTGATCAACATAATGCTAGCCACAATTTTGGATCTTGTAGGTTGGTCCGTAAGTATGGAAAAACTCATACCTCTGCTCCTGAAGAACAGCTTGTAGATCTCAGCCATAGGGGCAAGAGAAACATGTAAATCCAAATCCAAATAAAATTTTCCTGAGCTAAAATTAGGAACAAAGTGCACCTATACACCTATACACATGTAGTGAGGCTTCTCCTATGTGCTGTAATTATAGCATGTTTATGTAACTGATGAAAGATACAGGTATCTATGGAATGTACAGAATGGCTTCCCCTCCTCCAGTAACCAGGGAGCCAGTGACCACAGGCTACAAACAGAATTTGCAGGCAGTTTGGAAAGAAGAATAAGAGGAAGAAGGGGAAGAGAAACCAAGCACCAGGCACCAGATCGTGCCCAAGGAAGGTAAGTGAACTAGAGCTGCCTGTGCCTTTGGTTTCCTAAGCGTTTCATTGGTGGGCTGTGTGGCGGGACAGTAGAGGGTGCCACTGTGCTGAGTCACCAACCTCACTGTCCCCAGCTCAAAACCATACTTTGGGAGTCTCCCCTGGGGTGCTTACATCCAGCCATCCCCCTTCCTGAAGACCTCCCACAAGCCTGGGGTAATGTTGCCACCACCCGGGCACTGGTCTCTGTTAGGACACTGTGCAGCCTGGGGTACACAGACGCAGGCAGCCTCTGGGGTGCTTTGTCCCCTGGAAGTATTTCTGGGTTCTCCTTAAAGCTTGGAGCCTCCCAAGATATTCTCAGATAGGACTGAATTAGTTAATAAACAGCCCAACACTCCTAGGAGCAAAACACATTCTGACCCCTCTCCTCTCAGGCATTCACAGCTAGATGTGCTGAGCCAGATAGCCTTTTATTGATCAGAAAGAAAGGGAATGGGGGAGGCTAGAGAACAAAGGAAGTTTAAGAGAATAACAAAACACCTTGAGCAATACAGAATAAATTGAGCCTTTCATCAAATTTGGGTTTGGGGACCTTTTTAACACACAACTAACATTCTTAGTTCTAATCTAGTAGCCAGATCCTAGATGTCTACTCACAAATCTTCCAGAGATCTTCTCTGGAAGGACATCCTTCTGAGCTCCCAAAAATGACTACCTGTCCCCTTCCCAAAATGTCTGCTGCAGGGAAGGGAAGAGCAAGCTCCCCATTCCCTTAGGAATCTTCACAGCCCAGTCACCTAGGTGACCAGGCTCAGTTACCTAGGTGACCAGGTTGACTGAAACCAGGCAGTATGAAAAAACACAGAGGGGGCCAGCCCATCTCAATACAGAGGTAAGGCAGATCAAGGAGGATGTCTTCACAGGCTGTGTGTGTTTGCGGCGTGTGCTCTGAGAAGCTGGGAGTGTTGCTGGCTAAGAGATTGCTGTCTGGGCCTGACAAGACCTAGCAAGGGAATGGAGCCAGTCCAGGCCCAGCAGAGTATAAAAGGAGATTCCCTGAGCACCCAGGGAGCCAGTAACCAGGGGCTGCAAACAGGGTAAGCAGTCTGCAAGCAGTTCGCAGGCGAGCTTGCTCTCCCCCTCCCTCACCACCTTTTAAGGGGAGAGCCTTTCAGTTTGGTGTGAGGAAGGAGGAAAAAAGGATACCTTGGAGGCAAATAAGCAGTAAATAGGCCAGCTTCCAGGCAGGTTTGCTAGGGAAAGTGTGCTTGCAAGAAGGGCAGTAAGAGAGAGAAGTCAGCTCAAAGAGACCCAAGGAAATGGCTGGAGGATGTTGCAATGTCAGAGTCACTGCCACTGCCTCTGACTGCACCTGTGAGGTTTCTGTCCAGGCAAGACTACTCACCATTGAGTTCAGGATCCTAAGGAAAGGAAGGATGGAGAACAGCAGAGTAGGGACCCTGGACTTCAGAAAAGTTGACTAACTTGCTCAGGGAACTCATGAGTGGGATCCCCTGGGAAGCCAATCTGAGCAAGAGAGGAGTCCAGTAGAGCTGGCTGTACTTTAAAGAAACCTTACTGGGAGTGCAGGAATAAATCATCCCAATCTGCAGAAAGACTAGCAAGTATGGCAGAAGACTAGCTTGGCTTAGCCGGGAACTCTGCGGTAAACTAAATCACAAAATGGAAGCTTATAAGAAGTGGAAACTTGGACAAACAACTAGGGAGGAGTATAAGAGTACTGCTTGGACAAGCAGGGATGAAGCCAGGAAGGCCAAAGCACAATTGGAGTTGCAGCTAGCAAGGGATGTGAAGGGTAACGAGAAGGATTTCTACAAGTATGTCAGTAGCAAGAGAAGAAAATGTGGAACCCTTACTGAATGGGAGAAGCAAACATGTGAAAGAGGATGCAGAAAAGGCTGAAGTACTCAATGCCTTTTTCACCTCAGTCTTCACAGGCAAGGTCAGCTCTCACAGCCAACAGTGGCAAAAGAACAGGTTAGGGACTATTTAGAAGAGCTGGACATGTATAGTCCTTAGGGCTGGATAGGATGCACCGAAGAGTGCAAAAGGAGTTGGCTGATGTGATTGCAGAGCCATTGGCCATCATCTGGGAAAACTCATGGCCATCAGGCGAGGTCTTGGTTGACTGAAAAAGGGCAAACATAGCACACACATTTAAGAAGGGGAAAAAAGAGGATCCAGGGAACTACAGACCAGTCAGCCTCCGCTCAGTCCCTGAAAAAATCATGCAGAAGATCCTCAAGGAGTCCATTTTGAAGCAGCTGGAGGAGAAGAAGGTGATTAGGAACAGTCAGCATATATTTACCAAGGGCAAGTCATGCCTGACCAACCCGATTGCCTTCTATGATGAGATGACTGGCTCTGTGGGCACAGGGAGATGTGGTATGCCTTGATTTCAGCAAGGCTTTTGATACTGATTCCCACAACATTCTTGCAGGCAAGTTAAATAATGGATGAATGGACTGCAAGTTGGGTAGAAACTGGCTGGAGCCTCAGGCTCAGGGGGTAGTAATCAATGGATCTATGTCTAGTTATCAGCCAGTATCAAATGGAGTGCCCCATGGGTCAGTCCTGGGCCTGGTTTTGTTCAGTGTCTTCATCAGTGACCTGGAAGATGGCATAGAGTACACCCTCAGCAAGTCTGCAGATGACACCAAGATGGAGGAAGTAGTAGATATGCTGAAGGGTAGAGCTAGGATTCAGAGTGACCTCGACAAATTGGAGAATTGGGCCAAAAGAAATCTCAAGAGGTTTAACAATGACAACTGCAAAGTTCTGCACTTAGTACGGGACAATCCCATGCACCAGCATAGGCTGGGGGTGGACTGGTTGGGCAGCAGCTCTGCAGAAAAGGACCTGGGAGTTACAGTAGACAATAAGCTGAATATGAGCCAACAGTGTGTTCTTGATGCAAAGAAGGCTAATGGCATAATGGGCTGCATTGGTAGGAGTGTTGCCAGCAGGTCAAGGGAAGTGACTATTCCCCTCTATTCAGCACTGCTGAGGCCACATCTGGAATACTGTGTTCAGTTTTGGGCTCCCCACTACAGAAGGGATGTGGATAAATTGGAAAGAGTCCACTAAAGGGCCACAAAAATGGTGAGGGGGGTGGTGGACATGACTTATGAGGAGCGGCTGAAGGAACTGGGCTTATTTAGTCTAAAGAAGAGAAGACTGAGAGGGGATTTAACAGAAGCCTTCAACTACCTGAAGGGAGGTTCAAAAGAGGATGGAGTGAAACTGTTCTCAGTGGTGGCAGGCATGGGTGACTGGTGCCTCTTGAGTCGGGGGGGGCACATACAGCTGATCCCACTGGCTGGGGGTGGGGGTCCCCAGGCAGCTGATCCCACTGGCCAGAGGGGGGCCAATTTCACTCACCAAAAAGCAGCCACACAGCTTCCAGAAGTCCAGCAGCCACTTCCGGAAGCAGTGCAGACACTTTTGATGGCAATCCCATTCCCTGGTTAGCACTCGCAGGGTGGGCACTGGTGCTCCCACCTTCCCCCTCCCTGCCCACTGGCTAAACAGGGAGTGAGGCCTAACAGGGGGTGCACTGGTGCTCTTAGGGGGTGCATGTCCACCCCCGTGCACCCTCTACATGTTGTCACTGGTGGCAGATAACAGAACAAGAAACAATGATCTCAAGATGCAGCAAAGGAAGTTTAGGTTAGATATTAGGAAGAATTTTATCACTAATAGGATAGTAAAACACTAGAACAGGTTACCCAGAGAGGTGGTGGAATTTCCATTCTTGGAGGTTTTTAAGATCGAACTAGACAAAGCTTTGGATGGGATGAGCTAGTTGGGGATGGTCCTGCTTTGAGCAGGGGGTTGACCTACTGTGGTCCCTTCCAACCCTCATTTTTTATGATTGTATGATTCTATGTGAGGATGCCTATAATTACAGTGCATTGGAGTAGACTCGATTAATCAAGTCTGCTGGAGTGTGGTAATTACTGTACTCCAGCAGACTCCAGTGTCTTGTGTATCAGCATCCTTGCACTTTAAAATCGCTGCCATTTTGAAGTGTGGGGGCACTGATAAATGAGATGCTCTGGGTACTTTAATTAGAATGGCTCCCAGATCCGCTCTAATTGAAGCCCTTCCTCCTGGAGCGCATGTATAAATGCCCAAATATTCCTCCCACTTCTTTTTCTTCCTACCTGGAACACACAGTTTTTCTTGTATTGGAATATAAGTTTATGGGAACTAGAGAATTTACCTGAATCAGTGACTTGACACAGTCAGGTCACAACTCTAGTGTGTCTGTCAACATAAGAGAAGACCAAAGTGCTGACAAACATGATCAAAAGATAAAATTATTTACATTAACTTGCCTTGTCTTCGGTACTGAATGCGGAACAACCTCACTGCCTTGCTATTTTAATAGACTAAAGTTCACTATCTTATTTGACACTTATTTTGTATCCTAATGAGAGCTTATTTTGAAAGCTCTCATTAGGAAATACTTCAAAAAATGCTTGAGAGCTCTGAAAATTCAAATGAAGTATGGATCTGCCTTCTAACCAGTAAGGAACATAGAAAAAAATATTACATAGCCTGTCTCCAGCAGCAGCAGCTTCTGTCATGGGGCAATGCACTGGACAGGATGCCTTCTAAGCCAGAACCAATGTAGCCAGGGCTGTGGGGACAGGCTAACTCAGCTGGACTCACAGGCACTATCATTCTGCAAATGCTAATAGCTGTCCCCAAGGATAGCATAGATATGCTGCTTCCAATTTTGAAAGCAGCCATGAACAGCAAATCTTTTTTAAACTGTGCAACTGGTCAGGTTGATCATCTATCATACAGTCACTCTCAGACCCTCCTATTTGGCTAAGTCCTATGTGGATCTTCAATCTCGGCATCATGCCCCAGCTCTTGGGATATTTTTCTTACGGGCATAACAGTTTGGAGAGCAGATTGTTCAAGAATGAGGAGGGAAGTAAACAGCATCTTTTCAAGGACTTTAGGAGCTTATTTTCCCCCAGAGAAAAAGGAGAACAGGATAAAAATATGGATATTGTGGATCTCAGCACTTCTCCGGAGGCTGTGAGTGACAACGGCTTTTTGCATCTTCAGTCATGTTGCTCATCTCACTGGACTAAACTATAGCTCTGGACACCATCCTAAGTGATGGATAAATGACCCTGGTAAGATCAATCCTGGGAGTCACTGGGCCACAAATCTCCCTCTACCCTAATCCCTTCCATACACACCCTGATTTGTTTCATATATCTTGAGAAAGAGTTAAAATGGTTATAAAATCATAATTTCACCTCAGGCCAGGGAGCAAGCATGAAAAGGATTAGACCAACAGATCTAATTCTGGTAAATTTCTAGGAAGGAGAAAATGAGATTATATGAAAACCACCTGTTGTCTCAACAACAGTGTATTTACTACTCTGAGAACCATAAAATATAGTCGCTGTACAAAGAAAAGCAGAGGATCTTATCCTACAAACTGTCTCCCCACGACATAGCCATTTTCTTCACTGTGATTTCTGTAAGCAAAGCATAAGGAGACCACTGAGCTTTATAAGGATGTATAATGCCTTTAGCCTGATTCTGCTCTCAGCCAGAATGAGGTAAACCAAAAAGAACAGCAAATAAATCAGTGGAGCTTTGTTGGTCTGTATTGCTTGTATCATCTGGCCATGTAGGCTGGATGAGTGGCATGAGGCTGGTCCATGGTTTAGATTTGGCATGCAGGATTAAGCTGTGGGCCTGATCTGTCTTGAGGGGCTGTTTCATCTGGCCCAGAGGTCTGAAAATGTGGTGGCAGGATGAGCAGCAGCAGTGTTAATTAACACCACCACTGCTCCCCCACTGCCAAATTTCCAGACCTGCAGGGAGCTTCCAAGGCCAAATCACACGGCTCCATGGGCTGTATCTTGGTCACCCCTGGCCTATATCAGTGTGAATGAGAGGAAAATCACAATTGGTAACTTCAAGAATGTTAAATCAGGCACAGAGAAAATGTCAAATGTTGGCAATAAAGGAAAAACAATTAATAAAAATGGTTTCTATTTTCTAACCTGATCTAGTGGCAGATGTCATGGCATTACTTCTCTTAGTGGTGATTACACAACTGGTTGCAATAGCTGATGCTTAACTGTTGAATATCTGTGGTTGAGTTGTTTATAATGAGTAGAAAGAGAGCAATATGTTGTCTTTCTTTTATCTTATTCTACATGTAATTCAATATTACTGTGGGTAATAGCCATTCTTAAAAGGCACTAACAGGGCTTTTCTTTTCGCTTCCCCTGGAGGAGTGGGGGAGGGATTACTATTATTCCAACATGTAGTTCTGTTTGAAAGACTTCTCTGAAAGTTTCAAAACATTTTTTAATCTGCTGAGCATCTTGCAATCACATGATGCTCTAATCTCTTCCCCCCTTATGCATACATCAAAAATCTGTCTTCTGTTCCTTTGTTTGATCTGTTGGACTACCCAGGATGCAGATTAAGGAAGTTCCCATATTTGGAGGTATAAAAAAAATGAAAGAGCATATTTGAACAATGCTACTATGGTTTCTGTTCAAGGTCTTCTATTTTAAAAAAAGAAGGAAAGACAGAGACTTTGATGCCTTGGATCAAAGTGCTTACCACAATTTAGGAAATAAATCTGGCAGAGGAGCTATCTGATGATGCAAGATGTCAGAAAAGTGGGGTCACCATATTTTTAAAGAGAGCACAATATGTCTCGGATTGATGTGATTCTGTATGGGTTGGTCCACTTGGATGCCTTTTAGGATTGAGGCCTTAAATTTTCCATATGGATCACCATATGGAAAGTAAATTCTTCAAAAAGGGAAGAACATTCCTTCACAATCCTGCTTGGAAAAAAAGATGTATTACATAGTTCAAACAATTTAAGCATCATAATTACTCTGAGCTCATCAGGACTGCTTGAGATAAGACTTTGTATGTAGTATTATAGCTCATATATTACTTTTTCTGTATACATTGACACATAAAACTAGACTACATGGATCTACATGTAGACTACAACTAGACTACATGTAACATACCTTTGCATGCATGTGTGTGTAGTCTATGAAATATATCATATCAAACATGTGCACACACAGTCTTTCTAAGGTAGTCCAACAGATCAAACAAAGAAAGAGGACAAAATTTTGATGCATACACACTTGTAGATTTAAGATAAACTTCTGGTAAGCAGAAAGCAAAATCTGAACAGCAGAATACCTAATATTTTTCTTCTATATACTTCATTTTATTATAGCAGCATTTTAAAAACAGGTCAAGTGTATCCAGCTATACATGGAAAATGCATTATTTTATACTAGCTCCTAAAGCCAAGGCATATTTAATGCAGTTTTATTTAGAAGTTCAAATATTAGGCAGACTTAGGAAAACAAATGCTGTTGTCATGAACTTTATCAGCTTATTGCAAATATACAATACATTCTACAAACACCCATGGCATATTCTCTAGACAAAAAAGTCAAATATTTACATCTGGTAGAAAAGCAAACTGCCATAATATGAATGTTCCTGGATTTAATTTTAACTCATGCCTTCAAATCCTTTATTAATGTTTTTAGGAATAGCCTATTTTCTAAAAAACTTGCTTACTCAATATTGGATTTTTGGAGTTATGGAGGTTTAATAAGAGCTGACCCTGGGTCTACTTTTTACTGTTGATATTAATGGCTCTGTTTATCAGGCAATGGTGTCATTTAGATGACTAAAATAACATTTACCCTCTAATAAATTTTAATGTTGGCTCTGTAAAGACTATATTATTCCTTGTAGGCACAGCTTTTGAGGAATTATGACATTTTAAATTTTATGGAGGGTGGGGGGTGTTTAAGTTGTGATGCTACACAGGTATAGGATAGGACATCTCTGCCTCTGATCAGAGGAACTATAGGCCATGTTAGGCATCACTTCTTATTCCTAATTCTCGTTAAAGTTAACCAGAAGTTATGCTTTAAATAAAAGGGTGGAACAATATGGCCCATTGACATGACATGGTAATCTAGAGGAGGACTGCAATTTCAGGACTAGCTTGGGAGAGACTAGTAAAATTAACAAACGAGAACCATTGGCATCTGCAAACTACTGCTATTCCAGGCTAATGTGGGGCTAGATATTGCAAGTTATAATCCAGTCTTAAAAGTAGTACTTTCATACAACAGTCCTGCCACAGTGCTATCAATGAAAGAGTATAAGTGTAGGTTTGTTTTTTAAAAAAGCACACTTACAGTTTTGTAAACAAAACATGTTTTTCTGCCTGAAACCTAAGTTGCCAGGTTTTGTATCTGAATATGTGTTACTGCACATTCTTGATAGCCATGTTGTTGAAAACATGCACTGTTTGAATCTACAGGAAAAAGGCATTGTACGTGGCAACCTGAGTTTTGCTTCTGTCGAATACACCAGGCACTTACATTGAAAGATAACATTTTTCATACATGTACCTCAGGGTGTTATGGAGATGGAAAACTAAGAAAATCAAAACCCATCTTTTTCAGTATTCAGTTTTGATTGAAGAAAGGAATGGATCTCCATACTTCTAACTTTAAATGAATAAAAGAGTGTATAACCCATGGGGAAAAATACCTGTGAACGCTGTATCATAATTTTATAAAATTCCTTTGACAGTGAACAGTGTGTAGCTGCTTATACCATCAACCATCATAAACATTCTCCTAAAACAGTATCTTGGTTAGAAAAAATTCAAAACAGTAAATCAAGTAAGGACTAAGGCTAAATATCTGAGGTCAGTATTTGGCATCTTTAATATTAGTCATTAATCCAGCTATTCAACTGGTATCTCTACCAAATTTTCAGTGCTTCTTTAACATATACATCATTTTTTGAAAAAAGACAGACTAGATAAATGTTTGGAGATCTATATGGTAGATGGGGTTAAAGCTACACCAAAGGTACACCAAAGACAATCTCTCTCTCTCTCTCTGTATATTTAGTGGTAATATTCTTCACATTATAAATTAGGCCAATGTCGACTATTGCACTAATCTTTCAAAAATAACAGTTTTCTTCTTCCCACTGTGATTTGACTGAGTTTCATAGGATAGACCCTTTGCAGACTCCCAAATAAAATATATTCTACCACCTGCACTAGGCTTTTGAAAAGCCATTGAACCAAAACAAAATCAGACAATTTACTTCAAGTCTGAATTTCCCTTCATTGGAAAATAAGCACATCAGGGAATTTTAAGACTTGCAGCATCAAGGGCATACAGCTTCTTTCACCAAGGAGCTCTCAAATCATAGTTAACATGCAGAAAGATAATTATAATGCATTAAAGGCATTTCTCCCAAGTACAACTAGGCAATCTCACAAACACATATATAAACATATCCTCAGGGATTATATTTCAAACACAGGACTTGTTCCACTGGATAACCATAGTGGAAAGGAATGAATCCACCAGATCCTTTTCGTATTATCAACTGTTCTAAGTTATTCACACATATACAAAGACATAAAACATTCAAGGAGAAAAGATACTAGGTGGAGAGAAATACTTTATCCACTGATAGGAGGCTAGTGAAATAGAGAGGCATTTTATTCATCCGCTCATAAAGAATACCTATGCTAGGATCTTGCCACCCTTATTATCATTTTCAAAAACATTACATAATCAAAAGTCTCTCTCTCTGTGTCTTACACATGCACACACACATGAACTACAAGGCAGAGAAAAAATAATAAATCAAATCAGCATCACTATACCCTGCATATATTCAATTATTCACACTCTTCTTATTCTTATTTATTTGTATTGTGGTAGTATCTCAAGGCCATAATCAAGAATCAGGGTTGCATTGTACTAGCAAATCTACATATTTGAAAGAAAATGACAGTCCCCGGCTTAAAGAGTTTACACTCTATTATTGTAGACTTGTAGAAACAACGTTCTTGCTGCCAGCAATGCACAAAGCACAAAGCACCCCAACCTTTTCTTTTTTTCCTAGCTCCACAAGCATCATATCTATATATTTCAAAACCAATAATTCTTTTATCATCCTAGCCCTTTGACAGGTATGGACACAAGTTATTGTGAAAGAAGCTACAGTATGGATTTACAGCACGTCAGCTATAATACAGCTTCTCAGTGACTGCCCACAGTCTTTTGCCCTTCAACATATGTGAGGTATCTTACACCTCAATGGAAGTGCAGTGAATGAAATTCCCATACACTTCAAGGGTACTGGGATTTCCCCAGTGTATTTTCCCCAAAAAGCAAACCAAGAGAGAGACCTTTCTAGTTGTAAAATAGTATCCTAAATTACACTGAGGTAAAGCAAGCACTTGCTTGCCTTAAGCCGAATTTCACAGCTTGAGAGTTATCTCATGTCATTGCTAAGGATACACTTTTCATGCTAGTGAAACCTTCTTTGTAAGCCTACTCTTTCCACAAGTCAGAAATTATATTGCTCGCAGGGCATGATCAGCCACTGAGAGTTTGCTTGTTTGTTGTAATGTAACTCAATACCCTGCTCAAAAAGTTGGTGGGTGAAGTTCTGTGGACCTGCCTAAAATGCTATTTTTCTTTACCAGTTTGCTTCTACATTTTCAGTTAAATTCAGGAAATTAATCTCTGCCTCCACATAAACTCAGTTGTTGCTTAGTAATGCACCTCTAGCCTCCTAATGACGATTACTAGAAATAATACTAATCTTCTTTCCTCTAATTTCCTGTGCCCTTGTATCACCTAAATAAATTGGCAGATAATCTTTTCAGTGGATCATATTTAAAGGGATCTCAACAATTCAGCTGTTGCTTAAACCAACTCTCCATAAAATGAACAAGCACAGTAACTAATATACTTAAATCAAAAGTAGTTGTGGACATGAGAGAGGAGAGAATGAACTATGTCTACACTAGAAAGTTTTACTGGTAGAACATTTATAAGTTTACTGCTTCCCACATTGCTTGGATGTTAGGGCACATGTACATTTGGTTGTTTTTGCTGGTACCAAGCACAGTATTGCTAATCCCACTGTGTCAGAAATCATGAGACAAACTCTTAAAAATCAAGAGATTTGGAATGTAAATCATGAAATGCTAGTGTGTGTGTGTGTGTGTGTGTGTGTGTGTGTGTGTGTGTGTGTGTGTTGGGGGCGTTATTTGTGAAGATGTTGGGGGCTGTGGATGTGGATGTGTATGGGGAGTTTGGAGCACAGAGAGAGGGGTCCCCGCACACCCTGGCAAAATCCAGGGTACTGTGGGTCAGGAGTGAGGGGCAGCAGCAGGGCTGGGGGGCCTATGGGTCGGAAGTGAGGGGTAGACACACACACACGCACACGCACACACAGAGTCGCCCATAGCTCTGTTGCATGACTCACCCTGGCCCCGGGGTCCCAATCACCCCAGCCCTTGCCCCACTCCTTCCCTCACCTCCGGCAGTATCAGTGGCGCTTCTGTCAGGAGGTGCACTGCCAATCTCAGGGGGTGCATGTGCACCGCTGTGTACCCTCTATACATTGCCAATGCCTTAGGGCCATGAGGCAACACTGTGCCTTGTGGAATATTTTTTAAGTGTATGGTAGATTATATTTCCCATACTCCTGTTCTTTTCTCAGCCACAAAATTTCTTCCATTCAATAATTTTCACTTTAAAAAAAAAAAGATTCTTGTAGTTCCTAATATTGCTGTTTAATCTCTGCCAGCCTGTCATCAAAACATGGATTCCGCACAGACCAATGGAAGCTTTAAATCCATTTTATAAATGTGGTTTGTTGCTCTTTTCTGTCTGTAGAACTTCAACAACGACAGGCGCTGACAGATGTGCAGGCCCCTGCTCTAACTCACAGCACTTACATAAAGTGCCATGAGTTAGAGCACCCTGCCCCCAACCCAACCAACATTTACTGTTGTGTCGGGTGTTAGGATGGAGTTCAAGCCTGCCTGCAGCTGAGGAGCTACCTCTCTCCCCCAGCTCTGCTGTCTCGTCCCAGCTCTGGGGCTGCCTGCAGGAAGAGAGGAAGGAAGGGGAGAGAGCTGTGGGCTGGTGTTTGCCTGGCCTGAGCTGCAAGGTGGGCTGTTAGGTGTGTGTGTGTGTGTGGGGGGGGCTCTAATTCACCTGCCCCCTCTACAGCTCAGACCAGGCAAACCCCAGCCAGTAGCTTGCTCCTCCTCCCTTCTTCCCCTTCCTGAAGACAGCCCTAGGGGTGGGGTTGGGTTCCATTAGCACAGCCCTAATCATGCTACAAATGAATTCTAGGGAACACAAGCTCCCTAAGGCACTCCAAAGTGCAGCACCTTCATCTGATCCCTCATTTGCTGAAAGTTAACTTGTCAGGCAATCATGTACTTTAAAATCACTCTGCAGCTGTGTATGTGTGTCACAGCATGGTACAGTGCTTCCAGGGGGCTGATCATGCTACAAATGTAACTTCTGTCTGCACCCTATGCCTACCACTGTCACGGGGACTAGATATTTTGTGATGAATGTGAAGATGCAGGGGAAGCAACCCACAAAGAAATGATTTCATAGACATCAGGGCTGGAAGAGACCTCGGGAGATCATCGAGTCCAGCCCCCTGCCCAAAGGGCAGGAAGTCAGCTGGGGTCATAGGATCCCAGCAAGATAAGCATCCAATTTACTCTTGAAGGTGTTCAATGTAGGTGCTTGAACCACCTCTGATGGCAGGCTGTTCCACACCTTGGGGGCTCAGACAGTAAAGAAATTCTTCCTTATGTCCAGCCTGAAATGGTCTTGCAGGAGTTTGTGACCGTTCGACCTAGTCATCCCTTGGGACGCTCTGGTGAACAAACATTCCCCCAGATCCTGGTGGTCACCCCTGATAAACTTACAGGTGGCCATCAGATCACCCCTGAGTCTATGCTTTTCCAGGCTAAAGAGTCCCATGTCTCTCAGCCTGTCATCGTAAGATCTGTTTTCCTGACCTCTGATCATGTGCATGGCTCTCCTCTGGACTCTCTCAAGCTTCTCCACATCCTTTCTGAATTGTGGAGCCCAAAACTGGACACAGTACTCCAGCTGTGGCCTCACCAAGGCCGAGTACAAGGGGAGAATGACATCCTGGGATTTGCTCGAGAAGCATCTATGGATACAAGCCAGCGTTTTGGTGGCTTTATTAGCCGCAGCATCGCATTGCAGGCTCATGTTCATCTTGTGGTCAATGATGACCCCCAAGTCTTTTTCTTCTGTAGTGCTATCCAATGTAGCACTGCTGAGCCTATAAGGATGCTGCAGGTTTTTCCTCCCAAGGTGGAGAACCTTGCATTTTTCGGTGTTAAACACCATCAGGTTCTCATCTGCCCATTTGCTGAGCCTGTCCAGGTCAGCCTGGATCACCCGCCTATCTTCTGGCGTGGATGCTTTGCCCCAAAGTTTGGTGTCATCGGCAAACTTGGCCAGTCCACTCCTGACTCCAATGTCCACATCGTTAATGAAGATGTTGAACAGTATGGGTCCCAGGACAGAGCCTTGAGGGACCCCACTGGTCACAGGGCACCATGATGAGTGACTGCCATCAATCACAACCCTCTGGGTCTGACCACAGAGCCAATTTCCCAGCCAGTGGATCGTGGTGGAACCAAGGCCACAACTGGCCAGTTTGGCCAAGAGGTGATCATGGGATACCAGATCAAAAGCTTTTTTGAAGTCAAGATATATGACATCAATCTCTTCTCCCTCGTCCAGGTGATAGGTCACCTGGTCGTAGAAGGAAATGAGATTGGTCAAACAAGACCTACCTGCAACAAACCTGTGCTGGCTATCCCTTAGGATGTTAGCCTGGGCCAGTCCATCAAGGATGGCCTCCTTAATAAACTTTTCTAAGATCTTCCCCAGGATAGAAGTCAGGCTAATGGGCCTGTAGTTGGCCAGATCCATTCTCCTCCCTTTCTTGCAGATCGGCACCACATTGGCCTTCTTCCGGTCTTCGGGCACTACACCAGAGCACCAGGAGTTTTCAAAGATCCATGCCAGGGGCTGGGCTATGATGCTCACCAGCTCCTTGAGTACCCTGGGGTGCAGATTGTCAGGGGCAGCTGACTTGAAGGTATCCAGCTTCTCAAGGTGTTCCTTCACAAGGTCAGCATTTATGGAGGGCATGGGTGTCCCGTGGGACTGATGAAAGACTGACGCAAAGTACCTATTTAATAGGTTGGCTTTTTCCTGGGCGTCAGTTGTCAGTTGCCCCATCTGGTTTAGCAGGGGTCCAA
Source organism: Crocodylus siamensis (assembly GCF_052110815.1). NCBI lineage: Eukaryota > Metazoa > Chordata > Crocodylia > Crocodylidae > Crocodylus > Crocodylus siamensis. The sequence continues at coordinate 83,799,606 of NC_143396.1, read as the reverse complement.
CATTGCCCTTGCTTTTCCTCCGGCTCCCCACATTTCTGAAAAAGGACTTTTTATTGTCCTTGATGCTTGAAGCTAGTTGGAGTTCAGCTGCAGCCTTGGGCTTTCGTGGTTTGGTCCCTGCAGGACCGGACCAGCGCGGAGTAATCCTTCTTGGAGGTGAATCCCATCCTCCATCCTTTGTAGGCTTTCCTTTTTAGCCATAGGAGGTCCACTAGGTCCCTGGAGAGCCAGGAGGGCTGCTGTGCCTTCTTGCTGCCTTTCCTCCGTGTTGGAATAGATTTAGCTTGTGCATTGAGGATCGCTTCCTTGAGAAGCAACCACTCTTCTTGAACTCCCATCTCCCTGGGGTCATGGTCCCTGAGGGCCTGACCGACAAGCCTCTTGAGCTTGTCAAAGTTGGCTTTTCTGAAGTCAAGGACTTCTGTGTTGCTGACTGACTTGCCAGCTTTATGGCGGATGGTGAAGGTGATCAGCTCGTGGTCGCTGTCACCCAGCTTCCCATCGATCACTAGGTCACTGATTAGGTCATCCCCCCGTAGCCAGTACCAGGTCGAGTAGCGCTTCACCTCTCATTGGCCCATAGACTTCTTGAGTCAGGTAGAGGTCATCCACACATGAGAGAAAGCTATGATGCAGACAGTGCATAAAAATCAAAATCCTGCATGTATTTTCTGACTATTCCAAACATGGTAGAATAGTCCAAGAAGCAAAGAAAGGCAGGGCCCCATTATGAAACAGACCTAGGATGATCAGCAGCAGGAACAGAAATTTCAGATGAGGAAGGCCACGTTCCTGGAGTTGTGTGGATATCCCTCTTCCTCTTCTATAGTGCTTTAGTGCAGGGAAACCAGAAAGGATTGATTCAATTTTGTGTCTGTGAAGGCAAGTAATAGTGCAAAAAATGCACTTGGTAGGTTGAAACAGCACTGTCAATAACTCATGACAAGGCTAGGTCTCTGCAAGGCAAGTATTATTGCTGTGCCTCCTGTCTGTTGTGCTTTATGCAATATTTTGTGAAGCAAAGGGCAAAATCTATAATCAGTAGGATGGAGGTATGGAGAGCAAAATATGTTTGCTGATTTTGAATGGCCAAATACAAGAGCAACTAAAAGAGTCCATCACCTTAGTTTCTCTTAAAGAAGGACTTAAAGGATCCTTTTAAGAGTCTGCCAAGAGAGTCCCCCTGTGCTGCTTTTGTGAATGTGTTTGTATTCTTGGCTTGAATACAAATGAAAAGTTAGGGGTGGCAATTAGCCTGTGACTCTTCTATTTTTTTTAGGCATAATAGGTGTACATACATTATATATATTTTTAAGACTAAAATTGCATTAAAAGGTAATAAAAAGTGAACATACTTAACCAACATTAGGCTTTGAGGCTTAATGGCATTTATGAACCCTTAATTATGCTTATTAAAATGGCTAACTACAGCTGATTGATGCCCAATTCCATATTAATCACAGGCAAATGTGTGGACAGTTATTATACTTTTTGTTTTTCATTAGTGCACAGGATAAAGCTTCAGACAGTGCTAATGTTTGGGAGAAGTTATGGTCCGCTAAATGCTAAATTGTCCATGTAATCAAAGGCTGTTAGAGGACAGGGGTCTTCAGGTATTTTGCAACCATGTTAATTGTTCCAAGAGTAGCTAAAAAACATCTGGGTGCATTTCACGATGACCTTCTATTGTCTGTCTTGTGTCAAGCATGTGATCCCTCCTATGCCTATTCTTCTGACTGATCTCTGAATATAGGCAGAAACACTGTTAGATTGGCAAGTTTGGAAAAAAGGAAAAGATAAGTATTATACCTCCCTAACTTTTTTTCTTAAAAAGAACTTTCTAAAAATAGGCAGAGGGTCTCAGACTTCCTCCAGGACTCAGTGTTGGCACCAGCCATAACATGGCATGCTGATACAAACCTGTACCTACAATGCGTTAGAGCATGGTTGCGTGGGCTGCTTGGTATCCTGAGATTTAGGTGTTGGGCTGCCAGCAGTACTGTTAAACTCACTGTGACATGTGGCTGAAATATCACTGCTAAGGGCAATAAAAAGACAGAGAAAGCGGCTGCTTGAAGCAGCTTGAGATTGTTCTTGCCAGCGTGGTGCCAGGCCGTTCATAGTGATAGTGGCCACAGCACCAGTTATGGAAGTGATAAGGGTAGGTGTACAAAGGGGAAAGAAACAATACTACTCTTTTTAGAAATGTCTAGGAAAAGTTCAGAGGATATATTCTGGAAAACTTCGCCATTAAGATTGTTGCCGAGGCCAGAAAGGGCATTTGTGTTTGGATAAACAGAAGGCCTCCACAAGAAGGTTTATGCCGCTGCCTAGCATCACAAGCCAAAGAAAAGTGAATCCTGCTGAGCCAATAGCAAGGTCTCTGCATCTTTTCTCTACCTCTATCCAAGCGCAGCAGGAGAGTGATTCATTTTCAGCTTGGTTGATTGGACTTAAAAACCAAAAGCATTGTCTTTTCCAATGTTTCCTTTGCGTGTTTGCTTTACAACTGTACTCTTTAAAATCAGACTCTTTGGCTAGTTACTGAATTTTTAGATTTCCTATAGTTATTTTATTGTCATGCTTGGGTCCTGGTTTCAGTGCATTTCTAGTAATGCTTACAATGTGTTCATTTTTTACTAGGTTAGTATTTTGTGAGAGCAGGAACTCTAGCTGCCAAAACATGACTACTACTAAATGATTCTAACATATTCTTATTTTTTATGTCATACACATTTTGAAAATTCATTCCCTTGTTTTTTTCACTTCATAAGCAGTCATTATTTTGAAAGGGATGGGAGTGACAGGAGGGGGGCAGTTTTCAGGCCCTTCACACAAAATAAAATAATAAAGCTCTGCATTAAAAAAATTACCTGAGCTGTTTTCTCTTTCCAGGTTTCACCTCTTGGCTTATGCGGGTCTGGATAGGGGCCATCTGACGCTAAAAATACTTCTGGCCCTATGAGGAGTCTGTACTTCCCCAAGGAGCTTACTCTCACTGGACACTGTTGAGGCTCCTTATTCTGAATTTCACAGGTATCCATTGTCATATTTATAGCAATGGCAGGGTCCTCACCAAATGTGAAATTGGAGGTCATCACAAAAGTGACACACAGGAGGATGACCACAGATTTTCTGCTGGCCTCCCCAGCCTTCTGGTACAATTATTATAGCTCCTTTGCCATCGTCCAGTACCGCCTCTGTTCCTCATGTGCCATTTGCAGTATCCACACAAACATCTTTATCCTTGAGATGAACCCACAGTTGGGCTTGTGCCATCTTCTCTTACCATAATTAGAGACCTTGACTCTTTCCTCATCATAGCAGTGGCAGGAGAGAGAGACAGAGCTCTACCTTTGTACAGCCCACCTGGTTGCAAAGATACGACAATAGCGGTGCTTAAAAAGATCAAAAGCATTGTAAGCTTTTTCAGAGCTGGGGGTGGAAGGTAGAAATTATACTGACTATTGGAGTAAGGGGAAAGGGAAAGGGGACAGGGAGTTTTACCTGTCCATGAAAAATAGTGATAGCTAGTAGAGCACAGCTTTGGATTATTACAAGTAATCCAGCATTCCCAGTGGTACTTTGCCTGTGGAAGTGCATCAGTAGATCTGTGTTACTCAGGGAGGTGGGGTAATTTTTGCAACCAAATTTGGTGGCATGAATCAATTTTGGGTGTAGATGCAAGCAAACAAAAGTCAACTTTTTCCCTAGCAAAATGTTGTAGTGTAGACCAGAGAGAGATGGAAAAACAATTTGCAAGTCAGGGGATCATAGGAAAATAGGGCTGAAAGGGATCTCAGGAGGTCATCTAGTCCAGCTCTGTGCTCAAAGCAGGATCGCTTCCCTGACTAAACCATCCCAGTCAAGCATCTGTCTAACCTGCTCTTGATGATTTCCAGGGATGGAGATTCCACAGCCTTTTCCAATACTTAATTACTCTCATAATCAGAAGGTTCTTCCTACTCTCAAACCTAAATTTCCTCCGCTGCAGCTTAAGGCCATGGCTTAGTCCTGTCCCCTAAACACATGCACAGAAAATAAAGTTTTCTCTCCTCTTTATAATTGCTTTTCAGGTATTTCAAGACTGTTTTTAAATCCTCACTCAGTCTTCTCTTCTTCCGACTAAATAATCCTGGTTCTTTCAGCCTTTCCCTTTAAGCTATGCTACTTAAGCCTCTAATAATTTTTCTTGCTCTCTGCTAAACTCTTTCCAATCTGTCCACATTTTTCTTGAAGTGTGGGGCTCAAAACCGGACACGGTACTGCAGACCTCACCAGTGCTGAATAGAGCAGAAGAAACACTTTCCTTGTTTTGCAAGAGAAACTCTTGTTAATACAACCCATATGTTGTATTTTTTTCTTTTGTTTTTTTGCAATAAGAGCACATTGCTGGCTCACGTTCAGTTCACTGTAACCCTAAGGCCCTTCTCTGTAGCACCACAGCCGAGCCAATCATTCCCCAATCTCTATTTGTATATGAAGTTATTTTGTCCCAAGTGCAGTTATTGTAAATAAACCAGGATCTATAGAACTAAAAAAATTAAGTTGCCTTTATTTTGTAAGTAAAACAAACAGAAAGTCACAATTAGAGAAGAGTTTTTGATGTTTATAGAAGAGTTTATATTGATTTGAAGCATGTCATGGGAAAGAGGATGATGCAATTTCATTAGAGAGAAATCTTGATTAAAGCTTTGGTAGAATGATGACTTTCTTTTTTAACAATTTTTTCATCTTACTGCTTCCAATGCATTTTCTGGTTATTTTGTATTCCTTAATTTTATCTTTCAGTGAAAAATAAATGAAACAACCTTTTTTACATGCAAAAATATGAATCTTGTCATGTCTCTCCAAGGTAGACTTCCTTACTAGGCCACTTTCTATAGAACATATGTCCATTTATTCTGAAAAAGAGTCTATTTTCATTTATAATAGTGACATATTACAATGAAAAAAGCACATAATTGGGCAAATACTTCTTGTAATTAGGCAAAGTTTTGCATTCAAAACATGATGAATAAAGCCACAGTTAAGAGTATTTTCTATCCTCTTCCCCTGAAATATTTTGCAAACTTCTATTCATGACCTTAACCTGTTATCTAGTTGAATTTAGATGTCAAACCCTGCAACACTAACAGATGTGCTCAAAATTAAAATGGGCAATTGTCCAGTAAGTATATCCATTAGATGATGTGTAATCCTTTGCCTGAACCTGGGCATTACTTGAAAGGGGAGTCAGGTAGCTTCAGTTTGTGCTTCCTCTGAATAACTTCATGAAATCTTCCATATTCAAACAACAAATGTCTGAAGTCAAAATGAGATACATTTCTTCAGACATATACAAGTAGTGCACTGAAACAAATTTCAGTGAGGCAGGATGAGTTGAGTCACATTGCATAGGTGATTTACAAGGAGTTCCCTTCCCTCCTATACCAGATGACAGGGGACAAAAAAGCATGTTTAACTTAAGCTTTTTATTCATGCAGGTGGCTGGTAGCAGTAAATATTTAGTAATTCTGACAATATATAGAAAAATCTAGAGTGTTCCTAAATCTCCTTCACATATGCTACAGAACCAAATACTGATCCATTTTACTAATTGACCCTGGTTGGAGAAATTGTTAAGACTCAGGAGTCGTTATTCTTAGCATCCCACAGCAACTTTAATGATTTACAGTTTGAAGCAAGTGAGCTAACTTAGATGGATTTTCATACAGAACCAACCATGGCTGACTGCCAGACAGCAATACTGTAGAGACAGAGATAGGAACTGTGAGAGATCACTGCAGATTAAGAACATTAGTGTCATGTTTGGAATATCCTCTACCTGATTTTCAACAGACCTTTTGCAAAAATGGAATCTCAGGCATAGTTTGTTTAGTTAAGCCTTTGGAGTAATAGAAGCAAATTTTTAAACGGTGATCCTTTCCATCAGAAAGGACACCAAATAAGGAGGGAGAGTTTGAAATGTAGGTGTGCTAAAAAATGGAGATACTAAAAATGAACTGACTTTAATGGTGGTGTTAATTTGTTGCTGTCCCTGGGTACACTGGATAATGCAAGATTACTCTAGAAGTTTTCAACAAAATAACTGGCTATGTCCAGGGTGCTACTAATTCTTTGCAAATTTTAGAAAAAAAATCAAGAGGGAAAGAAAGCGGGTAGATGACCAAAATATTTTGGACAACTGCTATTTCCCCTCCAGCACACTCACCCAGATGCAGCTGATGCTGTGTCTCCACCCTATAAATCTACATAAATTTTAAGATGCATTTTATGCTGTTTCAATTTCTATAAATAGTATGTATGGACATGTACAAAACTTGGCACTATGCCGATAGTTACATGCATTTCCTCCCAGTAACTATGGTTAGCTACTTATTAATTGCTGTCTCTGTTTTTTCTTTAAATATATCTATAATCTGTATAATCAAAAATTGTCACAAACACATATTATGTATTAAAAGTATGTATTAAAAGATCACTACAACTTCTGAGGTCTGGTTTGATTAAAATAGTTCAGTATGAAAATTCTTGTTGTGGATTTTGTGTAATGCTAGCAATGTATTTATAAATTAAACTTTTTTTTGGATTATAAATAGGCAAATTCTTGACAATAGAGAATTCACTTGAAACACTGGGTACCCTGTCAAGTACATTCCAACATATAAAAGTCCTGTTTAGTGAAATACATAAGGTAAGTGGTCAAATAGAATAATATAATTCCACATATAAGCTGGTGACAGAATAAGAAAGGGCATGTCTGGATAATTTTTCACTGCAACAGCCCATCTGTAAGCTGTGTGCACAATTTCTAAAGAGCATCTACAACTCATCTCCACAGAGGTCACATTGAGAGAAATGTTAGAAGCTGGGATGTGATGCTTTAAAGCACATTAAATATATTTCGACAATCCCTCATTGATTGCATTTGACCCTCTTATGCTGGTCCGGGGCTTTGTCACACTTTAAAAGTAACTGTTGCTCATTGACATTGTTAGAATAACAGAAAATAAGTGCAGTGAATTTACATAGGTTTACAGTCCTTTTAATTAACAGGAATCACAATTAGAGACGGACTGAGCCACAATCCCTGGATGCTCCCAGGCCTAGAGATATTAAAATTTTACATTTTGTTCCAGCATGTTATAGAGATAAATTACAATGAAGTGTGAATCTGTATTTCCCCAATATTCAGGAGGCTTTGTAAGTGGGGAACCAGTTTGGGTCCAGCTATAATGATGCAATTAAAATTCACATGTATACCACTGGTTAAATAACACTGAGATTTTGATCAAAACTAAAAACAAAGCACAGACTGACACACATCGTGTTGTATGCTGTGAGAAGTGAGGGATGAGTGGAAACATGAGTGGATCAAAGATTTTGTAAAGGTGGGGAGGGCAGGAACAGCAACTGAGACTACAGGAGTGATGGTATCCCTGTTGTAATCCTTCTTCCCCCTCACCAGGAGAGTCAGACCACAACACAGGAGCTGCAGCTGGGGACTTTTTGCAAGTGCCCTTATCAAGTAAGAATCCTGCCCCCCACTCTTGGCATCCCCTCACCCTCTGTGCTCAGCAGCACCTCAGTAAAGCCCCAGAGCTGCTCCTGCCCTGCTCCAGCTAGGCTCAGCTGGGGTAGGGGCAACAGCAGGCAAGAGTGGAAGAGAGTGCGGGAATGGAAAGGTAATGGAGGTGCCACTGAGTATGGAAGGGATGGGAGAAGGGGAATTCTTACTTCCTTTGGGGATTTAAAAAAGGCCCCTGGCCCAAAGGGGTGCAAATGCAACTATGCCACTGCACTGACTCTGGATCTGCCCCTCAGTGAGAATGAATATAGTCTCACTTTCTATCATGTGAGTTACCTGCCCTTACTCTTATAATTACAAATGTTTTAGTGCATTTAGTACCTTTCACTAGAGCATCTCAAAGCATTTTAGAGGCACTGGTTAAGCTTTACAACTCCCTTGCCCCACCATAATTGCAACTGTTGTCCTTATTTCTTACCACTACATGAAGTAGAAAGTCATAGCAGACTCAGTTAAGGCTGAAGTGCAAGGCTCGGACTTGAATTTTCTGAATTTTACTGACTTGTCTCTCATGACTTGAAGTCATTATACTGTCAGTTTTGGTTTATGATTTTCCCCGGTCATATGACAGTTAAAACCATGGTAAGAAAGGTGCCATGGAATAAGATGAAAAGTGGTATATAACATCATCACACTGTCTTTTAAAACTGATACCTATAACTGCACATTGGATGATTACTGCTTTCAGATACAGTCAGCTTTTGATCTCATTTCATCAGTGTAAATCAAGAGGAAATCCAATAAAATGACTTGAGCTCCTTCAGAAATGCATTACAGTAAATGAGATCAAGGTCAACTCTAATATTTAATAGGTCCTTCACATAGGAAGCACAGGCAGGTGAAAATTCTTTTGGATGCCATTATTGTACTAACTCTGATATAATATGATGTTCACCCCATTCTGCTCCTACTGGGTAAAAACAGGTAAGAATACTTATGCCATGGAATGCAACACACTCCTTGCTGTATTCTTTCTTGTAAAACTGTAATTGAATGCTCATTGAAGTGAATTATACACAGAAGACTACTTAATAGCAGTACCATGGACTACTCAGAGCCTTTTCTTTTGTTGTTATGAAATAGCAGAGATGAGCGTTTTAACCGGTAGTTCTTTGAACTATAATTTAAAAATTACTACTGTGATCTCTTTTTTTTCTTTAAATCAAATGCATCTCTGAGGGTAAAATAGTTTTGGCAGGGTCAGGCCACAGTAAAGCTTCATTAGAGAAGGACTGAGGCCATGATGTTCAGAACTGGACCCAAGTTCAAACCTTGAGGAGCAGGTTTGAGCTTAAATAGTGGCTGGTATTTTGATTTGGATTTTACAAGCATGGAGAAATATTCTCAAGTCCAGGTGTTATTTATATCATTTACATACTTATATAAATTGCACCTGAATCAGGAATGGACAGAAGTGTAGCTAACTTGTGAGAGCTCACACCTAAGGCAGGGGGCTGGTGTGGCATGGCACGGGCACCAAGGCATACAATTTCATAGACATCGTAGACATCAGGGCTGGAAGGGACCTCGGGAGATCATCATGAAATTGAAAGCCCAGAGATCACAAGTTTGAGGCCGTAGCAGAAGATCTCACAAAGTGGCCTGTCAGGTTCCAAAAAACCCACAAATCTGTGAATTCTGCTAAATTCCTTGACACAAGGGCACATAAAAAGAAAGGAACACCCAAGGCAGCAATTATACTACTCTGTTACTGGTTGGTGGGTATAGAGATAATAACCTGTTTGCCTTTAGAGATACTTCAGGTTAGATGTGCACAGACAAAACCTGACCTAATGCAGATCTAACTTATACCAACAGCATTTTATTTCTGATTCTTTCAAGTATAATTCTCTACTGGACATAGTGAAGTTATTCCAACAAAGTTAGTCCAGTAAGTCAGGGAAGTTACTATTTAAGAGTTTGCATTATTTTGTGCCAGTGTAATGCTGATTATATTGGTAGAAATAAGACATCCATCCATGTCCTCTGGCACCAAAACCTTTTGATCTATTCTCATGAACTTTCAATTTTTAACTTGGGTTTCAGCCATATCTGAACAAAATTTACAGGAACAATGTAGGGTCCATAGCTTCATATCTGAAATAGACAGCCCCTTCCATGGCCCCCAAAGTGAAATGGGTTGAGACAGGAGTTTCTTAAAGGATATTCAATGGATAAAAAGAGATTAATCATGTATTTTTAAATGACCTTTATGTTGCAATTAGTGCATTAGACAGCCTAATGTTAAGAACCGGTATATACAAAGAACATGCCAGAATATGGTTATGCGGACAGTGGAGTAAAATGGGACTTTAGTCGCTTGGAATTCTACATGAAAGTAAACAAGTTAATATATTCCGCCTACCTTTGAGATGTTACTTGATCGACTTGCAGAGCGCCCTGGAGATTTGTCATTCTAGAAAACAAAATAAGAGGAATTACTGAATTATATGCAACTCAAACTGTGTGAGCTCAAAAGAAAATGAATATTTTAAGCTTGATTGTGACTGTGTTCAGCTCTATTTTGTGTTAGGCTACACAATGTTTACTGTACAGCAACTCATTAAACAGCTACCAACATTTTGGTATTTCACATACTGGTAAAAGAAGAGAGGAATTAACAACAAGGATTCTGACATGCTGTTCAATATGGCTTCTTCATTTGTTTTTTCATGAATGTCAGTGTGAAGGTCTTTCTGTATGCATCGGTCCTGGGGAGTACTTAGTGTGAACACCATTACCCATGGGGGGACTAAGATTTTTCTTGCACTAATTACTCCGCAAGTTTTAGTCATCTGTTTATGGAGAAGAAATAACATCATGTGTCTTAGGTGAACAACCATATCCTGTTAATAACAATTTGTCAGAGATGTAGTCAAGGCAAATGGTTCGTAAACACCACATGTTAGCAGATTTGTTCGTAAGAGTTTAAGTATGCTTGCAGATCATTAAAAAAGGGGGTTACAATGACTCAATCAATTTGTCAATATTAAATTCTATCCTAACTACAGTATAATAAAATATACCTTTACAAATCTGGATCTCCTTCTAAGGATTTTATTTGGAAGCATGGAGTTTATCAATGTGGAAAAGATACACGTTTAATGGAGGCCATAACCAATGCTTTTCTTATCACTCAGGATGGTAAATTAAAACTGTAGTGTGAAATATGGATATAAAACAGGATTGATTCTGAAAGCTAATTTTTTCTAGAACAGCAGCACTAGGCACCATTCCTGTAGGATCTTTATAGTGTTTACTCTAGAAATAAAGTAGAGCTATTCTCTCTATATCTTGTTTATAACATACCCATCACTGTAGCATGTACTGACAGTATTTTCAGTGAAATATTCATTTAATAAAAATCCTTCTGCCCTTCAGTGTCCTATCTCTCCTTGTCTTTTACTTGAACAGAAAACTGGTAATAGGCATGTCAATTAGAGGTTCATCTCCTATTCAGTTATTAAGCATGCTTACTGTTCATACTGAAATTTCTGTAGCATGGTGTCTACATTACTGAAATGACAAAACACACTACTTTAATCTGTTGAAAATAATTGCAGAAAAACATTTTTCCCCCATTTTTAAAGTAAATTGTGTCCTGACAGTTTATTATGTGTGATCTTCAATTTCAAGCCCAATCCAATATGAATAAAGGGAACTGATTAAAATATATCCTGGCTGTCACCAATCAAACTCACAACACAGCCTCTGGAGGAACCTCCCCATCCCATTTGCCATTCTATCTCTTCTTTATCCCTCCCATGCTTCTGGGTAGCTTGAACTGACTTTTTCCCCAAGCCACATGAATTGTCAATGCTGCAAATATCTTTTCATTGCATTGCTCTTTTTCCTTTATTACAGCAAGTTCCGAGAGGAACAACATATTTAGTTGCTCAGATAAAACACACCTGCATTTTGTGACCTCTTATCATTCTCTAGTTTATTTTATCCCAGAGGGAGAAACAAATATCTAGCCCATTTCCAAGGCTTGTATACCTTTAGATGCCACAATCTTTTCATTCCTTGGAAAAATTCCAAAGAAATATTGCCTAATTTATACCTAATTAATTATGTGACTTGTCCAATTATTTCAGTGACATATTCTTCATTGTAGCCTAGTTAGATATGGTTGTCATACATCATTAATATTAAATTATACTTTCTCTGCTATATTAACAAGACTCACTTTCAAACATCTGTACTTATACCCATGCCAAATTTGGACTTTCTGGGCCAAATATACCCTGACTCAAAAGCAAGCCTTTAACTCCATCTCCTATGACAGTCTCATTAACAGCCTAAGGAAATACAGAGTAAATGACAGTACCATAAGGTGGATTTTTAACTTGTGCTCAATGAGTAGTCATCAATGGCTCAAAGTCTAATTGGGAGGAGGTATCAAATGGGGAACCTCAGGGGTCTGTTCTGGGTCCAGTATCATTTAATATCTTAATTAACTACTTGGATGATGGGGTTGAGGGCACACGTAGCCAGCTTGTGGATGACACCAAGCTGGAGTTGCAGACATTCTGGGAAGCAGGGTCCAGAATGATACAGAAAGACTGGAGAAATGGTCTGAAATCAATCAGATGAAATTCAACAAGGACAAGTGCAAAGTCCTGCATTTGGGATGTAATAGTTGCATGAAAAATATACAGACTGGATAATGATTGGCTAGGTTGTGGTACTGTGAAGAAGGACCTTGGAGTTATACTGGACCATAAACCGAATATGAGCCAACAGTGTGCTTTTGTTGCAAAAAAAAGGCCAATAACATACTGACACTCCTGTATTTCAAATCAAAGGAAGTAATGCTTTTAGTCTGTTTGGCATGGGTGTGGCCTCCCCTGCAACACTGTGTCCCATTTTGGACCCCACACTTCACGAAAGATGTGGACAGATTGGGAAGAGTCTAACAGAGAGCAACAAAAATGATTAAAGGGGAAGCATGACTTATGAGGAAAGTTTGAACAAAGTAAGATTATTTATACTGGAGAAGAGAACTCTGAGAAGGAATTTAATAACAGTCTTCAAATACCTGAAGAGCAATTATAAAGAAGATGGAAATAACGTTTTTGCCATGGGTGTAGGGAGCAGGACTAGAAGCAACGTCCTCAAGCTGCAGCAGATTTTAGATACATTCTTGGAGGAAATGGGGCATCATTCAGTATTGAGCATGGGAGTTAGGAATACAGCCTCTGAATTAGAACTTCCTAGACCAGGAAGTATGCATACCCCCAGGAGTACTTGAGAAGGCCCTAGGGGGTATGCATGGGTGGGTAGGGATGGAGTGCCACCACGCACCATCCCACACTGCCATGCAGGCACCGCTTGCCTGGCTGGACACAGGGGTACACTGATCCAAAAAGGTTGAAAACCCCTGTCCTAGAACTTTAATGCTGGAGGTTGTAAGTGAGAGAGGAACAGTAGAAAAAAACCTAGTTTACTCTCCCTTTCAGCATTAATTCTCTGCCACCATGTAGCACAGCATTAGTGACGCATAGGGGGTGCACCCTGAGATCAGCTGTGCACCCCCTGGAAGCTCCAGCCATGAAACTGGAAGTGGCTCAGTGATTGGCTGCTGGGGAATCCCCCTAGTTAGCAATTCACTGCTCGGGGACCCCACCCCCTGGTCAGCGATCAGCCACTGGGGGACAAGCCCCCTCCCCATCAGCAATATGGTGCCCCCACAGATTCAGGAGGCACCAGTTGTCCATGTGGCATAGGATGATGCGAAAGGTGGACCTATGGTCTGACCTAGTAAATGGCAGTTCTTACGTTCAGAGGAAATTTAAGTTGGAGAGTAGGAAGAACTTTCCAGCTATGAGGGTGGTCAAGCAGTGGACTCAGCTACCTAGAGAAATTGGGGAATTTCCATTCTTGGAAGTTTTTAAGAACAGGTTAGACCAGTGGTGCTTAACCTTTATGGCTAGCATGCCAGATGGGCAGTGTCCAATTCCTCCATAGGCCATATCCAGAGGGACCCCATCCAGCCATGCCAGCATGCCAGATGGACAGCCTGGCCCCAATCCAGCCATTTGGTAGAAGGGGGCTTGGTTGGGCCTCAGCTAGACCCCACGGGAGGCAGGGACCATGACTGAGCCCTGAGCCAGCACTTCAGGGGAAGGAAGTATGCCCCTGCCCTGTGGGAGAAGGCAGCATGACCTGGCCACAACCTAAGTGCAGGATGCAGGTGTGGGAAGGGAAGGGAGTGTGGCCTGGCCCCAAACCAGCAGCACAGGGGAAGGAAACATGGCCTGGCTCTGTGTGGAGGGAGAATGGGTGCAGCCTGGCCCCAACCCTGCCATGCAGGGGGAAGAGGATGTTGCCTGGCTCCAATATGGCCATGCAGGGGGAGAGTCATGGCCTAGGTCTAACCAGCTGCTTGGGGTTGGGGATTTTGGCAGTAGGAAGGAGTGACTGTATTAACTGCCACTGCTCCCCTCGCTGCCAAATTTCCTAACCTATGGGGAACCCTGCAGGCTAGATTCCAAGGCTGTGCAGGCCACATTTGGCCCAAGGGTCAGACATTGAGCACCCTGGGTTAGACAACACGTGATTGGAATGGTTTAGTCAGGGAAATGATCCTATCTTGACCAGGGGGCTGAATTAAATGAACTTGTGGGGCATCTTTCAGCCCTATTTTCCTATCATCCTGTGTTCAAAGTAGCCCAACTTATAATATGCAGGGAAACATTAAGCCAAATGATGTCTCCCCAACAACAATCTATGAAAAAGGGTCACCTACTGAAAAAGGAATGCTTAGAGTCACATATTTTGTTCATCTGAACAGCTACTGCAGTGCCAAATTCTTATTAACCTCACAAAAATGTATGCTACTCCTGCTTTTCTCTAAAAAGACAAGGTCTCCTATGACTGGACCCCCCCCACCCCTCCCAAATTCCACCAGATTATCCAAAAAATTTTGCTACCCTTGAAAATAGTAGCTCCACCTTTAAGTCTTAGTAATACTATAGTCAATGATTAGAAAGTGATATCAAGATACCTTGAAAGTACCCAGGTTAAAAAAATAAATTTCAATGAGACTATACATTGTAAAGGACCTTTGGGTATAATGTGCATGGAAGGAAGGCAGAATTATAAAGCCGAGAGCTGCAGTGAAATTATGACCATAGAAATTTGCCTATAAAGGATTTATTTTGTATTTCTGTGTCAGTGGTCTGTTTTCTTGAAATAGACTGTTTTCTTAGGAAGAGTCTTTCTTTGTCGTAGAAGAAATGTGTTAACTCTAAATAATTTTCAGTGATAAACATGTTCTATTTTTCTGCACAGTTGATATCATTTTACATTTAAAAAGAGATAGTTAACGAAACTACCATATGTTCAAGCATCAATTCTTATCTTTATTTTCATACAGCAGGCAAGTGTTGTAATTCCCTTCCCAACATGCTTCTTGCAATTAAAACAGCATTAATACTAGACAATTTTAAAACACCTCACAGCATGAATTGGTTAATGTCTATAATGTGGTTTTTAAAAGTAAATTCTTGTTTACTCTCACTTAAACAAAATTCAGATAAATGGATTTTGAAGCATATTATGCCAATCTAAAAAGGCAGCATTATGTCTGAAGGTAGCCACAGAAGAAAATTCCACATGGCAGCATTCTATTTCACAGAAGTAATAGTAAACTCTACGGCATATCCTTTAGGAATAATTTTAACGTTCAGGTTTTACAGATGGGTACTTCTCTAAAGTCATCAGATTTTGAGGCCAACAGAAACACTAGGATACTATTACCCCTTTGACCTAACGACATAAGCCACTATTTGAGTTACTGTAGCTTATTTCCAATACAATGAGACACTGATGATAGACTGACGTGCTTTCTGACTCAGTTCTCTAAGTTTACAAAAACCAAAAAATATATATAGACATATTAGGAATCAAACAACAATAAATGATTTCCTTTTTAAAATACCCCAAGCCTCTTTCTCGAGCTAGCGTTCTGTCCCTAAACCTCCCTTCATCTTTTAGTGTCCTCCCAGCATTACCCCACAAGTCAGCCCTTTACATTTTTCCATACAGCTCCCCAGTGAAAGATTTCTGTCCAGGTAGATAAGCTTCATGACCAGTCTTGCACAGGTCTGTCTTTAGCTCTGGCTTCTATTGTTTCAGCTATCTTACTCCAAAAGCAGCTTAACTACATCTTACATTTATCCTGAATGAAGGTGGCTATTAAGTGAAACAGCCTCAAAGAGGTTTTGCTCAGACTCAGCATAACAATACAAACAAGATAGAGTATAAGCTTCTATCTGGTAGGTAAAATTTCCAAGAATGAGATTGCTTAAATGACTGCAATGAACATCATCATTAGAGATATACCAAAACTTCCATTTCAGGGAAATTCTGTGATTCTGAAATTTGTTTTCATTCCAAATCAGAACAAAACCAACAGAATTTAGAAACATCCCATGAAATAACATTTTCAAAACAATTATTTTGGGATCAGTGGAAGTATTTTGTGCAGATACAAAGAAAAAAATGTTTCATTTAGTTTTATATATAAAATACAGAATGCAACTACAATATGAATTCAAAACAAAAAAGTTTCAAAACATGCTGCATGGTGCAGTCCAAAGGACAGCATCATCTCTACATCAGGACGTTTGACAACACTAACCTGCACAGTATAGTCTAGAAAATATGAACACCTGTGTTCTTTTCTCAGTCCTATTTATCCTTCTATAGCCTCAGTCATTTCATTAGTAGATTAATAGATCAATTTATTAATAGACTAAGTAGTTTTGCCACTTCAAGCATACCTATTATTATTATTTCACAGGACAGATGTGAGAATAAGCTAGAATTTCTGAAATAATTCTGGTATGCAAAGTCCAACTTTTAAAAGAAAGTAGAATGATATGTGGCAGTAGAATGATATGTATATTATGGACAATTTTTATGCATCTAACCCTATGGTTTTGGAGATAAGATGCCCCAGGTGAAATGTCAAGTTTTCAGAGGGACATGAGAAAATTTCCTTGCAACTGCGCCTTTGAATGATCTAAAATAAAATAAAATAAACTAGCTTTAGTCTTGTTTATAAAGTAATGAAGAGAAAATAAAGCATGAGATTCTGGGTTTTTTTAATTCAGTTCAGGGGAAGATTTGACAAAAAGAGTGAGTGCAATTTTATATGCTTGTCTGCCCTTCCAACACAAGTTTACCATGGCAACTAGCAAACACTGTGATACGTACTATCCCACTAGAGTATCAGAGGGCTTCTAGACAGCCAGATAAGAGCAAGAGAGAGAGAAAGCATAGTAGCAAACTGTATTTAATTGAATGTTTTTGGATGCAGGGTTCACGTGGCATTTGCTAGTTGCCAAAGAATTCATAAAATGACAGGATTCTATGGTAATTAAGCAAGCATAGCATTAAATACAGCTTTCAGCTATGATTTCTGTTGTTCTCATCTTGATACCTAGAGGCCCTCTAATACTCTAATGCAGGGGTTCTTAACCAGGGTGCCATGGCCCAGGGCACGAACTCTGCTTCTTATGCCTCTGACTTCTACAAAACTGAAACCTCAGGGTTGTTTGACTCTGGTTCATGGGTTTGCAAATGACACCCATCTCTTGACTGTATTCTCCTCCTGGATGACTCCATTTACATATGAGCAAAATATGCCTACAAAACCCTTTTCTGCTGTACTTTTGTAGTTTGCATGAACTATGAAGTAGATGATTCTGTGTGTGGATGGAACTGCATGATAGACGTTTCTGTGGACCCGAATAAAGTTGGCAGATTTAGAGATGGGCTAATGGGATATCCAAGAAACCCTTTCAAATTGCAACAGCAGCGCTACTCATACAATCAATAAACGTATTTGTGTATATTTCAGAAACAAAGTGTAAAAATTCCCAACAAATGAAGTAAACATGGGTTTAGAGAAACATGAAAGGATTCCCCAGTCCTTCACAGGCCCCCAGCGAGACCATCGAGAAACAGGATTTATTAAAATTGAGGAAGACATTCTGTGGACACATCTGCAGTGCAAACCTGAATAGATTTTACTTGATTGTGTTGTATTCTGGAGATAGCTATTTCAGGGAAATTATTTCTTCTTTGGCATTTATTCTACAAGCAGATCCATAACACCACTGGCTGCAGGGAATACTAATACCAACATAATACAGCACTACTTAATGCTATTTATTATTACAGCAAAACAATAGTGGGGCAGATTCTGATCCTCTTACACTGCATGGCATCTTACCTATAAATATGTTCACTGAAGACAATGGAATTAACTGTAAAGTAAGATGTTAAGTAACACACATAAATGGTATCAGAATCTGACCAAGTATCCTTCTGATTTGAAAATCCTAATTACAGTTTAATGAAGCCCAGAGCAATTTGCATCATAGGCCAAGATAAGTCAATAGTATACCTGCTGCTACAATATGAGGGTTTCACTGTGATACTTTTACCTGCAATTACAAGGACAATTTCCATGTTACAATATTCAGTTTCTGTTTTACACTAATGCACAAGGTCAGAAACTGTATTCAAAACAGAATAAATATACCATTAAATTAAGAAAAGAATCCAACCAGCCTTGAAACACCAGTAGATGCTTTTACAAAATATAATTAGGTAGAAAATATTATCTATAGCACGTAGTTAGGAGGCTTCAAGAACATGCTGAGGTGAAAAAGACATGATTTTTTTTTTTGGCAGATGTACTAGCTCTATTAAGGTTCACACCAAGAACAACCATTTGCTTTGTTGTATTTTATTGTGGATATTTCTTAGAAGTCCATTCCAAAACCACATATAAAATGAATATGTTAAGTTGCAACTGAACCCAATACAGCTTAGTATGTAGGTTTGATACTAATGACATGATATGTAACTAATTATTTTTGAATGATCCCAAGATAAAAAGAGTATCAGAAGCTTTTATTGGGAAATTATTCCTGTCAGTACTTTCAGTTTCAGGCTAAAATAATAAAATAAATATTAAGAGCTCCTCCAGGGCTACACAGACACCATGTACACAGATGAGCAAGGTAAGCAAGCACCTCTGCCAACACCAGCATTGTCAAACATACAGCCTGTAGGCTGGATCTGGCCCATGGAGTCATATGATTCAGCCCATGGAGTCATATGATTCAGAGGTTCTCTGGACTGATCCCATGTGTTGCATGGGACATGCATCAGCCCCAGCCCCGTGCGCTACATGCAGCGTGTAGGCTGGACCCAAAGCCACGTGTACTGCACACAGTACAGGGGATGGATCCAGAGCAGAGAATGCATTCAGTGCACACACTGGACAGGTTCTCCATGTTGGCTTTGGGGCTAGTCTGAATGGGGCCATGTCAGAACAAATGCACAGGGCCGGTCAAAAGGGGTTCCACATGCAGCCCACACGCTGGACTCCCTGTGCTGCATGTAGTGCTAGGTGTAGGTCATGCACTGCGTGCCAAGTGGGTTGATGCATGTAGTGTGCAGGCTGGACCCGACACCATATGTGCTGCACATGGCACATCACATCAGTCCTGATCCAACCCATGGGCCAGATGACTTTGTCACTTCTGTCCTACACAGATGCTGTAGAGTTGTGCCTCTCTCAGTAGTGTCCCTCTAACATGGATTCTCCCAGAGGAGAGCTTGCTTGGGATATCCAGTCTTATCTGGGTTCTGTGAGTTGGAAGCCAGCCAGGCGCAACTTCAGGAATAGGATAGAGTCCTGGTTCCTTCCAAGTCTGAGACTCCGGCTGTCTAGGCCCTGACCCTTCCTGGTTACCCATGATTCTGCCTCAGAAAACTACGTTCTAATTCAGCTCCTGAAAGCAATACAGCTATAACCAAAATGGTTCTGAGAAAGGCACATAACTTTTTTAAAAGGAGAAGTGCACCCCAAAGTCTCAAGCAGAAAAGCTCATCAATAAAAGCAGGTCTTGGGGTAAAGGCCACACAGCAAGAAGTTCTTGTTCCCTACAAAGTGCTAAGCAGTCTCTCTGTAAAGCTCTAGCACACACAAACCCAGATACCCCCAAGTTAACTCAGCTGTTTTCTTTCCAGCTTCTGCAGTTCTCAGGTAGACCTTCTATTTAGGCTGCTCTATTCATCCTTTGAGGCTTAACTCCTTCTGCCTTCCTTGACACCTGGTGGGTAACACCTCCAAAGATGTTTGCCAATCCCACTGATCCCACAGAGTTATTCAGTGATCTTTTGATGGATGTCTTCTAGGCTAGGCAACTCTATCTTCAATATTTCTTAACTCCTTCTTACTCTCCTGTGCAAGTTAGCTGGGGCAAGTGAGGCACGTGAACACATTTAACTCAGAAATATTACAACAAAGCCAGTCTGTCATACCCTCTCAGGCTGTGAGGTGGAAGGAATGCTTTCTCCTTCTCCTTACCAGTGTGCAACTGCTAAATAGGGTTGGGGGAGGACTGGAGCTGTAATGCTGTCCTCTGTGCACCAGCCTGAAGAAAGATGAAGCACAAAGGAGAGCAATCTGATCAATTCTAATGATTACAGCAAGTCACACCTTTTTCTACTGTACACTAGGAGAAACTGTTCTTCAGGCATGCACAACCACCCTGTACCTCCAACTTAACTCTGCAACTTCTTCTATTCAAGCCACTGGTATAAATGCCACAGTCGAGCATCATCCCCAAATGATCATAAGAACATAGGAAGTGCCATACAAGGTCAGACCAATGATCCAGCTAGCTCAGTATCATGTCGCTGACAGTGGCAGAAGTGAATGCTAACTGGGTATCTCTGGACTGATTTATCCCTTGTTCAATTCCCTCCCTAGCATGCACCATTTATTGGTTTAGAGATCCCAAAGGAAACATCTCCAACCACTCTGTTCAATAGCCATGAATAGATGCATCATCAATTCGTTTATCCAGTCTCTTTATGAACTTATCTGCCTCCATCCTCTCCTGTGGCAATGAATTCCATCAGTTAACTATGCATTGTGTAAGAAAGTACTTTCTCTTGTTAGTTAGCAGTGTCTCCTGTCACTTAGTAATTTCAGTGTGTGCCCCCTATTTCTTGTATCAGACTGGTGACATCAAGAAAATTCAGGGGATTTGTTTATAGCACAGAAAACAAATATTACAAAAGCACCTCAACCCCATATTGCTCAAGTAGTGTAGACTACATCTGCAATTTACTTCCCAACTTACCTCCCTTAAATGTAAACAACTTCAAGCAGACCTAAACCATAAGCAATATGCCATTGCATAGCGGCAGTGTGATAGTGGCACATCTTCCTGTCTTCATTGATATAGACCACTATAGTGAACTGCAGATACAGATGGAGATTAGCCGGTGTTGTCCTTTTCAAAAGGCAAGCAGCCTCAGATCATCCTGCTCTTTCTAAAATGTCACTATCTATCACAACCTGTGAAAACCAGACCACCCACCAGGCTCTGGGTTAACTTAATCTAACAAAACATTTTTTATACCCAGTGATGACAATCTTTGTTTCATGTTACCTGTAAAGTTATCTCCATTCTGAGATGTAGACAGCTTTGGCAGTTCTGCTACAGAGAAATGTTAAGTCACAATCCAGTGTGTGTTCATTGACAGCAGAGATAATTCTCAGACATATTCTTTTAGTTTTCCCTCTCTCCCTACTTAAGGAATAAAGTGTGATGAAAATGATAGTATTTTGCAACACAGCACATAGATGCCATTTGCCATAACAGGACAACATAAAAATGGAAGGATCCTCCTGAGCTAAGAGTCCAGGACCCTGCACTGCAGGCAACCACGTCAACTCCATCTTAGAACTAATTAGGTTTTAGGCTCCCATTGCTTCTGATGGAAAGTAGTTCCAGAACCGTGCTCCTCTAAATGGTTAGAAACCTTATTTTCAGCCTAAATTTAGTCATAGCTTGTTGTCTTCATTACCTTCCAATGCGATCCTCCTGGGTCATGGCCTGTTTACAGCCATTTATTATTGTAAAGTCCCTTACCTTAAATAGCGCTTTTCTTTCCTCATGTTTATCAACCTGAGTTATTTATGGAGAACAACTATCTCCTTTTACATACTAATTTTGCTAAGCTAAGCAAACAGAGCTCTAACGGTTTCCTTTCATATGAAAGGCTCCACATTTCCCTGTTCACCTTTCAAAAATATGAGCACCATAAGAGCATATAATAATCAGAGGAGGTCTCATGAGTCGCTTTTATAGTCACTTAGTTTTCTATCTCTACTAAAAATATTTGCCTGCTACTTCCTACGGTCACATACACTTCTTTGCATGATCATATCACACTGGTGTCTCCTACTTAACCAACTTGTTTTAACTTGAAAAAAAGACAATTTTCTATGGACAGGTTTTAAACAATATTTTCACCACTTACCAAAAGAAGCCTAAAACAGCTTCACTTTTTATTAATTCATTGACCTTTGGTGAAAAAAACGTTTCAGCTGTCATGCTTATAACTGGTTCCTACCATTATTAGTGGCAATTGTCCTTCAATTTGTATTTTGAAAGTAAATGTGTTCCATAAAGAAACAATTCTTGTTAGTACTTATGAGAGGCAAAAGTAGGTTAATATAATATGAGAGGCAGAAGACAGAGCAAGGGGTTACTTAGTACAGATAAACAATAGGAAGGGCAAATAGGCATCTTAAAGACTAACTCATTCAGAAAGGCATAGCAGCCTATTTCATCAGATACTATAAATATTTAGTACTCCTGCTCTCTGCAAGTCCATTCATAGCATCTGACAAACTACATTGTCACCTAAAAAGTTTATGTCTCTTGGAACCAGTTAGTCTCTCAGGTGCCATCCTGCCCTGCTTGACTTCAGACTAACACATCTAACTACCTCTGCCTAATAATATGAAAGTAATCCACACTCAGGTTTGATCTTGGGGATTTACAGCAACCTCATGCTATTATTCCACAAAGACTACAACTTTCAGTAGTTGTTTGAGTGCATTTCCTTTCAACGCAACCACTGAAACCAATTAAACCACTGACTGGAGCACTATCAGCACCAGGGCCCCCTCTGTTCACATGCCTCACTTTCTAAATATAATATTTAAATATACTGAGAGGCAACATCACGGTAATATCCACACCAATATAAATCTAACATCAAGCTAATTCCCAGAAGCACCTAAAAACTCTGTTTCTATTCTAATCTAGTCCTTGCACAGTCTCGAAACTATGACATGACTGGAATAACAGAAACTTGGTGGGATATCTTGCATGACTGGAGCACTGTCATGGATGGGGAAAAACTGTTCAGGAAGAAGAAGCAGATAAGAGGAGGAGTTGCACTTCCTGTAAAAGAGCTGTACGATTGCTCAGAACTTTAGTATGAAACTGGAGATAGGCCGGTTGAAAGTCTCTGGGTTAAGGTTAGAGGGTGATGTTGTGGTGGGGGGCTGCTATAGACCATCTGACCAGGAGGAAGTGGTGGAAGAGGTTTTCTTCAAACAGCTAGCAGAAATTTCCTAAACACAAGCCCTGGCTCTCACAAGGACATCGATCACTCTGACATCTGCTGGGAGGGCAATACAGCAGTGCACAGGAAATCCAGGAAGTTTTTGGAGAGCATTGGAGACAACTTCCTGGTGCAAATGCTGGAGCAGCCAACTGGGGCCAGGCTCTTCTTGACTTGCTACTCACAAACAGGGATGAATTGGTGGGGAATGTAGTAGTGGATGGCAACTTGGACAGGAATGACCACAAGATAATTGAATTTAGGATCTTGAGGAAAGGAAGAAAGGAGAACAGCAGAGTAAGGACCCTGGACTCCAGAAAAGCAGACTTTGACTCACTCAGGGAACTCATGCACAGGATCCCTTGGGAAGCCAGTCTGAGAGGGAGAGGAGTCTAGGAGAGCTGGCTGTACTTTAAAGAAGCCTTACTGGGAGTTCAGGAACAAACCATCCCAATGTGCAGGAAGACTAGCAAGTATGGCAGAAGACCAGCTTGGCTTAGCAGGTAACTCTTCAATAAAGTAAATCACAAAACAGAAGCTAATAAAAAATGGAAATTTGGACAAATAACTAGGGAGGAGTACAAAAGCATTGCTTGGGATGCAGGGATGAAGTCAGGATGTGCAACTGGAATGGCAGCTAGAAAGGGATGTGAAGGGGAGCAAGAAGGGTTTCTACAAGTATGTCAGTAACAAGAGGAGGATCAGGGAAAGTGTGGGTCCATTACTGAAGAGGGGAAGCAACCTAGTAACAGAGGATGCAGGAAAGGCTGAAGTGCTCAGTGCCTATTTCACCTCACTCTTCACAGGCAAGGTCAGCTCCTAGGATACTGAAGCAGGCAGCACAGTTTGGGGAGGAGGTGAGCAACCAACAGTGGCAAAAGAACAGGTTAGGGACTACTTAAAAAAGCTGGATGTGCACAAGTCCGTGGGGCTGGATGGGATGCACCTAAGGGTGCTGAGGGGGTTGGCTGATGTGATTGCAGAGCCATTGGCCATCATCTTTGAAAATTCATGGTGATCAGAGGAGGTCCTGGATGACTGGAAAAGGGCAAACATATTTAAGAAAGGGAAAAAGGAGGATCCAAGGAACTATGGACCAGTCAGTCTCACCTCAGTCCCTGGGGAAATCATGGAGTGGATCCTCAAGGAATCCATCTTGAAGTACTTGGAGGAGAAGGTGATTAGGAACTGTCAGCAAGGATTCACCAAGGGCATGGATTCATCAAGTCATGCCTGACAAACCTGACTGCCTTCTATGATGAGATGACTGGATCTCTCAATGCAGGAAAACCAAAGGATGTGGTATACCTTGATTTTAGCAAGACTTTTGATACAGTCTCACACAACATTCTCACAGGCAAGATAAGGAAGTATGGATTGGATGAATGGACTATACATTGGATAGAAAACTGGCTGAGGATCAGGTTCAGAGGGTAATAACCAATGGCTTGATATCTAGTTGGCAGCTGGTATCAAGTGGAGTGCCCCATGGGTTGGTCCTGGTGCCAGTTTTGCTCAATGCTTCATCAATTGCTTCATTGACGACCTGGCAGATGGCACAGTGCACACCCACAGCAAGTCTGCAGATGACACCAAGCAGGGGGGAGTAGTAGATATGGTGGTTGATAGGGCTAGGATTGAGTGACCTAGACAAATTATAGGACTGGGCCAAGAGAAATCTCATGAGGTTCAACAAGGACAAGTGCAAAATCCTGCCCTTAGGACAGAACAATCCTATGCACCAGTACAGGCTATGGGCTGGACTGGCTGGGCAGCAGCTCTACAGAAAAGGACCTGGGGATTACAGTGAACAATAAGCTGAATATGAGCCAACAGTGAGCCCTTGTTGCCAAGAAGGCTAAAAGCATACTGGGCTATATTGGTAGGTGTCTTGCCAGTAGGTCCAGGGAAGTGATTATAACCCTTCATTCAGCACAGGTGAGGCCACATCTGGAGTACTGTGTTCAATTCTGGGCACCTCACTACAAAAGGGATAAATTGAACAGAGTCCAGCAGAGAGCAACAAAATAGTGAGAGGCTGGGGCACATGGCTTATAAGGAGAGGCTGAAAGAACTGGGCTTATTTAGTCTAGAGAAGAGAAGACAGAGGGGATTTAACAGCAGCCTTCAACTACCTGAAGGGGGTTCAAAAGAGGGTGGAGCTAGACTGTTCTCAGTGGTGGAAGATGACAGAACAAGGAGCAATGGTCTCAAGTTATAGCAAGGAAAGTTTAGGTTAGATATTAGGAAGAATTTTCTCACTAGGAGGGTAGTAAAACACTGGAAAATGTTACCCAGAGAGGTGGTGGAAGCTCCATCCTTGGAGGTTTTCAAAACCTGGCTGGACAAAGGTTTGCCTGGGATGATCTAATTGGAGATGGTCCTGCTTTGAGCAGTGGATTGGACTAGATGACTTTCTGCGGTCCTTTCCAACCCTCATTTCCTACGATTCTATAACTCCATGATTTTATAGACATAAATTTAATTCTGAGTATGTGTTATTAAAGGTCCATATTTCAATTTTGGGGAATTGCACTTGTACTTTCTGAGTAGTTGTAAACTATAAATGAAGATAATTAAGGAATGGATGAATAACTAAGTTCTATCATTATTATTTTTTTATATAATAGGTTAAAAAAAAGGAAGGATAAAAGGAAAAAGAATGTAAATGAAATACTACAAATTGTTAGATCAAGCATGTGACAGGAAGAGGATGACAACAATGATTATGACTATGGCAATCAAGAAGACACTATTTTTTACAAGTGCTGATTAAATGGAACAATTGAGATAATCTTAATGTATTTGATTAGATGAAGGGATCAGACAGACAAAGGTAGGTGGAGGCAGAAAAAAGTAGAAAGAGAGAAGAAAAGGGAACAGACATGCATGGAAAATATTATGGTTGCTTCCTTTGCCTTCAGAACATACTATGTCAAAAGGCAGACGTGTGCAATCATATTCCTGAATATAAACCCATTTAGAAAATATAGTACCATGCACAGTTATTTAAGATGATGAGTAATCTGCAGGGAGAAGAGGACGATTATTTCTATACCTTAATATTTGTTTCTAAGCTGGATAGCAGGAGCAAACAGTACCCACTGGTTTCAATAATATTGATCTTTCAATGTAAAAATCATCCTTTTCTTTTTTATTAATGTCTATAGGGCACTTTCATGTAATTTATAATAACTAATTTTGGCATATACAATTATGTTCTTATCTTTTTATATGGAACTATGTGCCAAAATATTTCTCTATGGAGAGAATAAGCTTTTTATTATTATTATACATCCCTCTAACTACAGTCTGTTTAATTTCTCTATGGCATCCTACCACATTAATCAGAGCACTGTAGTTATAATAGGTAGCAATATAATTTGTGATAGATTTCTGCATGTCAAAACCACCTTCTGCTACTTGCTTCCTAATGTCTAAATTACCTAGCAATTATAAACGACCTGCATGATTGCACTAACATTTGATTTACATTCATTTATTATTGGAGACATGCTAAGGGAGATTTGGTGCTTGGTTGCTGTTGATAAAGATAGTTAAAGCTGTAAAATTGCAACTGCTATTTTTGTGTCTTTTTCCTTAGCACTGTTTTTCCCCAGAAAATCAAGACAAGCACTTCCGTGGGCACAAAAACATTTAAATTGCTCAATAAAATATAGCAACTATATCAAAAAGTCTGTAGGCTTAAATCTACTTCCCTAATTTAAAACCATCATTTCAGCCTCCTTTTGCCTGCTGCTATATAAAAGCTGTACTTATAGGACATCACATATTCCCATTCTAGTTCAAATGTAAGTAGGCTGGTCTTGGAGAATAAACCCTCTAGTTATCTCTTTTTTTTGTGCGGGGAGCACTACACTGTCTCTCTTTTTGTGATATATAGATATATCAACTGAAAGACAGTCCTCTTAAACATGACATCAGATTACAGCTTCTATCTTTTTTTCCTTGCTATACCAAACAGGAATGTATATAATAAACCTTGCTGTACCATTTTTGCACCAAATAGTACTGTTATTTACAGATAACGTTATAATAAGATGTCTTGTTCTAGCCATATAAGCAATCAGATTTTGAACAAATGCTTGTTGGTAGTTATGATGCAGTTCTGTTGCTTTAGAAACGGTCCACAGTAAAATCTGCCTACTGTCTTACTGCCTGTCCCACAGACTAGTGAAGTCAGTCAGTAAACTTTGCAGTTATATAAAATGGATTAGAAGCGTGACTCTCCTAATTCCTATTTTAGATATATAAGACCAAAATCATGATCCTCAAAACCTCAATATGGCCATCACCTAAACCTGTGGGTTCCTAAATCTGTAGGTACCTCAGTCTTCAATATTAAAGTTCCTCAGGCACATAAAATTCTGCCTCTGATCATGCTCAGACGTCCCCCAGTGCCAGGTGGTAGGAAAAGCACAGCTCTGGGGCTGGGTCAGTGGCTGGGTTTTCCCAGCCCTGAGGCTGTGCTAGGACCTGTACAGAAGTTCAGAACAGTTAGATGGGTCTAAACATGGCCAACCCAATCTTAGATTACCTTGGAAACAGAGTTAACTTAGATTGGGTCAGACATTTCTAGACTGACCTAACCTTCCTGATACTTCTGTACAATTCACACATATGTTGGTCATAAAAGCTTGGACAATGCCTCTTGCACACAAATGCAATACAGTGGCTGGGGCAAGACTGGGTTGTGGTGACAAGACTGCCACAAGAATAAAAACAAGTCTCTGCGATGGCTGCAACCTAGTAAGGCATAGAAACAGTAGGGCTTGAGACACTCAGTACCAGACCCATGCCATAAAATAGTAAGAGTGATGGTCTCTCTAAAAGGAAAGTTGTTGGCAGAGACATGACACACTCATCACATGTGTATATCTAAGAAAGCAAGAGGGAAAAAGGCTGATCCAGTGTAACTAAAGATGGCAAGGAAACTACATATATATTTCAATTGAGCTAACAACTAAAGAAGGCAAAAGTCTAAATATACATTTCAAGTGAAACCTGTAAAAGATACAGGAAAGATGCCCTGTATGTGACAAATGCACCTTGCTAAAAACACATCCTGACATTTCTCAAAACAGGCATCCAATGTCTAAAGGTGTTACAAATGTCTGAATCATTCAGTGTATGTCTGGAGTTTTGTAAATAAACGATCGTGGGTACAAGCTGTTGCAAATTTGCCCCATTGATAAACAAATGCCCAAAGACACAGCTGGTAACCAATGTCTCTAAGCATCCTGTTTAACCACCCAAGCCTCATCACATTTAATTGCAGTGGTTGCATGAAACACAAGTCTTCACATCTGGACAAATCCCAAACCAGGAGCCAGGCAATTTAACAATTATAACGTGATAGTCACCCTTTTCCTCTCTGTTTTGTTTGGACTTCAGTCAACCAACCATCAAGGAAAAATGTTTTGAAGCTATACAATTAAAACAGTATAAAAAGCAAGACAGAACTGCCAGCAAGGTGTGCAGTCCAGAAAAGATCAAGAAGCCACCCTGCACCCAGCCCATGAGTGAAGGTTACAAGCCTGGACCAGCTTCTCTGCTGCATTTGTAAGAAAACACTGCTGCAGGTAAATATGTACTGGGACTGTCTGTATTAGCTCATTTTACATTGGAGAAAGAGTCTTTTTCTGTCATTTTGTGGCTTGTCGTAGTTACTAAAGCAAACCTTTTTGTTATTAATCACCTGAGTGTTGTGTCAATTCTTAAAGCACTAGGTTTAAAAACCTGCTTTTAAGTGCTACAACTTAAATAGACCTAACTAGGGATGTAAGTGCAAGGTCTGCACCTGGGGGAACTAAATTGGATCGGGTGGCATTTTTACACAATCTAACCTCCCCAAACATCCTTATGCACCCTTTGGAAAAAAGAGACCTAGGTTCCATGTATTTGGTCTGGTGACTCATGTGTTTGATATTAAATCCTCACTGGATGAAATACCAACAGCAGTCAGCAGCTGTCTGCTGAAACAAAGCATGGATACCTGTTTGGGTTCAGGGCTGTAAATCCTAAATAGAGGGGAAATTTATTTTTATTTTTTGGCATCTCCAATTTGAACACCTGATATTATCCAGGGTGGCATGCAAGTTGGCCACTAGGTTGCTGAGTAACTCCTGCTTTTCTGTGTAATGTGGATATGCAATGTCTGTGCAAAACATAATAATACTGGAGAATGTAAGAAAAACTATTCTGTGAGAAAAATACAGGGACTGTGTCACTGTGAAAAGCACACAGAGTAAACACAAAGAAGGAAGTACTCATTCCTTGGCAAGACTACTAAGAAGGTATTTGCAAAACAGTTCTAGCAACAGTTTATTTCCGTCGGTATCTATTGTATTTCTAGGATGACTTCAGGCAAAGTCTGAACACTGTAACCAAGTTGCTGGAAGTGACAGATGACCCTCCTATAGCAATTAACAGAGGTGAAATAACTGTGTTTCTATTACATTTCTAATCTATCTTTTGCTTTTGTCTCTGTTGACTAAAGACCTGCTTTTTCTTCCTTTCATAAAATGATGGAACCCCCATGAGCTGGTTCTGATTCTTTCTTTTTAAGAAAACTCAGCATGGCATGATTCTCTGCCCTTTTATAACTCTCTGACACAAAGTCCCACAGTCTGGATCTGTCAGACTGTCTTCTCTCCTTTTTATCAGCACACTGAACTCCGATCCAGATTAATTCAGTAAGCATGCCAAATCTGAGGTCGTTATCCTTAAGGCTTTCTAACCCCCCATGACATTCTGTCTTTCTACAAACTGTGCTGTATTTACACCCTATGCCTATCTGCCACCTAGTCCAACTTAAGGCTGTCACTAAAACCCAGCCACTGATAGATTTTCCCCCATGAATATTTTACTTCTCAAAAGTAATTGTCTCTGCCTGGTATGAATGCATCTGACAGCAGATGGCTATGGTGAACCGTAGAGGGAATCGTAGGTGGTGTTTTCTTTATTACCTTCCAAAATATTCCTTCTTGTAACTTTTAATTGTGAGTGTGACATGCATTCACCTTTTCTCTACAAAGTATCAATATATTTGGACTCTTTAATATGAAAGAAATTAATTTGTTTTGGAAGGCAGAACAATTCATTTTGGATTCTAGTGGGTCATGCTAATTGGCAGACAATAGTCAATTAGCATCAGAGATGAATGCCTCTGGGTGGCCAAATACTTGTCTAAGAGCCAAAATAGATTTCAAAGGAAAGAAAATTAATTTAATACACAAAGTTTAGGTGGCTCAATTATAACAGTGTTATAATATATCTTATTGAATTGTATTATGTACAGGATGTTAATATGGTATGAAAATGGCTAGTTATTAATTTTATTTAAAGGGACAATAAGGACATAAACCAAATGATGAAATCAAATTTCTCCTACATAGTAGGGACACTGAAAGAAACATTGCTTTATTAGACAGAATATCCATTTTTAATAAGAGGGGCCAGTTCGAAAGGCTGTATCTCTTTCCTACCTGTTCAACACAGCACATGCTGTTCCTGCATGATTATTTCATTAGAGTTTAATTGTTACCTATGAGTTTTGGTCCATGTCTTATAATTTCTTAATTTTACCTTCCTTTTAATGCAAATAAGTCTAAGAATAGATGTGTAGGAAAATGTAAAACATATATCTAGAATGATAAAGATTTTTGAATGTTAAGTCTTTCTACCACATATGCAACAAGCTATAACTAAAAATATTCAAATATTTTTCTAGCCAAATTGTTATTTAACATATTAACAGGATTGAACACCCTTAGTGCAGTTTTCATCTAGGTAATCACTAAAATAAGGCGGGTGAATCTTAAATATGGTTGGTATGTAGACCTCAAATTTTAGCATCCTTAGCCTTGCCCCTCTCTGTGATAGTGTTATTGTGTAAGTTAAGTAAATCGTAGTGTACATGCTCAGCTGAGGGGAGAGCTAGGAGGTTCTTGCCCAGTTAACCTTTTGAACCAGCAGACGCAGTGACCTAGTTTCTCTGACAGGAGTATGCACAGATAAGCTTAATTAGGTAACAAGAGTTTGTGCCAAATCTGAAAAGGTAACTTACCTGAGGTAAGTGATTGGACAGAGGGGTGAGCGACAATTGACTGATGGGAATGATAGGCTGAAAAAAAGATGGACAGCGGTGGTGCAAGTGAATTAAAAGAGCCCGCAACTGAGGTTCAGTGTGTGAATGGGATTTTGATTTGAGTGGGTTCACAATGTATGTGGGCTGAAGGAGCAGCCAGGTGAGATTAGGGCTGACTGCATGTCTACACATCATTAAAGTCCCTTACATATTGTGCATTTAGTTTAGTACTTCCTTAATAAAGTACTAATGAAATGTGCAGTAGCACTGGCGCACGGTTATTTTGTGATGCTTATTGAGCATTAGCCTAATAACACTGCACAGTAGGCTATTAGCAATGTTTTTGCCGTGACACACTACTGCACAGTGTTATTAGGTCAATGCATAGTAAGTATCCTGTGTCGACCAAGATTTGGTATATGCTTGATTATGTTTGAGAAGGCACCATTGTGGTATGTAAAATGTAAAATGGATCAGTGAGTGACTGAGCAGAGCTCTGATGAGGGAATTCTTGAAAGAACTGGACGGGTGAAGTATTACCCACCCTTGAATTTGGGGCGCTGAGTACCCAAGGAGTGGGAAAAGCTGGAAGGCTGCAAAAGGAAAAGGGAGCTCCTGATATACTTACATAATGCAATTTGGACAAGCAATTGACTGCTACCTTGTGGTGTGCATGTCAGTGGGCATAGTTCTAGTCTTCTGCTTTGTTCTTTGTGCTGTATTGTTTACTGAACCTGTGCATATATGTTTATAGCTTGTTAAGTCTTGTTGTATTAACTCGCCATTTACAACATATCCCTGTTGTCTAAATTAATCTTAATCTAAGTCTCTTGTGTGTTTCCTAATTAATATAATTGCATCAAGTGGGGCCAGACCATAGGTCAATGCTTAATGACAATGCTCCCAAAGTCCACCGTTATGATTGTAAATTCTCAGTTTTGGTTAGAATCATAGAATGAAAGGACCAGAAGGGATCTGTAAAATCTTTAAGTCCAGTGCTCAGCCATGGGCAGGAGGTTACCTGGCTCAAATGAGTTCAACAAGGTGCTTGTCCAGCCTCCTCTTGAACACCTCCAAGGATGGTGATTGCACCACTTCTGCCGAGAGTGTTTCAGATTCTAGTTACCCTTACAGAAAAGAAGTCTTCCTTATGTCCAGCCTAAATTTTTCCTCAATTAGGTTGTTCCCAGCCATTGGCCCTCATCCTTCCAAGGGGTGCCTTTGTGAAGAGTTGCTCCCCTAGATCTTGGTGTTCACCCAAGCCGCTTGTAGGGAGCTATCAAGTCATCTCTCAGTCTTCTCTTACTCAGACTGAACAGACCCAGTTCCCAGAGTCTCTCCTCATAGGCCTATCCTCAAAGCCCCTAATCATGCAAGTGGCCCTTCTCTGTACCCTTTCAAGCTTATCCACATCCTTCCTGAAGTGCGGTGCCTAGAGTTGGACACAGTACTCCAGCTGTGGTCTCACCATCGCCAAATAGAGGGGGGAGGAGAACCTGTCTGGATCTGTTGGCAGCACATCGGCTGTTGCACACCACAGTTCTATTTGCCTTGCTACAGACTTCACTGCACTGTTGGCTCACATTCATTTTCTGGTTGACTGATGCCCAGGTCCCTTTCAGATGCAGTGCCAGTCAGTGGACCACCACCCATCGTATAGATATGGTGAAGGTTCTTTCTACCCAGATGAGGGACTGTAACAGGGAACCCTAACCATGTTACTAAGAGACAGGGTGGCCCCTTTAGGTCCAGAACCTTCTAGTCATGGTGGGCCAGTCGAGTAGGGATTAAGGCTCAAGCCCTACCAGGCAGTCAGGTGACTGGAAGTGGCTCGCATATAAACCCCAGGGTTGAGGTGAGGATGGCAGTTTCCTGCTAGCAGCCAAGGGGGAAGGAGGTCTCCTAGAGCAACCAAAGGGGAGAGGCCTGACTGCAGGTACAGCCTCTGATACTGGTCAAGGCTGGAGCACCCCAGGTGTGGCTTGGATGATGTTATAGCCGGGCAGCTTGAATTTATGTTATAGCCCAGGGGCTTGTGTTTTGTTTGCTGTTTGACACCAGTGGTTTGGGTAAAGCTATGAGGGGATGGGGGAGGCCTCATAGGGGACCCACGGCAGCGTGAGGACCCCAGTGCCACAGAGGGCACAGCGTTTTGGGGTGCATTGACTCCGGTGCCAGAAGAAGGCACAATACTCAGGGGTGAGTGGACCCCAGTGCCCCAGAGGGGCAGGAGCCTGAGTGAGGGTTTCTTTTTTGAGAGCTAGAGCCTGGGAGTCAAACCCTGATTAGTGGCTTGTTGTTTTTTTGACTGACAGGTAAAGGGGGTAGGCCCACAGTGGCCTAGACCCTGACATAAAGAGGAATTTACAAATACCATCTGTGATGCTTGGGCTGCGGTGTAGGGGAGGAATGGAGCTACAGATAGTGCCCCCTGACATTGGGGCAGAAAATGGGCAGCCTCCCGCATAATTGCATCTATTAATCAATTAACAAGGCACGGCAGGAAAGAAGGTGGAAAGTTGGCCCATAACAGGTGAGCAGGGCCACCAGTAGTCAGATGCCAAAGAGGCACCCCTGTCACGAGGACCAAGCACATGTCCCTATTGAATCTCATCTTATTGTGTTAAGCCCGTAGGACCAGTCTGTTGAGGTCATCCAGATCCTTACCCTGTCCTCTGATGTGCCCACATTTTCCCACAGCTTGGTGTCATCCACAAACTTAATTACTGTGCTTTCCACCCCCTCATCCAAGTCATCGATAATGATATTAAAGAGCATGGGCCCAAGTACTGATCCCTGTGGGACACCACTGGAGATGTTCCTCCAGGATGAGGCCA
Organism: Crocodylus siamensis; assembly: GCF_052110815.1. Taxonomy (NCBI): domain Eukaryota; kingdom Metazoa; phylum Chordata; order Crocodylia; family Crocodylidae; genus Crocodylus; species Crocodylus siamensis. The sequence goes on along the minus strand of NC_143396.1, from coordinate 83,765,609 downwards.
TCCCATCAATTTCAACTCCCTGGGATCAGCCTCTGAGCCAGGTGTCAACCCACTTCACTGTAGACTGGTTTAGGCCAGTACCCTCCAGTTTAACTGAGAGGATCTCATGGGAAACAGAATCAAAGGCCTTGCTGAAGTCAGCTGGTTAGTTACCTGGTCAAAAAAGGATACCAGGTTTGTTAAGCATGACCTACCCTTGACAAAGCCATGCTGCTTGCTTCTTAGTACCCCATCGGTTATGAGCCTGTTATTGATGGCCTCCTTAACAATTTTTTCAAAGATTTTCCCAGGACCAAAGTCAGACTGACCAGTCTGTAGTTTGCAGGGTCATCCCTCTTCTCTTTCTTAAAGATCGGAACCAGCGTAACCTTCTTCCAGTTGTTCCGGACCATTCCCAAGTTCCATGACTTTTCAAACAGCTTCACCAGAGGCCCTGTTATGAGCTCAGCCAGCTCTTTCAGGATGCTCAGATGCAGGTCATCTGACTCAGCAGAGTTGAAAATGTCCAAATGTTCTAAAAGTACCCTCACCTGTTTGGGACCGATTTCATGTAGACTGTTGTCTTCCCCATACTCCCTGGGCCTCTGGACAGGTCAGCAACTCCCATCTGATTTCAGGAATACCCATGTGAAGTAAGTTTTTAGGAGCTCTGCCTTTCCGCAGAAATCAACTGTGGGCTGCCCCTCAGTATTCCGTAGGGGTCCCACATTAAAGCTCTTTTTTCTTTTTTTTGCTCCCTATGTACCTATAGAAGGACTTTTTGTTGTCCTTTATTTTGGTTGCCAGCTTGATCTCCTTGGCTTTCTGTGTCTCATAACTGTAGACCCTGACCTACCATGTCCTCCCCCTGGTTAATTAAGAGAATTGTGGTTCAACAGGTACTGAAGGCCATCCCCATGTGGTCAAAAAGCAGGAAAGGGGCCAAGAGACTTGCTTGGCTCAACAGGAATATCAGGGAACTTTTGAAATAAGGTTGGTAGTTAGTAGATTTAGTCAAGGGCAAACAAAATGATTCAGTGATAGCTTGGAATTGAATCCAAAACATACTTCCCAATTCTTAAGCCAGTGACCTACATACGGCCCTTTGCTACTATTAATTACACTACTACACTTAATATTTAATCAATGGTTTTTCTTCTTCAATGAAGTCCTTCCTGAGACTGTCACATTTTATAGGTTGGAAAGTGATTTTGATGACCCTGATAAAAGATTTCCCTTCAATCATTACTATACTGGAAATCTGCACTCTAAGAAATCCTGTTCATGCAGAGAAAAACCCCTAAAAGAATGAAAAATGAAACTGACAGTTCTTATGAGGCTTGGAGACCATTTCTACTCTAGCTACCTAACAGAACTTTAGAAATAGCAGACTTTGGGCTATGAGGCAGCTTGGTAATTACTCCATAATACATTATATTCTGTCAACATTAATGGAGTATATTCATTCTTTTATTGGACTACAGTCAATCTTCCTTTTTGGCTCAGAAGTGAGCAGGAGAATAAAAAAGCACAAAAGGAAATGGTATGCATGCGTTAAAAGAGAAAAATGTATGGGAATGCAGTCTTTACAGGATATAATAAAATGGTATATATTAGAGGCAGGATCCTCAGATGGAGTCAGGCTACTTCTGGTGACTTCATACCCTGTCTGTCTTCCTTAGAGCACATTTGGAATATATGCATATGTGTTTATACCAGTTCAGAGCATATTTAAAAATATTGCTCTTCCTGCCAAATCCTGTGAATTTATTCAGATTTGCTACCCTCTCCCATGATGCTAAACAAGAAATGAATACCCTCACTTAAATCCAGCCATTCTTAATATTTTCACTACACTGCTTTTCCTCTCATATGCTATGTTGTAACCCTATTGATGAATTTGATTCGTTGTTCATTAATATTTGAATGAGATGGTTTCTTCAATCTGTCTTATTTATAGGCCCATGACAATGGGAGCTAGGGCTTTTTGTAATTATGTCATTTGACTTCCTAGTGTCATTTGTAATGCTTAGTCTGTGCTGAAATTCAAAATGAGGTTAAATGTTTTAGGCTGCTGTGATTTTAACTATTCCTAACTGCTGGAAATTTCATGTGTAATTTGGTATGGCATTCTGGTTCCTTACACAAGTACAACTTGACATTTTTTGTCATTCAGCATCTGGACCAAATTCTACTCTCATGCTCTTCACCATACATCTGAGGTGCAGGTAAACCTTAATTATAAATCTACATAGCTTGCAGGAGCCTAGCTTTAAACCACAGGCTTCAGCTCTAATCCTGTGCACAGACACAGATTAAATCCTGACATAGTCTTTCTAGACTTTAAGAAGGCCTTTGACACTGCCTCTCACCTCATTCTCATTAATAAATTAAGCAACTGTGGCACTGATGCCTACTCAGTTGGATGGGTAAAATACTGGCTTATGGGGCATACCCAGAGAGTAGTGGTGGATGGGTCGTACTCAACCTGGCGAGATGTGAGCAGTGGAGTCCCCCAGGGCTCAGTCCTCAGGCCCGCACTGTTTAACATCTCCATGAATGACTTGGACATTGTCCAAGTTTGCTGATGACACTAAGATGTGGGGCGAGGTGGGCACACTTGAAGGGAGACAGAGGCGGCACATAGATTTAGACAGACTACAAAAGTGGGCAGGTGAGAATAGTTTGGGGTTCAGCGTAGATAAATGCAGGGTGCTGCACCTTGGGAGAAGGAATCCACAGCATACATACAGGCTGGGGAGTTCCCCTCTTGAAAGCACGGAGGTGGAAAGGGATCTTGGAGTCATTATTGACTCCAAGATGAACATGAGCCACCAATGCCAGACCGCAGCCAGCAAGGCCTGCCACACCTTGTCATGCATCCAAAGATGCATCTCAAGCCAGTCCAGAGAGGTGATAATCCCCCTCTATGAGACACTGGTCAGCCTGCATTTGGAGTACTGTGTCCAGTGCTGGGTGTTGCACTTTAGAAAGGATGTGGCCAGGAGAGCCCAAAAGAAGGTAAACCCAACACGGATCAAAGCAGGCAGAAGGGTGCAAAAGCCCCTATGGCTCACCAAAAGCATCTGGGAATGTCTTCTAGCTAAAAGGGAGGCATATACCCAGTGGAAAGGAGGAGCCATCACCAGGGAGGACTATACTGCGGTTGCTCGAGCATGCAGGGGGGCAGTCAAGAAGGCCAAGGTGGAGATGGAACTGGAATTAGCTACCCAGATCAAGGACAACAAGAAGTCCTTTTTTAAATACATAGCGGGGCAAAAAGAAGGTAGCGGATACCGTGAGGCCCCTGCAAGACACGCTAGGAAATTTGGTCGTCACACCAGATGACAGAGCTAACCTATTTAATGACTTCTTTGCCTACATTTTCCTGAGCAGGGACCAGATCAGCCCCCCCACTGGGCCCCCCTTGGGCCCCAGGGAAGGCTCAGTGAGGATCTAGTCATGGAACTTCTGGAGGGACTGGATGTATTCAAATCAGCTGGTCCGGACAATCTCCACTCTAGAGAACTGAGGGGATTAGCCGAGGTCATTGTGGGACCCCTGGCACGGCTTTACGAGCACTCATGGTGCTCTGGTGTGGTGCCAGAGGACCGGAAGAGGGCCAGTGTGGCTCTCGTCTTCAAAAAAGGGAGGAAGGAGGACCCAGGAACTATAGGCCAGCTAGTCTTTTCTTGATCCTAGGTAAGCTTTTTGAGAGAATTATTCTGGCACATGTCCACGAGGGGCCAGCACAGGAGATTACGTTTAGGAGCAACCAACACGGGTTCATTAGCAGCAGGTCCTGTCAGACCAACCTGGTGGCCTTCTATGACCAGATCACCAAATCCTTAGACACAGGGGTAGCAGTGGACATAGTCTTTCTGAACTTTCAGAAAGTCTTCGACACTGTCTCTCACCCCGTTCTCATTAAAAAACTGGGGGACTGTGGTGTTGACACCTACACAGTCAAATGGGTCACCAACTGGCTGGAGGGCCGCACCCAGAGAGTGATGGTGGCTGGGTCATTTTTGACCCGGAGGAATGTGGGCAGCGGGCTTCTGCAGAGGTTGCTCCTCAGGCCCACACTGTTTAACATCATCAGTGACTTGGATGAGGGGGTAAAAAGCACCCTGTTCAAATTTGCTGATGACACTAAGATATGGGGAGATGTGGGCACGCTAGAAGGAAGGAATAGGCTACAATTGGACCTAGACGGGTTACAAGGGTGGGCAGACAAGAATAGGATGGGATTCAACACTGACAATTGCAAGGTGATGCACCTGGGGAGGAAGAACCAGCATCACACCTACAGGGTGGGGAACTCCCTTCTCATCAGTACAGAGGCAGAAAAGGATCTTGGAGTCATCATCGATGCCAAGGTGAACATGAACTGGCAGTGTGGGGATGCGGTCAAGAAGACCAACTGCACCCTGTCGTGCATCCACAGATGCATCTCAAGCAGGTCCAAAGATCCTCCCCCTCTATGCAACACTGGTCAGGCTGCAGATAAAGTACTGCATCCAGTTCTGGGCGCTGCACTTCAAGAGGGATGTGGACAACACGGAGAGGGTCCAGAGGAGGGCCACTCGCATGATTATGGGGCAGCAGAGGCTACGGGACCTGAACCTGTTCAGCCTCCACAAGAGAAGGCTGAGGGGGGATCTACTGGCCTGTTACAAACTAGTCAGAGGGGACCAGCAGGCATTGGAGGAGTCCCTGTTCCCCTGAGCACTACCAGGAGTGATTAGAAATAGTGGTCACAAGCTGGCAGAGGGTAAATTCAGATTAGACATCAGGAGGCACTACTTCACTGTCAGGGCAGCTAGGATCTGGAACCAACTTCCAAGCAAAGTGGTGCTGGCTCCTACCTTGGGGGTCTTTAAGACAAGGCTAGATGTACACCTTGCTGGGGTCATTTGACCCCAGTACTCCTTCCTGCCATGGCAGGGGGTCGGACTTGATCTGCTCAGGTCCCTTCCGACCCTACTAACTATGAAGCTATGGAGAGAGTTCAGAGGAGGGCCACCCATTTGGTGAGAGGACAGCAGGACAGGGCCTATGAGGAGAAACTGAGGGACCTGAACCTGTTCAGCCTCAGAAAGAGGAGGCTGAGAGGGGACCTGATGGCTGCCTACACACTCATCAGGGGAAATCATCAGCAAATAGGAAAATCCCTATTCTTCGCAGCACCACCTGAGGTGACGAGGAACAATAGTAATAAGCTGATGGAGAATAGGTTTAGGTTAGAAATCAGGAGGCAATATTTTACAGTTAGGGTGGCCAGAATCTGGAACCAACTTCCTAAGGAAGTAGTCCTCACCCCTACCTTGGGCAAATTCAAAAAGAGGTTGGATGATCACCTGTCTGGGGTCTTGTGAACCCAGCATGCATTCCTGCCTGTGGCAGGGGGTCAGGCTAGGTTATCTGTTCAGGTCACTCCTGACCCTAGCTACTATCAAACCCTTAGTAGGACTACAGTTGCCAATAGCTTGTAAGTTTCAATTGTCACCATGTATCTTTAAAAAGTGGGGTTTCCTAAAATTCCATTAACTGAAATAGAGTTACTCCTGATGCACACTAAGAGAAATGCAACTAGCATCTGATCCCAGTCCTATAAATACAATAATATTAAACAGATATAAATGAATTTTATCTAACAATGAAATCCAGTTCAACAAACACAAGAGGCAGTACCAAAGAACTTTATAGTTATCTCCATTACTCATATCAGTAATACATTGCAAGTAGTACACTGACTTGACAGGAACCACACATGAGGTTTTGCACTACTACCAACTGGGAATGTGGGCGACAGGACTGGGCCAAAAATAATATTGTCAGACCTGGCCATGCAAAGCTATACTTGTCACCTCAAGAATTTCTACTTTCATAAAGGAAATCTCTGTCTTATGTTTGTAAGTTTTGGAGTTCATAAGGAAATCTGATGTAGCTAAGCAGATGGGTGCAAAACAAAGCAGATGGAGGCTAAGAGAGTGTAAAATTGAAGTAAGTGCTATTGCTGAGGCCATTAAAATGAAGTGAATAAACAGTACCAGGTGAATAACTTAACTCTGTGAAAAACATGCATATTAGTCAACAGTCTCGAACTTTGGACCCTAGGCCGCCCAAATCAACTGCTCATCCTGGTCTGCCACCTCTACAGCTGACCACCTACGTTGGATGCTGGTGGCCAGAGGATTCGATCAGGGCCTAGCCATTGTCCATTCTCTGCCACCTGAGTCAAGGTCAGCTGACCTTCCACTTCCCTCCATATAAATCCCTGCAAAGGAACAGGAAGGGTCTGGGTAGCAGGGCTCAACTTGTATCTAGGCTGTTTTCCCCTTGGCTTGTGCACCTATCAACTCCCTGAGCAATCCTTTAGCTACCTGAATTGGCTTACCCTTGAACTGCATATTTTGCTTGACTCTTCAGCTTCCTAACCCAACTCCTGGCTTAATCTCCTCCTAAATGCAAGGAACTTGTTTTCCTCCTAAATGCAAATAACTATGATGTCATTGGGATAACAGAGACCTGGTGGGACTCTGCCCATAACTGGACCATGAATATAGATGGCTATACCCTGTACAGCAGGAATAGAGTGGACAAAAGGGGAAGGGCATAGCTCTGTATGTCAAGGAAAGCTATGCATCCCTGCAAGTTGACATTGGCACCCATGGTGGACAACTTGAGACCCTCTGGGTTAAAATCTGTGGGGAACATGGTGCAGGGGATACTATGGTGGGGGTCTACTATAGACCCCCTACCCAGAGTCAAGACCTCAACCAGGAGATCACCAGAGAATTGACTGAGGCCACACAATCCCGGTGTAATGGTTGTCATGGGAGACTTTAATTACCCAGATATCTCATGGGAGGAGCGCTTGGCCAAATCCGAGCAGTCGCAAAGCTTTCTCTCATGTGTGGACGACCTGTATCTGACACAGGAAGTCTACGGGCGGACAAGTGGTAAAGCACTGCTCCACCTTGTACTGGCAACTGGGGATGACCTAACTGGCAAGCTAACAATCAAAGGGAAGCTGGGTGACAGTGATTATGAACTGATCACTTTTACCATCTGCCGTGAAGCTGGCAAGTCAGTCAGTTGTAGAGAAGTCCTTGACTTCAGGAAAGCTGACTTTGACAAGCTAAGGAGGCTTGTCAGAGAGGCCCTAAAAGGCCGCAACCCAATGGAGAGCAGAGTTCAGGACACGTGGATGCTCCTCAAGGGAGCAATCCTGGATGTGCAAGCAACGTCCATCCCATCTCGGAGGAAAGGCAGCAGGAGGGCATAGTAGCCCCCTTGGCTCTCCAGGGAATTGGCGGACCTCCTACATCTTAAAAGGAGGACATATAAAGGATGAAGGAATGGAACTGCCACCAAGGAGGAATACTCTGCTTTAGTCCGGACTGGCAGAGAGCAAATCAGGAAAGCCAAGGCTGTGATGGAACTCCAGCTAGCTACAAATATCAAGGAAAATAAGAATTCCTTTTTTAGATATGTGGGGAGCAGGAGGAAAAGCAAGGGCAACACTAGACCCCTGCTAAACCAGATGGGGCAACTGACAACTGACGCCCAAGAAAAAGCAAACTTGCTAAATGGGTACTTTACATCAGTTTTCCATCAGCCCCATGGGACGGCCCTGCTCACTATAGGTCAGGGAGGCCTGGGTGAGGGAGATTCCTTGCCCTCCATCGAAACTGACCTTGTGAAGGAACACCTCAACAGGCTGGATACCTTCAAGTCAGCCAGCCCTGATGGGTTACACCCAAGGGTATTCAGGGAGCTGGCGAGCATCATAGCTCAGCCCCTGGCACAGATCTTTGAGAGTTCTTGGTGCTCTGGTGAAGTGCCCGATGATTGGAAGAGGGACAATGTGGTGCCCATTTTCAAGAAAGGGAGGAAAGTAGATCCGGCAAACTACAGGCCCATCAGCCTGACCTCTATCCTGGGGAAAGTCTTGGAAAAGATTATCAAGGTGGCCATCCTTAACAGACTAGCTGACGGCAATATCCTGAGGGATATCCAGCATGGGTTTGTTGCGGGTAGGTCTTGCTTGACCAATCTCATTTCCTTTTAAGAGCAGGTGACTTGTCACCTGGACAAAGGGGAAGAGATCGATGTCATAAACCTTGACTTTAAAAAAGCCTTCGATCTGGTATCCCACAATCAACTCTTGGTTAAACTGGCTAACTGCAGCCTTGACGTTACCACGATCTGCTGGCTGGGGAACTGGCTCTGCGGTACGACCCAGAAGGTGGTGGTTGATGGAAGCCAATTGTCTTGGTGTGCTGTGACCAGTTGGGTCCCACAAGGCTTTATCTTAGGGCCCATACTGTTTAACATCTACATCAATGATGTGGACATTGGTGTCAGAAGCGGACTGGCCAAATTTGCCAACAGCACCAAACTCTGGGGTAAAGCATCCATACGTGAGGACAGGAGGGTGATCCAGGTGGATCTGGACAGACTCATGAAATGGGCTGACGAGAACCTGATGGTGTTCAACACCAAAAAATGCAAGGTTCTCCACCTCGGGAGGAAAAACCTGCACCATGCATATAAGCTCAGTAGTGCTATGCTGGTTAGCTCTACAGATGAAAGGGACTTGGGGGTCATGGTTGACCACAAGATGAATATGAGCCTTCAGTATGATGTTGCAGCTGGTAAAGCAAGCAAAACACTGATTTGCATCCATAGATGCTTCTCAAGCATATCCTGGGACATCATTCTCCCATTGTACTCAGCCTTGGTGAGGCCACAGCTGGAGTACTGCGTCCAGTTTTGGGCTCCGCATTCAAAAAGGATGTGGAGAAGCTTGAGAGGGTGCAGAGGAGAGCCACCTGCATGATCGGAGGGCAGGAAAACAGATTTTATGATGAGAGGCTCAGAGCAATGGGGCTATTCATCCTGGAAAAGTGCAGGCTCAGGGGTGATCTGGTGGCCACCTATAAGCTTATCAGGGGTGCTCATCAGGATCTGGGGGAATCACTATTCACCAGAGCCCCCCAAGGGATAACAAGGTCACAAACTCCACTGTGACTGATTCAGGCTGGACATAAGAAAGAAATTCTTCACTGTCTGAGCCCCCAAAGTTTGGAATAGACTGCCACCTGAGGCGGTTCAAGCACCCACTTTGAACTCCTTGAAAACACATTTAGATGCTTATCTTGCTGGGATCCTATGATTCCTGCTGACTTCCTGCCCCTTGGGTGGGGGGCTGGACTCGATGATCCTCCGGGGTCCCTTCCACCCCAAATGTCTATGAAATCTCTTGGATACTCAACCCAGCTTGCTTTCTAACTCTGAACTCTATCTGACCCTTCAGCTCTCTGACTCAGCTTTTCAGACTGACCTTCTGGCTTCTCAGTATTTGTATTCTTCATGCTCCTTATGAGCCTTTCTGGGGTTTGCTCCCCCAGACCTGGAATGACTCCCAGACCTGGCTGTCCACAATCTGGCATGGCAATGTGCCCAGATTACCTTTTAAATTTTAAATTATGAGTAGAGGTTATTCTAATGAAGTATAAAAGTAGATGGTTTTTTGGTCAAAGTATCATTAGAACAAGTTGCACATTTATGTTAGTTTCCAAATTCTTTGTCAGTAGAAAGTCTAGAATATTTTAAGAAACACTGAGAACACTAAAGTAAGTTCAATGAAGAGAATTCACAATGAGAAAATGTGTTGATTAAGTTGCTGGGTTTTTGTTTTCTTAATAAGATTTTTTTGCTGTTTGTGGATTTCATGCCCATTGCCTCACAATCTTCCTGCCAAAGATCTGCATATCTTGCTTTCCATATTCTTGGAAAAAAAAATTGTTTTTGAAAAAGCATGGAACACTCATTAATGAAACTTTCTATCTTGAGACCTAAAGATTGCTCACTATGAAAGGACTGCACTATACTGGCTATCCTGAATATTTGGATCCATTTAATTGACCCTAAAGCCACAAAGATAGTACTGAGGAAGAGTAAATAAGAAATCTAAATAGAGATAAAGTTTTGCCCCTCTCTTTGCTGGCCAGGAATATCCAAAACCAAAGGAGGTGACCTGAACCATCAGTGAGGCTAGTATGTCCAAGTTGCCATGTGATAAGAGACCTTTAATATTCTCCAAAAGTAAACACCAATCTGCCATCCAAGTAGTTAGTATATTATTAAGGGTTAAAAGTAATAGTCAAAAGCTGCTGTAGTGTATGACTTACTATTACTTCTACGTTGGGTCTGTGGAAACGTGTGGATGGGGACTTAATTTGGTGGCATGGCAGTCTAAGGCCAGAGTGGACACTTATGACACTGATATCCATGCTCCAAAAGGGGGGGGGGGCAGCTCCGAGAACCATTCTGATTAAAGTGCCCGGAGCGTCTCATTTATCAGTGATCCCACACTTCAAAATGGCAGCAGGGGCACTTTATCTAAAACTAGTTTTAGTTAAACTGCCCCCACCACCATTCTGAAGTGCAGGAACGCTAATACAGAACAGGCTGGAGTGTGCTGGAGCATGGTGATTGCCATGCTTAAGCAGACTCAATTAATTGAGTCTACTCTGATGTGCTGTAAGTACAGCATGATGGAGCAGACTTGCTGCTCATGCATAGGCACCCTTACATCTTACAAATATCTGTATCTTTCATGAGTTAGGTAAACACACTTTACTGAACTCTTGTATTCAAAGGGAACTGGTTTCCTCTTAAACTATCTCAAGGAAACATTAATGCAAAATAATTTCTTTTAATATCACCTCATAATTCAGTGCAACTACTTGTTGTATTCATTTGGTGGTTTGATAATTTGAACATATATATTTTTTGATTTAATTTTAAACTCGACTTCCATTTGATCACTGCAGGGTACCATCTTTAATTAGCTTAGTAAACTTGTTACATGCTATTTTACTAGTATAACTACTTAGATATTATATTTACTTGCTCGTGCTTTTTAATAAAATCCATAAAAAAGTATACAGAAATAGTTTAATAATTAGTTGTTATTATTAGCATGAGAGACAAAAATCTGAGGTCACATGTAGCTTCACTTGTAAGAAATTTTCAAGTCACATGGAATTGCTCCCAAATTAATACTTCTGTTCTTCACAGTTCTTAAGGTACAAAAATCTTCCTTTGCTTCAATCATAAACAAAAGAAAGAAAGAAAGAAAAAAGTGACCTATAGTCCGTAGCTTTTAATGGATACGAGTTAACTATCATTTTATGTTACAGTTTCTTCTGTACTATTTTATAAGAAATGACAACTTATTTACAAGTACATTTTGTCTGTCACTTGCCTCTCAGAGCACTTAATGATTCTGTTGAAGAAGTGAAGTTTATCAGTAGAAAAGTATAGTATTGCATGAGTAAAAGAAAAATTCAAAACAGAAATAGTTTTTCAACCCAGCATCTTTAAGAACTACCAATGTATTTTAATATTTATTACCAGCCATGGCCCACATGCTGACCTCAGTTGTACCAGTGTACTTTAGCATGTTCCTCATAATTGTTTTTCTCCCTTCTTTTTGAACACACTGAGATTTACAGTATGGGATAGAATACCGTAGGAATTGGAACAGTGATTTATTTCGACAGCTCATTTGGTTCCCTATTACTACACATTGTTCTACCCAAGGGAAAAATAGAGGAACAGAACGATACAACAGACACTTTTCTTCATAGCTGCTTTTAATATTCCATTAAAAACCTACATATTAATCTTCTTTTCCACTTATAATAATGTATTTTTAATAAAGCCTGGAACATGCTACACAAAAGCTAAGCAAAAGATTGGTATAGCATAATACACTCTACCACACAAGGAATGAAATACAGCATTCAGGCTTGTGTCTTTTGCATAGACTGGAATTGATGGACATGCTGCATATTCAGTCCTGTGAATGGAATGAGAAGACACAGAGGGTACGTGTAGACATTACATTGACCTAACTAAGGTTAGGTCAATCTAAGTGCCGACCTGTATAGATGTCCAGGGAGGTTATGCTGGGCAAAAAAAAAAAAAAAGATTGGTTTGTTCTAACCCAGTTGCCCTGAAGAGGTGAACTAAATTAGACTGGGAACAGGTTAGCTCGATCTACTGAATGTCTGCACATGTTCAAAGTGCATGCCTGGGACTGGGAAAGCCCAACATCTCACTGCAGACCCATCCACTCTTTTTCTACTCCATCCACTCTGACTGAGCTATTTTTAGCTCCCCGACACTCCCATCCCTGGACGGACAACTCTCCCCATAGACCTTCCAGTCCTCCCTACCTCACAATCCTGTCAAACACCACTGTGTACCACTAACCTCTCCCTCCCTCCCCCCCATGCTAACTTACTTAGATCAGGTTCCCAGCCTGGGTCCCAGCACAAGTATATGTGTGTGCATGCCAGAGCCAATTTACCATTACGTGGCTTAAAGTAAGTGGTGTGACTGTAAACTGGGTATGCTTACATCTGCATATACCCAGAGATTAAAGGTACCTTCTGCCTTTAATTGACTGCTCTTATTCCAGTTGATTCCAGGGCTATATGTAGACTATCTCTGGCCTAAACGATGTGGAAGAAAGCTGAAAGAAATGTCTCTGGGAAAGGAAAACAGGACAACGGTGAAATGATTCAGGCATACAAGGCACCTACCCCTAGGGACTTGTTCAGTACCTGATTAGTAATTTCAGTAAAAGCTAGAAAACAAAGTGCATGCATAAAATTGGAACTGCCAAAATAACTAGTTAACTATAAAGGAAATTGTTAATTCTATCCAACCACACCTTCATGCTTGAGAAAACAGTCCTTGGTATAATCAAGATAAAACAAACCAACCTGTCCCTGACTGGTAACAAATGGTTACTTATCAGAATACAGAATGGAATATATTTATTTTATCCATCTCTGTTAATTACTGCATGGAATTTAAAGTAATGTAATGGGAGTAACATCCTGACATTGTAATTCACTTGAATATTTGCACCCAGTATTCTATGCATTTAAATTAGAGGATCTTGTCATGCTTCCTAGCTGAACAATATGATATTTATGTCTGTCTGTCTTTATGGGAACTAGCTGTTAAAAACAACATTAAAATTATTTATTCACTTACTCATGGCCCATTTTAATTACTGCCTCGGGTAGCAGCTAATACATTATGTTTTGCTTCTTTCCATTATTATAGCAAACAATGTTGCCTGGCTGATTCCATTTTATCCTTTTCTCTACTGTGTCTCTGAGGAAACATGTATCCCTCAGTGACAATTATCATGTGAAATAAAATTATGTGCTAATTACCTTCCTATTCTCTAAATAGATATTGCATTCTCCCTCTTTTACAAGAGTGGATCTTTCAGAGGATGGATCCTCCAGATTTTTAATCTTTAGTTTATTTGCAGACTTCGGAAGGCGTTGTTTGCCGTTTCCAAAAATAATATCATGAGCAACGTTTCATCAAGCGTCTGGGCCAGAACTCTAGCTGCTGACATCAGTTGACCTAGTTCAGTTGACAGTTGACAAGGATCTGGCTCATCCACTTTATTTGAGATGATGATGCATATATACTTTGCAATAAAAGGATTGTAGTTCCTACTTTAATTTCTAAACCTATTATTGACACAAACTTTAATCCAAAATGGAGAGGACATTCAAAATGACTATAGTTCATGGGGAACAGTGACAACGCGTAGAGGGTGCAGGGGCATCCCCTGAGACTGGCCACTGCTGATGCTGCCTGAGGTGCCTGCAAGCAGTCGCTGCTTGCCACCCTCCACCCTCACCGCAGATGCTGCCAGTGGCACCTGCGGGCATTCGCCAATTGCCACCCCCACCAGCCTCACTGCCAACACTGCCGGTGGCATCTGCGGACTCTTGCTGGTTGGTGCTTGCCCCCCTCTCCCCTCACCACCGACACCACCGCAGCCACCCCCATAGCCAACACCACTGTGGCTCCCATTGGGCAGTCACTGTGCTCCCCCAGCTTCAGGAGCCACGCAGTGTTTATGATAGGGTACACAATATATCTGTCAGCCAATGCACTGCCCTTAATTTAATAAAACAGTAGAAATATGTAAGAGATGGGAGACACAAGTTGATTAATTGATTGATCTGACTACATTGGATCACAAGGAAATGTCCTACTATTAGTGGATGAAAATGTACCTATTTGGAGAAAGCTGCTCCAGTATGGTAGGGTACTATTGTAGGCACAAGTCAATTTCCACAACTCCATTTCACTTACAGAGCTGAACAAGGCTTTTTTTTCCAAACAAAAATCTTATAATTAAAAATAAAATTTTCAGAAAACAACAAATAAAAAAGTTTAGCAAAAAGCTTTTTTCATTTAAAAAAAGATAATCACAATTTTAACTTTTTTTAACAAAGTAGTTAGACAAGTTTTGTTTACCAAAACTGGGTTTAGATTTCTGTGTAATAGAAATGACATTTAAATATCAAAACATTTCCATTTTCTCTGTGAATTCAATGGATGACTGGTGGTTATAACTCATGTCCTCCTTAGCTGGTGAAGGCCACTGGGGAAAAAAAAAACTGGTCTCATTACTGATGAAGATTGTCATTTCTTCCTTAATGGAAGGCAAGCCACCTTTAAAAACTTTGTGTGTCACTGCTGCTCAAGAAATCATTACTTGCGATTGCCAGTTTCATCAGCCTCAGTGCAGTATCTAATAACCTGCCAGTCGTTTTTGAAAGAATACCAAGACTGTTCGGTGTAACTGACCTACTGACTGTAAGGGCCTTGTTATATCTTACACTGTATGATGCACAAATGTTGATCAGTATCAGTTCTAGCTTGGAGTTTGGAGCAGTTGCACCCATAGCCTAGAAAACTTTGGCTGTCCCCCACCTGCACAGATGTTACTTGCTATTAGAGTCCCAGGCTAGGGACAGACATTCAAAAAGCCTGAGTCTGAACTGATTCAATCTTTGCAGGTTGATCTAACCTGGCTAGGCTGAATCAGTTTGTAACTGGACAGACATTCTCTCTGTACTGAGGAAATTCAAGCATATGCTTGCAGTGGCTCAGGCTAGAAGCCGGAGGGTGCTAAAGCAGCCCTCCCTTCCCTTCCATAGTGCAGAGCTAAGGCCAGGGCCCAGCAGGCTGTTTTGATTAGGGAGCTATGCCTGCAGCATCCCAGACTTCCCTGCTGGCTGCTCAAGGGGTGAGAGTGTGGCCAACCCCCTGCTAGCATCCTGAGGGTGTGCAGTGCATGCATCTGTTCACGATATGGGGTGTTTCAATCTCCCTCCCTGCTTCTTTATACGGTCTGCAGCAAATTGACAGGCAACCAAACCAGCAGGGGGCTGATAACAGTGTCTATCATCCCATCAGCAAAACAATAACCTCTTTCCATTAGTTCAAACTCTTCTTAAACAGCTTACCAGCTGACCGATTGATTAGTTTCCAAAATGCCCTAAGCAGTCACTGTTCTGCCTGCCCGTCTCAGTGAAATTGGAGAGAGACATACACAGACACCTCTCGGCATTAGCTAGCATTCCACATACCTAGGGTCCATGGGGCTGGGGTCTGTGCTGTGGGAGATGGGAGGGAGGAAGGGGGAGATTCCTGCTTGAGCAGCAGGTGGGGCAGGCGGAAGCCAGCAGACCCTGCTGTGCCTGCAGTCTCTGCCGGAGCTCCAGCCAGGGATCAGAGGAGAGGGTCCAGCTCTGCTGTGGAGCAGACATCCCTGCCCAGCCTAAAGAGCATGCCAGGATGCTGGGGGAGTCTGGTTCATCTTAAACCAGCATGGGGTCTGGGACAGACATTACATAAACCAGTTTGACCCAAAACAGTTAAGTCTGATACTACATTCAACCAGGTTTATATCAAACTGGGTTCAGCCATTTTCAAACTGGTTTATTTTTCCTCAGAACATCTGTTCTGTTACAAGTTTAAACCAGTTTCTTATCAACTAAACCAGTTTATGTGTAATGTTTGTCCCTAGCCTTGGTAAGCAGGAGCAGGACTAAGAGTTGTAGCTGTGAGCTGCCACTAGATACCTGGTGAGCCAGGACAGGCTTTTATCCCTGCTTTACAGACAGGGGTGTGAGTGATCCTGGGATACTAGAGGACTTCAGCTTGGGTGGCACCTTGGGGAAAGGAAGGAAATACAAGAGTAGTGAAAGGATATAGATAATATTTTTCCATCTTTATTGCCATCTTTAGTTAGGTGGCATTGATAGATTTGGAAATTATAAGAACTTAATTTAAAAGATATTTCCAGGCATGATCAGATTCCAGAGAAGAAATAATCCCCGAGTATTAGTATAAAACTGTACTTCCTGTCATCATTAGCTAGTTTAATTGCTTTTGGCTCAATGTTATTTTTCTTAATGTACATGGTAGACCAAATAAAGGCCGTTGTTGCAGTTCACTATCTGTGCAGTCAATTTTACGTTATACCTAAACATCTTTTTTTTTTAATAAAGGCTTCTTGTTTTTGGCCAAAATTTGCTGATTCAGGGTAGTTTTTCTTTTATATAAAACAGCTTTCTCCCTAGTTTCTCTAGTTTTATTTTGTTTACAGAAATAACTATCAGACTTTCACAGAAAAGTAAATAGGTAGTAAAAAGGAATAAAAACATTTCAGGTAAGGACCACAATAAATATGGAACTAAAAATAATTCAGGTAAGGACTACAATAAATGAGTCTGATCTTCAGGTGTTATTCACACATGGAATCTCACAGTAACTACTTGTACAAAGTGAGTTCATTAAACAAAGATAAATGACAATGGATTTAATGTAGCACTTCTATGTAATGCTGACATCACAGATACCTGTTTTCTTGGTTTAATTTATTTTATGACATATAGGTATTTTATAATTAAGAAAGCCCAAGAAAGACGCATATTACAGAAAATGGCAGAAGCCGAGATTACAGATAGACTATATCAAAGGAGAGCTTGTATTCTCTCTTCACTGTTTCCATTTCATATGTCAGAAAATTTAATTTTAATATTCTAAGAAGTATGGTGATCCCTTCAGCATTTAACTTCATACACAGGCATTTCATCCTGCACTCTCCCTTTAATCTAGTCTTATGCCATCCCAATGTATGGTAATTGGTGTAAATGATTCAATAATTCTCTCTGTGTTAGAACTTGCAACTATGTCTCCTTGTTATGCTTTAAGCAAATGGTTTCTTGGTAAGGTTTCAGAGGCAACATATTTGTACACTGGTTGGGAGGTTAATTAAAGTGAGATTCCATCTGGTGGTCCAGTTGGAAAGGTCACTGTTCTGATTTAATCTACAGTGAAATGAAATTAACCTCTCACAATCAAAGAAAACAAATGCAATCCAGCTATGGAACTGTAATGCAACCAGGCATTGCTGAATATCATTCTAGTCAGCCTGCTCACCCATGTAAGAGACTACAACTGGTGAGAAAGTGAAGACAGAAATTTCCCCAAATCTGAATATGACACTAATTAACTTAATGAGAAAGGTAATCTCATTCTATTAATTCAGGGATAAATTCCATGTACAATGAAGGAGGAAATAAAATAATCCCCAATAATCACAGGACTGACATATTTACTCTTTTGAAGTGTACACATGCTTGCTAACCTGAGCTTAATTGACAGCAATACTCTGGAGACCAGGCTGTTCTTTATTCAAGTAGGAATATGATAATATTTTTCATCATTCTAGTGCTGGTTTTGTTGGCTTACAACAAGCTCACTTGGCCATATTTATATGGTAATCTTACTGTCTATGGAGGCAGTACCCTCCAGTACACTGCCTGCTCTGGGTGGGCTGCCTCCTAAACCAAAAGCAGTGTTGCCACAACTGTGCAATCAGGCTAACTGGCACTATCACACAACAGTCCTAGGTAGCCTGCTTTAACTGCTGCACAGAGGCTCAGTTTAAGAGTATACCTGTTCAGAGCGGTGCAGTTGTATGAGGTACCCCCACAGAGATGGCAAATCCACTGTATAGATGCAACTCTGAAGTACCGAATTATGCAAAGCCCTTAGCCGTGTCTGTGGGGCAGTCAGAAGGCTACAGGAAACTTAATACCTCGCCAATGCAGACACTCGGAGTCCCTGGAATTATGCAAGTGATGGGCTCCTTGTGATTACATGGGCATAGAATTGAAACAAGTTGTACCTCCTTCTTCTCGCTTCTCAGGTTTGGACAAAACAGGTACTCTACAGCGCAAGGAGATAGAGAAAGAAAGGGTGCAGAAGTCTGATAAACCCATTGTAACAACATAGCCAATTAAGGAATACTTACTGATTGAAACATGACATAAAAACAAACCAGCAGAGTCACCACCTTCACTTCCACTTCAACCTTAGAGCTGCAATGTTGTCCTACACTGCTCCAGGGATGGTACTGAACCAATCCATGGGTCAGGAGGCTTCTAGGAGCTTCTTCCCACTGCACTCCTGTGTGCATAGCAGGTATTTTGTGCAGCAGAAAATCCAGCCATCTACCTTAACCAGGCAAAAACACATACTAGCACTTAAATTCCCGCACTTCAGATCCAGGATTTTAATTTCTTATTTTTACAGATTAGTCAAAACTAGTTTCCTGTTCTTTAAATATTACAGTACACTAGTTTTTCAGTTCTGACTTTCAAAGCTTTGCAAGGAATAAAGGCAACTCCAAAGGCTATAATGGCTACTTGTTCCTTCTCATAACTAAGAGAATAGGTGATATGCATGAAAATCTCTCCCTTGGAAAAAAAAAAAAGCTAAGAAACCCAGTATAAAATAGGAATACAAAATGCCTATGAATATCTGCAACTCTTTGCAAGTTTAAGCTTAGAATCAGAGATGGATTAAATATTTTTTTATCTTTCCCTTTTTATCCCTTACAGCTTCCTCTTCTCCCATAATGAATATTTGAAGGGTAAGTCCAAATAAAGATTTGCCCTCCCTCATATAGTTTATGAAGCTATTTATTATAACCAAACCCCCACCTGATTCTCTACTGAGGTACTGCTTTTACAGAAGGCTTTGGCAGCCGTGAGTCACGTCTACAAGTTGCATGCTGATCTCCATGACAACGGGGTTATACACTCTGAAAATAAAAATTGGCAAGTCAAGGTTATTTCTTCCTCTCTGTCTCCAGTTCTCAGGTAATTGGAACAAAATAAAAAGGATTAAAAATGGTCATGAAGAGCTACATACTATGTTCACCTTTAACTATAGGATTGATTCAAACGAAAAAACAAAAGCCCACAGTTACCATTATTCAATCCTATTCTTCACAATTATATTAAGTATGTTGGGGTGCTAGCTAGGCATGTGAATAAAAAGGAGAACTCTTTGGTAATGCACTTATAATCTCTATAATTATTTGTATCTAGAAAAACCATTTTGTGGCCTAGCAATGCCAATGAGCCAAAAACAACAACAAAACCAGAAATTTTTTAAAAATAAAACACATGGCCACTATAAGAGACAAAAGTCAATTTTTAAATGCAGTTATGCTAAGTTGTCAGAAAGCCAGCTCTTCAAGCATTTTATTTTGTGTTATCTTCAGCAGTTTCAACTGCTTTATCTGCTTCTTCATTAGTATCAGTATCCCTTTTTCCTCTTCCTTTGAATATGGAGTTGACTCCTCACCTTTGATTTTCTTTTCTCATCTTAAATTTTGATATATGGTCATGAACTTCCCAGAAGTGGAATTCTTCAGTCTATTTCTGGTTTTTGAATGGTTAATTCCTCAAACTAACCAATTTCGTTCTGTACATGTAGTAGTGCATGGAAGTGTTAAAAAGTATTTCTGCCACTGTAGCTTAACAACCCTTTCCACCAGGATGAAGGAGCAGGTTATTTTGATTCAGCTGCTGGGATTGCACTTCACTCTGGTTTATGACTGAATGGGCTGCTTCTTGCTTTATAATTTGCTACCACCCCCAGAATTGTTTGTTTGTTTTTATATGCTTTAAAATTTGCAACAGCCACTATAAGGCTGCAAGCTGAATCCAATTAATCAGAAAGGTCATGGCAAGGGAAACATGGATCAAGAAGGTAAACAGCACTACATGCAGGAGTGGGAACTTTATTTTCCTGTGATATTATTTTGGACATTATTTTTTTTCTCTTCAGCTTCTATAAGTGGACTTTGTTCAGCATTCTTGCAAATATGTTTCTTAATGACCGAGAACTCAGTTTAAGCATCAGACAATGTGGGACTATCATTTTCTATATTCTGAATGAGCTAAGTGATAGGCTCAAGCAGTGAAATACATTTTGAGTTTCTCAGCCAAAGGACATAATCATCAAGAAATGTCAGTGTGGATTATCTGGGGGCAACACCTGGCCACTCCTTCAACAGCAGTTACCTGAAGTATTTTTTGTATGTTTGAGGATCTTTGCAAGATTTAATAGAGATGCCCATTGATTGCAAAGCTTATCCAGTGTGGATATGAACTCTACTAAGTGCTCTACTAAGTGCTCTACTAAGGGCCCTTCCAGATAGGCAGGTAAAGGCATGATGGGTCTGATGCATGATCCACACAGTTATACTTCCTACCACGCCATACCTGCATGGGAGGAGGCATGATTGTGAACTAGTGCATCAGATCCCATCATACCTTACTGCCGGTGCAGGCAAGTTGCAAGTTTCTGCAGCTGAGAGTGATGGGGCTCCCAGCTACAGGGCTGCACCTGGCCACATGTTCAATTAAAGGTGTCACAGAAACCAGCCACGAAGTTATTACACCTTGTGGCTTATTTCTTGTTTTATGACACCGTTAATTGCTTTTATGTGCATCTGGGTTACAACTTAAGACATGGTTAAGTGGTTAATAATGCTGTAAGCGTAACATGTGGCAGGATCCTAAGTGACGCTGAAACATATCTACTGGTACTTGTTGTTTTTGAAAAACGTGTTTTCAGTTTTGATACACGTGATGAAATCATCAGATCTTCAGCATCACAGATGAAGAGCTGCAACACATGGATAGCACATCAATAACACAGAAGCTGCAGATACTCACTTTTCAACAAAGCCCAAGCAGTTTTCATATTAGCAGCACTGTCAGTCACAATCAAAATAAACTTCTGTGCATCTAATTCCTTAGTGATATTTTTAAACAGGCCAGCAATATATTGGGCTGTGCAATGATGCTCAGCTGCACACTGGAATGAGTAAAATACTGTTTCTGGAGTCATTACTCTGAGGTTGATGACACTTTCATTGCGAATATTGCTCCACCCATCAGAAAGTATGGACACCTGAAGGTCCATCAACTCTTTTTCACATCTTCCGCTTCAGCATTTATAAGCCTTCCTGCAAGCTGTTTCCTACTCAGAATTTTGTACATCGGATGCCCCTTTTGAAAACAAATTCTAGCTCATACAGATTTTCAAGTATATGAAATGCTGTATTTCTGGCATAAGCACTTCTAGCAAAAATACGAGTTCATTTTTTTGGTTGTTGAACATTTAATCCACAAAACTCTTAATACTGATTTGATGAACATCTGCAGACTTTCCAGGAGTAAGAGTTCTTGGTGCTGAAGCACACAGAATAGTAAAGTTGTTATTGGACCATACAGAAAGAAATAGGCCTTGCTTTACTTTCACTATGACTCGCATTTGCATTAAAAGAATCTGTGCTTTGTAAAGTTGCTGCTACTTAAGTAGAAGGAGAATATGAGAGAAAAAAAATCTGAATGCAAACCAGTTTGCCTTTCCTTGCTATTTGACTGCAATAATCTATCTTTGACAGGAGCTGGACACCCAGTACAAGAATTCAGTAAGAGTTTTTCCATTCTGTCTGCCTGTGCCACCTACTCAGAAGAACAGAACTTGCCCTAAACTTTACCAGTTTTTCCCATGTACCTTCCTAATAAAAAAATTCCAAAGAAATGATTTTGGCTTTCCCTAACTATCTATAATCTCACAGTATCTCTTCTATTTAATTCAATATTTAATTCAAGCAGTAGCTTTCAGTCCTGTTTTTGACAGTTACTACCACCTAGAATAGGGGTCAGCAACCTATGACTCAAGGTGCAGGGGCTTTGTTTATACTCAGTGGTAGAGGGGCTTTGTCTATGCCATTTCATGCCCAGGAGCTTTATCAATGCCATGCTGTGATTGGGCAGTGGACACAAATGGCAGCAGGGAGAAACAGTGTCAGAGCTGGGTCCTAGCAGTGGCCAACCGTAGACCTACCTGATCACTCTAGCCCACCATCAGAAAACATCACCAACCCCTGTCCTAGAAGACTCCAGTGTCTAGTCCTTCCCAGGAGCTTTACAGATCAACCTGACTGATCACCTGGAGGATGCAGGTGGCCCCTCCTTCTCACATCAAGAGCAATGGATCCTGGGACAGTCCCAACTCCTAGGCACTTGTGACTTGTGCTACTGTGATGATTGCTTAAGTGTATGTTTTCCTTCCTGCCCCTTGAACCCTGAACTGAATCCTGTTCCTGTTTGGAGATCCTGGGAGTTACAGCAGATAGAGGAATCCTTTATCAGCACAGAGTTGTCCATTTGTAGCCCCATGAAATCCCAGGACCTTCTGACCAATTTCCTCCTGGTCTTGGCCAAGCTGTCAATTTATTAGGCCAGGAAGGAAAAGATGGTGGAAGGGACTTGGGTAACTGCAGGGCTGTCTTCCATTACCCTACCCATATGCATCCTTGAGTGGATTTTCATTCAGCAGCATGCAATGGCTTCTAACAAAAATGAGCACTTGCCAGAGCTGTCTACCCAGGGTTCTCCCTTGACACCCCAGTTATTAACTTGCAGCCTTCCTTCTCATTCCTGTTTTGTCATTTGTTGTCCCAAATCCCTTTTTGCGCACTTAGTGGTCCCTCTCTAGCCATTGAGAGGGGCTTGTAGTTCCTGGTGGGCTAGCCTCACTGTAACTGCACAACAAATAGGCCTGAAGCACCCCTGTCTTAATAGGGAGAAGGGAAAGTCATCAATAAAAAGGTAGGGTTCCCCCTGTACAGGAGCATCCTTGGTTTCATGGAATCACTTTTTGATGGTGAAATACCATGGAACTGTGGTCTAACCCAATACGGCATCTCTTTTGTTCTTATGCTCCCCTGGAATGTGGGATTATTTTTACTCCTCAGCCAATCTCTGTCCTGTATCCTTTCCCCCAGCAGGTTTTGAGTTATCAGCATCTTCCCAACCCTGGTGGATGAAAGCTTTTTTTGGTCACCTACCAACGTTCTTCTAATTTAGATACGTTAGGAGTTGCTGAACACACTATTAGAATGAGTGAAGGTAGTCCACACCCACCTTAAAAGTGTTGTTTCAAGGCTAAGACAAAAGCACTTTTAATTACCTGTTGCCCAGCACTTTGACCATAACCTACAATTTAGAAGAGCTTAGCACTCAAAGTATCCATCATTTCCATGGGGCATTTTAAGAGGAGAACACCTCTGAAAACTGACTTTTGTTTTGTTTAAACATGAAGGCTCGTGATATGAAGATTAAGCTGCTTGGTGTGTCCAAGATTTCATCTGTATTCCACCAATGTGCTCCAAATTCATAGCTTGAATTCTGAAGTCTTAAGTGAGTTTTTATTTTGGCAAATTTTTCAGTAAGTAATTAGAAGTTGTGCCTGAATAAAAAAGTAAGAGAGAACTTAGAAATTTGGAAAGAAAATTTCCTCTCATGAATTTCCATTTGTAAGTCATATGCTATTCTCCCTAGAGAAAATACAGTAAGTGCTAACTTTATGCTAAAGCAGTTTTATGACCCATGCTACCATTTCTATAGAAACTAAAACCCACTGATTCACAGTACTTGAGCAAGAAATAAAAATAATAAAAAGCTGTGTAAAGAGGCTAGGATTACTACACAAATGATGTGTAAATTGTCTTTAACTACAAGACTTTAAGAAGCATGAAGTTGGGCCCACTGTTCTCAATAAAACCTAAAAGCCAGGCATCAGTTTTAACAGACTGGTTGATCTAGTGTCTTTCAGATTAGTCTTTGATTTATTCAAACCTTAAGGAGTATTATTTTCAACTGACTATTATCTTTTCTTTTCTGCCATCAAACATACATTACATGGATTTGCACAAGACATTTTTATCTACAACAGTGCAATCCATTACTGAATACCTGATAACAAGATCTGTCTCAATTATAGATTGGCAGAGCAGAAATTCACAGTAAACCACAAGGAATTTGATAAACTGAAAACAAACCAAATGTTTTTGTGAACAGTTGCTTCATGTTCAGAGGGCTCTATTTTTTTTTTTAACCTCTAGCATATTTTGAAGGTGAAGCTCTCCCTATTTCTTTTGTTCCCCTGTACGTGGCATAATGGGTTTATAGAATTGCTGGTACTCATCATTTGGGAAAACAAAATACATGGCCTGCAGAACAGAAAAGTTATTTGGAAGGGTACAGGTTGACAATATTAATTTAAGTCAAGTCATAGGACTCCTTTTCTGTTAAAAAAAAAGAGGCATAACTGTAAAGCTTTTGGCAACTAGCCAGTAGCATTATGAGTAAACAGGTAATGTAGAAATGCACTGATAGACTCATAGCATAAAACTGGAAACCTCTTCATTAACTAACATTCAAAACAATCACACTTTTTACACTTATAAACTTGCTGCCTCTGCCACTTCTGCTTTTGGTAACAATAGAGAATGTCAATGATAAACTAAATGGGCTAAATGGTCTTGTAATATAAGAATGATGAAAATAGAAGGCTATAAGGTTCTAATTTATTTTGGGTATGTAATGATGAAAGCAAGACACATTGCATACAAAAGAGTGACTAACTTGCCAGGTTTTGGGGGTGTTGGATATAGCTGTGTTGGTCTAAGGACATACACACACAAGGTTATTTGGGTAAATGTGTAAAAGAATAGAGTAAAAGAAGGGTGCCTGGGTCTGAAAACTTGCAAAGACCAATTTTTCCAAGTATTCAGTTGGTCTAATAAAAGATATTCCATTTACCCAAATAACCTTGTCTGCCTAAATTCCCCAGGTATCATCCAAACCTAACAGTGTTTTCATGTGGCCACAAATCACTAGAGAAACCTGCATGACCATTCTGTGGACAACACAAAATATCCAAATATTTAAGCAAGCTGCATACCATTTGTTAACAAAGTGATGCACATAAATATCAGTCAAGACTTTCCATAGTTTCCTTAGTTATAATGAGTAGCTCTGCCATGACTACTGAATGACAGAGAATTTGCAATCTGTGGTTACTTACGTACATGAAACAATAGGCAGGGCAGGGTGGTTAAAGGCTTAAAGACTAGTACAGAAAGGCTTACTTTCATAAGGAAGAGCCTTCTTCATCAGACGCCATAACTATATAGTATTCCTGTTCCCTGCAAGTCATTATAGCAGCTGATGATCTAGGCAGTCAACTATGAAAGTTTATGCCTTTCTCAAGGATTTTTAAAGGTGCTACCGTGTCCTGCTTTCTGCCTGATTTCAGACAAACACTACTATTTGCTTTTACATAAGCAATAGGAGCTGGTTGAGCATTTTCTGCCAAAATGGGTTTCTATTTTGAAAAAAGTCTATTGAGATAAAAGTATCTGATTTTCAATGAAATTTTCAAAAGCAACAAATTTATTGGGTCTGATGTATAAATACTAGATAAATACAGGGAAGGAAAAGGAAGAGGGAAGACTAGCCAACAGGCCAGTGGGTTAGAGTTTCTACAAGACCTAATTCAGACACCTGGCTTTATTGGCATGAAAGAGCTTGCTCTCTCTCTCACTTTGGTTTTTCAGAAATAAAATTAAAAGGTTTTAGCTTCATACTGATTTGGAAAGGAAACATTTTTGATATCTTGATAACTGTTGAGGACAAGAAAACCATTTCCCACCAGCTCTAGCTGTCAGCTCATTGACAAACAATTGAAATCAAGAAGATAATTTAAAAGTGTCTGATCTAATAAACAAACTTCTAATATCTGAACTACACAAAAATCATCATTAATATGTACAGCCTCTTCATAAGCTAGTTTTTAGTGGGTAAGATAATTAAAACATCTGAACAATTCTATTTCCAGTTAATGGGGTCAGTTTTTTTACACTAATGTTTTACTCTTTATGATGCCCCTATGAAGTCCTGTGGTTCTCATGCATCAAAAGTTTCACTAAAGTTTATTCAACAACTTCAATTTAATATAGATTCATAATAAAGGATTATCATGCAGTTGAACAGAAGTCTGGGGAAGAATAGGAGATTTCTAACTATACTTTAGGAAATGATACCAGATGCTGAATAGTAGTATGGGAATATAATTTTACATGCTACCATCACAAGAACAAATTAAAAAAGGGATTTATGCCATACCAGTGCATAATATTCGTACCATGACTTGTGAGGATAATTATTCTGAATCCCCAAAAGGTCAGAATACTGGTTTAAAAGGTCGCTAGACACTGTAGATATTATGCTGGAATCTTCAAGAAGGAACTTAATAAACAGGCAAGAAATTGAAACAAGATAAAGTAGAAAACATCTTATGTTTGTATTAACTGCACAGTACAAGCACAGTTTTTTCATAGTACTGTAAGACCCAGAGTTTATGTAAACATAAAGAACGTGTGGCAGGAAACTTTTAAAGAAGGATAGATACAGTATTAACGCCTTTGTGAGATATATACAGAACAAATGGAAAAGAGTCTCCAAATTGAAGAAAGCTTGCAGGCATGGAATAAATCGACAGAGTAATAAGCATATGGCAAGAGGTAGGATGGAGTGAATAAACAGATAACTGCATATGAGTTAATCCATGAAAACTGTCTCTCTACTAATTTCAACATCCGTGGTTTTTTCCTTGTTTTTTTGGCCCCAAACTGAAAAATCTGACCTAACAACTGGAACTTTCAGGAGAATCCTCACATTTTAATTTTGAGATGCTTCCACAATGTTTCCAAGTACAGACAGTCAAAAAACCAGGCTAGTTTAATCTGCACAGATTGAACCAATAAGCAAGTGAACAGACATATACTTTGCTTCCGGAAATGCAGCCACATGCCTGCAGTGGCTAGGCCAGAAGCATGGGGGCACTAGGGCATGCCTCCTTGCTCAGTTGGAACAGACAGCTTGAGCCAAAGTTAGCCCACACACCCTGTGAAGGGAAGTGCAAGGCATCCTGGGATGCTGGGGTACTGTGAGTTAACTTGAATCTGGAGGGGATCTCAGATCACTTTATTTAAACTAAATCAGTTCTAGAACTTGTGGCACTCAGGCAAAGTACCTGAAGACTGGAAGTGGGCCAATGTGGCACCCAACTTCAAGAAAAGGAGGAAAGACGACCTGGGAAACTACAGGTCAATCAGTTTGCCCTCAATCCCTGGGAAGATTTTGGAAAAAATTATCAAAGAAACCATTCTTGACAGGCTAACGAAAGGCAACATTCTGAGGGATAACCAGCACAGTTTGCTGCAAGTAGGTCTTGCTTGGCTAATCCCATTTCCTTCTATGACCAGGTGATATATCACCTGGACCAAAGGGAAGAGGTTGATGTCATACATTTGGACACGGGCTCGTGGTGGGAAGGGGTTAACTCCTCGCTTGCTGGGAGGAGGCCGCTGCCTGGTGCCGGGGCGGGTCAAGCCCACGCCCAGGCCCCTACTTGGCCCAGCCCCCCAGGGAGCCCTGCGACCGGAGCCGCGCGAACAGGCTGCGTAAACAGGCGCTTGAGTTAGCACAGAGTTCGCACAGGGGAGGGCGCGGGAGGGCACGAGACCCTGCCTGCGACCCCCCCCAGCCATAGCCAGCCTACCAGAGGCATGACACGGATGGGCACGCGCCGCACCCTTCGGGTCCCCTCGGGCTCTGCGGCCCCGCCACTGGGCACCTCAGAGACGGCCACCCAGACGGAGCCCATGGTTCCGGGCTCCAAGCAGACAGAGCCCCTGGCTCTTGGCTGCGGGGGCTGCCTGTCCCTTTTTCAGGCTCTGGGGCCCGGGAGCATGGCCACCTCCTCTTGCGGGGTCTGCTCCCTACTGGGGTCTCTGGCACGCCAGCTGGAGGAGCTCCAGGCCACAGTCCAGAGACTGCATGCCATCAGGGACTGTGAGCAGGAGATAGACTCCTACTGCCAGGCCCTTCTCCCCCGGGAGCCGCAGGGGAGAGCTCCGTCTCCCTCCGCGACTAAGGAGGACTCTGGGACCTCCCACTCTGCCCAGTCAGGGGCATGGACCAAGGTGGTCAAGGGCCCCAAGGCCCGCCGCATCAAGGCCCCTGCCCCGCCGGAGCTTAGCAACAGGTTCGCACCTCTTGCAGCCCCAGCAGAGCCCACGCAGTTGCCAGCTCCCGCAGGCAACCCAGGCTCGACCGCAGCTACTGGCCCCGCTCTCCCCAAGACAAAGTGTAAGGTGTTTGTTGTGGGAGACTCCATCCTGCGGGGCACTGAGGGGGCAATCTGCCGCCCCGACCCCTTAGCCCGGGAAGTCTGCTGCTTCCCAGGGGCCCGCATCCGAGACATTGTGGAGAGGATCCCGCAGCTCCTCCGGCCCACAGACCACTACCCCATGCTCCTTATTCATGTGGGTACCAATGACATGGCTCGGAGCACCCCCAGCCAGGTCATGAGGTGCTACAGGGAGTTGGGAGTGGGGCTTAGGGCTCTGGGAGCTCAGGTGGTGTTTTCGTCGATCCTCCCAGTCTCGGGCTATGGGCTGAGGAGGGAGAGGAGGATCCATGCAGTGAACCAAAGACTGCGGCGCTGGTGTTATCGGGAAGGCTTTGGCTTCCATGACCACAGCCCGCTCTTTGGAGAGAGAGGCAGCGAGCTGCTGGGAAGAGATGGCCTCCACCTCTCTCCCCTGGGGAGGAGGCTCTTCTCAGCCAGGCTGGCTGACCTGCTCCACCGGGCTTTAAACTAAGCCCGCTGGGGGATGGGGGGACTACTGCCCCTGCTGGTCCACTGAACGGCCCTTGCAAAGCAAGCGGACCAAGACACTTAAGGGGGCACTTAAGGGAGCCCACCCCTGCCCCAGCCCTGGCACAATCTGTGGGCAAGGCAAGAGCCCCCAAGGGCACACTTGCCTGCCTGTACACTAATGCCAGGAGCCTGGGCAACAAGCAGGATGAGCTCGTCCTCCTGCTCAGTGCAAAGAAATATGATGTCATTGGGATAACGGAGACCTGGTGGGACTCCACCCATGACTGGACCACGGGTATAGAGGGCTATACCCTGTACAGGAGGGATCGTGTTGACAAAAGGGGCGGGGGTGTAGCTCTCTGTGTCAAGGAAAGCTACATGTCCCTGCAAGCTGATGTTGGCGACCAGCATGGACAGCTAGAGACCCTCTAGGTAAAAATTCGTGGGGAATACGGCACAGGGGACACAACGGTGGGAGTCTACTAGAGACCTCCCACTCAAAGTCCTGAGCTTGACCAGGAGTTCGCCCGGGAACTGACTGAGGCTGCTTGCTCCAGGACCTTGGTAGCCATGGGTGACTTCAATTACCCGGACATCTCGTGGGAAGATCACTCAGCTAAATCTGAGCGGGCACAAAGCTTTCTCTCGTGCGTGGATGACCTCTACCTGACCCAAGAAGTCTATGTGCCAACGAGAGGCAAAGCGCTGCTTGACCTGGTACTGGCTACGGGGGACGACCTAATCGGCGACCTAGTGATTGATGGGAAGCTGGGTGACAGCGACCACGAGCTGATCACCTTCACCATCCGCCGTATAAAGCTGGCAAGTCAGTCAGCAACACAGAAGTCCTTGACTTCAGAAAAGCCGACTTTGACAAGCTCAAGAGGCTAGTCGGTCAGGCCCTCAGGGACCATGACCCCAGGGAGATGGGAGTTCAAGAAGAGTGGTTGCTTCTCAAGGAAGCGATCCTCAGTGCACAAGCTAAATCTATTCCAACATGGAGGAAAGGCAGCAAGAAGGCACAGCAGCCCCCCTGGCTCTCCAGAGACCTAGCGGACCTACTGTGGCTAAAAAGGAAAGCCTACAAAGGATGGAGGATGGGATTCACCTCCAAGAAGGATTACTCCGCGCTGGTCCGGTCCTGCAGGGAGCAAACCAGGAAAGCCAAGGCTGCAACTGAACTCTAACTAGCTTCAAGCATCAAGGACAACAAAAAGTCCTTTTTCAGATATGTGGGGAGCCGGAGGAAAAGCAAGGGCGATGTTGGACCCCTGCTAAACCAGATGGGGCAACTGACAACTGACGCCCAGGAAAAAGCCAACCTATTAAATAGGTACTTTGTGTCAGTCTTTCATCAGTCACACGGGATGCCCATGCCTGCTATAGGACAGGGAAATCTGGGTGAGGGGAATCCCCTACCCTCCATCAATGCTGACCTCGTGAAGGAACACCTTGAGAAGCTGGATACCTTCAAGTCAGCTGGCCCTGACAATCTGCACCCCAGGGTACTCAAGGAGCTGGCGAGCGTCATAGCCCAGCCCCTGGCACGGATCTTTGAAAACTCCTGGCGTTCTGGTGTAGTGCCCGAAGACTGGAAGAAGGCCAATGTGGTGCCGATCTTCAAGAAAGGGAGGAGAGTGGATCCGGCTAACTACAGGCCCATTAGCCTGACTTCTATCCTGGGGAAGATCTTGGAAAAGTTTATTAAGGAGGCCATCCTTTTGGGACTGGCCCAGGCTAACACAGCCAGCACGGGCTTGTTGCGGGTAGGTCTTGTTTGACCAATCTCATTTCCTTCTATGACCAGGTGACCTATCACCTGCACAAGGGAGAAGAGATTGATGTCATATATCTTGACTTCAAAAAAGCTTTTCATCTGGTATCCCATGATCACCTCTTGGCCAAACTGCCCAGTTGTGGCCTTGGCTCCACCACGATCCGCTGGCTGGGAAATTGGCTTCGTGGTCGGACCCACAGGGTTGTGATTGATGGCAGTCAATCATCCTGGTGCCCTGTGACCAGTGGGGTCCCTCAAGGCTCTGTCCTGGGACCCATACTGTTCAACATCTTCATTAATGATGTGGAGATTGGAGTCAGGAGTGGACTGGCCAAGTTCGCCGATGACACCAAACTTTGGGGCAAAGCATCCACGCCAGAAGATAGGCGGGTGATCCAGGCTGACCTGGACAAGCTCAGTAAATGGGCGGATGAGAACCTTATGGTGTTTAACACCAAAAAATGCAAGGTTCTCCACCTTGGGAGGAAAAACCTGCAGCACCCTTATAGGCTTGGCAGTGCTACGTTGGTTAGCACTACAGAAGAAAAAGACTTGGGGGTCATCATTGACCACAAGATGAACATGAGCCTCCAATGCGATGCTGCGGCTAATAAAGCGACCAAAATGCTGGCGTGCATCCATAGATGCTTCTCGAGCAAATCCCGGGACGTCATTCTCCCCTTGTACTCAGCCTTGGTGAGGCCGCAGCTGGAGTACTGCGTCCAGTTTTGGGCTCCACAATTCAAAAAGGATGTGGAGAAGCTTGAGAGAGTCCAGAGGAGAGCCACGTGCGTGATCAGAGGTCAGGAAAACAGATCTTACGATGACAGGCTGAGAGCCATGGGACTCTTTAGCCTGGAAAAGCGCAGGCTTAGGGGTGATCTGATGGCCACCTATAAGTTTATCAGGGGTGACCACCAGGATCTGGGGGAACGTTTGTTCACCAGAGCGCCCCAAGGGATGACGAGGTCGAACGGTCACAAACTCCTGCAAGACCGTTTCAGGCTGGACATAAGGAAGAATTTCTTTACTGTCTGAGCCCCCAAGGTCTGGAACAGTCTGCCAGCGGAGGTGGTTCAAGCACCTACATTGAACACCTTCAAGAGCAAACTGGATGCTTATCTTGCTGGGATCCTATGACCCCAGCTGACTTCCTGCCCTTTGGGCAGGGGGCTGGACTCGATGATCTCCCGAGGTCCCTTCCATCCCTAATGTCTATGAAATGAAATCTATGAAATGACTTTAAAAAAGCCTTTGACCTGGTGTCCCACGATGTCCTCATAGAAAAATTGGGCAACTGTGGGCTCAACTACTCCGCAGTCTGAAGGCTGGGGAACTTGCTCCGAAGTCGGACCAAGACAGTGGTAGTTTACAGAACCAAATCAACATGGCACTCAGGTACTAGTGGCATCCCCCAAGGCTCTGTTCTCATACCTGTACTCTTTAATATCTTCATAAACTGTCTGGACACTGGTGTCAAAAGCAGACTGGCCAAGTTCGCTGATGACTCCAAACTTTGGGGAAGTGTCCTCACTTGAGGATCAGCTGGTGATCCAGGCCATCCTCAATAGGCATTTCTCAATACAGAGAAATGCAAGGTGCTCTCCTCGGGAATAAACACCTGCTTCACACCTACAGCACTGTGACTGAAAGAGACTTGAGGGTCATGAATGACCACAAGATGAATATGAGCCACCAATGTGATACCACAGCTGGCAAAGCAAACAAAACTCTGGCTTGCATCTACCAATGAATCTCAAGCAAGACGCCTTCCTTATAGCTAGAAGACATTCCCAGATGCTTTTGGTGAGCCATGGGGAGTTTTGCGCCCTCCTGCTCCCTTTGATCCGTGTTGGGATTACCTCCCTTTGGGCTTGGAGGATCGTCTCCTTAAGGAGCCACCACTCTTCTTGGACACCTGGCTCCCCTCCCCTCTGGGACCTCAGTGCTTCCCCAACTATTCTCCTTAGCTCACTGAAGTCCGCCCTCCTGAAACCTAGGGCTTGACTTGGTGGCAGCCTATAAGTACATAAGGGGTGTGCATCAGGAGCTGGGAAACACCTGTTCACCAGAGCACCCCAGGGGATGACAAGGTCCAACAGTCACAAACTCCTGCAAGACTATTTTAGGCTGGACATAAGGAGACACTTCTTTACTGTCCGAGCCGACAAGGTCTGGAACAGACCGCCCAGAGGTGGTGCAAGCACCTACTCTGGACACTTTCAAGAAACATTTGGACATTTATCTTGCTGGGATCCTTTGACCCTAACTGACTTACTGCCCCTTGGGCAGGGGGCTGGACCCAATGATCCTACGAGGTCCCTTCCAGTCCTAATGTCTACAAAATCTATGAAATCTATGAAGTCTGATACTACATCCATCCAAGTTTATCTTAAACCAGTTTGTGCCATTTTGAAAGGGGTTTATGTGCACAGAACTTCTGTTGTGTTACAGATTTGAATTGCATTCTGATCAGTTATACTGGTTTGTGTGTAATTTCTGTCCCTAGCCAAGAAATAACCGTTTAGGTAGCACATGCCCCCATTCAACTCTAAAAGCTAAGCATTCCACAGCCAGACTACATCTCACAAGAGGGATCACAGCCATGGGACCTCAAAAATGTACTACAGCAAGTCAGCAGCTGGGAAGACCATAGAATACCACGGGGGATATGGTTTAGGCAGAAGGTCCATCTTCTACTGGAAGGCAGAAATATGAAACATGAGACCTGTGACTCATAAGGCATTGTGGCAATGCAAGTATCTAAAAATTCTGTTTTTATCTGAAAGTTATTTCCTTGCTTGCTTTTTGGCTGAAAACATTCAGTTTCTGATATTTTACCAGAAAAGCATTTTTTTTGCAAGGAAAATAACATGCTATTATGGAAGATGCTACAAAATAGTATGGTAACTTGCATGGAGTTGGAATAGTGTCCGATTCCAACATAGTATCCAATCTTTCCATAATCAGCTTTATTATTTCCAATATATAAAACATAATCTCTTGATATCAGGAAAAGTGATATGTTTTAAAGCTATTTCCTTTTTCTCCTCTACACGGACTGAGCAAAATAATTAAAAGGCATTCTATTTCCATAATCTGTCACCAACACCCCCAACTTGATGTTTATAGTAACCAGTTGAAGATCCTATTACTACAAGTTGAAATATTTTATGCCTTTTGAGTGTGTTTCTTTGCTCATCTAATTATCATTTTACTCACTCTCTTTTTTAAAAAAATGTATTTTCCAAATCTCCATCCTACTTCATTTACATTTATGTTTTTAAAATGCTTTTATTTCCTTCTTGCATTAGAGTGTTATATTTGCATTTGAAATATCATCAACTGTTTTCAGAAACTTTTAACTTTGAAGTCATTGGCTTCCTCAGACATTTTAAAATAAAGTAGTTAATGGTACAAATAATTTATGCAACAAGTTATTCTATTGCATCCATTTGGACATTTATCAGATTTATGATATTGCTGAGAAATGGGCTAAGTATAGAATACCTTGTTTAGTAAATCATCTCATTGAGGCCTAAATCATTTGCTGGTATATTCTATGATGTTGTCTTTAAAAGAAACAGTATTTTGGGATAATGATATTTCATACTGTAAGTATTCATAGAATACTAGAAACGTAGGGACTGAATGAGGAGGGGGCATCTACTCCAGGAGGTAATCTACTCCAACACCCTTCTCCAGGCAGGATTATCCCTGCCTAAACTATTTTATCCAAGTTTTTGTCAAACCTGCTATAAAAACTTCCAAGCATGTAAAGTTCATTACCTCTCTAGGTAATCTGTTGCTTAACCCACCCTCATAATGAGAAAGTTCTTCTCAATATCCAACCTAAATTTATCTTATTGTAATTTAAGGCAATTGCTCCTTGTCCTGTCCCCTACAGCCAAAACAAACAGTCTGTCACCATCCTCTGTATACACACTGTTCAAGTATTTGAAAACTGTTATCAAATCCATCCCCCCCCCCCCTCAGTTTTCTCTTCTCCAGACTATAGGTGAAAAATCATTTTTGGAAGTACTACAACTGAGGGCTTGCATTTCCATTACTGATGATTTTGAGAAGGTTGCTATGCAACAGCCATTTAGGATAAATCCATGTTACAAAAATACCCTTTAGATTCATGCTTCCATATACTTAGATATCCTCAATTTCCCAAGATACCTGCAAGCTAATCAATGGTATTATTACCAGATCTTAAATTTCCCTGAATGCAATTCTCTAAATAATAATTTAAAAGATTTAGAAGGTGTTTTGAATGTAGAAAGCAAGTCTTTAGTATTATCATCTTTCTCATCAACACAAAACTTATAGATGCGTACATAGACTGATTTCTAGAGATAATCAAACTAGATGAGTAAAAAAATATGAACCCTAATCTCCCTCATATGCAAATCTTCATTGGTTTTAAAAGCTAACATTTTTTTGAGCTAAAGTGGCATGACATCTATGCAAAATAGCCTTTATCTCAGTAAACTTTGTACCTGAACCCCCATTTCCATAATACTTAAATACTGAAAAATAGTAACCATCACAATACTATGTCTCGCCCAGCTAAGTCTGTAATTTAAATCCTATTTTACAAAGTTAATATTATTCTAATTTTTCCATGAATAGGCTGGTTTAAATTATTTTTAAAATCATACAACCCAACTGGTTGAAACTAGCATTGCTTTGTACAGTGAACTGCATGCATGCATTCAGGGGAAGTGGATACTACTGAAAAGCTTGTAAAGGGACACTGTCCTCCTATCCCAATTTAATACTGTAAATATCATCTTTAGGAGGAATTCTGTAAAAATCCTTTTAAAATGGACATGATTATATATAAAATGATGTTACTGCTTTGTAGAGAACCAGGGAAGAATATATTTGCATTTTTTGTAGCACATGCAGCGTACAAGAGCCAGATGGCAATTAGGTTGGTGTAGAACTGCAGAGAATACAAACCAGTCCAGCAACATACATCACAATTTTCACCTTTGAATTGCCTGGAAAGAATTCATCTCTAAATATTTAAATTAATCAAGACCTATCAGTTATTCTACTCTTTTGATACTATGGCATCACCCATCTTACCTGTACTTCTTTAGAAGGAAATCTGTTCCTTCTAAATCAGAGTTTATTTGCAGTAGGCCTACTGTTCATGAAGGATTTAAAATGTACAGTGATACAATTTTATGACAGATTATTGCTGTAATTATGGAGGTTGACCAAATGGCATGTGTCTGGTCCTCATGCAATTCCCCTCAGAAGTTAGGAAATAACACCCTTTATACCACTGTCAGTAGTCTGCACTTGATAAAGCACAAAAGAGTTGTGGTGCAATTAACGTTAATAAGGATCAAAGGAATGAAAAACAAATAGGTCATGACAGTGAGAATCTGCTAATGCTCCTCCAAAGTGTGGAGAAAGAAGATATGTTACAAGATAGGCTGCTGTTTTTGGGAAAGAAGTTAGCTACCTCCTTGTACCAAATCCTTTGCCTTCACCAATGTAAATATTTTATTTTTTATATATGGATGTACTCTACAGTGAGCTGACCACTGGCAAATATCAGCTTGGACAGCCCAAACTCCATTTTGTTGATGTCTGCAAGAAAAACCTTTGTGAGCTGCACATTGATGACCAATGCTGGGAATCAATTATTTCAGACTGCCGTGAGTAGAAAGCAACCATGAAGCAGGGCCTACGTTGCTTTGAGATGGAGAGGGTCTGCCTGTTGCACATCAGACTTCTCAGCCAGTCAAGGAGCTGTGGTGGCATCCAGTAACCTACCAAAGATACATCCCTATGGTATCCCAAGACCAATGGCTGCCAATGATGATTATACTCCACCCTATATAGCTATTTTTATGTCACTTGGTACTTTTGGATCAACACAACACAGAGGGATCAAATTAGATTTTATAATTTCTCATCTCCTATTGATAGAATAGTTTCAGTTCCAGGGTTAACTTTTGTCTTCAGTTACATTTGTGCAACCAGCTTGGATAAACTGAAGATAATGAGGCTGAACATGTGTAACTGAGGAGATGATGCACAAACCAGAAAGAATCCATGTTGATTTTCAGATCACAGTTGGATTTTGAGTCAATTACTTACTTCAATTATAGGGAGGAAAAAGGACATGAATATTCAAGCTCTGTGTATGTAGCTTTCCACAGATTTCCATTTGCGCTCAATATTCTAAAACTATTTAATAAGGACAATTATTACATTAAATCATATTTACTTATTTAATGTTTAATTGCAGATGCAACATATGCATTAGAATAAACACATTCTTTTTTAAGGAATTTTACATTTAGATTGTGATAGGATAAGACTCATTTGTTAAAGTGCTGTAATCTTTACAGACATTTTCACTGGGGTTTTGGTTCTTTGAGTTTGACATCGGTAGTGTAACTAGGGCAGGGAAAGCCCTGGACACAAATCTGGAAGGGGTGCCAGTATGCCCCTCACCCCCAGGAGTCTTTGCCATAGCAGGCACTACCTGGGCACAATACCATGCCCAGCAGCGTATCTTGGGAGGAGGGGTGTGGAATGATGCCCCTACCAGGATGCTTTTCCACGGGCGAGACAGCTCTGCCCCCAAGAGTCAGGGCAGCAAATGGGGCAACAGGAACAGCTCCTGGAGAGCCCATGCTGTTGTCTGCCCCACAGCAGCAGCAGTCCAATCCCATCCTGCTATAGCAGCAGCCGTAGCAGCTTCCACTCAAGTGAGGCCAGCCCTGGCAAGTAAGGCTCCTCTCTCTCTCCCTCGTTCCTCCCATTCCCGCTCTCCCCCATTCAGTGGTCAGTAGACTTTCTACCTTCCCCGCGCCCCTGGGTGCTAAAAAAGCTTGCTACACCTGTGCTTCAAATATAGGAAATGTATCCCAGAACAGCAGGTAGGGGTCACAGGTGGCAGGTTGCAACTTCATTAACCCAAAATTATGTGTATATAGAGGTAAGTGGAAACTCTTCATATCCCAATCCCCTCTTTCAACTTGCAGACTGTTATTTGAGTCCAGCATATTTACATCATTATGAATTTTCCCCAAGGAGGAAGGGAGCCGACTACAGTTAGTTAAGAGTCTTGTAATGCAATAGGTTTTCACTTAAAATACCAGCTTGTTGAAATGGAAACATTTCAGAATAAAGTCTTGGTTTTGATAAAACTCTCCAAGGACACTGGGCACTTGTGCTCCTGTCAATTTATCTGATAAACAGCTGAACGCCAAAGGTTCCCCAACCTGATCTGTAGCCAGAAGCCTGAAAGTCCTGGCTCTAAAAGGGGCTTGACTTACAGCTCTATAACTAGGTCTCTCAGAGGGTTGAAGCTCCGCGGAGACATACAGCCTCGGCCACAAACCCAGGAGTCTGCAGAGGCACACTTTGTGGCAGCTTCCCTTAAGACTGCAATGAAATCCCACCCCCAAATACCTCTTCCTTTTCACCAGCACAGCCAGTAAGACAGTAGGGAAGCACAGTGACAATTAGAGGAAACTGAAACTGAACCCTAACAATGGCCTGTAATACCCGAGTAGAGAGGCAGTTAGTCATGTCAGTCTGAAGGCAGGGTAGGTTTGCAACTTACAGACTTAACTAAAATGGAAGATGTATACACTTTTGTAAGCGTCTGATAAAGTAAGCCACTGCTTACAAAAGTTTGTGCACCTCTGGTTTAATTAGTCTATAAAGTGCCTATCTATCCTTCCTTCTGTAAAATCTGAGGCACATGCATGTTTAACCAGCTAGAAAACTACAATTCTTATCAGGGAAACTCATTCAAGTTCATTTAGTTTCTTTTATTTTACTGTTCACCAGAACCAGAGACCACTATTTAGCTGCCTGGGGAAAAATAAATGTAGTCATCCCAATCCCACATAGTCACTCAGCTAACAAATATCAACAAGTAGCAGCTAATGATCACTAATCAGCTCTGCCGCCCTTGGGAACTGCTCAGTTTGTCAATAGGACTGGTCAACCCTGCTACCTGCAGCCACAGGGTATGAGCAAACATTCCCAGAATCCAATCTGTGATCACATGCCTTGCTTTACATTGTGTGATCATAGATCAAGCTTGTGCGGACATTTGCTGGTGCAGGGAGCCACACTGGGAACATGATCTAAGTTGGGGTGGGGGGTGGGGCAGATGGGATGGGGGTGGGGACCAACAGGTCTGCAGGGGGCTTGGTGGGTCTGGGCAGGAGTGGTGTTGTGCATTTGGGGATAGGGGAGCTGGGGGGCTAAAAACAGTCCAGTCAGGGTTAAGGTGGTAGGAAAAGCTGATCTTCGGGGCTGAGGTGAGTGATTGGGCTTTCCCAGTCCTAGGACTGTACTCCGAACATGTACAGACATTTGGTAGATCAGGTTAATCTGTGCCTGATCAAAGTTAGTGCACCTTCTCAAGCGAACTAAGTTAGATCCACACTAGTTAAGTCTATCTAAGTATAACGTCTGCATATACCCACGGTTAGCTTGCTAGATGTTTGCAATGGACACTAAGGCAGTAAACTGAAGAAAAACATGATTTATTCTTTTCTGATGTTAATAGGAGCAAAGGAATATCATTGATTATCATGAGAAGATGTTTTTGTGACCATGTTGCCGTATGTTGGCTTGCAATTTAGAAAGAGTATAAGGATTCTCTTGTACCTTTCCAGTGGGTAACCTTGATATTCTATTCCTGGCCAAACAGTTGTGGGGTTTGCTGAGGTCTGGCAGCCATGTCAGCATCAAGGTGTACTGGATTCCTGTTGGGCAAACTAGGAATGTCTGGGTATTTGATAAAAGCACATGTGGTTTATTTCTTACGCTTGTGGAGTTAAATTTATGATTGCATTCACTTCTATTTTCTTTTATTCACATTCTTGAGTTTTAGAGATTGAGTTACTCTGTAACCTTAATGCTTTTTAAGGGTTTTGTTTTACTGTTGAATCATAAGTACATTCCACATGACCTGAAAGATTAGGGATTTGATCTTGCCAAAACACAAATCACACTTCTGATGTGAGCAGCAGCCCTGAACTCATTTTGATATACAGAAACTAATTGAGTCATGTAGCTGTTCAGTAACTAGATGCCTTCATTGCTCTTGTTACTCGACAATGATTTATTGTAACGAATAACTTATTAAATTGTTGGGCTTAATCTGTTATGCTTTTAAAAATATACCCTGTTCATCTGTATCACCTAACCAAATTATGATAGGAAGACAAAGCCCTAAAAAGTCTTAATTGTACTGTACAATGTTTTTTGGATAAAAAATAGAATATACATGTCAGTAAACAATGTAGAGCAGAAAAATCTACACAAACAAATACAAGTAATTGCTATTTTTAACTAATAAAGTATTACATTTTTACATCCCTCTGTTCTTGGGTTTGGAACAGCAATGTATTAACTAGTAAAAACAGTCTTAAGATACTCTTGCAAACACACAAGTTTTCAAATGACATCACACACATGTTGATGAAAGAGTTTTCCAACAAAGAGATGTATGGCATCCCATCTTTAAAGCACAAAATGTCTATGAACGAGACCTTTCTTTGAAAGTACTCTAAGGTCAGCAACACAAGAAGATAAAAAGGAACACTAACAAGAGTTAAATCATTTCCTCACCACACAAAGCCACAAATGAAAACATGCAAAAAAAATATAAAAATAAAAGTACTGTACTATATAGTTAAAACAGCAAAGGACCAAAACTGAGACGTGGTAATGTTGATGGTTAAAATGTAACGTGTCATGTGAAAATAAACAAGATGCTCAGAAAATGTTTTGCCAAGAAATAAAAAAAATATATATATATAATACCATGCCTGGAAGTTGATGGATAAAGAACTTAAAGTATAAAAATCAGCAGGTCACATGCAGACTTAGCTCCAGAGCTTCATTTCCCCTAGACAATACTCCTTTGCTGCTTTCACTTTCAGCCTGCATCCAGTTGAGTCCCTTTACAGCTGCATGCTTCATTCTTTTCCATTTTGGCCTTTCATTATAGCAAATTCCATGGGAACTTTTAATTATTTTTTTCCAATAAGACTGTTTCCCATGATGTTAAAGTGACTCTACTTAAGCCTTTGAGCATAAAGCCTGTTCCACATTTGCATGGTAACTCGGCTATCTGAGTAATTCATGAAGGCAGATAAAAGTCTGTTTCCCCTGTAAATAAATCAGACAAACAAATAACTACTTTAAAATAATATTGAGGGTCAGATTTAGACTGAGAAAAATCAGGAAATTCAGAATAAGAGCCGAAAGCCAGCCTTAAGCAGAAGAGTACTTAGATATGGCATAGGGGTCTACATGCATCACAGGCCAAGCTTGGCTCTCAGTTACAGATGTACAACCCCACAGAAGTCAATAAAATTGCATAAATGTGTCTGAAAGTGCAATTTGGCTTGAGGTAATTTTACAATTTTACAATTTGCCACAAACACTGCAACATATCAGGCAGAGCATATCAGGCTTAGTCAGCTGCTTTTAGACTTAGTATTTTAGCATCTGGGCATAGAAGAGAAATTAAGATACACATTGCTGCATTTGTGTATAAAATCACTTCAATAAAGCTGCCCGGAGGATGACAATTCTATTTCATAGTAACTTTTGAGGTTTCAATATTGGAATGAAAATATAACCTTTGGAATGCTTCTTTTCTGAAAACAGATTTGTGACAAATGCCCACTTGCAAATTAAAACCTGAGCTTTTCCATTTGGGAATGTTTTTGCAGGGCATGAATCCTCTTATCCATTATTTCTGATGACAAACTCTCAGAAAGGCTCAGCAGTTAGACCATGCTCTTGGGAGGCAGGACCCAGGTCCTGTTCTACCTTATTCAAAGAAAAAAGAATTCCCCCAAACTAATCTGAATCTCAAATGATGATACTCTGAACCGACAGACTTCCCAGTGCAAACATCAGCAGAACCATTAAGTCTTGCTGAAACATTTTGGCTTTGACAAAATGTCATGTCACTGAATTTTCATTGAATCAAAATGTTTGGATTAGGTTAAACTTTGCTCTTCAATTTTCACATGCACATTCAGTATTCTCACAGTTAAAAGCAATATTCTCATCTTTCACAACATGCCATTCTTATGTCCCGAACATATTCAATATATTTTGCTGCCAGTATATTCTAAACCTTTCCACAGCCTGTTGCTAAAGATGCTGGACTATCATACCACGCTCTATGAAAAGCTGTTTCCACATGCAAGTATTACAGACCATCTGTCATTATTGGCACCCTAATGTTTCACGTGCACGTTATACCCTGAAGGTAATACTAGCACAGTGGATTAGCATTTTGACAACTGATCCTAATGTCCCTATCTTATCACTGCTGAAGTGTCTATCATAGTAGTTTCTACACACTGTATATGGGTTCTAGAAAACAGTGGAATCTGCCAAAATGGGACAGTTAATTCTGCCTCCTAC
Source organism: Crocodylus siamensis (assembly GCF_052110815.1). NCBI lineage: Eukaryota > Metazoa > Chordata > Crocodylia > Crocodylidae > Crocodylus > Crocodylus siamensis. The sequence continues at coordinate 83,723,605 of NC_143396.1, read as the reverse complement.
TCTTTGATTTAATTGAATTCACACTACCTGTGACTGTGCTGACAGATTTCCTTCTGCTCTGGTTATTTTGGGAAAATATTGCATCAAGAGCTGAAGATGTTAAGAGTAGTGCTCCACCCAGTTTACTTTGAGAGGGTGTTCAAGGACCTTGGGCCTCTAATTATAAGGTTCTTTGCCTCAAACATGTACCTGGGCTTCTTTAATTGTGAAGCTGACAAAGGCTGACAAAGCAAATCCTCAACAAGAATTATGATGACAGACCTCAGAACATACAAGGCTGCTTCTTTTCCCACAGTACACAAAATATTCAAATAACTTATCCGTGATGCCTTATGTAATGCTCTGAGGAATCACCCAGATTATTAACCATTACTTTGGAAGACTGAGCAAAAGGCCTTATTCAAGATAATCCATGTCAAGATTCACAGCAACACCATTCTGTTTAGTCCAGGACTTCATGGTTTTAGCCCTTCCTAGTTGAATTCTCAGAGTGTGTATAACACACCCAAAGCTTATAATGCTGTTTTTCACTTTGTTCTCATTGTCTTGATTTAAAGTATGTCCCAGTGGCCAGAGCCAGAGCAGCATCTGCATGCAAGTGGAAGGAAGAGGTAGGAGTAATTGGTGCCCTACTTACTTGAATCTAAGATGACCTTGAATTTAAGATCTTCCTCTTCCAGTAATTAGATTCTATATATAGAACATGTATGTTGTAACAAATTTATATATAGAATCTGATTACTAGAGGGTCATCTTTAATTCATCCCTCCCCACTACTGCAGAGAGGCAGGCAGTGGGGAGGCAGGTGGTTTGGGGAGGTCAAGCAGCTCATCCCCTTCTTGTGCCTTCTCCACTACCACTTCTGCTCCCTGACTGCTCCACTATAACCTCAGGCCTCTCCCCCCTCCCACTTTCCCCCAACCTCTGCTCCCTGTTTCTCTCACCCTGACTCTTGCACTGTACCAGCAGACTCCATCCCCAGTCACTGAGTATGGCCCCCATAGCAGCCATGTGGGCTGTGCTCTGCTGCTATGGGACCAGGTTGGGGCCAGGCTCAGTGCTGCAGCGTGGATGGAGGCTGCCAGTGTGGAGCAAAGGTAAGGGCAGGAGGGAGAGGGGCAGGTAGAAGAGCACAGGCTGTGTGTCCAGGGGAAGATGGGAGGGAAAGAGGCTGCAGGGGGGCAGATGGCAGCATGCAGGGACTGGGGGGAAGGGGGGAGCAGGCAGGCAGAAGCTGTGGCTACGGCTGCAACCCAGGGAGAAGCTGGAGCCCAAGCCACAGCAGCCACCTTCCCCCCACTGCCCTCATACTTTAGTCTGTGGGACTTCCACCCACCACGTTAAATGGGGAAAAAAAACCTCATCTTGGAATCAAGTAACTGAAGTATACTTCCCACCCCCATATAAAGTCTGGCACACTTTGTCTTCAAGAATAAGAATTAGTTTATGGTCTACATTACACAGCATAGATCCTACCATAATGATTCTGCATCTGTAGCTATAAGAAAATGTACTGTAGAACTTAATCATTTTTGTTGATCAAATAGTACCATACACCTCAAGGACCTGGGGTTTATATGATTACATAAAGACTAGGAAATAAGTTACTACTATGATTATTCTGTGAGCAATATCTCTCAAAATTTCTTGATTTTGTGCAATTAAGGTATCAGCTTTTTATGTTATTACCAAAGAAGAGGAAAGCAATTTCCTTTGATTTAAATATTTAGAGCAGCACATCTAGAAAAGGATTGCAGGAGGTAAACCAAAGCCACAACTTCAAGAATAGCTTATAGAAAAAAATCTTAAAACAACCCCCAGTTCTTCAGACTTATTTTTTCCTTGGTGGTCTCCAAGTACTGACTGGGCCCAGCCTTGCTTATCTTATGAGATCTGACAAGATCATAGCCCGTGGCAGTGTAGCTATAGAAGACTGATTTTTTTTGCTGTTGTTCCTACATTAACCGATGCTCCAAGGAATGAGATAAAAGAAGAAGAAATAAATAGATGGTAAAACCACATCAAGCAGTATATCACAATAAATTGAATCTTTCTTATACCCTAATCCATGCACGTGTATATATTTGCATAAACATTTGTATCTAAACTCCACTTCAAAAAGCACTTAAATATATGGCCAAGTTCCACTGACTGTAATGGTACTTAGGTAGGGCTGTACCAAAAACCATAATTTCATTTAGACATCTATTTTGTCGTTTGAAAGGGATAGTGTTTCTTCCATCGTTTCCTTTAGAAGTACTGTCCCGTTTCGTTTCATCAAAACTGATTTGCTGTTTTGACATGTCAGCCACAGGCTATAATGGGGAATCATGAAAATGCCTAAAATGTTGTCATTTGTTGCCTGATTTGGATGCAAATTGCAGGGCGGTAGCCCCTTCTGAGGGCGTGGCGCCTGCCAAGTTTCAAGGATATAGATGCAGGTTTCTCAGAAACTGCACATCAAAGTCTTGAAAGCAAAATTTGCTGGCAGGGGCAGCCTTCTGTCATCTGGCATGCAGATCTGGGGGTTCACACCCCCAGGAGGGCTGCAGGGTTGTGCTGGACTCCTCCCAGGGGTGCGGGCCCCAGGATCTGTGCCGGATGACAGGACACTGCTGCTGCTACCTGGGACTAGCGCTGAGCACAGCCCGCATCTAGCACGGAGGAAGACAGATGCTGCTGCTGGCCACAGGCAGCAGTGACAGCCTCCTGTCATCTGGGTGCATATCCAGGGACCCGCACCCCTGGGATGGGCTGTGGGACTGTGCCAGACTCCTCCTGGTGGTGTGGGCCCCCAGATCTCAGATGTCGCCGGAGACCAGCACTGGGTGCAGGCTGGGCCCAGCACCGGAGAAGATTGCTGCTGCCACCTGTCCCAGGCAGCAATGGCAGCTTCTCCTCATCTGAAACATAGTCCAGCACAGCCCAACAGCAGTCCCGGGGGGTGCGGGCCCCTGGAGTCTGAGCCCCAGATGAGAGGAGGCTGCCCTGTCACCTGGGACCGGCACTGGGTGCAGGCTGTGCCCAGCACCAGAGTAAATTGCTGCTGCTGCCTGTACCAGGCAGCAGTGGCAGCTTCCCCTCATCTGGCATGCAGCCCAGAAGGCCTCCCAGGGTTGTGAGCCCCCATATCTGTGCTCCAGATGAAAGGTGGCTCAGGCTGCAGCAGCAGCAGCAATCTCGTCCGGTGCTGGGCACAGACTGCGCGCAGCACCGGTCCCAGGTGGGAGAGGCAGCTTGAGCTTCCTCTCACCTGGGGTGCAGATCCAGGGGCCTGCACCCCCAGGAGGGCTGTGTTAGACCCCTCCCAGGGGTGCGGGCCCTCGGATCTGCACTGAATGACAGGAGGCTGCTACCTGGAACCGGCACTGGGTGCACCCCCCCCAGCACCGGGGAAGACAGATGCTGCTGCTGGCCACACTCAGGAGCAGCAGCCTCCTGTCATCCGGGCACAGATCCAGGGATCCGTACCCCCAGGAGGCTGTGGGGCTGTGCTGGACTCCTCCTGGATCTGCGTGCCAGACGAATGGGCTGCTTGGAAACTCAAAACGTTTTGAAACTTTTGAAAAGTTTTGAGTGCCCTTATTTCAAAGCTGTTTCGATGCTTTTTGTTTCATTTCAATTTCACTTTTTTGACCTCAAAACACATCAAAACAGCTTCAAAACGAAACACTTGGCAAAATTTTGCACAGCCCTATTAGATATGTCTGTATGTTTGAGCTTGTGTTTAGCTATGCTTTCTGATACCAGATGCTTTCCCAAATGAGAAATATAAACCTGCAGTTAGGGTAAGAACCTGCCATCCTTATTCACATCCTTGAGTACAATCTTGGTTTCTGTAAGATAAATCTTACTGAAAACACTGAGACTAGTCCTAGGAGCACAATGCTTGTCAAAGTAAATGAGGGTCCATTAATTATAATCTGACCCATAGTTAAATAATTAACATAAAATAAGATTGGGATCATCCAGAAGTCTAGGATATCAGCCACAGAATTCTCAGCTGTTGATCAGATAAGCAGTAGCCATACCCAAATCTCCTTTAGTGTAGGAATAAGACAAGATTTAGCATATTGAGACCAGAAACAACATGTTTTTCAGATCTGCAGCTGCTCTGTATTCAATTATTGATTGTGATTCCGGTAACTTATTCCTCCCAGGAAGCAACTGTACACCTGCAATATCATTATTTGGGTTTGTTATATAATTATATTGCAAATTTATGTGTAAGTGACAAGTTCAAAAAGGAGATTGCAGAAAATGGTTCTAATAGTACTCACACTTACAAAAAAGGAACGAGTTTGTTACAGATATATTTGCTGAGTGCTACCGAGTGCCAAAGGATGCATTTGGTAGCTGTGTTGGTTTGAGACAAAAAGAAATGCAAAAATCTAGAACTCTGGGTTCAGAAATGATACCTTATTAGACCAACTAGGAAATTGCAAAAAAACCCCAACCTTTTCTGAGTTTTGCGCTTCTTTTTGTCTTAGACCAACACAGTTACCAAATATGTCCCTGAAACATGAAAGATGCTGTATTTTAGCGGACTTAGAATTTTAAGCTTTATTGCAGAACAACAAAAAAGATTTTTAAACCTCCCTTGCTTGCCGTCTGACACTCCAGGGAAGGAATCCTACCAGATTTACACGACAAAGAGCAACTCAGAACAACTCACAGAGATGTTCTCGTGGACCCAGAAGAACAGATTTTCCATCTCCAGCTCCCTCTGAGCAAAAAGGAAGTTTATTTCCTACCTGTGGGGATTTTTTACCATCTTTAATTTTCCCAGAGCCTGATGAAAGGCATTTGAGCCCAAACGCTTGCAGAAAAAGGTATTTTTTTCAATTTCCTAGTTGGTCTAATAAAAAGTATAATTTCTGAACCAAGAGTTCTAGATGTCTTGCAGAAATGAAACTCCACTTAGAATAAATGATGAGTGATGGAAATGCATGTGTTCTGTGTTGCACTGTGGTCCATGGGAAAAAGCAGTGAAAAAAACTGTACTGTGCATGTCCTGAACAGGATTTTCAAGCATCAAATATATATAAATATACAGGTGTTGTTGCTTTTTATAATGACACTAATTTTAGTATCCAAGTGCTAAAAGAGGATCTGAAAATTTCTCAACAATATATAAAAAAGAGCAAGCACAAAAATATTATTGAATGTATTTTTCTTCATTAAAGGTTTTTTTTAAATCTCTTAAAAGTCAAAGGACAAGACATTTATTCTTCAAAGGTGAGAGAAAGTGATAAATAATAGAAACAAAGAGTTTCTAAATAGAAATTTGCTCCAGCCTTAACTACAGATTCAGGTATGCAAAATTGTTATTCGTGGCATTAAATGTTTCACTGAAGAATTACAACACCAGTTTCAGTTTTACCTCTACGTTTCACACACAAAACCTTCTGAATACCTTTTGGGAGTTTAAATTTCATAATTTCAGTCTTAATTTTGTGACCGAATATGTTAGTAAAATCTTATTTTTTCAGCTTCACAAAATGAAAAAAGAAATCATTATTTTTAAAAGAAATCCTCATTTTCTCTCCCCTCCTGTTTGTTGCAACACAGGCAACTTGAAAGCAGCTGAAGGTTGATGTCTGGCATGTATATAGTGCTCCTTTTGGAGTACATCTATAAACAAGTAGGTAAAAATGGAAATTATGTAATCTGTTGTGTTCCTATCAAACAAACTGTAGTCCTTGTAGCAGTTCCAGGTGGCCCATGGAGCTGCTTATTAACAAAATGTCTTCACTAATCAATCTTAAAGCACTGACATCTCCTGTGAGTTGTCGCCAACTCAAGAAACTTGAATGGTTTTCAGAAGTATTTTTGGCAAACTAAACTTAAAAACAAAAACTTTACAAATACCTCTTGTGTACCATACATGGCCAATCAATGTTTTTTTATCTGCTTTTGATTAACATTAACTGATACAATTAGTGAAGGGCATCATTCATATTGGCATGCAACAAACACCTCATACTGCAGAACTACATAGGGAATTTCATCAGTTTCCAGATCTCATTAAAAAGCTTGGCACAGTATGAAAGGAGAAGAGTTCTCAAGCACAAAAACATGCATTTTGATGGTATGATGCCGGTCCAAAGGAAAAATTCCACTTCTTTTGGAGCTATGACAGAAAAGGTACAAAGACCATGATGGATATGGAGAAGGCTTCCAGTGACCCTGGTGGTATGACTTGACGATGATATATGACAAAGAAACATCAGAGTTATTTTGCATGAGAACCACTGGAGATATTTAGAGGAAAGTGTTGTAAAGGGAATATTTAGAAGAAGTGTTAAAAAGGGAAAAGCAGCTAGTGCTGTAGGTCTTAGGTCTAACAATGTCATCAGATGGAAGAGGGAGAATATGAGTATATTTTACATTTTTAAGTCCAGCTACAATATTCTTCAAGTTTATCCATCGTGTTCAATTCTAATCAACATACAGACTTCAACTGAGAGCAAGTCAGAATTTTCAAAATATTACAATGTAAATGAAATAAAGGGAAAAAAATACAGTGGTTTTTTTTTTCATTTATATTTTTTTTCCTTCTTCAGGCAGTTCTAAAACTGTGTTAAAGTCTAACACTGTCTAATTTGCCTGAAGAGAAAGGAGTGCTGAGAGCTGATAGGGAAAAAGCTCTCTGCAATCTGGTTGGAGTGCTTTTTGATCTCATTCTCTAAGGAAAAAAAAATCTGTATTTAAATAAAATATAAGTAGTCTGTGAAAAAAATGCAAGCAGCAAGTTTATTTTTTTGTTGTAGCATAAAAAGCAAGCATATGGGGACAGATTCGTCTTCCCATTATTCTGCTGAGAATACAGAGTATCTACTTTAAATTAAGTTGTGCATGTTTGGTCTACACAGGTGTAGACAAAACAGAATTTGGAGTATAGTTCTTCCACAACTGATCCATTGATTTTCCTGGAAAGCAGTTCAACTGGATGTGTGGAGCAAAGTATTATACCACACAAAAATGGTTGGACAATGGCCAGGCTCTAGCCAAAAACAAAGCAGCTAGAAAAGGAATGGATAGTTTTGAAGAACAGCAGATTTTGTTTGACTCATAGTACATTCCAGACACAAAAGCTGATATTCATGTAGGCGCACTTACTAATTCACTTCTGAATTCTCACGAACCCAATATTTATATGACTCCTACTGTCCCTTATTGCAGTCAATTATATTCCAAACAAACTGAGATTAAATAACAGAAAACCATATTGTATTGAATTTTCATGCATGAAAACAAATTGCTTCCAGTAATTTTTTTAATCTACAAGGATCTGATTGCTTTACTGCACAGTTTGAATTGAAAATAAACATACAAAATGACTAAACTAATTGCAAATCTCATGCATCTTAAGAGCAAATAAGTAATGTATTTTCAATGACAGGTGCAGATGAAATGTTAGCTCATGTTACTCTGTTTGCTGCATTATTTGAGGAGCAGTATCTCTTTACAAAAGATTTGTTCTGGCTCAATATCAAGCATTTATAAATTTACATTATTTAAATGCCTTTATGTTCAAATAAACAAAATCCTTGTCTTGTACTAAGCAGACCTCGACGGGATTTACAGGATACGAGGAAAGGGGTTGAAAACTATTGCACTTTAGTTCTTAAAATTTCAGGAGCTGATGGAGGCAGGATTTGACCCTAAATACAAATGTTTCTACAGGTAATATTAAAGGTAGCTGGACAAGAGAGGTAGTTAGCTGTGTGAGTATGAAGTCAGGCAGAAGGCAGGAATGGATGACATCTTACAGACTACAGACAAAGTAGGCTGTTACCTATGAAACCTATGCATCTCTGAACTGGATTAAAGTCATTTAATTGTTGTATGACAAGCATCGTAATTCAGTTGTTGGATGATGAATGCAATCTTTCAACTGCCACTGAAATCTGGAACAACAGGATACATTTAATATATGCAACTATGGGAGCATAGTATGCAAGGGGCAGAAGGATACGGCCAGGGTCTCTTAACACTACTAAGCTCAAAATCTCTTTTAAGCAGACTCCTTGCCTACACTAAGAGAACCTCATTTCAAAAAAGGAGACTTATTTAATTACCAATTAATTTATTCCTGCTTACAGTTAGTTATGTACACCTACTTTAAGTAAATGTGCAAAAATAATTAATGTTGACAACATTCATTATTAAAAGAAAACTTTAGTCTGCAAATCGTAGAATCTTTTTTTAATCTTTTATTGAGAGCCATAAGAAACTTTTCCAAGAGCTAGTTATATTCATTGCATTACATTTTATAACAATAATGTCTAAGTTCAGAAATCAAAGTAGGATCACAGTGCAGGTCAACCTAGAAAAACTGATTAAAGTACAGTAACTAGGAGTCAGGCAACTCAGCTGTACATAGTCTATAGATCCTGGGCATAAGCACGGCTTTTCAAAAGTACCCTCTAATTTAGGATGTCTCAATTTTCAGATGCTTAGTTTTCAAAACAAAGGCCAAAAACTTTTGAAACTTGTGCGCATGGAACCATTTGGGGAAACCAGGTCAACTGGCATCTTCACCAAGAAGTCCAAGAAAGACTGCACTACCTTCTCACAAAAAGCACTACCCCATACAAGTATGCTGAATAAAACAGTGGAAGTAGAGGAAGCTCGGAAATGGATACCATGCTGAGGGGGTAAATTGAGTGGGGAACCTCTCTGATGGAAATGAAATCACTTTTTGAACTTGTATATAAAAAATGTTTTAAGGTTCAAATTGAAAAAAATACTAACTTTTATTCAGAAGAAACTCTTTCCCCTGCACCCTTTACTTCCATTATGGGGAATTAAACAAATGAAAAACAAGAACAACATGATCTGAATCAATTTTAGTTGGAATATTTTTCCCACATGAAACTGTAATAAAAAAAAAAAATCACATTAATGAAACATTTTAAATTATTGGTAGTTTTTAATAACACTTTTTCCTCTAGATTCAAACGTTTTAGCAATAAAAAAATTATAACAATTTTTAAATAGGTATAGCTGGAAAACTTTGATTCCAGAAAGAATTTTTTAAAATTGATGCATGTATTTTTTTCCCCAGTGGGATCCAGTTATTTCACAGCATTCTCATTGAATACAAATATCTATCCTAGTTCAGATGAAATTGGATCATCAATATTAAGTAGATTACTGCTATTGAACCTCTCCTGACTGGGGTAAAACCTTAGTGATCTACATATTGCTAACAGCTGCAGTAGTGCTAGTTTGCTAATAGTGCCTCAATCAGATACCGGCAATTAAATCTAAGGTGCATGATTTCTGGAGGTGCTGAACCCCTACTTTCTGTTAACTGATTCCTTGAAAAGTTGCCCATTTTTAGTTTGGTGCCTAAGTAAGGATTTAGCAGGCTAATTTAGCCAACCACTTTGGAAAGTTTAGCCCCCAGGGTCCAGTTTTCAGGTTTATAAAGTATTAACAGCGGTAAGTGTTCACCAAGGCTACACTGGAAAATGTGGCTCTATTTCTACAGCCCCCAGCAGATGTTATTTTTATCAAACAACAGGTAATATTGCTCAAGAGAAACTATCGTTCCATGTGACCTGCTTTGAGTTTACAGGGCCAGCTATCCAGAAAAGAAAAGAAAATATCCCGAGAATTTGCTCTGCCAGCACTTGCCAGCAAGGGGAGCTGGAGAGCTGCTGGCCAGGACTTATCTCCCCACTGCCACCTTCAGCTGTGCTGCTAATAAGAAGTGAGCTTTGAGCTCATCAGCTGGGTGAAACAGCTGCCGTCTCAACCCTTGCATAGATCAGGGAAGACAGATAGAAAGGGTGAGAGGGATGGAGAAACAGGAGAGGAAAAGCAGGCAGGAGCAGCAGGGCTCAAACTCTCCTGGGACACTTTATTGTTCTTTCACCACCTTGCGTGTATATGTGCTCTTCCTCTCTCCCCAACACATTGCTATTGTGTGCAGGTAAGGTCTGTCATGTCCCGAATTTGTTTGGCTCTCACAGATGAGAGGTGAGAAATAGCTCCTTAAGTCTTGAAAGCTGGACGGAGAAAGGGAGGAAGAGCAGTGAGTCATGACATCTACTGATGAAGTGAGCTTGGGCTCATAAAAGTTTATGCATCTCTGACTTACCTAGTCACCACATCTCCTACTGAGGCACCCTGGCAGAAGAGTTCAGCACTGAGAAACAGACAGTCTCCTTGTAGGTGAGGAGACGATACTCCACCCTGAGATGCTAGAGGACCTGGCCAGATTTATCACTTGGTGTGTAACATACCACATATTCATATTAAAGTCAAAACTGGAAAGCTGTACAAATATTCCACATTTAACACATAACATCTTTGAGGCTGGGTGGCTAGTTTTGTGGCTCATTATCATGTGATAAATTGCACTGAATGTGGGCCATGATATTGCTTCAATTTATTGTTCTATTAACGCTTTCATAGCACTTTAAATGTAACATGCCAGGGGCCTATGACCCATATTCATGTCAAACAGCGGGGGAATGACACTTTTCTTCAAAAGCCATTGAAACCTAAGATTTCATAGATTTCATTGACATTAGGGCTGGAATGGACCTTGGAAGATCATCAAATACACCCACCGCCCACAGGGCAGAAAGTCAGCTGGGGTCGTAGGATCCCAGCAAGATAAGCATCCAATTTGATCTTGAAGGTGTTGAAAGTAGGTGCTTGAACCACCTCCGATGGCAGGCTGTTCCAGACCTTGGGGGCTCAGGCAGTAAAGAAATTCTTCCTTATGTCCAGCCTGAAATGGTCTCGCAGGAGTTTATGACCGTTCGACCTCATCATCCCTTGGGGCGCTCTGGTGAACAAACGTTCCCCCAGATCCTGGTGGTCACCCCTGATAAACTTGTAGGTGGCCATCACATGACCCCTGAGCCTGCGCTCTTCCATGGCTCTCAGCCTGTCATCATAAGGTCTGTTTTCCTGACCTCTGATCATGCGCGTGGCTCTCCTCTGGACTCTCTCAAGCTTCTCCACATCCTTTTTGAATTGTGGAGCCCAAAACTGGACGCAGTACTCCAGCTGTGGCCTCACCAGGACTGAGTACAAGGGGAGAATGACGTCCTGGGATTTGCTTGAGAAGCATCTATGGATGCAAGCTAGTGTTTTGGTCACTTTACTGGCTGCAGCATCGCATTGAAAGCTCACGTTCATCTTGTGGTTAATGATGACCCCCAAATCTCTTTCTTCTGTAGTGTTAGCCAGCGTAGCACTGCCAAGCCTATAAGGATGCTGCAGGTTTTTCTTCCCAAGGTGGAGAACCTTGCATTTTTCGGTGTTAAACACCATCAGGTTCTCATCCGCCCATTTGCTGAGCCTGTCCAGGTCAGCCTGGATCACCTGCCTATCTTCTGGAGTGGATGCTTTGCCCCAAAGTTTGGTGTCATCGGCGAACTTGGCCAGTCCACCTCCAACTCCAATCTCCACATCATTAATGAAGATGTTGAACAATATAGGTCCAAGGACAGAGCCTTGGGGGATCCCACTAGTCACAGGACACCATGATGAATGACTTCCATCAACTACTATCCTCTGGGTCCAACCACGGAGCCAATTTCCCAGCCAGTGGATTGTGGTGGACCCAAGGCCACAACTGGCTAGTTTTGCCAAGAAGTGATCATGAGATACCAGATCGAAGGCTTTTTTGAAGTCAAGAGATATGACATCAATCTCTTTTCCCTTGTGCAGGTGATAGGTCACCTGGTCGTAGAAGGAAATAAGATTGGTCAAGCAAGACCTACCCGCAACAAATCCGTGCTGGCTATCCTTTAGGATGTTGGCCTCAGCAGTCCATTAAGGATGGCCTCTTTAATAAACTTTTCTAAGATCTTCCCCAGGATAGAAGTCAGGCTGATGGGCCTATAGTTAGCCGGATCCACTTTCCTCTCTTTTTTGAAGATAGGCACCATATTGGCCTTCTTCCAGTCTTTGGGCACTACACCAGAGCGCCAGGAGGTCTCAAAGATCTGTGCCAGAGGCTGGGTTATGATACTCACCAGCTCCTTGAGTACCCTGGGGTGTAGACTGTCAGGGCTGGCTGAATTGAAGGTATCCAGCTTCTCAAGGTGTTCCCTCATGAGGTCAGCATTAATGGAGGGCAGGGGATTTCCCTCACCCAGACCACCCTGTCCCATGGTGGGCATGGGTGTCCCATCGGACTGATGAAAGACCAACGCAAAGTACCCATTTAATAGGTTGGCTTTTTCCTGGGCATCAGCTGTCAGTGGCCCCATCTGGTTCAGCAGAGCTTCAATGTTGCCCTCGCTTTTCCTCTGGCTCCCCACATATCTGAAAAAGGACTTTTTATTGTCCTTAATGCTTGAAGCTAGTTTGAGTTCAGTTGCAGCCTTGGCTTTCCTGGTTTTCTCCCTGCAGGACTGGACCAGTGCAGAATAATCCTCCTTGGAGATGAATCCCATCCTCCATCCTTTGTAGGCCTTTCTTTTTAGCCTCAGGAGGTCTGCTAGATCCCTAGAGCCTTAGTTCATTTTTTATCAGTGCTCTTCTTATATATATATATAAGCCAAGGCTGCAACTGAACTCCAACTAGCTTCAAGCATCAAGGACAATAAAAAGTCCTTTTTTCAGATTTTATATATATATATATATACACACACACACATAGAGAGAGAGAGAGAGAGCTCCTGCTGATGCAAGCACCCGGGGAGGACATGGGGGGGCCTGTGCCCCTGGATCTGTATGGGACAGGGTAGGCTGCCACTGTGGGTTGGGTCCAAGGCTGTGCCAAACCCTTCCCAGAGTGGGGGCTGGGCCATGCTGTGTTCAGGGCGGGTGGTGTCAGTGCTGGGAGGAAGGTTGGGGGGGCTGAAGCCACCCCAAAATTCAATGTAGCCCCCCCAAACTCCCTTCCCAGTGCCACCGACACCCGCCCCAAGTACAGCTCAGCCCAGCCCCTGCCGGGAAGAGCCCAGTGCTTCTGCCTGGGAGCACACCCCCCATGCCCTCCTGGGGTGTATGCAGCAGCAGGAACCACCCTGTCTCTATCCCCACACCCCCTGAATGAGCTGTGGCTCTGTCCCATGCCCCGCCCTGCCTGGGCCCCAGCCCCACTCCCTCCGTCACCGCTGGGTCCTCAACCTGTCCCCCTACGTCTCTTCCTTCCCCACTCCCCCCCACAACAGACTTACCACCTGGGTGCTGCTCTCCATGCTGCAGGGCTGCATATCAGAATCAGATCAGTATTGGGTGATATGGCTGATTAAAAATCAGCCATAGGTATCGGCCTATAAAATCTCTATTGATGCACCCCTAATATATATATATATATATATATATAAAATTACTCTATTGCAGGTTACAGCTACTTTGACACAATACTGAAATGCTCTACATGCCTATTCATATTTAAATATCCAGAATGTGAAGATATGGAAATGCTTACTTGTGTTAGTTTGTACACAGAATTTTTTTGGCTGCTATTTGTACGTCATAACTATTAAATGAAATCACAGTGGGGATATCTGCATTTGGTATGTCAGAAAAGCACCTGTATAATACAACGTTATTAATGTACTGTGAGAGGACATGGCTCAGAGGCAAGCACTTGGGATTCTGTTATCTTAATAATTAATCCAGAGTCAAGCTTATACGAGGGGGAAAAAAAAAATAGATTTTAACAAAAATAAAAAAATAATAATTTCAATGAAAATATAAACCTCCTACTGCACCCTTGGCATCCCTTATAAGTTTCTCTGTAATTTTAATACAGTATCGGTATGAAGTTTTCTCTGTACCATCACCAGGTGCTCTCGTCTGTAGACAGCTGCCAGGCATCTTCTTTTTTCAGATAGCCAAACTGCTTTCAGGTTTGTCTCATCTCTACTAAATGAACAATAAAAGTCAAGTTCTAAACAGAATGCCTGGAACTTGAATGATGCTACTGCAAAGCCAAGAAGAAGAGATGTGCTGAAATCAGTAGGACCAGATGTTAGTAATTACATCTGAACTGTAAGCAAGGCACTTTGAAATATCACCTTAGAGGGTAAAATAAAATGTGGGGCTGATCAATGGGTACAAGATTACCCCCCTGGGGTCCAGGGAAGTTCTTTGACACCATCTCTGTGACATATAATGATTTTAAAGAAGGAAACACAACAGACTAGAGAGTATGAGGCTGATGAATTAAATATAAACTTCTCAGTCCTTAAAAGGAGAGTACTGAAATATTTTCAATATTTTTAATAAACTTTAATATCCAAAGATATAATAACCACCTGAAAGCTTGAAAATAGAATCCAGTTTAACTTGTTCTTTAACATGTACACCCAGTTTTTGTTACAGGAATGCAGAAACATTCTGGCCTGCAGTAATTAATTTTATCTCTATTTTAATTGTTCTGAAAAAATAAACATAAATTAATTATTGCATGTAATTTACAAGAAAAAAGGGTCAGAAAATAATTTAAAATGTTGGTCAAATTTTGCACATATCAATCATCTCGGCCCTTTAATTTTCCCTTAAATTGAAGGGTCTCTTTAATTGTATTATTTCCCTGACTTCAAATGAAATGGTCTTAAACATTTTGGTAAAGAAATCACATAATCTTATTTAGTCTACATAAAATATTCAATCTATCACATACTATAGTTCAACAGGAACCATTATTGGTGTTTTGACAATTTAGCAATTATCTATGTAGTCATGAAATCAATTTAAATTGATTAATTGAATTGCTCATTTTTTTGCATTTTGTTTTTATCAGCTGTTATTAACATTGCATGAGCATTAATATTTATAGATTATAGAGATTACAAGAAGCAATTAGCACATTTTGAAATAATATCACCCAGAGAAAACAAATGTCAAACATGATTAAGTAAACTCAGGTTTTCATAATAAAACCAAAATCCAATTATTTCAGTTTCAGGAAATATTGTTTCCTGAATATTAGTTTAAATTAGTTAAGTTTGCCAAGTTGTACTCCTAAATTTTAGTGGCTAAAATCATCCCTTCCAACCTAGGCAGACTCTGAGTATATAGTCCTGGCCTGAGGGAATGTACCTGCACAGACCATTTTACCACCGTTTCCACCCAGCCTGTTCTGCTCTGCTCATTTCCACCAGCCTGTTTCTTCTCCATACAGACCCACAGTGAAATAATGCATAACCTTGCTTCTAGGTAGTTTTACCTTCTAGGCATGTGACAAGCTTGGATTAATATCTTCTATGCAAAATGTGCACATTCTGCTATTGCCTGATCTCTTACTTTCACCTGATCCTTGACTGAAGCACCTGAAGACACAAGCCTGCAGTTGTACAATGATTGTGAAGGGAAACTTCTAAGCTCTTCTCATGAAAGGCAGCAAGTGTATAATTTCCAAACTAAACTGTAGTTAGGTATAGTAATTTAGTAATAATTACTCAGTTTATATAATCCCCTGCCCCATTTCAGCTACTCCACCTTGTGGTTGACCTTTTAGGGAGAACAGCCAAAGGTTGCTGAGTAGTAACTCCAGTTTTCTTGGCCCAGTGGAGAAGAGACACTGGCCTAAGGTTTACAGAAATCTCCAGTCTGTCTGGATCCCATTCTATAAAAAATTCAAAGAAATCAACAACAATTTTTTTTTGTGAGATTATGGACAGTAGAGGACTTAGAAAGATGAGGAGAGCAATGGTCTTAACAGACCTTCTTTTATCTAAACTACCCACAGGAAACCTGTGATAGGAAGCCGACAGGTTCTTGTTATCAGCTGACTCTTGTAAAGTCAGTGGCAGCTTTCAAAGGGAATTGTATAACCAGACTAATGTTGTTTTCACCTCCCCTGCATCTCACAGTGGTGGAAACATGACCCTGATGGAACTTTTAAACATTATCACAAGAGAAATAAGTTAATTAAAGGTAGGAATGAGTATGCAATGCAGTGTGCCTGCAAAAAAAGTCTAAAATAATTTGGGATATGTATCTAAAGTACTTCTTCCTGGTTGGAGGAGGGAAGAAATAACTCTAGTTCCAGTGCAAATTCTGCTAGCATATTTTGTTCAGTTCCAGGTACTCCATTACTAGAAAGATTGGCATTGAACTGCAGGAGAACTGGGGGCAGTTCCTGAATTTGCCACAGATTTCCTGGGCAATACTGGAAAAGTTATTGAATATCTATCGTGTACCTCAATCCCCAGCACCTGTAAGGGCAATGGGATGAGTTGAGGAAAGAATAACCTCAGAAGTGTCTGGTTTAAACTGAAACATTTTGGATTACCTGAGGTATTTTATACCTCTGCCCTTTCCTTGAATGCTGTCCCTTTGCATTTCCCTGTTGGTATTATTCTTGGCAGTAGTAAACCGTGAATTCAAATTGCTTCTTTATTGCTCTTTGTAATGGGAAAGCTTGGATGACAATGTATGCGTTTAAATTAACTGTGTGTACAATGGAACAGAAGGCTTCACTGAGCTAAAATGAAAATAACCCCTTTCACCTTTTCAGGCAGACAGGTTAATTACTTGGCCCTGTCTGGTTTCCTAATTTATTAAAACTCATCTTCACAGATAGCAAGCAGATTCTCATCTAGTAACCCCCTCTTTGTTTTAGCACATATAAATCTATACTATATAACCTAGAGTTGTGTGCATTTCCAAATACCCAGCTTTCAAATGAATCCAAGAATTTTATGGACAAAATTAAAAACTGTTAAAATTAATTTTAGCTTCAAATGTTGTGAAGGGTCAGGATGGGAATCTTTAAGCTCTGCTGAGATCGGTTAGCCTTTTTTTTTTTTTTTAAGTAACCAGTGTGATCCTACATTTAAAATAACATCCATGCCACAGATGCCAGTTGTCTGATTACATAAAGTGGCTGTTACGTTTTAAATGAGAGACTAAAGAAAAATGAGTAGAAAATAAATAACACACTTTTGTTTGTGCTTATTTATACATATACATTTATAAACACCCAATGTATACGAGTGAATATAGGTTTTCTTGTAAGAAGCAGTCAGTCTGTCTCCAAATATTCAGTGTAAAAAGTGTAACACTGGGACTGGAAATGAAGAAAGGGCCAAACATAGTCTACCCAAGCTAGCATTTGGAAGTTAGATGCATGTTCTTGTATAGTCACTCTCCCTGCTAAACATATTTCCTTGAAATTCTGAGGACTTTAAAATATGTTTCAAATATGTATTTATGCCTTGAACATGCAAGTCTATCTAGCAGGTTGTAAAGCTGAACAACATTTCACTAATTCTTTCATCAGTTTTTTCAGTACAAGTAAAACATGATAGCCAACCTGGAAGAGCCATCTCTGTTTGATACTAGCTCACTCCTCAGTAAGAAGACTGGCTTAGTAAAAGTATACAACATGGTACAATAATATCAGCAGTCCTTTGTAAGATGCAGGGCCTGGAAAAATCACTTGGGAATACTTTGTATTACTGTCCCAACATTATAACTGAGAAACTGGCACCAATAATCCTTCTGGGTACTGTTGTTTCCATTAAGATACAGATACAGCATTCTTTGCTGTGCTGTACAATCTTTTACAAATGGAGGACATTTAATCCTTTTCATGAATGAAGTGAAATTGGGTAAAATGGTACATAGCTTGGGAATGTTATATATTTCTTAATGTAACAAATGTGTATGAAGGAATTATCTTACCTGAAAGTTAGCTTCTATAGCTAATCACATAAAAATCATTTTATGAGGAAAGCTACACTGCATCATGATTCACATTCACCACAACACCCTTTATCCAAAGCCAGAGTTTCTATACTTCATGACTTATAAGGGGTAAGAGACTTTACAATGAAATAAAGAATGTAAACTTTGGTAAAGTGCTGTACATGAAGAAAAAAAATTCCCTTTCATTTATACAGTTTGCAATCCCAAATTATTCAAATTGTATTCAAACCAAAAAAAAAAAAGAAAAAAAAGGCAGGTGAATGGACACATAAAGAGCACTATGCAACAAATCGAAAAGAAAAAATGGTCCAAGAGTACCAGAGCAAACCCCAACTTTTTACTGAAATGTTGTGAGAGGTTTCTTAATTTCTCTGAAGAACAGATAGAAATGTCATTTTAAGGTCTCAAAAAATTCACCCCCCCCAACAGTAACTCACCAGAAACTCAATTTATCAGCGTTGGAAAAATGAAGGGCAAATCAATCCTGCTGGGATGCAAACCAATAATTCCAGATAACATGAGGGACTCAGAATAAATACAATGAATTAAACGTATTATTTCAATGACTTTGACTATGCTTCACCTATTATTCTAAAAGCTACCTGATATAGAAACAACCAGTAAGGGAGCTGAACCATAGCAACATAGAGTAATTCCCTTCCAAGGTTTCCAAACTGCACAATTATATTTACAGTATGTCATACCATAATGTATCTTCACTTTTTCCATACCTAGAGATTGTAAGATGTGATAAACAGTGATAAACAGTTGAGTAATGCTAGTGTTTTTGGACTTCCATTGGTATAATCATTCAGTCTTCGTAAATAAAAAAAATGGCCGCTTACTTGCTGGTACATTACAGTAGGGAAAATGCAATTCAAAGTGAATGGCAAGTTATGTGTGGAAGTTGACAAGCTGGAAAGTGTAGGGTATGAAATGTATTTGTTTTCCTATCCTTGGAGAATTACTGAATTGTTAAATTCAATTTTATTTCCCTGGGATAAATGTGGCATATCCTGTATATGCACTAACGTTTCTGTGTAGTATCAGCATGCTGCCCACACTGGATTCCAAGTGGGATTTTCTATCTGGAATTTTGCAAATCTGATACAGTAGAATCACAAGATTGTTCTGCAGCCTAATTAACCCAATTACACTCACTAGTTAGTTATGCAAATGAGAAAATAATTAACATGACACTAAACCTATCTATCTTTTCAGGTAATTATGCATCCTTCATCTTTGTTGCAACTGAGCATTAGCATTTGGTTTTTAAGGTACAAAATTTACTTGCAACAAAGCAGACTCAGTTTAATGGTGTCATACAATAAAGAAAAAAAAGAATTAAGGAAAACAGTCTTGCTCTTCTAGAGTGTCTTAAAACAAGTCCATTCCTCTGGAAATTCAGTAAGTTGTTATAGCATCCTTGATTAAAATCAGGTGGTTATTTATTTCTAGCTCAGATTAAGAGATTTTTTTATTCTGAAATTAAATTTTAGAGTTCATCTATAGCTAAATAATTACTGCACTAGCCAATACTGTCAACTAGCTAGCAGAGTATAGTCACACAAAAACACATGGAGCTAACTGTATGTTTGCTAGTCTAAATTTATTGAAAGAAACTCCTCTGTAGTGGAGTACATTCCACCAGTGCATTTTTGTATTATTACACGGGGAGCTGTGATCTTCATCTCTATTTTAAACACCACTTATCTGAACCTTCAGTTAACAAATATGGATATTTTCCCTCACTTATGCTTTTAGGAAATGGACACAGACTGCATGGTATCTCTGGTTTCATCTAAGAAAGGCTCTCCTGCACAGATATACACATTCAGCTGACTCATCCTCTGAATTTAATATATATCTATATATGGAAGACTGTTTTGCTAGTTGAAACAAATGTATAATAAATATCTAATTAAGCCTCACTTCAGGATTAAGTACTTGCTTATGTTCCATTGCAATCAATGGGACATGAAAATGTGTGCAAGTTCTTCAATAAGTCCAGAATTACAGTACATACCTCTGATAGAGAGAATGTATCATCAATCATTGTTGAGTATTTTTATTATGCTAGTGTTTAAAAACCTCAGTCAGGACCCCAACTAATACTAGGCACTAAACTAGTAGCAGAACTAAGGCAGGACAACTAGGGCAGTAGCCCCTGGTGCTGATTTAGGGAGAAGATTAAGAAATAGCAGCTGATAGCTCAGCCACACAATTGGACTGGGGGGTCGCATTAGCAGTCAGAAGTTGCCACTGTCTCTGTGCACTATAACTTCCCCAGATGCCCTGAACATATATGTAGGAAGACTCTGTACCTCTTTCAGCCATAGTTCTGCAGACTTGTAACTTTATTAATCTAAGTATCCCTATTCAATAAACTGGACTACCTTCATTTATGAACATTTACAAAAGGAGTACATAAATAGACAACATGGACAAGACATAAGAATGTCAAACATACACATCTCATTACTTACAATTCTTAAAAATTATCCCAAAGCATCCTTTACACTACACTGAGGTACATAATTACTGGAATTAAACCAAAAATTTCCAATACTCCATAAAATGGAACTACTGTGAGCTGGGGTGCCTAGAAGCTCCAAAGCTGCACAGCCTAAGTTGACTGCTAAGGAGATGGAAGCCTTACAAATTCCCAAAAGCCCAAGCTGCTGAAGAGCAATGAGCTTGGAAACTTAGGAGATGAAGCTGCCAGAGTTTCCAGGCTCCCAACTTGTCAGCTTATGAGACAAGCTTCCAAGAAGGCAGGCAGGTGAACTGGCAGGAAACCAAGTATTTTTACAATGGAAACATGCCTAGTTTCTGACAGTTTCATCAGAATTTAAATGCTCTTGCAGAACATTTAGTTTTTGACAAATCTGAAAACTCTGACAAAAAAAGTACTCCATACATTATGCTTCTAAGTGCCTCAACTAACATACTCCATCAAGGGTGACATTGTGCCTGATACAGCCACCCAACAAAAATAAGTATACATGTGTATGTAGGTGAAGGCATTACTGAAGCAAGTAACTGCATGGTGCCTCTTCAGTCAGTCCCTCTGCAGTCCTTGCTATCAAAGGGCAAAAAATTCCAGAGCACTTGTGTGATTTAGGAGCCTAATTCCCACTAATGCCTAAGTGCCTAAATCACTTCTGAAAAGGGAGTCTTGGCTTTGTAAGTCATTGGGGCACTTCTGAAACTTAATGCAGCTAGAGGCAATGATGGGGTTCAGACAGATACGATGGCAGGAAGAGTGTTCTGCACAGACCATTACAGCTATGATGATACCCAGTGAACAGAAGGACCTGGAGAGCAGACTACTGGACTAGCAGGGATTGATGAATGGCTGTAACTAAAAGGACAATGTGAATAGAAGATAATTACATTTTAGAAATTTTGGGGGTTTTTCACTGAAGAATGAGGAGAAACATGGAAAAGATGGGGTAGCAAAAATGAAGACAAGAATGGATAGCCAGTGACACGATCTCAAAGAAAATTAAGGCTGAAATACAGAGGGGAGGGGGGAGAGAGAGAGAGAGAGAGAGAGAGAGAGAGAAGACAAAATCATCTACAGACAAAGGAAGATGTTAGGGAACCTGAGATTCATAGTAACACCAGGAAGGATTTCTAGATTACTAAAAACGAGAGACAGGTCTGCCATTAGAGCAGAACCAGAGAACTGGCCTATCTGCCAGGAGTGAGGATACAAGGTATAGACCTGAGACTGCAAAGTATCCTGTTGGGAGTCTGCTGTAATGGATAAAAGATGACAACCATCTAACTGAAGTTCATCATCTAAAGTTTGGTCTCATCATCTAAAGTTTGGCTATGGACAAAAGTAACACATGAACCAGTGTAAGTGATCAGAAACTGGCTTAAACCTGTAACAGAACAGAGGTTCCATGCACATAAACCAGTTTCAAAATGTCTGACACTGGTTTAAGATAAGCCTGGCTGAATATAGTATCATACTTAACTGAATTGGGTCAAACCAGTTTATGAAACTTTTTTCTCAGGCTGCTTCCTGGTTCAAGTTAAATCACAGTCTCCCAGTATGCTTTCCAGCCCTGGGCTAGGCTATGCTGGTCTGCTCCAGAGGGAAGGGCAGGCCCCACCCCTCTGCTCCATAGCTGGAGAAGTGAGGGCTGACTGACAAGGATATAGAGGGGCAAGCCCAGCTGGGGATGCAGCGCAGGCTATGGGGGCAGGGGGAATGCCCCCCCCCCCGGCAAACCCCAGCTCGGATCTGGGGCCAGGGAGGGGGTTAAACACCTCTTCCCCTGCTCAAATTTACTGCTGGCTGCAACTGTGGACTACAGATCCCAAAGGCACCTGGAAACAGGAAAAGGAAATGATGGGCAATCCTGCAGAGTCCTGCTTCTGTGATTCTGGACTGCAAATCCCAGAGAACTTGGGGTCAACAGGAAGAGGAGGAAGTGAACAAACAGCCAGATAGCCATGCTATAGCACCCCTGGCTTCTGGCCTAAGTCACCGCAGGCATGTGGCTGCATTTCCTGAATCAAAGCTAAGTATCTGTTCACTTGTGTTTCAATTTAATCTGTGCAGTTTAGACTAACCTGCAAAAACTGAATCAATTCAGCCTTGGGCCTTTTGACTGTGTGTATCTAGCCAAAGACTCAAGTTTTTCCAATTAAAAAGATTCAAGCTCTAGGACATAATCCAGCTAGAGAAATTGTGTGATACCAGAGAAAGACAACTGAGATGTTTGCATACAAATGATCCTGAGCAACAAAAGGAAGGAACTAGAATTCCTAATGCAGCTAAGAATAGCTAATATGCTAGGACAGCAACATAGTTAAATAAAGATCATGAGTGGAGAAAGATACGCGATGTTCAGAACCAACCAAAATATATTTGGATTTTTCATTCTTTTCAGCTCAGATATATGAAAATGCAAGGAGCTCATCAGTCAGAAAAATCAGAAAAGACGACAGACCTGGGTGTTAGTCACTCACAGTGCAACTCTTAGCAACAATTAGCAACTGATGTGATACTGCTGTGAAAAGCAGGGTAGAGATGTACCTTATGAACAAACTAAATGTTTTCACAATTTTTTCCCTAATTCAACATCTATCTATCTATCTAGGCTTAGTCTGTCTGTCTGTTTCTGTGTCTGTCTATCTGTCCATAACGCACTTGGGGGGGGGCATGGCTCCCAGTGGGCATGGCTCTAGCCAGTACTGTGTCAGGAATGACAGGTGGGAAATGGCTTCAGCAGGGTGGGCCAGGCAGATGCAGAATGGGGGAGAAGGGGGACGGCATGGAGCTGGATGCAGAGTGGGGGAGGTGTGGCAAATGATTGGACATGTAGCGGCAGCAGCGCGGGGCAGTGGGTGGCAGTGGCCACTACCACGTGCAAGCTTCCCCCCACCCTGCTCCTGGGAGGCAGTGTTTCTTCCCCCTGGCCTGGTCATTCTTGATGGGCAGTTTGCTAGTTGTATTAATATCTGATTAAGTGGGCTTGGGTTCACTAAAGCTTATGCATCTCTGATTGTCCCTGCTCTGCCATCTGCCTGACTTCAGAATAACACATCTAACTACCTTTCATTTCTGTGATAAAAAAAAATGAGTTTCTAAGATATAGCGGGATTAAACTTTTCAAATGTACCAGACAGGATAATTTCATTAGAAATAGGGAAGCATCAGTCCCATTGTGCAAGATAATAACGAGCATTTGTTTAGACTACCGAGTACAAGGATGAAGAATTCTGATTAGAACATATGCATGGAAGGGTGCAAAGAAGCATGATTAAAAATTATTCTGAGAAGACTATTATTGCTTGTTGTTTAACCTAGAAAAATGAAGGTAGAGAGGTGAAATGATGATTCTCTTAACATGACAGAATGAAAAGGACTACTCAGCTAAATGATAACATCAAAAAACAATTGGGATACATATAAATTTAGTCTGGAATTTACAAGAAAGATTAAATTAAAGAGGAATAAAATTCTAGTAAGAGCAGGGACCTCCTAGGTCATTAAGTCCAGTCCCTAGTTTGTATGGCAACCATTTAACTAAGGAGTCCCGCACCTTATCACTTCACACCCTCAGACACAATCAGAAGGTGTAAAATCATACACTTCAGGAGCACCCTAAACTTGCTACAGAAAGGAAAAAGCAGAGGCAATGAGCACATTTCCTGGGCTCTGCTAATGCAATGACAAACAACCCAACTGGTTTTGAGATATAATATATGAGATGATTGCTTCTGATAGGAGGAAATGGACTCAACAGCCAAAGATGTCCCGTCCAGTCCTAAACAGCTAATAAAGAACCATTTTGATAAATCAAATAAATTTAAGTACAAAAATTAACACATATATAAGGTTGTAAACAGAAATTGTATAATAAGATACTGTATTTTTTGAGAAATTCTATGCAATCCTGTCATTATAGCATAAATCATAATGCACATGCATAAGAGTACAGATTCAGGACTTCGTATGCAATCTTTACTGTAGCTTTTGAGTGCTTGGGCATGTAAATAAATGTTGACCTGCATGAACTAGTTAAATAAAAATACAATTATAGCCAATTCAATGAATCTGAAGATGGACTGACATATTTTTAACTTGCACAATTTTGCCTTCTAGTTTTACAGTGGGATTAATTAAAGAAGAAAAAGCTTAACTTGAATTTGTTATCATGCTCTGCCACTTCCTTCAAATTACTTTTTCTTTATTTAAAATATTAGTTTTCTAAATCTGAAGTCCTTCCTCTGGTTTCAAAATAATTACTATACTGGCAGCAACTTTGTGAGCTCTTCCACAAACTGCTCATAACAGAAGTTCCAAAATGGGAAAGAGGAGTCTTCTCAGTTGTTAGGATCTCCATATAAAAGCAAGGATACTTATTTAAAAAGCATATACAAACGTAGATTTTGTGATCATGTAATAACCACTAAACTGACAGTGGATGGATTATTCCGGCTAGCTGGCTCCAGCGACTGAGAAAAAAGTATTTTTTTCTTATTGAGTTACAAAAATATTGCATAAACATAGTTTTAGTTTAATGGTTCACCAACCATAAGATTTTATGTGACCTGTTTAATTACAACAAGTCTTTTTAATATTTTTTTTTCAGAATAACTCACAATTTTATTCCTGTTTAACTCATTGATTGATGTCAGTCCCTGATCCTGATGTTGGATTGATTTATTGGTGCCCTTATCCTCCACTGGTCTCCCATTCCACGGTGCTGCCATACAATGGATGTTCAACAGGTGTGTTTACTAGCCTCCTCAAAGGCAGTCCTATTTATAGGTTTGCTAAAAGCTGAATTAACTGATGTTAAAACTGCTCTGCTAAAAGCTTCTCTTTTTCACATTAACTGATCCCTAATTTATATGGGGTGACATAAAAGCACCCAGAATCCAGAAGACAACAATATGGCACCTACTCTTGGGCTGATAGTACTGTGGAGGCAGCATAGCAGAGTGGATAGGCCACAGTCCTCAACAATCCCGGACTCTGCTTTCTCGCTAATTCTGTTATGCGCAACTGTAACAGCCCTGTCCTTCCCCAGAAGGATTTGAACCCTAAGGCTAGGCACAGACATTACACATAAAGTGGTTTAAGTGATCAGAAACTGGTTTAAACCTGTAACAGAACAGATGTTCAGTGCACATAGATGAGTTTGAGATAAACCTGGTTGAATGTAGCACCAGACTTAGCTGATTTGGGTCAAACTGGTTTATGCAATGTCTGTCCCAGACCCCTTGCTGCTTTCAGATAAACCAGACCCCACCAGCATCCCAGCATGCTCTCTGGGCTGGGCTCTCTGCTCCACAGCAGGGCTGGCCCCTCCTCTCTGCTCTGCACCCCCCCACCTTCTCCCTCACCACTCCCTGCTAAGCAAGAATTCTCCCCTCCCCTCTGCCTTTCTGAGGAGGTGTCTGTGTATTAGTTAGGAGACCACATGCTTGCTATGGTCCCTGCTTAATCAACAGCTAGAGTAAAAAAGTAGCTGGTAATGTCCTTCTGTTCTTTTCTTAATTGGGTGATAAACACTGTTATCAATTCCCTGCTGGGCCAATCATAGTGTCCTGCCAAGCCTGACCATGCCATGCCCCCCCACCCCCACCCCAGCTCCATGCTGTGGAAGGAAGGAAGGGCTGCTCTAGCACCCCCTGGCTTCTACCCTGAGCCACTGCAGGCATGTGCCTCCATTACTGGGATGTCTCTCCAGTTACAAAACTGATTTAGTCTAGCCAGGTTAGACTAGCCTGCAAAGATTGAATCAATCTTTGACTGAGAGCTCAGGCTGTTTGAATGTCTGTCCCTACCCTAAACCTTCAGCACCATTCTCTACTATTTGGTAGATGGCTTATCTTCTGTGGACCAGTAACTGGAGAAGCAAGTGGAACACACTGAAGTAGTAAGCTAAATATGCGTAAGTAGTCTCATTTTTCAGAAAAAGTAGCACTTCTGAGGCAATGTGACTTAGCAGCACAGACATGTGCCTTTCAGATAGCAACCTGGTTTCTATTTCCAGCTTGTGAACAGAATATAAACCCTAATTAATGAACAAAATTGTGAAAAGAATTATAAAGCTCAATTAGTGAAAGAAAGGAATTTAAAGAAAGGAATTTAAAATGCATGTTACCTTCTGCTTCCTTTGCCAGTGCTCATCTTAGATCAAAAGTTGTTTTGATTAGAAACTCTCTGCAACAGTATGCAGTGGCAGTATCTGGCTGAGTGCTGTCTGAGGGCACTGGCAGATGCTATTTTCATTCCATGACAGGAACTGTAGAATTTTGTCACAGAATGGAAAAGTTGCACATTGTTCTGTGCCAGTCATTCAGGGACCCACTTCCCTCAATGGAAAAAAAAAGGTGCAATAAGAGCTTGCTGTGGTAACACTCAGAAGTTGAGGGAGCTGTTGAACCGATGCTAGTGTGTCCTGTGGTGTCTCCTCTCTCCATGATTTCCTGAGTTTAGCCAAGTGTGGAATACAGTACTGACTGGCTGTCCAGCCAGGGACTTACCATGCTACCCCTCAACTCGCTCTACTGCCTGATCAATCTTTTTTTTTCCCCCAGACCCTCTTTCTAAGCCCAGAATGGGTCCAGATTGGCCCAACACCCTGCAGTCCCCATTAGGGCAGATATTGGTACTGTTCTGCATGCTCTTATCTGCCAGGTAGTGCATTCAGGAATAGTGGGGGACCTGACCATGATCCTTTGTGCTCTGTGTAAATGGACAGATGTTAAACTATCACAGGATACTTCTGCACCACAAAGTTGCTGTTTCAGCCAACGCTTCCGTTGTGGTGCCTTTTTGGTGGCAAATGCATCATGTTTGTCTCGGAACAATTCTTTTAATGTCTGGTATGTTATGATTTTTCATGGAAAACTCACATATAGTCTGTGACAAATGTAACATCTGCCAGGACCCTGAAAGTTCCATTATGTAAAGGGATTAGAGCTAGGTAGATTTGGATTTTTTGGTATGGTCCAAACAGGAAAAGATTTCTTGCCAATTTAATTTATTCAGATCAAACTTTAAAAGATTTTTAAAAGATTTTTGACAAACTAAGGCAAACATTGGCAAACACTGGCAAACTAAGGTAAACATTGTTTCGGGTCTACTCAGAACAAAATGCTTTGTCTAGTTTTAAGGTTATTTAACTTATTGTAACAATACTTTTCCTACCACACAAGCACTTGGTTAATTTTATTTTTCCATGTTAACTCTGGCTACGGACTGCTCTCCCAAGAGACACAATAGAGACTGTACAAGTGTTTAGGATTTTTTTCTCAGAGCAAAAATGGCTGCTTTAAAAGAAAAAAAATGACTTGGGAACAACAAGAGTTAAATCACTCCCAGGAAAGTTTTTCCTGGGAGACTGAATATCTGTACATGTTCTCCTCTGAGAAAAGCAACAGCACAGTCCTGCGTTTCTACCCCTGCCTCCCCACTGGGAATCCAACATGTCACTCACTAGACTTTACTGCTCCAGCCAAGCAGGAAACAAGACATGCCCCCTTCACAATCCCCACATTGTGCAGGGAGACACAGGCAGACTGGGTCAGCAATAAGGGCTGTTCTGTGCACTGTTGCCATCTGTCACTAGGCAGACTAAAGAAGCCTGCAAACCACTGAGATGTATGCACAAGGGACCCTTTGTGTCAGTGTTAGCACTGCAAGCTCTCTGCTTTTTAAGGGCTCAGTATTCAAATGTCTGTTCAGGTATCTCTGGCTAAGTCTTTCTACCAGGAGAATAAGCCTGGGAGAATTTTCCCAGATTATTTGAATATCTGTATGTAGTCTCTTTCTCTCCACTATTAGATTATTATAAAAGTTGTAGATAATCTTTTCCTGACTATCTTAGAATGGAGTCTTACAAATTTTCATTTTATAGCTTTATAATTTTCCTACATATCCACTTCTTGTATATTCAAAATATTACAACAGATTTCTTCAACAACACATATTTTGAATGTCCAAGCCAAGCATTTTTAGTTAAACAATAAGAAAAAGTCTAGATTTTTTTAAAAGAGAAGAAAAAATATATTTCAAAACCAGTAACCTGAAAGCCCTTACTGAATGTTACAAACTGCTTATTATAAGATAGAGCATGCAACATTTTCCCATGATCATTCACCTTTAAGGGAAAACTTTAGGAAAGCTAACGACAGCTAATTCCAGTCTTAACTATAAAACAGATATTTCTACTCTATAATATACAGCTGCAAACTTTCTCACATACATACATATGTATGTGAATAAAAACACTTATACTGAGCACTATCTCATAGTGGTCTCTGTAGAAAATAGTTACAACTGCTAACAGCAATGTTAACCATACTCAATCTGTCACAAGAGGACAACACTCATAGCAGTAAAACTACGAAGAAATGAATGGATTTAAAGGATTTGTTTAACTGGATGGAAATTCAGGAAACCATCAGAAGTGCAGCTTCTGACTAAAGAAGCCTTTAGCTGAGTAACAGTAGTGCAAGTGAAGGTCAGAAGAGGAAAGACTGCTCTGGAGCAATACATTTTTGTAAAGATGCAACACAATTAATGAGACCCTCACACTTTGTAATAATTATTTCAAAAAGGCCTGGGATTAAGGAATTAGGGAACAGACATTTATCATGAGGAGATTTTCTGTGTGATTCTGACAGAGGAAATAATAAAAGGTTTTAAGTGCACTGCACTTAAATAGAAATATCTACCTGCTGACCTATATCTTCATACTAGGAAGGATTGTTTCTATCAGTTACTTTATCTCCTTTCAAAAACATGATCATTCCTTACAATTTAAGAAAGATGACAACAAGGTCTTCCTGCCTCAAAGCTCAGAACACATAGTGAAGATCTAGAACCATGTCCACCCAGGTGATGTAATGCCATGGAATGGTAGAGAGAAATTCTTGAAATAGGAGGCCTATGGCTTACCAACTTACTGTCCAAAATTCTTGCTTTATTTACTTTACTGCAATTAACCAAAAGATTGAAGCCTTAAGGAACATATGTAGGCTAAAAGGCAGGCCAGGAAGAGTTAAAAAGTATGGGGGCCTGAGGTTCTGTGAAGAGTGAATCATACCTTTTGGGATCTGTTCAAGAACATCTTGAGATGGATGGAATCAGTACCAGCTATGACAGTAGATAAAAAGCACATAGGATGATATGAACAAACCTGAAACAATACATGTGTAGGGAATGCTGTACATGAATAAGTTTATTAATCAATAAATTGTAAAGGTGCATGGCACCAAACAAGACTGATCGTGAGGAAAGACATAAACAAAACTGGGTACAGTAGGCATAAAAGCTAATTATAAAGATAATTCATCAGTAAATAGCAATATATAGGGATACATGGCTGATATAAACACTTCTAATGTATAAAAACAGTAGGATAGAGAAGCACGTTGGTATTTAACCCTGTACCATCCCTGCTGTCAGCCAATCTGGTCACCTGGCTGATAGTATGAATAAAGGTGTAGCCCCAGGCCTTGAACAGTTACACTTGGGCAGCTCTCGCTCAAGTGATTGGTGTCAAGCACCTCACAGGTTCATGTTCTCGCCTGAGCTGATGTCTTCCGCCCGAGTCTTCAACCCTGCACTCTCCTGCCACGACTTGTTGGACCTCAGTATGCGGGGTTGTCCTTTGGGTGCGCTCGCTGGCCGTGGCTCACCCGGCAGTTACTCATGGGGCTCCGCCAACCCTACACCCCAGCCTCACACCTCCTGTGGAGCAATGTCCGTCTAGCAGCCTCCTCCTTCTGTGACAGGGGCACCCCATCTGGAGCTTCATATCCCTAGTCTGCCTAGTCGTCAGCCCTCCCTCGAAGGAAAACGTAATGACATGACCAAAAACCTCTGGGACTCTGTCTCAGCCTCACTACTTGGGGACCCACTTCCCCTCCTGTACCCCTATAGCTGGGGAAAATGACCAAAGAATGCCTTAACAAAATCACTGGGCAACCTGCCCCTCTGGCTTCCCTTCTAACCTTCCCAGGTCTCTAAGGGGGGTTGTCTTTTCCCTCCTGTCACTTCAACATCTGTTCTCTCACCTGCTCAATGACCCATCTGGGTCCGGCAGCAATATCCACCTTGACAGCAGCCCTTCTGGGGTTTTCCCGGGGTCCTTTTCTCCCTGATAGGACTTCTTCAGCACCCCGTCATTCCCACACTCCCACCTGTGGTCCGCTCTGTCTCCCCAGGTCTCTCTGATGTCCCCAGACAGCTCTCCAGATGATCCCTCGCCGTCCTGTGCAGGTCAACATTGAGGTGCTCCACCTCGTTCTGCCTGCACCCACTCCCGCTGGCTCCAACCCTTGGGTCACAGTCCCCAGATATCAGTGGAGCCAGGATTTCACCCCAAAAGCAAGTTGTGCATTACTAGTAAAATTATACTAGAACATTTTTTATAACACATAAATAGCATAACACTTTTGAAAACACTTTAATAGACACTATGAGCACGTCCAGAGGAGTGTGATGATGCAGTAGTGGTGCTGCAAACATGTCTGCAGTGCCACATACCACATAGTCCAGAGTTCTCCATGTTGCAAACAACATGGGGAAAAAAAAAATGGAGCAGCACACACTCAAGCAGCATGAGCTGCTAAAAAGTGGAGCCGGGCTACTTGGAGCCATGCTGAAGCTGCCGGTCAGGCTCCAGCCAGCAGGATCACTATGGCTGCAGCTCCGGGAGGCCCTCAGGAACCCAGGTAAGGCTGTTGGGGCCAGCACAGAGCTGGCCAAAGCCTCCCCTATGTCACCCAGGTTAACTTGCCATGAGCCAAAATGCACATGGCACAGGTTTTACCCAGAGACAAGGCGTGCCGCTGTTACTTGTCCCCAGGGAACCAAATGTCCACACACATCTGGACGTGCCCTATCAGTGTCAATGAGTAGTGTTAGTCTATGGTGCTAAATGGACTTTAAAGTGGCAGGAAATCCCAGGTCATGCAACACAAACGCAGTTGTGTCAACGTAAACAGGAAATTTTGTTTTGTCTACACATTCCCAATATGCTCAATTTACAGAGACGAGAAAGTTGGGGAGGCATCAGGTTACAAACTTACCCACAGAAAATATATATGTGATTGTACTGATTTAAAATTACACTTTTACTTATTTATATGAAATATATATAATTTCATAAGTTTCTGGCCCATGAGGTTTGTTATAGTTTCATTCAACTTCTTTATTTCTCTCTTTTAGGCAGCCAAGTTACTAAATATTATCCTACTGCACCCTGTGAAACAACCAGAATACGGCCCACATGTGTCTCCATTTTATGTGTCCCCTTATGTATCTCCATTTTAGCCTGAGAGGTACCTAGGTCATTAGATTTGGGACTGTTCATATAAGTGGTGTTAGATGCCTATGTTGTCACACTTCTATCTAGGAATGTACATACATTCTGAGAAGAAAAAATTGTTTGGTAATATTTTTTGGGATCTACTAGAGTTGGGAGAAATGTTAGGCAAGTTTTCAGGAAACTGTTCATCCTCCATTCTAGAAAAGAAGTAGCTATAGCTTAAGCTAAATACCAGGTAAAGCAATGATTTTTGTTTAACTCCATTCTGTAAATTAATATAGTTACTTAAAGAAGGGGAAGAGGGGCAGTAAATCTCTAGAGCAAAGAGACATTATCCAAAATACTTAACAAACCTAGTAAAAGCCAGTAAAGGCAGTTTAACTTCTTTAACATTTCTCCCAAGCATAAAATTTGTCCAATATAAATCTCACTTCTTGCATATTGCCCAGACTATCACAGCTACAACAACAATAAGACCCTACTACATAAATACTGAATGAGTTTCTGAATTCTTAGTCAAAGGATAATCGTAGAGAAGGACTAATGTTTGGTTTGACCTGGTGGTCCTATTGCCCACCTTCTGCCCAACAGCCTAATTGTTAAGACACTTGCCCAGCAGGTGAAGACATAGGTTCTGGGCCCAACTTAGGATTCCCAAGAGAGATGCCTAGCCTCCAAGGGTAGGCAGAATTGACAGGATCCTCCATCCCCTCCTGTTGAAGATGGATTGCTGGGTACCCAAAAGTGAAAGCTGCATGAGTCAGAAGGACAGCAAGTAAGAGGTAGTGGCTCTGTGGTCCAGTGAGATGGGCAGTTTCATGCCATTGTCTGTTAGATGCCCTGGAAAGTATCTCTTCTGAATGAACTGGATCTCAGCAGGACAGGAACATATAAGCCTGCCTGTAACCCCATCTTTTTGGAGAATGGGACGGGCATGCATGCCTTGCTTAGATGGAAAAGACAAGCTTCTGGAGGTGTGTAAGGCTTCCAGTTTCATGAATGGGAGAGCCATTCATCTCTGCTGGGAATAATAAGGTGTAATAGGACCTTTGACAGTACCCACAGAAAGGATGGGAGAATTATGTACCTTAGATACGGAAAAGTATCGCGCTTCTGAGAGAGACTGTAATATTAGCACAGACAGAGCTATGTTGTTAGACACTTGACCTATAGGTATGGTAGTAAACTGGAATTGTGCCATATTAAGTTACAGAGGCTTTTTCATCACAGTTTAAACCTCTGCTGAATAGATGGCTGTATCTCTGTTTGTCCCCATGCCTCCCCCAGTACTTCTCCACATTACCATGTTTGTCAGTAAAGAAACCTGGTTTTAAACAATTATTCATTTTTCTGTTTGGATGTCAGGTCCTTGTTTCGACAACTGAAGGGCTGTTCTCTTTCCAGTTTCCTGTTCTAATGTTTCTTTTTGACAGCTCTTTAGTAATGCTTGACTTGATATGCCTGCCTCATGTAAAACACTGAAAATGTTAAATATTCCTGAAGCTAACAGGGGAAAATAAAAAGCCAAGTGGAAAAACTGACAGAACATTTGTTCTTGTTTAAATAGCAAGTCTCCATCATCATATTACAGAAGCTATAACAGACACCTCAGTAAAGAGTCTATATATAATAAATACCCCAACTCAAAACAAGTGAAAAATACTGAATTAAATTTCAAAGGATGCCCACTTAACATGCAGTGTGATATGACTCGAACTGAGTGGTTTCTTTTGAATCCTAAAATGTTCATTTTAAAATTCATTAGCTGTTACAAAGAATCAACCATTGCCATCCATGAAATAAACTGGGGGGGAAACAAGATGATCTAAGATGAGTTGATGTTGATGGAGTATGCCATTCATATCCAGTAAGAACCATGGCTCATTTTACGTGAAAAACTGGATTTACAACCAGAGATCTCTTTTTTCCCAGTGAGCAAAGACAAACAGTATACATTTCTCCCACTTAAATTGTACCTGATATCATAATCAACAGAACTTTTCCAGCAGGCAGGAAGAGTTCAACACAGTTTTAACAAAAGAGCAAAATACATAAAACACTTTTATTAGTGCTGCAGTTATTCTGCAACCTTCATATACATTCATAGTCTTTACTTACCTGAAGAGCCCAACTGATGAAAATGTAACTCGCATAAGTAAAAACTGCAGGATCACACCCTTGTCAGACAGGTTGAAACATTCACTTTGTGTAAGTTATCATAGTTCCAGTGAGTTCATGAACCTCAATGGATCTATGACAGTTAACAAGATTTGAACAGCTATGCCACTAAGTTTGCATGCACAAAAACAACTTTTTCCTGTAACGAATCATAAGAAGTGTATTTTAAAATAACAGCTCTCTCTATAAGTTAATAAACAATAATAGCTTTACATTTTATTCATTTTATTCATGATGGAAAGCTGTACACTACAAGCAGAGAGTGCTTTTAGATAAGTTCCAGCTCTATTCCTCATGAAACAAGTTTTTGGTTAAGAGCAACAAAAAGACTAGATGTGCCCCACCCAAAAGTAAGACTTCTTTCTGATTGAAGAATTCACTGTACAGCTTAGAAGAAAAAATTTCCATTGAAAAGTGATGAGTGTGATCTTACATTTGCCATCCATAAAACACCAGTAATTCATAGCTATAGCATGCAAACTTCAATGGATAATGCTTCACATGAAAATGAAAAGCTAGCAAATGAAAACTGAATTCAAAAGCAGAAAATTGCAGGTGTTGCTATAGGGTTTCAAATAGTAAAAGATGAAAGGCAAACATTATGTTTCTTAAAAAGTATTTTAGCACCTTTGAGGTTCATCTGTACATGCCACCATGAGGAAATAGAACTTTTCACTCACCAAGGTAGAGTTATGTGAAGCATCACCTGAGACCTCGGGTGTTCTTGTGCTGTTTGGGAGTCTGTGAGGGTTACGAGCTATCGCTTGACACCAGCCCAACATTTTCTCCTTCCACTTATCCCTTCTCAATTTCTGAAATTCTGAAAATAATTTAGATTCCCTGAAATATTGAAACTTTGAGTTTGTTGTGTGCATGTCTCTGGATGCATGCCTTTAAACAGCACTTTAGACTGTGTCTAAACAAGTTAATAAACAATTTTTAAAGAAAAATAGTTTAAATACCTTGAAGGGTTATACAATGCAAACAGTTAGAGAGCTATGCACTTATAATAAGTATTGCATGCATTAATACTAGTTTAGTGCCAGCAAATCTGGTTTCCCAAAATGACAAATATCTCTTGCTGAAACATGGCACCTTATAAAGAAGGTTCTTTTCAGGAATTATATTATTGGACAGCTGTAAGAATGGTATTATTCCTACAGCTATTGAGTGTCTGCGTATAAGTGCTACACATTTCCTGAAACAATTGGAAATCAAATTTCAGTCAAAAGCCCTAAAGCTGGAGAACAAAATGAATACAGATCAACTGTGTAAGTACACATACATACAAATAAAGCAGAATATTCTCACCCTAAGCAATTGGTCTGCTTTAAAGAAGTGTCAGAAATGGAGGGGAATTTTCTTCAAAAATAACAGTACATTAAACACAAGCTGCTTTAACTACATGTACAAGACATGTACAGAGCAAAATTATGTCCTTTTTTTAGTTAGAAATACTTTAGTTAGAAAGTCAACTTTTAACTAACACTCTGATACATTCTGGAGAATAACAGTAATTTTCCATAAAGTATGAAAAGTACACAGGAAATGTTATCTGCTGGT
The DNA here is from genome assembly GCF_052110815.1 of Crocodylus siamensis. NCBI lineage: Eukaryota > Metazoa > Chordata > Crocodylia > Crocodylidae > Crocodylus > Crocodylus siamensis. Next base: position 83,688,401 of record NC_143396.1, on the reverse strand, counting down.
ACAATTTTATAGTTTACTTTTCCACCACACCACACAATTTAAAATAGTAGAGCATAGGTCTTCAGTTGAATGCATTACACTGTCAATTAAATATCAAAAATAATTTGGAGTAATTATTTTTCACAGCATCTGAAGCAATTAGCAATCTGGTGGTTTATAACATTTCAGGTTCTAAAATAGGCTGTTCTATACCATTATGAAAGGGAACATATAAAAAGGTTATGTTAACAGATTGATGAATTATTACTCTAAATGACAAAACACTAGTGTTAAATGGATCTGAACAATGTAAATAGGGAAGCGATAAAAATCTTTCATGAAAATCAAGACCCATTTGTTTAAAAAAAATAACACTTTCTTAATAAGATAAAAGTAATATGCACAATTCATCCTCTCCAAGTCAGGCTTTTTCTTTAATGTTCCTCACTGAAACATCCAAAGCAAAGAAAGACTGTCCTTTGCTGCTGATGTTTATCTGAGCATCCCCATGCTCCTCTGTCAACATACCCCAAATTTTAGCTAGCTAGACTACTTCTAAGTCTGAGAGAACCATTCAAAGTTTATACACTCACTCGTTGTCCACATATTCCACAGGCTTATACAGCCACTGCTGTAAGTTAGTTATTTTGCCAATTGTGATGATGTTTCGTGTATCCTAAAACACAAATCATTTAGTTTAGAATAGAAACTATTCTATTCTGGTTTTATGGCAGCTAATTTGTCTCACAGGCACAGATGATTTATTTATTTATTTATCAAACAACATAACTAGATAAAATGGTGATTAAAGAAATCGCTTTGATAACTTTGTAATGTCCTGTTCTCTGACAATAAATTCATATTGAAAAAATTTGAGCATTTTTAAAATTATTTTTTTAAATTTAATTAAAACATTTTTGCTTCGCTATTCTGTAATTGTAATTAATTAATTGTAATTAGTTAATTGTAATTAATTACCAAATGTCTTTACATGTTACCATGCATGTTCTCTGATTGCCTGAAGGGACTTGTACATGCTCAGTAAAAATGCACCTGGACTCATTAAATTTCATGTCACCTGCATTTGTGATGGTAGATAAGGCTGGACTGAGATGTATAATGTAACTATCTATTTGGTTGTGCTGCTTTTGAAAGGGATGCTGAACCAAACCAACTCCTTGCCAGTTCTTCACCAATAACTGAAGTGATTTTGGATTGTTTTTTGTTCTTTGTAATTTGTAGCTCACTTTCTGCTCTTTTTGTTACATGGGGATTCTAGACAAGCATTATACATTGTGGGCTGAACCAACTGCTTTTGGAAATTCCTATAGGGCTGCTTGGCCATACTCTCTAAGGAAGTGCACACGTGTGTGTGCACACAAGTGTATAATTAAATAAATAAATGTTTTCATTTGGGTGGTTGATTTTTTGTACTATACAGAATCATAGAAAAATACCATATTTTCTCACCTACCACATGCCTCCTAATAAGACATGCATACAGTTTTTTGCAAAAAGAATGCAGAAAAAAAGGACTTTTCCAGTCATGGCTGATTATGCGATATCAAGTAAGTCCACCTGGAAACACAACTGGAATTTATACACATGCTTTTTCATGCTGCAATGCACCAGAGATCCAGTGTACCATAGCAGACTCAATTAAACAAGTCTGCTGTGCACGTGAGCTGATATGCATGGTGCCGCATTGCTTGCAGTTGTATAAGTCGCAAAACGTGTCAGCGAAGAGAAAGTGATGGTGGTGAGCTTTTGGCTGGGCTAGATGACCTTATGAGGTCCCTTCCAGACCTCCTTTCCTTGGATCCTCCAAAATTAAATTTATTATGCATCCAATCAACATGCATATTGTTGAGGTCATTATACAAAATAAGGTCTGTTCTATGGGCAATTCAGGTACAACATCAGTACTTAAAGCATCTTGAATAGTAGAAAAATGAAATGCAAACCCATTTACTCCCAGTTATCTCACCAACATCTTAGTTCCAAACCATTCATGATTTGAAGTAATTAATGTTTATGTTTAGTAAAGTTTGTGTGCAATATCAACACCTCTGACTAAGTATCAGATGAATGGTGATATCATGAAGAGTTTTTTATGATACCACAAAAAGCTGCTGTTCTTGTCTTGAATATGAATGTACATAAGTAATGGCAATAGAATTAAGCAAGAACAGACAAGACCAGTTTTTATAAGCCAAGAAGATGCGAAAGCAATATTTAGTAACTAGTCACTGGGATCCGGAGGCACCAGATTTAGCTCACTCTTAGACAGATTGGGAAACCCTTCCCCCCAGTGGTGATGAGTTAGTTCAGCTAAGGTTACTCAAGTTAGTATACATTGCTCACAGTACTGTTCCTATTATCTTGCCAGATCATATGACCACAGCCCAAAGTGTTGAAATTTACAAAAACCAAGGAAGCAATTTGAATACCTTAGTAAGCATCTCAAAGATAAACTATTTTGTTAGTAAACTTTGGAATTTAACAGAATTGTAAAAATATCATTTAATTTTTAAAATTAATTTCTGCATTGCCACTGACTTCAATAAATGTGGGTTAAGCAGCAATAAAATGTGTGAGTAGTGACTGCAGATGCTAAGTTTTAAACTTAATTATTAATATAGTTAGGTGTAGTTAAGCAAAACTTGGTGTTAAAGTAACACTGGTGATTCTGGGGATGTCCAATACTAATTTTCAATTAAAACATGAAAAAATGTATCAAATCCAAATATATCTACAACTAGGATAAAAGATAAGTAGGGGAGCAGGACAAGAAAGGACTAGGTTGCACTGAATGTACTGGCTTACTATACAGTACACTATACAGTAAACTCATTTATAAAGTAAATTAAACACAGCATTTCACAAAGTTTGTATGCGATTCCATGCAAAGATATCACTGGTGTGTAGAAACAGATGGAAAATGTGTGTATAAGGAGGATTTGGGGGACTCCACTGCTTCTGTGTGGGTCAAATTCATATAAACATGAAAAGAAATCTTAAAATTAAAATACTATGCTGGTTAATATGCCTTTTTATATACTAAAAGAGGCTGCTCATAGTTATAAGATCAATGGCTCTTAAAAAACTTTTTATTGTAAGCACTAACAGTGAGGATTTTTATTTAAGCCAGATAACTCATTTCACATCAAGCAGTGATTAGCTAATGAGGTTCTCAGTTCTGTGATATGTTATTGGGTAAAATTCAGCTAGTCTTATGAATTAAATGATTACCTTAGCTTGGGATTGGCTAAGGTTATAACAACTTTTCATTGTTTTTTATATTGCTTGGTGGTAAGATAGTTACCTTGGCACCAATTCCCTGCCCACAATATACTTCATATAACAGTTTTATTCTGATGTCCTCTGCCAACTTTGTAAGTACACCTAGTGGAAATACTGTTACATAGCTGCAGGCTGCTGGCTAGAGTGAATTTTTCCAGGGATTCTTAGTGTATGTGCCAAATGCAAAATTTAATACCTCTAGGGAGTCATGTACTCAACCATGCTTAGGGTGGTATGAGCCAATTCAGCCTGATAATACAAGACTACATATCATGTGTATACACACAAGCTGTCACAGTTTGGGTCTGATCACAGATAAAATAATCCAGGGAATTTTCAACAAAATGATACTGCACAGCTGTATACTCTTGGAATTTGGACCTTGATAGTCCTGACAAAAGACCATAAACCATAGGCACAGCTGTGGCTCAGTATATAATGTACCTACTTAAAATCATTACACTATGAACTTCCACACTTCTGAGACTAGCATACTGATTTTGTAACTGTTCAAAATGGCTAATTTTTTCCACAATGCCAGGAGGGAAGAAATCTAAGTTCACATCAGTTTTACAACTGATTGAACACAGATGTTCATTTAGGACTCTACAGAGGCTTCCTGAGTTATAGTTCTGGTGGAGAGTAGATACCCTGTGTTCAGTTTGAAAACAGAAAGTCACTGGGAGGGCAGCAGGAGAGGAACAGGTGTACTGAATGCTTATTCCTCTTTTTAACAAATGAAATATGCAACCTTCCTTAGCTGGATACTCTTGAGTGAGGTGGTGATGGGTACTGTGAGAGGATCTGTTCCCTTTGGGATGGACAACCCTCCCAAAAAGGATGGCTGTAAATCTGCCTTTTTCAACTCAAGAGTGAAAAGTCAAAGATCAGGGTTGTTGTTGGATGGAACTCCTGTTGGAAGGACGGACTCTCATGTTTTATATAATTTATGAACCTGCACAAGGCCACCTGAAACTATTTACTTTTGAAGTGTAGCCCCAATTATTTCTATTTCAAAGGAAGTATTTTGTATTCTCTGTTGCTTTTGCTTTTTCTGTGAAAATAAATTTTGGATCTAACTTAAAGAATAAATAAAAGGATATAGAATGTAACATTAAGTAGTTTCTATACAATGGTGGCATTTTAGCATAAGGAGTTATGTAAACATGTCAAAGGGTACACAGTTTTTAAAACTAATTATCTTATTTGAAACTGGGAAAACATTAATTTTGGGTGTTAAGCCCTATCTGGAAAAAAATACATACACTTCCTACAGGATTTCACTAGCTACTTCTACAAGAGGAAAAGTCTAGTATAGACTGCTGGTACTTCAATCCTTAGCAAGCTCTAACGCATGACAAAAAACCAATGGAAAGCGAAACAGACCACATATCATTCTATGCCTATACCAAACAGGTTATTTTCTGTCTCTAACAATATAAGAACTAGGATGTTGTATAATAAAACTAGTAGGTAGTAAATTTAAAACCAACGAGAGTTATCTTTTATACAGCATGTAGTTAAAGCGCGGAACTCATTGCCACCAGATGTACAAGCTGACAGTTCAAACAGATTTAAAAAGGGATTGGAAAAATTCTTAGATGAAAGGTAAATAAGTAGTGATTGTCACATGGTAGTTAGGAATATAACCTCTGAATCAGAACTTCCTGTACCTCAAATGCTGAAGGCTGTTCAGTTGGAGAGAAACAATGGAAAAAACCCTGAGCATACCCTGTTTGCTTTCCCTTTCAGCATCCACTCTCTACCACTTTGACATAGGATACTGGGCAAGATGACGAAGTAAATGGCAGCTCCTATATTCTGATGTTCAAAAGTGTTTTTCCAGCACATCTGGCCCACTAAGATCAGGGCTGGAACATTAGAAGTGTTTCAAATCTGAACCAAGAAACACTGGCTGAGAGCAGGAGAGCAGGAATGAGAAAAATACAGTCCCCCATGAGGAGAGGGGGGCAGAGTATGCACTACTCTACCCAGAGTCTTATAACTCCCAGACTTTTGTGCACACCCTATTCCAACTGAACCCAATATAAATCCAAATTTGGTAGACTGTTTGGATTGCTTTGTGCCACTCCTGCAACACAAAGATCCCATACACTTGACTTAACTTGTTAGTTAATCTTAGTTTATGTTTGCCTTGCAACACTAGAGTATGTAGCCAGAACATTACAGCAAATTTGACTCTGTATTTTTGAAAATGAAATATCAGTTTCTGGTCTGAAGATCTATTCTACTTTTAAAAAAGATTAAGAATCACTTTCTCTTAGTCAGCAAACACTGCTGTAAAGTCACCAACAGTTAAAGCCATGTGCTATCTAAAATATTACAGTACAGTAGTTAACAGGATCAACTGTAGTGCCAAGTTTGGTAACTTGGGCAATGCAGCCTTTAATGGCAACTACTTTATAGAAAGTGATTTTACAAAATGAGATGTGATTTTGAGGCAGAGATCAAATCATCACTCTTCTCATTTCTGAATATGGTTTTCAGTGGGTTTTTTGGCTGACTACCCAGTACATTTTGATACCTTCCTGATGAACATTCACAGTTTTTAGATAAAAAATAAGCAAACAAAATTGCCACAGACTGCGAGTTATGCATTGGCAAAGGTAAGAGTAAATCACCACACTAAGTGGTTTGCTGATTTCTACGAAGATGTGACCTAACAGAGCAGTTTGGTAACAAGCCTAACTGATTCTCCATACTATGAATACTGTATCTGACCAGACTGTCTGTCCTGCACTGGTGAATTCAAGCCATTTCCTTTAAAAAAAAAAACCCTAAAGAACAGGTTCTGATAAATTTACTATCACTCACTAATTACTGGCTGGGGGCACAGCATTTGTATTACTTGAGGAGCAAGGCCCTGATTCAGGAACTTTAACCATGGAGTTAACCCACTATGCATGTCATGCATCATATAATGAAGAGAAATGGTGTGCTTTTAAAAAATATATATATGAGAGCATGCATTTTGGAGGCATTTCCAATTCCATAAACAGTAGGAGATGCTATTCTTTAGATTTTTATTGGAGCTAAAAACCTGATTTAATCTGCTTCAACAGATCTCTGGATCTCTTTTCTGCTGTTGGGTATCTGCATTTTACTTGACATTTAAAAATACTTAAGAGAAAGATCCTAATTCTTCTGCTCATATTCAGTCATACTTCACATCCCATTTATGCATTTATCCATGTGCCTATTTTAAAACTGAAGACAAAGTAAACTTTATCCTTTTCTGTTTGGAAATGCCTCCAAATGATTCATGGGCTGACAGACACAGGCAAGACCAGGGCTGCAGGACAGAGGTTTTGTAGTCTCCACTCTGTGACAACCTGGGGGCAGACAGTGCAGGCCAAGGTAAGCTTGACCACCCTGCAAGGGGGGAGGGGAGGGATTGCAATTGCAAGGGATATGGAAAGCACCTGGGATGCTGGGGGACAGCAAGTTAACTTGAGTAGGGGGGGTGTCTGAGACAGAAGCTTTATAGATAGATTTAACCTAAATCAGTTAAGTTTGACACTACATTTATCCAGGTCTATTTTAAACCAGTTTCAGCTGTTTTGAAACTGGTTTATGTACACTGAACTTCTGTTCTGTTACATATTTAAATCAGTTTCCAATCACTTAAACCACTTAGAGTACAATGGCTGTCCCTAGCCAAAAAGTGTAAATGTTGTCTAATATCCTCCTCAGTTACTAATTGCCAAAAAAGTACTGCAACCTCATGTGATACTAGTGTACTAACCAGTGCATTTCCAAATACAGAACAGAAGTACTCATTGAATCTTATCCATCATTAACAACAAATTTACCCTTTCCATCTAGTAATAGCCCAAATGTACTGCTACAATTTCTCTGTTCTAGTGCTCTTTAAGAAAAATAGAACCTCCTCCTCCTTATTCTTAGACATGCAGAGAATCGATATTTCTCTGCTTTTTTCCATGATCAATTTCCTACATTTCGTAAGCCCTGATTTATGTTAACTGCTATTTTCTACCTTTCCAATTCATTATATATTGCTTTTTATTTCTAATTGTAGCCTTCATTTTTGTAAGCAGCAACGTAACATTTTCATTCACTATACCTACAAAAAAGAACTATACTGCAAATCTGAATCACAAAAAATGTGAAACAGAAGAGTGGAAAAGCAATAGAATATAAACCCAAGTGTGCTGGCACCAAACATGTAATTAATATAGCATTCAAAATGTGTCTGAAGATTCTCTAAGCTGAAGTCTATAATGTATGCTACTCTATTTCTAGATTCAATTTTTCTTTATTGCCTATATTTATTTTAAATGAAAATTACTCTTTTGATCTCTGATCACTGTAGCTGTTCAGCTAATACCATGCAGCATGTCTTTATTCTCAGACAATCAGAGTTCAGACTACTAAGAAATGAGTGAGATGCAATCAAATGTCAATACAGTTGGTAAAAATCCTAACTCACAGACTTGTAGGAGTCCAAAATAATTGGGTTTCATTAAGAAAACTAGAATATCTTATAGGAAGACTTGCTATTAATTCATTTCAACAACAAAAATATTAAACATTTATTTCAAAGACTCTTCTTCAAAGGAGGACTGTATTAACAAAAAAGTTTGTAAGGGGTGGAATAGAGACAGGATCAAATTTATTTGCAACTCATCATAGTTCAGCTGGTGAAACCATGAGCAAAAACAGCAACTTGGGAAAAGAGATGTGGTTAAATATGACTTCAAAATTCTTATTTTCCACATACTTATTATACTTCCTGGTACATGTCAAAGTTACCTTTGAAGTAACAATGAACTGTTGTTTCAGGCTAACACAGTCAAAAGTTCAAATCAAATATGCTAACATGTTTATATGTATATATAAGGTAGATCTTTAAAATAAGTCTGTCTAGACGGGATATTCCATGAGGAAAGAAGATAGTCATGGTATACACTAGCAATGCTAATGTTAGAATAGTTGAACATTATAATGGATGTAAGATTCATTTATTTTTTTACCTACTTACATTCTAAAACATTCTAAACTATCAGGTCAGAAAAAGGGGAAAAGATTTTTACTAGTTTTTGTAGAAAATTATTCAGCGGTATAAATGTAAACTTTTTTAATTTTAAAAAGGTAAAAATATATACATTCCATGCCAGAGGATTTGCCCTCATTTTTCTTTACCACTATGTCGTTGTGTAGAGATAAATAACTTGTGTGTAAAACAGAATTCAGAGTAAGTTTTAAAGCATGTGCCACACAGCTATATCCAGTATCTCATGACTGTATTCAAACTGGAATAAAATCTCTAGCAATATTATTTTATCCTTTTTTGCAAAGCAAAAGAACAATATATAGACTAGCTAAAAATCAAGGAACTCTTTGTTTCCTTGTTAAGCATTTCAAGTCAAATTCATCTTTAACACATATGGATGATGCATCCTCTGTAATCAATGGGAGCTGTATATGCTTATGGCATAACTGTGTTTAAACTGTTGTGCCACATGTGAAAAGCCATTTAAACTTTCTCAATTGGTTGTTTTTTGACGAGTAAAACTTGAGCAGTGATGATACTTTATTTTCTTTCCTGTTTGTCTCTACCACTTGATAACCAGTGTGGCAGTTCTCTGAATTCCTATGAAGTTCTTGGAGAGCTTGTATGTGAATTTTGATATGGACTCACAATTACTAGGAGAACTTTCTAACTATGAGAGTGATTAAGCATTAGAACAGGTTACCTAGAGAAGCTGTGAAATCTCTATCCCCAACAATTTTTCAAGAGCAGGATTGACAGACACTTGACTGGAATGGTTTAGTATGGGAAGATCCTGCCTTGAGCATGGGGCTAGACTAGATGACCTCCTGAGGTCCCTTCCAGCCCTAGTTTCCCAGGACTAATGGCTCTAGTCTGGGTTCCTGCTTCCCCAGTCTTGCCTGTTCCTGCTCCCCTGGGTTGTAGTCCTCTGGGTTAAGTTTCAACCACCTATATCCTCTGACACTCTGACATTATTCATAAATCAATATAAGTGATCAGAAACAGGTCTAAACCTGGAGCTGAACAGAAGTCCAGCACACATGAACCAGTTTAAAAATGGTTGACTCCAGTCCAAGATAGACCTGGATGGATGTAGTATCAGACTTAGTTGGTTTAGATTAGACTGGTCTATCAAACTTCTATACCAGATCCCCTCCTAACTCTACTTAGGTCACAGTCTGCTGGCACACCAGGTGCCTTTACATCCTCTCCCCTGCCCCTCCCCCCACTAGCCCCCATCACAGGGTGGTACACTAGCTTCGGCCATGCTTGTCTGCTCTGACTGAGCACTGGATCAGCCTTGCCTCAAGGCTTCACAGAGATGGCAGGTGCCAGGAAAGAGCCACATAGCCTGGTGGTGGTGGGGAGGTTGGGGAAATGTGATCCTCTGCTCCAGAGGCTCCCCCAGAAATGCTGGCACAGGGCAGGGGGCTGGGGCTGTGCTACAGAGTGGAAGCCTCTACTTCATCTCTCCTCCCCCCACTGCCCAGTTTGGCTGACAGCCCCATATCTCAGCCCTGGGTCCTGCCATCTCTCTGTGATAGGTGAGTCAGTCAGTGACAAAGTGTGTGTGTGTGGGGGGGGGAGGTGGAGCAGGGCCACCCCTATGAGGCCCTCCCCAGCTGTGCTTGCTTAGGTCTGGCAGGGGCTGGGGCCAGGGCCATGTGGTGGCCTCTGCTCCCCTACCCTTCCCATCCCTCTGCCAATGCCCAGCTTAGCTGACAGCCTCCATGTAGCTCTCAGCCCTGCTCCTGCTTGCAGGTAAGCTGAACTGTGGTAGGGGGGAGGGGGTTGCTGGAGCAGAGGCCCCCTGCTGTAAGCCTGATACCAGCCCCCACAGACCAAGTACAACTGGCTGCTGGGGTGGCAGTGCTGGGACAAGAGACTGTCCTGGGAACATGTGGGAGTGCCCCTCACCTCCTGGCCTTGGCCAGTGCAGTCATCTGCTTGGGAGTACGCGTGTTCTGTTCACTCCTGCTCCAATCTAAACAGCTTAGAGAAATCTCCATAGGTTTGCGCGATTCCAGCTTTGGATCAAAGCCAAAAAGAAGACTTGCATGTTTGAGTCATTTCTGAAATGACCGTTCTAAGGTCCAATTTTTTGAACACGCAGTGATTGCATGCAAAAAGTATATGCAAAACTTTCCCACTGATTATGCCTAAAATTAGCATAATTGCCCATCCACTTGTCAGTTAGGTTTCTATTACCTCTATGCAAGCATAATTATCTAATTAGTACATACAAATTTGATAGCTGAAGCTCAAATGTGGATGCACTTGGATGTGGATGCAGCACAAACACTGCTGGAGAATCAATTTTTAAAAGAATGTGAAAATAAACATTTTGATAGACCAAAAACTCAGGCCTCTGTTAAATTCATTTAAAGTTAACAACAGATCACTCTTATCTTTTCTGGTTAACTCAGTTGAAACACAGAGACTAACCACTACCTGAAACCTCTCAAAAACTTGTGTTATGTCCAGTCTTCAGAAATAATATTGTACAATTGGCCTGAACTGGGAAATACTAAGCAGCCTCATTTGCAGCTAACTTGAGTTTTGCAAGCTCCTTGCATTTCAGGTCCAACAAATGGATGGTTAAGGAAGCATATTTGCTAGAAGGTAAATATTCTTTTTTTCCTTCTAACAGTATTTAACCTTTAGACATTTCAAATGAGCCCAAACATGTTATATTGGATGAGGTCTTGCTGTTAAATGTGCTTGCCTTTTTCATTGCAGAAATAGAGAAACAGTATATTTTTAAAAAATCAATACTTAGGCCATCATCCTGCAGCTGTGTCTTAAATCAATAGGGCCTCTGACAGACTCAAGGGTGCACATGTGCATAACCCCTCTGACTGCCTGTCTATACAGAGTCATTTGCACTCACAAATTAGTTATGTCTAGCAAAAAAACAGTACAAATTTCACACGAAGGCCTGCAAGCAGAGTTAAAGCAAGAAAGTGATATGGATTTTCTGAGGACCTGAATCTTAATGATTGACTCATGAACTTTTAAGATCTGAAAGATCATTTTATAGAGCAGTGATTCTCAACTAGGGTGCCAGGGGATCCCTGGATGCCACAAGATCTTTTGAAAGGTGCCGGAGAAAGTTTGAGAAAGTTAGTGAGGTCTAAGGGAATAAAAGCAGATAAAGGCAGGCTCAGGATCTCCCTGGGCACATAATTCTAACAAGCATTCGTGTGGCAGGCAAAAACCGTGCTAATTCACTAATGTGCAGGATTATGACGGATTAAGTTTAGTACCTGTAATTACAGGTACTAACGTAGTGTGCTGTAATTAGTGCTACTGCGCAGTAGTGCCGGAACATTCTTTTTTGTGACATTAATGTGCAGTAGATTCATTCTAATGTGCTAATGCATTAGAATGCATGCTACTGCTAAGGAGCAGTAGAATGAATCTACCGCACATTAATGTAAAAAAAAAAAGCATGTGCCAGCACTATTGCACAGTAGCACTGATTACAGCACATTATGTAATTACAGGTACTAAACTTAACGCACCATAATTACGATGCATTAATGAACATGTAGACATGTCCCCTCACTCGCTTCTCCTCTGTCTTCACTGGCCAGCTCATCTGTGATAAAGCACTGTAATAAATAATGTAGTGTTTGAAATGGGGTGTTACTCAATTCACAAAAATTATGGAGGGGTGCTTTAAGTCTAAAAAGCTTGAGAACTTAAAGGTTAAGAACTTGTAAGTCATGGAACTTAAAAATTTTTATAGCTGGGCTCAGAATTCTCCAGCAGCCAGCTGTGAGTACCCGCCATCCTGCCGGCCTCAACCAGTACTAACAGCCTCCTTCCCCCCCCACACACCCAGGGCAAACATGAGGCCCGTTCACTCTCAAACTAACGTAGGACACTTAGAAAAAGATGTGGAAGTTAGTGCAAATCTGCTGCAGGCTTTTTGGATGTCTTTACATGTGCTCCAGGGTGCAGGGAAGGGGCATTTTAATTAGAGAGGCTTCCAAGAGCCTCTCTAATTAAAATGCCAAGCTTCTCTAATTAAAATGCCCACAGTGTCTCTTATATTCAGAATCCTGTGCTTCAACATGGTGGCAGGGCTGCTTTAACTAAAGCTTGTTCAACGAGCTTTAGTTAAAGCACCCCTGCCGCCATTTTGAAATGTGGGGACACTGAAAACACATGATGCCAAGGCTGCTGGAGCATTCCAATTAGAAAGCTCCAGCAGACTCAATTAATCAATTAATTAATTTCAAATAACTGAGTCTGCTCTGACAAGTTCTAATTAGAGCAGGCACTGGGCATGCATAAAGGTGCTGTTTGAAACCATGTACCTAGTGCCTTAGAGAAAGGACGTACATCAGTATTTGCTCTCATGGAAAGTTCCTTGCCCAGAATGCAGGATACTGTGCACAGCAGTCTAGGAGCAAAACAGAAGTGGCAACTTCCAGTTCATGACCATGAATGTGAACATGCAGCTCCTGACAACAGCTGTGGGGGGTTTTTTCACTCCTTCCTACCAACCCTTTCCCCAAGTCAGCACCTGGAGTTGTTGACCTTATCACCCCCCTCATTACGCTACTGATTGTGCAGTAAGAATCCACTTGATCTTCCCTGGCCATCCAAGGCCTGCCTCAAAACTGTGGATTCTACAACTGGGGACAAACCCATAGTCTGTTCATGTATCTGGCCTTAAACTCATTTGTAAAAGCCCCAGGGTTACTGAACAATTTCATACCAAGTTAAAGTTGATATGACACCATCATTCACCAGCCAGTTGTACTTTGCAATATCTGGGTGTGTCTGCACATGCAAGTATGGTGCATGAATAAACTGCAGAGCTTATTGCTCCACAGTTTACTGTTCCTGGGTGCACCATTTGACTGTGCAGCCAGAAGCAATTAAACCTGGAGCAATAAACTCTGCAGTTTATTCATGCACAGCATGTGGAGCCAAGTTGGAGCAGTCCCAGCTGGCAGGGGGCTCTGGGGGTCAGTCTGCCAGCCTAGGGCTGCTCTCCTTGGCTCAACATGCTGTGAAGGGGCTGACTGGGGCACAAGAAAGCTTCAGCATGGGGCTAACTGGCAGGCAGCCCTCGCACTGAAGCACATTTGTGCCCTAGTCTGCTCCTCCAGCATCTACATGTGTGCTGCTGCAAAGTTTTTTACTCTGCAGCAGGATAGTACTTGTAAATACAAGTAAATTAGTTCACTCCAGCTTAATAGAAGCACACATGTAGATACTGAACAATTTACTGCACAGATGATTAGCCAACTGTGCAGTAAATATCTCATGTAGACAGGCCTTCTATATGAAGTAAAGACAAAGGTTCAAGCAAAATGCTTAAAACTCTATGGACTCGGGAGTGCCTTAAATCAACTTAGATAAAGGACAAAGTTTCTTTTTGATCTGGTTGTTTTTAGATTGTGATATTCAGGCTGTAGTGAACAAAGTAGTTATGAGTTTTACCATTCTGGAGATACAAAACACCTAAGAGTTGCACCAGGTGAAAGTGACTTGAAGGTATCAAAGATCATATGCTTTTAAATGAATTTTATTGTTTCTTAGGAAAGGAAGTATAGAAAGAGGTTGACTGTAAATTCTTTTTCTAATGTTTTATATCTCATTTTCACATATAAACAACTGTTACATTTGTGCTGAACATCCATAAAAATGAGTTTAGCTGACCCTCTGTTTACTAGATCCCCTCCTCAATTTGATATACTGCTAATGGTTATTACTCTTTCTTTAATGACCTATAACTAGTTCCAATCCATTTGATAACGACAATAATATAAATTCAAATTTTATGAGGCACTGTGTAAAATGATTAGTAAAATTAAGATACACACAGCCAAAAACCCAGATAAATTATATTTTGTATAAACTCCCTCTTCCCAACAATGAATGGTGGCTCAGTGGTAACATTCTAGATTTGGTGAGCTGTCAATGAAGAATAGAAACAAAGGTAATTTTTGAATGCTGTAAAAAAAAAAACACAAAACAATCCCTTTATGAACCCCAGAGATCCCATTTCAATCATTAGCTCTCTTTGCTAAATCCTAGTGAAGGATTTGTTTCATAAGCACAAGCCATGGATGTGGAAAGGTTGAAATCTGGTACGCTGGTCTGCTCATACACTGACTAATTTTATCTGACATCTAGAATAAGTTATGAACCTGAGATGCCACCACTTGAGGGGTTAGGCAATAGTTTTGACACCCAGCACCTGTCCTCTGTATTCAACTTGCTTTTCTGTCCTAGGCAGCCAAAGCTTAAACATGATAAATATGGGCACTTGGCACTTTACTCTCCAACTAGAATTGGACTACATTTTCAAAAGGCTGAGATTGTGGAATGATGCTGCCTTTTCTTTCAATATCCATGACACTGGAAAAAAGTATTAAGAAGGAATACAGTGGCAATGATGGGCTATTTGCTTCCCTATTCACTGTTTTCTTCAAAGAAAACAGGGTTATTTATGGTTGAAAGTTCATTTTTTCTCAAGCCGCTTATTGGTTCTTTTTGTATTTGCTCCATTACTTCACAGTGTCTATTTCCAGGATGTAGGTATCTATATTCTCCTCATATTAAGACTAGTGTTAAGCCTCAAGGCTAAGAGCATTTGCCTAGAAGCTGGATCTATTAGTAAACAGCTACACTAAAACTAAGTCTTTTACAGGTATTTTTGTTTCACTGGTTGGTTTAAGGCTTTGCTTCTAATGGTTTTTGGCTTTTTATTTTAAAAAGCTCATTACCATAATTAAGATATAAGGACTTTGAGTGAGACCTCTGAAGATGAGTACCACAGCTGAAGTTTATCTAGGCTCTGGAGCCCCCGTACTTCTTCATGTGTATTCTATAAAAAACACCAGTTCTTTACTTAAATCAGCAGCCACAAGATCTAAAGATGCTAAATAATTCTTCAAACCAGCCAACAATTTATAGTTTCTTTTCCATGGCAGTCAGTAAACTGCTTTTTAACAACAGCTAAACTGACAAGATCTTAATTATTTTCAAATTGTCTATGCTTCTTTTATTCTTATCTAATTAGAAACCCATTAAAATTAAAAATAAAAAAATCAGCATTTCAACCACATTTACCTTTTGTGTCATCCTCACTGGTTTAACTTTCTCTATAATATTACTGCCCTTTCCCATCTTTGTACCAATCCTGCCTTTGGTTTTCTATATACTGTGGTTGCCAACAAATCTTGACCACATTATTCATATAGCAGCAATGTAAGTAAGCATATAGTTTATTTATGTAGTGGAACCCAGTTATTTAGACTGTTATTAGTAATTACTGGCCTGCTGCCCCAGCACTATAATCATCTGTAATAGCTTAAATAACCAGGATCTGTTTATCCTGAAAAACGCAGAACTTACCATGTGGCATGACTTTCTGATGGAGGTGACTGAGTAGTGATATTTATATAATTTATGGCATACTATGCACACATCTAGAAACTCAAAGATGTGGAAAAATATATCATACTGTGTGCCTTTTTTCATTTTAATATAAATGGCAGCACATATATATAATGACTCTTATTTGGTATACATTGACAGACAAGTTTATACTTGAGGAGTCAAACTCCACTGAGAGATCAATGGAGCTCTGTCAATTCATACCAGCAGGGAATCTGGCTGACACATTCTTATTAACACCTGCTTGGTATATCCAGTTAATCCTTGAGGACAGCATGATAAAAAATTTCCTCCCTCCAAAATTTTGGCAGGTGTTTCTGGATATTAAGTATATTGTATATAGTTACTTAATATGATAATGCTGAACCTCAGTGCTCAGTAGAATTGCAAGAAGTATTACTCTGGACTCATTAACTACATATTTTTGTGGTTGTATTTGCTAAGGCTTAAAGCTGTCTCTATTTATGAACATTAAAGTTTAAAGCATTTATCTAGCATACCCCTCCACATAGTATCTAAGACCCTATCTCAGATATAATATATAATAGTACTGCTTGCTATCAGGGAAGTTCATTACAGGTACTATTTATTATGGGTAAAAGAGCAGTTAAACAGCCAGACTCCAATGCCATATTAATGGTTTACAAAAATGTCTAAGGGAGTAATCTAGATGGCTAATATTCTTAGGCAATTAGATAATAAAAATGCCACAGCTCCAAACTGTAATTCTGTATTAATTATTTTCCATTTAGAATGTCAATTTTGCTTTTTTTAAATGTATTAAAACAATCCAGTACATGCAATTACTGTGAGAGCAATACAATTCTTGATCAGCGGCCACTTTAGACGTGGAGGTTTCACACATACCAGAATTCCCTAGCATATGGCATTCTTGACAAACTATTTAACAGTATATTCATAAATATCATATTTTCCTACTCCTTACAGCTAACTGAAACAAAAAAATAAGGTATAGATTAGTCCTGAATCCACTCGTATATGATTGCCAATCTAAATTGACTACAGACGTACACTGATTCACCTATAACAGGGGTTTTCAACCTTCTGGGATCAGCATACCCCCGGTGGCTGGACATGGGGGGGTGGCGTGCGGCCAGATATGAATGGGGTGGCACATGGGCAGACGTGGGGGGAAGGGGTGCGGCATGCAACCGGACTTGAAACAGGGGTGGGGGGTGGCGGCATGTGGCTGAATGTGGAGCAGCAGCAGCCACTACGTGTGAGCTTCCCCCACCTCCCATCCCCCGCACGGCTGGCCAGACAGCTAGCACAGAGTGGTGCATGGCAGCACACCGTCCCTGCCCACCCATGTGTATCCCCCTAGGGCCTTCTCAAGTACCTCCAGGAGTACACGTACACCTGGCTGACAACCCCTGACCTATAAGATCTTCAAAATGTTTGACACCCAACAAATTTGAAACTGGCATTTTACACAACAATCAATAATTCTGAGCTCACAACTAATTAGTAAAAGAAGCAATTATATTGGAGGCTTCAGAAATATTGGAAATCAAAGTTTAAATTCTAATTTACCAATGAAGGAACAATCCTTTCATGCTTAATTACTGGATAAGCAATATTAACATGGAGTGGCCCTAACACAGCAACTTAGCCATGAGTTCAGGCTTATGCTACTAAAACTGGAAAGTGTGTATTTGATCCCTACTGCTGACAATCAGTTTGGTAGGTCACATATATGTTACAATTACAGCCTTCACCATTCTAGCCTTCATCCACTGATGTCATTTCCTTTTAGCCTGTACAAAATGCTGATGCTAAAACTCTGCCAACTGACCAAGTCATGTCAAGCTTTGGTATTTACCTAATCCCTTTCATAGTATCTGAACACCTTACAATTTTTAAAGTATTTTTCATCACAGCATACCAATAGAGAAATGCTATTACTCAAGCTTTACAAATAGGGAGCTGAAACACTGTTTCCACTAAGAAACTAGGCATAATGAATTGTCCAGATCAGGAGGTATTAGTGGTACAGCAAGAACTGAAGCCAAGCCCTATACTTAAGTACTTTGCAAAAGTACCATTATGTTTCAGATTTTTTTTCACCTAAGATAAGTAGACAGGTGTCTTTTCTACCCCCACTACTTTTCTCTATTTAGAAGAGACGTATAACACCTTCCCGTATGGGGAGATCTAGGATTTCAGAAGGGGGTGTGTGGGAGGTACAATTGGTACCCCAGGGGTAGCTGCACCCCTGCTGCCACAACCAGTAGGCAGATTATGCCATGGCAGCAGCTTCTGGGGACTTCTTTGAGTGGCTGAAGCAGCTGAGACTTCCTCACTGCACCTTGCTCTCAAGCTAGAGCTCCCCCTGCCTCCCCTCCCCCTGTACCAGCAGGATTTCCCCAAGGTGTAAACCCAGCTAATTCCACCTTTTAATGGAGGACATGGGGACCTGCCTGCAACCCCCACTATCTTCAGCTGACCCGGCGTCAAAAGAAGACCCAGCGCCACTCCTGCAAAACTGAATGGGCATGCACAAATTATGTTCTGAGCCACTAAAAATGTGATAAATCACAATTTTCACCCCACTGCCATAATAAATAACTGTGACCTAAGAATACTGCAATTCTATACTACATTCCACTGAGGAACTCAAGCTTTGAAAGGAAAAAAACAACTCAGAATAGTTCTAGTTTAAATAGTGTGAAAATTATATTTGTTTTTATCACTGCTTTACTTAAAAATACTGAACCAAAGACTCAACAAATGGACTGAAAACCAACTTGCTAAATAGTCCAAAATGTAAAAGATTGGCTAATTACTAAAAAGCTAAAGATGGCTACCTACTTTAGCAGGAGTCCCACTGAAATGAAATATCTGGTAATATGTAATATTGCAAAACCGACCTGAACCAAAAAAACCTAGAAGCAACATAACTGGTAAGTAGCTGGAGTGGATTCAAGTGTAACATCTACTTAAAACACTAAAGAGAGAGAGAAGCTTTTAAAGTAAAAGCTAATTGCAGCCCAACCACCTGCAAAACACAGCAACATTTCATGTGGAGTAGAGGGTGCGAAGCATAGGTTAAAATATAATTAGTTCTGAGTTGTTTTTGCTACTGAGGCATTTACTTTTAAAAAGCCAAATATATAGCATAAAGAAGATTCTTATCCACTAGTCCCTTTTCTCTGTGCATGCTGGTACCTGATGGATAATAAATCCAGATTAGGATTTCAATAACAAAGTAGAAATGTATAGAAAGAAAGTTTGATATCAGCAGAAAGGATCAGGTAGAAAACTCATGCCCTGCGGTCAGGATAACATGAGCAACTAAGGGAAATCTTGCTGGGTTTTTGGTTGTAGACGTGTTGTCCAAGGACATAGTCAGGCAAGGTCCTTCAAGTGATACCTTTTTTAAAAGATATTTCTTCCTGACCTCAAGTATGGTGATTGGTGTTACCATGTCTGGAAGGGAAAGACCCTCTAGCCAGAAACCTCCAGCTTTGCTCCTAGCAAGAGAATCAGCACACCCTAGCTGAAGTCCCCTGCCTTAGCTGCAGCCAACCCTCGATACCTCTGGGGAGGCTTAAAAATCCCTTGGCTAGAGATAGAAGCTACACATAAACTGGTTTAAGTGATCAAAAACCAGTTTAAACCTGTAACAGAACAGTAGCTCAGTGCACATAAACCAGTTATAAAATGGCTGAAACTGTTTCAAGATAAACCTGGCTGATTGTAGTATCAGACTTAACTGATTTGGGTCAAACCAGTTTTTGACTCCTTCCTGATTCAAGTTAAATCACAGTCTCCCAACATGCTTTCTAGCCCTGGGCTGGGCTGCGCTGTCTGCTCCAGAGGGCACGGCTGGCCCCGCCCCTCTGCTCCCTATCTGGAGAAGGAGGGAAAGCAGGAAGGGAATTTCTTCTTAACTGATTGTCCCGGAGGCTGGGGTGACACCAAGAACTCACCGGCGGCAGGAGTCAACGCCCCGGGGAAAGCCGCACGGCTCGTGAGCCGCCTCTTCATACAGCTGTGGCTGGCCGGTGACGTCAGTGTCGAATGCTGGCCGGTGAAGATAAAAGCGGTGGTGGCTGCAATGGAATGGGTGGATGGCCCCGAAGAGGGAAATCCGTTGACAGAGGAAGAGGAGGGTGAGGCCCCGCAGCGTCCGAGGAAGGATGGGGAGCCAGAGCAGGAGGAGCCGGAGAGAAGGAGCTGGCAGCAGCGTCCAGGAGTCGGCAGCAGACGGGAGGCATCTGGACTGGATAGCGGCAAAGGGAAGTCACCACGGAGGACCCGCCAGAGCGAGGTGCACTCTGGGCGTGGTAGGGTGGCAAGAATCCCCAAGGAGGAGCCAGATCGGGGCGGGGTCGCTGCTGGGACCATGGGTGCCTGAGCCTATTAGAAACATAGGTCCTAGGGGCTTAGGGTCTGGAGCCAGATCTGTAACTATAGAGGCTCGACCCTTTTAGCATAGGGAAAAGGGGTAAAGGAAGGTGGCAGAGGGGCAAGAGGAGCCACGTGCCTCCTCTTCAGGGCCAGCTCCAGAAGGTGGCATAAGGCTGGGGTGCAGGGGTGGTTGGAGCCCCGTGTACATCCGTCGGGTGGACCTGGGCAATGAGAACCCGTCAGACGACTCCCCCCGCAATTGACGACACATCAAGATGTGGCAGGCGAGAGCGAGGCGGCGATGCAGTGAAGGAACATCCGTTTTTCCCTCAAGGGTCCCGGGGCGGGGCCGACATCCGAAGGGCAGTGCCCTCAGGAGCAAGCAAAGCCTGGTGGGTATACTGATGTTTCAAGACAGCTTCCCCAAGCAAAACAAACAGCTTTATTTGGAAGGAAGAAAAAAAACAGGGAGGAAAAAAGATGAAGAGAAAAAAAGAAAAAGACTTTTTCTCCTTCAGGAAACAAAACAAAACACAAACATTGAACAAGATATTTGAGTTAAGAGCACTTATACAGACTGTTCCATGAACTAAAAAAAACAACTTGTCCTTTTTCGAAAATGTCTTCACTGGAAGGAAAGAGAAGGAATTGTATTGAAGTTGAGGCCATGTAAGCCAAACTCCAGCCCAGGAAACTTTTCCCCCTAAGTTTTAAGTTCATGAAAAATGCAGTTTGGAAAGGAAGTGCCACCTCAGCATTACTGACAATGGAACTATGGTTCATTTAAAAAAGAATACATTGTTAAAATTGTCTTTGAGGTATCAGATGCTCTTAAAAAAAAAAGGATAAAAAGAATTACTAAAAAATACTAGCAAGCGTAAAATGGAATATACTCTGCTTCACATAAGCTTTGTCAAGCGAATGACCACAAAGAACCAGAGTATCGCAAGTGAAAAATTGCTGTAGCCAGTAACAACTACCAGCTAAAAATGAGACAGACTAGTAAAATGAACGAAAATGTTTTTCAGAAATATTACAATGCGTGTTTTAACTGCTCAGCAATTAGAGAAACAAACATCAAAACATGCAGCTGATGATAATGTCAAGCACACCTTCAGACACTGTGGGGGTTCAACAATTAGGCTCTTCAGTTGCACAGTAACTACATTAAAGACAGAGGATGCTAATTATATAAATCTAATTAAATATTAAGACAGCAGTACACAGCCATGCTTTACTGACAACCCATTATTAGGGCAATCAATTTAGCAGGACACTAAAATGTTATTAAAGATTCACGGTATACTCTACATGGCATTAGAAGTAAATAGATCAACTTGGACTAAAAGTATATTATGCTGAATGATTTGTGGCACTCCCTTAAAGACAAAATCTTTGAAACCCAATTTCCATCATACCCATCATACAGTACTTTGTAAACATTTGTAAAAACACCTCTTTAATTAAAAAGCACTCTTTCTCTTCTCAGATAAAGGAAGAGTAGGTAATAGACCCTTCTTACCATTCTTACAGATTGGAGCCTACTGATGGTTTAGAGTGACTGACTATTCCGTTATTTTATTGATAGGAATTACCTTGTTCCTTCAGTCATCAGTGAAACACCAGGTAGAGTTGTTGGAAAAGCTTCTGAAAAATGAAACATCACTTCTATTTTCTGACATATTTTAACTAGCCAGATGGAAACTACATGGGATCTAGTAAGTAGGTGGGTAAATTCTCATCTTCATTTATCTCAGTGCATCACTTTTAATTCTCTGTTTCCACATAATTCTGCTCAAATAACCTCTAAAAATCAGCAGCCAGAGATGAACTCCAGTCTCTCAATATGGGACTAATTTGAACTATCAATAGTTGAGTATAATCTAGACCTGACTACAACTTAATTTTGATATATTGTTTAATGCATCTTATAAGGGAAACCAAATAGCTTAGAAGATTGGTAATGGGTTACAGAGTCTTTCATTTCTAAATTTAAATCTGTCCCAGGATAGTAGTAAATAAAAGTCGATCCTAGCAAAAAGCTTTCCAGTGGCTTAGTTGATGCATAGTAGAATCTCCATTTACCTGGATTCTTAGATAAAGGCATAGTTGCTTCTTAATGATAGATAGTATAACAAAAATCTATTGCCGCAAAGGGAATTAAAGGCACTACTAAATGAACATATAATTGTCTTTACAGATAGGTCTCACACACACACACTCTCACTCTCTTTAAGGAAACTTGCACTGTGGTTGCCTCTGGTGCACTTTTCTACCGTTTACGAATGACAATCTTTGGAAAGTTCTATCACAGTCTTAGCAATTATAATGCTTAATAACAATGCTTGAATTAATAATGCTTAACAGGGGGCAGGTAGCATTACTCAAGTCATTCCCTTTTTTTTTTCTTCTTTATTGAAAGAGGGCCAAATCCTTTCCAAATGGGTTAATGTATACACCCAGCTAGAAACATAAACAATAAATAATTACTCTTGTAGGCTGTACCAGAGATCTACCATCTCAAAACAGATCTGATGATGTTTTTAATTTGTACTTGGGTTTGACATATATGGGATCTGCAAACCAAGCACTCTGGTACAGAACAAGCTGAGTGACTGCAATATGTTCTTCATTCTCTCATTTACTTTCCTCTTCCTAATCACTACATATGTGGAACAGCATGATACTCAAAGGTTTGGTTTTAAACTGTACTAAATAATTGTTCCTTGCCCACCTCCTTCATTTTATAAATGACATAATCAAGTTTTGAGAACTAAAAATGTCCTCATATATTCAAACATCATTTGCTTCCATTAAATATGGAAAGACTATCTGAGAGGAGTGGAAAAGATTTTAAAACTTATTAGAAAATGAAGCATATGAAAGACATTTTTAATCAGAGGATATAAAAGTTTAACCATAGAAGAGTTTATGACTGATCTGAGGCTGAAAAACCAATCTTTACATTTTGTGGGCTGAGTCCCCCATAAGGAAGCAGGCAGTGATTACATCTGGACAAAAAAAGGGAAAGCAAACCCACCCAGAGATAGAATAGAAGACCCAGAAAATAATTTCTGACAGAGCAATTTTCTCAGAGTAGTTGGTTTGCTGGTCTCACATCTATATAAAATGTCTATGAAAGTAAACAAATAAAACTCAGGACCGATAATACAGAGCTTATCCTCACTAAAGCAGCATGTGAAATAAATGTGTGGGGAGACAGAACATTGGAAAAGACAACATTTGTAATAGTAACAAAGAAAAAATATCATCCTTATCTGGTGAAATGTGTTAAGCCCATGGTCTCATCTGAAGAATGTCCTCATTTGAGGAATGGGGAACAAAGCCAAATGAGAAAGACTGAGGCAGTCTACCAGGGAAGAATAGAAAAAAGTGCTGAAAGATGCCAACTTCCCCATGATTCACATCCCTATGCAAAGTGCTCATTTCCTAAGCCAGTGGCTAAAAAAGGAGTTGGATAGACTCATTGCTCCAGGATGGTAGAAGCAGATAAAAGAACCTCAATGCATGTATACTTGTAAGTCACTGGGAGGTAGGGACAGGGGAGGGAAATTCACTTGCTCACTGACAGAGATTGCAAAGAACTAAACAAGTATGTCAAAAATGGAATGATTTTTCACTACCTACGAGGGGAGAAATTCTCCCAAGATGCCTTACACCAAATATTTTTTATCTCAATTTATCACTTTGAGATAAACTGGATGCATCAACAGGATTCTGGCAAGTGCTCTTATGAAACAGAGCAAATACTTGTAAATATTCAATGACCTTTAACAAACACTACTTTTCTGGCTGTTCTCGTGTCCAGCACCCAAGATGTATAATCAGAATATGTAACAGGTTTTTTTTTTATGGTATGATTTGTATATTGTTTACACAAAGAACATTTTAAATTCAGGGGAAAAAATAGAAAAAGGCCCTAAGCTCTGAGCAACTTTGAAAAGAACCAGATCTGGACGAAATTACTATATTGTGTTGCATGCAACACGCACTTTCTTCCCAAAAACCAGATGTTGGAAACTGGAGTGCATAATGTAAGCAAGAAATATGGTAAGAGCAGTTTCTGCTGGTTATGGCAAAAGGAAAGTAAAATTGGCACGTGACTCAAGAAGCAGAATAATGGACAGTTTCTGCTTCCTAGCTGCTGCTACTCAGTTACTTGCTATAAGGAACAATCTTTTTTTTTTCATTCTGTCTTTCAAAAATGAGATATTTACTCCAGGATGTGTTGTGTAAGAGAAAATATAGTAAAGCAGCAAGGTGTTCAGGAGGATCACAGCTACTCGGAGGCCATTACCAATATGTCTGTCCCAACAAAGAAATGGGACAAATTCTCAAGAAAGGCAAACCATGGAAGAAAATATTTGTATCTAATCTAGGTACCTAAATAAAAAAACCTGAGTGCCCTGCTAGGTAAGATGCTGAAAGGAAATGGGATGAAAATCTTAACAGTTTAAGAAACTCAGGGAGTTAAGAGGCTCAAGTCCTAGGTACTTTAAAATAAGTACTAAAAATATATTGACCTTGACTGTTTGCCAAATTACTTTGAGGAGGAGACTTGAAATAAAAAAAACAGTGAAAGGCATGTCATACACTAATTGAAAACTGTTGGTTAGTTTAACTGATAGAGTGGTTATAAGTATTTGAAATCCTGCTGTCTGTCAAAGTTGCTTATTAATTGTTACTTCCACAAGCATAAGTATAGCTGGCTTAGCGTGGATGCCAATAAGCTCCATCTCTTCATAGAGCTTTTTGGCACAGGCATCGTGACGAACTAAGCTGGCTACACAATTTCAGTTTGGGAGGTTGCGAACATACCACATGTCGCCGGCAGTCCATAGCACCATGGTGCTGGTGTAGACATGGCCCCAGTGACTACTGAACAGGACAGGCAACTACCGTTGTACCTACGTCTATGAAAACACAGTAGCGGTGAGCCTTGAGAGTGCACAACAAATGATTTTATTTCAGTGTGAGAATTTTTTTTAATTAGTAGAAAAGACCTAGATGACAATGATGATAGGAGCAAACTACTAGAGTTCTATATAAAACAGAACCTCTCTCCTCCAACCTTACATTTTGTTCACAGAATCACCAATAGAGAAGATAAAGTAGGGAAGACAGAATTGATTTGGGCTTTCCAAAACACCTTGATAAAAACCTTCCCAAGATGCTAGTAAATCAAATAAGTAGCCATGGGTGACAGAACAAGCTTTGTAATAGATAGAAAAATGTTTAAGACAAGGTACAATAAGTAGGAATAAATGCACAATTTTCAACATGAAGAGAATGGGGTATGAAAAAGTTGCAGTTGCAGTATCAATTTTATTTTTGTGTGAACTATGTTAAAAGGAACATCACTCAGTAGGAGATTCCAGGATTAAGGTTGTAGGCACATCTACATTATGATGTAATCTTTCAATTACCTGACCACTTACTATTTTTTCTTGCCTCATTCAATGTATGTGATGGCCAGTCCTCACTTCAAAAGCAACTATTCAGTATTTATCTTCATTGTAAACTGTCATGTACACATGCAGTAATCTATTATACACCATTCAAACTCTGCTTTAAAGAGACTTACTAATTTCCTATGACATTTATCAATAGTTTGCTAAACAGTCAGACGCATTTACCAGTTTATCCACAGAATGTATTAAGGGTGTTTATCTTCATTTTACTGATGGGAAACTGAGACATAACAATTAAGGTCAAAATTAAGGTATTCACAGATTGTACATGCCTAATAGCATTTTACAGTTAAAACAAAGCTCCCATTGATTTCAGTTGTAGCCAAAATCTTAATGCTTGTCAAGTCAGCAACATATGTGGAACATACAAATAGTGATCACCAGGGTTCCTTAGTTTTCCATTCGCCATGGAAAACCATGAAAAAATGAGAATTTTGTGGGTTTTTTTAACTTGGGGAAAAATTGTTTTCAAAGTGACTTGTTCAACAGAGAGCAATTTTAGTAACAGAAGCAGGAATAGAACTGAATTATCATCAGCTTCCTTTTCTATGAATCTTCCTTTTCTTTCCTGCAGTTCCTTTGCCTCATACACACCTTCCTAGATGCTTTGCTGGTAAATTTCACAGACATCTGCTGACATCAAAGGAATGGTGAAACTCAGGAAACTTGTGTTTCATTCCAGGGCCTGAAGGGGAGCGTCACAAACACTTCTTCATTCTCCCATGCTTGACTCCTCCAACATGCCCCTGTCCCAGTGAAATCATTTTCCTACTTTATCCCAGCTTCCACATTTTAGGCTTCTAATCTCAGCCTCAATCTTGTTCCCCTCAGCTGCCCTTTTTCTTTTTCCACATCCAGTTTTTGTTCCCAGTTCCCTTATATGGTCAATTCCAGTTTCTTCCTGGCTTTCTGTCTGATCTGGCTTCCATTCTCTCCAGATTCACCTTCTGCATCTTCACTGGATGCCAGTCTTAGATTCCAAACCCAGTTTCCTCATTTAAAATTTGTGTTCCCTTATACCACCCATGTTATTTCAGTCTCTTTTTTTCAGAAAATCTTTTACAATTTGACTCCTCGTTAGACTGGTCAACCTCGCGTATCCTTCCTCCTCCTGACCCAATTGGATTCCCAGTTTCTTTGCCAAAACAAGCTCTTGTCTTCAACTCTTGTCCCTCAACCTCAGTCTCTCCTTTAATCCAGCTTTCAATCCTAGGTTTCTTCCTCCTCTCCCAAATTCCAGTCTCCTCCCTCCTCAGAGATCCATCTTTTTCCTGTGTATTTGAATCAAGCAGCTTCTTCCTCCTTTCTGTTGCCTCTGTGCATTTCAGGTGTCCTCTAAACAGAAAGATAGTTCTAGTTCTTTTAATTGCCTGGGAGAGTCCATAGCAATGACAGGGAATGTCCTACTCAGCCCTGGGGTCAAACAGGCCCATTGTGGACAGAATTGTTGGAGACTATAGCAATTACCAATGCATTGACTGAGATTTTTCAAGAGAAAAATCTTGGTTGATTTCCATGGGAGATGGCAAAAGGCCACCCTGATTTCAAATACCTGATTCCAAAGCTAAAAGGCACTAGAGCTTCCTCAAAGAAAAATTACTATTTTTTTAATATGTGAGCAAAATGCATATTTTCTTTCCCCTACCCTAATTGTCTGAGATAGGTATGGAAAAAAAATCAATGTGAAGTAGACCTCCATCATTGAAAAATTCAGCCTATCTGGTTGAAATCGGACAAAATTTCAAGCAACTGAAAATGGATCTTATAGTGACAAGCGTAAGGGAAATTTAAGAGGTAATCTCTGTGTCAGGCATATATAAAAGTTATCTCATAACATGATTGTTTCACTGTTGCCATTGCTGAACCTGGAATGTATACCTGCAAAAGTACACATCTGAACTCTTGGGCTAGGGACAGAAGTTACACACAAACCAGTTTAAGTGACTGGAAACTGGTTTAAACCTGTAACAAATCAGAAGTTCAGTTCACACAAACCCCTTTCAAAATGGCCCAAACTGGTTTAAGATAAATGTGGCTTGATGGAGTACCAGACTTAACTGATTTAGGTCAAACCGGTTTATGGAACTTCTGTCCCAGATCTCTTCCTGGTTCAGGTTAACTCTCAGTCCCCCAGCTTCCCAGGATTCTTTGCAGCCCTGGGGTATGCTGCCTGCTCCACTCTGCTCCTTAGCCTGCTTCCTGCCTGTGTCTGTCAACACATAGGGATGGCAGGGAACAGACCTCCACTCCCCCCCTTAACCAGAGTCTATACAGCACATGGGGGAGGAAAAGCCCTTGTGGTGTGGGCTTTTCAGACCCTGGCAGCCTTCTCCCCTTCCTATCCCAGCTGCTGATAGCTTCAATGGCTACTACAAAAGGAAGAGAGAAAGAGTCCTCCCAGCCAGGTGCCTGCCCCAGCAACCTAGCATGAAGACACCAGGGAGCTCCCATCTTGGGGGGCTTCTCCCCCTGCATCCTGGGGCAGCCCCAAGAGCTGAGGGAATTATTTCCTTCCCAAATCTTACCTTAGAACCTTGCCTCAGCCCCTGCCAGTCTCAGGCAGTCTGAGGGAGTGGAGGGAAATCCTCCTGCTCCTGCACAGCTGGTTTAGCCTTAGTTGCTGTGAGTCTGAGGTAAAACTAACACAAGGGAGAAGAGCAATTTCCCAGCACTCCCTAGGCTATCCCCAAGACTCCAGCACCTAAGGCAAACAGTGGGGTTGGGAAGAATTCCCTATAGTTCCAAGGGCTGGGGGACAATGTGCTGTGGTGGAGGGGGCAGGGGGTGGAGTTCCTCAGTGCCCCCATGCTGGGCTGCTGGGGCAGACACCTGGCTGGGAAAACTCCTTTTCCCTCACTCCTGCAATCAGCAGCTGGGACAGGGGGAAGGGAGGTGCTCCCCAAGGCTACCTGGGGTTGGGGAACCCAGGCTGGGGGAAACTCTTGAGGGTGGGGGCTCCCCCAAGGTGGGCTGGCACCCAGATCGGGGGCTCCTGAACCCCCTGTGGGGAGACAGCAGGGGACTGGAGACACTTGGCCAGGGTGGCAATGGCCAGCAGGCTGGGAGATGTGCTTTAGCATCCCCTGCCTACTGGCCTGGCTCAGTGCAGACCTCCCCCTGCCTTTCCCAAATGAAAACTGAATGTCAGTTCAGTTGGTTATCGGTTCAATCTACACAGCTTAGCGGAAGCTGCCTACATTGAATCAATTAGCCTCGGGCTTTTTGACTGTCTGTACTTAGCCTTGAACCATAGATGCTCCTCCTGCCATCCAGAAATATTCTGGTATTATAGGAACTGAGGCATGACTGTTTGCAAAGTTTAGGAGAGGGGCCAGCGGCAGGTTGGAAAGAGCAGGCCCTACAGCTTTCCTTCTTCTATTGGGTAAAAATGGCAGAATCATGTCCCTTTTACTATTTGTATTTTTCATAAATTAAAACATGATTACTTCAGAAGCATGCATTTTGATTAGTAAGATATGTCTACAGCATACTTATGAAAAGTTACAGGGGACCATTTTTTACTTGACTTCAGAGAGGCACAGAATAAAATTCCCACAGAAAGATAGACTCAGCCTGGCTTTTAACCTTCTTAATCCCACATATTAAGACAGTCAAAAGTTGCACTCAGAGTTCCTGGCTCCTTGAATGTATAGACTTCAAATATCATCTACCTTTCCCACTGGTTTTTCTCCTGTATCAGCATGAGGAATCCTGTGTGAGCCTGCCAGTACCTGAACTATGGAAAAATGTTTCCTGGTCATCTAGGGGCTTTCTTAGTTTCTTATTCTGCTGCACAAGGGGGTTATGCCAGGGTGAAAAGAATCCTTTCTATATGGTTATATGTACCTAGAAAAAACTGATATTTTTATACTGCAAAAGAGTTAGCATATTTAAATGCCACTGACAGGGTAGTTTTTTTAAAGCCTATTCATCAAGCATCAGCTCCCATTAAGAATTAGTGGTAGTAAACCTCCGCTGGATTCTTGACCCTGAATGAAAATTCTTCATCCTGCCTCTGGACATTCTGCAACTTCACCACTCATACAGACACCAGCAGAGAGAGCAATATTTCTCCAACACAGCTCTGGGTTTTAATTAGCTTGTTCCCCACTTCCATGCATTCTCTTACAGAAAGAAAACATATGGACTGTCTATTTAAATAAAGGTTTCTGGGAGCTTGAAAACCTAAAAAGCTCTTGAATATCATATTTCCTAATTGGGTGACTATACTATCCAGTCTAAGTTTTGATTCTAATTAAATCTGTCATCTCAGAGATTTGAAAAGTACATATACCAGAGCAGGGCTTCTTACTTGTACACCAATGGGAATACAGCTGGTGAGTTTTATGACAACTTTTACAAGCTCTAACAAAGTGTAGATTTCATCACTTCCAGCATATCCTACAAATTTGGCCAAACTCTCCAAAAGAAGATGGGAACATTGACTTCTAGAATTAAGAAAGGGCTGGACAGAGGCTAGCAAGAGCTTTATCAGTGTAAGAGGGGAAAATATAGTCAATAAACCATTTCATTTTTCTCTGTTTAACTTCAATGACTATGTTTAGCATTGAAAATCACAGATAACATTCATTTTTTCTATAAAGGGGGAAAAACCCCCTTATAGAAACTGCACAAACTTTTAACGAAAATATTTCCAGAATTTGTTTAAGCTCTGTATTGTATAGCTTTCTGGCAATGGTTGCATTTAAGACAGTTGGTCATTAGAATAATTTAAGTATTTAAGTTTAAGGAAACCTATATCTTTGCTCTATTATAATTAGGGAGCTACTAAATTCATGCCAGAAGTGGGTTGCCAAGCAGCTCCTTGAATCTTGCAAGTTCCCCTGTGCGCCCCCTATGCTGATTGGTGAAGAGGTCCCACCACTTGCTCCTGATCAGCAGGGAGGCAAAAACCGCCTTTTTAAATATGGCACCACTTTACCTGCCAGCCAGTCAGAAGCAAACAGCAGGTCCACTGGGGCCCCTCAGCCAATCAGCAATGGGGGCTGGAAGGGGGGAGGAGGGGTACGCAGGGGAACCTGCAAGATTAAAAGAGCAAATGCACAGCCCACTTTCACTAAGAATTTGGTAGGTCTTTAACTACAAAGAGTTCACTTTTACATGTTTCATATGTACAATATATGGATTTCTTTTATACCATACCTCCAAGACTTCACCCAACTGTGCAAAATCCTACCTTTTCCTTTGTTGTTGCACTTAATCATTGTACTTTATTAAGAGAGCATATATTCAGCCAACAAAATGTTTCCCAAAGGGAAAACAGCTACGTTATTTTTGTATATATTAGAAATATTGGATCCACATGGTGGCATGTAATTTAATTCCCCTCCCCAGTACAAGTTTTTCCATATTATAAATATATTTCATCAGATGTTGGAATTAGATTCCTCAGATAAGAGAAGAGTTGTACTGGCCTCTCTCCTGTAGTGTAATTCATTAGATCATTGACTCATTTGAACTATATTTGAAGAATTAAGGACTTCTAACAAAGTATAAAATTGTGTTTGTGTAATTCAGATTAAATCACTTCAAAGGAACTTGTGCCACAGTGGAACAAGATTAAACTGCTTGCATGAATACATTTCTGAGTGAAGTCTTTTGAAATCTCTCTGCTACAGCTACAGGATTAAGCAAGTCTCTATTTTACATACAGTGTGATAAGGGACTGCTTATAAAATTACTCCTACCCTCCCTCAACTTAAAGAAATCAAATATACATTACGAGAATATGTATATCAGAGATGCATCAACCTAAAATAAAAGCTTCTCTCTGATAACTTCTAAGAAACATTGAAGATTAAAAGTCAATGCTTGATATGCCCCATGATTAAGCACACAATTTAAACATAGTTACCATATGCATACATGTCACAGCTGTATTACTAGTTAAAGGTATAATAGCCTAAGCATTTCATTATAAGAGTTACTGAAGACAGACAGTTATCTTTTAGGCATTCAACTTTCAAGCTGATTTTATTCTCAGTCCAAACAGAATGTATTTCTTTTCAGTCCAAGAAAAAAATTCTAGCTTTATTTTTTTCCTCCCAGCCCTATCTATCTAGAAATATACTTACTTATGACATTTTTTTGAATGGTCTCAAATTTAGCTGAGGTAGAATGGCAAAATTTAGCACAATAATTATCCTTTACTGATCACAAATTAGTTTTTAAATGGACAAGTTTTGGGCACTTAGTAACAGAATAGGTTTAGGGGTCTTTTAGACTACATAAAGCTATGTAAGCTAGAGTTTGTGGGGAAATTGTGACAATAATAAAATTACAAGAAAAACTAAGATGTACCTTCAAAAAGTATGCTTCCCAGATAGTTCTAACAATAGTACCTTTGATGAGTGACTCAACTTTATAAATAAAAGCTATAATTATGCTTCATGCACAGGTAATTTGAATCAGAGTAAAAAATACAGTAGTAAACTCTATTTCATTCCAGAAAGTTAGGGTAAAGTAAGATATTACACTTCGACCATACTAAGAGCACTTAAAAGATGAGCATCTACACGTTACAGCTCATTAACTCATGGTAAGTGTCTCTAAGTGTCTCAAAGTTGCATATTTTCAGGCAAGGCTATGGTATTAGGCTGTGCAGGCTAGAAATAGTATTAATCTTTAAGATGAGACTGTTCACAGCATGTTCTAACTCTAACAGTACCTAAAATAACATTAATTTCACCCTCACATGACATATACGGAAGTAAGAAAAGAAAAGCTTGACTAATTCAATACAAAGGTAAGTACATACTTTCTCATGTAGTCTCTGCATGCCCACTGAAGTCAGTGGCCCAAGAACTTTAACAGTACATGATTATACTTTTCATAAGCTATTTCAAAGGGGTGTTCAATGCTTTTGAAAACGGTGTGCGTAGGGTTTTTGTTCTTTTCTTCTGTAACCTTTTTATGTAACATACAATCCTGGTTTCCTTCTGAAATTATGGTGGTGTCAAGTCAAACTCTGTAGGTAAGTGGCAAAATAATTATTTTTTTTAACTCTACTGCTTTGGTTAAAAAGAAAAAAAAATAACATTCTATACCTAACTATATATTCAATGACAGTGAAAGTTGCAAGATTAAGTGTCCAGAAGTTAAGAAATGGCAAGGTTATGTTGTTTATGTTGTGATTTGATTCCAAACAGTGACTCTCAAAATATCATTGTGGGCTCTGTATTTATGGTTTCAGACAGGCCATTAGATGTGTTCAGTTTTGCACCAGCACCTTTTCTAATTGACACCTTTGCCAGTTCACCCTGGGCTTTGAAATGAAATCTTGTGCCAGTTCACTTGTAATAAAGATTTCAAGGCAAATTATACTGTTTTTAAACGTTGTTTGTATCAATTTAACAATTTGGAACGTAAAAATGTTTAGAAAGCAAAATAAAGAGTAAAGTAAGATCATTCCTTCCTGTTCTTTTAGTCTCTCCCCCCCCCACTAAATTAAACAGGAATTAAAACCAATAATGTATTCATTTCATTATAGACAAAAGCTGAAAATCTGAATTCATCCAATGAGATGTATTACAGACCAATTCTAAGACACTCTTCAGAGTAGAATCATACTCTTGTCCCTTGTGCATGATAACCGAATCTTTAATTACATTATCACGTATTACAACTTATGAAGGAAATAAAAAGCATCATTTTATTGTCAGGTTAGAAATTATAACATGCAGAAGGGATAGGTTTTGAACATTTGCAACATTTTGTCATTACACAAATGTAAATTTAGAATAACTCCAATACATTTGACAATACTACATATTTGCTTTAATTTCAGTATTTTATGAAACTGGGACCTTTAAAAGATATAAGTCCAATGGAAATAATTTGGTAGGGTTAGAGTGATGTTGTAGCTGTCATGGTACAAGAACTATGTGAGATTCTGGGGGTTTCTTTGGGTGATATATTTTACTGGACAAACTGCAAAGATGGGATGGATACAGTTAAAAAAGCTTACAAACACAAGACATTCTTCAAGTGGAAATAATACTAAGTGATCCTGTGGAAGAAGGTTCCCATACTTCCAGGGAGCAGAGGTCAAGTTACATTATAAATTTAATTTCGACATTTCCTTGCTCTTACGTGCTTTCTTGTGTAATACAAAGTTTCATAACGTAATTTTCAGTGTGAAATATGCGTAATCCTACCCATCTGTCTACATACACAGTGAACAATCTTAAGTTATCTCTGAATTTGTATTCATACTGTGCACATATGTACTCAGGCCTATGTATGTAGAAGGCAGTCTCAGGTGGTACTTAGATACCATGGTGATGGGTAAACAACAGGCAAACTGAGATGCCAAGTACTTTAAGTAAAGATGCCTTGGGTAAACAGTACAAGATGGCATCCTTAAATATTTGTGCACCTCATTTAACAGGTTTTTGTACTTCTAATTCTGAAATTACATGTTATTTTGAGATGCTCATGACTTCTAATGACAACCTGTTAAAGATGAAGAAAAGCTTAGTGATAGCAACAAAATGTCATCCTAGTGGTTGCCATGCTCATATTTGTAAAATGTATTGCTAGGAATACATTATCCTTTTTGTAGTCAATATTAAAAGATTTCTTGTGAGGGTAAGGCAGAGTGTCACTGGCAGTGTTTCATATATTTTTTGCATTCAAAATGTATTCATCTTAGAAATTACAAAGAATTTATTTTAAAATTACTCATGAAAAACACAGCAAATGCTCTCTGAATTGTCAGGTGATGGCAGCTATATTTTCCTTCTTTCTAAAAAAAAAAGCAGTCAGTGTCTTGTTTCTTCTTTTTACTCTAAAGCATTATGGGATTATTTTTAAGTTGCATAAGTATGTGCAAAGCGAACAGGAAAATATACAGAAAAATTGGAGCAACATAATGCCTCATAAAAAAACTGTTACATTAGTGCCACAAAATGCTTATTTGCTATAGGCTTATGTGCCAAAGTCCTGTTCAGTAGCACTAGTGGAATTTGCTGAATGCAAAATAAGAAACTGAAGAAATAAAATATGCCAAAGTTTGCGCTTTGGGACAATGAATATAAATTTACCAAACCCATTAAAAGAAGTTGGAGGGTATGTGTTTAGTACTACACATCAGAACACTGCTACAGATTTATTATTGAGCGTAAGAGATCATGTACAAAGAACTGGTAGTGCATGATGCAAAACTCTCATAAATTTTAATGAGACTTAGCCCCCGGCAGCCATTCAATTGAAGACATGATGGGATCTGATGTGTGATCCCCATAACTGTGCTTCCTGCCATGTCAGACGTGCATGTCAAGAGGCATGACTGTGGAATGGAGCACTTAATCCTATCATGCCAAACTGCTGTTGCAGGGGGAGCCTGGGATCTCCCTGAACCCACAAGTAGCAAGCTTCCATGGCTGGGAGTCCAGATCAGCTGACAGGGCTCCCAACCACAAGGGTGCAATGGAACCATGACTCCAGCTTCACCCTGAATACCCGATCTGCCACTATTCCCAGCTGAGGGGGTGTATGCAAGTGAAGGGCTCCCATGAACCACCTTGGCTGGGAGCCTTTGACTCTGATGCACCCCTGAGGCTGTGAGCAGCAATCAGCTGATCAGCACTCTCAGCTTTGGAAACTTATGGGACTCAAAGGCTTCCATGAACTCTGGAGACTGTAAGTCCCAGTCATCCTGGCTACACATTCAATTAATGGCATGATAGGAACTAGCCAAAAAGTTATTACATGTGTTTTGTGCAATAAAATAAGTAAAAAGCCACAGTTACACCACAATTAATTGCACTGTGTGTGGCCTGGCAAATACTTAAGACATGATTAACTGGTTAATTATGTATTAGTAATTAGAGTATCCAATTGATTCAGTGCATGTCTTTGTGAAGAATGTTCTCAAATTCCTCCCAGTGTGCCAGGTAACTCAGTAAAGTGTTGCTGAAGAGCCTCATATCTAGCTTGGTCTTGGGGTGCCTTGATGTTAAATCTCTTCCACATTCCTTTCAGTAGTTTACAGCGTTACATGTCCATGATTGCATGTTGAATGGTTGCATGTTCATGATTGATCAGAGTAATCGGTGGTCTGTCCAACAGTCATCTGACCTCTCAGGAAAGAGGTGATATGGACACCAGTACGATCACAGGCTCTGACAATAATAGTCAAGAAGGTGCCAGTGATTGGAGCGTGGGTGTTTCCAAGTGGTCTTACATTTGTCATTCTGTCTAAAGATAGTATTTGTGATGATAAAGTCATGCTCTGCACATTTTCTGAATAGAAGGATAACATTGGAATTAACTTTCCCCACCTGCTTTTTCCCAATGGTGCCGCTCCAGAGTCCAGAGTATCACCCAATTCTTGTGTTGAAGTCACCCACGAAGATGAGCTTGTCACTTCCTTCTTTCAGCTGGCCTTCATCTGCCCAGCAGGTCTTGCTTAGGGTAGCAAAATTGATGTCAGATCTTGAAAGTTCTCTAGCTACTATGGTGGTTCTTCCTTCTGTACACTCACTGTTTGGGGAGTCCATTTGAGTCCAGACATTCCATATGGTGAATTTGAGTACTTTATTTTGTTGGTTTTGGCCCCAGGTAAAGTGATCCCACTGGATGAGGCCAGGGGTGTTTGAGACAGCCTATGTTTAGGGCACCTTTTCTAGCCCCTTCCCCATTCAGGGTGAGCACAGCAGAACCTAAAAAGGAATGCTCAGTTATGGCCGCAGCTGCCGAATTGTACTTGCATCTTGGTAAGTGCAAAATGACCATCACATGACCATCACCTACATGCCTTTTTGTGACTATGGACTCCCAGAGATCATTGTTCCTGTCCCCACCACCACTCGTCGGTCACCATAGGACTTGGTTTGTGGGAGATGTTAACATCCCTGATTGTGGCCTGCACATTACATCTTTTAACAAGAGGAAGCCAGTGCACAAATGACAGCCACACAAACTTGACAGCAAGGGGCCCTAAACCCAGTGACAAGGATGTCCAAGCCAACCAGAGACCTCCATCCCACTGCAGCCCTCAACTTCACAGCTACAGAGCACCAACAGGCTGTCAAGTATACCTGTTCTGCCATTGGGGTCTTCAGGAGTTTGGGCCATGCTTAGTCTGGGACCTCACCTCAAACCTGTTCACCAGGGGAGACCCTACCAGGAATACAAGACTCCAAACAACACAGCTCTGAGGATTATTGGAACACACAAGCCTCTACATTATTAAAAGGGTACAATCCAAGGAAAGGGAGATGATTGGTTTGACAAGAATAATGAAGAAATCCTAGCACTTATCCATCAGAAGAAAACCACATTCTGCAGTTGGCAAAATAAACCTCCAACCAGCAAAAACATGACAACACCAAATTATGGGGCAAAGTAAACACACTGGAGGGCAGGGAATGGATTCAGGCAGATCTAGACAGTTTGGAAAAGTGGGCAGAAAAGAATAGGATGCAGTTTAACAAAGATAGGTGCAATATGCTGCACCTAGGGAGAAAAGAAAGTCAACAACACACTTACAGATGGGGGGATGACTTTCTAAGCAGCACAGAAATAGAAGGGGATCTCAGAGTCATAGTCGACTCCAAGCTGAACATGAGTCGTCAGAAGGTAGAGGGCACTTCTCACACACTTCCCAGCATGCTAGAGAAACCCCCTGCAATCACCACAGACCATCCCCCATGCCCAGCCCTAAGCTTTCCAAGAGAACCCCAGAGCAGGTCACCGTGGCACGCCCCATCCTGCCGCCACTGGCTGGGATGCCTAGTGTGCCATGGTGACTCGCTCTGAGGCTCTCCTGGAAGGTGGTTGGGGGCACATGCCCTGCAGCCAATCAGGAGTGGTCCAGCTGCTCCAAAGGAACGAAGGATTAGGTCCCTTGGAGTTTGGCACCAGCAGCAGCCAAGGGACCCAATTCTTTCTTTGTGCAGTGCCCCTGTCCCTGCTATCTGGTGAAAGCCTCCGGACTGTGCTGGTATGTCCTGCTGGTGCCAAGCTCTGAAGAGCCTGATTCTATGGAGTACCCCCCACCCCCTCGCATCTGTACTGGCTTGGCTTTGTGACAGCCTGGAGCCGCAGAGCACCCAAGTACTGGCACATCTCTCCATGATGAGGAATAATGCGGGGAGCCACAAGAGTGCCTGAGATGCCAGAGGACAGTGACCTGACACAAATTGATAAGGGATCTGGTACCAAAGTTCAACAGATCAGTCTAACCTAAGCTGATTAAGTCTGATACCTCATTGATCCAGGTCTATTTTAGTGCACCATTTTTAAACCAGTCTATATGTCCCAAATTTCTGTTCCGTTATTGATGTAGACTAGTTTTTGGTCACTTATAGAAGGTTATGTGTAATGTCTGTACCTGGCCTTTGGGTCTATGACCAAATATATGAAATAAAATTCATGATAAAACCCCCTTAAAAATACTTCAGTCTGTTAGATTAGAAAAACTGCCTGAATAAACACTGTTTTTTCATTAGTCAAACAAACAGGATTTCTCCCTACCCCCTTGAGCTTTGGTAGTTTGTTCACATGGTTCATGTGTTTTTGACAACATGCCACTGATACTGCCTATTGTGCTGGGAGAAAAATAATCAGCTTTCTTTTATTCTTTCCTCATTCAGTTATTAAGATTGGTAGTTGAATGACAGACAACAGAGTTGTGAAATGATTTGGAGTATGTTTTAACATCAGTCTAAATTCAAGTATGTGCAATTCACTAATGTTATTTACATGATGACATCACACAAAGATCCATAAGAACCAGCAAGGGGTTGTACCACTACAGCAGCTTTTGGTGCAGTGAAATCTACCAACTGCCATACACCCCTTCATATGTTAGAAATGGCTGACATATGTTAGGCAACCAACAACAATTCATTTGTCCCCCATGACATCTCCAACACTCCCACTGCCTTCCCATGCCCCCCCGCCCCCAAACCCTCAAACCCCACTCTTTCCTTCTCCGGTTTTTTTTTTTTTTAGAAAAATCATCCATCTGAACTTCAGGTGCAGTTTCGCAAAATACAGTCAATGGTAATTTTTAATTGGCCATAAAGTGAGGTGGAAAAAAAAAGAGGAAATGGCAGAGATAACATACTTGCAGCAACAATGAGCACACATGCACTTTAGTGTGCATTAGCTTATTTTAATGTGCATTAAAACACCATGAAACCATGCACATCAAAATAGGCTAATGCACATTTTTTTAGTGCTTCATGATAGAGGGCACGTTTACATGTGCTCCAGGACTGGTGGGGGGGGGGGTACTTTAATTAGAGCTGCTCTGAAAGCTGCTGTAATTAAAGCACCACAGTATCTCATGTATCAGTATGCCCACACTTCAGAATGGCAGTGGGGGTGCTTGAAATAAAGCTCGTAAGATGAGGATTAATTCAAGTCTCCCCACCACCATTTTGAAGTGTGGGGATGCTGATACACGAGACATGGGAAGTTACTGGAGCATACTCGATTAATCAAGTCTGCTCTGATGTGCTGTAATTACAATGAATTGGAACAGACTCCTGGCACATCTATAGGCCCATGGATGTAGTACATTTAATGTGCATTACCTAAAGTGCATTTATGAATGTGCAGATGCACCCAAGTAACTAACATCTCAGAGTATTTTAGCTAGTAAAGCTAATGCCAGGTTTTTGCATACCTTGAAGGATTTAAACTTAGTCCTGCTGTGAAATTGTGTTAAAATGTGTATAAGTGTACTAATACAATGTTCCTTAACCTAAACATCTAATATAAGTTCTTGGAACTAGGTTGCTGCAGACCAAACAGAACAGCTTCTAATCAGCTTTTTCTGGTTTACTGATTATCATTCTTCAAGTAGACAAAATATTATTCCTTTGTATTTCCCCAGTATATATTCTATGGAATACATTTCAACATACCTGGTTCTCTTGAAATAGTAAGATACTAATCTTTTGCATATAGTTATTTCCGTATGCTGTCTCCTGTGATATATACCATTTTCTCTTTTTTTTCAAATCACTGAAAATAGGATTAGATATATATCTTGTGTGTTGCAATTTTAATAAAGAACATTTCTACAGTCATTTCATTTATTCTTCTCTGTTGCAATCAAAACAGAACTGAAGTCTAAATATTCACTACTCGATCCTATTGGGTGTATATCACATAATTTAGACATTATTTTCAGTCTATACTATTTGCCAAGAAACTTAACAACCACAGCAAATATAAAGTGACATTTCAGAAAATCTAGAGAGTTATTTGGGAAGAAAGAGATTGTTGATTACAATTACTAACTCTAAACCAGATGACTATTTCCTGACCTTATGTTTTTCTACAGTAACATGATTTTCTTTGGTAACTTGTGCTGAATTCTGTTAACTTCATTTTATTTCACACCAGTGGCTTCTTAAATAGTCTCATATTTGAAGGCAGACATCCTTAATAAATTTATGCTGATATTCATGAATGGGCTGACAAAGTTATATCACTGTTCTGGAGATGCTGACTGGCATAGTCTACTCTTTTAAGTGGGGACAGAAAGAAAGACTGCATTTGAAGTTATATTGGGGTTAATTTTTTTAAAATAAACTAATCATAGTTCACTTTTTCCAGTATTTTTCCTTCCTAGGCTCCAATCTTCTGTAAAGTATGATGGGCACTCTTGAACTTGACACCATTAGTTTCACAGCTCAAGCAGTGTCAGTTTCACCTGCCAATGAAATTTCATGTTTTAGATCTCTTTAAATATGACAGTAGTCACTGGGTTCACGATTTATGTCCTGAAGCTTGAGAGCATTTCAATTTTAAAACAGACCAGAAAGAATATCAATATAAAGCAATGGCAGCACAGACACTAAGCCTGAGGTTAGCATGGGAATTTTTATACAACTTATACATTTGCATTTGAGGAGAAAAAAAATATTTTGTGGTAGCTAAGGCACATTCTAATATGTTAAATCATGGAAGAGGTATGTCTTCCATCACTCTGATCACTTTGCTGTTCTGTTGTATTCCTTTCTCAAAGCCTGTATTCATCCTCATCAATTTACATTATAAGATCTTCAGAGTGGAAATTGTGCTTGCTTATGTCTGCATCACATGAAGCATGGGGGGCCCTTGGGGCCTTGTACAACTATTGCAAAATAAATAAGACAAATAAATTACAAGTATAATACCTCCATACTTGTATTTTAGATTTCCAATATTATAAATGCCAAGGGATTGAAATATCTCACTTACAAACATTTCAGACTAAAGGCAAAAGCCAGGGTTGGACTCCAAAAGGGTTGCATGATTTTGCCACAAAAACAACCCTAGTACTGGCAAGATCCTACACAATAATCATTTCAAGAAAAAAAAAGCGGGGGGGGGGAATATTCACAATATCACTACTGAGCCTTGTCACTACAATCTGCCCATTCACGAGCAAGAATTTAAACAAGTGGATAACAGAGCTTTGAATTTTAAGAAATTCCGCTGAAGGTATAACCTTTCATTGTGTTCATAGCACAAAACTGAAGACTTTATTTTACTTTTCGATTCTAGATCACTCTAATAAAGTGAAAGGGTTCCTTATTATTATTGTTGTTTTAATACAATATGAATATTTAACACCTCCTCTTAACTTTTCTTTCATTATAACTACTTTCATAATCTAGCACTTGCTTCCTTGAAACAGGAACCTAGAATTGTTTCCCAAAAAAATAAAATATGTTAGAGCTGGCATATGCTGGCTGACAAATTTATTCAATTGTGGTATGTTTAAAAATATATAAATCTGCAGTGTGGAAGAAACTACAAAAATATCATCTCCTTCTGATACTTTGTAATTCTGTTTTAAAGATTACCTCAGGGATCACAGGGTCATATCCCAACATAGCATAGTGAAATTGGTATCACTATGCCTATGATTTCAATATATTTATTTCTTGCTTGATCACCTATGTAAATGTAGTTTAGATGTGCAGTCTTAATTTAATGCACAGGCATCTCCTTTTTTGTCGTTTGAATTATTAAAAATTACATTAAAAGGGAGATAGTGATTTATACGGGCACATTTGCAAAAGCTAAGGTCTGAAATCCTGAAGTTATAACTGAAATCAGTGAACAAATGAAGTCAGTGATAACTCTGTATTGACTTCATCAGGGCCAGAATTCCACGCAGGAACTTAGGGTTCCAAACAGAGCTATTCCTCCAAATTCTCCCAGGAGAACATTGTAATTTAAGGCATTTTTTCAGGTGACATAACTACACAACTGGATCTATACCAGATAATTCAGACACATTACATACAATGTGATCATAAGTTATAATTTTGTACATGTTGAGTCATAGTCTTGCCAGGGCTACTATACTTGTGTTCACCTGGCCTGGTGCCCTGCTTGCCCTAACTTATTTATGCTACTTGTAGCAAACGCTACCACAAATAGAAAGTATTAGCAGCAGGGAGCATTTTGATTGTGAAGAATGTATGGAATGTCTAATTTATACCCTGTGTAATGCAGAGCGTCTTCAATGATTTAAAGAAACAATATGAATACCTTCAACTGTTGCATGTTATTATTATATTTACATTTTCAATGCATATTGTATACTCTTGAATGTATATGACTCATATTTGTGTGTTATATTTGGAGTACTGCATTTCCTTAACTTCTTTGTAAATAATTTCTTTCCTTTTCCTTAACCCAAAACAAAAAGTGAGGGAAAATGAATAAGGTTCCAGTCGGACTGTGTGCATAGATTCTCAAATTAAACCTTGTGAGGAGTAGCAGCTATCTTTATTTTCCAGAAACAGTAGTTCTGGATAGCTTGCACTGATGATCTGTGGTATGACTGCAGGTTATAATTCGAGGCCATTGTCCTAGACAATTCTTGCCAGAAGCCCAATTCCAAGCTCAATAAGCTGAGTTTTGTGTACTGATGGAGCCAGTGGAGTGAATTTAGTCACATAGCTACATCTAATTAGAAGAATGTGCTTCAACAGATTAAAGTTCCAGGAACTTTTATAGAAAAACTAAGTTTTAAACATTGTAATTTGTACTCAAAAACATACAGGAGGATATTGTAATGTACTCAAAATACATGCCCATAAAGATTGAAGTATTTCATTAAGATCTGCTCTCATAGATCAATGAGCAGTATTTTTAAAAGCATTTCCAACCTTCAAAAAAATTTTGTGTAGAAGGATGTTGTCTTTGATAAGAGCAGTCTAGCATAGCATTCTGTGCACCTTAAATCTTAAAGGAATGGTTTTTAAGTCAATTCCCCATTTCACTAAGTTAATCAAGAAAGATCTGTATAACTTCATCTTTTCCTCCAAAATGTCTGCTGGCTTCTAGCATACTTGCCAGAGTATTTTCTGGGCCAATTACTGTATCTTCACCCAGTAGATTTCAAAGTCTGGCTACTCATGAGATCTGCATGACATGCAGGGGGAATTAGAAAGATGCTGTTCAGGTGTATCCCCATTTCCTACAAGATGCAACATACCTGTTCAGCTAAGTGAGCTTGCCAAAGATAATTGGTTTTTTGCTTGTTTTGTTTTGTTTTTTAAGTAAGAAGCTAGAATGGACAAAACTAGATAAAACTATCACCAGGAACAGCCACTCACTGGCTGCTAAGATCTTTCTTTGCTTCCACAGGGGAATGCCAACTTTAACTGGCACAATGTCACTGAAAATAATTCACCATCTGGAAATGTCTGCTGCACCAAATCAACAGCCAAGAGATGCAACAAAGGACTAGGCTGCCTGAAAACTTCTTCCAACCTCCACCATCCCATGATGAAGGCCTCCAGTCCTCTTTGTGATCATCCACTTTAAAGGAGCCAGTTGCAATGTGACCGAGTGAAATTCTGAGACCATTCAAAACATACTGAGCTCTAATTTTCTGAACAGCACTAGTTCCACAAGCAT
Source organism: Crocodylus siamensis (assembly GCF_052110815.1). NCBI lineage: Eukaryota > Metazoa > Chordata > Crocodylia > Crocodylidae > Crocodylus > Crocodylus siamensis. The sequence goes on along the minus strand of NC_143396.1, from coordinate 83,644,892 downwards.
GAAGACATTACAGTTTTAGTACTGTAAATGCATCTACCTTACAAAACATCTAATCTTCCTGAAGTTTAAAGGGGCCTAGACCTTGTGGTCTTGTTCAGGACAATTTTGAACTTTCACTAACTCAGTAATTTATCTTTAAGTGATATTAGTCAATTAGACAATTCTGGATACGATGAAATCCAGTATGGAAATACTGAAGGTTGAAAACTCATAAACTTTAGTTAGATTTAAGAGCAACATTTCAAATTAAGGAGTTGGGAGTTGTGAAAGAAGAGCCACTATTTATCAGTAAAATGGGTAAAACACATCTCCCAGCCAATGTAATGCATTGTCATATTCAGCAAAGAAATTACATTTGACATGGAGGAATTTCACCACTCCCATTTTCCAGCTTTAGAAACCACCATGTATACTGTCATAATGGGCAGAAAATAAGACACTATATATCCTGATACATCACTATATATCTGGATATTTATAGATGTCAAGATATTGAAGGACTTACATACTCACAAAATTTCCCCTAGGTTACATTTAAATAGAGGGGAAGTGAAGGAAGAGCATAAAAATACCCCAAATTCTATAATTACCAAGATAATGGAATTCTGTACTGTCCCAGCAACTGCACATCATGGAAGCATTAAGCATGATTTAAGATTATTTTAATGTTCAATAGTTTTTAGCAACATAGGAAAACTAACCATGTCTGAATGTTTAGCAGAACTACAGAGCCAGCTATTTTCAATCATCGTGGAGATGTCTCCCTAGGCGTTCTCTTTACTCTTCTTGAACAACGTTTGCTATCTAAATTAATCAACTTGAGGATTTAGGCATTTAGCAAACTTCAAACCACAAGAGCAATCATGATAGTATGATTCATTATAGAATTAATATATTTGCTACTATGCAATGAAGCCAAAAGAACATTAAGCCCTACCAAGTGTGCGTTATCCACTGGCAATGGTTGTTTACATATTTTGTAGGAATCGAAAGAAATTAACAGGTAAAATAAAACATACCACTTTGCAACAGGGGAATGAACTGGTGAATCCCACAGATGAACAGTTTGTACTGGACAACATTCTGGTACCAGTGGGAAATAACACAGACTTGGTCTCTAGTCCATAAATAATCTGTTCCTAATGTTTATTTCTGTTTACCAGGAAAGTGAACCAACTTACGCAACCAACTTTTCCTCCACTCTCAAAATGGAGTTTCATAGCTGGAAATATAACCAACAATTGTCATGCACTTTCTAATTGAGCTAAACCTGATTTCTTCCCCCTTCTCCTTTTTTTTTTAAACTGTTTTTAGACTTTTATATTTATATTTTAAATATATTTATATTTTAATATATTTAAAAAGAAAGTACACCTGACAATCCAAGAAGAGAAAAGCTACATATAGCAGAAGGACCTTTTTATATTTACACAAAGAACAGAATTCCAAGTCCATTAACACTATCCCAGTTATTTGATCTTTTCTTTTCTTTTGACCAACAAAATGAACACAGGATTCAGACTTTGTGACTGTACATGATACTAGAGAAGCAGCAACTCTAGCAGCAGAAATCACAAATCACATAGAAAAAAATTCTGCAACAGGGTAAGCTGAGGGCCAGTTTGCATATTTCAACACTGAGGGGCTATATAGCAGTGCACACCTCCAGGCCATTTGAAATCAGTTTAAGCAGGTGTTTCAGAGATTCTATACTAGATCATGTACTGAAGAACTGTACATATAATTAACATTAGAAAAGTAATTCTTCACTTCACAACAGATCATTAACTGTGGTTATTTGAAAACTGAATAATATATGATTAATTACAAGTTACTGAGTACTCAAATCTATAATTTAATACACTAGGTTTTATCTGAGTTGAAGAACATTAAACCACACCTGGTAAAAATTATACTTCTGAACAGCCCTATTATTCAAAATGGTGGAAGTTAACATTGCATTTTAATGAGCAACAGTTTATAAATCATTAGTAAAAAAAGCCTATGGCCTAGATTCCATTTCAGCAACTAAGGCTCAGTTGCCACTTGCCTTAAACTGAGGTTTCAAACTTCAGGAGACCTCTAAGAAGCCTAAGTCTCCCATTCTCTCACTGGTCAGACCTTGTGTGTCTAGGGAAACAGATGCTCCTCCTATTTTATCAATGGGTAGAAATGGGAGTAGCTTTATACACTGGATCCCATTTGTTTAAAGGAGACATGTCTTGGAGAGCCTTACTGACACACAACAGCAGTATATAGAAAAGGGGGAGAATACGAGTACTGATGTTGCTCTTAACAGTGCTCTCTCCTTTGGCCAATAGACTAGGGGGTAAAGGCTCACTCCTTCAGATGGTCCTATGCCTAGGTGATTTAAATCCATGTTTCCCTTTTCCTTAGCAGTGCCCTAACCAGCAGACCACAGGTGAGGTGAATCTGAGTACACTAAATCTATTGTTGAAGCTGGACCATGAGATGGGAGGGAAAGCAAAAGTCCTGGGGGGCCAGAAGGAGAACAAGTAAGAGTAAATATGATTCTTTAGCCCAGTGAATAGGAGAGACCTTAACAGGAGTGACCATACTAAGTTCTGGTCCCTGATCCCAAGGTTATATCTGCTTTTTAAACAAATACTCTTAAGTAAAATGCATAAACAGTACAAGGAGCAACCCAGAAACACTGCAGCTCTGAAGCCTACTGGTTATGGCTTCATATGGAAGTGCTCATTGTTTTGTAGTATAGTCACTGGGGCTAGGGACAGACATTCAAAAAGCCAAAGCCTGAACTGATTCAATCTTTGCAGGTTAGTCTAATCTACCTAGGTCAAACTGGTTTGCAACTGCCGGTTTGCACAGTCATTCAAATCAGTTTGCACAGTCATGCCCTCTGGACTGAGGAAATGCAGGCACATGCCTGCAGTGGCTCAGGCTAGACACTGGGGGGTGCTAGAGCAGCCCCTGCTTCCCTTCCATACTGCCAGCTGAGGGGGGGGCCTGGCCAGGCCCTGGCAGGATGCTGTTATTGTGGGGGGGTTAAACCCCCACCCTGCCTGCACAATCCCAGGCTTTTTCCTGTTCACTGCTCAAGAGACGGGATCATTGCCAGACCCATGCTAGCACTCTGAGGCACAGGGGGTGTGTGTGGAGGGATGCAGTGCATGCATCTGTTGATGATACTGAGCTTTTCAATCTCTCTCTCCCTGCTTCTTTACACCATTGGCAAACCTGACAGGTGAGGAAGCCAGCAGGTGGCTGATAACACAGCATTTATCAGCTCATTAGCAAAATAAAAGCCTCTCATTAGTTCAAGCTCTTCTTAACCAGCTTTTTCCAAGGAATGAACAGAGGGACAATACCAGCTGACCTGTTGATTAACTCCAAAAAGGCCTTAAGCTGACACTGTTCTGTCCCAGGTGGGAGGGAGGGGGAATGCCTGCTTGAACAGTGAGCCACAGGTGGGCAGGCAGAAGCTAGGCAAACTGCTGTGCCTGCAGGCTCTACCAGAGCTCTGGCTAGGAAGCAGAGGGGCCCAGTTCAATTCTCTGAAGCAGATAGCACAGCCCAGGGTGCAAAGCACCTGGGATGCTGTGAGACTCTGATTTAATTTAAACCAGGAAGGGGTCTGGGACCCAAAACAAGTAAGTCTGATACTGCATTCAATAAGATGCATCTTAAACCAGTTTCAGCCATTTTGAAACTGGTTTATGTGCACTAAACTTGTTCTATTACAGGTTTAAACCAGTTTCTGATCACTTAAACTGTTTTATGTGTAATGTCTGTCCCTAGCCTGGATAAAATAGGTAACAAGCATTGTGAGGAGGCACCAAAACCCATGGTGTTGCCTTCTCTAGGGGCTTCACTCTTGTTTGCTTTCTCAAAAAAGTTGGTCAAGACTCCAGAATTTTATTTCCTCGGCAAATGACTTAACTCCTAAGTTACTAGGCAGGTGTTATATTCAGGGACTGATATCTTACAGGCACAACTGCTACTATGGAAGAATATGCCTCAAACAAAAACATTAAAATTACTTAGCTTTTCTTTCAGTATGTCATAGTTCAATAGTTGTATGTAGAAATGCTGGCTCAACAGTACAATCACTTTTCATCTTAATATTATTTTTGTTACCAATTTACTTTGCATAATACATGATATTTTTTAATTATTACAGAAAAAAAACCCACTTTAAAAAGCAACGTGGACAAATAAAATGCAAATCTACTGAAGACTGAATATTTTGTTTTGAGGGAGTACTGTAAAACATTAGGAATAAAGTTAGATGTTATTTAAGGAAAGAAGACAGTTTTTCTTGTATGAGTTTTTTTTAAGTTTCTTACATATGGAAATTTATCTTAATATATCTTTCAGGGTTTTCTCCTCATGCTGTTCAGCTGCTGCTTTATCAAACTGATTTTACAACGCAATGCTAATTATCCATGCCTGATTTATACATTATAGATTCTCGACCAAAAATAGGCTGAAAGAGGTTCATGCAAATCTATGTAAGATCAGCTTCAAATCTGATAGGTATTATACTGGCTAACATGTTACATCAAAGAGAAAAAAATCCCCAAAACATCAAAAAAAAATTGGGTTCCAAAGCTGAGTACTGAAAAGTGATAACTGGCTGGAACTAAGGTTATTCAAGCAACTTATTGCAGTTATAGATAGACATTAGGACACAGGTATTATTTGCAGTCATTCTGATAAAACACCCCAGTGATTTGACCACAAGGCACACATGGAAAGTTCTCACAGAATAGGGCACTATTCAACATAGCTTTTTATCCTCATCATTTCACCTATGGCTCCATGTCTTACACACTGTACATCACCAATTACTGAAATGAATTGAAAGTAATTTTCTTGAGGCTTTCCAATGGTACTATCATCATAACTTAGTTCAATGCAAACAATCTGTCTTCACAACACTCCTGGGAGGTGGGAGGTTAGGTAAGTATTATTATAACCGTCTTGCATATAGGCAGCTAAAACTAAAATTGTCTGAAGTATTAACTAATTTTAGATACCCACGTTGAAAAGGCTTTGGCATATTCCAGAATGTTTATAGCATTTTATCAGTGCAGAACTCTTAATGATTCAGTTGCATTTCTGAATGCTTAACACTCATACAAATAAGTTCCAAGGTGCTTTAAACAGAGTACCCAGAAACTAAGAATCACATAGTGGCCACCTCCAAAGCTCTGGGTTTAAATATACAATTAAGACCCTGTCATAATCAACTGTCTTATCTGGATGATGGGATTGAGTGCACTCTCAGAAAGTTTGCAGATGACACCAAGCTGGGTGGAGTAGTACATATGCTGGAGGATAGGGCCAGGATTCAGAGTAACCTAGATAAACTGGAGGACTAGAGCAGAAGAAATGTCATGAAGTTCAATAAGGACAAGTGCAAAGTCCCGCACTTAGGATGGACAATCCCATATACCAGTACAAGCTGGGGACTAGCTGATTAAGCAACAGCTCTGCAGAAAAGGACCTGGGGGTTACAGTGGATAATAAACTGATTGTGAGCCTGAAGTTCACCTTTGTTACAAAGAAAGCTAACAGCATATTGGGCTGCACAGTAGGAGTGCTGCCAGCAGATCAAGGGAGATGATTCTATTCTATTCAGCACTGGTAAGGTCACATCTGGAGTACTGTGTCCAGTTTTGGGTCCCCAACAACAACAAAAAGATGCGGAATGTGGACAAACTGGAAAGAATCCAGCGGAGGGCAATGAAACTAGTTAGAGAGCTGGGAAACATGACTTCTGAAGACAGGCTGAGGGAACTCAGTATTAGAGCTGTGGGGTTGGAAGGGACTTCAGGGACAGATTGTGGTCACTGGCCAGCTATAGGTGTCAATTTCAGAGCAGTCCTTCCCCTCCCTCTTTCCTGGCAAGCTCACCTCTGAAACATTTTGGATGGCCCATTTCATTTTGGAGCTGTTTCAGAGCCCTGTGTTTCACTTTGGATTTTGTGTTTCAATCGTCGAAACGTCCAAATCTGAAACTAAATGAAATGGCCGCCGAAATTTCGCACAGCCGTACTGAGCATATATAGTCTGGAGAAGAAAATATTGATGGGGGATTTAATAACAGCCTTTAACTACCTGAAGAACAGTTACAAACAGCATAGAGCTAGACTGTTCTCAGTAGTGACAGATAACAGAACAAGGAGCAATAGTCTCAAGTTACAGCAAAGAAAGTTTAGGTTAGATATTAGGGAAAAAACCTCTCACAAGGAGGGTAGCAAAGTACTTGAACAGGTTACCCACAGAGGTTGTGGAACGCTTAGAGGTTTTTAAGAATTAGGCAGACTAAATTTTAGGTGGGATGATCTAGCTGAGAATGGTCCTGTTTCAAGCAGGGGGATGGACTAGAGGACTTTTTATGATTCTATGAATCTATAGGGTAGACATATGGGAGCCAAATTAAGAATTCATTAGCAACTTTTATTTTGGTATTTCCTAACTGTTGAATGCTTAGCTTAGTAATACTGATGTTTTAATGTAGGTTTTTAAAAAAAAATTTAGCTTTCATTAATCAAGAACTGGTACAATAAATCCCAACATGTGTCATCCTCATGGCTCAAATAAACAGATACAAAATCTTCTACCATTTTGTTAGAGTAACTGGAAGTAGTATCGGCTTATCTTCTATGTATGTCTATCAATAGAAGGAAATGGAAAAGCATATTTTGTTACACATAGTAACCAACTTTCAGGGATTACAATCTGGTACACAGTCCTGGGTGCTCCACAGGTCACCGGAACTAGACGTAGTCTCAAGACATTTGCTTCCACTTTGTGCAGCTGCCTTCATGCATACTGCAGGAAACTATGCTTCTTAGCAGAGCTAATGGGCTGGGAAAGGTCCATGTGTGAATATAGGTTAGATGGTTTCTAACATATGCACAGAGCGGCTAGGACAATGCAAGACCACAGCATGAAAATGCAATTACAAATACCGGTGAATTCAGGTTTAAAATATTCATTTGGATAAAAAAAATTTAGGATCCCCAGTTTTCTCATGAGACTACTTTAAAAATAAGGAACAAAAATATCAAAAGACAACAGATCAAGTTGTTCAAGAACCAAGCTCTCTCTGGTGTGAGAAGCAGGCAGAGGTACACTGCTCCCTGTGGTTGGCTCCCAGGGCCCAGCAGCCAGAGAGAGCACTGCAGTAGAGCTCCTCCTACCATCTCACACCTGCAACTCTGGAAAGAGAAGCAGGGAAGGAGCAGCTGGCAGCCCCTTCCCAAGCTACTGGAGGAGCTGGGCAGTCAACTACCCCCCATATCTTCTCCAGACTTGAGTGATCCCAGTCTCTGGAAGACACGGGGCCTTTTCTCCTAGCTCTAGTAGCTCCTGGTTTCCTGGAGGAGTCAAGATGAGAGAATGTGTGGAGCTATTCAGTCTCCCAGGAGAAACTCCTGGGAGAAACTCCCTTGCATGATTTCTATCTTGTTGTAGTCAGCTTATTATTCTCACTGGGGAAGTTGCTCTGGGAGAAAACATTTGAATGGCTGCACACTTGTGGTTTCTACAGAGGAGAACAGCAAGAGAATGGCAATACTCCCATAGAAAATGAATATCTGTACATGGCCTTAATTACCAACTTACTTTCTTCTAATATTGTTTTCCTTCTCTAGATTACATTATCTACAGAAGCCTTATTTTAAGAACAGTGGTACAGTTAAAATGCATACATTAATATATATTAGCAGCCAAAACTCAAACAAGCAGTTACTTAATATAACTGAATTTTTTACAATTACAATATTGCATTATATTAACAAGGAACATGATAATAGCTATATGAAAATAATAAAGATTTTTATGACTTTCCTGATTCCAAATCTATGAACATCAGAGTACAGTCAGTATTTTGACAATCCTTTTTTAAAAGTCTCCCGGAAAGTAGGATACAGGCTTTATGCAATCATTAAAAATACATCATCTGAATGAGGTGACATTCAGAGATGCTTATAAACAATTTTCCCATTTATCCATTCTGTGTAGTGAGGTAAAAATAAAGTGTACATTTTGAATGCTCGATAATGAGCTTTAGCATTCTTCCCTGTTACAAAGGATTTTATCAAGTCCTGTTAATTAACTGATGATGTTCTGTTTACTTTTATCTGGTTTCAGAGTTTCAGTCAATGCTTCCAAGCTAGACTTTCAAATAAAAAAAGATGAACAACTAAATCCAGTTTCAGAAGAGTGCATCACATGGTCATAATTTTCATAATGAAAGTAATGAATCTGTTCTCAAAAAATGTTTCTCTTAAAATCCCAGCCATAGCATCTTTTTTCTTATATTCATAGAAGTTAATGTTGATTCTAAAACTAACAAATCTAGGACACTGCATTCTTTATCTGGGAGCAGTTGCATCCCTTCCCCTTTCAACTCACTGCATATTTTAAAATTACATCATATTCTGTCCTCTAATAGTCCACTATTTATCTTGTTTGGACTACAAGAAAATGATGGTGGTGATAGTTATCATCATCATCGTTATTACTATTTTATTCACTCACTGGCCTCAACTTCAGTGGGCACTGAATGTGCTCAACTCCTCACAAGATTGAATGAATAATCCACAAGACTTGTTTGTGTTCTAGAGGATGGAAGCACCCCTCGGCTGACTGGGACCCCCCAGCCATGGAGCACACCATGCATTCCCAGGTTGGGAGCTCTGATCAGCTGATAGGACTTCCAGTGGGGAGAATGGAGAAGTGTAGGGAGTCAAGCTTGCCACTTGCTGGTGCAGAGAGAACCCAATCCCAGAGTTGCCCTGCACCAGCAATATGGAATCAAAATGGAATCTAAATCCCAAAACCGTACCTCCTGTAACACGCGTGACACAGCAGGTAGCACAACTGTTGGAATCACACATCAGATCCCATTGCAACTTTACTTAAATGTCTGCCAGGATCCTAAATTACTTTACTCAAGCTAAACACACTAGCATTTTCTAGGCTTTCCATAAACAAGATGCCCAACTTCCAGTACTCAAAAATGTCTTCCAAATTGTTGTTTTCATGTCAACATCATGAAAACTTTGCTTGATTTATTATATGTCCAAAGTTCTGAAAAAGGTTCACTTCTCAGTCTGAAATAATACTCTTTCAGCTTGGAACAATTAACATTTTGATCTCTCTCAACCCTTTTCCAGACACTTTTCTTGCATTTCATTTCAATTTGGTTTTGTCACTTATGCAGAACAATGTGCCTTGTTATAGGTTTTTAAAAGAATCTAGAAACTCTGAGGCAATAATGTAAAAAATTATAATAAAAATCAAACAGAGAAACACACAGACACGCACAATCCAGTTTCTCAGCCTCAGCATAGAACATGAAACTGAAAATTCTTAACAATAATCAACTTAGCCATCAAGGCAACTACTACATACAGTCGACTACCAACATACCACAAAAGATTAGTGATCAGTAATCAAAATAAAGGAATACAAAAAAAGTGAAAGTAACAAAGCTGTGGGAGGGTAAAATCACCTCCAGAATCTAAGGAACTCAGTCAGCTAAAGACCTCAAAGAGGAGGTAGAGGATGAACCAGACTCAAAAGTCACATATAAAATGTAAGCCAGGTACACCCAAACAGTGTCCCTAATATTCTAGTACAAAGTGGGTCACAAGGAAAATTCCAACCTATTATTCCTACTAAACTACATTCTGCTGAAACATTAACAGGAGTCCAACAAAGCAAGGTGTTTAGTGCTCCAGAAATTGCTCCGCATCTTCAAGTCTCATTTACTTTATTAAAAAGATGAAAGCATTTAGTATCCCTCAGGAGCAGTCAAAACCTGACAAGCTCTAGATGAAAAGGAAGTCAACAAAACAAGAATAAAAATATTAAAATTAAACATTAGAAATGTATACACATTTCTACTTTTATTCCATGGTAAATGTTAGGTAAATGCTCGTGTTTGTCTCATGAAAAGATTCTCATGCTGTTCAAATTTTCTTGCTGGTGAGAGATCTAGGAAAGACAGTTATCAGAAACAACTGTTGAAATGAAATATGTATTGAAGATATATATTTACCCTCATTAGGGGGGGTGCAGCAAGGGATCGGAGATGCTCTATTCACCAGGGCGCCTCTTGGGGTAACAAGGAACAATGGTCACAAATTGACAGACAGCAGATTTAGGCTAGATATCAGGAAAAACTTCTTCATAGTAAGGGTGGCCAAAATTTGGAGTGGGCTTCCAAGGGAGGTGGTGCTCTCCCCTACCTTGGGGGTCTTTAAGAGAAGGCCTGATAGGCATCTGGCTGGGGTCATCTGACCCCAGCACTTTTTCCTGCCTAGGCAGGAGGTCGGACTCAGTGATTTGTTGAGGTCCCTTCCAACCCTAGCATCTATGAATCTATGCATCTATTAGATCTAAATCCAATATTTCACCCTTTGGAAGCTTAGGCCCTGTTATTGTTTGTGTGTCCATAGGTGCTATCTCTTGCTTTTGATGAAACTTCCTACAATTTCCCAAAGAGGAGCAAACCTATACCAGCAAATATTTTTTACTCTTTTTCTATTGGAGTTTTGTTCTGTGGTTTATTCCCAGGTTAAAAGTTCACAGCTCACTATAGGGAAAAAAAACAGTAAGCTCTGGCTGGGCTGTAACCTATCTTAAGTCTACTAGAAATGGACTTGTGTCTCAGGGAGTCTGTCCCAGAGCCTTCCTGTTTTACCCAGGGACACTGAATCAACTGACATGGAACTTGGAGGGGAAGCACAGATTGCCAGGAAAAGATTTTGAAGGAAGTACCAGAAAGACAGTCAATATGCATGTGATTTGTATGCTAGTGCTGTTCAGCACATCCATCAATATTTCTCTTAATTAAAAGCTAGCTTGAGTTATTAACCAGGGCACATGAAACATGCTAACTGCAGACAGCCAAGTGAGTGTGATGCACAGATGAAAAAGCAGCACCTATAAACTGGAACCATAAAGCAATTCAGATAACCAAGAATGTTGAACTTTAGATAAAAGCATTGCAGGAACATGGAAGGAAACACTGAGTCTGTATACAGAGATGACAAGGATAAAGTTGAAGAAATGTGGGGGGTGGAAATGAAAAGAGAGTTGCCAGGAATAATGCCTGAAACATCTGAACAGTTGATAAATTTATTTAATGAATACTGTACCCCATAGAAAATGAGAATGTAGAGACATGCTTTGCTTTCCCCAATTGCCAAGCAGGAGCAAATAGAAGCTTAGGTTATAGAGATGGGAACTCTAACATCCACATGTAATTTTGGAGATATGAAAGATTCAGTAGGTCTGCTAAACTCTGAGAAATAGGAATTATTTGACTGCAAGGATTTGAGGTCACTGAGAACGCTATTATACTTGCACAATGTCTTCTATATTCCCACCAAATTATATTACCTAAACAATTATCGGTAAACTTTCCAAAAATTCCTTTTTTACGAAGTTAAGGCATGTGAAGAATATCTTAGTAATGTTATACTTTTTAGTGCAAACAGTGCACATTCAATTAACTGTACTTTACTGAACTGAAGCTTTTTCATAACACTTTTTGTATGATATTACTAATGTGAATAGGAGTTTTTTCCCTTACTTATTCAAGTACTCTAATCCTGTCCACTGCTGAGCATTCCACTGCCAGAAACTGAATATGAAATGAGAGTTCGGTGTGCTCAGCCTAACATATCATCAATCCCTATGTATAATGTTGTCCATAGAAACAAAAAAAAATAGTGTCACGCAGAGGATATAAGGTTCAATTATGTTACAGTCAGACCTAGTTAACCTCTGCTTGATTTATGTGAATATTAAGTTAATGTACCTGAATATATACTACGCGTGGTAATCAGTCTGGCAAAATGTACTCTAAGCATCATCAGTTTAGTAGCCTAAAGTTGATTTTCTTTACTAAATCAAGAAAAAAGTAAAGTTTGCAAACAAATGTGGTTAACCATGTTTTTACTACAACTGATGTTCAGATAATTTAGCTTTAAAACTGAAATAACGTGATAACAGAAAGATATATAACAGCAAATGCCAAACGATGCCTAGCTTGCAGCATTGTCTGTTGAATGGAAGTTATAAATAGTTACATTAGGTAACTGTTTTCAACCGTGCCATATTTTATTTATTTGAACTTAGCTATTTGACAATAAAGATCATATTAGTTGTAAAGACAAAATTGAGTCTGTCATATTTTTCTGTGACATCTGTCTTACAGCAATTCTGCCAGAATATAGAATTCTATATTAAGATCCAATCAACTCAAAATTCTCCATTCAGAGCAGTTTGGAGACAAACTGCATGGACTTCTGGACTCTGTTAGGAAAGAAGCTAATGACCAATCTGGAGAAGATGCCCCCAGAATAGCAAATTAGACATTCCATATGATCCCAAGAACAGCAATCTAAAATTCTGCTTAGCTTTCTGTCAAATGACATTCAGGAGCTGTAATCAGTGTTGCTAGGTCTTAAAAATATTAGATTTTTTTTTTTAAGTTTCCCCCACTGAATCACAGTAATAGGTAAAAATCCTAATTTTTAGTTTTAAAAAAAATTAGCTTTTCTGACTGTGCAGAAAAATTTGAAAAGCTGAATCCTAAAATAGTTTTAAAAGAAAAGGCAAATAAGCACTGAAATCATGCTTAATTTTTTCACCCAAGACAACTGTCATAATTTTTGGGGTAATGGTTCATGACTTATCCACATCTGCAATTCACAATGAGTGGGTTACTCGACTGTTCAAAGGACTTGAATATGGAAAAATATTAGTATCAGAGCATGACCAGGTGTTCTAGCTACTTATCTGTACTGTCTGCATGGGAAAGCAACAATGCAATGCATCTCTGGTTAGGTAACCTTTATTAGGCAATTGGTTCTGTTAAAAAGGTATATGTATATCATTTTACAGTAAGAACCATTTCACTCAAAAAACCTAATTACATTTATTTATAAAATCTAAATAGGAAATCTAATCATATTAAAAGTGATAATCAGAAATATTTTAAGAGATGTCCAGATAGCCACTAAAACACCGATTGGCCCAGGCAGACCTTAATGTTACATAAGGTCATATCCAACAAATGAAAGGCTGCAAGCTGCACAGTTAACCCTCCCCGAAACTTGAATTCATGAAACTTGGGGGGGGGGATTATTGTTTCAAAATACTATTTTTGCAGCTCTGTGTTCAAAAGTTTTAAATAAAATAGACATTAACAGTTCATGTCCTTGGCCACAGATGATGAAACCAACCAACCAAAAAAACTAAATGTAAAATGGAGATTGTACAAAGAATGCTAAAATGCTACTTAGGCTATACAGGAAAAGTATTTGCATACCAGGCACTTTTCCTCCCAAAATTAGCGATAGAAAATTGAAGCAGGGAGGTCTTAAATTAGGACATTTATTTCTGTAAGTACTGGACCCTTGTCCTGCATTGAGTTGAGGCAGGTTACCCTCCTCAGCTTCCTTTCTCCATCTTTTGCTGCAGGACCAACAGCTACTGGTTTAACCCTCTCACCCTCACTGATTTTTAGTATTAACCTGCATACAATTGGACTGTGGGTGTGAGAGGGTAGCTGTTGCATTAGCACCTCAGGGATGTGTGGTGTGTGAAAAATGACAATTTGTGTGAGGTGTGATTTGGGACGTTAGCACTGAACCAGCCTAAAGTTTAAAATGTAAGGGTCTGACCTTGTAAATCATATGAGCTGCTCATTTGAAGCACAAATAAAACCTCTCTCATACACTTTTTTATTGGTTGATCTCAAAGGACTTTACAACAAGGGAAAATTGAGGCACAGTAATGAAATGACTTACCAAAACTGACCAAGGAGATCAATGGCAAAGCTAAGAACAGAAACCCATGATCCTGAATGGGTCCTAGATACTAGAATTAAATAAAAACTATAATTTCCATACATTATGTTGTCATCAGCTAAAACACTTGTACATAAAAGTATAATTACAGGCAAGCCCTGCTTAGTGGACTTAATTGTTCCTGAAAAAATGAATGTTAAGCGAAACAAGCGTTAAGCAAAACCAAAAGTATTTGATGACCCAAGATAGTGACCACAATTGTTTTTAATGACCCATGCAATGCAACCAAGAGCTTTATAATGAAACTCACTGAGTGCTAAGTGAAATCAGGTAGCAATTTAAAAAGAACATTACAGTGAAATGCGCTAAGCAAAACAGCGTTAAGCAGGGGTTGCCTGTATATCTCAATAAGAATTCAAATTTGGAATTAGTTGGGATGTGGCCCTCAGTTTGACCTGGTATAGGTAGTGTCCCTGTGTGTCTACACTGTCCCACTGACCTGGAGAAACAGAAGTCTCAAAGAGATAGGAACCTTCCTGGAAGCCACAAGTGAGGGGACTAGAGGTTTGGTAAACACTATGTACTACTTTTCCCTGGTGTGTATTCCTTGCACCTACTAGATAGCTTTGCTTTCCAATAGAGAAAGACCCATCACATACAGATATTGCCAAACATTTCCCATTATCTACAAAAACACTAAAAGTATCTGTATCAGTGTAACAAACATAGCAGAGTAGACTGGACATTGGTGGATGTTTCTGTAAGGGAGTAAAGACCTTCCCTTTATGTCTTTCACAGGATACCTTGTATTTATGCCCTACATAGATATCTATCCCCCTACCCCTAGATCAGAGAGATGGGAAGAGGTAGGAAGCTCCACTAACAACTCATGGAGCTAAATCCTGGTCTCCTGGTACTACTCCTGAGGATGGTACCTAATGAAGTGCTCTTTAGTTAGGGCTCTAGCTAGAGGCATACTCCCCCTTTCTTTCTCTCTGGATAACAGTGACATTTCTGAGGTTGTACATGTCCAGCTTGGTTGATATATCCAATAAGGGTCTCTTGTCTGTGTATAGTTTGGGACCCAGAAACGTGGTTCACAATCAGGATTTCTCTTACAGCTGTATATCAGTGGCCCTAGACAATCTGTTGACCAGTCTATTATGATTCAAATAGATAATTTTCTTTCTGCTGTTTAGATAGCTGTTTACTGTTTTGTACTCACATCACCCTAGGACATTAATATGTCCATATTACTGTCAAAAATGAAATGACACCATCAGCTTTAATACTAAAGTTATATCAGAGAAAAAGCTGTCCACTCTTTCTACATGTAAAATCTAATATGAAAAACATTTTCTATTTGCCTCCAAATGTGTTTACTTTGAGCCCTTGCTATATAGTTTCAAAGTTTCCAGTAATATGAGGATAAAAAGATATTTTTCAGGTGGTAAAAGGACAAAGAAAAACATTTTTAAAACATATTACTGCAGATATAAAGCACAAGAAGTGGGAGAAGGAATGACTAGTGGGAAGTGCTGTTTCTTTTTTTTCTTTTTTGTTTGTTTTTTGTTTTTTGTTGTTTTTTTTCTGAAGACTACACTTCAGCATAATACTCTTCTTCCAAATGTTCCTGTAATGTAACATACTATAGGATATTTGTCTCTTGCTGTCTCTGTTATGTAGGCCATCTTTCATATCTTTCAGTGAAAGGCTTTTTTTTCTTTTAAAATTTATTTTTTAGTATTATACAATATTTGTTATGGATCTGAAACTTAATACCCTAATACATCATTATTAGGTATTCTTTTTAAGCCATTTAGATCAAGACAAATGCCCCCATGCCCCGCACCTTTTTAGTTTACACTATTTCACTATATTTCTCCAAATAAAAATCAGTAAAGATTTTAATAGCATCTTATCTGAACTGGGAAATTCAGTCAGGGACTTGGAACGCACATGCGTCCATGTGTAGAATGTTTTACTTATCTTTCACCCTTCAGAAGAATAAGCCAAAAGACCTTAAGCAAGTATTGATTTCAAAGCTTTTATTCTTTATTCCACTGATATTGACAGTGACATAGGAGGCAATTAAGAGAGATCATAGAGTATGTTTAAAAATCATGGCCACAACTTTTAGCTTAGTAAACCAAGAATTTAAATACTATGTCACTGATATTTTTGTCAAATATTAGCACAGTTCATTTCCAACACTGGCCAAAAGGAGAGAGATATGTAAAGGCAGGAAAATCTTCATTCTCACATACATATAAGGATAGGGTCCAAGTTGCCAGAAGGGAGGCAAGAAAGGCTACTAGAATCTTTAGAAGACCAGACTTTCACTAAAGCAGAGCCAATAGTTTACAATGATTACAAGGACTTAAGGATTTGAAAATTGGTTCTGCCAACACATAACAATCCACACTAGGCATTTGTCAGAGCGACAGCAATTAAAGCATACTACCACAGCTGTCTCAAAGACAGTCTCTCTAGGGAATACATAAAGGGCAAAAGAGTCCACAAAGCACCATGCAAATCTCACTATAAAAAACAGTGCTGCCTGACCTCAACCAGTAATATGAGGATAAAAAGAAAAAAAAAGAATTTCCATTCGCAACTACCAATTAATTACACAGTGGGTAGGATGGCAAAAGAAGCGCAACTACAATGATCTCCTTCAAATATTTCTTCCACTTTTAAACTCTGTAAAATCTTAAAATATATTTCCTATACTTAAGATGAGAAATTCCACTGGAACCAATAAAAATCTAAAAAATGGGGTCCATTGGATTATGTATATACATACCACTTTTCTACTCACATGTACTCATTTTTGCAGGCACGTGCATGCTTTTGTGTAGAACCAGAATGAAATAAATTTCATAGGAGCTTATAGCTCTAAAACCAGACTAAAGACTATCATTTTAAATGAAAGCATTCACTGTTACAGTAAGAGACGATAATGGGATTTCAAAAAAAAAAAAAGAAAGAAACCCACCAAAGTAAGACAAAATTGTATACAGCTCTTGATTTTCCAAGTTACTTTAAAAGTAAAGGTTTCTGTCAGTTTCTGAGAACATATTCTTTTGTATTCTGTAGTGAAATGTGAGTCTATCTTGTTTTGGACATTGTATTCACCATCAAAAGAAAGAAAATGCTGTCCTGACCCAAAATCAGCTTTCATTAATTACTTTCATCCAAAAATACTGCTATTATCACTGAAAAAATCAGTAGTTTCTGTCTTCTCCTTTCTAGCTCCCCTGTTTTCACTGAAAAACCGTAAAAGGATTCAAAGTAAAACTACAAAAAGCTAAACTATTTAAATTAAAACAGATGTAGTAAAAGATACAACAATGTTTAAATATCCACAAGATATGTTGATCCATATCTTACAAGAAAGAGAATAGATATGGGGTGACCGGAGCAACAGGTAAGGCTGCTGTCCAGAGTCCTGAAATTATGTACCTAGCGCACATACTCTTTTGGGTCTTGTTGAAGATGGTGTTTAACTGTATTGTTAAAATTAGCTGGTTTTCCAAAGTTAAAACATTTGTCCTAAATCAAAGTAAGTTTGTTGGACTTGCTAAAACAGTAGCTAAAAGAGGAAGCTGTTTCTTGGTAAACTCTTTATGCCCAAGTACAATCCCAAAGTCAAACTTAGAATTTGGGATTTGCTGCCGACTTGATATTGTGATTAGTAGCACTCAACAGAATTGAAATCAGTATGTACTCTCCATTAGTGTCCCCAATAAAAATGTACTTTCATATAAAGGGAGTGATGTTTATAAAAAGACATCACTTTGGGCTGTATGCAAAACAGACTATGAGCCTACCAATATAAATAAGTATGTCCACTCAAATCAGTTCTGCTCACACACTGGAGCTGTGTTTGCAAAAGAGTTCAGCTGTGATAATTATTTAAACCTTCCTCAGAAGACAACAATACACTTTTGTGATGCTCAAGTGAATGAAAGCTTATGGTGCAATTCAAACAAACATATATCTATTAAGAGGAAAGGAAGAAAAAAAATCTACCATTTTTCAGAATGTAAATTTGGAAAGACATGTTTGGAAAGGAAAAAAAAAATCCCTTTTTTGCAGTTCCAATCAACAACTAATTTATGCTGTCATTGAAACAAAATGCATGCCACTATAGCCCAAAGGGAACGTGAAACTATCATTTGTTCCTAAAACTATATCAAATCTAAAAATATATATATATGTTACTGTAATAACAGGTAAAATGACAGGAAGTTTTTAAACTCAGAACCAAATCAAATCTTCTTCAAATCAATAGACACAGAAAATCTAGAGCTATAAAAATTAAAACTAAAAGTTTTCTCCACAAAGTTGGCAGGTACCCCTTAGAATTATCAGAAAGCATGCCTCAGCAGATTTTAAGAACTGGCCATTAACAAAAAGAAGCAGGCAGGTAGGGAGATTCAGTATCTCAAACTTCAAAACCATTATGAAAAAAGAGCAACTTTAAATAACACCTTTATTCAATACATAACCCGTACATGGTAACTTAAACCGGTAGAATTGTACTTTTCCTGTCTCTTTTTCATAAGAAATCTGACAATCATATTCTGCAGCCATTAGCATCTATGCAGTCTTATCAGGCAAAGTATCTAGTAAGGAATTGTATACCCCTACAATAAGCTAACAAAAGTGTGACAAACAACCTGTTATTTCTTTCCACCTAACTGATGAACTATTTTCCATTCAAAGGAACATCAAGCAGCAACA
The DNA here is from genome assembly GCF_052110815.1 of Crocodylus siamensis. NCBI lineage: Eukaryota > Metazoa > Chordata > Crocodylia > Crocodylidae > Crocodylus > Crocodylus siamensis. Next base: position 83,626,320 of record NC_143396.1, on the reverse strand, counting down.
AGGAAGCAAGTCAGAAGAAAAAATATTTTAAACATGTTTTATAACTGTAGCAGGTTCATGGCCACTGTGGTGGCCATGATGCCCCCTGGTGGCCATGTATTCCCTGCCTGGCTTAGATTCTAATGTAGCCCTCCCTTGTTAAGTCGCCTGCCATGCCTTGTTCTTACTAGAGGCAGTGTAAGGGAGGCTTCCTGTGGGCTGTTAGAGAGAGTCTGAGTCATGTAAACTGCAACCAGGCCTCTCCTCTGGACCCCCTTTGCCTCAACCTGGCCCTCAAACCTCATAGGCCCTTCTCAGGTTCCCTATGCCCCTGCAGAGCACCTGTAACTTTAAGCAAAGATAGGATGGCTCCATTCCTCCTCTCCATGACACCCCAAGCATTTTGGTTGTTATCATTATGCTGTTCACTTCACACACCTGGTTCTCTTAGGTCTTTGCAGTCCCACATTCAGTCCTAGCCCTGTTGCTGGGGCCATAGACCCTCTGGTCTGAGTGTCAATCAATCCCTAGTTCCTGAACCTCCAGGTCCCACATTCAGGTACTCTCCCTGCCCTTGGCCCTTTTTGGGTTTTACCCTCTCCCAACCATGCTTGTCTCTGGACTCTCTGATCACACTCCAACCCCTTTCTGGGTCTGGGGCTCATGGATACCCGAGTCCCTAGGCTGCTGCAGCCCCTGCTGGGCCCCAATTTCACCTTCAGAGCTTCTGCTTTCCCTACTGGGCTCACTCTCAACCCCTGCTGGGCTTCTGGCCTTGCTTGTCCTTGCAGGGCTCCAAGTAAACTGAATATAACTTAATAATGAGCACCTGCTCTCTGCAAGTCATTCACTCAAACCTTCTCTAGACTTATCATAAACCAGGTCCACCTGCCTGCATACCCAAGCCCTGCTCTGTCCCAGGTACCTTTCCTTGCTCCCTGCATTGCAGAGTGGTTTTCTATCTGACCAGCTAAAGCCCAAAGCCTGGCTATTGCTGGTTAGGTGAGTTCTTAATTACCACCCTCCCCTCCCACCCCCCTCCCCTTTTGCCACCTGCAAATGACCTCTCAGGCTGCTTGCTCCCAGTGCCCTACTACAATAACATTCTCTGACCTCAAGAATCACATTACTGACCAAAGCAATACTATCCCCAAGACTACTAGACATCCTGGAATTAGTCAGAAGGCTTAAATGAGAAGGTATTACCTTAGAATGCCTTAAATCTAAGCATTTCACAAGTTGGCTTACAAACTGAAAATGGAGCACTTCAACCACTCACTACTAGATGTAACTGCAATATGGCTATAAGGAAATTAGTCAGGAAGCAGAGAATAACTCTGTCATTTAAAGTATGGGTGGAATTTTATGTATGGATGTAAATGTGATGTTATTATCCAAATTGCACTGGCCAAGAAAACAGGGTTAACATCCTAACAGTTCTGAGTTATGCCATGGGACATTGAACACTAGATGTAATCAGAGGTCTAGATCTATACCTTAACCAAAAAATTGTACTTCCTATAGTATAGCATGCTCTATTAAAAGCTTGTGCATCTGCTTAATACAGACTATGGTGGAAGGGAACTACCAAACTTTTCTACATCCCTAGCTAGTATGTTTGTATAATTTTTTTTTTAACTTTTTATCAGATTAATTCAAAGATCTCAAAACACCATGATCATGCCACTGAGTCTGCAAAGAAAATAAAAGCCTCATCCAGTAACTAAATTTGTGAGAGTTAGCAGGAAATCAATGTAGGCAGGAACACTGGTACAAGAGTATCCATTAATTACCCAGAAGCATAACTGGAAACAGAATTAAAAACCTGCATCAAGAAAAACAAACATCTGCTGTTTGAACTGGAGAACAATTACATTTTCAATAATATTAGGGCTTCTCCTCCTCCTGTCCATATATTGGAACAATAAGGGGCCACCTTTTTGGCAGGCATGCCACAAGTTAGCCCTGAACCCTTCCCAAGTGGCACTCTGACTCCTTTCCCTTACCTCATCTGCTGATCAGCTTTCTGCTCCCTACCCATTTGCCATGTGCTGCCCATCCTCTCCCCAACTGCTGTGTGCTACACACAGAGACTGCCCATTCTACTGTGGCATCAAGTAGGCTGCTCTTCCCGCCCCCCGCCCTTGGTGTAGTGAGTGAGTAAGCAGTGGACAGTGGCTGTGCCACCTGGCTGGATCTGCAGCACACTACACCCACCTCTACAACAGCACTCCCACAGGGACTGCATAATAGTTAAAGAACATGCATGTTCTAGAAAAGCGTGTTTCAATCTTTTTTATTTGTGGACCCCTGAAACATTTTGAACAAAAGTCTGGACTCCTTTGAATCATAAGTGTGGGTATTCACATACTTTCAGTTGACCATAGTCATCTTTCACAGGCCTCTTAGAATATAGGATGTGGACCCCAGGAGTCCACAGACCATAAGGTGAACACCACATTTTTAGAGTTTTTTTCGGAGGGAAGCAGTTTGGAGAATCTAACCCTAACCCCATCCCAATCCCCAACTATAGTGCAGTCCAGTGTGGGCCAGACTTTTTGGCAAGAATGTCATAGATTAGACCCTAATTCTCCCCAAATGCCACTCCCTGGAGTTCCCCTTACCCAGCTGCCTGCTCAGTTTTTTCTCCCTAACCAAGCTGCTTCTCTGCTTTCTGCTTCCTGCCCTGTGCTCATTGCCTAACCTGATGCTCTGCTTTCTGCCCTGCTATATCTGGCACCATGCTGCCCACCCCATCCCTAATCTACCACGTGCCGCACAAAAACTGTCCATGCCATATGTGGCAACCATGCCTCAGGTTGGCACCCCCTGTGTTAGGTGATGACATAATCATCAACAATTAGGCAAGCCAAAGGAGGAAGAACTGGATTACTCAGATATTATCCAGTATATTTTATTACTACCTACATAATAGCCTCCAGTTTTCAATAACTTGACTTAAGTATGCCAGCAATTACTCTGATGTCCCTCTCTGATAATCATCAGAAAGTTTAAATGTTTAATTATGTTAATAAGTATAGCACTAAGCATTATCATTGTAAAAATACATTAAAATGTGGTTAGTGCCAACAGAGAAACTGAAAGATATTTAAAATAAAACATTTTCCCCCTTTCAATATTTATCTGCATAATATTTTCCAATCCTGTATTTGTTTTCATTTTTTCATAGTTCGACAGCTTTTAGGTATCAAATATAAATGAAATGGCATCCATAAATGTCAGGGAGAAGTATATCTGCAGATGTGCTTGACCATGTCTCTCTTTTTAATGTGCAGGTAATGGTGGTCAAGCTTATTATTGCTTCTCTTGAACATTATATCCTTTTACAGAAATATTCCTTTTTATTTGCTGAGATGGAACTCATATAAAAGAAATCCAATTTCCTATGAAGAACATTCAAATACCAGTATCTTTTCACAAAACATATAAATATTTAAGCTAGTTATAAGCATTAAGGCAAATAGCAGATAGTCTATTTTGGCATTGGAAATCATGATTAGAGTTCAGCCTGATTTGTCACTTGAATGGAAAAGATCTGTTCAAAAAACACATCTCCTTTACATTAAGCTAATGTAAAACATTTCAGTAATTCAAACTCCTCAGAATGTATTCTATTGTAAAATATAGAACTAGACTATAAAGCTATAAACTAACATAATATATTCAGATGCAAAATACCCAAAATTCTCTACCACAGGTGGGGCCAAATTCTGTCCAATTCTGAGGCTAGGGTATGGAGGACCTATGATGCTTAAACAAATGGAAAGTCAATCAATATGGTATATAATCACAGTTGCAGAGGAACATATTATTTCATAGTTTGTTGTCCAACTGGTTGGGAGACTGAATAAATTCTTTAATTTCCCCTCCCCCTACACACACACAGAGGATAAGTATTTATCCCATATCTCTACCAGGACGGCACACTCTATATAAAATATTGATGTATAATAGTCATAAGTATAAAGTAAATAAGCTACCAATAAAGTCAGCAAGCTATCAATATTATTTTCCTCTAAAGTAAAAAAAAAAAGGAATGAACTATGAAAGTTCCCAAGATCTGGTAAAGTAACTGTTAGTAAATATTAGACTGTTTAGTGACAGATGCTGTACCATTCTATGGATTCTTTTGCTTATTCATCACCAGACTAAATAGTGAAGCTTAAAATATTATACTTTAAAAGTCTTTTCAAATGAACAGTGGCACAATTTAAATTGCAATTGATCTTGAAGTATACAATCATAAGAATTACAGACTGATATCTTTCAGTCTCCTATAGCATATATATAGTTTCTAACATGAGGGTATTCAGACCTTTATTCAAATAGTATTTTAAGTGTAAAAGATGTATTCTCAAAAATAATAAAATGTGGAAACAAAAACTTAATTAAAATTTGGTCAACTTTAATTACAACAATTTCAATGATTTTTCAATGTAGGCTATATACCTTAATTTGTAGGGCTGCATGAAGCTTCAGTCGCTGATTTGATTTGATGGAGATTTGGCCCAATTTGGCAGCTGAATCTCTGAATCCAAATCAAAGCAGGAGACCCATAATCTCTCCAAATCAAATCCAAAGCCTCCAATTAAATTCAGAGAGATTCTATGATTTGGACATAGACACAGCTTTATATGTTTTTTCTACATACCTCAAGGTACCAGGCAGCTCGTGAATGTTGAGATGGTGGGGCAGATGGAGTGCCCCACGGGAGTGTGTGTGTGGGGGGTCTCCCAGTACACTCAGCCATGGCCCTGTGGAAGTAGACCAAAAGCACTTCCGGTCCACTTCTGGGTCCTCAGTGGAGCGTGTGTAGGGATTGCCCCCCCCCATGACTGGTGCCTCCTGGGTCTGCAGGAATACCCAGGGTCCTCCCGTGGCTGATGGCCAAGCTGGGGGGTCCACCGCCGAGCATACCCCCCCACTTGCTCCTGTGGGATGCTTCATCCACCCCACCATCTCAGCGTTCACAAGCCGTGCCTGGTACCTCAAGGCATTTAGAAAAAACATACAAGGCTGTGTTTATGGCTGATTTTCCAAATCAGAATCGAATCTTCAGATCGGATTCAGCTGAATTGAAATTGGAACAGTGAGTCATCCGAATCAGCTAATCGAATCACTGTCCCCTGACCTAGGCTGAATCCAAATCCAAATTGAATATGGCCCGCTTTACACACTCCTATTAATTTGTATCTTCTTCTTCAGAAAAGAATGTATCTTATACACCAGAAAATACTGTAACAGTTGAGTTACATTTTTTTCTGAATATGAACAAAATATTTCCATTCAGTTAAAAAAACTAGTTTGGGAATCACTACTATTTTTTCAGTAGGATTATGCTATTCATCTTTAGTCTTCTTTTTAAAAACACAATTGATAATAATCCAGAGAATGGGACACATAGATTGTTTTGTTTTTTTTCTTTTCCCATAGTAGCAACAGTAGCTTACCAGCTCTACAAATTCTAGGTAGGTATTACTTACTGGCTCAAAACAGACATTGATAAATGAAGCAGATCATGTATGCAAGGATGCATCAGGGCACAGCTGATTTGCTTCACTGGGAGAAACATGTTGCCCCTTGTCCCGCCTGTTGATAGTTTGGGACAAGAGGCCATGTGTTTTCATGGCTTGAGGGGCCCCACTTTCCATGTTTACTCAGATGTATCCCTGGGTTCTCTGGTGACCCATCTGGGTAAGGGAGGAAAGTATGGGATTTCCTCCTTACCCAGGCTTGTCCCTGGAGAAAGTCTGGGTAGATGCAGAAAGTCAGAGTTTCCTTGCTTACCCAGACACTGGGATCTCTGAGGATCCACCTTACACAGATCCACTTCCAAATAAGTGAGGTAACCCCAACATTCCCTGTTTACCCTGACCGGTCCACAGACATTTCAGTAGGCCTGAGTAAACAAGTCTCAGCATGAAAGCATGGGGCACCAGGGATTCCCTGGGTACGGTGCCTCCATGCTGGGATGCTCACAGGTTTTCCCTACATATGGAGACATGCCTCTGGACATCCCAAGGTGGGTCTCCATTGGTGGGAAACCCCAACTTTCCCATTTATGGAGAGATAGACCAACTTTTCCTGGGGTGTCTCACTGTAATGGGGAAAGGTAGACAGTTGCTTCAGGGACTTGAGGGGCCCTCAAGCATTCAGGACACCTGCCCAGAGGGGCTGAAGAGTACAGACTGCCCACATTCTCTCATCACAGAGATAATAGACATCTGCCAACCCAGAAAGTGCGGAATGTATTACTACTTTTGTCATGCTACTCTTTTGCCTCTGATTGGCAGCACAAATGTTACATGAAGTAATGTCTGTTTCTACTCATTGGGCAGGTCTACACATGTGATTAATGTCCCAGGTCAGCCTGCCAGCCCAGAGCTGCTCAGACTGGGCTCTACATGCTGTGGACCAGCTGGCTGAGGCACAAGAGTGCTTCAGTGGGGGGAGAAAGGGGCTGTTTGTTGGCTAACCCCGCATTGAAGCACCTTGTACCCCGTGTCTGCATGTGTTGCTGTGCACAAAAAAGCTCTGCAGCAGGGTAGTACTTGTATTTACTTGTATGCAGAGTTTATTAGTTTTGTGCACCCTAATAGGGGCACACATGCAGACACCGTGACATTTACTGTGCAGTTAATTAATCAACTGCACGGTAAACATCTCATGTAGATGCGCCCACTGTGTCTGATAAGCTTATATGATTACTTTAGTGTGTTATTCTACCATTCTTTTTTTCCCCTCCTACAAGAACAATTCATTCCAACGCAAAGGACAGCAGATAGAGACTTTTAGGTTATCCATTAGTGTAATAAGGTAATGCAGACATTATTGCACAGCCTTTTATTTCTACAGGTTATTTAATACACACAAATGGCACTTCTTCAGCATTTGACCTCAGAGGAAGGATGTTCAAACCTATTATTCAACAAGATTACACAAAGATATCAGGTCTGATTTGCTGGCCTCAGATTCACCGGTTTTCAAACATTTTGTCAATTTTTGGGTGCTCCAGACAGTGGAGCTCTACTTTAGAGTCTTATTAACGCATAGCTTCTATTGATTTTAACAGTTCAGTGTGGGCCATCAAAACACTGTAATAAGCAAACTATTGAAAATATAGGCCAGGGGGAGGTGCGGTGGTTTCCTAATTTTGTGGGGGTTTCCCTTAGTTTGTGGATGAAATGCTGCACCTACAAATTTGACATAACTGTAAGAGTTTGTGTTAGTTGCTGTTGTTTCTTCCTCTTTCTCTCTCTCTCTCTCTCTCTCTCTCTCTCTATATATATATATATGCGCACAGAAAAATTACACTTGCTCAAGTAAGATCTTTGGACTTGAACCTGTCCTGAATTTCTCACTGCAAATCTGCTTCCCATAATACTTATTTTTTTCATGCCCTGTATACCATGGGTAGTGGTCTTGGCCATGAACAGCCCACTTGGGTACCAGCACCCAGAAGCCTTTGGATCAGAACAGGATAACACAAGTGAACTTCTGCCTGAACTGAATAATGTACACTGAGAACAGACCTGGTTCTGCATTGTTAAATCTGTTCCAGAACCTACTGTTGACCACAGCTTATAATATGATGAGACAAGTCAGACAGAAAACATTTAACGTGTGATAAAAAGTTTGCAGGGACAAACTAAATCCACACTTCAGCAATACCTACAAAGGAACTGCATATTGCAATCAAGGAGGCCATTTTGTAATATAGGGACTTATATAGGGAAATGTCTTGCCAACATGTCTAAAGCATCCATATATTTGTGGACTCTAAGCAGCCATGCATTTTACAGTAGCTTTGAACAGGAAAAAAATGCCGGTATCCATCAATCATGAGTTTTAAAAGTGCAGAGTCCTCACTGATTTCATGAGATACTCAAAACACAAAACAAAGCCAGCAGCAGAGTAACAAAGCAGTAGGATTTTTTACTCTCCCTACAAGTTTCTTCTATTAACCAGTAAATAACAGCCCTTCATCCAGCAATGCACAGGTAGTACTGAACGTTCCTGTGCTGACTATAGCCAGGTATGCAAATAGATAGGGACTGAAAGTTTCCTTCATAATCTTTAATGCCAATAGTTTGGGAACTCATGAGAGTTTCCTAGCAACCACCTGTTAAATGACACACTTTCTCCCTAGCATGCTATTTATAGATTATGAAGCAATTTCAAACCTTATTCAGTTAAGGAATGAAGAAAAATATCCTGGCCTATTGCTTTCAGTTCCTCTTCAACTGATGTGGGAAGTCTTCCTAATTTTTGGAAAAAAACAGTTCTCAGAAGTTACTTCCCCCTCTCTCTCCTCACCTCACCAGCCCCCCTCCCCACCAAAAGGGGGGGGAAGCAGAAAAAAATCCTGCTGCTGGCAAAAAACAAGGATAAACAACTGTTCAGAGACAGAGACGTATCCCGTAGACCTAGTGGGCAATTAAGGTAACTAGCTCTACCAGTCAGAGACAGAAATAAGATGTAAGTTGAACAAAAAATGAGGTATCCTGGAAAAGATAAGGTAAAGTGGAAAAGAAACATGAGACAACAGTAAGCATAAAGGATTTGTTGGGTTCACACAGACATGAGCCTATTATAGCACAATGTTAATAAACCTGGTCTAATATGCAAAAATGACCCATTATACATTTCAGATATGTTCAAAGTTTTATGTGAACTGTTCACATTGCTTCATTCAGGACTCTCTGCCTTGTAAAGGCAAGTCCCTGCGACTTGATTTACAGAAGAGCCTTCAGCATCCATTTGCAGTATTAAGGGGCTCTTCCCTGTGCAAACTGTAGCCATGGGAAGGAAATTTGAAAACATCCTTGAACAGATCAGACATTGTCCCACTGAGGGCAGTTCTGCATGCACATTTTAACCAGTACACTAAAACAACCCCTTCTCCTTTTTAAGAGAAAAACTGAACTGAACTTTTATTAACCTAATTTATTCTCCAGACTAATTTGCCCCACAACTACGTGCCTCTCTGAAAAAACAGCAAAAACAAATTGTATTAAAAAGGTACCAAAGTCTTTCCAAAATGTTTTGGCACAACACAAGGACAAAATAAAAAAATCCCCAAAACCCAAAAACTCAAATGTACCAAAAACAGAAACACGCACACACACACACACACACACACACAAACTTCAAGTAAAGAAACTGAGGCATGTCTCACCCTCCCCTCTCAAAGGGCAGTACAGTGTTTTACTAATTCTAATGAACTTTCTGTGGAAGTCAAATGTATCACTTTGTCAAAAGGTAATTTAAATCAAAATTACAGAAAGCTATGTGTAAACCAGGTAGCATCTTACATTTCAACTGTTTATGCTTGAAGTCTTAATTTGAACATTTTTTTCTTGAAACCTGCCCACACTCAATAAAGCGATTAAAGACTTTAATTGCATAAAACCCAAAGCATGATCTAGTCAAGTCAAAATTGCTAACAGAGTGCATTTGAAAAAAACAAACAAAAAACTCTCTCTCTGTCTTAGGAAAGGACACTGCCCAGGGATGTTCTCAGATGAAAAACCAAAAATAATGACTGCTGCTTTTGTCAGAAGCCAAATGCCAGATTTAAAGACTGTCTCAACCAAAATCACTCAATAAATCTACTAATATTTTCCACCACTCTACAAGAACCTTAGAAACATCAATCATCTGTTGATTTCTTGAAAACTAGGTCATTTAACTATGAAAGAGAAAGGGGCTGCAAAACACCACTTCTCTTTAAAAGAGATGCAGTATATTTTATCACTTTATGAAACAGATAACCCTTACAACATTCTCATTTTTTCCCCAGAATAGAAACATATATTTGTTAAAAGGGTAATTGGGCATATATACCAAACTAAAATTGCTGAAGGGATGAAGGTGGCTGTATCTATAAGAATATTTATTTTTATACCATTTCAAACTGTTTCTGAGGTGTCCATCTAACCTATACTGATAGAACTGTTATATTAGACTCTGCCTCACACCCACAAAACACTCTTAAAAACTTACAGAAAATGTTGTAGATTTTTATATTTTGTGTGCCTCTCTTCATATACAACAAGCCTAGAATTAGTTCTTAAATAATTAAATAATGCCATATTGATGAAATAACATCTGTTGCTTTTTAATGATTTTTTTCATGAAAGACAGGGAACAATGGATGAACAACAAAACAAAGTGATGCATTTTAAATGAAAATGTAGACCACTCTGCAGGGGATAGAGCTTTTGCCTACACTTACAAAAGCATGCATTTTAGCAAGGTAGACTTTAACAGGATTATTTTTTTCCTTAAAAGAAGGAATCTCTCTAACTATTCCCTTTTGTCCAAAGCTATAAACAAGAAGTTAAAATATTATGTCCTTGGCACCTTAAAGTGTGCAAAGAACAATATCCACTGTCTGTAAGTGTTACTTGGCTATATATCTAAAAAAAATCAACAACCCTTAAATGAAGGGTGAAATCCTGACCTTACTGAAATAAATGGGAGTTTCACCCATGAAATAGAGACAGATTTTGCCACAAGTATGTTTAATAAAAAAAGAAAGAAAGAAAAGAAAAGAAAAAATAATAACCCCACTGGTACTGCAATGTCTTCTTTAAATGATAATGCCTATGCATTCATATTTTTCCATAATTCCAAAATGCATGTTAGGATGGTATTATTGGCTATCATAAGAGATGCTGTTTCTGTGTGCTAAAGCATGCGGTGACCATGTGTACTGCTGGTCTACACAGTACATCCTGTTGAGCTGTTCTATTGTATCAAATCAAACCTTCTTCTTACCTCGACTTCCTTGCTCTTCTCTTTGTTTCTGCCCATTGAACTTCTCCCATTGCTGGCAGTCTCCCGCGCTGGGACTACAGAAATCTGTTGGAGGGGCATTTTTACAGTGCTGCAGGTTGCCAATACCTGATTGGATGCCTTATATCTTCACTCCCCCTGAGTAGCCCACCTGTATAATTGTTCATATCCTTGCTTTGCCAAGCTCAGTTCTAAATAAAAAGGGGAAAATATTATTTGAGACACTGAGCAGCACATGCCAGGGTCTTCCATCAGAAAAGTAAAACAAAAACCACATCAAAGAAAAAAGCACGACATAATCCGAAGAGTTTTGCATTCTTATAGAGACGAGGCATAACTACTCTGCTTTGTCACTGGAGCACCCCCTTTCCTCCCCCCCAAGAAGCATTGTGGGAGACAATTCAATTTCTATGTTACCTAATAAATGTCATGGAAACCAAGGAAACCTGGGTCTCACAGGCCCTCATTAGCAACTGCTTCCCTTTAATAGCACAGACTCCCACATTTGCAGCGGCTGCCACTTCTGCTTTTGTTTCCCCGGCTGATTCCACAAGAGGCCACTAAGCACCCAGAGACACTGCATCGTGCTGACTAGGTAAATAAGCATAAGGCTGAAAGGCTTAGTGTCCTATTTTGGAGCCAAAATCTCCTCCTTTAAAAGCATGGATTGCTTGCTGTGTCCTTCATGCGTCTACAATAATCTGCTTAGGTCAAAGGATCTGCCTTGAAGTGAGGAGTAGCGGTGAGCGAATGAGGTATAAAAAGGAAGACAAGACGGGGAGCAATTGCAAATGTGCCTTTCTGTGGCTGATAGTAAAAAGTTAACCCCTTCCTGTACTTCTCTTTTTCTAAGACAGCACCAGAAGCAAGTCCAGCAGGATAAGACAAAGGCACAGAGCACAGCACGCATGGTAGTTTAGCGTGAACACATCCATTCTGGAATACCATTTGCTGAACCCATCCAACAGTTTCTCCTTCTGTCAGGTGCATGATACAAGACCCAGGGAACTATTCTTCTCCCCTCCTCAAACTACAGAACAATAGAAGAATTCCCCAGGTGCCCAAAAAAAGCGGGGTATGGAAAAGAATAATATTCTTAAACATTTCTAATTAAGTATGTTTTCTTGAATATACTTATTTTTAAATAAAAAGAATCAATTTTACTTCTGAATGTATACGGAAGGGAAACAGACTAAATCAGATCAAATCCGAGCCTAAACAGTGCTTAGAAAATACAGTGATAGCTACATGGAAAAAAATATAAACTAAAGAAGCACCAATATGATAACCATATAGTAAATAATATGTAAGCAGGCTGCACCCCAAGTCCTTAAACATAACCTCCTGCTTGATTCCTGTTACCTGATAGATGCATTATTTCACTCCTTATAGTTTTGTAAATAGACATTCTAAACACTCTTGATAGGCTTTTTTTCTCTCTTATCAGCCACTTTATTGACTTAATATAAACATGCAAGAGAATGACAAGAAATAAAAGTTTGGACCTAATTCACTGCTACGTTACTTCAAATTTACACCAATGATTTCAACTGAGCAATGCTATAGTATAACTGGATTAAATGTGTAGACAAAGCAGACTCATTAGAAAGCTTGTATGTCCACTACAGACTCTCTGTGGATGCTGCACAAATGATATACATGTTGTATAGTGTAACTGGGAGAGAGATTTTCACTAAGTACACAAGAAAGTCTATATGCAGTCATGTATTTTCTTTTATTTTTGTTTCTTTATGGTACTTTCCATTTTTATTTACACCTGTTTCACCTATTTGACATTTTAAAATCAATTTAAAAAACTAAAACCAACCATATACAACACCAAAGGCGGATTTTTAAGAACTTTGAACATGCTGGGGTTTTATGCCAGGACTTATGGAATACATAACTAGAAGTGGTTTATGACAACACTTCTAATCCATAAATGGACTGCACATTTTAATAGCATTCCAAAACAGGTTAAAAAGCATGCCATATTTTTTAGGTTAATTTTTCTGATTAAATTGCACCTTGATGTAATGGTAACAAAATATGTATTAGCCTATCTAAACTTTTAAATCTCTAGACAAACTATGTTCCCGATCTGAATAGCTATAGAATTAGGAAGTCCTGAATCAGACTCCTCTTGTTTTGATAGTCATTTATTCTTAAAGCATTGGCAGAAACACATGGTGTGTGCAAGTGAACTGAAACAACATTGTGCTGAAGAGTAGAACCTATATCTAATTTTATACAGAAAAAAAAGTTGACTTTGCTTGTTGTGCCATGCCACTAAGTTCCTTTTTACAGAATATATTGAGATTCTAGTCAGAGTTTTCTAGGTTAACCAGTAATGTATTTAATCCCAGCCATGTCTCTTCTAGTTAACCATAATAAAGAGTTCAAAGGGTGTGACAAATAGCTCTTTGTAAGCTTGACTAATTTTTTCCACTTTGAGAAAACCTATTTAGGTTATAACTCAGGCCAGATATGGATGTTCTGTTTCTACCAAGATAATTGCTGTTCTTGCAGTAGAAACTAAAAATGTATAGATGTTCAGGCTTTTTCTCCCAGAGCAAAAATGGCTGCTCCAGAAGAAAAATATCCAGGCAACAACAATTAAATGGCTCTGGGTCAGAATGCAAGAAGCAGGGATGTTCTCCTGCAGCAGAGAACCAGGAGGATTCACATCATGGGAAAATGCACCTCTTCTGGCAATCAACTAATTAGTGGGTGGAAGGGAGGCATTCCTCTGGGTCTGGGACCCTCCTTGGCTATCTGTGGCATCTGCTGCTTTTCTGCAGCTGTCAACTGCCACTCACTTCCCAGGCATGGGAGAAAGCAGGCTGTCAATAAGGAGACATTCCTCAGAGCACGGGTGGCCTAGAGAGTAGACCTCTGGTGTCCCCTGGCTGGAAAGCTGGCCTGTGAAGCTCTCCAGACTTTCTTCCATCCTCTAGGCTATTTTTCTATTGAAAGAAATTTCTTCCAGTAGAGATGAACATCTGTAAACACCTGGAGGCAGCTGATTCTATAGATGGGTTAGTTATCTTACTGCAATTCCTCCTCACCTGAAATGTACAGGTTTTAGGATAGGGTGCGTTATCATTTTGGAAGTTGTTTCATTAATGAAAGGATGTCTATTTACAATTCTTTGTCTTTTAAACCAAGTTACATTTAATAGTTGTTTTGTATCATAATCACTTAAGAAAAATAGTATTTGTATTTTTTTAAATTATGTATAATGTTTTTCATGAAGAATTCTCAGAACAATTTCCAAACATTAAGGCTTCTCATGCCATAGTAAAGAAGGTAAGTGGCAGTATTATCCATCTTTGTGTATATAGGAAAAGTGAGGAAGCTAAGTGACATGTCCATGGTCATATAGTAAGTTGGTGGCATAGTGGGATTTAGAACTCACGTATACAAAATCCAAGTCCTTTGCTGCAATGTTGTTTTTCTTACTATGCCCTGCATTTATTCAGCTTTTGAAAATGCTTTATTTTAGCAAATTAAATAGTTATTTCTAAAAACACTTTACAGACTCTGAGCAACAGTAACCTACCTAAACACTTCCTGGAAAGAAAATGATAAAGTTGATTTGTATTTATGATGAATTTTAACCAGAAATGTCCCGAAGTATTTCATAAGATTTAGAAAAAAATAGGAGTCAGACTTTAGGATTCCCTGGGCACACCTGCTTGTTCAATTAATGCAAAACAATAAACTCCAGTTCATATTGCACTCCTGAAATGTACTTTTATCTGGGGTTATAACCAGCACAACACAATATCAGACTCTGATTGGTTTTTCCACACATTGAGTCTTGGAAGATGACTCCCAGGACCCGTTCAAGGACAACACCTATGATTTAGCATAAATATAATTGATGTACCTGTGCCCACTATGAATTCTCCAATCATGGGATTATACATATCCTTATACAAATACTATGTATATGTTTGTATGCATATTACTTGCATTTGTCTTTTTACAACCTCTGAACCAGCCCCTCTGAACTAACCGCTTCTTAAAAGTGATTTAAAAAACTATTTGAAAGGAAACATTACAACTACTTCCATCCTGGCAGGCTATTTTTAGGTTCTGCTTTATTACATTATTTATACAGGACACATTTGCATGTAATCCATAGATTCTGGGATTTAGGAAGCTACGGGCATTTATACACATGCCTGATGCCTAGCTAATTAGAATGCAAAGGAACAGACTCAATTAATCCAATTAGAATGCTCCAGCATCCTTGTTGTCATGTGTATTCAGCATCCTTGTGTCTCAAAACGGTGGCAGAAGCACTTTAACTAAAGCTTGTCAGGTAAGCTAAAGCATACCCACTGCCATTTTGAAGCACAGTATGCTAAATCCACGAGACACTGCAGGCGTTTTAATTAGAGCAGCTCCCAAGAGCTGTCCTAATTAAAATGTTTCCCTATCCGCACCTCAGATCATGTGTAAAGATGCTCTATAGTAGTAATAAGTAAAATAAAACTTATTTGCTGAATAGGTCATCTGAATAATTTACCAAAAAGGAAACACTGGCAATGGGAGCAAAGCATGCTGTGTGACACTTGAAAAGGCTGTGGTGCAGTTTTGCAGCCTTTGGTCCTAAGTTGGGGAACCAAATTTTATTTCCCCCAAATTCTGTATTCTGCAGCATTTTAAAGGAACTTCACAAGTTTAGAGAATTTTGTTCAGGTTCACCATCATCACATCCCTTCATTAACTATCATATCTAAACTTGCATGATAACCTGGCAGAGCATTTCTGAAGGAGTAGTATGAATGTAACCTAGATGTTATTTCCTGTGGCTTGAATGGAAAGCATGCTGCCAAAACTATAGTAGATATATGGATCCTGTCTGAGGGAATCTGTAGTTGTTCCATAAATGCCCTATATCTACCAGCAAAAATAGCAAAACTGCCCTCAATTTTTTCTCTCCTGCTTTATATATCTATCTAAACGCTGCTTTTCTGTAAGACCTTCACAATATGAGATTTGT
Source organism: Crocodylus siamensis (assembly GCF_052110815.1). Taxonomy (NCBI): domain Eukaryota; kingdom Metazoa; phylum Chordata; order Crocodylia; family Crocodylidae; genus Crocodylus; species Crocodylus siamensis. The sequence goes on along the minus strand of NC_143396.1, from coordinate 83,610,506 downwards.
TAATGTAAATTACTACCATAAAAACTGGCTTGTGCATTTACCTCTGAGTTTTGATATCTGTGGGTGTCACAATCTAAGCAAGTCAGTCACTTACCAGTAAGTGGAGTTCTTTGAGATAGAAGAACTGTGCATACCTTCCCACTTGTGAATATGCTCACTCCCTGAGCCTTTACCTGGAGACTTGCCTTAGCAGTATTGACAAAGTATGCTAGAACCACAGCTCCCAATGGTGGTAACTGAGAGTAACTGGTTCAGAGAGTTTTCATATCTGACAGCCAACTTCCTCAGATGCTATGAATGGGCTTGCCAGAAAGCAGTGGTTCTAGACAGATGGGAATTTAAATACAAAGGATAGAAAGAGGTGACACTGCTGAGAGGAGCAAAGGTGAGTTGAATAGCTCGATAGGAGTAAGCAAGATAGTAAAGTCATTGAAGGACACAGGGATTATAAAGGTTAGCACAGGTAACGGTAGTAGACTTTGTAATCTCTCTTGAGACCATATTTAATACATCCATATCCACACATGTGGATGATTTCTTGTGCTATGATTTTGTGTTCAAGTTCCCTTTGAAGGTTTGGCTGTTTAAAGACAGCTATTTTGAGGTCAGAGACAGAATGTTCAGGAAGGTTAAAGAGTTCTGCCATGCCATGGACTTTTGTGTGGGTCTGAAATTGATGTCAGATTGGTGTCCATTTATTCTTTCACATAGGGATCATCTCATCTGTCCAATGTGGACAGAAGCAGGTGAATGAACCCTGGATGTTATAATCCATGTTGTTTAGTCCAGTGATGATGTGCGCTGTGATGATGAGGGGAAACAGCTGGCTTTAACTGCCCTACCAACCTATAAAACCATCCTTACCTTTCTCAGCTGTGTCACATCCCCTTTATCCTTTGTATTTAAATCCCATTTAATTAAAAAACCCTGCTTTCTGCAGATCTATCAATAATGTATGAGAAAGTACACTGTCACTTACAAAAGCTTATGCTTCTCTGAACCAGTTAGTTTCAAAGGGTGCATCCACACATGCAGGCACATGCACTTGCAGCAGTTCAAATAGACACAGCGCAAATTTGAGCTGGGGCTTTTTGCCTCAGCATACATGCTTAGACATGCACTTTGTTGTGGAGCAAATTGTGCCACTTGGGGCAAAATAACCTTGCTTGGCTCCTCCTGGATCTGCAGCCACGGGGAGCTAGAGCATAAGGCCAGCACCTGGGCTGTCCCAGCAGCATAAAAAGCTGCTCTAGCAAGCAGCTCAGGGCTACTCGCTCTCAGGAGCTTTTGGGGCCTGGCCAATTGGTATCTGGGGACACTACCCTTTGTGTCAGCTTGACTGCTGCAGCAGCATCCCAAATCCATTTTTTTAAATACCCCCAAATACATGTTCTTCCACAATTAGAACAAAAGACCATCATGCACATATATATGTGAGGGGGAGAGAGAGAGAGAGAGAGAGAGAGAGAGAGAGAGAGAGAGAGAGAGAGAGAGATATCAGCTGGGCAATGCTTTATTGATATATTTACAATGTTAAAGTATTTTGGAAGCCTACCAGTGTCTCTATCATCATAATAAAATTAATTATAACTATCTATGTGTGTTGATGTGTGGTTTTGGCTTTTCTCGCACATGACTGATATCTGATAGGGGGATGGGGGAAGGTGGGTGGGTGTGTGGGTAGGTGTGGGACAATTGCAGGGGGGCTGTGGGTGCATCCTCTGGCCCCCACAAGGTGCAGCCCCCCACAAGGTGCAGCCCCCCACAGAGCACATGGACTGCCCCCCATGCAGGGCCCCAGCTTCCCTCTGGAGGGCCACAGCTCCCCCCCAACCACCGGGCAGGCCCATTCCCCGCCCCCCCCCTCCCCTGCAGGGACCTGGGCTCTGTACATGCTGAGTGGACCTGGCCCAGCCCATCCAAGGCTGTGCATTAGTGGGCCAGACTTGGTCAGTTCAGCATGTATGGAGCCCAGGTCATACAGTGCCGCATTGCCAGTGACTGTGCCTGCAGCAGAGCCATAGCCACGCTGCCTACTGCCACTGGTGCTGCAGGGGTGGGCAGGTGCGTGGCAGCCCCCACTCAAGCCCCTCCATGAACCCATCCACATTCTGGACACCCCACTCACTGCCATTCTCCACACTCCCCGACACTCTCCTCTACTTCCCATAGCCCCTGATAACTCCCTCCACTCCTGACACCCCCCCAACATCCCCCACCACTCCTCACAGCCCCTACCATCCTTCTGCCACTCCCCATATCCCCCCAACAGCCTCCTTCACCTCTAACACTCCCCCCCCAACATCCTCCTGCCACTCCTCACACCCACCCATGCCCACCAACACCCATAACTCCTCCCCCACCCCATGTCCCTAACTTACCCTTGACAATGCTGAGGACAGCAGGAGCACCACAGAGACGCTCTATCCAGAAACTAGAGCATCTCTCCTGAAGGACCAACTCTCAGGTTGCCTCCAGACATGGTCTTGACCTGTGCCTTGCCCTGCTGTTCTGTCCTATGCAAGTAATACTCCCAAACTTGCTTAGCATCAAATGTATGCAGTAAAGACTTAGCTCAGGAGCTACACAGTTCAGGGAATAAAACAAGTAGAGAGACCTGCTTATTTAAGTGTAACTCAGTGAATTACACATTTGACAAGAACTTAAGTGGACCTTGAGGACTACCGTGCTAGTAATTTATTAATCTGTATTGCGGAAGTAATGTATTAAGGGAAAAAGAAAACATCCACTCCATCTTTGTCCTTCCTCCTTCTTGGCTTGAAGGAGCATCTAGCATTAAATCTATAGGAGATGTGAGGTTGTCTCAGACAGGTGCAATGAATGTCACATGCTGAAATAAATGCCTCACAAGAAAGGCAATGTCTGAAACTGGGATATTTCAGATATGCCATTTGAGAAGTTTCCTGTTCAAGAAAAACAAAAGACCAGACAGAGGAATACAGGATCTGGTCCCAGATGCATCTGAGGGCCCAAGATGGCCACATAAGGCAGCGGAGAAAACTTAGGAAAAAAGGGTGAAATTGAATGGAATCAGAGACATCAACGCCTTGCTTCTCTCCTCAAAAACCTGCTTGTGCTCAGATCTTAAATTCGGGGAAAATCTAAATCTAAAATAAAAGCATTAATTTAAGTAAAGAAGGGATGCTACAGCTTCAGATAATAAGCAGGCCTGAAATGGAGATCAGCACAGTGCTCCGTCTCAGCCAGACAGTTGAGAAGAACTAAGGGGTGTATACAGGTCATCAGCATGATGGCGGTTCTGCCTACTTGTACTGCAAAGCTGAAAAGTCACTGGAATGAGACAGCATGAGAGAGGGAGAGACAAAACAAAAGAGCCGAGAACAGATGTTCAGTTTCTAATGGAAAAAAAAATCACAGTTCTCTCAGTAGAAAGTGTGTAGATGTTCAAGCTCTTCCTCCCAGAGCAAAAATGGTTGCTCTGGAGGGAACAAAAATTACCTGGGGACAACCACAGTTAAATCACTCCTGTAAGAGTTTCTCCAAGGAGACTGAATGCCTACGCACTTTTTCCTGGTTTAACTCCTTCTGGGGATCAGGAGGAGTGGAGCTGGGGCAAAGTCTCCCTGCCTTCCTGAGACCAGGGACACCCCATCTGGAAAAAGCATTGGGGGAAGCTGCTGCTGCACCACTGTTGAGTAGGAAAGGAGGGGTGGAGCAGCCCCAAGCCACTCCCCACCTCCTCCTTACTCTGGGGCTCCCAGTGTAAGAAGTGGGCAGGGGCTGAAACAAAAGAGGGAACGTATAGGCTGAACATCTGTACTGCTCCCTCTATTGGAAAGGTGTATGAAATTTCTGGCTGGATTTGGCTGAAATAATGGATCCAAAAGGAAAGTTAACTAGGATGAATGTATTTGTAAATTTTTTTCTGTGTTGCTCATTCATAATATACTGTACATTACACCAGTTCAGCGTCAGCAATACTAGTCTATTTACAATTCTTCCTGTTCCTCTTCCACCAGACTGAAAAGGAAATCAATGCAATTACAGAAAAGAATAATGTACTTGTCACTTGTAAGGTCCGTGCCCATATATTGCACATCTACAACTATTTGCTCTTCAAGTCCCCTTGAAGGTAGCAGGCCAAAAGCAAGGTTAGTAATATGGGAACATAAGACATGGAGGAAGAACCTCAGCAAAGAAGTGTTCCATCATATATTAGCCATGACTACCTAAAGCAGTGGACTCCAAAGTGGGGTGCACGCACCCTAGGGGGTGCGGGAAGAAAATATTAGAACTTTTATTTCTATTTATATAAATATATCTATATTGGGGGTGCATGCTCAAAAAATTTTTACTGATAGGGGTGCATGATCAAAAAAGTTTGGAGACCACTGACCTAAAAGCTTACCATTACACAGTTCAATATTGTATCTTCAAAGAAGGTGTTTCCTATGACAAGGAAAAGAGTGGACCAATGAAGGAAAAAACTTCCTTGATCTAATTTTCAGCAATGACGTAAACAAACTTCAGAGGCACACCATATCCTTCAAGTCAGCCTGAGAATCCTGTTATGAAGTCACTGGTAAATCTTTCATTAGAACTTCACTAAAACAATATCAAAGGAGGCAGGGGCCTTCCTGTAATTTTCCCAACATGCCCACACTTTATAGATATATTTTCTAACATAACAAATCTCTGCAAAAGCACAATCTTTTAAACCTTACCTCATGATTTCTACTCCTTCCCTCTCTACCCTCCCTGAGTATAATACTGAGCATAAAGTATTTTGGTTTTTGTTGTTGTTGTTTAATTCTCGGCTAATCTAATTGGGTTGACCAAAATTTCTCCCAAAAGGAAAGTATAAAGACCTCCAAGTTAGGCTGGGGTTCTTGTGCAGTACCTATTATCATTACTATGGCATGGGTACAAGGAATTTAATGCAAGGTAAGGTTGGAAATGTCACTTCTTTTCTTAGAGTTTCAATTCCCTGGTGGGCCCAGCTGTGCTGGGGCTTGCCCTAGTATATGCTTTGCCCTTCTGTAAAACGCTATGTGTCAGTTCACAAATACCACCAGATTTAAAATTCAAATATTACAGCAGAGTGCAGGTTCAAACAAGTTCTAGAAATAAGGGAGGTTTTTTTGGGTGATACATTTTATTGGACTAACTGTATATCTGGGGAAAATGTTAGACAAGCTTTAGGGTACAAAGTGTGCTTCCTCAGGTTATTAGAAATGTATTTTTTAGTGCTGAATACCTTACCACAGATGGACCTAGATTCTACTGAAATGCATGTCCTCCTGCATTCTGCCACTCCCGTCCCACCCCCAAGGCCAAGATCTATATATAAATCAAAAACTGTGCTTGGAAAGGTTTTGAAAAGCTTGCAAGTTCAGTGGCCTCCTGAGAATGAATTCCATGTCAATAAATTATGAAATCTGACTATTTGAAAGACATTTGTACACCAACAGCAAGCTTACACATTCCAGTTCTGTTAGTCTGCATAGAAAGCTGAACTCTTTGTAAAACTTAAAAAAAACAGGCAAAAAAAAAGCAGGAAAACACAATATATCTGACATTTACCTAGATGCAACTTGATTCTGATGCGACAGGCATGTAAATGATAAAACAGAGCTAAAATTATATCAAATGTAAGAAGTAGGTGTTAAATTGGCTGCCTGCCTACCTTCACCCCAATTTTAAAAGTGGCAAGATGAAAATATTTAACACTACTTAGATTGAGAATATTAAATCTACTGTTAAATTTTCTCTTCTAAATTATGATGGATGCATAAAATTTAATGGCAACATTAAATCTGCTCATGTTTGAACTGTGTCCCAATTCAAATCCTTTATAGATCTTTGTAATAAATACTCTTTAAATTTAAATGATGTATTCAGCACCTCCTGTACCATGTTCTCCAAGTAGGGAGAGGTGGCATTAGAAAGAAATTGCAGTACTTGTCCTGAGTTTGTCTCAATGCACAGCTTCAGAGTTGTAGTTTGTGATACACGGGTTTTTTACATGTCTAAATGTAGATAATCCTCATAAATAAACTGCTTAACTCTTAGGAAAGACTGGTAGATGTTATTCGCCCATGGATACTATCATGTGCACTGTGGTAGTGCCCACTCCATTCACAAACTAAGTATTTCTTATATAAGGTATTACACAAAGAATGTGCCCCATACATAATTCACTGGTTATTACATCTCCCAAGTTCTGCTGCCTCCCTTCTGTCAATCACAGCTCACATATCTTCACGTTCATTCTGAACAACCAACATTCTCTGTCTTAAATCTGACCTGAGGTATGTCTTGTTGTGTCAGATAAATACGAGGTGGGTTCGTCTTTAATAACATTACATTGTATGAAATTCTGTACCTGATTTTGTTTGGTTGTATGTAAACGAGGTTTAGTGTCCAATTGTATATGGTAGTTGAAAAATACCTTTTTTTCTGAAATGCTTAGGAAGAGCTATATGAATGGATGAGGTTTCATATAGAATTTCTCTCAAAACTGAGAAAGTTAATACAAACTGCAGAACTAAAACATGCAGGCATGTGCACATGGGGTAATTATAGTCATAATCTAAGATAAATTTGGTTGTTCAGGATAAGACTGGAGAAAGGAAGGCAGTGGTTTCAAGAAAACAAAGAGTCGAGACTAAGGACTAATGAGCAGAATGCAGATGGGGTATTGAAAGAACTGCTCAGATGTATTTTTTTTTTGTTCTTTACTGTTTGTAAAGGATGACAGTGACTGCAAATCTCACTGCTTAGACTTAAGTGCAAAAAACAAAAAATCATCATCTTAGCTTTCCTATAGCTGCAACTAAAAAACAAGCAGCAAAGAGAAGAGGAAGAGAAAGTTACAAGGCCAGAATTAAAAAGGAAAAGAGTAAAAGGAGAGAGGAAGTTAAAGTGATGGAGGGGAAACATTATACAGATAATACATATACCTTTACATAACTTTATATATAAGATATATATACTCACCTCCAAGACTATAAATATGCACATTCTACAAATGCACATGCATACAAACATATATATAAAATAAAGTATTCCCTCCACCTGGAGTTAGGGACGTGTGGGGGGCGGGGAATGCGCACACGTGTGTCTACAGGGTTATATACTTCTCCCTAACTTCCTCCAAGGAAGAAATTAACCTGTTTCAGTTCCCACTGTTAACTTAGAAGAGGTGTTGAGGTCAGAGAGTGAGGGATGGTGTTATAACAGCTTGGAAAGAAAGAAGGTACTATTCACTGAATCACTTTTGTGGTCCTTACTAATTATATTTAAACAATTAGCATAGGATCTAGGTCTGTAGGTGTAATTTGTGATATGGCTGCTTTTTAAAATACAAGTTGTATCGCCTGGTTTTGATTTGACAGAGAGCAGATAAGTATCACGTGACATAATTAAATGGAGTTATATTTTACAATCTGCCTTCTGTCACTGAATAGTCACACTTCCAAATTTTATTTTTACTTTTAGATAATATTTTTTCATATTTGCTCAGAGTTTGTCGGTTTTCTGATCATTCCTGTCAGTTAGCTGAGTACGAGCCAAGGACATTTATTAAATATTAAAATAAAGATTCAGAAAAAATGTTTTTGCAATATTCTCTCGACTCCACTAACTACCGGCATCTAGCTCTTATTATTTTTTCCTTCCAACTCTTCTCCTTCCTATTGAAGGTACTGCAATCACAGTACATTTTCATGATCTGTTACCTCCTTCCTCTCTTCACAAACATCATTCTCTACCATTCTTACCACTGTGATCTTTTCCCTCCTCTTTGTCAAATTTTTTTCCTTTCTTCTCCTTATCCCCAGCAGTTTCTATCTTCAATTCTCTAGTCTTTCCTCCTCCTCCTTCAGCTGTCTCCTAGAACTCAGTCTATTTAGTGAACTACAAGGGAAGTCATAGATGCAAACCTCTTCCTGGCTCCATATTAGGAACCAGGTATTCCGCTTTTCTCTCCACTCATTGAGGGGATCCACTTGATTCTTCACATCCTATTAATAAATGACCCTAGGAAATGGAAGTGTTGTCCTTCCCTGGGGGTGGGGATGAGGAGAGTGGAAGGGGTTTGAAGAGGAGAGTCTCATTGGCTTTCATAGATAATAAATACATGGTACAGCATAAAGCTGTGCAAAACAGCACTGTTTCATTTCAACTTCCTTTTCTCCATTTCAAAGGGACAGTGTTTTGTTTCGCTGTTTTGGAGCACTGTTCTGTTTTGTTTCATTGAAACTGTTTTGCTGTTTTGATGCATTTCAATGTTTCACCCATAGGCTGCAATGGGGAATCATGAAAATGCCTATAACATTGTCATAACCTTGTCACTTCTTGCCTGCTTCCAATGAAAATTGCAGGGATGGTAGCCCCTTCTGAGGGCCTGCCAAGTTTCAAGGAGATAGGTGCAGGGGTTTCTGGGAAACCGCTCCTCAAACTGTTCAAAGCAAAATTCATATCACTTGCCAACAGCGGCAGCCTGCTGTCATCCAGGGGCACGCAGATCCAGGGGCCCATGCCCCCCAGGGAGGGCTGCAGGGCTGTGCCAGACTCCTCCTGCAGTCTTCCTGGTGCTCAGTGCTGGCTGTGCTGGGCAGCTGCCGCTGGTTCCACCCTGCAGCAGCAGCCTGCTGAAACCCTGCACAATGTGGGCTTGCGCCCCCTGGGAAGAGCTGGGAAAATGATCAGAGAGCTGGTGGAGGCAATTAGAGAGCTGGGGAATCGAACTGGGAGCTAGATGTCAATATCAGAGCAGTCCTTCCCCCCTCTTTCCCTCCCTCTCCTTAGTTTCTGTTTAGCTGCAATCAAGCCCAGTTTCAAGTGCCCTTGTTTCATTTTGAAGCTGTTCTGAAGCCTTTTATTTCATTTTGATTTCGCTGTTTCAAGCTCAAAACAAAACACCCATCAAAATTTCGTACAGCCCTAGTATAGGATATCCAAACATGCAAGAGCATTAGAAGTTTAGTTCTCCCATCAAATAAAGAGTGCAATTTCCATGAATTTCTGTGAGCTATATATAAAGACAGAACTACGCCACCTACCTGAGGGCATAGCCAGGCAGTCAAATGTCCAGCACCACAAAAAACATGGCAAGAAGGGGGCAATAGAGGGATTCCAGGGCCCTGGCTGGAGTACTACCTAGCTGCAAGCTTTCTGGCCAAAGGGTGATAAAGGATGCTCTTTGGTCCCCCTGTCCCCAGGAATCCAGGTTATTCTCGAAGGAAAGGGAGTCTGGCTGCCCTGGAAGCTATTAGCAGCCTGCCGGTGGCTACTGAGAAGCAACAGCAGCAGCCAAGGACAACCCCCTGCCACCACACTTCAGGGTGGCATGGGTGAAGAGAACTGCTCTCCTGGAGACCCAGGACTGTGCAAAGGGGCAGGGATGGGGAGGAGAGTGCTTAAACCATCATAGGGAGCCCCAGTGCTATTCAAAGGGTGGGAAGCTGCATTGCTGCTTGAACAGTCTTGCTAGGACTGTTGAAGGTAGAGGTAGAAAGAAGCAGTCCTGGTGCACCTAGGGCAGTGGGTCATGGAGGCAGAAACTAGAACCTCTGGGAGGGCTCATGCATGGCAGGAATTGGAGCCCTTGTTTCAGCAATCCCGGTACTGCTAGCCTGGCAGCAAAAAGCATGGATGACGACCATGCCACAGGGAGGTAATGCCCTCCCTCCCTTCCTCCACCTTGGAGGGCAGAGGGACAGCAGAGGACTGTGGGAGTCTGGGGCTTCCATGGCCCCTGAGGTAAGTGTACGGATATTAAACGTAGCACTAGAAACTCGCTCCAGAGAAATTGCTGGTAGAAGAACTAATATTCTTTGTAGGGTAACAGCAAGTTTTATTCCATTAAAAACTCATTTAATGCCCATACACTAAGTTTTTGTGCAGAAAAAGGGCCTATTTCTCAGCACAAATGTAATGCTTGTTCACGGTTCAAGTCAGTAAGTGAAAACAGGCAGCTTATATTCACAGGGTTATGCTTTTCCTAACCTACACTGTTGTACTTCCAAATTTGTCAGTATTTTGCACCAAAATCATCTTGATAACTGGGCATCCTACTGATGACAAAAAACATTTTCTGTTTTGAGTTCAACTCAACTCAGGCTGAACATTGTTGATTTTTTTGTTCCTTTGCAGCCTCACTCCTACATCTTCATGGGACAGAGTATGTACCTTAAATTATACCATAAATTACAGTGGGTCTGAGATTAAAAAGCATTGTCCGCTACATTCTGAATAGTAGGAGGGAGAAGGATCAGCACTTTCCTTTTTATATTTTTTGGTGCTGCTGAGCCAAAACAAACACACCAGATCTCCTGACTTGACTGTTCAGAAGTACACCATGCAAGTGGGGTATAACATTCTTCTCTGTAGCTCTATCAAGTGGGCAAATGAATTTATATGCACCCATATAATATTGAAAGAGAATTAATAATAGTTTTCATTTAAAACACAAGTCTACAAGGATTTGATCTCAGACTTCTACATGAGTGTTGACAATCTTGTTTACACAGATATTTCAATAAAAGGTGAACAAAGAAGTTTAATGCAAATGAGCCACCAGAGGGAGCTCATATAACCATATGAGCCTAATAGAAACACTGACACTGGCAAAAAGTTAATGAAACTTTTTTAAAGGGTTACACACTGTTACAGACTGAGTTCAAGCAAAGCAAATTCCCTAGCCCAACTCTGCATGCATGAAGAGTTTAGTTAAATCAGATTAGCCAATTTGCTTGTTTATTCAACAAAAAGAATTGTTATAAAATGTTTTAATCAAATTTAACATTTTAAGTTAATTCTAATTTTAGAAATTTATGACCCAGATTACACCAAAAAATTCTTTAAAATGAGAATTTCTAAAGGACTCTGAACTACTAAATGTCTAAATATTTTTACAACAATAAGTTTATATAAATTTTATAAAATTCTGCATGGAAGTCTGCAAGTCTTTAAACAAGCCACCAATGAAAATTCCAAAAAATCATGAAGTTGCTGGTTTTTATTTTTAAATCAATAAACTCCTATTTTAAAACTGCATGTAAGCATTACACATCAGGGGAAAAAATCATTCATTGGCTAGGTTCTGCTCCATATTTAGATTTTGTGCGCAGCATGTTTTATCTCTCCGATAAAGTGAAAAAGAAAACCAAACCAAAATAAACAAACATGAATTAATGTTCCTGTTTTACGGTATATGTTTCTCCACGACTAAAAACTGGCAAATTACTTTTGGTTTTGTTATTCAATGTAACAATAAAAAACTGCAGTTTTCCCATTAAATGCAAATATATCTAGGAGAAAGAGATAACCTTATTCAGCTTATTCTCACTGGTATGATTTGTATCATATTTAATACCTGCTCATTACTGGACAACTAAGGCTGTCTCATTGACAAATCATAGCAGGTTATTTTTTGTGAAAGTCAGAAGTAAAGAATTTGATTTCACATTCTGATCCAAAGGTAGCAAGATGCATGGTGGTTCCAATCTCTTCCTCTATCCATATGAGTTATGCTAACATTTTCCCCCTCCCTTTCTTTCTCAGGGTGCTTGCAAGCATTCCAATCAATTGGTTGGAAACTTGGTGTTTTAGTTTCCGGTGCTAAAACCCCTATTGGTAGAGCACTGTAGAAAGGTTTGGTGTTTGGAGCAGGAGCTGCTCAAACAGCCTGTGCTGGTGGTAGCCTGCAGCCGGGGAGTACTCTCTGCAAGTACCCCAGCATGTTCTACAGACTTCCAGGGCTGCCAAAAGCAGTCAAGTGCACAGGGCAGCCCTGACTGGCTGGTCACTCCAGAGAACTCCCAACCACAGTAATTCCTAATTTCCTACTTGGAGGCATCCAGAGAAGAGATCCAGAGCACATCCCTTCTTTTGTTAGTTTCAAGCATGTTACTTTCTGTTCCTGCAATGGATCCTTATTCCTCACACAGTAGCCAGTAGACCCAAGAGATGCACCACCTCCTCATTTTACCCTTCATGCACCTCACCAGATACTTAATGACATTTCATGTACCTGCCTACAGCTGACCTAAGAGATGCTTGTGCTGGCATGTGCCCTCCTGTGCAGGGCTCAGGCACCTCACCTCCCATGTGGGACCACATACCAACCAATTGCCCAGGTCAGAGCCTTAAACCCAGGACCTTGGCCTGGCCACTCATCTCAGTCTGCCACCCTGTAGGCAATTGTTGGCATGAAGCCTCTAATAGGGCTTAACCCTCCACCCACTCTGTCACCAGAATGGATGGCTGGGATCACCTGACCCTCCACTTCCCCAATTTGAGCACCTGAACCAGAACAGGAGCTATAAGGCTCAACCTGACCCAAGACTCCTTCGCTGGTCTGTCTGGCTTGCTCCAGGACTTCACCTGTGGCTGAGACATGATGAGATGACCCCCTGAGGCGGCATCCATGATTGTGGCAGCTATAGATTTTGACCTCCATAACTATGGCAGCTCTTGCTTTCTGAAGACATGGCTGAGCAAGTTGTTTTTACTCATACAGCTCTGCCTGCTGTTACCAGATTTGCCCTGCTACTTTGGGGTGAGCTCATTTATTAGGGCTAGGGTCTTGGTAATTCTATTAATGTGCTGCTTGTGTTACTTGTGTTTCTATACAGAGCTGTATCTCTCCCTTCTGCAAGCCCTCACCCCCAATGGAGCTATCTTGCAGGACTCAGTTCAGTGGGGCTGGGTTCCTCCAGTCCCCAAATCAGTCATACACACAAACACACACAGATTAACGTGACACGCCTGACCTGGCTGGGTTGATCAGCATGGACAGGCTGACACCCTCATATGCCAAGAATCAGTTCATCAGAGCAAAAATAAACTACAGTCAGACACAAGCACACAGGTAATACAGAATACCTCTGAATCTGGCTGGGTGTCCAGATGACACCCTCATGGGCCAGCATTCAGTTAATTAGGGCACGTCTGAGCCAAACTAGGTCAATCAGCCTGTACAAGCTGATCCCCTTATGCATTTCAAACTCAGCACGTCCCAATCTTTTAGTTTTTTTTGATGAGCAGACCCCACAGTATTTCTGGGCTTCATAGGGATCTTTAGCTTAGGTAAGAGGGGCGTTGCTACAGAGCAAGTGGGGAAAGAGAAGTAAAGAAGATGAAATATACCCAGTTACCACCAGTTTGACTATAAAAGTTATTTATTGCTAAGTAGATGAAATATATCTATATTGGCACTAGTAGTGATATACATGCAAAGGAAAAAGAAACACAAACAGTCACAGTATACCCTGGTTTCACTAAGTATTTGGGGAAACTTAGCTCAAGCTTAACTAATACAGTTCAAGTTCAGAAATCTATGCTTAGAGGGAGAGAAGAGAAGAGAGAGAGAGAGAGCTGGGATCTCACCAGTCCAAGGCACTCGGGTTGCAAAGCTGACAGGTTAAAGTTTTCAGCACGATCCTTGAAGGGAGATGATGTTCCTCCTGCAGCCTCTCCAGAAGAAAGTGAGTGGTGTCAGCACCCCACTGCTGCTTCTTTTTACAGATTTTATACCCTCAGTTTAGTTTCTTTCAAGCATCGTCAATATTGTAAATCAAATTGTTTTGACATTTTTATGGATAGCAGATATCTTTTTTGGTGTTTTCAGGAACAACCTCTCCATTGACAAGGGGTTATCTAAGTGGAACATCCCAGGAACTTGATTGATACTCAGTAAAACACCTACTTGGAGCCAGCTTGACTTTTTTATGGATAGCAGATATCTCTCTTGGCGTTTTTAGAAACACCCTTTTAATTGACAAGGGGTTTTTGTATTTTTGCTTGCTGTGAACAAGCCTCAGCTTAGCATGACTTTTTAGATCTTACTATAGTCTTTTAACAGACTTAAGGAGTGTTCCTAACCTGTTGTGGAGAGGACTTCCACCAGTCGTCTCAGGAAAAGTATGACAACACTTGTGGTCAGGGCTCCAACGGGCTGGATGTTGTGATGAACCCTGTGCCATTGTTCAAATGTTGCCCATACCCCCTCTGACTTGGTCTATTGCCTCAGCATTCCCTAACCCGGCAACCAAGTTATAGCCAGTTAAGTTTACATAGGCCTCCCATAGTGGGACCGGGGAACGTACGGCCCGAGATGCCTATTAAACTTACTTTTGCTTAGAGTTGTGTGTGTGTGTGTGTGGGGGGGGGGGGGGGAGTCCTTTGTAAATCCAGATTAGAACTGGTCTGATACACGCTGAGCTGGGTGTAAGGGTCGATTAGCATTTGGAACATATCTTCCTTATCATGCAGTACTCCCCTGCTTCATTGATCCCAGAATTCCCTGCAGTCTCTGCTTCAGGTTTTGTGTTTAGGTTGGGGGGGGGGGGGGCGAGTCTTTGTGAGTCAGACAGTCTGTGTCCTGTATCAGGGTTCCCCCAAGAACATGGAGCTGACAGGTAACACTGCTGCTGTCCTCAGCTGCCATGCTTGATTCCAGTGTTTCCAGGTGACAAAGAGAAGAAATGGTGCTATCTTCCCCATGTCCCCTTCCCTGCTCCAGAGTCACCATGAGCTCCCAGTATGCTACCAGTATGCCCTAACTCAGCAGCAACAGCCAGACTCAGTGGGTTGGTAGGTGTTCTCCTGGTGACTGCAGGAAGGTAAGGAGGGATGAGTACTTTCCAGGAGAGGCTTAGGGATGCATGGGGTTTTGAGAACTCAATTCCATGACTGTTTCTTCTGTGAGAATCAGAGCTGCCTTGCAGCCCCAAATTTTGCAAGTGACTTGACCTCTGGCTGTGACTATTTGATAACCCTGGGACTTTTCCCATCTCAATAGTGTCTTTAGAAGGGGAGGAGGGAAAAATACTTTTTGTTCTCTGAGGTATTCATGTACCAGTGTTCCTTTTCACATGTCCCTGACCTGATCTGCCTATGTGCCTTCCATGCCCTTGGAAAGGACCAGCACAAGAAACCCCCAATACTTTGCTAAGTAGCTTTAGGATGCTTAGGGAGTAACACTTCCACTATTTATTTGCAGCCTGAGGGGTTCATACTCCTTGAGTTACCTGGCTACTCCCTGCTGCTAAGAACAACTTCTTGATCCAGGTCCACCTGGAGACAGTCTGTCAGCAGGGAACTCAGGACTGGGGGTAGTTGGTGAAACTATTGGAGGAGTTTGAAGGAAAGAGGCATTGTGCTTCTTGCTATGCTGGAGAGGGAGGTAGGGTGGAGATGGTGTAATTCCAGCATTTGGGGGAGGGATTGCTCTGCATCCTCCCAGCAACAGAGGATGGCCTTGGAAGATGCACAGAATACTATGACTAAACATGAATTGCCTTTTTCCCCATGGTGACTGGTGAGGTGTGAAATGGCCAAACACCATGGATAGGGGCCTCTGGCCTACCTCAGAGAAAAGGGAGGTAGGAATTTGACCTTACAACTGTTGACTGAACACACAGGGAACCTTTACATGTCTTTAGGGGTTGGGGGTGGGAGTACTTTAGCTAGAGTGGCTCTGAGACCTGCCTTAATTAAAGCATGAACAGCAGTATCCCACACTTCAAAATGGCAGCAGGGGTGCTTTAACTAAAGTTCGTTCGATGAACTTTCGATAAGGCACTCCTGTCACCAATTTGAAGCATAGGGACTCTGAATACATGAAACATGGAGCCTGCTGGAGTGAGCTAATTAGCATAGTACAGCAGACTCAATTAATTGTGTAGCGCCATAAGCACATCGGAGCAGCATCCCCACGTGTCTACAGGCACCCACAGACATTAGCACCCTGGGCCATGTGCTTTGTTCACCAAGGGTGGAGCCTTAACAGCTAACCTACCACAAACTCTCTTACTCTAGAGCAGAAGTTCTCAAACTGTGGTCCACGAACCACCACACTGGTCTGTGAGCTCCATTCAGGTGGTCTGCAGAAAGGCTGCAGAACTATCAAGAATATCTGTACTTGTAAGGTAAGACTACTGATATTAAAATCTGAGTTGTGTGCTTTGATTTGTAGAACAAAAAAAGTTTGTTAAGTGGTCCGTCAAGACCCTCAGCAATTTTCAAGTGGTTCACAAAGAAAAAATTTGAGAACCATTGCTCTAGAATATTCCCCTTTGGGGGTTGGGGCTATGACTGCATGGATGTCCACAAATCGCCCTCACCACTGTGTGTGTGGGTGGCAGGGGGGAAAGAGGGCCTGCCCAGATGCCATCAGGCAACAGTCTTACAGTCTTGGATTGAGTTGTGGGCTCCCTATGCAAAAGAAGTATTATCTTCTTTCCTGTCCCTGGATTTGAACCCCACATGGCCCTTGTTCAGAGGGAGCAAGGATTGGGAGTTGACTTTGCAAACAGGTCCCTACTGCATCCATGCAGTGTAGTATTGACCCTTACCTTTAGTTGTGGAGGGCTCTGCTACAGGTACACCACACTCTGCACCAGAACTGGAAAGAGGTGTGCGTGGTCTTTGTCTTGCTATGTTAGGACCAGAAGGGGTAGTGGGTGGTCTCTGGGTCTGTGGCAGGGGCTGTGAGGAGTCATCCAAGTGGAGCAACCTTGACCCTGACGTGGGAAAGAGCATCTCTGAGAACACAGCATTCCCCTGATTCTTAGAGGACAAAGTCCACTGGAGAATAGAAGCACATCCTGGGGCCACCTACAATGTGGATGGCATGGCATCAAAGTTTACATCCTGCATAGAGATCACTGAGCTGTCAGAGGTGTGCCACTAAGGGGCAGGCCCCTTAGTGTCCAAGGCCCCATTCCCAGGGAATAGATTAAGGGAACTGAGATCCTGTTCCAGCTGCAGCTGTTCCCTGTATCCCAGACAGCTGCTGGTCAGCCCCTGCCCTCTTGCTTCCCCCACCAACACACGCAAACAAATCTGACCTTTTCAGGGTTCAGTACTTGCTACCTCCAACATAGCTGGCTGCACCTCCCTCCCAAGCCACCAGCTTTCCAAGGTTATCTCCCTAGTGGCCCCAACCCAGTTGGCCATGCCCACCCAAACCCTTAACTTTCCAGGATCACCTTCCTGCTGGCATACACCACTGTCTGCACCCCGCTTTTCCAGACCTGTAATAGCAGAACTGGCTCCCACAAGCTGAGGCTGGGGCTGGGGATATACCCAGATCTGGGTCTGGGTCAGGGAGTGTATCCTGGGAATCATGAGCATCTTTGGGTCTGGCTGTTTATACCCGTGTCTGGGTCTTGGGGGTCTTTCGGACTACATCAGCTCCTTGCTTCTCCTTGAGCATAGCACGGGTCTGGTGACAGAGGGCTCTTTTAGCTCCAAGGCAGGCAGGGAGTTTTCTCCATGCTTGGCTAGAGTACTGGAGTCCATCCTGAGTCACAGACTGTCTCCCTGAAGGAGAGCAGAGGGCTGGATCAATGGATGCTGAGATGCCAACACATGGTGCAGTGGTTCCTATCAATAAAGTAAGGGTAAAAATGTTCATTTCTCCAGAGGCAACTTCTACTTTGTGGGATTTTAATGGCATGCAGCATTTTTAGTCTGAAGGAAAGGTGAATGCTTGTATATCTAGCATTTCTATTGGAGGAGCTGCAATTCTACTGGTGCAAAATTAACACTCATACACACCCTTAGTTTCCAGTTTTTGATCTTTTTAATAACTTTCTAAAAGTTAAGAATAGCTGAAGAAAAATATGACATGGCAAAATTATATCATAAGAGCACATGGAACTTATACCAGCCAGTGGCTCTTCTTTCAATGATGTGCCATCCAGCTTTTATAAACTTAATGGTTAGAATCACAAAGTTAGGGTTGGAAGGGACCTCAGGACATCATCTAGTCCAACCCCCTGCTCAAAACAGGACCATTCCCAACTAGATCATCCTAGTCAAAGCTTTGTCTAGCTAAGTTTTGAAAGCCTCCAAGGATGGAGCTTCCACCACTTCTGTGGGTAACCTGTTCAAGTGTTTCATCTAGTGGAAAATTCTTCCTAATATCCAACCTAAACTTCCCTTGCTGCAACTTAAGACTGTTGCTCCTTGTTCTGTCACTTGCCACTACTGAGAATGGTTTAGCTCCATCCTCTTTTGAACTACCCCTTCAGGTAGTTGAAGGTTACTATTAAGTCCCCTCTCAGTCTCCTCCTTTCTAGATTAAATAAGCCCAGTTTCCTCAGTCTTTCCTCATAAGCTATGTCCTCCAGCCCCCTCACCATTTTTGTCACCCTCGGCTGGACTCCCTCCACTTTGTCCACTTTCTTTCTGCAGTGGTAGGCCCAAAACTGAATGCAGTACTCCAGATGTGGCCTCACCAGTGCTGAATAGAGGGAAATATTCACTTCCCTTGACCTACTGACAACACATCTACCAATGCAGTCCAGTATGCCATTAGCTTTCTTGACAACAAAAGCACACTGCTGGCTCCTATCCAGCTTATTGCCCACTATAACACCAGGTCCTTTTCTGTAGAGCAGCTGCCCAGCCAGTCAGCACCCAGGCTGTACTGGTGCATAGGATTGTTCCGTCCTAAGTGCAGGACTTTGCACTTGTCCTTGCTGAACCTCATGAGATCCCTTTTGGCCCAATCCTCCAATTTGTATAGGGACAGTTTTAAAAAATGCCCACCCTGGAAATAATAACTTCTGTTTTCAGTTACCAACTTGCATGCCTAGCTAGCTATACATTTCCTGATCATATCCTGCTTTCACTTTATAGTCAGTAAAAAACAAAGCACTCAAGAACTGGCTTTTAAATGCAGTTTGAAATGTCACAACAATGATATTTGTCTTAAAATAAATACAATGGATGATCTAAGGGACCACATTTCAAAAAAAAAATGCAGTAATGGAACTCATCTCCCTAAAAGAAGCTTTATATTTTCCTCAATATACTGCATCATTTAAAATCATTAGGTATGTATGGAGCTGGTGCTCTAAGGCCATCAAGGATACCGCTATAAAAATAATTTCATATGTCCTGGAGAAACTAGCAGGCCCTTTGATGTGCAGACTTCTAAAAAGTTATCAGTGGCATAATCTTCTGCTTAAAGAAAGAAAATCAACTTACTATCCAAAATGACAACTGGTTCTCCAGACAAGGAAATAGCAATACAGGTGAACAGCTGCTGATATGAAAATGACACAGAGAAAATAGGCCCTTGAGACAACACTGCTAACATTAAGTAAAGGGGAACAAATCAGTTGAGTAAATAAACAGAAATTATAAAATTTGAAGGTATTTTTTGTCATGTTAAAGGATCCACATGGGTCCCAGTAGGTCAAGAGTCTGCTGGCCTTATTTATAAGAGTCGCATCTCTAAGGAGAAACTGAGGATTCTCAGTACCTCTGAAAATCAGGCAATTTTTAAATGCCCAAATAAGGAATTTAAGATTGGAATTTTCCCAAATGGTACAAGAGAGTTAAATGATCAATTCTCACTGAGTATTCATTAATGTTAGGTGCTTAATTGCTCTAAGCCAGGTGTGTCATCCTTTTTTTCCTTTTTATTTTCCAAACTTGAAGATTTTGACCATTAGGTTTACTTATGGAAGAATTACATATACATCCAATACTCTTAAAATATCCCCATCAATTAATTCTCTCCTTTACCACCTGGCTTTCTCTAAAGTTAGGGAAGTAAAATCTTACCCTCTCAAGAATGCAAAAAGAAAGACTTGATTCCAATTGCGTGGTCTGAAAATTTGTTTCCTTTTAGTGATGAAAAGAATAAGCATCTAAATATCAAAACCCTTTTTCCAAAACTCAAACTAAAACCTTTTCTGAGGTTAAAACACACACACACACACACACACACACACACACACACACTTCCATATTGATGCATGCCTTTGAACTTTCTAGTTCATGACAAAACTGAAAATTTTCTAAACATTGTCAAAGAAAGGGTGCATAAGGGGTGACCAGAAGAGGGAAGTTCCAAAACTTGACAGGAAAGCTCACTTTCTTGACACTTCCAATCCACTTTTATACAGCTGCAAAGCCTGGATAACTTCCAAGTTGCTTACATTAAACAAATTTCTCAGCAATAAGCCAGACTCAAAGTTGTTTTATTTTTTGTTCCCTAGGACAGTGGTTCTCAACCTTTTGGATCCACAAGCCAAATGAGAGGTACAGTGCCCATCCATGAGTTGGATCCCAGGATCAGCATCCACACTGGGGCATCACAGGCCAGGTCGGACCCTGCATTGCCTCAATCTGGCCCCCCAAACCTGGAACAGACCCTGTGCACCTAGATCAGACCCCATACTGCCTCAGCCCAGCATGACTGGATCAAGTCTTGTGCTGTCTGAGCTCAGTCCTGGGCACCTGGATTGGGCTCCACACTGCATACACCCCTGTGTCACCATGATCCAGGTCCTGCATGCCTTGCGCCACCTCAGCTTGGTCCCACACAGCCAAATCAGGTGCCACACTGCCTCAACCTGACTCTGGCCCTAGCCCTTCTTGATCCAGCTCTGACAAGCCAGCTATGGTCCCAAGCCACTTTGGCCCCTGCTTACCCGATCTAGGCACTGGGCTAGGCTATCTGGCCCATGGCACTCTCCTGCTGCCTGTTCCCCCACTGGGTTCAAGTCAGGTCCAAGTTTTCAGACCCCTAGGGAGCCCTGCAAACCACATGACATGGCTCCACTGGGGGAGGTGGGGGGAGGGTGCTCAAGCAACCCTGACCTATGAGAAGCCTTTTAAATTATAAAATATACTACAGTAATGGGGAAAAAAAGCATATTGTCTCCTCTCTGGAGCTAGATTTCAACCTATATCCACCCTGACATTTTGTATAATGTGAATTTACAAGACTAGAAGTAAATGCTGGCCTTTGCTTTCTCATCACATGCGTTTGGCAAAGACATTTAGTCATTGGAAGCAGAAAAATAAATGGAAAAAGCATCTGACCTCCTTTACGTTTAAAAAAAAATTCCCTCCACACAGTTTAAGCATATCACAAGATTATTTTCCCCTTCAAAAGAGCGAAATGAAAATAAAACAGAAAATAAGTTGATTAAAAGCCAAACTATTTTCATTTAGCCTTTACTGTTTATCACCTTCTGCAATACTATTTTTAGCTGCTGAATATTTTGTAAGTTACAATGTTTTTAAATATTATTTTTGATGGAAATACTGTACCGCCAGCATTACTCACAAGTAGCTTTTCTTGCTTTTCAATATCTTTCTTCCACCTTTGCCAGTTCTTGGTGTAAGGCTCCTGCACTAAAGCCTGGACCATTTCTGTAAGGCTCAGGCAGGCTCCTGCCCTGCAGCCCTGGTTAAATGCACTGACCCAGATACTACTAATCACAGCTAGCTGACCCTCAGCCCTTTCCCTCTAATTGGTCTTGGGCTGCATTTAAAAAACTCCTCCAGCACCTGAGCCACGCTGCACAATACACTGGTCTTCCTGCCCCAGCAACATCTTCAACTTCCCTGGTTCCTGACCCAGTCTTCAGCTTGCTCCTGGATTCTGGTCTCAGGATTTTCCCTGCAGATCTGTTTCCTAACTCCCAACTCTGCTTTGGCTTACAGTTGGATGTTTCCCTCTGAACTTGGTAACTGATTCCTGGCTCCTGAGCCTGGCTTGGCATTTTAGCTCCTGACTTGTAGCTTCTGACCCTTACCCTTACCCATTTGGCTTTACCTACTAGGCAAGCTGGCCAGGTAGATAGTGACATTCGCCCTCTGTTTTTTTTTAAATTCTCTTACACTGATGCTTTTCTCAGCATTCACAGGTTATATGGACGCATGCTCATCTATAGTACAACACACCTGCATAGCCCCTGTGGAGCACTGCAGTCACTTCTAAAGTGACTAGGATCTTCTAGGGTACAAGAGAAGGCTACTCCTTTAATCCCCTGCCACCTAGAGAGCCTATCAGAGAGGCAGTGGTGGCAGAGAGGTTATCTTCATTACCTCTCCTCATCTGGTGCCCACACAAATTCATCCCACAAGGCAGTAGCAGCAGCAAAGTCCATTGAGTCTCTATAACAGTTCATCCTGGCTGCGTAGGCTATTAAGGAGCCAGCTGTTCTCCCTCCCTCCCATATGGAAAGAAAGCAGAAGACTGTGACATGCCGGGGGTCCAAGCGACCCATTTGTCATGCCACACAACCGTCAACGCAACAAAGCATTGGGCTACATACAAGTTCCTGTTTGAAAGAGGAACATTTTTGTGGAAGATGTGCCAATTTGTGGCATTACAGTTGGGATGCATCTATGGATGTTCACTTTTTGTAGCACTACAAGGGCTATTTTTAATGCTACGAGTATAATGTGTCCACAGCCTCAGGAAAGACGAACAAACAAACACGCATACCACTCTCCTTACTGAAACTCTTATCTGAAATAGAAATCTCTTAAATAAAAAAGACTCCTAGCAACAATTTTTTTTTTATCCAGTGGCACAAAAGGATTGAAATAATACAGTAAAGAATAAGACCTACGATAACAATATCATGTTTATCAGGAAGAAGAGAAATCTGATATCTACAAGTCATAAAGTGAATAAAATAACTTGCTTCATGGTTCTAGTGAGTTTTTTGAGTTTGAAGAGAAAGCCTTATCTACCACTGGACTCGCTGCCACTACCAGCCCTGCAGTGCTAAATCAGTAATGAAGTGCAGAGAACAAGTTTCCTCTGGATTATAAAAGACATTTTAGCATACTAGTTGCAGTTTAAATTATGCACAGGCCAGGTACAGACATTACACTTTTACCAGTATAAGTGATCGGAAACCAGTCTATACCCATAACAGCACAGAAGTTCAGCACACACAGACTGGTTTAAAAATGGGGGAACCTGGTCTAAGATTTGGTGTGTCCTCCCCAGCCCTCCTCCAAGAGTGAATGTGTGTTCTGTTCACTACCAATCTAAACTAGGCTGCTTACAGAAAACTGCACAAAACTTAGAATAATTCCACCTCAGGCTTTTTGAATTTCTGTACCTAGCCACTGTGTGTACATAGCAGGAGACTTTTGGCTGCTTCCTGGCATGGGTGGAACTTGTGCTTGTCCTGACTCATGCCCTAACCCACCCAATAGTTAGAACTGTTTGTAGAACACTTTAAGACCATATCTAGATAAGGCTCACAAATCAAAGCCTGGAGATGTATCCTAAATCTAATCACCCTTAAGACAAATGCATGCAAATTCTGCTGTTTTGGTAATTTATGAAAGGTAATTTGTAATTGCATAAGCAAATAAGAGTTTAACTAAAAGATCACAGGAGGCAGGGAACAAATGACTGAAGTCTAATGTGTGGGTTATCATACTGATGAAGCAGAAGTGACAAGATAGCATACCAGTTGAAACCTCTTATCTTGGCTTCCAGTCTCCCTGCTATTTCCTTTATTTCTGGTGGAAAGTGACTGCATCTTTCATGCTTTTTTCAAAATGACCTGTAATTACTATTTTATTGGGTTACTCGTTTTGCTGGAAATGTAAATTGCCTGCAGGAAGGACATCAAGATACAGAACTCTCAATTTCTAAAAACAAGCAGAAGTCTGCTGATATAATGAAGATTATATCATATATCCATCAATGATTCAGATTCAGACCAATTTACCCTGGTCTGAGCATACATGAAAAAAAATATCAAATTGAAAGTGACCTCCTCTGAATGACAATTTAAGGTTTTATGTCTGTGGCATTTTCTTTGTTCCCACCCTTTGTCTGTCTTTCCCATTTAGGTTGTAAGCACTTCAAGGAATGGACTGCTTCTTTTTATGAGTATGTTCTGTGTCTAGCAGAATAAGACCTGGTCTCAGTCAGAACCTTTAGGCAATATCATAATACAAATAAATAACACTATGGTCTATAAATATTTCAAAGCAAGAAAGTGAAAGCACTTATTTCAAAGGACCTTTGTAACTAAAAAACTCATGTCTCATGACCTTCTTATCTGCCATTGCCTGAATAATAATTTAAACATACTCTGAAAGCACAGTGAGATTGCTCCCTTCCCCTAACCCCCAAGATATTACAATTAAATAGGAAAAATACACTAAGCTCTCAGGTCTTACGGTATGTTACGCTACAACAAGTTATGCAGACATTTGTCATTTAAATACAAATTAAGAAAGCATATCTTATATACAACTTAATAACCTAACTCCATAGGACTTGTATCTACAGCATAAATAATCAAGTTCATCAGAAAGTCAAAATGTTTGCTTAAAAATGTGTCTTTTGCAACAAGTATCATGATTTCCCTTCCATTCTAAGCAGTCTTTCAAAATGAGTCACAGTAAAGACGTATAGCACAGGATTGTGTGCAGGCATGATGAACAAATCCACCTTTTTAACTCCTTTTATAGTTTTGAGTCTCTAGAAAAACTCATACGAAAAGACATTAAAAGAGTGGGATTTTTAACTTGGAGGAGATGGCAGGGAGGGAACCAAAAATTACGAAATAATGTATGGTATAGAGAAGGAAGAATAGACAGAAAGCATTTTATGTGGATTCAGTTGTTTCAAGAAAAAACAATCCTACTCAGAAGGGAAAAAAGTCAAAGAAAATGTATAAGAGAAATAAGCCAAAGCTATCCCAGGGCACAATCTCAGTTACTGTGGTTCAAAACAACTCCCTTGCCTGCCTCTGATTTTTTTTAAAACAGACATTCATGACTTTTCTCTATGACCAGCTTGCTAATAACTTTCCTAAAATTGTTATGATATAGTTAGTGTATAATTTAGGATGTATTTTGTACAAAAATGTGATGTATCAAACCATTTTTCAAATAAAAGCAAATAACAATACGATGAATATGACATTGTGTGACAATTATTAGTTTAAACTTATTCTTTCAGAATTCACAACTACCTCCATATTTTCCAGGGAAGAAAACCAACATGTCTCCAAAGAGTGGTGTGTGTGTAGGCCACAAAGTTTCCTCACATTTTAAAAATATTA
Source organism: Crocodylus siamensis (assembly GCF_052110815.1). Lineage (NCBI taxonomy): Eukaryota > Metazoa > Chordata > Crocodylia > Crocodylidae > Crocodylus > Crocodylus siamensis. The sequence continues at coordinate 83,585,658 of NC_143396.1, read as the reverse complement.
AATTTCACTGTATGCACTATGCATTAACTAGCTGTCATTTTATAATGAAAAATTTTACCTGTTGAGGTTTCATTTAAATAGCAGTTTTTAAAGGAAAATTGTAAAATACTCAAGGACCAGTACATCTCAAATTCAGAATCATGGGTATTTATATCATATGTCTAGAGTTTTGCTCATCCAATCAGGGGATAAAAACCTTGAAAATGTATTATTTGTCCAAAACAACTTGAAAATGTATTATTAGAAACACAGTAAACTTCAAGGACAAACTAAATAGCAAAGAACAGTTTCATGAATAATTATTAATAATGAAAACATTCAAGGAAATTGCTGCCTATAGATAATTCACAACTATAAAAGACAAAGTATGTGCTTTGCAGGAGCCGGATAATACCATTTATACTGATGTCTGCTAAAACATAAGCACATGTCACACAACAGAACTAGTTAATCTATTATATTTTAAAAGCTTTTGAAAGAAATATATAATCCAATAAATTTTTAGTGCAAATGGAACACATGTTGTGAAACCAAACAACGGACAAATTTATGACCTGTCAAACTGGAACCATTATTTGTCAATCCAGATGAGCTCAACAAAGTTTAATGATATATTCCCAAATGTTTGGAGGAGAAAAGCATTTTCTCCCTCTTGGGGACTGAGAATCTATTTGTTAGGTCCTTTGGCACTCCTGAAAATGTTAATCTGTGACTTTAGACTGGAGCCCTAATCCCATTTTCAAAGAGACTATACCATATCCAGTAGAACAACTAGGGCAAGGCAAGCAAGACACTGGTCCCGGGTGCTAACTAGGAGGGAGTGCCAGGATTTCTCCACCCACACACCAGTGTCGATCCCAGTTTCTGGCCTTGATTTTCCCCATTGGAATTTGTGAGCGAGATCCTGCTTACAGATGTGATGCTTACTAGGGCTGCGCAAAATTTTGCTGGCTGTTTCATTTTGACACTGTTTTGACTCATTTCAAGCTGAAAACAGCAAAATCAAAATGAAATGACGGGCTTCAAAATGGCCTTGAAATGAAATGAGGGCAGTCGAAACATTTTGAAAGTTTTGAAACATTTCAAGTTTCAAAGCAGCCAGCCAGGTGGTTAGAGACAGGGGAGAACCAGGGGTGCAATCGAGCTGGGGAAGGGAATTCAGCCCGCCTCAGTTCCCTCCCCAGTGCTGTGATTGGGCTGGGGAAGGAAACTCGGGTAACTTAGGCTGCGGAAGGGAATCCCAGCACTGGGGAGGGGAACTGAGGAGAATGGTGCTCCTCTCCAAGAGAGACTGCTTGGTACAGTGCTGTGCTGCTCAGCTCCTGTGGTCCAGCAGAGGCAATATAGGGCATACAGAACACTGCAAAAAACATTCACATTTGGGGGGGAAGGGGAGAGGAGTGGAGGGAAGAGGGGGGAAAAGGGGAGGAAATTACTACTACAAAAGCTGAAATAAGTGGCAGAGTATATTTATATTCAGGTTTAAGTTAAAAGGGGGTACATCTAAGCGAAGTTTTACTGGAAAAATCCTAAGATCCTTGTTCGGGATTAGATACTAATTTTGGCTGAGCTAACAATGAATGAAAACCTCAGCATTCATCTTACAGATTGACAATAAGGCCAGAAGAAAAAGACTTAAGGCACCCTGATCTTTGGACACCCAAATAAGTAACTAACCAGCAAACTAAGGATCATATCTTAACTCAACATAAGAAAGACCCCCCATTCATCCCCAGCCCCAACATGATAGATAACCTGCAAGAGTCAACATATTACTCCCAAAAGGTTAAATTCTCTGGTGTACCTTGATATAGGTCAAGACTGCATGGCTTCCACAGGTGTCTATACTTTCTCATTGTTCATATCCCTCATACCTATGCAAGGCAACACTTACAAAACCAAATACAAAGAAAAACACAAGGACAGGAAACAAACACGTGGTAGGGGAAAAAACTCAAGGAAAACCCTGCTCGTTCCATTATTGTTATGTGAAAAGGTAGAGAGAGGGATTTCCTATTCTGGACCCTATTCTGCATCTAGGGTTTAACTTTAGTCAAGGATGGAAGACAAATAATTCTCATAACAATATCCTTCTTCTCTTCTTCTGGTATCCATAAGCACACATGTTCTAAAAGGCCACAGTGTGGGTTTAAAATATTTAAACAAGCAAGTGCTGGTTCTTCCATTGTAGTACCCTTGCAATGTTTAACTTGTTTAAAGGATTAAACACCTACTTAGAATGAGTGTTTTCTATTTTAATAGTTGCTTTTAGTGAAGGGCTTGTACCAGCAAGGTGCTATTCATTTATATTTTTGCTGTAAAAAAACTAACCATGCTTTATGGTCCTCTCTACCAACCTGTTTACATTATTAGTGGTAAATTTCCCATGCATAGGTTGCCGTCTGTTTTGTCCATTTTAAAGACATTGTCTGTGGTGTTGGTTGGCTTTGTTCATCTGCCATCTACTCTCTATCCTAATTAAAAATACCCGAGAACATAAATTAGCAAAGCACTTGAAAATAAATTCCATGGACATCAGCCCTCATCTTTCTTGTTCTGTCCCTTTATGGAAAGAATATGCTATTTCATATTGGGCTTGGGAGAGGAAATGAACAGTTCACATCTAACAGTCACCTGCTGCTCAGTTTGACATTTTAAAAATGTTTTCCTTGAGTTTTTTCCCCTACCATGGAAGGCAGTGGTTACAAATTTCTCATGCAGCAGGAACTCTTGTTGGCTGATCAGACTGACAGCTAGGATGAACTTTGCAGATTGCTGGTGCCACTTTAGCTTCATCCATTCACCAAGAAACTATTCTGTTATCATACTCTTCCTAATCATTTTATATATATTGATAGATCTCTACCACTAGCTTAAATATCCCACGTCTCTCTTCCATGCTGGAGCTCTATTCTCCCCTCAAAGGGTTTGACAGCTTGAAAAATATAGAAGCCATTGCTCATCAGCAGAAATCCTATGAGGACTAAGTAACACACACACACACACACACACGCACGCACGCGCGCCAAAGACAATTATTTTAAAATAATGTTTCAAAAGGCATGTAGAGGTTGATCTATTATAATGGATTGAACTATTCTGTTGCAATTTTTTCACCTGTAATATCTGAATGGTAGATATTCACAAATCAGAAACAGACACTCCAAAAATGATAAAAGTTATAAACTGTATTCTTGTGTTGATTCAGAAAATAAGGTAAAGGTATTATTTAATTTCTTCTCACATGGCAAAAAAAAAAGTCTGTGTTGCATTGTCTTGGCTTGGCCAGATATCACCCACGCAATAGCAGCTCTTCATACATCAATGTTTGTTCACATCTAAAATCTCAGTGCTTGTCTGTCCAACTCACGAGGAATATTGTCATCTTGTATGGTAGTCATGTGTTTAAATAGCCAAGGACTTCTTGTAACTGCATCCTTGGGCTTCTTCTTACCTTCCCTATATCATTTTCACACCACAACACTCCATCTGCAACTTCCCCCTGCCTTTAGGTACAGATCTGGTTTAAGACAACCCCCAGCTTCACTTCCTCTATCCCATGCTGCCTTGGCTGAATTTTTTTATACCAACTATTGCTAAACAGCTGGGGAAGTAAACCCTTATGGGCTACTGCAGTGTGTTCAGTTGTAATGCTTTCTGCTGATTCCCATGAACATACAAGGTAGGTTTTCAACTGGAGACCCTGTGTAGATTAAGATCAAAATTAACTAATCAGGCAAAAAAGTCAAAAACACATAAAACAGGACTAACACTTAACTAATATACTGAGACCAGGGAATATAGTTAACAATTCTTGCATTTCTACAAGAACTTTAAGGATTCAAAAGACTAGTTTGCTTTTTTTGTGGGGATGGGGGATCTTCCCAAGACAAATATTTTACACAGTTCTAGATGGAAGGTTTCATTGTTTTGGTAGAGATGAGGTTGGAATCAAGGTTTGACATCTTTTATTGGTAGTCTTTTAAAAACAAAATGCTGAAATAAACCTCAGGATGCACAATATTTTGCCCAATGGTTTCACATGGGATCCTGTAAATGTTTTTATAAAAAGTGCTTTTGCTTTTTTTCCTAATACCATAAGCAAATTCCTCATTATAAACTAGTCCACAGCTGTCTTGCAAGCAGAGGAGGGGAAAAAAAGAATTATTGCAAAGGTCTTTCCTTACTTACAATATAGATTTTTATAAAGGATATAACGGAGAATATAAATTGATATATCTGAACTGATGACATTAAAAAATGCAACATCTATCCCCGGTGTTCTTGAGGATAATTTACTTCATTGAGGCATAATTTCATGCTTTGTTAAAATGAGAGAGAACTATGACCTGCTGAAGGTGAAATAAGGGGACAGACTCCACTGAAGAAAGATAAACTTCTATGTTCTTTAAGGCTGTGATAACAGTTTGCCTCTATGAATGGTAAGGGCAGAGACAGAGGAAATATCTCTTGCATGTTAAAAGCTGTGTTTATGCTTTAGAGAAAAAGCACTGAAATATCACGTTTGCAGTGGACATCACCTATGTCTCCATTATCTCCAAGCATTTTAGTGAGCATTTCCATTCCACAGGATGTATGGACAGCTTGGGAATTTCAAAAACTTCTTAATCAGGAATGGAGCAGTAGAGGTAATCATGCTCTGTACACATGGCAAACCAAAGCTGACAGTGTCAGAAAAATAGACATCTTGTCTCATCATCTTAGCTCAAGAAAAGGGAAGTGGGTAGTTTTGTTTTTGTTTTGTTTTTTTTAAGATGAATAGATCAAGAGAATGACTGCAGCTACCAAACAGGGAAGAGAAAGGGTACAATAATGAAGGAATGAGCATTACAATAGCATTTACTGATAGTTTTGCAGGTGTTATATAGTTTCTAAGATTACCCGGTAAAATAAAAGAGGATTTCTTACTTTGTGTTTTCAATATTGTCTTGTCTTGCAGTGGGGTTTTTTTTGTTTGCTTAAGGCTGGTAGATAATGGAGGCATTCTCTGTGCTCACTCTTCCCACACTTGTTGAATACCACAGGGAAATTGCTGAGAGTGGCAGAGAAGGACAGTACGGAGTAACAGCCAGCAGAATGTATATTTAATTGTCTATATAAAATGAGATGCTTAATAGAATAACTGATAGCAACAATGGGTCATTATTTTCTCTTGACTAGCCACTAGATGGGGATGAGACACATTTTCTCTGTGTTTCACCAGTATTTTCTGATAGAAGATACTATGGTAACAAAACTTTATTAGTTACATCTAAATATGGCAGGTGAGGTAAAAAGTGGGGGTAATCCAAGAAGCCAGAGTGAGGGCAGGAGTTGAGTGGCCACCAGGGGCATCACATCCACACCCAGGGGTCTGTTCATATCAAAGGGTGAGTATTGAAGTGTACCCAAAGGGAGAACAAAAGGCACATCTTTGATACCAACCATTCCCAACCCATTTCACTAATCCAGAAAAATCTTCAGAAATTTAAAGTAGAAAATACAGTGCTTTGGCGATGTGTAGTGGGTCCACACAGGAGCATGTACACCCCCTGAAATCAGCTGTGCACTCCCTGGAAGCATCAGCTGCAAAACCAGAAGTGCCGCCAGAAGTGCACTTCCAGTTTTGCCACTGGCTTGGCGATCGGATGCTTGGGGACCCCCCACCGTCAGTGATCTTGTGGCCCCCCAGACTGGGGAGGCACCAGTCGCCCACTATACAATGCATTTATTTTCTCTAAATTCAGAATAGATGATCTATTTCACCTGAATATTTCAGAAAATGGCAGCTTGAGGCATATACCCAGCACGTTTCAACCCAAACTTATTCCAAATAAATTCATGATTTTATAACACGAAGTGCTAGGCAAGTTCTGTAAGGGCCTTGTTACACCTTGCTCTGTGAGCTGCACAAATGTTAATCGGTGTTAATGCTAGCTTGGAGTTCAGAGCAGTCAGATCCTTAGCCTAGAAACCTCTGACTGTCCCCTACCTGCATAGCTGTTACTTGCCATTAGAGCAGGGGTCAGCAACGTTTTTGGACAGAGTGCCAAAAACACCCACAGTCTTGACCTGTAAGATGTTGGCGTACCACAAGTAGATGGTGGGGGAGCCATCTACTTGTGTAGCCCTGGCCCCTTCTCTGCCATCCGCCCTGAAGTGCATGTGCCAACCAAAGTGCCTTTGCATGTCACTCTCTGGCACCTCTTTGTTGCCTACCCCTGCACTAGAGGCCTGGTGAGCAGGGGCAGGACTAAGAGCTCAAGCTCTAAGTTGCCACTAGAAGGCTGAGCCAGGACAGGCTGCTCTATGGGGGTGAGAAATCCTGAAATACTGGAGGACTTCAATTTGGGTGGCACATCCGTGGGGAGTGGTCACGCCTTAATGGAACAGAAGAGCTTGGTAGTACAGATCAGAGATAACCTGCTCTGGACTGGTTTAACTGTGAGCTGCATAATAAGTGCTTAAAATCACTTCAAGGTGTTAACGTGAGGAGAATCCAGGAGTTAAGAGCTCCAGAAGCTACCCAAAATTACCATGTAACAAGGCCCAAAATTACACTACCAACCCTGCACCACTGGCAGTGCACTAATAATGACACATTGCTCTAATAATTCCTTCCTCTGAATACAACTCCTCAGTTATACAGCTGCAGTCTGTATGAACTGAATATTCTTGCATAACAATGCTTTACATTTTACAATATATTAGCATCAAAGGTATCAGAGGACCCTGAAAATGAACACCTAGATCTCTAGGAATCAGTACTTCGTCTCTGTGAATAAACTAATTGTATCAGTGGGAGATCAAAGTTCTCTCTCAACACATTTGATACATAACATAGTAAATAATAGTGCTTCGATGCTTGCTCCACACATCCTACTTATTGTATGTTAATAACATTAAGTGAAGTTGTTAAACTATAAAGCGAATAAGTAAAATATATGCAAAGGATAGGTAAATTAAGATGGCAGACACATAAGTGAGAGGTGACGAAGCCAATTGTGGGGAAAAAGACAGCAAAGCTCAATTGTCTTATTAATTCTTCCATTAACATAAATGGGCACAAATTCCCTCTGCAGGAAAAATATAATAAATTTTAAAATGAGCATAACCAATTACCAGCTTGAACTAAAATGCTTGATAACTTAGTGAAATGACTCAATTTGGGTAACAAAAACAATGGCAAGTAGTTCTATTAATACTGAATTATGCATTTGGGACACTCATCAAATACACCATAGCAAAATAACTCAGTGCTGAACTTTGGGAAACACATACGATACATCAACTCAGCATCTAAAATGAGCATGGCACTCTGACAAACACCCAAAAAGAAGAAACAAACACCATCACCCATCTTTCTTTTAAATTAAAATCATTAGAATGATTTTTCAAGCAAATTTTTGGAAATGTATACCTTGCTGTCTAATTCTACTACTGTAACCAATAACAGAATTTTGTCACCTTTTATAGGCCTCCCTTTTGATATCAAGAACAGCCCTGAATCAGAAATGTGCACTGACCTACAAAATAACCCAGATGGCACTGTCTCTCAGAAACATGTAGCCAAGTCATAATGCTTCTCTTTTTCCTCAACGTTGAAAAATTAACTGCCATTCTAATATAGTAGGAAGTTTCTATCCTTTAATATAAAGAGAAATATGGAAGAGCTTAGAAAATTCGAATAATAACGTGTTATCACCCTGTACTGGCTCAACTATTTTGAGCCTTGAGGAAGCGCTCCATCTCACCTGTCACTGACAGGGTGGGAGTGAACAACTTATACCTAATGGGTCATACCTATTTACATATGACCCTACAACCAAAATGGGGGTGTTTCATAGAAGGCTGTAAAGGAGTAGAAGGATTCTTGCTCTCATTTTGCAGGTACAAAGCCCTACTCCAAATCACTCCCCAAATGAACATGTTATTTCATTTTTGTGTTGGATATATCTGTGGAATCCCACTGATCTCAGTCTAACCCCTCACTCCTCCACATCTGGTGGACCCTCCTGGCCCATACATGCCCTCAGGGGACCCATTGCATTATGGGCTATTCACAGCCTCCAACCTTCCCTACAGTGACACCATAGATGTTACCAATCTTTCATATCAGCTCCAAATCTCTCTGATGATTCAGGCATTTATGCCCTTATTAGTCTCTGTCTCTCTTGGGCTATGAGCTCCTGGCCCCAGTCTGTGCCCTTCTTGGGCTGTGGGTTCACTGGCCCTAGCTCTTGCCCCTCCAGGGCCGCAGGTGCTCAACCCTAACTCTGCCTCTCTCAGGCACTTGGCCCTGTCTCTATCTTATTATCGCATTCTCCAACTAGGCGTCTTGCCTGGATGCTTGCCCTTCGAGGCTATGCTGCAGCTTGCACCCTGTCCGGGCATTGATCCCTGATACACTGGGAACTCCTATCTTCCTCTCTTATTCCCATCTGGTCCAGTCTCTGCCCCTCTTGGGCTACTGGCTCTAAGCCCCAGGGTCTCCCTTCTAGGGCACCTTGCCCACTTGGGCTGTGAACCCCTGGTCCTGGATCCCATCTTGCCCTGGGCCCTATCTCCACCATGTTCTGTGCCCTGGCTACACCCTGCCCTGGTCTCTCCACCCTGCTCAGGCCTGCTGACCCTGTCTGACTTCAGCCCAGGTTAGGCTTCAGCCTTGCTGTCAACCATCAACCTGTTTAACCCAAGCTCTCAGCCACCAGGCTTGAGGCCCCATTCCCTGCAAAGCTCACACTGAACATGCATCCCTCAGGCACTACTAGAACCTCCTCTCACACCTAACAATGCCAACCCAAACATGACATAAGCTCAATGGGTGACAACTTAAACTAAGCGCACTAGGGAAACAAAATACACGCTTCTATTGCATGTCAGCATTCAAAGGTCTGTCAGATAGCATAAAGCTACACTGTTTGTTAAAATATTGTCAAAAGTGTTAACTACACATGGGCTAGAAAAGAAAAAGGAGGGGAGTTGTAAAACAGAAATGTTACCACAAGAAGTCTTAGTTAAACAGAGACCAAAACACAGAGAAAATGTCCAAAGACATTATGCATCCTGATATTCTAAAGTTAATAAAAAACGTTCATAAAATATATCAGATGCAGAAAGGTAGTGAGAGAATCAGAGGGACCAGGGTGTAAAGGGTGAATTCAGGGACGTGAGGGCCATAGCAGAGAAGCTAAATTAGTTCTTTGCATTGGTTTTTTGTTGTTGTTGCAGAAGATATTAGGGGAATTCCCACACCAGATCAGTTCTTCCTAGCAGATAGGCCTGAAGAGTTGGAACATACTGAAGTGACAGTAGAAGAGATTTTCAAACAAATCAATAAATTAAACACTACTAAGTTTCCAAGACCAGATGGCATTCAACAAAAGAGTTCTGAAGGAACTCGGATGTGAAACTGAAGAACTGTTGGCAATACCATGCAACCTATTGTTAGAAATGTCCTTCTGTCCCAGAGGACTGGTGGATTGCCAACATGACAGCCACCTTCAGAAAAGGCTCCAGAGGTAAATCTGGGGAACTACAGACCAGTGAGTATCACTTCCATTTCTGGTAAGCTGGTAGAATTTTTAACAAAGAATAAAATCAGGAGTCATATGGACAAATATGAGCTGCTAGGGAAGAGGCAGCATGGTTTTTGTAAAGGGAAATCCTGCTTCAATCTGCTGGAATTTTTTAAGGGTATTACAATACTTATGAACAGGAGGGTTCCTGCTGAAATAACACATTAAGATTTTCATAAATCTTTTGACTAGACTCCTCAACAAAGGCTCTAAAAAAACTAAGTTGCTCTGGGATCGAAGGAAAGGGTTTCTCACTGACTGAGATCTAGCTGGCTAAAAGGTACAAAGTAAATAGTAGGGCTAAATTGTCACTTTTCAGGATGGAGAAAAGTCAACAGAGAGGTCCTGCTGGGTCCAGTTTTATTAAACATTTTCATTAGTGACCTGGAAAAGGAGGTACGCCGTGAAAATCCTTAAGTTTGCAGATGATACTAAATTATTCTAGGTAGTCAGTCCCAAGTTGATGGAAAGGAGGTGCAGGAAGTTCTCACAAAGCTAAGGTGCAAAAAGTGGCAAATGAACTTTAGTGCTGACAAGTGCACAGTAATTCACATTATAAGAACGGGCCTCTCATACTTCTGAAGAAGCCAAAGGAAAAAGAGAAGTGTCAGCATGCGGCTATTAGAAGAAGGAAGGTCCCCAGAACTGAAGAGACTGAAGTCAGCAATGACCTTTTTTAAACACTCTGTGGTGGAACACCTGAGGGAAAGGAAGAGGAAGAGACATCGGCAGGCAAGCACCAGAGGATTCGGCAGTCTAGAGAGCAGGAAGTATAAGTCCCCATGGATGGGAGCTCTAGTGATGTTCTCATCAATCCTCCCTATGAAAAGCAAGGGCCATACAGAGACCATCATATCATGCAAGTAAATGTTAGCTGAGATGTTGGTGTTAACCCAAAGGCTTTCAGTTCATTGACAATGCACAGAAGTTCTTTCGAGGAGGACTGCTTTCAAGAGATGGAATCCATCTGACCAGAAAGAAAAAGAGCATCTTTGGGTGTTATCCAGAGCACTTAGTAAGGAAGGCTTTAAACTAAGTTCCATGGGGAGTGGTGAACAAAATCTTGCAGTCACAGAGCCAACAATCCAGAGGTGAAAGGACTGGAGGAAGATGTTCAACTCTGGGGTAGGACCAGAGAGCCACAGTACAGCAACAAGTGATGCAAAAGGGAAGCAAGTAGGTTGAAATGCAAACTACATCCAATGTATTTATATAAATGTGAGAAATATGGGGAATAAACAAGATGAGCTGGAAGTCATAGTCTGAAAAAGAAGTTATGCAATAATCTGATGGGTGTCACAGACATGGTAGGACAGGTCTGATGACTGGAATGTCAAAATTGAGAGCTACACCATTTCAGGATAGGATTGGGAGAAAAGGTGGTGGTGTTGCTTAGCATGCCAAACACACATACACTTGTTCTCTGTTTCAGATGGAAGAAGATTGCAGAGCAGAATGCATTTGGGTGAAGATAAAAGGTTACAGATACCATTATAATGGTAGACTTTTATTACAGGCTAACAAGTCAGGAAGATGTGGATAAAGCACTCTTCAAGGAGGTGAAAAAATAAACAAAAGTTATAAGATGGTACTGATGGCAGACTTCAATTTTCCAGACATCTGCTGGAAAAGCAATACAGCCAAACATAAAATGTCAACCCAGTTCCTAACTTGTATGGTGGACAACTTCCTGTTCCAGAGGATACAACCAGGAGATCCTGGATCTTTGTCCTGGCCAATAGGGAAGAACTGGTGGAGGATATAAAGGTGATGGGAAATTTGGGAGGAAACAATCATGAGAGGATACAGTTCCAGATCCTGAGACAAGAAAAGCATAAGGTCAGCAGAACTAAAACACTACATTTCAAAAAGCTGAATTTCAACCAACTGAAGGTGTTAGGAAGCGTGGTGCCATGGGAAGGTAGACTGAAGGACATATGTACCCAGAAGGGTTGTGAGCTTCTAAAAAAGCCCAGCAAGAAGCTACTCCGACATAATAGAACTACAAGACAAATGGTAAGAGACCAAAGTAGCTGCACAAGGAGCTCTAAGATGCTTCAAATGCAAAAGCCAAGCATACAGGCAACAGAAAAATAGGCAGGTCATCAAGGAAGCATACCTAGCAAGAACCTGCAGAAACAAAATCAGGAAGGCATAGATAAAGAATAAACTGCATTTGGAGAGGGAGATTATAGACAACAAGGCGGCTAGGGACAGACATTATATGTAAACCAGTTTAAGTGATGAGAAACTGGTTTAAACCTGTAACAGAACAGATGCTCAGTGCACATAAACCAGTTGAAAATGGCTGAAACCAGTTTGAGATAAACCTATGTGAATGTAGTATCAGACTTAACTGATTTGGGTCAAACCAGTTTATGCAATGTCTGCCCCAGACCCCTTCCTGGTTTAACTTAAACCAGAGTCCCCCAACACCCCAGATGCTTTGCAACCCTGGGCAGGGCTCTCTGCTGGAGCTCCAGCAGAGACTGCAAACACAGCAGCACCTGTCTGGCTTCTCCTTGCTCCATCCCCCCTCACCACTCCATGCTCAACAGCACGGACCACATCCAGCATGCAGTATAGTAGCTAATGCTGAGAGGTGTCTGTGTAAGGCAGACAGGACAATGTCCGTTTAGGGCTTGTTGAAGCTAATCAATAGGTAGCTGATAATGAGCCTACCTTTCTTCCTTGGAAAAATCTGTTTAAGAAGAGCTTGAACTCATGAGAGAGGCTTTTGATTTTTTTGATGGGATGATAAATACTACCAACTCCCTGTTTAACTAAATGCTTTGTTAACTCCCCACTGGCCAGAAGCAGTGAGGGGAGGAGAAACCGCTCCCGAATCACAGCGTCCTGCCAAAGCCTGGCCATGCCCCCGCTTCAGCTCAGCACTACAGAAGGGATGGGAAGGCTGGTCTAGCATTCCCTGGCTTCTAGCCTGAGCTACCACAGGCATGTACCTGTATTTCTTCAGTCCAAAGGGGATGTCTATGTGGTTACAAACTGGTTCAGGCCAGCCAGTTTAGACTAACCTGCAAAGACTGAATAAATTCAGGCACAGGCTTTTTGAATGTCTGTCCCTAGCCAAAAAGTTTAGATAAGAATGTTGGGCAGAAAAGAAAGACCAAGGAAGCTGTGGCTCCAGTGTTAAGCAGCCATGGTGAATCCTTACCAGAAGAGGCAAAGAGAGCAAAGCTACTCAACATCTAGTTTGCTTCAGCCTTCACAAACCATTAAGCTGCAGACACACAGTTTACAAACATTATCTGGATAAGGAAAGGGATAAGCTGAGGGATAAAATAACAAAATACGCAGTCAGAGAGCTTTTGATGGGTCTGAACAAAACCAAAATCAGCAAGGCACACTTTTCTAGTTTTCCTATTACAGGGTGCAGATTCAATAGTAGTAGTCATGCTTTAGAGAAACTATGATAGTCTACTTTGCAGGGCAGCCTCAAGCTCCTCAGATTTTAAATTCCCAGGCTCCAGGTAATGCACCAAGAAGGCTGTCCAGCAGCACAAATAGAGGTTCCCTGACATCTCAATGTATGAAGGACTCCCACACACTCAAGGAGCCTATCTACAGGGTTTTCCAGGGTCCTAAGCAGCCTGACCAGGAATATCAGCGTTAGATTTCCTTAAGTTCCCAGGCTTCTGCGATTCCTTCTCATCACATCTGTACCTTTGCGATTTTGGAATTCTGCAGGTGTTTAGGCTCCTAGATACAGGGCATTTTCCATATTTAAAATTACTCTTGGTTTAGCAAAAAGTAATATTTTTAAATGTTCTTTTCGTGCAAAATTTTGCATATCTATTTTATTCAAAATCAAAGTAAAGCAAAAAAAAGAAAAGAATGTATGACTTTCAAAGGCTCTAAAGATTGTGCAATGAAAATGTGGGTTTTTGCTGCATTCCCAAAACACGTACATGTATTTAATTTCTCCACAGAGTTACTCAACTCATCTTGCATATCTGTGCTTGAGAAGTATACCTGTTATGTAGTTGTGACATGGTAGCAACTGAAATTCTAAACACATTAAGCTAGATTTTAAACCAACACATGGGAAGAGACAACTGTGAAATGCTCCCTGCTAAACACATGAGGAATGGTGGCAAAAAGGAAGTACTATCTTCCACTTTACTTACAGTCAAACCCTGGACTACACTAGGCCTTGCTCTTCCCACTGTGGCTAGTCATAATGTAATGTAAAAGAAACCTTATTCCTCATTCTCACTCACACACCATACAAAGGAGTGTGGCCTGTGACATTATCCAATAGTTCAGCTGAAATTCTGCCTTCATACTACTCGACAGTTACAGAACTAGTAATACTGCCTCATGCTTGGGTGATCTAAAACTACAGTAGGCAAAAACACTTGGAGAAAAACCTGCACTGCTTGAGGGATAAGATCTTGTCCATTTTTAAGTCCCGTCAATGGATGGCTTACAAACATATGGTCTACAATTTTTTTTTAATTACTTTCTCTTCTTTAAGATTGTATTGCACATTTTATGCCACCATTTCCTATTACAATCAAGCACCAATATATTTATAAAATTATATGAGGTACAGACTTAACTGACAGGTATTTGGGAAATGGAATCCTTTGTTGCTATGTGCAACTCTGAAATATTTTATGTTTTCAGGGAATTTTCCTTTTATTTCATAGGGGAAAATGTGTTGCCAAACTCCAGCTCAGCAAAATATGCCACACATTTTCTGTTCTTTTGCTCTCAAACATGATCCTACTATTAAAATTGACACTAAATGAGACAGACTGCCAGTACTTCCAGATATTATAACTGCTTGGCCTGCCTATTTGTTGTCTGTCATTTAAGTATTGTGAAGCTGTCCATGTAAAATACAGATCCTGGTTTCTTTGCATCATGCCATAGATTTTTATGACAGTGTCACTTAATTTATCCTTGTCAACTCTGTATTTTTATTCTAATCAATAAATACGTAATCATTTTTCCTCAGTTTGCTGCTGTCAGTGAAGAAGTACAACTATACTAAAAGAGAACATGAGAGAATTGGAATAAGCAAGCTGATGCCAATCTCAAAACCTAAATTCTGTTTTCTTTTTCCTACTAGCATGATGCTGGAGCTGTACCCACTACCCCATTTGTACTACATAATTAAACTTACCCCGCAAAAGAACCCTCAGAAATTTAAATAACGAGCAGCTTTCCCTCGCCCAGAACACCTCGTGTATCAGTGTCCCTGCACTTCAAAATGGCAGCAGGGGAGCTTTATCTAAAGCTTGTCAAATGAGCTTTAGTTAGAGCGCCCCAACCACCATTTTGAAGTGCAAAGACACTGAAACATCAGACATGGAGACTGGCTGGAGCATGGTAATTACCATGCTCCAGCAGGCTTAATTAATCAAGTCTCCTCTGCTGCATTGTAATTAAAGCACCCAGAGCATAATTACAATGCGTCAAAGCAGACTCAATTAATCAAGCTTTAACTGGCCCCTGCCACCATTTTAAAGTGTGGGGACACTGATATATGAGATATTCCAGGCGCTTTAATTAAAGCGGCTCTTGGAGTTGCTTTAATTAAAATGCCCTCCCCCGCGACCCCCAGAGCATTTTGAAAAACACCCATATATATTAATTATGAAGGCTGGTCTGTTTCCCAAGTCAAGCTTTTGTAGAGGTTCATAAAAATTTGTTCGTACTTTTTCAAAACATTTTCTTGAAAAGCATTTAATGTTTTCATCTAAGCAGTGTGGAACTACCTCCAGGAACACCTTTTTTCTTTATATTGTTTGCACACTATTGATGAGATTTCCAGGACGTTGAAGAGGCAAGTAGTACAACCAGGTTCAAAGAGGGATTAGACAGATTCATGAATGATGGCTCTAGTTGTCATTATTAAGCAACAGAGTCAGAAATGTTTCCTCTGGCATCTCTAAACCAGTGATGGTGGATGCCAAGGAGGGTAATGGATAGGGGATGGATCACTCTTGATGTACTCAGTAAAGTGCCCTCCTTTTGATGCCTCCACTTCTGCCACTATTGAAGACAAGTATGCTGGGTTGCATAGGCCATTGGGTAGGTATTGCACTTCTCATGTGCCAGTGAGTTGTCCCATGGTACATACACTAGGTCTTGAATAAATCTTAGCACTTTCTGGAGGCACTCTCCCCTTTGGCTGTGCCAACATCTTAGTTAAAAATCTGGAGTGTAATTACAGTGCACTGGAGCAGACTCAATTAATTAAGTCTGCTGGAGCACAGTAATTACTGCACTCCAGCCAACCTACATACCTTGTGTATCAATGTGTAATTATGGTGCGTCAGACCAGCTTCCCGGCTCGTGTACAGGCACCCTGTAGTTCGATTTGAGAGACAGACCAGCCTTCAAAGTTTAGTGTACAAAGTTATTTTTCTAAAATAAACTATCCACAGTTTATCAGATGCATACAGGAATGTCCTCTAATTGTGAAATAATGTTTATTGTTTTATTGTCATGAAAGCCACCCTGTGTTCAGACTTTTTAAAAGTATTATTTAAGAAATAAGTCTAGTTAGCAAATCAGTGGCCTAAAACAGACAGCTCCTTTTCTCCAAAGTATGATTTTAACAAAGCTTGATCATACAAGTCCTGGCTGATTAATGGTATTAATGTCAGGCCATATAACCAAAATCTCCATATCCAGTGTTTTATGGTGAAATTTTAGACTGGGTTAAAATAATCTGGGTTCTGTTCTCAGCTCTGCCACTTCCTGTGTGACCATGGACAAATCAGTTACTCCCTCTGCACCTGTCTTCCCTTACAATAAAGTGGAACTAGCTAATCTTTCTCTCAAAGCCATTCTTGTCTTTCAGATACTTAGCTATTTCAGAGACTACAGCAATAACTAACTATATAAAACAGACCTTGATGGAAAATTCAGGTCCAAACCATTTTGATTCAGTGCTTGTTTTGTGTTTTATCTGAAAAGAACTGGTGTCACTCCAGTTGAAATCAAGTTAACTCAAACAGCTTTACTGAAACAGGACATTATTTGGCTATCACAGGAGAGATGGCCAAGACAGAACAGGACTAAAGGAGTTTATGTAGACTGTCTCAGCTATAAAATACTTTTGTTTAGGGGCACAAAACATGCTCTCTCACAAGTAGTCTCTTTCATAAGCTCCAAACTCACTTTTAGATAGAATATTCACTAGATAATGAACTAGTTACTATAGCTTAACATATATTTCAAGGAAAACAAAAGTATGTCATTATGTAACATACAGAGTACTGGTAGATAAAACTTACTCTTTATTTGGTATAGAGCCTTAACAGAGCAGAATAAAATAACTGTTTACTCTCCACTATAACTCAGCATTTTGAGAATAAGTAGCAAGAGAAAATAATGTAGCAAAGTTTCCCCTACATACATACACCTTCCAGAGGTTCTTAAGTACCCTCTATCTTTGATAATATATTATTCCATTAATTTATGACAGAAAGGAACTTACAAGTAAAGGAATCTCTTGGCAAATAACTACTTTGACAGAGATCTGTGGGTCTCTTCAAGGTTCTTCCCAGGTACATTTCCTGAAAAAAATAGAAATAGAGTAATGATTAAACAATTATGCAAAAGAGTCTGCACACATGAAGCTCATATCAAGTATTTGTATATTGCCCTAGACAGCATGTTTTAGATGTTAAATCCTATCTTTTAAGTATTACTTCATGCTGGAGATGATGCCAACTTTCGACTGGGGGAATATATTTACATATGGCCTGAACATTTTCCAGCCTGAAAGGGTGTCTAGATTCTCTTCCCTTCTCTTGTCCTCTTGGTGCAGTTAGGAAAATAATCCAAAATAAACTCTTGAAATCATGCCGGCAAGGGAATTTAACTGTAACTGATACTGAGAAAATGGAAAACTGTGACTTCATTACTTGCCCTCCTTCATTACACATAATTAAAGTCTTAAGAACAAGCAAGGTAAATGCAATAAAAAGGCAGGTATCAGTAATAAGAGCTATGTTGTAGGGCTATTGTAGCCATGTCGGTGCAGGAAATAACTTAGAAGCAATTATCATTTAGCAATATCTTTTATTGGACTAACTACATAGTAGAAAGAGACATTAGACAAGTTTTCGAGCACAGAATGCCCTCTCAGGTCTAGGAAAGAAACACATACAGCCTAAGCTAAATATCATATGACTATTTTCATTTAAGCAAAGGTAGTTGTTTTACCTGGTATTCAGCTTGGGCTGTGTACTGATGTTCAAATGACTCAGGAGAATTCTCCTGGGTTTGTTTTCCCAGTAGAAAAATGTACCCAGAGAACTCTATACATATGTTAGAAGAGCTGAGTCGCTGAGGAACAGAGACCCTGCAATGCTGACACTACCAAGCCGGGGGGCCCCATGCACACCTCTGTATGCTCTGTAGGCTCCGCTGTCTGTAAATGGATAGTGCATAGGACAGCCCTGATTAGCTGACCCAGACTACTAAAAGTCATGTGCAGCCCGAGACCACAGTGTGGAGACAGTGAAGGGGCTGCGCTTTCCAGCCTTGAAGCACTCCAGGGGCATTTTCTGCTTCTGTTTGGCAGGAGCAATTGAGTCCAGCCCAAGAGACACACCATCTCCCTTGACACATGGTGGGGAAGTAAGAGCAAGTCACACTGGGATGCCAGAGGACTATGCTGTGTCTTCTCTCCAGAAGCCCACTGGATCAAGGAATGGGAATCATGGGAAGTCACACACAAGTTCCTTGTAACAAACCCCACTCATCAACCTGCTGGCTATCACATTAATAGTGAACAATCACAGTGATAGTGGTCCCTGCTAAACAGATTTAGGACAGGCCAAGGCCCCTGTGCAGCCAACCTTTGCTGCTGGGGCCTCATGCTAATCCTTTGTGCACTTGTACACATACAAACAGTGCCGCACATCACCAATGAGTGTCCCCTCTACATATTAAGAGGGTAGATTAATAACTATGAACTCAGTTAACGAGGAGGCCATTGCTTGGCTTGGCAGATTTGCATTCACTAAATAAATAAATCTCAGAAGGGTAAATCTACAGACATTTGAGGCTACTCCAACACCCTGTAATTACAACACATCAGAGCAGACTCAATTACCCATGTAACAGTATCTGTGCTGAAAAACTGTGGCAGACTACTAAATTCAAACTCATTCAATGAGCTTTAGTTAGACTGCCCCCCCACCACCATGTTTCAGTGCAGGGATACCGATACAGGTGACGCAACAGGCACTTAATCAGAGCAGCTCTCAGAGCCACTCTAATTAAAGTATCCCCTCCTCCCCCCCACCACGTCCCAGAGCACATGTATAAAAGCCCTTGGTCTTTCCCATGGAATTCTCCCAGAATCCATTTAACCCCGGTTGTTCCTGGGATTATTTTCTCCTGGAAATAAATTTCTGAATGTCTATATAGTTGCAGTTTCTATTGGGAGAGTAGTGACTCACCCAGTAGAAACTAAACATCTGTATATGGCCTTAGACTGCATCTCCTTGTCTAGACCTAAGGAAAAAGCATGTTATATCTCAAAGCTCATCTAACAACATCTCTCCCAACTACACAGTTGTTCCAATAAAAGGTATTACCAAACAAATCAATAAAAATAGTATTACTAGTACTAGAAAAGCAAATTATCTACTTTCACTGTGTGAGACAAAATATTCATAGATACTTAATATACTGAATATGTGGTCTGATTTTCAGCACTTGAAGAATAAAGAATAACTACATGAAGTAAGAGCAAAATATGCTAGTTTAGTGTCAGAGGACTCCCACGTGGATGAGATAAGATGCTTAAAATCCAATTACGAAAGGAGAACTGAAGTGTTCTGAAATATCAAAAGTCTGACCAATGATCTAATTACTACAAAGCAACTTCCTGTTTACTGGGTTAGCTAACAAACTCTGTATGCAATCTCTTGAAAATGTATTTTAAGCCCCACTGCATAATGCATTGATTAAAACTGCATTCATACATAAAGGGAAAAAATAGAGACTGAAAGGAAAATTTAAATAAGTCCAAATGTATATAGTTATATACATAAGGTTTTTTGGGGGGGGTTTATAGTTCAGTACCAAAAATTTTACATAAAAAACAATATAAATGGTAATGTAGCAATCAAGACTGTAGAAGACATTCAGAAAGGAATAGGGGAAAAGTTGTGGATTTTAAAGAGTTTTGTGAAACTGGTACATTCTAAAAATATATGAAAGACATTTAAATTAATCATCTCTGCGATTCTTTTTATGTCCATTTATTTTAGGAAAATCGTTATCAATCTATCTCATTGCAGTAGTCTAATAAGGGCATAAGAGTTCACATGTGAAAGAGAATTCATTAATTCATAACACAAAATCTTAGGATCATAGGGAAGGGACCTCAAAAGAGTCATAGATTCATATATTGTTAGGTGCTGGATGGGACCTTGCAGATCATCAGGTCCAGCCTCCCCCACTCCGAGCAGAAAGAAAACTGGAGTTAGGTGACCCCAGCAAGGTGAATGTCCAGAGTTCTCTTTAAAACCTCCATGGTAGGAGGTTTGCACCACCTCTGGAGGGAGTTTATTTCACAGTCCGGACACCCTGACTGTGAAGGAGTTTTTCTTGGTATTAACCTGAAGCGGCCTTCCAGGAGTTTGTATCCATTGGTCCTTCTCTTCCCTGGGGGTGCTTTAGTGAACAATTGCTCACTGAGCTCCTAATGCACTGCTCTAATATAGCGGTAAGCTGCTATCAAGTCCCCTCTCAACCTTCTGTTCTTTAAGCTAAAGAGGCCGAGGTCCCTCAGCCTTTTCTTGTATGGCTTGCCTTGCAAGTCCCTGATCATGCAGGTGGCTTTTCTGGACCCTCTCAAGTTTTTCCACATCCTTATTGAAATGCAGCACCCAGAACTGGACACAGTACTCCAACAGCAGTCTCACCAGTGCTGAGTACAGCAGGAATATTACTTTCTTAGTTTTACATGAGACGCATTGGTTGATGCATGCTGGCATGTAACTTGCCCTGCTGACCACCGCCTGGCACTGCAGCTCATATTCATGCGACGGTCAATCATTACCCCTAGGTCCCTTTCAGCCATGGTGCAAGTCAAGCTGTCATTACTGAGCTTGTATGTATGTTAAGGATTGTTTGCCCCCAAATGGAGTACCTTACACTTGGAAGTGTTAAACTTCATCTGGTTCCGGTCTACCCAACTCTCGAGCCTGTCCAGATCTGCCTGTATCCACAACCTATCTTCTAACATGACCACACTGCCCCATAACCTGGTGTCATCCAGGAACCTGGCCAACGAGCTTTTCACTCCCCCAGCCAAATCATTGATAAAGATGTTGAAAAGCACTGGTCCAAGCACGGACCCCTGAGGGACACTGCTGGCCACTTTGCACAGGGACTCAGATCCGTTCATGAGAACTCTCTGGGTCCTACTCTGTAGTCAAGGTAGGACCCAGAGAGTTCTCATGAATGGATGCGTGTCTTCCTGGTGCAATTATCTAGTCCAGCCCCCTGCTCAAGGCAATCATCCCTGACTAAACCATCCTAGCCAACTATCTGTCTAACAAGCTCTTTAAAATTTCCAAGGACGGAGATTCCACAATTTCTATAGATAGCTAGTTCCAATGTCCTAACCACGATCCTCCTCCTTCTCTTTCTGAAAGATGGGCAGTATGTTTTCCCTTCTTCCATCAGCTGTGACCTCCCCTAACCTCCACAAGTTTTCAGAGAGGATAGTCAATGTCTCTGGTATTATCTTTGCCAATTTCTTCAGTACCCTAGGCTATATCCCATCCTGCCCTGCGGATTTGCAAGCACGTAGCTTCTGTAAGTAATCCCTAACCTGTTCTTCTACTACTATATGTTGTTTGTCTCCTTCCTTATTTTGTTGCCAAGTGCACTCAACATCTGACAGCTGCCCCTATTTGTGAAGACTTAAGTAAAAAAAGGCATTCAATGCTTTAGCCTTCTCTGCATCATCTGTAACTAGATTGCTTTCTGCATTCTGCAAGGGACCTAAGGTTTCCTTGGTCTTCCTCTTGCTTTTGGTATAATTGTAGAGTGTTGCCCACTTTATTGCCCTTTATGTCTTTTGCACTTGCATTCTATATTGTGCTTTGGCCTCCCAAGTTTACTCCCTGCATGTCTGTACAATATCCTTATATTATTTCCTAGTATTAAAGCCAAGTTCTCTGTTTATAAAATTCCCTTTTTAATTTCATCTCATTGAAGAGAATTCTGTCTAGCCAGGTTGGTATCCTAATGCACTTGCCATTCCTCCTTTGCTTAGGGTAGCTTGCTTCTGGGTCTTTAGAAAGGCTTTCTTACTCCTTTTCCCCTCAGACTTACCTCCTAAGGGATCCTGCCCACCAGTGCCCTGAGTTTGTTAAAGACTGCTTCTCTGAAGTTCAATGTTTTTATTTTGCTGCTCTCCTTCCTTTCTTTTCTTGGGATCTTTGAAACTATCATTTCATGCTCAGTCACTCAAGTTATTTTACCCCCTTGCATTCTCAACTAACTCCTCCCCATTTTCCCTGACTTGACCTCTCCACTAATTGTATCAGAAAGTTATCCCCAACACTACAGGAATTTTCTGGAGGGTTTGTTCATTGTTTCCCTTTCAGCATATGTCCCAGTAATTGAAGTCTCCCATAAGAACCAGGTCCTGTAATTTGGAAGGTTCCATCATTTGTTTAAAGAAGGCCTTGTCCACCTCCCTTCCTATTTTGATGGCCTGTAGCAGATGCCTAGCATGATATCCTGGTTGCTGCTCTCCCCTCTAAACTTCTCCGAGAGGCTTTGAACAGGCCTAACTTCCATTTCATACTAAGCCTTAGAACATGTGTCCATCACTATTTTATATAAGGTATCATTTTTTTGCCCCTATCTTTTTTGAACAAGCTATACCAATCTATGGCTATACTCTAGCCATGTGAACTATCCCACTGTGTCTCCATAATTCCAATTACATCATAATTCTCCGATGGTAGGACCTCCAATTCTTTCTGCTTGTTCCCTGTGCTTCTTGTATTAATATGTAAACACATCAGGTATCTAACGGAATGTCTTGTCTTCTTTTTGAGAACATTGCTAAGGGTTGTAGCTATTGCTTCTCCTTTACTCCTGACCAATTAAAACAAATAGTTGTTTTGCATGAATTTCAAAAGTACCAGGAATTCACTCATGGATTTTAATGCCAGAAGAAATTATTCTGACCATCTGGTTTGTCTTTCTGCACAAGACACAGAATTTCACTCAGTACTTCCTCCCCATATACACCTTCAGTTCACCTTTTCCTTGATCCCTCCATCCTTTCTGTTTTACAGATTTCATAGACACTAGGGCTGGAAGGGACCCCGGAGTATCATCAAGTCCAACCCCCTGCCGCAGGGGCAGGAAGTCAGCAGGGATCATAGGATCCCAGCAAGATAAACATCCAAATGTCTCTTGAAGGTGTTCAAAGTGGCTGCTTGAACCACCTCTGACATCAGTCTATTCCAAACCTTGGGGGCTAGAACAGTAAAGAAGTTCTTCCTTATGTTCAGTCCAAAACGGTTATGGAGGAGTTTGTGACCGTTCAACCTTGCCATCCCTTGGGGCACTCTGGTGAACAAATGTTCCCCCAGATCCTGGTGAGCACCCCTGATAAACTTGTAGGTGGCCACCAGATCACCCCTGAACCTGTGCTTTTCCAGGCTGAAGAGTAATACATTTGTATTACTTTGTTGTGGAAAGTTATACAGTTTCGCAAGTCTCTTTGCTTGTGAGCTACATTTTCTTGAAAATCATACTTAATTTTGTATGTGTTCTAGAAATAATTACGTTCATCACAAGTTGATCATATAATCATCTTTCCTCAGTACACCAACACTATTGGACTAGACCCCCAGTTGATATAGCAAACATAGCTACATAGATTTCAGTGGGGTTATACAGATGTTACCAAATGAAAATATGCCTACTGAATTTACAGAAGCAATTCCTTGGAACAGGTCCATGAAAAATATTTAGTTCATTTATGTGAGATAATTCAGTGAGAACAGAAACACAGAGATCCAGGACAGAAACTCCCCTCATATACAAATTATAAGAAATTCCTTCAACAATAGAAATTATACATCTTCAAGTAAGCAGATTACATTTATATTTACCTCTGAAAAGAGCTTATGAGTTTACACTTAAGCATTCAAAATATTCAAATACACATATGACTGCAAAGCAGATTTAAAATTCTTGGCCCAAATATTTATTCCTCTAGAGATAAAATTACAATATCAGTATATATTAACTAAAGTTATTGGTGTCAAAGAGGTCCCAAACTCTGATAAAGTGTATTAGATATAAACATACACATACATACAGATGTACCATCAGACAACTATGCGTTTTACGTGTACACACTCACCTATACACTGTCTTCATATTCATATTGCTAGATTTCTGTAAAAAAATCAGTTGGTTAAATTTCCATGAAGGAGGTTTTAATTTTCCAAGTGGTATGTTCTATTGAGCAAAAACCAATTTGTAAGGTTATAGAAGAGCTTGTAGCAACAGAGAACATATTGAACCAACAGGACCATAAAATTTGAAATTAAAAGTGTTTCCATGCCTTTCAGTAGAGGAATAAAATTTGAAGCTCTAAGAGTTATGCAAGAGACAGTTTACAGAAAGAGGAGATCAGGGTCACTGCTATTTTTCCATTTAACAGAAAAAGAAATTGGATGGACCTTAGGAAAAAAAAAAAAATCACTGACTTGCTGAGAACCAAAGAATTAAGTGGAAATTTACCCAACTAAGCCAATGATACATGGCAGTTTGAACTCAGGTTATTAAAGTAAAAATACTATTATAAAAAAATATTATTCAATTTAAAGGCAACCAAACAACTCTACAACTCTACAAGCAAAGTAAGTTTTACACTCGAAAATTAAGCTACAGACATTTCCATAAAGGAGCTCCTGGTGTAGCCAATGAATCATATATTGCTGTTGAATTACATAACTCCTATTCAATACCTGTATCCATGTTATTTAACTTTGGTCCATCTGCTCTGCAAATGTTCTGGTCTCCCATGGCAACATCAAATATCATGTAGCTCCCCATCTTCTGAAGAAGTGCTTTCGTTCTAACTGATCCATCTCTGAATTTCAAGCTGTCTTGTTTCTGTAGTATGTATGCATTTGGTATCATTTAAAATACAGCCTGGCATCAAAACAATGTATCCCATTAAGGGATCAGCAATAGCCTTCAGTATAGAAGACCTAATTGTCTTTTTTTTTAAATATAGTTGACAAATTTTATTTTTCAGAAAGCATCATGAGAATTGCATGTGAATCCTGCAAAGCAGGATTAGTAGAGCTATAATATAGCTATAATATAAACAGTGCTATTCTGTTGGTATATTTGACTTGATTAAACAACTAAAGTAATCATTTTATATGTAGTAAAACACATTTTGCAAATAGGATTGTATGCATTATACGATGAATTAAAAGAATATTGCAATTACCTCCTACTGAAACACAATTTAAACTGCATTTGACTCTCAGTTAATTATACAGTCTCATTCTCTACTTCATATTGCCATTCCTGCTTTTTGTTCTAAGTGCAAGAGAAACTTTACAATACATTTTTAATGCATGATAATGGTATAACGATAGGATTTGTTTTTAAAAACTGAGACAAACTGTGCCTCTGCAACCCCAGTGACTTCACTTTGTCTTAGCCAAACTCCAAAACTAACAAACAATTGTAAGTGTTCCAAATTCTTGAAGCTTAAGTTGAGAAATCTTGGCTCCAATTTTCAGAAACAGAGAAAGTGTATAGTATCCATTTTTAAGTCAATGGAAAGGACTAAGCATTTCTAAAAAGCAGTCAAGACTGGCTCACGAAGAGCAGCTGAAACTAAACCATTTCAAATCAAAGATTATACCTTTGAACATATGTCTTTTTGCATTAATGTTACACTTGCCAGGGTAATACTACAGCATTTTCAGTACGTACTACACGAAGTAAGAATTAGTGAAAAATTGTTCCAGTAAGTTCAAAATGCTGTGACACATTTTCAGATAAACCCAAGATCAGATGAGACCAAGGGTGGTGGGGGACTTGGTGGTAGTCAGCTGCATCTGTATTTTTCAATCCGCAGTGACATTTCAAGAAGTCTAATAGCCATTTTAAAAGTACACCACCTGTTTATGGAATCTCATGGCTTATACATCCCCTAGGAACAGTGTTCACACTAGTGCTCCTCCAACACCTCTTTTCTCACTTGCTGTTGAGAAAATGTATCTCCTCTATTCCCTGGAAATAGCCAGTTAAGGTGATCTAGTGGTTCCTGGCTCCTTAGTGGCCCAGGAGTAGTAAAAGGGTATAGGATTAAAGTAGAAGTTGTTGCCATATTGCCTCAAAATAAATATGAAATATAAGAAAACAGATGCATCACAGTGATTTGAAATCAGACAGGATCATAGGGAAGGAAGGGACTTCACAAGGTCATCTAGTCCAGCCCCCTTCTCCAGGCAGGATCAATCCTGACTAAATAATCCCCAACAAGCATCTGTCCAATCTGTTCTTGAAAATTTCCAAGTATGGAGATTCCATAGCTTCTCTAGGTAGCCTGTTTTAATACTTACAGGCTCATAGAAACTCTAACAAGGAATTCAATCTTAATATAGAAATTAAGCTAGTTTCTGACATATAACAATAGAAACATGTTCTTGAGTTGATAAGGACGTGTGTCTGTTACCTTGATAATACTGCTTGCTTTTTTCATTTTAAATTTACTCATAATGGCAAATGGACATTTTTAGTCAAATATTTCAGCCAATACAACATTAATAATCATTATAAAAGCAAAAACTTTATTCATGTATCACCCTTATAACCTAAAAGCCCATATCATTAATGATAATGAATTACCCTGGCAACAGTCAAAGGGGACACTGTATTTTGTATTACAGATACTGTTGCTCAGTAATTTTATCATTGTACTTATTTTAACAATTATGGATGACCTCATCTTAAGTAAAAAAAATAAATAAAAACTACTAATTGAATCAAAAGACTAGGATGTTACCAAAACATTTTTCAAACATCTTATTCCAAGAGCACAGATTTAAGCTGAAAATGGAATATAAATTCTTAAAAGATGAACAAGTTTTTTTTTGCTGTCTCCAAATTATAAACCTCTAAGTTATTAGAAGCCATTCAGGGGATGGCTAAGCAACCAGTATTGTATTCATTTATCCTTTTGTCCTTTTAAGCTTTCAGGCTGCTGTGTAGCCATAGTAACTCAGTCTTTTCACTCTGAAATCCATTAGCTGGTTTCAATCTGGATTCAATACTACCATAAAATCAAAGTCAAGGATTAAAAAGAGAGAGAAAGAGGTTTTTTTAAAATTGTAACAGAAAGATTCTTTGAAAAAAAAAATTATTTAAAACTGATTTCTTGATTTATCTTCCTAATGCTCCTTCTGCAACAGCAACCAGAAGGTTAAAATGGCACAAAAAGGTAAATCAGGCCTAAATGTAAAAATATGGGGTTTTCATTAGCCAATGTGGAAAGCAGTTTTCAAAAATATGGTTTGTACTATACAAACCTCAACTATCAGGTGACTAGCACTTTTCCAAAGTGATACCGGAATCATGCTACACTAAGCTGCACTGAGGCCACCTTGTACTTTGTATGCCTTGCACTTGTACTTTAAATCAAACAAAAATTCTTTATATCTAGAACTGGTGCTGAACGGAGTCCTACCTAAGAGAACGCTTCATAACAGGAAAGCCAACTTTTGCACCCTCTTTCTCTATGCACCGATGTACTGTCAAGTGTTTCAGCCCTGAAAGAACGCATACTATAATGATTTCTATGTCATAACAACAAATATAGTTCAAGTATTCTAAAAAGGATGCAACAGGAACATCTTTCAGGGAAACGGAACTAAAGTCCAGGAGAGAGAAGACCTGTAGAACTTCAATAGCCAAGTCTTGGAGAACCTTCAGAATACAATTTATATAGTCTGTTGTTATTATTTCAAAAGTCAAATCTTAAGCAGGAGCTAAATTAGGATTGTATCTACTAAGCATGCATATTAACTCTAGTTAGAACTGCGTTGAAAGACCATTTTACTTACAGACTTGCATTAGAAAAAGAATATCATTTATATTTTGAGAATTCTAGTAAAGCCATTTATATGATGATGTATTAATCACAAATACATTTCTATACCATGCTAAGAAAGAACACATATTGGGCCAAACTAAAGAGGGTCTTAATCTATCCTATACATTTTTCATATATATTAATTTATTTCTAAAAGAAAAAAAATCAGAGCATTTAACTACCAGATTTACATGCACAAATCCTGCCTTTTGCAAATGCACAAAATTGTCCATGCACCACTTCCAATGGAAATTAAAAAGTCATTTTTGAAAATCCATCCTACAGAGTGTCAAAAGAAATATTAATTGCAAAATCTTTAGTAAAATGTAAAGCTATGTAATGATGGTAAGCAGACTTTTTTAAAATAACAAAACAACAAGACATTATCGTGTTTCAGTTAGTTTGCTTTACAATTTAGGATTCATGCCTAATGCTGGAATTATATTTAAAAAACCCATCACAGTCTTTGTTCAGAGTCTGTTTGATTGTTTTCCTCCCCTTAAATCCAGTTATGTTAGTTCTACATTCTTAAGGCTAGCTTAAAGGTGCCCTTATTTTGGTTACCATACTGAGGATGACAAATAATTTATTCACTTTTAGACATTATTTACAAGTAATCAAGTCATTTTACTTTAAGAATTTTTTTAATTGATTATATAATGGAAAAAAAATAGAGTGGATTTCTTTTAAAGATTACACAAAATTATGGGACAAAGTAAACCCACTAGTGGGCAGGGAATGAATCGGGGCCAATCTGGACAGGTTGGAGAAACGGGCAGAACACGATAGGATGCGGGTCAATAAGGACAAATGCAAAGTGCTGTACCTAGGGAGAAGAAATCACCAACACACTTACAGGCTGAGGAATAACCCTCTCAGCAGCAGTGTAGTGGAAAGGGATCTCGGATTTATAGTTGAATCCAAGATGAACATGGGTAGTCAATGTGATGAAGTGATCAGTAAAGCCAACCACTCTTTCGTGCATTAGCAGGTGTATCACAGACAAGTCCAGGGAGGTGATACTTCCCCTCTATGCAGCACTGGTAAGGCCACAGCTACAGTACTGCATTCAGTTTTGGGCACCATACTTCGAGAGGGATGTGGATAACTGTGAGAGGGTCCAGAGGAGGGCCACTTGTATGGTTGGGGACCTGCAGGTAAGGCCCTATGAGGAGAGATTGAGGGACTTGGACCTCTTCGGCCTCCGCAAAAGAAGGCTGAGAGGTGATCTTGTGGCTGTCTACAAATTCACTGGGGGGACAGCAAGGGATAGGAGATGCTCTGTTCACCAGGGCACCCCTTGGAGTAACTAGAAATAAAGACCACAAACTGACAGACAGCAGAGTCAGGTTAGACATCAGGAAGAACTTCTTCACGGTAATGGTTTCCAGAATCTAGAATTGGTTTCCAAGGATGGTGGTGCTCTCCCCTACCTTGGGGCTCTTTAAGAGGAGACTGGACAAGTACCTGGCCGGGGTCATCTGACCTCAACACTCTTTCCTGCCTAGGACAGGGGGTCGGACTCAGTAATCTGCTGAGGTCCCTTCTGACCCTAACATGTATGAATCTATGAAGGAAGTAATCCCTCTAGAGGTGTTAAAATAGTCACGTATAATTTGTAAAAGCACACACACATGTTCATATTCTAATACACCACAAATGTAGGGAAGAGTATAATTTATAAGAAAATTAACATAAAAATAGCTATCTCCCCAGGGATCCTATGTTCATTACTTTCTTTCCAAATAGTGAGCAGATGGTGAGATCAACCCACCATATCCCATTGTTTTCCAGACAACTAATGGGGTAATGTTATAGGAGTGTGCACTCCAAATGAAATTTGGACCAATATTTTTATAGGAACATATAGAAACTCTCTGCATTCTCTTTTGTATGCATATACTAACCACAATCTGACTTTCATTTTGCAACACCTATGTAGAACTTATTTTTAGGTCCTGGATACAAACACATGAATATTGTAAGTAGTAAGATGAAAGCCCATTGTGGGAGATCATTTCTCAACAAAATAATTCATTATCTAGAAATACTGAGCAATTTCATCTCAGTGATTTAATGAAGAATTGGAGCCTGAATTCTGATATGGGAAACAAATAAATCAGGGCACGTGACCTTGTTTTTTCACACATTTCTAATCATCACGTACTGTCCTCTGAGTTTATAACCCAGAATAAATTCTTTAACTATCATCAGTTTAAAAGGAATTGTTATGTTCTTTGGATCTGATGGCACATTCTTCAATCAGATAAAACTTTCACTGACTTCTCAGTCATAGAACAAAGTCATTTTCAGAATTAACCTGATTCTAGCTAATTTGATTTGATGCAATACATTCCTCCTCTAAGTATTATAAATGTTAAATATGATTTCAGATAGAATAATATCTACCATTGTAAGAAATTATTATTTTTATAAATTATATTATGTAAAGCTTATATCTTCAGTGCAATTTGTTCCATTGATGATACAATGTTAGAACATCAAGCAACAACAAAAGGTTGTACCCCAAAGACAGCATGAATATGTTAGGTGACTATTTCACCTCATGTGCCCCTTCAAGGTAAATTTGATAATAACATTTATAGTTGCATTAGGCATATGTGTAAAAATAAATCTGAACAAAAAGAAACTAACATACCAGCATTTTCTGTTGATATCGTTTCTTAAATTTAAGATGGTATTTAATATTTCAAAAAACAAATAATTGTAGGGAAAAAAACTACACTACTTTAAACGTGATTCAAAGAAGATCCTCAAACTATATTGATTCTATATTGTTATAAACGTTAAGATGGTGAAACCTCAGGCTACTGCTCTCTCTTCTGAAGCCCCTTTTAAAAAAACAACATAACACCTGATTTCCAGTAACAACTGTGTCTAGGACAGTGAGCATGCACACATCTTTATTTCATTTTAAAATAGTAAAAATAAAAATTTAAGTTTGAGCAGGTCTCTTTTCTTTTAAAACAGACGAAAAAGAGGTAATGGTGCCCCCACTTTTTAATTTTTTAAAAAATTTTTTGCAATGGCTCTAGAGCATTTTCCCAGAATATAAGTAACCTACATAAAATTAGGTGGGGATTGCCCAAGGGGATTCACACTCATGATTGATGTCTCCACAACTTGTCCTAACCACCAGCCTAGAGGCTGTATTGTGGCGGGATACTTCACCCCTACTGTGGTAGCTGTTCTTTTGGGCAAAGAATTCTAGATTTATTGGACCAGAGAGAGAAAACAGGAGAATTACTCAAGCTTTGTGGTTGGGGTACTCATTGCTGGGGTGGAGGGACTTGGGTCCTGTTCTCTGCTCCAATGACTGTTTCATGCAAATAAAATCCGTTGTACTTATTTTGGAAATGTACAAATGTTACATTTAGATCTTCTTAAACAAGGTTAGGCTGATCTAAATGGCCCCATGTGCAAGCATTCACAAGGCTTCAGTTGCCCTAAAATAGCATGCCCAATATAAAGTTAGTTCACCACAGAGATGAAGTAACTTCAGATGGATAAAGGGTTAACTCAGTCTACTGAAAGCTGAATCAGAGAACGGTTTTTCTTCTCTTAAAAAATATTTCTTGTTGTTGGACGGTGTACACACACCCAAAAGAAACAGCATGCGTTGGCAGCCAGGTCTTTCCTGTATTGGTCTACCACTGTACTGTGATGGTAAACAGCAGTTAACAGCACACATTTTATTTCTTAACTTGCTTACACTTAGGTACTCATCCCCATACTCCTGCTTGAAAAAGAGGAGTCAAAATGGCCCCGAAAAATATTTCAACTAGCAGTTGTTTCTGGGTCTCTGGTACTAGTCAGGGATGGAATTTTACTGCATGGCTTTATGGTCCAGATGTGTCTGTAATTTCCCTAGAGGTCTTAGCCAGGGAAATAAGCGGGGATCTCTTTATAGGGTTTTTAGGTACAGTAAGTGGAGGGAAGGCACAAAGGAGCAGGGCATGAAGGTCCCTTTCCACATGGACACTGGCAGAACTATGTTTGGTGTCCTTCATTTGTAAACTGATGGGAAATGGTGGCTTTGTTCCAAAATCAGGAGTGTGGTCTCTAACATAGGCAGTGGTGACTTGGGTGCAACCTTCCTCATAAAATGTCACCCTTTTGGCACCACTCCCCTTCTGGAGAGAAGTAGGAAGAGGGAAGGCAACTGTTTGCCCTGGTCCCAACCCCTCAGCTTCCCTTGTCTGGACAGGAAAGTAGGAAGCAGCAACCTCACTAAGCCTGGGATGTGAGGTCATCCATTGTGTGGCTGATCTCTTCAGCAACACATTGAAGTGTGAAACAGCAAGACAAAGGACCTTCCATTTGCATTCAATTTTCTCTGCCTGGGTATGTTCCCCAGAGCTTGCAGGAGTACCAGCCATGGCAAACAGCTTTGAAAGAGAAGCCAAACTAAAGGGCAACTCCCCCCAAATCAAATGCAATTCTGAGACACTGCTGGACATTTGGTGAATAGATTGTTGAGCCCAACTGGTAATAAGACATTTGAAAAGGGCAAAAAGAGAAGCTCTACAGTGGGGTGGACTAGCATGAACCATCAGCTGCTCCTGCTTTTCCAGACCTGAAGAAGGGCACTATGTGCACAGTTGCTTAGGTAACAATGAAAAAAGGCTCAGAATTTCTGTATGCTTGGTGAGACCTAAAGAGTACTTCAAACTCAAAAGCTTATCTATATCCCTCCTACCTATGCAGTTAGTCCAATAAAATATACCACCAGCAAAAATCCCTACATCTCCATTTCATGCAGCTATTTGTGATATAGGACCCCCTCAGAAGGTCTGTGTCCACTTTCTATTGCTTATATTCGTTACTATGATTCATTTTTACTTACTTTCACCAAGTAACAATTATTGACAAAAAAGAGACCTACTCAGTTACCAGTGTACTATCTTGCATATACTGACAAAAAATAAAGTTATGGTGCCTTGAAACAGATTCAAAGATATGTGTATTACTCCAGATTTGCACCAAAGTGCCAAAGCCAGAACAGCTGCAATGGTGTATACAAGACTGAGAAATCAAAAGTGGTCAGACATGTTAGCCACATCCCCGCTATGCATTGGCTACAGAAACTTGCATGCCTTAAGCATATTAGTTCAATAGACTCGCTAAACCAGTGATTCTCAACTCAACTAGGGTGCCAGGGCAGACTGGGGTGCCACTGGATCTTTTGATTGGCGCTGTGAGATGCAAGGAGATAAGTGAAATGTTAAGCGATAAGGAGCAAACTAAACAGGTACACCCAGGGTCAGGTTCACCCCTATCTAAACAATCCCTCGTGCCCACTACCAGGCCTTTCAGCAAGAAAGCAAGCATTGTAATCTATTGAGTTCTTTGAAATCAGATGCCACTCAATTCACAGAAATTAAGAAAGGATGCCTTGAATCCAATGAAAGATGCCTTGAGTTCAAAAAGGTTGAGAACCACTAATCTAGACTCAAACAGATCTGTTCATCTTTCTGGTATACAATTAAGTCAAAACATTATAACTTCCAAGGAGCAAAACTTCTATTGAAATTAATGTGTTCTTAGCCTGGAGTTCCTCAGGCTCAACATGACTCTCTCTCTTACTCTCTCTCTCTCTCTTTCTCTTGGTGCCTGTGCATCAAAAGGAACACTTTTTCACCATATCTTTCAAATAGATGCATGCGTGCTGTTACAGACTCTGCCCACTTTCCAGATGCTTGATGCTCACAGACAATAAAAAAAAAAAAAGAGTGAATCCTTCCAAGATAAACATCTCCCAACAAAATAAGATGCTATAATATACTACAAAATATCTGCAAGCTGAAAGCAAATAATCCTGAGACCAAGTCACTTTTACCCATCACCTTCCACTCAAACTTTGCTGTCAATTGTCTTTCCTATTCTCTGCTTCAGAATGAGACGTGTGAGAAATTTAGTCTGAATAAGGCTGAAGCGATGTTGGCAGGGTAAGGCAGCCAAATGGACGATATGGAGAGGATTATAAAAACTCATTTGCTGTGGGCGTGTACACCACTGAAGTAAGCACACCATTTATAACAACTTCACAGGCTGGGGATATTGTTGACTCTCCAAACTCTGTTCAATAAATCACAGGGTAGTATCTAATGGTGACTTTTCTCACCCAGATCTAATGAGGAGGTTATTGTCATTTAATTCATGTGTTACTTTTGTTACCTCAAAATTATAAAGTACTCTATATAAGCTTGTACGTTAAATGTATTGGGAAATTTAATCTTGTACTGGATCTCAAAACCTCTCAATACAAAGAAAGGTGCCAACAAGGGATTCACACTTCCAGATATACTCTATTCCACTTCCAAGCTTCATGACACCAGCTCCCTTGATCTGAAATAGCCTATACCATAGGCCATTTATGTACCCATACCTTTATGGATAAAAAACGCACAAAAACATAATATTTATGGGCTAGCTGGGCAACTGTTTGGGTTTGATTTAAATTTTCAGCTGGTCATCTGCTTTCTGGGGACTGCATTTTAAATAATTATTAGGGGCTTTCAAACTTGGTATAGATTTTTTAAGCAGTTATTCTCAGGGGTTTGAACTGGCACTTACCACTACTATTCTCCAGAAAACCAATAAAAAATAAAATATTTGACACAGCAAAAAGACTTTTAAATTTCAAGTAGACAGAAACACAAGAGTGCATTGGTAAAAGACCAATGGGTGTCCAGTGACCTGTGAAAATAGTATATGTCCTGAATTAATAACTTTTAACTTCACTCAGTCGAGAACGTAAAAAGATGAGAGTTTAGAATGTGTAACACAGCAAAACACTGATGCAAGCTCAATGTTGCCCATATAAGTATTGTAGGGTATGGTTACTGAAATTCTGTCTGTTGTAGGCAGTGACCTGCTCTCATACAATACTGAGTACTTACATTGTCAGAGTCCATGCCTATAACTGTTACTCATAGTAACTCCACTGTAACAGGGTCCTACTCCGGTGGTGGCTGTAATGCTCCAAGAGGACCCTCTCAGCCTTTGTTCTCTCTGCTTCATTTGGACATCTCCCCTTCAGCTTTTCTCCCATGCCTTGATGTTAGAAAAGGAGGGCTCCCTAAGCAAGATGTCACTCATGAGTGCCAGTGTTGCAACTCATCACCTTAAGGGTTAATCACAGCCTCTGAACCTTCCCTATAGCTATGTGCATGCCTCACAGGTTTTTCCAGTCATCACTTAAGTGGACATCTTGCCCTGCGCCACTAGTCCACCTTAGGCCTCTACTCCCTTGTTAGGGTTTTTGCCATGCCAGCTTGTGCCCCCATTGCTCTGGCTGGTTCCTTTGGCCTAGACCAGGGGTGAGCAATTATTTCGGCCTGGGGACCACATAAGGAGTTTTGATGAGTTGTCCTGTGCCAGGTCAACACCTCCACTCCCCACCCCTGCAACAATTTTACCAAATCCTATGCAGGATGGGGCTGTGAGCAGGCAGGGAACAATGTTCAGAAGTGAGATGGTAGGAGAGGCCAAGATCATAGGTCAGGGTAGCGGGGTGTCCCCTGTGGGGGGGGGATGAGAATGTGTGGGGTTTGGGGAGGTGGGTATGTGGAGTGGTATGTGCACATATGTGTGGGGAGGGTTTCCTGGGTGCTAGGTCCTGGGAGCTGGCTGGGGGTAAAGGGAGGGAGGAAGGGGAAGACAGCACGTGCAGCAGAAATCTCCTGGGCAGTGTCATCTGCAGCTGCACCTACAGCTTTCTGCATGGGGTGAAGCCATGCCCAGGGCAGCCTGAGCCACACTTCACCCTGTACCTGCCAGCCCCACCCTGACCAGAGTGCAGACCTTCTGACAGGGCTGCTTCCAGTATGACTGCTGCTCAGCTCCCTTCACCTCCAGCACCTGCTTCTACTCTTGCTCCTGCTGCCCTGCTCCAGGCTGAAAGGAAGCTTCAGCCAGACAGTTTCTGCCCTGGAGCATGGGGCTCCAGCTCCCAGCTGCCTTCCTTCCACTCCGCCCACCTGGCATGCTCAACCCTTCTTAGTCCCATCCCGCCAGTCCAAACTCAAACCAAAAACATAAGCACTCTGGGTGTAAGTAAACCGTTAGCTCCCCTGGCTGCGTATCAAAAACTCCTACCTACCCTTTGGTTTTAGTCTGCTGCTAGTCCCCAGACCCTTCGCTTGTTGCCTCCAGGCATAGCATGCTCACAGCCCATCAGCAGCAGGCAGCTCCCTAAAGAGCTCCTTCCCTGCAGCTTCCAGGGCCAGGCCCTTTGTTCTGGCTTGGACTTCAGTTTACATGCCCTAGAGCGCTGCCCCTTCCAGTCAGTTACTCCCTGGGCAGCCTACAGGTACTCTCTAATCCAGAATGGCCTATAGCAGCAGAGCTAACCTTGCAATTGTTTTCATGCTGCTTCCCCGGGTTACTTTCCTGATGTACTATTGCTCTGCTACTAGCACAGCAATAGGTACATCTCAATTTAAAGGGCTGCATCTGCCTATCACACTGTAGGTAGCCCACGTCTTGGCTGCCTAAGTGTGGTTTGCCTCTATTTTCTCCCTCTCAGTACCAGGAACTGTAGGTTCTGTGTTATGTAAATATTAAAAGTAATAGAGAATACTTAGAGGAGTGAGGGTTTTCAGGATCAAGTCTGCACTTCCAACCTGAACTCAGCATGGTAGGAAATGAGAATTCTGTATACAGCAGTCAAAAGTTGCTTTCGGGTTTTCTTTGGCTATGCAATTCCTTGTCTTGCATATATATATAAAAAAAGTTTCTTTAAACCAAGTATTTCTCCTTAAATATCAAAGTTTATGGCTGAAGTTGACCACTATACTTTCATTCTCTAGGAAGAGCATTTCTGATGCTGATAATGTATAGTGAAAAGAGAATATCTGGGGATATTGTTGACTCTCCAAATTCTGTTCAATAATCACAGGGTCTAATGGTGACTTTTTTCACCCTGATCTAATAAGGAGGTTATTGTCATTTATTGATATTATGTGCATCTTGCAAATATTGCAAAGTCTGTCTGTATTATAGTTGATGCTAGTATGGCAATAATTAGAACCTTGTTTACAAGATTTATGGTTATGACTATCTGTATTCAGATCTCACCTATTCTCACAACAGAAGTTACCCATCTCCCACTGGTGGATGATTTGTTTTTTCTGTTCTTCCCCCTGGATACATTTCATCATTCCAATGCTTTTCAAGTCACCAGAAAGCTTTACTGTGGCTGATATGTTATGCTTCCATCACTGTTAGTCCTTCGGTGAATCTATACATGCATTTTAATGTCTATTAGCATATTTTAATATGCTTGAAAAACACTGTGTGCTTTTCCTAATGCACATTAAAAAATAGGCTAATGTGCCCTTTTCTAGTATGTCACAATGGAGGTACTAAATTTAAAGTGAATTAGCAAAAGCACATTAATGAACATGTAGATGCACACCTTGTGTAAGGGCCAGTCTCCCCACCATTTCAGCTCAATTCATTAAGAGTAATAGTTTGTGGCTTCAAAGTTAACAAAGACTTTCCTTCATGCACAATTACAATGGAAAAGATTGTTTACTGTTTTTTAGCTGACAGTTGCATGTTGAGGAGAGAACACAGAAAAGGCCAAACATTTTTTGTTCCTTATCCTACTTGTAAAAATCAGGATGGTTAACATTTATTTTATCTTGGATCCTCATGTGATTGGGACGGTTGGCTTTTAACCACTTCTTTGGGGGATATTTCACTTTCCAGTGCAAGTTGGTAACATTCACTGATGTCTGAGGCATGCATCTGCATATCTGAAGGAAAGATTAATGATGCACAGATTCCTACTGGGAACACTCTTGCGCCACTGCTATTTGTTCTTTGTTGACTTCTTTGGTAAAGTGTTCTCAAAACAGAAGAGGATCACTCAGGGTTTCAACATGTCGTCAGTTGTCATTTTTACAAACTAGTAAATGTTTATTAAACGTCAGGGTTTAATAGGGGACAGGGTTTGGCCTTCATTATGTACCAAAGTCTAAAATGGGTGAAAGAAAATCACTGAATCCCAACTACAGCTGACATTCCAAACTAAAATCTTACAAACTTTGCATGTCACTCATTTCTAGCTAAATGCAGTTTTGTTAGTATTTGTTATTTTCTATGAAGTGAAGTCTACCTCTTATTTTGAAATTCACACTTACATAAAGGATGTTTTGCAATTTAAATGATAAATTACTCATCAGCACCACCCTTTGACATTTTATTTCCATGATTTTTAATATAGCATTTGTCTAGCACTTAATAGTAAATTGAGGGAAACTCAGATCTGTAGGATTCCTGAAGTTGAGACATTATATAGGATAGCTAATAACCAAGAGATCTGGTCACTTTCTGCCATTCAGAACATCTGAAGATACAAGAAAGCAGCACAAACTTATTCAGCATAACCAACACATGGTTTAGAGGCTAAGAGAAAAATTGGATTCTGTTGATTCTATTATTAAGCATACCAGAGGTTTGGCATGAAACACTAGTCAAATCATAGAAGGACATATTCTTTAGACCAGTTGTTTTTTTTTTAACCCAAGTTCTTACCTGCCACAGACTGATAATGAAAGGATTCTGCAAATTACATAGACTTTCTGGCATGGTTTATCACAAAGCAGCAAGTATCATCCGAGGGCCTTGCACAAATACAGCACTTCTTCAACAGTCAAGGTACAAGAACGATGTATAAACGGTGGTTTACTTCAGCCAAAGGGTAGGTACAGACCTTATGCCTAGATTGACATAATTGGGGTTAGGTCAATCTAAGTGCCAATTCGTGCAGACATCTGAGGTTAAATTGGTCAGAAAAAAAAATGGCCAGCCTAATCTAAATTAGTTCACCAGAGGAGGTGAACTACATTAAATCAGGAATGGGTTTGCCTTGATTCAGCGCCTGAAACATTTACTCAACCTGAAGCAAGCCAATTTGCTTCATTTAG
This sequence comes from Crocodylus siamensis, assembly GCF_052110815.1. Classification (NCBI taxonomy): domain Eukaryota; kingdom Metazoa; phylum Chordata; order Crocodylia; family Crocodylidae; genus Crocodylus; species Crocodylus siamensis. The sequence goes on along the minus strand of NC_143396.1, from coordinate 83,546,962 downwards.
GTTAAGATTTTAAAAGGGTTTTATTTTGTTTTTTAACATATAATATTTAGTTATTTCAAAATTTCACATTTTCTGCCCATAACTATTTGCCAAATTCACTCTTAATATCTGAGTGTTTCAGTTCTACAGAAACATTTTTCAGCAATATCCTACAGAAGAAGTGTTCAACCTCCAGCCCACAAGCCAAATGCAGCCCGTGGGGCTCCCAGCAAGTATGGAAATCTGGCAGCAGGGGAGCAGTGGCCATTAGTATGGCCACCATTCACTTCCCCCTGCCAATTTCCCAAACTCCAGGCCCCATGGGACCAGTCAAAGTCAGGCCACACCTCCTAACTTTCCTCCCCAACACAGGGCTGAGCCATGTCCCCCCCCCCCCGCCCGGCTTTTGGATCAGGGCTCAACCATGTCCCCTTTCTCCCCCATGGGGCCAGGTTGGGGCCAAGCCCTTTCCCCCTCCCCAGGTCTGACCATACCTCTTTTCCCTGCAAAGCCACATCAGTCTCCGATGCCAACTGTTAAAAAAGCATGGGTTCCAGAACGAACTGGATATCTTTTTTGCCAGGATGATTAATAAGTTCCTGGTTTAGGAATCTAGAAAAAAATATTGCACTCCTATGTGAAATACTCCATTAGTTATAAGAATACACACACATCCACATGGATAACAAATAATTATTAGTAATGAGATTTCAAAAAGCTTTAGAAACATAAGTCAGTCCAAGTTACAGTGGTCCATAAGCTGAATATAAGCCAACAGTGTACTCCTGTTGCAAAGAAAAAAGAAAAGAAAAGCCAACTTCATAATGAGTTGGATTAACAAGAGTGTCTCTTGTAAATCAAGGGAAATGATTCTTCTGCTCTGTTCAGCACTGGTGAGGCCTCACTTTGGTACTTGGTCTTGGAGTACTTGAAGGGCCCCACACTTCAAAAAATATATAGACAAATTAGAAAGTCTAGTGGATTTCAAAAGTCTTTAAATATCTATAAAAACAATAATAGGATGGCAATGGACATTTCTCTGTAGCTGCAGGACACAGAAATAGAAGCAATGGCTTCAAACTGCAGCAAAGGAAACTTAGGCTGGGGATTGGGTACAACTTTCTCACTATGAGGGTAGTGAGGAATTGGAACAGACTACTGAGAAAAGCTGTACCATGCTAGCACAACCTAGTATTGGAGCTCCAAATTCCAGAGTGGCTGGACAATCCCCAGAATGAGCTCCTTCCACCCACTGCCTTTCTCCCCACCTGTTCTGAAAACAGCTCAGCCCTACTCCTGGCACATGCAGTCACAAGTTAATGGACGTGCACCTTCATCTGAACATTCATGTAATGAGGGTTCAGGGTGTTGTGGGATCAGGCCCTTTTAAAGTGCTCTTCACTGGTTTAAGATTTTAACAATATTACTATTCACTACTTAACTGAAAAGAAAACGACAATCATCCTTGCTAAATTTTTCTAGAGGCCTAGTAGAAAAGTAACCCTCCTTTCCCAAAGTATTAAAGTTTTTTTCATTTCTCCCATTGTCCAATGATCTGTTTTCTTCAAGTTGTCAGACATTGTATTCCCTTCTGAAGTTTAACTCAGCAAATTCATCATGGAGGAGAAGAGGGAATATGAACTCAACCACAAAATACTTTAGGAAGAAAGGAACTCTGCACTGCCTAATCTAGCATGATGTAGCTATTAATACAGGATCTTAATGCTGCACAAAATTGAGCATCAAAAAACCCATACCTATAAAGGTGCATTCCCTCTCGATTCCTCCACCCTCTCACATGCAGTGTGTGAAAATGCCAATGATTTCACGGGGGGGGGGGGGAGGGGGGGGGCAGGGAAGAGAGACAGAGATTCTCTTTCTTTTCAGCTTCTCTGTTTTCAAAATTATACCAGCTGATTCCAGAAAGTCACATCACATCATCTGCTTTCATTCTACTCTCAGTACGGCTGATCATTTGACAACATGATTTTATGTTTCTCTCTAGTAATAAAAGAAAACTAAACAGGTTAGAATGTCACCTTTTGCATTTGAGGGTAGACTGCAATTTGAACTACATACCAGTCTAGTGGTAGGGAAGAAGGAGGAGGAAGACCCTTTCTCTCGCCTCTATATGAACTCCCTAGACCTGAGGAGCGGACATGCAGTGATGAATGGGAGTATTGTTCCTATTCCTCCCTCCTCAAGAGGAGGTAGGCAATGAGCAGATAGTACAATGAAGATCTTTGATCAGACTGCTTCAATTCTCTGCTGCCCCCCACTCACAGGCCATGCTAGGTTAGCCAGCATCTGCTAAGTAGTAACAAAAGGCAAACACAGGCCAGCAGTAAAGTTTCTAAGCCTGACAGTACCCAGGTTGACACAGGTGAGGAACTGAGGAATTATGATTATAAGTATACCTTTAAAGCACAAGGCTTCCCAGGCCCCCACACTTTCTTTTGCTCAGAGCCTGGTTAAATTCAGAGTCTAACCCTTAAATTATTATTTTTTAAATACCTAATGGTCAACTGGTTTTCATGAAATCTGTTACTGTGAAAATAATACAGCTTTCTAGCTGAGATAACTGAGTTACAGAGAGATTAAATGACTGATTTTTCTGAAGGTCACACAGCAAGCCAGTGACATGTAAGAACAGAAGAACTCTGCTCTCCTGCCATTAAACCCTATCCAAATCACTGAAGAGAAAGAAAAGCAAGGAATGAAAAGTATGCATTAGACCCTGAATCCAGCCATTTCTGTCCCCAAAATAATTTATGCCTTCACTGGATGTTTGACAATTTGAAGTGAAATCCTGGCATCAAGGCCAAATCAAAGAGAACATTACTACTGAGGTGAAGATTTAATTCTTTGTGTTTGGGTCTGCATTTGAGCCAGTGGTTTTCAACTTTTTTTAGACTCAAGACCCACCTTGTTTAGAGTGACTACCCATCCCTATTTGGGTGGGACAGTCCTGAAACATAACTAGCAAGGGTTATATGGCTCTGGATTAAATGCCCCTGGGATATCATTTGTTTCAGATCCCCCTTGGCACACTCAACTATGGTCCCACCATCATGTACAGGGATCCATGTTTTCCATTCACCACAGAAAAATGCAGAGAAAAACCTGGGAACCCACAGGTTTCTCCTTGCAGGCTGGCAGAGTTCCAGCCTGCAAGGGGCTGCTTGGGGCTGGGGGGAGCAGGATGGAAGGAGCACCACATGCATGTGTGCACATACATACATGCATATGGCCAGCAATACAGCTATGGGCAGTGGTGGAGAGCAGCTCCCCTGGTGGCCTGCAGGTAAGTCTGTGTGGCAGATTAAGGCCCCCATGGTGAGGGAGAGAGTGGGCCAGGGTTTGTGGCAGAGGTGCTGCCCAGCTGAGGAGGTGTGTGGAGCCCAGGACTGGGGTAGGAAAGCGCAGCTGCAGGGCCCAGCCAGGGCGTGGAATGGAGCCACGGGCAGCTCGTCCAGAATGGGGCAATGGGGAACCTGGCTCCTCACTGCTGCATGCATCCCTAGGGAAGGGTAATAAAGGAGGCATGTGCCCCCCAAGATTTGTGCGTGGGGCAGGGGCAGATGTGGACTGTCTGCTACAGGCGCAGGATTGCTCGCCCTGCTGTCTTCTCTCCAGGGGTCTCCTGGAGTAGGCAAGACCCGGTGTGGGAGGGCAGAGTGGGGCCAAGAGGCTCTGTGCCACCACTGTTGGGAGCCCCATGCCAGACACACCACCACAGTGAAGCGCCCCCTGCCCACGCAGCAGCAGCAGACTGCACAACTCCGCACTGCTGCCACCACCCCCACTGCTGCCAGGCAGGCAGGGAGTGTTGTGCCCTTGCAGTGCAGCTGATGCAGGGCTCCCGGTGGCAATGGCAGCACCAAGCCTCTCTTCTGGGCCCTGTGTACTGAGCTGGGGAGGTCCTGGAGTGGAGGGCAGCAAGGCAGGGAGCCCCAAGCCCTACAGCAGGCAGCCCACATCCTCCTCCACCTCCCATAGCCTCTGCTCTGGCCATGCCACCCATGTGTGGGGGTGTGGTCATGCATGTGTCCCACCTTTGCTTTTTGAAAAAGATGGTCACCTTACCCTTGCTAGACTCAAAGCACCAACCCTTTATTTTCACTCTTTAATTTACTCTAATTGAGCTTTTTTTCTGTTCCAGAGAACTCAAAACCACCAGCAGCTCAGAACGTTTGTAACACTCCGAATTCCTTTGAAATCTCTGGGTTTATCTTGTTAATCATGTCTGCATACCTAACAGTACTAATATTGTGCATCACCCTAGCTGAAAATTACTGATTACGCTATATGTAACTATTTTCAAATGACGACTTATTGAACAGAAGCTTGATCATGTCTAAAGGATTTTACTTAATAACCAGACCGAATTCAGTGTTTGTAACAAAACTCATTTCATACATTCTTTATAAAACACCATTTATGTAACAAGTTCTCATGGGAGTTTAAAGATTCTGATCAGGATTTCTTTGTGGTTAACACACAGAATAGGAATCAATCATATATTTTACAAGCATATGTTAGCTGTCTACTGTTAAATTACCTTGATTCACAGAATATAGAGTAAAAGGAGTACTCAGCATAGAATGTGTTTCATTTGATACTCTAGTATATGAAGAAGCATATTTGAGTGTTAAAATGAACTTGCTTTGACAAGCAAGTTTGTTCATTTTCAGTGTTGAAATGAACATCATAGGGTATATACAGGCATTACATTTTTATCAACCTAACTTTGGTTAGACTGATCTAAATGCCCAACCATGCAGGAGATCAAAAGGCTTAAATCCCCCTCTCCCCCCCACAAATGATGTGCCCAACCTAAAATAGTGTACCTGAGGAGGTGCACTAACTTTGATCAAGATTGGGTTAAACCAATTTAAGAAAGGTTTAACCCATTCTCATGAATGCCTGCACGAGTTTGCAGTACAGCCCACGCGGTTGGAAAGCCAAGCCGCCCGCCCCAGCACTCCACTGTTCCACCACCCTAACCCTAACTGGGCTATTTTGAGTCCCCCTCCTCCATCTCCCTAACTGGGCAACTCCCTCCATGAACCCATCAACCCCCGCTGCACATTGCCTCCCTGCATCCTACCAACCCCTTAGATCTACTAGCCTCCCCCTCCTGCCACCTGATTCCATCCACCTCTTCCCCACCCCAAGTTAGTTACACCAGTTTCCCCACGATGCTCCCAGTCTATATTTATGTGACTTTAACTGCACGAATGCAGACCTGGTCCCATGAATGACTGTATACAGCCATAGTATTGCCACATCAATTAGATATAATAAATTTTGCAATCCATGCCAACACCCAACAATACCTCCTCTCAGTCTATACTTCCTTTTTAAATGACAAAAGATGAGCTCTTTTACACAACAGCAAAAATAAAGGTGGGCCTAATCTATGAAGTTAAGATGTGAATTTTAACCGCCATAAATTTGAAGATAGAGTTGTGGTTTAGCAAGGTATGTTTCCCAACCTGTGGAGCAGACAGTGTATGAAACACAAACTCACTTCTTTCCAACGGTTTGGCCTGTTAAGCCACAGTAACATAAACAGGACTAGCCCTTGCTCTTGAAATGTTCTAGTCAAATTAAATAAATTCCCTCTCCCACATTTACAAACTTAACCACATCAACTGGTCAGAAGCTGCTGATTGCTAGCCATTTCTAGAAATGTCACCTGCAAATTCTGTCAACATAGGCAAAAGGCAATTCACCCATAGGACAAGACAGCCCTGAATAAGAATTCTCTCAGACATTCACCCATAGCACTTTGGGTTCCTCCTTGAGAACTGTTCAGCCCATCCTAGTCCTCTCTGTTCTTTATGTCCAAGTGGCATACCCTCCTGTCCGAGTCAGCAGAACAAACTCTATCCCCTCTGATTAGCACTCTGAGTCATTGTCATGTCAAAAATTACAAAAATTCCTAAACTAAAATTATTTGGCCATGGTAAATATACATCTTCACCTGGTTTCCTTCTTTAAAAAATACTCTTCCTGTGGCTAACTTTTTATAGTGATCAGGGATTTCAGAAATCAGTTGTTCAAGTCATAAACATCAACCATTTCTATGCTGCTTATATTAGTGCAGTATTTCAAGCTAACCTTTTTATTTTTAAGAAAAAAGGGGGAGAGGGTCCTTTTTAAAGTTATGATGATTGGATGCTATCAGGTGTTTATTCAACACTTCTGGAGCATCCATACTGTTCCAAGTACTCTAATTCCCTTATTTCTAAACAAGACTTTTTCTCTAGGACCTACTCAATAGGCTTGGTATTCTTTTTCTAGAAATGCAGCACTGCATGCTATGTAGCCATACTGGAGGGTCCAATAGTGAGGGTTGACAGGCTTGAGATTACTGCATTAGTAATTACTTCAGCCATCAATCCCTGTACATAATACCTCAATCATCACGCAGCACTTTGAACAAGTTACCTTCAAACTACATTATCAAACACCTTTCCTATGTCATTTGCAAAGGCTGTAAGTTGTCTTCTTATTTGGGCTCACATGAATTAGATCTGAACTATTTAAAAGGAAGCTGATCAGTTCATTCCAATTCCTAGTTGAGACATTTGCACATCACAAAAAAACATCACTGTAATTGGTACCGACAGCCAAACCTATCAGCAGTATTAAAGCAAAGCCAATGGCTAAATGTGAATAAAGACTGAACTACCCATTATAGTTAATAATTATATTTCTTTCCTTTACCCTCAGCCCACTTCTTCAATACTGTAATATTAATATCAAAAAAGATTTCATACCTTTGTGGCTGCTGGTCTAGCACCTTTCATGAGCAGTACTTTTAAGACAGAAAGAAACAGAAAGACTTTCAACTTAAAACATTATTACACAAATACTAAAAACAAATGGTGAAAATGCAGAATTGTGTTAACAACAAAAGAAACCATCATTTTCACACGAGACTGAAACCCCTACCCCGATGTTCTTCATGGTCTTACACACATAGGATCAGTTGTCCATCTTCCACATTGCAGAGAGCCCCTTCAATGGCCCAGTGTATTTAGTTGCATGGTGAAGTATCCAAATTCAAGTGTGACACGCGTTCAGACCTGGAAGTGGAAAAGTTGGAGGGCATCACTGAAGCCAGCCCCTAAGAGCCTGTTTCTGAGGCTTTTCTAAGTTACCCTCTTGGCCTGGCCCAGCAGGAAACTGGCCAGGCAGATCACATTCTCCTTGGCTGCTTGGCGTGGGATAAAGATGGATTTCTCTGAAACTGTGTACCAAAGCAGGTGATGAAAATAGCAAAGAGTAGCTGCAGCCAGATGCAGTCCAGAAAACCATAGAAGACTGTCCTCCATCTCCTCCTCACAGAAACAGCAGTCCACTCTTGCTGCCAGGTCTCAGGGGCAGATTAAAGTGCCCATGGCCAGGGCCCAATGCAGCAACCACCTTTGGACCTTCCCGGTCTCTGGGGGATGGGTAATTTGTACAGGGTGTGCCAGACTGGGCAGGCTTGCTCTGTTTTTCCTGCCACTAGGTGCTGCCTCCAAATCATGTCAGGGCAGGCAGTAAGGACACAGGCACGATGCACTTTGACTGTCTACATGTACAGGGCCTGCCCAGACAGGATCTCAAGGCAGATCCTGCCACTGCTCTTGCTGGACCTCAGGAGGGACAACAGAATGCAGATCCACTACTCTCATTTCAGACTGTATCCAAAGAAACAGGAAGCAAGAATGGGGGAATGTCTAGTGAGCTACCGCCAGGGAGGGCTTGTCATGTGTGGAGGTGGTCTTCAAGGGTTGCAACCACATCTGCTGGGAGGCCAGCTTTCACTTCAGCCAAAAGGCACAAGTGAAATGGACAAAGCAGAGTCAAACTGATCAGCCGGGGCTGTCTGAGATCCAGGCAGACAAAGCTGAATCAATGAAGTGGGTCAGCTTGATGCTTTGCAATCAGACCATGAAGCAATGAGGCTTCCAGAAGTAAGTCTCAGTGCCCTCTGCTGCAAAGACAAGTAATCGACCATGGGCTCCAGGGGTCTCAGTCAGAAGTAGGCCCACCAGGCCTAGGCAAGGCTGCAGTAGAATAGTGGCAGGGCATCCCAGCCAAAGCAATCAGAATCCGAGAGGAAATGTTCCCGAGGTCACCCCACCAACACAGGAAAGCAAAGACCAGGCATTGCCAGGGCAGATATGAAGGGCTTGCAGGTAGAAGATGGCCACCCTGTTCACCAGGTCAATAAGGCCTTGACGTCCCTCACTGGTAGGCAGGTACAGGATGGCCTGCTGGAGCTACTGGTACCAATTCCAGAAAAAGTTTACAAGGACTTCTGGAGCCTTTTGAGTGGGGTCACTGGTGGGTCCAGGATGGCACTCCTGTGCTGCAGAATAGCAGATGCCAGGTTATTGATGATCAGGACACAGATATGGTAAGAGAGGCTGGGCAGGTTCCAGTGCCACTGCTCCTCACATGCCTCAAACCCCTTACTTAGGCTTTCCCATTCTTGGCTACAGATGCTGGTGGGCCAGGGAAAATGCCCGGGGCTTTGAAGCCATCAGAGCACCAGGACAGGCCTCTAGGTATGTTTAGGGGCTGAGTGTCAGCACAGGTGCCCAGATGAATTGTGTTACTCTTGGCTGAAGAGACATGCCTGTAGGCCCAAAAACTCCTGATCATCTTGGACAGCACCTACTGCTTACAAAACCAGTCGCTCGGTCATGGTCTCCATTGTAGGCCCTGAACAATTTGGAGCCAACATCTGAGCCACAGCTTTGGTCAGCATTTTGTAATCAGTACATAGACATAATACTTGTCACCAGTTCTTAACATTACTGAGATTCCCCTTCTTGAACAGCAGTGTGAGGACTGCTCACTGGCAGCTGACCAGGAGGATCCCATCTTTTCAGTCTGTCCTGGAAGATATGCCAGTGGTCTGAGCCAAGAAGGGGACAAAAAGCCTTGCAGAATTCTAGAAGTAAACTGTCAAGGCCAGGCACCATCCCTGTAATGAGGCCTTCAATCTCAGGAGTCAAGAGTCAGTACTGCTAGGGATAGTTCCTGTTCAAACTCATCAACCCCAGACGTGGAAAGTTAGGAGAGGACCCTTATTCAGGTACAGAATGGCTGCTGGGCAGGCAAACAGTTCCGTGTAGAAGTTAACGGCATGCTATCAGACCTTGGCAGGGCCCATGAGGACCTGGCCTGATGAAGTTGTAAGGTGGCTGATGATATTTTGTTCTGTATGCTTTTTCTCAAGGTTGAAAAAGAACCAGGTTGGGGCATCAGCCTCATTCTTGAAAGCAAGCTTGAGTTCTCATGGCTTGGGCCAAACCATGTACGGGTTCTCTTAAGTGCTTTTTCTGCAGCTTGAGGCTGTCATACAGCTTCAAGCTCCACTATGTTTTTCTCAAGTTCTTGCACATTGTGGCAGCAGTCTTGGTTTGCCTATTGTATGTATTAACAAAAAATCTTGATTTCTACTTTTTCCATTTCCAATCACAGTTTCCAAGAAGTCAAGTCACTTCTTGAGGCTGCCCAGGTCTGTCACAATATGAGGGGCCTCTAAATAAGAAATAAAAAAACTAACTTGATATCAAGTTTTATAATAACCAGTTGGTAAATAAAGGAGATAAAGGAGATATGGAGACATTACTCTCTAAATATGGACATTTTCATTCTAATATGACAAAAATATACATACATTGGATTATTTCTATCATATGGGGCCTCTTAAACTGGACATATTTTAGGGTCTCAGCATGCCATAATCTGGCACTGATGGTATGTGAAGCAGTTTAGAAAGTGGGCAACCTACAGGAGACTAATGTTGAGACACCAGTAGGGTACTTGGCTGCAAGGTAAGTCAGGAAAACCCAGCTGACACCTGACAGTGAGCTGAGAGTCTTGTTGATACAAAAGGGCTGCAAGTGCAGCAGAAGCAGGTGGTGTTCAGTCTTCTGGAGCTGATCCAGGCCAGCCATGGAGAGCCTGTTGGTGCCTCCCTTCACCCAGGTATACTGCCTTTTGCTCGGATGGAGGTTTTGCCACACGGTGGACAGATGGTCTGCACTGAGCAGAGGGTGAAGAGAGAGAGCGAGCAACAGTTTGGCAGACAAAGAGAATAAAGAGTTAAAAAGTACTCAAAAAAAGCACATAGAGTTTTTGAAAGTTCTTTTCATTCTATTCAGCTACTCATCCAAGACAAGTTACTCCTCCCAGTTAATATATTTAGATTTTTCCAATATAATTTGAAAAATCATAGCAAAGAACACAGAAAAGTCTCCCCATTTTCTCTCACTAGCAAATTTTCATAACTTTCAGAAAAATTTTGCCCCCCCCACCCTCCCCCCAGATGGTGACTGAAAAGCTGCACAAATCAGTTTGCAAGGGCTGGCTCTGAAGACACCTTCCAACACTTCCACTTCTTGGTCACATTTGAGTTTGGACACTTTACTTTGCAACAACATGTGAACTAGTTGGTGTCATGCTGGGCCACCCAGGGGGCCCTCTGCAAGGTAGAAGATGGACAGCTGTTTCTAACCATGTAACCCCATGACGGGCATTGGGGTTTCAATCTGGTGATATGGTGGTTTGCTGCAGACCAGCATTTTATGCTCATTCTAGGGAGGACCCCACACTTTTGCACTTTCACCTTTTCATTTTTAATATTTTTATAATAAAGGTTTTTAAAGCCTCTCTCTCACCACTCCACCACATGCTGCATGCACTAGTCTCCCCACAATGGTCCTGCTTCAGGGAAGGATAAGACTAGAGTGAACCAGAGCTAAAAGGTGTTAGTCGTACCATGTAAGGCTCTAATTGAGGTGCTGAGATATTATGGTGATAACAATGGTGTAAGAACCTGCATAGAACAGAACAGCTTGTTGCAGGACCTTTATTTTTTAAATAGTATAAAGGGACCAAATAGTGGCTTTTGGTCACAAATTTATAATGGAGAGAGCAACTGTGCAATTAGAAAATAGGAAGGGTGGACATTAAGAAAAACAAGGGAAAACTGAAACATAAGGCATGTTCAGGTCACGAAGAGAATTGTTTAGCTTTTCTTTACACACACTCACTGGAAATTATTTTTCCTAGTGGAAATGTTTTGCATAATTTATGAAAATTTAAAATTAGTAAGATAAAACACTGGTAACAAGACATATCAGGGTGTGTATTGGTAGATAACTGATGTATTGGTAGATAACTGATGTATTTGTGGGGTGTTGCATGCAGTCTACTTTCACCCACGTCAGCTGAAGCAGTTAATAAAACACCACGGCATGGCTTAGTAAATCCCTAAAAAGATGTGGCATAACTATCACTTGATTTGACATAGTTCCATAGCTTTTACTGTGTCAGTTTTTTGCTGAGATTTGTTATTAAAGAAACTCATTTTGTGGGATTTTGATTTCTTCAGCATACTTCTTTCAAGTTAATTTGAATCCATGTTTTAATTATCAGATAAAGAAAAGCTCTAATATTTCTGTTCTTACTCTCTAGTGGGTTAAAAAAATAAAGATAGCATCAGTAATTGTTTTTGCATGTCATCTGGTTGATTAGATTCATAAGCATCCTGCATGTGAGCTGAAATCTCACAGGACTAGTCTAATTAAGAAGTCAAATTGATATGCTGATTACAGCTACCCTTCATAAGCTTTAAAATCAATACTCCAAGTAACCTGCAACTCATGTGATTTGATGAAAACAATTAGGATTTTCTGTTGCAATTGTACATGTCAACTAAAAACTTAAAACAAAAATTCTTAGTTCCTTAATTTTTTCAGTATTACAAAAAAGAGAGTGCAGGTAAGTTTCACTTCAGCCCCTAAACAGTACTAGGTTTAGACATGGTATCACCATCTTCTATTTTGGGACAGTGCTTTCTAAACTCTGGCCACATCCCCTCACTTCCTAAGCTTATTATAACGCAGAGGTTCCCAACCTTTTTTTTTTTTTTTTTACCGTGGACCAGCAAACATATTTACATTTAATTTACATATTTAAATTTAAATGTACATATTTGCATTTATTTTTTACGTGGTGGGGGTGGTTGCAAGGATCCAATCGGGTTGGGGCACCACATCTGCGGGCACTAGGAGACCCTAGTCTTTGATCCCTGTACCTCTAGGTCTGGAAAAAGGAGAATGGAGGCCAAAGCTGGATTTATGCTTAAGCTACTTAAGGTACAGTTTAGGGCCTCACAATATGAGGGGCCTCTAAATAAGAAATAGAAAAACTAACTTGATATCAAGTTTTATAATAATCAGTTGGTAAATAAAGGAGATAAAGGAGATATGGAGAAATTACTCTCTAAATATGGACATTTTCATTCTCATATGACAAAAATATACATACATTGGATTATTTCTATCATATGGGGCCTCTTAAACTGGACATATTTTAGGGCCTCAGCAGTGCCATAATCTGGCACTGATGGAGACTTGCACCCTCTGGATTCCAGGTCAGGGACCCTATGTTTAACAGCAGATGACAGAGCAGGAGACTTACCTTACTCCACATCTGTGAACTGATTGCTGCCTTCCCGGCTTGACAATTTTCATTTCCATGCTACACATTCAAAAGCCTCTCCACTTGGCATCCCCATTATGCCAGGGGTAGAATTTTATGCCAAGAAGTTGAAAGTCTTTTATAGCAATTGTTTCAAATGTATGCTTGATAATATCTAAAGGATATAATTAAGTCCTTAATTAACCCTTTCTGGTCTGTGGCCATATGCTGTATAAATGCATTTCAATGGTAATTCAGACAATATATATCACACAGCCACCCACCATACAAAAGCAAAATAAGATACAACTAAGGTTTAAGCAGGAATTCTCTGGGAACCTTGGATTAAGGGTCCTACAGCAGGAGAAATCTCATGACAAAAAAATTCATGACCCCACCAAATACTATTTGTCTGCATCCCTTTACAAAACAGCAAGTAGGGTTGTGCGAAATGGGCCATATTCAATTCAGATTTGGCCCAAATTGGGGATAGTGATTCGATTAGTTGATTCAGATCACTGCCCCAATTCAATTAGGCCAAATCCGATTCAGACACAGACAAAGCTGTATGTTTTTTCTATGTACCTCAAGATACTAGGCAGCTCATGAACCCTGAGATGCTGGTGCAGATGCAGCATCCCACGGGAGTGTGGGGGGTCCCCAGTGTGCTTGGTGGCAGACCTGGAAGTGGACCAGAAGCACTTCTGGTCCACCTCTGGGTCCACTGCAGAGCACATGGGGGAACCCCCCGGGCCCCCCCTCCAAATCTTTCCGAATCTCCCAAAATCGATTCAGAGGGTTCCGAATGGATTCGGAGAAATTAAAGGGTCTCCTGATTCGATTCGGATTAGGGGATTCAGCCACCAAATTGGAATGAATCTCCGCTGAATCAAATCAGCGACCGAAGCTTCACACAGACCTAACAGCAAGCAAAATTTGTCTAGAGTTCTCTGTTCAAGTTTTCATTGAAAATATTAATTTGACAGAATTCACCTATTTTAGAATGTATCAAATTTGCTGACTTTTTTTGTAATGAAACCCTACCTGCCTTCCAGTCTGCCCATAAGCTAGCCAGTGGGAAATGCTACCCAGCTCCCAGTACCCTCAGGGCAGCTGCCCATCTGCCCAGCTCCTCAAGATTTTAGACTCCCTGTCTGAAAGCTTTTTAGAATGATTATATCAGCTGCAAGAGAAAATGTCCATTGACTATACCAAGTACCAAACTGGTTTGGTAGTAGTATTTATATAGTAATTGTTTTTGGCACCTAGAATGCTCAGTTGTTATTCACACCAATTATTTGTGGAACTGATGTTGTAAATGACATTTTTGTAACTGTAAATGATATTACAAGATAATAATAGGAACATTATGATTATTATCAATATAACAACACAGAAGTCAATAAAGTAAAACAAAACAATTTCTGTCTTGAAGTGCCATTTAGATCTTTCCCAAATCAAAAGATCAAAATTTTGTTCAATGGACAATTTCAATTCAATTGAATATTCATGTTTACTTAACTGATTTCTAGAGATGCTGGCAGGTCTTTCAGTGGGGCTAGGTGAAAGGGTAAAAAGTTTACTTGTCTTTTTGGTCTGCTTTCAAACTTATGATCAGCTTGACTTGTATAATTCCTTCCTCCTTCATTATAAATCCCTTTGTTGTTTTGTCTTAAATCCTTTTGTTGTTTTGTCTCCTTACTGGTTGCCCGTACTTTTTGTGCAAGTGATATTCCAGGCTAGGAACAATGAGAAGAAACTTAGGGCTGGGGGGAAGTGACAGCAGTCAAGTTTATGACAATGTGTCTTTCTGAGCTTGATTTCAGTTTCATGTTGAAATCTAAGGCAAAAATCAAGGAGTACAAGCCCTTGCAAAACCTCAACTACTTAAACCCAAATGAAAAAGAGAAGTCTGAGAGGGGATCTAGTGGCCATCCATAAACTTACCAGGGGGGACCAGAGTCCCTGTTCCCCCAAGCACTACCAGGAGTAACTAGGAATAATGGCCACAAGTTGATTGACAGTAGGTTCAGGCTAGACATCAAGAAGCACTGCTTCACAGCCAGGATGGCTAGGATCTGGAACCAACTTCCAAGGGAAGTGATGCTTGCTCCTACCCTGGGAGTCTTCAAAAGGAGGGTAGATAATCACCTAGCTGGGGTCATTTGACCCCAACATTCTTTCCTGCCCATGGCAAGGGATCAGACTTGATGATCTGCTTAGGTCCCTTCCTACTCTACCATCTACCAAAAGTCATCTACCAAAAGGGGCAGACAAGAATAGGATAGGGTTCAGTGTAAATAAATGCAGTGTGCTGCACCTGGGGAGAAAGAATCCACAGCATACATACAGGCTGGGGAGTTCCCCTCTTGAAAGCACAGAGGCAGAAAGGGATCTTGGAGTCATTATCGACTCCAAGATGAACATGAGCTGCCAATGCCAGAGTGCAGCCAGCAAGGCCAGCCATACCTTGTCATGAATCCAAAGGTGCATCTCAAGCCGGTCCAGAGAGGTGATACCCCCGCCTCTATGTGACACTCGTCAGGCTGCAGTTCGAGTACTGCGTCCAGTACTGGGCGCTGCACTTCAAAAGGGACGTGGCCAGCCTGCAGAGGGTTCAGAGGAGGGCCACCCACTTGGTGAGAGGGCAGCAGGACAGGCCCTATGAGGAGAGACTGAGGGACCTGAACCTGTTCAGCCTCAGCAAGAGGAGGCTGAGAGGGGACCTGGTGGCTGTTTACAAACTCATCGGGGAGATCAACAGCAAATAGGTAGACCCCTTTTCTCCCCAGCACCACCTGGGGTGACAAGGAACAATGGTAATAAGCTGATGGAGAACAGGTTTAGGTTAGAGATCAGAAGACAATATTTTACAGTTAGCATTGCCAAAATCTGGAACCAACTTCCTAGGGAAGTGGTCCTTGCCTCTACCTTGGGCAAATTCAAGAGAAGGTTGGATGATCACCTGTCTGGGGTCTTCTGAACCTAGCACTCATTCCTGCCTGTGGCAGGGAGTCAGGCTAGATAATCTGTTCAGGTCCCTCCTGACCCTAGCTACTATGAAACTATGAAGTATGAAACGCTGTACATTAATACATGCACAGAGAAACTAATTCATACAACAGGACAGAAAAGAGCAAGGAGCTATTTCATTAGGACTGGTATAGAAATGGATGTGTTAAAGTCTATCTTCATACCGAGCTGATTCAAAGGTTGACTGGACACATCGGCCACGTCCAGACAAGCAAGCACATACCTGTTACAGTGTCTCAAAAGCAGTTTGAGACACCGCAACAGGCACACTGTGAATGGAGACCCTCTGGATTAAAATCCGTGGGGAACACAGCACAGGGGACACAATAGTGGGAGTCTACTACAGACCTCCCACCCAAAGTCAAGAGCTTGACCAGGAGTTCGCCAGGGAACTAGCTGAGGCCGCATGCTCGAGGACCATGGTTGTCATGGGTGACTTCAATTACCCAGACATCTTGTAGGAAGATCACTCAGCAAAATCTGAGCATTCGCAAAGCTTCCTATCATGCGTGGATGACCTGTACCTGACTCAAGGAATCTACAGGCCAATGAGCGGTAAAGCATTGCTCGACCTGGTACTGGCTACTGGGGATGACCTAATCAGTGACCTAGTGATCGATCGGAAGCTGGGTGACAGCGACCATGAGCTGATCACCTTCACCATCTGCCGTAAAGGTGGCAAATCAGTCAGCAACACGGAAGTCCTTGACTTCATGAAAGCCAACTCTGACATGCTTAGGAGGCTCATCAGTGAGGTCCAAAGGGACCATGACCCCAGAGGGGGGGAGTTCAGGAAGAGTGGTTGCTCCTCAAGGGAGCGATCCTCAATGCACAAGTTAATTCTGTTCCATAGTTTCATAGTCTCACAGCTTGTAGGGTCGGAAGGGACCTGAGCAGATCATAGAGTCCGACCCCCTGCCATGGCAGGAAAGAGTACTGGGGTCAAACAACCCCAGCAAGGTGTTCATCTAGCCTCCTCTTAAAGACCCCCAGGGTAGAAGCCAGCACCACTTCGCATGGAAGTTGGTTCCAGATCCTAGCTGCCCTGACCATGAAGTAGTGCCTCCTGATATCTAGCCTGAATCTACCTTCTGCCAGCTTGTAACTGTTATTCCTAATCACTCCTGGTATTGCTTGAGGGAACAGGGACTCCCTGAATGCCTGCTGGTCCCCTCTGACTAGTTTGTAACAGGCCACTAGATCCCCCTTCAGCCTTCTCTTCTGGAGGCTGAACAGGTTCAGGTCCCGTAGCCTCTCCTCGTAGGGCCTGCCCTGTTGCCCCCGATCACGCAAGTGGCCCTCTTCTGGACCCTCTCCATGTTGTCCACGTCCCTCTTGAAGTCCAGCGCCCAGAACTGGACGCAGTACTCCAGCTGTGGCCTGACCAGTGCCACACAGAGGGGGAGGACCACCTCTTTGGACCTGTTTCAGATGCATCTGTGGATGCATGACAAGGTGTGGTTGGCCTTCCTAACTGCATCCCCACACTACTGGCCCATGTTCATCTTGGCTTCAATGATGACTCCAAGATGCTTTTCTGCCTCTGCACTGACGAGAAGGGAGTTCCCCAGCCTGTAGGTATGGTGCTGGTTCTTCCTCCCCAAGTGCAGCACCTTGCACTTGTCAGTGTTGAATCCCATCCTATTCTCATCCACCCACCCCTGTAACCTGTCTAGGTCTGATTGCAGCCTATTCCTCCCTTCTAGCATACCCACATCCCCCCACATCTTAGTGTCATCAGCAAATTTGAACAGGGTGCTTTTTACCCCCTTGTCCAAGTCACTGATGAAGATCTTGTACAGCGCAGGCCCGAGGACCGAGCCCTGCAGAACCCCACTGTCCACATCCCTCCAGGTTGAAAATGACCTGTCCACTACCACTCTCTGGGTGCGGCCCTCCAGCCAGTTGGTGACCCATTTGACTGTGTAGGTGTTGACACCACAGTCCCCCAGTTTCTTAATGAGAACGGGGTGAGAGACAGTGTCGAAGGCCTTCCGGAAGTCCAGGAAGACTATGTCCACTGCTACCCCTGCATCTAAGGATTTGGTGACCTGGTCACAGAAGGCCACCAGGTTGGTCTGACAGGACCTGCCTCTAATGAACCCGTGTTGGTTGCCCCTAAGCATAATCTCCCGTGCTGGCCCCTCATGGACATGTGCCAGAATAATTCTCTCAAAAAGCTTGCCCAGGATTGAGGTTATACTAACTGCCTATAGTTTCCAGGTTCCTCCTTCCTCCCCTTTTTGAAGATGGGAACCACTGACCCTCTTCCAGTCCTCTGGCACCACACCAGAGCACTACGAGTGCTCGTACAGCTATGCCAGGGGTCCTGCAATGACCTCAACTAATTCCCTCAGGGTGGAGATCGTCCGGACCAGCTGATTTGAATATATCCAGTCCCTCCAGAGGTTCCCTAACTAGTTCCTCACTAACCCTTGGCCTAGGTGTGCCTCCCCTCCCCATCTTGGAGGAAAGACAGCAAGAGGGCACAGCAGCCCCCCTGGCTCTCCAGGGATCTAGCAGACTTCCTGTGGCTAAAAAGGAAAGCCTACAAAAGGATGGAGGATAGGATTCACCTCTAAGGTGAGGAATATTTTGCACTGGTCCGGTCCTACAGGAAGCAAACTAGGAAAGCAAAGGCTGCAACTGAACTCCAACTAGCTTCGAGCATCAAGGACAATAAAAAGTCCTTTTTCAGATATGTGGGGAGCTGGACGAAAAACAAGGGCAACATTGGACCCCTACTGAACCAGACGGGACAACTGATGCCCAGGAAAAAGCCAACCTATTAAATGGGTACTTTGGGTCAGTCTTCCATCAGTCCCATGGGATGCCATTGCCAGCTATGGGACAGGGAGGTCCAGCTGAGGGAGATCCCCTGTCCTCCATCAATGTTGACCTCGTGAAGGAACACCTTGAGAAGCTGGATACCTTCAAGTCAGCCAGCCCTGACAATGTACACCCCAGGTACTCAAGGAGCTGGGTAGCATCATAGCCATAGTCTCTGGCATGGATCTTTGAAAACTCTTGGCACTCTGGTGTAGTGCCCGAAGACTGGAGGAAGTCCAATGTGGTGCCTATCTTCAAGAAAAGGAGGAAAGTGGATCTAGCAAACTATAGACCCATCAGCCTGACTTCTATCCCGGGGAAGATTTTAGAAAAGTTTATTAAAGAGGCCATCCTTAATGCACTGGCTGACGCCAACATCCTGAGGGATGGCCAGCATGGGTTTGTTGCGGGTAAGTCTTGCTTGACCAATCGCATTTCCTTCTGGGGGGGGGGGATGTAGTGTAGGGTTTGTAGACCTATCACCTGCACAAGGGAGAAGAGATAAGAGATTGATGCCCTATATCTTGACTTCAAAAAAGCCTTTGATCTGCTATCCCATGATCACCTCTTGGCAAAACTGGCCAATTATGGCCTTGGGTCCATCATGATCCGCTGGCTGGGAAATTGGCTCTGTGGTCAGACCCAGAGTGTAGTAATTGATGGAAGTTAATTATCATGGTGCCCTGTGACCAATGGGGTCCCCCAAGGCTCTGTCCCTGGACCCATATTGTTCAACATCTTCATTAACAATGTGGACACTGGAGTCAGAAGCGGACTGGCCAAGTTCGCCGATGACACCAAACTTTGGGGCAAAGCATCCACACCAGAAGACAGGAGGGCAATCCAGGACAGGCTCAGCAAATGGGCAGACGAGAACTTGATGGTGTTTAACACCGAAAAATGCGAGGTTCTCCACCTTGGGAGGAAAAACCTGCAGCATCCTTATAGGCTCGGCAGTGCGTCCAGTTTTGGGCTCCACAATTCAAAAAGGATGTGGAGAAGCTTGAGAGAGTCCAGAGAAGAGCCAAGCGCATGATCAGAGGTCAGGAAAACAGACCTTACGATGACATGCTGAGAGCCATGGGGCTCTTTAGCCTGGAAAAGCATAGGCTAAGGGATGATTTGATGGCCACTTATAAGTTCATCAGGGGTGACCACCAGTATCTGGGGGAACATTTGTTCACCAGAGCGCCTCAAGGGATGACAAGGTCAAACAGCCATAAACTCCTGCAAGACTGTTTCAGGCTGGACAAAAGGAAGAATTTGTTTACTCTCTGAGCCTCCAAGGTCTGGAACAGCCTGCCATCGGAGGTGGTTCAAGCACATGGAATACCTTCAAGAGTAAATTGGATGCTTATCTTGCTGAGAACCTATAACCCCAGCTGACTTCCTGCCCCTGGGACAGGGGGCTGGACTCGATGATCTTCCGAGGTCCCTTCCAGCCCTAATGTCTCTGAAATCTATGAAATCTATGAAAAAATGTTTCCCATGCTGCATATTTGCAGCATGGACTCTAAATTTGATACCAGGAAATTCTGATGGACAGCTGCTACAAGGAGTCTGTGCACTGTATGGGGGGGGCAGGTGGGTGGGGGACTGTAACAGGAGTCTCATTTTTGGAGTCCCTCCGTGCGTGCAACTCCGGACTCCTGCAATGGGTCCACCACCCGCTTATTCTCACCTGCCACAACTTGATCTTGTTTATAAGTAACGAATGATGAAACTTAGTGGGAAGCTGCCCATTTGTACACGCCCCGATGGCAGGGGCGCTGTCTGCGGCTCCTGTACCTCCCCTGCACCGCAGCCCAAGCCTCGCTGATGGTGCTGGAATACTCTCACTAGGGCCATGATACTAGGTCCCAGCCCTTTGTGTGTTCTTAGGGCTCCTCAGCGCCCCTTCTCACTTCCGGGGTCTCTCACAGGCCCCGCACTCATCCCCTTCTGGGGCCTTGCCCGTAACCGTGCCACACCTCAGCCCGTTGCCCCACTCTGGGGCCTATCACCTACCTCTGGGCTTCCCCACCCCTCTCCGGACCTCCGCCGCACCTCTAGCACCTCTCGGGTTTCTGCCACACACTCCGTGGCCGTTGCCCTCCTTCTGGGCCTATACCGCGCTCCCCGCGCTTGGGGCTCTGCTAGCCCCTTGACCCTTCTCTGGGTCCTTTGCCCCACTGGGCAAAAACACCACCCTTACGGGCTGGGGTCTGAAACCCCGCACATCACCTCACCGGCGCAACACCGCGCCTCTCCGGTGCATACAATAGTGCCCCACTGGCACCGTGCCCCTACTGGGCACCAGGAACCCCCAAGCTGCTGGGGAGCTCCCGTGAGGCCTCCTCACACCCTTACAGCCTCACCCGGTCCCCCGGTGTAACTGTAACCAAAACACAAGCCACCTGGCTTCAACATAAACACGGAGCCTCCTGCTCATAACATAACTCCAAGCCCCTCTAGGGCTCGCAACCATACCTCCATTTATGGTGTTCTCATCCCCAGCATCATCGCAGCCAGTCCACAAGGTAAGGCTGCAACCCCCAGCCCAGGCTGCTCAGCTCTGCCGCAGAGCTCCTGCTCCTGCGGCAGTCAGACGGGTACTGCCACTGGGCCCAGGCCTGAGCTGTTATAAAGGGCCCAGCCCTGCCCCCTTCTGGTCACCTGACCTATCTGGTTGCTGCGGCAACCCGCACCTGAGCTGCCTCTGGTGATTGGCAGCTCTTTAACTCCCTATCAGTCACAGGTCATCTCCCTGATCCTGTGACAGGGACCCACCTCTCCCACACAGTCCTCCCACCTCTGCAACCCCCCTATCCACCCACCCCCACTCATATACCCACTTCCAAATCCCACATGCCCAAACCCTGCATAAGCCCCACACAGCCCCCACAACTCCCCTACAAACCCTACACTACCCCCCCCACATCCATTATGCCCCCATGCCCCATACCCTGTGTGCCCAGCTACCAGACAGAAAAGGACCTGCTGGCAGGAGCTGCAGCTGCAGGATTAACTGCCACACTGCCGCCCTGCACTGTGCCTACACTGGGAGGGCTCCTGGTCCTAGGAACCACTTGCGGGGTGTGATGGGCTGGGGGTAGGGGTGGAGGTGGCAGTAGGGGTGTGTGAATGTGAGAGAGATGGGGGTTGTGCATGAGGGAGTGCTTCATGTAGGAGAGGCCACCAAAGCCAAACTTAGTGGCCCTCTGGCCCCCTAGAGCTGCCTGTGCTGGGGAAGGCCAGCCTGCAATGGAAGGGGCTTGCTCATCCCAGTTCCTGAGCCTCAGCTGAGGGCTTCACAGGAAAGGCATGGGGATCACTGGGACCTGGACACAGGTGCAGAAAGTAGAATAGTAAGGTCTGTCACTGCTCAAAGCCACAAAGCAGCAGTGAGTGGAACAGCTGCAGCTGAACTCAAGTCCTGGTTCTTGGATAGAGCTGCTGCCAGGACAGACCTAGTGGGGGCAGGCAGGAGCTGCGGGTCAGGTGTGAGGGGCACTGAGGGGGCTGTAGGTCGGGAGTGAGGGGCAAGGGCAAGGGCAAGTAAGGACAATGGCAACCCAGTGCTGCTCAACACTCCACCATCCTGGTGAGTGAAGGCGGCAGAAGCAGCTCTGATTTTTCTATGATAAAAAAACAAAAACAAAGCTGAAGTGTATAGATATTTAGAATTCATTTTACTATGATGATATAGGCACTAGTAGGCTTCCAAACTGTTTTAAAATTGTAAATATTTCAATAAAACATTGCCTGACTGATCTCATAATATATTGTGGTCTTTCATTTTAATTGTAGAAGAACAGGAATTTTGGGTATTTTAATGATAGAATTGCAGGGGGTGGTTATCAGAGAATTTGTAATTTTTAAACAGGGAACATGAGGATCCCTATTAGTAAGACAAATGGCGGGACCCAGGCAAAGGAGCCTGCCCAGGGCCAGCACCTGGGACCCAGCTGGAGGGTAGATGAGGTGGCTGACCTCTTGGCCAGCTGGGGCCAGCAGGACACTATTTAACAGTTCAAAGAGGGCCACCACAATGAGCACATCTTCCGGATGATAGCTGCCAGATGGGAGGGCACCAGAAGACACGACAGCAATGCTGCACAAATGCCAACTGTTCAGCTATGGCCTACTTGCACCAGAGGTGCAGGTGACTCTATTACAGTGCCCATACCACAGCCAGGTGGCTAAACAGTCCCCATCAGGTCTGGCTGACATGCACCCATGGGGCTGCAGGTCCAAGGGGAGGGATGCTGCTGCAAGTGACAGCAGGTCACAGCCAGGCAACAGCCCCCACTGCCAGACTGCTGTAGACTCCACTCTAGTTTAGGCTACTTCAGCAGTCCAGCTGGCACAAGGGGCTAGTGTTGCCAGATACCAAGTGGCTGGGCCACAGAAGCTCCCTGAGCTGCTCATGAGGGCAGCTTTTTTATACTGCTGGAACCAGCGCAGGTGCTGGCCCCAGGCTCTAGCTCCCCCTGGCTGAAGATCCTGGAGGTGCTGGGCAGGGTCAGTTTGCCCATAGTGGCATAATTTGCCCCACACCAAAGTGCATGTTCAGGCACATATGCTGAGGCACAAATCCCCAGCACAAATTTGTGCCACTGCTATTTGAGCTGCTGCAAGTGCATGTGCCTGCATGTATGGACATGCCCATCTTTATTTCTTTCTAGCAGTAAGACTGAGGACATTTTCAGAAGAAAATTGGGTTGGCTAATGTGATAAACCTTTTTATGGGGCCAAATTTCAGAAAGCCACTCTGGAAATCCAGTTCCTTAAAAGGGAGTGGCAACTAAATTCATTAGTCACTTTTAAAAATGTTGGCTATCATACCTTTTCCCCCACAATATATTATAAGTTATATTCAAAGACTGCTTAAGTAATGGCAGCCTTTTCACAATATTGCCAACCCCATCGTGTCAAAAATCAAGAGACAAACGCTTAAAAATCAAGAGATTTGGTATGTAACTCATGAGATGCTATTTTTGAAGTATAAACCAATATAGAATATTGACTGTTGGTTTATAAATCCAATTAGTCACTTACTTAACTCCTAATAGGTCAGAGATTTATACAAAAACTATATTACTACACCTGATAATGCTTTAGAAAAAAAAATCCTACCTGTTGTTATGATTGGGACGACATCTGCTGGATTGTTGTGCATTTAGCACTTTCCAGACACAGATGCACAGACACACCCAGCACCCAGTAGGTAAATCTGTGGAGAGGAAGGGAGGCGGGGGGCAGATCAAGGCCCCCATGGTGAGGGAGGGAGTGGGACAGGGGCTGGGGTGAATGGGGCCCTGGGGCTGAGGTGAGATATGAGAGAGTGCCATGGGCAGCTTGTCCAGAGATGGCTCCCTGCCACTGCGCCATCCCCAGGGGAGCCATGGGGGACATGTGCCCCCCAAATTTCTGCGTGGGGCAGAGGCAGGCTGCCCACTGTGGGCTGGGGCTCTGTACCCTGCTACTTTTGCCCTGGGAGCCATGCAATGCCATGTTGTGCATCCTGCTGCCAGTCAGGTAGGGGATACATGTTATGGCCAGTGCATGGCTCCTGCAACAAAGACAGGGTGCAGAGCCCTAGCCTGCAGAGGGCTGCCCACCTCTGCCCCATGCACAAATATGGGGGGCATATGCCCCCCATGTGTCCCCAGAGGTACACTTCAATCCAGGTCTATCTTAGACCAATTTTCCAGAGCTCAAATAAAGCATAAAACTTAGTTAAAAGCTTTATCTTCCCATTCTATAATCCAAACACAGCTCTAATCAAAATTCTGTGGCTTTCAAAAAATATATACCATCTTCTCTGAGCATCACAGCTTTGACATATGTCCTCAGGGTACTAAACATAGTCTTCTACATTCTAAAGGCTCACCAAAAGCACTATAACAGTCAACTGGTAATTTTTCATCCCAAAAGGCCCAAACTCAGTGCCTAACAATGCAGCACTTTCTGGATCTAACTACCACCCATGTCTTAAATGTAAGTGCAGATACAAGTGAAGAGTATGATTTTGAAAACATCTTTGTGATACCTTGGAAATGATACCATAAAATGTGTATTCTTAGTAAAAGGCTTCACCTTTGAATGAGCTCGCTGTTCAGTTAAAAAAAAAAAAAAACCCTACAAAAATGGCGAGAAAGTAATATACAAGGATAAGATCAGACTAGATGATTAAAAAAGGATACAATAATTCTTTAACATGCACTAGAAAAGCTATATAGATGGGGGAGGCATTTGTTATGTTATACAATGGCAGATTCAAGGATAATTGGCTAAAATTAGGAAAATAAAAATATAGGTTATCAGGGAAAACTTTCTGATAGCAAGCTCTATTGAACTACAAAAAGAGTCAAAAGAGCTGTGATAGAAGCTCAAATAGCTGAGACATCAAAAACTGTCCAAAAAGCAGAGAAAGCACACAAAGTAATCTAATATTTTGTGCATGAGAATCAAATGTATGATTTAATAACTTTTTTCCCCTCTGATTGTAAGATTCACTTCAGCATTTTCTGCTACAGTTAATGCTCTAATAGAAATAAAACACCACCATTTAATTCTACAGACAAAAACTAATACCATCCTTCACTCCTATCCATTTTTGGACAGTCTTCATGAGAATGACAAACACTGAACATTTACCTTTTCCAGGAAACAGAATTGTTTTTAACTGCAGGGATAAAAACATGAAACTAAAATGACCTTAAGGAACAAAATTCATTTTTTTAAGAAAAGAAAAATGTTTGCTACTGATTTACAAAATCTAGGAGCAAATGTGGTTTGGAAAAAAATATAAACAGAAGAAACCACACTACTACATGGGTCATGTAATATTTAACAGTAAGTCATGTGTCAGTAAAAATAAGCATGGGAGGTAATTGGAAATTATAGAAGTTGCTGTATAATATAATGTTTATATCAAGGCACAGGGATACATACCAGTCCATTAGTATAAAGGTGTGTAT
This sequence comes from Crocodylus siamensis, assembly GCF_052110815.1. Taxonomy (NCBI): domain Eukaryota; kingdom Metazoa; phylum Chordata; order Crocodylia; family Crocodylidae; genus Crocodylus; species Crocodylus siamensis. The sequence continues at coordinate 83,521,655 of NC_143396.1, read as the reverse complement.
GTATGTGTGAAGGAGGGGGAGAGGGAAGAGGAGCACAGTGGGAGAAACACAGATTTACTGCTTAGAAAAGTGCCTCACTTCACTCAGTAGACAAAATTCTTTGAGTAAATCTGATATCTTTTATTAAACTAACTCAAATAGTTGGAAAAATTCTTCTTTGCAAGCTTTTGGGTACCAACACCCTTCATTAGGCCTACTCATTTCACTCAGTGTAATTATTTTGTCCATCCACTCCTACATGCAAAGAGCAAAGTTACTCCTCACTAATTGCCCCCAAATGGAACTGGAGAGGTTATTATGGTTTTGTTTCAGGTATGGGTTATGAACATAAAAATGAAAGTTATACCAGATTCATTTTCACCATAGTAACATCCCCCTTTTACAGTTGTGTGTGTGTCAGCATTTCATCTGTCCGCTCCTTAAGTTTAAGTTGTGTACACTGCGTTAGAGGTGTGGGCTAGTAATGCTCCACATTTTTGATGAACCAAAGAGTAACAATAAATAGTTTCAAGTTGAACAAAATAATATTTTTCTTTAAATATTTAATGAGGACATAATGCATTTCTTTTAAATAAACTGCAGTAAAGTTTAAAAAAAAATACCATTTTGAACTGAAAAGGGTATATCATTTTAACACTTTTAAAGCAATAGTTTCTAGATTTTTTTCCAGAAATGCCTAGGGATTTCTTTTTCATTGATATTACTAGCAGAAACAAAAGATTGTAGGTAACTAGGGCTGGAAGGGAACTCAAAGGGTCATCTAGTCCAGCACCCCTGACTAAACCGTTCCAGCCAAGTGCCTGGCCAACTTTTTAAAATGTCCAGAGATTCTGCAACCTTTTAATGTAACCTATTTCAATGCCTGTCCATCTGTATAGTCAGAAAGTTCTTCCTAATTTCCAACTTAAAATTTCCTCTCCTGCAGCTTGATTACTCCTAGTCCTGTCCCCTGCAGCCACAGAGAAGCCCATCTCCATAAGTACTTTTCAGGTATTTGAAGATTGTTATCAAATCTTCCCTCAGTCTTCTCTTCTCCAGACTACGTAATTGTAGTCCCTTCATCATTTTCTCATAATTTATGCTTCCCAGGCCTCTAATAATTTTGAGTGTTATCCACTGGGCTCTTTCCAGTTTGTCCATATCCTTCTTTAAGTGTGGGGCCCAAAATTGGACACAGTAATTCAAGTGAAGCCTCACCAGGGCCAAACAGAAAGGAAGAATCACTTCCCTTGATTTACAAGTGAGAATCCTATTAATACAACCCAACATACTCTTTGCTGCAGCAAGAGCACCCTGCTGGCTCACATTCATCTTATGGTCTACTGTAACCTCCAGGGACTTCTCTGCAGTACTGCAACCTAGCCAGTCATTCCCCATCTGTTAGATGTTTTTAAAAATATTTTTTTTAAGGACTGCTATATGACAACCTGAAGGCAAAATTGCAGAACAAGGAATAGTCCACAGACGGGAATTGTATAAATTTGATCTCAAGAGAAACCTCAGATTCTTATCCTATTACCTGGTGTGGTGGAGCACCGATGGGGTGTTTGCCACTTAAGGACTGTTGCATGCTGCAAGGGAGCCTGCATTGTGAGCGTGAGCAACAGGGAAAGCCTCCCCCAGGAACTCTTTAAGGGGAAAGGTGGGTGACAGAGCACCTTTGGTGTCTGCCACTTTAAGGAGGAGAGTAGGCACCAGACAGGTGCAGGCCAGTCCTGATGAGGTAGCCATTTTAAGATCCTGGCTCTCAGGGCTGGGGCAGCAGGTCTGCTGCAAGCAGTCAAGAAGACAACATCTGCTTCAGCTGCTGCTCAGAACATCTTGGAGGTAAGGGCAGGAGCTATGGGGATGGCAGGAGGCTCCTGGTCCTGGGTATGACTGAAAACTGCACCCTGCTGGGGAAGGGAGGCCTGGTGGGAATATTCATAGCAGGACAATCCCTCACAAATCCCAGACCAGTTACCTCCCAGCTGTAACATGAGGAGGAGCACCTTAAAACCCCAGCCCCCACCATTTGGTGGGTTATTAAGATCACAGGGGAGAGAAGCCAGGCATGCCTATGGGAGTGGCACCTGATCCTGTATAAGACCTCAGGGAATAGTAGAGCCAGGCATGCCCAACCGGAGATACTTGAGCCCAATAGGAAGAGTGGGGCCAGGCATGCCCATGGGGTGGCACCAGAGCCTGTGGGGAGTAGAAGACCCCAGGGAAGGGGGGCGAGTGTGTGGAGCATCAGAGAGGGGGAGAGTATGTTAAGGCCCCAGGGAGACAGGGTCGAGTGGAGAGGGCCAGGTAAGCCTTCGGGCACCTGAGGCCACAAGTAGCCCTGAGGCCAAGTGAGGTGGAATAGAGGGAGCCACAAGTGGAAGGGGCAAGTCACTGGCACCAGTTAGAGAACCAGTGAGCTGTGTTATCTGATGAGGGACCAGGGACAGACTTGGCCCAGCGTTTGGTAAATTGCTTGGTCACTGCACAGATGAGGGAAGAGGCCCAAAAAGCTGCACTAGGGCTGGCCAAGGAGTATAGAGACAAGCCTGATGGCCTACACGGTCACTTGAGGGAGCAGGGTAGAGTGAATATGGCCCAGTAAAGGGCATGAGTGCAAGAGGCCTGGTGAGAGCGGGCAGAGTGGTAGAGGCCTCAGTGAGAGGGGGACGGTGTGTGAGGCCCAAAACATGACAGCGTGAGAGAGGCCTAACAATGTGCTGAGTTGGGCCCTGCCTCAAGCCAGAGCATAGTACAACTCACAAATGTCATCTGTGAGGCATGGGACATGATAAGGGAAGGTTGGAGTCATGTATGCGCTGTACCCTTTGATATCAGGGTGCTCGAAGGGCAGCCTCCCACCTAGTTAACATCTTAATGATTTAACAACAAGGTATAGCAGGTGAGTAAGGCAGATGGCATGCCCAAAGACAGATGAGCAGGCTGATACTGTGACTGGACCTGGCACTGTAATAGACTGCCTATTTAGAACACTCCAGCAGACTTGATTAATCAAATCTGCTCCAATGCATTCTAGTTAAAATGTGCTGGAGCATGTGTAAAACCACATCAAGTGCCACTCTGATTCCCTTCCCCTGCCCAATCTGCTGCTCTGCTTTCTGCTCCCAGTTCCATGCTCCTTGCCCGATCTACTGCTCTGCTTCCTGCTTCCTTCCATGTACTCCCTACCTAGTCTATTATTTTGCTTTCTCCTCCCTGCCCTATCTACCTCTGTGCTCCTTTCTCCTTCACTGATCTGCTGTGTGCCACATACAGAGCTTCACCATGTCTCTTGTGGCACCTTGATCTAATCAATCTGTTTACTACAGCTCTTAGTCACATCCCCTCTCCTTGTCTCTTTTCTTTCTGTATACAATCTTTTCTTTCTGTCAGTCCACTCCTAGTATCTGATGAAGTAGATTGTTGCCTACAAAAGCTTAGGTATATCTAAACCAGTTATTCTCTAAGGTACCCTGCCCTACTTGCTGCCTGACTTCAGATTAACGCAGCTAACTACTTCCATGTTATGTGAGCAATCCCACTAGATTCAAAAAGGAGTCATCTATTCAAGAGTATGCTATTCCCAATGAGTAGGAAAGCAGCATCAGGCCCTGTGCACTCATGTATGTAAAGTCTATTGTATAAATTATTATATCTTTGTGGTACCTTTTTAGACACACAGCTACAAACATAGAATAAATATTACTTTACTATCCTGGTACCACAGAAAACCAACCAAAACAATTTTTCTATTATATAATTGACAGGCTATTTGTATTCACCATAGAGAAAAGTTATTCCGCACAAATTTGTTTTCACTTTCAGTCTCATTCATAAGACTAAATCAAGTAACATTTGTTTAGAAAATGTAGAAAGCAATTAAATATCAAATAAGAATAGTCCCCTTTCACACAAACTCCTCTTGCAGTCTCTACCCATTCCACATTCACCATTCAGTTAACCAATGACAAACAGAACATCGTATTGTAAGTGCAAAAAGAAAAACCAAGTCATCCATCATTCTACGAGAAGTCAATTTCCTCTTCCTCAGATTTTTTGCAAAGCCAATTCAGCTAACAGTTAATGTAAAATAAACTTAGTTTCTGCCTTAAATACTGTAAAGTTACATTAATATCTCAACTTTTTATAACAGAAGGCAAATATACAGAGACTGTAGTATGTTACTGGTTTAACACTTCTCCTACTTCAACTTTTCCCTCTATTTGTGAGGTCTAGTATACTCTGAAATCATGAGGTCAAATGCAGTCAAAGTGCATCAAGTCTGAAGTTGGCTCTTACACTGAATGGACATGGTTCTGAAATAGTGTTCTTACATCACTGCTTATCATTATACCACGGACATAGAGGTCACTCTTTTTTCTCTATTATGTTAACCTCCCCAATAAGGCTATGAAACTTACAAGTGGTTTGATTGTAACAGAGAAGATCAAATATTAGAGTAACTCCAAAGAGAGAAATATCTTTACAATTGGTTAAAGCTGATCCAATATTTTTCCCCTCATTCAGCCCTACATGACATACTCTAGGATCAAAAGATCCTCAAAAACAAAGATATGACATTCGAACTAAATAAAATAGGGGGTGAAGTGCAAGACTAATGTTAAGGACAGAGACAGAATAAAATGCTACAAGGAACAGCATGATAACTGGAAGTCATATTCAACCCATGCTCAAGAAAATGCCCTGCAAGCTGGTGATTTTCCTCAACAGCCCAAGAAATAAAGTTCAGAACTATACTCCAGCTTCCTCCAGGTCCTTCCTTTACTGTTGAAATTTTAAATCTGAAAGTTAAGCTAAACATCAAAACAAAGCAGCTCCTTATCCACCAGAGGACAGAAGCATCCATTCCTCCCTTTCCGCCTCACCTTTTCTGCTGATGGTGAAAAAGAAAAGACATTCCATTCCCCATAACTACCCAGGGCCTTTCTTTAACATAGTTTTTTAGCCCAGAGCCTTTCTTTAACAGCTTCTAACCAAGCCCAGATAGTCCTTTTCTAGCAGCATTTCTCAACCCATGGGTCACAACCTAAAAGTAGGTCACAATAATATATGAAGGGTCATAAACGAACTTCAAAAATGGTTTAACAAACTTTAAAAATGGATTCTCCTTTAAAGGAGAAATGTGGGAAACTGTGGCTTTCCTCTTGCAGGCTGCAAGAGGTCCAGCCTGCAAGGGGCTGCTTGGGTCCTCCCCCTGCCCCCATGTCCCACACACACCTCTCCCAATCCACACATCCACCTTCTGCCCCACACACTGGGAGGCTGAGCAGCACTTGGTCAAGACTGGCCAATCAGTGTTTACAAATGGGTCCTGGTACAAAAAAGATTGAAAACCACTGCTTTATAGGAGGCACCTGAACCCCTGATCAACTGTATCTGATAATCCAAGGCAACATCATTGCCAGCAGGCACTCACTATGACCTCCCAGCCTCAGGAGGCACATGTCATTCATGGCTAAGAGATTTATTTTATTTTAGGTACTGTTCCAGAACCAGTGTGAATAAGGGTGGTGGTAAGATTCGTTTTCTTCCTTTTGCCTCATGGTGTACCCCACTACCTAGCTATATTGTCACAGTCAGGATTCAGGAGAGGATTTTGTTTTTATGAATAAATGTGTTCAGAAATCTAGTGACCATTTAAGGCAGAAGTAAGACAAAAATATTATTACTCTTTTCTTTTGTTACAGCTCCAACCTTCATAGATCCTTTTTATATTAAAAAAATCATGGAACTGCAGAAAACTAGGGCCATAAGGACCTTCAGAAGGATATCTAATTCAAAGGTTATTTTGAATCCTAATTCCATTCTCTGATGTGCCTGCTACTCTGCCCAGCTTGGTATCACCTAAACATTTAATTAGTATGGACTGATTAAGCTACTGATTACTACTCCTTGAATATAACTATCCAACCAGTCATATACCCACCTTATAATAGTTTCATCCAAACCACATTTCCTCAACTTACTCCGGAAAATGTTATAGGAGTCAAAAACATTATCAAACAGATTAAATTATTTCTTCCCATCCACATCCCTCCTTTCCACAGAAATAAATCAGGCTTTTTGACATGAAGGCTAAGTACAAGCAGTCAAAAGCCCAAGGCTGAATTGATTCAGTCTTTGCAGGTTAATCTAAGCTGCAGAGATCGAAACAATCAGCAAATAAATAGACATTCAGTTTGGATTCAGGAAATGCAGCCACATGCCTGCAGTGGCTCAAGCCAGAAGCTGGGGGGGTGCTAAAACATAGCACGTAGCCAGCATGGGCTGTATGTTTACTTCCTCTTCCTGCTGCCCCTAAGGTCTCTAGAATTTGCAGTTCACAATCACATCAGCAGGATGCTGCAGGGTTGCTTATCACTTCCTCTTCCTGCTTCCAGGTGCTTCTGGGATTTGTAGTCCAAAGTCACAGCTAGCAATAAGTTTAGCAGGGCAGGGCAAATCTGTAGTCGGGGGAAGGGAAGATTAACCACCCCCCACTCCCTGGCCCCAGACCCCAGCCACGGTTTGCCTAGATGGGGCCAGTGAGCCAGACCCTCACTGCTCCAGCTAGGGAGCAGAGGAACAGGGCCAGCCCTGCTCACTGGAGCAGACAGCACATCCCAGCCCAGGGCTGAAAAATGTGGGGATACTGGGCGACTCTAATTTAACTTGAACCAGGAATGGGTCTGGGACATAAGTTTCATAAACTGGTTTGACCTAAATCAGTTAAGTCTGATACTACAGTCAACCAGGTTTATCTTAAACCAGTTTCAGCCATTTTGAACCTGGTTTATGTGCCCTAAACTTCTATTCTGTTACAGGTTTAAACCAGTTTCTGATCACTTAAACTGGTTTATGTATAACTTCTTTCTCTAGTCAAAGGGTATAACAAATTCATATGGGCTATTCCTTATTACTTTGTTATACCTAGATGCTTACAAATTAAGTGTCTGATGATACTCCCTATTATCTTTCCAGGTATTGAAGTTTGCCTGAGTGGATGATAATTCTCTGGGTCCTTCTACCTTCTTACCTCTCTCTCTCTTTTTTGGCTGATACTGTTTTCCCTTATTGAGGCTTCTGGAACCACACCATATCATGACAAGTCCTCAAACATAAGAGCCAGTGGTTTTGCAGTTACTTCAGCTCCTTGAATACTCCAGTATGGCCTTGATCTGAAAACTTCTGGTTTACATCAGTAATCTCTTTTTCTTTCCTTACTCTAGGCAGGGCATCTGACTACTGGCCCTTGGCATTAATTGTGCTTATCATTTGACGGTTGACTTTTTGTGAAGAATTGATGCTCATTTACTTCCAGACCTAAGCCTTCCTTGCATCACATGGTCTTCATTCAACAAAAAACAACTTTCTGGGTCCTCTTAATTCTAACATGTTTATAAAATGCATTGTTGTTACCTTTGTTACCCTTGCTAACTGCATCTCAATTTAGTTTTGGCTTTGCTGGTTTTGTAATTCTTATTATAATCTTGCATTCATCCTTTGTAATATGCCAGTGTTTCTGATTTTTGTAAGTTTTTTAAGTTGCAAATCTTGGAAAAGTTCATGATTTAAGCAAGGTTTAACTGTAACATTAAAATTTTCTCCCGCTCCTATTTTAATTGAGTTTGTTTCTTTCTAAGAATTCAAAATACTCTACCTGAAGCAACAAGTTCAGTCAATAAAGAGGACTCAAGTCTATGTAAAACTGCTTTTTGGAGTCACTGCTGAAATATTTACTCAGCTGCTATTTAAGTAAATGTTTAATGTAGGTCTAGGCTGAATAAGGTTTACTGAGCCAATGAATGGATGAAAATTGTATAAGAGAGCAATCAATACTGTTATGGATTCAGATGGTCCTAGTGGGTGATAATTATGTTCTAAAGGATTGAACATATTGATATGTTTTATTTATATGCAACATATAGAATATTACTGTTTTAATGTAAAAATATTTGAAATGTAAAATACCTCATTTTTATATCATTCAGAATTTGTCAGAGTTCATGTTAATTTTTTTCAACTTAAGAAGAAACAAGAATACAGAACATGATATTTCCAAGTGCTAAAATACGTAATTTGTCACTTCACTGCAAAGCTTAAGTATACCCTTTTTTTAAAAAGTAGCTACCAGCACAGAAATAGCTGCTTTTCTTAAGTTAGTAAACACCTTTTTGCATTTTAAATTATCTCAGTATAGTGTATCTAACCTGATATTATACGGCAAATCTGCGGAGGGGGAGGGGAAATCAATATAACTTCTCTGTATACCCTTCCAAATAAACAAAACCCAAGAGCTGAGCAATAGGGCTTAACACTGAAATCCCAGCCAGTTATTACCAGCTTTACTGTAATACCTTGACTGGACAATACTATGAACAAAAACACACCTTGAAAACAAGTTACAATTTGAATGTAGATGCTGACAAGCTATGGAAATGAGAAAAACCTAATAGTGAATGATGACAACTTTGTTGATGCTAAAATTTGTTTAGATCCTACATCTCAAAGTTATAGGGATGGTTGTAGCTGTATTATGAGAAGATGTGTTAATTACCTAGGGGAAAAATACAGGAACACTCCCTTTAGAGCAATGACCATGATTTGCCAAATATAAGATGTATTATATAATAAATGTTACCTTTTTACAATAGTTAACTATAGCGACATATTACAATTTAAAAGTGCAATCCTGAAAATAATCAGATTAGTTTATAATGGGAAAAATCAGGATACAGAAACGTATTTTGATTGCTAGTTCCTTGAAGAAAGAATCGTGTACATTGATACAGGCATACAAGAATTTAAACACATTATAAAAAACCACCACTAGAAATAAACACTACTCTGCATTACTTTTCTTGGCAGTCCTGTCATTCCTGTCCCAAATCAAAGCAATGTCATAATAGTGATACTATCAATACAGCAGCATATTGGATTTGTATTGTACATCATGCCTACAAGGCACAGGGAAATATATCAGAGACACGGCTTTAAAAGTTACCAGTGATATCACAGCAAAAACGACTGCCATGAATTGATTTTTGCCATGTTTGCTATGGCAAAGTTAATTCATATAAAATGTCCAGTGGGATATTTCCAATAGAAAGGACAGACAACAACAACATAGTTATTTTGCTTTCCAGCATTCACACAACAGAATGTATTGTATGATTATTTGTGTTCAAAAAAATTAAGTGCTCACGAAACTTCTGTGTTTTCCAATTCATCCAATCAATGTAATCCTGAGAGAAACTATTTCATTAACTACCCAGAGGGGAAAAAATAAATAATAGGAACCAGGTTGAGAAATAAATAAAGAAATGAAAAAGGAGAGGGTACTCAGCTCTTCAGATAACAGAAGGATTGGCATCTGGAAAGAAAGAAATCTTCAATTTATTTCAGAAAATATAATGATGGGATGGATATGCAGCAGCATCTAGAAGGAACTCATTAAACTTGGATTCTTCCCTCTGATCTTCAAGATCAGAAACAGAATCTGTGCGTTTCTAGATTCCTTCCTGTTCCCACACTTCTAACTTGACTCAACCATTTGAAATGCCAGCTCCATCACTGACTAGTCCCAGAAATCTATGCTGTCTGACAGAGGCAGAGACAGCCAAAGTAATCCAAAAGAGAGGAAAGCAATTCCAATCTGCTTAGTCTGAGTTAGGTTGTAAAGAATGGCTCTGGAGAAGTGGAGAATGTGTAGCTTCTTTTCTTCCAGTGTATTGTCAAGAAAAAAAAACACCAAACAGGTAATGCTGTTGACTGAGATGAACTTCAGGGGTAGATTTGCACCTTATATGCTAGCTAAATCAAAGACATACAGTATAAGTTTCCATAAGCAGTGTGTAATGGGTTTGGGCCCTGTTGCCGCAGGGAGGAGTGTTTCTGAGCTGCTTCCAACCCAGGACGGCTCCTCCCCTCTGCTCCAAGATGGATGCAGCTATGTTGCAGTTGCACCAGCCAGCCAGAAACTGGCATGGTGGGTATACCCACAATAGACAGCCTGAGCTGGGAGTGGCGGGGAGAGGGCACCCCAGCTCTGGGCAATTGGGAGCCTAGGCATCCAGGTCAGAATGGAAGGGCCTGCATTTGGATGATTATCTTGCTGGCATCATCTGACCCCGGCTGACTTCCTGCCCTTTCGGCAGGGGGCTGGACCTGATGATCTCATGAGGTCCCTTCAAACCCTAATGTCTATAACGCTATGAATCTATGAAGAGGAGCCAGGAGCAGCTGCCAAGAAGGTCTCCTAGGGTGGTGAAGGGCCAGCAGCTCTACTGGGGTGCACATAGACAGTGTGGTCCCTGGACAGGGCTTTCCTCACTTTACTGAGGCTCTGAGGCTGGGTCATGCCCAGTTGAGGGCAGCTAAGGAACCAGGATTGCAGCACGGAGGATGGCCTGAGAGCACCCCAGAGGATCTGCATGAGGATAAGCTCTTTTTATATTATTGTTACTTTTGCATTTTCTAGTTATAGACCTAGGGCCAGAAGCTCAGGGCCTGTGAAGAATCCTATAGCTTGGGGGGCAAGCCTTAGGCCAGCTGCTTGGGGAGGCCAGGATCCTAGTCAGTAGATCCTTGGCCAATCCACTGTAGCTAGAGTAAGAGGGTGGGGCATGGCAGTACATCTGACTCAGCAAGCCCACCAGCACCACTCTGGAGTCATGGCTGCCTACCCAACTCACACAGCAGCTTTACTTCATCTGATGATATGATGCTTGCTTTACTAGGTATACATTTCTGAATAGTCCTGGGTATAACCATAAACTGCATTTGATTGGAGGGCCTGGTAGCAATGTAGTGTGGCTACTCATCGTGGAGTAACTCCTATAAAATACCACAATGTTACAACCTATAGAATAGGGTGTCTCAAAGCCCTAGCCCCCAACTGCCTTGTGAGTACCCTTTGGATGGAGAAAGGCTAAGGGACATCACCCTGACAGAAATGAGCCCGCGCTGAGGCATTAGGCAATCAGCAACAGTTCTTATCTGTTGCTCTCTGATAAAAGCTACAACCATCATAGTTTCATAGTTGGTAGGGTCGGAAGGGACCTGAGCAGACCATCAAGTCTGGCCCCCTGCCTTGGCAGGAAAGAGTACTGGGGTCAAACGACCCCAGCAAGTTGTTCATCTAGCCTTGTCTTAAAGACCCCCAAAGTAGGAGCCAGCACCACTTTGCTTGAAAGTTTAGTTCCAGAGCCTAGCTGCCCTGACAGTGAAGTAGCGCCTCCTGATGTCTAGTCTGAATCTACCATCTGCCAGCTTGCAGTCGTTATTTCTAGTCACTCCTGGTAGTGCTTGGGGGAACAGGGACTCCCCCAGTGCCTGCTGGTCCCCTCTGACTAGTTTGTAAATGGCCACTAGATCCCCCCTCAGCCTCCTCTTTTGGAGGCTGAACAGGTTCAGGTCCCATAGTCTCTCCTCATAGGGCCTGCCCTGCTGCCCCCTGATCATGCAAGCGGCCCTCCTCTGGACCCTCTCCATGTTGTCCACACCCCGCTTGAAGTGCGGCACCCAGAACCGGACACAGTACTCCAGCTGCGGCCTGACCAGTGTCGGTTAGAGGGGGAGGATCACCTCCTTGGATGCATCTGTGGATGCATGACAAGGTGTGGTTGGCCTTCCTAACTGCATCCCCACACTGCTCATCTTAGCGTCAACCATGATTCCAAGATCCTTTTCTGCTGCTGCACTGATGAGAAAGGGAGTTCCCCAGCCTGTAGGTATGCTGCTGGTTCTTCCTCCCCAGGTGCAGCACCTTGCACTTGTCAGTGTTGAAACCCATCCTGTTCTCATCTGCCCATCCCTGTAACCTGTCTAGGTCTGATTGCAGCCTATTCCTCCCTTCAAGTGTGCCCACATCCCCCCACATCTTAGTGTCATCAGCAAATTTGAACAGGGTGCTTTTTACCCCCTTGGCCAAGTCACTGATGAAGATGTTGAACAGTGCAGGCCCGCGGCCCTAGCCCTGGAGGACCCCACTGCCCACATCCCTCCAGGCTGAACCAGGCACTGAACCTCTGGACTCAGCCTGGCCTTTGCATTTTCTCTTGATGGTCTAAGGGCAGGATGCTAGGTTTTGGCAGCCTCCACTCCACCATACTCTTGTCCTCAAAGGGCATTTCGACATACTTTTTTGTCCTGCACCATACTGAAGCTCTGCCGCTTCAGAGCAGATTTGATTAATTGTGCATTGAGCTGCACTGTGTGCAGTTGTATAAGTGGCTAAATGCACATCAGTGCACAGAAAATGGCAACAGTCCACTTTTGAACTAAAACACCTCTGATGTGTTTTAGTTCAAAAGTGCACCACTGCCATTCTTAGGACTGATGGACATTTTGCTGCTTATACAACTGCAAGCGCCGCTTGCATATGTAAAAATGCCTAAAAATCTTGGTGTGATAGTCACAGAAGTCCATAAAAACAAATTTATTAGGTACCTGACTAGACCTCTTATGCATAGAGTCATGATCCAGAGGATTGACTGCTGCCTACTACATTTCTGAAATACTCCACTAGAGTGCCTATCCCTCAATTATCAAAGGAAAGGCTCACCAGCCAATTGATAACAGGTAGAAATGCATTTATGGTCTACTTGTAAAGTCTTTCTAATGACATCTGTGGGCCTTCGGTACCTTGTATAACTACAGAGAGACATGGAGAACCTGAGGGGCTTAGTTCCATCTAATGAGTAGCATAAAGCTCTTGACACATCCAAAGTAGCTTCTTTTCTCTTACAGTAGTTCAAATGGGATTCCAGTGCACCTTTTGGGATGAATCTGAGGTGCGCCTTCCACCCCACCCCGTCCCTGTGTTATAATATGACCAAGAGTCCAGCGAGTCCAGTGAAACAAGGGTTTTGCTGACTCTTCTTATGTATGTGATAGCAACTAGGAAGACTATGACAGCTTTATAGTGCTGTTAGATGGACCTGAATGGAGTTTTATAGCAATTCCACCTGGTTAAAGTGCAGGATGCAACTGAGGACTTCTGAAAATGAGAGCTCCATGCTCATACAATGTTGTGCTGCCTATACAAAGAGTGTAACTAAATAGCTCCTCTGATAAAGAATCTTTTACACCTGCTAAGAATATACCATATTATGTATATGGGTTTTACATAGAATTTCCATGGCATGGCTCATAATTGGTTACGTTACTGAAAAAAACAGAGGTTATTGTCAGGCATTGTTTACTATCCAATATCTCTTTTTGATGTATTTTGTCATTTGTAGCTAAAAAGATTACCACAGAGCTTTCACTGGGTCTAACAACCCACCATTTATGGAAAGGAAGATTTATGGCTCTGTTATTGATAGGATATTGAACAGTTTGTGTGGTCTTTAAGTGATGACCAAGGTATCAGGTTCTGTGATTTGCATTAATGAGTGTAGGTTTTGCTGGAGCATGGATCAAAATAACTGCTCAGTAAAAATAAAATCTCACAGAGACGCTTATAATAGCATGAACAGAAACAGGTCCCAAAGCATACAAAGCAAGACACATACAGCTTGCGCTGAGGTGCTGGAAAAGTAGCATTTTAGTTTTAGCAGTGTCCCCTAGGCCACCAGTTAGAGAATGAACTGATGAAACCAGTCAGCACAGAACACAAAAACAAATATCAGAGTGACCAGCAAACTGGTGTGCCTGTCTGGTGGGAAGGATGCACTACTTGGTGAGAAGTAGGATGTGGATGTTGTTATCTAACAATGTTTTCCTAATTCTTACCAATTACTGATGTATAAGCTGGAAAAATGAAGTTGTTCTGATGAGTATATAAAAAAGGGCCTAGGATCCTTTAATACTGTATATGGGATTAAGAGTTATGTTTGCATGGTACGGGTATGAATGATAAATGTGGCAGAGCTCTTTGTCACTAAGAACCAAAGCCTACAGTCTCTTTCTTGTAACAATGAGGCTGTTAGGGGCACTTCGTCATGATGGCAGTACCCACACAGATCATCTAAACTTAGGGAGTCTGATGTGGTCGGTAACACCAAGCTCCCAAACAACATTAACAGAGTCAGTCAGATAACAATATCAACAGAGTCTGCCCTAACAATACTGGTGACATCTCAGAGACCTACAGTGAGTTCTTGAAACACCCGGAATCAGTATTAATGCCAAGGAGATTGCCTCATCTCAACAAGATCAAAATTGGTATTTAGGAGAAAAGGGAGGTTAGTATTCCTGAGTTTCTGGTACTCAGTTAGATGGGGGTGCTGCAAATGAGACAGTTTTCTGTTTCTAGATAACAGTCAACAATTCCCTGAGGTATCCCTGCAAGACTGAGGGTGGACATCCAATATGCTTGGCTTTTACATTGGATGTGTTCTTAACCTGCTGAAGTGGCATCTACTGCCTGGGCCACCTGAGAAACCCCTAATAGATCATGAGAGGTACAGCTCTCTGTTGGGCTCTGGAAGCTGATCTGCTCCAAAGATGGTGAAGATGATACCTCGCCCACTTGTGCTCAAGAGGTAAGGTACTTAGAATGGCGACGTGTGTTATTAGTAACAAGGTAACCCCATGTCAATACTGAGTACAGTTCCAGTCCAGCTTTCAATCCACACCAGTCAACAGCAATGCCAGTGAAGCTCTTAGTCATAGACAAGTACTAATGCAGTCTTCTGCTTTGCAGTCTGTGTTGTTTAGCTTGCCTTCAGTACCGAGCAAGGTTTGGAAAGCTTATTCCCTGCTGGTTTTTAGTGCCTTTCACTATGTAATGAAATTTAGGTCCTGTCCCAAGGTCTGGGTAGATCTTCTCAAAAGAACAAAAGATAAAACAGTGCCAAATCTACCAGTTTCAATGTTTAAGCAACATTATAGATAGAGCATAGAAAGGTTATTTCTGTTGTGCTACAGCTCAAGTAATGACACAGCATTGATCTATTTTTTATGTCAAGAGGGACAAGTGAAATAGGGAAAAAAAGAAACAACTAACTTGTTCCAGTGATGTCTATTGTCAAAAGATGGTCTTGTGTCTACAACTGGAGCACCAGCCAAGTAAAGTGTTACATCTTTTATATATAATGCAATGTCCTTTTAGACATAACAAGCAAGTAGAGTTCCTTAAGATATTTTTACTTTAGCTGCATTTTGAAGTGCCAGTACTGAAATAGAGTTGAGAAGTTACTAAGATAAATTCTATCAAAAAGTCTATGTTGTGGACTTTGAGAACTTTAGGGTTTTTTTAAATATTTGTCATCCAAAAATTAACATCTAGATGCCTTTTGTACTGAATTGTGAAATATAGTTCACAACTAAAAAAGAAAGCTGGCAACAATTTGAGTTCTAAAAGTTAATGCAAAAATATGGTTGCATCTATAAGTGCATTTTCCAGCTACTGAATGCAATTTAAAAATGCCTCAACTGCTTGTCAAAAAAAGCTTGCTTTGTTTTTGTTTTTTTTTCTTAGGGAGCAGCAGGGGGAGGAAAGAGATTAAGGAAAGGAACTGATACAATACTGTCTGCACTAGCATATAAGTGCTGCATAATTGCCAGTGATAGTTATAGCAACAATACTTAAGACTAACAAAATCTTTGGCTGCTGGCATTCTAGCCACCTTGTCATCTTACTGATAATGCCAATGTGGTCAAACTGGACTAAGCTGCCACCACAGGAGCTGTGCATCCAAACAAGACTTAAAGTTATGAAGGAAAAGCAATCTGTCAGAAAGGGAGTTAACTATCTTTGAGGCACGTAGGTACATTCTCTAAAACAAGATGGTCATAGCATATCTGCAAAACATGCACTGATCTTTCAGTAATCAAGGTGTTCTATGACTGTGCACAGTAAACAAAGAACAATGAAGAACAAATGCAACAAGTTAAGGTTTGGAGGCAAAAGCATTTCTAATCCAATCATGAACGAAACAGATTTTACTGGCAGAATTTAGGAAGGCCCTCATCAATAATGCAAGTTAGTGAATGTGTATCATTTTATAGAACAACATTTACTTTAATTACATTATTGGAGCAAAAGATGGGAGTGAGGAACAAGTAATTATATATGCTCAGACTGCTACATTTCTTTTTTCTTCTAAGTCAACTATGTCAATACTTTATTTTCACAGAGCCAAACCATCAGTACAATCTATGTAAACTAATCGTCTTTTAAGAAGAATTTAAATATGTACTGAGTTGTCATGAGAGATGCTCTATATCAATTATATATTAGCAAAAACAAATATTCATTAAAACAAAAAAATGCATAGATCTGGGTTTGGAACCAGTATCTTTCCTCTCCAAGCAAACAGGCATCTATTGCTTAAGGCGGAGAAATACATTACTTAAGAGAACATCCCAGAACCTTTCTGTGAAGTAATCTTCAGGGAAACATAATCACTCATTTATGTGATACACTCACTCACACAGGCTGATTTAGCACCTAGAAATGTAGGCTTTGCATATTATGAAAGGAAGGATTCTCTTCTTAGAGTCCTGTTTTTGGGAGTTATAATTATTTCAGGGGATATAAGATACTATCAGTGGTAACACAACTTTTAGCTGTATTATCATCTTTGTAGTCCTTTTTTCTGGCCCATGTTGCTGCGTCCCCACAACTTCTGTGTACCTCTAAACCTACTTTGATCCCAATATTGTCCAGAGAACTGTGAAAAGTGTAAAGCAGGGCAGAATATGTTTCACTAAATTTTAGTAGTGTGAATATTGGAAAAGGTCCTGAAAATGGTGATGGAAGCACTCATCCTATACCAGATGAGACTTAATTTATTTCTACTAAGTGTTGCTTCTCCTTACACAACTCTCAGATGACAAGAGGTTCATAAAATAAAGTAGCTTCCTTTCTATTAGACTGTGTACCTTCCTGATGCATCTACCTGCTCTCAGAGACCTCAGAGCAAATAACAGAAGCAAGCACTGGCCCCAGCCACAGCATCCACTCTCATTAGACCCATAGAGCTTTCTTCTCCATACAATTCACACAGAAATTAATTCTTTCATTGCTGAGGGTAATCGTAACCTTCTGTGCCAAAGGGAATATTGTGTTTGGAAGCTAAATCCTCTATCAAATAGGCTCTCTTGAGGTACACAATGCTAGAGAATCTGTTTGCTTTCTGCAAGCAATGTAGTTTCCAATGGTACACAGATTTTGAGCCTATGGTCAGAAGAAATGCACTCTGAACATATGAAAAATAACTACTTTTTCTTAAACTGTAGTATTTGGATATAGCCAAAAGACGACTGGTAAATACAGTCAAGACAGAATGGAATAAAGAGTATGTAGTATACCACATGAGAATGCCATGTGCTTTTGTGTTTTGATAATGGGTAAACATAGCTCAAAATGCATAATTCATGCAGGAAATTGTATGTGAGCACCGAGATTGTTTTGACCTCAACAAAAGTTTATATCTCCAACATAAGCCAGAGGACTATACTAGGCATAACATGATTCTTATGATAACATAAGTGTACCAATTTCCTTCCCGTTATCCATTAAAACAGCCAGAGACACTTACTTAGTCTAGAAGACTACATTATTCTTTCACATTCCCTTCTCCCCATGCAAATATCATAAGTGATCTTCCATCACTAATGTGGCTGATTTCCCAGGAACAGACTCTGTAAAACCTCTGCTTTCCAAGAAATATTTTCTATAGGCACTACTTCAGCCCAAACACCTAGACCTTCTAGAGGCAAACTCCTTTCTCAATATTACTCCATTTCTCATATCACAGGCCCAATAGAAAGGTTATGGGTTTTCAGATGCATTTCCCTACCACTCCTGAAAAGACTGAGAAGCATTCCCACCCTAATCAGTGCCCCGATGTACCAACAGAACTAGCAGCTAGTTAATCCTGTTCATCTCTGGCTCAACTCCATGTGGACTACAAGGACGTCACAATAGCTTACTGTTCCAGCCCAGGTACCTTCTACCGACCATCACCCATTGCCTTTACTCTCACCTGCTTCACTGAATTATCACTGGGGTTTTTTGTTTTGTTCTGTATGATCCGTTATCACTGGTATGCCACCCTGTTCACTGCCCCCCCCCCCGCATCCTTCATAAATTTTCTGTGCCTGCTCACCAATCCTTAACGTCTCCTTCAACTCCATTTATTATTCTCCCTTCATTTGTCTTCTTATCACTAGTGACAACAACTATGACAAAATGCATTGGGTCCCACAGAGGGACAAAGAGGACTACTCCTGAAGCATGATATATCCATAACACTGGCTTGAGATTAATTTACATTCCACTGGTTACTGCATTTGAAATTTCTTCAAGAAAGATGCACCAATTTATTACCCTTCCTACCAATCTACTCCTACTGCCTATTCACTTGCCATGGCAAGCCACTGGGGGAGTGTTCATGAAACAGGAGGTTCATTTTTTCCTAAGGACATTTTTCAGCACTGTCAGCACAGTAGTAGAAATATTTAATTGGCATAAAAGAACAGCTTCAGCTCAACCAAACTTTTAGGCCCCCTCTACACATTAGAAGTATTGTGCAATTAACTAAAACCAGCTACACATGCAGAGTACCTATCATGATCCCCTGACCTCCCCCAGGGTTGGGAGACTATGGCACCTGCATCTCCCAGCCATGGGGTGCTTGGGGCATTCCCATAGCTGGGAGCCCATCAGCTGAGGGGAATCCCAGCCACAGGAGCTTGCTTCTTGCCAGTGCAGGGAGAACCCAATATCAGGATCCCCCTGTACTGGCAATAAAGGTGCAATGGGATCTAAGGTGTAATCTTATAATCATGTCTCCTGCCATTGCACATCTGGTATGGCACAAGGCACAACTATGTTGATCACGCACTAGATCCCATTGTGCCTTTACCTGCATATGTACCATGTAGGGGGCCCTTAGACTAGAAATTTCAAAGAAGACAGAAGAGAGGATTAGGAGAGAGAAAGAGTTGTTTTTTCTCACTCTACTAATCACTGATATCCATCCAAACGGAGGAACTGGAGATTAACATTAACAGAAGGTGAACCAACACAAGAGACACTTTATTTTAAACTCAGTATGTTCCCACACCAAGCCCCACATATGCCCAGAAGAGGCAACGCATTACTTCAACCCAACTGGCCTGATGTGTGTAGAAATCATGTGCTTTAGTGGAGATTTTCTAGTGCTTTTATCTAATAACTGATTGAATTACCTTTAGCTGAAAGTGCCAAAAAGCCCCACTGAAGTGCCTGATCTTTACAGATGCTGCAGAGCTGGGTTGAAGTAATCCATTGCCTCTTTTGGTAAAGTGTGGCTTTGTTTTATTTTTTAAACATCTGCAAGCAGGCTTAATGCCTAGTCCTAACCCTCTCCCCTCCAATAAAACAAGAAATTATCAATAACTGTATTTGTAATTTTGGCTTCTTCCCTTTTTTCTATACATTGACTCACACACAAAACTGTTATATTGTAATACAGCTGTAGCATCCTAATCTCTGAAATTACTTCAGAGACTTAAAGTGCACTGCATGTGGCAGGGGTGGCCAACCCCAGCACATGTGCCACAAGTAGCATGAGCAGCCTCTACATGTGGCAAATCAGTGAGAGGTTAGGCAGCACAGTGGCAGATAGGGCAGGGAGCAGAAGGCACAGCAAGAGCTCAAGGCGGGGTAAGGGGACTGGAGGGGCACTTGGGGAGGGTTGGAGGCTTAATCTGTGGCAAAGCTGTTAAAAAGATTGGTCCCCACTAGTAGCGACTCCTGATACATGAATAAAATTCATCAATAAAAATATATTGCGCCTTACCTGTGAATGAAAAGCTTCTTTACAAAGAAAATGAAATAAAACAATTAAAATGCAAAAAAGATCCATTTTAATTACTTGATGTCTGTCACAACATGTTTAGCTAATTAACTTCACACATCCATAGCCTATATCATTTAATTACCTGTTGTGGTACTACAATGAACTCTCCTGAAATGCTATTGAAATACCAGCCTTTCAAAACAACTTACCTGATTTATATGATAGTCTCAATATATTACAATGGGAATTTATTTTTTTATTAATTACTCAGAAATTATTTGAAGTCCAAAGGAAAAAGGAAGTGAATTGCCAATTCAAACACATATGGATAATAAAATGATTAACATTATCACCTATCTGAAGAGTAACATTTTCAGAATGATAATGCTTTCATAATTGTCCTACAAGTTGAGTTATGTATTGATTTGTAGTGAGAAGTCTTATCAAGCACAGTAGTTCAATCAAAGGTGTAAGAAAGTTCACCTAGTGCTGTGACAACCAGTGCTAACCTAAGCTCCTACCCCCCTACTGGGCAATAAATCCATTCTCTTACTGAGGATGGCTCAAGGCCTTGTATTGAGACAGGGAAATTTTCATTTCTAGATTTCTGATTCAACAGACTATTTGCTACACTAGGGCCAGATCTTACAGAAGACATCATATCCGACAAAGGTTTCCAAGGACTGAGTGAATGAAAACTGAACTGTGATTTCATAGTTACTCTGTTAAAAGTACTGCTTGCTGCCTACAATTTGTGATGGACTCAAAATCAGAGGCTGAGGACTGGGCATTTAACTCCAATTGTAAATACTAAGTTTCAGAAAAGTTGTGGTATTTAGCACTGATGAGTGGAACAGAGCATTAGAAGTTAATCCTTATCTTGGTTTCAAGATACTGAGATTGGAGTTATAGTGCAGATGGTCTGCTCAATGTTCAATTATATTTTTAGATGTTAGATGATATTTTTCTTATTTAAGCATCCCTTATTTAGTACACTTTTATTTATATCAGATGATCTAAAGTGTTCTTTTAGCAACTTTTCCACCCCTTTCCTACAATGTAGTCAATAAAGTATAAGGATAGATATAAATTATTTCTGGGCAAATGCATTCCTTCCCAAAAGCTGTAAAGGCCAAATGTAAGTATTGAGGCAAATGAAAGATGAAATCATTAGATACAAGTAGTATTCTATATCAGGCACATGGGCTGGAAATTAGGGAGAAACTGACACCAGTGCAACAGAGCAGAATGTCTCATTAATGATTATGCTTTACTATGTGAAGAAGTCAAATTAATAATTATGTGTTGTCATTTCAAATCCTCTATTTCAGGAAAACTTTTCATCAGTATCAAAAGGTTTCGCACCTCAGATTAGATAAACTTCCTTATATTATTTCTTGCGTTATGTTCTTCTCACATTTTTGTTTCCAGCCCCCTTTCCCTTTAAGTCTTGAGTTGCCTATATATCAGAGGACAGAACTGATGTATAAGATGCATACTTTCTACTGTCTTGCCTTCTCTACCCACTTCTTACCATTGTGTTTCACTTCTAGAAAAGACCAACAATAAACAATAAGCTCTGTACAATACATTTTTCATTTCCCCCATAACCTTTTTTCAGCTTTCTCAGCTTTGTGTTTTAAATCCTGATTCCCCTCCCTTAGCAGATATTAAATAAATAAATAAATAGGCAACAGAGTCACCACAGGTCTTTTGGCCTGGCACCTCTTTCCCAGTTAGTTCTTTTAGGCTTCTCCATGTTTGTGGCACTTTAATGGGTTGCTTTTGCCTTCAAGAACCTTATCATCATAATAGCCTGCTTGAAGTCCTTTTGGCCTAGTTTCTATAATCATGACTGATCTCAACCAATGTAGAAGTTACTAGACCTAATGAAGCCACACCAGGAGCACAAGAGACACTAAGCTGAGGGAAAGAGAAAATAGATGGACTTTGCAGTGAGGCCTAGTAAAATTTGGCAAAGATTAGGCTTTTGTTCACTGAAATCACGGCTTTCACACTGATTTGTATAGCCTTCTTTCCTTGGGCCCCTCTGTCTCTTGAGTCTTGCCTTATCCTTAGATTGTAAGCTCTGTGGGACAAGGAATACCTTTTTGTCTTGTTTTTGTACGGTATTCTGCACAGTGAAGTCTTAGTCCCTAACTGGGGCTTCTAGGTACTATAACTCAAATGCTAAAACAATAACATAAGAACAGTGAACCGGGCTCCTCTTTGGTCAGGGACAAAAGCTAACACAAATCCTCAGAAAAAAGTTTTGTCATTTATGCTGAGGATTTTGCCCTCCCTTGTATCCATCCCCAGTATTGGATGTTTATCAAGAAATATGCTGCAAGTAATAGGACAGTCACATGGCACAGCTGCAGAGAGACATAAAAGGCTGGCTTGTCTATTCTGGAGAAGGAGCTGTCATTAGATAAGCAAAGAAAAATGACACATAGAATTATAACATTGCTTATACCAATTTACTCAGAATACTATTTAAAAAAATCCATTAAATTGAAAGACACTATTAGATCTCCTGATTTGGGCTGGGGGAAAAAAGAGTGTCTACAGTAGGAAAAAAGAAACGTGCAAAGCAATGAGCGGACAAATAATTTGCTTTACAAAAAAGGCAGATGATCAGAACAAAAACAAATCTGTATAAATTTAATTAATTGGAAAGCTAAAGCAAATGAAAGATTGGCAGAGAAAAATTCAGTGGTCTTTTATTAAGGGAACATGGACTCTGGGATTAGGTTAATTACTGATCAAGCAAACAGCTCTAACTTTCATTACCCAAGCACTTCATTATAGTACAAAAGCACATATTCTGTGGTACTCTTCTGTCTTTGGAAAATTAACTGTAGCTATCTGGTTAATGATCTTAGTCCTGTTGTCCATTTACTTTACAGCCAGGCAAAAGCAATACAGTATACGAAAACAGTTGAATGTGAAGTGTTTCTGAGAATAATATTCTAAATTCATGAAGGCATTGGCACTGTTAATTGAAAAGATAAGCTTCAGTGTAAACAGGAGTATTTAATTGATCATAAGCAGGAAAGCAGAGGAAGGCATACTTTTAAAACCTGTACCTTTGGGCCAAACAGTTCTATAGGGACTGTCCTCTGAAATATGATGAGCGTTAAGAAAAAAAGAAAAATCCAGCAATAGATTAAACCTGAATTCAAAGTTTAATCTTCTGAATGAAGAAAATAAAAGGCTTTCTGAGAATCAATTTAACAAAAACCTTCTCTTTTCATTGTCAAATGTTACATAGCACGTCAACATGAGAAATGGCTTGACAACCATTCTCCTTGGCTGCTGCTGCTGTCCCAAATCGCAATGTTGCCATCAAGCTACAGTTCCCTCCAGTCAGTAACCTGCTGTCTGGTCTCCACATCTTCACAATAACTGCCAAGCAGAGGCCTCTTTTCTGACAAACAAGGCTTGTCTGGAGGCATCTCACTCACACCATTTTGTGAGACTGAAATTACTCTTCCTTCCAAACAAATTGATGCTTTGTCACCAGCATGTGTTTTGCTGTTTATTGATTAAAGAAAGCTGCATGTGTGTAATTTATTCATTAAAGGGCCACCTCAACCTGACAGTCAATGTACAGAAATCCACAAATGTCAAAAGAAACTTCAGAAACAGACTGCACGATACAGAAACCTAAAGATTAAAAAAAAAGCATCCTAATGAATGGCATATTTTTAAGTTTGAATACAAGCTGCTAAAAAAGGAAAACTTTTATAAGTAATTTTATATAATCGCAGAGAAATACTAATTGAAACACTACTTTCCTCTCTCTCTACAATCTGTGGGATTTTTAAGTGGTACATACAATTTTAAATTACCTGCTTATCTCCAACAGTAAAATGATAGAGTTCAAGTGCAAATTCCTCAATTTAAAGGAAGAGCCTTCACATAGCTTCTGACTGTACATGGACTATGCATGTGCAAGTGTTTTCATTATAATCTGACTGAACCCCAGTCAAAGACCAGGAACCAGGGCTAAGGCCAGAAACAGCTTTCCTTCCCCTCGAGTGTTCAAAGGCTAGGTGTCAGACAGGACTCAACAATGAGAAAAAACAGGCAGATACCTTAAGGGCTGGTGGGTAGGATAATGAATGATTGAAACTGAAACTGAATTGAGGGGGGAAAAAAAATAAAAGGGCTAAGATTATAATGTGTGCACCTATGAGTACAAATGTATGTTACAGGATGCCAAAATTATACATTAAAAATACTACTTCACCACATAGTCCAATCTACCATTAATACTGGTAATCAGCATACAATACTACAAAGAACTGAGTTAATCTTAGGAAGGCATTTCCTATACTGGGGCTCATAATCATTAACCTATAAGATTTGTCCTTTACTGCACTGGCATTTCCACACAGATGTTTGTGTATGCAAACAATTTAGAACTCCCACCCAAGAAGACACTTAGGATACATAAAAGCATTACATTTAGATCAATCTAAATCTAGTTTAGTCTAAACTTGCAGACATTCAAGTGTTCACATTGCTTAGGTCAGGCTAAAAATAGCGCACATGACACCTGAGATCTCAAGCTCCCACACCCCCAAGCACATCATGACCAACATGCAGACCCAAACATTGGACATGCCTACACATGAATTAATGCACCGTAATTACAGTGCATTAAATTTTAGTATGTGTAATGACAGGTACTAAATATACTGTAATTGGCACTACTGCGCATTAGCAGAGATAATGGGGGTTTTTTTGATGCTACTGTGCATCAGACTAAATCTACTGCAGATTAGCATGGGCTTTGCCCACCACTCTAAGCACAATATAATTAGTCTTCAGTGCATTAAGCGTCTCATGTTGATATGCCCACTGAGACCAAGAATACCCTAAGGCTCAGGCACAGCCCTATACACCCAGACCCCAACACACATTCTGAGCCAGAAACCTCAAACCCCAGGCACAGATCCACAGAAGCCACACCTGAGAAGCCATACCCAGGCATCCCACAAACCAGACCCTAGCATGGACACACCCACCACAAACAGGAATTGATGTGGGCATTTCAGGTTCAGTGTGGGAGGGTGAATGGGGAGTGAGGTGGAGTCCAGGGACTGGGCCAGCATGGAGATGATCTTGTTATACATGGGACTTGACTACTACTGGCAGGTACCTAATCCATGTTAACTTTGGGTGTTGGCAGGGAGTTTTCTGCCAGCAACTAGATGATCCCAAAGCAGTCATGGCTGGCCAGGAGTATGACTATCTGAGCTGACACAGACAAGTGGAAAGTTGAGGAGGTGGTGGGACAAGGCCAGCCTCTCCCAGGTCACCAGGTACAAGCACCTGGAAGGTTTGGCGCTGAGATATAGCCAACATCTCAGGGGCATCAGGTAAGAGCCCCTGGAAAGTTCAGGGCTGAAAAGGTTGGGGAGCTGACCAATGAAGCTGTGGTCACTCTGGAACAATGGGTATACCCATTTGGAGTGAGAGAGACAGGAACTGTCCTGCCATGTGACAGGAACTGAATCCACGCCTACCAGCCTACACCCTCATAACCAGATCCTCATCCATCCACAGACACCAAGACTCCACAGCACCACCATGGAAGATCCCATCCTACCCTCAATTCCAAGCACAGAACAGGGCAGTTGCCTTCAGATCTCTGGCTCAGGGTGAACACGTGCCCAGGAACTACATTTCCTGCATCAGGGCCAAGGATGTTCCACACCCACTCCCATGATATGTCCTCAGAGGCCCTCTCACAGATGCTAAGACTTCCTGCCAGTCCTCCTGGCTCAAGACAGGGGAACTGCAAAGCACCTGTACCCACCGCTCCTCTCAATCCCTGATTCTGAGAAACAAGAGCCTGCAGTCATGACAAGGACCCAGGCACCAAGGGAAATGCAAACCTCCCAGAGGACCTCACATATGGCCATCAGGATGGGGAGGTAGTGGGGCAGTGTTACCCTACTGGGCCCAAGCCCTTTAGGCAAGCCTGTCTCTACAAGGTGCTTCACAGGCAAACCCCACCCCTCCCAGTGGGTTGATGGGCCTCTACAGACCATTCCCATGGTCAGACACCCTACCAGGCTGTTCATGGTGAAAACCTCAAAAGCAGGATGCTGGTATAAAGACAGATGGGGGTAAGGGATGATGTTATGCCCCAGCCCCATCCGCATATAGCACAGAATCCAAGGTCCTTACTGCTTGATTTATCAGTCAGCACTGGGCAGATCACGCCCAACCTCCCCACTTTTCCTTGGGTGGACAGACCACAGGCACCCAGCCCACAGCCTTGAGTATTTTGTGCCTTATAAACATGTGGGAACACAAATCTGTCTTAGTCACACCTCATTATCTCTCAAGGCCACCCTTAGCTGCTGATAATAGCTAACCACTCCTCCTTCCCTCTCCACTAAACACTGGAATGAAAACAGACTCACCTTATCTCTCTGAACACTGTGCTGAAACTGCAGCATTGTCCCCACTCACCGCCCCCCCCCCCCCAGGCTCATAAGCAACTTCCTTCCCTTCCCCCACAAACTCCTGTGCAACCCAGTTTCTTAGAGCCCCTGCCAGGACCCTAATTTCAGGGCCAGGGTTATTACCTACTCTGGAGCCATGCAACCTCCAGATCCTGCATCCCCCAATGCGATCCATGAAAAATCATCAACAGTGTATATTCAGCTCAGGTACAAGTGTTAGGATTTCACATATCCCCCTCTGCCCCGCAGCACAATGGGGCCAGGAGGTAGACAGGGCATGCAAGTCAGAGACATATGAAAACATACTGTTCTCATCAGGGACTGGAAGTGTTTTCCCCCCCTGCCACTCCCCCTCCCTCCTCAAAACAGGCACTGATGAGAAAGAAGGAGTCCCATAAGGGAACGGTAAGTGCAGATATTCCAGTCCAGGAAGCAGGGCCACTCCCAGGACAAGCATCTGAATAGGCTTACAAGTAGCATTTAAGCAGTCTCACCCCCAGTCCCTGTGGAAAGTCTGTGGGAACGAGATGACTCCAAGTCTCATAGCACAAGCAGTCAGCGTACTGAACATTCATAGTTTCTAGGGTTGGAAGGGACCTTAGCAGATCATCTAGTCCGACCCCCTGCCATGGCAGGAAAGAGTACTGGGGTCAAACGACCCCAGCAAGATGTTCATCTAACCTCCTCTTAAAAACCCCCAGGGTAGGAGCCTGCACCACTTCTCTTGGAAGTTGGTTCCAGACCCTAGCCGCCCTGACAGTGAGGTAGCGCCTCCTGATATCTAACCTAAACCTACCCTCTGCCAGCTTGTGACCGTTATTCCTGGTCACTCCTGGCAGTGCTCGGGGGAACAAGGACTCCCCCAATGCCTGCTGATCCCCCCTGACTAGTTTATAACAGGCCACAAGATCCCCCCTCAGCCTTCTCTTGTGGAGGCTGAACAGGTTCAGGTCCCGTAGCCTCTCCTCATAGGCCTGCCTTGTTGTCCCCTGATCATACGAGTGGCCCTCCTCTGGACCCTCTCCATGCTGTCCACATCCCTCTTGAAGTGCGGCGCCCAGAACTGGACGCAGTACTCCAGCTGCGGCCTGACCAGTGCCGCATAGAGGGGGAGGATCACCTCTTTGGACCTGCTCGAGATCCATCTGTGGATGCATGACAAGGTACAGTTGGCCTTCCTAACTGCGTCCCCACACTGTCGGCTCATGTTCATCTTGGAGTCAATGATGACCTAAAGATCCTTTTCCGCCTCCGTGCTGACAAGAGGGGAGTTCCCTAACCTGTAGGTATGGTGCCGGTTGTTCCTCCCGAGGTGCATCACCCTGCACTTGTCTGTGTTGAAACCCATACTATTCTCATCCGCCCACCCTTGTAACCTGTCTAGGTCTGATTGTAGCCTGTTGCATCCTTCCAGTGTGGCCATGTCCCCCCACATCTTAGTGTCATCAGCAAATTTGAACAGGGTGCTTTTTACCCCCTCGTCCAAATCACTGATGAAGATGTTGAACAGCGCGGGCCTGAGGACCGAGCCCTGCGGAACCCCACTACCCACGTCCTTCCAGGTTGAGAAGGACCCATCCACTACCACCCTCTGGGTGCGGCTCTCCAGCCAGTTGGCGACCCATTTGACTGGGTGGGTGTCAACACCGCAACCCCCCAGTTTCTTAATGAGAACGGGGTGCAACGGGCAAACCCTGGTTGCATGGCCCTGTTCCATTCTTGAATGGCATATTCTTCAACTGCCCGACAACCTCCCCCCCAAACTTGTAAGCAGAGAAATGCAGCATGGAATCTGAGAGCAATATGTGGCAGGGCTGTATTTCAGCTGCGGGTCAGGGGGGACCTCACTTGGGCAGGTTATCATGGTCTGAGCACCACATCAATAGTTGCTGAGTTTGAGATGTCTCAGCAGGTTCCTCATGATTTCAGAATGTGCCTTCAAATTTCTCAAAGCCTGCTGGACAGCTCTGGGCATAAGCCTGGACGCAGGAGAGAACCTGCCATCCCTCATCGCTGCATTGTGTCCTCCACAACTTCCGTGAGACCATGGGAGGCAGTCTTTCATGAGGCCTGGGCAGAGAAAGTGAATGGCGCTATCAGACATGATTCAGCAAAGCTGTGCTCAGGAGCCAGTCACAGTGCACCTCAACCAGAGGGGTAGCCTCCTCCAAACTTTGGATAGCCATGTCAAACCCCTTTTCCCAAACCACAGCAGCTCAGGTGCAGATTCTTGAGGATGATAATAACTGCATAAAATGATTTTAAAAAAACCAGCAAAAGCAGCTAAACAAACACTGGGTAAGGTTATGGCTTTCAATGGGTGGTTATACCTTTGTGGATTCCAAGAGGAAGAGAAGGAAAATGAAAAACAGTTGTGATTCAAATTTTAATTAGTGTGTAGAATAACAAGATGCATACACACTATACAAGGAAGAAAAGGCTATGATGTACAGAAACCTGATGTTATTTTTCCCATTGCATTATTCTGTGTGTGTAATTAATGGATCCAAGGCAGAAAAGCATGTATCCTATGTTAGTCATTAACAAGATGTAAGGCAGAGGAGTAATGCTTATTGGCTTTCGCTAATGTACAATCATGCCTTTTCACATATAAAATTGACATAGCCCAGCCTCCCTTAACTCAACCTAATTCCAAATTCCTCTCTTTGCATCAAATCTAATCCTAAAAATAAATAAATAAATCACAGTTCACTTGAATTTAGCCAACTGATACTCAATCTTAAGTATTAACTCCAGCAGCAAGTCTTTGCAAAATTAGACTCATCAACTGAAGCCTAATGCAATGCTGCTGCTTAGTACAGATACTTCTAAAGCCCAGATCTACTATCAACTTGCAGCATGGCTTTGGGTAATAGCTACACAGAAAAAGATTATATTCTACTGTATCCAGATAACACCAAAACCAGAGCGGATTCTGGTCCCATTAGCTCAGTTTCTACAGCTGTAGATTTATACAAATGAAACTCTTTGATCTAATTAGCCCATGATCATTAAGAATGCTCAGCCTGGCATTTGGATTCAGACTTCATGTTTTAGTCCAGTAGCCTAACTAGGGTTGGGAGAAGCAACACACCAGCCCAGGGTGCCAAGTTAGAGGGGGTATCAGAATAGCAGCCCCCAGGAACTCTACACAGCAGCAGCAGCAACAGCCAAGCAGTTTGCAGGAAGCCCACACTGAGGCAACCGTAGCAGCCAGGGTGAGATAGGCCCCTGAACCATGTGTGTATCTGCTCAGCCCACACGCACACACTCACTCTCTCCTTCTCCCCAACATCTCTGCCCAGGGTGCCAAAATTAGTAGTTATACCTCTGCTTCAGACTACCTCTATTGTGGGGTACTGAACTAACTACATACTATTAAATGTTCTGAGTCTGCTAATCAAGTTTATCCCCTTCCTCTGCTCGCCATTAAAGACAGAATCTTCAAGTTTCACTACGTTGAGTGTCACTCAGTTTTTTATCTTCTTGGGGCAAACTTATCCCCTCAATGAAAACAACATCCATAAAAAAAAGCAAGCATTTAACCAGCACAAGGTTAACTCACAGCTACATTCCTTCCTTGGACCTGAACAGAAGACACTGCAGCTTGGGGCTACCTCCTCAGCCACACCACCCTCTTCCCTCTCTTCCTCAGTACTGCTCTCTGGGAGTTTTTAACTTCCTCCAGGTCAGGCACTCATCATTGTCAGCTTCTCCTCTCCCAGCAGGCACACACTATCCTTTAACTGCTGGCAGCTGTGCTCCCACCTATGAGCCATGAACCTGGTTACATTCATACTTTATTCCTTTCTTGGCTTCCTGGTAATCCTGCTGATTTATTTAAAGCTCAACTAAGAGTACTTAGAAAGCACATTTCTCTTACACAACTAAAACAACTGAGGAAATAATTGTTGTGCACAGACACACATTATCTAGGTAGTGAAGCCACAACAAGATCATTGTTCACATTGCATGCTTTTGTCATATAAAAGCTTCAAATAAAAGTGTTTATGCATATATTATTATATCAACCTTTTAGCCCCTAGTGTTCAGTGAGTTCTCACCCATAATGCCAGGTTTGCAATGAGATTGTGTACACTCCCCATGTTCAAGTCATATAGAAATTGTTTAAGTATTCTTTATTAAGACCTGGAGACATGAATCTATCAGAAATCAGTCTGGTATATCCTGCTGCTTCTACATTTTTACAGTACATCTTAAAAACTTCTAAGCTGCTATCTGGTACAGTACATTTGCAATACCATGTATCTTTATATTACAAATATATATCCTATTGGCTTACTAGTTGCAGAGAGCTAGTTAGCCATGTTAGTCTTCTACTTGCTCACTGTAATTCAATATAATTGTTATGAAATTTTGCATTGCTTGAATGAATTTCCCCAAAATATATCTTTAATAAATCATTTGCTTTGCTATATACAGTCACAATAATGTATTAGATTGGTAAAAATAGTATGGATTGCAGAGATGACTGCTAGTAATTTTTTTAAAAGACAGTATACAATCAGTAATATGACAAACTTGATTAATTTAGGGAAAAAATAGTCAAAACAAATTTTACTTTTAATCAGTCATTCAGCTTCATTAGTATTTCTGTTCTGCATCTGTTCGTTCTAACCACTGTCTTTACCTAGATGTTCAGCAGCCAGCAACATCTACAAAGCAAAACTCACAGAACAGCATTCACAACCTCCCGTTTCATAATGTAAGTATGGGATCAATTAAATTACAATGGGTGGCCGGGCACTTCGCCAACAATTTAGAAGTTCCAAGGTGGTCTATCAGTGGAATCCATTCAGCTCTTTACAAAGAAAAGAGTCCCAAACAAGAACTCTGGATCCAGATTAATTAAATTGTTGTCTACCACTCCCTTGTCTACCACTCCCTCCTAAAATTACATGCAGCTGGTGCGCGTATATATACATATGTATATAAAATATAAAGCATCATATTAACGGGTCCGGACCTA
This sequence comes from Crocodylus siamensis, assembly GCF_052110815.1. NCBI lineage: Eukaryota > Metazoa > Chordata > Crocodylia > Crocodylidae > Crocodylus > Crocodylus siamensis. The sequence continues at coordinate 83,490,456 of NC_143396.1, read as the reverse complement.
CATATTAAGTAGCTCTTTTCCTGTTCAAAATATATGTGAGGCTACTGAGCAATATTTTTATTAGGGGTGTTCATCAGGATCTGGGGGACTGTCTGTTCATCAGAGCCCCCCAAGGGATGACAAGATCGAACTGTCATAAACTCCACTGCGACTGATTCGGGCTGGACATAAGGAAGAACTTCTTCACTGTCTGAGCCCCCAACATTTGAAATAGACTGCTGCCGGAAGCAGTTCAAGCACCCACCTTGAATGCCTTGAAGGCACATTTGGATGCCTATCTTGCTGGGATCCTATGATTCCTGCTGACTTCTTGCCCCTGGGGCTGGACTCGATGATCCTGAGGGGTCCCTTCCAGCCCAAATGTCTATGAAATTTATGAAATTTGCAGTGGCTTCCAATAGTCTTCTGGGAAAAAATCCAGTTGCTAGTTTTAACCTATAAGGGCCTATATGATCTGCGTCTTATGTACCTAACAGACTATCTTCTTCCTTATGTTGCACTATGATCCCTAAGGCCAGCCAAGAACGCTCTCCTGCAAGTACCATCAATGCAGCAAATCAAAAACATATAGAAGGTTCTTCTCAACAGCTGCTCCTCAGCTTTGAAACTCCCTTCTCCTTGAGGCCCACCAGAGTTTCCATGCTATAAGATCTTCCTATCTGGCCAGGCACTTAGCAAGTAAAGTTAGGTTGGGATATTGTTAGTTAGTTTTATTTTGATATTTTATTTGCTTTTTAAGTTGTTTGGTTCATGTATTGGGAAGAATGGTATATAAACTGAATAAACAACGAAATACATTATTATTGTTTCACTTGGGTGATTCTGTTTTCTGGTTTAATTTGAGCATTTATGGCAGGTAAGTCATTAAAGAATTACGGCAGTGATAGGCTTTGAGGCCTCTGAGACCAGAAAGAGAATGATCTGAAAAACATGCTTCCTTATAGAGATTATAAAATGTCCTCCGTTTCTTTTCACATATTTTAGATACTTTATTAGTGAGAGTAAATGCATCTTCAATCCCCTCTGCTCAATACATCCAGTACATTACAAATAAGGAAGATTTACCTGAAAAAATACGGAACTTCTACACACAAGAAGCAGTGAAAGATATTTGGGAATGAGTAAGCTTAGTGGACATACAGGGTGCCTATATATGAGATGGGAGGCTGTTCCTATGCACTGGGGTTCCAGCATGTTAGAGAAGACTCAATTAGTTGAGTCTGCTGGAGCATGGCAATTACCATGCTTCAGCAGCCTCCTGCATCTCATGTATCAGCATCCCTGCACTTTAAAATGGTGGCAGGGGGCACTTGAACTAAAGCTCGTTGAATGAGCTTTAGCTCAAGAGACTCCCCCTGCCATTCTGAAGTTCAAGGATGCTGCTGCAGGAGCCACAGTGGCGCTTTAATTAGAGCGACTCTCAGAGCCACTCCAACTAAAGTGCTGTCCCTCCCTGACCCCCAGAGCATATGTAAAAGTGCCCACAGTCAACAGATGGAGAAGAGAGGCTAAAGAGTGTGAAGAAGTTAGAAGACAGGGATCTCTGCAGTTCCAGTGTTATTTTGTTGTATGCAATATCCCAAGCAATTGCTTGCTTAGTTTATATCCTAAGACTTCCCTGAGTTCTGAAAAGATGTCTGGTAAAATTCAATGCTAAAAATACAAATCTAAGGCTGAAACTCCATCTTTAACTCACTCTAGGCTATCTTCCACACACTCAAAGGGAAAAAGTCAGTGTGTTATGAGGACGTATGTCTTTATGTGCTAGAGGAAGTCTAGAGAAGGAGGGCTGAAGAAACATATATTCTATTAAGCAGAGGGAGATTGGATTGAACAATAGAATAAAGATGATCCTTTTCAATCATGCTAGGCCCAGAGAGATTAGCAAACACTACACTACCAAGAGTAAAAACAGATTAAGGGAAATAACCTGACTGAAAGAATAGAGCAGCTAAAAGGTCAACCAGAGCTGAAGGTATCTGGAAATATGGAAGATAACTGAAAGGGATTGAAAGAACACTTCAGTCTATAGCTTTAATCAATGGATGCCAATGAAAGAAAGCTAATAAAAAAGGTAGCCTTAATCCTGATAATAGCAGGATCCGATGCATTTGATTTGTTTAACAGCCTTTGGTTAATTCAGGCAGGCAGCAAATTGATACTATATCACAAAAATTGTAATGCTGTAGTCCATGTAAAATGAAATGCATTATGCATAATGTTTTTCATCCAATGGTACAAAAATGAAAGTGAGGTAAGAAAAGTGTTCGACATAGATTGATCTGAGGCTGAAAAGACTGTCAATCTTGGGGGAGACGGAAAAAGGAAGAAAAAGAACAAAGAACAGATTCAAAGCATCTCTGATGAAAGAGTAAACTGTGCTTGTGTTTGGGGTTTGGCACAAACATGAAAGGCTACTGGATGATCCAGAATTAAACCTTTAAAAGGAAATGAGAACTATCAAAAAATATTAATTTAGTCCAGAATCAAACTATGGACAAAAGGCAGTCCTGGCACTGTAAACATAACTGCTAATCCAAAATATTGCTGGATGAGACATGAAGTAAAAAGGCATAAAGGCTGCTTGCAGACGTTAACACCTCCCCCCATGTTTTATCAGAAGCAGCAGCGCATTACTTCATCCTGGCTCTGCAGTGCCTAAAAATTGGGTACTTCAGCAGGGCTTTTTGGAGCTTTTAGCTTAAGCTGATTCAATCAGCTATTAGATAAAAGAGCCAAAAAAGCCCCGCTAAACCACCCAATTTTTACAGATGGCAGGTAAACCAGGGTGAAGTAACATGCTGCCTCTTCTGGGCATGTGCGGGGCTCAGTGTGGTACCGTTCTGAGTTTCAAGTAAAGCGCCATTTTTGTTGGGGGTTTTTAAGTCTGCAAGCACCCAAAGTGTGTAAGCACAAAGAGCTTAAAGTTAGGGTCAAACAAGAACTATATATGGCACAATGCATGCTTTGAAAACAAGCACAAGCTATGTTTAGGTATATGCGAGAAGACACAGAAATGATAGGTATATGCGAGAAGACACAGAAATTGTTACGGATTACAAAAAAAGAATGAGGAAGTGACCTGTGTAACTTTGACAAGCTTTAGAGGTTAGGGTATTAAGTGCCCTTCTTCAGGTTACTTCCTCACTTCCTCCTGAGGCAGGAACTGTGTGTCCAGCTTATTGACGTCTCCTCAAACACTGCAATTGGGCCAATAAAAGATATTGCAAAAAACCCAGTTGCTTTCTACATATTTCATTGACTATCACAGGTACAATAACACTCAAGTCCTCCTGTAAAATGTTAGAAACAGACAAAGGAAATGCAGAAATAGAGACAAAAATAAGCTAAAAACACCAATATGATTTATGTTTGCAAAAACAATTCCCATAATGTGACCATTATACAATGTGCATCTATGATGGGAATCAATGGGCAGAGGCAGCTGTGATATTATACAAGGTTGTCTTGTGGGCTTATGAGGTTGTAGCCCAATAAAAATATACCAAGGAAGAAATTCTGGCAGGAAAGAAAAAGGACTAGAGGGGCATATAGTCTACAATTTTGCCTTAGAAATTAGGCAAATAACACAATCAATATATGGGCATACTGAAAACTGATATCCCAATATTGTAAGGGAGACTCATGTGTCCAAGGGACAGTACTGGGCAGCTTATTAGAAGGTTGAGTGTAAAAATATTAAATTGTAATACTGCAAACATTGCCAAGTTAGTGGTGAATGAGGATGTGGTAGTGTCCAAAATTTATTAGAATCATATCAGATAGGGTTCTAATTCTAGTAACTGGCAGCAAGGTAAAGCAAACAAAGTAAAAAGTCTATAAGGAATCTGTAGCAAGAAACTCTGCATAGTTTCAGTCCTTTATAAAGTATGTTTATTGTATTATTACAATAACATTACAATAAAATTGCAGCCTCACTGTGTAGCAAAACACACACACAGGCAAGCAGCATAATCCATAATAGACTTGATTTTAATAGCCAATGCGGGGAAGAAGAAGAAAAAAAAGCTTACGCATCTACATCATGGCTTAAGACTTTGATTCTCATAATTGGCTGATTCCACAAATTGCACTGGAAAATGTATATAGTACAATGTTTCTGGCATTTGGTTTTGGGGTTAAGATTGTAATATGCAATTTAATAGAATTCATTAAACAAGACATTAACAAGTGGTACTAGGAATGAGGTTTAGCAGAAAGTCTTAAAGAGAGGTGATGCACAGGTACATGTTTTGTTAAGCAGAAACAGTTGGAACGGAGTTACTGAAGATCTTGCCAAATACCTTGGACCCAGAATGATTACTGATCAGCAACATCATTCTTTAGTTTGAATTCCATGTTACTTTATCTATTTTTCTTATGAGGGCAAATTTACACAAAAGCTTCCTTAAAATGCAGTGCCTGTGAGCTGGATGTTATTCAGTGAATGCAGTGAACTTCTGTAATGCTATTGAAAAATCAGTCGTTTTAACATTTTTAGTGTTCCAAGCAATTCTGAGGGAGTAAGTCAAAACATTACTCTGCATTCTGTTTCATAACAAGAATAATAATATAAATTATATACATTTCCATAAATCCATAATCCTGTTGCAATTTTATTTTACAAGGGAGTCCAATTTTCTCTAAATTGAAAAGCTGTGCTGACTAAATTGAAGTTCAAATCAGAGGACAAATGATTCCAGATATATAAGCATGATAAGAGAAAGTATGCCACCCACAAATAATGTTCATGTTTGATACATAATAAACAGCTTCTGAATCTGAAGCAAACAGCATTAATCATGCTTTCCAAGTTCTTATGAAGAAAATAAATGAAAATGTACTGCTAGGTAGGGTTACCACCTTCCTGAAAAATATAATGAAAGATAATTAGTGATCATAGGGTGTATTGACAGCATTAACATTGCCTAGACTTCTACAAACTCAGCCTTTTAAAATATTCAAAAATGCATTTTCAGGGTTTTCTTGATCTTTTAGTACATTTCTTTTATGGGCAATGCTATATCAGCATAAATTCTCTGGTTGCCTTCCCATTCTGCCCCCAAAATAAATATAAACTACATTACTCAATCACTTAATATGTTATACATATCACTGATCAGCTGAGTACTATGTTAACCATTTAAAAACATATTTCAGGTGCAATATCAATAATATTAATACATTTCAAGGGAACTATTCCATAAGTATACAGTTCTGGGCTCCACATTTTAAAGAAGTTAAAGATTCCAGGGGCAGCTGACAGAAATGATAAAGGGCTTGTAATTAAGCAGGATGTGGAACTCCCCCTTCATTCTCCTGCTACATTGTCCTCTATACTGTATCTATCTGCTCTGGGCTGCAAACATTCTCTAGCAATACCCAAGGATAAGCAAGCAGGGGAGCCACTGATCTTCCAGGGTTGCTCTACACAGCACACTTGCAGAAAAGGTGATTAATGAGGAACATGATAGCAGTCTTTAAATATCTGAAGGGCTACCACATAGGAGAACCCCTTTTCCCATCTCTAAAGAGAGTTCAATGCTTATCGATGGCTTGAAATTGAAGCAAAGTAAGTTTAGGTGGGATATGAAGAATTACTTCATTGTTAAAACAGGAAGGTAGTGAAATATACTTCCTAGGGAAGTTATGGCATATCATTCCTTGAATTTCAAGAAGAGGTTGGGTAAGCATTGGTCAGGGATGATCTAGAAGTAAGAATGCCTGGAGTATACTGCAAAGAGCAATATCGGAAGCTCTGAGCTCCCCACCCCACTCATGGATTACTGGGAGGTTGTTAGAGAACATCTGTAATCCAGAGCAGATATATATTAGAGTGGACAGTGCTTAGCACCAAGAGAATGAAGCAGATCTCCACAGCCTGCTTAATTACAAAAGAAGACTACAGGGGTATGATAAATTTATGGAGGGGAAAGGATGAAACAAAAAGGATGTGATATGTGGAGTTGTTTGCTATCCCCAAGTTGCAGAACCGAGTGAAGAGTGCCTGTTTTTTCCCCATGCTTCAGGGTTTTTCTGGTTGCTACATTAGGCCAGGAAGAATTTATTTTCCCTGTCCTACTACTACACGTCAGGAAGTATTTTTCAGCTTCCTCAAAAGCACCCTGGGTGCTGACTGCAACAAGGTGAACACTTTGATGGTGACAGTGGTCTGGCTGGAACTAAAACCAAGAAGTTCCTGGTTAGTGTGCCCCACCACTCAGAATCAGACAGATTGCCATATTTGGGTTCATATTGGTACAGACTCTGGGGGGTTTGCCTTCATCTGTAACGGGGGAGGGAGACATGATTCTCTTTCTTGGATCCTTGGTATTTGAAAACCTTGCCATAGTAGGACACTAACAGTATCCTCATCCCCTTGCTTTACCTATGAAAGGTTAGGGTGTTCTCATGTCCTTGGGCTAGCTGCCTTGTTGTTGTAGAGTTTTAAGAATAGGTTAGATAAGGACTCATATGGGATGGTTTGGATAGGAATGTATCTGTCCTAAGCAGGGGTTAGACTGGATGCCCTCCCAAGGTCCCTTCTAGCCCTATTTTTTTTTATAGTTCTATGAAATGTGACCCTCGTTTTAATGACCTTTCAAAAGGTATACATGTAGCAGGAGTGGGGAATGGGGGATGCATTACCACTTAGGATGCAATTTCCACCTAGTAAGAGGGAGCATATCCTTCATTAGTAGATATTTCCTAAATAACAAAAGATATTCAAGGGACTGTGGGATAATGGAGAAGATGGCAGAGTCTCTCCCTTCATCTTTCCTCTAGAAAATGCTTATTTTCCATCAAAGATATGCAGGTTAGAGCATCTGTAGAGGATTGGGCTGCACTGAAATGACTACTTCCACCAATAAAGAATTCCCTATGAAAGAAAGATTATTAGTTGAGTGAACCTGTAGAAAAAGTACAGTCTCAGAGCACCCTTCCTCCCACACAGTTCCTTTTGTAACCATAGTCTTTAAAGAAAATAGTCCCAGAACCCTGTGGTCTAAATCAGGGGTTTTCAATCTTTCTTAACAAGTGTACCCCTTTGGTCTCAAAGTTTCAGCTCATGTATCCCTTTATATCTTTTCTGATTTTAGGGGGGTGGCAGGCAGGGCAGATCAAGGCGGCCCCTGTGGTGAGGGAGGGAGTGGGGCTGGGGCAGGCGCTGAATAGGCGGAGGCTGCAGCCACCCCAAATTTGACGTGGCCCCCCCAACCCAGGTCATGTCAGCTGTATTACTAATAACTTGAGCAGCCCAAGGGAACCCACTCTGATGGCAGCCCAAGGAAAGGTCCCACTTCACCCCATAGGGAAGCATTGAGCTTCTCATGGCACACTTAACTGCCTATACATGAATGCCAGGAGCTTGGGAAACAAGCAAGAGGAACTGGTCCTTCTCCTATGTGAAAATAACTACGATCTTGTAGGGAAAATGGAGACCTGGTGGGATTCTATCTATGGGTTACTCTGTTGCTTTAGGGGGTTACACCTTATATAAGAGAGACCTTGTTGGGAAGAGCGGTGAGGATGTTGCTCTCTACATCAAGGATCAGTTCACTTCCCTGCACATTGCATTTTTTACCCAGGAAGGGTGTCTTGAGACCCTCTGGGTCAAAATACAGGGATTACAGGGGGAGGGTGACATACTTGTAGCAATCTACTATAAACCTCCCCACAAAGAGGAAGAACTAGATTGAGAATTCAGTAGGGAACTGGTTGAGGCCATATGCTCCCAGTGCATGATCATCATAGGGGACTTCAACTTCCCTGACCTCTTTTGGGATGAGCACATGACCAAATATGACAGGTTGCATAGCTTTCTTGCTTGTACTGATGACCTCTACCTAACATGGGAGGTCTATGGGCAGACTAGGGGATAAGAATTGTTTGCTCTGGTCCTGGCCAAAGGGGATCACTTGGTGAGCGATGTGAGAATCAAGGGGAAGCTTAGTGACAGTGACCATGAATTGGTCACCTTCTCAGTTCACCAAAGAGCAGGCAAATCCCTCAGTGAAACAGCAGTCCTTAACTTTGGGAAGGCTGACTTTTGCAAACTCAGAGATTTGGTCAGACAGGCAATTAGAGGCCATACCCACCTAGAAATGGGAGTACATGAGGAATGGTCATTTCTCAAAAATATAATCCTTGATGCACAGGGGAAAGCCATTCTATCTCAAAAAAAATGTAGTCAACGGGCAAGGAAGCCCCCTTGGCTAACCAAGGGACTGTTGGACCTCATTAAACTCAAAAGAGAAGCCTACATCAGTTGGGAAAAGGGAAGCATCACCAAAGAAGACTTTTCAGCACTCACCCACACCTGTAGAGCATGGTCCAGAAAAGCCAAGGCACAAACCAAACTCAGGTTAGCTATAGGAATCAAGGACAACAAGAAATCCTTCTTCAAATATGTGGAAAGTAAAAAACAGAACAAAGATAGCATTGGGCCCCTGAGAGATCTAATGGGACAACTGACATCCAATGCCCAAGAAAGGGCCAATCTCCTAAATGACTTTTTCACATCAGTTTTTTACCCTTGCAAGGGGTCAGAAAGGACACAGATCATCCTGAGAGTGGGTGACAGGCCCAAAACTGATGTGGATCAGGTGAGGGAACACCTTGAGAAACTGGACAGTCACAAGTCCACGGGTCCAGACAGAATGTACCAAAGAGTCTTGAAGGAGCTGGCAGACATCACTGCACCCCTCTTGGCAAAGATATTTGAAAATTCTTCGTGCTTGGGTGAGGTCCTGGAATACTGGAAACGAGCCAACGTGGTCTCTATCTTCAAGAAAGGGAGGAGGGATAACCCAGACCAATCAATCTGATGTCCATCCCTGGAAAAATCCTGGAGAAAATTGTCAAGGGATCCATCAATACCAGACTAATGGAAGGCAAGCATCTGAGTGCCAGCCAACATGGCTCTGAGATTGGCAGGTTGTGCCTGGCCAATCTCATCTTCTTCTACGTCCAGGTAACATGTGCCCTGGACAAGGAACATGACATGAATGTCATATATCTGAAAGCCTTTGACCTACTTCCCCACGATGTCCTCATAGTTAAGCTGGGGAATTGTGGCCTTAATCATCTTATGGTCCAATGGGTAGGTAACTGGCTATGGGGTCAGACTCAAAGAGTACTAGTTGAAGGGAGCAAATCAACATGGTGCAGTGTAACCAGTGGAGTCCCTCAGGGCTCAGTACTTGGGCCTGTACTCTTTAATATCTTCATTAACGATGTGGATTCAGGAGTCAGATAAGAACTGGCAAAGTTCACAGATGACACCAAATTATGGGGGAGGGCAGTTACACCACAGGACAGGCTGGGGATACAGGCCAACTTGGACAGGCTGGGGATACAGGCCAACTTGGACATGCTCTCAAGGTGGACTGACCAAAACCTTACGGCCTTCAATGTAGAGAAGTAAAAGGTACTGCACCTTGGTAGGAAGAACCTTCAACATACTTACAGGCTCAGCAGTGCTATACTACCTAGCATCATGACTGAAAGAGACTTAGGGGGTCTTGATTTACCACAAGATGAATATGAGTCACCAATGTGATCTTGTGGCTGGCAAAGCAAACCGAACTCTGGTGTGCATCCACTGATGCATCTCAAGCAAAACAAGGAATGTCATCGTCCTGCTTTAGTCTGTCTTGGTGAGACCACAGCTGGAGTACTGCATCCAGTTTTGGGCCCTTCACTTCAGGAAGGATGTGGAAAAGCTTGAGAGAGTCCAGAAGAGAGCCACTCATATGATCCAAGGCCTGGAAGGCAGGCCATATGAGGAGAGGCTAAGAGACTTGGGACTCTTCAGTCTGGAAAAGAGAAGGCTCAGGGGGGACTTGGTAGCAGCCTACATCAGAACCCGGTTGAACAGCTGTTCACCAGAGCGCCCCAAGGGATAACAAAGGATAACAAGGTCTAATGGCTATAAACTCCAGGAAGGCCAATTTAGACTAGACATAAGAAAAAAATTCTTTATGTTGCGTGAGTGTCCAGCGTCTGAAACAGACTTTCCCCAGAGATGGTACAAGCACCTACCCTGGACTCTTTCAGAAAACATGTGGATGTTTTTCTTGCTGGGGTTACTTGATCCCAGCTAACTTTCTACCTATAGCAGGGCAGCAGGACCTGACTCGTGAGGTCTCTTCCAGCCCCTAATGTCTATGAAATCTATGAAACCCCCTCCCAGTGCAGCCAAGCCGAAAACCCCCGCTGGGAACAGCCTGGCATTGCCCCAGCCCCAGCCTGGGTAATTATGACTGCCTTTCTCTGTACTTTTTAAAACTGTACTACATCCTTTTTGAACTACACAGAATAATTCAAGATGTGGACACATCATGGATTTGTATAGTGACATGATCAAATTTTTTGTTAAGTTTTCAATTCTATTCTTAATGATGCTTAAATGTTACTTATTTCTAAAAAGGAAGTCACATATCATTTGTTATTATTTCAACCAGATTGTTTTCCATTATGTTTTGATAATAAAAATCATACATGAACTCAACATAAGGTAGATCATAAATGCTGTAACTTTTAAAATTTGTCATATTATTGAAAAGTGCTTGGTAGTCAAAACACAAGTCATATATGCATTAATTTGATTAATTTCACTAATTAAACTTTTATAAGTTTAATAAGGCTTCCCTCTAAAAGACCTTAGTTTCCTCACTTATAATACTAAATTTTAACCAAAGAAACAAACAGTTTCTGTGCCTTAGGAAACAGTTGCAGTAGCAGATCTGGCAGTGACTACTGTCATTCTTTCTTTACCCTTGAAATTGGCAATTGCTCCAGGCCCCCACCCCCAGTTATGTTAGTGATTCTAACCATTCCAGATGAAATATTATGCTTCAGTCTGATTCTCCTCCTACTTGACTCTAGCCAACACAGTTTAACTGTCTCTAAGAACAAGGTAGGAAAATATGTTGTTTTGGCAATGTTAAGAAATTCCAGCAATCTTTTCTTTTGTAAGTGTACTAGAATCTCTATGCTTGAAAAAAAGATCAATTGGGCAGAAGGTCTCATGTGTGTCAATGCTTTCGGCTGCCCCATATGTGGGACATTATATGAATCAGGGCTGTTCAACGTGTAAGTGGTCAGGGGATGTACCAGCACGGGCCACAGGCCCTCAGGGCTGCACATCTACACCATGCTTCCTGGGGCTTTCCCCCACTGCATCACGTACGCTGGCGGCGCCCTGCTGCACCATGGATCCTGGTGCATCCTTCACTGTACTCCCATTGTACCTCATGCCCCTGTGCCCCCCCAAATGTACCACATTCCCTTTGCTGCACCATGCATCCTGATGCCCACACACTACACTTTACAGTCCATTGCACATCCTACCACTTTACCATGTGCCCTAATGGTACCCCCACTACCATGCTATACCACTTTTAGCTCCCCTGCTGTGGGCTCCTCTGCAGTACCATGCCACTCAGGTGCCCTGGGCTTTGGGCTCCCCTAGTAGTGGAGAATGTGTCACACTGTACCACCTTGCCCCACCTGCCCCTATACCAAGGGAGCACAAAGGAAAAGGGAGCCTGGAGCTTATGCAGCTGGAGCAATGGGAGCAATGGTAATCTGGTAGGACCAAGAAGCCACAATTTACCCCTTTGCAGGCTGCTAATTGAACAGCAGCAATATGCATCATAAGAGCTAGGGAAAAATAAATGGGTAGGAGTAAGACAGATCTGACAAGGACTCAGGACTGGGGAAGAGAAAGGACAACAGTACTGACTGAGCAAAAGAGAAGGGAACAAAAAGATGGTGGGGTGGGGGAACACCTATGTTGGATGGAGAATCAGACAAGGAGTAATGGAGATAAGGAAAGTGAGCAGAAGACTGGACAAATAACCAGGAGAAAAGAATGGGTACTGAAATTTTGAATGGGTTGTAGACTGGGACCTAATGGACAAAGAGAACAGAACTGCCATTACACGCTTGAATAGTCTGAAACTGTATGAGTAATGGAAAACAGGATTGAGAGTAGTAGCCAGTGGCAGGAAAGACATGAGACTGGGACATGAGCTGGTTGAAGGGCCAGTGTTGGATATCAGATGTTCCTGCTAGAACATATGCCCCTTCAAGGTCTGGGGTGGAATTCAGTACTCCTCTGACATCAAATATCTAACCTACTGACAAATGTCCAAATACTCTTCATTTAGACCAAGTCACAGATATCTGTTCAGATTGTTGAATGGTTTTGTAATGCATGTAAGTATTAATATGATGCTGACCAATGGAATCCATGCTCTTCAGTTTACACTTTCAATATTTACAAACTTTAATGCTAACAAAAAATCATAACAGACCAAACATGTCAATAAAAGAATTTTGAGCATAGCAACCAAACTTGGTTTTATTTTGATATTTATATGATGATAGAATATAAAGTAAAATGATTATTTAGAACAACAAATCCCCAACACAGTACAACAATAACTTACCAGGAATTTTTTTTTAAGTTTTAAAATTAATTACTCCAAGTGAAACCAAACCAGCTTCAAAGCTTTCATTAGGAGAACTCTCTCTGGTTCAAGATAGGATTTCTAGTCAAAACTAGAAATGCTGCTGCTAAAATGGCTAACTGACAAGAGAGTAAGATTCACATCCCTGTGCTGTTTGGAGAAGGGAATTGGACGCATAGCTTTCATCTCCCACCTTAGGTCCACCCTCTAATTGGCTATTCTGGAATATGTCCCTTTCACAAAAAGTTTTAAAAGTTTTCTGCTAATACAAAATGGGAAAACTTCTGAAATGTCCATTTTTTTCATAAAACAGGAACGTTTTCTTACTTAGCTCTAACTACGATAACAATCAACAAGTGCTTTTATTGTAATAAAAAAATTGTTGACGTCTATATTTAAACATATAATCAAAATTCCTAAATAGAAATACATTTAAAATATAAATAGCGGAAATCAAAATGAGATCTTCAGAATGACTGAATATTTCTTATTTCTTTTTTTAAATTTATTTTTAAGTTTGTCTTGTTGGAAAGGGCGACTACTTCAAATGTACAAGCAGAAAAATTTTTAATTTCAGAAAGTCTTTTGGAATGGACATTCTGAGTTTCAACTCAGCTGTAATTTATGTAAATAGTTGTTGAATATGACTGCATCTCAATTTTTTCTAAATTAATTACTTGATGGATACCAACATCTGGTACTATTTTCCATAACTTAGTAAACACATGCTAGAATCAAATTAGGTGCTCAAAGAATTTAATAACCAATCTACCAATGCAGCTTTTTACTGCTCTGGAAATGGCCCATAATGTAGCATAACTATTTTGGACTCCCTCTTCAGGTATCTCCTTTCTCACATTAAGACTTACTAGTCCCACTAGCTTATTTTTCTGCTCTGTTGGAGCCTTATTTCATTCACTATAGAGCCTTGGAAACATACAGGCACAAATTGGGGAGAGTGGGTGGTCAGAGATTCTCATTTACAGTTCTGCTGTGAATGCCATTTATAATCCAGTTCTCCTGGGATTGAAAGACAAATGTATATTTGATGACTTGTTTCACTCAGTCACCTCAAAAGTCTCCCAGGTACAATAAATATGAACTAAGTAATGAAACTACTATCTTCAAGGCAAGCTCTCTGGCAGCAAAAGTCTAATCAGGTTCTCTCTGTTTTAGCATCCCTTGGAGATATCTGGTCTGAACTGTGATGCTGGAAGGTCAGAAACTCCTGTTCCACTCATTATTATAAAGCAGGGAGAACCTTTGACTGACACACTCTCACACACACACTCTCTCTTAACAGTTCTCAACTTGACACCATTTTAGGAAGAAAATATCTAATTCATTCTTACAACATTAATGTGATGTATTACCTATACCATATACATAGCAAAACTGAGGAACAGCTGAGAGCCAGACTCCGATTTTACTTAGAGCAGTACATGCCAGGAATGACTTCACTGAAGTCAATAGAGTTAAAACTGGTGAGAGCAGAAATCAAAGCTGAAATTACCTACTCAGAATTCAGAACAGAATGAGAACTCAGAAATGTATAGCTTCTAGCTCTGTGCTCATACCCATCCTGCTTGCCTCTCTCAACACAAAAAAATATATTTAAATTAATATGCCAGTCATGTTTTTACAGAGTGACCTTTGCTTGGTGCTTAATGAGAGACCTTTTCCAGACCCTAATTTTAACTACTGAGCAGTGTAGCACTCATTCCCTGAACAATGAACTTGAAAAATCTTAAATGGGGCTTATTTTCAAATTCGTCAATCAGTTGTAAATCTTGGCCACTGTCTTCACACTACTAGTCTTTGAGAACAAATATTCTGCATCTCACAACACATGTTTCTATAACAAGAATATTTATACCAATAAGCAAAAGAAACTGGCAGTTAAAGGACTATATTATACATAAATAGTTATTAGAAAACTTAATGTATTTGGAACAAAATTTCAATATTATTCCACTTGGTTAGAAAAATGTATTTCAATTACAGCCTTAATGTGACAGTGGAGAGTGTTAATATATTAGAATTTCTCCTGATAATGTAACTTTTTTATGTCTGGGTAATGAATGAATTTGTAAATTATATTTCTTTGTTAAGCAGTAAAATACCAGGCACATTTTGAACATCCCATAACCCTGAAATAAAAGAGGTGTTTTGACAAAGTTTCAAAGTATACACATAAACCATTGACTTAAACCCACCAATTTCATGGCACATCAAGATTCTCAGGGGCAAGCCAGTGACATCTTAAGTAGGCCATCTCCAATGTTAGAGACTGTCTGTTGAACTTGATGAATAAAATGTTTCTGATTCATAGTCTTTGTCTTCTTTCCAGTTCTTCAAACTCCCTAACAACTTGTCATGACTTAATATTGACTTCACACTGATGAAAGTCTTTCTGACAAGTAGATAAAACACTTGACATTTAAAACTGCATTGTGAGAAATTAGCCCTCTATTCTCCCTCGCTTCTTTCTTTATAATTTATCCTTCCTGTTTGGAGCATTAGAACTTGAGAGAGTTCAAGCTACATTTTAACTATACTTTGTGGATATAACAAACTCTATTGCAGGGCAGGTTCTCAATTTAAGATTTCTGCCACAAATTTTGATGTCTTCAATATATGTATTTTAAGTTTATTCAAAATATTTTATTTCAGAAGCTTCTAAATATGGTTTTCCATAAGAAAATAAGGAAAAGAGCTCTCCCCTTCTCTCTGTAATACTAACATATATATGCTTAGAAAAAGAGTATGAAGGCTCTGTTTGAAAGCTATGACTATAATTTTTAACTGGATATCAATCAATAGCCAAGTTGTTAAAAGGCAGAGAAATTTGCCAAGGTGAATATATTAATTTAAGTTCTAAGTGTTCCTGATTATATGCGATTCTCAGAGCATCAGTTATCAAAATGTCAAATGTCATGGGAGATTAAGAAATAGAATTAGAATAAAAGAATGAAACCAAAAGGTAAAATGCTCAAGTTACAGGGGACACAAATCTTCGTCTTAAATACCATCCCATTCAACAAATTCATTTTCCTTAGTCAGTGCATCCAAGGAAAATAAAGTAGAAAAAGGTAAACTTTAAACTAATGTCAGAGATGTCCCCTAGAATAAAAGAAGTGTACTGTACTTTTAATGCTTTCATCTCATTTTTCAGGATTTAAAGCACAATTATTTCACGTATTTGAAACCTTGCAACGTAGCACAACATTGCTGCTACCACTGTAAAACAAGATTATTTGGCACATAGTTAAGCTAAGCTACTTGACTTTGTGGTGAGCCACAAAGCTGGGATTTCACTACATATAATCATAAGACCTCTTCCACAACCAGTCGATTTGGGTATATTGTTTTACAGTGCATGAAAAGATAAACTTCCAACACCATTACATGTATGTCTTTTCCCTTTATTTCCTAGAGCATAAAATAAGTCACTAAATATATTCAAGTTCCCTACCTGTATTCAATTCCCTAGAGACTCAAAGTATTCTAGCTTCTATTGGTATCAGGCACATTACAGGTGGTTTTCTTTCTTCTACTGATTTTTTACTATTTCTCTTTAAAGCTTTTGTGCCATAAAGCAACTATTATTAAACTAAGGCCTTATCTAAAGCTCATTTGAGTCAATGTAAAGACTTCTATTGGCTCTACTTAGCTTTGGATCAAGGCCATGAGTCAGAGATGTTGTCTCCTTTTCACCTGCTATTAAGCTTTCATTTCTTGGTAAAGAAGTCCTAAGAGCCCCTGTTCACCCTAGCAACAAGTGCTCTTATCATACTTTGCAAGCACCTCAGCATCAAAAAATGCTCAGATTACAATTGAAGTACTTCCCTATTCTACTAAATGTTTCCAGTGCTATCCAAACTGTTCTTGATAACTTCTCTTCTTGGGCAAAAAGTGGCATACACCTATGTAGATTTACATTAACTGTCATTCCATATTTGTCATTTCCACCTAGCAATACTGATCCCCGTGAAAATAATATCCCAAGGCTCAACTTAGGGACTTGTACTGTAGAGGGGTAGGAATTTCACCTATGCAGCACAAAGTAAAAGGAAAACTGGATTTACAATGAAAATGTGGATAAGAGCATATTTCCCTTTAATAATAATAATGTAGATTTCCCTTCAGTCCCTGTTTAAAATAAAACAGATCATACGTATATTTTTACTTTCAAAATATGGCCCCAAACTCAAGGATTATTCAAATTTAACTTGTTAACATATTACCTGCAAAATAATAATGTAGACAATAAGGTCAGATCTTCAGCTGGTATAAATCAATGAGCCTCCATTTATGTCAGAGTAGAGTGATTATTACAATAAGGGGTGGCTCATAATGTAAAAGCACTTATGGAGGACTGCAGAAACTTTGTATTACTCTCTGCAGTTTTACTTTTTACATTTTTGTGTCATTTACTTGTATTTTGCTGTAATGCAAAAACTATATTATCTTTAAAGACGTGTGTAAATAAGATCAGAATTTGTCCCTATGTGTGCATTTTAAGTTTGCTGGAAACATTTTCATGTATCAATTACTTAAAAAAGCAAGTACATATGTCCAGACTGAAAGAGAAAAGGCAGGAACTCAAAGGGAAACCGCTAAACAACTTTCTGGAGCAACAACATTACACAACTGACATTGATATCAAGACTTTTCTAAACTTAAGGAGGACCAAGACCCATTCCTTCACAGCCATATACAGTCATTCAGCTCATCCCAAAGCATTTTCACGGTGCAAAAGAATCTAATGAAAGCTTCTCTAAACTTATAGCTTTTTTCTTCTCTGACATGGTAAGGTCAGGTCTATATGGGAGGAGCAGCATGGCCTCCTAAGACAGCCCTGAGCTCTCTATATTCATTTGCATGCTTCGTCTTTGGAAATATGCTGACAGGGCCACGCCTTCAATAACCACACTCAAACATGCTAGACTGAGGAGTCAAGAGCAACCACAGGTGTGTGAGTTGGAACAGCTTCTTCAGTGTATTCCCAAAAATGTATTATATCTTTCCACCAAACTACATCCTTTTTGTCAAACAAAGCTCCCCATCTTTGCATCAAACAAGACCTAATATCGTACTTTCCAACTTCAGAGACAGTGAAGTCAGTGTGATTTAAGCAATTAATGCACGAAAATGTAAACATTTAGTGAAAGTAATGAGAATTTTACAGGATGGTTTTCTTGCAAGTAAAAACAATGTTTGCTCTAGCTCTCCTTCCAGTCGTGGCCTCATGAGCAACTATATTGTGGTTGAATTGTGGAGAGAGGAGTGTTACAGTTTACCTACAATCATAGTACAAATCAATAGGTCTATGCTTTACATAATCTATTGGTAATGCAATCTGTGGACCACTGCTGGTAATGATGCAACTAAACTACATTAACGCCACTTACTTCAAGTGTTGTGATTGTAGATTGGATGTTGACTGCAAAGATGTTCACTGGAGCCAGGCGTGCAATCTAAGTTGGGGTTTGGGGAAAGGTGGGCAGGAGCAGTGGGGGCTAGCATGTCTGTAGTAGGGGTGTTGGCAGAATCAGGGGGGCTAGGGGGTCTGTGGGGGAGATTGAGGGAACTAGTGGCTCTGGGGGAGGGGTTGTCCATCCAGGGGTACAGGGAAAGTATAGCCTTGGGGCTGGAGTGATTGGCTGGGCTTTCCCAGCATGGGGCTGTGTTGTGAATATGTATATACATTCCCAGGATCTGATCTACAATCATATGGCTCGTTTTAATTAAGTTGGGCGGAGGAGGAAGAGGTGAGTGCAGGTCGTTGGAAGGGAGGTTAGCAAACCCAGAGGGGGCCTGGTGGGTCCATGGGACAGGGGAGAGAGTGGGATTATTCATCTGGGATTGCACTGGAACACATGTTCAAGTTAGATCAGGCACTGGTTAGGCTGATCTACATAGTTTACATCCTAGGTGAACTAAAGTTAGATCAAACCAGCCAGTTTTTGTCCAAATTAACCTTCCTTAACACAGATTGACTGAAAGCTGGTATGCATGCTTTCTTGCATGCATACCAGCCTCTGGTTTCTTTACTATTCATTCCATCCAGGAAGAGCACACACCAACTGCAGATGCTTCTTCAGCCTGACGAAGGGCATTTATACCCAAAAGCTTGCAAAGAAGAATTTTTCCAAGTACAGTAAAAGCTGTGTTAACTAGCATTTTACTAACTGGAATACTCTATTAACCAGAAATTCCAATATCCCCCAATACAAATCCTCACCTTAGCAACCAGAATCTTTGCTGAGTCTATCCGGCATGCACATCAAATATTTCTGTAGTTTACATTAGTTAGTGACGCTGCCGATAGAGGAGCTGCCAGGAGCTGTTCTAGTTGATATCCTCATAGGTGGAGGGAGAAAAAAAATTGGGGAGTGGGGTGGAGTGTGCATGTGTGTGCATGCCCCCCCCAGACAGAAAAGTCTGCAGGGGAAGGGACAATGGAGGGGAAAGGGATCTGCATGGGGCAGGGCTACCGCTGTGGCGCTGCGGGCTGGGGCTGATATAAAACTTTCAGATAACCAGAATTTTTAGGTAACTGGCATCCCCTTTACCCCACTCAAGCCTGATAATGGAGCCTATACTGTATTTAAGTTGGTCTAATAAAATATATCATATTTACCCAAAGAACCCTATCTATGGATGAGCATTTAGATTGACCCAACCATAGGTCAAGCTAAGTGTAATATCTTCAAGTGGATGAACTACATTAGATTTAGGGGCCATTTTTTGCTCTGTCTAACCTCTCTGAACATATGTACTGTTCAACATTTAGGTCTACCTAACCCTAGTTAGGTAATCTAAGTGTAATATCTGTACAAAGCCATTGCATAATAATTTCTATATGTAGTTATATACAGATTTAAGCTATGAATAATAGTTAAATGAGACATATTACAGAGAAAAATAACTTGCACAAGTAGAAGTTAAGTTTTTGGCTACCCAGAAAATTGATCAAGTATAGTAAAGGAGCAGCAACTCTGCTAGTTCAAGCCACTTGAGTTCCTGCTGTATTGTATACAACATGTTATTTCCTCAGATTTAAGATTGAACTCATCATTACTGCTTGAGCATATACATTGGCCCATTAGCAGCATGTTTAATGATTTCAACACAAACAGTTAAATTGGCAACAGAATCCAGGCTCCAAGATGATTGAGTGCTCTGAAAATAAGTTTAAAAGGCAGCTCTGCTCAATTATACTGTAGTGAACCGCAGCCCTTCACAACTGTTACTTGTCTCTGCCTTTCTACACCACAATTTATCATCTTGAGAACTGCATAGTATGAATTTTTTTCAGCACAGTTTTCCCCACAGGCAAAGATGCCAAAAATAAAATCACAGGGATTTCTCTTGTCTGCGTAACCATGAAATATTTATTTGAGGTCTTAAATATTTCCATCTTAACTCCTCTCTTTCCTCTATCATTGGAGACAACTCCACCATCCTTCCTGTCAGTGTTATCCACACTCACAGTCTCTACATCATCTTTGATTATTCCACTTTCCTCCTCAGCATGCATGTTTCCATGAAATCATATAATTTCGTTTAAAAATTCATCCCTCCTCTCTGTTTTTCCAGCTGAAATGTTTTTCCTTTTTGTCAAATCCTAATTTGAATACACTTAGAATACTATATCTTCCATCTGCTCCTCCTTCCTCCTGTTTATCCATAAGCACAGCCTCAGATCCTCCACCTTCATGCACAAATGTTCTGACCACACTTTCCACCTTCTCATTTTCCTTCACTGGCTTCTACTCTCTTTCCACTTTAGAGTCAATCTACTCCTCCATGAAGCCTAACTCTAAATATTCAGACTGATCTAAAGTTCCTTTATTACATCTTCATTTCAGTCTCTGAAGTCATTTTTTCTTCCTTCACTCTTTGCAAGTTTCTCTCAATGCCTTCTTCTGACTATTCAGTATTAACTAGAAGTAATCAAGAATGTTCTCACAAATTGCCCTTGTGTCAAAATGCTAGTTTGCTGAAATAAAAAGCTTGTGCAAGAAGGTTTCTATTCTGACAATCATAGGCAAATTTCCAATTGAAGACTCCCCGTCAGGAGGGTGTCTATCAGAAATTGGTAATAGTTTTAAGGCCAGATTCTAGCAGTCTTAAGGTAGCTTCATCATGCATACTGCCATTGGACCAGAAGCATAACAGCTCTAGCTTGAGCCAGGCTTCAACTCCAGTTTTAAACCCCCGAGTCTGCTATCAGAAGCCTAGAGCTCTAACATGAGACAGAACCCATGTCAAGCCAATTTGGTTTCCTTTCCTAACAGTGCAACTGGTCTGGTGGATGAGGGAAATGTGATATACCTAACATACCTGGATTTTAGTAAAGCTTTTAATTCAGTCCCATATGATACTCTCAAAAGGAAACTGGAGAAATGTGGGCAGGCACATATACATTTGACTGAATAACCGCCACACAAAAAATAACTGCCATATTTTCCCACATATAGAATATGCCCTGTTCCCAAAACCAGCTGGTGGAAAGTGGAGTGCACATTATATATATGATAAGACAGTAAGAGTACTCAACAAGCCCACCGGATGGATCAGCCCATGGAGCCAAGACACTTGCTCTGTGGAGTTCCCAACAAGTCCAGAAATTTGGTGGCAGAGAAGCAGTGGCAGCATGAATTGCCATGGCTTCAAGAGCCACCATCTCACTACCAATTTTCTGGACCCATGGGGAGGTCTCTGCGCCAGATGACATGGCTCTATGTGCGAGATGGAGTTAGGATGTGGGGTTGGTCCATAGCTGAGTGTAGCCCCAGATTCAGTATGCAGGGTTGGCTGGAGGTCCCCATCTGGCACGCAGGGCTGGAAGCAGGTTCAGGAGCCGTCTCAGTTCCTTAGCTGCCACAGCTATAAGAAACAATCATTTTTTTCTTCATGCTGCCTTTCAGAAGTGAACCAAAACAAAACAAAAAACCAAAACAACAAACAACCCCCCACGGTCTGCATTATATAAAGGGGAGTGTTATGTGTGAGAAAATAAATATGGTATTAATTCATCAGTCACACGGGATGCCCATGCCTGCTATGGGACAGGGAAATCTGGGTGAGGGGGATCCCCTACCCTCCATCAATGCTGACCTCGTGAAGGAACACCTTGAGAAGCTGGATACCTTCAAGTCAGCTGGCCCTGACAACCTGCACCCCAGGGTACTCAAGGAGCTGGCGAGCGTCATAGCCCAGCCCCTGGCACGGATCTTTGAAAACTCCTGGTGCTCTGGTGTAGTGCCCGAAGACTGGAAGAAGGCCAACGTGGTGCCGATCTTCAAGAAAGGGAGGAGAGTGGATCCGGCTAACTACAGGCCCATTAGCCTGACTTCTATCCTGGGGAAGATCTTAGAAAAGTTTATTAAGGAGGCCATCCTTGAGGGACTGGCCCAGGCTAACATTCTAAGGGACAGCCAGCACGGGTTTGTTGCGGGTAGGTCTTGTTTGACCAATCTCATTTCCTTCTATGACCAGGTGACCTATCACCTGGACAAGGGAGAAGAGATTGATGTCATATATCTTGACTTCAAAAAAGCTTTTGATCTGGTATCCCATGATCACCTCTTGGCCAAACTGGCCGGTTGTGGCTTTGGCTCCACCACGATCCGCTGGCTGGGAAATTGGCTTCATGGTCGGACCCAGAGGGTTGTGATTGATGGCAGTCACTCATCGTGGTGCCCTGTGACCAGTGGGGTCCCTCAAGGCTCTGTCCTGGGACCCATACTGTTCAACATCTTCATTAACGATGTGGACATTGGAGTCAGGAGTGGACTGGCCAAGTTCGCCGATGACACCAAACTTTGGGGCAAAGCATCCATGCCAGAAGACAGGCGGGTGATCCAGGCTGACCTGGACAAGCTCAGCAAATGGGCAGACGAGAACCTCATGGTGTTTAACACCGAAAAATGCAAGGTTCTCCACCTTGGGAGGAAAAACCTGCAGCACCCTTATAGGCTCGGCAGTGCTACGTTGGTTAGCACTACAGAAGAAAAAGACTTGGGGGTCATCATTGACCACAAGATGAACATGAGCCTCCAATGCGATGCTGCGCCTAGTAAAGCGACCAAAATGCTGGCGTGCATCCATAGATGCTTCTCGAGCAAATCCCGGGACGTCATTCTCCCCTTGTACTCGGCCTTGGTGAGGCTGCAGCTGGAGTACTGCGTCCAGTTTTGGGCTCCACAATTCAAAAAGGATGTGGAGAAGCTTGAGAGAGTCCAGAGGAGAGCCACGCGCATGATCAGAGGTCAGGAAAACAGATCTTACGATGACAGGCTGAGAGCCATGGGACTCTTTAGCCTGGAAAAGCACAGGCTCAGGGGTGATCTGATGGCCACCTACAAGTTTATTCAGGGGTGACCACCAGGATCTGGGGGAACATCTGTTCACCAGAGCGCCCCAAGGGATGACGAGGTCGAACGGTCACAAACTCCTGCAAGACCGTTTCAGGCTGGACATAAGGAAGAATTTCTTTACTGTCCGAGCCCCCAAGGTCTGGAACAGTCTGCCAGCGGAGGTGGTTCAAGCGCCTACATTGAACACCTTCAAGAGTAAATTGGATGCTTATCTTGCTGGGATCCTATGACCCCAGCTGACTTCCTGCCCTTTGGGCAGGGGGCTGGACTTGATGATCTCCCGAGGTCCCTTCCAGCCCTAATGTCTATGAAATCTATGAAATCTATGAAACTGTTGAGCCGAAAGTGGGCATAGTGTAAGGCCACAAAACCACACAGGGCCCAGGGGCCTGGCACCCAAGAGAGGTGTTACCAAACAGGGGCCCAGCACCCAAGAGAGGCACAACCAGACTGGGGCCAACGGTCTAGCAGGCAGGGGCTAGGGGCCTGGTGCCCAAAAGGGCTAAACCAGAGCTAGTGCCTCAAAGCCAGGTCCCATACAGGGCCTGGGCTAGAAGGCCTACGGAGAGTAAATGGGTGGAGGCTGAGGAGGCCAAAGCCCCAACAAGCGAACAACGTTACAATAACAGCTATGAGGCTTACGGTGTGGTGTAGGGGAGGATTGGAGCAATGGAATTAGCCCCTAAGGCTTTAGGTGCCCTGCAGTAGCACAGTCAGAGAGGCGCAGGGAGGGGCCAACTGCACCCTGGTCATGCATCCACAGATGCATCTCTAGCAGGTCCAAGGAGGTGACCCTCCCCCTCTATGCAACACTGGTCAAGCCGCAGCTGGAGTACTGCGTCCAGTTCTGGATGCCGCACTTCAAGAGGGATGTGGACAACATGGAGAGGGGCCAGAGGATGCCACTTGCATGATCAGGGGGCAGCAGGGCAGGCCCTACGAGGAGAGGCTACGGGACCTGAACCTGTTCAGCCTCCACAAGAGAAGGCTGAGGGGGGGTCTACTGGTCTGTTACGAACTAGTCAGAGGGGACCAGCAGGTATCGGGGGAGTCCCTGTTCCCCCAAGCAATACCAGGAGTGACTAGAACTAATGATCACAAGCTGGCAGAGGGTAAATTCAGATTAGACATCAGGAGGTGCTACTTCACGGTCAGGGTGGTTAGGATCTGGAACCAACTTCCAAGCGAAGTGGTGCTGGCTCCTACCTTGGGGTCTTTAAGACAAGGCTAGGCAATCACCTTGCTGCCGTGGCAGGGGGTCGGACTTGATGATCTGCTCAGGTCCCTTCTGACCCCACTAACTATGAAACTATGTTACATGCTCCCATAGTAGAACTGCTATAAGTTTCTGAAGATTTGGTAGCTTACATATATACAGCCCAGATGCTTAGCTCTACATAACTATCAGTTTTGTTAGATACCAGGATATGTTACATAGAAGTCTTTAACAAAGCAGACATGGATCCACGAATGGAACATGAATGATAGAAAGGAAGTGAAAACTGAGGATAAAATACTTTTCCTATTATATGCTTAAAACAAAATCATACTTGTATGTAAAACCCATGTTTGCAGGCAAGCATCTGTACAGCTTGCACTATCCTGAAACATTATCACTCTTTGAACAGAACTTTCACTAAGAGGCACCAGTGTTTGCTTCTATTTAATAGACAGAAACATTAACATTTTCTAGATTGAAACTCAGTTTAATAGATTTGAACTGAAAGAGTCATCCCGGTTTATTAGGAGAGCCTCTAATCAATTTACAGCTGCTAAGCTTTTGGAATGCTGCACTATCGGTTGACAGGTGGTTAGATGAAGTTTTATTCTTCATACAGCTGTGCTCACACATTTAGTTCCTCCCTTACAAATATGCAAAGATGACTTTTGCGTGTTTATTGTTAGCCTCAGCAGGAATGTTCACTAACTAGTAAACAGACTGCTTCAACATCAACAGATGTTAAATGCTCATTAACTTTATTTAGACAAATACAAAAAATTAGTCATAGAACACAAGCTTTCCATCATTGAGTGCTGTATAGTTACTTTTACAATACCAAGAAATAAGAATAAATCTACTAGCCAGTCCTAGACTTGCTCATATATTATACTAAGAGTAATTAGGACTGAATAAGATAGTTATATAGAGATAGAAATCTTTCTAGTTAGCACTTCCAGTATTCATATTAGAATAATGAGAAATAGGGCTATTAAGCATTGAAAATAACAATAAATGTTTAACCTATAAATAACCAGAGGGGCTAAATGTAAGGTTTAACTTCCAGTTCACTGTGCTGCCAGTTACTCTAGGTTGTTGTTTGTAGCCTCTCATAAGAAGAGCTGCCAATTTGAGGGTGGGGGGGAGTATTGCATGATACTTACAGAATGGAAGAACAGCTAAGAATTGAAAAAAAGTTGTTCAACTCTAAGATTTATGAGCAATTCTGACTGGCTATTATAACCATTAATCTGCAGTACTGTAGAACAAGCCTTTTAAAATATTTCATTAAAGATTCATAGATTTCATAAACATTAGGGCTGGAAGGGACCTCGGGAGATCATCGAGTCCAGCCCCCTGCCCAAAGGGCAGGAAGTCAGCTGGGGTCGTAGGATCCCAGCAAGATAAGCATCCAATTTACTCTTCAAGGTGTTCAATGTAGGTGCTTGAACCACCTCCGCTGGCAGACTGTTCCAGATCTTGGGGGCTCGGACAGTAAAGAAATTCTTCCTTGTGTCCAGCCTGAAACGGTCTTGCAGGAGTTTGTGACCGTTCGACCTCGTCATCCCTTGGGGCGCTCTGGTGAACAAACGTTCCCCAGATCCTGGTGGTCACCCTTGATAAACTTATAGGTGGCCATCAGATCACCCCTGAGCCTACGCTTTTCCAGGCTAAAGAGTCCCATGGCTCTCAGCCTGTCATTGTAAGATCTGTTTTCCTGACCTCTGATCATGCGCGTGGCTCTCCTCTGGACTCTCTCAAGCTTCTCCACATCCTTTTTGAATTGTGGAGCCCAAAACTGGACGCAGTACTCCAGCTGCGGCCTCACCAAGGCCGAGTACAAGGGGAGAATGACGTCCCGGGATTTGCTCGAGAAGCATCTATGGATACAAGCCAGCGTTTTGGTCGCTTTACTAGCTGCAACATCACATTGCAGGCTCATGTTCATCTTGTGGTCAATGATGACCCCCAAGTCTCTTTCTTCTGTATATCAAAGAACATATTACAATTAATAGTCATCCACTAAAGTTTATACTTCACTTATTCCAAGCCGAATACTCATGGTGAGCTTTTGTCTTTTAAAGTCAGATGATCTGAGCCAAAGTTTTTTTTGCTCCCACAATACCAGAATATATGGAAATGAAGAATAATACTGAGGTCAAGACACCCAAGTGGTATTCAGAAAATCAGAGGACAAGTACCAACTATATCAGAGCCTTCTTGCACAATTTAGGGAAAGTCACTTCTCTAATGATCAACCCTCCATTTATAAATATTGGAATATATAGTTCCCACTCTAAGTTATTATTCCAAATTTTTACATTTCAATTTTTAAAATAATATATATATTTAATCACAGTCAGGCACTAGGGGTAGTTGAAGCCATTAGAGAACAGTGGTAGTCAAATAATATAACAAACAAATCAGTGGTGTTACAATAAGGCAAAACAGTTGTGAAAAAGCAATTTAAAAAAAAATTGCAAATATACACATATATGTCAATCTACTCAAATAATTTTCTCAACACTTAAGTGAAAAAAGCCATAATATTTACTAAGTGGTAAATAAAGTATATAGATTTATAATATTTGAAGCAACTTGCAACAACAAAGCGGAATTCCATAAGGCTGACAATGTGCTATAGCGGTAAGCAGCGAGGCAAAAAGCTGGCAGACAGGCAGTGAGACCAACAAGATAAGTAGCCCTGTGGTGAGAGCATGGGCTCTGCCTGCCCACTCCACCTTATGCTACTACCCATTGGGGGGTGCGGAGGGGGAAAAATACTAACTCTCCTACACACATTTAGAGTTTGTTCATAAAACTGCATCGCTTTTAAATGTGTACTCAATCACATATGGAAGAAAAAGCTACACACCATACATGCAACATTCTGTTTGATGACTGGCATATACTAGATGGTACACCTGGGGCTACCATCCCTGGCTGTAAAACAAATAAATAATTTAAGAGTAAATAATCAAAACAGACATGCAGTTGAATATATATTACTTACATAAAAATAGTTACCAATGTAACTGGTGCATCAAAGCAGAATGCTCTGTGTTATACTCCAGTCCTGTAGCAAGAGACTCAAATACACTCAGCCATAGTCTATTAGCATATTCGAATTACAGGATAAAAAAGGAAAAGGGACACCTGCGCATCCATATGCCAAACGCACAACATTTGAAGATGATATATACTTTCTTTTTGAAGACTTATGATACCAGATCAATTTCAGTTTTCAATTCCAGCTAAAGCACGTAGGGCCAATTTCAAGAGATGTGTTACACCAAAGCAGAAAGCCAACTGTTATGACTACACAGAGATGCATGGTTCCTGACATGCACTGTCATGTCAATTTTAGCAGACAGTTGAAAGAAGCACAATGCCAATTCTTTAAATAATATATGTCTGATTATGCAAGATAGAAAAAAAATGCAACATGCCAGCCGCAGCATATGGTAGCTCCAAAATATGCACAAATATTCTGGGAGCCAAATCATCTTTCCTAGAAAAAACATGAACAATGATCTCATGCAGAGGTTAACGGAACAAATTGCTCCCCATCCTACAGCAGATCGTAGTAGTAGCTTTTCCCGCTACTATCGCTCCTCCATTGTGGGAACAAGCTTGTTTTGTTGATTCATGAAGTAGCAATTTCATGGGTGACTCATTTGCTTCTCACCCCTTTACAGGTCCATTGCTGAGGGAGCAACAGACTGATTTCAGAAACTCCCTCAGAAGATCGCATCTCCATTCCTGCATTTGTGTTTATCATTTTGACTTAAACCATCCCCTATACTGTTCTCCTCCCCACACAGCAGCCCATCCCCAATGAATGCCTAGATCCTGAACCAGATTTTTCTTTACATGTGGCATAATTATCACAGCTGGAACAACTGAAACATATCATGCCAAAAACTATAGGTGGGAGCTTTAGTAAGAGACGTAAGGTCATGATTTTGGCAAAAAGCCAAGGACTGACATGTCTCTAAGACTTGGCCATATTTTTAAGAGGAAAAAAGCATATTTTAGAACCTATATTCAGGGGATTCCACACGTGCTACACATATATGTGATTGTAACAGAGTGGCCTGTACATTTAAGAGGGGGCAACCAACTCTGTTGAGTAGCTGCAGCTATGGGAAGGCTGTTAATAAGATAGTGGCTCACTGTGAGCTTAAAAACCTGAGAGAGAAGAGCAACAACTGCAAAGGAAGAGTGGTGAGCCACAAGCAAGTGGAGGGCTGAACCACTGACTGCACAGAGGGGCAGGAGTTACTACTATGTTCAGTTTCTAACTATTATGATTAAACCCAAGGCAATGTCCCTACATTTATGCACAGCAAATTGTTCTACTCCCCATACCCTGACAAACTGGAGAATATGGGGATACAAGTAACACCCAACTGAATTCATTAAAACTAAACCTGCATCATATATCAAGATTTAAAAATGGAAACAAAACCCAACAGCTTATCACTTGTCTATGCTTACTTAAGATAACTGGAAAAAAAAACTGATACAAAAAATAAGATTATACCATTAATTCTCCTCATCTGCCATTTTAAAAAGAGGATAGCAGGAACTACATTAGAATATTTTGGAATGCTCTGTGGCATGGGAAATAGGCAGTAATTAACTTGTTGAGGTTTCAAAAGAGAACACAAAAGAGGGGCTGTTGACCTCTTTTGTCTGGAAGTTTTACAAGTGAGCAGCTGTGATTTGATATTGTTGGAACGGTTATGTTTTACAGAAGCTCCAAACAACAGCTATACATGGCACAGCATTTCAAGCAACATATTGCTCCTCTTATGCATTCAAACCTGATTTATAGCAAAGACACTTTGTTCCCACAGGATATAAAACAATGTCCAATCTTAGAGAACACTCTGCAAAATGGGGGAGAAAAAAAGACAAAACACAGGTACCTTGGTATAGTGTCAATATTAAAATTGAATTTTTGAACATGAGTTTTATTCAATTCTCCTTCAAGACAACTTTAAAAGATAATGTACATAAAGACTGTATACTATTGGAGATTTACATCATAGTATAACCACTATCAAATTTGAATACTACACATTAAATTTAATATTACCTTCTTAGTATTTTTTTTTAAGAAATGTGCAAATTAAAAATTTCCCAACATGGCCACTCAAGAACAAACTACAATAGGTAAAGAACTGCTTAGGAGAAATCCACAGACCGTGGCCAATCCCAAATAAAATGGCCCTCTCCCATCACCGCCTCATTTTACATCATAGCTAAGAAATCTTTATATATACCTACCCTAGACTTAATATTTTTAAAATTCATTTTAAGCACATAGACAGAAAATGCCTGAACATCCAGCTGAATTCTACATTTTCCAGACCTGAAAGCAAAGTCATTGCTTCAGGCTGCCAAAACGCGTTATAAGGGTGGTTTACCCACTGGAAGATATTAACCAGGAAAGGTTGTGGAATAACCATCTTCAACAGCTCTTTAAAAGCAGGTTAAACAAACATCTGTCTAGAACACCGGTTGTCAAAGTACCCCCTGGGGGTACTCTGAGAGGTCCCAGGGGATACGTGGGAGCAGGTGGAGACAGAGTGCCGCCACCATGCTCCACTGCCTAACCGGAGCAGGGCCGGGGCAGGCCAAGATCAGGGCCACACACGTTATGCTGCCGCTGCTCCTCTACTCACCATACCCCCGCTTCACATCTGGCTGCTCACCACTTCCCCTCCCCTGCTTGGCATCCACTTGCCACCCCTCCCCAGGGGTACACTTACTAAAGAGGGGACTGCTGGGGATAATCTTATTTAAAAGGTTGAAAACCCCTGGTCTAGAATGATGTAGATAGAGGTGATCCTGCTTTGAGCCAGGGATGGGATTAATGACCTTCTGAAGTTCTCTTCAGGATTTTCTATGAGTCACATAATTTAGATTTATGTTGAAAACCGAATAAAAACATTTTAGATGTTCTAAATACAATTATCAGGTCACTCTCTTATGAAATAAATACACCATCTTGAAACATCAATTTATAACCTCAAACTTCTTGGTGTATCAGATAACACAGTGTTTTACCTTTCAACATATGTTTTGGGTATGGAAACATGGAACCAACTCTGCTAGTACCTATCAGCAAAATGTTAATACCAACTGACTTCTATACTTGAAAGTTAAAATTCATGCTCTGCCTTCCAAGTTAAGCATATACTTCTATTTGATGTATGGATACTTTTGTTCAAGTTTACTTTAATCCACTCCTGAATGTAGGTTAAGCAAAAGTGGAATAACTTAGAAATTGTACTAAAACTAAGACAGAACAAGCCACCTTTGTCCAGATGGAAGGTTATAGTCCAGCAGCAGCAGATCCAGGGAGGCTGCAGTGAAGTGGTCACATTTTGATTTTCCATTTTGATTCTTGCTCCATCCAAAGTTTAAAACCAACTTTCTGGCAACACCAGTGGCATTTCTTTTCAGGCAGTACTGAGGGAGTCAACTGACTTCCTGGTTCATTATAATCTACCTGATTCCTGCTAATTGCCCTTCATGCCACAAATCTTAATGACTATAATCAGGTTGGTTTGCCTGCATCCATGCAGATGGACTTTATCACCTTAGGAGCTCCTCAGCCAGTCAAAAAAAAAAGTCCTTAAGTGGAGCTGGGTGCCTGCAGCTTTGCTGGCTAGCTTTGTTCCATCAGGAGCCCCTCAGCCTGCCCTCATAATACAAAACAACAAAAAATGAGCAAAACAAAACCTTTGGCCTTTCTGCAGGCAGCAAGAGAGGGCCCTCTGGCTCTGACCTTTTCTAGAAGCCAGCTCCCTTTTGTTGCAGTCTGCCTTCTGGCCTTGGACTGCTTCTTTGTTGAGCTGGTTTTTCTCTTGGGCTTTTAACTGCCAGCTAATCACCCATGGCTAGACTCCTACCCCAAGCCTGCCTGTCCCATTTAAAGGGTCAGACCACCCTATTACAATGACCTTCTCTCCTTTTTAATGGTCCTAATGTTCCATTAATCAAGATTTGTTCAGGAATTTTGTTGTCTGTTAGCTACTCTTGGTCTCTCTTCTCCTATTTTATAGTTCTACGGACTGTTTCTAGCTAGATCCACCTATGGAATCCAATCTTCAGCAACAGCTACAGTTTCAGATTTTGGCTGAACAGCTAAGAATTGCTGACAATTCAACTGTGAAATAGTTAAAATTGTAGCTTTTGCCTGGGAAAGTGAGTGAGTCTAAGATTAGGCTCTGTTCCTGTATAATGTTGGTATAACTCTAGAAAAGTCCTTTTTTTCTGGCTTCCCAAAACAAGGTGCATGGCTTATTTGGGGCTGTGCAGTATGCAGGAAAATGTGGTAATAAGCCCATGAAGTATACTTCCTATGTGGGGAATCCAAACAGCCCATGAAAGGGGTATGCCTGCCTGCTTTGCATTAGAACAAAGAGTAAGATTAGAACTTGGTCACTTGGATTACAGCAATGCCCAAGATATATTCAAGTCAATCAGCAAATTACAGTATCGTTATTTACATTTAACATTATTACTTATATGGATTGGTAGAGTTTAGGATGCAGGTGTATTTGCCATTTTATCACTGCTTAAAATAATGCCAAAGAATTTGTTAAGTGGAGACATTCAACTTAATCTAGAGGGTTGAATGAATAATTTAGAAATATTATATACTATACACTGTAGTTAAGGGCACAAATACTACAGTAGATAGAGAAACCAAGAGAACTCCCCTTGAGCATTGAGAAAAAAAAGTTTAATCTTATCAGGAAATTGCACTCTAGGTTCTAATCATTACTGCTGCTGTATATGTAGCACATTGGTTTTACTGCATTTGTAAACAAGTGATTGAATTGCAGTGGCTAGTCAATTGTGGTGAAGAGGCACTGTTGCTTGCAGTTCTGTCAGCATTTTATTATAAAGAATAATAAACATCTTCTTCAAAATATCCACATCCTTAAGAATTGAATATTTCAAATAAATCTAAATCTGTGTAATATGCAGAAAGTGCATTCAGTTTGCTCTCTCATTACTGTGAAATAATTAAGGACACTGAACAGGAAAAATAGGAAAGCAAGACCAACTGGTAACATGCTAGAAATGCATCAAAATACCTAATGAGATAATGGGTGTCTGAGCTCTGTTCAAAAGTCTCATTCCCCAGGACTGGCAGCAAGAGGGATCCAAATCCTGCCCTCAGTTGCATATGGCTCCCATTGTGATGAACAGGATATATGCATGAACCAAAAGCAGAAACTTGCATAATTTTAGTGGGGAATTCTAGTTATCCCAACTCCCTTTGTCCTGAAAAATTATCCAAAGTGTTGCTTCTCTGCAGAAGCAGTGAATCCTGGTTTCCAAGGTAGAGAAATGGCTCCTATGCAAACACTGAGGGATGGGTAAGCAAGGAACAATTGTTAATGTGTCCATATTAAGTGGCCAAAAGCCAACAAGATACTTCTACTTTATCAAATCAGAAGACCAACAGAACAACTGGATTTCTTCTGGTATTTCTGGGCATTTTATGAGAGTATGAAAATATTTTTTTTAAATCAATATAAACTACAACTGCTCATTTGGATACACATTACTTTCATTTATCTGAACACTGGATTTGCATGTCTTCCTACACTGGACATCTCAGGAGAAAAATAGCTTCCTACACACATCCACTTTCATGAAAGCCATTATAGAAAATATAATAATAGCTGTAATAATTTATACCACTGTTACTTTGACTACTGTATTAACTTGAATATGACACAACTTGGAATATAAGGCAACCCCCCCCCAGTAATTAGATTCTATATAGGGAAAATGTTTTAATTTATTATAATTTTCCAGGTATAGAATTTAATTATTGGAGATTTGCCCTGAATTTTCCCCCTTCCACTACTACAGCATAGAAAATAAATCTGAGGGGTCAGGTAGCTCCTATGTCCTCTGACCCTCCAGCTTCTGCCCCCTGCAGCCTCTTCTACATCTCCTTATTGTCAGACCCTACTCTCCCTGAACACATGGAAGTGAAGAGAAAATCTGAAAACACTGACCTTGAAATAAACATGCCTGTAATCATTTGCATATAGGCAAACAATTGTAGGTACCCATAACTTTAGAAAATTTAGTAAATCCCAAATATATGCATTTTACCTTGTTGACACTGTTGCAAGTTTTAGCATGGGTATTCCATGAACAAACTTTTAAGCAGTGCTTTTATATTTATATATAGTACATACAAATATGCATGATATTAGTCCAAAGCCAAAAAGCTTATAATTTACCAAAGGGTTCATTGGGCTGGGCCCCAGAAGAGTGAACAGCATTTTAAGCCACTGCTCAGCACTGGTCCATATGTGTATGTATTCCAGATACCCCCATAAAGTATCCATGTGCTAGTTAGTTGCCTACTCATGACTAGAACCAAGTATTCTTGTCATGCGCCCTGGAATACTCCAAACATTTATATGCATATAATGCGCAGGGCAACCTGACCCAGGCTGTACCTCTTTGAGGGTAGGGCCATACTAATCACATATGACATGCTGAGAGAAGCACTGACAGAGTGATTCTGGTGATGTCTGCCAGACATTTAAAACTGGTTAAGAAACAACAGGAATTGAAAATGGGAAAGAATGGCACAGCTCAGCTGTGGGAGTTAAGTTGATGTTGAAATGTATTCAACTCTTTAAAAAGAGTCAGTGCTGAGAGGGACTGTGTACAATGGGCAATGTCATTGATCTTATTCAAATGTGCTGCACTAATCTATCCTTGTGGTATCCAGCTTGCTCCTTCGCCATACAGAAGAATATGGGGATGCATCAAGAACTGAATTAAATAAGACAAAGAGGTACATGGATGGGGGTAGGAAATTGGATGGAACTGGAGAAATATAGTTTAGAAGTGGTTAAAAATGAAATGGGATTTTTAGGTGTGCCAATGGATATCACAGGGAGATCAGTATGGGAGGAAGATGATGCAAGCTGGGGAAGATCATGGGGTTGTGGAGCAAGAGAGGGCTGTCCTTTCAAGGAAGGTGATGGTAATTAAGAAAGTATTATTGTGCATAATTCTCTTCACAGGGGTGGTGTACCTGCCATTGTGGAATCAAATCAGGAGGATTCAGAGAGGTGTGTGTGTTCTTTTGGAAAAGTAAAAGAGAGAGAGTGGTATGAAAAGAACTGTTTAAGGCATGAGGCATGGGAAGGTGTGAACTGCCAGAATTGGAGGTCTTCTTCTATACAACCTATGCATGAATGGTGTTTATAGAAGCAATGTGAGACAAAGGGAAGAAAGCAAACTTCTGTCTATTCGGGGCAGGAAGGCTAAGGAGGTATAGGATGTATGGCAGCAGCTGGAAAGAACCATGGGCACGGCAACCTTACGTGCATTACGCCAGGATGGAAAACTACATACGGGCTCAGAAACTGGAGGGTCTGGGCCTTGAGGCCTTGAAAAAGAAGGAGAAGATGGTAAAAATCATGAAAGAGAAGGATAAAATCACAGAAGCGGGAAGTATGACAGAGAGCCATTTAAAAAAGAAGTGGAGATCAGCGTCAGGGAAAGATATAAAAAAGGATCACTTGGAGGTGCTATAGATGGCCTCAAGAATAATCCTACAGGTGAGAGGGATGCAATACAAATGGACACTGGCAAAGACACCAAAGTGCCCGAGAGAGGGGTGTAGAGATGAGGAGCCAGTGGGGTGCACTTTCTGGGACTGCACCTATACAAAAGAGGTATGGGAAGAGGTATAGGAAAGACTGCAAAGGGTCTTCAGTGCAACAAAGATATGTTCCCAGATCACTTATGAAATGGTTATGTATGGGCTGGTCCAAGCTGGGCTGGAGAAGCAAAGAGTAAAGATCTGGTTGAAGTATGTCAAAATAGCCATATGGAAAGTGAAAACTGTGTTTGTGTTTAAAGGGGCTACTAAAGTTCACAACACAAAAATGTCTGTAGCTAGCCCTCCACAAACTAAGATATTACCTAAAGTACAATGTGAGGAAATGGGAGGAGACCACATGGAGATCACATAGTTTCATAGTAGGGTCGGAAGGGACCTGAGCAGATCATCAGGTCCTACCCCCTGCCATGGTAGGAAAGAGTACTTGGGTTAAATGACCCCAGCAAGGTGTTCATCAAGCCTCTTCTTAAAGACCCCCAAGGTAAGAGCCAGTACCACTTCTCTTGGAAGTTGGTTCCAGATCCTAGCCGCCCTGACAGTGAAGTAGCACCTTCTGATATCTAGCCTAAATCTACCCTCTGCCAGCTTATAACCATTATTTGTGGTCACTCCTGGTAGTGCTCAGGGGAACAGAGACTCCCCCAATGCCTGCTGGTCCCCCCTGACTAGTCTGTAAATGGCCACTAGACCCCCCCTCAGCCTTTTCTTGTGGAGGATGAACAGGTCCAGGTCCCGTCAACTCTACTCAAAGGGTCTTCCCTGCTGCCCCCTGATCTTCTGAACCCTCTCCATGTTGTCCACATCCCTCCTGAAGTGCGGCACCCAGAACTGGACGCAGTACTCCAACTGTGGCCTGACTACTGCCGCATAAAGTGGGAGGATCGTGGAGGAAGAAAGAGTGGAGACAGTTATTTAAGTTCAAAGAAGATAAAAGGTAGGGAAAAGGTTTAAAATGCTTATTTAAATGTTAAGTGTATAGTAATTGGGATATAAATAGAGCATAAGCTTGCTAGTATAGAGGTTATGTGATTAACCTCTTGCTAGTATAGAGGTTAAGAGGTTAAGTGATGAGACTGTGCAGGTTGATTTGTATTTGGTTTTGGGGATGGCCTGTTAGATGTGTGTGCTCAATTTCATTTTTTTTTTTAATGTAACTTGCTCCTTTAGCCCCTTCTGGCTAGGGGCAAGTGAGAGTAGGGGGGCATCTAAAATCCAAAGGTCTCTGGTCATCTAAAATCCAAAGGGCTCATGTATGATGCCTACCCTGGTTGGGGAGTATCTGAAGCCCCAGACTGAAGAGCCTAGGAGATAAGATATGTGCCAATGGTAGCACCACAGAGATTTGAACAATTGAGCTCTGCTTGTTCAGTAAGTTTTGGACCTGATTTGACTAGAGACACAAAATTTAATTTAAAAAAAACACTATTATATTTTCTCCATGTCAGCCATGGGTTTTATAGTCATACTCAGTATACGGCATCTGTTCATCAGTGAGTGATGGTAGATATTGCAACTATTCTTGTGACTGGTGGTGCATTTTCTCTTGTGGCTCTGAACACCGAGGTTAGACTTGCAGGTCCTGCCACAGTTGTCATAAATACACCTAGTGTTAGGGGCTCCTGTACTGATAGGCTTCAGTCACATTTGTTATAATTTGACTGACCATTTCTCGTCATGATGTTGGACCCCATGGGCATATCCACACATGCAAGCATGTGCGCTTGCAGCAGCTCAAATAGAAGTGGTGCAAATTTGAGCCGGAGCGTTTTGCTTCAGCACACATGCATGGGCATACACTTTGGTGTGGAGCAAATTGTGCCACTAGGGGCAAAATAACCCTGGCCTGGCTCCTCCCAGATCTTCAGCCAGGGTAGCTAGAGTCCAGGGCCAGCACCTGTACCGTCCCCAGCAGTATAAAAAGCTGCCTTGTCCTGGCTCCAGCAGTATAAAAAGCCACCCTGGCAAGTAGCTCAGCGCTATTAGATCTCAGGAGCTTCTGGGGCCCAGCCAATTGGTACCTGGGGACACTACCTCTTGTGCCAGGTGGACTGCTGAAGCAACCCTGAGAGTTCCCTGCACCCTTTACTCACTGCAGCAGTCTGGCAATGGGGGTTGCTGCCTGTGACCTGCTGCGCATCTGCCAGACTTGGATGGGGACTGCAGAGCCAGTAGAGGCATCTGCCCCTCTGGGCCAGCTGCCAGTGGACTGTGGTTGCAGGGTTGGCCTCTGCATGGCACTACTGCCATGTGTGCCCCCGGCCGGCCATCTGGGCAGCTATCGCCCGGAAGATGTTCCGGGTGTGGTGGCCTGCTCTGAACTGTCAAAGCATGTTCTCCTGGCCCCACGTGACCAGGAGGTCAACCACAGCCAGATGGGTCCAAGGTGCCAGCTCTGAGCAGGCAGGGTCCTGCCACTGGCTTCCTTACCAGGAATTCTGGTGTTCCTTATTGGAAAACTGGAAAATCCCTGATAAAAAAAATCCCAAAGTCACTCTGTAAAATACCCCCAAATCCATGTTCCTCCACAAGTAAAACAAAAGGCTACTATAACGAGAGAGAGAGAGAGCAAGACAGAGACAGCAATCAGTTGGACAATGTTTTATTGATATATCTACAGTGGTAAAGCAAGTCTCTTATCATAATAATAAAGTGAACTCTAAATACATATTTTGCTGCACTCCCACAAGGAGATGGCCCCCCAACAGGGGATTCAGCCCCCCAACAGGAGATTCAGCCCCCACACAAGGGGTTCAGCTTCCCAACATGGGGTTCAACCCCCAAACAAGGGGTACAGCCTCCCAGCAGGGGATTCAGCCCCCAAACAAGGGGTTTGTCCCCCCAACAGGGGTTTCAACAACCAAACAAGTGGTACAGCCCCAAAACAAGGGGTTTGAGGTGGAGCAAGAGGCACTTGCACACTCATCTGGACGTGCCCCATGATTGAGAAGGGAGCACCACTTTGTCCCGTCTCCTGCTAGGCCTTCCCAAAGGTTTGGGTCAATTCCAAAAGCCTTCATATACTGCTTGCAGATGTCTTTGAAGTGCAAATCTTGGGCATCCTACTCTTTTCTCCCCACCAGCAATTTGCCCATACAGGATTTCCTTTGGGATGTGCCCATTTTCCATCCTGTGAAGATGGCCAAGCCAGCATAAGCAGTGCTGCTTGAGTAGTGCAGTGATGGTTGGCAGGTTGGTTTTGGTGATGACCTCTGTGTTGATGATATTGTCTTGCCACTTACTGACAAGGATGTGCTGTAAACAGTGTGGGTGGAAGCTATTCAGCTTCTTGATATGCATATGTTGACCGTGTCTCATTGCTATACATAAGGACGCTGAGGACACAGGCTTTGTACACAAGCAGCTATTTTGATAGTGAGTTTTGTATTGTTCCAGACTCACTTGGAGAGCTTACTGAAAGTGGTAGCTGATTTTCCAGTACTCGTATTTACCTGTTCATCCAGTAATAGGTTGTCATTCACTGTGGATCCAAGATAGCAGACCTTGTTCACTGCCTTGAGAAGTGTGTTGTCAAGGCTGATACATGGTGACTGGCAAACACCCTGTCTTAGGACCACAGTCTTCTTGATGCTGATGGTCAGGGCAAATATCCTGCAAGCATGGGAAATCACAAGTATTTGTAATTGGCCTTCTTCACGGGTGGTGCCTCATTTTTGTCTTGGTCTTTGTGACAGACTGTAGCTTGGCATCTGATCTTGTGTGAAGGTATATACCTTTCTCCAAGCCATCAAAAGTGTAGTACAGCAGTGTAGAGAAGAACCCAAAGAGTATGGGCACCAGAACACAACTTTGCTTCACTCCATTCTTCATCTCAAACTTGTCAGATGTTGACCCAAACTGAACTGTGCCCTGCATACTTTCATGGAAAGAACATATCACCCTGAGCAATGTTGGGGGATGTCCAGTTTTTACCAGGACCCTGAACAAACCTGCTCTGCTGATGGTATCAAAGGCTTTTGTTAGGTTGACAAATGCTACATACAATGGCTTATTTTGTTCTCTGCATTTTTCTTGCAGTTGGTATAAGAAGAATATCATGTCCACTATTGATTTCCTTACTCTGAATCCCCACTGTGATTCTGGATAGATGCAGTCAGAAAATTGTTGCAAGCATTTCAGGATGACTCTAGCAAAAGCCTTGCCTGTGATGCTGAGGGAGAGATGCCTCTACAGTTGTTGCAGTCACCCTTGTTTCTCTTTTTCTTGCATAGAGTGATGATGTTAGCATCACACATGTTCTGGGGTACTTGAGCTTCCTTCCAGCAGCATACTAGGAGTTCATAAAGGTGTGCTAGCAAGATAGCCTTGCCAAACTTGAGAACCTCAGGTCGGATACCATCCTCACCTGGTGTTTTTCCACTTGCTAAAGAGTCTATGGCCTTGCTAAGTTCTTCAGTTGTAGGTTCTTTGACTAGCTGTGCCAGTGCACTTACAGTTGGTGGAGGCCATTGCCTCTTCTGAAATGTTTGTTTCATGGGAGTAAAGCTTGAAGTAATGTTTGACCCAGCGTGACATCTGTCAGTGATTTTTACTTTGCCATCTTGAAGGGGGAATCTTTAGTGACAGTTGGGCCAAGACCTTTCTTCAGGCCACCATATGTAACTCACGGATTTCCTGTGTCTGGGGCAAACTGCATCACTTGACATACATCAGTCCAGTACTGGTTTGCACAGCATCTAGCTGTTCTCTGCAGCAGTCCCCTACCACGCTTCAGCTTAATCTTGGAACTTTCTTTTGGATTCTGGTTGCGTTTCAGGTGGGCCATTCTTGGCTTCAACAAATGGTGGCATCTCTTCCAAGTGTGCATCAAACCACTCTTTATTTGACAATTTATTTTTTCCCCAAATACTACAGATTTGGCTGCATTTAATCAACTTCCTAGCTGGTTTCCATTACTGAGCACATGCTGCTTTTGTCAGTAGTTTATTGATAGACAGCATATTTTAATGATGTGTCCTTGTACATCCTGTAAGATGAGGGGGATATTTTTCCCCCATGCTGAAAAAGCCTCATCTTATATTCAAGGTAATATGGTAAACTGAAGGCCATTTGAAAACATGCAAATTCAAATGTATGCAGAATATTGAGATCTCAAATGATTGTTAGCTAGTACTCCAGGATCACTATGCCTATTAACGGGAAGAAAACTAGATTTATGAATTATATAACTGTTTCTGGACTATTTGAATTCACCAAATTGCAACTTTAAAATTCACCTTATGGGAGGCTTAAAAGTATCTTTAAAAAGTAATTTTATGTGGGTGTAGGAATAGAACAGAAAAATATTGTAGCAAAAGTTTAAATTTATAAACCATGTGTTCAGCAACCCTGGAAGGCCAAATCATTATACTTACAACAAGGAACAGTAAATTTTGGCTGGAGGGTTTGGAATGCTAGGAGGTGCAGTAAAAATAATTGTATTGCTGCTCAAAGGGCAAAAGACACAGAGGAAGATATTTCCAAACAGTACTCATCTCCAAGGAGGAAAACATTTAGGTGAATCTATAAAGATGACAGGTTTAGATTCATAATTTAATAAGTCAACTAGTTTTAATTTCTCAAAAATAATTACTCATGAAATTAATTCTGTGGAGCAAAAATTCAAGAAAATGAAAATCTGTCCAGTAATGTTAGTGACAGACCTGTAAATCTGACAGGAGAAGGAGGTGAGCAGTCAGGGAAAATGGGTTTGGGTTGTCTCATTGTACAGACTGCAGAGAACAGAATGTAGAAAGAGGAAGGAAAGGAAATAAAGAAGTCAAAAAGAATAGTGTTCACTGTTGAATGCCTAGAATAAAATATAAGCACAGAAGAGGAGATGTGGGGGGGGAGGGGAGAATCACCACAAAACTGTCAAATTAGACCTGACAAAATATCTATTTTCCAGATGCTCTTGTACAAATGACAGAAGATGGTGGGAAACGGCTCATTAAAATGCATGTGACAGGTTTCCAGAATCATGAAGTTAAGAAAAGTGACTACAGATTTTGGAAAAGTTATCAGTATTCTGAGAGTAAGTCAAGTAGACACCTGGACACAAAAAAGACACTCCATCCTTATCCTTTAAATGGGGTTCTGCTAATTGGATATACTATTCCATATATGCATTCAGCTTCTCTCTATGGTTTGATGGACTGATTAAGACACTTACTGGACAATTTCAGAAGCAACTGCACAAAGAAAAAGAAGGTAAGAAAGCGTACTGGTGCTCACCAGTTCCAAAAAACACACTGCAGCATTCACTACATCTAGTGAGAGAGTTATAATCCTATCCAAAATGAATTACAAACACATCTGCTTCTGATCCAGTCTGCTGCCCCAGTATTAACCCAACAGAGGTCATTGAATAATTATGAAAGATGTAGCTTATTCAGTACTGGCACTTGCTGTTCCTGCCTATGGCCACTAGCTCCTCACTCAACCAAATACTGGGAGGAAAAAATATTGCAAAGAAAGGAAACAGCTCTGGAGGGGAAACAAGACTGGACAACATCCTATTACATGCAATGGATATTTATCTAGGTATTAGAGAGTGTCTGCTTTCCATGTCCAAAATTTTATTTTTGTTCTTTCAGTTCAGGTTAATAGTGTAAAATTATATTTAACAAGGAATGTGTAATAGATTCCAACTGAAGTAATACTATCCACACAAAATTCCTGAATTTTTAAAAGACCAATGGAGTTACTATTCCCAAGAAGTCTTTCATAGGCTTAACATCTAGTTTGGCCCCTAAATTAAGTAGGACAGAATTCAGAAAGTTTAATAAAATATTCTATGGTGACCAATACTCACACATTATTTTTGTGACTTCCATGGTAGTTACGCAACTAAGTTCCAGGGTGCCATTTTCAAAAATATTTTAGGAACACAATTTAACTTTAATATCAATAGAAGGATATGTCCCACTAGACCTTGAACCAGACTTACGTTTTTAAGTAACTTTAGTGCTTATGTAAACTCCCTCCCTCAGCTCCTGGATTTAAGATTCCCCAGTAATTGATGGCAAAGCAGTAACATTGAAAAATTCACTTCTCTCTTAGTAGTTCAAAGAGAGACTACTTCCCTAGGAAATATTAAAAAAAAAAACCCACAATAATGGTGGGGAAGACTAGAGCATTAGAAAAATTGCCAAATAAAAATCTGGGACACCTCCAAAATGTGCCTAGATTCATAATGATTACTTCCCATTGCAACTCATTTTACAGTAAAGAATCGTTAAAAAGAAAGATGTTGCTACCACCCCATCTTTTATCCCAGTGTGTTACAAATCTTAAACACTATTTTTTAAGTAATGGTACATAATACAGTATAACCTCATAAATCCAGCATGCTTGGAACTGAGCACCTGCCAGAAATTTAAAAATTCTGGATTTTTGAAACCAGAGTGGCAGCTGGTCCTGGAGCAGCGGCCATACGCAGAGCAGAAGCATGGGGTGGTAGATGGTGGCAGCAGCTGCCACGTGCAAGCTTTCCCCTCCACTGCTCTGGGACTGGCTGCCGCTACGCCCCAATGTGCCAGATTTTCAAGAATTCTGAATTTTTGATATCCGGATTTATGAAGTTATACTGTAGTTAGAAATCATAGGGGACTGATAGAAAGTCAAAGTCTTCTTCCATAACATAGGCTGATTCAGTTCATTACAATATATAATTAAAAAGGGATTAGGTTAGATAGGCTAAACATCTGCATTTCAACTTGCAAATTCTCCAGTAACAGTTAAAGTTGCCGCAGGAAAGTATTTTTGTTCTTTCAGACTGGGGGCAGGAAGAGGGAGGAGAGGGGCAGGGTGGGACAGGGGGCTCAAGCCCAATCCATTTACTAATTTTAAGAGGAACTCAGTCCTTTGAAACACAGACCCTGTTTCTGTGACAACACCCAACATTGCAAGTACATAAACCCAAGGCTGAGACATCAGATGAATGCAGTACAAGGAAATGCACAAAAAAATTGTCAGCACAATAAACTGCAATCTAGCAAGCCACTATCTAATCACACCCATCATAGGATGGTTTCAATAAGGGTACTGGAGTGATTTTCCAAATGTTCATGGAAAGCATCTCCTATAGAGAAGTTCATAACAGAGGAAGCATGAGAAAAATAAGGACATGCCAGGCAATGACTATGAAAGAATCAGGGAAAAAAATTCTTGCAGGTTACTGTTTCCTTCCCAGAAGGCTTCAGCAAATAGGCTTCTGTGGGCAGGGATGCCTGAAGCCACTGGTATTGTATGAATCAAAATCCTGATGAGGAATTCCATGTGAATCTTGGGAATATGCACCCTGGTTTTGAAACCATTCAATTACAAATTAGTGGTTTGGTATAACCCCAACAATAAGCAATTTGGCATGATTTGATGCACAGTACAATATTTACAAAACAAATATCTATGTTCCAAAACCCTTTTTGTGTATACAACATAAATACTACTCAAAGGACCCTGCATTTTTCTAGCTGAAGAAAGAAATTGAATCTATCCACAGACACATGCATTCCAGACTACATTTTAACTCTCAATTCATTCAATAGTCAGATGGCACATGTGGCAATGCTACTTTCCGAGATGAACAATTTATGTGCCTGTCAAGAGCATGCAGTTCTCCTTCCCCTTGCTTATCTCCCTAAGTTCATCCCTTGATTTGGTTTGACTTCTCTAGGAAGTTCTACCCATACTGGGTCTACTTTCTGTTCTCTAAACTAAGAACTTTCCAGCCATCAACTTCAGCTCATATGTGGCCCAATTAATCTCAACTCATACCTGCCAAGCTTTCCCATTCCTTCCCACTAACCTCCCAAACTTTCTTTCTATATTATTCAAGGCATGGGCACAGTCAAGCTACAGCATACCATATTTTCTATGGTAACTACCCATATGCATGCTCTTTCATTTCTTAATGAAAGCTAATTCACAGATTACCATCAGTGCACACTAGGAGAATTACCGCAGAACAATTGACATGCCGTAAATCATTGTCCTCTATTTCACAGTAACTTCATTATGAGCTTATACCCTCCGATTCAACCCGAGTCACCTTTTATTCTGTCCTGTGTAGTGCTCACCTTAAGGTCATGCCTGAAGCCAGTGCTTTATCCTGCACAGCATCTCTAAAATCTGCCCTTTCCTCTGTCCACAAAGTTAAAGCCTCTTCTCCTCATCAGTTTTGAGGCACATGGGCAAGAAAGCTAGTACTACCACTCTCCACAGCCCCTACATTTAACAGATTTCAGTGTCCTGAACTATTTTGCACAAGAACTAAATCCAGGTAAAAATATTTTAGAAGATTCTCCACATGGAAGCAGAAATGAGCTTTAAAAATTCATATTAGATGACCAAGACCTCCATTTCATATTACAGATTTTGGGAATCATAGAGTAAGCAAATACTTGATC
Organism: Crocodylus siamensis; assembly: GCF_052110815.1. NCBI lineage: Eukaryota > Metazoa > Chordata > Crocodylia > Crocodylidae > Crocodylus > Crocodylus siamensis. Next base: position 83,446,270 of record NC_143396.1, on the reverse strand, counting down.
AACAAAATAATTCTAGATACTATATCAAGGAATGCACTTTCATCATTTACTTTGACAAACCAAGTTCACATCTTTCCATCATATTACTAAATGTGCTCTGGCATATTTTGTAAAAGAAATTAAGCTTTAGTTTTAGGAGCCAACAAATGAGCTTGCTCTTCCATTATACCTGTGCTGCGACCAATGAGACTGCAGAAGATAAGAGTGAATGCAATTGTATTTGCTTATTAGCGAGCTGAAAACTAGTAATTTCTACTCTAGATGAAGACAGGATAATCTCGCTCTCTACATTCTGGTGTAGAAGGAGAGTGAAAATCAAACTAGATGTGCCTCTTAGTTACAAAATCTCACATATTTGAGAAGCAGGCCATCAAATGTTTTATTCTCTCTGCATCAGAAATGTTGATGGCTACCATCCTGGGGCCACTATATGTTTGTAGCTACAGGGCATTACAGTACAAAACGAAAAACTGATAGATATTCCATGTATATGCCACAGACAACAAACAACAACAACATTCCTTTTGACCATCTGTTCCTCCTTAGGTATAAGGGCTTCTAGAGAGAATAGGATATTGCATAGTGATCTTGCAGAAGGAGAGAGTTTCCTGTTGCTAAGAAACAGGGATGAGAATAATAGCTCCAGGATCAGCTGGAACTGAACTGATTAATGACAATTATCATTTTTTACCTGATTAGACTTATTTCATGAGGAATCAGGCACCCCATTTGCACAAGTTGCACTGCTTTCAGAAGCCCCAATCTACCTTAAGAACACCTTATTTGCATGTATTTCTGAATATGAGCATAATCATACAAGAAACTCTGGGTGACAGAAAAGACAAGAACTTTTAATACCCTGATTAAACACGTCAACAAGAAATCAAACATTATGAGACCAAAAGGAGTAACAGACTCTCATTAATACTTTGAACCATAACTCACTAGTCCATCACTTGTTGTTTCTGACAGATTTTTCATCTGCTCACCTTTGATCCCAAATTTAATTCCAAGATCAGTATCCATATTGCATCACTTGCTCCAGCATGTAAGTTAAGAAGTCAGTTTCAACTGTGGCACCACTTTTGCTGACATGAAAGATGGCATTAATTTTCTTGTTTCCTCTGGCATACTGGTTCAGATCAGCGTGCTGATAAGCACCTATGAAAGCTGGAGTGCCTCTAAACATTACAAAGTCAAACTCTAAGAAACAGGCACTGAACAGAAGGGCTACATTCTTGTGTTACTGACTGTAACAGGGGACCCAGATCCTGCTACTCAAACACAACAGAGGGGGAGGAAGACCCATTCAGCACATCTGGGGCATGAGCCAAAGTGGTCCACATGGATGTGGGAAACCAGGCAAACAGCATTCAGAAATGAAAAGAACAGTGAAACACATTTAGGGTGAGACTGGGGATTGAAACAGCCAATCAAGCAGCCAGTCCACACCAGGGAATCAGGAGGCTCCTGTCACTTTAACAAGATGGAACAGCAGAAGGGCAGGCTGACCCTCAATTATGAGAGTAAAACCAAGCGTGCAGTAAGAGTGGAAGGCAGGTAACCAAGAGGAGTGGAGCGCCCAGGCACATAAACCCACCCCTGAGCCAAGGGAGAGAGTCAGGGCCTGCAGCCCACAGACAGGAGGTTCCACAGGGAATCTTACAGCGCCCGGACCAAGGCTACCCATAAGGGTGGAAACGAGCCTAGCACTGGGAGTTAGTTTGTGGGAGGCAAACTTTTGGAAGGCAGTATGCGTAGAGTTCAGTTGTACTAATATATGTTTGTTTATGTTTGTTGTATTACTGGAGGACTGAGTGTGGCTGTAAAGGGTGGACTGGAGCCCAAAGGGGTGCTGCAGGGTCACCCAACAGAGCCCTTTCAGGGTTTGGGTCCCATTGGGCTACACGGGGCAGAAGCCCAAACACTTTAGAAGGAGGCAGAGCTGCAACCTTGCCCTGGGTCCAGGATGCCAGTGGAGGCTGAGAGAAACCAAGAGCAGCGTTGCCCTTGCCCTTGCCCTTGCCCAGTAGGGGCTGAGACAAGGCCAAAAGGCCAAGATATCAGATACCCAGAGAGGGCTGAGGACATAGGTGGATTAATGCATGGGCCAGCTAGGCATGAGTTCAGGGGTCCCTACCAATTTTGGGATACAAAAATAGTGCCAAGTTTAAAACCCCAGCTTTCACATTGTTTCCCTGCAGCTGGGAGTGGGGCCCCTCCCCCAATAAGGCCAGACTGGCTGGGAGTGCTGCACAGCATCACACCTCTGCAGGCAGGCAGTGGCATTGGCAGGACCTTGCCCCCCCCCCCCCCCAAATTCACCTTAGCTCCCTGTAGCCACCCTTCCCAGAGCCAACACCCACCTGCAGAGGTGCAGCACAGCACTCCTGGCCTGACCCAGCTCAGCCCTGTGCATGTGTGTGGCCACACAGACAGGGCCGGGAGTATGCAGGTCAGTGCAGGGGCCAGGCAGGAAGCAAGAAAGAGCCACAGGTGGCTCATGGAGCAGGGGTGGGGAAGGGAAGCCCCCTGTGCAGTCCCTGGGAACTGTCCCCAAGAGTGTGGTGCTGCAGGAGCTTGGGTAGAGAAGCTCGACCTGGGGGGGAGGACAGCTGCTGGGTCCCCGCCACTGCAGCGTGTGCTAGGGCTGAGTCACTCCTGCCAGAACAGGGCTGTGGGCAGGCATGGACGTCACTGAGGTCCCCCAGAGCCCTCTGGTCCCAGAGCTGTAGGGGGTGAGGAGGGGACATGGGAGCCACCTACCTGCCCCACATCAGCACCACCCGGAGCAGGGATGTGATGGGTCCAGTTGTTAGAGTGGGTCCAGCAGCCCCCTTGGGGCTGCCTGGCCATAGCTGAAGAGGGCTCCAGTGCACAGCGTGGCTCACCCTCTGCCTCTGCCCGTGCACAAGAGCTAGAGCTGGGGCCCCAGGGCCTTGCAGGGAGCTTGCCCACCCCATCCTGCCAACTGGCCTAGGTCAGGTGGACCGCTCCATCCTTGCTCATAGCTGTAGGGGGTTTAGGTGTCAGAAACCTGCCCCAGGATGGCCCACAGGGTAGCGGTGCCTCCCACCAAGGTGCATGGATGGAGCAGCCCATGGGCAGCACCCGAACATCGCACTCCAGCCCCAGGCGTAGTCCAGGTGGGGTAGCTGCACTGCTGGCTTTCACAGCAATGATCTTGGCTATGAGTCAAGCTCCTGCGAGTTTTGCCCTTCACAGAACAGAGTGTGTGCCTGTCTGTGTCCATGCCTGTGTATGTGCATCTGTATGTTTGGCCATAGTGGGGGAGGAGGGTGGAGAGCAGGGAGGAGAGGCAGGCCTATACCATCATTCCCAGCCTGGCAGGATCCACCCAGTGGGCCTGTGCGAAGCGACAAATATTTGTTTTGGATTCAGATTTGGCCAATTTGGAGGACAGCGATTTGATTCAAAGATTTGAATCACTGTCCCAATTCAATTTGGCCAAATCGGATCCAAAAAATTTGGCACCTCTTCAGAAATTCAGCCATAGACTACCTCCAGCTGGCAAGTTGGGTCTGGGGGGAGGGGGGAGGGAAAGGGCATGGGAGAGGGAGGGATTTGGGCTGGGGACACAGGACTCAGGGAGAGGGGTGGGGGGCATGGAATGCAGGTGCAGCAGAGCTAGAAGTGGAGGCTATGCCCTGCTGCTGCTTGCCCAGCTGGGGTGGAGAGGCCGGGATGCAGGCATGGTTCACTCCGGGTGGAAAGGGGCAAGCAGCAGCAGGGCATAGCCCCCACTCCCAGTGCAGCCATGCACGCATCACACCCCCCACCTCTGCCCTGGCTGGGCAGCTTGTCCCAGCCCCAGCCCCAATCCCTCCCGCCCCATGCCTCTTCCCTCCCCCCTCCCTGTCCCCAACAGACTTACCAGCTGGAGGCAGCTGTGTCAGTTGCCTGTTTAGTCTATGGCTGAATCTTTTCCAAATCAATTTGGAGCTTTTAACTGGTCTCCTGATTCAATTTGGGTTTGGAGATTTGGTCCCCGAATTGGGCCAAATCTCCTCCACATCAATTGGCTACCGAAGCTTCACACAATCGTACCATCCAGCCTCCCCTGCTGACACCAGGAGGGGAAGGGGCCTCTCCCCCTGCAATCCAGCTCCCATGGGGGGAGGAAGCTTCCAATTTTGTGTTTGCCCAGTGCCCCATTACACATTTATCTGCCACTGGCTGAGGCCAAGGGAGCTGGGCCCGAATCAGTGGGCCAGGGCTGGAAGCCTACAGCCAGAGAAAAGGGGAGTTAAAACCAAGAGGGCTGAGGCCTCTATAAAAGAACCAGCCTGTAAACTGAGTAACACTGGTAAGGCATGGGTGTGACTGTAAGGGTAGAAGGAGGCCATAAATATAGCCCTTAAGGCAAGTAGGGCATGAGAAATGAAGGCAGAGAGAGAAAGTGAGCATCCTAAGCTCACCAGCCTCTGAGGGCAGCCTCCCCTCATTCTTTTTTAACATCAAGGCATGGCAGGTGAAGAGGTAGTATGAGACCCTGAGAGGCCTTAGCAGAAGCCAGACAGGGTTGAATCAGTTACAAGGGGGCATAGCAGCTGCCCTCAGGTGCCTTTCTGTCACACTGATGTCTAAAAGTCTTCATCTAGAAATACAGAGAACACCCAAGAGCACACTATACATCTCCTATGCATGCCATTACAGAAAAAGCAAATGCCAAGGAGAATTGATGTTTTGCAACGCAAGTATCTCTTTAGATCACTTTATTCTGAAAGATTTCCCAACACCCATGAAGATTAAAAAAAGATGATGTTTTCAAAAGTAAAATACTAATGTTCACAACTATTTAAATTTTCTGATGAGAAGCAGGCGGTAAATGAGATCAAAATATTCAAGATCAAGTGCCTCAGTTTAGACACATAAATAGATTTATGCCTTTATAATGAGATGGAAGAAGCGAAAACAATAATGCATAAAACAGATTTTACACTCTCCACCTTCCTAAACTTCTGCTTAAGTATTTGCTGAAGCATATGCCAGAGTTCTGCATAAAAAAGCATTACATGTAGTTAAACCTCAGAAAAAATACATGTAAGAGTCTGATAAACAGATGTTAATAATTCCCACCCAGCTTCAGAAAAAGTATTGTATAGTTTCTCAGGAAACAAATATTTAATAGACAAAGAAACAGGCACTACAAAAAGATATAACGTAATGAAAGGGGTTTTTTATGATATCATTTATTGTAAAAGGTTACCTGAAGAAGACAATTTTATGCCTGAAAACGTGTCTAAAAATCTCTCCCAATTACAGTGGTCCAACAAAAGATATTGCAAGACAACCTTTGCCTCTTCTACATTTCCAACCATCACGGTTACAACATTTCAACCCTGCTAAAAATGTTGGAGACAGTTTGACATATTTACCTTTTAAACAAAAGCATTTGGTAATAAATCTGCTATTGTCCTTCATCCAGACTTCCTCACTTTATTGCTGTTATACATGTTCAAGTAATGTTATACTTCTACACTTGAGCACCCGCTTATAGATGTTTCTAGAGATTGTCCAAAAAGGATAAATGGGATGATTGCTAAGAGAATTGGCTATTATTAAACTTTCACATAAAGCTTCAAAAATGGCTATTGAACATGTCATTAACTGTGGTACCCTACTCCTAGATCTTTCTGGGACTGTCTGAATGAGTAAAAACGCTCTGCCTTCTGCATGTGTACCAAAAGATAGCACCATAACTAAAATCCATGTCTCCTCTGGAGAGGGGTAGGAAAAGTGAGAAGATGAGGTGAAGTCATATACTAAAGAATAAAGCACATAAATTATATTTCAACGTTAGTACGGCCCTGTAATCCACCTAAATTTTAATGCCAAACTACCTTATCTTTACCAATACTTTAACCCATGGTAGTCCACTTTTTGCAGACAATGTGAGTTAACAATTTCTGGTAGTAGCAGCACTGGTCGTATATGTATAGTTTTTGCTAAGTCAATATAATAATAAACTATTTTTGCTAAAAGCATGTAATAGGATTACACATTCCCCTATCTTAAACAAAATTAAAATAGTACATACTGCATGATGCAAAAAATAGATAAAATGAAGTTATATATAACAGCAGAATAAAAGTAAAAACAAGGGAATTCTATTTTATTTTTGTCATTATTTGTACAAGTAACATAGAAACACCTAAGAAGTACAGGACAGCCTGTAAGTTGTTAGAGCCATATTGCTTTTTGCTTAGTAGACCAGTATTTAAATTTTTTCACTAATTCTTATTTCCCTATTCATTCTTCAAATAACAAAGACAATCATAAATAGTGATTTATCTATCTCATTCCTCCCACAATAGCATATCTCGTTCATATATGGGATCTGACACCAGCTGCTCATGAGGAATTCAGGCAGATCTCAGAAGGAATCACAGTTTAGTAATAACTTCAGCTGTTTGTAGTTTTATACTTCATATATGTAGTTTTCTAGCCCAAAAGAGTGCTTTAATCTTAAAAAATGGGAGGTTTCAGAAAATCTCACTGCCTGCATATCTGTCTGCGCACTGACATCTCTGGGAACCTATACATGTGCTCTGGGGTCTGGGTGAAGGGCGTTTAATTAGAGTGGCTCTCTGGAGCAGCTCTAATTGAAACACCCGCAGTATCTTGTGTATTCACCATCCTGCATTTCAAAGCAGGGGTGCTTTAACTAAAGCTCATTGAATGAGCTTTAAAGTGCCCCCACAACCATTTTGAAACATGGGACGCCTCACTGAATGAGAGATGCTGCAGCATGCTGTCTGCTCTGATGCATCTGAATCAGAACATGTCAGAGCATATGTAAAAGTGCCCTTTAATTTTCAACTTAAGTTCTGTTTTAAATATAGGGGAAATATTGGATCAGTGACAGTCAGCACATTTTCTCGGCCATTTATGTGGAGTAGAATACTAATATTATTTAACCATGCAACCAAGAATTTACTTGGTAAAGGAACGGTTTGTAAAACATACTTCTTAGGGTATCTGATAGGAGCAAAATTTCTAATTTTTACCCAGTAATTTAGAATCCTTGAGCTAAAATGCTTACATGAAGCAGAACCATTTCAGAACATATGAGCTCCTCTCTCTCCCCATGACAGAATTTGGTACAAATAAAATCCAAATAAAAATTAGGGATTTTTTCTATTTTTGAATAAAGCATGGGGTCCACATCCCCTAGTTCTGCTCCATTCAATAAAATGGACTTTGCATTAGACCTACAGACCTTTAGTTCTATCAGTATTACCTTTCTACCCGTCATGTTGTACAGGATAAAATTCCAGTCAAGGCTTGTTTTACTTCAGTGTGCTTATTCCAGCTCAAATTTGTATTTAGATTCCAAAGTATTTAAATGAAGACGCCAACTCTAATTTCTTTTTTCTGTAAAAACCATATTCATTTCCTCCTTTTGTTCCCCAAATCCAATACTGTACTTTGGCTTTAGCCATGTTGATTTCCAAGCTATTTGGGACACAAAACTGCTGAAAAGTATCTAATAACTTTTGGAGGCCTACCTGGAATTATAACATTAATAGCACATCATCTGTATAAATCAAGGCAGGGTCAGAATCATTTAATATCATAGCTCCATGAAACTGATTCCATGTTAGCATGTTTTGGATCATTCAAGAATAGATTAAAAAGTAGTGGAGCAAGCAGACATCTTTGTCTTACTCCTGAATTGCTGCCTCAGAGAATCTTTTGCACTCACAGTGAATCCCATAGGGCAGTTTTTACCGGGCTGCTTTCCTGCATACAGCATCATTTTGGCTTTGCTAGGGAGGTATGGCATGCACAAATTCCTGGCCTTTTCTTTGAAACAGAAAAGAACAACCCAAATGAAATTGCTCCAAGTCATAGCTTGCTGTGCCTCTCTCCTCTTCTGCTTTCTCCCACCACTATTGCTGTTCTTTACAATGTTACCAAGTTTCTCTACAGCAATAAGTGCAAACAGTAACGGCAGGATTGCAGGAATAATGGCCATATCCCATCCTGAGCCACACTGACATGCTGATGAGCTCAGAAAAATCACTGTGTTTGTGCTTCACACCTCCTTTGCAACTTTCCTGGACCTTACCCCTTCTCTAATTTTAATATTTGGCCCACTTGTGAAGTTCACTACCTCAGGATAATGCCTACTGAAATAACGATATTACAAATGTTATTAGAATTGAACACAATGAATCGATTAATTCCTTGAAGATTTTTTACAGAATTTAAAAGCTAAAGTCTGATTTGTGAGGGAAGTTCAGCAATAACCTGAGAGATAAATTAACTGTTATGTATAACTGGAAGAAAATGTAGAGACCACCATGTATTAAAGAGCTCTTCATTCTAGCAGAGGAAGGCATAACAAACATAATAGCTCTTAACTGGAGCCAAACAAATTGTCCTAACTAATTGGCACCAAGAAGTATCAACAGGAGACTGAAATGCCAAAGGGACTGTAGGAGTCACCATTTCTTGATGTCTTCAAATCAAAGCTGGAAGCCTTGTCAAAGTAAAGGATAAGTTATGAGGACCAAATGGATGAAAACTGGTGGCCTGTGATATACTGCACCATCAAGATCTTAGAAAAGTTTATTAAGGAGGCCATCCTTGATGGACTGGCCCAGGCTAACATTCTAAGGGATAGCCAGCACCGGTTTGTTGCGGGTAGGTCTTGTTTGACCAATCTCATTTCCTTCTATGACCAGGTGACCTATCACCTGGACAAGGAAGAAGAGATTGATGTCATATATCTTGACTTCAAAAAAGCCTTTGATCTGGTATCCCACGATCACCTCTTGGCCAAACTGGCCAGTTGTGGCATTGGCTCCACCATGATCCGCTGGCTGGGAAATTGGCTCCATGGTCGGACCCAGAGGGTTGTAACCAATGGCAGTCACTCATCATGGTGCCCTGTGACCAGTGGGGTCCCTCAAGGCTCTGTCCTGGGACCCATCCTGTTCAATATCTTCATTAATGGTGTGGACATTGGAGTCAGGAGTGGACTGGCCAAGTTCGCCGATGACGCCAAACTTTGGGGCAAAGCATCCACGCCAGAAGATAGGTGGGTGATCCAGGCTGACCTGGACAAGCTCAGCAAATGGGCGGACAAGAACCTGATGGTGTTTAACACCGAAAAATGCAAGGTTCTCCACCTTGGGAGGAAAAACCTGCAGCATCCTTATAGGCTCGGCAGTGCTACGTTGGATAGCACTACAGAAGAAAGAGACTTGGGGGTCATCATTGACGACAAGATGAACATGAGCCCGCAATGCGATGCTGCAGCTAGTAAAGCGACCAAAACGCTGGCTTGCATCCATAGATGCTTCTCGAGCAAATCCCGGGACGTCATTCTCCCCTTGTACTCGGCCTTGGTAAGGCCGCAGCTGGAGTACTGCATCCAGTTTTGGGCTCCACAATTCAAAAAGGATGTGGAGAAGCTTGAGAGAGTCCAGAGGAGAGCCACGCGCATGATCAGAGGTCAGGAAAACAGATCTTACTATGACAGGCTGAGAGCCATGGGACTCTTTAGCCTGGAAAAGCGTAGGCTCAGGGGTGATCTGATGGCCACCTATAAGTTTATCAGGGGTGACCACCAGGATCTGGGGAACGTTTGTTCACCAGAGCGCCCCAAGGGATGACGAGGTCGAACAGTCACAAACTCCTGCAAGACCGTTTCAGGCTGGACATGAGGAAGAATTTCTTTACTGTCCAAGCCCCCAAGGTCTGGAGCAGTCTGCCAGCGGAGGTGGTTCAAGCACCTACATTGAACACCTTGAAGAGTAAATTGGATGCTTATCTTGCTGGGATCCTATGACCCCAGCTGACTTCCTGCCCTTTGGGCAGGGGGCTGGACTCGATGATCTCCCGAGGTCCCTTCCAGCCCTAATGTCTATGAAATCTATGAAATCAAATGTTCCTTTCTGGCCTTCAACTATAAATATTCAAGCCTTAATTGTGGAGTGACAGTCATCCCTCCATAATAGTTCTATTTTATTTTATCTGTCCCCAGGCCACGTAAAATATTATTCTCTCCTTTCTTAAAAACAAATACTACAAAAAAAAGTGTTTCCAAGACTTGCAAATGAGGCATCTTGTACGTACAAACAGAGACCCCTTGTATAAAACACACACAGAAAACATTATGTGATTTCTTCCACAATGGGGAATCCTCCTGTAAAATAAAGGGTTATAAAAGATCTCTCAAGTTAATACTAAAACATCATTAGCCTCTCCTTATTTTGCACTGAAGTTTAATAAAGACAAAACTATCACCATAATTCTAGACGTTTAAGGGGACAGGAAGGTCTATAATCAACCGCAAATTCACCAAATATTGGGATATGCTGCAGTCTGCTTTGCAAGGGAAGCATTTTTATAAGAAATTACCTTTGAGTTAAGGCATTGAACTAGGAGTCAAAAGACTAAAAGTCAAGAGCCCTGCATTGGGACTCAAGGCTGCATACTGGGACAGGGAGCTTGGAGGGAGGGAGCTTGGAGGGGGGGATTGGGGCTTGGGAGTGGGGAACAATGTGCAAGGACTGGGGACCAAAACTGACAGCTTGGGAGTCACAGGCCACACACCGGAGCTGGGGACTTCGAGGCTATACCTGACACAGCCACAGCAGCACTGCGAGTCGCATGCCAGGTCTGCCCCTGTGCACTGGCTCAAGGGCCGGTACATAGTCTTAGACTCAGCACACTGAGTCCAAACTGGCACGTGGCTCCAAAATCAGTGTGTGAGGACCAGCTTGATCCAGTACACTGTTGAGGAAAGATTTCCCATGGGGCCAGACATTTGGTGGTAGAAGGGAGGTTGGGAGGGACTTTGGGAGCCATGGAAATTAACTCCGCCACTGCTCTCCCCACCGAAGTCTGGATGTATGAGGAGCCTTGTCTTCACAAATAATTTACACTCTGATTTTCCCCAGTTGGTTTGGGGGGAAAAAACTGAAAGTAACATGCAAGAAAATATGGTACACAAAATTTAGTTATTGATATACAGTAGCACAAGTAAAAAGTTTTGTATTAATTAATCACATTTTTAGAAGGACCTGCAATGACAGTCATTCAACTATGAGAAAAAAAACATACTAAAACAATGCTAAGATTCACACTGTACAAGCCAAGCCAGTCCTGAAGGTTAGTGCCTACCAGCTGTAACCAACACTCATGGCCTCCCACCATTATAGCAACTCTATAATTAATGCCCTTTGTTTACATCATGGGCTCAAGGGCTCCATTTTTATCTGAAACCTTTCTTAAAGATGGTAAAAAAATGAGACTTGATGGATTTTAAACAGGAGGCTACCATGTATTAGCAAAATACGTATGGCTCTAGTTATCCCTTCTAGATATAATTCATATATAAAGCATTTCATGTCATGATTACTGGCACGAATATGAAACTGGTTGACAGAGACTGAAAGTTGTTTCCATCTGCTTGCTACTCAGTGGCCTCATTTTAGTGTGAAATGAGTTAGTAGGGTAAGTCCAGCCACACAATGACACCAACTGGCAGTCCTAGAGGGTTCAGCAAAGAAGCCAAGTACTGATAGCCGTGGAGAATTAATTACTCTTTCACCTTCTACAGATGGCCCTACAAGTCTGAGGTACATGATGAGGACAGCTTGCACTGATGTTGCTTATGCTGTACTTGTTCTATGATTAAACAGAAGACTTTGGTTTCTACTCCTGACAATCTGGTCTCTTTCACAAGGGCTGAAATTTGTTTCTAAAAATTAAGCATAGATCAAGCAAGTCAAGAAAAGGAAAACGTATTCCAATTTACTCTAATATGCCAGATTTCTCTGGAAACTGGCCAAATAACTTTTTATGCACTGAGCTCTAGGTTTCTTGCAGCTTCATAAAACACTTCAGATCTCATTTAAAAGAGTGAACAATACCATTTAAAAATGAGTGAACACTCATTTAAAAGAGTGAAGCCAACCTGCAGCATTTCACTATACTGGAGTCACTGAACTAAGAGATAAGTAGTACTTGCATGGGTCTCTAACTTTCAATAACAATGCCATCTTGTGGAAAATTACAGAAGTAGCACAGGCAAGCCTATCCACCCACCACCTTTTGAGCTAACCAGGAGAACAGGAGAGTGACAGTAAATCTGCCTAATGAGAACAAGCTCATTTATGACAAAACCAAAAATATAGACAGGGATGAATAACAGGTTCTTTTTTACATGGTAATCAGCAACAAGTAAAGTGGATTGAAATAGGAAGGGAATTCTTACCAGCAGGGGAGGAGGCTAGGGATGCATATAGACATTTGTGGGAGTTAGGGGGAAGTTAGACTGCATTAAAAAGGGCACCTGATCTAACTTAGTTTGCCCAGGTAACTTAGAGGTCTAGTAAGGGCCATCTAAGTGCAAACTGTACAGAAGTTCCAGGAAGGTTAGATTGGTCTAAAAATGGCCAATCTCATCTAAATCAACCCTACCCCTGAAGTAGGGTTTGGTTGGCCATTTGTAGACTAACCTAACTTTCCTGAACTTCTATATAGTTCACAGTGCAGCTTCAGGACTGGGAGAGTACAGCTGATAGCCCTAGCCCCAGAGTTGTGCTTTTCCTCTGGCACTTAGCCCCCTAGCTACCTCTCTGCTACAGACCAGCCAATCCCTCCCCATTCTGCAAGCTGCTCCTGGTACCAGATTTACCAGCATTTGCCAGGAACCAAGAAAAGAAGTCCCAGTGGGGGGAGATGCAGGAGGGATCTCCCACACAGATGCTGTCTACCCCCCTTATTCCTCCAACAGATCCTGCCTGCCCTCCTGAACCCCCTGTGGATCCCCAATTCCCCCTGACCCTGCTTGCCCCCCAACCTCCCCAATACCCCTGCTAGCTCCATCCTAACTTACCTTAGATCAAGTCACTAATTTTAACTCAATCTAACCTCTCTAAATATCTGTACCCAGCCTAATTGTATAATTGTAGGAAGAAGAGCTGCTAATCTGAGTCAGTAAAAAGAAGGGAGCATTCTGTTTCCATGACAAGAGGGTGAGCTTCAGCCTCCGAAATCCATTCCCCATTGTTTGTACATGGATTTGTAGCTAACTTGCAGGAGAATGAGCTAAGTATCAGCCTGCATATCCTGGATTTTTTTTATTAGGTTTATTTTGTCCCATCAACATCAATTCCAGTTCTCATGCCAACAGATGGCAGGTATCATTTTTCAATATACAGTGAAATTCTGGGTCTTCACTGCAATAGAAAAGAAAGATTATGCAGCTATGAAAAAACATACTTCAAACAATAAGGGAACAAAACACAATACCTGCAGGACAATAGATTGCTTGGACGGCCGATTCCCTCTTCTATAATGATGCTTATATTTACTTTGTTGATTTACTTTGGGCTCAGATCCATAAAAGATAGCTATGTGGATAGATCTTTCCACATCTCAACTGAAGTCACATATGCACATCACATTTCTGAAGAGTTCTTTTTCAGGAGCAAGATTTAAATAATTTCTTACCTACATAGTAAGTCAGACATTTATGAAGACAACATCCAACAAAAGTAGGCTCCAACACTAAAAAAAAAAAGAAAGAAAAAGAAAAAGGTGTTTTAAGATCCTGGTACATATTAAGAATTCATTTTTTTCATGCACACATGGATTTAATGATGATTTAAAAAACTTACAACCAGTTCTACACGTCAGAAAGTGTTAGTGTGCAGCTATACAGTGTAAAGAATTTGGTAAGAGGTGTAGAGAGGAGGTGAGTATATGTGCAGTGCAAACAAGATTCATGCAGTTCCAGAATCCAAATTGGGTCTTCTTCACAGCCATGAAGCATTTGCTCATCTTTACTTCAAAGTTAAAAAAAAAATAGAAGCAGCCAGCTTTTTGTTCATAAATATATAACAATTTCAAAATACTGCGCTACCCATTACTTTACTCTGAAAAGCAAAAAAGCCAGAAGTAGGTTAGATGTCTGAAGAACTGTACATACCAAACATAAAATCTCTGGTTGTTAATCCAGAGGCAGGATGCCAAAGTTTCCAAAATGACACTAGAGATTAAGGAATAGGGATTGTATTTGGCAGCATATGTTATCCAAAAGAAGCAGAACCAGAATATTTCAGGCACAGATAGAAGCAAGCAATCATTTCAGGCTCTTAGCACAGGTACTACTGCTAAGACTGCTTCAGGATTCATCTGAAAAAATGGATTAAAATATACCTCCTTGATCAAAAGGCAAGATTTTATAGTTTTTAAGATATATTAGGAGGGGAAGGTGGGGGAACCTACAACCACCACATACAAGGCTGAAGAAAGATAGTAGTGGCAGTCAGGAACTACCTACTAAGTGGAATGAAGGCACCTATCTGACATCCAAATTTAGAATCCCAAGTAATAAACAACATTTCCAATGCCTAGAGTTCAAATTCAGAATATGTCAGAGAAATTGCTCATCAGGTCCTCAGATCACTACCTTTCTACTCCCCCATGTAGACTTTCATGGACTGTTGGGAAAGACTGAGAAGGTCAGAGACAGATTCAAGACCATAGGCAAGAAGATAAAGCTGTCTAAGATTCAGGCAGCACTCTCTTAATTCTCCCTGTTAAAGGGAAAGGCACTATCTCTTTGTTCAGTACCATACGGTTCTGATAGTAAGTCAACCCCAAATTTTTAAGTTATACTTGGGCAAATGGCTATTTTGAAAATACATGATGATAACTGTAAGGTTTCTGGAGTGGCTATTGCCCTTACAAAATCCCACAAGAATATCAATCACCCAAGAGAAAGGCACAAATGGCTGAATGCACTAACTTTTTAAAATAAAAAAAACCCGAAAACTTTTGTACCAAAAATAATTTTGCCTGATTCACCATATTGTCATCAACCTAAATTCCCATATCAATACATATCATGAAAAATACCTTAATGAAATGGAAACCATTTATAGCCTTATACAAGACCAAAATCCAGGCTCATTAAAAGGCCATTTAGAACTGCAGTTCTCAAATCAAATTTCACATGGCATAGGGAATCCAAACCCTGGGTCCATAAAGCCCTAGTCTGAGAAGGGCAGAATCCAAACTTTCCTCTCACTCTCTCTTCTTTTTTTTTGAGCAATATGGAAAAAGAGACAATGGTAATTTTAATTATACCATTACTACACACAGTTATTAGTTCAGATTTGACCTGGGATCCTGGAAGGATGAGTGAAATATATTAAACTAATTTGTGGTTTGGCAGCTTCTACATGTATTATACTATAAAAGATGTTATAATTTTATAACATTATAATAGAAAATATATGATATATGTAATATAAAAAGGTGTATACCACTTCAGAGCCATGGACTAAATGTTTACATCCCTAGGAATTTTTGAGAGATCTTGCTAACAGAATGGATGTCTGTCCTGCTACTGCCCTTTGATATGCTGAAGTTCAGTAGACTTATTGGTGATTCTTACTGCTGCAGCTCTTAGGATATGAGGAATACAGGTACACATTTCCCAGTCACATTTCCACAGAAAGTCACAATCCCACAGGGATAGATGCATCCCTATTCAGAATGGTTACCAAACCTAAGATTACCAAAATACAAATGTACAAATGCTTTAATATTAAGAAGTAAGAATCTGATCTTTTTCTACTGGCAGATAAATACCCTCCAGATAGCAGTTTACCACATTTTATAAAATGGGAGATGCCTAAAGCACAGAGATTAAATTAAATTTTCATGGGCACAGGTGCAGTGGCTAGCAGTATTAGCCAGGATCATATGTGGCTGGCTACCATTACAAAGATGGACAGAGAAGATCCTGATTTCTATTCCTGTGTTTAAACCAAAATTATTTCTTTACAGTAAATTTGTTAGATATATGTATCCCACTTAACTCAGCAGCTTGGTTTTAAAGTACAGAATTACCCATTGTACTAGAGAATTACCCACACAGAACACTGTCTTATTACAAGTCTGAAGTATCATGTAAAAATATAAAAAAGATTTTGTATTCCATAGGAGTCAGTGAAATATTCCATTCCAAGTTAACTTCATACACAAATACAGACTGAAGAATGACTGGCTAGGCTGGAGCAGTGCAGAGACGGCTGGAAGTTAACAGTAGATCAGAACCTGAAAGAGCCAACAGTGTGTTCTTGTTGCAAAAAAAGGGCAGCACCATACTGGGTTATGTTAAAAGGAATGTCACTTGCAAAACAAGGGAAGCAGCTCTACCACTCTGTTCAGCACTGATGAGAAATCACCTGGAGTACTTTGTCCAGTTTTGGGCCCCACACTTCAAGAAGGATGTGGACGATTCAGAAAGAGTCCAGTGAAGAGCAACAAAAATGGTAAGGAGCCTGGGAAGCCTGGTCTATGAGGAAAGGCTGAAAGAATTAGGGGAGCTATAACACTCTTCACACACTTGAAGGGCAGTTACAGAGATGGTGAAGATGGGCTTCTCTGTGATTGTAGGGGGACAGAACTAGGAGTAATGGCCTCAAGCTTCAGCAATGAAAATTTAGGTAGGATTTTAGGAGGAATGTTCTGACTATGAAGGTGGTTAAGAATTGGAATCAGGGACCTAGGGAAACTGTGGAATCTCCATTCTTGGAAATTTTCAAGGAACAGGTTAGACAAACTTGGCTGGGATAGTTTAGTCAGGCCTACTCCTGCCTTGTGCAAGGGGCTGGACTAGATGACCTCATGAGGTTCCTTCCAGTCCTACTGTCCTAATTCCTACAGAGAGTGAGTAGGTTATAACAATATTGGTTTCAAAGGAAGGAGTTTTAACAAAAGAAATGAGACCAAAAATATATATTCTCAAGACCAAAAACATATTTTCAATTCTTAAGTAATTGCTGTAAGAAAGTGGGGCAGGGGGAAGGGGGAATTCAAAACAACTCATAGGTCCCCACTAGTATTTATTGTGTTTTATTATTTTCTTATTGTGCTACAAAGCGAGCAGGCACAAAGATAAAAAAGACAATCCAGAGTTCAAGGCTGCCTGGAAAAGTAAGCAGCCTGAGGAGGCTGCAGATAGAAAAAGGTAGAGGCTGACAATCCAGAGAACTCGTCATGGCAATATGGCAGGCAAGATGGGACAGCAAGCTCAGGCACCTAGTAGTTAGACAGAAATAAGGCAGGAAGCTTGCCAAGAAAACAGAGCTAAGCTTGGAGCTAGAACTGCTTGCTAGGCAGGCAGGAAGCCAACCAATCTAAATGCTTTTGTTTTCATTGAAAGTTTGTTACTGAGCTGACATATCCCACACAAAGTTTCAAGATCATTGAATTTACACTTTGACTGAGAGCTGTTCAGTTGAAAAAAAAAACAACTGACCAGCTCTCATTTGTATCCTATACCAGTCCCCACACTTCAAGGAGGATGTAATACTCACAGTCCTCTTTGCTGGTCTCCCTTGGGAAGCCATATTGATCTCTCTTGTCTCAATTAGTAGTACCAAGTCAAGTGGACCAGATGACTGAGCCCTCCCTCAGACCATGCATTTGTAGTGCTCAATTCTGTTTCATATTCAGGAGTTCTTCCTTGGTGTACATACCTGCAGCTCCCAACCATATTCCCCTAAAGCACTTCAAAAATCACCACAATAATATGCAGTACCAGTGGTCTCCAACCAGAGGACATGATATGGAATTGCTTGGTCCTCTGTTATCCCCACCACAATACTCTGCTAATCCACCTGCCTGGGCACGGGTAGACAGGATAAAGAGCCAATGAGCAAAGAGATCAGAGCCTCCAGATGCCAAGAATCATGCAGGGAATTCTGTTATCCAGGCAGGAGTGCTGGAGGGAAGGATTTTTTTTTGAATACCCCTTAGCCTCCATGTTACAGGGGTGTAGGTTGTAGCCGTGTTGGACTAAGGACATAGGCAGACAAGGTTCTTTCGGTGACTCTGATATCTTTTATTAGACTAACTAATTGGTCTAATAAAATACATCAGTCACCCAAAGAGCCTTGTCTGCCTCAGCATCCAGAGACTCCCAAAGACAACTGAGCATGCAGGAGACTGCTTAGCTGTCTGCTCTGCCCTGCTTCCCCCCATGGGGGAGAAGAGGAGGAAGCAGAACACTGTTGGATGCCCAAGGACAAAGCCACTTCCTTTTGCTCTCTATGGTGTGTACAAATGTTTAAAAAAAGCCACATCAAAAACATCCCTCACTTTTTGAGGATCATATCTGAAGTACTGTGCCCATTTATGAAGCACATCTTGAGATGTGCACATCTGTATACTCACTGTTTGGAGAGCTTCAGAAGGTGTTTGGAGCATTTCAAACAGCATATCTGCCCAGGCTGTTTTCTCACTCTGCTCTGCAATGCTGGGAACACCCAAGTATTAAACTAACCCAGGGGTGGGCAAAATACAGCCCACAGCCAGATTCGGCCCGCAAGGCCATTCTATCCGGTCCCTAAGAAAAGGTAAAAAATTAATATTTCTCTGCCCTTGATTCCTGTCAAAAATGGTTCCAGGCTGGCAGTGGGGCAGGTTACAAGCTGGTGCTGAGGACGGGGAAAAGTGGCCCCACGCCCACCCCATGGTCAGCGCCCCATGCTGCAGCCACTCGCAGCCTGCCTGGGACTGCCTGTGCCTGCTCCAGACAGCCCTGCGCGGGCTGCGAGCAGTTGCAGTGTGGGGCGCCAGCCATGGGGCAGGTGAGGGGACGCTTTTCCCCCATGCTCAACACCAGCTTCTTCCCTGCTGGCGAGCAGGGGATCAGGGCTGAGCGCTGCCCCCCACCTGGGGGCTGAGGGGCACTAGGTGTGAGTGGGCAGGGAGCAAGTGGGAGCACGGGGCCTGCACCAGTGTACCAGGGCCAGCACCAGTGGGGCCCAGAGTAGGTTGGCAGGAGTGTGGGGTCCCAGTTGGCAGGGGCTCTATGGAGCCAGGCCAGCTCCCCGCTCCCTGCTGGTGCAGCCCAGCCCAGCTCCACAGGCCCTTGCCATCCTGTGCCCCACTTTGGGCCCCACCAGTGCTGGCCCTGGGACATTGGTCTCAAGATGGCAACCAGGAGGCAGAGCACCTGTCAAGTGGTGAGACACCTGTCACAGGGCAGGGCTACACATGCAGCCCTCGACAGCCTGCCAAAACTGAGTAAGTGGCCCTCTGCCCAAAATAATTGCCCGCCCCTGGACTAACCACTGCCCTCTGAAGCTAGCTTCACTGAACATACATAACTCTGATGGCGATATACAATCTATATAGTCCCTGGACCAGTCCAGGTAGAGCTAATGAAGCTAAAACATAGTGGTAATTTTGGACAATGCTCAAAACCTTTTCATGAAGACCTTGATATAAAAAAAAGTTACAAGAATAAACAAGTTCATAGCATGTATTGCTTTTGTCAATGTCATGATTCTTTAGCCCCACAATTGCAGGATTTATAGAAAGAATGCTGCTCCATTTTAGCTGCTAAATCATTGTCTGCTGTATTTCTCAAATTATGCTTAATACACTTGATGAAGTTAATGGTAATATAAGGTCTCAATAATACCATTATTGTTGTGGCCAACTTTTTAATATTTGGTCTGTTCCAAGGATCTACTCAAAATTTTTTTTTGTTTTATGTTTCATGGGCTACACTAATTTTTCCTCCTGGACAAATAAAGGTGGATAGGAACCTAGTGCAAATCTAGTGATTAGGAGGCAGAATTTCCCACCTTAATTTTGAACTTGTTTTGTTTAAAATATGTTTTTGAAAGTGCATCCCATTTAGTCTTACCATCCAAGGTGTGTGCATCTGAACACAATATTCAGAAGTTCTGTACTGAATACTGTAATCTTATTCGAGAATAGGAAAAAAGATAAGCTCTCATAAAAATCTATTTTAGAGGAGTGTGAAGGAGAATACAACGTGTTCTTCTACTCCTGGAAGCATTTGCTTTTAGTAGTGAGTCTGATATTACTGTCACAAGATGTCAGCTTTATTTATTCTGCTACAAAGTGACAAGAACTGTTTTCAGCTTTAGTTGTGAGCAACTTTTAATACTTTTGAATATGAAAAGTTCTTCTATTTGCATTTTTGGAGAGGTGAAGAGAACATTCAGAGGGCTACTGTTCTTCCACTCAGTTAAAAATGACATAAATTAGCCACTTCTTCCCTCTCCCTTCATGCAAATCATTACCTGCATTTATTTTTTGTCAGCTGAGCAATTTAAAAAATTCTATCAACAGCGTAAATAAGTTATTAGATGCTCATTTCACTTTAACAGCAGTGAATATTTCTTTTACTGTTTTTCTTTTGGTTTACACCACTGAACAGAGTTCTTTTTCTCAGAAGAGTCTAATTATTTTGTCTTTAGAACTCAACCATGTTCCCATTCGTTCTTTAGTAGACACAGGAAGCCCTCCTATTATCAGCCCTAAGGCAGAACTGTCTGCTGAAATCCTTATTAGCTGTTTAGCCAAGTATAGTACAAGGGAAGAATATAATTTAGTGGTTCTGCAGTCACAAGGAAGAGTTTTCTGTACCTGAGAAAAATTGCATACAAATACAAAAGTGTATGGGGATAATACAGACATCCAAAAAAGGTTTTATTTATTTTTTAAAGGACCTGGTTAAAAAGGCACTTAAAAAAAGAAAATTCATTTTATTTCTTAGCAAGAACAGACTATATCCAAACAGGCAGTTATAATTAAGCAGCAAGATTTGTTTTGGCTTCACAAGAAGCTACAGACAATTCAATTCTTGAAGTACTTTACACAAACTTGCATCTTCTACAGAAATTCATTTTCTCCTGGGAGAATCACTGGTCTTCTTGTAGAAACCATGAATATATAGATGTTCAGTGTTTCTCCTAAAGTAAAAATGGCTACTCCAGGAGAAAACTAAACTGGAAACAACCAGGGTTAAATTACTCCTAGGACAGTTTCTCCTAGAAAAGCAGATGTCTTATGTGCTGCAGCTTCTTTCAGATGGGAACATAAGCTGCATACACACAGTCAAATAATCTGGGAGAATTCTCCAAGGGTTTCCTCTTTGGGTAGAGAAACTTACCTTGTCAGGGTACAGACATTCAAATGCTGAGGATCTAAAGAATGGAAAGCTTGCAGTGCTGACACTGTCCAGCCAGAGCGCCCTGTCCACACATCTCACTGTGCTCTGAAGGCTCCCTTAGTCTGCCTGGTGACAGATTGCAGAAGTGCACAGGGAAGCCCCAACTGCATACCCCAGACTACCCATGGTCAGTCTGTGTTTCTCAACAGTACAATGTGCGGATTCGAAGGGGCGAGTGTTCTGGAGCAGCAGCGTCCAGTAAATGATACACACTGTTTCCCTGGGGGGAGGAGAAGAAGCTGGAGGACTATGTTCTCTTTTGAGAGAGGCATGTACAGGCATTTGCTGTCCCAGGAGAAACTCCTAGGTGCAATTTAACCCTGGCTGTTCCCAAGTTATGTTTCTCCTGAAGCAGCCATTTTTATCCTGGGAGGAAAAGCCTGAACACTTGTGGTTTCACTTGGGAGAGCTGCGGAGAGCAGAACGCACCCCCTTCACAATCTCCACACTGTGCTGCAGAGAAACACAGGATGACCATACATGTGTAAAATAAATATAAAATCACCATAGGAAAAGCCATCATTGGAAGAAACAAGTCATATTTTCAGAGTCCACTTACCTAACTCAATGGTTCTCAATCTTTGTGGGTTTATGGTACCTCTGAGAAAATGCTAGCTCTTAGCTTTTGCTCATTTTTTGACAACAGAAAAATAATAGAGGAATTATTCTATTGCAGAGAACTCAAAACACAACGCGTCAGAATGTTTTTGACGCTATGATTCTTTTTTTGAAATCTCTAGGCTTATCTTGTGAATGAAGTGTAGACATTTCCATACCCAACAAAGCTAACATTGAGCAATACTGTGCAGCAACTCTGAAAGGATCCCAGTTGAAAATCACTGATCTAGGTTAATGTGTGGGCATGTATGGTAAATTAATACATTGCTTGGTGATTATGTTATGTAAAGTTGAAAGATAAACAAAAAGATCTGGTGAACAGACTAAGTAATTATCTTGACTTGTCTTCATCCTGCACCCTGAAGACTGTTACAAAACAATGCAGGTCTATTTAATTCTCATGTTTCACCTGAACACTTTTGTAACTAAGTGCCTTCACATAGTGATGTGGCCATTTGGGAAGTCTATACCTGACCTTATAAGCACTGTATATACTTGTATCAAACTGTAAATGCCATTATAAAGCTAAGGTTGATCAGTACCTTGTATATTTTTATCTCCATATTGGACTGAAATTCTGAAAAGACAGGAAAATAAGGCTAGCAACAGAAGATCATTAAATACTTGATGATCTTTTGTTCCTGTGGAGCAGCCTTGGACAAACTAGCTACCACACAGAAGAACCAGCCTGCTCTGATAGGCTGGTAACCAAGCAACAGTGCTCAGCTAGTGAGAGAAATGATCACCTAACAAAACTGAGATGAAACACCTAACACTGGCTACTTTGTAATTATAAAGGGAAAGGTCTCTTGCTAGCCATTTGAGCAAAAAGAACAAAAAGCAGTGGCTACCTCCAAAATAAGGGTGACATTAAAAAACTCCATCAGATTTAAGTCCAACGAGCACCTAAGAGTACCAAAGGAGGGAAATGCACACTATTCCTCCTATCCCATTCACAATCTGTACACTTCTTATACCGTCTAAGGTAAATAGTAACTATAGTAGTTGAAGCAGATAGTGCACAAGCTTCACAAAGGTTTTAAAGCACATGTTCTTTAAACTGTAAGCCAAAGGACTACAGCGTTTCATAGTTTCATAGTTTGTAGGGTCGGAAGGGACCCGAGCAGATCATCTAGTCCGACCCCCTGCCATGGCAGGAAAGAATACTGGGGTCAAATGACCCCAGGAAGATGTTCATCTAACCTCCTCTTAAACACCCCCAGGGTAGGAGCCTGCACCACTTCTCTTGGAAGCTGGTTCCAGACCCTAGTCGCCCTGACTGTGAAGTAGCGCCTCCTGATATCTAACCTAAATTTACCCTCTGCCAGCTTGTGACCTTTATTCCTGGTCACTCCTGGCAGTGCTCGGGGAAACAGTGACTCCCCAATGCCTGCTGACCCCCCCTGACTAGTTTATAACAGGCCACAAGATCCCCCCTCAACCTTCTCTTTTGGAGGCTGAACAGGTTCAGGTCCCGCAGCCTGTCCTCATAGGGCCTGCCCTGCTGTCCCCTGATCATACGAGTGGCCCTCCTCTGGACCCTCTCCATGCTGTCCACATCCCTCTTGAAGTGCGGCGCCCAGAATTGGACGCAGTACTCCAGCTGTGGCCTGACCAGTGCCACATAGAGGGGGAGGATCACCTCCTTGGACCTGCTCGAGATGCATCTGTGGATGCATGCCAAGGTGCGGTTGGCCTTCCTGACTGCCTCTCCACACTGCTAGCCCATGTTCATCTTGGAGTCAATGATGACCCCCAGTCCCTTTCCGCCGCCGTGCTGATAAGAGGGGAGTTCCCCAACCTGTAGATATGGTGCCAGTTGTTCCTCCCGAGGTGCATCACCTTGCACTTGTCTGTGTTGAAACCCATCCTATTCTCGTCCACCCACCCTTGTAACCTGTCGAGGTCTGATTGTAGCCTGTTGCATCCTTCCAGTGTGCCCACGTCCCCCCACATCTTAGTGTCATCAGCAAATTTGAACAGGGTGCTTTTTACCCCCTCATCCTAATCGCTGATGAAGATGTTGAACAGGGCACGCCTGAGGACCGAGCCCTGCAGAACCCCACTACCCACGTCCTTCCAGGTTGAGAAGGACCCATCTACTTCCACCCTCTGGGTGTGGCCCTCCAGCCAGTTGGCGACCCATTTGACTGTGTGGGTGTCTACACCACAGCCCCCCAGTTTCTTAATGAGAACGGGGTGAGAGACAGTGTCAAAAGCCTTCCAGAAGTCCAGGAAGATTATATCCACTGCTACCCCTGCGTCTAATGATCTGGTGATCCGATCGTAAAAGGCCACCAGGTTGGTCTGACAGGACCTTCCACTGATGAACCCGTGTTGGTTGCCCCTAAGCATGCAGTCTCCTGCTGGCCCCTCCTGGATGTGTGCCAGCATAATTTTCTCGAACAGCTTGCCTAGGATCAAGGTGAGACTAACCGGCCTATAGTTTCCCGGGTCCTCCTTTCTGCCTTTTTTGAAGATGGGGACCACGTTGGCCCTCTTCCGGTCCTCCAGTACCTCACCAGAGCACCACGAGTGCGCATAAAGTTGTGCCAAGGGACTTGCAATGACCTCAGCCAGTTCCTTTAGAACTCTAGGGTGGAGATCATCCAGGCCAGCTGACTTGAATACGTCCAACCCTTCCAGAAGCTCCCTAACTAAATCCTCGCTAACCCGTGGCCCATGTGTGCCTCCCCCGGGACCTGAGGGGGGCCCAGCAGGGAGGTGGCTGTTCTGGTCCCTACTTAGGAAGACGGAGGCAAAGAAATCGTTAAATGTGTTAGCTTTGCCATCTGGTGTGATGACCAAGTTACCCATGTTGTCCTGCAAGGGCCCCACGTTACCCGGGACCTTCTTTTTACCCCCTACGTATTTAAAAAAACACTTCTTATTGTCCTTCATCTGGGAAGCTAGTCCCAGTTCCATCTCTGCCTTGGCCTTCCTAACTGCCCCCCTACATTCCCGAGCAACTACAGAATAGTCCTCCCTGGTGATGACCCCTTCTTTCCACTGGGTATAAGCCTCCTTTTTAGCAAGGAGACATTCCCAGATGCTTTTGGTGAGCCACAGAGGCTTGTGTGCTCTCCTGCTCCCTTTGATCCTCGTTGGGATTACCTTCCTTTGGGCTTAGAGGATCGTCTCCTTAAGGAGCGACCACTCTCCTTGGACACCTGGCTCCCCTCCCCCCTGGGACCTCAGCACTTCTCGAACTATCCTCCTTAGCTTGTTGAAGTCTGCCCTCCTAAAATCTAGGGCCGCTGCCTTACTGCATGCCTTTGCCACCTTGCGCTGGATGGTGAATTCCAGCAGGCAATGATCGCTGTCGCCCAGGTGGTCGAGCACTCGCAGCCCCCTCACCAGGTCATCACCCGTGGCCAGCACTAGGTCCAACAAGGCATCTCCCCTGGTGGGGCTGTGCACCTCCTGGGTTAGATGGAGGTCCTGCACTCTGGACAAGAACCTGCGGGAGCGTTCAGACCTGGCTGACTGCTCTTCCCAGCAGATGTCCGGGAAATTCAGGTCCCCCATGACAACCACATCCTTAGCCTTCACTACCTCTGTGAGCTGACCCAAGAATTCCTGGTCAAGCTCTTCACCCTGGTTGGGAGGTCTGTAGTAGACTCCCACCGTTAAGTCCCTTTCCCCTTGACTGCCTTGTACTCTAACCCAAAGCACTTCAGAGTGCCCCTCCCCTGGCTCCTTGCTAATTAACGAGGATGTGTATTCCTCCTTAATATAGAGCGCCACGCCCCCACCCCTCTTTCCTATCCTGTCCCTCCTGTACAGCCTATAGCCCTTGACATTGACCGCCCAATCATGCGTTTCATCCCACCATGTTTCTGTAATCCCCACTATGTCCGGGCTGGCGTCACCCAGCAGGAGGGTGTGTCCCTTAAAGAGGAAGCTCAACTAACTAGAGCCATATACCAACATTCAGTTTCACTTGGGACAGCTGCTGCAGGAGAAACCATGACGTGTTCAGGATTTTTCTCCCAGAGCAAAAATGGCAACTTCAGGAGAAAAATAACCTGGGAATAACCAGTGTTAAATGGATCCCAGGAGATTGCCTCCTGGGAGAGTAAGCTTCTGTACATATACCTTCTGAGAGAAGCTACAACATTGTCCTCCAGCATCCCTGCATGCTTTGCTTTCAGCATCAGGTCCAGGGAGACAGTGTATCACTAGAGTCTACAGCTCCAACCAAGCAGGAAGTAAAACACACCCTCTTCACAATCCCACATTGGCTGATGCAGACTATTCACAATCAAACTGCAGCACAATCAAGGCTGCCCTATGCACTGCTCCTATCTCTCTGGCCAGACTGAAGGAGCCTCCAGAGTAAGACAAGTGTGTGGCCAAGAGCACCTTGGCCACAAATCATCAGCAATGCAAGCTCTTTATTCTTCAGGGGCTTGGCATTACAAATATCTGTTCAGGTTCAGCTTTTATATCAGGAAAATGAACCTGGGAGTGTTTTTCCAGATCATTTGAACATGTGTTCACAGCCAAAGTCATCCTGCAGACCTAAAACAGCTAGAACACAAGACCTCGTTATCATTAAAGGCTTAGAAATGTCCACTCCTTCTTTGTATAATTTACATTTCATCAAAACAACTTTCCTTTTAAAAATTCTTTTTGAAGAAACAAAATTTCTCACAAAAATCCTGTCATTTGATGACTGTTAATTTTATTAATAAAACCCAACACAACTCAGTTAATGTACTGATTAAAACTACAAAAAAATTAATAAATACACTGCTGATCCTTGCTCTGTTTCTATTCATACAGAGAAAAACCATTCTGTAATGTCAAACCATCCTCCTTAAGAATCAGATCATTTAAAAATATACAATTCTATAGCATTAGGTTATTCTACTATACTTCTGTCAAAAGAAGTACACTAGCAAATCATTCTTGTTCTTAACCACTTAAACATTCTAAAAAGGGGAAACAAAAATGCAACAGATATACAATCCACATGTTTGAGCAGAAGGGAAAGAAACCTTTATTAGACAATTCTCAGCATGGTTAATTAAACTAAAGCTCACACAAGATTCTTATATGTAACTGGTATAGCATGCTAGGAGTTTGATCAACTAGTTTGACATGATACTGTAAGAAACTTTTCTTAATAGGCAGGCAGTCTAAAACAGCAGCATGCATCAATAAAATCTAGTATCTCACTTTAGAAATTTTTGTTGTTGTTTTCTAAAGTGACAAAATAAGACATTTCAACATTTTTGGAAAAACTTTGGTTTTCATTTAAAATAAAAAAAGGAAAGAGTTTCATTTTGTAATTTTAGAAAAATATAAAAGCATCTAAGGATGAGTGTTTTGACTGACTTCGTTATCAAAATCATGACGGGGGCTGGTAGCAGGGGAAAACAAAAATTTCATTATCTCACTTTTATTAGATGGCAAACTTCTGAGCAGCAAAAATTATGACCATTTAATTTCCCAATTACATACCATTTGTGTTTCACTTTGTGTATTGATCGGACTAGGCTAAATGAATGAATGAGCATTCATATTTTGTTTTCTGTCTGTTGTTTGATGTGCAGCCCAAGAGTTATTTATTACACATTATTTCTCTGACAACATACTGCCAAACTTCCTCTTCGGCTTTTCTGTGATACTGTACAACAGAACATTATTCACAGTTGTTTATTTTCACATGTAAGGTGAAAGGAAGGATTATCCCCTTCTACTGATAAACCACTGAAGCAAAGATTAAAAGGTGGGTGGAAAAAAGCGACCACTAATTTGAGGTAGTCATTTGAGATACTAAGGACCAGATTTCTTAGCAATGCACTACTTAGAGTAAAGCTATTTAGTAGTAAACCAGAACACTTAGTACTTATGAAGAGCTGGGTACAGCTTCCCAATGATTTGGGTTGCCATGGTAAGAGCTAGTTCCTCCTACAAACCACACCCTAGATTCAAGATTCACTCAAAAAATAAGCCACCCTAATTAATGACAAGCTATGAAGAGTTTAGCTTTAAGGTATGTAGGAGACAAGGATTTTTGTGGGCCAACTCCTTGGTTGAGTTAGTTTTAGACAAGTTGTATCATAATACATATTCACAAGAGGACCTTCAGATGTGAAGCACAAACCACTGCAACTTGTGTCGAGATTATAGCAGGAGGTTTCATCCTTCACATGGACAAGGTGGGAGGAGCGGGCAGAGGGAAGGAGGTGGGAAGGCAGCAGGGGGGCACTTTGCCAGTATTTCACAGGGGTTTGCTGATCCCAAAGGAACAGCAAAAAACATAAATTTTTAGCTCCATTACAGGTTTTCATGGAAAAAGAGGAATGCTATGATGAGCATGGCTCTTTTGCTCATTTCTCCCTTCAAAGTGTGTTCCCCTTCTGCACTCTCCTCTAAACCACCTCTGTCCCATTATCCATATCTAGGCAGTTCTAGTCACCATTCTTCAGGCTTCGATCCAATGCAGTTAGCTTTCATTAAGGGAAGTGATTTTATTGTTCTGTTTGTTACTAATGAAGCCTCACCTGCAGTACTGAGCACCACACTTCAAGATGTGGCCAGATTGGAGAGAATCTACCAGAAAGTTACAAAAACTATTAGAAGCCTGGGAAGCATGACTTATGAGGAAAGGCTGAAAGTATGAGGAATATTTAGCCTGGGGAAGATGCATCTTCAAACGCCTGAAAGGCAATTATAGAGAGGATGGAAATAGTCTTTTCTCTGTGGAGGTAGTGGAGAGGAGTAGAAACAAGTTTCTTAAGCTTCAACAGGGAAAATTTAGCCTGGAGATTAGGAGGAACTTTATGATTGTGAAGTGGTCAAGCATTGAAGCAGGCTACCTAGAAAAGTTGTGGAATCTCCATCCCAGGAAGTTTTCAAGAGCAGGTTAGATTGAAACTTGGCTGGAATGGTTTAGTCAGGGATGATCCTGTCTTGAGCAGGAACAAATGAGCTTATAAAACTTTCAGACCTTACCCTCCTATGATCCTACCCTCAAGCCCGTCCTGTAGTTGCCCCTACGTTCCCATATTAACTTTTCCCCTTGCTATTCTCCATGATCACCCTACAGTATCTTTTTATCAATGAAAATTACATAAAAATTGTAACTTTTGGATAAGGTTTCCTAGATCCAAGATGGAATTTCTAGCAAAAACAAAAGGACTGACATTTTCACCCATTCTCTAATAGACAATCTCATGTTCAGGACACAACCAAGAGGTGGAAAATGGCTAAGCCAAGACTAGAAGCAGTACCCATGTCCTTGCCACAAACCTGTTCTACAATAGGTCTTTCTCAAGTTTTTCATGAAAACATCCATTTCCTACTGATTGGGTGTGCCTACACAAGATGCCGACTATGCAGTAGCCCAATACCACTGTGCAGTAATGTGCTTATACAAGTACTAAATAAATGCACAGTAGCATCTTGTGTAGATGCAGTCACTGAGAACAAGAAAATTCTTAATTTCACGTATCATGAAATAGAAGGAGTTTCGCACCCAGTCGTACTCCTTAGAGTTATTACATTTAATGCATTTTTTTGCTCCAGTAAATTCTTCTCTAAACAGACAATCTAATTTTTTTAGATTGCACTTTTTTGGACAGTTGTGAGTGTGAAGGAAGAAAAAACATTTTCCCCTTTAAAATATGATATGCTGCAGTAAAACTATACTTGGCGAAATGGGAACTTTGAATCCCCCAGTTTTTTGGTTGACATTATAACACTGGGTTGCTCTGCTTATACATTTGGTGTGAAGTTCACAAACAAAATAAGGACTATGAGCTCTTTAAGTCACCAACACAAGCTTGAAAGAGAATTTAAATGGTGCATAGACCTGACCTTAGCCTGAGAAAAATTTCACCCATTCTGGTACTTCAGACTATTCGTTACATGTTCTGGAGAACAAGTACTAATAACTTTTATTAAATTTTTAGGAAAAAAATTTTTTTCCCCTTCTCATTAAAACAAGGTTTTGGATTTTTTTCCCCCTAATTTCCTTCCAGTTTCAGCTTCCTTAATATTGTGTTTTGTTTATCAGTCTTGAAGCCTTGGTGACTGATTTTTTTCTTTAAACTGGTTGCACAATCGTTAAGTAAAAGAAGTGTTAACTCTTCTCTCCACTCACCCCACTTTTCCTCAGCACGGTTATCTTAAGGTAATGATTACCATATCTGCTGCTGCTGTTACCTATTCCTGATAGGACTATAGTCGCATCTTCCCTCAACAGTTAATATGAAGCTTTTTCTTTTTCTTTTTTACTTCTAGTTATTTACCATACCATACCATACCATGTCCCGTCCCCCACCCTCCATACCTATATTTGTTAGTTTTAGATAGGTTTTAATTAAATTATTTCCTCAAGTTTTCTTATATGAAAGGTTAATCTATAATGTCTGCCTCTCAAACACTGCATAATTTCCACCAGCTCAGGAACCAATGAATCAAGCAGGAGCAATAATTCTCCATGTATTATTCCTACTGGTCTCTGTCTTTGCTGCCCTTTTAACACTGGAAAAACAGTATACTTGTACTAATGGGAAAAGATGACATCCATTCCCTTGGATTCAAGCTCAACATAATGAGAGCTTTTCACAGTACTCCTACTCTCCTGATAATACAACAAAAGCAATAGTTGTAATGACAGCATTTCTTTGAAAGCATTAAAAAAAACTGAGGCACATTCTAACTGTTGATAATTACCATTTTGTTAGTCTCTCAAAACTCTATAATTCAGTTCTATAAAACATAATAGCATAAAGGGAAGTCGCAACGAAATAGCAGTCAAATTTAACCCCACTCATATTCTTTCATAAATAAAATTGCCAATGATTCATCAGTTCCTCAAAACTGATGAACTAGCACTCCCTAGGCTGCAGATCAATATTCTGACTTGATGGGTCACAAGGGATATTTTGTGTTCCATGCGAGGGTGGCCAAATTTATTAATTTTTTTTAAACAAAATACTTGCTATTACCAAATCAAAATTCACCATTCCTGAATAACGTGCACGTAATTTGTGTCAGCAGCTGTTCCTGCAAATATTAAGTCTTTAAAATATTTATGGAAAACAAGCATAAAGGGCAATGCATACAGAGGGAGCAAATTAATCTTAAAAGTTGTACAAATTCTCCTTTATCTTTCCTTCATTCTGCAGTCATTCCTCCCCCACCCCATCTTGTGCAAATTCTCCTTCATCTTTCCTTCATCCTGCAATCATTTCCTCCTCCTCCTTCCCCCCGCCCCAGTCTTGTGCCTGATCTTGATAAACAGTGGAACTAGGACAGGTAGGATAGTGTTACATTCTTAAGTAAACTCCTTCCCATTTTATTCTTGTCAGCCTTTCAGTCTGCATCCTCCACCTTCTCCCTTCTAAGATACTGCCCCTCTATTCTACTGGATCTTGTTCCCTTTAATTCATTGACCCCATTTTCCTTCCTCTTTCCTTCTCCACAGATCTCAACTTACTCTTTGCTTTTTTGAAATTTTTATAGGTAGCAACCTACTCAAATTGCAATTTAATGGTTTTCTCTGAAACCAGAAAAATTGGTAGTTTCCGTGATTTTGTGCAGAAGCACCAGGAAAAAAAAAAATACTAAAAATAAAATGCTGGCTCCACAGTGGGAGCCAGAGGCTGCTGCAGCCCAGCCTCACAGTCCACTGGGGGAGGGAGGGAAGGCATGCTGGCATGAAGGGGAATAGCCAAGATGGCAGCCAATCCCATGGCTGAGAAGGCTGCCTTGTGTGGCCCTGCCCCCTCTGCCAATCAGCAGCAAGGGGCAGGCCACATGCAGGACAGCCCTGTGCCAATCAGCAGCAAGAGGCAGGGCCTCCAGGGCCCCTCATTCAATCAGTGGCTGGGGAAGGGGCATCACAATAAGCCCATAAAAATAGAGACTGGCACTGCAATCAGTCTGCAAACTTGCCTGTCTACCACCTAAATTTGGTTAGGTTCCTATTTATAGGCCATTTCACTTTATAAACCAAATTACTATTCTCCCCATTCAAAGAAAAACAGCCGTTTTTCAATATTTGCTGACTTAACACAGCTTTTGTTTGTTTGTATTTCTGGTAAGGGATAGAATAAACCTACAAACTACTTTACAGCAACAATTCAAAAGAGTTAAAAGGAAAGTACAATCCAATTTCATAGTTGTTAGGGGCTAGAAGGGACAGATCATCAGGTCCAGTCCCCCTGCACTTGGGCAAGAAAGACTGCTGGGATCAGATGACCCCAACAAGTCGGGCATCAAGACATGTTTTGAAGATTGCCAGGGTGGATGACTGTACCACCTCTGGGGGAAGCCTGTTCCAAACCCTTGGCACTCAACTTGTAAAGAAGTTTATCCTTATGTCTAGCCTGAAGTGATCTTCAATCAGTGTGTGCCCATTATTTCTTCTCCCCTGGGGGGCCTTGGTGAATAAATGCTCTCCCAAACCCTGATGTACACCCCTGATATACTTATAGGCTGCCACCAAGTTCCCTCTCAGTCTTCTCTTTTCCAGGCTGCAGTCCCAGGTCCTTCAGCCTCTCCTCATATGACCTGGTTTCCAGGTCTCTAGTCGTGCGTGACCATCTTTTAGACTCTCTCGAGCTTCTGCACATCCTTCTTGAAGTGCAGCACCCAGAACTGGATGCAGTACTCCAGTTGTGGTCTCACCAAGGCTGAGCAGAGTGGGAGGATGACATCCTTTGCCTTCCTCGAGATGCCTCGGTGGATGCATTAGCTCTGCCAGCTATGGCATCACACTGGTGGTTCATGTTCATTTTGTTGTCAATCATGACACCCAGGTCTCGTTCAGTGGTGCTGGCAAGCATAACACTGCCACGCCTGTAAGTGTTGTGGATTATTTCTCCCTAGATGGAAAGATGTGTGACACATAGCCTAATAGTAGCATGTGACCTATGCTAAAGAGTTATTCTCAGAAAGCAGGGAGTCAGTAGTGTGCCAGTTTTAGTCTGCTCCCCTAATGAATTTCATCTTGGGATAGCTCAGTGTAAACTGGCTCCCCTGCCACCTATTGCAGGCTGCCAAGTTCAGAGTCTTAGTCAAGCATTCCAACTTTACTACAGAATAAAATCCAGAGTAAATTACTTCATGGCAAACATGGTGTATATTCACACCCCAGGCTCCCTCTTTAGGCATTCAACTTCCTTTTCAAAACTAAATACCATCTTTGAACTTCTACTAATTGCAAGTGCTGAATTTTGGACCCAATTCAAAGTTAAACTTCAGTACAGGCATTTATGGATTGCTGCATTTTATATAACATCCTTCCATGGGATTACAAAACATTCAGATGGGGATAAAAAAATGTCCAAACTAAACACCTTGTATCTGTCTGCTGTATCTTTAATAGCTCTTTAGCCAAGGAAAAAAGCTCATGCTGGCTTGGTACTGTTGTTCATGAACAGTAAAACACTATCTGATGATGTAAAAATGAGTACAACTACAGTAAAGACAAGAAAATACAAAGGCTCATATTCTCACTTACGGTTATTTTTTATACGCTATCAAAATCCAACAGGAACCTTTCATTCACATGTTCATAAACAAGAAGAGAACTAGTAAAACTGACTAAGAGTTCGATCTAAATTTTTCAAACCTGGGTACCCAAATGAAAATGACTGATTTTCAGGAGTGCCAAGGCTCTGCAACATATACTAACTTCCACAAGGGCTCTGGGCATAACTACCCCTGCCAACATCAGCATAAAAGGACTGGGGGAATGGAAGAGGGATCAGAAAAGCATGCAAAATGGCTTAGCTCTGCTATAAATGACCTTCTGCTAGCACATAAGACTTTATATCAGCATCCAAATTTTATCAAGCCCCAAAGGTAAAACAGTATAATGAACTGTAATGTTGTAAAGTGAACTACAGCTCCCAGAAGCCTCCAGGGGACTGCAAGAATGAACTGTAGCATGTAGTACAACTTCCAGAAGTCTGCAGGGCCATCCCTCAGGGGGCATGAATCGGGGTGACTGCCTCAGGCCCCATGCTTTGGGGGGCCCCGCAGAGCGGGGCGGCCAAGTGGCTGTGCATCCAGCCACTCGCCACACCCCACACACCCTCCGCCACTGATGCCGCCAACACCAATGGCAGGGCAGCTTCTTGGGTCCAGGGCCCATGGGATCAGAGCAGGGCAGAGCCCCATATGGGCTGATTTGCCCCAACCCCCACACCCTGCTTGGATCAGCTCTGGCTGCAGGAGACAAAAGGAAGCAGAAGAAGCAGCATGGGGGCACAGAACACCATGATAGAGAGAAAGGTGCACGGCATGAAAGCAGAAAACAGCCAGGACTATGAGCTGCAGCAGTGGCTCAAATGTAGAGCCTGGACTGATAGCAATTAGGCATTTTGGGACCAGAGACTGGTTTGGAGTGCCTCCAGGCTTGTGGAGGCCATAAAGGTTGCTCAAGCGTATATACCACATTGTTAGTGTTACCTATCTGTTACCTATTATCTGTCCTTGGGTGGTTTCACCACAGTGACACTGTTTATTATCTGTTATATATATCCTAAGTGCATGTACCCTAATGTTTTTTTACTTGCGCTTTTCCCAATCTCCTTAGCATGCTGACTTGTGACCCTTATCCCCAGCATCCCCTATGTAAAAGTGAAAACCTCCTTTGGTGGTTATCTGTGCCATTTCCTGGGGTTGCAGGGTTTGGTACATTAGGTTCAATATCAAATGCTAGAAAGACCTTGCTAAAAGCAATCACTTCCAGCCATACCTTAGTGAAAAATTCTCCAACCTCCCCCATGAACTCAACACCACTGGCCACTGGGACAGCCTCAAAAAAGGCATCCATGAGGTATGTAAAGAATCTCTAGACTTCTCCAAAAGATACATCAAGACTGGCTTGACAGGAAAAGGAGAGCATTCAGAGCTTGGGAGAATGACCAACTCCAAATAGAAGCAAGACTCATATTGCCATGTTAAAGCAGAAACCCAGAGGAAAATCCAAAAGCAAAGGAACAAGTGGTGGGAAGACAAAGCAAAAGAGATGAGAAAGTTTGCTGACAGCCATGATATGCATAGTTTATTCAGCGCAATCAAAGCTATGAGCCAAGCAAAGCTCAATCATATCTATGAGCCAAGACCACAAGCAGACATCCCTCTAAGATCCAAGGATAACACAAAACTCTTTAGAAACATCTCCAACACCAATGCTTGGTAAAAGGAACACTTTCAAGAGCTTCTGAACTGAGCTTCCAGATACCAGAATTGTAATCATATTCAAGAAAGGAGATAAATCAGATTGCAGGAATTACCGTGGCATTGCACCCCTGTCCATAGCTGGGAAGATCCTCACCCACATTCTCCTCAATAGATTCACTCCCCTTGCTGAACAGAGTCTACCTGTGTTCCAATGTGTTTTCAGACCATTCAGAAGTACAAGAGACATGATTTTGTTGCTAGACAGCTGCAGGATAAGTGCCATGAGTGACACGGAGATCATTATGTGGCCTTCACTGACCTAACCAAGGCCTTTGATTCAAACAATGGAGAGGCCCTTTGAAAGATCCTGATAATATCTGGATACTGGGGCAGGCCAGTAGGGGGTGCTTCTGCATTGAGCCACCCACCTCACTGCACCAGACCACCTTCCAGGCTCCAACTGCCTCCCTGGGGGTGCCTCACATTTGGCCGACCCCCTTCCTGGAGCCCACCTGCAAACCTGGGGGTAATACCACCACCACTCAGAGTCTGGAAGGATCGTGGACCTGCGCCCTCTGGGAAACAGAGGCCTAGTAGTCCTTGAGGGTACTTGACGCACTGCAAGAACTTGGGGTGCTTCCCTCAGTCTGAAACACAAATAGTGGTCTCCCTTAGTCAGCTGAACCAAGGGGACCCCAAGGCATAATCTAAGCCCCTCTCCCAATAAGTCTCCCATGCTAGGTACACAAAGGAGAACTTTATTGGTTACAAGGAGTAGGTTTGGAATAGGGTACAAGGTAAAGCAATATCAGAGAACTACCTCAGAGCAAACAGTGGCATGGTAGCCTTTGATCATGCATTTGAGTTACTGCAAGCTATATATCTAGTTAGACCTCAGGTAGCTTACTCAGGTATCATCCAGAAGCAGGTGGAGATTTCTTCTGGAGGCAAGCAGTTCATTGAATACGAGTTTCAAGACAGAGAGAAAGAGTTTCAGATGGTTCAGCTTCTCTGTGAGTTTTCATTATGGCTACTCTCCCTCATCCTGGGCAGTCCTTCACTTACATAGCCCTTATGATCTCATTTACCTGATCTAATAAAGGCCAGCAATTGCTGGCTGCCAGCCAACGAATTTGAAATATGTCACTGGTTGCCAGATAGACTGGTCTTTAGCCCCCTCCCAGTCTGGTTGGCATTGCTTAGGGAGCTTAAGCCCCCACCCAGGTATGTGATGGCAGTCACCTAGGCAGAGGGAGCAGGTTTCTCCATCCCTCTGGAATGTATCCAGCTCAGGTTACAACTCAGGGTTATCTGAGGCCGATAGAGCAGAAGTGCCTGCCCTTTGCAGTGGCCATGATAACCAAATTGTCAGATAGCAGAGTTTGGGTAAAGACAGAGATGGTATTCTGCCACAGATGCCCACTGATGACATAACAGCAATTGTCCTAAGCAATGGCATGGAAACAGACTCCTTCACCATTAGAACTGGAGTCAGCAAAGACACATGATTGTACCAACACTTTTTCCCATCTATATCACAGCTATTCTGTATCTCATCGCTGACAGACTTTCATCTGGAATCAGAATCCAGTATTGCATTGGACGGGAATCTCTTTAACATCAACCAATTATGTTCCAAATCCAAAATAACCACCACCTCTATTACTGATCTTCAGTATGCTGCCAACTGTGTTGTGTATGCCCACTCAATTGAAAACCTGCAAGTCACTCTCAACTGCTTCTGTGAAGCATATGAAATGCTTGGACTCATTGTCAACCTCATGAAAACCAAGATATTTTACCAACTTTCCCCAAACCAACCAGCTGCTCCCCCACGTTACAATTAGAAGGGAATCCATGGAAAATGTTGAGCTATTCCCCAGCCTTGGTAGTCACCTTTCCCAACGAGTCAATAGAAAAGGTGATATTCAGCACCAAATAAGAGTTGCCAGTGCTGCCTTTGGATATCTCCAAAACTGTCTTTGATGAACATAACATCAGGACCCAAACCAAACTTCTTGCCTACCACACTGTTGTCATCCCTACCCTATTGTATGGGTGAGAAACCTGGACAATATATCAGAAACACCTAAAAGTCATGGAATGTTACCATCAGTAATGTCTTCGGAAAATTCTCCATATCACTTGGAGGAAGGACAAAAGAGCAAATGCTAGTGTTTTGGCTCAAGTTAACACTAACAGCATGGAAGCCATGCTTATACAGCCTCAGTTCCACTGGACAGGAGACAATATATAAAGATACCCAATAACCAGCTCCCAAAACAAATCCTATACTCCACCAATGGTCGCTGCTCTAGAGGTGGAAGAGATTCAAGGATACCTGGAAGGCTAATCTAAAGAAATGCAATATTAACATCAATACCTGACAGACTCAAGCACTGAATCATCCCGAGTTTTCCATGAAGTACAACAAGGCATTGACCATTTCAAGCAAATTCACTCCACTATGGAGGTGAATAGGCAAGAGAGAAAGGGAAAGAGTTGTAACCCAACATCACCATGATCCACTCCTTTCTTCTAGAACGGTATGCCATGTCTACAATAAAACATGCAGGTGTCAGACAGGACTCTTCAGTCATCTCTTTACTCACTGATGACTTCCCTATCTACTGGAAGACTGTCATCCTCACGTTGAGAGACTATACCATATATGACCCCTGGTAACACATATTCATGCCAGCATCTGAATTTGAACAAGGTTCAAAGGCAGCCAGGGTCAGGAGACCCTCTATTACAGGACTGGTAGCCCATGGGTGCATTCAGCCCTTGAAGAGTTAAACCATGGCTTCTGGAGTTCCTGGTCTAGTTGCTGCTCTCCCATATATTCTGTAAGCTGCTCTGAAGTGAAGGGAGGGCTCATTCTTCCAAGTTACCCTCCAAGTCTCTGGCTGCTACCACCAGTTTCTAGGCTCACTTTCTTCTCCAGCTTCTGCTGCCTGCCCCTGTTCCTGTGGACAGTGCAGGGTGGGATGACAGGACCCATGGGGCCAAGGGATCTCAGGGCTGGGTGGGACTTGAGGCAACCAGGGACACTGACTCAGCACAGCAGAAGTATTCACATAGCATGCTATGGGAGTGGCAGCACAGTGCAGGGGGGTGGCTCATGCACTACAGCAGGCAGTCCAAAGGAAATGGGTGGCTGTCAGTCTCTCAGAAGCATGTGTGTGTGCGTTCTTCGGCTAACATTGTCCTTACCCTTAAATAACAGGTATCCCTCCTTTGGGCTGATCCCTTTGTATTTGTAACAACTGTATTCCCTACTCAGCCTTCATCTGCTAGTGTAAATAAACCAAGTTCATTACTTTCAAAATAATAAGTTTACCCACAGTATAGCTTACAACACTTAATACATTGTTAACAGTATGCCTGCATTCCTGCAAAGGTGTGACTGTAGTTCATTAGATATACCTGAATTAGCTTGACTAGTTGGATCAGATACTGCTGGATCCATGCTAGCATAGACAGAGTTGCGTTTGTGCAAACTGTAGTTAGACCTTTACTGAAACATGGACATATGTCAAGAAAGGCCAAATCAATAGCTAAAGTTTCTAAAAAAAAATGATGAAACATCAATAGTATATATGCTAAGCATCTCAGTCTTCCGTGAAGCTCCCAGCTGACCTATATATACAGTAGTGGATATAGAAAATTTAGTTTGCTGGATTGTACCTATGTTCCTCTCACCTGGAAGAGAATTGTAGAAGCCTAAATAGGATTTGCAAAATTCCATCTGGGAGAACTTGTGGAGATGACACTTCATATATTCTTAACTAGGAATGGGAGTTGGCATAAAATGCACATCCCAAGCCCAGTGAATCTCAGAATACCTTAAGAATACTGCTCCTACGGCATATCTAACCAAAATGTTTACTACAGAGTTGACTAATTAGCGCCACAGTAAATCATCAACAGCTACAAGTGCAGAGCTATTAGGACAGAGTAAATTAACTCTGCCATAGGATAGTATGACCAGACAAGTACTTATTCTACAGTGGAGTTATTTACTCTGCTGCAACACATGTCGATGCTGACAATGCTTCAGTGTGGCTTCCTGCCAGGCCCAGTCAGACCCTCCACTGCACACTGAGCTGGGTTAGATCAGCTCCAGGCAGGCTGAATCCCAGGGGCTCCTGCCAGCCGGGGCTACTCCACCCTGGTGCAACATGCTGTGGTCCTGGGCACACATGAAAACATGGCACCAGGGAGCAATAAACTCCAGCACAAACTGCACCAGAGTTTATTCAGCCACATTAATTGCATGTGTAGACACACCCCCAGCCTTTTGTGGCCGGGGGGGAGCCCTTTTTTTTTCCTTATTTCTCACTTTGAATCTCCTCACCTTTTGACACACACTTCCCATCCATTCCTCCATTCCCTCTCTATCAAGATAGGAATGAATACTACATTGGGAATCTGCTTGATAGTCACTTCAGAATCTCATGGATCCTACAGGGATTATGCCACACAAAAATGGCAACTCCTACACGCTGCTCTCCCAAACTCATGGAGCCACTACTATTAAAATGAATGGGATCTCACACATACTAGACGAAGGCAGATGCATGTAGTAGAACCACACTGTGCCTTGCCACCCACCATCCTCCAATTCTGCAATTCCCACTGATTCCACACTCCTTTGTTCTCAATCACAACACAACAAAAGCCAGCATTCATTTTAATTTACTTATTTCCCCTGCCTATTTTATACGGAAAACAAACATAATTGGGACATGAAAAGATAACTTCAAGGGAGACAAGCATCATGTAAGTACATCAACAATATTTCTTTAAGCAGACAACTGCAATATAAACAGGGAGTTTGATAATTTGATATATTTTAAACACATTAAAAGCAAATTGCCCAGATTCCAGAACCTAAATACACTACGTACAAATTCCGAAGTCTAAATAAGTCAGGTATCCAGGTTGTAGCTGTATTAGTCTAGAGGAAAAAGCAATCAGGGCTTGTGGTAGAGGTTATATCTATTATTAAACCAACAACATTTTTGCAAAAAAATTACCCAGGAGAACCTTTATAATCTTTTCTCTGATGCCTGATGAGGGGTGTTTGTGCCCAAAAGCTTGCAATTAAAGAAATATTTTTGCAAAAATCTTGTTGGGAATAAAACATATTACTTCTACCATGAGCCCAGAAGCCTAAATAAGAAGATTTAACTTTCAGAGGTGCCAAACCTTCACATTTCCCATTGTCTGAATTCTCAGCAATCCAGGGAGTTAGTACAGACAAATATTATGACTCCTTTCCCAGAAATCCTACTCGATATTTAACTTCTTTTAACTAAAGGTCAGTTTGAAGGCAAAAACCATTCGACAACTCATTTTAAACCCAACTTCAGTGCACAATCTAAAACATTCTCAAACCTGGTAGCTTGGAAATCAGAAATGATCTATGTTAATAAATTTCTAGCTCCAGACTTTCATTTTACTAACAGAGCCCACAATAATACTACTGTGACTTAGAGAACAGCATGTGCATTTCTGCAAAGCCAAGCTAAATGATAATTGGGCTGACTGTCCCTAGTATGAATTATAACTCAATTCTCTCTCTAGACATTATAAAACTTTAGTTTAGTTTGCTAGACTAAATTCATTCTGTATATTTCTTTAATATGAGATTCTATAAATCAGAGGGAAGTTTCAAGCTACAGCTGATTGCCTGGGTCTGATCTTCAGTAATGTTTTGCATGTATCCTCCCATACTATGCAACAGCAAATAAAAGAGGAGTTTTACATTAATTATACACGTTAGTTGCTTGACCTAAAATATTTACATAGAATAGAAAGCCCTTTCACAACTGTTTTTATTGCCTCTAGAAACACCTTGATTATTATATTCATACAACATGAGAAGTCAGAGACATAGGAAGAAAATCAGATCTTTTGGCCCAGGTTTTATATGCTTATTTAAATTACATCATTTTAAATATTGTACACTTGCATATATATGCACACACTTTAGAGTCATAGCTT
This sequence comes from Crocodylus siamensis, assembly GCF_052110815.1. Classification (NCBI taxonomy): domain Eukaryota; kingdom Metazoa; phylum Chordata; order Crocodylia; family Crocodylidae; genus Crocodylus; species Crocodylus siamensis. The sequence goes on along the minus strand of NC_143396.1, from coordinate 83,405,430 downwards.
CTTGCTCCATGTGTTTAACCCACAGCCTCTCTCACACACACTCTCTCTCTCAAAGGGTATTTAACTGCAGATTTAGCCTGACCGAAAAGTGGCTGTTATGCCCATTTTCAAGGATACACTAGAATGAAGGCATACTCGCTAGAAACCAGCAAGACCTTCCCCAAATACAGCATTAACCCTAAGAACACGAAGAATATTCTGTAAGCTGCTCTGAAGTGAAGGGAGGGCTCATTCTTCAAAGTTACCCTCTCATCCCCCCAAAACATGCTAAATACAAGCAGTTAAGAGTTTCATCAATTCATATTTTGAAATGAACTCTCGCATTTCACTGAAGCAAGAATCCTCTATGAAATATTGTCAAGAGGAATTTTCAATTTAAAACTAGAGTTTTAATCAATAAAATTATATATAAAAACAAAACAAGACAAGTGTTTTAAAGAAAACAAGTATTTTCACTGGAAACGGAAGAACATTTATGCTGTCTGTTTGAGCTATAACCTCCTCTTTCCTGAAGACAATTCCAAAATAATTTTGCCAGCCTTTGTTCTGATCCTGATGTGCAGTTTCTGAGCCCTCCATCTCAGGCCCCCTGAGACATGACCAGGGATCCTGGTTTTCCCTGACAAAAAAAACATAAATTCTCTGATAACCCCCCCCAAATCCATGGTTAAAATGAAAGGCCCCCCACAGCCCTCCTGGTGCCCCTCACTCCCCATCCACAGCCCCCATGTCCCTCCTCCTGCACCTCACTCCCCCCACAGCCCTCCAGCCCTGCTCCTGCCCCTGCCCCTCACCACACCCCCTTCAACCCTACTGGTTCCCCTCACCCTGCCCCCCCCCACAGCTCCTGTAGGGGGCCCCTAGCTGCCAGGACTATGGTGCCGAGGACCTGGGTCCACAGCCCCCGCCCCTGACAGGAAGCGGCAGCTGCTGCAGTGGAGCCCAGCTCCCCCCATCCCTGCTGCCTGCCACTGCGGGCTCAGGGTAGGGGGCTGCTCCTCACTGCTACATGCACTCCAGGGGGGCAGGAGGGAATCTGTGCCCCCATATGTGTGTGGGGCAGGGTTTGAGCACTGCAGACTCCTGTTCTGCTGCCCTCCTCCAGTGCCTCTGCAGCTCAGTGTGTGCAACCTGGGACTACAGGGCATAGTAAAGCTGCACAGGAAGCTGAAAGCTCCACGCTGCCCTGGTGAGGTGTCCCCTGCTTGTGACGCTGCAGCAGGCATATGCACAGGGTCCAGGGCAGCATGGAGCTTGCAACTGCAGGCAGCTTCCTGGTTCCACTGTTCCCTGCAGTGCCAGGTTGCACTCACTAAGGTGCAGGGGTCCTGGAGGAGGGGAGCAGGGCAGAAGCTGAAGACTGAAGTGGCCAGCATGCAGCCCCCATCCCACACACAGGTCTGGGGGATGCAGGTCCCACTACATCTCCCCAGCAGTGCATGCAGCAGCAGGGACCTGGCCCCACTCCCACCCCCCTGGACAAGCCACCCATGGCCCAGTTCCATTCCCTGCCAGGGCCCTATGGCCACACATTGTGGCCCTGGGCCTCAAGCCCCAGGCACTGCCCAGATGGGCAACAGCCCCAGCCCTGCTCAACTCCCTTGCTGTGGGGGCCTCAACCCCCTGCCCCCACCACTTACCTGCAGGAGCTGCTCTCCAGGCTGCCTGGGGCCATGTGAATACACATGCACGTGGTGCCCCCTGCCTGACCACCCTTCTCCTGCACCCTCCCAGCCCCTTGCAGGCAGGAACTCAGCCACCCTGTAGGGAGCTTTTTGCAAAACTGCAAAATCCACAGGTTTCTCCAGTAAAATGAGAAATCCATGTTTGCCTCCAGTAAAAGGTAAAATCCACAGTTTACTCCGTTTTTCCATGTGAAACAGAAAACCCAGATCCCTGGACATGACCCACCAGTCAGCTTCTTCACTCCTGCAATCTCAGTCCACCAGAAAAAACAACACTTGTTCTAGCTACCAGTGTCATCCCTTCTATAACTCTTCTCCCACAACTTTCAACTTGGTTTTCGAGTCTACATAAATATATATTCTCAGACCGAGAAGTTGTCTACACAGACACATTATTACAGAGCAAGTTAGCATGGATATTTACTGTGAATTACCTCTCCATGTGGATATTCTTAGTGTACGGTAGCTTACATCACTTCCATGGCTGAGTAAGCTACCTCCTACAAAGGCACTCATAATACATTCTAAAAGCATCCACACAGGGATTTAGTGCAGTGTAGTCAGGGCATTTTAAATTAATATAACTGCTATTTGCAGTACGCAAATGTAGCCAAATGTCGGAGAGCCCATAAACCAGTAGCATTAGCAAAGGAAGATGGCTTGATTGTGGAGTGTATAACCACGGACTGGACAGAAAATCTAGCAAGATGGAATGGGGCAGAAGATGGGATGGGGCAGAACAGTATCCTGGAAGACTCCCAACCAAGCCACATGACAGTTACCAAAGGACATCGTCAACCCCTGCAGTGTGCACAATAACCCCAAGACTTTAGAACATATAGTTTGTAGAAGTCAACGTCATATATTATTGGGGTTAAAGTATATTTCTCTCCCTCCAACTCCATCCTCAGCATGGGCATCATCTGAATCCAGCTGTTTTTTCTTCCACACCTTCCCTGGTTCAATGTAGGAAAGGCTGTCTTGGAATGTCTATTCAAAAATGACAAAAATGTACATATTGGTGTCATGAGTCATCATTATTATACCTTGATGTGAGGCAGGGTCATTACATAATACTACTCCCAGAGCGTATCCGGTAATCTACTGTCCCAAGAACAGGTCCTGCATTACATATTAATGTAAAAATTAATGCATTACATATTATTATGTAAAAATTCAGAATGACACACAAATATGCTACGGAAGACCATGGAATAGTTAGGACACCATCAAGGTTCATGTACTTCACAAACCCAAGGAACCATAACTGTATTTGAAGCAATTTCTCCCCCCTGCTTTCTCCATTCCCCATTGTTATGGTTGCTCTCATTTTTCTTGCCTAATACTCAGCACAAGCAATTTAGGGCAGAAACTATATATTTCTTCTACTTATTTGAAAGGCATCTAGAACACTTATACATATTATAAAAATAAAATGGGCTTGTCAATAACAAGATGATTTGTGTATATAAATAAAAGAAGTCTTCATTCTTGTAAAATATCTTCTGTTACAGGGCTATGCAACGGGCAGGCTGCAGGTTGAATGGGGCCCACAAGCAGTGACCATGCCATCTACAAGCCCCTACAACTACCTCTCCCAGTACAACATAGTAGGAAGGGGTGGGAAGGCCACCTGCTGCCAGCACAGCCCTTGGGGTGGGAGGAATCCTGAGGAATCCTTTCCTGCAGCAGATTGCCCATAAGTGCTGCCTTTGGCTGCACTAAAGTTGGACAGCCCTGTACTATTACTATCTTGTGAATTATGGAATGGAGTCCCTTATCTCTTCTAACCTATCTGTACCTTGAAACAACATTTTCAGAGACTGGACACCCATCTGGCTCAGTAGACAATATATACTTGGTATTTATATGCACAAATACAGTTTCTGAGACACTGCAAATCCAACTAAATATGCAGGGGAGGGGGAAGAGGGAGCAACAAAATTTAGTGAAAATGATCAGCTTAACCTATTCTCCTTCAGCTGATTATTACTGTTCCATAAAAATATCCTATAAGAATTTAGGTAGAATTAGTGACATTCTACCTAAACCTACATCTGTTCTTCAATTATTAATACTTTAAATTCCAAATTACAGATTAATTCTTCAGATGGTTATGCAAAAGCAGGTTTTTCCTCTTTCCCTCTGCTTGTGGTCAGCTTCTCTCTCTGTAGTATTCCATTTAAAACTTATTCCATATAATACAACCACCAGGGTTATTCTCATACATACAAAGGCCATGTTCTTCCAATTAACTTCCTTAGAATTTGGGATATTTGTCTGGATTTTTACAACTGTAGCAAACCAGAATTTATCCCAGGAATATCTAACCTGTTTCTAACCAAATTAATTACACACTTTATTTTTGTATCTTTCAGAAGTTAACCTAATGTGTTAAAACAAGTAGGTAAGAAAGCAAATCAAGGTAAAGGTCAAGGTGGAAGATTGGAGAAGCTAAAGCAACAATGCAAGAAAAATGCTTAAAATGTAAAAAAGAAGTTTAAATTCCAAATAAAAGCACATGGATGGCAACAGAGGGCCACAAACAGCGCAAATAAATAAAATACTAGCCTTTTTAAAGGGTACAGTTTTTTAGATGAAGCTTGATACAAATATGTTGAGTAATTATCTAAACGGTTACTCAGGCGGACCAGTAGCAAAACTCTATGTCCCACAGAAAGCCTTTAATGAAGTCCTTTCCTGCATAATCCCCAAACTCACAAATTTACTTCACATTGGTCATGTCTACATGAGATGTTGACTACGGAGCTGACTCAGCTCCACAGTAAAGTCTCAGAGTCTATACATATGGCCCTATTAGGTTTCAGTAAACTAATAAACACTGTGTAAAACACAAATACTATCCTGCTGTGGCATTATTTAGTGTGCTGCAATGGACACATAGATGCTGAGGGGGCTGGCTGGGACCCGAGGGTGCTTCAGCACGGGGATCGCCTGCCTAGCTCTGCAGTGAAGCACACAGTCAGCCCCTCCACAGCACACAGAGCTGGGTTGGAGCTGCCCCAGGCTGGCAGGCTGACCTCTCAGGCTCCCTGCCAGCCAGGGCTGCTCTGCCCCGACTCAATGTACTGCAGCCTTGGGCGCACAGGTAAATGCAGCACCCAAAGGCAATAAACTCCAGTGCAAACTGTGCCACAGTTCATTCAGGTGCACTAATTTCATGAGTAGATGCACCCATTGTTAGGTTCTTTTAACATGACCCTCAGAAGTAACAGAATTTCTACAACTATTGCTCTTATAGCACGCCTAAGTTAGGCTAGAGTGGGCCAAAGAGAGCTTACATGAGCCACTAGCCCACGCAGCCAAGAACAGTGGTAGTGCTTTAATTTTGCTTGAGGTTTTTGAAATTCAACAAAACCAATTCAGTACAAGAAAAGGGATAAAGGACTATCTGAAGCCAGACTTCGATATGCTAAGCTTTTTAAAAATAGTGTAAATTCCACTCTTTATGTATTCAAACGCCATACAGTATAAAAATGAGATGACAAGTAGCTTTCATTATCCACCATGACACAGCTAAAGTATTAATTGGTGTGCACTGTATATAACAAACATTAGGAAAACTCATAGTGGAAAAAAGTAATTGTATTTTATTAGAAGCTTAATTACATAAAAGTTTATAACATGCATGAAACTACATTAGGTAGATGCCACCATTTCATTTAAAAACAAGATGCTTGAATTATCCCTAATAATTTCAAATTAATATCTAAAGTATTTGTACAGACATTTCTTTGCTATGATGGTAACTCATCACAAAAAAACTAATTCATTAAATGCTCGAGTAAACAAGAGAATTTTCCATCATGCCCTAAAGATCAACAAACTGTTGGTCTGTCTAAATTTGAGACAGCAAGTTTCAAGGGTTAGGCCTGACAGCTAATACTGCAAAGTTTCAGCTAATACTGATGTGAATCATGAACATATCTTAAAGTAGGTATTTCCAACTAGTGGCACATAGGCTGCATGCAGCCTACAAGTGCTTAACTTACAGCTCACAGACTCTTGCCATCCTTACATCCTCAGCACCCCACACTTTCCTCCATGGGTCGGGGACATCACTCCTCCTGGCTGTCACTGCCTCTCTCCATGCATGGACTGCTCCTGCTGATGCTATTTGTGATTGCTACCTCCTCCCAAGGCTCTCTCCCTCCTCCAAATTCTGCTTCCTGCCACTTCCCCTGAGGGTAGAGCAGTCTGGCCTGCAGAGGTCGCAGCAATGGTGTGGGGTTATCCATGGCCATTCAGAAGGTGGACAGCCATGTCTCAAAGGAAGACCGCTAAGTTGATGATCCTCTTGCCAGACACATTTTTGAGGCCATCTAATACTGTAACAAGTTACATACAAAAATTCTTGACCTAAGAGCTACTAAAAACACAAAGCTGCCCAAAGTTTACCAGGTACCTTCTGGCAAAAGTACAGACTGGCAAGATGAATTTAACTGTTTCCCTATATTGTCAGTTTTCACCCTTTCCAAAACTTCTCTGTACAAAAATGAGGGGACAAGGAAACACATTTAAAAAAACCCGAAAAACAACCACCAACAACAGAAGTGTCCGGGAAACTCAGGGACAGGTGATAGGCTGGAAAAAGATTTTGACTTTTTTTTCCTTAAAAAAACTTATTGGATTTCCAGTGGGAGAGAGGCAATAGAGAGCAATGCACCTGAATGGTCACAATACTCCATATAACATATCCCAACTCCCTCCCAGCCCTGTTCTTTCCATTAAAAAAAAAAAAAGGTGTTTTCTTATTAGCACAAGAACAGATTCAAGCTCCAACATGATTCATCTCCCTCCTATTTCTCAAAAGCAGACCTCCAAATCATTTTATTTTCAACTTTTGGAAGACCTAAACTTGGTTAGAGTGCTTGCTTTTGGGGAAAAAAACCACATGAACGTGGGAGAAATGTTCATTGGCTTGAGCATAGCTTGAATCAATTTCAAACCTTGAAGCTGGAAACTAACTGTAATCCAGTCGCTAAACTGTAAGACAGCTAATTAGCTCCCTACTATTTAATGACATATGGTGGTGTTGTCCACATTTGGTTCACAGTCATCACCAGCAGCCATCAGTCTTGGGAGACCATGGAGACTGTGTCTTTGGTGGGTTACCGGGTGACCCTACAGCTTCGAGTGGCTGAGTCTGATGCACAGCAAGCAGACCCTCCAGCAAGTTGCACATACAAACTCAGTTGAGCTTGTCCTGGCATGCCGAGCACCCTTTTGTCTTGCTTGCCTCTGCTGCCTCTTCTCTAGCTCATCATTGCTCTGTTCCTAAGAGGCTACATCTACACGAGCCGTTGACAGTGCAATTGTTACTACGCAGTCATTTAGTACTTGCATACACAAGTACTAAATGACCGTACAGGAACTGGTGTTACTGCGCAGTAGCACCCCTGCACAGGTTCTTGATGATGCTGACTGCGCAGAGGCTCGTTAGTACTGTGCAGTAGTGTCACATCACGCTTCGTGCTGCATGACGCTACTTCGCAGTAGTAACGATAGGGTGGCCATCACAGAGGACATTCTGGTTTTCTACTCCTCTGTCCTCTATTGATATGAAACTGGATGCCTTTATGGCCTCTATTTTTCTCTTAATAGAGAATAGAGGACATAAACGCGTCCAGTTTCATATCAATAGAGAACAACCAGATTATCCTCTGTGATGGCCACGCTAACTAACGAGCTACTAAGCAGTCCGTGTCTTGTACAGACACAGCTTGCAGTATTTCACTTTTAGTACTGACAACTAAGCTTGTTTGCTTCAGCAGTCATTCAGTCCAGTCACACCCAGGACACTTGTGCTCAGACTCTTGTCATCATCACAGAGACTCAATTTGGGAGGGGGGGGAGAGAAAACCCCCCAAATAATCGACATTGTTTCTAGATCTCAGGACATCAATTTGGTGGGGGGAATACAGGAGAGCATGGTAAGAGAAAAAGGCCCCTTCTCCCTCCAGCTGTGACTGCATCCGTTCCCCTCTCTGCCACTTGGATGAGGTGAAAAAGGCACGGGGAGAAAAGGGGCGAGTGAAATGATGGTCTGGCAGGTCTGGAAGGAGCAAGGGCCAGCCTGGGAAGGAAGGGAGGAGCGGCGGCGACTCCAGCAACTTTCTGAGGAGCAGAAAAGCCATGAGTGAAGCAGCCGCGAGGGAGAGACGCGGCTGCCGCCTCCCCTGGCAGCGAGTGAAACGCCCGCACACCCCAGGCAAAACACACCCGGGGCAAAACTTGGTTCCTGGAAAACTGCCCAGACTCTCCCCTCTGCCTGAAGAAGCGCGCCGGTGCCCCAAACCTTGAAGAGAACAATGTGTCCAACTACCGAGTTGGTCTAACGGAGGAGCTGGAATCTGCCCCAGGAACCTGGCTGCCGGCAGCCAACCCTCCCTCGAGCCGCCTCGGCGGGAGAGGAGCATCCCCGCGGGACCCCGCATATGGCGGGGGGGTCGCCGCAGTGCCCTCGGCCCCGGGCTGCACCTCGCGACGCGGCGGGAGCCCCCCTCCCCCCATTGCCCGCACAGGGGCACAGCTGGCGGCCCCGCTTGGGGCTGCCCAAACACTTCCCCCACCCTCCGCCTCCGTGCAGCCGGGGCATTGCGCTGCATGCGGCCGGGGGCGTCCACACTCACCGGCGGGCGGCGGGCATCTCCGGGCTGCGGAGCGGCGCGGCGAGCAGCCGAGCGGCGGCGGCGGCGGCGGGCGCTGCCTCCCCTCCCTCCCCCGCGCCCCCTCCGCTCCCATGATGTCATCCCGTGGAAACCTGCCATGCTCAGAGCCTGGCGGGATGCGGGGCGCCGGCCGCGCACCTGGGCGCCGCTCGGGAGCCGGGCCGCACGCGCCTCCCACGCCCGCTCCGGCAGGAGAAGCGGTGCGGCGAGGGCCGACCCCAGCCCAGCGACCGAGCTCCACATGCACGGCCGCCGGCCCTCACGGCCCCTCGGTGCCGGCCCGGCTTACCCACCGGCACCCGCCTCACCTCTGTCGAGGGGCAGCGTCGTTCCTGGCCCTGGCGCCCAGCCGATACCGCCTTGGAGGGAACGGAAAACGTTTCTGTTTTATACCAAATCTCGCCACAAAAGTACACCCTCGTAGCTACTCTGCGGGGGGGTCCCCTTTGTATCATTCAGAAAACATGTTCAACACACAGGCAGACAAGGGTCTTTGGGTAGGTGTGCCATCTTTTAACCAATTCATAGTTGGGAAAATTGTTCTTCACAAGCTTTTGGGCACAGACAGCCTTCTTCAGGCACCCAAAGTGTCTGTGACAGCTACGTTCAACACACACAATGTGGGAGATTACTCTGTTGAACATGTTTTCTGAATGATTGTCGCACACACACAGTGGGGGGGGATCACTTTGCTGAACATGTTTTCTGGATGATACACACATCTACCCCAGACGCTAACTGTGCAGAAGCCTAATAACAGCAAGCAGTAGCATGCCGGGCAAAACCCGCTCTAATACGTTACCATCCAGCAGTATTAGGCTGCTGCGCTGTAAGCGTCACTAAAAACTTACGTGCCAGTGCTACTGCACAGTAAAAGTTACTGTTCACTGATTTAGTACTTGGTTAACCAAGTACTAAAACTTAATGCGCAGTAACTATGGCACAATAATGAACATGTAGACGTGCCTGCCGGATACTCGGCTCCCTGGGCCAGTACGACAGGTAAGAAGCAGAACTGCTTCCTCTTGCCCACTTCTAATCCACTTCAACCAGGATTAAACTGACTCCAAAATGCAAGGCTACAGCTGAGACTCTTGTCATTTTCCATTACGACTGATGAGTCTGCAAGATTAAATAGTTGAGATAGTGTAACCAAGTGACATCCTCGGGTGACTGGCTCCGGTAGCCAGAAATTTTTTTTTTTTTTTAAGAAAAGCTAAATGAGCTCTACCCTGAAAACAAATTGCAGAGATGACCTAAAAGACCTTGATGCTTCCAAAAGGATCATTACCCACAACTAGTCTACCATGAGACCTCATAAAAAAAAGGAAGCAATTTCATATTGGCATCATTGCAAAGTATTCACATACCCTGAGAAAAGCCATGAAAAGCTAAAAGAATTTGCTTATGTCCATGCTGTCTCAATACCCAGTGTTTTCTTGTTTTCGTAGGGGCCCAGGAATCACAAGTCCTTCTGTTGTTTCCTTCGGGCTGTGGATAATGCGGGCTTCCTCTCACAACCTCTTCTGAAGAGCTCATTTCAGAGAGAATCGTCTTTGCTGTGTAGTCCCTGGCGTTCGTAGCAGAGTGACCCAGTACAAGCCATGATACTATTATAGTAGCATGGAAACAGATTTGTTAGGGGCTCTATACTGCAAAATTTATTGAGCTCTCTTCATTTGTTTCTCTAATAATTATCAGATTTTTTAAAAGGCCATATAAGAAGCTATGTTCATTTTAGTGTTTTGAAGCAAATTTCTCAGTCATCCCAGGAATTTTGGTTAAGGGATTTTAATGAACATTAAAATTTTGAAGTGTCATAGAAGTACTCTTTCTAAGAGACAATCAACAGTGCTACTATAGAGAGAAGTGGTGGCTGTGGATGGGTCCTAGCACCCGCCCATCTCAGACCCAAGCTGGGTCACTCCAACTTTGTCACAACTGAAAAAGGTTGCCAACCACCAACACAGTCACATAATGTTTCTTTAAAAATAGGAATGCATTCCTGAACTGAGCATGTGGTAAGTGCCCCTTAGTTAGTTCAGGTATTTCACTGCCTTTCAGACCATGCTCAGTAGAGCAGGTAGGCAGACCTACAGGCCTAGTCTACACAGGCTTTTTACAAAATTCTTATATCACATCACTTCCACCAGTACTACAAATTTAGTTTAGATAGTTCTTTAGCTCCATAAGATATACTGTATACAGGTATACATGCATACAGAATATCAAGCTATAGTTTTTCCACTTAATTAGACTAATTCCATTTAAATGGAAACAAAGACCCTTACAGAAGTGCAACTCAGATGTATATTTAAACAGTTGTAAGACTGCAATGAGTAACATGTTTCCATATAAAGAGAAACAGAAACATAACCAATGCTACCAAAAAGTCAAAAGAATATCTGAGGAGAGGGACCTGACTTTGAACCATGATTCCTATTTATAACTAAAAAGCTAGCATTACTACTTGCACACAGATATAAGTACTAAGATTAGATGTCAGAGGTTTGTAGCAGTGGTGCTCAGTCTTTTTGCCTAGTGAGATAGAGGGGCAATGCCCAGTCCATCTGTGGGCCAACAGTCCCAAACCAGTGCCCAGGGAGAGTGCAGCACCCTAAAGTAACCCATCCAGACACACAGATGGAAGCAGGGGACAGCCCAGCCCCAACCTAGTCCCACAGGGAGGGGGAGAAGGTGTAGAATCTAATTACTGGAGGGTTGTCTTTCAACACCCAAAGACTCAGGTCTCTCCTCCCCCCCCCCCCCCCCGCCCCACCTCTTCTGCCCCCACATACCCTTGCTCCACACTGGTACACTCCATCCGCATTCTATCCTGGGGCACTTGAGCACATTCTAGGATTGGCAGGGTTCAGATGTGAGGTAGATGGGGCCAGGCTGCTGCTGCAGCTATGGCCCCAACTTCAGGTAGAGGCCTGAGCCCAAGCCACAGTCACTGCCTGACCCCACCCTGGCCTCATACACAATTCTAAGGCAAGAGGCTTCCCCCCACATTAAAGGGGGGGACAGGACCTCATTTTAGAATCAAGTCGATGCAGCATTTTTGGTTCAGGTATATGGAAACTTAAGTATTTGCACCACAACTGATGTAAGAATGGGGAAAAATTAAAAAGTCACTCCTCCTGCTCCACTGTAAAGTTTCCTAACCCCTTGTGCAACAGGATTTAAAGAAATGATATACAAAATTTTCACAATAGGAAAGTAGCAAAAGGGAAGGAAGGGAGAGAGGGGCAGAAATTAAAAAAAAAAAAAAACAGATTTTGCAGACTGAAGAACAATGATTTTACATCCTCATCCTACAAACTTTTACCAAGTCAAGCCATCAACAAGAAGTACAATCTTGAAAAAACGTATTTCCTGGAATTTTAAATAACAGAAGTATTATGGCATATCTATTCACTTGGACAAATCCACTGGTATATTACTCACATTTCACCCACAAAATATGTCACTAGTGCAACATTCCCACTTTGCCAAATTACTGGAACGAACTTCTTTGCAACTCTTATTTGATCTGCATATATGACTATCACAATAATTAGTGGATTTCAGCCTCACACGGCCTTACTACATTTGAAAGGTAAAAAAAAAAAAAAAGTGAAACTATGTAAGTCAGTAGTTTAAAGACTTTTTAGACTCAAGGTACCCCTCCATAACTCTTCTGAACTTGGTAGCACCCCAGGTGAGAACCACTGTTCTAGAGTCTCAGCTTACCTACTTGATCTCCATACTGCTATGCTACCACCATCACCACCAGGTGGAACTGTCCTAGGTGGTTACAGGAAAGGCGTATGGAGCAGAACTGGGAGACAGCTGTGGCAGGAGCTTGCAGTTGCTCCTACCACAGTCATTTCCTCGTATGACTATACAGCACCTTGCCGCCAAACCAGAGGGGTATGGGACAGTTCCACCTAGCAACAGTGGTGTTGCCAGTACTATGACAGCCCTGAAAGGACTCAAAGGACCCCAAGGTGCTGTGGCAGCCAACTGAGAATCACTGAAGTACATTAAGAGACATATCCTGGGGAAAGGAAGGAAATACGATCCTGTGGTTAAGGGCATTAGCCTAAACTTTGGAGGCCTAGGTTCAATTCCCTGCTCTTTACCATCCTGTACAAGTCACTTGCCCTCATTATGCCTCAGTTCCCTATTTATAAACTACAGATAACAAACACCCTCCTCTATCTTAAGGGCATGTGGAAGGAATATTAAATATTGTGAAGCACTCTGATGCTATTGGGTTGGGAGAAAAGCACCCAGGATAGACAGACTGTCATACAGGAAAGTCTGAGGCTAAATTGGGAATTGAATCAAACAGAATAAAACACAAGAATTCTTTTCAAAGAATCAGTTTTATATCTCACCTTCAGTTTAGTGATTATTCATTCTACAAGATTCCCCATGGTTACAAGAAAGCTTTCCCCCCTGGACATATTCAAAATATCATCAGTGGCTCTACTGATGCATGGGATAGTGACACACTGTGCTGTTTTTAGCACCTAGTTTGTTAACTTAGCACATGCTGGGCATTTGTTTTACTGTTTTTGCAAGCTTCCAAATGTAAAGCCTAAGAGCCAAAGCATTGGAAGTTTTATCTGTTATGAAATAAAACAGTGGCCAAAATAAAGGACTGCAGGTATCTAGCTTTAAGGAAATATTGGTGCTTCCCTCCAGTGTTTTAATTTGAAAAAGCAGCAAGTCACCTTTGTTATGCTAAAAGAGTGTTGGGGGGTGGTTCCCTCTCCTACTTAGTTGTTCAGGTAAATACATTTTTGTTCTGAAAAGTCCTTGAAGGTTATTTGAAGAGAATTCTTAAGTCAGCTGTAGATTCACAGGAATAGCTTAAGGGTGAACATGCAAAAAAGAAAAGTATAAATGTGCATGAGTAAGCCTCTGAAAAATAGACAAACTTAGCCCCTTCTAATGATCTCAGCTTAGATTTTAACTCAAGACATACACAACTTCCCATTCAGCATCTGGTTTGGGGACATTATGCTGCCTTTCAGTAACAAAAGGTACTTTCAGTTCCACATACTCTCTCTTTCGTGGCATAATCCTCCCTAGGAGGACCTCCTCATCTTCAAATCCAAGCCAGGAATGAACCAAAGATCACAGGATGCATGGAACCAGTAGAAGCCACCTTAATGGATGTTGGCTATTTCATAAAGTAACCCTGGATATTTGCCTTTTCATAACCTCTCAGGCTCAGAATTGGTTCCAAAATCCTGTTTGATTTATGGTCTTGTTACATGTTGTACTTTGAGCTGCTGTTAGTGCTAGCTTGAGTTTGTAGCAGTCATACCTTAAGGCTACAAACCTCTGACTGGCATTAGAGGACTGGGGAGCAAAGGCCTGACTAGAAGCTACAGCTGTGAGTTGCCACTACAGGCTGGTGAGCCAAGATAGCCTTCTATCCCTGCTCTAGGTGGAGGGGGTAGGGGAAATGAAAGATGGGTTGGGGTGGGGGGGAAGAGTGGAAACCTGAAGCTGGGAGGCAGAAAGTTAATGGGATGGTGGTGGGAGAAGGGAGGTAAAGGAAAAGGAAAGCGGAAATAATTACCAAAGGTCTTACATTTTAATAAAATGGGATTTGAGATGAGGGTGTGGAGGTGCTGATCATGCTTCCCAGGATGGCTTGAAGGTGGGAACAGTGAGGTAAGGAGCTTGGGGGAGAAGGAGGGACAGGGAAGAGAGTCTGCCCCTGCCCTAGGAAGGAAGCCCAAGCTCTGGGGCTCAGGGGACTGATCCCATCCCCCTTATATTACCCTCCTGGACTCATCTGTGCCCTGTGACATTCTTCTGCAGGCTGTTTGCATTGGGTTGCACCGCTAGGGGTAAGAAGGTGCTGGAGCAGAGTTGGCCTGGAGCCCTGGGCAGCAGAGTTCAGGGTGTAGAAAGTTTGTCCACACAAAACAGGAGGGTGGGGGAGGAGACCCTGCGTCCTTGGAGGCTGGAGGACTGCAATTTGGGTGGCTCATCTATGGGGAACAGCCACACAGTAATGAAACACAAGCTAGGTAACACAGATCTGAGATAAACCCGTCCTGAAGTGGCATCATTTTAAACTGTTTAAAGTGTGGGCACATGGAATTGAGGGGAAAATTTGAAAACACTGACAGATGAACTGATGCATTTTATTTTTCTTTTGAAATTGATGTAAGCTTTAGCACAGGTACTCCACAAACAGACAGTTAAGCAGTACCTTTGTGCCTACTTATATAGAGTGCAAAATATGCATGATATTAGTCTACAGACAAAAGGCTCATGATTTACCATAAAGTTCACTGGGCTGGGGCCTAGCAGAGTCAACAGCATTTCAAGCTAAAATGCATGTTGCTTTTGGCAACAGTTTAATAATAAAGCATATTTAACGAGGTTTCCCTGTATGTGACTAAGTTGACAAGCTTTTCTTCCCATGCCTATTGGAAGGGGAAAACTTCATCTTATATTCAAGTAAATATGGCAAAGCAGTTTTGGTATTTTTTTCATTTCAAAATAAAACATTTTGTTCAACTCAAATCTTTTTTTTCTTCAAATTCCTAGCTAAATACATACTAAAAAGAGTTGGGCATGTATTTGTACCACTCCACTTAACATACCTTAAGTGTTTCCCTCTCCCTTTCTGTATAACTTTGAAGATAAGGTATTAACTTTTACGAATGAAAGCATCTGTAAAGAATTCATTTCATATTTTGTATTTTCCTGAGGCATTTATTTGCAAGTATTTAGATTCCTGTCTATACTAGTGATGGAATTTTAGCTTTCAGATTAAGGGAAAATAACATTTGAGTTGAAAATTCATGAACATAGATTTTTGATAGCCAAATCTCATTTAAGATGGTGAATGCAGCTTCAGCCTTGCTGAATCATGACACAGTTTCCTTCTAAATATCCCCAGTGACTTGCAAATTACTGCCAAGATATGTGAATCGACTCATCTCTTGTATATATGAGAAAGGTAGTAAGTCATGTTAGCCAGCAGTCAGGTAGAAGGCAGTGGAGGGTGGCACCTTGCAGACTAATTTGTTAAGAATAGGACATTTTTATGGGCAACAGCTTACTTTATCAGATGCTACAAATGGACTACATTCACAGCACAGTCAGATGCTAAGAATGGACTGGAAATATAACACTCAAGTTGGTGGTTGCTGGAGTTCTTATTAATTAACTATAAAAAACAAATCTAAAATATCTAGTAAAATACATCTTTCCCAACCAAGCAACATTTTTCCTTCATCTGTATTTGTCTGCATCCACAATAAGGGATGTCATACTCAGGCCATCTACACAGTGCCTACACACTGACCTTGCCTCCTCCATAAACCATTTAGCATGGCGCAGTGCTAGCATGAAAGTCTGAAACAAGGAAGGCCATATGATTGCTTCTGAAACTTGGTTGTGGTGATTGCAAGTAGCTATTCCTCAATACCATGAATTTGTACTGTCCTGACATGGTTTTTTCAACTAAAGGGGTCATGGGTCATTTTCACACCAAGGCAACTGCATGTGAGATGGAAAGATCCATATGTAGCAGTATGGTCCAGGATCTTTTCTAGTAGTTTGAGAACTATATTCTCCCAATGGACCAGGGTGGCACACCACTGTTTGTGCCCCACTGGACACAGAGCCCCACTGCTGCGTGGACCCAGCTCAACTCCCTGCAAGACCTGAGCCAGCAAGCTGGGAGTCCCAGGCAGCAAGGGGACTCCATTTAGTAGTTGTGTTATACTAGCAGTTGTGTCATCTTAGTGTAACGTTCCTGACATGACATGTACAGTCAATGCAATTGTGCATCATTGAATTCTGTGACATGACCAGACTAGCACATTGTATTCTGCAGGTATACACCAAATGGCAAGGGAAGACATATTGAGTAAACAAGAGTAGGCACCCCTTATTTAGAGGTGACTGTTGCATGTTTTTAAAATTCAGCAGCTCTTTTCTTTAAGTTTGATCTAGGTATCACACTAAAGTAAATCAGAAGCAGTTCAAAATTCATGAATTAGCCATTTAGAGTCATTATTATGGGCAGAAGCAACATTATGAAAGTAGAATATATTTATCATTCTGGCCACTGACAGATATTCATTTGAAGGCATGGTGGTACCTAATCCACAGCCCCAACAATGCCTCCTGCCAGGCAACATGTGTGTTGCAGAAGGCACAATTTCGAGATTGAGGATCAGTTACTAATAGTGCCATACTTGCTAGTGCAGGGGGAACCTGGCTCACACTGGACTTGGGCTCCTGACACACGAAGCCCTTTCACCACAACCAGAGCTGGGGCTTTCTCCACGCTGCTTCTGGGTTTCAGTGGGGGTGAGGCTTTTTCTGCTTATCCATGTCAATAATCTCAGCTCCTTGTGGGGACTTGACAATGCTGTTTGGCTACACGTGGTGGGGCCTGGTGGATCTGGGTCCCCCACCCCTTCCTGTACAGCACTGTCAAACCCCTGCCAGAAACAGAGACCATCAACACAAACTAGCCATTCAGGGACGTCCCTGTTGGGGTGGGTCAGGAACTCTGTGAACAGCAGGGGACAGGGTAGGTGTAGATCCAGCTCTGGGAACAGCATGGGCTCTGTGGTCTGTGGAGGATGAAGGGGTCAGGAAGCTCAGGGAATCGCTGGGTTTTCACAGCCCCAGGGCTGACAGAAGGAGGGCCTGGCTTGGTCTTTGACTGAGCTGGAACTACCATTTTGGTCCAGTAGAAACCATCTGAAACTTGTACACTTAGGCTTTCTACCAGTGGAACTGCAATTCCATCAGTAGAAATGTAATGCTTGTATGCATCGTTAGAGAAACTAACTCATTTCAGAGAGGCATAAGCTTTCATAGGTGACACTATGGTGAGATGCTATGAATGGACTTGCAGAGAGCAAGAGCACTAAATAGAAAGGAGGTATACAGGAGCATTCAAGGCACACAAGCAGTTATCAGGCTCATATACCGTACTCTCAAGGGTACAGCCCACCCTATCATTTACTATTCACCCAAATTATTTATTGACAGCTCTTTGTGCATCTGCTCCAAGTAGTTCCTCCACTGTTTAGTAATACATGAATGCAACTGAAATGCTTGCTAATTGCCATTAGTTATCCCACTACCAAGGGGCCAGAGCTATGATTTCACAAACATGTACCTTTTATTTCCCAGTGTTCAGAAGTCTGAGGTTTTCTGAATTTAGTGTTCTGCAAGTATAGAAGTTACCAAATTATAAACTTTACTTTGTTACTGCAGAGTTTTTCTTGTCATAGACTATGTCACGGATGGCCCCGCGAGCGGCCGTGAGCTCGCGAGCGCCCCCTTGCCGTGCCAATTAGGGTGGTCTGGCACCCTCTTCTCGCCCTCCACGTCTTTGCTATTAAAGTTCAGAATGGGAGGCTGCCTACTTACACCTAACGGCACCTCGATGGTATCCCCTCCGTTCCAAAGTGGGGTACTCTCACCCCAGCCTTATGGGCAGATGAGTGCCTCCAAAACCTCCCCTTTAGCACGCCCCAAGCCTCGCAGCTGTCCCGGGGGACGTTGTCTGGTCCCCTTCCTGTTCTGCGCCCTCTCCGGGCCTCGCTCTCTCTGGGGCCTGTCCCGCGCTCTCTGCGCCGCGCCTTCTCCGGGCCTTGCCCTCTCTGGGGCCTGTACCGCGCTTCCCGCGCCGCGCCTTCTCCGGGCCTCGCCCCCTCTGGGGCCTGTACCGCGCTCTCCGCGCCGCGCCCTCTCCGGGCCTCGCCCTCTCTGGGGCCTGTACCGCGCTCTCCGCGCCGCGCCCTCTCCGGGCCTCGCCCTCTCTGGGGCCTGTACCGCACTCTCCGCACCGCGCCCTCTCCAGGCCTCGCCCTCTCTGGGGCCTGTACCGCGCTCTCCGCGCCTCCCGCGCTTGGGGCTCAGGTGGCCGTAGCCATGCCTAGCCCCCTTGACCCTTTCCTGGGTCTTTTCTCGCCACCCACCTGAGCAAAGTGCCGTCCTTATGGGCCGGGGTCCAACCCCGTGCTCCGTGCCACTCCGGCACAAACCGTTGTGCCTCCCTGGCAAAGCCCCGCCAGGGCTCTCAATCCTACCTTCCATCAGGGCAATCTTGTTCCCTGCATCATTGCAGCCGGTTAGCGTGGTAAGGTAGCAACCACTAACCCAG
Source organism: Crocodylus siamensis (assembly GCF_052110815.1). Taxonomy (NCBI): domain Eukaryota; kingdom Metazoa; phylum Chordata; order Crocodylia; family Crocodylidae; genus Crocodylus; species Crocodylus siamensis. The sequence continues at coordinate 83,386,900 of NC_143396.1, read as the reverse complement.
GCCACTCAGCTCGAGCCGCAGAGCTCCTGCTCCTGCGGCAGCCAGAAGGGAACCGCTCCCTAGGCTTTGGCCTAGCTGTTTATAAGGGCCTGGCCCTGCCCCCTCCTGGCCACATGACCTGCCTGGTTGCCCTAGCAACCCCCATCTGTATTGTTCCAGGGTGCTTCAGCAGCCCTATTCCTCCTGCTAGTAGCAGGCACCCTGGTGTCCTGTACTCCTCTCTCCTTCCTGGGGCATCTCCTTAGGAGCGGGGCGCGGGAGTGCCCGGCGACAGACTAGACCAGAGAGCTTTCTGCCTAGAAATCCATAGCTAACAGCTTCTATTTAAAAAAAAAAAAGAATGTCTAGAACATCTACAAAGGAGATCAGTTGATTTTTAAAGTTTGATTTCTTATTGCCATACTAGAACTATCACAAGACGTGGTGACATGACATTTAGTCATCAATATGATGAAGACTTGTGCTAGCAATAAGTACATTTCCATGATAGCATATCATTATTGTTTACAATCACAAGAGGCAATTAGTATTAACTTTAGTCAGCAAAAAATTCCCAAGACAACTTAAATCATGCTGGCTGCAGGGAAGACAAGTGAACAAATATTATGCTGAAAAACCAAACATGCAATAATACAATACACCATTCTAGCTAAAGAATATGTTAGAAGTTCTGAAGGCTGTTGGAGTTTGGTATTAAAAGAGCATCATGCTGTTTTTGTAAGCTGCATACAATGAAATACTGATTCAAATAATCCTTTGTATTTCACACTGCAATATTATACAATAGTTTAAAACCACACACACACACTCTGGATCTTGCTTCAGATAATCTCATATTACAAAACTTACCGCTGCATGCTACTGCGATCACCAAATGACCTTTTACAGACAACTGTAAAAATTTCATTCACATACTTGTTTAGATTGTGTAATGGCTGTGAGACTAGCAATTTAACAGATATTTTAATTGCAATGTACTCAAATTTTTGGAAGCTTATACTAAAAACATTTCTTTGCTAGATACTTCACAGCCTAAGTTATCACTTTCATTATTCTCTATGTGCCTTTTCAAATAAGCTTTGTTGTCATTCTTAATAACATTAGCCTCGAGGAATAACTGTTCTATCATTTTAACTTGATAATCTTCCATTCATGCTCAGAATGGTAGAATTAATGTCACTGTAATTCTTACACACAGTAGACTTTGTATTGTTCATGAGCCATACTGTATTTTTATTCATTAGCAATAATGTGCGATGAGTCATCAACGATTTGGAAAAGAAATCCAGATCAAACAAGCTTCTAGCATTATCAAAATTCCCCATATTAGGTAACAGGTTAGCCAGACAGAGCTGTCCAGGGACAGTTTTTCACCTGAATTCTGTGCACTGATATTTACTCTGTAATAATGATATCTTGTCCCCATTTATGTTAATGTATTTTGGAAAAAGCACTAGCACTTTTGGAACAAGGCATCCTTTAAGTAATTATCTATGCAGTCTAGAAAAACCTCTCCCTGAATTACCATGCTTAGACAAACCTTAAGTATCCTAACATGCTCCATACATCAGCCATCCCAAGAACATTATGTATCTTTGGCTAACACATCCTTGTTTCCAAATTTAGCAAAGCAAGCCATTTATATATTTCAAATGGTTATTGTCCCAATTTAAAAGAAAACTTTCTTTCAGCAATGAAAGAAAACTGCAGAGAGCTCCACAAAAGTTAATAATAATAATAACCCCTCTTACCACCCCCCCAGGATTCCCATGTAGTCTAGGACAAGGAATGCTATAAACTGCCCTTGTGTGGCACACAGCAGATCAGGGAGGGGGCAAACAGCCTAGCACAGGGTTGGACAAATTACAGCCCGCAGACCAGACGCGGCCCACCAGGCCATTCTATCTGGCCTGTGGGGCCCCCCAAAAATTTAGAAAATTAATACTTATCTTCCCCTGGCTGTCTATCATGCAGTCCTTGATGGCTTGCCAAAACTCAGTAAGCGGCTCTCCGCCTGAAATAACTGGCCATCCCTTGCCTAGCAGCATGGCAGGAAGCAGAATGCAAAAGGAGCAGGCTGGGCAGAAGAATAGGAACAGAGTACTCGGGAAGGGTGCAAGGCTAATCTGTGGCAACACCTGCCTAAAAGGTTGGCCTCCACTGTTCTAGGGTAGTGGCTCTCAACTTTTTTAGACTCAAGGCATCCCTCAGAAAACACCAGTTGCTTTACTTCTGTAATAAAAGGAAAAAAAAAAAACATAAAAAACAAGTGAACACTAACAGAGCAATTTGGCTTCCTTGCAGACATTAAACAAAAAAAAAAAGTGCTTTACCCTTTACCGGAAGCAGCAGTGCATTAGTTAAACCCAGTTTTGCAGTGTCAATCAGCTATTAGATAAAAGTGCCAAAAAAGCCTCACTATAGGACCTGATCTATACAGATCACAGGTGAGCCAGGTCCACCTAATGCACTGCCTCTTCTGGGCATGAGCTGGGCTCAGAGCAGAAGCACATAAAGTTTAAAGTGCTTGGGGTTTTTTTTGTTTGTTTGCTTGTTTTGGAGTTGTTGTTTTTTGTTTTTTTTATCTATAAGCAACCTTTGTGTTGCAAAGAACTCAGAAAGACCACAGCAGGTCAGAATGTTTTTGCCAGTATGGATTCCTATTTAAAATCTCTGGGTTTATCTTGTGAATCATGTATTTACATGATCAGGTGTTTACATAGCAAAACAGTGCTAATATTTATTGGAACCCTTAAAAGGCTGCTGTGACACCCTGGCTGAGAATCACTGTCCTAGAACTTGTAAAAAAGTTCATAGAAACTTGGGCAGCAACTTAAGTCTCTCTCGCGTCCTAGTATTTCAGGCAACAAGCAGAAAACTTGGCTGCACTGATGGAGGCAGTCTTAGCTTCTTAAAGATTTTAGATTCAAGGCAAATATTTCAAGCCTCAGATTTATCTATTGAAATGAAACTGTCTTTGGAATTATGGGGGAGGGAGTGGGTGGACTGCATGGAGGTATTTTTCCCAAATTATGCTGTTTTATCCAGGAGAGGAGAGTAGCCAAGAAAAGAAACTGGCAGCAGCGAGGATCAAACACTGCATGCGGTGGTGTCCAATTAAGGAGATTTCACAAGGATTAACTATTCTAAAGCAGTTGTTATATATTTATCCACATCACTCAGACTACTTGGAGCTGCCCACATGGGAAGCACAGAACTGATTATCTATCATTTATTAGAAAACCATATTAGTTAAGGACACTATGTAATTTTAATGGAATTTGAATAGTTACTGTGCATAAAGTTCACTTCAGTGCAGCATGCCTACATAAGGCTATGCTAACAGTTTTTATTCCTTTTAATGATGCATCTGAAACAGTTCATTAGACTTAGAGCCACTTTGAAGAGCCCCACTCCATAGGGTTGCAGGTACATCAATTGGATCTATTCTTTACTCATGCATTGTTTGCAGATTCCTCCATTGATTTCACAGATACACAAACAACATTTTTAGATGCAAAGATGACAGGTGACAGCATGCATACCCCCTTGGAAGTTTCTGGCTTCCCAGATGGTTCTTGCTAGTTTGTATGTGAAATTAGCCAAACCTTTCAAACATGTTAACCCATTCTTCCCTTTCACCAACCTCTTCCTCAGAGACTTATCCACAATTCATCTATAGTCACAGACTCCCCTCCCCTCCATGAGAATTGTCCCGCAGTGGTCTTCTCTGCAAGCTCTATAACCCATCCTCAGCCTTCAACCTTTTAATGATATTTTTGCATTATGAACCATACTTTCCTACCTTTAAATTCTTCACCAGTCCCACCTGTCCCAGTCTAATTCCATAATGTGGAGATTCGTAGGGAAGGAAGGGGCAGCTGGTCTAAGGGTGGGAGGGAATCAGAGGGTTAAAAATAGCCTGGTCAGGGGTGGGGTGGGGTGGGTAGGAACAGGACAGCCCTTAGGTTGCGCTGTTAACATATATAGGTGTTCGTTATAACAACTTTAGGAAGGGCTGGATTAACCTTTTAGTGGTCCCTAGGCAAACAAACTTGTGGGCCCCAGGCCAACTGAGATCCTCCTCCCCACTCTGGCATTGCCAGCCATGGGGAGTGGGGCTCAGAGCTGCTGCTAGGAAGAAGCTACCGCGGTGGTGAGGCCAGTGGAGAGGAAGGGAAGGGAAGGGGACAGGCCATTTGCACCACTCCTGTGGAGGGAAAACCAAAGCCCCCCACAGCTCAGGGTTCTAGTTTGTCTATGTGTTAATCTGGCCCCGATTTTAGGTGCACCATTTTAAGATGACCTGTGAACACCTGCATGCCCAGCTAGTTATATCAACCTAACCTTGGTTAGGGCTATCTACACGTCATGCTTGTAAGTACCCAGGGTCTGCAGAATCAAAGATGGCTGCTGCAGGGGGAAAACAACATAGGCAAAGCAGAGGGAGAAAGAAAATAGCTGCTTTGATCAATGAGGTCTTTTGTAAATTAAATCTAAAAAAAAATCAGAGCTCTAAAATCCTCTATTGAAGCACAGTTTGATAAAAATCAAAGCAGAGAAAAGAAATTGGGGGTAGGGTCACAGGTGAAGGGGAAAGCTGCAATACACAATAAATACACAAAATAAAATTAAGATTATTGGGAGTAGCCATGGGAGGAGAGAAGAAAGTCTACAGAGAAAATTGAGATTGTAGAAAATCATGAGAAAAAGCAACAGTATAAGACAAGAGGATTTCCAGAAGGTGTGGACATGGGAGATCTAGCCGAACATTTAAAGCAGGTATTCCCCTCCTTGTTACACTTGAGAACAAAGGCTAGGCACAGACCGTCAAAAAGCCTGAGGTGGAATGGAAGTGCTTTACTCAAGGCAACTTAGGTTTGGTCAGGAGCAATCAGAATACATATTCACCCTTTGACAGGCGGCTTGTACCCTGCCTGAACAGGCCAAGGCCAGCAGGCTGCAGATGCTCCCACGCACCTCCCCAGAGGCTGCTGGAGAACTGCAAGCCCAGCCAAGCAGCTGGCCACCCCTGGTTGGCCAGTGCAATCCCTCTCCACAGACATCTAGCGACTGTCAGCAGCAGCTGCAGGAGAAAGTGGGGGAGGGGGAGGGACAGAGCCCCATGCCACATGGGTTCTCCTGCAAGTCTTGGGAGGGGGCCCGCACAGCAAGGTCGTCTGGCTGGGCCTGCACAGCAAGGGGACTCAATTTCCCCCATACCTCCCTCCACAGTTGCAGCTGTCCAAGCTGCAGCTGTCAGGAATCTAGGCTTGAGGGGGGAGGGGGTGCAAAACAGAGCCTGCCCCCACCCCCGCCACTGCACAGACCTCCCTAGATTGCTCACTTGAGTCTTGGAAGAGCAGGGGCAAGCACTGTCCATGCAGTGGGGGGACTCTTTTCCCTTCCCCCTACCTCAGCCTCCTGACAGCTGCAGTTTAGCATGCATGCAGGGTTTTGCTGTGGCAAGATCTAGGGACAGGGGAGAGGTGGGGGAACAAGCCCCACTGTTGCATGGGCCCTTGTAAGACCCAAACCAGCAAGCTGGGGGTCCCAGGCAGCAGGGAGGCTCCATTTACACCGCCTCCCCAGCCACACCTTTTCTCTCTCCTGTCTGTGACAGCCTGGGGGTGGGGTAGGGCACAGCTGGTGCTCGCCCGAAGCACATAAGCAGTGCCTGAGGCTAGCATGCCACCCAGGGGGGGATGCTGGGGGACTGAGACCTAACCTGAGTCACAAGGGGACCTGGTACTAATATTCGATAGAACGCTATCACCTGAAGTGCTTTAGTCTGATAATGCACCCATCGTCGTCTATCTTAGATTGGTGTAACCCAGGTGGTACTCCAAGAGGTACCCCCTCTCCAATTGAAGGGATCAGAGCAGATGCACAAACGCTGTGGGAGGTATAGGGATGCTCCTCTCCCTACAGAGCAGAGCCAGATCACTAATGGGGATGTAACCATATACCTTTTAACGAGAGAACAGTACTGGGAACATAACCAGTATAAACCAGGGGGTATAGGGGACACCACAAACACCCCAAGGAGCAGGGGGACAGGATTCAATAAAGGTTAGACACTTACAATCATAGACACATTCATCCAGTTGACAAAAGACAGGGTTAACAAAATATAAAACTAGTGCTGGTGCTGCTCCAAGCTGCTAGGAGTCTTGATCTTCCAGGAGCTCCAGCCTCTCATTGAGCTGCCTGGCCTCCGATTGGAGGAGCTGGAAGCAGAGCTGGGAACCTCTCAGGTTGCTGATCAGATCCTTGCTGGAGCTGGGGAGACTCCCCTGCTGGCCACAGCCTCTCATAGGGGATCCTGGAGCCCAGAGGGGAGCCTCTCCTGCCGGCTGCACGCTGCACTGCTGAGGGTCCAATTGCTGCCGGCCGGTCCCACTCCTTCAGGCTACCGCCCCACTGGCCAAGCTCTTTGAAACTCCTTCCTTGTGGTCCCTCGGTGGTCTCCCCTAAGTCAGCTGCACTGCCCTTTTTATCCCCCTCCAAGTGACCGAAGGGGCCAATCAGGGCACATGGAGGGTGAGTCTCTTGGGCATGATTGGTCAGGAAAGGGAATTCCAAGCCCTTTTGCCCTTTCAGAACCCCTGGGGGCTAAATCACTACTAGCCAGCCCATCACATGGGCATCAACCATTCTTAAAGTGGTCTACATGTAGTAAGCTTTTGTCTGGTTACAGCTATACAACGTTTATTGCACAATAAGCGTAACATCCATACCTAGCCAAAGGCAACAGTCCTTCTAAGAAAAGCACATACTGTTAGCAATCTCTCTCTACACTCCTCCTACCTCAAAAAAACCAAGAGATATGGTAATGTTTGTGACATTTTGAACAAAAGCAGTATATTCTGAAGAAGCTTAGAGACTTCTGATCCTATTTGGGGAGGATATAAAAATACAAGTGTTGCCTGTGATAAGTCTTGAAACAAAGAAGGAAGGAACCGAGTGAAATTACAGCATCTCCCACAAACAAGTGATACAGATAGGGTTTTAATTTTAACCTTATCTTCATACATCAAGAATAGTGGTACATTATAACGGAGAATAAATAAGGTATTTAAATTCCTGAGACACCAAACTTAAATGGAAAGTACCCTGGAATCTCAGCCTGAGACTGACATAGATAGCAAGAAGCAGCACCATAATACTGAATGAAAAACTGTTAAGGACAGAAGAAAGACAAAGTAAAAACAAAGAAATTGGGAGAAGTCACAAAACTAGGGGTATGCAAAAGAATTTGAGTGGGACTGAATAGCATGAGGGAAAAGAAAAGAATAAAGTGGAAGCGGGGGATATCACAAGGGGGAAAAGGAAAGCAATGTTGAGATTCAAAATAAATAGGAAAATAGGGAAGCAAAGGCATTCCTTTGCTAAAAGCAAGGGAGTGCAGGAGGGATATCAATAGTGTAACATGGGAAGAGACTGGGGAGAGGTATGAAATACAGCTTTGCACAACTCACTTCAACAAACAGTATCTGACTAACCAGAATATAATGCCATGACTTCCCTGTGGTGGAAGTCAGGGACCTCTCAGGAAGGAGTTCATGACTCAGGCCTGGATGAATTAAATTTTTCTTACCATTTGAGGACTAGGGTGAATCGCCACATTTTAAATAAATGTAAAGGCAGCAAAAAAGATCATTTGGGGATCCAAATAGGAAGAAAATTACTGTATTAAAAATGGGGGTGGGGAAAATGAGGGCTTTAGTAAATAAAGTTAATTTTAGGGTGATAATGCATAATAGAAAAGAATATACGTGCAATGCTGTTTGTTCCTTGTGTATTGAAGAGATCAGTCATAATCTAGATATGCTTTATTTCTTGTAAGACAGAGATGAAGACAGTTACAACCAGTGTCTCTAGTCAGACTGCTTGCATATTAATATATCTGAAGATTAAATAGATGATGATAAGTTATTAGAATTGTTGGCTATTATTTCCTTTGTAAACAAGTAATAATTCCAACCTCATGCATTTCCTGTATATTACTCCAGTACTGGTGTTTTGTTTCTATGGTTGCCTGAATACAAAAGGTAAAAAGAAATGGATGCCCACATTCTACATTAGGCCCAGCAGCCACTTCTGCAAAACCAGTTCTATACAGGACTTGGCAGCAGAGGCAGAGTAAAACCCTGGTCAGGTTGATCCCCATAAATTAGACCAAAGACAGACATTATACCAGAAAGTACGGAAATACCATTGGGACCCCACATTTGCAGCAATACTTTTCCATCTACACAATGGCACACCTTGTTTGCCATTGCCTTGTTTGCCAAGGCTACTACTGTAGATTACAACAAAGATTTCCTAACCTACCTAACTCACACCAAGAGAAAGCAATTTTCACAGCTTGGTTGTAGACCAAAGAGCTGATTTTATGGTCATTTTGCAGCAACCCCACCCCTCAGCACTAAGTAGCAGAGAGGCCTCAGGGGAAGGAGGGATTTGGGGGGTGGATGCCACCTTTATTGCTGGATGCCCTTCATGCGGTCCCACCCCTTGGCACTGATTGATGGAGAGGTGCAAGGACACTGCTTCCACTTGAGCCAGCATTTAATTTTTATGAAGGGGTTTGTTTGGTTTTTTTTATTGATTTCATGGGAAATTGTGACCAATACCTTTTGTCATAGTAATTGTGAAGATCGCCATTTTTCACGATTTCCAAGAAAAGTGCAAAACTGCAATTTAAGTAGTTCCCTTCTCATGAATCCATTTTCCTTTATGTTACTGCATTGCTGTTGAATGCCAAATTCAATTACAAGTCATAACATTTTCTCTAGCACTAAGCAAGTGAAGTGTAATTTGTGTTCTCAATTATCTGTCTGGATTTTGATAGTGACTAGGAGTATTTGCAGTAAGCCTGTGTTTTTCCCCAGAAGACTATTTGTTTTCATGCATTTGTTCCTGTAGTGGAACTCTCTCTCTCTTCCCGCATAAACAAATGGGCATAGCATGTCAATATCTCTTATTGGATACATTTGCCTAGGCCACTTCCTTTGGCAGGTGGTCTATTTATACAGTCCAGCTCCCATAGAGTAGTTGAGATTAATGATGTGGCAGGTACTATGCACCGCAGGTAGTAGAATTTGCGATTTAAACAGAAAAATCTATTTTACATCTTGCAAGTTTGCAGAATGTAGTCCTCAGTCTAATACTTGGGGCCCAGCCAGGAAGATTTGATTCTGCATTTTAATGGCTTCCAAAGGTTCCCAGTTTTAGGTATTACAATAAATTGTCAGGTTCCCTTAATACCCTAATGAGATGGCAGTGAAAAGCCTTGCAAAGGGTATGAATGAGGGAATGATTTAGATTAAAGGCAGGATCCAAAGGCAGCAATGACTAGAAACACTGTGACAGCACAATGCTCATGGGTAGGGGAACAAAGAAATGGAATTTGGTTTCTACGTTCAACTTGACTGGTTAAGGTCACAGAACTCCAAAACAGTTAAAGCATTTTGCTTTCTCAAATGAAGGAAGTACTGCTGTATTCAAACTTGCCTGCAAGTATTACAATACCTGGTTTGTAATACCAGGCAAGTATTACAAACTTGCCTGGTATTTCAATTGGAAGCTTAACAGAGGTGCAATTCAGGGTCATGGTCCTAGACTTCTGAGCACTGTACAAAAATACTTAGACTTCACTAGCACCAAAGAATTTTCAACCAGTCCAACTCTGCAAAGATTTCTGTGCAGTGACTTTAATGCGAGGTAGGCACACAAAAACAGCTTTAGTATTAAATCACTTTTGAGTTAAACCCGTTACCTGACTGGAAAAGTCAGAGGACTTCAGCATTCCAAAACGCATCACCTCAGTGTCTAGGATCTCCAGTCTTCTTTCAGTAAGGACGTTACTGGTGAAGAGACTTCCAGGATATATCTCCCACTCTTCTCCTGTTTCACATTTAGCCAGTCAGCTCTTCACTGGAGATATGCAGAGTGAAAACAAGCACTCCATTATGGAGCCAAAGTTTGGTTATAGTGGCCAAGCATAAATCTGGATTTATTTCTCACAATTCAAAAATGCAAGTAAAATCAGGCCTCTACTCTTTACTTATTCCTTCCTCCGAAAGGGACTAATTGTTTGCATGATCCACCTTTCCATATCCTCCTTTCCTAACATAACACATTGCTCTGAAGACCAGATACCTAGCACACAGGAACAATAGGATTGTCCTTAATCAAGAGCCTTATGGAATACTTAACCTCTTGACCGAGAAGCTTGTCCACTCTGCAAGCTGGAGCCAGTCTTCAGTACCATCTCTTGTCAATTTTCTGCCAGTACTCTAACTCATTGGTTCCCAAACTTGGGATGTGACCCAAATCAGGGTGGTGAAGGGCCTGCCCACACACAGAACCCAGGAGCAGCAAGCAGGGTGGGGCCATCTCACATAAAGGGGACAATGGGGGCTCCCTCACTCCCAGGCTGCCGCTGCACTCGGCTCCCAGCATGCCCCACGGCACCAGATCGGGAGGTCCTGTTGGTGGCCAATTTAGAATTGCAGCAAAAAAGGTTGGGAACCACTGATTGAACTCATATTTTAGTTTCCATTAACACAATACACAGTTTAAATTATACAGATTTAATTAAATGCTGCATAATACCAACAGATGTAATACGAACAATTCCAAATCGGTAACCTTAATCATTCTAAATTTCCAGCTCAGTGGCTCAACAGCATTGTGCGACTAAACAGGACGGTAGTAAGTTTAAAGTTGCTACTTCAGTCCTGGATGCTTTAGGTTTCTGTGTGTTGCAAAGCAAGTGCTGCTATTCATATACACAGGTAATTTTCTTCTGTATTTACTGAGAGGATCACTCAGAACAGTTTGCTACCCATTTGTGATATTAAATATTATCATAAGGTATAAAAACTGGTTTGTTAACTTCATATGACTTTTTGCAGGTACCATTTGGATTGATATCAAATCTAGCAACTGATATTTACAGACAATCATTTCCAAACCATTCTATTCCTCAAAGCAATTTGCTAATAAAAGAAGACAACACTTCTGAAAACTTTTTCAAATTGATGACTTTCATCCCTAATATCAGTTGTCACTTGAAGGCCTTGTACTTCTGCCTGAATTTACATGCATTGCTGGAGATGGACATTTCTCCCAGACAGGAAGCAAAATTCTCTGTTTACTTTTAAAACAAACCAGGAACCTGCTTGTATTAGTGCGCTTTCTAAAATAAGTTCCTTGATTTTACTATTTTTGACTGGTGCTTGTTCTTAGCTTTCTACCCCAAAGAGATTCTAAACATATGGGGTATGGGTAGTTCACCAACCAAAAGTGCCTGCCTCGTAACCATTGTATCAAAAACCTTGTAATACTGGGGGGACCATTCTACACATTTGAAAACACTGTAGTAACCTGGACAAAGACTTCAAATATGGACTGTGACCCATGATCACCTTGAGTAAGTATTTATTAGGTTTAAATACTGCCCTAACCAAAACAGGATCAGCATGGCTCACAATAAAACTCAGAGCAGTTGAACTGCCATATCCACTTGCATAGACTACTGATGGATTCCCCACTATACACAAGGGAGTCACCCCCTTGTGCGCTCCATTTAGCTTGAAAAATGATAATGTGTTATCCAAAAGCTTGCTAGAAACGTCAACACACCTCCCAGCTGGTTTAATAAATGATATCAACTCAAACCAAAAAAGACTCTGTCCATCATTAAAACTCAACTGGTAAATAAAGATCCCTCAAAAAGACATCAGTCCAGTTCTGATGGCTCACCTTCTCTACATATCCACACCTTATTTTCCATTTCAGATTTCTGAAACAAACCTTATTATTCTAAAAAGCTACAGCGGGTATGGTTTGTGATTGAACTATTTCACACACATTTTTCCTCCTGAGAATGAATACAACTTTTCCTCAATACAACTGAAACCCACTGTGTGTCAAGGGAACAGCTTGCACTTAAAATTCCCGAGGCTGATGCATCATTTTGATACTAGACTATGAGAGACGGATCAGGAAGTTTAAGTAAAAATGAAAGTGGTGCAGCTCTCAGTCTTAAACAAAACAACACACAAATAAATCACATACATCATTCCCAAAGGAAACCTCGAAAGTAGAGAAGGTTCACTGAGCCATGGAACAAGCAAGGACTGCTAGTCTCATTAAGTCCCAGGAAAAGCTGAGGGTGACCACAGTAATAACCCAGACTATGACAGGAACAATATTGTAAACTGCAATGTTTTAGTTACTGGAGAATGCAGTATCTGTTTTAAGTTGGAGGAGATACCAATGTGATGTTCCAAATGGGTAAGTGCCTTCCCAGTCACTTGTGGAAGCAGCATGGAGCTTTAAATCTTCATGCAACTGAGACCTTATATTATCCCTTCACTCCCCCACCCCCTCGCGCCGCAACATTTATTATTTGAAATTACTGTGATGACAATGTAGAATTAAAGAAGGTTCCTGAAGAGCATCCATTGAGACCCAGTGGAGAGCCAGTACTGAAGGTGTTGTTTTAACCTTTATAGAATCAAAATAGAAAGAGTAACCTTACATGTAAGGACTTGTGTTGTTATAAACCTACAACTAGGGGGCTTGTACATGTGATGGAAGTAGCGCATGCTTGTGGCTTAACGGCATCACTCTGGACATGTGTGCGCACGCGCGGGGGTTAAAATTTCAATGACTTTGATACGTTGTAAATTAAACCATATTCTCATGTAGTTTAGTTTGCAATGTAGCAATTTGTAATGTTGCAGCCTTTTGACAGCTCACCCCACCACCACATGAGAGAGGCAGACAGAAGCCGTGAGAGGCCTGACCCTTCTTCCCCCTCCCCGCCCCCAGTGGGACCTGCCCACCGCTCCCACAGCTGGAGGGCCAAGCAGCCCCTAAGCTGTGGGGGGCCCAGTCCTTCCCTCTGTAGCAGTGGCAACCGCGACCCCCTGGGGCCTCCCAGCTGAGCTAGTAGCAGGCTGGATGCAGCTATAGCTCAGGCTTGGGGAACAGTTGAATCAGGCTGGGTTCTGCCTCTAAGCTAGGGCAACACCCACTCACCCAGACAGCCCTGGGGGGGTACCACCACTGCAGAGGGTAGGACTGGGGCCCCCCACAGCTCAGGTGCAGGAGAGACAGGCAGACTCCATGGAAAAGAAAAAATAAAAAAAGGATTAAGCCCCCTTGCCACTTATTTTTTTTCCACAGGAGCCTGCCCACGCAAGCTGCCGGTGGGCTGTGCAGCCCCTGAGCTGCAGGGCCTTCCCTCCACAGTAGCTGCACTGCCTAGGGCCACCCAGGTTCAGTGCCCCAGCTTGGAGGTAGCACCTGGCTGGATCCAACTCTGCTCCCTGGCTGGGCTCGGGGAAGCCAGCAATGGGTTAAACAAAAGGCAAATGCTTCTTATAGTCAAGTAGTAGCATATATCACATAATGCTTAGATTCATGCATCAGCCAACAGTCAGGGAAAGTGTCTGGTGTGGCAAATGTGCCAGGGGAGAACAAGATGAGCAAAAAGCCCAGCCACCCCAGATAATGCACTTTGAAAAATCCACCAAATTCTCCCTTCTTTTGTTGACATGCAAAACAAAGTAGCTTCTCTACAAGGCTTTTCCTCCTCTCACTATATTCCAGTATCACTAAACAAAGAGATAATTAAGGGTACGCACAGACATTACTCTTAGATAGGTCAACCTTAACTCTAGTTAAGTCAAAGTGACAAACTGTACACAAGTTCTGAACGTTAGATTGGGCAAAAAATGCCCAAATTAACTTCATTCACCCAAATGCATACTTTACACTTAGATTGACCTGACTAGGGTTGCTCAGGAACATCAGATCAGGCAAAAAAATGGCTGGCTTGATCAAACTTTAGCCCACCTAGGAGATAAACTATGTAGGTCAGACTAACCCATGCCTGATCTAACCCAAACTAGTGTACCAGCACCGTTTCAGAAGGACAGTACCCCTGCAGACCCGCTAACCCTGCTTAAAAGGAGGTATATGATTGTAGAGTGGGTCCTGGGAATGTGTGTATAGGTTTGCAGCACGGCCCCAAGGCTGGGAAAGCCTAGTGGCTCACACCATTCACAGGCCCAGCCCCAGCCCACCTCCCTCACAACAGGGCTATCTTTAGCCCTCTGATCCCTTCCAGCCTTCCCCACCCTGACAACACCTCCTGCAGACCCACAACCTCCTGCACCCACCATCTGTCCCCATGGACCCACCAGCTGCCCACATCCTGCCAAGCCCCCCCCCCCACAAGCTACCAACCCTGCCAGGGACTGTTAGCCCCCCAAATCCGCTAACCCCCCAAGATCCCACACACCTTTCCCCACACCTCAACTCACTTAAATTGGGCTCCCAGCACTGGCAAACATCTGTACAGTCAACAACCAATCTAAAAATCACACTGCTTAAAATAAGCCAAGTGATTGTAGATCAGATCCCAGAAATGTCCCTACACAGCCAAAGTTAATACCCATCCCTCACCAACTGAACACTAAGTATCGACTTCCTGTACCAACTCATCTCCTTGGGACTATTTAAATTTGGATTGATGCTACTTGGGGAAGTGGGGGAAGCCAGAGAAAGGTTTCCTTCCCCTTTTTCCATCCCCACTTTAAATCTCCCTAAAGTTACACTGGCCAGAGGCTAAGTGCAAGCATTGTTAGTCTGCCATTTTTGACAAGTCTAAAGACTGACGTATCAAGTGTTATAGCAAACTAATTTTTTTAATTCTCATCTACCATACGTTAGTTTATTTTCTATCTATGGAGACTTTGTAACATCTTGTACCATCTACACTTTTCCCAGAGCATGACGAAGGGACTTTGATCTCAAAAGCTTGCAGAAAATGACATTTTTCTTGCGATTTCCCAGTTGATCTAATAAAAAGTATAATTTTGGAACCAAGATTTCTAGTTTTTTGTATGTATAGATTAGGTAAAGTTTTCTTCTTACCCCATAGTTTGGCTGGAGTGAGCTAGAGCCAAATCAATAAAGTCACTAAGGGGAAACTTAGGTGATGGCAGAGCTCTATATCAAGGAGCTAAGTTAGCTGCTACAGTCCAACATCCTGCAGCCTACCAGCACAAAAACACTCTAAAAACAAAAACCTTACCCAAGAGAATCCAAATAAGCCCCTGGTTGAATCCTTCACATACTGGTCCAGTGAATTCTTACCCTGCCAGGGCAAAGGAACCACATATATAAAAGAAAGCTTCAGCCCACCTTCTACTTAAAACTACAAACCTGGAACTCTTACAAAGGAGCAGATGACTAAACTTGACTTCCACGATGCAGTGCTTCCCTCCTTAAGGTCATTTGCTTCTCTACCTGGAGTCCCAAAATCCCACCAAAACTGTATTGCTAATAACCACAAAATAAATGTATATGAAGGTACAAAAGAGTTTAGAAAGTTTTCTGATCTCAGATGTTTAAAAATCTGTTTTAGAGATAAAGCATAAACAATATGTGAGCATGTGGAACACCTTTATCCAGAAACTTTATTCATATATCCAAAACACTTTATCCAAATACACTAACTTAAAGCTAGTGTTAAGTTAAAGCAACGTCAGTTAAAAAGAGTTGAAGATCTAACCCTGCAGCCTTTTTCTGTATACATATCATGGGGAGAGGGAGTGGAGAAAGGAGATTAGAAAAAGCTCACTTTACAATGGATTCAGTAAATTGGTGTACAAGTCAAATATAGGGTCAACACTGTACCTACCTACAAATTTGGGTTAACTGCAGGACAAGGTTCCAAAAATCAAGTTAAATTCTTGCTATTGTTGTCATAATTTGTGCAGCTGACTTGATTTGGCTTTTAACTGCTTTGTTTTTATTTGCAAGACAACAGAAAGAGAATAAGAGGCTTTTAACTGCTTTGTTTTTATTTGCAAGACAACAGAAAGAGAATAAGAGACACCAGTTTTTTCTTAAACTGGGTTCCACTCCCAGAAATACAGATACAATCCCTAGAGTTCAATTAACAATTGAGCATCCATAGCCAATAGCTACTAATAGGTGGGGTATCGTTATTGAACAGCTGTCACTCACATGAAACAATGCAGCCAGAAAGCAGTAAAATGGCAGTGGAAGTAGCAGCAGCAGCCACCAGGCAGACAGATTCCCCCTCCCAGCCTGTTCCCCCAGGTCAGCGGCAGCAGCCACAAGTAAGCTGGAGGACATCTGGGTCACAGGTGAGCCACAAGGGTTGGGGAATGCAGGGGAGAGCCCCAGCAGCAGGAGGAGAGTCCAGATTGGGAGGAAGGGAGAGGGAGGAATACTTATCTTTCAGTCCTCAAGACCCCAGTTCATCAGAAATGTGCAATTGCTCCAAACTTGACCTAACACAAACACTGATCAACATTTGAGAAGCTTAAAGCATAATATGTAACAACACTCTCAGTGAGTGTTCTGCAAGCCCTGCTCTCCAGCAGGACCAACTGGCAGTGAACACTGTCCTATACGTTCTGCCTCCAGATTCCTGTACTCCCCCCACCCTTCCACTGGAACTGAGAAACTGGAGGCCCCACTTTTCTCCCAGGTCTGGCAGGAGGGTAGGAGTACTTCAAGAGAGTAAGGGTAGAGACAGAAAGCCAGGAAAGCATCTCAGCTAAGTACAGATAGTCAAAAAACCCAAGGCTGAATAGACTAGTCTGCAAAGACTGAATCAAAGCTGCAGAGATTGTACTGATAAACACACATTCACTTTTGATTCAGGAAATGCAGCCACGTGCCTGCAGTGGCTCAAGCCAGAAACTAGGAGGCACTACAGCATGCCTGCCAACCATTGCCAAAGAGAAGGAAAGACAGAAGCCCTCCAAGACTTTTCTACTCTCCCTGCTGGAGCAGAGGGGGCATGGCCAGTGCTCTGCCTGGGTAGGGGGTAGGCGGCAGGGAAAGGTAGTGGCCCTGAATCAATAAACACTTGAACAAGAATAGTTTTTTTCTCTGAAAACTATAAGCTGAAGAACTATAAACACAGCATGGGCTTACTCTTTCTGCTGCCCTTGAGGTAGCTGGGATTTGTAGTCCAGAATCAGAATAGCAGGATTCTGCAGACTTCCTGCATCCTGGTGCCTCTGGGATTTGTAGTCCACAGTCGCAGGCAACAGTAAGTTTTGTCAGGGGTGAGTTTAACCTCTAACTCCCTGGGCCCAGACCCCAGCCAGGGTTTGCCGGTGTGGGGGCAGCAGCCCTCACTGCTCCAGCTAGGGAGCAGAGGGTTGAGGCCAGCCCTGCTCTCTGGAGCAGACAGCACAGCACAGCACAACACAGCACAGGGCTGAAAAGCATGCTGGAGGCCTTTGATTAAACTTGAACCAGGAAAGAGTCAGACATAGAAGTTTTATAACTGATTTGGGTAAAACTGGTTTAAGTCTGATACTGCATTCAATCAGGTTCATCTTAAACCAGTTTCAGCCACTTTGAAACTGGTTTATGTGCACTGAACTTCTGTTCTGTTACAGGTTTAAACCAGTTTCTGATCATTTAAACTGGTTTATGTGTAACTTCTGTCCGTAGCTTTGGTGACAATTGTCTCTGCTCTCTGTCAGTGAGTGCTCTGCATTTCCAAGTCTCTTGGGAATTTCTGTGTCCTGCACCTCTGCACCCATGCCCCATTAAGGACACTCACTGACAATCTATCCCACTTTCCCTACCTCCATCCTTTGGGGAAGAATGGAGCACTGTGGGATGCTGAAAAACTAAACCTCCCACTGTTGTGCTCCATATAGCAGTATATATATCAGGAAATGCTTATTTTTGAAGCACTTTTAAATAGCAGCTGTTTCCCACATAGTCATTTTTGGTGCATTTCCACCGTTTGTGGAGCGCTTCAAAGACAGCGTTGCCACAAGCTGCTTGAAAGACCATTAGAATAAACCCTAAAGCAAGATAGGAGGCAAGGTGCACAGCACTTGCAAGTGTAATTTTAATGACTTTTCAGTAAAAGAATGGAAACGAGTATTTGGACTAAGCAGCAAAAGCAATTTGGCAAAAATGTCATGAGCCTTTCTTGTGGTTTTGAAAGGCAAGCTTGATTTCATACTTGGAACAAGTTTCAAAGATGAATAAGTTAATATCTAAAAGGTCTACTCATTCTTCATGAGAAATTTAAAAGCCAGGCTCCTTAAAAACCAATGTTCCACCCAACAGAAAATGCTTTTTGTATCTATCTTGCATATTTATTATTTGCATAAAGGCAGGATCATTTTTCTCTGAAGAGTTCTCCTGCTGCTTACTCTTTAATTCTACAGAAGCTATAAATCTCTGTGAGAAATAAGCAGAAGGAAAAGATAAAGCTTTAGAAATAAAGCATTTGCTTTCATGCAAATACCCCAGTAATAAAAATCATGTGAAAGAGAAACAATACCTCAAAAAACAAACCAGCCAACCTTTCTATTTAGAAGCCTCTATAACATTTGCTTGGTCTTGATTTATTTGAGCATGATCATCAATGTGATTGGTTCTTTCACACTCCCCTTGCTAGCTATAAGTAGCCATAGCAGGTGCAAGGAGAGAAGGTAGATTGTGGATTGTTAACCAAAAAACAGAGACAGAGGTGTATTCCTAAATATAAGGGAAATATTATTCACTAACAGCTTAAACCTCATCATACTAAACAAAAAGGTGGGCCAATCTATGCCTTGAGAGGCTTCCTTAACCTCAGCACACCATAAGATGATTTTGTGCACTTTGGATAAGATTTTTCAAAAAGCAGGTAACTAAAGCTAAGCTCTTATGACCTTATTTAGGCACCCATCTTATTTTAAAATATTGGACTCATTTCTCCAGAGAATTCATACATACAAAGTTAGGAACTGCACTTATTAACTTTTACCTGCAAGAGTCATAAGTGCTAGCCCATGCTTGACCAACTTGGATAATATAAAGGAAGCAGATTTTCATAATACAACAACTGTTTCTCAAAGGTATGTGTAGCTCAAAAAAACCCCTCCAAAAAACCCAATCAGAACAAAAATCAATCAAGAAATCAGATGTCACTTTCTAAAGTTCATCACCGTAAGTCAGCTTGGAGGAGAGACTGATTATTTGTTTTGGTTGATATAATTCATTATTGAATTATACCAAATGTAACTATTACCAAGTATTAAGGAAGGCAAGAATGAACTCCAGTACAGCTAGAATTCTATAAAGAACCAGAGAAGCTCCAGCATAAACACGTTTATTTAGCTTAGGCAGAATTACTTGGACGTGTGCTCACTAAGGCAATGCAGAGAATCCCTGCCTAAATACTTGGGCATCTACATTTTTGTCATTAAAATTACTTGGGTGCCTAAAATTCTGTTACTGAACACAACACAAAAGTAATCTCAGGTCAACTCATGTCTCAGTACCTATAGCCATCAGAGTTCAAAAACGAGGTGCTCTCTTTTATCTATGTTAATCAAGAAGCCTAATTATGCCCATGATCTAGTGGGCATGTTCTGAACAGAATGAACACACGACAGCAGCTAGTTCAGCATAAAGCATAGTAGCCATGGCCACTTTCATTCAACACACATATATATACTCACCAGAGAAGTGGGATATGAGATTTGAGGTTAGTTATAAAACTGTTTTGGAGAAGTTTGCAGAAGGGAACAAGCAACCCCAAGCAAACAGAAAGAAAAGCAATAATTCCTATTCTTCACTGTGCGTTATATTTTTTTGTGCAGAGCCTGACTGTACTTTAGTAGTTAGGGTATTCAGCTAGAAATGGAAAGACATGGTGTTATTTCTGTTAATTACCCAATGACTGACTAGTACAAAATGCATAAGCTGCCTTGGAAAGTGTTCCCTTTAAGGGAGTGTTCTTACCACTGAAATAGAGTCACAATCCTCCTTCTCTCTTGGGACCTATGATCAGGAAAATATAGACCTTTAGGAATGGAACTGACAACAGCCAGAATGCTGAAGGAGGGAGCCAGGCTTAAACTAGCTCATGGGAAATGCTTCAGGAGAGGGATGCGTCTAAGATGCCATGTTGCATTCCTTTCCTTACAGTGGCTGAGTCTGAACAGGAGGGATAAAAACTGTTCTCATCCCAGCCAATTACATGGTATGATGTGGGGATTAATCCCTTGGTGGGAGTGGAGGGGGGAAGGAAATGCTATAACCTTAAAGCATAGTGGCCTAGCTGAGTTTTATATGATGGCAAATGCCTCCAGTACCTCAGTTGTCACCTCCTTTTCCTCTTCCAGCTGTTTTAAAAGATGGAGAAAAAGAGAGCACGCCAGTCTTTTATACACAAAGCAACAACTTTGGTGCCCAAATCCAGGAGTACTTTCATGGTCTGAATTCCAGTCTCAGACAGATGCTTAATATAGGGAGATATATGGAACCTCAGACTTCCACTCCTAGGGTTGGGTTTATACCACTGCTTAAGTTTTCTGTGGCTCTGAGTCTTATCCTCCCAATAAGATATACACATGGAGGCAAAATAATATTTAATCAGAGCTACATAACCGTCATGATTTACATCAAATGATGTTTGACTTTTGATCTTGGTTTGGAATATGTGTTATTATAAGGGTAATATTTTGGTAGCAGAAAAGGGGAGGCATTGACTATTGCTGGCTGTCAATGCCAATTACAATGAAGTACAATTTGAGACCAGTACATAAACACTGCAGAAGAAATTCCTGCAACTTTTATTGGTCGGTATTCTATCAGTTTATAACAAAGTTGTAGGTCTTTGAAAGCCTGTTTAATCACATTTATGATACTGTTGCTTTTTATGAAAAAAGCAAAGTGATTTTATGAAGATGAAATAATTTGTTTACCAAGCCAGGAACAACTGAAAGGAAGAAAGGCTCCTTCACAATACTCAAAAGCTAGCTATGGACATCTGTAGGATGGTGACGCAACAGGATCTGATAAAGGCTCTCCAAGTGAAAACTAAAAGCAGATTCGTTTCTCACCTAAATTATAAGGAATTGTGAGATATATGATGTATGAAAGATTTGTATACAATCAATAATACCATTCATGTCACTCACAATGCAATCTGCTAGCTTCTGGAGAGGTTTCCTCAAGGGAAATAAAGTAAAGCTTATATTTACTAGTGCTTTTACGTTATGCCTTTTAAAACCAAGGAAATGAACTAAAGGCAAACCAAAAGTAGTCTCAATAACTTTGCCTGTGGTTCTAGGGAGGAAATGACCCAATGTCTTCACAAACAGCACGGGTGAAACAAAAGGGTACTAGATTAGGTTTAACCCCCCACCCCCCAAAATAACGCAATATATATAGTTTTCTTTAAAATATTCTGTTAAAAGCAACAAGTGACAAAAATATTTCAGAAACATGATTTATGGAATATTGGGATGCAGCCTAAAGGCAAGTTGTCAGAAGACAATGGTCTGCATTTAACTAGAGTCCTTATGCCATTGCACAGTATCTACACTGAGTTCAATGGAACAGCTATGTTATTAAAAGTATTCCACAAAATTATTATAGTCTATATTTCAGGTTCTCAAGAAGGATGCAGACTTCTACTGCATGAGTGGTTGTGCCCAATGATTTGCACCTAGTAGTTAATTCACCCAGTTTAGTTGTTGCAAAATCAGACAGCTTTGCTCAGGCCCCCAATTTTATGCAATGTAAAATACAGGTACTAATTGAGAAGTCCCAGGTTTGGCAGAAAGAACCCCCCAATTTTTTACTGCTGTGAGTGAGTATACTTTGTGACACTCAGCAGTGCCATCACCAAATTTGATTGTTTATTAGGTATCTATTGTTTATAGGTCACTTCATAATAAAAGCACAGGATTGTTTGCGCTTATAACTTTCCATCTATATATAAACTTCTGAATCTTTGACATGTCCAAGTGGCAAAGTGTTATGGGAAGCAGAGCTCAACATTTGTGTTGAAGACACATAAAGATTAAATTTCTAGCTCCTCAACAGATTTCCCACTCAATATACTCTTACGAGATACTACTCAAGGAGCACAGTGCAAGTTTTCAACATCTAAAAACTTCCAGAATCACCATGGGCTTTGGACAGTTTGTTGTTTTGGGGTTTGTTTGTTTTTGGGGGGAGGGGTTATTTTGGGAGGGGTGGGGAGATTGAATTCATGGGGGGGGTTCTTTTCCCCCACCCCTTCTTTCCAAGGGGTGGCATACTCTCATAGATGTGTTAATTCTTCATGGTCTTTCCTTCATTTCAGTATGGTCACATATACTGGAATCTACAGACAACCTCTAGTAAAACTAGGCACAGACAATATTACAGCTAGGGATAACTCTTCCCCTCAGCTGCAATCAGAAACAGACAGTCCTCCACCTGTCTCCGAAGATTTGGGGAAAGGTATAAGAACCGGTTGATTGGGCTCCCTTTATTTCATGCCTTGCTAACAAACACACAATATATATAACCAGGGATCTGAGTTTTCTGTTTCCCATGGAAAAATGGAGTAAAATGCAGATTTCTCATTTTAGCAGAGAAACCCATGGATTTTGCAGTTTTGCAATGAGCCCTCTGTAGGCTGGCAGAGGGGACGGGAGGGAACAGGAAGAAGGCAATCAGGCAGGGGCACCATATGCATGTATATGCACATGGCCCCCGGGCAGCCTGGGAAGCAGCTCCTGCAGATAAGTAGTGGGGAGGATTGAGGTTCCCATAGAGAAGAAAAGAGCTAGGCAGGGCTGGGGCTGCTGCCCAGTCAGGCAGCATGTAGGGCTTAGGGCCTAGGGCCTCAATGCATGGCCACAGGGCCCCAGCAGGGGAGAGGGACAGGGCCACAGGCAGCTCATCTGGGGACCGGGAAGAAGAGACCAGCTCCCCACCACTGCGCACACTCCCAGGGGGGCAAAGGTGTCCCACGGCCCCCAGATCTGTGCACAGGGTGTAGGCAGGGCAAGTTGCTCGCTGCTGGCTAAGGCTCCCCACCCTGCTGCCCTCCCATGGGGCCTCTGCAGAACTGGCAAGTGTGACCCAGCCCTTCAGGACAGGGTGGGGCTGCACAGGAAAACTGCTTGCTGCTATGAGCTCTGTGCTGCCCTGGTAATGCATCTCCTGTGTGCATGGCACCAGTGGGGGCAGCAGTGCAGAGTTGTGCCCCTTGCTGCAGCCCCATGTGCAGCAGACACATCACCAAGGCAGCACAGAGCTTACAGTAGCAAGCAGCTTTCCTGCATGCCCCTGATCTGCCCTGCAGCACTGGGTCACACCTGCCAGGCTGCCAATGCTCCGGGGGAGGTGCCAAGGAGGGCAGGAGACCAAGTCTGCAGTAGGCAGCTCATGCCCACCTCTGCCCCGTGCACAGATCTGGGGGAGTGTGGAACCCTTCTGCCCCCCTGGGAGTGTGCTTGGTGGCAGGGAGCCAGCCCCCCTGCCCAAGCCCACAGCAGGCAGGCAACAGGGGAAAGAGCCAGGCTCCACTCTGTTGCAGTGGCCAATGCCTCCTGCTGGGGCCAAGAGGCTGTGGACCTGGGTCCCTGGCCCCATAGCCCTGGCAGCTGGGGGACCCCTTCAGCAGGGCTGGTGAAGCAGGGGCTGTGGGTGGGTGTCAAGGGACACCAGCAGGACTCAAGGGTGGGCAATGGGTTAGGAGTGAGGGCCAAGGGGATTGTGGAGGAGGGGGCCTTTCATTTTAATTACAGATTTGGGGGAGTTTAAAATAGGAGTATTTGCAATTCTTTATTAGAGAAAACCAGGATCCCTGTACATAACAGACTCTTCCAAGCTTGGCTTCCCCCATCTGGCTTTCTCATGGGGGGGGGCAGGATGAGATACAGGCATCTTTCCCAAATGCAAGTCACTCACAAGTCTCATTTAGGTACCATTCTCAGATTCTGCAGCTTGTAAACCACTCTCCTTTTTCGCATACTCTGGGGAAAAGTAAGATAGTTAAATGATTATCATTTCAAATTTGTCATCTTTGACATTCCAGATGTGTGAACTGCCCAGTTCACATTCCTTAGAGCTACTGTTACAAAATCCCTAGAGATACAGGCAAGCATTAGTTTACAGTCACCACATTTTAAAGGCTTTTTTCTTTTTTAAATTTTCATGGTGGTAAAATTAAAAAAAAAAAAAAATCACGAGCTCTGAAAATCTAGAAATAAACATGGCCACTTTCAAAATGAAAGCCAGTCATTCTGTAGTACAAGCATGCAATTCAAGCCCTGAGGACGCACAGTATTAGGCAAAAAATGTCTATATGCAGTCCAGAAAGGCTTTTGTTTTCTAGAACAGAAAATGTCTCTATTTTCCTGCCAGTGATTTATGCTTGTCATTGTTACCGATACAAATGAAAAGCACAGTATAAGAGCTGGTTCAATTATTAACTAACAACATCCCCCTTCCCAGCAAGAGGAAAGAAGAGCAAAGCCCTTCACCACTGCTTGAGTGCAGGCCATATGAGATCTAGAAAATACACTCCTCTGTTAGCTACTAGTTCAACATTTAAAAGCTCTTATCCTAGAATCAAACGTGGTAGTTCAAATACCTTTACTGTTTTCTATACAGTGGTCATATGTGAAGCCTCCTCACAGAAATCCTTAGTCTCCCTTGCAATTACATTATAGTTTCCTTTCAGCCAGCAATAACTTACTATTGCCTCCTGTTATTTGGAAAGGCAGGGTCTTGCAGGTTGCAATGCTATTTTCCTATTCAGCATCCTAAGGAAAGCCATTTACCATTCAGAAACTACAAAAGTGATAGTTTTCCTTACAATTCATAGGGATTTTCCAGTCACTTTCTTCAAACATGTCACAACTCTCTTCTT
This sequence comes from Crocodylus siamensis, assembly GCF_052110815.1. Lineage (NCBI taxonomy): Eukaryota > Metazoa > Chordata > Crocodylia > Crocodylidae > Crocodylus > Crocodylus siamensis. The sequence continues at coordinate 83,362,158 of NC_143396.1, read as the reverse complement.
CCACCAACTACTATACTGGCTGTAGTAAAAGTGATTATTACTTTTAGTTTGACCAGGTATATTCCATTTACAAGTACTATAATCACCTGTTGTTCCACCACTGAGTTTTCATTCTCCACTCCATAATCTAATTATGTGCATCTGTTTGCCAATTAAACTCTCCCTTCTGTAGCCTCTTTAGATTTAGTCCACTGAGCTGCAGCCTTTAACCCTTTCTCTTTCACCAATCAACAACTGGCTTAGTTTAATATACTCTGCATATAAAAAACATTTTAAAAATTATTTTTAAGGTGGCAAAGTCAAATACAAAGTTAGGAAAACACAATAATTAAGATTCCCCTTGAAAACACAGCTCATCCCCCTTGTGTGTTCATCTAATTATCAGATCACATACTATTTTTGCAGAAAGCCCTACGCTTGGTCAGAGCCTGGGACTGAATGTGCTTATTCAATGGACAGAAATGAACCATCTTCAGTTGTATGGTCCCATGTATGCACCATACAGCCCTGCATTAAATACAGAACTACTGAAATTCTCATGGACTTTTCTATAGTGTTCTTACAGTACTACCATAAAAAGTCTTAGACTTAGATTGACAAAGGTATTTAGGTACTTTCCTCTCAATTACTTGAATTGGAGTTAGATGCCTAAATTCTTCATGGATCTAGACTCTAAACACCTAAAATACAAGTTGCACACCCCCTAACTTTTTTGTTCCTGATCCCTAGAACTGAATCCAGAACCATGTGTTAGGTACCCACACACCTGGGACAGGCATTTGAGAATGGGAACCAAAATAACCAGCATAATGAGCCGGGAGATCCCTGAAGTCAGCACATAACTGTTAGAAATGGAATATTGTTAGAAATGGAGTATTGTTAGAAATGCACAGCTTGCATCTTGCACCTGATAAGAAAGAAACACTGCCAAGGACTTTTTTCCTTGCCCAGCCTTGCCACAACTTTTCTTATACTAAATCGCAGACTCTCCCCCAGCTTCTCCCTAGCCTTTCTCATGCAGATTACAGAAGCTGGAATTCAACTGACTGTGTCCTTGAAAGCGGGGGGTTTAAACTCTTGGTGACCTATAGTAGTCTCTGAGCATGCTTAATTAGCTGATGCATATTTACCTCTCCACCCTGCATACTTAAGTAGTTAATTATAATATACATGCGATGTATGTAGTGATGTAACCACATGTATGCTTGTATGAAATGGAAGTGAGTTGTAAGAGTTCCTGTTTCTGCACACGTGCCCAGGAGGAAAAAGATAAATACAGCCTGCAAAATTCCTTGGTGGGTTCACAGTAATCTGAGTTTTTGACTCTGCTCTGACCCTATTTGCAAATACACCTTTTGTGCCATCTAATGAGTGTGTGTCTGTGATTTTAGTGGCCTCCAGAGAAACGAACCGCTTTTAAGCATCATAACCACCTAGAACTAATCAAAAGAAAATGCTGGGAACAGGATTGAGCTGAAATACCAACCTTCCCTGAAGTTTGAGCCCTAGCTCACTGTTGTCAAGTCCCAAGCAAATCATGTAGTAGAGAGACATAGAAGTATAACCACATTAGTTTTTTTTCCTACTGTTAGTCAAATGATCAGGCTGGTCAACAGAGGGAACTGGCACAAAGATGTACAAATCCAAAGCCTTCTAAAATTATATATGTTTATATATACATAAATATACTGTTGGTCCAGTCACTTAGTGGTATAGGTGAATTACCTAATCACACATTTACTAACTAACTGGAATATCAATCATGTGCTAAGCATGCTCCTCATGATTAGGTCATAACTAGTACCTAAATTATCTTCACTCCCTACATCCAAGAACACCATATATTTAATGTTTGTCATAGCTTTATCATCTTGTCTTGTACTGATAAACTAGGCAGACATAGCTTATCACTACTCCAGACCCTTTTTATTCTTCCCAGCTATATTTCAGGCCTTCCTACCTAACTCCAGAAGCTGCTTACCCTTACCCTTAATCAGTCAATCAGTCTCATGCCATCTCTACAAGAGACCTTTTCTAATTTAACCCTTCTAGACCTGCCCAACAAGGCCTACATGAATCCCATTCAGAACTGTAAAAGCACACACTATCAGCAGCTAAAATCCTTTACTGACTGTAGGTGCCAATATGCTGTTTTTGAAAGAACATAGAACGCTCTTTTCTCTTAAAGGGTAGCAATAATGGTGATACCATTATCACCCACTTACCCATGCCTGCTTTGTATTTAGAACAGTAGTATAGGAAGTGGGAAATGTCTGTTAAATTCCCACTTCAGCCTGAAGGGATTCAAATCAACATTTCTGACCTTAGAAGAGAGTGCCCTAATCATTTGGCAACAGGGTGCTCTAGTGAAAGCATTCTCCATCTTTGCCTTTGGAGTTGTTCCATTGTTTAGAAAAGCATTCCACATTCATTTGGCCAAAGAAAGAGCTCAAAAGTAAGAATAATTCTGCAGCTTAGTTGTTAATGAACTTACCAAGGATGGTGGTTTCTGATTTTCTACTCCCTTGTACCTGCCTCCCTGAATTGCAGGATGGTCTATGACAGCATTTCTCAATCCATGGGTCACAAAAATATATGAAAGGGTCACGAACAAACTTTAAAAATGGATTCTCCTTTAAAAGGAGAAAATCATGGGAAACCACAGCTTTTCCCTTGCAGGCTGTCACAATTCCAGCCTGCAGCAGGATGTTTGCCCCTTCCCCCACCCCACACACCTGCCCCCTGCCCCACACACTGGGGGGCTGGGTCCTGAAGGTTGGGAGACTTGTATCAGAAGTGAGGGACACTAGGTCAGGACTGGCCATTGAAGTTTATAAAAGGGTCCTGGTCATAGGTGGCAGAAGGCTGGGGCTAGTGGGACTTAGCCCCTGCAAACATAGGGCAGTGGGTAGAGCTGCAAGGCAGCCCAGCTGTGGGCTCCAGGCGGCTATAGCAGGGGTGGGGAGGGGTATGCATGCAGCAGTGAGGGAGGGAGTGGGGCTGGGGCGGGGAAGGTGATGCACAGCTGGGGTGGGGCACAGGATGGAGCCATGAGTGGCTCATCTGGGGGGGCAAGCTGGGTTCCTGCTGCTACGTGCACCCTGGGAGGTCATGGGGGGTGTATGGCCCCAGATCTGTGTGCAGGGCTAGGGCAAGCTGCTGCAGGCTGTGGCTGGGGCTGCACCAGGCTCTTCATAGTGGGGGGCCAGGCCAAGCTGGGCAGCAGTGGTGCTGGGAAGGGGGTTGCAGGGAGGCTGCAGCCACCCCAAAATTCGATGTATTCCGCCCAACCCCTCTCTCAGTGACGGCACTGACCACTCTAAGTGCAGCTTGGTGCAGCCTCCTGGCCCCAGCCCACAGCGGCAGCCCACCCTCAACCCACACACAGATCTGGGGGCACATGCCTCCCATGCCCTCCTGGGGTGCACGCAGTGGTGGGAACCTGCCCCCCTCCCTGCGCCAGATGGCCCCCAGATGAGCCACTCGTGGCTCCATCCCATGCCCGGCCCCAGCTGTGCAGGGCCTTCCCCTGCCCCAGCCCCACTCCCTCCCTCACTCCCGTGGGCAGAGCAGAACGAGTCCCCAGCAGTGAGGGAGGGAGCAGGGCACAGGAAGGAGCAAGGGCTGAGGTGAGTGGGCCCCCCCCCCCCACACCAGGTAGTAGGACAAGTGGAGGCCCAGGAGGTATGTGCCCACCCCCCCGATCTGTGTGCAGGGCAGAGGTGGCTGCCACTGTGTGCTGCACTTTGCTCCCTGCTGCAGCTGCCCCAGGAGCAGCTGACACCACATGTCTGGAGCTTCTGAGCTGCACCGTGTCCCCTGTCCGCCCGGGGGCAGGACGCACGCGGTGTTGTGTGGTTCTTAGGGCAGCGGGGCTCAAATCACAGTGTGCAGTGGCAGCCACTTCTGCCCTGTGCAGAGATCAGGGCTGCACGTGCCCCCTGGGCCTCCACTTGTCCCATCATCCGGCCTGGCTGGGGCCCCACAACCCAGCCCCTGCCCCTGCCTATGCCCCACTCCCTCCCTCAGTACTGGGGCCTCCCCACTGCATGGCCTTTCCCCACAGACTAACCTGCTGGGGGCAGGGGGGCACACACGCATGTATACACACACTCAGCCTCCCTCAAAAAAAGTTTGCTCCCTCCATCTATGGTCTTGTTACAAAAAAGGTTGAGAACCAATGGTCTATGCCAGTGGTTCTCAGCCATTTTAGACTCAAGGCACCCTTCATTAGGTTTGAGGCACTTCTTGACAGACTCAAGGAATCCCTTGGAAAATACCAGCTTTCAGTTTTCACTCATTTTTCAACTACAGAACAAAAATAGAGCAATTATTCTCTTGTAAAGAACTTGAAAAACTGCAGTAGAGCAGAATGTTTTTAACACTATGGATTCCTATTCATCTTGTGAATCTGGTTTAGCTTGTGAATCATGCTGGCACACCTAACAATCCTAAGACTGCACTGCACCCTTGGCACCCGTGAAAAGACCTCAAGGCACCCCAGGTCTATGCATTTTATCCAGTTACTGTTTATTGTAGAAACTATGTTAGGAGTAGGAACCAGAACCCAGGGCTTCCCATTCTGAGTGCCTTAATTACTAGGCTAGAGAGTAATGCTCCCTCTTTCCATGAATACCACGAGTCTGGTATTTTATACAGAGTAGAACAACTTCAATAGGAGTAGAAAATAGCCCACTCATACTGGCCTCTGGCCAGATCAAGGGTGCTCAAACCCTGGTCCCTGGGCCATATCAGCCCTCAGAATCATGTTATCAGGCCTGCAGGGCTCCCCAAGGGTCTGGAAATTGCTAGTGGGAGAGTTGTGGCACTGCTACCAAACTTTATGACCCCTGAGGAGCCCCAGGCTCTGCATGTTGGTTCAGGTGCCCAATCCCAGTGTATATGGTTGGGCAGGGGTGGTGCTGGACCCCAGGGCCCAATCCCAGCATATGGGGGTAGTCAGTGATGGATTTAGAGTTAGTGGGGCCCTGTGCAAAGATTCATTTTTGCCTTCCTCCCCCCCAGCACCCTTGGGTCCCAGATAAGAAAAAGAACATTTGAGACAGCGAAAAAATGGTGAAGCCAATTCTTTGCTAGACTACTTCAGAAAAACACATTTATAGCACAGTTCACAGAAGAAGTTCACAGAATGCAGAAAGCCTGGACCACTTTGTGACTTGCAACGCTTATTAAATTCAGTCATTTGTCAGATTTGTCCTGCATTTTGGAGCCTCCTGTTGTTGGGGGTCCCATGCCACCACACGGTTTATTTCATGGTAAATCTGCCACTGTGGGTAGTGCCTAGCTCCAAGCTCAGTTCTAGTGTGCAGGGGCAGGAAGGGGCAGCACCAGGCCTGAGGACCCAGTCTTGGCATACAGGTCTTAGTCTATCCCACAGACCAGCCCTGTGCCACTCATCTTACCAAAAGGTTGAGTACCACTGAGCTAAATGATTAGAGAATACTGGAAGGTCGGAGATTTGGGCACGAATCCCTCAGGCCAAGGCAGGAATTAAATCAGGATTTCCCACTTTGTGGGTAAATAATTTAACCATGAGACTATTAAGACAAAGGTAGTACCACCTCTATCATTTTAAAAGAAAATTTCAGCAACACAGTTTTGTAGGTGTCCAATCCTGTTGCCACACATAAAGTTTACTCTGAAAATACATGCAGTGTTGGGCCTCTCAGGGGATTTATGCAGGAAATGCCTAGATCTGAGTCCTAATTATAGATTTAGGCATGAACTGGGTGCTAAACTACTCAGACTGCAGCAATTCTAGACATAACCTAGGACACAGGTCTAGGTAGCTAAGAAAATTTCAAGTAAAAAAAGCAGGCACTGAGTATTTTAGGTGTCCCCAAGATTAGGTGGCAGCTGAGCAGGAGTTTTTTGGATCAGTTTTGGAGTAATACTAACAATAAATTCACTTTGGTTGCCAAAGGTTGCAGGCAGATGAATAAACTATACCATTATATAAAGAAGGTGGTGGGAAATTACCATACATCAGCTGGTGCATGGTAACAGTCTCATGTGTCTGCTCTATCCTATGGTAAGAGGGAACTAAATAGCTTAGTCTTGAATGAAATAGCAGCAAAATTACATTGGCTTCCACATATTGTGGGATAGAATATACACACAAAAGAGTTGCTACACATGGTATATTTCCTTCCTTTTGACTCAGTATGACTATTCATCGTCACACCCAAAGTCCTCCATTGTACCTAGCCATTTTTTCTTTGCAACGATTAATGAATTTACCTTTGCAACATCTCCTTAAGGTGAGGCAGGACTAGTCCGGTTCAACTAAGCATTTACTCTACATGGTATTTTCCATCTGTGAGTTACATAGATTTTGGGCTGACTTTAATTTCACTGATATATTCTCCTTAAAAAAGTATTGGTACTTCTAGGTATTCCATTTATATATATCTTCTGGTCTGACATTCTGCTAATTTTTCAAAGACTGATAATCTGTTTCATGTATCTTTTATTTTTGAGAAGTAGCTTGGGTTAGGATGTCATACCTGATATTGGGAATTTTGGTGTCACAGCCAACTCTAATCAGCTCACTAAAATATTTTTTTTAAGTACTCCCTGTGGATATTAGGGGATGGATAGGGAGAGTGTATGAAAAACAAAAATATTCTTCTTTTCCACTAACCACTTCTAATTTATGTTTAAATAAATGTTCATTAACTAACATGCAAGCTAAAGCTACCCTTGAAATTCCTAATTGCATAGATGAATTAATTCTTTCATGAGTAAGATGATAAGTTTTCACTGTTCATTACTATCTAATTCTGGCATCATTTTGTACACTCATTATTAGAAAATCCTTCCTTTGATGTGTTCCAAACTTCACTAGTAATAAGGGAGATTTTGTACATAACCAAAGACAGAGGGTGAGGACATATGACGTTTACACTAGTTTTTGTTTTTGTACAGTGATTTAAATTACACTAGGATCCAAAGCAGAACAAAAATTAGTTTATCTTGCAGTAGCAGATTGTGGACTGCTATACAGTACCTCATCACTAGGTTGGAGGGGAGCAGATAATAGCTTCAGCAAAAGGTTTCCCAGGATGATCAGTTGAACTTGACTAGAGTGGTGTATTCTGGACAGATACATCGATTAAATTTACCCAGTATATAATTATCCCTTTTTTTCAGGTTAACTGTACAGTAGAGTAACTTACTATAGCATAGTATACGTACTGTGTCTGCTTCACTTTTACCCCAGTATAAAGGTAGACTTGAGTAGTGTAAATATCTTGTGAATTGACATCCAGACAGGGAAAACAGACCCCATCACATCTACTTTCTTTGTAACATCCTGTAGAAATATATTGGTAGGGATGCTCAGGAAGTTGTTCAGAAAGCATAAATACAAACCTCAATCTCCACTGTAAAACAAACCCAAATCCTAAATTAGATATTTTAGTTTGAAAAAAATGGTTAATATTGATGGTGATATTATTGTTATTATCATTAATGTTAATATTCATGGACATCTGTACTCCCTGGTTTCTGCCAAGACCAAAATTGAAGTGCCAAAACACAACAACAAAGGCTGTTCTCATGGTGTTTCCAATAAAAAACAGAAGTGCCAAAAATCTCATTAAAAATATTTTGCCTCAAAAGATTTTCAGACATATTACTTTAGCCTAGTGAGTTCTGATTATTGAAAAAGACATCTAAACTTTAACCAAATTGAACTTCAAAACCATTATCAGCTCTGCCCATTGTTTATTGACTAGTTTCATTTATTTAAAAGAATCCCTCAGTTAAGAGAGAGACTACCATGGAGACTACATTTAATCCAGGAGGGATGGAAGAAACACTCTAGATCAGTGGTTCTCAACCATGGTGCAGCTCCTTGAGATCCTTGCAAGGGTGTAACTCAATATTAGCACTGTTAAATGTGCAAACATGATTCACAAGATAAACCCAGAAGCGGCCTCTACGCAAGCAGGTGCAGGCACTTGCAGTGGCACAAATAGTACAGATTTGTGCCGCTACTTTGTGCAGCAGTGCATGCCCTTGTACGTACCCTTTATTATGGACCATGCCCAGGCCCTCCCAGCTCCCAGCCAGACCCCATGTGCTGCAGCAAGGGCTGGATGGGGCACAGGGTGCCTCAGCATGGGGCTAGATGACAGGCAGTCCATGTGCTGAGGCACTCTACACCCCAGCGAGCTGGTTTAATGTGCAGTATGTGAGGTTTGTGGTGCTACAAAGAGATTTGTGGCACCACAAACTGTAAGTGCCTGCACATCTGGCTGCACCCAGAGATTTCAAATAGGAATCCATAGTTAAAAACATTCTAAGCTGCTGTTGCCTTTCTGAGTTCTTTGCAACAGAAAAATTGTTCTATTACTTTTTCATGATTTAAAAATAGTGAAATTTAAGAGCTGGCATTTCCGAAGGGTGCTTTGAGTCTAACAAGGTTGAGAACCACAGCTCTAGATCCAGACACCTTTCCAGCCATCCTCTTGAAGTTAGGCCACTGCACCTTACATTTAATATTCATTGGCTAAAGTGGGCAGAGACAGTTGGGGAAGTTTCTGCTCCATTAGGATAGAATCCAGGGCCCTACCCTTCCAGGGCAACATCCATCTCACTGAGCCACAAATCCTCTGACTTATTCTTTCTCCTTGCCCCATATAGCTCCTTCTCACTGCTGCCCATGAGGATTCTACTTTAAGCATAGAGCATACAGACGGGTCATGATAATGCCTATCCTGTGGCCTGCTGTTGGAGCACTTTACTGAGAAGACTGAAATGCATGTTCCAACTCTGACTAAGGGAGGCCTAGAATATAGGTTTCCTGATTCCTGAGTGAGTGCCCTAGTAACTAATTTATTTGGTTAAAACATTATTGATCCTTTCCCCCCATGTCTAACACCAGCTAGTCATATAGTTATTTTATTTGGTTACTATTTCAGTATTTACCCAGCCTCTTGGGTATACCTAGGACAACCCAGGTCATGGCCATATTGGGCATACTCATGTAACCCTGGGTGCAACACTACCCGTGCCCTCACCTGAACAGTGGGATCCTGGGGTACCCAGTAACCAGTGGCCCTGCCTAGCTCCCTGGGTAGCTGTTTCAGGGTCCCCAAGCAGAGAGCCTCCCCTTACAATCAAAAAACCTTGTAGACCATTATAAAACTATTTACAGGTTTTAATTATTTACAAGGTAACATGTAACCAATGTAATAGAACAAATGTTGCACCACATAACCTGGTGATGGTGACTTAAGGGTTAATGCTTCTTGGACACACATTACACTAGGTGAGGTATACAAATTACCCATGATAAATAAGGAACCAATAAATAAATACAATCATACTCCAACTAATAAACCATCAAAAATGTATTTACACGGTCTATAACTTGTACACTATGTACTGAGGACCCTGTGTGCACTGCCCCTGCACAGGATCTGTGGGTGCTCCCTGGTGCTGGCGTCCCTCCTATGAGCTCCAGGGGTCTCAGTGCAGCAGGCAGTGGCTCCTCCCCTGCAGTCCCTGCAAGAGAGCTGATTCCTGCCCAGACTCCATCCCAGGCTCAGCAGGGAGCAGTGTCTGGGCTGCAGGTTGCAAGTTTCCCTTGCCCAGCACAGTCTCTCAGCAAGGAGCAAATGCAGCCCCACCCTGGGCCCTGCCTGCCCCGGGGACTTCTGGTGGCTGGAGCCTCTAGCCCAGGGCTCCTTCCTGCACCCTGAGCCTACGCCTACCTGGGGCATTCTCACTCACAGGGGAAAAAACAGGGCAGTCTCAAGCAGTCTCTCCTGGCCCTGCATCCCCTCCCTTGCTGTGCTCACCCAGCCGCACTGGGGCTTGCAGGAGGGTCTTCCCAGGCTCAGAGTCTCCTCACAGACAGCTTCTCTCTTGTCCTGCCCCGGCAGGGCTCAGAGGGGAAGGGAAGAAGAACAGACATAGTGCAGCACTCTCGATGCAGCCTCTTGCTGCTACTTCTGCAGGGCGTTGCCAGGGGCTCTTGGAGGGACAGCCGTGGGGAGATCCTTTCCCTGGCCTCCAGCCTGTCTTACCCCTCTCTCCTTTGTTCTCCCCGCACCCTGGGAAAACTGCTCCCCCCGCTTTTAACCAAGCCTCTCAGCCAATCCCAGGCAAGGGCTCTTCCCAGGCTTTTGCTAATGTCTGTCACTCAAACCCTGTTGGGGTTACATCACTCCTCCCACTTCCAAGAGGGCTACCTCCAAAACAGCTTCACTCTCCCTCAGGGCAAACAGTGTCCCTACTGGGACAAACTCTGTCTCTTCGCACTCTGTCCCTCTGCAGGGCAGCCTTTCCTATTCCTTCAGGTGGATCCATTTTTAATGCTGCTACACTCAATAGACCCAGAGGTGCTTGATGACCCCTGGGGCTCAAACCTGGATCTTCTGGACTCATGGGCAGAGGCTTGGGCTGAGCACCACCAAACAGCTGGATGAGTGTTGGACCAAGCGCAGCTTGTCTCCTCCTATCAGGTTCCCAGTGAAGGACCATGTGACCCATCAGTACCAATGAAAACCACGAGCTCTTAATGAGAAATGCTCCTACTTACCTTGTGGCCCTGTACTAGCAACAGTGTTTGTAGCCCTGCTACATGGGACCCTTCCACCATGCTCTTGTTTTCCCTTTGCCTTGGACCCTCCTGCCTTGGTACGTCATTCCTGCTGCCCCTGTTGTGTGTTCTGAAAGCTGTTGCACAAAGGCGGTTCATTTTCCTGGAGGCAACGCAGAGATCACAGACACACAGACATCAGTCGGCACAAAAGGATGTATTTGTTTGCAAACAAAGGTCAGAGAGTGGAGCTTTGAAGCTCAGATCACCTCTGGCCCCAATTGTATTTGCAAGCGGTTTTTTATGCTCCTCTCTCCTGGGCACGTGTGCAGACACAGGAATTCTTGCAGCCTACTTCCGTTTCATACAAACATACATGTAGTTACATCATTACATACATCTCATATATATTATAATTAGCTATTTGAGTAAGCGGAGCGGAGAGGTAAATATGCAACAGCTCATTAAGCATGCTCAGTGCTACAAGAGTTCAAAAGTTTATACCCCAAGGCCATGCAGTTAAATTCCAGTTTCTGTAATCAGTATGAGAAAGTCTAAGGAGGATGGGGGAGAGGAGCCTTGGACAGTAATTCTTTCTTATCAGGAGCAAGATGCAAGCTGTGCATTTCTAACAGTATTCCCCCCTCAAGATGCTTTCTGCTTTCCATTCTTGGCTAGTACTCTTAACATCTGCCTTACTACTCACTAGCCACTTTGAGGCCAGAGGAAAAGCCCTCCAAGGCCACCGTCCTCCGACCTCCTGGAGTCCCCCACAGGCCCAGCAGTTAGTGAGATTGAAAGTACCTGTGATTTTTTCCATCATGTCAACATACAAATTTGCTCCTGGGGGAGCAATTGGGGAAAACGGGGATATAGGGTGGCGGCTAGGGCTGTTCAGTCCTGCCTCTTTTACTACATAGATAACAACAAGGCATATTAAGACTCCCGCCATATCCTTCCTCTCTTGAGATCGAATACAGCCTAAACTTTTTTTTTGTTACTTCTTCATCTGATTTTTTGAACTTTGATTAAGCTGTCTTAGGCGCACTTGGAGATCATCAGTAGGTTTACAGCTCCACCTGCTGGCTTTTTGTTCCGAGGATGGCTCAGCCTCCGGAGTGAGCTCGTCCTGGGAGCTGGTGTCCTCTGACACTCGTGGATGTCGTTTCACACGGGTATGGTGTATCCAACGGTCATGGCCGGCAATCTTTACAGTGGTGTGGGTTGTTAAAAGTACCTGGAAAGGGCCACTCCACCTCTCAGTCAAAGGTTCCTTTTTCCACCGCTGCACCAAGACCCAGTCTCCCGGGCAGAATTCATGTACCGGAACGTCTAAAGGCAGACATTGAAAGGAGGCTGCATACCTGTGAAGAGAAGACAAGACAGACTGCAAAGCAATAACGTACATGTGAAGCTCGCTATTACCTAATTTAAAAGTTACATTTTCTCGCATCCCAGGAGGTAAGACTCGAGGAGGCATGCCAAACATAATTTCATATGGGGTTAATTTAATGCCTCGTCAGGGAGTGTTTCGAATGCAAGTAAGAGCTAGCGACAATGCCAGAGGCCACTTAAGGTGTGCTTCAATACAGATCTTGGTGAAGAGTTTTTAAGGTCCTATTCATGTGTTCCACTTGTCCTGAACTCTGTGGTCTCCATGGTGTGTGTAGTTTCCAAGTGATCTTGAGGGCTTGTGCGACTTCTTGAACTACCTTTCCCACAAAGTGTTGTCCTTGATCCGACTCGATGGATTCGGGCAGAGAATACTGGGGAATGATCTCCTGCAACAGATACGTCACTACTGTAGCCACAGTGGCAGTCCTGGTGGGCCATGCCTCGACCCAACCGGAGAGCTGGTCTACCATGACGAGTAAAAACCTATGATGTCCGGACCGTGGGAGCTTGGCAAAATCAATCTGCCATGCTTGTCCAGGGTACACTGCCCAGGGTCTACCTCGCATTGCCACAGGAGGTTTCGTTCGAGGGTTTACTTTCTGACATGTGATGGACCTGGTAGCAATACGCTGAGTTTCTACATATAGCCCTGGGGCTACTGCTTGGCGGATCACTAGATCACCCATAGCCAAGCCTCCCATATGGGTACTTGCATGGAGCTGGTGCAGCACTTCCCGAAGCAATGGTCTGGGTATCATGACTTTCCCTCCTGGTATTATTCACCACCCATGGGAGTACTTTTCTGCGCAAGCCTCCTGTGCAAGTTTATCTTCTTCAGGGGAATACTGCGGGACTAGATCCCGGACGTATGGCCATACGGCATGGGACAAGGCCTGTCTGGATACTTCCTCCGCCTCTCTACTAATAAATGCGGCTTCTTTTGCTGCCGCATCAGCCCTTGCGTTTCCAAGCTTATGCTTTTCCTCAGCAGCCTTCCCATGGGCCTGCACATGAATTACTGCTACCTCTTTAGGGTGGTGGAGTGCCTCTAGCAGCTTGATAATCTGAGGGCCGTTAGCAATTTTATTCTCAGAAGCCGTAATAAAACCTTTTTCTTTCTACAATAGTCCATGCGCATGAACCGTAGAAAAAGCATAGCGAGAATCAGTATATACATTAACTCGCCGGCCTGTCCCCAACTGTAATGCTCGGGTGAGCGCAGTGAGTTCTGCAGCCTGTGCTGACCATGAGCTCGACAATGATTCCCTCCATACTACCTTATTCAAGGTTACCACTGTACATCCTGTTCGTCTTTTTCTATTGATGACAGAGCTGGAGCTGTCTACGAAGTATTCAGCATCTGGGTTTTCAGTTGGGTCCTCAGCAAGATCAGGTTGCACCTGTGTGGTTTGATTCAGGACCTTAAGGCAGTCATGCGTTGGTCTCCCTGGTTCCGGCAGCAAGATTGCAGGGTTCAAGGCTGTAGTATGTTTGAAAGTAAGTCCTGGACTAGAGAGCAAAAATATTTCATACTGTGATTGTCTGGAGGGGTTGAGAAACTTTCCTCCCTCAGTTCCTAGAATCTGGGGAACTCTATGTGGGGTGTGTATTTCCATGTCCGCACCCATGACTATCTTCTGGGCTTCTTCGACAACCACTGCTGTGGCTGCCACCTGAGTACAACTGGATCTAGAACCTTTGAGTAACATCCCACGGGTCTCCAAGTTGGGCCTGATGGTTGCGTCAGCACCCCTGATGCAACCAATCAATTCTCATGAACATACAGTCGATATGGCTTTTTACTATTTGGGATGGCCAGGGCAGGGGGCTGGGTTAATGCTGCCTTAAGCAGATCAAGGGCGTGCTGTATTTTTTTAGTCCATTTCCATTCAGTGAGACTCTCCTTGGTCAGTGAGTCATAATCTGGTATCCATAGTCGACAGAACCCAGTTAGCCCTAGGAATGCCCGCAGCTCCTTGGGTGACTTAGGTGAGGTTAGACCTTGGATTGCCTGTATGCAGTCCGCACTCAGGGCTCTGACTCCCTTTGAGAGCTTATATCCCAGAAATATAACTTGAGGCTGACATATTTGGGCTTTCTCTCTAGAGACCTTATATCCTTTTTCCTCTAGAGTGTTTAGCAGTGATCTGGTGGCTTCCTCGCAGAGTTGCAAATTTGGGCTTGCAACCAGCAGGTTATCTACATACTGGAGGAGAGTCACTGCGGGCTGTGATTCCTTTCACTCCTCCAAGTCCTTCTGAAGGGCAAGTCCGAAAATATGGGGGGCTGCTATGAATCCTTGTGGGAGAACTGTCCATATCAGCTGGGCTTTATGGAAAGTATCTGGGTCCTCCCATTCAAAAGCAAACAATTTTTGACTCTCTCAGTGAAGGGGAACGGAGAAGAAAGCATCTTTCAAATCTAGCACTGAGAATATTTCAGCTTCCCCCGGTACTTGTGTTAAAATCGTGTGTGGGTTCGGGACTACAGGGTGGTCTGAAAGAACCTTCTTATTTACTGCTCGTAGGTCTTGGACCAGTCTATATGAGACCCCATCTGCCTTCGGCACTCCAAGAATGGGGGTATTATATGGTGAGGACCCTTCCACTAGCCATCTGTACTTCTTGTATTTCTCTATTAATGGCTTGAGTCCAACTCTGGCCGCTCGGCTGAGTGGATACTGCTTTACCTGAACGGGCCCCTCCCCATCATTAAGTATGATCCTTACCGGGGAGACCGACTTAGCTCGCGCAGGGGTTCCATCAGCCCATACCGAAGGGTCTACTCCAGTCATGTGATCTTCAGAACTTACTACAGGGTGTCGGTCCTCCAGGAGAGCCATCTGATAGTTCGAGCTCTGCTTGACAGGTAACTGGACCACCATCTGGTCGTCTCTGAAAAATATCTTAGCTTGCAGTTTTGTGAGTAGGTCTCGCCCAAGTAACGCAACCGGGCAACTTGGAGAATATACAAAGGAGTGCTCAAGCAAATGGTCCCCCACTTCGGTGAGGAGTGGCTTACAAACGGGGAGTCGGGATTGCGTTTCCTCAATCCCTTCCACAAGAACATGCTGTTTACTAGTTCCTGCACAGGGGGGGTTTTCTGGAATCATTGAAAATGTAGCCCCAGTATCAACCAAGGCTTCAAAGTCTCTGCCACCAACCCTAATAGTTACCATGGGATCTTCTCGGCCTCCAACCTGAAGGGTAGTGGTCTTAGATCCCTGTCCTCTTCATTCTGTGTCCTCACCCTTTTCCTCTGCCCGCATGAGGTGACCCCTTGGTTCACCCTCTCTCTTCTCCTTCAACTTTGGGCATTCCCTCTTCCAGTGTCCTTTCTCCCTGCAGTAAGCACAAACGTCTGCTCCCACTCTTTCTCCTTTCCCTTTCTGCATCCCAGCCTTTCCAGGGTTACCTCCAGTTATAGCAGCTGCCAGTGCTGCCATCTGTCGCTGAGCCTTTTTATCCGCCTTGCGCTGCTGCATATGCTCACGATTCCCATATACCTTATATGCAATTTCCACCAGCTCTGAAATCGGTTTCCCGAGACTTCCCTCAGTTTTCTGTAGCTTCCTACGAATATCAGCAGCGGATTGACCAATAAACATAAGATTTACCATGTGTTGATTATCTGGGGCTTCTGGATGTAGGTCCGAAAACCTGCGGAACGCCTCGTACAGCCTCCCAAAGAAAGCTGAGGGATCCTCTTCTTTTCCCTGTCTCACTTCATACAATTTAGACAGATTAGTAACCCGAGGCACTGCCTTTCCCATTGCTTCCACTATAATCCCCAGATACCATGCACTCAGTTCTCTTCCTGCTGTGGTATGATTATCTCATCCCGGTTCCTCAACAGGGCAGGTATCACGCAAGGTACTACCGGCAGCTCCCTCCGCTTCTACCCTGGCTGCTGCAATGCGCGCTGCCGTCCCCAATACTAATCTCCTCTCCTCTGGGGTCAGGAGGGTCTGGAGCATCATCTGGACATCAGCCCAAGTGGGTTGATGGGTTTGCCCAGTGGATCGAAACAAGTCCCTCATCTTTTCAGGGTCTTCACGAAAAGAGGGGCTCTGATTTTTCCAATTGAATAGATTTGAAGTACTAAATGGGGTGTAGACAAAAGTTGCATCGCCCCCCTCTCCGATAACCTCTCGCATCAGGCAGTTCAGCACCGGCCGTGATTCTACAGTTTTGTGCAACTTATAGCCCTTATTCCCTGATTCAGATGGGGCACTTGGCTGAGGCACTCGCTCTGAATCATTAGGTATAATTTGATATGCCGGTGGTGGTTTCCTTGAGGGAGGGAGCGGTGGTGCAGAAGGACTGGGTCCTGAGGAGTTGTTTGATTCATCCTTGCTACCCGTCAGGGTGACCGGAGAACGAGCCCGATACTCGGCCAATTCAGGATCCGCCCCCCCCACCATTAGATTCAGGGAGTACAGGCGGTCCTCCTCGGGTCTTTCCTTTAACAACCATCACATGAGACTTTACTAAGCATTTCTTAATCCAAGGTGGCTGATCTTGGACCACTCCTAACCAACAGTCTATATAAGGGAATTGATCCCAGTGTCCATTCTGCATAATTATTTCATGGATAGCTATCACTTCTTTTACTACAAAGGACCCTTTCGGGGTCCAGTGGACCCCGAATGTTGGCCACTCGAGTTGACAAAACTTAATTAAATCATCCTTTTTCATCTTCATCCCATAATCTGCCTGCTTTGTAAATTTGCTAAAGTTCCATAAAACACAACCCAAAGGAATATTTGAGCTTTCTACACGGGAGCTACCTGCACCCATTTTAATGCCCACAAGAGTGCACCCAACGCACACCAAATACCAGAAAGCGCTCACTAAAGGATCCGAGCCAGAACCGTCCACAAAAGTGCGTCTGACGCACACCAAATACCGGGCCAAAAGAATCCCCGGAACAAAACCAAATCGAACAAGTCTCTTTGTCCCCAGATCCAGAAACCAAATTGGGCAAGGGGATTCGTATACTCACTCAAGTATCCTAGAGATCTCAATCAGAATGCTGGAATGTGTGTCTGGCGTCCTCAGAAACCAAGAATTTTGCACAGGTAGCCTTTAACCTCCCGGGTATCCCGACTCAGGTCTCAAACCCCCTGGGCAAGCCCAAAAAGGCGGCTCGGTGCGCACTCCCCGTGGCGGCAGGGACGATCTTGTCACTGGGTCCCGGGGTGGTCCAAGGAGCTCCTGGCTGGCTCGTCAAATTGTTGCATAAAGGCGGTTCGTTTCCCTGGAGGCAACGCAGAGATCACAGACACACAGACATCAGTCGGCACAAAAGGATGTATTTGTTTGCAAACAAAGGTCAGAGAGTGGAGCTTTGAAGCTCAGATCACCTCTGGCCTCAACTGTATTTGCAAGCGGTTTTTTATGCTCCTCTCTCTTGGGCACGTGTGCAGACACAGGAATTCTTGCAGCCTATTTCTGTTTCATACATACATACATGTAGTTACATCATTACATACATCACATGTATATTATAATTAGCTATTTGAGTATGCAGGGCGGAGAGGTAAATATGCAACAGCTCATTAAGCATGCTCAATGCTACAAGAGTTCAAAAGTTTATACCCCAAGGCCATGCAGTTAAATTCCAGTTTCTGTAATCAGTATGAGAAAGTCTAAGGAGGATGGGGGAGAGGAGCCTTGGACAGTATTTCTTTCTTATCAGGAGCAAGATGCAAGCTGTGCATTTCTAACAACGCTATGGCTTTTGACTCCTGGCCTGGCCTTGAACATGGACCCATCTTCATCCCCAGTGTGACTCTTTGGACCAACACCTGGTATTGTGACTCTTGGCTTCAGCTTTGGCTCCTCAATCCTGACCGCCCCCCCACATCAGGGTCATACCCTTGACACTGGAGTGTCCACAGCTGAACTGCAAACTGTGTGTAAGGACAAAAAACTACAGGTATATGGTATGCATGTATATATAGCAAGTGCTTCATCAACCTTATTAAGGCCTTGACTTTTCAAAGAGACTTGACAAATTTTGTGAATAGCACTCTTTCTGTAATTGCTTATGCACGCTTTTTTCAATACATCTTTTCTTGTAAGCACAAATGACAGAATGCACATAAGTAAAGCCTGTATTGCTTTGTATAAATAAAAACTAACATTTGCAGAGACAACTGATAGTGAATAATTGCTTACCTAAGTGATTGCCAAGGATCCTGGTTTTCTCTGTTTAAAAATCACAGATTCTCTGATTAAAACTCCCAAAAGTTGTGATTAAAATGAAATGCTACTGTATATATAGGTATTGATTAAACACAAAATTTTATTGATATATTTACAATTTTAAAGCAATTTGGAAGCCTACCAGTGTCTCAATCACTACAATAAAATAATTTCTAAGTAGCTATACATTTTGGTATTTGATTTTGGGTTTTTATCACAGAAAATCAGAGCTCCCTCTGCCCCCTTATCGCACTAGGATGAAGGCACAGTCCCCTCACTCCCAAGCCACAGCCGCCCCTCTGCTGGAGGGAGCCCCCCGCTGCCAGTGCTATGGAGCCAGGGACAGGTGTCTGCAGTCCTCTTCCCCCCACAGCAGCACCCAAGCCTCAGCTACCATTGGTGGGAGATGGTGGCTGCTGTAGTGGAGCAGAGCATGAAGCCTGCCTCCCCACCCCCATGGGTGGCAAGGCTGGAGCGGAGTCTGTTGTGGGGGGGGGCGTGGGCATGGGCTGCCTGCCAAGCGCTTGGGGATTCACGCTCTGCTGCCTTCCCCCAGGACTTCTGCAGGTGGGACCCTGCATGGCAGAGTAGAGCAGAGCCAGGTGGGGACACTGGAAGCTGAGCACTACCATGTCGAACTGCCCCTCCCTGCCTGGCAGCAGCAAGGGTCACAGCTCAATGCCACTGTCCCCACTGCTGCTGAGTGATCAAGTGGTGCTTTGCCAGGCTGGTGTGGGGCTTGCAGCAGCAAGGAGCTTCCCTGCTCAGCCCTGCACTGCCCTGCCCTGCCAGGTCCCACCCACTGGGCTGTAGAGGCGCCAAGGCAGAGCAGGAAGCCCAAGCCCACAGTGGGCAGCCCACCCCACCCGCACCCTGCACACAAATCTGGGGGGCACGTGCTCCCCTTGCCCCCCAAGAGTGCACACAATGGCAGGGAGCCAGCCTCCTCCCATCCCCCAATGAGCTACCCATGGCTCCATCCCACTCCCTGCTGGAGCCCTACGGCTCCAGATGGGCCTGGGCCCCAAGTTCCACACACCACCCGAGCTGGCCGGCAGCCCCAGCCCTGGTCCTGCCCAACTCCCTCCTTATAGGGGCCTCAACTCCCCTCCGCACCGCCAGATTTAGCTGTGGGAGTTGCTCTTCAGGCTTCCTGGCGGCCATGCATATGTGAGAGCACACACGTGCATATGATGCTCCTTGCCTGATGGCTCTCTTCCTGCTTCCCCCAGCCCCTTGCAGAACTGTAAAATCTGCTTGTTTCTTTGTTAAAAGTGGAAAATCCACATTTTTTTCTATGGAAAATAGAGGACCTGGATCCCTGGTGATTACAAATATACATTCAAATTTGCATAAATAGAGACCACATAGTGAAAACCTGACCCTTTTCTTTTAATTAGTGAAAACTTTTTAAAAGATAATAGATAAAAAGCACAATAATTGGTAAAGGTCATGTAGACTATATTATAGAAGAAACAACCTCCCTTCTTCATCTAAAAAATCACTGTAGCATGGCTCTTTTTTGAAAAGGGATTTAAACTGTCCCATATTTAATTAAGAATAAACTCTCCCTATCCTAAATATCTGAATTAAATACTCTGGATGAGAAAGTGCCATCTTTGTATGATCAAATTAATAATGTTTTGCTGTAAAAGAAAGGCTTCCTCCCCATCACCTCTGAAGCCCAAATGCTCTCCTGAAACACTAGTGGTGACAAAACCTAATTAATTTCACTCCCGCCACAAAATATTGTAATGCATATATTGTGACTTACCACTGGTTACTATGACATCAATCCATTTTTTTCCAAGGCAAATGACTTGCAACTTGAGAGCTGGGAACAAATTTTATGCAAAATCCCATGATAGGCATGAAATTAGCACATGCCACTTTACTATTCCTCTATCCTGTCTTATGAATCACACACTGCAATTTTCAGTCCTAATTTCTCTATTTAAATACAGGACACATAATCACCATCATTTTAAATCTGTACAAAAACATTTAAAAAGAAGAACAGAGACAATGTCTTTTATTTACACCAAAATATAGTGGACTAGGCATGGTTTTATAGAAAGGCAAAAAGGTAAACGTACTGTTAAAAATACAGATAGTCTCATCTGAATATGAAGAGAAGGCTTCTATAAAATATTTTTGGAGAAAAAGTCCTGTCTCAGGATGAGCATGACCTTTAAGACGGTCAGTTGAAATTGACTAGAGCACTTAAAATTGAACAGATATACCGATGAAATTGTTCTCAGTATTTAATCATCCCAGTTTTTTTTTCCCAAGTTTATTCCACAGTAGAGTGACTTGATATAACACAGGGTTGTATGTAATGTGTGGGCTCCATTTTTACCTTTTTTACTTTTACCACTTCTAACTTCCTGTGAGCCAAGTTTAACCACAGCTTTGAATGAAGGAAATCATGGATAAGGAGTGACATCATGGAAAAAACATGTTGAGGTCTCTTTCAACCCTAATTTTCTATTATTCAATGATATAGCAATGCATACTGGCAGACAAACCTGGTTGAAGAGAAGAGAAGAGAAGAGAACGTAAAGTCCTCATGTTGACATCATGCTAACTGGAGTTGCAAAATGTATCCACTTATTTTCTTTGTACCATAGTGCCAGTCAAGGAAATAAATTGCAATGAACTCAAAAATATGCTCATAGCCAGGTACTTTGAGAGACTAAAAAGCATGAGAATGAGGCCAGTCTGATCTGTTGTCAGATTCTTGTGTAGTGTGAGGATTCAAAGATCAAATTACAGTAATTGGTGATGTAAAACCTCTTCCTATCCACAGACGATCTTATGGATAAATGTAATTCCATTTCTGGATGAGAACATATTTCTGAGATTGTTAAAATATTGTTTCATAGCCTGATGCATTAAGCAAAATGGAAATAACTGTTGCCAGTTACACTCAATGTCATCATAAAATTCTTAGAAAGGCAAAAAGGTAAACGTACTGTTAAAAATACAGATAGTCTCATCTGAATATGAAGAGAAGGCTTCTATAAAATATTTTTGGAGAAAAAGTCCTGTCTCAGGATGAGCATGACCTTTAAGACGGTCAGTTGAAATTGACTAGAGCACTTAAAATTGAACAGATATACCGATGAAATTGTTCTCAGTATTTAATCATCCCAGTTTTTTTTTCCCAAGTTTATTCCACAGTAGAGTGACTTGATATAACACAGGGTTGTATGTAATGTGTGGGCTCCATTTTTACCTTTTTTACTTTTACCACTTCTAACTTCCTGTGAGCCAAGTTTAACCACAGCTTTGAATGAAGGAAATCATGGATAAGGAGTGACATCATGGAAAAAACATGTTGAGGTCTCTTTCAACCCTAATTTTCTATTATTCAATGATATAGCAATGCATACTGGCAGACAAACCTGGTTGAAGAGAAGAGAAGAGAAGAGAAGAGAACGTAAAGTCCTCATGTTGACATCATGCTAACTGGAGTTGCAAAATGTATCCACTTATTTTCTTTGTACCATAGTGCCAGTCAAGGAAATAAATTGCAATGAACTCAAAAATATGCTCATAGCCAGGTACTTTGAGAGACTAAAAAGCATGAGAATGAGGCCAGTCTGATCTGTTGTCAGATTCTTGTGTAGTGTGAGGATTCAAAGATCAAATTACAGTAATTGGTGATGTAAAACCTCTTCCTATCCACAGACGATCTTATGGATAAATGTAATTCCATTTCTGGATGAGAACATATTTCTGAGATTGTTAAAATATTGTTTCATAGCCTGATGCATTAAGCAAAATGGAAATAACTGTTGCCAGTTACACTCAATGTCATCATAAAATTCTTAGGACAATTAACAGTAGAAAATGTGTACTACCCAGATTTTTTTTTCTAAGCAGTGTGATTATTATGTTTTATTGTTTGGCAGAACATGAGGTGAGTCAGGTGTCAAAGCATGAATTCCGCCTATTGTAGTGTTTCAGCACATCATGTTCTATAATTCTATAAAACATCAGAAAAAATATAAATCCTAGCTTTTACATAGAGGTGAAAATGTCTTTAAGTAATTAAACATACAAAAATAAGAAGGTTAATAAACCTGAGAGGCAACAGCATGCTAAACTTGTTGTTGGTATAACTGCTGTACTTTACTCTGTATTAAGACTTATGGACTTCTAACATAGAACTCAGTCGTAAGTGCTATACAGTTTATGAACCAATTTATTCATTTTTTTAAATTTCCGTGGAATTATCTGAATTGCTAACCAGATTATCTCTATTTTTCTTGCACTGCATAAATAAAAAAGGACAATGGGGGAGTGGCCTTAAAATATTAATTTTCCTGCTCTCACATTGATTTTTAATAGTAATTGAGTGGCAGAGTGTTGTGAAAGAACAGTATTGCAGGATGGAAAATGGTGGTATTCATTCAACCCCTTGATAAATTCAAGCACATCACCAATCTTCATCTTGAGTTGTACTGATAAAAGGCAATGTATACAGGCTAGTATCATCATCATCATCTGAAAAAGGTTTTTAATTTTTATACTTATGAAGAAACGTTACATATATATAGTTCAAGCAAAAATTATACAGCTATATTTCCATATCTGCAGACAACCTGAGGCAGCTCTGAGAAGTTCATATCATCCTATTCTTAGTGAGATACTGTTCTTAAACTTAATTGCAATGCTCAGCAACTGAAGTTTTCAAATGGTTAAGATGCATAGTTGTATGTAAACAAAAATAGGTTCATTAATATAGGAGAACATAAGGAAAGGTCCTCCATTTTTATACCGAATAATGTTGAATAAAACTGCAATATCAACAGGAAACCAATGCACATACTGGGAAAGGGGAATGGGTGAAACCTTTTCTCTGTTGCTCACTAGAAAAATGAGTCAGTACAGGAGGATGAGACTGTAACAATTTGTTTCTGGGATCAGCTACA
Organism: Crocodylus siamensis; assembly: GCF_052110815.1. Taxonomy (NCBI): domain Eukaryota; kingdom Metazoa; phylum Chordata; order Crocodylia; family Crocodylidae; genus Crocodylus; species Crocodylus siamensis. The sequence goes on along the minus strand of NC_143396.1, from coordinate 83,339,041 downwards.
AGTACATTACAAATCCCTGGGGCAAAGAAGCGACAAGAGGAGAAAATATCACTCCAAGATATTTCTGAGGCACAATGCCTTAAGAGGTTGATGCAACTGTTTAGGGCTGGCTTAAAACAAATATTGAGTCTTTAATGTTCAGTAACCTCTTAGTAACTATCTTCTACCCTCCTTTTGTGTAAATCTAGCACTAACAATATAAGATTATCTGTGGATTAAGGTTACAAGACAGTAGGACTATTGTGGATTTGACCCACAAAAAATAATTACAAATATAGGCAGTTCATCTACCAAGAATGAGATTCATACCTATCCCAGACTGACAAAGGTGCTAAAATTTGTTTTACATTTGTGATTTTTATTACATGTGTGCAGGTGTTAGAATCTCCTAGAGCTCAAAGTGGAGCCAGGATTTTACAAAGTGGGGTGCTAGACCAACAACTGGCATTGTAGGGTTGGTTGCAGCTCCTGCTCCCAGACTCCTTCTCCCTCACCACCACCACCATCAACTAGGGCAGGGAGACTTCACTGCAGTAGCAGCAGTCACGGACTTTTTAAAGTCCCCAAAGCAGGGAAGAATTCGACTTCGCCTTCCCCTCCCTGCTAAGAGATACATCCCCTCCTCTCCACTCCTTAGCCTGCAGCTACAGCTGTCCCAGCTGCCCAGGAGCAAGGGGAGCTCCAAAGCCATTGCATCCAGGCTGGCAAGGTCTGGGCTAAGTCCGGGATTGTGGCAGTGGCAGTGGACAGATGGGCTCTCTCTCCGCACACCTGCTCACACCTGCTTCCAGGCTGGTAGAGAACACCAGGCAGGACCCCTTAACTTGCCTACCCACACAGAGAGGGGCAAACTTGTCCACCTGCCACTGCTGTTGCTTTCCCAAGCTAAGCTCAACCCCCGTGCAGCTCAGCTGGAGCAGGATAGTAGCCTACCTCACCCCTAGACAGAGGAGACAGTAGCAGGAAAGGAAGGGGATGGGAGGGTAAGGGATGTGTCTGAACATGGAAAGGAAGGGAGGAGGGAGTTTTTTACTTCTTTGGGGACTTAAAAAGTCCATCATTGCAGTTCCTGCTGCATGGTCAGAAGGCTGGGATGCAGCCAAACTACTGCAGCCCCTCTGCATCCACATTTGCTAGTGTTTGAGATACATAGGAAAACTTACAAGCAAAAGCCAAGGGGTAAAAACAAGACCCTAAATATTAAATTACATCCTCCACTTACCAACCCCAAAATAAAGGAAAAAGAAAAACTGTGTTAGTAGAACATCATTTAGTCTGTAAGTCAAGTATTTGACAATTGGGAAATGCCAACACTTACAGTTGTAAACACAATATGATTCATTTTTAGGTATGAACTTATTATCTTTTTATAATAATTTTATTTTACTTTTTTCATGTTCAATTATAACAGAATTAACAGCATTAGCTGGCAGCAGGTAACACCTATATTCCCAGAGAGGGAGGGAGTTCCTGAGTCCAGAGTATGGGCATAGGAAAACCTAGCTTCCATCTCCATGTGTCTCCACTGTCCGGGGTGCCACATGTAGTGCCTGTGTGAAAGGTGGTTGTAAATGGGCCACTATGCCATGTGTTTTGAATGCCAGGTACAATTCTTTCCCCCACATATCAACACAGTTATAACCAAGGAGCATGACAGCCTGCATTTAACAAGAAACAAGGCTAATCCTTTCATTCAGGAACCTCAGCTTTTCACTTTGAATAGTGTCTAGGTGAGAACTGTGGAAGCCAAAAATCTATGAATGGGGAATGGTAAAAGAAAAGCAGTGACTTTTAGTTCTTGTTAAGCGATATGTAATAAATTAAATAATAAAATCTTTCTGGAAATTGTTCAGAGCATATAAAAAGACTCAGAAGTGTGCTATTAGGATTCCCCTTAACTGATTGATAACTGATTCCCACCCTGTCCAGATATACCTATGAACTGAGTTCATGGTTTCATTCAGTTGCTAATACATAGGAATATAGGACTAGAAGTCAACACCTGTATCATCAAGCCTATGCCCTACTATTACAGGCAATCACATCATATAATATTTCTCAGAAACTGATCATATTTCATTTGAAAGCTGCTGAGGTCTCTCATCCCAGTACTCTTAATTGGACATATCCACTGTTGGTTAGAAGCCCTATTTCTAATTTGCAACTTAAATTCATTCAATCAAAGTTTGTACCCATTTGTTCCTATGGCAAAACTGTCCTTTGATGTTCTGGTGTTTATCCTCTGATGTATTTATAGGGGGGATATTCCATACCCATTCATTTTGCTAAATTAAACAAAACATGATGTTTTAGTCTTCTCTTATGAAGGTGGTTCTCTTTTCCTCTGATCTGTCCCAGTGGTGCTCAACCTTTTCCCTGGTGGGTCAATACCAACACCAATACAGAGCTAAGGAGCTGGACCCAGCTCCACGGGGAAAAGTGACATGTCTGAGATTCTTTTTTTCCTCTAAAATATTTCTCTCTCCTGGAAAATACTTTGACAAATAGTTCTTACGATCACATTTTGGTAAACTCTGCATTCGTCCCAAAACATTTTTTTCTGGTTTTAATTTGAGCCTGAGAAAAATGAACAATTTTCAGTCTGATTTAGATTGAACTAAATCTCTTAATCAATATTTCTATTTAGCTACTGTACCTTAAATCAGTTAGTCATATAGTACTAGTTTTGAGCAATATCCCTCCATTCCCCTCATCATCCCAGCAGACTTTCTCCACACTGACCCCAGCTTGAATTCATCTTTCTTAAATGCAGGAGCAAAACTTGTACATGGCATTTGAATGAGGGCTCTTCAGTTCCTTGCACAGTGGTATTGAAGGTTTCCTTCTCTGTTGGAAATAACTCACTTGATAATGTTGTGAACATCAGATTCAACACAATTTTTGTTCATTAACAGAGGACTATTGAAATACAAAAATTCTGTGTAGTGGCTTCCTGCTGAGGATTCATTGGTTTTCTCCCTACTATGATGCCAACAGGCAATTATAACACAAATCTGGAAGCTTCTTCATGAAGTTGCATAAGTATCTCATAACTAAGTTTCCCATATGAATGACTACCTCTTTATTCACTGATCTTCCTAGATGAATATCTGGTAGCTTTATAAACATTTTTAAATTATATAAATGCAAGTTATATTTAAAAGTTATATGCCACACTACATTCTGGTTGGACTTTCAGAGGCAACCATATATGCTGCTTTTCAACTATGAAACAGCATATGTTGTTGGTACTGAATGCCAATGCTTAAAAATCTAAGAGTTCCTTCATTTATCCATGGAGAACAAACAAGCATAGCCTGTGTAGCTGAAGATGACCTGAAAACTAATGAAGCATGAGTATAGCTTCTGGAAGAGTGCCTGATGCTTGTTCATTGGCTATTACAACATATACAGATCTGGTCATCCATAAAACAATAATTTAGAAATCCAGATTACTCAGGCCTTCTTCTGAACTCGGGGACCTTAAGCGAACTACTCATGATCATTATGAAGAACATCAGAGGTGGGAAACAGCATGGTTACTATGAAATTGATAAATTCTAGATTTTCTTGCTATTCTAGATTTTTAGGAAGCTTTTATACATCTCGTTTTCACATGCTGTCCTGCATTACAGCACTAAATTAAAATAAATATATCACTGAAATGTTGTACATTTCTCTTATATACGGTCTTCATTGTTGAAACCACCAGTACCTAGTATATTTCCTGCTTGCTGACTCATATGGCTGTATCATAAATCTCACTGTTCAATTTGTAGATGAAGTGCTTAATCTTACTAGTCCATGTACTCCAAGATGTTCAATCTTACTAGTCCATATAGTAGAAGCAACAGCATGCTGAGGGCCAGGTAATGTTGTTCTTAGTAGTATATTAAATAGAATTTTTAAGTGAGACGTACATCTTCCTTCCATAAATATTGGCAAAGATTGTCATTATATGCAAAATAATTTCCCATTTCATTGCAGATCAGGACATTGGACTGTGAGGTATACACATTTTACTAAATATGGAAGTCTGTTACTGAGCTACTGGAGACAGACAACCTTTCTACTGCTGTGGCTTTTTTTTTTAACCTTTTTACATTAATCTCTGTAGTGTTCCTCTAAGAAGTAATCATCCACCATGTTCCCCAAAAAATCTAGTAAATCCATCTTTGAATGGGGCTGAAAAGCTGAGCTGGCAATATATGGTTTGGGTTTCTTTTTTTTTTAAGATACTTCATGTATAGCATATGAGTTTTCCTAAGAAAACCAATACATGCTGTAATGGTGTGACACGTGTATGGATCTAAGAGGTTTTAGTAAGTAAACATCTCTATATATTCTGTCTCATTTGTGCCATAATGGAAAATTCTTAATGTGATGTAGGTGCATACATGGATTTCTTGGCCTGCCATCTCTGATGGGCAGCTGTTCTCCCTTACAAGCATTTCAGCCTGTCCTCATAAACAAAATAGTCCTTAGTTAACAAACATAAGCAAACAAAAAAATACCTTTCTTCTCTGTCCCTAGCACTCAAGGAAGGACCCTCTGGCTCTGGTTCCTAGGACAGCAGCTTGGCCTCCTCTTGTAGCAGGCAATTGCAGTCACTGCTTCACAGATTTAATAGATTTCATAGACATTAGGGCTGGAAGGGACTTCAGAAGATCATCAAGTTCAGCCCCCTGCCCCAGGGGCAGGAGGTCAGCTGGGGTCAAATCCCAACAAGATAAGCGTCCAAATGTCTCTTGAAGGAGTCCAGAGTAGGTGATTGCACCATCTCTGGCTGCAATCTGTTCCAGGGCTTGGGGGCTTGGACAGTAAAAAAGTTCTTCCTTTTTTCCAGCCTGAAACGGTCTAGGAGGAGTTTGTGACCATCTGGACCTTGTCAGCACTTGGGGCACTCTAGTGAACAGGTGTTCCTTCAGATCCTGATGTACACCCCTTATATACTTATAGGTAGTCACCAGGTCCCCCCAGAGCCTGAGTTTTTCCAAGCTGAAGAGTCCCAGCTGGAGCTCTCAGCCTGTCATCATAAGGCCTGTTTTCCTGCCCTCTGATCATGTGTGTGGTTCTGCTCTGGACTCTCTCAAGCTTCAGCACAACCTTTTAAAATTGTGGAGCCCAGAATTGGATGCAGTACTCCAGCTGCAGCCTCACCCAGGACAAGTACAGTGGGAGGATGACATCCTGAGATTTACTTGAGAAGTATCTATGGATGCAAGCCAGAGTTTTGCTCGCTTTACCAGTTGTAACGTCACATTGGTGACCCATGTTCATTTTGTGGTCAATCATGACCCCCAAGTCCCTTTTGGCTGTGGTGCTAACAAGGCCTATAAGCATGCTGCGGGTTTTTCTTCCCAAGTTTTATAAACTCCCAGTGGGTCACTCCTCATTCCTAGGAAGCCCACAGCTAAATGCCCTTAACAATGTTGGCTACCCCTTGTTAAGGGGACAGACCATGCTCTTATGAGATGACACAAAGAATTTCATAGTAAGCCTTATTTAGAGGTTATTCCCCAGAATCCACTTCTCTTGTTCTAAAAGATTTGTTTTAAACATTAGTAAAGTAGTTTTTTAATCACAGAGCTCTAATTTATATGTTTTCCCTACTTAATTTTTCTTAATTTTCCCAAGTATAGCTCCTGAAAACAGTAAAAATGCTAATTTGGGGTTCAAAATTGTCTTTGCCTTATTTTTTTCTATCTTGTAATATGTCTGGATATTTTTATACATGTACTTATTGGTATCCTCAACAGCAAATAAATATCAGCAAATAAATAGGGACCCATAAAGGTATGGCAGGACACATCCAATCCACACAAAACCTTAGAAACATAGGAATAAAATTAACAGAAAATATTCATGCCTATCTTTTCATTTTAATATGCATACATAATACACTTCAGTACCCTACAAAGCTTTCACTCCCCCCTCAAAATACCTAAAAGCTGTATGCCTGCAGCTTCACACTATGCAAAACTTTAGCAATGACCTTTGAGATCATGCCCAGGGGAAATCAACATGGGTTCACCAAAGGCAGGTCCTGCCAGACCAACCTGATGGCCTTTTATGACCAGGTAACTAAATCCCTGGTTGATGGTGTCACCATGTGTCACGGAGTCACAGAGGTGCCCCGTGATTCTGAGGCTGATTGGCAGAGCTGCCAATCACCCAGGGAGCTCAGGTGCCTGGTTGCCAGGCCAACCAAGTGAGGCACATGACCGGAAGAGGGCAGGGCCTGGCCTTTATAACCAGCTTAGGCCAGAGCCTGAGACACAGTTCCCTTCTGGCTGCCGCAGGAGCAGGAGCTCTGCGGCTGAGCTGAGCGGCCGGGGTTAGTGGCTACTACTTCATCGCGCTAACCGGCTGCAATGATGCAGGGAACAGGATCGCCCTGACTGGAGGTAGGATTGAGAGCCCTGGTGGGGCTTGGAGTTATTAGGCGTGTGGAGCCTTTGCTTATGTTATAGCCAGATGGCTTGAGTGTTAAGTTATAGTTTAGATCCGGAGGACCGGGGAGGCTGTAGGGGAGCGAGGAGGCCTCAAGGGGAGCTTCCCCACAGCTTGGGGGTTCCCAGTGCCCAGTTGGGCATAGTGCCAGGGGCACTATTGTCGGTGCGATAGGGCACCATATTGCGCCGGCGAGGCGCGGGGTGCGGGGTTACAGACCCCGGCCCATAAGGGCGGGGTTTAGCCCCGGAGCGGGGCAACGACGGCGCAGAGTCAGCCTCGAGAGGGCAAGGCCCCTGGAGCGGGGCAGAGACAGAGCGCGAGAGACGCAGAGTCAGCCCCGGGAGGGCAAGGCCCAAGGCGGGGCAGAGACAGTGCGCAAGGCACGTGGAGTCAGCCCAGAGGGGGCAAGGCCCCAGCGGGGCAAGGCCCAGCAAGGCGACCTAGCCAGGCCTGGCTAGCGGCCCAAGGGCATCGAGCCTAGGGGGCGATAGAGCTAAGGCCAGGGCGATAAGAGCAGCCTAACTAGCCATCAAAGGGCGCCGGGAGCAGGACGGCGATAGCGCCGGTCCAAGGGCGCCGGGAGCAGGACGGCGATAGCGCCGGTCCAAGGGCGCTGGGAGCAGGACGGCGATAGCGCTAAGGCGAGGGCGCCGAGACTAGGGCCGCGATAGAGCCGAGATCCGGGCGGCGAGAGCGTGCCGGCCCAAGGGCGCCGAGGCTAGGGCGGCGAGAGCGTGCCGGCCCAGGGCGCCGAGGCTAGGGCGGCGAGAGCGCTCCAAACGGAAGGCCGAGCCGGCGGTGAGCCAGGCGCCGGCTAGAACCCGGCCCAGGGGGCGCCGGTAGTGAGCGGCGCTGGCGAGCCGACCCAGGAGGTGCCAGCAGGTAGCTGGCTGCTAGCAGGACAGGCCCAAGGCGTGGGAACGGGCCAGAGATTGGGGCCTGACCCAAGGAGGCGCCAGGTGGGCGAAGAGCCCGGTGCCCGAGAGTGAGAGCAAGGGCACCCGAGGGGCGAGGGACCATACAAGCGTCCCCCAGAACAGCTGCGAGGCTTGGGGCGTGCTAAGGGGGAGGCTTGGAGGCACGCATTGCCCTTAAGGCAGGACGCTTATCGAATCCCCGTCTGGGAATAGGGACGACTAACAAGACCGTCCATTAGGGAAACTGGCAGCCTCCACATCATATATCTTAACATCAAAGTCGTGGCGGGCGAGATTCTGAGGGTGCTACGTCACCCTAACGTGACGGTAGGCGGCGCTAGGGAGCTCACGGCCGCCCCTAGTTGCCGCTCCCTCACACCATGGATGTAGTCTTTCTGGACTTTAAGAAGGCCTTTGACACTGTCTCTCACCCCATTCTAATTAATAAATTGAACAACTGTGACATTGATGCCTACACATTTGGATGGGTCAGAAATTGGCTGATGGGGCGCACCCAGAGAGTGATGGTGGACGGGTTGTACTCGACCTGGAGGGATGTGAATAATGGGGTCCCCCAGGGCTTGGTCCTAGGGCCTACACTGTTCAACATCTTCATCAGCGACTTGGACGTGGGGGTGGAAAACACGTCCAAGTTTGCCGATGACACCAAGATGTGGGGAGAGGTAGGCATGCTCAAAGGGAGAGAGCGGCTGCAATTAGATTTAGACAGACTACAGAAGTGGGTGGATGGTAATAGGATGGGCTTCAATGTAGATAAATGCAGTGTGCTGCACCTGGGGAGAAGGAATCCACAGCATACATATAGGCTGGGGAGTTTCCCCCTTGAAAGCACAGAGGCAGAAAGGGATCTTGGAGTCATTATTGACTCCAAGATGAACATGAGCCACCAATGCCAGACCGCAGCCAGCAAAGCCAACCACACCTTGTCGTGCATGCAAAGATGCATCTCAAGCCAGTCCAGAGAGGTGATACTTCCCCTCTACGTGACATTGGTCTGGCCTCAGTTGGAGTACTGCATCCAGTTCTGGACACCGTACTTTAAGAAGGATGTGGCCTGCCTTGAGAGGGTTCAGAGGAGGGCCACCCGCTTGGTTGGAGGGCAATAGGGCAGGCCCTATGAGGAGAGGCTGAGGGACCTGAATCTGTTCAGCCTCAGCAAGAGGAGGCTGAGGAGTGGTTTGGTGGCTGCCTACAAACTCGTTAGGGGAGATCAGCAGCAAATAGGAAGGGCTCTATTCCCCCCAGCAGGACCTGAGGTGACGAGGAACAATGGCCAGAAGCTGCTGGAGAATAAGTTCAAGTTAGAGATTAGGAGGCACTGTTTCACTGTTGGGGTGGCTAAGATCCGGAACCAACTTCCTACGGAAGTGATCCTTGCTTCTACTTTGGGTAAATTTAAAAAGAGGTTGGGTGAACACCTTTCTGGGGTCATGTGATCTCAGGATGTGCTCTGGCCAGTGGCGAGGGGTCAGACTAGATGACCTATTTAGGTCCCTTCTGACCCCTAACTACTATGAAACTATGAAATGACCTTATATGTTGTTATATTGATTCTGTGATAACATAATACATCTGACTGTCACATAATCCCTATGTTTCAGAATTTATTCTGCTTTAACATTGCTGAGGTTACTGTTATGTTTGTAAGAAACCTTAACCCCAGCATGTAGGTCCAGTTTATATAGGAATACTTTTATATAGGTCATAGTTTTACTGTCTCAGATAACCTCATAAGATTTAGTCTTTCAGTAGATGCACTTTATCATATTATCTAGCTACTTGACAGTATCACACTGTTAATTGTGTGTAGTGGTATGTTGCAAAGAGAGGGAGAGACTTGGTATATTAAAGGATCTGGCAAAATACTTACAAGTTTTATCCTAGAAAAGGAGATCAATTGTCCCAGAAGAGACATGTTAAACTGAGTAGTTGCCTTCTTTTTATAAATGTTCTCCTAAAGCCGAAACTGAATCTGGAGACCTAAGAATAAATTGTTGGAGCAAAACTGTATTATACCGTAGTCGGTGATGAGGAAGAAAGGATTAAAGACTTGAAGAAAAGAAATGTATGCTAGATCACCAGCTGTTACATTCACTAAGCACTCTGCAGGTGCTCGACTGCAGCTATAACTTGCGTTATCTCTTTCTGTGTAAAAAGTCATTTTATCCTTTTTTACACAGCATGTATTTGGTAATTAGCATATTTTTAGTTAAGCCTGCTTAATCGAATAAAAACATTTTAGCCATTGTTTAAAGTTTTTTAGATGCTGAATGTGGTTGTAATGTTTCTCATATTCAAAGGTTTACATTACTGAGACCCAAATGAATCAGATCCCTGCTGCTTGTACGCAGAACAGTTTATCAATCATCACGAAAATTATAGGTATGCATTTACAACAGTTTCAAGAGCCACATTTTGGTAGCTGAAACTCCTCTGAGTATGAGGGATTCTCCTTTATCACACTGACTAATTATGTTAGTAGTATTTTGTTTAATCATGCAGAGATTCAAGAGTGTTGATTTACCATATTAATAAATACATGCAGCTCAAATTTCAGCTGAATAGTTTGAAAGTGCCAGGTTTTGTTTTCCATCTTTGACAACTGTCTGGGAAAATATTAGGACCTCTGTCATATGCACTCTCTCCTCATATATCTTCCCCCTTGTCATTATTTCCCCCCACACATGTCAAGAAGAAAATTTAGAATTTTTAATTAACTACTTTTTAGGTGAAGTAGAAAATATTAAACTTATTCTCTCTCCCTTTACTTATGAAAGACTATTATATGTATCACTTGCTATAATATCATGTCCCCTTTCTAATCTCTTGAGTGCATCCCCTCATTTATTAGGTTTTGGACTCCTATTGTCTTGACCTTTCGTAATTTTCTTGCTTTTGGACTGGTTTCTGGGCACAACACCCATTCTGTGCCAGCCACATTACCACACAGATGCCACTGGATATCTGCAATTTTTCCATTTAAGAGTATATAGACAGTGATGTCTGACCAACAGCCTTTATAAAAATGCAAATAGAAAAAAAATTAGAGAAAATGAAACAAAAAACCCACAAACAACCTGTCTACCTATTTAATCTCCTGTACCCTTTCACTACACCCAAATTAGATGAATTAAGAGGATTGGGGGGAGGAGCTGGGAGTGGAAAAAAAGGGTTCCAATTTGCTTTCCCAAAGAGCTTTTGGGACTCATCCTAGGTCCTGTTTGCTTCCCTTCAAAATGACCCATAACTTCTTCAACTTCTCTGGGAATTTCTCTTTTATCAAACCCTACCTTCCCTGTGTGTGCCCAGCAACTATTCTTTTTTACCAATGGTCTTTGTTACAGGACCAAATGTGAAATTTTGCTGTTGCCTCAATTTATTTTTTCTCCAGCCATCCAGACCACCTGAAAAAGTCTGTAATAACTGCTCCATCACTTTGCAATTAGACTCATTCTGTTACCAATTTGCAACAACAGGAATTTGATATTGTCATATCTGCATACTGAATTAGATTGGATCTGCTCTTGCATGGAGGCAAATAGCATTTTGTATAGCCAGAACAAACACTGGTCATGATTTCAGTCCTTATGAGAAGGTACTGCTTGATCTTTGCTCTTTCTGAGGAGCAAATCACCCAAAAAAGTAAGAAAGAGGCATTGTCCTGCCTCCTGCCTCCCTCAGAGCTTTGTGTATATTTCATGATTAATTCTTCAGCAGTTTGAATATCCTCCAACTGTAAATCCAATTATAATGACAAACTTTAGAAGAAGTTGGGCATCTAAAAAAGAACTGCCAGGGTCCATTCTGTTCAATCAAGAAATCAATCCCTTAGTATGTGCAGGATACCACTACTGAATGTTTTCCATACTTGCTTGAATTACTTCTCTCTAGAGCAGCAGTTAAAGAACTTTACATACATAAAAGATCTCCATATTCTCCATTATCACTATTTCACATTCTGAAATTCTGGAAGCTTTTTACCTGAATTAGTTTACCTAACATTAATTATAATTAAATATGAACTTGAACCCATATACTAGATCCCAAAGCTCCAAACTTTGAAATGTTTGCTAAGCTGAATCAATGTTTCAGTCAAAGTGGTGTGACAGGTCCCTAGTTTTATGATAGTGGCTTCTTGATATTACACTAAAACCACAGATTAGTACAGACAGCGCCCCTAACTTTTGAAAGGGTTGAAATCTAGATTCCATTTATGTATTTCATATTTATCTCTCTGGACTGGTGGTTTTATGTCTCCTAGAACATATAAGGCCAGGGGCAGGTACAAGGTTTTCTCCTATGCTCTTTCACATGACTATATCTTCAGTACAACTTTAATAAACAAAAACACCAATAGCTTACAGAGTACATGGGGAAAGATATCTCTCTGACAGATTTACTCAATATCTTCACATAAAACAATAGCAGTGAATCATCTTAAAATGTTTCAACCAGAGAAAAACATGCATAGTAGAGATATATATCCAAGTATACAATTGTGTGCCTTCTTTTACTTTTAGCTAAGCGGTGTTTATTTTAAAAAAATGAGTGATTCTACTTTAACTACAAGAGAACAAGAAATATTTCTGATAAGACACATATTGTAACAAAGAAGACCATGAGAAAAGAATTTACCAAAGCATGAATTAATTACAAGCACATTGTCAAGTAATTAGACCTACATTTTAAATTGTTATTGTTTACCTAGGTGGTGGGTTCCTACTGGATTCTCAATATCTCTTTGAATTAGCTTGATAAAGGTCTTTTAATGCCATACTCTTGGTTTTGTAAGACACATATAAAACAGTATCTCAGGCTTAGAAAACAGTATTAAATGCTTTCCACAAAGCTGTTGATGATATCATCAATAATCTATCCTCAATGTCACCATGAAAAATCATCCGTGTGTTGCCCAGTACACTGATGCTGTCACTTACATCTTGAATCCCACCACTAGCATCCTCTCAACTCTCTGTTGTAAAAGAATCCCAAACAGTATTTTATCATCACATTTAAAACACTGCACTTTTTTTGCCAAACTTTATCTGTTATCTTGTCCGTTAATGCTTCTGCCTTTATTCCTTCATTTTGATTTAAATAGAAAAAAAGGACTTTTCTACAAATTCTGGACTGATACAATTAATATTATAACATAATCCTGCCAAAATTATTAAATTCAGTAGGAATTCAGCCAGTCAAGGAGTTATGAGAAAGCTCCTTTCCCCTCCTTCCCAAAACTTGTACCAAGAACAAGTCCCTAACAGATGTCTTCTGCAGCATGCCTAGAGGGTCATCAAATTTGAGCTATTCAGATGGGGAGAAAAGTTCCAGAGACCACACAGAACGCCCTGCCAGTGGCCCCCTCTTTTATAATGACGTGGCTCCAGATTGATAGCCTCTTCCATCTCTGGCAGTATGGCATGGGAAAAAGAGATGATCTCACAGATAGGTAAGCACAAGGTCATTGAGTATTTATAGATCATAATCAACATCTTAAACTTCGCATAAAGATGTGTGGACAGCCTGCACAGGTCTCTGAGCACTGGTGTCCTGAGCTCCCAGCAAGACTTTGTTCAGTAAGAATGTTACTGAATTTAGCACCAGCTTCAGTATCAAGATATAGCCCTAAATAGAACACATTTCAACTATCTAATCTTGGTAACATAAGTATGGATAGCAATAGCAAGGTTGTCATCCACAAAGGTCACAATCTCCTGGCCAGATGCTGATAGTAGAGCTGACTGCATTACTGTTGTAAAACTATTGTCAGAACTGAAGCTGAGAATCTAAAGGTGGCTGTGAAGTTCTGAATACATGCCTTTAATCAAAGGGACTGATATTACTCTGCTATCTTATCCTTCTATTTCCCCACACCTCCTAACAAAAACTCAGTTTTACCTCTGATGAGTTTGCTTCACTGAAATACATCTTTGAAGTCAGACACTGAGAGTTGGGTGTCATCGATGTACTATATATACCCCATGCTGGTTTGCTAACCCATCCAATTGTTCCATTGACATGTTGAACAGGAATGACAGAAATATATCCTGTAGCACCTTACAATTGATATCTTATTGGCAAGAGGAACAACTGCCAGCAACTACCTATTGATATTTTCCTAGGGGTATATGTATAAGTTTTACATTTCAGCTGGTGTAACTGGTGAAATCAGTTGAAATGCTCTAGGAACAAGACTTCACAGAGCTTCAAAATGTTAAAAAAATGGCTAACAGGGGAAATCTCCAATGCTTCAGACTTGGTTTAAGTCCTTAGTTATTGGGATTCAAGCACTTGAATAAATACTTGCATGCAACTCCAATCACCTGAACCCACAGGGATGCCTTTTGGCATTCCAGCATGCTCCACTTTTGCCTTGCCCATCCCTCCAGAAAAATACTCTGTAACTCAGGCTGCACTCTGTTGCTGCAGCCCAAGTAAAAACAAACGCCTTCCCCTGAGGACTGAGGAGATGGGTTTCTCCAATGGCAAGAGGAAGCTCCATCTGCACACAAGGAAAGCCTCCCCCCAACTAGGGTTGTCACCTGCCCCACTCCCCACTGCAGCACGAGAGCCCCAAATGGACTCTGCTCCCACTGTCCCTGAGCCCCTGACCTCTCTCCCAGCATGGACAGTGATGGGCTCACCCTCACCACTGTCCCAGAGGCCTTTCCGCTCACCACCCCCATCACAACATGGCCTGGCCTGCCTTCTGGCCTGTGTTCCTAGACTCCTTAGATTCTCCGCCCAACCCTACCTGTCAGCCAGGACTGTGTCCAGGTAGCGGGGCAAGGGGTCAGGGATCTCCAGGTCTGGTGGGGGCAGGATCCTTGCAACTTGTATACAGGAGCAGGCAGGGTCTGACAGATCTGGTCCCTCTTAATTGGACCGGTATAGGCCAGATCCCAGCCCCTCCCATACACAAACTATGGGGATCCTGCCCCTCCTAGGACCAGGGATCCCTGATTCTCTCTCTACCTCCTGTCTGGACTAACAGCTCAGCCATCCCAGCCTGCCTCTATTCCCTCCGTTCCCAGATCTCACAGATCCTTCCTCAGCCTAACTCTTGGAGCCTATCTGAAATCCTGGTCTCTGTCTGTGCAAGGGGTGGGGGGCTCAGGGATCTCCAGTCCTAGTAAATGTGGGATCGAGGCAGTTCAGGTACCATAAGGTATGGAGTCTGGTGGATCTAAGTCCAATCAACCAGGACCCAGATCTGCCAGATCCCACTCCCTTCCTACCCAAACATTAGGAATCCCTCCCCACTGGGACTAGGGACCTCTGACCTGCCCCCCATGCATGGACAATGCCAACCCCCATGGAGACCAAAGACTCCAGACCCACCCCCCCATGCCCCAACATGGACATGGATGGGCTCTCAGGTAGGGTTTGTGGTGGAAGGGGACTAAGAGGTGCAGTCCCTGTTGGAGCAAGCCAGGCAGTGTCTATGTTGGAGGTTTGGGGTGGGGGGTAGGGGGGTGAAGAGGTCCAGACATTGCCCACCCAACCCCTGGAGGGACTAGAGACACCAGACTCCCCTGAATGGACACTGCTTCCCCCATAGGGACCAGAGCCCCTTGACCCATACCTAATCTCTTTCTTAGATCCCCATATACCCCCCCGCCCCCTCCCCCACACACAGACTGCACCTGAAGGGCTAGAGGGATGAGGAGTGAAGACTCTTCACCTGATCTACACTCAGTCCAACAGCAGGTGCCACAAAAGGCTGCTGAAGGGAAAATTTTCAAGAACCTCTCTGGGTCTACTGTCTGACAGCATGCCAGAAATAAGGTGGGGATAGTGTGTGTTAGGGAGGGGGATGTTGTCCCTTGGGGCACCAGCCAGTCAGTCCTGGTCTATGCCTTTGGTTACTGCTAGAAGGCAGACAAGAGAGCCTGTATGACAGGAGGGCTATAAAACCCCTACTTTCTGTAGGACTTGTCCCAGAAACAGTAACTGTGTGTACAATCCTTGGACCTCTGCCTTGCTCCAGCCTTGTTCCTATTTGTTCCTGCATGATCCCAGCCTCACCACAGCCCTTGCCCCATCTCTGTTCCGACCTCTCAGCTCTGATCTACCTTATGTCCTGACAATGTTACTTCCTCAACCCCTTGGCCTAAACATCCGGACTGCAAGTGATACCTGGTGTGACCCTGGCATGCTTACGGTAATTTGCTGAGTGACTGCCTGTGGCCCAATTGATCCTGACAGCCAGTGCTCAAAGCCAATTCAACAACACATTTCCAGACATCTGCTGGGAAGAGCAGTCAGCCAGGTCTGACTGCTCACGTAGGTTCCTAGCCCAAATGCAGGACCTCCATCTAACCCAGGAGGTGCACAGCCACACCAGGGGAGATGCCTTGTTGGACCTGGTGCTGGCCACCGGCGATGACCTGGTGAGGGGGCTGCAGGTGCTCGACCACCTGGGCGACAGCGATCATCACCTGCTGGAATTCATAGAATCATAGAAGTAAGGTCAGAAGGGACCTTGTAGATCTTCAAGTCCAACCCCCCGCCTGGGCGTGAGAAAAAAAAACTGGACTCAAATGAGTCCAGCCAAGTAGGCATCAAGCCTCTTCTTAAAGATCCCCAGGGTAGGAGCCAGCACCACTTCCCTTGGAAGTTGGTTCCAGCTCCTAGTCGCCCTAACTGTAAAGTAGTTCTTGTGGATGTCTAATCTAAACCTACTCTCCAATAATTTTTGTCCATTGTTCCTTGTCATGCCAGGGGGCACCAGGGGAAACAGTGTCTCCCTCAAACCCTTCTGGTCCCCCCTAGTGAGTTTATAGACGGTCACCAGGTCCCCCCTCAGCCTTCTCTTGTGAAAGCTGAACAAGTTTAGGTCCCGCAATCTTTCAACATAGGGTCTGCCCTGTTGTCCCCAGATCATGTGGGTGGCCCTCCTCTGGACCCTTTCAATGTTGTCCACGTCCCTCCTGAAATGGGGCGCACAGAACTGGACGCAGTACTCCAGCTGTGGCCTGACCAGTGTCACATAGAGGGGGAGGATCACCTCCCTGGCTTTACTTGAGATGCACCTGTGGACGCACGACAAGGTCCGGTTAGCCCTGCCAACCATGACCTCGCATTGTCGGCCCATGTTTATCTTGGAGTCAATAATGACTCCAAGATCCCTTTCTGCCTCCGTGCTCTCAAGAAGGGAGTTTCCCATTCTATAAGTGTGCTGCTGGTTTCTACTGCCTAAGTGCAGCACCCTGCACTTGTCAGTATTGAAACGCATCCTGTTTATGTTAGCCCACTCCTGTAACCTATCCAAATCTTGCTGCAATCTTTTCCTCCCTACTAGCGTGCTCACCTCACCCCAAATTTTGGTATCATCAGTGAATTTAAACAGGTTGCATTTCACCCTGTTGTTCAAATCGCTGATGAAGAAATTGAACAGCGCAGGCCCAAGGACCGAGCCCTGGGGGACTCTGCTGCCCACTTCCCCCCAGGTTGAATATGACCCATCTACCACTACCCTCTGAGTACGACCCTTGAGCCAATTTACAATCCATCTGACTGTGTAGGCATCAATGCCACAGTCGCCTAGTTTTTTAATGAGGATGGGGTGGGAGACGGTGTGAAAGGCCTTGCTGAAGTCTAGAAAGACTACGTCCACGGCGACACCTGCATCCATTGCCTTTGTGACCTGAGGTTCACCATACAGCGCAAGGTGGCAAAGGTGTGCAGCAAGGCAGCAGCCCTAGATTTCAAGAGGGTGGACTTCAATGAGCTAAGGATAATAGTTGGGGAAGCACTGAGGTCCCGGAGGGGAGGGAAGCCAGGTGTCCAAGAAGAGTGGTTCCTCCTTAAGGAGACGATCCTCCAAGCCCAAAGGGAAGTAATCCCAACATGGATCAAAGGGGTCACAAGGTGTGCAAAAGCCCCATGGCTCACCAAAAGCATCCTGGAATGTCTCCTAGCTAAAAGGGAGGCACACACCCAATGGAAGGGAGGGGCCATCACCAGGGAGAATGATACTGTGGTAGCTCGGGGGATGCAGGGGGGGGGTGTCAGGAAGCCAAGGCTGGAGATGGAACTGGGACTAGCTTCCCAGATTAAGGACAACAGGAAGTCCTTTTTTAAATACATGGGGGCAAAAAGAAGGTTCCGGGTAATGTGGGGCCCCTGCAGGACATGCTAGGAAATTTGGTCATCACACCAGATGACAAAGCTAACCCATTTAATGACTTCTTTGCCTACATTTTCCTGAGCAGGGGCCAGAACAGCCACCTCCCCTCTGGGCCCTGCTTAGACTCCAGGGGAGGTGCACCTAGGCCAAGGGTTAATGAGGAACTAGTTAGGGAACTTCTGGAGGGACTGGATGTATTCAAATCAGCTGGCCTGGATGATCTCCACCCTAGAGTACTGAGGGAATTAGCTGAGGTCATTGTGGGATCCCTGGCACAGCTTTACAAGCACTTGTGGTGCTCTGGTGTGGTGCCCCAGGACTGGAAGAGGGCCAATGTGGTTCCAATCTTCAAAAAGGGGAGGAAGGAGGACCTGGGAAACTATAGGCCAGTTAGTCTTACCTTTATCTTGGGCAAGCTTTTTGAGAGAATTATACTGGCACATGTCCATGAGGGGCCAACACGGGAGATTATGCTTAGGGGCAATCAACTCGGGTTCATTAGAGGCAGGTCCTGTCAGACCAACCTGGTGGCCTTCTACGACCAGGTCACCAAATCCTTAGATGCAGGGGTAGCAGTGGACATAGTCTTCCTGGACTTTTGGAAGGCCTTCGACACTCTCTCTCACCCCATTCTCATTAAAAAACTGGGGGACTGTGGTGTTGACACCTACATAGTCAAATGGGTCACCAATTGGCTGGAGGGATGCACCCAGAGAGTGGTGGTGGATGGGTCATTTTCGACCTGGAGGGATATGAGCAGTGGGCTTCCTCAGGGCTCGGTCCTCCGGCCTGCACTGTTCCACATCTTCATCAGTGACTTGGACGAGGGGGTAAAAAGCACCCTGTTCAAATTTGCTGATGACACTAAGATGTGGGGGGATGTGTGCACACTGGAAGGAAGGAATAGGCTACAATCAGACCGAGACAGGTTACAGGGGTGGGCAGATGAGAATAGGATAGGATTCAACACCGACAAGTACAAGGTGATGCACCTGGGGAGGAAGAACCAGCAGCATACCTACAGGCTGGGGGACTCCCTTCTCATCAGTTCAAAGGCAGAAAAGGATCTTGGAGTCATCATTGATGCCAAGATGAACATGGGCCGGCAGGGTGGGGATGCGGTCAGGAAGGCCAACCGTACCTTGTCATGCATCCACAGATACATCTGAAGAAGGTCCAGGGAGGTGGTCCTCCCCCTCTATGTGGCACTGGTCAGGCCGCAGCTGGAGTACTGCGTCCAGTTCTGGGCGCCGCACTTCAGGAGGGATGTCGACAGCATGGAGAGGATCCAGAGGAGGGCCACTCACATGATCAGGGAGTAGCTGGGCAGGCCCTATGAGAACAGGCTACGGGACCTGAACCTATTCAGCCTCCACAAGAGAAGGCTGAGGGGGGATCTAGTGGCCTGTTACAAACTAGTCAGAGGGGATCAGCAGGCATTGGGGGAGTCCCTGTTCCCCCAAGCACTACCAGGAGTGACTAGAAATAATGGTTATAAGCTGGCAGAGGGTAGATTTAGGCTAGATATCAGGAGGCGCTACTTCACAGTCAGGGCAGATAGGATCTGGAACCAACTTGCAAGAGAAGTGGTGCTGGCTCCTACCCTGGGGGTCTTTAAGAGGAGGTTAGATGAACACCTTGCTGGGGTTGTTTGACCCCAGTACTCTTTCCTGCCATGGCAGGGGACTTGATGATCTGCTCAGGTCCCTTCCAACCCTACCAACTATGAAACTATGAAACACGTCTTGGTAAATAGTATTAAAGGCAGCTGATAGATCATCTGAGTCAGAATGGACTCTTGATCTACACCCGCCATCAAGGGGGTGGATCAACATAACGAATACGATCTTTGGCTTATACACATAGACTGAAAAATATAAAGCAGTTCAGGGGCAGCTAGATACTGTGCAGGTTATCTCAGAATCTTCTCCATAATTTTATCCAAGAAAGGAAGATGGTATAATGGTTAATAATTAATCAATGGCTTCTTGAATAAAGTCCATACCAATGCGTCTTTCAAAGCAACAGGCAGCCCAACAACTGAGGTACAGACAATCTCTATAGGCAAAGGACCTAGTACACCCTAATTTGCTTCAGGAAGGACTTGGATTCATGGGAAGGTTTTAGATCAAAATTATCACAAATACATCCTTTATTTCAGTGAGTATATCAGGTAGGGAATCCTGCAGAGAAGACAAGGAAATTGGCCCCCTAAGTCCTTGTTCTGTCATTACATATTCGGATAGGTCTTTTTCTTCTGCAAAAACAGTGGTATTGTGATGGTCTCCGCTACAAAGGTGAGACAGTTGTAAGTCAAAGTATCAACAATATCAAACACATTTATAATCTGAGGTTTTGTAAATTATTTCAATCTAAAAAGAATTCTTCCTTTGTCTCCTGCTCAAAAACAGTCCTGGAGTTTTAAAAACCTTTTTACTGCAACCAGTGAACCTGGCATGACAATTCTGCTTTACCTACATTCCTTTTTTGCTTTGTGTGTCACAAATTACCTGAAAAATCAGGGTTTTCCTTTGCAAATGAAGGAAGAAAAGCCTGTTAGGGGCTTCTTATCAGAAGTAGAAGATTTCTGTCTTATTACAGAGTTTTACAAAGGCTTATCAAACAAGCAAGGCAGGGTTCTGTCAGGAGAATGAGATTCTCCCTCATGGAGAACCTTTCTGATCCCATTAATTTCTATAAATTTCCACAGGAGAACCATCAAAATGGATTCCTCAGTATGGCAAGAGACAGAAACGGAGCCCAAAAATGTAGGTAACAATGTTCAGTCAATGACACAGTCTCTGGTCCAGTTGTTTAAATTCAATCCCAGTCCAAATAGCTGGTCTAAAGTGTATGAGTTGAGATAGGGTCATTTCAGTATGGCAATTAAAATCATCAACTCACGCATTTCATAACCTACAAAGTGGAATGAAACTGAAATTCTTTGCCTTGTCAACAAATGATGCATAACCACACTGTTTTCAGTTTGCATGTCTTTGCTTTCTTCTATGCCATCAATGTTGCTTCAAACATCATACAACCACTGCTCAGCAAGCTTCCACTATTTCTTCTTTCCAAAAAGACAGCCCTGCATAGCAAACCTTAATCAGTATCATAACCTGGCTTTACCTGTTTTACTTTCTTGGCATCTATCTCTACACATTAACACTAATTAATGGGCATCTATCTAATAATGATTGCTCACTCAGCTGTCAGTCCATGATTCAGCTGAAGCATGTGAATGGAAAAGTATTCAGAGCTGCTGATACAGATTCCACCAAATCATCTTCCTCCCACTCAAATTGCTCTCAAATTGCAGTGCAATCCTCCCTAAACTCACTATCTTCTGAATTAATGAGCTGAATAATTCATCCATGTTAACTAAGTTCCAGGATGGAATGGTTCAAATTGAGTTTCTTTAGCTTTTGGCATTGATTAATAGATTAGATTTATTTTGTAATCTTTGTATCACTTAAAATTAATCTAAAACATGTTTAAAATGACATTGTTTATTGGCAGTTCTATTTAGTAACTAACTTCAGATGGCGTACCATCAGTACCTCCAAGAAAATCTCCTGAGCATTCATTTGTGCATGCATGCATGACTCAAAGAGAGATCTACTTCTTTCTAAGGGCACATTACTCTTACCATTTTATCAGAGTAAGTTATTCAAGACAAACAAACTTGTAATTTGATGCAATCAGGATACTGTACTCTGGTGACAATCCTGGATATCTCATCTAAAGGAAGAAAAGCAAGTGCCATCTCTACATAGTGAAGCAAAACATATTTTGGAAGTTAGTCTTCCTGTACAGCAATGACTAACTGAACTGTGATGACGCAAATATGTGCAAATAGATCAAATCACTATAATCATTTCCGTTCCAGTTCATAGATTCATCTGCACCAAACAAGTATGTGATAAAATATAAATTCTGCTACCCAATCCTGCTATGGCTGCTTGATCCCTATTTACACATCGGAGAGCTGTGCTACACTGGACTGTCTAATCCCTTAATCTAGAAATGTATCTGATATGAACCTGAAAAAGAGATTGAGATTAAAAATTATCTATTGCTTCCACAAAATGTGGGGCAGCAGCACAGAGAAGAAAGATGACTTTCTTACAAGCCTCCCCAGAGCACCCTTATTATCATACTTTCCTCCCTGTTTAATGCAAGCTTTTTGAGCCACTTTGGACTAGAATGTAATTTAACTTAATCTAAGAAAAGATCTTCCAATGAACCATACAGTTTTGCTTTGACACTAGTTCATAGGTGGCTCAATAATTATTCTTGAGTTCTAAATACTTTTAAAACACCCATCTTGTCCTGCAAATCAGTCTATGTTTTGCTGAAAAGCAAATTCAAGTTTTATGAATTGTTTTTTCTATCTGATCCTAAAAGGATTGCTGGATTTATTTATTTTCATTTCAGCTTTTAAACCTTTGGGTTGGATTATTATGGAACCCATTTCTCGCTCCCTCTTTCTCCCTCTGTCTTACTCACACACAAAAAATTTAACAGAGAAAAATAATAGTGCTAGGTTACTGTGGTAGTTTACTGTGGTATCTATGTTTTATCTAGGTTTAAAGTACTGACATTAACAAGCTAACACCATTTTGTCTAGCTGTCTCTGAATCCCATTTCATTTAGAAATTATCAAAGGGTTTTGTTTTCTTTTCTTTTGTGGTGGGGGGAGGCAATTCTGTCAGTGGTGTGCAAGCTAGAGAATACTCCTATCTCTGACTTGCCTGACAGATTCACTCAATACTGGAAAAAATATATTTATATCAAAAGGTTTTTGGTTTTTTTTAAATGAGTCGGTAGCTTTTATTCCTTATTGGAAACATTGGAGATAAATTTAAGTTATGAGCTAGAGAGGACACACAAAGGCATTTTTGTTAAAATTCTGCCAGCAAATTAAAAGGAGATTCAGTGATAATTCCAATTATGGGAAGCTCTCTATCTCTGATGATGTTCAGTCCACCCCTGCTCACTGCTTAATCAACCCTGACAAGATTGATTTAACTGAGGATTTAAGGAAAAATACTTATAAAACACCTATTCCAATGTGTACAAATTAAATCTGGCAATTCATTAACTTATGTAAATGATCCAATTGGTTTAGTATTTTTTAAAAATTGAATTAACTTTGAACCTAGCAGGATAGTTAAGTTACAAAAAGAAATGCATCCCAGTCTAAAAGCACAAACTTCCCTACCCTGGAACCTTGGGGAGCTTCGTATCTGGATTTCACAGCTCTAAAGATCATTGTTGCCACTGTGCTCACTTTAGCTGAGCTCTGAAGGATTTCTTTTTGCCCATCCAAGTAGTTCCCTGGCCATTCCAGTGAGGAAGGACAGAGATGTCCAATGAACCCACAGCAAAAGCTTCACTACAGCCCAAAAAAGAATTCTTAAGTTTATACTGATCCAAAGCATAAAGCTTTAAAATGCATGTTGCTTAACAGAACACATCTGGGTAGGGATACTGTGTGCACGCCATCTGTTTTAAGGGACTAGTCATGGCCTCTAATGCAGAGAATAGGTATATTTAGCATCTGGTCTCTGTTGACTGGATCTCCTTCTCCTTGCATTCTCTCAAAAGCTCTGGAGAGCTCCTGCCTTGTTTGCACAAGCATGTCTTCCCTACATTCTCCCTGGTCCCCTACCAGGGACTCAAAAATCCTGCAAAGCTCTTGAACATGCACTTACTTGAGCTACAACTACTGCGTAGCACACAGCAGAATGGGGAGAGGACAGGTAGCACAGTGGCAGACAGGACAAGGAGAAGAAAGCAAAGCATCAGATTAGGCAAGGAGCATAGGGCAGGAAGCAGAAAGCAGAGGAGCAGCTTAGCTGGCAACAAAAGTCAGGAAGTAGAATGATTTAAGAGAAAAGGATTGGAGCGCACCATGGGGATGGTACAAGGCTAATTTGTGTCATGCCTGGCAAAGAGGTTGGCCCCCACTTGTCTGGATGGTTTCCATGATAAAGCCAAACTTTGGAAGTAGCATTTTCTTAGTGTTTCTTACAGATCTTCACTGGTTTTTCCCTTTTATTTGTCCAAACATTTTCCCTTATCTTAAACAAAGAAATATTTATCATAAAATAATTTCTAAGTTTTGCTGCCCACTAAAATTATTAGATTGTTATTGGATGGCTAGAAACTTAAACCAGGCTAGAAATCAATTATGCGCACACATAAAAATGTCAGAAATGCAATGCAGATGTCAGCGACTAACAATGAGTTAATCCAAATAAAAAAGAATGTGTGTCAGACATTATTGGCAATGGTGCCAGTGGTGCCTACCTTCTGATCATTTTGGCAAAAATGATAATACTACATCTTTACACACTGAAGAGGTTTGAACTATCTGGCAGGCTTTGTTACTGCCACCTAGTGCACATCTGCAAGTTCTAACATAGTAAAGTATCCTCTGAACTCCTGGCCAAGACAGTAAATCAAAATAGCTCATTCATGTACTCCTGGAACATCCTGTAAGAAAGCTGCCAACCCATAACTGCTAAACTACAAGATCACTGGTATCAAAGTACTGGCATGTTTTCTGTCCAACCCAAATGGATAGAGGAAGGTTTAATGTCTGAACCCACCATCCTTGTCTGCCAAATGCTAACTAAGAGCAACCTGGCAAGTAAAAATTCATGACTAGATCAATGACTAAAAATTGTTAATCTATGTCAATGGGATCCTATGCCAAAAATACTAATCCTGTTCTAACAATGTCTTTTCTAAGGGATGGTTGTATAAAAGAGCCAAATGAAAAAAATGTGTATTTGAATTTCAAGATAAAATTCAAGAGACCAAAGCGCACAGCCACCACTGCTCATCTGCAGGTTGTATATAAACCCAGGATATTTGCAGAAAGGGTATTTTGGGCTATAGGTTTTCAGTGTCCACCAGTTGAGGTCTCCTCTGACAAACTCATAGGCCAGGTCCAGACAAGTCCAGCCAAGCAGTATGAGGCACCATAGACATGTCTGCGGCACCACACACCACTCATTCAGCTGTTCTCCATGATGAAAGATAGTAGCGTGCGGGGGTTTGACCCTGGGAAATCCTGGGGTCAAAAAAACCCATGCAAAAAAAAAGTGGAGCAGCGCACATGGGGGCAGAGCACGTTGCCTAAAACTGGAGGGTAGCCATCTAGAGCCATGCTCCAACTGCCAGCAGTCCCAGAAGACTCCCAGGACCCCAGGTAAGGCTTCTGGGGCCAGGCCAGTGCTGGGCCCAGCCTTCCCTACCCCACCTGGGCTAACCTGCTGCACGCCAGAGGATGCATAACACAGGCATTCCCTGAGGACAAGGTGTCCAAACCCACATGGATGTGGCCATATGTACTACTACTTGGTAGCTTGAAGAGCTGAGTTGACCCTCTTAAGATTTTATTATGCGTGTCATGATAACGTTGGTGCTATAATCCTTTTATTTTTAACTACTGAACTATGTTTTCTGGATTACTACATTTTATTCTCTGACATTTGCTTTAGATTTTCAGCTTTGAGTCTTCCATGTGTTTTTGCTGTCTTGGTGGACTCAGCTCATTTTTGGATCTCTGTGGGACAATTGGGCACAGAGCCACTAGATCTTTGTGCAAATAACAAAAAGACTAAAGTTTTATTTTTTTGTACCTTTTTGCACATATTGTATATTCTGCCCTATCATTTTACTGTCTTTTTTTCATGTTCATCCTTTTGTTTGGGGTTACTTTGGAATCAATTTAGGTTAGAAAGTTAACTCATTATTCTAACATTTTAGAATATAATTGTCCATAATTCTAACCCATTTGGGAATAATCATTAGATGGGAATTCCATGAGAATTTGGTGTGCTTTTTCTCACACAAGGTATTTTTAAAATATCACATCACCACAAGATGTGATATCTGTGCGTAATTTGCCCCTTAGTCCCAAAAGCTGAGCTGTTACTAAGAAAAGGCAAACTACCTCAGCAGTTTATAAACATTGTTACATTATTTATACTTTGTTCAAATCAAGAAGTTCATTAAAAGCTGCAAAGGTATGAAAGACCTCTTGTTCCAAAGAGGTTTTTTTCCTTCCTTGTAAATAAATAATTCATGAGTGCACAAGGTTATAGTCTTGTCTGTATTCTTTACACCAGTTTAGCTTTTATAGATAAGCTTTTGTAAATATAGTAGATAAGCTTTAGTTTAGTTTGTACTCTTTGTTCTTATCCTGTACCTGAAAGTAAAGGGTTCTTCATCGGAGAAGGTGATGCTATTTTTTCCATTAGCCAAAAATTTCTTACAGTTAGGGTCTTACAATAATCCCAATCCTGAAATGTCATACCTCATCCACATTCATTAAGGATCCAAGTAAAAAAAAGTCCTATTTGTCCACATCATGAACTCTCTGGGTGTATCTACCTGTGCACTTTAATTCACAGTAGTCTATTTTAGTGCAAATTAAAGTGTCACATAAAAAATGTGCAATTAAGCAAATACGCAGTAAAATAGCCTACTGTGCATTAAGCATCATTTTAAAACCATGTGTATTAATTATTATGCACTAAGTCAGCCTAATGCACATTGCTTTATTACTTCAATCAGATGTTCTAAATTTAATGTGCATTAGAAAAAGTCTTTTAATGCATGTGTAGATGCACCTGGAATGGAAAATTCTATGAATTCCCTATAGAGTTTTCTCCAAATTTTTGGACTTGTGCCCACGCCATGTAGTGTCTGTGTGTGCAACATTAATATAGATCTGTTTTGTGGTAATTCATAGTAATTTTGGTGTATGAATGTTAGACACATTACAATATCTTCGATTATAAACTGCATTATTTACAACAACCCAATGCTGTACATTTAGATAAACCAATTAAAATGACTGTAGAGCCTGAATTGGCTTACTTAATCTGATCAAATTAACCTCACTATAATTGTATCTTTGCTTATACCCCTGCTGTGAACTATATCTTTTTACTAAACAGTAATCAGAAAATATCTAGTATTATATATCACAAAAACACAGGAGCACTGACCCATGGGAAAGTAATCACTGCAGACAGATTTCAGCAAAACTGCTTTTGAACATCACATTAACACTGGTTCGATAGGTTTATTTTTCAGCAGTTTTCCAATGGTGACTTTTATACGTTTCCCTCACTTCATTTTAGTATGCACTTTAGATCATCCAGACTCTTATTTTTGTAACTGGAAATTACCCCTAGTGAATTATTTCTAAGAGCAGAGTTCTTGCTCCATTGAGCAATGCCAACTAGAGAAAACAGCAAGAGTGACTACCTCATAACAAGGCCAGGAAGTTAAAAAGGACAATGACTTTTGCTATCACTTATTACTAATCTGCAGTACTAAATCCATTACTAAAATTCTTAATTTAATAAGTAATAACATTCTAGCACAGAAAGAAGCAGCAAACTATGAAAATACCTGCACTTTATTTAATTAGTTGATGTTTAAGCAGATGGTTGGAAATATAAGGCACTCTGTTACAACATATATATTGTTTTACATAAGCTATGCAAATATGAGACCACAGTCTTTTAGGTCCTGTCCACACTACAGCATCATCTATGTTAAAAGTTAATGATCTTCTATGTCTCCCCTCTTGTCCTCCAGAAAACCATTCTGCCTATATGATACTCTACCACCAAGGCTGTGTCTACATTAGTCTTTGGTCCTTAAAATTCTCTGTGGTTCTTACTACCAATATACCTCCAACAGTCATAGCATTCATAGGAGTACCAAAGTAGACAAAGCTATGCAAGGTCATTGGAGCTTAAAATCTTTTTTCTATTCATCCCTTCAAGCCCTTGATTAAAGTTTAACGTAATTGAAACCCAGTATAATCATAGGCAGTATTTCAAACAGAATCAGATTTGCAGATGTAGGAGAATAAAAAGAAAGGGTATGATTTGCATGCGTGTGATTTGGGACCCAATAGTTTAGTCAACAGGACTTGCGTTTCCAAGTCTCTTGCACAGTTTCTAAAAATTCCACCCCTGTTTTTATCTAATTTATCAACCAGTAGAACATGTGATTTAAGTCAAGCATGACAGACATGTAAATCAGGTAATTGGGATCTTTTTTTCATATGCAATCTATGCTAAAAATGAAATATCTCACAATACTTTTGTTTATGAAAGGATGGCCAAAATATAATACAGGGCTCCAAGAGATTTTGTTGAAGGAAGGAAGGAACTTTTAACTGAAAACACCTGAAGTATGGGAAAGTTGAGATCTGGGTTATCTCTATTAGTAAACCTGTGATCACTTCAACTTATGCTTGATACTCTAAAGCCTTCAGAAACTAATGTGGCATTTGGTCTGTTTGGATAATACAGCATTAGGAAACTGTGATACAGGAAGTATTATTAGAATTTAATTTTGTGCACTTTTGAGACACATGGACTATTTTGGGTTTGAATACAAATTAAACAATTACCTTCAGTGCACTCCTTAACATAGCATCTAGAGCCCATCCAATTCATTTCACCAAAACATTTTCACAAAAAGGATCTTCTTGACAAAATGGAATTTTTGCAAAAGAATAATTTCCATAAAAACATGATAAAAATATACATTGGCATACAACTACTAAACCCCAAACAAAAAATGTTTCATGCTTTTGGTCTGAAGAAAATAATTTAAAAACATGTTTTTGTTACATTTTTTTTCCAGGGAAAATAACCTCTCTCAACTAGCTCTACTAATGCTATTTCTTGCTACAACTCCAAACTCAACTAATAAATCATCTTGTTAAAGGGCTTAGGGTCACATGAGCTTTTATTTTTCAAAAGTATATAAAATCAAAACGTGATTTTTTCCTGTTTTAAAGACCCCATGCCACTTTTCAGAATGCTAGACACATAATCCCTGATGTTTATGTGGCATACTTATATAAATTTATTTAGGAGTGTGGATTTGACATTTCATCAGGAATAAGACACATTGCATGCCAAAGTCCTTTAGAAATTTGACCACCTGACACACAAATGGTTGTCTTTTTTATTTATTTATACTATTCTATTTCAGCACATAAAACATAAAATTAATCCTTAGTTATGTACAGAGTCTGCCCTAGGGAAAAAACTGCTAATCATTAGTGAATGTTGTGGGGGTTTTTAATGTGTAATTATAATCTCTCTCATTAGGTACCTTAGGGACCTTGAGTAAAGTTATCAAAAGCACCTAACTCTCATTAACTTTCAAACAAAACTTAGAAGCTTAAGTCACTGAAACACTTTTAAAAGCTTTACTACCAATGCTGGTAGTATATGCCTACCTCATAGATACCCATGTCATAAACTAGTATCCATATCCACATTTTACAGTTGGAAACTATAGCTGTAAAGCTTTGGTACTAAAAATTAGGCCAACTAGTGGGGAGGCTCTTCTTGTCTTAATGCTTACAAACAGCAAGAAGGTGGTTAAAAATATGAAGGTTGAAGGCAACTTTGATGACAGGAACCACAAAATGATAAGAGTTCAAGATTCTAAGGGGAAGAAGGAAAGAGAACAGCAGATAAAAACAAGGAACTTTGGAAAAGCCAACTTCAGTAAATTCAGGGAACTGGTGGGCACCATCTGGGAAGCAAGTCTGAGGGGAAAAGAAGAACTGGCTGTACTTTAAGGAGGTCCCCTTAAGGGTGCAGGAGCAAGCTATCCTGATGTCATGGAAGAATGGGAATTGCAACAGTCTTGCTAGACAGAAAGGTCTTCACTGAATTAAAACTCAAAAGGAAGCCTACAAACATGGAAATTTTGTCATAGTACTAAGGAAGAATAAATAATTATTGCAGGAACATGCAGGGAAAAAATAGGAAGGCAAGTTATGGTTTAAGATGCAACTGGCAAGGGCCATAAAAATAATAAAGAGATTCTACAAGTATGTGGAATGCTTTGGTCTTCACGAACAGGCACAGCTATCAGATAATAAGTGCAGTTGGCAACAGAGATAGGGAAGGAGATAAACAGCCTAGAGTAGTAGAAGAACAGGTTGGGGATTACTCAGAGAAACTAGATGCTTTCAGATTGGCAGAGGTAAATAAGATGCACTCTAGGGTATTGAAGGAATGGCAGAAATAATTTCACAGCCATTGGCTATCCTCTTTCAGAATTTGTGGAGGTTAGAAAAAAAAGCAAATACAGTGCCCATCTTTAAGAAAAGGAAGGAGGAGGGTCTGGGGAATTACAGACCAGTAAACCAGATCATGATACCTGGTAAGTTCATGGATCAGCTCTTTAAGGAATCTATTGTGAAGCACCTAGAGGGAAAAACAGTCATCAGGAACAGCCAGCATAGACTCACCAAGAGTGAGTCATGCCTGGGCAACCTGGTATCTTTCTTTGATAAGGTGATGCACTCAGTGGATAGGTGGAGAGCAGTCAGTATGATATAATTTGTTTTGCCACTGGATCCCACACAATTCTCATTAACAAGCCAAGGTGATACAAAATAGACAAAAGTACTGTAAGGTGAATACACAACTATCCTGGGTCCAGTACTGCTCCTTATATTCATTAATGGTTTGGATGATGGGATTGAGTGCTTGCTTAGCAAATTTGTGGGTAACAACTTTCTATACTGAAATAAGTGCTACTACATGCAACTTATTCCATATACAAACATGCTGACAAAAAGAGGTTTTGCCTTCGACATCTGGTTTCTTTTACAAGGGAAGTCTGCATTTTTTCCTCTTAAGCTAAATTTATTGTTATGTCACAAATCATAGATTGTGTCTTGCTTGCAAGCATTATATCTTGCTTACATTTTCTTTTATTTACAGTATACTACTGACTGATTTCAAATTCAGTATTAAGCTCCTGCATATATTATCATGAAAGAAATCCATATTCCAGGTAATTTTTCATGAGCTGATGTTTGGGCAGGACTGTAACAAGTTGAGTCATTTTTTTCCCTTTATCCTACTTAATGTCTATGGCTTTTAGAGCAGTGCTGTGTAAATATACAATGAAATTATGTCCATACCATGTCCCTTAACATTTATGTCAAGCTGTATTATGGTTCTTTATCATTATGTTGTTAATTACTTATTTACTGATAATAATTCAGAGCAGTTGTACTATCCTCAAATATTGTTATGCATTGAAATACAGCATCTGTTTCATTTCTTCTGCCCTAAATGTGAATTGAGCACTTCTAGAACATAGCATAGGCCCAAACTACAGGAACTCTTAGTCAGGAGATTTCCCTTCACTTATGCCCTCCTCTTAATCTCTGTCTTCCAGCACCTTGCATACCTTGCAGCACAAGGTCTAATCACAATTGCCCTGGAAATGTGTCACATTACACTGTAAACTATCATATCCTGACAGAGTTCAGGGTCAAGCTTGACCACACAGATGGCTGGGATCAAATCCAAACTTTGTATCTCCCTCTTCGACACAAACCAGCATTCAAAGAACTCAGTTTATTGTGATGGACACACTCACTGGGATTTGGCTAATGTACATGCTGCTCTCTCTTCCACTCTCCCTTCTGTTTTGTCTATGAGTAAGTAGGAGGTTTCTAAAATGTGCACATGTTGACATTGTATATGATCTGAACCTGCTGTACTTGGGCAATTCCGATGGCACTATGGGCCATTCCTGTATTCCTCTTTTATAACCTCAGAACCCTCTACGAAGAGAGGAACCTGACTCACGGGTCAAGTACAAAGATGAAGCAACTCTCATCTAACTGTGTAACAGGTAGATACCCTCTCTTTGCCTCACCTATTGCCTATATAATAAAAGACGGAGAGAACAAAAGAATATTATGGCAGTCAGGCATCAGTCTGGGACCGCAACAAAAATGATATACTGTATTTGGTAGCTTGATATAGTTTTCAGTGACAAATAGTAAGTTAAAAATATTTCACAATACCAGAGTGTACATCTTGGTCCTGTTGTTTACTTGCCAGTCTTGAGATAGAAATAATGGGAGATTTACCATCTGCCTACAGCAGAGCTGGCACAAGCTATGAATATTAAAAGAGGAAGGACAGCCCAAGTGCTTTTCCTTTTCTCTGCAGAGTGACCAGACAACCCAGAACCAGAGTCAGTGATGCTGGCTCATAAGAACACCTTGCCTTGCTGTGTGGTCTTTGCAGCTGTTCTGGCAGCTGCCAGAGAAGATTTGCTTTTTTGTGGAAAGAAATTCCCTCCATCCCCTCATGCCTCCCACTGAAAAGGGCAGAAAATAATATCAGGGGATTTCCCACCAAATACTGAAACCTTCATTTCATATCAGCAGAAAGAACAGCTGGAATTTACTTGTGATTAATCCTGAATTCCTTTGAAGACACAAACAATAACATATAGCACTGAAGAGAAATGTTCAGCATACTGGAGATGGAAATGCAGATCATTATCGACCATATCAATGAGGCTATAATAAAATAAGCTTAGATAACTTTAAAAAAAGTTTCAGTATTTCCTTAATACTATAGAGCTCCCAGAATAAAACAAGGGAGTAGACATTGGCTCTTAAAATTTACTTCAAGTTGACTTTGGCATCCATAACTGAGGGAAGAAAAACTAACTGGAAAAAAGGAGTGAATGCTTTTAAGCAAACATGAATAAACAATGTTAGATTTTACACTTATCTCCATATCTACAACATGATTTTAATGGTGCTGTTTTGGTTTGTATAACTATAAAATGAAATTTAACAAGATCAGTGTTAATATACTGAGAGTTTGCAATGTGCTAAGGAAAGAGGGAGTGTAGGAAACAAATAAGCCCAATACAACTTTGAGAGAGATAATTGAAAATATTAAAAAGTGTAATGTAAATTGGATATTTTGATGACACTTTAAAAATAAAGAACATCAAAAAGGGTAGAAAAAATATTTAGTAGGACTGCTGTCTTCTTTCTCCCACCTCCCTTACTACTGCCTTTAGGGAAAACTTGTATAGAAAGCAAACAGTCAACATGATTTGCAGCTGATTATAGTGTAGTTAAAATGTATTGCTAAAAAAGCTTAAATCTTGAGTTGGGAGGGGCGGTATTGACAGACAGGGAACTAATTTAAAAGGACATGTTATGTTTTGGGATGATATACTGGCTTAACTTTTCAGTGATGTTTCTTTCTAGTAGTATTTTACTTTTCTTTCCATTTTTCATCCACTGTGGTTGAGTTGGCAATGGACAGAACAATTGCTCCTCTCTATCGCTTGACTTGCTCACTTTGCTTTAAAGTTGTTGTTAATATCTTTCATTTCAAGAGCTGTATTATGATATTGATTCATGCACAGAGGAACAAGGGGACAATATACTCTTTGGATGTATAGCACTAAATCAAGAAATAAAACTTGTTACTATTGTACAGCTCTCTGTCCTCCATTAGACGGATTTCAATTTTTTTTATTTGTTTTGATTTAACCTTTTTAAAGACATCTGCTCCAAGCTCTAGGTAGCCTGGCAGTCCTTAAAAACAATTTATAACAATGAAAATAAAAACAATATCAGTGCAATGTTAGTTCCCATCCATCATAAAATACCTATTCAACAAAATAAAAAAACAACAAAAGCAAAGGATCCCACTTCTTCAAATAACACTATTCCATACCTACCTCAGCCTTACCCAAATGCCCATCTCATTAATTGTGTTTTGCAGCACATTGTAGAAGTTAAAAGAGCTATTTATGGCAAGTTCACACTGAAGATTTCAGTGTTGTGTAGTTACATCAGACCTACTACAGGCAAGAAGAGATAGCTGTGTTAGTCTGAAGTCAGGCAGACTTCTGTAAACAAGATAGCTTGGTTTTGAGAAGCAGTCGAGCCCTGACAACATTCAGCATTTATCTTGATGACATCTAACCTGAGAAGTCAGAAAGCTGAAGTCAAGTAATTTACAGATAGCTCAGATATATCTACCCTATAGCTTGCAGAATATATTCAGAATGTTTCTGATCCTCAAACCTCTGATTCAAGAAAGCACTGTTATTTCAGAAAGCAATAATGTATGTGTTTAATTGAAGTCAATGAAATTCAGCACGTACTTGGAGAGTTTTCCCAAATAAAATTTACATAGTTTTTTTTTTATTTGTGGCCACAGAATGCCCTGCTTTTATTTCTCTCTCTCATAAATCAAGGGAATTCTGAATAAACAGTGGTGCTGATCACACCTCTGGATGTATCACAGAGGAAGAGAGAGGTAGGGCAGGTCTCTGCCTACGCAGGGTATGGCCATACAGTGCAAGATAGAGCTCTTCTGAGATACATGATAGTGCAGTGTTGAGCAATAAACTCTACTGAGAAGTAGAAACTGGTTAGGTACAGACATTCAAAAAGCCTAAGGTGGAATCAATCTAGTTATACAGTTTTCTGTAAGTGGCATAGTTTAGATTAGTAAGGATCAGAACACACATTCACCCTTTGGGGGAGAGGCAAATCTTAAACTGGGTTCCACCATTTTTAAACCAATCTATGTGTACCGAACTTCTGTTCTGGTATGGGTATAGACCAGGTTCGGATCACTTATACCAATCAAAGTGTAATGTCATTTAATGTTTAGTGGCCCCAGTGCTCTCAGTTTGGTAGCTATCACTCAAGGAGCCAGTGGCAGGATGGGGGCAGGGGTGGCGCAGACTGTCTCAGCAAAGCAACAGCATGGCCTGTGATCTGTAGACATATCCTCAGACTTATACAGTTTAAAAAGCAATACGTCAACTCTGAGAAGCCAACAGGTAGGCAGTGTGTATCATGAATACTGGTATTATTAAGGGGTTGAGGTGAGAAACCCTACTCAACAAGTGGGCTGTCTAAGGCACAGCCCAAAAATACAATAATTACTCATTTGCTTTAGTGGCAGCAAGGATCAAAGGCAATGATTGTAAGAGATGTGAGATGCGAGTAAGAGGTGGTGTCCAATAAAAACTAAAAAACTTACAATTAAAAGAAAAGCAGGCAAAACTAGCACATAGCACAGCTAGTAAAGATATGGAAAAAACACACACAACTCTTTGCTGCTTTGGTTATATGTTCTCTTGAAATTCTGCTTTCATGTTGCTTTTCTTTTTCTCTGTACAGTTTGATATTCCAACCCTGAAACCAAGTAAGAACGATTCAGTTCTTAAAGATTGACACAATTTCTTTGATAAAGAGCAACTTGTCAAAATTATGCATAGAAGCCCTAAGGCAGAAAGGCATGTGCTTTCAATCACAGTGGTAAATAAAGTCCTTGATGCAGTCTGAGTGAAGGAGGAGAAGGGTCTGGCTGGCAAATTCCAGATCTAAGTTCTTCACTATGATAGAAAAATCAAGGAAGATGTACATAAGTATCTTTTATCAAAATGGAGTGACAAAAGCTCCAACCTACTGAGATTTAACTTGATGTAAAAAATTAGATTCACCCACATTTCTCCAATATGTTACTGTATTTAATATCCACTTCATAAGTGAACAAAAAAGAAAAACTGAATTAGAAAAAAATTAAACTTTTTCAATAGTATAAAGACATGATTAATATCAATACAGACCATTTTAGAATGAAGAAAGCCATGAAAAGGTTCAATGTAATGAATGCATAATTATTTCTAACTAGGCATCAATAGCTATTACAGTCTTTGGGCATGTCCACACATGCAAGCATGTGTGCTTACAGCAGCTCAAGTAGAAGTGGTACAAATTTGAACCAGGGCTTTTTGCCTCAGCGCACGTGCTCAGACATGCACTTTGCTGTGGAGCAAATTGTGCCACTAGGGGCAAAATAACCCTCCCTGGGTCCTCCCAGATCTTCAGCCAGGGGTAGCTAGAGTCCAGGGCCAGCACCTGTGCTGTCCCCAAGAGTATAAAAAGCTGCCCTGTCCTGGCCCCAGCAGTATAAAAAGCCATCCTGGCAAGTAGCTCAGGGCTACTAGCTCTCAGGAGCTTCTGGGGCCCAGGCAATTGGTACCCTTGCGCCAGCTGGACTGTTGAAGCAGCCCTGAGAGTTCCTTGCACCCTTTACCCACTGCAGCAGTCTGGCAGTGGGGGCTGCTTCATGGCTGTGACCTGCTGTGCACCTGCCAGACTCGGATGGGGACTGCAGAGCCAGTAGAGGCATCTGCCCCTCTGGGCCAGCTGCCAGTGAACTGCAGTTGCAGGGTTGGCTTTTGTGTGGCACTACTGCCATTTGTGCCCCCTTCCCAGCCATCTGGACATCTCTCACCCGGAAGATGTTCCGGGTGTGGTGGCCTGCTTTGAACTGTCAAAGCATGTGCTCCTGGCCCCATTCAGCCAGGAGGTCAGCCACAGCCAGATGGGCCCAAAGTGCCAGCTCTGAGCAGGCAGGGTCCTGCCACTGGCTTCTCTAGCAGGAATTCTGGTGTTCCCTATTGGAAAACTGAAAAATCCTTGTTAAAAAAAATCCCAAAATCACTCTCTAAAATACCCCCAAATCCATGTTCCTCCACAAGTAAAACAAAAGACCACTATAAAGAGAGAGAGAGACAGAGACAGCAATCAGTTAGACAATGTTTTATTGATATATCTACAGTGTTAAAGCAAGTCTCTTATCATAATAATAAAGTGAACTCTAAATACAGGTTTCATGAATTCATGAATACATATTTTGCTGCCCTCCCACAGGGCGATGGCCCCCACACAAGCGGTTGGTACGCCACACAAGGACTACGGCCCCCCAACACGGGGTTAAGTCCCTACACAAGGGGTTCAGCTCCCACAAAAGAGATTCAGCCCCCCCCAACAGACGGTTCAGCCCCCACACAAGGGCTACACACCCCAACAGGGGGTTTGTCCCCCACACAAAGGGTTCGGCTCCCCCAACAGGGGGTTCATCCTCCACACAAGGGGTACGACCCCCCAATGGGAGCCAAATGGCCCCCACAGGGGCTACCACCCCCCCTGCAAGGCCCACATGCACCACCCCAGCCCCCCAATGGCTACCCCACCCAGCCCCCCCCTCCCCCAGGCCTCCAAGGCTACCCCCACAACTCCAGGCACCATCACTTAAAAAACCCTCAGAAAAAGAACAGAAAAAAATGAAAATAAAAAGCCTCAGCTTACCTGAGAAGCGGGGGGAGGGGCTCTGGAGCCTCCTGCCAGGCAGCACAGGACAGCAGAGGGGCAGGAGGGCTCAGGCTGAGGCCGCTGGAGCTGTCAGCCTGCCCCGCACTGTGTGGGCGGGGCCCCAGGCAGCTGGACGGCAGCTGCAGCTTCAACTGCTGCTAAACGCCGGGGTTTTTTGTTTTTTTAAGTATGGGGTGAGGGGGCAGGGATAGGGCCAGACAGGGCAGGAGTCAGGGGCCTAGTGGGACTGGCAGGGGGAGGGGCCAGCCGCAGGAGGCCTCAGGGGGATAGCTAAAGGTCTGATTTCCTCCCCATGCTGCAAGTTTGCAGTGCGGGAATGTTTTTTTATTCCAGCACATGCCTCTTGCCCCATCTGAAAGGGGTTTGAGGTGGGGCAAGTGGCACATGTGTGCTCATGTGGGCACGCCCTTTGGGTTGTTGTAGTAGTCAGCAAACTGATGCTTATCTTGGGGGAAAGGTTTCCTGACTCTCTGGCCTGCCACATGAAGGATGGATTTGACTTCTACCCCATTATGACTTTACATTCTTGAATTCCACTCCCTGCAACTGGACATATAAAGCAGACTGTTTCATCTGCACAAAGACTTCTTAACAGTTTGTCTGACAGTTCAGATCTAATTGCATAATGGGGGCATTGACTGCAAATCTTTGGGATAAGGACTCTTTTTCTTGTGTTTTGTTTTTCTTGTGTTTAAATAAGGGAGTACAGCAAGGGCTCAGTGAGCAACTGTTTACCAGGGTACCCAAGGGGAAAACCAGGAGTAATGGCCACAAACTCCTGGAAGATCAATTCAGGCTCAACATTAGGAAAAACTTCTTCACAGTCAGGGTGTCCAGACTGTGGAATAAGCTCCCTCCAGAGGTGGTGCAATCACCTACCCTGGAAATCAAGAGGAGACTAGACAGTCATCTTGCTGGGGTCACCTGACCCCCATTTATCTTTCCTGCAGGGGGCTGAACCCCATGATCTTCCAAGGTCCCTTCCAGCCTTACAATCTCTGAATCTATGAAAAACTTAGTGCACAGTTTCTGTGACTGGGGTTTCTTACAGCTACTATCAATTTTTCTGTCATTTTTTGTCATTTTCTACTATATTCTTTACCTGAAAAGGTAAGAGGACCTTCCACTTTCAGATATTCAAAAAACAAGTATTGCTTTAGACTCAGTGTATTAAAGAGTAGAGCTGTGCAAAGCTTTGGTCACCGATTTCATTCAGTGGAGACTCAGCCCAATTTGGCAGCCAAATCTCTGAACATAAATCAAATCAGGAAACCCTTTAATCTCCCTAATCAAATCAGAAGCCTCCAAATCAATTCAGAGAGATTTGGCCATAGACACAGCTTTATACGTTTTTTCTACATACCTCGAGGTACCAGGCACGGCTCATGAGTGCTGAGATGGTGGTGCAGGGGTGTCCCCCGTGCACTTGGCGGTAGACCCAGAAGTGGACTAGAAATAGTTCCGATCCACTTCCGGGTCCTCCGTGGAGAGCACAGGACCCCTCCCCTGGCTTGGCAACTGGTGCCTCCTGGGTCTGTGGGGACACCTGGGGTCTCCCCATGGCCGATCGCTGAGCTGGGGAGGCCATGGTTGGGGGTCTCCTGTGAGCTCAGTAGTGGACCCAAAAGTGGATCGGAAGTGGGACTCTCCATCTGCCCCACGATTTCAGTGTTCACAAGCCATGCCTGGTACCTTAAGGTATGTAGAAAAAACATATAAAGCTGTGTCTATGGCCGAATCATTGAGTCTCTGAATCAGAATCAAATCTTCAGATTCAACCAGATTGAATCAGGACAGTGATCTGAATCAGCAAATCGAATCACTGTCCCTGAATCAGGCCGAATCCGAATCGAATACTGCCCGCTTCACACACCCCTATTAAAGAGTATACTTTATATGCTAGAGTCTTTGTTTCGAATCAAAGATCTTTCCAGTGCAACTCCTTCCTATTTTATATATTAGGTCTAGTTGCCCATTTAGTTTTGGATGGCTGGGATTTTTTAACAGATGCCAGTTACACAGGAAGGTGTAACTATATTGTGCTCTTGCAAAAATGAGGTGGGATAGGATTTTAAAATCAATGTGATTATCCAAATACAGAGGAGGTCAGTGTATTCTTCTTATCCATGTATGGAGAGCTTGCATTTAATGACTGAATGACTTTTTTTTAAATGTTGTATAGATCAACTACAACAGCAACAGCAAACAGAATTTTGTGTTCACTGCAGCTTAGCTCCAACTGTAAGACTGTTCCCTGAAGTCCCCAAACCTGCTACCAAAAATGGATAGTAGCCATCGGTCTCTGCTACCATACTCGTATCATTATAAAGGAAAAGCAGTGACTCTGCACAGGCACTACTAGAATACATGATCTTAACATACAAATCTGTAGGGAAAACTTCCACTAAAGTAAAATGAAGGCTTTGCAGAGGGCTGGTTGAGCCAGGAAAAGAGACTACAAACCAAAAAATCTTTCAAGCATTCACATTAAATTTAAGAAGGAAGTTCTTTGAAAAGGCTCTACTTTTTCTACCACTAATGAGAATTTTCAGCTAAATTAGTTTCTATTGTTCCCTGAATATAGTAGAAACATATTGAAAATGACAAGGAAAATATTGATAAAAAAGGACCCAGAGAGTTCAAACAGTGGCTGTTCCCTGTTCATAACAAGACATAATTGCAAGCAAAATTCCAGGAAGATTAAGTATAAACCTACATATTCCATTTGCTTCTTCAAGCAATGAAGTGATTAAATGTTTTTGTTAAATGTTGATTGCTTTTGAATGATAGAGATAATTAAGTTCTGAATATGTAATGATCCTTTGACCCTAAGAGAGTAAGAAATATGACGAATGTCTAATAAATGCATCCTCACTCCAGGATTTACCTCACTATCTTTGCAATAAGTGTGGACACTGTTCAGTAGACTGCAATTTTTATTAGTATGAATAAATGAACTACAGATGGGCTCCTTAGTTACCCCCTGAATACAAAAAAATTCAGGGAATTACAGAGAAAAAATTATTAAAAGAAATTGAATGATATGCCTACAGAGTCTGAGAAATTTCTGTTTCCTAGTTCATACAAGATACTACTGAAATGAACAATTCCATGAAAAATCAAACTTCGTTCCTGTGCTTTGTTTCTTTAATATAATGGTAATAAAATGATTAAATAGAACAAGAATTTGCCTAATGTTCTAATGGTAATTTCTTTGTAAATATGATAAACATCAAAGAAATCTCCAACATTAAAGATTTTCAACTATGGTCCACAGAGTACTGCTGATGAATTGAGCACTTGCCAGTAGACTGTTGTGGTCTGGCTGATTACTTAGTGCTGGTTTTCAGCTGCTAAAATCTCATTTTAAAACAGATGAAAATGCAAGTGCAAGTGATGTATTCCAAATCACTCAAGAGGCTTCAAAGAACAAGACACATTTTCTTTTATCTAACTGCGCTCCTAAATCACTTAGGGTACAGTATATATAGACATTACATCTAGATCAGGAGTTGGCAAGCCCCAGCACACATGCCAGAGCATGGCACTTGAGACCATTTTTCCCAGCATGCCACAGCCAGCCCAGGCTCTGGGCAGCTGCTGCTGGCCACAGAGCCTGGGCTGCTTGCAGTAGGTGCCCAGGAGGCTGCCAGCCCTGCAGCAAGTAGCCCAGGCTTTGTGGAAGACAGCATCTTCCCAGAGTCTAGGCCAGATGTGGCAGGTAGCTGGAAGACTGCAAACAGCTGCACTGGACTCCAGAGTCCTGGCTGGGCTCCATGGCAGTGGCAGTTGCATGTATGACTTAGGATGCACAGCCAGGAAGGGGGTGAGCAGCAGCATGTGTGCAGATGGGTGGGCAGCATGGAGCTGGAGGAGCTGGGCACATATGAGGAGTGTGGTTTATTCTGCTGCATTGCCTCAGACACATGGCTGATGGAGCTAGATGTGCCACGTGTCATCACACTAGGGCCGGTAGGGCTGCAGCACAGGTGAGCTGGGTGGGGTGAGAGCAGTGCATCCTAAAATCCCCACCACAGGAAGTAAGGGTGGTTGTGGTGCCGTGGCCCTGGCGGAAGGACTGGCCACCCTTGACAACCCACTTGAGCTGGCTGTGAGTGGTGCCATCTCCATGCCTTGGGGCTTGTCCTCCCCAAGTGCGCAGCCTGGGAGGTGTGCCCAGGTCAGTGAGAGGACACTATGGAGCACCAGGCTGCAAGGGACAAGGGCAGGGTGGGTGGAAGCTCCAGGTCAGTTGAGGTTGGTTGCTGTGCCCCTGGCCCCTTCCCCACCATGCACCCTGAGTTGTGTGTGCAGCCACTGCTGTCAACAAGCTGGGCCAGGGCTCCAGACCCTGGTGCAGCTGCTTGCAGGCTTGCAGCTGCCTACTGTGAGCCACCCAGTCTCTGTGACAGGTGGCAATGGACTGTCCAGAGCCTGGGCTGCTTGCTGCACCCAGGGGTTCAAAGCCCTGGCCAGGTTCATTGTCAGTAGCAGCTGCACACACACCTCAGTTGGGAAGGGGCTAGGGCTCTGCTGCCATAACAGGGATTGGGCCCTTGAGGCTCGCCCACCATCTGCCCTGGTATGCCAACATCTCTGAAGTCCAGGTTAGGGGGTTTGTTTGGCACTTTGCCAAAAAACATTCCCAACCCCTGATCTAGATCAACCTAACTAAGATTAGGTTAATCTAAATGAGCTTTTATGCAGGGGAGTTTAAATCTTCTAAAAAATGGTAGGCCCAATGTAAGTTCACATGAACTAACATTGAGGTGAACTAACTTAGACTGAGAGTGGGTTAACCTGATCTGTTGAATGCCTGTACATGTTCAGAGCATAACTCCAAAACTGCTTGCCACAAGCCACAGGCTGTGCTCTTCCTACTCCTCCCCCTCCAACCCTGACCAGGCTGTTTATAGCCCCCCCAACCCCCTTGTGCCTCATCATCTTCCTGTGCAAGAGCATAAAGGGCAGAGTGGCCGTAACCATAACCTTACTTTAGCTTAATTCCTAACTAATTCCTGTTTTAGTTGAGGTCTCTGAGAACAGAGATGATGGCTGGATCATGGGATCAACACTGATTACAAGATTGGAAAGAACTAGTTATTAGCCATTCTTTTTTTCTTCAAGTATGCATTGGTGTGGATCCCACTTCAAATGACTTGGAAGTTGGGGCAACCTCAAGATGCAGGAAATGAGGAGTTCCAGTTTCATCAATCAGTGATTTCAGTACTCCTCATCTGAAACTGGTATCTGCCACAGCAGTGAAGTCTGAGAGGTCATGTTTGACAAATATCACAACCTGGCAGTTCTCTGATAGAGGCCCTTGTCTGGTACAAATGGAACAAGTCCTTTGAACTGTAGTGGATGATATGTGTGAGATACACAACTTGCATGAAAAAGAGATGGATTACTGGATCCATTTCAAAATTCTCAGAGATGAGACAATTTGAATGCCCAATTGCAGTCAGAAAGACAGAGAATAGTCTGAATAGTCTTCTGTCAATGTATGACAGACTGGCTTGAATGGTAGATGTAGCTGCTATAACTTCTTTCACAAAGTGTCTGGCGTGGTTTGGGAAGAAGATGTCTAAGTTGTTAACCTGGTTTAGCTGTAAGTCTGAGAGAACCCTGGGGATATTTCAGCATCTCATGTTTTCCTGTGGCATACTACATTAGGCGATTCAGTTGTGTGAACGAACAACTGAAGTTTACTAACACTTCTTGTTGAAATGATAGCCACCACGAAGACCACATTCAGAGTGTTTTAGTTCAGGAAGCATTCTGAAAGAGACTCAGAAGGATGCTCTGTGAGCCTCAGGAGGGCTAATGTCAAGTCCGAAGCAGCAGGTAGTTCTATGGTAAGTATGAAATAAATTGAAACAGGTTTAAGAGAAGGCAGGTGACACACCAAAATCACTGTGAAAGGATGTTTCACTGAACTGACTCATTTTTTTCAGATGGAATATGCAACCCTTCTTAGGTATTCAGCCTGGGATATATCTAAGTTGTTTTGGGGCTGTCTGCATGAGGATTCTCTTTCATCTGGAAGAATATGTCGTCCTGATAGATGCTTTCTTGGTTTCCTGTTTCTTGGGATTCCTGCAATTAAGTTCATGGTTGTCTGTTCATATGAACCTATTTCCTTTTGCCTTCCACAGCTTGAATCTCCTTTTAGAGAGATCCTTGAAAGCAATGGCCTGTGTAACCTCCTGCCATCACCAACCATGCAGGAGCTATATAAACAGTAAACAAAATGAACTGGAATCACTGAAGAGACATGGATTCACTTACTTGTTTTTGGAGGTCACGTAGCTCAAGTCATCTATGATTTTAGAGAATGAAACAGTTCCATAGGATGGGGAAAGAACCCTGCCTTCATAGAAGAAATCCAAGAAAAGCTCTACAGATCCAAATTTACAGTATTTTGATGTTTCTTTCATAAGATAACTTGGCTAGAAGTGATCCACACTCCAGAAATCAGACGGAAAAAATTGCATTTTGTTGGATAGCATTTGCATGCATATGCACCTAAAACTGACCCTTGTACACAAAACCTAGATTGCCTGTTGCCAAAATAAAATCACTCATAATTAATGTACATCAGCTTTTACCATTCTTCTTCCAGCGAAATACCAGTTTGGATGTGGCAGTACTGTGCTGGTAAAAAATGGTCATCCAACAATACCCTGGCCCCATTACACGAACCACTCTGATCATAATTTTGAATTCTTCTATCAAGAGGTCATAGAGACTCCCTTTAAAATGCCCAATGTGTTCTGGAAATATGGTTTGTCTTGGTAGCCCACCCTTCTCATACACCTGCAGGCTTGTCTCATGTGACTAGATATAGATAGAGGATAGAGACAGAGACAGAAGCAGTGCTGTAGTCCCAGTGAGGTTTGCTCTTCTTTGGGTAGCAGCTTAGGCCACTGTGACATGTCTTGTTCTTTGGTTGATTTGTATGCAAATGTCTCTTCTGTCTTAACAGTATTTTCCAGATGATCCTTTTCTGAACTTTTGTAGAAGGCGTGGTCTTTTTTCCTTTCTCTTCATAAGAGTCCTTCTTACACCACTCTGCTTTGAGCTCCACTGACATTACTGTGAAACAGTCTGGCAGCATCCCAATCAGGGCAGCCTCAAAAGCTCTTTGAGCAGCTGCTTTCTCTGGGATTTTGTCACTCTCTGCAGTGATGGATCAGCCATGATCACCACGTCCTGTAATACGTTTAGCAATATTTCATATACCAGCCCTGCACCCCAATGTCAGTGTAGCCTGGGTGTACTCAGATAAGAACTCCCTCCCCTGACCGAAGGGGGATTGTTAGCTGGCAGAGGTGTGCTGTAAGCAAAACTGCAGACCACTCATGGTTCCCTTCTGTCCCTTTAGAATCAGGCTAGGCCAGTTATGGAATTTAACTATGTACAAATTTATTAATGTATGTACAACATACAGGAGGAAAGGAATAAAACTAATAACTCTCTATATATATACACACACACGTATATTCAACACACGATTTATACACATGTAAATTGCTATACATCTATATGTAAATTGCTATATATCTATAATGACTTTTGGGGGATTGCTCTGAAGGGCCTTGAACCCACACAGGTAAGTAAGGAATCTGGAAGAGGTAAATACAGGTGAGTTCAGGTAATCAGCAAACACACATAGGTACACCTAGATAAATACTGGCACTTAGGGGGAGGTGTCAGCAGGGGGGTTTCAACAAGATATGTACATATACACATCCACACATATAACAAATAAACAACAAAAGGTTATTAATGACACAATATGAGGTACTGGATACAAAATATAAGGCGCATACCCTCATTCACTGTATCAATATCACTAGATTACTAGAATCTCTTCTAGGGGAAAAGAACCTGGGCCCAGCTCCCAAAAAAAGGGAAAAGGGTGGGCCTCCAATACCTTCCCGCCCTCTAGGGCATGGCAGGGACCCTTATCCTTCAGGACCATTTCACAGTTCCCCGCCACTCCTTCCAAGGGGTTTCCTCCCCTGTGGGAAACCCTTGCCCCAATAAATCAT
The DNA here is from genome assembly GCF_052110815.1 of Crocodylus siamensis. Taxonomy (NCBI): domain Eukaryota; kingdom Metazoa; phylum Chordata; order Crocodylia; family Crocodylidae; genus Crocodylus; species Crocodylus siamensis. The sequence goes on along the minus strand of NC_143396.1, from coordinate 83,294,410 downwards.
GACTCTGGGGCCAGCACACTTCCAGCCAAACTGCTCCTTGCTGCCAACCCTCTCGCAGCTCTGGCTCTGCCCCAGCCACCTGTCTGATAGTGGTCCTGAGCAGTCACATGCTCCTGGAGGCTACTGCCTTCTCACTGGGGTTGGAGGCCTGGGCCACCTCGTGCAATGCCAGGTCTCGGTTCACTCTGGGACACTTCACGCAGCAAAATCAGCCCTGCGCCCTGGCCCTGTGCCAGGGGTTAGAGACCTGAGCCACTGCTATCAGCTCCTAGGTCAGGTTCCCCTGTGCACAGAGGCCCTGACCACTTGCTAGGGGTTGCAAACCCAAGCTGCCTTTTGCGGCTCCCAGGGTCAAGCTCCATGCAGTAGCGCCTGTAACACACCCTGCAACCCAAGCTGCCTTTTGCAGCTCCCAGGGTCTGGCTCCATGCAGCGCCGCCTGCACTGAATCCCTGTGCACTGATCTGCACACTGGGTACTGGTGCTGGAACCGACCTCTGCTCCCCGCTTCTGTCAACGGTCTTCTGGAGCTCTTCAGGGGCAACAGGAACTGCCCCCACTCTTCCTAGCTCTGCTCTGTTTTGTCCCTTGGTGCATTTGCCTCATGCTGAGCATGCCGCTCCTTTTATTCACCTTGGAGGCTCTGCGCCGGGGTTCTGTCGGACCTGGCAGAGCAGGGTTTCAAACCAGGTCTGGGGCTTTTTCTCGCTTCGCCCTGAGCAGGGGCGGAGCAAGCCCCTCGCTGCCTTGGGCTCCACAAATCACAATGTGGATTCTTGGAGCCCAGCATGCCCGGCTGTTTTGCTAAGTCTGCCACATCAGGAAACCCAAAGCTTCCCCTCAGCCTTTTAACATGAAAGGCTTTTAACAGCTTCCTCATGCTCCTCGCTGGGCCAGGAACTGCTGAGCAGTCTGCAAGTCTGACCTTCTGCACATTTTCAAAAGGATTTTTCTGAGAAGATGCTAAGGAATTTTGATACTTATTTTTTCCTTTCTCCTAATAGTATAAGTCTAAAAATGTCTATCTTTTTTCTTTCCCAGAATGGGTTTGTGGACTCTGCAGGGGGTAGGGGGTGGAGGGGAGCACAATTCCAGCAGCTGTCTTAACTTGGCACCTGGGGTGAATGCCCCTCTCAACCATGCCTATGCTACTAGCCAGAAGTGCTACTCCGTCATGTGCAGAGCTGTTGAGCAAACACATACAGTTCCTTATTGTTTTATACAATATTTGCACCATCTATTCCTCCTCATGATTTGTTTCCTCTACATCATACAACTATCCAGTATGGTAATAGCATTTATAATCACAGAACTTCTGAAAATTTAGACTTGTACTCCCTGTCTCTAACATTAATATGAGAACTCCATTGATTTGTATAACAGATGTGTCCAAGGGCAAGATGGAAGAGTGATCAGGTAGGGATATGAACAATCATGAAAATTATTAAATATAGCATTAAAATTATGGAATTGAAGAAAGGGAATTGTGTAAGCTTAACCCACAACTCCCATAATCCCTGGAGCACAGTAGTGGTAACCTATAATACACTATGAGAATATTTTGAAAAGCAGTATATTGGGTGGCAGAGTAAAGGGATACTTGTAAACTGTGTACTGCATGTTTTGTCAACATTCCCTCCCATAGTAAGGATGCAAAGTATTGGCAAACTAGCAAAAGCAGCCAAATGTGCATGCACTCTACTGTTGTAGCTTTATGTTGATGAAAGTTTTATTAATTCACAATTGTAGTGTAGATGTGGGCCCAAAAGAACAATCCAGCCTCAGGTGTTTAAGTCACTGTAGGGACTAGGGAAAAGATTTTAGCAGCTCTGTGACAAACTTGTGAATTCAATTCTATGTAAAACAAATACCAGAGGCCCCATTTCACTTACTATTTTAATGTGAACCTGTCACTTCACACACATGGATATGAAAAATAAAAAGGGCTGCTAAATTCAATAAAGCATACATTTATTCTTAAGTGTTCTCATTTTGAAAAATGAATGCATGTCCCACTGAATAAGAAACATACAGACAGACTCTTTAGTCACTTTATATTTTATAAATGCCCCCATCAGCTTAATCATTCAAGGCATAATAATAATGGCTAGCCTTCTGATTTATTAAAGTCTTTTACAGATGCACTAAGCTCTTATATTCCTTTAAGAAGCACTGAGTGACAAGTGTGTAATCATATTTTGTATCAGCTCTGTTTTGGCAGAGGGGTAATGGGTGTTCTAAGACAGTCACAGACTTGCTTGAGATTGGTGGAAATATAATAAATATGAAAAAATAAATATTTCTTCCACATCTGCAGAGCCCACACAATGCATGATATAGTGTCCTCCACACCTGATAAACACCCAATCACAAGGTCCAATAATAAACTCCCTCAATACAAAATTTATGGAGAGTTAAAATGCTATAAAATTCTTATATTCAAAATGTTTTTATTAGGATTATAGTGGCACACTACATATTCCTCCTACAGGCTCCATTTCAAGGTAATTCTGCAGGGAAGTACACAAACCATTGTGAAACCATCTAACAACAGTGGTGTGTAATATGCTGTACTTCCATGTTGTGGTGCATAAATGGAACATGTTATTTAGACCCTGAGAGTGCCAAAGATACAGACAAAGCCATTTTCCTGCTCCCTGGAACAGAGATAGAATGAGCATGATGTAGCCCTGCTTCATCACACCGCCTTTTCCCCTCACAATTGACAGACCTTTCTCTGCAGATCTTGTCTCTTTGGGACAATACTGGCACCAGGAATGCTCAGAGGAAGTATTCCCTGTGCTATGTAGCATCTGATCTTTGCTCATAATGCAAACGGAGGGTGTGACTAGTGTGTTGGAGTCCCAGAGAACACTTCAGATTTGTGTAAGTTTACTGGTCTCCCTCACTCTGCTGAATGGGTATGCCCAGGTTATTAGTTTGCCCAGAAATCACAATTTAGCACAGTCACTTTGAACAGAAAAACAAAAGGGTCTATTATAAGGAAGAACAAATGGTATAAAAAAAGAAGTAATCAACTGCTCTGACAACAGAATATGGTAAAACAAAACTGACAATAACCTTATGCTAGGTTCAGACTACTACTTAGTAGGATTGTGCGAAGCTTCAGTCCCTGATTCAATTCAGAGGACATTCGGCCTGATTTGGTGGCCAAATCTCTGAATCTAGGTTGAATCAGAGGACCCTTTAATCTCTCTGAATCAAATTGGATCCCTCCGAATCAATTCAGAGAGATTCAGAAAGTTTAGAAGATTCAGACATAGACATAGCTTTAAATGTTTTTTCTACATACCTCAGGGTAGCAGGGGCTCATGAATGTTGTGATGCTAGGGTGCATGGAGTGTCCTACAGGAGTGCAGGGGGCTCCCCCAGTGTGTTCAGCAGCAGTCCCAGAAGTGGACCAGAAGCACTTCCAGTCCACTTATGGGTTCACCAGGGAGCACACAGGGGTGCCCCCCCCCGTGCCCCTCTGGCTCAGCAACTGGTGCCTCTTGGGTCTGGGGGTGCATCCTGGGTCCCCCCATGGCTGATCACCAAGACAGGGAGGCATGGTGGTCCCCCCAGCGTGCTCCCCAGCAGATGCAGAAGTGGAACGGAAGTGCTTCTGGTCCACTTCTGGTTTCGCCGCCAAGCACGTGGAGGGCCCCCTTGCACTCCTGTGGGATGCTCCATTCGCCCCAGCATTGAAGCAATCACAAGCCGTGCTGGTATCTTGAGGTATGTAGAAAAAACATTTAAAGCTGTGTCTATGTCCAAATCAGCATCGAATCTTCAGATTCGGATTCAGCTAAATTGAATCAGGGACAGTGATCCAAATCAACTAACCAAATCGCTGTCCCTGATTTGAGCCGAATTCAAATCGAATAGTGCCCGCTTAGCCCTCATTAAAATGCCCATGAACAATCTCTCGGGGTCAAACTCCCTTCAGTCACAGCTATCTCATTTAACTGGGGACCTCCATTCCCCCTTCCTGACAGGGAGCCCCCACTTTGGCATTCCAGCCAGCCTCCCAATGCAGCCTGCCTCCTGGGAGCCTGACAATCCTCTAGAGTGTTTCTGCTTATGGATCTGTGACAGAGGGTAGGAAACTACTACTAGCTACTAGCATGCATTCACTCTTCATACCCATGGTCTGGCCAGGAACCATCTGGCCCTCGGGGCCAGCTTTTGCGAAGCACTCCATGCTCAACATGCACTGCTGAAATTCAGACTATGAATTCTTACGCTTTAATGGGTACAGATTTCTTAAAACCTTGACCCTGATTGTGGGTACTTTTTAATTTAATCTGGCCCTAATTTACAATAATAGTGGAAGGAAGTTCTCCACCGTTCTCCAGGGCTATTTCTCTATTTCTTACATATCATGTGAAACACTTAAGACTTAACACTATATAACAGACTTAATAGACTTAATAGCACCAGGCAGCATTTCTGGTTCAGCTATTACATCTGCCATTGAAAGGAAAGCAAAAGTAACAAGTTGCCTTAGTTGCTTCAGCCTTACTACTTCATTGCATCTACTTCCTAAAACACTTATCACATTCCACAGCTCTGGGGCTATGCTGGTTTTATACCCCCTCCTCACCCCCAAAGCCTGACCACACTATTTTTATACCTCTGATTATTTAAATGCTGCCCCTCCTCCCCCGCAACTTGGCAGCCCCTACCCCCAAGGACCCACCAACCCTCCCTGGACCTGCCAACCCCTCCCAGGTCCCCCAGTCCTTCCCCCCAAACTTATTTGCCCCCAGATGCCTACACCTCCTCCCAGTCTAAACTAAGCTGCTTAACCTGAGCCAGGTCCTGCAAACACTTGTTTGTATCCTCAGAGGAGAAGCTTTGATATGGATATGTAACAGACTGAATTACAACACTTTCTGAGTATACATGCTGAATGCACTGCTCGCAAACATTTAATTCACTGCACCTCATTGAAGTTACTCCTGAAATGACAGGAAACTCAAGATGGATGATCCTGGAATGCTGGATCTAAAATGTTTAGGGTGTGCTATGCTATGCTGGATCTAAAATGTTTAGTCTGTGTCTTCCCAGAACAATGCAATGCCATGTACACATGATAGAGCTAGTTCTAAATGAGTTAATTCAGATAGCAGAAGCAGTACATCCACACTAGCATGGTACTTCTCAGCTAATATACCTTGTTCTGCCTAATACAACTGTTCTGTTTCTAGCACCTAAACTACTCTGGCAACCCCTGGTTCCCTACGCAAGCATGCAAACTCTCAAATACAATGAAGTTCTGCTTCCATTGCCTGTGCAAGTTAAGCACATGGTGTCTCTATAGCTTTTCCATACTGAAGTGCCTCTCTGGGATAAGGCATGGAGGGGAAGAGCACTGGCACACTGAGTAAGTGCAGGGTTAGACCTAGTTATTCTGCAACTATCATCTACACCCTGAACAGATTACTATGTAAGAGCGGGTGTGAAATCATTAATCTTCTCTATATCACATAAACCTGAGCAAGCTGGAAATCATGATTTCATTCTTCAGCACCACAACCTGTTCATACAAATCACACGGTATATAAGCTTTATTGTTGCCCAGTATTCGGCTTCAGTACCCTACAAAAGACAGAAGATTTAGGGTTGCTGTGGGAACCTCAACTTTGGCTTCCTTGACATTTCTATTAGGTATGTGAAACATTATTTTGTTCCATACATTTATGGTTTACGTTTAGTAACTGTGCTGGGTCTCAACTTTGAAACCCTGTCAGCAGAGAAGTGCTGATTCAGCAGAAGCAGCACCAACTTCAATCTGTATTTCTGTGGAACTGATTGCATGAAAACCAGTGAAACCCACTGCATATTGCTCTACAGAAACATAAATGTTAAATCCATTTAACACTTTGCTCACAGAGTTAAAGGAATCATTTATTTGGTGTAGTGTTTCTTTCTTCCTGCCAGAACAAAATGTTCAAACAAAAACATGAATAATGGTTTAACAAAAATTCGGATGACAGAAGGTCCATGGTAACTAAACCTGGATTGAAAACCTGTTATTTTGTTATTTCTGCAGTACTAATTTTGCTCAAAACACAAAGGCTGGGACAGACTTGTTTTCTTTCTTAAAGTAACAGTTAACCCACTTTAAAGGGCTTTGGATTATACATAGTTTTAAAAAAAGGCCTCTCACTTTTCAGAAAACCAGTCAGATTTCATACTGTTCACTTAATGTGTCATGTTGAGAGGTGAAGTGAAGGTGCCATATTGGATTGCTTTAGTCACATCATGTTATAGCTCATTGTGACATGACAAAATATGACAAATGAAACTAATGCAACTTGACATGCCAGATCACCTCTTTTCTGTTGAGTTTCACAGCTTTTTTTTCACTTTGCAGTATATAAAACTCTTCACCTTCCCACCCTTAAAAAAAGTAGTGATATTCACAAGTTTTAGCTGTAGTATTCACCATCTAAAAAATTGTCAGGAGAATTACAAGTGAAAAATAAATTTGGAGATACTTTCCCTCCCCCATATCTTCTATCCTCTGATTTATGATAACTGACATTAGATTGGCTGGTTTTATTTCCATGGTTTTTCAATAGGATCTGGCATTTTGGAAAGGATTATTATTTTTTGTACTGTAGCAAGCAAACCACAAATGGCATGCCTCTTCAAACAAGAGACCAAAAGAGAGAGAAAGGTACGTTAAGCAGTAGAGGAGGAATATAAAGCATCAGCACTGCAGGAAGTGGAATTAAGATGCGTATTTCACTCATACGTATTCCAGTGGGGAACTTCGATAAGGTTAGATAAAAACAACTGAAATGCCTGAACCAAAATTTTTGATACAAGACACAAAACTAGACATTATAGGCAGAACTCTATTAATTTTTACATGCCTAAAAAGTACTTACTCAAACACCTATGTGTCATTTTGGACACTTCTGCACAGTTTGTGATTCAGTTACCTGTGCAGTGTAGAGGCATAAGCATCCACATGTCTATTGTACATGCACAGTAAACTACACACAAGCCAGGCGTATATGCAACTGTGTACATGCATGTACTTGCCTGGCTGCAAATCCCAGAAAAATAAAAGAGGGGACCCTTCTACTTTTTAGTCCCAGGATCTGAATAATCAGGCAGTCAGGAAATGGGAGACCAAGGTTCTAGGCCAGGGGTGGGCAAAATGCAGCCCATGGGCTGGATGTGGCCCACTAGGCCATTCTATCTGGCCTGCAGGGCCCCTAAAAAATTTAGAAAATTAATATTTATCTGCCCCTGGCTGCCTGTCATGCAGCCCTCGATGGCTTGCCAAAACTCAGTAAGCGGCCCTCCACCCGAAAAGCTAGGTTTATTCAGCTTAGAAAAGAGACGCTTGAGGGGGGACATGATAAGGGCTTACAAAATATTAAATGGTGAAAAGAAAGTAAATAGGGAATTATTATTTACTGTCTCAATATAAGAACTAGGGAGTCATAAAATGGAACTAGTAGGTTGTAAGTTTAAAATAAAAAGAGGGTTTTTTTCACACAGCATGTAATTCAAGTGTGGAACTTATTAACCCAAGATGTTGTAGAAATTAACAGTTTAGTCAAATTCAAAAAGAGAAAATTAAAATAAATAGCAAAAGCATCTTCAGGCATATAGATAGAGAACTAGGAGGGAAGACATAGGGCCTCTATATGTTGGAGATCAGTTGGAGATCAAAGACAGCATAGTTATAGACCAAACACTGAATAATTGCCTTAGCCTCTAAAAGGGATGGCAATGTAAAAGATGACAATGATAGGGTTTCAGAAGGGAGTGAGGACGTGGTTATGGTAACGGCCACACCTGAAACGGAAGCAAAGCTTAGATTGCTTACTGTCATCAGATCAGGAGCCCAGATAATCTCCTTCTTAGTTTACTGGAAAATTAGTACACAGAATAGGAAGCCACTCCTTTAGCATGGAATTTTAATGAACCTAGAATAAAGCCCTAGAATTGAAAAACAGCAAATTCTGTAGTGCTTATTTTTAAAAAGGGAAAAAGGGTGACAAAGGGCATTAAAACTGTTTTCAGCAAAGCCGACTAGCTTTACTCCAATATTATGCGAATCTTAGAACAGAAATTAATGAGGACATAAAAACCCTTAGGATACAGAAATAAACAAAAAATCAGACAAAACAAAACCTGTTTTTATCCAAGGAAAATTGTGTCAGACTAATCTAATACCCTCCTACGACAAGATACCTGACTTTAAAAGGGACAATACAATTGACTTAATTTATCTAGATTTAGGTAAAGCATGTGATTTCATGAGAAATTATTAGCCAAACTGGAAAAGATAAGGAACACTGCTATAGCTGTAAGGTGGATAAGGCGTTAAACTAAAAGGGAGACTATAATGGGATATGCTGAAAGTGAATTACCAGTCTTCCTCAGGAATAAGACTTGGGAATGTTAATGGGAACTGAAAATGTTGAGACTTCTGTATGTCTAGAGTCTTTTAAATAAGCTCTATGGGTGGCTACCGGTTTTCATTTATTTTAATATTCTAGTAAGAACAGACTTGTCTCCTAGACTACTGAGACTTAGCTTCAGCATAAATTCTAATATAGGTATCAAGCTATTCAAAACTTGTATATCATAGGCAACAAGACTAGGATATTCATAGTAAAATGTCCTACTCACAAATTCATGTTTTGCTCATAAATGACAGCTTTAGAAATATGTATTCATTACCGAAAAATATGATAAAAGAAAAATTAAAGCATGGGACAGGGTACATGGTGCAGAAGGCTGACGGATAGCATTCATCAAGTGTCCATTTAATGAGCAAAAAAAAGTAAATAATTAATAGAATACATATATCTCTAAATAATGCATTAAACACCATACACATATAAATGCAGTGCATTCATTCTAAATAATTAGTAAAACATTTCATAAAATCTCTCACACATGTTAGTAGCATTGCTGGTAGCCTTTGCCCTAACATAAATAAAATTCAAGAAAGAACAGCAAGCACATTATTTAAGAAAAAGAGAACACCATTCTGGAATACAGACACTTCTGATCTATCTTAACCTAAACTATGCTGACACTAGAAAATATTCCTCACTTTTTGGAGAAGTCCTATTCAGGAGGTACAGGGATTATATCACTGAATTTCTGCAAAGCGTTACATAAAATCATTTTGGTAGAAGTCTCCCCAGAATCACACTTTTAGCAAATGAGCTTCTTTTTGGTTTTGATCACACAACCATTCTAAATGGCAATATAAATTTGGCTATATCTGATAAAAGAAATAGCATTGCCAGGGAAAAACCTAATCATTGCTGAAGATGTGCAAAAGGCATCAGAAAAAACAGGGAATTTTAAGATACTAGGAAAACAAGGTTAGAAAGGACCTCACAAGGTCATCTAGTTCAGCCCCCTGCTCAAAGCAGGATCATTCTTAATTAAACCATCCCAGACAAGGGTCTATCTAACCTGCTTTTAAAAATGTCCAGGGATGGAGATTATAATTCCTCCTACTTCCAACCTAAATTTCCTCTGGTGCAGCTTGAGTCCATTGCTCCTAATCTTATATCCTACAGCCACAGAGAAAAGCCCATCTCCATCCTCTCTGTAACCGTGTCTTATGAATTTGAAGACTGTTATCAAATCTCCCCTCAGTCTTAACCGAACTAGGAAAAGAACTTATATTGACCTTCATAAAAAAAATAACTGCAGGGCATCTTCCACTGGCCCAGCACTAACAGAGTGATGGACCAGTTGCTCTTTTCCATTGCTGATATGATTCTGTTAATTTTTTTTTTCATTTTCACTTTTTAGTATTTACTGTTTTGAAGCCAGAAGCAAAATATTACCACAAAGGATATTTTTGTGGTGTATTTGCCTTTAAAACTAGTGGTGGTCTCTAATTTTGAAATTCAGATCTAAATGTCCAATATTCCATCATTTGGAGGTGCTGAGGTCTGACATTTTAACTTTACTTCTCGTAACATTAGAGTCAATTTACATAAATTAGATGCATATCTGGTCACAAGTTTCACATAGTTCTCTCTATCTCAAGATGTTTAAATCTTGGCCATCTCAATTGAGGTCATTCCAGTGCTAAGAGAATTAATTACACTAGAAAATTTATTTGCTGGGCCACTTTGTCAAAATCACCTGTAAAGATCTGATCCTACTAATATATCTATACAAACAAAACCTTGTACCTATATAAAGCCCCATTGTATTAATACTGCATCATACTGAACCTGTTTTAGGATTAGCTTTTGAAACTGAGCATTTTTGCTCATTTGGCTCATCATATCATATACCCAATTCCTTGGGTGCATAAAATCATGGCACTTGCAAACACAGGTCAAAGGCTAAGTCATCTGGTGACTAGGCTTAAACCCATAAATCCAATGCTTTTTCATGCCCCCCGGCCCAAACTAGAACACCAAAACTGCAAAACCAATAACTTGTGCACACAATTTTGGAAACATCCATTTATGAACAGGCTTGGAGCCATTTTGGAATACTGCTCCCATAGGTATGGAGTTTATTTTTCAAGACAAATCTTTCAAGAGAGCAGTAACAAGTAGTTACACTGCATACAGTCGAATCAGAGAAAATAGAGAAGAAAATTTAAATGATGATTCTTAAAAAATAAAAGAAACAAATGAGGCACATAGTCACTGCTGGCTGAGTTATGGCTTCATCATAAGCCCGAAGCAAGAGACAATGTGTTGGAACAGACTAGTAGACATTCTTTGGAATCACACTCAGCTTATGCTTTCCTCTTTCTGCCAGAGCAGGGAGGGAAAGGTCCACTTTAAGTCCCCTTACTCCCTTGCACCACAAGACAAGAACTAGGTCACTATACTGCCCTTAAAAATAATTACCTGGTTTCAGGTTAAATTCAAGCTACACCCTGACAGGCACAGGATGTCAAATGCACTTCATTCTGATTTCTTATGCAGGCATTCAGAATTTTTTTTATTGAGGGAGGGCATTGTTTTCAATAAGACAAAATGTAGGGAAATGATAATAAATATGCAATTTGCATGTTGATTTTTTTAAAGCTCAGCTTATTTCTCTAAGAATGAAAAACACACACCCTATCTTCCCTAGGTCTCTGACATATTTGTTGCTTTGGGCACATAACAAATTAACTGTATTAATCATATAACTCTCCAGAGAGAACTACACCTGGCTTTTCACCCAATTAAAAGTAGTAGATAAAGAGAACATCTGTTTTCTGTTATAAAAATGGGTTTACTGAGTGGAAATGACAAATTGTTTAAACAAGGTAATAATGGAAATGTTCTCTCACTCTACCTGGTGATAGACACCCCACAACACCCAGCCTGAGGACTTAAAAAAATACAAGAAGCTAAATGAACTGCATGGGATTTTTAAATACTAAATACGAAAGAGGTAATAAATAATACAATGGTAGGCAGCAGGGACCATTTTTCTCTCAAGTCCTGTCTGGAGCCAACCCAACTCTATCATGTTACCTGGGAGGTAGCTGATAGGGGTGTGCAAAACGCGCCATATTTGATTTGGATTTGGATTCGGACCAAATTGGGAGCAGTGATTCGATTCATCCTGATTGATTCAGATCACTGTCCCGATTCGATTCAGCCGAATCTGAATCTGAAGATTTGATGCTGATTTGGAGAATCAGCATTCAACCATAGACACAGTTTTAAATGTTTTTTATACATACCTTGAGGTACCAGGCATGGCTCGTGAAGGCTGCAATGGTGGGGTGGATGAAGCATCCCACAGGAGTGTGGGGGGGGGGGGGCACATGCTCGGCAGCAGACCCAGAAGTGGACTAGAAGTACTTCTGCCTGGGTCCTCTGCCAAGCACACAGCCCCCTCTCCGCCCATGCTCTCCCGGTTTAGCAACCAGCCACAGGGGGACCCCAGGTGCCCCCCAGACCCAAGAGGCACCAGTCACCAAACTGGGGGACAGAGGGAGGATCCCCCGCATGCTCCTCAGCAGACCCAAAAGTGGACCAGAAGTGCTTCTGGTCCACTTCTGGGTCCACTGCCAAGAGTATTAGGGATCCCCCCACACTCCTGTGGGATGCTCAGCTGCCCCACCATCTCAGTGTTCATAAGCCACCTAGTACCTTGAGGTATGTAGAAAAAGCATTTAAAGCTGTGTCTATGTCCAAATCATTGCATCTTTCCGAATCTCTCTGAATTAGTCCAGAGGGTTCCGATTCGATTTGGAGAGATTAAAGGGTCTCCTGATTAGCTTCAGATTTGGAGATTTGGCTGCTGAATCAGCCAAATCTCCACAGAATCAAATCAGTGACCGAAGCTTCGCACAGCCCTAGTAGATGAACATACGGACCATCAGAAGGAGTTAGAGAAGGAAGGGAGTCCCAAAATCACCTATTCTCACAGTTAATGCATACACTTGGCACATCCAGATGAGCATGCGCATGCATTTCCCTGGAGTCAAATAGCAGCTGCCACTGCTACTTGTCCACAGAGAATGCCTGTGCACATACGCTCTGGCACACAGCAAATTGCCTCAGATTGGGAAGGTGGGGCTGGAGCTTTACCTGGGGTCCTCCCAGGTCTCCAGCAGTGATGATCCAGCAGCAGGGAGCCCAGCCAGCATCTGGAGTGCGAATCTAGACAGCCAGTTTCCGGTTTCAGGCGGCACATGCTATTGCCACATGAACCACTCTGCTTTTTTCTGGCATGGGTGTTTTCTAGATCATGAACAGTCAGTTCCTGTCTTTTTCTCTTCACCAGTAATCTCCTCAAATGAAAGAGTTTGCCATCATTCTGGTAACTGATGTCAATTCCAGTGTCACGGTCAAGAAAGGCATCTGTAAGCATGGCAGTAAACATCATACTGAAGAGGGTTAGGGCCAACACAGAGCCCTGCTTGACTCTATTGTTGACTGGGAATGGTTCAGATGACTCACTGTCATCCATGACACAACTGAGTGTACCACCATGGAGTTGCCAAACCATTGGGATGAATTTCTCTGGGCAACCAAATTTGGCCATGATCTTCCAAAGGCCCTCCTGTCTGACTGTATCAAATGCTTTTATCAAATCAATGAAAGTCATGTACAGGTTAAAGTCCTGTGTTTGGCATTTCTCCTGAAGTTAATAAGCTGCAAACACCATGTCTATGGTCCTGTGTACTTTCCTAAAAGCACACTGACTCTCAGGCAAGAGCCTTTGTTCAATGTGTTGCATAAGGTGATTCAACAAAATTGTGGTGAGGATTTACCAGCTACTGATAACAAGGAGATACCTTGATGGTTGTCACAGGATTGCCTATTGCCTTTCTGCTTGTACAAGTGGACAAGTGGCATAGTTCCTTGAGTCCACATTAAGTGGAAGAGTTCAGTCAGTTTCAAAGCAATGTGTGAGCCTCCAGCCTTGTAGACCTCTGCTGATATAGTATTTGCTCCAGGTGCTTTACCATATGACAACAGGTTAATTGCTTTCACAGTCTCAGTCAGCATTGGAGAATCAGCAAGATGTTAACATCTACCTGGGGCAGTCGATCAATTGCCTCCTCACTAATAGATGATTGTTGATTGAGGATGTTGTTGAAGAGTTCTTCCCAACTCTGCAGTATCTTTCCTTTATTAACGAGCAGGGTGGTACCATCAGCACTCGGTATTGGAGATGCTCCTGATGACCGTGGTTCAGAGATTGTCCTTAGAGCATCACAGAAGTTCTTCATATTGTTCCCGTCTATGTAGGACATAAAGTTGTCTGCCTTGCTGCTCAGCCATGAGTTTTGCATCCTCTGAGTTTGCACTGGATGATCCTCTTGATGTTATTGAAGATGTCCTTCTTAGATATTGAAGTGCTGGCTTTCAACCAGGTCTTATGGAACCAATGTTTCTCATTCAGTAGTCTCCCTATGTCACTATCCTTTTCATCAAGCCAATCTTGATGTTTACATGTGGTAGGACCAAGAGTACTGGATGCTGCTGAGTACACAGAGTCTCTGAAAGATGCCCACATTTCCTCACTGTTATTGGAGTTTACATCAATTGTTACTAGTTGACTGCACAGTTCTTCAACAAATGCTTGTTTCACATTCTCTTGTTTCAATTTGAAGACATTTTATTTTTTTGGTTCTTTTTTGCCTTGTGGTCATCTACTAGGATGTATCTGGATATTCAGCATGGAGACTAAGCCTGTGGTAAGTCCAGCTTTCTGTACTTCTCATGTCCTTTGTGACTCTGACATCCGGTCTGCCTCTTCTCTTGATGATATAATCAATGAGATTCCAATTCTTGGAGCACAGGTACATCCAAGACATCTTGTTGTGGTTCAGCAGGCAGAAAACTGCATTGGTGTTGGGAAGGTCATATTCAGCACATTTCCTCAGCAGGAAGAGCCCATTGCTATTGCATTTCCCAAGGCCATTCCAAGCACTGATGGTGAGTGGTGTCATCTTTGTCTTTTTGTTTGGTTTTCAAATGCTACAGTGGGATCCCAATAGCTGTGGTATGATGACCAGAGTTAAGGTGAAGCAGACAATGTTTAAGGCACTTTTTCTAGCCCTTTCCTCACACTATGGAGGTGAGCAGTGTGATCCTAAATAGGGCTGCTCAGTCACCCAGTAGGCTGCTAAGTTTCACTGCTGCTTTGGTCCAGTGCAAAGTGACCCTATGTGCAGGTCGCCTGTGTACAGGTCTGCAGCTACAGCTCCCAGTTTATCCACACCTGCTACTTTGCTGCTCGCCCATTGCCAAAGGACTTGAGTGTGTCTATGAAGGATATAACCATGTCATGACTTGCATGTGAGTTGGATTTAAATGAGGGGAAGTTGTGCAGAGTCACCCTCCCTCTCTCATCCAGGCCTGTCTGAATCTAGTGGCATGACATTTGGATTTACTGTAGGCTATTTTACTGTGTATCCACTTAATTGTACTTTTTTTATGTGCACTTTAATTTACAGTAAAATAGGCAACTGCAAATTAAAGTGCACAGGTAGGCACACCCAGAGAGTTCATGATGTGGACAAATAGGACTTTTTTTTTTACCTGGATCCTTAATGAATGTGGATGAGGTATGTCATTTCAGAATTGGGATTATTGTAAGAAGCCAGCTGTAAAAAATGTTTGGCTAATGGAAAAAAATAGCATCACCCTCTCCAATGAAGAACTCTTTACTTTCAGGTACAGGATAAGAACAGAAAGTATAATTTTCTGTAGATAAACTAAAGCTTATCTATTATATTTACAAAAGCTTATCTATAAAAGCTAAACTGGTGTAAAGAATACAGACAAGACTATAACAGACTATCCAGTGGCAAGTACTTCCAGTCCACTTCCAGGTTCACTGCTGAGGCTCCCCCTCCCCCTCCCCCCACCCATAGGATGCTCCATGTGCCCCAGCATCGCAGCATTCACGAGGCACGCTGGTACCTTGAGGTATGTAGAAAAAACATTTAAAGCTGTGTCCATGTCCGAATCGCTGATTCTCCAAATCAGCATCAAATCTTCAGATTTGGATTTGGCCTAATTGAATCAGGGACAGTGATCTGAATCAATTAATCGAATCACTGTTCCCGATTCAGGCTGAATACAAATTGAATAGGGCCCATTTCGTACATCCCTGGCAGCTATTGCTAATCATCAGGATGGTTTGAAAAATTCAGTTAACTAGAGCATAGGGCCTGCTTTAAACCTTAAAATGGCCCTCCTATTGTCTTATAATTTCCTCTCCTTATCTTTTCTTTTCACACTCATGCTTACCATAGCTTTTTTCTTGCTTATAAGAAAGTAGCATTTTTACTTCAAAACTGACCCCAACTGAAGTCAATGGGAAAATATTTACTGACATAAATGGAATGCGGATTTCATAAGGCAGCATTTTCACTCTTTTTGCTCATTTCTCTGGTCAGGATCCCATTGACCTCAGTGGAAACCAACTTAGAGCACTGGTGAGTGTCACGGAAAGTCCCTTAACATTCTTTAGGAATGAGTTCAAATTCCACAGGTTTCACTGGCAATCCTAGATGCATGAAACAAACATAAGGGGAAAAAAGGTTCAAGTTTTTAAAGCTTTTTACGAAAGGCTTTTTATATAGTTTCAGTACACAAATTAACTCTGAGATTTTCAAGGAAGACAAGATGCAAAATCAATGTGAATGTAAATGGAAGGTGTGTGTCTAATTCCCTTAAGTTCCTTTGTAAAATCCAGCTAAAGTAACCGTGTTCTAAGTATGATTAAATACTTCAGGACTTTGGAGGCAAAAAGGTTCTTGAAATAGCCTTTACGTCCTCTACCTCTCCATGCCCAAGAGCACACATTGCATTCTTTATTACCTCAAGAATACATATACTGAGTAATGAGTACATATGTCCTGAAGAGTGTTATTACTTTCCAATGAAGCTTGGATAGGAAAGGGGATTAACAGCCTACAGTAGGGGAGGTTACAGCAGGGGTTGGTTTTTGGGAGTGGATGGTGGCTTTAACAGAACTTAGATTTGGGTGCAGGCTGCTTTCAACCTAGCCCACACCGTGGCTGCCAGGGGGCACTACTCCCTCCTTAAGTACTGTTGCCACTGCTTCACCCCATCTGGTTGCTACATGCATGAAGTTCCCCCTGGAGAAGCCTCCCCACCAATCATTGAATTGCTGCAGAATCCCTCTGGCTCCACAGATCACTTTGCCAACCATAGGTTGACTCCATTATTTGCCAACCCCTAGGTTAGAGAATACTTGTATGAACTAGATTTTTTCCAGGCAGCAGGATGGATGAGACTCATCCTAGAATGCTCAGGAAATTTGCTGGGATAATTCCAGATCTAATAAATAACCTTTTGACAACTCAGAGATTGGGTGAGGTACTAAATGACTAGAAAATTGCAGATATAGTGCCTATCTTAATGAAAGGGAAGGCATAGGATCTGGAGAACTACAGAAAAGTCAGTATGACTGGAAGATTATGAAGCATGTCTTTAAGGAATCTATGTCTAAGCACCTGGGAGATACCCAGGTTATCAGAAACAGCCAATACAGATTTGTCAAAAGCAAGTCATGCCTGACCAACCTAAAATCCTTTTACAAAAGGTGACAGGCTTTGTGGTGGTGGGGAAACGGTGTATGTGATATATGTCAACATTAGTAAAGCTTTTGACACTGTGTCCCAAGGCATTTTCATAAGTAAGCTAAAGAGATACAGTATAGATGAAGTACTGTAAGGTGTGATACATAACTAGGCAGATCTTCATACTCAAAGAGTAGTCATCAGTGGCTTGATATCTAAATAGGAAGAGGTATCAAGTAAATTTCCTCAGCGCTCTGCCCTACTGCATTACTGTTTATCTTCATTAAAGATTTGAAGAAATGGGACTGAGTGTACAGTTAGCAAATTCAGAGATAACACAAGTGTCTGCAACTCCACCCAGCTTTTGGAGAACAGGATTAGCATGCAGAATGACCTTGATAAACCTGGAAAAAGGTCCAAAGTTAAATGAAATTCAGCAAGGGGACAGTGCACGGGATGCTGGAAGTCTGCCAGGCTCAAGCTTCCCCAAGCACGTCTGTGTTTCCAGTGCCCTGTACATTGTTGCACTTTGTTATGCAGCAAACTAAAATACCCTGGATGGATTTTACCTTGCTACCTAACAAGGTCATTTAAAGTGAAATATGCTGATGAATGTGTATATCATCACAAAATTAAAGTGGAATACGCTGCTGAATGTGTAAATAGCAATGCCATTAAAGTGGTGCAAAATGGCAATTAAGCCACTTTAAATGTGAGTTTTGTCACATGTACAAGCAACCATAGTCAGATTAGTGTATTTCCAACACCTGTCCAGGAAAAGATATAGAAGGGAAAGAGGATAATGAAGCTGGCTGTCCTTTTCCCTATGAGTCTATATGGTAATAAAATACAAGCATTTCACAGATCTGACATGCTGTTACAGAAGCCAGAATTTTCTCTTCTTCTAAACCATGTCACTAGCCAGCTAGTTTCACAAAATATTTTTGTAATAAGATTTAACCAAAATGTTAAAGTACACAGCACTTGGTTTTGTTTTGATCTGGTATTTTCTTATTAAGGATTTTTAGGTTTTTCTTATTTAATGCTGAGCTACTTAGGCAGCTAAGGTTCTTAAGTTATAGTGGTTTTGGTTTTTCCCCTCAGCACACATGAAAATATGAAACTCAGTGCATGTCCCATTTCCTCCATCAGTACAAGGACTGCAGCTTGTTAACATAATTCATTGCTAGCATCAAGAATTTCAGTTGATGTGAAACTGTGATTTATGTATTGTTGCAGAACTCCTGAGACTCAAGTACAGCTACAATTGAAATATTATTAATATTTTAATGCTGTTGCTAGTGTTGCTAGTGTATTTAGTACAAGTTGTGCTGCTTGGCTAGAGCAGGAGAAGTCCTATTTCTCTCATATTAAGATAATGTTTAACCATGTATAGTATACGTAACACTGTACGAGAGAAGAAATAGAGACAAAGACACTGCTATCTTGAATACTGGTATGGATATACCCCTCTGTAATATTTTGAAAGACAAGCACTACTAGGAATTATACGAGAGGCAAAGAGTTTTTTGGTGTTATCTTTTAGTGGTTCAACTGTAGACTTGGGAGAGATGTGAGACAAGCTTTTAGGCATAAAATACCACAGCTTGAGCTAAAAGACAGATAGAACAATAAGTCATATATAATTCCATATGTAAACACAAACAGTCCAGATTCATGATGTCACTTTGAGTAATGTGCTCTTAATATAAAAAAGAATAAAAATCTTCCTTAAAAATCAACTTAGCAGGGCTAGGCTGAGGCATACCAGTTTCTGCATACAATAGCTAGGGACCTGGATGTAGGTGGCCTATTTCAAGGGCAGATGGGGAGAGACAGCTGCCATTTTCACAGATTTATCTCACTGGGCCTCCCCATGCCTCTGATTAGCCAAGGGGGCCCTCTGGCCATGCCCCTTGCTGCTGATTGGTTGAGAGGGATATCTATCATGCATCCCTGCCCCTCATCACTGATTGGCAGAGAAGGATGGGGCCGCATGACAGGCAGCTGTCTCAGCCAACCAGCAGAGAGGGTTGGGGGGGGCAGCTGCCATCTTGGTTGTTCTCCTTCATGCTGGCAGTGCCCCCCCCCGCTTACCCCCTGGTGGGCTGTGTGGCCAGGCTTTAGTGGCTATGAGGACTGCTGGCTCCCACTGGGGAATCAGCATTTTATTTTTAGTATGTTTTGCAAGGTTTTTTGTGGAGTTTGCAGACATCGCCCAATTTCACAATTTCTGTGAAATCGCAAATTAAGACAGTCTCTAACTATACAGAATGCAGTCACGGAATTGGCTCGAGGCCTTTGAATGATCATATCCTATAAATAACTGCCACCCCTGCCCACCCCCTTTTACCACTTCTCTGAGAAAAAACAAATGACATTTCTGTTTCCTGCCTTCCTAGAGCTTCTTCAGAGAAAGGGCATTAAATAATGGTCCTGACTCTCTGGCCCTAATTCAGCAGATTATCTAAACCTATGCCTAATTTTAAGTAGACAAGTTGTTTTTGAAGGCACTTACATGCTGAAAGGTAGACACATATTCAAGTGCCCTGGTGGCAATACTTAGTTGATCACCTTGGTTATGTCCATCCCTGGCCAGTAACATTCAATCAGGGGTTTTACCAATACCTAACAGAGAAAGTTCAAGCCACTTTTCCCCATTAGTATATCCTCCACATATAGGAAAACCTTGCTCTACAACAACAAAAGCTGCTACAAGTTAAACCTGGGTCAGTTTTTTCACAGAAGATGATGCCATGAACTGTAATCATTCAACACAATGGGGTTGCGCTGTATCAACACATCCTCAAAAGTACCAAGGTTTAATATTCCAAGAAAAGAGACAGGGAAAAATGGAGGAATTTGATGATCAAAAAAAATCCACTAAGGAAAACAAGTGACAGTATTCATTGATCCAAAATCTGAACTTTAAATGTGGTATCTCTTGAAAGTAAGAAGAATGAGCTTGTAAGTCAATATTGTAAAAAGTAAAATTAACAACACTTGTATCCTCAGAGTTCTAGTAACTCAGATTTTGTTGTCCGTACATATTCTATCATCAAAAATCTTTTCAAGTTTTAAATATTTTCCATTTTATTTTCCCTTCCTAGACTGAAGCAGCCTCCTAATAGTAATGTTCCGTCAAAAAGTATGTCTTTTATGGGTTAGCTAAATTTCATAGGACAAGTTTGGTAATTAAGGGCACTTACACACATGAAAAGAGCCTGCTCGATTAATCAAGTCTGCTGGAGCATGTAAAATGATGCATTCAAGCAGCCTCGCACGTCATGTGTATCAGTGGTGCAGCACATCTCCGTGCTGATAAAAGGGCAGTGGTGCACTTTGAACCAAAATATATTTGATGTGCTTTAGTTCAAAGCACGCCGCCACCATTTTCTCAGCAGAGGTGCGCTGCACTACTGATACATGCGTTCCTGACACAGTGCCAGGCACTTTTAATTAGCACGGTTTGCTAATTAAAAGTGCCCGGCACTGCGTCAGAACCACATGTAAAAATGCCCTAAGATACAGGTAGAATTTAAAAATTCATAATCTGCCTTGACACTAAGAACCAAGGACTGAACACTGATATTGACTTTATGGCATACTATAATCTGTCTGATTCCTGAAATTCTTCCTTCACACTACACGTAATGACAATCTTCCTCCTTTTTGATAGGTCTTAATCAATCAAGCTTTTTTTCTTCTGTTAATTGTTTGCCTGCTACCTCTGGGAATTTCTCCCCCCTCTAATTTCATAGCCTTACCCACTAATTTTAATTTTCGCTGTGCTTGCTTCTTTCCTCAGACCTAATGAAGAATGCTTTGCATTTGAAAGCTTGAAGCTTATCCCAGCCATGGACCTCACCCACAAAAATCCTTGTCTCTTGCAAACAATCTGATAGTCATTTTCATACTGTAAACATACAAACAAGCCTAAGATATGTGGAAATTAATGAGCAATCATTTTACACAAGTAATGAGGGAACTTGTGAATGGGGACATGTGGAGCTTGCTGGTTTGATCTTGGCCCTCTATGGTTCAATGTGCAGAGCAGATCACTGCAAGAAGCAGGTGCATGACAGTAAACCTTAGGTTAAAATATGAGAGAAGTAAAGAAGCAGCAATCAAGAAAGGACTAGTTTTTAAATTATAACAAATAATTTCCCCCATCTCCTGCTTCATGATTTAAAACTAGAGAAAATGTCAATAACATCTCAGACAATTTGGAATGGTGCTATAGTATCCACCCCACAGAAACTAAACTGCAGCTTAAGTGCCTGATTTTACTCTTGCCAAAATTTTGCCCACAGTAATATGTGTTGATA
Source organism: Crocodylus siamensis (assembly GCF_052110815.1). NCBI lineage: Eukaryota > Metazoa > Chordata > Crocodylia > Crocodylidae > Crocodylus > Crocodylus siamensis. Next base: position 83,273,050 of record NC_143396.1, on the reverse strand, counting down.
CTATACTGCTTGAAACCATATTCATTTCATATCCAATTTGGATTATGCACAAATACAGTATGAGAAACCAGGATATTTTAAAATGTAACTTTGTTGTGGTGAAAAGGCCATGAACATTCCTTTTCAATACAAACTCTGACACCAACGAACTGCAAGCAAGTACTGGACAGAGTTCTTCCTCTGTCTTTCATTTCACCATAACATATGTTGGAGGCAAGGTTGCCAACTCAAGAATTTTTTTTCCTGACAAGCTGCAAATTTCTTATTGGCAGAGGAACTTTTTTTTTAACTGACGTGTGTTTTTAGTGTCAGTAAAAAAAATTCTTGGGTTAACAGCCCTTTGTGAGTGCAGCAATAATCTTACAGTCTGCTACCCCTTCCACAGGGATTCCCTACTTACCACATACCCTGACACCCAGAGCTGCACCCAGGACCATGCTTCCACTGGGCCTGACCCCTAACTCTCCCTGTCCCAGCATTGAGCCCCACATACTGCCTCTTCCTCTCCTAGGTCACAGCTCTGTCCTGGCTGCATTGCCACCCTTCCTGTACCTTTTATGTGAGCAGCTGCTAGAGGCAGGGGACAGGCATAGAGACCCAGAAGCAGCACATTGCTTGAGAGGGTTCAGGGGTCTCTGGCAGAGCTGCAAACCCTCACAAGAGATCTGTGCATGCGGAGTGCTGTGCTCCTGCTCAGGCAATAGGTGGCACTTATGTGCTCTATGTCTTTCAATGGTGCTCCTATTTTTTTCCCTCAACTGGAGCTTCAAGCTCACATGGTTCCATGTTTTTACAGAAAGGAAAATGCTTTTATACATTTTTATGGATAGGCATTTCTGGAGTGTTTTTATGGACTGTCTGTACATTTACAAATAGTTGGCAACCCTGGTTGGCTGACCATATTGGGTATAATAAAACAATACTGCAAAAGTGACTATGTGTGCTCATCTAAATTTTATATGGGTATGCTTGGGCTGTGTCTTTAACCCACATTGTTATGCTTTCCTATGGAAAAAACTTTAGAAGCAGAAATATTTTACTGTAAAGTCCAAAAATTTTACAAATGTCCATGGTCCAGCTGCTCACATTCTCTCCCAAAAACTCACTCAGCTGAAAACAACCAAAGATCATTTTCTAAGACTATAATATTTGGTAAGCAGCACATTATATCAATGAAATTGCATTTTGATGATCTATTATAGCAATATATCACTGGGGCTAAAGTGTTCAGGCACTATACTAGAGACAGCTGTCCCATGCATCCTTTTTGTTGCTTTTGTTGAATGTTCTTATTTTTCATAACTGAGGTAACAAGGAGAAAATACAGGAAGAAAATTTGTCTTACAACATAGAAATCACTCCTTTAAAGACCTTTTTGTTTTTCTCTGTTTGACTGTTTTCAATACAATTGTGCTTGTTATGTCACAATATATATTATAAGAGAGTAAGCAAACATTAAAATAAGAGAAATAGAAAGGCTACAAAACAAAAAAATCCTCATGCAGAGGACAAAAATATTTCTTTATGAAATACATGCTACAGTATTCTAGATTAGTAGCTTGAAAACAGAGCTAATTAGAATTCTTTTTTCAGCATTTGTTAAATGCCTCAGGGTAGTGACAGATTAACAAATTATACCGGGTTGAAAGGAGAGATTCCTTTGGACTAAACACACATCAGCTGTTCTACAAGTGTTTTGCATGTTTGTTCTTAGCCCATGGCAAAAGAAAGGTAAATTGCAATGATTTAGCCCTATTTTAGTCAGGTATAAATTGCCCAGTTTATTTCCACTTATTGCAGTGTAAGAGTAAACATATAAAACATTTACTGGAGAACAGCTGATTAGTGGTAAAGCATTGCTATTTTTTATCTTGATATAATTTGTCTTCTGATCTGTACCATCAGATAAGATTTGTTTATACCTACATTTGGTTTTCTTTATCCTCTCCAATCTCAATCTCCAAGCAAGAATGAACTCCTAAAGAAGAGAACATATAGTTGCATTAAAATGGAGTGAGTGTGAATGTTCTGTAAAACATTTCATTGATTTTTTCCCCCTGGTTACTGCCCAGAGCTCTCTAGTAGGTAAGAAACTTTCAGGAGAAAAAACCTGGAATATTGATGGAAAGAAGAAAAAAAAGTGGAAATATTAAGAATTCTAGTCCTGATTTCCTAGCCATCTCTGATGTTAATACTATTGTAACATGGCTTAGATTCTTGTACATTGAGCACAGCCAAGGGAAGGCCAGCTGTTCTTCCATCTGCATTTACAAGGGATAACTCCTTAACAGGACAATGCAGCAATACCTCAAAAGCAGTGGGAAAGTATACAAGGATGACCACCTTCATTCTGAATTACTGCCTCAAAGTAAGATAAGATCAGGAGGAATAATTTACACTTGCCTAAAGACTGAGCATTGTTTATGGCAAGCAAGGGACAGTATCCTTGGTGCCTTTTGCTTTGTTCTGTCTCCTTTTTAAGGCAGCTGGCAAAACACCACAACACAGCCTTAGGAGTTCAAACCAAGACCAGAGATTTTTATTTCAGTTTGGAGCAACTTTATCATGGTCTAGTTTCCTATTAGCAGTCAGACAGACAGTGGTACGAGAAATGTTCACTACCTGCAAAAAATTCTTATCATTCATAGGATCCTAAAGACAGTGCTGAAAAAATATTAGAACCTTGTGGGAGAAAATGCATTTTCTAGTTCATTATTCTTAAGAACTTCAAAAAAAGTATCGCTCGCGTCAGGAAAAAAAATATTCTGTATTTTCTCTTGCACAAATATAAACTTCTAGAAATTCTCTCTTTCTCTCTCTCTCTCTCTCTTTCTCTCTCTCTCTCTCTGTATATATATATACATGGTCTAAGTGTGCTATGCTGCTCTTTCAATAAAAAGGCAGTGCTTTTCACCATAATAAATCTTGTCGGTTAGCAACCAGATGCAACAGATAGAGTTATTCTGCAAGACATAAAAATGGGATGATGACTGAAAATCTATGCTCTCTTTAATTTATGACCTGCTACCTAGTAGTTTTTAAGAAGCCAGAGGGATGTTCTATAAAGCTAGTACTGCCTTTAGTTATTTCATAATTTCAGAAAGGTTCTTTGGGTCAAATTTTGGAAAGAATGAGTGTCTCAGACTTTCAGTTCTCTAAGGGAGCAAAATTTTCCTTTTGGAGCTAGAGGCATCCTCATCTTCCCAGGGATTTTTTCCCTACTTGCTTAGAAAATATTTAGCATAAAATACAGAAACCAAAATGCACACATAGAAATTCTTAATGGGATTCATAACAAATGGTACAGCAAGACAGAGAACCATAGGCTTATTGTTTAAATATGTGACTTTTTTTCTTTCAGTGACTTTGTCAAATATGTATAAATGCAAAATTGTATTGGATCTTTATGGGGGGATGGGAAAAATCTGCATAGCAATGTAATGATTCATTACGGAAACCAGTAGAGGCAGTTCATTCTGTATGTATGAAATAATTATTTGAAGACTCCTTGGTTTTCAACAACTGCAGCACAGAACTATTGAAGCTTTTCTCTGATATATCTTAAAAAAAACCCTGCCCTTCCATTACACTAAAAATAAACCATCTATAGTGGTGTGCTCAGGATAGCTCAGGATAGCTGGGGATTTGAAAAGTACATGAAGAGCATGACACAGACATTTTGACAACTATCAAGATACCTATAAACAGGAAATAAATTCAAAAGTAAAAATTGAAAACAGTGTTGCTAGTCCTACTGCAAATAAGGCTGAAGGGTAGGAGAAAGCCATTAAATCCACACAATCACCTTTAAAGCCCCATATTATCTGGTATAGGAAAGGACACTTTAAAAATACCAAAAGAACAGTATTTCAGCAGAGATTAGAAAGGGGAAAAACATGCCCAAGAGGTACTGAGAGTTTAATGATATCCAGAACAGATTGAGATCATGACCTTGCTCTACAGGAGTCCATAGGAAAGCTCAACAGCACAATTCCTGTATAAAATGCACAAGAAAGCAAGAAATAGCACATAATAATGTTTATGCAAGAAAACATTCACTGGGTATGACTACCATAGATAAAATATATTAACAAACACCAGTTTCAATTCTTATTTTCCTCATTTTCATTTAATTCAATTGATAATTACAGAATATACATATACATACTGCTACCTACAAACACCCACACACATGCAAAGGAAATTGCTTTTACTGAACTCAAATTGAAACTCGTATATACCTAAATCTTTATTCCTATGGAAAGCTTCAGTAAAGCCTGAACATCTGGGTTTTAAAGCAGGGTGTTTTACAGAAGTGAAGGGGGAAATGTCCTCCAAGCCAGAACAAATTCACAGTAGAGACAAAGAAATAAAGTTTAACTGTTTTCATGTCAGTTAAGTACTGTTACATTAGCAGGAGTTCTAGAAAACATTTTAACACATTTTCATCTGATTCAGGCCTATTTTTGCAAAACTCGTTCTGTACAAACTCAAGAAGGATGCACACAAGAGGTCCCAAATGTGACTGCAGGGCCATTTATTGGCTAAAAGACTTACAGAGCTTCGCTGGATTGGAACTGAAAGAAAGCAGAATATGTGTGAACTCTCCAAGGTACTGAAGACTAGAGGAAGGACTGGAATTTCATTACCTGACAAAAGTTCAGTGATCTGAATATGATCATAAACAAACTGTGGCAAGCAAACATGATTACTACTGAAATTTTGAAGTAGAATTGTTTTTTAAAAAGTCAGTTTTTCCCATCAGAAGATGCTGACTCTATGTAACCAAAGTGCCCCATGGGAATACAACCATTGTGGGTAGAATTCTTTTTCCCATTGTGTGTCTAAATGGTGCTTTTCTAGTGAAGTGTCATTTTTTACACTTACTCACATGTTAATATTCCATTTCTCCAGCAGTGTGGATATATAACTGTGTGCACAGCCTGCTAGGCACTCCAGTAAGCCATGTACTGGCCAAGCAACTACATGGTTATGTATGAGCATACCTTAGCATAACTCCTGGAAAAAGCACAAGGGAAAAAGGGCCCTACCATGTTTTAACCCCCAATAGCTGAGTGGTTAGGACATTCATTTTCCCAGATAATTTGACCTGGGTTCTTGAAAAGGCCACAGGTTCTCCTCCATAGGCCCCCATGCACATTTCGATAGCTCCCATGTTGGTGGATTCTCCCAATTTTTTTTATAACATATAACATTTTAGTTAGTTAGTGTATGTAGTTTCAGCATTTATAAAATATAAATATATATAAAATACACAAAAAAATTAAATCAAAATTATCTGAGGCAAAAAATTCTTGGCCAAAAACCAATATTTTTTCTAATCAGAAATCCCAGCATCTCATGGAATTAGTAATTTGTGTGACTCATGCTCCCACTCTCCTCTCTGGGAGAGACTTTGGTTGTATTGTATCTCCCATGATGTACCACAATCTCTGCTCTTGCTCAGTTTCCTTGGTACATCATAAGTACAGTCTTGGTAGGCAAATTGCTCCATACTAGAGTTGTATAGATTTCCCACCCTGGCCCCAACATTTCCCTACATCTTCTGCCCACTGGAGAAAGGCTGCCTGACTAAATGATACATGGGTCTAATCCAGTATGGTAATAGATATAGACTTATAAAATCATTGAATCATAGGTTTAGAAGGACCTCAGGAGGTCATGTAGTCTAACTCCCTGCTCAAAGCAGGACCATCCCTAGCTAGATCATCCCAGTCAAAGCTTTGCCTATCTGGGTCAGAAAAACCTAAAAGGAGTTCTACAACCTCCTTGGGTAGCCTCTTCAAGTGCTTTACAACCTTCCTAGTGAGAATGTTTTTCCTCACATCTAACCTAAACTTCCCTTGCTATAACTAGAGACCATTAGCTCCTTCTTTTGTTATCTGCCATCATTAAGAATAGTCTAGTTCTGTCCTGTTTGGAACCAAACTTCAGGTAGTTGAAGGCTGTTATTAAGTCCCCCTCAGTGTTCTTTTCTCCAAACTAAATAAGCCTAGCTATCTCAACCTCTCCTCATAAATTATGTTTTCTAGCCAGTTTTGCCAGGCAATTTGTCCACATCCTTTCTGTAGTGGGGGGCCCAGAAACAAGACACAGTACTCCAGATGTGCCCTTGCCAATGCTGAATAGAGGGGAAGAATCACTTCCCTTGATCTGCTAGTAATGCTCCTACTAATGCACCCACTATGCCATTAGCATTCTTCACAACAAGGGTGTACTGTTGGCTCATCTTCAGCTTATTATACACTATAACCCCAGGTTCTTTTCTGCACAGAGGCTGCTTAGCCAAGTCAACAAGTTGCTGGTTTGTACCAGTGCATGGGATTATTCTCTCCTAAGTGCAGGACTTTGCATTTGTTCTTATTAAACTTCATGAGATATCTTTTGGCTCAGTCCTCCAATTTGTCTAGGTCTTTCTGAATCCCAGCCCTCCTGTCCTTCATATCCACTCCCACACCCAGCTTGGTGTCATCTGCAAATCTGCTGTGGGTGCAACTCCATCCTTTCAAATCACTGATGAAGACACTGAACAAAACTGTCCCCAGGACAAACCCCTGGGGCACTCCAACTGATACCAGCTGCTAGCTAGACATTGAGCCATTTATTACTATCCTTTGAGCCTGACAATCTGACCAGTTTTCTATCCATCCAAATTACAATCCATTCATCCAACCCAGACTTCCTTAGCTTGCTTGAGAGAATGTTGTGGGAGACCATTTCAAATGCATTGCTAAAGTCAAGGAATATCACATCCACTGCTCTCCCCACATCCACAGAACCAGTCATCTCATCATAGATGGCAATCAGGTTGGACATTCTTACTGTTCCTAATCACCTTCTGTTCCTCTTCCAAGTGCTTAGAAATGGATTCCTTGAGGAGCTCCTTTATGATTTTTTCAGGAACTGAGGTGAGGCTAACCAATCTGTAGTTCCCTGGATCCTTCTTCTTCTCTTTCTTAAAGATGGGCACTATATTCACCCTTTTTGATCATCCAGAACCTCTCCTGATCACCACAAGCTTTCAAAGATAGTGCCAGCAACTCTCAACTCACATCAGCCAACACCCTCAACACTTTAAGGTGCATCACATCCAGCCCTATGCACTCATATACATCCAGCTTTTCTTAATAGTCCCAAACCTGCTCTAACTATGGTCAGCTGCTCACCTCCTCCCCAAACTGGATGCAGTAGTCTGGGACCTTGCCTGTGAAGACTCAAGTGAAAAAGGCATTGAGTACTTTAGCCTCTTCCACATAATTTGTCACAAGATTTCTTTCCCCATTCAGCCACGGACCTCTACTTTCACTAATCTTCTTGTTGCTGACATATATGTAGAAGCCCTTCTTGTTACCTTTCACATTCCTTGCTAAATGCAACTCTAATTGTGCTTTGGCCTTCCTGATTTCATCCCAGCATGTCCAAACAAATATTCTTATACTCCTCCCTAGTTGTTTGTCCAAGTTTCCATTTCCTGTAAGCTTCCTTGTTGTGTTTTAGCTCATTGGAGAGTTCCCTGCTAAGCCAAGCTAAGCTTCTGCCATACTTGTTAGTCTTCCTGTGCATCAAGTGGTTCATTCCTGCACTCTCTGTAAGGTTTCTTTAAAGTACAACCAGTTTTTCTGGTCTCCTTTCCCCCTCAGACTGACCTCTCAGGGCATCCTGCCCACCAGTTCCCCAAGTGAGTCAAAGTATGCTTTTCTGAAGTCTATGGTACTTGCTCTGCTGCTCTCCATCCTTCCTTTCATTGGGATCCTGAATTCAACCATCTGATGGTTGCTGCTGCCCAAGTTGCCATCCACCTCTATGTTCCCCACCAATTTTTCCCTGTTTGGGAGCAGCAGATCAAGAGCAGCACATTCCCTAGTTGGCCTTTCACTTGCACCAGGAAGTTGTCCCCAACACTCTTCAAAAACATCCTGGATTGCAATAATTGAAGTCCTCCATGCAAACTAGGACATGTGATTGGTAAATGTCCACTAGCTGTTTGAAGAAAGCTTCATCCACCTCATCGTCCTTGTCTGGTGGTCTATAGCAGACACCCACCAGAACGTCACCCTTGTTGCTTTCCCCTTCAACCCAAACCCAGAGACTTTCAACAAGCCTATCTCCAGTTTCATATTCTACCTCTGAGAAATCATATGGCTGTTTTATATATCGAGGAAGTCCTCCTTTTCTCCCCTGCCTGTCCTTCCTGAACAGTTTAAACCCATCAATGACAGTACTCCAGTCAGTCATGCAGGCTATTCCACCACATCTCTGTTATTCCAGTCGTATTAGTTCTGCAACTGTCTGAGGGATTGCAATTCTTCCTGCCTTTTTCCCAGGCTCTGTGTATCTGTGTACAGAATCTTGTTATACAAATTGCCAATTGCTCAAATCATGACCGAGACTTTATAAAGGAGGATAAGGCAAGGTGCCGCATTTATTGATTACATGAGTTAGACATAGAGGTCTGGGCACATCATTCATATAAACACACACAAATCATCATATACATCATTACACACAGGCATACACATACACAAAACAACCATTTCATCCACACATACACCAGATATAGTTACCAGCAATAGTTGCTCAATATCAGCCCAGGGTGGCCAACCTAGGCTTATTGAGCAGATGGTGATAATTTGAAGATAGCAGATTTAAAGATAACAGCTGGAGCAGGGTGAACAGATGCATCTGAGCTCTGATGAAACAGCAGTAAATAAAGAGTCTCACCCAACTTGGCATTTTCGAAGTGTTCCTTTACAGGGATTGCCATCGTTTGTTTCAGTGCTTTTGCAGTTGTTCTTCTTTTGTCTTCAGCTTATCTTAGCCTTGGAGTGTTCTTGCTGCCCGTCTGGCAGAATTTCTTCTTCTGTTATCTCCTTTGTGCCCTTAAGCTTCAAAGGGATTCTTCAATCATTCATTAATTAGTTTACTAACTGGTAACTTACATTTGGAGCCTTGTTGCTTATATAAACAGTTAAATCTTCTTCTGTCTCTATGCCATTCTTTTACCATTCACCCTTTTACACACACTTGTACATAAAGGCTATGCAGAGTTTATTCACTTATGTCAAGCAGAAGGATACAAAATGGAGTTTTCAAGTTGCTTACAGGACAAGACTAACATGGTTATATTTCACTATTATTACATTCTATGTTAACATCAGTTACATTAGTTCAGTTCATGCTACAATCTAAGGTAACTAATTGATTGCTCTACTTTCTCAGGAAGAATGAGAAGGCCTCCCCTACTGCCCCCTCCTGCTTGTGTTTCCACCAGGTTCCCTGCTTATCTCAAGGCTTTGGTCTCCACCCCTCTGGCAAACCTAGTTTAAAGCTCTTCTCACTATGGTAGCAAGCCTATGTGCAAAGATGTACTTCCCTCTCTTCATCTGATAGATCCTGTCTCATCCTAGCTATCTTTCTTCTTGGAACAACAAGAAGCTGGTGACACCATCTGTACAGCCATGCATTGATCTTCAGGATGAGCCTGCTCCTTCCTGGGCTCTTCCCTTTTGACCAGAAGGATCAAGGGAACACCATCTGAACCCCTGTCCCCTTTACCCTTGCACACAGAACCATGTAGTCACTTTTGAGCTGTTCAGTCTTCCCTGTGGCAGTATCTTTGGTGCATGCATGGATGAGTAGCATGAAGTAGTAGTCAAAGGGCTGGATGAGTCTCAGTAATCCTTCCATGACATCTTGGCTCCAGGCTCTAGGCAAGCAGCAGACCTCCTGAGACAACAGATCAGGCTAGCAGATGGATGCCTCGGTCTCCCAGAGGAGGGATTCCTCAACCACCACCCCACCATTGCTTCCTCTTGGTGGCAGTGGTCTCGATCCTCCCAACCTTGGGCAGGCTTGGCCTGTCCTCTTCTGCTGACAGAATGTGCTCCTTCTCCTCTGCTGCTGGGGCTCCATAACTGTTCTTCCTGCAAACTACTGCACAAACTTCTGCTTGTTGCCAAACATCACAAGCTTCTAGCTTCCACCTTCCTGGGAGTCCATATCCTCTTCCTTCTCCAGGGCTATCTTTGGCAGTCCTTCCTCCAGCATTGAATCAATGAACATCTCATGGCTGAAGATGCTTTAGAGCCTTGCCACCTGTTCTCTTCCTGTTTCCTGAGGGACACCAGCAGCAGATATCATTCACATCACAGGCACTCCCATACCTGGCTGTCATTGGAAAGGACTTGCAAGCTACAGTCCCCACAGCACCAAATCAGGACCTGGATGGAAGCCTCAACAATGAATGGTCCTGTATGGACAGACACCTCACAGGTTTGCAAAGGAAGAACTGGCAGTAGCAGTAGGACTCTTGCTCCCATATCTTCCAGAAGCAGGATCACCTGATCCTGGTGTCTAGTACCTCGTGACTGGTTCCTCTTCCTTTTAATCCTCTGACTCTCAGGAAACTGCTTGCAAAGCACCTTGTTTTCTGTCCATGGTCAGTCAGGGAGTCTCCTTTTATACTCTCCTGGGACTGGACTGGCTCTGCTCCCATGTTAGGACTTTTGTCAGACGCAGGAATGAATCACTCAGCAATAAGTTCCTATAAGTTCAACAGGGAGGTGATATTAAAAATTTGATCTGCCAGCCTGTAAAATCCATCTTCAAATATATCTTTATTATTTTAAGATGTGATATGAATGGCTTGAAATTGCTGTCCTTCTTGAATGCCATCATCCTTAAAGATTTTCTGTAGATGCTAATACTTTAGTTGCAGTATATCTGGGGGAAGATGGAAAACAGGATCTGTGAGAGGGTGCCTTGGGATGATCAAGCTCTAACTTGCTAAAGGTCCCATTCTTTTTATCCAGAAAATCTCTGTACTTCATATCACAAGATGAATGTGGAGCTCCTACAATCCCATATCATCACTATGGATTGTTCTGACAATTAACTGATCTAGTGTGGCCTCCATAGCATACATGGAAATCTGGCATACATGGAAATCTGGAACAAATGTGAACTTTGCTCTTGGCACAGGCAGATTTGAAAGCATAACCCCATGAAAAACCATATCAGTGAACACTGAAAACTCAGATTATAATTTCCCCTGGTGTGTCTGGAAGAAACAAGTTCTCTTCCACTTAATATAGACAAAAAGGACTTGAAAACACAGCTTCCAATTAATGACCTAGGAAACAAGAGTCAAAGAGCAGGTAATAAAATGATAGAAGCACATGTTTAAAAATCATAGTAAGTTTTACTTTCTGAAAACTTTTAACTATTAAAGGGAAAAGGGGAAAACACTTTTAAGAATGAATCAGATGGTTTAGAGACTCTTTCAGTGGGAAATAAACGAAAAACCTTTCTTTATAGCGAGTATTTAGCAAACCTGCTATATCCTTGCTTAAAATTCTATAGCTGTTCAGTTTTACTGCACACAAAGAATGCCTGTAACCAATTAGATGCTGGCATAATCAGTTCTGAAACATTAAAGATTTTTTTTCTTTTCATCTTCAATTACAGATTCCTTGTGAATGTGATTATGGACTCTCTGAAACAAAGCTGTGAACTTCCTCTCTTGAGCAACATGCTTTAAGAATTGATGCTAATCAAGTTGAAGATTTGCATCAGGTGTGAGCCTTTGTTCTCAACACTTTACACTCCATTAAAATGTGAAATGACATGAGAATGTACAGTTCTAGACACTGACGATGTTTTACAGTGATCACCAATCAAAATAGATGCCAGGTACAGTTGTATGTAAGAACCACAGTATTATTTCCTAGATAAGGTAGAGTGACAGATGGTATAAATAACCCATTATTTACATATCGTCCCAACATTATAATTTTGATTCAGCATGTTAAAATTCCATTAGAGTTAGATTTTTCCCTGCTGCATTGTTCTAGGTATTTTACCAGAACAATGGTTTTCACACTTCAAAGGAATTAGCAGTCAAAAATCTGCACACACTGAAATAGAAATGATTATTCAAATGGCTACATCAGGTCTGCAACATCAGTATGCTGATAAAAACTGCCCCGTATTTCAATGACATTTTCTACTGCAGAATTAAAAGATCTGAAGGGGAAGGAGAGCTGAGCAGTGTGGAGAATGGTAGACAGGATCACAGAGCAAGTATAGTAAAGAAGTGCACAGACCATGGAAAGAAAAAAAATAAAGGAAAGCTAGGGAAAGAGAGAGAGAGGATAGATGAAAAATAGGACAGGAAATAAAGAAACAATAGGAAGATACTGGACAGGCAAACAGGAAAACAAAAGAAAATGGGAGCAAATGGAGAGACACAAATAAAAAAGGGAAGGTGAAAGGAAAAACTGGAGGGAAAGTGGAAAAAGAAACAGGCAGATCTGGGTAAGCACTATGAAAAGGAAACAGGATGAGAAGGGTAAATGGGAAAGAGATTAACAAAAAGATACATGGATATAAAATGCGTGAGAGATATATAATGAAGTGAGAAAGGGAAAGGAAGATGACTAGTGAAGTGCTGGAAAAGGGACAAGCTAAGGGGGGAGGAATGAGAAAAAGAGAGGACACAAGAATGGGAGAAGGAAAAAAGATGGAGTTAAAAAGTAGTAAGGAAAGATATAAAAACAAAATAGGAGTGAAAAGACTCCATTTTTCTTGCCCAGTACAGCATGGTATTTCCAAAATGGTGCAAATGCTTGAGAGACAAAGTGTGTGCAGCAGGCATAGGGGGCCCTATATTCACAACAGTATGCTTTATCTGTCCTGCGCTTTTCCATCAAACCACTCTCGCATTCCTACTGACATACAGAAATATAATTACCTCCACTGCTGTATCGTTCACTTCTTAAGGGGCTTGCGTTTGTTTTCTTAAAGCAAAGTCAAACATAGAATTGAATTCCTGGCATCTTCAGAAAAACAAAACTTGCACCTCATAAAGTTCTTCCAGTGAGCATGGTGTATGAATAAACAGTATTGCAGGGCCACATGTCCTTGCAAAATAATCCCTTAGTGAGTTTATAGCAGCCCTGTAATTCTCAAAGTGCATATTGTATCTCTGATGTTCTGTGTCTGTTATTGCTTTCTGGCTGGTTAGACTGTGCCAAGTGCTATATGGGTGAATAGAGCTATTTTGGTTGGAAAAAAAAAGAACTACGTTATTTATACCAGCTTAAAATTGTTTTGTTTTTTATATTACAGTTGTATTCTTTAGAGGCCTTTGTTTCAGTCCCATGTCACTTCTATTCCTTTCCTTTTTTCCTAACCTGCTAATTACACCTCTGGTTATACCACATAAAAGGCCCCACAGGTCATCCATTGTGTGAAATAGGTTATGGAATGGGGGATATAAAGGTACAATCCAAAGCAGAAACCACAATGAAACTCACAATTCTCTGTAAAGTTCTATCAAGTCTTAGACATTTTAAGTCTTATAAGCATAGGTGGCAGAAAGGGAGGCTAATGGGGCTAATGAGCTCGACCCCCCACCCCCGCTAAACACAGGGCTGCGGTAGGGCCACAAGGCAACCTGGCAGGGGGCTTCCAGTGGCAGCAGGGGTGGGGAGGGGCATGCACACAGCAGTGAGGGATGGGGATGGGGATGGGGCAGGCAATGGGGATGAGGCAGGCATAGCACAGCCAGGGTGGAGCGGGGAATGGAGCCTCAAGCAACTTGTCTGGGGGTCCGGCTCCTGCTGTTATGCAAACCCCAGGAGGCATGGGGACGTGTGCCCCTGGATCTGCAAGGGGTGGGGTGGGGCAGGCTGCTGCTGCAGGCTGGGGCTGAGGTGACACCAGGTTCTTCCTGGCAGAGGGCTGGGCCAGGCTATGCTCAGAGTGGGCAGCAGTAGCGCTGAAAGGGTGCCTATCATGAGGGTTGCAGCCACCCCAAAATTTGCTGAAGCCCCCACAAGCCTCTCCTCCCAGTGCTCCCACTGCCCCCCCTGAGCACAGTGTGGCCCAACCCCCATTGCTGGGAAGAGCCCAGTGCCTCCCCAGCCCCATCCCACAGCAGCAGCCCACCCTCACCCCATGCACAGATTCGGGTCACACGTCCCTCAAGCCCTCCTGGGGTGCGTGCAATGGTGGGAGCCACCACCCCTTCCCCATGCCAGGCACCCCTCAGACAAGCCACTTGTGGCTTTGTTCCATGCCTTGCTGTGGCTGTGCAGGGCTAAACCTGCCCCAGCCCCACTCACTTCCTCACTGCTGGTGGGAGGCGGTGGTGAGAGAGGGAGTGGGGCACAGGCAGGTGCAGGAGATGGGGTGAGTTGGACCCCTGCCAGGCTAGGCCAGGTGATGGAACAAGCAGAGGCCCGGGGGCACATGCCCCACAATCTGTGCACAGGGTGGAGGTGGGTACCACTGCACACTGCACTTTGCTGCCTGTTACAGCTGCCCTGTGCCATCAGCCTGCCCGGCGATGGGATGCACCTGGTGTCATGCAGCTCTCGGGACAGCAGGGCAGTGGGGCTCAAAGTGCAGCATGCAGCAGCAGATGCTTACACCCCATACACAGATCAGGAGGGCACGTTCCCCACAGGCTTCTGCTTGTCCCACCACCCAGCCTGGCCAGAGCCCCACTAACCCCAGCCCCTGCCTGTGCCCCCCTCCCTCCCTCCTGCTGGGGCCTTGATCTGTCCCCTCCCACAGTCCTTTCCCCTCCCTCTACCCCTTTTTCCCCACAGACTTATGAGCTCGGGGGGGGGGGGACGACGACGTGCACATATGCATGTGCACTCAGCTCCCCCAATCATATTTTCTCCCTCTGCCTATGCTTATAAGACTAGAATATGCTTGTAAGAAGAAAGAGCAGGATTGAGCCTGATTCCATGATACTAGCAAGGCTTCTCCAGTTGCTGTGACAACACTACCTGATGCTGTGGCAAATATTTGTAACTGGGTGCATCTACTCATTCATTAACATGCTGTAGTTACTATGCATTAAGTTTAGTAACCAGCGTTACTACACAGTAGCACCAGTGCACTTCTTTTTATTGATACTACTGTGCAGTAGTGTATTAGCACTGTTTGTGCTGTGACATACTACTGCACTGTATTAATAAGCTAGTGCATAGTTAGTGTCTCATGTAGACACTGCCATTGTCTATCCAAAAGTCTTTTTCAGAATTTTAGATGTCCTGAATGTACATTTGCAAAGCTTCATACTCATGACTTGTATATTTAAAACTTCAACTTTTGAGGCTACTTTGAAATATTAGACTCATGAAGTAAAGAAAGGACAACCCTCTACATTAACACACACTTGTTTTGTCACTAAATACAATAAGGATATATTTATATTAAACAGCAGACATCCTGTATGGTAGAATTAATTGGACTGTCAAAACTATTTACTCAGTTAAAAATCAGACCACAAGTTTATTCACTCTTCAATAACTAATGTGTTCCTTTTTCTTTCAATTAACATTTGCCTCAGTGGACTCTTTAATTTGTAATGTATTATTGATAGAATTTGTGGTAATTCACATTTTTATGCTGAACAATCACTTGAATTAGTCAATTTGGATGCTAAAATAGATCCACAATTTGTTTGTATTATCTAAACTATATTTGATTTCCTCATTCATTGTGAAAATGTAGAACACCAGAAATATATGACCTTTAGGTTGTTCTTCAATGGGGCATAGTTGGCCTAATAAGCAGATTCAAGTATTTTTACAATGTTCACTAATTTCCTATTCTTTCAGAAGCTTCAGTTGAAAGAGAATATATTAGAGGTGACTAAAACTTGTTTAAGCATGAGCAATTTAACCATTATAGATTGAGACTCTGAGGTCTCTCTAGGAACATGTGTACAACCACTCTGCTGCACCCAGGAGTGCTTTTGTGAAGTATGCTCATACTGTATGCACACACAACTTCCATGGGCAGACCCGGGATTTTGAAAAACAGGGTGCAGATGAGGTGGTGCATCACCATATAAAACCACACATTTTTCTCTAGTGAAGGAGAAACTACAAGTTTGACTAATATGCTTGGGGCCTAGCACTATATTATTCCTTTTAAGATCAAGGCAAAAACAAATATAGCTTTACTGGAATGTGCATTAAGTTGTTAGATTATATATTAAACTTTTAAAAAAACACAACAAGCAAGGCAAAAAATAGTTAAAAGATATTGTTTCATTGGTCCTGTAGTTATTATTGTTAAATGTACATCTCTTATTCATATTCATAAAACTAAATTTAGCCTTCTTGAGCTTCCCGAGAATGGCTTCAATTCTTCACTGTCAGTCATTTTATTAACTCATTTTAATATTAATTCATTAATCTGAGCTAATATTACCATATCTCACTCCAAGGTTTTTAGCCAATGCTAAAAAAAAAACTGCAGGGTTGTGAAATAAGAGAGAGATATTACCAAATGTGGCTAGCAGATAGCAAACGTGCAGAGGAAAGAATTAGTTTGAATATCAAAACCATTAAAAAGGAAAGAGGGAGAAGCTTTCTTTCTCAACTCCAACTGTCACAAAACTATCTAATTCCCCACACAACTGTCTCTTGGGATCCAAAATGGGCTACAGTAACCCACCAGCCCTTAACCTTTTTACCATGTTCACCAATGAAAGCATGCAAATCCACAGTGGAACAGATCTCCAGTACCACAGCACATGATTAAACCATCATATCATTGTTGGCACCGGATTTATGACCCGGCTACCTTGTTCTGGGCAGTCCCAAACCCTCAGACCAACCATGATTTCTCCATTCAATAATAGGCAATTTTTTTTGATACATAATGATAGCAGATAAGAATAATGTGGGCAAAGCAGATAAGAATAATGTGGGCAAAGCAAAAAAAATAAATAAATAAAATAACCACCCCAATTCTATATCAACCAGTCCTAGAGTTCACAGAAGGAAGGTATATCGGCCAGGATGCAAGCTTTACCCTGTGGCTCTTTCCTGAATGTCAGATGTCAGCAACCTACAGAGTGAGGGCCAAGACCCCTGCCCCACACAGTGGGGTGGGTGAGCCAGGCTGGTGGTGTGGACTCTATCCATGGTTCCTCCATCAGGGACTATAACTCATCACATACACACATCTTAATCTGGTCATTTACCAGTGTCTTAATTTGGTCTGTCCACCAAAACTGGAAAGCCCAAGGACTCTGCAGCTGTGATCTAGTGAACATGGCAAGTTCCCTTATCTCTCGGGGTACTCTGTTCACTTTTTTAAGGAACACTGTGGAACATATCTTTAATTTCCCAGCCTGTTTGTCTTCTAGCTTCAGACACAGTAGGCCTTGAAGGAAACTTTGTCACAGTCTTTTAGAAACCAATTAACCCTTGTCATTGCCTTGGACCATTATTCTAATGCATATCTACTTTAACTACAAGCCAATGCCCAGAAGCAAACCTTTAAATATAATTTTCTAGCCATTAATCATATATCATATCATATCATATCATGGTTACACATGTGCTTTATTATGCACTTAAGTTTCATTGGCCTCACTAGATTTTAAGCACATATTAAGGAGGTTTTCTGGATAGGGATGGATATAAGGATATTCATCAAGCATTCTGCCCAATCAGTGTGTCTTCTACTGTGTGTATTTTTATGCTACTAGTGTATCTTCATATGAGTCACAACAAGTATGATACAAACCATGACACGTGGTTTTTGTGTCACTCACCAAAATGAAGCTGTTCATTTATAAGTAAATGAAAGTACTAGTGGCTTTCAGATCTCCTACCCTTTGTCCTTACGTGCAAATCTTTCATATTTGGAGTCTCGCTATACCTACAAATGAACTGTACTGCAGTGGGCACAGTCATGGCCTCCTTAATATGCCAGTATATTTTTTGAGAGATCTCAGAGTCTGCTTCCTCTGCAACTGCCCTCTCAGTTCCATGGAAACCTGAGGTATATCAATGTAGACATCATGTAGACATATGGGAAGGCAGGAATATATAGAGATGTTCCATCAGGACTTTAAAAGCTTCCACAAAACTGTCACCAAGCATCAACTTCTACCAAACACTCAAACTGACTCTTGAGTACTCCACCCAGCAAATTCATTTCTTGAATATCACTGGATTTTCAATTGTCACATCATCAACACATTGCATCAGAAACCAGTCAACTGCTACAACTACCTACACACCAACAGCTTTTTTTCTAAGGACACCATTACACCTGCCATCTACAGCAAGCTCGACATTATAACCATATCTGGTTTGATCCCACTGACTGGGATACACACTTTAAGGATCTGAGACAGGATTTTCTACATTTACAATGCAAATTCCACCTACAGCCATTCAAATTAATACAGCCAGACTCAGGTCCTGCTCTGACCTGCTACAATACCAACCCCATGACAAGTGCAACTAAATCCCTCTGGTTATCACCTATAATACTTAATCTCAAATAATTTGGATACATCATTACTGACCACATAAACACTCACGGAAAATGATGACAATCTCACAGCAGCCTAGAAAAACAAACTTATCCTGGTTTACAAGCAGCCTAACTTGAAATTATGTCTCTCCAGCAACAAACTACCTAACTCCAATCCTTACCATGCCACAAAACCTTGCTGCAGACCCAGATGCATGCTGTACCCCCTCATAAACACAGAACACATTTTCACTGAACCAAACAACAAAGTTCATTCACCTCTTCCTTTACCAATATCATGTAAGCCATCACATGCTTACAATGGCCCTTTGTCTACATTGGCCAGATGGGGCAATCCCTACATAGAACAATGAACGGACAGTGATTTGACATCAATTACATAAACACATGAAAGCCTGTAACAGAACACTTCCACCTCCCTGGAGGTCCCATCACTGACCTAAGAGTAGCTGTCCTTAAACAACAAAACTGTAAAAACCAACTTGAAAGAGAAGTTGCAGAACAAGAAATCAACCAGGGGTTGGATTGTGTTAATTATGGTCTTAACAAAGACTATCTATTCTTATCCCATTACCCAAATTAGCTGTTAATTTCAAAGTTCCTCAAGGTAACTGCCTTGTTTATCCATACTGACCTTTCTAACCTACTTTTTGCCTCCCTCAGCAATGTCCCCTACCCCTGTCCCTTTCCTTTTTATTTAAAACCCTTTATTTCTTCAGTCCAATCAGAGTATCAAAGTATGCTATTGCCTATGAAAGCTCATGACTCTCTGAACTAGTTAGTCTTTAAGGAGCCATCCTGCAATGCCCTTTGCTTACTTTTTTAGTAGCTGATGTTACACTAAAGGTTGTGCACATGGTTATTTTAACTACAGTACTCCATACTGTAATATTATGGATTGCAATTAAAACAGTGGACCATTGCATGTTGACTGCTTTGGTTAATAACTACATAGAGATGAATTACAACATGAAAAATATCTCACTCAATACATTTTAGGATTGCATTCACCTTTTGGAAAGCAATATGACATAGTCATCTGGTAATCAACTAATACACCACAATGTGTGCTGTGGTTTCCAGGTAATGACCGCTAAACTAATGGCAGAAATTCTTACTATTAGCCCCGAGCTGCATGATCTGCAACTCATTTTTATAATTCTGGGCCTCAAAGCTCATCCATTGTTCTGTGTGTATCTGAGTCCTTCCCTGTATTAACAATGCCTCCTGAGTCAGCAGAATATTTCATTGGCATATTCCAACTTTTTGTGCCACCATCATTTTTATATATATATATATATCAACAACATATTAAACAATATCAGTCCCAAAACTGATTCTTAAAAACTCCAATAGAAACCTCCCTCCAGCCTGATACTTCCTCTTTCAGGCACTACTCATTACTCCCCTACAGTCCATTCCTCACAATTTTTTAACTAGTCCCTGCCTTCTCTAGCCAAACAAATTCTCATATGGCATCTTCTCTTCTGCCCTACTGTCTGTCTCTCCTTGCTCTTCCAGTTCGCATTTTTCTAGCCCAGTGATTCAGAGTCTTTCTAGATTGGCTGACAATCCCAAATCCCAGTCCCTTTGTCCATCCAGTTTCATACATCCAACTTGATTTATCTTCTTCACTGCCAGCTGCTATGGTTTCCCAGCCTAGACTCTTTGTCCCATTATACTCCTCTCAGCCTCTCTAGTTTCTTCTTTTGCATTCATTCCTTTCTTCTCTTTATTCAGTCCAAGCTTTCCTCTTCTCAGTGACTGGACAATTGAAGAGAGGCAGTGAGAACACCTAAAAGAATGTTCTCAGTTCTGATATCCAAATGTGGCAGAGCTGGGGATTCCAATAGCGGGGATGTCCTTCTCAAGCCTAGGTAAGATCATGCCATGTGTAAACAGAATCTCCTGACAATTTTAGATATGTAAGTAGAAAGTATTTGTTGAACCTGTGTGAACAGTAATTTTTCAAAGTCATAACTTGGTCGACTTCAGGCAGATTTCCACAGGGATGGCAAAAGGTACATCCCAACACAATAGCCACCTAAATGCCAAATTTCAAGTTCCTATTCCAAAACAAGGCGGCATTTAATTTTCTCAGAACAGATCACCAGAATATTTTTAGCCTGGCTCCCACATATGTCTGAACCAGTTTTGTTGAATTTATGGATAGGCAGACAGGCACATGAGTACACACACACACAGAAGCAAATATTTAGAATGAAAAACTTCTGACCAAACAGTTTAAATTTGGCAAAGTAAAAACCAACTGAAAACAAGTTCCTGTAATAGGACATCTTAGGCAATGTTAACACGCAGTACTAATTGATTTACTAAACTTAATTTCTGCTTAATATTTGTTCATGATCAAAATGTGCCTGGGTGGAAGAGCAGAGCCACAATCAATCTATTATTTAACTTCCCCTTAGAAATCATGGGTTTTTTTCCAAACATGATTCAACTTTCTGATCTGAAAGGTCCATGCAAAAGACAAACCAATCAGCTCGGGTGAAAAGTAGTGCCTGGGTGGAAGAGCAGAGCCACAATCAATCTATTATTTAACTTCCCCTTAGAAATCATGGGTTTTTTTCCAAACATGATTCAACTTTCTGATCTGAAAGGTCCATGCAAAAGACAAACCAATCAGCTCGGGTGAAAAGTAGTGAAGTGGTTCTTCCATCTGGACTGCCTAGAGGGCTTGCTTCATACTTAAAATATGAGCTGGTCAACACATGGGTATAAAGCTTTTCACAAGCGAAGGTGTATCAATTCAATACAAAAAACATTAACAACAAAAATAGCTCCAAGTATTCAACCAGCTGAGTTATTGGCTCCTAGTTGGTCAAATAGTTTCAAATCCCCAGATTCTAAAACTTTCTCTAAGAACTTACTTATTCAATAGTTTGCTTGCATATTTGCATCAGTATGCAAACTACTACACTTATACCACTCTCTGTTTGCCTTTGAAGACTACACCATAAATGAGTGATGGCATAGCAGTGTGTTTATCTTGTTTTGATATACTACATAAATATGTAAATAATTTTGTCTCCTTAGAAGGAAAGGTATGTGAAGATGCTCAGGAATAATCACAATAATGCAAAATTCATGACAACTCATTTGGTATAATGTTAAAGCCAATTCCATAGAAATACTTACTGAATACAGATGGCAAATACTTAAGAAAGATATTATACTTCTTCATCTTTAAAACAAGAAAGTTCTCTATACATATTTCTCTGTTAAATACATTATACAAACGTTGCTATCCAATCAGTCATTCAGCCTCCACAAATCATCATGACTTCGATGCACTTCATTTTTGAAAATAAGTAATAAATAATAAAAATCCGAGGGGAAGGCTCCCTATTGTCTCTTTTCCAGCATGCGCTGTGTTACTGCAGATTTTTAAGACAGTTATTTTAACCCAGTCTTTTACTTCTTCAGTCAGTACAATGGATGGAAATCATCAGCAGTCATAAGACTGATTAAATTTTACAACAAGCCTATAAGGTACACCAGAAGAATATTAATCTATTAGTTTTTAATTTGGTAAACTGAATTAGGAAAACTTAAGGACTACCCATGGCCATACAGTAAGTCACTAACAGAGCTCCACAGTACATGGGGAAAGTTCCTGCCACCAAACCCCCTGCCACCGTATGCCAGCAAAGTCCTATGTCCGTGAACAGGCCGGATCTGGCCCATAGGTTGCCAATCCCCGCTCTATAATAATGCTGGGTAGAAAACTTCGCTTTACATTCTTTTATCTAGGCCACATGAGAAAACATGCCTAATTTGAGTACCCAGATGTTGGCACTACCAAAGGTATTAAAAATACACATAGAGAAGTTTAAAATAACATGTTTCGCTTGTATCAGTGACTAGGATCCAATTGTGAAAAGTGAATCCAAAAAATGGGCTGCCCAAGTTTTCTTGTCTGTTACTTAGGTCATATATTTCCTTTTGATAGCCCTATAAATTTAGGCAAGTACAGACATTTGGGGAGGTAAGATCAAGTTAAAAATGTCTCCTTGATTTAACTTAGTTTGCCCAGCTGTGGACCTTTTGCTAGTTAGACAGATCTAAGAGCAAACTGTACAGAAGTTCAGGGCAGTTAAATTGGTCTAAAAATGGCCAACCCTATCTAAGTTAACCCTACCTCTGAGGATAGTCTTACTTAGATCAGGCTGCCATTTTCAGATTGATCTAACTGTCCTGAACCTCTGTATAGTTACCAGCACAGCCCCAGGGCTGGAAAAGCCCAGGTGCTGGCCCCAGGGCTCAACTTCACTACACGCTTCCTGGCACCAGCCTATTTTTAATTCCCCAACTCTATCCCTACACCCCTGGATAGAAAACCCCTTCCTGGGGACCACCCAGCCCAGCCACCAAGCCTGGCAAACCCCGCATCACACAAATCCCTCTCAGTGCTGTTTTTACCAGTATTCATCAGTGCCAGAAGCAAAGCAAGAAAGCCAGTGTGGAGGGATGGGCAGGCAGAATGGGGGGACGGGGATTTTTTTGTCTGGTAGTAGAGGGATCAGGAAGCTAAAATAGCTCCCGCTTCCAAGGAATGGAGGAGAGAGAGCCTCCCATCCTCTCAGTGGACCCTGTAAACCCTCCTGATCCCTGCCCAATCCCTCCCAGACCCCCGTGGATCCTGCCTGGCCCTTGATCCACCTTGCAGACCCCTTTGCCCCCGCCCAGTCCCATCCACAGACCTTGTCTGCCCTCCCACAGGTGCCACTTGCCCCCCAATTCTGTTCATGGATGCTATGTGTTCCCAAATCTCCGACCCCATCATGGACCCTGCCAGCCCACCATCCCAAGCCCCCCCACCCTTCCCATAACCCCTCATTCTGACTTACCTTAAATTGGGTGGCATTTTTAACTCAATCTAACCCCCCCAACCTCCCCAAATATTTGTATTCACCCCCTGTCTAGCCTTGAGGAGCAATTGTGTGGCTAGATATCAGGAGACAGTACTTCACACAGACACCTTGCCAGGGTCGTTTGACCCCACCATTCTTTCTTGCCATGGCAGGGGGTTGGACTTGATGATCTGCTGAGGTCCCTTCTGACCCTATCAACTATGAAACTATTATCTGCCTACCAAATGTTGGCACTAGATTTACGACCCAGATACCTTAATCTGGGTGGACCCAAACCCTCAGACTGAACACAACTTCTCTATTCAATAATAGGTACATTTTATTGATAGACAGTGATAGTAGATAAGAATAATGCAGGCAAGGGAAACAAAATAATCGCCCCCTCACCCCGATTCTATATCTGCCAGTCCTAGAGTTCACAGACGGAAGGTACATCTGGCTAGTATGCAAGCTTTACCTGGTGGTGGTTCTTTCTTGAATGTCAGATGTCAGCAGCCTAGAGGTTGAGGGCTGATACCGCCCCCCTCCCCCGGTGGGGTGGATAAGCCAGGCTGGTGGTGACAGGCTCTGTCCATAGTGGCCTCAGGTTTCCCCCTCGGGAACCATTTGCTGCTCTGATATCCCTCCTTTTGTATTATGTTTCCCCTCTGATGACTCTTCATTACCAGCCATCATTGATTGGCTTCCCTGTGGTCATCATACTGGCTACATTCTGTTCTGTCAGCATATTCCTTTGTTTCCCAGACCCATCACATGTTCACAGCTTAATTTGGTCATTTACTGGTGTCTTAATTTGGTCTGTCCACCAAAACCGGAAATCCCAAGGGCTCTACAGCTGGTCAGTGTGAGCTGTGTAACCACCTTATTTCATGTTATGGACAGCTGTTTCAATGGTTTTAATTTCCCAGGATGTGTATGCCCGCTAGCTTCTGACACAGTGGATCTTGAAGGAAACTGTTACAAACAGGCTTTTAGAAACTAATTAACCCTTGCTGCTTCCCTAGACTGTTATTCTAATGCAATATCTACTTTACCTACAAGCCAATTCCTAAAAGCAAACCTCTAAATATCATTTTCTAGCCATTACAATACTATTTAGCACTGATGTGCCCAAACTGCTTAAAATACCTTTGGGGGGGGGGTTATTACTAATGGGAAAAGGGTTATTGTTCCCACTCTATTCACCCTGGAAAATGACTGAATATTTGTAGCTTTTACTTTTTAAAAAAAATGAATAAAACAAGCTTCCAAACTGAGGCCAAACCAACCAACCTCCATCCAAAAACTTGGAAAAATTACAGGCAACAAAAAGTACCTTTTGAATTCAACATTATCATGCTGGGAAGATCATCAAGATACCTAGTCCCAAATGTGAATGTGGGTATAAATTAAACCAATGTTTAGAATGACATTTGAAACCCTGATTTTTGTTCTGATGCCTATGCTAAGTTAGAGCTAGGGGCAATACTTGATTGCTACATAAATCTCTGAAGATTTTTGTAAGAAAAACTTCAACAGATGCTTCACCACCTAAGTGCTAGTGGATGCTCCTACACTGTGGAAATCATCTAGCACAAAACAAGAAAAAAATTATCCTGAGGCTTCAATTAGGATGCAAACAATCTATATACAGTACATTCTTACTCTAACATTCATTACATTTCAAATTCTAACAATGGGAAAGACAGTAAGAGCAACAAATATTTCATATGAACAGAATATTAGTATGAAGCTGACAAATCTGTCCCTTTCACAGTCACAGTAATAATACGGTTAAAATAAGATTTTATCACCAGCTTCCTATAGGAAAAGGAGCACTTACTGAAGAAAAACATAAAATTATGGCAATAATTAGTTGGGAAAGCTACAGTGGGTACATGTGACACTACATGAGACACTACTACACAGTGGCTACTGCATATTCATTTAGTACTTGTATAATCAAGTACTAAATAAATGTGCAGGAACTGGAGTTACTGTACAGTAACATCACTAAAATGCATTTGCAAGTGCTACTGTGAGGTAGGCTAATAATACCATGCAGTAGCATATTAGCCAAGTAGTATTATTTGGCTACTGCGCAGTTAGCATCTCATGTAGATGTGCCCAGTAACAAGCAGATAACTGATTTCAGAAAATTTAAAGTACCCACAGCTTTGGTAGTTTACTGTCCCTCCATGGGTGGATCCAATACAATATCTTTTAGTTTCTTCAAGTTAAATCTTTTGCAGCTGTAAAACTGAAAATTCCAGCATTGCAAAAGGCTCCTTTAAACTGAATTATATGCTTGAAGCACAGTTCACAACACTTCCAACAGTAGCCATCCATATTCTTCCCAACAGGTAGCCTACAATAGGATAATGGCTATGATTGTCTGTTTGTAATGTTCAAGAATAACATGAAGTTTTGCTCTGATATTATGTTGTCAAATAGATGTCACAGCAGAGGAAGATTTGCCTTGGAGAACATAGACATACTCAGTCTTAGACAAAGGCAAGTGAAAATCATTCTTACACTGGAGGTTCCACAGAAGGATGCAACACTATATGATAAAAATGTATAATACAAACTACAATTCTGTTATGTAATGTACTGTAAGTGCAACTTCTGACTTCCTCTATCAAAAGTGGAAAAGTTGCAACACTGACATATTCTCACAATACTGGCACTTTATCTATGCGTAAGTGGTTATAATTGTGACTCTCTTCTCTGCAGGTGTTCTAAGGGAATTATTGTGACTATTTTTCAAAATATAGGTACAAATTTCTAGTGCAAGTCTATATAATCTAGGTTGAATTGGATCCCCATCACTTTACAAAAACAGATATTTCTAAATGATCTTATTAGGCTTGGATTAAAAAAAAAAATCTTATTTTGAATTTTAAAAATAACCACATATCACACACCACAAATAGGAATAAAAAAACATGGGTGATACCTCTAGTATATTTACAGGTTGTGAGCATCGCTGAGCTTTGTGGAGCAGATGGCTTCATTGAACTCTCAGGGTTAAATTCAGCTGGAATCATAGGGCAGAAAAAACTCCAACTTGTCTAGTGGGCCCTGGAGCTGTCCAGGGGCCTAGCAATGATTAATTCAATTGCATGCTGCTCAAATGCACCATACATAAAACAATACATAAAACAATTTCATCCAGTTTAAGAGACCTGCTCAAAATCTCAGAAAATCTTAAGGCGTGACCTCTTGAACAAAGAAAGAGTAAAAGACTGCATGTGAAATGAGCATTACACTAAGGGTGCAGAAGTGACAATTTTTGCCTTATCTGGCCTCAAAAAGCAGACTATAGCGATGACGAAACACAAGTGCTTGGCTGCAGATCACTTAAAAAACAGCCAATCAGGCAAAAATCTGAACCCTCCTGAGGGTTCAGATGAAGATGTTTGAAAATATAGTGTATTCTGTTACTTGCCTCTACACTGCCTGCCAGCCTGTTGCTGTTTTCAGAACGGGAAAGGGAAAGTGGAGCCAAGGGAGCTGGTTGTAGGGGTTGGAGGGTGGGGCGGCTCCAATCCACCCCACTCTCCAGCACTGGCTGAGGAACCCCTAGAACAAGCTTCCTCTGCTCCCTTTCCCCCTTCCCATTCTGAAAACAGCACAGCCTGGCAGAGAGCAGAGGCCATTGCCACCAGCTAGAATCAGTAGTGAATTTCTGTTTGATATGGGGGATTGTTGTTACACAGAACGATTCCAGCAAAACGGTCTGAGTTACAGCAGAAAGCTGCACCACTGTCTGCACCCTAAATAGGGAGTTCAGATATTCAGAGAGGCAGTCACTATTGAGACAGTGTCCTCCAAATGCAATATTGGGCAGGGTCAGTTCAAGTTGACTAATCTAGCCTAAGCTGGAATGAATCACTGGCTTTCACTTAGGGTAGTGCAGGTCATCTGGAAAGGATGCCAATAGAGAGGCTGTAAGAAGGGTAAGGATAAAGGTCACTTTTGCCCTGTAACACCACAAAAAAATTTTCCTCAGAATTCTTAAAAACATTAACATTTCCTTACCAGCACTAATCCTTACTTGCTGAGTATTATTACTATATGTTAATTCTAGAGTGAAGCAAAGTTTTGATAAACAATTGAAAACTACTTGATAACTACTTCCAATCACACATTATATAGACAGTACATTGACGAATAGTTAATAAATACATTATTAGTATGCATCAGAAACAAGTTACAAACATGAGTAGCTATTATAGCCATCTATAACATACATCAGTGTGGCTGTGGTTGATTATAAGAAACCTGTTGGTCAGTTGGTGTCTGTGATCTACAGTAACTGGTTACCATTTATTAAAAATACCTAATTGTCATGTATTTACCCTTTAGAAGTTGCCCACCAAATAAAAGGTGAGTGATTTTCCATATCAACATTTTCTGGTTTGTTTAGAACCAGAAATGTAATTTCTATAATGCAAAGAAAAATGTTCATGAGATTTATAATATAGATTCATAGATTGTACAGTTGGAAGGGACCACACAAAGGATCATCATGTCTGACCCCCTGCCCCTGGCAGGAAAGAGGACCAAGGTCAGATGACCCCAACCAGGTGTCTATCAAGCCTCCTCTTGAAGACCTCCATGTTAGGTGATAGTACCACCTCTTTTGGAAGCCCATTCCAGATTCTGGCCACCCTTACTGAAAAAAAATTCTTCCTAATGTCTAACCTGAATCTACTCTCCACTAGTTTGCACCCATTATTCCTAGCTATTCCTAGGGTTGCTCTGGTAAATAGCACATCTCCAGTTCCCTGTTGTCCTCCCTTGATAAACTTATAGGCAGCTACAAGGTCTCCCCTCAAAAGTCTCTTGTGAAGGCTGAAGAGATCTAGATCCTTCAACCTCCCCTCGTAGGGTCTTTCACGGAGGCCACTAATCATGCAAGTGGATCCTCCAAACCCTCTCCAGATTCTCCGTGTCCCTCAAAGTATGGCGCCCAAAACTGGACACGGTACTCCAACTGCAGCCTGACCAATGCCGCATAGAGGGGGAGCAGCACCTCTCTCGATCTGTTGGTCATGCATCTGCTAATGCATCACAAGGTGTGATTGGCCTTTTGATGGCTTCGTTACACTGCCAGCTCATGTTCATCTTGGAGTCAACTATGACTCCAAGATCTCTCTCAGCTGCTGAGCTGCTGAGGAGGTCATCCCCCAACCTATAGGTGTGCTGGGGATTCCTCCTCCCTAGGCGGAGTACCTTGCATTTAGCTTTGTTGCATTACACCCTATTTTGTTCTGCCCATTGGTCCAACCTGTCCAGGTAGGCCTGTATCTGCTCCCTGCCCTCCAGTGTGTTAATTTTGCCCCTTAACTTGGTATCATCTGCGAACTTGAAGAGGGTGCTCTCCACACCCTTGTCCAAATCGCTGATGAAGATATTAAATTGCACCGGTCCAAGGACCAAGCCCTGCAGGACCCCACTGCCCACCTCCTTCTAGGCCAAGAACAACCTGTCCACCACCACTCTCTGGGTGCAGTTCCTAAGGCAGTTGGCCATCCACCTAACTGTGTAGGCATCCACTTCACAGCCTGCTAGCTTCCCTATGAGAATAGGGTACAAAACTGTGTCAAAGGCCTTCTTAAAGTCCAGGTAGATGACATCAGTCTCAGCTCCTGTGTAAAGGCAGTGTGACCTGGTCATAAAAGGCTATAAGATTTGTCAGGTAGGATCTATCTGTAACAAACCCGTGCTGGTTTTCTTTCAGCATCATTTCCCCTGCAGGACCTTCACAAATGAGCTCTTTGATGATTTTTTCCAGTATTTTCCCAAGGATAGAGGTAAGACTGACTGGCCTGAAGCTACCTGGCTCATCCCTTCTCCCCTTCTTAAAAATGGGAACCACACTGGCCCTTTTCCAACATGGTCTTCCCTATCTAAAAGGGTCAGATTGTTTGTCTAAGTGACTGAACAGTAGAGAGTTTATACTGTAAGCTAACTCTTTAAAGATTCTTATTAATTTAAGCACACTTTACTTTTCCTTTTCCTGGGATTTTTTAAATCCTTTTTCTTCAATAAAAGCCACTGTAAAATCTATCTACAGGTTTTGCATTGCACTTGGAGAGTGCATTCATCTCCTATAAACATATTTAATTACATCATAAGCTTTCAAATATACCACAGTTTTTAAGAAACTTATGGAAGTCACAGACTTGCAGAGATAGACAATGCTGTCCAAGAGACCACACCACTATCCACAGCATGAGCAGCAACTCACCCAGGGATGCTCATTTAATTCAGTGAGAATGTGAGGGGATTCCCTACTATTTCACAGAAGGATTGCATGACAGCCTCCTCCTCTGCACTGTTATAGTGTGTCCAGAAGAGAAAACAATCATTTCTTTATTTGGGTACTGATAGCAGAATTGATTGCAAATTACAAGCTGTGAACACAATTACATTGGCATAACCATGCAGAGTTTAATCCTTTTCAGCTCTGCAGGTTATGTACTATCATGTTACTCTGTTCATAGTTCTTTAAAAGTGAAGTTTTGTTGAAAAGGCTCTGTGGGTTTTCTGACATGAAGACACTATGCAAATGTAAGACAACACTGATATATATTTAACCACATATGTAGGGCTTACTCCTGAACAGAGGGGAATAATCATTTCCCTTAATTTGCTCTCAATTCGGCTACTAATGCAGCCCAAGGAGTTGTTATCTATCTTTGCAACAACAGCACACTGTTAGCACATCTTCAGCTCATTGTCCGCACTAACCCTCAGATCCTTTTCTGCAGAACTGCTGCTTAGCCAGTTAGTCCCCACTCTGTACTGGTGCATGGGGTTGTCCCATCTTAAGTGCAGGACTTCGCACTCGCCCATATTGAAAATTCTGTGGGCCTCTGTGTCTGCTAGCATTGGGTGGGCTCGTCTCCTTTGCCCACCTCATTTTCACTGCCCTGAATGCCACCTTCTCTCTGGGTATTTCCTCAGGAAGTGATCATGGTTGCCACAATGTCAGCATTCATAAACATTCATCTGATGACACCCCAGCTGCTATGGTTTAGAAGGATC
The DNA here is from genome assembly GCF_052110815.1 of Crocodylus siamensis. Classification (NCBI taxonomy): domain Eukaryota; kingdom Metazoa; phylum Chordata; order Crocodylia; family Crocodylidae; genus Crocodylus; species Crocodylus siamensis. The sequence continues at coordinate 83,242,775 of NC_143396.1, read as the reverse complement.
TCCCCTTCAATCTCTGCTCTGGGACTGGGTTTTCATACTCTTTTTGAGCTGATCCAGTTCACCTCAGATCTGTCTCAATGTCTCCATGACCATTTGCAAGGCTGGTGACTCTAGGGCTGGGGTGTGTGCTCCTGACTTCTCCTCCCTGATCAAATGCCCATACAGCAGCCGGGGTACTTGGGAAGACCCTAGGGGACAATTCAGTCCCATCAGCTGTGCTAGTTCCTGCACCCAAATGCCCAATTAGTTTGTAACTATTTCCATAACTAACTTCCTAGTTATTCACTGCAGTGTTTGTTGTATGTACTCTGCTCAGTCTTCTTCCATAGCCTCCCAGTACTGCTGTTGCTCATTCCTATCATTGAGGTGGTAACAGACATAAAAGCATGGCATGATCCATGATGAGGAAGGACTCAATCACATTAGGGAAAGCATGCCATGAGGAGCAGGGAAAGTAACTATAACAGACTGCAAACACTTCAAAAACAGCAGGCACAGACATAAACCAAAGTGGGTAGAGAGAAATGCTTAATGGCCAGAAAGGTACCACTTAGACATAATTCCCTGGGGGAGGCCTGGGTATCCATAATGCTTCTCACCTCCATCCCACAATTACTTGGAAGGTGCTGCAAGGCCATTGGAAGGCTTGCCCAGACAACTTGCTGTGAAGATGGGCAAAGCCAGTACAAGTTTAGTAATGTGTACACACTGATGGCTGATGGGAGTTCAGTGACAACAGAACTTCAGGTAGCAGTACCTTCTAGTTTAAGACAACAACTTAGATCCCAGGCTCACAGTTATGTCCTTAGCTCCCATTCATTCTAAGGGAAGTTAGATGCAAGCACTTACACTTATGTTTAAGCCCATTCCAATCTGGATAGCGTTTTAAAATTTATAGAAGCATAGAATAACAGGACTGGAAGGGGTCTTAGGAGGTCATCTAGTCCAGCCCCCTGCTCCTGGCAGGATTTTTCCTTGATTTTAAACATTCTTTTGTAGCATTGACTTCAATAATTTAAACTAGGCTCATTGGGGGAAGGGGAAGATGAGGGCTGAGGAAGCCTTCGACTGCCAAACCAAGCAACACCCACAAGTACAGCCCAGCCTAGACCAATGAGCGGAACATATATGCAGGTAAGCAACAGGGGCCAGGGTAATGCTGAAAGTAAGGAGCCAGTGCACACATCCTCAGGAGGCCTCAAATGCCTCTACACAAATGCTCGCAGTATGGGAAACAAGCAAGAGGAACTTACCCTCCTGCTAGCTGACACCAACCCAGACATAGTGGGGCTCACTGAAATGTGGTGGGACCCAACGCAGGACTGGGTGGTGAATATCAAGGGCTATAGACTGTACAGGAGGGATAGGACAGGGAGCAGAGGTGGGGCGTGGCGCTCTACATTAAGGAGGAATACATATCTTCGTCAATTAGCAAAGAATCAGAGGAGGGGCACTCTGAAGTGCTCTGGGTTAGAATACAAGGCAGTCAAGGGGAAAAAGAATTAACGCTGGGGCTCTACTACAGACCACCCAACCAAGGGGAAGAACTAGACCAGGAATTCTTAAGTCAGCTCATGAAGGTAGTTAGGTCAAAGGACATGGTCATCATGGGTGACCTGAACTTTCCAGACATCTGCTGGGAAGAGCAGTCAGCCAGGTCTGACCACTGGTTTCTACCCAGAATGCAGGACCTCCATCTAACCCAGGAGGTGCACAGCCCCACCAGGGGAGATGCCTTGTTGGACCTGGTGCTGGCCACTGGTGACGACCTGGTGAGGGGGCTGCGGGTGCTCAACCACCTGGGCGACAGCGATCATCGCCTGCTGGAATTCACCATCCAGCGCAAGGTGGCAAAGGCCTGCAGCAAGGCAGCAGCCCTAGATTTCAGGAGGGCAGACTTCAATGAGCTAAGGAGAATAGACAGGGAAGCACTGAGGTCCCGGAGGGGAGGGGAGCCAGGTGTCCAAGAAGAGTGGTTCCTCCTTAAGGAGATGATCCTCCAAGCCCAAAGGGAGGTAATCCCAACACGGATCAAAGGGGGCAGGAGGGTGCAAAAGCCCCCATGGCTCACCAAAAGCATCTGGGAGTGTCTCCTAGCTAAAAGGGAGGCGCACACCCAATGGAAGGGAGGGGCCATCACCAGGGAGGATTATACTGCGGTTGCTTGGGGACGCAGGGGGTCAGTCAGGAAGGCCAAGGTGGAGATGGAACTGGGACTAGCTTCCCGGATCAAGGACAGCAAGAAGTCCTTTTTTAAATATATAGGGAGCAAAAAGAAGGTTACAGGTAATGTGGAGCCCCTGAAGGACACACTAGGAAATGTGGTCGTCACACCAGACGACAAACCTATTTAACAATTTCTTTGCCTCCATTTTCCTGAGCAGGGGCCGGAACAGCCATCCCGCTGCAAACCCCCTTAGACTCCAGGGGAGGTGCACCTAGGCCAAGGGTTAGTGAGGAACTAGTTAGGGAACTTCTGGAGGGACTGGATGTATTCAAATCAGCTTGTCTGGACAATCTCCACCCTAGAGTACTGAGGGAATTAGCTGAGGTCATTGCGGGACCCCTGGCACAGCTTTACGAGCACTCGTGGTGCTCTGGTGTGGTGCCAGAGGACTGGAAGAGGGCCAATGTGGTTCCCATAATCAAAAAGGGGAGGAAGGAGGACCTGGGAAACTATAGGCCAGTTAGTTTTGCCTGTATCCTGGGTGAGCTTTTTGAGAGAATTATTTTGGCACATGTCCATGAGGGGCCAGCAGGGGAGATTATGCTTAGGGGTAACCAACACGGGTTCATTAGAGGTAGGTCTTGTCAGACCAACCTGGTCTACAACCAGGTCACCAAATCCTTAGATGCAGGGGTAGCAGTGGACATAGTCTTCCTGGACTTTTGGAAGGCCTTTGACACTGTCTCTCACCCTGTTCTCATTAAGAAACTGGGGGACTGTGGTGTCGACACCTACACAGTCAAATGGGTCACCAACTGGCTGGAGGGTCGCACCCAGGGAGTGGTAGTGGATGGGTCATTTTTGACTTGGAGGGATATGGGCAGTGGGGTTCTGCAGGGTTCAGTCTTTGGGCCCGCACTGTTCCACATCTTCATCAGTGACTTGGACGAGGGGTAAATAGCACCCTGTTCAAATTTGCTGATGACACTAAGATGTGGGGGGATGTGGGTATGCTAAAAGGGAAGAATAAGCTGCAATCAGACCTAGAGAGATTACAGTGGTGGGCAGATAAGAATAGGATGGGATTCAACACCAACAATTGCAAGATGCTGCACCTGGGGAGGAACAATCAGCACCATATGGACAGGCTGGGGAACTCCCTTCTCGTCAGTACAGAGACAGAAAAGGATCTTGGAGTCATCAATGATGCCAAGATGAACATGGGCCGGCAGTGTGGGGATGCAGTTAGGAAGGCCAACCGCATCTTATCGTGCATCCACAGATGCATCTCAACCAGGTCCAAGGAGGTGATACTCCCCCTCTATGCAGCACTGGTCAGGCTGCAGCTGGAGTACTGTGTCCAGGTCTGGGTGCTGCACTTCAAGAGGGATGTGGACAACATGGAGAAGGTCCAGATAAGGGCCACTTGTATGATCAGGGAGCAGCACGGCAGGCCCTACGAGGAGAGGCTACGGGACCTGAACCTGTTCAGCCTCCAGAAGAGAAGGCTGAGGGGGGATCTAGTGGCCTGTTACAAACTAGTCAGAGGGGACCAGCAGGCACTGGGGCAGTCCCTGTTCCCCCAAGCACTACCAGGAGGGACCAGAAATAATGGCTATAACCTGGCAGAGGGTAGATTTAGGCTAGATATCAGGACATGCTACTTCACGGTCAGGGCGGCTAGGATCTGGAACCAACTTCCAAGAGAAGCGGTGCTGGCTCCTACTCTGGGGGTCTTTAAGAGGAGGCTAGATGAACACCTTGTTGGGGTCATTTGACCCCAGTACTCTTTCCTGCCATGGCCGGGGGCTGGACTCGATGATCTGCTCAGGTCCCTTCTGACCCTACAAACTATGAAACTATGAAATAGGATTTAAGCTTAAATGGTGTCCTGTTAAAAGTTGCTTTCCTGAATAGGGAATACTGTACTTTGCTCAACTGAAGCCTTCATTTCCTTATTTTAACCATCTCCATCTCCTTTGTTTGTTGCAGAAGGCTAATTTCAACTTCATTTCTAATTTCCAAATGTGGATTAATTTTCATGGAAAGACGAAAAAGCTGATACCTCTTTCAAATTTCAGAACTCTTCTCCAAAGTATGAAAGTGATAGAGTTTCTTGATGAAACTCTTAAACATTTTAATTTTTAGTACACAAATATGGTGCTAGACAGGATAAAGCAATGTATTTTCCCTTAATATTATTCTTGAATGGCTGAATCTTTTTGTTGAAACTTTGTGAGGGATGAGGGCAATCAGCCTGAGATCAATTCTTAGCATGGAAGTCTGAGGCTAAAAGTTACATTTTAACATAATTTAAAATAACTAAAAGTGTTTTAGAATGGGAAATGTCAATTGACCTGAACTATAAGTGCCAGCATAAACTCCATCTATACTACTAAATGTTAAGGAACCAAAAAGAAATGCAAATAGTTATTCTGAATAATGCAGAGAACTGTGAACCACGCTTCAAAGGTTACACTGTTGTGACCTTTTAGCCTCTTGCACCCCATAAGGATAAAGGATATATGCATATTGGATATAATCCACAGATGGCTTAAATGTAGTTTAAATATTCTAGACCATACCTGCTAAAGTGATGTCTCACTTTAAAAAGTTACCTGTGAAACATGGACAACTGGTGCCTCCTGAGTCTGGGGGCGGGGAGCACCAGCTGTCTGTGCCCCCGTGCTAGCAAGAGTGCTCGCTCAGGGGAGGCACCAGCACTCGCAGTGCCACCCCTCACCCCCCATGCCCTCCCTATGTGTTGCCTATGCTATGAAATGTTGAATATTAGGGTTAGGGACAGTAATTATACATAAACTGGTATAAGTGATCACAAACCAGTTTAAGCCTGTAACAGAACATAAGTTCAGTGCACATAGACCAGTTTCAAATGTCCAAACTTGATTTAAGATGGACCTGGATGAATGTAGTATCAGACTTAACTGATTCAGGTTAAACCAGTCTATTAAACTTCTGTTCCAGACCCCTTCCCAACTCAAGTTACCTCACAGTCCCCCATCATCCCAAAATGCTTTGCACCTCCCCCACCAACACCGCCCCCCCTTGCATGGAGACTTTCTAAAACTCAGTTGAGCATGGCTGCTCTGAGCTGTCAGCCACAAGCAGGAAGGGGCACTGGGGCAGACAAAGGGAGCATGTGTGTACCAGGAATTTTCTGTCTCTACACAGTGTCACTAGGCAGGGAATTCAGCAAAAGGAAGGATCAGACCCTTCAGAGGTCCAGGAAACAGCAGGTGCTCAGCAGCAAGTGCCTAGCATGATTCCTGAAATACAACTGGGCTGTTCGCTGGAGATCCGAGGACTGGGAGATGGTAGCTGCACCAGGCTGGGAGATCACAGCTACCGCGGTCTCCCAGCCTCAGGGCTAGGAGATGGAAGCTGTTACAGTCTCCTAGCCTTGGGCCTGTGTGAAACCTCTGGGCTAGGAGATGGCAGCTGCCAGGTCTCCCAGCCTCAGGGCTGTGCTGGGCTGGGAGATGACAGCTGCTGAATCTCCCAGCCTTGGGCTGTGTAAAACCCCCAGGCTGAAAGATTGTAGTTGCTGTGGTCTCAGCCCTGTGCAGCCCCAAACTGAGAGACTGCAGCAGCTGCCATGGGGCCGCTCAGCTCTCCTTGGCAGCCCTAGGAGGCCAAGGGGCACATGGGGAGCATATGGAATCATCCCTTACCTGCTGGCTTGGCCAGAGGAGGCAGCACACCTGCCTGCCCCAATGAAAGTGAACTTCTGTTATGTTCAATCCCGGTCTAACCGATGCCACTTACAGAAACCCACATAGATTTGAGCAATTTTGCTTCAGGGTTATGGAATGTCTGTACTTTGCTATCTATCTTCCATCTTCTAGGCTATGTAATCCATCACATATTAGGCTCAAACATTAGTATGACAAAATAGTTTTACTTGTTTATCTAGAAAATCAAACTTTCACCAATATGTGGACACCCTTGTAGAAATTAGATGGATTAAATGCAAATCAATTTTCAAACCCTTTCTCCATTTACAGCACAGAAAGAAGACGTATGCAAATTAAATAGTACCTGATAAATGATTTAGTAGGATTTCTGACTCTCCCTGACTTCAGGTTGTTAGAATACACATTACACCTGTTCACTAACATTCAAGAGTTCACCTTAAGTCTCTGCGAGAAACTCTATCCACCAGCATGACAAATAAAGTAAAATGCAATGCTGTACCAACATGCCCCTGAAAGAGAGACTGAAAATATTTCAGGCAGTTTGTTTCTTTGAAAAGATAAACAGATTTTTATTATTACTTTGGAAAATATACAGACTATATTTGCTTGCAATGCTGCCCAGGTTAATTAAACAATGCGTGCATTCTGTGCCTAGAAGAGTAAAACCTTGGATAAAGCCTAATGTGAGAAATGGATCATATGACATCTAGTATTGAATTTCACGAGTTCAACTATTTTCTACAGAACAAACACAGAAGAAGCAAGCTGACCGTCTCTCAACCCAGGTGCTGCACTGTTTGTCACATTGCTTGATGGCATTCCAGTGGTAAGTCTAACTTCAGTGTTGCACTTTTTTCCTACTGATAGGTATATTGGATGGGATTTAAGATGATCAGACTTCATGCTATAAACAGTTTAGGTAGTCTACAGAGAGTTGTACAGGATTATAGAAACTCTCAAGTTCGGTGCCTCATTATTAGCAAGCAAATTCACATGAAAGTGTTTTCAGGCTGGGATAGCTTCTGTAGGAGCACGTTTCTGAATGCTGTAGTTGCACAGAAAGCAATTCAGATGAAACACTTGAGTTATTTAATACGATTTTGAGAAAACCAGCTTGTTACAGAACATACTGTCTTTACAAAGGAGCAAGGCCTCCCTAATTCCCCTGTTCCACCCCTGTGACACTGTGACTGGCTGTACAGAAGATAATCAAGGTTGCTCAACTGCTATTCACCACTGAAACAAAGTTGGCAAGGCCCAAGAAGAACCCTGGCCATGTCCCTAAGTAAAGTACAGAACAGAGAAAGAGAACAGACATTGTGCACAATGGGGCAAAAAAAGAAGGTAACCTACTCCCTACTCAGAGCAAGGGAGTATAGATGGTATGAAGTTGTGATTCTGTGTCAACATTTGTGTTCTGGTCTGATCCTAGACCACTGCCACTATACACCCTCATTCTGGTTTGTTACAAGATTATTCCAAAGTGTAGCAAGGAAATGAAAATATTCTGCAGGCATCAAGGGTCTAACTGTGTGACATGCAGCATGTCCCCTGCCTTGAAGCAATTGCACTCAGGACTCACCAGAGATGTGGGTTTTCCAGAAAATTTTCCAATGCCCTAAATAGAGCATGATCTGATTTAGCATGTTTATTTGTCTTACATTTGCTAAACAAAACTAAAAAGTACCCCCATGTTAATTTTATGTCCCAGTAGCCACAAGAATTTGAACTGAAATATTTGATTGGGGAAAAAATTATGGCTTCATCCATCAGAAGGAAAAGGAGAAGTGGCAGGGATCTTGCTTCCCCCACTCCCTGCCAGAAAGAATACTTTGCTACTCAACTTGCTGCTCAGTTACCCTGGGACTGCAGAGCCAAAGGGAAGTATAGTATGGCCTCTGACAACAGCCAGAGGACTCAGCTTGCTCTTCTGAGTTGAAATAGTTAACAATTTATCTATTATGTAACTTAAAAAAAAATGTTGTTAAGCCTAAGCTATTTTGGATTCTTAGTACAGGCAGAAAAGCAGGATACAAATATTTTAAATAAATCAATAATAGTCCAGAGTTGCATTAACAAGTTTTAAAATTATAATGTTTTAAAACAATATAGGTATGTTGTTTAATAAATTAATTTGTTTACTTACATAGGATTCCTGAAGTAGATTTTTCTCAGATGATGTTGTTCCACCACTTCATTGTATTAGCTTTCTGTATATGGCTTATGCTCTTTCAGGACAGTTTCTACATGTTATTCAATGTTTCATCATTCTTGTTGCATTGTTAGCATACTCCCGCCTGCAATATTTACATCTACTAACTTTTTTCCTTCCTTCGGTGGCTTAAACTTCACTATAATAATGTCACATACTAGTTTTTTTCTGATTAGGCATTATTATGACTACTTGAAACCAAAAACACTAAAAAATTAACAGATCTTATGCAAACACTTCCAACTTCACCAACTCAAGAAAAGAAATGAGACACTACTCTGTGTTTCCTGAACTGAAAGTGAAACAAAACTTAATCACAGTTTTGGTTTTGCTTTTGCTTTTGTTTGCAGTCTGAGATGAAATAAGAATTTTAACTTTGGTTTTGATTTCACCTGCACAGCCAATTAGGTGAATTCATAACTTGATTTTTGGTTTCGATTATTATGTGAAAGTATTCACAGTTCACTTCATAAATCAGTAAAACACATATATGCTGTCTCACACACTTCCTAGGGATAATCACCTGAAAAACATTAATTACAACTTTGAAACTGCCATACTTGCCTAATATTGTATTAGCATCCATTCATTTTTGCTAATGAATTATATGAAATAATGAATTTTTAGAAATGGAAAATTTCCCATGGAAAATTTCCCATGGAAAATTATCTGTTTATTTTGTTTTGCGTTATACAATACAATATCGTAATATGTTTAGGACATGGTTTTCTGAATTTTCTTTTGGAAAATATTGAAATGTTCTTCTTTTGCTCTTGTACTAGAACAAAAAATCTCTAAATCCTCCACAAAATACTGTTAATTCACTGCACAGCCTAACCTCATACAGCTCATTTAAAGAATAGAGGCAGGCATAGCTTTATTCTGATCATAACACAGAAGCAATATGCATGAAAGGTGATGCCTCAGATTTGGGGTAATGTTCCTGAAGAAAAATTAAAGTTGGTTCAGCAGAATCCTGGGCTTTTATCTGACAGTTTAATTTCTAGTGACCTAAGTTCTGATGACAAGGAACTGCTATTTAAGTGGTTATAGAAACCCAGGTGTACTGCCTCTCCTTCATTTTAGCAATTTTCCAAAAAAGAAGCAGCAAGAATGCAATTTTACAAAGCTGGGATGTGTATGCTGCTTCGGACAGTAGGTGGATAAGTAAAGTCAAAGCTCAGATTTGGATTACAGGCACTGCCCTTGTACATTGCATAAAACAAACAGCGATCTCTAAGTAACAGCTGGGGGGGGTTGCAAAAAATAAACAAACAAACAAATAAATAAATAATACACACACACACACACACACACACACCATGATACCTTTCCTAACCTGTCCCATGGCCACTATGGCTCACTTGATAGTCCAAAGCACATCATTGCAATTATACCATAGACATTCCCATCACAATATCTACACCACATACCAACGCTCCCACATGTCCCGCATATCCATCACCATCACCCTTGGTCCCGCAGCATGTATATCACCATCACCATCACCCTTGCCAGTCACCGTGATGCAACTTTGCCCCTATCCCTCCTCTGTCATCCCCATCTATTTCCCAGTCTTTTCAGTCATTGCTGTCATTGTAATCTGCTCTCTTGTTGGCTTCACTGCTGTCATCATCCTCATCTTCATTGTTTTCTTCAGGGCTCCCACCCCTGAACAGTCTTTGCCAGTTCATCCTTTTCCATATGATTTCTACCATCTCCTCCCCAACATCTTCCACCACTTTTTTGTAGTACCCTTGCATCTTGCTTAGTTCCATTTTGACACAGGTCTCTATGGTTCCTGGTCTTCCATCGGGTGTTTCTGAAGCAGGAGATGAATTAATCGAAGTGGGCCACCAGGGTCCCCTGTTGCTAGCACAGGTGCCCAAACAGCACCACTTCTCTTGTCAGGATTGTGACCACTATCACCATCTTGAAAACTTTTCTCCACACCACTTTGGCATATGAACAGTACCACAGGATGTGGTCAGTTGTTTCTGCCTTCCTCTGGCAGGTTTCCTTGGGGCAGTATGGTTGGCTTCTCTTCCCCTCTCTGTGCTGCTGTGCTCAAGGTGGGAGCTCTTGGGGGGCTACTTGCCAATTCATGTTTTTGTGTTTCTCTGCATGTCCTTATGGAAGATGCTTTCCCACATGGCCTGGCAGCTAGGGTAGGCCCATAGGCAACAGTGTCCCTTTTCCACACCACCTCCTGCATCTTGCGGTAGTTTGTAAGGGACTTCTTTCTATAGTTTGTACTTACTGTGGAACTGCTCCAGGGTTCTGTACAACCACTGTAACAAATACTTTGGTAACTGAGGCATCCAGATTTCTTTTGAGTGATTCTACTAGGACTACCAATGTTTGCAAATCAATCTCAACCAAATTAGTGCAAATAATCACCCTCTGGACTAATTACTAAAAGCTTTAGTGTGAAACGATTTTCTGAGAAAGAAGATCCAAAACATCTGAGAAGAATTAATCGCCCCAAATACGGGTATTTCAGAGAAAACATCATTACTTTTGTCTGTGGGAGGCCTTATTTGGGGTGTTGCATTTTTACCATGCATTGCTTATAATGTACATGTTGAAAGCTGTTGTTGTTGTTCCAGTTTTCCAAAGTGATATTGAAAACAGACGTTCCCTTTTTGAGACTCAAATGCCTATAACAAACCTTGCCCACCTGATGTTGAGCTCCTTAGCATTTGTGTTGGTAGCAGATGGCTCTTTTGGGTCCCAAATCCTTTGAGCCTCTGATGTGGTTAAGTGTTGAAGAAACAGTGACACTATGCAAATATGAATTTTTCAGTTATCATTCCAACACAAATATATTTTGTCTGTTTTAAAATGTATAGCCCTCATGGTGAAGGATGATAACGCCAAGTGCCAGATTCTTTTACTGAAATGTTGCCTAATGCTGTCTGCCAGGGCTGTTTTGTTACGATACTAACAGTATCGAATAGTGCTGATTGACAGATATTCTTTCAATTGGGGAAACTCAGATAAACCACTTGAGTTCTTTTTTCATGGTGACTGACAATCAAATTCTCTCCATTATTAGAAGAGTTTTTTGTGAACCTACATTCAAAATGCTAGGTTCATGCTTTCAGAAAAACGTGCCAGATGGTGCTTTCCTAGTGGGGAATACAAAGTTGCTAAAAATGTCTCTGCCCCATGTTAATTGGGAGTTACTTGGGATTACATCTAGCTATTGTGTAAGAAAATGTCATTCTACTGTGTAAATAACTTGCTTTTGAGAAGGGCTTATGGTTGGTTATTACAAAAAGATACGTCTATTACAGGTGAGAAGTAGCAAAAAACAAGGTAGAAATGTTTTGGTATTTTCATTTTAGAAATCTTCAGATCTTTTTTTCCTCTCTTTCGTGCAGATAAATGAAGATGCAGTTTTAAAAACTAAAAATAGAACGGGTGTTCAGATAATCCACTTAATGAGATGTAGCAGAAAAAGTAATAATTGCTCCTGCAGATCACTGACTCATTCAGTATGTATCCAACAGGATGCATATGTTCCCCAGCTAGCTGAGCTAGGTACACAAACGTTTAACTTTCCCACACCCAAACAATTTAGTCTTTCTTGTATTTTGTATAATAAAGATTAAAGAGAGAGAAAGAGCAAGAGAGGTAACACATCCAGGCCAGTGGCAGGGATGATCATCCCCAGTTCAAAGCAGGGGGGTAAAGAGGCAGGGTCTGAAAAATGAATGAGGCAACCATGATTGCCTCTGAAGGATTAAGGGAAGATTTTACAAAGAGATCACATGGAAAAAGAGACTCTTCTTTTTATTCCAGTCTTAGCCTTTACCATAATACACACAGTTGACAGATCTACATTTCAGGCCATCCATTATTCCTTAAAAAAGACCAGGAAAATAGGAAGTATCTCTAGATGAATTATAATCAAGAGAAATGCCTTTATTTTAGTAGATTCTAAAAATGATTAACATTGAGTCACAGTACCTGATTACAATATTTAAGTTGCCATTTAATCCAACACTAAGTTAAAATCCTGTGTCTTGTTTCTGACTAACTAGTCTTTCTGTTAGAACTCATCACAAAATGAAATTTCTGATCAATGGAAAATTTAGACAGGTCAAAATTTGTTTTCCATATCAGAATAAAAGGTTGAAATTGTCCAAGGAATGAAGATGCTGGGGAATAGATATATTTGGAATGATTGTACCATTTCATTTTGAAGAACAAGTTCAAGAATTAAACAACACCAATTAAATGGACTTTGTTAACTGTATTGTAATGAAATATTTTCACTTTATCAAAGCAATAGAGTGAAAACTATTCATTTCAATTTTTTCCCCAAACAAAAATGATGAAAACCTCCATGCCCAGCCCTACTCTATCTATTAAGCAACTAAATGCACAAGCCTATTCCACTGTGCTTGGCTCCCTGAAAAAATATTAATGGATAAAGTAAGCCTTCCTGTTCCTTGTTGTCTTTTGTGACTAAGACCTAGGGCAGTGGTGCTAAGACCCTCCTAGGTGTGGTGTGAACTGGCACCACTAGCACAGCCAGGTGAATTGCCTTCTGCATAGGACTGCAGCACACACACACTTCTCATGCATTAGGGTTTTTTGATAACCCTAAAGCAGGCAGGAGAGCTGGCTTGGGCTGCAGCCCTGCCCCGTCCATCCACCCACCATCTCCCCATCACACACACACACTCCTCCCAGAAATAGAGATGCATGAGACAATTCCACGTCTCATACACCTCTTTCTAGGAGATGACATGCAGGATTGATTGCTCTGGCTGTGCATTAAACACACAGGGCAATTCTATCTGATTACAGTGGCATGTGGTGGAGAACCACTGAGGTAAGTTGAACACAACTGCAATACTCGATTGGGGATACTGTCACATTCTAAAAACTTGTGGAAGGGTGCTCTGACTCCACAAAGGTTGAGAACCACTGATCTAGGGCCTAAATAATAGCACATTACAAAAGGAGTCATGTTAAAAGTTTTTCAGGGATGTGAGCACGGTGGAATAGTCACACTTAGGCACCTAAGTCTATTTAGACAGTCTGTTTAGGAGGCCAAAAGGTAGAGTAGGATCTGGTGCTTTGTGCTCCCTTGAAGCATGCTAGTTTAAAATGGAACCCTGTTCCCTTGAAAATACTTTGTCCACATCTAGTTATAGGCATTTGAACATGTTTGTGAAATCACATCTAAGAAAACTCTTAGAAAATGGAGCTTCAGGGACAGCTTTGGTTACACAACTTTTAACAATATTTTCCTTCCTATTTTTCATTTGAAGCATTTCAGATGTAATTTAGAATGATTATTTGGGCAACTAGAGGGCATAAAGTAAGGCAGGGTAGAACCTTAGGGCACCTATACACATGATGGACCTCTGCTCCAACGCATGGTAATTAGCACACATCAGAGAAGACTCAAGTAACTGAGTCTGCTGGTGCATGCTAATTAACATGCTCCAGCAGTCTCCGCATCACGTGTATTCAGCATCCTCACATTTCAAAATGGTGGCGGGGATGCTTTAACTAAAGCTCATCAAGCCAGCTTTAGCTAAAGTGCCCCTGCTGCCATTTTGATGGATGGGATGCTGAATATATGTAACACTGTGAGAGTTTTAATTAGAGCAGCTCTCAGAGCCACTCTAATTAAAGTGCCCTCCCTCCCTCATCCTCCAACCTGGAGCATGTGTATAGATGCCCTTAGAGATTAAAAGGTTCAGAAAGCAATGAGCTACTTTGGGCAACAATCTACTTTGTCAAATGCTAGGTCTCTGCGTAAAAATGTAGGTGTTATCATGCCCAACCTTCTGTCTGACTTCAAACTAACACAGTTAACCACCAGAATTCCAATACTCTTAATATAGAACCTATGATTTCCAATACTAGAATAAGTTATTTTATTTTATTTTAAATTCTGTAAGTAGTAGTAAATTCTCATTTTGCTATGGTAAAGAATTAGCTGGGATTCAATTAATGAAGCCTGATAGAAATATAGAATTTGGTCTTGTTATCCCACGTGACAGTGACCTTTGTTTGACTAATTAAGTTCTTCTTTTAATTACAGGTAGAAAAGCTACAGTTTAATTAAAAATGCCACTAACATAATAGATTTGAGACCTGAAATTTCTGACAAAGCTATGAAAAAAAAATCATATCTCTATAGACACCATTAACTGTCTCATTAGGCTTAACCTACTGTTTACATTACTTATATATAATCATGTACAATTTCTGTTGCTTTTTATGCCTTTTATTATGTTTTGTGTGCTTATTAAGATAAAGGTTTTTTAGTCATGCTAAATAACAGACCAAATTCCCATAACATTTTGTGACTTTTGTTAAGGAAATAACAACTTAGTTAAATTTTATTTGACCTTTGGGTTAGTTAACCATCTTAAGAATTTGTCTAGTAAGATATTTTTTTTCCTCTTGTGGAGAATCATGTGAATGGGGTATGTCTTCCATTTTTAAATTTCTGTTTCTAAGATGGTCAGTAGCTATCAGTAGGAATGATTTGTAACTGCTATAGTGGTATTTCTAGTGCAAGTATGAGCTAATGCTGTAGAGTGTATATGATAAAGAAGTTAGGTATAAGAAATTGATGTGAAATTATCTGCTGAGCTCCAGATAAATAGCAGCAACCAGAACAAATCAAGGATTGGTAACTGTAAGCAGGCTGCCACCCCTTTGGGCCTCTTCAGGTAAGCCTTCAATCCCTGAGCAACTGCTCAGCCAGCCCTAGCATTAAGCAGTCTTTTCCAGGCTGCTCCACAACAGAGTCTTGAAATGAAGCAAATAAACAAAACCTCGCTGTCTTGTCCCAGTCGCTGGGAAGCCCCTTCACGCAGCAATGCTGCCCTTCACATAGTTCATCTTACTATTGCTTCTCCCACATTTGCACTCTCTGGCTGCATCCACACATGCAGGCACGTGTGGTTTGTGGTGCCATGTTGCTGATTTGCTACCAGGATTTCCCCACAGAAAAAAGACAACAACCCTGATAATAAAAGCAGGCAAAGCACCTAGAAAGGGAATGGCTGCCTGCTCCCGCATCTCAATGTGCTGCAGAGCACCCAAACTGAGGCACACTACACCTCAGGAAGCCACAGAGCAGCTGGCTGGAGCATGGTGTGAAGCAGCAGGTAGTTCTGAGCTGGCTGTTCCCCTGTCTCCACATGTCTCAGCATGGGGGTTGTGCCCCATCCAGCCATGCCTTCAGCAGCGGGGGGTTTCCGTGGAGAGGGAGCTCAGACCCAGGTTGAGTTATTCCAACTACTCGCTGAAAAACATTGCTGGCTCCTGATCTTAGTCAATAAACTGGGCTCGCTGTGTGGAACTGGTCTTTCAAAGGATAACAAATAGTTATTAGTACAGGTAACCAATTTGATCAGAATACAGATCTTGCTTGCACTTTGCCATTAACAGTCAAATGTTTATACAGTTAAGTCATTTACTAGAATTGGTTGTTTAGAGGCTGACAACAGAAACCTTTCATGCAAACTCTACCAGTACCAGTTCCTATGATTCATGTACGTGTTCTTTGCCTTCCTTATTAAAACTAGTTGAAGAAGCTTCCGTGGAAACATATTCCACTTAAGTTGCATGCTCCTATCTATAAAGCAAGGCAAGATGAGGAATCCTCATATTTGGATTCCTCCATATTGTCCAAAATAGTCTGAATTAACTGACCTTTGTGGTACACACAATGTCAAAATGTCTTTTAAAGGGCATTTGAAACATCAGAACTGATACCCAGGTAAAAAGCGGAACTATGTGGATTTGACGTACCAGATTTGTGCTTTCACTTTGGTTTAAGTATAAGGAGCAGTTCTTAGCTTTAACTTGGATTTCTGTATGTTCTCAACTTTTGGCAGGTGTGAAAAGACACTCATAGCAACTTGTTTTGAACATCGGACTGATTTTGCCCACATTATTATTAATGCCTAGGTATTAAGCGTGGACAATGTGCTTAGCAGTGTATGTGACAGAGACAAATCCTGAATAGGTTACAGCCCCTTTATGTTTAGATTAGAGGTGCACTGATACATCAGTCACTTACCAAATCGGCACCGATATAAGGAAAATTGACGTTATTGTCAATTGGCTTTTTTGGCTGATGTGGCCGATAATGTTGCCAATAAATACCCCATGCATGTGCACAGCTGCAGTGCAGCACATAGGGGGCCAGGAGTGCAACCTGGCAATGTTGAGAGCAGCCGGGTCTGACTGGTAAGTCTGTTGTGAGGGAAGGGGTGTGGGGTGCAGATTGAGGCCCCAGTGGTAAGAGAAGGAGTGGGGCTGGGGGCAGTGCCAAGCTCTTCCCAACAGGGGGACTGGACCAGGCTGTGCTCAAGGCAGGCTGCAGCAGTGCTACGAGTGGCGGCTATGGCAAAATTTGGAGTGGTTGCAACCCCCCTGGTAGCCTCCCTCCCAGCACCACCACTGCCCACCCCAAGTGCAACCCGGCCCAGCTCCCTGCCAGGAAGAACTAGGTACCGCCCCCAGCTCCAGCCTGCAGTGGCAGCTTGCCCTCACCCCGTGCATATGTCCAGGGGCACAAGCCCCCCATGCCTTGCCAGGGGTACACATAGCAGTGGTAGCCACCCCCCCCCCGCACTTCCTGAGTAAGCTGCTTGAGGCTCCATCCCATGCTTCACCCTGGCTGTGCAGCACCTGCCCCTGCTTCTGCCTCAGCCCCAGCCCCAGTCCCACTCTCTCTCTCACCAAAGGGACCTTGTTCTGTCCCCCCACCCCATACCCCTTTCCTTCTCCCTTCCTTCACAACAGACTTACCAGATGGATGCTGCTCTCCAAGCTGCCCAGCTGCATATCGGCAATTAGATCGGTATCAGCCAATATGGCTCGTTAAAAATCGGCCACCAGTATCGGCCCAAAAAATCTCTATTAGTGCACCCCTAATTTAGATGTCTCAAATAGATACTTTGCAAGAATAAGTCTTCCAACACACACAACAGCTGTCTTAAAGCAGTCTATAGCTTTTTTAATCTGTATTCCAGAACACTATTTCTGTTGCATTCACAGATTTGTTATGTGGCAACTATCCTGGCTGCAGACTTTTTACTGTTTCCACTGGAGTCTGCATCCATCTGGAGGTGCTACAGAGCAACAAGATACTTTTGCTTTTACTCAGACACACACAGGCACACTTGGAGATTTAGATTCGGAACCTCAGTTCTCAGAAGATACCACTATACTGGTGATCAGTTATAAAGAGAAAGTGTGTGCATTCTTGAAGATCTCTCTAGAGCAGGGATGGCCACCTTGTGGTATGTGCAATACAAGTGTTACAGGCAGCCTCTGTAAGTGGCATGCAGCAGACTGGGAAAGGGAAAGGCAGCAGTGGCAGACAGGGCAGAAGGCAGAGGAGCAAACTGGGCAGGGATCACAAGGAAAAAGGCAGAAAGTTGAGCAGCAGATCAGGTTAAGGAAAAGGATTGAACTGGCACTTGGGGAGGGTGCAGGGCTCATTTATAGCATACCTGCCAAAAGGCTTTCCCCCCGCCCTAGAGAATGACATACCTGTGATTAATCCATACTGCCACTGGATGTCATGGGTGCTCCACCTAGAAATTATACAGATGAGAGTAATGTGGATCCCTGAAGAGAACACCCTCCTTCACATATATGTAATGACGCATTATAGAAAAAAGACCATTATTAGAGGAAATAGATTAAACTAAAGTTTAAGAACTTTTCATCCAAACTCTACCAGTACAAGTTACTATGATTCATGTATATGTTCTTTGTTTTTCTTATTAAAACCAGTTGAAGAAGCTTCAATGGAAGAAGCACCCTTTCCATAATGTGTGTTATCACATACCACTTTTTAGTGAAATAGCACTGAAATGAGGAGATGATGGGATGTAATAAAAGCCAACCCTATAAGATAAATAGAGTAAACCAAAAATCTAAGTTGCTATAGTATGTCACACAGGCAATGGGATTAATTCCATTCAATTATCCTCAAGAGAGTGCATTCTTCCAAACTTAACACTTTCCTAAATTCAGAAAACACACTACACCCCAATTTTTTATCCAAGTTTGAATATCTCTTTATTCTGCTCCATCTCTTTTCCAACCTTAGGTTTAACAAGAGTGAATGAGCCCATCTGCTACAACAACAGCAAAATATAGGCCACTTTATACAGGCTTCTCCAACTGATAATTGCCTGCTCCCATGCTGGTGAACAAGATCAGAAATATTCCCTAAGTTTCACTAATCAAAAATACTCCATCCTTTAACATCAGCCATTACTCAACAGCTATGGAAAAAGCTAGAACTTCAGGTTTATAAGGCTGTGTAACCACTGCTCAGAGTCTGTGACAAAATGATTTTATTCTAGAAAAGTTGTCTAAATCCAAAGTAGACACCACAGTCAAAGGTAGCATTTTATCTTCCATCTGTTACAGAAGGCTTTAAGCAGCATTGCTTCCATTGCAAAATCACCTGTTGTCGATAGACTACTAGTTGCTGAAGCAGTAGCCACTACTATTCTCAACCAGTCCTTTTTATGCTTCTACGGTAATAGCAGACACACCCCAGTCACCAGCAGCAGAGTTATCCCACTTGGCATACTGTGTAATAAGATGTTTGCTTTAACCTTTACAAGACAGATTAGAAACGTTTTCCTCTTTGGAGACTGGCTAAATGGCAACCCCATGAATCTCATATTTCTGGCTGCCTAGTGGCTCAGCTTCAACAGGAAACATGAAATATACCCTCAGCCTTGTCTAGTAGTTAAGGCATTCTTCTGAGTAATGAAGGATGTGAATATAAAATACCTCTGTTGTGGCAAGTCTAGAATGCAGGTCTTTCATGTGACCATCATCCTGAGAGCTGGCCCATAAATTGGAGATAAGCAGCATTTAAATCTGAGTTCCTTAAATCTGCAACAGGATCTAGGCCAAAATTTTCTGGGTGTGCCTCTACAAGTGTACATGTGCAATTTGCAGCACCACAAACCCCACGTGGTGCACATTCACATGTCTGCTGTGCTGCTAACTTACAGAGTGGTGAGTTTTTTGACACTGGGAGGTCCTAATGTAAAAAACCCCCCAAAAAACAAAAAATACCACTAAGAAAAGCGGCATGGGACATGCAGCAGCTACCGGAAAGGGAACCTGCGGTACCAGAAAGGGAAACAGGCTGGCCAGAACCACACTCTGGCTGCCTGCCAGGATCTCAGTGACCGGCTCAGCCCCACTGCTGCACCATGAGACCCCCAAGACTCCAGGTAAGGCTGCTGGAGCCAGCCCAGCAATTTGCAAGGGCATATCAGGGGACCACTAACAGCAGCACAAATATGCACTGTATGTCAAGGAGCGTTATACATCGACCCTTATCAAAATAGAATTGGAGGAAGAGAAAGTAGAAAGATTGTGTGTTAGGATACATGGAGGTCAAGGGGAAAGGGATTTGGTGGTAGGGATCTGCTACAGACCCCCACACCAAAGGGAAGAACTAAATTTGGAACTCCTGAGGCAGCTCTCGGAGACCATAAAGACTAGAGAGGCAGTAGTCATGAGGGACCTAAACTACCCTGACATCTGGTGGGAGACGCAGACAGCAAATTCCCACCATTCACGCAGGTTCCTATCCTGTGTGCAGGACCTCCACCTGACACAGGAGGCACATGATCCCACATGGGGAAATGTCTTACTGGACCTGGTACTGGCAATGGGGGATGACATGGTAGGGGAGCTACAGATCAGTGGTCACCTGGGGGACAGTGACCACCAAATAACAGAATTCACCATAAGGCGTACAGTGGGAAAAGTAAGTAGTAGGGTGGAAGTGCTAGACTTTAGGAAGGCTGACTTCAGCAAGCTCAGGCATTTAGTCAATGATGCACTGCAGCATAAGAGATTTGGCGAGATGGGAGCCCAAGAAGGGTGGCTATGCCCTAAGGAAGCGATCCTTCGGGCAAAGAGGGAGACGATCCCGATGCAGGGGAAAAGGGGGGAAGGGGCCAAGAGGCTTCTTTGGCTAAACAGAGAAATCCAGAGCAGCCTAAGGGCAAAAAGGGGGGCATATAAGCAGTGGAAACAGGGAGAAATTACTAAAGAGGAGTATGCCTCCTCAGCTTACAGTTGTAGGGAGGCAGTTAGAAAGGCCAAAGCTACCATGGAGCTGAGGATGGCATCCCAAGTTAAGAATAACAAAATATTGTTTTTCAGATATATAGGGAGCAAAAGGAAGACCCAGGGTGGTATAAGACCACTACTGAATGGGCAAAAGCAATTGGTGACAGACAGGGGGGACAAGGCTGAACTCCTCAATGAGTTCTTTGCCTTGGTGTTCCTAAACAAGGGGCAAGACAAGTCTCACAACGGGTTACAGAGAGACAACAGCAGGGCACCAGACCACCAAGCGTTGACCCCGAGATAGTGCAGAGTCACTTGGAAGGACTGCATGCATTTAAGTCGGCACGCCCAGATGAGTTCCATCGGAGGGTACTGAAGGCACTGGCTGATGTCATTGCACAGCCACTGGCAAGAATATTTGAGCACTTGTGGCACACGGGCCAGGTCCCAGAGGACTGGAAAAGGGCCAATGTGGTCCCTATTTTCAAGGAGGGGAGAAAGGAGGATCCAAGCAACTACAGGCCAGTCTCATCTCCATCCTTGGTAAAGTCTTTGAAAAGATTATTAAGGCTCATGTATGTGAGAGCCTAGCAGGAAAAATTATGCTGAGGGGAAACCAGCACAGGTTCGTAGTAGGCAGATCATGCCTGACTAATCTAGTCTGTTTTTATGACCAGGTTACAAAACATCTAGATGCAGGAGTAGGGGTAGATATCATTTACTTAGACTTCAGGAAGGCCTTTGATACGGTATCCCACCCCATACTGGTGAACAAATTAAGAGGCTGTGACTTGGATGATTACACAGTTCAGTGGGTTGCAAATTGGCTAGAGGGTCATACCCAGAGAGTGGTGGTGGACGGGTGGGTATTGACCTGGAAGGACATGGGCAGTGGGGTCCCTCAGGGCTCAGTCCTTGGACCAATACTCTTCAATATCTTCATCAGTGACTTGGACGAGGAAGAGAAGTGTACTGTGTTCAAGTTTGCAGATGATACAAAACTGTGGGGAGAAGTGGACACACCGGATGGCAGGGAACAACTACAGGCAGACCTGGACAGGTTGGACAAATGGGCAGAAAACAACAGAATGTGATTTAACAAGGAGAAATGCAAAGTGGTGCACCTAGGGAGGAAAAATGTCCAGCACACCTACTGCCTAGGAAATGACATGCTCGGCAGCATGGAAGTGGAAAGAGATCTAGGAGTCCTAGTGGACTCCAGGATGAACGAGTCATCAGTGTGATGAAGTCATCAGCAAAGCTAACTGCACTTTATCATGCATCAGCAGATGTATGACAAACAGAACCAAGGAGGTGATACTTCCCCTCTATTGGGCACTGGTCAGACCGCAGTTGGAATACTGTGTCCAGTTTTGGGCACCAACTTTAAGAGGCATGTGGATAACCTGGAGAGGGTCCAGAGAGGTGCCATTCATATGGTTAAGGGCTTACAGGCCAAGCCCTACAAGGAGAGACTAGGGCACCTGGACCTTTTCAGCCTCTGCAAGTGAAGGTTGAGAGGGGACCTTGTAGCTGCCTATAAATTCATCATGGGGGCACAGAAGGGAATTGGTGAGGCTCTAATCACCAAGGCCCCTCTGGGAGTTGACAAGAAATAATGGCCATAAGCTAGCAGAGAGCAGATTTAGACTGGACATTAGGAAGAACTTCTTCACAGTTAGAGTGGCCAAAATCTGGAATGGGCTCCCAAGGGAGGTGGTGTTCTCCCCTACCCTGGGGGGTCATCAAGAGGAGGTCAGATAGGCATCTGGCTGGGGTCATCTGAATCCAACACACTTTCCTGCCTATGCAGGGGGTCGGACTTGATGATCTATTGAGATCCCTTCTGACCCTAACATCTATGAATCTATAAATCTATGTGCCTCTGCTATTTGTCCTGTGAGGAACACACACCCCTGCAAGTGTATGCTCATGGGGATGTGCCCTCTATGGCTTTCCTGGCACAGTGGTCTCAAGATGCACCTTTTAATTGCCTACAGCAGAGACCAGCAATGTTTTCTAGAGGCAGGCTAAAATAACCTAACTTGGATCAATGTTAGGACTTGGCTGCTGCTGTTTCTCCCCACCACTCCACCACAGTGCAGCACAGGCAAAGCATCCCAGCTGCTTAACAGCATTGACATCCCACACTCCATGAACCAGATCCAATGCCTCTATTGACTGGATCCAGCCTGCAGGCCACAGGTTTCTAATCACTTCTTGCCTCGCCCACTGCAGCTACAAGAATAGTTTATTACCATTTTCTTTATAACCACCCTTCAGGTATTTGAAGACGGTTAGCAAATCCCACCTCCCCCCACTCAATCTTCTTTTCTTCAGATTACATAATACCAGTTCTTCTAGCCTCTCCCTGTAAGTCATGTTTCTTAGACTTGTAATGATTTTGGTTGCCTTCATCTGGACTCTTTCCAGTTTGGCAATGCTATCCTGAAATACAGTACCTGTTTGTGAGGCCTCACAAATAGGGTCTATGAGAAGGAAAGTGTGAGGGTATAGGGCCATCAAAACCATATTCTGTTTTATTTTTTGTTTCTAGAATAGGAAGTAGGGGGAACTCAACTACCAAGATGTGCCAGGTCCCAAGTTTCTCTCACAGGCCTTGCTCACCAGTGCTGAAAAAAGTAAAAGAATACTTCATAGATTCATAGATTCATAGATGCTAGGGTCGGAAGGGACCTCAATAGATCATCGAGTCCGACCCCCTGCATAAGCAGGAAAGAGTGCTGGGCCTACATTACCCCAGCTAGATACACATCCAACCTTCTCTTGAATACCCCCAGGGTAGGGGAGAGCACCACCTCCCTTGGGAGCCCGTTCCAGACCTTGGCCACTCGAACTGTGAAGAAGTTCCTCCTAATATCTAATCTAAATCTGCTCTCCTCCAGCTTGTGGCCATTATTTCTTGTAACCCCCGGGGGCGCCTTGGTGAATAAATACTCACCAATTCCCTTCTGTGCCCCCCTGATGAACTTATAGGCAGCCACCAGGTCGCCTCTCAACCTTCTCTTGCGGAGGCTGAAAAGGTCCAGTTTCTCTAATCTCTCCTCATAGGGCTTGGCCTGCAGGCCCTTAACCATACGAGTGGCCCTTCTCTGGACCCTCTCCAGGTTATCCGCATCTTTCTTGAAGTGCGGCGCCCAGAATTGCATGCAGTACTCCAGCTGCGGTCTGACCAGCGCCCGATAGAGGGGAAGTATCACCTCCTTGGACTTATTTGTCATGCATCTGCTGATGCACGATAAAGTGCCATTGGCTTTTCTGATGGTTTCATCACACTGCCGACTCATGTTCATCTTGGAGTCTACTAGGACTTCAAGATCCCTTTCCACTTCCGTGCCACCCAGCAGGTCATTTCCTAGGCTGTAGGTGTGCTGGACATTTTTCCTCCCTAGATGCAGCACTTTGCATTTCTCCTTGTTGAACTGCATTCTGTTGTTTTCTGCCCACTTGTCTAACCTGTCCAGGTCTGCTTGCAGCTGTTCCCTGCCCTCCGGCTTGTCCACTTCGCCCCATAGCTTAGTGTCATCTGCAAACTTGGACAGAGTACATTTCACCCCCTCGTCCAAGTCGCTGATGAAGACATTAAAGAGTATCGGTCCAAGCACCGAGCCCTGCGGGACCCCACTGCCCACACTCTTCCAGGTCGAAACCGACCCATCCACCACAACTCTCTGGGTGCGACCCTCCAGCCAATTCTCCACCCACCGGACTGTGCAGTCATCCAAGTCACAGCCCCTTAACTTGTTCACCAGTATGGGGTGGGATACCGTGTCAAAGGCCTTCCTGAAGTCCAAGTATACGACATCCACCCCTCCTCCTGCGTCGAGGCGTTTTGTGACCTGGTCATAAAAAGAGACTAGATTGGTCAGGCACGATCTACCTGCCACGAACCCGTGCTGGTTTCCCCTCAGCATAATTTGTCCTGCCAGGCTCTCACAAATGTGAGCCTTGATGATTTTCTCAAAGATTTTGCCAAGGATGGAGGTGAGACTGACTGGCCTATAGTTACCCGGGTCCTCCTTCCTCCCCTTCTTGAAAATGGGAACCACATTGGCCCTTTTCCAGTCCTCCGGGACTTGACCCATGCACCACGAGCGTTCAAATATTCCCGCCAGTGGCTCTGCAATGATGTCGGCCAGTGCCTTCAGTACCCTCGGATGGAGCTCATCCGGGCCTGCCGACTTAAAGGTATCCAGTTCCTCCAAGTGACTCTGCACCACCTCAGGGTCCACGCATGGAAGTCTGGTGCCTTGCTGCTGCCTCCCTACACTCCCAGTGAGAGACTTGTCATGCCTCTCACTTAGGAACACTGAGGCGAAGAACTCGTTGAGGAGTTCAGCCTTGTCCCCTCTGTCCGTCACCAATTTTTTCTGCCCATTTAGCAGGGGTCCTATTCCTCCCTGGGCCTTCCTTTTACTCCCTATATATCTAAAAAACAATTTCTTATTGTCTTTTACTTGGGTTGCCATCCTCAGCTCCATGGTAGCTTTGGCCTGTCTAACTGCCTCCCTACAAGCACGAGCAGAAGAGGTATATTCCTCTTTGGTGATCTCTCCCTGTTTCCACTTTTTATGTGCTCCCCTTTTGGCCCTTAGTCTCCCCAGGATTTCTCTGGTCAGCCAGGGAAGCCTCCTGGCCCCTTTCCCTCTTTTACCTCGCACGGGGATCGTCTCGCTTTGTGCGAGAAGGATAGCTTCCTTAAGGCACAGCCACCCTTCTTGGGCTCCCATCGTTTCAAAACTACTACTCTGCAGTGCATCCTTCACTAATCGCCTGAGTTTGCTGAAATCAGCTTTCCTAAAGTCCAGCACGTTCACCCTACTGGTTACCTTACCCACTCGACGCCTTATGTTGAATTGTACTTTTAGGTGATCACTGTCCCCCAGATGGCTACCGATCTGTAGGTCCCCTACTATGTCATCCCCCGTTGCCAATACCAGATCCAGTAAGGCATTCCCCCTAGTGGGGCCATGTACCTCCTGCGTCAGGTGAAACCTGCGTGAGCGGTGGGACTTTGCTGTCTGTGTCTCCCAGCAGATGTCCGGGTAGTTTAGGTCCCCCATGACCACCGCCTCTTTAGCTTTTATGGTCTCTGAGAGTTGCCTCAGGAGCCCCAAATCTATTTCTTCCCCTTGATGTGGGGGTCTGTAGCAGACCCCTACCACCAAATCCTTTTCTCCTTGCCCCCCATGCAGCCTAACCCACAGTCCTTCTACTTCCTCATCCTTTGATTCTGTCTTGATGAGGGTTGATGTATATTGCTCCTTAACATAGAGCGCAACCCCTCCCCACCTTTTCCCCACTCTGTCCTTTCTGTACAATCTATAGCCCTCAATATGTACCGCCCAGTCGTGGGATGGATCCCACCAGGTTTCCGTCAGCCCCACTAAGTCGTAGTCGTTTAGTGCAACCAGGAGCGCTAGTTCATCCTGCTTGTTCCCCATGCTCCTAGCATTAGTATATAGGCACTTGAGCCCTGTGACTGGTGCTTTTGCTACCCCCTCGCTCCAAGTCCTAAAGGGCTTTTTGTCCCTAACCTTCCCGTTCCTTACCTGTGCCGTATTGCTGTCCACCCCCTGCCTTTCACGTTCCCAAAGCTCTCTTTCTTCAGGCTGGGCTGTCCTTGTGGGTGCCACCTGGTTTGGTGGTCCACAGCCTCCCCCACCCTCATCTTCCCCTCCCCCCGACGAGCCTAGTTTAAAGCCCGCCGGAGGAGATCCGCCAACCTGGAAGAAAACACACGCTTACCTTTGGGGGACAGGTGAAGCCCATCCCAGCTGAGCATGTCCCTCGTTGTAATGTGTGGGTCATTGTCCAGGAAGCCGAAGCCTGCCTCGAGACACCACTGCCGAAGCCGCCAGTTGGTCTCTCGGATGCAGTTCTCATGCCGTCTTCCACGTCCGTTCACTGGTAGGATGGAAGAGAATACCACCTGTGCACCAAATTCCCTCAGCACGCTGCCGAGAGCCTGGTAGTCCGCCATCAGGTGATCGGGGGTTCTCCTGGCCGCATCATTAGTACCCACATGGACAAGGACCATGGGGTAGTAATCAGTGGGCTTGATCCTGGCCTGGATTACCTCCGTCACATCCTGAATCTTAGCTCCAGGCAGGCAGTAGACCTCTCATGCTGAAGGGTCCTGGCGACAAATGGGCCCTTCCATACCTCTCAGGATGGAATCGCCTATGACGAGCACGCGTCTCCTCCTCTTCTGGGTCCTCTCAGATCTCTTGATCTGTTTGGAATGTGAAGAATGTGGCATTTCTTCCTGCCCAAGGGTTTCCTCCTCCCTTTCCATCTCCTGCAGAGTCGCCAAGGCCTCGTACCTGTTCTCCAGTTGGACTGGAGAAGCTTGTACCTGCTCGCTGCGAGCCGCTCCGGTCCTGGCTGTGACCGTCTGCCACTCTGCCGTGGAGGTCCTTCCCTGGGCTGCTTCTTCCTTGGGTGCCTGGTCCTGCAGGGAAAGGAAATAACTGTCAATTTCCTCCTCCGCCTCCCTGATCCCCCTCAGCCTGCTAACCTCCTCCCGGAGCTCCCTCACCTGTGCCTCCAGAGCCCTAAGCCGGGCACCTGCCGGACAGGTGTGGGGGCTCCCAATCTCTGCCCCCCCCGGCCCTGCTGGGGATCCCCCGCAAGCCGGGAGGTAGGGGGACATCAGCTTCCCCATGGGCTCGGTCTGGGTGGAGGCCTCAGACCAGCCCCGGTTAGCCTTGTCCCCCTGGGCAGAGGCCCTAGCAGCACTCCTCGTAGACACCATTCTAAGCTGCTGTTTGTAGACCTGTGTGGTGTCTACGTCCTACCCGTACAGGAGTCCCACTCCTGGCCCTCCCAGCCTGCCCGCCGGCGCGAACGCCTGCGCTGGGGGGATCCGCTGCCGGGGAAGCCTGCTCCCTAAGGGTTAGCCCTTGAGGGGGCTTGCTGGCCTGGGGGGGCAGTCCCCTCCCTAGCCCTCCCTGTTTGCGCGCTCTGTTCGCGCTGCGCGGCTCGGGAGCGCGGCTCCCTACCGGCTCAGCTATATGGGACCCGGAGGGCTTCCCCTCCGGATCCGGATCCAGCTCAGCTGTGCCGAGGCCCTCCGCCCCACTTACCTTCGGGGGATCAGCTGCTGCTGCCCCCGCTGCCGATTCCTCTGCTGCTGCTGCTGCCGCCGCCGCCGCTGCCTCGGGTCAAAAGTTAGTTATGGGGCACACGTGCGTGCGGGACACATGTGTGCCTAACTCCTCTCCTTCCCGCTGCTGCTTCCCTTGACATGAAGGTGACACTCCTGTAAATACAACCCCATATGCTGTTGGGTTTTTTTGTAAGAGCATACTGTTGGTTCATATTCAGCTTATTGTCCACTATAACCCGCAGGTCCTTTTCTACAGCACTGAAGCACAGCCACCAGTTTGTTTTTGTGCATGTAATAATTCTATCCTAAGTGCAGGACTTGGCAATTGCTCTTATTGAATTTCCTCTGATTAATATTGGACCTTCTTCCAGTTTATCAAGGTCATTTAAAATGTTAATCCCAGCTTCCAAAGCATCTGCAACTTAACCCAGTTTTCTGCCATCTGCAGTTTTGCTAATGGTGCACTGAGTCCCATCCTCCAAATCAGGGCTATCTAACTTCTAAGCAGTCAGTTTCAGACCCCAAGCCTCAAGCTGCATGGGCTAAATGCCACATGGGCTTATTGGACCCCTTCCTCATGGCCAGCAAATTTCCCCACTGCCCTTTGGTGTGCAATGCAAGTCCCCCTTCTGCTATGCAATGAGAAAGCTCCACAGCCTTTGTCTATGCGCCAGAGACCAGATTAGAGCAGCTGCAGGAGAAATGGGTACAAGTGATGGCTTGGCAGAAGCCTGCAGGCCATATGTTAACCCCTCACAGGCTAGGTATGGCCAATGGATTGCCAGTTGGACAGCCAATCTTCATATCATGAACAAAGAAATTTAACAAGTCCTGCACAAAAACTGGAAACTTGGCCATATCATTAGGGATGTTTATAAGACTATATCATGGGAGAAAATCAGGAAGATCAAGGCATGTATTGAGATAAAGCTAGACAGAGGTGTAAAAAAAATAAATAAATAAAATAAAAAACATTGAACAAGGATATTACAAGCAAGATGAAGATGAAGGGACGTGTAGGGCCCTTACTGAATGGAGAGAGCAAAATAATAATGGATGATGCAGACAACATTGGAGTTATTTAATGACTCTTTACTTCAGTCTTAAAAAAGGTCAGCTGTTAGATGGTGAATACAGCTGGCAACAAGGATAGGGAAAGAGCCCTAGTGTAGGTAAGAACAGGTTAGAAATTACACAAAGAAGCTGTGAAGTCCACAAGACTGGATGATTTTTCCTAGAGTACTCAAGAAATTGACAAAGTACTTGGAGAGCTGCTAGCTATTCTCTTTGAGAACTTGTGGAGGTTGGCTGAGGTCCAAGACAATAGGAAAAGCACAAATATAGTGCCTTTCTTTCTGAAGGAGGACAAGGAGAGTCTGGGGAATTAACCTCGATACCTTAAAATATTATGATGCATGTCTTCAAGGAACCGATATCTAACAACCTAGTCCTAGAGGATAACAACATGGTATAAAATCAAGGTATGCTCAACCAACCTATTATCCTTTTGTAACAAGGTGACAGGCTTTATGGATGTGGGAAAAGCAGTGGATGTGATATGCCTTGACTTTAGAAAGGGTTTCAACATAGTCTCTGTCCTAGGTTCAGTAGTAAAGATGTTTAACACCCAGGTCCAATAATAAAGATGCATAACATCTTTATTACTGGACCCAGGACAGGCCCCTGGGGGACACCATTTGGTACTTCTTCCAAATCTGAGTCTCTGATGACTAGCCTTTGAGTATGATGTCCAGCCTATTTATTATCTATCTACCTTACAGTGGCTTAATCTAGAATGTATTTCCTTACTCACTAATGAGAATGTCTTGGGAGACTGTATTGAAAGGCTTTCTAAGGACTTCATGGACCAATCAACCTGTGAAGTTGCATCTGCAACATTTTGAGGGGGGCAGCATCTGCTTTGACTAGCTACTAACCTAATATTTTTTAACTTCTACTGCTACTTCAGTTTTAAATAGAATTATATCTGTTACGGTTCAGTAAACCTGACTTAAATTTAAGACAACTGTGTCTTAGTCTCCTTGCCTGGTATAAGACCCATTATAGAGTCATAGGAAGGCAACAAATTGGTGGAGAATGCTGGCACCAGGTAACAAGTGTGGACTGTGGATGTAGATTCTCTCATATTGTCCAGACTGTGGATGTAGGTCCAGCAACATAGCGCAGTCATTTTTGGTCTGCAAAGGGATGAAGGTCAGATTGTTTCATTTTGGAAGATCTAAGGCACATGTTTTTAAGACACAGCTGTGGGTGTAGCTTGTCAGATGATTGTGGCTGGAAATCATCTGTTTAGCCTTTAGACAAGGTCTTTCCCCAGACACAACTATAGATGCAGGTTATCAGGCAACTGTGGATGTAGGCTGTCTGAACTGTAAGGATGTAGGCTGTCTGAAGTTATGCAGGGATCTAAAGATAGCTATACAATTGGGAAGGCTATAAAGAGTAACCAGGGGGAGAATCAAGGCAAACCCTTGGCTCCGCCATGGAAAGAGCAAAATCCTTGTTGTCAGTGACACCCATTAAGTATAACAGCTAAACTGTTTGTGTCCGTTAAAATTTGACACAAAATGGGGTGGCACCAAGGCAAATAATATTAATTGATATGGGTGCCTGATTTTTAATTGTAAGTAATGAAAACAATAAGAGCAACTTGAATAAATATGGTTTGCACAAATAAATTTGATTAGCTTACAGAAAGCTGATAAGATAATTCAGTTTAATTAAAAAAGGCTTCTCAGGTATCTAAAAATCAAGAATCTCCAGAGCTCAGGACAGGTGAAAGGGGCAAACCACACTTTAACAATTAGCTCTAAGAAAAGTAGTAAGCCAACAAGTCAGAGATTGAAATGTAAAATAGCCTTTGATTGTTAGGGCTTTGTAAAAAATAGCTGCCCATGAAATTACTCCCCACTAAGCCATGACTGGCAGAAAAAAATGCAGATGCCCAAGCTTTAAAGGTAAAATGTAATCAGACAGACAGGCATATTCGGCCACTTGAAAAAATGGTCAAATAAAAAGTTGGTGACCTGGTCATGTACCAAGCTTACACAACTCATAGATAAAAAACGTTGCGTTGTGCTCCATCAGGGCTAGACCTACCAGAATTGTAAATAAGGCTACTCCTACTATATATCAAATTAAAATACAGCCAAAAGGGAAAGGAAATCAAATTAAAATGGGTCCACACATCACAATCAAAGGCTTGAAAAGCAGGCAAAACCTGAATAATAATAACCAGATGTTTAGCAAGGTATCTGCCTTGGCAGTTTCTTAATTTTTTTTTGCAGATTAAAAATGCATTTCCCATGGAACATTCAACAAAAGGAATACATCCATGGGTTTCCAACAACTAAGTAAAATGCTTGTTACAATATGAAAGGAAGAGACACCTGAGCAAGGCGTTAGTAAACACAGGTGCTTCCTTTCCTATAATAAGTAATGAGTCCTCCCCTTTCCAATTCTGGAAGGCAAATATAGGAAAGTCCCTTAAAGGATTCAATGAAAAGGATACCAAAACTCCTTACCAAAACAAGAAATTTATTTTTACAAAGAAAACAGAAAAAATTAATTTACATGTAATTCCTCAGGGGCACCAGTGTGCAGCCTTTAAAATAAATCGGGTTTTGAAGTTGCATTGGAACTGAACAAGGGATGTGAGCCAGCCAGCACCCAAAGGTGTGAGCTAAAAATAAGCTGAAATGTGGGAATGGTTATCTGATTGTACCCGCCTCCACTCTCCCTTCTACGACCAGGTGACCTATCACCTAGACAAGGGAGAAGAGATTGATGTCATATATCTTGACTTCAAAAAAGCCTTCAATCTGGTATCCCATGATCACCTCTTGGCGAAACTGACCAATTGTGGCCTTGGGTCCACCATGATCCAATTGGCTCCATGGTCGAACCCAGAGGGTTGTAATTGATGGCAGTCACTCATCATAGTGTCCTGTGACCAGTGGGGTCCCTCAAGGCTCTGTCCTTGGACCCATATTGTTCAACATCTTCATTAATGATATGGACATTGGAGTCAGAAGTGGACTGGCCAAGTTCGCCGATGACACCAAACTTTGGGGCAAAGCATCCACACCAGAAGACAGGCGGGTGATCCAGGCTGACCTGGACAAGCTCAGCAAATGGGCAGACGAGAACCTGATGGTGTTTAACACCGAGAAATGCAAGGTTCTCCACCTTGAGAAGAAAACCCTGCAGCATCCTTATAAGCTCGGCAGTGCTACGCTGGCTAGCACTACGGAAAAAAGAGACTTGGAGGTCATCACTGACCACAAGATGAACATGAGCCTGCAATGTGATGCTGCGGCTAGTAAAGCGACCAAAATGCTGGCTTGCATCCATCGAAGCTTCTCAAGCAAATCCCAGGATGTCCTTCTCCCCCTGTACTCAGCCTTGGTGAAGCTGCAGCTGGAGTACTGCGTCCAGTTTTGGGCTCCACAATTCAAAAAGGATGTGGAGAAGCTTGAGAGAGTCCAGAGAAGAGCCACGTGCATAATCTGAGGTCAGGAAAACAGACCTTACGACAACAGGCTAAGAGCCATGGGGCTCTTTAGCCTGGAAAAGCACAGGCTAAGGGATGATCTGATGGCCACCTATAAGTTCATCGGGGTGACCACCAGTATCTGGGGGAACATTTGTTCACCAGAGCGCCTCAAGGGATGATGAGGTTGAATGGTTATAAACTACTACGAGACCATTTCAGGCTGGACATAAGGAAGAATTTCTTTACTGTCCGAGCCCCCAAGGTCTGGAAAAGCCTGCCATCTGAGGTGATTCAAGCACCTACATTGAACACCTTCAAGAGCAAATTGGATGTTTATCTTGCTGGAATCCTATGACCCCAGCTTACTTCCTGCCCTTTGGGCGGGGGGGCTGGACTCGATGATCTTCCGAGGTCCCTTCCAGCCCTAATGTCTATGAAATCTATGGTCCATTCCCGCACCGCCTTCACCTGGCAATCGATCTTGTCTGCCTCGGTCCCACATGCAGACCCCAGAGGATACTTCAGTCGTCTTCCGGGAGACCCCCTAATTTTCCTGCCATGACTTTGAATGACCCTTCAGTGGAGGGGGTCCCCTTTTGAGTTGCCTCCAGGGTCATCACGCAACTCAGCGTGCGCTAACGGGGCTCCAACCTCCCCTACACCCTGGCCATGCGTCACCCTTGTGAGGCGGGCCTCTTGATTTTGTTCACGGTCAGCCCCTCAGATGTCTTCTCGGGCCTCCATGTTGCCTTATGACAATGGTCACCCTGGACGTCTGGTCAGACTCCGGTGGGTAGGCCTGGAGATCTTCAGTCTTTGGGCCTGTCCTCTCTCTTCCCTGAGGTCTGGGCCACCCTCACCTAACACTGAGAGCTTCGTCCCAATTCCCTAAAACACCTGTCATGACCCCAACTGTACAAATCCTCCACCGTGTCTCCTGGTGAGGTGTAGCCCAAGAAAGAAAAGTGACTGAAAGAACCAAAGAAAAAGATGGAAGCACCCAAAAGGAAATAGAGCACCCACTGTGCTGTGTACCCCTTAGCACCCTTGGTGCCCTAAGTCTAGGGCACCCTAAGGGTCGGGACCTGTGCCTTAGCCCCAGCTGTGACCCCTCTCTTCCCCTCTCTGGGTCTTGCTTCCACTCGGGCTTATGTACCCAATGCCTGCAGATAGGCTTGGCCCCCCTTCTGCCCTGGGGCTACTATGGGCTCCTTTGGGTCTCGCTGGGCTTCTCTGGCTTGGGGCTCCCTGCTGCTCCTGCCGCTGTCACTGTGGTCACCACCGCCGGCTTACCTGCCTTGCCAGCATCAGCGAGGATTGGAGATCCTCGACTCGGATCTGCAGGAAGGCTCATTGCAGCCTGCACTGCTGCTCCTCTCGCACCACTCACCGGGCCATGCTGGGGCCCAGGGACCTTTTAATTTTATTGTCCAGTGTGTGCTTCTCCACACACAGGGACAGTGTACTCTTAAAATGGTGGGGAGATGCCAAATGTACCTCCACATCTTGGGCTCAGAGTGCTGGGAGCTTGGTAAGCTGACCCTCAGCTCTTTCTAGGTCTCATTCCCCTGCTGGTTGGGGTTTGTTGGGGGCAGCCTCATTGCCTAGAATGGCAGCACATGGTACAGATTAAACATAATAATAAAAAGTTTTGCAGATAATGGAAAAAGTCAAAAGGGAGGTGAGACACATTCAGTGGGAAGTTTTGCTGGGATGGAGCCCTACTGCCCAAGGAGTTCTAAATCTAATGCTTTACTCCACTGTGATGATAACTGGCATCCAAACTGGTATTGTCATCTTTGTTGTTGTTTTAATTGTCTGGACATATCACCAAGTTTATTGGTTTCACAGAGGTTTTATTAACTTCTACAAGACACACTACTGTGAGTCTTTATATTGGAGGAAAAAAGGTGTGTGAAGACAAGGTAAATTGATGTGATAACTCCTCCCCGGAAGAGTTACCAAAGCAGGGAATTGTTGAGACCCAGAGGCCTTCAGGCCTGGGTTTGACAATTGTGATCAGCTCAACCCGCATTCTTAGCTTGAACTGTGGTCAAAACCTGTACCCAAGGAAAGGACAAGATGGAAAAATACTGCCCCTAGCTTAAAATGAATCAGGAAGTTGGTTAATAAAATTGAAAAAAATATAACCTGGGCAACAGAAGAACATTTAAAGCAAAACCTACCCCAATCTAAGAATGAAAAGATTACCTCAGAATAGAAAATTCCAGTTAGAAATAACCGTATTTGGCAAACAGAAATAAGATGTTTAATATATGCATTAGGAGGAAGGCTTAAGTTAATTTTATATATTAAGAAACACAAGCTATATGGTATATAAACAGAGATGAGAGAGTGTACCCTTCAGAACATTCCTGAAGAATGCCTGAAGAGATCCTGTCACTGATCCAAGATCCTGTCTTGACATCAGACGTGGAAGCCAGGAGCCCTGGATAAGACTTCACAGCCTGATCAACCTGTGAAGTTGCATTTGAAATATTTCAGGGTGGTGAGCATCTGCTTTGACTAGCTACAAACCTAACAATTTTAAACTGCTACTGCTACTTCAATTTTAATTAGAATTGTATCTGTAAGGGTTCAATAAACTTGCCTTTAGTTTAGGACAACCGTGTCTTAGTTTCCTTGCTTGGTATAAGACCCATTATAGCATCATACATACGCAAGATCTCCTTGACCTCTTTCAGAAAGAAAGGCACTATATTTGTGCTTTTCCTATTGTCTTGAACCTCAGCCAACCTCCGCAAGTTCTCAGAGAAAATAGCTAGCAGCTCTCCAAGTACTTTGTCAATTTCTTGAGTACTCTAGGAAGAATCATCCAGTCTTGTGGACATCACAACATACAGCTTCTTCGTGTAATCTCTAACCTGTTCTTACCTACACTAGGGTGAGTAGCTCTTTCCCTATCCTTGTTGCCAACTATATTCACCATTTAACAGCTGACCTTGTTTAAGACTGAAGTAAAAAAATCATTAAATAACTCAAATCATCCATTATTATTTTGCTCTCTCCATTCAGAAAGGGTCTTACACGCCCCTTCATCTTCATCTTGCTTGTAATATACTTGTTGAATGTTTTTTATTGTTTTTTTATACTCCTGTCTAGCTGCATTTTGATACATGCCTTAATCTTCCTGATTTTCTTCCTGCATGCCCATGATATATTCTTATACACACCCCTAATAATATGGCCAAGTTTCCATTTTCTGTAAGATTCCTTTCTGAATTTCAATTCATTAGAGAGTTTGCTGGTTAGCTTGTCATGGAGTGGGGCCTAGGAGCGGCCGTGATCGCTCTAGCGCCCCCTACCATGCCAAGTAAGCAATCCAGCACCCTCTTTCTCACCCGCCACGTCTTGCTGTAATATATGGGAGGCTGCCTCTCTGTCCCCTTGGACACGGTGCTAGGATTGTCCGGGCTTCTACTCTGTACAGAGTAACCTGGTGCACCCCGTCTTATGGGCTATGCGTGCCTCCAACCTCCCCTTTAGCACGCCCCAAGCCTTGCAGATCTTCCAGACGTTATCCTGCCCATACACTTTCCCCAGAGACTCTCTCAAGAGGCCTCCGCCCAAATGTTCTCTCACACCGGGCCTTGTCTCTCGTACGTGCCCTCCCCGGGCCTTCAATCACACAGACAATGCCCCACTGGGGCCAGTCTCTCTCAGTACATGCCCTCTCCTGGGGCCTTCTCTCAACCGTGTGCCCTCTTTGGGGCCTTCTCTCAACCATGCACCCGCTCCTGGGCCACCCTGCTCAGGCTTCTCCGAATTGGGGCTCAGGCAGCCTTAGCCTTACCTGGCCCCAGACCTGCCTTTTTGGGCCTATGCCCCACTGGGATTTGCCAGTATCCCACTGGGGTCTGTTCTAATATCACCCCCCACATGGGGCTGGGATCAAGACACCCCCATCCGCAGCACTACCCTGGGGCCAAACTACTGTGCCTTCCCTGGCACCACTCGCTGTGTCCTAACAGGGCACCAGGAACCCCCACACTACTGGGTGTTGCACCTCATAACCGGCGTACCCTTGACCTGCAAGCCTGGGTCAGCACGACCGGTTTGGCGCAGAAGGGATCGATAACTGGACAGGTGGCGAGTAGCAGCGAGTAGGAGTCAGGCGGCTTGAAGCGTATTGGTTGTATGAAAGGTTTATTGTACTTACGCTACCTATGGTCTCAGCGTAGGCAGGATAGCTGACTTGTTCAGTTACAGTGCATAAAACAGAACGGTCTAAAGGGGTCTGTTGGTTCACGGGGTTCCTGAGCCGAGCCCTTGCTTTCTAACCCGGAGGCTAGGTGTGGCTGCCTGACTCAATAGTCCCAGAACTGGTCAACAGCTCATGCACAGAAAAAAATTATAATGCACTTTCGATCAGTAAACTTCCGAGAGCTCTTTGACGAGACGATCAGATGAACTGGTGAATGAGATATGCCAAATGAAGAACGGCTGGCAGGGAGACGGTGTCTGCAGGTGGCCAATCTGCTGAGTGTGTCTCCTTGGTGTGCTCGGAGTTCTCCACTTAATGGCGGGAATCTGCTCTTAGTTATAGTCAGCAGTGACCAATCACTTCATGCCAATTGTGAATAATTATTGACCGCCAATTACATTTTTACACCAGTGACCTAGATACATATTCAAGTGACCTAGATACCTATTCATTTGACCCAGATACATTATTCATCTGGCTGCCCTTAGTGGGTTCAAAAGGTCAACCTTGTGATTGGCACCTGCAATACTTATCATTGCAGACAACAAGCTTCTAAGTGTGGAGAACAATTTTCAGGGTACCTCAAGTGCCAGTTGCTGGGGCAACTGCACTGGTCAGGTGACCAGAATCCGTGTGGGATTTCTTGGGATTTACCCGCCACAGGTAGTCTCCCCATATTAGCTAACCTTGGTAATTTGTGCGCTTCACTGGCTGAATTTCTGCCTATTCTGGCTGAGTTTCCTTTCTTGGAGGGCCCTGGGACCCTCCTGGGTCCTTTTGTCCCTTTACCTTGCTGGGTTCTAGGCCTCTTCCCATCATCCTGGATATCCTGGAGCTTGCCCCAGATCTCCCATTGCCCTCTGGGCATCTTCTTTGCTCCAGGACTCCACTCTCCCCTGGCCAGTGGATCTCCCTCCAGGCCCCTCATAAATTTCTACATAGGCCACCCATCCTATTTTGGCCTCGAGGATCCTTCTTAGTGTCCTCCATCTGATTTTCCTGGGTAGGCCATGCACATACAGCTGAGGTCTTTTCCTAACTGATCGCTCTTTCTTCCTCCTCCCCAGACCCTCAGCTCATCTCCTTTCTTGGGCTGGACTGTTTCCTTGTTCCCGGAGCCTAGTTCTATCTTTAGCTGCCTTGGGTTAGGGATTCTCGATGCCTTTCCTTTATATATTGTGCTTGGGGTTTCCCTCCAAGGGGGAATGCATTTGTCTGCCCCTGTGACTTCTCCCTTTATTAAGCTAGTTATTTCTGGCATCTCAGGCCCACCTACAGCTCCTTCCTCCTTACTGTGCAGTAAGGATAACTCTCTTAATTGGCATCTTAACTGTCTCATTTCTTGGGCGTGATGTTCCCGCCACTGGTCCCATCTGAGGTCCCAATATTCCTGAGCTGCTGCCAGAGCCTCCCTCTTTAAGGCCTCCTTGGTTAAGAAGCCCTTTTCCTAAGCACTTCTCCCTGGCTGTTCTGGTCCAGCTCCCTCTCTAGGGTCTTCCAGATTCTCCGCAATGGGACACCCCTTTTTCTCTAGGCCTTGCCCGATTTTAGGCCATGCATCCTCCACGTTGGCTTCAACTTGGTGTAGTACCTTCATGAGCATCTCTCTTTCGCTCAACTCAACCTCAACAGCTTTCCTTTCCCTGGCTAATTGCCATTCAAGATCTCTCAGTTTCTGCCTTAATGGGCTCATAATCTCTAAGGTCTGCATTTCCCGCTCCACTAGGGTCATTTCTTTTAGCCTCTCAGCTTCCCTGATCTCTCGCACTTCCAGGGCCAGCTGGTCATTGGCCTCCCGCAGCCCCTGTATCTTTTCCTCCAGGGTTCATCTCTCCCCCTGTAGCTGTTCTTTGTCTGCAGCTAATCTTGTCTCTCTATCCTGACCATCTTTTAGGAGAGTCTCCAGAGACTGAGCCTGTTCCCTCATATGTTCATTTTCTGTCTTCAGACTCTGTACTTGAACCCTTAACACATTGTTCTCTTTCTTGTAATCTGCTAGTTCCCCTTCAAGGTTGACCATAAAAGTTTTTACCTTTTCCATTTCTCGCGCAATCACCTTGTTATTTTCGTCTGTCCGGGTACAGCTTTCACTTAGTTCTTCCTGCAGCTGATCAACTATACGTTCGGCCCCCAAGCATCTCACTTGCCATCTCTCCAGGTCCTCATGGAGACCTTCTATCTGGTCCGCTTGGGCGTGGACTTCCTTTTGCAGGACTGCTATCACGCCCCTGGCTACCTCCAACTTCTGCTGCATCTCCTGCTGTTCCCCTGCCGGAATTACGCAGGCTTCTGGAGACTGTGTCATCCAGGCCTCCATCTCGGCCTGCATCCTCTGCAGCTTTTCTTCCCTGACTTGACCCTTCTGGGCCTCTTGGGTAAACAGCCGTTCTAGTTCCCTAGTTTTCTCTGCCTCCTCCGCCATCAGGCGCCTAATTTCTTTTATTCCCTTTTCTTTCTTTCCCAGCCGCTCTAGCTTCGCAACCTTAGCCTCGGCCCCCTTCTTCTGGGCCTCTGCTAGGGCTAGGTCATGCTCTAGCTGGGCTACCCTTTCAGTCAGCTCTTCAATCCTAAGTTGCCAGAGGAATTTTTCCTGACCCTCCATAAACCCATCCTGAGCCATGACAACCCTGACCTCATTTCTCTGGTTCAGGGCCTCAGTCTTGCTAAGGACTTCTGGGCAATGGGTATTTTTACTCATCTCCCCCTGGCGAGCTGGGGAAAATCCCCCTTCTATAACGTCTGTCTATCAGCCTAGCCCTGGGTTCAATTTTCCCCTTTTAAAGGGGACACGGGTTTCTTCCCTGTGCACAGCCGGTTTCCCAGCCAATGCACCACTTTGTCACGGAGTGGGGCCTAAGAGCAGCTGTGATCTCTCTAGCGCCCCCTACTGTGCCAAGTAGGCAATCCAGCACCCTCTTTCTTGCCCGCCACATCTTGCTGTAATATATGGGAGGCTGCCTCTCTGTCCCCTTGGACACGGTGCTAGGATTGTCCGGGCTCCTACTCTGTACAGAGTGACCTGGTGCACCCCCTGTCTTATGGGCTACACATGCCTCCAACCTCCCCTTTAGCATGCCCCAAGCCTCGCAGATCTTCCGGACATTATCTTGCCCATACACTTTCCCCAGAGGCTCTCTCAAAAGGCCTCTGCCCGAATGTTCTCTCACACCGGGCCTTGTCTCTCAGTACGCGCCCGCTCCGGGGCCGTCTCTCAGTACGCGCCTGCTCCGGGCCGCCCTGCTTGGGCTTCTCTGAATTGGGGCTCAGGTGGCCTTAGCCTTCCCTGGCCCCAGACCTGCCTTCTTGGGCCTTCTCTGAATTGGGGCTCAGGCAGCCTTAGCCTTACCTGGCCCCAGACCTGCCTTTTTGGGCCTATGCCCCACTGGCATCTGTTCTGATATCGCCCCGCACACGGGGCTGGGATCAAGACACCCTCAACTGCAGCACCACCCCGGCACCAAACTACTGTGCCTTCCCTGGCACCACTCACTGTGCCCTAACAGGGCACCAGGAACCCCCACGCTACTGGGGAGTTCCCCTGAGGCCTCCTCCTTCCCCTACAGCCTCACCCGGTCCTCCGGTATTACACAATAACAAACAGGGAACATAAATCCATGAGCCAACCAGCTATAACTCAAAATAAGCCTCCTGGCTAGAACGTAATTGCTGTGCCACCATGGCTCACCTTCCAAGCCTCCCTATGAGGGTTCTCTCCACCCCGTACCATGCTGCAGCCACTCAGGCGGTCAGGCTGCTCTGCTCTGCTCTGCTCTGCTCTGCTGCAGAGCAGAGCACCTTAGGCCTGTCAGGGAGGAACTACTCCCTAGGCTTTGGCCTGAGCTGTTTATAAAGGCCCGGCCCTGCCCCCTTCTGGTCACCTGACCAGTGCGGTTGCCCCAGCAACCGGCACCTGAGCTGCCCTGAAGATTGGCAGCTGCCCTTCTCCCTTCTTAGGAACAGGGCATCTGAGTGCCCCTGTGACATAGCTATGCTGGGTCCTTATTGCCCTTCCTACCCTTGCTTCACATAAGGGTTCTTGTGCCAATAATATGGTCTTTTTAAGGTATTCCTTTTGGTTTGCCATCAGTCATGATTTTGTTAGAACTTGAAGACTACATTTTGGGTGAAATTTGTTCATTAAGTTAGTCTCACAAATTTCTGCTGGATTACCAATATTATTAGCTGGTTTACTATAGTTAGCTGCTTATTTTTTTTCTTTTAAGAGTGTAAATTAGAAATTATTATTTTAATACTGGAATGAATTATGATGATGATCTAGTCTGACTTTGTGCATAACAGGAGACATACCTCATTGGTATGCACAGTAATATTAGGATGTTATGCTCTTATCCTACAATTTAGAATAGAAAATAAGTGTAGTATCTTAGGTACCATTCTCTAATTACTTACGATTTTTAAGGGAAGATGTAGGTGTTACAAAATGCTACAGCATATTTTTCTTTTCCATTTTCAACAGATCTTGGGAAGGTCTATGTTATGGGCTCACCATTTACTGAACTAGAAATGGCAATGATTCTATTTGCTCTGTTGGTTTTTGCTCTTTTCACTGCATTTGGAATCTACAGTGAAAATCATGACAGTAAGTACAATTTAATATATAGTGTCCTTTTAAAAATGCGATGATCCTAATTCACCGACTGCTCAGGTTGGCCAATCCAAGATAATTTTTTACTGACAATCTGAAAACTTTTTACTGACAACAAACCTTTTTTACTGGCATATTTTTACTGATATATGCTCTACATAACATAAATTGAACCCTTCTACCAGACCCTGAGCAAGGGCCGGGTTCAAACCAAAGTAAAAACTTTTGTCTGTCAGTAAAAAATTTGCAGGTTATCTGTAAAATAATAATAATAATTCTTGGGTTGGAAACCCTACTTGACTGCTTTTACACTCTGCTGCCCCTACCCCAGTGGTACCCGTGAAAGCACCCTGAACCCTGCTGCCCCCCACCCCAGCTCACTACCCAGCATGATCCTGCAAGCTCCACTCCCCTCATCCTGGCCAGACCTCCAAAAGAAGGGCCACTGTCTACCTATCTCCTACCCACCAGTGTTATAGGCAGATGGAAGACAGCACCAGCACTAGTATCAACACATGGTTGGGGGTTGGGGAAGGAGCTATGGAGAGTCCTGTGGGCTACAAGGGCCTGAGAAGAGCTCCCTGTAGGGTGCTATGCTCCCTTTTGGACATCAAGTTGTGCTGCTATACTCTGTCTGTGCTTCAGCATTTTTAGCCTGGTTATTTACAAAGTGTCCATAAATTTATGGACAGTTGACAACCCTGCCACTACAACACTACAGTTTTACTTTTGCTATAACTCTTGCAATCAATAGAGTTATATCAGCACAAATATGGAATAAAACTGTAGCAGGAAAAGGCCTAAAAATACCCCCCTCCCCCCCCCAAAATCCCAAATCAGTCTGTTCGGATATTAAGACTTAAGTTATTTTCTTATGTTTTATGTTTGTTATGTCTACTGTAATTCAAATGTATATCTCTCTCTCAGTTACGATCATTACAATTGTAAAATAGACATCTTGCAATCTTGATAAGTTAGAAATACAATATTTATCAACAAAAACTCCAGGACAGTTATTAAAGAACTACATGCAGCCTCCAGCCATCAAAGACAACTGACTACAACGATAAATAGCAACATCTAGCTGTCTCCCATACAATGTGTAAGGACAGTGTGAGAGACGTCAGGCAACTAACTTCTGCAAATGCAGTTAATGTGTTCACAAAACTGGAGGCAGCCAAAATATTAAAATCTGCCATTTCAATTTCTTTTATCAGTTTTAGGTTAAAAATGTGGGCCAGATTTTCTTTTTGAATAAATTTATGCATCTCTGTTTGAATCAAGCTGGAGATCTAGCCCATGGTCTATATAAGTATGCTCCTCATGCCAGTTGCTTGCTCAAGATTAACTGTTTGTTTGTGAGATAGCCTTTTCAAGACTGATAATCAAAATTATGTTTTCATTACAGGTACTGGACAAAAACTAAATTTTCCCCCAGCAGACTTTATTATAGTATGACCTACATTTTCTTTTTACACTGGAAATCACTCAGTGGTTTTGCTCATATCCAGTTGGTCCATCAGGATAGCATTCTTCTGGAGAACACTCGTTTGCTTTGACTGGCATCTGCCTTGTATACGAACAAGAACAAATATTGCAAAAGACAGATCAATTGGATGTAAAGAGCACAAATCAGACAGTGCATTATGTGTGACAGCCTAAGAAATGACTGACTACCTCTACTTGAAGAAATCAAAATTTTAATGAAATAGAGTTGACATTTAATCATACCATTAGGTGGCTATAGCTATCATCTCTCATTAATCTTTTTATTGTGCTTCCAACCAACTTTACTTCTATGATTTTTTTTATTTCTTTTGGCCCTGGCTCTTTAATTTAACATCTGTGTTAAATTACTTAGTTCTCACACATCTAAAGCTTCTTCATTATGGTTATAGATGTAAAAAGTGTTTGTGTCTTTAATTAATACTCTGAATTTTCTTCACTTAAGACTGAAAATTGACTGCTCAGCCCTTTTGCTTGATTTTTTCCTGCAATATAGTACTGCTCCATTATTCCTATCACTGTAATAAAACATTCATTTTAGTGGAAAGGCCATGTATTGAATATCCCTAGAAAAAAGAATTTGCCTGTCATCTGAGAAAAATCAGGACAGAGATACAGGAGTACATGCAATTGCTGCTCAACGTATCTAGGCACAAAACAGGTAGGACAAGGCCTTCAGTTCTAAAGACTGCTCAATATGCCCCAAATCTGAAAGGTTCAAATCAGTGCACACACAAAGGAAACTAGGCTTAAACACAGCTGGAAGATCATCCTTTAAACTTCTGTGGGTTTAAAGTCTGATGCTCACTCATCTGAAACTCTAGTGAATCAGAAACCATATTGCAGAGTTAATTTATTGTGTACAGAAAATATTCTGACCAAACCAGCTTTTACTCCATTTCACTACAATTAGTGATGTACTGAAGCAGGAGAGTTAAGCTTCAGCACTCTTGAAATGCTGCTTTTGAAAGGTTTTACTTTAGGGCCTAATCATGCACATGGCTAAATGCATGCATAACAGCATGATAAACAGAGTCTTTTGGTTCAAGTTGATATCTTTTATTAGACCAACTTGGAGGTGAATTGATGTTTCTAGCAAGCTTTCAGATAGCATAGTATCCTTTTTCAAGCTAAGTGGAATGCAGAAGGGGGTGATTCCCCTGTGTATGGGAATTTGTCACTAGTCTATCTGCATAACTGCATAGCATTCTCCATGGCCAGTTATAGCACATCAAGCTCTTACTGCCAACACACTTCAGCCCTTTAGCATTATGTTTTTTTGCATTAGAGGTTTGACTCTAAACTTATTTGAGATATTTTAATGAAAAATTAAACATGAGCAACAACATAACTCTTTCTTTTTACTATGTGGGTGTTATAGATTATAAAATTATAATCCCATTTTGCTCTTCCTCCTATTAAATGATGCAATATCATCTTGAGGTGTTAATTTCCTAGCAAAGCTCAAAAAGTACTTAACTAAATGTGGTGTTACTATTTACCTTTAAAACATCATAAAGGCACTTAAAATGGGAGCATTCTCCCATTAAAGGGTGTAAACCCATGCTCAGTACCCTCTAAATCAGCATTTCTCAACCTGTGGGTCACAACGCAAGAGTGGGTAGCAAGAATATTTCAAAGGGTCGCAAGCTGCAGCAGGGCAGAGGAGCAGCAGGATGGTGCCTGCCCCTTCCAGTGGGGGAGAGTTGCATGGCTGGGCTGGTGGCCCTAGGGCTGGTGCCCATGCTTACAGGAGCAGGGCAGCCAGGAGACACTGCTCAGGGGGTGGGGATGGGCCATGACCAGGCTGC
Source organism: Crocodylus siamensis (assembly GCF_052110815.1). Taxonomy (NCBI): domain Eukaryota; kingdom Metazoa; phylum Chordata; order Crocodylia; family Crocodylidae; genus Crocodylus; species Crocodylus siamensis. Next base: position 83,198,773 of record NC_143396.1, on the reverse strand, counting down.
CTGGCATAGCACAGAAGCCCCAGCTCAGGGCAGAGGGGGTGCCACAGGCCTCTCCTCCTCCTACCTCCAGCCCATGCTGGGGTTGGACTCACTTTGCAATCACCTGCATGAGCTGGAGCCACCACAGCCACTGTGCTCTGGCCCAAATAGGATGGGGACAGATGGGGGCCCCTCCGGCAGCACTGTGAAGGGGACATTACCATGGCCCAGAGAAGCCATGGACTGGAGGTTGGCTTAGGACAGGCCATGGATCTTTGCAAATAGGTCCCGGAAGGAAAAAGGTTGAGAACCACTGCTCTAAATGCTTCAAAGTTATGCCACTTCAGGTGAGGATTATTTTTTATCTGTTTTAACCTAAGTCATTCTAGGATATTGTTAGTAGGGTCTGGGGTGATAAAATAATCTAACATCCTTCCAGCATCCCATTCACAGCCCTTCCCACTTCTTGTCTCTATGGGCAAATTTTCAACCCTCCTGAACTCTACTGTTCATGGGGGTTGTGCTGGCCTGAAGCCAACACCCTCTCCTGCCCAAAAGAGTACACCCTGACCACTCTGAGCACCCACATACAGATCACCAGTTTGATGTTTGCTTTAGCACCCCTGTGTGCACAGCAACAACAGTCCTACTCCCTACTTCTGTGAAGACAATAAACCAGAGAATGGAAACCATTCTCGGACTTCGTCTCACCTCCGTTCCAGTGTAGCGTGCATACAGCAAACCCACTGGTCTCAGCTGTACTCTGATGTAGCATACAGCAGGCCCACTGGGTCTTAGCACTGCCCCATTGTGGTATGCATGTGTGAGGGAGGAAAGAAGCCAGCAAGCTCCAAGTCTCCCTGCCCTGACACAGTGGGGCTAGCCCCGCGCCCACAGGCCCAACGCGCCGCGTGGAAACCCACCTCTTTCAGGTGCCTGGAGGAAGGAAGAGCCGGAACCCGCATTACCGGCATAAAGGAAGCGCTGGACCTGGACAGTGGGGCGGCGGGACCGGAAGGAGAGAGAGGAAAAACAGCCGCCGGAGAGAGCCGACAGGAGTGGATGCGAGGCGCCCACAGTGGCTGCAGGACCTTCTGGGGTAAGGGTAGGCCCCAGCGGAGTTGGTGAGCCCGGAAAGCCGGCCACACGTAGCCGCAGACTGTTCAACACCGCCGGCAGCAGCTGGCCCCGGCAAAGGACTGCCCGGGCTAAGCTGCGGTAGGGGAGCACCCCGGTGGGACTGCTGCTCCAGCAGCATGGAGTGGTATTTGCCTAAGGATCCCCAATTGGGGCGGAGGAGCCTCCCCAGGAAAGAGACAAGGGGGGGTATTAACCCTGCATCCACCAAGGGGCACTGACTTAGCCATGGGGAGGAAGCAAGTACCCCTCTGAAAGGGAAATCCCTGATCGGGACTGTTCAGTTAATCTGCCTCCACTAGGAGGAAGCATGGGAAAAACATCTTGAGGCGGCCAGCCTAGATAGGCGGCCACGAGACCCCGGTGGTACGGGCGAGGGTGTAGGGGTGGAGGAGCCCAGAGTGACGGGGGACCCCGAGTCGACACACGTTTTCACTTCTGGACTGGCACGCACCGGATAATCCAAACTGAACCGTTCAACATCAAGGTCGTGGCAGGCAAGCCGGACGCGGACAAAGTACAGAGGTGACACCTGGCGAACGGGAAGCAGTTCCCAAGGGGGAGGGGACGGTGCGCCAAGCCGGCCGCCCCCCCCACAGCATGTAACAAGCCTACTGGGTCTCAGCTCTGCCTGAGGGAAAGTGCTAATCCACCCTTTCCCCTCTCCCCTGATCAAATCTCAGTTCAGTGAAATGTGCAAAATGTTGGTCCTATTTTTTTACATTTTTTTTCATGCCTCTTTATTTCTCCCCCTTTCCATTCACTTCAATCAGGTTTTTTTTCAAGACTTTTCCCTTCCCACCCATGGCACTAGTTGGTTCCTGCTGCTGCAGACTGAGAGAGGCTACAGTTCCATGGTGATTTCTCCTCCTCTGAGCTGCATGCCACTGTCTATCCCCACTTTCCTCTCCCACCCCAGATGAAGGATAGAGTCCCAGCTCCTGACCATGCCCAGGCCCGCTAGTGACAAGACATAGTTGTGCATGTTTGAGATAACATTAAGTCTTAACTACTTGTAACTGTTCTATATTATTAAGCATGTAACTGTTTTATGTTATTTCAATTTTATATTATATTTCTTTTTTTTTCTGTATAACTGCCGTGCGGCACTCTCACATTTATGTAACCTTGAGGCCTTTGCTGTTAACCAAAGCAAGCGCCTGGTACCGCTTTTTGCTGCCTTGCAATTTTTACTGTTAGTCTAAACAAGTGCCCGGTACTATGCTCTGCTGGCGGTAGGCCACACACCTGTACTCTGTAAATTTTACTTCTTATCTAAAAAGTGTCAGTTTTACAGAAACGAAACTTATGTAGAGAATCTGCCTAGTAACTATTATGTAAAAGAAATGATCCTATCTTTGTATGCGTAGCTTATATCGTCGTTAGTGTCATAGAAGCAGTCCAACGAACATCTATAAAAGAGGCAAAAAAGCAGGAAGCAGCAGAGACGATGACTGGAAAACTCTGTAGGCCTGATCATCCTACAGACCAGTTCCTAGCCTCCCCGCCTGGGCGTACCCCAGCAAAGACAAAGGCCTCAAAAATCCAACAACTGACAACGATTCACCGTGTTACAGTATTGCATTGTATATCCCATTCATGAGCCGTTGACCAGTTCTGGGACTTAAGGAGCCGGCAGCCGCACTTAGCTTTGCACTAGTTCCACTGTTGGAACGCAAGGGCTGGCTCTGGAACCTCGTGAACCAACGGACACCCTATAGACTATCCCATTCATGAGCTGTTGACCAGTTCTGGGACTACGGGGCCAGCAGCCGCGCCTAGCATTGGATTAGTTCCGGTGTTGGAGCGCGGAGGCTGGCTCTGGAACCTCGTGAACCAACAGACCCCCTTAGTATCCAGCATACTGTAACTGAAGAAACATCAGAGACTCCACTCCTCGACTGCCTCTCATCGTAGCTTAGACAGCATACCTACGCTCGCTACACTTGTATTTACTGCAGCTTCGTTCCAACCGGCCTCCCCTCTTACTCGTAAGAGGGTGAGGCCAGGTGAGTGAATAAAATCTTTTTGTTTTACCTTATATCTACTCTGTAATAACTTCTACTACTAACATCCCATCTCAATGAGCCTTTGACCAGTTCTGGGACTTAAGGAGCCGGCAGCCGCACCTAGCTTTGGACTAGTTCCACTGTTGGAACGCAAGGGCTGGCTCTGGAACCTTGTGAACCAATGGACACCTTATAGATTAAGGAACACTAACAACTTACTCTAAGTCATCTACTTGTGCCAACTCAGCGAACCTCAAGGGCGGCTATAAAGCTACCTCAATCCCGCCACACAAGCCGCGCGCTCGCACAGCTCCGCAAAGCCCGCGGCTCCCCTAAGTGGTGCCGGAACCGCTTGCCCGGCATTCCGCCACACTACTCTAAACTGTTCTAACTTTATGACAGCATTACATTCTACAGATTCAATATGCTTTAAAGGTAACCTGTAACCCTAATGGACCTGCTGAACTCTTGGCAAAGGCTATGCAAATTCAGAAAAATCTTTCATAATAAGATTCACAGAGATCTTTTCTTCAAACACACCCTGTTATCAGACTATATCAAATTAATTAAATACAATATGACAATACAGTGACATAAAGTGATGTGAAGAAAATCTTTACAAGCATAAATAGAAGTTATATTCTTTTATGTTTTCTTCCACTGATTGTATTAGATTAATCTATACAAAGAGTTTAAAAAACAATCAGCTCAAAACAATTCTAAAGACTAGACTGTGCCACTTTTATGCTGAATAGTATCTCATTTTTCAAGCATTCATATTCACTTCAGTGTAAGTGCTCTTAAAATAAAGTTCAATGTAAAAAAGTCGGCAGAATCAAATTTCCTTGTATACATTCAAAGCTGGATACAATGAGCACTCTTATAAATATGTATGCTCATGTGAGACACTGAAAAAAAATCACTGCCCTTCCATGCTTAACAGCCATGTTTTAAGCACATTTACACTGGTATAAATGCAGAATAACTAAATGAACCTCAGATATTATCCACACTTACAAGTAATGCACCAGATCAAAATCTGATCTTTTGTGAGTTTACAAATATTTTTGAGGACATACCCCTCCCCCTGCAACACAGATCAAAAGTGTGACTTTATGTAGAAAATTAAACTATAAAGAACTGTAAGGTGAATACAAAACTTGTGTACAATAAGTAGACATCAATGGCTTAGTCTAATTGGGAAGAGATATTGAGTGGGGTTCCCCAAGGGTCTGTCTTGGGTCCAGTATTGTTCAACATTTTATTAATGATTCAGACAATGGGGCAGAGGGCACAGTTAGTAAATTTGCAGACAACACCAAATCGGGTGCAACTGTGGATACTCTAGAGGGTACCATCCAGAATGACCTAGATAAACTGGATCAGAATTGATCAGATGAAATTTATTAAGAACAAGTGCAAAGTCCTGAATAATTGCATTCACAAATACAGATGGGGGAATGACTTGGCAGGATACAATAGTGCAGAGAAACACCTGGGGGTTACAGTGGACTATAAGCTCTTATTTATATATACAGTAAAAGCTGAGTTATCCAGCACCTTACAAGTTGACAGCTGCACAGTGGGGACACCGCTGGGAAAGTGGATGGGTGCACTGACACACAGGGGGGATCATCCTGGGAGCCAGCATTGATTGGCCGAATGCCTGGAAGGCCGGGTAGAAAGCTGGCCAGGGCACAGATCCTCTGGGAAGGGGGAGAAGGAGCCAGAACAGCATAGGGCTTCTGTGAGATCTGTGCAGAGACACAGAGGGGAACTGAGGACCCAGAAAGCCCATACCATGGAGGAGCACCTGAAGCCAGAGAAGGAAAAGTGAGTGAGTTTTCACAAGAGCTGGCTAACAGTGGCTGGGCCATGAGGGGTCACTTTATTAGAAAGAAGACAGAAGTATGTCTGAGCTGGGACTTGTAGAGAAAGGAGACAAGCTGAGCCAGACCCAGTCCCTTTTTGGATCTGTAAAGAAGGTGTGGGTAAACAAAGAGGTGACTTCTTTACTGAGGAGAGCCTGTGAGAGAGAGAGGGTCATCTTATGCCCCACCACCCTCTGGGAACTGGGAGGGGGCTATATTGGCTAAGGATAATTGAGATTCCTTCCAGGACATAAGTAATAGACTTAGACAGAACCCTTCACTTCTCTGAGAGGGAATATCCATGTTAAGATAACCACATTTCTACAGTGCATGAGCTGGGGCATGTTGCATGCTTGCTCGAGGAAAAAGTTCAATGACAAAGTAAATCATCGTTACCAACTCCAACGGGTGTAGTGTGGACAGGGTGTAGAGGACACAGAGCCTTATGGTTAAAGCCAGGATACATACATTCCAGTCCCATACCATATGATTGTTGACCTCTCCCTTTCTGTTTATTTCTTTACCAACGAAGTGTGGCAAGTGAGAGAGGTGGAGGACTAAGACCAGACTGGGAAAAAGGGTACCTGATTGGGTCACCCAGTCACAAGAAGGAAGGATGATTTGAGACCATGGGAAGAAAATATCCATCAGGAAAAAGAGTAGCTCTGGGTATTAGCCCAAAACAAACAAAAAGAAAAACTAACTTCTATTATTTTGCAAAAATATAACTGCACTTTATACAGTAAAAATTTTGGGGCCTCATCAGTGATGGAAAGGTTCACTCATTCACACATGCACAAACAGTATGTTTATACTACTTTCCCAGGGCTCCAAGGGCATGGTTCAAGCACACCTCATCTATCTGCTCCTGCTCTGCACACAAAATCCAGAAAGGAGGAAGTGCAGCTGCTCTATTGGCACCTATGCCAACACTTTCAAGATATCAGTCTCCAGCAATAGGGAGCAGCAACAGAAGGGTACCCGAAGCAATTGTGTAACTAAGGGCAGGGGCAAGAGCAAGATGGGCACCAACCCTAGGTACCAACCGAAAGAACAAGGGGCACAAAAATAGCAACTGCTACCACTGCCTAACATGCTTCAAAATTGCCTAACTATGTCTCAGGCTCCCAAAGCAACTTCACTGCCTCATTTCCAGCTCTGGCATACTCCAGGGGGCACTGGGGAAGTGGTGCAGACATAGCCAAAGTTTCTAGGGCTTTTCTACAAAGGACCATTCTTCTGTGGCTATAAAACTATAGCTAGGGATATACCCGAATTGTGGTGGAAGTTGATGGCACAGCAACACATTTAATTTTGTTTTTTTTACCATGCCTTCATTCATGCTCCCAATGCTGAGGCAAAAGCAGCAGTGTTAACTGCCTCTTGGCCACCCTGTGCTGGGCTGAATGGCAAAAAGAGCTAAATTAAAGGCACTGTTGCACCACAAACTTCTGCCCCAATTTAGGTAGATCACTAATTATCATGTTGTAATCTATACCTAAATTACATAACCTAGGGAGTGGTATAATTACCCCATTATAGTAATAATAATAATTTCTAAGTGAATATCACAACAGTCAATAGCAATTTACCAAACCTATAATTAGGATGAAACTATGTGACAAATTTATTAATACCAAGTTCTTCTATTAAATTATTTACCTTTGTAATACTGCTGAGACTGTACACTAGTTATAGACGGCTAAGAGGAAAAATAATGCATACAAGGCTCTTGCTACCCTTATGTGAAACCACACATAATCTGGATTTGCCCAGATAAGGGGATTGCATTTGCAGGAGAGAGGAAACAAGGAAGGTTCCACTTGTCAGAACTTGGATTAGGAGAGATATAACTGTACAGTTGTTCTGTGTGGACACCATTAGTCAAATATAAGGGATTCCTCCAGTTAATCTTACATTGCAGGGGAATCTGTCTGCACTGGCTGGGAGGAAGGGAGCACCAGCCCCAGGTGTCAACTATGATTGGGTACGAGAAAGTTCCCCCTTGGAGTGTGTGCCACAATGGGTGTAACCCCATGCTGCCCACCCATTGGAGCCAGGCAGGCTCATAGAATGGCACTCTCTCAAGGGAATCCTTGCCACAGGAGGTGGCACCCTGCCACAGGAGGTGGCACCCTGCACCTACCAGCATATCTTGTGAAGTAAACAGGGCACTGTGGCAGAGCACCAGTGTTGTCTGCCACTTTAAGGGCTAGCTCAAGCATTCAGCAGGTGTTTCATTAGAGCAGCCATATCAGAGCTCTGGCTGCCTATATAAACAAGAGTAGTTTGCTACTGGGAGTGACATGAAAAACATTGTCTGGCTGAGCTGCTGCATGGGAATTTTGTAGGTAGGAGGCTCTGGTCCTGGGCATGACCTAAAACTGCACCCTGCTAGGAGTGGGTGGTCTGATGGGGCGCCCAGTGGTGCAGGAGTCCCCAGGAAATGCCAGGCCAGTTACAACCCTCGTGAAAGGTGGGTAGGGGTGCCTTAACCCCAGTCCTCACCTCTGGGTGGATAATTTGAGCCATTTAATCCAGGGAAGGCCAGGTAAGCTTCTTGAAGCACCTGAGCCTGGTGGGATGAGTGATCCTGCAGGGCTAGGCATGTTTTGTGAAGCACCTGAGCCAGGAATGGGGGACCCTGATCCCTGAGTGCAGGCAGGAGGCTTAGACCCAACCTGAGGGACCTGACTGGTCAATGCAGGGGCCAGGACCCAGATAGGGATCAAAAGGGCCAGGTAGTCACCGGATATGGACACATGCCTTTGCGTCTGGTTGACATTCACCAGTCTGCTCCCGTGAGTCGTGACCCTGTCAGTCTGGTTGGGGCTCTCACTCTCTCTCTATTCCTGCCTGGCACAACTTCAGTGTTTTGAGGTTGTAAAAGAAAAGGGGTAGTGACTTCCCCGCCTCAACCATGACTCACCACTGTTTCATACCCCTGAACTCCACATCAGTGAAAAACAGAGAGAGCAACAGAAAGACCAAAAAAAAAAAAAAGGAAGATTTATTGGGCACGTTGAGTCCCCTTCCCAGTTGTTGGGACTAGGACAACCCCCTTTGCTTTGCCTGTCATCTCCAAGGCATTTGACGCTTGGCATCACCAGTAAATTGAGGTTTTTTTCTTTTGATTGCTGCCGTACCCGGCTTAATTGGCTGCCTGCGGCAGCTAATCAGCACATGCAAAAAAAAGTAAGCTGAGGGAGAGCATCCATTTCTTCTCTCTCCCTATCCCTTCCCTTGGCTTTACCTGTCTTCTCCCAGGCACTTGACTCGCGGTGCCACCAGCAAATGGGGTTTTCTTTTTTCTTTTTTTTTTCCTCTGGTCGCTGCCGTGCCCAGTTTAATTGGCTGCCCGCAGTGGTTAATCAGCACACACAAACAAAACAGAGCAAACAGAAAGAGAGAGTCCATTCCTCTCTCTCTCTCTCTCCTTTTTCTTTTCTTTAGTGAGAGCTCTTCTGAGCCTCTGAGACCCAATTGGTTTCTTGCCCCATTCCCAGGGACTTCAGTCTCAGGCTGGGTATCACAATTGTCTTACCTGCCTGCTATCTTCTCCCTTCACTTCCCTGTTCTTCCCTGGTTCCCTGCTTGGCCCCAGCTGCTGACCCAGCCACGGATTCCCTCCAATCCACCTCACCTGATGAGGTAGTAAAATGAGGCAGACTGGGAGCTCCCACAGTAGCGTGGAGGTGTTATTCTGGCCAGACCTATGCCTGTGGCCAAGGTGAGTATCCTCCGGTGCTTCACAGCAAGGGATACCCATATAGAGCAAATAAGCTCAGGGTCCCAAATGGCCTGAGATGGGGCCAGGGTTTAAAGGGAAGCCAAAGGTCCCAGGGAAGGGGCCACAGCTAATGGGCAAAGAAGATGGTTGAGTTAGCTGCCTAAAATGCCATCTGCGAGGCTTGGGCCACAGTGTAGGGATGGAACAGACCTGTGGATAGCCCCCCAGTATCAGAGTGTATAATGGGCAGCCTCCTGCCTAATTATTACATCAATTACAAAGGACAAGCCTTAGTATAGCTATTCACTGTGAGGCAGAGGATTAAGTCATACGATTCCTATTATTATTAATGGAAATTGATATAGTTAACCTCTGATGAGGTATCATACTGCACTTATGTACTTCTGAAATTATTATTACATAAAGGCATGGCAGGTGAGTGAAGCGGGTGGTGGACCCATAGACGGGGGCAAGCTGGTGCTTGCACTGGGCATGAAAGCTTGTCCCTGCTACAGGCACAAGGGGGACACCTCATGCTGCTGGGCTGCCGCGCAGCCCAACCCATGCTGCTACAGCAGCAGCTGCAGCAGTAGAAGCTGCCTCCGGAGTGCAAAGAGCCAGGGCAAGTAAAGCTGTGACCCCATCCCTTCCCTGGGCACTGAAGGAGCTCACTACAACTCTGCCTCTTGCCTTCTCTCCCAGATACCTAAGGAAAGGTACTATATTACCCAAAGGCTTGTCTAAGTCTATCCCAACCATGCAATTAATCCAATAAAAGATATCAGCCCCAAAATCCTTGCCTACTACATGAGGAGGAGTTTAATTTAAATCAAAGCCACTGGCATGCTAGAATATGAGTGTCTACACCACAGTTTAGATTGCTATTTTATCACTTTTAAAATGCCAGTATAATTATACCTATATAATAAATAAAAAAAATGTTGTACAGATTTTGCAGACTACAGGGTTTAAAAAACAGTATATAGGGAAAGAAAAAAAAGACATAGAAGAGACACATTAAACAGACTATTATTTTACCACATTAAATTACTGTTGATCTTGCAAGATTTCTGCCACTTTAGGACAAAATGCCAGAAGACAAGATTGAAAAATTTTAACATTCCGGAACCTGGTTCAGCCTCAAATTCTAGTTCAAAATGCATTAGGTTTTGGATCCAATATTGTGTCCATTTTACAACTGGCCGAAAAATAGTATTTTCTTTGGAAAAAAAATCAAGTCTTGAAAACTCCTCCCCTCAAAAACATTTTAAGCTGAAATGATCAGGTTTTGTACTACTTTTCCCTAAATAATTGAAAGATTTCAACTGAAGGAAAATCATTCTCCATGTATTTTTATTTTCACAGAAGGGCATTTTAGAATGTGTTCCTCCCCAACTAGTTATAGTACTTCTGAATAAAATAATTTCAGAAGCACATAAGTGCAGTATGATACCTCATCAGAGGTTAACTATATCAATTTCCATTAATTATAATAGGAATCGTATGACTTAATCCTCTGCCTCACAGTGAATAGCTACACTAAGTCCTGTCCTTTGAATTTGTTTATTCTGGAATTTGAAAGGAAATGTGAAATTGCCAAACTATTAATGTTTTACAACTAAACTCTCTACTGTATATACAGATTAACATTTTCATCATTTATTTAAATCTGTATTTCAGATTATAGCCATATTAACAGCATAATGTTTCTCTACTACAGAGATGTAATGCATCATAATGTCTCTTATAGGTTTGCTGCAATGTATCATTGTGACAATGCTTTCAATTATTTATGATTTTGGTCACCTCCATTCTAGTACAATCAGAAATGTCAGGGTGATTGGAGAAGATGACTAGATGGGTTAACAATATTCTCAAAATACCCAGAAAGGGGCATAAGGAATCAGATTGCCTTTTTTGAAAAGACCTTTTTTGCCAGTACATCAAGGGTAGGAATTGTACTCTGAACAGCAAATCATTCAAGGCAGGGTACATACCCTCCACAGTGAGAAATTCTCTCAGCTGTGTAACCATCAGCTCTGATTTGAGCAACAATGAAACTGCTAGCCTTGATACAAAAGGCTCAGTAGTCTATTACCAATTCCCAAGAAAACCAGTCTCTTCACAACTGCTTTTGAGAAGGAAAGACACAGAGAGAGACGTAACTTTTTAAAAGAGATGTGTAATTTGTTTGATTTGCTTTACATTTTTCTACACATTTTTAGGTTAAAACTATGGTTGAGCCATTTCTACCAAGGTATTTTGTTTGCATCTACCACCATAGTATTTACACAACATTTCAAGCCAAAATAATTTTTTATCACTGTAAAAGTTATCAGCAGTGAAAACTAGGAATTACAGTGGAATTAATCCTGCAAATAACTTCTAGCAAGAATGCTACTTATTCCATTATGACTTTAGACCAAAAGATTTGTTCATTTCTGAATATGTCTAGATAAGACGTACATGCAAACTCTGGTTTAAAAAAAAGAAAAAACAGATTGTTATTGGTTTACAATAATTTATTCAGTTACCAAAAGTAATGTAATCCAGCTGAAATATTAAAATATCTGGCAATCTTCATTGCTTGCACCATGACAGGTATTTTGTATAATAAACTGAAAACTAATAAAAATAAATGCAGAATCCCATTATGTAAATGACTAGGATGCACATAATAATTTGCCTTGTAAATTTTGTGACAGTGCGAACAAGTTACAGTTTTAATTAGAGCTGAATTAAACACTAGTTCTAATCAAGTTAAATATCCCAGAATAATAGGGGGTTTTGGCAAACAGAATTGCAAGACAATTTCAGTGCTTGGTGAAGTTTTGCAGCTGCTTGATCAAAATTTTACCTTTGTACCATGGACAAGAAAGCCATAAGGGCTAAGGACTGACAGTCAAAAAGCTGCATAGGTTGAACTGTTAAGCAAGCGAACAGATATTCACTTCTGATTCCAGAAATGCAGCCACATACCTATAGTATCCCAGGCCAGAAGCCAGGGCATACTAGAATATGACTCCCTGTTCAGCTGGAGAAGATAGTATGGGCCAATGCTAACCTGCCCACCCTGCAAGGGGAGGGGTGGGTGTGCAGGAGGGGGAAAGCATCCTGGGATGCTGGGAGACCATAAGTTAACTTGAATCTGGAGGGGATCTAGGACATAAGTTCAATAAACCAATTTAACCTAAATCAGTTAAGTCTGATACCACATAGATTTAAGTTTATCTTAAACCGATTTCAGCCACTTTGAAAGCAGCTTATATTAGGGCTGTACGAGGCTTCGGTCCATGATTTAATTCAGCAGAGATTTGGCCTGATTTGGCGGCTGAATCTCCAAATCCACATCAAATCAGAGGACCCTTTAATCTCTCTGAATCAAATCCGAACCCTCTGAATCAATTCGGAGAGATTCGGAAAGATTCAGAGATTTGGACACAGAGACAGCTTTAAATGTTTTTTCTGCATACCTCTAGGTAGCAGAGGCTCATGATCACTGCGATGCTGGGGTGCATGGAGTGTCCCACAGGAATGTGGGGGGCTCCCCAGTGTGCTCAGCAGCAGACCCGGAAGTGAACCAGAAGCCCCCCCACACCCTCCCAGCTCAGTGACTGAGCCTCCTGGGTATGGGTGGGGGGCACCTGGGGTCTCCCTATGGCCGATCACTGAGCCAGGGGAATGCCGGGGGTGGGCCCCTGAATGCTCCCTAGCAGACCCAGAAGTGGACTGAAAGTACTTCTGGTCCACTTCCAGGTTTGTCACTGAGCTCATGGAGGGACCCCCACACTCTGGTGCGACATTCCATGCACCCCAGCATCGCAGCGACCATGAGCCACACCTGCTACCTCAGGGTATGAAGAAAAAGCTTTTAAAGCTGTGTCTGTGTCCAAATCACTGATTCTCTGAATCAGCATTGAATCTTCAGATTCGGATTGGCCAAATCAAATCAGAGACAGTGATCCAAATCAGCAAATTGAATCACCATCCCTGATTTGGCCCAAATTCAAATCTGATTCAAATAGGGCCTGCTTTGCACACCCCTACCTTATATGCACTGAACATCTGTTGTGTTACAGATCTGAACTGGTTTCAAATCACTTATATCAGTTTGTGTGTAATTGCTGTCCCTAGCCCAAAAGGCTAGATTCTGATGTTCTCAGATACTACTTAACCTCAGTAACAATGGCAAAATCTGACCTATAAAACATAACTCAAATTTTCCACATTCTCATGATACTATTAGCCAAATCAAATGTGGCAAAGGATTGTGGGAACTGCTGTGTAAAAATCCCATCCTTGGACATACTTGTGTTTGTCATGAAAGATAACTGCATGTGGATGCAAGTACCTAAGCACAGACTTGACTGTTGTAATTTTTTGGTTGGTACATTCTTTAAATAAACCTTCAGCGAATGCTTTAATAAATACATGATTAATTCTTCAACACATTCCTCTAAGCAATCATATTTTTTTCCCTTCCTCTAGGTTTGGAGTGTTCTATTTCTGTTTATTTTGATGTTGTACAACTTTTCTACCCACTTACAGATTTCATGTCTGAATATACAAAAGAGAAAATAAATATAAAAAAGGAATATAAATAATTACCTCCTGTTTGCTTCATCAAATCTAGGTAATCAGCTCTGGGTTCTCCCTTTGATATAGGTTAATGTGTTTTCCTGTCATACCCATTGTTGTTTTGGATCTTAATCAACAACTTTCTTAGCCTCTGAGGCATTCCAATGTGTTAATATATGCAGAGACATCAGATGTTGCAGAGGTATTGAAACTTTAAAGCATCTCAATTCTGATCCTCCCCCCTCCCTTCTTATGTCTCTACATCTCATAGATTCATAGATTCATAGATGCTAGGGTCGGAAGGGACCTCAATAGATCATTGAGTCCGACCCCCTGCATAAGCAGGAAAGAGTGCTGGGCCTACATTACCCCAGCTAGATACACATCCAACCTTCTCTTGAATACCCCCAGGGTAGGGGAGAGCACCACCTCCCTTGGGAGCCCATTCCAGACCTTGGCCACTCGAACTGTGAAGAAGTTCCTCCTAATATCCAATCTAAATCTGCTCTCCTCTAGCTTGTGGCCATTATTTCTTGTAACCCCCAGGGGCGCCTTGGTGAATAAATACTCACCAATTCCCTTCTGTGCCCCCCTTCACTCTGTCAGAGTGCTGCTGCTGCCACCACCACTGCCGGCTTCTGTGGGCAGTCACAACCCTTGGTCACCAATGCCTTCTCTCAGTGGGCCCCAAAACTATAATTTACAGGGAGCTCTCCTTCACTCTGTCACTTTTTTTCTTACTTTTCTCATAAGTGCCTTTGCTTTGTCTTTCTTCTCTGGTCTCTTGCACGCCCTCACTTAAGAGAACAGGAAGTTATCAGTCTGACCCAAATAGTTAGGGAAATGCTCTGGAATCAAGATAAAAGCTGAAGGGCAGAAGTTAATATCAGCAGCTGGGGCATGAGCCAAGGACTAGGGGCAAAAATCAGGAAACAGGAAAGGAAGCACAAGTGAAAATAGGAGCTTGGAGCAACTGTTGTGTGATTAAATGTTGAACAGCAAAACCAGCCATCATAAATCTGTATACTTTATAGCTGTATTTAGCTGTCTCAAGGTGATCCTTCAGCTCCTCATGAACTTGTGGAGGCTTTGGACCAGTTAGGTTTTTTTATGTACTAAAGAGACTTTAAGAAGTCTCCAAAACCATGGGTGAAACCATGAGTGGAACCCAAAACTAGAGTAGAAGGGAGTCTGTTGTTCAGAGAACTATAAAATGTTACTGTATAGAAATGTGACCAGTGGGAGCAGAGATACCCTGTTGTCCTGCTGAAAACTGAGGCAGTATCTGAAGTACTGTTCTGGGAGATGATTGGTTTACCTAGTCTGCCCATCTGGATATCTGTGGATGACAGGCAAAAGAGATGCTGTGTTGTATGTCTAGGAGCTTGAAAAGTACCCGCCCAACTGGAAACTGAACTCTGGCCCTTAGGGATGAAGTTTGTAGGTAGTCGACGGCAGTAAAACACTCCCTTGGGCAGTTGGGGCCTGGCATCAAGGCAAGTCAGTAGGTTAACTACTATTTATATAACATAATAACCGTGCTCAGAGTAAATCTAAAATAAAGTCTAATGAAATTGTTCCCCAACGTTGGTCAGGTGTGGATGCTCAATGCTGCTAAATTTAGTATGATGATAAATGATCTCTGAGTTACCATGGCTTGAGTATTTATCTCAGTATTATGAACAAATCTTTATGTTTGTCTGAATCTAAGTTTCAGGGATTCACCCAAAACCAAGTTATCTTTGGAGTTCACCATGTGGCATGCATGACTATTCTCTTTATTAGATGTATTTGTGGCTAGTGTGAAGCTAAGCTCATCTTTATAATTTTCATATTTTCATGTACTGTATTTTCTTTATGTAACTGTAATACAGTCAAGTGAGGTATTTAGCACATACCCAAGGCATTGACAAGTGAAATCAGCTCCTCTATAGCAAAGGCATCCGAGAGGAATGGCGCATCAGACCAGAGGTATGCCAGGTAGCCAAGGAGGTCAGAAACTTCGGGGAGGGGGGCACTGGATGGGTAATTAAAATAACATTGATGAGGGAGGGTTCGAGGGGGCTGAGTTGCAGATATTTTAGGGAGTAGTTAGGATGGAATCAGTGTCTTTGAGGCCTTGGGAGTTCAGTGACCCCAGGTGCCAGGACTGGTAGAATGAGCAGAAAGGCTGATCCCTAAGAATGCTGGCAGAGCTGTCAGGAGGGCTAAGGGGTAGCCAGATGAGAAGAAAATTTACTTGTTTTGCTTTTCTGTCGCCAAACCTGTGATCTATTTTGCAGGTATAATTCTTTTCTATTATTTAATAAATCATTTTGTTGTTTTGTCTCCTTAGTGATTGCTATGGAAAATGTGGGCAAGCATTACTTTGGAATAACTCTCTCTACAGAGGGAGGAATCTATAATTTCTTCTCAGTCCGAAATCAAGGGGCAGGGGGAGAGGGGATTGGGATGGAGCACCTGAAACTGGCAGAGAATCATTTCTTGCATCTGCAAAGTTCAATATAAGAACAGTAGAGTTGAGGCTTGCTGGGATAGGAAGCTATCCCAGGGCAAACTCGGATGGTTCTTTGGGGCAGGTGGTAGCACAGTGGGGAGAAAATTGAGGTTCTGGGAATCTCCTGCAGACAGGTTTGTGATACTAGGTCCTTAAGAAACTCTGTGCTGCTACCCAGAATCAAGGCACAGTTTGAAAGCCTCCAGAACTGGCACCACATAAGACATGTAGACAGGCCCTGCCCACGGTTTTTTGGGCCTCCCTGTAAATTATAGTTTTGGGGCCCACTGAGAGAAGGCATTGGTGACCAAGGATTGTGACTGCCCACAGAAGCCGGCAGTGGTGGTGGCAGCAGCAGGGGGGAGAAGGGAGTGGTGGGTGCCCAAGTGTTCACAGCCACAGGGGACCACTTGGCTGCAGGGTCCCCTGTGGCTGCAGGTTTCGCAGGATAGGATGGGTCAACCCTGCAGGTAGATAAACCCCTTCCAAAAAAACAACCCAAGCAAGACCTGCATGGATACAAAGGAGGCTGGAGATGGCTTCCAAACCGAAGAAATTCCTGTATGTGCTGCCCCTCTCTATGAGTTGAATGTCATCCAAGTCTCTTGTTTGGAAAGGAGATCAACAAAAAACATGATGGTCACACTTGGCTATGCTAAAGGAACTCAGAATATGGAAAATCTATAAACTTACTATTGTATTTCTCAATTTAATTTGGGGAATTGTCCAGTCAGTATCATACAGTATTTAGCAACTGTTCTGTTACTAGAGTGCATACATTTTTCACACCAGCTATGGTTAGGGGCATGGAACCAAATTAAATTTGCCATTTTATTTCCTTTATTACAGCCAGTTTGTGCATCAGAGAACCTTTTGGAATATATAGTTTAAATATGAAGGATCTCTAAACTGACATGTTTTAAGGTTCCATGTACAACTTGTGACATGATTAGGAGAACAGAACTAAAATTTAATCAAGTCTGTATTTACATCCTTACAAATTCATCTAAGAAGTAGCTGTAAAGCATCACTTGATGCTCTACTTCCACATCTTGAGTTAGTTTAAAACACTCTTTTAAGACCTTTTGTCATATGGGTTCTACTCAGAAATAATTTGTTATAGTTGCATTAAAAAAATCTTTATTTTAAAATGTTAGTCATATGCACAACTGCTAGGAAATTCTGAGAAGCCAGTTTTGTGGTGGAGAAATCTGAGCATGGAGACTCCCCAAGGCTTAAGTTAGTACAAGACATCCAGAATGCAGATGAAAGGAGCCCACACCTTAACCACTGCTGGGAACTGCCCCTTCCCACCCCCCCTCACCCCCAACATAATGCCAGGAGTATTTTGCCTTAACTTCTTCTAAATGCTTTTCATTAAATAAAACAAGCCTCACAACATCACTTCGAGGTAGGCAAGTAGATTTGTTCCCATTACATGGAACAGGAAAATAATCCAGAGAGCTGGTAAGGCCTGGAGCTAGCAACAGCTTGTACATGAGCTTAATTCTGAACTTAAGAGCAGTCCTGCTGAAATCAATAGAGCTATTTAAAAATAAGAAGAAGTCTTTGCAGAATCAGGTCATTAGTGTTGTCTTGAGAGGTCTAATCTTGCTCCTACACAATTCAATGGTGAAATTCCCATTCATGTCAACAGAGAAGAATCAATCTAAGTATTAATCATATACAGACAAAAAACAGACTTCAAAAATTTCTGACCCCAAGTCTCTATCCCATATTGCTTCATGCTGCAGTATTCTGTGTTACTATTCATGCCCTACTACCTATGCTATATGTCTAAATTACAGTTGCTGTGGCAACTGTGATAGCAAATTACTTCATGTGTGCACATGTAAAATCTTAACCTCAAGGTTACATTAGTATAGTTTTGTTTGTACTAAATTTGTTATTGCTTAAAGGAAACAATATTCTAACAGTTCTAAGAAAGAGCAATATAAACATCAATTTTTTTTGGCTGCAATACATATCCGGTTATACATTTAATTTTTTTGTAGTAGACAATCCTTTGTTCAATTTGTTTGCCAACCACTGGTCATATCTACATAAGATGCTGACTGTGCAGTTGTTACTGCGCAGTCATTTAGTACTTGCACACCCAAGTACTAACTGACTGTGCAGTAACCAGCGTTACTGCGCAGTAGCATCCCTGCATGGCTTCCTGGTGATGCTGACTGTGCAGTAGCTTGTTATTACTGCATAATAGCACATTACTGCTGTGCAGCAGCATCTCACCACGGTTCATGCCTTGTGATACAACTGCGAAGTAGTAACAAGCTACTGTGCAGCAAAGCATCTTATGTAGACGCGGCCACAAGCAATCAAAATCAGTCAGGGATTATGTTTTCCAGTGGCAAAGCATAGGGGGTGCATAGGGATGCACATGCACCCTGAGGGCACTGGTGCACCCCTTCACAGCCAGCACTCCTTGCTTAGGTGACGGGCAGGGGGGCTGGTGGGAGCGCCAGTGCCCCCACTTCGAGCATTAGGCAGGGAGTGGGGGCACCAGGAGAAGTGCCACTGGCACTTCCAGGTGCCTTGCTTGCACTTCCCGGTTGGCGCAACTGGCTACAGGGGGACCCTGCCTCCAATTGGTGAGATTGGCTACGGGGGACACCCCATCCCCAGTTGCTGAGGGGCCACTGGAGGCACTAGTTACCCATGATGTTTTCTGTGCTTCAAATTTATCATTTGACAAAGGATTAATTGTCTATGTGAACCTTTCACTAGTTTGAAGCTCATCCGATTTAGTAACCTATAAAAAATTCCCAAGCATCAGAGATTTATTACTTCCTGGCACACATTCTAGAAAATACCCACTCCAATGAAGTTTGATTCAAGTTGGGTGAAATACATGCTACTAGAACTGATTTAATATGTATCCTACTCTCTTTGATGTATCACTCCCACAAATTTAGTAAGCTTCAAATTCTATTTATGTATCATGGACTCTGGATGACAGCCATCTTTTAAAAAGCTAAAATGTCACTGTGATGGATCACAATCCAAGGTTTCAGTGTAGTGCTCAACCCAGGATGTGATTCCTTCCAGGTTGAAAGAGATAATAAAATTGTGGACTTATAGATAATTGTTAGCATGTGTAATTTAAAGGATCTAAGGTGCCTATCTCCCAACGACTATGGCAAAAATGCAAGGAAGAGATCCAAAATTCATATGATGCTAATGTGGGAGCACTTAGCTATTCCCACACTAATGAAACAATGTCTGTTTTTACTTGGACTCCCAAATGGAAGTCAGAAGTCAGTTTAAGAGTTGTGTAATGAGAGAGCTCCTTTGAGTGGGGCTACATTAAATTTACTTCAGATAAGGACTTGTACCTACATTGCTCTCAGCATACCTTAAGAAGGTATGCATATATTGCACAAGCTTCTGAAACCCTTTAATTTTTAAAAATGCAATTAGTAAAGAATTGCCATCATCTAGGCAATCGCCATATTACAAAGCTTTTTACTACAGCATGCATTTTAAACATCTTGTCAACCTTGTGAGAGCTTCAGAGCAACTGATGTAAACAAAAGACATTTAAAATCACCCCAGCTTTCCAGTCAAATGACATCCCTCACTCTATCAGCCACTTCTACATAAAAATGGCTTTTCAGGATATTTTAAGAGGCAATTATAGTTACACTGCCATGGGAACAGATTTATTCCCAAAATAAGAGCATCCTTTTTTGGGATTAGCTTATGACACTTAGAAAGGTGTTTGCATGAAACTGAAAAAGGTATTCTGATACCAAAACATGAGTGTCCTTATGGGGTGGCAGGTGGAGATTACAGAATGTAGCTTCTAAATTTTCTGGTGTAGGCAAGACCTTGTCAGACAAAACCCTGAGTTGACAGATGTATCCTCCATCACACCTTGAGTGGGAAAAAAAATCATTGGAATCCACAGGCAATGATATTCTAAAATATCTTCCCATCTTAGCTGAGAGTGACATTGCTAAGAAAGGATAAAGCAAATCTTTGTGACTCAGTGGGCACATCTACATGAAACACTTTACTGTGAAAGAGCACAGTTTACTACCCAGTAAGCATGTGCATCTACATACACACTTGATTACTGCACAGTAAATCTCACTAATCACAAGTAAATTTGCCACATGCAAATGCAAGTAGCAAATTTACTTGTGAGTAATTACTGTACAGTAGTGCTTGTGTAGGTGCCCGACCAGGAGCAAATCTGTTCCTGGTCAGCCAGACACTGGGGGAGGAGATTGCTCCCTGCCCCCAGGAGCTGCCTACTGCTGGGGTGGGCTCTGCCACTGGAGCCCGGGAGAGAACAATTACCCCCTGCCCTAGCAGCAGGGACCTCCAAGTCACTAGACTCTGAGATTGCTATTGGGCAGCGGGGCTGGGAGATCCTTATCTCCCAGCACTGCCCCATGGTTGTGGAGCTGGCACTGGGAGCTCTCTGCTGTTGGGGGTTGGGGAACCTGTCACCTTCTCTGGTAGTCTATGGCCCCAAAACAAGGAGCGAGTATCCAGTTCTGGTCCTGAGAGAGGGACTTTATCTCCTATTAGGGAAACCCCACACTACCCAAAATTTCAAGTCTCTTCAGAAAAGGCATTTACTGGGGCAAATGCCAACCAGCCAGAGGTTCTAAGCTCTCTTACCTCCCCAAAGGGGTTATACAGTCTCTCTGTCCCCAGTCCAAACCACACAGCTGTGTGCACCTCCAAAGATACTCTGCTGTTCCCTTTTCAGTCTTTCCAGATCCTGAGCACCCAAAGCTCCTCTCCTAGTCTTTCATGTTAAATTCTCTCCAAAGCAGCTGACAACCTGCTTGTTCACTTTCCTGGCTCCACTGTTATGTTTATCTCAGAGTTAACACCTCCTCAGCCTTACCTTCAATTTCCACCTTTTGTTGAAATCAAAACTGTTCAAGTCTTTTGCAGAAAGTCTGTTGAAGGTGTCTCACTTAGAAGACAGGGTGGAATTGCACCATATAGACTGACTAAATCAGGTACTCTCTTATCTGATGAAGTAATTAAAAGCTCACAAAAGCTCATGATATGCACTTCTGACTTGGTTTATAAGGTGTAAATCATCCTGCCTTCTGCCTGACTTCAAAATAATATGGTGAACCCTCCTCTCACTTTGCAAGCAACTCTGGCTTCACTGGGCACATCCACATATGCAAGCAGCAGCTGAAATAGAAGCGGTGCAAATTTGAGTCAGGGCATTGTGCCTCAGCACACATGCTTGGACATGCACTTTGGTGTGAAGCAAATTCTGCCACTTGGGACAAAATAACCCTGCCTGGCTCCTCCCAGATCTGCAGCCAGGATGACCTAGAGCCTGGGGCCAGCACCTGTGCTGTCCCCAGCAGTATAAAAAGCTGCCCTGGCAAGCAGCTCAAGGCTACTTGCTCTCAGGAGCTTCTGGGGGAGGAGCCTCTGGAAGGAAGCTAGCCATGCCCCTTCCTGTCCCAGGCTGCTGCTGTTGTGGCTGGTTGCTTGGTCTCAGGAGCTTCTGGGGAGAAGAAGGCAGGCCCTTTCCTGCCTCTGGCTATTATTAGCTGCTGGATTGGTCTCAGAGCTTTTGGAGTAAGTTGGCTGCACCTCTTCCTGCTTTGGATGGCTGCTGTGCCCCCTTCCCCCCCAGGGGGTCCTCTGCTGCATGCTGCAACCCCCCTCAAGGTGGAGCCCACTCCACTGCACTGCACCCCAGCACTATACCCCAGCTTCTGCACCCCTGTTCTGGTCTGCTGGCCAGCCCACTGCCAAGCCACAGTGGGGGAACAGCCTGGGGAGGGAGCATGCACTGCCTGTGGGCCCCTCCCCCACCATCATTGCTGAAGCCTAAAGAAACCTTTCCTGCCCTAGCTGCCTTGGCAGGCTACCCCCACCTTCACAGCCACTTTCACCAGAAGCATACCCTGAGTGGCTGAACTGACAGCTCCTACCATCACTGCTGCTGCTGCCGCCGGCGTTGTTTCTGCTGCTGCCCCCTTTCATGAGAGGGAGATTCCCTGTTGTACCACCTGACACCACACCTGTACTGAATCGCTTCCTAATTAACTGATTGCTCCTACCCTCCCACAGAGCTACCTCACTGCATCTTATCCTGACTTGTCTTCCTGCTGACTGCTCTGCTGCTGAGTGACAGGCTGGAGGCGTGAGGGGACAAAGCCCCTCCACTGCTCCAGCCATCTTTTACACCTGCCTCAGCAGCCTTCTCTATGTGTTTTTTTTGCCCTTGTGTGTTAACTGGCTGAGTAAGCCAGTTTAAGTTTTCCCAGCCCTTGTTTGTGTGGCTTTGTTGTTGTTGGTTTTGGTTTTTCTTCCCCCACCCTCCCACATTCTCAAAGCATAGGCCTCTTGGTTTTTTTCCTGTGGGGCTGTGGCTCAGTGAGCTTCAACCCCCTTCCTCCCTATCCTCCTTCTGCCCCACAACCCCAGCCTGCCCCTACTAGATTCATCAGCCCCATGGGATATTTTGTTTTTCTTTATCATCTTCCCTGGCCTCATGTGAAACAATGGCAGGGCAGGACTCTTCTGGTGAGGCAGATGCCCCCATGGAGTTTCCCCCAGCCCCCACTATGGGGTGGATCCCAGCCAAGCCTCCAAGGAGATGCATGGCCCTGCAGCCTCCACCCCAGAGGCGGAGTCCAACCAACTTCCTCCAGCGGTAGAGAAGCCTGCAACCTCCACTGCAGGGGCAGGTGGGACTCTGGTAGGGAAGGCCAGGCCTCCCTCCAGAGGGGTTCCCAAGCCCCCTCTCCCATCATCAGGCAAGGGCAGGGCTCCTCTTCAGCCTCCTCCACAGCTGGGTGTGGGAAGGGCAAGGGCCCTGCCCTGAAGCCTAGACCACCAGTACCTGAGGGGACCAGGTGCACTACACCATTCAGCACACTCATTCAGCCTAGCTCAGGCCCCACCAACATGGCCCCCCCTGGCGGGGGAAACCACAGCTATGCACAGGCAGCTGTGGGGAGACTCAAAGCCGGGGGCGCCTGGACCCTCCACCACCAGCCCTTCCAACTCGGGCAGTGTGAACTCACCCGCAGGCATGGGGTGAAGTGTCAACTGCCCAAGCAGGAGAACCTACACTCTGAGACCTGGGTACAGGCCCTGGCTTGGGTAGTGGGGGCCCCCAAGATCATGGCGGCCTCCTGCTTTCATGGCAAGGGGGTCTTTTTCCTTGCCTTGGAGGCCACCGCACAAAAGGCGGTAGAGCAGGGGGTCATGGTGAAGAGCAAGTACATCCTCCCCTTGAGCCTCTAGAAGAACTGGGGACCAGGGTGGTCCTCGGCTCCATCCCTCCCTATATCCCCATTTGGGCCCTGCTCCCCTAGCTCCAAACCCTGGGGAGAGTTATTTCCCTGGTGGGAGCCCTTTCACTGGGGTGCTGAGACCCTGGCCTCCGCCATGTGCACATGTGCACTCTTTTCATCACCAGGTCATGATCCAGCTGGTGGCAGAAATGTGGCTGGAGGCTGAGGGGTGCCTGGTAATTCCTTATCAGGGGGCCTTCATGAAGATTTTCTATACCCTGGGGGACCTGCAGTGCTTCCGGTGTCATTTCCCAGGGAACTTGCATCATGAGTGCCCAATGGACAAGGCAGGGAGGGCATCTGCTTATCCCACTGGGAAAAGGGGTACCCCTACCACTGGTGCCCCACCCCCCTCATGCCCTCACTGGCACTCCAGCCACAACTACGAGCCCACCCGTGAGCTCATGGGACCCTGCCCCCCAACAAAGTCTAGTGGAGTCCCAGGGAGGGCACCAGCAACTGGGGGGAGAGAGGGAGCAGGGCCCCCTGCCCCTAGTCATACCCCTGTCATGGCTGTCCCACCCCCCCAACCCTCACCTTCTCTTGCAGGAGCCTGTCCACCTGAGGACCACCCAAAGGCTGAGTGGGTGCAGGTTCCCTCTGGGTGTAAAGGCAAAAGGAAGGCCCAGGCACAGCTGGAACTCGCGGACGTGGAGGACTCCTCTCCTCCTCCAAAGACCACCACACAGGGTGAAGGAGCAGCCCAGCCTCCAGGGGCATCCCCAGCTGTGCCTGACACTCCACCCCCAGGACAGATCAAACCAGTGATCCCCATGGAGGAGGTTTCAGGGCTGCTAGATAGTTCCGAACAGGAGCCCATGGGGAAAGCCCTTCATTCTGCTGACCAAGGCCTACCTGCTGAAACCATGGGTGCTGAGGCCTGCCCAAAGGAAGGCCAGGCAGCAGAACCTCCTCCCTCTGATCTAGGGTATACAGAGGCCCTGGGGCTCACTCCAGTGAATACTGAGGGAGGAGGTCCCCTTTTCCAGGACCCTGAGGCAGATGCCAGAGCCACCCCAGTGACTGGTGGCTCTCTTCCCTCCCCCTCCCAGGAAAACCTCACCTGCAGCCTGCCCCATAGTCTTACACCAGAGGCAGTTGCGGTGGGGTCCCCTAATCAATGGACTGATCTCATCAGGGACCCTGCACAGACTCCCCAGGGCTCCAGCTCTACCCCACCATTTTGTGAAAGAGCCCCACCCCCACCCTTACCCCCACCCCTGTCCCAGGGGGCTGCAGAGCTCTCCCAATCCCAACCAGAGTCCAGGGTCTTAGCAATCAGTGGGTTAAGATAGTGACAGAAGAGCCATCTGAGCTCCAGGACCAGGAGAAGAATGCCCGAGAACCAGCAGGCTTCATGAAGCCTGCAAACCTCTCGGTCCCAGCAGTTCCCAGGGATGAGCTGCTGGTCCTGAACTTTCTGAATGTGTACGCCCCTGCGAAGGACCCAGAGTTGACAGATTTCTTCCGCCAGGCAGCCACATACATCGGCACCTTCAACCCTTGCGACTGCCTGGTCCTTGGTGGGGACTTTAATGTCACCCTAGATGAGTGAGACCAGTCAGGCAAGGAGTAGAACCAGGCTGCTGTGGGTGTCCTCAGGGAGATCCTGATGGACTACTGTCTGGTGGATGTCTGGCATGCCTGTCACCCCACTGAACCCCCTGCCTTCACTTATGTGAGGGTGGGGGAGGAGCAGGCATGCCACTCCTGGTTAGACCAGGTTTATATCTCTTTGCTGCACTTTGCCTGGGCCCACTCCTCTGGCATCCAGCCCACCCCTTTCAGCAATGACCACCTTGTCTGGGCCCAGGCCACACTAGGGCCTGGCTGTCCGAGTCAACTTACTGGCAGTTCAATACCAGCCTGCTGGAGGATGTGGCCTTCAGGGAAGCTTTCCAGGAGTTCTAGCTGCCCTGGCAGGAGCAATGAGCAGCCTTCCCCTTGGCTTGGAGATGGTGGGATGTGGGGAAGGTAGGCATCCAGCTTTTTTGCCTCAGCTACACTCGGGGGCACATCTGGCAGATGGAGGCGGTCCAGGAGCAGCTTGAGCAGGAAGTGTTGGAGCTGGAGTGGCACCTGCTGACTGACCCAACTAACCCACCCCTCTGTGGAGAGTGTTAGGAGAGGCAGGAAGAGCTTCATGCTCTGGACAACCACCACTTCATGCTCTGGACAACCACCACGGTGCATTTGTCTGCTCATGCATCCAGCTCCTTCAGGAGATGGACTGCAGCTCCTGCTTCTTCTTTGCCCTGGAGAGGAAGTGGAGGTCAAGAAGTACATCACCTGCTTTCTGGCAGGTGATGGCACCCTCCCCACACATCCAGGCGAGATGCACCAGCATGCGCAGGCCTTCTATGAAGAGTTATTCTCGGCATTGATCAGATCCAGGGAGTCCCTCCCACAGGTCAGAATGGGTGACTGGGACCGGCTGGAAGTTCCTCTCGCTCCACCTGATGTCTGGCAACAAGGCTCTGGGCATCAACGGGCTGACCTCAGGCTTTCTGTGATGTCCTCGGCCCAGACCTTGCTGCAGTCTGAGTCAAATCCAAGCGAAGTGGGGATCTCCCCCTGTTGTGCCAGAGAGCCATGCTGACCCTCCTGCTGAAGAAGGGAGATCCCTGCGACTTAAGGAATTGGCGTCCCGTGTCCCTCCTCTGCACAGACTACAAGGTGGTAACAAAGGCCATCTTACTGTATGTGCGGTCCATGCTCATGGACCTGATCCATCCCGACCAGACGTACACGGTGCCCAGACGTTCCATCTTCAACAACCTGTACCTGGCTTGGGACCTCCTGGAGCTAGCACGCTGGGAGGGCCTGTCTTTTGCCCTCCTATCCCTGGACCAGGAGAAAGCATTAAACAGAATGAATCACAGGTACCTCGCAGGCATGCTGCAGCCCTTTGGCTTTGGGCCCTTTTGTGCGGGCTCTCCAGGTGCGGTACACCTCTGCAGAATGTTTGGTCAAGCTCAACTGGACCCTGATGGAGCCCATCCTGTTCAGGAGAGGGGTGCATCAAGGCTGCCCACTGTCAAGCTAACTGTATGCGTTGGCCCTGGAATGCTTCTGCAGGAAAACGAGGAAGGGGGTGGCAGGGTTGATGCTCTGGGAGCCAGCAATGCAGCTGCCAGGACTAGTGTCAGTGTATACTGATGACGTACTCCTCGTGGTCCAGGACTCTGGTGACCTGGTGTGGGTGGAGGCCTGCCAGGCATCATACTCAGAGGCCTCCTCTGCCCGGGTCAACTGGGTCAGGAGCTTTGGCCTGGTGGTGGGATGATGGATGGCAGGTGGGCTCGCTCCCACCCATGCTCTGCAGGATCCACTGGGGCATGGGCTTGCTGCTGTACTTGGGGGTCTATCTGCCTCCCCACCAGAGAACTGGAACCAACTGGAGGCAAGGGTGGTGGAGTGGCTCTGGGCATGGGCAGAGCTCCTGCAATATCTCCCTCTACATTGGAGAGTGCTGGTGCCCAACCAGCTGGTCCTGTCCATGACCTGGCAGGACTCTAGAGATGGGCGCTGGAGTTTTTCTGGCTGGGATGGCACTGGGTCACTGCAGAGGTCCCGAGCCTCCCCTTGCAGGAGGGCAGCCAGGGCCTGGTTTGCCTGCACAGCCAGGTCTTGGCCTTCCACCTTCAGGCCCTGCAGTGACTGCTATATGATGCTGGCACCCACGCAGCATGGGGCCACCTGGGGCGTGCTTTCCTCTGCCACTTCTGGGGGCTCCAATGTGACTGGCAGCTCCTCAGCCTGTGGGGTTTCTCCCTCCAGGACCTGTGAGGGCTGCCAGATTTCTACCAGGGCCTCCTCTGGCCCTGAAGGATGATCTCTGCCTCCAGGTCCCCTGCCACAGTTGTCCAGGGTCCCAACCTGCTCATCGAGCCTCTCCTCTGGAACCCCCAGCTGGAGGTGCCAACAGCAGAGGTGCCCCAGTTGCAACAGAGGTTGATACTGGCTGGTGTTACCCATATTGGAGACCTCCTGGACTATGATAGGTAGGAGTGGGTGAACCCCTCTGCACTGACCTGGCACGTGGGTCTACCCATGACACATTCAACCTGCCACCTGGTCCAGGAGGTGAAATCTGTCCTACCTCCCGATGCCCTTGCTTTATTAACCAGGTCCTGCACAGTGGTGGTCCCCGCCCCCTTCCCTCCCATGTCCTCCAGCCCACCAGAATTTGTCATGGGGCTGGTGCCTTGCCCAGTTTCACGGTGCTCCCCGCTCCACCACCTGAGCTGGCTGGAGTACACCAGACCAGTCCACCATCCTTCACTGTCACCGCTACACACTCGTGTGCTGCACTGTCCATCATGTCACCCTCACGTCCTGCCCAGACACCAAGTGGTGGTACCTGCTCGGCAAGGGTGTGGCAGGGGCACCTCAGTGGCTGAGTCTATACTCCACCCTCATCCCACAAGCTACTGGGAACTTCAGCTAGCAGCTCCTCCATGGAGCCATCACCATGGGTATATGTGGTAAGCTTCATGGACAACCTGGTCTCCTGCCCCTTCTGCAGGCAGAGGGAGACCCTGGAGCACATGACCTTCAAGTACACCAGGCTGCAGCCCCTCCACCCCCACTTCCACTTCCACCTCCAGAGCCTTTACTTGAGGTTCTGGTTGAATTTTGCCCCCCACCATCTCGTTTTTGGTCACCCCATCCACAGCCCCACCAAGTCCCAGGACGTCCTGGTAAACCTCCTCCTGACCCTGGCCAAATGGGTCCTGTATTTGACCAGGAAGGAGGTTCTGGCTGGGACGGTGCCCAGAGACTGCGGGGCCACTTTCCTCTGACTTGTCCGTGCATGTTTCCAGGCAGAGAACCAGTGGGCAGTGTTAACCGGCTCCTTAGATGCCTTTGAGGACTGGTGGGTGTGGCCCATGGGACTCTGTTTGGTGTCCCCCTCCAGCAAACTTCTTTTCACACTTTGAACCTATAACTCCCACGTCACTCCTACCCTTTTCTTTCTTAGTTGTCCCACAAAAAAAACTTTGGCCCCACACAGTAGCGGGGGCTATTAGGTAACTACGTGGGCCTTAAAGACCACCATCTCCAGAAGATACAAATAGGAGTTTCTGGGGCCCAGCCAACTGGTATCTGGGGACACTAGTCCCTTGCGTCAGCTAGACTGCTGAAGCAGCATCCCAAATTCACTTTTTAAAGTACCCCCAAATTCACATTGTTACACAATTAGAACAAAAGAGAGAAAGAAAAGGGAACTGATCAGATGGGCAATGTTTTAATGCTATATTTACAATGTTAAAGAAATTTGGAAGCCTACCAGTGTCTCTAGCATCATAATAAAATAAATCCTAAATATCTTTATCTTTTAATGTTTGCTTTTGGTTTCCTTAGAACATGGCAGGTGTGTGATTGGGTGGGGGGGATTTGGGATTTGCAAGAGGGGGTGCGTGTGTAATGGGGGAGATGTAGTGTTTGCAGGAGGGAGGAAGGGGGATAGGGATGTGAGTTACTGTGGGTGTGGGAGCTGCTTAGGACGGGTGGGTCCCCTGCATGAATGCTGCATGCCCCTGACCGCTGGTGGGGCATGGCAGCACTGGCAGCAGTGGGAGCGTGGCGGCAGTGGTAAGCAGGGAGCTCCCGCGCATACAGCTGGCATGGTCGGCAGAGGGGGGAGGGGTGGCAAGCCACCCACAAGACACTGCCGACAGTGATAGTAGTGGCCAGTGGTGATCATTAACTGCTCGCAGATGCCGATAGTGTTAGTGGTGCTTTCTCTAAGGGGGTGCATGTGCATCCCCTACACATCACCAATGGTCCCCTGCCCCGCACAGGGCAGAGGTCCCCCTCCCACACAGCACAAAAACTACCCTGCCTGCAGGGTCCTAGGCCCCCCCAGGGGCTACAGCTTCCCTGCCCCCGCTAGTCTCCAGCCCCCTGCTCTTCTCCAGCCTCCAGAGGCTGAAGATGAGGAGAACAAGCAGGAGGCTCATTTCCCCAGCCCCACCCCCCACACTCACCAGCTGTAGCAGAGAATGAGCAGGAGGCTGGAGAGAGCAGGGGCTTATCTGCAACTTACGTTATATGGGCTAATTAGAGTCCCCAACCATGGAAATATTAAGGAATGAAGGCTAGCAGACTAACACAGCTAACTACCTCTCTTTGTTTTATGAAGTGGATTCACAATAAATGTATAGCATCATACTCATACAAGCATAGTATTTCAGTTCTATTTCTTATACTTTAAAGATTTAGAGAACAGTCTGAACATCTATGCTTTTGTTCTCACCTCTCTATTTTTAAAGCATTCTTTGTAGACATTTTATATAATACTTTACTGCCTGCCCTTTACCTGCATAAAATATGCTGGTGTATTGGTGCAGGACATATGAGTTTAGGATTAAAGAACTGGGATTACTTAATCTGGAGAAGAGACTGGATGGGGATTTGATAACAATCTTCAAACACCTGAAGGGTGATTACAGGAAAGATGGACATGTGCTTTTCTGTGTGGCCATAGGGGAGGATTAGGAGCTTCAGCAGGTTGGAGATTAGGAGGAACTTTCTGATTATAAGGATGGTCAAGAATGGAACAGGCTACAAAGAGACATTGTGAAATCTCCATCCTTGGAAGTTTTCAAGAGTAGGTTAGTCAGACACTTGCCTGGGATGGTTTAGTCAGGGATGATCCTGGCTTGGACAAAGGGGTTGGATTGGTGACCTCATGAGATCCCTTCCAGCCCTTCTTTCCGATGATCCGATGGCTATAAAAATACTCCAAGGGGCAGTAGGCTAGACAGAAAGCAGGGTAGAGATGCACCTTATAGAGTAAGGCTAGGGAAAGACATGACACACAAACTGGTTTAAATGATCAGAAACTGGTTTAAATCTGTAACAGAACATAAGTTCAGTGCACATATACCAGTTTCAAAATGGCTGAAATTGGTTTGAGATAAACATGGATGAATGTTTGAGATAAACCTAGATGACTTAACTGAT
Source organism: Crocodylus siamensis (assembly GCF_052110815.1). NCBI lineage: Eukaryota > Metazoa > Chordata > Crocodylia > Crocodylidae > Crocodylus > Crocodylus siamensis. Next base: position 83,168,684 of record NC_143396.1, on the reverse strand, counting down.
TTGGCTTAAACCAGTTTATGTAATGTCTGTCCCAGACCCCTTCCTGGTTTAACTTAAATCAGAGTCCCCAGCATGCTCTCTGGGCTGGGCTCTCTGTTCCAGCAGGGCAGGGCTGGCCCTGGCCCTCTGCTCCCCAGCCACAGCAGGGAAAGGCAGGGGTGGAGGCCTGGCTGGATTCCGGCCTCGCAAAGGAGCAGGGAAAAGGTTCATTTCCCCCCACTCCCTCCCCTGTCCCACCACCATGACCTGCCTCCAGAGTGCTAACTGGGGGCTGGGGTATAGCAACACTCCCACCCCCTGAACAGCAAGCAGGGAAAAGCCTGGGACTGAGCAGGCAGGGTGGGGGTTTACACCCCTCCCTAATCAGAGGTCCTACCAGGGCCTAGTCACACTCCCTCTCAGTTTAGTACTGTGGAAGGGAAGAAAGGGCTGTTTTAGTGCCCCCTGTCTTCTTGCCTGAGCCACTGCAGGCATGTGCCTGCATTTCCTCAGTCCAGAGGGCATGTCTGTACAATTGCAAACTAATTCAATCCAGGCAGGTTAGACTAACCTGCAAAGATTGAATCAGCTCAGGCTTTTTGAATGTCTGTCCCTAATCTAACTGGCAAAGGAAGCTGTTGCTTACAAAGCTTATGCTTCATTAAAAAGTCTCAAATTAAATGAAAAAAAGAACAAGCTTCTAAGGAGAGCACTCTCATAAGTGGTTCTTTATGAGAGGCAAGAAATGGTTTAGTGAGGGTGCGTACAGTCATTTCTTGCACCTGGTCTCTGGTGTCACAACTTGCCTTAAGCCACATGACTGTAGAGCAAAAACTATTCACCAGTGCTGGGAGCCACACCAGTAACCTGGTATAAGTAACTTGGGGTGGGCATTATCAGGAGGGAAGTGAATGGGTCTGTAGGGGGGGTTGGTGAGTCCACAGAGGGGAGTTGTCCATCCATGGGAAGGGAGGTCAGACATGTAAAAATAGCCTGGTCAGGGTTTGGGGGGTGGGGGGTGGCAAAGGGGAAGAGTACAACCCCAGGGCTGGGGCAAGAGACTGGGCTTTCAGCCCTGGGGCTGTGCTTCAAACATGTACAGGTGTTTGGTAGATCAGGTTAATCCATTCCCAATGTAAGTGAACTAACATAGATGGGCCCAGCCATTTTTTGTCCAATTTAACCCCTCAAACGGGGGTTTAACTGCTCCACAGAAATGGGCATTTAGATTGAACTGTTCTAGTTAGATCAATCCAAATGAAATGGATGAATTCACCTTGGGTTGCTAGAAGAAGGTAAAACACATCCTGGGTACAGGAACTGAAATGAAAGAATGAAACCTCCCCTTCCAGCATTGAAGGGTCCTGCAGAAGGGCCAAAGAAAAGTCTGTGCAGGGAAGAAACAACAGGTTCCTTCCTTGGAAGTGACACTGGCCTAACCATATCAAACTGAGCCCTACAGTTTAAAGAATCAGACTGTTTACACAATACAAAAAAGCCAAGACTCCCTTAGACTGACAGTGACAAATGCTACATAACTACTTGGAGGTTTGTTCTCTTTGTTTATCCATCTTACTGATGAAAAGAAAGACATATTGCCAAACTTAGGATATAGATTAAACTGCTTTAAAAAGACAGGTGGAGCACTATGTATTATTCATGCCTGTTCATCTATAACAATGCATGTGAAATACAATCAATACAAGGCAGACAAATAAAGACATCAGGCCCATTCAAATGAAAATTACTGAAGGAGACAGATTTAAACCAGGCGTGGCTTTGCCTTTGTCTTATGTTTGTGATTCCGTTGTATGAACGCATTTGGATACATTAGAAAGAGCAAACTGTTTTTGAAGAATATTGCCTATTAGCTTTAAAAAATCTATCAGTAGATAGGTACTGCAAAGGATCAATATTACAGGACTTGGTGGAAGCATGTAGAAGAGAAGATAGACACATTCCTTCTTTTCCTGCTGGCAGGCTGTAATATTCCCTAGCTAGATCACAGCAGCAAAAGAACCTTATCTGGCTGGATGCTTTCTGCATCAAACAGAAGTCAAATTAATACCTAGCATTCAGTAACAGGAGAAAATTGACCCTTCCTTAATGAATCTGTCCCCTCTGCATGAGAGTTACATGATGCTGCTGGGCCAGTTCTCCATTCTGGTGAATGCCGAATTATTACTTGGAGCAATATTGTAGCCACATGGGCCTCGGAAACATACCAGAAGGAAAATTTGATTGCTAATATTTGTCTTCTATTAAGCTATCTTTATCACTAGTCTAAGTTGCAAATCTGTCCTGTCTTCATTAGGAGTTATGTTGACAAGCTTTAGTGCACACAGTGCCCTCGTTCAGGTGACCTAATCCATTTGGAAAGCTTGTTTATCATCTTTTCAACTATAAAGTTGGTCCAATAAAAATAATATGGAATACATCTTGATACTTGAATCCAGCACTAGTCAATCCTGTAAAGCTTTCTAGAAAAAGCTCTCCATCTCTGTTGCCATAGGCACTTTAGAGTTTGCATTCCTCTAAAAAAAAAAAAAAGCCAGTAATGCAGCTATGTAAAGAAGATTGCATTTACTGAGCTTTGCAGTTATGACATTGACAATGGTGCCCCCTTGTGCCACTTTAGTGAAGGCACATTCATTCTGAAATTTTAGACTTGGTATGGTACCTGGGTCTGCAAAGTGATTGGCAAACCTAACAAAAGAGAGAGTCTTTGTTCAGCTTGGAGAAGAACTTCAAAGCTTATATATTTATCCTACCTATTCTGAAACCTTGCGTTTGCAGAACTAGGATGGAAATTTTGTCCAACAATCACTCCTATAAACCTCTATTTTTACAAAGGTATAAAGGACACTACCAAATCTTCATACAATGAAGGATTCTTTAAAAAGGGAGGAGTTTGAGATACAGCTGAAGGTTGCATGACTTTAGGAGAACACTAGTGAAAAGAGTTAAGAGCTGAAATTATTCACAAACATTCTTTATTTGGAAGCATTAATAACAATACACTATTGCTAGGAAGAGTATAGAGATCTCTGCTCAGTGATGCCCAGTGAATTATTCAAGATCCCATTCAAATGGCTTGTGGCAACTTTTTGATAAATATGCCCTTAGAATACAGCTAATAAATTTAGTTTTCTCCCTCTCCCCATCCCACTCTCTCCCTTTCTCCTCCCCACCCCTATCCCTCTTTAAAAAGTCACCTTTTTCATGTCAGACCCAGGAAAGAAAACCTGTCAATACAAGTATCATCTTAATCAATATTTTATGGCTTTCATTTCCTATATGCATTGTCTAAGAAGATATAGACAGAAAGCCAATGAGAATGCATAGGTGCCTCTGGCTAATCTCAGCAAGTGGTCTATCTTGTTTGCACTAACATCTAATAATTTCCCCTCAGCAAGTTTCATTCCAGATGAAACATTTAGTCCACACATCATCGTCCAAGTCAACAGCATCCACAATATGAATTTTCAACTAATCAGAAAGGAAAAATGACACACTACAGAACCAAGGTCTTCTTTATGAGATATTATCTTGCCAAGTATTGTTGGTTTTGGAATGTGAATTTAACCTATGCTGTAAGGATACCTTATGCTATTATGGCTACCAGCTCCATTTCTGCCATGTGGACTTACTTGGATATTGTCTAGAAAAACATCTGAATATTGTGTAAATCTTGGACAAATACACATTTTAACCACTTTAAAAAAGAGGAGGGTGAGCTGCTGCTTGGGAGCGCACATCAGATGCTACAAGGTAACTGTTATGCCTGTATGGTCCTATAGAGATAAGTCAGCTAAATTACTGTAACTTTAACCCTAAATGAGATAGTTACAACAGTTCTGTGATACTGTTATTTCAACAGAAGTATGTAGCCATAATAATTCCATCATATTAGCTTCTATCAGTATCATTTGATATTGGTACAGTTGTTACATCTGTCTGTACACTGTGTGTGAAGATCAGCCTGAAAGTAGAAGACACAATATTGGATCTGAGACCATCAGGTCAAGAAGCAATAGACCATCATACCTTGGATCAAATAATCATTTGCATAGTATTCATGCACCCTCAGCAGAGAGCAGTGACTAAGTCAAAACAGACCAAGAATGAGCCCTATTAAATTCATATGTTCCTAAATTGCTTTTGTTTTTCTCCTCATATTTGAAACCAACCACACCTGCCTTCCAAGTAGAACGCTTTTGTAAAGGTTCCAGGTATCTTATTTCTTATTTTAGACGTCTAAATTTAGACATCAGGATCATGTTCACTCCTTCTTTATACATCCTACTAGTGTTTTACTATTATGATTGAATAACTGGGTATAATAATCTTTTTAATTGATCCACAATGCCAGAAATCCACTCCTGAGAATGCCTTGTATGTTGAAGCAGCACAGCTGACTGCATCCAGTTTTATCTCTACGTTGAAACTGACCAATGGATTGTAATTTGAAATGCATTTTACTATAGTTGATGAATTCTAGGAACTAATAGTTACTTATTATTTATAAAGGCCATTGTAGGCATTTCTCAGAGATCTGAAAGCAGATCACATATCCCAAAGACTTTTACAGTATAAGCTTGTTATGGAAGAGAATCTGTAAAAAAACACGCCCCCCCCCCAAAAAAAAAAAAAAAAAAACCAAAACAGATCCTATCTGAAGTCCCACAGGTTTCAGGGCCATGTGAGTTTGCATGTCTCTGCCCATCTAGTTCTCAGACCAAGATCCCAGTCAAAATAAACTAAATACAAAACAAAGGAGGCAGGAAGGGGATAGAAGTACCAACACAGTTGGATGGTAGAGCTAAGTGCATATTTTGTTCCCGTATTTTTATCTGAAATTACTGTTTCATTGATTTCTAATGCATGTGTTAATTTTGGTAGTTTCAGTGGGGAATAGAGATGCCCCATTTAACAGGGATACTGGAAACAGCTCAAACCTCATGCTAGATATTATTAATATAACATTCAAAATGCAACGTTTTACATATGGGAAGAAATATTTTTAAAACATACTAGAGGAAGAAAAGTAGAGCTATTTTTATTTATCACCCTATCAAAGCTGGAAATTGAGTTATACTGGTAAATTATAGATTTCCTGGTGCTCTAAAGAGAATTGTAAAGTACAGGCTCATGACTAGACTGCTAATCTACATAATATTCCAAGGATAATAGTATGAAATGCACAATGATTGATAATCCTGCATCTCAAATGATATCAACGTATATTTATTTCTTTAGCTTCTTTAAACATCCAGAGCAGCAGATAAACTTTTTCTTAGACAAATGACTCTATGGAGGACAATATTGTGCTTTATCAGCTATATTTATCATTGAAATGTCCAAAAGAATGACATCTACTAAGTCGTAGTGGTGCTAGGGACATAGCAAGTCCCCAAAATAGCTTCCTAAGCAGTGACAGAACTGGGGTTGGGGCACGCTGACAGATTACAGGGTTTATAAAAGGTGTTTGGCTGAGTAAATAAATGTGGAAATAAAAGATACTAAAGCCATTTAACAGACCATTCAACATATTCTACTTCCTGCTGTTAGCTTTCTCCCAATTAAATACTGTCTGTATTAATTGCTGCATTGCATGTGCTGAGCGCTATTCACTAGGTGCATCCACACTTACACTTAACTGCACAGTAGACTAATTTGCTGCCAGTGTAAAGCATCACAGTCTACACGTGCAATTCTATTAGACCACAGCAAACTAATTTTCACCGTCCTAACATAGTACTGTCGAGAACGGTATCATCTTACAGCGGCAAAAATAACTGCACCTAAATACACGTGCAAATGCTGCTGACCTGGGCATAAACTGCACCCAGTCAGCCCAGGCACCAGGGAACCAGATCCCTGCCTGCCCCCTAGCCACAAGGTTCTGCTCTTTGGGCACTCTTGTGGCCCAGCCAAGCCCTCCACTGCCTGATGCCTTGACCTGGAGCCTGGGACTGACTCCCCAAGCCTGCTGCCAGCCCAGGAATGCTCCACCCTGACTCAAAACTGCTGCAGTCCTGGGTGACACTGTGCCCAGGAACTGTTAACTCTGGCACAAATTGTGCTGGGTTTACTATGCTGCGCTAACTGAATGTGTAGATACACCCACTGTTGATTCATTGCTTAAGAGGCAGAGGATTTAATTCTGTTTTCTCATACACCACCACCAACAGGAACGCATGAATATATGTAAGACTGTTTATACATATGCTCCAGGGTGGGGGAAGAGGACCTTTAAAGTGGCTATAAGATCTGCTCAAATTAAAGTGCCCAGAGCATCTCATGTAATGGCAACTCATGTTTCAGAAACAAACACCCTTCTTCAGGAACAGGGAGAGGACAGACTCTCCCTATGCGTGAATAAGGGTGTTTGTGCCCTAAAGCTTGCAAAGAACAATTTTTCCAACTGTTTAGTTAGTCTAATAAAAGATATCACATCTATCCAAACAACCTTTCCTGCCTAACTTTAATACACATTAAGTAAGAAGTGTGTTAATGCACATGTAGATGCCATGGTGTCCTACCTTCTAAGTAAAACCACTGGATATTATTTTCCATCACAGAATTCTAAAAAAAAAAAAAAAATCTCATGGTCATGGACTAATGTGGTGTTAAAACTAGACAGGTTATTTTCTGGTTTATTCGTCATCTTCATGAGGCTTCTTAATAGTTATTTTTAATGTGTAAGGCCTCTTTTATTTGTCTTTCAAATTTCCTTTTTTATTTGGCCATAGGCTTGGCAGCAACTGAAATGATTCTGTGGCCAGTAGTGAGAGTATAGCTGTTCAGCTGAGAGCTGTCCTGAACTTTGAAAATTTCAGGAAAACCTATAAACTAATGGCAATCACAAAATACATTAAAAGAAAGAGGGCTGTGGCCTCTTATCTACATATAAAAGATAAAATGAGGCAATACATGATCAGGCCTAGCAACACAGCAATAAGCACTACAAAATTGCTTTCTCCTCTTCAACAGCAACAACTGACAAGCAAATATCCTGTATCTCATTGAAGGAAATCATAAAGAGAAAGCAGTTCCTCCAAAAGCAGGCTTAAAAATCAGGATATAAAGACTGCAATGAGAAAACCTTAAACAAAGAGCTAAGCCAAGTGTTATAGGAAGCAATTTTCTTTCAACTTGCCTACCCCTCTTTATTCACAATGCAAATATGTAGGGCAAAGTGCTATTAAAGCACTATGTTTCATTAGTTACAATTCAGCCAGTGAAAATTAGAAGATATTACATGCTATTATGTCCTAGCCCACAAAGCGTATGTATGCACCTTATATTCTTACAATATAAAATCTTATTTCATAAATAAAACATTTCCTGAGGAAGTAACATATAAATAAACTGTTATTCCCTCAGGAATTGCTTGTTGAAAGTAGACAGGCAGGGACCAATTTTCATTTATACTCAGGCCATTTTCTGTTGCTTTGGCCTTTAAGCATGCGTAAATCATCTGCTCTTTTATTGTCAATGCATTCGACATCTATATTCTCAAAAAGACCTGCCTGCCTAAAAGTCACCCTGCTCCAAACCTGTCAGAAATCAACCTGCACACATCTGTCCTCTGCAGACACCTGCTGTCTTTTATAATTACCAGATGAGTCTCACCTGTGAGACCTGTGAAACCATTTTTTTAGAAAGCAAACTGCCCTGTGCTAATCTGCTTCAGTTTTATTATAATATGGTAGCAACCTGAGAAACTTGATAAAACATTGTTCTCTAACAACTTTCAAGTCAACCTGCATGAAAACCTCCACTCAGCTGTCATATCTCCCTCCAAAATTGTACTTGCCTGAAATACAGTGAAGGTGGCCTGATCCAAAGATAGAATTTCTGTCCAGGACCACAGGAAAGTAGGGATAGAAGGGACCTCACGAGAACATTGAGTCCAGCCCCTGATCAAGGCCAGATCATACCTGATTAACCCAGCCCAGGCAAACACCTGTCTAACCTGCTCTTGAAAGGTTCCAAGGATAAAGATCCCACAGTTTCTCCAGGTAGCCTCTTCTAATTCTTGAGCATCCTCCTAATCTCCAATTTAAAATTCTCCTGCTGAAGCTTGAAGCCATTGCTCCTAGCCCTCTGCCCTACAATCACAGAGAAAAGCCCATTGTGACATTTCAATGGAGAAAAGTCCATCTCCATCTCTGTAACTACCTTTCAAGTATATGAAGACTGTTATCAAATGCCCACTCCGTTTTCTCTTCTCCAGACTAAACAACCCTAGTTCCTTCATCCTTTCCTCATAAGTCTTGCTCCATAGGGCTCTAATTGTTTTTATCATTCTCCACTAGACTCTTTCCAATCTATCTACATCCTTCTTGAAATGCCCATAACTGGACACAGTATCCAAGTGAGGCTTTACCAGTACTGAATAAAACAGAAAAATCAAGTCTCATTGATCTGCAAGTGACACTCCTGCTAATACTGTATGCTGTTGGCTTTTTCTCAGTAAGATGCTGTTGGCTTATATTCAGTTTATGATTCATTGTGACCTCCTGGTTCTTCTTTGCAATACTACAGCCTAGCAAGTTATTTCCCAGTCCCTATTTGTGTATGAAATTATTTCATCCTAAGTGCAAGGTTTAGCACTTGTCCTTGTTGAATCTCATCTGATTGACTGAGGTTCATTTTCTCAGTCTATTCAGGTCATTCCTGATCCTAGCCCTGATCTCCAGAGTGTCTGTAACTCCATACAACTTGGTGTCACCTGCAAATTTGCTAAGCATACATTTAATCTTATCATCCAAATCATTAATGAAGATATTAAATAATGCCAGACCTAGGACAGACCACTGAGGAAACCCATTTGATATTTCCTCCCAACAACACAATAAGCCATTGATGACTACTTGCTGAGCATGACAATCCAATCAATTATGAATCCACCTTACAGTTCTTTCATCTAGCCTGTATTTCTTTAGCTTAAGGAGAATGGTGTGGGAGACGGTGTCAAAATCTTTGCTACATTCAAAGTATGTCACATCCACTGCTCTCCCCCCATCCACAGGGCCTTCACTTTATAAAGTAAAGGTGGCCTCATTGGAAATCAGGTTGGTCAGGCAGTCTTGATCTTGGCGAATCCATGCTGGTTATTCCTGATAACCTCATTCTCCTCTCAGTATTTCACAGTAGACTTCTTGATGACCATCTTCCTAATCTTTCCAAGTATCAACTGTTCTAATTTTATTCCTCACACAATATTCTTCCTTAGTACAATAACCAAGTTTCTACTTTTTATAAGATTGCTTTTTTACATTTAAACTTATTGAAGAGATTCCTGTTTACCCAGGCTTCTCTCCTGTTGCATATAATATAATAAAAGGTTTTGTTTTTCTGGGGAGTTTTTTAGCATATGATGATACAGTGATCACAAAGCAAGAAGAAATGTATTCAAAATATTATGTCCAAATTTTGCAGCCAGCTGATAGTTTCAGGTATAGTGTTATGCAGATCCAGTAGAGTTCCATTAAATGCATGGAGAGGGCATTCAGAAGTGATGTGATTCAAAGTTTGGAAAGGGGCACCACAGTCGCAATTTGGTAAGCTAGTCCAAACCCATCAATGTAACAGAAATCCCCATCTGCCAGGGCCTGTCTCAATTCAGTTTAGAGAAGATCAAAGATGTCTAGGGAGATCAAAGCCAGCTGGTCTAATGGTGGGATTTGTAGTAATAATTTTACCTCTGTACTAGTAGGTGAATTGAGTCACTCTTGTATCCAGGCATCTTGGAAGTCAAATGAGTCTTGCTCAAGTTGAATTGCTGTTCTCCAAGCAGGATGTCTAGATTTTAATCTCAGATGCAGTGGGTTTAAAAGATCTTCGTGTATAGGCAGCTGTAGGTTATTTTTTATTTTTGTCCATAATTTAGTTAAAGCACATTTTCTTCTAAATGGGAAAGGATGTATGTTATTAAGAATAAGGAGCCACTGAACAGGGGCAGATTGGATTGTTCCTGCAATGATTTGCATTGCTTGGTTAAGTTGTGTCAACTTTATCAGTGTTAATACTGATTCTGCCAAAGAGTAGACCAGTGCTAAGGCTGTTGTTCTCAGTTCATTGACATCAGCTCCCCAAGAAGTCCCAGTGAGTTTCTGGAGCAGCTTATTATGGGTTTTTAACATAGCTCAGTGATTTTTTTTATAGGAGAGTGTTCTATCTAGGATGATTCCTCAAAATTTAGGAGTACCATTATAGCATAGCAACTGATTTCTGAAAACAATAATGGGTGGATAATTGTTTATTGTTCAAATGAAATGCAGGCACTTCCATTATCCCACAATTTGGATGCAGATGTCATTGTTTAAAGTAGATATCTAAAGTGTTCCAGTCAGATGTGAGTATTATTTCTACTCATTAGAAAAAAATTGACAACTATAAAAGATACACACACACGCTTCTCTTTGAAGATATACATACGTACATATACACACATATATATACACACATACACATATACACACACACAATATATATATATATATATTCAGCATCCTACATTTCAAAATGGCCACAGGGGTGCTTTAACTAAAGTTCATTTGACAAGTTTTAATTAAAGCACCCCTGCCACCATTTTGAGATGCAAGATGCTGAATACACATGATGACGAGGCACACTAGTGCAATGTAATTAGATTAAGTGATTAGTTAATTAAACGAGTTTAACTGATTAATCAAGTCTGCTCTGCTGTGTTCCAATTAGAACACGTTGGACCACTTATATAGGCACCTTGAAGCTCTGCATAATGGAACTTGTACTCAGTTTAGCCATTTGAAGGCCTCTTATAAAAGATTAACATTTTGGATCACATCTTGGACTCATTTTTATTTCAGTTCTCTGTATAGTTAAACTCCTAGGCCAGGTACAGACATTACAGTTTTACCAGTAGAGGTAATACAAAACTGGTCTAGAGACCCATAACAGAATGGAAGTTTTAGCACACAGATTGGTTTAAAACTGATGAATCTTGGTCTAAAATTTGCACGTCCTTCCCCACCCCTTGCTCCCCCCACCAAAGGGTAAATGTGCATTTTGTTCACTACCAATCTATACTACATCGCTTATGGAAAACTGTGCAACTTAGATCAATTCCACCTCAGGCTTTCGGAATGTTTGTACTTAGCCCTAAGGCTCAATTCTCTTCTCATTTAAATTGGTTTTGCACTGATTTAATTATATGATAATCATGTCTGTGACAACTAAAGTTCTTGGCTTTGCTGACCAGGGAATAAAAAAATGAATCCAAATATAACATTAACCTACCTGAACTATTCATGTTAGTAGCATATACATCCATACAAAGAACTATGAAAATTTGGAGTGACATTTTGAAATGACCTACAAAACTCATTTGTGAGTTTGACACTTGTGAATAACATGTTTTCCCCAAACTCATGCTAATAAAATCAGTTTACTCCACCTTGTTTCTATATTTAATATGATCACACAAAGCACGAAAATCAATTGTTTGTATAATATTCTGTTATCTCCCTTCACTTACCAGTAACATACTACTACAGCAACGAATGTGGATGTATTTATCAAAACACCTTAAGCGTTACTATTATTCTATTCAAACACCTGTTGCCTATCTACATTTGCTGCCTTCTCTATCTACAGTACTTCTAAGACTCATCCAGCATTAAGGCTCATCCAGTGCTAAAAATATATACTGATCAGTATTCCAGACCTTTGCCATTCAAATATAATAAGCACTGATATAAAAGCAGAAGCTGCTGGCTTATAAGATAAAGGATATTCAGTCACAGTGACTGAATATGATATTTATTTTCATAGTTATTCATGACCTTTCATAATTGACAACATTTTGCTCCACCACTGATGAGTTATAATGTCATCAATAACTAATGGAAATACATTCTACCAGTCTTCAATGAAAGTCTAGCCACATGGCTCATTTTTTCATTGCCTAGGTAGGAAAAACCATGAAGCAGAATGTGGATAGCAATGCAAAAAACACTGGAATAAGCTAAGTATCTGATATGCATTCAGAAAAAGACAGTAATATCCAGAAGACAAAGAAACTAGAAACTACTTGTCACAATTGTTCTTGTTCTTCACAGAAAGTGCAGCTAAACTGCGCCTGAATATCATGCAACTGTAAATATAAGTAAGAACAAATTGTATGCATGGCTGGTTCACCAGCACCTATATTTTTCTAGCCTAGAAGCCCACTAATGAAGTTGCAACAGGCCAACAGAGTTTCTTTAAAAACTCTACCTACTAGTAAGGCTGTGCGAAACAGTAGCATTCTGCTGCAACATCTGTTTTGACGTTTGGATGGAACAGTATTTTGTTTCAAGTTTTGTTTCATTTCAAAAGCACTGTTCCATTCTGTTTTATCAAAATGGTTTTGCTGTTTTGACATTTCGCCCATAGGCTATAACTTTGTCATGTCTTGTCTGATTGCTATGAAACTTGCAGGGTTGGTAGCCCCTTCTGAGGGCATGAAGCCTGCCACGTTTCAAGGATATGGGTGCAGGGGTTTCTAGGACACTGCACCGCAGACTATTGACAAGCAGGAGCTGGGGAGTAGCGCCCTGTGATCCAACAGGCAGATCAGGGACCCGCACCCCCAGGAGGAGTCCAGCAGAGCCCCTGCAGCCCCCTGCAGTCTGCCTGCCTGATCACAGGATGCTGCTCCTGCCTCCTGGGACCCAGCGCTGGGGAACTGAGCCCGGCTGGGGGAAGTGTCTCCTCCAGTTGGGCTGAGTTCCCAGCCGATCACAGTGCTGGGGAACTCAGCTAGACTGGAGGAAGTGCCTCCTCCAGACCAGCTGAGTTCCCCAGCACTGTGATGAGCTGGGAACTCAGCTGGGCTGCAGGAGGGGCTTCCTTCAGCCTGGCTGAGTTCCCCAGAGCTGTGATTAGCTCATCACTCTCCCCTGTCTCCTACCACCCAACTAGCTGCTTCAAAATTCAAAACTTTCAAAACATTTTGACGGGCCTCATTTCATTTCGAGGCTGTTTTGAAGCCCTTCATTTTGTTTCAGTTTCGCTGTTTCAAGCTCAAAACGAGTCAAAACAGTGTCAAAACAAAACAACCATTGAAACTTTGCACAACCCTACCTACTAGACAGATTCTGATTCTGTAAAAAATGTTTTGCTAATTTTCTAATGTAGGTCACCTGCTTCTCTACTGAGATAATACAGGAACACAGTGGATGTTGACTGAGCAGCCTTGAAATAGGTACCCTGGAAGCAACCAAGTTTGGCTTGAATTCATGTGTGATTGTTGATCTATTTATTAATAAAGTCAAACCCTATGAAAGTGGTAATTTTTTTACTACATATTGCACTGACTTGTTTTTTGTAACAGTCTGAGAAAGACAAATGCTTAAACAAGGTATACTTTACTTTTCTTTTCAAAGAGGCTTTTAAGACCAAGTTATGTCACAGCTATTAAAACCCACACACTACTTATTTCAGACAGATGATCCTTATTATGAATACTCTGCCCTGGTACATTTCTGTTACTTCCACTATTGTTACCACTGCACAGCTTCATTACAGCAATATACAAAATATTGTGCATGAAGTCATTTGTAAAAAGATAATACTGAACAAGAAACCAGAGGAGACAAAAATAATCAGAGGCTTAACAAATAAAGCCCACAGAAGATTCAAAGAGTTTAGCATATACCAAGTTAATTGATAATTTCCTTATAGCCAAGTCCAAAGGCCTCTTCTCTGTTCTTATCCTCCTTGATCTATTTTCTGCTTTTGACACCGTCATTCACTTACTCTTCATGTCCTCTGCTCTTCACTTCCCTCTCAGACTACTTCTTCAGAAGCTCCTGCTCTTCCCTTTTACTTATATCTGGCCCCAGCTTCTCTCTTCCTACTCAGTCTTGTGTCTGCTGTGTATCTCTCTATATTGAAGATTGCAGTGCAGTATGGAGATCCTTAAGTTATTTTTGAATGACCTCATTCATGTCCTGGAAGCAGTCAAGCCATGGCAAGAAATAAATGTGTGGGTAAGGGAGAAGATTATAGTATTTCAAATGGAAATTATGTTATTTTCTATTAAGTATATGGGAGTTAGGTACCAAAAGATGGGGACATTAGAAATAAATGTATTGGCTGAGAAAAATGCAAGCTGAAGGAGAAATCTTTTTTGTTACACATTACATTAGACAATGAGCCAGAACATCATTTGGTGTATGTTAGAGTTTTTGGTTTGTTTGTTTTATTTCTTTAATGGAAATAGGCTGATTTACTCCCATTAAAGACCTGATCATTATATTTCAGTGATATAGATAATCAGACTATGAAATGATTGCTATGAGACAGAGTTGAGGCTGTGTTCCCTGAAGTGGCAAAGGCTAATAAAGTAATAAGTATAATACATTTCTTTAATTCCTCTAGTTATGGTGTTTTAGTAACGTACTTGAACCAATCTTCCCAATGTCACCTTTCCTTCACTACTAAAACATTTTCTAATATTGAACCCAATTCCCATTTTTCTCAAAAAACCCTAATTGAAACAGTTACAGGATAATATAAGAAAATAATGTTCCCTAAAGAAATTCTATGAGATAATCATCCATAATAATAATCTTGCTCATTTGGTTAAGTTAGACTAATATATATTTTATTTGAATGTGATTAGGACTACACTTGCATCTTGTAATCTTCCCCAAGTAATGGACAGCCTGTATTAATTATTTTTACTATATAAGACATAACTGAAAAACAACTAAATACGTAAGTTAAACCAGTGGTCTATATTCCATTGCATTTAAGATAAAGAATTACAAAGTTAATTGCTGACAAAGATCATATTTACTTAGCTTGATATCTATAAAGTAGTTACTATATGTTATCAGTAACAACAAACAATAATTGGGCTGAAGTTGAACACGTCACAGTTTCATGTGTCACCTACTAAATGAACCTTGTACTTCACAGCAGCCTGTATATGTCATTGGCTTTGGCATTTACCAAGACGTATGCAACTTAAGCAGGACCTAAAAGAAATGTGAGTATCACATTCCTACTTCTCTAGTATTTGTACTAGACTAGAGGCACCATTGGTGGGGTTCAAGCTGTCAAAGTTTCACTCTCAATTTGGGAAAAGACTGATGACATTTGATGTATTGTGTGGGGCAATACCTATATGCTAGCTTACTTCAGAACTTGCTGGGAAGTACAGAAAGATTATCGTGGGTGATATTTTCACTTTGTTACCTGCATTCCCTTCCAGTGGCAGGAATACTGTGTGTTGGTAAGTACAGGTATTTTAGAGATTTTTTTGCTTGTTCCATATAAGTTTTTTGTCCCAGCTGCATATTGTGATCTGTCACTGATGGAAATTTTAAAAAAACCCTCCTGATTATTTTTTTTCTGCCAAGAAATTATCTTGATTTATGAAGAGAAGTGTGACTATATCGAACAAAAAACCCCCTGAAACATCAGATTATCAATTTAGTCCAGGTCCCACTAGGGAATTGTTTCGTCCCAACCAATTTTATTTTATTTTTATATATATATATATATATATTTTTTTTAAAGTTAAATGTACACATTAAAAATAGCACATTTTTATTTTCTTGTCTTTCTCTCATCCTTTTTTCCCTACATTTTTCTGGGCCAGACTCTGATATCTCTGCTCATATCAATTAGCACCCTTACTTTGTGAGTAGTTCTATGCAATTCAAGGGAACAACTTGCAGGCAGAGAATTAAATCCAAGTCCCACTGAATTTGGTGGCAAAACACCCACTTGGATAGAATCCTAGCCAGTGAATAAGGGGATCAGGATAGGCTCTGAAGAGTGTTAAAATGCCAATCTATTAAGATATCTCTGAGGAAGAGTTCTTCTCAGGTATTCCTTTGATAAATAACAGTCAAAGAAAGATTGTAAAGCCACTACTCACCTGCCCTGGGGATAGCTTTATTTACAGAGCTGGTTGTATATCTTTGTAAAGATTGTTATGACTGTAAACTTAGTAAGGAGTATATTTTTTTTTAAACAATGGAAGTTTAAAACAAACAAGTATAAGAAAGTTGTTAGGAAAAATTGTTTAAACTAGGGGTGCTCAACTTCTGGCACTACAGTGCACAGGAAAGCATGGGACCTGAACCTGGGACAAGGGGCCAGGTGACAGCAGTGCAAGGTGCCAAGCCTGATCCTGGCACATGGGGGCCAGGTGGGGGCAGCACAGGGCCCTGAAGCCTGATCCCAGTGCACAAGGGTGGCATGGAGCCCTGGAGCCCAATGCCAGCATGCCCCTGGAACCCACCTCCTGGGAGGTGTATAGCCTGATCTGGCCTGTAGACCCGCCCATTACCATTCACCTGGGTCACAGGCCCAGAACCTTGAGCACCACTGGTTTAAATCCAAATATAGCTAGATTCACAGTTTATCCACAGCCACATTCTTTGACAGCTGGGCTGCTTTTTTCGGGGTGGGCCAGAGTAGGGGAGAGGGAGTTGCTTCAAACTGGATTGTGCACTTCAACAAGGTTTTTATCATCACACTTCTGTAAATCACTCCAGTGCTTCTACAGGCCTGCAAGTAGGATTCTGCCCGTGCACTCTTATGAAGGAGTGGAGCTTCACTGGGCTCTCATGACATGTTAGTAGATGTCTTTGAGCTTCTTTAAGAGAGTTTTTTTACTACTTAAATTCTCTTTACTGCCTTCTCCAAGCTCAGTATCATTCTAGGCATCCTATTGGGAAGCATCAGAGCCAGCTTACAAATCCCCTAGAGGTATATACCTCGTTAAGATGCACTGATACATCAGCCCGATATCGGATCAGTACCAATATAAAGAAAATTGGCTGTATCAGAAATTGGCCTGATGGGGCCAATACTTTGGCCAATAAATGCTTGTGCGTGCATGCAGCCACAGCACAGCACTCAGGCAGTGAGGAGTGCAGCCTGGAAGCGTGGACAGCTGCCTCCAGCTGGTAAGTTCATTGTGGTGGAAGGGGAGGAGGGAGAGAAGGGGCATGGGGGGTGCAGATAAACACCCCACCTTGGTGAGGAAGGGTACAGAGGCAGGGGCAGAGGCAGGTGTTGCCCAGGTGGGGTGGGGGGGCGGGGTGTGGGACAGACCAGAGGCTCACTGGGAGGGCAGCTCCCACAGCTACTTGCACCCTAAGAGAACATGGGGGACCAGGAGAGCATGTGCCCCCAGATCTGTGCAGGGTAGTGTGTGGTGGGGCAGGCACACTGCAGCTGCAGGCTGGAGCTGAGACTATGCCAGGCTCTTCTCAGTGGGGGCTGAGTTTAGAGCAGGAGCTACAGAGGGGGATGCAGCCACCCCAAATTATGCTGTAGCTCCCTCCCAGCACTGCCATTCACCTGGCGCAGCCCCAGCTCTTCCCAGCATGTGGGGGGGAGGCAGGGCATTGACCTGGAGCTGTGCTGGGTGCACAGTGGCTGTGGCACTGCGAGGGAGCTAAAGCAAAATTTGGGGTGGCTGTAGCCCCTCTGTAGTCCTTGCCCCAAGCCCAGCCCCCAGCAAGAAGAGCCAGGTGCAGCCCCAGCTTCTGCCTGCAACTGCAGCTCGCCCTGTCCTGCACAGATCTGGGGGCACACACCCCTGTGCCTTCCCGGAGTGCACACAGTGGTGGGAGCTGCCCCTGCTGATGAGTCATGGATCCATCCTGCACCCTGCCCCACCCCCACCCTGGCTGGGCAGCTCCTGCCTCTGCCCCTGTTCCATTCCCTCACTGCGGGAGCAGGGGTTGATCTGCCCACCCCAAGCTCCTTCTCTCCCCATTTCTCTTCCACCACAATGGACTTAACAGCTGGAGGCAGCTCTACATGCCATATCAGAAATTGGATTGGTATCAGCTGATATGCCACCTTAGAAATTGGATATCAGTATCAGCCCCAAAAATCTCTATCAGTGCACCCCTAATATCTCAGAACTTCCTTGGAATACCTTTTTACAAGAACAAAGAGGCCTGGACAGTAAGCATGGTTGTATGACCACTTGGAGGGTCTGAGGAGAGGAGGCCAAAGCCATTCAGTATATCAGCTTATTTAGAGAGAAGTCTGGTTCACTCTTCCTCATCATAGCAACACACTCCCCTCCATATTTTGTTGCCATAGCATCTCTGTCCAGACCTCCACCAATCCTCTTGGCCCTCTCCAACATGGATGCAGGCATCTACAAGGAGCTTATGCTGATTGGAATTATGTTATGTGGCAGGGCACCTTTGGTGCCTCCTGCTTTAAGAGAATTTGAGCAGGCTGTGGAGCAGCTGGCAGGTGGGGTGCGATTCAGCAAGGCAGGCACATGACCAGAAGGGGACTTCCAGACTGGAGGATGGAGCTGAGCAGCCTCGCTATAAACCCAGGCCCTCATAGCTAAGCAAGCAGTTCCTGCAGGGAGTTGGATGGAGAACATTACCCAGCCAGAGCTGCTGCTCCCAGAACAGATGGAGGAGGTTCCTGGTGCTGGGAAATGACCTAAAACTACACCCTGGTGAGGTAGAATGGTGTGATGGGGCTGCCTGTGGCAGAGGGGTCCCCAGGAAATGGCACACCAGTGCCACCCTAGTGAAAGGTGAGTATGGGGCATTATATAGCCTCAGCCCTCATGACCTGGTGGGTTACCCCATAGAGAGGACAGGCAAGGGTCCAGGAATTGCTATCAGAGGCCTGAGACCCAAGGGGCATAAGGGTGAGAGGCCCAGTGATGAGGCAGTGTAGTAGCCCCAGTGATGGGGCATGTAAATGATTGATTGGGCTGTGCAGAGTAGAGTCTGTATGACAGGCCTGAAGGAATGTGCATGGGCCACATAGAGTAGGGTTCATATGAGGGGTCCCAAAGGACTGCACATAGGCCAGCCTGAGTAGAGAGCAAGATATGTTAGGAGGGGCCTGAGAAGGCAGACCCATAAGGGAGTGTGAGGTCAAGCGGTTCTGTACCTACCCAAAATAACCTCGCTGGCCCATGCTGCGGCTAGAGTACCCACCGCAAAGGATGGCAAGGACTAGAGGCTGAGTCCCATCTGGCCTAGAGGCAAGGCCAGGGCCAGTGAAGCCAAAGGTCCTGGAGGGGGCCACAGTCATGAGAGAAAAGGGATTATGGAGTTTTGCCACCCAAAATGATGGTGGAATAGACCGCCTGATTATGAGGTATCTTGGTGGAATCCAAATGCCAGGTGGGCATGGAAAGAGGTCCATCTTGGGGCCAAAGCCAGATAATGATGATATCTGTGAGGCATGGGACACAGCATAAAGGAAGGTTCAGAGCTGTGTATGATGCTGTGACAGTGTAAAAGAAATATGAGAAAAACCTTACCTGCAGAGTTGGTGCAATGTGGAGGAGCAGTGACATAAAATAGCTCTGAGTAAAAGGACAAGCAACAGGGAAACCCCAGTACTGGTGTGATCATACTTTATAAGTGCGTGCCACCAGCATTTAAGGGGCAGGAACCCCACACCCAGGTTAAAAACAGCTCAACCTGAAAAGACCGATGGACCAGAACCATCTGTCCCGGGAGCCCCAGGAGCAGCAAATGGTGCAAAGCACCCACCAAGGCGACTCAGAGAAGCTGAACAACTTACCCACAGGTTGGTCCTACTAGTCAGGGACAGGTGATTGGGGCCTGACCAGGGTCATTGGACCTGAAAGAGAAGACAGAGAAGGATTGTGAGTATAGTGGGGCACAGAGTGATTCACAGGTGACCATTCTTACCGCAGACCCTAACATCCAAAAGGGTCTCGCAAGACAAGGACTCCGAACTAGAGGACTGTGAGAAGGGACTAGGGCCTGGAGTGATTTTTGAGTTGTGTATTGTTTTGCTTTATATATTACCTCAGAAGGCACTATAGGAAAGCATAGTCTGTGTGCCCTGGAATATGTATTTAAGATCTCAAAGACTGGAGTAAGTTGGAGTGTAGGGGAGGCAGAACCTCAGAAGACAGCGCCAAGGCTGGATTAAGGACAGCATGGACAGAGTTTAAGATCTTCCTCCCAAGTTATATAGAAGAACAAGTCATGGCAGGCAAGAATAGTTGCCCTTACCCCAGTCCCAGTTATACAACACTAGGCACACGCTGTCTGCTTGTAGGAGAACTGAGACTGTAAGAGATCCTGTAGAAATGTTGAGATGTGCTTCACAGGATAGGCACAGGTACTTGATGGCCTTGGTATTGGGCATTAAATGGGCAGCCTCCCACCTTGTAAACAACTAATTATCAGTGACATCAAATGTGTGGCAAGCGAGGCAGGTAGGTGGGCCAATGATTTGGCCAGCTGCAGGATAGCCCCCTGTCACAGTTAATTCTTGTGCATATACTTAACAGGCACAGATATACTTTCTAGGGTATCTGTTCAGCTAGCTATGTCCTTGTCACCCTTGGGCACATTATTTCCTGATTCATTGCTCCTCCACAAGGAAGATGGGCTCTTACAGGATTAGGAGAAGAAAGGAAACCCTACAAATTACCCTTTCACACACTCCTGCCTAGCTGTAGAACAGTGGTTTTCAAATTGTGATCCACAGGCCCCTGAGGGCCTGCAGACTATGTTTAAGGGGTCCACAAAAGATTACTATGATCAATCAAAAGTATGTGAATACCCATGCTTACAATTCAAAGGGGTTTGCACCTCTATTCAAAATTTTCCAGGGGTCCACAAATGAAAAAGAGGTAGAAAAAACACTGCTCTAGAATAATCTCCTCCCATTAGGGGAAGAGAGTGCTGGGACCCTATCCAGTAGCCCACCAATCTTCGTTACATGGAGGATTATCCACAGAGCATATATGGAACATATATCTGTTCAGCTGTTACTGACTTCTCAGTGATTTTTTTAAAAATCTTTTTCTTACCCCAAATCTCTCTTTTCTATCCAATAATGGAAGAGCACTTGCTAGTAAGTAAAAATCAAGAGTTACATGTAATTTTTGCAATAGTATTCTCTGAAGTAAATGCATGTATTATAGAAAAAGGAGAGAGGCAGAGTTAATGTATTTCTCCTACATAAATAAGACTGTATTAAGACAGCCTGAGAGGCAGCTTACTGCAGTGCATCTTTCCACTGGTTTTTATCAGAAAGAGGAATTTTTCATTTTTTCTTGGAGCTAGCAGTCCTGATTCTACTGCTGCCATGGCTACCTTATGCAAGGTATTAACAGTCAAGGTTATTCTTAATATTTTAGTTTAGTTTTCCTGGGAGACCCTGTGACTCTTCTAGTCTCAATGGTAAGAAGAGATGATAAATGTGGTTAAGACACCCTGATAAATCTGCTTCCTGATTTAGAACAACAAAAGCCCTAAAGCAATTTGAAATTAGCTGAATGTGACTTCAGTTACTTGGAAGCAATACTTAGTTCAAGCTATTTCACATTTTATCACAAAAATCAAATGTTACTGAGAAATAATTCTTGTCTAAATAGGGAATGTGAAAAGACAGGAGCTGGCTCTTGGTTAGTTTTTTTTAAATAAGAAAGAAACTTAAAATATATTAAATTAGTATACACAGAATTTCTTTGTTTGTTTTCCATTCAAGATCTGCATTAGGGTATTAAGAGGTAGATGCTTTTTGGAGAACTTACAAGTTAACACCTAAAAGTGTTTAAGTGATGAGTTACTACTTTATTAAGCAACTCACATTCTAGGTGTCAGATGAAAATATCCATCTACTTTCATCTAAAAAGCACCCATATGGTATTAACATATATACATCCCAGAGGTATAAGCCCTATCTTTTTGAGAATGATAGCACACTTTCTAGGTTCATGATAATAACAGGATATGTACACCAATTTTGATTATTCATTGACAATAGAGATTTCCACAAAGCAATTTATTATTTAGAGTAGTATAGGTTAAGTTTTTCACAACTGTATTGGGGATGGAAACACATAAATTCCCTTGGAATTGAAAACCTGCAAGCTGATGATATAAAGATAAATTATTTCATCATTTTATTTGCACTCAAATTCATTTGCTTTTAATCTTCCTGTGTATTTCTCTTTTTACAACTGGCATCTGCAGTGAGAAAATATATTACGTAGAAGTTTTCCGCTTTAACAAAGTAAGTTTACATTGTTTTTATTATATGTTTTGCATCTCTTCTGTCATTAGTGATTCTTGTGCCAGTAGATGGCTCTGTTTAGCATCTGTTTTGAAATCTGTGGCAAGCAGGCACCCAAACATTCTGATTAATGGACAAAAACTTGTAAAAATGTGTTAGCGGGTGTACACTGCTCTACTGTTCCAATATGACGAATGTTGACCAAAAGAATACCCTGCCACCTAATGTGTTCTCAGTATGAATCAGAGCCCAGCTATAATGCAGTTTAGCCAAGAAACACACCTGAGACAGAAGCCAGAGAACAGCTCTGGGTGCATGCTCAGGGCTGCACTAAACTGGCTTAGACTAGTGGTTTTCAACCTGTGGTTTGCAGAACCCTGGGGGTCCACAGATTATATCTAAGGGGTCCATGAAAGATGACTATGATGAATCAAAAGTATGTGAATACCCACACTTACAATTCAAAGGGGTCCTCACCTCCAATCAAAATTTCCACAGGGCTCTACACCTCCATTTGAAAATTTTTAGGGGTCTGCAAATGAAAAAAGGTTGAAAACAACTTACTACCTAATTTCTGGCGACTGGCACACACTAATCAGGAGCAAACTAACAGGGCTTTATGGCAGTATTCCTCACCTGACATGAGACTTGAGAACCTCCTTGATAATCAAGGAGACTCAGGTACTTCTGAAAATACTATCCATCACCAGAGAAACCTCTTAATTTAGTTATACTGAAATAAATCCAAACCCATTTTTCTTCGCTTTCCTTACTATCACTATTTACTCCTATAACAGTGTTTGTGGCTCAAAAATATAATCCAAATAAGAGTACAATGGCTACATATGTCTAAATGTCTCATGTTACCAGATGACATTCCTTAATAACCATTATCTAAAAATCCTAACCAATTGTAAAACATTTTCAAGCATGAGGTTTACAATGCTTTACAATGGTCAGAACATTATTGGAAAAAATCTATCTCACTGAGGTTGGAAGTACATCAAACGTGTACCTGATGTACTGGCATTAGTGGTGCTTTCTGGGCTACAAACCAAGGCAGAATTTCATCCAGTATATAGAGTAACTGTAGTTATCACTGCATAGTGCAGAGAAGTACCATAAAAGCTAGGGACAGACATTCAAACAGCCTGAGCCTGAATAGATTCAACCTTTGCAGGTTAATCTAACCTGGCTAGCCTGAACTGGTCTCCAACCATACAGACAATCTCTCTAGACTGAGGAAATTCAGGCACATGCCTGTAGTGGCTCAGGCTGGAAGCCAGGGTGCTAAAGCAGCCTCCCTTTGCTTGCAGAGCTGAGCTGTTGGGGTTGTGGCCAAGTTCTAGCAGGAGGCTCTGATTAGGGGGGGTGTAAACCCTCAGCCTGCCTGCAGTCCCAGGCTTTTCCTGGCTCACTGCTCAAGGGGTGGGAGTGTTGCCAGCCCCCAGCTAGCACCGAGGCAAAGTGGGTATGTGCAGTGCATCCATCTCCCTCCCTGCTTCTGTATACTGTCTGAAGCAAATTGACAGGCAAAAAGTGGGGATTGGGGAGGCTGATAACAGTGTCACCCCCATTTCCCCAGTGTTTATTGCCCCATTAAGAAAACAGAGGGACATTAACAACTACCTGTTGATTCAATACAGACTCAGCATGTGGTCTGCTAGCTAATACACAGATATCTTCTCCGCAAAGCAGAGGGGAGGAGGGAATTCCTGCTTAGCAGGGAGTGGGGAGGGGGAGGGGGAGCACAGACCTCTTAAACAGCTGTTCCAAGGAAGGACATTGAGCTACCTGTCGAATAGCTCCAAATAACCTGCCCGCCTCTGTCATTTCCCACAGCACAGACTGTAGCCAGCATGTGGTCTGCTAGCTAATGCTGAGGTGTCTGAGAGGGATGCGGGAATGCCTGCCTAACACACAGTGGGAAGGGGACGGAGGAGCAGAAGCCAGGCAGATGCCTGCAGAAACTGCTTCAGCAATGCAGCAGAGGGGAGGGGCCAGCCCTGCTGTGGAGCAAACAGCTCTGCCCAGTCCAGAGAGCATGCCAGGATGCTGGGGGACTTTGATTCATCTTAAGACAGCAAGGGGTCTGTAACAGACATTGCATAAACCAGTTTGACTCAAATCAGTCAAGTCTGATACTACAGTCAGTGAGGTTTATTGCAAACCGGTTTTCAGCCATTTTCAAACTGGTTTACGTGCACTGAATGTCTGCTGTGTTACAGGTTTAAATCGGTTTCTGATCACTTAAGCTGGTCTATGTGTAATGTCTGTCCTTAGCCAAAGAGATACATGAACCATCTCTGTATACATGAGTTCCAGAACTGAAAGCAAGATAAAAACTTTAACATGCTGCTGCCCTGAACTTAGTTCTGCTGAGAAGGATGGTTTATTAGCCTGGCCACAGTAGTGTGCTAACACTGGTATAGCACTTCAAGTTCTGGAGATGTTTGCAAAGTGAGGTTGGGTGTCTGCATAGCA
Source organism: Crocodylus siamensis (assembly GCF_052110815.1). NCBI lineage: Eukaryota > Metazoa > Chordata > Crocodylia > Crocodylidae > Crocodylus > Crocodylus siamensis. The sequence continues at coordinate 83,144,165 of NC_143396.1, read as the reverse complement.
GTGCCCTTCACCTAGGTTTTGATCCCCGGCCCTCCCAATGGTGTTTCTACATTGTATGTTTATCATCAGCTAAAATGACTATGTTAATCATTTTATCATCAGATAAAATGGATTGGCAGTAACTGGAAAACTTCTGGCCCTCTCACTAAACCACACTCTGGCTTCCTTTTCTCTTGTCTCCAGAAATCATCTCTTGGCTGTCTAGTGGACCACCTTCAGAGCCTTCCTACACCACCATCTCCCTCACCAAACATTACTCAAAGTGTTTCTTGACTAACATTTCAGACACTTGTATGGAGTTTGTGCACCTACTCCAATGAAATTAAATGACTACAGGGGGTCCATCAGAGCATTGTATGGGTCTAGTTTCTCCCATAACAATACTTCTCCCCAAACAATACTTGACAGCTGCAAAAGAGGACAGGAGAGGACAGGATATGCTGAACACACTTTGTAAAATTTTTAATCTGGGGGCATTTAAGTAGTAATGTCAGGCTGATAAAACCTGTTTTTTCAGCCTGACATTACTACCTAAATGCCCCCCAACGAGTTCTCCCCCCAATGAGCCCCCCTCGCGGAGGGGGGGGCACGCTGTGGCGGGGGAGGAAGGCCAGCTCGGGGGGACCCCCGTCCCGACCTCACACGGACCCAGGAGACCCCCCCTCCCCCTGGCTTGGCTTCTGCCCTGGGGCAAGATGGCAAACCATGGAAAGAGGCCTGTGGAAAATTCTGCTAGTACCAGGGATCTCATGTTTGGAAAAAAAATTGCTATTGTGTAATTAATGCTAAAGTGATTTAGAATAACAAAGTGTGAAGGATATTAGGGCCAGCAGTATTTTAAAAACAACCATAGTATACAATTAATACCAGGGTAATTTAACATATCGTATCTGATCATCACTTTACAACTTAACTTTTGCAAAGGTGACAATGATATTAAATCAAATATATTTTATGCTGCGTGGAATAGACTGTAAACTACTACAAATTTTGGCAAAACCCAGGAAAATTGCACTCAGTCTGCCTATAATAATCTTTCAAATGCTCTAAAAGTAAACAGCCTTCAGTTCTCTAGCTTCATTTCATTCCAATTTCAACGTTTTAAGGTTCCGAGTAGTTAACATTATCCTTTCCTTTTAACCTTCACCAAGTATATACAGAATCCATGAGCAGCATTTAGAGGTGTTGGCAGGGAGGATAATTATAATCATTGATTTAACTGTCTGTTTGGGATGAGAAATCCAACCCACATATGCCGATGTCACTACTACTGTACTTGCATACTATAGTCTAAATTAGACACTGGCAAATAAATGCAGAGAAGTTATGTCATTGTTTATTTTCTTTCTTTTTAAGTATGTATCTAGTGAGCCTACCTTCAATAAACAATTGCTTTGCATTTTTCAGCCATCACCAAAGAAAAGGGTAATAGATATGTTTGCATTTGCATCACAACAATGACTCACAGGAAGAGATCCTAGACCCGGTGAGGGCACTGCCTGCTGGCTAGCCCTGCACTAGAGCACCCTTGTGCCCCAGCTGTGTGTAAATGCCAAGCTGTACTGAAGCAATCCCAGGCTTACCCCCTGGACCCACTATCAGCCAGGGCTGCTCCAATCCTGCTCAATGACCCCGGCCCACATGCACGTTTGTAAATGTGTTGCCCAGGAGCAATAAACTTCAGTACGAACTGCACCGGAGTTTATTCAATTGCATTAATAACGTGTGTGGATGCGCCCTATGTATGTGTGTCTGAGTCAGATTTCATTTACATTGGTTTTACCAGCTAACTCCTTTGATTACAATGGAGCTATTCCTACTTTACAGCAATGTGAGACCAGTTCACTCCTGTACTTGCATTACTCTTTCCTCTTCTCTATAAATGCCAGTCATTGCCAGAAAGTTCTTCTGTAAATCATTTTTTCCATAGTTCTTTGTATGGTACCTTGGGTGCAGTAGCAACATTAGCAGATGTCTTGTGCTCAGTCACCTACTAAGTGAATTCACACTCTTCTCATGAGTAACTGTATTTTAATTAATTCTGCCTTCTGGGAAGATTGTTCATGTTGAAATAGTCTCAAGTTATGTAGTGTCAAAATCCCAGGAGTTCTAATAAAAATGGCAATTAGACTTTTATAATGAAAATGTCAGGAAAGCGTGTTATAGCATCTGTCTGACTGGATAAGATGACCAGACATTTGCAAAGTTTAGTCTGGTTAGAAGGACAGGCATCTGCCTTGGCACCTGAGATATACAAGTCCTAGACACTCACAGTGCTGCCTTCCCAATGGGGAAAGTAAGGGTCATTTCAATAACATCTGAAGCATTTTCACCAACTCTACTCAAGAAACATTTTCTTGGGGCATTGTAAGTCTTGTCTGAGGTTCAATTTGTTGTATGGCCTGAACTCTGAGCAGAGTGTGGGAACCGTTTGTGTTTCATATAAAGAAATCTTTAACATGGGTGAAATCTTATTCATAGAATCACCATAGACAGGGATAGAAATGAAGTTTATTTTGGAATTTTATAAAAGAATTACAGTCTGAATTCTTATTCAGTCTCTTGGAAAGCCTTTAATAAACTCCATATTAGCTGCCTCACTTGTCAAACAAACTATTATATTTCTGTTTGCTGAAGAAGAAAAGAGTTTTGATTCCCTTTCAACTACGAAATATAGTCAATGCTTACTTGCAGCAATACCTGCTAAAAGCAACAATCTCTTCCCAGCAACATTTCCCCTAGGAACATTTTCTATAATAGGCATTTAGCTGATGGTCCCTATAATAGCAATAGCTAGTTAGGAGCAATAAAACACCTGGACACAGACAGGTTGCTACTTACAAGCAGTGACTGTAATATAAGAAAAATGAGGGCTTAAAATGAATTGTACTAAACCAGACCTGATCACTTCCAAAATGATGCCCACTATTACCATCAAATTTGAAAGTGATTGACAGTGATACCATTTTAAATCATCTTAAAAATACCCCTCTAAAGACAGATATTTCAGTGAAGGTATTAAAACGAGCAATAATCTGTATTTCAAAAATAAAGCCAACAACTATGCTATCTATAATATATACACTTGGCTCAATTATAATAGTGATGCTTTTATTCAAATGGAAAATATAAATATATGTTTTGGGAATGATACAAACTGGGAATTCCCAACATAGGAATCTGAAGAAAATATTTCTCCTGTCTATTTCTGTATCATACCCAGATGATACACATAAGAGGATCAAATACTTTTAATCCCACAAGTAAATTAGGAGGCTATTAAGCCACAACTACTGAAGCTGGGCATCAATAAGGGTGCATACAGAGGTTACATTTTTTGCACGATGAGGCCTCTGAAACATGCACAGCTGCAGAGTGCTTTTAAAAATGCCCAATAAAATGAAAATTTAACCCCCATCTGGCAAGTTTTCAGATGATGACACTCTAGGGAAGACCGCCTTAGCGAATCTGTGTGCAGGTTCTCAGTGAGGATTACTTCCGGATGATGCCACCTGCATCCCATGGGCCTCTGCGCAGGGCTATGCTCTAGCCTTCGGTAGGCAGAGCTTGTCTCCTCTGCCTGCCCAAGTGCTGGGCCAGCCCTGCCCTGGGACTCTCAGTGACAGCTTCTCATCCCAGCCTCACCTCCTCCTTCTAGCCAGTTGAGAGCCACCCCAAGCAGAAGAAAGGGAGAATGATGTCTCTTCCTGCAGTGTGCCCCTAGGACTAAGGGATCTGGCAGCCCAGCTGGGCACACAGCACTGGGATAGGTCTCCCCCCGCTGCTTTCTCCTCCCCCCACACAGCACACCCGGCTGGGCTGCTGACTCCTCTAGTCCTGGAAACATTGTGGGGGAGACACCCCCATCCCCTCAGCCAAGCTGTGGCACTTTGTGGCTAGAGGCAGGAGGTGGGGCTGGGATGAAAGGCCGTCACTGGCTACAGCAGCCCTGGGCAGGCAGGCTACTTGGCTATTGCTAGCCTCTTTGGCTGTGCTCGGCAGTCTCTGGCAGTCCCCAGGGCCTGCAGAACATGCTGGGAGGAATGTGACAGCACCCTCTGCCTCCAACCTTGGCCAGTGAAGGGAAGCTCTGAGCTCCCCCTCTCTCCCCCATGCCAAAAGACTGTTGTGTTTGATTGCACTGTAACTTTTAATGCTCTGTGTAAAGCACAAAAGTTACAGTGCTATTACAAGTCCCTTCCTTCTGTGTACATCCTAGATCTGCAAACCTCATATCAAAGAGCTTCTCAGGAATACTCTCAATTATTACTATTTTAATAACTTTAAGACATGGTGAAAGTTCAGAGGAACGATGGGGGACAACCATATATTGGCAATATCTTAAAAGGGTCAAAATATGATGATGTGAGCAATTGTAGGTCTTCAGCCTGAGTTCTGTCTGGGGAAAATAATGGCAGGGAGCTGGACCCGATGATCTCATGAGGTCCCTTCCAGCCCTAACGTCTATGAAATTTATGAATGTCTGATATAGGATTTAATTAACAAAGAATCAGAAGATCGGATTATAAATAAAATTTGCTCAGTCTGATGAAATATGTCCTTCAAAGGAAATTAATAGTTTGGGCTATTTCTTTGTGTGCATAAGAACTGAAGAACCAGATAATTAAATTGTTGTTCATATTTGTGTTTACATTTGAGTTATTACAGCTTCTTTTTCTGTTTGCATCTAGCAGGCATCAAACATATTATATATTGCCTCCCTTATTTTTGGTAAAGGATTATCTGTTAAACTAGAGAAATGCAATTGGATTTCTCATCCCTCGAGTAAAGAGACAAGATGCTTCAATCTTTAACAAAGATTCTTTTCTCTAAACAGTTAATAAAATGTGTTAGTAGAAAAAGGCCCATAGAGTTTGAATCAGTTGTTAATATAATTCACACAGTAAGAACTAGAAAGAAGCATTAATGGAAGAAAAAAAATGTTTTTCCCCTCCAGATTAGGGCTTCCTATGGGGGAGTATTTATGATGCAGTAAATCGAGGTGAAATTTTACAGCACATTTTCTACTACATACTACTTTCCCGTGTGGCCACTTGCAGTAAAAACTAACACAAACTCTAAAAAATATGGCTTACTCCACAAGGTACCTATTGGAGCCATTCTGAGCACTAACAGTGTGCATATGGAAAGTTAATGGTAGCCACATAAGGCCATGAACAGACAGTGCAAAAATTGCTGTACAGATGTTGGGAGAGATTTTTTGCAAAAGAGACTTGGCCCTTCTGCAAATATGTAGTTAGATCTATGAGGAAGATATTCCTTCTCCTGATCTAATAAGAATGTCTGTACACTTGTCTTGGGCATGAAAGATGCCCAATGTCTCAGTCTTCTGTTTTCCATACCTCTCTCCAAGGGAGAAGGAAGGAGGGAAGGAGAGCACTGGTTCCCTGACAGCCCACTCAGGAGCAAGCTGTCAGAGAGCCCCGTGGGGACCCTCCCCTGAAAAATTATCCCCACCTACTGCTAATCATTTGATTGGGGTGACCTTCCAGGAATGGGTTCCCCCAGTGGAAGAATGGTTCAATTTCCCATCAATTAGCTGGTTGATGGGAGGTGGTGGGAGGGGAGCATTCTCCTCCAGTGGGAATGCTCCTGGAAGGGGTTCCTGCTGTGGCAAAATGTCCCCACCTGTCCCTCAGTGCTCAAGGTCAACCCAGAGCAGTGTGGGATGAGGCAGACTATTATGCCAAGCCTTGCTGCCATAGCAGAATGCTCCTGCCTTGCCCACACTGCTGCAGGATGACCTGAAGCAATGTGGGGCAGAGCTAGATGCTGTGACAGAGCAGCAAGGATCCCAGAGCCTTGCCACCACAGCAGAATGTCCCCTTCTCTCCCTGTACTGTTCTGGGTCAGAAAGGAGTGGGAACTATTATCCTGGGGCAAGAACTGCAAGAGAAAGCCCCCTTCTTGCCAGTCAACTGATGGGGGGAAGGGGGAGGGCTTTCTTCTGGGGCTGAAACCCTCCCTGAGCTGTCTGCCAAGTGACAGCCTTCCCCTTTCCCAAGCAGGACAGAGGTAGGCTGTCAAGTAACTGTAAGTCTAAGCATAAAAGTAAAACTCAGATTTCATTACATCCAGTTTAGGGATATATAATATTTAGGAAAACTAACTTATTGCACAACACCTCTGAATTCAACCTAAAGAGTTGAAACTATCTAAATAAAAGTCCCTTCCCTCCTAATTGATCTGTTTTCAGTCTGTGTCGCTATCATAACGTCACTAGGTATCCAAAGACTTCTTCAGTGGAGCCATAGTAGAATAGATCTGGTACTTCAAGTGTAAAAAGCTGGAAGGAAATAAAACCCTTTTAAAGCAACCTTTCCAATAATATTTATCTATCTTTAAGTAAATAAGGGTACAAACTTTTATTTTTCTCTACAAACCACCTTTTAAAAAAAAAGTATAAATGGAGTCTGAAAACTCAATGAAAGCACTGTAGGTTTATGCTCTCTCTCATAATTCTGCACTCAGATACATTATACACATCATATATAAAGGATGCATTATACACATGAATAAAAGCTTTAAACCTAACAAGGCAGCATTAGCTGGGGGTTAGAAAAGGAGAGAATAGAGCAGTGTAAATTCATGTTAATCTGAGGGGAATAGGATGCTGAACAGTTCGGTGACATCAGGCCCCTATTATTTCATGCAGGTATTTTGCCCTCACCTTTCTGTGCCCCTGCATTCTTCTAAAGGTTTGTAAAGAGCTTTGATACTCTTCAACTTTAAACAAGCTTTTATAAATACAAATTCTTATATTTGTATCAAAGCTGTGCATTTTAATCATTTTGTATTTTGTGTACTGCTTAAACATTCGCTTCTATTCCTTAGCAATAAAACTGCATCCTATTTTCTTACTATGTTAATATTTTACTACAGTTTACAATTCAAAACATTTTACAATGTAGAGTACTCAGTACTGAAAGCCCACACAACAGTTCTCCACCTTCTGCTGCTGCTATTTACATGAACGTTATTACTATCCTGTAGGTAGGTGTAAGGAAAGCACTTGTTGAAGTATGCAACCTTTTTAGCGCTTTCACCACTTGAGCCTCTATTATGATGTGTACTGTACCTTGCATGTGGAAGGCAGCAAATGAAAAGCATCAGGAAACCACACTGCATTAAATACTCCCGACTCAGAGTGATTAGTTCAAGGTCATGCTGCTGAGTCATTTTATAAGAATGTGTCAATTTTAAAACTTCAGGCCAAGAGATCCTTGGAATACGCACACCAAACCCTGGCAGTCAGTAAGTGGAGACTTTCCTTTTTTTCTATCTTATTCTTTCTAATCATCTGCTTCGTAGTTTCTGAGCACTTACTAAAGAAATGTATTGGCTTTTTTATTACAGTGGATTGCTAGTAGCAGCTAATTTCGTGATGAACTCAGCATTCCAAACTCCCATTGACTTTAGGGTTCCTGGACTAGGCCACTACCTTCAATTTGACTGTACCCTTTCTGAACCTGAAGAAAGGCTCAGGCTTGCTTGTTTCTTTCTGCCCTATTTTCCTGCAGATTTCTAGTATGATATTTTCCTTTCTTAACTCAGTTTTATTTTAGAGGGACATAGAATTACCTTCCTGTAATAAAATAACCTCAGCTATGTGGAGCTTTTTTCCAATGCTACTCTCAAAATTGCTACTCTAGATTGACCCCCAAACTGTAAATCTGCCACAGAGAAAGGCTCCTTACTGTACATTGCATGGGGTTAGTACAGGATCTGCCTTCTTTCTGTGAGCAAACAGATTGTTTCCTTGACCACTAAAGTCACTTAACCAGTTTGACCAGGATCTAGTATCCTTCCTGACCGAAAACTAAGCTATTCTGTTCAAAACATTCTTCCCCTACAACATAACATGTAAACGTTTACATTTCATCCTAGGTGAAACATTAACAGTTCATGGAGCTGCCTTTCACAAACCTAGAAGTAGCTTTCATCTTGTTGGCTTTTGTCATTTTCTCCTTGTTTTCCCTGGCTTCCATCTACAGTGACCCTCATGACCATAACACAGGTAAATAAAATAATCTAAATTTGGGGTAATGCTATATAGTTTCTCAGTATACAAAGTAATCTCATTGTTATTAGACCGTTTTGTAACATATGGGCTTACAAAATGATTCGTTTCCTACAAAATACAAAGCACTGCAGCCAGTCCTGGGATCAATAACAATCAGGAGACTAGAACTGTCATATTGGATCAGAACAAAGATTTCTCTAGTATAATAACCTTGCTCAAAGCGCACACAGTGCCCCGTGATTCAGAGTAAAATGCCAGTAATCCCATAATGAATAGTTGTTCCATAAGGGGAGTGCCTTTCTAATTTCAGACAGTTGTTGGACCATGCTCTAATGTTTGAGAGCTTATACACTTATAAGTGTTTAGCCTGACAGTCTGAGGATGACTGTATAGTACAAGTTAGTGTATAATTTTCCTGTGGGTCCTCCTGATTAGGGCCACATCATTGGTTCCTCTTAGCAGATGACTGAAAACTGTGAAAAGCTGTTGTAAAAAATTGTGAAAAAACCCATCTTACTCCCAACATGAAGTTTCTATCATTTTTATAAAGAACTAAAGTTGCTTTAAGGCAGTGGCTGAGGACTCCCTTGTTATGGATGTAGACCTGGTATAGTCATCACTATGCCACTGAATTGTCCACATATTACAGTCAGGGACATCATGGGGTAGTTGGGCAGCAGATTCAGAGCATGATAAGCTATGTCAAGCCTGATCAGCAAAGCAGGTCCTTTAAGGGCACAGACAGAAGAACAGCTCCCTGCTGTAACGCATAACGCTTTGCGTTACAACAGTCTGAGTTACAACAATCCTGCACACCAAACAGAAGTTCTCTGCTGGGTCCAGGGGGGAGGGGAGGTTAGGAAATGAGTCTTCAGCCAGTTTCCCCTAGCAATGGCCAGTCTTCCCTCCCAGGCTCTGAGCTGTTTTCATAATAGGAAGCGGGGAAGGGAACAGGGAAGCTCATTTTAGAGGGTGGATGGGAGGTGGGGTGGGCGGATTGAAGCCCCTACCTCAGGCCCCAACTGAAAAAAACCTCAAACCAAGCTCGTTCTGAAATAAGGGTTCAGATTTTTGCAGGATCTGGCCCTTTTAAAGCGTTTTGCAGCTATACACTTCTGTCTGGTCACAGCTGTAGAGCACTTTCAAGGGCCAGAGCGGGCAAAAAATTGTCACTTCTGTCCATGCCTTTTATGCTCCAAATTATTCTAAAGGCCAGTTTCCACCCCCGCCCCCCACAATGGCCTTTCAGGACTGAAGGTGGGATAGAAAAATAGTGCTTTGATGCCCTTGATGATATAATGCTTGAGCTCCAAAATGGGACAATGAGTTCTACAGGGTAATTTTGTGTTGTGTAAAAAAAAATTTGGCGGGGGTCACAAATGCCTTACTTCGCAACAGTGATAGGCTAATAAGGATTGTTCCCCATGCAGTTGAGGAACCTTTCAGGCACTCCTGTGGAAACTGCTCAAAAAGAGTTGTGTCATGTACAGGTTTCTCTGTATTTGTGAAACAATATTCAACAGCATGGAAGGTAACTAAGTGTCAAAGTGGGTGCAGTTTGCATTCCAATTAGATTTTTTTTAAACCAGTCTGCTCCACTGGGGTTACATAACTTTTACACAGAAGGGGGAAGTGTGGGAAAACAATAAGCATGTCTGTGGGGAAAATCTGGTTGCCGTGAGAACTGGCCTTTTTCAGAGTATGGACATAAACAGCATTTCCTGTGAAGGGTTTGTAGTGCTCCTTGAGTTCAGCAGCCCCTCATGGTCCATGTAAAGGCAGCATCTATGGGAAAGGATAAAGATGCAGCAGGACCCTTGGCAACAAAGTTTGAGGGGGGGTGCAAATATGGTAAAGGTTGTGCATGGGAATAAGGTAGTATTTGTTTGTTTTAAGTCATATGCTGTAAAAAGTTAAAAAGGGAAATTTGTCAAATCTCTGATTAGCAGCTTGAAAATGTGTAGACATTGCAAGCCAGAGTTACTGACTCAGTTTAAAAATATGCCCTTCTGCCACTCAATCTGGCCCTTTTCACTCTGATGTGGTATTTAGCAGGGTCTGAACTTGCTGCCACTGTCTTATTAGGGGAGAAATGGTGTGAAAATGTTTTGCCTGTCAGATTTTTACCAATGCTGAAACATTGCTATCAGGATCCTGAAATGAGAAGTTGACTTTCTTATCCATTTGGAATTAGCATAATCTCCTTTTATGAGGGTTGACAGATGAAAAATGCACTGTAACTCTTGGCATCTGCAAGAGGGCTAGTTCTCATGTCTCAGGTAAAGATTGTACTCCAGATACTTCACATTCAGGGCACTCACTGAACCCTCATGGGAGTAAATCCCACTTTCTATGCTAATACAATATTCCAGCAATGTCCTCCTGCCTTATTCAACCATTAACCCCTGTTACCATGCCTCTGTCCTTTCCTCCTCTTCCAATCTTGCTCAAACTCCAAATTTAACAGAAGGCTGGCAACTAATAACAGAGCAAGGCTATTATCTTTCCATTAGCTGAGAGCTGAGTAATTTGTAACATGCTCAATATAGACAGAAAAGCAGAATACTTTTATTGAATTAGATTCACAAATCAAAAAGACCTTCAGAAGCAGGATACCTCAGACAAAAAGGCAGCTGCTTGAGTGATGGGGATAATCAAAGAATGTGAGCCCAGTGCCTTCTCAGTACTCATTTTTATTATTTATACATTAGAAATAAATGTTCTAATCCAGAGCTAACATGTTGATACATGACATGACGTGGGGCCAAGAACCCCATTCTTCTAAGAAGCATTTATCCTGTATGCTCCCTTACACTGCAGTGAAGCACTGGGCAGATATTTTTCACTACCTGTTACAAAGAATCACTTTCCTTTCTCCTCTGTATTTTGTTCTGCTTGTACAGAAAACAAGCATGGTACAAACCAAGGCTGTCCAATAGGGCTGTGCGAAGCTTTGGGTGCTGATTCAATTTGGAGGAGATTCGGCCTGATTCAGCGGCTGAATCTCCAAATCCTAATCGAATCAGAAGACCAGTTAAAAGGTCTGAACCAATTCAAAACTTTCCAAATCAATTTGGAAAAGATTCAGAGAGCTTCAGAGATTCAGGCAGTCCTCCCTCACTGCCGCAGGCAGCTGGACCTGGACTCCATGCCATTAAGTAGGGGGCGGGGGAGAGGGGGCTGGAGGAGGGGACCCATCCCCTGCCTGCTCTCTCAGCCTCCCCAACCCTCACACACTCTCCCAGCCCGACCCACCCCATGGCTGCCCTGCCAGGTCCCAGCTCCTGGCTCATTAAAAAAATAAATAAAAAAGGCTTGACCCACCGGCTGGTGCAGTGGCCATCAGAGTTTCTGGGGGCTTGTGGCAGAGCCCCCCCCATGTAGCATGGGGCAGTGGGGGCATTGGGGATCATCCCCCCACCTGGCAGGAGCCAGTGAGTAGGGGGTTTGGGTTTTTTTTTCTTTTTAAAGAGCCAGGAGCTGGGGCTGGGAGAGCAGGCAGTGGGCTCGTGACAGAGCCCCCCACCTAGCATGGGGCAGTGGGGGCAACAGGGATCACCTGGCACCAGCCAGTGAGTGCCAGGCTTTTTATTTGCCAAAGAGCTGGGAGCTGGGACTGGGTGGGCAGCCATTGATGGTGCTGGGAGAGTGGGTGGGGGATGGAGCCGATTCGGAGATTCAGTGGCGAGCGAATCTCTGAATCAGATTCAGTCTAATTGATTCGGGACAGTGATTCAAAACACCGAATCAAATCACTGTCCCCTGAACTGGCCAAATCTGAGGTGAATACTGCAGCTTTGCACAGGCCTAGCCCACAAGGCATTAAACTTGCCACCTGCACACTCCTACCTGGACACTGCTCCCCCCCACAGCACCAGCTGCTGCTGTTGCTATGTCTCCAGGCCCTCCCTCCCTTTTTGAGCTTCTGCTCCTGCCCCTGGATGCAGGGCAGCTCACCCTGTGGGAACCAGGGAGCTTGTGGTTTGTGGGGAAGTCCACACAGTGCAGCATGGTGCAATGGGAGAGCAAATGCCTTTGTGATGTGGCATGGTGGGCACATATGGGCTCAGGACATACATATGGGCTTGGGATGGACATTCAAAAAGCCAGAGTCTGATTGATTAAGCTAGTCTAACATGCCTAGATTGAACCAATTTGCAAGTGAACATTCACAAAATGCAGGCACATGCCTAAAGTGGCTCAGGCCAGGAGCTGGGGGGCACTAGAGTAGCCCTGGGTTGCAGGGAAGCTGTGCTGGGGGTCATGGCCAGCCCCAGCAGTATCTTGGAATGAACTGGCCAGGCAGGGGTTCAATTCCCGCCTTCCTGTCCCACTGGCATGGACCTGAGCTGGGGTCCCCTGCAAGCCACCTCACTGCCGCAGTGGCAGGACCATGGCATGGCCAAACACCAACTGGCATGGCCCACTGAGACAAGGGGGCAGGAAGGAGGGTTACTGCCCCCTCTACCCCCACTGCCCCCAGGACTGAGCAGCAAGATAAGCCCTCTCCTGCCCCTCCACCAGATGCCAGAGGGAGAAGCAAACCCCCTGCCTATGAGACCCTGCCAGCTGGGCTCTGGCCATGCCCCTACCCTGCTGCTGAAGCAGCAAGGGGGCAGGGTTCTGATGGGACAGCAGCCCCTCTCCTAGTCCAGGGAGCACAAGCCTCTTCCTGGATGGGGGGCCATGAGTGGGGCTCAAAGGTCCCACAGACTACAGTGAGCAGCAGCACCAGGGCTAGAAGGGGGTCATCACCCCCCCCCCCCCAAACCCTCCCCAGCACTGTCACTGTTGCTGTTCACCTCATGCAGTCTGCAGAAGCTTTCCACACCCACAGAAGGCCACCCAACCTCCACCCCCAGAAGAGGCTCACACTCCAGGACACTGTGATAGTGGTTGCACCCCCTAACCACTCCAGGGACAGAGGTCAGCCAGCAGGGTCCCTTAAGCAGCAGGACAAGGAGAGGGATTATTTCTCCCCTACCTCCAGCATCTGAACAAGTGGCGGTGGTGGCAATCAGGGTGAGCAAACCCTGCTGCAGTCCCCTCGGGGCAGAGGGAGGAATAATCCCCCTCCCTGACTCTTACTTAAGGGGCCCTGCCAGCCAGCCTCTGGCCCCACCCCTGCCACTGAAGTAGCAAGGGGCGAGTGAGCCTGACAGAGACAGCAGCCCCTGTCACGGTGTTCTGGAGTATGAGCCTCTTCCCAGAGGGGGGAGGCCACACCACAGCCAGAGAAAGCTGCCACAGACTGCACGAGGTGAGCAGCAGTGGCAGCGGCACTGGGGGTGGTTGGGGGGGTGATGGCCCCCTCCAAGCCCCAGTGCTGCTTCTCACCTCAATCCACAGCAGGACTGACCCCTGCTTGCGGCCCTCCACTGGGATGAGACTCATACTCCTCAGACACTACGGTAGGGGCTGCTGCCCTGTCACAGCCCTGCCTCCTTGCCACTCGAGTGGCAAGGTGGGAGTGCAGCCAGAGCCCAGCCAGCAGGGCCCCCTAGGTGAGGAGGCAGGGAGGGGAACTTCAATCTCCATTCCCATCTCCCTCCAATGTCTGCCAGATGGCGCAGGGGAGAATTTATTGCTGCTCATCCCCGTGCAGGGAGCAAGCAGCAGTGGTGGTCATCAGGGTGGACAGACCCTTCTGTGGTCCCCCAGGGGCAGTGGATGTAGAGAAGGGAATAACTCCCCTCCCTGCCCTGCATCTAATGGGGCCATGCCAGCCAGTATGTGGCTGTGCCCCTGACACTGTGTCAGTGAGGGGAGGAGTGCTAGGCAGAACCCAGCTTGGGTCTGTAGGATAGGGAGGGGGGAATTCAACTCCCTACCTTGCCAGTTCACTCCAGGCCTCTGCCCGGGGCTGGCCATGCCACCGACACTGGAGCAGCCTATGGAGAAATGCAAGTCATCCTGCCAGGACAGGGGAAGGAGTGGGGGGAATGAACCTCTTCCCTGCTCCTTTGCAGGGCCAGCATCTGGCCAGGCCCCTACCCTACCTGTCCCTGCTCTGGCTAAGGAGTAGGGGGCAGAGCCAGCCCTGCTCCACTGCAGCCGAGAGCCCAGCCGAGAGAGCATGCCAGGATGCTGGGGGACTCAAGTTTAACTTAAACCAAGAAGGAGTCTAGAACAGACATTACATAAACTGGTTTGAGCTCAATCAATTAAGTCTATTAGTACATTCAGCCAGGTTTATCTCAAACCGGTTTTGGCTATTTTGAAACTGGCTTATGTGCACTGAGTTTCTTTTCTGTTACAGGTTTAAATCAGTTTCTGATCACTTAAACTGGTGTGTGTGTAATGTCTGTCCCTAGCCCTAGAATCCCATGCAGCACACAATCCCCGACATCTCCAGAGTTGGCCAGCCCTAATACATACAATATTTCAATTCAGCAATCTTCTGTGAGGGCAGCATTACTTTGGTTTTGTTTTTGTACATTGGAGAAAACAAAATAAAAGCTGTTTGGCTGTACTTTTTCTCCCATATGCATCAAGCAAGCCACATACTTTTCAGTGAGCTCTTTCAGATAAAGGCAAACAAGAAGAGGTAGCATTCTCTGTGACAGTATGACTGTATCTCCATTTGATAATCTGTCTGTGAGCAGAAACAAATAGACAGCTGCGTTGTGTAGCAAGCTCGTGGGTCAACCTTGGTGCCTGATGCCCACCAGGGTCAGACTTGCCTGCTGGTCTCCCTGCCCCCACTCCTTGCCTCCAGTCAGTCACCTACCATGCTTTTGATGTTACTGCTAATATATTGGGTAGGCTATCCCTGGAGGTTGGGAATAGCTTCTGTGGCTGTCCCCCTGTTTTGGCTCCATCCTGAAGCTTCTCCACCCAGGCTCAGTCCTAGGGCCTCCATGCTTCCCTTGGGGTGCTTTCCCTTTAGGACAGCCTCTCCCTTAGGCCGCAAAACACTTGTCAGGGTTTCAGCCAACCTGGCCTTGATCCCCTTTTGTCTGGCCAAGCCCTCAGCCCAGGTCCACTGCCTTGGATGTCAGCTCCCAGGCCTCAGGGCTTCATGTCCCTGCCTAGATCACTTTCATTCTGCACAGCATGCCTAGTACCATGTCACATGGCCTCCAAATCTCCCCTGTTGCCACTATCCAAAGCTCCAGTAGAACTCCAATACAGAACACCAACCCAAATAGTTCCAACTCAATCATAAACCCCTCCTCGGGTCTCTGTATCCTCTAGTCCTCCTACCTAGGACAGGGTTGATTCTCCAGCCCCCTCAGGTACCTATGGCTGGCCACACTCATTGTCTGAAGTCAGTTTTGTTTGGAGCTCTTTGACCTGTGACAGCCAGGGTCAGAATGTCACCCTCCATGTCCAGAGGCTGGACTTACATCACTCCAAAACCAGCTCCTTTACAGACATCTGACCCAGCTCATCACTCCCAGGGCTCAGGTGCTGCTGATTCCCCCATCAGCAGCCTGACTGCTAGGCAGTGCCTCAGTTTACACAGGCCACTCACACCTCCTGCCTCTTGTTTTCAGGCTTTCTGCCATTTGCTCCAGCTAGTAACAAGGGAAGGGGTTCCCTATCACACCTTGCAATACACAAGGCTCCTCTATATGCAAAATGAAATAAGTAGAATGAAATCTCCTTTTAATTAGAGATCTACATACCTCACAGATGGCTAGGAGTGATGAGATATGCAACTTTTCACCTATGCAACATTTCTTGAGATCCAGCCACATCAGCCATCACCCAGCTTAACCCTATGAAAAGAACTCATCAGTCTGTGTGGAACTTTAGTTCCTACAAGCACCTATATTTCAAATACAACCATCATATTGGCAGCTAAGGTACTTCAGCACTAAAACCAAAAGTGAATGGACCTGGAGCATGAACTAACCTCTCTCCTTTACAGATAGGCACTACTCAGAAAGTTTGAAGCATCTTGTTGGAGCATTGTGGGAAATTTTCCAGTGTTGTTGCCTTATTGTGTAAATAAAGAGAGAATTTTAAATGACTAGAGCTGTCACGCCATCACTTTTGCTGAGCACAAAAATGTAATAAGGAAAACCAATTTAAAATGACAGGGACTTATGGTGCAGACTGTTGCTACTTGAATAGTATAGAAACCTACAGAAGAGATAAGAGCTGGAATATGCCCAACATGCTTACAGAATACCTTATTTTGCTGTATGTGTCCTGACATTTCACTTCTGTTGGATGCCAAATGGAGCACATTACCATCTAATACAACCTATGCTGCAAGAGGCACATCATAACAAGTTCCCCAAGGATGCAGATTGTTTTGGGAAGTACATGCTGTTGACATAGCTCTCCCACTCTCATTGAGAGTGCAGTATGCTAGGGCCACCCTCATACCTTACACGGCGCTGTCCTTCCATTCTTCAGCCGCATTGCTGCTATATTCTATAGAGTATAAGGTGAGGATGGGACAGCTTCCCATGCATACTAAATAGGTCCAAATGCTTTCTACGTCTAACTATTTGACCTTTGGCCCTTTCATGAATCCAAGCCCTTTGTTTCCAATTTAGATCTTTTCCACCTTCTTTTGCAGAGTGCAGCTTCGTGAGAATAAACACATTGTGCTTTAGAGAGTTTTGTTTTAAGAAATGCTTGTGAATTTATTGTAAGAGGATAAATGGAGCAGCACACATTAATAGCTTATAATGCATTTACTGCCAAGGAGAGACAGTCATGAGAAGAACACAGTTTCAAGTAGAGTTCATGCAATAAATCTCCCACTGGAGGGAGTTCTCCATTTGTCATGACCCACTATCTGCTCTACTTAAAGCAAAATCATCAGAAGCAACTCATGATTTTCCTGGCAGCCTTGTTCCCAGCAGTCTCAGTGTGAATTAAAATTACAAGCTTGAAAATTAAAATGCCTGTCTTGCAGTTCATATCTTCATTGCATGACAAGCCATACCAAGCACAGAAGCTGGCAAGGGGGTACTTTTATTCAGTTAGGGGATTTTTGCCTCAAGGAAACTTGATTTCATTTGCATGCACTGAATTTCCATGGAATAAAGCTAATATTTTGTTCCACTTGAACAGATATTTCCAAGCAGCAAGAGAAAAAGAAATTATCAGCAGGGAACCAAGTTTGTACTGTGACATCCATTCCCTTCCATCTACAAATGCATATTCTTAATTATCAGAAAGGAACAGAACTAGACACACAGGGACAAGGAAGGATCAAACTACTTACATGAAACTACCCTTTGACAAATGAGGTTATTTATCTTATGGTAATGGGAGTTCTTCAAGGTACCTTTGTTCACCTGCATCCCAAACTTAGGGTTTCTGATGTGGAGTCCTAGCACTTCCATGAATTCAGGTCAGACTCTGTATCACTGAAGACGAACACGGGATTTGCATTCACAAAAGGCATCTCAGGGAATTGAGATACACTGAAGTAAATCCCTTTCTCAGAGCACTGGCCTGCACAGATCCCAGTGCAAGATGTGTACATTCCATACACATGAACCTGAAATCCTTTAGTCAGCAGCTACCTTTTAGACTATAAAGCATCTTGGACACTTTTGTGCCTCCCACTCAAAAGCATGAGGAGCAGAGTAACCCCAAGCTGCCACTAATCTCCTTCACAAATATACAGATTTAAGAAAGTAGCAGATTTCAGGTGTAGAGAACTTGTGTTTGTATGCTGAATTTGCAGCGTCCAAATGAGTCTTGAATATATCTGTCATTTGAGATACTGATGCATGAAATTGAACACGTTAGCAGATATTTAGTGTCCATCCAACAATGGGAATATGTCAACACTTGTTGAAAAATTTCTGTGGTTAAGTCTGTGTTGGTAAATCAACCTCTGCCAATTCTGAATAGACTAAAAGCATACAAACCTACAGGCACATAACTACAGGCCTTCATATAACCCAGCAGGCTTATACATTGACAGCAATTATAAGTAATGGTTAATTTATGGCAACAAACATCTCTGAAGAAAGCAGTGCCCTTTCTGAACTGCCATCCATGACCATCTCTGTGAATTCTGTAGAGTGAATAAGCCTGGTGTCAAATTTATCAATGCATAATGTTAATGTATTCTGTATAAACCCCCTCACAGGACAGGAACCTCCTCGCTGGGTTACAGTGTGGTATTGCCTCTTGCTTTCTTTCATTCTAGCTCCGTTCTGGGCTCTTGCATTCCTTTCTACCCAAGGAACCAGCTTCAACAGCAAGCAGCAGTGTAAAAAGGGTGGTGGGGAGAGGAGGGATGACTTCCATGAAATGAAGTAAATACAATTTTTTAGAGCATCCATTTCATTTTAAATGTAACCCTCCCAGGGTTATGTTCTTGTTGCCTAGGGTTACCTTACGTCTGGGTTTTCCTGAATATGTCCTCTTTTTGGACCCCTGTGCTGTGTGCAAGCGGGTTTTTAAAATAAGAGCAAATGTCTGGGTTTTGTGCTCTTCCGGGCTGGCTGCTTGGGGTTGGGAACAGCAGGTAAGATGATTGGCTGTTGGGGGTCACATGCTCCCCACCTGGGCTCCAGCAAACCAGGTAAACAGAGAAAGAGAGCAAGACAGAGAGAGAAAGTGCGTGTGTGTGCATGCACACTGGCAGCTCCAGGGGGCTGTGAGGCAGTTGTGAGGGGCACCAGCAAGAGGTGGGAGGGAGGGTAGTGCTGTTTGGGAGTGAGGGGCACTGGCATTGCTGGAGTCAGAGGGTCTGGAGTGAGAGGCAACAGCAGAGCTGGGGCTGGTGGCTTGTCAGTGAGGAGCAACAGAATGGGCAGGGGCAGGACACTGGCATATCACTGTCCCCCGCTATCATATTCCCCTGCCCTCCCCCCATCATATTCTCCCTCCCCACCCCTGTCCCCATCCCCGGTGACAAGTGTACTCTTTTTTGGACCTGGAAATATAGGAACCCTATTGTTGCCTCTGAACTATACTTTTGAAAGCTTTGGCTATTAATGAAAAGAACAGTTGCAGCTTAAGCCAGGGCCAGAGAGCCCTGAGTCAGTGAACCAGGATGCACTTTAGGAATAGTTCATCCCTGATTTTGTGAAAGGGGTGTGACTAGATGATCCCTGAGGTCCCTTGTATTCCTATAATTAATACCTAGCATTCTGCAGAACAGCGTTTAGTTGTCCCATCTGTATTGTAGTGGGATGGAATGAAAAATCAAGGCATTAGGTATAAAGAGTTGGATGTAGATTGATTTCTTTGGAATCCTAAGTTAAGCCTTTTATTGAATTATCTTTAAAAGTCCATGTTACACAGGCTTCTTGCTTTTTGTTTTGTTTTAACAAAAAGCAACGGTAGACTATAAAATTCTGTTAATTCCAAGGCATGCACAGACATATTTAAATCCCATTGCCACTGTTCTTTAGCCACTTTAGAGATCAAAGAGGGAAATATTTCTGGCATATATTAAAATGATAACATCTAAATTACTTGTTGCTATAAAATATAAATCAATCTTAACAGGGCTGCAGCATTGTGGATTAAATATAAAACATATTGTGGAAATGGGAGAACCCTGGACAACTTGCTTAATAAAACACAATTGATTCCTTTTG
Source organism: Crocodylus siamensis (assembly GCF_052110815.1). NCBI lineage: Eukaryota > Metazoa > Chordata > Crocodylia > Crocodylidae > Crocodylus > Crocodylus siamensis. Next base: position 83,124,590 of record NC_143396.1, on the reverse strand, counting down.
AAAAGGACTGCCTGGAACATGGATGTCCGAATGCACATCCTTTGGTGTGGTAGGAAAATTAGCGAGAATGACATGGTGCACTATGGTCCCATTACAGAGAAACAAACCTTATGGCTAGGGACAGACATTACACAAAAACCAGTTTAAGTGATCAGAAACTGGTTTAAGCCTGTAACAGAACAGATGTTCCATGCACATAAACCAGTTTGAAAATGGGTGAAACCAATTTGAGATAAACCTGGTTGAATGTAGTATCAGACTTAACTGATTTGGATCAAACAGTTTTATGCAATTTCTGTTCCAGACCCCTTGCTGGTTTAAGATAAACCAGACTCCCCCAGCATCCCGGCACTCTGTCTAGGCTGGGCGGGGCTTTTAGCTCTATAGCAGGGCTGGCCCCTCTCCTCTGCTCCCTGGCTGGAGCTCTGGCACAGACTGCAGGCATAACAGGGTCCACCTGGCTTCCCCCTGCCCTACTCCCCCACCCACTGCTCACTGCTTAAGCAGGAATCCCCACTCCGTCCCTCCCATATCCCATAGCATGGACCCCAGCCCCATGGACCTTAGGCATGTGGTATGCTACCGAATGGTGAGAGGTGTCTGTGCATGTCTCCAATTTCAGTGGAACAGGCAGTCAGGCAAATGACCACGTAGGGCATTTTGGAGCTAATCAACAGGTCAGCTGGTAAGGTGTTTAGGAAGAGTTTTAACTAATGGAGAAAGGCTGTTGTTTTGCTGATAAGGTGATAAACACTGTTATCAGCTCCCTGCTGGCTTGCCTGCCTTCCAGTTTGCTTCAGACAATATAAAGAAACAGGGAGGGAGATTGAACAGCTCCTTATCATCAACAGTTGCATGCACTGCACCTCCCAACCCCGCCATTTCCTCAGAGTGCTAGCAGGGGCCTGGAGTCTGGCAACATTCCCACCCCTTGAGCAACCAGCAGGGAAAAGCCTGGGTTGGTGAAAGGAGACCTCCCTAATCAGAGGTCCTGCGAGGGCCTGGCCATGGCCCCCTCAGCTCAGTTCTGTACAAGGGAAGAGAGGGCTGCTCTAGCACCCCGCCAAGCTTGTAGCCTGAGCCACTGCAGGCATGTGTGTGAATTTCCTCAGTCCAGAGAGAATGTCTGTCCAGTTACAAACCAGTTCAGCCTAACCAGGTTAGACTAACCTGCAAAGATTGAATCAATTCAGGCTCAGGCTTTTTGAATGTCGGTCCCTAGCCTATGTGACACATTACTACATTAGTTAATACTCTGTCTTTCAGCATTCACTCCATTTCCATTCCTGTTGGTTAGTGCATCCCTGCCTTCGATAAGTCAACATTAACACAATGCTTCAACCAGATAAATGGTCAAGGACTGGAGGAAAGGAGAAACTGCAATAAGTTGCTGTCCTAATAAGTTATATCATAGGACTGTCAAAGTCCTTGAGATCCCTGGCACTGGCTGGTTACTTTCTTACCCTTACCCTGCCTCCTGGACAAGGCTACACAGGAGAAGTATATCCTAACTGTACCACCCTTTACAAGGATGTTTTCCATTACTTCCTCCTTCCTACATGGAAAAGATGCAGTTATCTACATCACAGAAACCACTGCTTTGGACACTAGCTAGCACTCCAATAGATAGCCTCAGAGAAGTGAAGCACTGAATGGGAATAGATGCTGAATCTATATCCCACTATGGGAAAAGCCCCTCTGGAATCTTGGCAGATCATAATCTGGGGTTCTTGCCCTATCTATTTTGCACGGTGCCTGTATACAATTAATGAAAGGGCCTCCAGGCTCTGTACAAACCCTACACTGAATGACAGATCATTCAATTTACTTTGTGTTACTTTATTTTTATATCAATGACTCCATCGGGGGGAGGGGGGAAGGAAATCACTACGGTAACACAGTAATTAATTTATTTCAGTAATTAAAGGCTCAAGAAGGTGCTACATGGACAGCAAAAGTCCATTTACTGCCACAGAATAGATGTCAAAGGGAGCATGTTATACCCTAAAGTGAATCATGCTCAACTTCTGAGATACCCAACATTCAAATATGCTGTGACTGCACAAGGTTTTATAAAAGCTCTAATCAATCATCTGTGTCAATGGAGTCACGCTGGTCTACAGCTCTAGTAATGCAGTGGTAAATCAGTCTCATTCTCTACCCAATAAAATGGACATGTTGAGAGCATTTGCTGCAAAGGGCAAATTGGAAACTATGTATGTTTTTTAACCTTGATGAAAAAGATGTGCAAATTTGAGAATCACTTGAACTTAAATAGAGGCAAAGTGTAACACTGCCTCTTACATGTAGAAACTAACACAGGCTGAAGGGCTGCAGGACTTATCAGGGTTGCACAGATCATTGATTAGAACTTTTGTAGAAACTTGTGAGGTCATACAGTGTCTGGATAGTAGACATCCTTGGAGACAAGCAAATCCCTGATCCATTTATCTTTATTGTAAGAAAAAGCTTATGCTAGTTAAATGTCGGTAGACTTACGGTTATACCAGTTATATCTAAAAAGCTGATATAGAACAAGTCTTCCAAAATCCACCCCAAAGGGGACAATATAAAGATAGAATAGCAATTACTACTTTATAGTATGAGTGCAATAAAGACAAAGCCCTACACATTGCCTGAAAGAAAAGTGAAACCACATTTGGAGGTTTTGATCTGTTTTCCATGGTTGATAAAATCCAATTACACTGAGAAAAAGGAAAGAGTTAATCACTGTAATATGAGTCTTCCTAGTTAAGTATGTTCCCACAGCTACAGTGATGCTAAAGTCTGTATTACCGACAAACAGTCTCAGTATGCTTTCAGGGATAAAGACTAGGCCACACATTTACTGCTTACTGGGGGAAAAAATAAATCAAAGCACATAGCAGCAAAGATAGATCTGCAGAAAGAAGCCCTGGGGAATGAATGCTTAACCTTCCTTAACTCATGAGACATGCCCCACACCCCCCCAACACACACACAAAAAAAGGTGCGTACCCTTTTTTTCCTCCAATACCTTTGTAATAACATTTAGGGTGACCTAGATTGATTTAAAAGTTTAATGTCTCTTTGCCAGTCAAGAGGGGCACTATCAGAATGTATGAGTAATGCAATGTGTTTTGTAGGTTTTTTAAAAAACATTTTTCTTCCAATTCTAAACCAAAGTACACCTAGCTTTGGTTATTTTTTTGCCTCTTAGCATGGCATAATTCACTGTATTAAAGATTGTTAAACATTACTGTTTAATGATCTCCTTTTTTCTACTTATAAGATAATCCTAGGTGCTCTTAAAGTCAATGGCAATATTTAATATAATTATGTTTAGGCCCTCATCAACGTTATATACAAGCATCAATATTCCATTGACTATAATAAGAATAGGTCTTTGTCCTAAATATCAAGAGTTTTCCAATTTATTTGTAAATATCTCTAATTCTTTAGTAATATCTCCCATTACTATACAACTTTACTGAACATTTTAGTGCTACGGATCATTACTAAAGGTCTTCTAGAAATTTTCACAGAAGTATTATTGAGTTATATAATTATGACATCTGAAAAACGATTTTTAAGTAACATGAATACATAAAACAGGGAAAGTGCCAGGTGTGCACCCATGTGCACACGTGTACGTGCACACCCACACACTATGATGTAATATCCCCTTTAAACAAAGTAAATATGCCCTAACCCAGGAATTTTTATCTTTATTCCAGTACAGGATAACTTAATCCCATGGCAAGATTGTTTCTCCCTGGGAGAGCTGTTCCTTTGCAAGCAATTGCCATGAAGCAGTTCTACTTTGTTCATGTACTCCTGGCCTTCTGAAGTACTGTGTGTATGCTCTGTACTTTCCTACCTGTGCTTTAGGGAATACCTACACTACCACAAACTGGGCCTGATCCAAAACTCACTGAAGGCAGGAAAGACTCACATTAACCTCATGACTACTCTTTGCGTATGTACTTCATGTAATACTAAAGATACTTGTTTACCTATCTAAGGTAATTGACAGGTATTTAAATGTTGACCACTCTATACCAGTGGTGCTCAATCTCTGGTGCACAGGTTTCCCCACAGGTCTGGAAATTTGACAGTGGGGGAGCAGTGGCAGTGTTAACTGCCATTCCCCTACTGTAAATTTATAGACACATGGGAAACACCACAGGCCAGATGATGTTAGATCACACTGCTGGGCAGGGTAACTGCATGAAAGAATCTGGCCTGTGGAGTTGGACTGACATGCTCAGCTGGATCTGATGCATAGGATCAGGCCAGCACAGAAGACTATAGGTGGAAAATCAAGCTTCTTCAAAATAGTGTAAAATCCTGAACGACTAACCATGTCAAAGGTTTTTGTTAAATCTATAAAAGACATGTACAGTGGGATACACTTCTGTGTGCACTTTTCTTGCAGTTGTCTTACAGAGAAGACCATATCTATGGTGGACTTGTCCAAGCGGAAGCAACACTGGCAGTCAGGATAGATCATCTCAGCTAGTGTCTGAAGTCTAGGTAAAAGAATACAGCTTAAGATTTTTCCCACAATGTTGAGAAGAGATATACGTCTGTGGTTATTACAGTCACTTCTGTCTCCTTTGTTTTTATAAGGTTGGATGAAATGAGCCTCCTTGAAATCTTGTAGAAGAGTTTCTTCCTTCCAAAAGAGTACCAGTACCTCATGCAGTCTTTGCAGCAAGCCTTTTTTTGCACATTTGTAGATTTCAGCAGGTAAACAGTCCAATCAAGCTTTGTTCTTGGGACTCTTTCTGATGAATTGTTTAAGTTCCTTTAGTGTAGGTTTGACATCTAGCAAAGTCATAACTTCAAAACCAGGCAATGAAGTCAAACCCACCCCATGTTGGTCTACTACGGACTCCCAGACTATCATTCCATAGTGCTCAATCCACGTCTCCAGTTGCTTACTCCAGTAGTAGGAGTAAACTTGTAGGTGACTAGGGCAGTTCTTTTTCTCCCAATGAGTGGCAGCAGTACCTCTGAAGGTCTACAAACCAGTCAACATTTTCCTTAATACTCTTTCCAAAACTCTTGATTGCGTCCTATTTCTTCAGGACTTCCTATGCATCTGATGCAGTTTCATTCATTCTTGCTGACTTTGCTACTTCTTCTTGAAAAGAAATTTCTTGCCAGGTTCATTGATTTGGCACAAGTCAATGCAAGGTTGTCTGTCAGGTTTATTGCAGTAGATCTTCTTGGCTTGAAATTTCACTTTGCAGTAGGCAAGGATCTGGTTTGTGTCGCAGTTTGTGCTTTGAAATTATATGGGTGTGCAGGACATTTTTCAAGTGTGTACGTCTTGTCACTACCAAGTCCAGCTGATGCCAATGCTTGGACCTTGGGTATCTCTATAATATTCTTCTTCTGATGTTACCAGAAAAGAAGGTGTTGGTCATTGATAAGCCTTGACTGACAAATTGCTCAAGAACTCTCTGTCATTCATATGTCCAATGCCATGTCTACCAAGGCTAGATCTCAACATTGGACCCAACTCTTGCATTGAAGTCTCCAAGTACTAGGATGGGTTCCTTCTGTGGATCAGTCCTGCCAATCAGTTCTTCCAGCTGTTGACAGAGCCAGTCCTTCTCCTCATCACTAGCCTGCAGAGTTGGAGCATAGACAAGGGAGTGATTGATGAATCCCTTCAGTAGTCTAACTCGAAATGTCATATGACATATGGATACTACAACTGGAGCTTTGCACAATGACGTCAGTTCATTTCTGATGGCAAAACCTACATCATGCTCTCTCCTTACTTCTTCAGGTTTGCCATGCCAGTACATGGTGTTGTCCTTCTCCTTAATCTGTATCTGAGAGCCAAGTTTCCAAAAGAGATGCCATATCGGTTCTGAAACATGCAAGCTCATTAATCAACATAGCCATTTTCCTCAGATATGAATCCAGATCAAAGTCATAACCAGGGGTCAAAGTCTGTATATTCCAGCAAGCAATTCTGTTTATAAAATCAGTTGAGTTAAGTAGTGAGGCAAGGCTTGTTTGACCCATTTTTTCTAGGGTTACCTTCATGTGAGGCAAGCAGGCCATCCCTAAACAGGGCTGCTTGGAAGTCTTGGTAGCTGCCTCAGGCCTTTATGCTTCTATCAGATCCCTGCGACCATCTTGCCAAGACCTTCAGTGCATATGCCCGGGCAGAGTTCTGGAGGAGCAGAGGCTGCCACAGAGCTGTTGTCCCGTTTACACCACCGAGCAAAAATTCAAGGGCCAGAATTAGTCTAGACATTCAGTGACACAGAGGTTGTAGCTTTTGCCAAAGAAACTGGATTAGAACTGCTAACTGCCTGTCACTTCAATGCGAGCACCTTTTCTGTCAGGGTGAAGTTGCTTAGCCTTTCTTCAACTAAGAAGTGTCCACAAGGCAGCAGAAAATGCAGTTTAACATCATGTCAAGGACAGAAAACAGATTTTTCAAATAACAAACAAAGGGAAGGGAGAAGTGAAGAACTATAGCAGGACAAAACCACACAATATCACTGTGGTACAGAACTGGGGTCACAGAAATGGGAACAAGCAACAGGCTGATAGCAGTACTTACCAAACCAGAACCCAGTGAAGAGAATGCCAAACCAAGTCAGTAACCAACCCAATCAATATGGGGAGAAGCTGATCCACTTCAGATGGGGATCTGAAGGAGACAAGCACTCTGCGAGGCCTACCCTTTGACCAGTGTCCTAATCAGAAGGCAGCTGCAATGCTTCTGTATCTAAGTGTAGGCAGGCTCCCTCAGATGCAAACTTTAAATCCTCTTTAAATACCATCGTTCACACAGTGTCACTCCTCTTCCACCCTTCCAATCATGCAAGGTTACCCTCTGTCAATCCTTCCTACCACCAATCATCTTTTCCATCCATGTTGCCACTCATCTGCCGGTCAAAGTGGCTAGCTCATTTTATGTCAGAAAAGGTACCTGAGTTTCCTGTGATGCTTACGTTCTCTACCATGCGTGCTTAATCTCTCAAATCAGGTCAGTAGTTCAAAAGTTCAGCAGCTACAATATAATCCAGCAAATTCTTTGAACAATACATCATTGCACAAGCGCAGACTTCTTCAGGAGAGGGTCCCAAACTAAACTCAGTCTACAGTATTTGCTAAAAACAGCCAAACAGATCCAACACTAAGGTAATTTACTGAGGGAACCAGTTTGAATCTCGGCCTCAGTATTTCGTCCCTAACGTCCCAGCTCATGCGGAGCTGCACCAGCAGTACAGTTCTATTGCTAAATACACAGACAACACTATCCTGCCAAGTGCATCTACATCATTTAAGGTCAGGGTTTCAGCTGTGAAGTAGCATGATAAATGGATCATTAAAAGAAGGCATTGCACCGATTGAAGTCGAATGACTTTACTAAAATAAAATAACCTAAAAGCCTACTTGCAAGCTCAAAAGAGAGCTTGTCCCTGTGGAAAAATAGTTTGTTTACATTTCTGTTTTTTCTGAGAAAACATTAGAGGAAATCTACTAAGTCACAAGCAAGTATAAAGATAGAAATCAAGAGAGAGTACACACGTGCCAAGGATCTTTCAGAGCACTCTATCATTTAGGACAGATAAACTTAACAATCTATCTCCCTCATGTCAGTTTTCAGCTAAAATAAGCAGACTTTGAAGGCTGTCTATAAGAAGGAGGGAGAGAAGAAAAAAAAGAACAGCCATAGGTTTTCAAATTAACAATGTGGGAGTTAGAGCTGAATATCAAGTCTTTCCCAGGAATCCCTGAAGGGCTGTAAATATGGTTTTAGGATTACAGTCAATCCATATTAGACTCAGGATTGCTTTTGAGTTGTTGGATAATAACCCTTGATTAGATGACTCCCTCACTGAAGTCATAAATATAAAACCTCATTGCTCTCTCTGGGAGATATATGCTGTTACTAAATAAATAGTAGGTACCAGGAAAAAGGAATATGATCTTCCTTCCAGATTTAAAAAAACCCCCAAAAGCCTAACTGTTTAAGTTTTGGGCAGGCAACAAAAACCACCCACAAATGTGTTCCATTTAGTCTTACTCACTCTCCCTCTTCCCCAGTTTTAATTCTGCCATCCTCATTTTAGTATCATATATAGAACTGCTGCATACCCACCTGTGTCAGGATATGTTCAGACAGGAACTTTTAGGAGCCAGATGTTGCAAATAGGGGAGAAACATTCCAGATGATGAGTGTGTAAAAGCCTTCCTACTTTGATCACTGCTGATGAGCAAACAAGGAAGCAGGACCACCCTAGGCAAAAATTTTAGAAATGATCATACTACACCCTTCAACATGAATGCTGCAGACTGGAGGGGCACGATGAGGTCTCACAGGTGGCGGCAGTGCTGTTGGCAGTGGGAGCATGGCCATGGCAAGCAGGGAGCTCCTGTAGGTGGCCACAGCACTGCTTGGGCTGGTGGGAGGGAGATGGCAAGCACCGGCCAGCAGTTGGTGACCACCCACAGCAGACCACCTGCAGACGCCACCAGCAGTGTCAGCGGCAGGGAGAAGGGGTGGTGAGTGATGGCCGCTTGCAGGTGCCACTGGCAATGTCAGTGATGCCTTTTTGCAGGAGGTGCACTGCCACCCCCTACCTGTCGCCAGTGCCCTTCAGTGACCACATCTACATGAGACATTGATTATGCAGTAGCCCATGACTACCACGCAGTAGCATCATGTGGCAGAAAGCATGATGCAACACTACCGAGCAGTAGACTTGGGCTACTGTGCAGTCAGCATCACAAAAAGGCTGTTTGGTGATGCTACTGCACAGTAAAAAGTTGTTTGGTGATGCTCCTGTGCAGTAACTCCAGTTACTGCACAGTCCTTTAGTACTTTTGTACAGGCAATGACTGTACAGTCAGTGTCTCGTGTAGACACAGCCAGTGTGACAGACATATTCAAGCTAGCTCTAAAAGAGTCCTGCTTCTCAGCAAGGTAAATTAGCTTAGGCAGTGATCTATGCTACCACAGTTGACAGCTTCCAGTATCTGAACTAGGTTTTTTACAGCCAACTGGGTTGCTCCTCACATTTCAGTATTGTGTAATATGAACTTACCCTTATACACAAAGTGACCATTAATTAGTGGTACCAGCAAAATAGAGAGCAGAAAACACAGGAGTTTGTGGAAGTTTGAGATGATTAAGGTAATTCTTTCTTCTCTAAGGATAGAGACTAGGAAGAGAAGACTATTATGGCTAGTGAGGCAATGCTGGAAATGAACACAAACCTGAAGGAGAGTGAGGATGACTGGACACAAAAGCTAGTGTATGTACATTATTCTTGAGTGGAAATTGTATCTGTTATTAACCATGGAAGAAAAGCCTTTAGGACTAAAAGTGCTGCTGAAGACAATGACAATAGTGGGATTTAGGAAGGGATTTGAAGGTATGGGAGAAGAGAATAAAGAAACAGCTCAAGATTTGCAGATAGTTACCAAAGAAGAAAACCTGAAAGGCAGACAGCTAGATGAGTAAGATGACCCATGGAAGAATGTGAACGTGAAATCAAAGAAGAGGAAGAAACACCAGGAAAGAAAATATAGTATTGCTGCACTGAAGTATGAAGTAGAAGAAAAGAAGATGAGTTGACAAGGGAGGAAAAAAAAAGAAGACTCAGGAACCCAAATGGCCACTTCCAGTCCATCATCTCAGCAGCATGATCAAAATTCTGCATGCCCACATGTGTGAGCATATACTTAGATTTAGATTGATCTTCCTTTATAGTAGAGTGTGAACCTTTGAAATTTGGGTATCAGAGCCAGTAAACTCACTCACTGGTTCATGTCATTCTATTCTAGATTCCAAATTGGTTTTTATTTTACCCCAATCACCATAGTATCCAACTGCTTGCAGAGGTTAAAAACAAACAAACAAAACGTGCTTTACTCAAAGAAGAAGTACATTAATTCGACCTGGCTCTGCAGCATCTGTATAGATTAGCAGGACTTTTTGCCACTTTTAGCTAACACTAATTCAATCACCTATTAAATAAAAGCACAAAAAAAGCTCCATTAAAGCACCCCATCTATCAGGCAAGTTGGGTCCAGCTAAGGCGCTGCCTCTTCTGGGCATGAGTGGGCTGGAATGCACCAAGTTTTAAGTAAAGTGCCTGTTTTTGGGTGGGGAGGAAGTTTGAGAGCGGGGGGAAGGAGGGGGTAAACAGCCCAAAAGTGGCTTCCAGTAGATCATCAGTTAAATGAAGAACATCTCCCATATGTGATACATTCCCTCTCATCTTGCCCATGGGGATGGAGGTAAGAACTTCATGCCAAAACTCTCCCCTGCCAAAAGCTGCTATGTGTTTATTAGACAGGGCAGGCTGAGGAATAGTTTCTATAGTTCATTCCATAGCCATGACCCATGCTTCAGAATAGCTTTTACCCTTCTGACATAAGGTTATATTACAGAACTGCATCAGTTCTGTAACCTTGCACTTCAGCTTCAATTTGCTTCATTTGAGAGGCTTTCTTCCCCTTTTTCTTCTTAGTAGTTAGGAGCCTAATTACTGCAGATAGATCTCCCTTTGTATCATTCCTTCTCCTCTGCAGACGAGAACAGCAGCTGTAGAAAGCCACATACATATGAACAAGATCCTTCAACAAATAAAAGATTCTTAAAATAAACACTATATTTGGGAAATATTTTTTTAAATAATCCTAAAAGAGTTCAGGTTATATGAACTCCACCTGAATTCAGTTTTAAATTATGCACAAGTTCTGTACAACAGGAAAATGCACGGCTGACAAGGGCAAGATGAAAGGTTCTACTATGATCTATCAAAATACAATTTAGAATTCTAATGGATGTCCTTATGTAGTATATATCATAAATGTAAAGATTACTAAAGGCATTAGATGTTTTAGAAACATTTTAATAAGTAGTTAGTTACAAAATAACTGTATTTGTGAAAAGAGGAATACCCAGGGAGAGATCCAAAAGGTGTGCAATGGCAGGGCTACACCCCGCCCCCCTTTCAAACTGGATCCCAGCTTGGGAACTTCTGGGGATATTTTTAAAGTCCTGAAAGCAAATGAAATTCTTCCCCTTCCTCTCTGTGCTCTGAGTCATGCCCCTTCCTCTTCCTTTTCCCCTTTCCCCAACTGCTACTTTCCCTGCTCTCCCGGTATGGGGGAAGCTACAGAGCCCTATTCCATCAGGGCTGTGTAGGAGCTACCCATTTGGGTAATTTTAGTTTGAGGGTTTAAGCCCTCACCACTCCCGCAGGTCCACAAGGGGGTATGCTGCTGGGTGGTGCATATCTGCTAGGGGGCAGACGGGGCTAGGGTCAGGGGCCAGGCAGCGGGCAACACGAAGGTGACCACCAGGGCCAGAATGGCGTCCAGCACCTGGCAGGTGTTGTCTGTGGCCTGCACCACCCTGCCCAGGACTGCTGTCTGTTCTGGCAGGGCCTCTACCCGCTCTCACTCCAGGGCCAGAAGGTGCAGAATTCCCCGTCTGCCTGGTCCTGTGCATCCTCACAGGCCACAACCTCCACCAGCCAGGCCCATATATCTGCCAGACAGACTTCCAATGCCATCAGCAGCTGGTACTGGAGGATGGCATGGTCCTGGGTCCAACTCTGGTGAAGACATCGCATCCGCAGGGCCCCAGATGTGGGTGGTGGTGACCCTCAGTCTGCATCCTAGCTGCCAACTGCAGCCTCTCCCCCACATGCAGCTGCAGGGCCTGCAGAATTATGAGAAAGAAGCTGTTTGTAAGAGATTGCAACATTTCAGAGATAAGATGTTCTATACTAGGGGCCATATGCTGTCTGGGCTCAGATCTGGGGTCAGGTACAGACCGGAGCCCAGGGACCATGGTAAATCTGCTGGGCAGGCCTGGACCCAAGTGGCCACTAGCCAAGCCCCTCATCCCTGCTTGCTCTGCAGAGGCAGGTGGTCCACTGGGTGCTGGCCACAGGTGGCCCGCTTCCCCCACCCTGTTCCCAGGGCAGGACAGGCAAGGCTTCTGGCAGCACCTGCTGCCATGATTCCAGACCCCGCTGCCTGCTCTTTTCCTCTTACAGGCCAGCCTGTCTCCTGTGCTGCTGCCAAGCCCATGGCACCCAGGCTCAGGGGGCGCAGGCACCTGGATGACTGAGACAAGCTGCCCAGTCCCCGCCCTCCCCCTCAGGGGGACTCTCTGGGGAAGTGCCCTGGGGCCAGCCCCCACCACACCAGCATTGTGCCCTCAGCATGTTCCAGACACTGCACGAACAGCTGTTTTGTGGACCAAGGGGTAGCTGACCCACTACACCTTGCTGCTGATGATCACCATGGTGCCCCAGTTGTACCTGAGCAATTGGCATGGGGCCCTGAGCTTTGACAGCATGGGGGTCAAGCCCAGGCTTCCCCACAACCTCTGCCACCACCTAGAAGGCCACCTGTGGCTGTACTACACATCCCTGCCCTGAGGAAGGCATCGCCACTGGTGTTGACACATTCATAGTTTTCATAGATTTCATAGATTTCATAGACATTAGGGCTGGAAGGGACCTCGGGAGATCATCGAGTCCAGCCCCCTGCACAAAGGGCAGGAAGTCAGCTGGGGTCATAGGATCCCAGCAAGATAAGCATCCAATTTACTCTTCAAGGTGTTCAATGTAGGTGCTTGAACCACCTCCGCTGGCAGACTGTTCCAGACCTTGGGGGCTCGGACAGTAAAGAAATTCTTCCTTATGTCCAGCCTGAAACGGTCTTGCAGGAGTTTGTGACCATTCGACCTCGTCATCCCTTGGGGCGCTCTGGTGAACAAACGTTCCCCCAGATCCTGGTGGTCACCCTTGATAAATTTATAGGTGGCCATCAGGTCACCCCTGAGCCTGCGCTTTTCCAGGCTAAAGAGTCCCATGGCTCTCAGCCTGTCATCGTAAGATCTGTTTTCCTGACCTCTGATCATGCGCGTGGCTCTCCTCTGGACTCTCTCAAGCTTCTCCACATCCTTTTTGAATTGTGGAGCCCAAAACTGGACGCAGTACTCCAGCTGCGGCCTTACCAAGGCCGAGTACAAGGGGAGAATGACATCCCGGGATTTGCTTGAGAAGCATCTATGGATGCAAGCCAGTGTTTTGGTCGCTTTACTAGCCGCAGCATCGCATTGCAGGCTCATGTTCATCTTGTGGTCAATGATGACCCCCAAGTCTCTTTCTTCTGTAGTGCTATCCAACGTAGCACTGCTGAGCCTATAAGGATGCTGCAGGTGTTTCCTCCCAAGGTGGAGAACCTTGCATTTTTTGGTGTTAAACACCATGAGGTTCTCGTCTGCCCATTTGCTGAGCTTGTCCAGGTCAGCCTGGATCACCCGCCTGTCCTCTGGCGTGGATGCTTTGCCCCAAAGTTTGGTGTCATCGGCGAACTTGGCCAGTCCACTCCTGACTCCAGTGTCCACATCATTAATGAAGATGTTGAACAGTATGGGTCCCAGGACAGAGCCTTGAGGGACCCCACTGGTCACAGGGCACCACGATGAGTGACTGCCATCAATCACAACCCTCTGGGTCCGACCACGGAGCCAGTTTCCCAGCCAGTGGATCGTGGTGGAGCCAAGGCCACAACTGGCCAGTTTGGCCAAGAGGTGATCATGGGATACCAGATCAAAAGCTTTGTTGAAGTCAAGATATATGACATCAACCTCTTCTCCCTTGTCAAGGTGATAGGTCACCTGGTCATAGAAGGAAATGAGATTGGTCAAACAAGACCTACCCGCAACAAACCCATACTGGCTATCCTTTAGAATGTTAGCCTGGGCCAGTCCCAAAAGGATGGCCTCCTTAATAAAATTTTCTAGGAACTTCCCCAGGATAGAAGTCAGGCTAATGGGCCTGTAGTTAGCCGGATCCACTCTCCTCCCTTTCTTGAAGATCGGCACCACATTCGCCTTCTTCCAGTCTTCGGGCACTACACCAGAGCGCCAGGAGTTTTCAAAGATCCGTGCCAGGGGCTGAGCTATGACGCTCGCCAGCTCCTTGAGTACCCTGGGGTGCAGATTGTCAGGGCCAGCTGACTTGAAGTTATCCAGCTTCTCAAGGTGTTCCTTCACGAGGTCAGCATTTATATAGGGTAGGGGATCCCCCTCACCCAGATTTCCCTGTCCCATAGCAGGCATGGGCATCCCATGGGATTAATGAAAGACTGACGCAAAGTACCTATTTAATAGGTTGGCTTTTTCCTGGGCGTCAGTTGTCAGTTGTCCCATCTGGTTTAGCAGGGGTCCAACATTGCCCTTGCTTTTCCTCCGGCTCCCCACATATCTGAAAAAGGACTTTTTGTTGTCCTTGATGCCTGAAGCTAGTTGGAGTTCAGTTGCAGCCTTGGCTTTCCTGGTTTGCTCCCTGCAGGACCGGACCAGCGCGGAGTAATCCTCCTTGGAGGTGAATCCTGTCCTTCATCCTTTGTAGGCTTTCCTTTTTAGCCACAGGAGGTCCGCTAGGTCTCTGGAGAGCCAGGGGGGCTGCTGTGCCTTCTTGCTGCCTTTCCTCCGTGTTGGGATAGATTTAGCTTGTGCATTGAGGATCGCTTCCTTGAGAAGCAACCACTCTTCTTGAACTCCCATCTCCCTGGGGTCATGGTCCCTGAGGGCCTGACTGACTAGCCTCTTGAGCTTGTCAAAGTCGGCTTTTCTGAAGTCAAGGACTTCTGTGTTGCTGACTGACTTACCAGCTTTACGGCGGATGGTGAAGGTGATCAGCTCATGGTCGCTGTCACCCAGCTTCCCATCAATCACTAGGTCGCCAATTGGGTCGTCCCCCATAGCCAGTACCAGGTCGAGCAGCGCTTTGCCTCTCATTGGCCCATAGACTTCTTGAGTCAGGTAGAGGTCATGCACGCACGAGAGAAAGCTTTGCGACCGCTCGGATTTTGCTGAGTGATCTTCCCAGGAGATGTCCGGGTAATTGAAGTCACCCATGACAACCAAGGTCCTGGAGCAAGCGGCCTCAGTCAGTTCCCGGGCGAACTCCTGGTCAAGCTCAGGACTTTGAGTGGGAGGTCTGTAGCAGACTCCCACCGTTGTGTCCCCTGTGCCGTATTCCCCACAAATTTTTATCCAGAGGGTCTCTAGCTGTCCATGCTGGTCACCAACATCAGCTTGTAGGGACATGTAGCTTTCCTTCACATAGAGAGCTACACCCCCGCCCCTTTTGCCTCCTGTACAGGGTACAGCCCTCTATACCCGTGGTCCAGTCATGGGTGGAGTCCCACCAGGTCTCCGTTATCCCAATGATGTCATAATTCTTTGCAATGAGCAGGAGGACAAGCTCCTCCTGCTTGTTACCCAGGCTCCTGGCATTAGTGTACAGGCAGGCAAGTGTGCCCTTAGGGGCTCTTGCCTTGCCCACAGATTGTGCCAGGGCTGGGGCAGGGGTGGCTCCCTTAAGTGCCTTGGTCCGCTGGCTTTGCAAGGGTCGCTCAGCAGGCCAGCAGTGGCAGTAGTCCCCCCATCCCCCAGCGGGCTTAGTTTAAAGCCCGGTGGAGCAGGTCAGCCAGCCTGGCTGAGAAGAACCTCCTCCCCAGGGGAGAGAGGTGGAGGCCATCTCTTCCCAGCAGCTCGCTGCCTCTCTCGCCAAAGAGCGGGCTATGGTCATGGAAGCCAAAGCCTTCCCGATGACACCAGCGCCGCAGTCTTTGGTTGACTGTGTGGATCCTCCTCTCCCTCCTCAGCCCATAGCCCAAGACTGGGAGGATGGACGAAAACACCACC
Organism: Crocodylus siamensis; assembly: GCF_052110815.1. Classification (NCBI taxonomy): domain Eukaryota; kingdom Metazoa; phylum Chordata; order Crocodylia; family Crocodylidae; genus Crocodylus; species Crocodylus siamensis. The sequence goes on along the minus strand of NC_143396.1, from coordinate 83,108,884 downwards.
TGAGCTCCCAGACCCCTAAGCTCCACTCCGAACTCCCTGTAGCGCCTCATGACCTGGCTGGGGGTGCTCCGAGCCGTGTCATTGGTGCCCACATGAATAAGGAGCATGAGGTAGTGGTCTGTGGGCCGGAGGAGCTGCGGGATCCTCTCCGCAATGTCTCAGATGTGGGCCTCTGGGAAGCAGCAGACTTCCCGGGCTAAGGGGTCAGGGCAGCAGATTGCCCCCTCAGTCCCCCTGCAGGATGGAGTCTCCCACAACAAACACCTTTCGCTTTGTCTTGGGGAGAGCGGGGGCAGTAGCTGCGGTCGAGCCTGGGTTGCCTGCGGGAGCCGGCAACTGAGCAGGCTCTGCCGGGGCTGCAAGAGGTGCGAACCTGTTGCTAAGCTCTGGTGAGGGAGGGGCCTTGGTGCGGCGGGCCTTGGGGCCCTTGACCTACCTTGGTCCATGCCCCTGACTGGGCAGACCGGGAGGTCCTAGAGTCCTCCTTAGTCGTGGAGAGAGACGGAGCTCTCCCCTGCGGCTCCTGTGGGAGAAGGGCCTGGCAGTAGGAGTCTATCTCCTGCTCGCAGTCCCTGATGGCACGCAGTCTCTGGACTGTGGCCTGGAGCTCCTCCAGCTGGCGCGCCAGAGACCCCAGTAGGGAGCAGACCCTGCAAGGGGAGGTGGCCATGCTCCTGGGCCCCAGAGCCTGAAAAAGGGACAGGCAGCCCCCGCAGCCAAGAGCCAGGGGCTCCATCTGCATGGAGCCCGGAACCATGGGCTCTGTCTGGGCGGCCGTCTCTGAGGTGGCCAATGAAGGGGCCACAGAGCCCGAGGGGACCCGAGGGGTGCAGCACGTGCCCATCCGTGTCATGCCTCTGGTAGGCTGGCTACGGCTGGGGCTGGCTATGGCTGAGGGGGGTCACAGGCAGGGTCTCGTGCCCTCCTGCGCCCTCTCCTGTGCGAACTCCGCGCTAACTAGGGCGCCTGTTTGCGCAGCCTGTTCGCACGGCTCCGGTCACGCGGCTCCCTGGGGGGCTGGGCCAAGTAGGGTCCTGGGTGGGGGCTTGACCCGGCCCGGCACCAGGCAGCGGCCTCCTCCCAGCAAGCGAGGACTTAACCCCTTCCCACCACGAGCCCGCTTACCTTCCTTTGTATGTGAGAGGCCCTGCCCACCTAGCTGTGGAGATGGCCCATGCCCACAGAGTGGTGTGGAGAAGGGAGGAGGGGGACACAGAAAAGGGGCATGGACTGCACAATCAAGATTTGCACTGTTCCCTGCCTTCCTGCATGCTGTGGCAGGGAACCTGGGTTCCATGAGAGTGTGGGTGGGCACAGTGGGGGGGTGGGGCAGGGACCGGGCACAGGGCAGGGGCATGGGCCAGGGCCCTCTCCACAGTGCAAGGCTTACCACATGGCTGGGGCTGGCATGGATGGTAGCTCCACTCAGTCCCAGCTGGCAGCCACAGTGTGAAGCTCCTGACAGTGTCCTCAGATGGCAGGGCATGGCATGTGTGTGCCTGAGAAGCACCCCTCCCCTCCCAGGGAGGAGCTGGTACTGCTGGCAGCCATTGGTGACATGGGTGGCTGTGCCTCATGGCTGGGGCTGAAGCTGCAGAGTTGTTGGGGCAGGCACTGGCCCAGGTTTCCCATGCTGCTGATGGAGGCTGCAGGTGGGGAGCTCAGTGGAATAGGCTGCTAATGCCCTGAGGGGCCCTCCCCCAGTGATATGTCATTGCGGGTGCCAGACCAGGGTGGGAGCTCAGGCAGGCCACCCATGCTGCTGTACACAGTGGGCTGTGGCTTGGGTCCCAGGGTGGAAGGATCTCTATGAGTTGCCACATGAAGAGCAGGGACTTGGATACACTCTTGGACCAACAACTGTGGTCAGTGATGGTGACTGACTGTGCTGCAAGGCTTTGATCTTTATGTGGTGCTGCCTCACTGACCAGTCATGCCCATGCTCTCATATCCAGCCTGACAGCCCCTCATATACATGGCAGTTAGAGCACCTGCACCACATGAAATGGCATTGCAGTTCCACCTCACCCCACAGTCTCCTCTGTGGACCAGCTGAGGCCCTGGGTAGTGAATATGGGCGTGGGCAAGGATGAGGCCATCAGGGCTCCCACACCAGCTCTCCAGGCCTCTGTGTGGCTGTCCCTGTGCTGCCAGGCCTGGGCAGCTGCTGGCAATGCCCAGCACAGGGACACAGCACAGAACTGGCAACCCCATGGTGACACAATGCCCCACAGCACCTACAGGGTCCGAGCAGGCTGTTGGGGATGGGCTGCAGGCAGCTGGAGCCAGCCCCAGTGACCAAGAGCTGCCTGCAGCTGGGCCTGGGTGCTGACAGGCCTGCCAGGAGCCTGGAGCAGCCTGCAGGTCTGAACAACGCAGGCCTGGCAGGCACACAGCACTGGCAATGGCACCTAGGTGCCAGGCATCGGTGCCAGGGTGCAGGCAGGCTGATGCAGCTAGCCTGCAGCCTGCCCAAGGGGACACAAGGGCCTGGAAAGGCCTCAGGTTTCCTGCATGTGTGCCCCAGGGCACAAACTACCTGCAAGTGTTTAAGGACCTGAGGCTTGGGCTGCCATAAAGTCTGCCCAGCCCTAGGGCAAGAGAGGCTCCCAGCCCCCAAGCCCTGAGGCTAGCCTCAAAATGCCCTCCTACTGGGAGCAAATCTGCTCCTGGTTGACACCTACACATGCATTTCTGCACAGTAACTACTTTCACATAAATTTGCTACTTGCATTTGCAAGTAGCATATTTACTCATGAGTAGCATCATTTACTGCACTGTGAGCATGAGTACATATAGTTACACATGCTTACTGCACAAGAGTAAAGTGTCTTGTGTAGATGTGCCCAGAGGGCATTTATTGCCCTTACCTTTCTCTCACTTCTGTATTCACACAACAACATGAAATTTTTTTTCAGGCTTTTCTCAAAGGTGGTGGTTAAATCATATATAATTTTAAATGAGTGGCATAGAAAGTCTCTATTGTTCTGAGACTCCAAGGAATGAAAGAAGCTAAAAGTGTGACAGGATGTCAGTGAGAATATAAATAATAGGTGGAAATTAGGAAAACAAAAGGTAGAGCAGAGAAGGGCGGATGGGGGCAGGGTGGGAAAAGCCAAAGATGAGTAAGGGAGACTCTACAGGAGTATAGATTTTCAAAGTAGAAAGGAGGCCTCTCTTCTACCTTGAAAATATACTTCTGTACAGTCTCCCTTACTCACCTTTGGCTTTTTCCCCTCCCTTCCCTACTCTACATTTTATTTTCCTAATTTCTACTTATAGCAAAAGCCGCATTATCTGGCACCTTATAAACCGGCATGCTCCATTAACTGGCATGCCGGTCAACATGGCAAAAGCAAAACCGGAAGTGCCCACCATGAAACTTCTGGTTTCACTAAGCCCCCACGGCCCGGGGAAAAGCAGCCTATGCAGGGTCCCCCTCCCTGTCCCTGGAACACTGATGTGGAACACTGATGCCAGGGAAGGGGGCACGGGGCATGCCTGTGCAAGACCCCCTCCCTGTCCCCCAGCACACTGACACTAGGGAGGGGCAGCAGCGCACTGGACAGGGCCAGAGGGGCAGCGGCCCAACCAGGCAATGACGCCTGTTTGGGCCTCTCAGGTAAGTGGCCCAAACCCTATGGATGCTGGATAACAAAGCTTTTGCTGTATTTACATTCTCACTGACATCCTGTCACACAGTTAGCTTCTTTCATTCTTTGGGGGTCTCAGAACAGCAGAGACTTCCTATGCCTGAAGAAGGGAAATTGCTCCCAAAAGCTTGAAAAAAACTTCTTTCCAACAACTCAGTTGGTCTAATAAAAGATATCACATCTACCCAAAGAACCTGGCCTGCCTGTGTCCTTAGACAAACATGGATACAACCTAAAAACTAGCAGTAGCTTTAAATAGCTTATGAGTTCTAATTAACAGCCCAGTCATCAGTGAATGAATTACTAAAGCACTCACTCACAAAAGAAAGAAAGAAAGAAAGAAGGCTCCCTCTATTAATGGTAAAAATAAAGAGTTTGAAGAATTTCTCCTTTTTAACTCCTGTGATTGTTTTCTGAAACTGAACAACAGAACTTCATAGGAGCTCATAATGTAAGAAGGGTCTTTTGCTCTGTTACAGACTGATCAGGCTGAGCTTGTGATGACTCAAGTCTTTGACGACTCAAGTCTTTCACCTTTTCTTCCTGTGGACTGTCTATCCAGGAAAGAAAGAGGCATATAACTTTGTTGTTGCTGGCACCAAAGAAAGAGAGAACTGTTTTTCTTCTGCATGGTCTTTACTTTTATAGGGATATTTTCCCATTTGTCAGCTTTTGGGACCACCTTCATGAGTTTGAAGCTAATTAAGTGAATCCAAGTATTCAGAATGGTCAGTGTAGTTCAGTCATCTTATAAGGAACAAGCCATGGAGCTTAGGTCATAATGGAAACTGACATCACTTATTAAAAGCAATAACTTGCTCTTAAAAAAATTAACAAGGTTGACTGTAGACAGAGCAAATGCTCTTCTAGTAATACAAAAGAGGTGAGAGGGGTATTTGCAAGGAAAGTTATAATGACAACTTTCTGACTGTGAAAAATAGGCATGAAACTCATAATCAGCTAAAATAATATTTTATAAAAATATCTAATGACCTAATCCATAAACTCTCTATTCTGGCATTTGTTATCATGGCAATTATTTCAGTTTTCTCAGCATTTCTGAAAATATTCTGTTCTTTTTGTAGACAAAACAGAACAAGTCAAACAGTTGTAACTGTGAATATAAAAAAGGCCTGAGTAGAACTGAAGAACAGAGAAGTAGTCAGCTTTCATAACAAGTGAACAACTAATTTTCCCATCCTAAAAATATTTACTGAGAGTTAAAAGGTAGAATTCCCTTCCTTAAATAATCCAAACAAAAAAAAATTAAGGAAATCATAAATTCAAGCAAGTTCCCAGTGTAAAAAACATGATAAACATTTCCCAACACAAAAATACCTGCTTCTTTTCATCACACTCATGTTTAATCTTTAATTACATAACAGTATTATTATTACTACTGAGGCAGTGTTAAATTAAAATTAACACTAATCACTGTTAAAAGCAGCTTAACCCTTACATTTTTCTATGCCTAGAAATGAATTAGTCTTATCAGCATGGTTATGCCATCTCCTTATTACAATCAATCACTACTTCTGTGATTGACTACCAGCAGGTACGTCTACACAAGATGATACTACACTGTGATTACTGTGCATTTATTTAGCACTTGTATAAGCAAGTACTAAATAACTGCAGTGACCAGAGTTACTGAGCAGTAGCATCAGCAAACACTAAGTTACTACATTAAGTGACATTACTGCACAGTACTCTGTCTCAGCATGGTTTTTGCCATGCAATACTACTGCGCAGTCAGTGTCTCATGTAGATATGCCCAGTATGAATAACTTTATCCTAACAAAAATATTTTATTTCGCCTGTTCAGATGAGGTGAGCCATAGCAAAATTGAAACAGAAAATTAGTGTGTACTCTGAGACAATCAACATGACACAAAAGCAGTAACATATTACAGAGGGCATCTGCAATCAATAAAGTTAAATTATTAATAATGAAAGCCAGCTTTTTCCCTCTGTGTGGATATACCATCAACACACCAAACTGTGTACACAAAGTAACATCTTTTTCTTCTAAAAAAATTAGTTCAAATGATGTTATACATTCTGAAGGGCAACAAGAATATTTTACTACTATTATAGCTCCTTGTGTGTCTGCAAGAAAAAAATCAGCTTCTTGGTATTGCTCCAGCTGCAACTGATATATTAGGTCAGATCACTTTAACATATTCTATACTTTTTTAGCTATGACAACACTATTGACTGTTTTTGACAATTACTATTTTTCTGGGGAGGAGGCAGGGGCGGTGTTAAGCCTTCCTCAGAAGTATGAAACGGTGACTGTAGATAAGGCTGAGGGTTTTGACTGGGGTGTGCCAGTGCTCTTGCTGGGACTTAAAAATACAGGTTCCTGGCTAGCAGGTCTTATCCCTCTGCTCAGGGTCAAACCAATCACCGTATTTGGGGTCAGAAAGAATTTACCCCATGGTCAAATTGGTATGGCTATGGGGGTTTTTGCTTTCTTCTGTGGGAGAGGGGTGTGGAGAGGGGGAGAGGGAAGGACCTCTTCCTGGGATCTCTTGAGAGTATATTAACAACCTTTTACAGAAGCAGAATGTTGACTGCTGTGGTTGCACTGCTTTACCTGTGGCTGGTTAGGTTGTTGTGTCTTGTCTTGTGTCCGGGTTGATGGTAGATTTGCTAAGAGATTAGATTATGGATTTGTATAAAATGATTTAGACAGGGATGATCCTGCCTCTGGCAGGGGTTGAACTAGATGACCTCTGGAGGTCCCTTCCAGCCCTACTTCTCTATCATTTCTGATTTACAACCATTTGTTAGAAATCACTTATGCTTAGTACTGGGGCAGGCAATTATTTTGGGCGGAGGGCCACTTACTGAGTTTTGGCAAGCCATTGAGGGCTGCATGACAGGTAGCCAGGGGAAGATAAATATTAATTTTCTAAATTTTTTAGGGGCCCCACAGGCCAGATAGAATGGCCTGGCAGGCTGCATCTGGCCTGCAGGCCATATTTAGCCCACCCCAGGATTAGAATAATGCCAATTGTGATCTATTCCTACTACTACCACCACCTTCACTGCCATGTAATAAAGCAATCCACATCTATGCTGCAGGCTCATATGGTCAGCTGTGAAAGGCAGCCCACCCCCACCTCCCAGTTTACTTTGTTCAGACTGTCTACTGGGGAACTTGCTGCTGCTTAAGTTTGTCTTTTAATGTAGCTGACTGAAGACATATGCTTATTCTTCTAAGATACAGTTCAGAAACTGGGATTTTCCTGACTTTTACTAACATGAAAGCTACTTCAATGTATATGTATTTTTTTAAATGTTTCTTCAACTTTTAATAATATCACTACCACTTCTGCCTTTACCTCCACCTTGATATGCTTTTTAATTAACCACAGCACAACAGCAGCATTTCATCCTACAGTCTCTGACTTCACTGAAGTCTTAGAAATATGGCTTAACATAAAATGGCTTCTTGCTATTTCCTTGCTATTTCTGTACCAACAACACTAGACTCTAGTAATTAAAACCTGAGATTTTGATAAACTGTTGTTTATCAACAAAATGGCCATTTCAGCTCTTTCAGATTAAACAAGACAAGGCTTTTACTCAGTGAGTTGCATGACTGTTTTCTAGAGCTAACGTAATGCTTTTTGATGGAAAATGAATTTTTAAAATGAGATCCATAGGAAAAAGTAAGAGTGCTTTTATTCTCCCAAAAGGCACACTCACAAAGCCTAACTAGGACATTGATGTTGTATTGTGCTAATTTCTTAAGAATGACCAGAGGTACCAAGTGAAAGCCTCATGGAAGTATCCAGTTACTTTTATCGACTAACCTTGTAATCTCAGCAAAAACTGAAAACAGGTTTAACAAGACCTGTTTTAATCCTGACTGCCATAAAAGATATTTCTAATCTTTAACTGGTTATCAACTGAACCCTGGATCAGTTTTCCATTATTTTTCCTGTAACTCATATAAGAAATATGAGAAATGATGTGGTGCCAGAAAGAAACATACATTAGTGGGCCCAATGGGCATCCTGGGAGCTAGCTCCAAAATGAGGGGGACAGGGAGTGGGATGGCAGTAGCTGTAAGGGAAACAGAAACACTGCAGTCTTTCTGAGGCTAGTTGTTTTTGAAATCTGCCAAAGTGTGCAATGGTCTCACATGGTATTAAAGTAGGGAATAGCCCATCTACTTTAACTGAGAATCAGTGAAGAGCAACTAAAAACTCAGCAGCCACGTCTACACAAACGGGGGGACTGTACTGTTGTTACTGTGCAGTCATTTAGTACTTGCATAGCAGTAACCGGCATTACTGTGCAGTATCATCACCGCACGATTTTTCCCCCCAATGCTACTGCACAGTAGCAATGAGCTACTTCACAGTAATAAAGTAAGAGGTAGATAAGACGTAGAAACTGGCTTAAATTAGCAAGTTTTTTTTTTTTATGAAGGATCCAAATAACTTTTAAGAGAGATTTAAAATGGAAGGACATAGTTAATTGGCTAACACATTAATCATATTTCAAATTCAGCAAAGACGAGTGCAAAGTCCTGCACAAATACAGACTGGGGAATAACTGGCTAGGCTGCAGTATTGCAGAAAAGGACCTGGGACTTAAAGTAAACCATACACTGAATATGAGCCAACTGTATGCTCCTGTTGTACAGAAAGCCAACATCTTACTGGCTTATATTAATATATTTTTGTCCTGATTTGTGTGTGTGTTGCATCATGTATATATAGAGGCAATTACATAATAGCTCAAAATGAAATCTTACTCTTGTAGGTTGTGCAGGAGATGTGCAAAGGTGTAAGGGGGTATGTGTGGGTCAGTGTGTGGTTTGTGGAGGGCTGTGGGTGTATGTGTGTGTAGAAAGGGTAGGGGTGGATTGAGTGTGGGTAGGTGTAGGGGTGCTGTGGGTGTGTGTATGTGCAGTGTGTGTAGGATGTGGGGGTATATGTGGATGTGGACAGTAGGCATGGGGGGATGTGTGGATGTGTGTGAGTGGGTATCAGGTTTTTAGGGGCTCTGAGGAGTGCGGTGGGGGAGGGTGGCTAGGGAAGTATGTGAGGAGTGTGGGTGCATGTGTATGGTAGTGTGTGTGTGTGGGGGGCCCTACAAACATTCTCCAACATTGCACACAACCCCTGCCACCAGTGGCAGCAGCAGGCAGAGCCCCCTGGTGGCACACTATCCCATTAAGCCCCAGGACTCCATATGGCCAGGCTACAGGTTCCATTGCGTGGAGATCACATGTCCAAGCCCCGCACCACCAGAGGAAGCCCCATCAGTGAAGCCAGCAGCACAGATCATGGAGCTCAGCCGAGGCAGCAGGGATTGGGGAGGAGCCAGCCCAGCTCCATAGTGCGGAGCTCCCTATGGTTCCTCATGACCTGCACATAGAAGCACGCTGGGCTGGGCTATCAGCTCCATCACACAGCACTCCCCCCAGAGGCACACGGCTTGGGCAGACAACTTGGGAATTGCATGCGAACCCTGTGCAATGGAGCCAGGTGGGCCCCATGCCCCCACCAGCCTGGGCTCTGTGCTCCTGCTGCCCTGCCCTGGGTCCCTGCCAGCCGTGGCCCTGAGGCACTGGTACAGGCCCCACATTCCTGCCTAGCTGTCACTTCGTACCAGCCCACCACCACTCCCCTCCACTGCCATTTCTGCCACCACAACCACTCCCACCCCTCACCACCATCACCACCACTCCCACTGCCCACCCCTACCAATCCCATCCTCCACCACCACCACTTCCCCACCCACTGCTGCCCCCCTTCCCCTTCCACTTGCCTACTTTCTCACCTGCCCACTGCCCCCTCACATCCCCACCCACTGCCATCGCCACTTCCCTAGCTGCCACCACCACCAACACTTCCCCTGCCTGCTGCTGCCACCCTTCTCCCACCCACCTTCACTTCCCTACTTGTGGGACTGGGGTCAGGGCCATCCCACAGGCAAGAGTGGGAGCACACCATGTGCTCCCCCTGCAGGAGTAAATGTAGCACAGACCTATGTGAACACAGTAGGGGCAGCCCAGGGCCAGGCCGGAAATGGTGAATTGGTAGGCATCCACCCACAAGCCGGATGCAATTGCCTAGTGGGCCAGATTTGGCCCATGGGCCAGATTTTGCCCACCTGTGGTCTACAAAGAAGACAGAGATGGGTTTTTCTCTGAAGCTTTAAGGGATAGGACTAGGAACAATGGCTTCAAACTGCAGCAGAGGAAATTTATTAGGATGAACTTTCTGATACTGAGGGTGATCAAGCATTGGAATAGGCTACCTAGAGAAATTGTGGCAACTTCATCCTTGGAAATTTTAAGGACTGGATGAGGTAGACACTTGAGATATTTTATTATTATCAGTTAATTGAAAAAAGAAGAACAACCCAAAGATTCATCACCAAGACAACCACACAAATTTGAAAGCAGTAGTGATTCAGGTACAGAAAAAACAAAATTAGATTATGGCTTAATACTTTATTCTAAATATAAAAGATAGTATATTTTTCATGGCTTATAAAAGGGGTGGGTAATTATTTGGGCTGGAGGGATAATGGAGTTTTGGTGCACTGTTGAGGACTGGGGGGTGGTGCTGACTCAGCCCTTCCCCATCACAACTGTTTACACCACCCAGCACAGTTTGGGAGGAGAGGGGTAATTGCAACTGATGCCAATTGCTCCTATCCAGCCTCAGGCCCATCCATCCTGCACCCACCTCTGGGACAGAGCAGGTGAGCAGGGTCTCCATGTAGACTGGCTCAGGACCCCCATGGACGGGGAGCACTCAGCCAGGCAGATGGGATGGGGTAATGGGCAGGAAGGGAGTAGTATCTGGGAGCAGAACAGACAGGCAGGGCTGGGTCCAGGGCTAGGATTGTGGGGCAGTACAAGTGTAGGACCAGGGCCTAGGGCAGAACTGTGATCCGCTCCCCGCATGTCCCTGTGACAGGAGCTGGTTCTATGCTTGGCCCTGCATGCTAGAGCTCCTGGTATGGCCAAGATAGGATGGGCTATGCTTCATGCCAGGTAGCACCTCTGCATCCAGGGTGGCAGGACTGGCTGCATGTGCCACAGCCTGGGCTGCCCCCGCATTGCCCTGGTCACGTGAGGCCAAGGGACCTTCCACGGACCCGACAGAATCACTTGATGAGCCAGATCTGGCCCACAGGCTTTATTTTGCTCACCTCTGACCTATAACAATTAAAGTATTTTGTTAAATGGAAATTAAGTTATTTAGGACTCGGGCTCCTGATAATAGAAAGAACTGGGCAATAATAGAGAAAGGGGAATAGGAACTGGAGATGCAAAAGCAGAAAGTTAAATGAAGTCAATAAAATACATAAATCAAGCTGAGCTTCATAACCCTTGGAGGTACCAGCTCCCCTCACATTGCTGTTCTCCCCTCGATATGCCTCTTTTTCCTAAACCTATAAATTACTAACTTCATTCACATTGACATGATAATCTCAAAGCTTGTATCTGATACCTCTTAGCAGTCCATGCAATGGTTGTAACAAAATGTAAAGTCAATAATGAGAATCCTATAGAAACTGAAAAATGAAGCCACTTTAATGAAGGATTCTAATGTTTGGGTATTACCAAAACAGAAACTAAGATATATTTTGATACTACTAGTAAATCTCAACTATTTATAAAACCCAGCTGGAGATGTGTATAAATCAGTAACAGAGAAATTAATTAGCCTAGCTTCCCAGAGGATATGAGAAACAGAACAGAAGTAGTGAATTAACACTGGAAATTGAAAACTTGCAAGCTTTGTATAAAAACTTGGGGCTATAAGTATATTTAAATCTCGCCTTCCTTAGACAGTAACTAAATATCATATTTATAGAGAAAATTGAACAGGTCCTTATTTGGTTGACACAGATATTAAAGGGGGGGAGGCTAATAAAGTCACCTAAGATAAGGGGATGGGGAAGAAGGAAACAAGTCAAATAAAAGTATACACTTTTTTTTTAAATAGTAAGATTTCATACCAGATAGATTGCTGAAGAATTTAGATGGCTTTATAAAAATCATGATGCTTCCAGGTAGGAAAAAAATATATGTTCACAAAATAAGAGAAAATTTTATAAGGACTGGTTATTTCAATAATCTATTAGTTTTCACATTTCTACTGAGTATAATTTAATCAGACATCTGGGAGATTAAATGAAGGATTCTGATGACATTCCCAACATTAAGAACCAAGAGAAGGCAACCATATGATCCATCAAGGCTTGCCCTTCTAAACTCAGTGGATGTGTCTACAAGATGCTTAATGTGCAGCAAACTAATTCTATTGAGCATTAGCATGCACAGTATAAATGGTGCTAATATGCTAATGCGCAGTAGTGTTAGTCTACTGCGCATTAAGCATCACACAACAAGCATGCACTAATGCGCAGTATGGCAGCCTACAGTGCACTTATTTAGTACTTGATTGTACAAGTACTAACTTTAATGTGTAGTAGCCACTGAGCTTTAATGAATGTATAGATGTGCCCGGTGAATAGCATTAAACTTACACTTTATTATGTTAATTTCATGTTTCCAGGTTCTTCTTTATTTAATTTAACTTCTAACTTCTATAGCTGACTTCAGCAGTTTATTCAATCTTCCAGCCATCCAACATGCTAATCAGATTACTGTTTTAACAACATAAATTTTTATTTTAAAGAAAGATAAAACTTTTTAGTATCTTTTGGGGGAGAGGATGGAGAATTCTTGTCAGCAGGTCTGAAATAGAGAACCTTTTAATTGCATGGCAGATTTTTATCACTTTTGTCAACTGTTCCACAGATATTATAGTAGATTATTCACCCTAGAAAACACTCAAAGATTAGCAGATAATTTATAATTATTTCTTGGATTTAAAATATGCACTTTATTATTTCAATTTGTAGATTAGTGTGAAAAAGGCTTTACCTCATGAAGCCGGGAGGCGGCGGGACTTCATAGGCAGGACTTCGCCCCAGGACTTCATAGGCAGCCTAGATCGGAGGTGCTGTCCACGGAGCCACTGTGGACAGTCTCGACCTCTGATGAAGACTGGAGCCTAGTAGGACCCAGCAGCATGGCAGGTCAGCTGCAGCTGACAGACAGCCAAAGCCAAACCCAAAAGAGGAACAAGGCACCTGAGAATAGGGTGGTCCCAAGCACAGACGCTATATAGACAAAGAGAGAGGGCCACCAAAGGCCCACGACGAAAGGTGGCGTCACTACAGCCATCAGACCTGGGGGATTCGAGCATGGTCAACCCAGAACACCATCCTCGACAACGAATGGTTCCATCATGGTTGGCAGAAGGTGGGGTGTTGGGGAGGTGGAGCCCCACAAAAAAGCCAAGAAGGGAGCAACCTGGGGGAAGCATCAGGGGAGTCAGGACCAAAACATCATCCTCCCAATTGAAATAACTCATCAAAGACATGTGTGAGGGAGCGGCGACTAGGGGCGGCCGTGAACCCCCTAGCGCCCCCTACCGTCACGTTAGGATGACGTAGCACCCTCAGAACCTCGCCCGCCACGACTTTGATGGTAAAAGATATAATGTGGAGGCTGCCAGTTTCCCTAATAGACGGTCTTGTTGTACGTCCCTATTCCAGATTGGGGATTTAATAAGCATCCTGCCTTAAGGGCAATGCGTGCCTCCAAGCCTCCCCCTTAGCACGCCCCAAGCCTCGCAGCTATTCCGGGGGACGCTTGTATGGTCCCTCGCCCCTCGGGTGCCCTTGTTCTCACTCTCGGGCACCGGGGCTCTTCGCCCACCTGGCGCCTCCTTGGGTCGGGCCCCAATCTCTGGCCCGTTCCCCACGCCCTGGGCCTATCACGCTGGCGCCCAGCTACTTGCTGAAGCCTCCTGGGTCGGCTCCACCAGCGCCGCTCACTACCGGCCCCCCCTGGGCCGGGTTCTAGCCGGCGCCTGGCTAATCGCCGGCTTTGCCTGAGTCTGGAGCACTCTCGCCGCTCTAGCCTCGGCGCCCTTGGGCCGGCACGCTCTGGCCGCCCTAGCCTCGGCGCCCTTGGGCCGGCATGCTCCCTCTGCCCGGATCTCGGCTCTAACGCTGCCCTAGCCTCGGCGCCTTTGGGCCGGCTCACTCTCGCCGCCCTAGCCTTGGCGCCTTCGGGCCGGCTCGCTCACTCTGCCCGGATCTCGGCTCTATCGCCGCCCTAGCCTCGGCGCCTTCGGGCCGGCTCTCTCTCGCCGCCCTAGCCTCGGCGCCCTTGGGCCGGGTTCTAGCCTTAGCTCTACCGCCGCCCTAATCTCGGCGCTCTCGGGCCGGCTCTCTCTCTCGCCGCCCTAGTCTCGGCGCTCTCGGGCCGGCTCTCTCTCGCCTGGCGCGCTAGCCTTAGCTCTATCGCCGCCCTAGCTTCGGCGCCCTTGGGCTGGCGCTATCGCCGCCCTAGTCTCGGCGCCCTCGGGTGGCTCACTAGGCCTGGCTATTCGGCCCCTCTCTGGGGCCTTGCCCCTCAGGGGCCGCTACCGCGCTACCTGCGCGTTGCCCCGCGCCCTGTCTCTGCCCCGCTCTCGGGCCTTGCCCTCTCGGGGCTGACTCCGCGCCCCCGGCGCCCTGTCTCTGCCCCGCTCCGGGGCCTTGCCCTCTCGGGGCTAACTTCCGCGCCTCTGGTGCCCTGTCCCTGCCCCGCTCCGGGGCTAAACACCGCCCTTATGGGCTGGGGTCTATAACCCCGCACACTGCACCTCCCTGGCGCAATATAATGCCCAGCCGCACCGACACTAGTGCCCCTGGCACTGTGCCTCAACTGGGCACTGGGAACCCCCAAGCTGTTGGGGAGCTCCCCTTGAGGCCTCCTCGCTCCCCTACAGCCTCACCCGGTCCTCCGGATAAACTGTAACTTAATACTCAAGCCATCTGGCTATAACATAAGCAAAGGCTCCACACGCCTAATAACTCCAAGCCCCACCAGGGCCCGCAATCCTACCTCCAGTCAGGGCGATGCTGTTCCCTGCATCATTGCAGCCAGTTAGCGCGATGAAATAGCAGCCACTAACCCAGGCCGCTCAGCTCAGCCGCAGAGCTCCTGCTCCTGCGGCAGCCCGAAGGGAACTGTGTCTCAGGCTCTGGCCTGAGCTGGTTATAAAGGCCTGGCCCTGCCCCCTTCCGGTCATGTGACCACCTGGTTGCCCCTGGCAACCAGGCACCTGGGCTGCCTGGGTGATTGGCAGCCCTGCCAATCACCCTCACAATCACGGAGCCCCTCTGTGACTCCGTGACAACATGGCAGGCAAGACACCCGGTGTACCACCCCAAGTCACCTGGCAACTGGCCCATTCATCCCAAAGAAGCCACGGGAAGGCTCAATCAGAAGTCACACGCATAACGTCTGGTGGAAAGACACGGGAGATTACAATTAGAATGTTCTGGGTTATAAAAAACCGTAGAATTTCAAGTCATATTCTAAGGCTTTGCAAAGGAATCTAATAGTGATAAAAGTAATTTCAGCATCTATGTCAAATTATTTATCATTAACCACAAAGCTGCTGCAATATTTACTGGCCATTTTACACATGACACCAAACTGCCATTAGGTAATTTACAGACAATCTGTATTAAAGTCAACCAAAGCCTTTATTTCATGTATTCATCTTCCCACTAATATTACTTTCCATTACCCTTGGAGATAATGGTGCTTTTTATGCTGTTAATTCTAATAAGGAAATTTACAGATGGACAGTATGTTATCACTTAGGCTGTTTGCTGATGCGAGTGGCAGTTAAAACATTACTTCTTCACCTCACGATAGCTAAGTGGATCTAACAGGATGCTGATTGCTTCATCAGCCTTTTACATTGTCTATTTTTTTAGATGTCAGAATCTTATTAACAAAAAGTTTCCTTAAAAGGAAAGTGTTTTACATAACCAACTCTTAAAAATAATCACAAGAACATACCCCAATGCTTTGTATTAATGCTATTTCTTTTCTTTCCAGACACGGAACACTGCTCACAGGAAGAAAAGAGGAAAAGGAGAAAGGTGGACAAGAGAAAAAATCATGCAAGTGTGACTGAAGTGATTTAGAATGAGAAGTACTTTTCACACCAGTTGCTAGATACACGGCTGATGAAGGTTGATGTGGAAGCTGGTCACCTGGCAATGGTGAAATGAAGGATGTGACAGAAAGGAAGGAGCTGCTCATTGATCAGATGGAATCCAGACATGACAGTAACAGTTAATGAACCATGTCCTATGAAGCAGCTTCAGCACCTTTTTACAACCCCACTTCTCAGCCTTCATAAAACTATCAGAGCCTTTAAAGGAGCACATCTGCTCCAGTAACTGATGGCAGAAAACTTTAACTGCAGGAGTTACAGTTGGGTCCTTCACAGGATTTCACTCTCTGTACCTATTATGCTTAGAGAATATTTCATAATAATGTGTTAGTTGTTATATCCATAATAGCCACAGAAAGAGCAGAATAACATTTCTGTAATGAAGCTTTGTACAGCATCACTGCAGAAATTAGATATTTAATTTATGTTAATTATAAGAAAGAACTGAAGCTGACTGAAAAGTAATAGGAAAATCATTTTCCAAAACTTCTCATTAGTTCAGTGGCAGCTTTAAACAAGTATTGTTTTTTGACTTCTAACAACTGGCAAGTTTAAATCTGACCCCTGAAAAGCTGAGTAGCTGATTGGTTGCTTGTGAAAGATGCCCATCTGACAGGTCTTGAGTATGAACTCTTCATTTATCCATAGAGCATGTGTAACTTGATGCAACAATGTAGCTACTCACTTACTAAAATAACTTGCTAATGTGGGTCATAACCCTGCACTGAAAAGACCATCGCTGGCAGGGCAGCTTGGCCTTATGCTGAGATTGTCAATAAGATAGCCAGATATGTCAACTGTTACAGCACAAACTGGAATGCACACATTGACCAATAAAGAACATTTTTATATCAATATCTTCTGATCACTACCAACCTGGTTAATAGGTACGTAATTCTTTATTATGTTACTAATTCCCTCAGCTGCACAGTAATATACTTCAACTCTGTTACAAACAGAATTCACATCGAGTAAAAGGAAGTTCTAGTTTACACATGCAGAGTTGAAGTCATAGGTATCCAGTCTTTTATCAACCGTTCACATCTTTAAATATATTACAGTATCCAACACAAAGTTATGAGGACACTGGATTCACTGCATCCCTGAATTTAAAGTATTACATAGGCCTAAACAATATCCAAGCATAATACTGTCAATGTCTTCCAAGGAAGTGAGGGGAATAGCTTATTCCTGTCAAATGACTGAGGTTGTCCCAAATTACTGCTTTACCTCCTGACGTTCTTTTCACCACTTCTTTCTAGCTGAAGGGAACTGAACAGGTTCCTTTCAAGATCTGTTAATGTTATTCTTTGACCCTTAGACCATGAATGTCAAACATATAGCTTGGGGACTGGATCTGGCCTGCCAGGTTACTGGTTGATCAGGGAATTTGGGTGCAGGGCTAGCAGGATGTGGGGCCTGTGGCAGAATCTGGGACCTTGGGGCCCTGTTGTTTAAATCTGCATCAGCAGCTGGGTGAGTGAGGGCTGTCAACACAATCCCACTTAACCTTTCAGCCACCTGGCCCACAGCTACTGCTGCTTTTGCCACCTCTGCTGTAGCAACTAGCTACTTGGCCTGCAACCTCTTACCACACCACCAGAGCCACTGCTTGCTCTGCCGCTGGCTTTACCACCTACCCTCTTGTCTAGCTATCGTCTGGGGGCATAAGGTAAGTTTGACACCCCTGCTTTCATGTATAATCACCCCTATCTTTAATGAGGGACTGGAGGTAAGTGAAAATGACTAGCTCTTCCCTGCCACATCTATCCTTTCCCTCCACCTTCCTCCTGAGGCCTCTCTTAGTTTTCGTGTCAACTAGCATTGATTTATGCTTTCCTCCCAAGCCATCCTAGAAAGCCACAGCCTTATCACTTGTTGCCTCCACTAGCTGTATACTGGTTTGTCCTCAGCATTAGCTTGATCTCCTGATGTGACCAGACTCTCCCCTCCCACCTTGTTGGTTCCCCTTTAATGGGGGTCAAGAATCAGTAAGAGGAGAGACAGAAGGATAGACTTTCCAAGAAACCCTGCCTGCCCTGTCTCTCCTCAGCCCAGCAGCACTGCTGAAACTCGAAGAGAAGTGCTACTCCATGAAACCCCCTAATCTAAGCATTAATCAATTGTCTCCTGGCCTGGAAATTGAAAGCCCAAGATGAAACATTAACCAAGACTGGAGTTATACTATAAGTTTTTGCCTGGTATAAGATTAGTCGGGTATGGTTTTGGTGCAACATTTCTATGTTAACAAAAGCTGTAATGTAAACAAGGCTTATATAGGCATAAATGTGCTTTTGTCAGTATAGTTGTTTCATTCAGTATCTCATGCAAATGGTATCTGAAAACATACTTTTTCTGCCAGTGGGTTTGTCCCTTAAATGAAGCATGGCTTTATGCAGATTTATGGCTTCGTTTTCAAAGCTTGGAGTATGGTTTGGCAGCTGTACGCTCATTTTCTGCCCTGGGCCACGTCCAAACGTGCACGGACATTTGGCTCCCCGGGGACACTGAGCTGCCCCTAGAGCTCCTCCCTTTAAATTGTTTGGCCTTCCCACTTTACCCTTTCCCCACCTCCAAGACAGTCACTTCTACCTTACTTATAACCAATAGGGTGATGAGCCAATGAATCAGAAGAGGTGTGCCGCTGCTAGTTGTCCCCAGGAAACGCCCATACCACACGCATTCTGGCATGTGGCAAGTGACCCCAGTAAGGTAGGAAAGTTCAGCAAACTCACTCTGCACATTTAGCTGCTCTTAGAGCTCCTCCCTTCAAATTGTTTGATCTTTCCACTTTACGCTCCTCCCCACCCCCAAGAGAACCACTTCTACCTTACTCATAACCAACAGCATGATGATGAACCAATGAATCAGCAGAAACTATTTAACGGACCAAGGACAAATCTGCATAGGAAAATTATACCAGCATTATCAAGCATTTGAATTTAAATTGATACTAGTTGAACCACAGCAAACTCCTAAACGGATGCCTTACACAGATGCAAGAGTGGCTCTTTTGGGTTAACTTAAATTCACACTGTATAAACTAAACCAAAAAAAGTCATTTTTATATGAAAGTAAGTGTCCTCCTAGGGTTTGTTTAGGTGTCAAAACTGAAGTTAAACCAGCACAACTTTCCTGTACAGATGAGGCCTGATTGTTCCCAGGAAATATAGGTAGATGTTTCATAGATTTCATAGACATTAGGGCTGGAAGGGACCTCAGGAGATCATCGAGTCCAGCCCCCTGCACAAAGGGCAGGAAGTCAGCTGGGGTCATAGGATCCCAGCAAGATAAGCATCCAATTTACTCTTGAAGGTGTTCAATGTAGGCGCTTGAACCACCTCCGCTGGCAGACTGTTCCAGACCTTGGGGGCTCGGACAGTAAAGAAATTCTTCCTTATGTCCAGCCTGAAACGGTCTTGCAGAAGTTTGTGACCGTTCGACCTCGTCATCCCATGGGGCGCTCTGGTGAACAGATGTTCCCCCAGATCCTGGTGGTCACCCCTGATAAACTTGTATGTGGCCATCAGATCACCCCTGAGCCTGCGCTTTTCCAGGCTAAAGAGTCCCATGGCTCTCAGCCTGTCATCGTAAGATCTGTTTTCCTGACCTCTGATCATGCGCGTGGCTCTCCTCTGGACTCTCTCAAGCTTCTCCACATCCTTTTTGAATTGTGGAGCCCAAAACTGGACGCAGTACTCCAGCTGCGGCCTCACTAAGGCCGAGTACAAGGGGAGAATGACGTCCCGGGATTTGCTCGAGAAGCATCTATGGATGCACGCCAGTGTTTTGGTCGCTTTACTAGCCGCAGCATCGCATTGGAGGCTCATGTTCATCTTGTGGTCAATGATGACCCCCAAGTCTTTTTCTTCTGTAGCGCTAACCAACGTAGCACTGCCGAGCCTATAAGGGTGCTGCAGGTTTTTCCTCCCAAGGTGGAGAACCTTGCATTTTTTGGTGTTAAACACCATGAGGTTCTCGTCTGCCCATTTGCTGAGCTTGTCCAGGTCAGCCTGGATCACCCGCCTATCTTCTGGAGTGGATGCTTTGCCCCAAAGTTTGGTGTCATCGGCGAACTTGGCCAGTCCACTCCTGACTCCAATGTCCACATCGTTAATGAAGATGTTGAACAGTATGGGTCCCAGGACAGAGCCTTGAGGGATCCCACTGGTCACAGGGCACCACGATGAGTGACTGCCATCAATCCAAGGAATTCAACTGCATCCCATGTTATTACCATATTATGTTAATACTTTCCAGTTATAAAAGCACCTGGAACATTAAAAGTGTCATGCAGTCATCC
This sequence comes from Crocodylus siamensis, assembly GCF_052110815.1. Taxonomy (NCBI): domain Eukaryota; kingdom Metazoa; phylum Chordata; order Crocodylia; family Crocodylidae; genus Crocodylus; species Crocodylus siamensis. The sequence continues at coordinate 83,088,851 of NC_143396.1, read as the reverse complement.
ACTAATTAATCACCTAAATATGAAGAGATACAGGAAACAATGAAGCGTACAATAGTACAGTAAAGAGAAAGTAAATGCTATTAATGAGATGCAGATTAAAGTTCTATGTTCAGTTCTATTATTAACCACAGTTCTAAGTTATTATGATGGTAATGCTTTATTATGCTCTTTAATGAGACAATATAATCAGCTTTAACACTAATGAGTTCTGAATTCTCCTCCATCTGTCTTGTGACATTATTATATATTTCTTCTCCAATTGCCAGTAGCCTCACAGTTATTTATCACACACGGCTAAATTCATCCACCTGCAAAAAGCCTAAAGCAAAGAATTCCATACCACACAAATCATAAGGAAATTCTTGTCTTGCCATTCTACTGATTTCAGGTATGAGACTTCAATACCCATTTCATAACCTCAAAACCCGTTTGTCCATTCCTATTGTATGCATTAGGGAACTGGCTTTTATGTTCTGTGAAGAGGCCTCCCCTTCCAAGGTAAATGTCAACCATTTTGTGTAAAACATTCCAAGAAAGTGGCTCCAGAAAAGGATTACTGTATTCAAAGCACAAATGTTTTCCAGGTAAAAGTATTGCTTTTCAAGATTTAGCAGTTGTTGCTCTTCAGTTCTGCCCAAATGACTAAAATTAACAATTTCTGCATAAGCTGGCTTTTTCCCATTCTTGCTGCTCCATTTTTCTCTTGCTTAAGTTTAAGTAATTTATTAACTGGAAGTGACAGAAAAAGATATCATTATCTAAGAAAAGTATAACTATAATTAACTAACTGAGAAATTATATGGAGGAAAGCCTGATGTAGAAAATATGGAATTGTGATCAGATACCTAACACACTAAACTAAATTAATTATTATGCACCGTAATGTATTTAAATCCCTTTTCAAAACATAATGTAACAGCAATATAAAGCACATATGTTAAAATATGTATTTATAAGACACTGATACAAGATTTTACTTCACTCCACTACCTGAATATTTGTCTATAATGAAAGTTATGTAATAAATTATGCAAAAATTTGTCAAACTGTCATGGTAGCCTTTTACTTCTTTTCGTAAGATTTTCTCCCCCCCTGCCCAATTTGTGACACCACATAACATTCAGGTTTTGATTCTCAACAGATGTACGACAATGTAGCATCACTGATTTTCAGGAGCACTTCATCAATTTACACATTGTGTCTAGAACAAGTGAGCATCTTTTTTTTTCTTCTATTGAATAACACTTCTATAAATCTTTCTTTTATATGGTTACTTTCCTATCTCTCCTGCTTCATTCTCTTTTTGGTTTGATTCTTATATTTTTCACTCCTCCTCTTATTCCCTTTGCACCCTTTTCCTGTACCACCCATCTATTATCTTGCAGCAGGAGATAGCTTGCTATTCTCTGATAATCTTTTTTATTCTCACAGCCAGTACAGGTGGCAAGATAACTGTTCTTTTGAGCTTTGTCTGCTTCCTTGGAATAATTTGAAGTAGGAAGTACAACCCTTAGCCGTCAATTTTAGAGAAGCTTGCAGGAGTCAAACTACTTCCTAACACAGATACTGTTTCTATTTCTCTCTCATGGATTCCCAAAGCCAAACCAATGGCTAATTTGACACATCCATAAAATACCCCAAGAGTCAGATGCCTTTGATATCTAGGGAATTACCAAGTGCAGCAGAATCAAACACTTCTTATTTTCCAAACGGAAAGTGAGGAATGACCACAAGCAGATTGGGTTGAGTAGGAGTAGTTATGCAATGACAGGCACATCCCTTTCTCTGAAAAAAATATGGTTACTGTAGCATAACTCCACATGAGATACTCAGGGCTCTTCTACAAAGGGAATCTCAGTCAGTATAAATCAAAGTGTGAATTTGTGTCTCTTCACACAATGGATATTTTTATCCCACCTCTATGAGTGCCTTTTTATGGCTTATAGTTAATCCACTTCAAAATGGACTAAAAAAGATACTCCTAGCACTGAATAAGACCGTCTACATGAAGAACTACTGTCAAAAAGCTATTCTGGGCTATTTTCCTGTTCAGCAAGCTCTCAGTCAAATACCCTTTCCAGTCTTGAAAACATTGTGATTGAAAACATATAATATTGTCAACTTTCCATTTAATTTTAAATGTGTTTTATAACCCCAGTGTGACAGTACATACTGATCATCCTCGACTACAAGGGATTGCCGACGGTGCGTCGGTAGGTAGGCAAGCTATAGAAATGGAGATTTGATAGACTCCTGTCTCTATCTTTATACTTTCCCCAAACAATTAGCAATTTATATAGCCTCAAATGATGAACACAGACAAGAAGGTCCTGTTTCAAGAATGCTCACTTGAATTAACTGCCAACAATTACTACACTATACAACTATTGCCAGCAATGGACAATCCTCTAACTGGTAAACTGAAAACCACAAAGTATTTATAGGAAATCCCTTTGATCCTAAAAGTATCATTTACCTGTGTTCTGGGTCATTTAATTATTTGTCTTCTTAATCAAAGTCCTTTGATGTGATAAATATAGGAAGTCAGAGCACTGTTTTACACTGGTCATGTTACCCATGCAGAAGAAAGAGATGTCAGACAAAGCAGTTCTGATAATTTTGTCTGAGAAACGGACTCTAAATGATATTTTATTTTATTTTTTGGAACGTAATTTGATCTCTGTTCCATTTTACATTTTGGATATAAATTTTGCTTTTATTAATGTTTAATTGCCTCAAGTAAATGTAAAGGATTTTTTTTTCTTTTAGCCAAAGAAGATATGATATTTTTTATTGGACCAATTCTAGCTGGGAGAACTGTTGGGCAAGCTTTTGGACCTCAGATGCCCTTCCTCAGTTCATACATTTCCTGCATTATCACATTTACAACACTCCAACTCTATCAAAAAAGAGGCTATTTAAAGAAACCAGACCCTCCCCACAAGGAACTAACTGAGGCTTGCTCCTGTTATGTAACATTTGTAGATTTCAATTATGTAAATTAAATCAATTGATGCATTTAATTAATATATTTATCCTCACAACAACTGTTCTACTACAATCTCTATTTTACAAATATGTCCAGATTCTTAAAGACATGTGAGAGTATAATTCTTAATCAAGAAAAAAATGTGTCTGTGAATTACTGATCACAGTTTTACAAAATGTCTCTGGCCCTAAGCTAAGGTTCCCAAAGTGTTAAGCTATAAACAATAACTGTCTACATACATTTAGACTGGTCTGAAGAGATTACAGAATAGCTTTGATTAAACTGGTGACTGTACAAAAAGTCTTGGGCTAGGGATACAAGTTACACATAAACCAATCTGGGGAGAAAACAGAAGTGACAGTTTTTGCCTGATCTGGCCACAGAAAGCAGTTTATTGCTGAGACCAAACACAAGTGCACAGCTGCAAACAGCTTCAAAAATGGCTGAATGGGTGAAAATCTGACCTCTCATTGTATTAGGTATCAGATAAAGGTGTTACAAAAGGTAGTGTCTTTTGTAACTTGTGTCTGTAGAGCTCCCAGATTATTGCTGTTTTCAGAATGAGAGGGGGGAAAAGGAAGCAGAGGGAGTTCAGTCTGCAGATTTCCAGCCCCCCCCCCCCCAGAGGATGGGGAAGATGTATTGCAGCCTCTCTGAGGCGGGGGAGTCTCCAATTCACCCAACCCACCATTCAGCACCAGGTGAGGAGCACCAAGAATTACCTCCCTCCACTGCCTCCTCTCCCTCCCTCTCCCCATCCATTCTGAAAATAGGGAGCACTGATCATTGCTGTGGGAACCTAGCTTCAGGCTTCCAGCCACAGTTACATTCCCCACTCCCTGGAACCAACAGTGAACATCTGTTTGGTCTGGGGTAATGTTGTAACTCAGAACACCTTGCAGAAATTGTTCTGAGTTACAGCTGGGAGCTGCACTTCTATTTGCACTGTAAGTGATCGGTGGTTTAACCCTGTAACAGAACAGAAGTTCAGTGCATTTCAACCACTTTCAAAATAAACTTGGATGGATACAGTATCAGACTTAACTGATAGGGCTGTGTGAAATTTTGCCAGCAGTTTCATTCTGACGCTGTTTCAACTAATTTTGAGCTCAAAACAGCAAAATCAAAATGAAACAGAGAGCTTCAAAACAGCCTCAAAATGAAACAAGGCAAGTCAAAATGTTTCGAAGTTTTCGAAATGTTTCCAGTTTTGAAGCTCAAGCTGGGCTTGCCTGTAGGGAAACAGAAACTAAAGTAAGGAGAGAGGCGGGGAAAGGGGGGAGAAGGAGAGCTCTCATTATTGACTGTGTAGCTGGCCAGTGACTGTCATCCTTTCCTGAGGTCCCTTCCAATCCCAGTGCTCTAGGGCCGGGATGGAAAAACTGCATAAAAGGCAGCATTGTTTGGACTGCCCTGCTTTCTGCCTTGGTGTCAGTTGACCGAGGGTGCACCTTAACACACACGGTGTCACCCCCCCACGTCACAAGTTTTGCCTGTCAGCACCAGAGGTGCAGGGGCATCTAGGTTCTGCGGTCCTGCACCTATCTCCTTGAAACTTGGCAGGCTTTGTGGATTCAGCACGGGCTACCATGCCTGCAGTTTTAACCCTGCTATGGTGTACACATGACATGAGTTTTTTGCTTTCAAGACTTTGAGGTGCAGTTTCCCTGAAACCCCTGCACCTATCTCCTTGAAACTTGGCAGGCTTCCTGCTCTCACAAGGGGCTACCATTCCTGCAAACTTCTACCAATTCAGGCCAGAAATGACAAAGTTATAGGCTGTTTTGAGCTTCCCCATTATAGCCTATGGGCAAAATGTCAAAACAGCAAAACTGTTTCAACAAAACGAAACAGAACAGCAGTTTCGAATTGAAACGAAATTCAAAATGAAATGCTGTTCCATCACAACATCGAAACTCAAGTTGAAATGGAACAGTGCCATTTCGCACAGCCCTATTAACTGATTTAGATCAAACCAGTTTGTGGACCTTCTGTCCCAGACCCCTTCCTGATTCAAGTCCCTAGCATCCCAGGAGCTTTGCAGCCCAGGGCTTTGCAGTCTGCTCCAGTGGAGGAGACACTTCCCCACTCCTTTGCTCCCTAGCCTGGAAGTCACAGGGAGCTGGAGGAATTCCCTGCCTCCCCTTCTCTGACATAGCTGATTGACTCGGCTGCTGCCACAGGAGGGAGTGGAGGAGGGCGTTCCCAAGGCCACCCAGGGTGTGGGTACCAGGTATGCCGTGCCTTAGGGAGCTTCCTCCACCCTGGCCCAGGGTCCCCTAGCCGAGGGCAGCCCCAAGGAACTGAGGGGAATTCCCCTCTCCTCCCCCTTCCCAGCTACAGACTGCTTCAGCTGCTGCCACAGGAGGGAGGGAAAAGAAGTCCTTCCAGCTGGGTGCCTGCTCAAGCAGCCCAGTATGCGGGCACTGGGGACCCCTGCTTTGGGGGGGCTTCCCCCACCCCAGGCCAGGGTCCCCCAGCCCCAGGGACCTGAGGGAAATTCTTCCCCTCCCAAACCCCACAGCTGCTTGCCTTAGCCACTATGAGTCTAAGGCAAGCAGCTGCAGGGGAATGGGAGAATTCCTGTCTGTTCCCCGAGGCTGCTATCCCTGAGATTTGCAGTGGCTGAGGCAGCAGCTGTGGGGCAGCAAGAGGGTAAGACTTCCCCTCATCTCCTGGGGCTGCCCTGGGCTGAGGACCCATGGGCTGGGGTGGGGGGGAAGCCCCCCAAAGCAGGGGTTCACATGTGCCCCCATGCTGGGCTGCAGAGGCAGGCACCCAGGCCAGAAGACTTCTTTTCCCTCCCCCCTGTGGCAGCAGATAAAGCAACCAGCAGCTGGGAAGGGGGCAGGGGAGAAATGGAGAAGGTTGAGAGATTCCAGAGAAGAGCCACTCATATGATTTGAGGCCTGAAGAGCAAGCCATATGAAGAAAGGCTGACAGATATGGGACTGTTCAGCCTAGAAAAGAGAATACTTTGCAGGGATTTGGTGGCAGCTTATAAATATATCAGGGGAGAGCATCAGGGGTTAGGCAGACAACTATTCACCAAAGCACCCCAGGGGAAAACGAGAAGCAATGGTCATAAACTCCTAGAATAGGAGTAGGTACCTCCTGGCATGGGTGCCAAAGTGTGGCACGTGAAAGCATTTTGCTTGGCATGCACGCCTTGGGGCAGACAGCACAGAAGGGGCCAGGGTTGCAATGCCACAAGGATCAGGCCCCTTGCAGCTCCTCCTCTGTCTGCCCTTGGCACGCCAACATCTTACAAATTGAGGTGGCAGGTGTTTTTGGCACCCTGCCCAAAAAAGTTGCCAACCCCTGTCCCAAAAGAAAGTTTCAGACTGAATATAAGGAAAAACTTTTTCACAGTTCATGTGACCAGACTCTAGAACAGACTCCCAGGAAGAGTGGTGGAGGCACCTACCCTGGATATCTTCAAAATGAGACTGCACACACATCTTGCTGGAGTTATTTGACCCCAGTAATATTTCCTGCTCAGAGCAGGGGGGCTGGACCCAATGATCTCACAAGGTCCCTTCCAGCCCAAAACTTCTGTAAATCTGTGAAATTTCCTTCAGCTCCTCAGGGCTGCACTGGGCTAAACAACCCCAGGCTGGGGGAAACCCTGCCGAGAAAAGGTTACTCCAAGGCAGGTCAGCACCTGGACAGGGGGCTCTTCAAGCCTCTGTAAGGAGACAGTGTGGGGTTGGGGGCATGTGCTGGGGAGCTAATCAGGGATGAGTTCACTTGGCTGGGCTGGCAATGGTCAGCAGGGTGGGAGACATGCTCTAGCACCCCCAACCTACTGGCCTGGGTCAGTGCTGGCCTCCCCCTGCCTTCCCAATTGAAAACTGAACATCAGTTCAGTTGGTTATTGGTTCAGTTTATGCAACTTAAAGAAAGCTACCTAGCTTGAATCAATTCTGCCTCAAGCTTTTTGACTGTCTGTACTTAGCCCCAATGTTCTTGTTAATCCTGCTAATTTTACCTGGTTATAATCTAAAGAGAAAGTATCTGTACAGGCCATTGTAAGCATAGATTGAATATTAGGACAAGTTTTGGCATTCAAAAGATGTCTACATGCAGCAGAGCAGATCAACAAGCAATGTATATAAATGGTATTGCTCTTCTGGAATCAGTGAGCCTATGACAATGCACACCACCTGGGATTTGGTAATGATACAGGATTAAAGTCTTTAGAAGGGCTGTCTAATGGAAGCAGTGACATTTCTAATACTCCATCTTTCACCAGTTTAAAGACAACTTCTGAAACCCAGTCTGTATTTGGGTCTGCTACATCCAGTGGTCCAACTGCTACTGGCCTGGTTGAGAAAAAGACTGCAAGTCCAAAAGCTAATGGTGGCAGTCAGCAGTTATCATCCATCTGGTTACCCTCAGAGTAAAATGTGCAGCTGTAGACTTATTATTAAGAATCTGCCTGTGGATTCTAGTTGGCACTTGATTCATTAAATATAATTCGAACCCAAAGTTTTACAGCTTAATTCAACAAAGATAGCCTACATTTCAGCCACACAGGTCCATATAGATTCTAAGTCTAAGAGGTCACTGTCCATTTCCCACATTCCCCTTCAGGAGTCCACGTGCTCCTCCACATGCACTCTTTCTTGAATAAGGAAAAAAAAGACACATTTACTGGGGTTTTTTTATTCCATTCTATGGTAGCTAAGTGTTCTTTTCCATTTCTTACATTCCCCTGAAGGTTAACATAGGGATGATATGCAATGCAAAGGAATATAGCCACCTGTGTCTTTGTAGCCACCCAGAGAGGTGATTATCAAGAACCACACGATGGGTGTGCCTACATGAGATGCTTTACTGTGCAGTAGCATAGTTTACTGCACAGCAAGTGTGTGCAGCTGTACATGCACATGCTTATGACATAGTAAACCTCACTAATTGTGAGTAAATTCGCTACCTGCAAATGCAAGTAGCAAATTTACTTGCGATTACTTACTACACCATAGTGCTCATATAGACACCTGACTGGTAGTAAATCTGCTCCTGATCAGTCAGCCACCAGGGGGCTGGTTTGCTCCCAGCCTCCAGGAACTGCCTGCTGTTGGGGCAGGCTCTGCTACTGAATCCCAGGTGGGGACTATGTCCCCCTTCCCCAGCAGCAGGGATCCCCAAGTCCCCTACTTTCAGATCATGATCAGGGAGCAGGGAGTGAGGGGACTGGGAGATCCTTATCTCCCAATGCCAGCCCCATGACCATGGAAGCTGGTGCTGGGAGCTCCCTGCTGGCAGGAGCTGGAGAACCTATTCCCCACTCAGCTCTGCAAACATGGAGAGCATGGGGGCAAGGAACTGTCCCAGTTAGGCACCAGTCCTAGCTCCGTGCCCCAATTAGATGATTGAGGCAAAGGGCCTGGAAAGAGCTACAGAGGTGGAGCAGGTCCCAGACCCCTGCCCCATGCACTGGCAGGGCAGCTAGTAGCGAGCCCCTGGGTGGGCAGGGCATCCCTGTTCAGCTGGGGGCTCATTGCTAGCTGCCCCATCAGTGGATTGGCACAGGGGGCTGGGACCTGCCCCTCCCCTGCAGCTCTTTCCAAGTCCCCTGTCTTAATTAGGGAGCCTGGACCAGGAGCTCCCTGCTGCCAGGGCAGGGGTAACTTGTCCCCACCCTGTAGCAGGCAGTCCCCTGGAGGCAAGGAGTAATGTTCCAACCCTGGAACCCTGTCTCCTGGCCCAGTTCTCCAAGGGCTAGCACCCAGGGGGAGTCTAGAGCTCCCCCTGGTGGCAGCAGGGGCCCATTGCAAGGCCCCAAGAAGCAGGAGCAGTTTGCTTCTATCAGAAGCAAATCTGCTTCCATTTCCCTGCATGTGCCCAGGAGCATTTACTCGTGAGTACTTTACCCATGATCTAATGCGTGTGTAGATACACCCAATGACAGCAGAAATGTAGCAACAGAAACAAAGGCTTTCTCCTACTGCCCAGAAGGTCTAAAGGGTTTTGTCTGCTGGTTTGTTTGTTTGTTTGGTATAAAAACTGTAAAAACACGCTTCTCAAACCTTTAAGGCTCTATCTTTGTGTTCTGTATAGCAGTTTCCTAATTAAAAGTAACTTAACTGTTTTCATTGTGTGATGTTTCCAGCAGACAGTGTATCACCCAAATGGTCCAACCTTAAAAAGTTAAGGTAAGTAAACAAGAAAGAAGAGAGATGCTTATTATCCTTTTTTCCTACAGCAACACATAATGGGAGACCCAGGACACCATAGTTTTATTGAGTGTGTCATTTACTTGCTATTTTATTTTGAGAACTGTGCATTCCATGTTAAATACTTACTTAAGTTTTGATGGAAGTCTGAAGTAATATATGAAATAATAATACCCCATAGTGATGTCATATTGGCCATATATCTCGGTGTCTTTTTTCTCATCGTTAGCAAGATTGCTGTAGCATAAAATTATTTGAGACAATATTGCAGATGAGTGGTGAAAAAACACTAAATGTGTAGTGGTTTACTGAAACACTGCTTATGGGAGCACAACCTTGATGACTACAGAAAGGCTTCCATCCTTTTTATATGGGATAATTCTCACAGGTCTGCCAGGTCATCAGTCAAATAATGGCACAGCCTCAAGCCCTTTGGAGACAATGGGACACTTACCAGTGTCTATATCAAGGAGCTTCTGGTCAGACCTTGATTCACTACCTGACTTAAGTTATTCACTCTCTAAAGGGACTGTTTCATATTAAATACTCCTTTGTTTGACTATTCTGTTTTGTTATAGTGGAGGAGATCATACCCAAGGAAGGACCTGTTATGCCACCAGCCTTTGTTTTCCCTCTTTCATTCTTTGGTTTCTGTTTTCACAGGTATCAAACAGATGTCAGTGAAAGCTCAGTCAAAGAAAAGGAACAAAACTGAAGAACCATATACAAATTTGGTGGTGTAAATGCTTAATGGAGAAAGCTGGCATAAAGAGATAAAGGCCCAGTATTCTTGATGCTTATCACCTTGGTGTCTGGCTTTGAAGGCCTGCATAGCTGAGGCAAGGATAGGATGATGCTAATCCACTGCAGTTGAGGCTAACCTGGTTTTTTTTTTCCTTTGACTAGTTTGAGTCCATTTGGGTCTGCTCACTCAGAAAGCTATACTGCCTAGAAAGAACTAGAAGGCATATATTTGCCAATTTTTCAGAGAACTATTGTAGCTGATATGGACTGGTACATCTAGGTGCACAGGGATTCTTTTAACTTTGCCCTTGTAAACAATGTGTTCAGTGAAGTCACTATAGACACTCTACTGCCTTGTGATGTTCAGTCACAGTTAACTGGTGACACGCACAATGTGGATACAAATTGTATGTATGACTTTGTCATGTGAGACAAACAGCTTCAAATACATTTAAGCTTTCTATCCTAGGGTTTAAAAAGGGATTTTGGATATCTGACCCTCTAGTCTTGTTTTTATATAAGAGAGACATAGAAAATAACAAATTATCTCCCTTCACAAGTGAATCTCTGAACCTTGTATTATAAAGAACAATTGGAAGTATACTAGATAGTTGGGTTTTAATATACATGTTGACAGATGTATGAAAACCATAAAGCAGTGAAAAACAGAGATTACAGTCAAATTAAACAGCAACATTACAGGCTTCATCTAGAAAGGCTGGCAAGTTATTCAGGATCAGCCAGCAATTTAATTTAACATTTGGAAGGTCTGCATGTCTAAACTTTGAAATGTAAAGTAAAGTAGAAAAAATGGTTCTCTAGGCGATGACATCGTGGTTACAGGCTGCTGCATAAGATATACATCTTCCTTGTGTGCATTCTTGTTCTCTCAAAATAGCTGGAATAACAACCAGTCCATACCTTGTTTATAAGATCTAACAAGATGACAGTGCTTATCCTTTGTGGAGTAGCTGGAGGCTACTGATTTTTGTCGTCTTATTTACTGAAGATTCAGGGGTGAGGGCAAAGAAGCAGGAATCAAAACCAAATGGCTAACAGAAAACACTACTAAACTATTGATAAAAATATCAAACATATGCACATTTTAAACAACAACAATTACATCAGTGAAGATTAAGAGTGCCTGCAAAACCAACCAACCATTCCAAGGTGACCACTTTCATAATCACAACTAGATTCATTTTTTAAAAAGATAAGCTCTGATATGTTGAGACCAGAATGCCTGCATCTAGCCACTGTTGCTTTAAAGGGAATAACTGTTTCAGTCTATTGCTCAAATTAGGTTTCTGCAAAGTGATTGTATTACCATGCCATCACTTTTACCTCATTAACTATGCAATGTTATAAACAGAAGATGGCTGAAAAGTTAAGGAATATATCAGTGCTCCAGGAAAAGAGATGCTTTGAGTAAAGGTTCTCTAGTGGGTACGGTCAGCAAGCATGGTTTTTGTTTGATGGCTAGTGGTCCACAGTGTAGCTGGATGAAATATTCATGGTAAAGGTTTTAGGGTGGGTTTGGGTTTTTTTTTAAAGAGATTTAGTTCAAGGAAACTTCAAAGTCTTTAATGGCCCTGTAAATTATTACTCACTTTCTGCAGAGGAATTTTCACCAGACAGATCCCTTTAGAAAAACAATATGGAATTTTCAAATCACCTGTTTTGACTGTTGTGGAGATTTATTGCTTGTTTGGTTAAGCATCATATTTTAAATAGACCTTTTGTCTTCTAACATGGTAAAAAAGAATGTGAGCATTTGTTGAAGAGTGGGCATCTCTTTACAATGCTCAGTATCACCTACTTCAGAGGCAGGTAATTAACATCATAATGCACCAAGTCAATTATGCATGCAAGTGTGAGGGAGAAATTCCCTTCTGAACCTGAAGTCTAAGATTAGATTAGATTACTTTTAAAAATCTTGGTTTGCAAAGGTAACAATCTTTTGAATCTAGTTACAGTATCTGTGATTCACTAACTTCCTTCAGCAATGAATTCCACTGAAAGCTTATGCACTAAAGTATTTTCTCTTATTACCAAGGCTTTTTGCCTCTGCCCCTACTTCTCTCTGCCTCAGAGAAGATGCTCCAAATCCCTTTGTATGTCTAGGTGGAAGCCAATTAGACCCACATTATCTGGAGTTTAAAATGAATCATTAAGATAGGTCTCTATGCAGGAGAGCAACACCTGATGTAAGCAAACAGTGAAAGATAATATAGCAGAAGACTATCATCTTACAACACGCACACAAAAAAGTAGGATAGAGAGTCCTAACCAAGTTGTAGGGACATTTTTATATCCTTCATAAACTGTGTGTTTTAAATGGACTTCTAGTTGTTATGTAATCACTTAGTTGTAATCATTTGCAATCTTTGCCACCAGACTTTATCCAATTTACATGACACTTTCTGAGTTAAAGGTGTTAAAAGAATAAGCTGAAGGTTGTCCTAACTTCACCATGAAGAGAACAAAAAGTAATCTTCCTGACAGCCCACCTTTAAGGTTGACCCCATCTGGGTAGCCAGAGCTAGGACAGTGCTGTTCAGCACTGGCTGGTATACAGGAGTTTGCAGAGCCAGCTATCATCCCCGAGGGGCTTATCCAGAGTCAGATTAATGTATAGGCAAACTAGGCATGTGCCTAGGTCCCTGAGCTCTGGTCCTTCCCTCTGCACTGGTGGCACAAATGGCCCCATCAGCATCCCTTCCCTTCCCCTCCCCTCTGCCAACCTCACTACCACAGCGGCTGCTTCCTCGCAGTGGCTCCAAGCCCCATACCACACAGGCAGCAGCACTGTGGGGGAGACAGGGGTCTCAAATTGGCCCAGGGCCCACAGGTTTGTTTGCCTAGGACCCACTAAAGGCTTAATCTGGCCCTGGGCTTATCACCACACTCTGTCCATGCTAAGCCTAGGAGTTCCAGTGCAAAGCATACCCTCTCCACTTACTCCCACTGTAAGCAACAGATCCTGAAAATTAGGCTTCATAGACCATTTAGACTGGCATTAAGTGCATGCCCAAAATCACTCTGTCTCAGGCTTGAGAACTGTTGCTCACTATGGCCCCTACCACACATTACAGTTAAGACACGATTACAACATTACAGTTAAGACAGGGAGAAGAGCTAGACCGGGAATTCTCAGGTCAGCTTGCGGAGGCAGTTAAGTCAAGGGACATGGTCATCATGGGTGACCTAAACTACCCGGACATCTGCTGGGAAGACCAGTCAGCCAGGACTGACCGCTAACATAGGTTCCTAGATGCACCTCCATCTAACCCAGAAGGTGCACAGTCCCACCAGGGGAATGCCTTGTTGGACCTGGTCCTGGCCACAGGCGATGACCTGGTGAGGGGACTGTGGGTGCTCGACCACCTGGGCAATGGCAACCATCGCCTACTGGAATTTATCATCCAGCTCAGGGTGTCAAAGGCCTACAGCAAGGCAGAACCCCTGGACTTCAGAAGAGCAGATTTCAATGAAGTAAGGAGACTAGTTGGGGAGGCACTGAGGTCCCAGAGGGGAGGGGAGTTGGGAGTCCAAGAAGAGTGGTTGTTCCTTAAGGAGACAATCCTCCAAGCCCAAAGGGTGACAATTCTAATGTGGATCAAAGAGGGCAAGAGTGCTCAAAAGCCTCCATGGGTCACCAAAAGCATCCATGAATGCCTCAAAGCCAAAAAGGAGGCATACACCCAACGGAAGAGAGGGGACATCACCAAGGATTATACCTCCTTGGCTCAAGATTGTAGAAGGGCTATTAGCAAAGCTAAGGCAGAGATGGAACTGGGACTAGTGACCGGGATCAAAGATAACAAGAAGTCCTTTTCTAAATACATAGGAGGTAAAAAGAAGGTGCCAAATAATGTGGGGCCTCTGCAGGACATGCTTGGTAATCTGGTGGTAACACCAGATGACAAAGCTAATCTCTTTAACAGATTCTTTGCTTCCATTTTTCTGAACAGGGACAGGGATATCCCCCTCGCTGGGATTCTGGATGGACCCAGAGGAGGCACAGCCAGGCCCAGGGTCAGTGAGGAAGTGAGGATCTAGTCAGGGAACTTCTGGAGGGACTAGATGTGTTCAAATCAGCAAGTCCTGATGATCTCCACCCCAGAGTGCTTAGGAAACTGGCACAGGTCATTGCAGGACTCCTGGCATAGCTTTATGAGCACTCATAGTACTCTGGTGAGGTGCCTGATGACTGGAAAAGGGCCAATGTGGTCCTCATTTTCAAAAAATAGAGGACCCAGGAAACTATAGGCCCGTTACTCTTACCTTGGTCCTGGGGAAGCTCTTTGAGAAAATTATCCAGGAGCACATCTGCGAGGGGCCAGCAGGGGAGTTTATGCTTAGGGGCAATCAACACGGGTTCATTAGAGGCAGGTCCTGTCAGACCAACCTGGTGGCCTTCAATGACCTGGTCACAAAAGCCTTGGATGCAGGTTTTGTGGTGAATGTAATCTTCCTGGACTTTAGGAAGGCCTTCAACACTGTCTCTCACCCCACTCTCATTAAAAAAAATTAGGCATCTGTGGTGTCAACTCCTACACAGTCAGATGGGTCGCAAATTGGCTGGAGGGCCGCACCCAGAGAGTGCTGGTGAATGGGTCATTTTCAGCCTGGAGAGATGTGGGTAGTGAGATTCCCCAGGGCTTGGTCCTTGGGCCCGCACTGTTCAATATCTTCATTGATAATTTGCACAAGGGGGTGAAAAGCACCTTGTTCAAGTTCACAGATGACACTAAGATGTGGGGAGAAGTGAGCACGCTAGAAGACAGGGACAGGCTACAACTAGATCTCGACAAGTTAGAGGTGGGCGAATGAGAATAGGATGGGTTTCAATACGAACGAGTGCAAGGTGTTGCACCTGGGGGAAGAACCAGCAACATACTTGCAGGCTGGGGAACTCCCTTCTCATCAGCACAAAGGCAGAGAAGTATCTTGGAATCACTACTGATTCCAAGATGAACATGGGCCGCCAATGTGGGGATGTGGTCAGGAAGTCTAACTGCACCTTGTCATGCATCCATAGATGCATCACGAGCATGTCCAAGGAGGTGATCCTCCCCCTCTATGTGACATTGGTCAGGCCACAGTTGGAGTACTGCATCCAGTTCTGCATGCTGCACTTCAGGAGGGATGTGGACAGCATCGAGAGGGTCCAAAGGAGAGCCACTTCCATGATTAGGTGGCAGCAGGGCAGGCCGTAGAAGGAGAGGCTACAGAACCTGAATCTGTTCAGCCTCCCAAAAAGAAGGCTGAGGGGGGATCTGGTGGCCACCTATAAACTTGCCAAGGGGGACCAGCAGGCAATGGCAGAGTCCCTGTTCCCCCAAGCAGTACCTGAGGTAACAAGGAACAATGGCCATAAGTTGACTGAGAGTAGATTCAGGCTAGATATCAGGAAGTGCTACTTCACTG
The DNA here is from genome assembly GCF_052110815.1 of Crocodylus siamensis. Taxonomy (NCBI): domain Eukaryota; kingdom Metazoa; phylum Chordata; order Crocodylia; family Crocodylidae; genus Crocodylus; species Crocodylus siamensis. The sequence goes on along the minus strand of NC_143396.1, from coordinate 83,073,503 downwards.
TCAGGGCAGCTACGATCTGGAACCAACTTCCAAGGGAAGTAGGGCTTGCCCCTACCCTGGGGGACTTCAAAAGGAGGTTAGACAACCACCTAGATGGGGTCATTTGACCCCAGCATCCTTTCCGGCCCATGGCAAGGGGTCAGACTAGATGATCTGCTTAGGTCCCTTCCGACCCTACCAACTATAAAACTATGAATCACATCTTAAGTTGTAACCTGGCCACATGTTAAAGCAATGAATGACATCATAAAACAAGCAATAAGCCATACAAGTATTCCACAAAAATGTATAATAACTTTCTAGCTGGGTCCTACAATGCCATCAGTTGAACAAAGGGATATGTGCCTACCTGAACAGAAATGCCAGAAGCTTGGGAAATAAGCAGGAGGAACTCATCCTCCTGCTTAACGCAAATAATTACAATGTCATAGGGATAACGGAGATTTGGTGGGACTCCACCCATGACTAGATCATGGGTATAGATGGCTATACCTTGTACTGGAGAGATTGAGTAGATAAAACGGGCGAGGGTGTAGCTCGCTATGTTAAGGAAAGCTATGTGTCCCTGCAAGCTGATGTTGTCAACCAGGGTGGATGACTGGAGTCCCTCTGGGTTAAAATCCATGGGGAACACGGCACAGGGGACACAATGGTGGGAGTCTGCTACAGACCTCCCACCCAAAGTCAAGAGCTTGACCAAGAGTTCACCCAGGAACTGGCTGGGGCCACATGGTCCAGGACCATGGTTGTCATGGGTGAATTCAATTACCCACACATCTTGTGGGAAGATCACTCAGCAAAATCTGAGCTGTCACAAAGCTGTCTATCGTGCATGGATGACCTCCACCTGACTCAAGAAGTCTACGGGCCAATGAGAAGTAAAGTGCTGCTCAACCTGGTACTGGCTACTGGGGATGATCTAAAAAATAAATAAATAAATAAAAATCAGTGACCTACTGATCGATGAGAAGCTGGGTGACAGCGACCACAAGCTGATCAGCTTCACCATCCACCATAAAGCTGGCAAGTCAGTCAGCAACACTGTCCTTGACTTCAGGAAAACCAACTTTGACAAGTTTAGGAGGTCCTCAGGGACCATGGACCCAGGGGGAGGGGAGTTCAGGAAGAGTGGTTGCTCCTCAAGAGAGCGATCCTCAATGCACAAGCTAATTCTATTCCATCTCGGAGGAAAGACAACAAGAAGGCACAGCAGCCTGGATAGCTTGAAGGCTGGATACCTTCAAGTCAGCCGGCCCTGACAATCTACACCCCAGGGTACTCCAGGAGCTGGTGAGCATCCTAGCCCAGGCTCGGGCACAGATCTTTGAAAACTCCTGGTGCTCTGGTATACTGCCTGAAGAATGGAAGAAGGCCAGTGTGGTGCCCATCTTCAAGAAAGGGAGGAAAGTGGATCCGGCTAACTATAGGCCCATCAGCCTGACTTCTATCCTGGGGAAGATCCTAGAAAAGTTTATTAAAGAGGCCATCCTTAATGGACTGGCCAATGCCAACATCCTGAGGGATAGCCAGCACAGGTTTGTTGCGGGTAGGTCTTGTTTGACCAATATCATTTCCTTCTACGACCAAGTGACCTATCACTTGGACAAGGGAGAAGAAATTGATGTCATATCTCTTGACTTCAAAAAAGCCTTTGATCTGGTATCCCATGATCAACTCTTGGCAAAATTGACCAATTGTGGCATTGGGTTCACCACAATCTGCTGGCTGGGAAATTGGCTCCGTGGTCAGACCCAGAGGGTAGTAACTGACGGAAGTCAATCATCATAGTGCCCTGTGACCAGTGGGGTCCCCCAAGGCTCTGTCCTTGGACCCATATTGTTTGACATCTTCATTAATGATGTAGACATTGGAGTCAGCAGTGGACTGGCCCAGTTTGCTGATGAAACCAAACTTTGGGGCAAAGCATCCACACCAGAAGACAGGGTGATCCAGGATGACCTGGACAGGCTCAGCAAATGGGTGGACGAGAACCTGATGGTGTTTAACACTGAAAAATGCAAGGTTCTCCACCTTGGGAGGAAAATCTGCAGCATCCTTATAGGCTCGGCAGTGCTACGCTGGCTAGCACTACGGAAGAAAGACTTGAGGGTCATCACTGACCACAAGATGAACATGAGCCTCCAACGTGATGCTGCGGCTAGTAAAGCGACCAAAACGCTGGTTTGCATCCATAGAAGCTTCTCAAGCAAATCCCAGGAAGTCCTTCTCCTCCTGTACTCGGCCCTGGTGAGGCCGCAGGTGGAGTATTGCATCCAGTTTTGGGCTCCACAATTCAAAAAGGATGTGGAGAAACTTGAGAGAGTCCAGAGAAGAGCCATGCGCATGATCAGAGGTCAGGAAAGCAGACCTTACAATGACAAGCTGAGAGCCATGGGGCTCTTTAGCCTGGAAAAGCGCAAGCTCAGGGGTAATCTGATGGCCACCTATAAGTTTATCAGGCGTGATCACCTGGATCTGGGGGAACATTTGTTCACCAGAGCGCCCCAAGTGCGATGAGGTCGAATGGTTATAAACTACTGCAAAACCGTTTCAGGCTGGACTTAAGGAAGAATTTCTTTACTGTCCAAGCCCCCAAGGTCTGGAACAGCCTGCCATCATAAGTGGTTCAAGCGCCTACATTGAACACCTTCAAGAGTAAATTGGATGCTTATCTTGCTGGGATCCTATGACCCCAGCTGACTTCCTGCCCTTCAGGCAGGCGGCTGCACTTGATGATCTTCCGAGGTCCCTTCCAGCCCTAATGTCTATGAAATCTATGAAGTTTGGCCACGTGTGCTGCTGCAGCTAGGAGTCCTGTCAACTGATCTGGTCTCTCAGCTTCTGGGGCACACCATGAACCCCTGAGGCTGGCATCCCCCAGCTTATGGGGTTCATAGCCATGGAACCCACCACGTACTCAGGGGTAGGGAGTCTCATCAACTGGTGGGGCTCAGCCATGTGATGGCATGTCGTGGCCCCTACAGCTGGGAGCTCTACCACCTGCAGGTTCCCAGGCATGGGAGCTTGCTACTTGCCAGTGCAGGGGGAGCCTGGGATCATGATCCCATGCCCCTGCTGCACCACCATCATACCTCCTGATGATCCCATCATCATACCTCCTGCCATGTATGTGTAGCATGTCAGGAAATGTGATTGTGTGGATTACACATCAGATCCTATCATGCCTTTGCCTGCACATCTGGTAGGGGCCTATAAAGTGAACCACATTAAAGTGGCCACCTGATTTCTGGTATTTGCCATGGGCAGAGTGGGAGCAGTGCAAAGGGCATGTTTCTCTGTGGTACTTCCAGCCTCAATATAGAAGCAGCATAGGCATAATTGGAGGGATTCAGGCTCCAGAAAAGTTAAAACTAGAACCGGGCCTTGAACTGGCCCTTTAGCACCCTGAGGTATAGTGCATGTGTACTTAGCACAAGGCCCTAAGTAGCCTCCTTTACCTGCTGCTGCTGCCCATAGTTCCACCATATGCACAGCCATGCATACAGACACACACACAGCTTTCGGAAGTGATTAGAAACAAAAGGCAGGACTAGACAACTGGAAGATAAGGTTTAGAGAAAGGAAAAAGAGGGAGAAGTAAGATAGGAAGGACAAAATAGGACAAAAAGGGATAATGCTTAGATGAAATGCAAGCGAGAAAGAAATCCAGGGTGAAAATCAAAAGAATGGGGGTTAATGAAGAGAGGAAGGCACTACTGAGAGAAAGAGAAAATAAAAGCCAGGCTGCTTTAACTCACTTATCCAGCCTTTTGTGGTCCCCTATTTAATGGTAGTCACACTTCTCTTAACTGCTTTGAACAACAATTAGCTCTTTTCATTGTGTCATTTAAATTAACCTCCTGTGTTTAAGATTTTTCTTTCTTTTCCCCAATTTGTCTCCATTCTTTTGCCTCCCTCCCTTAGCTCTTGGATTTATAAAAGGCAAAGACTATTCTGAATGATTTCTTACTGTCCTCCCCACCATTCTGTAGCTCACCAAACACATGCAACTGTAAAAACGTCATGCTTTCATGCACTGCTTTTCATTTGTTCCAGCCAGGCATAACACTTATCTAACAGTGGTGTCATTATTATTGGAGCTGTCAGCACTGAAGGAATCAGAATTGGCAAGCAAATTGGCTCTTTTTTCATCAGAATAAAAAGAAACCCAGTGTGGTCCTGTGCAAAGCCGAAAGTCATTAAAAATCAACGGAGACACTGATGGTGACCAGAAGTGAGAGCAAAAGGCAGAATAAAACAAGAAATTTATTTCTAATGCAGCCCCTCAAATTACCCTATATAAAAGTAAACTGCATGGTGCATTCTGTTATCCCCAGTGAAGGGAAGATTCCCGTGAAAGCAAAAGGGTTCAATTCTACTCTTCCACCTCTCCTACTAATATATAATAAGGATTTATGTACACTGCCTCCCTGATCCTTAGGGGCCCATCCTGCCACCACGAGGAGTTGGAAACACTAAGAAAATTCTACAAGCAGCTCAATCTGTACTTGGTAGGATCAGAGCAATATGCTTCACTTCAAGTGTATTTAAGCATAAGCTTAAATTCATCTCGGTTCAATAAACTATTTGAGCAGATGCTGAAGTCACTGGAACTTAAGAACATATCTACTTGCTTTACTGATTGAACTATGGAACTGGGGCTAAGAGCTAAGAAGAGTTCCTTTCTCACTGGATAACTCTTTAGTAAAGGGAAAAAGCATGAACAATACTGAATCTCCCTGACTGAAATCTAAACAAACTATAGAGTTTGATCATAAGAGTACTAATTTTTTGTGCTGACTTTCCCAACATCCAACCTCTATCTGAAGGTAAAAAAAATAATATTTTTTGGCATCTGTCCTTTGTTCCAGACTAGTAGCTCAGGTTGAAGATAGGAAATAGAGCCTTCACCAAACTTCAGAAAAATAAAAATGGAAATATAAATATAAACAGTTGCAATAACTTAGGTCACAAAAATCTATGCCATTCAGATGGTGAGATAAAAGAAGGATTCCATCACATCAATTTGCCTAACTCAAATGCATGGCACATTTAAAGACTTCTAAAAATGCTTAAATTCTACTTTGAGCCAAGTTCTGACCTGCACAGGGTCCAAGTAGCACAAAAATTAATTTTTCCCTACCTTCAGTTCCAACCAAGTTCAAAGAAACTTTAATCTGAGAAATCCAACCACAGCTACTTTTAAAACATCAAATCCCAAACTAAAAGTGTCAAACTAAGCTACTTATTTCAGCAAATTGAGCATTTTTAGTCAGAGAACTTGTTTTTATGGATGGCAGTAAAAGACCAAATTTATATTTAAGTCTATGTATTAATAGAAGAGCCTTAGGATCCCAGGCTCTAGTGTACTAAATTAAACTAAATACTCTAGAAACAAATTGGAGGGACAATTATTCTTTGTAAATTTTGCTCTACTTGTGTTCATAGATTTCAGTCTAGTAATATGGCTAACAGTTTATGACCTGCACAACATGAGTTATCAATGTGATGAAGTGATCAGTAAAGCTAATCACACTTTATCATAGCATCCAGTTTTGGACACTGCACTTCAAGAGGGATAAGAGAAGAGGGTCACCCATACAGTTAGGGGCCTGCAGGCAAAACCCTACGAGGAGAGATTGAGGGCCCTAGATCTCTTCAGCCTCTGCAAGAGAAGGCTGAGAAGTGATCTTGTGACTGCTTACAAATTAACTGGGGGGAACAGCAAGGAATAGGAGATGTTCTGTTTACCAGGGCATCCCTTGGAGTAACTAGGAACAATGGCCACAAACTGACAGAGAGCAGATTTAGGTTGGATATCAAAAAGAACTTCTTTACGGTAAGGGTTGAAAAAATCTGGAATGGGCTTCCAAGGAAGGTAGTGCTCTCCCCTACCTTGTGGGTCTTTAAAAGAAGACTAGACATGCACCTGGCTGGGGTCATCTGACCCCAGTACTCTTCCCTGCCCAGGGCAGGGGGTCAGACTCAACAATCTGCTAAGGTCCCTTGTAAATTAAACATCTATGCATCTCAGAATTGCACAGGATGGAACTTTGACCAAAATCCTGCAAGTTCAGCTCGCAAAATAAGGGACATAAGTAACTAATCCTATAAAATGATCCATTTTATGAGACTTCATTATCAGTTTTTCCCTGCACAAGATTTGGTATAAAGGACAGAGAAAGCTGGCAGCAACACCTTGTGGTAGAGATAGCCTCCACAGCACTACCCTTTGGCTTAACATGGTACTACTGACTCTGCCTCAGTTTGCCTCTAGGTCTTAAATGATTAGTAGACTCCCTCAGTTAAGTCGCATCCAAGTTCCACCCCTTTTCAGGTGTCCAAGTTTCAAAACAAGGTCAAATGAATTCAAAAAGACAGGTCACTTGCCCCAACCCATGATTTAACTGAGAATGTCTTTTCTAAAGCTTAGTTTACTCCATGGATCTGCCACCAATATAGCTAGGATGATAGAGTAGTAAAGCCCCTGAGATGTAGACATCTCAGCTGGAAGAAGATTTTTCCATGCAAGAATTACACCGACTTCCCTGAATGGCAAAAACAGAAGTCTGCTGTTGTAGAGCTGTGTCGACAAGTGATTTGCTACCAAAACCAAAACAGGTACATCCCTCTACCCTTGGGTGAGGTATTTACACCAGTCAAACTCTGTAATATAGAATCATTGAAAATTGAGGCCTGTCATGGGGTAGGAAGAGGGGATCAGTACCCTCAGCAAGTTTCCAGATAACACCAAGCTGGGTGGAGAAGTAGATGGACTGGACAGTAGGGGTGGGGTTAAGAGACTTCTAGACAATTTGGAGGACTAAACCAAAAGAAATTTCATGAGGTTCAACAAGGACAAGTGCAAAGTCCTGCACTTAGGACAGAACAATTCCATGCACCGGTACAGACTGGGAACTGACTGGCTGGGCAGCAGCTCTGCAGAAAAGGACCTGGGAGGGTATAGAGAACAATAAACTGAAGATGAGCCAATAGTGTGTGTTTGTTGCGAAGAAGGCTAACAGCATATTGGTCTGTTTTAGGAGTGTTGCCAGCAGCTCAAGGGAAGTGATTATTCCTCTTTATTCAGCACTGGTGAGGCCACATCTAGAGCACTGTGTCCAGTTTTGGGTCCCCACTAAAGAAAGGATGTGGATAATTTGGAGAGCCGAGCAGACAGCAATAAAACTGGTTAGAGGGCTGGGGCCCATGACTTAGGAGGAGAGGCTGAGAGAAGTAGGCTTATTTAGTCTGGAGAAAAAAAGGCTGAGAAGGGAATTAATAACAGCCTGAAGAGGATGGAATAGACTGTTCTCAGTGGTGGCAGATAACAGAACAAGAGCAATGGTCTCAAGCTGCACCAAGGGAATTTTAGGTTAGATATTAGGAAAAGCTGTCTCACAAGGAGGATAGTAAAGCACTGGAAAAGATTACCGAGAGAGGTTGTAGAATCTCTGTCCTTTGAAGTTTTTAAGACCCAAGTAGATAGTCTTGGTTGGGATGTTCTATTTGGGGATGGTCCTGCTTTGAGCAGGAGGTTGGACTTTGTGACATCATAAGGTCCCTTCCAGCCCTAAACTTCTACGAATCTATGATTCATCAAGACCCCAGGCCCTCATCAATCTCCTCTTGATCTTAGTGGAGTTTGTATAGCTGTCTATACATGTTGCCTAACACTTACTATTATAAAGTAACTTTGTTTTAAGAAACTTTAAACATCTAAAAAAAACTTCAGATGACTTCATTGCTTGCAGTAGATCTTTGATTCTCAGCAAGGAGGAACTCCTCAGTGTATAAAGATGCTTTTTCTTTGCCTATTTGGATTTATCTGAGTTGTGAAGTATTCTGTAAAAAAATAAAATAAAATCACCCTCTCCTCTTTGTCACTTGCAGCTCCTCAGGAAAAAATGCTGGTAGCTTGCCAGGGTCACTAAACACTCCAAAAAGCCCAGCCCTCCTATCTTCAAAGCAGAATTACCAGACACCGTGAGACTGAGTAGATGAAACAGAGGTTTGTTGGGACTGTTGCTGGACTCCCATTCACATCTTCCTGTACCTGGAATATAGGCCCAGCTTTCCATCCCCAACACCTAGTGGTGCCACATGGGACAAGACTCCTGCTCTATACCCATAGGGAAGGCACGAAAGAGCCAAGCCAGCATATTCCCAAAACTATCCTGTCCTCCCACTTTATGAGAGACAGCCAATGTTCCTAGTAGCCCACTTTCCCCTCTAAGGAGGGAACAGGAGTTCCAAATCTGCTGGGGTAAGGAAGGAGAATATGGTCCTTAGCCAGATGTTAAATATGCCAGTCCCTAGCATACCACGAAAATCTAATACACAAGGAGTTCAGTTATAAAGACTGTTCTTAAATCTTTCCTTCAGTAACTGCATCAAAAAAATCACTTTTATGGAAGACAAGGAAAAAACTCGGAACTTCTTTTGCTGCCTGCAACTTTAAACTTGCTTCAGTGAGTAGCAGTAGTTACTACCAGCTATAATACCAGCTAATTACTAATCAGTAATTCTACCAAATACAATAACAATCACAAGTAGCCCTACAGGAAAACAGACATTTTACCTGGACTTTTTAGAGGCTCAAGGAGCAGTGCAATTCCCACCACAGGTCTTTTTTCAACTTCAATTAGATTCAGGCACATGAGGTCCACTAAGGGTGCTGACAGACCTGGAAAGCAAACAAAACAAAAAAAACAAAAAAATTACTTTAACAAAAGAAAAGAAGCAGTGCATTATTTCAAGCTGGCTCTGCAGCATCTGTATAGATCAGGAGCTTTAGTGGGGCTTGTCTCTTATCTAAAGCTGATTCAATAAGTTGTTAAATAAGAGCGCCATAAAAGCCACACTGAAGCACCCAATCTATACAGACATAGGGTGATCTGGGTCCAACTACCAAAATGCCCCTTCTGGGCTTAGCAGGGGGCCACATAGGGTTTAAAGTGCCATTTTGGTTTTCTTTTTAGTCTGAAAGCAACCTAAATGCAGTTTTATTTGATATTTGTATAATCCATCTGCACCATATAGTTAGAACTTAGGACAAACCCTATACAATGGCACTCTTCATTAAAGCCAATTATTCTATTCAGAGCAATTTTAGGTCTCTCTGAATCATGCTTGCTGCATTTTCTTGTGTAGACACACTCAAAGTACAATAGTCTCATAGCCAGAGAGCACTATAGAGCTAAGTGTCAGCATCCAACAGCTAGAAGAGTTACTTTTACACACGTGACAATAAAGTTCTGTCTCTTCTCTGTGTCAAAAAAAAAAAAAGTGTACCAGGGGAAGGATTCATCCATGAAAACAGAATTAAATTTCACTTGCAAAAAAAAACCTTCCTTTCAACAGAGTAAAAAAGTTCAGATAAAGTAAGTGTCAACCTCTTAATTTCACCAGCACTATGAACCAGGTTTGGTCTTCTTGTTCTTCTTGAGTTTAATCCAAAATGGCTTTACAGAGTTAAATAAAATGACAAAAGGTAAGTAATAAATAATAGAGGGCATAGGAATGGGAAAAGCAAGGATGAAAATGGTGTTTTCAGCTATGCTATGAAGACAATTGGAGATTTAAAGAAAAACTGTTCCAGATGACAGAATACACAAAAGAGATGGCGTACCTCCTATTATCTATTATTTAACACTGTAAATCATTTTGGGATACAGTGACTAGACTGCACAGAGGCACAGAAATCAGGTACACAGAACTGGGAGCACAGAGTGACAATACATGTGAACTAGCAGAGTGCCAGAAGGTAGAGTAGCACAAGTCCATGGAGGGCTTTTAGATTAAAGGCAGCAAATACTGTATGAAAAAAAACAACAACAACAAACAAAACACAATCAAAGCCAGGGAAGGAAGGTGAAAACCAAGTGAAAGGTTGTGTGTGTTTGAGAAAGCATTTAGCAGACAAGCAGAGAAGACAAGTCAGCCAGCAGATGGGCAGAGACTCTGGGACATGAGATCTGGAAGGCCTTTAAAAGTCATTTTGAGAGATCCAGAGATAATTAACTACCCATGTCCCTATCATTTGGAAGTCCATAGAAATGCTTGCAGGTTCTGATGCCATCAAGGAATAGCTGTTATTCTGTTATTGTTATTTTACTTTATTGTAATTTTACACTTGTCATGCAGTCTGTGTGTGAACTATATTTTATATATCTAATTTAGATTGTAAACTGTCTGGCCAGGTACAGATGTTACACTTTTACCAGTACAGGTGATCAGAAACCTGTCTATTTAAGTAACAGAACAGTTCAGCTCACAAAACTGGTCTATACCCCTAAAAGAACAGAGGGTTGGCACACACATATTGTTCCACATAAAAATGGTGGAACCCGATCTAAGATTTGCTGCTGCCACCCCTCCCCTAACTCTCCCTCCCACCAAAGGACAAATATGTGTTCTGTTTGATACCAGTCTAAACTATGCCCCTGATGGGAAACGACATAACTTGGATCAATTCTATCTTAGGCTTTTGAATGTCTGTACCTAGCCTCTAGGACCAGGATTGCATCTTTATGTCTTTGTAGCACAGGGCAAACATACCAACAGTAGTCAGTAAAGAATTATTTTGTAACACAGGACTTTGTACATATTTTTAATCATATATAAAAGGCATCTCTTGGCTTTTTTGTTGTTCTGTGACACTATTTAAGACTTACCAGACTTAATATTAGACTTTAGGGTGGGGGAAGGGGAAAAGGGAAACACCCCCAGCACAACACAGCCCAGCACTGGACCCTAGTCAGGGTATCCATGGCATGTGGGGGCAGGGGGGGACAAAGGGAATCCACAGTGGAGGCTTTACTCCCCTGGCCCACCCAGAGGCAGGAGCTGGTCTTGATTCCCCCACCTATGCCCCTGTTTCAGCCTCCAGACTGGCTGAAGAAGTGGTGGGGGGTGGAACCCACCCATCCCCAGGCTGGGACCAGACCCCTAACTGGGATCTCTCCAATGCAAGAGGGAAGCCTTCACTCCTCCCACCCACCAGAAGTTAGGATAATTGTACCTGGCTCCCAGCTCCAGGTGGGTGGGGAGAGTAAAGCCCCCACTACAGGCTTCCCACTCCTGCCCCATGCAACACCCAGCTGGGGGGGCAGTGCCAGGCTGGGGGGGGCAGTGCTTTTCTCTCCTGACTGCCTTCTCAGCTGGCAGAGAGGCTGAGGAGTGGGTATGGCTGTGGGAATTGCGCCTGGCTCCAAAGTCTGGGAAGGTAGGGCAAGTAAAGCCCCCACTGTGGGTTTCTCCCTGTTCCACTCCAGGCAGCACCCAGCTGAGGGTCCAGGGGGATGCATTCCCCTCCCACTGCCTCCTCAGCTGTCCCAGAGGCTGAAGAGGGGGGCATGGCTGTGAGAATCGCACTCAGATCCCAGTCCCAGGTGGGCAGGGGGAATAGAGCACCTACTGTGAGATTCGCCCATCCTGTGCTAGGCAGCACCTGGCTCAGGGTCCAGTGCCAGGTGGGTGGGTGGCTTTTTCCCTCCAAACCCCTCCTCAGCTGGCCCAACGAGTGATAGTGCTCCGGTTAGGGAACAGAGGGGTGAGGTAGACCCTGCTCTGCTGAAGCAGACAGCACAGCCCAGAGCTGCAAAGCATCCTGGGAAGCTGGGGGACTGTAAGTTAACTTGAACTGAGAAGGGATGTGGGACAGAAGTTCCGTAAGCCAGTTTGACCTAAATCAGTTAAGTCTGATACTACATGCAACCAGGTTTATCTTAAACTGGTTTGGGCCATTATGAAAGTAGCTTAAATGCACTAAACTTCTGTTCTGTTACAGGTTTAAACTGGTTTCTGATAACTTAAATTGGTTTGTGTGCAATTCCTGTCCCTAGCCTAGGAGGTCTGACAGCTCCCAAGACAAGAAAGAATAATGCTTAAGGTCAGTAATGGACTAATAATTTCAGGTATCTACAAGCAGTGGTTCTCAACCTTTTTAGACTAAAGGCACCCCTTGGAAAATGCCAGCTCTTAGTTTTCACCCTTTCTGTGTAAAAAATAAAATAATAATAATAATAATAAATAAAGCAGTTTTTCTGTTACAAAGAACGCAGGAAGGCCACAACAGGTCTGAATGTTTTTAATGGTATGGCTTGCTACTTGAAATTTCTGTGTTTAATCTTGTGAATCATCTGTTAACATTGCATGGCACCTTGCAGCATCTTTGGGAAGATCTCACGGCACCCTGGTTGAGAATCACTGATCTACAGTCCCTCAGTGTTCCCAAAGTGCTAGCAAACTCTGGATTTAGGTCAGAAAGGTATTTCAGGTTGTGCAGAACTTTAAGCTTTAAGCAGGTGAATTGTGCATTACTAAGTCACTTCGCCTCAATAGCTATGCTTGCAGTTGCATAACTATATAAAGTAATCAGTTCCTTTTTTATTTGGTGATGGGCCAGTTTAGTTATATAGATTTTTTTGCAAAGAAGAAAATGCGCACTGATTCCAATTTGAAACTGGATGTATTTTAAATTTTCTGATCATGAAAGAGAGCAATGGAATTAATAAATGAAATCCTCAAATTGTCACAAACCATTCCTTACTAACACTTTCATAGTCACATAATCCTACTGGGGAGGGCTCATTTGAGATCCTAACATGCTAGAAACTCACAAATGCTAACTAAACAATAATTTAATATTTTTTTCTATTCACTCTGTGGCAAAGACAGCAAATAAGTGGCCAAAGCCACCTCTTGCTACTACTAATCTGCCAATTAATAATATAATTTTTTAACGTCTAAAGAAAAGTATGGAATCTCCAGCAGCAGTACATGCTTTCCAACCTGCTTCTGTTTCTTGATCAGAAAGGTGGAGATAATAGATTAGTACTGATTTCTTGTCAATATTCAGTTTAATTGGCTTGTTAAATTCTACATCTTGGATCATATGATCTCTTCTGTGTTAGTAAATTACTGGCCCTTGTTGCTTCCTCTGTTCTATACAGTTATTTTCAGTATTAGTAGGTCTGATATTGCTTTAAGAGTACTATATTGCTTATATATATTAATATTATATAATATAATACTGTATATTGCTTTTAGAGTATTATATTGACAGTGCAGTTCTGTTGGATGGCTAAAAAGTTGATGTGCAAAAAATGTTTTATTGTCAAAGGAATTAAATTTGACTCAAAGTGATGCATTTCCTTCTACCTAATATTACTCCCAAAGTTATCAGTTACAAAATGGCCTGACAGGAATTGAGGAGTCAAAGAGCCAGATTCTATATTTAATTACCACCCTGTATTTATTTCTGAACTATACACTCCCATAGTGTAAGGGCCATTGCCATCAGCATATTTTCACAAGAACTGAGAGGAGAATGTAGCTTTTATGTATTATCTAAACATTTAGATATTACTTATTCAGTGCCTTATCACTTAGTTTTATTGTTCAATGATAAATCCCTGCTAAACTCTTCACTGTTTCTATCTGTTGTTCCTCACTTGATCCTCCTTTCTTTGTTTTCTCTTCCCTTTTTTTTCATTCCCCCCTCTGTATTTCATTCTATGGAACAGCTCCAACCTGACTGTGTTTCACTCCCACTTCCTTCTATCCACTAAAGCGATTACTGATTAAATTAGTACAGACATTGAAATGTCATCACAAAACTAAGACTCCTTTAAGATTAATAGAGTACAAGGGAGTTCATGCCTCAGGGTCACTGTTTAGGGTGTCCACAGAATCAGGCAGTTCTGTGGCATTAGTTGCATTCACTTTGCATTACACTCTTATCTGTTTGAGACAAGGACCATCTTTTTGTCCCATATTTATGCAGCACCTAGCATAGGAGGTCCTGTATGATTAAGGCTTTTACAAATAAGTAATCCTTATTTATCTCCATGCAGAGGATGGAAACTTCCACTTCCAAGACAGTTACTTTTATAATCTATGAATACTGTATAAAATGTTTGGTTTTTCTTTCTTCCTACTGCATTCAAAATGGTAAAACAAAGAACTACTGAAATCCAACCAGAAATTGGGGATTGCACTCTCTGTGGAGACACACTAACTTCACTAGAAGTTTCCTCTGCAGATTTCAGCATGAGTTATCTGAATACAATCCAAAAACCAGATTCTGAAAGCCTTACTTCATCTAGAGCCTTAAAACTCACTGAGTAAATGGTACCCAACGTGAATAAGGGTGACAGAATCTGTCCCTAAGTATCTGCATAAACTACAGTATGTAAAACTGACCCCGTAGAAGTAAACAAGCAATGAAAAGACATCCAACAAAATATTTATCTTGGAAAAGATATAATGTAGTCCCACTGCAGGATTCCACAGGTGAGGCTATTTGACTTCTACATACCCTACAGGCCAGTGCACAATACATCTGGAAAACAAATCACTGGTTCTATGCAGATGACAGCGATGATGGGTTCTCCGGGTGAAAGGTTCTGTATCTCAAGGGCTTTTTGTGAGAAAAAACAGCAATTTTTATGTGACCTATCAGTATGAACTCAGCAGAGAGGTTGGTCACTTGTCCCTCCTTCAGAAATAAAACACTTTAGGAGCCGTCAGGTTCTGATGGCAAAGTGATAAAAGCTCTGCTCCACCAAACAAAGGGTCAAGATCAGAATCTATCTGTTACAGGAGTGGGAAGCTTCCAGGATGAAAGTGCATGTTTTTCCTTAAGGATTAATCTTTTATAGAAACCTTGTCATGCAGAGATATGTATCAACCTCCTGCCATTCAGCTTCTTTTTTTTTTTTTTAGTAAAAGAACTACTTGGTATTCACAAAGCAAATTCTTCACAGGCCATTGTTGACACCAGAAGTACTGTATCCAGGCTGGAAACATCCAAGGAACAAAGCAGACAAACAATAGGCAGTCAGTGTTCAGTAGCTATTTAAGAACTTGTATCTTTCTCCAATTATTATAAGGAAGTGTTCAGATATTCTCTTATAATAAAATCAACCAGAAAAACAGTAGCATATATTATGCATTTCTGCCCATAATACAATTGAATATATTTAATATTACTTAAATCAAAAACTTCAAAAATCCCAGGCAATATGAAAGCCTTAGATAGACCTGATCAAATAATAGAAATATTGTTTGTGAATAAACAATGAAGAAATCACAGTGCTACCAAGACTTTGTCTTTTTTTCCCCCAACCATCCAAATTCTGATAACCTCCACATAAGGGGACCTCTAAGGTCTCACTTACAGTAATTCAGACTTCAAGAAACATCCATCTCTCTCACAAAAATGGTAACCCTGCACAAAATCTTTAAAACATTTTGAATACATTTTGAATTTTGCCCATCATGATCAGGTGAGCAAAATTTCAATTACACACAACAGCAACTTTGTGTCATTATTCCAAATATTGCTAGAAATCACACAGCCAGCATGCTATAAGAACAATGAAACCAAGAGCACTGTAATTTATACATAAAACTGGCACTCAATTGATACAAGCAATTCTTATTTGGAATACTTTTAAAACTAGGCAAATAAATGTAACAAGGGAACAGACTATTTTCTATTCTACTACAATAGAAATAAATGAATGTCATAACTAAATCCAGGAGTTTCTCAAACTCTATAGTAATCAAGTTCTCAGTTGTGTCTGTGCAATATTAAAAATAAATGATTCATGAGCAGCGACTCTTGTGGCTTCAATTTCTTCCCCAAAGGAGCAAATGGAGGGATAACATCCCAAATATTTAAAATCTGCCAACCAAGCATATTTTCTCTACCAATTAAAAGACACTTCAAGCTTCATTCTATACAAAGTAAGAGGGATCAAATCTAAATGACATATCACTTGTTATTTACTACCAAGTAAAGCAGTTCCATATAAACATACCTTTCTGGAATAGTGTTATAACAGGATGGTGTCCAAGGGCCCCTGTGATGACCTCTACTAGTTGCCTGGATCCTGCCTGGCTCCCACCCCAGCCTCTTAGGCCGTGTCCAGACAAGTGTGACCATGTGGTATGTGGCACTGCAAACACATCTGCGGTGCCACATACCACACATTTAGATGTTCTCCGTGCTACAAGGGCATACTGCCTGTGTGTGTGTTGCTCCACTTTTTTTCCCCTATGTTTTTTTTGACCCCTGGATATTGAGGGGTCAAAAAAACCCACAGGAAAAAAAAAAGAGCAATGAACACACACACAAGCAGCACACACTGCTCAAAAGTGAAGCCAGGCCACCTGAAGCTATGCCCTGGCTGCTGGCCAAGCTCCATGCAGTAGAATTGCCACTGCTGCAGCTCTAGGAGGGCTCCAGCACCCCAAGTAAAGCTGTCGGGGCCAGCCCAGTGCTGGCCCCAGCCTCCCCTCCCCTACCTGGTGTAGCCTGCTGCACACCAAAGGGTGTGTGGCACAGGCGTTCCCTGGGAACATGTAGCTGTGGCACAAGGTGCACTGCATACTTGGCCCTTCTCAATTTTGGGTTTTGACTCTCCCCCTTTGGCCCACAGTCTCTTGGCCCTTGGGGGCTTCTGACTCCACTGGCCCCAAAGTGCCTTAAGGGCTAAATTTGTGATGTCCTTTTGCCTCTATAGCAATGCCTATGCCTCTAGGATGTTACTCCATCCACAGCTTAGTTCTTTTGTAGAACCTAAGTCCTCCTGGGTTTAACCTCCCTTTTCTCTGGCTGTAGGCTGCCGGCCCTGGCCTGTTTATCTGGGGCCAGCTTTCTGCCTCAGCCCTCTCTGTGTTTCTGATCTGTGGGCCCATTGGCCCTGTCTTACATAGTGTGGCAATGCATCCTGGTTTGGCCAGGACATTCCAGGATTCTGGACCCTGGTCCCGGCCAGTTGGTCAAAAGTCCTGGGCCGGAGCCCAATGGGGAGGTGCAGCAGCCTGATACACAAGCCAGGCAGCTGGGCAGGCACCACTGCTCCTGTGCAGGAGCAACGGCATGCCATGTGTGGGCAGGGTAGAGCCTGCTCCAGTCTACCTACCTTACTCCCACCTAGCAGCAGCGGTGCCTTCCTGGTGAACCATGCCACTCTGCCTCCCCTCTGGACTCTGGCCCAGGACTTTTGACCAACTGGCCAGGACCGGGCTACAGAACGTTGGAGTGTCCCAGGCAAACCAGGACTCATGGCCACCCTAGTCTTACGCCTTGTCTCAGCTTCTATGGTGTTCCCAACTAAGGGCAAGGCTGCTCTCAGTTCAGCTCAGCCTTCCCTGTTGTCCCTGATCCAGAGCAATGCTGCTCGTTTCTGCCTCCTTCTAAAGTGGGCTTCTGCCCCATGAAGGCCACTAGGTCCCAGACCCTGGAAGGGCTCTGTGCTGGATGCCCCTGTAGCACCCCTGTGGCATCTCATCCACTTCTATCAGTCACACCTGATCCTCTGGTCTAAAACCAGATCAGTCTAGAGAAATTCCCATTTATAAAGGCTTATTTGTTATCATAATGATGCTGCAATGATTTGCTGGTCACTGAGATATGCTGAACAACAGACTCAGCTTTCTGCACTTTTGCTGGTCCCCCAGTGTGTCCAGGTTGTGAGAGATACATAAAACAAGACCATATCAAACTATATTATCCATTTTTTTTTCTTAACAGCACCAGAGGGCACTAGGTGTCTTCCAAACCAATATAAGGTAGGATCACTGCCCCAGTGAATTTAGTAACTGAGGCTTGAGCCTACAGATAATTCCACACATTTGCAGCCTGCAACAAAATGGGTAACAAAAGAGTAGGAAGAGTTAAGGGAGGATGGACATGGCTAATGTCAATAAGGTTGTGCACTTTCCCCATGAAGGCTGGTGCATAGTTATTACACCTTAGATTTTCAGATGAAATAGAGTGATTAATACAATATGCTGTGCATGCATTTGTGAGAACACAGACACTCCCTGTTACTAAGGTCTCCTGGTGTGCTACCTCCTCTTCCACTTTAATGCACACACTGCCTACCTGATGGAATTCCATTTCCCTGTTTGAGTGCAGGAAATTAGGATAAGCAATAGGTAACAATGGCTGAACCACTACTCTGAACCAGGTGCCTTCCTGGCTTTGGGTCCTTAATCATGCCAATAGTCTCAGTCCCTCTAAGGGAAGAAAAAGAAGGAGTGAACAAGGAAGACAGAACCAAAGGGCATTTATACATGTGCTGCAGGAGCTGGGGGAGGGGGGGGACAGGATTTAATTAACGCAGCTCCAAGAGCCATTCTAATTAGAGCGCCCAGAGCATCTCATGTGTATCAGCATCCTCATGCTGAAAAATGGTGGCAGGGGTGCTTTAACTAAAGTTCATTTAGTTAAAGCACCCCCACTGCCATTTTGCAGGACAGGGGCTCTGATACACACGACACTGGCTGGAGCATGGTTATTACCACGCTGAAGCAGACTTGATTAATCTAGTCACTCCAACGCACTGTAATTACACTGCATCAGAGCAGCCTCATGCATGTGTATTTGGCACTCAAAGGAGACACCACCACAGGTTAGAGAGGTAGAAAATTAAAACTTCAAGGAAGAGAAAACACACCAATATAAACCAGGGGTCCTCAACCTCCAGCCCACAGTGCCATATCGTCTAGCCTGTGGAGCTCTCCACAGGTCCAGAAATTTGGTGGTGGACTGGTGCCAAATCTCCAGACCCATGGGAAGCCCCAGGCCCTGTATGCTATATCCATCACTTAATCCCAGCATGCAAGTCAGACAGGGGTGGCTGGCACTGGGACCAATGACCCAATGCCAATATGGGGGGCCAAGCAGAGGTGGTGCCAGTCCTGGTGAGAGATGGCAGTGCTGGGCCTCCAGGATCCCATGCTGACTCACAATGTGGAATGTCACATCTCATGCCCTTGCACATAGTCAAGGGGGTGCATTGTTATGACAAACCTAATCGCACACCAATGCAAAATCATAATGGAGGATGTAAAGAGATTATAGAATTACTTCTGGTACAAAAACTCATCTTTTAAAAGTCATCATTTTCAGTCTGAACAGCCTCCTCTCTCAACCTGTCCACAAATGATATTCTTACACAAAAAAATAACCTAAAATGAAGCAGACCCTATTTCCCACACATCCCTCCCTACATGGGCAATTCAGCTGGCCTTCATTGTAGTTAGCCCCAGGTTCTTAATATATATGAAAAATCATTTCTGGGAAAGCATTTCACATACTGTCAGCAATTATGGTCATATGGTTGCTTTGCACAATTATTTTCTACCAGAAACCTACTGATCACTAATCTCAGCAGAAAACACCTTCAAAGCATGGCATGGATGACTGGTTAATAGTTGCTATGATATAGAAATAAACCACCTGAAGAACAGCACATAATGCATAGCCCCAATCTAGGTTTTCCTTGTATAAATTATTTGGGCTAGAGGTGTCATTTTTCTTGAAATAATTATATCAGTAATAGCTACAGTGTGGCTACAATCATACCACTATGCAACTGGCTCATACTGATATATAATTATACTTCTTCCCATACAGGAATTATTATTCTGCCATAGAACATAGCTCTGTATAAATATTACTGCAGCTATGCGGGGCAGGGTGTAATCTTTTAAATCTACAATTGGGTGATAGGCTAGCCCCCACATTATGACTGTCCAAAAAAGGGATACTGGATGGGCTAATTGCCTCCTCCGACTGCGATTAAGGAGCTGGTTAGATATATCTGACATGGAGGTAGAATGAAGTGGCAGGAAGAGGAAGTGCAGAAGGAATAATTTGGTGAGACAGGCTGCTGATTAAACAGAAGGAGAAGTAGAAAGCAGCCCAAAGAGGTAATGGAGAAGTCCTAAACTGTTTAATATAAGAACCTTGCCATGGAACCCAAGGGAAATGGTAGGCCTGTATTTTTCACCAATTCCCCCTCCTTCCTCTGTCTTCCTCCTCCTCTCCCACCACCTATCCTCCTGTCCCACCATTCCCAGAAACCAGTGCTGCCCTGAAATAAAAGGCCAAAACCTAGTGACATTCCTACCCCCAGGTTGAAACAACAGTCAGGATGGGCATGCACTCCCACTCTGCAACCCAACCCACTGACCTGAAACATGATCTGAACTTCTTTGCAGCCCGTGAGTGGGATAGGCTTGAATAGCACACAGAGAAGAGGGTGGGCAAGACAAACTAGGCCTGCCCATAGGGAGTGCCATGGACACTGCCTGAGGCCTTTGACAAAGGAAAGCAGCCCAACTATCTAAAGACAGACCTGTATGTTAAAGCTATCAGAGCTAGAAGCCAACTGTATTTACATTGCTGAATAACACACTTAAATGATGTCACTGAAAGGGTACCTGAAGGCTTATAAGCCAGGAAATGTGAAAGTCACAATTACAGGTTACTTCACATCCCTTCTTTAAAGCCAGCTGAACATCCAAAAACAACATTTAGTACTAGGACCAATCAGCTCAAACTGCATGTGAGGCCTACACTGTATGGAAGATTGGAACCCCTTGCACAGCAACCTTGGAGTCTTGCTTCTACCTTCCCTTTCCAGCTTCCCCATGCAGAGCAGTCACATGACAGGAGCCTGTTACATGCCTGCTTGCCCTTACACTCCTATCACAGCTTCATGATGTAGCTTTCCTAACACGGATGACATTTTTCTTCTGGAAACTTGATTCACCCTCTGCATCAGAACCTCTATGTTTTCATCCTTCCTCCCCAACATGGAAAGCAAGGCTGTCCAATTTCTAAGGGGCTAGGGACTGCATGTCCCATGTTCCATGCCACTGGGGATCACACTATTGGGAGCTACAGGTCTCCCACGTTGTATGCTGCATACAAAGGCAGACACTGCATTGTGGTGTGGGTGGCTGCCCTCAACCCTCGCCTGAGCCTCACATGTGGGGTCCTGCCTCACCTTCATCTCCCTCTATAGGCTCTCCTATTGCACCACAGTACACAGGCACTCTGGGCTGCCAGCTTCTCCAGCACCACGGCCTGTGCCATACTGCACTGCTCCCCTGGGGCAGGAGCATGTAATGGAAGCCAGAGGAGACAGGGAGAGGCCCAAGGGGCAGCAGCAGCTGGGTGGGAGTCATACTAACCCCTAACAGGCCATGTGCCAGACTAGAGAAAGGCAAGTTTGAACAGGAAGCTCAAACCAAAGTCTCCACTAGAGAAAGTCAAAAGTTTTCCAGTAAAAATGCCTATTCATATGAATTAAAATGTTTCCTCAGCTACTACCCTTTGAGCTCGTCAGTGGCCCAAGTTTCTCAATAACCTGTCAAGCAGGCTGCTGTGAAATGTACAAGGCAGAGAGCATGGGGAGTGAAATCAGACTTTTTTTTAAATATTTGCTTTAGTTTTCCCAAGATTTTTTGTTTAAAGTCTTGCTATGGAAAAATCTGGAACTCTATTTTGGTTGGACATTCAAAACTTTCCAGGGGAAAGAAACTTTGTGTCCTGCACAGCTCTATTCACTACTCCTTCAGTGTCTCCAGCTGGGACTCCTGCTCCCAATCTGCCTGGTCTGTAGAGGCTCTATCCTTGCTTCTCTAGGTCTCTGTACATATTCCCCCACCTAGCATGAAAGCCTCATCTAAATTACACAGCTCTAGCCAAAGTCATGGATGGATGCAGGGTTTCGTAAAATAGAGACTGCCATTGCAGAAGTGGCTGCACCTCTACTCCCAGTTTCCCCTTTCACCAGGAGAGGGGGGGTAGATCTTACCATGGGAGCACTGTTTTTTTTTTTTAAATCCCCAAGTTAGGTAAAAAAAAAAAAAAAAATCTTCTGCCCCCACCCTTGGCACTCCCTGCCCTTTGTGTTCAGCAGCACATCCCCTCCCCTGCTCTCCTCCACCACCTCAACCACTGCTGCTGCTGCCGCCCTCCCTATCCCTGGCAGACTCAGGGGCAGGAGGAGCTCCAGAACCACTCCTGCCCCACTCCAGCAGGTCTTTGTGGGAAGCAGGGCTCAGTTGGGGCCAGCAGCAGCAGCAATGGTGGCAGTGGGTGGGTTTTCCCTCACTGAGTATGCTCCCAAGCCAGCAAACACCCAGGGACTCTGGGCAGAGAGGAGGAAACTGCCTGTTGCACTGCTCTTCCAAACTGGGCCTGAAGCCTGACTGGAGTAGGGCAGAAGCAGCTCTCCCCACCCCTGACTCAGCCAGGGATAGTGGTAGCAGCAATGAGGGGAGGGAAGGAGGAGAGGGACATGCTGCTGAACATGGAGGAGAAGGGGGAGTTTAATACCAGCTTTGGGAACTTGAAAAAAGTCCCTGACTGCTGCACCCCTAGTTCGGTTCAACAGAGGGATGTAGCCCCCTGGAACCACCGCTAGCCAGCACCTTTGCCTGCCACTTTCATTCTTCTGTCTACCCCCGCTACCTCCCCCACACATTCCTGACTGCCTCTCTGACCTGTTGGTGGATGTCCCCAATTCAAATAAAACTGAACTTCTCAACTCCCAAGTGACTGATGGAAACGCCTCCCCGTCCTTCAGACTAATAATCTGTGGAATGTTTGCGTACCATTTCACTTTCACAGATACACGACAGCGCCTACAACTAACGTTTTCCTCATTAGCCCCGCTGCAAAGCCCCTGCACGAGCCCATATGATCTTCTGCTTTGTTTACTGCAACCTCCGCCATTGTGGCTTCACTCACACCCATTTTATAACCTTCAACCTATCCAAAAGATTGCTGTAAAAGATAACTGCCTTACCTGAACCTGACCACAACCAGCTATATTTTAGAGCACTTCCACTAGCTCTGCTTTGCCTCCTGCTTCAGCATTTACACTCTTTATCCTTACTGGCACCGCTCTGTGCAACCTGATTCTCACATACCTCAATTGTAAGCAGCGCGAGTCCTGGCCTATAGTATTGATTATGCAGGCAGAGGATGCCTATAAGTTAGAAGTCTCTGGAACATCTACACTTCTGACCTTGATGGCGCTATGACCTACTTAGGAAACTGAGGCATGCACAGCTGAACCCTTGTTATATAACAGCAGAGCAGGGAAATTAGGTTAATCAGTTTATGTGGTAATAATTAACATGATTAGTCCGAGACAGTGATGTTAATGATCATGGACGCCGCGTGCCCCCAGAGGCTGGGGGGGCACAGTAAGCTCCTGCAGGTGGTGGCGGTGCTGCTGGTGGGGGGAGGGAGGGTGGCAAGTGCAATCAGTGGTCGGCGACCACCCACAGATGCCGCTGGCTGTGTTTGCGATTGCCACTGGCCGCTGCCATCAGACTGCCTGCAGATGCTGCTGGCGGTGTCAGCGATGATGGGCAGGGGGTGCACCGCCACGCTTAGGGGGTGCACAGGCACCCACATGCACTCCCCATGTGTTGCCAATGTTACTGATTGATTGTAATGAATAAGTTGTGATTGGACCACTGCCTTGATTGACAGGTGGCGTGAGGTAGCCACCATAAAACAGGTCTTGACCCGTTGCCTCAGCACGTGCATCCATGCGCGTGTGTGCAGGGGGAGAGCGTGCGCTGGGAGGCTGTGTATATGCAGATATACGTGACTGATGGTGTCCGACTGCTGTATGCCCGGGTATCGTGGCTGAGAGCGTGAGAGATCTGTATAGTGTTGAATCTGCTGGGTTGTGGTAGAAGTGAGCGGTGCCCATGTGAGAGAGGTGGGGGAAGATTTGGAGTGAGTGGTGTGCATGGGGACAAGGACAAGTCCACCAAGATGCACCCGAGTTTCACCTGAGATACTTACCTTCGTTCCCCTAGGATGGGTAACACATCACCTTTCCCCTCAGAGGTCTCCAAGTACTTCACTTGTGGAGGAAAGCATAGAAATGCTCTGTCTGAGGGGGATCTGACAGCAGTCCCTGCAGCTGTGTCAATGCTCGTGGCTGCCACCACTGGTGACACACCAGTATTGCTCCATACATAGCTGTATACAGTTCAATGGTTGTTGATTAGTCCATATTACAGTAGTTGACACCTTGGGTTTATAATACAGATTTGCTTATTAACCCTTACGTTGGTGTCTGTCTTCATTAACAGTAGTGGGCCTCAGGGTGGGGCTAGGCCGCAGGCCAATATTCTGAGGGATTAACCCATTCAGGTGCAATCGAATCATAGACCCCTGGCACTGTAGAGAGGCCTAACAAACCTCTGTCCACATCATAACTGTAGCTCTTTGCCAGGCCAGTCTTCACTACCAGTTGAAGCAATACCATTAATTTCTCTTTTAATTATTTCCTCCCATGTTCTTCTTCAGACTACAACCTATTTATTCATCTACTTCCTGACTTCTTCCAATGTGCTTCCGTCTGCAGGTGCATAGTGCATCTCTTTCCACATGACAGGAAAATGAGATCCAAGCCCCAGAGCGTGGAGCACAACAGACACCACATTTGATTGTTAAATCAAAGAAAACCTCTATGCTGAAATGATATTTAATTTCTGCTTACATATTTAATTTAATTTCTACTTGCATGTATCAAAACATCATCACTTGTAAACAAATACCTCTGTCAGATCCATGGCAAATCTCTATCTAGTCGTTTATTGAAGATGCTTATATTCCATAACTGCTTAATAGAGGCCTTTTAAATACCTGAAACAGAATGAATGGGACCATCTTGGGGGATATGAAATATGTGACCAAAGCAAGAGGCACAAAAGCAGCGTGTGGATGAAAGATAAATGTAATCTATGGCACGCATTTATTTGCTAAGCCATTTAGTAGAAATTTTAACATTTTACTTTTAAATTAACCAGATGACATTGTGCTTTAGTAGATGCGAGAATGCATTAAAAAAAAATAGAACCTGTTCAGTAATAAATAACAGAATGCCCCCTTGCATTCAGTCTGTGCAGATTTAAATCAATGCCTGCCTTGGGCTTCAGGTCCATTAAGAAGCCTGACTTTATTTACTTAGAGTAATTTATTTCCCCACTGACTTCTTGAAACTAGAAGTTTAAAAAAATGGAACTAGAGAAACAAGAGATCATCATAGCTTTTTCTGTACCAAAACTACCTAGCTAAAAAGAGCTGAAAAACATGAACAGCATGCAGTAGTCCTGGATTACATAATAATATAATTACCCTATAATAACCGCTGCTATTTCATATAGTCTGCCATAATACAAAATTTATCATTATACCTCTTTGCACTGTGATAGCACAAGCAGTCCCCCGCTGTATTCTTTGCTGTGAAGTACTAAAAACACAAGTATACAAACAAACTTCTACCTCCTTTAAAAACACAAATATTCTGCACAACTTTCAAAAATGACCTCTACTAGATATTGGTATGGGTCTGCTGTCTTTATCTAATTTTCTTGTAGCTGGGTGGATGAATCACTATAAGAAGAGGCAGAAGTCACATTATGATATTAGAAAAGATGAACCTGCACTGCTGCTAAGGTCTTAGGTTAAACAACATTCAGATGATTAACCATGTTTTAAATTCCTACTCTGAACACATTTCCACATAACAGTGATAAAAACATCTGATTCCTGTCATTCCTGCTATAGATTTCATAGACATCAGGGCTGGAAGGGACCTCGAGAGATCGAGTCCAGCCCCCCACCCAAAGGGCAGGAAGTCAGCTGGGGTCATAGGATCCCAGCAAGATAAGCATCCAATTTACTCTTGAAGGTGTTCAATGTAGGCGCTTGAACCACCTCCGCTGGCAGACCGTTCCAGACCTTGGGGGCTCGGACAGTAAAGAAATTCTTCCTTATGTCCAGCCTGAAACGGTCTTGCAGGAGTTTGTGACCGTTCAACCTCGTCATCCCTTGGGGCGCTCTGGTGAACAAACGTTCCCCCAGATCCTGGTGGTCACCCCGATAAACTTATAGGTGGCCATCAGATCACCCCTGAGCCTGCGCTTTTCCAGGCTAAAGAGTCCCATGACTCTCAGCCTATCATCGTAAGATCTGTTTTCCTGACCTCTGATCATGCGGTGTGGCTCTCCTCGGGATTCTCTCAAGCTTCTCCACATCCTTTTTGAATTGTGGAGCCCAAAACTGGACGCAGTACTCCAGCTGCGGCCTCACCAAGGCCGAGTACAAGGGGAGAATGATGTCCCGGGATTTGCTCCAGAAGCATCTATGAATGCAAGCCAGCATTTTGGTCGCTTTATTAGCCGCAGCATTGCATTGCAGGCTCATGTTCATCTTGTGGTCAATGATGGGGCCAGGATGCCATTATCTAGTAAATTCCCAAGTCTGGATTATACAAATGAGTTGTTTTTGTGGGTCTTGCAGTATCATTTTTCTGTGGATATTTTGCATGGTTAGGGCAGTGGATCTCAACCTTTTTAGACACAGGGCACCCCTCAGTACTCTCAAGGCACACTTTGGAAAATGCCACCTCTAAACTTTCAGTTGTTCTTTTGACTACAGAAAAATAATAGGTAAATTCTATTGCAAAACACTCAGAAAGACCACAACAGCTTAGAACAGTGATGTTCAACTTCCTGGCTCATGGGCCAAATCTAAGCCACAGCATCATGCCATCTGGCACACAGGGCTCCCATGACTCTGGAAATTTGGCAGCATGTGAGCAATGGCACCTCTTCTCTGCTACCAAATTTCCAGACATACAGTAACCCCAGGCCCTGTGCACTGGATTGGGTGATTAATCCCAGGACATAGGGCCAGACAGGAGAAGTGCCCAGCCACAGGACCCAATCCCAGTAGTGTGAGCAGCTAAGAGAGGACAGTACCAGGCCACTGGGGCCCAATCCCTCTGTACAGAGCAGGGAGGGGACAGTGCTAGGCCCCAAGGCCTGATTCTGGCACACAGGGCTCAACCTAGCTTTGGGCTACTCATCTGGCCTGCAGGACCAAAAGACTGAGCACCACTAGGTCAGAATATTTTTAACACTATGGCTATGTACAGACAATCAAAAATCCCAAGGCTGAATTGATTCAGTCTTTTCAGATTAGTCTAAACTGTACAGATTACACTGAAACAGAAGTGAACAGACAGTTACCTTGGATTCAGGAAATGCAGCCACATGCCTGCAGTGACTTAGGCCAGAAGCCAGGGGGACTATGGTTCTCTGGCCATGTGTTCACGTCCTCTTCTGCTACTCCAATATCTCTGGGATTTGCGGTCCAGTATTACAGTAGCAGGACTCTATAAAGTTGTTCATTACATCCTCTACCTGCTTCCAGATGCCTCTGGGATTTGTAGACTACAGTTGCAGCCAGCAGTAAGTTGGAGTGGGGAAAGGGACGTTTAGCCCCCCTCCCCCAGATCCCAGCTGGGGTTTGCCTGAGGGAGCTAGTTCCCCCCATAGACTGTCCTGTATCCCCAGCTGGGCTTGCCCTCCCCACAACCTCTTGTCAGCCAGCCCTCACTGCTCCAGTTAGGGAGCGGAAGGGTAGGGCTAGGCCTGCTCTCTGAAGCAGACAGCACAGCCCAGCCCAGGGCTGGAAAACATGCTCAGGGACTGTGATTTGACTTGAACCAGGAAGGGGTCTAGGACAGAAGTTTGACCCAGATCAGTTAAGCTCCTATATTCAACCAGGGTTACCTTAAACCAGTTTCAGCAATTTTGAAACTGGTTTGTATGCACTGAACTTCTGTTTTGTTACAGGTTTAAGCCATTTCTGATCAGTGTGGGTCACTTGAACTGGTTTATATGCAACTTCTGTCCCTAGTGTATAGATTTTATTTGAAACTCCTGGCCATATCCTGACAAGTGCACACATGCAGTGTGCAATGCTTCTAATCTATTTGTTGTTCCACGAACTGCATGTGGCACATGTGCACCCTTTTACTACACTACTAATTAGGAGATCCTGGCATCAGAAAAAACTGCCAGTAAAAAAAGCATCCTGGTGCATGCTGCAGCAGCAGCATGAGCCACCAGAAACTGGAGCCTGCCTTATCAGAGCTATGCTCTGGCTGCCAACCAGGCTCCAACCAGCCAGCTCAGTGGCACTGCTGCCCTGGGAGGCCCCCCGAGACCCCAGGTAAGGGATATTTAGTTAATGTGCATTAAGAGAGACCAGTGTGCATTTTCCTTGTACCTCACAATGGAGGTACTAGATTTAATATGCATTTATTAAAGAGCATTAATGCACATGTAGAGGTGCCTAGGTTGGATACCTACATTTGCAGAGACTTATGACAAGCTTACCTTCCAAAAACATGAGTGGTTCCATAGTTTATTCTCATAGTATATAGGATCTATATACTTACAGTATATAGAATCATGTATGTGTAAATTCCTTCCTAGACATAGCTTGATTTAAGGGCAAAAGGCAAAAAAAAGGTGCTACAAATGATCTAGAAACAGAGGGGAAGGAGGACAAAACAGGTAAGTGATAAGAAATATGTGGTTACCTAGGACCTGCTGGGTGTGTGTCTACACATGCATTTATGTTGGCTTAAAATTTACTGTGCAGTGAGTGGGAATAAGCTGGCAAGTGTTAATGTGTATTAACACTGTGTGTGAACTAACTTGGAACTAAAATTACTTAATCCCAAGTCAGTCCACATACACAGTGGTATTGCTCAATAAGGCATCTAGATATACATGAGTTACTGCACAGTAACTAATTAGGTGTAAATTTGATACCTGCATTATGCTAAAGTCAGCATGAGTCACCATACTTACTGTGCAGTTCAGGTGTGCACGTGTAGATGTGCACCCACACTGAGCAGTAATTTAGTTACTGTGCAGCAAATGTGCACATGTAGACATGCCCACTATGTGCAAAGCCAGATGATTTTGAATCTTTTTAATTTAAAAAAAGATAGATATGATAAACCCATCTATAGAACTGCTGGTTCTTTATAGAACCTATTGAAAGCAATAGAGAATAATGTTGTCTTTTACAGTATTTTAAATCAGAGGGATGTCATTCTCTAAATTGTATATATTATCTTAAAAATCCAACCCCATTACAAATCACATAGAATTGGTCAGATAACCACACCAAATTTTTCTTCCTCCCTTCTCCCACCCAGTGGTACTGAAACACTGTATTCTTTTCTGCAGGTGGCAAGTAGTGTTGACTTTAACAATGTCAATTGTTTGGAAAATATTTGATCATTCGTTAGCTTTAACCCAGAATATGTTACTAAGGGTAGGGCAAAGAACATAACTGTTTCTCAACACTTACCAATCAGCTCTAAAAATATTTCTCTCCATCTAATCTGTAACAAAGTTAGATATATGAGGCTATATAAATTAAACATATATATGTCAATGAGACAAAAGCGGTCTTTGTCAGTTTTGGGGTGTGGTTTGGAGCTATGAACCCAATATACAATGTTTGAACAACTGGGTGGTTTCTTGTTTTTAGTTGAAAATATGTATAGAAGCAACACCAGATTTTTTTTAATGTATCCAATGGGCTAGCAGCTAGACAAAAGCTGGGAAAAATTTGCAAAAATCAAGAAGTGAAGCTATTGCTTTTAGTGTAGAATGACTACAAAGTCTAAACAAAATGCCAATTAACATATTTGTTGTGATGAGCTGCAATGTGTATATTAACTAGATGCTATGGGACAAGTAACTATGCAGCACATGAAAGCGTCCTGAAATTATACTCTATGGACAAATGCACTTTTCAACCTCTTTAAAAGGGGAGGGAGCATTGCCTTAGGTGTGCACATTAGCTGTTAAAAAATAACCATTACATCTTCATGCTCTTGTAGCAATGCAAGTTAACCAAAACATTGTAAATATGAATGTAACCTGGGCGGCACTCCAAGAGGTACCCCCTCTCCAGTTGAAGGGATCAAAGCAGGTGCACAAGCGCTGTGGGAGGTGTAGGGGCTCTCCTCCCCCTATAGAGCAGAGTCAGACCATCAATGGCAACTTAATCATATATCTTTTAATACTTGGAACATAAACAGGCATAAATCAGAGGTTATAGTGGACACTACAATGCCTCAAGGGGTCAGGATTCAAAAGTTAGATGCTTATGGTCATTGACAAAAAACAGGGATAGTATAAAACACAAAAAGAGCAGAACAAACAATATGGCTTGGTGAAATATAAAAAGGCACAAAATGCAAAATATCAAGGAAATATAGGACCTTGGTACCTGGAGGGGGAGAAAGCACAATGGCCCCTTTCCACTGCAAAAAGATTTGCTTCTTGTTATCTCACTCACCTCAACTGGGACTTGAACCCAGATCTCCGATATGGTAGACAGGAATACCGCTGCATAGCCACCACTAGTGGCACTGCTCTAGTTTGCTAGGGGTCTTGACCTTTCTGGAACCCTGGCCTCACATCAAGCTGCCTGACCTCTGATTGGAGAAGCTGGAAGCAGAGCTGGGAACCTCTCAGGTTGCTGCTCAGATCCTTCCTGGAGCCCTGTGGGGAGCCTCTCTTGTCAGCTGCACAACATGCTGCTGAGGGTCCCTGCAGGTCCTGGTCTTCTGGGGCTCAGTTTCTGCCAGCTCTGCAAAGCTCCTTCCTTGTTGCCCCCTCACTGGTCTCTCCCCTGAGTCAGTCCACGCTGCCCCTTTTATCCACCTCCAGGTGACCCAAGGGGCCAATCGGGACACAGGTGGGGGTGGTGAGTCTCTG
The DNA here is from genome assembly GCF_052110815.1 of Crocodylus siamensis. Taxonomy (NCBI): domain Eukaryota; kingdom Metazoa; phylum Chordata; order Crocodylia; family Crocodylidae; genus Crocodylus; species Crocodylus siamensis. The sequence continues at coordinate 83,043,059 of NC_143396.1, read as the reverse complement.
GGGCCTGATTGGTGCAGAAAGGGAATCCCAAGTCCTCCAATCATCTTTTACCCCTTCAAAACCCCTGAGCCAAATCATTACCAGATTGGTGAGGAAAGGGAATCCCAAGTCCTCCAATCATCTTTTGCCCTTTCAAAACCCCTGGGCTAGGTCACTGCCAGCTAGCCCGTCATATGAAAATGCAACAAGTTTGCTACATTGTGGAAGAGTTCAGTTTTCTATAACAATTGGAAGAAACAACTACAGGTTAGGTTATCTGGAATTATTTCTTCTAATTTTTTTCATTTTTTCTTGTTAGAAAAAAATCCCAGTTTTTGTTAACATCTGTTTCTTCACTGAAAAAAATCTCCAAAATTATCATATTTTACAAACTCAAAGAACTCTAGACCTTGAAAACAACTTTGTTCCCTTCACAACCTTCTTACAGAAAATAAATACCAGTGTATTTCCAGACCAGCTCTAGTTCTAGTTGTTTAATGTTCTATCAACACTTCATTAGTATAAACTGATACAGTCAAGCCTAAATTTTTTCTAGATATTATTTCAATAAATAGGAAGACAGAGTTCCTTCCCAGGAGATCCCTGAGAGGGTTAATTTCAGGTGATTCCACCCATATCCCATGTGGCTTTGTGGGGCTATCACAGAGAGGAGATAGCAAATATCTGTCTTCTCCTTGAGCAGCCAGGCCGTGGGAGAGGGAACCCCCAGTGCAACATGTGCCCCTCCAAGCTACCTCTGCTGGGGTCTTGTGGGGAGCCGGACCAGACCCATGAGTCAGGGGGGCTCCTTTCCCATTGCCCACCATTTGAGTGTCTTCAGAGTGGCAGCCTTCTGGCTGCCATGCCCAGAGTATGGGTCAGGGGAATAGAGCCCCCCTGTCTTGCAGGCCAACCCAGCCCCTCCCAAGACCCCAGCAGGGGTAGCCAGGCCAGACCCACATAGTGGGGGGGGCTCCATTCCTTCCCCTACCCAAGGCTTTTGAAAACAGTAGCCTTGTGGCTGCCATTCCCAGAGTTGGGGTGGGGGAAGGGGGGAGAGAGCCTCCTGCCTCATGGGCTTGGCCAGGTTACCCCTCCTGGGGTCTTGGTGGGAGCCAGGCAGTGCCTGTATAGTGTAGGGAGCTCTGTTTCCCTGAGCCAAACTCTGGGCATGGCAGCCTTGTGGCTGCCATTGTGAAGACATTTCATAGATTTCATAGACATTAGGGTTGGAAGGGACCTCAGGAGATCATCGAGTCCAGCCCCCTGCCCAAAGGGCAGGAAGTCAGCTGGGGTCATAGGATCCCAGCAAGATAAGCATCCAATTTACTCTTGAAGGTGTTCAATGTAGGCGCTTGAACCACCTCCGCTGGCAGACTGTTCCAGACCTTGGGGGCTCGGACAGTAAAGAAATTCTTCCTTATGTCCAGCCTGAAACGGTCTTGCAGGAGTTTGTGACTGTTCGACCTCGTCATCCCTTGGGGCGCTCTGGTGAACAGACGTTCCCCCAGATCCTGGTGGTCACCCCTGATAAACTTATAGGTGGCCATCAGATCACCCCTGAGCCTGCGCTTTTCCAGGCTAAAGAGTCCCATGGCTCTCAGCCTGTCATCGTAAGATCTGTTTTCCTGACCTCTGATCATGCGCGTGGCTCTCCTCTGGACTCTCTCAAGCTTCTCCACATCCTTTTTGAATTGTGGAGCCCAAAACTGGACGCAGTACTCCAACTGCGGCCTCACCAAGGCTGAGTACAAGGGGAGAATGACGTCCCGGGATTTGCTCGAGAAGCATCTATGGATGCACGCCAGCATTTTGGTTGCTTTACTAGCCGCAGCATCGCATTGGAGGCTCATGTTCATCTTGTGGTCAATGATGATCCCCAAGTCTCTTTCTTCTGTAGTGCTAACCAACGTAGCACTGCCGACCCTATAAGGGTGCTGCAGGTGTTTCCTCCCAAGGTGGAGAACCTTGCATTTATCGGTGTTAAACACCATGAGGTTCTCGTCTGCCCATTTGCTGAGCTTGTCCAGGTCAGCCTGGATCACCCGCCTATCTTCTGGCGTGGATGCTTTGCCCCAAAGTTTGGTGTCATCGGCGAACTTGGCCAGTCTACTCCTGACTCCAGTGTCCACATCGTTAATGAAGATGGTGAACAATATGGGTCCAAGGACAGAGCCTTGAGGGACCCCACTGGTCACAGGGCACCATGATGAGTGACTGCCATCAATCACAACCCTCTGGGTCCGACCATGAAGCCAATTTCCCAGCCAGCGGATCGTGGTGGAGCCAAGGCCACAACTGGCCAGTTTGGCCAAGAGGTGATCATGGGATACCAGATCAAAAGCTTTTTTGAAGTCAAGATATATGACATCAATCTCTTCTCCCTTGTCCAGGTGATAGGTCACCTGGTCATAGAAGGAAATGAGATTGGTCAAACAAGACCTACCCGCAACAAACCCGTGCTGGCTGTCCCTTAGAATGTTAGCCTGGTCCAGTCCCTCAAGGATGGCCTCCTTAATAAACTTTTCCAAGATCTTCCCCAGGATAGAAGTCAGGCTAATGGGCCTGTAGTTAGCCGGATCCACTCTCCTCCCTTTCTTGAAGATCGGCACCACATTCGCCTTCTTCCAGTCTTCAGGCACTACACCAGAGTGCCAGGAGTTTTCAAAGATCCGTGCCAGGGGCTGGGCTATGATGCTCGCCAGCTCCTTGAGTACCCTGGGGTGCAGATTGTCAGGGCCAGCTGACTTGAAGGTATCCAGCTTCTCAAGGTGTTCCTTCACAAGGTCAGCATTGATGGAGGGTAGGGGATCCCCCTCACCCAGATTTCCCTGTCCCATAGCAGGCATGGGCATCCCGTGTGACTGATGAAAGACTGACGCAAAGTACCTATTTAATAGGTTGGCTTTTTCCTGGGCGTCAGTTGTCAGTTGCCCCATCTGGTTTAGCAGGCGTCCAACATTGCCCTTGCTTTTCCTCCGGCTTCCCACATATCTGAAAAAGGACTTTTTGTTGTCCTTGATGCCTGAAGTAGTTGGAGTTCAGTTGCAGCCTTGGCTTTCCTGGTTTGGTCCCTGCAGGACCGGACCAGCGCAGAGTAATCCTCCTTGGAGGTGAATCCCATCCTCCATCCTTTGTAGGCTTTCCTTTTTAGCCACAGTAGGTCCGCTAGGTCTCTGGAGAGCCAGGGGGGCTGCTGTGCCTTCTTGCTGCCTTTCCTCCGTTTTGGAATAGATTTAGCTTGTGCACTGAGGATCACTTCCTTGAGAAGCAACCACTCTTCTTGAACTCCCATCTCCCTGGGGTCATGGTCCCTGAGGGCCTGACCGACTAGCCTCTTGAGCTTGTCAAAGTCGGCTTTTCTGAAGTCAAGGACTTCTGTGTTGCTGACTGACTTGCCAGCTTTACGGCGGATGGTGAAGGTGATCAGCTCGTGGTCGCTGTCACCCAACTTCCCATCAATCACTAGGTCGCCGATTAGGTCATCCCCCGTAGCCAGTACCAGGTCAAGCAGTGCTTTGCCTCTCGTTGGCCCATAGACTTCTTGAGTCAGGTAGAGGTCATCCACGCATGAGAGAAAGCTTTGCGCCCGCTCAGATTTAGCTGAGTGATCTTCCCACGAGATGTCCGGGTAATTAAAGTCACCCATGACAACCAAGGTCCTGGAGCAAGCGGCCTCAGTCAGTTCCCGGGCGAACCCCTGGTCAAGCTCAGGACTTTGAGTGGGAGGTCTGTAGTAGACTCCCACCGTTGTGTCCCCTGTGCCAAATTCCCCACGAGAGCAAGGGTCTGGTCCGGCTCCCCACAAGACCCCAGAAGGGGTAGCTGAGGGGGGCACGTGCAGCGGGGGGACTTCCTTCCCCCCCAGCTGCACAAGAAGGAGGTATGCAGGCTATGCAGGCCCAGCCCAGCTCCCCACAAGACCCCGGCTCCAGGGGCTCCATACCCCTCTTCCCCCAAGCTGTTCCTGACAGTTCCCAGATGGTGGGAGGGCAGGGGAGAAGGGATGGTCTGGCAGCCTCCTGAGCTGCTGCTGGAGTGCTCCCACCTGCTGGACTGGGCCAGTGCAGGCAGGCTTCAAGCCTCCCCACAACAGGTTAATGCAAGGCAAGGATTGAAAAGAAATTTGTCCTTTTGTATTTTTATGTCAATATTTCTAAGTGACTTCTACCCTTAATTTGTAGAGCGGTTCTGTGTATTAAGCCCAAGTTATTTACATTTGCATTTAATGTGTTATTCTTATATGGTGCATGTATGGCCTGTTTCTTAACTTGAAATGGCTTTGAAATCTTCTCACCATATCAAGGCTGTCCTCAGAAAATGTTCTAAAAGCATCTTTCTTTCCCCCCAGCTCCTGCTTAAACACTTAAGAAAATATTTCTCCTATAAATTATCTAATTTAAGATTTTATTTCTTTCCATTTATGCACTATTACCTCACTTACTTTAGACATTTTGAAAGCAGCCACTGCAATGCAGTAGTAGCATCTGTCAATCCATATTATACCAATAGTACTGGAGACAATGTGTGGCGAATGCAAAACACCCTTTCATAATGGCTGAAATGGGGGGCTGCTTTTGTATTATGTGGCTGATCTGACAAGAAATATGTTTATTGGTCAAATTTCATTACTTTCATGGCACTGCATGCATCACATCATCTCTAAGCATAATTCCTAGGCAAGGGTACAACAAGGATACATTAAATACGTTTTTTATGATGGTATTGTGTGCTGCAGTCAAATAAAAAGTTACAGTTTTAGGAAAAGAAATCATGATAATACAACTCAATGAGCCACAACTTAATATGCCAGATAAAGGTATTTGCAACAGTCTTTTGTCATAATGAAACCTTCCAAACAACAGCTTATCTGTTCTCTCTGACCTCAAACCAAAGTACACCTGTGTATAACTTTGAGTAGCACCACTGAAGTCAACAGGCTTACTCCCATGGCTGGAAGTAATCACATGAGCAAATGTGTTGCTGGATTTCTGTGCATAGGTGATGAAAGATGCTTAATACCTGCAGTACCCATTGATTTCAATAGGAACTGCAACCATTCAGAACTATTCTATATAATATGATCATCATTTGATTTTGTTCAATTGCCAAACATTTACCTAACTGGTATCACACTGCAGGATAAGGAGTAACAGTTGAAGCATACTAACAATGATCCTTTTGAGCTGTTTAAAAATGTAGAAATTATGATAAAAGTAAGCTTTAATCTTGAATTTAAGTTAAGCTTTGTCAAAGGAGTCAATAAGGTTTCAAGCCATGATGGCCCCACAACTTAGCACAGCCCAATATGTGTGTATATTCCACATACCCCCTACTAAGGATCCATGTGCTAATCAACCTCCCACTCATGACTGGAACAGGATGCTCTTGTCATGAGTCCTGGGATCCTCCAAAAACATATATGCAAATAAGGCACAGGGCAACCTGGTCCTGATCCACATCATGAAGGACCTCATGAAGGACAGGGCCACACTAATCATATGTGGCAGGCTGAGAGAAGGGGCAACAGAGGGATTTGGAGTAAACTGTTTAAGGCCTCACTTGGTGATGTTTGCCAGACATTTAAGGCTAGTGAAGGAACAAGAATCACTGGGAAAGGTAAAGAAAGACAGCTCAGCTGTGGGAGTGAAGAGGAAATCAAAATGCATTCACTGTAGCAGCTCACCATGACCTGAAAGAGTCAACACTGAGGGGGACTGCGTGCTACTATATATTTGGTCCAGATAGCCTGCACTAACCCTGTAGGAGGTTCCCATCAGCATCTAGGCTGTTTGGGCTCAGATCAAATGTACAAGATTCCAAGGACTTTCTAAATCCTGGACTCTTCCCTACCCCCACAGTTGTGTTTCACATGTCACTATTTATAACTGTGCGTACCTACAAGCCATCTCCCTACTCAAATGAGGTATTGTTATGTATGGTTTCCTGTATATTCTTTGCTATATAAGCATTGCCTCCCCTCATCCCCAGGCTCAGTTGGCTGCATGTTTCTTATGTTACTTAGTTGCATTCAGGGGTGTACTTGGTAGCGGTGTTGGTCTGAGACAAAAAGACATGCACAAAACTAGAACTCTTGGTTCCAAAATGAACCAAGAGTTCTAGTTTCGTGTACGTCTTAGCTGCATTCATACCTCTACCCCCACCCTCTGCCAAATAGCCCCTCACTCAGGTCCTCTGTATTTCCTTATGCTTCAAACTTTCTCATCCTGAACTTTAACATTTTCTAATTATTTTTTAGCCCCTAGGGAAGAGTGGCAGGGCTGACTCAAATCCTCCTGGTACCAGGCTGATATTGCAGTACCTCCAGGCCTGTTGCCAATTCCCTGTGGAAGGAACACACACTCATTTTTAAGGGCCACAAAAAAAAATCCTGTCTGCATTTTTGGCACCAGGGGAGGGTGCTAGAGCTTGTTCCAGCCTCTCTGAGTGCTGTCTTGGTATTGCAGTACCTCCAGGCCTCGTGCTCATTCACTCCTGGGGGAGCGAATGCCAGGTGTTTTTTTTAAGGGCCACACAAAAAAAATGGTTTCCATCAGCATGTTTGCCCAATATGGGCCAAGTGTTTTATAGTCATGCCCAGTCTTGCCTGCATTTAATCAACTTTATAGCTGGTTTTCATTACTGAACACATGCTGCTTTTGGCAGCAGTTTAATGATAGACAATGTATTTAATGAGATTTCCTTGTATATAAATGTAAGATGGGGGAGCAGGAGCGTTCTCCATGCTGCTTGGGGGAAAACACCTCCTCTTACAGTACTTTATGTTTGAAAAAATGGAATAAAGAAGAGCAGCCTGCCCCAAAATGAGGCACTCTTTCTTCCTCCCTTCATAATTGGTTGGGAGATTTTTGTTTGAGTTAAGCCTACCAGAGAACCAGTTTATGATCAGAAGAAGGTTTGCTATTACTTGGATGGTATAACCTTCACTTGGTCATAGATGAATATAAGGATTGTCATGCTGGAAAAGACTGTGGCCTAGTTTTATTTTTATTTTTTATGAAACAAAATCATAGGTGGGATACATAATAAAACAGAAACACTCCAAATATTACTTTAAATTACTGCAGTTTTTAAAGGTGTCTCCTTATACAGTAAGTCTACATTCCAGTCTTGGTATTGCTGACAGCATAGCTGCAGTAGTAAGGAACTGAAAGTAGGCTGAAAAACCTACTCAAGGAATTAAGTGGTTAGCTATTGCACTACTATATAGCTATACTGCCACTAACTAAGCTAGCTAATTTAAAGCTAGCTAGTTGTGTACATGAACTGCAGTCTCTGCAGTGATAACAAACCCTTAGATTCATCCCCCTGTGAGGAATACTACTAAGATAGCTGTAGAAAGTCACTATTAACAAAAATATTACAGGTATACAGGTATATATTCTGTATACAGGTTAATATTCTGTAAGCAGTAGGTGGCAATTCCCTGTAATATTTTTGTTAATGGTGACTTTCTGAAGCTATCTTAGTGCTGTATATATGTGTAAGATGGGACAGTCTTAGAAACAAACAAAAAAAAAGCATCTATCAAAGGGAACCAAAACTAGTGAAAGTAACAGCAGTTCCAAGGAATCCTCATTTAACAGTTAATATTTTGGAAAGTAACTTCATACAAAAAAAATGGCTTCATGAGCCAATATTCCTCGGACCTCTGCTATGTCTCCTTTGCATCATTCTGACAGCACAAAGGAAATAGGCTTTGAACACACAAGTGGGGATTCCCTACACACCAGGGAATCCCTGGTTGCACAGAGCTAAATTGCTGTCTCAAGTCTCATTCCCACTCTATGCACCCTACTCCCAGTATGAACACTGTACCATATTCTGGCCATCTCTGATAGTTATAACAGCATCTTGGAGCCTTTTCATAACTGAAAAGTATATTACACAGGCCCCAAAATACAGTCCCAGACAGTGCTAACAATCAGGACTTTACATAGGCACCTTTCCCTATCACATGCAAACAGGCTAAGATCTAACCTGAGGTATCTCAGTGATTTCCAAGCCTATTTTTTTCTTTGTTCAAAAAACAATGGTTTTTGTAGCTGCCAGTCTGCAAACAGCCCTGGGACTGTGACCATTGTACTGAAATGTTCCTCAGATAGAGCACAAGGAAATGTTTTTTTCAAGCCAATTAATGCTTTCACCTGCTATACCTATACAAGCCCTCTCCTCATTGCCTCCCCCGTTATACTTCCTCACACTCATATAAATCCACAGCCAGTTACCAGCTGCGTACCAGACAAATTCAGAAAAAAAGAGACATGCATTAAGTAGTGCGTGTACAATATGCAACTTGGAATTTTTCAAAACAATTAAAATTGATTTTCTAAATAACACTCAAAGGGCACATCTCACTCAGGTCTAGGTTTGTGCTATACTCAACTTTCAATTCCCATTTAAGGGTAGACTTCAGAAAGAAGCCAAAATGTATGTTTTTTCTAATGGGAGGAATAATTTCCCACTTCAGTTTACACCTAATTTTTAATTCATCCTATGACACAAACTAGTCCTTAAATAACTTAAATGTAATAGTTTCATGAAGTTGTGAGCTAGCAAAAAAACAGCAGGTTCAAGATACAAACTGTTTTTGCAACCTTAAGTATGCATTCTAATTTTTATTTTAACTTTTTTAGAACCATATTGCTTGAAATAACTAAGTTTGAAAATTAGTCCAATAATTTGGTCTTATGTCACAGCTCAAATTACATGAATTCAGATGCTTTAAGCATAGTTGCTAGATAATGCAAATAAGTATCCTATGAATATATGAATGTTTTAATGAGCTAATTTTAGCTATGACCATGGTCATTTTCTGCAAATATTGGATCGTTCTGAGTTTACTGACACATGTCCTGAGAAGTAAATTCAAAAGTTAATTTTAATTTTCCGGGCAAATGTTTGTGTATGTGCTTAATCAGGGAAATACAGTACTGAGTTACTTGGATGACCTAATGTAAAGGAGCAATACAGTTGAGTTTGAATTTAGTCTCTGATTTCTGACCCAAAGGGTAAACCTTCAAGAGAGATTCTTTCAATAAATTTGAATAATGAACAAATGAAAGGAAACTGTGATCATATCAGCAGATTTTATCACTTGATTCTGCAAGTAGCTCTCAAGCTTCTGGAAAGACTCAAGCCTATACAGAGTCACGCATCGTTTCCAGTATATACACATCACATTTTTACTATCTAAGCTCAAAATCCTTGCTTTTGTATGTAACCCCCATTAAAAACTGGCAAGAAATCAAGAACTGTTTATATGACTGACAACAGAGGTTTAGCTGGGTAGTTTTGCATCCTGGACAGTAGAAGCACAGGGGACAATGGTTGGGCTGCTGACAAAGGGGGCTGCTATTTTGCATTACTTTTTACCTGCCTTGGTAACAATATTGTTTAAAAACACTAGAATCGGAACAATATGCTGCAACAGCTCTACTCTTAGCCCTGTAAAAAATTATAGACATGCTTATTCTGATGCACTGTACATAAAAGCATTGTCCATAAACCTCTAAAACAGCAGTTCCCAATCTGTGGTACATGTACCACCAGTGGTACACAGACAACCTGTCAGTGGTATGCATTATCAGATTCATTATAATTACTTTATATGACAAAAAATTGACTGGTGGTACTTAAAGTTGTATCATTTTAAACTGGTGGTACACAATCTGTCAGAGTTTGGGAACCGCTGCTCTAAAAATATCCGCCTCAGGATTTATTTGTGAAATGTAACAAGAGGTAACAGATTTCTTTTCACTGTTTGTTCATATGGGAAATTAGCTGAAAATATCATTTCTCATCCTGTGGAGAAAACATGCTTCTTTTTTGCTTTTTTTTTTTTTTACAAAGACATGGCCAAACAGTATAGTAAGGACACAGTTATAAACAGAATACACCTCCATGCAGAAGCCACTTGTTAACTAAGTGAATAGCTGTTCAACAAAGAAGTGAAGTCTACAGATCTGGTTGATGTTAGCATACTGTCTATAATAGCAAACTTATCCCTGTATGTCTGAAGGGATGTAGAAGCTGCAGTTGAAGATAATTGGGATAGGGAACAGGCCACATCTTCCTTTACAAAACATGCCTGCATTAAAACAGTAATAAGACTTTGCAAGGTAAAGTTCCTCCAGATTGCAGACCACACAGAATTTGCTGACTGTTTACTAAAAAGTTGCAAGCTGAAAATACTTACTACCCACAAAAACTGAACAGAAGAGCATTGCCAAAACCAACGGTGTGTTTCCAAAGATGTGATGCAACATGTCTCATGAGCTATATTTCCTAAGAGTATGTCATGGTTTGCCATGTAACCTTATGTAACCCACATTTCACAACTGAATGCAACTTTCCTTCCTGCGTATTTAGCTGATGCAGTAGCAATGCTCTAGTTAGATGCATGCTCTAGGCAGGTGGGTCACTGACACCTGAGGCAGGGTGAACAGGGACAGAGCAGCAAATGACATCGGGCTGCCAACTCCATCCTGATCACCTGGACTGGGAAAAAGCAGCCCCAGCAGGCAGGAGCTTAGGGGCATTTGCCTGCTATGCTGGCAGCCCTGTCTCACCATGGAATCTGTCCACTGGGACTAAGTGTTGAAAGAGAAGGATTTGCCCTAGAGGATCTGCCTGATGCTGCTGGCTCCTTGGCACAGGGAGAGGGATCTCAGGGCTGCTCCTGCCCTGCTGTAGCCAGGGGCTGTGAGGAGCAACTGGATGGGGTGCTGGGCCTGGAAGGGGACAGCAGTTATGAGCAAGTGCCCCCTTCTGGCACCTGCTCCCTCTCTGCCACTCGAAGATGTTCCAGGCTAGTCTAGGACTCCAAAAGCATCTCACCGCAGCCCCCACATTTAAGCTATGATGCCAGGCATATTTGCTGCACCCTTCTTTTTAAAATCCTAGCTCCACCCATGAAGGGATGCTATAGCCTATTTGATCCGGTTCTTACATTGTGCCCTTTACTGGGTGCATTTACACGTGTGCTTTACTGTGGAGCTGACTAACCTCATAGTAAAGCATCACCATCTACATGTTCACCTGTATGAGGGTGCAGCAAATTAATTAACTCTGCCATAGGATAGTGCTGTCTGGAAAAAGTACTACCCTACAACTGAGTATTTACATGTGCCGAAACGTATGTGTAGACGATGACCAAGGCTGGCTGGGATCCTTGTGCCCCAGTGAGCTCCTCTATGGGTGAGCTGGGGAAGAGCAACTCCAGACTGGCAGGTTGAGCCCGCAGGCTCCCTGCTAGTCCAGGGCAGCTCTGCTCTGGCTCAACGTCTAGTCCCAGGCGCACACGTAAACGCTGCACCCAGGTGAAATAAACTCTGGTGTGAACTGTACCCATTGTGTATTAAAATACTGCCCATTCTGGTTCAGTCTTTGGTCTTCCAAATGGGACAGACAACATGGATACCCATTAGTGTCAAAAGTCTCTGGATGTTAGTAAGTCTGAAGTACCTTGATTCCCACTGAGCCAGTGATAGCAGGGCTCAGTAGGTAGTACCTTACTTTCTGTACTAAACTTTTTTCTTCAAGATTTCCCTCTATTTCCCTATTTGATGCAACTCCTGTAGCATAGGAATGTTGCAAACATGAGTATGGACCCACCATAAGCATCAAACCTGTATCATTCAGAGCAGGTCTAGACAATGCAGTGCTTAAAATGCTGACCGTCCTTGCCATATAAGCTGCCACCATTGCTAACTTTACTGCCCAGTGTAGACAAGGTATCAGTTGTTCATTTTCAGTCACTCTTTACATGGGGTCAATTTGCCCTGCATATTTAGAAAATTAAACACCCAGAAAGGCACCTACAAAAGCATTTATTATTATGTTGAAACAGACATACCCCAAAAGCTAACAAAACACCTGCCCTACCCTTGGAGCTGATGCTAATTATCTACAAACCAGATTAAGAGTGGGCAAGCTACCATGTTTCAATAGACCAAAATATTTAACACGTTACAGTCTGGGACGATGTCCCTTTTCATAGTAACACAGATAAGCAGAACAAAAGATAAGATGAGCTCCATGATTCAAACTTTTAACTGTAATTTACTATACAGGACTGCAGTATTTGCCAGGGTTCTTTCTCTAAGAGTTTTGTTTTATTAAGATCTATACCTGAATCTTTTTTTCTTTGTAATTGTTTAGGAATGAGCAGTTCTTCCTTCCTAGTGTGAAGGAAGGTTACCAATATGAACAATCCTATGCATATCCTTTGCCTTTGCAGTTTTCTCCTCTCCTGTTGTGTCAGCAGAAGAACGTCTGACCTTCCTGTTCACGGCAAATAAAGATATAAATCAGATAGAAAAAAAAGTGACAGGCCAGAGGCTCAGCAGTTGCTAGAGAATAGAGCCAACTAGCTAATCCATGTTCTGTCAAGAGCCAGAGTTTAAAGAAAAAACCTGGATGTCCCTGATGCATCCTGGGAAGATTCATATGTAAAATATATGTAGCACCTCATTGCAAGGGTGATAATTGTTTCCAGGATTTGAAGAGGATTTATAGTTCAGACTGACCAGAGGAAACTTTTGCAAATTTTAAGGCTACTCAAAATAAGAAGAAATCACATTTGACTCAAGAAGGAAACTACTGGCTATGCTGCTACATACAGTGCTGCTTTCTGGCAAGCATTCCCTATGATAACTTGCAGCGATAACGATTCAATTAAATCTGCAAATCAAATATGTTACCTACAGTCAGGAATAGAAAAACACCATAGAATCATTTGTAATTCTCTCCCAGGCAACTACTTGCCTCTTCAGTCTCTTCCTGTCTACACAAGGACTTCACCAGGAACATCCTCACCCTTCCCCCACTAAAAGTTTGCATCTGCTAATGACTGGCCACATCCAGAAGAGACAAAGGATCAGTTAAATAGAAAATCTGAACTTAAAAGCTGCTCTTTAGAAAACTAGCTGAAATTTACATAATAATATGATTTAATATATGTTGCTAAAAATATTATTTGCAGCTGTGTGATCATTTTAAAAAAGTATTTTATCTTTTATTCAAAGCATCCCTAAAACATAGAGGTAAACATAAAAAGTATAGCTGCAGTTATTTCTTGTGGGGGGAGGCAAGGGGCAGGGGAAACCTGAGCATAAAATGTAATCTGCACTAAAATGCGCAGTTAAAATCTTCTCTCTTATGTGACCATATTGAAGATCATCTTAACACTTGTTCTTTTGATAATATTGAAATGACGTTGCTGCGATGGTCCAGGAAATCTGCAAGAGATAAGGACCTGAGGAAATGTAGAAATTATAAAAGATATCACCCACAAAAAAATCTGTGCTTCTTGCAACTGTTCTTCTGGATTTTTTTTTTTATTTTATTTTGGTATTTCCCTCCACTTATCACAGATTTCACTCCAGTATAATGAGGACTTTACTTAAAGATTTTCCTTTGAGAGACCTGGGGCATATATCACAAGATAGCTTCACATTTGAATGTTACAAGCAAGCTTTGCATTATTAAGTCCTAGCAACATAAATGTCTGCTTAGATTTAAAATGCTTGAAAATTATAGCCAGTACTAACAGGAAAAAAAACAACTGATTCAGGATTGCAAGCCATTTTGGGCTGAGAATATTGCAGAAGCACAGTGTTCTTAGCCATTCTGCAGGTCAGGGGAAAACTAGGTGATTTTCTTTCCCTCTAAGCATTTATTTTGCTCTGCTTTTAAAAATCTTTTTAATGGATGGGTTATTCTTCCAAATGAAATATTTAAAACACCTAGCTAAAACCTTTACAGAGAATAATTTTACAAATAAAGATGGCTACAAGCCCCATGCATCTGTGTTGTGTATTTTTTAAAAATGAGAAAAAACAGAACAATCTGCTTCCATAGATAGGTACTTTCTAAAGCCTCTTTTGGAGATCTTTTGGATTGAGATTCATCAGGTAAGTGCTTAGGTCTGGCTTCAATATTAAAATGTATCAATTCTACAAAAGCATACAAAAGAAGGGATAAGTGGAGAGGATTGTCACTCCCCAACATTCTTTCTCCTACCTCTTACTAATAGCATTTATTTCTTGTAATGCACTAGCACTCAGGAGACCCTTGGATCAGGGCCCATGCCATGTGAAGTGCCATACAAAAACAAGCAGATGGCCCCAAACCACAAAAGTTTATAATCTAAAACTGCAGAAAATGCACAGAGTAGGTTGTTGATGTCTGAGCCTTCCATCTGATATCCAGCCAATGCTGCAGAGGAAGGAGAAAACCCATAGGGTTCCTCCCTTGCCTAAGTCCTCACCCTATTTCTCTTTTAGCATGTACAAGAATACTATATTTTTAGTGTTCTTTCTGCTGTCACTCATAAATGCACTGTCAGGGCCTGGGAAAGAGTACATAGATCGTCTACTTCCCAACCACTATCAGCAAGTGACATTATTGTAGTAGTACACTAGCCAGGAAGTGCTACTGACCAGCAACCAGCAAAGAAACTGCCCTTACACAAAGTGCTTTGAAATGCACAAAACAAAAACTAAAAAGAAAAAGACAGAATATCTTCCCAGTCTTTGATGACACTCATGTACATGGATGTATGATTTTTTCATACATTTGTGGCCTCCTTACAGAAAAAAAGCACTCTTAACCACAAAAATGAATAAAGATGGAAAATTTCTCTGTGTTTTACAATACTTCTTCTTTGTCCCTAAAGAATATATTGCAAAAATTGATGTTTGAGTTTGCCTAGATTTTTGATGTGAATATTGTATGTAGAAACCTGCCCTCCCAATTACCTTCTAGTTCAGAAAATGCACATTGTTAGTTAAGGCAACTTCTTCCCTTAATGGAGATATTTTACAAAATTCCAGTCAAGTGAATGCTTGAGAGTACAGTAAATATTAATACATAGTCCCCAGTGCACAATTCTTTTATGCTCTACTTTATGCTTAAAGTGCCTGGACCTTATATGCATTTTAGAGCTATCCTTAATCTCAGTTAAAATACAGTTCTGGCTAAAATGGTTTCTAACATGGTTTAATTTGTCAGTGTAGATGATGGCCAAACTATTTTAAAATGACATCTTTAAAAAATGCTCTAAACCATATCTCTCAAGTTAGAAATACACTGTAGTATCCCAGGTCTTAGCATTATGGTCTGCTGCAGAAATATGTACTTGGCCTAAAGGCAAATATGTACTTTCTAACTGAAGTAGCCCCTGTGCCTCTACATCATTCCAACGGGCATATCTCCATAGTAAAACCATGGGATAATAATCCCCATAAAATTTGTGCTAAAAATGCATTGAATGTGCCTCAGTACCATTTTAAAATGTAATCTGTTTAGACATATTTTTTGCTGACTTTGCCCCTCTTAAAACATCCCAAAGCAGTAATCCACATAATGTGCTGTTGCATTTATCATAAATTCCCTTGCTAGGTAAAACAGAAATCTCCATACACTGGTGGGACATCCTTCTACTGAATTATACTCAGCATTAGAGGGCTCATCTACATGAGACACTTCCTGCATATTAGCCTAATAACACGACACAGTAGCGTGTCACTGCAAAAACTGTGCTAATAGCCTACAGAGCCATGTTATTAGGCTAATGCACAGTAGGGCTGTGCGAAGCTTCAGTCATTGATTTGATTCAGAGAGATTCTGTCCGATTCGGCAGCCAAATCTCTGAATCCAAATCGAATCAGGAGACCCTTTAATCTCTCTGAATCAAATCGGAACCCTCTGAATCGATTTGGAGAGATTCGATGATTCAGACACAGACACAGCTTTAAATGTTTTTTCTACATACCAGGCAGCTCATGAATGCTGAGATGGTGGGGTGGATGGAGCGTCCCACAGGAGTGTGGGGGGGTCCCCAGCACACTCAGCAATGGACCCAAAAGTGGACCAGCAGCACTTCCAGTCTTCTTCCAGGTCCGCCGCAAAATGTGTCGGGGAACGTCTCCCTGCACTCTGGCTTGGTGACTGGTGCCTCTTGGGTCTGGTAGGGCACCCAGGGTCCCCCCACGACTAACCTGAGCTGGGGGGGTGCAGTCCCCTGGGGGATACTTCTGGTCCACTTCTAGGACCACTGCTGAGCACATAGGGGGGCCCCCTGCGCTCCTGTGGGATGCTCCATCCGCCCCACCTTTGCAGTGTTCACAAGCTGTGCCTGATACCTTGAGGTATGTAGAAAAAACATTTAAAGCTGTGTCTATGGCCAAATTGCTGATTCTCCAAATCAGCGTCGTATCTTCAGATTTGGATCTGACCAAATCGAATCATGACAGTGATCTGAATCAATGAATCAAATCCTTGTCCCTGATTCAGGCTGAATCCAAATCTGAATCGAATACAGCCTGTTTCACGCACCCCTAATGCACAGTAAGTATTACTAAATAACCACACACTGGTGCTACTGCACAGTAACTCTGGGTACTGCACATTTAAAGTTAGTACTTTATTAAGGAAGTACTAAACTAAATGTGCAGTATCTAAGGCACATTTAAGAAGTGTAGATGAACCCAGGTTTGATGACTAAACCTCTTTTTTACTACTGTTACCCTAGGAGAGGCAACTGCGTCTGTGGAATAATGTGATGGCTTCTGGCCTAGTTCTTGTACCAACAGAATTGTTAACCGAATTCCAGTTGA
Source organism: Crocodylus siamensis (assembly GCF_052110815.1). Taxonomy (NCBI): domain Eukaryota; kingdom Metazoa; phylum Chordata; order Crocodylia; family Crocodylidae; genus Crocodylus; species Crocodylus siamensis. The sequence continues at coordinate 83,026,437 of NC_143396.1, read as the reverse complement.
AGGATCTTTAGTCCTAAAACAGAAGTCACAAGTTGACTTTTACTACAGCTCACACTGAATTGGAAAGGTTGAGAATTAGAACATTGTTTTGATGTTAAATCTTATCTGAAGTTACTAAGACAAAATAAATATGGAGCTTAATTTTTATGGCTACTTTTCAGAACAGAACTATGTTGCTTTCCTCATAGCGTCTTAGATCTTTACAAAAACCCATGAACTTATCTTAACAATATCTCTGGGAAGTGAAGTTTTGTTATTATCTCCATTTTGCACACAGGAAACTGAAACACGTAGATTAAAGCCAAAATTGTCAAACATGTCAGCCAATTGGAGGTTTTGGGGTTTTTTAGAAAAGTCTTATGTGACATTTTGCAGGGTTGTTGGTTGTAGCCATGTTGGTCTAAAAACATAGGCAGACAAGGTTCTTTGGGTAGATGTGATTGATATCTTTTATTAGAGCAACTAAAGAGTTGGGAAAAGTTCTTTGCAAGCTTTCGGGCACAAACACCCTTCCTCAGGCATTGGGAGACACTGCTGCTGTTCTCTTATGTGACATTTGTCTTATGCCTTATGTGACATTTTAGCACTTAATATGTTTGAAACATCCACTAACCTTGGTTGCAGTTATAAGTAACCACCAGTTCTGCAAAGGAGACCCCAGGTATCTAATGGTAAGTACTGAGAAAACATGGAACACACCCTGACCATTTTGACAATTTTGGCTTACGTGACTAACGCATCAGATAAGAACGGTGTTTTTTTCTCTCCCATGCCCTGGTGCCATTTTCTAGCTCCCAGCTCTTGCTTCTAACCTCTCTCCCACACTTTGTCTTTCCCATCTCTACACCACTCCTTACTCTCTGCATTCATGTCTGATTGCTTAATTTTTCTCAGTGCATCCTAGGCACCATCAGGAAAAGCATTCAGTATGAAAGACACAGTTTCTTTGCTCCTTTCAGTGCCCAGTATCACAGGAGCCCGGAGTCGTTAACAGGAGAAACTGCAGGGTCCTGCTTAGCTCCTGCAACCCTCTCTTGCAGGGTTGTCAACTGTGCCAAGGGTGTGAGCCACCAGGCGCTTCCCTCCAGGCATCCCCCTCACTGTACAGGCTGTGCCAGCAGCATGTGGCCCCTCTGCTGTGAAGGCTGTGCTGACAGCATCCAGGCTCCCCACCCCCACCCTGTCCGCTGGCAGCTCTCTGCTGTGAGGTACAATGGTGGCATGCAGCCTTGTTCTGTATGATCTGCACAGGTGGCCCATGGACCTGCACTTCCCACTGTTTGGCAGTGAAGAAGGTAGCTGTGGGCAGTGCATAAACTGCTTGCAGGCGGCATACAGTCTGTGGGCCACCAACTAGAGAGCTCAGCTTTACTGCTACTGAGATAAATATTATTCACGATGGCACATATGCAATCTGGCATGCAGAACAGGCAAAATCTTCTGAGAATTTAGCTGCCAAATTCTAAGTGTGAACAGTATGTGTGAGGTGAGATTTCTTCAGAAATTTATAAGTTGGTCAAATCTAAGCAATTAGCAATGATAACAAAATAAATAATAAAACTAAACTTTTTTAAGTGTTTTATATCAGTAGATCTCGAAGCTGTTTCCAAGAAACACTACTTTCCAAAGCACTTTCCTAACACTACGATAGGCCCCTAGGCCAATTTTCGAAGCTTTATTCCAAAATATGGAGTCACTAGAGGTTTGAATTGAACTGGTTGAAAGCACTTCTATACTGTAACATGGCAAAACAGCATGTTGTCCCCTAAACTTGTTTCCAAAAATTGTACAGCAATTAGAGTTGAAACTTTCCCTCACAAAAAATTAAGAAATAAATATCTGGCTTAAGCAGCTACCCAGCATAGAAAATATCGGTACTAATAGTTTAAAATTGGTAAAGTTTTAACCTGAAAACAGGACCTTATTGAAGTGTTGAACAGTCTTAACTATAGTCACTGCAACTTGTTCTGTTTATATTAGGTGTTTAGGGAGGTCAAAACAAAAGAATAATAGACAAAACTTGTTTTTTCTTTTAAATAAACTATGTTAACTGCACTTTTGCTTCCAGGATGTATGCAGGTAAATACATCCAATTTGGAGAAATCTACCTAGTGGAGGAATAGCACCAACATACATTAACATTAAAAGTATAAATGCAATCTTACTTTTCTGGTGCTTCAACAAACTACAAAAAGGGGTGACACTAGAAGTCTGTTGATCCAGGGAACCATTTTACATCACATAGCATCTGCCTCGTTTCCCTAAACTCATTCTGTTTTTCAGTGTAGCTTTCTGATGCCTCTTGAACTAGATGAAAAACAAGGTGCCAGAGGGTAGGAATATAAGCCACCGTTTTTGTCTGGTTGGGTTTTGTCTCATTTCAGGCATTGAAAATGACAAGAAAAAGATTATATTTGGAAGAAATATAATTTCTCAAGAGTCATAAATCCAAGCTGCAAAACTATTGCTTATGTCAGCAATTTCCACAGCAGATGCCTGTCAAGAAATTTTCTAACCTAAGCCAATCTTCTAGGAAATCGTCTTATAACCCTTCTAAAACTTTCATATAGAAAAAAACCATATAACCCCTTTTAAGCTTTAATATAGAATAACTATTGAATGTACTATGCAGCTAGAAATGTAAAGGACTGAACTTAGAGTGATGAATATCATCTTAGTCTCCAAACATATTTGTATCTTCAGGTAAATGGCTTTCATTCAAAATGTTTGTAGGCTCTAAAAGTTGTAGGACCATGAAAGGACTGGATAGTCTGGGAAGCTGAAAAAGGTCCAGGCATTCTTTCGACTTTGTAAGTATTTACAAAGTATCTATCACCTTGGAATCCAGGTGCTTTTCACCTTTAGGTTATTGGTTTCAATCTAATGCAGTTTGCTGCTAATTGGAAGTCATCATCATTTAGGGGGTGAATGAAGGAATTGGCCACTTTTCCTAGTTCATAAAGACCACGTCTGCACAACACTAAATGTGTTCCTGTGGATACAGCATGGAGCTGAGATTTGGGACATCTTGAGCTCTAATCCTGTTTCTGCCACTGCCACCCTGTGTCATCTTGGGCAAACAATTTTTCCACTTTCTTCTGCTGTTCCCACTCCCACCTGCTGTTTCACACTATAAGCTCTTTAGGGTAAAGACTGTCCACCAGAACGTATTTGTGCAGGACTCAGTACAATGGCACCCTGATTTCTCAAAATTACTTCTACTATATATAACTTAATAATAACAGTAACAATCACAATAATAACACGGAAGTCTAATCTAAGGGGTCACAAAAAGAATGGACAGACAAATCTAGTAATCCCATTAACTTGTAAAGATAAGTGTAAAAAAGTCTCTATGCTCCACCAGTTTTAAGTTCTAATCATCAAAAATTATCTCCCTTGTATGAATCGAACTACAGGTTACACCTTTCATTCAGTGCTGTTTACAAATATATGTTATCCGGAAAAAATCCAGTGTCCCTTTTCTTATGAATAAATGTTATAAAATTTAACAGGAATTAAACCAGTAGAAATATCTGAATGATATGCAATTACAAAACACCACCCATATAATTTAATAAAAAGCTTGTCCCTTTTGTCTCTGTTTTAAACCAGCTTCAATAATTCTTTAACAGGAATATAATAATATACAGGCAACTGTCAATCATCGGTATTGTGGTGTGCGCAGTCAGGTGCCTGATGAATCTGCTTGTGGCTGACAAGCCTAATTCGAGAGCAACACAGCTTGTTACAAGGTTCACAGATCTGTGCATTGTCTGATTTGGAGTCCACATTTACAGAATGCTGCTTTCTCCTTTCTCACATTGTTTCCACCCTCTGGATCAGAGCAGCATCATGTTGTGCTGCACCCAGTGCCAAATGTTCCCATCAGACTGGAGGGGATTGATTATGCATGCTCCTCCAAGCTTTCTACTTTGACATTGAAAGACTTTGTATCATTATTGCAAACACTATGGTACCACTATAGAGGGAAAACCTACTTTCTAGAGCTGTCTTGAATCTCATCGTACAAAATATTCTTGGGAATACAGTCTCCTCCCATTCTTCTAATATGATTGATCCATCGCAACCTCCTCTTCCTGATAATGGATTCTAGGTGTGTTAGTCCCACACGCTCCAGGGCCTCTGTGTTTGGTATTCTGTTTCTCACTTTATTTTCAGGATCTTATGCAGGCATCTCATGTGGCAGCTGTTCTGTCTCTTAATGTGCCTTAGCATATGTAGTCCATGTAGTCCATATGTAGTCTGAACCATAACGCAGGGATAACTGCAGGCAAGGAATTATTTATTATTTCATCAGGATTGATTTAAAATCTCCAAATAAGTTATTCTTTACACAGTCTGAATGATTGATAAAATCAGTTTTCCATGGTAGTATTCTGTCTGCCACTACAAGAAAGCAGAAGGATGTCATTAAGTAAGAGTTCAGTCAAATTGTAACTTGTAGCTGAGTTTCAAAGGTACCACTGGCATTGGTAGGTGTTTGGCAAAGTCCGTCCCTAGAGTTCTCTCTCTCCTCTACAGGTTTGTGTATCTCTATTTTTATTAGGTCAGACTTCCAGCACAGTTTTGTTAAAACTGATTTATGCTGTACAATGTATAGTGCAGTGTGTGGGTAGGTTTGAGTTATATAACATCTTGTTCCACCTTCTGCCAGTATTTTGCTGCGGAAGTGCCGCAGGACTATTCATAATATTAAAACATCCCAAACCTGTACCCTTCTTATTTTACCAAATAACAGCCAGAAGTCATATACATTCAGTCCAGCATATTCTGATCCTGTAGAAACACTTGATAGTACAAAAGCCACATGTTAAGTTTAATAGCTTACAGTTTTGCCTTGAATGGGCACTACTTCGCGGCTACTTTAGAAGAGAGAAAGCATTTGGGCATTGACAAGGACCACAATGCTTTTGGGGAACCTTAAGTATGTGCTTCAGAATTCTTTCAGAAGGGACAAAAGGGGTGGGGGGGACTTCCTGTCATTTCCATTGCTTTCTGCATGTGGGACCAATATGGGCAATGCAAAGTTTAAACAGTTGCAAATGGGGGGAGGGAACATGATGCCTTGTTTAACATATTTCTCCCTGCCTGGGTTGAATTTAAAGCAAAGTTGTTCCATTGTTCACAGGACCCCTTGCCCCATATACATTGACAGAAGCTACTGTTTACATGGACCTTTCATTCCTTCATTGTTTACTTATGGAAAACAAGGGGGAGTGACAAAAAGAGGGGAAAGAGGGAGGCACTGGCCACAGTGCAGAACCAGTAACCTTGTCTTATGTGATCATTAACCTTGCTGGAAAATGCAGCTGGCAGTTCACTCTGTTAGCTGGTCATAGGATGTGAGGGAGACACTCAGGCACTGTGGAGTCTTGCAAGGATTGTTTGATCTGCTCCAAGTATTATCAAATACCGGTGCTACTTGCTGTGACTGCAAGATGAGATTCCCGCAGCTCCTTTATATTGTGTTTTTCCTCTTGCTGAGTCTACTCCTTACCACTGGCCAGAGACCAGGTAGGAATTGTGTCTTAATGTTACTTTGTATTAATCTGCATGCCTTATGAAAGCACGTGGTAGACTTAAGATTAGTTTCTTGCTGTGAGATTTTTCAGGATTTTTAGGTACTGTATTACTTTGGGATGTTTTTCTTTAAAAGCCCAATATATAACAGTAGTAGAGAGGATGCACCATACACCTGATCACTTTTAAATACTAGGAGGTCAAAAGATACTGGACTTAAAGCAGACAGATATGGCATTGCAATTCAGAACAAAGCACCATCAGATGCGCGGTTCAGCTCCTCAACTGGGCAGCAACTGCTCAGCTACACGGTACATTATCTTGGTATGGAGCATCCAAGGCATTTTAGCCTCAGCTTTTACAACAAAGTTGTCGCTATGCCCTGATAAAAATCACAATGCAACAGAATGAAGCGGAGCTGAAGGCAGGTCAATAGCAGTCATTGTTAGGTTGAGATGGGCAGATTGGGACATTTAAGGAGCAATCCATATGCAAAAAGGTTGTAGAACTGTTGTGAGCTTTGGGTTGGAGGGGAAAGAAAGTTCTTAACATATAGTCAGGGTTTTGGAAGGATAATATACAGAATCACAAGTCTAAGTAGTAGTTGGGCTCTAATCCTGTTTCTGCCACTGTCTCCCTGCCTGATCTTGGGCAAACTCTTATAGCCCTAATAGAGGGGAACCAAGGATCAGTATAGCCCAGTGCAGCTTGCATTGCTGACTCTGCTGTTAAGTTTAATCCAGTTGAGAAAGAAGCATCTCAGATGTGGTCCCCCTTCCAAGCAAAGAGATGAGAGCTGCATTTGTTAATGAGTATTCTAAAAAAGGTGGACAGGGGGCTTTTAAGGACAAGGAGGGGAAGGTCTGAGAAAATGGAAAATGCAGTGTCAGAAGTCTGTCCACCTTTCTGTTGCTTTCCTGTTTAATACTCAGCAGTACTTTACTAGCCACAAATCCCTTGCTATCAGCCAAAGGGGAATCTTTAACTCGCGTGTTCAGTGAACCCTGCTTCCCATATTCTTCGCAGTCATCAGTTGATTTGGGGGAAAAAAATCAATCACTGAAGCCTCTTGCTATTCCAACCCTGTGATCTGACTTTCTCTTCTGACTTTCAGCTAACCTGGTCCTGCGCAGAAAGCTACACAGACACAACTGCGCTCACAGGAGATGCATGCCTCTCCACTCCAGAGTGCCTTTCCCCTGAGGGATCTTCAAGCTGGTGTTGCTTTGCTAAATTTAGGTGATGGTAATTCATAAGTGTTTGGTAATAAAATCAGGCGCCAGGAGGATGCAATTATCAAAGCCTCTCCCTGAATTTCTCTGGAAAGGCTAAGTGGGCAGCTGAGCGCACTCTCCAGGAAAAGCACATTTCTAAATTATACCTAGGTTTCAAAACAGCTGGAGGTACATTTTACTAACCAAACCACAGACATGATTTAACTTGGTCTGAAGTCTTTGTGATTGGTACTGAAAATAGGGCTTTAAAAAGTCATGGGGGGAAAAAGCAGTATTTGTTTAAACTCCGTAGGAATCCAGTTTCAGTAGGGACACTGGACATGACTCCAGTGTGCTCTGCAAAGCACATTTTGCATGGGAGTGAATGAATTCCTGATAAGGGATTGTCCTGCCTTAATTTTCCAGCTTCACCTCTTAATAGGCAAGTACAAACTCCCTTCTTTTCTCAGGCATTCAAGACTGAAAACTCTTGGGTCTGTTAGACCTAAAAGGCTGTTTTGCTAAAAACATCTTCCAGTGCAATTATTTTCCTTTTTGCAATTTGTCTTTCAGGCAGAACACACTCCAAAAGTTTTTTTTTTAAAAGAAAGACATGGTTTGTGGTTAGACTTTGACTCTAGCCTGGACTTCTATGTGATAGTTGTGACACTAACTTCCTGGGTGGCCTGAGGCAACTCACTTGATCCTTCCTTGCCCAAGGCATCCCTATCAATATAATGGCATTTACCTACTTCAAAGGGTCTGTGAAACTTAATGTCAGCAAAGGGCTTTGAGGTCCTTGGATGAAAGCCTATGCAAGTACACAACATTAATGCTTTATAGATGATTACAGCATATGCATTCAAATACTAAGCTATTCTAGAAGCATGCAGGTAGAATATGTAAATATACTAGGGTAGGTAGGCATCAAAAGGATACCAAGAGTTCCTTTCAGGGAAGAATGCAATTTAAAGATGAATAAAACATGGAATCAATAGTTTCGCATCTTCTAAACTCTTTGTTATATATATCAAGATAGTGCTGTAGCTCCAGGCATTTCAGTATAATAAATAAATTATGACAGAATTTGTACTAGGAGGAGCAGAGAGATTTGTTTGCTCAGTTGACAGCGAGAAAAAATAAAGAGCAAAAGAGACTTCTAAAAAAGCCACAAGATATCCAGAATCTTACCTATGCAGTAATTAGTTTGCAAAAAATACACATCCACACCCCAAAATCAACTATCTAAGGATATCCTCACTCCCTCCCCACTAGATAGTGTTGGGCTATAAATACTCTTTGCATGTGTATATAGCATACAGAGATCACCGGACACTGGTAAACTTGCAAGGCTAAGGACAGATTACGATGTTTTCAGAATAACCCCAGATTTACTCCTGTATTGCTTTACCAAGCAGAAATTAGCATATATTCAAGGTGCATGTTATAAGATGCTGTCCTTCTTTTTTCCCCCCATTCTCAACCATTGTAATTTCTTATTGGACATATGTCAATAAGTTTAAGGAAACGTCTGTCCAAATGATTCTTCACTATTGAAGATGAAGGCCCATTTACATGTTGATTTCAACAGAAGACAGATTAGATGAGATTCCTCATTGGTGACACCATAAACATAACCAGCTAAAGCAATCAGATCAGCTCATTCAGTAGGCAGCAGGTAAGTGAGCTGAATGATAGGGAGGGACACAGAATTTAGGTCTAGAAGCAGGAGGTTTGTTGGGTCTGTGTTCATTGATTCAGTTCTGATTAAAGTAGTGAACTCAACACCCGAAGCCTTCCTTCAGCGCCACGTTTAGTATCCATAGGCTGGAGACTGTCTGTTCTGAGACCATCTACCTTTTCTCTAATGTGCCCCTGAAATAGTATATAATGCATTTGGCTTCAGATTGCATTGTCTGAGTGATAAATGTGCACTTACTGTTGTATTATTTTTCTTACAGAATATCAATTTGCTAGACTAAAAGCTATTTTCAAAGTTATCTGCTTTCATTTGTGCAGTTGATTTCTTGTAACAAAAAAAGTCAATGACATAGCAAAACAATGCACTTATTAATTCATAACCTATTGTACAGGCATTTAGTTAAAGATTGTTATAATCCTATTCTGTCAAGATGTTTAGGAATCCAGAGGACTTAACTGGGGGAAGGGAAGAGGAGCATTGAAGCTTCTCCTGAGTTCAGAGTTGTGGATTATCAGCAATTCTTTAAAATTTTAAGTGGGCTTTCAATTTCAGTTTACATTCCTTTCTAGTTTTAGGCCCCAACCCAACAAATATTTACATGCCTTAGTAACTTGACTTATGTAAGTAATCTCATTGATCTCAGTGGAGATACTCACATAAATAAAGAAGCTATTTGCATAATCAAGCAGAATTGCGCTCAGGCCCAATTAGATCTGGTTGAAAAAAATCAAAATTTTTTGTCAAAATTTTGGCAGGATTTGAAATGATAATGAAAATGTTGTCTGTGTTTCAGACTTGATTTTGATCACTAATACAACTAGAAAAAAAGACAAGATCTAAAACAGTCTTCTGTTGAACTTTTTCAAAATTCACATTTTTAAGGGTTTTTCCTCATATTCTGACAGCTTGAAATGTCATGATTAATGTGTTCAAGAGCTGCATTAGATTTATAAAAGATCTCACAAATGCCTATTTTCCTTCTCCCCTTCTTGTTGCAGAAATAGATTCATAAAGTGCTTTTTATTGTTAGAGATATTTCCCTTTCAAATATTCAATTGATGGGCACATACATAGGTACTGAGTACAACATTTGTCCTTATGCAGCCATTAAAGTCCTGTAGGCAAGAGATTCCTCTAGAGAGGCCATTTCCAACATTTCCAAGAGCTGCATCCTCAAAGACTTGGAACAAAGAATCTGGCTGACTTCCAAGTGTTTGAGAGGGAAAACCACTTGAAACCTACTTAGAAGCAGCCACTATGATTTTGTGATTCCTCTAAATTTTTGTAAAAGTTATAGGTAAGATCAAATGTCAAAAGCATGAAACGGATTTATGAGGCCCTTTGAAAGGATTCTTCTGTCCAATAGGATTTCTGATGACTTTTACCCATTAGACCAAATGAAAACAGATTCACTTAACTGGAGAACCCAGGTTGTGGGTATCCAATATGAACTGGAAAGTCAAAAATCCCAATACAGAACTGTAGAATTCCATTTATGTTTTCTCAAATTAGTATGCATGTACATTGAATAATAATGGTATACTTTTTGTGGGGTTTTTAGCATTATTATTTCTTCACAGCAGCTGTAGTGAGACAGCTCCTACCACAAGGTGTTTACAATATAGATAGACAAAGGAAGTACTACAATCTTCCTTCTAAGGACAGAGAATTGAAGCAGAGAGAGATTAAATGATTTGCCCAAAGTCACAGCCAGGCTGAGGCAAAGCTAAAACTGAACCCAAATCTCCCAAGTCCCAACACAGGCACATAAGTTTAAGACAGTCTACTTAACCAATGCCCTATCATTGTAAAGACTACCTCTATACCCCTGGAATCTGAGCTGTCACACTAGACCCTTCTAATGTGTTTGAAAATTTGGTGTATTGGCTTTCACTACAAACACTGCACCCAAACAGCACAAGTAAAACAAAAACTGTTTGATCCATCCTGATTTTCTGTAGTACATAGTTCCTCCAAGTCAAAGGAACACATGATATGGAATGTGGCACTATAGTGAAAGAGCCCTTATACAGAAAGCAAGCCCTTCCTTCCTGGGCCAGAGGTTAAGAATGTTTGACTATTTTCTTTTTGTTGTTTTGTTTTAAAAACACACGCTCGTCACAGATCCTTGCAATTGCATGTCAGCAGAATTATAAAAATGGCACAAATCTGAAATAATGCTTTGCTGTCCAAAACCTTTAAGCAGTCACACCAGTCTTGAAAAGCCTATATTTTCTTTATGTCAAAAGGTTGGGCTTTACTGAAGAGCAATTTGTATGTTTAAAAATAAGCACAGCTGAACAAGATAATGATTTTTAATTTAATGTAATAGTGCTTTTGTCATACAATTCACAATTTCTAACAGAAAGAAGAATGAAACAGAGGAGACCAATCAAGAAAATCAGCTAGCTGCAGCATGCTAGCCCATGCAGGTGTCCACATGTAAGCCATCATCTGTAAGCATTCAGAACCTTATCAGGCTTGTACTGGAACAGCTTCACAGGAGTTTCAGATTTCTCTAAGTGGAGAAAAACAATGGACTCAAACATGACCTCAATTTGGAACTGTGGAAAATCATCAGTGCCATAAAAATAGTCAACCATTTCAGCACACCAATGTATAGCCATGAGGGTAACAATGAAATCACTACTGAAAAAAAAAAGCTTTTCAAAATGAGAGCAGTTGTACCACTTTTAAAAGCTTTTGTTTTTAACAGGTATTACTTACCTTTCACATGTCTACGTATACCTTTGTTTTTAGACATAATAGCAGAATATTAAAAAAACAAGAATTCTGAAGCAGCTATTTAATAATTACATTGTAAAGAATGAATATATAAGTTCTGGTGTTTTTAATGGTATTGTATGTTTATCTATAACCATAATTATTCAGTTAATTTTGCTAAAATATTAAGAAAAACAAAATACAGAGGGCTACAGGTGCATGTTCATTTATGGATGGAAAAGATGTTGTTAACTACAGTACTAGACTGTCTTGGAAAGCAAAATGACAAACTAGACTTTAGAAAATAATTTTGAATGTCTTTGTTCATTTTTAGTCGTGTTGTATATCACAAAAACATCTTGGTAGAAACATAGCTGATAACCTTTGATTGCTATGTTTATAAAATAGCAAAGTGGCTGTATATTTTGTAAAAAAAATATGCACTTCAAGTATCATGTTAATGTTTCATTTTAAATACACTTTGTACATTTTTTAATTTTATGTTCTTTACATATAAAGGGCCTTGCATCCAAAGATAATGGAGAACTGGTCTACTTTCTTTTATAAATTTCATATGGGAGTGATGTAAAAAAAATCCCCCTCGATTTCTGAAATAACTAAATAAAATTGCTATTCATTTGGGGTAACATTCTCAACAGTTTCTTACAACACATTCTCTTTCTGAAAATACTGAAATAATTCTGATATTAGCAACCTACTAACCTACAAACTACTTCCACATACCTATCAGACCATAGAATACCAGGATGCTGTATCATGGCACCATGATAACATGACACAAAGCAGTTGTAATACAACATCTTAATGTTTAATTAAATGCAAGTCTTATAAACCACCTTAAGCCTTTTAAAAGGTAATTCTCTAGCAAGTAAAATTAAATTGTACAAGCAGCAACCTTGGCAGCAAAGAAAGTGGTCTCGTTTGAAGACCTATTTGAAGAGCAAAAGTGTAACCCAGCATTAAGTCCTTCCTTGCAAAGATGAGTACTATTGATTAAAAACCTGATGCTCTGTTGAGTTTAAAATGGACATAAGCTTGGGACAGAAAATACACAAACCAGTATAAGCAATAGGAAACGGCTTCGAATCTGTAACACAACAGAAGTTCAGTGCACATAAAGGATTTTCAAAGCGGCCAAAACTGGTTTAAGGTAAACCTGGGTGGATACAGTATCAGACTTAACTGATTTAGGTTACATCAGTTTATTGAAATTCTGTGCCAGATCCCCTCCAGATTCAAGTTAACTCACAGTCCCCTCAGCATCCCAGGATGTTTTATACCTCCCCTGCAACACGTCCTGATTTGTGTGTGTTTGCAGTGTGCATAGAGGTGATTGCATAATAGCTTAAAATGAAGTCTTATTCTTGTATACTGTGGGGAGCTTGGGGTGTGGAGGGATGTGGGGAGTATGGGTGGGTGGGTATGAGATTTGTGGGGGGGCTGTGGGGGAGTGTGTGTATGTGGGGGAGGGTGTGGGTGTGCGTGGAGGTTATGGAGGTTGTGTGGTTATGGGGTTGGTGGGGGATTGTATATGGCGTATGGGGGAATGGGTGTATGTGGATGTGGAGGGTTTGTGGGGGTGTGGGTGTGCGTGTGTGTGTGTGTGTGTGTGTGTGTATGTATGGGGTTTGTGGGGATGTGTGTGTGGAGGGGTTGTGGGTGCATGTATATGGTGGAGTATGCATGTAGGGCCCCCACTACAAACACATCCTCCTCACTCCTCATGTTGCATACAGCCCCCACTGCCAGCAGAAGCAGCAGTAGACCCTTGGGGCACTCATGGTCCACAGCAGTCAGGGCCTCCCTGGTGGTGTACAGTCCTGGCAAGCCCCAAGACGGCACATGGCTGGGCTGCCAGTTCCTTTGCACAGGACTCACATACAGGTCCTGGGTTCTCTGCCCAAGTCCCACACCACCAAGGGAAGCCCCACGCGATGAAGCTGGCAGTGCAGGTCATGGGGTTTGATCAGGGTGGCAGAGAGAGGGGCAGAGCCAGACCGGTTCCATAACACAGAGCTTCCTGCCATTCCCCATAGCTTGCACATGGCAGTGAGTGGGGCCAGGCCCCTGGCTCCATTGTGCAGGGCACCCCTGAAGATGCACAGCTTGGGTGGAGAACATGGGAATTGCATACAAGCCCCAGGGAGCCCCACACGATACAACCAGGTGGACCCTATGCCCCCAGTGTCCTGAGCTCCATGCTTCTTCCAACCCACCCTGCCCTGGGCCTCCACTGGCCACAGCCCTGGGGTGGTAGTGCAGGGCCTGCCTCCGCAGCTGCTGCTTCACTGCCACTACTAGCTCGAACAAGAAATGCCATTAAACTGAATCTAACTATCTCTGCGTGTGGCTGTGAGATCAGAGCCACCAAGAGTGAATATCTATAGGCTTTTGCACAAACAAATGGAGGCTGTCCGTTAAAAATCAGAACACAAGTATACAAGAAACTCGTCTAATGTCACTAAAAATCCAATTCACATATACATTCATATCTCAAGCTGCCAAATTCAAAACTTGGGTTTTTGAAATGTGGAAAAGATATCCAAGAGCACAGAAGGAGTTTATATGGGGTCTTTTACTTAACACATTGTATTTGAAATTCAGTTTTCTTTAAATTAATTTGCTATTTAGAAGGAAATACAAAATAATGTAATAGTAGGTCAGCAGGAAATGGAGATAACATGGTTAACAAGTTCTTTGCCTCCATCTCCCTAAGTAGGGTCCAGAACAGCCACCTCCCTGCTGGGCCCCGGTTGGGCCCCAGGGAAGGCACACCTAGGCCACGGGTTAGCGAGGATTTAGTTAGGGAGCTTCTGAAGGGGTTGGACGTATTCAAGTCAACCGGCCCGGATGATCTCCACCCTAGAGTTCTAAAGGAACTGGCCGAGGTCATTGCAAGTCCCCTGGCACAGCTTTACGAGCACTCATGGTGCTCTGGTGAGGTACCGGAGGACTGGAAGAGGGCCAACGTGGTCCCCATATTCAAAAAAGGCAGGAAGGAGGACCCGGGAAACTATAGGCCGGTTAGTCTTACCTCGATCCTAGGCAAGCTGTTTAAGAAAATTATATTGGCACACATCCAGGAGGGACAAGCAGGGGACTGCATGCTTAGAGGCAACCAACCTGGTGGCCTTTTATGATCAGATCACCAGATCATTAGATGCAGGGGTAGCAGTGAATATAGTCTTCCTGGACTTCCGGAAGGCTTTTGACACTGTCTCTCACCCTGTTCTCATTAAGAAACTGGGGGGCTGTGGTGTAGACACCCACACACTCAAATGGGTCGCCAACTGGCTGGAGGGCCACACCCAGAGGGTGGTAGTGGATGGGTCCCTCTCAACCTGGAAGGACGTGGGCAGTGGGGTTCCGCAGGGCTCGGTCCTCGGGCCCACACTGTTCAACATCTTCATCAGCGATTTGGATGAGGGGGTAAAAAGCACCCTGTTCAAATTTGCTGATGACACTAAGATGTGGGGGGAAGTGGGCACACTGGAAGGATGCAACAGGCTACAATCAGACCTAGACAGGCTACAAGGGTGGGCGGATGAGAATAGGATGGGATTCAACACAGACAAGTGCAAGGCGATGCACCTCGGGAGGAACAACCGGCACCATGCCTACAGGTTGGGGAACTCCCCTCTTGTCAGCACAGAGGCGGAAAGGGATCTGGGGGTCATCATTGACTCCAAGATGAACATGGGCCAGCAGTGTGGAGAGGCAGTCAGGAAGGCCAACCGCACCTTGGCATGCATCCACAGATGCATCTCGAGCAGGTCCAAGGAGGTGATCCTCCCCCTCTACGCAGCACTGATCAGGCCGCAGCTGGAGTACTGCATCCAGTTCTGGGCGCCACACTTCAAGAGGGATGTGGACAGCATGGAGAGGGTCCAGAGGAGGGCCACTCACATGATCAGGGGACAACAGAGCAGGCCCTATGAGGAGAGGCTACGGGACCTGAACCTGTTCAGCCTCCAAAAGAGAAGGCTGAGGGGGGATCTTATGGCCTGTTACAAACTAGTCAGGGGGGATCAGCAGGCACTGGGGAAGTCACTGTTCCCCCAAGCACCGCCAGGAGTGACCAGGAATAATGGTCACAAGCTGGCAGAGGGCAGGTTTAGGTTAGATATCAGGAGGCGCTACTTCACGGTCAGGGCGGCTAGGGTCTGGAACCAGCTTCAAAGAGAAGTGGTGCAGGCTTCTACCCTGGGGGTGTGAAACAACACCTTGCTGGGGTCGTTTGACCCCGGTAATCTTTCCTGCCATGGCAGGGGGTCGGACTAGATGATCTGCTCAGGTCCCTTCCGACCCTAGAAACTATGAAACTATAAATGTGAAGCTGTGGTGAGAAACAGAGTGGCATGTTCCCAAAGCATACTAAACTGATTGAATTCTCTTCTTCCAGTTTGGAAAAAAGAAATTATAGGAGAATAAAACTTGGTAATACTTCCTTAATTTAACTTACATAGTCTATAAATATCACAGTCATCTTTAGCTCTGGGATTTACTGTCGCCCCGGGCAAGATGTGGTCCTCAAAATTCAAACAGTTGCAAAAGTACAACACACTTTAATACATTGTGTATTTTTTATACCAGTGTTGCTATTCTTGAAAATTTTTATCTTCTTTTCTTTTACATAGCACAGTGATAAACTGCAATTTTTTCCCATGAAGTATGTTTTTTTTTAATATTAAAAACATCACATCATGCTTCTATATTTAGTTAAGTACCCAGTCACTGCTTCCTAAGTCAATGACGATGGTGCTTTTATTTCATTTGGACTGTTTGAGACTGAGGTTGTTGACAGCTTTGTCCACCCAAATGTTGTTGTTTCCACACTGTCACTACAGGTTTCACCTTCTGTAAGTTAGACTTGAACAGATTACATAATCATACAAAGTTTTAAAATACAAGAGATTTAGCTAAAAATACATTTATTGCAAAATGTATTTTAGATCAGCTTAAATATGATATAAATATCAGTATTTTAATGTAGATGTACTATTCAAAAATATATAAACCTACACAGGTGTTTTTCTGGGAGAAATTCATTTTTCTTTATATAGCACACACACATGTGAGCGCAAAATGTTTGTTCAGGACTATTCAAAAAGCACTGAACAATAGAGATAAAACATGCACATTTTGGAGCAAGTACATGGTATGTGCTCTTAGCAGGGGTTTTGTGATTTTTCCCTTATCTAAATAAAACCTATTATTAATGTTGGTCTTTTTGTGGAAATGAGACAGCAGGGAAATTCTACTTGAGGTGGAGGAACAGTGCATAAACCTAAGGAACAAAGTTGTTCTTAAATAAAAAACAGAATACATGCAATAAGATGACTTTCATAGGACCACTACAGTGAAAAACATTAATTTAATTTGTCTGAGTCTTTATTGCCCTGGCTGAGACCCAGTAGATAATCACAACCCAGGACCTCAAATCTGCAAGTACTGTGTATTGTTTATATATAATGCCACTAAGCCCCAGGTCTCCTCATGTACAAGATACGTAAGTAACTTGATGTAAGTGTTTCCAGAGTCACACCTTAGTAGGGCTGTAATGAATGGTTCAAAACTTTGGTGTGCTAACAGGAAGTGGTATTTGTGCTTCATTCAGATCCTGCCCTTTCCCATGGTGAAATACTATAATTAGGGACCTTCCCAAGTTGTGGCGGGACAATGGGTTTTTCACAGCCTGCTCACGGTGCACATTTTGAGGGCAGTCTGCAATTTTGAGCCAATTTTGAGGTCATTCTGCAGTGGCCCTGCCCCTCACTGCTAATTGGTTGTTTTTTCGGGGGGGGGGGGGAGGGGGCGGGGGTTGGTTGATTTTGCTGGAAATCACAGTGATCACAGATGATGCTATTTTCATGGTTTCCACAAAACCGCAATTTAACTATAATGATTTCCTTGTCCTTCATGGTTGAAAGTGATATTTTTGGCTACAATATTAAGTCCAGAATCAGATCCATTGCAGTCATTAGCAATTATTGAATATTTCAGAGAAACAAGTATTAGTCTGGCTGTTCTGTATACATTCTGCCTACTAAGCAACTCCTGCATTTCCAGTTGCGCACCATTATATTTAGAATGTGTTATTCCCAAACCAACTATACAACAGCAGCAAATTAAATGGTAGGTGCATAGCTCAAATGTGTGGAGCACTTTAGGATGGATGTCTTTTAAGTATAAAATGCACTAGAAACAAGGAAAATTGGGGCAGTTGGTTCAGCTGTGAGGTTTGTGGAGTTAAAGCCTTATTTCCTCTACAATGTGCACACTATAATTATCTGACATCAATTTTCTTTCAGTCCGCATATGGAATTATATTTATACTTTTATCCAGCCAAAGTAGATTTGGTGGCAAGTCAAAGGCCAAATTGAAGATTACATTTTTACGAATCCCCAGAAACATCCACTGGTGGATGGAGAAAAATGGCTCTCCCCCTCACATAGAAAGCAACAGACACAGCAGCCCTCAGTAGTTCTCAACCTTTTTAGACTCCAGGCACTCTCAGAAAATGCCAAATCTTAGCTTTCACTCATTCTTTAACTATGGAAAAAATACTAGAGCAAGTCTTTTGGTGCAAAGAACTTAGAAAGACCAAAACAGAATGTTTTTAACACTCTGGATTCCTGTTTGAAATCCCAGGGTGGCTTCTATGAATCACATTTGTACACCTAATAGTGCTTACATTGCTTGGGCACCCCACAGCACCCTTGAAAGGATCTCAGAGTATCCCAGGGTGCCTCAGTCTCAGGTTGAGGATCTCTGCAGTAGCCCGTGACTTGGCTCATTGCTGAGGCAGATACAGTCCCCTTATGCACAGACATCTTTCTCAGCTCACCTGTCCATGAGTCCAACCGAGGATGCAGGGTTCGAATTACACTTTGACTCTTGGAGGTGGGGGGGTCTGTAAAAAAATTAGGCTGCCCATCACGATGCCCTAATAAAATCAGAGACCCCTCCCAGGTTATGATTTTCAAATCTTACAGGTTGGCTCTTGTCTCTTATGGGATGGGGGTGAGACAACTCCCCCAAACTCCCCAGTATTTTGAACCCTGAAAGGATGTAACTTTGGCCTAAAAGCTCCTGGGACAAGACAGGGAGAACCACTATCGCAGTCATGGCAGATACTCTGGGAGGAAAAGGAGCTTCCTCTTTAGGCAGAGGCAGGCTGGAACAGACCCCAGGGCCACAGGTGGCTGCTCCTGGGTCCTGTAGGTCCACCCATACCTCCTTCCCTTCAGGCAAGGCTACCCATCATGTCTCACCCCTTCCTTGCCTTCACCCCTACGAGGCTGTGCAGCATGGGCTGCAAATGACGGTGGCAGGCAGGGGGCGAGGCTGGGGCAGTCCTACCCCACATTGGAGTATGCCACCTGAGCTCCAAGGGGCAAGGTTGGGCATTCGCTAGCAATGAATGCCCCCTGCACAGCAGAACCAGGGTGTTTCTAGACACTTGGCAGCCTCCTCTGGAGGGAGGTTTGGGGTGATGGGAGAAGACAGGGACAAATGGAGAAAATAAGCAACCCTGAGCCCCTACTTGAGCTTGCCCAACCAGGACAGAGGATCACAGAAGGTGAGGGAAGTAGGGCAAGCATCCATACTCCTCTCCTCTGAGTGGCTGAATGGAAGTAGCAGGGGGCAGGAGAAAAACAGACAGGCTAAGCCCATTTGTCATTCCAAGTGGGTGCTTTCACCCCCTGCCTTAGTGAGAGACCCACTCCTTTCTTCAGGATGATGTTTTTTTACAGGGGGGAGAGGATGGGGGTAGGGATGGGTAGGCAAGAAGACGACAGGATGGGCCCCATTAGCCAGTGAAACCCTCAGGGGGAGATGCAGTGCATAGCAGCCAGGATGCACAGAGACACTTTTAGCTTTAAATTAAAGCCTTGATCTTGGAGATTTGTAAGTTTTTACAGCAATAGACCTTCATTAAGTATTGCAGTCACTTGGGTCATTTTTAATTTGGTGCCTATTTTCAAGAACCCAGGTTAAAACACATGCAGCATGGCATGTATTTTAAATTATATATTGACTTTAACTATCACTAGCATAACTGTGCACCAGGGATAAGCCTATGCCTTTAATCCATTTTAAATGTGGATTATAAAATATTAAATCGGGATTTCAAGTATACATTAGCTCTTCCCCAGTTGAATTAGTACTACCACTATTTTGTGAGGCTAATGATAGGCTATATGATGTTATGTGTAACTGCTATCACTGGTCTTACCCATGTGGGCTATGGTAATAATTATGTAGATACCATGAACACTTGCCCAAATATGAATAAGTTAGTATAACTGCATGTTCAGATCAGTCATTCTGATTTAAAAAAAATCAAACTATTGTGACGAACATTGCAGTTATTGAATAACATAAGTGGATTTTCTTATAAGTGAAACAATTCCAGGAATGACATTCCTAACAGGTTGTTGTTCAATATCTCCTTCACATGAAGGAAACTCTTGCAAAATATTAAACACAATAAAATATAAAGATAGTTTCATATTAACCTTTACATAAGTTCCTGGTAACTTCCAATTTTCAGGGATGCTCTCAAATCATTTAAGCATCATTTTACCAAATGTGCTTGTGTTTTCCTATTTTCCATGCTGCCTTGCTTGATAATGTTGTATGTTTACACTGAAAGAATATTTTGGTGATATCTGAAAGACTGAACCCGATTTGCAACCCAATTGCGCTCATCTTCTGGACAAGCAGAGGTAAGACAATCCTGGATGCTTTTTTGAGTGCAAGAATAGAAAAGATTAGCATATGACCAAATGGTGTAGAATTGGCAAGGCAAGTAGGAAAAATGTGCAAATATTGTTTTTGCATTCTTGTGCAAGCTGTTTTCCATCTGTAATGAACACTTGGTTCTGTACAAAACTAAAAGGAAGACTCTAAGCTAGCCTTCCCCAGAAAAATAAGTAGTAGTAGTGTGGCTGCTCAACATTTTCCATGGGGAAACAGAAGGGGATGTGTACATGCCTTTTCTCATCTGTCTTTTAATTGGTTACTAGCATCATTCTTGTTGCTTTCCTTATTCACATTTTGAAAGAAGCCATTTAAGAACAGAATTATAGAATCACAGGGAAATAGGGCCAGAAGAGACCTCCAGAGGTCTAGTCCAATCCCCTGTCTGAGGTAGGAGCCAAACCATCCTACACCAATCCATAACCTAACCTCTTACTATAACTATCATCAACCCTGATACAATGTAAGACAGCACCCTGAGCAGGCACAGTTAAAGCAAGGGGACCACAGCAGTATTAGTACAGGATGGATTTGATTTTCAAGCTGCCTTCTCCTTCACATCTTTTTTTAATGATTAAAAGTGCAGAGATTGTAAAAACACATGAAGATGGATTAAAAACACACTCAGCAGATAGGAGACCCTTCACTTCAGGTGACTGGTTTTTGTTTTATAGAAATTTACTTTCAGATATAGAATGCCATGGTTACCAGTACATATTAACAAAAAGGATACTCTTCTCACCTTGGCATTTTCTTCCAAAATATAAGTAGTGGGACTTTAAGAGATAAAATGATTCCAAAAAATTGTTTTTGGATGATTAGTTTGCTCTACATTCCATATTCCCAAATGCTCAATTCTGCTTTTTTTCATTTATGCTATATTATTGTAGTCAGATTTCTGATTTATGCCCATTTGTAGGCAAGGCATTTTTGCTGTTTTCAAGATTTGCCCATCTTTGCTTGGCTTCCCCCAGTTCTTCTTCAATAAAAAAATCTCCTCCGTCTACATTTCAGTTGCCCCTGCAACTGGTTGGCAAATTCCTGAATTAATGAGTGGCAGTTTAGGAGAACCAAATGTACACCTGAAACAAAAATTTTAAGTTTAGGCTGTTTAAGAGATCAGGGAATGAATAGTGGACACTGCCGGGATAAGTGTCCCCAGAAAATTAAAATGTTAACATAACCCTGTTACTGTACAAACAACTGAATTCTGTTTTTTGCTTACAAAGACATCAGCTGCCTTAGTGCCAAGATAAACAACAGAAAATTCATGCCAGTACTGGAACAGAGACAGATACACAAAAATCAAA
This sequence comes from Crocodylus siamensis, assembly GCF_052110815.1. NCBI lineage: Eukaryota > Metazoa > Chordata > Crocodylia > Crocodylidae > Crocodylus > Crocodylus siamensis. Next base: position 83,005,155 of record NC_143396.1, on the reverse strand, counting down.
GCAAGAGCATTATAAAATTGAAATAGAAAGGCTTTGCAGAACCAGCTTAAAGTCCCTTTTTTAAGCCAGTACTGGTTGATTTAATTCTAATAGGCCTGCTCAGGAGCAAAACAGGTTAGTTTTACCTTTGACAAAAGCAAAATGACACAAGAGGAACAAAAAGATAACAAAGAAAGGGAGAAAAAAAAAAAAAGCTGTGTGTTTATTTCAGGAAGCAAGTCAGCTGCTCAGGCACAGAAAGACGTTTTGGGTTGGCAAGCTTACCATGATTGCTGCTGCTCTGGACTCAGGTTCACATCCCTCATCAGGAGATATCATCTATGTGGCAATCTTAAACTTCATTTACCAGCCTCACAGTCCAAGCCTCTTGTTGGTGCCACAGCGGTCTCAGGTGCAAAAAGAAAAGTGAAAGAGGAAAGTGTACCAGGGAATGAAAATAATACAAAAAGGTGGCAAACTAGCATTGTTTCACATTTTGGGTTCTCTCTCCTTATTGGTATTGTTGGAGCAGGAAAACTAATTATGCAACTATTTATAATCAACAGTAAAATTTATCACTGGGGTAGTCAGGGGTGTGGGCCATCTATCAGACCCTTGTCATAATATATTTTGTTTGGGGACCCAACCCAATTACTCACATCCACACATTCATATAGGGGAAAGGGTATTTATTAACAAGGGATGACAACAAACATCAATTTATCAATGACAATAGATAATAAAAATTAAGCAACATGTATAGAACAACAAGGAGATAGTGACCTCCCAGGTCCTCCAGCCTTCACTCTCTGCCATCTCCCAGAGAGTGAAATACACTGCCATCTATCTCCTCAGTGCAAGAAAACACACAAGTCTCAATACAAGCACATGCAATCTTTCAATTTCTTCACTCCCAGCTTCAGCTTCAGTCCCAACATCAGTCAGTCTCTCTCCAGCTTTTCCAGGCTCACCTCGGCTCCAGCACAGGCAGAAACAGCACACAGCTCTCAAAATCCCTTGTGTTCACACATCTCTGGGGATGGGTTCCCACGTGCTGGGGTGGACTTTTGTAGAGGCAAAAATAGCAGTGGCACAAATTTGCATTGTTGCTTTGTGCCTCATTGCACACCACTGCACATGCAGTTCAGCAAATTGTCCTATCCCGTGCAGCGGGGGTATAGATCTGGTAGCATGGAGACCGGCCAACAGCCAGAACATTGCTCTAGATAGCCAGTCCTCCATTTGCTCTTGAGCATGCTACTGATGTATGCTCTGCACCACTTTTTTCCCCATTTTTTTTGCCACAGGAATTTCCCCTGCATGTAGGGGCTCACCTTGGTGGTCTACATGAACCAGGTCTGGTCAGCACCTTTTATGGGGTGAAATCACCCCACATGCACTGGCCAATTAGATCAGTTATTCACCTGTCAATCATACATCAGTCATCTGAACTGAGCTTCTCTCACAGGCTAACCAACCACATCTTCAATCAACTCAGGCATATGCTAACTCACTTTCCTGCATTTGTTAATCATATGCAATTGAATCACTAACATCACTTGGTTCAAGAGTGCAGAGTTTCTACAAAACTCTCAGCCAGGACACCATCACATAAACCTGGACTACACCTTATACTAAGTAACTTACTAAGTATAATTCTCCATAATATAACTAAAGGACAAAATAAACAGGAGGGACAGTGGAGGCCAAAACTCCCCCAACAGTATGGTGGCAATGATCAAGAGGTCCCCATAGTATGCCATCAGCATGTCAGGGGGATGAAGCAAAGGCAAATGTGAAGGACAGAACAGGATTCCTGAAATAGTTGAGTCCAATTGCTTCAAAAAAACCCTCGGTAATTCCTTCCCATCCAAGTCTCCCCTAAAACCCATTAAAGGAGTAATAAGGCAGAGGCTCATCACTCTGCTCCCCAATTTCTGTCCACTAATTTTCAGTCATCTAGGGCATCTTTACACGTGCTCCAGGGAGGGAGGGGGCTATTTGAATTAGAGTGGCTCTCAGGCACTTTTTAACGAGCTTTAGTTAAAGCACCCCCACCATTTTGCAGCATGGGTACTCCAGGGCTGCTGAAGCATGCTAATTAGCAGGCTCCAGGAGACTATTAATTGAGTCTGCTCTGACACTGCATGTCCCACATGTCTACAGGCATCCCTTCCTTATTTATTAAAAAGAATTCACACCAAAAGGCTTTCACTTAGCCCAAGGACTAAGAGCAGGCCTAATTCAGTTTTTTGGTTCCTTTTGTATCTTTCCCCTATCAGTTTCTATAGATGATTAGAACACCTTATAAAAGTCTTTATTCTTTTCCCCCATGGTTGATGTAATTAGGGGTATGTCAATCTGCTAATTCTGCAAACTCTTATAGATGTTGACATTCCTTTCCTGATGCAAAAAAAGTCAGACAATCAGAAGCTGAGGTAAATCATTTAAAAAAGTTCCCCACAAAGCTTTAGCAGAAGTAGTACTCTGTCGCCCATGTCCAAATTAGCTTCTTCCCCTTTGAAAGCTCTACCAGAGAATCAGTCTCTATAGGATAGTTAGGCTTAACAGGCAGTTGAAACTTCACTTATAGCAAAGCTTTTAACTAGCTTCAGCAAGATTGTTCCAAGTCAACCAATGGCTTGCTGTTTCCAGAACATGAGAAATACAAACTAGGGAGAGACCTTACTCATGACAGGACAGCCACCAGGTCTTAAAAAAAAGAAGCAAAACATGCACAATTCATTGGCAACTAACTTTATTATCACCTTCATTCCAGGTCTTGTTCAAGAAGTAAAAAGGAACATGGTCAAAATCTGCAAAGAAAAGATCCCTGTACGAACACTGATACTGTAATCTCACACTGCAGATTAAATGAAAATGTTTTGCTGTTTTATACTGCTTCATACTTTTTGAGATTCCATTTTAACTAAATACCATCAACAGAAGAGGCTTTATATTTTTCCTTAGTTGCATTTATTGTGCACAAATATCCAGAGTCACAGTTACTGCTTTTCATACAAATTATATAAATGGTTATACAATAATCACATCAAAACCTGAGTTCTAAAAACAAGATTTGTTTCTCAAACATTTAGTATAAAATCCTGGCTGCATTAAAGGAGGAGGAAAAAACCCAAAACACACTTGGTAGTATTAGCAGCAAGTTTCCAACATTCGTTTTGTCCCTTAAGTCAGAGTACTATGCAACATAGTGAACAATTATGGAACTAGATCCCAAATTGTATTTTAGGACCAAAATAGGCTGTGTTAGTTTTCTTTTGGTTTTCCTCTATAGAACTCTGAGGCCACCACTCCCAACATTTGCTAAGATTTTTCCCATTTTTACTTGGAGACTAATTCATCTCCCCTAAAAGACAAGATCTTGCAGACAAGATGGGTAGAGAATATGTTGGAAGTGAAAGACTTGGGAAACAAGCAAAGAGAAAAATTAACTAGGAATGTGAGAGTGGTATTGTATACTCTGATATCCGAGATGATGGCATAGACCTAACAGACTAGTTTCTATATAACATGTGCTCATAGGAAGGGAACGGTCATTCCAAAGTATGGTGTGACTAGTTTTCTATTCCCTTTTGTTGCATGACCCCTCCCACATGTTTGAGTCAAAAGGTAGTCAAAGGTCATCAATTTTGTATTTGAGAACGCAGCACCTTTTATAGGATTTAAACTTAATACTGTACTGTCCTAAGACAAAACAGCTTTAAATATTCACGAGTTGGATTTAACATATTTAAACACAAAAGCTTTCTCCCTTAATTTATATTTCACCTTGGTTCGTATCATTACACAAAACTAATTCCTACTTTTGAAGTTTCTGGAACCATTTAGTAAAAATTCACGCTACAGAAAACTTGTCAGCACAAAAAAAAAAGTCAGATCTTTATATGCCTTAAATGCTTAAAGTTCTGTTCAGTTCCTCAGTCACTTTAGCCATGATGCATTTAGATGTTATATACTACACTTACTGAAGTGAAATTCTGCTTTTCTTTGGGCCAGTTAGAGGTTTTTGATAAGACACCAGCTTTTGGTATTTGATTAAATTTCCCTCTTATCAACTATAGTTCAATTTCCCTTTAAGAAGCAAAAAGACACCAATCCAGAACATAAATGTTTGCAACTTCCCCAACAGACTAACTGCAGAAGCGTGTATACTGAGTTTTAAGACCTATACAACATAAACAAATAGGAGGAACACCAATTTGTAATGACAAAGTGTTTAGTAATTCAACCTCTACCATCAGGAAACAAACTAAGGAGAGTTAACACCCTACAATCTTCCAATTTAGAAAGTAAATGTTTGAGTTCAGGAAGTACAAGAGGCTTTGGCAGTTTGGAGTTTAAAAGTTACGACAATGCAAAATAAGAGTACTGCTGAATAAGGTTACACAACTAAACTTGGATCCAGCTTTAGCCCATCAGAAGTTAAAAGGAGTCTGAGAAACAGAATGTCTGCTCAAAACTGAACAATTTGATAAAGTCCAGACAATCTTTCCAGTTGCAACAAGGTGCACACCATGACCATTCGTTCGTCCAAAAACCTTTCCTCTTTCCAAGGATTATGAAGTCTTCTGTCCAAATCGGATTACATTGCTTTGGATTCTTGATGTATAGCAGCAGCTTTGCAAACATTCTAACCTCTGATCTGCTGTGAAGTTAATGCCAGTAATCTCCTGCTGAGCAGTGCATTGTGTCGTTGAAGATATTCTATCACATCTCCTTGCTTTTCAACAATTTCTTCCAAACTTGAATTTTCCCTGACAAGCACAAGAGAGGAAAGGAGACAGTCATAAATAACCATTGTAACAAAAGTTTCAGATACACCATCACTGACTAATAGTGATAGTCACAACACTATTAATTTGGCCCAACAGAAGAAGTTACAGCTGAACTTTAAGAAATACAGCTTTGGTTTGAAGGAAAGGATAGGGAATTAAAGAGCTAAACAACTATGCCATATTTTGTAGTAGGGAGCAGTGTTTTGTAACACATGTTAAAACACAGTATAGTTACAAAACATCATGGAAACAGGTTACAGAGTTGTTGGGATTGTATTTTTGTTTGGAGAATTATCTAGACGAATATAAGTTGAGAGGCTAGAATTCTATGGAACACCAAAGAATTTCTGCACCTACATACAGCAGGCTTATTTTACTTTGTTGTAGCTACTATAGCATATGGGGTATGGACAGAATCACTTTGAATAAAAAGGAATTCATTCATTCATTTATTCACTTAGTCTTTAGGGTTAGACAGACTGCTAACGTAAATTAGCTCTCTACTAAACAATCAATCAGTTATAACAACAGACAAAACTCTTCAAGACTCTTTTAACAGGCTGAAGATCTTAAGGTTTCCCCAAATCATACAGAAGTTTATACAAGCATTAAGTCTCCCAAATCAAGATAAACCTTTGTTTCATGGACTATTTTCCTTCCACCACTCAGTAATCCACCTAGCAATTGTTCTAGCAGCCATTAAAACTGCTTACACTGATAATGCACATTTATTGAAAATAACTGAAATCCAAAATATGTGGTTAACCCCCACACCCATTCAACATGGGATTGGGGATAGGAGAAGAGAAAACTAGTCTTAGATTTGAGTACAGCCCATGGCAGGAGACTGTTGTGGCTCTGGATCCACCACAGCCCTGACCCAGAGGAGCACATGGAGGGGGGCCAAGATATTTGTGGGGGGGAGGGGGGATGCAGTGAGCACAGTTGAGATCACACAGTATGGGGCAGGGAGCTGCTGTGGCTCCAGCCTTGACTTGGCCAGGTACTGGTAGAGCAAGTGACTGGGAGAGATAGTCTGCCTACTCTCCACCAGTTTTTTTTCTCCTGCTTCAGTGGTACCCCCTGAAAATATAAAATGACCCACCAATAATTAGATTATATACAAGGAAAATTATAACAAATTTATATTTTTCCATGGAGGACAAGAGGGGAAGAACATTTTAATGCATGCTAGCCATCAAGTATTAAATGCTAAAGGAGACAAGGCAAAAAAGATTAGTGTATATCTTTTGAATATCCATACATTCAAATGCTACTTGTGTGTATGCGGAATGGAGTTCAGCACAGCAGAGATTACTCTACCTGACCTGTGAGAATAGAGTGTAGGGTTACCATAGGTCCAAGTTTTCCTGGACATGCCCTCTTTTTTGGACCCCACCCCGTGCTGCATCCGGGTGAGTTTTTAAAATAAGAGCAAATGCCTAGGTTTTCTGCTCTCCTGGGCTGGATGCTTGGGGCTTGGAACAGCAGGCCATGCGACTGGCTGCCAGGGGTCACGTGCTCCCCATGCAGGCTCTGGCAACCAGGGACAGGGACTGTGCATGAGCCAGTGCGTGCCCAATGCAGGATCTACACGTCAGAAGTGAGGGGCACTGGCAGGGCTGGGAGGGGTGCAGGGGGCTGTGGACTGGGCATGAGAGGCATGGGGGACAGGATGGGATGGGTGACTGTGGGTTGGGTGTGCAGGGCACTGGCAGTGCCAAGGGACTGTGGGTTGGGAGAGAGGGGCACCAGCAAGGTATGGGGGGCAAGGTACTGCAGTTTGGGAGCAAGTGGCACTGGCAGGGCTGGGATGGAAGGGGGTGTTGTGGCTCGTCAGTGAGGGGCAACAGAATGGGTAGGGACAGGGCACCAGCATGTCATATTCCCACCAGACCCCCACCCCAAAAGGTGTCCTTTTTGGACCTGGAAATACGGTAACCTTAAGAGTAGGGACCATCCCTAGTTTTTACCAGAACTTTTGTGAAAAAGGACACATACATACCCAAGTCAGAGCTACAGGCAGTCCTCAACTTACAATGTTTATAAATTGACACCCTGTTTCAACTTTCTGACATCAGTTTTGACTTTACAACACTTGATCTGATGCCAAGCTGCGCCAGTGAACAAGTGCGTTGTGTCACCCATCTCCCTGGAGAACATCTGTCCAAACTTCCTTGGACACTTGCTTTAAGAAAGCAAACTAGACTCCAGAAAAACCTGCAGCCAAGACTCCTGAGAAGACTCCAGCCAAGAACCCTTGAAAACATCCAGCAAAGTCTCCTCAAAGAAATCCTTCCAAATCAATGTGATTGTTATTTACAATATAAATACATCAATGTAGTTATATTACTCATCTATAATTGATTGAGTACAAAATTCTGGGTTATTTTTGGTGAAAATAGGGTACTGGGCCTTGGTTCAGGAACCAACCCCCCATTTATAAACTTCGTTCCTGGGGGGGGAGTAGGTTCTGAGTTGCAACGTTTTGACTTAAGACATGGTTCTCAGGAACCAATTGTGTTGCAAGTCTGAGGACTGCCTGTACGTTCACAGAACATCTCATATAATCAGTTACTGAAAGGCAAGTCACCTTTCTTAGCTTGCTGATCTGAATTGTGGCTATCCTAATATTTTATAATTAACCAACGTATTAATCCCTGTGCACACCATGGAAAGAGCGAACTTTTAACTAGTCCATAAACCAGTTTGTAAGCATCTATAACAACATGTCAACACTGTACCACGTTCCATTTCTAACATGCTCATGTTACAGAAATCCCTCAAGAAATGTTACCGCTTATCTACTTTTGCTGGCAGCTTTAAGATCTATTTACCAGCACTATTTTATTACCTAGAAAATTTATGAACAAGAGTTTAAAACAGAAGAGATTACCTGAATCCAGTTTCTGAGATAATATGGCAGGGGTAAGCGTACATTTTTTCTTCTTCAATTATATCAGGCCTGGATTTTGCCTGGTTGAAATTACTTATTTTTACTGCAATGGAAGAAGTTTAAAAAAGTAGTTAGAGAGGACTTAAACAACTGCAGAATGACCTTATATCCAGGAGTCTTCTACCTGGCATAAGCAGACTCCAAAATGCCTTGAAGTGGCAGCTGGGCAGAAAAGAAAGACACCAAACAAAGGATTCAAGTTACAAGTTGGGAATTGCCTTTTCCTGTCACTGCTCAAACTAGTAAAAGAGAAGGCCTTAGAGTCTGTGACAGACAGTAGCTGTGGGAGCTGCAAGCAGCCCAAGTACAGAGACTGTATCACAAAGGCTTTGGACACTAACAAAAGTTTTTTAAACACTTCTTTCCTTTAGCTAAACTGAATAAGGTTCTCAGCCTTATTTTGAACTAATTTAGACTAATATTGAGTCCGAATATTAGGAGGGGCAAAAATCAGGTTAAAATAAAGGTTTGGGTGCCAGCTCATAGTCAGGGCTCTTGTCCCACCAAACTCTTTCTTAAGTGAAGATTGTTTTACTAGACCACCTGCTAGGCAGAGACAGGTTGCCTGCCTCAGTTATTCCTATGATCAGTCAGAAGTGTCATGGAAAAGTTGTAAAGTAATCAGACTGGATTGGCCCTTAGTGATCTGCTTCCACCTCAGACATTAGGTATCAAAGACTGACATTCCAGGGTGTCATGAATGAAGACTATTGTAAGTTAATAGGCATGGAAGGGGAGGAAGGACTTTCAACCTGGAACCTTCATCGTGTCTTCTTGGCAAATGAAAGCATTGAGAACCATGCTCAGAGTAAGAACAGAGCACTAGAAAGAGACACTGAATGTTACACTGTATGAATATTTCAATCTGACCTAAGTACATTACTGCATGAACTGCCCTGTTGAAATAATAGGCTCAACATCTGAAGTACAGCACCATCTAATGCCAGTAAGAGCACTCACACGATGATCTTAGGAAAGCAAGTCACTCAAGACAAATGAAGGGGGAAAAAAAATAAAATTGTCTTTCACACAATAAATACAACAGAACTGATTTGAAGGTCATTCTGTTAAGGCTTTGAGCTTAACTTGTAACTAAATTTATCAATTCTATGAGGGCATCAGTCTACACAAAAAAGACACTTAAGATGACACAGGAACTTAAACTGCATTAGACAGGTACATTATTCTTATTCAGCATTATAAAAACAAAAACAAGTTTACAGAAATAGTGAAGAGCATCTAACAGACTCACAATTCATAGGATACTTCCTGGGGCAGTCATGAACACAGAAAAGTTAGTTTAGTTAACCAGTTACTTTTTGACATATCCCTACCCCAGTACACTTCTAGGTCAGATATTAAGTCACCTGTCTGCATATCATCAGTTTGAGTTCCATACCGAGACCAAGCCATAACCTGTTCAGTGACCTCTACCGAATTAAGAGGTTAGTTGTTTAACACATTTCTGTATGCTAGTTTAGCTATTTAAGGTTATCAAGGGATTTTTCCCTCCCTACCAAAGCTGTCAAAATTGGTATAACCCAATACATAGTCATTTCAGCATAATAGCGTGTTATTTGTTTCCTTCATCTCTAATACACGTCTACACAGAAATAACTGCAGTTAACCTTCTTTAGCGTAATATCAAACTGAAGTGGTTTATAAAACAAGACATTTACTCCAGGTAAGTGGCACATGGAAACAAGCTTTGTTTCATGTAGGCAAGTTTGAACTGGTTTACTGCACTTCCTATTAAAAGAGTATTATAGTCAAACTTCCAGATCTGGCTGGATACTAGAAAGTTACCACCACTCAGTCATCAACAGTATACTCTTTCCATACTATGAATGACACACACACACGCTCTCGAAAAGTAACAGAGGTCTGGGATACAGCAAGCTATTTAACAGGGTGACAAGTACATAGGGAAGACTGTGAACAAAAGTTATTAAATGTCTAGGTTTAGAAGTTTATAATTCAATTAAGAAACCCCCTACCAACATGGCTCTCAACTGGAAAACTGCCCCATAGTAGCCCTTTACACCATTCATGCTGCAAAAACATGCCCCACTCCTCCACCACACCAACAAGATTTGCCCTAACCAAAAATTTACAAACTACAGTGAACTGCTATAAAGCCTAACAGACAAGATTATTCACAGGTTGTTTGCATATACCACAGATCCATATGCAATATTTAAAACATCACGCTGCCTTTAGTTAAGTAAAGGTAGTTTGCATATGTACAACCACTTCTGATCATTTTTTAAATGTTTCTCAAACTGCATCAAAATTTCAGATGACACTATCAACTAGATGAGTGACTCATGTAATACAGTATGGATAAGTACTATTGTATACCAACAGACATTTTCTGTCTTTAAGTGATTTTTCAGACTATACATATAGGTCGACTTCTTCCCAGTTCAACGTTTTCAGTTTTGTATTAAGGCATTTACCTAGAGTAATGTAAGAGGAACTGCAACTAACAACACATGACCAACAGTATAAGAGTATGCCAGGTTGGATAGGTTAACCCTTAAGCACTCCTTCAGTAAGAGCAAAACATGTTTTAGCTGTGACTACAAAGCAATTATCAATGATTGACCTAAGGAGTGTGTATGTTATTGATGATTTTTAAAAAATTAAGTCTTGTAACTGATCACAAATTAGACTGCCACTGATCTGGCAATACAAAAAATATACTTATCTATTTCTTCACTAGGGGAAAGCTTTCTTTTTACTGACAAGGAGTCATCTGGTCAACATGGCCCAGCTCTTTGAGGTTATTTTCCTGAGTTAATGGTGCAATACATAAAAAACCCAGGTGATTTTTGTTTAACAGTCTCTCAAAACTAGGAAAGATTAAGCCACAATACTTCTAGAGGGGAAAAGAGATACCAGAGGTCATTCCTTTATTTCATAAATTGGATAAGTTATCAAACTTGAGATGTTTCAGAGTTCTTCAGGTCAGGTTGACATTAGATCACATTTGCTAGCACACCTAGACAGACACAAGGCACCTGTGTAGACAGAGTGTCTACAATACTAACCCACAACAAGAATTTGCATAAACCCTAGCTTCCAAAATTACTAACTGCATTTATCACCACTTCCGTTTTAAGCTAGCTCCTTTAAGTGACATTATCTTACTAGTAAACGGATCCCTATCAAGTGTTTGTTTTGCAGGAAGAACCCTACAAACACTGACAAAAAGCACGGTCCTTTAAGTTATAAGTTGCAAGATAACAAGCCTACCATCCAGCTAAAAAGCCTTCATGTTTGCAGTCGGGTAATTTTCCGTTCTATCAGACAAAGATAAAACTGAGGGCAGAAAAACTGAGGACAACAAACACTGGACTGAAAGTGGCATAAGAATCTCTTCTGTGACCCAACAGACATTTTGTTTCAGAAAAGCTTCAGTCTGACCTTAGGCAGCATTTCTCATGTACGCCAAGGTACTATGTAGCACTGAGTCTCTCGCTCCTCTCATACCAATATCCTCTGCCTATCCAGTTTACAGTATACCTTAAATCTACATCAATCAGAGGGGATTACAGAAAGACAAAGAGATTCCTCATCTTTAAATAGGCATGAAGCTTAATTACAACAAACATTTGTTTAGGCCCAGGAAGGTTTAGAGAATGAAGTACATCTTCAGATGCTACTATAGAGACTAACTTTTTCTACCAGTTGATTATTAATTAGAATAGTATAAAAGAACAGAACAGAAAGTCTGAGAAAGGCATTCCCTTTTTCTGCTCTGAGGCATCAAGATACTTAAGGATGAAAAGCACTTTGTTTAGAAACACAAATTTTTGAAAGCAGAACCTTTTAGAATTGTCTGGTACCTTCATTTAAGGAACAGGGTGGAGGTTGAAAATGATAAGAGCTTTTCTAATACAGAAAGCATTTTTGTCAGAAAGTTCAAATCAGAAGTAGAGACAACAGGATTCCAAATCTTTCTTTGCTGAACTATTTTCTTTAAAAAAAGTTAAGGTTTTTCTGCTTGTGGTAGAAATCCAAATGCCACTTCTGCACCTTGTGTTTTAACTTTTCAAAATGGGGGAACGTAACTAGGGCATTACTAGTTACCTGCATATGCATGAGTTATATATTCCTAAATATTCTAAGCTTCTCACATTTTTTACTATGAGAGTACCTGGTATCATTTAAACCAGGGGCAGGCAATTATTTTCACTGGAGGGCTGCTTACCGAGGTTTAGTGAGCTCTGGAGGGCCACATTGATAGCCCTACCCCTTGACAGCTGCCTTATCCCCTGGTCACCATCTTGGGACCAGAAGTTCTGGCCCCTAACCTTTGCACTGGAAGTCCCTCCCCTTGACCTTTTAACACCTACTATAATATATTTTAGTTTTATTACAAAAAATATTTTGTCATGATTTGTATTTGTGCATATAGAGTGTAGTGTATATAGATAGAGGTGATTGCATAATAACTAAAAAATAAAATCTTAGTTTTGTATTGTGCGTGGGCACATAGTGGGGTGCAGTGTGTGCGAGGAGCAATAGTCCTGATGCAACTGTCACAGGTGGTACAGGCAGCCACAGGTGGTACAGGCAGTCTGTGTGAAGCATACACCAAACTGGGAAGGGAGCAGGAAGAAAAAGCAAAGAAGTAGATTGAGCATAGAGCACAGGGAGGGAAGCTGGAAGCAGACCAGCAGATCAGGCAGGGGAAGGGGACTGGAATGGCTCTTGGGGAAGGTATGGAGCTAATTTGGGGGATGCCTGCCAAAAAGGTTGGTCCCCGCTTTTCTGTAAGTTATTCTGACTTTCAGTAATGTCCCCAAGAGCCAACAGCAAAGTATTGCTGTTTTCCTCTGCTCCTCTTTTTGAACCAACACTTTTCAACCTGTCATATCCTACCTTTTAGTCTAAAGTAATACCCATCACTTTTTTCCACAGAGTACTTAAAAGATGGTTTTGCTAACCTAGCAGAATCCACTTGACTCTTTAAAGTCAGCTTTCATTGTAGTATATGGGACAACTTGGTTCCTGCTGAGGTCCAGTAACTCATTCCACATTCAATGTGCACATCAGTCCACTAGAAAGCAAATACATTTAAAGTGCTGGATTTTTTTTTTTTTTTTTAAATGAAAGAGAGGAGGTCTGTGTTCTTTAAAATGAAAAGTTTTAAATGGTCATGAAATTTTGGGGTTTGACATTAACAACTTCTCTAGATCCGAATGTTGCATTCTGTTTTTTTTCTGGCTACAATTCAAAAAGATGAAAGAAAAAGAAAAGGGGACTTGTAAAACTTTAGGGCAGACCCTATGAGGAAAGGCTACGGGACCTGAACCTGTTCAGCCTTCACAAGAGAAGGCTGAGAGGGGACCTGGGGGTCATCTATAAACTTACGAGGGGAGACCGGGGGAATGGGAGAGACCCTGTTCACCAGAGCACCTCCCTGAGTAACAAGGAATAACAGCCGTAAGTTGTCTGAGAGAAGGTTCAAGCTGGACATTAGAAGGGATTATTTCAAAGTCAAAGCAGCTAGGATCTGAAACCAACTTCCAAGGGAAGTGGTGCTGGACCCCCTACCTTGGAGGTCTTTAAGAGGAGGTTGACAATTACCTAGCTGGGATCATATAAGCCCAGTATTCTCTCCTGCCTGGGGCAGAGGGTCAACTTGAAAATCTATTTAGGCCTCTTCTGACCCTGCATCTATGAATCTATGTGCTTCATTTACAGGGAATGAGAGAAAGTTGAAAAGGAAATTAGGTATTTGATTATGTTTCTTGCTTTTTTGGCTGTTGTCATCATTAAAAGGTAGTCACCCCAGGATAGTTCTGTTTCATATTTGTATAATATTTCAGTGATATGTCAACCTTGCACAGACGTAATCCTGAAGTTAACATAGGATACAGGGATGCCACACTACTCCAAAATGTTTAAAGCAGCTTCATATAATTAAATAGGCTGCTTGGAAGAAAAAACTTTCAGGAGGTTGAAAAGTGGCATTTTTAGAGGAGTTATACACTTCAGAAATACCAGGTTAGATTCTGGGGGAAAAGGGGAAGAAGAGGTTGGAAGAAAAAGGAATTAGAAAAGGGAACTGTAGGTTTAAAAGGTGTGAAGCGTCAGTCATAAGCTCAGATATTTAGAAGTTCCACAAGCCTAGCTAGAGAGCTCACATAACCACCCACCCACAGAGCAAGATCCATATTTCTCTGTAAGTGTCATGGCTGGCACTCTGGTGAGAAGACTGATCTTTATTTGCTAGCGGGCTTCCAAGCCACTTTTACCATGGTATGTTTGGCATTTACTACTTTTAAATTATAGCAATTGCACTGTAGATTCATGAAGAAGTGACTTCAGTTTCGTTACCGCCAATTCTAGCTTTCTATTTGACAACACGTAAAGATCAAACCAAATCTAACAAAGACCTTCCTGTTTGTTTTAACCAGAACATTTGAATTATCTTCAGCAAGAGCACAGGTGGTATGAAGGACCCACTTCTACATACATAGCTGCAATGCAATCATATGGTGCCAAGAGGTAGAGTATTATGCTAAGAGAGCAGAGGAAAGGAGTTTAGTAGTTAGCGAGGAGATCACATTCAAGGACAATGATTAAAGTGCTCACCTGTGTAAACAACTAGGCATGTCAGAGAACAAATCAGCTCCAGAGTTAGGATTCCCAGGATAATATAGAGATATAGTCTGTTATTGTCAGGAAAAGAATGCTGAGCCGATAGTATCAGAAGCAGGGCTGTATTTCCTGAAACAAATATGAACAACATTTCCCAATTGTTACAATCTAGCCAATCAGTAGCAAATCACTCAAAACTCCTTCCCCAAATCTATTTTTGCTGGGCTAGATTGTTTAGCCATGTTATGAAAAACTAACGGGGCAAATAAATTGCCTTTACTGCTATAAAAGTTAAGTAATAAATAGATTAGTCTGTGACTGCTGTTACTTGTGAATTTGTTAGGGTACATGGGTCCTTCAGATCATAACGTTCATCTAGTCCAACAAGATCCTGAGCTTGGGTTCTGAATCTCTTGAAGTCTCAAATCACAACCAAGACAGACAGCTATGTGCTCTTGTTTAAGCATTTTTTCTAATACTCTGAATTTTTGGTATGATAAACTTGTTCTGCGTATCCAGTCAGAGCTCTGTGCTTACAGTGATACTAACATAAAGCCATCACTTCAGTTTAACTTTATGCAAGTGAATTTTAACCGCTAAAAAACACAGAAGTACAAAATCATCTCTGTATGCAGGGAGGAGTTTTAAACATTTGTCTCAATGACTGAAAGCGCATGTTATTATAAATAGTATGTGAAAAAGGAAGATATTCTGCTATTCTGAGTTATGCCTGACATGACCTTCCAAATAAAGTCCAACAGATCACAAGCTTGATTTTATTCAGTTCTCTTGGTACTGAATTCTTCCATATGAGTGGTAAGGAAAAGATATGAACCATTACTATGCATAGCATGCACCCTCATTAACTCTCTATCGTAACCTCTAGCTATTCTCAAACCAACCCATCCCTCTTTGCATGTACAGATTTAGTCCCATCTAAAACAGACAAGAAGTTCTTCAGGGTACACACCAGGTGCTGCTTTCCAGCTACAGAGTTCCTATGACATTCTAGACAATTTAATGCAAGCATCCATGTAGAAGACACATGGAAGACAGCTTTGAACTTCCTGGCTTTAGAAGTATCCTGGTTATACTATGACGGATAGCTAAACTAGATGAAGCCAAAGTGACAGTTTTCACTTCATTGTTCTTTCACTACAGTGAAATAAAACATTTTCCATACCAAACAATGTTTAGCTTGTATGGTTATATACTTTAGCCATTATGAGTACTAGATGCCACAAACTTACAGGAGAAAAAAAATCACCTCTTGGTCTGAAAGTATTACAAAAAAAGCCAGGCTTGTTGCAGCTTGATTCTGGATTGCACTTTAGGCATCAATCCTCATCGTCAGAGCTCTACCTAGCGGCCATATCATGTTTCTCCCACTTGACAGAAATCTAGGCTTTTGGACATGTAAAACAACTGAAACTAAAAAAGAACATTAGTTTGATAAACTGTAATTCTACTGGCTATCAGGATTGGTGGGTGAAGTTTATTGTTCACTTATCCGAAGTACAGCATGTTCTCAACTCAGTCAATAGTTCCTACAGCAAGAACCCCTTTCTGAAGTTACCATAAATTGATTTTTGACAAGAAATTAGATTTTTTTTTTCCTGGAAAGTGGGCAAGAGCTTTTCAGTAAGAAGGAGGTCTTCCATGCCATCCCTGAAGTCAGGAAAGAGTAAAACTGTAGAATAATACCACAAATTGGTTTCTCCCCAGAAAAAGAAAAGCAAAATTAAACTGATCACCCTGTTGATGGCTGAGGAAATTCTGATTTTACCTAATATTAGCCAACTGGAACTTTACCACAGGCAGCTCATTGTTTTCATTAGAAGTCAAGTATGCTTGGACAGTGACAAAGGGAATGCTGATGCCAAGGGCCTTTTACTCTCCATTGTTCCATTCTGTACTTTTGGGCTGCATCCAGACAAGTGCGGATGTGTGGTATGTGGTGCCATGGACCTGTCCGTGATGCCACACACCACACATGTGGGTGTTCCCTGAACTGTTACCTTGCAGCATAGGGTTGGTTTTTTAACCCAGAGATCGCAGGATCAAAAAATCAAACAAAACAAAACAAAAAAACCATGCCAAAAAAAGAAAAACTAGTGGGGCAGTTTATGTGGTAGCAGTGTGTGCCATCCAAAACCGGAGCCTGGCTGGCTGAAGCCATGCTCTGGCTGCCGGCCAGGCTCCCAGCTCCAGGAGTGCTGCAGCTCCCCAAGACCCCCAGGTAAGGCTGCTGGGGCCAGCACAGTGGCTGGCACCAGCCTTCCCTACCCTACCTAGGGTAACCTGCTGCATACCAGACAGCATGGGCGTTCCCCAGGGACAAGTAGAAGTGGCATAAACTGCGTTGCTGCTGCTTATCCCCAGGGAAACAAACACCTGCACTCATGTGGACACAGCCTTGGATAGCATCTCTTGGAAAGGATCTTTTCACATATGCAGCTGAGGAAACCTGTATGAACTAACCGTCTAACTATTCCTATATCCACCCCTCATTTTAAAGATGCCACACATCTCAATTCCATTTCTCCATCCTCAAATGTAACTTATTCTTGTTAAGAAGTTTAAAATTCCTAAAATTCCTGAAATTTGATTGCAGAGTCCAGATCAGAAGGCTGTAAACTTTCTAGAAGAATGGGAGCCAACCGTTTTTGCAAGGAATGCCACATATTAGTCATACCCCATCCCAAGTGCCACCCTGATCCCCTTATTCTGCCCAGTCTGCTGCTCTGCTTCCCTACCAATGTGCCACCATGCTCCCTACTCCCTCCCTAATCTGCCACGTGCCACACCGAACCAGCTGTTGTACTATTGAAAGCCTTTCTATCTTACTTTAGAAAGGCTTTGAAGAGAGTGTGAGAGTGTACATGTAAATGCTTCAGCTCACAATATTTACCAATTTACTCCCAAGTAATATTTACCAAGCTCACAATATTTAGCAGTGTAAATTAAGAGAAACAGCCAAAAATATAAACAAGGTCAGCTCACCTGTTGAGTGTACCACTAGCGGAAGCCTTTTAAGATGTCTAGTTGATCGGTAGATCGAGAGGTAGCCTCGGCTTCTGGCTTTACTGTGATGATACTGGACATACCGTTCAAACAGAACAAGCAGAATCCATAGAATTACTTTTGTAATTACTATTACAGTCTGTACCTTAAATGGATAGGTGTAGTTTTTAGGGCACTTATCTTCATTTGGGTCAGGATAAGAACAAAACATGACTGCTAAAAATACTAAGACAACAAATGCAACCTGGGGAAAAAGGGGGAAAAAATTAGGGTTAGCACCTACAATTTTAGGAGAAAAAGTAGTCATACCAATCCATTTACTAGGCATTAGTTAAACTAGCAAAGCTTAGTTAAACTGCAACCGCCCCCTCTTCCCTGCTCCCAGGGGGACCCAAGTAACATGACAAAGAACTCGCTTCTTAGTCTGTGGGCTCTGGAATGCAAAGCAGGCAAGAGGCTTGTGCCATTGCTCCCCTTGGTGCCTGGGAGTCAAGTGGACTGAGCAGCACAGCAAAGTCCCCTGCCTGCAACGCACTTGGTGGATGCCAGTGTGCAAAGAGAAGTTGGCAGCTGCTGCTTCTCTCTCTCCCTGGTTCACAGGAGGGGCAGGTACAGTTGTTATGCTAGGCCATCTCTAGACCAGGATGACCCTGCTCTCCAGAAGGCATGCAAGCCTCCCCCTAAGCTCTACTCCTCTTGGTCCCCAAGGGCAGTTAAGTCATGGGAAAGTGTACAAGCATTTGTTCTGCAGGAGAAACTCTCCTGCAAATACTTCTAACTGGCTGGAGTCAGGTTATTTTTCTCCTAGAACCACCACTTTTGGTTTAGGATAAGCACTGTGAATGTTTGTGGTTTCTACTGGGAGAATGGCGATTCTCCTGGTAGAAGTGGAACGTCTGTACACAGGCTTCTCCCCTCCACCAAAGCTTACATGTATAAGCAACAAAAAATTGGCAATGAAAACTGTAGGAATAGCATAGAATCTTGGTCTCAGCCGGGAATGCAATGCATGAGACGGAAGGAGCGGCGTGTCAAGTAGATGATCATCTTCTGTGCTCTGAGTTATCTCCAAGGACCCCTGAAATTTAAGAAAAGGAAGCTTCAGAACAGCTTTGCAGGGAAGCATGTATATCTGATATATTCCACCCTTCCTCCTTGCATGCCCCTCCCACACACACCTCTTAAAGATGTTTATTGGCAACCTCTTGTACAACACTTCATGCTGTTTTATAAGAACACTAATTGAGATAGTATCATATGCCATTCCTCAAGTCACATACTAAAACTAAGAGATATTTTGTCAAACTAAATATTGGGTTGTAAGAAACTGACATTAGATGACCATACCACAACTCAACTGCCCATTCTGGAGGGAGCCTTTAGTCCTCAGAAGGTTTTTTAAATAATCAAGTGCTTTTGAGACTTGATGCCTTATAATATCCAGGGATGATACCTTCTTTAACATATTCAAAAAAAGTGAATCATTCAATGGCTGAATGGAAGTCATTAAGAAAAAAAAGTTCTCTTTAGAAATGTTTAACTTTGGACTGATAATCGAGGGAGGGAGGGAGGAGATAGAGTGCAAGGACCATATACACTTTGAACTTAGCTGTTTGTTCCTCTTTGTTACTAGCTTTTCCCTTCTGTATATTTTCTTCTGATGATGCTGGTAAACAATCAGCAGCTCTCACCTCACGAGACAGTAAAGGTCACAATCGCATCACTGGCAGCCTTTAGTTTCTTGGGCACAAATGTCAACAGTTTTTGCTTACTGGCTACAAACAATAAAATTTGGGCTCTTGAAAAGCCTGTGCCAGATCACACCGCCCCCACAAAAAAGTTTGGTTGGGAGCAGCAAAGTTAACACAGCTGAATGTATTTCAGGGGTCTTAATATTTTTAGAAAACCTGACAAAAATCAGCTCTAAACCAGCTGCCTGCTGTTGCACTTTTTAGTGTTTTTTTTAGGCTGCTAAAGCTCTGATGAACCAAGTCAGTACCACAAGTCTGCTCTTATACTGTTTTCATTACTGTAGCTTCCAGCTTCCTTAGGTGCAGAGATGAAGTTCATAAACAGATTTGCAAATTTGATTTCTTCTGCCTCTCAGCTTAATATCTTCTGCCTCTGCTGCAGCAATCCAGTTTGAAAAAGAACAAAGGCAATAAAAATAAGGTAAAATAAACCCCCCACAAAATACAAAAAATCCCCTCATGTAGCTGTTGCTCACCACTTGGCTGTTGACAGCCAAGTCCAACAAAGACCCTGCAGCCCTGGTTTCTGTGGCAGGCCCCAGCCCTCATTTAGCTCCGCTAGGAGCTGTGCAGGCCAAAAGGAAAGTCTCAGCAGACTGGATGTTCTAGGACAGGGGTGCTCAACCCCTGGCTTGCAGGCCACACTCAGTCCACATACCCATGACACTTGGCCCACAAGGCTCCCCAAGGGTCCAGAAATTTAGCAGTGGCAGATTGGTGGCAATGAATGTCACCACCACCCCGACTACCACCGGATTTCCAAGCCCCATGTAGCTGCATCACCCATGGGCAGGTGGTTGCTAAATGGCAGGACTGGGCCCTGGACAGGTCTGCCTTGAAAGGCAGATCCAGCCTGTGGGCCAGCCTGGCCCTGGCCATTGGGCCTGGTGCTAAATGTTTGGGCACCACTGTTTTAGAATACTTACATTTTCAGAACATGGCAACTTCCATTATGATTTTCCTAAATACTTTCATTTGATGTAATAACTAGCTATTTGGTGGGGTATACTGCCAAAGCATCAGGTCTTTGAGTAAGGCTGACCAAAAAATCCAGGAGGATAACCCTTTCTAATTATGAAAAATCTTCAAGACTAGCTTTAACATTTCCAAAAATTATAAAGGAAAAATCCCTTTCAACTTTGAGGCCCTTGCCCATACACTATGAACAACAAAAAAAAGCACATACATGCCCACTAGTGTTATATTTTTTTGCAGTACACCTCACAAAAAGAACTTGGTTAAGTGGGCAGCAGCTCCAGACTTGTGTCACGTGCAGGCTACATAAGACCCACAGGTTGGCTCAGGAGGCAAACTCATGAGATGCAAATGCAAACAGGGAAGCAAGATGCATTTACTTAAATCTAGGGCTCTCTGGAAGGCTGTCAAGTATAAGAACCAAAACAAATGTATTAGTCTTAAAAGCTCTTTTGTTACACTGAAACTTACCAAGAAAATACATGTCAAAAACTGGAAATAAGGAAGGCAGTAAAATTATTCTCTGATCTGAAATCAAAGCTACCTGCTACCATATGGATGTAGTAGTAGAGAATATGGATTGACAGCTGAAGACTTGGTATTCAGCCTGCTGTAGCCTTGACATAGAGCATGCTAACAGAATGTGATGCCCTATCAGACTGTAAACATCTTGCACCCCAAAACAAGAGTGGTCTAGTCGGTTTTCCAGCATGCCAAATGCTACCTTCAACAGAATAGGTCTCAACTGCTTCACTACCCAGAGTAACATTCCAGCAATGTGTATTTTAGTCTCCAATTATCCAAAACCATTCACCTAGTCTTTCTACCACTGGCCTGCAACACACCAGCAGCCCTTCAGCATTTCCTAGGCACAGGGCAGTAGGTTCTTCTCAGTGTAGTTCCATCGAACTAGACAGTCTAGGATTTGCTGTTAGGCAGCTAGGGAAGTATTATTGAGCAGTGACGATGTAGACCTGTCAAACCATTAGTTTTTAGGTCATCTTTATAGAAAGCAGGAAGACACTGATAAGACGTGTTTCATGCAGCTCTTGCACGTTTCAGTGACAGCATTAGCTATTTTGTAGACTGACACCAAAGCCATTTCACCATCAGCAACAGCCCTCCTTTGACATTGAAGCAAGCATGAGAGGTCACGTTGATGGTGAAATCAACTCTATCATTAATACACCCTGAAAAGCCTCACAATAGTGGACAGCAGAAGCTATGACCATTTGGAAATAAATAAATAAATAAATAAAATCAGACCTAACGCTTGCATTTGCAGAACATATGCAACTCATTTAAGTCCGTGGGAATTGTTTGCATCCTACAAGCCTTAGTGATCTTTGGGAAAGAAGCAAGTTGGGACAACTGATATTTATAGTCTTGCTTAAAATATACCATACTTCTTACGATTACTTTCCAAGAAGAGAATTGCTCAAAGCCAGCCATTCCTCTTATACAAACTGTTCTTTGCCTTTGGACTTTGAGTTTTCTGCAAGAAACAGATTTATGAAGAGAGACTGACTGTTGCTCACTTAGCTCACCAGCCTTAAAAAACCCAAATCCTCCAATACCCCTCCCCCACAACTTTTTTTTTTTGGTTAGGAGCTGAGTGATCACCTAATCAGACAACCAGAAATACTCTTCAGAGGCTCAGAAGAGATGAAAACCGTACCCCAGCTTCTAAGAGTACAAGGGATGTTCTATGGATGTCTAAGGATTCCTAGATACACAAGTCTTACAAACTTATCTGCTTAGACTCAAATGTCTTTGTTAGTTTGCCATTAAGAGAAGTTCCGGTAAAAGGAAGGAAAGAAATCTGAAAGGAAAGAATTTTTCAACCCTTGAGTTTCCTGACTGCAGCAAGCTCTAATCAGATGTGCCCTTCTTTCACATCCACATTTCAGGGGGGTTCTTTTCAAGACAGATCATACACCATTGTAACAAAAACACCAAACAGTGACTAAAGGCCCTGGTATATAATAGGGGTTGTAGACATACTGCAGTGAAAAAAAACCCCCAAACACAAACAAATGAAAAAACCCTTTCAATTTCTGCCTTTATTGCTACCTGGGTGAGGGAAATTATATACAACTTATTTTTAATCTTCAGTCATTGAAACCTACAGAACAAGATTCAAGAACATTTTGTATAAAAACCTTTAATTTCCTGGAAAGTTTTAGTTTTCCATTTAGACTTGTATGGATATATTTTCCTGCTAAGTTTGACAACCATCTAGTGTTCACCTATGCTGGAAGAATGATGATTACTGCATCAGTCAAAAATGATAGACAAACAGAATGTACTGTTCGCAATAAGCAATCATCTGATACGTGGAACTTCTAACTCAAGAAAGCCAAGTGCTTTGACAAAGCTATACTCATACAGTACTACAAACCTTGGTTAAAATCAGCAACACCTATTCTGCCAAGTCTCACTATTATAAGGCTAAATGCAACATCCTATTTTTGAAGGTTTTGGCCAGAGTGTGAAAGAAAGTATAAACAGGATAGCAAAGTTAGTATGAAGTTTAACCATTTCTTTAAAATTTAAAAGCAATTCCCTCTCCACTGTAGAGTTTACTGCACCTTTTAACTTACCAGACTTTTCCACACAAATGTCATCCTGCTCATACCACTTCACCAATTAAAAGGCAAAGCATGCTTAAGGAGTTGCAGGATCAGGACCATCATTTAGGTTTTGTTTGTTGACTATACATTTTGTAAAACCTTTTTCAGATAACTTGCCAAAAAATTTAGTTTGGAGAGACACAGAGAGAGACACACCAAGACCCCATTCTAAAGTCTAAACTTTTAACCGATTCCCAGGATCTATTTTGTAGCCGTGTTGGTCTGGAGGGAAAAAAGGAGAAACACAAAGCTCTAAAAACTCTTGGTTCAGAGGTAATACCTTTTATTAGACCAACTAGAAACATCTCTGAACCAAGAGTTTTAGAGCAAGTGTGTTTCTCTTTTAACCAGTTCTCCATCACACACACGCACCCACCAACCCACCCACCCTGCTGGAACATATCTTAGTACATTTTTTTTTTAATGGAACCTTTTAACTAATACATTCAAAATTGGAGAACTTCCCTAATTTTGAAGTCACCTTAAGAGAGATACATCCATCCATCTATCTTAATATCAGCGTAATCTGTTGCACTAAGAATACCTTTTATCTTTACAATAGAACATAAATATTGGCATTTACTCCAAGGCAAGGACTTCCAAGTTTCATTGTACAGAAGAGTATCTCAAGTGGTTTCCACTGAGGTAGCAGGTACACGAAGTTTCTTCATGTATTTTCAACTGGATGAAAGTTGGTTCATTTCAATTCTCAACTGTTCAACTCTGAAGAAAATGTAGTTTCCCTCTCTATGAACAGCAAACTGGTAGGAGAGAACAGTATTTCCTATTCTAGAAAACCTGAAGGACATCTGGCCTAATTACCAAGCAATTTAGACCCTGAACATGTCAACAGGCATCTTGTGGGATTTTTCAAAAGCACGTAAGTAGATTAGATACCCAACTCTTATACCTGACCTGCTTATGTGCTTTTAAAAAAGTTTAATGATAAACTGTGTTCTGACAGAACCAAGTAATTATATTTTTATTCATATTCTTAAAATTATGTTCCCCCAGCAAGAGTCCCTGACTCCCAAGAAGGATGTGACAGTTGCATAAAGGTATTTAAAAAGGTTTGTTTTTTGCCGAGCTATTAATTGCACTTCACAATATCTTTCTTCTGATGCTGTGCAGGAAATTTACAAAAATTACAATAAGATTTCTTATAAGGCACATAGAGCTTACTGATCAGCTTTTTAAAAAGTGGGAGTTTATAGCGTTGTAGCAGTTTAAAAATACAATTTTTATAGGCAGTTAAAATCTGTTCCTAACTGGCTAGAGCTGAAATATAATGTGCACAAAGCCTTAGATATCAGTTTAAAACTATACCAAATAGTCCTCTGGAGACGGACTGAAGGTCTATCCATAGGTTTTCAACTCGCCCTCCAACAAAGCTATTTAAATTCAAGGTGATAGTGCCAGGGAGTTAGTAAAGCCACCCACTGACCATTACCATCAACACCTTCCTCCAAGGCAGTGGTTCTCAACCTTTGATACCTTCCGTACCACCTGCCGACTGACATGGCAAAAGCGAAACTGGAAGTCCCACCATGGCACATCCAGTTTTGCCACCGCGAGCCAAGTCCCACCTTTTCCTCGCGGACCATGGCCTAGGGAGAAGCAGCTTGCGCAGGACTGCCCTCCCTGTCCCCTGGTACACTGATGCTGGGGAGTGCGGTGCACCTGATGCAGCAGCAGCTGGAACTTCTGGCCTGAACAGGCAAAGACACCTCCAACCCACCAAGCGGGGAGATGAGTCAAACTCAAAAACTCAGCACCTGCATACTTCCCTGCTGCATCTTGTGCACCCCTAGGGTACATATACCATGGGCTGAGAAACACTGCTTCAAGCCACTCCCTCCTTAAGTCAGGAAGATAACAGCAAGAACCTTGCTCTCCTGGCTGGTTGAAGCCAGTGAGGAACATGTCCATCATTAATAGAAATAGTCTGTGTGGACTATCATTCTTGATAAACACAGAAGGTCACCCCAGTTCTTGAGAAGCTAGTTACTTATCCTGATGACCTCTTCAAATTCCTATTCCAGGGCAGAATAATTTTAGTAAATCACAGAACTCCAATAACATGCAATGTCAGCAACCATTGCAGATGCTACACAGTGAGAATTCAGAATAGAATACAGCACCAAGATGCTTGTGAAGTAGAAGAGATCTTTGTTCTCAGACATCTCTGGAGACTTTAATACAGCACCTAGGGCAGAGGTTCCCAGCCCCGGGGCTGCAGCCCAGCACTGGGCCATGAAGGGTTGTCTGCTGGGCCAGAAGTCCAGAAGTGGCATACTACAGACTGGCAGCTGCTGGTCCACACTATGCCAGTTCCTTCTGATCTGCAGTATGTTGGTCTGCAGTCTAAAAAGGCTGGGAACCACTGATCTAGGAGGCCTGTGACCTACAGCCTGCAGACCAGATCCAGCCCAGGAGGCCACTGGATCCAAGTCATGAACCTAGGGGCTTTAGTAGTTCTCGGTGGTGCATTTTTTGCTTGTACAGTGGCCGGGATGCAAGGGGAAGCAGAGGCACGTGGATCTTACCGCTGGCCAGCCAGCCTATGACCCAAGCCAAGTTATTTCTATCCAGCAACACAAAAAAGTTCATGTAGATGTGAAATGCCCTACTACAGCAGTAGTGAAGCTGCAAAAATAGGCCTAGCTTTATACCAACTCACAGGTAGTAGAGAATATCAGCTCCTCCTCGCCAAACACCCCCACCTTGTGAGTCTTGCATGGATCCCAACTCCTTGTCTGTCTCAGTTTAGATTTTGAAGAGAATGAAAAGACATCAGCTGAGCTGCCACACTAGTGACAGGTTTCATTCTCAGCTGACTCAACCATTACTACTACAGCATCAGAGTGTTGCCTCTTTTATAGGTAACCTTCTTGCTGTAGCTCCCAACAGCTACAAGCACTCTGCAGATTGCCTTTCCTTTAGGAGAGAGGAGGGTAAGTGCTCTCCAAAAAGCCACTCAAAAGTCAAAATGCTAAATATTTGTCTTTTCACTTGCCACTTCCAGCTACGAGACGCAATACAAATCTTGCAGAGCAAGCATTCAAAAGCAACCTAAAAAAAAAGTCTGTATCCCCTATGTAACCCCAGAGGCTGTCTGGTGGGGTTTTTGATCCTTTCAGCAGTAGTCAATAGGTGCCCTTCGTGTCATGGGAATGGCTTGTGAAATACAATGATTATCCAATTTATTCTTGTACTTTATCAAAACAGGTTTTACCATACTAGAGTTTTCTTGAGTTGAAATTAAGTGTTGCGAAATGCTTCCCTCATCTTCACATGGAAGAAGCCAACAATTTACAAGACTTAATGCCTCCCAAAGAATTTCTTCATACAATGATGCCCATGATAGCTGGAAGAAAAACACAGCTAATACTGAAGTGCCTGACATGAGGCACTGGCTCCAATTTAAAACAGAAGCCAACGTCAAGATGTTCTAATTAGGGCAACGCACGTAGAGCGAAGGCCAGGCCAAAAAACAGCTTGCTCAAATCACAGCAAGTCACAGCTTGCTTTGTCACTAGTAGGACTAGCTGTATGTGAAGCAGAAAGTTTATACTCCTCTGCTCAGATCCTCTTTCCAGATCAAGGTGCGGGAGTGAAGGGAGCGTCAGGCTGGCAGCTTCCAACCATGTTTGCAAACAACCTTGGCAGCCATACTAGGGAGAGCGTGCAAACCTCCCTCGGGACCTCTCCCAGATAGCCCAGCACACACATGCCCAGCTCCTAGCTGTGTTGCCATCCTGCAGCCCGACGCTAGCATTTCCATGCCCAGAACCTGCCAGCACCTGCAACAGCAAAGCCAGTTTTCCACAAGCCTGACAGGACCCAAGCGGCCCTAGGGACAGGATGCTGGGAGGGCTTTCCTCAGCCCAGTGCCCTGCATTTTCAGGCGCCCCCCACTGCAAACTGCCACCTCCCCACCGACCCCCACAGCCGGGGGCCTAGCTGGGCATGGGCGGTAGGCACCACAGCCGCTCTCCGTTCCCCGACAGTTACAAACAACCGGGAGGAAGAACCCTCTTTCTTTCCAGGCCCGACCTGGCCTAACAGGAAGAGCCCGGGGTGGGGGAAATGCCCCTGCCATGCGCTCAGCCCCCGGCTCCCTCCCCTTCTGAGGGGCCCAAGGCAGCGGCTCCCCCAGCCCCCGTGATGCGCAATGGAGGAGGCGCCTGCTCGGCCCGGCGGCCCAGCGCGGCGCGGGGGCAGCAAGCAGGGCGCGACCGGGGCATCGCAGCGGCTCCCCCCACGCTTACGTTGTCCAGCTCCTGCCGCTGCCTCCCCGCTCCCGCCGCGGCCTCCATCAGCGCCGCCCGAGGCGCCCCCGCGCCCGGCCCGCGCTCTTGGGCTGCACCGCCTCCCCGCGCGGGGCGGGCCAGGCCCGGTCCCCGCCCCCGCGCCAGCACAGCGCCGCCCCACGCCTGGACCCCGCTCCTGCAGGCGGGGCCCGGGTCGCAGCTGCTTGGGACAGCCCCTGAGGGGCGCTCCCAGAGCTGGACACTGGCCCCACGGCCGAGGAGGCACGGGTGGGAGCGTGCCGGGGCCAGGCCTGCCATGTGCCGGGGCGCAACGTGGGCCCCCAGCTCTATAATTCCGCGTGAGTGGTTGTGTGGGGCAAATGGCATCCAAACCAGGGACGACAGCGTGGACGCCGCGGGGCTGGGGGGCACGGCGAGCTCCCGCAGGCGGCCACGGCGCTGTTGGCGACGGGGCGGGGGGCGGCGACCGCCCCCAGACAGCGTCGGCAGTGGCCAGCGGGGACCGGGGACCGCCTGCAGACGCCGCCGGTAGTGCTGGGGGGGGAGGGGTGGCAAGTGGCGACCGGCAGCAGGCAGCCCCGGCAGTGTCAGAGGCACCTTTTTTAGCAGGGGGTGCACTGCCACGCTCGGGGTGCGCGTGCACTGCGTGTCGCCAATGCACGAGAGTGAAGTTCAGAGTGCGCCCATGGGGGGCGTGGAGCAGAGCACGCTGGCCAGCACCCGCTGGCCCTCCAAGGAGCCAGCAGGTGCCGCGAAGTTGCCCAGACTCAAGGACTTGAGGATTATTCCTATTCTTGCAGGCTCAGATCAAGCGCAGTCCTATGCTTGCCTGGCAAGAGGAAATACCATGATCACTGCAGTGGCTTCCTAGTTGCACCCAGGGTAGACCACTCTGCTGGCATGGGATCGTACCCGCAGAGGCTTAAATGTGTGCATCTGGAGGCTGGTGGGATATGGCAACTGCCCTCAGGGGGCAGTGTTGGTGGCGGGGTCATGGCGACAGCGAGTGAGGAGCTCCTGCAGGCAGCCGCAGCGGCGGGGACAGGCCAAGCGGGGAGCTCCTGCAGGTGGCCATGCACCAGTCTCGAGGTACATGTGCACCCTCTGTGCATCACCAATGCACGTAGGTAATGCATAGTTAACCTGGGCTTTATTCCCACTTTATGAAAATGGGAGACTCCTCCCTAGCTTGCTCCTTGGGGCCATACAGCTGCGGGCAAGCGAAACTGGGGGGCATCCAAACCCAAACCTCCAGGCTTGGGCCTGCAAGTAGGATGCCCACCAAAGGTTTTGGAAACATCTGAAGCCCCAGATGGGGGTGGAAGATGTTTGCCTGTAGTAGGGCCACTTGTGGTTCTGGACTGACTCAGATTTGGAATTTGTTTTGGCTAATTTGGCTTGGAATATAGAAAATTTAAATAAAAAAAAAATTCCTGTGTGGAGGAACAAGTCGGGCTGCACCCAAGTCATATCTTTGCTGCAATCCCATCTCTTTCCAGGGATGTACAAAGTTCTGTTTTCTTGAATACCGGAACAAGCTGGTAAGTGGAGACTGTCCTCTTTCTTATGACCCCACAGCTCTTTCAGCCAGCGCCCTGTCCCAAACCCCCACTCGCTGGGCTTATCCCAGGGTCACACAAGCTCTTCTCTCTGAAATCACTCCTGTTCCTAAGGGATAGTGATATTTAAAAGAATACAGGTTTTTCATGAGAGCAGCAAGCAGGTCACAACCTGATGCCGGAGACTCTGTGAGACCCAAGGAAGAAAGTCTTACATTCAAAAGCTTGCCTTACATTGTCTGGGCTCTATAGTTAGATAAAAGATATCATCCTAAGAAATCCTTGCTCCTTGCATAATTTCTGGACCATCACCGCTACAACATCACTCTTAAACTACCAAAGATACTATGGAAATTGATCTTTATTACGTTTTGGAGTTGGCTATTGTCCTGATTGCAAATTAAGATTTTGCCCTAGGGGGTTTCTGCTCAGTCTTGTCTTCTGGCCCACATTGTTGTCTGAAAGGTGGTGTTGTCCATTTGGTTAATATGTGATCATTCCCAGCATGGTAGATTAATATCCTACTGTGAAGCATTCAAATCGGATACCATACAGAGGCCCAAAGGCTTGCCAGAAGGCCTAAAGTGGCTGGTCTCCAATAACTTCTCCAGATAGAGGATTGGCCCCGCTTCTTGATAACCTGATTGATCGGACATTTGCAGAGGATGAAGTTCATGCATGGAAGGCTGATCAAGCCTTTGAGCAAGATGTAAGCCAGGGGCAGGCAGTTATTTCAGGTGGAGGGCCACTTACTGAGTTTTGGCAAGCTGTCAAGGGCTGCATTTCCCTCTCCAGTGCAGGGAAGCAGAAACAGCCCCACAGCCCCAGGCCAGAAGCCTCTGCTAGGTAGGGTCTTCTGGTTGGGGGGATAGGGCTGGGCGGGCCTTGCTGCTGGGTCCTGCCACTGGCTTCCCCTGAGTACTATTGCCCCTGGCTCCTGTCATCTTTGACAGGCAGCCAGGATCAAATAAATATTAATTTTCTAATTTTTTTAGGGTCCCCGCGGGCCAGATAGAATGGTCTGGTGAGCCGGAACTGGCCCCTGGGCCATATTTTACTCACCCGTGATGTAAGCTATGACTGGTTTAGGAAAAAAGCGAGACTGATCTGATACAGTTTGAACACAGCCAGCTTGGCCTTCAGGTTGTATGCTTTCTCCCTTGCTGGGGTTTCCATCTAAATGGGCTTCCACTAATCCATGCCTTTGAGTACCTTGCTCATGTTGGCCACATTAGCAGCAGGGCTCTGGGAACTGGGGCCAGAGAGAAGCGGCTGAATGAAGCTCTTCCTGTTGGGGTAGCTTTTGTTTCTGCCATCCTCATTACAAGCATAAGCTTAAAAGGTCTTGTTTCAGGCTTTCTGGCCTCAGTTTCTGTGTCATGTTTGCTTTTTCACCTACATATGCACGTGCACACCTGCACACACTTCTGAGAACAATAACCCTCAGCCCTTCACCCAGAGGTTGTAAATTCCTGAAGAGGTTTTGTTTTGAGTGGATGCATACACTTAAGTATTAGAGCTATCTTAAATAAAGGACATAGGTTAAACTTATCAGTCCCAATGAGGTTCAACTCAAACCAACAACAGTACTAAGCTGCTGTGAAATCCCACAATAGTGCTGAACTGAAACAGCTCAGTGTTACTCAATTTTGTCAAAAATGTTCAGCCACCAACGTCCCTTCTCTCTAGAAGACAGCTTTTCCTGGCCACTATCTCTAGGGGTCAGGTCCCCCAAGTGGTTAAGGGACTGTATTATCTTGCTGCCAAAGAACTGTAAAGAGGTCTTAGTAATATTGTCAGTCAAGTCCAAGTGTATTAAGGAACTATAAGATGAAGTCCAGAGTTATTATCTTTATTCATTAAGTTTGGCTTCTTACCTTTTCAATCCTGCTCTGATAACATCAAAGTAAGCCCTGTGTTTTTACAAAAGAAATGTAGAAACAAATGTTGCCCAGTGGTTAGAGCAGCACACTAGAAATTAAGACAGTTGGATACTATATCTATATATGCCACTAATTTACTTGTATAATTTTACTCTTAAATCATGTAATTTCTCTTTCTCAGTCTATCTGTCCATACAATGGGAATAATGTGTACTTGATAAGCGCTGTTGTGAGCTTTATTTAAACTTGATCTTAGTAAAAGAAAGATGAGAGATAAAGCATAGCTTTATGGACATTAATTATATGTACAGGCAGGTAATATATAAACACAAAATACAAAAGTTTTATATTACCATAGTATTTTGTCACTATGTATCATCATCTGTTACTAACAAAAACAGTAATTGAGCTACCTTTTCCAGTTTTGTGCCAATAGCTTTCCATTAATGATTTCACTTCTACAGGTTTGGTGAATCAGACTGCTAGAGTGGACAGGAAGTGGATCCCACTCTGGGTGATTTTCTTGTTTCTTATTATAGACCTTTCTTAGGAAATAGACCCTGGACTCACAGATTAACGGTCCTGGGTCTATATTCTGAATTTTGATTAGATGACAACTAAGCTGATACCAGCAAAGAAAGATGAGATCCAATCAGAAAGATGATTGGGAAAATTATATAGCACAATGCATTGTCCAGATGTAAAGGGATCTGAGATAAGTGAGGAAAATAATTAGAAATGGAAAGACTTCCCTCTGAAGAGAAGCTGGAAAAATAATTGGACTATTTAATGTAGAGAGCGCAAAAGAGTTCAGGTTATGGAGGTATATAAAATCAATGAGAAATTATATAAATAGAAAAGAAGTACTTCTATTTACTTTCTTATAATATAAAAAGATGTTTAATAAAATTCAAAGGCAAAAATGCTGAAGGTGAAAAAAGGCACACTTCCCTACACAATGTATAATCTAACTGGGAAAGTGAATGCCACAATATATCAGTGAGCCCCAAACTTAGTAAAAGTCTGAAAAGAGGTTTCAATATCTTTTTCTCAATTAGTTTAGCTAGGCTAAAAACGAGTTAGCATGGTAAACTGTCAGGCTTCAGCATTTAGACCAAGTACTAATTGCCAGGAAGTAAGAAAGATAAAGATTATTTCAAAACTTTCCATTATGTCAGTTTGTTCTGAACCATCTAGTACTGGCCATACTTAGAGAGGTGATACTGGCCTATCATAAGAGACAGTACACGTCCCAAACAGTTTACAACCTGTGTCTCTTTAAACCGTGTCTCTTCAACAGCCAAACAGCAGGTGGCTCAGAAACATAAAGTGGGTTTTTTCATAGTCACAACAGCTGGTAATTTGCAGAGGCAGATATCAAGGCTTGTTCTTCTTTCTTTTGTCTAGTTACAAACATATGAACATAAGGGCCACAATGAGCCAGATCAATGGAGCATCTTGCCCAGTCTCCAACACTGCTTGGAGTTGATGCTATACAGGGAAAGCATCGAACCAGATATCTCTAGAGTGATCATTACCACATTCAATACCCTCCCTGGCATCCACCTTATATTGGTGGGTTAGAGATGCCAGAGGAAGCACCTCTAAGGCCACATCCAGACAAGAGCAGCAGTGCAGTATTTAGCACTGCAGGTATGTCTTCAGTGCCACGTATTGCACATTCAGGTGTACTCCATGCTGCAAGGTAGCAGCACAGGAGTAAGAGAGGGGAGGGGGGTTGACCATGGGAGATCCTGGGGTGAACAAAAACCAGGGTGGTGCACATGGGGACAGCTCATGCCTCCTAAAACCAGAGCCTGCATGGCTGGATCCACATGCTGGCTCCCAGCCAGGCTTCAAGTGGCAGGATTGCTGTTGCTACAGCCCCAGCAGACCCCCAGGACCCCCGGTAAGGCTGCTGTGGCCAGCCCAGTGCTGGCCACAGCTTCCCCTACCCAACCTGGGATAAGCGGCTGCACATCAGAGGGCGCATGGCACAAGCATTTCTCGGGAACAACTAGTAGCAGCAGCACAAGGTCTGCCACTGCTTCTTGTCCCCAGGGAAACAAACGTCCGTGCTTGTGTGGACATGGCATAACTGTTCTTTTCACTACTCATGAACAGATATATCATCCATGAATTTATCCAGTCACTTTTTGAGCCTATGCTACCTGCCTCCACCACTTCCTGTGGCAATGAATTCCAGAAGTTACTACACGTTGTGTAGTACTTTCTCTTGTTAGTGAGTGACCTGTCACCTACTAATTTCAAAGGGTTTTCCCTATGGCTAGTATTCTGGGACTTAGTGAACAACAGTTCTTTGTTCGCTTGGTCCATACCCTTCATGATATCACGGACCTCCATTATATCCCCGCAGCCTTGTCTGTTCCAAACTGAAGAGTCCTAGCCTTTTTTAGTCTCTCCTGGTATGACAACTGCTTCATGTGCCCCGCTGAGAAGTGCCACTGGCACTTCAGGGCTCAGCATCCGGCTGCGGGGGGCTCCCCCTGTCAGCAGTTGGCTGCGGGGGGGACCCCCCTGCCAACACCACCACTGCCGCCTACAGACGGTCCCCACTTGGCCTGCCCTCACTACTGATGCTCACGTGGCCACCTGTGGACAGTTGCCATGCCCCCCCAGCCTCAGGAGACACATGTCACCTATGCATTATCAGCGCATGTCAGCACTGAAGTTATTGTGCTATTTTTTTGCCCTCTTACTTAGCTTGGTGAGATCTTTCTACAGCTTGTCTCCATCAGTTGGGGACTTGACTACACAGAATAATTTGGTATCATCTACAAATCTGGATATTTTACTGCATGGTCCCATTTCCAGGTAATTGATGAAAATGTTAAACAAAATAGACCCTAGCACAAATCCCTGCGGGACCCCACTTTTGACCTCCTTCCATCCTGAAAGGTGACCCTACATTTGCTTTATATCTTTTAACCAGCTCTCAGTCTACATAAGAACATTTCCTCTGATCCTATGGCAATGTGGGTTTTTCAAAAGGTCCTTGGTAAGGGACCTTGTTGAATGCTTTTTGAAAATCCAATATTATGTCAACCAAATCCTTCTTGTTCACATACTTGTTCACACCCTCAAAGAACTTCAGCATGTCAGTGAGGCTGGATTTCCTTTTACAAAAACCATGTTAACTCCTCTCCAGCAGATCATATTTGTCCATGTGACTGCTGATTTTATCCTTTATTGTAGTTTCTACCAACTTGCTAGGTATGGAAGTAAGAGTCACTGGGCTGTAATTCGTAGGATTGCCTTTGGAGCCTTTTTTAAACATAGATGTTATGTTGGCAATCTGCCAGTCTTCTGGTATGGAGGCTGTTTGTAATGATAGGTTACAAAGTAAGCCCTGTATTTTTACAAAAGAAATGTAGAAACATATGTTGCCCAGTGGTTAGAGCAGCACACTAGAAATTACCAGTAATTCTGCAAGTTCACTTTTGAATTCTTCAGAACTCTTGTTTGAATGCCACCCAGTGCTGGTGACAATCATATTCAGTTTATCAATTTGGTCCAAAACTTCCTCTGTTGTTAATTCAGTGTGGTCCAACCTTTCAGATTCATCTACTAGAAAGATTGATCTGGCATGGGAATTTCCCAAGTATCTTCTGCAGTAAACATCAAGAGAAAGAGTTTGTTTAGTTTCTCTGCTATGGCCTTATCATCCCATAGTGCACCTTTTTCACGCTGGTCACCACTGATTCTCTATCTAGCTTCCTGTTTCTGATGTATTTTAAAAAATTATATTATTAACTTTAGCATATTTTGTTAGATGTTCCTCAAATTCTTTTTTGGCTTGCCTCATTTTAATTTTAAACTTGACTTGCCAGAGTTTGTGACCTTTCTTGTTTTCCTCATTTGGGCACACCTTCCATTTTTTAAAGGTGCCTTTTTGGTTTGAATGCCTCCTTAACCCAGCTATTGAGCCATGCGAAGGTTTTATTGGACTGTTTGGTACCCTTTTTGTTTTGTGGTATGCTCTTTCCCTGAGCCTCTAATATGGTATTTTTAAAGAGCTTCCAGCTTCCTGAAAGCTTTTAACATTTTTGACTGCTCTTTTATACTTCTAACTTCCTCATCTTTCTGTAATTTCCCATTTAAAACTGTATAGAAAAGGTGTAGTCAACCTTTTTTGGCTTACCCTCCCACTTGAATGTTGAATGTGATTATGTTATGGTCACTATTTATTTTACAAATTGGCTTGATTATGCAAAGCAATCACTGTAACTGAATAATACATACAAAGTAAAATGTAATTTTGTTAAGTGACGGGGGCGCATCTACATGAGCCATATACTGCACAGCTGACTAATTAGCTCCACAGTAAACATTGTGGTGGCTACATGTGCACATCTCTCAGGGAGCAGGAAACTAATAAACTCTGCATCAGGGTAGTATTTGTAAATACAAGTACTACCCTGCTGAGGTGTTTTCTCATGTGCAGTAATACATGTGTAGATGCTGACCCAATAAACTCAAAAGTTTGACGTTTAAAAGTACGCTTTCTTCAGTTTGCCAAATAACTTCTTCATTAATTTTGTAGAGATGTTGCAAAGAAAGTTTACACGGGTTTTATTTTGCAAAATTTAGGTTAAAAAGGAGTTCAGCTTTAAAAAAAACCCTTACTGTAATAACGCCACAGTGTGGAGGATGCTAGCTATGAAAAAGTATTTCTGTCTATGTAATGTGATGAAAAGAAATCTTGGGGTTGTGAGGGTCCATATAGATAGTCTTTGAGAGTGCAGACAGAAGTGACATTTTTGCCTGATCTGGCAACAGAAAGCAGTTTATAGCTGTGATCAAACACAAGTATATGGCTGCAGGCTGCTTAAAAAATGGCCATTCTGGCGAAAAGCTGAACCCTCATGCAATGAAGACATTTCTAAAAGGTTTCTTCTGTAACTTGTGCCTGTGCTAGCTGTGATTACTAGATCAGCTTTGCTCAGCTTAAAAAACTGAAAGATTTTTTTTCCCCATTGCAAATCTTATAAATTCAGCTTTGGAGTTTATAACGTAATGATAATCAAGCTATATTCTTTTGGTACTGCCATTATAAAGAACAAATAGCAGCAGGAATTTACTTAATAATTCTACTGATGTTGCATGATTCAGGTTAGATTCCAACACATTCTTCCACACAGTGGGAGAATTCTCAGCTGCTGTACATTTGTCACAGCTCCATAGCTATGGAGAACCTGCATTTGTAAATCATAGAATCTTAGAAAATTAGGATTGGAAGGGACCTCAGGAGGCCATTTAGTTCAACCCCCTGCTCAAAACAGGACCATCCCCAACTAGATCATCCCAGCTTAATCTTTGTTTTAGCCAGGTTTTGAAAACCCCCACAAATGGAGCTTCCACCACCTCTCTGGGTAACCTGTTCCAGTGTTTACTACCCTTCTAGTGAGAAAATTCTTCCTAATCTCTAATAATAAATTTCCCTTGCTTTAACTTGAGATTGTTCCTGCTTGTTCTATCATCTGCCACCGCTGAGCGTAGCCTAGCTCCATCCTTTTTTCAAACCCACCTTCAGGTAGTTGAAGATTGCTATTAAGTCTCTTCTCAGTCTCCTCTTCTCTAGAGTAAATAAGCCCAATCCCCCAGCCTTTCCTCATAAGTCATTTCCCCAAGCTCCCCTCAGAGTGCTAGATTCAGACTTAAACTACTTAAAATACAGTTTAGGGCCCCACAATATGAGGGGCCTCTAAATAAGAAAAGAAAAACAGACTCAATAACAAGTTTTATAATAATACATTGGTAAATAACAGAGCTAAAGGACATATGGGAAAATGAATCTCTAAATATAGACCTTTTCATTCTAATATGACAAAAATATACATACTGTACATTGGATTATTTTTATCATATGGGGCCTCTTAAACTGGACATAGTTTAGGGCCTCAGTATGTCATAATCTGGCACTGCCCCGACCATTCTTGTCAACCTCCACTGAACTCTCTTCAATTTGTCCACATCCTTTTTGTAGTTGGGGGCCCAAAACTGAATGCAGTACTCCAGATGTGACCTCACCAGTGCTGAATAAAGGGGAATAATCACTTCCCTTGACCTACTGGCAACACACCTACCAATGCAGCCCAGTATGCCATTAGCCTTCTTGGCAACAAGGGCACACTGCTGGCTCATCTTCAGGTTATTGTCCACTGTAACCCCCAAGTCCTTTTCTGCAGAGCTGCTGCCCAGCCAGTCCACCCCCAGCCTGTACCGGTGCATGGGATTGTTCTGCCTTAGTGCAGGACTTTGCAGCTGTCCTTGTTGAACCTCATGAGATTCCTTTTGGGCCAGTTCTCCATGTAACAGGGAGATAAATGGCCTGTGTCCCGGGAGGCAAAGTAATGCAGGGCACTCACCAGCAGCTCGGGATGAGGCGCACGTGGGGCGGAAAGAGGAACATGCTTGGCTTATTAGCCGCCTCTTTGTACAGTTGCAGCTGGCCGGTGACGTCAGCAACAGACACTGCCAGCGAAAATAAAAATGGCGGCCACAACTGCAGGGGGGGGGGATAGCCAGGAGACAGAGCTGAGACTATAGGTATATGGCCCTGTGGCGGGGCTGCAGGGAAGCCTTGGTAGGGGCCATAGTGGGGAAGGTACCCCATAGGAAGGGATCGAGGAATGAAGTGCTGCAGGGGCTGGCCCGTGGGGCAAGCAGAGCCTCCTGCCATTGGCTCCAGGACACGGAGTGGTGAATGTGACCTGCGAGGAAGATCATGGATAACGGCTAGGCGGTCCACCAAAGGTGGCGTGAGGCCGGGGTGTAGAGGTGATGGAGCCCCTTGAGCAACCGTCGGGCCCAGCCCGGGCCACCAAGGGACCTGTTAACTGACCTTGCCTACTGAAGAACACCAAGACATGACAGGCGAGAACAGGGTTGGCAACGCAGGAGGAGAGAACTACCTCAACAACAAACCGGCCTGGAAGCGGCGTGACATCCGCTAGGAGACAAAAGTCGCCCGAGAGCGGCTAGTCGAAGCCTGGCAGTCTCACTGTCTTACAAAGAGTGACGTGAGTTAACTTACCAGGAGTCAGAGATGCCAGCTGCAGGCAATGACATCATCAAATGGTGTCCTGCAGCGGAAGATTCAAACACTTGTAAAGAGAAATACTGATCATTTACCAGAAAGTAACAGAGGAAAGCATTGAAAAGTGCACCACCTACCAGCCTCAACCCCCAGAAGGGGAATAGAGTGTGAGAAAAGAGTAACCAGGAAGGTAGAGGCAGCCTGTGTGGAGGCAAGGGAACACGGCAGTGACTTGTTAGAACTGACAACATGCTCTGGAGAAGGAGGCAACTTACCTGTAAGAGTGAGGGGTACGACCACTCCAGCAGACTGGAGGACATGTCTCTCAGGGATACCCTGGAAAACCAAAAATAAGAAGAGACAATATAGGGTGAGACTAGTTGTTAGTATCTCACCAGGCATAAAAGACTGTGCATTGGGACTTTGTTGATTATTGCTTCAGGCAGGCCCACAACAGGTAACTTCTGTAAGGAATTAATGAGCAGTATATAAAATCAGCTGTGTGATTTGCAATTGTCTTCTGTTTATTAATTCATTTATATATTCTCCCATCACAGGTGTGTCCGGCGAGTGAATGGAAGAAGATAACTTTTAGGTCCCCAGGTTCACAAGTGGGAACCTTTTTGGCCTTACGAACCTGTAACACTCCAATGAATCTAGGTCCCTCTGAATCCTAGCCCTACCCTCCAATGTATTTGTTTTGATCAGTAGAGCAAGAACTTGGGCTTCCTTAAAGAGAAAGAGTAAATATATAGGGTAACAAAATACCATTTTTCAAACCGTTTTCTATCTGTGCTGCATTTAAAAGGGAATCACAGAAGAAAACCCCAGGAACATCTGAAAATAATGAAGAGTGGACTGTACAAACACAGGGATTGTTTTCTCTAGAAGATAATACATACTCAGGATACTGCCTCAGAAATTATTACCACAAGTTAAATAAAGGGGTTTTCAGAATGAATTTGGCCACATTCCTTCTAATCCTCTTTTTCTATTTATCTAAAAAAGCCATTAAATAAATATGGTGGGAACCAATATACATAATCAAGTTGTAGGCAGTTTTCAACAATACGTACCATATTATTGATTCAGTGGCGTTAAACCAGAGAATCTGGTTGATAGAGTTATATATTACTATTCCAAAAGGATATTTTTTAGAAAAATATTTTCGGCTCTGAGGATCCTTAATTTCCTCCCTACTGCATCAGTCTGGATCACAGTGTTCTTCTTTTGCACAAGAGAATTGGCAAGAAACTTTCTCTGACATTGATGAAAATATTACCTCCGGAAAGCTACAGAAAGTA
Organism: Crocodylus siamensis; assembly: GCF_052110815.1. NCBI lineage: Eukaryota > Metazoa > Chordata > Crocodylia > Crocodylidae > Crocodylus > Crocodylus siamensis. The sequence continues at coordinate 82,966,343 of NC_143396.1, read as the reverse complement.
TTTATGTTATGAGCATCTGCTGTACTACTCTAGTACTGCTGCTATTCTGTTGAGAATTTTATATATCTCAGTTAATTCTTTTCATAATCTCTTCCTCTTTTTTTTTTGTTTCCTCATAATAAGAAATCCATTTTTCCTGGACATTCTGTATAATTAAGTTTCCTTATCTTGTGAGTCATCTTGTTAACCTTCCCTATGACATCTCAATCCCTGAAAATCTTTGTTACATGACCAAAAATCAAATATTTTATTTCTAGTTCTTTCTAAAGTAAAAGGACACTATTTAAATGATCGGTTTAGTACTTCTGTCCATAAATCCCCAAAATGCATTTATTAAATGTGCTATTATTGTCACTCGGAGAAAAAAAATCTGTATTTTCTCTTAATATTTCTCCTCATATTTTTTGTTTTATATTACTCTGCACATTGTACATACCCAACAGGCGTACCACTGCTTCTAGCCCAGTTTATGAAAAGGGTAAAAGACAGAGTAGAGATGTATCTCATGGACTAACTGAATTGACAGATGCATACGTTTTTGAGAGCAAGAGCTCAATAGCACCTGATGAAGTCAGGTCTTGCTCACAAAAGCTTATGCATTTCTGATTCGAGTGGTCCATAAAATGCATCTTTACCCTACCTTTTGCGTGACTCCAGACTAACGTAGCTAATGACCTTCCTGTTTATAAATAAGATTACTTCACAGTTCTCTACTAGCTAATACCCAAATATCATAATACCCATGGATGATTTTAGCTAAATTTGGCTTACATTTAAATACAACAATTAAACTCGGAACTGTTCCTTGCAGTACTCCATGTATCACTTTTCAAAATTTAAAGATGTTTCTACTTATGAGAAACACTTTCAGGTGAGTTCAGTATACATCTTAGCAAAAACAACTAGTGGAATTCTTGCTATAATGAAACAAAAAAAAATCTCTTTATAGACATATATTCAATAACCACTAGATGGCACCACAATGATTTGTGAAACTGCACTTGGCACATTCAGAGATGTAACACAAAAGCTGTATTCATTTTTTGTAGAGCTAACAAAAATGGTTCAGACAGTGCGTACCATTTTGTTAACACGACTGCAACGAAGTACCTTGTCTAGATTGTGGAGTTTAGTTATGAATGATTAAATAAACTAAGCTTTGTGGCAAGCAGAGCGAGGCCACCTAATCTTGGCAGAGCTGCAAGCTCTTTCAGCAAGGTTTGATTTGGCCCTGTTATTTTACACTTAATAATTCTGAGGAAAATAATTTATCTTGCCTTCAGTAAAAAAAATATTTCAATAAAAGCAAAACAAACACAATTAAATACAGGATTGTCAGGGATAGGTGCTGTATGGCCATCGCCCCCATCTGCCTGGCATCTTACTTAAGACATTGAAGCAACAGACTGTATTACCACCACCAACTTCTGATATCCAGTTCTTTCCTGCCATGTCTGGATCCACTACTAACTATTGGGAGCTGGATGCTGGGTTGGCAAAGATCCTGAGGATTCCTTTGGAGGGTTTTCTTTGTGGGGCTCTGCCTCCTCTTATACCCTACTGTCACTGGTAGGTGTTGTAAGGCTTTGGGGACCTCTTCGTCAGCACCTTGCCCCCCAGCGACATCAGGGTGAAACCTTATTCCGGTGCCACCTAGCTGGTCTGGGTGCTGCCCCTTTTCTCTGCTGCCATGTCTTCAGTGTTATTGTTGGGGAGGCAGTTCCCTGTCAGGGGCCTGGAGGGGTCTTGACCCTGTGGGTATCTTCGTGGGGCTCCAAACCTCCCCTTTACCCACCCATACCATGTCCTCGGCCTGGGTAGATGCTCCTCCCTGAAGGTCTTCCCCACACTGCCGGCCTTGAAAGGGCTGGGTCTTCCTAGCCATTAACCTTCGGGGGTCCACCCCTTGTCTTTGGGCTGGTTTCCCTTCTTCTAGAAAAATAAACTTGCCCCAGCCAGGGTCCACTGTAACTTAACTGAAAACACCGGTGTCTGCCGGTGGAGCTCCCAAGATTGTTTCTCTCTCTCTCGGGGCCCCTTTTCTCTCTCTTCAGGGCACTTATTCATCCTCTTCCTTCTCACAGGCAGGGGCGACCCTATGCCCCTTTCCTACCGGTTCTTCTGGAGTCCCTGCCCTGGAGCCCAGCTGACCTGAGGTCCTGTCTTCCTGGTCGTCCTTGCCGGCATCACCCCCCTCCTCCTTCAGGAGGCTCACAGTCCTCCATGCTTTGCCTCCTTCAAGGCTGTCTGAGGATTAGCTGCAGGCTTGAGGGTGTGCCCTCAACCACGGTACCTGAGCTCCCAGTCAGAGCCCTGCCCCTCCCCAGCAGCCTCCCTCCTGGTTGCTGCCCCTTAATGGGGCTCCTTTGCCCTTTGCTCCCTCTTGGTTGCTGATCCCTGAGCCTGCCTCTAGCTGCACCAGTTGAGGTCCCCTGGTGGATGGCAGGCCCCTTCCCCGGGTAGCTGGGGCTAGAGCTGAAGCCTCCCAGCTCCAGAGCCAGTGTTTCCTAGCTGGTGTTTTTCTTCTCTCTCTCCGGCTCACCACCAGCTGGTTCCCCAGCTGCCTTTTGAGCAGCCCGCACTGCTTGGGAACCACCCCACCCAGCTCTCACTGATACACAGGCTCAGGCAGCTGCGAAACTGCTAAGCCTGTGCCTGTGCTGGTGTCCATGTTCAGGTCTCCCCCCTGCTGCCGCCCATCTCTGTTTCTGCAGTAAGTGTTGGGGCATGCTGTTCAGGGTCTGGGCCACTCTGGTAGGGGGCTCCTGCCTCCCCCCTCATACCTATTCTTACCAATTTTGAAATTCTTGACATCAGGGCCTGAATCATGTTACCCCATGGTCACTGACAGTTCAGCACCGGAGGGGCCAATGGATACCTCAAAGTTTAACTCCTTCTCTTGGGCCAGCTCAGGCCATTTCTCTCAAAGTCCTCACCCCTTTTTTAGGCCAGGTATTTGCCAACACTCAGATCAGTCCATTGCAAGTCCACCAGGCCATTAAAGCATCCCCCATTCCTGGGTTAAGTGGTCTGGCTCATAGATTTCATAGACATTAGGGCTGGAAGGGACCTTGCAAGATCATCAGGTCCAGCCCCTGCTCAAGGGGCAGGAAGTCAGCTGTGGTCACATCACCCCAACAAGATAAGCATCCAAGTGCACAAGATAAGCATCCAAGCTCAGTTTCTTAGAGGGCCTAATCCAATAGCTAAGTGAACAAACAGGACTAATGAGGTCAATGTCCATTTCTGGGCTCCTGGGTCCATTGTACCTTCATAGTTTCATAGTTTGTAGGGTCAGAAGGGACCTCAGCAGATCATCAAGTCTGACCCCCTGCCTTGACAGGAAAAAGTACTGGGGTCAACCAGCCCCAGCAAGGTGTTCATCTAGCCTTGTCTTAGAGACCCCCAGGGTAGGAGCCAGCACCACTTCGCTTGGAAGTTGGTTCCAGATCCTAGCAGCCCTGACAGTGAAGTAGCGCCTCCTGATGTCTAGTCTGAATCTACCCTCTGCCAGCTTGTGACCATTATTTCTAGTCACTCCTGGTAGTGCTTGGGGGAACAGGGACTCCCCCAATGCCTGCTGGTCCTCTCTGACTAGTTTGTAACAGGCTAGTAGATCCCCCGTCAGCCTTCTCTTGTGGAGGCTGAATAGGTTCAGGTCCCTTATCCCCTCCTCGTAGGGCCTGCCCTGCTGCCCCCTTATCATATGAGTGGCCCTCCTCTGGACCCTCTCCATGTTGTCCACATCCCTCCTGAAGTGCGGCGCCCAGAACTGGACGCAGTACTCCAGCTGCAACCTGACCAGTGCCGCATAGCGGGGGAGGATCACCTCCTTGGACCTGCTCAAGATGCATCTGTGGATGCACGACAGGGTGTGGTTGGCCTTCCTGACTGCATCCCCACACTGCCGGCCCATGTTCATCTTCGCATCAATAATGACTCCAAGATCCTTTTCTGCCTCTGTACGGATGAGAAGGGAGTTCCCCAGCCTGTAGGTATGCTGCTGGTTCTTCCTCCCCAGGTGCAGCACCTGGCACTTGTCAGTGTTGAAACCCATCCTGTTCTCATCCGCCCACCCCTGTAACCTGACTAGGTCCGATTGCAGCCTATTTCTCCCTTCTAGCGTGCCCACATGCCCCCACATCTTGGTGTTGTCAGCAAATTTGAACAGGGTGCTTTTTACCTCCTCATCCAAGTCAGTGATGAAGATGTTGAACAGTGCGGGCCCGAGGACTGAGCCCTGCAGAACCCCACTGCCCACCTCCCTCCAGGTCAAAAATGACCCGTCCACCACCACTGTCTGGGTGCGGCCCTCCAGCCAGTTAGCGACCCAATTGACTGTGTAGGTGTCGACACCACAGTCCCCCATTTTTTTAATGAGAATGGGGTGAGAGACAGTGTCGAAGGCCTTCCGAAAGTCCAGAAAGACTACGTCCACTGCTACCCCTGTGTCTAAAGATTTTGTGACCTGGTTGTAGAAGGCCACCAGGTTAGTCTGACAGGACCTGCCTCTAATGAACCTGTGTTGGTTGCCCCTAAGCATAACCTCCCCTACTGGCCCCTCATGGACATGCGCCAGGATAATTCTCTCAAAAAGCTTACCCAGGATTGAGATAAGCCTAACTGTCCTATAGTTTCCTGGTTCCTCCTTCCTCCTTTTTTTGAATATGGGAACCACATTGGCCCTTTTCCAGTCCTCTGGCACCACACCAGAGCACCACGAGTGCTCATAAAGCCATGCCAGGGGTCCCACAATGACCTCAGCTAATTCTCTCAGCACTCTGGGGTGGAGATCGTCCGGACCAGCTGATTTAAATACGTCCAGTCCCTCCAGAAGTTCCCTGACTAGATCCTCACTGACCCTTGGCCTAGGTGTGCCTCCCCTGGGGCCTGGTGGCAGGGCTGATCTGATCCCTGCTCAGGAAAATGGAGGCAAAGAAGTTGTTAAATAGGTTAGCTTTGTCATCCGGTGTGATGACCAGATTTCCTAGAGTGTCTTGCAGGGGCCCCACATTACCTGGTACCTTCTTTTTGCCCCCTATGTATTTAAAAAAGGACTTCTTCTTGTCCTTGATCCGGGTAGCTAGTCCCAGTTCCATCTCTGCCTTGGCCTTCCTGACTGCCCCCCTGCAGGCCCGAGCAACTGCAGTATAGTCCTCCCTGATGATGGACCCTCCCTTCCATTGGGTGTCTGCCTCCCTTTTAGTTAGGAGACATTCCTGGATGCTTTTGGTGATCTATGGGGGCTTTTGGATTCTCCTGCCCCCTTTGATCCGTGTTGGGATTACCTCCCTTTGGGCTTGGAGGATCATCTCCTTAAGGAGGAACCACTCTTCTTGGACACCTGACTCCACTCCCCTCTGGGACCTCAGTGCTTCCCTGACTATTCTCCTTAGCTCACTGAAGTCCGCCTCCTGAAATCTAGGGCTTCTGTCTTGCTGGAGCCCTTTGCCACCTTGGGCTGGATGGTGAATTCCAGCAGGCGATGATCACTGTCGCCCAGGTGGTTGAGCACCCGCAGACCCCTCACCAGGTCGTCACCTGTGGCCAGCACCAGGTCCAACAAGACATCTCCCCTGGTGGGGCTATGCCCTGGGTTAGATGGAGGTCCTGCATTTTGGCTAGGAACCTACGTGAGTGGTCAGACCTGGCTGACTGCTCTTCCCAGCAGATGTCTGGAAAGTTCAGGTCACTCATGATGATCATGTCCTTTGACATAACTACCTCCTTTTGACCCTAATTTGGGTCTGCCCCTTAAGGACAACTCCACTTTCCAAACAAACATCTTCTCACTGGGTTCTTCTTCCTGGGTTGGCTTCTAAGGGTGAGAAGCTTCAGAGCACACTTCCAGAAGGAGACTTCTCCCTCCACTTACTCTACCCACACCAGGGAAGAAACAACAAAAACAAACAAAAAAAGAAACACAGAAAACACCAGGGCTGAACCTCTTAACTCTAGGAATGCTTGCCAGGGGTTCCACAGCTTTAATGTTTAGCTGGCCATCTCCAAGAGATTCCTATTCCAACAGGTCATGAGGAAAGTCCTAGATAGACGTTACACTTTAAAACCCAATAATATGTTACAACCTGTAACATGATGCATGTGCATGGGGTTAAATCTTGTTTAGGGACCCAATCATCATGTGATAACTAAAGCTCTATGAATGAAGTTTAGCTGAACCAGATGTAGTTGAAACAGATTCTGCGACTGGTTTTGTAACGTCTGTCACGCAAATGTGATTTAGGGTTTGTCATTGTTGAGAGTTAGTAGTTTGTCCACTAGGTATAGCTCCAGAGCCTCTAATTTCTTATTTCCACTCTTCCTTGTTGTTAGTGGGTGTACTGGGGGTGGGTGCATGGGGGGCTGTGCACAGGGGGAGAAAGAATATGGAGGGGAAGTCCACAGTCCCCCACAAACCTCACACACTGCCATACCCATGATTCCCTCAAAATCCCGCCCCACACACACACCCACACCTGCACAAACCCCCTCACACACAGCCCACAAATCCCCACATCTGACACCCTCCAACACACAAGTACCTGCATATATTTCTAAAGAAGGTTCAAATTGTGTTAAGTTTAATTTTAACACACATAACTACCACTATCACATAACTTTGAATTTTTCTGTGCATAATTTTGAATTGTTCTGTGGATAATTCCCTGTGGTGTAATAATGACTCAGATATGGGTGTTAGAGGGTGCTGAGACCAGGCATACTCAGTGCAGGGTGCAGACATGGGTATGAGGTGAACCTGAGACTGGGCACACTCAGTGCAGGAATCAGATATGGGTGTGAGATGGAGCTGGTATTTGCCAACACTGGAAGTAGTTACTTGACATACACAATAGTGGGATGATGTTACAGCAGGGAGCACCCTGGCAAGTACGGCCAGGGTGGCAAGGCCCCGGGAGGCAACCCTGACAGTGATTGGAAGCTGGGCATAGGTACAATCGGGACACATGAGGGCTGGTACTTACCTGCAGGGCCAGCAGTGGTGCAGAGGGCAGGACCACGGGCACCACATCCACCCTGATTCGTCGATTTATACCAGCTGCAGATCGGCCGGCGCAGTAGGACAGGTGTTGTAGGAGTGCATACCACACCAGCAGACAGAGAAAGCTCCAGTATGCTTAAAGGTCAAGCTTAAGCTGGAGTGTGATGTGTATTGAAACTGCTAGTGCTCTACCAGGAATCATTCCAAGTTCTGGAAACTCATATCCTCCAAATAAAGATGGTTCTGTTGCTACCAACACTGTGTTGTTACTGCTGTGGAGGCAAAACATTTGGGGCAGAGGTGATACCTTTTATTAGGCCAATTAAATAGTTGCAAAAAACCCAAAATCTTTGCAAGCTTTTGGGCTCAGACACCCTTCATCAGGCAAAGGAGAAATCAAAGAAGTTAAGACTGACACTAGCTACCTAGATGATATAGATATGATATATAATATTTTTCGTGTGTGTGTATGTGTTTGCTTGTAGTTTCTATAGTAACCATTCAAGAAAAAAGGATTCTTAGAGAAATGGAGATAAATAAAAATCAGTGGTCTTTTTTTTGTTAGGGAAAGTAAAGGAAGAATATGGTTTAAATCAGGAGTCAATGATCCAACTGCTCTTTCCCCTGCACCCAAAGCTATAAAGATAATGACTCTTCAGGACCAAGATTCCTTGTATTTTAAATGCTCCATGTCTCCCATTCCTTGGGGATTCCCTGACATGCACTAGCTTTGTCCATGATACTGAAAGGGGCTTGGTGTACCACTGCTGCAGCTCAGAAGGTGGAAGCTGTCCTCCAGGTTCCAGTGGAAACATATCACTTATTACTGTATCTGTTTCTGCTTTCACATTGCTCTTTGGCTTCCCCATGGTGTGTACCACTTGCTGTGCTTCTCATTTTCATGTACACTACTTCACTTGCACTGCTAACTGCTGGGAATGAGGTTGCGAAATAGAAATGCTGTTCTTTTCAGGCACATCCCTTTCCCCTGCTCCTTTTCCCTGCCTGCATATTTCCCTTGACTTTGAACCCTGTGAGAAAACAGTGGTCAGATAGGCTGTTGAGAGAGATGTTAGGGCTAGTTGGATAGTAAGTCTTTCCCCATTTGGAGCTTTTCTACAACGTTGCTACATTGTTGTCTCCCACTGACATATTACTGGGGCTAGTTTTTACATTAAGTTTTATCTACCTATCCACCCATCCATCCTAGGGGAACTTGCGGTGGAAGGTAGGTGAAGATAAACCATGCTGTGAAGTGTAGGCCACACTGTGACTGACACGTTAACAGAAGAGCTGTGCTGGTCCTGTAGCACAGGGTTTGCCAAACCAATCCCTGAAGGCTGACTTCTTTTACTAGAGCATCTCAAATTCTTGGAAAAATTCTTCTTTGCAAGCTTTCAGGTACAAATACCCTAAAAACATTTGTACCCAAAAGCTTGCAAAGAAGAATTTATTCAATGATTTGAGTTGGTCTAATAAAAGATACCAAATTTACCCAAAGAAACTTGTCTGCCTATGTCAGACCAACATGGCTATAACCTGGACCCCAGAGGGCTGACCTTTCTGAGACCCCCTCTTCAGTCCACAACAATAAAGTTCACAAGCAAATGGATAGAAACTGGAAGGCTAGCACATAGAAGCAATTAGTGAGCACTTAATTTGGTAATTACTACCATTGTAAAGGCAAGTAGCCCCTTTACCATAAACAATGGTGGGATGCCCATCTCCTCCCCACCCCATCCCCCCCCTTAAGAAGAAACCAGGCTCAGAATAGCAAGCAAAGAAATTTTATTCTTTGCAGAGAGGAAAGCTTTAATTTATTTTATATACATACATACACACTATTAATTACAGCTAAATTAAAGCTAAATTATTAAAGCTAATTATTTAAATCTTAAGTATTTAATCTTTTAATGTTCATTTATTTATTTAAGGTTAAATATTTAAGTTTTCAGAGTATTTAAACTAAAGATAAGTAATTAAAGCTAAATTAAAATTAAACATATATATTTTCTGCCTAGAACAGTGCCACTGGAAGCATGAAAGTTTGACCCACATGAATCTACTATATTAAAAACATCATGGCATGTAAGTACCATCCAGTGGTGCTACAAGGTACATAACTTAACATATATGACCAAATGAATGTATACCACCCCTGCAGATGGTGTGTTCATCTAAATTGGATGCAGTTGAATCCACATTTAGTTAAATCACTTGCACATGTATCAAGGCCTGAAGTTTATTAGTGGCCCTCTGACCACTCTAGGTAGAGGATTTGCCTCCTTCTCATAGTTTCATAGTTTCTAGGGTCAGAAGGGACCTGAGTAGATCATCTAGTCCGACCCCCTGCCATGGCAGAAAAGAGTACTGGGGTCAAATGACCCCAGCAAGGTGTACATCTAGTTTCCTCTTAAAGACCCCCAGGGTAGGAGCCATTTTTTTAAGTAAAATCTCCTGCCACTGGCCACAGGCAGCTGCTGGCAAGGAAGACTCCCGGTGTTGCCTCCATCTGCCAGGTGTGGTCCTCCTTCAGCTGCCTCTTTCTGGCACTGGAAATACCCTCCTGTGCCTTCCATTCACCTATCTGCAGGGAGCACATGCTAGCTGAGCCTCCTGCCCTACCTGAGGTAAGTGTTCTTTGAGTGAGTCTCTTGTGGTTTTTCTCTTGCCCCACTCTTTTCCCTTCACAAGGAACAGTCTGCACAGAACCGAGTCAACCTTTAACACTGAATACACAATGAAGAGTATTTATGGGAATGAAGGAATTAATAGGAAGTGCAGTGTTGCTCATCAACACAGAATATACCTCACCGAGGGCTGGATGCCGTACAATCTTACTTGTGTAAGTTGTGGGCTTGTGTGAGTAAGCATGCGAGAGACTCAAACTTTACAGTACCAGCTCTTAAATCTGTTCAACCTGGTCTCTGTTTTAGTTCTCACTGGTGTGTCTACATCAGATGCTTAATGCACAGAAAACTAATTCTGCACATTAGTACAGCAGGCAAAACCTGTGCTAATGCACAGTAGACATAGTCTAATGCACATTAACATCACTAAAAAACGTTCAACTGCGCTAATGTGCAGTAGGGCTGATTACAGCACATTAAGATCTGTCATTACAAGTACTAAACTCAATGCACCATAATTACAGCACATTAATGAATGTGTAGATGTGCTCACTGTCTTGCTGGTCCTGGCAAGAGCCACAGGTATGCTCTTTAATAGCCCCTTAACACTGACTGTTTACTTGACCTGTGAAGTCTTTTTCTATGCCATGATAAAAACTTGAAATCAATGATGTATATATTTAAATACCACTGCTCAATGTAGAATTTACAGTTACGTGGCTAGTCTTATGCAATACTTTCTGTTGACTGGGCGGGCAGGGGATGTGGCGCAGCCAATGCGTGGCTCCCAGGGCAACTGCAGTGAGGCACAGAGCCCCAGTGCACAGTAGCAGCCTGCTTCTACCCTGTACATAGATGCAGGGGGCACATGCCCCCAATGCCTCCCCTGGGGTGTGCACAGTGATGGGAGCCTGCCTGCACCCATGGATGAGTTGCCTGGGGCTCCGACTATCCCATGACCCACCCCAGTGTCTCATTTACCCCAGTCCCTGCCCCTGACTGCCCCACTACCTCCCTAGGGCCTCTATCTGTCCCCCGTATTCTCCTTCCCTGCCCAATGCCCCTCCCCTCCCCCACTTACCTGCTGGGCAGTGTCTCTGTAGCAGCACAGTAGAAATATCTTCTAAGTTTTATTCAGCCCCCTGCAAAATAATATTTTCTCCCATTGCCTATGCCTCTCCCTTGTCTCCTGTCCAAATCTGGGGTTTGAAGGACAAAACATTAGTGAAACCTTCAAGGAAACTGCTGTCACAGCCTACTTAACATTGGTGTATTTGGACACAGACAGAATAGCAGTTCTCCGTTGCAACTCGCAGTGCTTTGCAGGAAGCGCTATGAGTTGCAGTGATCCCCCAGACCCAACAGAAATTCACTATTGTGGAGGGACTTCAGTCCACCCATCCCACCCTCCAGCATTGGCTGGGGAGCCCCTCCCTCTGTTCCCTTTCCCCGCTCCCATTCTGAAACAGCATCCAGACTGGGAAGTGGGAGTGGTATTGCTACAGCAACCTGACTGCAAGCAGCTGGTCCCAGACCCTCCTCTGGTGGGGGTGGGGGTGGGGTAGGATGGGGGAGAGGGCTCCAATCCACCCACCTGACCCTCCAGCACCATCTGAAAACTCCCTCAGACCAAACTCCCTCTGCTCCCTTTCCTCCCTCCCATTCTGAAAACAGTGACAGTCTGGGAGCTCTACAGACACAAGTTACAGAATGTGCTCCATTTTGGAACATGTTCATCTGAACTCTCATGCAATGAGGGTTCAGATTTTTGTGGGATCAGACCCTTTTAAAGCGGTCTACAGCCACATAATTCTGTTTGGTCACAGCTGTGGACTGCTTTCTGGGGCCAGATCAAGTGAAGGCTGTCACTTCTTTCTGCATCCTTTATCACACAATAGTTTATCAAATATTTTTTTCATAGTTTGGATAACACCTTTAACACTTGTTCTTATACAAAGAAAATATATTGTTTAAAAGGTTTTTTATATATATATTTTTAAAAGTTAAGCTAACCAAAGAAGTTAGAGAAGTTGCTGAATGTGGGTCAAAAGGCAACAAACACTTCAAGAGGACCTGAGGTTAGAAACATTCCATTTTCATATAATTGTTACACTTGTCAATCTTCTTAAGAGACAGAATTAAACAACCCTGCTACAAATTGCAACAAAAGGAATTGTTTTACTGTGTCCATTTAGGAGTTACAAAAGTGAAAGGTCAGCACTGCCTTAGCACACTACAGATAGTACATACATCAGCTTCCACATACACTTTTCATGGTTCCATAGCACTTTAATGCCATTCCCCTCTGTTACTGTTGACTCTATGGTTAGTTAGGTTTCGCAAGCAAATTACAGTTACACTGCTCTGTCCTTGCAGAGTGTTCACCTAGGCCTCTAGCACCCATTCATTTAATGGCATGATGGGATCTCTTCTGAGATCCCAACAAATGCATCTCCTGCAGGACATGCAATGGTGGGATTGAGGATTAGATCCCAGTTGTGTTGCTACTACTTGCCAGTGCAGGGGGGGCCAGAATCATGATCTCAGTCATGATCCTGGGCTCCCCCTGCACCAGTTGAAGTCTGGGTGTTTGGTGAACCCATGTGGTCCCAAGGCTGGAACTGACAATTGCAGTGTGCAATTGGGATCTGATCCATGTTTCCACAATCAGCTGACTGTGGTTCCTAGCCCTGGACCACACCGGAGCCAGTTGAAGACTTTGAAGTGGTCCCAGGGCTGGCAGAAATGTCAACGAAGCTCTGCCATGCAGCCATAATCAAATTTAGTTTAAGATGTTTTGGAAACCAGCCAGAAAATCGTTACACATATTTTGTGGAATAATTTTGTGACTGGCTTTGTGTTTTGTGGCACCATTAATTGCCTGAACAGGTGGCCAGGTTACTATTTAAGATGTGATTCACATGTTAATCATATCTTAAGTGTAACATCTGCCAGGAGCCCTAGTCCTGCTAGTTCTTATGGAAACCTGAAAGGAGGATGTGATAAGGACTAGGACAAATCTAATGTATTGGAGCCAGAGCTGCTTCTATAAGACACACCTATATATGCTATACTGACAGAATGGAAGGAATACTGTTAAATCTGCACTTCAGAAAGCATTACTGTTAGTTAGTTCACTTACCGCAAATTGCCTAACAAGCAGATTTTCCAGCAGCTCTTTCAGAGCTTTAACAAGCAGCCTGTCCTCTGCTAATACAACTTATAGGCAAATATTCTTGGGTGCCTCATAAATGGGGACAACTTCAGTACAGTGTTGTGTTTAAAAATGTATACTTAGTAAAAACAAGACTATCAACTGAAATATTTCCTTTTAAAAATATTACAACAGAAACTTATTTAAAATAAATATTCCATTGTAGTGTTAGGAAGTGCTGAAAAACTAAGTTGATTGAATTAATTTTCACTTTTTAAACTCAGAAAAATATTTAAAGGTCACAAATAGGAACAGTGAGCGATAAACATAATAATAATCTGAGGTGACATTAGAAACATATGTAAAGACTTCTGTGTCTCTAATTATTCATCACTAAACTGACTCCTATTGTTCTGTGCTTTACCTCGTGCTTAAAATGTATTCTCCCAAATTCTCTTCTTCTTTAGAAAGGATTTTTAAGCATTAGAAAGCTTTGGTCATTTAGTGAGAGAATGATTCATATTGGATTAATTTTAAAGCAGATATCAAGTCTCTCTCATCCTAGTGATGAAGAATTTTGTTTTCACATGATGCATTTAAACCCCCTCCAATTTCTAAAAACTTCCCTCAAATTTTTCCAGCCTGACAAACAGCTCTCTTTCTATCACAATCTTTTATCTTTGTGTGATCTAGAGAGAAATTGGAGTGATTTAAGTACAGTAAAATCTCCTGTAATACTCCATGGTAAAAGCTGCTATGCATAGTATCCTATGTTATTGAAAGCTGTTTGCATTAAAGGTAACTTACAGAGAGATTTAAAAATAGGCTGATACTCTTTTTTCACTTCTTTAAGCTGTATTACATCCAAAAAAGCACTACCTTAAAATAATATTATGATGGCCAAGTCAAAATTTAGGAAATGCCAGAACTAAGGGAAATGTGATTATCCACACCAGAAGACAGGAGGGAGATCCAGGCTGACCTGGACAGGTTCAGCAAATGGTTGGACAAGAACCTGATGGTGTTTAACACCGAAAAATGCAAGGTTCTCCACCTTGGGAGGAAAAACCTGCAGCATCCTTATAGGCTCGGCAGTTGGATAGCACTACGGAAGAAAGAGGCTTGGGGGTCATCATTGACCACAAGATGAACATGAGCCTGCAATGTGATGCTGCGGCTAGTAAAGCAACCAAAATGCTGGCTTGCATCCATAGATGCTTCTCAAGCAAATCCCGGGACATCGTTCTCCCCTTGTACTCGGCCTTGGTGAGGCTGCAGCTGGAGTACTGCATCCAGTTTTGGGCTCCACAATTCAAAAAGGATGTGGAGAAGCTTGAGAGAGTCCAGAGAAGAGCCATGCGCATGATCAGAGGTCATGAAAACAGACCTTACGATGACAGGCTGAGAGCCATGGGGCCCTTTAGCCTGGAAAAGCACAGGCTCGGGTGATCTGATGGCCACCTATAAGTTTATCAGGGGTGACCACAGTATCTGGGGGAACGTTTGTTCACTAGAGCGCCCCAGGGGGTGACAAGGTTGAATGGTTATAAACTACTGCAAGACCGTTTCAGGCTGGACATAAGGAAGAATTTCTTTACTGTCCAAGCCCCCAAGGTCTGGAATAGCCTGTCATCAGAGGTGGTTCAAGCACCTACATTGAACACTTTGAACAGCAAAATTGGATGCTTATCTTGCTGGGATCCTATGACCCCAGCTGACTTCCTGCCCTTTGGGCGGGGGGCTGGACTTGATGATCTTCTGAGGTCCCTTCCAGCCCTAATGTCTATGAAATCTATGAAAACTTTCTATGAAATCTAATTAAAGATTATATTATAAATGAATCAGCACAAGGGGGATGAATTAAGGTTGCACAGGCAACTTTAATGTTGGCATTTCCTTACAGTTTGAACACTTAATTTTGCAACTGTGACTTCCTTTTCACATAGTTTCTGGAGGTAATCATATAATGAAAAATAGATGAAATCTCCTATTTTCAGAAGAAACCCCCCCACAAGTTTTATCATGTGAAATCAAACTTTTAGATGCATCACTCAGATTTCTATCATTTGATATAACCAGGTAATTAGCAGAGGTAGTAGATTGTTATCCCCTCTGTGGGCAGGCAACTGTGGAGGAATGACATAAGCTGTTTTATCAGTGGGTTTGCAGCTATTTGCTGACAGCAAAGAAATAGAGATTCAAGACTCCTGGGTTCATTTTTAGGTGTGTGCTTTAAAAGTTACAGACCATTCTTTCCATCTGCTTCCAGCCAGTCTTTATCCTTTCAGACTCCTAAACACTGCCCTTTTCCTCTCAGCTTTTATCTACCCCCAACACCTCCTGCCTCCAAACCCCTATTCCTATCCATCCCCCTCCACCTCTGAATTCATATACTTCCCTCTCCTCCCATCTGCTCCTGTCCACCCCCTTTCTGACTCATACTCCCCCCACCCTGTTTCATTTCTCTACATTAGTCAAGCTATTTTTTATTTCCTTCAATGCCTCGGTTCCAGCAGGGGGTGTTTTTTGAACACAGGAAAAGCAGTCTCCCTTCTCTCTATTACTGTGCCTGATGCCAGCATATCCCCTGGCTGCCAAAAGGAGAAACTGGAGGGAAACACTCAACTCAGAATCTTCATATATGTTATGTGCCAAACTAAGAAATCTCAGCTGATCATCTGTAATATGACATTTATAGAAGATCCCAATTTGGACAAATAAAGATGAATTTTTACAGGCATGGCAAAAGACATGTCTCTGGACACTACTGCCCTTCCCCTGCAGTTCAAGTTTCAGTCCTTTGCTCCAAGGCATGAAAGTGCTATAACATTTTAATAAAATTGAGGTAATAAAGTGCCCAGCTTTCAGGGAACAGAATCTCAGATACAGTCCTACATATATGGTTATCATTAGCCATGAAATTGATGCCATCTAGTCTTTTGCCCCAAATAATAGCAGCCCTGAAACTGACAGTTTAGGAGCCTGGGCAATTGCTATTTATAAAATACTGGCTCTGAGCAAGATGCTGCCTTGGTGCCTATCCAATGCCAGTTTTTCAAATTCAGAACAAGAAACCCATTTCTAGGGAACCTTAGGGGTACTGGGACAGAGTCTAGAAATTCAGAACTGTCCTGGAAAACGTAAGATAGTTGGTTGCTTTAAAACATACAAATTTCTTTTTGTACACATTAGCAAAATTATTTATATCTTCCCCAATTTCATTATCTTATAAAGCTGAACCATTTCTGCTGAAACATTCCAAACAAGTCAGTTTGGTACCCAACAAGGGTAAAAGAGTTAAAGTCTAGTAAAGTTACAAGCAACTGAAAACAGGATCTTATAATGGGAACTGTGGAGGAACCTTAAGAATAAGAGGTGTTAAAAGTTGCTTGAATAGGTGAATCAAGTCACATCTCCACTTGCTAAAATAGTAGCTCTCCTTGTCTACACAAGGAGATTAGTGCCACTCCAGTAACAACAACTCAGTACTGATGGCTGGAATTAGGCTAGTTCCTCAAGAGATGAGGCATTAAAATCAACAGGAATATCAAGTTGCTACAGCATGGTCCAGTGTAGGAAATGAAAAGGTGCTTGAGAGAGAAAGACCTGAATTCTCTCCCAGGTTCTGATATTTACTTGCTGCATGACCTTAAAATGTTACTTAGCCTCTTTGTCCTGCAGTTTCCACTCCAACTCAGTCTTTTCTATTCTTACTGTAAATTTTTAGAACAAGAACTTCCTGCTCTGGTTCCTGCTCTGGCTCCTGCTGTGCTCCTGGAGGTAAGTTTCCCCCTTGTGGGGGCTGTTTGTGGGGGTTGGGGCCCGTGGGGACTGCCCTCTCCCCTTCAGGAGCCTGAGGGGGCGTCCCGCCGCCACAGTCACTGAAATGCGACAAATGTTAAATTCCAGAGTGGGCCTCATGGACCTACCATGCAGGGGTCTTGGACTGGCCCTGCACAAGGCCAATGCTGGTAGCTAGATGATGTGGCTTCACAGGCTGCATCTGGTATCTTTGACACCCCTAGAGTAAGGCATCTTAAGTAAAAAATTGTGACCTGAAAGAGGCCGGCTCTGCTTACCTTGGAAGTACCTAAACTCACTCAGGGCCTTCCTATTTGACATTACATTTCCAAGAGCGTCACCAGGTAGAGGTAGAGACTGTGGAAAAACAAAAATACATTTCTTGCAGACAGATTTGCCAATCTGAACTACCATTTGGGAAATATGACCAAATGAGTAACTTTTTTCCTGAGAAATCAGGCAGTTCAGGCTGGCATCTACAGCATCGGGCAAACATTTCTACCACAGAGATTTGCCAACCTGAACTGCTATTCAAGAGATATAGGGTCATGGACTAAAGAGGGCATTGAAGTCAGGCCCCCTGCTTTCTTGGCAAGATGAAAAAACACTATGCAGCAGCAGGTTCTCCTAATGCTCCTAAAAGAAAAGAACAAACCCTACTCATTTCTGTGTAGGCACTACTGTTGGGAAAGAATTCTGGAATTATGACCCCTTAGGCTTAATGCAGTGGTTCTCAAACTTTTTTAGACTTGAAGCACCCCTTGTTAGACTGGAGGCACTCCTCAGAAAATCCCAGCTCCTAGTTTTCACTTATTTTTTGACTACAGAAAAACAATAGAGTAATTTTTCTGTTGCAAGTAACTTAGACAGACCAGAACAGGTCAGAATGTTTCTAATACTATGGCTTCTCAGCTGAAATCTCTGGGTTTATCCTGTGAATTATGTTTCCACTCTTAACAGTGCTAATATTGTGTGGCATCCTGCATCACCCTTGAAAGGATGTCAAGGTACCCCCAGTTGAGAATAACTGGCTTAGAGTATGGAGGTCCTTGAACACCACAGAGTGGTAGGATTTCATCTGTCCCCTTGTGTTGGCTGTTTCCTGTTTGGTCTAGGCAGCCCCCTCTCCCTGTCTGGCGCATGTGGGTATTTTGGACCACTGTTCTGTGGTGCCTGTCCTGTTATGGGTTCAGTTCACTGAGTCAGTTTCTTTATTCATGGCAACAGAACCCAGACAGCCACAAGACTCCTTCCTCAGCTCACTCTCAAACTGCACCCATCCCTGCTTATATGTAACCGCAACAACCTGGAAGGATATCCTAATCCAGTGGATCTTGAACAGGGTGCTGCAGCACCCCAGGCTGTTTGGAGATCCTTTCAAGGGTGTCACAGGGTACCATATAGTGTTAGCACTGTTAGGTTTACAAATAAGGGTCAAAAGATAAACCCAGAGATTTCAAAGGGAAATTCATAGTACAGGGTTTTTGAGTTATTTGCAAAAGAGACCCCCCACCCCGCTCTATTATTTTTCTGTAAGCAAAAAAAAAAAAAAGAGAGAGAAAGAAAACAGAGAGCTGGCATTTCCAAGGGGGCATCACAAGTTTATCCGGTGGTGTTGCAGAGCTAAAATGCTTGAGAACCATTGGCCAAACCTTTAAAGTTATACAGTTCCCACAGTGCCTCATCCCAGTGCCTTGTACAGGGAGCCCAGGGGGTCAACGCAAAAGTCTGGATTACATTCTGTGGACAGGTCACACCGAGGCTGGTAACTCCAGCTCTGTGGGGGAATCCAAAGGTGCTTATGCGAGGCTGATCTGACATGCTATAATTAAAGTTCATTCCAGCAGACTCGACTGAGTCTGTTGTAGCGTGGTACAGGTACTCCTCACTTAAAGTTGTCCTGGTTAATGTTGTTTTGGTATTACGTCACTGATCTATTAGAGAACATACACATTTAAAGTCGCACAATGTTTGGTTACAATGGTGTTTGGCTGCCGCCTGCTAGTAGGTAACTACTGTGACGTAATTGGATTTGCTCAACACTGTTTTGCTTAAAGTCACATTTTTCAAGAATGTAAACTACGACGTCAAGCAAGGAGTAGCTGTAATTACTGCGCTCCAGCAGCTTCCAGCATCTCACGTATCAGTCTCCTCAAACTTCAAAACGGCAGCTGGGGTGCTTTATGTAAAGCTAATTTGACGAGCTTTAGATAAAGCACCCCCATTTAGATAAAGCACCCCCACCGCTTGTTTGACAAGCTTTAGATAAAGCCTGCGCTTTGAAGTCACCTCAGGACCCACCCAAGAGCCATGGCAGAGAGCATCCTCCCATGGAGGCATACAGCATACAGGGAGATAATAATGAGCCAGGAAGTCAAGGGACTCGCTATGGGTATTTCCCATACTTCTGGGCCCTGTTGGTTGCCCCCATCCTCTTCCCCCCTTTCTGCCATGCGTTAAGGTGCTTTTGGGTGTCTTCACAGGTGCTCCAAGTGCTTCAATGAGTGGCTCTCGGGAACCGCTCTAATTAAAGTGCCCACAGTCTTGTTTATTCAGTGACCTATGCTTCACAATGGTGGCAGAGGCACATTAACAAAAGCACGTTTGACGAGCTTTAGTTCAAGTACCCCTGCTGCCGTTTTGAAGTGCGGGGATGTTGATACACGTTATGTTGAGGCTAATGGAGCTTGCTAAGGATCACACTTCAGCAGGCTCAATTAATCAATTCTGCTCTGATGCAGTCTAACGAGAACACGTCAGAGCAGCACTGGGCACGTGTATACACACTCTTTAAGCCTCCCTTACAGGTATTGGGTGTTGGCTGCAGCCAAGGCTAAAGACTTCAACTGGGGTGTGCCATGCTCCCACTGGGAGCAAAGCCAGAGGTTTCTGGCTGGAGGGTCAGAGTTTTGCCCCATGGCCAGATCGGTATGGACTGGGCAAGGGGCGGGGGGACCGTTACTTCCTCTCTAGCAGAACCTTGGCCGTTTTGGGGCTCTCTTGAGCATGTATTAACCACCACTGCAGCAGCAGGACATGGCCACTGTAGCCACCACTTGCTTTACCTATGGCACGGTAAGGTGTTGTGCATGTGTATCAGGGCTGACTGTAACTTAGACCAGGAGTTCCCCACCTTTTTAGGTTGCCGACGACTGGCAGACCACAGACCGAAAGCCACCGCAGACTGGCCAACTGAGAACTGGCAAAGTGCAGTCCGGAAGCAACTGGCAAACTATACTTGGTATAGAAAAGGCTTGGCTGCTCCACAGTCTGCAGGTCACACTTCCAGACTGGCAGCCAACCCTCCTGCGCACCAGCAGCGGACCCTTACCAGGCCACGGCCCGGGAACCTCTGGCTCAGACACTGGGCTGGTCTGGAGAGGGAGGCTGCTGCCTCAGGCAGGGGGCTGCACTAGACTTCTGCAGCTCCCTTGCAGCCCTGCTTCCCTATGAGCCCCATCACTGCCACCTGGATAGAAAAGCCCCCGGTGTGCAAAGAGCGAGATGGAGAAAAATGCCCCCCCCCCCCTCAGGCGCCCGCCGCCGCGCTTGTAGGCGGGCAGGAGGAGAGGCTTCGAGCAGGCGCCACGGCCGCAGCCGGCCTGGGGCATGACGTAACGCCCTTTGGCCCCGCCCCCGCGGCTGGAACCCGGAAGTGGGCGGAGCCAGCGGGTGCCGGCTGGGCTGGCGCGCTCGGCGAGCGGACTGGAGCAGCAGTGTTCCGCCTGGGCGGGGGGCAGGAAGCGCGCGCGGCGGCGCCGGCGTTCGCGGCTGGAATGGTGCTGGCGGCGGCGTTCGGCGCCCGCGTTCTGAGCAGGGAGCCCGCGCGGAGCCGCCATGGAGATGCTGCTGCCGCCGGTGTGAGTGCGGGCGGGCGGGCCGGGGCTTGCTCCCCACCGCGGCCCCGCGTGCTGGAGCTGCTGGGTGATGCACGCATTCCCCCTCCCCCCCGGTGTTCTGGAGCAATCGCCCTTGCTGAAGCTGGTGCGGGGCCAGCCCCGAGCTTGGGCACGGAGGCGAGGGGAGATGGGAGGCCTGAGCTGCACAGTGGGGCCCGGAGGCTTCTGCGGGGCTGCAGCTACTCCTGGGCAGCCCCTGCAGGGAGGAAGGGAAGGAGCTAGGGAGGTGAAGTGTGGGGACGATCCCGTAGCCCCGACGGTTTGGGTCCTGCACGCAGGAGAGGCGAAGGTCCTGGCGGACCGCGTGTCTCACGTGGCTGGAGCTTGTGGGTGTCGTGGTGCCCTTCCTAGAAGGGTCCCCCAAAGGAAACAGCCGGTGCTGGCCGTGCGGGTGGGCTAGCGAGGGATGCCGCTGCTGCCTGCAAGGGTTCTTGCCTCCTACCTGTTTCAGCTTGGCAGGTTTTTACATCCCTGGCACTGACCGGCCTTGAGGTTAGGGTGGCATGAGTGTCCTGGTGACTAAGCTGTTGCGCCGGAGGTGGAGAGCTCCTCCGTTGCCCACGCTGCTCGCCACCCTCCTTTGCCGGCTGGTGTAGGAATTTGACTCTCATCTGCTTCAAGAACCACGTGGTTCCCTTGTGCTTGAGGTTGTCTCTGTGTTATCTCCCTTGCCATCTCAGGACTTTGTGCCTGGGATTTAGCAGTCACCCAGGCACTTTGACCAGAGGCTGCAATGTCCTCTTTTTTCCCCCAGCACATTGATATCCATCGCTTAAGTGGGGAAATACTTGACTTGCTCTTGCCTTTCCTTATGTTTTACAGTGTGTTGGGGCTTTCACAGCTAGCCTTTCAGGGAGAACTGGCACCAGTGTGTATGTAGCAGGCCAGGTTTGAAGGAGGTTGGGGGAAGTTAGCCATGGGGAAGGGTGTGATGGAGGGGAGGGGAGGGGAGAGGAGAGATGGGGATAAAAATCCGTCTCTGTAATTGGAAGCACTTTATGTTCTTCCAAGGTCTGACAGGTCAAGACTTTGACATATGGAGCTAGAAATGACAACTGCCTCCCAGCTGTTTTTTTGGTATGTGTTAAATGTGTTGCCTGTCTGTTTACAGACCACAGACTTCCTCTTTTTAAAAAAAATACCAACACAGGCATGCTTTGATGCCATATAGTTTGAATTCTGTCTATTCCGTGTGCATCTTCCATGACTGCCTTCTACCTTTTGTAATGATTGTTGCAATCTGACATGCAAGGGATGGCATATGTTTCCTCTGAATGATTAAACTGTAGCTGTTTTTTGGAAGAGTAAATTATTATGGTAGTACTGACATTTCCTTAGGAACAGGGATTATCTCATGCAGCCGGGGACAATGCATGAATAGTTTAGGCAGTTTGAGTTTTACTATTCATTCCTATGTACAAGGTCAGGACTACTTTTTTCATTGATATCTATAGGGAGCATTCTTTGCTTGCATAGGGTCCCAAACTATCCCCAGGTTGATTCAACAGCTACATCATCGCATTTAACTAAATAGTCAGGGTAATTACAAGTGCATCGGACTCAGAGCATTATTCGCCTTTAACTCCTTGTAGTCTTATTTAATATGCATGGATTTATACTTTCCTTAATCCAGTAGTTTCAGATACTGCTGAGCTGAGCCTCTAGACACAGATGAAATGGATTTAGTGCCACACACAACTGTTACTCAACTGGAGGTACAAATAAGCAAAGCGGAAGTAATTAGAAGTGGGTAAAATAGTTGTCAAAATACAGTGCATATTAAGAGAATCTTATGGGCTTGATAACTCATGACATGCGTGTTTTGTAGTTTAGCATTTGACAAAGTTTCATCAAATGGATGGAGAGTTCTTCATGTATTAGTACGTTAGCAAACATGCCATCTGTTCAGTGTGTTTGGCAACTCTTTAAAGACAGCACTCGGAACAGGCTTGTAGTTTTCAGTAACCACTAAATTTCTCAGTGGCTATATCGGCAAGTGTGAGTCCAGTTTTGAACGTTGTACTTCAAGAAGGGTGTTGATAGACTTGAGATGGTCCAGAAGAGAGCCACTCATATGTTTAAGGGCTTACAGGATGAGTCCTATGAGGAGAGACTGAGAGGTGATCTTGTGGCTGCCTACAAATTCAGCAGGGGTAGCGCAGCAAGGGATTGGGGATGCTCTGTTCACCAGGGCTTCTCTTGGGGTAACAAAGAACAATGGTCACAAGCTGACAGGGAGCAGATTTAGGCTAGATATCAGGAAAAACTTTTTCATGGTAAGGGTGGGTGAAATTTGGAATGGGCTTCCAAGGGAGGTGGTGCTCTCCCCTACCTTGGGCGTCTTTAAGAGAAGGCTGGGTGGGGATCTGGCTGGGGTCATCTGACCCCAGCACTCTTTCCTGCCCAGGCAGGGGGTTGACTTGATGATCTGTTGATGTCCCTTCCAACCCTTGCATCTATGAAACTATATTTGGGAAGAAAAACCCTAGGAGATGCAGTTGGGAAAATAGGTCAGAGTTCTGGATGTTAAAAAGATTTAATTTGACCCCACTCATAAAGAGGCAAGATATTTACATGTGGCAAATTTTAAGCAGTGCTCTAATAATCTACAAAAGAGTGTAAAATGTTAAAGAATTTGTGTTGGGCAGAACAGTCGAGTACTTTGAATTCCAAAGAGAGTTTCTGTTTGGCTCTTGTTAATTTTTGAGGTTTGGGAATAAAGTTGTGTAGCAGACATGACAACATGAGAACTCAAAAATATTGGTATGAGAGCTGTGGTAGTCTATGCCTTTTTTGAAATAGCAACACAGTCTATTGATATTGAAACTGAAAAAACCCACTTCTTTATTTGCTGTTGGCTACTATTAGCAAGTAAAGGGGTGTGTGCACTATTTTTTTAATAGAAGATGATTTTTGTTCTTAGAAAATTTAAGTGCTCTGTCTTTATTGCTGCAATGAACAGCTTCAGAATGTAAAGGAAGTGATCCTAGTTTTTCCGGTTGCTCTAGTATCAGTGTGACTACCCAGAGCTTTTTCAGAACAGAAATTAGGAATCCATAGTCGCTATTTTAATTCAGAAAAGCATTGTGCGGATCAGTGAGATCACTGTGCTTAACTACTGTTTAAGTTTCCTAAGCCGGTGCATGAAACTGAAAATGGGCAAAGTTTACACAGTGGAGGATGTCCTTGAACCTGCTGGGGAAAAAAATAGTTTTAACAGCTGAAGATCTGCTGGGGAGGTGGGGGATAGCAGGAAAAGAGAGAACTGTTTTTTCCTAGTTGGCAGTTTAGGGCATGTGAAAGTACAGATTTATCAGAGACAAACTAAACCTGGAACTGGGACAGGATGGAGAATGCATCTAACATGACTTGAAGCTTGGATTTCAAGGACCTACTCCTTTCTCAGCAGCTGCCTGATTGATTAGGAGCAGGCTGGGCTTTGCACTGATACCCTTGTTTATGGAGCTACATGTGTCTCTGAATTCTGGACATTGGTAATGAGTAATTTGAAATTGCTCTGATTACAGAATAAGGTCTAAAGCATTTTTTGCAGATAGGCACAAAAAAAAGCCCCCAAAACAAGAAACCCCATACATCAGTAGGAAGACGAGAAACTCAACTCTTTGTGTGTGTGTCTTTTTTTTTCCCCCCAGATGTACAAAACTTTGCCATCAGAAGCCTTTGGATATGAAAGATGATAATACTGAAAAACACTGCCCTGTTACAGTGAATCCCTGGCATATGAAGAAAGCTTTCAAAGTTATGAATGAATTAAGAAGGTATTGCTTCATTTTGTGCTTGTGCATGGAGTTTATAGTACATTTTCAGTTGTTAGTGGTTTCCAGAGGCATAGGGTGACACCTGAGTGCCCTGGGTGGCAGTGATACGTGGCCATGGAAGTGTCAGTGGTTGTACTGTTGGTGGCATGGTCATGGCCAGTCCAGAAATACTTTTTTTTTTTTTGCCAGTGCCTGGGGTTAGTAACCCGATTGTTCCCCCTTCTCCCCTCCCATCCTCCTCACCCCTTCATGATGTTACTGGAGTTTTTTCTTGAGTATATTCTATAAATAGAATGTATACTCCCAAGGACATCTCTTTCCCCATAGATAAATGTTGTAAAACTTTAAAGTGAGAACCAGCCCTTCACCATATGGTAATTTGGACTATGGACAATGTAGGTATGTCAGTGCAGGCACTAAGAGTGCCACCTGGAAGGTTGCCCTGCTCTCTTGCTTCATGTTTGCCAAACCTAGAAATGAGATGGTGAAACCACCTTGAAGGTATCTTTGCCATGGGTCCCAGGCATAGAAGAGACAGATCTGGGAGCAGGGGCATCCTCGCAGCAGGTTAACTGCCTTATTTTGGATTTGGCAGTGTAGAGCAAGAGCAGGTGCCCAAGGGTGGTGGCACAGGAAAAGTACAATAGACCTGCTTTGTATTACTGCATGTGAAAAACTAGCCAGCGTTATTGCTTTATGGGACATAAATGTGGAGGATTTTGTTTGTTCATCATAAAGGTCACTACTTCTTATACCATATATTTCAGTGAATTGAGTTCATTGTCAGGTGAACTCAGTTGCATCACTTTCACAGAGGCTTCTTACACAGTGGAAAAACCTTTTTTTAAAATTGTTTCCAAACATTGCTACCCTCAGGCTGAGCAGTGCTGGCAGCCCTGTACTGAGGCTGTTTTTAACATATGGGGTCATATGAGCTTAAACTTAGTAGGGGTCATATGAGCCCTGTATTCATTCCTGCCCAGGGCAGGGGTTTGGACTAGATGATCTGCTCGGGTCCCATCTGACTCTACATCTATGAACACCATACTGATATAACTTTGTACTGACAGGACTGGGTGAAGCACTGTTGAAAAACAGCAACACTTGGCAATTATGACTCTCAGCCAATACTAATTATGGTTCAGCCAAACAGGTAATGGTAACAGTCGGAGAATGTTAGTGTAGGCAAGGCCTGAGCATTTAGAGCTCAGCCTATACTCTCTTGTTTTTTGTCATACGCATTTGTAAATACTTTTCCCCCTTTCTTTATCTGCACTTTTTCTTGCATGTATTTGCTGTTGCTAACATTGCCCAAATGACAATGCTCATCAACTTTTGATAGTGTGTCCTGTCTCAGACGAACATGGAGAAAAGTGTGTAGTCTATGCAGTTGAAATTGTGCAGACAGAATAGCTTAAAACATTTTGCTTGATTTCAGAATAATGAGAGAAGGATGGAGGATACTCACCAAAGTGTGTCTGAAGAGTCTGCTGCTAGAAGGATTGGATAGTTGCATTGTTTCATTCTACCACATACCCTTTTTCTTGGTAGCTAGGTAACCTGATTTAGTATCTCAATAATTATGGCAATATTTTAGGGTTCCACAACTGACTTTTTCTTGGCTAGGGAAAGTTTTGAAGTAGGGGCTGTGTTTTAATGAAGCTAAGGGCCTGCTTACACACTACAGTGCAACACAAGGTCATGTGGAGGTACCGGAGATAACTTGGTGCGCACACTAGCTTCTAAATTGGAAGTGTAACTACTTTAATGCAGTACTGTGCCAAAGCTAATCAGCTCTGATGTGAAAGTCTTATTAGCCCAGTTCCAGTGCTGTGCTCAAGGTTTTAGCCTCATTGGCCAGATGAATAGTGCGGGGCCGAGGCATTAAATTGCCTCTTGGCCGCTCAGTGATGAGGGGGAAGGGTGTGTGGCAAAAAGAGCAAGATTAAAGGTGGTGCTGTGCCACAAAGTTTTACCATAGCTTAGATAGGTCCCTAAATACAAATCTCGGGGACATCTGGCTAGTAACTCTGTCACATGAAGATTTAGCAATCTACTTCCTCTTTAGTCTTCATCAAGACAAAAGCAGGAATTCTTCAGAACCTGTGCTTAGTAAAAGACTTCAGTAGCTTATAAACAAGGATGTTCAAGCTTGTTGAAAATGTAAAATAATTACTTTTTCCTATTTTTGACCGTATCAGATCATTCTAACAAATTGGAAAGCGATTGCTAGGGCAAAATCTATTTTGGTTTCTTTTATATACCAAGATGCATTACCAGGTTTGCCAGCTTATGAACATGACACAAAATTACACCAGCTATTAGCTTTAATTAAAATTTGAAAAAGCCTTTCTGATAATGAAGAGAGTCTTCTATAAAAGAGCTGACAGTAAAGCAGGTTTCATACCTGAGTCATATTCTATAACAATAACTTTTAACGAAAAGTAAACTGCATCATTCATCTCGGTACATCTAGGTTTCAGAACTGTAGCCATGAAATTGGCAAGTTTTAATTAAGAGTGAGATGTGTACAGTTGCTGGATTTATTTCACATTTCCATCCCACCTGTTCATCTCAAGATCTGGAGATGGGTAATTTAAACACTTAATGGCAAATCCCATTTGAGATAACAGCCATATGCTATTTGAAAACTGAGGCTCAAGGAATTAGTGGTATGGGACAGAATTACTAGAGTGACAATCTCCCACTGGTTCTTGTTCTATCAGAATATGGTCTTTCTTTACATGTTGTAAATTCCTCAGCTCTGATGCACTTACCCCCCCCCCCTCCAATTTCCCTTTATCTCGCAAAAAATCCATGGATGTCCCATCTTCTGACCCCTGGCTCCTGTGAGCTCTGTCCTTTGGCATCTCTAAACCAATGATAGTGGATGCAAGAGGGTTACAAAAAGAGTAGATCAGTAGCGATCAGCCTTTGTAGTATGAAGCTAGTTTCCATGGGTGGGGTGAACCCATGGGCTGGATCCGGCATGGGGTCAGTGTGCTGACCTAGCCATAGAGCCAGTCTGTGCTCCAGCCCAGCATCAGTTCTGGATCTCATCATGAAGTGATTCCCGTGTGCTATCTCTGTTTGGTGCATGGGACCTCTGTAAGCCATGGGCAGCTAATGCTGCCGCTGCTTTTCCACTGTCAAGTTTCTGGACCTGGGGGGAGCCCTGTGGGCTGGAGATTGAGCACCACTGCTCTAGATATACTTGATTTGATGCTTTCTCTCTAAAGTATCTACCTGTGTCAATGTCAGAGATAGGATTCTAGGCTAGGTGGACTGGTGGTCTGACCCAGTATGTCACTACTTGCATTCTTACGTTTTGTCTTGGAGACAAAATATTGTTCTTGGAAGAGACCTGCCTGGAGGATGATGACAGTAGGTGTAACAAAACTAATGATTCCTACCAGAGAAATACTGGGAATAACCTGGTTGCAGCTTGAGTTACTCAGCTATAAAGAGTAATTGTAAATTGCAATGAATTTGTATCTTCTAGTTAATTTTTGCACCATGGAGAACTGGATTAAGTGGTTTAAATAAACTTTATTAAAGCTTTTTGTGAAAATAGTGGGGAGGAAACATCATGTTGTGCCAACACTAAGTTAAGAGTAATACTGACCATCTAGGCAAGTTAGAAATTGGCCACAATATAAAGTTTATCTTCAAAATATCTAGGTTAGTGCATCTGGATAAAAATATCTATAATCTGTATATGAAATGGTTGGAAAGGCAAGGAAAACCAGGAAACCTCTCTCAGATCAGGCTTCCTCACTGTCTAGGAATATCTATAGTCTTATATGGGAGGGAAACTTTGTCTACCTTCACACTGATGTATCCAGTGACACCATTATATAGCCTCACTCTTTTAGTTATCTCCTAAGCTGATACAGATCTTTAGTTATTTTCTACTTCTAAAAGTCTTTTTTTTAGCTAAGCAAGAAAGCACTGTTCATGAGTGTTGTTTTAGGAAGCTGCATGTACCCAAACACCATCTGTAAGCACACTGAGTAATAGCCATGTGGTTTCATAACACATTTGAAAACATTGCTTAATCAACATTGTCTTCAAAGCATTTTGTTAGGATTGGGGTTAGGATAGGGGGAGTATTAGGGTGATGTGATGTTACATGATTCTCTGTGGCTTGCTTATATATAATTGTTTTTCCTTTAATATCTCTTAAATAGTCAAAGCCTGCTGTGTGATGTGACAATAGTAGCGGAAGACATGGAAATTGCAGCTCATAGAGTTGTGCTTGCTGCCTGCAGTCCTTACTTCCATGCTATGTTTACAGGTACCAAATATTTAATTCTTGTATTTGAAGATAACAAGGCTGCACTGAAATGTGAAATTATAAACTTTTTTTTGCTAAACAAAGTCTAACATTTTAATGCTTTATTTATATTTTTTCAATGAGGTCATCCTGATTTTAAGCTTCTAATGTCTCCTTAATCTTAACTACTGTGGTGAACATGTATAAAACCATACATATAACATCTCATTTATAAAAGGAGTTAAAGGTTGTTTATACAGGCATAACTAGAGAAAAGGATTCTCTAACCTTTCCAACTCTAATTGTTTGGCATAAAGTAGATTAAAAAACATTTCTGTGTGAATTTGAAGTGGGTAGTTTCTCATGACCATTTGTTCTAAATATTGTATTCTTCACTCTTGGATATTGTAGGCTATTGATAGACACACAGGCTTCCATTGGCTTTGGCAGTCTATAGCGTGAGGGTGTATTTCAGTGTTCTTTGGCTAATTTTGAGTGGTATTTGTGCTGTTCACTGTTCCTATAATTTTATCTGTACAGACTGGCTTTTGCCTCTGCTTACTCTATCAGCTCCCTGCCATATTGCTATAGCAGAGACACCAGAGGGTTTGTAAGCTAAAGTAGGTTCATTGCCTTACACCTCTCAATAGAATTGCCTATATTAAGGTTTTTCATTCCTTAATGGTTGTAAATCACTTCTGGAAGGTCCATTGCTCCATTCTGCCACAAACTCCCCGTGTGGCTTTAGAGAGTTGTGTATCATCTGCCTCTTTTTTTAAATTTTTAAAATTTCTTTCAAAGGACATACAATGGTACTTGCTCCCTCCCAGAGGTATGGTGAAGATATCCAGCCACAAAGAGAGGGGTTACCATAAGTACTTTAAAAATATTCTTTGGGGTGCTCTTCCTTTTATTTTTTTTGTGTTGAAGAAGGTTGGACTAATTATATAGGATGTCTTGGTGCTTTGCTTTTTTCCTTCTACTGCTAACTTCTTGAATTAGGGCGTGTCTTTGTTGCCACCCTGGCAAGCAGCCACCTGGAAGCACTACTCACATCTCATTCTGGCTTAATTTTTGCTGTCACCCAGAAGTTTGGTGGTGTAACTAGTTTAATGCAGCTTTGAACGGGCACTTAAATCCATTTTCAAGCTGTCTCGGGTATGCTTTTTGGCACATGCTCAGGATGTTGCTAAATGTGACTACACAGCCTGATTTCTTGGCTTGGACATTCACTGAGGGGGACCAAATGAGTGGTGCATGTTTTTAGAGGTGCATTGAGGTCCATATCCGATTTGGCACCAATAAAAGGAAAATTTGGCTTTTTTTGGCTGCTGTAGCCATGCATGTGGCCATGAATGCAACCCAGAAGTGTGGAGAGCAGCGTCTGACTGGTAAATCTGTGGGGAGGAACAGGTGTGTGGGGGGGCAGATAAAGGCCCCCATGGTGAGGGAGGGAGTGGGGGTGGTGTTGGGGCAGGCACGGCCCAGCTGGGGTGGGGCAGGCACGGCCCAGCTGGGGTGGGGCAGGGCGTGGGACAGAGCCGTGGGTGGCTCGTCCAGGGGTTGTGAGTGAGGAGTGGGAGCAGTTCCCTGTTGCTGCATACATCTCCAAGGAAGGCTTGAAGGGCCAGTGTCCCCTGGATTTGTGTGCAGGGCGAGGGTGGGCTGCTTGCTGTGAGCTAGGGGCTGTGTCAGCCTCTTCCCTGGGTGGGGCTGGGCCAGGTCTGCACTCAGGGCGGGCATTAGCGGTGCTGGGAAGGGGGACTATGGGATGGGCTACAGTCGCCCCAAAATTCTCTGTAGCCCCCTCTCCCCTCTGCAGCACCACCTGCAGACAAGACTTGACAATCACCTTGCTGGGGTCGTTTGACCCCACTACTCTTTCCTGCCATGGCAGGGGGTGGGACTTAATGATCTGCTCAGGTCCCTTCTGACCCTACAAACTATGAAATTGGTCTGTGCCTGCCCCTGCTCCAGCCTCATTCCTTCCCTCACTGTGGGTGCTTGGATCTGCACCCCACCCCCATGCCCCTTCCACCTCATAGACTTACTGGCCAGGCACTGCTCTCTAAGCTGTCGGGCTGCATATTGGCTATCAGATTGGTATCAGCCAATATGGCTGGTTAACAATCGGCCATTGGGATTGGCTAAAAAAATCTCTATCAGTGTACCCCTACATGTTTTATCACAGCACCCTGGGGCTTGCTTTGGAGGCAGAATAGATGTGTCCTCAGGGATGAATTCTCACACCAAAAAAAAAAAAAAAAAAGAAAGAAAGGGAATCTAAGAAAAGATGCTTAGAACCTGAATTCCTGGTAACCTACACATCATCCTCAAGGTCAGAATTTGTGTTTCAAGGTAATGTGCAATTGTGGGCCATGTGTAGAACAGTGTCACAGTAGAAAAGATTTCTATTACTATTAATGGCCAAAAGAAAGGCTCAGAAAGCCCTGAGTTTTAGATTTTATAATTGTTTAAACTGTTGTGTCCCTACACAACAGAAACCCTGACACAACCTTGGAAAACAAAGCTAAATCGTCTACAGAACTTTTCTCTCCCTGTTCTCCCACACATTTATTTATCTCAGAAGTATGTTTTCCACAGCAGCCCACATAACAAGATGTTTTGTAGCATGTTCTGAAGATCTGCTTGGTCTGTTTTATACCCAGGGTGAGGTGGGGAAGGAAAGACGCCCGTACCAGAATAGAGCACTTTCACAGACAACTTCGGTGGTCAGCTCCTCTCAGCTAATGGAGGCTAGGTCAAATACTTCTACCCATGCAATTGTGAAAGTACAGGAAACATATGTAGGCTCTCAAGAGTGAAGATCCAGCCCCTCTGGTGCATTATACATTAAGAAAAGCACTTTGAATTCAATATAGAAGCAAAGAAATAGGAAGTGCAGATCAGTGGGCGCATCTACATGAGACGCTAAATGCATAGTAGACTAATTTTACTGCATGTTAGTGTTGCAGGCAAAAACTGTGCTAATATGCCAATGTGCAGTAGAATTAGTTTACTGTGGATTAGCATCACAAAAGGGGGTGGGCTGGTGCTACTGCACAGTAGCACCAATTATGGCACGTTAAGTAGTACCTGCTGTTACAGCTTTTAAACTCCATGTGCTGTAATTATGGTGCGCTGTTGAACATGTAGACATGCCCACTGAGTATGAATGATGTATGTTGCCCTGAGACGCGCATTGGTAGTGATGAGTTTCTGCATTCTGCACCTGCCTAAGCTTTTAGATTGACCAAAGGGTTGAGAGCACTTCCAGAGTATGCTTATAGTAGCAAAGGCAGGAATTGCAGTATGTGGCAGGACGGTCCCTAGGGGTGCCGTGACCTCCCCTAGCGCCCTTGCCTACCGTGCCAACCTGGGTCATGAATGCACCCTCTCTCGCCCGCCACGTCTTTGATCTTATTATTAATGGGAGGCTGCCTTCCTGCCCTCCTTGGCACGGGGCCTATCTTGCTATACCGGGGTTCCGTTCTATTTCCTGTGCTGGTCCTCTCCCAGGGCCTACTCGATATGCTCGCCCCCTCTCCCAGGCCTTCTCAATATATGCGCTCACCCCCTCTCCCAGGCCTTCTCAATATACGCGCCCGCCCCTGGGGCCTCTCTCAGACTGCGCCCGCCCCTGGGGCCTCTCTCAGACTGCGCCCGCCCCTGGGGCCTCTCTCAGACTGCGCCCGCCCCTGGGGCCTCTCTCAGACTGCGCCCTTTTGCCCTTCCCCGGTTTCTCAATGGGCTTACTCCCCTCTCGGGGCTCCTCAATTACAGGCAGTGTATGACCAGGGCCTGCCTCCTGTACGTCCCGCGGTCACCCGCACTCAGGCCTGTGCCTCGTGCTTCCCGCGGTCTCACGCACACTCGGGCCTTGTCTCCCGTGCTTCTCACGGTCCTGCCATCACTGGGGCTTCACTCACGCTTCCCGCACTCACGCACTCCTTGCCCTCACCAGGGCCTTGCTCGCACCTCCCGTGCTCGCCCGTACTGGGGCCTTCTATGCCCAACTTGGGCTTCCCAGAATTGGGGCTCAGGCGGTCTTATCTGGCCCCCAGACCCACTTCTCGGGCCTACGCCCCACTGGGGCTCTTCCCAACTGGGGCTCGTCCCGATATGGTCCACGCTGGGCTGGGGGGCGGCATACCCCACTAGCTCCTCTCGAAGTCGCCCAATGGGCTGGGGTCGGGACATCCCAAAACGCAGCGCCCTCTGCGATGCTAGAAACTTCCCTTCTACTGGGGAGATCCCTTGAGGCCTCTTCCACCCCTACAGCCTCGCCTGGTCCTCTGGTCTTACACAAGCAACCAAACAGAAAACCCAAAGCTCTAAGCCAACCAGTTGCAACACAAAACTAAGCCCCCCCCGCTATAACATAGACTCCTGTCAGGGTTCCCTCCCCTCATCTCATCATGTAGACTCTCAGTCAGTCAGACGGCTGTGCCATGCTCTGCTCCATAGCAGAGTTGCTGCTCCTCTGGCTGCCAGAGGGAAACTGGCTCTGGCTTTAGCCTTCTCTGTTTGTAAAGGCCAGGCCCTGCCCCCTGGCGGTCAGCTGACCCAATTAGTTGCCATAGCAACTGGCACCTGCTGCCCTATGAATGGCAGCTAAACCCATTTACTACTATTCAGTAGCAGGCAACCTAGTGCCCTGCTACACAGTAGAAAAACTAAACTTGCAATCTGCTGAAGACTTGCAAATGCTAAAAGACACGCTTGGGCATTTCTAATGTATACAAATATTCAGCCACTCCAAGGATCCCCACAAACAGGGAAACAAATGATAGAAATGCAGGAACATATGAACACGGACATATCTTCTGGTTGCTTCCCTCTATCTCAGTCTAATGTCAGTGAGGTTCTACCATTTAGTTCTCAGTTGTGTCCCTATTTGCCTGGGATACTTGATTAGACTACTGGCAGTTGGGTCATGGGGCAGAGCTGAATGCCATCAGCAAACAAGAAAGTCGGATGTGACACGAGAGTGCTGTAAGGACACGTCACCTTCTAGAAGTTTTTAGACAGAAAAAGGTGGGGCAAAAGAGAAATAATGTTCACTATTGCTGCAGCATTTAGTAGGGGGCTGATACCAATAGTTGATTTTTAAGGAGGCATATTAGCTGATACTGATCTGATTTCTGATACCCAGCATAGAGAGCTGCCTCCAGCTGGTAAGTCTGGTGTGGTAGAAGGGTGGTGTGGGGGGCAGATGAAAGCCCCTGTGGTGAGGGAGGGTGTGGGGCAGGGGCTGGGGCAAGTGCTGCCCAGCTGGGGTGGGGTGAGTGTGGCACGGAGTCATGGCTTGGCCAAGAGGCGCATGGAGTGGGGGAGCAGCTTACGCCATTGCATGCCACTGGTCCAGCAGCTCCTGCTGCTCATCTGGAAGGGCAGGGGAAGTGTGTGCCCCTGGATCTGGACAGGGCAGGCTGGGGCCGGGGCTGTGCGAAGCTCTTCCAGGTGGCACACGGCTGTGCTGGGAAAGGGCTACAGCGAATTTGTGGCTGCAGCCTCGCCTTGTGGGGAAGAGCTTGGTGTGGCCCCAGCCTGGCCCGCCCCACGCAGATCCAGGGGCACATACCCCCCTTGTGCCCTCCTAGACAAGCGGTGGGAGCAGCAGCAGGAGCTGACAAGTGCCTGATGAGCCCCTAGATCAGTGGCACACAGTGGTGGCATGAGGAAGCCCATCCTTCCCCATGCCCTCTGAGCCACCGTTCTGTCCCTTGCCTGCCCCGCGCTGGCTGGGCAACACTTGGCCCAGCCCCATGTCTCCCATGCCCCTTCCCTGCCCGTTCCCCTTCCACCACACCAGACTTACTAGCTGGAGACAGCTCTCCATGTTGCTGGGCTGTATTCCTCGCTGCCTGTGTTGCGCTGCGGCTGTGTGCATGCATGGGCCATTTATTGGCCAAATTATTGGCCTGATATGGCTGATTTCTGATTTCTTCAGATCGGTGCCCATCTGATATCGGACCTATGTATCTGTGCACCTCTAGCATTTAGGCAAGCTTAGACTGACCTTAGCAAGCTTGCATTACCTTGTAATTAACAGCATCTAGGACTGCTGACAACTTAAGTATGGACACCTAATCTGTATCCATTGCTTGTAGGAGAAATTCTACCTTTTTAACCAGTGCGGTTTTGCCTTTCACCAAGTGTTATAAACAGATTGGCCAGCTACAAAGAGATCTGGGGTATTTGGTAGTTCAGCCACAATCTTCTCTAAGACACTATCTTGAAATGGGATTCTGGTGTTTCACTTGGCATTCTGCTGATGCCCAGGAAGCCATCATATGTGCAGTGCAGTGATTTGTCATATGAACAAATTACTGCATCCTGAGAGAGCAGTTTTCTTGTCATAGTTTGTTACTTTTTGTCCTGAAACCTTCTAAGATCATGCTTCATGGTAAATGTTTTAATGATTCATATCTAAGCCTCCACAAAATGAGACGTAGTGAGTTTCCCCTCCTTTTCCATTTTAATCTCTATTTAAATTTCCACTGGTGGAGGATATAAAAAGCAAAATTGTCTACTCATGACTGCTTCACATAAACATTCTTTGATTGCTTGATTCTCTTGTGGGGGGGCTGGATTTTTTTTAGAACTGCTTCTACTGCCAGCACTTGGAAAAACTCCTTGGCACAAGGAGCACATAAGGTAAGAGTGTCTTACAAGTTCACCTTAGTGAAATATTTTTGTATATGTGTCAAGAGACTGCCAGTTGTTAAATCCAACAGCCGTTTTTCACTAATGGCCCATGCTGAGGAAACTAGATTTCCTGAATCACTTAACATTCAGTTTATGATAACTATAACTCCTTTTTTAAAGGGAGATAGGAACTGTATAATTAAATGAAATGAGCTAAATTTTTCAACTGACCCGAATAGGTTTGTTTTTAGGTTTGAACACCTCTGTGGCAGGAAAGAACAGCTGTAATTTGTGAGGGATCTTCATCTAAAATAACCAGATCACAAAATTGTATTTTGTAGGGGAGATGACTGAGAGTCGAGCAAAGAGAGTTCGGATAAAGGAAGTTGATGGCTGGACTCTGAGAATACTTATTGATTACATTTATACTGGTGAAATTCAAGTTACGGAAGAAAATGTACAGGTAGGAATAAGGATTTTCTAATACCTTCTTATGACTTTTTTTTGGCCCTT
This sequence comes from Crocodylus siamensis, assembly GCF_052110815.1. Lineage (NCBI taxonomy): Eukaryota > Metazoa > Chordata > Crocodylia > Crocodylidae > Crocodylus > Crocodylus siamensis. The sequence continues at coordinate 82,930,640 of NC_143396.1, read as the reverse complement.
GTCACTTGCAAAATCACATGACTTTTTTTTACCTTAAACTTGTATAAATAGTAGGATTTAACATTATAATTTTTCTTTCATGAGAGGGATAAAAAAAATATTAGAGGTTTTATGATGATTTACTTTTATTTTTTCCCTCGAGTCCAAAATCAACCTTTGAAAGACATTTGTTAGATGCATTCACATGATCAATACTGAGTGTGTTGTAAAGGAAGAATGTGACATTTTTCATAGCTTGACAAATGCTAGATTGCTGGTACTTTGCTTCCTTCTTTCTATCAGCAAAATGAACAATCAAATATATTTTATGTTGAGATCATGTCAATTTTCTAGTGATACTCGGTGCGTTCAGCATTTTTCTTGCAATGTACATGCTTTTTAAGTGCTGTGGAAAGTACCATCACTACAAAGAGAAGTTCTTTATCAACAGAATATATACAACAGGGGCAATATCCTCTCCACTGCCAACCTGCTTAAGGTCTGATTTGTAAGAATTTCTCCACTTAGATTTGCAGGAACCTTAGCATCCTTGTGTTCGTGACACAAGATGTGAAACGCTTGTACTGTGGGACTCACCCAGAGCTCACAGAAATCAATGAAGAGACTCCCTTGATTTGAATTAGTTTTGGTCAGGCCCTTTGTGTAGTGTAATAAATTGGAAGCCTGCCTTTTCCCAGTTCACTTCTAGTCTTATCCAACAGAGCTAAACTAAAAATCTGTGACTGAGAGAGGTTGTATTGAGTTGTGCCCGTTATGCAAAACCATAGCTTCTAATTCAGAATAGAATGTAATGTATTAAACACTTCCTTTCCTTCAGTTTACAGAGTAAATTAGCTACTCCCACTCAGTTCAAACTTTCCTTTTCTCTCTGTCAATTGCCTTCACAGTCTGGGATTTTCAGCTTTGGAATGGACTCTTGCTATCTAGCCCTGCATTTGTCAGCCAGCATTTAGCACAAAGTTTTTTCCCAAACCTCCCACACAACTGCAGTCAAACAGATTTTCTTACCTATGAATTGAATCAAAGATTGAGATTTTGGAGACTACAAGTGTTGCATTGGAAGTCTTGCCAATGATGGGGGGGAGGGAAGGCGTACAAAAATACAAATAATTTTTTCTTATCCACTGTCACTAGATTGAGCCCTTTCCTGATGCTTTTGAACTTGCGTGCTTGCTCGCTCATGCTCTCTTTCTTTTTCTTTATTAGTCCCTCATCACCCCGCCCGATCCAGAATAGCTTTTCTTGGAGTGCTGATGCTCATTATTTAATAAGAGGTGTTGGTTGGCAAATTGCATTTAATTCTCCAGTTTCTGTTACCCTATTGCTTTTTCCTTCTACTTTCCCAGCACTGGGTAACTAGCAGTCCTAACACTTAACATGGGAGATAAAAATAGACCATTGTTATCAGTGCCACACATTTGTGCTACATTCTGAAGTGAACAGGTTTTTATTGAGATGATAAAATTGATTTTTTTTACTGGCTGCAGAGTAGTCCTCAGATGAGATGCCTTGCTGATGTTTGAATCAGTGATCGGAAATGAAGTTTTATTATGCTATTTTAAAAATCAAAGGAAATACCTTGTTACCAATCCCTTCAGCACTTTGCATCCTGGAATGCCTATTTCTTACCTTACCAACTATTATCTAAAATGTATTATTTACTTGTGGTGTTACTGTGCGAGTGTTGTCAGGCCAGTTAAAATCTCTTATAACACTGTACTATATCTTGTGCAGCCTTAAAATTTTATTGGCTCTTTTAATAAGGCTCTTACTTGTTTGTACCAGCTCTTCATGCTCATACAGCAGAAGCTTGATTCTACAGTCTCAAAACTTTTCTGTGCATACCTTGATGACTATATCCTGCTAACTTTTCATACAAAATATCAGGCTAGACAGCCAAAATAAAGTTAAAAATAATGTTTCTGTTATAAGGGGGTTGGTGTAGAGATGTTTCAGTGCGACTTTCTAAGCAGCCTTGTATGTACTGGCTGCATCTACTGTGCAGGAAGATGTATTTTAGTCTTAGATTGACTATATTGGTTACTTTACTTACGAGCAATGAAATGTATCTATACTGGTAGGAATTTAAGGAATGTTAAAGGCCAGTAATCCACAGGTTTAATTCTTCTGAGTCTGACGTGGCTTTCGTTTTCACAGCTCCAGATTACCTGGCTGTTTGAAGATGTATCTAGTGATGTTGGGGTTGTAATTTGTGTTATGTGACCTGGTGAGTGATCTTAAAAGTTTGTAGTAATTTGGAAATCAAAAAGATTTAGTTTAGCTTTACCTTGGGTTAGAGCTATTGAAATAAAATCTACATTTTGAATTTAATGTTGGTACTTATACTTATGCCACATAACTGATAATAAATGGCCATGTCCTCCTCTTTGCCACCTTTATGTTGCTTGTAGCTAGAAATGGGCATTTGTAATTAGGCAGTATGCATTGTTATATACTGTCTACACATGTAAGACAGGAGTTCCTGTCCCAGAGTTTGAAACTTAACAAAATTGCTGTTATAAATGGATTTGATGCATGGTCTGGTTAGTGGAGTTCTACCTTCTGTGTACACTGAGATGCCTGAGTTCAAATGGTCATGCTATTTTTTTATTTTTTTTTTGTATCTGGCCCAGCATGCCTGAAGTACAACTTAGGTGCTTGAATTTTGATAAAGTTCAATTGAGTGAGCCACAAAAACCTGTTTAACCACTCAAATGTAGAGGCTGTAGTGCCTAAGTTTTTTGCCAGTCAAGTGAACCACCTAATATTATGCTGTTATGTATACCTAGAGGTCTGCCATCATGGTTGATTTGAGTATGTTGGGCCTCCTATACCATTTTTTGGGGCTTGGCTAATTAGGAGTTCTTAAAATCAAGATAACCTCAAGGGCCCAGTCTGGTTGGTGTACTCAAAACATACCAAATACTGATAGTATTGAGCTATGAACTAGGTACAGTGGACATTGTCACTTTCAGAAAATGCAGCTGGAGGAGATGGTGCAAGGGATGGGGAATAAATACCTTCTGTAATAGCCCTGTGGTTGGGATGCTTTCCCAAGAAATGTAACATTTGGGTTTGGTGTTCTTCTTGGCCTGAGTAGATTCAAAACTACACCTTCCTCTTTTTCAGTTAGGCACCCTTACCAAGATAGAGACGAGGCTGGATGGGGCACTCTGTAGCCCTCCAATTGAAATTATAGTTTCATAGTTTCTAGGGTCGGAACGGACCTGAACATATCAAGTCCAACTCCCTGCCCTGGGCAGGAACGAGTGCTGGGATCATAACACCCCAGCCAGATATCTGTCCAATCTCCTCTCGAAGACCCCCAAGGATCGGGGAGAGCACCACCTCTCTTGGGAGCCCATTCCAGAGCCATTGTGGTTGTTGTGAATGGAGTGCAAGGTTCATGATGACTCCAAGGAGAGAGAGAAATTAAAAGGGGGTCTGATTCAGTAGCCCTGTCATGAAAACACTGTCAACACTTTATCTTATGGCAATTTAATGCAAAATGCCTAAGCACTCCCTTGAGCAGAGGATCAGAACCTGGATTTCCAACCTCAGAGGAGTGCTGTCATTGCTAGCTTATGCATCAGGCTGCTTGCGCTCTCTCATTCCTTTGTGCACCATGGTTTAGAGACCTTGGACAGATGTACATTTGAAGCTTTCTGAATTCCACTCCAGTCTGGAGCACTTCAAAATGAGTGCTTCAGGCCACAGAAAGACACGAAACCCCATGCCCATTCAGCTGGAGTGCTTCAAATGTGCCACAGTAGAATGCAGCAGCCTGTTGCCCAGTCAGGGGGTTCAACAGACAATCCCTCCATCCTGGGACTCTTGTCTGTCTTCCATTTCTCACCCCCACCCCCTCCAACTGGGTGGTGAGTGGGACAGCCAGCCAATGCGTGCTCTCTTGTACCCTCAGCCTCTGCGCTCCCTGTTTTGGAGGTGGAGAGAGGCATGCAGGATTGCCCAAGGTGGTTATACAACCCCCCTGCCCCAAAGTGGAACTGAGTGATTGAAGGAAGAGTTGTGTGCAGGGATTCGTGCTTTCCAGCTTTAGGGATGCCAAGTATGCATGAGAGCACTTTGGCTGTCTGCCTCTCTTCACCTCGTCTATTTTAAAAGTGCTGATTGTATTTAGTTAGTTTGCAATAAATGTGGTTATGCTGTGTACATGTGAAAGCTATGTATGAATATTTAATGGTATAAGAGCTTGCTTGACGTTTTAATCATTTTGGCTATGTGAACTAGCTGGGTCCTTAGCTCATCTGTGAATAGGCAAACGTGTTCGAGTTTCCTTTAAACGCGACTTAAGAAAAAAATGGAAAACTATGATTTTCTGTTAACTGTTACATAACCTGGCTGTATTGCCCTCTAAAACAAGCTTTTTTATGGGATTGCATACACAGTGGAGTTATGTGGTCTTCGGAAAGTCTGTTAACAATATGAATTGAATTTTGATCAGTATTCAGTGTTATCTTGTCAGTATGCCTTGTTTGCTTTCATTTAGGCAGAGTAAGGAGCGAAGGGAACAGCTATTTTTCTTACAGTGCTCTGAAATTGAAAAAAATGAAAAGTATAACTACCGGTACCATATTTACGTAAATACAAGACAGCCTTGAATTTAAGATGATCCCTGCCCCTAGTAATTAGATTCTGTACATGGAAAATTTATACATTTTCCATGTACAGAATCTGAACCTGGGAGCACAGTCACGGCTGTGTGCTGTCATGGCCCTGCTGCTCCCAGGATCTGCCACTCCTGAGACTAGCCAGGACTGGCACAGGCAGGGGCTGCTGGGAAATGGAGTCCACCATGTTGCTCACCCCTGGGTATAGACTCACAATGGTTCCTTTAAAACAAATAAAAAATAAAATAGTTGACTGTTGGTCAAAGTTTATTTTCTACATGTAAACGTACACTTTATTGGTCTTTCTATGTTTTGGCCTCTGGCCAATTTTATGTTACAAGACAAACATAGAAGAAAGCTCTGGGTGTATATTCTGGTTTTTGTGTTTCCCTCAGTCCATGTTTTAACATCAATGGTAGATCTTTATTTAAAATTTAAAATATTAGCTGACAAATTCAAGAATGAATCAGAAATGAGACTTAAATATTAGGAAAGCACAGTATGTGAGCAAAGATGCATTAGGAAGGATCAAGAATATACAAACCTGCACAGTGCTTGGAACAATGGATTTACATCTCTTACCCATCTCTAATGGAGGTCATTATACCTTATGCATAACCTTATTTTAGCACTTCTATCATCAGCTTTTCCCCACATGTTTAATTTTCTGAATGTTCCTCTTTTTTAAAGCAATTAAGTTAAATGTCAGACTTAATGCAGTGTAACAGTTAATCATTTTAAGACAAGAACACAAAAGTTAACGTTCTCAAGTAAAATTTAACTTTCTCACATATCCACGTTTGCAAGTACCGTTTATGTATTAAATATATGCAGTGTGGGAGAGTCGGTTACTATAAGAAGCCTCTGAGTGAGTAATTCGCCCACAGTGTAGCATATGTATTCGGGTATGTATTTAGTCAGGCCTGCAACTAGGGCCTCTTACTGAGCCATATGCATTGGGGTGAGAGCTCAAGGAGAAGTTCCTAAGTACAGCTCTAGATTGATCTATTAAGTGTTTTAAAAATCAATTTGTCACTTGTAAGAAGCTGTTTTAAGGCATCTTAAACCAATCTTGTACCGCAGATGCCAAACTTGCAGAATCTGAAGCTTGTATATTTGCATACCAGTGATATTTTACTCCCCTAACAGCTGGCTGCAGATTAGCTATGTCCATGCAGAGCTACTGCTTTGCGTTTGAATCATTTCTTCTAATATAAGCCAACAAGTGTATTGACTGTTTTTTAAAGGGGCTCTACTGCAATGTTGATATCAGAGATGTATGAGAAAAGGAACCTAAAACAGTCTGACATTTTTATACCCAGAGCTTTGCTATCAAGGCGTCTACAGTAAAATCTGGTGGTCTGTTACCAAGACACACATGTTGGGGTGAGAGCTTTTTTTCTCATTGTTAAACTTAAATCTAAATGTAACTCCTAAATAAAAAAAAAATCAAAATATTCATTCTGATCAGTTTGAAATACCTATTAGAAAAACTTACAGAAATACTTAATTTCAGTTTTTCAAAACATAACAATTCTTACTGAATTATCTTACAGAACTGTCTCTTAAGAACTTTTTTGAAGGGGAAAACTTTTCACCAGTTCTAGTCATTATAGACTTCAGTCTTGGTTGTAACTACCTGCACTTCTTCTGTAAAACAAACTCCAGGTATTTAATGTCATTGAACAAGGGGACTGAATCCAGATCTCCTGGACAACCTTAATTCTAGACCTCAACTTTTAAATAGTTAATGCTTCTTTAATAAAGACTTTTAACGTATAATGAAAAGATTACAGCTTAGCTGTGTTGGCTCCAAAGCTTTGACAGAAGTAAAAGTAGTAAAGCATGTGTCACTAGCGTCAGCAGTTGTGACTTAAAATACACATTGAGAATGGATCTGCTGAGTAAAAAAGGTGCCATTTCTGCATAATCAGTTTTCAGAATGGGACATGATAAAATTCATGATGGAAGAGAACATGGATAAATTGCAGAATGTTTTCTGTGTTACTAAAGCTCATAATGTTATTGATAGACTTGTGAGAGTGAGAGATGATCAGTTGTTTTGTGGATATTCGGTGTAAATGAGGGAGGGAAGCAGGGCTTAAACTGTAAAAAAAACAAACAAAAAAAACCAAAAAACAAAAAATCCTCTGTGATAAATGTGTGTAGAATCCTCCTCTTCTGAGGAGACCAGTAATCTGGAAGGTAATGAAGGCATGATAACTATAGTTTGTATTATTGAGCAACACAGTACAAGATGCAAATCAGTTCCTTTATACTGGAAATATGATTTAACATGTTTATGGACCTTGCCGTAGTGCAGAGTTGGGTAATTATTTGGGCTGGAGGGCCACTTAAGGAGTGTTGATGAACTGTCATGGGGTGGGGAAGACAGAGCAGGTGGATAAACTCTGTGAAGATGAGCCCAGGACCCCACGGTGAAGCTGGACCACATGTGTGGCTACTTGGCCCACATGCCATGTGTTCAAGATTAACTGTGGTGCAAACCAGCCACAAATATGTTCTAAATTATGCATGTACTATTTTTGTCACTGATTTGGCAAATACCTTTCAAATGTGGCATGTCGCCATTTACTATGTGATTGATGTGTTAATTGCACTGTCCATGTACTGTTGGCCAGGGGCCTAGGTTCATGCTTTGACCAGGTTCTTTACTAGGAGTATACCATTTATTTCTGGAGCTTACTTTAAAAGGGATATACTCCTTGAACTTGTCTCAAATCCTGTTGTGTTTTGGGGATTTGTGAGGTGCTGTGAATGTTTTCTTTGCATTTATTTTGCTGATGTGTGTGTGTGATCTTGTTGAAAGACCCATATTATGCTGTATCCATTTATGTTTCTGCTACAACTGTATTGATTGTTATGCAGTGTGTATGTATATATGTGTGTGTGTGTGTGTGTGTGTGTGTGTGTGTGTGTATGGTTTTGGATATAATTTAGTCCAAGGGAGTGGGCAGAACTGCTAAATCTCTTTTTGCTGTTGTGACACTAGGGCAAGAAGAATTGCCAGTTTGATGCAGGCTAAAGAAGACACTGTGGGGTTGGGCATCCAAGGTGGTGTCTGCCTGTAATGGGGAAATCAGCGCCTCTAGAAAAAAGACATCTGAGAGAGATGACCCATTAGCCAGGTAACTCAGGAAGACCAGGAATTTCTGGAAGGTTTTGGTGACATGAGTAATTAGTTTAAGGCTGATGCGAGGAGCCAGCTTGGAGGCTTCTATCTTAGTTAAGATAGAATTGAGGGCTGGAGAAGGGTGCAAGGACCTAGCAATCAGGGCTGACAGAATTGGCCCTGGTGATTTATGGTTATATAGGCCAGTCTCTTAAGGGGGCAAGGGTAACCATAAGAGAGGGTTTAGAAAGTTTACTTGCTTTGTCATTTTTGTCTTCAAAACCCAAATTTTGCTCATATAATTCTTTTCTCTATGTAATACATTTTTTGTTGTTTTGTCTCTTTACTGATTGCCTATGGCAAGAGTAATTTCTAGGCAAGCAATATTCTAGGCTAACCCATTCTTTGGAGAGTGGGACCTAAACATTTCTTTCACAACCCAAGGGGGAGGCCACTTGGAGCTTGTAGAGATCCCTAGTATAAGGGCAGTAGAGCTGTGGCTTGTGAGAATTAGGAGTTATCCTAAGGCAGCCTTGGCCTGTTCTTTGGGGCAAGTGTAGTTGCACCACAGGGATAAGCTTATAACTTGGGTCCTGTGACAATTAATGTGCTATTTTTTCTAAACTGGCTGTTAAACTCACTAGCTTCTTATGAACCGGTGATATTCTGCTTCACAAGCAGTTGCTTTCTTCTTCATGTGTTCTAAAATTAAGGTGATCTCAGAGAATATGTATTTAGGTTTTTTGAAGAATTTCCCAAATATATCAATATGCCACTCTTTGTTTGGAGTAAGAAACACCCACTGCCTCAGTGGTTCTTTATTGAGTGAGGTACACCCTTTCTTTTGGAGAGTTAGATTATTCAATATCAAGTTGAGAAATTTTCTTTTTTTACACAGAAGACACAAAATGTGCATTGCTGTCTCAGAAACAAGCACATGTTATTATACAGTGGGTGGGAGAACGGATGTAATGTTTGTCAAACCAAAGTTTATGTTGTGGGGGGTTTAACTGGCTTATAACAGCAATCATACAATATATACCAGAGAGCCATGGGTCAGAGCCGAGCCATGGAGTTTTCTGGCCTGCAGGGTTTCCAGGGGTCTGGAAAATTGGTGGTAGATGAGCGGTGGCAGTGTTAATGCCACTCCCTTTTTGGACTGACTCTGTGCTAACTCTGTACGAGATCTGCCCCATGGGCTGACCTTACACTGCTTATCTGTCCTGCAGGACCAGAGTGGTGGGTGTTGCAGCTATAGATGGTTAAAATTCAGCAGCAGTGGAATTAGTTCTATGGGATCTTGGCTAGCCAGCTAGCCACATGCTGCTTTTTTACCTGTGCAGCCTATGTTTCTCCTTCAGAGATACTGTGTAAGAGGCATCTTTTGTAGCATGCCCAGAAATATCACTAGATTTGTATGGCTTAGGACCAAGCAGCAGATAAAAGATTTGAGTCTTCTAGCTTGAACAGAAATGCCTTATTAGTTGCTACCTCCCTTCTATAAGATGGAGATCCTCATGCTGACCATATTTGTGGCAGTTTGTTACAACCTCAGGTAAAATGGTCCCAGACTATTTAGATTCTCCCAGCACCCTGAGGTGCCATGAGGTATGAGCAGATTAATGGGTTTTGAGGAAATGAGCAGATGAAGCAAGCAAATAAATGCAAGGTCAGGCTTCTCTGCTTGAATGGTTCCTCCATCTTCACTGCTGGGCCCATCTGCAAGGATGTAAGCACTGTAATTTATGAATTATTTTTTGAAATTGGGTGGCTCTCAATTCACAAAAAATTTAATGGAGGGGTGCCTTGAGTCCATAAAGGTTGATAATTACTGATTTAGACATTTGTAGGTTCTGGCCTTCATATCGTCTTCCCCAGAGGAGCAGTTGGGAGCCTGTGCAGATCTCAAAGTGTTTGTGTTGTATTGGGCTGAGATGCTTTGCTTAGTGAGCCAGCATTATTTTCCTTGACAGTGCAGCTCTGGATGAGGCACATCATACTTCGTGACAAAAGCAAGATCCACTTCCAAAACAAAAGACTGCAATCTCCTAGCCAGATGCAGATAAAAAAAGTGACTGGGTTGCTACTATAATACTGTCATGTGCTACTGTCATGTCAGCCTCAGCTCCTATCAGTACCCCTAAGTTGCAAATATAGTTATAGTAATAGCAGATGTACTCTGGTCACAGGAGCTGATGACCTCTGCTGCTTTCTCCAACCACATCATCACCACACTCTTCTCTGGATTGAGATTCATCTTGCCTTGTTCTCATTGGTGTCTCATTCTTGACTGAAAGTTTGACTAAAGTTTGAATTCTTATCCAAATTAGATGCACGAGATGCACAGTTTGGGTTTCAATCTGCATTTGGGAAATTCTGAACCTGCTGCTCCTTTACAAGCCTTCTTAGTGCCCCCCATTCACGCTGAACAGGGAGAGGGGATGCTGGAGGAACATACCATATGTGAAGGCTGCTCAGGAAGGAAGGCCTGTTGAAATCTCTAAGAGAAAAGAAGAAAGTTACTTAAGAGTGGCCCTTACCAACTCCCACCAAGGCTATATATAGGTGAATCACCAACACCTTGTGATCAACAGTATCAAAAGCAGCTGATCTAATACCGGCATGAACACCTGTTTTTATTATCTGTTGCCAAAGGGAGAATCATTGACCAATGCTGTACCTAGGCCTATACTCAGATATATGTAGATCAAATTGATCTTGTGATGCTTGTGTAGCTACAGTTGCCTCTAATCTTGCCCAAAGAAGGGAATTTATATTTACAAGATTGTGAGCATCTTGTGATGACTTCTTGATCAAAGACCACATTGGTACTAGAACAATAGGCAATTTATATTCCAGGGGGAGGTGGGAGATTTTAATACACCAGCAAAGATGGCAGGGGCTTTTCCACTCTAGACTTTGTTTTTCTAGGCTTTTCCACAAAATAACAGTTTTCTCAGGGTGGGAAGAACTTCCCAGCTTGGTAACAGGTGCAATTTGGATTTACCAGACTACACTACAGGCAGTCTATGATTTACAACGTTTCAAGTTACAACGTTTTGTACTTACAATGTTTATAAATTGACACCCCATTTCAACTTTCTGATGTCAGTTTCGACTTTAGAATGCTTGATCCGACGCCATGCTGCATCAGCGAATAAGTTCGCTGCGTCACCCATCTCCCTGGAGAACATCTGTCCAAACTTCCTTGGGTGCTTTCTTTAAGAAAGCAGACCAGGCTCGAGAAAAACCTGCAGCCAGGACTCCTGAGAAGACTCCAGCCAAAAACCCTTCAAAAAGTCCAGCAAACTCACCTCAAAGAAGTTCTTCCAAATCAATATGATTGCTATTTACAATATAAATACAATAATGTAGTTCTATTACTCATCTGTAATTGATTGAATACAAAATTCCTGGTTATTTTTGGTGAAAATAGAGTATTGGGCCTTGGTGCAGGAACCAATCCCCAGTTATAACATTGTTTCCTATGGGAAAAGTGGTTCCGAGTTGCAACGTTTCGACTTGAGATGTGGTTTTCAGGAACCAATTGTGTTGTAAGTCTGAGGACTGCCTGTACTCCAAAAAAAAAAAAAAAAAAAAAAAAAAAAAGTCGGATAGATGGAGGAAGGTAACATTTTAATATTTTTATTTGCTTCTGGCACAGCATAAGACTTTAAAATAACGGTGTCCAGTTTCTGCATAAGTCAAACCATTAACCACATTATTTCTCATTCTTTGAAACAGCATTAATGTGGCTCTTCTGGAATACCTTTAATGGTTATAAACATTTGTTTTCCTTGTGAGAAGTTGATTTACATCCTCTAGAATTTATGTGCATATCTTTCAACAATGCTTTTTTATAATTGGTGCATAGCAGAAAGCCATTCTTGTAGGGCTTGAAGTCACGGATTGGAGTCCAGAGACTTGCTGTACTGCAAATGCGCTAATTTCTACTGCTCATGTTTTTCTACTGCTTTCCCTGGTGAGTTTCTTTAATCAAACTATGAAGAATTTTAAAGACACCTGCTTTTGAGTAAAGTGATTAATGCAGGTGCAGAAATTAGCAGTTCATATGCTCTCAAAGTACTGTGTGGTTTGAAAGAGCTTAGTATTAATTATCTACTCCTTAAAAAGGGAGGCAAATGACTAACTTTTGGGCAGTGTTAAATGTACATGGCTTCTCTGATGAACAGTTTAGGTAAGGTTTTATAAAAATGGTTGTCACTGTGTTAAAGTTCTTCATACCAGAAATAATAATGTAAGGATTCTTTGTACTGAAATTTGTGAATCTTTGTTTCCTGTGCCTTAAATCTGACTTGCCAAAAACTCCCAGCTCGATATCTGGTACAGCATGTAGCATTTTTAACAAACTGTTTTGCCAAGTGTTCATTAAACTGTACAGAATATTTCAAGCTGTTACATAGTCATTTGCTGAGATTGGTAAGGATTCTAACATGCAAATTATTTACTTTTAAGATTCAGCTCATGGGTTATTTCAGTTGGTGAAATGATCCTGTGGTGGGGATGTGAACTGACTTAAATTTCTTTACGTTTTAAAGTGACATAGGTTCCAATATTGCAATTACCAGAATGGGCTGATTTCTTAATACCTATGAGAATGACCTTTGTGTTTGTTTCCTGGCATATCTCACAGTGAGCTACTGTGAACTGAATCTGCTGGTTGTTTGGAAGTTGCCCACGTAGGGAAGACTTGTTAAAAATGGGTTAAGCGTCACACGCTTATCTTGGTCCTGTCACATATGTCCCCATAGCAGGTAAAATCTCAGGCCAAAGGCTGTTACCTTCCCCACATACCCCTATTTCAGGGTAAGTCTGAAGAACTGAGAGTTAGTTGAGCATGTTGGGTAATATTTTTCCTACCCCCTGATGACTACTTTAGTATTTCTGTACAACTTCCAACCCTTATGACCCAAGCCACAAAGGCTGCCTACCTTCAGTGGTAGACATGTTTTTGAAAAAATGCATTTTACAAGTGAAGTAACTTAAGAGGTTGTACAAGATCATGTCTGGCAGATCTGAGAGTGCCAGGAAGGCTGAACTGTCTCTTTCTGTTCTTGTATGAAATTCATCCTCCTTAGTGATGAGGACTGAGGCATGCTTATGGAGTAGTGCCATGAGAAGCACTCTCTGCTGCTTCATGGCCAATACAGATAGAGCATCAGCCACCACATTTTCATTCAGATGCCTTTTACCAACCTGAAAGCCACATGGCTCAACAAAGCTAAATTTTGAAATGAGAATTAATTAGCTTGGAATTAGCTTGTGCATCAAGCTGGACAAAACTTGTCAACTAGTATAGATGTCCTACAGAAATGGGTTGGGAGATTCAGCTAGAGCCTGCAGAGCTGAAAGGTTAAACATGATCCTTCGGAGGCAGTCCTTCGTCTCCTATTGAATATATTCTGAAGGAAAATGTCACTAAGATGTCCTAGGACAATCCGGCCTTTTCCATTTAAACCTTCTAAATAAAGTTTCACATAATATTGCTTGAAGTCACTAAATATCAAACTCTAGTGGTGTTTGTGTGCTGCTGTTCTTCTCTGCTGGTTCAGTTTCTCCTTAGGGTCATCATTTAGGTAAAAAAAATCATTTTAAAATTCCTTAATCTCGCCCTTGTGATGGTTTAGCTTAAAACGGAATTTAAAAAAAAATAACAACAACAAAAAAACCCTCACTTGGTTATGCTGTTTTTGCATCTCACTCTGAATGGTGAATACTGTTTATTTTAACTTCTCCCTGTCCCCTAGCACAATGCCATGATATTGGGGTTACCAGTACTGCAGAGATGTATTTAAAGCTGAATTGTCTTTCCCTGACTTTGTTTCATTAAAATGTTTCTAATAATAGGGCTTGTAAATCCTTGTTTGGCAAAAACTTAATGTTGGGTCTGAACTAAGTGAAGCTTTTTTTTTTGTTTAAAGGTTTTTGTGCATCTTAGAGCAGAGTACCAGTAGAGTAACATGGTTGGATATTGTATGTGTGCTTCGAGGGACCATCTGGTCACCTCTTGTGATCTTTGTCTTGGTATTTGTGACAATAGCTGGGTTTTAATTGTTTGGGGGCACAACTTGTGCATAGCACAGCCAGAAGAGGGAGCACATTGCTGGAGTTTATGTGCATTGTAAGAAATGTCAAGCAATAGTAAATGATCTAATTTTCCAGTGAGCAAATCCTGCAGTAAGGCAGAATACCACGCCTGTTCTTTATTTGCTATACCTGGCTGCCTTTCAGCATTGGGAGGATCAGCTTCCTATAGGCATACAGTGCAGTTGTAAATCTTGGGGTATTAACTATATTATTGGATATTTGCAGTAAAATGTAATTCTCTTCCTGAACACTGTTCTTAGTGATTTTTTTTTTCTACCAAACTAAAAGAGCTGTCAACTGTAGCCAGTTATATATATTAAAAAAGCATATGGAGTTCCATGTATTTTGATTTCCTTTCTCTACCCTTTGATGTCCTAAACTGTCTAGCACAGGGGTGTCAAAGTCTGTCTGGGTCATGGGACTCTACTCAGGAGGGATCTGTGGGCCAGTGGCAGCTGCAGCAGGTCTGGTGGCAACATCTGTGGCACATCTGGTGTCTGTAGGTCAAGTATCTGCATAGCCCTTACTAGCCCCCTTGCCTCTGTATGCTGCATCCATAGGGGCCCAGGGGATCTGAATTCTGCATCAGGCCATGCCTTTCCAGCACCAGCTTCCTCCCAACTTCTGATAACTCAGTGGGCTGGATGGAGTGGCTTTATGCATTGTGGGTGCTGCCAACCTACACACAGCTCATCCTGCCACTGTGTGTGCAGGACTTGGATAGACTTCCTAATAAAAGGAGATTGGGATGTCTTTTGTTTTGTTTCAGTGTAGTAAATATAGATTCTGGAAATAAACTCCAGCTCTTTACAGCTTGCTTATGTACAACTTTGTCCTTTGCTTGTCCAGTGGCAGATGGTAAGGTGGAATGGTATATGCAGCTGACATAAAGAATATTAACATGCTCTTGTGTATTGCAGAAGTTCCTTCTGTGTTGTTGTGGGTGACTCGCACAACGGGTATAATTGTCTGCTTTATGTGTGGTGCAGGTACTCTAGAATGCGCTATATGAAGGTTCCTTTTGCAATGTGCAGTTAGGCCTAGGTTGTGCACTGAACCCTGTTTTTCATGCAGCTAGCTACATAGGGTTCATTATGTAACGGTGTTTTTACAAATTTGGGTTATAAAGTGAAGAGTTTCTAAATTGGGTCATGGACTGAGAGGAAGACACTCTTGCAGGTAGTAAAGGTTGTTTGCAGAACAGACCTATTATGCAAAGTAAGATTTGGATAGCTGGAAAGAGGTGAATACCATGAAGAACAGGTATTCCTAGCAGGAATGAAGCCCCAGGATAGCAGCCATCTCTTCCTGCAGTATTAATATTTTACACTTATAACTTCCTTCATCCCAAGGCCTCACACTACTGTCTCACAGACTGTTCTGTACTTGCATCACTCTTCCATCTTCTAGCAAGTGAACCTTTCTACAGCTTTCCCTGCCCAAAAGGCTTCTGCTGTGGTGCTGCTGAATGGAGAGTCTGTTGGTCTAAGGAGTGTTGTCAGGGCAGAGATGATGGGAGCTATTTAGGGCGGAGGAAAAATTATAAGTGCTGTCATCAATTTGGACTTATTTGGTGAGGAATCATCAATCAAGTAGGAGAGAACAGGTTAAGGAGAAGCCCCAAAGAAGTTAAAACAAGTTAAGTTAAGGCATTAGCTTGGAAAGCAGTGCTAGTTTTTAGTTCTTGCAAGTTCTGTTGAGTTTATGGAGAACAGCCTGGGGGTTAAGCTAAATTGTAAAAAGCCATGTATGAGCAGCACAAAAACTCTGGAATTCTTTGACTGTGGGAAGTGACCAAACTTTCTGAAGGGAGGTGAAGTGGCTTTAGCTAGAACCACACAGCTTCCTTCATCTTCTGATTCTTTGTCAACAGGGCTCCTTCAGGAGTAGGTTTTGTATATGGGGGACAAAGGGCTCTGTTGGTGATGTGATCATGCTGAAGGGTTATTGTCTGGATGGGAGAAGGATTGAAATGTGTTAAGTGTGGATTGTTGCTGTGTGTATATTTTTGGAGTTCTCAAGGACCAGTTAACAGGCTGTTGGGATGGGCAGAGTAGATCTTGAGGATTAGGGCAGCTTGTCAATAGCTTGCAGTAGAATGAGGAGGGTGTGGGAGCACAGTTATGCTGGAAACCTGTATTTGAGAAGCAGGTGACTTATTACAGTGGGAGGAGATGGGGAAGGCACAAAGGAATGTAGTGGGAATTTTAACTTAAACAGGCATACGTAAGTGACAGAAAAATAACACACTTTACTCATAGTTAAAGCTCTAAATATTTAACAGCTGTTCAAATTTCACATACTGTTTTAAGGAGTGTTTTGGAAAGAGTGCATTTAGGCTCCCAAAGCAGTATGTGAGCTAGATGCCACAGATACTAATTAAGGGGGGGGGGAAATTCCAGCTAACTCCTATGTGTAATGAAAGGGACATCCTCTTGTAGAACATGCATCCAAGATGAGGTATTGGCAGAAGCAGTAGGGTTTGGAACAGATTGATTGAAATAAGGACTGTCAGTTTACCAGGGCCACACTGTCATTACTGGTCCAAACAACATGGATTATTAATTGCATCCTGGGTTCATTCACCTGCTTCTCTGCTAATGTCATATATGTCATAACCTGCTTATATAGGCAGTGGAGGGGCATTGAACAGACAGGGTGATCCCTGTGGGAAAGAACGAATGGGCATTGATCAGAACATCAGTTCTGAAAATGAACAGAAACCCACTTTTTTAACCTCCCTGGACATTCCATCATGGCATTAAGGTAATTGTTTTTAAACAATAAAACTTTAAAAACTGACTTGAACGTGAGGTTGTGGAAGAAGAAATCATCCACAGACTGGACTGTATTAAGAAGGGTCTAAATGGAGACTACACATTTTTATCCTGTTACCTGGACTAGTTTATATATCCCCTACGGCCCCATGGGTTTACTACTTTGTTCATCCCTTTTGACCTCTTCTACTCATTTTTTTTTCCTCTCTCTCTCTCTCAACAGTGTCCTTTCTCCGTTCCTATTTTCTTTAATCTGTGAATTTAAATTGCAGGGGTTCAAAACAGAAATCAGTAAGTCCATAGCAACCTGACAGAGTATGCTGTTGCTTATGAAAGCTGCTGCCACTTGGAATTAATCTGTAAGGTGCCACTCTGCCATGACATCAGATTAACACTTTTAACTACCTCTTGATGCCCATATAGTATATGGATATCTGAAGAAATTATTAAGAATGAAATGGTTCAGTGTTGCCAAAATACCTTTTTAATAATGTTGGCTCTTATAAAAGCCATCAGGCTATTTTTGAACTTTTTGAACTTTTGAACAGTCAATTCTGAACTTAACATTTTTCAAAAGGTGTTACAAGTCATCATATGAATTTTAAAGCCTGAGGAGATGGGCTTCACGAGTAGGCTGGTAGAAAAGAAGATTACAAACAGAACTGTAAAGCACTATGCTGTGGTAGGGAAAACTAGAATAACTGTTGACCCGAAAACATCTCTCACATCTACTAGAACCCTTTAAAGAATATTTTAAAAAGCTGTTGAGGAAACTGGTTGACATAACTTATTTCAGCTTTAAAAAAAGTGTTTTGACATGGTCCCTCATACACAATCAGAAGTTGAGCATTGAGTAAAGCATTGTCAGAGATCAAAAAGTGGCTGGTAGATAGATAAATGGCCAGTTTTCACCCTAGGAAAAAGGTAATACAATTTTGATGGAAAGCTGATTATTATTATTTTTTAATTAATAACTTTAGAAATGGTGGTAAACAGTGCAGCGGCCAAACTTGCAGATGGCAGTGTTAAGTATATGGGCAATATAGCAGCAGATGCATTTTTCAGATTTTAAAATTGTGAAGTAATGTAAAACAGAAAGAATAATTAAATTGCTCACACCCATTCACGAGTTTTCAATTAACAGCATGATGAAAGAAGATGTCCTAAGAATCATGGTAGGTAACTTAGACTACGGGCAGGTATTGAAATGCAGCATGGGGATTCACAGTACCATTAAAATGTGGCAAGAAGGGGTCTGCCTCCTAGGCTGCTCCTAACCACAGAGTCACCTGGGAGGTGAGCTCTCCAGTCAGGGTGTGCTAGAGGGCAGTTTCTTGATTCCCTGCTCCCAGGGGAACTGCATCTTGACATCCTGTCCTCTCCTCTGCTGGGGCAGGGGGCAGACTGCTAATGATAGCTGCCCTCCTTCCTCCTCTCTTCCCACCCCACCGCTGCCACCCTTTAGGAACCTCTCACTTCACCCCTGCCACCCCTGGTAGTGCTGCCACAACCCCAGCTCTTACCAGGGCTCTTTCAGTGGCAGGGGGAATTCCCTTATCCTAACTCCCCCTTGCACCACTGTGCCTGCCCACTCTGCTGCTCTGCAGAGGGGTATGGGGAGGAACTTAATATTAGGGTAAGGGAATTCCTGCTGCCACTTGAACTCTCCTGGCACTTTCCTGGACTGCCTAAGCTGTGGCTTCAATCCCAGAAAAGAGTAGCAGGAAGTGATGCTGCTGGTTGCTCAGCACTGGCGTTCCCTGGCATTGTCCAAAGGGCATGCTAAGCTAGCCACTCTTTTTCCCTGTTGGAAGGTGGAGAGGAAGAGTAGAAGACTGGGATATTGGGGCCTAGGGATGCCCATCATGCCACGTGCAATGGGAATGGTGCAAGACCTGGTGCTAGAAAACAGGGAAGCTGCTGTTTGAAACAGCTAGCAGTTTGTGGTGGAAACGTTGGGTTTCTTGCACAAAAACTACTTCAATACCTGTACATTCACTGTTTGGGTCAGGGTGGTGGGGCGGGAGGGGTGTGGTATTTATCCTGATACAGGCTTAACATTTGGCCATAGCTTTAGTGAAAACACCTTCTTGGCTTAAAAAGGGAGTAGAAAAGCTGACATGCCATTACTGAACTTTAGTGGTATCTCTTCATGTGTAATACTGCATTCAGTTATGGTAAACTGGTATAAAAAAAAAAAAAGATACTGGTTACAGCACATTTGGAGATGGCCGACTTCTTTTTTTTCATAACCTTGTTTCAGGTGTCCATTATAGAGAAATTTTAAAAGCTACTACCTTTTTATAGCTTAGCAGAAGAATGAATAAGGGTATTTATAGAAGCAAAATAAAAAAGGTAAGGGGTCCTATTAATCATTTTCATACAATGAGAATGGGTTAAATTGAAAGGCAACAAATGAACTAAAAATGTATGTAATTTTAAAGATATGACTTGGGTATGGAATTTGTTGCCAGAAGATTCAGGCAAAGACCTGCTTAAGATTACAAAATAAGAGCAACTATAATGAGAACATCCACAACTACATAGGGTAGGAAGATGACCAGTTGTAAATGAGATTTAGCCCTTGTGCTTCAGGGCCAAACTAACAGATGACTATGGAAGAAATTCTCATTCTGAGCATGCTGCTTCATAATAGCAAGGTAGCTGGGTCATTGATATGATCCAGTTTAAGTATTCTAATATATTCTGTCAGTTAATGTTTTGATGTAGGGGCTTTCTTGAGATTATTTTAGAAGCATGTACTCCTACTGTCATATCGCAGCCTTGCAGTAATGACTAAAAGAAAACCTGAGTGTAGGTGTATGGCAGGCCCATGCTTGCAGTGCTGTCGTTAATGTGTGTGCCTGCCTGCTTGGGTGTGCCGCACTTTCTTGCCATGACTTGATGTTACCTGAGTTTCTACTCTCCAGTGTTTTTCTGTGACCCTGGGCACTTTGGCTGGTGCTTTTTCTGTGAGGCTTCTGCTTCCCTACACCTCACCTCTTTCCACTCAGGTGGTCTGGCTCTGTTTCAATGGTATTGCATGCACCATCTGCTCCCATGGTTGTGGACAGGAATGGAGTTATGGCATGCCCGATTGGAAAACTAATAACTAGGCTTGAACTGAAATCACTTAAGTGGTGCAGGTGAGCAGGGCAATAATACTCACTGCTCCCAGGTGCTTTTTCTTAGCAGTCTGTACCACATGTGGCATGACTTGTTCAACCCCTGCGTGATCCTGCGTTGGGGCTTGGCCCCGCAGGGACTGATGCTCTGGGTCAGCTGGTGCCTGGCCACATGTTACAGTATCCTGAGGGCTGTTTCTTCACTCCGCTGCAACCCTTGGGGTTCTGCTGCTTGCCTGCTGGGGAATTTGGGGTCTGGAACCCCTCAGATGTGGTGGCTCAAATCAGTGGGCTCCCAGGTGGATTCTTTCCTTGAGTGGGTCCCACCAATGCCTACTTTGGCTGCCCGGGTCCTGTCCCAGCTGCCCTGGGTGCACCTGCTGGCGAAGTTTTGTGCAGGTGGGATCACAGCAATAAAAGCTCACCAATAATAACAACAGCACTTTTAAGCAAATTATGTAGCCACCCACCTATATCAGGCAACCAGCTGAATAAATCACTCCCCCAAAAGCTCCAGTTCGGTCGCTTTCCTCCATGATCCTTTGCAATCTCTTTGAGGTGTTGTGCTCTTTCCCAGGTGGCATTATAAACATCAGGAATATATACACAACATTCTTGTCCTATTAAGGCACATGTTCCTCCTTGTGAGGCCAGCAAGATATCTAGGGCCATTCTATTTTGAAGAACCATTTGCCTTATTTGCTTTTGCTCAGTAGCCAGATCTATGAGGGCCTCAGCAGTGGTACTAGCCATCAGTTCTAACACTCCCTGTAGTCTCCTCACGCCCTCTCCTATGCGGTAAGTGGCCCCTCCGCAAGCAAAAAAGAAGGCGGCACAAGTTCTGGTCCAATCATTAAGTGCTTTCCAAGTAAGGGTCGAGACCGGTCAACAGTATCTTTGGCATCTCGCACATTACGCAACTGTCCAGAGGGAAGGTGGTCTTGATACAATACAGGAGGCTCTAACCAGGCTAAGTAGCAGGATCCACTCCACGAAACAGGCAAACTTAAATATGCCTTCTCTCCACACACCCAATATACTCCAAACAAGGGAGGCTTAGTAGATGAATTTGCACAGTGGAATATTATTGACCTGTTAGTCTCTGTGTACCAACCGGTCCAGGCAGAGAGTTTTTTAAAGCTAGGAAAGGTGGAATTATCAGAGCAGAGGCAGACTGTGTTCTGCCCTTTTGAACTATTAGCTGTAGCGCAATGGATCTTTGTGCAGTTTATAGCCCATGTCTTTACATTTCCTGGATCGTTGCTATCATGTAAATACCAAACTTTCCCATCATTAGGACAGTGGTTCTCACCAGGATGGTTATACCAGTATGACTTAGCCCTTTTTTGACCATCTTCCAAAGATATGCCTGGTCCCCTCGTACTCCCAAAATGGGTCCCATTAAAGTAGGCTTTACATTCACTGATCCCCAATGACACTTTTCTTAATCCCAAAAAGCACTATTCACCAGGTCTTTTCCACACCGTGAGGTACCTGCTAACCTGGATTCCAGCATCAACCCAGGTTATATTATGGTTACCTGTGGGATCCTTCCAAGATGGGTCCAGGTCATGTTCATAGGGCTAAGGGGAATGGGAATCATGGGAAGACTGCTCTGGCTATCTACTGGCATTAAGGAACATACCCAACATGAAATGTTGTTTAGAGTTTGGCATACGGGCTTTCATCTCATGAGCAAAGCGAATAAAGGCGTTATATTCGTATCCCTTAATTATTCCAACCACCAAAAAAGTAAAGCAATAAACAATACACAGATGAGTCCACCGACTCCCTAGGCAACTTTCTGTGGCCATCTCTTGGGGAATGGGCACCAGTCTAGGTTTTCTTGAGTTTGAGCTTCAGGCCGCCCAAAGGGGTAGTAGTCCATTTGCCTTGGATACGGAGGTTGTTTGCTTCTGGTTCACCCAGTTCACGGTGGGGTGAACACGCATGGCTCCCTCGAAGTCCGACGCCATCTGCTTCCGGGGAACCCTTTACCAGGTCAGGTTCCCTAGCGAGGCTCCTTTTGACTCTGGTATGATGAATCCAAGTGGGAAGTTCTTTGACTCGAATAGCAGTGGGGCTTACTAGGATGGTCTTGAACAGTCCTAGCCACTGAGGTTGAAGTGGGGTCTTTCGGTAAGTTTTGATCCACACCGGGTCACCTGGCGAAATAGAATGAACAGCTTCCCACAATGGGAAAGATTGAGACTGCGCTGAGTACTGTTGTAATGTTGCTAAATGTTGTTGCAAGGCTTTTACATAAGCCTCTGTTTCACAAGTCAGATCAGTGTCACTAGGTATTGAAATCAAAGAAGTAAAGGAAGGGGGTACATGTCCAAAAAGTATTTCAAAGGGCGCTAACCTAGTCCTAGAGTTCGGAGTGGTCCGAACAATATACGAAGCCAAAGGAAGAACTTGAGTCCATTTCATCCTGAGTTCCTTACACAGCTTAGTTAGGGTGGCTTTTAGAGGTCTGTTCATACATTCCACCTGGCCTGAGCTCTGAGGGTGCCGGGGGCATGAAAAACCCATTTTGTCCCAACTGCCTTAGTAAGTTCTTTACAAATTTTTGCTGTAAAATGCATTCCTTAGTCAGAATCAATTTTTTCAGGAGGGCCAAATCTTGGCATAATTTCATTAAGAATCCCACTTTGCAAACTGGTTTAGCAGTGGCTTGGGTAGTGGGGAAGGCTTCTACCCATCCCGAAAGTTGATCTACAATTACCAACAAATGTTTTTTTCCTTCTGAGGGGGGTAACTCAGTGAAATTAATTTGAATATGCTGCATGGGCCTATGAGCCCATCTGCGCCTACCAGGTGGTGCCTGTTGGCGTGTTCCTTTAGGATTACATTGCTGACGCAGAATACAACTTTCTACCACTCTCCTGGCCATTTCACTTAATCCAGGAGACACAAACTGCCTAAGAATGACTTGAACCATTTTATTCGCTCCCAGATGGGTGTTATTGTGAACCTTTTGTAGCACTTTATGCTGGTTGCTTCTAGGTAGAATAGGACGACCATCACATTCCCAGATTCCCACTGGATTAGGTTGTGTCCCCCACTTTTCCCATGTTGCTTTTTCAGTATCTGAAGCTTGTAGTTGCCATTGAGCTGGGGGGAAATTAAATCTAGATGAGCTCCTTGCAGGGCTGCTGCCTTGGCCGCCCTGTCGGCCAATCTATTTCCCATTGCGACAGGATCAGTTTGCTTCGTATGAGCTTTACAGTGTATCACTGCAATCTCCTTAGGAGCCTGAATAGCCTGAAGCAGCTCAGCAATTTCTTTTCCGTGGGCAATCTGAGCTTCAGATGAGGTAATGAGACCTTGTTCTTTCCAAGTTGCACCCGTGGCGTGGCACACTCCAAAAGCATATTTTGAATCTATAAATATTGACTCTTTCCTTTAGCATAGAGACAGGCTGCAGTCAGGGCTTTCAACTCTGCTGCTTGGGCACTCACTCCGGGTGAGAGAGCCTCCCCTATTAATATAGTCTCGCTATTAGTAACTGCGTATCCAGAGTATCTGATGCCTTCACGAACAAAAGCAGAGCCATCCACAAACAACTCTATTTCAGGGTTTTGGAGGGGAACATCAGTAAGGTCAGGGCGAGGAGTGGAAATTAAGTCCAAGACCTGCAGATAATCATGCACATATCCACTACCTTCCTCCTGGGGCATCAAGGAGGCTGGGTTTAACGTGGCACATCGTTTGAGGGTTACCCCATGTGTCATCAGAAGAGCAATTTCATATTTTGATATTCGTTGGTTTGTTAGGTGCTTATGCTGTTGTGAATTTAACAAGCTAGCCACAGCATGAGGTGTATGCACCATGAGGGGATGTCCTAGAACTATTTCTTGAGCTTTTTCTACAATTACAGCAGCTGCTGCAACATTTCTTAGACAGCCTGGATGCCCTCGAGCTACGGGGTCTAATTGTCCTGACAAGTAAGCAACAGGTTGAGGGGTCAATTGTGTTAACACTCCAGATGCCACTCCTTTAGATTCATGTACATATAAGTCAAAGGGCTTGTTGTAATTAGGGAGCCCCAGGGCAGGGGCCTGAATAAGGGACTCCTTGAGTGCCTTAAAGACTTTTAACTGCTCGGCATTTGGATGTAAAGGTTCCTCTTCCTCATCTTTAGTTAAATCATGTAAAGGTTTCAATAATTCACCAGCAGTCACTATCCATGAACGACAAAATTCAATCATTCCAATAAAACCTTTCATTCCTCGTTTAGTTATGGGAAAAGGAATATCTAAAATTGCTTTTACTCGCTTAGGGTCTAAGCCATGAGTTCCAGGTCCTAGAGTGCATCCTAGATACTTCACTTCTTGTCTAGCTCATTGTAATTTATCAGGGTTAACCTTGTGTCCTTTCATTGCCAGCTGATTGAGCAGATAAATGGAATCAGTCTCATTATTTTCCTATGTATTTGATGCTACTAGTGTATCATCCACATAAGTTACCAAGGTAGAGCCATGGGGTAACTGGACATCTTTTAGATCTTTTGCTAGAAGAATACCATCTGGATTACAGAAAATTTGAGCGTGCGATTTACACAGCAAGTCTCAGCCAAGCAAGTTCACGGGCCCATTCATAAGTAAAAAGGAATGCTGAGTATTTAAAGAGCCCAGGGTGGCTGTGCAATTACTGGTCATAAAACACTGCTCTGTCTTTCCAGTAACTCCCATCATGCATTTCTCAATACTTCCCCTTGGTGCCGCTCTCTTGGGAATGGCTGAATGAGTAGCACCAGTATCCACTAACAGTTCAAAAGTTTCTTCCCCTATTTTAAGGGGAATAGTAGGGAACCGAGCATCACATTTAAATTGTACAAGTCCAGCCTCAAAGATCTCAGGACTCCATGGGAGCAGCGCCTCCCTTCATTCGCTGTCCTCTGCGAACTGCCCTGCTGCCTCTGACTTATAGTCCTTCTCAGGACGCAATGGGCACTCTCTCTTCCAATGTCCTTCCTCACCACAGTAATGACAGCCATCACACTTGCTTCCAGCTCCGCGTCCTCTGCCTCTCACTGCTCCTCCTCTCCCTCTTGCATTCCATCCACCTCTATTCCATCCATGACTTCTTCCCCCCTTCTTGTCATTGCTGGTTCATGGGACAACGCCTTCTCGCCGACGCAGGATCCAGCCACCGGGCAGGGCTCCTCAAAGTCTGAGGATGTGTGCTGCGTTGCTCCGGAGTCCAATCTCGCGTCGGAGAGTCAGACGAGTCCCATCTGGGGTGCCAAAATTGTCGGGGACTCGAACCCCAACTTCCCAGGTCCGTTGTCTGACCGCAAAAGACAGGCAAGGTCTTATCTCAAAGCTCTTTATTGAAGCATGCATACAGCATGCATACAACAACTAAGAGCAGGCCGTCTCCTCCAAGAACCAGCCCCCCTTGATACTAAGTAAGCAAGTTTATATAGACAGTTTTGCGTCACAGATTCTACACTTAATTGACTCAACCTCTATGGTTAGTTAAAAACTTCTAGTGCGTGTGACACGATACGTGCGTCGGTGGGAATTTCCCCCTGTAAAAGAAAGCAAGATATCAGGTTAGTGTGAGAAAACTTCTAATTAGTTCAAACTGGCTTTTGGCTATATGCTTGTTTTGAAATGTTAATAGTGATAGGGAGGAGGACGGCATCTTTGATTGTTTCAGCTGTATCTTTGAAGCACTAAGTCTGCTTATGCTAGTGGGTTCAAGGTAGGTTCAGTTTGTACCATCCCTATTTATCAACTCACATTCCAAATGTCATCCTGCATACAGAGAGCTTCATGATTATCCTGTTTGTGGCCTCTCAGCAGTATTTTTCTTTGTTGGCTTTTGGCCCTGCTCTCAAACATCATATATATCAGTTGCTTGATTGTTTGTGTTTTTCTGAAAATATGTTAAACTGGTATTACAATTGTGGGGTTACTTGTAGAATCTGTTTGTGACTACACTATTGTTCTTTGTATTGTAGTAATCCATATGAGCCCCAACCAGAACTAGGGTTCTAGATTTTATATTAATGAATGGTGGTAAGCAGGCTGCCTCAAAGATTTTACAATCTTAAATGGACCACAGGCAAGGAATCAGGGGAAACAGGCATGCGGATAAGTCGAATGACTTGTCCCACGCAGGAGCTCAGAAGTAGAGTCAGGAATAAGATGACTCTACCTCCTGACTAGTAGTCTACTAGACCAGAGGTCAGCAATTTATGGTACCTACGCCATATCCAGCCAGTGAAGAGGTTGAATCTGGCTTGAGAAGGTGCAACCCAGCTTGGGGAGGCACAAGAGACTGGGTCGCATGCAGCTGCACTTGAGCCACCCATCCCTCACATGGCATCCTCCTCTGCAATATGCCCTACTGCTTTCTTATGCCTGTGCTTACTAGTGTTTCAGGGTGCCAGATGTCTGCAGTGATGGTAAGCACATTCAACTTCAGTTGTCTGTGTGTGCATGTAGATTTGTGTCTCCTGGTAGAGGGCTGGGTCGTAAGTTCTTGACCACAAGGGCAAAACAGTTGTCAACCCCTATGTAAGACCATGTTGCTTTCCTATTATGCAATGTCTGTCTGACCAGAAAGTAATGAATAAAATCAGCTTATTATCCATTCAAACTGCATCCTCAGTTTAGACTATCTGCTTACACGTTGTCTTCAATCATGTAGTCATCCCAAAAATATTACACTCCCAAATTCAGTTGCAGGCAGAAATGCCCATATACCAGTATGTGCCTAAAGAAGTGTTTCCGCCCCCCCCCAGCTGTGACCCTTGCCATAGGCATCCATACCTTTTTATCTTTGTGCTTGGCAGTAGTTTCCAGAGACAAACCTGGAAAGGCAACATCTGGGGGCTTTCAATACAGAATGCAGCTGCCTTTCTTCTTATGTCCATAGCAGTGAGAGCATGTAAAAACACTGCTTCCATGTAAATTAAGGCGCTTGTTACAGTAGTTAACTTAGGCTACTTACAAGAGAAAGCCATGTTTTATTTTGGGGGGTTTTTTTGGCTGCTGTCATCACACGCACTTCTCAGTACAGGCAGTCCTCCGACTTACAACATAATTGGTTCTTGAAAATTGTGTCTCAAATTGAAACATTGTAACTTGGAACCAATGTTCCGATAGAAGCAATGTTATAAATGGGGGAGTGACTCCTGAACCAAGGCCCGATATCTTATTTTCACCAAAATTAACCCAGACTTTTGTCCTTAATCAATTATAGATGAGTAATATAGTTACATTAATATATTTATATTGTAAATAGCAATCATATTGATGTGCAAGGACTTCTTTGAGGTGACTTTGCTGGACTTTTTGAAGGACTCTTGGCTGTAGTTTTCTCAAGAGTCTTGGCTACAGGTTTTTCTTGTCTGCTTTCTTAAAGAAAGTGTCCAAGGAAGTTTGGACAGAT
Organism: Crocodylus siamensis; assembly: GCF_052110815.1. Classification (NCBI taxonomy): domain Eukaryota; kingdom Metazoa; phylum Chordata; order Crocodylia; family Crocodylidae; genus Crocodylus; species Crocodylus siamensis. The sequence goes on along the minus strand of NC_143396.1, from coordinate 82,903,456 downwards.
GTTCTCCAGGGAGATGGATGACACAACGCACTTGTTCGCTGGTGTAGCATGGCGTCGGATGAAGCATTGTAAAGTTGAAACTGACATCAGAAAATTGAAACAGGTGTCAATTTATAAATGTCGCAAGTACTGTTCGTTGTAACTTGAAATGTCTTAAGTTGAGGACTGCATATAATGTTAATCATCCTAATCCGCACTAAGGGTGAAATCTATGGGAATTAGAGGGCAAATCGTCTTGTACTAACCTTAGGGCATTTTGATTTATCACTCTTTGTAAACATTTTTGGAGAGGGAGACAGCCCAGTTTCCCAGAAAATCTTAACCTTAACTTACCTTCTTCGCTTCTTTATTTTGTAAAAGCAGTACCTAGATTTAAGAAAAAAACCCTGTATTTTCCAAATGATTGTAAAGCTTGTCACGCAGAATAACCCTTTCTTTAGAAGGTATTCCAGTATGAAATTTGTAGGAGAATTTAGATGTTATCCACTGCAAATTAGAGGAATGATAGCAAAAAGCTTTCATGGGGGAAACATACATTTTGATAGCATCCAAAGCTATTTTTAGCCTGCTCAAATGTCACCCACCCACTATTACAGATGTTTATCTTGAGTCATTCTTTGCTGTGTGTCTTTCAACACAGATATATGCAAAGCATGTGAGCTTTAAGCATTTTACTAGCTTGGATTTAGGGTTCTGAATTACTGTAAAAAATAGAAAATTTGAAGACTTTCTTTTACTGGCAGGTGTGGTAGGTGAGTGCTGTGTATAAGTTAGAGCTGATGAGTACAATCTACTGCCTTATGAAGTACCTACTGCATCCTGCAAAACAGAAGGTCATGCTATTTTGGTTCCTCACTTTACCTGTTTACAGCAAATAGAGCATTTTAGGATTGTTTAGGATGAGCAAAGCTGGCTACAGTATAAGAACCATACTGTTACATTTTCAGCAGATAGTTGTACTCTCAAATGTGTTGGTTTCGTGTCCTTTCAAGATTGGCAAATGTGGGGTCCCTTTCCCTCTTTCTCCCATCCACTGGGCTGCTTGGGGCATTATAGTTATTGCCATAAAATGGATCAGAACAACATATTTACGTATTACCCAGGTAAATATGTAGCAAAGTCGCAGTTTGCTACACAACATACGGAAAAAGGAGTAGTTTGCCACCCAACTACTATGGTGGCTAAGTAGTTAGGGCTTTTTGTGACTACTTCAGAGGAATTAATGAAGCCTTTGTGGATATTTCTGCCAGGGATCATGTCCATTTGACCCAGATGTATAAATGAATACCCGATGCTCTGGGTGCCACTGGCTAAAGAAACTGGCTTGCTTCAACCAAACCTGTCTGATGGTTGCTATGTTTGGGTGGACCTTGACCTTTTGAAAAAGTTTTAACTGTTTTACATGTACAGATACATATCTGATAATGAGGGATGCTTGAAAATTCATTATCAGTAATTTAACAGTTGACTTAGTTCAGCAGCACAGTTTGAAACTGTGGGGCCTATACTTCTGAAAGCATGATGTTCTAATAATTTTATTTGTATCTGTTAGCTCAGGGGTGTCACACTCATTTGTGTGCTGCCCTGTGCCCTACCCCCTGCCGTTTCTTTGTCTTGAACTGGATCCAAACTGTGAAGTTTCTTACAGGCTGGATCCAGACTTACTTGTGATTGCAGCACCGATAGTCCCTGCTAATCCCAGAGCCCCTGTTAGCTCAGGGAGTCACTGGAGTTAACACTGTTATCTCTTACCTTTCATCCTCGTAAACTAGTCCCTGATGCTGTACCTGGGCATTTGGTGGTGGGACGAGTTATTGGTGAAGGCCATGTTTGACACTGCTGCACTAGCTGATTTAAAGCTGAATGTAAAGCTTAATCTTGTCTGTTATGATTATTTACCTCATTCTAGAGGGGGATGAAGAACCATGCTCTTAGCATGGGTTATATTAGCTTCCTTTCAAACATGCCTATATTTTACCTTTTTTAATACTGTTTTTTTGGTAGGAAGGTTTTCCATAAATGTTTGACACTGATGTTAAAAGTGTTTAATTTGTTTTATACAGCTGATTTAATGGAGCTTTTACAACTGCTACAGAGATTTTTTCTGCCATAAGTGTGTCCATTCACGGAGTGATGAGTCTTTGCAATTTAAATTACTATCCTGTTCTTAAGGAATGTTTTTCTTGTTACAGTTTATCTTTCCAGTATTGGAGTGTGGCATGAATAGGGACTCTTGCACTGGATGATGTACAGTTAGGGCTGTGTATATAATTACATTTTTTTGTTTTCTGGCCAAATTGAAGAATGGGGGTGGGTGGGGGAGGGAGGGGAGGGTTTAGATGAAATAAAAATGGAAAATATTTTGGTTTCCATCAGTGAAAAGTTTAGTAGTATGTTCAGATTTCATTTCTGGCTTTTTTTTTTTTTTAATACAACCACAGCTGGGCACAGCTACTCCCTGTAGCCTGGGGCTGGAGCTACTTGGAAGTGGTGCTGTGCCTGTGTCAGCTAGGGATGGTGGTGGGGGCAGGTTCCTTCTTCCAGTGCCTGCCCCCAACTAGTCGGGGATCACCTAGGGTGGTGGTGGCGGGGGGAGATCTGGCAAGAAGCAGGTGCAGGAAGAAGAAACCTTGTCCCCTGCTGCTACTGCTGTTCCCTGCTAAGCCTGGCAACCTGTGCAGCTGCAGCCTGTACCTGGAGTGGGGCAGGAGCAGCTCTAGGGTTCCCCCTGTGCTCAGTCAACCAGGCATGGGACAACCATGACAGTAGTGGTGAGAGGACCGCACCAGTACTCATGCCCCCACCACTTCCCCTGATGCATGTCCAGTGGCGCCTACAGCTTATTCAGTAGCCTAGTACAGTATTCTTGGCTAGGTCTTCCTCAGTTCCTGTGATGACAATTTTGTTTATGATACTTGAGTATTCAATAAAGCAACAATTGAAACTTCCCAGGGTTGGCTCTGACAGCCAGGCTTAATCATTTGCTTTCTGTCTGAGATTGAGAGACTAACTGTGAAATACCCTGTAGCAGGGTTGGCCAACCTGCAGCTCTGGAGCCACATACAGCTCTTCAGAAGCGAATATGCGTCTCCTTGAATCTTTGCGCAAGCACACGATGTGATGTAACAGCTATGGAAGCTGGTCATCTTTTCACATCTTTAGATGTACTATAGTGTTGTACAAGTATGTTTGATAGCAGTCTATACTAAGTATAATATTAATGGGAATGTGTAATTTAATTGGATTGATTATCAGTGTGAATGTGTATTTTTCCACCCGCTTAATTTAGCTGGTCTTCAGTTGCACTACAGGTTTCTCTGTAAAATAAGACCTTAAATTAGAAGTGGCTAGTACCTATTAACTAGTCCCAACCCAGCATTAATTTCTTCTTTTGTCTAGACAAAATCTAACTGGTTGCAATGCAGGTGGCTTTTTCCATCCTTTATGTAAGAGATATATTAACCTATATTTTAGGCTTAGTGAAGAAGTAGTTTTTTAGTTGTTGACAAAACATCAAAAGTTCAAAGCAAAAATAGTTTCTTCTATTTCTAGGAATCATTTTATGGTGTTTTCTTGTATATTAATGTAACTAGTGTGCTTATCTCTGCAGTGAGTCTCATTTCAGTGGGATGGGAGTAAACTGAGCACATTTTTTTTTTTTTGAAAAACCAAACCAAGCTTTTTTTGTTACGTTGGAAGAATTTCCTGGCAATAAACCATATCTGTTTTTTGTTGCTCATAATGCTATTAACATTGTCACTTCCAATTCTTTGCTATGCCTGTGAAACATGTGGATCTTGGGGATTACAGTTAAAGCACCTACCTACTGTTGAGACTATTTAGCTGGACTAATGAGTTCAGAAGATGAAAATTACTCCTAAAGAGTTCTTCAGGAGAACTGGAATCTGTGAAAAATTCTGTGTTTTTTTTTATTGTTCACATGTGGTGCAGTCTTCTATTCCGGCAGGCACCCACTATTCTTTCATCTGGATGCTGACTTCAAAGCCTCGTCTGTCTTCAGGGTGAATGCAGTATTCTCATTCATAGGCATCTCTGTGACTGAGGCCTGTGTAAAATTACTCTTCTAATTTACTTTTTCCCTACTGTTGCAGATGCAGATTTGTCTTCTGCATAAAGCAATGCAAGGAAAGATGTCAAGTGTCTATTTTTAGGCATCCATCATATTAATTATTTGTGTTGGCATTTTTCAGGCAAAATAGCAAACAAAATGAGGCTATTATGTTTCTTTTTTTTTTTTTAAAGCTCTTTTTTGTGCAAGGTATTTAAGTGTATAAAAAACCTAATTTCTGAGAGAAAATGCTGCCAGGAAATGTGCAAAAACAAATCTTGTTTCCCACCGTTGTCAAGTTTTCTTTTGTCCTTTTCTATGCGAGAGGCAATCTAAATGTCTGGGGTAGGGGAACCCACAGTATTAAGTCTCTTGTTTCTGCATCTGTTGTTCAGATAACATTTGTTACAAACCTTAAAATAGAAGCAAGGACAATCCAGCTGTGGCGAAATGCCGGGCTAGCGGCTCCGGCACCGCTTAGGGGAGCCGCGGGCTTTGCGGAGTTGTGCGAGCGCGCGGCTTGTGGGGCGGAATTGAGGTAGCTCTTAGCCGCCCTCGAGGTTCGCCAAGTTGGCACAAGTAGACGACTTAGAGTAAGTAGTTAGTGTCTCTTAATCTATAGGGTGTCCGTTGGTTCACGAGGTTCCAGAGCCAGCCCTTGCGTTCCAACAGTGGAACAAGTCCAAAGCTAGGTGCGGCTGCCGACTCCTTAAGTCCCAGAACTGGTCAACGGCTCATTGATATGGAATGTTAGTCATAAAAGTTATTACAGAGTAGATATAGAGTAAAATAAAAAGATTTATTCACTCACCTGGCCTCACCCTCTTACAAGTAAGAGGGGAGGCCGGTTGGAACGAAGTTGCAGTAAATACAAGTATAGCGAGCGTAGATATGCTGTCTAAGCTACGATGAGAGGCAGTCGAGAAGCGGAGTCTCCGATGTTTCTTCAGTTACAGTATGCCGGATACTAAAGGGGTCTGTTGGTTCACGGGGTTCCAGAGCCAGCAGCTGCCGACTCCGTAGTCCCAGAACTGGTCAACAGCTCATGAATGGGATATTCTATAGGGTGTCCGTTGGTTCACGAGGTTCCAGAGCCAGCCCTTGCGTTCCAACAGTGGAACAAGTCCAAAGCTAGGTGCGGCTGCCGACTCCTTAAGTCCCAGAACTGGTCAACGGCTCATAATTGGGAAACACAAAGCAATACTGTAACACAGTGAATCGTTGTCAGTTGTCGGATTTCTGAGGCCTTTATCTTCGCTGGGATACGCCCAGGCGGGGAGGCTGAGAACCGGTCTGCGGGGTGATCAGGCCCACAGAGTTTTCCAGTTGTCGTCTCTGCTGCTTCCTGCTTTTTTGCCTCTTTTATAAATGTTTGTTGGACTGCCTCTATGACACTAACTATAGTATACAGATAGGATAATTTTCTTTTACATAATTATTGCTAGGCAGATTTTCTACATAAGTTTCATTTCTGCAAAAATGACACTTTTAGATAAGAAATGAAATTTACAGAATGCGCATGTGTAGCTTAATGCCAGTGGAGAGAAGTACAAAGCGTTCATTTTGATTAACAGTCTACTTCAAGGTTACATAAATGTGAGAGTGCCGCGCGGCAGTTACACAAAAAAAAGAGAAAATAATATAAAGTCTTTGCTAAAAACTATAAGACAGTTACACCAGCCTCTGGCCATGTGGAAGAGCAAGGCAGGCTGCAGGAGCGAGAGGTTGTGTCAGATGTCACTGCCAAGAGGTGCCCTTCTGTCGCCCTGCAGTTACTCCTGAATACTTGCTTGACGTACAAAACTGCATTATGGGGCCAGAAAAGGGTTAACTTGGCTGTTGGCAGTGACAGCACTGTTGTAGCAGTGTCCTGTTCTGCTTCCCTGGCCTAGAGGCTCCTCTGTGGGGAGCAGAGATTAGAGCAGCACACAGGTAGGGGGTAGGGCCTAAGTTGTGGCATGCCTGCCAAAAAGGTTGGCCACCACTGCTATAGCATCTAGGGAGTCTTAGGAATACAAACTAGTAATACCAAGTGATGGAGTCCAGGTGGATGGATTTAAATTAGCAAGCAGCAACCTAGATTTAAATATTGATCTTTCTTTGCATTACTTCCCTAAAGTAGTGTTGATTTGTCATTGGTTTATTTAACACATGTCAAATTAGAGCTCAATAGAGGATTTACAGTAAGTTGGCACTAAATATAGTGCATTTTACCAGGATCTAATTAACATCCAGTTATTCAGAGTCTTAACTTTTGTTTTATGTTAGAAAATGGTAAACTTCATTTACTAATCAGATTAATTATTTCACTAATTGTGGTACGTTACTATTTGGATGAAAATCTGAATTCTATTAAGATTGTAACCCCCTTCCCTCAGCACTTTTAAACCATTCTTAAACGAAATAAAATTACATTAAATATGCTGGGTATAAAAACCTCGAACCTTTATAACAATGTTTTGTGTTTTAAAACCTTCGCTTATAAGCAGAAGAATTTAATGAATTGAACAGATTTGCTTCTGGTCCTCATCCCTCAGGATTTTGGAATTGATGCATGTCATCCTCTTACAAATACTGTATAGGTTGGGAGATGAGCTGTCCTGCTGCTTCAGCTCCCATTGGTTGCTTAACTTTGCATAAATATGCTGAGCTAAACTGAAACAAAGAAAATATTCTCTGTACCTGTAAAAGAGACTTTGGTTCCAAAAACATGTTTAGCTTTTCAGCAGGCTCTGGTTCCAGCTCCTTAGGGACTTTTAAATTAAAAAAACAAAAAACCCCATCCTATTTCTTTCATCCCAGCTTGGGTGTTCATGATCCCAGTATTTCTTGCAGGGGTGGGGCAGCACAATATGCATAAGGATTTGCTCAGTCTAGCACCTTTTTAGTTAAACCTTGCTTCATGACCAGAAACAAAGTAATAGCTGATAATAACAAATTTAGGGAACAAGTCTTGCAGAGGCATTTCCCAAGCTCATCTCTCATTCATAGTCCATAGAGCCAGACTGCTTTAAGTAAAAATAAATAAATAAATATTTTTTTTTTAAAAGGGGGAAAAAGCTGTCTCTGTAGCAGAGAAACATCCCCAGTGAGGTTTCTTCATTGGAGAATAAATAGTGAAAGAATTTCATGATAGGAGATAGAAACAAGATATTACATACTAGTGAAGGCAACTGGGTATGTGGTACAAATATATAACAGGAACTGGAAATTGGACTTGTGAGTTGATCTGTCTGATTGGGTATGGTGTCAGGACAGGTATGGTGCCTCTAACTGGGAATGAAAGGAGTGTCTCATTTTAAATAATTTCAGCTGACTTGAAGAACATTAGAAGGAAGACTGTCACTGTAAAATGAAGCATTTAGGAGTGAGAGTTAAAGGGAGTGGACCAGGTAATCTTCATCAATGATCTTTGATTAGGAAGTCCAACATTCAAATAATCCACCCTGACTTTACAACAATTCCAAGTCTTACCTGTTCTACTTCAAGCTGAAAAATATGTGTAAAGTTTCTCCATCATTGTTTACAATGATACCTTGTAATCATGGAAGCTCATTAAAAACAAAGTGCAAATAGAAGAAATGTTTTTCCTTTACAATCAGTTGGGAAGTTACTCATTGTTATCACTTGCCTTTTGGAGCAATTTGTTGTTAAAGGAATAAAAAGGGAATGCTACAATGCCCTCTACTGGTCTGCTCCCACAACAGCATTGTGCATGGAAGACTAGAAAGACTGGCAATGAGAGGAGCAAGTACTGAGCAGTGAGCTTCCTTCTGACTATTTTAAATATACTTGTAGTCATAAGACTCTTTTTTTTTTTTTTTAACCTGTATCCTCCATCTCCAGATTCAGTGGTGTGAATACTTATAAGTTACCGCTTTTTGATAGCTACCTGTATAAAAACATTTAAAAATGCTTCATAGCCTTAGAGCCAGTAGTTCTACAGGTGCAAAATTACAAATAGCTGTGCATTATCAGAGTTTCTGTTGCTTAGTAACAAGAGCTAAGCATGTAAATCTAACTGGATAAATTTGATTTATTTTAGTTTTTTTTCTTTCTTGCAGTTTATACAGAACATATTGACATTTACATGAATTTTGTTTTCTATTTAGCTGAAATACTTTAGAATTTTTTATTCTGGACATCCATTGATATCTCTTTGGTCACCTCACTCGTAGCATTTGTTTTCTGCTTGGGTGAACAGGCATGCATTCTGGTATGAATATTTGTGCAAGTAAGTTTTAAATTTGTTCTGACATTGAAATCTATAATTCTCAAAATTTTTTAGTATGGCAATTTTCCCTTTTTTATGGAAACTCATTTTTAAATGTTGAGTTTTCAGAGAAAGACTTGCTCATCTCTACTTGTAACATAAATAAAATTGCAGACTAAACCCTGATCCTGCAAGTATTTTAGCCATGTGTGTAGGTCAGGGAAACTACTCTTATTTAAAAAAAAAAAAATTGAAAAGCATATACATAAATGCTTGCAAGGTTTCAGTTCCAGATATCACAGAATCTTCACACTTGTATATATTGTGACAATTAAGATAAACTTGGCTCATTGCAGTCTTTTAATCTAGTGATTAGTGAACCTTCCTAAAGAAGCTGGGGTATGCAGTTTTAAATGATGATTAATGTGAAGATCTTTTTCCTTATTTACTATTTTAATTCGATTCAGTAGTCTATTTTTTGCATTAATATCATTGAAAGAGCTGTTGATTTCTTTGTTATTTTTGAAAGACTGTGCTTAGCAACTGTGTATATGTGGGTTTATAACACTTTTTTTCTTCTTCCTTTTTAACTGTTGATAGTTTCATAGATGTTAGGATACAAAGGGACCTATTAGACCATCGAGTCTGACCCTCTGCCCCAGGCAGGAAAGAGTGCTGGGGTCACATGACCCCAGCAAGGTGTCTGTCCAATCTCCTTTTAAATACCTCCAAGGAAGGGGACAGCACTGCCTCCCTTGGAAGCGTATTCCATGTTTCGGTAACCCTCGCTGTAAAGAATTTTTTCCTGACATCCAGTCTGAATTTGCTCTCTTTCAGTTTGTGGCCATTATTTCTAGTTATCCCAGTGTCGCACAGAGGGGAAGTATCACCTCCCCGGACCTGCTTGTGATGCACCTACTTACTGAAGAAAGGGTGCGGTTAGCTTTACTTATTACCACATCACTCTGGTGACTCATGTTCATTTTGGAGTTGATTATGACTCGAGATCCCTTTCTGCAGTTGTGCTACTTAAACTGGTCCCTCCCAGGCTATAGGAGTGTTGATGATTTTTCCTCCCCAGGTGCAACACATGACACTTATCCTTGTTAAACTGCATCCTATTCTGTTCCACTTAGTTCCTCAGCCTGTCCAAATCAGCCTGGATTTGCTCCCTGCCCTCTAGTTTGTTTACCTGCCCCCATAGTTTGGTGTCATCGGCAAACTTGGACAGGGTGCTTACTCCTCCCTCATCCAAGTCACTAATGAAGATATTGAATAGTATCGGTCCCAGGACAGAGCTTGGGCTGTGTAATAATCTACGTTGCAACTGTTTATTTATAAGAATTGGGTGTAACACTGTCAAAGGCCTTTTTAAAATCTAAGTAAATAACATCTACCTCTATTCCTTCATCCAAGCATTTTGTAACCCGGTTGTAAAATGAAACCAGGTTAGTCAGGCAGGATCTGCCTGCTGTGAACCCATGCTGATTGCCCCTTAGCATTATTTGACCCGCTGGTCCTACACAAATGTGATTCTTAACAATTTTCTCCAAGGTCTTGCCAAGGATAGAGGTGAGGATAACCAGCCTGTAGTTACCTGATTCCTCCTTCCTCCCCTTCTTGAAAATAGGTACCACACTGGCCCTTTTCCAATCCTCTGGGACCTGTCTTGAGTGCCACGAGTACTCAAACAGTTGTGCGAGCAGATCAGCTCTGACTCCAGCTAATTCCCTACGTACCCTAAAATGAGGATCTTTAAGAGTTGATAGTCCTTAAATTGGGCTATACTGCGATCCTACTGTTTATTTCCCACCTGAAGTGATAGCCTTAGGATTTAAAATAGGATAGCTGAAGCAGTTACATTGATGTTATTACTGATAGTGAAGAAATTAATAAATTCCTGGTAAAATGAGTTTTGGGCAATGGACAGGTGTTCAGTTGTAGCTCTGCAAATTTCTGATGAACTTGCAGCTCTATGAAAATGTGGCAAGGGGTGGGAGGCTATAGGCACTCTAGCTCCCTTGCTGATAAGCTACAAAATCACCTGGGGAAGAGGAGGTGGCTGTCAATGATTAGTTGGTAGTGACTGAAAAGCAGCAGCTGCCAAAGGAGATGGAGACCTCCATCTTCTTGCTTCTGCCGGCCCTGAAAGTGCTGCTGTTAGAGCCCCAGCTCTTGCCAGGCCTTTGCAGTGCTGGTGGGAATTTCCTCGTTGTAAACCTTCACCCTACCCTGTCCTCGTCCCTTTCCCCCTGTCGTCTTGCCTGCCAACTCTACCTGTTGTGATCAGCAGAGAGAGAAAGTGGTGCAGAGGCATTAGGGTTAAGATGAGGGAATTCTTGAGACCCTGCCACTTCAGCAGTCCCAGGATTGTTTAGGGGGTAGCATGACTACTATATTATTGTGGATGAAAATTAATTAATACTTCCCCTCTTTCCCCCCTCCAACCCCACCTCCTATAGTTGTGATACTTTTCCAGTCTCCTGCTTAGTATTAAATTTATTAGGATATTTTGGAGTGATCTAAATCGGAGTACAAATTCATATAGAGTATTAACCAGTTTTTGTTTCTCATAGGTTCTTCTCCCAGCAGCTGGTCTGTTACAGTTGCAGGATGTGAAGAGGACTTGCTGTGAATTTTTGGAATCCCAGCTTCATCCGATCAACTGCTTGGGGATTCGTGCATTCGCAGACATGCACGCATGCACAGATCTGTTGAACAAGGCCAACATGTATGCAGGCAAGTAGTGCATCTTCTCAGGTATATGTTTGTACCAAAATACTTTCTCTACTTGCTACTGAAGGCTAATTTTAGCCATGATAAAATGTAATGTAATTTAATATCAGAGAGAGAGTTGTCTGGCCAAAATGTTCATTATGTTCATTATCCGTTCAAAGTGTTCATTTCCATTTTGGCCCTTAACCGCCCTATGGGGAAGTGCATCTTCATGTTTTGTAATCTTGATAGCTAGGAGCCAAGAAACTAGTAACTAGATGTTGTTCATAGTTATAATAATGAGTAATGTATGGGAATCTGTTTCGGGGTGGCGTAGCATGAAAATGTAGTGCCAACAGAAGTGTATTTAAAACTTCAGTCATCTTTGAAACAATTAGTGAGTACATGGCTATGTTGCAGGTGTACTTGTTACTGCTCTTTTTGAATTTGCTGTCACAAGTGAAACGCTTAAATGTATTGTGGAAGAACATGTGGGATGTTCCACATAGTCCATGTCTTGCTGGTAACTCTCAAGTGACATAAAAGTAATAAGAGGAAGTGAGACATACAGTGCACTGACTGAATGGATGTTGTGCTGTACTACTTTTTCCAAAACCCTGTCTGGCATGCTTAAAGTTTGAACTTCTGCTGCAGAGTACCTGGAGAGCCCATTTTCTAGCTGATTATAATATTCACTACTGCAAGAGACAAGCTATCTACCTATCTATCTGTGAAGAACATTGGCCTGATCCTGGTGTTTCTCTGAGCTGTTTAGAAGTTATCATTCAGCTTTCTGCATTTTCCTGATTCTAATTTTTATCATGAGTTAATTGAAGATGGACTTTTTTAAACTTCAGCTGTGGAAAGTTGTCAAAGCTGTGGAAAGTTGTCAAAGCTTGATACACCTTTCATTCTAAAATGAGGTTCTCATGCCATTTCACTAAACACAAATCCCATTTTGGATTACAGTATAGATAATGAGAATGGCTGTATGTAAGATATATAAAGTAACTATTCTGTTCTAATTGCCTCTGGTGAAGACATCAGCTGGAGTAGTGTATCCTGTTTAGGGCACTACATTTTAAGGAAGATGTAAACAAAGTGGAGGGAATCTAACAGGCTTAGAAAACAACCAGTGAGAAAAGGTAGCAGGAATGAGTTTGCTTAGGAAAGAGAAGACAGAGGAGATATATTGGGAGACTTAACATATGGAAGATTGCTTATAACAGAGAAAAGGGTGATCAGTTTTTCTCGAATGAAGCAGTAGCTAGGGATGTTGTGGGATCCCCTTCATGAATGTTTTAAGAACAGCTTAGAAACATTTCTATTAGGGAAAGTCTAGGTATACTTGATTCTGTTTCAGTACTGGGAGTTAGACTAGATCAGCGGCCAGAACCTTTTTCAGGTTGAGGGTAAGAATTACTCAGCTTGGGACAGAGGTGGGGGAGGGGGGGGGTTAGGACTCGCCCGTTGTCACGGTTTCTCCGGGCAACAGGGAGTTGTTCTGAGAAGGGCACTTTTTTACCTTGCATGTTTTCCTGATGCTATGAAATTTAGTAATTGTCAGAATTGCATTATAGAACATGCAAAAAAAGATGTCCTAAAGATATAATTTAACCTTGCAATACATTTTATAGAACCAAACAATTCTAACAAAACAGACACTTGTCTAGTTGGGGTAAGGCATCTCCCCTTGCTTACTACTTCAACATAATGAAGCCTTGATACCAGGTTTGGGCCTGAAGACAGAAATAACCAATAGCTAAATAAAAGAAGTGTTGATATGTCCTTGTCTGGATTCCAGCTTATTAGTCAGAATGGTAATGCGATTTGAGTATAGTGCTATGCTTTAATTGTATCCAGATACTAGTGAATACTAAAATAGATTTGAAATGTTTCCAAAACTATATGTTTCAGTGTCATGTGTTGCAAGTGACTTGCCTAGTGTACCTCTTTATCTGAAATTTTAGCTGTCTGCGCAGTCATGTATTGCTTACTGTCTTTTCAGTATTTTTTTGCACATTGGATCCATGTATCTGAGTTAGTTTCCACCTAAATACTGTATCTTTCACCTTCCACACTACTTTCCTCTATATCTGACAACTTCTGTGTTCTCCTTGTCATTCAGGTTTCAGTGTTCTCCTTGTCAAAAAATTTAACATCTTTTAACTCCTCATGGATACAAGGTCCTACAGAGTTCTGTTTGTTCAGTTTGTTCTTCTGGGTGTTATCATCTTTTTCTCCATGTAATGACCATCTCCACACCTCTTATGTTACCTATCCCACCTCCTTTGCAGCACTAAACTTGCTACTTATAATGTTACCGTCTTCCTCCTCCTGCTCAGATAATAGTACAATTTCATTGTTCCTTCTTGTACTTCAAGCTCCTTGTCCTCACCTCTTAAAGTTCAGCATAATTCTGCCCCCATTTATATCTTTCCCTTCATATTTTCTGACTCCCATTTTCTTTTCATCTTGGCTTTATTTTTAGACTGTCTTCCTTCTCTCCATGTCCTGACCATCCCTCAGCCCTGGGATCACATCAGAGTGTTGATGGTGTCTGGGCAACCCAGGCAGGTGTTCCCAGGGCTTCAGAGGCCTGATCCTGGAGTACTTGACCAGGGCAGCCAGAGGCAGCCCCAGGCTGACCATGCTGTCCTGTCATAAACCTAATAGACAACTGCCACAATGGAGCGACATAAATTGATGCCGCCTGTGTTGCGGCCACAAATTTGGGGCCTTTGTGGTGCATCGAGAAGTATGGATGTCTGCTTGTTCGTCTGTTTGCTTGGCCAACGGGAAACCCAAAAAGAACCGAAAGCCCAGAACCATCTACTCCAGCTACCAGGTGGCCACGCTGCAGAGGCGGTTCCAGAAAGCCCAGTATCTGGCCTTTGTCTCTCCATAAATATTTTTATGGTGAGATGGGGCAAACATCTGTTTCAACCCTCAGATATTCAGAATCAAATGGCAAAATTTAATTGCTTGGAGACGAAGTACTCACCTCTGCCATAAGACTTCCTCAATGGAGAATGTTAATAGGTATTGTTTTGTTTTGATTCATTGTTAGGTTGGAATGTAGGCACTATTACAGTGGATCTCCGTTAAATTGGCAGAAGTCAGGGTAGATTTGCATCTTAGACTAAATCAGAGATGCAAAAGCTTTTGTGAACCCAAGCTCACTTCATTAGATGCTGGGAAAGGATATGGACAGAGCAGTATATTATATCAAATAGCATGGTTTGAATACAAAAGACAAGGAAGGCAGAGGAAGGAGGAGGAGCACTGCAAGGAAAGGCAAATACATATCAAACCCAAAGAGACAAAGGGCTCCAAAAAGCTAATTCAGGTAATGGAATATGAGTCTGTAGACTCTGTTTAGACCGTGTTTAATACAATCCAATCTGGATGATTTCTTTTTCCGCAATTTTGCATTCAAGTTTGTTTTTACTGAGCACAGGAGCTCTGAGGTCAGCAGTGGCATGTCCAGGGAGGTTATAGTGTTCTTCCACAGGCTTGCGGGTCTTTCTGGAACTGACATCAGATTGCCGGTCATTCATTCTTACATGTAGGGGCTGCCCTGTCTCAGTTAAATAGGTCTTATTTTTTCTTCTTGCCAGAAAAGTTCATCCTATTAACCTTTTCCACCTAGATGTCCTAGCTTTGGTTTTAAGTATGAATCTAGATATTAAAAAAAATACTTAAAGGTATTGTTAGACCCCTGACTCCATGTGGTGACCAATGACTAGGAAGACAATCCAGTTGCTCATGAATCCTGTTACTCATTAGCCAGACCAAGCAGGGTGCAAATGCTACTTGCACACATTGCTCGCAAAAGCTTTATTTAGAATGGAGACAGCTTTGGGCAAAGGTCCCAAAAAAACTAACAAACTGGGGACATGCCCTGAACATTAGTTCTTTTTACATTTTATACACCTTGGTTCATACATATTAATATTTGTTCCACCTCTGTCCCTCCTTCTGTTCCACCAGCTTCTCCTCCCATCTCAAGTTCTGCCTCTGTTTACTGTTTACTTCATTAGCATGGACTCACCTATGCATTTCCTTCATGTACATGCCTCTGCTAAGAGGTACACATAAGACTTTGATTTCTGCTTCTCTCAGTCACTTGCTGGTTCTTTCTGGTTTCTTGCTGACTCCTTCATCTCCAAGGTCTTGGTTCTACTTATCTCCTGACAATAGTTGGTGGGCTGCATCTTGTTCTCCTTACACAGGGAATCATGCATCTTGCACACTATCCCATTGTTAGAAAACTGCCTACTTAAGCATTTGCATAGTTACTTTCTTTAATATATCATCCTGCCTTGTGATTAGCAGCTTTTGCTGACATAGAGGAAAAAGCCTTTATTCAGCTGCAAGCCCAGTGCCCCCCAAAATCTACATAGTGTCACCCTAACAGGTCTATTTTCCTTTTTACCTTGTACAGTGTTTTTTTCATAGAAACTGTTACATGCGACTGAAAGGCGGACACTGGAGTGTGTGCCTGGGACACTGATCACTTACAGTGAACCTAATGGGATGAACAGTTGTTAGGCCTCCTAAGGTGACCAGGGCCTTTCTTAATTATCTCTGAGGGAGGTGGGTTTTGGGGCTGGGAATGCACATAGGACTACAACCCGCCATCATGCACCCTATAATGGAACTATTGTGGAGACTTGGATAAGGTTTATAAGTATATTGTAAAATCACAAATACAACAAAAATAAGAACATTAATGAGTAGGAATAGTGCACCTGTTATATACACTGGTTTGAATATAACACTATAAGCAAGACTGCCAAAGAGGGTAGTAGCAGACAGAATCAGGGCCTTCTCAAGGCTCACTGAACCACTGTGACAACCAAGCCCTCAGTCTTTTCCACACAGTGTACTCGAACCGAGAGTGAGGGGAAGGTTGATATTTGCAACTCCAACTGATGATTGAAGTCCCAGATGAGTACAGGTAAGTCTCCAATCAAGTGGTCCAAATAATCCAGTAATCCAATAAGTCACCTTTCACACAGTCTGCCACAAGCAATACAAACTCAACCAAGCCCTCTCAAAATCAATCATCAATCTGTAAACCAACCAACTCAATCATGCACAGTATACCATCACCACAGTTGTCTTAGTCTTCAACTCACATACACCAGTCATTCCCAATCACGCGCCCAAAATCCTCACAAGATTTATTTTATACCAACAAAGTCACTCCACTTGTCAGTCATCCTTCAATCAATCATGTACATGTGTACACGACACCCATAATATGGTGCACCCAGCACTTGGGTGTAACACGTGGCACTGTTGAACCAAAGAGGCTACTGCGCATGCTCCCAGATGGTAAGTGGGTCATTGACATCATCAGGGTGGAAAGTACAGCTGTTCCAGAGCCTTCCCATCTCTAATCAATGTGCACAGGCTTAGGAGGGAAATCCATAATAGACTCTCTGTCCAACATGACCTTTCAAAGGAACGGAGTCTGGCTCCACTCAGACTTTTTGACATGTGTCCCAGAAAAATTTGGGATTCCATAGTGCACACTTTGTTGAAGAAGCTTTACTTAATCTGCACATCTAACTGAATAAAGACTTCAAGTACCCTACTATAAAATTTCTAGGAGGTTAATTTAGTCTTTTGCTTTTGGGCTTACATAATTCTAACTTACCCTTTTTTCCCCAAAATGTTATTCCTACCTATTTTTGACCTTTCTCATGAAAGGAAGCAATACCAGCAATGTAGAACTATGGTTAGGTGTATTTTAAGTATCGCATTTCTTTTCAATTCACATGCTGTGAATTTTAATGAATGGTGTTTTTCTAAGCCAATTGAGAGTATCTTGAATGTGGACATACTTTGAAACTTTAAAGTAACTTTCAGCAGAGATTGAGATGATTAGACCGAGTGGCCATTCCAGCATAAGAGTTAAGTGGATTGCTAAACTAATTTGAAAAGTGTATACTGTACTGGATTGTACTTAATTTGTGGATTGATACCTGGATAGTGCTGGAATCTGAAATCTGTCACTTGTTTGTAAGCATGGAAGGGACTTCAAAATGTATCTCTTGGATTGTTAGTGTGTATTACTTGAAAACGTGACACTTAAAGGACACATTTAGAAGATTGTTTTTTGTAATTCTGTTTTGAGTAGTAACTTCTGTTGCTATGATGCAGTTCTTGTTGCTGTGACTTTCGTAGTATATGCTCCAGAATGCAGTTATTTTAACAAAACACTGTCAAATCAAACTTGATTTACCTGCAATTCAGGTACTCCTCAGTTAACTTTGTCCTGGTTAACATTGTTGCATTATTACACTGCTAATCTATTACAGAACACACTAGTTCAAAATTGTGCAATGTTGGTTGTAATGTTGTTTGGCTGCTGTCTACTAGTAGTTAACTACTGTGACTTAATTGGATTTGCTTAACGTCATTTCACTTAAAGTTGCATTTTTCAAGAACGTAACTATGACATTAAGCAAGAAGTAGCTGTACTTTGGCAGAACATAAGAGTTTGGTCCTTTTGATCAAAGGCGCTTACTGCTTAATCACTGTATTGTGGAGGTCTTCTACAAAGCTTTTGACAAACACAATTTTAGCAATTTAAAGACTAACGTACGCTTCATCTGCTT
Organism: Crocodylus siamensis; assembly: GCF_052110815.1. NCBI lineage: Eukaryota > Metazoa > Chordata > Crocodylia > Crocodylidae > Crocodylus > Crocodylus siamensis. The sequence continues at coordinate 82,885,827 of NC_143396.1, read as the reverse complement.
TGACCAAGAATAGAAAATTCAAATCTGTGGCTTTCAAAAGAACCGGTTTCCAAAATGAAGAAAAAAATTGAAGGTGAAATTGTGGTGGGATGGGTTTTTATCTGGGTTCTTACTGGTCTGTCCAGGACCTATTCAGGGAAGATTTCACAGTGGCATGTTGGTAAAATGATCTGTTTCTTTCCAGGAGACTTGGGAAGTTAAACAAAGGTACTTTTGTGCTAATGTATGATCAGGCTCACTTTTTCATTCAGCTGAGGCAGCCTGGGCGCAACTTTCACCGAAGCCCAATACCAGTGATTTTGATCTGACTCGCTACATGGTAAACACGATCTAGGTCAGTGGTTCTCAAGCTTTTTTGTACCAGGACCCATCTGTAAATAGCAATGGCCAGTCCCAACCCAGCGCCCCTCACTCCTGACCCATTGCCCAGGCCTCCAGTGTGTGGGGCAGAGGGCTGGGGTGGGGCATGGGAGCTCTAAGCAGTCCCTTTCAGGCTGAAACTCTGCCAACCTGTAAGGGAAAAGCTATGGTTTCCCACATTTTTCTCCTTTAAAGGAGAATCCATTTTTAAAGTTTGTTGATACATTTTTAAGTGTGTTTGTGACCTTTTCGTATATTCTTGCAACCCATGGGTTGAGAAATGCTGATCTAGGTCATGCCCTTTGCAAGGGCTGGTTTTGTCCTGGAGCAATTGCATGGTTTCTGCCTCCCATTAGCACCTTGTTTGTGGTTTCTTAAAAGTTGCAGGACACTCAGGAAAATTAAGCCAACCCTGTATCTTCACCTTTTCAACCTGACTGTATATGAAAGTTTTGCTTGTCTTCATTCAATTTCCGTACCTGTACATGTGGATGTTATCAGAAATGCTTGTAGATAGTCATAATGCACTTACTCCAGTGTGCTCTGGAAAGGAGAATGCATTTTTAATGTTAAACCATGAATTCAGAGGCAGTAACAACTCTTTGCACCTAGTAAAATGATGGGGGCAATTCAGACATCCATGTACTTATTTCAGGTTCTCTATAAACTTACGGTATGTCTGCATCTGTAGTTCTCAACCTTTTTTAGACTCTAGGCTGTAAGTGAAAGGGTGCTGGGTCAAAAGGGAATGCGGTGGCTTTCAGTTTCATGGTTCCCTATCCGGGAGGCCTGTAGAGCTGGGGCAGCTGGGCATGTCTCACCTGTTGCACCCTGTTTAGTGCTGCCAGATTGCCATTTTCAGTGTGGCTTGAGACGGGACCCAGCACAGTTGCTGCATTAATGTAGAATTGGCAGAGGCGCAGCAAGGTCCTGGAGAACAGGGTGCACCAAGGGGCAGCCCCTGGGGAGCTCATGCTGCAGGACTACTGTAGTCTTCTGCAGAGCAGATCACAGTTGCACTTGAGGTGCAGGAAGAGAGGTGAACTTGTGGCAGGCTTGCCAAAAATGTTGGCCCCTACTGCTTTAAATGATTCTTCAGTCAGTCCAGATAGCCATGTCTTATATAGCTAATGAGCACTGATAGGTAGAATTTTCTGGCATTATTGCCTATGATTTGGAGAGGTCTTTTTGGAGAAATGTTTTGTACCAAAAAGATCTAAAAAAAAAAAAAAAAAAATTGCCCAAAAATGAGTGACCACAACTTCAATTTCTGAGATCCATCTACAGATTTATGTGAAATAACAGCAAATATTTTAGAGCATATATTTAGACTGCCCATTGTCAACTCCTGAATGAATAGAAATGTTGGGGAGCACAAAGTAATTTTCGTAAAAATGCAGCAGATCAGCTGTACTACTTTTCAGGCTTTTCTTCCCACAGAGGTTCTGCCAGTCATCTTCTGTTTGATAGCACTTCACTAAATCACTGGTTCTATGTACTCCTATTTCATCTAGAAAAACCAGTTCAACTGTAAGCAGAAGTTCATATTAGAGTCATGAAGCCCGGATTTTATCTTAGTTTACTGATGTGTGATTAATTCACAAATGCTAATTAACAATTGCTAATTTTATGCACCTTGTACATAAAAATACACATTATTCGTTACCATAAATGACTCGCGAAAGGTAAGACTGATATTCATATTCTAAAGTCAGCAGGGCAGGAACTGCCAGCTCTCTTCTGTTTGGTATAGCTAACCGTTTGTTGACACTAGATATTGAACATGCAGAGCAAATGGCAGAATCTCCAGCAAATATAAGGAACATCTACTAATAGCTTTACCTCCATTTCAGTTGCTACTTTTTCTTCTTCTCCACTGCTTCAAGAGTTCTTGCACCATCAGTCAGTCAGCTACTGACTTCCTCCATACTGCCAGCAGTATGGTCCAAAGTATGGTGTATTTTTTGGTCCCATTTTGCACCAAGAAATGCACCCTTTTCTTGGTGCAAAATGTTAGTGCGCAGGTATTAAATCAGTATTTTTTTCAGAGGAAAAATAGCTTTTCTGCAGCAAAAAAAATAAAAAGACAAAAAAGCTCCTGTACCCAGAAGCTTCTCAGGACAGGGAGGGGGAAACAGAAATATCTTCTAACATCACCTGTAATGACTGTACGCATCCCAGAGTCCCTAGGGGCCCCCAGGATCACACATTCTTCTGCTTCCTGCCTCCTTTTACCAAGGCAGGGAGAGGGTGGGAGGGAAAGCACTAGCTCCTTGATGGCTTGCCCAGTGGCAAGCTGACAGGGAAGCTTGCAGTTAGGTAGAGGGGTTTGAACAGGTCTGGTGCTATTCACATGGCAGTGCCAATGTGAAGGTCCCCAGTACTGTTCAAAGTAGTCCTCCCCACTTCATGTGCCAACCCTGCAAATCACTGGAGCAGTAGAGCAGGCAGGCCTGCGGTTGTGGGTAAATGGTAGGAGCAGGGAATTCACCCTGTTCATTGCAAAACCCTGGCAAGAATTGGGGCTCTGGCAGTGGTAGTAGGGGCAAGGAGACCAATTTTTCTGGCGGTGCCCATCCTGCAAGGTTTGGTGAGGGAGGGGCTGTCCTTGGCAGCTTGCTTCTTTTCAGCAACTACTAGCTCACTGACAGGCTGCCCCCTTCCCTGGTAGAGAAGACAGTCTGTCAATAACTGGGCCATGTTGGGGGTGGGAATTATGGAGGAGAAGGCCACTGTTGTCCCTAGTTGAAGACTTTGTAACTCTCCACCCAGAGGGATGGAATTTCTCTATGTTCCCCTTCTCTCCATGTTTTGGTGGCACTGCAAATTAACACTAGCTTCTTGCTCTTCTGCTTGAGTTCCTCCCTGAAATCTTTTCACTTTGGGTCATGCCAGCTCAGTGAAACAATACATTGGAGACTGTCATGTCTGCTGCTGCAGGTAAGCAGAGGCTGGTAACACCGTTTGACAGAGGCTCTTAGTATCTATCTTACTTTACAGTAATTTTCATTTTACAGTTGGAACAAAACAAAAACCTTCAGTGTCCTCCAATAGCAATCCAAGAGAGAGAGGGGCGAAGAGAATTTTTCTGACTTTTAAATTCTTTTGTTATACAAATATTTAAAATAAAAGAAGTGCAAAAAGGTGTGGCTCGCCCCCAGGGCCAAACATGAACCATTTGTTAGTCATGAAAACCCTTGTATCACCAGAGAATGGAACTTCTTTCCCCAGGAACCTTAATGGTTTTACACATTGAGGATTAGTTATCATTGACAGCCTGCAAAGTGCCCCCTCAGTGGCCCAGTACAATGCAAATTGGTCCTCTTTTTGTGGCAAGACAAAGTGTTCAAACTCAAGTGTGACACATGCCCGGACCATGAAACAGAAGCGTTGGAAGACATCATTGGAGCTGGCCTCTGCAGCCTGGTTTCTGTAGTTTTTCAGGGTCACCATCTTCCTCTAGCCCAGCAGGAAATTGACCAGGGATATCTTCCTTCTTTCAGCTGCTCAGTATGGGATAGAGAAGATGGTTGCAGTCTTGGAGGAGTCCAAGTATAACATACCGTAGTGGGTGCTGGGGTGCAGCAAAGAGTGGTCACGGTTGGAGGCAGTCCAGGAAGGCATAGAAGAGAGTCTTTTTCACCTCCTTCTTGAAGAAAGGTGGTGGACAAAAAATGGTTATGGCTAAGACCCTTTGCAGCATCCACCACTGTTGATAGCCAGTTCTCCAGAGAGGGAGAGAGAGGAAAGAGAGACATAATACTGAGATCAATTTTTGCCAGTTTTGAAGGCTGGAACGCTATAGCTGTGGAAGGTTAGAGCCTGGTAACCGGGTAAAATGGTGAACTTTTTTTTCCTTAAGGTTCTGCAGAACATTTCATTTTCAATAAAATGGCAATTGTTTCTATCATGACAATTTCCAAACAACTCTACTTGCCATCTTTCTTTGATCCATGTGAGGTCTTGAATTTGCAAGAGACACAGGCTAATTTTTAAGTATATTAGGTTTAAAAAAGAAAGAGAGGGAAAAAAAGTCAGCGTGAGGTTTTGTACAGGAGGAGTACAAAAACTATAGGATATTACTGCTAAGTGATACTAGGACTGTTAAATTTTCTAATGCTTGCCATTGTATTGCAAGTTTAATTGAATTGGTGTTTATGACTCATGCTGCAGTTACCTTGTGTTCTGTGGCCCCTGTTAAGTAGTGACACACGTTAATCACGTCCTAAGTAGTGACCTGGTGTTTTTGTTCAGTTAATGGTGTGATAACATCAGGAATAAGTGATGAAATATAATTAATAACTTTGTTGCTCTTTCTTACTATGCCTTTTACTTGCCAGTGCTCCCAGCCTGTGGAGCACACAGGACTCAGTGATTGGAGCTTCTGGAAGTTGTGCCCCCCCAGCTAGGATCCCCATCCATGATTGGAGCTCCCAACTGTGGGGGTGGAGGGGGAGGGGGACATCTTGCATGCTCATGACTGAGAGCCCCACCAGTGATCAGAGCTCACAGCTGCAGGAATGCACCATATGCTCCTGTGGCTGGGAGCAATGTTAGCCAATGGGGCTCCCAGCCACAGAAGCAAAGATTTTTTTCAGTGCAGGGGGAGCCATTTACAGGCTTCCCCTACAGCAGCAATATGGCAGGATGTCGTCTAATGCCTGATTCCACAGTCACAGCTCTGCCATGCAGGAGTGGCATGGCAGAAAGTGCGATCGTTGGGCTCATGTGTCAGATCTCATCACACCTTCTTGTTAACATCTGTCAGTGGCCTGTGAGAGCACTTTTTTTTAACATGGTTACAGAGAACCTTACCCTGCAAAGGCTCAAAGTGTGGAAGACAAAATATTCTGGTATCTGGTATTTTCTTTTTACTATTTAAAACTCATAATTTTGAGGGAGAAGTCTCGTGATTTTGGAACCATGTAGGTTTGACAATGTTGGATCGTTATTTCAAAGTAAAATGCCCCTAGCTGTTCTGTGCTTCTGTTAGAAGAAAGTATATGGAAATTTTGACCATGTGGTTTTGTGAGTATTATATTGTATATAAATATAGTAATACCTACTGCCTTCAATGTAAGAATGGTTTTAGATGCACCATTGTTGACAGGCTATTTAAATGATCCTTTTCAGTGTTCTTTGCTTTTTGGTTCGACTGCAATTTCATTTGCCTTCTGCCAACAGGATATGTATCAAACAGTTAATGAAATTTCTTTGGCAACCAGCTAACCAAAGAGGCAGCTGATTCTACCCTAGCTTTTTTAGTAACTAGAATTTATGCAGCCATCTACTTTTAATGGAATTTTTTTTTATTTTGTCCCTAATATATGTGGCTTGAGGTAACTAAGGTTTGGTTGTTACTGAGCAGTGCTCAAGAATTGGAACCCCTGTAGGATCTGTTGACTGTCTTCGGTTGTTAGTTCTAATTTCTTTCTTTTACAGGGCCTTTCATCTGCTTACTCATGGCTTCATACCTTATTTTATGCTTTAAGGCTCTGCCACACATTTGAATAAAAGCTGGTTAGAAACCAGCTATAGAGTTGTTGCATGTTTTCAAGCACTACTTTGCAGCTTGTTGGCTCTTTTTATAGCTGGGTTAGTCTTTTGTTGCATGACAATTGCTTTCATGTGTGTCCAAGCTCAATTTATTGCATGATTAACCAGTTAATTGTGTAATGTGTGTGACATGTAGCAGGAGCCTATGAAGTTAAAGCGGCATCCAGTAAAACAACCTCCCACTTCCCATTCAAGCATCTGCTTCCTTTTTTTCAGCTCCTTTTCAAATACCTTCTTTCTGTAGACTTTTTCCTATATTGTTGACTTTTCTTAAGTTCTTGTCTTTGATTATTTTTACCTTCTGGACAGATTACAAGGTCTTCTGGGTAGGGGCCGTATCTCTTCTGTGGTAAAGCATTCTAAATCTGTGGTACTGCCAGGGCAGATCCAGGGTGGGGGTGTGGCTACTGATTCCTTCCTCACCCAGGCTTTAAAACCAATTACCTGGGAGGGGCAGCATTTTTACATAGGCAGTGCTGAGAGAGTCAGCTGACTTTATGACTCATTATAACCTGATTTCTGCTAAGCTCTTCACTCAACAGGTGGTAACAACCCTCTCTTCTTTCTAATTGTTTTGATGTTCCACTATTCAAGCTATCTTTTCATATGCAATTTTGCTGTCTGTTAGCCAGGTACTGTCTGTCTGCTATTTCACAACTTCGCAGACTGTTTTTAGCTCTAGCCAAAAACTTAATTCCACTATGGTATTATTAATTCAGGTGTAGAAATGACTGACACTGAATTATTGGAAGTACTGGAGGAGACCAGATTTTTTCTGATGAATCTGAATAAGAGATGTAATTTTAACTTTAATGAATACAGGACTAATGGAACAATATCCTTTGACTATTTTTTGCCTACTTTGTATGCTTTAAAGTTAATATATTATCCAGGAAATGAGTACACATTCCAGTAACGTTCTATTTGTTTTTGCTTTGATCTTAAAGTAAAAAATGTAGTACTAGGCCCCAGCCTGTTAGTAAAGCTTCTAGTTTCTCTTTAACCGGAGAAATATGTGTATTGCTGTACATGTAATGATGTGCCGCACCATCTACACTCCCTTCTTTATAATTCTAGATCTGTCTACGGATGCTACATAAGTCTAACTTTTCAGAAGCTGCTTGTCACGCTGTTGATGAGCGAGAAGTCCAGTTTGCTTGAAAGTGTATATATGATTACTCGGTTTTAGGAAGAAAGAATAAACCTGGGCATCTCAGTTACAGCTTTCTTAAAAGTTTGAATTGGGTTTACTGAAGGATAGCCCCTTCCATTGCTCTGCTTCCATCCCATCCTACACAGCCTCTTAGTTTATCTTTCTCACGTCTCTCCTCGACTCATCTGTATCCTTGTTCAAGCTATATACTTTTGCTGCCAACCATCCTCACTTTCTAAGATGTTTTAAGATATAAAGCTTTATGTACAAATCATTGTGTACTTTAAAGAAGACAAGAGGTAGGAAATTGTTCGAGGCCCTTACTTTGCTTTGAGACCAATTTTCTTTTCAGTTTCCTTCTGGACCTGCTCATTGATAGAGGTGGAAGGCCAGGACAGGGTGGCACCTTAACAGATAATGGGCTCAGAGAGGCATGAATGTTCATAAGCAACAACGTACTTTGTCAGTCTTTTTCATAGCGTCAACTCTCCCTGTCCTATGAAGCCAGCACACTTTAGACACTATTAGTATGTAAAAAGTGCTCAGAACTTAATGGTGTCTTTTGCTGGTCTGATGTTAGAGACTTTGATGTTAGTGCCTTTGTCAGATGTTAGTGCCTTTGTCAGGCACTACGAAAGCTGGTCGCCTACAAAAGCTCATGTCTCTCGGAGGGTATGTACAGGCATTAAGGAAGATTAGGGGGAGGTTAGATTGTCTTGAAAATGCTTACCTGATCTAACTTAATTTGCCCAGGTATGGACCTTACACTTAGATCCCTAGTTAGGTTCATCTAACTGCACAGAAGTTTAGGAAGGTTAGATCATTCTAAATATGGATATCCTGATCTAAGTCACGGGAGTCCAACCTCTTTTGAATGTGTGGTCGGATCATGAACTTTTTATCACCCAGTGGGCTGGCGAGCCATATTCAGAGACCTCGCAGGAAGTGGTATCACATCAGGAAGTGATGTCACGTGACCTTTGACACCAATGAAGTTGCAGGAAGTGACAGTGAAATGGGTCTAACCAGTTCAAAACTCTCCCTCTCTAGAGCATCCACCTCTGCCACTGTTCGGGACAGGATACTGAGCTAGATGGAACATGGGGCTGACCAAGCACGGCACTTTTTATGCGCTTATGTTCAGAAGCTCTTATGTTCTTTGGCTGAGCTTCCAAACTATGGCTGAGATTTGCAAAAAGGGGTAGATAGGCATGTTACAAAGTTGTCATAAAAGATTTGGAGCCCTCTAAATCCCATTCTTTTTAATGGATGTTGGCCTTTTGACTCAGCTTTGAAAATCTTAGCCCAGGGTGCCAACCAGATAAGTCAAAATCTATATTGCATTTCTATGCAGTGCATCTATGTGGGGCTCTCCAAGCATTTTACAAACATGAAATAAACCTCAGGATGAGCCCAGTCAGAGTAGCAGGGGCTGAACTGCATTTTCCCCCTGCCTGCACCGGTCAATCCTGAGCTGCACATGGCTCCGCCGCGGCTTCTGCTGGCCGATGCAGACCTGTCCAGGCTCCTCCCATCCCCAGCAATACGCAGCTGAAACCAGCTTTTCATGTGCTGCTGGGGTCGGGAGGAGCCTGGCTGAAGTCTACACCGGCCAGCAGATGCAGCAGTGGAGCTGTGTGCTGTTCGGGGTGGGATGAGCCTGGCCGGAGCAGAAGGGGCTGAGCTGCATTTTCCCTCTGCCTGCACCTGTTAGTCCCGAGTGGCACCTGGCTCCACCACCGCTTCTGCTGGCCAGTGCCAACCCGACTGGGCTCCTCCCATCCCCAGCAGCACATGGAAAGCTGGCTTCAGCTGTGTGCTGCTCTGGATGGGACAGACCTGCCTAGGTGAACTAGCAAATTAGTGCACATTCCAATAGCTATATTTGTGATTGCTTTCATCCTGAACTGAATAAAATAGCACTTTCCCCTAGCATATTAGTAATGCTTTTAGTTCCTCTTTAACGGGAGAAAAAACTCTGTGAGGATGTACTACACTATCTGCACCTCACTTTTCAAAATCCTACATCAGCCCAGGCTGCTGTGATAAAGCCACTGACTTCAGCAGGCAAGAGGCTACCCTCATTTAAGAGGTAATGGAAAGGGCCAAATTCTGTGGCTAGATAATTATACATGGAGTGCCCCATATCTGCCACAGGGGTGCCTTGCATATGCAACAAGGATGGCATTTGGTCTGACAACACGCACCAAAGATAATGCAGCTAACCTGACCTAAGGAATATCTTCTCCTTTTTTACCACACGCTTTGCTCCAGAAGAGAGAGGGAGAAAGGGACTTTTGATTTTTGTAAATCTTTATTATATCTATACTAAAAACAAGTGGTGAATGTGCAAAGGGTATGTGGCCCTCCCATGGGCTAAGCACAAATAGGGTGCAATATGTCCTGCTTTGGCTGGGACGGTCCCGTATTTTGTAGGCCGGTTCCGGCTGGTTGGTCAAAATTTAAACAGAAGGCCCAGAACTGCAAGGGCACGGGCACTGTGTGGCAGGGAGGCAGAGGAGCATGGTGGAAGAGGAAGCTTGAAGCTGGAATAAGGGGAAGAGAGAGCAGTGTGCACGTTGAACCTGGTCTACCTACACAGAGGAGCGCACAGTGGAACTGGAGAAAGGTAATGTGAATGTTACTAAAAATGCAGCGTAACAGCAGGTGGAACCAGGGGGCAGTCTGCAGAGCTCTGCTGAATGCTAATTTTTTTGGAAGTCGGTGGCTAACAAGGCATCTTGATTGGCATCCTTTGCTCCAAGGATTTTATATGGTAGCTGTAGGCCTTGGAAGTTGATGGTCTAAACCTTGTGATGTTGAACAAGCCTCCATCTAGTTTGGTTCGAAGATAAATGCCTTCACTGCTGTCCTTGAACACATGAAGAAGCAGGAATGAAAAGTAGATGTTAAAGAACATGGGGGTAAGACAGAACGCCAAAGTTTCACCCCATTGTTGATGTCAAAGGCATTTGAGTCTTTGTTTTCGTACAGTACCGTTGCCTTCATACCTTGATGTAATGAGCAAATGATGTTCAACAGTTTGTGGGGGGACAATCCTATTTTTTCAGAACAGTAAAAAGGCCTTTTTGTTGACCGGATCGAAAGTCTTTGTCAGATTGATGAAGGCTATGTAGTGTGGTATTCATTTTTCTTGATGCTTCCCTTGTTACTGCTTGACAAAAAATATCATTGTCAATGGTGGAGCATCCTGAGCAAAAACCATCTTGACTTTGAGGACACAGATTCCTTCACCCAGAGATGGCAGCGTAAGTAGTATAATGCAAGTGACACCTTTTTCCACTGAGGGTCCACAGAGAGATACGTCTGTGGTTCTCACAGACACTTCTGTCGTCTTGTTTTTGTCTAACAGTACAAAACTGCTTCCCTTTTCCAATCTTCATACGTAGATTTTAGCAGGCAAGCAGTTGTTGCTGGATGCCTTGTTCCCAAGAATTGATTTAATGGTTTTCTGCAAATTTTCTAATGTAGGCTTGCTGTCCCAGTCCATCACGACTTCAAACTGTGGTAATCCTTCAAGGTTTTGGCATCTGATTTAATTTTCAGTAGAGTATAGAATTCCATAATTTTTAATCCAATGCTTGAGTTGTTTTTATCACTGATGACATTTCCTCTTAATTCTTTCAGTGGAGCTTTTTTCTTCCTGACTGGACCAACTGCTCATTTGATGCTTTCATATATTCTGTGGTTATCACCTGCATCAGCTGTTTTATGAATATCATAGAGTTTTGCTTGAATTCTGTTGCGCCGACTACTCCGCCTTTCTGACTCGCCTTCTTTTGGAGGTTGCAACATAGTGGTCTTTTATACGAACTACTCTGCCCCAAGTAGCCCCACATTTCCACCATCCTCTCCAGTCAGATGCACTTGATGGTCATTTGCTAATCACCATCTAGGCCAGACTAGAGCTCCTGTGCTATTGGTGCCACCCCTTCCAGGATGCTGAGGGGCAGGGGTGGAACATGTTTCACAGTTGATTGTTGATACTTTTGTCCCATTTTGTACCAGGTCATTCAGTTGTGAAACGTCTTTGGGAAGTGTTGGGATAAATGCATGCATACTTTCTTCTCTGTTTTCTTGTCCCAGTGCCTGGGGCAGTAGGAGTCTCTTTGGTTTCAGCAAAATGTGATTGCGAGCAGTGGTGCCCAAATCAGTTTTGTTGCCTTGACCATGCACTCCAGCCTCTTGGGTGCCAATTTTTAGGGCCAGACAGTTTGGCGTTCAATAACTCCCACTCACAGGGCACACCGTCCAACACACCCACCACATCTTATCTTTTAAGAAAGAGGGAGGGTCCTTGGTCACTTGTGGTTGCCCCCACAAGTAGGTCAAGTTGCTGGTCCTCGGGACTCCTCCTCCCCTTTATACCCTTTCTACATGCCAACCAGTTCTTACAGAGTAACCAGGCTACAGTCCTTCTCCTGGGAGCCCTGGGAAAAATCAGTCGCTGCTTCAGTGCTCCTCTGAATGAAGCACTGCTCTCTGGGGCTTCTCCTCATTGAGCCACTCTTGCTTTTCTGTGAGGTTAGGGCCCGTCCGGCTAAAGACTTCTCCTAGCCTCCAGTCTGGTGAGCAGGCTTCTGCCCTACTTATTTCACTGTTGCCAGGGCTTGGCTGCAGCTGATGTGCACTCCATCTTCCAGGCTCCCGAAGCTCACCCTTTCTGTTGGCATGGGGCATGCTCCAATCTGTACCCAGCACAAAGTGATGAATCAGGGTGGCTGCAGTGCTTGTGGTTCTGCTGCCATCACCACTGCCAATCCTGCAGGTAAGTATTCAGATTTGTAGGTCCCTGCCACACATATGCTGACCTCTGACTGCTGGCAGGACTGCCCCTTGGGACTTCGCTATTCTGGCTGCACTCACTGAAATGCACCTGCTACGACAGTCGTGCACTTCCTTCAGTCTGAACATAATTTATACTTTGCACTGTTGGCTGTAATGAAGAGAAAAATAAGCAAGTTAGAGAAAAGTAGGCTAAACAAATACCACAAGATGAAGTGTCACTGGCTTAATAGCTGAAAGCAAGGAGCAATTATAAATGTATCCATGTGAGAATGGCAGGAGTCCTGCAGGGGCCTGTCTTGGGCCCAGAGTGGCTCAACATGTTTATTTCTGACTTGGACGCTGCAATAAATTGCTTCCCAAGAAAATCTAAAGAAGATATGAAGCTAGGAGGGATTGAAAACGCAATGAAGAAGCTTTTCAGGCTACCACGAGGCAGAAGGACCCTGGTAGCCTGAAAAACTAGGTTAGAGCCAACACGATGAAGATCAATGCTGACAAATGCAAGGTGCTGCCCCTTGGGCAGAAGAATCAAAAGCATAACAAAACAGGTGAGACATAGCTGGATGGCAGATGTACTGAGAAAGATCTGGGAAACTTGGTAGACGACAGACTCAATAGGAGTCTGCAGCATGATGCAGCTGTACAAAAGGCAAATAGAGTTTTGGGCTGTATCAACAAAAGCACTAGATGAAAGAGACGGGAAGTGAAAGTGCCTCTCCACTGCGGCACTGGTTAGACCTCATCTAGATTGTAGCATGCAGTTTTGGGCTCCACAGTTTCAAAAGGATGTGGAGAAGTTAGAGAGGGTCCAGAGGCAAAGGAAAAAAATGATAAAGGCCTTGAAGGCAACTCGTACAAAGAGAGGCTGGGGACCTGTGTCAAGGCCCTTTGAAAAGGGATGGGTGCTGGGCCCATTAGACTGGGAAGCCTATGCATAGTGCCCCACAGGCTAGACCTAGCCCTTAGTAGCAAAGCTCCCATAGTCCACCATTAAGAGGAGGAGAAAACAACGTGAAGCTTCCTTTTTCAAACCGCCTGTAAAGAAAATGTCCATTTTCAACCAGAGAGGGGGGTTGTTGTAATCTGGGGGGGGGGGGACAGGGATGGAGGGGGAACAAGTTAGGCAGGTGTACCCTGCACCCACCCTGAGTGCCACTCTGATCCCCTTCCCTTGCTTGAATTGCTGCTCTGCTTTCTCCTCCCACCCTCTCCTCCCTGCCTGCTCTGCTGCTCTGCTCTACCTGCTGCTGAACTGGCCACCCCCTCCCCAGTTTGCTATATGCCACACACAAAGGCTCCCTCTGCCACTTGTGGCACCCACGCCTCAGGTTGGGCACCCCTGTTCTAATCTGTCTCCATCAGTACATCCCCGTGCTGCTACCTCTCCATCACGTCAGAACCCTGCTGATATTTCTCTAGCGCCTTGTCCCCGTTCCTCCCCACTCTTGCCTCATACCCATGCTCATCGTACTCCTTAGGCTAATCTCCTTGCTCCTCATACTCCAGAGACTCGTCTCCTTGCTCCTTGCACTCCATACGTTCATCCATACTCGTTTTCACACCAACTGAAAACTTCTGGCACACAATCACTGCTCTTCTGAGGGCAGAGGAAAGCAGAAGTAAAACAGGTAGGGGAAGGTGAGGAGGAGCCAACATTTATCATGTCAAAGCCTTTGTGGTGTCACCGTCCCACTGCCCAATAGCTTGAGGCCCTCTCCAAGGCTCTCATGATGTCACAGTGGAACACAGCTTGCAGGACTGATATCCTGACCCTCACCAGCCCAGCCAAACCTTGCAGTCATTTCTCCCTGAATGCGCTAGATCACCCCATTCACGCACTCGTTATTCTGGTCACCAGTTAGGTGAAGCATTAATATAGCAGAGGCTTTTGCCTAGGTGACCCTGACTTGCACAGCTTTGTAGATTAGGAGGCCAGAAGGGGCCTGAGGACAAAAGCCAAAGTTCAACCCAATGCATTTAGCAACTAGGTGCAGGTTTTAAATATTGAGGGTGATTGACCACTGAAAGCAGCAAACCATTGGAAGCAGCAGTGATGAATTCTTCACTGCTTACTATCTTCTTACAAAGACCAGTGTTTTTCTGGAACATGCGTCTTAGGCAAGCACAAGTAACTGAACCCATAACAAGAACAATAGTTGGAAGTATAGTCCCCATGGGAGGTCAGACTGGATGATCTCACAGACCCTACAGGCCATAAACTCGATAGGTCTGTTGTCCAAGCCCTGTGATTTCCTAGTGCTGCCCTGTCAAAAAATATTCCTTTCCCGGGTCCTCCCTTCTCACTGACTCAGTCCAACACATTCATTCCCAAGACACGGAATATTCTGAATGCTCCCAGCTCATCCTGCCTTGATCATGCAAAGCCAGAGAAAAACAGGGGCAAATCTTCCTCAGAGGAGCAAGCCATGGCACTTTGGTTCTCCACTCATGTACAGTAGAAGTAGGGAGTGACCAGGGCTGCAGTTGGGGCCTGGTGCCTAATGGCTTAGCAACAGTCAGGGCCTGGCACTCTCAGGTCTCAAGAGAGAGTCTGGGTCTGGTACTTCAAGGCCCAGGAACAGTTTGGGCCTGACACCTCAGGCCTTTGCAGCAGTCTGAGCATGGTGCCTTGGTGCTTAGCACCTGCAGGGGTCTGACGCCTCGGGCCTTAGTACAGGTTTAGGCCCGGCCACTTGTTCCTTAGCAACAGTCTGGGGCTGCAGCCTTAGCAACTGTATGGCCTGGTACCTGAGGCCTTGGTAGAGATCAGGGCCTGATGTCCTCTGCTCTTAATAAGGAGTACTCCACTTTCCCAGAATTGGAAGTGTTTCTCCACTGGCTGCCTTGGACACTAGCCTACAGGGTTGAAGGCTCCTTTCTGTCTCTGTTGTATCTGGTTCCCATACTTGACTTTGTACAAAGGATATCACTTGATACAGGCTGAAGAGGCATGATCATAGGCTTGCTTCAGTTGATCATGGACTGGATGTTACCCTCACTGCTCATGAAAAAAAAAAAATCGCATCACCAGCATATGCTCTCAACTTAACTGGGGGCCAGCAGCTGGGGCTGTGGCCAATGCAGGCCCATCAGGCCCACTGCTGTAGCACATGTAGCTCAGTATTTGGGCATAGAGCATGGCAGAGAGATTGACAGCAGCCCTGTCAGACATCCCTGCATGCTGGGAATGGGGCACATAAACTGTCTGTTCACTTTCAGGAGGACAGAGATGTTCCAGTACAGGAGTCAGATGGTTGATGTGAAAGCAGGCCCAGAGTATGAAATAAAAGTTGTGGCTGACCTTATCAAAGGCCTGTTCTTGATTCGGGAAGGCAAAGTTGTTGTTCAAGCCAAAGAGCTTCACAGCCGGCGGCAGGCCACGTAGTAGAAACAGGTTGTCCTGGCAGGTATGGACTAGGTCAGTTTGGGGCCTATGAGAGAGGCCATGACCATTTTGAGATGGTTGGTCAGGGCATCGCTCCTGTACATGGGAGCGATAGCAGTTGCCAGTTCTTAATGTTACCAAGATTCCCTTTCTTGGGCAGCAGTGCGATGGCTGCTCACCAGCAGCTGACCGGAAGGATCCTATGTTTGAAGCTGTCTTGGAAGATGGGCAGGGGGTCTGGGCTTGGAGAATTTGACAGGTAATCAATCAAAGCCTGGCACCTTCCGCATGGCAAGGTCTTCAAATAGCAGCACTCAGTTTTGCCCAGGGACAGCTCTGAGCTCCTCAGCCTCAGACATGGAGAGTTTGGGGAGGCCCTCATGCAACTGTTGTATGGCCTCTGGCCAGGTAGCCTCAACTCGAAACAGCTCCTTGTAGAAGCTAACAACACACCCTCAGATCTTGATAGGATCTGTGAGCACCTGGCCTCACCGGGTTGTACAGTGACTGATGATTTCTTATTCTGTGCACTTTTTCTTTAGGTTTGAAGAGACCCGAGTCATGGCATCAGGCTCTGTGAGTTCTTGGAAGCAGGTTCAAGTTCTTGCACTCTGGGTCAAACCCTCTATCAGTTCTCTCAAGCGTATTTCCCAGAGGTTGAGGCTCTCATATAGGCTGTGGTTGTTATCAGCATCCTCAAAGTAGCCTCAAGCTTCACAATATCTTCCTCAAGTTCTTGCATATGCAGTGGTGGTCTTGGATTGCCTTGCATATTTTGTTGGCAGAAAAAGACGCGAGTCACAGCATCATTGTCTGTGAGTTCTTGGAAGCAGGTTCAAGTTCTTGCACCCTCTACCAGTTGCCTGCCTATGTCCTTAGACTGACACAGCTACAAACAAGAACCCTGTACTGCTACTCTTAATTACTCTTCATGGAGTTTGAGACTCTCATACAGCCAGTGTGTTACCACCACTGTCCACCAGATAATGCTTAGGGAATTGTTAAAGCGCAGTTAACCCTTAAATAGAACATGAATTACGAACGAAGACAACTCTGTGTCCCAAAATCGAAGTTCCACTTCAATGCAGACAACTCAGCATCTTAAAATCAAATTTTCACACAACTCGGTTTCCTAAAATCAAAGTCTAACTCAGGGGTGTCCAACCTTTTTGAATCTGTGTCTGGATCATGAACTTTTTATTACCCAGTGGGCCAGCGAGCCATATTCAGAGACCTCACAGGAAGTGGTATCACATCAGGAAGTGATGTCACATGACCGTTGACACCCATGAAGTTGCAGGAAGTGACAATGAAATGGGTCTAACCAGGCTGGGTCAAAACTCTCCCTCTCTAGAGTATCCACCTCTGCCTCTTTTCGGAACAGGATACTGAGCTAGATGGACCATGGGGCTGACCAAGCATGGTGCTTTTTATGTTTTTATGTTCAGAAGCTCTTATGTTCTTTGGCTAAGCTTCCAAACTATGGCTGAGATTTGCAAAAAAGGGGTAGATAGGCATGTTACAAAGCTGTCATAAAAGATTTGGAGCCCTCTAAATCCCATTCATTTTAATGGAAGTTGGCGTTTTGACTCAGCTTTGAAAATCTCAGCCCAAGGTGCCAACTAAGTAAGTTAAAATCTATTTTGCATTTCTATGCAGTGCATGTATGTGGGGCTTTCCAAGCATTTTACAAACATGAAATGAACCTCAGGATGAGCCCAGCCAGAGCAGGGGCTGAGCTGCACTTTCCCCCTACCTGCGCCGGTCACTCCCGAGTGACACATGGCTCCACTGCCACTTTTGGCTGGTGCTGACCCAGGCAGGTCTGTCCCATCCGGAGCAGCACACAGCTGAAGCTGGCTTCCCATGTGCTGCTGGGGTCGGGAGGAGCCCGGTCAAGTCTGCACCAGTGGCTGCTGCTTCTCTTTGGCCCCCACAAGTCAAGCAGAAGGGGTGGAGCCCTGTGTTAATCCTCTCTCTGCTGCAGCTATTGGCTGAGCACTGTAACTTGTGTCTGAACTAGCTAGTGAGCTGCTGGTAGTATCTGGATGAAGCTTCTGGTGTGGAAATACCACTTTATTTACAGGATTCTTATATAAAGAACTATTTACAGTAAAGAAATAGTCTGACATTCCAAGGGTCTGGGGCCTTGCTTTGTGTGACTGAGTAAGATTTTTAGGAGACATAGGGTGTCCAGGAAGTATGGCATCCCAGGAAAGAATATGTGGTAGTCCCTGCTGTCTTGCACAAACTGTCTCTCTAGGATGTCATCATTTCTGGGCGCTCTGTGTTCCCAAGAGGGCTTACTCTGTTATGTAATCGGCCATGTCTCTGGAAAAACCTTTTCTCCATTCTTTATTCCAAAACCAAGGTGCATCTTTTTGGCGGGGCACGGATTTTATGCAAAAAAAATACAGTGTATTAATATTGGTACAGTACTAACGTGGCAACGGGAACTAGCATCACTGTGGACATATCAATGAAGGCCTGTTCAGTGTGCAGCTGTGGTTAGAATGTTTATGTTGCATAGGGAACAGGATAGAAAATAATATAGAAAAAAGGAAAGTTTTTATATAAAGAAATGATCTGCTTCCATCTCATTTTACAGAATTCTAGGGAGTTCACAGAAAGGAAGTGCTTATATAAAAGGCATAGAAATGTCATATGAGGAGAGATTAAAACAGAGTTTTTTACATTAGTTGGGTGCTGAATAAAAGGGAATATAAGAGGAATATAATATAACAAGTGGTATATAGAAGGTAGACTGGGAGCTTCCATCATTCTAGTATTACAGCCAAAAAACAGGAACACATTCAGTAGAATTGTTTACAGTGCTGCTGCCGCCTACTATTATATAAATAATACATCTTTATATAAACAATAGAGATGGGTATATCTAGAGAAAGTTGCAGTGGGTGTGTGCGGGTGTAAAATAAGTGTGTGTAAAATACAGATTCATCCTCAGGCCGTAACTTAATGCATTAGCGATGAATGATGATAAGGTTTTGGAAAAATCAGACTTCTCAACTTAGAACCCTTTAGCATTCTTTGTTTTAAACATTTTTATCTATGGCAATATATATAAAGGATGTAGTATTATACTGTCTACATATTACTAATTTAGTTTTAATCTATCTGCTTCTCTGAAAGGTCTTTTACTTTCTGCCACTTAATATAAGGAATTTTTTTTAAAAGAATTAAATTTTTACTGTATTTGTATTTTAGGAATTATTGATAGGAAATTATTTCCAATAACTATTGCATTTATTCAAATCCAAGATGACCCCCCCCAGTATCCCCCCATTTAACATGTTGAAGGGGAACCCCTCATTTTGGAGTCAGTGCAAGTTGGGGGAGAGGGGGAGGACAAGCGGCTGCTGCAGTTTCAAGTCAGGGTCAAAATTACAGGCACAGCCACTACCTGTTCCTCCTCTGTCTCTGCTCCCTCCCTGACTACCCCTTCTTCCCCCCGCCCCCCCAATTCCCTTCTGCTACATCCCATACCCGCCACTGCTGCTTTCCCTGCGTGGCTCTGGCAGAGCTCTGGCCCCACTCCAGCCTGGGGGATGGAGCGCATGGTTCCTCCAGGCTAGCCTACTAGCAGTTGCAGTGGTAGCAGCAGCTCTGGCCTGGGCTCCAGCTCCCCCCCCACCTGCTCCCCTGTAACTGCTTTCCCCACTGTAGCAGCAGGAGACAGATTAATTTAAGATGGCCTTTCATAATTAGATTCTATATATGGAAAATTATAACAAATTTATAAAATTTTCCATGTATAAAATCTGATTTTTGGGGGCTGGTCCTAAATTCAGAGTCATCTTGCATCTGTGAAAATATGGTATATGAGGCTGTGTTCTATGATAGATTATAAGTGTTTATATGGCTCTGTTTCTTTAGGAGGTAACTGTGATGGAGGTTTCTTGTTTCAACAGCTAGAGCACAATAGGAGGACTCCAGAAAATGGCTTGGAAGGTTTGAGTTAAAACATGTGTCTTTCGCTGAGTGCATAAGGGTGGGGGTCCTGCTGTAGGTGCATGTAATATCCAGGACACTGGGTTTTTTTCCTCCAATTGCTGTGGCTATTTAGGCTGCACATGGACCCTCTGCTGCCACATGCTGTTTTGCATGGGCCTAACAGATGCATTAGCTCTCTATGAGCCTGCTTTAATTGTTTCTTGTCACTCCTGACTGCAAGCATCTAATCCAGTCTGCTTTTAGCAGAACCTCTAAATCAGTTCTCTTCACCTATTTGAAGATTTCTATCTTCACTCTTTCCCCCAAAATACGTTCCTCAAAAGGGGAAAAAATTGATGGACGTCATACAGCACAAGTTGCTTGATGCTAACTGCTATGTCTCATAGTGGAATGCCAACTGTAGTGTTACTAGAGGGGACAAGTTAATACGAGTAAAGTCAGATAAAACTGCATTGCCCAGAGCATAAAGGGAGTTTGAGGGAGCCCTGGGCTCAGTTATGGAACAAAAGCAAAGAGCCCACTGACTCAGTTGCTGTCACTGATGCTGTCATGACTTTCTCAGTGTAAAAGTCTTTCGTGTTGACAGTCCCAGTACTAGCTAACTTGGCAACATCAGCTTTATTACTGAGCACCTTGGCATTAGTACTGACTACCCTGTAGTACTTCCATACCACCTGCCCCAACTCTGTAAAATCTACACCTGTTTGTAAATTGGACACTGACTTGTGTTGCTGGCACAAGTCGAGCTGTAAGATGGAAAGTTCCAGGGAGAAGACACAGAACAACTCACGTGACTGAGACTTTAGTTAGTAGGACAGAATGAGAGACCTAGTAGTCAAGCCTTTGATGGAGTCGAGGAAAAACATCACATTGATCCTGAAGAAGTGACTGGTAGTGTTTCCATGCAGTTCATTGGTCTCACTTGGTTGGGACCATTGTCTTTGAAGGGAGATATTTCCATTTCAGCATTGCTGACTGTTCCATCCTGCCAGCATAAAACCCATTGGAAAACAACCAAAAAGAAAGATGATGGGAGAGTTCTAGGAACTTCATGGTCAGAACACCACTGCCTTAAGTCCTAACTCGTCAAGTTTGCCTTTAATAAATCACATCGGCCATATCACCCTTACTGGAAGTCGTTCTTGCATGTGTCCGAGTGGGTCACCTTTCCGTATCAAAAAAAGAAAAAAATGTTTGTCCTTTGCCGGCTCTGCCAAGTATAGCGGTATAGGATTTGAGCCCATAGGAACAGGAATAAAAGGACTCTGATTTCCAGAAGAATGTGCTTTGTAAGATATGTCAGTAACACCAGGAGCCACCTCTGATCACTTGAAACCCTTCTAAGAACTTAAGTCCTGGTAGTGGATTGAGATTACATGTACAGAAGAAAAATGTTGCAAACTTTTTAAGCTCCAGATGTCAGCACCCAGTCAGAATCGCTCTAAATGTGGGTCAGTAGGCAATAATCTATAAATGACAAAAATTATGGTATACCCAAGGATATGGAGAAGAGTTATTAGGAACCACAGAAAGGTTTTTTGAGTCCTTTTACAGTCTCCTAAAACCAGAGTGCTTTGCATTTTCAGTGAAGGGGGCGGGGAAGGGGAAGTTCCAGTAATGGCTCAAAAACAAAGTGGTAAACTTGTGAGCACCATTTACTAAGTGTAGTTTCCTCATGTGAAATGGAATCAGTTCTTCTTAAAGGGATTAAATGAAAAATCAAGAAGTTGTGATAGTTTTACATACAGTTCTATAGCCCAGAATGGTCAGGTTATACTTTTAAGTGATCCAAAACTGGTCTGTACCTGTAACCCAACAGCTGTTCGGCATGCATAGACTAGTTTAAAAATGGTGAAATCCAGTCTGAGATTTACACTCCCCCCCAAAAGGTGAGTGTCTGTTCTCTTTGCTACTGATCTAAACTACGCTGCTTACAGAAAACTGCATAACTTAGATCGATTCCACCTCTTTGCCTAGCCATGGGTGCCTTAAAAATAGGCTCAAAGCTAGTGGCCATGGCTGTGACTGACATGAGCCAAGTGCTGGAGGACAGGAGGTATGTTGCAATGATAGAAGGCCTGATTTTTTAGGGGAAATGTTGCATTCCCTGCAGGGCATGGGGACTGAAAGGCAGGATTGACTTAAATAGAGGTTTAAATCTCTGACTTGAATCATGATTTAAATCCTTAATTTTAACCTTATATTTTATTTTGAAGTAGCACTTTTTAGTTACTTTCCTTAACAGGGGTTGATTTCTCATCAGTTGGCAGCCACTAAAACATGAATTTGTTTAACTTGTAACTAATTTATCCTAAATCAGGTACTTTTTTGCTAACCAGGAAGATGTGCTGTATCTGCATAAGTTTATTTAAGCAATACCATGGCTTAATATACATATTCTTAACTTTTATATTACTAAGTTAGACTGTGGTAAATAACACTTATTTACTAAATTATCTTCTTTTTTTTACTTGTATGTCAAGCTGTGCATGATTAGGAACTAGAATCCTTTTACATGCAGAAAATATTTTAAAGTTGTTTTCAGTGAAAATCTGTATTGTACAAGCATGAAAATTAGTTGATCCAGAACATGTTTGGCCTTTAAAATTGACTTACAAATAGATGTGCCACCTGTATTTAGTGAAATGAACTTACCATTTCTGCTAATCTCTCCTTCAAGAATTAAGGTGGATCTCGTAGTCATGTGAGTATTTGTCCAGAGAACTGAGGAAAACAAGATTCAATGGTTCTTTAATTCTGTCAGGCTGTCAGCTTTGGATGTTGCTTCAGTTTTCTTTAATGTCTTAGCAACAGCACTTATTGAGGCACTATTTTATTTAATTGACAGAATTTTTATATATTATAGTAATATTAAAAGGTAACATGGTTCTTATAATTTAAACATTATTTTAAAATAGCTATAAATGAAGAAAATATCTTTCCTGTTGTAGGACCAAATTTAGGATCCTTGGGGATTTACAGTAAACTTTCTACAGAAAACTGAAGAAACATGAAGTCCAGCAAAAGCAAGGAATTGCCTTTATAGTCTCATGGCTGACAGCAGGAATATGAATAAAACTTGAGACAGTAGAGAGCATTTTAGAATATATATTGTTTCGTGGATTTAACCAAATATGCGTACTAGTGTATCATTGTGTTAATGCTGTTTAGAAACTGCATTCAGTGATATAAGCTAAAGAGCACTTCTTTTTCCAAACAGAACAGCATTTTTCTGATGTCGTACTTAGTGAAGAATTCCTCAATCTTGGTGTAGAACAGGTGTGCAGTTTAATATCCAGTGACAAACTTACAATTGCCTCTGAAGAGAAGGTAAGATTTATTCTATGCAATAATGTTTATTTCACAGTTGGACCAGACAAAAAAACAGTTAATTCGTCAGAGACCCAATGTACTTATTTGGATAGGAATTCCACTGTTACTGTCTCAGTGAAGAGTTTCAATCAGTTAAAGCATAGATGGTGTCTATTGTACTTAAGGCACTGTTGCAGAAAAAAGTGTTGTTTGATTGTTAGACTTTAAAATGTGTCTCTTGCCCTGCAGGATTCTGGAAACAATTTGACCTCTTGTCTGGAAAATAAGTAAATATCCCCATCTTTAGGAAAAACAAATCAGTATGCATGTGCTGTGAATGATGGAGCATGTATGTGACAGTTGCTTTACAAAGAGACTTCATGTAAGTTAGCAGTGTGTTTTAACTCAGGGCTGCAGCATAATGGATTTGAAAAATTGGTATGTATTTGATACCTTTGGGATAATGCAGAAGGAACAACTGTCCAGATAAAGTAGTAGATTGATTTAATGTTGAAGTCATGTGTCCCATTCTTTACTTTGTTTAAAGAAGTTGCAAAAGAGATTGTCACTGGGGCCTCTGCTGATCATTGTACAAAATGACAGCAAGTGGCAAAAAGAAAAGTGTTAAAGGAGCTGCTGCAGGGGGTACTTGTGGCACAATTTACAGCGATCCCTATGTATGAGTCACGGCCATCCTCTTAAAACTGATACTGCAATGGAAGGTTGCAATTCCACAATGCCTTGAAAGTCTAGTGTTCCCCTACGCAAAAATGCATGACTCCTATAAAGTATCTTCTCTTTAGAGAGGCGTTTGAAGTGTTAATGTCCTTATTTTTATATACCACAATGAAATGGGAGAATCAAGCCCCCCTCTGAAATGCATATCGTGCAGGGTATCACAGGAAAGTAGGGCTGGAAGGGAACTCACCAGGTCATCTAGACCAGCCCTCTGCTCAAGGTAGGATTGTCCCATACTAAACCATTCATCCTAGCCAAGTGTCTGTCCAACTTGCTTTTGAAAGTTTCCAAGGATGGAGATTCTACAGCTTGTTCCAATTCTTGACCACCTTCATAGTCAGAAAGTTCTTCTTAATTATATATTGTAGGTTTAAACTATATGACCTCAAACAGCATGGGGAAATGTCCTTCTCTCTTAATGCTGAATTGGATCTTTACACATTGGTTAATATGTGGAACTTCAGAATTGTTAATGTTTCCCATTTATGACAATCATTGGAAATGTAGTAACTTATTGGGAGCATTCATTAAGGCACTAGAAAAGTACATATATAAAAAGAGTGGCTTACATGCTAAGGTCATTTTATATTGGATACATCTGTTGAAAGATTTTAAGTAGCCAACTTAATGTGGCCCTATATTTGTTTCAGGAACTCAAAGTGAAATTTGGTATGGCACACATGGACTTTGTGGAGCAAGGGGGATTCATGGCATGTTTTTTGTTTTCTGGAAGGTATTTGAAGCAGTCATAGCATGGGTAAACCACGACAAAGATGTGAGGCAGGAATTAATGGCACAACTGATGGAACATGTTCGGCTGCCTTTACTTTCCCGGGAGTATTTAGTTCAGGTAAGAAAAAGAAAATACTAATTCTTATGAGAGTGTTCATGTATGTTTGACTCTGGGCTATTTGGCACATAGGGTCAATTCTAAATTATAAAGTCACAAATTATTACTTAGTATAATCATGCAAAGGAACAAATCATTGAAAATAGCCTCCATTAAATTTGGTCACAGTTTATGATAAAGAAGTTGTTCATCTAGTCCAATCCCCTGCTTGAGGCAGGATCATCCCTGTCTATACCATCTCATCCATGTTGTTTTCTCAAAAATCTCCAAGCATGGAGTTTCCACAGTCTCTACATAATCTCTTCCAGTGATTAACCACCCTCGTAGTGAGAGAGTTCTCCTGATATCTAATCTAAATTTCTCATGCTGCATTTCAAGACTTCTGCTCTTTGCCCTGTCCCCTGCAACCGAAGAGAGTAGTCTGTCACTGTGGAAAGACTATTATCAAATCTACCTTGGTCTTCCCTTTCCAGACTAAAATAATCCCAGCTCTTTCAGCCTTTCCTTGTAAATCATAAGAACAGAAGAAGTGCCATATTAGGAAAACTAGTGGTCCATCTAGCCCAGTAGTCTGTCTTTGACATTAGCAGAAGTGAACACATTAGAGGGAGAGCATTGAACCAGGTATATCTAGAATAATTAGCAATTCATTATGCTCCCTGGCAACGACTAGAAGATGCATCTCTGACTGTTCTGTTTAATAGTTATTAATAGATATATCATCCATGAATTTGTGTAGTTCTTCTTTTAGAACTTGGCTGTACTATCTGCCTCATATTTCCTAGACTTCTAATCATTTTTGTTGCTCTCCATAGGTCTTTTTCCATATCTTTCCTGAAGTGTGGTGCCCAAAACTGGACACAATACGAACTGGAGACATACACAGCATTGTGCTATGTAGGCATACCTTAAGCATTGATGGAAGCCTCTTTGTTTTATGCACCTTAGATGCATCAAATTCCTGTCCTCATATTGTGATTTAGAATATCCTAAAAATCTGAACAACTGTCAGGAAAGGGGCTGTGAAAACATTTGTCATGGCCTAATAGCATGCCTTCCAGTTACCAATTAGAAGGGTCTGTAGTCTTCCAGTTTTATTTGCAGGGACTTTGCATATCATGAACTTGATGATACCAATGTCCCTGGCTGGGGTATGATTTAAATAATCAGAGTGATTTAAGTTTGTTCTCATGTGGGTTTATTGCACTTTAAATTGTGATTTGTGTTTTACTTTTTTAACATGCTCAGACCTTGTCAAACTTATATTAATGCACAGAGGGTTGAAGAGGAAACATTGGTTAAGAACAGCAGTGCGTGTAAAGATTACCTCATTGAAGCTATGAAGTATCACTTACTGCCGACTGAGCAACGAGCGTTGATGAAAAGCTCTCGAACTAAACTGAGAACACCTGCTAGCCTTCCAAAGGTTAGAGCCATAATTTCCAGTATGTTCATTTCTTTGATTTTTTTTTTCTTTTTTAAAAATTAATCTAATCTATGGGGCGAATGGGTAACACCAAATTGATTTTTAACTAATGTATTTCTTTGCAAATTTTTTTCTGTAGAATTATTCATCCTTGAAAAGTATGCAGCAAGGTAACAGCTCAGGTCCTAAACTCATGGGTGGGAATTTAATGTGAAATATAAAATGCATAACTCAATGCTTTTGGCTCTTCAAGGAGAATACGTGATAGAATTATATGGTTTCCAGTCCTGCACAAGATAAATTATAGTACTTCCAGTTGCACTTAAGCAACTGCAGTTAGTTTTGGAGGTAAAATAAGCCTGGGTTAAATTATGACCTGAAGTATTTTAAATAATAAGATAATTTGTTTTCAGCTAATACCAGCTGTGTTTAGTAACTAGACTGTCTCCTTTAATCGCCCAAGCACAAAAGTCCTATTTCTGCACCATTGTTCTAATTCTACTATTACAATATTAGGAGCAAGATGTCAGTGTCATTCTGGTGACCTTTACTGAAGTTTTACAACCACAAAATCTCAACAGGGCCAAATTAGGGGCTAGATTCTGCTTTCAGATACACATTCACAACTCCCATTGACTTTGCATGAAGGGGGGCATTCTTGCTTTTGAGACCAGATTCTGTCCCCATATGTCTCCTCTGTCTTTAAGTTTATGAAAAATCTAGGTCTTTTTTATGTGACAGGTTACAATAAGACTCAAAAAATTCTGCCTCAAATATTTTCTTTGCTGGAAGGATCCCAAATGACAAATCTTTCTGAAATGTTTGTATTTCTGTTAAACTAAGATAGTAGTTGCTTACTGGGGGGAAATAAGATAATGTATTATCTAGAAGTTTGTTTTCTTTAGTACCAGAGACTGTGCCTTTTAAATATCCTGATATATGCTAACAAGCAGAAAATCTTATTGCTTCCCTCCTAGCTGATGATGGTAGTTGGAGGACAGGCGCCAAAGGCTATCCGCAGTGTGGAATGCTATGACTTTAAAGAAGAGCGCTGGCACCAAGTGGCTGAATTGCCTTCCAGAAGATGTAGAGCAGGTATGTGATGCATAACACTGTCTTAAATGGCACTGCTATAAGATAAAGCAGCATGTTTGTTCTGGAATTAGAAAACAATATGCTATCATAATTAATAGGCAGGCCCTAAGAAGGGCTGAGTTTCAACTTCCATGGGAGTGGCAAGTGTGGCTGCTTATTGCTTCTAAAATGCAGAGTACTTGCTTACTCCTTTTAAATAAGGCTTTAGATGCTTAGGTTTTCAGCCACCTAGGTTTGAAGACTTTTGTCTTCAGTTCACAATCTGTGAATAGTGTTTTTACTACCACATATTGATACAAAG
Organism: Crocodylus siamensis; assembly: GCF_052110815.1. Lineage (NCBI taxonomy): Eukaryota > Metazoa > Chordata > Crocodylia > Crocodylidae > Crocodylus > Crocodylus siamensis. Next base: position 82,858,870 of record NC_143396.1, on the reverse strand, counting down.
GGCAAGTTCACTAAAGCAAGGGTCAGCAGCCTACAGCTCACAGACCAGATTGAACTTTGGCATGTTGTGGGGTGGGGAGGTGGTTGCCCAAGCTGAGCTGGAGCCAGGCAGCAGGAAGAAGAGGAAGCAGCAACTGGATCTCTGTATTGGTGCACCTCAGAATTGAGCTGGGTTGTTCTGATACCCCATCAGAAAACAGTCCATCTGGAACTAAACCATGCGAAGTGTGCATCATTACTTCACGCTTTAAAAAACCACTTTTTAAGGTAATATGAAGAAACCACTGTATAAGAAAGCAATTTGCTTTTGAAATGCCATTTAAAGTAATGTATCTGAAAAGTCAGCGCTCACATTTTGGTGCTGCCTAACAATGAGCAATATCAGAAATTTTAATATTAGATCTAAATAACATGTGTCATTCAGTACTTTTAAAAACCTGTTAATGTGATGCATGCTGTATATTATGTTAAACTGTTGTGCTCGGCACAGTACAGAACAGAATCAATTATAAAGAGAAGTTAACTTTTTTCCCCAGGAATGGTGTACATGAGTGGCCTGGTTTATGCTGTTGGTGGTTTCAATGGCTCTTTAAGAGTTCGCACAGTCGATTCCTATGATCCAGTGAAAGACCAGTGGACAAGTGTTGCTAACATGCAAGACAGGAGAAGCACGCTGGGAGCTGCTGTATTAAATGGGCTCTTGTATGCTGTAGGAGGATTTGATGGGAGTACAGGTATTTTTATCTTTAAATGGTACTGTACTGATTATTACAGTTTTGGCTACTACGATGGAGTTGAAAACCATCAAGAAGACGGTTTTCGTTTTTTAGAGAGTGGAATTCATACTGGCATAAAGCAATCCCAGCACTTTTGTTCTGAGTGGGAGCATAATTGCTGGTCTCATTTGCTACTCTGCAGGTCCAAAAGGACCTGATGATGCTTCAACCACTTGATGCCAGATTCCTTCCTCATCTTACATTTCTTAAATCCTCCCACTCCCCATTCCATGAAACATGAGTGGAAGAATAGTCTAGCAGCTTCCTTCCTGTTTGTATATAGAATACATTTTTGCATGCTTTCTTCAGTGGAAATATATATATATGTACTATTGTTTGAACAGTATAAGGGATTTGGGCTGTTTAAGTTCTCTTAAGTTATCCGTATCAAAACTGAACTTTGTCCCTAACATTTAGTGACTTGAAGAGTATGTGGGGAGCAGCATAGCTTGTAATTAAAAAAAAAAAAAAATTCCAAAGGAGGATTCTTTTCAGACTCTCTACAAAGACTGTATACCTTGAAGCATTGCAGTTTGTTGTGGACTGTCCAAATGATGCCTGTGTCATTTGCCTAGCCACCAATTGGTCTTAAGAAAAAAAATGACTGTGAGCCTTAAAGAGGTAAATTACTGAAGACACATATAATTAGTATGTTGCTTACACTTGCATAAGATAAACAAGTCCTGTTTTTTAATAATAGGTTTATCATCTGTAGAAGCTTATAACATAAAGACTAATGAGTGGTTTCATGTAGCTCCGATGAACACAAGAAGGAGTAGTGTCGGTGTAGGTGTTGTTGGAGGTAAGTTCTTCCATCATCTAATAGTTGGTCCTCTTGCCTTCCTGGTTTCTAAGTTTGCATTAAAAGGATAGTAGATGTGAAAATCCATACTGACTACAGACCTAGGGCCTGGTCAGATTTTCAGTGAATGGTAAGTTGGCCAGAATCACATTATTAAGGGACTGAAAGTACTTATAAACTTAGGTTGAATTTGGCAAGTAAAAAAAAAAAAAAAGAAAAATATTTGTAGAACTGTCAGTTTGACAGTTTTCAAAATAAAACATTTTGACTTTTTACTTCAAAACAAGGTAAAGAAAGGATCACATTGCCAAGAAATAGAACAGAACATTTTGTTTCTGTTTTGAGTGAATCCAAATTAAAAGTGTACAATTTGATCACCAAACAGAAACTTTTGTTGTCTGCACAGCTTTGCAAGCATCTAAAGCAAGGGCAGGCAAAATGTGGCCCACGGGCCACATCCAGCCCGCCAGCCCATTGTTTCCAGCCTGCAGGGCCCCTAAAAAATGTAGAAAAGTAATATTTATCTGCCCCTGGCTTCCTGTCAAAGATGAAAGGAGCCAGGGGCAGTGGGACCCAGGTGGAGCTGACACCAGGATTAAGCAGCCTGAGCAGCAAGGTGGGCCTGGCCCTGTCCCACCCCCAGCTCCAGCCGGAAGCCTCTGCCTACCGGGGGCTTCTGGCCTGGGCCCCTTGCAGCTGTTCCCGTGTCCCTGCTGGCCAGGGCTGTATGTAGCTGGGCTGGCTCCCCCCTCCCTGCTGGTGCAGCCCAGCCTTGCTCTATAGAGCCCCTTCCAGCCCGTGCCCTGTGCTTCTGCCACTCCACCAATGCTGGCCCCAATCTACCAGCATAGACCTCGGGCTCCCATCCAGGTGTTGCTGCACTCCGCGCACCCGTTCACTGCCCATTCCCTTGCCTTCCACAGCCATTTCCCCACTCCCCCTCTCCACTGGCAAGGTGCTCCAGTACCACATGGTCCCTAGCTGCAGGGCCAGGACTGCAGGAGCAGCAGGGACACGGTGCTGGAGCGGCAAGTGGGGGTGGGGGACGGGGAAGTGGTAGAAGAAGGGCAGTGGTGTCAAATGAGGAAGGAAGTGGCTTCAAGCGTCAGCATAGGACCTGCACCCAAGCCTGTGCCCCAGGGCCAGGAGTGGCAGAAGCATGGAGCCCAGCCTTGGAGCAGCCCGGGGGGGGTGGCTGTGGGGAAACCCTCCCCCTCTATACATGCCACAGTCTTCACCAGCCACCCTCCCCCCACACATCCATCCATCCACCCATACACACACACCCACAAGCTCCTCCCCCCCCCCCACAAACCTATACCCACCCACCCACTTCATTTTAAGCTCTTATACCATCACCTGTATGTACACTACACAAATGCACATAAATCAGGACAAAACATTTTTTAAAATCAAATGAATGAATCTTGTAGTATGTTTGATTTTTAGAATATAATTTGGTATTTCTCTGGTTCCAAGATGGCAAACCCCTTTGCTCAAAGGAGTACTTCTGGGTGGCAAGGAGAGGGACATCTAGTGGCAAAAGTCGGGGATTAGGGGGTGGGACTTTTGACCCCAAGATGACAACCAGGGAGTAAGGCATCTGGGGCTACCCATGTGGCCCTTGATGGCTTGCCAAAACTCAGTAAGTGGCCCTCCGCCCAAAATAACTGCCCGCCCCGATCTAAAGTTTCAGAGTAACTGGCAAGACAAGTGTCTGCTTCTTGCCTCAGTTAATCTTCAAAAATTGTAGACAAGAATGGAATAAAATTATGGGTTTGTGGCATTTTTAGCCAGTAACAAAAACCAGAAAAATATGATGCCTGCCTTTAGAGGAAAAGGCTAATGCTTGAGCCATCTACATTATTTCTGCCATATTTGAAATAGCAGATATTTTTAAACTTAGTTATGAAAACTAGACACCTAATGTCAATGGTTTCTGCCTCGTGTGAGCAGGATATAACAATTCTAAGGCTGGTAGAGAGTAAGTAATGTTTTTCATCATTGAAATTCATCACTTGTTGCCAAATCTTAAATGTCATTTAAGCAATAAACCATTTAATATTTCCTGTTTACTCTTATTGGAACAACAGTTAGAAATTGTTTTTCTTCAAGTTTTAAAACAAAATATAAACTGTGTTTTAGTACTGCATTTTTTTTCATAGTAAACACCCCCAAATAAGACATGCACCTGGTTTTTGGAAGGCAGGTTATAAATAAATAGATAAAATTTAAAAATAAAAAAATTTCCAGAGTCATGACTTAGGGCTGGCTCTTTCATGGAGAGGCTGTATTATACAATGTTGTTGCCAGCTTCTTTAAAGTGGTAAGCTGAAAGCATATCTGAAAGGTTTAAATTTTGGACATAGCCCTTCTCTTCGCTGAGAGAGAAGCTGATTGCCATTTTATAACACCGTGTCCCTGTTCTTCAGTCTTGGTTAAAAAAAAAAATTGGCTTCCTTGCTTGAGAGACACCATTCTCAAGTGGTGGATGGTGATTTTTGGGGGGGGGGGCATTGGAGGGATATGTGTGGTATGCAAGTAGATATAATGTATTATAGCACATCATTTCTTTTTTTAAAATGCTGGTAGAGTAAACTCAGGTTCACCTGTTCTGGGAATAAAAAAGAATGCAGTCTAAAACTTGAAGGGTCATTTGGAAGTTGTACGAGCTGTGGATTATATAGTAAAATAAACTGTAAATAAAGTTCTTAAAGGACCCAGCCCAGCATGTATTTGTTCAAACATGCAACAGATTTGACTTCTTATAGTACTCTAAATTGGAATGTTGGTGGTAAATTTACAACAAATTGTATGGCAGTGATAGCACTGAAACTTTTATGTGGAAGCCAAGTATTGAATATTTTGTTTGGTATAGTAAAGATGAGCAATATTTATAAAATGGATGCTTCTGAAGTTAGCAACTTATAGTTAAAAACATTAGCACATCTATAATATGCCTTGATTGGTAGAGCATGGCAATTAAGCAACTTTGGTTTTAAAATTATGGGAACTCCCTGCTGTTTCTGATCTGATAATATACCATATTTTTTTCACATATAACCTTAAGCCCCTTTCCCCCTCCCCCCAACAAACCAGCTGGAGAAATTTGGGTTGCTAATTATATGCAAGAAGAAGGGTTCCCTACAGGTTCAGGAATTTGGGGGGTGGGGTAGAGAAGCAGCTTTAATTGCCACAGCTCTGGGAGCCATCAGTTAATACTGCCACAACTTGATTGTGCCCCTTTCTACTCCCTCGCCAGTCCTTCAGACTCCCAGGCCTGTGTGGACTCCCTCTCCCCACTGCACCAGATCTACATAGCACATAGTTTCAGACTTGGCACATGGTCCCACAATCAGTGCACAGAGCTGGGCCTGGCATGTGCCACTGTGTGCTTGATTGGGCCCTGCCATGTGGTCCTCAGCCCCAGTGTGCAGCCTCCAGGCCCAGAGACCTTAGCATACTTACCCATACTCCAACGTAAGATTTATTTTTTTTAACTTCTTGCAGCTTATGACAAACCCGTCTGTGGAGGACTCTCAGAGCCCTAAGTTTCTTTCCACTGTGTTGCCACTTGCCCCAATGAGCAGACCACTGTTGCCCTGAGAACTTCTTACTTGCAGCAAGTCACAGGTCCACTAACCTGCAGCTGCTGTAAGGGAATCTCTGCCAGCCCCAGCCCATCTGGCTACCTCCTACCCCTCCTGAGAGATCTGCCAGTGTTTTTAGAGAGCAGCCTTCCTGCTGATCCTACCAGCCCTGGCAGCTTGGGTCTTGGACCCTTCTCCAGCTTGGAAAAGATCTGAAGGACCTAGCTTGGAAAAGATCTGAAGGACCTAGCTAGTCACTAAAAAGCCACCAAGGCCAGCTGTCCATTATCAGCATTATTCTAGTGGCTCATGAGTAACCAAAATCCTCCAGAACTTTCTGGTCACTCCGGGGTATCTGAATGTCCCCTGGCTGAAGGGCCATTTCTTTCAGGTGCCTTTTCTATGGAGGAGTTGATTTCCCCCCATTACAGGAAGACAGTGCCTTGGATGTATGCTAAATATTGCACTTCATTATCTTCCAGTCGTATCACAAAATTACAAAAATATGTTTATATCAAATCCTGTTACATATACAGATATGAAAATGATAAAACCATCTTTACTGGAGCTACAAAAAGAGGCTAGACACCATAAGGGTAAATCTCTAATTAGGGAGAATATCCATGTCTGTCACAGCACAAACTCAAAAGGCAACTCAGTTTTGGGATTAATCCATGACTGAGCCTTCTAAAAATACGGGGTTGTATTTTATGTCAGAAAATACATCAAACCATATAAGTGACAGAATCACAATAAAGATTAGAATCTTTCAAGAAACACATTAGCTATCTTTCTAGGATATACATGCTTGAATTGGTTTATCTTTGTTGAGTTTTTGATGAAGTCAGAGTGGGATGGTATCTTTGTGTTTCAGTAAAGCAACTTGAAATGTTTTTATTCATTTATTGGTAGAATGATGCAATGTTTTACCAGATTAAAATAGGAGAGACTATGGAGGGTAGTATGTTGTCTATCTTTGTTTAAAAATGGAAACCATGCCTACTCAATTTCAAACTTTGAAAAGCAGTAATGGTTAGTAGATAATTGAGGGATTTGGTGTTTTACCTGTTTCCACACACAGCTATGGATATAGCACATCACAGCCTACCCACCAGACTGCGTTAGAATATATTCAGATAAATCTGTGTATATCCTATAGGAGTTTTTTTGGTTATTGTCTTTCTAGGTAAGCTGTATGCTGTTGGTGGCTACGATGGGGCATCACGTCAGTGCCTTAGTTCAGTAGAATGCTATAATGCTAGTACAAATGAGTGGACCTATGTTGCAGAAATGAGCACTAGACGGAGTGGAGCAGGTAAGTGAACAAAAATTGATGGTCATAATAAAACAAACACATGAAATTGCATTAAAAATTCAAAATGTATTCCTTAATGACTGCTTCAGAATATTTGGTCTTATTGTACTATACACATGAGTATCCTGTAGATTATAAATGCAAAACTAATACAGTAAGATTCAGTCTGGAAATATCAAATGTATAAGGGGCTCTTTTTTTCTCATTCTGAGCCATTTGTATTTACCCACAAACTCTTTAAGGCTTCTGAATATTAATACAGTGGAATAAAACAACCAATACAAATATAGTATCAACTAAAAGCCACTTACAAATTTAAGCAACTTTATAGAACTATACAAATTATAGATAAAAAGGGAGCTATGCTACTCCTTTGCAAGATAAGGATTAGCATTCTCCTAATAGTCTTTGGTCTAACCTTATACATGAAAAGGAATGCATTTCTATGAATTTCTTTGGCAGACTTGTTCTGATCTTACTGGTCATAGGATCATAGGAAGGTCAGGCTGGAAGAGACCTCATGAGGTCATCTAGTTCAACCCCCTGCTTAAGGCAAGATCATCCCTGACTAAACCTCCTGGTCAAGTATCTGTCTTACCTGCCTGTGCAAATTTCCAGATATAGAGATTCCACAATTTCTCTAGGTAGCCTGTTCCAATCCTTCACTACTCTCATAGTCAGAAAGCTGTTTCTAATCTCTGACCTAAATTTCCTCTGCTGCAGCTTGAGGCTGTTGTTCTAAGTCCTGTCCCCTACAGCTACAGAGAAAAGTATTTTCATCCTGTCTATAATCACCTTTCAGGTATTTTAAGACTGTTATCGAATCCCCCCTCAATCTTTTCTTTGCCAGACTAAATAGCCAGACCCAGGACAGACCCCTGGGGAAACCCCACTTGATACTTCCTTCCAACTAGGCTTTGAGTTATTGATGACTACTTGTTGAGCATGATCCAGCCAGTTACATATCAACCTCAGTACTTCCATCTACTCTCTTTCTTTGCTTGTTAAGGAGAAAGTTGTGGTATCAGAGGCTTTGCTGAAGTCAGTGTATATCATTCCACTGAACAGTTCTGTTGCAGAGAACCCTGAAAGGCCACAGTAGGTCAGAATGCTTTTAATAGTATGAACTGATATTTCAAATCTCTGAGTTTATCTTGTGAATCATGTTTTGCAGACCTAACAGTGCTAATGATGCATGTCACCCCTGGCACCCTGGTTTCCCTATGGTGTGTCTTGTCTGGCCATGTCAACTTAAGCATCTAGCTTGCCTAAGTAATCCCTAACCTGTTCTTAAAGGGCATTTGTGTCCTTCCCTATATTTGCTGCCAACTGCACTTGTCATCTGGTAGCTGACTATTCATGGATAGGCTTTATTTGTGGGGAGGAAAAGACATTAAATATCTCAGCCTTCTCTGCATCATCTATAACTAGATTGCCTTCTGCATTCTGTAAAGGACTTGTGATTTCTTTGATCTTCCTCTTTTAACATGTAGAATCGTTTTTATTGTCTTTTAAGTCCTTTATAAGGTGCACCTCAAAGCATGCCTTGGCCATCCTAATTTTTCTTCCTGCATGCCCATACAATAATACTTATACACTTCTATAGTACTGTGACCTAATTTCCAGTCTTTGTAGGATTCCTTCTCAAGTTGCAACTCATTGAAGAAATTGCTTTCTAGTTAGGCCAGTTTCCTGTTACACTTCCTGGTCTTCTGTTACATCAGAATGGTGATATTTATTCCTGCACTCTTAATATGGTCTCCTTAAAGTACAAAACTTAAGAAGCTTCTCCATATTCATTCTTACATTCTTCTACTTACATACCTTTCATTCCACCTTGAATAATTCCTTTCCTTACGTTGTGTTTACAGCTTTAAAGCTAAGCTATCATGTGCTGCTATGCCATTATCAGTTAGCTGAACTGTATGTATTTCTGTCCATTTCCCCTCGTAAATCATTTTCTGCTGCTATGCTTTGAACACTGTCCATTTTTTCTTACTAGACACTTTTGTAGGGTTCAGAATTGAATGCAGTATTATAAGTATGTATTTTTTAATAAAATTAAAAATGTTGGTGACACCTGATTCATGTTCATGAAATGATACTTCAGCTCCATAATGACTTCAGCATTTTCTGTCTCCTGCTTACACTGTGTACTCAAATCTTGTTTGCTGTTCATTGGAGTTACTTAGATTATAGGTAACCTTGTGGCTTGGCTACTGATACAGGTCTACATCCCCAGCTTTTATTTGCTTGCATTTCAAAACACAAAAACAAACATTTAACCCAGAGTTGGTCTGGCTACCCCTGATTCTCATCTGTACTGGCTGGGGAGAATTGAGAGGTGGCAGGAGGGTCGTATGCAGATTGTTTTTTCTGAATTTGCCAAGTTCTCCAAATTTCTCTCTAGCCTATACCCTGTATTTATAAATGGATGGTTCTAATATTCTAATACACGACCTCGCATTGGTTTAATTTAAATGTATTTGTTTCACTGAAACTTTTGGAACTGAACCATATATCTTGTAGACTTGGAAGGTGTCAGTTAGTCTGGATTTATATCCTTGGGAAAGTAAAAGGAATGGTTTCTTATCTCCTTTCCTCTCCCATTGTGTGCTGTTCAACAGTGTCCTGTTTCTTCTTTACCTTAGTTCACTCTGACAAAGCTGTTTTTTGCTTTTACAAATTATCTAAGCATCTTAACACAAAAGTATATCTATTATAACAAAATGGAATCTAATACATTTGGTTACATTTAATCAATACTACTTGTATTTTAAGATAAAAATATAATGTCGTATATGTGAATGATTTAATGTATGGTCTTCCCTTATAATGTCTCCCTTCAGACCTTGTGCTTTAATTGCATCTCATAACTGGTTTAGTTAGACATGCTGATGGCTTCCTTTACTTTGCTGACCAAGCTAAGTAAGCCAAGTCATATCTGCAAAGGTTCGTGCTACGGTCACTAAGAAACAGGCTTTTGGGACTTTCTGCTTAGTCACACTTATGCAGCTTGTCTTAGGCCCCTTGAAAATGACCAAGGCTGGTGACAACTGTCACTTGTTCTTCTAGTATTCCAGATGTTTTTTAATTCATTACACTTATTTTGTTTTTCTAGGGTATTTATAAGGGCCTACTCCTTCCCCTCCCCACCCAAGCATTTTGTTGTTTTCCTGTCCCTATTTCTAGTTTCTTTCGATGTGTTACTGTTTAAACTTAATCATGTTTCTAGCAATGCCCTTTCAGTTTCCATGGGGAACAGTGTTACTGCACTTGATATTTGCAGCAATATCTTTTTTGACTGACCAGATATAGCAAGCATTTTTAGTACATACTGCTAAATTTTTCCAACGTTATTTCAGTTGTATGTATTGTCCTTATTTACCATCCTTGAACTTGCTTTTAATTTAAATTCAGTTTGAAATAATTTGTTTTTAGTAGGAATTTACAAAGTTGTTAATTTTAAAATTAAAATCCAAACGTTCCCTCTACAGGGTAGGGTGTCCAGCATATGCCTCTTGCAATTCTAGCTAATTCTGATTTTTTTTTTTTTAAAGCCAAAATTGCAAGAGTGAAAACGTCTGGATTCTTAATACAGCATCACTTAGTGTTTCATTAACCATTTCTAACTAAGTATAGGTATCTTGGAATTAAGCATCAGATTATAAACTAGCCAAGACTGTTATGGAGTTGTTTGGATAGAGATGATCTGGCCTCAGGCAGGGCATTGGACTAGATGGCCTATGGAGGTCCCTTCCAGCCCAACATCTCTATGATCCTATGAAAAGGATTCTGTAAATATCATTGATTACCTTTTGTTATTTATTTAATTTGAGGAAAATAAATTTTATTGAAAAATAGGCTAAAGACTTGATTTTCTATTAAGATAAATAAGGTGGGATATACATCTAAAAAATGAGTGTTTCTTTTTTATATGTTTGCAGGTGTTGGTGTGTTAAACAATTTATTGTATGCAGTAGGTGGTCATGATGGTCCTTTGGTTAGAAAAAGTGCTGAAGTGTATGATCCTGTTGCTGGTACATGGAAGCAGGTTGCAGACATGAACATGTGCAGAAGGAATGCAGGTAAGTACTAGATTTTATAGAAGTAGGTACTAGAGTTTATTCTACTTTAGAATGCTAATAAGGTGTTTGCACCCTTGTGTTTACCTCTTAACATTTCTGCTCCTTTGCTGAAATCTCAAAATGGAAGGCATGCTTTCACTATGTAAGCAAATTGTTGTGCATTATAAATATGTTTTTGCTGTAAAGTCTTTCATCTTTCTTAGGGGTTTGTGCTGTAAATGGTCTGTTGTATGTAGTCGGAGGAGATGATGGTTCCTGTAACTTATCAACAGTGGAATATTATAACCCAACAACAGATAAATGGACAGTTGTGTCATCCTGTATGAGTACAGGAAGGAGCTATGCAGGTAAACTTTTTATATCAAATTTAAAAGTAGAACATCAGGGTGAAGTTGTCTGAAAAAGCACCCAAAGAGCAACGTTTCCAGGGTACAACTCATTACCTTGACTGATATGTATCTATCAATCTAGCCACACTATGCCCACACATGTGCACTACATGGACACACATCAAATCAAAGTAATGAGTTTTACTTCGGAAATTTTAGATGTATCTATATATTCCAATTTCATTTAGAAACCCAGTATTGCATTAATCAGATTTTTCATACCGTTCTGTTTTTTATAGCAGATTTTTTTTCTCACTATTCACTGAACATTTGTTTTAGGATCTGAGAGAGAGGTAGAAAGGCCAAGAATGTTACAATTTGGTCAGCATGCTCAGAAAAGACCACTAATTTTGGATGTCTCAATGTTTGGATCCTTAGACTCTGTGTTAAAGGAGCCTGGTTTTTAGATGTCTTAAGCATACAACTGAGCCCTTTTTAAAAGGATCTAGTCAGGCACAAACAACTTCCCAAACAGGTTCTTTATATAGGTATTACGTTAGTGATGCTACAACTGAATGGTATTTCTCAAAGCCTAATAACTTTTAAAATTATGCATTATGTAATGTTAATGTAATAACGTAATGTTAAGGTCCTGTGACGCTGACTGATGGACAGTATAGCATTTGAGTTCCAGAAGCTTTAAATTAAGTCCCTCTAATATGCTGCCTTTATGATTCTCTCACTCTAGGTGTTACAGTTATTGACAAACCATTATGAGAGGGGAAAAGATTTTGAACTTAATTATGCACTAGAAGCAAGCTTCAACAAGTGTGTTTGAAGTGATTGAGTATCTAAGCACTTCTCTACTTGTAGCTGCACATTGAGTCACAGTGGAAGATGTGACTGTCTACAATTACGGACAACAGATGATGAAGATTACTCTAGATAGAAGCAACGTGTAGGATTATTCTGCATTGAGCAGCAGCTGACTGAATTTTTATAAAGGCTTGTGGACCAGTTTTTATTTGCAAGGTTGTCAAAGTCACTTTCATAAGGACCAACTCATGTCAGTCATGACTGAGAAATGGATTGTTTGTCAGTGAAGAATGATAAAGTGATGTGTATTCTGGTGAAAGTAAATTTTTGTCTTATTTTTTCCAGAGACTTAATATATACATATATATATCCATGAACTCCAAGTCTTCAGAATGGGTATTGAATCCCACCTGAGTAGTACAGCTTGGGGTGGGGCAAACCTGTTTGCTTTTATAAATTTTGTTACATGAATATGTGTGCATATGTATATGTGTGTGTATTGCTTTTCATTAAAAAACTCTTCAGAACTTAATTATACTATTTATAATTGGCACAAGTACTTTGAATTATGCCAGTACCATGTTGTAAAACAGAGTTGTATTTTTTGATATTTAACAATGCTTAACACTACTAAATGCCACATACAGAGAACGAAGAAGGCATATATACTTAAACAGGTGGAGTGCCAGAATCTTTTTAATAAACAATGAGTTGCTGGTACTTATTTAAAATATTTTTTCTCTCTTTATTCTTGGCCATGTTTAAATCTTCTCCTTTCTTATCTTTTTTATCAAAGGTGTTTTGGCATGAACATAAGTGAAGATTTATAATGAATGTATGGACCTCAACTGAACTTGCATGGTATTAAGAACTATCTATGTGTATAACTTCAGCTGCTATTAATGAATATGAAAATATACTGTATGTGGCCATATTTGTAAAGCAACTACCATTTTTGTTCATTTTTGGATGGCCTTCTTTTAAATAAGGCCTAAACTATTGTCATCTTTGAGCTATTTTATTTAAATAAAAGTTTGTATATTTGTTTCATAATGCCAACGGGTTGCTTAAAACTTGTATTTCTGAATACATGCATCACGGAAAAAAATCTTTGAGATAATCAAGTGGTAAAAGATATTTTATTTGGAAAAATATTAGTAATAAAGTGCTAACCCAAGTAAGAGCCAACTGTGAATGAATTCAAGTTTAAAGAGGGGACTACTGGGATCACTGATCCTTTGTAAGTCACTCCTTCAGTACCTCCAACCCAGTTATTTAAAGTTATCACTGGATGTCCAGTTTTGGGGCCCAGAATTTTACTTGCTGTTGAGTACTTGGACTTTAACTTCCCAGATCTCAGTTTACTGAAGTTGGAAATAATGAGCATGCTTTTTTCACTACTAGTTGAGATATCAAGAGTTGAATGATCTGTGGGAAATAGTCCTGCTCTCACTGCTAGAGACAATTCTTTCCTTTTTAGGACAGATGCCTCCTCCTTGTACTAGATGCTGTAAAGATACAGACTGGGGATCCCTGACTTAGGTTGTTAATTTACTTACCCCGGTATCAGTAACAAGGCTGAAATTAGTGGGATTGGGCAAGGAAGCTTGCATTCCACTCCTGATTTTATGCTCTATTTATTGATTTGGGACGGTGTCTTTCAAACTAAAGCTTCAGAATAGGAGCATTTAAGCAGGTCCTCCAAATCCAGAATTCCAGTTCATTTCTGTGCCACTGATTCTCATTGTGAAAAAAAGAAGCTGAAGTTGGTTCCTTATTCCCAGTAGCTTGTTCTTTTTTCGAAGCTAATGTTTACACAATTAAAGGTTATTAGTAATGAATTAAACATGCTAAAGAGTTAGACTTTCATCAGAAATGTGTATTTACGAATAAAAATGTAAAATGGGGGAATGTTGTGCAAGATGAGCTCCAGAATGGGAGGAAAGAGTGGGGTGGCACCCATCCTGTGACAGAGAGAGTGTGATTGGGACCCCCGGAGGTGGCATCCACAGCAGTTCTCCCTAGCATCATACTCTAGCACCGTTCTATAGCATCAGAGTGACAGTAAATCTTGTGCGGGCCTCCCTATTCAGACCTTGCTACTTTGACTGTCATAGGTGGTAGAAACCTCTGAGAAGGATGGCCAACCTTGGCAGCAGGCAACAACAGGGCCTCTAGAGTGGGCCTTCCTACCCATTGCTTCCTACTAAACTGGTTAAAGTGGTAGAAATCTTGGATGGCAGCGCCCTAGGTGAGACTTTTTCCCAAGTGACTGAGCTAGATGGCAGCTCCTGGGTTGGTTTGCCACTGACTATGAATATGATCAATTTGGAGGTACAGTTAAAAGTTAATAGAGGTTTTGTTTAGGGTGTACCCTTGTTCCCTTTTTTCCTTGTAAAAAATGTTTAAATTTAAAATTTGCTTGTCAGTGGGCAGGCTTTTCACATTAGAACACCCAGTTCAAATTTACATTCCCAAGTTTGTGGGTGGGGGCACAAGGTAAACTTGACAAGTTGGTGTAAAACCCCTATATTTGTACACAGTTGTTCTTACAGTGCCTGGTAGAACAGCAATACACAGGCCTTACAGGGTGGGTGTCAACTGGCACTCAAAAATCAAGCTTCAGGTCAAGCAAGGCTGTGCCCCATTTTCTTAGGGAGAGTCCCCCAGTGGTAGACGGGTGTTTTTTTGCTCCATAATCCCAGCCTAATCTCAGGTCTTCATTCAGAGCTATGTACTGGATACATAACATTATTTTACATTTTTATTAGTAAATATACATTTCTGATGAAATGCTAACTCTTCAGCATGTCTAATTCATTATTTCCAAGCTTTGCTTGTGTAAAGATTAGGTTTGAAAAAGGAACCAGGAGTCCTGTTTCATCTCTTTGTAAGAAGGTATTTAGCAGAAATTGCTGCTTGCCCCCCTGCTGCTGACACTGCTGATGGCATCTGTGGGTGGTCTGCGATTCCCGCTGGCTGCTGACAACACTGCCGGCAGCGGCTGCAGGTGGTCACTGGCCCTTGGTTGGCACTCCCCTCTCCCCCTTCTACTGACAGCAGTAGTGGTGTTTGTGGGAGCTCCCCCACTTACCGCTGCTGTGCTTCCACTGCTGCAGTGTTCCCCCAGCTGCTGGGGGCATGTGCCATTCATGGTGGTCTATGTAGGCACTGTCCTGATGCCTTGTTTTGGGTGATAGCTTGCAACTCAGTCTTGATGCCTTGTTCCAGGTGAGCACAACTTTCAGACTGACCACAGCTCCTCCGGTGATAGTGGGCAAATTTTATTGATACATAGCGATAGGAAATAAGAGTAATGTAGGCAAAGCAAGATGATTACAAAATGCATTACCCAAAATCCCCAGTACCCAGAATATGCACAAGGCGAGCAGCGCGCTTGGCTGGTATATAAAGGTTCTTTGATTGAGTGTCCGTCAGCAACCTTGGATATGGGGCGGGGCTGATGCCAGCTTGTTCTGAAAACTCCACCTTTTGTATTCCTTCTCTGATGACTCTTCATTTCTGGGTCCCGTTGATTGATTTCCTTGTGACGGTCATGCTGTCCACGCTCTGTTTTGTCAGCCAAAATCCTGTCTTCATAAACCCAGCACATGTCCACACCTCAATTCGGTCATTTCATTCCAAACTGGAAATCCCAAGGGTGTGGAGGCACTGTAACCTTGCAGCCCCAGGTCTAGCTCTATCATGAAATTAAATTCAGATATTTTTAATTTCCCAGGATGTGTATACATACTCCTTGGCCTCAGACACCCTGTCTGCTTTGAAGGCTGTGAAATGGTGTGACAGGCTTTGAGAAATCAGTTAACCCTGGCCATTCCCCTGCACCATTATCCTAATGCAATTTTCTACTTCACCTACAAGCCAATTCCTAAAAGCAAACCTCTAAATATCATTTTCTAGCCATCAGTTCAGGGGCTGCTCCTATGACCCCTTTATCCTCAGACCTTTGCCACACTTGACACAGATGATCAGTGTTGCCAGATCTTAAATATGAAATTATTGTATTGGAAGTTTAAAATGATCGTATTTGCTGAAAAAACTTTGTACACTGAAAAAATATGCAAATAAATCATCTTATTTACTTTATATTGCTCACTCTAAGTCTGCAGTAAGTGAAAACTGGGTCAAGAAAGTTGAAGCATTTCTCTATTTCCAAGCAAGCAGTCATAAGAAAGTACTGACAGCAAACCCAGAAGTTAATTAGGACTCCCTGGGTGCATCTTCATGTCACAGTCTATGATGATAGCAAAGTGCTATACAGCATGCTACAGCAACGTAGCAATCATGCAGGTCTACATGTGATGGCTAGCTATGCCACTCTGCTGTAGCATTGCACTACCTGCTTATAGCACACCACTACAGCAACATAGTGGGGAAATCTAAGTGTGCATTGCCCGTACAGCACAGTACAGGTGGTTACTATGCCATGCGTATAGTGAAGAGTGGAAGAGTTTGGCAGGAGCACAACAACAAAACAGAGAACCCTTTGGACCACTTCAGACACCTACCCATATTCTCAAACTACACAAAGGGTTGTTAAGCCTCTATGTCCTACCAACTACCCTTATAGATTTGAGGGAAACCAAGGAGTTAAGTCCCTCTGGAAATTGGCCTACTGCCTGGCTGGGCCCAGAAGTGCAAACTACCAATGAAAACTTCACACACAAATGTAAAGTTAACAAGTGTATTATGACAAGAAAACAAGTACTATAACAACAAACACAAACCTTAACAGTATATTGTTTCTATAGTTTTATAGTACTGTAAAGAACCCAACAGTAGTCTGTCACCTGAGGTGGCAGACTATATCACCCTAGAGACCTGAGAGGCAGGGAAAGCCTGCCGACAGCCTGACACCCCAGAGGATTTCTATGCTGTTCCCTCACACGCAGGTGGGTACTGAGCACCTCAGTAAAGGAGGAGTGATACTTTACCTGACTGCTAAGAAGCAGGTGTATGGCCGGCAAGTGCCCAGGTGATACAGACCCTCCACTGTTGCTTTGCAAGCACTGCCCCAACACATCCTGTTCTCACTCGCTCAGCTAATTGTCACGGTAAAATTTATGGTTATATGCTGACAACACAGAAGAGCTGGAAACTGACATGTGCATACCAACTCTGTGTCTGGAAAATTCCAGGGCTTACCCAGCACGTGCCCCCTGGGTGACCTTAGGACCTGTCAGTCATCACTGACCCACTTTCGTCACAAACCTATGCTCAGTAACAGCAGGAGCATGAGATCATCGCTCCAGAAATTTCTTGGAGGATAGCAGCCTGATTGGCTACGGGGCTGCTTTAAAAGCTTGTGAGACCCCTCCCTCAAGGGAGAGACCCGCTCGACTGACAGACAGAGGCTGACGTGTCAGGGACTTGTCAGGAGAGATCCCACCTGGAAGCAGAGGCTGCGACGGCAGGGACTGCTCTCCAGGAGGGCTTACCAGCCCACTGGTTTCCTCCCTCGGTGTATTCGGTTTTCGATTCTTCTTCGTTTTGATCCTACTGTTACTGGACTGATTTGGCTTTCAATCCTGAGTACGATTCTGCTCAACCCGACTTACTTCTGTTACGGTTTCATCTCGGCATCCCGGCTTCTGACCTCCGCATCGGCTACCACCGCCTCTCTTCGTTGTACATCTTGGACTGGCGTCACGGCGTTATCAACGAGTTACAGTTTTGTTCTCATTAACCATTACCCACGTATGAGCTGCTGACCAGCCCTGGGACTAGCTAGCGAGTGGGCAGCCGCCCCTATCCTTTGGGGTAGAACGCAAGGGCTCGCTCGTGAACCCCGTGGGCCAAAAGACCCCTTTTGTTGTTTGTTATCGTTTTGTCCTTAACTGTAACTGAAGAAAGCAGCTCTGCCTACGCAACTAAGCGTAAGTGAATAAATCTCGTACATCTTGAAACCATACGCATGTCCCGTGCCACTCAGACTCCTTGCCGTGAATCCCACCTGCCCATGTTCCAACGCCACCCTCGACCCACCGTGACCTTGGGGCCCTGTTCCCCGACACAAATCA
Source organism: Crocodylus siamensis (assembly GCF_052110815.1). Lineage (NCBI taxonomy): Eukaryota > Metazoa > Chordata > Crocodylia > Crocodylidae > Crocodylus > Crocodylus siamensis. The sequence goes on along the minus strand of NC_143396.1, from coordinate 82,841,114 downwards.
CCACTAAACTCTGGGTTCTACCTATCACAGATGCTCAAACACTAGAGCAGTGGTACACTAATTACACTTGCACAAGCAAAAAAGGGAGAGAGCACACGACAAAGCAAGTCTTGGCAAGCCCTTCAATCCCCAATGATGATGACCACGAAAGTCACTGCAGACCCCAAAGCGTCTACTGACCCTGCACCGGACGGTCTTTTATAATAGCTAAATCACACTACCTGCCCATTGAATGGAGACCCAATCTCTGATCACTGTCAATCACAGTCAATCACAGTAAGGACCGTAAAAATCAAACTATCACAATAACCCATAATAACTCATTAGCATAACGGTTCTAACTGTCATGTTCCCCTGGTTACCAAACAAACAAACAACGGGGTCTCAAACAAACAACTCACTGCACATGCTCAGCTCTTAAAAGGACATCATTACATCACTGAGGTTAGATGTACCAGAAGGCTCCAACCTCTAGTCATCCCATTCATGTGTTAATACCCCAGGACTCCCGTCTACATTAAACAACACCTAGACATTGAAAACAGGCAAACCTTATGACTGCTTGCCTGCTTCAACTTCCAAAAGGAAGTACTAAAACAGCACAGTAACACTGCCATACTGCAATGTGTAGATGCATCCACTGAGAGCGACTTGGGACATATCACCATTCCCTGCAACCTACACGGTTTTCTTTTCCTCCTGCTTTACCTTTTTTCTCATTTCTACCTATTTATATTTTCACTGACATCCTGTCACACTTCTAGCTTCTCACGTTCCTGTTTTCCTGATCATCAGGTATTTCCTTTTTCACAGTCTCTTTTCTACCTTGTATTCTATCACTGTAATGTCTCGCTTTGGCCTTTCCCCCTTCCGCTTTCTTTCCCTCCCTTCCCTGCTTTACCTTTTATCTAATTTCTACCCAGTTACAGTCTCACTGACATCCTGTCACACTTTTAGCTTCTTTCATTCCTTGGAGTTTCAGACCAGCAGACTCCCTCCCGCTGCCTGAAGAAGGGTGACTGCACCCGAAAGCATGCAGAGACCTTTTTTCCAACTACAGGCAACCCCTGATTAACGCTGTTTTGCTTGGCGCTATTTTGCTGTAACGCTCATTTTAAATTGATATGATTTCACCTAGCGCTCAGCAAGTTTTGTTATAATGCTCGCGGTCGCCATCTTGGGTCATTAAAAACACTTGCGGTCACCATCTTGCTCAGATTATTAAATACTTTGTTTCATGTAATGCTCATTTCTCTTAATGTTCGGTTTTTCAGGAACCATTTAAGAGTGCTAAGTTGGGGTTTGTACTCAGGTGGTCTAATAAAAGATATCACATCTACCCACTTGCCTGCCTGCATCCTTATACGTCTACAACCAAAAACCCTTGCACATTTTAAGCGCTTTTCCTATTATTGATCCTACATGTACAACGGTTGAAACTGTAGTATAAATACTTTATTGTACACCTGGCGACACTGCAGATGCTGCAACAAATTGATTATCCCAGGGGTTTTCAACCTTTCTGGGTCAGCCTACCCCCGGTGGCTAGTCCACAAGCAGGGGGGTCCCTGGCAAGTGTGCTGGTGGCACGGGGGTGGCACCTGCTGCTGAGTCCCTCTCAGGCCACCTCAAGTACTCCCGGGATAGTGTACTAATTAACCGCGTCACAAATTTAGGGCGCAGCGGGCAGCCCCGTGCTCAACCCAGCACCCCGCTGCGCCAAGGCTGCACATACCGGTGGGGCGGGGCCGCTTGGGAAAGCTGAGGAAGGAGCGGCTGACTGGCGACGCCCCAGCCCCTCCCCCAACCGCCTCTTCTGACGTCACTCCGCACTCCCCACCGCCCATTGGTCACTCCTGCGGATCTCACTATCCTCACTCCATCCCGCCCGCCAATCAGAGCGGGACCGGGGCGCCCCGGCTCCTCCGCAACCCACGCCTGACGGTGACCAGGTCCCGCCGGCGAGCCAATCAGAGGCTGCGCAACTGTCCCGCGGCAGCCAATGGCGGCGGGCCTTTCAGGAGCGGCGCTACGAAGCTGGGCGGCAGCGTCTGGGGGGGGTTGTTGTTGTGCTGCTGCCGCTGCCGCCGGCTGCCGGGGTTCGGATTGCGCCGCCGCTCGGGTGAGGGGAGGTGAGGCCCGGCGGGGACGGGATGGGAGTGGGTGTCTCGCGCCGCTGCAGCTCGGCCTCGCTTCTGCCACGGGCATTTCTGCGCTTTGCTGGTTCCTTCCCCCTGCGGTGTTGGCGGCAGGTGTGAAGGGCAGTGACTCTCTGCGCTGTGCAGTGGGGACACCGCATCTGCAGCCCTGGGCCCAGTCGTGGCCCCCGCTGCAGAAAGGGCGAAGACGGAGAGGGCAGTGGATGTGGTGCGGGGTGGGGGCACGTGGCTGCTGAGGGGAGGCTGGGGGACCTGGGCTTATTAAGTGTGCAAGGGTGTTTAGCTGAAGTGAGGTTATATCGAGATTGGAGCTCTGCTGTTCTCATTGCTGACAGGACAAGGAGCCACAGTCTCTAGTTGCAGCAGGGGAAGCTTAGGTTAGATATTAGGGTGGTAAAACACTGGGGCAGGCTCCCAGGGAGGTAGTGGAAGCTCTGTCTTTGGAGGGTTTTAAGACCTAGCTAGACAGAGTTCTGGCTGGAATGGTCTAATTGGGGATGGTCTTGCTTTGAACGGGGTTGGACCAGATGTGACCTCCCGAGGTCCGTTCCAACCCTCGCTTTCCATGATTCTGTATCAGGCCGTGTTTAAGCCTCCCTAGAGGCACTTGGGACTTCAGCCGGGTTGTGCCAGCGCTCCTGCAAGGAGCAAAGCCGGAGGGGTTTCTGGCTTGGGGGGTCCTGCAGCTGTACTCAGTGTCAGACCGATTGCTGCATTTGGGGGTTTTTACCCCATGGTCAGACTGGTAGGGACTGGCTGGGAGGCTGCCTTCCTTGTAAGCCTTACTATACAAATGGTACGTTGACACCGTTTCATAGAAGCAGGACCTTGCCTGCCCTTGGTCCTGTGCTTTACCTGTGGTAGGTTTGGGTGTTAGGTCTGTGTTGTGTTGAGGATAGCTTTATGTAGAGCTTAGATTGGTGATGTATGGGATGGTTTGGACAGGGATGATTCTGCCTTGAGTCAGACTGGGTGGCCTCTGGAGGTCCCTTCCAGCCCCACTTCTCTAGGACAGCCTTGTTTACACAAGGCGTAGTTAATTGCAGTTCTCTGTGACAGGAGGACATCCATGGCCAAGTGTGAAAAAGGGGCTGGATATATCATAGAAAATGAGGGTTGGAAGGGACCTCAAGAGGTTTTTTTCATAGACATTAGGGCTGGAAGGGACCTCGGAAGATCATTGAGTCCAGCCCCCCCGCCCCAGGGGCAGGAAGTCAGCTGGAGTCAAAGGATCCTAAGCAAGATAAATGTCCAAATGTCTCTTAAAGGAGTCCAGAGTAGGTGCTTGCACCACCTCTGGCAGCAGTCTGTTCCAGGCCTTGGGGGCTTGGACAGTAAACAAGTTCTTCCTTTTGTCCAGCCTGAAATGGTCTTGGAGGAGTTTGTGATTGTTTGACCTTGTCATCCCTTGGGGTGCTCTGGTGAACAGGCGTTCCCTCAGATCCTGATATATGCCCCTTATATACTTATAGGCAGCCACCAGGTCCCCCGGAGCTTGCGCTTTTCCAGGCTGAAGTCCCATAGCTCTCAGCCTCTCATCATGAGGCCTGTTCTCCTGCCCTCTGATCATGTGCATGGCTCTCCTCTGGACTCTTCCAAGCTTCTTGAAATCCTTCTTGAATAGTGGAGCCCAGAATTGGATGCAGTACTCCAGCTGTGGCCTCACCAAGGCAGAGTACAGTGAGAGGATGACATCCTGGGATTTGCTTGAGAAGTATCTATGGATGCAAGCCAGCATTTTGCTTGCTTTACCAGCTGCAACATCGAATTGGTGGCTCATATTCATCTTCTGGTCAGTCATGACCCCTAAGTCCCTTTAGGTGGTGGCGCTCACAAGTGTAGCCAAGCCTGTAAGCATACTGCAGGGTTCTTTTCCAAGGTGGAGTACCTTGCATTTTTCAGTGTTGAATGCCATCGGGTTTATATCTGCCCATTTTCTGAGCCTGTCTAGGTTGGCTTGGATCACCATCCTGTCCTCGGGTGTGGATGCTTTACCCCAAAGTTTGGTGTAATTGGTGAACTTAGCCAGTTTGCTTCTGATACCAATGTCCAATAAATAAAGATGTTAAAGAGTATAGGCCCAAGGACAGAGCCTTGTGGGACCCCACTGGTCGTGGCACACCACGATAATTTACTTCCATCGACTACCACTCTGTGGGTCCAACCTCAGAGCCAGTTCTCCAGCCATTGGACTGTGATGTAGCTGAGGCCGCAGTCGGCCAATTTTTCCGTGAGATAATCATGGGACACCAGACTGAAGGCTTTTTTTAAATCAAGCTATGACATCAATCTCTTCTCCTTTGTCCAGGTGATATGTCACCTGGTCATAGAAGGAGATGAGATTGGTCAGGCAAGACCTACCTGCAACAAACCTGTGCTGGCTATCCCTCAGGATGTTGCCATCAGCCAGTTTGTCAAGAATGGTCTCTTTGATAATTTTTTCAAAAATCTTCACTGGGATAGAGGTCAGGCAGGCCTGTAGTTCCCTGCATTTACTTTCCTTCCTTTCTTAAAGATGGGCACCACATTTGCCTCCTTCCAATGTTTGGGCACTTCACCTGAGTGCTATGAGTTCTTGGAGATCTGTGCCAGTGGCTGAACTATGATGCCTGCCAGCTCCTTAAGTACCCTGGGGTGTAAACTGTCTGGGCCAGCTGACTTGAAGGTGTCCACCCTCTCAGGGTGTTCCTTCACATGGTCTATATTGATGAAAGGTAACAGTTCTTCCTTGCCCTTGCAGTCCTATACCATATTGAGCAGGGCTGTCCTTTAGGGCTGGTGAAGAACCAGTACAAAATACCCATTAAGCAGGTTGGCTTTTTCTTGGGCATTGGTTGTCAGTTGTCCCATATGGTTTAGCAAGGGTCCAATGTTACCTTTGCTTTTCCTCCGGCTCCCCACATATCAAAAAAAGGACTTTTTTTATTATCTTTGATGCGTGTAGCCAGTTGGAGTTCAGTCACAGCCTTGGCTTTCCTGGTCTGCTCCCTACAGGTCTGGACCAGTGCAGAATACTCTTCCTTTGAGGTGGATCCAGTCTTTCCATCCTTTCTAGGTCTTTCTTTTTAGATGCAAGGGGTCTATTAGTTCCCAAGGGGGCTGCTGTGCCCTTTTGCTGCCTTTCGTCCAAGACAGGATAGACATTGTTTGTGCTTCCAGGATCACTCCCTTGAGGAGCAACCACTCATCCTGAACTCCCCTCCCCTTCAGGTTGTGGTCCCTTAGGGCCTTGCCAACAAGCCTTCTGAGCTTGTCGAAGTCAGCTTTCCTGAAGTCAAAGACTTCAGCATTGCTGACTGACTTGGCAGCTTTACGGTGGATGGTGAAGATGATTAGCTCGTGGATACTGTCTCCCAGCTTCCCTTAGATCGTTAGGCCATCTAATCCAATTCTCGGCTCAAAGCAGGACCACCCCCAACTACATCCATCCCTGGAGGATGGATCTGTTCATGGCTAGTGAACAAAACAGAGAAGTTTCCTCTGGCATCTCCAACCCACCAGTAAACAGTGGATGCCAGGGAGGGTGTTGAACAGGGATACCCAGTTCAGTGACTTTGTATAGCTGGCACTGGTTTAAGTGGCTGACACAGGCCTATTTGTTGTTTTCAAGGGATTGGGGGCCGTTGCCCATCAAGAACTATAAACCTCCATTAGAAAGGCAAGCCACCAAGAAAGTAACAACTAATTCATCTGAATAAAAGAAGGGCAAAACAGGAATGGGAGTGATGGTCAGAGGTTTAAAATGAGTGCCTCAAGCAGGGATACCGAGCAGAGTATACTGGACAGTGCCTACTTGCCTTCCAATGGGGCCAAGAAACCAGTGGGCACTGCCCAGTGAAACTCTGCCCAGAAATGTGCCATTCTGGAAGGTGCGCTAAAGCCCACCAAACAGCTATAAAAGCCTGCCTTGATGAAGGAGGCTACTAAGGGCCTGTCATTGATTGGGATAATTGAAAGGTAGAACGGGACAAGAGTCATGGTCAAAGGTTCAACATGAGTGCACTGAGAGGGGGCACTGAGCAGAGTATACTTGACAGTGTCCAGTGGCCCTCAAATGAGTCCAAGGAGCCAGTGGACACTGCCCAGTGAAACTGTTTGTGTGGACCAGTGTCCAAGACGGCTGCTGATCTTGAGCCTGGCCCAGAGAGCGGAGGTGGATAGGCAGGCAGGCTAACCCTTCCCTACCTGCTTCTTCAGGACCAAGAGTAAGGGCAGCCACAAGCAAGCGAGAGGTGGGTGGAGTGAAGGGGAGTGGACAATGAGTGGGGATCTGGGTTGCTGGGGAGGTTTGGGGCAGCAGTAGTCCTGATTTGGGCCAGCAGGGGAGGCAGATGGGGTATTTACAGTAAGGTGTAGCTTGAAGTGGTTACACCTTTAGCCTGAGCTGGGAAACATGGATCAGAGATAATCCTGTCCTAGAGTGGTATTATTTTAAGCTGCCTGAGTGCTGAAAACTAGTTTCAGGTGTTAATTTGAGAACAGTCCAGGATCTACCCAAAATCACTGTGTAGCAAGGTCCTTACATGCACTGAAAGGATTCACACCAGCCAGCACTTTCAGTACAGAGGTATCTAATAGACCAACCCTTACGTAATAGAGAAGAAAGGCACATGTCTGAAACCCTTTCTCCTGGAATTGCAACTCTAAACTAACCCAAGCCCTTTCTTAGTTTAAGCACCAAAGTTGTGTCTTTCCCTTTTTCAGATGTTACTGGAGGAGAAGTGGGTACAGCTCATTTTCTTTACATAATAGCTTAGTGCAGTGGTTTTCAAGCTGTGTTCTGTGGAACCCTGGTGTTCTGGGATAGATTATCAGGGGTTCTGCAAAGAGATTGGGAGTCCTGGGTCACCTGCAGGCCTGGGTCACCCTCACAGTAAGAGCTGACTTGAAGCCATGGAGGTGCAAGTGTAGGGGTTCCATGGCAGAAGTGATGCAAAAGGCTTCCAAACCTTTCAAAAGTTTGAAAACCATTGGTTTAGTGGCTAGAGCATTAACTTAAGAAGTGGGAGACCTGGCATTAGTATCTTCCTCAGCTGAAGGGAAGGGTTCATATATGCCTTTTCCACTTCTCAGGAGAGTGTCCTAATCACTAATCTAGAGCAAGGCTGGGGCAGGAACACTGCATTTCCTGTGAATAATAAACAAGAAGGAGCATGACTGTAGCTAGTGGTCAGGGCAGTCTTTCAGAGAGGAGCAGTCCTCACTTTCCATCTCTAGTACAATTTATGCATATTTATTCAAAGATCATGTAAAATATAGACATGAAATATATATTTCTGTAATTTATTTATATAATTGGCGCAGGAACCAGAACCTGGGATATACTTCTTCACTTGAATGACATCATCAGCTGGAAATTATTTTGTCTCTTTGGCCTTCTGACTTGCATTCCTTACTACACGATAGCAGAGCTTCAGCAGGAGGGAAAGAGAGTACCTGTGTTTTAGCCTTGGCTCTGATCTGGTAGTTAAAGCATTCAGAGACAAGGATGAGAGCCCTCCTTGGCCTTTGAGTGTTTTAACCTTTCCCTAGGTTATTTTGAGGATGCTACTCGATGTATGTAGTTTTAAAGCAAGAGGTCCTGAGTGCTACGTATTCTACCGAACGCACAAGCTGACAATGTTGGGCCAACTTGGATTCAGTGAAGTCCTGCACTTAGGACAGAATAATTGCTCATGCAAATACAGACCAGGAAATGACCAACCAGGCTGTAGTACTGCAGAGAAAGACCAGGTTATAGTGGATCTTAAACTGAATATGAGCCAACAGTATGATCTTGGTGAAAAAAAATAAAGCTTATTGTATACTGGCTTATATTAACAGAAGTGTCACTTGCAAATCAAGAGAAGAGATTCTTTCTTTCTTTGGCTCTGTTGAGGCCTCACCTAGAGTACTGTGTCCCTTTTTGGGCCCTATGCTTCAAGAAAGATGTGGGCAGATTGGAAAGAGTTCACCGGAGAGCAACAAAAATTATTAGAGGCCTGGGAAGCATGGTGTATGAGGAAAGGCAGAAAGAAGCAGGGTTATTTAGTGTGGAAGAGAAGACTGAGAGGGGATTTGATAAGTCTTCAAATACCTAAAGGGTGATTATAGAAAGGATGGGGAGAGGTTGGGTTTTTTCCCTCTGTGGATGTAGGGGGCAAAACTAAGAACAATAGCCTCAAGATGCAACAGAGGAAATTTAGGTTGGACATTGGAAAGAGCTTTCTGTCTACAAAGGTGGTGAAGCATTAGAAAAGTCTCCCTAAAGAAGTTATGGAATCTCCATCCTTGAAAATTTTTAAGAGCTTGGCTGGACTTGCCTTGAATAGGAGGGTGGTCTAAATGACCTCATAAGGTCCCTTCTATTCCTGTTTTCCTTCCTGTTGGCTTACTGAATTGGGTACCTTGAAGGACATAGGTGTAGGGATGCTGACAACAACCTGCCAAGATGATAGCATTTATGGGCATACAGAGCAGTAGCAGTATAGATATGGAAAGGCCTTCACTGACAACACCTGGGGTTGTTTGAAGTCTTTTATGTAGGTGCCTAAATTAGGCTTCAGTCCTATTTTTAGGTCTTGAATTTTCCTGAGGTTTTTAGAATTTGCAGAATAGAAGCTTTCGTTAAGGATTCCCTGAAGTAATTTATAGCGATATCATTTATAAGAAAAATCATGGGTTGGGATTTGTCCTTTTACCTTTTATTGCTTTTAACTGACTTCAAGTTAATTAGCCAGGGTGAATCTTCTGGCTCTATTTACTTCCTAGGTTTTGTATTTCCAATAGCATATACATTTCTATAATTTCCTTTAAGTGCTTAATTTTTTAAAATATGTGTCTGTTGAATAGATTAGATGACAAAGCGATGCTATTCAAATAATTATTACCTTTTTCAAAAATTTGCAGGCTAATTCTAGAATACAGCAGAGAAACTGTGTGATGTTTGAGCAATGGCAGTGAATGAGGGTACTACTATCTTAAACTCTGCTTACCTGGCTGTGGAATACATAGACTCTTTTTTACCCGACAATCCATTGCAGCAACCATTTAAAGATGCTTGGAACTATATGTTGGATCATTACACCAAGTTCCAGATTGCAACCTGGGGATCACTTTTAGTTCATGAATTTTCATACTTCTTGCTCTGTCTACCTGGATTTGTCTTTCAGTTTATACCTTATATGCAAAAGTATAAAATTCAACAGGTAAGACAAAGATTTATGACTTCCTTTTTTTTCTCCCCAAGTGAAAATTTTATACATTAACTCCATGTCTGAGAGGTGGCTAGGGTGGAGAGGGAACAGAGAGAAATTAAAATCTGTTAGAGCAGTGCATTGGGTAGATTATCCAATTTAAATCGGAGCTAGTGCATTATTTTTGTTTTCCAACAAAAGAATGGTTTAAAAATGTAATATTGTTCTTCCTGAAGAACACTCCCATCATTATCAGAGCTTGCCTTTTTCCCCCTCCTTCTATGTACTCCAGCAAAGCAAGGGATTTCTTACAGCGTTCAGGAGCTTTTTCAGCCCTTAAATTCATAGAATGTTATACCTGAGGGCTTTTTTTTTTTTTTAATTTTTGTTTATGAAAACAGCCTGGCAAGTCACTTTTCATCCGGAGCAGACTAGTGCTACTATGTCATCCTGTTAGCTCACTAATGTCCCATAAATTCCCAGGGTAGACAGGATCCAAACTTTTTTTTTTTTCCTTTAAAAAATCAGGAAAATTGCACATCCTTTTTAGAAAGATGCATTTATGTCACAAAAACCTGAACAGGACATACCTCCCTACCCTGCCCCTAATCATGTTTTAAAGAAACAGGTGAACATGTATTCATGCAAGTAGGTGACATATATATTAAAGCAGTGAGAATAGAAAAAGAGTCTTCTTCATCCTAACATACATTCTTATTTTCTTATTTGTAAGTAGTGAGGGCATATGAGATGCAGTATGTTATGTAACAGATTGTGGCCACTCAAGACACATTTGTTAGTACTCTACAGAAACAGTCCACTTGAAACTTTGTCATGACTAGAACTTTCTCCAAAAGCACAGGTCTTTACTACTAACAGAAATATCTATTGACTTTTAGTATAGTATCTGTCAAACAGTTGGGAAGCTTTATCTTGCAGAAGTCTGTCCTTGGGTAGAAATCAGTGGCGCATAGAAACTCCAGCTAGTTTATTACAACACTACACCTCTGACAGTAGGTTAGGCCAAGGAACTTGCTCAAGGCTGACTTTTAAAATGACACTGCATACTGATTATTGTTTCTTTTCCTAGGATAAACCAGAAACCTGGGAGAAGCAGTGGAAGTGTTTGAAAACGCTTCTCTTCAACCACTTCTTCATTCAGCTGCCTCTCATATGTGGCACTTACTATTTCACAGAATATTTTAACATTCCTTATACTTGGGAAAAGATGCCAAGATGGTACGTAGATAGTTTTATTTTTGTGTACTGCTATTTTAACAGTTCTAAAAGAATAGCTGATGATGCCTTAAAAATGATCTCTTAAGGAACTTTTTGGTGTATACTGTCACTTCACCCTGGATTATAAACCACTAATGTATCTAATCATGCTCTTCTTGAATTTTAGCCATTTGACTACAGTGGGAGCAAGGTCTCTGGGTTTGGTAGCATTCCAAAAGCCTGTATTGTGTGAATCCTTGGAGGGAGCAGAGGCTTTGAATTAAAGCCAAAAAGAGAGGCCCAGTGGCTAGGAATAAATATTAACTTGTTTGGGTCCTTGAGATAATGACTTTTAAGTTCAGTGATTTTTGGCTCCTTTCTACAAGTATCACAAAGGAAAACATTAACAGCTTGTTGCAGGAGTGTTGTGTTTCTTAGAGAATGTCACCTGTCTGCTCCCTGGTCTTTGACTCAACATAGTTTTAAGGAAAACCCCAGATGTTTTGAAAGTACCTTTTCATTACTTCACTTCAGGGGTAACGTGACACTAATATTTTTACAATAGTGGATGCGGCCTGACTTTTGCATGGTGTTTAGGTGGTTCTCTTTCTAATTCCTTTCTGATGTTGCTTTCTCTTTTTAAAAAGCACTTACATGTTACAATTAATGAAAAATTAAATATACTGTGTGTGTGTGAGCAAGAGAGATAATATTTTAAGAGTAAAACTAAAGCATGAAGCTGTATATTAGCTCACTTCTGTTTCTTTTATTGATGGACTGGTTATAAATGACGCTGATTATATGTGCTGGTACCTAGTTATGAAAGAAAAACGTGTATCCCACATTTCTGGAACCTTTCTCTAAATGCACGCACTTACTGGTGTAAGCAAGAATGGTTTAAAGGCTGTAGGGTTTGGCCTGCTGAAAAAATGGGCTGTTTTTCAGATGTAGCTTCATTGAGCTATAGCTAATTTGCGGTTTTACTTTCAAAGGTATGTTCTGCTTGCTCAGTGCCTTGGATGTGCAGTGATTGAGGATGCCTGGCACTATTTCCTGCATAGACTTTTGCATCACAAGAGAATATACAAGTACATCCATAAAGTGCATCATGAATTTGTAGTATGTACTACTTGAATGTTTTCTAATATGTTTAATATAACAGTATCAGTACAACATAAATATAATGCATTTCACTTCAAAATGTTTTGTTCTTTCAACATGGGGTCGGGGGGAGGTTAGTCCAGTTTGTTGTCTTGGGCTATAGGCAAACAAACAGTCTCCCCAGATATTTCAGTTCCGTGTCATTTGGTCCTTTTTAAAAAAGAAGGGAATGACTCACCATTTTCAGTTCACTTCCCGCACCTGACACTTGATGATACATTATTATTACAATATAACTGGTGTATTCAGAATAAAACTATTTTTCTATATGAGATTACTCTACTTTCCAGCCCCACTGTTTTACTGGTGGGGGAATTAAATCCCATAGCTATCTAACTCAAGCAATGTAACTCCTAGAACTGGGTCACTGTCTTGCCAGCAAACCTATCCATAATTCTGTATGGGCATAAATAACATTGTGGGTGCCTTTTATTTTGGACTATAATAAAAAATGGCACTTTCAACTGAGTGCATAACTGACTTTTTTTCTTTCTTTCCTTAGTCTCCATTTGGGATGCAAGCAGAGTACGCACATCCCCTGGAAACACTGATCCTTGGAACTGGGTTTTTCATTGGAATTTTAGTTTTCTGTAACCATGTGGTTTTTCTGTGGGCATGGGTAATATGTCGCTTGATGGAAACCATTGATGTACACAGGTGAAGAACGTGCTACTGCATAGTGATGTCTAGTCCTATGCTTTTATAAATTATTATTTACTTTTTAAGCCATATGTGTGCTAGTGTAGGAGAGTTTCTCCCAGTCTACAAAAACAAGCTAACATAGTTCAGGCCAGCTTGAAGAATTGTAGGCTTTTTTCTTTCCAGTATTTTAGGTTGCTTTTTACCCAAAATGACTCTTCTTCTTTTGTAGAGTTAATAGTAAAAGACACTGTTTGAGAGAACCAAGAACTTCTCAAAGTTTAGGCTAAAAACTAAACTTGTCAGATTTGGCAGAATTGTACCTCAGTCTCCATTTTTCAGGAAAGACTTGAATTTTCGGCATGTCACTTGGACATCCACACTTTCTGAATGCATTACCTAATACCTGCTAGCATATGGGAGACTGGTGGTTTGTTTGTTTTTTTGTTTTTTGTTTTTGTTTTTTTTTAAACAAAACATGAATGTTTAACTTTTTTATGCTTCAAGTGACAATAACTTCAAGGCAACCAACATTGTTCCACAGGAGCTTGCTCCAAGGAATACTACTTGTAGAGTGTGTTTCATCATAGATATCTTAATTTGCTTCCATAGCAAAAGTGCTGAAGTTCTTTCAGATAGGGCCTCCAAAATGTTAGTATGCAATTCAGCCACTTCACCCAGGCCCTCCAGCAGAAATAAGAGTGTAGGGGCTTTTTCGATGCGTGTTTATAGGGGACAGCTGTAAATCTTGATGTGGGGTTGCTGAGTGAATAGTGTAATCTGATACCAAACATAGTGACATTGGACTTAGAAACACTTCAGTGTTATTAGGAGAAAAAAAAGCACACGTTTAGAATCTGTCCATTCTAAAATAGTACCCATTCTTCAAGTGCTGAAATAACTCTAAGCATCTGTACATGTTTTCCAGGGTAGGGGAGGGAGGGGTGCTTTAATTAGAGCAGCTCTTGTTTGGCGAGCTTCAGTTACAGCACCCCCACCACTATTTTGAAACGCAGGGATGCTGAATGCATATGATGTGGAGGCTACTGGAGCATGCTAATTAGCATGCTCCAGCAGACTCAATTAAGTCTGTGGAGCAGAACTCTGTCACATGTATAGGTGCCCTCTGATATTAATTTTGTTGCATTCTAATAGCATCATTGTGAGCCTTTATTATATGCAACTTACTTTAACCAGCCAAAACTGCACTACAAAAAGAATGCTTCATGTGAGCAGCTTGACTGTCGGCTGAAAGCTGTTGTTTCTATCAGGGCAAAAATCTAGGCATCACATCTCCACTAGGTGGTGCACAGTGCATTTGGATATCAGTTCCATGAAGGAAAGAAAGTCCATCTTAAGAGGCATTTTTCCTATTACTTTTTTTTTTTTTAGTAGTAACTACTTCCATTATAAAATACTTTAATCTTGGTTACCTTATAGCCTGATACTATATACTGGATCAGATGCTATGTATGATTCCACCCAGTTGTATTGGTGATTTGTATTTTGGTGTCAGACTGACAGTCTGACTCTCTGAAAAAGCAACACTTTTAATAATACATAATGTTATCTAAGATACAGAACTTCAAATGCTCCTACACACATTTTTATTTATAATCTCTTTTGAGGTCCTCTTGTTCTAATGAAGTCATATTGCCCAGTATTCAAGTAACTTTCAGTATTTCTAATTGAAATTTAATAGTATCTTAATTTTAGTGGTCTTCTAAAAATGTAGTAGTAATAGTAGAAAACTGGTGTTATAATTTGTATTTGAAACAAAATGTCAAACGTATATAATAACATCGTGATTTTTTTTTTCTTTCTCTAGTGGCTATGATCTACCTCTGAACCCTCTGCATCTAATACCCTTTTATGCTGGAGCTCGTTTTCATGATTTTCATCACATGAACTTTATTGGTAATTATGCTTCAACTTTCACATGGTGGGACAGAATCTTTGGTACAGACTCTCAGTTTATTGCCTTCAAGGAAAAAGGGAAGCAGCAGTCAGAAAAGAAGATTGACTAAATCACTCACCCAAACTCCCACACATACAAACTGCTGCCATCTCTTTGGGGCTAAAACTGGCAATTTAACACTTGATCACAGAATAACGCAATATTTTGCTTTTAAAAAAGAAAAGCAAAATTTAAACATATATCTTGTTCCTTGGCTATTAAGTGGTAAGGAAAGCCTTTAACTATCTTATGGTATCTTCCTAATTGGAATGCATTTCTATTTTATATGTGAGCATTGCATATATATTTTAATTACATATTTAAAGATGAAGCAAAAAAGGGCAAACTACTTGAAAGCTTGTCATTTTTTGAAGGTTTTTACTACATTTCAAGAATGTCTATATAATGTTGTTCTATTTGGATTCACGTAGAACTCTATCTAATGCACTGAAATTGGACCTTTTATTTTTTTTTTTTAATTGCAATATCAAATACAGCAAACACTGAACTGGTACTAGCACTGCATTTCCATCTTGAGCAAATGGATACACTTGTTTAGAAACTAGAACAACTCTCTTGACTTTTAAAAAGCTTGGTCAGGCCATTTTATAAACTGAAAATAATTCAACTGTTAATTCCGGAACAGTTAGCTATACCTGGACTTTTTGTAGGAACATTCCTGGTCTGACTTTGACAAGTAGAAAAGGATACAGATGTTTTTGTTTTTTTTAACTTCAAGAGTCTTTCTTGCTGCTCTTTGAGGTTGCTCTGTTAGTGTACTTAGCATTTATATTACAGTCTCCTCTGTATTTGTAACTGCTGAATGACTTGTTGCTATATTTGCACTTGTGGCTGACACAATAAATGTGATTTTGGTTTGATGTGTGTATTCTGTATCTTTCGTAATTTATAATGTGAAACAAAGGACAAAGTATATGAGGAAAAATTACCTCAGTTTGCTTGATATTAATAAAAAAGGATTATTCCTGAAATTTGCAATACTTTTGTGGCTGTGCAGTAAACATTACTGAAACGCTGGCATTAGAAGATATTATAAAGCAAAGATGTTTTTCTACCTTGTAGAAAAACTAGGGAATATGAAAGAACTTATGGCCTTAAGACTGCATAGGGATACATCTACTTTTGTACTGTACATAGGAGCAATTGCTAATTATTTTGATTATACCATATATACATTTTACCATCTTGCTGCACTCCCATTACAAATTAAGACTTAACCCCAGTAAGAGCTAAAAGCTATATTCGCCAAAGGGACTTTGGTATTTAAAGTAGTAGTTAGATTCCCAAATTTAAAATGTAGTTCCTTAAAGCTCCTGCTCAGTTGCTACCTAATCCAGAAGTCTCCTGAACTTCTGCTGCTCTGTATATGCAGAACTACCCAAATTCTAAGACCTGCTGAATTGCTCAGCCTCCCAAAATCTGGTAGAATTCTCAAAGTGGGCATTTCTGCATCTGCTCTAGCCTGCAAGCTCTGAGAGAATTTAGGAGGTTGTAGTTTGCACGGGTAGAGTTAGGAAGAAGAAAGGATAGCATTCACATTCCTAGACTTAATAAGGTTCGTGATCAAAGCACTTACCTGGCGTGTAAGACCAGACTATAAATAACACCTTTTCTCTTTGCTTACAAGATGTAACACAAACCTATGACTTGTCACTTCCATACAAGAGCTCCAACTGTGGTGCCATAGGGATTGTTAAATGTATCTTTCAGCTGCTATGGTGGTTTTATCTTGTGTAAAATGAATGAATATTTAAGTACCTTGAATAACATGCTATATTTACAGGTTAGAACAGTCTTAAAATTTGAGACGTATTTGGAGCAGGAACTTAAAAACTATGAAATAAAAGGAATTGAGCATCTCTCAAATCCAAGTAAATGATATACCTGCCACTTTTTGCTTGAAACTACCAACCTAACTTAGGTCACTAACTGCAGAAGAGAATTCACAGTTGAGAATTCTGAGAGACAGACCCCTTCCTAGCTTGGAAGCCACCTAGCTTGCTGGCTTCTGTGACACTTTCCTAAGTGTCTAGACTTCTATAATGTGTGAGGGGAAACTCATGCACCTACAGTGTAGAGGGCATTAAGTTCACCTAGGTGCAAAAGCTCCCAAGAGTTGTATGTTGTGTTGTGATATCAAAAGCATAACACTTTGTTTCAACCTTAAGTTATACAGATTTTTAAGCATTTCTACACTATGCAGACCTACCAAAAACTCTAAAATAATGAAAGTCTATGTGTGCTGCTTCCCTGTGAATGTACCATAAGCACCCTAACCCAAGAGAGGTTGTGGTCTTGGTAGTAGCTATAGGAGATGACCACTTTGTTCATCTGTGCTCTGTACTGAGGACATGCAAGGTGGTATGCTTAAACTATGGCTTTGTACAGACATTCAGTTCCTCTTGGGAGAATTGCCACTCTCCCAGGAAAAACCATGAGTGTACTGATGTTCAGGCTTTTTCTCCCAGAGTAAAAATGGTCGCTGCAGGAGAAAAATGTGTGGTCGTTCCCAGGTTAAATCATTTCCGGGGGAATTTCTGGGAAACCAAATATCTGAAGTGCTGTGGCTTCTCTTAGAAGGCAGCAGAGTCCTTCACCCTCCCTCCCCCTCCAGGGCTTCCACTGCTACAGACGGTGTCACTTGCTGAACTCTGCTGCTCCATCAAGGAGCAGAACATGCCCCTTCACAACTCCACATAGTGCTGCAGGGAAACGCATGCAGACTATGGGCAGTCTGGTCAGCCAGTCAGTGTTGCCCTAGGCCCTGCTGCCTCTGTTGCCAGACCAACTCAGGGAACCTGCAAAGCCTGCTGAGAAGTGTGCACCTGCCTCAGCATTTGAATGACTACATGCAGCTCTAGGTAAGTTTCTCTACCAGGAGAACACACCTGGGAGACTTTTCTCCCAGGTTATTTGAGTGTGTGTATGTAGCCTATGTGTACTATCCTTTGCTGATGTCATCAAGGGCCTCTAGCCTCTGCCATAGATTGAACAACTTGCCCAGGGCAGGAAGGTTGATTCCTCCAGATCTGTACTCCCTGCATTTTTATTTTATGAGACTATCAACATGGAATTGCCTTCAGTAGTCAAAGTTCATTCTGCCAGAGCCCAGACAATTTCTATTTTCTCCCTGCATAATTTCTCCATAGCTAATACCTTCAGAGTGGCCACTGACAGCTCAGTATAGATTTAAACACTAGGTAACTGCAGAAGCCTCCTAAGGAGATATTAAATTTGATAAGGTGGTCCTTTAGTTGTTTGCCAAGAACTTTGAGATTATGGGTATGTGCTTTGGAGTTGGCCAGTGAGAATGTGGAGTGTTGCTCAAAGGAGAAGGAGAACTTGAAGTTTTGTTTGTTTTTGCTTGTTGTTTTTTAGTTTTTGCTTTTTAGGGTTTTTTGTTTTATTTTTTTAAGACATGCTGTTCACATACACATTGCACCCTTCCTTCCCTCTTAGGGTAGTAAAGGCGTTACTGGTACTGCTAAGGCAAAAAATCATGGAGCTTGAGCTGAAATGCTTGGTGCACAAATACCTTCAGTGAGGATGTAGGATACTACATTTCTAAGAGTTCTTGCAGCTGCTTATTTATATTCCATAACAAGCTGGGCAGGAAAAATTATTTATTTCTAAATATTTCAGAGATGCTGCTAGACTCAGAGGAAAAAAAATAAGGCTAGGACAGATGGCAGGAGATCACCTCGGTCTAAACCTTTCCAGACAAGGGTTTGTGTAAGCTGCTGTTAAAACTTTCTAAGGGTGAAGATTTCTTGGTAAGGAGAAAACATCATTATGCTGCTGGCTATGTATTTATATGGCCCTATCTCAAAACAAATGCTCCCAACTCTTTTTCATTTTGTAAACAGGAAGCAAATATGTTATCAGTTGTATGACTGTGCACAAGGTGCCCAGTTAAGAAAAATGTTTAGAAGGCCTTTTTTTTTTTTTTTTTAGAGCCTGTCTACGTCTCAAAAACCTGTCTACGTTTCAGCTCTCTCAACCTGAGCTACGTGGATGAAAGTAGTGTGACTTGAAGATTTGTCCTCCTGAAAGGTGGACACTGCCGGGTGTCCTGGACACATCTCCTCAGACAGCCAGGGCCTTTCGTGTGTTATCTCTGTTAGGGGTGGATTTTGGAGTCAGGGACATACATAGAGCTACAGCCCACCCTCATGTACCCTATAAATGCACTGAAGCTACAGTAAAGTTCAAAAGTATGTTATAAACTTGGGCTCACAACAAAAACAAGATTAACACTAGGAAATGTACATAACATCAAGTATTAACTGCATATACTGGTTAACTGCAATACACCATAAACAGAACTGTGCAGGGGCAGTGAAAGGCAGCATTGGGGCCTTCACAGGCTCACTGAGCTGGAATGACAGTCAGGCCCTCAGTCTTTTCCTTCAGAGGATACTCACTGAGCCTGAGAGTGTGGGAAGGGTGATAGTTACCGATCCAATGGATGATCCGGGTCCCAATCCAATAATGCTTTTACAGGTAACTATCCAATTATAATCCAATCTTATAAGTCACCCCTCTCTATCCTGCTCTCTCACTGCTACAATCACTGCTCATATGCTTCAGACACACAGGTATCACCAGCCAGCTAAGCTCACACACCATATAAACCTCAAGTACTCTCAAGCTTCCACATTGCATTTGTGCACCGAATCATGCCTCAGCATTTCTTAAATACTCACCAAAATCATGTGTCAATCATTCTTCTCACCAATCATGTGTGCACACGACACCCTACTCTTGTGTTCTTGGCACTCAGATGTAACAGCACTCTAGTGGACCACACAAGCTACTGTGCAGGCTCCCTAGATGTAAGTGGGTCACTGACATCATCAAGGTGGAAAGTCCAGCTATTCTGGAACCTGCCCACCTCTAATCAATGTGTGCGTGCTCAGGAGCGATCTCATGCTATGGACCACACTCAACACTCCCTCCTACCAACTACTGTATTTACTCCAATCTAAGACAAGTTCCCCCCAGGAAACTTGCATCAGGGATTGGGTTGGCAGGGGTGGTGGGGCTGTGCAGTATTGCAGGTTGGGGATTGGGAAAGAGCTGGGCAGAGGTACAGGTCCGGGATTGAGTTAGGGATGCGGCAGGGGATAGGGTGGCTGTGCAGGTTGGGAATCAAGCGAGGGATAGGGTGACAGCATAGGTCAGGGATTCAGCGGCAGCACTCTCAAGGGATGGGACAACAGCACGTGCACATGTGCTACTGTCCCATCTCCTGACCCATATTGTTGATTGGGCAGCAGTGTGTGTTGCTTCCCTATCCCCTGATCCATGCTGCTGCAAAATCCCCTACTTGTGCTGATTCTACATCTCCTGACCTGCACTGCTGCTGATCAGCACAGGTCAGGAAGTAGGGCAGCAGCATGGGTTGGGAAGGGGGAGCAGCATGCACTGCTACCCTGACACATGTTTCTACCAATCAGAAGCGTAGGTCAGAGGATGCTGCATCAGCTGATGGGAGGATGGGAGGATTGAGCTGGGGATGGAGCATCAGTATGAGTGGGAAATAGGGTAGAAACAAGGGCTGGGGATGGGGTGAGGGGGCAGGCATCAGGTCTGTAGGCAGGAGTGATGGGGGACAGCAGAGGCACACACCAGTTAGTCTACTAAAAGATATCAGATTGACGCACAGATGGCATCCCAGGCAGCTATGTTGAGCTCACTTGGAGCCTCACAACTCCGCTGCAACCAGTAAGCCTCAGGCCTCTCAAAGATCTTAGGGGTCTGGGCTTTCCCCAGCCAGGACTGTGCACATGTGTGGTGGCTGGAGGTTGTAAGGTGCCTCCTACTCACCTTTCTTCAGAGACGTCCTCAGTCCTGGCATCTCCTGGGGGGCTGCCATGCTGCCAGCAGTCTCACCAGCCCTCCCAACCCTGGCAGGTTGCAGTTTCAGGTCATGCCCAGGACCTGGGACCTCCTCCTTTCCCATAGCCCCATCTCATACCTCCAGGTTTGTCCTGGCATGGGAGCTCAGAAGGGACATGTTCTTCCCCTGCTGGCTGGTGATGTAGTGAGTGCCAACTCCAGTTCTGAGAGTGGGGCATTAAATGGTTTAGAAACCAGAAACCAAAAGGAAATAGATGTGGATGAAGTGAGGAGGGTGGTACTCAATCTGTCTGCATCTGGAGCTTTAGGAACCCCAGCAGCAGGAAGTTCACCTTGAGGAACACCAGCTGCTCCACCAAACCAGGATCCAAAGAAGTGCGGTGGGGTGTCACATCCTCAGCAATGCTGAACACCTGCACCTGGGACCACCTGCCTGGGTTGTTCCCAGGCAACTGTGGCCAGATCCTGCCACATCTGTCTGTGGTTTGCCCAGTAGGCTAAGGGGTTGCACAGCAGTGGCTCCATGACCTCAGTAAGATAGGCAGCCACCACGGTCTGAGTGCTACCTGCCTAACTGTGGGGTCAGGTGCATCTAGACCCCACCATGGAAGCCATGCCTCTGGCCCACATTGGCAGCACCTGTGGTGGAGGACAGACTGGCTGGTGGATGGTGTGCTGGCACAGGAATGTGGATCCCCTTCTCCCACGTCTCCCTACCTGTGCCCTTCTGCCTCCTGGACTCTGTTTACCAGGACCTCCATCCAGTGGTCCAGGGTTTTGCTGCTGCATATGCTCCCCTTCACCCTTGGTTTGCACATAGCCACCTGCACATGGACTGTACTGGACTGCAATAGATCTAGCTGTTTCTTGATGCTCTCCTTCAGCCACTTCACCAGTGCCTGCACCTCTGGTGACAGCGGCTTGCCTCAGCCAGGAACATTGATCCTCTGGAACTTGTACATTTTGTTTTCAAGTTCCTTCACTACAGCAATCACCTGGCTCAGGAGGGCATCACCACTGCTGAGGTTTTCGGTGGCCTCGAGGAAGGGCTTGAGGACCACCAAGATCTGCAAGATGCTATTGCAGTCAGCTTTAAGCAGACCACTGATCCCAATCTCTCCATGCAAGGCCATCTCATGGAAGACCTTCTGTTGTTCAACCAGCCTGTTGAGCATCAGGTATATAGAGTTCCACCAGTTCTCCACATCCTGCATGATTTTGTGCTGCAGGACCCTCAGCTCTACCGGTTTCTCCCACAGCATCTTGCCCCCTTTGATGCTGCGGTGGAAGTAGTCTGCCACCTTCCTGCATTTTGAAATCAGCTGGCTGGTTTTGATGGCACCCTCACCATCAGCCCTGTCCCCCTCCAAGGCATCCTTCACTATGAGGTGCAGCTTGCGTGCCACACAGTGGGTGCCAACAAAGTTGGTATCATGGATGGCCGTGACCATTTTGGCCCCATTGTTGGTAATCATGAACCCACAGGTGAGCTCACCCTGCCCAATGAGCACCCCTGCATCATGCGGTTCACGGCCCCCATGATCTCTGTTGCCGTGTGGGACTCATCCATCACCTCAGCTTGAAGGAGAGCCCACCGACAGCCTGACTGGCTGCACCAGTGCCGTGTGAGGGAGAGGTATGCATGATCTCCACCCTGGCTGCTCCAGATGTCGGAGGTGAAGTGCAAAGCCACCAGTGGACCTGCCTTGCACAGCTCCTCCCTCAAGTACTCCTTGCATGCCTCATACAGGGAGGGCACCACCATCCTGTTGAAGGTGGTGCATGCTGGCACTTGGCAGGATGGGGTCATGAGTGCCATGAGCCACCTGAACCCTGGCCACTCAACAAAGGAGAAGCGCTGGCTATCCACAGCAAGCATCTCCCCAGTGCTCTGGGTGACCTCGCTCGCTTTGCGAACTCACCCTCCAGAAGCGGCATGGCTCCCAGTTGTTGAAAAGAGGCTGTGTCTAAGTTTTGGAGGGCTGGGGGGGACTTGGAACTCTCCCTCTGCCCTGTCTTCTGCCCCAGCCAGAAGAGTGGCCGCCTGCCATTTCAGCACACTTCATGTTTGGTGTGCTGGAAAATCTGTGTTTGTTTCTACAATGTATGTATTTATGTACTGTATAAATGTATGTTCTGTAATATATGTTGTGCTTTCCTGCACAGTCTGCATTGACTGTCAGGGAAAACAGATTTCTTTTATGTGGAGAAAGAATTACAGATAATAACAAAAAGGGGATTTGGGGGCAGGAATAAATTAAAAGGAATGGATTAGGAAAGGGTATTAGGGTATTTCAGAAAGGATTGGATCCCACTTGCTAGCAATAGACTAGCAAGTAGGAAGTGAGAGCCTTCCTGATGCTCCTGATGCACCTGGAGGACACGGCTGACAAAGGCAAAGCTGACAAAGCTCATTTCAAACAATGCTTTTATGCTCCTCTGTCCTTCCCCCAGAGCACTGGGATTGGAAGGGAACTCAGGGAAGGATCACAGTCACTGGCCCACTACACAATCAATATCAGGGCAATCCTTTCCCCCTTTTCCCTCCTCTGTCCTTAGTTTGTATTTCCCTGCAAGCCCAGCTTTGAAACTCAAAACTCTTTGAAATTTTTTAAATGTTTCAAGTGCTCTTGTTTCATTTTGAAGGTGTTTCGAAGCCTTGTGTTTTGTTTCTGTTTCAGTGTTTCAAGCTCGAAATGTGTAAAAACACCTTCGAAACAAAATATCCGTCGAAATTTTGCATGGCCCTAATGCACACATAGCATGGGATGTCGTGAAATGAAATGGTAGATTATAGTACTTGCTCCCTCCAGGATCATTTTGGTCAGACTTCAGCCATTTTTAGAACATTTTATCAGGTATACATGCCTGTACACTTTTTCCTTTGAAAGTCTTCAAAAGAATTTGGAACGTTTTTAATGTAATGTCTGGCCACAGCCTAGTATTTTAATGTACATCATTGTTTTATTTATATTTTATTTTGGTGGTTGTATTCATCATTATTTATTCATCATTGTGAATCTGTTTCTTCTTTTACCCTCATGTAAACCCAGAACTTAATCCTCCACTGGAGCAATTCTGATACAAAGCCAGAATGAAAGCAGAATTTGATGATGCATTATTTCTTTAACATAATGTTTCTTTGGCTACTCTTACTTTTACAAGACACAAGAGCGTTTAGAACGCTGCTAATTTATTTACTACCTACGTAAACACATTTCAAACCAAAAATATAAGTGGTGGATAACTGGCAATTCCAGGATGGGACTTCCTTCCTCAAGATTAATCCATATACCATAACTGTCTCTACCATTTTCTTAGCTGTAGATTCAACATTATTTAATCACAGCGAGTAAAATTCTGCCCTCATTAAATTAGCAGTAGTTTAGCCACTGATTCCCGTGGGACCCGGATTTCACCAGTGCCTCGTATTCATGTGGGGTTGTGTTTGTTCTTGGCTGTCTGTCAGTATTTTAAACTCAGCATACTGCTTGGTAGCACGTAGACCTGTTGAAATTATACATGGAGTGATCCTAGTATCTGTATAATCAGCAAAATAATAATTTTTAATAGCCTGATATTAAGCACTTTCCTTGGTAATTAAATATTTGAGAGGTTTGGCCAGCTGCATATGTAGCTGTTCCAGTTCTGTGGTTGCCATTATCAGATGGCACTGGACTGTCATGTGCTGTGTTATTCTTTAAATAAAGCGGTCCTGAGGGTTGAGACGTCAAGGAACATCCTCATTCCAGAATTTTAATTTCATCCACACCACAAAAAGAAATCCCTGGTTTTCTACAAAATGCTGTGGAGTCTACATTAATGTCTCTTGCACAGGGTCCTGCAGACAATATTAGCTTAGTTTGGATCCAGGCAGTGTGTGGTCCTTCCGGGGAGTAGCAGCTTTTCCTGCTGCCAAAGCCTTCCTTCAAAAGTCTGCTGCTTTAATGAGGCCCAGCTGTGAGAACTAACCATACAATCTTTTAGGGTGTGCTCTTGGAATACCGTTTAAGGCAGAATGTATTGCACTATATTCTGACTTGCCAAAAAATATTTCAAATACTGTATACCTCAAGATAATATGTACTTAAGAGGGGAAAACTGTGAGGTGTAGCTGATTATGTTGCTATCCAAATACTTTAAGAGGAGACAATTTTAGATGTGTAAAGAAAAGTTGAAATGTACTCTTCGTAAATAAGTTTGTACATTCCAATAAATTAAGATAAATCTTCTATTAAGTACCTAGATTTTATGAATTTAGGCTGAGTGCTTTATATCAACATATACTTTTAAAGTATTGAATGCTGGTAATTCAGATTTAGTAAAATGCTGTGAGACACTTGGTGCTGAATAGTTCTATCCCACTAGTAATCAGGATAGGTATGTGATCTTCTACATGATCACAATTTTAATATATTAAACCACAAGCTACTACTGGTTAAGGCCCAAATTTAAATTCACAAAGCTTGAAATTCAGCCGCATGGGGACAAAATTCTGACTAATAGCAGCCGGACACATAATCTTATATATATGTTATTTGGAATTCCCACACTAGGACCCAACTGAATATTGGGCCTTTTTCTCAACATCAAGAAGACTAAACTTCTCTATTGGTCTTCCCCAGGCCATCAATATGATCCTCCACCTCAAATTACCATTGAGGGAAAGACCCTGGAGGTATTTGAGCACTTCCCTTGCCTCAGTAGCTACTTTTCTTAGTGTGTGAATATTGATGAGAAGATCCAGTAACAGGATCCAGTGTACAAAAGCTTACTTCAGGAAATGGCTTTGGCATGTTTTTATGGATCACGACATCCAGAAATACAGCAAGATCCAAGTCTGCATGCAGTCATCATCCCCACTTGCCTCTCTGGATGTGAAATATGGGTGACCTACTGCCGTCATCTCAAAAGCCTGAGGAAGTATCAGCAAAGATGCCTCTGGAAAATCTTCCACATCATATGGGAACATCACAGCACAAATACCAGCATCCTTGCTGAAGCCACTGTTACTAGCATTATGTCAGTGATCCTCAACCACCAACTTTGATGAACTGGACATTATGTGCAGATGCTCGGCTTGACTCCCAGGACAACTGCTCTACTCCCTTAGCTGCCTGAGATTTCATGGTGGCGAGAGGAAGCGCAACAAGGACAGATTGAAGGCATATCCTAAGAAAATGGACAATGACATCAAGAGCTGGGAGCAGCTGGCTCCTAACCAACTCCAATGGTGTTACAACCTCAACCAAGTGGCCACCCGCTTCCTGGTAAAAGGTCTTGCCCTCAAAGTAGAGGAGAGAGAGCAGAGGAAGGAAAAGGAGAGAAATTCCAGCCTATGACCTACTCTCCGCTGCAGAAAGACCTGCAACTTCTGCGGATGGATCTGTGACTCAAGGACTGGATTTCTAAGTCAGCTCAAGATCCATCAACAAGTCATGGTAGAGATCATGCTCAAATCAAGGGACTGCTAATGAGGACTAGACGTTAGAAAAAAGGGTTTCAGTTTAACTCTGAGCTGAAGCCCACCTTTTGTCTCCATTGTGCCAATTCGACTGTTTCAACAGTTTTAGTAGTCTGCGTCAACTAATTACAAACTGTTTTAAGTGTCTTAACATCCTAATACACAAACCCATTAAAAGGATGTCAGAATCCTGTTCTGTCTTTTATCTCTGACAGTTTTCTCTTCTAAAGATCTGTCAGCACTGATCTCCATGTTTAACAGTGAAAGTGGAAACAAAAAAGGAGTAGGCTACAGCACAAGAATTACTGCCAGGACAATCCTGGAGCTCACTCACAGCTTTGCCACAGAGTGCCTGGAAGTTGCATAGGACACAATCTGAAAAAAAGAAAAATATCACCAGGGTGTCTAAAGGTGAGACTTGGATGGAAAGTAGGCACTGATGTCTAAAATTATCATCCTGAAAACTCCAGTCAGCTGCTAACATCATAGCAGCAGGCTCCTTAACATCATAGAAGCCTCAGGCTTTTACATTAAAGTTCTTCTGATTTTGTGCAGGCCTAGAATGCCCCACTTTTAACAGGACTGATCAGCCTGGTGTCTGATACTTAAACCCAAATAAGATCCAGAAATGAGGTGTAAATCCCCTGAAGGCTTGAGCTGGTAGATGTTCATAGACCAGGCCTCCCTAAAGCCTGAGTGAGCCATCTGAGGGTGGGATTTAGGACTTGTCCTTGTCTTTAGCATTTCTCTGTTGGCTAGCTCTAGGCAGCTGTACACAAAGAATACTGACTTTAGGCTGCTCCCTTTTCAGTTTACTGTCTGCACTGCATTGCATCCTGTGGCACTTCACTACCCCATGCACTGCATAGGAAGTCTAGGCACCTAACACTTAATAATTGAGGCACCTAACTTTTACGTACTCGCGCTTATTGGATCCAATACTTCGGACTGAATTTCAAATTATGGATTTGAGGTGCCCAGTTTTAGCCATCTAAGTCGTTCACCTAAACAAGTGATCTAATTTTTAGTTCAGTCTAGTGCTCATGGAATGATTCATACTGACTTCAGTAAGCTTTGAGTCCAGGCCTTCCAGAGATGATGAATACCTGCATTTCTCTCATAAGTAAGTGTAAACTGTGAGTTCTCAGCATCTCTGAAAACCAGTTCATCTTATTTAAGTGTCTAAAGATTTATAGAGTTGAAGGCCAGAGGGAACTGTTACATTATATAGGCTAATCTCCTTAAATTTTACTCAGTTACTCCTGTAACACGAACTTGAGTTTAATTGAAGCCTAAGTATTTGCCTTTCTAGAAGATATCAAGAGATATCTTGATATCTTAATCCACCATTTCCCTTGTAGTTTGTTCTAATAGTTAATCACCTTAATCGTAAAAAATGATTCCTTTTTCTGCTGTGAATATGCTTGGTTTCAGTTTCCAGCCATTGTTTCTCCTTTTACCTCTGTATACAGAATTTCTCCCCTGTGAGGCAATTTATAAATGGTTTCATAGATTTCATAGACATTAGGGCTGGAAGGGACCTTGGAAGATCATCAATTCCAGCCCCCTGCCCGAAGGCAGGAAGTCAGCTGGGGTCATAGGATCCCAGCAAGATAAGCATCCAATTTGCTTTTGAAGGTGTTCAATGTAGGTGCTTGAACCACCTCCGGTGGCAGGCTGTTCCAGACCTTGGGGGCTCGGACAGTAAAGAAATTCTTCCTTATGTCCAACCTGAAATGGTCTCACAGTAGTTTATAACCATTCCACCTTGTCATCCCTTGGGGCGCTCTGGTGAACAAACGCTCCCCTAGATACTGGTGGTCAGCCCAATAAACTTATAGGTGGCCATCAGATCACACCTGAGCCTGCGCTTTTTCAGGCTAAAGGGCCCCATGGCTCTCAGCCTGTTGTCGTAAGGTCTGTTTTCATGACCTCTGATCATGGGCGTGGCTCTTCTCTGGACTCTCTCAAGCTTCTCCACATCCTTTTTGAATTGTGGAGCCCAAAACTGGACGCAGTACTCCAGCTGCAGCCTCACCAAGGCCAAGTACAAGGGGAGAATGACGTCCTGGGATTAGCTTGAGAAGCATATGTGGATGCAAGCCAGCGTTTTGGTTGCTTTACTAGCTGCAGCATCACATTGCAGGCTCATGTTCATCTTGTGGTCAATGATGACAGCCAAGTCTCTTTCTTCCGTAGTGCTAGCCAGCGTAGCACTGCCGAGCCTATAAGGATGCTGCAGGTTTTTCCTCCCAAGGTGGAGAACCTTGCATTTTTCAGTGTTAAACACCATCAGGTTCTCATCTGCCCATTTACTGAGCCTGTCCAGGTCAGCCTGGATCACCCGCCTGTCCTCAGGTGTGGATGCTTTGCCCCAAAGTTTGGTGTCATCGGCAAACTTGGCCAGTCCGCTTCTGACTCCAATGTCCACATCATTAATGAAGATGTTGAACAATATGGGTCCAAGAACAAAGCCTTGGGGTACCCCACTGGTCACAGGGCACCATGATGATGAACTTCCGTCCATTACCATGCTCTGGGTCCGACCATGGAGCCAGTTTCCCAGCCAGTGGATCGTGGTGGAGCCAAAGCCACAATTGGCCTGTTTTGCCAAGAGGTGATCATGGGATACCAGATCGAAGGCTTTTTTGAAGTCAAGAGATATGACATCAATCTCTTCTCCCTTGTCCAGGTGATAGGTCACCTGGTCATAGAAGGAAATGAGATTGGTCAAGCAAGACCTACCCGCAACAAACCCATGCTGGCTATTCCTCAGGATGTTGGCGTTGGCCAGTCCATTAAGGATGGCCTCTTTAATAAACTTTTCTAAGATCTTCCCTGGGATAGAGGTCAGGCTGATGGGCCTGTGGTTTGCCAGATCCACTTTCCTCCCATTCTTGAAGATAGGCACCACATTGGCCTTCTTTTAGTCTTCAGGCACTACACCAGAGCACCAGGAGTTCTCAAAGATCCGTGCCAGAGGCTGGGCTATGATGCTCGCCAGCTCCTTGAGTACCTGGGGTGTAGATTGTCAGGGCCAGCTGACTTGAAGGTATCCAACCTCTCAAGATGTTCCTTTACAAGGTTCAGCATTGATGGAGGGTAAGGAATCTCCCTCACCCGGACCTCCCTGTCCTGTAGCGGGCATGGCCATCCCATGGGACTGATGAAAGACTGACGCAAAGTACCCATTTAATAGGTTGGCTTTTTCCTGGGTGTCAGTTGTCCCATCTGGTTTAGCAGGGGTCCAGTGTTGCCCTTGCTTTTCCTCTGGCACCCCACATATCTGAAAAAGGACTTTTTATTGTTCTTGATGCTTGAAGCTAGTTGGAGTTCAGTTGCGGCCTTGGCTTTCCTGGTTCACTCCCTGCAGGACCGGACCAACGCAGAATATTCCTCCTTGGAGGTGAATCTCATCCTCCATCCTTTGTAGGCCTTTCTTTTTAGCCTCAGGAGATCTGCTAGATCCCTGGAGTCGTGGAGCAACCACTCTTCCTGAACTCCCCCCCTCTGGGGTCGTGGTCCCTTAGGGCCTCACTGACAAGCCTCCTGAGCTTGTTAATGTCGGCTTTCCTGAAGTCAAGGACTTCAGTGTTGCTGACTGACTTGCCAGCTTTATCGCGGATGGTGAAGGTGATCAGCTCTTGGTCGCTGTCACCCAGCTTCCCATTGATCACTATGGTAATTAAGGTGAGCCAAATTCTTTATGGTGAGCCAACTAGACTTGGGCTCTTTCGGTCTCTGAGGCCCCTGCCACACCTGGCCACATGTTAAAGCAAATAATGGCATCATAAAACAAGGAATAAGCCACAGTGATTCTATAAATATGTACAAGCACTTTGTGGTTGATTCCTATCATGCCATTAATTGAACTTGTGTCCAGGTATGCCGCTTTGGCTGGGAGCCCAGATCAACTGATGGGGCTCCCAGCTGTGGGAATTCATGATCCTGGCCTCCAGTGGCAATAAGATGTGATGGGATCTGATGCTAATTCCTAGATTTACGCCTCCTGCCATTCACATGTGACATCACTGTGTGGATTGCACATCAGATCCCATTCTGCCTTTACCTTCATATCTGTCAGGGACCTTATTAAATGGCATTTTGGGGGCTCTTTTTAAAATTCTTGCCCGTTTTTCTGGATGCTAGAAACTTATTTAGCATTTTGCTATCTGACTCACCAAACTGTAGAGGCAATATCAATTCCTCGTCCTGTTTAAACAACCATGGTCATGTTTGCCCCAGCATTGCAATGGGAACTCTTGTTGAGCTGTCTATTATGATATTCCTTGTTTCTAAATAAGTAACTATGTGTTTGGCTATATTAAATCAGAGCATTGAAATGGGTCTAAGGCTAACACCTATAGTAACCCACAGCAATCTGTAATCTGTAGGAGTGCTGTTGTGCTCATCATTATTTACTACGCTGCTGATCTCTGCTTTTTCTGCACATTTTATCAGCTATGATTTTATATTTACTTGCATGTCATTGATGAAATGTTAAACAGCATCAAGTCTAATGTCATCAATCTCTTCAGAACCTACCTGCAAACATCCCTATTCAATGTTTTTTCCCCACTGAAGGCTACTTTCATTTCTCAGTTAGTTCTTAATACATTTAAAGTATCCTTTCTTGATATTGTGAATTTCAGCTTATTGTGAAGGACAGGGACTACCTGTTTAGCTTAGCTTGGGTAATAACTAGAGCAGAGGGAGATGCAATTAAGAATGTTTTCTGACAAAATTCAATAAGCCTAATAGGGGAGGAAAGAGTTTTATAGGTCTAAGGTGGTAGAAATTTTTTCTTAGTTTCTTTACTTTTCATTCCATCCAGGATGAGCACACA
Source organism: Crocodylus siamensis (assembly GCF_052110815.1). Taxonomy (NCBI): domain Eukaryota; kingdom Metazoa; phylum Chordata; order Crocodylia; family Crocodylidae; genus Crocodylus; species Crocodylus siamensis. Next base: position 82,810,612 of record NC_143396.1, on the reverse strand, counting down.
CCAACTGCAGAAACTTCCTCAGCCTGGCAAAGGGTTTTTAAACCCAGAAGGTTGCTTAAATATTTTTATTCCAATATTTAAGTTAGTTGAATAAAAGATATCAGACTGACCCAAAAAACTTTGTCTGCCTTTTTTCCCTTACGACATTTAAAATAAAATTGGGAAAAAAGAAAGATTATTCTCTTAGAGGGATAAATTACATGAATCAAGAGGCCCTATAATTCCTGTGGACTCAGTTTTGCCCCACTACTTGCAGCAAGGAGCAATTACTCAGATGAGTAGCCTCCCGACCCTTTTGTGAGTAAATGCAGCTTGGTGTGAGTAAAGAAGTCATGCTCCTTCATCCAGTAAATGATGTATATTAAGATCATTAGCTATCTTCATTATTTACTGATGTGCTGTTATATTGAAAAGCTTGACATTTGGTGTCCACAATCCATTTTGGGTCAACTGGAGCACTTTCTATATTCATCAGCAGCGCTCTTATGGGACTGACTTAAAATGGAATCAGAAGGCAGGGTAGGTAGATATATAGAGTGCAAACTTCTGCCAACCCAAGTTCACTTCATCAGATGCTGTGAAAGGATGTGCAGAAAACAGAATATAAGGAGAGAGAAAATAGAAAATGAAAGACTAAGGGAGGAGGGGGGTGGTTGGGAGGGAGGAGAGAGTGCGGAGGGCAGCAGAGCTAGGAGAGAAAAGCAAATGAGCAGTAAATCCATGGAGTACCATAGGTGTCACAAAAGAGAAAATATGGATCAGTATTTTTTCAAAGTTATATAACTTTCAAACATCAGGAACACAGCTGCTTTGAGTGACAGGAAAAGCTTAGTTTGCATGGTTAGTACAGGGCCTCATCATCAGCAAAAAGACTGTCTGGGATACCGTTCAAGAACATGGAAACCCAGAAATATTCTGTGGCTTCAAGCCCACAGACACTTATCTTTACTCATGCAAGTAGTTTCAATACTGTAATTTGTAAAGTGCTTGAGGAAAGTGTTTGTAAGAATGGAGCCAAGGTTATTTTGGTTCCATTTTGGTGTGTCACAGAGGATAAAAACTGAACTCCATGACAGATGCGTATCTCCTTGGCTGAATTTCTCTGGGGAGAGCTTTAAACTTAAGCAAAGGTTTATAACCAAATTGAAGATCCTTAGGTTTGGTGCAATATAATGGCTCTGAGATGCCCCCAGAACAGGGCTGCAGACTGTCTAAGGGGTCTGCAAAAGATGACTATGATCAGTCAAAAGTATGTGAGTATCCATACTTGGGATTCAAAGGGCTCCTCACATCCATTCAAAACTTTTTAGGGGTCCACAAATGAAAAAAGGTTGAAAGCCACTGGGCTAGAGTGAAGAGCCACCTGTCTCTTCAGGGATCTTACTTTCCATCAGCTCTGTTTTATTTCAGAGGTCATATCTACTAATCCTATTCTACTGCCCCCATTTTTCACCCTCCCCAGAATAAATGTCTCTTAAAAGTCAAAAGTCTTTCTTTCTTTTTCTTTTTTTCTTTCTTTCTGCATGTGTATGTGTGCATGCATGCATGTGCATGTGTGGGTGTGTATGCATATATGTGTATGTGTCTATGCATGTATATAAATGTGTATGCATATGTGTGTATGTATATATATCTATATTCTATATATATATATATAAAGGGCTTAGTCTCTCCTGTCTGTGTGTTTGTCTGTCCCTAATGCTCTTGGGGTGTAGGGCTCTGGGTGGGGTGAGGCAGGGCAGGTCTCCAGCCAATGCCACTTGCAGGGAGAATTGCCCATCAAAAATGATGGCATGGATGGAGGGGTGGTGGCCCAGCGCGGGATGCAGAGCCCAGCGGGGAGGAAAACGATGGTGATGACAGAGGGGTTGGGGGGTGGATGTGCAAGGCCAGCACTGCTGGCCTTATTACCCCCCCTTGCTCCTTGGAGGTAGCGGTGCATCTCCTCTCTGTCCCTCATTCGTGATGGGCAATTCTCTAGTATTTATATATAGATCTAGATATATAGATAGATATCTCTGGATAGCTCTACCTATAGAGCGATATCTAGGTATCTATATAAATATATTTACAGATGTTATGTATGTATGTGCATGTGTTATAATGCAGGCCCTATTGTGCCTGCCCATTATCATGGCTACACCCGCACAGCAGGGTAGAGGAGGGCGAAGCCTCCGCCACCTGCCCCCTCCCCCCGTGTCTCCGCAGCCCCCGGCAGCGCGGGGCGGGAGCGGTGCCGTAAGCGGCGCGCACGCTTGGTGCGGCGCCTCCTTCCCGCCCGCAGTGGTACGGCCTGCCTCTCCCCTCGGTGCTGCGGAGTAGTGCAGCCCGCCCTGCAGACTCTCCTCCCTGCATGGCTCGGGCATAGTCCGAGCCGGCGAAGGTGCGAGCGGAGGGCGGAGAGCGGAGAGCCGGCGGCGGCAGGTGCGGGATGGCGGCGGGCCGGGCGGCCGCGCTGCTGGCGCTGTGCGGGGCGCTGGGCGCCTGCGGGCTGCGGGGCTGCGCGGCGGAGGAGCCGGAGGGCGCAGCCGGGGCGAGCCGGCGGCGGCGGCTGAGCGCGGAGGACGGCATCTCCTTCGAGTACCACCGCTTCCCGGAGCTGCGCGAGGCGCTGGTGGCCGTGTGGCTGCAGTGCCCCTCCATCAGCCGCATCTACACCGTGGGCCACAGCTTCGAGAACCGCGCGCTGCTGGTCATCGAGATCTCCGACAACCCCGGCGAGCACGAGCCCGGTAATGCCCGGCGCCGGGCGGGGAGGGGGCGGGGGACGGACGGGACCTGCTCCCGCGCACTGCGCGTGGTTTGGGGACACACACTACGTGTGTGTTTTCGACATATATGTAATGTGGGAGTATACATATGCGTGTGTATGTATTTTATATGTGTGTGTGCATGTGTCTATATGTGTGTGTGCAAGTGTGTGTGTGTGTGTATGTATATATGGTGTGTCTATATGTGTGTATGTATATATGGGAGGGGTGTATGTATGTATGTGTATATATATGTGTATGTATGTATGTACGTACCCACCCAGCCACCCACATAGATTTACTTTATTTTCCTTCCATGATGAATGAATTCTATAATTCTACATTTTTCAGTTTACAATATATGTAGTGTGTGTATGTGTGTGTAGTATATGTGGGTGGGTGTGTCTGTGAATATATAACTATATATACACACACATACACACCCCGTGCCCTGCAAACACACACACGCTATGCCCGCACGCGTGCGTGCGCGCACACACACACACATATATATAGTACATGTGTGGATATATGTGCACGTGTGTGTTTGTTCGCATGTGCATGTATAGGTTTGTGTGTGCGCTCGTGTGCATGCGTGCCAGTATATGTGTGTGTGCGTGTATGTATGTGTGCATGTGTATGTATTATGTGTGTGTATGTGCGCATGTATGTGTGTGCATGTATGTATATGTATATGAACATGTGTGCACAGGTGTACATAAATGTAAAAATCAGAATCCACCCATGAAGCATGCTGGTGTCCAGGAGAGTCTTAAAAGCACATTTGGTTCCAGGGTATAATTTAGCAGTTGTACCAATTATTTGGGGGGGTGAAGAAATGAACTCTGCTTATGAAATGAAATGTTACTGCCTATACTAGCCCCTATGATGTGGTTAAAGCTCAAGTGAGTGGAGCTGACCTGCGGGGCGAGCTGCTTTTATATGGCGAGCTGCTTTTATATGTGCAGGCAACACTGTTTTAGGCTGAAGATATTAACCTGTTACTGCCTGTAATATGCCATTTCATATAGTTAAAGCTCAAGGGAGTGTAGCTGACGTAAAAGCAGCCTACTTTACAGGTGCAGACAGCATCTTCTAACCAATTTGGATTTACTCATTTGCATACACTTTTATTTTTAAACATTATTTGAAAGGCCTTGTGTTGAGAGGCGCCTGAATCTGAGACCTGATGCAAAGCCCTTGAAGCAAGATAAGAAGCTTTTTATTAGCTTCAGTAGGTTACAGATGAGGCTAACGTGAGCACTCATTTCAGTGGGTGCCAGGCATTGCTCAGGATCAGGTCCTCCATGACTTGGGGTTTACTTTTAATGGTCTTTTTGAACCTCAGGGTATTGCATTTTCCTGCTTTGCATTCTGGGGAATTACATTGCTGGTGACATGTTGCAGCTACTAAAATCCATTAAAAATACAGCAACGTAGGATAGCTGGTATGAAGACAAAAGGCAAAATAAAGAAGAAAATATGCGGTAATATTAACATAATTTTGGAATGAAAGTAAAATACTGAAATGGGAATATAAATATAAAGTGGTATATGTTTTAGTTCTGGTGCTGTGGCGATATTGACAGTGAGTATGATGTTTAAAAAAAGGGTAAGTGACATTTCATTATTACATAGGTTGTGGCTGTGTTGGTCTAAGGGCAGACAAGGATCTTGGGGTAAATCAGGTACATTTAAATCATTTACATCAGAGATGTACAGCACTTGGGTAAATCTGATGTATCTGAAACATTTCATTATTATGCACTAACGTGCAGGTGTCATTGTACACTTATGAGAGTTACTGTTGAGGCACTTTTTAGGAGTTTTAAACTTTCCTTCTGTTTGTGCCAAAGAGGAAGAAAAAGGCTATTTCACATGTGGTGGCATGAGGCAATATGATTTTGCAATTAGGTCTGAGCCTCTTCCATTGAACTCAGAGGGATTTGCCACTAACATCAGAGAAAATAGGATCCGGCCTAAATCAAAAAATCAAATTCTGTTCTGTCTGGTAACAGCAATGATGACAATAATAATAGTGGACCATGGAAAGGAAACATTCCTAGGGTTAATTCTGGAGGAAATGGCTGCGGTGAATGTTGAGGGTGCTCAGCATCTCCTTGCGTAGGCCCTTATTTTTATTAAAAATGTAAGGAATGGTTGTTTACTACACCATCATTTCTGACTCATAGCTATCCTCAGAGAAATACAAGGTATCACAAATGACTGTTTTCTCCTAAAGTTTAAACAGGATTGAAACCCAGGTGAATTAATTGTGTGGAAAAAGCTTTAATATAGTCGCAGAAGGTTCTGGGCGCCTCTTGAAGGGGGCTTTGCTCTGTCAGCTTCCGTTACCGTCAGTTCACTCAAGAGACATCTTGGGCCTGGTTATATGAGGGGACTAAGGAGCTGATCCTAAACCCACTGACATTATTGCAGATGCTGTTACTGATTTCAGTGGGTTTTGGATCAGGACCTTGCTTCCCAATGGCTATAGCAACAGGTATATTAGAATATGCTCTATCATCTCTGTAGGAAAAGAAGCTGAGTCCTGTATCAACCCTGTCAGAAATAAGGCTCATGCTTCAACTCCTTATTTTACTTGTTCTCATCAGCAGTCCCCACATACTGGTAATTCTTTCAGAGGAAGGGAGTACTTGCATGAAAAAGGATTATTCACATTATTGTAGTTTCTGGGCTTGCTTGATTTACTGAAACTGTCATTTAATGATAGACAATTTACAGATTTTTGTGGCAGGCCAAGGAGTGGTGACCCACCCTATTCCTACAAAAAAAAATCCTGACTCACTGGATTTCTTTCAAAAAAAAAAAAAGAAAGAAAAAACAGTGGCCAGTGGATTAGTGATCTGCAGAAAGCTGATAATCATAGAGCCTTGCTAAGAAAGCAAGACTGAGATTTGAATTATCTAGTCAATTGTTGACCAATGCAAACATTTTGTATTTGACTGCACATTTTGGGAAGTTCACAGTTCTTACAGAAACACCGCTTATACCCTGGAGCTGCAAAAGTATAATTTAAAAAAAGTTTTTCTACATAGGTTTTTAATGAGTTTGAAAGAATAAAGAAGCAAAATGCACCCTTATTGATTTACTGTGTGCAGCTGAACTGGCAAGCTGATTATAATCAAGTGTATTCTTTGCCTTTGGCCTTGGATACACAAAGGTTTGCACTGATGTAATCGGTCTTTACACTGGCAAGAAAAGACATTGATACATATCACCCAGCCATACACCAGTGTAACTGACGTGTTTCTACTGTAGAATGATCCTGCCATAAATCAGAAGTAAAACTAGATTAATAAAGGAAAATAAAGTAAGCCCATGGATATTCTGGGGTTTCTATTTGTAATAGGCAAGAAGGCTATTGCCTATTCCCATGCCACCTAAGGGTGAGATGCTAGAATAACACTTACTGTGAGTAACTATTCCTCCTAGCTCCTTGTTTCTCTTCCCTGATTACAGTAAAAATTACACCAGTGTACAAAGCTTGTGCAAATGACAAAGGTGTAAGTGTGTCCAGGTTCTTGTCAGCATCTATACATATGCACACACTGCAGCATCATGAACATAGCATTTATTACAGATGTATCATGGTAAGCGCCCAGATCCATATGAATCCACAAGCACATGTATTGGCATATGCTTTTAAGGAAACTATTCATGAAAAGAAACAGTTTAATCTAGGCACAATATAAGAAAGCACGTACAAGAAATGGAAATGATATTTATACAAGCATATATCAAATTACACATGCAGCTGGAATGATTCCTTAAGGATTAATCTTTTGCTAGGATAAATATAACTTAGGAGGGAATTTTTTAGAACCCATAATATTACATTAGAGAGAGGAATGGCTATGTAGAAGTGAGTCTTTTTTTTGCATAAAGTGTAAAAAGTATCTTGGCAAATCTTTGAAACACAGATTATTCATTTAGAAAACCAGAATGGCCTTTTCTGAGCTGTTCCCATACATCTGCTTAACGTCAAAGGTGGGAGAATGCCAGAAGTGTCTGAGCATACATTAAGTATTAGCACATTATGCTGCCTTTGTGCAAACGTGAGTATGGTACAATTAGAAGAAAATGAGAGTGAAACTTTCCCCTACATTTCTCTGGTGATTTGAGACCATGAGACTGGATTCTGATTCATATTATTTAAAAATACCATTTGTGGTGACCATTTTTCTTGATTAGTACAGAATTTGATTGGGAAAACTGATCTCACTGGCAGAAAAAGGAGTGGTTGGGCAAACAGAAGTAAAACCAAGAGATGAAGACAGTTCAGGAAGCAGTTTAGGTAGACAAGAATGTCCTTGTTCATAACATCAAATCCACTGGCAGGCTCAAGAAAGGTGAGAGAGAGGAAGAGCCAGATTCAGGCAAGACAAATTCACTGACTATACCTAGCAGAATATTTGTATTGCTGTTAAGTCAAACCCAGGCTGGGAATGATCAGGGACACTGAAGAGAGGTGGTTAGGTGAGAAACATAATTTTCTCCAGGTTGCTGCTGAAAATGGTAACGTTGACGTGAGACAATTGATGGTGAGGTCAGTTGAAAGAACACAGAGTCTCGGGTGGGGGTTAGTAATGCAGTAGTTTTGAAAGTATGGGAGAGAAATATAAGCTGAAAATAAACAGATGATTATTTCTATGGTGGAGAAAATGCAACCCCACTAAAATCAATGGCAAACTCCCATTGAGTTAAAAACGGCTAGGTTTTCACCCAAAGAATCTTCCCTTCTTAGTAAAACAGGTTGGGATATTCAGGTGAAATGTACTGTACTGTAAAAAACAGCTTTGGTTGACAGATTAAAGGGAAGACGCTGAAGGAAAGGTATTATATTGCTTTTTTTCTAATAGCTATGTGCATTTTCTCCACTTTATGTATAAAGAAATAGTTTTGATTATTATTTCAAGAATTGTTTTTGCTTAAGTTCATTTGCAGTATACTAGAAGGGAGCATGCCTCTGTAGCCCTGGAAGGGAGGACCTCTGGTCCCTGCTAATAAGATTTTTACTATTTTTTTTAACCAATGACTCTCTAATGTTAAATGCATAGCAAGTCCAGGGAGTAACTGAAATAGAGTATGCCTGCATAGCATAGTGATTATAACATTACCCTGAAATAGGGGATACTTGGGTTCTGATGCATTTTGCTCCTGCTTGCTTGCTTTCTCCAACTTTAATGCAGTGGATGGAAAGTATAGCTTAGTGATAGGCACTCTTCTGGGAAAGGTGGCATGAAGATCAAATTCCTTTAGTCTCAGGAAGGCCTATGACCTTGGTCTGGGCAAGCGTTACACCTTTTTAAGGCCAAAAGTGGGCATGCACCTGTTACACTGTCATTTTTTAAAACAAATTCAGTGCTTCCAGTGTGAGTTAGTTTTGAAAGTATGTCTAATGGATCAGGTCCCTCTAGGTTTTAAGCATCTCCTCAGCACCAAAGTCAGTTGTAATGCAACTTAGGTTCCCAGGTGTTCAAAATGGCACACTTCTGGGTACACACAGAAGCCAAAACAGAATTACATATGAAGCTTTGGAATCCAAATTGAAGGCACCAAGCAAATGCACAGGACTGCATATTTATGTGCCTAAAAACTGCCCAACTTGTATTTTGGCACCTCTGAGACTAAACTGGATCACAACCCAGGAGTCTAAATTTATACACTATTTTTTTTTGTCATTCCTGGCCTACATAACCAAACCCAGTGGTGATGCCATAATTATTCGCTCCTGCAAACTTGTAGGTACATTTTTAGTTCAAACTGGACAAAAATTAGGTTTACAGTATCTGCTAAGGAACAGGATAAATGAAGTTACTGGAAACCAAGGAAGAAGGCCCCTCCTGCTGCTGTTGATGTTATCAGACAGTTATATTACATGGTTGTGACATAGTTCCATAGATGTAAGGTCAGAAGGGACCTATTAGATCATCGAGTCCAATCCCCTGCCCCAGGCAGGAAAGAGTGCTGGCATCAAATTATCTCAGCCAGGTGTCTGTCCAATCTCCTGTTAAATACCTCCAGGGAAGGGGACAGCACCACGTCCCTTTGGAATCTTAGTCCATATTTTGCCAGCCCTCACTGTAAATAATTTTTTCTTGATGTCCAGTCTGAATTTGCTCTCTTTCAGTTTATTTCTAGTTACCTGGACAGGTGCCCTAGTAAACATCGTATCCCCTATTTCTTGCTGACCCCTGCTCATGAATTTGTCGGTGGTCACGAGATCACCTCTCAGCCTCCGCTTGCGGAGGTTGAAGAGGTTCAGGTCTCCCAATCGGTCCACATAGGGTTTTTTCCGTAGGCTTTTAAACAGACGAGTGGCCTTCCTCTGAACCCTCTCCAGGCCATCCACATCCCTCCTGAAGCACGGTGCCCAAAACTGGATGCAGTACTCCAGCTGTAGCCTGACCAATGTCACACAGAGAGGGAGGATCATCTCCCCAGACCTGCTTGTGATGCACCTACTTATTCAAGAAAGGATGCGGTTAGCTTTACTTATTACTTCATCACACTGGTGACTCATGTTCATTTTGGAGTTGATTATGACTCTGAGATCCCTTTCCGCAGTTGTGCTACTTAGATTGGTCCCTCCCAGGCTATAGGAGTGTTGATGTTTTTTCCTCCCCAGCTGCAACACATGACACTTATCCTTGTTAAACTGCATCCTATTCTGTTCCACCCAGTTCCCCAGCCTGTCCAAATCAGCCTGGATTCGCTCCCTGCCCTCTAGTTTGTTTACCTGCCCCCATAGTTTGGTGTCATCAACAAATGTGGACAGGGTGCTTTCTACTCCCTCATCCAAGTCACTAATGAAGATATTGAATAGTATCAATGCCAGGATAGAACTTGGGGGACACTGTTGCCTACATTTCTCCAGGTAGAAATGGACCTGTCTACCACCACTCTCTGGGTGCATCCCATAAGCCAATTTTTTACCCACCAGACTGTGTAATAATCTACATTGCAACTCTTTAGTTTATTTATAAGAATTGGGTGCGACACTGTCAAAATCCTTTTTAAAATCTAAGTAAATAATATCTACCTCTATTCCTTCATCCAAGTATTTTGTGACCCAGTTGTAAAATGAAACCAGGTTAGTCAGGCAGGATCTGCCTGTTATGAACCTATGCTGATTACTCCTTAGCATTATTTTACCCACTGGTCCCACACAAATGTGATTCTCAACAATTTTCTCCAAAGTCTTGCCAAGGATAGAGGTGAGGCTAACAGGCCTGTAGTTACCTGGTTCCTCCTTCAACCCCTTCTTGAAAATAGGGACCACACTGGCCCTTTTCCAATCCTCTGGGATCTGTCCTGAGCCCCACAAGTGCTCAAACAGTTGTGCCAGTGGATCTGCTATGACTCCAGCTAATTCCCTAAGTACCCTAGGATGAAGATCATCAGAGCCTGTTGACTTAAATACATTCAGCTCCTCCAGGTGCCCCTTCACTAGGTCAGCATGAACAGTTGGTGGGTTGGTATTTATCCTGGGCTTACCTAAAGTCCCAATGGGATGTGTATTTGTATTCATGTCCAGGAACACGGATGCAAAGAAATCATTTAGAAGCTCCGCTTTGGCCAGCCTATCTGTTACAAGTTGCCCTAGTCTATCATGAAGGGGCTCTAAATTACCCTGCACTTTCTGTTTGTTTCCAATGTACTTAAAGAATGACTTTTTGTTATCCTTACCTTTTGCTGCCAGCCTAAGCTCCATTTCCGCTTTGGCTGTCCTCACTGTTCCCCTGCAAGCTCAAGCCAAGCAAGTATACTTCTCCCTGGTGGCTGCCCCCTGCTTCCACAGCCTGTATAAAGCCTACATCAGGCACAAAAACTTTATTTTGTCCTATCATTTTGTAAAATCAATTGACTCCTAAATTAATTGGAAAAATGGCCTGTTAGAATTTGTGCATAATGGCTCACTTGATAATGCGTTAAAATCATTTAATAAGTTTAAATGATTCCATGCACGTATGTTAAAAAATGGTAATAAGTTTTATCTTACAAAAACAAATATCTTTGTGGGAGGACAGAATGACCTGTAGTGCCATGTGTGGGCAAGATCCCATGCTGCATCTTCTGAGCGATGCGGCACAGGAGGCAAAACACAGAAGCAGTGAGGGAAAGATAGTTTTATACCACCCTTGTACCATCTGTGCTGTAAAGGGGTTGAAATGCCCCCAAGCATAAATCAGAGCAACCTAAAGGCTGCTCTGACTTATGGCATCTTCTAGGCTGCCTACAGGCTGCATTGCCATGCTACAAACAAGCATTTCTTGCTTAAACATCTCCCGTTCAGATCCCATCCTGTTTTGCACCTAGTGGGCATGTCTAAATGTGTCCCTGCCTGTGCATTTGATACCGGGATGTAATTTAGTACTGACTTTAGTTTGATTAGTACTGTGCAGTCCTGGTGGCCCATGTGTTGTTTTTGACCCTACTGTGCAGTAGCAGCAGTACAATGGTTAGTGCCTGCTGATGCTACGTTGTTGTAGCTCATTACTACAGCGACATAGCATCTTGTGTGGATGGGCCCAGTGAGTACAAGCAGCAAAGAGCTACTTGCATTATCTTTATTCTGCTTTTATACCAAAGAAATTGTGGCCCATTTAACACACTAATGTGTGTATTAGAGTAGTGTCAGAGTAGACTATAGGGCATTTTTACATGTGCTCTCGACACGACACCAGGCAGTTTTAATTAGCGAGCCACACTAATTAAAAGCGCCCATGCATCACATCTGTCAGCAGGGCAGGGCATCCCCACAGTGAGAAAGTGGTGGTGGGGCACTTTGAACTAAAGCACATTGAATGTGTTTTATTTCAAAGTGCACGGCCGCCATTTTCTCAGTGTGAAGACGTACAAGGCTTCCAGAGCGCGTCAATTTACTAGCTCCAGCAGATGTGATTAATCAAGTCTGTTCCAATGTGCTGGATTTGCAACATGTCAGAACAGGCTCCCTGCATGTGTGTAAATGCCCTAGGAGTCAGGGAAAGAAACAGGTTGTAATACAGCCTGTGAATTTAATTCACACACCTGTTAAATTATTGTGTGATTGATCATAGGCTGCAATATCCACCATGTCTCACAGATGAAAGGTTGCTAATACACTAGAGATATCTATCTCTCTATAAAATATTGTATAGAGAAAGATGGCATCAGGTGACCTTAGCTACATTCTCTTTGTTACCATGATAGCATCAGAACATCAGTTGCTAATATTTGCAACTTTATTTACAGTTAATTGTATTTCACTGGGCATGTTTATACATGCTATTAATATGCTGTAAGCTTACTGCACAGTAAAATAAGGCACAGTAAGCTTTCCCTGGGAGCGCATCTACATTTGCTCCTGACAGGAGCAGTTCAGTACACGGCTACTTCTGCTGTGCCCGGCCACAGTACCTGAGGGGAACTCCAGGCTCCCTTGTGCTCCAGGGGACAGGGGGAGCTATCCTTTTCCTCAAAAAGCTGCCCTCGATGTGGGGCTGGGAGGCAGCTGCTCGGGAGTGGGATCATTTTCCAGCCCCATGCTCTGATCTGCCAATCAGGACACAGGGTTGGGAGGCAGCTGCTCAGGGGAAAAGACTGTTCCCTCACTCCCTGCTGCCTGTGCTGATGGGGAGCAATTTGTTCCTGGTCAGCTGTGTACATGTGTACTATTACACAGTAGCTACTGTGCAGTTAATCTACCTGTATCTACAGGTAGTAGCCAACTGCACAGTAGACTAATTTACTGTGCAGCAAATGCTGCACATGTGTAGACAGTGATGTTTTACTGCACAATAGATTAGTCTACTGTGCTATAAAGTGTCTCATGTAGACACGCCCACTGTGCAGGATTTTTCCTCCTCTTTTTCCTTCTGTTCATCTAGATGTAGAAGTCCCATTTACTATTTGATAAGATCTATTTTAGTGAAGTACCTTTGAACCTAGACAGTAGAGAGGGGTTCATTTTATTGTACGTGTATTCATTTCAAGCAGACATCACTTTTTATTAATAGATAGTATTTAGTATTATTGCCTTACAAGAAGTAATGGAGGATATGGAGATGTACCTTAATATATGATATGAGGCTGAGTTTATACAAGTGGAAAGTTGAGAAATTCATGAAAGTTATGGCCACAAACACACCAATGATGCTTCTGGAGCAGGTGAGCAGCTATAGGGTCACCGAGTTACACCGTAATTTCTTTGTAATTGCTTGTTCAGCTTCTCTCCTTGTGCAGTTCATCATTAGCAATCTTATTTGTACACATATGCCAGCTCGCCTCCCCCACAGTGACTCTGTTCTTTTTCCTGTTTGTAAATTGTGATGATTTTTTTTTACTTTGTTTCTACGTAGGACCCAGTCTTTTCTTATTCGTTCCTCCTTTCAATGAAAAATATTCTTAGGTAAATGTGTTTCTTATCCTAATGAAACTCTTTGAAAATATTGCCACTCACAAAAATATAACCCTTCTCATTCCTACTTAAAACCTAAGCCCAGGGCAGTAACATTAAACATTTTCTAGGGAAATGAAGCCCCCTGGAAGAAATTTGGGAAGGGCTAAGAACCTGTAGTTCCCAATGAAATCTGGGCTTTGGCCTAGGTAAATAAAGTGCTGGAAAATACAAAAGGGTGGATCATACCTAATGATCTTCATGCTTATGTGATTCTCTCTGGATATGGGAATGTCACATCTTCACCAGGATGGGGTAGGTACTGATGCAGTGAGTGCCTGTGGCACTGCCTTCAACTCTTCTGCTATGCCTTGGTCTTAAAAAAAGAAAAGAAGAGTCCAATGATGGCAAAAGTACCTCCATGGGTATGCTTTCATTGGGGTGGGTTCTTCTTGGGGTTCCTCCTCCCCTACACCCTGTCCACACACCAACCGCTGATATAAAGATGACAGCAGTCTGTCACTCTGGCTGCTATGTTTGGTTGCCCAAAGGTCCAGGGCTGGATTTTTGATTACTATGAATCACAGCTCAGTCACCTCTGCCATGCTCTCTGGTCAATTCTGGGTTCAGGTGGGAGATTTTAGTTCAGCTCTCTCAAAAAGAGACTGATCTCCCTAGTTAGTGTAAATCAATGGCATGTCCTTCCTGGAGTGGAGCAGGCTTTAAAGTATAGTACAGTTAAATAGTTCATAGCCATTCAATCAGTTTTGTCAAAGTAACAGAGTTCTCATTCATTCATGACATCAGATGCATATCAGAGCATTATTAAGGCCCAGTACACAAAGTCCGGTCCCCTTGGCTGGGGTAATCCCCCCCCCGCCCGGACTCAGGCTTGGTTTCATGCAACAAATCATCCTAAAAGAAATAGGCACAGAAAAGCAAGTAAGCAACAAAAAAGAAGAAACAAAATTAACTAGTGGCAGCCCTTCTTCCAGACTCAAATCCTCAGGTTCTGGCAACTTACATCAGCTTCTGTGCACCCCCGGAACTGGAGAGAGCAAGTGCTGATAAATCGTTGTGGCATTGTGGCATACCACTCTGTTGGAACCACGAAGACAGAGCAGACTATAACCTATGTCTTTACCTGTAGGTAAGTTAGGATTGCCTTCTGCCTTTACTGGGCTATGTTTGACCCTCCTCCACTATTGCTCCCAGGACTTTCCTGGGAGGGATTGACTGTCCCACCTGGTCCCAGTGCTACAGGGAAGCAGAAGTCTACTGCCTTCAAGGAAACCTTCTCCCTTTCCACAGGCCATTGCAGAGGACTCTGTGCAGGTTCAGAGAATTTATTGTCTGTGAAGAAGGTGACAAAGAATGGGTGTAGGCTAGGAATTAGGCTCACAGGGTTTAGTAAAATATCTTGTGACTGTATTAAGTGTAGAGTCCCAGAGACAGAAACTGGCTAGGAAAGTTCCTCAAGTCACTAGATGGTAACATCTGGTAAAGACATAGGTTATAGTGTGCTTGGATCTGAGGGGACAGAACTTCTGTTTTTTTCATGGAGAATGACCTTCTTGCAGCAGAGTAGTGCAGAATTCACTCCAGCAGGGGAAATGCAGAATTTACAGGTTCACACATGCATATTTTTACAGTCTCAATCTGGCCCACAAGAAATGCCTGTTGAGATTTAGTTATTCTAAGTGCTGCCAACTTTTTTGATGCATGGTACTTTACTTAAAGTGCCTGTTCCTGTAGACAGTTAACTATTTGAGGATCTTAGCTTTCATTTGGGAAGGGGGACAAAAAAACTAAGTTTTTAGTTCTGGTTCTGATGATGGGAAGGAAACACAATTGTGACCTGGGTCCTCTCAAAAGGTTCATAAATAAGTAAGGCACTCGTCTTGTATTTTTTTATTTTTTAACTCATGGTTTTTAAGGCTTTCTCTTGATTTTGGAGGTGGGAAGTGGCTAATTCATAATGTTTGAATGGTTTGTGGCTGGGAACAGTTTATTCCTACTTCTATGTAAGAAAGTTTTGGGAAGCCTCATGTTAATATTTATACAGATTATTCAATAAAAAAGCTGTGTAAATTCAGTTCATTTGCATATCTTAACTTCAGCTTATAGTCAGCCCAGTTATGGTGAGCCAGGCATTTATGCAAATGGGATATGAAATAGCATAGCTTGTCCTGGATAGTGGAAGGGCCCTGTGAGTCTTTCCCTTTTGCTAGGGTTTTTCTTGTTGCCTTTGCTTTCCTGGTTGCTTTTCCCAGCTCAGATCCAGCTGAGAAAGGAGTTAGGTGAGAGAAAGATGGTTTCCGTATTGCTTACCTGCTAGGTACTACTTTTGTTGCTGGCAGCAGTCATTCTAATCTATTCCTGGAGCACCAGAAGGTGCCTGATATCTTAGCTGGTGCAGGAGAGTATGACAGGGCCATCACATGCATGGCTGATGCCACAAAAACTTACTGTCAGTGACAAAATAAGATGGGGAAGACACAGCTCTATAAGGGAGAAATAAGGTACTTTGAATATGAATACTCTTTTTAGGTAAGTTGGACTCTATCTTGAAATATTTTTCTATATGTCTTTGCTTTTATTTTTTTGTGTAAATAACGGTAGATAATGTCCAGGTATATTAAAGCATATTTTCCCCTCACTCCAAGAGTTGGTGTTCCTTATTCCTGGTGCAGTTTAGTGTTGTCCATCACCCATGTTTGCTGCCTGAATTCTCCAGATCAAGCTTGTTTAGCTCATCCAGAACTTGGGCATGTGCTTGTGCATGGGGTGGTAGCTGGATGCTGTTGCTGCTTATTTTCATAGGGAGAATCTCAGGATGGTTAGGTTGGTGAAAGGGGGGCTGAAACAGCAGAGGGAAACTCAAAGTGTATGGTGGTGACTGCTGTTGGAAGGGTGCTGGAGCTGCATATTACTGTATATGACTTTTTAAATCCCTAGATACAGTCTGCTTCTGAAGAAAACAAATACAGTGGACAATAAGCTGAATATGAGCCAACAGTGTGCCCTTGTTGTGAAGAAGGCTAATGGCGTATTGGACTGCATTGGTAGGAGTGTTGCCAGCAGATCAAGGGAAGTGATTGTTCCTCTCTATTTGGCACTGATGAGGCCACATCTAGAGCACTGTGTCCAGTTTTGGGTCCCCCACTATAGAAAAGATGTGGACAAACTGGAGAGAGCCTAGTGGAGGGCAGTGAAACTGGTTAGAGAGCTGGGGAACTTGAGTTATGATGAGAAGTTGAGGGATCTGGGCTTATTTAGTCTGGAGAAGAGAAGACCAAGGTGGGATTTAATAGTTGTCAGCTACCTGAAGGATTGACTGTACTTCCTGGTGGCAGATAACAGAACAAGGAGCAATGATCTCAAGTTTCAGCAAGGGAAGGTTAGGTTAGATATTAGGAAAAACTTTCTCACTAGGAAGTAATAATAGGCACTGGAACAGGTTACCCAGAGAAGTTGTAGAATCTGTCCTTGGAGGTTTTTAAGACATGGGTAGACAAAACCTTGGCTGGGATGAGATTAATGTGAACTTCAGTGACATGCATTTTATAAAGTGTGATGAATTTGTAAGCTACCACAAGGCATACTAAAGGAAGCTGCTGGCCAATGGAGTTGTGAGTGCCACCCAAAAGTAATTTGGCTCTTGTGTTTATTTTTTTGGACAAGAAGCTTATAGTAAAAGAGCTTAATTCCTTTCAGCCAGGAGAATAATTTTTGGATCAATTTGTAATACTTAAAAAAGCATATAATAAAAATCCAGAGCCAGTACATGAAAGTCTGCTCCTCATTTTTCTTAGAGTATTTTTTCTGTGAAAAAGAAGTTTATGTGAAGTCAGGCTAAAAATGTGGCAATACCTGTATTACTAAGTAACATATTTTGGGTGAGGAAAGTATGCATTTTTTTTTCTGTATTTAATTAGAACAACTTTTGAGCCTTATATGGTCCTTTTTCTCTGGATTCATTATACTGTAAGTTCTTGACTCTCAGCACATACTGGGTCCTCATTCTAGACATGCCTTCAGTGACATAATTTTGGCCCTGGGTTTCTCTTTAAACAAAATGAGTATGTGCGTGGTACCAACAGACCTTTTACAAGTTGCTGCTACAGGAAGTGAAGTAATTTTCAAAATAAAATTTTAGCCAAAAGTATGTAGAATTAAAAAATAGAAATAGGAAGAAAGTGAATTAAGGTATGGATAAACAAATTCCAGTGAGCTACAAGGGGCCTAGGCTTACTATGTGCCAAAAGCTCTGTATATGGTTTGTGTCTTGTGTGCCTGCTCTCACCCTGGGGTAAGTGGAATGTTAAATCACAGCAGCATAGCTCAACTTCATTGAGGGATAAGTTGTCCTGTCTAGATTATTTTATCTATGCCTGCCTATATATGTGCTTGATGGTGTTCCACTCAGAACATTTTGGAGCAGACTTGGTTCACTGAGTCCGCTCCGCGTTCTAATTAGAATGCTTTAGTGTCTCCACGGCATCACATGTATTGAACCCCTGCATGTTTTAAAATGGCTGTGGGGTGCTTTATCTAAACCTTGTCAAATGAGGTTTAGATAAAGTATCCCATGGCCGTTTTTAAACATGCAGGGGCTTAATACACATGACAGTGAAGCATTTAAATTAGAGCAGCTGTCTGGGAACCACTCTAATTAAAACGCCACCCCTACCCCTGAGCACATGTATGGGCAGCCCTATGTTTGTCTAACCTGCTCTTAAAAACTTCCAAGGATAATGATTCCATAACCTCTTAAATTAATTTGTTCCAATACTTAACCACCTTTATACTTAGGAAGCTGGTCTAGTATCATACCTGAATTTTCCTTGTTGCAGTTGAAGACTATTACTTCTTGTCCTGTCCTGCGATCGTAAAAAATAGTATATCACCATCTTATTTATAAGCACCCTTCTTGAAGTGAAGATTATTAACAAATCCCCTGTCAGTCTTCTCTTCTCCACATGCCCACGTAAAGACACTGTAGACTGGAAAAGCTAAAGGGCTCCAGAATGGTTCTGATGCCTGGTTCAGGATTTGAGATCATGCCCATGATCCACCATTTTAAGATATGTAATAATGGCAGGAACACTAGACTGCTGCCCTTGTTCCCATTTCTGCCATCAACTTGGGTGGGGAGGGCCAGATTAAGCGAACATGCCTAGGGCCCTGAGCTATGGGAAGGCCCCGGTTCTTCCCTCTGCAGCAGCAGTATGAATGGCCCTGTCCGCCTCCTTTCCCTTCCCCTCCCCTTGTCACAATGACAGCTGATTCCTAGCGGCAGCCCTGAGCCCCACTCCCTGTGGGCAGCAGCGCCAGGGTGAGGTGGGGGGATCTCGACTGACCTGGGGCCATGAGTTTGTCTAGGGCCCACTGAAGGGTTAACCTGGTCCTGTGTGTGGCAAGCTTCTAATGCCCTGTGCTACCTTCTTGTACCTGTTTGGAGCCTGACAAATCTTCTCATGGCAGAGACCAACACGATATTTGTTGGACTAAGGAGAAATAGTAGCTTCAGTTTAGAGATATATGTATATAACTGAAAGATCAGAAGGGATTCCTGAATCAAAAAACCTATGGAAATGTGGTTCTAAGACCATAAGATTTCTTTTTAATTATTATTATTATTATTATTATTATTGAACAAGTGTCATTCAATCTTTTTTCAAGGCCAGATTAACTTTTATACTAGTCCAAGCAATAACTACTTTTTGGAAGTCATTCATATTGAATCAAGCATAAGAGTTTGTTTACCCAAAAATGAAAACATCCAGTATTGGCTGAGAGAATCATCATCTTCCATGGGAGTTATGCTAACGTGTAATTGTATGACAATGAATAAGAAACCATCCTATGACAGAGGTGGAGAACTGTTTTAAGGCTAGGTAGAAAATAACTTGTTTGGTCTGGTGAGTTATTTGTGCCTTTGGTCAAGATTGTTTGGTTCTCTTTGGCAGGCATGTCCTGGAAGGAATATGAATTGTATGACCAAATAGGTTGTTCAGTATCTAAGAGCAGTGGTTCTATAACTCACCAAGTATCAGCTTCCATAAAAGTAGAGATAAGATAACATGAATCAAATATAATTCAATAGGTTTACTCTGAAACATAAGATTAATGTTAAGAAAAATCATTAAAAGTACAAAATATTTTCAGTGTGAAGAACTTAATTTACTTTCCCATACCCTACATCCCATTAGAGATGGATAGGTACCAACCGTGAATTGCTGAGAGTTTCTTTCATGAAGCTTCTAGATAGAATGAATTTAATTAAAATGACATCCTCATAATGGAGAGGAAATGTACACAATGATCTCTACTGGATTTCTCAGAAAAGTATGAACTGCATGTTCCAGGCACATTTATCATTTGAAACAAGTATTGTAAACAACCTACAGGCAAACTGACAGGGAATTAACTGGTTTTGGTCAGCTCTAGTTTTTGGTTATAGGAAGTAGCTCTAGGAATATAAGTAAAATTCAAGTGAACTGAGATCCTCTATCTGCTACTCTATAAAGGCAAAGATCCTTTACTTCAGAAGGAATTTTATCTATGCGAGAAATACAGGATCAGGCCTTTTGAGGCAGACAAACACTAGTTAATGGTCTTAACTTTTTTTTTTCCAGAGCTGCTGAGGATTGCATACTTCAGTTAGGTCAATGGCGCTGCACTTCAGAACATGAAGCTAGGAGTGCAAATATCCTCATGACAAGTAAATGGACCTGTGTGCTTGACTTGTAGGTACCCCTTTGAGAACGTCCTTTTGAGAACATTAAAAAAGGAAGATTTGGAGTGCTACATTGATTTATGCAGTTTCTTCCAATTTTATATTAGATTTTTCATTTTTCCTACATAAGGAATACACAGTTCATGCCTTGTCAGAATAACACCTTCATTTTTCCATTGTTGGTAGATTCTACATATAGTATTGTTTGGATAGTGCTTTCCATAAAATAGGTTGTTGAGTTGGGTTTATTGTTCTGTGCTACAGAATTAGCAGAGAGAAATTGGACAGGAAGGCTGGGGTTGTCATTAAAGACATTTGGTTTTGTATACTGACTCTGCCACAGATGTCTTTATGGGTCTGTTGGCAAGAACACCATCTCTCTCTGTGCCTCTGCACAATGAGGAATAACATTAGTGGATTAGGCTGTGGCTTTGCTGTGAATTAAGCATATGATATATTGCTGCATAGGTTTGCCATCTCTGATATACAGTACAGTTACCTCCTTGCTTCCATTTGTTGCATATTTACTCTTACCCTATCCCTGTATGATAGCAGCATTGGCAGACATATGGTAGGGAGGAGCTGCCACTTAGTGTCTCCCTGACTACCTGTTCTTTGAAGGGGAGTACAAGGTATACAGCATGTTACTTGGTCAGGTAGCACAAGAGTAAGGGATGTCCTAATTCTCCTACGGGCTACTGGATGGGCATCTAGTGTAAATCACAACCAAACCCTACATATTTATGGTGTACTTACCTGCTGTAGTGATTAGTACCCCAGAAGAGCCTATAATTAAACAATAGGAAGACCAAAAACTACGTTCCAGTGCTTCATGTAATATGATGTGTAAAATAAATGTATTGCTTTAGTGGTAGCCAATACCAAAAAAAAAAAATTACCTGCTTGCATCAAACCCCCGGGAGGAGAAGTTTCACAGCACACAGGCTCATTTGCCTTGAAAATTGAAGAATTGTCTGAAATAGCTGTTGCCATAGTGACAGAGAGGATTAGCAGTCTGAGACTGATTTCATTGGTCTGCTACTAGCACAAGTTGCTTGTTTGAGTAGCATTAATAGGGTGTCTCCTGCTGCTTTCTACGCTGAGACCATCTGGCATTAGTAATAGTTAAAGGTGCATTTCTTTTACCAAAAAAAAAAGGCTACTGTGATGCGATTGGTGTTTTTAAAATATAACTTATAAGAATTAAGAGTCTTTACAACGGACTGGGGCTTTAAAAGGACCTAAAGAGTCACAGCACGTATAAGGGCAGAGAATAAAAGGGCTGGTTCTAGGCAGCACCACAGAGAATTTCAGAAGTTTGTTTAACATTCAGTCAATGCATGTTTTAAAATATTCACTGCAGAAACGTGCACTCTTGCACGTTTCTTTAAGACCAGTTCTTGTAGAGCTACACATCTCCTTTCAAAAGAATCTTTGTCAGTGTTCATGGAAAATGGCTTGACAAGTACACATCAAATGTCCCAAATAAATGCTGAATGGTGGTAGCATTATTAGATAATAGTAAACTGTTACAGACACCCATTACTTGCTTTTCTTAAACTAAACTAAATGCTTTTAGGGACCACATTTGGTATTAAAAAACACGTATTTATTTATTTTTTTAAGTTGATTAAAGAAAAATCCTTTTAATTTTTTTACCTTTACTGATGTCAGCAGACTTTAATATGGAAGATGTTATCCTCTGAAGAGCTGATTTACACAAAATATCATCTTCCACATTAAAGGCTGCTGACATCAGTAAAGGTAAAAAAAATATTGTATTGATTTTCATCAGCTGCTTTTGAATTTTTCCTGCTAATTTGTGTCATAATTCTTAATTATTGTGTGGATTTACACTCACTGATGTCAGTAGGGTTGCAGGAAGAATAAATTAGCACAGAGTTTGGTCTTTGGTTTTGTTTAAAACCAATTTCAGTTTACTTCTTGATGCTGAAAATATGAAAGCCATATGTAATATGAATAGAAACATTTTTTCTAATCCAAACTGATTATTAAGAATAATTGGCAATATTACTTTGCACTAATACAGATTTTTAAAAAATCTGCAGATCCAGGTGTGTTTTACAGTGGCTAATCGTAATTTCTTTGGTTTAGCGTGCAATACTTACATAATCGAAGGGATCTGCTTCATAAATCCTTGTTTGCCTTTTTCCTGAAGCTTTGGCTTTAATTTCAAACACATTTTTTGATTAGAAAATGCACTTGAAATGCAAGGCTTTACAGTTAAGTCTGCTGATACCGTGCACAGTCATAACTGCTCTACTTCCTCATCAAGGGCTTTAATGGTGATCCCCTATGATCCCCTTCTGTATTCATGTGTCAGTTCTTCTGATAATAATCCTACCTCAGTAAATATAATTGTTGATGTCCAGCATATAACAACGAGAGGCTTTATTAATTATAGGTGGACTTAATTTATACTTTCAATTTCGAGAAAGAGAAATCAGCACTTTAGATTGCTGTTTGAATGTATTTGAAAATAAATATGCTACAGATTTTTGATCATTCACTGTAGAGTTCCTTGTAACTATATCTCCCAGGTTGTTTGTTTCTAATCTCCAGAAACTGAACACAGACATATTAATAAGTAGACTTAATTTTTATAGATGAACCATGGACTGTTAATTTTTAGCCAGTTGTCCAGTTTTGCCACCATATGCCTAATTCAGTTAACTCGTATTCCTCCAATAGTCCCATTGAAATCAATAGTACTATTCACAAATTAGGGTGCTAGGAAAAATGCTAGAATTGAGCTGGTTAAACAAGATCAAATAGTGGTTGGTAGTTTCCTATAGTATTAATTTGTTAAGCAATAAATAGGGAAGAAATAAGTAGAAATTTGAACAATTTCAGAGCCTGATTGGAGCTTCAGAGGGAAGTTTTTAAGTTCATTGTTAATATGGGATGAAGTAAAATAACTGATTACATTTTTATCTCCTTTTCTAATCTGTTAGAATAGTAATATTGAATATTTATGAGGCAGAAATTCCATTGTACTGATTCCATTCTATTACTTTAAGCTTATTTCACATTTGTATTACAGATATCTATATTTTTTAAAAAAATCATACATACCTATTCAGTGGATTATTCTGTCACATAATGTCACTCCATATTGTGGACCTAACCCCACAAACAGACTCATGTAAAGTACATTTTTGCTTACTGGATCAGAAATTCTCCCCTGTGCAAAAGATAAGCACAAGCTCTGTGGGCCACTTATAATGTGTTTAAGTGGGACTTACACTTTGCAGGCTTTATGCTGGATAAATTACACCTTTATACAGTACGTATTGAGCTAGCGTCAATAAAGTCGATGCGTAGAACAGCTCATGGAAATGGGCAATTGAGCATAATACTGATCATTATTCTAAAGCTGAAGAGCCCAGGCTCAACTCCTAGCTGCACCAGGGGCCTTCTTTGTAATCCTGAGTAAGTTATTTGGGTTTTTTTTGTACCTCAGGTCTCAATCTGTTGTTGTGAGGCCTGCACAGAATTACTGGTCACATAAGCACCTTAGAGTAGCATAATCCATGTGTCTTCCCCACACTTGGTATCAGGGTGATTCAGCATCCTTCGATCAGTTTTATGCAGCCTAGTGAGACTCTCTACACAGAAGTTCTTATAAGGTATCATTTTTTATCCCTTTCATATCTTTTCCATGCATCCAGAAATGTACATCCTTAGATTTGTAGTACTATGCAATATACAAGACCTTGAATATTATTCCACCAGCCAAATAATGTATTGAAACCAGTAATATTTTCTTCTGGTTATGGCAGCAGATAATTAAAATCAGAAATGAGGGGCTTTATTTATTTGTTTTTTTGCGGGGGGGAAAGAAGGAGAATTTCTTCCCTGAACCTTACCTTATTTTTAGAAACAGAATCTTTAAGCTTCTAACTGGTTAGATATGGGACTTCTTCCTGTTGCTCTGAACAAGACACAAGACCCAGATGTGGGGGTGAGAGAAGGTAATAGACCAGTATGGGTCTTTTGAAATACCAAGACATGTATGAGTATCTAAAAGTGGTGAGATGAGGGGGAGGATGAGGAGGAAAGATTTTATGAGGAGGTAGATGAACATCCAGATCTGAGCTCTTTGAAGTATGCTTTTCTCTGTACCCTGAGAGCACCTTCCAGATCACTAAAATGGGAGGGAGGGGTAAGTGGGTAAATACATGACCTTCTAGTTATCTGCTTACAAACATTTGGGCTAGGGACAGACATTCAAAAAGCCTGAATTGATTCAATCTTTGTAGGTTAATCTAACCTGGTTAGGCTGAACTGGATTGTAACCATTCTTTCTGGAGTGAGGGAATTCAGGCATATGCCTGCAGTGGCTCAGGCTAGAAGTTGGGGGGACTAGAGCGGCTCTCCCTCCCCTTGCATAGTGCTGAGCTGAGTGAGAACATGGCCAGGCCCTGGCAGGATGCTTTGATTAGGGAGGTCTGCCTGCACCATCCCAGGCTTTTCCCCACTGGCTGCTGAAGGGGCAGGAGTGTTGACAGCCCCCAGCCCCCTGCTACCACTCTGAGGCAAGGGGGGAGTGGAGTGCAGTGAATGCATCTGTTGATGTCCCTCCCTGCTTCTTTATACTGTCTGCAGTAAATTGACAGGTGAGCAAGCCAGCAGGGGGATGATAACTGTGTTTATTACCCCATCAGCAAAACAACAGCTTCTTTCCATTAGTTAAAACTCTTCTTAAACAGCTTACCAGCTGACCTGTTGATTAGCTACAAAAAGCCCTAAGTGGTCACTGTTCTGTCTGCCTGTCCCAGTGAAATTGGACACACACACACTGTCTCTCTCTCTCTCTCTCTCTCTCTCTCTCTCTCGGCATTAGCTAGCATACCATATGCCTAGGGTCCATGGGGCTGGGGGGGAAGGAGGGGGTAAATTTCTGCTTGAGCAGTGAGCAGTGAGGGATACCCTGCTCTGCCTGCAGACCCTGTTGTGCCTGCAGTCTCTGCTGAGCTCCAGCCAGGGAGCAGAGGGGAGGGGCCAGCCCTGCTGTGGAACAGAGAGCGCTGCCCAGCCCAGAGAGCATGCTGGGATCCTGGGGAGATTTGGTTGATCTTAAACCAGCAAGGAGTCTGAGATAGACATTGCATAAACCAGTCTGAGTCAAATCAGTTAAGTCTGATACTACATTCAACCAGATTTATCTCAATCTGGTTTCAGCCATTTTCAAACTGGTTTATGTGCACTGAGCATCTGTTCTGTTACAGGTTTCAAGCAGTTTCTGATCACTTAAACCGGTTTATGTGTAATGTCTGTTCCTAGCCGGTTGTGACCTTTCTGAACCTCCAATTCAATTTTTAAAGTAAGACCTACACAAAGTATTCTGCATGTATGTCTGCCTAGGATGGTTTAGTTTGAAAAAAAAAAGAAATATAGTATTCTTTTTGCCTTCTCCTTCCATCTCTATCTTCCATATGTCTCTCTCCTGTAACTCTGATTCATAAAGAAATCTTTCTAAATTGTGGTAACCATGAAGCAGTGGAGAAGAAGGACAAGAGATTGAACAGGAGGAGTTATAAGCATTACTGTGGATTCTGTAGAAGGTTTTAGAATAGGCCATGATTTCTGTTTCAGTCGGCCTTAAATGCTGCAATGTAAGATGTGGGATGGAAGAAAAACATGGGCCTCATGACAAAATTTATAATATCTAGGAGGAAGCCATAGCTATAATTTAGAACAAAAAAAATTGTAAGGTCATATATTATCTATTTTTAACATTGTGGTTCAAAGCAGCGCTCACCCATTCTTTAAGGATACTCTTTATTGGAACTGGAGAAGGGCAGAGCAGCTGCCAGTGAGTTTTCTGGAAGGAATCACAAATGAAAAATGTTGGAGAGGAAGATACTGTGATGTTACATCAGCAGCAGCCCTGTCATTAAATATTCTTTTCACAGCTCTGAGCAGAGCAAAATCGCACCTGCACATTTTAAGTACATGAAGGAAAGAGACAAATAACATCAGCTGTTCAGATGATCAGATGATCACTGCAGTCTCTGTCATTCTGGTTAGTGCGCAAATAGCCCAGTGAGAGCAGTGATGAACCCAGGGCTTATGTAATATACACCCACGGAAACACTGAGTTGCCCAAGGAGGATGTCACTTAGATTGCTCTTAGTTTCTTACAGGAAATGTTGGTATCAATGACTTCTAATTATTTACTGAGAAGCTCATATGATGTGCCATAAAGGAGTGATTTGGTCTTGTAATCTCTGTCCTCCACTACTACTTCTTTTTCCTGCCCTATTGTTATATGCTTTCACATCATGTTACAAATAGCATTGTAATCTCTTTCAGAATGTACCTTGCTCTTTTTAGCTATTATAAAAGGTGTTTATCACACTTTTTAACATAGGGCATATCAAGAAATGCACAGAGGTATCAAGAAATGCATATGAAGAGTTGTTTTTCCATTTCCTAATGTTTTTGTTGTCCCGCCCCCATTAATTGCTGTACAATGATCAATATATCTTCCAGGAAAGCAGTTGAATGCTATTGTAATATTGTTAAAATAGAATCTTCTAGCATCATTTTTGGAATTTTCAAATCAATTGAGAAACCTCAAATCAGTTTCATGATTAAGATGAATAGAAGGTCTTTTCCACCTTCAAAATATAATAGCTAAACCAAGGGCTAAAAAAATTAGTTACCTCTACCCTGCAGCTAGTTTTACTGCAAAACCTTAGATGAATGATGGGGACTGACATGAAAATTGCTAGCCTTTTTGAAACCTTTGTTCTCTTTAGCTTTCAAATGAGCTTTTAAAGAGCTGCTCATTGATCACCATATTGATCAGTACAGCCTTAATTTACAAGGTGACTAGCTTTTGCTTCTGCTCTAGTGTCAAAGTAGAAGACTTACATTTTTCTGGCAGGCTGATGGAATATTTTTATTTCCATTGCCACCTTTTTTTTTTTAAAGTTTATGATTGATCCTTCATCTTATAAGCTAGAATTGTTCAGATGAGTAAGGCTAAGCAGTAAAAGTAAGCATGTGAGTAAGGCTTTGCACTGTAGAACATCTTAAAGGTAGAGCTGTTGGGAAATGCTTTCCCTGTCCTAATGTTATTCTTTTTTATTATTATTTCATTACTTCTGCCTGTAGTGGGATAAAACTAGCAGTTTTTGACATTTTATTGTATTGATGTGTAAACCAAGCATTATGTACATGGGTGTGAGTGAGAGACAAAAGAATTCATCCACACCACAAAATTAGCCAATATTATGATAGGACAGCTCTGATGTGGGAAATCTGTGCTGAGTTCCTGCTTTGCCTGATGCAGAGAATGGATACAAACTGCTGTGCAGACCCCAAATCAGAGATTCCCAGTTATTCTGGGCTTATGACCCCAC
The DNA here is from genome assembly GCF_052110815.1 of Crocodylus siamensis. Taxonomy (NCBI): domain Eukaryota; kingdom Metazoa; phylum Chordata; order Crocodylia; family Crocodylidae; genus Crocodylus; species Crocodylus siamensis. The sequence continues at coordinate 82,783,321 of NC_143396.1, read as the reverse complement.
TTCTAGCTAGTCTGCAATAGTACTTCCAGTGCAAATCCAAATCTTTTCAGCTGAATTTACCATGGGATTTGTGAACCCACTGGCAAGTGCTGTGACCCCCTTCAAGGCTGTGACCCTTAGTCTTAGAACCACTGCCATAAATAGTGGACTGTAAAGTCAGTTTCTGTTCCTTAATCTCTCCTATTTGGTTTGTTCCATCGGCAGATCTAGGATTTACACTGCCTCTCAGACAATGGGGGGGATAAGAGTGAGATGTGGCTAGAGCCCCTAGGCCAGCTGAGGACACTGGGCAGCCAGGTTGGCAGCAGGTGCAGGAAGGAGGCTGGGGGTTGTTTCTGGCTCTGGGAGCCCCAGAGTCACTCCTGCCATGCTTTGGTTAGGCAGGCACTCAAGTTCTAGCCGGCAGGCAGCTCCCAGACTGAAGCACCCTTGTGCCCCAGCCAGCTCGGGCAGTGTCTACATATACGCTACTGCAAACTAAAAAAATTACAGGATTTACAAGTACTATCCTGTGGCAGAGTAAATTGGTTTACTCCAGCCTTATAGGGGTGCATGTGTAGATGCCAAGGTGTTTATGGTGCAGGTAATTAGTCTACTGTGCAGTAAATGTCTTGTGTAGAGGTGACCCTCTGTGTGTATGTGAAAAAAACCAAACAAAGCATGTTAGGATTTTTTCCCCCTTTAAAATTTTTTTTTATGTAGCTAAAAGCTGATTCAGAATCCCAATGGGTAGTTTGAATTAGACCAGTGACTGTGCACCAGGATGCCAATGGCACCCTGTGGTGCCTTGAGATCCTTTCAAGGATGCCACAGCATGCCACGCAATGGTAGTACTGTTAGGTGTGCAGACATAATTCATAAGATACACCCAAACATTTTGAATAGGAATACATAGTTTTAAAAACATTGTGAGCTGTTGTGGGTCTTTCTGAGTTCTTTGCAACAGAAGAATTGCTCTGTTAATTTTTCTCTAGTCAAAAAATAAGAGAAAATGAGCTGGCATTTCCAAAGGATTGCTTCTAGTCTAGCAAGAGGTACCCTGATTCTAAAAAGGTTGAGAACCACGGAGTTAGAAAAATAGGTGTTTAAAAGTTGTATTATTTGGCTAAGACTGAGCACAGGCCGTGATTAAACACTGGGTAGGCACGCATGGAAACTGAAGTCCTGATCCCATTAAAATGAATGGCAAAACTCCCATTTACTTCCTGGGTACCCGTTTGGATGAAGTTTGAATATCTACTTCTAGAGCTAAATACTTTACAACTTTGCTTCTAAGCTTTTAATAGGCTCCTTTTATTTTTAAATTCTTACAAAGGCAGTCTTTTTTATGCACTAGATTTTCTTCATCAGCAAGGGTCCCTTTTTTCCCTTTTTTCTTTCAATGTCTTTTAATATGAAAAGAGAGGCTTGAAGGTTTGTTTGTTTAGGAATATCAAGTCTTCTCTCTCTCTTTATTTTGTTGGCCAGCTTCCTGGATTTCTCAGAACTTTATTGGAAACATTTTTTTCCACCTTCCATTGAAGAGGCTTAATCCTTTAGAAAGAGCCATTTTCTCTGAAGTGTTTTGGTTAAATGAGTTTTAACAAAAACAAGCAAATAAGCAAAGCCAGCCAACCAAGGAAAGCAAGTTTAAATCCATATAAATAAAAGCAATGTTTCTCTTTTTAATAACTCAGGTTTCCCTTTCTTAGTACATGCAATATTATTCTGCCAATGCTGTGGTTATTGTCAGAGGCTTTTTGAAGGTGGATTTCTTTTACATAAAACCTCCAACATTACTTTAAAATGTTTTAGGCCCATTTTACATAGCACAAAGAAGGAGAAAGCCAGAAACCCAAAGGTTTTTGCTTTTTCTTTTCTTTCCCTGCTCCTTTGTAGGTCACCTTTCAATTAGACTGGTACATACCAAATGTGTCCTGCCAGTATACTGTACGTGGAGATGAAAAGTACTGTCAACAGACTGATGGTGATCTGATCGTTCTACTGTTGACTTGGCTGTATGAGTAGGGACCTACAGAAATTACAATTTCACAGATTTTATGGAAATTGTGAAATCTGGCATTGCCTGCGAATTGCCAGAATCTGCGGAGGAAAAACAAAACTTACTGAAAATAAAATGCTGGCTCCCCAGAGGAAGAAGTCCAAGATGGCTGCTGCTCCTACTCCTAGCTGCTGATCGCCTATGAAGGTTGCCTGTCATGACATCCTACCCCTTTTCACCAATCAGTGGTGAGGAGCGGGGCCACAGGACAACCAGCCCTCACAACTAATCATCAATGAAGGGTGGGGCCACCAGGGTTCCTTGGCTAGTGAGAGGCATGGGGGGGCCTTGCTGCAATCAGCCCATGAAAATGGCAACTGGCTCTGCAATCTCTTGGAGAAATTGGCCAGCTGCCTCCTCGAGTTGGGTAGACCCTTATCTTTGAGCACAATCTTTCCCCCTCTCTCCCACTGCTGGGAAGTAAGGGCAGCCGTCTGGTGGTTTCTCCACCTCTGAGCTACAAGCCTTCTGTACATCCTTCCACCTGGCTACTGTCTCCATGACTCCCCTCGCCAAGCCTTCTTACGGCAAGTCGCAGTCACGAGGGTCTGAAACAATATAAAGCCTTCACCTGTGACTTCTCTAAAACTGATCTAACTTTATGACATCACAATATTCCACAGATTTCTGGCATTATACAGGTAACTTATGACAAAGCCCTTTAGGGTTGTGACATATTTAACAGCTATGCATTCTTGTTCCTGTCTGTGATTTCTTCTACTCAGTGGATACATCTACACAAGATGTTTACTACAGAGCTGCCTAATTAGTTCTGCAGTAAATGTCTCAGCATTTATATGTGCAGCCTTATTAGGCAGCAGTAAAGTAATAAACTCTGTTGTGGGGTAGTACTTCCATTCTTGTTCCTGTCTGTGATATTTTTTACTCAGTGGGTGCCTAATTAGCTCTGCAGTAAATGTCTCAGCATCTACATGTGCAGCCCTGTTGTAAATACAAGTGGTACCCTGCGGTGGAGTTTTTTAGCGCACAGCAGTGCACACGTAGATGCTGACCTGGCTGGCTGGGGCACAGGGGCTTCAGTGCAGGGATTGCCTGCCAGCTAGCTTTGCGCTGCAGCACCTTTGTGCCCCAGCCAGCCCCTCTGCAGCATGTTGAGCCAAGTAGGCTGACCCTCAGATTCCCTGCTAGCTGGGGCTGCTCTGTTCCGGCTCAACGTGCTGCGGTCCTGGGCGTGTGTTCAAATGGTGCGCTTAGGAGCAATAAACTCTGGTGCGATATGTGCTGGAGTTTATTGCTGCATATTAATTACATGTGTAGATGTGTCCAGCAACTACTGTGGTTCATACAGAGGCTGGATGACCCCAAGGTAACTACAGAGTAGAGGGGTCAAGGCACAAAGAGTCCCAGAGGTGCTCCTTCCTGACTACTCAGGATGGACAGGCCAGCATAGGCAGTTTGCATGGACTGCTTCATCAGCTCAAGAGATTGCATGACAATATTGCCACCTTACAAATTATGCTAAGGTCTGGCTGTCAGCAATAGGTAGTACAAAGCACCCTCAACCCTTCTATAAAAAAGGAAAGCTGCAGAGATTCAGAAGTCATCTGTGGAAATGGTGGAAGGATTGCATGGCACTCTTATGATAGTTCCGTACTTCTTTTCTTTTTCATGCCTGAATATATTGGGCATGTGTTTCAGTAGAGAAATAGGTTGAGATGTAGGAAAAAAGGTCATTATTATAATTATTATGCTCATTTTGTTGTATATTACCTCATCCCCTAACCTATTACAGGAAGATTGTCCCAATCAAACTCTTATATACTTTCTTCCTGAAATTAGCCTGTGTAGTTCAGCTTGCAGGTTCAAGGCCAGTGTAGGCAGCATTAAAGTGAATGGTAATTAAAAGGGAATTGTGTGTTTTTTCTAATAAAAAAATACAGGATTCTGCACTTTAAACTTTGGAATAATTGTATTGTCCAAAATTGCTTGTGTAGAGATTATTTGCGAACCATAGAGATTTCTAAGTGCTAAATAGAGTAGAGCAGTTTCAGAAGTTCCCATTTCCTTTGGTTGTAGGAATAACTATTTCTCTCATATGTGGCCAGCTCTGTTGATTTTGGATTTTTCTGTCCATTATGCCTAGACTGTCAGGGTACTGTTCCTTTTCTCCATAGCAACAGCAGCAGCGCTCTCAGAAGTAGGATTCCCCAGACGCGCAAGCAAAGATATCTCTGGTTACTGTAACAATTTCCATCTCAGTAACAATTTGAATTTAGCCTGGAATTCTTTTTCTAGGTTTGATACCTTTTGTATTTTTCCATATACCCCAACACTGAGTGACTATTGTTTTTTCCATAATGGGTGATTATTATTTATTTTGGAAAATACATATAAGTAATTCCTTCAGTAGTCATTCTTGACTCCCGAGCAAAATTCTGCTATGAAGAATATGCACGCATGCAAGATAGTTCACTTTACGTAGCATCTCATGCTTAGGAATGTAAGAGTCACATTCATTTTGCACAAGGTTCTACTTAGAGAGAATTAAAAATAAAATTTGGCACCTGGATGTACCTGTATAGATCATCTGAAATGTATGATATAAGGGTTCTTTGTATGAAACATTAAGTACTAGCTTAAAAATGTAGAGGGACTGCAAGCCAAAATAGAAAGAAAAGAAGGTAATGTGGGAATGGTGGAAGACTTGATATGGCCAGGTGGTGTGTCTCTAAGTCTAGGTGAGTGATAAAGTAAAAAACAAAAAAAGGAACAATACCTTTAAAGCACATGATTCCTAAGGGGGTGAAAGGGATTTGTATCTCTGAGAAATAGGTTCTGTTTCTGCACCATGTATTAGATAATGAGGCTATAGCCTGTCTGAGGCTCTAGGCATTAGTGACAGTGATTTCTACTAGTTCTGTACTGGAATAATTCTAGAAATGTCTTAGGTCCAAAACCACATCTCTTATGGAAATAATGTCACCACAAGTAAATACAAATCAAATTCCACAGCCAAAGTTTGGTATTGAGTGGGCACGTCTACATGAGATATTTACTGCACAGTTGCCTAATTAACTGTGCAGTAAATGTCTCAGCGTCTAAACGTGTGGTCCTATTAGGGCGAACAAAACTAATAAACTCCACAGCAGGGTAGGACTTATAAATACCGGCTAGGTGGGGCATGAGGGTGTTTTAGTGCTGGGGCTGCCTGCCAGCCAGCCCCACACTAAAGCATGCTCATGCCCCAACCAGCCCCTCTGCAGCACATTGAGCCTGGTTGGAGCAGCCCTGGGCTGGGAGGCTGATCCCCAGGGCCTCCTGCCAGCCAGGACTGCTATGTCTTGGTTCAGTGTGCTGTTTGCTGAATGTATGTGTAGACATGCACCCAGGGGCTTCCCAGGAGCAATAAATTGTGGAGCAATAAGCTTCAGTCTATTACTGTTCCCTAATGGCACATGTAGGCATGCCCACTGAGGAGCAAGCAAAGGAGGAAGCACAGCCTACACTTACGTGGCAATGATAATATCATGAGTGACAGAAAACAGCTTGCTTAGTAAGATAGGATTCACTAGTGTGTAAGAACGTAAGAACTGCCATTTGCCAGGCTAGACCATAGGTCCATCTTGCTCACTATTCCTGTATCACGCACTAGCAGAAAATGGATGCTGAAAAGGAAAAGTGAACGGGGTATGACCAGGACTTTTCCCCTGTTCATCTCCTACTTGCAGTCTCCAGCATTTAAAGTCTAGGGAGATCTGATTCAGAGTGTGTACCTCTGACTCCCATGTCAGTAACTACTGATGCATATTCAGTCCATTTTTGGATCTGGCTAAACTGTCAGCTTCCACAACATCTGGTGACATTCTTTAATGACATGCTGTGTGAAAAAGAACTTCATTTTGTTAGTTTAAAACTTACTACTTATTAATTTTATGAGCCATAGTTTGTGTAAACCCTTATCATGCCCCACCCTCCACCCAGCATCTCTTTTCTAAACTGAATAACTCTACCGTCTTTAGTCTCTCTTTCGTACTGCTTATCATCCTTGTTGCCCTTCTTTGGTTTTCCTATATCCTTTTTGAGGTGTGAGGACCAAAACTAGGCACAATATTCCAGGTGTGGATACACCATAGATTTATAAAGGGGCATAATGATACTTGTGTTTAAAATTGCCTTCTTAATAATACAGTTTTATTTGCACAGGGACTGCGAAGCTGATTCAAATCATAATGGGGTTAATGGGCATCCATTCTCTGATGTCAGTGGACTCTGGGTGAAGCAGAAATAAAAAAGAAAACAATTGGAAGGTGGCAGAGAGAGAGGGAGCAATTGGAAAGGGAATGCTAAATGCACTCAACAGGCTTTACGTTTTACAAAACAAACTGTAATAATATAAAGAATTGGCCATTTGTATGCCATATGGAAATTTCCAGTGGGAAAGCATATCTACATTGTGCAAAACTAAAAAGAGGCCTTAAAGAATGGGAACATAAAACCAAAAGGTAATTTTCTAAAGCTTTCTCATATGCTGGGAGAATAAATGGAGATAGGCAAACAGGATAGAATGTTTCTTGACTAAGCAACATTATTTTTCCATAACCATTAGTGAAAGGAAATAAAAGAATCTACATATTTTAAGATCTGGGAAGACTCTGTAGATTAAAAAGAAACCAAAGAATTCTTCTGAGAATGAGTGTGTTGCTATGTGAACAGTTGTAATGCAACTGAAAGTGTTTGCCGAGTACACACCGTTCTAGGGAGGGATGTCTCAATGGAATATGAGAGGATGAGGACTAGTCATTCCGTTGTCCCTCTTGAAAATTACCTAGACTAGACGTGACTTTTTAAAGCTGCTGAAGGAACGTTGGTGGTTTTATTGTAATTGAAAGTGCTAGAGGTTTTAATATTTAATCAAACTTTATTCTAATGAGTAATACCCAGAATGATTACTGGCATGGCTATTTTCCTGAGGAAATCCAAGTGACAAATTTATTCAGAAAACGGCTTGAATAATATAAGGCAAATCAGAGTTGTGACTTTGAATATATGTAGCCTTGAAGACAGAAATAGTTGTAATTATTTATTTCATTTGGTCTGTGCAGTAAGGCTAAGGATCTGTTAAATCACTAATTCATCCCATGGTGAGTGCTTTTATACCACAATCCAAGGTGTAATTATATCATGGGCTGGTTTACCTTCACTGCTTTAATCTAGCTAGCTCAGGCAACAACAGCAGTGAAGATGTGGTGGAGTGGTTGACAGCATATGGTGTTGAATCCTCAGGGGATCCTGGGAACATACTCAGATTCATGTGATACCCATGCATCACTGCTGTGGTTGCCCAAACTAGCCACCCAGGCTGCAGTCGCCCCCATCTCATTTACATTGCAGATATGCCCTCAGAGTTATTCTCTTCTGTTGATAGTACTGTACTTAGTCCAGATTTGTTTTAAATGATCCAAAGACAAGTCTTCCATCTCTTGATTTAAGAGGTTCCTCCTACTTGAATAGAAAGTTGCTGTTAGACAATTTTCCTACATTTTAAGTCTCTATCATTATCCTGATTAAGATCTTCTCTGCCCTTTACTACAGAATGGCATTTTTAAAGGAATATAAATGGTTTAGAATCCTAAATCACTTTTGAAAATGGAATTTAGGAGGAGTCTGCATTTAGGCTTCTGCAATGGATGTGCATTGTGCTCTGGTTTTCTTTTCTATAAAATGGGGGTATATTTGAATAGCTCTTTATAGTTTGTAAATTGTTTAGGATGCTTGTAACAGGCAGGTAGAATATTTGGATAGAAAACAGGAATTAATAAACATTTTGTTGTGGAAAGTGCCATGGCACTTTTTCTCAAATCACCAGCTCGTCAGAAAGGTGGTACCTTCAGTAAACAAACGACCTCTATCAACACAGTATTGGCTCAGAGATGAATGCCATCTATTGAATAATCAACACCTCTTCAGTCCTTGATATGCCTGGGTATTCCCTCTGGTATGAAAAAATGTCCAGCTCTGTTGCTGTTTACCTCGGGAGAACTGATGCGATCATTGCTAGAGATGGTAGGACTAGACTATCTTTGGCTTAGTAATACCACTCCTGGACAATATCTCTCAGATTCTATTTAAGAGCATCAGTAACGTATTAATGTCACTGCATTGTAATACTGTTTACATTTTTTCATAGTGTATGTCAGTCTAAATAGGTGTAATTAAATTTATTGTACAAAACTTATCACTTATGAGTTTTGCTTCCTCTTAGGAAAATCAAAATTTTGGACATTAGTAGAAATTTTATTCATAATTGTTCAGGGTTCTCCCCTCTCCTCTATTTTTTTCCTTTCATTACTGAACTGGAAGGAAAGTCCTATCCTTTTGATTTTGCCCTGTAAGTGCTAAATTGCATTTGATGGCTCAACACATAATATATAGTCACATTTGTAGTTCCAAAGCCTTGTCTCTGTGGGATTTCCTGTGGAACCAAGACTCATAAGCTGTTTTTGCTGATAAACCCCATGGAATTGCAGTTCACTGACATGGGCTGTAAACAATGAATTAAGAAGTGTTTACAGTTGATTGTTAAGCATTATAATTTTTTGGCATGAACCAGAAAAGGAAGACCCTGGAAAAACTCTTTATTAAATTGTAATGAGGATGAAATTGTGAAGTATACAATGTGTTGATTAATTTGACATTTGAATGTGCCCCAGTTAGTGAAATTCAATTGCTCCCACTTTGTTTAAAGGAACATTTCTCATCATTTAAGAAATCAGTTACCTTTAACTTTAAAGTAAGATGATGTACCAAAATATCACTTGAAAAAAACAGTTACCTTCTTAGCAAGTGCACACACTCCCTGTGCATACTTGAATCATATGACACTTGCTGATGACACTAAGATGTGGGGGGGATGTTGGCACACTAGAAGGAAGCATCAGGCTTCAGTCAGACCTAGACAGGCTACAAGGGTGGGTGGATGTGAATAGGATGGGATTCAACACAGACAAGTGGAAGGTGATGCACCTGGGGAGGAACAACCAGCACCATACCTACCGGTTGGGGAACTCCCCTCTTGTCAGCACGGAGGCGGAAAAGGATCTTGAAGTCATCATTGACTCCAAGATGAACATGGGCCGGCAGTGTGGGGAGGCAGTCAGGAAGGCCAAACGTACCTTGTCATGCATCCACAGATGCATCTCGAGCAGGTCCAAAGAGGTGATCCTCCCCCTCTATGCGGCACTGGTCAGGCCGCAGTTGGAGTACTGCATCCAGTTCTGGGTACCACACTTCAAGAGGGATGTGGACAGCATAGAGAGGGTCCAGAGGAGGGCCACTCACATGATCAGGGGGAAGCAGGGCAGGCCCTACGAGGAGAGGCTAAGGGACCTGAACCTGTTCAGCCTCCAAAAGAGAAGGCTGAGGGGGGATCTAGTGGACTGTTATAAATTAGTCAGGGGGGATCAGCAGGCATTGGGGGAGTCACTGTTCCCCTGTGCACTGCCAGGAGTGACCAGGAGTAACGGTCACAAGCTGGCAGAGGGCAGGTTTAGGCTAGATATCAAGAGGCACTACTTCACGGTCAGGGCGGCTAGGATCTGGAGCCAGCTTCCAAGAGAGGTGGTCCTGGCTCCTACCCTGGGGATTTTTAAGAGGAGGCTTGATGAACATCTCACTGGGGTCATTTGACCCCAGTATTATTTCCTGCCATGGCGGGGGGTCGGGCTAGATGATCTACTCAGGTCCCTTCCGACCCTAGAAACTATGAAACTATATATATGTGCATACAACAAAAACTGCTTTTTGCTCTTAGCACAGCTGGGAAGGTGTAGGCTGGGTTTTATATTGCTTAGGGAGCAGCTACAAAATTAAACACTGAAATTTGATTACTAGATTTTTATTACTAGTGATGATGCCATGGTGGTGAACGTAATATGAAAACATAAAGAGGCAAAGAGAATATAACTTGTTTTTTACATGCCAGGTGGTCTGCAGGGAAAGCACTTAAACAAAAAATCATGTTTCACTATGTAATTTAAGCAGTGCTCATGCCTTTACTGACGTATGTATTATACCTCAGCAATCCTCATAGTGCTTGCAGTCCTGGGACTCCATTAGGCATTCTATCAGGGAGATTAATAGTGGTATGTGTTATCACTTGATGGGGGGCTCCACTATCAAATAAAAAGAGGATATAGTTAATCATCAATAATATGTGAGCAAATGGAACACTATTAAGAGAGACATCTTACATGTGTCTCTGGTGCACTAGAAACCAATTTGATTTTTTCTTTACAAATTTCCTTTGTGGAAAAAATACATTAAAACTAAATTCCTTATATATTATCAGTTGCTCTCTAAAGGTGCATACAAGCATTCACTGCACCTGGTCTACATTTGCCAAGCTTACTTTAAGCTGAGTGAATGTAGACCGGGAGCAGCACATACAGCCATTTGCAGATGCCCAAGCCATGGATGGGGGTATGGATGGGTTGGTTGAGTAGTGGGTTTGGGGGCAGAGGCAGTTAGAGGAAGGTCGGTGGGTCTATAGGGGGTGGAAGGGTGTCCCTCTGGGGATGGGAGGTTCAAGGGGCTAAAAATTTCCATCTCCGAGGTTGCACTTCAGACATGTACAGGCACTCAATAGATTGGGTTAACCTTTTCAGTTGAACTAACTTACATTAGGCCTGCCATTTTTTTGCCTGCACAGTTGGGCATTTAGATCTATGTAATGCTTAATGTAACAGCTGTATGTACCCTAAGAAATGGAGCTAGTAAAGTATTGAAAAGCATACATGTTATTAGAAACATTTTTAAATAGGGTGGTCCAAATGCCTAGGTCTGAGCTACAGGGTGCAGGCTATTCCAACACAGACCTGCAGCAATTGTGCCAAACTGAGCATATCCTCAAATCTGGAAAAATAATAACAAAATAACAGAGTTTAAAATGAGGCTGTGGTGTGACTACACCTGGATACCAGTTTCCATTCTGAATACTCCAAGAATAGAAAGAAGATGACAATTTTTTATAAATACAGAGAAAACAGATAATAGGGCAGGGAAGCACCTTTGAGACTAGCTGATTCAGAGACACAGCAGCTTTTATAGGCAACAACCTATGCTAGGACTGTTTTTAATTTTTTTTTCTGTGACCTGAAAACAGTAGTTAAAAGTGCTTCTCTCTAGTTGGAGTCCAGTACATATCTGGATCTCTTGAAGAAAGTTAGTATCGTGGCTTGATGCGGATGGCAAGAGAAATGGTTATCAGACTAGTGGTGCTTGTAGAGTGTGCTTGAGGGACCAGTGGAGGTGCTGATTACTGGGTTATGGTTAGGGCATTTGGGGAATGTTGGATGGGTGCCTAATTCTGTATTTTTTGCCTTTTTTTCTCTTTTCCGTGTATATAATACATAATACTGAGGCAGTGCTACTTCAAGAGGCTCTGAAACTGGCTTCACAGGCTTATGAATCTGTTTCTCAAGTGCAGAACATTTCAATATAGAAGTAAAGGCAGGGGAAGTGTCAGCTATTACCAGACCTGGGGAAAACCTTGGATTGAGCAGCAGCAGGAGGAAGTGAGCTGCACCTACCTGCCCTTGACTGTTGGGTATTGTAGAACACAAGATTCTTCCTTGCCTCCTCCGCCCCTTTGCTCTTGGATCCCATTGTGTTTGTTCACTTGCAAACCTTAAAGATGAATGTGATTTGTGCCTTCAGGAATGATAGAATTTACTATTTCTTCTCCCTCAACACCCATTACCCTGTGCTAATATTCTTGTTCCTCCATAAAGCATTTCCTTCACTTCCATCTTAATTTTCCTCTCAGTTATTTTCTTATGAGTAGTTGGATCTACTCTTGGGAAGTCCAGAGCACCATCTGGGAGCCCTATGCCCGGAGGGGGGAAAATCAGGATTCCCCAAAGCTAAGAATGAATATCACTTTTTCATCATTTTATTTTCAGAAAATCCTGACTGTGGACTCCTAAAAATGAGTGAGGTGTAAAGACTATAGGAACGTTGTGACTGCTGTATTTTTAAAGTGATTTAACAGAGGAAAATATGATTTAGATAACACGCATAATATTATAATCCAACTCTAGACAATTTCAGTATATTTTCTTTACTTTGAAAAGGGTCCTTGTTAAAGCAATCATTTTTACTGCCCCCTAAGATGTTAGTTTAATTGCCCCTTTTATAGCTCATTTTAAAACTGGGAGCTATTTATTTATTTATTTATTTTCTAAAAAGGAAAATAAATTGAAAAGTGGGAAGTACAGTTTTGTCCTGGGAGGTGCATGGATGAAACACCTTTTATGTTAAATACAACAATGTGTAAATTGGAGTGATAATCCCACATTCTTAATTCATTAAAGAACCAACATGCATTTTTTTCATACCCTCGTTCACAGTCTCTGATGTGAGTTGCTGCTCAACAAGGTGAAAGGGGCACTGTAGAGAAAGCATCAGCTTCTATAACGTACAAGGAATGGTTTAATTCACACTTCATTGACTCACCCTTCATTGTCCTGTGAATATTGTTTGGGAAATTCCTGCACAGCTAGGAATAATCCATCCCTCAGATGTGCAGATCTAGTGGCGTGGTGGTATCTTTAAGTTAAGATAAATTATGTACATTAGAGAACTTCACACTCTTGCTTATCATACCTTCCCTAAAATTTTCCATGATTTCTTGGTACATTACCAACTGTACTGTGCAATATATGTGATTAAATCTTCTTTTTTTATACCATCAAAAACCCAAGCATGCTTATATGTCTGAAAGAAAAAGACTCTGGTCCTGATTTAACTGTTCTTATGTGGTGCAACTTTAGTGTGATATAGTACTGCCTTCTACATTGAAATGGGACTAGAGTCTACCCCAGGGAGAATCCATGATCTGGTTGGGTCTGTCTCAGCTTCCAAAATAGTTATGGCTTTCCTATGCACCTTCATGAACATAGCCACAAAAGTGTTTCTGTGCAAAAAAGGTAATTAAGTATGGGAACAACCTGGAAAATATGGAGTTCACAAAATACTGCAGGCTATTGTTGCATAATATACCTTTTGTATGCTTGACTCGGGGTTGCGGGGAGGGGTTGATATATTCAACATAGAAAACATGTCTTGAGGGGAATCTGTCTTATTATGTTATTATTCTGAAATGAAAAAGTAACTGAAGTAACTTGCACTGTTTGTTTTACAAATCAATTATTTATAGAAGAAACATCTGTATTATATAGTGAAATCAGTAGCTTAATAGGGTTTGTACTCTATGGTGCGTTGCCATCTGAAATTGGTTAGGTATCTCTTTATGCCTATTATTCCTTTAGACTTTATGTTTAATTATAGTCATGTCAGCTGCAAAAGAAGGAAATCACAAAATAAGAAAAAGAAAAGCCCACCAAAGCACAAACCAAACCACCAAAATGAACATAAACTAGATGCGTCAACATGGGATGTTTACTGTGGAATTGCCTAATGAGCTCAGCAGTAAATGTCTTGATGTCTACACATGCAGGTCTGTTAGGTGACAGGAAACTAAAAAACTCCACAGCAGGTTAGTATTTGTAAATACACGTACTGTCCTGCTGCAGAGGGTTTTTTTGTGCACAGCAATGCATGTGTAGACGCTTTACCAGCTGGCTGGGGCATGAGAGTGCTTCAGTGCAGGGGCTGCCTGCCAGCTAGCCCCATACAGGAGCACCCTTGTGCTCTAGCCAGGCCCTCTGCAGCCTGTTGAGCCTGGCAGGAGCAGCCCCAGCTGGAAGGCTGACCTCCTGGGTCCCTGGGTATATGTGAAAGCACGGTGCCGTGGAGCAGTAAACTCCAGTGTGATAAGCACTGGAGTTTATTGCGTTGCATTAATATATATATGTATAGATGTACCCACAGACAAATAAAAGAAAGTTTTCTACATAGAGTAAAACTATGACTACTATGACATGTAACAAAAACCAGTAAAGAATTGGGATATTTATTTTTGTGGGCTTTAATTCATTATAGCATTTAAACATCATATTATCATTAGATCCATGATTTTAGGATTTTTGCATTTTTCTCTTAATATTTAGTACTGTTGAAAATGAACTATTAGCATGATGGTTTGGTCTTGGATAGTGACACCTTTGTAAGTAGTCAGGCGAAGACTTTTGTACAGTGTGACCTGGAGGTCCTAATACTTAATTACACCATGAACTTTTGCATCCTATAGAGAATCAGGATCAGGAGACCACAGTGGTACTTTAACAGCTACTCAACATACCTTCCTTCTGGGTAGGACTGCACTTCTTTTAAGCTCATTACAGAACCTCATTTTTTATGTGTGCATTTTAGATTATTAAAACATCAAAGCAATATCACAATTTTATGTTTAGCTCCTTTGCTTATATTCACTCCTTACATATTCAGGCTTGTAGCCTAGGAGTGGGCCCTCTGGAATAATCTCTAACAACAGCATTTTATACAGCATTATTTCTGTCCCTCCTGCTTTCTCTCTGTGTAAGAGGGTTTAGACACTTTTGTCAACTGAAAGGAAAAGCACCAAGCCCAGCATTTCTTTGAAAGGTTATGATCATAATAGTGTAATAGGGCAGCATGCTTGATTAGAATAGGAAGGGATTGCACATAGATGATAATATGAAACAGACTTTTTATCAGTGAGAATTATGCTTGGAGTTCGGATTCATAATAAATCAGACTTGCAGAGCAGTGTGGAGCTGTAACACAGGAACTACTTGTAGCAGTGAACAGGATACAAGCAAAGGACGACATTCTGATATACTTATTCACACTGAGTTGCTTTAATTACCAGACCACAGGGTAGGCTAATGGTTCTCAACCTTTTTATCCTTGAGGCATCTCTTGAAAAATGCCAGCTGTTAGTTTTTACTGTTTTTTTGACTGCAGAAAAATAATAGAACATTTTTGCTGTTGCAAAGAACTCAGGAAGACCACAACTATGGATTCCTATTTGAAATCTCTGAATTTATCTTGTGGATCATGTTTGCAAAGCTAACAGTGTTAACATTTCATGGTACCCTGTGACACCCTTGAAAGCACCTGAAAGCATCCCAAGTGAAGATCTCCAGGGATCTCTAGTCAGAAAAGGTTTAGCTTTGTATCTTGAGTGGCTCCAGTTAGCATATCAACAGCAAGGATCAAATCAAATTACTGGTTATTCAGGGTCCTTACCATCCCGGCAGCAAGGATGGTGAGATTTCTTCAGTCTCTTGTAGCGGTGCAGTAATCGAACATATAAAATCTGGCCACTTTGGCACATAAAAGATAATGAAAGATAGAATGGATTAGAGAGAGAAAAATATATTTAAAGGGCTTGTATTTGGGTTAGCTAAATTACAACTAAATGAGAATAAGAGATACACACACAAGTAGTAGAGTGAGAAGAATTGTTTAGGTTGGTCAAAGAATGCAGGATAATACCGGCAGGGGTATTACACAGTGTAATGTTCTCCAAGGAAAAAAAGAGGAGCTTTGTAGCTGGTCATTTAAAAATGTACAGGAGAAATAATTTGGAAGTGCTTTAAGAAAGAATTCTGCTTTTTTAAGGGGTGGACACAGTGTCCTACTGTGGCTTTTCTTTCTTCATTTTCTTTTCTTTCTGTATTTTTCATTCACCGGGAAGAACTTGGCTTGCTTTCATTTCTCTCTTCAGCAGTCAAGGCAAAGTTTCTTGGGGCTTATACAAATTTGTGCAGCAAGTCGTCAATGAATACACAGATTTCTCTGGTTTAGT
Organism: Crocodylus siamensis; assembly: GCF_052110815.1. Lineage (NCBI taxonomy): Eukaryota > Metazoa > Chordata > Crocodylia > Crocodylidae > Crocodylus > Crocodylus siamensis. The sequence goes on along the minus strand of NC_143396.1, from coordinate 82,767,569 downwards.
TTGATTTACCTACAATATAGTGTATACAGTAACAACTCTCTAGGTGTGTTATGTTGAGCAAATAACTTGCTTTCTCACATCACTGACCTAGTGATGTGTAGGTGGACTTATATGGGAATAACCAGAGATCAGAAATCCTAAAATAAACTAGTCAAGCTAACACAGTTTTCTACTTTCTCATAAAACACAGACAGTTCAGCATTGGTCTCTCTGGGCCTGAATTCATTAAGCTAATAAATAACTACCTATTAACTATAAAGGCCAAAAAAAGCAAACATCAGTGGAACATCACAAGTTATCTTGCTTTCATCAATGTCCATCAGTGTTCTCAGGTGTAGTGAAAACCCATAAAAAGTAAACAGAAAATTGCTTAGCAGTACAGTTGGTGTTTAACCGTTCAAAATAACAGACTTAACTTGATGTTTTAGGGAGCTGTTTCAAGTCTGATAGTTACAAACTGGGGAGTAATGTTATGTGAATGCTGTTATAGTAAACCAAATGGTTCTCCCCCAGTAGTCACCTAGTTTATCTCATGTTAATTACAGAAATGAACAAGAAATACTCTTTATTACTGTGCTGATTTTCCTTATGCAAAAGGAAACCCATCTCTGATTTCATAGGCCTCAGTGAAATTTTGCTTGAGCTTTACAGTATGCCCCATGGCTTGTCCATTCAGTTCACTTTGATATGCATTTACACTTATCTTCTTTTCTATATTTGGGTTTTCTTTTGTATCCCCATTCCTGCTTTTTATACTTTCCTTGGATCCCTATCTAAACATATGGCCCATCACTTGGCCTGGTACCATAGGCAGTTCGTGGTAAAAACTATTTTCCATTGTTGCTCTTAAAGGAATTTCTGTAAAAAACTTAAACATAGACTTTGTGGATAACCTATTTGCAAAGTAAAACGAGCTTGACTTGCAGTGAATCAGTTCATCCCTCCTGTAACTGTTTCAACTCAGTGAAGTTACTCAAGGGATGGATTTGTCCCATGAGATCATCATCTCAGTTGAAAAGTCATAAATACCACATTCTTATTATGTGAACTTGGAGAGAGCATTTCTCAGCATTCTCTTATATTTAATTGCATTCTTGAGTTAACCACAACTATCCAATTTGCTTTAGTCATTATTGAAATATTGCTGCAGAAAATGCAAATATTAGTTTCTCTTCATTAAATGTATTAGTATCTTATTTCTAAATATGTTTTAAATAAATCCTTCATTTTCTGTTTTTAATGTAACAAAGTTTTCCTGACCCAAAGCACAGACTAGTAGAACAGGAGTGAAAAAATATATAAAGTCAAGTCAAGCAGCCTTCCTTTCTCTGTTTCATCTGTTTACAATGAAAAATCTTTAGGCACTGTTTCTTATTCTGCATTTGTACATCATTGAACACAATGTTTCAAATGACACCTATAGTGCTACCTTAGTACAGATAATTCATATTATTAATACTTATAAGAATACTATTATTTTTATTTGAACCATTTATCAAGATGAGCTGATAAACAGTTAAGAGTGGATGTGCTGGTAGCTAAGCTTAGTTATTTTACCTTTCACAGTAGCTGCTCTTTGGTCATTATGAAGTCATGTGTAATGTCAGCATTAGTAAGAATGAGTTTGCATGTTCCTTGACCTGTCAAGCCTTTGACTACTTTGGCCAGATTCTTCTTCTTCTTAAACAGTGTTCTGTTGGCTTCTGTGATGTTGGCTTCTGCTTATCTGTTTGATTACTCCCTCGGGTGTCCTCGAAGGATCTTCCTCACCCCCTCCATCTTTTGGTCGTGATTCCACAGAGCTCTGTCCACGGTCTCTATCCCTTCACCCTCTAAGGGCATGGCCACACATGCAAGCATGTGCACTTGCAGCAGCTCAAATAGAAATGGTGCAAATTTGAGCCGGGGCTTTTTGCCTCAGCACACGTGTTTGGACATGTGCTTTGTTGTGGAGCAAATTGTGCCACTTCGAGCACAATAGCCCTGCTTGGCTCCTCCCAGATCTTCAGCTAGGAACTAGAGTCCAGGGCCAGCACCTGTGCTATCCCCAGCAGTATAAAAAGCTGCCCTGTCCTAGTTTCATAGTTTCATAGTTTGTGGGGTCGGAAGGGACCTGAGCAGATCAAGTCCAACCCCCTGCCATGGCAGGAAAGAGTACTGGGGTCAAATGACCCCAGCAAGGTGTTCATCTAGCCTCCTCTTAAAGACCCCCAAGGTAGGAGCCAGCACCACTTTGCTTGGAAGTTGGTTCCAGATCCTAGCTGCCCTGACCGTGAAGTAGTGCCTCCTGATATCTAGCCTGAATCTACCCTCTGCCAGCTTGTGACCGTTATTCCTAGTCACTCCTGGTAATGCTCGGGGGAACAGGGACTCCCCCAGTGCCTGCTGGTCCCCCCTGACTAGTTTGTAACAGGCCACTAGATCCCCCCTCAGCTTCTCTTGTGGAGGCTGAACAGGTTCAGGTCCCTTAGCCTCTCCCTGTAGGGCCTGCCCTGCTTCCCCCTGATCATGTGAGTGGCCCTCCTCTGGACCCTCTGCATGTTGTTCACATCCCTCTTGAAGTGCGGCACCCAGAACTGGACACAGTACTCCAGCTGCGGCCTGACCAGTGCCGCATAGAGGGGGAGGATCACCTCTTTGGACCTGCTCGAGATGCATCTGTGGATGCATGACAAGGTGCGGTTGGCCTTCCTAACTGCATCCCCACACTGCTGGCCCATGTTCATCTTGGCCTCAGTGATGACTCCAAGATCCTTTTCTGCCTCTGTGCTGATGAGAGGGGAGTTCCCCAACCGGTAGGTATGGCGCTGGTTGTTCCTCCCCAGGTGCAGCACCTTGCACTTGTCAGTGTTGAATCCCATCCTATTCTCATCTGCCCACCCCTGTAACCTGTCTAGGTCTGATTGTAGCCTATTCCTCCCTTCTAGCGTACCCACATCCCCCCACATCTTAGTGTCATCAGCAAATTTGAACAGGGTGCTTTTTACCCCCTTGTCCAAATCACTGATGAAGATGTTGAACAGTGTGGGCCGGAGGACCGAGCCCTGTGGAAGCCCACTGCCCATATCCCTCCAGGTCGAAAATGATCCATCCACTACCACTCTCTGGGTGCGACCCTCCAGGGAGTGGCCCCAGCAGTATAAAAAGCCACCCTGGCAAGTAGCTCAGGGCTACTAGCTCTCAGGAGCTTCTGGGGCCCAGCCAATTGGTACCTGGGGACACTACCTCTTGTGTCAGCTGGACTGCTGAAGCAGCCCTGAGAGTTCCCTGCACCCTCTACCCACTGCAGGAGTCTGGCAGTGCGGGCTGCTGCCTGGCTGTGACCTGCTGTGCACCTGCCAGACTTGGATGGGGACTGCAGAGCCAGTAGAGGCATCTGCCCCTCTGGCCCAGCTGTCAGTGGACTGCGGTTGCAGGGTTGGCCTTTGTGCGGCACTACTGCCATTTGTGCCCCCTGCCCAGCCACCTGGGCAGCTATCACCCAGAAGATGTTCTGGGTGTGGTGGCCTGCTTTGAACTGTCAAAGCATGTCCTCCTGGCCCCATTTGGCCAGGAGGTCAGCCACAGCCAAATGGGCCCAAGGTGCCAGCTCTGAGCAGGCAGGGTCCTGCCACTGGCCTCCCTAGCAGGAATTCTGGTGTTCCCTACTGGAAAACTGAAAAATCCCTGATAAAAAGAATCCCAAAGTCACTCTGTAAAATACCCATAAATCCATGTTCCTCCACAATTAAAACTAAAGACCACTATAAAGAGACAAAGAGAGTGAGACAGAGACAGTGATCAGTTGGACAATGTTTTATTGATATCTACAGTGTTAAAGCAAGTCTCTTATCATAATAATAAATTGAACTCTAAATACAGGTTTCATGAATTCATGAATGCATATTTTGCTGCCCTTCCACAGGGCGATGGCTCCCACACAAGGGGTTGGTCCCCCACACAAAGGCTACGGCCCCCCAACAGGGGATTCATCCCCCACACAAGGGGTTCAGCCCCCCAACAGGGGGTTTGGCACTCACAAGGGGTATGGCCCCCAACAGGGGGTTCATCCCCCACACAAGGGGTATGGCCCCCCAATGGGGGCCAAATGGCCCCTGCAGGGGCTACCACCCCCCTGCAAAGCCCACATGCCCCACCCCGGCCCCCTGATTGCTGCCCCACCTGGCCCCATTCCCCACCAGCTGCTGCAGCCCCCCCAATGGCTGCGCCACCCAGCCCCACTCCCCCGACCCCCCCAATGGCTTCCCCACCAAGCCTCTCCCAACTTGTACCCCCAGGCCACCAAGGCTACCTCCAGAACTCCAGGCACTGTCACTTAACTCCCCCCAGAAAAAGAACAGAAAAAAATGGGGAAAAAAAGCTTCTGCTTATCTGAGAAGCAGGGATGGGGGGTGGTTCTGGGGCCTCCTGGCAGAGCCCTCCAGGCAGCACAGGACAGCAGAGGGGCAGGAGGGCCCGGGCTGCGGCCGCTGGGCCTGTCAGCCTACTCCACACTGTGTGGGCAGGGCCCCAGTCAGCCAGACAACAGCTTCAACTGCCAGTAAGTGCCAGGGTTTTTTGTTTTTTGTTTTAAGTATGGGGTGGGGGAGTTTGGAAGGATGGGGCCAGACAGGGCAGGGGTCAGGGAGCTTGGGGGGAGTGGGCAGGGCCATCAGGGGTCCCCCCCACAGTCCCTTCCCCCCTCCTCTACCCCCCCCGACCCCTTACTCACCGGCACTGGAGCCCTGGTGCTGAAACATGCGTCCAGGCCAGCCCTGTGTTTCAGCACCAGGGCGAGGGGCATCCATAGAGACACTCTGGCAGCCATAGCGTCTCTTTGGAGGACCTATCCTCTGGTTGCCTTGGGGCACTGGCTGTGCCCTGCCCCACTTTTTTATACTTCGCTTTTTTTAGACTCCTGGATTTTTTTTTTCCTACGTGTGCCTGTCGCCCTGCCTCAAAGGGGTTTGAGGCAGGGCAAGAGGCATGTGCGCACTCATGTGGACGCACCCTAAAGCTTTATATCTTTAAATAGAAATTCAGTTATCATCTGCCAACAATTGGCAAGACTACTTCTCTGGTCCAGATGCTGGATGTCTCGTCTCCGAATTAAAATCTTGGGTTTCCTTACTTGTGTCTTCTCAAAGAGGTCTAGCTGTCAGCACATGACTAAAACAGACCTCTTAATCTTCCCTCCAAGCTCTCCCCCTTACTTTCTTAATCAATATGGATAGTAGCACCATCCTACCCAGGACTTGGGCCAAGTTGCATCTAAAATCTTACAGATTCTTTTATTGAATAATATTCTATGACACAGCTTTTCCTATATGCCTATTCAGCTGGGGGTGGGGGTGGATGGGGGAAACCTCATCCTGTTTATCATCATTTTTCATCTTGGGTACCTTAGCATTGCATCCTAGGTTAGGGACAGATATTACACATAAACCGGTTTAAATGATCAGAAACTGGTTTAAACCTGTAACAGAACAGATGTTCAGTGCACATAAACCAGTTTGAGAATAATTGAAACAGTTTGAGATAAATCTGTTTGAATGTAGTATCAGACTTAACTGATTTTGCTCTACCTGGTTTATGCAATGTCTGTTCCAGACCCATTGCTTGTTTAAATTACATCAGACTCCTCCAGCATCCCGGCATGCTCTCTGGGCTGTATGGGGCTCTCTGTTCCATAGCAGGGCTGGCCTTTCTCCTGTGCTCCCAGGATGCAGTACTGGCAGTTTCTGCAGGCGTCTGCCTAGCTTCTGCTCCCCCACTCCTTTCCCTACTCTCTGTTAGGCAGGCATTCCCCCATCCCCTACAGACACTTCTCAACATTAGCTAGCAGACCACATGCTGGCTACCTCTGAGGTGTGGCACATGGGACAAAGGCAGAATCAACAGATAGCTGATAATGCCCCTCTGTTCTCTTAATGGGGTGATAAACACTGAGTTAGGGGTGATAAATATTCCTTGTTGGGCTGTTCAGGAGGAGGCGTACCCCTCCCTAATCACAGCATCCTGCTGGGGCCTGGCCACCTTCTGCTTAGTACTGTGGCAGGGAAGGGAGGGCTGCTCTAGCACCTCCTGGCTTCTAGCCTGAGCCACTGCAGGCATGTGCCTGCATTTCTGGGCTGTCTGTCTGGCTACAAAACTGATTTAGCCTAGCCAGGTTAGAGCAACCTGCAAAGACTTAATCAGTTCAGGCTCACGCTTTTTAGATATGTGTCCCTAGCCCTAGTGTCCATTCAGAAAGCAGCTGCAAGGATTGTTCCTTTATTCCAGTGTTTTCCAAAGATTTGTATATTTTTGCCTCATGGTAATGAAGTCACGAACTCTCTTGCTTCCTACCTCAGCCCCCACCACAACTGCTGCTGTTTTTCCTGCTGGTGGGAATCAGTGGTGGGAGAAGCAGTGGTGGCAGCTGAAGTAGAGCGGCATGAAAATCACTGGAGTTGGGTAAGGAGTGAGGAGAAAGACACTGCAGATTGCTGCATGTGCCCCCCTCTAGTAACCCTAGCACTTCTCTAGGGGGTGTACCCAAGTGGTTGGGAAATGCTGACCTAGTGACCTCTTTTTTGCACCCTTCTGCTGACTCCTCCTCTCTAATTGCATGAAAAACAAGCTGAGTGTCTTTATTTTCAGGATCCCTTGTGGTCGTTTCAGGGGCTTCATCCTACCTTTCTTCTCAAATTCACTATCAGAATGCTAACTTAGGATACCTGTCTCTATCACCTGTTGTTAAAGTTTCAAACAAGCCATTTGTGCTTTGTCCCAAGCACAACAGAAGCATCCACAGAACTAATTATCCTGCATTAAATTTCCTTCAAGCTCTGCTTACAAAAAGCTTGATAATTGTTAGGCTGTTCTGGTGTGCTATACCACTCTCTGACCATTAATGCCCATTTGTTTCCTTGTACTCCCGTATTGTACGACTAGGGCTGTGATATGTCGTGGTAATAAATATACTAATAAACAACATAGAAAGCATCACCCTTTAGATCAGAAGTGCTCAACCTTTTGGCCCCATGGACCAGATGAGTGGCTCACACACCTGCATCATCTAAAAATTTCAGATAGTGTGAAGTATTCATCTCTGCCAAAGTCCTGTAGAAATTGTACCAAGGAAATAATCAGAACAACCTGACCTTTTAAGTATGACTGTCATTTATTTTTTTAGATTTGATTCATACATTGCTTCTTTTGGCATTAGAAACATTACCTTTTTGAAGATATTTAAGCATACTTGAAAAGACGTTTACAACTATCCTGTGAATAGGATAAGATTATATTGCAAAAGACAGACAATAAAGTTCTTCTTGAATGTGGAATTACAAAATGTTTATGGCATTCAAAGCAAGGGATGGGACTTGAACTTACAGTCTTTGTGAGCGAGGAACTTGCTGAGGGACAATTATGAAATGTTTGTAGCTATTCAAACATGTTCAAAATGAATATTGTATTTGCTTAAATTCAAGATGAGCCCCCCCGCCCCACCTCCCCCATTCATATGGGGGAAAAAGCCCCTCATCTTGTAATTGCATACAGGGAAGTCGTACTAAATACATGGTCTATCATTAAACCTCTGCCCAAAACGGCATGTGCTCAGCAATGGAAACCAGCTATGAAGATGATTCAATACAGCTGATACTGAGCATGACTATAAAGTATGTAGCCTACATTAGGCAGACATGCTGATGGGAACCTACTGCAGTAGTAGGTTAGTACAGGCTATTTCAAGAGTAAATTGGATGCTTATCTTGCTGGGATCCTATGACCCCAGCTGACTTCCTGCCCTTTGGGCAGGGGGCTGGACTCGATGATCTCCCGAGGTCCTTCCAGCCCTAATGTCTATGAAATCTATCTGAATAAGACATGTGGTAGTGATTATTAAGTGCAATCCCCACCATCACCAACTCTTTTTCAAGTCATGGTGAGTCATGACATCACATACAGTTCACCCAGAATCCATTTGAAGCCCCCCCCCTCAGTCTGGAAGATATAATTAGTGTACCCCTGCCTTCCATGAGGTGAAGCTGAACACTTTACGCTGCATCTTAGCTGCATATACATTTTTCTAGCATCCCAGGACTCTTGACAAGAACACCTAGCTCCAGTCATGAATGGGGACTAATTTGTACATCCTTTGTGGCAGGTATCTGGAGTATACACACATACTGAGCACTGTTGAGTTGTGGTGTCGCTGTGTCTTGAAATGACTCTGGTGGGAACTGGCCTAGTGAACTGTATGGTAAATCATGAGCCTTTGGCTTTGGACTAATATCATACATAGTTTGTACTATACATAAGTAGGTCCCAGAGTGCTGCTCAAAAATTTGTTTATTTTGTGCTAAACTTGCAGTAGTTTCAATAAAAGGTAACATGCATTAAATCTGGATAAACTGAGAATATGGGTGCTCTATGCAAATTGAGCCATGTTTAATTTTAAGGTTGTTATTTCCAAGTTTTCTCCCTGCTACCAAGTGCTCAGGGAAAGCAGGGTCTGACAGTAAGAAGAGTGGAAAGGGGCTGCTCAGGGAAAAAGTTGGGGGGAAGCAGAAGACAAAGGGCTACCTGATCCCTTAGATTTATATTCCCTTCCATAGCAGTGGGAAAGGAACACATTTAAGGCAAATCTCTAATAATCAGATTCTATACCTGGAAAATTATAACAAATTTATACGGTTTATATATATATATAGAATCTGTTTATTGTGGGGTCATCTTATAATCAGAGACATCTTCTATTTGAGTAAAAGCAGTGTTCAATAACATAATGCTGCTGCAGTGGAGTCAATCGGATATTGGAAGAACAAATTCCTTCTGTAAATTCTCTAGCTATCTGACCTATAGATGTTAAGTTCAATAAAAACTGCGTAAGGGAGAATACAATGCTTAATTTAGAAAAAAATGAAAGTTAATTAAGAGCTCATGAGTTGACATTACATTGAACTTTAGTTTTGTAGCAATTGTATATGACAACCCATTGTTAAACAATATCATTATTGACATTTAAAATTAAATGTCAAATTTTAATTTTAACTGTGTAAATCAGAGCTATACTTGAGGTTCTCACCATAAGACAGTGACTTCAGTGGTTTACTTTGTTCAGACTCATTAATAACACTGGGAGTCGTTGATGTGATATAAAGGAAGAAACATTTATTTAGATTTATACTAATCTCAAATCCACTAGCATGATATTATTATATTATTCTTTCCCACCTCAAAACAAAAATAATTGTCCACCAGGTAGTAATAGACCAAATTTTTAGACCAGCCCTTCCCCAGGAGCCTGATTAAAAATAATGGACTGTGCAGTCTGCCGGGCTCTAGCAAACCAAATGAACTCTTGTACTCCTTGGGGGAGGAGGGAAGCAGACCAAATGAAGTTGTTCCAAAATGAAGAAACTTTTCTGGAGAAAAATGACTCCTTTGTGTTTAGAGAATGGGAATGAGCCCATAAGTGTCCATCCCATCCTCAGATACATCTGTGCTATTTGTTTTAAATTTAGTTTAAGCTCATGGTACATTTCTGGGGTTAGAAATCGCTTCCTCAATAACATGGAGTATAATTAGTTGTATAACCAGCAATGTAAAATAGTCATTGAGCCAACTCTGGCACTGCTTTAGGGATATTAGAGATTTACACCAGAGATAAATTTAGTTTATGTGCAATACAGTACTTTAGGAGACTAAAGTTTATACTAAGACTCTCACAGGGCATGCCCATTGCTGGTGCAGGTATATTGGCTTCTGTTGTGGGGTATAGCACTGTCTGTGTTAGCTTTGCTCCCCCAGGCACAAATCAGTCCTTGAACCCTTTAACCCACTCCTTTAATCTAGTCCCAGCAACACAGCCTTTCTTTGGGCTCAGCAGCACAGGCTCTAATGCTCCATAGGGCGCAACCAAAAATATCAGTAATCCAAAAAAACCCTGCCTTTACCCTAGTCCCAGCAACACAGTCCCACTCTGGGCTCAGCAACACAAGTTTCGAAGTGAGCTGAGGAGAAAACATACAATAATCCAGAGTTAACACCCACAGACATAGGATAGTTCCACCCTGAAATCTTCCTTCTTCCTTTGAGGAGTCCCCAGTCTCCGCACAACCACCAGCGCTCCGGGTCTTCCTCCCCTCACTTCCTGTTCCTGCCTCTTTATTTCCGGTCAGCCAGTCAGCTTCCCTTCATTATTGGCTAATTGCCTGAGCCAGCTGAGGCCCCTTAGGTGGACGACTTGCTACTGGCTGGCTAATTGATCCAGGCTGCCAACCTACAGCCTGTTACAGCTTCTTTGGGCATCTGCTGCGAGGGCTGCTTTGTCTCCTTAAATTGTATACCATATTTACTTGAACATGAGGTGACCCCCCAATAATGAGATTCTGTGTATGGAAAGTTTATAAATTTGTTATAATTTTCCAGGCATAGAATTGAATTATTAGAGGTTTGCCTTGAATTTGTTCCCCTCCCACTGCTACAGCTGGGAAAATAAATCCAGGGATCAGGTAGCCCCCTTGGCTCCTGCCCCGCTAGCTTCTTCCCCCTGCAATCCCTCCCACCGCATCCCTTACCGTCAGACAACTGTTCTCCCTGAACACATGGAAGTGAGGAGAAAATATGAAAACACTGACCTTGAAATAAACATGCCTGTAGAAAGTTGCATATAAGCAATTATTACAGGTACCCATACATTTAGTTCATGCAGAGTCAGTGCAGTTTACTTTTTTTTTAAACTGCTGCAGGTTTTAGCACAGGTATGCCATAAACAAACTTTTAAGCAGCACTTTTGTATCTGCTTATATATAGTATATGCTATGCATGATATTAGTCCAAAGCCAAAAGGCTTATGATTTATAATATAGTTTATCGGACTGTGCCCCAGCAGACTCAACAGCTTTTCAGGCCATGGTTCATAGCTCAGCACAGCTCAGTATGTATGTGTACTCCAGATACTTCCCCCCTCTCCCCCCCTCCCCCCAAAGGATCCATGTACTAACTAGCTCCCTACTCATGACTAGGACTATGAGTCCTGGAAACCCCCAAAAATTTATACTCAGATGGATGCAGGGAATCTGGTCCAGCTCCACCTCATAGGGCATGATCCTGGTGTAAAACAAAGACACTGCAAAAAAAAAAAGTTGCATGGTACATGTAGCAGCAGTGCACATCACCAGAAAGAGAGCCTGGCCAGCCAGAGCCATGCTTTGGTTGCCAGCTAGGCTCTGAGCAGCTGGGTCAGCAATGCTGCTGCCTTAGGAGGCCCCCAGAACCCTAGATAAGGCTACTGAGGCCAGCCCAGGTCCTGGTTCCAGCTTCTCCTACCCCACCCAGGGCAATTTGCCATACACCATAATGCAGGTGCAAGATCATGCCCAGGGAAAAATAGCAGATGCACAAATATGTGCTGCTGATGTTTATCCCCCAGGAAACGCATGTTCCCACTCATGGGGATGAACCCATAGGCCGCATCCAGATGAGCACAGCTGTGTGGTATGTGGCACATCTGTGGCACCAGATACCACACATTCCATTGTTTTTTGCTCTGCAAGGGAGCTGTATGATATCCAGGGGTCAAAAAAACCTGCTGAACAAAAGGCAGAGTGGCACATACAGCATCAGTGTGTGCCATCCAAAGCTGGAGCCTGGATGGCTGGAGTTGCACTCCACTGTTGGCTGGGCTCTGTGCGGCAGAAGCAATGCAGCTGCAGCCCCAGAAGGTCCCCAGGACCCCAGGCAAGACTGCCGGGGCCTGCCCAGTGCAGGCCCCAGCCTCCTCTACCCGACCTGGGTACGGGACAACTTGCCATGTGCCAGAGCACACGTAGCACGGGCATTCCCTGGAGACATGTAATGGCAATGCAAGGCGTGTTGCTACTAGTTGTCCCCAGGGAACCAAACATCCACACACATCTGGATGCTGCCATAGAGGGCAGGGCCATACTAATCATGTGACAGGCTGAGAGAGCGAGCAACAGAGGGATTTTGGAGGAACTGTTTGGGTCCCTGTTTAGTGATGTTTGTCAGACATTTAAGGTTGGCGAAGAAACAGAAATCATTGGAAATGGGAAAGAAAGGAGCATCTGAGTTGCAAAAGTGAAGAAGTCAAAATGTATTCAATTTAGTGGCTCACCATGACTTGAAAAAGAGTCAGCACTGCAAGGGACTGTGTATAAAGGGCATGGTCATCTGTTCTATTCAGATGTGCTATACTAACCTATCCTTGTAGCTGTGTGTTTCATAGTCATGCTCAGTGTTGGTTACATTTAGTTAGTTTCATAAATTGGTTTCTGTTACTGAGCATATGCCGCTTTTGGCAGCAGTTTAATAAACAATGTATTCAATGAAGTTTCCTTGTACGCATATATAAAATGAGGGGCTTTACCCCCATGCTGACTGGGGGGGCAGAATACTCATCTTGTATTTGAGTAAATATGGTATTTTCCAATTCTGGAAGGCTTAAAATAGCATAACATTACTATGAGATATATTAATAAATGTAACTTACCATTGTTGAAGGAGGAGGAAGGGTGACCCATGGTTAATTCCATGCTCTTTACTGATACTCTGTGTGACCTTGAGCAAATCACTTTGTCTCTCCTTGTAGGACCCATGGAGAAAGTGTACTTATTAAGGTGCATCCCAATTTTGTGTAATATGCAATTTCTTTAACACCAAGGATGTGTTAGTGTCAGTGGGGTGCTGGAATGAATTAATGATCATGGAATTAATTAATGGATTGGAATGAATTAATGATCTTTTTATTAAATAATGGAAGAAAAACAATTGTGTTATGCTAATCTCTACATATTGATTTTCCTGTCACACTTCCACAACTAATTAAGTCCAAAATGTTCACCACTATAGAAGGCTGTAGTAAAACAGCAACACAGAACTATACCTATGTAACTAGTACTGACATTTTTTCACTCAATTCCATAGTCCTATAAATAGTAACATGACTAAATTTCATACCACATATGTACAAATTCCAATTTTCAATCTTGGATGCATCTGTATACATTCAATCCTGTATACATCTGTTATTGGCCAGAAATTATTTCTCAGTGTGAGCAAGAAACCTGGAAAATTTCAGCTCAGGACATGCATCTATTTTCTGAGTCATATATGTTCAAAGAAAAAGTCTCAAAATCCTGTAGGAACTGTATTTGTTTACTCTCATACAAGTCAGAAACTGGCAAAAAGATCTTAATCAACCTTTGCCTTAAAAAAATCAAAATTGGGCAGAAACTGTTTATGGAAAAGTTCAGCCAAAAAGAAATCTTCAGAATGAGGTCTTGAGCTTACTGTAGTTAGAGGAAAGGTTCCTGTTATCTGTGATGGACTTTGCGTGAAGCCTCAAGACTCCCATTTAGCAAAATACTGAGCGTATGAATGCATTCCACTGAATTCAATATGTAAGCTCCTGTCCTTTGGGTTTTTACTGTATCAGAGTCTAAAAATGAACTCAGGGCAACAAAGCTATAAAGCAAACTCAACATAATTTTAATTACACTTTTGGTTACTAACAAATCTATTTTTAAAAGGGTGGTTTTACAGTATTTTCCTGTAATAGTTTGCAGTTAGAAAAAAAAAGGGTTGAGTCAGTTCAAGGAGTGGGGGTACTTTCTTTTCTTTTTTTTTTTTCTTTTTTGGCTAAGGAGAAAGTTGAAAGGCACTTTTTCTTTACTAAACGAATGTAAGATCTATACTAATTTCTTTGCCTGAGGTTTGTTTTGTTCCATTAACTAATAGTTATAATACACAGTATGGTAATCTTCAGACCCTGAACCTTAAAGTTCCTGTGCTTTTCAAATTTTAAGACATTATTTTAGATTATTTTTTATTTCTTATTTTGCAGCTAAGTTTCTTTTCCTTTAGTGACTTAGCAGGCAGCTGGAAAAAATCCTGAAACTTGCTTTTGGCACTCGTTATAATTTTGTTATAAAACTTAAATTTGAGATGGAAGAGAAAGTTATGCATTTGAAAAAGGGGAAAATAAAAGGCACATCAAGAACTAAAGTTTCAATATATCATGAAATGATCTAAGCATTTTGAATTTATCATTTACTGAAACAATAGCTTCATCTGACATACAGGGATTTTCTTTAACATTGTACAGTTAAAATGAATTGCTGTATCAGATGGCATAAACAGGTTAATAAAGATCAGTGACTATTGGGTTGTTTCCTATTTCTTCACTGGAATCATGTGGTTTGAATTTAGTTTGCAAAGTGTGCCAATTTTGTTTTTTTAATGTGATTTTAAATATTTGTAAATGCTATTTCTTCAGTCAAGAGTAAAAGTGTGCTTTATATATAAGAAGTACTTTGTGAACAGCATAATATGGAAAAATATTTTCATGAACTTGAAATAACCTTAAAGCCTAAGTAGCAGAGTCAAGGACATTGTGTGCATGCTACACAAAACCAATATTACATAAATATACTTATATCAAACCATAGTAGGTAGAAAAAATGTGACCTTTGGGTTTCCTTTGTGCCACAATTTTTTCTTTGTTTAGCAAATTAGTAGCTTTGGCTTAAGAGTTAAATTAATTAATTAAATGCATATTTTAACCAGGCACCACAACTTTCCTCTTTCTTGACCTAAGCAATTCTTTCTGTAAACTTTCCTGTTGTCCTACAATATTTAATTCACTGCCTCTAAGTGGGTCATTGGCTCCCTAATACTCAGAGAGAAGTAAAATAAGGGGAACAGAATATGACTGTGAGGGTGGAGCTAGTAATAGATAAAGAAAAAAAAATGAAGGGGAGTACATTGAGAAGGCAGCCAAGTCAGCAATGATCTTTAAGGTCATTCAGTACATCCTCCTTCTCATGTGGGATCTGTCCTGACAGTAAATGAAATCTTGGCCCTACTGAAGTCGCTGAGAGTTTTACTGCTGATAGCACTGGGTCTTGATTTCACCCACGATATTATCTACAATGCAGAGATGGAATAGAAGGCGAGGTGGGAGAGAAGAGTGGAGAGGTACAGAGAAAGATAAGCAGCTAAGGAGAAAGATTCACTTCATCTAGCCATCATGAGAGTTACCAGGGTTGTTTTTCACAATACTTAAAATCAGTCTTAACATAAATTCAGCATTGCTTGCAGGTTCCCTAGAGTATCCTCAGAGGCTGCTAGAGTGCAAAGTAAGAGTCCAGAGTTCCTGTCAAACCTTTTGGTAATTTTTGTATTAAATAAAACTAGTAAGATTGGGTATGTGTGTATGCATGTGTGCGTGTCATATATACTTGGGTTTGTAACACTATACCAGTACTTTGGTAATTCTGCTTGGACTTTAAGCTGTCATTTCCAGATTGGATTTCTGCAGCTTTTTAAATTAGGCCTTTCTGTGAAGAAATTGTTCAGGCAGCTTTGTCGTCTTTTTGATTTTCCTTACAGGGATTGTTTGGCCATCTGCACACTGTGTCTGCTTGTTTGTGCATTAAAGTTGAGATAAGCTTACACTTCTCTGTCTCCTGGTTCTGTTTGACATTTTCCACCCACACAGTCTCCAGAAATGCGTCATCTATATTCTCATCTGCTGTTCTGACAAGGGTGCAGTTGGCAAAGCTGTTGAAGAGCATGAAAGGATAGTAAATAAAGTTGATTTAAAGAGCAAGGGGTCCTAATGCTTCTCTTGTATCTACTCAAAGTATTGGCCTGTCTCATTTTCCATTTCCTAGCTACTAATTTAGAAAAAGGCAAAGTAGCAAAAAAGACCAGGGTTGATTTTGATGAAATCTGCTTCTATGCTCGTCATGCATTTCCTGCCCAAGATTTGTATTAATCACACAGCTTTTCACTTCATCCAGTTTCTGTTTTTAAAGGTAATCTACTGACAGTGTTACCCCATTGATAAAATATGCAGATCTGGATGCTGTTTGAGAGCAGGGAATACAGAAAATGCTATATCCATAGAGTGGTCATTTCTGATTTGCTATTCAGTACATTTGTAGAAACTTTATGAAAATTTTTATTAAATATGACTGGTAAAAATGTCTGTAACTCTTTTTCAGTGGGGAAATTGGATTTTCTGTTAAATTAAATAGTTCATGAAAAATATCTGCTGTCCATGGAAAATGTTGACTTCTTGTCAGAAAGTTATGGTTAGAAATGCTGCCAGGATACGTCACAACATTTAGAATCATAGAAAATTAGGGTCAGGATGTCATCTAGTACAACCCCCAACTAGATCAGCTTTATTTAGCTGGGTCTTAAAAACTCCCAGGATGGAGATTCCTCTCTGGATAGCCGGCTCCTGTTCTTTACTACCCTCATAGGCTGTGTGTAGATGAAATGAGGGGCATGTGTGCGTGACACTTTAAAGCCGGTTAAATGTTTTTGCGCTGCTTTAATGATGTTGGTGTTTGCACACGTTGGCGGCATATTGTGCAGTAATTCCAGCGCAGTAATGTGGTGGCATAATGTGCCTTAAATGACTTGGGGTGCAGCAAACTAAAACTTCTCTGAGGAGTTTTATTTTGCTGCCCTACAACCGCAGAGTGAAGCACTGGGCTCTGTGCAGCTCAGGGGCTCTGCAGGAAGGCCATGCACGCAGCCTGACAGCAGCCTGGGAAGGCAGGCTCCGCCCAAGAAAAGTGGTGAGCCTGATCAATTTTTTTTCCCCACTTGGAGCCTGCCTGCCTGCCGGAGCTGCATTGGGACCCAATGCTTCCCTCCATGGCTGTGATGCCCCCTGCGACTGCCTAAGCCAGGTGCCTGCAGGCAGGTGCCACCGTGGGGTGCCGCTGCTGCTGTGGAGGGAAGCACCAGCCCCCGCCTGGAGCCCAGGAACTACTCCACCTGTCTACCTACCAGCAGATTGTCCTCCCCTCCGTGGCAGCAAAGTGGCAAGCATGTTTGGGTGTGTGCATGACACGGGCATTTAAAGGGCCCTAAATTGAAGCGGTGTTTTTAAAAACCTACTGCTTCGATATTTAGGGCCCCTGTTTCGTCTACACCACCCCCCTCCAGTGAGAAAGTTTTCCCTAATATCTAAACTAAGCTTCCCTTGCTGCAACTTGAGACCATTGCTCCTTGTTCTGTTATCTGCCACCACTGACAGAAGTTTAGTTCCATCCTCTTTGTAACTATCTTTCAGGGAGTTGAAGGCTACTATTAAATCCCCCCTTAGTCTTCTCTTCTGCAGACTAAATAAACCCAGTTCTATCATTAGTCAAACACCACAGCTTCCTAACCATTTTTGTTGCCCTCCACTTGTGCAAATAAATAACTTATTATTTGACTGCCTAATGCCCTAGTCCCCTCTCTGGCCCCAGATAGTATTGGGCCTTAGGCAATAAACTGACATTATCAATGAAAAAAATCTTCAGCTCTTCTATTGAACAATAATCATTTATGCAGTCATGCATTACCTATTACAGACTCATAAAAAGACTTTGGACTCAATTTTCCACTGCTTTACACCAGGTACTCTCATTTGCACCTGTGTAAACTATTATTTACAAATTGGAAAGCAAGGGTACCATGGCATTCTTGGTTCCACTGATTTTTGAGGGGCACAGCCTTTGTGACTTCTTAACATCTCATTGTCACCAGTGGGACAGGAGAAGCAGGTTTGTCAGGCTCAAGTAAACTGCCACCATCTTGTACCTGAAAAGACACCCCAGGCACTCATTGCTGTTCTGCACATACCAAATTTTGGAAATAAGGTGATGTGGCTGCCTTAGAGCAGAGCTGAAGACATGCCAATAAGCACATTTAAGGCAGATGGCCTAAGAGTAATGAGGGGATGCATACTCAGTGCTGCTTTAAGTTGGCTTTATGACCCATTTCCTGGATTTGCAGCCGGGGTGGGCTATGCTTATGGTGGCTCCCCTCCGTGTGGCATGAAAGGGGTCAGACATGCCCATAGTGTTGTACAACTACTTTTAAGGCAGAAACTGTTTTCACAGTGTGACAGAGCACCTTGCTGCCTGTCACTTTAAAGGCCAGAGCAGGCAGCGGGACACCCAGCAGATGTAGGCCAGCCCTGATGAGGAGGTTACATAACCACAGGAGTGCCAGGTGATTGGAGAAGAGGGCTGAGTAGACTCTATTTTAGCTCAGGGCAGGGTGACCAGGGCAGCAGCCCCCACGACAAACTGGGAGTAGGGAAGGAAAGGGGCATGGAAAAATAATAGTTTTTGGCTATTGCTGCCCCATGCACTGCTGAGGCCCAAGTTGCCTGTTATGCTTCTGTACAGGACCACATCAGATGCAAGGTAGTAGTCAGTCAAACCCAAATTTCTGATCCTGCTGCCAGTGAAGTCAATGGTAAAATGTAATTGGTTCAATAATGTTCCCCTAGATAACAGAAAAGAAAATGTTCATTTTCATCAATATACCTTGTTTCTTTATGCATCAGCAGGAGCGAACCTCTGTGATTCACTGCCAATACCATAAAAGGGATAGCAACATTTTAATGGGGTGAAAAGACCACAAAATAAAGATGGATTTGCTGAGCTTTTAATGTTGCTCAAAGGAAGAAAAATAATCTGACTGCACTGAGCATAGCTGTTTGGTTTCTGATCCCACTGTTGCTTGTACTTTGATGTGCTTGATTTAATAGCGGCAGACTGAACATAATTGTAGGAAATAGCTATTATTCATCCTTTTGTAAGACTATGCCTTGTTATTTTTAACTAACCTTTCTGCCTGTCTGCATCAAGGGGGTAAAAATCAGGGAACGTTATATTATATCAAGTTGCACGAAACAGGATTGTCATATAGTGAGTTCATTATGCTACTGCCTAGTTAAAAAACTTCAGATTGTTCATATTGAAGTTACTTCCTACCCTTTAGGCCCTGTTCAGGGCAGAAACTGAACCTTCGGTTGTCCTTGTCTGGGTACTTCAACCATTGCCCCATGTCTGACTTCTTTCTTTATTTTTTTTAATGTCTTTGGCCAAATCAGCCAGATCAGTTCTGAATTCTATAGATGGAGCAGACCGCAATCATTCAAGTCTGTGTGTCACTACCACTGGCAAGTATGCCATCTCCCTGACTCTTTAACCTGGGGTTTCAGATACTCCCAAATCCATGGTAGACATCCTTTGTGTAAGCCCCAAGTCTGGAGGCCTCGGAGTTCAGATGTCCCCTAGTTTTGCTTAGCCCTAACCAGAAGGTGGAAGGAGCAAGCCAGAGGGAAAGCCCAAGAGCAATCCCCCATCACCATACATTGTATAGCCAAGTTCCTCACTTTGGAGGCATTAGAGAATCTCGCAGGGGTCAACCTCCTCACACTGAATAGCCTGGCCTTCACCCTCAATTACACTGTCATTCAAGGCTGAGAAGAAGAGAATCTCCCCTTCCAGGTCAATAAAACCACCCGAACAGAAACCATCATCATGGTATCTCCCCTGCCTTACTTTCTTCTCTGAGTTCAGAACCTGAGTGCTCCTCACAGGATGAACCCTACTGGCAATTTTGAGAGGGACTTCTGAGACTGTTACCGTTTCTTTATGGTTTGGCCCATATAAGGAACAAGCAGGCTGTTAGTGAGTACATTTGATATGTGGCCCAAAGCAGCCTCTGAAGCTATTACAGAATATAGGCTAAATGAAATGAAATTCATCTGCCTTTAAAAGTCTGTTTTGTGGCTTATAGCTGCATTGTTATGTTTGCAGCTTCCAATATCAATATCAAGGTCCATTTGGTATTCTCTATCTGACAGTCCCAAATGCAGATACAAACCCAAAAAACAACCTTTTTCTCCTCTGCTATTAGGACAAAGGATTTACCCAGCTTGGTGGCCCAATATTATTCTTGAGTCAAGAAACTGTAATATGATTAATCTCTTCCTCTTGCACACCAGACTTGATTTGCTTAGTTTTTACATCAAACTGGCTTCCTCTCCTTGGCTTACTCTAAATTATCATTTCTTTTCCTGTCTCAGTGTTTACCAGGATGCTGGAGACCATTTAATAAATGGTTTCTATGCTTGAGCTGATATGAAAGAGGAGACAGATTGGATCAGGAAACTTAGTATGTGGAAAGCATCCAGGCCCAGGCAGTTTTGGTTTTATGGATGAATAACTTAAAATGCAGGCTATGAAATTAAAGAACAGGTTAAAAATGAATATTATATATCATAGGAAGGCTTGGAAATCTAGGGTGAAGTGGTGTACAGCAGAAGTTGCTTAGCAGTACCTTAAAATCCAGAGGAGGGCCACTTGCATGATCAAGGGGCAGCAGGGCAAGCCCTACGAGGAGAGGCTACGGGACCTGAACCTGTTCAGCCTCCACAAGAGAAGGCTGAGGGCGGTCTAGTGGCTTGTTACAAACTAGTCAGAGGGTATCAGCAGGTATTGGGGGAGTCCCTGTTCCCCTGAGCACTGCCAGGAGTGACTAGAAATAATGGTCACAAGCTGGCCAAGGGTAAATTCAGATTAGACATCAGGAGGCGCTACTTCACTGTCAGGGCTGCTAGGATCTGGAACCAACTTCCAAGTAAAGTGGTGCTGGCTCCTACCTCGGGGGTCTTTAGGACAAGGCTAGACAATCACCTTGCTGGGGTCATTTGACCCCAGTACTCTTTCCTGCCATGGCAGGGGGTCGGACTTGATGATCTGCTCAGGTCCCTTCCGACCCTCGAAACTATGAAAATTACATCATTCTTAATACCAGCTTGTGTTTTATCTCCTTCACTTCAGGTCTGACTTCACCTAATGGTTCCCATCTCAAAAATATTTGAAGCAAAAATCAAAACTTGTATGTTATGCCATTGTTTAGGCAGCTTAAAGCATTGTTATTTTAACTCCTGAAGCTTGAGAAGAGCTTAGCAGATAAAATCATGCAAGAGTTGAAACAGTGCATAACGGCAAGGGTTATCACAAAAGACCAGTTGAAAAGCAGGGATATCACCTAATTTATCAGAGTCCTTTGTTACTGCATATGTTTTTTTCTCTTGATTTAGTGTCAGCCCACTTGTAAAGGTAGGGAGTTCTTGTTTGGAAGACTCTTTACTTGAACCAAAAAATTGTGCAACAGCAATTGCTAGTGATTTTTTCCTTTTCTTCTCTTTAAAAAAAGGTAAAAATAAAAATCCTGACGCTGTAATGTGGCAATACATATTAATAGGGAAGATAGGAAGAAGAAACTTTTTTTCCGATTGGCATATGACATTGTCTAGCACTTCAGAAAGAATGAAAGAGAGGTTTCTTACTAGGTCATCTCCTATCTTGAGTGACCAATCATAGACAAGAGAACCCCTAATAATATTGGCTGTTTCAAGAAGATGACAATTTGTTTCTCAGTCTTTCCTAGGCACTGTATACTAGTACTAGTACTGTGTACTAACAGAGGTCAAAAACTGAAAGCTCATGTTCTGATTCAATTTTTCCTTAATTGGTCTTTACAGGTTGTTGATTGTTAAAAGTCATTTTTTTTATAATAGTGTAACTTTGTCTCACTGTAATTGATCAAAAAGGCTACTTTTCACTTAAAAAACCCTTCTGCAGACATTCTGATGAATAACATTCGCTAGAAACAATAGTGAATACATACATGTGTTTATGCAGGAAAAATCAGTTAAGTGTTCCAAAGAGCACTACATTGGCTATGAGTAAAAGCCATAATACAAGAATGTTCACATGGGAGGCTTAGAGCAGCATAGCTGCGGTGGAACAATCAATTCTACTGTAGCTAGGCCAGGCATTTTACACATGTGCCTGAAAACAGATGTGCTTTTGTGGCACCATAAAGAGTTTTATGATGCGAAAAAAGCCAAGAGAATAGATGTTATAGCCCTTTGGCGTGCCACAGGCACCCAAATTTGTGATCATATCTAAGAATAGTTTGTGCTGCCATTTTGTGGCTGATGTGTGTTTCCTATGGTGAGAGAGCAATCAGCCCTAAGCAAGTGCTGTCAGGGCTTCAGAGGCCCTGCATGTTCTTGTAGTCCCTCTGCAAGGGATTTCCTGGGCACATGTATTATGCTTCCACTCCCCAACACGTACCTTGACTTGGGAGTTATAGCATGACAGCATGATACATGTGCTTTGGTTTTTCTGGTTGCAGAGGTACGCCTTTAGTTGGGGTGCAACATCCAAGGTTGTTGTCCCACAGAACAGGGCCCCCGAAGTCCCAGGAGGGCAGGGGTCCCAGCAACATCTTTAGATGGCAGTGAAGTGAAACAGCTGTGTCAGGAGACATCTGAAGCAGCTGACTCTGCTCCAAAGATTACATGTATTTATATCCATATAGACAAGCCATTAGTCACTGAGGCTAAGTACAGACATTCAAAAAGCCCCTGGTGGACGTGCTCTAAGTACGGTACTTTACTTAAAGTGCTATAAGTTACAGGAGGAATGAACCAAACAGACATTTGCCGGTTGGTGGAGGGGGCTCAGTGCCTGCCTACACTGGCCAAGATCAGCAGGTAGGGGGCACTCCCACATGCCTCCCAGGAAGCTGCTGGAGCAGCCCCACCTCTCTGCCAGCTGGCAACTATCCGCAGTGGCTGGTGCGGAGTTGGAGGGGAAGGGAGCCCTCCTGCCATGAAACTCACCCGCAGCTTGCTGGTTGGGTTCTCAGAGGGACTCGGCATAGGACTCCCTTCCCCCAGCCTTGACAGCTGCACCTAGGAGCTGCAGCACAGGGCTGCCTGGCCTGGCTTTTCATTGTGCTAGGAACTGGGGCTGAAAGCAGAGGGAGCCCTCTTGCCGCATAGACCTGGAGTGGCTCCCTCCCTCCCCCCCGCCCCCGATCCTAGCCAGCAAGCTGTTGGGGGGGGGCTTATGGTGGGAGGGGTCCTCTCCCCCACCCATTCCCCACCCAAACCTTTTGACAATGGCAGCCCTAACCTTTGACAACTGCAGCACGGGCCTGCTTGGCCTGGCCTTTCATCACACTGGGAACTAGGATATCTGTGGGTGAAAACATGAAGAAAAAAAGAGGCTCTGAAATCTACAGTGGTGATTTATTCTCCCAACTCTGATTAATGCAAAGTGATAGAAGAATAGTTTTGAATGTGTCTCCTGCTGCTATAGTGTAGGACAGGAGTAGGCAAAGTATGGCCTGCGGGCCAGATCTGGGCCACCAGCTTGTTAGATCCACTCTGCAGACAGGCACCCACCAATTAATTGGATCCAGCCCTGGCAACAACTGCCCCTGCTGCACTCCATGTGGGACCAAGTCCTGAGCCTGGGGCAGTGCATGGTGTATTCCCAAAAATAATTGTTTACCTCTGATATAGGATTTAAAATACAATTTAGAATTTTTTCTTTTTTTTCCTATGCATTTATCCCCTGCATAAGGAATGAAATGTTAGTCCCAATACTTTTGAAGTACTTTGCCTGTCAGATACTTCTGTAGTTCAAGTGAAATCATAAATTCCTTCATCTGCTGAAGAATAAAGCTTGTCAAGAGAACTTGAAAATGAATTATCTTAAATACATGTTTAGACTTGGCATATGTATGAATTTCCTCTTCATCAAAACTTTTTTAATAATGATAAACTGACTGATTGGTGTTTGGAACATCTATGTAGAACTAAACGGCCAGAAAAGTAGGTGGTGCTACCAAAAGAACGGTTTACCACAAGGCAGCGTGCTCAACCCACTTTTATTCAACACCTACATTAGTGATCAGGGACTTCCTACTGAATATCAGTGTTTCATCTATGCTGATGATCTCTGAATTATTGCACAGCAGAAAAATTTTGGGGACACAGAAGATCCTGGAGAGGGCACTGAATGAGAAGTCAGATTACTACCTCAACAATTATCTCAAACCCAACCATAGCAAAACTCAAATCTGTGTTTTTCATCTGAGAAACTGTGATGTGAAATGACACCTAGATGTCACTTGGGGTGACTAGAGGTTCGAACATCAGAAATAGTTGGCTTACTTAAGGGTAACACTGGATTGTACACTTAGATACAAAGAGCACATATTAAATACGAAAGCCAAGGTCAACACACGAAACAACATTCTGCATAAGCTCACAAATTCCAAGTTAGGAACACATCTATCCTACACGCTACTCCCTTAGCACTTTGTTTTTCTGAGGCTGAATATACCTGTACCACCTGAGGTACAACTCAAGTCACAGTAAACATATTGACACTACCCTAAATGATACATGCAGAATTAAAACAGGCTGCCTAAAAGCCACCCCTCTTCCCTGCCTGGGGAAGCACCCCCATGCAGAAGGAAAGTAGCAGGTAACATTGGCAGGTACAAGAGTCAGATAGATGACTGCTAGGTACATGAATCAGATGGATATCAACCAGCGCAGTCATCTCTCATTGAGAAATAGCTGCACACTAAGCAAAGATATCTGTTCAGTTGGTCAGTTGTCATCGTCATGTGACCAGTCCACCCTTTCTATATGGTCTGCTCCCAATATTCTGCATAGGACACTGCTTCCGGTGTTGGTGTAGCCAAATCTTGTGGGCAGCATTGTGATGCTACAGGACATCTCAGGAGATGTGTCATGGTTTGCTTCTCCTGACAAACACACTGGCCAGTTGTTTAGTGGTCCCATGATTTCATGAGAAAGTTGCATCTGCTGAGACCCACTCTCAATCTGTTCAGGCTCCACCATGTATGCCATTTATAATTGGAGTTGGATGCTAACTCTTCACTGGGGTAATTCCTCGTTGGCTCCATTCAACAGCTTGTCACCTAGTTTTTCCCATTCTTTTTGCCAGAGGGTAGTTCTGGCTAGTTCTGGTGATGTGGTTAATGGTATGGTAATGGATAGAAAGCTATTTCTCAATGAGAGATGATGGCGTGCTGGTTTGGTCCGTCAAACTTCTGCACCCGATTCTCTCCTGGCTCAAGATAAGTCATAGTTTGCTGATATCCCAGGTGCCTTTGCAGCCCTCTGCTCTCTCCTTCCCACCTCTCGCATATTCAGCTACTCTGAGCTGTCAGCCACATGTAGGCAGGGAGTGGGGCGGGGGCAGGGAGGGGTGGACTGGGGAGGGAGCATCTGTAGCTCTGTATTTTCCTATCTTTATACAATGTTCCTAGGCAGGGTGTGTGTGTGTTTGTGTCCAGCCTGGCCCTGACCAGGGCCATGGCATGGTAAGGCAGGAAGCAGGGCGGCTGGGCAGTGGCAGGGTGGAGGTGGGGGCAGAGACCCCCTCTGTGCAGTCCTTCCCTGCCCCAAGCCAGTATATCTGGGGGAGGCTGCCGCCTTACTTGGCTGCTGCAGCAGCCAGTTGCTAGAAGGGTGTGAGGCTGAGGTGGGGGACCGTGCTGGCCAATCGGGGATGGCCTGGCTGCTGGGAGCCATGTGAGTACCCCCAACTGGCTGACCTTGGCCTATGCATGCAGCCTGCATGCCCATCTCCCCACAAGAGCATCTGTTTGCTCCCAACCGAACCTGGGACGTTTAGAGTAAAGCATAAAACTTAGACCACTTCCTTCTTGGGCTTTTTGAATGTCTGTAGCTAGTCCTAATCTCTTTTTTGCCTGCAGATCTAGTAATACCACTTTAATACCACTCCTAACTGAAATGGATAAAAGGTATTACAAAAGGACAAGGCGTTTTTCGGAATTTCTGAAGAACTAAGGCAAGAACTTAAGCATGAAAAAATACTAACTTAGTTTCATGGGTTATTTATCACTTTTTAGATTTTGTTGAATTAATTTTTTACTCACTTATCTCCTTGAAATGTTATTATGTAGTTTGAATATGATAATCACCATACTTCTGTATTTTTAGGAAACTGGAACTTTGTATTTCTTGGTTATATCTTTTCCTATTTAAAGAAAGGCTTCCATTAAATGAAAACAGCTAGAAGTGGTTTCATATGACTTCTTATAGTTTGAAGTAACCTTATTTATGTATTTGCATGGCCCTATGTGGAAAAAAGCTTGAGTCTATCATCTACTGACATCATTGAACCTTCTCTAAATATCTGATGACACAGTTCAAGTAAGTAAATATCAGATAACATTGACCATTTTGCCAGCTAAAACATTTTCAGACACATCTCCCTTAATCAGTTATCAGATTCTGGTATACAGTTCAGGATTGACACAAAGCTCTCCAAGAGCTGTTTCAGTTGGAGGGGTCATGCCTCCCAAGAGAAAGCGATGGCACAGCTGACATCTATGGACAGAGCCATGTTTAGCAGACTTAACCCTTTTGAAAAGTTTATTGTTGTTTGGGAGCAGGAATTTTTAGAATATTTTTGGTACTTAAAATAATCCTTACATATTTCCCTTTCCTTCTTCTGTTCATCTCTCTTCCTGCCTCTTTTTTTCTTTCCCCCTTTATTATTTATTTTGTGAAAGATATGTACATAGTTCATATGTGTACACACACACACACACACACACACACACACACACAAAAGTGTGTATATTATATATAAACTATATACATATATAGGCAGACAAGGTTCTATGGGTGAATCTGATATTTTTTTATTAGACCAACTTAAATAATTGGAAAAAAAACATTTAAGCAAGCTTCTGGGTTTTAGAACCCTTCGTCAAGCTGAGGAAGTTTCTGCAGTTGGTGTGGGCTCTTCCTGGATGAAATGAAAAGCACATTTTCATTCCATCTAGGAAGAGGCCACAGCAACTGCAGAAACTTCCTCAGCTTGACGAAGACCCAAAAACCTGAAAGCTTGCTTAAATATTTTTTTCCAACTATTTCAGTTGGTTTAATAAAAAATATCAGAGTCACCCAAAGAACCTTGTCTGCCTATGTCCTTAGACCAACGCGGCTACAACCTACACCCTACATATATAGAATTTCTGATTTTTGTATTGCATGCAAAAATATGCATTTAAGGATCTTAGGACACAGGGAATCAACAAAGCACCTATTTGTGGTTGTCTAATCTGAGATATCAAAAGGCTCGGCTGTTTCTCAGAGCACCCAGGCCACCTGACAACTAGAAGCAGTAGGAAGTGTAAATGAAAACTGGGAATTATTCAAGGAAATTACAAAGATTCCCTGTTTCTCTGTCCAAGTAAAAGAAGATGTTAAAGCACTATTAAAACTTGGAAAAAGAGAAGAAAAAAGAAGAAAGATTGGACTAAAAGACAAGGAACAGGTGCTACAAAACTCCGTCGTAGGCAGTTTATCAGGGAAGCTAACAAAATCAATGCATTTCAATGGTCAATTGGGTAAATAAAATAATAAGGCATCTTTTGAAAAATATTAAGAATAAAACATCTTTAGGTAACTGAAATCTAAATAGACTGAATGGTGATGAAGAGATAGTCAACAGATATTAAAGCTCATAAGTAAAGCAGTGGGATCCATCTGTTCTGATGTGTTGGATGGAATAGGAAGTTAAAGATGTATTTTTTTAAAAGAGAGGCTTTGAAGCAGCACCTTTTTAAATTAAGCACCTTTTTTTCGGATCATCAATGGGCCCCAGTAATTTCTACCTAAAAGCCTTAAAGGCACTAGAGAGGGATCTATCTGAACAATTAATGGGAATGTAAAAAAAATCTTTAAAAAAATGCGTAAATCCTAATGGATTGGAAGGCTGCAAATGAAATCCAGTGTTAAAAAAAGCAAAAGGGGTAACCAAGGCAATACAGAGTACCTAGCTTGATGCAAATCTAAAATAACTGAATGGTGAATTTGGAACTTTAGCCTCTAAGTCTTTGCTAATAAATGTGTAATTGATACCAGCCGTACGGTTTCATAGAAATTAGATCTTATTCCCTACTCTTCCCTGCCAAATAAAAAGGACAATAGCTTAGTTTTATAGTATGAGAAATCTTATTGATAAAGGCAGTTGTGGTGACAGGGTACACTTGCATTTATCTAAGCATTTGACTTAGTATCCCATAATACTTTAATTAAAAAACAAGCTAGCATTATGTGGAATTAATAGAGCATTAATTAGATCAATTAAAAATTGTCTCTTTGACTGATCTTAGTATATCTCTGTGAATGTCCCCTTGTTCTCATTAAGGTATGGGGAAAATTTATTCCCAGTCTTTCTTCTGTATAAGGTGCTTTCTAAGGTAAATACTCCTCATTTCTTCAATCTCTCCTCCTATGTGTGATGTTCCATGAGAGATTTCCATGAAATCCATTGTAGTTTCCTTTCTGAAATGGAGCAATTATGAGTGCAGCCAGTGTTCTAGTAAATCATCATTCACCATAATTGCTATGCATGTTTACTTTGATGCCACTGTCAGCCTTCTTGGTGCTTAAGTGGTTAGGAGACTTGATAGCCATTTTGTTTTTTCTGTTTCTCTGGATACACATACCCTGGAGTAAACAAGACTTGAATGACTTGTATGACTTACAAGACTTGTATGACTTGGTAAAGCACTGTAATAGGTTACCCAGAGAAACTGTGGACTCTCCAACCTTGGAGGTTTTTAACACCTGGCTAGACAAAGCCTTGGCTAGCATGATATAGTTGGGGATAGTCTTGCTTTGAGCAGGGGGTTGGACTAGATGACCTCCTGAGGTCCCTTGCAACCCTAATTTTCTATGATTCTGTGATAACCTGGAGAAGGAAGTCATGCTGGTATTTAAAGTTACAGAACTAGGAAATGGAGCAGCTGGTTTCTATTTCTGGCTTTGCAAGTCACCTGCAGTTTTATTCAGTGATTCTGTTCTCCTTGGCTAGGGACAGACATTACACACAAACTGGTTTAAGTGATCAGAAACTAGTTGAAAACTGTAACAAAACAGACATTCAGTGTACATAAAACAGTTTGAAAATGGCTGAAACCTTTTTGAAATAAACCTGGTTGAATGCAGTATCAGACTTACCTGACTTGGGTCAAACCAGTTTATGCAATGTCTGTCCCAAACCACTTGCTGATTTAAGTTAAATCAGACTCCCCCAGCATCCCAGCATGCTCTCTGGGCTTGGCAGGGCTGGCCCCTCCCTTCTGCTCACTGACTGGAGCTCTGGCAGAAACTTGCAGGCACAGCAGGGTCTGCTGGCTTCCCCATGCCCGCCTTCTCCCTCCTCACCACTTGCTGCTTAAGCAGAGATCCCTTCCTCCTCTCTCCCACAGCAGGGACCATAGCCAGCATGTGGTATGCTAACTAATGCTGTGTAAAGCAGATAGGACAGTGTCCGCTTCGGGATTTTTGGAGGTAATCAACAGCTCAGCTGGTAGTGTCCCTGCATTCCTTCCTTTGGAAAAAGCTGTTTAAGGAGAGCTTGAACTAATGAGCAACACTTTGTTTTTTGATGGTGTGCTAAATGCTGATAACAGAGCTGATAAATACTCTGTTATGAAGAGCAGGGTTCCCTAATCAGAGCACCCTTCAGATCAGTCCTGTGAAAAGGAAGAGAAGGCTGCTTTAGTGCTCCCCAGCTTCTAGCCTGAGCTTTTCAGTCTGGAGGGGATGTCTGTATGATTACAAAGTGATTCAGCCTATGCACGTTAGACTAACCTGCAAAGATTGAATCAATTCAGGCTCAGGCTTTTTGAATGTTTGTCCCTAGCCTTTTACGCCCAGTTTGAGATGATTTACACCAGATGAGAATTTGACTTCTGTAGTTTTGCTGGAGTAAAACTGCCGGCCTTATTATTGACTAAACGATCTTATGAGGAGGTTATAAAGCAAAACAGCTAACTGGGGGAAGGGGTCAATGTGTGTGTGGGGAGGGGTGATGGGGATTCACATTGGATATTTTGAATAAAATGAAGCATCTTCATTTAGAAGCAAAACCCCTTAGACTGTTCTTCAAATTTAAGCATGTGTGACAAGAAATCTCAAGGAACAATTTGTATACACAGAAATGTCTTATCTGATATGCAAGAGGTCATGGTATAAATAGCTCCATGCTTGCTAACATGCTGTTGATGGATTAAGATTAAGCACAGTCCAGAGTCATAAAAGGACACCACTGTGCCTTCTTTTAGTAATTCCTAGGCCTTGCTTGTGAAACCATTTCTCTTGAGAAGTATTTAGTCCCATGAGTAGACCCCAGATCAGGTATTCAGAGCATACCATTAGGTGAACTTTTGATCAATTAGAACAGTTATAGCAGAATAAAAAATTAGTCCCCATTACTGAGTTGAATAAAGATGAAAATGCCCCTATCCTGAAATGTATTTTACTAATAAGAATTGCAAGGTGGGGGAGTTAGTTTTTAAACATATGCCTAAAAGTTTGCAGGCATGGGTGACTGGTGTCTACCAAGTCTGGGGGGCACCAGATCACTGACGGGGAAGGAGGGTGTACCCCAGTGGCTGATCACCAACCGGGGGGTACCCCAGTGGCTGATAGCTGAGCCAGAGGCAAAACCGGAAGTACGCTTACGGCTTTGCAGCTGGTGCTTCCAGGGGATGCATGTCCGATCTCAGGGGGTGCATGTGCACCCGTGTGCACCCCCTACGCATCGCCAGTGTTTGCAGGCCTAGGATCCAAGATGCTCCTGTTAAAAAATATAATAAATGAATATAAATTATTCATGTATCTTGGGCTCTAAGGCGACTCCTGTACATTCCTTATGTGTCAAGAGATGCTGAGATATTGACTAGCAAACACTGTTAGGAAAATACTATTGTTCTTGCATTTAATGAAATATTTACCCTATATTTTACCAGTCATAGTGCACTCATTCTTTACACTCTGAACCAAATACTGGAGTACTACAACTCACTAGGAGCAGTAGCTATTTATTGAGAGTTGTATTGAAAAAAATATTGTAAAATTAAAATAACTGTCCATAGGGTATGACTACTCTTAGCATATAGTGAATTTCAGGAATTTAAAATGCTTTTTAGACACATTTTTTTAAAACCATCATAAGCACGGTTTCTATGGGTCATATTCAGATTTCTGTTTTACCAGTTTAAATGAAGAGTAACATAATGTTTATGTTAAGATTCTGTATTACATTGACATACTTCATTCAAATCTGGTGTCTTTTCTTAGCGCTTAGAACGATTACTGAGTAAAGATTTCTGTTTAATTAGTTTTCAGCCTCTGATCATTTAAATCTACTGTTCTAAGAGAAGTCTACAATTTAAGACTTCAGGATTAAATGTGCGGTCTTTGGCTAGCTACAGGAAAATAGCACGCTATATTTGTAGTTAACACTTACCTAACCTGACCCACACCTTGTTCATCCATGGACTTTGAAGAATATTCTATGCACGTGTATAAGGGATGTTCCTTTTTGTGTTGCAGGGGAGCCTGAATTTAAATATGTTGGGAATATGCATGGGAATGAAGCTGTTGGAAGGGAGCTGCTCATCTTCTTGGCTCAGTACCTGTGTAATGAATACCAGAAAGGAAATGAGACTATTATCAACTTGATCCACAGTACGCGTATCCACATCATGCCATCCTTGAATCCTGATGGGTTTGAGAAGGCTGCATCCCAGGTTCGTAAGGAAATGTATATGAGAAGAATGGTAGATCAGTCTGAGACCCTTATTAATTTATCAGTTCTGCAATGACATTGGAAAGTGCAATTTAACTACATGTTTAGTGATACAGTACCTTTAATAAGTTGAATGATATACATAGGCAAATAGTACAGTTTTACAAATATGAATTTTAATTTTTAAACTGTTTTACTCTATTTGTACCCTATAGTATGGGTTCCTGCTCCTCCCTTACAACAAAAACTCTGCCAAACAAGTTCTGTGCTCAAGATGTTTTCACAAATAGCCAATTTAAGTGAAATATTGGAAAATTAGAAAGGGGAAGTTGAATTTATGGGCATTCTCTTTGGAAACATAAGTTCTAAGAATTATACCCAGCAGCGTATTTTATTTCCAGCAGAAATCCCTCATATAGGCTTTGTGTCTAACCATGGCAACTCTAAATTAAAATGGTGGGTATCATATACTCTAAAGAAGCTTCATCTGAACATACATTTAGACAGAAATGACTCTACAGTAACTTAGATTAGTAGATCAATTGCTCATCAATATATGCATAATAAGGAACAGAGCCTATATATTGTAGGGCTGGGGTTCTTGTGAATGGTCATTGCTAGGTAAAGGTAGGTAAGAAATGTTTTTCTTGCCCTTTGGAAAAATGCACCTAATTTCCTGAATGAGATAACATTCAAAATCTTTGTGTACTGAGAAAATAAAAAAACAGTTTGAGTCAATCAGAGCTTATTGTTTCAGTTTTTATTTTTCATTTTAGCCTTTTAACTATTTTCATTTTTTTTGTTTAAATTTTTGGAAACAGAAGTCCATTTTGAGCAAGAAGAATGGATTTTTGTGTTTTGGCTGTGTCAAAAAATATTTCCACAATTTGGAAAGTTTAAAAAGTCTAACAATTTTTTACAAGACTGACACTTTCTTAGAAAAGATTCTGACAGAACGGCATTTTCCCATGAAAAAAATATTTCATGCAAAATGCCCAAACAATTTTACTATGGCTGCACCTTTAATGAACAGTACGATTTCTGGTATAAAAAAACCTGTATCAAAAACCTCAATTTAGGTCATCAATAAAATATTTCCATTATGTACTACAAGTCTTACTAATTTTGAGATTAGTTAAGTGAAATTATATAAAATAAGCATGTCTCAGTTCCTTATCAATCTTATTAAACTGATTCTCATGGATATGAACTACTCATGGCTTTTAATTTTGTCTGTAAAATATTTTTGATATTACATCTCCCTCTAGTGGCAACAAACAGGGAACAACAGTTTCCATAATAACGGCAGTGTTTCTTACAGTTCAAAGACTAGATAGCCTGCTTTCTCTCTGATAGCTTGCTCTCTGCATGCCTTTTCATAGCATCTGATGAAGTCAGCTTTTGCTCATGAAAGATTATGCATCTCAGATTCAGTTTGTCTATAAGGTGCTTCTCTACCCTGCCTTCTGTCATAGTCCTATTAAGGTTATTGTTTGACAGCACTGGTTTAAATAGGAAAGAAAGTTTCCCACCTGTAACTTCAAAACGCGTCGCTATTTTTACATAATAGCGTATATATTTTATTTTAGTGGTATAATGCTACTGTGGAGGGGTTGATACAAAAATTAAAAAGAAATTAAAAGAAAAGAGAAACTTTGCTTTGACTTGTTCACTAGGTAACATCACAATAAGAAGTCATCACAATAATCACCAAAGAGCAATTATCACTGGTCAGCTTCATGGAGAACTTACGCTTTTTGCCCAGGATACAATTCCTGCTCATTATACCCGTCCTCCTTGCTTACAGCAGGTTTGAATCTGCATCTCTATGACTTCTCAGTATTGCTTTAGCCACCAAGTTGCAGGCTAGACATTGTCCAGGCCTCCTTTTTGAAGCTAGATTCAGCTGAGAGAGGAAGATCTGAGGAGTAGGGCTGTGCTAAGCTTTGATCCCTGATTTGATTCGGCAGAGATTCAGCCCAATTCAGTGGCTGAATCTCCAAATCCAAATCAAATCAGGAGACCCTTTAATCTCTCCGAATTGAATCAGAACCTTCCAAATTGATTCAGTGAGATTCGGCGATTTGGACATAGACACAGCTTTGAATGTTTTTTTTTCATACCTCAAGGTACCAGGCAGCTCATGAATGCTGTGATGGTAGTGCAGATGGAGCGTCCCACAGGAGCACAGGGGGCTCCCCAGTGAGCTTGACAGTAGACCTGAAGCACTTCTGGATTTGCTGGGGAGCATGCTGGTGGGCCCCCTGTTCCCCCTTGGCTTGCTGATTGGTGCCTCCTGGGTCTGGGGGGGGCACCTGGGTTCCCTCCACAGTCAATCACTGTGCTGGGGGGGGGGGTGTGCAGGGGGCCCCCAGCGCGATCGGCAGTGGACCTGGAAGTGGACCAGAAGTACTTCCAGTCCACTTCCAGGTTCACTGCTGAGCACATGGAGAGGGTATGGAGGTGGGGCCCACACTCCTGTGGGATGCTCCATCCATCCCAGCTTCACAGAATTCCTGGTACCTCGAGGTATGTGTAAAAAAACCATTTAAATCTGTGTCTATGGCTGAATAGCTATTCTCCGAATCAGCATCAAATCTTCAGATTTGGATTTAGCTGAATTAAATCGGGGCCAGTGATCCAAATCAACAAATCAAATCACTGTCCCCAATTCAGGCCAAATCTGAATCCAAGTTGAATATGGCCTGTTTTTCACACCCCTAATGGGGAGCCAGGAAGAAGAGAACTAGCCAGAGGCTTTGTGGCTCACTGCAATGGACGCCCCTCAGAAAAGGGAAAAGATTCTACCCTAATCCCTTGCTCCACATGAGTCTGAAACATATCCGCTGGTCTCCATCTATTTTAGCCAATAAATTTTAAATGCAAGGTACAGTGATTGAACTTCCAGACTGGCCAGGTAATAAAATGACAGTGTAAGTGGTATTTCTGGCACCTATGTGTCTGGAAAATTGTTTTTGGAGAATAAAATTAAATAGAATTTTCTAATGTCACCTACAGAAAATATGAGGTGATTATTACTTGATTGGAGCAGTAATTTCAATGTCTTTGCTAGGCTGAGTTTCAGTGGATGAGTGGCTTTGAGATTTTATCTGAATATACCCACTCAGATTCTCATGCCCATTGGCAAAATCTACATTAAATGCATGGTTTACAATGTGCTGTGAAGGACAGCTGTGCATGCTGTTGTACCAATTAGAGAATTCCATAATCAGGCCCTCTCTGATAAAATTACTTTGCTTCCCACCCACAGACGTTCTAATCTATGGACTTTAAATGAGAGGAGGATGCCAGCTGATCTCATCTGTTGCAATGAAGCATCAGTAAAAATGGGTACTTTTAAACAGCCAGGCCTCCATCTTTTCCAGGCTTTAAATAGACACCTTAAAATAGTCTGTTTTGTCTATATGAGCAGTTCAGTCCTTGAGTTTTGACATGATTTTCTTTTTTGCATACAGACTAACAAGTGTAGTAGAATTCCTAATACCAATAATGCATTGGGACTGTAACACAGCACGCTGTTCACCTTAACGTGCACTTTGTGTCTTCATATTTGAAGACTGATTTTCCAGGACATCTGATTTAGACAGAAGAAAAAATGTGTTCAAAAGAGGGCATATTCAAAATGCCACACAAGGACTTTACAGAGCTGGTCAAAAACAAAGGGTTGGTTATTCAAAAACTGTTATTGAAATGTTATTGAATTTCAGTTGACTGAAATGTCAATAATATTTCTGCATAATGCCCCCACCCTCATTTTGGGCCAACCAACCAAACTGCATGTGTGCACATGGCAGCCTGGGTAGAGAGCAGGAAGCGAAATGGCGTGTAGGGCAGGGAGCAGAAAGCAGAGAAGGTCGGTCAGGGACCACAAGGCAGGGAGTAGAAAGCAAAGCAGCATATCAGGAAGAGAAGGGGAGGCTGTGGACTTAATTAGTGGCACACCTGCCAAAAAAGCTGCCCCTTACTGCTTTAGCATGTCAGTGATAACATTGAGGTAAATAATAAAAGGTTGCTGAAGAAAGAAAGATGAAGAGTCCGATTCCTGTTTAACACTAAGGGCCCATGAAAGGGCCATAAAGTGGGTCTTTGTGACTTTTAGTCTACTTTAGTTACCTTTGCTTCACTTCACCAGTGGATATAGGCTGGCCATTCCTGGATATCAGAGCTATAGTTGCTGCTTTTGCTCCCACAGAGCTCCAACTATAATCTGGCAGAGTCAGAATTCCTTCAGTCTTCTGGAATTCTGCTCCTTAGGACCAATGACACAACAGTGCCATGAATTTTATGCTGTCTCCATGAAGCTTGTACTGCTAAATGATCCACATGCAACTCTCTCTGCTGATGATTTAAGAACTCGTTTCCCTTTATCATTTCTTTTTGCTTTTCCTTGCAGCCTGGTGAACTTAAAGACTGGTTTGTTGGTCGAAGTAATGCTCAAGGAATAGACCTGAACAGAAATTTCCCTGACCTAGATAGAATAGTCTATATTAATGAGCGAGAAGGTGGTCCAAACAATCACCTAATGAAAAACATGAAGAAGGCTGTGGACCAGAATCCTAAGGTACTTTCTACCAAATCATTAGAATGCCTAGCTCATCTTTTGGGGGGTTTTTAAGGGAAACTTCTTGCAAGCTCTTACATCCAGAAGCCTTATGTTCTTAAATAAATCAAGATATGGTCAGCATTTACATTATTTTGTTTCCATCTTCTAGTTTACATTTACATTTATATTATTGTGTTTCTATCTTCTGGTTTTAAATTTCTTGGTTTTGGTGCACCATAATTTCTTTTGTTTGGATGTTACTGATCTTTTGTTGTTGGATTTCTTTTCTTGAGTGGCGTGTCCACATCTGATAACCCACAGATGATTTTTTAACTCCAAGCTTGATCTTTTTCCAAGGGAAGAGGCCATGGAGTCCTTTTTGATATCTATGTCTCCTGTATCTCTCTTTTTGATAAGTTGACTTTAAGTGCATTCTGCATGCTGCCAATTCTTCAACGCTACCAGAATTCACTTCATATTGAAGTTAATTGCATTCTTGGCTATGCATGCACCTAATTTGTGTTTAACAGATAATGTAATACCTAACTGTATATTATTTAAAATCTCTGGAGGGATCCTGCCTCCATGTGATATTTGCTTGCAGAATTTGTTCGGGAGCTGCTGCTAATGTGGTGGCATTCACCTTTTTGGGGCCAGAAAATGGCTTTTAAAATCTGTTGATGAAAAGTGATTACAAACTCTGCAGTTGTGATTTTACTTTGGTATAGACAACGTCCAGTGTACAGAGTGCAGTGAGTGCTATTGAAATCAATGTTTATTTTCTTTTTTTTTTCATTTTTCCCATTATATTTCCCATCCCAAATGGAGTAGGGCAAAGTCAAATACAAACATGCAGTAATATGTGCTCTGGTTGTGATGTAAATGTATTATGTTTCACATCAGTGTAAAATCCATTGAAGTCAATGGAGTTACTTCAGACTGATGACTATGCAGTGATCTGGCTCCCAGTAAAGCCAATGAAAGATTCCTATTAACTTAAATGGATTGGATCACAGATGAATTCAGAAAAAACCATGTAATATGTGCGTAAGTTGTCAGACAGCTGAATAAGTTATTACATTGACTATCAAGAGAGAATTGATGCAAATTACTTTTTTTTTTTTTAATTATAGCTTGCTCCTGAAACAAAGGGCATCATTCACTGGATTATGGATATTCCCTTTGTTCTCTCAGCCAATCTCCATGGAGGAGACCTTGTTGCAAACTATCCATATGATGAGACTCGTAGTGGTATGTGTTATGTACATGGATATATCAAAAGATACAAATTGCATGTAGTTGTCTCTCCTTACATGGGTACCTATAATTTAATTGGTAAATATCATGTAATTATATAGTAATGACCCATTAATTTCCTTTAGTTTTTCCCAGATATAATTACAATGTAACTTTGAACTCATTTTTTTGTAATAGAGGGGGTGATTTCAGTGGAAATTCATGGCAAAACTAGTATAATGCAGTGGAAAATCAGATGCATAAAATGTCCACTGTTTGCACTATAATTTTAGTGAAAATCTGTAATGGATTCATTGGAAAAAGCCTGAAATGGTCCCTCCAACAGGATCTCCTTTCTCAAAAGGGAATGCCAGGCTTTGGATACCTATAAGTAAAGATGTAATAGAAACTGTAGACCTAGAAGCCCAGTGACTTCCTACGTGGTTGTAGCAGGGCAATGAGGTACACTTGTGGAGCAATAAGTAAGGAGCCCAGCAGTGGGTTGCCAGGGTAACTGGTAGGAGTCAGCTGACTGGAA
Source organism: Crocodylus siamensis (assembly GCF_052110815.1). Taxonomy (NCBI): domain Eukaryota; kingdom Metazoa; phylum Chordata; order Crocodylia; family Crocodylidae; genus Crocodylus; species Crocodylus siamensis. Next base: position 82,729,957 of record NC_143396.1, on the reverse strand, counting down.
GGGGCAGGGCCTGGCTCCCATATAACTCCCAGGCTGAGGCCAGGCAGGCAGTTCCCTGCTGGCAGCTGAAGGGGAAGGAGCTCTATGACAGAGATTTATGTTATGGCCTAGGGGCTCGAATTTTCTGTTACTGTTTACAACCGGTGGTTTGGGTGAAGCTATTAGGGGTTGGAGGAGGCCTCATTGGGGGCCCATGGTAGCATGGGGACCCCGGCGCCTGCAAGGGCACAGCATCTGGGGGGCCCTGACCCCAGCCACGTGCAGAGAATGGGTGTAGAGTTGGAGGCCAGGTAAGGCTGAGGTTGCCTGAGCCAGACGGGGGTTCGAGACCCCGAGGAGGAGAGTTGGGGCCAGGTACAGCTACTGCCACCCGAGCGAGAGGAGCCCTAGAGCCAAGGGGGGCAGTATTGGCAGTGAGAAGCCCCGGAGAGGGGGCAGTGAGAAGCCCAGGGAGGGGGGGCAGCATTGACGAATGCCCAGTGAGGCACCCAGTGAAGCAGGGCCTTGGAGAGCCCAGGGAGGACAGGGGGGCCAGAATATAGTAAGGCCCAGACTAACTGATGTAAGTACCATCTGCGAGGCTTGGGCTGCAGTGTAAAGGGAGGAAAGGAGCCGCAGATAGTGCCCCCTTGCATTGGGGCAGTAAAATGGGCAGCCTCCTGCTTAATTAACATTTTCAAATTAAGCAATTAACAACAAGGCATGGCAGGTAAGAAGGCGGCCGGTTGGCTCATAACAGGTGGGTGAGGTCAACAGTAGACGGACCCCGAAGAAACACACCTATCACAATGGTATAATACCACAAATTGGTTGCATGAAATTTTAACTCTATTGACATTAAAGGGCTTTGTTCATTGATTCCTGTGGATCCAGGATTATATTGCTTATATCCCTGACATTTGCCTCTTTTTTTATCCTCAACAAGTAATAGAATCAAAGTACACTATGTTTGGCAATTACCTTTTAATATATTGCCACTTGTTGATGATTAACAAGTAATCAAATATACGACAGTTGACATAAGTATATAAGTAATCATATGCTGTTTGTGTCCTGTAAAGTGAAGCAATACACAATACTTTCTTTTTATTAAAGATTTGACTGATATATTTAAAAAAATACAGTTCTGAAAATAAAAATAAGGCAAAATAACTATATTGTAGTTTTTCTTGCCTGAGCATCTGTAGACCAGAGCAGTTTCACTTAAACAAATGCTACAGAATAAGTTGGTCAGTTATCATACAATGTTGTTAAGATATTAATTAATGCCATGCTAGTACTGATATTAATAGAAATGGGAATTATTATTATTGAAATGATATAAGTAGCCACAATCAGTTGCAGTAAATGTATGAATTTCACAGTGTATAGTTATAGCTGGCACCTTATAGAAAAGTTTTGGACAAAGTCTGTGTGCTTAAAGTTTTTAATCTCAGCTATAGTTCCAATCAGTCTGACTACTATACTAATCCATGCATCTTCTGTTTTTTTTCTAGGAAGTGCTCATGAATACAGCTCCTGCCCTGATGATGCTATTTTTCAAAGCCTGGCTCGGAGTTATTCCTCTTATAACCCTGCCATGTCTGATCCAAACAGGCCACCGTGTCGTAAAAATGACGATGACAGTAGCTTTGTAGATGGAACAACCAATGGTGGCGCTTGGTACAGTGTTCCTGGAGGTTAGCTCTACTTCACTGTGTAGTACAGATTCTGTTACTCTCTGAGAAGCATCAGCAAGTATGGGTCCTTTAAAATCGGGTATTTGATGATAAATTATGGACTAAAATTGTAAAGTTTAAAGAAAAAAGATCTTCCAAGATCATGCATAAAAGGCTCAGAGTACAGAGTAATCTCCTGGACACATTTGCTATGGTAGATGCAAAACCCCTAAAAGCTACTGGATGGCAAACATGGAATTCCCTATGTTCTGAGCTTGAAACATACAATAAAAAAAGAGAGGAGGTAGGCAGCATGCCTCATAATAATATTGGTTTTTTGTTTTGTTTTTTTTACCCATCATAACTGGCAGTCTCAGAATAGTTCAGCACTTCCATTCTCCAGAAACAGTTTTACACCATTTGGTGGAAAAGAAAAAAACTCTCGCATACTTTTGATGAAAAAAGCAAAATATTTTAATCTTCTAAGAAATACGTAAGTTATAATGACTCAGGGAATTAATGTAAAAAAATGAATTTATAAATAATTAAACAATTAACTCTGATATAACCTTTGGAAAAACAAATGCTCAATAGTGATTTATTAGATTTTAGCAGGTAAAATCTCCGAAGAGTCTTATATTCAAGCTTTAGCTACGTTCAAGCTGTGGACTTTCTCTGCAATTGCAGGTGTGGGGGGCTGCAGGCTGGGTTGTGTCTGAGCAACTCATCAGAAAGTCTTCCTTTTAATGGCTGCAATGTTCTGCTGAGCCCAGGCAGCATAGAGGAGGAAGTTGCCTAATTTGAATGAAAATTAAATGAAGAACTCGACCTGTGCAAGTGGGCAAAATAGACCAGAACAAGGAGATTGGAAGGGACTTCAGTTTCTCCTCTCTCTCCTTCCCTCTCCTCTCCTCCTTCCCCCTTCCCCTCAGCCCCAAGGCTGAGAAGAGGAACTCTTTCCCATCTTGTGCTGAGAAGTCAGGCCGCTGCCCTGGTACTCTTAGTCTGCGCTTGGGCCAGCCCCTTCCCGTCAGGAGGGAGGCTTATTCCTCCGGACGCTGTCCCAAGTGCAGATGGAGGGGCCGCTGCCCAGCAGCCTGACTCCTCTGCATGGAAGGGGAGAGAGTTCCTTTTCTCAGCCTTGGGCTGACTGGGAGCATCAAGGAGCCTGTACTGGGACTTGGCTCCCCCCACACCCGAGCTGGAAGCAGGGCTGCAGTCCATTGCCATGTCCCCTTCTGTCTCTGGGTCAGCTGAGGGGAGGTGAGGAAGACTGGAGAGGAGAAGCTGAAGTCCCCTGCCACGTCCCCTTCTCATCCTCTGGGCCAGTTGAGAGTGGGGCATGGCTCCCAGATCTGGGGGCAGAGCCAACCCTGGCTGCGGACTTCTGTCCCCACACCCCCTGCCAGCCTCAGCCAGCCCAAAGGCTGAGAAAAGGATGTGGCAGGGGACTCCAACCCTGTAGCAGTGGGGCAGGGCCATGGCTAGCAGCCTTGGGCATGGGGGAGGGGGGCCGAGCCGGGGTTATTTCTCCTCCCTCTGGCATCCAGTGGAGAGGACAGCAGGAGCCTGTTTCCCCACAGGGTGCGAGTGTGGCGATGATGTTGGGCTGACCTGGCTGCCAGTGGGGGTAGAGGGGAGACTAACTCTCCTCCCTGCCCCCTTCTGCCTCAGGGGCCATGGTGCCCCACTGCTGCTGCAGCAAGGAGGGAATGCCCGGCAGACGCAGTTTGGGTCCCTGCTGTTGAGAGAGAGGGGGAATTAAACCCCTCCCTGGCCTGAGCAATTGCAGGCATATGCTCGCAGTTCCTCAGTCCAGAGAGAATGTTTGTCCTGTTACAAACTGGTTTAACCTAGGCATGTTAGACTAACCTGCAAAGGTTGAATCAGTTAAGGCTCCAGCTTATTGAATGTCTGTCCCTAGCCCTTCTGTTTGGTCTGGGGTAACGTTGTAACTTGGAACGCTTTGCAGAAAAGGTTTTGAGTTACAGCTGGGAGCTGCACTTCTGTCTGCACCCTAAGGCTGCCATGGAAGCTGGAAGGGACATGTTTGCTATCCTTGTTACAGCTGGGGACAGGAGTTGAGGGCATTGCCCTGATTCAGAGTCAAGAAACAGCTTCTCCCATGCCTTTCCCAGATTAGATGACTGTGGTGTGGGGAAGGTAGGAGGGGAAGCACTTCCCTGAAGGCTGACTTCTTCCATGGAGAAACTAAATTGCCCTTACCCTCTCTAGTTTCCCTGAGACTAAGGGCACCCCATTCTGGAGAAGGCATGTACACCATTGCCCGGCTTCTCCTCACCTGGTCTCCAGACCAATTGGTCATGATCTGGTTCACTGCCACAGTCTTCTCCCCATCTGATGTGCAGCTATAGGCTTCTAGCTCTTAGAGCTGTACATGGAGGAGCTCCCCTTACACAGTACTGTAAGAGCTGTGTGCCCACAGCCTGCTGCTTTTCCTTGCTATGGAGAAGCAGCTGCCCACTCCCTAGATTGGGAGACCCCAGACTGGAGCTGGTAGGGGGGCTTGCCCCACTGCCCCCATCCTCTCAACCAGTCCAGGAGGGGACTGGAGCAGTTAACAAATCTTCTCACCCTCTGCCTAGTCATTGGAGGTCTGGGAGGAATGGAGAAATTCTTGTTCCCCATGTCTTCCCCAGGCCAGGATCACCCTAGTCTGGGGAAGGCACACAGACTAGGGGAGAGGTTTAGCTGAAGACTGAACACCTAGGGCATGTCCTAATATGCAGAGGCGTGCATTTCCAGGGGCACAAAAAGCAGCAGTACACATTTGTGCTGCTGCTTTGCGCCCCAAGGCATACTCTAGCATGCACCAAATTGTCTCAAGTGGGGTAGAGGAGGCCAGGCCCAGCAGCCTTACCTAGGGTCCAGGGGGCCTCCTGGGGTAGCAGTGGCACCAATCTGGCTGCATGGAGCCTGGCTGGCAGACAGAGCATGGCTCTGGATGTCCAGGCTCTGTTTCTGGTGGCGCACACTACTGCCATGCTGCTTTTTGTGGCTTTTTTGCTAACAGGGCATCCCAGTATCAAATTTTGGCATTGCGCTGCAAATGTGCAACTGTGTGCTACACTGGAAATTCTCCACATGCGGCTTGTTGTACCCCAAACCACACGTGCATGTTTGTCTGGACACCCCCCTATAGTGCTACATTCCCAGGAAGATGTCTACTGGTAGAAATGTCTTGGAAGTCTCCACTGCTAGAAATGAATGCTAGCTTGAGACCATAGTCAAGAACAAGAGGAATAATAGTGGATCACTAACAAGCTGTATGCCTGCTGTTCTTGTTCAGTTTTAGTTTAACTTCCATTACCATTTACAACACAGTATACCAAGGAGTCTTGCAATGGCACTTTATCAAGTGAGTCTATTAAGATTCTTGTATTATCATAAAGATAGTTCAAAGGAGCTCATGCTGCTCTATGATTAGGCTACTATTTTTTCACAGACATGGTAAGTTGTGCCAATTTTTTTAGGTTGCCATTTGGCTTATCAATGCTAAAGACATTAGGCTTTAGCATGAGAACTCTAGGAGGTTCATGTTTTGCATATTGCAAATAATTCTGTATACTAACTTATATAAATAAGTATTCACATAGTATCATTAACTGCTGTTCACTATAAGTTACATAATGGTCAGCTTTTACTTTAACAATAACCATGTCACACCTAGAAACTATTCTGAGTTTCGTTTTTTTCCCCCCAAAAGTGCTTTCTGCCAAGTATGCAATAGTCAGTATGTCCCATCAGAGGTCCAACATTCAGATACAGTGTTCCAAGGGCTTTTCCCCCCTAACTTTCTTCCCCCTCTCAAGAAAAATTGTGGGTCTGGCTTTATTTTTTTCTTTTTGTTTTGGTTTAACTGCACTAACTGCTTTAGTTCTTCTGTTGGGAAAGAGAAATCAGTCCCATTGTGTTCAGTGAAGACTTCCCTAAATTCCTGCATTGCTAGGAATTCCTCTTTCTTGAAAACTGTGCACTCAGAGCAATGCAAATCTTCTGAACACACCTCTGCTGATATTGCAGGAATGCAGGACTTCAATTACCTCAGCAGCAACTGCTTTGAAATCACTGTGGAACTGAGCTGTGAGAAATTCCCACCAGAGGAAACTCTGAAGAGATACTGGGAGGACAACAAGAACTCGCTTGTCAATTACATTGAGCAGGTAGGAGAAAGGAAGCGTGTAAAACTCTAAGGCTAGGGTTCCAAAATGACAGAACCTGATTTAATATAGATCTTGATGGATTTAATATCAGATTTATTCAGTTTAGGTTAGAACAATCTATTGAACTTCTGTGCCAGATCTCCTCCCGACTCATTACCTCACAGTCCCCCAGTATCCCAGGATACTTTACACCTACCCACCTACCCCACTAACCTTGTCTTGCAGGGCACGCAGGCTAGCCTTGGCCTGTGCCCTCGCTCATCTGCCCCTGGATTGTCACAGAGCCAAAGCAGAAAAGCTTCTATTCCCCAGCCTTGTGTTGTGCCTTGCATCTGTCAGCCAAGCCGTGCAGTGGGGTAGGAGAGTGAAGGTCCCTGCTCCCCACCTCACCCTGCCAGAATTGCTGGGGGGGCACGCTGCAGGGGCTTTCTCTGCTCCCTCTGACTGCCCTGATGTGACTGCATTCCCTAGCCTCACCCCCTGCCAGCTGTTAGGGGCATTTGTGATGCATAGGGGGGTGCATATGGGTGCATGTGCACTCCTCAAGATTTGGCAGTGCATCCCCTGTGAAAAGCACCATCAGTGCTGCCTGGTGGTGCCTGCAGGTGGTCATTAATTGCTGCCCCCTTCCCCTTTGCTGCTGACAACGCTGGCAACATCTGAGGGTGGTCGCTGACCACTGGTTGGTGCTTGCTGCCACTCCCCCCACTGATACTGCTGTGGCCACCTTCAGGAGCTCCCTACTCGGCTCACCCCCACCACTGACACGGCTCTGGCTGCCTGTGGGAGCTTGCTGCTGTCATGCCCTCGATGCCAACACCACCACCACTGCCTGCGTGTGGTCACCGTGCCCCCCGCCCCACTCCGGGGACATGCATCGTTCATGGTTAGGGGGCAGAGGAGAAGCGGATATGAGGAAAAGTGGAAGTCTTCACTCCTGTCCTAGCCCCCCTGACCCACCCAGAACCACTGGAGAGGGGCACACCTCAGGGGCTTTCTCCACTCCCCACTGACTACCCTCCCTTTTTGTTTGTCTGTACTTAGCCTTAATGTTTTCTTTTGACAGATAGGGAAAAACAGTGGTAACTGTCCACTGTATTAATCTGATCATATACCATAATTGTGATTCATTTATAATCACCATTTAACTCATAATTTGCTTATGGGTTAAACCCCAGCTGATGGTTTCATACAGATGAAACAAAGTTCTTCACAAGAGGAGGGAAGACTGTAACTATTGTATCCTAGTTCTGTGACTAGATGTGCATAAGGGTGCTATGGCGGCCAAAGCTGCTGACATTAACTCTAGACACATCTATTATGATTACAACTTTATTTTAAATTCATAGAATCCAATTTAGAGGTGAGCCTGAACCACAATCCTGAATGCAGATACCTTAGAGCAGTGGTGCCCAACCTATCTGGCCTTGTGGGTTGGGTGAGTGGTACTGGGCTGGCTTACAGACTGAATCCCTTGCGCAGGGTCAGTCTGTGTGCAAGATCCAGTGAGGGCTCAGTTTAGGCACAGAATGATCTTGCATGCCTGATTTGGCACCGGAGCAATCCTGCGTACTAGCCTAACCCTGCATGCCAGATCTGGTCATGCAGTGACCAGATGTCCTAACAGTCTTGACTTCAGAGTCTTTTGAAATCTTTTTGTGAATACAAAACAGCAGCAGAGTTTCTCAGTGCCTGAAGAAGAATGTTTGTGCCTGAAAGCTTGCAAAGAACTTTTCCCCCAACTATTTAGTTGGTCTAATAAACAACCTTGCCTGTTTATGAATATTGTATTTAAAGCTTTTTAATATTTATGATTAACATTTAGAGATGTATGCCTGGAGTTATGACAGCAGAGATATAACTAACCAAAAAAACTGATTTGTATAATAGACACATTTATTGTAGAATAATTTACATAAGGAAAAATGCTGACGTTTGCCAGATAAAATATTTGCAGTGAATAAAATTCATCTGAATCTGTATATACATTTTGTGTGTAATGAAGCAGCAAGGTATTTGTATTTTAGGATTTTTCCCCATTGCTACAGGATCCCACTGACTGTCTGGGAACTCTGCACATTACTCTGCACGAGACTTAATTGTTCAAAACTCACTGGAATGTAGTCTGTCATGGAGCCTTCCTGGCTGTAGATATGTCTTGGTCTTGAATTGCCATCTTCCCTTGCTGCTGTGGAGTTTCAAGCTTGATCACTGAAGCTCAGTTATTCTCATACTTTACCCTTCTGCTGGCCTTTTCTGCAGTGACTCCAGATTGTCAGAAGCCAGGGTAGAGATGCGCCTTACAGACCAACTGAATCAGAGATGCATATGCTGATGCACATCATGAGTGAGTTATTGCTCACCAGAACTGATGCTTATCTGATTCAATTAGTCTATAAGGTGTATTTCTACCCTTGTTTTTGCCTGACTTAAGATTTGCATTGCTAGCTACCTCTCTCCAGATTCTCAGTGATGGCAAAGGAGTGCACAGTTCTATCCAGCAGCTTAAGAAGAGGTGGGCAACTGGGACATCAGCCCCGGGCACCCACTTAGAGCATGTGCAAAAATGGTGGTGGCTGCTGCTGCCGCTGCTGTTGGTCCAGCCACTGCCATAGCCAGCCCAGCCTGCCTCCTGTTGCCATTACTGCTATCCATGGCACAGACCCTAGTAGTTGTACCTCTGCTAGAGAAGTTGTAGATCTGGCTTTGCTGTTCTTCTTACCTGCTCTGTGACAAACTATATAAATTAGACATAAGTTATAAGTACCGATAGTGACCAAAAAAGTGGATGTTGGATGTGAATGGAAAGTAGGAGAGTTACAGTGCCACTTGGTTCTCTACACCCATCAGAACTGGAAGTAGGTATGTGTTCCCTTTACCACAGGAGGACTTCTCTTCATTGGCCAGTTATATTTCTTTTGTTGTGCATCATCTTATGTATATCTGATTCAGTTAGTGTATAAGATTGTCTTCTGACAATCTGGAGTTATTACAGAAAAGTCCAGTAACACTGTAAAGACATAGTTCAGTCCAAAAATGTCTATGCTGCACCAGACAACCAGGGTCACAATTTTTGAATGAGGTTACTCCATCACCAAAGTCAATGTGAGTTTTATCATTATGTAAATGGAAGCAGGATTTATTATTATTATTAAGGATTTACTCCTACATGGGGCTGAGGAACTAATGGAAAAGAGTAGATGAAAGTGGGAGTTGAAGCTGCCTACATTTTATATAAAATTCTTCCTTCTTTGCAATACCAGACTTAAGGGGTAGATCCAGTAAGAGACTTAGACATTTAAAGTAAGACTTGGGATGATTTAGGAGCATAGTCCAGGATTACAATTCTAAAGCCTCCCAGTTAGTGCCAGTCTGAACCTGGATGCTCCTCTTGGTTTCACTGATAGCTCTCCAGACACCTAGAAGTGGGCCTTTGTGCATGTCCAGAACTGCTCCAGACTTGACAGGGCTGATCAACTCAACCTAGGTCATGGCTAAGCCTGACTAGGGTCCAGAAGCTAGGTGTTCTGTTGCCTAAGTCCTGTGAGAAGCTTAGTCTCACAGGTATTGTCAGAGTATGCCTAGCACGCTGACATGATTGGGCTCCCTACCAAATACAGTGGTGGTTGCCCTTACTTTAAAAGATGGCAGGAAGAGGTGAAACAAGTGGTAATAGTACTACATTTCTCCTTATAGAAGAACAAAATGGCTAGAGTGCTCATTCACAAAGCAAGAAACCTGGATTAGGTTGTTACCTTGGCCTGAAGTGTGTAGATCCTGTATTTCCCACAAGCATGCCTTTGGATGATTACTCTTAATTGGGGCATTCTTCATACCTCCTGTTGAAGCTGTGCCACTGTACAGCAAAGAATTCAAGATTCACTGCATCAGATAGAGGCAGTTTTGTTGTCTAGTGATTAGGATATAATTGGTCTAGGGTAAGGGATCTTGAGTTTTGGTCTCTACTCCCTATTGACTTAACCACTGAGTGAATGCTCTCACTACTTGGTCCTTATATAAAAGGTCTCACTATGTCATCTTTCTCTTCTGTTTTAAAGAAAAAAGTAAGTTCCCCTCAGTGCTTTGAATGTTGTCTAGGCACATATATATACACACATATATAAGAGAGGGTAATAAGTTATGGATCTCAAGGCTAAGTACAGATAGCCAAAAAGCCTGAGGCTGAATTGATTCAATCTTCACAAATTAGGGCATAGACAGAAGAGCAGCTCTCTGCTGTAAGTCAAAACACTTTGCAGGAAGTGTTCTTAGTTGCAACGATTCCCCGGCTCAAACAGAAGTTCACTGTTGGGTCCAGAGGGATTGAAGGGAGGGGGTTGGAGAATCTTGCTGCTGGCTGCAGCCGGTTTCCCCTCCTCCCTCCCAACCTGGGCACTGTTTTCAGAATGGGAGGGGGGGAAGGGAGTGGAGGGAACTCATTCTAGGTGTTCCCCAGCCATAGCTGGAGGGTGGAGTGAGTGGGGTGAAGTGCTCACTGAAAAAATCCCAGACCAAGCTCCTTCTGCTCCCTTTCCCCCTTCCCATTCTGAAAGCAGCTCTGAGGCTGGGAGGCAGGTAGACACAAGTTACTGAAGATGCTATGTTTTGAAATGTCTTCATTTGAACTCTTATGTAATGAAGGTTCAGATTTTCATGGGAGCAGGCCCTTTTCAGCCATACTCTTCTGTTTGGTCATGGCTGTAGAGTGCTTTCAGGATCTAGATCAGGCAAAAATTGTCACTTCTTTCTGTGCCCTTAGTCTAAGCTGCGTAGATTGAACCAATAAGCAAGTGAACAGACATTTACTTTTGATTCTGGAAATGCAGCTACATAATTGCAGTGGCCCAGGCCAGAAGCTGGAGGGCACTAGAGCATGTCTCCCTGTTCAGCTGGAGCAGCCAGCTTGAGCCAAGTCTATCCTGCCCACTCTGCAAGGCAGGGGCAGTTTGCAGGAGAGGTGCAAAGTATTCTGGGATGCTGGGGGACTGTGAGTTAACTTGTGTCTTGAGGGGATCTGGGACAGACATTCAATGAATTGATTTAACCTAAATCAGGTAAGTCTGATATCACATCCATCCAGACTTATCTTAAACCAGTTTTGACCACTCAGAAACCACCAGTGTTAGTGGTTTATGTGCACTGAACTTCTGTTGAGTTACGGAATCGAACCAATTACCAATCACTTATACTGGTTTATGTGTATTTTCTGTCCATAGCCCAGGTGAACCAACATGTTCCTGTAGCCATTTGCAGGTTGCCAGGAGAGGCTAATTCACCCAAGTCCTCAGTCTTTTCCTAGTGGTCAGATAGCTTAATGGGTGATTGGTGCTGCCTTAGTTGGGGGGGCATGTCCCCCCATGGCCAATCTTGCTAACAGGGGAGCGGTACCCCTGCAGCCAATCACAAGACAGCCAATTGCTGTGACCGGTAGCTGCAGCTGCTTCGGGAGCGCCACAGTGCTCCACTCCCTGGCCACTGCTTGCAAGGGGGGTGGGCACTGGTGCTCCTGCCTGCCCCCCACTTCCGTCACCTATCTGGCAAGCGCGGCTGGTCAGGAGGTACACTGGCACTCTTAGGGGGTGCATGTGGACCCCCTTGCACCCCTGTGCATTGCCACTGGCTAGCTCTATGTAGCTGTGCACTGGCTGTATTAATATTAGCCAGTTCCCTGCTCAGTATTCAGGCTCCATTCTCAGGCATGTAGATCCCCTTTTTTTTACTGTCAATGGAGGTATCAAAGCAGACTTCTGGATTCCTCTCTAGGGGCCCAAAAGTTAGATGCTGCAGCACCTCACTTTTAAGCACTGGTGTTCTTTATTTGGCCCTAAATTTATGTAGTTGAGAAAAATAAACAACATGTGCAAAAGCTCTTGTTTGGGCTGCCTCCCAACTGCTTTCATCATGTTCATTAATACATAATAATAAAAGGATTCAAGTGAGTGCATATTTCCCTTCATGGTTTGCTGCATACTTACGTTAATACTGCATAGCACAAATGAATTAGTCACATCAACAGCTGAAGTCTCTTGGCTCAGTCACTGGGTAATATTTCATTGATATTTAGAAATTATCCTTGTTAAGTTATTTTCAGCATGTAGCGTTGGGATTGGGATCATGCAGTATTTGATATGTTGCTGACCTGAACAGCTGTCTTTTTTTCTTTAGAAAACATCTAATTTCCCATGCATTGTTGGCTTTTCTAGATACATCGGGGAGTGAAGGGATTTGTTAGAGATCTTCAGGGTAATCCAATTGCGAATGCTACGATTTCTGTGGAGGGAATAAATCATGACATTACATCAGGTAAGCGACACACTTGAGATGATTAAGAAATAAACAACAACAAAGGGTGCTAGAAAATATCATTATACCTCTCCACCTTGCAATCTGGTATCAGACTATCTTGGGTCTTATTAAATATTATTAACTAAGCATGCTACGTCAAGCTGCTAGATGGAAGGCGACATGAGGTTTGGAAGGAAATTTCCATCTGGCATGATATTCCATATTTGCCATCTGCCATCCTTTCCTTTTGAAGCGGCTGATTCTGGCCACTGTTGGAGGCAAGGCTGCACTAGATGGATCACTGGTTCAATCCAGTCTTACAATCCTCATCAAGGCACTGTTATGAAGCTGTTTTGGGTAACTCAGTAGATGGCACTCTTCCTCCTGAGTCTCTGGGCACGTCTACACATGCGCCTAACTGTGCAGTTGTTACTGAGCAGTCATTTAGTGCTTGCTTTAGTCCTGGCAGTGCATGGGTCATTTCTGACCCTACTGTGCAGGGTTGGCTTGTTGCTACCGGGCAGTAGCATGGGCATCACTGTTCATGCCTCCCGACACTATGTCGCCATATAGTGATGAGCCACATAGCATCTTGTATAGAAACACCCCCTGCATAGCTAATGTATGAAGAGACACTGTTATGGAGCAGTGTCCTTCCACTGGCACTACCTTGAGGATGAAATTTAAAATGGAGTTTTAGTCCCTTGTGATCATTAAAGAGCCCAATGAGCTTTTGGCTGGAGGAGGAGTATTAACATTGCATACTCTTGGGCACATTCTAATTTAGGTAATGACATTCTGCCTAGATAAGTCTCCCTGATGTTTTGGTATTCTTTCCCTCATTTGTTTATAAAGATTGTCTAGCACTGGTACCTTTCTACCATTGCTGTATGTCACCCTTGAGGTAAATTTCTAGTTGATGCCATGTAAAGTATTCCCTATATATTAACAGTTTTAAATTTTAAAATGATATTCTTATGCAAAGTGCAAATTAAATTAATAATAATTAATGTCCCACACATCCAGGGCTATCTTGTGTGGAGTCCATTTCCCTGGCAATGTGTTATTTTTCCATCATTGTTTAAGATTTGCCAGTACATTCAGCTGGCCTTCCTTGCTATGCTCATGCTATAACAAAGTGGGTAGGATTGCTACCGACCAAAAAAGTGGGCAGTATCTCAAGCAGTAGCTTCCTCCTTTATATAAGAATGGAAAAAGGCATGAAAGATAGAGCCCAGGAAGACAGATGCCAAGGATCAAGAGGAGGACAGACGTGCTGAGGGAGAGAGGATTATCCTATATTTCAAGATCAATATCTCTCATCTCCTGAGCTACAATGGTGATGGATCCAGGTTTGATATTATCTAACATACTTCTATGGGGATAAGGGCATCTAAGCCATCTACATATATCCTTATTGCTGTGCATGTGCAAGACTGTAACAGTAATACAAAACTAAGAAATTGAAAAAACAAGCAGTTAAAATTAGGACATTAAAAAAAAAAAAGGGTGAATATTCAGCATCAGTTCTGCTCCTTTCTGTATGCCTTAAAGTTCAGTCCTGTTATAGTGCCAGGTAATATAATTGACTATCGTTATAATTTTGCACAGAATATCTTTGCTCTCATATTTTTCTTATTTGAAACAAGACAATTAGTTTGATGCCTCTTGAAGTCAGTAATTCTTTAAGTGAGCATTTCTGAACTGGACTTTGACCAACTCCAACTACACTGACATTTTCTGAGACTATTTTTCTGAGCAATTAAATAATACTTCCCTCTGTGCACAGCAGTTTTTTAAAATGTAGTATATGTTGCAAAACAGATGATCAAGGAAATAGTGGTGTAAGCAATGTTAGTGGCCTTAAGTGGCATCGGTGAATAACCTTCAGTGTGGCAGATTTTATCATAAGTTTTTCTTGTCAGGTAGGTATGAAGATTTCTGTAAGAAATGCAATTTAATAACATTAAATGCTGAAGAAATATGACATTATTGTATTCACTGGACCTTATTTTTTATTCACTAATATAAAGGAGCTGTAACGAAGAGGAGGATGTATATCATTGGGATCATGGGTTTTTTACTGGTTCACTGGTTACTGGTTTACTGTGAGTGGGAAAAGGTTCCATTACAGTAACCTAGCCCCTATCTCTGTTTACCGGTCAGTGTGTTGACACAATACTTCTCTCTCCCCTCTAGAATATTCAAATCTATATGAATGGGGATATATTTCCATAACTCAGGTTGATGCTGATGGGAATTACCTGTGCAAACCTTATATACCAAACAGATTTTCTAAACCTAAAGATGATAATAATGACATGGAAAGGAGTCCCCATTCTATATTTGAAGACAAGTTATTAATAGAATCATAGAAATTAAGGGCTAGAAGGGACATCAAAAGATTATTCTGTCCAACGCCCCTGCTCTAATAATGAAAGGCTGGTTTATATTTGTCACAATATATGGAAAATATTTCTCTCTTGTAAATAAATTTGAAACCATATTTAAAGTCTGAGCCAATATTACTGCGGTCATTCAAACTTTTTTTTTTAGCTTCAAACGACATTGGTTCAACCCTTGATGAATTCTTTTAGTTAAATAAAAAACTCCACAAGCTGTTGCATAATTGGGTATTGAAATCTACTTTGGGATTATATTTTCAAAATATTTTATGTAGCTAATGTGTTGCTGACTCCTTTAATTATCACCTCTATAATATCTTCAGCGGAGAAAATCCAGTATATTTGCACTTGAACCCCAAATTTGAGAAAGTTCGGGAAAATCAAAACCCATACTGGACATCAAACTGAAAACTGATTTGAAGGAGCTGCATTATGGATAACAGCATACTTTTAAAACTTGAACATTGTCTTTTTTCCACTATACTTTCAACCCTCTAACACAAGAGAGGGTTGCGTTCTTCTATAAAAGAGCTTCTTCAAGCTCGTTAAAGAAAGGTTCAGTACAACTTAAGAGTACAAACTTATTGAAGATAGGCAAGCCAATATTGTACTCTCTGTTTATCTAAAGTTTCTCTGGAATATTTTCAGATCCACAGAAATACACTTCAAACAAACAAATGAAAGGATCAATAGATATACAAAGTTGATATATACGTGGTAACTTTTTTTAGCTCATGAGAATTAATTTTATGTATTTTCTTTCTTTTTCTTTCTCTTTAGCCAAAGATGGGGATTACTGGAGATTGCTTGTGCCTGGAAATTACAAACTCACAGCCTCAGCACCAGGCTATCTAGCAATAACTAAAAAAGTGGCTGTTCCCTTTAGTCCTGCCATTGGGGTAAGCATTCATTTATTGGTTGGTTTGTCTTATTTATAACATATGTACTCCATTATTCTTTCTTCAGACTCTATGGTCATCTACATAAGAGCAGCAAAGCTGCTCTGACACACTGTAATTACAGTGTGTTGAAGTAGATTCAATTAATCAAGTCTGCTGGAGCATGGTATTTACCTTGCTACAGCAGGTGCCAGTGTCTTGTGTATTACTGTCCATACATTGAAAAATGGTGACGGGGCACTTTAACTAAAGTTGGTCAAATGAGCTTTAGTTAAAGTGCTCCAGTCACCACTTTTAAGTGCAGGGACGCTGATACACAAGTTGCGTTGTATGTTTTAATTAGAGTGGCTCTTGGAGCCTCTCTAATTAAAGTGCCTCCCCAACTCCTGGAGCATGTGTATAAATGCCCTATATATGTACATTTCTAAATGTTGCATAAAACTATCAAGTCTAACTTTAAACAAAGCCTACCTGTTATTTGTTCTTATGCTATATACAGTAAATTTTTTTCAGCCTTTCTAATTTAGAAAAATAGACTATTCAGAACAAGCACTCTTACTGGTATTTTCCAGTACTCATTGGTTGTAACCAAGCAAAAACAGCTTCATTTGAAAATCTTTTTTCTTTCACTACTGGTTTTGTTTGAAATCTGGAGGTACTGAGCTTGCTAAGAAAGAAAATACATGTACTCAAGTGCCTGTTTGGATAAGATTGTTGAATCTCTCTCGAGAATGAAGAGCATGTGAATGAAAAACAGTTAAAATTTTGATTTTGAACCAGTGCTGGGTTTTAGCTATTATAACTCAGGTAAGAGACTGTGGAGTTATTGTAGATAGTTTTCTAAAAGTGTGAGCTCAATGTACAGCAGCCACCAGAAAAGCCAATAAAATGTTGGGCATAAGTAAGTAGGAAATTGAAAACCAAAAAGGAGAACATCATCATGCCATTATACAAATCCATCATGCACCTACATCTGGAGTGTTGTGTATAGTTCTGGTTCCCACATATCAAAAGGATGTAGTAGAATTAGAAAAGGTACAGAGAAAGGCGACCAAAATGATCAAGGGCCTGCAGCACTTGCCATATCAGGAAAGACTAAAAAAGCTAGGACTTTTTAGTTTGGAAAGGAGAAGGCTGAGGGGAGATGTGATGGAAGTCTATAAAATCATAAAGGGTATGGAACAACTGAATGGTGAACTATTGTTCACCATATCTAGGAACTAAGGGGCACCCACTAAAATTAGGTTATGGGCTTAAAACTAATAGGAGCAAGTGGGTTTTTTTGTACATTGTGTAGTTAACTTGTGGAATTCATTACCACAGGAGTGGGGGGAGGCAGATAGCATAGCCAGGTTTCAGAAAGGACTGGATAAATGCATGGATGATAGGCCTGTTAATAACTACTGAACAAAATGGTTGGAAATGTTTCCTCTGCCATCTTTAACCCAATAAATGATGGATGCCAGGGAGGGTATTGAATAGGGGTTAGATTATCCTAGATGCTCTTCCTTGGTATGCATTTACATGTGTGCTCTACTGCAGAGTTGACTAATTAGCTCCTTAGTAAAGCATCACAGTCTACACATGTGCTGGTATTAGGGCACAGAAAACTAATTAACTCGATCATAGGATGGTACTATCTCTGACAGTACTGTTCTTTGACTAAGTAATAAACTGCACTGAAATGCACATCTAGAGCATGACTGGGTAGGGGCCAGACTCCTGGCTGCCACCTAGGCACATAGTTCTGCATGTTCAGCACTCTCATGCCCCAGCCAGCCCTGTTGCTGCCACCTTAAGCCAGGGGCTGACCCCCTGAGGGTACTGTCAGTCCAGACCAGCTCTGCCCTGACTCAAAGTGCTGCTGTCTTGGGTGCACATGTAGACGCTATTCCCAGGAGCAGTTTACTCTGGCTCAAAGTGCTCTGGAGTTTATCAAGTCACATTAAGTGACACATAGATGCAGCCCCTGTATAATAGCATCCACTTTTGTCACTGTCCCAGGATACTGGCTAGATGGACCAGTGGTTTGACCCAGTATGGCACTTCAATAAGAACATAAGGGCACATCTACATGTGACATTACATTGCTGTAGCAATGCAGTACAGTGACCTAACATCTGTGGGTGTCTACACATGACCAGCAGTTACTTCGCTGTGCCACTACAAATAACTGTGTCCTGTGCAAAAGGAAGTACTAAATCATGACACAATAACAACATTGCCATAGTGACATGGGTAAACACATCCATAGACTTCTAATCTAAATTAGACATTAAATATTCAGTTAGAGTGTAGATTTACCTATACCTTTATGAAAAAGACAAGGACCAAAACTCTAGTAGCAGTCCATATAGGACTTAGGTGGTATTTCAGTGCATCAGTCTTCTTTTGACCTTCTGCACCCTTAAAAGGAAGAATAATACCAATTCATCCCTTGCATAAATCCATTTAGACTCCTGCCCCACTTCAGAATTATTTCTGGATGATTAAAACAGCACTCAGTTAACTGCTGATACATTTACTAGGTTGTCCTATAAAACATAATATCTAACATCAGTTGTCTTATGTCAGAAAACTCAGTAAACCACACTGGTGGTAAAATGTAGCACACATTTTGCTTTGCCATGCGGTGAACCACAGGCAAAATTTTGATCTAGTGGTTTTATTCTATGCATAGGTATGTAGTGGAGACAGTCACAATGGTAATACATTTCCTTACTGCTGAATTTCCAGTTACCTAGGGCGAGATCAGTACTCAAACAACTATCTTATTCCCAATGACACTTTTGAAAATGCCATTAGATACTCAACTGCAATGTTGGGTGTCATAATTCTGTTTAAAAATCGGACTCCTAATCCTTGAGGGTCTTTGCAAACCTCAGACGAATATGAGAGTACAACCTCTATTATTTCTTTTTCCTTTTGCTCTTAATGGATTCAGTTCCCCCACTGAGAATACATCCTCTCAGATCCAAGTAATTACTTAATAATGCCTTTCAGGAAGTTTGAGAGTCCCTTTCCTGGTGTGCAATTCACAGATGCATATATTTTAAAAAAATCTCTCATTCATTGTTTCTCTCACCTAGGTTGATTTTGAATTGGAATCATTGTCTGAGAGAAAAGAAGAAGAAAAAGAAGAGTTGATGGAGTGGTGGAAGATGATGTCAGAAACATTAAATTTTTAAATGAAGCTTTGAAATTACACCTTTTAATCTATGACATGTTGACTTAGTATACTGTACTGTGGACAGTCCCTATACTTTAGATTTTGTGCAATTCACAATACTTAGAGGTTTTTCAGCAGTCTTTGGATTAATAACCTGATTTTAAAAAAGCAACAAACAGGCTACTAGTTAGACAAATAAGTTATTAATTTTCTTTCATATTATTATAGAAAATTCACTTTCCTACGTATATGATGCAGAAAAAATGAGGGAGCACCTCAGCAGCCTAAATGGAAATAAAATTTTCTGTTTGTCATTTACAAATTCAGAGTGTGTAGGTTAACTCTTGATTATAAAAAAATATATATATGTTAAGTTCCAAATATCGCCAAAAATATTTGGTAGTACTTATAAGGAAATGACCATTCTGTATTGAATTAGCTAATGAATGTCATTGAAAAAGGATATTATAACAGTTTGGTGTTGTAAGTAATGTTTGACAAGAAGTAAACTAGAATATAAAATGTTGTATGTCTCTGCTGTTGGAGCTATTTAAGTGTATAAAAAACATACGTATATGGTTTTATGTTAGTGAGTGGAAAAAACTTGTTTAAGAGGATCTAAAATTAATCACAGGGAATGATACAAGTTTATTCCTTCATCTGTTAATGATCCTGAAGCACAGAATTTGGGATGTTTTGGACACTTATTAACCAAATTAAAAATTATGAATGGACAAAGAAGAACTGTTGAAACATGTGCATTTTGTTAACATGCTTCTTGTGTTTGCGGTGTGTTTCAGTGAGAAAAATGTTCAGTGTTTCAGGTGACGTGTGTGCTGACTAGGTACCTACTTATGGAAGAATGTCTAAAGATTTCGTTGTGAATAGGATAAGCGGTAACAATCTCAAACACTCATTGAAAGATAGCTGAACTTTCAGCTGGAAATGGGTTGGACATATGCTGAGAATGTAAACACAATCTAATTATACACTCTCTCCAGGCAGGAATTAATTGTCTTTTAAACTCTTGTTTCTTCTGCTATTGTTTTAACCTGAACCTTGGAATTACAGAGGTAAGTAATTGACATGCTAAAATTTTCTAAGCTAAAATATATATATATGCATATACATACATACATACATACATACATACATATATATATAGTTTCTTTTTTGAAAATCTAGTTGTTCAGTTTTTTAAACTAAAGCATTTTGTTTGATTATTTGGACCTGGAACAGTGAAATGCCAGAAATGACAATATCCATATAGACTACCTTAACCATAGATGATATAATTTTGACATAAATACACAGAAATCAAAGGAGCTATGCTTGCTTAGTTTATACCAGTTGAGGATCTGTCTGAAAATATAAACTTTTTTTGCTGTGTGTCAATTTGTTCGTGAATAGGTGTTTGAGATCTTTTTCTATAAGCAACAGTATGTAAGAACTAGAATATTTTATATCTTTTCTCAAAGATTTCTCTAGTGTTATTGGCCCTCATCAGGGGTATCAAATGGATGAATGGCATGAGGCTGGTCCACAGGTCCTGGACCACCTAGAGTGGGCACCCTCTTCAGCATGCATCCAAGAGTAGTCCAGCCAGGGCCTGGACTGGCCCCATTCCATGGCCACATGCTGTGCCCTGTGTGAGTCTGATGGGAGTCAAGGGCAGCACTAAGGGCCAGATGATAAAGCTCTGCAGGCCAGATCCAGCCCTTAGGCTGTGTGTTTGATACCTCTGGCCTATATTCAGTCAACAGAAGGTCGTTGGAATTCAGCAACTCTAGATCAGGCCACCATGCCTAATTTTGTATATAATTAAGTCAATTAAAAAATCTGCTTTGGATGCTTGAAATTAAGAAATCCTATCCTTGGACTTTTTGCAGTTCTGAAAACAAATGTGGCCTTTGATCTTCTAAAATGCCCAAGGGACTGAAGTGAGAAGTAATAAAAATGAATAGTCCTGAATAAAAATTTACTCCATAATATGCAGATCAGTTGATACTCTATTCCAAATGCTATGGGAACACTTCTGGATATAAGTTGCAATGATTTGTTAAATGCTGGTATGTTTAGTACCTATAGTTCGGGGTTTACTCAACTTGAGGCAGCAGCAGGCCGATTTTTGCAGGGCTGTCCGCCATTTTCGAGGGCTTATTGTGGCAGGACCTCCCCCCATACCTCTGATTGGTAGAGGGGCCCCAGTGGCCCTGCCCCCTGCTGCTGATTGGTGGAGAGGGCTGTCCTTCACATGACTGTGCTCCTCACCACTGATTGGCTGAGATGGCCTCTGTCAGGAGAACCTGCCCCTTGCCACTGATTGGTGGAGAAAGGGGTAGGGCTGCATGGCAAGCAGCCCTCTCAGCCAATCAGTGGCTAGAAGCAGAAGCAGTAGCCATCTTGCCTGCTTTCCTTCATGCTGGCAGTCTCTTTTATGCCAGACTGTGTGGCCAGGAGGATTGCTGGCTGCCATTAGGGAGCCAGCATTTTATTTTTAGTAAGGTTCCCCCAATCTCCCCTCCCCCGACATTTTGTGGAGAACACCCAGTTTCCATGAAATCTGTGCAATTGGGATTTGGGTAGCTCTCCAATCATAGTTAGGATCATATTTAGGATGGAAATGTAAAGAATCACATCTCTCATCAGCATTTTGGTGACAAAATATAACTCCTCTCCCCCTGCCCCCCACAAATGTGTGCAAAGATATAAGGTATGCATAAATGCACACCTATACCTACTATATAGTAATTGAAAATTTAGGAGACGTTAAATTCAAACCCAACTTTTATGTTTACTTATATTTATGGAAATTCTGCTCCTGTGTTCAAATGAGGTGGGCAAAGTCGAAACAAATGGTTTGCAAAATAAGTTAAGCAAAAGACTGCTCATACTTGGCATAATAGGTGTAGAATTGTTTTCAGACTTAAGCTATTGTAATAAGGGAAGTGTACAGAAAACAAAACCCCATAAACTTTAGGCCAGAAAATAATACAATTATATGGCACAATGCCTGTCATGCATCCAGTCTTCCTGTGTGGTGGATTCTGTGGCATAGTTATTGCAGACATTATATCAAACTGAACCTCATAATGGATTTCTGATCCTTGCTTGTATTTCTTGAATGTCATAATCAGGTCTATTGTTTCATGCATTTGTAATGAAATGTAATTTCCCATAAGCAATTGTCTTGTTTTCCTTTAGATGTCGCCTTGCTATTGTAGTATTAAAGCAGGTTTATGTAATTAAATATTACAACACCAGAACCACTGCCACAGTTCTTACTGTAAGTAAAATTGCTTAAGAACAGCATAACCAGAACTCTCAATAACTAGTTCATGATGTAGCTTTTCTGGTTAAAGAGTTGTGCTGTAGGTCTGTGTATGTTGCAATGGAAGATTAAAATGTTGTGTGATGCAGAGTTCTTTGGTTAAAAAGGCACATGTTGTACTATTGTACAATAAATATACAGGTCTGTTTAACATGTAAGATGTGTGAATATTTTACAGTGCACAGTGGGTTTTTTTGGCAATACAAGTGAAAGATGCTATATACAAATATAGTGAGGAGCCAATTAATTATTTTAACACATACAAACCAGTGGGGGATTACAACATGTGTCTCACAGGAAGCAATCTCCCAAATTCATAGCTCTGGACATTGTGCCAGAACAGAATCCTTTATGCATTGCACAGTGTCTTGCGTTTTTTCCCACGCAACCTCTTTAGCCCCGTGGGTAGGAGCAAGATGCTCTGGACCTATACAGGGTTGTCCTGCGAGGTTGTATACGTATGAATCTCTTCCCTCATACTTCCACTCTTGTTCCTTCCATTCACGTTCCCAGGATTGGTTGTCTGTTTATGCAGCTGAGTGGTACTACCACACCCCTCATAACTGCAGGCTCAGGGGTCAGGGCTTTCCCTTTAGTACTAGTGATGAAGTAAATACAATAAATTCAGTAGAAACATCATCTTTGTGTAATATTTTCCCCCTTACATAGACACTGTCCTAGCAGCTGTTTATGAACTGGAAAACAGCATTGACCATTCCAGACCTTTTCTGAGCTGACAAGTAAGATGAATGGAAAATTAAACAAAACCCACAATATTTCTCTCAAGAACTGTGACTCATGTGGGAGAAGCTGCCAGGTCTCTCTCTGCTCCCCACAAAATCTTTTTAGTGGGTCTAATAGGTGTTGAATTCTCACATTTAATATAAATGCCTATAACCAGAAAGATATTGTTGAAGTAGAAAGGACACAGAAAAGAGGGATATAAGAGTTTAAGGGTCTGCAGAAATGGCATTTAAGGACAGATTAAAAGGTCTAGCAACTCTGAGCCTGATTGTCTTTGGCACCTGAGCTTGCACCATCAAGAATAGCTTTCTGGTTATTGCCTAGTGCAATGAGATTTAGAGAGGCAGCTCTCTGGCCTCACCAATCCAGGCACCTTAGAAGACCCCACTCTGACAAATTCTATGGTTAATTTCATACTTATTATTAAATACTATTGATAAAATAGTTAATAATTTGGTCACAAATTCAGCATTGATCGACTGCAGTAAACAAAGAAGGCACAAAACTATTTTCCCCCTTTCCCTTCTGACTTCTGAGTATGTAGGATGCACTCCATGAATGATTTTGAGGTTTTTCTAGACGCATTAGGGCTAACACTAACTTTAGGGGGAATAAAAGTTGAAGTTCTGATTTAATCCTATGCCTCCAGGAGCTAAGTGTTTTAAAAACACCAAATTGTATATACTTCAGTAGAATTACAAGAACCAGCAACATAGCTGTTTACCTTGACTAATAATTACAAGCAGAGATATCAGAGCTGAGTTGGAGGCCTTTCAGCACTGAACTCTCCTCAGCTCTTTTCCTTTGCTTTCCATATAGATAGACCTAACTATTGAAGTGAAATCAGAGGATACTGATATACGTTCTTCTGATGCAATCATGTCCGCGTGATTCTGTAGCATAGCAGGACTGCTGTAACTTTTAATTCTGCTTTGTTCAGGGTAAAAGTTAAGGTGATTTAGATAACTGGTGGACGTAATAGATTATAACAGCTAACAGCTCCTGAGGAAGAGTTGCTTCTTCCCTTCAAAGCAGCTAACATGTATGTTGGCCCATGCCCTTTGTCTGCAAGATACTGTATTTCAATATCCTGTATAACAATCCATACATAAACCCTGTTTCATATCCAGAATTAACTATGAGTAAATGAGGATAGTAGTCCTGTGTTCCTCACCATTGTATTAGTTTTGTGTTAAGATATCACAGATTGTTGCATTGAATGTGCCTGGTAGATGTTGACAGAGAAACTGCAGAATTTGGCTTTGGATAGAAAACATTTGGTGAATTTGGCACCTGGGAATGTATCGGAAACAGTTTGGCCTTATAAAATAAGCATGTTCTCTAGAGCTTTTTATAAATAAAATATTA
Organism: Crocodylus siamensis; assembly: GCF_052110815.1. Lineage (NCBI taxonomy): Eukaryota > Metazoa > Chordata > Crocodylia > Crocodylidae > Crocodylus > Crocodylus siamensis. The sequence goes on along the minus strand of NC_143396.1, from coordinate 82,705,914 downwards.
CAAGCTAATTGGGGCCCTAGAAAAACAGTGCAAAACAATATCTCTTTGCATTTAGAGCCTGATCTAAAGCCTTCTTACAAACTCCCACTGACTTCACTGGGATTGGTTCCCTCATGATGTAACTCAGCCACAGTTTACCACAGCTCACGAGGCTGCACTAACAATAAATATCTGTTTCATTTTTTCTATATAGCAGATGAAAAATATTATAACCTTAAAGTTGTTTCACAAATGAATTTTTCCTTTCTCAGTGTATTTCTTCAGAGACGATAACCAAGGTCTTCCCCTGGCTAATTGCATCACCGCTCAAGTCAATCTGGGCATGTTGAGCAGACCTGGATAACTGTTTCTTGTGGTCACTATGAGACTTTCCAGTAAAATTCTATCCACAGTTATTACACAATTATGCACAACAATAACTTTGTACAGGATGAACAAAATCATTTTGTCTCTCCTTCCCTCAAGTAATTTAGCTAATCTGTTCCATAGGGAGGAGTGTTTTTTGAGTATAACCAATCTCTCCTATTGTCTCAGTTGTTTTCTCCTAATTGATCCTAATAGTAGATTCATAGTTTCATAGTAGCTAGAGTCGGAAGGGACCTAGGTAGCTCATCTAGTCCGACCCCCTGCCTTGACAGGAAAGAGCACCGGGGTCAGATGACCCCGGCAAGGTGCTCATCTAACTTCCTTTTAAAAATTCCCAGGCTAGGAGCCTGCACCACTTCCCCTGGAAGCCGGTTCCAGGCCCTAGCCGCCCTGACTGTGAAGTAGCGCCTCCTAATATCTAATCTAAACTTACCCTCCGCCAGCTTGTGACCGTTATTCCTGGTCACTCCTGGCAGCGCACGGGGGAACAGGGACTCCCCCAATACCTGCTGATCCCCCCGACCAGTTTGTAGCAGGCCACAAGGTCCCCCCTTAACCTTCTCTTGTGGAGGCTAAACAGGTTCAGGTCCCGTAGCCTCTCCTCATAAGGCCTGCCCTGCTGACCCCTGATCATACGAGTGGCCCTCCTCTGGACTCTTTCCATATCGTCCACGTCCCTCTTGAAGTGTGGCGCCCAGAACTGGACGCAGTACTCCAGCTGCGGCCTGACCAGTGCCGCATAGAGGGGGAGGATCACCTCCCTGGACCTGCTCGAGATGCATCTGTGGATGCATGACAGGGTACGGTTGGCCTTCTTGACTGCCTCCCCACACTGCCGGCCCATGTTCATCGTGGAGTCAATGACGACTCCAAGATCCTTTTCCGTCTCCGTGCTGGCAAGAGGGGAGTTCCCCAACCTGTAAGTGTGGTGCCGGTTCTTCCTCCCCATGTGCAACACCTTGCACTTATCAGTGTTAAACCCCATCCTATTCTCCTCCGCCCACCGTTGCAACCTGTCAAGGTCAGCTTGTAGCCTATTGCACCCTTCTAGTGCACCCACATCCCCCCACATCTTAGTGTCATCAGCAAACTTGAACAGGGTGCTTTCTACCCCCTCATCCAAGTCACTGATGAAGATGTTGAACAGTGCGGGCCCGAGGACCGAGCCCTGCGGAACCCCACTGCCCACGTCCTTCCAGGTCGAGAAGAACCCATCCACTACCACCCTCTGGGTTTTATAAACTTTAGTTTATTGTTACACCTTCTCTCTCAGATAGATATCATTTTTAAACCAGATCAGAAAAGTTAAGGGTTTGGCTGGGCCTCAAGGGTAAGGTCCCACCCAAGTTGGAGGCATTGTGATAGTGCACTGCCTCAGGAGGAGCTCATAAAGACTAGGGGGAGACACTGCCCCGCTGAAGTCACTGTCAAAACTTCTACCGACTGAAATTGCACCATGGTTTTTTCATGATATACCAGAAATGGGTGCACTAGTGAGAGCTTTGGTGATCAGAATTACAGCAGAAGTATCATTTTGTACTTTAGATCTCCAGTCAAGTACCAAAGCCCAGATAAATAAAAATATGATACTATTCACAGTACAAACAATAAACAGAAGCAGGCGGAGGCTTGTACCCCCATGCAGCTGTATTTTAAGAAGCCTCATAAGGCTACAGAGGATGGGGATTAGAACACAAGATTGTCTGCTGTAAACCCCATGCACCATCCACCAGACTACATCTTCTAACCTGGGGTTGTTTCGTTTTCTTTTGGAAGACAAAGACCTCAGATAGTAAAATGGCACTCTCATCTTGACAGGCCTATTAATGACACAGGGATGATGTAACTACACAGGCCTGCTCAGAAGCTATAAGCCTCTCTTAATCAAAGGGAAGCTGTGAAGTGTGCAGTTACTGATTAAAGGGAACAATACATGAAATAGGAGGATGGGAGTGAGGGTCATAGTTTTATAATGATGGTTTAAAGGAGGGACGTTGACCAGAGAACACAGGCCAGTGTCCACGCTCCCTCGAACATATCCAAGGAGCCCGTGGATGCTACCTAGTAGAACTCAGCCTTGAGACGTGCACATGTAACCTTTACCCAGTGGACTCCATTTTATTAGAAGAAATGGACAATAATAAAAGGCATGCCTCTGGCCCCCCTTGCTGCTGTCTTATACTATGGAGCGACCTAATGAGTAGTATAAAAAAGAAAAAAGGAATAGTTACATGCTAGTCATGAAATGCAAATAAAATCAGAACACTTGGACAGAGAGGAAATTACAGGCTAAGTTCCAGTTTTGCTGCCAGGTTTCCTGTGAAGTGTATTCTGTGGTTTAAATATCCAACACATACTGGACATTATCAACACATGCCTTCCACAAGTCTTTTAAGAACTATAGTCAGAAATCTTAATTAAATAAACGTTAAACCCTATGGGCTAAATCCAATTAAGGATTTATGCATAATTGAGGCATCTAAGTCCAAAGTGATGATCCAAGAATCCCCAGCTGTCATCAATATGTGAGGCAACTAAGATCCAGTTTAAGGTTCTTTTTCCAGTTTAAGGTTCCCTCTGTACCTGCATATCTACCTACCTACTGTCCCAATCTGAGTGCCTTGATGCCATCTCTTATCAAAAGCTGATAAGGATATCCTTTTACCTAAGTCATCTGTGGTGCCTGATTCAGTAGGCAAGCTCAGTGTACACATAAGACACACATGAAATTAATGTGACCAAATAAAACTCCAGCGCAGTTTGGGCCAGGATAGTATTTGTATCGGGTAGCACTAACTTATGGCAGAGTTAATTAGTTTACTCTGGTCTGACAGCTCTACGTGTAAATGGAGACATTTTACTGTGGAGCTAATTAGTCTACTCCACAGTAAACAACTTACGTAGATGTGCCCACTGACAGCATAAGTTTTCCCACAAAATACAGCCCTTTCTTTTCGACAGAACTTTATTTTAAGAAGGTGAAGATCCAGGCTCAGTTCACTTTTAGGCCTCGATGGTTTCAAACCCAGATCACCCAACTTTCAAGGGAGTGTAGTAATCACTGTGCATGTGTACATTTGCATTTATGCCAGCTTAAATTTACTGCACAGTAAGTGGGAATTGTCAGTGTCTACATGTGCAATCTGGGACTAAATTTGGTCCCAGGTCAAAGCAGCCTGCCATGTGTCCCTGTGGTCAGTGTGGGGGCTCTAGCCTCCAGTTACGTGGCTGCTAGCCCGTGGGACTAAATTTAGTCCCAAGTTGAAGCCAAAGCTGGCTGCCAGCACTTGGGACTAAGTTTAGTCCCAAGTTGAAGCCAGGAGAGGCAGCCAGCCAGGAGCCTGGGGCTGGGCTCAAGCCAGCCCCCTAGTGGCTGGGCAGACCCAGCAAGGAGGCCTCTGGGTAAGTGCACAGGAATCAGTTGGCATAAATCACAATATTTACTGCACAGTATGGGCATGCACATGTAGATGTGGTTAATTTTGGTTACTGTGCAATAAATGCACGCATGTAGACATGCCCGCTGAGTGCTGTAGGAGGGCTGCAATAGATTGGTTTGGATGAATGAAAGGGAACTACTCTCCTTCTTGTTGTTGAAGCAATGCCAATAACAGGCAAAGGATTAATGATTGAATTCTTGGTTCAGAGAGTAAGAACAAGAGGCAGTATGGCTGTAGTCCAGTAATTAATGCACTCATTTGATTGGGAGACTGGTGTTCAGGTCCCTACTCCCAGGACTGTTCTTATATTTGACATTTAATGTATATTGGATAAAATATAGAAACAGTCCAAGAAGCAGGGAAACCATGTCTCCACACCAGGCACTGGCTGTTGATAGGATGAATTCATTTGTGCTATACAGCAATTATCATAAACGTGCAGCAAACCACAAAGGGAAATATGCCTTAAATCATTTTGTTATATGGTATTAATGAATATGATGAAAGCAGTTAAGAGGCAGCTTGAATCAGAGCCTTTGCACGTGTTCAGTTTGCTCAATCAGACAAATTTAGGGCCAAATGCAGGATTTCAGTGCCTAAGTTAGGTGTTTCAATGCTTAATTTCTGGGCCTTTGGATTGGATCTGTTTTGGTTCATCCTTATATAGTGCATAGGGAAGTGGTTCCAAAACAATCAGCATACTGAGCAGGAGCCAGCTAAAGTCAGTAAGGAGCTAGAGCTAGCCAGTAAGAAAAAGGTTGAGGCCTTGGTTAGGTCCTAAATCTCAAACACCCTGTGAAGGACTGTAGGAGCCTGATTTTTGTTGTTAAGAACCTGGAGCTTGAATGCTTCCTGAAGGTGGGTACCTAAAACTTTTTTTCAGAAACTGAGTGGGTTTACTTGTAAAACAGAGGAAGAAAAAATGATCAAATCGTCCCTTACATATTAGTCTTCTGGTTAGAGTATTTTCCAATTTCTTCCTCTGCCTTAGGATATTCAAACCCACATCATTCACCTCCATGAAGAGTGCCTAGGCTATGAACTATGCTGAATGGGGGAATTTCTTTACCTGTCTTGTGACACTGCCTGAAAATGCTCAAGGTTCATTAAATCAGGGAGAGCACGCAGGGTGGAGCATGAATCTGTGGCTGAGAACTGAAGAAACTCAGCTGGGAGACAGAAATGCCAACTTCCAGGATTGTTTCCATTTCTTATCTTAAATATTTCCTCCAAAGAGACTATATCCTGGTGGCTAGGAAAGTTTCCTTGGTGATGAGAGATGTGAATGAGCAGAGCATTGAACCAGAGTTTTGTACTTCTTGGACAAAAGCTCTAAGCAATAATCTATATAATAAATCAGTAGTACAACCACAAGAACCAAGGTCCCTACTCATTGCTTTGGAATAAAACCTCATGCTATGGAACCTGGGAGGATGGATTCACTGTTTTGCAGCTTTGAGTGAGACACAGGCAGGATTTCAGGCACAGCATTTCCCACTGGAGAGTTTCAGGCAGCAATGTGCTCAGTGCACAGAGTCTGGAAAAGTCTGTTTTGGATCCTATTCTGAGGCACCTAGCTCTCCCCATACATTGTGTCAGAAGCCTAGGTTACCAACATGGGGTTCTGGATTATATTCCAGGGTCTAGGCATCCCCAGTCCTTCCTTGGAGCTAGCTCTAAAATTGTACAGGTGTTAGTAAGAATCATAAGACTGAGAGTTGTTTAGTATGGTGGTGATGGTGGTGGGAGAACCTTATGAACTATGCTTTGTGCAATTTCCACAGTCTCACAGACTCCCAATCAAGCAACATGCACTGACATCAAAATGGCCGGTCATTTTCTTGAAGTTAAGTATTGGTACGGGTGCGTGAAATGGGCTGTATTCGATTTGGCTTTGGCTTTGGCCCAAATTGGGGACAGTGATTCGATTTGTTGATTCGGATCACTGTCCCAATTCAATTTGGCTGAATCTGAAGATTCAATGCTGATTCAGAGAATCAGTGATTTGGCCATAGACACAGCTTTAAATATTTTTTCTACATACCTTGAGGTACCAGGCACGGTTAGTGAATGCTGCGATGGTGGGGTGGATAGAGTATCCCACAGGAGTGCAAGGGGACCCCCCTAGTGCCCCCCAAGCTCAGCAATTGGCCATGGGGGGACCCTGGGTGCCCCTGCAGACCCAAGAGGCACCAGTCATCAAGCCTGCATGCTTTCTGGAGGACCTGGAAGTGGACCAGAAGCGCTTCTGGTCTACTGCCAAGCGCACTGGGGACCCCTCTGCACTCCTGTGGGATGCTCCATCCACCCCAGCATCTCAGCATTCACAAGTTGCCTGGTACCTTGAGGTATGTAGAAAAAACATTTAAAGCTGTGTCCATGTCCGAATCATCGAATCTTTCTGAATCTCTCCGAATCGATTCAGAGGGTTCTAATTCGATTCAGACAGATTAAAGTGTCTCCTGATTCAATCTGGATTTGGAGATTCGGCTGCTGAATTGGGCTGAATCTCTGCTGAATTGAATCAGCGATCGAACTTTCGCACAGGCCTTGTATTTAGGAAAATGCTTTGGTGGACTGGTGTGATAGTAGTCTGGAAAAGGCAGAAATTAATGCGTCCTAGCTTCTGATTTGGCTTGTATTGTTAAGTCTTTCTGCATGTGGCTGTTTCTCATCCCCAACCTGAGACCAGATAGGAAGAATAATAAAGCACTGGTTTTGAATTTTCCAAATACTTGTGCCTTCTTCAGCAGATTGCAAAACCGAATGAAGAGGGAAGTTACTGCTGAACCACCTCATACCAGGACACGATGCATTCTTGCTCAAGTGAAAACAGTGACTCTCTTCTCTGCTTTCACATTCCACATTGACACAAATATACACTACAAGCTGTAGCATCAAATGCCCTTTTATTGCAATGATAATATGTCATCATAGTTGCAGGATTTGCACAATCTTCTGATCATTTTGTAATGTCTTAAAGTTAGACATAGCTTTAAAGCATTTTCTCAACTGAAAGAAAGCAAAATTTGGAAGACTTTCTGAATTAGCTTAGTGAATATTTGCTTACCTGTACACTGGATTATAGTACAAGATGCCAAGATAAATCTAAATTAATAAAGCAAGTATTCAGTACTGTTAGTTATAATTTTACATAAGTTTCTGGCATTTTACATTGCAGCAGTTTTTAGCTACATGGTTGCCTGAAACAAAACCCACCAAAATTAAATATATTTAATATTCAATATTAATTATGAATTCATCTATACATTTAATGCAAGCATTATCACAGGAATATAGAACTTGATATAGTGGAAGTTTTTAGCTGAAAAGTAGCTAAACTAGAAAACATTTTCATGAGGACCTTTGAAATTATTTTCATTTTATAATCTTACTTTAAATTGGAGACATTACTAGACAAGATCAAAACAATATGCAAGTACTGCACGGACAGTAATACACAGATGAAAATCAGAACATTGAGTACAATTGTCCAAAGTAATCAGAGAACCAAGCAAGTATTTACTAAAGTGTCTATTATTGAAACTCAGTGAAATGTGCACTCTTTAGTGACTTAAATTCTTTAAAAATGGTTAATGCTTCTAAATCACGTAAGCACTTCTGAAATTTTTCACTTCATAGCAAAATAATTCTCAAAGGTCTTAGGCTCTAATATCATCATCAATCTTCGCCAGAAACATTTCCCTATGTTTTATCTTTTTACCCAATGTAGGAGAGAAGACTGCTGAATGAATCAATGGACAGGTCTGAAAAAGGCCATCTCATTTTTCTTTAACTTAGTTCCTTGAATGATTATATTTTTGTTGATTTCAAATGTTAGACCCAGTGATTATAATTAAAACACTTGCTCCAAAGTTTACCAGGTTTACCACAATTCCCTATTACATTGTATGAATAGGAAATAATTCTCAACCTGGTAAACTGGAGAAGGCGGCATTTCAGTTTAGCAAAGAAAGCAAAACAAGGCCTAATAGCTGGAAGGTAAAGCTGAATAAATTCAGAACTAGAAATAATATGTAGTTCCTCTATAGGAAGGTCATGTATATACAAAAAGAGAAAGGGTAGTTACCAGCCTTTCAAAATGGCCTCCTTCATTTTACTATAAGAGGAGCAGTCTCTCCCAGGAGTTTGAAATGCTCTTTCTTTTGGGGTACTAAGAACTGGATCAACACTTACAGGTAATTAGCGGGGAAAATAATATGGGATGTTGCATGAACTGCAGTCCAGCACTTAAAAAAGCATGACTGCTTTTGAGCATACTAAAAAAACCCTGTCTTCTCAGTTACAGAGGACTTGAACTTTCCATGATCTTTAGACTCCAATAATGGACACCATGAATTTAAAGTCCATGTGGAGATTTTTTTAGACTGTATTTTCTTTTTTATGTGAGAATTTCTTTGATATGCCATTGAAAGCAATAGCTAAAGACTTGCAGCTGTTATAAACACACACTGCTCTTCAGAAGTCAGTGCAGCTATAGTTATATTTCTATCAGCTGTGGATCTAGGTCAACTCTTCTGTGGTTCTGTACAGAATGAAAACACCATAAATAAGAAATGACAACCACTATGCAGCAATGTAATCAGAAAGTTAATGTTGTTCAAAACAAGCAAACAAAAAGTTTCTATATCACCTCTGAATAACACACATGCCCCAAACCAACACTGACTTACAATCCCATTAAAGTTACGGAAGAGGAAGAACCAACAGAGAGCATCGTTAGGAGAATCGCCCATGCCTTGCAAACCATCAGTTTTGCAGCTCCACAGGTATGCATCTTCATGATGTATGTAGGACATTGCAGCTATCCTGTCAAGAAACAAAGAGCCGAGGCTTTTTCAGATTCTTGTATGACTGGGCAGGGCTGGCAGTCAAGAAACAAAACCAAACTTCTTAGAGTAGGAACTTTTTAGAGCAGAGCCTTAATTTTGAATATATACATATTCAGGGTTTATAACAAAGTAGGTAGGTTAGGAGATGGATCATCTGTTTTGTTTTGTTGCTCAGAAATTGTAATGTGATAAGGGACTTAGTTTGAATTAATTGATAGTGAGTTAAATGTTTAACTCATTTTTGGCTTGAAATATATCCAGAAACCTAAAATTAAATAGGAATTTGCAAATCTTATTTTATAAGGGTGTAAGAAATGTAAAATCTGAGCCTTTGAAGAAAGATATCAGGGCCAAGACAAAGGATAAATTTTACAAATCTTCACTCCTACAAAGGATCTTTATGCCCTTATATATTTCTACTGAATGGTTCCCTAAGTGGTTCTCTAAAGCTAAATGGTACCCTAAATGCTTTCTTACAACTAGTGTGAGCATCCTATACCCTTTCTATTGGGCTTGACAGCAACTGTTACCATACCAATAGATAATACAATGGCAGTATTTAGGACTTGTCTACACAGGGACACTCAGGAAAGCTAAGATAAAGTAACTAAGATTTAAAGCTAATGTGTTAAATCACATGAAACTATTATGGGCATTTTTATATGTGCTCTGGGACACAGTGCTGGGAGCTTTAATTAGTGAGCCACACTAATTAAAAGTGCCTATGCGTCACGCGTATCAGCATTCCCTGCACTGAAAAAATGGTGGCAGGGTGCTTTGAACTAAAGCTTATCAAACATATTTTACCCAACTGCCATTTTTTTCAGCCCTGGGACGTGCAAGGATGCCAATACATGTGACATGGAAGGCAGCTGGAGCACATCAATTTCCATGCTCCAGCAGGCTTGATTAATTGAGTCTGCTCTGGTGCATTAGATTTCCAGTGTGTTGGAGGCTCCCTGCACGTCTATAGAACCCTTATGGCCCTGATTGAGTTTAGCTTAATCTACTCTGAAAGTGAATTAAAGTAGAAGAAATAAATGCCACTTAAATTCCGAATAACAGCATAGGGATTGAATATGGATTAGCTGACTTTTACAACCATAGTTCTCATGCCTTTTCGTCTGAAAAACTTTCCGTTTTTTATAGAGCAGGGTCCTTAAGACTCAGTAGTAAATGTGCCATTAATTCACAAGGAGATTTGCATACCTAAAAGTAGGCACTGAAGTCCAATATTTTTGTGCCCCTGAGAATCTCAGAACAACCACTCAGCTGCTGCCTACCTCTATAGGCACTAGGGGTGTGTGAAGAGGGCCCTATTTGATTTGGATTCAGCCTGAATCGGGGACAGTGATTCAATTCGTTGATTTGGATCACTGTCCCTGATTCGATTTGGCCAAATCCAAATCTGAAGATCTGATGCTGACTCAGAGAATCAGCGATTCAGACATAGACACAGCTTTAAATGTTTTTTCTACATACCTTGAGATACCAGTGCAGCTCGTGAACACTGTGATGCTGGGGCAGATGGACCATCCCACAGGAGTGCAGGGGGAGAGGGGGCATGTGCTCAACGGCGAAAGCGGAAGTGGACTGGAAGTATTTCCAGTCCACTTATGGGTCTCCGGGGAGTGCACAGGGCTGTCCCCCACATGCCCCTCCAGACTCAGGTCCCCCCCAGACCCAGAAGGCACTAGTTGCCGAGCCAGGGAGGTACGGGGGGGGGGGAACAGCGTGCTCTTCGGTGGACCCAGAAGTGGACCGGAAGTGCTTCTGGTCCACTTCTGGGTCTGCTGCTGAGTGTGTTGGGGAGCCCCAGCATCACAGCATTCATAAGCCGCCTGCTACCTAGAGGTATATAGAAAAAACATCTAAAGCTGTGTCTATGTCTGAATCACTGAATCTTTCCAAATGTCTCTGAATCGATTTGGAGGGTTCTGATTTGAATTAGAGAGATGAAAGGGTCCTCTGATTTGATTAGAATTTGGGGATTTGGCCACTTAATCAGGCCAAATATCCACCAAATTGAATCAGGGACCGAAGCTTTGCACAGTCCTAATAGGCACTTAGGTATCTGTTGGTAAAATATCCTAGGAATCTACCTTTTTGCTTTGGGTATGTGCAAAACCACTTAAGTCCTGGTGCTGCTTAGCATGGTGTCCCATCTGATTCTTGAAGTGTGACTGTCAAATAAGGTCTGTCCCTGCCTGAAGGACTCTATTCAGCAGGGGATTTCAGAGTATGCCAACTGCAGTTGACCTCTCACATAAACTATTTGAGCTGAGATTGTTAAGGGTATCCATGTCTTTACATTTCATAGTCTGGTGGTTACTCTCCAGGATTGTGGGGACCTATTTTCAAATCCCACCTCTTAATATTTGAAGAAGGCATTTGGACTTGACTTTCCTACAGCCCAGGAGAATGCCCTACTCCTCAGGCCTTAGAGTTAAGCTTCTGGCTTAATGTACAATTTATTAGTTACAGCAGAAAAGCCTACATTTAGAGCACCCAATAGTTTGGTGGTCCAAGCTTTCTTCTGTAATATACTCCAGAGTAGGCAGGGTGGGAATGTGACAATAGACATCACAGGTGACTATAGACCTAATCCCTCTCCTTGGCATTTCCTACTGGCTAGCTTTTGTGGATCCTGGCCCAGTTTCTCTAAACCCAGTTTTAGTCATCTGCCACCATGCGCTGTACTGGATGTCTAGCACTGAGGACTCTAGCAGGTGGCAAGTTATTTAGGACTCCTATGACTGGCTCCTCCAGTTACCTTTGGCTAAGACCTCGGGTCTCATGCTGTCTTCTCCCTCTGCACTACCCAGGAGGTTCTTTATACCAGAACCATATCTATTTAGCACTTTTGTACTACAGGCAGTAGTTAAAACTAAAAAAAGCTGAGGACCTCACACTGCATTAGCCAAGGAGATAGTAGCTTAGAACAGCTGCTTCCTCAAACCTTGAAGAGATGAGTGACCACTCATCTTCTTTTAGCATATAGGGAGATGCATTCCTTCCTGCCTGTGGCTATGTATTCCCCAAACCCTCCCATTTAATTTTGACAGAGGTGTAAATATTTACTCTGCCCACCTCCACCTGAGACCTCCTTCTGGAGCTGCTTCTGCTGGAGCTCACCCAGCCCGGCCTATACAGGGCTTGCTTGTATTAACTCAGTTTTCTTTCTCTTTAAAATACTGCTCAAAGGAAGCTAGAAACTATCTTGTTTTGAAGAGGATTCTCCTTTTTATTGTCAAGAATCTGTAAGGGTATCATCAAAGGATCTCCCTAGGGCAGAGGTGGTCAATTATTTTGGGCAGAAGGCTGCTTACTGAGTTTTGGCAAGCCATTGAGAGCTGCATGACAGGCAGCCAGAGGCAGATAAGTATTCATTTTCTAAATTTTTTAGGGGCTCTGCAGGCCACCTAGAATGGCCTGGCAGGCCACATCTGTTCTGTGGGCCGCATTTTGCCCACGCCTGCCCTAGGGAGTGGTGCAAAGAAGTATGGCAAGTCTGTTCTGTGTGCTTGGTGAGCCTAAAGGATGTAATATAGCTGGCCTCAGAGGTAAGTAAGTGCATGCCAAAAGCTCTGTTTCAGGTGCTTCCCTAAAGGCAGCTATATTCTGTGCTTTGGTAGGGTATCATGCACACAGTGGACATGCTGGTTTCCACTGTGGTGTTCTGTAGCATGGTCATTTGATAGTGCAGATCTCTAAATATCCCTCAGGGTGAAATTCAACAGCCATGTGGCATTTCTCTTCTCTTCCCTTGGTCCCTTACAAAAAGTTTATTGCACTGTACAGTTGTAAAACTTTTTATTAGGGTAAAGTCATTTACAGAGAAGTATTACAGTCTGCTGACCAGGTCTTGTGCCTTCATAGTCTCATGAAGAATAATGATGTTTCTTTAGTTGCTTTAGTACCTGAGGTGTATATGCCGTTTTTTTAACTGTGATTTCAGAATTCTATAAATACACTGCTAAAAGTTGTTCAAATGGGAAAAAAAGATAAATGTTATGTTGAATGAGAGCCTGATGTTTCCATACATGGTTTTAGCTTTCATTGTTCTTAATAGTGCATGTACAGGCCAAGTGGGAAAAGGCTTATAGCTAACTTACACAAAGAGATTTAGGGCCCTGCTACGCATTTAAATTAAAGCTGGATAGAAACCAGTTATAGAGTTGGTTGCACAGTTTTAAGCATGACATTTTATAGCTAGTTGGCTCCTTATAGCTGGATAATCATCATTATTTTTGTGTGATAATTACTTTGCATGTGTGGCTGTTCTTAATTTGCACGTGTGGTCAGTTTAAATTTTATTGCTTAGTTAACCAGTTAATTGCCTAATATACATCATGTAGCAGGGGCCTCTGCCTCTTGAAGTGCAGCTCAGGAAGATCCTGCTTATATGGTTGAGACTTGTCCACCCCATACTGGCAGTGGGTGACAACCCTTGTGGATCTGAGTGCACCCTTCCCATACCCTTTATACACTACCAGCAGGCAAGGTACAGATCTGGCAGTGTGCTGAGCAAGGCTGCTCCAGGTTCACTTTTCTGGGCCTGCCTCAATCTCCAGAGTGGCTGAGAACAAGCATAAAAGAACAAGCCTGGAGTAGTCTCACTTACGTACTTTTGGGTTTGGACCATGTGGGTGTAAAGGAGCAGGGCCTGGGTGGGACATAAACATTGTGCCTAGGCCTTAGTGCTGAGACCTGCTACTGCATAGGTGTAGACAAGCCATGTAAAGAAAGGACATAGGCATGTAAAAATATCTGCATAGGCATCTGTGTAGCACTGGGAAGTGCTGCACTGACATATCTTCTCTGTACTTCATGAACTAGAAGCAGTGTAGCCACCTTAGTGTGGCACTAGGAACATGCCAGTTGGCTCTTTCCTAGAAGCAGAGCCAATGTGCCCATTGCTATACTACACTATATCTGGCTTAGGGAGTGATACGTAGAGTGGTAGGGTGTGCCTACATGCACCATAGCTAAATAGTATGGATATATCCTAACATCCAAATCCTGTATTTAACATGAACATTTCCATTGTTATGATGCCCCTTCATCTTAGCCTTAAGGCTGAGTCACAGAAGGTAGAAAGGAGAAGAATCTACCCAATTTTTGTGTTGTTGTTTTTATGGGCACTCATGTAGGGTGTGGCAGGATAGCACTTAAGCACCTAAGAATTACTTATGCAAATATGATTTGGGCCTAAGTGTTTACTAGTAAAGTTCCCTAGTTATCTACAGTGCTGCTACTGCTTAGGCCTAGGAGAGTTGCACCGTATTTCCAAGAATGGGAGGAAGGAGGATCCAGGCAACTAGAGGCCAGTCAGTCTCACCTCCATCCTTGCTAAAGTCTTTGAAAAGATTATTAAGACTCATGTATGTGAGGGCCCAGCAGGAAAAATTATGCTGTGGGGAAACCAGCATGGGTTTGTAGCAAGTATATCATGCCTGACTAATCTAGTCTCTTTTTATGACCAGGTTACAAAGCACCTGGATGTAGGAGTAGGGGTAGATATCATTTACTTAGACTCAGGAAGGCCTTTGATAAGGTATCCCACCTCATACTGGTGAACAAATTAAGAAGCTGTGACTTGGATGATTACACAGTTCGTTGGTGGCAAATTGGCTAGAGGGTCATACCCAGAGAGTGGTGGTGGACGGGTCGGTATTGACCTGGAAGGATGTGGGCAGTGGGGTCCCGCAGAGCTCGGTCCTTGGACCGATACTTTTCGGCGTTTTCATCAGTGACTTGGACAAGGGAGTGAAGTGTACTCTGTCCAAGTTTGTGGGTGATACAAAACTGTGGGGAGAAGTGGACAGGGAACAACTACAGGCAGACCTGGACAGGTTGGACAAACGGGCAGAAAACAATAGAATGTGATTTAACAAGGAGAAATGCAAAGTGCTGCACCTAGGGAGGAAAAATATCCAACACACCTACTGCCTAGAAAATGACCTGCTCGACAGCATGGAAGTGGAAAGGGATCTAGGAGTCCTAGTGGACTCCAAGATGAACATGAGACATCAGTGTGATGAAGTCATCAGCAAAGCTAACGCCACTTTATCATGCATCAGCAGATGCATGACAAACAGAACCAAGGAGGTGATACTTCCCCTCTATCAGGCACTGGTCAGACCGCAGTTGGAATACTGCATCCAGTTTTGGACACCACACTTTAAGAGGGATGTGGATAACCTAGAGAGGGTCCAGCAAAGGGCCACTCATGTGGTTAAGAGCTTGCAGGCCAAGCCCTATGAGGAGAGACTAGGACACCTGGACCTCTTCAGCCTCCACAAGAGGCTGCCTTGTGGCTGCCTATATATTCATCGTGGGGGCACAGAAGGGAATTGGTGAGGCTCTACTCACCAAGGCGCCCCTGGGAGTTACAAGAAATAATGGCCATAAGCTAGCAGTGAGCAGATTTAGACTGGATATTAGGAAGAACTTCTTCACAGTTAGAGTGGCCAAAATCTGGAATGAGCTCCCAAGGGAGGTGGTGCTCTCCCCTACCCTGGGGGTCTTCAAGAAGAGGTTAGATCGCATCTGGCCGGGGTCATCTGAACCCAGCACTCTTTCCTGCCTATGCAGGGGGTTGAACTCGATGATCTATTGAGGTCCTTTCTGACCCTAACATCTATGAATCTGTGAATAAGCTCATTTGGGATTCATGAGCTAGGCTGAAGTCCCTTGAGATACCTGAATCCATCAATCATCTTTCAGTGTCTCGAACACAAACCAACATCAGTGAGTTTAGCACAAAGCATAGAAGTCATATTTACTTTCCTCACTGGAGAAGAAGGTGCTGCTAATACAGGGAAGTCCAGGTTTTACAGGGAAGTCTACAGGTTACTTTAGATTTGTTCACCCAAGAAGTGACAGAACCAGGTTCTATATTTTTCTTACCTTTACACCTAGGTGTGAGTTTGGGGAGAATTAGAGAAATTCTTTACCCCTCTGTGAAAGAATCCCCTTCCAGCCTCCTCCTTCTCTTTGGGGGTAGTCTGCTCTCCCCCAGCATGTCTATCACCCCAGTTATGAACTTGTTGTCTACATGACTGACTTCAGATAAGAGGGAGTAGACCTAGCCTCATGACCTGGGGGCAGGGGCTTGAGCCTAGGTCAAGGTGTGCTGCTTTTCAAATTTATTGGTTGGCATAAAAAAACACCTGGCCTTGATTGGAGCTAGAGGTGAGGTCAGAAGAGCTATTTAAGAGGTCCCTTCCAGGAAGAAAGGGGAAGACATTTTAAGACACACACTGAGCAGCCTGGACTTCAGAAGTCCTCTCTCATACTCAGGATCTGGAAGTGAGTAACTTACCAGAAACCTAACTAGGAATTTAGTTAATTGTAAAGGCAGACAAGCCACTCAGATTTGCTCAAGCTGGTTTTCTTTCTATATTTTGCTATTGGTATTCCTCCCCTTCCCATCTGTCTTTAATCAATAAATCTATCTGTTTTAGCATGCCTCACTGGGTTTAAGAGGGAAGGGTCCTACTAAGGTGGGCTCGGCTATTTTACTCTCCTCCCACCTGAGAGGCTGATGGTGAATACTTCCTGTTAATAGAAGCACCCAAAAATCACAAGGTCTACAGGGCATGTGTACCCTAGTGGGCACAAGGCCCATGCAATGACCAGACCCCGAGTGGTGGCGGTGGTTACCTCAGGCTTGTGAATGTGCTCCAGGAAAGGGGTCAGCCAGATGTGAGGCGCCCCAGGGGAAGCACTTAGAGCACAGTGGTAGGGCACAGTGAGGCAGATGGCTCCGTACAGGAGTACCCCCTACTGGCCTGCCACACTGTCTTGCAGGAGGGTCTGGAAGTTAGTGTAAGAGCCAGTCAGAAGATAGAAACTTCCTCATTTCACAGAAGGGAGGAGGATCCCAGGACAGTTACTCCTCGCTTAGTGTTGTAGTTACATTTTTGAAAAATGTGACTTTAAGCGAAACAATGTTAAGTGCATCCAGTTACATCACAGTGGTTACCTACTAGCAGGTGGCAGCCAAACAATGTTATTACCAAACATTGTCCAACTTTAAACAAGTATGCTGTCTAATAGATCAGCAATAAAATAATGAAAGAACATTAACTGGGACAACGTTAAGTGAGGAGTACTTGTACAAATGAGAAGTGCTAATATGGTGGTTTTAGCAGTAACTGCTAACATCACAGTATTTGACAAATGCCTTAATATAGGATAGACTCATCAAATACCAGTTTTTGAGTTTACCATAACCTCTTTGATATATTCAGGTTCTTCAGATTTATGTTTTCAATTTTTAAAAGTAAAAATAAAATAAAAGTAAGACTCAGCTTGTCACAAGATCTCACCCTTTTGTCTCAATTAAGCACCCATCAAAATTGCACTCAGTTAGATCTCTTAACTTCAGTAAAATTACTCTGGATTAACAATGCCGTAACAGAATGTAAGAAGTGATTTTTGTGTTACCATTTTTCTTTCCCATGATACCCCATCCCTATTTTCTGATATTATTAGTGATGGAAATTTGGCGCACACTGATACTTCATCCTTCACTCACAGTTACTCTTGGCAGCACAGAGGCAGAGAGGGATCTTGGAGTCATGATTGACTCCAGGATGGATATGAGTCGCCAATGCGACGAAGCAATAGGCAGAGCCAACCGCACCCTGTCATGCATCAGCAGGGGCACCACTAACAGGTCCAGAGAGATCTTGCTCCCCCTCTGTGCAGCGCTGGTCAGGCTGCAGCTGGAGTACTGTGTTCAGTTCTGGGCGCCGCACTTCAAGAGGGACGTGGAGAACCTGGGGAGGGTCCAGAGGAGGGCCACTCATATGGTTGGGGGCCTCTGTGGCCAGCCCTATGAGAAGAGGCTGAGGGACCTGAATCTCTTCAGTCTCTGCAAGAGGAAACGGAGGGGGGGATCTTGTGGCTGCCTACAACCTTATCAGGGGCCAGTAGCAGGGACTTGGGGAAAGTCTGTTCACCAGGGGCCCCCTTGGAGTCACCAGGAACAACGGCCACAAGCTGAGGGAGGATAGGTTTAGGTTAGATATTAGGAAGAACTACTTCACTGTAAGGGTGTCCAGAGCCTGGAATAGGCTTCCCAGAGAGGTGGTGCTCTCACCTTCCCTGGAAATCTTCAAGAGGAGACTGGATAGGCACCTGGCTGGGGTCTTATGACCCCTGCCATCCCCAGTACTCCTTCCTGCCCATGGCAGGGGGTTGGACTAGATGATCTGTCTAGGTCCCTTCCGACTCATGGATTCTATGATTCTATGATACCTGTTTCCTCTTATTCGTGCATACTTGGTCTAATGTGCCATGTTGTGAAAAAGCCACATACCTGAAATGTTTGGAAGAGCTACATCTGGTTATCAGAAGTTACCCTGCCACAGTAACAGTTATACTCTTGGGCTTTCTTAACTACAATCCTGTTTTGCCTCAAATAGTTTGTAGTTTCCTTAATAAAGGAGATACAATATAGTAAATATGTAAAATGCTGAAGAAGCATAGACCAAGATGTTGCTTTTAGGACTAGAAATTAGAACACTATAGATTTTTTTTTATAAAGGTAAAGGTAATTTTTAAATAGGTGAAGATTGTTCTATTTCAATGTAAGACTGCTTTTCCAGTTAAGGGCCCATTTCTCTATCTGCTGGATTCTCTGGAAATGTTATCTTTCATATAGTGGATCACAGTAAATAGCGCTTTCCTTCTGAAATTGACCTATTTATGTGTGGGACAAATGTATGAACATAAGAATGTCAGTATATTTTCACCATGAAAAGCTATGTAGGTGATAACTGATATGCATGTTCTTGTAGCACATATTTTTCCACATAAAATAAAAATTAGATGGTTCTGTCAAGTGCAGATATGCATGTATAGGCTGAGAATATGCTTTTTTCACTCCGGTGAAGGAGAGTATTGGGGCCTGGAAGTGGCCCCATGAATATGTGCTTAGAGCCTATTTTCATTTCATATTTTGTCTCAAAACATTAAACAGTTCCTACCCTGCTAATACTAATACTACTACAATTCGCAATGTGTGCGAGAGTCACAATTCTTATCTTGTTGATACAGTTCTGCAACAGTCACCTGTATGTTGTAAGTCATAGAGAATATATGTAATTATATCTTTATAAACAGTTATTTCTAAGTTCTAAAAAAGGGGAGACTTTTAATCCTGAAAAATGCAGGTCATTTTATAAGCTGCTACAGAGTTGTTATGCAAACGATTCTGAAATTTCCATACTGCTAGTTATTTCAGCATTTTATTATGACTTCATATGATCCCTTTGTTTACAATTTAAAAACACCTGCTTACCAAGCCCTAATTTACACATAGTCTGTATGGTTTGGATTAACTGTCTTTCTAGGAAACTGCACATTTTTCTTTTAGCAAAAAATAGGACAAATTTGCACTGATTGTCACTATTTGCAGTTATACTTTTCCCTCAGTGTCTGGATTCATTTCCCTAAAACACGCAGTTATTGTATTTAACCAACTAACCATTTGCAAGGCCCTTTGTTTCATTAGTAATGGTAAATATTTGTTTTTTTCCCCCCATGAATTGATTCAGCAAGATATTTAAACACATAAATCACTTCAGACAAGGTTGTCTGGGGAAATATGAGATCTTTTATTAGACCATCTCAAATAGTTGGAAAAATTCTTCTTTGCAAGCTTTCAGGTACAAATGCCCTTCGTCAGGCTGAGGGAGCATCTGCAGTTGGTGTGTGCTCTTTTTGGATGGAATGAATAGTAAGAGGCCAGAGGCTGGTATGTATGCAAGGATGGCAATCAGTGAAAATGTAAATTGAGGCATCAGTGGGTGAGAGACAGGCTGGGGGGAGAGGAGGAAGGGAGTGAATGTAGCTGGTAAATAGTGGAGAGGTACCTGGGGAGTCAGATATTAGGCAGGTTATAAAGTGTCAAGAGATTTCTCTAGCCACCCCACTATATGAAGCTGAGTGGGGTTTTCTCACTCCCCTGTTGAAGCTGTTGCATTTTTTTTATAACGTATTTAAATGCATGTGGAAAAAAGAACTAGAAGCCAGGTAAGTGACATAATCACTCGCCTTAGAGACATAACCACTAGCCTCTTGGAAGGTGGGAGATTGTTCAGATCACCCCAGGCAGCAGAGGGAGTTCAGTCCAGGTGACCCACAGTTTGGAATAATGCTATAATCACTTGTCTAGAGTGGCTTTGGTCATTAGGCATCTAAAAATGGAATTCACAGAATCTTCCATCAGCTGACTGCTCGATCTTCACCTTCCCTTTATTGTTTGCCACATTCACAAAATGCTTAATGTTAAGAAGACCATGAGTCAAGACCCTCAAAATCATAAAATTGACTTAAACCATGATATTACACACACACACACACACACATATATAAAAAAAATACCCTATTTATTTATTTATTTATTTTCCCTTTCTTTGAGCTTTTAGGGTACACAAAAGTAATTTTTCTCTGCAATCATGAAAATTAAAGATCTATTTACATCTAGGGAAAAGTTGAGATTTTCACTCGGGTATGCAGATGACTCCAGCCTGGACCATTTAGAAAAATAATTGTAAACAATAAAATTGCATGCCCTTGGTCCTGTTTCAAATTCAGTTGTTTCTCCAGGACTGAGACCATGCTTACTTATGTCTTTGTACCGCATCTTTATAAGAAGGAATTTCAGTTCCTGAAAAAGGTGACCAAGCGTTATATCAATATAGATATAGATATACAGATCTATCTATCTGGGTGCCATAAAATTCAAAGGTTAACTTCTCTTTTGGTCAGCATGAAACTTAGCTTTAAAAGGCCATTTATTACATTGCATGTATATATCCCAGAAGAGTTTGAGATAAGTGGAACTGAACAGCTGGAAGAAATAATGTCTCAATCAACGTGGTTGTTAAGATAAAAGGGCACTGAAGTCTGCAGGTTATTGGACATTCAGCTCTTATGTATACATACACCAACACACATATAAATCCTAAACTTTAACAATATACATTGTGTTCACTAGATGGCAATATAATACCTCCACAAAGAAATTACTACTGACTTCAACAATGGCCACAAATTCTCTTTCAGGTAGATTCTAGCTAGTACTTTCAGAGTGCTCTATAGCATAGGATAAATCCATACCAATGCAACTCCAGTTTTTTATGCAATCGTTAACGTGGTCCAATTTGATTGATTCTTTTCAGGACTATCTAACAAGCTGGTTGATCCTTCTAGACCTGTTTCCACTCTAATAATTCCTATTGTAGCTTTCAAAAGCTCATTCCATATATTCAATTATATTGGCAGGCAGAATTCCAGCTTCAAGTCCTTTTAGTTTTTATTCCCTTATTGCTATTTGACACTAACTCAAATCGTTTTGTAACATCCTTCCTGTGTATTCCCTTTAGAATCTTTTATACATCACAGATGTTCCCTTTTCATTTCCTCTTTACCAATGAGTTCAGGTCTTCTTAATAGCATAGTACATTTGGACATAGAAAGTTGTTATGTGTCCTGGATACTTTAGGTCTGCCCCTCTTTTTCTCAGGCTTCGTGGTAGTTTTGAGGATTTGGCCCTGATCTCACGACAAAAAGCTGGTATGAAGCACAATTCATGCCTCGCCTATTACACTGTTCAGATAACTGTGATGCTCAATTGACTGAATGTTATAACAAGTATTTGAGAGGGAAAAAAAGATTACTTTATAATACATTTAGAAGTTCTTTGATGCCTGTTTTTTCTGGTTTTAACAATATTTGCTGTAAGTGACATTATACAAAAAACTGTTTACAGCTGAGTCATTGGTTATTGTCCCAGTATTGAAAAGAGGTTTGTCAAATTAAAATGTATCAGTCAAGGCAGATCTTGTATTACGAGCTAAAAAATATACATTTTTAAATCATAAGATGTATACACAGAATATGGACTTCTCATATTCTTTTGTTTCAGTGCATATTATTTCCATGTGGAACATTTTTACTTCATGATCTATATATAAATCTCTCTTTACTCAGAGAAATAGTACTTTGAATTTTGAACTTGCTTTCAGTAAAGGAAAAAGAAAAGTCACTGTTTTATTTTGCTGCAGGTATAAAGTAATAGTGTAACATGAGGCAGGCACTAATTCCCCCAAACTTTAAAAAGTGCACCCTTATGCATCCTATTCCACTTTGCAACTTTAGCTTTTCTTTCCACGTGTTCACTTTTTCTGTCTCAGATTAATTCTTTCAGTATTTTCTCACCAGAGAAGTCTCTTTCACTGTTTATTATTTCCGTCCTGTCCATCCAGCTGCTTATTTTAGCTACTTCTTCCTTCCTCCCTATTGGCTTCTGTATGTAACTTATTCACAGGAACCAGGAGCTTATATATCAGCTTGACTTATAGGAGCCTAGAAAAGAATTTAGACTTATTTTCTTCTTTCAAGTCTTGGTGTGGCTGTAGGAGGAAATGGGATGACTCCTTATTTCTGTAGTTTGTCTGTCATGTGGGATCAACAGGACATTTGTTTCTTCAAGAATGTACCTGAACAGATGGAAGCTTATAATATCTTGCGTAGCTTTGGATCCCAGTAACTAAATCTGCTGACAGACCTATCTGAACCATTGTTATTGCTTGTTGATTCCTAGTATAATGAAAACTTACTGACCCATACTTCTTTACTAATTTCAACTCAAGGTAAGGCCATGCTCTTACTGTTGATTATAGCAGCTAAATTCTAGAGGAACATGAATCCCTATTGCAAACTGGCATGGGTCAATTTAATTAATTTACCAGTGAGTATGTACAAAGGTCCACAGACTTTGGTTCAGCCAGCGCACACAAACATGGATTCTACGGGATTTACACAGCCTTATCCTGTTGGCTCTGCAATATACCCATTCCATTCAATGGTTCACAGAATCATAGACATCTCTTCCTACTTGTATAAACATTGTCAATTATCCCACATGCCAAAGTGTCATATTTGCACCAGGACACATATTCAGATATCTAATCAACAGTTGACATAATATCAACCAGAGGCACATCCTTGGTGGCAGAGCCGGAAGTGGACTGTAAATACTCCCAGTCCACTTCTGGGTCCACTGCCGAGCACGTGGGCCCCTGTGCTCTTGTGAGATGGTCTATCCGCCCCACCATCGCAGCATTCATGAGCCACGCCTGGTACTTCGAGGTATGTAGAGAAAACATTTAAAGCTGTGTCTGTGATTGAATCACTGATTCTTCAAATCAGCATTGAATCTTCAGATTTGGATTCAGCCAAATCAAATCGGGACAGTGACCCGAATCAACAGATCAAGTCACTGTCCCCAGTTCTGGCTAAATCTGAATTGAATACTCCTGGTTTTGCACACCCCTGCTGTGTACACAGGCTACTTCTGACATGCTGCTCTCCCTGACTCTAATGTCTCAGCTTTGCTACCAACCTATTATTAGTATTGTTCAAAGTCTGGTATTTACTTCCTAATTCCTCGCATCTTTTGGCAGGACCTAACATAAATGCTGTTAAATATTATTGATACTTCTCCAATTTTCCTAGAAGCTTGCCTATGTATCTGTCATGTTAATATCTTGCAAAAATACCATGCTGTATCTCCCTGTGCAGTGCATTGCAATATGGTTAACTTTATTTTTTTAAAACAAAAAGACAAAATGGAAATTGAATTAAGCTGGTAAAATATGCTAAATGCTCCCACTAACTACAGAGTATGGTCTCAGGTGAAGTTCACCGAAATCACTTTAGAGTTTTCTGATCTGCTGAAAGCATCCTAGAACGCAACCATTTGCAACACTGTAAATACCAAAGATTGACTGTAATGAGATTTTTGGTATTTGTGATGTTTTTCTTGTGTCTTGCTGTCGACAAACCAAAAAAGTTGATGGGGGGGAAAAAGAGGATTTTTTAAAGGTTTATTAAAATGTGTTTGCCTTTTCCAGCCTGATTAGAGAGATATTTTTCCACATAATTCTGGGCATAACTTGGTTTCATTTTCACTTTGGTGCTACTGACCTTTAAAATATTTTTTTAATGTTAAGAAATAAAACTTTGTCTTCAGTAAGAAAACTAAGCATGTGCAACCTTGTTTGCTTGATGGCACAAAGTATGATATAGTAACAAGAATAGAGATCATTTAAAATAGGAAGATTGTGCTTTTAAGAGAGATTGTAATTACAAATGTTGACAAAAAAGTAGATGATCTTTTATCATTTTGTGTTAACAAAGGTTAGCTAAAGGAGAGAAAAGTACTAAGTTTGGCTTCAGCATAGGGGCGACAATTTAATGTAAATAATTTTCATTGGTTCTTATTGAGAAACTTTCCAAAGGAGATTCCATGCATAATTGTATGGGGATGGAAAAATTTGTTCTTGTGCTACATTGATTTTCCTCCAAAAAAAAAAGGGTTGACTTGCGGAGCAGAACCAAAACATGAATGCATATGTTCTTCTTTGACTACAATTACACCAACACAAATTAGAAATAGTGGCTGTAGCTACATGTGCACTTTACTGAATAGTAGACCAATTACCTGCAGAGTAAAATGTTGCCATCTACACATGCAACAGTATTAGATCACAGTAAACTAATTAACGCTGTAAGATGGTATTCAGGGACACTACTATCCTATGGTGGAATAATTAACTGTAATTAAATGCAAGTGTAGATGCTGAATACAGGCATATATTACTCCTGGTTAGCCCAGCCAGTAGGGGCCAGACTTCTAGTCACATGGCTTCACACTTTCAGCACCCTTGTGCCCCAGCCAGCCCCTCTGTTTCCTGACGCTGCTACCCAGAACCTGGGACAGAGCAAGGCATGAAATTTGCTGCTGTCTTGGCTGCATGTGAAGATGCTGCACCTGGTAATTGTTTACTCCAGCTCAAACTGCTCTGGAGTTTATTGCATGTGTAGACACATCCAGAAACTTCTATTTAGTTCTGGATGGTTGGAATTATAAAACATCTAGTTGTTTTGCAGTGGAATTCAAGACAGCTTGGGGCTATGCTACAGTTACAAGCCTCTGCAGAAATCGCATCCTGTTACTCCCCTATGATTTCTGTCTGAATTTTTGTTCTCATTACTCTGCTATTCCAAATCATTATGTGAAACAGAGCAACATGTCTCTTGTGGCTTGCTTTTTTCTGTTCTTCTTTAAATTAGACACATAGTGGAATAGGATACTGGGCGCACTGGTGTATATTTGAAGTAACTTCTTTAGAACCAAAGAAGTCAGTATGGATTTTATTAGCCTGTAATGCTCTAGGTAGAGTGTTTATTTTTCTTTAAAAGGTGGGTTTGTGTATTAAAAGATTTTCCTTTCCCTTTAAAGCTTAAACTATATGTGTAAAAGTGGTAAAAACCTAAATATTTATGTAAACTAATCCTGGTTAAAATCACCTTGTATCTGGCCAAATGATTTCAGATTTTTCCTTTCAAACAGTTAAAATCTCCACTTCAGCCCCTTTGTGCATCTGCTTTTATTGTTTCCTAGAGAAGAGTGTGCCAATTGTGGGATTTGTGCAAACCTTGGCCAACCTAACAACAGACAACTTGGTGGAAAAGGGATCTGCAAAGGCCCTCCTAAAAGTTTAAAAAACAAAGAAGCCATTTAAAATATTGCCAAAGAAAAAGAGACAGAGAGGGAGCAAAACGACGGGGAGGGGAGAGAAGAGAGAGAGAAGCAGTTGTATACTGATACTTTTTTTTTTTTTTTAGGGTAATAATGTGATTTAGGAGTGAAATAACCATTCTGTCTCAAAAAACCTGAACATTTTTATTTAGGACATTAGTATACAACTGCTTCTGTCTCTTACCCACCCCCCTTCAGTCCCTCTCTGCCTTTTTTATTTGGTAATAATAACTATTTTCTCCGTTAAAAATCCTGAGAAGTTTGATTTGTAAATTAAAAGGAGTATCTGGAAATCTTTCAGCCTTCTGCCTGTGAGTAATTCTACCTTTTGGCTTCACGTCACAGTTAGGCTAATAGGACCCTTGAGAATAATGGCTATTAAAGGTTGAAGTATCTGTCTATTAGAATGACATCACTGACACCATAGAATATATGGTAGGCTACAATGGATCATCATTGGTGTATCTTATCACTCATTAAAATCAGCTGCTTTGGAACAATGAGTATGAAAAAATAAAATTTAAAAGATTGTTTCTGATTGGATTTTTTTTTTAATTGTTTCATTTTTCAAGCTTGCTGGCTATGGCTTTAGGGGCAGCTTTTCAATGGAGAAAAGCACTTTACAAAATTCCTTAACCTGCATCTTCAGACCTGAAAATGTGACACTTAGCTGACCATTGGACATTTTTGTAGTCGTTTGATTTAGAAAGAAGCTGTAAATTATTGTAAAGTACATTATGACTCATAAGTAATATTGTATTCAAATGATTGCTTCACTGGAAGGCCTCTGTAGGAGGAGAAGTAAAAATGGGTCTAAACAGAGGTGGTTTCACCTAAAGGATAGGATATCTGGGCTGGTAAAAGAAGAAAATAGGTAAAGATTTTGTAATGTAGCAAAGTGAAGCTAAAGATGGTTGCTTCATGAAAGGTACAGGCAGACCAAGCAAGTAGCTTAATTCTTTTACTAAAGGGACTTTTGGAGTAGAGAGAGAGAGGAGGAGTGGGGAGAGGGAGGAAAGTATGAGGATTGTCTGACAGTAGGGTTGAAGTACTGTTGTAGTTGTGATCATCAAAGAAATATCAAAAGGCATGGCTTTTTGTGGTGTCTTCCATTGGACCAACTGTATAGTTGGGAGAAAGGTTGGACAAGCTTTTGGGCATCAGGTACCCTTCCTCAGAGTGTCTGATAGAAGAGAGGAGAAATTAGAAACATGGAAGCATGGAGAAAGGAGTTAGGGAGGAACGACAGATGAGGACAAGAGCATGAGGGTATTGGAAGGGAAGAGCTGAGCTGGGTGAGAAGAGGCGCATGCCATTATGAAATGCTGTGTCCCTTAGAACATTACTGTTTATGTCATTACGAACATAAGGAATGCTACAGCATCAAGGAATTCTGCTCAACAGCAGTTTGTCCTAGAGTTGCTTGAAACACCTCGCTAGCACCCCAATAAGAGACATGAAAATGTGTAGCAGTGTGAAGCTGGGATTAGAAAACTCTCACTGAGCCCTTGGGCAAAATTGCCTATATCTAAGAGAGTGCAAAATTGCCTATATCTAAGAGAGTGCATTGTTGTTTACCAGCCTCATGCTTCTTGTGCTTCAGGGGCCTGTATCTGATTAGGCTGCATTGAACTCAAAATGATTTAGAACATAAAGAAGTGGAAAATATCCAACAAAGAAGGCTGACAGAGCATTTACAGAGGGTGGTTAATTGCATTGCCAGGACTGGTGATTAGCAAGCTTGTAGCATTCTCAGGCTTTTGATCTTGCTGAAGCATTTGCACTACCAATCATTCAAATGTATTGCCTTATCTATGCACATTTACTGTGGAACTGTTTACATAATCATACTAATTAATTTATTAGGGTATTTATGTCCTGTCTACACAAAACCAATTCTCACTTTTGTAATTACATCAGTGTGCAACATGGGTCTTATGCAGCTGCAGTTTATACTAAAGTAAATGGCATTACTGTAACCCTGGCTTTTGTCTTATTTTACTGCTTGGCTATTAGTTTGCCCCAGTCTACTGTTTCTACAGTGAATTCCATTACAATAGTTGGGACCTTGATTTTAAGAGTGAACATCTGCAAGAACATTTTAAATAGGTACAGTTTTACAGAGTGCTGAATGGATGGAATAGACTTGCAGCTGACGCAGCAAAGATCTGCCTGGTCATTCTGTTACATCTAAAGTGTCTGCCACTTGGCATCATTCATAACGGAGCATCAGGCCAGTTCTACACCTCAAAATGTAGTCTGAATATCTATGTTGAACTGAGATGTGAAAAGATCACATCTGTTAACTAATATATGGTGATAAAACCTATGGTGTGTATGCAGTTATACTGAAGGAGACGGTTGTTGTTGGCTTGGCTTATGTAGTTTGAGGAGGTGGTGTAAGAACTGGCAGTAAAGTCCTTTCTGTCAACATCTTCTCTATCTTCACTAGGGGGTTCTGCCAACATAGCTATAAAAGCAGCAACTCCATGGCATAAACAGACTGTCATAGTCAATAACAAAAATAGTGTCAAGTAAATAAATGCTTAGAGTATTATATACTAATAAATTACTATTTTATGAAATATTAGAAGATGTACAGAAAAAAACGACATTCAGAATAGAGAGTTAGGTGTGTTAGGTGAAAGGTAAGGTAGAGTGATGTTGACCTTATAGACTGTAACAGAGGTGCATAAGCCTTTGTGAGCAAGAGCTCACTTTATAAGATGTTATGAAAGGACATGCACAGAGCAGACTATCAGATAGAGGGAGAGTTGAATACACAAGGCAGAGAAGTAAGGGAGGAAGAGAAGAGGTTGACATGGGTGGTGGTGGGGGGGAGGAATGGAGAAGGGAGGCAGTGTTGAGAGAAACAAAGAAGCAATAGGGACAAAGGGACCACAAAAAGCTAATCTAGGTAACAGGATAAGGATCTGTAGCCCCTGTTCAGACCATACTTAACACAATCCAGTCTGTGGATGATTTCTTGTTTTGTAATTTTGTGTTTAAGCTGGCTTTCAAAGTTTTGGTGTTTTGAGGTCAGCAATGGACTCTCCACAAAGGTTAAAGTGTTCTGACACAGGCCTTTGGACTATGTTTCAGATCTGTGTTTCCTCATTCTTTCAAGTAGGGATTGTCCTCTTTTCATAACATTGGATGAAAGCATACACATCTCTGATTCAGTTAGTCTATAAGTTGCATCTTTACCCTGCTTTCTACATAGTGCAGTGTCAGAATTCAAATCTGAGCATCTGCAAAAGAATCTTCTGTTCTGCATGTAATAATATACCAGTTCAGCAAGGTACTTGAGCAGGTGCATATCTTTAATCAAATGACTAGTGCTATTAGATAGGGAAAGGCATGTACAGGACAGCTAAGGAGAGAGAGAATGGTATTATGGAAATGGAAATGATCATATCTGAAGTGTAAGAAAAACTCAATATTGCTCAAGGATTTCAGATATGGGGTGTCAAGGCTTCTGATGAAGCATGCTCAGCTGGGCCAAGCACTTCAGTTATCACACCTACCCTTGATTTCTGGCTTATGTGACTGCCCCAATTCCCTGCAACCAGATTGGCTGCTGGAGATGCAACTCACCCCTCTGAAGAATGCCTGCAGCCTCACCGAACAGTCTCAGTCTGTTCCAGCGAGCCTCACGTCCACTGTTCTCTCTGGTTCTCCTGGCTCAGCTTTGGCTTTTCTTGACCCTGGCTTTGAATCTCCCCTGGAACTAGGGGGCTCTCTGACGCCTAGTTCCTGATCTTGGCTTGCTTCTCAGAAAAGGTCTCTCAGATTTTCCCTCTCTGCTTTCCAGGAACTGGGTCCGCATGTCCTCAGTCTCTCCAATCTAGACACTGACCTGACACTCCAGTAACCTGCCTTGCTGACCGCCCCCAGTTGCTCCCCAGGGGCCTACCCACAGGCCCGGCCTCCCATGCCCTAGCCAAACCTTCACATGGGGGACCATTTAATGTTCTTACCAAAGAACACCTAGCATCACAAGTCTAGTAGGAGGGGTTTTTAATACATCTATGCAGTTGAGATCTATAGCTGGAAAACAGCAGTAGTGCCAATACTTAAAAAATGGAGAAAAATAGTGCTCAAGGCTACTAGGTTGATCAAGGAGTAGAGCATCTATCCTAAAAGAGATTGGCTTGCTTCACATAACAAAACAAAGGATATGATTCTTCCTTATAAATACATTGTGGGGTAAACAGCCAGGAAGGTGAGGAGTTATTTCAAGTAAAGCTGACACAAGAACAAATAGATATCAACTATCCGTACATGCATTTAGGCTAGAAATTAAAAAAAAAAGTCTCATAACTATCAGAGGAGTGATGTTCTGGAACAGCTTTTCAGTAGAAGCAGGGAGGGCAAAAAACCTTAGCTAGTTGTAAGATGGTTCTTGAACATTTTATGAAAAAGAATTGCATGATGTGGTTGCTGGTTCAACCGCAGGAGACTGGACTTGATTACCATTTTCCTACAGTGTCTGCTTTGTTTTTCCCTTATAGCTTTGTTCATTACGTCTGAGTTTTATATCCAGGAGAATGTAGCAAAAGAATAAGTGCCCAGTTTCAAAGGTATTATAGGGAAATATCCTACTCTATACTACCTTTTTAAATAACCACTTATCTTACAGCAAAAATCAGGCAGCATTTTATCCAAAGCTGGCACTGTAGATAATGTATATCCAACTCTACATATACTACTTTAGATTTGTTACCCAAGAGAACTACAGGAAAAGTGAAAAAGAGAATCTTGCATCTTAACCTTCATCCATTCTCATGAAACCGTAACCATCATTGTTCTTATGGGGTAACTTGTTATCTCAATTCAACGTTGTTGGTCTCATGGGGTAACTTGTTACCCCACCCACAAGAACCAAATGAAACCAGTGATAACAGTATAAAAACTATTTATTAACATACAGATTGTTTGAAAGAGTATTTATGATGACTTGAACCCAAAATATTATTTAACTAGAACTATGAACAAAATTTAAACTTTTTAAAGAGTTTCAAAACATGAATGAACAATTGGCTAAGTCTACAGTTCACGCTGTTTTCAAACTAACAATTACTTCCAAATACATTTCCTAAGTGTGTTAACTAAATATTGTATTCCTCACAAAGCAGCAGTGATGTACTGTGGTGGACACAAGCAAATCGCTTACAATCTTTGGATTATTTCTGGGTTTTGCGGTCATCTGTCCATGGACAAAAAGCACAATGTCCACTCATGCTTGCAGAAGGTTCTACTGGGCTGCGGTGTGGCAACTTGTAATTTAGGGCGGTCATACCAGACTTGACGGACTTAGACAGATTATGTATATCCATCATTCTTTGTTTTATTTGTCCATTGATCAACTCCCCTCCAAGCTCCTGCAAAACCCCCTGCTATCTTCTTAAATGTGATCTTTGCTTCCAGTGTGCGTTGTGGCCTAGCCAAATGATGAGGCTGGCAATAGCAGCTACATCCAGCATATTGAAAAATAACGTCATTGACTACCTGTTGATTTTCCATCTTTAGGTGGTCATATGGACTAACTGGTCAAGGTTATCCACCCCACCCTTGTTTTTATTGTAGTCATAGATGATCTCTGGCTTTCTTTGTTCTCCACCCACTGACAGATCATGGTGCATACTTGACAGCAACAGCACGACTTTGGACTTCTTTGGAACATAGGAAACTAAGATGAGTTCCTGAATCAAAAGCAAAAATGGATGAAAAAGTTTCCCTTTAATTTGCTTGCATTTCATTTGGGATATCAGACTTTTTTCTGAATTGTACCCACATAGGTCAAGTCCTGCTACAGGAGTCTTTCTGATAGGTCACTACTTGTGAAGAAATTGTCACCCAAAATATTCCTTCCTGTCTTGTACCAGGGATGAACCAGTTTTTCAATGACCTGGGTACCAAGATTACCTCAGCATGGAGCTTCTGGTTGCTTGTGCAGGTAGATGTCTCCAGACAGGGGGAATGATGTTACAGCACCACCAAATTTTCAAGCCATATTTGGCAGGCTTGCTGGGCATATACTTTCTGAAGAGACAGCGACCCCTGAACACAATGAGCTGCTCATCAACCATTAGGTATATTCCTGGAATATACTATTTCCTGAACTGCTCCACAAATTGTGTCCAAATATCTCTGAAGGCAGCAAGCTTGTCCACAGCTCTCCTTTCTTCACGTGTCAACTTGTTTTCAGATCTCAGGTAGCTGGTGATTTAACAGAATTGTTTTAAACTCATGGTGGCATAGAAGCAAGCATACCCAGTATGTTGCTCCTACAACTCCTCCAGTCAGGGCTGTCCCTGGGGGGTGGAGGTGAATCAGGGTGACCGCCCCAGGCCTTGTGCTTTGGGGCCCTGTGGAGCCAGAGGAGCAGCGGTGGCAAAGAGCTGGGCAGAGCGGCGGCTCCATGTCCAGCTGCTCACTACCCCCACCTGCTGTCACTGCTGATAGTGGCAGCAGCTTCTTCAGGTCCAGGGCCTGTGGGGGTGGGGCCCCACATGGGCTGATTTGCCCCAAGACCCGTACCCTGCTTGGGTTGCCTCCGCTTCCAGTGCTTCGTGACCACCATGGTATAGACCACTCAGCAGTAGGAGGCCAATGTAGGCTTTCAGCTCAGTTTCGTCCACCTTTTTCAACTCCTTTCTTTTTTCAGGATGACTATCATTCCACTCCATGAATCTTCTTTCTGCCTCTCTGTTTGTTTCTTTTATGATAACAGTCAGGATATCTTGTGAGAGAAACAGGTAGAACATTTCTACCACTGTCTTTATTACTTTCTCTTGTTGGCCCAGCACTTTCATGGACTATGTCCTTGGCTGTTTTCCAATGATGTATTAGCTGTGGACTTTTTCCCCATACTCAGCCATTCCTTCCTCTAAAGGTGTCATCATCTGCAATGTTTTCTGGGGGTGGTGGCAGCGGTTCTGCTCCATGTCCTGCTGTAGCTCTCATTGATCTTCCACAGTGGCCCCAGGCTGGTCCTCTTCCCTTTCCCACTGGAAGTGTTGGCATCACTTCTGCTTGTGGCACCAACTCCTCCTCATCTGAGCTGGAAGCAGCTTCCATAGACACATGGTCTTCTTGCTCTGAACAATTTCCCATGTCTGGAACAAAGTCAGCATCCTTGCTGCCTTGGGATAAGGTTTCAGTAGTGGCTGTGTTGCTGTCATTCCTAGTTACCTGTGCAAGACAGGCTTCAGCACTGCATATGCACTGCCTTCCCATCCTGGACTGCAGAAAAAAAGAAAAAATTGATTACTGTTGAATGCATATAAATAACAATCAAAGACAAGCCTGTCCACCTATGCTGTCACAGAAGCAATTCTGTCCTGCCCTATGGCAGCGCAGGTAGTACCTGTCCTCCTGGGCAGAGAAGCCAGAGACCAGCATCCACCCTTTGCAGGCAAGCCAAATGTGGGTGGCTGCTGTTTGGAAACCACACATACAGAGGCTTATTAAGAGCAGGTAAAAGGGGCATGGTGGGTGTCAAGCCCTTATTGTTGAAGGGGACTCCATAATGCACGCTGAATTGCAATATGATGTTATAGTCCTTCTCTGCTGTCCTTTTGCTTCTTGTCCTCACTTCCAACAAAGGCAGGGTAAACTAGCTTGTATGTTATGAAAGGGGCGGTAGAGGTGGAATTTTGCCATGAGAAAAGAGAGCAGAGAGAGATTTGGGTGTGACAAAGGGTTTTTGACAATGTCCTAAAAATATATATATATAATTAATTATCTTTAAGATACTACACAAAATATGCATCCGGGGTAGGAAATTACCCCATGGGAATGTATGAAGGTTAAAAGCTGCAGAGGCACAAAACTGAATTCAATAGAACAAATTATAGTAGAAATCATAGTAATATATTGCAAAAATCAAGGAGTAGTTTATAGCAAACATCAAAATGTTTACAACACCTAGAGTATCCATTAATTACATCACTGAACAATGTATCACTGCTAATAGAGTGAAGGTCACAGTAAGCCAAATAAAGGATGCTCTTTCAGCTATTATGTGCCCTATGGTGCATTTGGAGATAAGGTAGCAGATTACATTTGCACAACAAATGAAAGACATGAACAAATGACAGTATGGACAAAAGAAACAGAGCAGCAAGTTTTGATTCAATGACCAGTTAATGGCTGCTTCCTGTTTAATCAATATTTTATATTTTCAACAAAGATTTTTCAAAACAGATGTCTTCACATTCATGCTTGGTGACTATTCCACATCTGGAACTATCCATTTTTCTAAGATCATTTCAATTACTTCTGTGCTTAAATAGCTGCTTCTAGCAGAGACAATTTTAATTAAAATTGTGAAGATTGGAAATCCATGATAAGATTTGGCACAGGGATAAAGAACTGCTAGTGTTTTTATATGGAAACGTTTTGGCAGAAATAATGTAAAATTGTTATGTTCACTGAGAAGGGGAAAGCCTGACTTTAACAAATAGCAAAGATTTAACCCTCAGGTTGAGCGCCTTTAGAAAAAAAAATTACCAAATGATAATTTTCCAAGTGCGACTTAAAGCTAAATTCAGATCAAGAGGCACAGAGAAGAATTGAATGCCATTTTGGGCTCCTATTCTGTGATTCAGTGACATAATTTTGACAGCATGGAAAGTAACAGTTCTACAAAGTAAGTTCACACTCTCCTGCTAATTCCAGCTATAGAACTCGAGCCACATCACTGGTGAAGACAGACCTATAGAATAGTATGAACAGAAAGTGGATGAAGTAACAGACAGAAAACATAAGTAAAAAGGAATGGGGGGATAGCTAGAAAGAAAAAGAAGCAAAAAGTTGTTGTGGCTTACTTAGAAGATTCATGGCAGTGGGTTTGCTCCTGGGTTCAGTGAAGTCAATGACAAAGCTCCCAGTAACTTTTAACAGATAGAATCAGAGATGTAATTACCAGGCAACCCAGGAAAGAAAGATAAAAAGAGTACAGAGTATGAGGGGGCAAAATATTCAGTTGGAGGGGAGGAACTTGGAAAGCAACGCAATAATGCTGGAAAAGTTTAGGCTTGTTAAAAGTAGGAAATTGAACATGATAACTTATTATTAATAAACTTATAGCCCAACTAATCAGATTTATTTTTGTCTATAAAGCTTTAAACCAGGGCTGTCTACCTCTAAGCTACCATGGGCGGCACCCTGTGTGGGCTGTGTCAGCATGATCCATGGCACTCTGGGCTGCTTCCCCCTCTGCTGCACCATATGTCTATGTGCACCCTCCCCACTGAATCCCATACGGCTACTCTTTGCTGCCCCATAAATGAGGGTACATCATTGTCATCAACAGCTCCATGTCTACAGGCTTCCCTGCTGCACTGTAATGTATGGATACCCTGGACCATGGGCTCTCCTATCCCTGCAGGCTTTGCTGTATCACACTGCCCCACTCCCTTGGATGGACATAGCAAGTGGAAGCTTGGGGGATGGAGGAGGAGCCCAGATATCCCGGCTACTGCTGCAGCTGGAGAAATGACAGGAGGGGCAGCTATGTGATAGCCTGAGTGCTGCAAATTAACCCCTTGTTAACATTATTTGAAAGTCCCGCCTCTTCTCTGAATATTTGTCAGCGTATTTTCCTTCTTTAAGTGCTTTTTAAGAAGAGGCTGAAAGCTGTCTGGAAGGAAATAACAGGTATTGATATATCTTGCATAATTATTTGCATTGCAATGCTAATACTTCTGCAGCTGAGTGAAACCTTGTTGATTTCCCACAATTCCTGCTGCGTATCCAGAGTTTATTCAAGGACATAACTTTTTTGTGTCTCATTGCCTCCAGGAACTTGCTTGCCCTAAATGTACTACATCTATGAGCCATTAGGGTTGAGAGGGCTTTGACTTGTGATTCAAAGTGGGTTCATCTACTAAGATGCTTACTATGCATTAGCTTAATAATACTATGCAGTAGTGTGGTGCTTAAAAACCATGCTGATAGCCTACTGCACAGTGTTTATTAGGCTAATGTGCAGTAAACATCACAAAATAAGTGTGTGTGGACGCTACTGTGGAGTAACTCTAGTTACTGGGCGTTTAGTTAGTACTTTATTAAGCAAGTACTAAACTAAATGCACAGTATTTAGGGAGCATTAATGAACATGCAGATCTATCTAATTTGTAGTTTAGAATAACTTGTCTAGAAGTTGTCGGGGAAAACCGAACTGAATGGCTCGTTGGGCCAGGGTGGCAATCAGATACGGACATGTGGGATTATTGGCATAGAGTCAGGAGATACGGACCCGGAGCGGATTGAAATGAAGATGGATTTATTTCAACTTACGCTTCAGGCATAGGCAGCGATGTCTTCAGTTACAGTTACAACAATAAACAACGAAGGGGTCTGTTGGCCCATGAGGTTCAGTCCGAAGACCTAGTCCCAGGGCTCGTCAACAGCTCATTAATGGGGAATACAAACAATAAAACGAAAACTGTAACTTGATGTATACGGTGAGTCGTGTGACGCCAGTCCCGCAGGACAACGGTGAGAAGAGGTGATGTCGGAAGCCGAAGTCGAAACCAGGTGAGTCGAGCCGAGATGGCAAACAAAGTCTGAAAGGGATGATCCGGAATCGTAGTCTGTAGTCAGTGCCAAGGTAAGTCGGAAGCCAGGTGAGCGGAGTCAAAGCCGAAATACAGTAAGTAATACGAAATGCCAAGCGAAGGAGGCGAAGGAGGAGATCTATAGGCCCTAAAGCCTGACTGAGAGACAGTCCCTGCAGCAGCAGCCTCTGTCCTCAGCTAACGCGATCTCCCCCCGAGGGAGGGGTTCACTGAACTTTTATATGAATTTGGTAGCCAATCAGAACCCTCTCCGCAGAGAAATTTCGAGTCAGATTACCTCATGTCAGGTTCTGACTGAGCATGCTCTGTGGGGAAAGTAGGTCAACAATGATTGACAGGTCCGCAGGTCGCCCAGGGGGCAAGGGTGAGCCTTGGAACTTTCCACTCAGAGTCAAACCGCGCACGTCAGTCCAGCTCTTCTGTGTTGGCAGCATATACTCAAAATTTTGCTCTGACAGAAGTGTTATTGCATGTTAGTGAATCTGCCTTCAGGACATTTTCAGCATCTGAGCCATATCTCAGAGAATAATAAAAAATATGGATGCCAGTGTTTAAAGACTATACTAAAGCTTGATCTGTACACTAAAAAGTATTAATTGATTTTCATGGAAAGGCTTGGCAGAGTAAACTTCATAATTTGATCAGTGGAGTTTGGGGCAAAATATCTGATGTTTTGTTCAAGAGCTGAAGCCACTCAAACAATGAACTTTCTGAGGATTTTCAAGATGTGCCAATGTATTTCTCTTATCAAAATCTCAGTGATATAATCACAAATGTAGTGACATTTCCTCTTCTTAAAAAAATGCTGAGAGCGCAAGCCTAGAAATGACAGCATGAGAGATGACTAGCCATAAGCCTGAATCAAAACATTTTTGGACAATTATATTTTCATTTAAAATTAAAATGATAGTTCATGTAATGGCTGATGCCTGATTTTTGTAGGAAGTGACCACCCACTGATACAAACTTCCTCATGTAAACTTCTTATCTCATCTTGGCTGGATTCCTCATTTTGTCACCCTGCTGAACATCAGGTACGGATTTCAAAATAGTTGTTTTTAGTGGGTGGTGATGACTAGGATCTTGCTCCAAGACAAGAAATATAGTAGAAGAGAAAAATAATAATAAAAATATCTTAGTCTAAATATAATGGGTGTCAGAGCTTGAGCTGGCTATGTTTGCTGAAGAGACGATAACAGAGAATCCCAAGGATAAGACAGATTTCTAGTAGCCAAATACAGTGTTTTATCAAAGTAATAATGTGCAAGCAAACCCTGTTGACTGTATCCTGGATTAATGAATGCCTTGGTCTTTGTCCCTTGAGTTTTAATCTGTATCTATATCTATCCTCTATAGCTATCTATATCTTCCACAGGAAAAGGGGAGGAACTGGTTAAAAAACTAGACAGACTAAAGGGTTATGTTGCAGCCATGATGGTCCAGGAAATATAATAGAGGCAAGGATTTTTTGGGGTGATATCTTTTATTGGACCAGCTGCATGGCATTCAAAAATCTAAGTACGTCCCAACCATGCAGCTGACAGGGAGATACTTAGATAAGCCTGTGGCACAGAAGAACTAAATGTATGAGGGCCTTGTTACACTTTAGTTTTAGGTCATTCTTGGAACTGTTAACCCCTGGATTGTTCACACATTAACACCTGAAACTAGCTTTAAGTACATATTAGGTGGCTTAAAGTTATACCAGTCCAAGGCAGGTTTATCTCTGATCTGTGCTACCCAGTTAATGTGTGGCTACTCCTCACAGGTGACCCACCCAAGTTGCAGTCCTCCAGCATCCCAGGATACAGCATCCCCTCCTCTACCCTCCTGTTCTTTGTGGACAAACTTCCCACCCCCTGAACTCTACTGCCTTGGGGATGGTTCTGGCACCAAGCCAAATCCCCTTCCCACTCCCAGGGATCTGATCTTCCTACCCCAGGGCTGCAACCCTGCGCAAACAGCCTGCAGAGCACATGCAAGCTAGCCAGGTTACAGGGTATGGTTGGGTCCAGGAGAGGAGTCTAAAGGAGGTGGGAAGGAAACAAGGTAGGCGACTAGATCTGGGGCTAGATCATGAGCTGGGGCTTCCTTCCTGGGGCAGGAAGTAGTTCCACCAAAAGCACAGTTCCCACCTTCCAGCCACCCCAGGAACTACAACCAGCACCCCCCATACTTCAAATCCCAATTTATTAAAGCATGAGATCTGTCTTTGCTTCCTCTTTATTTTTTTTAAACTTTTGACTCCCTTCATTTCACCACCCTCCCCCCAACACTATTTCCTTTCCACTTCCAATTTCATTACCCATCCTCATCCCATGAGCTCTCTGCCTCCCAGCTTCATGTTCCCAACGCCTTAACCCACATCTCCTACACCCCAACCTAGAACAGGGTAGAAGCCTGTCCTGGCTCACTAGTTGTATAGTGGCAACTCACAGATGTAGCTTCCAGTCAGGCCCCTGCTTGCCAGCCCTCTAATGGCAAGTCACAGCTGTGCAAGGGACAGTCAGAGAAGGTTTTTAGACTTACGGTATGACTGCTCCAAACATGAGCTAGCGCTAACACCAATCAACACGAGCAGCTCCAAGTGCAAAGTGTAACAAGACCTTTGGACTTACTCAACAGCCTTGGTAGGCCTCTCTTATCGCACACATCCCAACATTGGGGACAAACATAGTCTTTTTCTTTTAAGAGACTCCTTTCTCCCCTGAGCTTTAGGGAGTCTGTGGTTTCAAATTTAGGTAGGCCCTTTTGTTTCTCAGTCCACATGCTGAGACATCTTTCACTTGCCAAACTCATCTGATGAGTGCACCTGAGGCTGAAAATAGGCCAAAGAGAAAGTTCAGTCATTGGTCCTGCTGGTTACCTGAAGCTTCTTCCTGAGGGGATGTGGAAGGGAGCCTGCAAAGTAGTTAACCTGTTAGTAAACATCTCAGCAGGTTGCTATAAATACAGATATGTTATTTTTCACAGTGTTATATATATACGACAGAGAGGCCTGTGATTGGGAAAACTTCTGCTAGCTGTTTGAAGAAAGCTTTATCCACCACTTCCTCCTGGTCTGGTGGTCTGTAGCAGACCCCCACCGTGACATTGCCCCCATTGCTCTCTCCTCTGACCCTAACCCAGATACTTTTGACAGGCCTATCCAGTTTCATTCTGGAGCTCCAAGCAATCATATGGCTCTTTTAAATAAAGTGGAACAACTCCTCTTTTCCCTGCCTGTCCTTCCCAAACAGTTTATATGCATCCATCACATGCTCCAGTCCTGCAAGCTATCCCAGCAAGTCTCTGTTATTCCAAGCATGCCATAGTACCAATGGAAACCTCTTCCTCTTTTCCTAAGGCTCTGTATCCATTCTCCAGATGAACTGTGGCAGGTGGAAATGAAGATTTCTGCTTGCTGCCAGAGGTCACAAGGTTCCAGCTTCCACTTTCCTGGGAGATCCCTAAACTGTGAGGGACCACTCTTCTGGAGCATCAGACAGAAATGTTTTGGGGAATATTGGTCTGTTGACGGGATAAAAAGCTGAGAAGAAAGGTTTCAGGCTGCTTATTATTCATTGGCCATAAGAATGAACTGTCTGGTTTGGTGGCTTGACCAGGATAGGCCTGATTCTAAGTTATAGATTTCACTGTGCTTTGACTTAGCCCTTGTGTTAGATCCTAAAATTTATTCACTCCCCATTGATTTAGGCAGAAGTATTTTGATATTTAAAGGCTTTATAATTCCCCCCATCCTTCCCTGCATTGGATAGGTTGGCTTTCGAAGGCTCAAACCGATGACTAAAAGTATTACAAGACGTTTTCTCTAATCAAATATGGATTAGAGGATTGACTTCATGTTTCATTACTGCTTGTGTTCAATTTCTTTTTATAGAGAAGAGTGGAGCTTAACTTAAAGGATTCCATGAAATCTTAATAATCTTCAACTTCTACATTACACTGGACCTAAATTTGAATTGAAATGGTAAAAACTGCTTGACTGCAATAGAGAAAGCAATGAATTTCAGAGACCTATACATGCAGTCATAATTTTGAACTGCTTGTTGTAGATCTTTGTCTATGGGATAATTTCTAGACAGAAATGACAAGGAAGTTTTGAAGGCTTTTGTCTCATTTAACAAAGAGACTAGCACTGTAATTAAAATTCTTTACAATGGCACCCTCTTTTTATAGATGTCTTGGCTGTAGATGCCTATCTATTTGGCACTATGATAGTTTTCTCCTCTGTCTAGTAGAGGAAGAAAAAGTAATTTTTAAATAAATGTCAGGCCAGTGTTTATTTGATATAGGTACTTCTTGCCATATCCTGTGTAGATAACTTGTGACAATGTAACATCTTCCATTGTTCAGGAATACATTTGAAAATGTGCTGATGGTAGTTGTAACAGACCACGACTCAAAAGTGCTTGTTCATACACTTCATATTGTCTCTACTTCTCTGTTTCTAAGTAAATACACCAGTTCTGCTGTGCCT
Source organism: Crocodylus siamensis (assembly GCF_052110815.1). Lineage (NCBI taxonomy): Eukaryota > Metazoa > Chordata > Crocodylia > Crocodylidae > Crocodylus > Crocodylus siamensis. The sequence goes on along the minus strand of NC_143396.1, from coordinate 82,665,559 downwards.
GCTTCAGACCTTATTTCGCTGATCATAGTTTAAAAGCAGAGTACAATAACACAGAATGACATCAAAGGACAATATCTTTCCTTCTAAAGCAGCAGAAATTGTACTTTAATAAACCATAGTGTTCAAGTTTTAGGGCTGGGAAAACTTGCTCAGCATTGATTTCAAGAGATCTTTTAATGACATGACCTTTCAGTATACTGTTGAAAAGACAGAATTGGTTTTGACTTCTATATTCTGTAGTGTCTCATTGAAGATGAATAGTTCCTCTGCACCATAAGATCAAATATGTTGCACCAGAATTCACAATACTCTTTAAAAGTGCTGTGGTGGGAATCATGTGGAAAAAATGGGTGTACCTCAATATGAGCCAATTTTGTAGACTCCTAATGTCATTATTGTTGCATTCTTTTACTATTTAAACTAATTTCTCTTTCTGCCTCTTAAAGAACCAGCAAGGATGTGCCTACAATAATACTTCATATTATTGGAATTGTGTAGTATTTTGCTGTTTTTGCAGCACTCCCAAGAATCATGACCCATGACCCCTGACCCCCTGCTCTGAATGCCCTAGACACAGAAAATAGGCAATGCATTGCTCAAGGTGTTTCCTACCTGTTGCTTCAAGGTCTCTGTTGCTAGGATGCTTGTGAGTGATAGGGATCTGTTTGTCTCCTCAGGGCACTCTTATTCATTTCTGGGTTTGGCATGTGGACTGGGAGCTGGTAAGCATGGCCAGAAGTCTAGGTGGTCTTCTCAGAAGCGCCCTAGGACTGGAATAAACTTACCCTGAAAAGTCTCAACTGAATACAAGTTGATGCTGTACTTGCATATAGACACTAACATTATCTGTATTCAAGACATGAATGACACAATAGAGGGCAGGAGATTAGAAATATTGTTTCGTGTTGTACATAAGGGGCACTGACCCTAGAGAGCTTCAGTGACTAGCTGAGTGTCACACAGCATTTCTGTAGCAGAGCTTGGAAAAAAACCCTCGTGTTTGTAAGGCTCAGTCCAGTGCCTCCTTCACAAAACCCTCATTCTACTTGGAAAATATGGTAGATTGAACAGAACATGCAAAAGGTGAATTGTATTGAGTTTAGCAACTTAGAAAGAATATTAAAATAGTACCAATGGTATGCATAAAACACCAAATATCATATTGATTTCTCTTGGACCCCAATCTACTTTGACTACCATACTTTGTTGATTTTCATTTTTAACTCCTGATAGATTGCATGTTTTAATCCATAGATTTTAATCTTCTTGCTCCCTATTGGCAAGAGAAACACATTTTGAACCTTCTCCTGGCATATCTCCATTCCTAAAACTGCTGTACTTAGCCATTCTAACATTTCCTTTTTCTCTGTCATAGGCACAATTGCTCTTTTGTCCTTTGCAGAGCAGACCAGTATGCAGATAAAACCCATCTCAGCCTGAGTACTGTTTGACTCCTGTGGTGTTTCAGGCTTGAATTCTGGCCATCTGTGTCTCATTGCTTCACAAGCTTCCTTTTCATATGGTCATTAAGTATTTCCTCTCTGAATTCCTGAATTGTGGTTGATATTCAGAGATGAACAACATCGCGTTAACTTTAATTCTAGTGTAGTATCTTTGACACCCCTGATCTAGATATGACCCATGGGCTAGATCCAGACTGCAGACCTATCATGTGGCCCCAGACCTATCATGTGGCCCCCCGATATTGCCCATGGGTCTTGGTTTGGATGCTCAGACTACATGCTCTGGGCTGGCTTGAGTACTGAACATGGCATGCCCTGGCTTTGCCACAGGCTTTGCATGCTGCCTGTGGTATATGGAGCTAGTCTGGAGTGTACTGTATGCGGCGTGCATGGCTGTCTAGGGCACTTGCTGCATGTGGCACCCTCACTGGGCCAGCCCCACACATTTGACCCTGTGTGCCAGTCTGCAGGTCTGATGTAGCCCATGGACCAGGCCTATGCCTTTCATCCAGCCTATAGTGCCTGATCTAGATAATGTGATGTATTGGACACTTACATAGTATACGAAAAAAGGTGTTGGAAAGGTGCTTATAGTAAGGGAATGAAGTGCACAACAGTTCAATTTACCAGCATAATTTTTGTCTCTCTCATTTTAGACACAAAAATAATAGTGTAGCTAAGAGTGGGTGAATAGGGAACTAGCCCCAGGTGCCAATATGAACCATCAAAGTTCCCTTCTCCAGGGAATCCACACAGCAACAGCACCAGCAACTGCAGACTTTCAATCCCTGGGATGGGTAAGACTAACCCCGTCATCCCCCCTCCCCCACTTCTTCACCATTCTAGCCCCTGGCAACTCCCCAGCTTCCCCTACTCTCAGGCACTGTTTTTCTAGTTATGCTTCAATCAGTTATATTCTACATGTGGGTCTTTGTGGTTCAGAGGTGCAACATGCATGTTGAAGTGATTTTTGCATTAACAGTCTATAAAGGGTCATTTCTTTCTCTCTCTCAATTCATATTATTTTCTAAAATCATACCAATGGCATTTTTCCTAGTTAAAAAATGAAAAACAAGTTGTTGGTTTTTTCCAAATTTCTTGAGGAAGTTATGAGAAGTTCTGTTCAGGGGATTGGGCCCCATTGAGTGAGCACATAACAAACAAACGATCCCCACCATGGAGATCAACGTCTTTTTACATGATGCAATATGAGTAAATATAACACAAAAGCAGGGAGATCAAGGCATATATAAATTAGCATGTAAAGTGTTTCATTCACATGTACAAATAATAGGAGGTAGCTTTATTACCTTTTATTTGTACCTTCATAAATGCAGGAGAATAAGTGTGAGGAGACTGTCCCATTAAATGATATGAGGTAAGAACAACAATTTGAGGGGAACAACTGATTTATGGGCACACTGGCTCCCCCTTCCCAGATCTTATCTCTGCATATACAGTGTAAATACAAAGGAATTTCCTGGCTCCATCTATTCTCTACTTCTGCAAGTTCCATAGCTTTTTCTTCTCTCATTTACTGCATTTGTTCCTTGTACATCAAATCAGAGCAGAGCATAGGGCCCTAAATATCCCCATACTACAAGTAGTTCAAGTAGTTAGTGTCTGGAAATAAAAATGTCTGAAAATGAAAATGAGTTACCGCAGTCCATTATTTGTTCTTCAAAACTGGCTTTCGCTTGCATGTGCTCTTAATAAAAACAATAATCCAATGTGAATTATAACTGGTGAAGGGTCATTGGGAATTTTGTTTGGTAATCACACAGAGTATTTTCAAACAATTTCACTCCGTTATTTTAATTTAATCACTCTGAGTCAATAGTACAAAAAGTCAATGGTAAGTCTTCTTAAGAATATCATTAATAAATGTTCTATCTTCACTTTAAATGTAACAATTTCCTATTAGCCTTTTCTGTTCAAACAAAGTTTTGAGGCTTTTATGTGCTTGCCATATCTGTGTACATAGGTAGCTCATGCAAGTTAAATCTTCATCAGAATTGCATGTCTGACTACAAAATCAAGCATGCTAAATAGGACCGTGCAAAATGGCACTATTCTGTTTTGACTTGAATGTGAAGGTTTTGATGGAATGGTGTTTCATTTTGAATTTCACTTTCTTTCAAAACAGCTGTTCTGTTTTGCTTTGTCAAAATAGGAAGGCTGTTTCGGCGCTGTTTCAACATTTCGCCCATTTGCTGTAATGGGGAAGCTTGAAACGGCTTCACACATCTGGCAGGCAGATGGGGGCATGCAAACCTGTGGGGGCTGTGCCAGTCCTTCTGGGGCTGTGGGCCCCTGATCTTCCTGCCAGATGAGGGAGGGAAGCTGGGTGCTGCTTCCTGGGACCGGGGAGCTGGGGAAGGGAACTGAGACCGATTGCTCAGTTCCCCTCCCCAGCACTAGATCAGGCTGGGGAAAGGAACTCAGCCCAACTGGGCTCAGTTCCCATCCCCAGTGCTAGGATCGGACTGGGGATGGGAAGTCATCCCAGCTGCGCTTTCTTCCCTTCCCCAGCTTGATCGTAGTGCTGGGGATGGGAAGTCAGTTCAGCTGGGCTGAGTTCTCTTCCCCAGGGCTGGGGAGGGGAACTGAGCGATCAGGCTTAATTCCCTTGCCCAACCCAATTGCAGCGCTTCCCCTGTGCTGTGATTTGGCTTCCTGCAGCTCAGCCACAGGAGGCGGGGAGAGCCAGGGCTGTGCTCCTGGCTGCTGCTGGGACCGCAGCCATGGTTCTCTCCTGTCTCCCACCACCTGGCTGCTGGCTGCCTCATTTTGTTTTGAGGCTGTTTAGAGTGAATTAGATTTTGCTGTTTCAAGCTCGAAATGAATCAAAACAGTGTTGAATTGAAACAGCCAGTGAAATTTCACATAGCCCTAATGCTAAATGAGAACACTGCTGGTGATTTTTATCTTGACACTTTATATCTAATGGCAAAAGTGTCTCCTGTGAAAGTAATCTAGCTCTTTGGCACAGTGTTGAAAGTTGTACTCGTATCTCTTTTTCATACAATTGGGCAAGAAATGGTTGTGGACAGAAGGGACTGAGGTGTTTGCAAGAGACAGCTAGAAACAAAAAGAAATCCATAGAAAAGCAATGTTGCTTCCCCATGTGAACCGGTTGCCAGCCAATTGCATTTTGAGCTCTCTACAGAAATGGCTTACTCTGATTTAGATCAGGCCTATTTCTAACCCTTCTGAAATCAATGACAGATTTTCATGGCACATAACTGCATTAGGCTGATCTAAATGTAAAGTGCAGGTGTTCAGAGGAGTTGAATCAGGCAAAAAATGGTGTACCTAATTTAAGTTATTTCACCTGAGTAGGGTCACTAACTTAGATTGAGATTGGGTTAATCCAATCTAAGAAAGGATTAACCTGATGTCAGACATGTCTGCACACATTTGCAGTGCAGCCAAAGGCTGGGAGAGCTCAGTTGCACAGCCCTGGGGCTGGGATGAACTAATCCTAACTCCCTTGGGCTATTTTTGGTCCCCCCCAACAGGACAACTCCCCCATGCAGATCACCCCACCCTGAGTTACTTGCACCAGTTTCCCTGTGTGGGCCAGAAGTGGCTAATGCTGTTTCTAAAAGCACAAACTGTTGCATGCACCTGCTCTACCTTAAAGTAAACCACCTATATCTAGACCAGGTGCAGTGAATAATTTTTTTCACCCTCAGTCAAATTGTGGCCTCCTTTAATAGTTCTTCAAAATGAGCCTACAGGCTATTATTGATGGCTTCCTGTGAGTATCTAAGGAAAAGATGTTAATATTATTGTTCTGATTTTGAATGTAATGTCTTATAAATTCATGTATATATTTTTATTGGACATATATTGAAAGGAAAAAATGAAATAGGCATACCAAGTGCTCCACAGCTGCAGAGAACCTTGGGTAATGAGCCTAGATTACTGTCTTGCTCTGTGCCCTAGTAACTTGCAAAGATACCTCTGTAAAAACCTAGTATAATAAGGAAGTTGGATAATTGCTGCAAAATCTGAAGAACAATTCACAAAACTGTAATTTTGGAAATGCACAATTATGTTCTTAAAAAAAATATGTTCGCCATTTATATTATGCCAGGCTATAGATAGTGGTCTTTTTTTTATCTTCCTTTATAATATTCTCTATATTTATTTAAAAATCCTTAAACTTTAGAAATAACTGCATGTTATTTTCTCCATAGGCATTATAAATTATATGTTATCTGGAACTGCTTCATTCAAAAAACATCAATAGCCTCAGTGATACTCAAGTCAAACTGAGTCAATAAAATCAAAGGGATGCATGTATAATTACTGACTCATATCTGTACAGTTGTTTTTTAGGTTATGCAATTCTTTACACTGGATAAGTGGATCTGTGTTCCCTAATGAAAGTATGGCTTTTTTTACTAACCACACAATATACAAATTACTGAGAACTGTGGCTAAGTACAGACAATGAAAAAGCCTGAGGCTGAATTGTTTCAAACTTTGGAGGTTTCTCTAAGCTGTGTAGATTGAACTGATAATGAAGTGAACTGACATTCACTTTTGAATCTGGCTAGATGACTGCAGTGGTCCAGGATTGGAAACCAGGGGGCACTAGACCACACCTCAGCCTGTCAAAAGCATCCAAATGCAGCCAAGTAAGGCTCATCCCTGATGGGCTACCCAGTACATACCCCTCAACCACTTGTTGTGCCCCTCACAGGGGGAGGGGGAGGAGGGACAGTGTCTCTAGCCCAGGGATGAGCCGGTGCCCCACATCAGCCCGTTTGATTCCTCACCCCTGAGAGTGTTCCTCAAGCCCTACTGTCAATGCAGAAGGGGAATGCCCCCTTCCCACCACTCCAGCTCATCCCAGGATGGAGGGACTGTTTCTTCCCACATCTGCTTGGGCAGTGCTAAGCCATCACCGGATCATGCTTCAGGATGAAAGGGGGAATATTCCTTCTGTACTAGTGGCAGGGATCAGGGAACCCTGCCCAGGATTGGGGAGCCCTCACTGAGGCATATTGGGCTGACAGGCACAGACAGGAAGGTTTGGCCAGAGCAGACAGTTTGGGCCAATGCTAGCCCTGGGGAGGAGGGGGGGCTTGAATGGGAGGTGCAAAGCAACCTGGGATGCTGGGGACCTGTGAGTTAACTTGAGTCAGGACGGGATATGAGACAGAAGTTCAAGAGACTGATTTAACCTAAATCAGTTAAGTTTGATACTACATTTATTCAGGTCTATCTTAAACCAGTTTTGGTCATTTTGAAACCAGTTTATGTGCACTGAACTTCTGTTCTGTTACAGGTTTAAACTGGTTTATGTGTAATGGTTATGTGTAATGTCTGTCTGTCCATGGCCTGTCAGTGAGAATTGTAATTAGACAATAAAGCATTAAATAATTCTACAAATTTCTTTGCTTTGGTTGGTTCCTGCACATGGAACTACTCAAGCAGAATCCTACAAAAGTATGGCAGCAGCCTTGAATGCCTTTGAACTTCAGATATTAAATGTGATTTATTTTCAAAGATATTCTTTGACTGTGGTAAGGGTGACAGCATGAGCTTTACTTATTTAGGGTGTAACAGTAAGGTGATATTTAAAGCCTACTGCTAGCAAGGTGAAAGGATGTCTTTAAAAAAAATCTTTTAAATGCAGTTTATAGGTATATTAACAAAACACACCTTGCAGTACATTTAATAGACATTCTACTACTACGGCATTACTGTGACCTAAAGTAGAACCATGCATATAATGCCTACTTTATATGACAGCCTAAAACAATAATGAAGTTTAGGGAAACAATGGGCCATAAAGGGTGATATTGGAACATCAGGAGTGTTGGCTGTCCTTGACATTCTGACAGCTTAGGAGTCAGTGAGGAAGCACAGATGGAGCCAGTCTGTATTGGCCCCTCTAGACTCACTTTTCTTTCTTTTTTTTCAAACAGCAGGAAAATAGTGAACACTGCCAAAGTCTGAATGAGTCACTCCACATACAGTGGGAAAATCAGAGAATACTGAAGACCACCTTAGTCTTGTGTTCCAAAGAAAAACGTGTCTATACGTCTTTTTTATGTCAATGATGTTCTTATAAACTCTCATGTTAAATTACTGGTATTTTTTTTCCTCGGGAAAACATACCATTTAAAAACAACAAAAAGAACTCTTTTGATTTACATTCTAGTAAAGATGTTACAGAAAAGGCTGAAAAAAAATCAAGGGGATATTTTTGAAAATGCTGGGTTATGTTTCAGACAAGGTTGATTTACAGCACCATTAATCTCCTGTTTCAGTCTGTGGTGAAACTCCAGTTGGCTTCAGCAGGAGCAGAATTCAGCACAAAGAAACTGCGGTCTGAACATAAACTCTATCCTTTTTTATTAGTGAAAATATAAAACACATTTAGTGAAGCTAAAACTTACAGATGAATTGAATATCAAAAAATGAAACTGAATTTGATATTTCTGTGCTGAGTCATCAGGATTTGTTGGCATTGTTGAGAGGGTTCTGTTCACTCATATCAACTTGTCTGGTGTAAGGGTTTACTCTCTGCACTCTCCCCCAGTCTCACTTGCCACGTCTTGATATATATGTAGAAATGGAAGGGTGAAAATCATGCAGAAGAAGGTGGACTATTTTCAACCTAGACAGGTGATTTTACAGGGCTCTTCCACCCCTACACCCTGCCCTTTCCTCCCAAAGTGTCAGTGGCTAAACCTGTTATGTTGTCTAGTGGTATCACCTTGCTTTCTTACTTTGACATTCAGTCAATTACCAACATCAGCATCTTGTCCCTGGTAGAGACCTGCAATTCTCAGTTTATCAATTAAGCTCAGTCAATATGGTGGCCTATTCACGGTGGAGAACCTATTACCTCATCCCACCACATAAGGGTCTGTGGCCACTCAGCAAGATCCATTAACCATCAGCTAACTACCACTCCTGAAAGGGTATCACTCAGTCATTTATTACACCTCAGTTTAGAAACTAAGGATTTGTGGGGCTCAGCATCTTAGTCCAAGAAAAATCAATTACTGATCTATGAATATTCACTGAGAAGAGGAAAGTCTTATCTAAATCAAATAACCAAAATCCATTAACTCATGAACTTCAGTTGAAAACTAAAGTCCACTCCTCTGTATGGATGTGAAAGCAGTTGATCTGGGCTACTCATCAATTAAGGTGCTTAATAAACTCTGCAAGAAACATGAGGAAGAACAGAAAAAAAATAGGGAAAAATATACTGTGGCTTTTGGCTTACCACATGCCTTGGTACACTACTTTGTGCATCCTCCCTGTTTCTACTCTCCTCAGTACTGCATGGCAGCTCTGGGTTTGCCTCTGCCTACACCCTCTGCCATGTGCCTTGGCTCTCTGCTCCTCGGAGGCTTTCCTCCCTGACTCCGTGTAACTCTTTGCAGTCGTCCCTTACTCAGACCTGCCTGTTCCCCTTGTTCTTGACCCCCCCACCTCCCCCACAATGCACACACACACACACATGCATACGCACATACACTCCGGCCCTGCATGTTTTTTTCCCTCCCAGAATTTTCCTGGACCAATGAAGTCCTGATACAGAAACGTGTGAAACATGGAACCAGGCATCATAGTTCTCCCCTAGGTGTTTTTTCTCATCCAACTCTCATCTGCTGCAATCTGGGGTCCAACCAAGCAAGCAACCTGCAAGGGTAACCTCCCTATGGGCAGAACAGGTAAGTGTCAGTGCATCCTGTTACAGCATTCAACACCAAAATGTTTCAGATAATCTCTTTTTATGCATTGTTTTTCCCCCTTCTTTAAAGGGGACCTGTTAATCAGAAAGTAACATCATGAATATGAGAGGTTCCACCACTACTATTAGTGATGTCATAGTATGGACTGTATTCAGTCACCCATAAGAAGGTATCAGATGAATTTCCCTGAGGAGAGAAAAACAATAATTTAAAAAAAATTGACAAAGCTTGCTTTTGTAGCAAAGGTTGAACACCATTGAGAGATCAGAGATAGCCTAAAAATGAATGCATAACTGTGCTTTTGTACTTTGCATTTAACCTTTGAAAAACACTATTTAATCCAGAATTTCTTGCTTAAGGATAAACTATCAAAATGCTTAATTTTTTTTCTTGGGCAATATCCTAAGAAAACAATTGGTGTATACTCATCTTAATCCTTCTTAGGTTGAAGCAACTGCAGTAACTCTTGCCTTACTGTAAAAAGATTTATAGGGAATCATAATGTCAGAATTTATTCTTAGGTATTCATTCCTTCTGGTCTGACCTGAGTCCTGTAATCAGAGCTGTTCTTAATTTAAAATTGATTTGTCCTGATTTTTACACTGATAATAATAATTCTGACTAATTCTTACATACTGCTTTTAATCTGTAGATCTCAAGGAGCTTAATAATGGAAGTAAGTCTTATCATCCACATTTTATAAATGGACAAACTGGTGTGCAGAGAGGTGATTCCATATCTAGATCACCTATCAGGCCACTGTATACAATCAGGAATAGTACCTATAGTTCTAGGCCAGCCACTGTATCCATAATAGCAGACTGTTATTTGTTTCTTTATGTGCTGGGAGCATAAAGAGGATTTAAAGTGTAACTTATATTTATTATATGGAAATGTAGTTTAAACAGATATTCCAGGATAATTTCTTAGGAGGTATAGGGACCTTTCACTAGAGAAGCAGAACTGTCCTGGAAAATGAGTTTCGGCAGCTATTAAGAGATAGGTCTAACCTCTATTAGAAAAAAAAGTCACTAGAAAAGGGATTTGGAGGAAAAAAAGGTTGGAGAAAGGCATGAAGTCAGAGCAAGAGGGGTTATAAGCAACAGGAGAGTTTTGAAACTGAAATTGCAACACAATGAAGTCTGATGACAGAAAACGAATTTGCTTAAGAGCTGATCCAAAATCCACTTCAATCAATGGCAAGGCCTCTATTGAATTTAATGGAATTTTGGGTCATGACTTTCAACTTTAAAGCAGCTAATTAAAAAAAGCCAACAGCGTTTACTAGTTAATGGCCTATTATACATGAAGAAGGGAAAATTTAAATTTTAAAAAGTGGAGTGCCCCAGGGTTTGGTCCTGGGGCTGGTGTTGTTCAATATTTTCATTAACAGTATAGAAGATAGGCTTGCAGATGACACCAAGCTTGGGGGGAGTAGTAGAAATGCTTGAGAGTAGGACTAGGATTCAGAGTGACTTAGAGAAATTGGAGGGTTGGGCTATAAGAAATCTCATAAAGTTCAATAAGGTCAAATGCAAAGTCCTGTATTTAGGATGGAAGAATCCTACCAACTGGCTAAGCAGCAGCTCTGCAGAAAAGGACCTGGGGGTTACAGTGGACAGTAAGTTGAATATGTGCTAACAGTATGCCCCTGTTGCCAAGAAGGCTAAAAGCATCCTTGGCTGTATTAGTAGAAGCATTGCCAGCAGATTGAGGAAAGTAATTATTCCCTTCTATTCTGCACTGGTGAGGCCACATCTGGAGTACTGTGTCCAGTTTTGGACCCTCCACTACAGAAAGGATGTGGACAAATTGGACAGAGTCCTGAGAAGGGCAACAAAAATGATTAGGGTTAGGGGGTTGGAGCACATGACTTATTAGGATAGGCTGAGGGAACTGGGCTTATTTAGTCTTCAGAAGAGAAGACTAAGGTGGATTTGATAGCAGCCTTCAGCTACCTGAAGTGGGGTTCCAAAGAGGATGGAGCTAAACTGTTGTTAGTGATGGCAAATGACTGAACATGAAGCAATGGTCTCAAGTTGCAGCAAAGGAAATTTAGCTTGGATATTAGGAAAATCTTTCTCACTAGGAAGTTGGTGAAGCACTGGAATGGGTTACCTAGATAGATAGTGGAATCTTCATCTTTGGAGGTTTTTAAGGCCTGGCTCGACAAAGCCCTGAAGAATGATCTAGTTGGGGAAGGTTCTGCTTTAAGCATGGGGTTGGACTAGATGATCTGCTGGGTTCTTTTCCAAGCCTAATTTTCTATGATATTATGATTCTATAATAAATCATATGGGTATTGCAGTTACATATGTTTAATCATGTTTTATATTTCAGTCTCCGGACTATTTTGTTGTTGTATCCTCCTACACTCTTAGTACTGACTGAAAAGTTATTCATGGCTCAGAGTAGTTAAGAAAAAATTAAATTCTATTTTTTCTGACATACTAAGTAAATTAAGGACTCATCGGGTGCATCTACACACGCAGTTAATGCAAAGAAATAAACTCCAGTGCACATTGCACTGGAGTTTATTCCTCTAGGGTGCTGTGTTTACATATGTGCCCAGGACAGCAGCACATTGAGCCAGCTCAGAGCAGACCTGGCTGGCAGGGGGCCCCGGGGGTTAGCTTGTCAGCCCGGGGCCTGCTCTGACCAGGCTCAATGTACTGTGAAGGGGCTTGCTGGGGCACGAAGGTGCTTCAGAATGGGGCTAGCCAACTGGCAGCCCCAGCACTGAAGCAACCTTGTGCCTCAGCCAGACCTGTCAGGGTCTACATGTGCATTCCTGTGCAGTAAATAACGTTGCCACAGATTAGTACTTGTATTTACAAGTACTAACTTACAGGAGTGTTTATTAGTTTAATGTGACCAAATAGGGCCTCACGTGTAGATGTGGAGACTTTATAATGGAGCTAATTAATGGCTCCATAGTAAACATCTTGTATAGAAATGCCCAGCATAGAGTTTCTTATCACTAAATACCTTATCAGTACTATTTATGGTTTTATTCAGTTATTTGTGCTTGACGTATTTGTGTATAGAAAACCTTTCTTTCCATGAAGAAGACTGTGGCTGGACGTAGACATTAAAAAGCTGGAGGTGGAATTGACCTAAGTTATGCAGTTTTCTGTAAGCGGTGTTTTTTAGATTAGTAGTGAAGAGAACACACATTCCGCCCCCCCCCCACTTTGGTAGGGGAGCAAAACTTAGACCAGGTTGTGCCATTTTTAAACCAGTCTATGTGGTATGTGGGCCAGACTTGTGTTCTGTTATAGGTATAGTCTGGTTTTATGTGCTGAATTTCTGTTCTGTTACAGGTATAGATCGATTTCTGATCACATATACCAATAAAAGTATTATGTCTGTACCTGGTCTGGGTGACCAACCAGAAATTTCAACTGGCTGGGAATAAACAAAGTAATTTTTTATTTGATTTGCACAGAATATGACTTTTGACTGGTAATCAAATAAGTTGTATGGAAAAAACAGATGAATGAGAATTTTGGTTGCAGTTCTGCACAGAGTGCATCAAGTGAAATAAATATCCTTGGTAACTTGCATAACTTGTTAAAGTTCTTTTTATCTTACAATTTAGAATCTTTCAAGCTCTCTTATATGTATTTTTAAAAATTTTGCTCATAGTTGATATGGAGTGAAAGAAAAATCATTTACATCTGAGCAAGAAAGAAAATGCTTAATATTTGGAAATCAAAATTCATCTGTTTTTAGGAACCTTGACTTAAAAAAAGTTCTCATTCACTGTTTGGGCAGAATGGAGGTGAGATGCCAAAGTTTAACTGTAAAATAAACATAGACATTCTCCACAAGTGGTAGGAGAACCCTTAGCTCTTGACTTCAACCAAAACCAAAAAGACTCATAGGAACACAGAGCAAGGAAAAAGGGGGCATATGGTAAATACTGTGTCGCAAGTAATTTGTGTCTCATTTAACTGGGAACTATGTACATACTACCTTAAAGATCTGAGTCATAGAATGGAAAAAATGCATCCATATCTCACCCTTCCCTCCACTCCTGTCTTGCAATGCCATGGATTGCAAAGTGTTCTGGGAATCATAGCTGGCAACAGTGGAGTTTACTGCTGCTGGTTTGAGGTTGGGGGCACATGGACTTTCATCTCACTTTTCTGCTGCCAAAATTCATGTTCTTGGAGGCCAGGGGAAGAAAATGCTGAATTTGGCAGCAAAAAAAAAGCTACTCTATATTGACATTATATTGATTATATTTTCCTTTTTTCCCTTCCAATACAGTCCCATTTGTTTAATTTTCCTTTCACATGCAGCTATGGCCTGGAGGTTCAGGTCACCATGTTCAAAATGTTACACCATTTTCTGGCAACATCCTCAGAAACAGCCTGGAGCATATGCTTCCTGTATCTCTCTCTTCTCTCCAAGAGTAAAGCTGTTATCACCGATAACAAATAAACTCTTCTGCGATTCATGGGAATGAAGAGCCTGTGCAATCTTAAATATTGCATTTCAATCTTACTAGCAGTCTTATCACTTGATACAATATCCTTATTCAGGACTTCTTAGAATCGTGTGTTCATCACCTCCTCATATTCTTTGGCATTTGTTAAGCCTATGATGATCTTGGGTGAGATGACTTTATTTTTTGGAACTTAGTTTTATTTCCTACATCAGTAGGTTTCACTGATTCCATGGAAACTATGTTTAGGATCCCATGTTTTCTATGTGAGGGTGTGGGCAGTGTGCCCTTCGTCATTAGAATTATTTTTCCAACTTTATTTCTAGCAAGTGCAGGTTTAAGAAAAGGCCTTTTAATGAATCCATGCCTAATCCTCTGAGCACTGATATAAAAGAGCTTATTTTCTGTGAAATAGCTGCCTTGTGTAATATAGCCATCTCCCTATGTAATAGGGCCTACAAGTTCAAAAGAGACAACCTAAAATTTTGTTTTTAAAGCTTGACACAGTTCTTTGGGTAAATGTGATATCTTTTATTAGACTAACTAAATAATTGGAAAAAAATTTTTTTGCAAGCTTTTGGGCACAAGCTTTCTTCAAGAGTTGGAGAGAGTTTCCTGTTAGTTTAGGTGCTCTCCTAGGTAGATTAGAAACCAATATTAAAAAATGCAGATCTGTGAAATGCAAATGCATGGTAGACAGTAGCTGGGGGTGGGAGGAAGGTGGGATGTTGATCTTGTGAAAGAATATAGCTAGTCAACTGTAGAGAGGATACCTGAGGTTCTCAGATAGCAGACAGTGCCATACTTCCAATGTCTATATTTAGTCCATGATATTTTGTATCCAGTAGTTCTATGAAGTGAAGTTCGTATGCTCATCTATGAAGGGTATTTTGTAAATTCCCTTTCAGGATTAGAACTGAGAGACTGGAGATAATTCCATTCGTTATCTAGTGAAAAGTACGCACCACAGGTAGTTGGGTATTCTTGTCTTTGATATGTTTCCAGTGTGCATTCATTCTGGTATGCAGTTGTTGTTTGGTTTCTCCTAAATATTTTCCATCATGGCATTTGATGCACTAAATGAGATATATTACATTTCTGGAGGTGAAGGTATAAGATCAAAGAGATGGTGATGGTTCTGTTGGCAGGTCTTACATTTCTTATCCTGGCATGGTCTGGATCAATTTGATGTGGTTTGGGCCTTAGAAGTTTGGTTCTGGTGATGAGGTTAGCAAGGTTCAGAGCTTGTTTAAAGGCTAGGATGGGTGGTTCTGGAAAGATCTCTCATTTTGTTGTATATTGTTGTTTGTATTTTACCATTCTAGGTATTTATCACAGTGTCTAAAAAGGAGATGTTGGGGCTGGAGTATTCAAGAGATAGTTTGAGGAGGGATGATGATTATTGAATCTGTGTTTGGGGAGCTGATCAATGCAGTTTTCCTGTGGGACAGCATTTGGAAACCCCTCCTGTGTGTCCACACTTTATAGAAAATTATTCTTATCTCATAAACTTCATAATGCTAATTTTCTCAACTCCAAAATAGTTTGGGAGGAAAGCATACAAGGAACGCTCCTTGTGTAGGTTAAACTAGAACTAGAATTAAATATACTGCAGGTAGCAAAGAGAAAACATATGGCATAAAAGACCATTACTATTTCCTTAATATTTTATGTTTTGAATTTGGTTAAATTTAGATAATCAGCGCAATCAAAAAAGAAGAGAAACTTAGCAGCTCAGCTGAAATCAACTTTGTTAATAGTCACAAATGTACACTATTCTAGTTAGAAGGAAGGTGACCTAGTACAATGGTCTGTACCTGTGCAGAATGAACATATTCTAATATTATAAAAACCTAAGTCTGTTTGTCTGTAACACTTTATTTGCACTCTGATTGGCTGACAAACAGCCAATCAGAGTGCGAACAAGCATTTGAACAGGAGCTGGGGGTGTGGTGGAGCTGGCAGCACAGCTGGCCTCATGCCCCCCACCCTGCTCCCTGGAGGTGGGGGCAATGGAGTGGACAGACCATAGGGGGCAAGGCCCTACTCCCTGCAGGTGGTAACAATGAAGCAGGGGGCGTGAGGCCACCAGAGCTGGCCTTGCCCCCCCCCATACTCCTTGCAGGTGATGGCATTGGTGGCATGGGGTGGGGAGTGGCATCAGGATGCTGTGAAGGGGAAAGGCCACCAGCTCTGGCCCTAACCTGCCCCTCCCCCTTCTGTCATCGCTGCTGCAGGGCCCAACACAGGACGACAGGGCAGCGGTGGGGGGAGGAGTGGGCCTGATGTGGGTTGGAGGAATAGTGAGCATGCTGTGGAGGCAGTGGTGGGGGGAGGGGAAGAGTGGGCCTGGGCCTGACGCGGTGGGGGGAGGAGGACTGAGCCTGAGCTGGGGGAGAAGCTGGCTCACTGTGGCAGCGGGGGGGAACAGCACTCCCGACCCAATGCAGCCTCCTTCCTTCCCCCCTCAGGCCCAAGCCCACTCCTTCTCAACCCCTCCTCCCACCCCAGTTGGCTCTGAGCCCACTCCTCCTGTTCCCCTGCCACTGCTGGGTTGGCCCAGGCCCACTGCTCTCCCTCCCTCAGTGGGCTGGCTTCTCCCCACCCTCAGGCCCGGTCCTCCCCTGCATCAGGCCTGGGCCCACTCCTCCCCTTCCCCCACCACTGAGGCAGGGAGGAGGGGAGTGGGCCCAGACCCCAAGCAGCAGGAGGTAAAGGGGGAGTGGGCCTGGATGGGGGTGATGGGGCACGGGGCTCCATTTCCATGCTCCTGCCTCCATCATTCCTGATGGGCAATTGGCTAGTAGACAAATATAAATTGCCTGCCAGATTCATGTTTGTTTTTATTTTCCTTTCTTTCTTTCCTTTTTTTTTTTGTGAAACTCTAACTACATTGTAAATTTGGATTTTGGAGTAGGATGGACTAACATCAGGATTATTTTCTATCTGTCTCAGAAAGATGAAATGTCTGATAGTGATACTAGCTGTTGTATTATTTTTAGAAAGCTGTCAGTTAATAACAAGCTCTGTAGGGATGACCTTTGAAGAAGTCAATATGACATTTTTCCCTCAGATGAGAGTTTGTAAAGTTTTTTTTTATTCTGTAAGCAGATGCTCTGGGTCCTTCCATAATAGTGCTACTTCTCAAAGGAGCTTCTCAAAGATGCTATTAGACTCAATATTGACACTTTTAGTTTCCTAGCAATTATTGGAAACACTGCATTTTTGTTATATGCTTTTCCATTTCGTCTGCTTTGCCTTGTCACATAGGAAAACTGATTGCCACACTTGTTCTTCTTTTTACAGGGAGTACTGAAGTCCAAGCACAAATATAAAATAAAACTGTTAAAATGTAATCAGCAGGCCAGTTTTATCAATGCATTTGATATATCTGAGTGGGTATTTTGAGGGGTTTTAAATTTTCATTTAAATGCTTTCTCCCCTGCGGAAAATTTAAACTCCATTTCATCGGCTGTGGAAGTACCATAGAAACTGAAATGGTTTGTTTACACTGTATATGGGAAGGAGGTCAGGAAATTAGATTTGTGAGTGTCATATAATGGTTTACAGATGCATGATCCATCTCCACAGGTCTCTCTGATTGGTTGTGGGGCAGGAGCATGTGGAGTACCTCCTTGATACCAGTCATAGACATTGCAACTGGTGTCATGGATACGAAGTAAACTCCACAGAAAACCACCAGAGCTCTGCAAAAGCTTGGTGGAAATATTCTGCTGGAGGTATCTACCATGCAGTTGCTACTTTGATAGTTCCTGCATGTGACTGTAAGGGTCCAGTCCTTGATGTACGTTTTTCTTGCAAGATGCTGACTGCACAGTAGATATTGGAGCACTTATCTCCTCATAGGAAAGAAGGTACATCTGAACATAATGGCAGATTGGGATAGCATGGTTATGGCATACCAGTTCCTTAACTAATGATACATGAGGCAGTGATATGGCTAGCATCACATTCTGCTACCTTTGACATGAGTGACCAGGTGCCCATTTACAGTTGGGATCAACTGGGGCAGCTTTTGTCATGAGTGCAGAGCAGGTCTTGGACTTGTGCTTCTGGGTGCATTCTTCCATCATAAGGAACATGACTCAGGAATATGAATAATTCCCTTAAGATGATATCTAGGTGGAGATAGGATATCCTAGTAATTAATTCACTGGATTATCCCTACCCATTGTAGGACTGCCTTTTTATTAGAAAAAAAGAAAATGGTGTCTAATGCTAGTGGTGTCTAATACTGCCAACTGTTTATTTTTATAGAAATTTGATATCTTAAAACTAACAAATTGTATCTGGTGCCAGTTAAAACAAAACACCTTCAGCTCAATACTTTATAATTAAAGTATAGTGAATATTCATTGATCCTTTTGTTTTCCATGCAAGTCTGCGGGAGTGACTGGGGTGGTAGCAAAAGTGTTTGAAGACTCAGGAACATGAATAATTCTCTTAAGATAATATCTAAGTGCAGATAGTATATCCTAATTAATTCACTGGATAAAGGGACAAATTTCACCAAAGGTATGTAGCAGCAAGATGAATTGTCCCCCAGGTACCTAAATGATGTGCAACAGAGCCTGAAATGGGAGAACTATAGTAGACGTTGCATCTGGTAATCAGTCCCTAAGAATTTATTTGCTTCAATAATCTTACCACCATAGATCCATCACAGGTATTCTTATTTCCTTAAATCTCTTTGTAATTGTGGCCCCTGTTCATAGTTTTTGGATTCCTCTGTAAGGTTTCCAGTGCATTGCTAAATGATATTTTCAATTTCATTCAGTGCAAGTTGCCCTTCTGCCTCAATGGGAGTCACTGTGCTCTTCAAACCATTTGACCATGCAGTAGAGCAGGGGTTCTCAACTTGTTTCTTCCTGAGGTCCCCCTAGCATGCTATAAAACTTCATCACCCACCTGTGCCATAACTGCCCAGCTCACCAACCTTGCTTCCATGGTTCCGGGTGCAGCAGGCGGGTCTCAGGGCCCCACTCACCTGAGCAGCGGCACCGCAGGGCCGCGCCTGCCTGGCTGCCCACTTGCCCACAGTGCCGACTGCAAGATGCAGGCTGTGGGGCTGGACAGGGTGAACTGGCCCCTTCCTCAGGACTCACCTCAGCTCTGGGGGGGCCAAGGCAGCCCTTGCCCAAGGGATTGCAGATCCCTGGTTAAGAACTGCTGCAATAGAGCATGCTTGTGGTGAGGTGGCATTTCACATTTCCTCAGGATGACTTTTTTACATCATTCCTATAAGCAGGTGCCCATATCCTAGAGGTCACTAGGAACATTCAATTTGACATGCCTTTTGACATGGTAACTTTGATAATACATAGCATACAGTGAGTACTTCAAAAGTACTTCAGACAATCTGTTATTCAAATGGCATGGTTACAGTTGCTATGGAAACTGCTTCTATGATGACCTGTACTAGAGCTGTCCTATATGTATATATAGGCCCTTAATATATATATTAAGCAAGTAAGCATCATCAGAGTCTCAGGATACATTTCTTTTAAAGAAAAAAAGAAGACAAAGAAAAAGTTACCCTCTAGATTGCTTTCTGTTTATATGAAATAGATTCTTTTTTAGAGTGGAAGAATTGAGATGATTCTGCTGTTGCCTTTAATCCCGACTACCTTGAAAGCATTTTGTACAAGTAATATCTTCTACAACAATCTCATGGGTGAGTGTCTGACTAAGAAAAGCTGATGCAAGCAGCCTTGACCATGTTTTTCCTGAGAGCTGAAAACCAAATCTAAACAATGGAAACTGGTGTAACGTGAATGTGGGTAGAATAAAAAGAAAAGGTGAAAGTCAGTTTAATGAATAGATCAATAGTGCCTATAAAGAATCTTTCTGTGACAGCAGTCAATGGAAAACTCTAGGGTGCCCATAACTGGTGATCATTTTTTCTCCTGAAGTAAGAAGACTGAAAGTCTTTATCACTTTTCTATAACTTTTATTTATAACTTTTATAAATAACTTTTTATAACTTTTATTTCCCCTTTATTTCCCCGGTTATGTAAATAGTTAATTTTTTGTCTATGTTGCTAAAATAAGTATTACATAATTTACAGGGTGTGGACTTGTACAAAAGGGCTCTGGGTTCGGATTCCTACCTCACTTCACTTGACTGTGATTTAATTTCCCCAATTTCTAAATTGGATTAAAACAGATGCCTCGCGAGGCATGTCTGAAACTTTGCTAATACTTGCAAAAGCTCTGCATCCCACAAACATTTCTATTGTTACCTGTCTTAATGTTTTTCAAGGCTGGGGCCATAGATGCTTACCTCCAGCCACTTAATCTTCTCCCTTATTTACTGCTTTCTTGCAAATTTGGTTTTGGTCTGAAATTCACAGGCTCTTGCTTGTCAGTTTGCACAGTTCAACTGGGGAACTTGTACTCTGCAAAGAGCAGGTTTACAATGGCAGGTGCCTGGAAGGGAGCCACATGGGAAAATCTTGTCAGCACACAGGAGCAAGGAGAGCTCCAGTTTATTTTGCTGTTCTTTGTCTTCTGAATATTGATCCTGACTTGATTTTTCCCATCTGCTTGCAAATGCTGCACATACGTTCCTTCTCCTTTATTCTCCATTCTCCCTTCCTACCCACCTCCCCTTATTTTTAAATTTTAAACTTTTATTGTGTCATGAAAGTAAAAAAAAAAAAAAAAAAAAAAGCAAAGCAGTCCTGCAAAGGACTTAGCCTGGTCTGAAGCTGCTGCTGTGTCAGGAGTTAGGGTTGGTACAGTGCCACCCACACAGTACTTCTTCCTGCTGCTCCTATCTTGCTACTGTGGCTCTCTTGTCTGATTAATCAGAATGCAGATACTCTGCATAAGTGGTTGGATGACCTTCAAAGCACTAAGGCCAATATCAATTAAACATTTTGCAAACTACAGTGATTGGGTGACTGTGCTAAAGACAGTCTCAGAACTGCTGGAAGCTTCCATGGCACATGAGAAACAAGTGAAAAAATACAAGGATACTCAAAGTTATGAGCGATTTTAAGGAAATGATTTATGGATCCATTGTATGAAGTATGAATTAAGTGTGACCTTCTAGAAGTGTGAAGACTTTAAGTGCACACCCAATCTGTGACCAGTTCAACCCCTGGTGTGAATGGACAAATTGGGACTTTTTTTTGCATTTTTTGTTGTATACACATGCATGCCATGCTCTGTTGTGCACCAACTTGCATGTTTCCTTTGTTTTTCAACATTTTGAATGGTCACCTTTCTCATTTGTTTTTGCTTGCCTTCCTTCTGAATGCTCATTCTTTCAATATCCATTATGGCTGCAAGTGGAGAATAAGGAACAGCACAATTCCTGAGAAACAAAGGGGCAGGTGGTTCAGTCAGGCAAAGGCAGTTTAAGTGACATATTGGCCTTCAGCTGGCTAAATCCATGCTTCCTGCATAATGGTTAGAGAAATAAGAGGCATATCGAGGTATGGCATATGACGGATCAGAGAATGAACATATCCCACTGTGTTTGATCTTCCATAAGCAGCAGCCAGCAAGGTTTCACAGCAGGAGGACAAATCAACCCAACTCATGTCTGTAAGCAAGCTGGTGCCTCGAACCCAGCCACTGCTGCTGTTGCTTCTCTCTGCCGCCTGGCCACAGTGGAGACAACCCCCCCTGACATTGCAGACTGGATCCAATGGCTCCAAGGGCAGGAACTGGCCTGCAGGCCACATGTTGCTCACCCTAAATGAGGACCATTGTGTCCACACTTAACATCCTAATCTCACTTCTCCATCTGAATGCAGCTTGAACAGTGTGTAGACTTCTGTATTGTTGTGATAAGTTGTATTTTTCAAAGTTCCTCAGATGCTCTTGAAACCAGTTTGGAAAGTTGCTCTGTCCCAGAACTCTTAAGCCAGTTTACATCCAAATACTATGATTCATATCCTTTTGTCCCCCTTCCCCTAATTTGTCTTTTACGTTCCTTTTCATCATGCCATCAGATGATTCAGGCCACTTCTGCTGGCTTCTGCTTGAATCAGCTCTTCCAAAGCTGGTACATGATATCTCTGCCTGCCTTAATGGTTTCTGATTACCTGTCTTCTTTCTTCTCTTTTCTCTTCTCTTTTGTTGTCTCCATTTACTCTTGTATCTTGTCTCACTTTCCTATTTCCTTCCTGTTTATGCTTTGATTTCAAAAGGGTCCCTGCTTTTCTTCCTCTTGTTCCTCTGTGTGCCTGCTTTCTCTCTATGCATATGTCCACGTGCTGGGGGTTCTGCAAAACCTCCCAAAACCTAATCAGAAGTATCACCATATACACAACTGTATAGTCTTATACCAGCTGCCAACATAGTGGGTGTCTCATCCAAAATTATTCCATGTTCTTGACATGATCTCTCATGACTAGGATAATTTGTGTAGCAGAACATTTAGTGGTGATTATGAATGAATTAGCAGGGGGGAGTGAAGAGGTCTTTAGGACAATATGTTTTCAAAGGGATATTGGATATTATGTTAGAAGGGTGAAGATCAAACACAATTGTTGTACCTGTCAGGCTTCTAATTAACTTAGATTTCAGATCCCATGGAGAGGGAACTGAAGGACTGCAAAGAAGGTTTTGAAAATAAGCAAATGTGAAAGCTCATCAACGTGTTTGATGAAAGATATAAAAGAATAGAAACTTTCAAGCCAGGTCCTAGTAACCTTAATAGGACCTGTATAACCTTTTTTTGGAGTAAGTTAGTAATTAGGTTGACTTTGCATTTCAAAGCATGATAACATTGTTCAGTTTATGGGTCTGCAAAGCATTTTTTCTGGAAAAAAATGCTCAAGGTGCAAACTTTTGGCTGAAATAGATCAGCAACGTACTGGTTTTTGCTTTGCAAACTGCTTGGGTTGGTAATAGAAATGTTTTCAGGGGTGTCAGTTCTATGGAAAACTTTAGCAAAGCCAATTTTACCCTTTTCCCAGATATGTTTTGAAATTTAAAGTTGGTGTTTATACTAGTAATTTGAGTCTTTCTTTAATAAAGTCTGATTAAAACCATATTTCTAAAATTAAAAATTACAGAGTGACCCAAACATCTGGATTTTTCTCACTTAAGTGTAAATGAAATGCAAAATGGTTGTTGGCATTTTGGATGTGTGAAGGGCCAGCTGTGAGGCTTTCACAGGCAGTTTTGTTTATTTATTTATTATTAAATATAAGCAGAAGTCTGTACTGCCAAACAAATAGTAGACTGTGATAGGGGAATCAAATGAACATTTATACTCTAGTCATGCCTTGAAGAGCAAACATGTGGCAGTGCATGTGTCACAGTGACCTTTCTTTTGCATCAGAAGTCAGAGAAATGGCAAAACCCATCAAGGCATTTAAAAACATTTTAGTTAACAATAATATGTTGGCAACATAATAAAATACAACAATCTTGTCCCAGAGCATTTGCTGTGGTTCACTCCTGCTGGACTTTAATGGTCTCAGGCATATAGCCATCAATTCATTCATCTAATCTTAAACCCTAGGAAATATCCTGTGATTGTCCTTCAAAAATATATTCTTAATTGTTATTTATTGTGGGGTTTTTTTTAACAGAACTACTAGCAGACCACTCAAGCACATCGTGCTGAATAAGGAAGCAACAGCATATTGGCATATCCAAAAGCCTAACAATCCATGCAAACATTTTGTCATCTATTTTTCTTTCTGCTTGTTTCTATTTTCTTTTCTATTCCTAGGCCTAAATAATGCCTCTCTGACAATTCATGTATTTGCTTTAAGTTAATCAAGATTGTATTCATAATACATTTTCTGCTTATCTGTTGAATAGTCCTCATAAAGTCACTTGGTCAGCAAGAAAGATAACATTATTTAATTGACAACATATCTGTTGTAGTGCATTACTGTTTATGAAATACTTTTTATCCCCATACAGCATACCGAAGTGAATGATTTTACTAATTACACGTACTATGGTTCAGGGAATAGTCATTTATAAGACCACATTTGTCATGTTGTTTTAGTTCCATAACATCAGGAACTATTTTTGACCCAGTTCACGTAATCTAGTTAATCTACTTTGGTTTGTTCTTGGATAAGGAGATATTCAGACATAGTATGTCCAAGGGCACAAAATCCTATAATCCGAAGCCTGCTGAACTAATAAAGGACAGGTACAGACATTACACTTTTACCGGTGTAAATGATTGGAAACCAGTCTATACCCATAACAGCACAGAAGTTCAGCACACACAGACTGGTTTAAAAATGGTAAAACCCGGTCTAAGATTCCTTTCCCTTCCCGCCCCCCCACCAAAGGATGAATATATGTTTACAGATCTAAACTACACTGCTTAAAGAAAACTGTGTAGCTTAAATCAATTCTGCCTTGGCTTTTTGCATGTCTGTACCTACCCAAAAGGTTCCTATTACCTTTAAAGGACTTTGCATTTGCAGCTGGGAGGCAATAAGTATCTGTTATGCATAGTGAACTGGGTTTATATATTTTTAAATCTCTTTCTTAGTAAGAATATTAAATTCGCAATATGTAATGCTATATGTATTCATATCTTATCACACACATGTAAAAACTCAATTCAATTGTTTCTGATGGCCAAATGGCATTTAATGTATAACTTTTGATATATTTAATATATAACTTAAGGAATTCATTAATTTAATTTAGGATGGGGAGCAATTATTTTGGGTGGAGGGCCATTTAATGAGGTTCAGTGAGCTTTCAAGGGTGGCATGGGTAGCAGTGTTCCTTGACAGTTGTCCCACCCCCTGGTTACCATGGGACTAGAAGTCCTGCCCCTAACCCTTGACCTTTGCCACTGGAAGTCCCCCCCCTTGACTCCTGGAAATACTCCTTTGGGGGTGGGGTTGCCATCTTAGAACCAGAAACAGCCAAATCATACACTAAAAGTCAAAGACCTACTTTGTTACAAAAAGTATTTTTGTCATGATTTGTGTTTGTGTGCTGTATATAGAGATGATTGCATAATAGCTCAGAAATAAATTCTTGGCCTTGTATATTAGGTGGGAGGGTGGTTGTGGGTGTATGTGTATGGTGGAGTGCACGGGGTATGGGGTGTGTGTGTATGGTGGGGTGTGGGGGTGTATGTGGTGTGGATATGTGTGTGTGTGTATGGTGGCGTGTGGGGGATGTGTGTGATGGGTTTGTGAAGGGGTGTGGTTGTGTGGGAGGACATATTGGGGGTGTATATATGGGGGTTTGTGGGGGCAGGGGCTGGGTGTGTGACATTTGTGGGGTGTGAGGGAGAGCGGAGGGTGGCTGTGGGGACTCCCTCACATTCCTGGTATGGCGCAGAAGTAGCAGGTGGGGGGTACTCAGGGTGCTCTTGTCTGGCGCAGGTATTGGCATCTGGCAGTGCACAGCTCCAGACAGCTCTGCACATCATGGTGAGGAGCACAGTCTGGCCATGCCATCTCTATCACCAGCACTCCTCACTGTGCATGTGCAGCCCCCGCACTTGCACATGCTATGGGCAGGAAGCCCCACGCACTGGAGCCGGCTGCCTTTGCTGCTCCATACCGTGGAAATCCCAGGACTCCATGGGGAAGCAGGGGCTGGGCCCCCTCCCAATTCTGGCAGAGTCTGGGGACCTGCAATGCAGAGGGTGGGGAAGGCAGACAGCTTCAGGGTGTGGGGCTTCCCTCCCATGCCACACGAATGCAGGGGTTGTGCATGCATAGCAGGGAGTGCCGGCAATAGAGGAGGCCCAGTGAGGGCTGCACTCCTTGCCACGATATGTAGTGCTGGCAAAAGCTGCGCATCGCTGACCACCAGCACCTGTGTCAAGCATGAGTGCCCTGAGTGCCCCCACCTGCTGGTGCTGCTGCCGCCACTGCTGCCTGCTTGGGCTGCTTGTAGTCTGTGGAGTGTGGGGAGGGGTGCCCAAACCTCCCCCACTCTCTCTCACACTTGCACTCTGCCCACCCGAGCTCTGCGCTGCCACCGCCCCACTGGGCACAGACTCTGCACTGCTGCCAGCCCCAACCCCATGCTCCTCCCTCACCCCTGCTGCATCCCTACCTGGTGTCCAGAGCAAGTGGGATATTGGGGAAGCAGAGTAAGTCCCAGGGGCAGCTGTAGCAGTGGTAGCAGCAGCCCCACCTGAAAGCTGCTGTTGGACTGGCTGGGCCAAGCCCTTCTGCCCATGAGGCTGGGAACAGGGCACAATACAGTATGTTGGTGGGGTGTGTGTACATGGGTGCTTTGTTCCCATCCTGGGTGTAAGGGCTGGGAGGGGTACAATTTGTTGGTGGGTGCTGTGGCCTGGATGAAAGTGCCTGGCGGGCTGGATTCGGCCTGTGGGCCATATTTTTCCAACTCCTGATCCAGGATCAACAGTTTTGAACATTTTTATTGGAATGTAAATCATGAGTAATATATACTACCAGCTTTTGCCTCTGTTTCTGTCTGAGGAACAGAGCCTCTCACCCCCAACAAGAGGACTTCATCCCTTTCACTTGGTCTTCCACAGCATTGTGTCTGCAATCCTTTTGTTATGAGGAAAAAACCCAGGGACCTTAGGTAAAATTTGGACCCATTGAAATGAAAGATGCCCAAGACTTAAGTGGAGCCATGTTTTCACCACTTCTTCATACTTGCCTTGCATGTGCTATGCTTATGGGTGGCAGCATATAAACATTATACATTTTTATTACTATTTAAGAGTTATTGAGGCTCTATACAGTTACTGAACCACAGTAGAGCAAGTGTAATGTGTCATATAGGGACCTAATTGACCATTGTCCTAACTACTTTGAGAAATTTAAACTATAACCCCTTTGAGCTAACTTTTTTTAGCTTGGCAACCTTAATTGGGTTTGCTACATTTTCAGCTGCCTTATCCAAAGTGCAATGAAGTCAGTGGGCTTCAGATCACATCTTTTCTCTATGCCTACAGGGGCTTTATGCATGCAAAATGGATGAATCTGTAGGGTTACTAAGCTGACAATTTGGAAAGAGTTTGGCCTAAGGGAAGTTATGATCTAGTTATTAAAGTCTCACTTAGCCACAGATTCCATAGAATAACAGTCTCCATGTATTTCCCTAATGCTCTCCTCGAAATGGCCTGAAGGATTCAGACCTTCGTTGTTTTGACATGTTCAACAAAATGCGTAAATCAGTTAAAGCTGTACTAAGTTGCTTGCCAGTTCTGAAGCTCCTCCAAAATCTTACACATGAGTTTTTTGCTGTATATGAAACGAATCACATCTTCTGAATTTCTGATGGATAGGAGATTTAAGAAAGGGGAAAAGCTTACCCTTGGGATAACTGAAAGCATAAATTAATGCTGCAGCCATACTCAGCAGCACATCTGAAAAGTAACAATATTTAGAATGGGCATGATTATCTAAGTGTGAGCAGTTAAAGGTTGACTAGTTTTCACAATATATAACTGAACTTCAACCTTTTTTACATGCACACTTGTGTGGCTCAGAGTCACATCCATGTTTTAGATCAAATTTTCAATGTGCCTTTTGTGTCTGCTGTCTGGACTCAATGCTGCTGTGTGCATGGTCTGGATCTTGCAAAGCTTTGACATTTCATGCTTAACTTGAAAGATAAATATGGTTCAGATGATATCGCTAGGACTATGTAAGTGCTTAAAATTAAACTTTCCATTTCATTAAACACTGCTAAATGAGAGAAAGCAGGTACAGCACCTTACAAAACTTAGTCACTCATGAGCCCATCTGATTGACTATGCTAATATCATATTTTCTTATGTGAACTGGGGCCCCGATTCTGCACTGCTCTTACTCATAT
Source organism: Crocodylus siamensis (assembly GCF_052110815.1). Classification (NCBI taxonomy): domain Eukaryota; kingdom Metazoa; phylum Chordata; order Crocodylia; family Crocodylidae; genus Crocodylus; species Crocodylus siamensis. The sequence continues at coordinate 82,638,131 of NC_143396.1, read as the reverse complement.
TGGGGAACTAGTACTTTGGATGTGTGACTTCTTTGCCCATTCATTCCCCCCCCCGCTACAAAAGGGAAATGATGATGCTGACTTAAATTGATCAAGTCATTTGAAAATTTCAAATGCAAAAAGCTAAATACTATTTCATATACTGAGTGAGCAGTTGTGCAAGTACTGCATGCATGCAGTAGGGCTGCAATCTGGCTGAGCAAGTATGCAATGTAAGAAGCGAATGTAAAGCAAGGCAAGTTCTGAAATTTTACCTGAGCCAAAAGCCACAGCTACTGAGTATTAGATACCAGGGGTACAGTGAAGATAAATGATTTATGTTTTAATCCAACATCCTAGTGGTTAGCACACATGACTGGAGAATGGGAGATCCAAGTTCTAGGCACCTGTCCCTCAGGGGGAGTTTGAATCTGCATCTCTGCAAAGCGTGTTAACAGTGTAGCAGGCATCCCTGTTCACCCATCCTTTTGAATCTGTCTCACTGGGCAGCTGAGAGAGTACAATATGTGGAGGTAGGAAAGTGTGAAAGTGTGTAGCTAGGTAAAATGGATAGTGCCTAGATGAGAATGGGTCCTGGGTGCTTGCTCCCAGTGGGGCAGAAATTTCCACACTGCTTTCAAAGTGTTCGATGCAAGGATAAGACACAATGGCTGAGCATCTGGAGAAGAGCTAAAGAAGGTCTTGGACAGTGACAAACCTGTGGCCTGGCGATTAGGACATCTTACCAGGAACCAGCACATGAAGGTTCAAAGCCCTCTGGGACTTCTGCCCAAGACTGTAGTGTTAGACTAGATACAGATATTCAAAAATCCTGAGGAAGAATCAATCTAAGTTAAGTGGTTTCCTGTAAGCAATATAGTTTAGATCGGTAGTGAACAGAACACTCACCCTTTGGTGGTGGGGGACAAATCTTAGACCAGTTTTTTCCATTTTTAAACCAGTCTGTGTGTGCTGAACTGTTGTTCCATTATGGGTATAGACCAATTTTGTGTGTTGAACTTCTGTTCTGAGTATAGACTGGTTTCTGATCACTTATACCAGTAAAAATGTGAAGTCTGTACCTGGTCTTGGGCTATATCATAGGAAATCTCATTTTTCTTCCTTCAGTCACATATGTGCAGAGCTATTTTGTTTCACCCCATAGTGAATCAGAATCCAAAACTTTGTAAGTGCCAAAACTGCAATTGGACACCTCCATATGTGTCATCTAGGTGCTTAAAGTTTAATAATCATGCCGATGAGCAATTAATAATTTCTCTTTACTGACTGCCGCTAACATGCATATGGATAATTTCTATTCATGGGAATTTGAATGAGTCGACCCAATATAATTGCATGTTTAGAATGGAAGGTAAGTGTAGTGTTTTCACATGCAAATTGTAATTCTAATTATTTCAGTAATTCTAATTATTTCAATAATTTAATGGGGGGCAATTAAAAATCGGTGCATATGAATATGCATGAGGGTTCTATACATAATTATGAATAAAATTATGTTAATATTACACTCTCCTCTTTGTATTTTTTCTTTCCCTGTTTGCACCCAGATAACTGGATAATACCAAGAAAGCAATAGAATTTTGCTGATGAGAAGTCCATACTTGAATTGCCATCAAAGTTTGGATAAGAAACTTATGAATATTTTCTTGGGTGCACAAAAGCGTCCAATTCTAAATCTTGTCCAGTCTTGGAATAACACTAGATCAATATGCATCCAATGTCCTTGCTTTTGCTTCAAAAGAAAAGAGCTAATGATATTGATAGTCTTTGAAAAGCTTTCCAATTGGCCCAGCATAGAATAAATTATCCTGAAGAAACCTGTAGAACTTTTTCCCAGTAATGCCATTAATACAATATATTCTCTCAGCAGTATCTTAAGTGTTTAATAATACATTATAGTTTAGGAAAGGGATAATGGAGGAATTTAACCTCTATTATTGAAAACCTTCTGATGTGTGTTTAAGTCTGTCTTACATTTTCTAAGAAAAGCCTTAATCAAAGCAAGAACTGCAGTGTTTTTACAGCAGTGTCAAAGTACTGATTCTTTGAGGAACAATAAAATGGTTTAAAAATGGTTATGCAATTAGTTTGGTGAACAGGTTTTAAGGAGAAGCAAGAGTGAAGCATTATGGCTAAGTCCAGACATTCAAAAAGCCTGAGGTGGAACCAATTCAATCTACCCAGGTTTCACTGTGTAGACTGAACTGGGAGTGAACAGACTGCATGCTCACCTTTGTGGGGTGAACAGATCTGAGCAAGCACAGCTGTGGGGAGCCTTCAGCCTCCCACCCTTACCTCTGCCCTGCCAGGCAGGGCTGAGATCCATGCAGGCTGTCAGCTGAGCCAGGCAGCACCAGGGGCTGGAGAGCAGAAGCCAGCATCCCAAGGCCTGGCCTTACCCCTCCCCCCCAGACCCAAGCAAGCACAGCTGGGTGGGGAGCCTGCATGGTGGGGGGCCTCCACTCCCTTGCCTGCTTCCCTATCACTGGCAGGTGCAGGCAGGATACAGGGCTGGGGAGCAGAGGCTTTGTGGCCTCAGCAATGTGACAGCCCTGGCTCCATGGAGCAGACAGCGTGGGCATGCAAAGGATCATGGGATGCTGGAAGACAGTGAGGTGACTTGAGTCGGGGGGGACGGGGTAAGTAATTCGATAGACTGGTTTAACCTAAATCAGTTGAGACTGATACTGCACCCCTCCATCCAAGTCTGTCTTGAACCAGTTTGGGCCATTTTGAAACCGGCTTATGCACACTGAAAATTTGTTCTGTTACAGGTTTAAATCAGTGTCCAGTAACTTAAACTTGTTTATGTGTAATGTCTATCCCTAGCCTATGTCATACTTTCTAGCCAGTGAGGTGATTAACTATGGTTCTGTTTCAAGAGGGCAATTAAGCATGTGTCTAACTTAAAGTTTATGACTTAACTCATTCACATCAGGGTTATGTATGCATTTACAACTAGCAACCTTTATACTATTAGGTAAGATATTACTGTTCCAAAAAGGAAAATCCTGTTATCCTACCCTCCTTTCCTCTTGGTCCTTTTCCCCTTTAACTATTATGTCCATCCAACCAGTTTCCTCAGTCTCTTATTCCAACCTTTCCATTTCCTTCCCTCTGTCTCCTTGCATCACATTATTTTACCTTCTTCCTTTCTTTTCCATGTCTAGATATTTGCCTAGTGCATCTCTCAGTGTCCTTCCTTGTACAGTTATGATGGCCATCCATAATGGGATTGCCATTGTAAGTGGGCAAAACTCTGTTTCAACCCTACTGGAATTAAAGACAGCTCTACTTCCAGTTATCAATTCCTCAGAGGAAACTGTAGCCATTGTACTTGAAAGCAGCCTGACTTCTCTTCCATTTAAACAAAGGATATGGAAACGAATAATGACCCAAAATCATAAAGTTACTCCTACTGATGATCATGAAAGGTTTTTTAAAAAATGACTCAATTTTGAGACTCCAGATTATAAAATCTGGAGCCTGTTGGAGCTTGCTTGTTTAAACCCTGTTTATATTAATTATGTGCCAGTAAACACTTGGGATGTGAGCTCTTTATGGAAGACTTGTTTCCATTTTGAGGGCTTTTGTTTAATTTGCCTTTGATGTTGTGCACCTGGTATAAAGCTTCAGAGCTGTAATATTTGTATGGGATACATTAGACATCTCACAAAAAGGTCACAGCATCATCATACTCTCTATAAAGGAAACACCTTTCACGATATCAGTTCCTTCTCCTAACCAGAAAGCCCTCAAAAGGTGTATAGACAGCTGAATATAGAGATGACTCTGAAGAACTATGCTTACTGGTAAGTAACTTCTCTATCTGTACAAAGGATTTGCCATTATGTAGTAGGCTACCATGAACATACACAGTAGTATTCTTGTCATAGCATTGTGTTCCTGATATTGCTTATAGATATGAATGCTAGAACTTTCATGACAAGTCTAATTTTTCAGTTCAATTTTGAGGCTAAAATAGGTTCCTTCTCTGTTGAGGATTATGTAAGATCTTGTTGCTAGGGTCCTAGGTCTGCTAGTTGTGTGTCATCATCATCAAGCAATACAGTTATTAAATACATATAATGTGAGGAGAAAATACAATAGTTAAACTCAAAAGACCAAGCAACTATTCAGACGAGCAATGTCTTAATTTCATACTAACTTTCATTCTACATGTTCATTAATGCCGCGTAGTTTCTGCGCATTTAGTATAGTATTTAGTATAGTACTTTCTTAATGAAGTACTAACTGAATGGACAGTAATTACCTTTACTGTGCAGTAGTGCCAGTGTATGGAGTTTTTGTGATACTTACTGTGCAGTAGCCTAAGAACTGCACAGTATTGTATTAGCATGTTTTTTGACTGGTTTGCTACTGTGCAGTGTTATTAGGCTACTGCAAAGTAACTGTCTCATGTAGATGCACCCACTGTATTTGTACAGTTTTTAGAAGAAAACATCTTGCTTGATGATCTCTCCTAGTGTATCAAATGCTGTGGTTGGTGGGGAACAGGTGTAGAAAAGGCCATTTTAAGTGGTAGCCATTTTAGTTTTTGCTGTTAAAGTTCCTTTTTCTTTCTGGGATTTTGTTCAGATAGTTGAAGGACAGGACAAAGGTACCTGTTACCAAATTAACCACTCTGAGACTCTTACCTTACTAAATGTTGAGCTACATTGTCTCTGCTGGTTGGTGGGAAATAAGCTTTTCATTGTGGATTGGGCTGTCTGGTATGACTTAGCTCACCGAAGTGGTTACAGACAAGTTTTGCAAGGATAGATTTGGACTGGCTGATTAAATCAGAGGCTTACTGGACAAAAAAAAAAGGAAAATAGAAGGTATATCATAGAAGTGCATTAATATTTCAGGTGTTGGGAACATACAGAAGCCTTAGATTCAGATTTTGGGAAACAGACATGGAAATGGCAATGCCATCTTTTTGCTTTGGCTGCCAGGACTGCTTATTTTCCAGGGGGAAAAAAAGCAACTGCGAAACTGCAATGGTAAATCCCAGTGTGCAGTGATGGTAGTGATAACTACATTGGCAGTCTCCACTGAGGTGATGGTTGTAATGACCTCTGAATTTCCAAACTCATCACTGTATTTGACAAGTTTGCCAAATACTACTAAGAATAAAAATGGTCAAAAGCAGCGGTGAATTTACTTTGTCAAAGCAAGGTCCTGATGCACAGCTTTGTTTGAAGAAGATTCTACTTTGTTCCTTTTAGCAGTTGTATAAATGCCCCCAAAACAAATCTCATACCATTGGTTTTCAGTACAGACAGCTCCATTTTATTGTTTTGTGCCATTCTGCCATATTTTGCTCAATTTGGACATTTTAAAGCCTCAGGGCAGAGTAGAGATTGACTCTCTCCTAGCATCAAATTGCTTTGTAATATTGTAGTAGTTAGGGTACAAAGTCGTAGACAGTCTTGAGACGATCAGACTTTCTTGGCACATATGCAGCACAAGAAAGCTTTGCTTTTAAAATCCAGACTTTGAAAGTAATTAGAACTGAATGTGATCCAAGTGCATTAACTAGAGGTTTTCTTGAGGGGAGGGAAGAAGCCTTTACAGTTATTGGTATTTTAACATGTGCAGTGAGGCTCTTTACTTAGATATTAATACCTTACAGACAGAATCAAAATCCTGGTTCTGAACCTTGTCTGGGTTGTAATGATACTTTATTAATTTATAGTGTAGTGGCACCGAGTATGTCTTAGAGCATGGCTAAACTGCTTCCAGATCATATTAAGGTGTGATGTTACTGCACACAAACAGCACCATGTAACAGATATAATACAGCCACCTTTCAGTGTGTTGGGCCCGCTTATTTCTGTGCATGCAGGGCTGTTTTTGGGATAGAGTGTAGGGAGTAGGTATGCTGTGCTTCACTGTGGTCCTCATTAGCATAGTCTTTTGTTAATGTAGACATGCTATTAATTATGGACTAGGAGTCCATTGTGCTACAACCTGTGCAAACACAGACAAAAAAATTGTACCCCCTACAAAGAAAGCTACAACTAAAGTCTCAGAAGCAAGAGACTGGTAAATACAAATAAATGGAGATCACAAAGATGGAACAATTCTCTATAGTAGTTCCTCCTACAGATTTTGATTTTGACCACTGAAAGCTGACAGTATTTAGGGCAAGGGTTTTGTTTTAACCAGTTACGGTATTTTTCAATCCTGTGTTTTATTCTTTGTGTTCAGAAAGGCCACAATTCATTTTTTTTAGGTCACAAAAAGCTGTGTTCCAGTAATGACGTGCCTTGTCACTGAAGACAATAAATGTTTGCCTTTCTTATTCTCTCCATTTTTTTTTCTGGCCTCAAAGTCTTGCCTCATATTAGAGGCGACTGAATTTTTTTGTGTTTGCTGTCTTGAAAGGAGGGGAGTGAGAAGTTGTATACGTTTTGTTTTTTCTATGAGAAATACTGAAATGAAAAATATTTCTGTACATAAATTACTATGGGTTTTTTTCAGTTTCAAAAAATCAAGGTGATATTTTTATTTGGTTTCTGAACTTCCACCCCCTCAGCTTTTCCTCTTGTCCACTGGCTTGCATGGTCTTGCACGGTATGATAATAAGCTAAGTGTAGAAAAATCCATCACCTGATGTTTGCTTGGCTACTGCCCTTCTTTTCTGGTCTGCAAAAAATTCCACTCTTCAGAATCATTTTATTTCTTTTTCTTGGGATGGACACATTCATTCACTCTTTATTTTGGCTAGGAGCTTTTCACAAACAGGTGTCAAAGTGGAAACATGCACATTCAGAGTTGTTATCATATGGTGAGTAGTGTTCAACCTACAGAAAAAGATAGAACTCTCTATAATTTTGTGTAAAATGTAGAGTCTCTACTCTACCTTTTCTCTCCTCTTACTTTTTGAAAAGGACTGAGATGAATGGAGAGCTAATGAACGGGAGGGAAATATAAGAGGAATTAGCATGAAGCAACTTTTCTCTCTGGATTTCTTGACTCTTCTGAGATTTTCTCAGTTTTAGCATTCCATTCAGGTAGCGTTTAGGATAGAAATGTGTTCCCTTTGCTATGTGCCATTTTCTTAATGGTTTTGTTTCTTTGTTCCATTCATTTAAACAGAGATAAGAAGTACTATGGTCAACAAACCTCCACTGTATTCCATGTAGTGAAGCAGCATCTAGTTGATGGCTTGCTTTTTAATTTGGCTTTTGATGGCTGTTCTATTTGATTCACACAAAGCAACGTGTTTCTTTACTATTTTATTTAACAAATAGGAGTAGACCATGATTCCCCTCACACTGTCTTTTGACTGCCTGCCATATACAAAGGAGACTAGCAGGTTCCAAGTATGAGTGAAAAATTGTTTTGCTTTACATAGGAAACTGTACATTAAAAAGTTAAGACGTTTTTCTCACCAGGAAGAAATGTACTTATTTAACTGAGCCAAACATCGTTTTGTTTCAGTTGTCATTTATGACTGCGTTAGTTCTGGTTAAATTACAGAAGCATTATAAATAAGTATAATACTGATGGCGGAAGTCTGTGAACTTAATATAAATCTGTGACATGAAGTTATTTTATCATCTGAAGCATGTCAGTGAGAATTCCACGGCCTTCTCTAGTTTTCATGCTGTTGTTTTAGGGCATGTACTTGTATATCAGACCTTTCAGTCACCACTTTAGTTCATGTGGGAAAGGTTTTGATGTAAAGAAATTCATTTGTGCACATATTATCATGACAATGAACTGGTACCATCATGAAGAGGAAAACAGATGTGGTGACTGTACCAAAGCATACTTGATGTTTGATTCTTATCGCTTAGCAGTTTGGTTTCTAAATTTGAGCTATTTATCTTCAGGGTCTGTATCTAGACTTAACACAACTTCAGAATAAGCACTTAGTGGCAGCACTCTCTTCTTATTGTTTAAAACCCTTAGGTCAGATTGCAAGCTCCCTATGGTAAGGGCATCCTTCTTTTCAATTATAAGACATTCTTAGAAAGAATAGTTTGGAAAATAACTTATTCAGGAAAGAAGCCTGAGCTGTTACCATGTTTTGCCTGGCATAATTTGTGCTAGTTACTTTCTGGATGTTCTGTACTTGCTAAAAACTTAATAGGCTTGGCCTTGAAGAATGTATTGAGAAAATAAGTAGTGTTTAATGACCCTGCTTATTTTCTCTGGCTTAAGCAAAAAGTAATTGGTGAGCAAATATAAAAGTAATTGTAGACTAAAAAAGCTGAATGTAGACTAAAACTCTGTGCTCTTCAGTCACATCTTTGATCCAGTTTGAGCTCACTTCTTTCTTCCTGAAAGTAATAGGAAGTCTAAAGTGATGAATCTGTTTTAACTTTTTAATGTTGCTGTTTAATGTTATCTGAGGCACTGGCAACTCTGCTCTTTTTGTCCTATATAAAGACTGTAGTAGAACAAAGGTAGATATCAGATTCCAAGTAGCTGTCTAATCTGAGTCAAAGAAGACTAAAAGAACCTGTATCTGCTCTCTGTGTGGTTTCCATTACCTAGTCAAGGTTGAAAGTGGGGTGAGGTTCCAGGCTGGTTTCACTTACAGGATGTCATATGCTAAATAGGCTTGAGCTAGGTCAGTACTGGATAGGAAATCCTAAAAATATCAAGGCGCTATAGGAAATGATGGCATGTATTCATTAAAAACACTTTTAAATCAGCATTAAACTCAGTATGGTACTAGAAGCATGCCTTTTTGTTGGAACAGTTGTCAAACTTGTGGAGCTTTAGCACTTTTTATAAAAAGTTGCTGGGAAAATTCCTGTGTGGGTAACTAAATTCTGCTTACTTAAAATTGTTCTGCAGTGTGAATTGAACAGGTATTTTGCACTATCTGCCCTAAAATTGTTGGGTTGTCGTGCACCACCCTGATGGTAGGGTGGTAGATGAAAATATTACTTTATATCTTCGAATTCTCTCCCTTTCTTGTAGGGAATGAGTGATAATATTAACAGGAAAAAAAAGCATAGTCCAGAAGGAGGTTTTGAATACAATTTCCTGAGTTACACAGCTCTGCCTAATACTTCTAAAACCAGAGACATAAAACAGCTGGATGTCTAGGGCAGTGGGATGCATGGGGCTGGGGTGGGGTGGGGGTCAATGGCGACTTCTGGCTGCCACTACCATTATGTGGCTGCAGTGGTAGCTGATATTTTTCTGCCCCCTTTCCCGAGCCCCTTCCTTCCTGAGTCAATGCCTGGGATGACAGTCCTTCCCTATTTATGCTACCATCGGAAATGGAATTAAATGACATCTAGATGGCTTAATACATCTGTTAACTGATTTTATTTATGGCATGGATTCAATGGGATTCAACTAAAGCTCGCCTGTTTTAAGTATCTTAAAATATATAGTTTTGTCTAATACACCAAATTATTTGACACAGAAGGTTCTTGCTTACATGTAAGATGTTATCATATCTGTGAAAATTGAAGATAACAAATTTTGACGTTATTGAACTTAAGCTTTGAAAGAAGGCCCCTTTATTGTATCTGATCTGAATGGTCTTTTGGCACAAAATAAAACAATTCAGGAAAAGTTAATTGCAAAAGACATGAGAGGGAACTATTATCGAGTACATAATATAATTTAATAAAAATGCTTACCTGTGATGCATTAGGAATGGGCCAAATAGCCCTTTCATGCTAAATGATTGATACTAAAATATGAGTTTGACACTAAGAATATGTATATATTGAATCCTAGCAGTCAGCGACTTCAGTGTATGTATAGAAACCTAAATTATGTAGGTAGCAGGTTATGAGAACACAGAAAAAAAATGTGGACTAGTTTATCTTGCTAAAAAGCAAGCTAGCTAGTTGAAACCTAATTCTAGATTACACTGCAATCACTTTAGTGCCTGTAGTGCAGACATTACCTAAGAGGTTCTCAATCTCATACTGCTTCTGGAGTTTTATTTTCAGGTGGGTACAGTGGTTAATCATAAAACTCCCATGAAATTTTGCTTGATGTGACTCAGTCCTCCTGTCCCTTTTTAGTTAGATCAGTCAGGATACTTCCTGTAGGTGTCATTCTGCACCGAAAGCTCATTCACAATTTTACAGAAAATTGTATTTCAAGGAGTGCAGTTACTGAACAGTTCCATTGGACAGATGCTATGGCCTGGATCCAAAAAGATTTAACTTTTAATACATGGGTAACCTCATTAACAGAGATCCTGGTTTTCTCCAATCAATGCCCTGCCCCCGACATTTTCTGATTTTTTAAAAAAGTAACACCAAAATCCACATTTTTCCATGACTTGAATGAAATGCCGTTCATACACATACACTTCTCTCTGTCTCTTTATATACATATACATACATATATACATACATATACATACATATATACATACATATATACATATATACATACATATATATACATATATACATATATACATACACACTGCAATGATTGTGTTCAATGCAACATATAACTATATAGATGTATGTTGCATTGAACACAATCATTGCAGAATTGATGCCTTTCATATTCATCTCCTTGGTCTCTGAATGTCACAGTGATATGATATATCTGTCACTTTGAACATAGTGGGTCTCACTCTTCTGTCAATCTCATTAATGGAATACTTGAAACTGAAATTGCACCTGAGAAAAGGAGCATAGCATTTGAACTGCAACACTTAAGTTCTCTGTTGTGCTCAGTTGATGTTAATATTGAGCTCTATTAGTTCATGTGTATATTTGGGCTTCCTTATCACCCAAACTTTCTTTCATACTTATTTTACAATGGGGTGATTTTAACGATTAGCATCAGCATTAGAGGATAATCTAACCCTAAGACTGAATTTAGAGATACTGGGTATGTCTACACATGGTCATTTAATATGGATTAACCCAATTTTAAGCTGCATTAGGGGCCCATGTCTACATGTTACTAAAGTTAGTCCCAAGTTCCACCATGTGTAGACACCTGCCAAAACCTGCTTAATCCTCATTAATTTAATGCACATTAAATTTAAGCCTGTTTAAATTTGTGTGTCTATAGTTATGTTTTCACGCTGCTACTAGATCTTTGTTTACCCACAGTAAACCTAAACCACTGTGATAAATAATGTCATGGCCAATTAGGTATCAAGTTATGGTCCCCAAGACAATACTGGGAAATACATCACAATGCAAGCAAACTACTATTTTCTGTATGTTTATTTCTTGCAAAATTCAGACGTAAACTTGAAAAAAACCCAAGAAAGATGCTGAATGACTTGTCACCTTTATAGGCAAATACAGTTATTAACAGGCTGGATAGTAGTACCATTCCAACAAGACTTCAGATACCTGCTCCTAGTTTCCTATAGTGTAGATGATTAACCTGTTAATTTAGTGATTTAAAAACAAATGCTGAACATTTAGATTGAGCTGTTTATTTATCAAGAAGATTCTTTTAATCATAAATCAGTTGTTCCATAAGCCAGCTTCCTTTCAATGAAGTATTTTGTTTCATAATGATCTCTAGCAGTCATTAGATGTGCCTAAATATAGCCAACGGCAGATATGATGTTTTCCTAAAACACTTTGTTTAAATTCATGGGAACCTTTCCACCCATGTCATTGGGCAAGAGACCAGGCTGTAGCTGGGCTGTCTTTGCTTTTATTCCTTTTACTGCCTTACTCCGTTCTTAGTTGCTGTAAGTGGTGAAAGGAACAACTAGAAATTTTGAATGCTATTGTTAAGTACCTCAAAAATTAAAAGGGATATTTACAACATCTCATATTCATATTGTTTAGGTACAAACCAAATTGAACAGGGAAAGCTTAAATACCATGTTCTTATTTGGCAAAAATGAAGTTTAGCCTTTTAAAACCGGATCCTTGGCTTTGCCCACTAGCTAACTTTTCCCACCTTAATTACCTGCCCAAGAGATGCATGCAGTTCTGATTTGTTACCATGAACACTTGAATAAATCTTAGACTGATTGGTTTCTCTTACTGTTTTTGTTGCCTGAGGCTCAGCATAAGCCCTTCACCTATCAGACTGCCACATGCCAGTTTTTTTGTATGCTGGCAAGCCTCATAAATCTCATGATTGAGCATATCATACAGTCGGAACAAGTTGGTTAATCAAGTATCAAATTTCCCCAGGAATACGATTACTGTGGACAACGAGTCATTTTAATTTACTAGCACAAGACCGGATTTACTGTAAACCAAATATTGCAAGTCTTATGTAATCGTAGGTTTCTGAGCAGTGAACATTAGAATACGGTTAACAATGGAGCAAAATATTTAGAATTCCGTATCCTGGAAATGGAATTTTAAAAGTGTGTTAATGGCTCTTAAGGTCATAATAGAAGTTTAAAATATCAGTGAGTATAGTTGCCAGAGGTGAATCTCAAACTGTTCAGAACCTTGCATGTGAAGCAGGCAGCCAACTGTGCACTTGAACTACAAATTCAGGATGCTTGAAACGGGATCAGAATTCTCATGCCACTGGATAAATATGTGTAGAACAAACATTAAATCAATTACTAAAGAAAGAACAGCATAATTAAAATGTCATTTGTTCTCTCATTCAGACAGGAGCTGTATTTCATAGATGGGAATTGGTGCCTGATGACCCCTCTCTGGTACTGTCATGGCGCGGGGACCTAGGAGCGGCTGTGACCTCCCTCCCGCCCCCTACCGTGCCAAGTAGGCAATTCAGCACCCTTTTTCTCACCTGCCACGTCTTTGATGTTATCTAAATTTTATAAAGGAGGCTGCCCTTTGTCCTCTTGGACACAGTGCTATGCTAATCCTGTCCCCTGTTCTATATGGAGTGACGGGTGCACCCCAGCCTTATGGGCTATGCGTGCCTCTAACCACCCCTGTAGCACGCCCCAAGCCTCGCCGATGTACCGGACGTTGTCTGGTCAGTTTCCTTCCTGCGCCCAGACTGGCGCCCCTAGGCTTGTCACGCAACCGGCGCCCAGACTGGCGCCCCTAGGCTTGTCACGCAACTGGCGCCCCTGGGCTTGTCACGCAACCGGCGCCCCTGGGCTTTCTGTGCCCTGACTGGCGCCCTGGGCTTGTCATGCAACTGGCACCCTGAATGGCACCCCTAGGCTTGTCATGCAACCGGCACCCTGACTGGCGCCCCTAGGCTTGTTAGCCCTCTCGGGCCTGCTCAATAAGTCTGCCCCTCTCAATATGCTTGCCCCTCCCTGGGGCTCCTCCGCATACAGATGGTGCCCCCCGGGGTCCTGTCTCTCCACGCACTCATCCTCCCCAGGCTTTCTGACCACGCACTCGCCCTCACCGGGCTCATCTTTATAACAGCACCTCGCCCTGGGTTTCGATTCACGTATGCCTCCTGGGTCTTAACATGAACACCCTCCGGGCGTCTGGCTGGTGTCCACGCTAGTGCTCTTCGCAATTGGGGCTCAGGTGGCCTTAGCTGTGCCTGGCCCCTCCAAAATTGTCTGTTCCCCTTCTCAGGGTTGGGGCAGTGTGCCCCTAACTATGGTGCCCTGCTGGCACCAGGGCCTCCACCACTGTGGAGCCCTACTGAGCTTTCCTGATACTATCTCTCTGTGTTGGGGTCAGGACACCCCCAAAATGCAGTGCCCTCTCCAGCACTGGGACTGGGGAGCTCCTAATGAGGCCTCCTCCACCCCTACAGCCTCACCCAGTCCTCCAGTGTAACCATAACTAAACAGAACCATAAGCCAATTGGCTGTAACACAACAATAAGTCTCCTGGCTATAACATACAATCTAGGCCCACCCAGCTTTCCTGCCAGACCTTCCAGTCAGGGTTCTCTCACCCCATACCATGGTGCAGCCACTCGGGTGCTTGGGCTGCTCTGCTCGACTCGGCTGCAGGGCTCTGGCTCCTCAGGCTGCCAGAAGGGAACTGCCAGCCAGGCTTCAGCCTGGGCTGTTTATAAAGGCCAAGCCCAGCCCCCTTCTGGTCAGCTGACCCACTGCGGTTGCCGTGGCGACCAACACCTGTTCTCTCATCATAGTCACAGGGCACCAGAGTGCCCCTGTGACAGGTGCATACAGTCAGACTTTTTTTCCATTGTTCTCCCTCAAATTTAGTCCTCCTTACAACATTCAAGAGACAGAACAATAGACAGGGAGACAGAGACGGTGCTCCAGTGATTAGGCACATCAGAAACCATGATTTTTAACTCAATGGCCTAACACGTGACCTGAAAATAAGTGAAAGAAAAAAGGAAAAGAAAAGATTTGCCATCACGGCAGAAAAAAATTATGCGAAAAAATGTAAGAATCTACCATTCCTAAAGCAAAGAGGTTTTTTGCTCACTGCTCACATAATGTAAGCACTTAAAAGCCAAGAAATTAATTTAACTTAAAATTAATGCTATATTTTCATTACTAATCTCAAACTAAAAACTAGACACACAAGACAAAATCTTTTTTTACAAAGGACAAAAGTAATCCATATGCATTGTTGGCACATTGTTTGATCTCAGATGTAAATTCATATGCATAAAAATGTTATCATACGTTTCTTAACGTTATGTCATGTGACATTTGTTTATCTAATTGAGGTAGCAAAAATAAATTTTCATAAGCAAGGGGCAAATCAGAGATTTCAAGTTGGCTGAATAAATAACTGCAGTGTATGAATGAGTTTGCAAGACTTTAGGTTTCTTTGAACACTCCTGTACTCAAAATTATTGAATTTATACACAAAGGAAAGGTGAAATCAACAAACATGAGCTCATGGCTTTTGTTCAAGTTATATTTATAGTGTTCATACATCTCTAGATAAAAGACTTTTAAAACACTGAGTAGATATGCAATCTGATTGTGAAGGCCGGTTCATTTGCTGACTGTAGAATAGTGGACCCCCTCTCCTTTTATTCTATTACGTGTTTTGCAGAAATGGCCAGCAAGGATAGAAGACAAAATGACAGGAAAAACATGTGTCTTGGTATCTTTACACAATCCAGTGAATCTAATACAATTCCTACTTTCTTTGTTCACATTGCTTTATATTCTGCCTTTTTATGTCACTTTTTCAACATATGGACTTTATCATAGCAGATCATGTTCCTGACACAGCATTGCTCTTTGCTTCACATCACCAAATTACTAATGCCTGCATTTCCATAGTGGTTTTCAAAGATCCCCAATACTTTTTAAAGGCAGGGGAACATCATTTCTTGTATAATTAATACATCAAATTTACTACTATACTGATCATTGCTTGCAAGGAAGAATGCAATCATTCACATG
Source organism: Crocodylus siamensis (assembly GCF_052110815.1). Classification (NCBI taxonomy): domain Eukaryota; kingdom Metazoa; phylum Chordata; order Crocodylia; family Crocodylidae; genus Crocodylus; species Crocodylus siamensis. The sequence goes on along the minus strand of NC_143396.1, from coordinate 82,622,902 downwards.
TCTATCAGTTATAAATTATAGAAAATCATGAATAATGAAAAAATGTCAAATGACTTCTTCTGTCCTTCTTGTGACACTGGTTTCTTTTTGCTTGGTATTATTTTATTTTCTGTGGCCTAGAAGCTGCTTCACTCATGTGGTTTAGTTTCAGAAATGCTGCTTTGATTTTGACCTTTTTCTTCATTATGATTAAAGAAAGTTCTCCATATACATTTAACCTCATTGTTTACATCCGAGAGGAGAAATTTAGTTGTTTGTACATTTTTTTTTTTTGACCAAGGCTAGAATTCAGTTAACACAACTGATTGCTAAGCTATATTAGTAGCAATTTAGCTTGTCAGAGTAACTGAGGGACGAAACTAGTTTAATTCATTCCCAAACAATCAAACCCAAAGTTAAAGCTATGAAAATGGTTCTTCAGCAGTCTTACCCATTTGAATCTTGAATGACTGGATCAGAATGAAATAGGCCATAAAAAAATAATAATGAATTTTAAGAAGCCATTAGAATTTCCTAGTCTTGACTTCTACTTACCACAGGCCTTACACCTACACCAAGTAACTCCTTCCGGGTAGGGAATCATTTGCATCTATGGTATAAACCAGTGGTCTCCAAACTTTTTTGATCACACACCCCTATCAGTAAAAAATTTTTGAGCACGCACCCCCAATATATGTATATTTATATAAATAGAAGTTCTAATATTTTCTTCCTGCACGCAATGGATTGTCTTGCACACCCCACTTTGGAGATCACTGGTATAAACACCCACTATCAGACCCCAGAGAAAATTCAAATTCAAACAAGCAATAAAAATGGAAAAGGTTGACGTTTGAGGCCCTCTGTACACATGATGCTAAAGGCGTGATGGTTTCTAATGTGCGATTCACAGAATCTCATGGTTCAAACCTCTGGGTTCAGGCGTGTCAGAAATCTCCAGACCCTGGGGATTGCAGGATCTGATATCCCTAGGGCTTGGGGGCACAATATACCCCTATGACTGGGAGCCTGGGAGTACCATTAGCTGACTGGGCTCTCAGCTACAGAGGGACCCTGTAACACATGAAAATTAAAACTCAGTAGCAACCAGCTATCAAGTTAGTATACATTTTAAGGTCTAACTTTCTAGCTGGTTGGAACATTTTATCATGTGACAGCTACTTTGCACATGTAATCTCCAGGTCTCCAGGTAATTGTGCAATTAACTAGTTAATTATAAAATACCTGTAAAATGTAGAGGGGGCCTGAGTGCCACCCAGCATTCACACTGTGGCAGACTTGGATGCCAGGAAGAAAAAAGATTCTGGAATAATAAAATGTAGAGGAATATATATATATGTGCAAATAGCAACTGAAATTCATGTAATTTAAAAAATCCCCATAGCAAATTCACAACCATACAGTTGCCAGCTGAAGAGAAATAACCCCAGAGTTAGAAAAATCCTCTATCCAGATGGAATAAAATTTCTCTTCCCCTTGCCCCTGATAACTTGGGCCTTTGCCAGGCTAAACTGGCTGGAGCAGATCTCTATCTAAACCTGATAATCAAGCTGAATTGATCTTTCAAGTCTAGAAGAGGCTTTATGGAGTCTTTGCTCCTCCCACAGTAAGTTCTGGCTAGTCAGCCTCCACTATCTTATTCAAGATGGAGTTCTCCTGGAACTTAGACTACTTGCAGTGTTTGTTACTGCCTGGATAATGCACCTGTACAGCTTACCTCAGGTAAACGTATTAATTCAGAGGAGAGAAGCAAACCATGCCTATAATTAGTTTCTACTTACTAGTTTCCTTACAGCTTAAATGAATTTAATACCATGTATTCATCGAGCATCAGTCCCTCTGGGTCTATCTGGCACTATTAACTAACCACCTTATCGTGCTGCCTGATAAGTGTGTCAAAGAGTGAAACAATACACCTTAGAAATGCAGCTGTTTCCTAAAGGGCATTTGAATGTATTAGGATTGTGGGTCATCAGTGTTTAGCATATTGGCCCCAAGTCCATAAATTAGAGAAACCAGAAAAATGTTAGAAATGAAAGATGGAAAAGACTTAGAGGCTAAGTACAAACAGTCAAAAAGCCTGAGGCTGAATCAATTCAGTTTTTGCAGGTTAGTCTAAGCTGTAAAGATTAGACTGAGAAACAACTGGACACATTCACCTTTGATTTAAGAAATGCAGTCATGTGCCTGCAGTGGCTCAGGCCAGAAGCTGGGGAGTGCTAGAGCACTGCTTTTTGGCACGTCCTCTTCCTGCTGCCCTGAAGGACTCTGGGATTTGCAGTACAGAATTACAGCAGCAGGACTCTGCAGGGTTGCTCATCACTTTCTCTTCCTGCTTCCAGGTGGCTCTGGGATCTGTAGTCCACAGTTGCAGCTAGCAGTAACTTTCAGTAGGGTTAGCAGGGCAGCTCTGTATTTGGGGGAAGGGGGATTTAACCTCCCTCCCTGGGCTTAGACCCCAGCCAAGGTTTTCCTGAGTGGGGCAGTCTCTGCCGCTCTTTCCCCCTGTCCCCCCAACCCTTCTCTGCTGGGGCAGAGAACCCAGCCCAGGGATGCAAAGCATGCTGTGGGGCTCAGATGTAACTTGAAGCAGGAAGGGGGCTGGGGCAGAAGTTTCATAAACTGGTTTGACCCAAATCAGTTAAGTCTGATACTGTATTCAACCAGGTTTATCTTAAACCAGTTTCAGCCATTTTGGAACTGGTTTATGTGCACTGAATTTCTGTTCTGTTACAAGTTTAAACCAGTTTCTGACTAAATGAACTAGTTTATGTGTAACTTCTTTCAATAGCCAGAAAGTTAAAGCCTCAAGTATCTGTCCTACACTGGTACACCTAAAAGTCCACATTACTTGTAAGTCTACCACACTAATGGAAGCTTATTGTCTCCAGTTTCCTAGGCCTCTTATATCGGTAAATTTAATAATATTTTAACTTACCATAATAGGAAGAAAATCAGATGTTTCTATTGGGAAACAATTATGGAACATAGACGAGTAATATGGGGTTGCTTTTGTTAGCAAAGCAAAGCAAAACAAACCCAATATGAGCCAACCTGGGAAAATACTAATTAGTGAAAAAGATGCATGAACCTGCTAAAAGAAATATTTAGGAGCTAATCATACTTGCAAACCAGTGGAGACTGCATAGGTTATCATGTGATTCTGTTGAAGATGTGTAGCTTTTTCCATTCATGCTGCTGGAGATCATGATAAAATATGACATGTACAATTAGAATTCATAACTATCTTTGAAGAAAAAAATATGCATAATCCTTTGTAAGAGACTCCCAGTATTACTACTGTGACCATATTCTGGTTGTGTTCAATTTAAATGATGAATTAAAAATACGAATTATTTCTTCTGGAATACTAACTCTGACATTCTGATTAACTTCTGTTAGTGTAACTAGAAGCAACTCCACTGAAACAGTTATGCTCATGCAAATAAGCCTCAAAGTCACTAAGATACTTTTCTATTAAAAGACTCTCTCTCCTATTTGTATGCTTAATGGTAACTACCACTAAGGGAAATTTTGTTATAGAAGGATTTGTTCTACATTTTAATACTAAAACAATCTGTACAAGAAATACTCAGTATTGGCATGTTTTTCTTCATTTCTAAGAGTCTCTTGAAATGCTTTTGTTAATGTTTCTAGGGCACTGTTTCAGCGAGTTAGACAGCAGAAACTTTGTGGTAGGTACTTGCATCAGAACTGTAAATGCAACCTTTCATTTTCTTTTTGAATACATGAATAAAAAGAAGATTTTATTCAAACATGCACACAGCCGAGTGTGCATTGGCTGGTATATGCTGGATAGGGAACAAAGGGTTTCCTAAGTGAACTATAGGCTATTGTTAGATTACATCTTTTAAAGATGCAAATATGAGTATTTTGGTGATAGACTGTAGAACTGAGCCAATATAGCTCTATCTGTCCCATGCTGTTCCCCATTGATAATGGGAGCCTTTACTTTTATATTAGTGAATTTCAATTTTGTGATTAGCTATTATTCCTTTTATTGTCTGAATATGTAGGATTTTGGCACACTTAGAAAAATTAATCAGAATTTTGTTGCCTTTACCCTTTTTCCTCTCTTTAACTAGAGCAAGTTTTAGGATTTAACAAGGCCTGTAAACTAAGGAAATGCTCTTGTGCTACTTTCTTGCTCACTTCTGGAACAGTAAAAAACAACATAACCTTCACCAGTAATTACAAAGGCCATGCTATTATATATGTGCACACTTATTGTTGGTAAACTCTTTGTTTTGGTCCTGTTCATGTTGTTATATGAGTTACTTGAAGGAATTCCAGATTGTGATTGCGCTGCAAATATAAAATGATTCCAATAGTTTCATTAGCATGAATTTAGTTAGAAAAACTTGGTTATTTAGAAGAGGATTTTGCTTTTGATTTATTTTTGCTCAAAAGTAATTGAAAAACCTGATTCTAAAAGGAAAGTGCCTATTTTCCTTTATCCAAAATTCTCTATAATTTCATTTTAGTGAAAGTTAGTGTTGTGCATAGGTCTGCAACTTGAAAGCTACACTCTAATTTAAAGTCTATAAAATGAACGCACCTTGGAGTTTCAGTTCCTTAACCAGTAAATATATTGTTGAAATAAATGAAGCTGAAATGATTCCTGTGAAATCTTTATTACTGTTTTGTCTTTTTCTAGCTATTCCCATAAGAATAATACTTTACATTTTTGAAGCATGTTTTATTTAAAGATCTATTTCTAAAACACAATGTTATTTAAAACTCACAGCAACCTTATAGATTTTAATGGGAAAATATGATATCCAATGCACAGATGAGCAAGCTCGGGTGGGGGGTGGGGGGAATTATGTCTTTAGTATTATTGGGTCAGTGACAGGACTGGGAATGGACTTCAGGGGACACCCATTTTCTACACGTGAAATTAATGTAATGTGACAAACTCCAGAGCCCTTTAATTATGCTGCTTCCAGGTGCAGTGTCTACACATGCGTGTGGGGCAGCAGCACTTTGAGCCAGGGTGGAGCAGACCTGGGCTGGCAGTAGGCTCATGGGGGGCAGAAGCGGGGAGGAGGCAGGGTGTGGGGGGCTTAACTCTGGGCTCTGGATAGCATCAGAGGACAGTGGAAAAGCTGGCTGGGGCATGAGAGTGCCCAACATGCACTAGCTGTGCCCAAAATGCACTACCCTACCAGGAGCCATGTGGCTAGCTGGTAGGCTGCCTGGGATGACTGGGTGGAATTTACATGTGTCTGTTACCATTGTCACATGTATTTCAGTGCAGTAAATTTCTCAGCCATATGATAGTACTGTGTCCCCAACAGTACTATTTTCCAATAGAGTTAATTAATTTACTGCACCCTAATACTGGCACACATGTAGATGGTGACATTACTGCAGAGCTAATTGGTCTACTGCACAGTAAAACTCATGTGTAGATGCACCCCCAGTGCCCTATATTGCTCCCCTTGGACACTCCCTTCACTTTAGAATAAAGATGCATTTTTGATTTGTTATATTCTTCATGAAGAAAAACCAGCTATCATGTATATTTTGCTCCATCATATACTAAAGAGAATAGAATTGCCAAAAAGTCATGAAACAGACCTATTTTATTTTAGGATCTTGGTAAAGTAAGAATTTAGATACTTTTGTTATCTGAGCCTTTCATAATTACAATCTGAAGATTTTTTCTTTACTCACAAGTGATAGAAACACTTTTTTAATACAAAAGCCCAGATTGTCACACAAGTTCTATGCTCCCAGAAGCTGAGGCTACAAGAAAGCATTAAACACCAGTAACAGGAGGCAGCATTGCTGAAAAAAATGGAAGCTAAAGAACAAATGTAAAGAGCATAGAAAGGCAGAGAATTCAGTTTCCTTAAATGTCCATAATATTCTCAACATACACAGAAACAAAATTATCTCTGAAGGAAAGGAGTAATGCTAAGATTTCTGAACATATTTTTGGACAGTATCCCTTTATAAAATAACACCTGAAACTTTTCAGTTATATCACTAGATATGTCACAATTGATTGGCTTCCATGAACTAAAGACTGAATATCGGAAGTCTAATTGTGAAGTTTACCTTTCTGCCTATGGATGAGAGATGGATTAATGGAGAAAAGGTGTTCATATTTGCAGTTTTACCAGTTGTAGATAAATCAAATATCTAAAAGAAAGAATGCTTTGGACCAGCAAGGCAAGATAAATTACCAGTCTTGAAAAGTTTGTGTTTTTTACTGCTTCAGCAAGGATGTCAATTTGTAAATACATTGGGCTACTCAAAAGGGCAATAAGTTATTCATCTTTTGTTGTTTTCTTGCGTAATGTACTTCCTTATTTTCAGTAGAGAAGGAAATATAATGCTGAGAACGAGTGCTAGAAGTTGCCTACTCAGAGTCTTTCTCATAAATATAAGAGAGTCAGAACTTGCCAACATAGGCAGGAAAAGCTATCTTACACTGCCACACAGAGATGAAAGGAATATATTTTCTTAAGCATGTCTCCACTACCAGAGTTTAAAAGTGTGATTAATTATAAAGGTCAGAAGTTAATGTTTGTTTTCAGGATAAAGTTCTTGTTTGGGAAAAGTTCAAATCATTTACTGTCAGTAGTGAAGTTGCATGAAACTTTAGTTTTGGTGTACCGTGAGTCATTACAAAAAGGTTTCCAACATGGAAATGACAATTGCACATTATAGTATATGCAGAATAGTGGAGGCTGCCCTCAGGACCTTGAGTGATATTGTGGCTTCTATGAAGTCAACTGAAGTTTTGCTATGGACTTTAGAAAGGGCAGAATTCTACCCCTTTCAATAGATAGCCCCTTTTTTAAAACTGTAAGTCTTGGTGAACATTTCCAGTAAAATGTATTTGCATTTTTAATTTAGTTCCTTTTCTGTAAATTTTATTTCTAATATTCTTTATTTTTTCATATTCTCATCAGCTGTTGTTTCCATGTTGTTCTCCAGCTGAAAGCTTGCTGGAATCTTTGGTTTCACTTCAGTCAGATAACTCTTATGTAGTTGAGGCAGTGACTGTCTCCTACTATGATAGGGTCCCTCTTTTGACTAGTCATTTGGGGAATTTCTATAATTATCTATTTGATTAATTTGGTTACTTGAATTAAACCAAAATAATTATCCATTTGGTTAATCAAATGTATTAATAAAACCCATAGGGGTTTACATGCTTCAATTAAAATTAAGCTATTTCATTATGTTTTGTGAAATTGACAGAATATTTTCATAGATGTGGCCATGTTTTAGTTATTGATTTTTTTGTTGTTGTTGACCATTTGAATATTGTTGACCTCTTGTCCAGTTTGCAAAATAAAACAATTTGGACCTGTGAAATTTGCAGGCATAGATTCTAATATCTTAACTAGAGATGGGAAAACTTTTTTCAATGAATAGGACATTTGTCAAAAATATAATTTCAAAAGAACTGAAATTGTTCATGAATGTGATTGTATTTTGCAAATATTTTCAGCCAAAAAGAAGAAATGGACAAAAAGTCAAAACATTCAATTTGAGATCATTTAAGAAATACTGAAATATTTGAAACCAAAACTTTTATTTTCAAAATGACATTTTTTCCCCTTAAAAACTGACCTAAATTGAAATGGAAAATTGACCTAAATTGAAAAGGCATGGAAAATATCTCCTGAAATTAAACCAAATATTTTGTTTCAGGTCAAACAATGTTTGCCAACCAGCTGCACTTTCAAAAACTCCATTCAGCTTCACATATGTCACCCCCCATATAAGATATATTGTGGTCCTATTTGTGTGGTGCTTTAGGTGGGCTAATTAGTCTGCCCAAATTCATCTGGGAGGTGAACAAAGTAGCTATTGGATAAATGGGAGAGGAACTGTGAGACCTTGTTTTAGGGCTGAATTGAAGGGAAAAAACAGGTACTATAGGTGTTAATTCCATGAATAAATGTCCTGAGCTCAATCCCAATCTGGGGGAACCTTTAGAGTACAGGATGGCATTTGATTTGAACCCCTTTCCTTTGTTTCTTTGGTAGCTCTTCACTGAGCTTATTTACTTGCTTTCATGGATCTTCTTCTTTACAATGATTTTCCATGCCTTGTAGAAAGAAATTGTCACCTAACCTTTGGCCTGATTAAGCCAGCCATTTTAGATTCAGAGCTGCCTATATAAGCAGGGCATTTTGCTGCTGGCAGGGAGGCAGCAATATCGCCTGGCTGTGAGGCTTCTTGGAACATCCTGGAGGTAAGGGAGGAGCTGTAGGGGATGGTCAGGAGGCTCATGGTCCTGGGCATGACCTAAAACTGCACCTTGCCAAGAGTGGGCCAGGAGTGGGTGGCCTGGTGGGGCTCTCAGTGGTGTGGGAGCCCCCAGGAAATGCGGGTCGGGGCACCTTAACCCCAGCCCCCACAACCAGGTGGGTTAACCGCTAGTAGGGGCCAGAAGGCAGACCCACAAGAGAGAGTGGGGCTAGAGGCTTGGAGGCCTGATTATAGAGTACCCTTGACCGACCTGGGCTGGGGCCAAGACCAAATTGGTCAAAAGGGCTAGGGACCCACGGTGAGGGATGCCCAGAGCTAGGAAGGACCTGGGGTTTCCGACTGACCTTGGAGGTGAGGCCAGAGCCTGTGTGGCCAAAGGTCCCGGAGGGGGACCACACCCGAGAGGGGAACTGGTTCAGGGAGCTAAGCAGCCCTGAATGAGGGTGGGTAAGTTGCCTGAGTGGAGGGATGCAGTTGGGGTCTAAACTGGATGATTCTAGGGCCCAGTGTGGGGCCTGTGAGAGTAACATCAGTGGATGCCATCTGCGAGGCATGGGATGCAGTGTAGGGGAGGTATGGAGCCACGGATAGCACCCCCTGGCATCGGGGCAAGGAAATGGGCAGCCTTCCACTTAATTAACAACAATTAATTAATTAACATCAAGGCATGGCAGGAGAGAAGGTGGGCATTGGCCCAGAAACAGGTGGGTGGGGGCATTGGTAGATCGGCCCTGAGCAGGCCCCCTGTTACATTCACCTAAGTAGGTGAATATATTAACATAAATATAAATATTTGAAGAGCATTTAGCTTAATTTTTTTCTCCTTTTGTATATTTGTGCTTTTAGTGATGTTGTAAGATGTTTATGTAGCTTAACATTTATATTTCATATATTATAAATGAGCACTGTGTGAACAGCAGTGGAGAGCAATCTTGCAAGGTGTTGAGTGGTTTAAGTTTTCTTTAAATCAGTGGAAGTTCATTTTTTTTCATTCTTTCTCAAGATTGGAAATTCAAAGAAGAAAAATATTTTGTCATTGCAGTTTCGTATTTGTAATCTTGCCTTTTGTCTTGTGGGATACCAAACCACCACAGACAGTTTGTATTTCAGTTTAACTTTATACAAGCATTTGTTTCCAAGAGTTTGATGTCCATACTTGGTTGATCATAACATTCATACTGAGGGAAGAATAATGTGGGATAATTAATTGTTGAGCTGTAGGAGAGATTTGTTCTTTAGACTATAAAGTAGCCATTATAGAAGCACATCTCAAGAAGTTTTTATTGGTTATAGGCCACAACTGAGTTTTGACTGGATGAGACCCTCTTTGGCTTGTACTGTGTTTCTTAATATTCTTTTGCTGTGTTTGAAAATATTATTCTTTTTAAGAACAATATTTAAATGAATATATTTGCAATTTTCTGCTTATATTAACCTTCTGGGAAATAAGATACATGCTAATTAATATCTTTTAGAAATTAATTTCCAGAAAAGTTTGGCATGTTTAAATGTCAACCCACAGAAATTGGTGAAGGGCAATGCTCAGATACACTTACGTTTCTTTTAAGCAATATACATTTTCAGCTCTGGAAACAAATCTGACAAAACTTCATGGCAGGGCAAAAATTAAATATTTGCATCTTTAAAGAATAAAACTACTTCTAATTCCTTCCTCTGAGAGGAACAAAAACTTGTAGTCATACTGAAACTGCAATATCCACAGTGGAAGCTTAGGATTTTGAAGCCTCATGTACAGAACCACCCTTTCATTACTAACATGCACTTGCTTCTGTAAAACAAGGACACATTTCACTCATAAGCTGTATTTATATTTGACTATATGCCCATGTCTATATCATGCCACTTGCTAAAACTGAGTAAAATGTGTTTGCCAAAAAATGCAGTTCCAAGACAACCAAACCTCTCTAAGAATTTGGGTAATTTTTGGTGAATAGTTTTACCCAAAATATAAAAATAGGGTAGTGGCAGGGGAGGGCCAGAAAACTTGGAAATGTTGTAAGAAGAACTTCACAAAACCAGTAACTCTCTTGCATGAGAGTCCAGTGGTTAGGGACTTAAATCAGGATAGAGGAAGCCTGATGTCAAATGTCATATCTGCCTGATTTAAAACAGGAAATTTACTCCAGAATCAGAGGCAAATGCACTACCCATGTGATATTCTACTGGCTCTGTCATTCTTAGAGTTGCTAGGACCAGGATCCAATTCTCCTTCTACCAAGGGAAGTGTCATGAACACTAGTCTACATGGTAATTTTCTCTCTGGCTTAATGAATGGTTATTTAGACAAACTCAATCAGCTTCAATAGGAGACAATGACCCAACCAAAGCACCTTATAAGCAGCTGCTTAGGGAATTTACTGGAGAGGTGGGCAAGTGTAGTTCATGTCTGTTCTCTAAGTCAGGTCAAGGGGGTACTTTAGCCCACACATCTGCATTTTGAAGTTAGTGCCTGAGCATCTGGGAAGAAGAATGCTGCCACCAGCACCATTGTCTGCTCCTCTGCTTTGTTTTTGTGAATGGTGTGTTAAGTCCCCATCTGAATTTTGTTTTTTTCTTCTTTAGTTGAAACCTAAATTTGATTTTTTGTTCAATTTCCCAAAACCCCGAACTTACGAGTTTTGAGTTTACTCCAAACATTATTATTAATCATATATATAAGGATTAATAATAATACAATAATGATATTATTTTATATTATTATAATTAATCATAAGAATTATGATTAATAATGATAATATAAAATAAAATATTTGGAATTACCAAGCAAACCAAAAGATGAAACTGTATTTAACAAATAGTTAAAAACATGACCGGTCACCTTTACCTTTCTGTTATATATGGAAGGAAACACTCATGTGACTAACTTTCCATAAGTTTTCTAAAAAAGGCAACCCCAAGAGACAACCACTATAGGCTGCAATATCTCTTGGGAAAATTATACAACATCCACCACATGTTACCATGGGGCTGCATCTACACATGCAGGTGCATGTGGTTTGTGGTGGCACATACCTCATAGCGGTGTCACAAACTGCACACCTCGCATGTTAAAATGTTTGGTGTGCTGTTAATTTGGAGTAATTTGGAGTGGAGTGCAGGGTCAAAATTTGCTACTGGGATTGCTATCAGGAGCAATGGCCAGGAGAGACTCATGCCACAGCCAGGCCTGAGGTTATGCTGGATGGCTAGGCCACTGGCTCCTGTGTGACACCAGTGGGAGTAGGGAGGAGCATGAGAAATGGGTTGGGGTGTCACACATGTTGGTGAAGGCAACACCCTGGTAGCCTCACTGCCAGACCTCAGCCCCATCTGAGGCCACATCTGGCTCTGGCTCCTCCCACCCAACACAGGGCCCAGGAACTGAAGTTTCTTGGCCACAGTGACTGCCAGTCACCACAGCTTGGTAAGTGCCACACAGGCTGTGGGGAATTGGGAGCCTCTCCCCACCATCTACCTTCCCCTCCTTTCTCCCCTGGGCCACTTCTTCTTGTGCCTTCTGTGCACCCCAAGTCCATTTCTGCCACCTTCCTCCCTCTTCTTCTGGCCTCCACTTGTCTGCCATGCAGGGGTCCCCTTCCTAGCAGTGGCAGGACAGCCTTCTCCCTGGCCAGAACTCCCAGCTGGAAGAAGCTGGTCCTGGTTATGAAGGCGTGGGGCGGGTGGCATTGCCAAAGCCCCATGGCCATCAGGCTACAGCTCTGCATCTGCTGGAGCTGGTGGCTGAGGGCCTGAGGGTTGTGGAACAATGCATCTATCCTAGTAGATGCTGGGCTCTGCAGGCTGGGCCAGCTGTGATGCTTGTCCCCAGGAGGGTCCATCCAGGTGGGTCCCTGTGGAGGCCATGAGCAAGGTGGGGGCACCTTTGGGCAGTGACCACCTGGACACGCAGTAGGAGGGGATGAGCAGACCCCAGGTTGGCTGCAGTCCTTGCCAAGCTCATGGCTCCACAAGCCAGAAGACTTGGGGACTGTCTGCCTGGCTCTGGGCTGAGAGTGAAGCTACTTCCTGGGGACCCTTGCTGAGGCCTGTTCTTGCCCCATGCCATGTTGCTGTAGCTGAAGATGACCCTCCATTTTCTCTCTCTACAGACAGCCCATCTGCCAGAGAAAAGGCCTCCATCCAGGGCCTGTTAGCCACCCACTCACTCTCAGGTACCCCAGAGGCCATCTGGATGTGCCACCTATGCCAGGAGCATCCAGAAGGAGCCGCTCCAGATACAGTAGGTGCTCCTTTGGGAGGTCCAGGAGTACTGCCAGCAGGTCCTGGCCAAGTTCTGCTGCTCCCATCGTGACGAGGCCCTTGTTCTGTAGAAGGTGTGGACCAGGACAATGGCACTGCAGCAGCTGGTGACAGGGATAAAGGAGAAGAAACAGCTGTTCTGAAGCAGCTATAAGGAGCTGAGGCAACTGCAGGCCTTCATTAACACTGCCATTCAGGAGGAGTGCAGGGTGTTGCAGCAGCTCCTGACTACCATCCCTACCCCAGCCACTCTTGCCACTGTGCTCCAGCCTGCACCAACCCCAGCACAGGTGCCTAGCTCCCCTGGCCAACCTGCACCCCCAGCACCAGGAAGATGGCTCAGCTGAAAACATTTTGCCTGGCTAGTGGCTCAGTGGCCATTGAGGGGCACCACTCCTGCCTTCCTCCTTCCCAGTCCTGGGCCTAACTACAGTGTCTATGTCTGAGGAGGAGCACCAGCCCCCCTCCCCAGAGTAGTTGGGGTCCTGGCCATGTTGAGGGTGGTGGCATTCAGAGCCAAGGTAAGGCTCCAGGCTGAGGGAACACCAACCCCGATTCCCTCTTCCTTGTGCCTCTTTTCCTGGCATTTCCTCCACCCCTAAGGATCCTCTCTCTTCCCTCTGGTTAAAGTGTAAATACTTGCAGTGTATTTCTGGATTTGAATAGGTTTGTGCACAGGGGGGACTAGGTAAATTGTGGTGTGGTTGTGGAGGGTCTTGTGTGGGATACTATTGCAAAATTGTCCTGTTGGTATTGGGGAAGTTTTGGGGAGAAGGAAGGGGAATAGCACTGATTTTTCCTTCACAACAGCCACACAGCCTAAGTTGTTGCCATCCTGGCAGTGGGCAGGGATGGAGGCCCCTGGAGCAGGTGGCCTGGTGCAGATGGTGAGAAGGCTGGTGCCCTATTCAGGGGGTAGGTCTGCAGATGGGCGGTGATGGCCTCACACACTCTGGTCCCATGTTCCACCGTTGGAGGGGGTGGTCCTCACCTGTGACAATGGCTGGCTGGCTCTGCTGCTGCTGTCACTGGATGTGTCATGATATACCATGAGCCTCTTCCATCCACTGGGACTCAAAGACCTTTCCCCAGGACTCGCACACATTATGAAGGACAGACACTTGTTATGATGTGGTGTGTGTGGTGCAGCACTGCCTCTAGGCAGCTGTCGCGGCTCCACCAGCACCCTTTCCCCCAGCCAAATGTCTGTTCAATGGTGCATTGGCAGCAGACAAGGGCTCTTTTGTAGTGCTGCTGCTGAGCATCCAGGTGCCCCAAAAAGGGCGCATCAGCCAGGGGAGGAGCAGGTTTACAGCATCTGCCATGATCATTGGTGGGATGGCAACATCCCTAATGATCTGGTCATGGATTCTTGGGGCCAAGATCCTTACCTCCATCACTCCTGAAAGTGGTGAAAGTACAGCACAAGGGTGTCATGGGTGCTTACAACCCACCCAGTGTAAATGTCGATGAAGTGGCCATGATGCTCTATGACCACTTCAAGCACCAAGTGGGCACCATACCAGTCGATGTACTGCCACTCTCCGCAGGGGGAGGAGGGGCAGAGGATGTTGATGTGTGTCCTAATGAGCATCCCAACAAAGTTGTGGAATTCAAGGGCCCTAAACCCTGCCACCACCACCCTCAGGGTCTGTCACTCAAATGACCTGGTCAACCCGGATGACCCCCACAAACATCCAGGACAGCCTGGCCAGTGGTGGACTTCCCCACTCTAAAGGAATGGGCCAAGTACCTGAGGCTGGCAGGCAAGGTCCAACCTCAGGATGCCTATGGCCACATGCTTTTCAGAAAGTGGGGTGAGTCTGAAGTCTGCAACTTTAAGTTTCATTGGAAGGGAACTAAAAAGAGAGAGATGTAATGGCCCATTTTTCTCATTTATACTCTTAGTTGTGTTTGTGTTTTTTCTATTGGAATTGATGGTAAAATTTTAAGCATTCTACACGAGACGCTAACTGCACAGTAGCCCGTGACTACTATGCAGTAGCATCACATGGCAGGAAGTATGACACAATGCTACTGTGCAGTCAGTGTCACAAAAAGCTGTTCCTCAGCATGACTGCACAGTAACTCTGGTTACTGTGCTGTCCTTTAGTAGTTGTTCATGCTTGTTTATATAAGTACAAAATGACTGAGCAGTAATGACTGCATAGCCAGCGTCCCGTGTAGACAGCTTCTGGGAAGCAGAATGGATCAAAAACCAGAACATTCAGAAGTAATTTTTGTAGCAAGTTACAGGGTTTTCCATTTGTCATTAATGTCTGGCCAAGTCCTTTTTTAAAGCTGTTTGGAATAAATTTTGTGAAATAAAGTGGCAGTCTTTTTAACCTGCCATGTGAATGGCATAGTAACATGTTTTTAATTAGAGAAAGCCAAGGTAATAGCAGATCTCCTATATTAACCCAGATCATTTTAATATGCAGAATAAATAGTAGCTTTGATTTTTTTTTTTAAATTTAAGAATCTTTCATTCTTGATGAAAATGTTAGGTTTCGGAAAGACTATTTATTATAGTGTCTACATGCTGTTTTGGCAGGGCCATTTTCCATTGCTTTCAGTTGTAGATACTTGGCTCTCTCTCTTTGACTAAGTTTTCTAAGTCTTATTAAATTGCTTCCTAAATGTTTTTAACTCATTATAACATTACAGAAAAAGATCTCAAGCTTCTTCCCAAGCACTGATTAATTTAATCTTGAAACACCTCTCTGACGTAGGCACATACTGCATCCCAGGCTAGGTATAAACATTCTAAAAGTCCAAGGTGGAATTGCTCTAAATTATGTGATTTTTTTTCTGTAAGCAGCATAGTTTACACTGGATAACTCGCATTCACCCTTTGGTGGTGGTGGGGGGAAATCTTAAACTGAGTTCTGCCATTTTTAAACCAGTCTGTGTGCCAAGCTTCTATTCTGGTATGGGCATAGACCAGTTTCCAATCACTTATACAAGTAAAAATGTAATGTCTGTACCTGGCCCAGTTTTATAAGTGAATAATCTGAGGGCCAAGGACTAACCCACAGTCATGGAATAAATATTTGGTAAAGTTTGGAGCTAAGGCTCAGTCCTTAGAGTCCTAAGTCTGTGCTTCTATGTCCAGATTGTCTTTCTTAGTGCTAGGTATTCTCATAAATAAAAGGCTGGGAGATAACTATAAGGTTTATGTGCCTGTACTGTACCCCTCAGTCAACACAATATGACCCCTTCCTTATGTCTCTTTATGAGGAAATTGGGTGCTATCACACTGGGAGTAATTTCTGTTTCTAACAGTTAACGTTTTTCAGTTTGAATCCTGAACCTGACACAAATCCTTTGTTGACTTTAGGTAAATCATTTAACTTTTCTGCCTTAGTTCTCCTTATAAAAATGGAAATAGCACACAACTCTGACAATGCTACAGGGGTCCTATGTATTCTTAATTAAACTTTGTTAAACACTTTGACGTGGAAAAACAGTCTAAGTGCTTTGTATTATTCCACCTTTCAAATATGTCTCAAGTAATAGTCTGCAGGGACTAATAAGCTAATGTTCTGTGGTTTTTTTCCTCCAAAGTAAATTCTGAGGGGGTTTAAAATAACAGTTGCATTGATTTAAGTGGTACAGAACAAACTGCTGAAATTGAATTTGTCATGGATACTTGTTGCTCAACAGGCTAAATTCTGTTGTGAGTATAAATGCTACAGTATTGCCAAACTGAGATCTAAACTTGTCTCTCTTAAACATCTGTGCACTCAGAATTACCAGTGATGTGTCCCTTTGACCTGTTTCATTTGAACTATGCTGGAAGTGAATTTTTAAACCACTAAATCTAACTTCAGGGTGTGAATCACTGGTAGGTGATGATAGGTAATTGGATAGTAAACTCACAAGGGGCATGAGAGCAATGGAGCTCCCATGTTCTCAAAGGAAAGAAACCAAAAAAAGTAAATGAAACTAAAAGAGAAAATAATAATCTCCCTTCTAACAGATTTTACATTTAGCATTTGGTTTCTGACAGTTAGTTTTGTATCTGTAGGTCAAGCCTTTTTACACAACTTGTTGCAGTTGTGTAAAAAACCTTCTTTCTCTTTGTTTTTTCCCCTCTTTTTTGTTCTTTTTGAGTAAACTTGTGTGTATGAATAGATGTAATTTGCCATCTGAAAATATAGGAATTTGTCCAGGGATTCTTCAAAATTTACTGTTCTAAGAATTTCAGTGTTAAGGATAAAGTCGATTGCTATGTGTTTAACTTGAACATCCAGATGTAGAAGGAGGAAGGAATTGTTTCTGATGGGCTACTGACTAGCCCCACAGCTTTGCAGAAGCTTTTCCAGGCTCACCATAAGCCTGTGGTTGATGTAGATCTTCTTGCAGAGAAAATAGAATATCTGTGAGCTGGCAAGTCCTCTTTCTGTCTCAGTCCTACCTGTGTCCTGACCCCTTTCCTGTTTCTTGTTACAGTTCAACTGATGTGATGGGATTGCAGAATTTGGTGTTTAGAAATTTTGAGGGAGAGGGAAACAGTACAAATACACAGACTCACTCTCTGTAATATATTGCTATATATGCCAGCTGCCATCAATATAAATATTTGTAGCATGTTCCAATCTTAGATGACTTAAGCTAATTATATTATTCTAATAGCCTTCTATGAGGAACATGTTATCAACATATTACTTTTTAAATGAGAGCTTTTAAAAAAATGCGTATTGCTCCGTAGGGAGAAAGATGGGGGAAGACGATGAGGTTTGTTGCAATTAATGTTTACTAATGGGGATTCAGACTGTAGCAGAAAAGAACATTTTGGTATTCCTTCAACAACATCCATAACTTTGCCATTGATCTCTATATATCAGTGTTGAACTGATTAAAATAAATATTGGATTGTTGAGTGGAGCTTTTTGAAGTATCTTGCATGTGTTCCTGCTTTACATGGTAAGTACTCATGAGTCTGTTTTAAATTAATATTAGTGACACAGATTAGGTGGGAGAAAGAGACCCAGACCAAAAACCAGCTTGGCCAGACTATTAGGCTATCCCATGTAACACTTTATGGTACTACTTCAGTATACTTTTTTTCTGCAGAAATACCAGGAGTGTTCGATGTGTGATTCTTAATCCTAGTATACTAATAACAATTCTCTGAGAAGGAACCTTATTACATGATTCCTGCCATATTTTACCAAAGCCACAATAAATGGGAAAAAATGCGTAGCTCACCATCCAATTCAATCCCACTTCCTACAGTACATTGTATGATCAGAAGTGGGAAACCAACAGGATGTATTATGATGACTGAACTCTTAAGAGTTTGATTTCAATGTTACTTTTAACCTCAAGTGCATCAGTATGTTGAACTTTCCCCTTTGAGAAGCTTTTCCTTTTTTGACTGCAAATTCATTTCATTTGAGTATCTAAGTATTGTGTCAATCCAGGTTTTCCCATTATGGAATCCCATCTGGAGTGACTTTTAGCGAGTAACTGTGTGTTCTGCCTAAATGAGACAAACTAGCTTTGATGGTGCCTCTCTGTTACCCTTACCCACACATGCAGACACACTGGGATGTGCTAGTCGCTGGCAGTTCTTTTTCAATGTTTGATCATAATGTCTTATGCCTGTTTTCTTTCCCATATCTGCATTGGCATAAGCTGCTTAAAGCTAAGTTTATAGCCCTAATGCACTATAGAAATCACAAAAACTTTTGGTGTGTTGTTAATTTATTGGCTGCTATTGTGAATATAGACTTAAGAGTTTTATTGGGAGCACTTGTGCAAATAAAGTTGTGATTATGGTCCAACACATGAAGCACAAAGTGCAGTTTTTATAAGCAAAAACTTTGAGAGATAGTCTAAAAAATAAAAAACAAACAAACAAAAAAAGTGATACTGGTTAGTTTGTCTGTTACTGACCGTGCTATTTGGGTTCGACACAACGTTGTTTTACTTTTCTTCCTCTCTGTAAATAGCTTAGTTTATTTCCTTGATGTGCAAATAAAGAAATAGACTAATAAAAGTACTGGACGATGTGGAATCAGTATGTTGAACTGCCAAGACAGAAAAGCAAGAAGTGAGCCGGAGACCAAAGACAACATGTAGGAGAGTGCCACCTACTTTAACACTAATTTTCATGGAATAATAAGACTGACAGTAGGGCTGGAAAGGACCTCATGAAGTCATCTAGACCAGAGTCTGCTCAAGGCAGCATCATCCTTGACTAAACTATCCTGTCCAAGTGTCTGTCTAACCTGCTCTTGAAAACTTCCGAGGATGGAAATTCCACAACTTCTCTAGGTAGGGTGTTCCAATGCCGGCCCACCCCCATTGTCAGAAAGGTCCTCCTAATCTCCAACCTAAATTTTCTCTGCTGAAGCTTGAGGCAGTTGCTCTTAGTCCTGTCCCATGGAGCCAAGGAGAAAAATGCATCTCCATACTCTCTATAATTGCCCTTCAGACCCCCTTCTCCAGACTAAGTAACCCCCTATGATGTCTGTAGGTATTATAGGGCTTGCTAGTACTGCCCTGTGCTCGTTTGCCTACAGGTAGCAACAGGGTAGATCTTGGCTCTGGATCACCAGGTCTACCAGGAAATGGATCTTATGTTTTTCTTTCCTGCTATGACTTTGACCTTTGTATTCCCGGGAGGCAATGCCCACAGTGATCCTGCCTGGTCTTGATCCCTGTGTCTTCGGTGGGGCTCCAAATCTCCCCTTTATCCCAGCCTAACCTCTCCAGATGGTGTCTTACAATGTTCTTTCGCAGCCAGGTTACAGTGCTGCCTGTTGTAAGCTTCTCTGCACCCCAGGGTGTCTTAGTGCCTCTTTTGGGTATACCCTTCCAGGGGCCAGTCTTGGCCTATGCTAAAAAAAAAAGACAGCAAAAGAAATCACAGAGACGCCCCTCCTCCGCCCCAGATGCTTCTCAGCCTTCTTGTCAGGCTCTGGCATTGTTCCCAAAACAAATCCCTTAGTCCATTCTCTGCTGTGTGAGCCTGCTCTGTACCCCTATGAACATTCACAGTCTTTCAGGGTCTCCTTCCCTGTGCAGGAAGGCTCTACCTGTGACTGTAGATTTTTTTCCCTTCAGGCCCTCCCCTGGATCCTCTGCTGGAAAAACTGCACTCTGGAGATTCACTCTGGCCTTGTGAACTCCCTTGCTCCAGATCCTCAGCTGCGCCTCCGCTCTGGAGATTCCCCCTAGCCACTCATTTGCAGGCCTCCACCTGCCTCAGGGTCACTCCCGCAGTGTTCTTCAGGCACGCTCTGCAGTTTCTACCTGCTGAGACACTCAGCCACTCCTCTCTCCCTGTGGCCTGCTGGGAACTGACACCCCTGTGCCCCTCTCTGGGGATGGAAATAGCTTTAAGCGGCCTCCCTCTGCCAATCCTGAGCGAGATGCTGCTCTGGAAATTGGGTGGGTATTTTCCTTCCTTTCTGGGCTGCACCTGCAGCCCTGTTGGCCCTCCATGCTGTACATTCTGTCTTGCTCCTTCACACCCCCATTATTTCAGCCTTTCCTCATAAGTCTTTCTTCTCAGGCCCCTAATGATTTTTTTCTTGTTCTATGTTGGTCTTCTTCCAAACTGATCAGATCCATCTTGAAGTGTAAGGCCCAAAACTGGACATAGTACTCCATACTTCACCAGTGCATCAATCCTTTCCCTTCATTTGTAAGTGACATTCCTGTTGATACAACCCAGTATGCTCTTGGCTTTTTTGCAACAAAGGCATTTTGTAGGTTGTATTCAGCTTACGGTCCACTGTAATGCTCAGGTCCTTCTCTGCAGTACTGTAACCTACCTAGTCATTCCCTAGTTTGTATTTGTGTGTGCTATTATTCCTTCCAAAGTGAAAGATTTTGCCTTTCTTGTTGACTCTCATCTGATAGACTGCAGACTATTTTTCCAGACTAAGTAATTCTGGATCCTAACTCTTCCCTCCAGAGTGTCTGAAACTCTACCCAACTTGGCATTCTTCACAAATTTGGTATGTATGCACTCAATCTCATCATCCAAATCATTAACAAACATGTTGAACAATACTGGACCCAGGACAGACCCCTGGGAACCCCCCCGCTACCTCCTCCCAACTAGAATTTAAGCCATTGATGACTATTTGTTGATCCAACCAGTTAACGTATCCACCTTACTGTATTTTCAGCAAGTCTGTATTTCCTTAACTTGTTAATGAGAATGTTATAAGAGAGAGCCTCGTTAAAAGCCTTGCTAAAATCAAGCTCTTCCGTCTTTCACAATGCCTGTCACCTTATCATATGAGTAAATTAAGTTGGTCAAGCATGACTTGCTCTTGGTGAATTCATCCTGGTTGTTCTTGATCACTTTGTTTACCTCTAGGTGCTTCACAATGAATTCCTTGAGGACCTCCTCTGTGGTTTGTTCAGGTATTAAGATCAGGCTGACTGGCCTGTATTTTTCTGGATTGTTTTTTCTTAAAGATGTATTTGCCCTTTTCCAATCATCTAGAACCTCACTTGATTTCCAGGAGTCCTCAAAGAGGATAGCTAATGGCTTCAAAACTACATCAGCCAGTTCCTTCAGTACCCTAGGCTGATTTTTCACTCAGCCATGCTGATTTGAAAGCATCTAGTTTCTCTAAATAACCCCTAACTTGTTCTTGTACTATTTGTCTCCTTTCCTACCTTTTCTGCCAATAGCACACATCATCTGGTAGCTGCTCCTGTTTGTGAAGATGTAACTAAAGTCCTTAAATATTTCAGCCTTCTCTGCATCATCTATATAACAAGATTTTCTTCTACATCCTGTAAGTATCCTATAGTTTGTCTGTTGTTTTTCTTACTTTTTATATACTTACAGAACTTTTTAAATAGTCTTTTATGTCCCTTTTTAGCTGCATCTCAAATTGTGCCTAGGCCTTCTTAATTTTTTCCCTGCATGCCCGTGTGATAGTTCTCTACTCTTCCCTAGTACTATGACCAAGTTTCTGCTTTCTATAGGATTCTTCTCTGAGTTTCAATTCATTTTCTGGTTAAGTTAGCCAGTGTGCAGCTGAAGAGATCAGCTATTGTGCTTGGATGGCATGGTTGTAAATTGTAGGTTTCTGTGGTGATGGATCTTGTCACAAGTGGGCGTCCCATGGCCGGTCTAAACGTAGGCCCATCCATTTGCTTCAGGGCAAACCACCTGCCTACCTCACCTGTCATGCCCTGATGATAAAGATTTAAGAGGTGTCAGTCAGGCAGGACGTTACCCGTTTACTTGCCCTGATCCCAAGGGCCTATGTACATGGCTCTGAACCTTCCCTTATACCATGTCCCATGCCTTGCAGATGGCATCCATGTTCCTCCAGTGCCTCACACTGGGACCTGAGCTCCAGAGTCTCACATGGGATTCTCACTCACCACTGGATTTCATAGCCCCTGTGCTCTAGCACTGGCCAAGCCCATTCTCAACACCAGGCTCCAAGCCCCATCCCCTACCCTACACTGGGCCTTATCCCCTACCCTACACTGGGCTATAATCCCTTTATCCCTTCACCCCAGGAGGTTCTAGCATAGCTCCTCATAGGGTCAGGGCCCCACCCCCTGGAGCCTCATTCCTGGCTCCCTTAATGCAGTCTCAGATTTCACCGTGAGTCTGGGTGCTGTCTCTGGCCTCTTCAACTGGCCAGGACATTGTCTCAGAACTCACGGTCAGTCTGGGCCCTTGTTTTGTCCTTTTGGGGTGTGCTGCCCTAGCCTTCGCTTTCCATGGGGTCACTCTCAAGGCAGTGGGTGCTGAGGCTTTCTGGCACCCTGTACTCGCCCTTCACTGGGGAGGCACAGGTGTGGCATTTCCTGGAGACTGCCACTGGACCTCCAAGTTGTCATGAGGAGCAGTTCCAGCTGGGTGGTGTTCTCTCAGTTGCTGGCAGCAGACTGCTGGCATTGTTGTTCAGGGACCTGCTCTTATAGTGAATATCTGGGCTCCATTCCCTATCAGGTGATTAGGCCTAACTGGGGAGAATAGCCAGGTGCAGTCTGCTTTGTTGCTGCCCTCACCCCTAGGAGTAACAGAGCACACTCTGTGCTCTGTTACAGGCCTACTCATAAGGAAAGGGCAGAAATCTCTATGATAGTTGACCCTAGTAAACACAGGATATTTCTATTTCACATGAGAGAACATGAGTTAAGGGTAATCCATTAAAATTATTTGGATCCTTTCTGCAATGATTTACCTGAAAAGTTGTGATGGGGAACCACACAGCCACTATTAGACTTCTCACTTGTGAAATTCTACAAGAATTAGTTCCATCTCTGATCCTATTCAGTGTTTACATGCAGCTTCTAAGTAAATGACCTGATAATCAGGACTCGGGTATCTGCATTTTACATTCTTTACCAAAAACTATCATAACACTGTCCTCCATATGACCCATTGTTTTTTTTTTTCATTACTATGCTGATATCAAACAGTATAACCTGAATCCAGACAAGACAGTGATTAACATAGTGGCAGAGAAAAGCATTCTGAACACTGCAGTCTGCTTTGGTTAAGTGTCTATACCCATGAGGGCTTAGTTCAACCTATAGTTAGGGAAAACTTCTGGACTGGATTCCTCACTGATGCTACATTCTCATATAGCAATATCTATGAATAAAGATTTCTTTTGTCTCTGGTTAATTGGGAGTCTCCATCTTCCAATAAATATGAACTCTTTTTTTTTTTATGGCTTTTTTGTCATCCATGAGCATTTTTACATATGCTCCAGGGATAGGGGTCCTTTAATTAGAGCAGCACTGAGAGGCACTGTAACTAAAGTCCCTGCAACTTCTCATGTATTCAGAATCCCACACTTGAAAATAGTGGTGGGGCTGCTTTATTTAATAGATTTCATGACATTAGGACTGGAAGGGACCTCAGAAGATCATCTAAAGGCAGGAAGTCAGCTTAGGGTCAAAGGATCCCAGCAAGATAAGTGTCCAAACATTTCTTAAAAGAATCCAGAGTAAGTGTGTCCCAGGAGATGAAGTAATGGGAGATGCTTACTGGCAGCTCAGGGCACGGTATGCGAGGGGTGGAAGGAAGAGCCTGCATGGCTCATCAGCCGCCTTTTTATTCAATTACAGCTGGCCGGTGATGTCAGCATCAGACACCGGCTGGCAGGGATAAAAATGGCAGCCGATGCCACAGAGGGGGCAGATGGTACGGGGAAGGAGTTGCAGTCAATGCCGGCAACAGAAGGGACTCTCCCTGCGGGACCTGTGGAGCCAGGAAAGCAGGGACAGATGCTGACAGGACCGGGTGGCGCACCCCAGCGGGAGCCCTCATGGGACAGCAAAGGAACAGCGGGCATGCCGGCCAGAAGCATTGCTGGAGCGGCACCCGGAGACAGAGCTGACCCCAGGTGGGAGTGTGGGGATGACGGGGCATGGAGGAAGCCATGTCAGGGGGAAGAAGACCCCAGGCAAGCTGGAGGGAGTTTACAGTTAGGGTGGGTATCACCACTGGACCCCAACTGGATTGATAGCTGACGAGAGGGTCTACTGAAGGTGACGGGTCAGGAAGAAAGTAGCTCACATAGTTAGAGCCCAGAGAATGATAGAAAGGGAACAGGAAGTGTTGGGTTGCCCCGTATTTTTTTAGTTGAGTATTTAGTTACCTTGGATGAAGGGACATAGGGGAAGGGTGCAGGTTCCCCTCAAGGAGCAAGGCTGTAGGAAAGTCTCGGAGGGTTTACTGTTCCTTTTTTTTTTTTTTTAATATGTTCCCTGAAGGAGGGGCAAAGGCGAAGGGGGCCTAGGGGCAGGCCCCTACGGGTGAGCATGGCGATAGGCTACAGATGCCCAAACACTAAGTCAGAAGGTGTTACTCCATGGGGAGGTAAAAGACCGACAGACGAATGCAACACTGAAGAAGGAGTGAGGCCTGGGTGTAGGGGTGGTGGAGCTCTGTGAGTGACCACCGGGTGAACTACGGGCCACCAAGTGCACTCAACAAACAGTTGTGGCAGGAGAGTATGGGGTTGGAGACTCGAGGGGAAGACATCTACTCAGGCAACAACGCGAGTCCGTAAGGCACTTGGCGTCTACCACCAGAGCGAAAGCTGCCCGAGAGCGGCTATTTGAAACCTGGTGGTCGCAAGGTCCTTGTACCACTTCTGGAGGGAGACTATTCCAGGCCTTGGGGACTTGGGAAGAGAACTTTTCTCTTATGTTCAGCCTAAAATGGTCTTGGAGGAGTTTGTAACTGTTAGCAACTTTTAACTAAAAGTCATTGGATAAGGATCAGTTAAAGTGCCTCCACCACCATTTTGAAGTGTGGGGGTGCTGAATACATGAGATGTAGAGGCACCCTTTAAGCTGAACTACAGCAAATCAATAGCCATGAATATAAAGAATTCAGGTCTTTGGAAACTTCAATTGGTACAGAAGTCAGCAGCTAACTTCTCCGCAAAACAGGCTATCATGAATACATAAATGCAGTTCTCTATTACAGGCTTCTCATAGAATATTGAATCAAGGTTAAGGTCTTGAAATTTACTGTAAAGGATGAGGCTTAAAGTATCCTAAAGGTCAACTGGCACTTTGGATGGAGATCCTGAATGACAACTTTGCTCCTTTGACACAATCAAAATTTCTACATTTTCTACATTTGTATGTGGCATAACTTTCTCCCATGCTGGTTCAAGTCTGTCCAACTTCCACTAGAACTAAGGACTATTGCAAATTTCACTACTGACTGCTCTATGTTCAAAAAGCTTTGTTTTGACCTGGCCTTTGACATAGCAACCCATGTTTGAGTTTATGTGCATGTAATACATACTTCTAAGTCAAAACAAAACACTCCAAAAAACACTTTCCTTATTGGGAATGGATGAGACACACACCTATGACAAATGTTAGTCATAGATTTCATAGACATTAGGGCTGGAAGGGACCTCGGGAGATCATCGAGTCCAGCCCCCTGCCCAAAGGGCAGGAAGTCAGCTGGGGTCATAGGATCCCAACAAGATAAGCATCCAATTTACTCTTGAAGGTGTTCAATGTAGGTGCTTGAACCATCTCCGCTGGCAGACTGTTCCAGCCCTTGGGGGCTCAGACAGTAAAGAAATTCTTCCTGTTGCTAATCTGAATGTTTCTTAGATAGTGGTGATGAGGGCTGTGTAAGCATCCACACAAAATAGAACAGAACTCTTAACTTTTCCTCCATTTGCTAAAAAAAATGAATGTCACTTCTAAAGCAATTTCATAGCTATGGATGCCCCAAACAGAATTACTGTGCTCATGCCTATTATAAAATATGATATCTAGAGTTGGGAACTTGAATTTGAGCTATTTCAGTGTGCTATATATATATCTTGTTGGGAGGCAAAGCTGAAAAAAAAATCCTAGAAAAAATGCCTCTAGGGTACAGAAAAGTAAACTTGATTTCACTGTAGGCTAAACAAATAAATGTGGTAGGGTAGGCATATACCCCATATACACACGTAAATGAAAATTCAGAACTTGGTCACCTTAATAGAAAGTTCCTTGAAGCAAGATCTGTTCCTGTGACATGAGGTTAAGCATCTATGTGCAGTATTGCACTTCAGAGAGCTAGGTACTGTTTCCAACTTGATCACTCTTATGATGGCAAGTGCATGTTTGACATTAAAGGCTTACTATTGGACTCTGTCTGTACTCCAGAATAGGTTTAGCAGCTTGAATGGGGTGGGCAATTAGTTGGGCCTGGGGGCCACATAGGAAATTTTGCCAAGCTGTCACAGGCCAAGTCAGTACAACTCCGCACCCCACCCCTTTCCCCACCCATGCAACAAGTCACCAAAACTTCCTATGTGGGATGGAATTACAGGTGTTTGGGGAGAAGTGTTCAGGAGTGGGATGGGTGGGCAAGGTCAGGGTCGCAGGGCAGTGACAGCATGGGACTAGGCCCAGGGCTAGGGCTGGAGCACAGCAATGATTTGCTCTCTGCATTTCCCTGCCTGTGGAACCCACATCCATTGAAAGGGCATGTGAGCAGGAGATTGTGGCTCTGCCCTGGGCCTGAGCCCTGTGTGGTCACTGCCACAAGATCCCAGGGTCTCCCTGGCCTTGCCTGCCCATCTTGCTTCTGGAGGCCATTCCCTGCCACCCTGTGGCCTTATCTCATCTGTCCAGTTAAGTACCCTGTGTATGTGGGTCCCACCCCTGGCAGTAAGTACAAGGCAGATGGGTCCGATATCTGGCAGTGGAGTTGGGTCCAGCAGCTGTGGCAGCCAAAAGAAGCCACCACTGACAGGGATAGGCAATGGAGTCCAGCTGCTCTGCTGCCCCAGCCCTGCTATGCATGTGGGGGTGGCAGGACTGGCTGTATGCACCACAGCCCACGCTGTCCCCTGTGCCTGGGCTGGGTGGGACAAATGGACCCACCGCAGGCCAGATAAAATCTTTCAATGGGCCATGTATAGTCTGCAGGACATATTTTGCTCATCCCTGAGTTAGAATGTGACCAATAATTAATCTAGTCAATAGGTATAACTACAAAAATGCAGGACGGTGTTCATTAGCTGGAAGTGTGAGCGGGATGGATGATCTAATCTTTGTCCCTCCTTTATACTCTCCTGCCATGACTTGGATTGTAACGAAAAGAAAGGAGATCAGTGCTCTTTGTGGCTGTGAGACAGATAAATGACACCCTGATGTCAATTGCTCACATTGTTAGTTTATTTTCTCCTTAACAGTGGTATAGATACAGTATCCTTGCCAATTACTTCATTTGTGAGGGTAGTTTGTGTTATAGTGAAGAAATCCCCATGCTTGATACTTTGTAGATATTTTGATTCAAAGGTTATCACCACTAATTGCCTTGTTAGCAGCGCATGCTCTCTGCATCGCTCACTGTCCGTGGGTGCATGCTACTGAGACTAGCCTCCTGCTGCTTTCTCTATCAGTCTGCCTCCCCACCTTCTAAATAAACAGTCCCAACAGAGTCCGGTCTTGGAGCGAGCTCCAACTCTTCTCTTATCTGAGGGGTGCAATCCCTCTTCCTTTAAGCCACCAGTGGATCCACCTCTTAGCGCCTCCGTATCTCCCCGCACTCACCAGTGCCATGGGGATTCATAGGGAGGTAATATCGTTCACAGCTGACCTGCTGTGTATCTTGAAGTTTTGCTCCCCAGGTGTCCTTCTATATGCAGGTATGGCTTCTTCTTTCTTCTCAGATATTTCCGTCCCTCCTCCTTTGTCTTCTGGTGCCTGAAGACAATCAATCTGTGTCCCGCTGGTTTTGGCAGGCTAATCACCCAGTCTTGTCTCGGGTGTGTAATTCTCCCCACCTGGCAGGCATCGTTGGGTCAGTCTGGCCCAACCTTGCCTAAGTAACAGGGCTCCTGCCTGAGTCCCTGTTACAGGAAGAGTACCAACTAATTCAAGGTTTGTTGGCATTTTCATTACAACATACTTTTGTAAGTAGTGTATAAGATGGTTTTCATATTCCTTTCAGCTGAACATATCCAAAAAGAATATGGATTGGTTATACATGAATTAAAACAAATCTAGCAATGATCTAATAGAACATTTTTCTATGCTTCAGAATGTTTTTTGGTCATCTAAAGCTTTTTGTTATGTATAATTTTTAAATAGATGGTTTCTTTATTTTCAATGCCAAAGAAAGTTTTGTAACATAAACAAATAGGTATTGCATTGTCCTTTGTTTTTCAGAAGAAATGTTCAAATTTTGAATACAGGTAATTCATATTATGGAGTTCGGGAATTTGTGTAGTAATGTCAAGTTTGCCACCATAATAAATTCCGCTTCCTACAGAACATACAGTATTTTTAGAAGGGTATCAGTTTATATATAGAGGATTTATGTTGAAAATCCAAGTTTTTTTATTTTATTTCATAGATTTCATAGACATTAGGGCTGGAAGGGACCTCAGAAGATCATTGAGTCCAGCCCCCTGCCCAAAGGGCAGGAAGTCAGCTGGGGTCATAGGATCCCAGCAAGATAAACATCCAATTTGCTCTTGAAGGTGTTCAATGTAGGTGCTTGAATCACCTCTGATGGCAGGCTGTTCCAGACCTTGGGGGCTCAGACAGTAAAGAAATTCTTTCTTATGTCCAGGCTGAAACGGTCTTGTAGTAGTTTATGACGGTTCAACCTTGTCATCCCTTGGGGCGCTCTGGTGAACAAACGTTCCCCCAGATCCTGGTGGTCACCCCTGATAAACTTATAGGTGGCCATCAGATCACCCCTGAGCCTGTGCTTTTCCAGGCTAAAGAGCCCCATGGCTCTCAGCCTGTCATTGTAAAGCCTGCTTTCCTGACCTCTGATCATGAGCGTGGCTCTTCTCTGGACTCTCTCAAGCTTCTCCACATGCTTTTTGAATTGTGGAGCCAAAAACTGGACGCAGTACTCCAGCTGCAGCCTCACCAAGGCCGAGTACAAGGGGAGAAGGACATCCTGGAATTTGCTTGAGAGGCATCTATGGATGCAAGCCAGCGTTCTGGTCACTTTGTTAGCCGCAGCATCACATTGCAGGCTCATGTTCATCTTGTGGTCAGTGATGACCCCCAAGTCTCTTTCTTCCATAGTGCTAGCCAGCATAGCACTGCTGAGCTTATAAGGATGCTGCAAGTTTTTTTTCCCCAAGGTGAAGAACCTTGCATTTTTTGGTGTTAAACACCATCAGGATCTCGTCTGCCCATTTGCTGAGCCTGTCCAGGTCTGCCTGGATCACCCGCCTGTCTTCTGGCGTGGATGCTTTGCCCCAAAGTTTGGTGTCATCAGAGAACTTGTCCAGTCCACTCCTAACTCCAATGTCCACATCATTAATGAAGATGTTGAACAATATGGGTCCAAGGACAGAGCCTTGGGGGACCACACTGGTCTCAGGACACCATAATGATTGACTTCCATCAATTACTACCCTCTGGGTCTGACCATGGAGCCAATTTCCCAGCCAGTGGATCATGGTGGACCCAAGGCCATAGTTGGCTAGTTTCACCAAGAGATGATTATGGGATTCCAGATTGGAGGCTTTTTTGAAGTCAAGGTATATGACATCAATCTCCTCTCCCTTGTCCAGGTGATAGGTCACCTGGTCATAGAAGGAAATGAGATTGGTCAAGCAAGACCTACCTGCAACAAACCCATGCTGGCTATCCCTTAGGATGATGGTGTCGTCCAGTCCATTAAGGTTGGCCTCTTTAATAAACTTTTCTAAGATCTTCCCCGGGACAGAAGTCAGGCTGATGGGGCCTATAGTTTGCTGGATCCACTTTCCTCCACTTCTTGAAGATAGGCACCACATTGGCCTTCTTCCAGTCTTCGGGCACTACACCAGAGCGCCAGGAGTTTTCAAAGATCTGTGCCAGAGGCTGGGCTACGATGCTTGCCAGCTCCTTAAGTACCCTGGGGTGTAGATTGTCAGGGCCAGCTGAGTTAAAGGTATCCAGCTTCTCAAGATGTTCCTTCACAAGGTCAGCATTAATAGAGGGCAGGGGATCTCCCTCACCTGGACCTCCCTGTCCTGTAGTGGGCA
Source organism: Crocodylus siamensis (assembly GCF_052110815.1). Classification (NCBI taxonomy): domain Eukaryota; kingdom Metazoa; phylum Chordata; order Crocodylia; family Crocodylidae; genus Crocodylus; species Crocodylus siamensis. Next base: position 82,592,909 of record NC_143396.1, on the reverse strand, counting down.
TGGGCGTCCCATGGAACTGATGAAAGACTGACGCAAAGTACCTATTTAATAGGTTGGCTTTTTACTGGGCATCAGTGGTCAGTTGTCCCATCTGGTTCAGCAGGGGTCCAATGTTGCCCTGCTTTTCCTCCAGCTCCCCACATATCTGAAAAAGGACTTTTTATTGCCTTTGATGCTCGAAGCTAGTTGGAGTTCAGTTGCGGCCTTGGCTTTCCTGGTTTGCTCCCTGCAGGACTGGACCAGTGCAGAATATTCCTCCTTGGAGGTGAATGCCATCCTCCATCCTTTGTAGGCCTTTCATAGAATCATAGAAGTAGGGTCAGAAGGGACCTTGTAGATCTTCAACTCTGACCCCCTGCCTGGGCAGGAGAAAAAACTGATCCCAGCTAGGTAGGCATCAAGCTTCCTCTTAAAGACCTCTAGGGTTGGAACCAGCACCACTTTCCTTGGAAGTTGGCTCCAGATCCTAGCTGCCCTAACTGTGAAGTAGTTCTTATGGATGTCTAATCTAAACCTACTCTCCAACAACTTGTGGCCGTTATTCCTTCTTATGCCAGGGGGCGCTAGGGGAAACAAGATCTCTCCCAAACCCTTCTGGTCCCCCCTAGTGAGTTTACAGAATGTCACCAGGTCCCCCCTCAGCCTTCTCTTGTGAAGGCTGAACAGGTTCAGGTTCCACAGTCTCTCATTGTAGGGTCTGCGTTCTAGTCCCCGGATCATGTGGGTGGCCCTCCTCTGGACCCTCTCAATGTTGTTCACATCCCTCCTGAAGTGGGGCGCACAGAACTGGACACAATACTCCAGCTGTGGCCTGACCAGTATTGCATAGAGGGGGAGGATCACCTCCTTGTCCCTGCTAGAGATGCACCTGTGGATGCACGACAAGGTGCGGTTAACCCTGCCAACCATGACCTCGCATTGTCGGCCCTTGTTCATCTTAGAGTCAGTAATGACTCCAAGATCCCTATCTGCCTCCATGCTCTCAGGAAGGGAGTTTCCCATTTTATAAGTGTGCTGCTGGTTACTACTGCCCAAGTGCAGCACTGTGCACTTGACAGCATTGAAGCGCATCCTGTTTTTGCTAGCCCACCCCTGTAACCTATCCAGGGCTTGCTGCAGTCTTTCCCTCCCTACTAGCATGCTCACCTCACCCCAAATGTTGGTATTATTGTTGGTGAATTTAAACAGGTTGCTTTTCACCCCGTTGTCCAAATTGCTGATAAAGAAATTGAACAGCGTGGGCCCAAGGACCGAGCCCTGGGGGACTCTGCTGCCCACTTCTCCCCAGGTCAAATATGACCCATCCACCACTACCCTCTGAGTGCAACCCTTCAGCCAATCTGCAGTCCATCTGACTGTGTAGGCATCCGTCACCCAATGTTTTAATGAGGATGGGGTGGGAGATGGTGTCAAAGGCCTTGCTGAAGTCCAGAAGGACTACATCCATGGCAACACTTGCATCCAAGGCTTTTGTGACCTGATCATAAAAGGCAATCAGGTTGGTCTGACATGACCTGCCTCTAATGAAACTGTTCTGGTTGCCCTTGAGCATCATCCCTGAGGCTGGTCCATTGCAGATGTGCTCCATGATGATCTTCTCAAAGAGTTTCCCTAGGATTGAGGTAAGACTGATGGGTCTGTAGTTGCTCAGGTCCTCCCTCCTCCCTTTTTTAAAGATGGAGACCATGTTGGCTATCTTCCAATTATGTGGCACTTGGCCTGAACACCATGAGTGGTCATAAAGCTTTGCCAAGGGCCCTGCAATAACCCCTGCTAGCTCCCTCAGCACCCCGGGGTGGAGAGCATCTGGACCCACTGATTTGAACACGTCCAGCCCCTCCAGAAGCTCTCTAACCCAGTCCTCCCCAACCTGAGGTCTGGAGTTGTTCCCCTTGAGTCCATCTTGCATCACGATGGGGAAGTCCTGGTCCCTGCCCAAGAAAATGGAGGTGAAGAATTGGTTAAAGAAGTCTGCTTTCTCCTCTGGCACAACCACCAGATTGCCCAGAGGACCTTGCAGGGGCCCCACATTTCCCGGTGCCTTCTTCATCCTCCCTATATATTTGAAAAAGGACTTTTTGTTATCTTTGTTTTTGGACGCAAGTCCTAGCTCTATGTTCGCCTCAGCTTTCCTGACAGCCCCCCTACAGGCCCGAGCATAGGAGGTATACTTCTCTTTGAAGATAGCACCCCCCTTCCACCAGTTGTATGCCGCCTTTTTGGCAATCAGGCATTCCCTTGGTGAGTCAGGGGGGCTTACGGGCACTTCTGCCCCCCTTGCTTCTTGTTGGGATGGTCACCCCTTGGGCCTGGAGTATCGACTCCTTAAGGAATGACCACTCATCTTGGGCACTGAGCTCCCCTGCTGTCGAACTCCAGTGCCTATCCCACTAATCTCAACTCGTTGAAGTTGGCCCTCTTGAAGTCTAGGGCTACTGCCCTGCTGCAGGCCCTTGACACCCTGTGCTAGATGGTGATTTCTTGTTCACCTCAGGAGGTCTGCTGGGTCCCTGGAGAGCCGGGGGGGGGGGGGTGGCTGCTGTGCCCTCTTGCTGCCTTTCGTCTGAGATGGAATACACTTAGCTTGTGCATTGAGGATTGCTCCCTTGAGGAGCAACCACTCTTCTTGAACTCCCCTCTCCCTGGGGTCATGGGCCCTTAAGGCTTGACTGACAAGCCTCTTGAGTTTGTCAAAGTCGGCTTTCCTGAAGTCAAGGATTTCTGTGTTGCTGACTGCCTTGCCAGCTTTATGATGGATGGTGAAGGTGATCAGCTCATGGTCGCTGTCACCCAGCTTCCCATCGATCACTAGGTCGCCAATTAGGTCATCCCCAGTAGCTAGTACCAGGTCGAGCAGCGCTTTGCCTCTTGTTGGCCCATAGACTTCTTGAGTCAGGTAGAGAGGAAGCTTTGCGACCACTTGGATTTTGCTGAGTGATCCTCCCATGAGATGTCCAGGTAATTGAAGTCACTCATGACCACCATGGTCCTGCAGCATGCGGCCTCAGCCAGTTCCTGGGTGAAGTCCCGGTCAAGCTCAGGACTTTGGGTGGGAGGTCTGTAGTAGACTCCCACCATTGTGTCCCCTGTGCCATGTTCCCCATGGATTTTAACCCAGAGGGTTTCTAGTCATCCACCCTGGTCACCAATTTCAGCTTGCAGAGATGAGTAGCTTTCCTTAACATAGAAAGCTACACCCTTGCCTCTTTTATCTACTTGATCCCTCCTGTACAGGGTATAGCCATCTATACCCAAGGTCCAGTCATGAGTGGAGTCCCACCAGGTCTCCATTATCCCTACGACATCATAATTATTTGTATTGAGCAGGAGGATGAGCTCCTCCTGCTTGTTCCCCAAGCTCCTGACTTTTATGTACAGGCAGGCAAGTGTCCCCTTGTGGGCTCTTGCCTTGCCCACAGATTGTACCAGGGCTTGGGCAGGGGTGGGCTCCCTTAAGTGCCTTGGCCTGCTGGCTTTGCAATGGTTGCTCAGCGGGCCAGCAGTGGTGGTAGTCCCCCCTGCCCCCCAGCGGGCTTAGGTTAAAGCCCAGCCTGGCAGGTCAGCCAGTCTGTCTGAGAAGAGCCTCCTCCCCAGGGGAGAGAGGTGGAGGCCATCTCTTCCCAGCAGCTTGCTGCCTCTCTCACCAAAGAATGGGCTGAGGTCATGGAAGCCAAAGCCTTCCCAATGACACCAACGCCACAGTCTTTGGTTGACTATGTGGATCCTCCTCTCCCTCCTCAGCCCATAGCCAGAGACTGGGATGATTGAAGAAAACAGCACCTGCACCCCCAGGCTCTTAATCCCTGCTCCCAAATCCCTGTAGCACCTCATGACCTGGCTGGGAGCGCTCTGAGCTGTGTCATTGGTGCCCTCATGAATAAGGAGCATAGGATAGTGGTGTGTGGGCCAGAGGAGCTTCAGGATCTTCTCTGCAATGTCCCAGATGTGGGCCCCCAGGAAGCAGGAGACTTCCCAGGCTAAGGGGTCGGAGATGCAGATTGCCCCTCAGTCCCCCTCAGGATGTAGTCTCCCACAGCAAACACCTTACTTTTTGTCTTGGGGAGACCGTGGGCGGTAGATGCAGTTGAGCCTGTGTTGCCTGTGGGACCTGACAACTCAGCAGGCTCTGCTGGAGCAGCAAGAGGTGCGTGCCTGTTGCTAAGCTGTGACGGGGCAGGGGCCTTGGTGCAGCGGGCCTTGGGGCCCTTGACCACCTTGGTCCATGCCCCTCACTGGACAGAGTGGGAGGTCCTGGAGTCCTCCTTTGTCCTGGAGGGAGACTGTGGTCTACACTTTGTCTCCTGGGAGAAGGGCCTGGCAGTAGGAGTCTATCTCCTGCTCACATTCCCTGATGGCACGTAGTTTCTGGACTGTGGCCTGGAGCTCCTCCAGCTGGTGCACCAGAGACCCCAAAAGGGAGCAGACCCCACACGGGGAGGTGGCCATGCTCCCGGGCCCCAGAGCCTGAAAAAGGGACAGGAAGCCTGCACAGCCGAGAGCCAGGGGCTCCATCTGTGGAGCCTGGAACCGTGGGCTCCATCTGGGTGGCCATCTCTGAGGTGCCGGGGGGGGCCACAGAGCCCGAGGGGACCCTTGGGGTGCGATGCACGCCCATCTTTGTCATGCCTCTGGTAGGCTGGCTATGGCTGGGACTGTCTACCCTGGGGGGGTTCGCAGGTAGGGTCTCGGGCCCTCCCACACGCCCTCCTGCACGAACTCCGTGCTTACTCACGTGCCAGCAGACAAGCGTGCCAGTTTGCACAGTCTGTTCGCACAGTTCTGGTCATGTGGCTTCCTGGGGGTTCAGCGAAGTAGGGGCCTGGGTGGGGCTTGACCCAGCCTAGCTGCCACCCTGGGCCCTGCTTGCCTCCGGCTGTGCTGGGGGTCAGCAGGGGGCTTCGTAACTTTGAGGGGGGTCTCTGGGGGGCTTCGGGGGAGTGGGGGCATGGCGGGCTTTCACCCGTGCATCTCTTGCTGCTCCGGAATCTAACAGATTTTTTTATTAACAAATATTATTTTATTTCTTTTCATATATACAAAGGGTAAAAAAGATTGCCCATCTCCCCTGTTCTAGTACTGTGGGTAAAATGTATAAATATAATTTCTATCCTGATGTAACTAAGGGTGCTGACATGTGCAGCTCCTTGCTGTAACTCATGGTGCTTCAAATAAAGTGCCATGAGTTACAGTGACCCCCCCCACCCAACAGATATTCTCTGTTGGGTGGGGGGGAAGAGTATTGAGCTCCACTTTGGAGCAAGATGAATGTCTACAGCCTCTTTCCCCTAGCCCTGCCTCCCCACCTCCCAATTCCATTGCTGTCTTCAGGATGGGAGGGAAGAAAAGTGAGGGAAAGGAGATTGGTTTGGGGTTTGTCCAGCCTTCACTGAGGAGGAGGGTGGGTTGGAGACCATCTCGGGGGGGCTCTAATCTACCTGCCTCCAACAAAGGCTGGGCAAACTCCAGACTGAGCTCCCTCCCCTCACTTACACCTCCTCCCATACTGAAGACAGCATCCAGGGTGGGGCTAAATTGCATCAACAGAGCCCTGCTCCTGGGCAGGGCCTGGCAGAAGTTAATGAAGGTGCTCTGCTTTGGAACGCCTTCATCTGAATTTTCAGGTAATGAGAGTTAATTTGTTGTGTGATTGGGCACTTTTGAAACATTCTGCAGCCATACATTTCTGTCCGGGCATGGCTGTAGAGTGCTTTCAGGGGGCTGATCACATGACAAAACATCACCCTGTCAGTGCCTTAAGGTATAGTACGGCAATTTAGTACCTAATCCACAAGTACAAGTTATATGGTGAAATACTCACAGTGTTAGTAGAGATTAATAAGGTCCACTACACGAGAATTTTGCCTGTGTGTGTATATATGTGTATATGTGTGCGTATCCAGATTATCAGAAACTCCTGAGTCTTGCCGCCACACTTCTTTAGAGCATTCTGATCTTTTTTACGGCATTTCCCATAAAAGCTCCTTTTAACTCTGTCCCACAATGACCCTAGACAAAACAGGGACCCTATATTGAAGTGGTGGATTTTTAAAAATGCCGCTTCAATTTAGGGCGAAGTAAACCCCTGTCTTATGTACACCCATGTCTTACTTGCCTCTCTGGTGGTGTGGAGGAGAGGGTGAGCTGTTCATGTGCGGAGTGGTCCCTGGGTTGAGTGGTAGGTGGTGCTTCCCTCTGCAGCAGCAGGAGCAGCAGCTTCCCCTGGGTAGCACCCAGCTTGGGTGATACCAGGGGGCACTGCAACCATGGAGGCGGGACCGGGTCTCCATGCAGCTCTTGCAGGCAGGCAGGCAGGCTCTAGGGCAGGGGTAGGCAACATTTTTTGGCTGGATTGCCAAAAAACCCCCAATGTCTATCTTGGAAGGTGCTGGAGTGCCAGCATGTTAGAAAAACAAAACGAAGGCAGAGGAGTACATAGCAGGACGCACTGCATATTAGTGTTATAAGGTCTCTCTCTATATATAATTAAAATATTGTTGTATGTAAAGTAAATAAGGTTTTTAAAATGCTTAAGAAACGTCATTTAAAATTAAAATGCAATTCCTACCAGTTTAGTGTGATCCTTGCCCTTATTTTTCCTTGCTGAGTTTTCTAAAGTCCAGGTCATATTTGAATACTTTAAGCTGCACATGGCCTTCTGAGTGATCAGTTGTTAACTGGCTCTGAGAGGGACAGAGTACTGCCTTCATGTGTGAAAATACTTGTTCACATAGGTAAGTGGATCCAAATGCTGAAAGCATTTGGAATACAATTTTCTTCAATCTGTTAAATTTCACTGGCAGGGATGTCCAGCAGGACAGACTAGGGGCCCCACGAGCTCTCTCGGTAGCTTCAAGTGCACTCTGCAGATCTCTAAACTTTGATGCCCATAATTCAGAGCTTCTTAACTGAATGAGCTGCATTTCAAGATCTTCAACACCCATCCACTGAAATACAGACAAATCCAAGTCGCTTTTGTTGAAGTTTTCTGGTTTAATTAGAAAAGAAAACTTTGGGCCAAATTGCTGGAAATCTTGAAATCTGTCAGAAAATTCTGATTCTAGTTCTTGCATGTACATTCCATTCTCATTGACACTTATATGTTGTAAGTAGCAGAAAGTTGAAGTTTGACTAACTTGAGAAAAAACTGCTAGTTTTGCAAGAAATGCCTTCCGGATTTCATAAAGATTCAGAACTGTTTGCCCTCCACCCTGGAGACAGAGGTTGAGTTCACTTAGGTGAGCGGTAATGTCAGCTAGGAACCAGAGCTTACACAGCCATTTGCCATCATCCAGTTCAGGGTAGCTTTGCCCTTTTTCTGACCAAAAGGCCTTGATTGCATCAAAACAGCTTACAAAGCACATCAAAACCTTGCCACAACTTAGCCACTTGATGTTGCTGTGAAGTGGAATGTTGTTATATGCACTGTCCATCTCTTCTAACAGTGCTTGAAACTGTCTGTGATTCAAAGCAGATCCAGCAACAAGGAAACTGACAATTCACACCACTGTATTCATCACATTACTAAGCTCTGAATTAGAAACTTTAGTGCACAGGTTTTCTTGATGGATGATACAGTGAAATTTTGAGTGTTGGGTGACTGATTTGATCTTCAAGTAACTTTACAGATCTCTTCTGTTTTCTGGCCATGGCAGGACCACCATCTGTTGTCACACAAAATATTTTTCTGATGTTGACTCCTCGTTCTTCAAAATGGTTTACAAATATTTTCATGATATCTTCCCACTTTGTTGTGCCATGCAGGGGTTTTAGGCAACAAAGTTCCTCTTGGATTTCATCAGAAGCACAATATCTTGCCACAGCTGCCAAACATGGAATGTCATTTATATCCACACCCTCATCAAGTGCAACGTGAAACACCACTGTCTTTTAATGCAGTTGTCCGCTTTTTGCTTATGTTTTCTGCCATTTTACTCACGCATCTCTCACCTGTTCTGGAAGAGGTAGGTAGTTCTTTTATTCTAGATAGGATCATGTCTTTATTCGGAAAATCATAGAACAAAACCTCCAAAATGCTGAGGAAAGCTTCTTTTATATATTCCCCATCTGTAAATGGCTTTCCATTTTTTGCAATGCACTGTGCAATTTTGTAACTTCCTTCTGTGGCTTGATTTTTACTTATACTCAAGTGTTTAAAAACACTGATTCGCTTCATGTATCCTGCTACTGCCTTTTTGATTGATTCAGTTCTGTCTGCTTTGTTAAGAAAAGTTTGCTCGTGCTTCATTTGAAAATATTGTTGAACACTCAATGTGCGACCAACAACACTTTCACAACATAAAGCACAAACAGCATGATCCTTCTTTTGAATAAATCCAAATTCATCTGTCCAAGAAGGCTGAAATGATTGGACATCTAACTTTGCTTTCTTAGGAGCTGACATTTTGTCAAATGTACCCTTCAACTTCAGGGCTGGGGCCATCGGCAGCACTAGGATGGGGCCGGGGCCCGGACAGGTCCACAGCCCCAGCCCCATGTGGACCCTGGCCCTGGCACCATCCTGACGCTACCAATGGCCCCAGCCCAGCAGCAGTGCTGGCGGCATTGGGCTGGGGTGGATGGTGGCAGTGGTGTTGGATGGAGCCAGGCCCACTGGCAGCACATGGCCAGGTCTATCGGCAGTGCCAGGATGGGGCCAGGGCCCATGCAGGTCCACAGCCCCAGCTCCATTCTGATGCTGCCAATGGCCCCAGCCTAGCAGCAGCACTGGGCTGGAGCCACCAGCAGCAGCAGTGGTGAGGGCAGGGGCCAGGCCTGTCGGCAGCCTGTCTACAATGCCAGGACAGGGCCTGGACCCTGGCCCCATCCCAGCACTGCCACCAGCCCCAGCCTGGCGCTGGCACTGGCTTCGGGCCTGCAGCAGTTGTGGTGCCAGGACTGGGTGCACTGGCAGCACATGGCCAGGGCGAGGGCCAGGGCCAGGGCCATCGGCAGTGCTGGGATGGGGCCAGGGCCTGCACAGGTCTATGGCCCTGGCCCTCCTGGTGCTGCTGTGATGGCTCTGGCCTGGTAGTGGCACTGGGCTGGGGCCCATGGCAGTGATCATGCTGGCTGGGGCCAGGCCTGCCTGCAGCACGTGACCGGGAGTGCGGGGCTGGGGCCGGTGGTGGTGCTGTTCTGGGCCTGAGGCCCAAGCAGGGTTGGGCCAGGTGCTCACTCGGCTGGGGCTGGCAACACGGCAAGGTTGTTCCTGGGCTGGGGTCCAGCCGTGGCAAGTCTCTTCTGCTGGGGTCAGTGGCAGTGCAAGGCTGTTCCCAGGCAGCCACATGCTACTTGTTGGGCATGGCTCTTCCTGCCACTTGGGGCAGGAAACAATCTGTGTGCCAATCAAGCCTGTGCTGTGTGCCACTTTCAGCATGTGTGCTATATGTTGCTGACCCCTGCTCTAGGGAGAGAAAAAAAAAAAAGATCAAGCTTGCTGCTTTTTTTTTTCTTCTGTGGAGCCTGCTTTCCTAGGCTGCTGCCACGTGGACTGCCTGCACAGCCCCTGAGCTGCATGGAGGCTGGTGCTTTCCTGCACAGCTGTAGGGCACCAAACTAAAACTCCTTGGAGGTGTTTTAGTTTGCTGTGCCCCAAAGTCATTTAAGGAGTATTACACCACCGAATGTGCTAAAGCAGCCGGAATTAATGCACAATACGTGGGCAATGTGTGCAAATACCAACACCATTAAAGTGGTGCAAAAGCTTTTAACCTGCTTTAAAGTGTTGTGCACATGTGTCCCTTGTTTCGTCTACACTCGCCCTTAGGACTTTTGGATCTTGCTCTTCCTTTGTTCATGAGACAGTCATTGCTATTAACCATATGGGGTAATCTTCAGGCTCCTCAAAAGGTGAACATACTCTTTGCCTGTGCCCTAAGCAACCTATAGTCTTGTGAGGAAACTACTGAAGTAAGAAATCAAGGATAATCTCCATTTTTCTGAAAAAGAGTTTTGAAATAAGCTTTTTTGAAGAATGCTTTTTCCCTTTGACTGTGTGGCATAAGCCTAAGGTTAACTTCCTCACCCTACCCTTCTGTAAGATTCATAAAACTGTAAAAGTGATGTTTTCTTTTCTGATTTGAAAGTGAATCCACCGGGAAAAGTTATATTAGAGGGTACAAGACAAGGTCATTGCACCATTCCCTGGTTTACAGCTCCTAGTTGTAGGTTAGTCCAAAACAAGGAAAAAGGACATCCATGTTCTGAAAATGAGTCCATTTTCATACAGGACTTTTATGGTTAGGAGACAAACAATCTTATTGTGGGAGTAGGGACAGGAAGCTCTCCCATAGGAGAGAAGTATCTGAAACACAAATCTGAGAGAGGACTTGCTGTCAAGCCCAGTGTTCCTGCCCTTTATTGCACAACAGAGTTATTTCATCTTGTAGGTCATCTTGTCTCAGAGCCAAGTTCTGCAGCTTACTATAGCTTCCATGGCTCACAAAGCTACATTTATATTCAGCTGGATCTGACTTTACTGGCACAGAATTCAGCTTTCAATCTGTACCTTCAGAAAGTGACAACACAATGATGGAATATGCACCGGGAAAAAAGATGCAAAATTATTTAACATTTCAAACTCCTTATCCATGGAAGGACTCCAACAAAAACTGTTTTTATGCTGCCCAGCCCTGGCAAGATTGAAACACTTCTGCACATGTGTAGAAACAAAACTTAGGATCCCAGGGAACTTTAATACTGAAAACTGCAACTTCTGAAGAGTTCAGAGGACTCCATGACTAGGTAGGACCTGAGCAGGGGTTTTCAGGATTGCAGTTTTGCACCTAGATTTCACCGAAGTCCCACATTTAGTTGCTTAATCTTCTTTTTATCTGGCCTTTAGTAGGAGAAATGTGACAATGAGGTTACAAAGATGAAACTTTATTGGCCTTTTCAGTGCCTTTTAGACTTGGAATAAGAACTACAGCAGCAGAATGGGATAAAAGGGCGTGTTTATGGGTGCATCTACACATGCACTTTACTGCAAGCTACCTAATTAGCTCCATAGTAAAGTTTCAGCATTTACATGTGCACCTGTATTAGGGTGCAGTAAATTAATTAACTCTGCTGGTAGTTAGGAGTCATCAAAGGAGTCAAGGTAAAGAAAAGTGTAAAAGGGGGAAGCAAGAAAGTTAAGTGTCATCATCATTTTCATCATGAATCCAGCTTTCAACACCTGCCTGGATCATCCTAGCCAACGATGCAGCCTTTGCTTCAGGAACTGAGTGGCCATCTTTTCTATGAAGCCAAGTAACATCTGGGATTGGGTGAGATCATTGTACTAAGTGTTTTTCTCTCTCTGAATATAGAAACTGTTAAGATAATATTTGCTCTAATAAAGTTAGACTTTGATTTTAGGACGCTTGAGTTGTCTGTGTTTGTATTTCACATTTCATTTAAGGGTTAATTGTGCTTTAACGATCCCTAAGCACTATTTGCTGGTCAGTGGTGCAAACAAAACAGCACTGGAGTTTATTGCTATGAGCTAATTGCACGTGTAGATGCACCCTGTGTGGCACGATGCAATACCGTGCAGAGCTAGCTGAAGTAGATCTCCTTAAAACCTGAAGAAAAACAGGTTATATTAGCCTGTTTGGAGTGTCTTGCTACATTGACCTTATTTGTTCTTCTATCTGAGACAGTGTCAAGTAAATATACTCAAACTGCATCGTACTGTATAGATATACATCCTGTGGTAGGTAGGACAGGTATTCAAAGCTCTAATATTTAAGTAATGAATGTGGAGTCATGTTAGCTGCAGATAAAGTAACTGCACTGAATTTTATTAAATGCATTAGTGCTCAAAGTAGTCTGAATCTACTTAGGCTGACTGAAACATTTAATTCCCATAGAGGATGTTTTCTTCACACAGATATTATAAAAACCATTACTATTATAATTGGTTCATAGAAAAATTGGGGTTCGAAGGGACCTCCATGAGTATATATTACGATTGTCTATAGCACAAAAACTTCCTGATGGCACTAGGTTTTGGGCTTTTTGTTTTGGTTTGTTTTTTTAATTAAAGGCTAATAATGTTAATTAAAGGCACATATTGCATAAAATATATACCTTTGCGATTATTTTGTATCAGTATGTCTAACCTCCGAAATGCACTCAGTGCCAAATTTGCACTTCAAGATTCTGTGTCTTTTTATATGTATTTATTTCTTATATTTACTTATATTTTTCAGAGATACCCTATTACAGCTCAAGACGTTTATACATTATTCATGAAAACACACACAAAATTACATTGAATCGATATCTCCCAAGCCAGTGAGGTTTATAATAACTTGTAGACATTTAAGATTTAAGATATTGAAGTCTATTCCAGTTTTGAAAGAACTATTACTTTTAGATCCATATAAATATGTGGGAAATGATAATATTGATCTTTTTATTTTTATCTAACTGCATGTTCAATTTATATCACACTGAGTGCATTATGTAATTTTTTTTTCCTGAAGCAAAAGGGGACAGTATTATGTATATGGAAAACTGCTATGATATATAGCAGATGGACAGTGATTAAAAATAAAATCTGCATTGAATTAGCTCCCTATTTCTGTGTTCCTACACATTGTCAAGAATCCTTGAGTAATGTGCTTATCAAGAACTGATATAAACATTGACTTTTTATTGCAGCTTCAATCTGGATTTAGGCCACGGGGCTTTGTTATATTGTCATTTTGAATAATGGGAAATGTTTATAATACAGTCAACCATGAACAAATTTTGGATATAAGTTTTATCTTTCTCTAAGGACTTTGATACTGTTTTTGAAACCTCACAAAATTGTCTTTCAGGCCCATAGATTTCTTAGAGGACTAAATCCATCCTTATCTATATAGTCCTATGTTTGTAGTATTCAGCAGAAACTGGAATTCCTATTCCATGGAAAATTCCAAGACAAGAATCTAGTCTGAAATGGAACAAAACAGGCTGGGATTTGTTTGTTTGATTTTTAATTTCTCATAGATTCCCAGCTAATGGGATCTCCCCAAGCTGGGAGTCCTGGCTACTGAGAAGCTGGGTGAAGTTATATGTTATGCTTAGACCAAATCCAATCCTCTGAACATTAAAGCCTGTTAACTCATGCTAAGTGCCTTCTGAGCATCTCAAAGTCATGCCACTTTAGCCAAGGGTTAACTCAGGGCTGTGCTACCTAGCTTGTGTTCAGTCTGCTCCATGGAGATAAGCTGAGCAATTTGCAGTCCTCCAGCATCCCAGGATGCGCTATTCCAACCTCCCCCCTTCCTCCCACCCAGAACAGAGATGGAGACCTGGCATCCCAGCTCCTAGCCATATCCATGTGTCACGGGGTCATGTAGGTGCCCCATGACTGGGATTGAAATGGACAGAGCTGCCAATCACCAGGGCAGCTCAGATGCTGGTTGCCAGGGCAACCAGGCGGGTCAGGTGGCCAGAAGGGGCAGGGCTGGGCCTTTATAAACAGCCCAGGCCGGAGCCTGACCAACAGTTCCCCTCTTGCAGCCGTAGGAGCCACAGCTCTGCGGGAGAGCTGAGCAGCAGAGTCAATGGTGGCAGTTTGGCCAGCTGCAATGATGTGAGAGGTAGGAGAGAGCCAGCAATGAGAGGAGCTGGGTTCATAAGCTCGGGGCTTATGATTCTATTGTAAGCCGGTAGGCTTCTGGTGTGGGTTAGAGCCACTTGGCTTCATGGTTTAGACATCCTTAGACTGGAGGACCGGGTGAGGCTGTAGGGGTGCAAGGAGGCCTCACAGGGGCTCCCCAATAGCTTGGGGGTTCCCGGTGCCCAGTGGGGCACAGTGAGTGGTGCCAGTGGGGCACCGCGGTTTGCGCCGGAGAGGCGTGGTGAGCGGGGTCTCGGACTCCAGCCCGTGAGGGCGGCACAGGGCCCCAGAGTGGGGCAGCAGGCGTGAGAGGCGCGGCACAGGGCCCCAGAGTGGGGCAGCGGGCGCGAGAGGCGCGACACAGGGCCCCAGAGTGGGGCAGCGGGCGCGAGAGGCACGGCACAGGGCCCCAGAGTGGGGCAGCGGGCGCGAGAGGCGCGGCACAGGGCCCCAGAGTGGGGCAGCGGGCGCGAGAGGCGCGGCACAGGGCCCCAGAGTGGGGCAGCGGGCGCGAGAGGCGCGGCACAGGGCCCCAGAGTGGGGCAGCGGGCGCGAGAGGCGCGGCACAGGGCCCCAGAGTGGGGCAGCGGGCGCGAGAGGCGCGGCACAGGGCCCCAGAGTGGGGCAGTGGGCGCGAGAGGCGCGGCACAGGGCCCCAGAGTGGGGCAGCGGGCGCGAGAGGCGCGGGCACGGCAAGCCCAGGGGCGCCGGTAGTGGGGTGCAGGTTGCTTAACTGGCCCAGGGGCGCCGGTAAAGGGGCGGCAGGCGTGTGACAGACCCAGGGGCGCCGGTTGAGGGGTGCCAGTGGCGTGGTAGGCCCAGGTAGATTGGAGAGGGGCGCCGGGGAGTAACAAGCCTCAGGGGCGCCAGGTGGATGACAAGCCCGGGGGTGCCAGAGAGGGGCACCAGGGCAGGACGAGCCCAAGGGGTGCCGGAGAGGGTGCCGATGGGCAAGGGACCCAAACAACGTCCAGAGAACAGCTGTGAGGCTTGGGGCATGCTGAAGGGGAGGTAGGAGGCACGCATTGCCCTTAAGGCAGGGATGCGCTGAGGCACCCCATATGGAATAGGGGTAGTAATACTCACACCGTTCACCAGGGGATAAAGGCAGCCTCCCATCTGAACTAATTGTCATCAAAGACGTGGCGGGCGAGAACCAGAGGGTGCTGAATCACCTTGAGTGACGGTAAGGGGCGCTAGGGAGTACACGGCCACTCCTAGGCCCCACGCCCTCACACCATGCTTACCAGGTTTCCAGTGGCAAGTCAGAGGTGTGCAGGCAAGAAATGGTATTAGCCCTTAACGTGCAACTGCTCACAGCACAGTCTAACTTTAACATTGCTTAACTTTCTACAAATGGAATGTGATATAAGCGTAATGTGTAACTTTATGCTGTGACTTTTTTCACCTCCAGGTTCCCAAGTCTACATCGGGTGGACTGCTGAGTAGTAGGAATCACAGAAAATCTGGCAGGTTCTGGAATTTTGTTGGAATCGATCCTTTTCTGAGGAAAAGTTTATTTTCCGTGAACTGGCATTTTCCATGGGAAAAGCATTCTGTCAGAAAAGGTTTAATGTCTTTAATGCTGTGATCTGTCTTCTGTCTTTATCAACAGAAAGAAGCAAGTGCAACCTGAATACTTTCTCAGACCAAAAAAAGGACACTTGTCCCCAAAAGCTTGTTGAACATTTCTCCCCACTATCCAGTTAGGCCAAAAAATATTTATCACCCCTAAAGAAACTTTTGCCTTACATATTTCCTGGATCACTACAGCTACAACAACATTCCAACTGTATTATCATTGTAAATGATCAGCAATTATCATACAAAGATGTAAGTATTTTTATGTAGATAATGTTGTCGTTTCCTGTTGTAGGTCTCATTCAAACAATATTGTAACCAATAACTTCAGTTACATTTTGAGGCAGTCAGGTCTACATATAATTGGAGAATAGCCACCACAGAATTCTCCTGTATCTAGTTGAGGGAAATCAAGTATGATATTCATGATTTTCTCACCCTCTAGGGAGTTATGTAGAGAGGAGAGGCTGGCCTTTTCGGTCTCTTATCCCCTTTTCTATGGAATTGGAATACAGAAGGGTAAACTCAGTTTCACTATATGATAAACAAATATGCTCAGGAAGGCAAATACCCTCACATATATCCATAAATGCAAACTCAGTCGCATTAGTAGAAAGCTCCTTAAAACAAAATCTACTAGTGTAACATGAGATTAAGCAGCTATGTGTGCTGTTATACTTTCCAGGGGTGTGTCTACATGTCACCATACAGTGATGTTGCTTCTGCACTGTGCTTTAGCATGGTGCAGTATGGGTGGTTACTGTGCTGTGCATGCAGTGCATGGCTAAATTTTGCTGCTACATTTCTGTAGAGGTGCGTTATAACCAGGAAGTGTGCCACTACAGTGACATAGCTTGCGATCACCTGTAGACACGTTATCTCTATGTTGCCATAGTCACTGTACAGTGTGCCTAGCATGTCACTACATCGCTGTTGTCATGTAGATGCGTCCAGGGAGATATAGGTACTTTTTCCAGCTTGATTGTAAGTTTGTGCCCCTATTGCAGTGGGACTTCCTGCTGAATAGTCAGTCTGAATCCGATGCAAAAAATAGGCTTTTTAGACACTCTTACACATGCTCTGGGGGTTGGGGGGGGCAGCACTTTAATTAGAGCTGCTCCAAGAGCCACTCTAATTAAAGTGCCTTAGCATTTTGTGTATCAGCATCCCCATGCTTAAAAATGGTGGTGGGGTAGCTTAAACTAAAGCTTCTTGAATGAGCTTTAGTTTAAGTGTCACTGCTACTGTTTTTAAGTTCAGGGATGCTAATACAAGAGATGCAGGAATCTGCTGGAGCATGGTAATTACCATGCTCCAGCAGAGTTGATTAACTGAGTCTGCTCCAATGTGCTGTAATTCCCCCCCAACCTTTTTTTTTAAGGAAATTTTTTTTTATGGTCCAAGTGTCCTGGGTCTGGAATAGACTCCCCTAGAGGTGGTGCAAGCACCTACTCTGGACTCATTCAAATGGTGTTTGGATGCTTATGTTGCAGGGGTCATTTGACCCCAGCAGACTTCCTGCCTATGGCAGGGGGGCTGAACTTGATTTTGCAAGGTCCCTTCCAGCCCCTGATGTCTATGAATCTAATTACAGTATGTCAGAGCAGCCTCCCCACTCATGTACAGGCACCCTGTATGTCCTGTCTGTGGATAGTTCCTGCTTAAGTTCTGATGGGAAAGCGTATGAGATCAGTATTATTTGAATTCACTCTAAGAATGGTAGCCTAATGTGACCATTTTTTTGCATGATATTCTCTTTTCAAAACAATTAGTGAATACAAATATTAGCAACCCTCCCAACTTACTTTTCTATATGTAGTATAAAGTTGTTTGTGGCAAGCAAGTATCAGGGCTGCCCAACCGGACTCCTGTAGGCCACATGTGGCCCCTGAGACATTAATATATGGCCTTTGGGCTCCAACACAGCTGCTGCTTGCTTTATTGCTATAGCTGCTGCCACAGCCATGGTCTCTAGGGCTCTCTCCCTCCCTTCTTCCCTCAGCTTATGCTTCATGACACCGAGGAAAGGGTGGCACAGCCCATGACATGGTGCATGTGCAGTGAGGGAGCTGAAGTGTCTGCAGAATGTCATGCACCCAAATAGTAATGCTACTGGGGTGCTTAACTTCCAGCCTGTGGCCAAATGTGGCCCATGGTGCCATCTTATCTGGAGTGTGGGGATTCCTATGGGTCTTGAAATGTGGTAGGGAATTGTATTGTACAGTGGCTATTAATATGGCCATGCTTTCTGAGCCCCAGGCCCTCCATGTGCCCCCTTCCCTCACACGGTTGGCCTACTTCCTGTCGTCCTGCTTCTGGATTGTGGCTGAACTATGCCACCTTCCCCACTATGAAGCCAGGTTGGGGCCGGGCCATGCCTCCCTATGGGGATAGGCTGGGGCCAGGCCATGCCCCCTTTCCACTGTGGGACTGGGTTTGGGCTGGGCCATGCCCCTTTTCCCCCATGGGATCAGGTCAATCTGCTTTCCCCTGTTGCCCCTGTGGGGCCACATTGGGCATGGCTTGCCCCCCAGACTTCTCCACACAACAGCATAGTACCCATCACACCCATCCCAGGAGTTGGCTTGGGACCACTAGCCAGATCCAGCCCACAGATGGACTGGGCACTACCCCCTGGGCAAAAAGGTTGGACACCACTGGTTTACTAATTAATAATGAAATTAGAATGGTATATATTTTCAGAATGGTATATAATGGTATATACTTCAGGAGACAGCTTCTGTGCACTGTTTTGAATAAATCCAGTTCAATTACTTCACTAATTTTGAGACTTGCCTTTAAGTTCAGATCTGTGTTAAGAAAGTATTTTGAAGAATTTTGGTTTGAGCATTGATGAATTTCAGCTCTAAAACCTGTGTTTGGCTAAAGAACCCAATCCTGTAACAGTAATGTAATTCCAGTGGTTTCAGTCAAGCTATCCTAATTTTACAAAAGCCGGTCCAATCCAATGTTGTAACTTGTAATTAATAGTTAAAAACAGTTTTCATACTTGTTATCATTTAGGAATCAAAAACAACGTATTTGTTTAACTGTAACATAGTAGAAAATCCCAAGAAGTTAAATGACTTATTTGACTGGAAACTTCCTGGTTTAAATAATGTAATTAGATAAATGCTGTCTGGTTTACAGAGGTGTAAGGATGTGAACAGAAAGGTTCAACTCTCTTGCTGCCAGACAGCCTCTTAAAGCAAAGCTCTGTTTTCCTAGAAAAGTGCACAAGGAAGATGCTGAGTCATTATTTTAGAGTCTTTTCTTCTCTTGCTATCTTTTTTCATTCTAACAGCTTGCTGAATGTGAGGTTATGCTGATGCATGCTATTCTTTCTTCTCCTTATCATACCAAATTAAGATTGGGTGCAGTGGATGCTCACCACTAAAAATGAGACACTTATAAGGGTGCCTAGATACCATATTTTCTTGCATATAACATAATAGGCACCTTGTTTTTGAGAGGCAGAATGAAGGGGAAAAAAGATTTTTGCAAAGTTATGGTTTTGTAATAATTTAAGAGTCTAATCTTAAGCTCATTCACCCTCCCTGAAACTCTAGCTGCTGTTGAAGATTGGTCTCCATGACCGGATCTGGGATTTTGAAAAGAACTAAACAGTCTCCTTGTCCGTGAAATAGGTTGTAAACCAGAGCTATTAGCAATCAGCAAAATTACCCTAAGAAAGCTTAGTCAGTGGAACACTAAACCATTAAAAAGGAGAAATGGCCATTAACACATGTGGGGTTAAGAATAATGGGCCATTAAGTCAATTGATTCCTTCAGATGTCTGAATACTAACATGACCACTTCTGAACTCTGGACCAGGGATTATTAGGATGCTTCTACCCTGAGCAGAATATCAGCTTCCCTGTTAAATACATGCACCTCAACTTTGGTGGGACTGATTTTGGGGAGTAGGTGTGTTTTGTACGTAAGAAAATACAGTATGTATTTAAAGAGTTAGCATTCAAGGTCAACATATAAACATTCTATTTATAGATTTTATAGATTTCATAGACATTAGGGCTGAGAGGGACCTCGTGAGATTATCGGGTCCAGTCCCTTGCCTAAAGGATAGGAAAGTCAGCTGGGTTCAGATGACCCCAGCAAGGTGTGCCTCCGGGCATTTCTTGACTGAATCCAGAGTAGGTGCTTGCAGAGGTGACCCGAGCAGTATGCAGGCCCCAGGACAGTTGTCCTAATTTGCCACCCCCCACCCCAGGGATGGCCCTGGGTTCTTGCACACACACCCCTTACATATATATAGGCAGCCACCAAGCCCCCTGACCCTTTTATTCTCCAGGCTGAACAACCCCATGCCTCTCGGCCTCTTCTCATAAGGCCAGCTCTCTTGACCTCTAATCATGTACATGGCTCTCCTCCAGATTCTCTCAAGCTTCTCCACATCCTTTCTAAAGTGTGGAGCCCAGAATTGGATGCAGTACTCCAGCTGTGGCCTCACCAGGGGCAAGTAAAGTGGGTCTTGCTTGAGATGAATTGGTAGATGCAAGCCAGACTTTTATTTTTTTTGTGAGCTGTGGCATTGCATTGGTGGCTCATGTTCATCCTGTGATCATTCATGACCCCACAGTCTCTTTCAGTTGTGGTGCTAGTGAGTGTAGCACTGCTGAGCCTCTAAGTATGATGTGGGTTCTTTCTCCTGAGGTGGAACACCTTGCATTTCTCTGTGTTGAATGTCATCAGGTTTTGATCTACCCACCTTGTGAGCTTGTCCAGGTCAGTCTGAATCCTCAGCCTATCCTCTAGTGTGATTGCAGTTCCCCATAATTCCAGCCCGCTGCGCCCCCGCTCCCCTGAAGCCCCCTAGACACCCCCTCAGCAGCCGCAGAGCCCCCCGCTGACCCCCAGCAAAACCGGAGGTAAGCGGGCTCGTGGTGGGAAGGGGTTAACTCCTCGCTCCCTGGGAGGAGGCCGCTGCCTGGTGCCGGCCGGGTCAAGCCCCCGCCCAAGCCCCTACTTGGCTCAGCCCCCCAGGGAGTGACAAGAGAAAGAGTGGGGTACTCACCAGTCCCCCTCCTGTAGGGCAGGGCCCCCCAAATCCCAGGCAGGGCCCCCCTGGCCTGAGAAACCAGCGTTCCCCGACAGCAGGCCCACTGCACATGCACGCAGTTTAAAAGGGCCCGCCAAACAGGGGGGAAAAAAAAAAAAGGCTCAGTTAGGCTCCGGAGCGGTGAGAGATGCGCAGGTGAAGCCTGCTGTGCCCCCGCTCCCCCGAAGCCCCCCAGACACCCCTCAGCAGCCGCAGAGCCCCCCACCGACCCCCAGCACAGCCGGAGGTAAGCGGGCTCAGGGTGGGAAGGGGTTAACTCCTCGCTCCCTGGGAGAAGGCCACTGCCTGGTGCCAGCTGGGTCAAGCCCCCGCCCAGGACCCTACTTGGCCCAGCCCCCCAGGGAGCCTCGCGACCGGAGCCGCACGAACAGGCTGCATAAACAGGTGCTCGAGTTAGTGCGGAGTTTGCGCAGGAGAGGGTGTGGGAGGGCACGAGACCCTGCCTGCGACCCCCCAGAGTAGTCAGCACCAGCCGTAGCCAGCCTACCAGAGGCATGACACGGATGGGCACGCGCCACACCCTGAGGGTCCCCTCGGGCTCTGCAGCACCCCCATTGGGCACCTCATAGATGGCCACCCAGACGGGGCCTATGGTTCCGGGCTCCACGCAGACGGAGCCCCTGGCTCTTGGCTGCGGGGACTGCCTGACCCTTTTTCAGGCCCTGGGGCCCGGGAGCATGGCCACCTCCCCATGCGGGGTCTGCTCCCTATTGGGGTCTCTGGCGTGCCAGCTGGAGGAGCTCCAGGTCACAGTCCAGAGACTGCGTGCCATCAGGGACTGCGAGCAGGAGATAGACTCCTACTGCCAGGCCCTTCTCCCCCGGGAGCCGCAGGGGAGAGCTCCGTCTCCCTCCGCGACTAAGGAGGACTCTGGGACCTCCCGCTCTGCCCAGTCAGGGGCATGGACCAAGGTGGTCATGGCTTAGCAACAGGTTCACACCTGCTCAGTTGCCGGCTCCTGCAGGAAACCCAGGCTCAACCACAGCTACTGGCCCCGCCCTCCCCAAGTCAAAGTGAAAGGTGTTTGTTGTGGGAGACTCCATCCTGCGGGGCACTGAGGGGGCAATCTGCCGCCCCGACCCCTTAGCCCGGGAAGTCTGCTGCTTCCTGGGGGCCTGCATCCGAGACATTGTGGAGAGGATCCCGCAGCTCCTCCGGCCCACAGACCACTACCCCATGCTCCTTATTCATGTGGGCACCAAAGACAGGGCTCGGAGCACCCCCAGCCAGGTCATGAGGCACTACAAGGAGTTGGGAGTGGAGCTTAGGGGTCTGGGAGCTCAGGTGGTGTTTTCGTCGATCCTCCCAGTCTCGGGCTACGGGCTGAGGAGGGAGAGGAGGATCCATGCAGTGAACCAAAGACTGCAAAGCTGGTGTCATCGGGAAGGCTTTGGCTTCCATGACCACAGCTCGCTCTTTGGTGAGAGAGGCAGTGAGCTGCTGGTAAGAGATGGCCTCCACCTCTCTCCCCTGGGGAGGAGGCTCTTCTCAGCCAGGCTGGCTGACCTGCTCCACCGGGCTTTAAACTAAGCCCGCTGGGGGATGGGGTGACTACTGCCACTGCTGGCCTGCTGAGCGACCCTTGCAAAGCCAGCAGACCAAGGCACTTAAGGGAGACCACCCCTGCCCCAGCCCTGGCACAATCTGTGGGCAAGGCAAGAGCCCCCAAGGGCACACTTGCCTGCCTGTACACTAATGCCAGGAGCCTGGGCAACAAGCAGGATGAGCTCGTCCTCCTGCTCAGTGCAAAGAAATATGATGTCATTGGGATAACAGAGACCTGGTGGGACTCCACCTATGACTGGACCACGGGTATAGAGGGCTATACCCTATACAGGAGGGATTGTGTTGACAAAAGGGGCGGGGGTGTAGCTCTCTATGTGAAGGAAAGCTACATGTCCCTGCAAGCTGATGTTGGCAAACAGCATGGACAGCTAGAGACCCTCTGGGTAAAAATTCGTGGGGAATTCAGCACAGGGGACACAACGGTGGGAGTCTACTACAGACCTCCCACTCAAAGTCCCGAGCTTGACCAGGAGTTCGCCCAGGAACTGACTGAGGCCGCTTGCTCCAGGACCTTGGTTGTCATGGGTGACTTCAATTACCTGGACATCTCGTGGGAAGATCACTCAGCTAAATCTGAGCGGGCGCAAAGCTTTCTCTCATGAGTGGATGACCTCTACCTGACTCAAGAAGTCTATGGGCCAACGAGAGGCAAAGCGCTGCTTGACCTGGTACTGGCTACGGGGGATGACCTAATCGGCGACCTAGTGATTGATGGGAAGTTGGGTGACAGCGACCACGAGCTGATCACCTTCACCATCCGCCATAAAGCTGGCAAGTCAGTCAGCAACACAGAAGTCCTTGACTTCAGAAAAGCCGACTTTGACAAGCTCAAAAGGCTAGTCGGTCAGGCCCTCAGGGACCATGACCCCAGGGAGATGGGAGTTCAAGAAGAGTGGTTGCTTCTCAAGGAAGCGATCCTCAGTGCACAAGCTAAATCTATTCCAACACGGAGGAAAGGCAGCAAGAAGGCACAGCAGCCCCCCTGGCTCTCCAGAGACCTAGCGGACCTCCTGTGGCTAAAAAGGAAAGCCTACAAAGGATGGAGGATGGGTTTCACCTCCAAGGAGGATTACTCTGCGCTGGTCCGGTCCTGCAGGGACCAAACCAGGAAAGCCAAGGCTGCAACTGAACTCCAACTAGCTTCAGGCATCAAGGACAATAAAAAGTCCTTTTTCAGATATGTGGGGAGCCGGAGGAAAAGCAAGGGCAATGTTGGACCCCTGCTAAACCAGATGGGGCAACTGACAACTGACGCCCAGGAAAAAGCCAACCTATTAAATAGGTACTTTGCGTCAGTCTTTCATCAGTCACACAGGATGCCCATGCCTGCTATGGGACAGGGAAATCTGGGTGAGGGGGATCCCCTACCCTCCATCAATGCTGACCTCGTGAAGGAACACCTTGAGAAGCTGGATACCTTCAAGTCAGCTGGCCCTGACAATCTGCACCCCAGGGTACTCAAGGAGCTGGCGAGCGTCATAGCCTAGCCCCTGGCACGGATCTTTGAAAACTTCTGGCGCTCTGGTGTAGTGCCAGAAGACTGGAAGAAGGCCAATGTGGTGCCGATCTTCAAGAAAGGGAGGAGAGTGGATCCGGCTAACTACAGGCCCATTAGCCTGACTTCTATCCTGGGGAAGATCTTAGAAAAGTTTATTAAGGAGGCCATCCTTGATGGACTGGCCCAGGCTAACATTCTAAGGGACAGCCAGCATGGGTTTGTTGCAGGTAGGTCTTGTTTGACCAATCTCATTTCCTTCTATGACCAGGTGACCTATCACCTGGACAAGGGAGAAGAGATTGATGTCATATATCTTGATTTAAAAAAAGCCTTTGATCTGGTATCCCATGATCACCTCTTGGCCAAACTGCCCAGTTGTGGCCTTGGCTCCACCATGATCCGCTGGCCGGGAAATTGGCTTCGTGGTCGGACCCAGAGGGTTGTGATTGATGGCAGTCACTCATCATGGTGCCCTGTGACCAGTGGGGTCCCTCAAGGCTCTGTCCTGGGACCCATACTGTTCAACATCTTCATTAACGATGTGGACATTGGAGTCAGGAGTGGACTGGCCAAGTTCGCCGATGACACCAAACTTTGGGGCAAAGCATCCACTCCAGAAGATAGGCGGGTGATCCAGGCTGACCTGGACAAGCTCAGCAAATGGGCAGACGAGAACCTCATGGTGTTTAACACCGAAAAATGCAAGGTTCTCCACCTTGGGAGGAAAAACCTGCAGCACCCTTATAGGCTCGGCAGTGCTACGTTAGTTAGCACTACAGAAGAAAGAGACTTGGGGGTCATCATTGACCACAAGATGAACATGAGCCTCCAATGCGATGCTGCGGCTAGTAAAGCAACCAAAATGCTGGCGTGCATCCATAGATGCTTCTCGAGCAAATCCCGGGACATCATTCTCCCCTTGTACTCGGCCTTGGTGAGGCCACAGCTGGAGTACTGCGTCCAGTTTTGGGCTCCACAATTCAAAAAGGATGTGGAGAAGCTTGAGAGAGTCCAGTGGAGAGCCACACACATGATCAGAGGTCAAGAAAACAGATCTTACGATGACAGGCTGAGAGCCATGGGACTCTTTAGCCTGGAAAAGCGCAGGTTCAGGGGTGATCTGATGGCCACCTATAAGTTTATCGGGGTGACCACCAGGATCTGGGGGAACGTCTGTTCACTAGAGCGCCCCAAGGGATGACGAGGTCGAACCGTCACAAACTCCTGCAAGACTGTTTCAGGCTGGATATAAGGAAGAATTTCTTTACTGTCCGAGCCCCCAGGGTCTGGAACAGTCTGCCAGTGGAGGTGGTTCAAGCACCTACATTGAACACCTTCAAGAGCAAATTGGATGCTTATCTTGCTGGGATCCTATGACCCCAGCTGACTTCCTGCCCTTTGGGCAGGGGGCTGGACTCGATGATCTCCCGAGGTCCCTTCCAGCCCTAATGTCTATGAAATCTATGAAACATGGCAATAAGTTGCCTCCCTCAAAGGATATACCAAAACTAATTTGGATTCACTGTAGTTATCCTACTTAGGATATCCAAAAAATATGAAATACGTTGTCATTTCCTCCAATATTTATATAATTAGGTTCCAGTTTGTCCATGGAGAGAACAGCATTCCAAATGCACTTTTACTGAGTTACTTAGAACTCCCTTATCTGTAACTGAAGGGTGCCTCCCAATGATCAGTGTAGCATAATGCCATCTGGTTATGGATTGAAACAATACAGAACCTCAAGGGCTGAGATTTGAAATATTGGTAGATAGACCAATTGTAGAAAAATAGGGCTGGAAGGGAGCTTAGAAGACCATCTTTCCCTATTTCTCAGGATCGTTCCTGTCTAAACCTCCCAGCCAAAGGTTTATCTAGGCTAATAGTAAGTGTCACTAAATAACCATGCATCAGCACTACTGTGCAGTAACTCTAGGTACTACACGTCTAGTTAATACTTTATTAAGGAAGTATTAAACTCAATGTGCAGTATCTAAGGTGCATTAATGAACGTGTAGATGCACCCAGGTAGAAGAATTCATTTCCATACCTTTCACAAAACTGCAAGCTGGCATTTGAATTGCTTACCAGCAGACTTTTAAAGACTTAGCAGTGAATACCATGTCTGCTGGGGGGAATGAGTAGCTTTATACAGTATTTACTTTAGTGTTGTCATTAAATCTGTCTACTCATTTTTCATCTAGGAAAAAGTACATTGGGGAAATGCTAGATAGAGCTGTAAAACACATATTCATTTGTTTAATGATGTGTCTATCCATTACGATACTGACAGTTTGATTGTTTGTATGTATCAGTTTCCTGAGTTCTTCTTTAGAATTAGTGTATTATTTTTCCTGAGCGTTTATGTCAAATTACTATTTTTTGATGATTTTTGTTTGTCCTGGGTGTTCTCTGTTTAATCCTTCAAGATGAAGGATTGAAGAGTTTTCGGCATATAATTTTAGGGTAATGACATTGAGTTACCTTGGCTGTGGTATCGTAACTACTGTAGTTAGCAGATGTAAATTTACAAATATCCTCTTTAAAAAGGTGTGGAAGTGATATATTGGCAGAGGGTGGGATGGAGTCACTTTTCTTCACTGATGTTTTGCCATTAGCATTCTAAAAGTCCGTGATCAAACACATCCTAATGCATTGTGCAGCTGCCCACTGCTTAGACAGCAAAGTATTTTTACTGGATTGCAACCCTGTAAGTACCCTTTCTTGTATATTAGGGTTAACATTTTACACAAATTGTATTAATTTCTTCCATGAAAGGTGATGTTGGAAGGGAGCAATAAAAATGTGCTAAGGTCACCAATTTTATGTATCAGAATTTAGTCAAAAATCTACTTTACACAGTAGGTGATTACAAAATTGCATGATTATCATTGTATTGACCTGCTCTGGACCAAGACGGTATTTAAGTTTTTGTGCTATGCCATATTACAACTTGTAGGACCAAAGCTCATTAATAGAAGTGTTATTGAAATGTCATTTTCACATGAGTTTGACTGATGGCTCAAACACTATTCCTTTGAGGAAAAGCAAAAACCACTTTTATATAAATGTTCAAGTGTTAAACTGTAGCTAGTAAACCTATATAAATTTATCTGTTGGAAAGTTAGGCAGAGACCTACACTGGAACTAGTGTAGAAAATCAGAAATTTTTCTTTTTCTTTGATTCCAGCTATCAGCTTGACAATGGATGTAGGGTAGAACAGAGTGTTGCCACAGCTTGCTTCATCAGGTTCATGGCTTTACTTATATTTCAGTCTTTTCATTTCTGTATCAATTTTGCCTGTATCTATCCTATGCAACCTTGATACCTCTTGATACCTTGCTCCCTGCATTCTGGCATATAGAAGATCAGAGGGAAGCGTAATCGGAGAAAAGCAAGGCAAGAGCGATAAGGATGTTAGAATGAATATTTACAGTCATAGACTCCAATACTGCCAACACATTTTACACAGGAAAGCAATCCCATTGTGCCTGCAGGTTTGATGTCTTTAAGTCTGATTATGCCATCTCTATTAAAATAATCTCCTGAAATGGATAGAACTACTTATATGAGAGTGACAGGGGTGTAAGTTGTAACCATGTTGGTCTAAGGACACAGGCAGACAAGGTTCTTTGAGTAAATCTGATATCTTTTATTACACCAACTCAATAAAGCACCTGTGTGGTTGTCAGACTAATTTTTCAAAGGTATAGCTAGCCACAGCCTTCAAGATTAGGTCTCAAGTAACAAAAAACATTCAGTTAGAGGGTTATCTTACTGGTGATACCAACTCTTCCCTGCCACATCTTGATGTAAAAGGATTTATATTGGGAGGGTTGAATTTTAAACACCACTAAGGACCAACGTTGTTTTCTCTTGTATCTTCAAACTGTCTTGTAACACAACTCAGTGACACTGAAAATTCTGCAGCTCTTATTATTAAAACTCACAGTGCTCTCTCTCTTTATTAATTCTCTTTTGTTGATTAAATTATTTTTCTTTTGCCCTCTAGGTACCTTGGATCTCTCCCTGCTTAGAGTAACAAATGTACATCTCCAAATGCTAACAGACAGCTTGATCAGCCTCAGGTAAGTACAATGTCCAGTCTTTATCAAAAATAGGAAAAATAAATAGGAATAAAATATGAAAAATAAATAAGTATATACAACTAAATGAGTAGAAGCCCATTCTTGGCTGTGGTTGCTCAAGCCAACCCTCTCTTAGGGATATACAAATCATGCAGAGGGCATTCTTCCACCTTTAACCTGACTAACTACGTCAGAGGTTCACTCTCTAGAACCTGTAGTTCTCTGTAGTCATCAGCTTGGCTCGCCCTTTAAGCCATAGAAATTAAAAGGAAAAGTTGTTTACCTGTTTCTGAAGGGGTTCAGCTGACTTCTCCTGACTACCCTTCACTCTCTTTCAAGTTGTCCCTGATCTGGCGCCATGTTCCCAGTGGTGCATCTTCAGCTTCTGGGCTTAGAGTAATTCTTCCGAGCCCCTCGGCCAGCTGGGTGTGGGTTCACTGCTGCTGCAGCCTTCCCACCCATCTTCCCGGGTTCCTTGCCATGTGGCGTCATTCCTTTTTTCTTCATCCAGGTCCTTCACTGTCTCTTCCTCCTTCCAGGGCTGCTCTAACTTCACAGAACAGTAACTCTGGAAATGCGGCTCCCAGGGAGCTCTCTTTTCCTTTCCCAGCTCCTGCCTGTTCCCAGGCAGTATCGGTACCATCTTCTTCTCCCTATAGCATCCTTGAATTATTATATGAGAGTGAATTATTTATCTGCATGTAGCTCACAACCCAAATGCCCAGTTTACCTACCTTAAGTACTGAATGAAGGACTTAAAATGTCAGTTTTTCAGTAGTGAAAGGATATGTTTCCTATCCTTCTTCAAGGACGGTATCCTATTGCTGTTTCCAGAAATTGCCAAGAATTGTGATTGTGCTTCTGTTACAAAATACAATTTGACACAGACCAGGACCCTGGATTTAGTTTTAAAATATGGTATGTATTTTTTTAGAAGAAAATTATTGTTTAACAAAATCAAATTTAGTTGGCAGCTACCAAGTAGCAAATTTTCATTGTGAAAAACTGGGGAAACACTGAAGTAAGAAGCAGCCTTGTTATCTTTTTTTATTTATATCAGGATTATCACTGAAGAAGTAGCAATGTTAATATTTTTGGAAAATGCCCTCAGCTCAGGGCCATTCATAGGTCCAAGTCCCTTCCTGCCTAACTTAGCCAAAGTCCCCATTGTGACCATTTTGATTCATAGGCGCAAATCTTTTTTCAGATCTGTATAACTCCATTTTGGTATGAAAATATGCATTTCCATTTGAAATTCTTGCAACTTACCACTTATGTTAGGGTTGAGTTTTGCTCATAAACGTTAATGAGGCCAATTAAGTCCAATTCATATAACTAGGCATGTTTATATGTGAAATTAATGTAAAACAATAAACTTTGGCTTATGAGGGGCTGGCTGGGGCACAAAGGTGCTTCAGTGCGGGGCTAACAGGCAGTCCCATCAGCCCTGTGCACAGCAAAGAACTCCATCGCACGACAGTATTTGTATTTTCAAGTACTAACCTAGAGGGGATCTAATCAGTTTACTGCAGTCTAATAGAGCTTCACATATAGACACAGAGACTTTACTGCAGAGCTACTTAGGCAGATCCACAGTGAGCATCTCATGTAGACTTGCCCACTGAGAAGTGTTTGTGTTACAGCCATGGTCCATATTTGTAGTTTGCTTTATGTGTGGTAGCAAGGACTTCAGGAAATTGTAATGAATGACTTCATACTGGATCTCCACTACTGTTTAACTTTGATGGCTTTACTTATGTTATTACTTTTCTCTACAACAATATAACCTTGTATATATGTCCTTGAAAGTGACACTAATGTATACAATCCTTTTTCTCCCCCTAGATGGAGAAAGTCTTTGTTATGAAAAAATCAGTTGTTAAAAAAACATAACCTGGCTTTGATCCAGAATATAACAGACTCACTATCATCATTAGTAAATCCAAGTAGGCTGTAAACCTTTCAGTTGTGACTAGATCAAAACATTAGCTCTTGGCTCAAGCTGGGCTTTTAAACCTTTCTAAATGTGAGTTAAATATTTTAAATTTAGGTTTATCTTTTCTAAATTAATATTTTTAAATATCCGAATTAAGAATCAGTAACAGTTCTATTCCATGAGATCCTGTGAATGGTTTTATTTTCTGTTTCCTTCATATTTAAAGGAGAATTATCAACTTAGTTTAAACCTAAAATTTAGTATTAAACAATCTATGAGTGCAAATATTTATTTTGTTAAAAGTAGTAGAGAACTCCATAAAAATGTGAGTATTTCTCTCTAGTGTTATTCCCCTTTAGTGTTATGAATCCCAGAACTACGTTCTTGTAACAACAACCACTGGTGTGTATATGTTCTCACAAGCCCATAGTGTTAGTTTTTAATGCCCACACTAGGGCAGATAGGGAACATAGAAACTGAACATCAGCGCTGTTGCTATTGACTATTTTGGTAGACAAAGGGGAGGGTTCTAATTTGTGAGAAGGGCAGGCCGGACAAGTTTTAGTCTTTTAGGTCTGATTCAAGTAAGCATTTAAATATACACTTAAGCCAAATGGGATTTGATCATATGCTTAGAGCACATGCTTTTAAGTGGATTTCTGAATGTGAATGCTTTCCTGAAGCAGGGCCTTAGTATGGAAGTCAGTGAATAAACAGTGTTTTCCTCTGCCAGCACTCCTGAATAGCGGGGAAATACAGCAGAAGAATTAGATGGAAAGCTCACTTTATGAACAGCATACTACATCCTGTTATTCTTTCTTGCTTGCTTTGAGGATTAACACTGTATTCAGGAACTGGAGATGTCATCTCTAACTTTAGACCTTAATTTGACATCAATTGGAAACAATTTATTATCTTTGAGTGAAAAGTAATTGGCATTATTCACCAAGTTGATCAGGGTTTAGAATGAGTTCTAATCATACAGCTCCAAAGGGAAAACTGTTTAATCATTTAAACTGCTGTTCTTGATTATGATATATTGCTTTTTCTTAACACATATCCATGTTTGAATTTTGTAGCGTGTTTGTAAGCAGTTACAGAGCTGCATCAGTTCAGTCCTATACTTGGCAGGTAAATCTGCTCTTATTCTGAATCACCACTTCCTATCTTAAAACCATTCACAACTTGATAAAAGGATAAAGGAAAAAGCCTGGTCTTAAACTGCAACTTAATAAATTAATAAAGCTGAAGTCAACATTGTACACATCTTTCTTTTCACTTAAAGACTTTCTATAGCTAATACATTTTTTCCAAAGGAAATGGTTAATACAACATCTACACGATTATTTTTTATGAAGCTCTTTGATGGCTATCAAGATTTCTTTCAATAATTACTGAAGCCAAATAAATCTTTTAAAATAAACATTTACCTATTGTTATGTTCAAGTGCTTGTGTGGTCAAACCCTTCTCCTGAATAAACTGTGCTTAAATTTCTGTCATTTATTTATGTAAAACAATTCTGTTTGAGTATTTGACTGCGAAGTTTCCTTCAGGCCTGTCGGATTTCAACAGTTACTAAGCTTTCAAAGCTTACCACATATATATGTGCTTAAAATAAAGCTGACGTGTAGGGAGACAGATACATGCACATAAGTTCAAGTTTCTCATCAGCATTTCTGATGTTCAATATCAAGGTAGTACAACAAAGTAAGCATTTGCTGCTTTGGAGGGGAAGGCTTGAAAAAGGAAAATCACAAGCAGCTTTTAGACCTGCCTTGCAGAACAGATTCTCTTCAGCACAGACTGACCTATCTATTCTGACAAAGGCTAAGTACAGACACTCAAAAGCCCAAGGCAGAATCAATCTAAGTTATGTAGTTTTCTATAAGTGGCATAGGTTAGATTGGTAGCAAGCAGAACACATGCTCGCCTGTTGCGCCCACACTGGCAGAGGCCAGCCGTTTAGGGGCACTCCTGCAGGCCGCCCAGCAGGCCCCACAGGCTCCCTGGGCTGACAGCTGATGTGGCAGAGGGAGAGGGGAATGCTTGCCTATGCCTGGCAGCTCAGTCAGGTTCCTTGATACTGTGCCCACTTGCAGGGTTTCTCTTGGCCTCAATATCAGTTCTGTCTGGGTTTTTTTATGATGGGGTTAATCAGGGACACAGCTGCCTCCTTAACCCCCCACCCCTGTCTCTGCACTGCCTGCCTACAGCTGACAGCTGGCCAGTGGCAGGAGGCAGGGCTAGGGAAGGGGTCTGTGCTAGAAAGGGTCTGTGCTGACTCAGTTCTGTGACAGTTTGGGGGTTGAGCCTGCTGGGTGCTAGGCAGGAGCAGCTAAGCATGGGACCACTGCTAATTTGTTAGGGGGGGCTAGCAAGGAGCTGCAAGGGAGCCTAGGATGGTGGCGGACAGTGACCTAACTTGAATTGAGGGAAGACCTGGTAGTGAGGGCACATCCATTCAGGTCTATAGACTGGGTTCGGCCATTTTTAGACCAGTATATGTGCACTGAGCTCCTGTTCTGTTACAGGTTTAGACTGGTTTCCAGTCACTTAGATCAGTAAAAATATAATGTCTGTGCCTAGCCAAAGAGACTGGGGAGGTATCCTCACTAGGAGCACTTTGCAGATAGAAATCTTGGTACGTTATACCAGCACAGCACTCCTACTGGTATAACATAACCTTTTTTTTTTTTTTTTTGGCATAGTAAAACCAGTGCCTGCAAGTAAAACCAAACCCAAACTCCAAACCCAAATCCAAACACGCCTTTCCAGTTAAAGGTTCAGTTTTGCCAGTATAACTGTGTCTGCAGTAGGGGCTTCTGATGGAAAAGCTATTCCGTTAGGTATCACAGCTGTATGTCAGCAAAAGTCTGTGCTGTAGGTACATATTCTAATGCGTGTTGCAACACTCTTAGACAACCAGCAAGTTAAGCATTATTCTAAGATTGTTACAAACAGTTACTGGTCTGTAGGGTGTTAAAGGCTTGCCAACAGTTTCACTATGGCCCCTGCTTTTAATGGCCATAATGCCTAGCTATCTTGTTGGCTAAACTTGCTCATAGAAATTAAATTCAAGAAATGTAATTCTTTCTGATGATAGCATTTGGTTTAAACAGACACTTGTTTCTTAGGCAGTTTGCAGTGTTTATGCTCCTGTAACCTCTGGGGTTTTAAATGAAATGATGGAAGCTGTTAGTCATTTGTAAGGAAAGGGCATTATATATGTAAATGCATATAGGCAACCAATCCAATCAGGGAAAGGCAGAAAGAAGGCAGCCCCACCCTGATGCAGAGGCAAAGTGAGAGAGAGGACCTGAAAGGGAACTAACCCATCAAGCTTCCTGATTCGTCCATCCCCAATCTGGGGGCAGAGCCTCCAGAGAGAATAAAAGCCTATGTATTGAGCACATGGGCAGCTTCAACAAGTGATGACAAAGAAGGGCTGGGAAGAGCTGGTGGAGCTGACCAGCGGGGCAGAGCAGTTGCCTCACAAGCACCCTGAAGATGCCTTCACTGAATGGAGAGCAGCAAGCGGCGGAGTTCCTGCCCTGCCATGGAGGGAGCCACAACAACGGTGCATGGAGGGTCTGGGAGCAGATGGGAACTCGGTGGCTGCATGAGACAGCATGGGTCTCCAACTTCGCATGAGGCAGGAGTGACAGTGCACAGCTCAGTGCACGGAGGAAACGGTAGTGGACAGAACCTCGGCGGCTGCCTGAGGCAGCATGGGTCTCCAAACCTGCATGAGGCCAGCCTCCTCAGTGCACAGAGCGGTGCATGGGGCTGGTGGAAAGCTCGAAGGGACCGCACAAGGCAGTGCAGATCCCCAGCCCTGCATGAGGCAGGAGCCAGGCCATCAGCACACAGATCATTGCACGGGGCCCTAGAGCTAATGGGTCACTGCAGCTGCACAAGGCAGCACAATTCCCCAGCCTTGCAAGAGCCAGTAGCTATGCCATTGGTGCATGGGTAGGTGCATAGGGCCCTAGAGCTGACAGGTCACCACAGCTGCATGAGGTAGCCCAGGTCCCCAGCCCTGCACAAGGCAGGAGCTGGGCTATCAGTACATGGATCAGTGCACAGGGCCATAGAGTTGACAGGTTGCTGCGGCTGCATGAGGTTGCACAGATCCTGGTGCACAAAGCAGTGCGCAGCAGGCTGATAGAGGGCTGGTAGGCCCTGGTGGCTGCACAAGGCAGCTCAGGCCTTCCTGCCAGGAACAGCAACCACAGGGACAACAACCCTCAGTGGGGGAGGATGCTGGGATTCATGAGTTCTCCACCCGAAAAGGGGATTCCCACAGAGAAGGAGGGGCCTTCTTCACTGCAGGGGGTCAAAGAGAAGCCCCTGAGGAGTGAGGAGGATTCACCCCTGGGCAGAGGAGGGAGTCTAGGGCCCCTGTTTATTAAGGGTGATGTCATGGTTACAGGCCCCCTCCTAGTTGAGTGACCTGGGAGAGGGTAATGATGTTCTATTAGGTAATATGATCTTTCTCTGGGTTGCCATTTCTTCTTAGGGCCCAGCTACTGTGCCAATAGTTGTGGTCTGGTTATTTATGCCACTGGGATTCTGTTTGTAATATTGCATCCCTATTGTTGCTATACAAGAGGATTGTAAGCTGTTTATGTTTGAATCTATTGCATTAGTTATCTATATATGTGTTAGTGACTCTAACCTGATTGTGTATGTTCAATTATTGTCCCATTACTGCTTGTTGTTCCTTTTGTTGAACTGTTAATTAACCTTTGTTTTATCCTTAAGTGCTCCTTTGCCTGCTGCTAGAGGGCTCTGTCAAGGGGCAGGGGCTGCAGTCTAATCAGAAGGCCACAGGGGATAGGCCTGTGCCAGAGTTCAGGGTTGAAAGAGCTATTGCTGGTGTAAACCTATGTTTGTAAATAACTTATGTGTGTGTGTGTGTGTGTGTGTGCGCGTGTGTGCGCGCGTGTGCATTTTATATTATTTTGTATCATTACAACTGTACATAGTTAAATATCACTGGATGTCCTGGCTCTCTGCTCCAGGTATTGGTGTTGATGGTTTGGTCATTCAGAGGGAGCTATTTTTAGACACTCATTGTCTCTCAGGCACCCCCATTCATTCAGTAACCAAGTTACATAGGAGGGTAGGTGTGAGGTGGGCTGACCTACAGCTAGGCAGCAAGGGTTGAAGGATGTAATTGCATTGCTGCATGTTTCCTGGATCTGTCTCTGAGAGTGCATTGTATAATCCAGCGATACTGGTGTGATTCTTATACATTTCCTTTCTCTTACAGAACTGATGGAAGAGGAAAAATGCATAGGCTCTCACTCTGGACCTCATGTTAAAAATGTACATTTTCTTCTTTGATAGAAGAATTGGCCTTCTTTTTCACACAGTTTTATTCTACCAGTTCTTCTTACCTATACTTAAGTGATTCTCAACCAGGGTGCCTGGAAATTTTTTTAAAGATGCTACACAATATTAGCACTGTTAAGTATAGAAACACCTACACACAATTCACAAGATAAACCTAGAAATTTCAAATAGGAATAGACAGTGTTAAAGTCATTCTAACATCTTGCAGTTTTTCTGAGTTCTTTGCAACAGAAGAAATGCTCTATTATTTTTCTTTAAATGAATGAAAGCAAGGAGCTAGAATTATCTGAGGGGCACTTTGAGTCTAACAAGAGGTAGTCAATACCAAGGAGTTAACAGGAAATAGTTTGGCCTAATCAGAGAAAAAAGGTGGGGAAAGCATGGTGAAATGCATCTATTGTCCCATTCAGAATTATCTGCATCATGTTGGAAGTTTTTATTCGGAAGTGTGTGTTGTTGACGCACATGATTAAGGCCAGAAATCCTATAGCTGACAGGAAAATGACCTATAAATAATGAACTGTGATGGACTAGTCATACAGTCACTCAAAGAAATATTCAAATACCAGTTTCCTTTGTCTTGTTTCTCAGCTTCTGTCTTCTTTCAGATATTTTAATGGATAGTTTGCTAATGATCTGGCTGCATCACAATTTTATTGTGTTTTTAAATATATTTTATTCCAACAGAAAAGTATGAAGTTAAAATATTATTTGAATATACTGGAACCTCTCACCCCCCCAAAAAACACATCAAAAACCAAAAAAACAGAAAACAAAAACACATGAATAGTTTTCAGTCAAAGTTAGTTGGGCATTTAGATGTTAAAATAAAAAAAGTTTAAAAGAAATGTAGCCTGGGTAACTTGGGTTTATACTCCCCTTCTCCAATTGAAGGGGATTGTTAGCTGGCAGGTGTGCTGTGGGGTAGGAACTGCAGACTGCTCAGTTTCCCTCCATCCCTATAGAACCAGGCCTGGACAGTCAGGTAAATAAATGTGTATATAGTTAAGTTCCATTAACTTATCAAAAGGGAAAGGAACATGGATATAAACCATATGTACAATGTGTGTATATATATATATATTTATAAGATATCTAAACCAGTATCATAAACAATACCTTCTGAATAAATGACATAAAACCTTATACCAGTGCTTCAGATACAGGTAAGTATTTGATCTGAAACAGATAAACCCCCAAAATAAACTCAATCCCAAGGGGAAACCCCAATGTCCTTGGGCTTTTCCCAAGCCCTACAAAGAAGCTGGTAACTTTAGAGGGGCTCCCTCAGTGGGACCTCCCCTTTCAGGAGCCCTTAATTAACCAGGGTGGGGACTCCCCTCCCTTGTGGGAATCCTCTTTTCCCTGCAACTCATGGCTCCCAGGCCTGGAGGGTGGTCCTTGTCCTCTGCGCCAGGCTGCTCTCTCACCTGCAGTGGGGTTGCTGTCCCTTGGAACAGGGGTCCGCTATGCAGGGCTTCTGGGGCCTCTGGCTTAGCCCTGTCGGCTGGCTCAGTAGCCTGATCACTATCTGGCTTTCTGGACTCAACCTTTTGCTATGGGTTGGAGGCCTGGGCTGCCTCGTGTAGCACTAGGCTTGGTCCGCTTCTAGACCCGCCATGCAGCACCTTCTGCACTGAGCTCCCAGCCTTGTTCCGGGGGTTGAGGACCTGAGCTGCTCAAGTACTCCAAAGGTCCTACTCTGTGCACCAGACTGTGCACCATGTCTCTAGCTGCACACCAGAGGTTGCAGACCTGAGCTGCCTCACGCAGCTCCCAAATTCTGGATGCCATGTGCCGTGCTGCACACAGACAGCCTAGCTGCTGGAGCCGTCTGCCGTTCCCCACTGATAGAAGTCTTCAGGGGCACTTCTGGGCTACAGCTTTGCCCTGCTGAGCAGCTCTCCTCAGCTCTTCTAAGCCCCGCTCTTCTCTCTTCTCGTTCCTGGATGTGGTTCCCTCATGCTGGGCACACAGCTCCTTTTATGTGCTCCAGGGCTCCACCCCGAAGTAATTTGGACCTGAGTGTTGCAGTCTTCAATGAGGTCCACGGTGGGGGGAACGGGAACTCCTCTCCCCCTCCCTTCAGGAAAGGGGCGTGGCTGAACTCCTCTTGTTGCTTCCTGATTGGGGGGATGAGCTCTACCAACCAAAACAGCCAGATTTCAAGCCTGGAACTCAACCCAAGCTCCAGAAGGCAAGCCTGCTACAGGAGGTTAAGGCTAAAGGAGAATGACAGAGTTACAACAATACATAAGTTTTTAGTGTTTGGGAAATGGGTCCAGAAATTCTGGTATAGAGTTGGTAATAGTAATTTCCTATACTATACTCATTGCCCTGGTACATGTGCTTATTAATGGTGTTTATTACTAAAAGGCAAAGAATACTTCACATATTGAATTGGGACTAAGAAATTAGCTTAAATTCCTGGCTTTTCCACACATGTATTGTGTGATCTTGAGCAAATCACTAGATTTCTTTGCACCTCAGTTTTTCATTTGAAAAATATTCTAGTTAACACGGTGGTGATAAGGGTAAGTGATAGCCTGTCCATATGAATTTTTCAGTGACCTTAAAGAGGCCAGGATTTCAGCTTGGAGCTGTATTTAAAAAATCTCTTGCTTACTCCAAGTAGTGAGAACAAACAGACCCGCCTACATCAAATGTGCTTGGTAACAAGCCTTCAAGAACTGTGCCAAAAGTCAACACCCTTGAAACACAATCAAGTAAAAATATTTGCATTTATGTTACATTATTTATAAGGCTGCAATAAGGCCCAATACAGTAGAAGAAACACATGAATACAAAACAAAGGAATGTTTACCAAATTCATATTTTAGCAAAATTAGCAGAAAATTTAGATTACAAAGGAAAGAAAAAGAGTGTATATGTAATAACAAGTTACAACCTGTTCTCATCTATGACATCGTATCTAGCCCTTATCTCATGAGATCATGCCTTCTGGAAGCTGAGACCGTGTGACTCTTTTCTAGGCCCTTCTGCCTTTCTTTTGCCGTAAGGATTGTGTCTTCCAACACTTACCACAGTGCATTAATTTTTACATTACCTCACTTATTTATTACAATGAATTTATTCTTTTGGGACTTTGGTACATGGAATAAAGAGCCTGCGTCTTTTTTTTTGTTGGTGGTTGAATTTCAGGATTTTTTTCCCCATTTTGTGGAGAAACTGAAGAATTAGACTTACTTAATGGTCCCATAATTCCCTGCCACCCCATGACATGGTGTGTGACATCAGAAGTCCCACTTCCAGGCCACCATGCTGGCTGTCGTGTCGGCCACCATGTTGATCCTAGTGACATCAGAAGTCCCCATGTTGAGCCCCGTGACATCAGAAGTCCCCCCTACCATCTACCATGTTGGCCCTCAAATCCCCTGCCTCATCACATGACAATGACATCAGAAGTCCCACCCTCCTGGCTACCATGTTGGGCACCATCTTGGTCCCAGAAACTCCTGCTGCCCCATCACGTGTCCCTGTGACATCAGAAGGTCTGCCTCTTGACTGGGAAACACCACCCCCTCAAGCTGCAGAAGTTCAGCCCCCTAGGCTGCGAGGCACAGGCATAGGCTATCAGGTAGTGAGGGGTTGTGACCCTTCTAACAACTTGCCCTGCCCCTCAAGAAGGAGAAGGGGGTTTCCAGGGCATTAGACCTCCCCCCAGAATGATGCTGAACCAATCAGAGCAAATATAGGGGTGGGACCTAGGCTGGAAGTCCCTGGCCTACCTCTTTTCCAAGTCCTGTTGGGAAACCCTCCAAACCAGGCCCTGTGCTTTCTGAGACCATGCTAATACAGACAGAAGCAAACATGGATTCTTACATGACCCCTGTAAGGTCCCTCATTCATGCTTTACCACAAAGGGATGGCATCTGCCTTCTGAAAAAATGCTACCATAGCAATAGTTCTGAGGAGGGAGAGATTAAGGAGAGTAACTCCCTAATTCAAGGATTGTTTGAGATGCCTGATGCCCAGACACCCAGAGCAGATGCTCAGGATTCTGGAGAAGATGTGCTGGATGCTGAGAGAGAAGATGTCTCTGAGGGAGCAGAGGCACTGGTGAGAGATTTGATCCGTGGGTAGGGGAGCCCTTAGGGGAGTTGGTGGTAGGGGTTTGAGGGGACCCTGGTAGGGAAGGAATTAGCTATGAACACTTTAAACAGTAGTTAACTAGAGTTTTTCCTTTGAAATTTCTCTGCAGCTTGATGAAACAATTCTAATGACACCAGACAGATTTGTAACCCTTGTATTAGAAAAGAGAAACTATTTTTGTGATAAACAGAGGCTTGGTGCTTCATATGAAGAAAAAGATGCTGCAGCCTTTGGAAGACAACTAGGGATTGAATGAATAGCCTTGTTTCATGGCAGGAACGTAAAAGCCTCATGAAATCTTTTATTCATGGTTTTTTTTTGGCATATTGCTTGAGAAAGAAACTTTTTGAAGACTGCATAAGCTGTCTCCTAGCTTCACCAGTATAAGGAAGCCATGAGTGTGTGGATTTGACAGATGAAGCTATAAACAGGACAACTCAGGTACTTGTACTGAGCTGTGTAAGAAATGTTTTCTAAATGTCATTATTGCATGGGGGTAGTTGATAGATTGTCTGTGCTTCACTGAGAAACATTTAGCTCAAGGTGTGGTGATTATAAACCATAGTCATAGATTTCATAAACATTAGGGCTGGAAGGGACTGTGGAAGACCATCGAGTCCAGCCCCCTGCCCTAGGGGCAGGAAGTCAGCAGGGATCATAGGATCCCAGCAAGATAAACATCCAATTGTCTCTTGAAGGTGTTAAAAGTAGGTGCTTGAAACACCTCCGGTGGCAGTCCAGTCCAAACCTTGGGGGTTTGGACAGTAAAGAAATTCTTCCTTATGTCCAGCCAGAAATGGTCATGGAGGAGTTTGTGACCATTCGACTTTGTCATCCCTTGGGGCGCTCTGGTGAATGGATGTTCCCCCAGGTACTGGTGGTTACCCCTAATAAACTTACAGGTGGCCACCAGATCACCCCTGAGCCTGTGCTTTTGCAGGCTGAAGAGTCCCATGGCTTTCAGCCTTTCATCATAAGGTCTGTTTCCCTGACCTCTGATCATGCGCGTGGCTCTTCTCTGTACACTCTTGAGCTTCTCCACATCTTTTTTGCTGAAGACCCAAATTCTGCTTTCGTTTTTTTTGAAGTGCCAGGAGGCTGGGGCTGGGCAG
Source organism: Crocodylus siamensis (assembly GCF_052110815.1). Lineage (NCBI taxonomy): Eukaryota > Metazoa > Chordata > Crocodylia > Crocodylidae > Crocodylus > Crocodylus siamensis. The sequence goes on along the minus strand of NC_143396.1, from coordinate 82,552,978 downwards.
GGGCTGGGGCTGGGCAGGGCAGCCATGTTGCGGGGGAGCAGGCTTTGTGGCTCCTCCAGCTATGCCTGCCTCTGCTCCAGTGCGGGGAACTATGGGAGAAACCTCCATGGCTGTCCTGCCTGGCTTCATCCCCTGCCTGGTCCCAGCCTCCTGGCACTTAAAAAGGAAGGCTGCGATTGTAGATGTTTCAGAGTCTGCCATTTCATTTCAGATTCAGTGTTTTAGGTGCCAAAATGGGCCAAAACATCTCTGAAATGAAATGGCTGCCGAAATTTTGCACAGCCCTAGAAATCATAGTTCTTAAGCAGAATCCGGTTGCCCCCTTCTCTGCTGCCTATGGATGCTCCCTCTGGGGAAAGAACTAATGCCATCTGTCTATATTACAAAATTAACCCTGGTGAACAAATACACTATTTTGATTTTACTAGCCTCTATCCCTTTGTAAACAAACCAAAGGAATAACTTGTTGGACACCTTGAGATCATTTGTGACAATTTCAGCCCCCTATTGAACTATTTTGGATTGGCCAAGGTAAAATTGCACCCTCCAAGGGCCTTTTTTTTTCCATGTGCTGCCCATCAGAGTGAAGGGGAAACTTATGTTCCCTCTGTGCCACATCTGCATGGAAACAAGACAGCCAAATTGCACCCACACTGGTGAGGCGAGGTCCCTCTTGTGCAATTGGCGCACACCAAAATGGAACAAAGCTGTTGAAAAGGAGTACAATGTGGCTAAAATCTATAAAGTCTGGCAGTTTCCCAAAACCACTAACACCCTGTTTTTGGAATACATAAAACAGGGTCTGCACCTCTGACAGAAACAGGAAGACTTGGGGTACCCCACCTCGTATACTGATAAAGAAAAAACAAATATGTTTCCGATGTCAAACAGAAGGAAGGTGTGACTTTACACCCAGGGCATATTAAACTCAACCCTGCAAAGCGACAAATAGCAAAATTGTTTCTAAATTCTTTGTGGGGCAAATTCAGCCAGAGACATATCTCCCCAACACCGTCATTGTGAGAGACCCCAAAGTACTCTTTGGCTATCTTTTTTCTTCTGCTTATCACATTTCTTTTTGTGACTTTATTGATGATGAGACAGTCTGCATATCTTGGAAGCATGCCAAAGAGCAATACATGCTCTCGGGTAACACTAACGTCCTTATAGCCTGTTTCCCCTCTGCTTATGTGCACGTAGAGCTCTATGAGCTGCTAGGCAGGTTGCAAGGTCAGTGTCTGCACCATGACAGACTCTGTGGTATTTGTGAGCTATGAGGGAGACTGGAACCCTCTGCTAGGTGATTACTTAGATGAGCTCACAGGTGAGATCCCATCAGATGAACACATCAGAGTTTGTGTCAGCAGGCCCACAGGCAATGCGTAGGGGGGCACGCCCTCCTGAGATTGGCCACTGCTGAAGCCACCACTGGCTTCTGTGGGTAGTCACCATCCCCCCCCCACTGCTGACATAACCACTGGTGTCTGTGGGTGGTCCCTGCTCACCACCCACCACTCTCCACTCTCCTGCCACCCCCTCCTGGTGCTGACACCATGGGCAGCAGCTGTAGGCAGTCCCTGCTTACCAGCACCAACACCAGTCCCTGCTCACAGCTAACCGCCATGGTGCCCCCCAGTTGTGGGAGGCACCAATCATTCATGAGCAGGCCCAAAAACCTATGGGTACAAATTGTGAGGAGGAAAGGCCTGCCTGAAGGTCAACAGATTATCCTGAATTTGCCCAACTATGGAAAGGTCAACTTTGAGAGCTTGAGAGATCTCATTCTAGATTACAGAGCAAACCCCAATGTGGACACCCCTAAACATATTGCAGTACAACAGCTCTCTATTGTCAGGAAAAAAGAAGACACCAAGACTTAAGAAAATGCAGAAAGTTGTTTCTGACAAGTACGCACAGTCATTTTTATCAGCCCACTCTACAGTTTTTGATCATGGATATGTGCTGGAAATATCCCCTTTCTGTGATTCTTACAGGGCCTAGCAACTGTGGTAAAAGTTACTTTATAAAAACCTTCTGAATAATGCTGATAGATTGTTGTCCGTTATGCCTGAGAATATCACGTGGTGCTATAGCTGTTGGCAACCTTTATATAAAGAATTTCTTTGTAAATATCCTTTTATCAAATTCGTGGAGGGACTGCTGGACAGTCTTAATGATGATCACTTGTTTCCTCTGAACAATGTAAATATTGTTGTGGTGGATGATTTGATGGCCTCTGTGAAATAGAGAAAGCCTTTACCAAGTACGTACATCACAGGAATCTTAGGGTCATGTATATAGTTCAGAATGCTTTTTGTCAGGGGAAAAAGAGTTGTGCCATTACCCTCAACACAAAATACATAGTTCTGTTTTAAAATCCCAGGTATAAGTTATAGGTGGTATCCCTGGCAAGGCAGATGTACACAGGTAAGACCCAATTCTTTTTAGAACCTTTTGAGGTGGCCACTAAAAAACCTTATGGGTATCTGGTGATAGACTTAAACACTTCCACCCCAGAGACTTTTAGATTAAGCACTGGGCTTTTCCCTTCTAACCAGCCAGCAGTTTACACTTTGAAAAAAGCAATGGGTGGAAATAAAAAGAGATGAGGTAGCAGTGGGCTCTTTTTTAGCTTCTGAACCTGTAGAAGGGGAACATGTCTAACAGCACGAAGAGAAATTTAGCTGTCTTAAAATTGCTTATTCAGTCCTCCCCCCAGCAAAGGAAAACTATACTCTGCTCGGCTTCTGATGATTTAGTAGCAGCCATTTCAGAAATTGCTCTGAACACCTATAAAGGAAACATCCCTTTGACACCCCACCAAATCCATGTGCTGAAAAAGAAACGTGGAATCATAAAAAGCCTAAGTAATAAAAGACTCTCTCTTAAAAAAAACCAAAAGTTGGTGAAAGAGTCTGAGGTTTTTATTGGACCCCTGTTAAGTTTTGCTGTCCCTCTGATCATGGGACTTTTGACTAAGCAGTGGGGAATATGTGGAAAAAGTGTACCTGGTGCCTAGTCAGGAAGGTATCAGAACTGAGGCAACCTGCTTATTGGATGCTGAACTGAGGGACATTCTCCAAAGCCAGGGTTTAGCCAAATATGATAAAGCTAAATGGTATGCCACTGTGCTTCAAAAATACTTGATGCGTGCGAAGCAGGATGACCTAGACAGAGGGAAATTAACTCTGTTTATGCCAGAACAGAATCCCCTAGAATGGCAAAACTTCTAGAAAAGCCAATGAATCCTGACCCCACCATTCAGGAAGTGTTGGTTAACGTGCATATGCAATACAGGAAAAAATGCTAAAGTGTTGCTCAGCAAACAGAGTCAGCGCAAGCATATTCCTTTTTGGGGTGATCAAGGGGGTTTATATACAAAGGAATGCTTATCAAGGGTTCTAACATGCTCAACGTAGTCTGGGGGACCCCTCAGACTCACACCACTTCTGGTAAATGTCCACCTGAAGGTTTGCAGATAAGGTTCTTTGTCTGCCTATGTCCTTAGATCAACACACCTACAACCTACACTTCTGAAAAACCTAAAGGTTGGGGCATCTTTATGAAAGCCATAGCCGAGCTGAATGCAGCACCTTTTATTATGGGCAGTGCTGAAAATTGGGATCATCTGGAAAACCTGAAAGCATCTGCTGCAAACACGAGCCTCACCACAAAAGGAACAAAAGATTGTCTCTAAAAGCAAGTGGATCACCATGTAAAATTTTACACCTGCAATCAACTATTCTAGCTGCTTCAAAATTTTGTCTACATATTGGGTTGGTTTTTTTAAAAAGTGGTATGGGGTAAAAGAAAAACACACAGACATTTCTTTTTTTAAACCTAACAGTGGGGTTCTTTATTTAAATAACACTTTTGTGGAAGTCATTGCAAGAGACACACGTCTGGGCATGTTGAAACATGTTTTGAGCAAGTGAACAAGTCCAGTCACGTGGAAAGACTTGTATTTCTTTTTACAAACCACATCACCATGTGGTCATTTTGTACTAAATCACTGGAATACAATTTTAAAATGTGTTCAAATGATAAAAGGCAGTCCAGGGGAGAGAGACTTAACGGTGGGAGTCTACTATAGACCTCCCAACCAGGGAGAAGAGCTCAACCAGGAATTCTTAGGTCAGCTCACAGAGGCAGTGAGGGCTAAGGATGTGGTCATCATGGGGGACCTGAACTTCCCAGACATCTGCTGGGAGGAGCAGTCAGCCAAGTCTGATCGCTCACGTCGGTTCTTAGCCAGAGTGCAGGACCTCCATCTAACCCAGGAGGTGCACAGTCCCACCAGGGGAGACGCCTTGTTGGACCTGGTGCTGGCCACGGGTGATGACCTGGTGAGGGGGCTGCGGGTGATGGGCCACCTGGGAGACAGTGATCATCGCTTGCTGGAATTCACCATCCAGCGTAAGGTGGCAAAGGGCTGCAGCAAGGCAACAGCCCTAGACTTTAGGAGGGCTGACTTCAACAAGCTAAGGAGGACCGTTGGGGAAGCGCTGAGGACCCAGAGGGGAAGGGAATCAGATGTCGAAGGTGAGTGGTTGCTCCTTAAGGAGACGATCCTCCATGCCCAAAGGAAGGTAATCCCAACAAGGGTCAAAGGGAGCAGGAGGGCACATAAACCCCCATGGCTCACTAAGAGCATCCGGGAATGTCTCCTTGCTAAAAGGGAGGCATACACCCAATGGAGAGATGGGGTCATCACCAAGAAGGACTATGTTACAGTCGCCCGAGGATGTAGGGGGGCAGTCAGGAGGGCCAAGGCAGAGATGGAGATAGGACTAGCTTCCCAGATTAAGGACAATAAGAAGTCCTTCTTCAAATACATAGGGGTAAAAAGAGGGTCCCGGGTAATGTGGGGCCCCTGCAGGACATGATGGGCAGCTTAGTCGTCACGCCAGATGACAAAGCTAACATATTTAACAATTTCTTTGCCTCTGTCTTCCTAAGTAGGGACCAGTTCAGCCACCTCCCTGCTGGGCGCCCCTCGGGCCCCGGGAGAGACACGCCTGGGCCAGGGGTTAGCGAGGAGTTAGTTAGGGTACTTCTGGAGAGGCTGGACATGTTCAAGTCCGCTGGTCCGGACAATCTTCACCCTAGGGTTCTACAGGAATTGGCCGAGGTCATTGCGGGACCCCTGGCGCGGCTCTATGAGCACTCGTGGTGCTCTGGCGAGGTGCCGGAGGACTGGAAGAGGGCCAATGTGGTCCCTATCTTCAAAAAGGGAAAAAAAGAGGACCCGGGAAATTACAGGCCAGTTAGTCTTACCTCAATCCCGGGTAAGCTCTTTGAAAAAATTATCCTGGCACACATCCAGGAGGGCCTTGCGGGGGAATGCATGCTCAGGGGCAACCAACATGGGTTCATCAGTGGCAGGTCTTGTCAGACCAACCTGGTGGCCTTTTACGATCAGGTCACCAAATCATTAGACGCAGGGGTTGCTGTGGATGTAGTCTTTCTGGACTTCCGGAAGGCTTTCGACACTGTCTCTCACCCTGTCCTCATCAAAAAGCTGGGAGACTGTGGTGTCGATGCCCACACGGTCAAATGGGTCGCCAACTGGTTGGAGGGCCGCACCCAGAGGGTGGTAGTGGATGGGTTCTTCTCGACCTGGAAGGACGTGGGCAGTGGGGTTCCGCAGGGCTCGGTCCTCGGGCCCGCACTGTTCAACATCTTCATCAGTGACTTGGATGAGGGGGTAGAAAGCACCCTGTTCAAGTTTGCTGATGACACTAAGATGTGGGGGGATGTGGGTGCACTAGAAGGGTGCAATAGGCTACAAGCTGACCTTGACAGGTTGCAACGGTGGGCGGAGGAGAATAGGATGGGGTTTAACACTGATAAGTGCAAGGTGTTGCACATGGGGAGGAAGAACCGGCACCACACTTACAGGTTGGGGAACTCCCCTCTTGCCAGCACGGAGACGGAAAAGGATCTTGGAGTCGTCATTGACTCCACGATGAACATGGGCCGGCAGTGTGGGGAGGCAGTCAAGAAGGCCAACCGTACCCTGTCATGCATCCACAGATGCATCTCGAGCAGGTCCAGGGAGGTGATCCTCCCCCTCTATGCGGCACTGGTCAGGCCGCAGCTGGAGTACTGCGTCCAGTTCTGGGCGCCACACTTCAAGAGGGACGTGGACGATATGGAAAGAGTCCAGAGGAGGGCCACTCGTATGATCAGGGGTCAGCAGGGCAGGCCTTATGAGGAGAGGCTACGGGACCTGAACCTGTTTAGCCTCCACAAGAGAAGGTTAAGGGGGGACCTTGTGGCCTGCTACAAACTGGTCAGGGGGGATCAGCAGGTATTGGGGGAGTCCCTGTTCCCCCGTGCGCTGCCAGGAGTGACCAGGAATAACGGTCACAAGCTGGCGGAGGGTAAGTTTAGATTAGATATTAGGAGGCGCTACTTCACAGTCAGGGCGGCTAGGGCCTGGAACCGGCTTCCAGGGGAAGTGGTGCAGGCTCCTAGCCTGGGGATTTTTAAAAGGAAGTTAGATGAGCACCTTGCCGGGGTCATCTGACCCCGGTGCTCTTTCCTGCCAAGGCAGGGGGTCAGACTAGATGATCTACCTAGGTCCCTTTCGACTCTAGCTACTATGAAACTATGAAACTATGATAGTCCCTTGTTATAGAGGTGCAGGAAAAACACACAGAGGTATCCACAGGCAACAGAGCTGGGGTCTTGTAATTGTTTCATCTTCTTCCTTGGTGTCCACCATGAGGCACTCCTCCTTTCCAGAATCCTCAGCATCCACTCTGGGCATCTGGGCATCTGTCATCTCAAGTGACCACTGGATTAGGGGGCTACTCTGCTTAATCTCCCCCTCCTCAAAACTATCACTTCAGTAGTGTTTTCTTGGCAGGCAGATGCCAACACTTTGTGGTAAAGCACGAATGAGGTGTCTTACATTACAGGTGTCATGTAAGAATCCATATTTGCTTCTGTGTGCATGTTCTCAGAAAACATAGGGCCTGGTTTGGAGGGTTTCCCAACAGGATTTGAAATAGAGGCATGCCAGGGACTTCCAGCCTAGGTCCCACCCCTATATTTGCTTTGATGTGTTGGGTGCTGTTTTGGGGGAAAGTTCAATGCCCCTGAAACTCCCCCTACCAATTAGTTGAGGGGGTGGGGCAAGTAGTAGCCTGTGCCTCACAGCCTAGGAGGGCTGAAGTTTTGGGGTCCCAGGGTGGGCTGTGTAGCCTGAGGAGCCATGTTTCCAAGTCAAGGGGCAGACCTTCTGATGTCACAGGGGCATGTGATGGAGCAGAAGGGGTTTCTGGGACCAACATGGCACTCAATATAGGGGTCAGGAAGGTGGGACTTTTAATGTCATGGGGCATTCAAGGAGGCAGGGGACTCTGGGGCCAACATGATGGACAAGGGGGTGGGAATTCTGTCACAGGGCATGTGATGGGGCAGCAGCGGATTCTGGGGCCAACATGGTGGCTAGCATGGCAACCTAGGCATAGGACCTCTGATGTCACAGACCATGTGACAGGGTGACAGGGGATTATGGAACCATCACGGAGGCCAATATGGCAGCCAGAGGGTGGGACTTATGATGTTATAGACCTTGTGATGGGGCAAGACTTTTGGTCCCAAGTTAGCGGCCAAGTGGCAGGGCACCTGTCAGGGGGTGGGGATAAAAGTTTGACAAGAAGTGCACCCATTAGTCTTTACTGTTCACTTGAATCCCAGTTCTTTAACCCATTTACAGACCATGTTATGGGGCAGGATTTCTGGTCCAAAGTTGGTGACCAAGTGGCAGAGCAAGGGGTGGGGCACCTGTCAGGAGGTGGGGATAAATGTTTGAGAAGAAGTGCACCCATTAGACTTTACTGTTCACTTGAATCCCAGTTCTTTAACCCATTTATCTTTTCCTGCCCTGTCTATTTTTACTAGAGCATTTGGGTTTTACCTGTGCCACTGAAATTCTGTCAAGCCCGTAACATAACTATTGTGTCCAACATACGTACAACAGTGCTGAAGTACCTACTGCAATGATGCAGTTAGTTCTTCAGTGGAGTTTTCAATTCACTTTGTCCAATGGGCTTTGTTCAAACCTTACCTGCCACTCAGAGGTAACATCTAAGGTGATATCCTTATGTCCTGAGATATGTTAATTTCCCTTTCTTCTAGTAATTGATTATTTTCTTAATGAAAGATTTATTCACTTAATCAGACTACAGAAGACTTACAAGAGCTGGAAGGAACTGGTTATTGACCGACTCCAATGGCACTGGAACCTCAACCAAGTGGCAGCCTGTTCCAAGGTGAAGTGCTTTGCCTTTGAAGCAGAGAAGAGAGAACAGATGAATAAAAAAGAGAGAAATCCTAGCTTATGACCTACTCTTTCCTGCAGAAATACCTGCAACTTCTGAAGACAGGTCTGTGGCTCAAGAAATGGACTCTTATGTCACCTCAAGGCCTATCAATGAACCACGATAGAGATAGTCCTCAAATTGAGAGATTTCTAACAAGGATGTCTATTTGCTGAATTGCAGTTCCATTGGTAGAAACCATAAATGCAAAAACATTTGAACAGTTTCTGCCAGACGAAAGATGGTGAGTCTAGTAGAAACTTCAACTTTATCCCATGAGGTAGAAGTCATCTCCTGGACTGGAAAAACAAATGCGTGTATGTCATACCTCTCTGGGAGAAGCCCAAAGTGCATTCATTGCTCCATGCACCTCTCCAGGAAAGTCTGCGGCTCAACTGGACTCCACTGCTCTGGCCAAACATAGAGTAAACCCTTATTATCCCAGCCCTTCTCCACAGATCTGGAGCTGTACAGCTGTCTCCCAGAACTGGAGGGAGAACACAACCTTCCAGCACCCATCCTGGGATCTCACCTGCCCCTGCCTCTACCCCACCACTTATAGAACCTCCTACCTCCCCTTCAGTGGTTCCAGGCTGGTCCACCTTCACCATTCCTAGAGCCCCTCTGACCCACCCTCCTCGCAAACAAAGCCTGCTCTGTCCTACCCCTGTCTAGGGCTCCCCCAACCCCCACCCATCAACCCAATCTGAAGGGTCAGTTCCTGTCAGTAGTAGAGGGGTCAGTGTGCTTCATTTCTGATGGAAGCCAGACTGTTTAGGTATGCAAGGACTGTCAGACCCACACTCCCATAGCCAAACAGCATGGCTCCCTCCAGGAATAAAGGCCACTGACATCCTCCCTCTCCTTTGCAACCACCAACAGGAACCATCTTTCCCTCCCCCCCCCCCCCCCGAACTTTCCTGGCTCCCCTCCAAACCCTGGTCCTACCCTGATACCTTTGAGATTTATTATGATCCTACAAAAAACAATATATTACCTCTGGCTAGATCCAGTCCTACACATACAGAGTGATTTTTAACTCTTATAGCTGGGTTGGCAGATAACTGGAAGGGACTTCTGAAATCTGTTTTACTTACTTATTTACATATTTGGTTTAAAAAAAGAAAATGACACAAAACAATGTAGCTGGACTATTTGACTGCTTAAATTCTTGAGTTGGCAAGTAACACTACTCAGGACCACAAGAACATGAGGGTCATTGCCATTATCTACAGCTGGCCATCCACAGGGAGAAGAAGCTGAACCAGCTACTGGGGAAAGTAACTTTCACTCAAGGTGAGGTACTGCCTGGTATCCAGGAATGCATACATGCATTTAAGTTGATTTAAAATAAAGCAACTTAACTAAGTCGACTTAACTAAGTTGATTTAAGTGAATCCATGTTGCAGTTTACATATGTACAGCTCCTTGATATATTGGCAGCCATCTTTTGAACCCTCCCCCTGCTAACTGATGCAACTTAAGATAATATACCTTGGAGGTGTATTATCTTGCTCTGCATTTAAGTCAACTCTGCTCTACATATATGTGTACAGTCTGACAGTTAAGTTGATTTTTAAAAAGTTAAGTTGATATAACTGTCAGAAAGTCAGTATGTGAACACACTTCCCAGGCTGTGCTGATACCCATGAAAATTGAAAGCCACAAGGCTAAGAGCAAATAAAACTGACAAATAAAAAATGAGAGGTCTAAACTCCAAAAAAATATATCCATCCTACAGCCTGACTGCTGAGAGGGAGGGAGGACGTGTTTTGGGGAAGGGGGCCATGGCTTTTTGGGGCCAACAGTCTGTCAGCCCTGACCTGTGCCTTCAGATGCTGCCACCTATCTTCGGGCAGTAGGGAGCCTACAAAACATGCTGGCCTTCATGCTTTGAGCTTCCATGGCTGGGTGCTGTCAGTACCACAGACTATCTGCAGAGCATTCAGCTAGCCCCTTAAATGCCTGTACAGGGTTCCACAGGTAGGGCTTCCAGCTGCTCAAACTAAATTGGTAAACTTCCACCAGTTTATAGGAACAGTTGAATACACTCCCAGATAGCACAGTAATTATCTCACTAGAAATGTGGCACTACATTATGACACAGGAAACTCAATTTGAACTTTTATCTTGTGTCTCCACCCTTTCCTTGATCTTTCTTTAACAGAAATGTTCGTTTGCAAAACCAACTCTGTACTCTAGACACAAGTTTCAAAGTGGTACTGATACAAATGAACTCCATCACTTTGCTTTTGTAGGAAAGCAATTTTAAAGACAGATTTTCTGACTTAATTTGCAAAACATGACAATGTTTTTGCATAACTCTCCAATTCCAATATATTTGATTGAATGGTCGCCTGTGGAGTGGTTTCAAATAAACACATATTTCAAACAAGAGCTTGGGGAAATGTAATTTTCCAGCTATCAATTGACTGACCCTATATTCATAAGTAGCATTTGGCAGGAACCTAATTCAATAAGGTATGAATAGCCACTGCCCACTGTTTTACTGCACCCCCTACACAGGGCTATATCTTGGCTCTTCAAGGTATACAATAGCAAAGGGAACCCAAAATTCTGAAATTGTAGGAGTCCAATATTTCAGGTCAGCAGGAGAACTGTGAAGTTGGCAATAAAAGCAGTACAAGCAGTGCTGTAATCAAGACTGAATTAATGCTGACACAATGGTTTGAACTCCAAGTTTAAAAATGAAACAGTTACAGACCTGGCTGTACAGTGTCTAATATTGCCACCCAGCCTGAATTGCTGCTGGCAACCTCATAACTTAATTGCACCCGTATGTCAGATTATGATGGATGTGCCAGATATTTTGATATTTATGATACTCAGGTTGTGAAGACCAGGAGATCATATCTAAAATTAAGTAACCAAATGAAACCTTTAAACCTGGTTTATTATTTTAAAGGGGTTTTATTCATACTGTTTAGATTTTGCTATAATTAGAAATAGGAGGTCCTTGACTATAAATTCAGAAGAGAGGGAATAATAAAATGCTAGTCCTAAAAATACTGCACTTGTATCACACTTCTCATCTGTAGTTTGCAAAATACTTTGCAGTGTGGTTAAGCATTGTTTTCCTATGTAACAGATATGGAAACTATGGTTTGCAGATGTTAAGGGAATATTTGAATGGCATAATATTGAGTTTTCCTCCTATTTCCCACTCATACATTTGCCTCTTCCCTTAAAGATCTCAGGGTGACTTGATAAAGCTCATTCAATGGAAGTGCCCCATCTGGTTTTAATAGGATTTGGACTAGACCAAATACTAGGTTAAAGCAAATCACTAGCAGAGCTGTGACTTGAAGGAGGATTAGCAAGACGATTAGCAGAATTCCCTTCCAGTAGCACAGAGGTAGCCAACTTGGGCATGCCCTAAGGAGCATGCACATCCAGGGGCATGCATGTCTGATGGGACAAGCAACAGAGGCACCTGTTCTGGCCCCAGCACCCTTATCTTAGGCCCTGGGGGTCTCTGGGGCAGCAGTGGCACCAAGCCAGCTGCTCAGAGCCTGGCCAGCAGCCAGAGTATGGCTCTGACTGGCCATGCTTTGTTTCTGGCAGCATGTGCTGCACCACTTTTTATAGCAGTGTTGTTGTTGTTGTTGTTGTTGTTTTTTAACCCCAGAATCTCCTGGTGTTAAAAAACCCCACCACACTGCAAATTAGCAGTGCACATGCTACAAACCACATGTGTGTGCTCATTGTGATGTTCCCCTGACAGAGACACCCTCTTTGTGTAGCATACTGCAGGTTATGAAGGGGATGGCAGCACATTGGCAGATAAGATAAGGAACAGAAGACAGAGCAGCAGATTGAGCAGGGTGCACAGGCAGGGAACAGCAAGCAGAATAGTAGATCAGGCAGGAGAAGGAAATTGGAATGGCACTCAGGGAGGGTGCAAGGCTAATTTATCTTGTTGGTCTAGTTATGAGTCCTGATTGCCTTTTTCTCTAGACCAATAAGGCTACAACCTGGATACCTGAGGCTAATTTATGGCACTCCTGTCAAAAAAGGTTGTTCCTTTGCTGTTCTAGCCCATCCGCTAAAGACAACAGCAAAATGATGGCGCAGTAGTCACTTCCTTATAAATATCCCTTAAATCTAGTAAATGACCCTTCAAATTATTCTCTACAAGACAAAACAAATCATTCCAATGTAACATGAATCAAGAACCAATTCAATGATACATAAACAAAAAAAGTTTTCTCATGCATTGTAATTTCATCTGCACAGAAATTAACGCTACAAGGACTTGACTTCAGAGATGCACTCCAGATACAAAATTAAGACCCGTATTTTGAACACTACAAAGAAAAAGATGTCTGAATTCTTTCAGCTTAATAGTGAGATGTTGGCTAGTGCTGCTATGATTTCTATCCATTAGGGTGAAGCTCTGATCAAATGGTTTTGTAACTGTCTAGATTTCAACAGTGCTTTCTCTGTTAATTGCTATTGGTCCATTTATCTGATCAACCCTGTTTAACAGTGCTACCATGGGTATAGTATTGTCTTTTGCTTTTATTATTAATGCTTCATTTTTTTATTTTCAAATATTAAAGCCCTTTCCCATGTTAAATAACACTTATTTATGTTCAGGGTTACAGAATATGCCCATATATTATAGGTCATGCTTTATTATGTCTCAACAGCCATCCTGCTTGGTGGATCATGACAGATGTCCACAAACCTACTATACCAATAGTCCACTAGAGGGATTATTTTTCCTCCTTCGCTTCTTTCCAGAAGTGGAAGATTATCATATTCACAGAACAGTTCTGAATTAGACCACTGGCTTTATGAATACTGGTGCAAATATGTCCCGAGCCTTGAAATGCAGCCCTAGAAAGAGTCAGAAAATAGCAGGGTTTTTTTGCAAAACAAAATTATTATAGGGTTTTGCTAGATTTTAAAATACAAAAATATGATAACCCCTCATAATTAAGAAAATAAATATCTACGAGGGCCATATTGTTGGCACATGATCCACACATGTCTATGTACTGAAACTGAAAGATTTAATAATTTGCTAACTTTTTCTTACTTATACTGTTAGCAATTTTGCATTTAAAACAGCTGGATCAATAAAAATATCATGGACAATTTCAGTTTTGCCAGTAGTTCATTTTGGTTTTTGGTTCCAATCAAAACTGTCTCCATTTCCAATAGCCCATCCTCTTCATTATCAGTTATATTTAAAGCATATGTTTGTGGATTCAATTTTGTTAATAGTTGTTTTAGTGATTTCATTGGGATGACTTGAGGAGGAAGGTACCTTAAATGTAAATCCTACCATTTCTATATGATACACTTAGCATGCCCAGGAACAGCATCTTCAACCAGACCATGATGCTCCAGGTAGGTACTGTCCTAAGCAAGAAGCCATATAACTACATTTTATGGTACTATGGGTATATAACAGAGTTCCTTTGGTACCTGTCACTTTAAGGGCTGGAGCAGGGAGCTGTCAGGTGGCTTCTTGTGGCAGCCAATTTCAAACTTAGGCCAGAAAGGCAGCAGTATGTGTTGAGCAATCAAGGAGGTAATATCAGGCTGAGCTGCTCCTGGACCACCTTGGAGGTAAGGGTAGGAGGTACAGGAGATGGTTTGGAGGTTTCTGGTCCTGGGTATGACTTGAAACTGCACCCTGCTGGGGAAGGGTGGCCTGGTGGGGCTCATAGTGATGTGGGAGAGCCCAGGAAATGCCAGGCCAGTTACCTCCCTTGTGAAAGGTGGGTAGGGCCACCTTAAAACCTCAACCCCCACTATATACTGGAGACTATACAAAATATGGGGCCAGGCATGCTCAAAGAAAGGCACCTGAGCCCTGGGGATATAACACTCCAAGCCCAGAAGGGTTATAGAGTTAGTCCTGGAGAAGAGGCAGTATGGAGCCCTAGAGGGGGCAGCATGGAACCAGGAGGGGCATAGAGGTGACACCTAAGGAGGGATGGAGAGTGGCCCCAAGAGGTGGCAGAAAGAGCCGAGTGCCTGGAAAGCGGCCAGTGGCTAGATTCAGCCTAGGGTTAGGCATGGACTGTCACTTGTGAGCCGGGTTGCAAGAGGCACCCAGAGGGCTATGGGGTTGATTGCCCAGAGTGAGTGAGAGTAAGCCTGATGGCCTGAAGGTTGCTCTTGGGCAGTAGGGCAGAGTGGAGGAGGCCTAGAAGAGTAGTGGAAAGAAAGAGGCCCTGTGAGAGGGGGCAGAATGAGTGAGTGAATGGAAGAGGCCCAATATGGGGTAGAGTTTGGCCTAGATTCTGGTTGGAGCATTTATAATCATGGGTGCTATCTGAGAGGCTTGGGCTGCAGTGTAGGGTAGGTTTGGAGCTGTGGATATCACCCCTAGACACCAGGGGTTCAAAATGGGCAGCCTTCTGTCTAAGTACTATCTTTATGACTTACCAACAAGGCATGACAGGCCTTGCCCATAGACAGGAGGTAGGCTGGTGCTAGCACCAAACCTGGAAGCTTACCCTGTCACAGGGTAAACTAATTAATACAGAAGTGGGCTAATCGGTACAGTCACTCATACAGTGTTAACACAGTGCTAATTAGCCTAGCTGAACATAGTTACATTACTTCTTGTGTAGGAGGTAGCCCAGACAAAGCAGCACTAGCATGCTTCAGAGCACTGCTATCAGGCATGACTGTTTTAATCTACATTTGTACTACTTCTATGTCCATCTCTTGTAGACCCTTAGTATAGGAAGCATATTGCTTCAGACTTAACTATCAAAGGAATTCATTGGGCCCAATTCAGGCAGTATTTATGAAAAAAGGTTGACATTAGTGGACATGTTGTTCCAACTCAAAACTTATTTCTGCCAGCGTGCAGCCAGAAAACTGCAACCTGGCAATGCAGGAGGTGTCTTGTGATCAGTACCATGGATCAGTTAAGAAATGCACATCTGTGATGAGGGTCTCTTCTAGCTATTATCCCTAGCCTAAATGTTTGTCATCCATCTGTTATGTCTTCTCTTTTTGACTGCAAACTCTTTAGGGGAGATGTTTGGTCAGCATCTTGCATGATGAGGCCCAGCCTGGACTTCAGGTACCAATGCACTATAAATATAGCATTTCTTGAGAGAGATTATATAATATAGAGTTACTAGACTTGTTCTAAAATTGATCCTTTAGGACTTTCTTACATTAGCCTTTGAATTTAGACTTGCCTTTGATTTGATCCTACATAGAGGTTAACTCTTCAAATCTTTTATGTCCATTCATTTGTGATAGTATAGTAGGTGGTTTGAAGAAAAACATTTAAATAATAAATTTAATCCAGGTAGTCTTTTAACAGAGACATTCCCAAACATTGTAGAACTGATGTTTACATTGACAATTTGCCAGAGATTGGAGAACTAAACCTAGGTTACATTTCAGCAAACACAAACATAAAAGTTAGTTGTACTTATTTGTCTGAATATATGGATAGAAGTTGCAACTGTTCAGGTTTGCCAGGAGTTGATCAGTTTTTAGCATAAAAGCTGCAGTTTATACCAAGGGTGACCATGATTACAATGTATGATGAGCTTTTCTTTGTATTAAAAAAGCAGATCTTGCCTGAAATGGATGGCGGATATAATCTTGTAACCTAGCAGTTCTCCGAAGCAAGGAAATGAGATTTCCTGACATGGTGTGCCAGGGCAAAAGACATTAAGGGAGCTCCTACTACACCCATTGCGAAGAGGCTCATTCAGCAGAGTTTGCCAAGGTCATTTTCTTTACAAGTTGTACTGACGTTCAATTTGTTATACCCTTAACTGGTCTGAACAAGCCTGATACATGGAGAAATCAGACTTCTGTCTTTGCCTCATGTGCTACATATATCTGGCATCCATGACTCCCTTTCCCATAGGAAACCAAGCAACACATAGAGGGGAACAACTTTTTCCCATTATGAAACTAGAATAGACTTCAAATAGCATGCTGAGGAATCCTTTTTTCCATGTTGAACTTTTTGGGCTATCCTACTCCTCTCTCTCACCTTTAGAAGAAAGATATTTTTCTACAAAGAATATGCCATCTAAATCACATAGGAGCCTATACCCATGTTGAACTAACATATTGAGAATGGTATACATGACAGGTTTTTGAGCAGTTGCTGGACCTGAGTACACAGCAACCAATCAAGGGAGTGAAATGAACATTAAATTAACACAGCAGTACAAAACAAAAGGATTTGTCCTAAAGAAGCAGAGTACAATTTGTATTTACAGTATTTACTCCCTCTCCCTTGTCTTCTCATTGAGACCCCTGGACTTCAAGGCAAACAGCCAAGATGGATTCAGCCCTTCACTGGTATCATGTTCTCATTCCACAAATCTGCCATCCTTTCGCTGGCACAAGGCTGTAAGCTGTCTTACAGATGAGTGCTCACAGATTTTTGCTTCACTGACAGCTCTGATAATGATCCTGAGTAAACTCAAATGTTTTGGACGTTATATTTATTGATAGCATGAGGAATGAAAATTCCTTACATGTGACTTTTAGGCTGTATGAAGTTTCATGGGCAGCCTGACCTAGATCTGACCTAGTGCAGATGGAATAGAGATTTCTGATTATTTTGATTGTCAGAGAAGAAACCAATCTATAGGGCAAGCTTTGAACCCTGATGCTATGTATGAGTGGGGGAGGGATCTTTACTAAACTATTTTTTATTTTGAAACACATTTTGTAAGAAATTGCCTGCCTTCTGTGATTAACCAGTTTTTTTGTGCCAGCCAGGCACTTAGCAGCAGGGCAGCAGGCAGGAAGCTTCAGAGCCACCTCGGAGATCCGGCCATAGGGTATAATGGGGAATCAATGGAATATCTAAAACTTTGTTGTTTTTTGTCTGATTTTGATGAAACTTGCAGGAATGGTAGCCCTGCTGAAAGCATGAGTCCTGCCAAGTTTCAAGAATATCAGTGCAGGGGTTTGGGGGGAACTGTACCCCAAATTCTTGAAAGAAAAACTCATGTCACATGTATGTATTACACTACAGTGGGGTGAAAACTGCAGGAGTGGTGGCCCCTTGAGAGGCCACAAAGCCTGCCAAGTTTCAATAAGATCGGTTCAGGGGGTTGGGGGGGAATTGCACTTCAAGCTGCTGACAGGCAAAACTTGTGACACGGATGACCCTGTGTGTGTTAAGGCAGAGCGGGCTGAATACCGCAAGGGTGGTGGCCCCTGCTATGGCCACAAAGGCTGCCAGCTATCGAGGAGATGGGTGCAGGGGTTCTAGGGCCCTGCACCTCTAGCTGCTGACAGACGCAACTCGTGACATGGGTGCTTGTGCAACTGACTGTGGCTGTCTTGGACAGTTGATTGTCTGTATTGATTCCTTCCTCTCCTTAGTCTGTGATTTTGTAGTTTTCAACCCTGCAGTTTTCACCCCCCTGTGTTGTAACACATAGGTGTGACACAAGTTTTGCTTTCAAGAGGTTGGGGTGCAGTGCCTCCCAAACCCCTGCACTGATCTTCTTGATACTTGGCAGGCTTCGTGCTCTCAGCAGATGCTACCACCTCTGAACATTTAATCCAAATCAGGCAAAAAGCAACGAAGTTATAGATATTTCATTGATTCCCAATTATACCCTATGGCTGGATCTCTGAAGCAGCTCTGAAGCTTTTCTGAAGTGTGTCGGAAGCTCTGAACTGCTTTGGAAAGCCTAACAAAGCCAGTGCTTCGATCCGGACATGCTGCTTCAGATGTCAAAGTGTCCAAAGCTTCTCCAGATCTGAAGCATGGTCCAAAACCTTGCACAGCCCTACAGACCAGGCTGGTTCTCTGCATCATGTGGAGCCCTTGGGTTTCAGGTGGTGCTGTGCACTGCCAGAGACTCTGCCAGGAGTGGTCTGTGAGTGCCCTGATGGCCTGGGTGGCATGGTGTGCACTGTGTGGGGGTGTGGGTAGGGAACCCAGCCTTTCCAAGCAGTCCCGCCACCCACACACTCAGTGCCCCATCCCCACATCCCTACTTACCAGGGACACAGACTGGACCCAGGCTCTTGCTGCCAGCCTTGGCCCTCTACTATTTCCTCCAGCACACTGCCTCAGCATTCTGGAGCAGCAGGGGCATGCAGCAGGCCTCTGGAAGACCCAGCCTCTGGTTGCTTCCCAGCACTTTCCAGGAGTGCACCCTGCACTGCTTTTTCCCAGTGTGGTGTTTTGTTTGGTTTTTTGATACTGGGATTTTCAAGTATCAAATTTAGAGTCTGCACTGCAAATATGCAGTGTAAATTACATGTAAATTACTATATAGCTGAAGCCATAACTAATAGGCATAAAAGGAGGAGAGCAGCAAAGGGCAGTTCTTTCTTTTTAGTGAAGAAACCTGACTGAAATATATCTGGGGACTGTGCTTGTCTGAACCTCTTGATAGTGGGGAAAAGGTTTAGCTAGGATTGTTGAACTGACTGAGTTAAGCTGGAAGGTGGGGCAGTCTGCCATGGCTGCGGCTGTAAGCTCTAATGGGCCAAAGATGTTTGTTTTGTGATTTTGTAGGAATTTATCTAAGGAACTTTGCAACTTTGAAGGGAGGCTGAAGGGCCAGATCTCATCCAAAATAAATGTGGGCTGAAGAACATGCAGGGAAACTGAGACAGAGTGACTGCATCACCACACCCTGACAGCTGCACTGATAGAGCTTGTCTGTCACAGTGGCTTTTCTGGGATTTTGAGGCATCCAGATAATGGAATCTTTTTTGTGTAGCAGGCTCACCTTTCAGAGCTGGGTTGAGTCCCAGGCTTGAGATCCTGCTGTTTTGATTGGTGGAGCCCATCCACCAATCAGGAGGCAGCAGGAGAAATAAAATCACACCTCTTCCCTGAGGGGAGTGGGGAAGAGATCCTCTGGACCTGATTGAAGACTGCAAACTGTCAGGTCCAGAAGACTTCAAGGGTGGAGGTTATGAAGGAGCTGCATGCCCAGCATGAGGGGCAGATGCAGTGAGGGACTCAAGAAGAGCAGAGCCAAGAAAAGCTGGGGAGCTTTCCCTCAGTGGGCAATAGGCCCAAGGCTCCTGAAGCTCCCACTGGAGGAGCAGCCTTGGGAATGGTGTGAGACTGCTCGCGTTGCTGACAGTGCACGGGGACGGTGAGCAGAGACCTGGCTCTGGGAGTAGTGTGAGACTGCTTGGGCCCATCAGGGTGCATGGTTCAGTGCGCAGAGCCCAGGCTTTGGAAGCTGCAAGCGGCGGCTTGAGCCTGCAACCCTGGGAGGGCACTGGGGGCCACAGTGAGGTGGCTCAGGCCCCATCTCCTGGCAAGTGGCCAGGTCGCATGGTGCACAGGGCAGCGCATGGATCCAAGACTTGGGAGCCAGGGAGCAGCAGAGGCTGCTTGGGTTAGCCACCCAGCATGAGGATAGCTGGCCGGAGCCTGAAGGGCCTGGTCTGTGCTAAGAAAGCCCTCAGTGCTGAGCCAGGGCATGGGGAAATGGTAGTGCTATGTCGTAAGGCCCAGGAGCCAGCAGCTGAGAGGAGCTGAACCCTTGGTGCCCAGAGTGGGGCACAGGATGGCAAGGAACCCAGCAGTGTGGGAGAGGCCTGGAGAGGCAATCCAGCAGAGGAGACCCCCATCAAGCTGCACCCTCACCACCACCACCTGAGGGGATGTGAATCATTGGGTTCTTGGGTCCCACAGGGGAAAGACATTTAGGGCAGGCTAATCCAGAGAAGGGGCTGAGTGAGCAGCCCCCTGCCTAGTCAAGGCCCTAAGGGGAGGGGCCCCTGGTGCTTCCTGAACATCCCCCAAGGGACCCCATTGGAATGGGGACTATCTCTTGCCATGGGCCAGGGACTATATTAAGGAATAAATGTTATTAAGATTGTTCATGTTTGTGCCTTATATTTTGCAATTGAAATGTTGCATTGTGATGTTGTAAATAGTGTTATTTAGGGTTTGACCTTAGTTATTAGTTAGTGTTCACTGTGTAAATATATTTATATTATATTTAGTTTTATGTTTATGTATATTATAACTTAATAAATTGTATATAGTTAAGAACTTTGGGCTTGGGCTAACTTTATAGAGGAAGGAAGGATCTGCTTGAAATTCTGGCATCCCTCTCACAGCACCCACTCCTGCCTACCTATCCCATTCAGTTGAGAATAGGGCACAACCCTGGGTGTACCTGGGTTACATGTGAATAAAGTAGCAAATGGAGGATGTCTGTCTAGGACAGTAGCACAGAATCTTCTCCTTCAAGGATAGCAGAAACAATAAAAAACCCTAGTATTGGGGACAGGAACAACTTGTGTAGCATTTCAACCCCTCCCCCCCCCCCAAAAACAACCAAACAAAAAAAAATGGACCCCACTGAGTGGAAGTTGAGTAGATTTTAGGGAAAGAGGGTACTGATGGACTTCCCATGGCCCTGGCAAAGCCAGGATCAGATCATAACTTTGAGATTGTGTTCTACATTTCAAGGATGTGGAGAGTGAAGATTAGCTATTTAAAGTCATGCTTTAAAGAACATTGACGTTGTAAAAATTGCTGGAGCAGGAGACAGAGACAACTTGATGCATTATAACAGGGATGCTATTTGAAATACTGATGATGGTGAGTGAGAAAGTCAGGGAATGATACATGCTAGCAAAGGAAAGAAAGGGAAATGAATAGAAACCCATAAGAAGAGATAATGATACATGTAGGCAAATGCAGAGTTGAGGCAAAGCCTAAATTTATTAAACAACAAACACCCTCCTACACAAAACACTGCAACAGTCTCTCTTATTGTCCATCTGATTTTCCATACCTAGCGGCTTTAATGGATGGGAGAAAGTCATTATGCAAGACAGGAAAAAGGGACTAACAGTTACAGTTAATGAGTTAGTATTATACAAGCCTTGAGTACTCTTCTCTTTAAATATTGCCAGTCAGTTCTTCTCAAATTCTGCGAGTCTTTCTGTAAATATTTCCTTTTTTATCTGTATATGGCTTTCATGAAGTAACTTGATTCATTACTGTCATCTTAAATTATCTTATGAGGTAGCTTTTAAAAACTAACCTACAGTAACTCAATGTGCTTTTTTCCTAAATTATTTAAGAACCTTGTCTACAATTTGTTGGTATTCAATGCAACCAAAGTAAACTGTAAGAATAGAGTTGCAACCAATGCTACTCAATAGGAGTAGAGTGGGGCCAGTAAGGAACACTGTTTCATAGTGAGCTCTCTGCTTAGCCCTACCCCCTTGTCCTATGTGCAGTTGTCACAGACCACTAAGGTATGTCTGCTTCTCTAAGGGCAGAAACTGCCTACAGAGAGGGCCCTAGGAGCCAGGCAGAAACTCCACAGCAGGCTAATGAGGGAGTTAGCCTGCACCTGCACCCAATCAGCTGACTGGAAGACAGTGGGACCCTGGGCCCATATAAGCCCCAGGGCTGGGGGTGGAGGCAATTAGTGCTCTGGCAGTAGGCAGGGGGGAAGGAGTTCATGCAGAAAAGCTCCATGGAGATAATTGGTTGCTTGTCCTGCTGCTGAACTAAAACTAATGGGCTTTAGGAGCTCCTAAAGTACCTGGGGATAGGAGGCACACATTGTATTGCTCTGTGGGGTCAGGCCAACTCTCAGGATCTCAATAGTGCGCTGTTAGACAGGGGGGTGTGACACAATTGAACATATACAAACACACAAATCAATAAGGTGCATACACACACACACTACCAGGTCAGGGAGATGCACATCCAAACCAGCCTAGGCAGATACCTATCACCAATTCAAGCACATACACTATACACCCCAAAAGTTAGACACAGATCACTTATTTGTATATCATGCACACAAGACATCTATATATATACACACATGTATGTGTATGTATATACATACCAGTTCACATACATACAATTCACCTACACATATACACAGGTAAGTTCCTAACTTGGATCGTACAGTGTGTATGTGTGTGCTTGGGGTACCTGGGATACTTGGGGGAAGATTTAGGTAAGAAAGAGTTAAAATGCAGGGAAAGTTGCCAGAACCAGGATTAGAACTGCTGGACTACAGAGAAGCTGGCTGAGGAGCTGAGGCTTGGGTTTACTTAAGGTAGACTGGGGCTGGAAACTGATGCAGACAGCTGAGATCTTTGGGGGGAGGCAGATAAGTGGTGGCAAGGAGGAGACAGGCAGGAAAGAAACTGAGGCAGAAACCTGGTTGCTTAGGGGAAAGGAAAAGGCAGTGGGGATAAGACAATGGCAAAGAAACAGGGGGGTTGGAGGCAGAGAGGAGCTAAGGACAGGTGTTGAAGGTGGTAGTGAGCCAGAAGCAGGAGAGGGAGAAATGAAACAGAAGATAGAGGGGTGAGGAACAGAGATTGGAGCAGGGTCAAACTATAGTAAAGCAAAACCCAACTTAGGGGTCTGAATAGCAGTTTTATTACACAGAAAACACACTACACAGCCCCATGAAATTATTGGTTCACACACACGCGCACACATACACCCACAAGCACTCACAATGGCAGTAGGAGAAAGAGACTCAATGGAGGGGCTGGAGTCCAGGTAGGGAAGAGAAGCAGAGTCCAAGTCCTTGGTTGAAGTGGGGGTGGGAGGGTGATAGCTACCTACCCAGGCTGGAAAGGGGTCCTTGCTCAGCAGGTGTTATCTAGAGGGGGGTCGCCGGCAGGGCCTCTGGGTGGATAGGTGGTGTGGCATGGTGCTGGTCCAGATGGAGAGGGCATCCCACAGGGTGTCTTCACTGCCCTTTTTATAGGGGCAGACCCTATGTGACCCTAGGGACAGGAGGCATGCCCAGGCAAGGGTCAGCCCGTGGCGTACTGAGCATGCGCACTCCATGCAGGCATGTGCAGTTTCAGGTGTCTGCAATGGTGTGGTATAATGGTAGAGTTGCTGGTTCTGCAGGGTCTTTTGTCTTTCAAATGCTGGGTTCTTGTCTCTGTTCCTGGGTGAGGTCTGTGGTTCCTGGATAAATCAATGTGAGGTGATGGCCTGGTCATTACAGGCCATTCAACAATATACTTATGAGCCCCTGAGGTACAAATATGAGCCCCTGAGCTCAGTAGAGGCCTGCTACCTTTGTATTTCAATCATTCCCAATCACTCTCATTCATCCGGGAACCAATTTATATGGAAGGGATACATGACTCATACAGTTGCAACACAGGGGTGCCCGGGCAAAGAACACAAAATGGAAACTTGACATTACTTTGGTTCACTTACAAACACAGGCCTAAACCACACAATAGCCATATGAAACAATACAAATCAATGCAAAAATGATAATAATACAACAGTAAAAATCAATACAAACCTAATAATGATACAATATAATACAGTGGATATCCAAAACTAAAAACTTGCTACCAAAATAAAAATGTTAAAGCTTATCCAAATCTGAGCTCGCTTATGCTTGCCTATAGGTAATAGAGAGGGAGAGAAAGAAAAGCCAGAAATAATTGGGGAAGGGAAGGGAATGCATATATATATATATAAAGAAAAAGTGGGGGTTTTGCTACAATTGCTGACAGAGAAATTGGCGCTTTTAAAGTTTGCAAAGTGTGGCCTCCAGGGTCCCACACTCAGGAGATGCCTTACAATACCCTCAACCCTTATAGTTAGGTGTGTAACTCCAAAACTGCCCCTTTCCATTGCCCTTTCATGCCTCACAGATGGCATTGAGACATTGTCTCTTGTGATGAGGCCTGTCTAGTTTGGCCTCTTGTTGTCACTGGATCCTTAGCCTCAGTAACTGTGCCCCTCCGGTGCTGGGTTCTCTGCATCCCTCTGTTGCTTTGCCCCTCCGGCACTGTGCTCTCCACACTGCAGTTTGCCCCAATGAGGCCTCCTCCTCCCCAGTAGCATCAGCCCAGTCCACCGGATTAAACAAAAACATAAATATGAGCCCCTGAGGTACAACTGAACAATAACAGGGGGGATCCAGCAACCCACAGGGTTTAGAGGAGTCTGTTAGGACTGTGACCAAGCAGCAACTTGAGGGCAGCCTCTCGAGACTAGTAGGCACCCATAGGGTGGAGCTGGCATGGTCATGGTGCCTGAGGGATAGCACAGCCATCCCTGGGGAGGCCCTTTCATGACAGCAGTCCACATATCAGAATTGTCACGGGATTAAGATTTTGTTGGTAATTAGATCATGCTAATGTTGGCCTCAAAAAGATATATTTTCAAGAAAAATGTGTGACTCTATCAATTTCAGTTGAAATGCTTCCAGTATATATTCTCCCACAGCTGGCAGAATATGTGCAAGGAGAATGATGTCAGGGATTACTACAAGCCATAAAAGAACACTGACATTTCAGATGTCTGTTGTAGATCTGTTTTGGATTTTTCCTATCGACGGTTGTTTCCTAAGGGAAACGGGTCTAGGCTTTTTGGTCAGTTCTTGGCTCAAGTACTAGTGGCTGCTTTTGCTCCTCTGGTTTCTCTCCCTCCCTACCCAGAGCAGGGCTACCATTATCTCCCAGGTCCCCTTGTCCCCCACATATATGTTTATATTCTATCCTGTTCGTTTCCTATTAAACCCATATATGGTTAAGTTCCAATTGGTCTCAGCTCTACTCTATAGAGGATAGGAGGAGAGCTGCTCCCCATAAGTGGCTATCCCTCCCATAGCACACTAACACCTACTAAATCCCTTCAATTGGAGAGGGGTACTTCATCTGAGTACCACCCAGGTTACATTTACCTCTACTCTTCTAGCCCTGTTGGTCCTCCTCACTCCTGGCCCATAGCTCCTGAATTGCAGGGAGACAAAAACTGCACCAAGGTTAAAACTCCAGGGCTCTGCCTATGTCATTAAACCAATGCTGCTACAACCAAAACCTAGTCCAATAAAGTAATTGCAATTCACCTGAGTTTTGAACTGCCTGGCCCATATCAATTTGATCTTTGCCATGAAATGCATGCAAACATGGGAAACAATTTTTTTTGAAATCCAAAAAAGTTGTATTTTTCATTAATCTGAACTTTGAATTAAATCACCAGTAAAAAATTGCAACATTAGCCCTGGAGTCTTGTTACAGCATTGCAATAAAAATGCAATGGATTACCGAGTGAACCCAAGTGGCACCTAGTGGTGAAATTGTTGCAAATCAGGGAAAATCCCATTTTCTGGCATAAGTCAGATCTACATTTAAAATTTAAAAAAATAAAAAAACCATCATGGAAAAAAGAATACATGTTAGAGGTGTTTTAAATTACCATGAATAAAACCTCTAAAATGATAAAATCAGCTGATAGCTAAATCATGTTGGTGTATCCACATTAACTTAATGGTGATTTTTGTAATGTGGACACAGGAAAAGTGTAACGTGGAAACAGGAGAGGTGTAACATGGACAGGCTTCTTTTTGAGCAGAGCACACTGCCACCGTGTGCACCACTGGCTTTTTTTTCCACAAGTTTCTTTGATCCCTAGATATCAACAGAAGGTGTGGTAGATGGCTCAGCAGACATGTCTGGGGTGCCACATACCGTACAGCCATGCTCATCTGGATGTGGCCTTAAAGACCTTTTTGGACACACACAATACTAGCATTTATTTTTCATGAAGTTTTGATGGAACAGTAGACACACAAGGGTGCTTCAGAAAGTAATGACAATTTTGATACAAAACCATTTTGTATGCAATAATCATTTACCGGATTTATATCATACCTCTAGATAGTCACAGATGATGGGTGCATTTGACAATGCTGCCATCATTGTTCCTCACTTTTGTGTAGTTTCCCACTCATTGCATTGCACACAAAATGGTTTTATTTTGAAATTGCTATTACTTGTTACAATATGTACAGTGATAGAATTGCTATAGGAAAAAAGAGACCTGACAAAGAATGGCTTCCATTCAAAAGCTTGTCTAACTTTATCACAACTACATAGTAGGCCCAATAAAAGATATTACCTTAAGAAATCCTTGTCTCTCACATAATTTCTGGATCATCATGCCTACAACATCACTTTTACACTACCATAGGAGAAAAAGAACATTGTATTCTACTGGTATTTCACTTACATTGGAGAAAAGTTGTGTAAGAAAAATATCCTTAAAAATGGGTGGTGTAATTGACTGAATCGTAGGAGAGCTGGCCTCATAGTTAGTTTACTGAGAGAAGACAGGAGTCAAGGGTATAGTCTAAAACATGAGCTGAGTCAGGATTTGGGAGCTAAGTTACCAGATATGAGGGGCAAACCGTAGGGCAGAATCCAGAATGCAGGCAGGGTCAAGGTTCAGGAGGCTGAAACCAAGTTACCAGATCTAGAACGAAATTCAGGGGCAGAATCCGAAACATATGTTAACAGGAACATATGTTAGCAGGGGCAGGAATCAGATGCCAAACTGCGAAAACCAAGGGAAAAATCCACAAACCGCTGTTCAAGAATACAAGACAATGTGTATTAGGAACCAGGAAAGCCAAAGGGCACAGAACTAGGGAAGCTTACCAAGGCAGACTATAGTCAGAACTGTTGGCTAGCCTGGAGCCTGTTGCCATAACTGAAGATAAACAGAAAAGATACTGTCCCAGCAGCTAATCAGAAGGCCCAGAAGGGGCCATCTGGAGTCCTTACTGGGACTAGTTGCCAGTCAAAGCCCCAGGAAGGTGTGGCACACTAGGCAATTAGTTCAGACTGGGTTGCCTGTTATGGTCTCAGAAAATAAGAAGTTGGTTTACGAAAAAAAACACACCCCAAAACAATGCCCCCTCTGGTTTTAAAAATTATTTTTTTCTCCATATTGAAATGAAAATATGATCATTCATAGATTTCATAGCTTTCACAGATATTAGGGGCTGGAAGGGACCTCATGAGTCAGGTCCTGGCCCACTGCCATAGGTAGAAAGTTAGCTGGGATCAAGTGACCCCAGCAAGAAATATATCCACCTGTTTTCTGAAAGAGTCCACAGTAGGTGCTTGCACCACCTCTGGAGGGAGTTTGTTCTAGACCCTGGACACATGCACTGTAAAGAACTTTTTTCTTATATCTAGTCTAAATTGGCCTTCCTAGAGTTTATGGCCGTTAGACCTTGCTATCCCTTGGGGAGCTCTGGTGAACAGCTGTTCTCCCAGGTCCTGATATACCCCTTTTATATAACTGTAGGCTGCCACCAAGTCCCCCCTGAGCCTTCTCTTCTACAGACTGAAGAATCTCAGGTCCCTCAGCCCCTCCTTGTATGGCCTTCCCTCCAGGCCTTGTATCATACAAGTGGCTCTCCTCTGGACTCTCTCAAGCTTCTCCACAGCCTTCCTGGAGTGGGTGGCCCAATACTGGATGCAGTACTCCAGCTGCAGTTTCACTAGGGCTGAGTAAATCAGGAGGATGGCTTCCCTGGTTTTGCTTGAGATGCATTGGTGGATGCATGCCAGAAAT
Source organism: Crocodylus siamensis (assembly GCF_052110815.1). Lineage (NCBI taxonomy): Eukaryota > Metazoa > Chordata > Crocodylia > Crocodylidae > Crocodylus > Crocodylus siamensis. The sequence goes on along the minus strand of NC_143396.1, from coordinate 82,525,291 downwards.
TGATTAGCTTTGCCAGCCACAGCATCACATTGGAAGTTCATATTCATCTTGTGGTCAATCAAGACCCCCAAATCCCTTTTGGTCGTGATTCAAAACTCTTCTAAAGCAGGGAGACACTTGGGAATATTAATTTTTGCAAGGACAGGCTCTGCTACCCTTGAAAAAGAACACTCTTACTTTATACTACTGCTGGGCGCATCTGTTAATGACTTGGAAAGTGAGATAGCTAGTCTCTGAGAATCTGAATCGCATCGTAGCAGACTGTTGGCTATGCTAAGGTGATTTTTTCTGGTGTTGACTGGAAATTCCATCCTTGACTTCAGAAATCAATTCAACTTCATTGCCACCAATATGATAGGCTGGTTTTGATGACTTGGCATTTTACAGTGAAAGATGTCTTTATTAAAAAAAACTCCAACCCCTGACATGCCACATTCTAGTTTTTTTATCTGTAATCTGTATATTACCTCACATTAAAAAAAATCAGTCTGTTTTCTTTCTGGTCTCTTCTGCCTCAAAAATGCAGAGGATGATAACTCTTACAAGTTTGGAATAGACTTTGAAAGAAATGCATATTTCCCAGAAAGATACTGCAGGCCAAAACCAGAAACAAGTCAAATTCAGTTGAGTGACTCTTTGGTATGTAAAATATACCATCATAGATTTAAAGTCACATATACTTGCAACTTATATTTCTTGCTTATCTCCTTCAAATTTAGTTCTCTGAGTCTACTTGAATTAGTTTTAATGCAAAGGGCTTGGAGATTGGGGTACAGAAAAAGTTTAGGCAACTAATAAGAGGATATAAGTGAAAATAATATTTACTGTATGCCTTCTTCTAATTCCTTCTAGTCATATTTTCCAAAGAACTCAGCATCTAGTATGATAAATACTTAATAAAAAATTAGCCTCATACTTTGTGGCCTGGAGAGGTGTTTAATACTCTTGAAAATCTGTCCCTGGTTATGGGTGTTGAAATTTTTTTTTGCATAAATTGACCTGAGCTCTATTACACCTACACGCACCCATTAACTGATCTGTAATTTACATTGTTTTACATCATCATCACTTCTAAATTTAGCACAATTAAATCTTATAAAATTAAATGCCAGTAACAGTGTAATTTTCCTTGTTTCTGCCATAAAATAATAACCAAGCCACAGAATTTAGTGGTGTGAAACCAGTTTGCCTCCCCCGCCTGCTATGTCAAGTGTTAGTCTTCCACGTGCTTTCATGACATAGTCTTGTTGGAGTCAGCAGAGTGCTCTATAGACTTTGGCCTGAGCAGCTGGATGACTGACTGAATGTGCTCACTGACTTCAAATCACATGTTATCAGTGAACCTTTGCTTCTGTGTTTCCTTTCATTGTGTCCTCAAGCCAACCATTTCCTGCTTATGTCCTTTAAGCACAGAGTATAAAGAGAGGATCAGGGTCAGCTCCTACAGTGCTAACTCTTCACTTATGATTGGAAAGATAAACCTGTTGTTTTAATAAGCAGGGAGGGAGGACGGGGGGCGGGGGCATGAAAATTGCCTATACATTGTTTCTCTGAACAATTATGTGAAATTGATACAAATAATTTTCTCATTTCAATTGTTAGCTAACAGGAAAAATATATATTTTTAAATTATTATACCAGTTCCAGCTATGATGAATGTTAACTTGTAGAGTGAGATTGGGGGACCAAGACGTTTTACAATTATCCTCCTAATGCACAGTATAATCTAAACCAAGCAAATATAATGATTCACCCAGGGAAGATAAAGTATTCCCTGGAAAAGTGCCAAAGAGTTTTAATTTGTAACTGCAACAGATCTCTTAGGGAATTCAGGCTGAGTTGACTGTAGATTTGCTTGGGGTCTTAAAAACATTTTCCAAAATTCTATTTTATAATTTTGTAATTCACAATTATATTTCTCCACATGCTTACTAAAGACAAAGAATTTCTTTGAATAGACACATGAAACACCCTTTACTAAAACCATTCTGGAAAAAAAATTACCTTAGATAAATGTCAATAACATTCAAGACTGGAAGTCAGAGTTGCAGCAGGTGTCAAGGGAGTATTTATCACCGCAGTTTGGAAATCTGACAAATCATCAGAACCACTTAGATTTCCTAGAATATTGTTAGCCATCTGTTCACAGCTTAGGGCAGGTCAGATGTGTGGATTTGACTATATCCAGTCACTAATTAGGACTTGGAATTCCAGCCAACTCTTTTTTTCAGGATAAAAGTACAATGTACAGTGTGCTACAGAATAATCTTTGGAGTTTTGTGTAAGATGGTCTTCTTTTAGGTTCCCACAGGTAGAGACTTCTATTAGGTACTAAATGATAGTGACTCTATGTATACAGTTTGGCCATGTAATTTTCTGTCTTTCCAAAATTTCATAATTTAATGACATGCACAGAAGTAGCAATAGCATGCAAGGGCATAAAATCACTACCATAATGTTCTACCTACACAAAGTCACAAGTTATTCCTTGCAAAGCTACACTGTCACTTTTTCAAAAAAATTTACTGCTTTACTTGTATAACTGGGTCCACATGAGAAGTCTTACTGACATCTCATATGTGCTTAAGAACTTGCAGGTCAGGGTCCAAGAGAGATACTATTATCTTTATTGACCTTGCACAGTAATGACATTTCATTCTACTATTGGATTCAAATAATATCATTCAAGAGACAATAGACTGCAGTTTTTGGTAGCTCCTAGCATGTTTTCCTCTTTCCCCAAACTACACATAAAGCATATGTCTAATTTAAGAGTTCGTCATTATGCCAAAAGAAGTAATGAGGGGGAAAGGTGAAATGTTTACTCACTATCTTAAAATAATTTTCCCCAGATGATATTGTACTGACTTTCTGAAAACGTTCTCTACTATTCATGAAGAAAAATATTATTCTATGTTTGATATTTTTACTTTATCATTTTTATTGCACTAATGTGAATTTTTAAAGAAAAAAATTATACTTTTAAAACTGAAATAATTTACAAATAATACATAAAAGTACTTCATGAAAAAATATAAAATTTGTTTCATTTTTAAAGGTATTTGTTTACTTTTGGGATTTCTTATATAAGCGATACACATTTCACTTTTTTTCTATTAGCTACAATATATTTTTATTTTCAGAACATAAGATAGAATGTAGTGTGCAGTACATTTTGGAACTATATTAATTTTTAAATCTCTTTGTCATAAGTTGGCCAAAAGTGCAAGTATAATATGAATTAAAGCAAGCCAGAATGAAGGAAAATGGTTTCTTTCTTCTACCCTCCTTATTCTATGGTTGTAAATATTCTTCTGAGTTACCCCATTAGGACTTGCTAATGAAAAATGAATTGAATTGTTTATCATCAATTTTGCTGGCAGATTCTGCAAGCAAGCTGCTGTTCTATCTGCTTTTCTTAAGAATATTGCATAGAATGTTTATTTGCCTGAATATCTTTCTCCCTCTCTCTTTCCCATGCCTTGTCTTGTATTATAAAATACAGTTGTAACATATTTCAGCTCAATAAAATAGATTACATATAATGTATATAACACAGACAACTCTGACTTAGAGGCATATAATTCTATTGAGAGGTTCTGGTAAAGCCATAAACCAAAGCTTGAGTAGGTTTGAGTAGTTAACAGAGCCTCTAGATAGAATTATGGCCCCATTAAAGCTTCCTGGCTTTAATATTGTGTAATAAATAAATTAGGTCTGCATTATCCACAAACAGCTCCACAAACTATTGGTCCCGCTCTTTACAGAAATAATGTTCACCTTATGGTTCTGATATATAAAAATTATAAAATATTTTTATAGTAATTCAGACCAGTATTACATTTTGGAAATAATAAAAAAGTGTGGTCAGAGTTAAGGTTATGCATTGGATTTGTTTTATTTGTTCTCTGTTCTTTGTTGGAAATGGTATTTTACTAAACTGAATGCAGATGTGAAAGAGGGCATTCTTGTACTGAATATTATTTAAGTGTTAGGAATGTATAGTAGTTCTAACAAAAACAGTGAAATGGGGCATTGCCCTTATTAAGCAATATAGCATTGTGTTATGTGTAGCTGCCTTAACTTATTATTCCTTGTGGTTTTTACTGTTTGAATTTTTATTAAAAAGTATATTTTGGTAACTCTGAGTCCAAGTTTGACACAAGATTTGTGTAGGAAGCAGAGAAGTGTATGCACATACATTAATACAATGAGGAGATTAAAAGCTTGAGTGAAACACAAATTACACACTTAAATGCTATATTTCGTAACTGTACATGTGTTCTATCTTACAGCATGGTTCATAGGTTGTTCCATATAATATTGGAGACAAACTTGATTTTTTAAATGTTCTATAACAAAATGGCTTCAGCAGAAAGTCGAAACCATAAGGAAATCCTGGCTTTGTCTCTAGTATCAGCCTTTTGTTCTGACTCAAACTGTTCTAATTAGCAATAAGGGATCTTCAAAGAGCTGTACAAGTTCCTTAACTTTTTGGTGACTGTCTAAGAATAATTTGAACATTTTGGGCCTTGTTGGGGCCAAACACCAATTATCAGTTAAAAATATGACATTAAGAAGAGACCAGATTCATCTAGGGGCTCACAAGAAAAAGGACAGTAAGTGAAATCTCATTTGTAAGATGTGTTCTAAAGCAGAGTTTGGATAAGGTTTATCGTCTTCCTCATTTGGTCTAGCTTTTAAAAAAGACAATTGTATGAGCCTAATATGAATTAATGATGTTTTTCAGCACTGCCAATCACCCATGTGACCTGTAAATCCTTTAACACTTTTTCTTTGACTTTGGAAACATGCTGATGATTACCAAAAAGCCAGCAAAAAGGAGCATTTCTATTATTACGGCCCAATTTGCCTTTGATTTCCAGTAAATTTGCCAGTGTAAATCCATATTAATTTTACTGTAGTGGAGATTCCACCATTTTAAAAGCAATAGGAGAGATCAGAATAATTTTTTTAAAGGGTACATTTTGTTGTAGTGCTTTAAATAATATATGTGTAGAAGACCCCTAATGTCCTGCCTGCTAGAACCATTTGGTTTCTTATAGTGCTGAAAAGAGTAGATTTTGTTAAACAAAATTTACTATTCATCTCTAAATTGCCCCAAAGCATGAAAGAAGTGTGGTGACCCTGGGAAAAGAGAAAATATATGTCAACATGTATGATGTATTCAATGCTTGCTACTGTAGCATTAAGAGTCAAGAATTCTTCTAATTCTGCATTTGGTAAAATGAAAGATTTTTACTTGTCTAGGTTTATACGTAATGAAATTTCACAATGATGACACTAGCATCCATAATCCTCCACTGAAAGACGGCTAGTTTGTAATATGCTTGTGTTTGAATATAAAGAGACTGGCTTGTAAAAAAATATTAGAAGAATATTTGAATCAGATTTTAGTGATTGAAAAGTCCCATTCAGACATACCATACCAATACAGGATTATTAATGTCACTTGCCTGGTTTCTATTGTGGAATGTTAAAATGTGAAATGTTAAAATGTCTCTAATAGTAATGTTAAAACGTGTAGCTCTGTAAACAGGAGGTACACAATAACTACAGTTGGAATACTCAAATGATAAGATCAAAAAGAAAAACTAAAACAAGAAGGTGGACTATCAGAAGAGAGGCTGGAATGGCTGAAGATTTTTTTCCAAAGATTGACTGCTACAGCTAGGTAAAACTTCATATCCCTTTTTTCATACACACTGTTTTTGCATTCCTAGTGATGCTGGTGAATACTGCATTAGTAGCAAAACTTGCTCATGAGTGATACATGTGCACATTCTGTACCTGAATCTGCACTCAGACCTACCAATTAGGTGCCTAATAATACCTGTTCTTTTTAAAGCACTCCATATAAATACTTGATTTATTAGATTCTTGTGAACATATGTGTAACATTTCTAGCACTTTCAAAATGCTGGATTCATATATAGTACAAAATATTCTTTGATCTTCAGTTTCATAGTTTGAAACTCTCAGTATGGAAGCACGTTTTTCTGGAGTGGGGGAAAATGGTGCTATATTAATTTAATGACTAAAAGGAACTTTTTCAATCAGTGTGAGCATCTTAGAAATCAACACACAGCATAATAATTATGGGAGTATCAAACTCTGCCACTAGAGTTAAAGGTCTGTCAGCTATTGCATGACTAATTCTTGTGTTCTGGCATTTATTACAACTTGGCAATAACCTTTAGCCTCAGCTCTACGTTGGAATACATACTAAACTTCCACTGGGAATAAATTTGTATTTGATTTTTTTTCTTTAAATTAGATTTGTCTGGTTCTTAAATTTACAGTAGTAAACTTAAAGTATAGATGCTCATGATTAGTATATTTGTTCTCCTTTACCAAACATAAACCACCTTCAAAATGTATTTTAAATTTTCCTGATTTTTAGTCTGGTTATCCCACTTACTGTAGCACAATAAAGTATAACAGTTAACAAAGAGTAAATAAGTAAAAGTGGGTGCATCAGGATATTTATATGGGATTGGTCCACATGTATGCACGTAAAAACATGGATAGAGTTGGGTCAACTATTTATAATATTCTATTAATTGAACTGAAGTAGTAAAGACTATATGGATCCAAGGACAATTTATAGTTTATATTTTTTAATTTTTTGAGTAGGGTTAAAACAACCTTGTTTATGTAAGTATTGCAATAGATCATGAATTTACATACCATGTGTGTTGTATTACCTTGTTGGCACAATGTGGATGGAGTTTCAGCACTGAGTTTCCTTCCTTTTGTGAGTTAACTGGGATCATTTACCCTATTTGAAAAGGTTTTTTCCCCCCTTTTGTAATTGAATTATATGAGTCAATCCTCCTTTTCCCAAATGCCATATTTCATTGAAATAATATGTAATTATAACATGAAAGGCATATTTATAAATGCTTTCAACATCAATTCTTCCAAGAACATTGGAAATAGATGTCAGGTTGTAAACAGAATGAAGCTTTTAATTTTTGAACAAAAGGGATTGAACCTTTTTGACTGTGCCAGGCTTCATGAGCCACTCCCAGTCATCATCTTGCCATTTTTACTTTCCTTTGTTGGAAATTAATAATTTTAAAGGACTTTTATCCTTATCATAAAAGTACTCAGCAAATTATTTGCAGCAAACAGTTTATTTAGTCAAAGCAGCTCTTTTTGCATTTCGTGAAGTGTCTGTAAAAATGTAGTAGTATATTAAGTATTTTTAAAGTTATTTTTCAACCTAGAAGAGCTTAGTGAACCAAAGTGAGTTTTCAGTTGCCTGTAGTGTGGACTACTTAATAGAAACTAACTCTTCTAAACACACCTGTCTTCTCATTTTTAATCTAATAATATTCCTACAGCAGTTGTAATGGGAAAGTATCTACTATCTTCCTATGTAGCAACTTACTCTCTGTAAACTACAAACATGTAGTCCTTGGATCAACTATGGACTGGCCATAGTTCAGACAAGAAATATTTTGAACTGTTCTTTTCAGGTATTAATTTTTGCTGTTTATTATTCATTGTCTGATTTATTTCCCCCCCCCACTCTTTGTGAGCAGCTACATGAAACACTAAATGCACAGTAGACTAATTCTACTGTGTATTAAGCACATCATGGCAAAAAACATGTAATGCGCATAAGTATGCTGCACATTAGCATCACAAAAAACCTGTGCACCAGTGCTCCTGATTATTATTATAAATAAATGAGCAGTAGCACCAGTTACTGCATATTCAGTTAGTACCTGTTATTATAGGGGCTAAACAGAATGCACAGTAAGCATGTGGCACTAATGAGTGTGTAGTCACACTCTCTAACAAACTGTCTTAAGGAAGAAAATAAGAGGTTTCAAGATGCCTGTAGAGCCATTTCCTAGGCATGAGCATTTGTACAAACACAGATTTGCATGAATACTCATGAGACATGTGTTTTCCACTTTTGTTCTTGCTAACAAAAACTTGTATGTTTTCTGAAAATAAATAAAAAGAGTAAAAAATGAATTTGAGGTGAATTCATGGTTTTCATTATAATCCATGTTTCTGAGTACTTTCTTTGCAGTAGTCACCCAGGTCTAAATCAGTAAAAAGGGAACTCTTGGAACTCAAATATTCTTAAACAGTACAGAAAATCAGCAAAACAAATCTGTTGTATAAGGACTGGATTTAATATTTCCACATTTGATTCTGCCACATGCAAATATACAGAAAATGCCAAAAAGCCTTCAAAATAGAATTTCCTTATGTTTGGCAAAGCATTTAAGCAAGGAAACAGCATAAAACCTAAACCATAATTAAAAGCAAGTATAAATTATAAATAACTTGTTAAACATTATTCAGGGTTTGGGCATGTTTACAACCCTTAGCTGTTAATCTGTGAGATTAGGCACATGGTCATGTAATTGTTTCACAGATTTAACCAATTGAACTGTAATTGATTAAAGGTGGGGTGAACAATAGTCAGTGTAATTGTGATTGCAGTTAATGTCTCTCTCCTCTTCACTGGGGACTAAGTCCTTAGCTCTGCAAGGGAAATGATACTACAGAGCTCTGGTGATGTTAGGAGAGCTTCATACAGGCTCAGCTCTGTCCATTTGGTTTAAACTGGTCATTTCAGAAGCTCTCACTAGGCTCTCTAACTGTTCATCGATTTATATTAAACTTGTTAAATTGCTCATCACCAAGTGTCAGTCCCTGTATATTGGACTAATAAGAGCTATGGATACTTTAGTGCAGGGGCAGGCAATTATTTTGGGCAGAGGGCCACTTACTGCGTTTTGGCAAGCCGTTGAGGGCTGTATGACAGGCGGCCCAGGGCAGATAAATATTAATTTTCTAAATTTTTTAGGAGTCCCGTGGGCTGGATAGAATGGCCTGGTGGGCCACATCCAGCCCCTGGGCTGCATTTGCCCACCCCTGCTTTAGTGCCTCTCATAGTCTTGCACAGCTGTGCTTCTTCATGCAGTCTATTGAAGCTACTGGGGGTTGTAGAAATTAGTACTTCTGACAATCAAGTCACTCTCGTTAGAAATCTTAGCCATATATTTAGGTGCCAAACTATAGACATGACTAGAATGATTCTGTGGTGGTCTCGGGACTGGCACCAAGAAGCACACAGAATCCACCAACTCCCATTTCCCTGCCGCTTAGCCTGGAAATGATACAGAAAAACTGCTGGGAGGGCTGTCCTTCAGTCCCAAGGTCTGTTTCCAGTATGCTTGAGGAAGGAGTGCATTAGTGGGATGCCTTTATAACAGCTTCATCACCTTATTTTCTGGTGTACACATACTCCATGCTTGAAAATATTGGCTTATTTTTGTGCAACTTTTAATACCAGTGTAAGTGTGTAACAGGTATCAAAAAGAACTAACCTGATTTTCAGCAATGTTAAGGAAGTGTAGCCTTGTATTTTTAAGAAGTGATATAACTTAATTGGAATTTCAAATGCAGAAGTAAAACTATACCATTTTGATATGGGAGCAGCACAAGTCTGAACTTGGAGTAAATAGCATTCTGACTTTTGACTCCTCAATTTACATCTTCACTAACTGGCTTTCTTGCATGCATACCAGTTTCTGGCTTCTTTACTATTCATGCCATCTAGGAAGAGCACACACCAACTGCAGATGCTTCCTTAGCCTGACAAAGGGTATTTAAACTTGAAAGCTTGCTAAGAAGAATTTGTCCAACTATTTGAGTTTGTCTAATAAAAGATATCAGATTTACCCAAAGAACCTTACAGTTGTTGGTATATGTCTTTAGACCAATGCTGCTACAACCTACACCCCTGTAACATTCTGTATAGCATTCGTATAGCATGCAGCATCACAGTCTACAGGATCCTGGTAGATGAAGGATATTGCTAGTAAATAAAGTCCTTATTTACTAGCAAAATATCAGTGTTGGAATCTATGTGATACAAACCTAGTAAAACATGCTTTCTAGATAGGCCTATTATTTCTAGTTTGATTTATCAAGCCTCTTCTTAACACTCAATAGTGTAACAAGGGCAAGGCAAATTGGGCGCTTGCCCTGGGCATTGACTTAAAGCGGGTGCCAGAATTCCTCCCTCCCTCTACCCTGGGTGCCTTTGTTATGTCAGGCATAGCCCTGAACTGCTCAGCCATAAAAGCTAGCTAGCCCTGTGCTCTGTAGTGTTGGGACTGCAGTAGGAATGTTGCAGCTGAGTGGCACGCTCCCTGTACCTATGCTGCATGAGCCCCACAGTGTGGGCTTGCTGTGGGATGCCCCTGGTGCCCTGTTCACTCCCTCCCCACCATGCCCAGGTACTCAGCTGGGTGTGGAGTTGCATCTACCACGGCAAAACCCCTTCCCCCATTCACTATGGGATATAGGTCTGCCCAGCTTCTATGGTTGTACAGTGCAGGTCTGTATCTGCTGTAGCAAAGACTCCCAAAGGGGGCTGGAGAGGACTATTCTGGTACCCCTGGCTGAACCTCTTCTTCAGCTGTAGCAGTGTGAGCATATGCGAAAACAGCCACAGGAGCTGCTACCACAGTGCAGGGCAAGCTAGAGAAGTCTTTGCCCATACGTACCCATGGTCGGCACTCTGTCCAGAGCACCCAGAAGCTTTGCTATGCCTCTGTTAAAGTATAACTTAAGTTAGATCAAAGTGAAATTATAAGTGCAAGGACAAAGTAAGACCAATGTGAATGCTATGTTCAGCTGATGACAAAAGAGCAGGCAACATTTTCCCCCCTTGATATTGTTGCTACTTTTGGTATTTCATGTGCTGAACTGGATGTCTTTCTCCAGACAATTCTTACCCACTACTTAGTATGTGCTTTATCATTTTCATCCTGAAATATTGCATTTTCATTGATTCAGAAACTTTTTCTCAGGCTTCATGGCCCTTTAGCTTTTCATCTGTATCTGGTAAACAAAAAGACAGTCAAATAATCCTTTTTTTTTTGTTCTTTCATTTTTTTTTAAGTTTCCTGACTCTTCATTATTACTGTTAGACTGAAATGATGTTATCAAAGTGGAACATAAACACGAGATTAGGTATCTCATCTGTATCAGCTTCACAGCCTCTCTCTTTCACTAAAAAACTTAGTGACCTGCTAAAATGCAATATCAGCTGAGTTTTTTTTGGCCAGCTTGGTTCTCTTGACTTGACACTAGCAAGATCAAGCCATGGAAGACTGTCAGCACAAGGGATATCCTTTGAAAAACAGGACACGTTTTTCTGCTTTAGAGAGTCAGACTTTTTTCAAACTTTTTACTTCATACGTTTCGTTATTTTTCTTCTTTACAAAGGGCAGAGAAATCTTTTATATCTGGAGCTGGCTTCAGAGTGTTGTTACTTATAGTGTTAATGTTATAGGGGGATCAAATTCTGATTCAAAGTGCTAGTATGTTAAAATAATATATGCTAAAATATGTTGAAATATTTTCATCATGTAAAAAGAGCATTGCCTTTTTTGTAAGGCCTATAATTGAAGCTAGATGTGCTCATAGGCAGGATTTTATATCATAGAATACATGTACCCTGACTAAAATGTTTTGGAAAGCCAGTGAATAGCATTTATGAAATAATAAGAATAAACTAAATTGTTCAGCTTTATTGTTTTTGGAGATTTATAATTTCCCATAGGACATAACTCTTGTACTTTTTTTATCTGTATTTCTTCACAGACAACGGATAGGGTTAAAATCTTTGTTAGCATAACTTTGTTATTGTAAAGGAACTCCAGGAAATAATTTGATCCAGGGATCCTGATTATGAGTGAGATTTATTCTTTAAGTCAGGAGTAAAATTCCATTGTGATTTAGTGGGAATTATCCTGTCATCAAATGGATGCAGGGGAGGTAAGAAACAGAACCACATTATTTTGGACCATGCCACTTGGGCTACAGAGGTGTGCACTTGTAACTCGTGGCAGAGTTGTAGCAGTTAAAGAAGTAGGGAGTCCAAAGGGGAAAATTTCAGATGTGGATTGAGTAGATCACTGTATATTTTAGGCCATTCATTTCTCATAAAACCCTGAAAACTGGGTGTAAATTCAGTAACTTTTCTAACAATTATTTTTTTGATCTGTGCTTTCCTGGATACAAATACATTTATAGGTTGGGGATTATACTCTGTAGTGGTATTTCCCATTGGATTTAGCTGAGTGTACAAGATATTTTCTTTGTACTGTGCAATAATACAATGCAATGAACTCTACAAGAAACAAAAGGGAAAGCTAAGATCACATTAGGTCAGGAAGAACTGATTTTCAATATACTATTGTCATATCTGTGACATTTGTGAAACCCCCTCAGCATTCTGTCTTGGGTTCCTAGCATGTCATATAATTTAGCATAAATCAGGCCATCTGCACTTTATTTTAGTAATTATATCCACATGTCTGTTTGTAGTACATAGTCTGTATGGGAAGACAAAAAGACAGCTGCAAAAGTTTCAGACTATGTACCAAAACAATAGTTTTAATCACTGAAATGTTAAGTAAACAATCTGGATTTATAGAAATGGGGGATATCTATATCAGTATCTATAGGTATATATAATGTGTCTATGGTACTCCAGAGTAACATAACACATAGGCATTACATGTCTTGTTCATAAGAGAAAGACTTCTTTATTGGATTTAAAGAGATTGCCAGTATGTGACAGCTTGCCCAGAGCCTGAGACAGACATCATGGGCATGAGCATTATTTGCACGGAAGATACTATTCCTGGCTGTGTCCAGACAAGTGTGGATGTGTGGTTTGTGGCACCACAGATGTCACATACCACACATGCAGGCATTCCCCATGCTGCTACCTTGAAAGAATATCCCAGGGTCAAAAAACCCCCCAAAAAGCAAAACATGCCAAAAAGAAGCAAAGCGACGCACATGGTGGCAGCACAAACTGCCCAAAACCAGAGCCTGGCCAGGCTCCCAGCTGCAGAAGCATCGCAGCTGCTACAGCCTGAGGCCCCCAGGACCACAGGTAAGGCTACTGGGACCAGGACAATTCCCCACCCAGGGTAACCAGCAGCGGGCCAGAGCGTGCGTGACATGGACGTTCCCTGAGGACAAGTAGCAGTGGAGGAGTGCCACTGCTATTTGTCCTCAGGGAAACAAACGGCCAAGCTCATGTAGATCTTGTGTTGCAAACAGTGAATCATCTTCTGCCCCTGTGTCTTTTATTTGACATAGCTGTGATGAGCCCTTGCCATGTCAATAGACATCAAACCAACAATGAAATCAGTCCTCTTAGATTCATTTCAACAATCAAAGCAGTCCCATAACTTTACACAAGAAATTAATACATAACAGGAGCTATACAAACTAGTATTTATTTTTCTTTAAAAAAAAAAAAAAGGACTGTTTTGCTTTTCAGCAAAGTTGGTGTGCAGCCCAACCACACAGCAAAGCGAAAGTCAGCCTTTCCACTTAACTCAGCAGAAAAGGTCACCACTTTGCCCAGACAGATGCAGTATGTGCTTCCCTGTATAATGCATGTCCATGTCAGCAGGAATCTTGCATCTGAAAGCTTGTCTAACTTTATTCCAACCGTATCACAAGAAATCCTTGCCTCTTCCATGATTCTTAGACCATCATGGCTACAACATCACACTACCACTCATCTCAAAAGTCATTTAAAATATATATATTCATAGCAAAGTTGAAACCAAGCTTTGTATTGAAAAGGATTTCTTTTTCTTGCTTTTATACAGACTTTCTAGATAACTTCTATTATTTGTAGGATAAATAGGACTGGGTGAGAACAGCTGAGGTATAACAGTGAACTACATTTTGTTAGTCATATCATTGTAGCTTACACACTTTAGAAAAAATATTTAATAAAGTAAATTCATGAAAGAATTATGATTATGCTTTCAATAGATAAACAGTACTAAGTCACTGCTCAATAAACAACATACAGCTCAGTATGAATTAAGTTATTTCTACTGATTTGTATATTTCTGTTTAATAATTTAGACAGACAAAATACTTTGGGTAGCTGGTAGTAGAGGGATGAAACTGTCCTCTTTTAGGTGATTTTTTTTTCCATTTTAAGTTTAGTCTGTATTGGTAGTGATTGAAGCTATTGTCATAAGGCAAAAATGTGGCATATGGAAACAATCGGTGCCTCAGTTTCAGTTCTTGGGGTCAGATCCTGGTTTCATGGCAGCCAATGGTAGAACTCCCATTATCTTCAATAGTAAGGGAGGGCAGTGCCCCTACTGTATAATCTCATAAAATTATCATGGTTGCAAGCTAAGTGATCTTTTTGTTAGAAAATAAGAATATAAGAAGTGCCATATGGTCAGACAAATGGCAGTGGCAATTCTTTGACACTGGCAGAAGTGGATGCTATAGAGGGAGAGCACTGGATTACAAAGCTCTAGAAAGATCTACCTCCTAATCACCCATGAATTTATTCAGTCTCTTTTTATGAACTTGGATAGGTCTCTACCATGCCCTGTGGCAATGAATTCTACAAGTTAACTACACGTTGCAAAAAAAAAAAAGTATTTTCTCTGGATCAAAAGTTTTTTAAAAACCCCCCCAAATATTTCTTTGGTTATTAACTCATATAAATGAATGAATGGTGGAAAGGCTGGAAGAAGCAGGGTTTAAGTGACTCATTTGTTTTTTTTCTGATTTAAAAGTTCAGCTGGGGGGAAGGGGGAGTGAGAGAGAGAATGAGGATGAGCAGTGAAGGAAAAGTTCAAAAAGAAGCAGAATAAAATAAAAAAGGGGAACGATAGGGGTAACTAGGATTTTGTGTTATAAGTCTTAAAAATTCAAATACTAAAAATTAAATAATTTTGTCAGTTAAAGCATGGCAAGAACACTTCCACATGACACACACTGTGTTTTCTTGGAATCCAGATCCTTTTGCTTAACAAAAAACTCTACTGAGATGGTACATGTAAACTGCCTTTCCCATTGAGCATGTGATTCCAGGATTTAAAATTCAGGGAAGCAGCCGTGTGAATGAACTAGGTAAAGAAGTGTGAAGAGAACTGAGTACTGGGATACAGCCCAGTTGGTGAGCTTATCTAGTCTCCCAAAACACTGTAACTATGAGCATGTGAGTGACATTTTAAATGCCTCTTGTATTAAGACAATAATCCTGATTTTTGGTTACTAATAATCTAATTACTAGTCTAATAATCTGGTCCTGATTATGCAGAATGTAGCTCACTGAATCTTGTAACTCCAGCTTGTTGCTACCTATAAATCATTTGCTCAGTCTTGAAACATACCCTGAAGATCTGAGGAACTGATTGACAACTGAGAATTATATAAGACACGTAGACTAGATCTTTGCCATGGAGAGGTTGATAAGGTATGTATTTTAAATTGTGTGAATGCTTGGTATTGTTAGACTTCAAAGGCGTAAGAATTCCACCCCCCAGATGTAGCCCGTGGCTTGATTTATTTATTTATTTTTGGCATGGTTACCAAGTCAGGGTTCCAGTGGAGTCAAAAGGTCCATTGAGCTAGCTTGATTAAGGCATCCTAGTTTCTATAGTGAGTGACACACAACGGAGAGATGTGGCTAGAATCATGTCTGGCTGCCTTTGGTTCCCCAGGTATACCCTTTTTGACTGGCAACTATCTTCTGTGTAACTTCAGAGTGATGTTTAAAACTCATGGCTTGTGGCACCATATCAGGACATTTGGCTACCTAGCCACAATGATCCACCTTGCAAAGTGTTATTGACATATATAAAAGTAGTATAAGGACCAGTGGCCTGACATTTCAAGAAAAACTCCAGTGGCATTAGTAAGGTAGATGAAAGTAGAAAAAAAGCAGTATGTTACTAGTATCTGCAGCAACAACCAAGCAAGAAGCATGATTCTTTTGTCTGGTTGCATAGCTTTTAATTTTCAAGGCTAAATTTAAATAATGGAAATAATTTCTAAAATGTAACTTCTGTGTGTTGACTATGTTATGACCATGCTTCTTTAGTGTTAGAAGTTACCAAATGTTTCAGCACATTATTAGTTCCATTGGGCTCAAACAGGACTGTTCCTGTATGATGCTAGTCATGTCTATAAGTCTGTGAGATATGACCCTAAAATGGGATATAACTTGTATCATCATCATCATCATCATCATTGACAATCCTTTGCAGTCGAGGATTGTCTTCCATGATTGTCTTATCTGTGGGTCTGAAGATGGCTGATGAGGCCTATCCAGGATTGACAAACTCTGTTGCAGCTTGGGCACGTGTTTCTGTGCAAGGTGTATGGCTCTGAGTTCTTGGTTCAGTCTGTGACACACTGTTTCTGTCACTCCCCCTTTTCTGTCTCCTGTTGTTATAAGATTTTAAAGTACTGAGATGCTTGCAGTAGACTCTTCCTTCATTTGGGGCAGGCCTGGCCAAGAGTCTCCCACAAGCTGATGTTGATGTTGCATTTTTTCATATTGCATTTGAGGATGTCTTTGCAATGCTTTTTCTGCCATCCTGTTGACCATATGCCTTGACTGAGCTAGGATAATAGAACTTGCTTTGAGAATATGGAGCCAGATATCTGCATGTCATGGCTGGCCCAGTGAAGTTCATGTTGGATGATCATCACCTTGATGCTTGTGGTGTTTGCTTGTGAGAGGATAATAACATTGGTGTGTCTGTCTTTCTACTGGATTTGAAGGATCTTCTACAGGCAGCATCGATGGTACATCCCCAGGGGTTTGAGATGTCTTCTGTATGTTGTCCACGTCTCAGCTCCATACAGTAAAGTGGAGATTACAACTGCTTGATAAACCACAAGCTTGGTTTTGGATCTGACGTCGCAATCTTTGAACACCCATTTTCTCAGGCATCCAAAGGCTGCACTTGCACATTTGAGGCAATGTTGGATTTCTTCATTCGTGTCAGCCTTCTGTGAGAGATGACTTTCAAGGTACAGGAAATGCTTAATGTTCTCCAAAGTCTCACCATGAATCTGAATTACCAGAGCTGGGGACTGCTCATTAAAAACTTGTTGATGGAGGACTTTGGTCTTCTGAATGTTACACGTCAGCCCCATTTTCTTGTATGCCTCAGTAAATATGTCAATGATTGCCTGAAGGTCTACTTTCTAAGCTGTATTTTGTGCTCATTGCATGTATGAAAGTGTAACATTCCCACCTCTATCAAGTCAATGACAAATCTCCCAATGGGTAGGACAGGGTTGAAATTTCATCTGAAAAAAATAAAAATATTGGGATGAAATTAAAATTATTACATCTTGGACACTACATACTTTTAGAAGATACCCAAAGAATAACCATGGTTACATGAGACAACATGACAGACACAGGAAATCAAGAATTTGTCTTGTATTTGATTGCCATGGAATTTAGTCATTAAAATAAGCTACTTCCCTGCCATTTTTAGAAGAGGAGGGGGAAGAAAGGCAAATTGGTTTACATGGTTACTAATGTCCTTTAATTTAAGAAAAGCAGCCAGAAATTCCATGTGGCTGGCTGGCTGAGCTCTCTGATGATGGAAGCTGCAGTTCATCAGCCCATGTCCTTCTCCCCTCTTTCAGCAAGGATTGTTGTAGTAACAGAGAACAGTGTTGAATCTAGAACTACTAAAAATATATTTCCACCACAAAGACAGACAACTTCATCTGTTCTGTTAACCACTGCTAACTTTTTATATTTTAATTATTGTCAATTTAAATGACTGGAAGAAAACTAGAAAGGCAAAGCCAGTAGCTTCCTGTACCAGAATGACTGTAAACTATGAAAAATATCTTTAAATTCTCCAACAAAATAACTGAAGACTAGACCAGAGTATGCCTACATACATATGCACAGTAATTTAATTGAACACATTGTGATTCTCATAGTGAAAGTTACCATTCAGTTGTAACAAAACTTGTCTGAAACAAATCAAAATAGTTAAGGGAGGTGTAACAGGGCAACTTCATGTACTTGGCACTGGCAACGCATAAGACAGCACCAACACCTCTTTGGGATTCCACAACAAGGGCAGGGGTGGGGAGGGAGGATGCAGTTTGAAGTATGCTAGTTAGCTAATTTTTAGAAAGTAGTTACTGAGCATGGGTTCCTTATTTCTTTTAGTGTTACATTTTAGACAGTAAAGTCTCAAAGCAGGAAAAATGATGTGTCTGGAAGATTATAAATGTTATTATTAAAAAGGCCCATTCTGAATAAGTGAATTCAGTAATTTTAGTATATCAAATTTGAATTTATTCAAGTATCCAGGAAGATGTATCCTTTAAAGCCTAACTTCAATAATTTCCCTCAGGCTGTCATTATGACAGGATTAGAATTCACACAGCTGTATTCTAATACTGTAGAATTCTAAAATTTAGATGGGCATAAAGCTTCAAAAATATACCTGTTTTGTTTAACAATCATTTTTACAATGGAGGATACTTCCTGTTTTGATATTTTAATTTTATTTAATTCCTTCCATCAGTGTTCAAGTCCAGAAGATTTGGACTTTCACAGTTACAGAAGTTTAGGACTGGAAGGGACCTTATGAGATCATTGGATCCAACCCCCTTGATCTGAGCAGAAAAGACTACTGGGGTCAAATAAACCCAACAAGGTGTGTCCAGTCTCTTTTTGAAGATCTCCAGGGTAGGTGCCTTTTTAATCACAGACTCCCACTGGGAGTCTATTCCAGAGTTTGGTCACACAAACTGTAAAGAAGATTTTCCTTATATCTAGTCTGAAACTTTCTTCTAGGAGTTTATGACTGTTGCTCCTGGTTTTTCCCTGGGGTGCTTTGGTGAATAGTTGTCTACCTAGCCCCTGATGCTCACCCATGATATATTTGTAAGCTGCCACCAAATCCCTCCAAAGTCTTTTCTTTTCTAGGCTGAATAGTCCCATATCTGTCAGCCTTTCGTTGTATGGCTTGCTCTTTGGGTCTTTAATCATATGAGTGCCTCTTTTCTGGACTCTCTCAAGCTTCTTCACATCCTTCTTGAAGTGTGGCACTGAGAACTGGATGCAGTACTCCAACTGTGACCTCACCAATGTTGCGTAGAGTGGGAGAATAACTTCCTTAGTTTTGCATGAGATGCATTTGTTTATTCACGCCAGTGTGTTGTTTACTCTGTTAAGTGTGGACTTTTTCTCTCCAGATGGAGCACTTTACATTTCTCAGTGTTGGACTGCATCTGGTTCTGGTCCACCTATCTAACAAATTTGTCTAGATCCACCTGGATCGTCTATCCTAATGCATGGCAACACTTCCCCATAGCTTAGTGTCATTGGTGAACTTTTCCAGTGTGCTTTTCACCGCCATATCCACATCATTGATGAAGATGTTGAAAAGTACTGGTCAAAGTACCAAACCCCAGTGGCTACCTTCTGCTAGGTCAACACAGATCCATCTATTAGTTCTGTCTGGATCTGACCCCCCCAGCCAGTTTCCAATCCATCTGACTGTTGAATTATTGATCCCATAGTCCTTTGCTTTTACCTTGAGAGCCTCATGGGACATCAAGTCAAAGGCCTTGCTAAAGTCCAAGTAAATGACGTCAATCTCATCTCCCTTATCCAGGTGGTGAGTAACCTGGTCATAGAAGGAGATAAGATTAGTCAGACATGACCTACCCATGACAAAACCATGCTGGCTGTCATTCTGAATTTTGGTTTCTACTAGCTTATCACATCTGGACTCCTTGAGAATTTTTTTGAGGATTTTTCCAGGGATTGAGGTCAGGCTGATCAGCTGTAGTTCTCTGGGTCCTCTCTCCACCCCTTCTTGAAGATGGGCACAACATTGGCCTTCTTCCAGTCTTCTGGGGCCTCTCATGAGCACGAGGAACTCTCAAAGAAGTTCACCAGCCATCCTGTGATTTCTGCTAGTTCGTTTAGCACTCTCAGATGGAGTTCATGTGGTCCTGATGACTTAGAGATATTCAGCTTCTCTAGCTGTTCTTTCACCAGCTGTACATTGACTGTTGGTAGGTGATCATTCCTATTGTGACTATTCTGTGTCATATTTGCATTTGCCAGGCTATTACTCTTAGACTGGTGGAATACAGATGGAAAGTACTCATTCAGGAGTTCAGTTTTCTCCTTGGTGCCAGTGATCCAGGTTTTCCATTTCTCACAGAAAAGCAGAGAAAACCATGAATTTCCCATTTTTATTAGAGAAAACACGGATTTTCCCTTTTAGAATATAAACCCATGGATTTCCCCCTTTTGCAAAGAGCTCTGCAGGCTGGCTGAGTTCCACCCTACAAGACCTGTTTGGAAAAGGGGCAGGGAAACTCTCAACCCTGCTGGGAGGGGAAGGGAGAGTAGGAAGTGCAGGCCCCAACACTCAGACTTATCAGAGGCAGCTTCAGGCTCACTCCTGTTGCTGGAGGTAAGTGGGGCTTGGAGGCTGTGGGACTGGACTGGGGATGGGGAAGCTGGCCAGGGGCTGAGAAGTGGGGAGGTTTGCAGGGGGTTTGCAGCCTGTCTGCTCCCAACTGGGAGGCTGGCTGCAAACCTCTTCACTTCCTCAGCCCCCAGCCAGCTTGGGCACTCCCTGGCTGGACACTCCGGCCAGGAGAGGGTTTGTAGCCTGCCTACTCCTGGCCAGAGTGCTTGGCCTGCTGCAAACTCACACTGCTCCCAGCCAGCTGCAAACCCCCACCTCCTGACTGGAGTGCCCAAGCTGGCTGAGGGATGAGGGAGCGGGCAGTTTTGTGGCTTGCCAGGCACTTCAGCTGGAAGGGTGGTGGCGGGGGGGGGTTGCAGCCTCCCCTGCTCCCTCAGACCCCAGCCAGCTTGGACACTTTCTGGCTGGGAGGGGGGTTGGTAGCCGGCCAGGCACCCCGGCCTGAAGCAGGGAGATGGCAAACACCCCGTCCCCCAGCCGGAGTGCCTGGCTAGCTGCAAACCCTGAGTTGCAAACGCTGTGCTTCCAACTCTGCTGCCCTCCCCAGGCCCTCTTGAGTGTAGTGTGTGCGACTGGTGTGGCAGGGCACAGTGGGGCCATGTGTGAAAGCTGCCTGCTGCTGCAAGCTCCACACTGTCCTGGCCAAACTTCTCATGTGCTTGAGGGCAGTGTACACCCGCCCTGCCCCCATCACCCCCACAGACCTTGGGGGCACAGGTTTGCTCCTGCCCCCAGGAGTGCATGCTGTCACTGGGAGCTGGCCCTGCCTGAGTCTGCAGCAGGCAGGCAGAAGGGGGTGAGCCGGCACGTGCTCCTGCTGTAGCATCTGTTGGGGGGCAGGGGCCTGTGGATCTGGGTCCCTGGCCCCATACCCCTGGCAGATGGGGACCCCTTCCAGCAGGGCTGGGAGGCAGAGGCAAGGGGCACAAGCAGGGATGGAGGGCTGTGGGGGGAAGTGAGGGACACCAGCAGGGCAGTGGGGGGCATTTAATTTTAACCATGGATTTTGTGATTTTTAAAATCAGAGAATTTGCAATTTTTTATCAGAGCATTAGTGATTTAAATTTTTTTTTAAATCACAGAAAACCAGGATCCCTGGTGACCAGATGTCCAGATGCACTGAGCAGTGGTCCTGTGTTTCCACTGGTTTTCTTCAGATTACGTACCCATAGAAGGACTTCTTATTGTCCTTGATTTTGGGTGGTAAGTTAAATTCAGTCACCAACATTGCTTTTTTTTTTCTGCCACTCCACTGGGGAGGAGGATCTTCTCAGCCAGAATGGCTGACCAGTTCGACCAGGATTTAAACTAAGCCCACTGGGGAATGGGTAGAAAACCACCAATGCAAGCCCACTAGGCAACTACTGCATAGCAACCAGGTTAGGGCACCCAAGGGGATCCACACCTACCCCAGCCCTGGAATGTTGTCTACCTGGCAGTGTGAGGAAGACACCTAGGGCTTCTAATGGGACACTTATAAGTCTGTACACCAGTGCCAGGAGCTTGGGAAACAAACAGGAGGAACTGGTCCTCCTTCTAAGCAAGAAATACTATGATCTCATAGGGATATCAGAGACCTGGTGGGACTCCACCTATGCTTGGGCCACAGGTATAGCTGGTTATACCCTGTACAGGAGAGACTGGGCAGATAAAAGGGGTGGGGGTGTAGCTCTCCATGTCAAGGAAAGCTACACGTCCCTGCAAATTGACATAGGCACCCAAGGAGGATGACTGGAGTCCCTCTGGGTTAAAATATGTGGGGAATGTGGCTCAGGGAACACCATGGTGGGAGTCTACTACAGACCTCCTAATCAGAAACAAGAGCTGGACCAGGAATTCACCAGGGAACTGGCTGCATGCTCTCAGTGCATGGTTGTCATGAGAGACTTTAACTACCCGGACATCTCATGGGAAGAGCACTCGGCCAAATGCAAGGGGTTGCAAAACTTCTTCACATGCGTGGATGAGCTCTATATAACTCAAGAAGTCTACAGGCCAACAAGAGGTAAAGTGTTGCTGGACCTGGTACTGACTAAAAGGGAAGATTTAGTCAGTGATCTAAGAATCAATGGAAAGCTGAGTGATAGTGACCACGAGCTGATCACCTTTACTATCCATTGCAAAGCTGGCAAGTCAGTCAGCAGTACAGAAGTGCTTGACTTTAGGAAAGCTGATTTTGACAAGCTCAGGAGGCTCATTGTTGAGGCCCTAAGGGACCATGACTCGACAGGAAGAGGAATCCAAGAGGAGTGGCTGCTCCTCAAGGGAGCGATCCTGACAGCACAAGGGATAGCCATTCCATCCAGGAGGAAGGGTAGCAAAAGGCAACAGCAACCCCCTTGGCTCAGCAGGGAACTTGAGCACCTCCTATGCCTAAAAAGAGAGACTTATAAAGGCTGGAAGGCTGGAATCACCACCAAGGAGGAGTACTCAGCACAGGTCCGTGCCTGCAGGGAGAGGATCAGGAAAGCCAAGGCTGGAACCAAACTCCATCTGGCTTCACTTATCAAGGATAATAAAAAGTCCTTTTTCAGATATGTAGGGAGTTGGAAAAAAGCAAGGGTAGCATTGGAACCCTGCTGAACCAAATGTTACAACTCATAACTGACACCCAGGAAAAAGCCAACCTGCTTAATGGGTACTTTGTGTCAGTCTTTCATCATCCCAAAGGGACCATCCTGCCTAGCATGATGCAGGACGGCCAGGGTGAGCGCATATTTATACCCAGCATTGGTGCAGACCTTGTAAAGGAACACCTTCAGATGCTGGACACCTTCAAGTCATCTGGTCCTGACAGATTACACCCTAGGGTACTCAAGGAGCTGGCAAGTGTCATAGCCCAAGCATTGGCAAAAATATTTGAAAACTCGTGGTGCTCAGGTGAAATACCTGAAGACTGGAAGAACGCCAATGTGGTACCCTTCTTCAAGAAAGGGCAGGAAGTAGATCTCAGGAATTACAGGCCAATAAGTTTGCCCTCAATCCCAGTAAGATTCTGGAGAAAATTATCAAAGAGACCCTTCTTCATAAGCTGGCTGAGAGCAACATCCTGAGGGACAGCCAGCACGGGTTTGTCACGGGTAGGTCTTGCCTGACCAATCTCATTTCCTTCTATTACCAGGTGACATACCACCTGGACAAGGGAGAAGAGATTGACATCATATATCTGGACTTTAAAAAAGCATTTGATCCAGTGTCCCATGAACTCCTCATGGAAAAAGTGGCCAATTGTGGCCTCAGCTACACTATAGTCCGAGGGCTCGGAAATTGGCTTTGAGGTCAGACCCAGAGAGTAGTAGTCAGTGGTAGTGAATCATTGTGGCACTCAGTGACCAGTGGTGTCCCCCAAGGCTCTATCCTTGGACTGGTTCTCTTCAACATCTTTATCAACTATGTGGACATTGGTGTCAGAAGCACACTGGCCAAGTTTGCCAATGACACTAATCTTTGGGGCATAGCCTCCACACCTGAGGATAGGCTAATGATCCAGGTTTGACTTGGATAAGCTTAGTAAGTAGGTGGATACAAATCTCATGACAGTCAACACGGATAAATGCAAGGTACTCCACCTTGAAGTGGGGGGGGAACCCCACAGTATGTTTATAGGCTCAGCAATGCTACGCTCGCTAGCACCACAGCTGAAAGAGACTTGGGGGTAATAATTGGCTAGAAGATGAACATGAGGCACCAATGTGATGTCACAGCTGGTAAAGCAAACCAGACTCTGGCTTACATCCACAGATGCTTCTCAAGTAAATCTCAGGATGTCATCCTCCCGCTGTACTTGGCCTTGGTGAGGCCACAGCTGGAGTACTGCATCCAATTCTGGGCTCCCTCATCAAGAAGGATTTCAAGAAGCTTGAGAGAGTCCAGAGAACAGCCAGGCACATGATCAGAGGGCAAGAGAATAGGTCTTATGAAGAGAGGCTGAGAGCCATGGCACTCTTCAGCCTGGAAAAGTGCAGGCTCCGGGGGGGACCTGGTGGCTGCCTATAAGTATATAAGGGGTATACATCAGGATCTGGTGGAAAGTCTGTTCACCAGAGCAACCCAAGGGATAACAAGGACCAATGGTCATAAACTCCTCCAAGACTGTATTAGGCTGGATATAAGAAAAAAATTCTTTACTGTCTGAGCCTCCAAGGCCTGGAATAGACTCCCTCCAGAAGTGGTGCAGGCACTCTTCATCTACACTCTTTCCCTGCAGCCCATGATCCTGTAGGGCATTATTCACTAACGTCCTTAGCTTATTGAAGTCAGCTTTTTTAAAGTCAAGAAGTTGTTCTTTACTGACAGAGTTCCTGGCCCTATGACAGACAGTGAGAGTTTGATGTTAGTGTGAAGTGATTCTGAGCCCTAAAAATAAGTCAGTCTCCTGCTGAATTCATTTCTCATTTGAACACTGGCTCTTGATGAAATCAACCATTTAACCTTTTTGAGACTGTTTGAGCTAAGGCAACCTTGCCCTCTCTTCATTACAGCCCTTAAACATGTTATCCAAAGAATGATATAAACAAAAGGTCAGGAAAACAGATCTTACGATGATAGGCTGAGAGCCATGGGACTGTTTAGCCTGGAAAAGCGCAGGCTCAGGGATGATCTGATGGCCACCTATAAGTTTATCAGGGGTGACCATCAGGATCTGGGGGAACGTCTGTTCACCAGAGCGCCCCAAGGGATGACGAGGTTGAACCGTCACAAACTCCTGCAAGACCGTTTCAGGCTGGACATAAGGAAGAATTTCTTTACTGTCCGAGCCCCCAAGGTCTGGAACAGTCTGCCAGCGGAGGTGGTTCAAGCACCTACATTGAACACCTTCAAGAGTAAACTGGATGCTTATCTTGCTGGGATCCTATGACCCCAGCTGACTTCCTGCCCTTTGGGCAGGGGGCTGGACTCGATGATCTCCCAAGGTCCCTTCCAGCCCTGATGTCTATGAAATCTATGAAATCTATGAAATAATATTCACAGTACTACCAGAACTAATCCCAAAATAATCCACTGGATTTTACAGTATGTGAAAAATAGAAGCTGATAATGATGAATTGTGAAAATCTATAGTCTGGCTCCAACTGACCTCTTATTTGCTCTCAGCAATCTGCTTTTGGCCTGTGAATTACGGGTAATGTAGCTGTATTCACAGTGAACCTAGTCATTCCCTCTAATAAATAATGAACTTCCATTCTTCCACTTAAGAGCTCTGCAGATCTTAAGAGATACCATTTGGTGACCAGAATTTTCTGGGGAAACTGTATGCTGCAATTAGAAAGCAAGTAAAGGAGAGGTATGCTACATTTATCTCTAAGTATTGTATTTGAACACACATAATGTATAGACAGTAATACAAGGGACTGTGTTACTGGGGAAGAGAATTCATTCTTGGTTATGAGAAAATTGCCAGAGCTAAGAAGTTCCCAAAGTAAGCAACAATTTATAATATTGTGTTACCTACGTAAAACTTTATTAAAAAGAGGTGATTGGTTAATATTTGAAAGGTAAGTATTTGGAGAGAAGCAAATGCTTCTCAGAGCAGTTCCTAAAGAAGTACGAAGCAATAGAAAAAGGCTCCAGATAATGATACAGGAATAAAAAAAAAAAGAGGGGTAACATGAAGTGCACATGCAATACATTGTCAGCTCCTCTGCATGAGGTTACTGAAGTTATCAGTAGTGTTTGGTATAAAATGTCACAAAAATGGGTATGGTCCTCTAATGAAGACCTACAAAATCAATTTAAGGTTTTTTTAAAAAAACAAACAAAAACACAGCCGCTGATAACAGTCAAGTTGTATGCCAGACTTGTGGAGCACATTTTTCAGTTGCTCTTGGCTTGGTGTCCACTGTGACATTACTCAGCATTTTGAGACAAAGAAAACCACAAAGAGGACAAAAGAAGTACATGTGAACTCCAAGTGTTTCAGAATTTTTTGTTAAGCAAAACACAGAAACGGATCAAATTTTTACTAGTGAGGGTCTGTTTGCTTATCATCCTGTGCATCACAGATACATTTTCAGGTTGAGTGATTGTACATCACAAGTAATTAAGAAACTCTACCAACCCATGTTTTCATCTGCTCACACAAAATCTAAGGCAATAATTTGCAACATATTAGCTCCTTTATCAACAGCAGTACATTGTGATTGAAGAAGTGTTTATTTATTACACTTAGTGTGGATGCATCAAAAAGGAGCAAATGCTATTTCTTGTTCTTATACACTGTTTTCCTCCAATTAGCAGTGTTCATACAAAATTATCCAGTTTTCTTTTCTACTGGGTGGAACATCTGATGTGCAGTGTACATTTCTCCAGCCAGTGGCTGAGAAGTACTCTTAGTGCCAAGCTTGTTGGAATTTGTGCAGACAACACCAGAGTTAATTTTGTTGGTGCCAGATGTGCTGGAAAAAAACCAAATTTGTGGCAAAAACTCCAAGCCAAACCAGAAAAATAGATTTTTGGTATTGGTTGAGGTGCTCATATTGTACATAACTACTTCCAAACTGCATTCAACTGTTTTCCCGTGGACTTACAGCAAACTCTCAAAGGTTTATAAATACTTTTATGTTTACACTGTACATGTCAAAATGCTGAAAGACTTCTGCCTATTTGTCCATCTCGAGTATTTTAAAGTACTAGAGCATGGCAACACACGATTCTGGTCACTGGAACCAGTGTTGGACAGAATTTTGTTGATTTTTCAATGAGCTTAAAGCATATTTTCTTTCTCAAAACAAATGCCCACACTACTAAAGAAAGTCTTTAATGACCCTAGCACTAAATTGTGGCCTACCTTTGCCAGTAAACAAGCGGCCACGTTTCATAAGACTGTAGAGGTGACAGAGAAAAATGATTTGTCAGTGACAGACATTATGTTGAAGATACATTCCCTGCAGGATCTTTCAGCATAGAGGTTTAGAGAAAGATTCGTCACAACAGAAACAAAGAACCTACTGCAGGTCTCTTATAGATGGTGGGCAAATGAAGGAAGAAGAACTTTACAATGCACTTGACAATTTTTACACAACATGCCTGTCCTACTTAGAACACTAGAAACCTACTTTTGAGTGCAGCAAAAAACTTGAGTGGGCCCTGCTGAAGAATATGCCAGTGTGGAATGAAATACAAAACAGCTTTGCTACAAGCTACACTAAAATTCCTACCTTAAGTATGTTGGATGAGAATTGGGGTTTGCGTTGTAGCCATGAAGGTTTTAGACTAACTGAGTAGTTGGAAAAAAAGTTCTCTGCAAGCTTTCGGGTGCAATCACCCTTCTTCAGGCATAAGAAGTCTCTGCTGTTCTGAGCCTCCAAGGAATGAAAGAAGCTCAAAGTGTGACAGGATGTCAGTGAGAATGTAAATAGGTGGAAATTAGGAAAACAAAATGTAACCCAGGTGGTACATGGCAAGTACCCCCTCTCCAGTTGAAGGGATTCAGTGGGTGCATGTATACTGTGGGGCATGTGGATGCCTAGCTGCAGGCCAGATCATCTCCTTTTCTTACAGAGCAGATCAGAGACCAAGAACACCCAGTGATATTTAATTATTTACAGATTTAATGATACAGCATTATATAGAACTTGCAACTATGAACTTGCATATATATGTTTATAGATATCTATCTGTAGACACACACACGTTATTCATAGAAATAGGTTTTCACAGCTGATAGCAGCTTTTCTTAACCCCTTGACTCAGGCAAAGACCTAGTCCTCTGTAGCCTTCTGATTAGTCTGCAGCCTCTGTCCCCCTTGACAGGCCCCTTCCAGGCAGCAAGCAAAAGAGCACTTAATGATAAAACACAAATTAATCAACAAAACGATGACAAGAATATCTGGCAATGATGGGACAATAATTATACATACACAATCAGGTTACATCAAATGAGTCCTGATAGATAGATAGATAGATAGATAGATAGACAGACAGATAACCCATATAAAATGAGTTCAAATATAAAAAAGCTTACAATCTTCTCCTGTTACAATAATAAGGATGCAGAGTTTACAACCAGAATCCCAGTGGCATAAGAAAACAGACCACACCAGTGGCACAGCAGCTGCGTCCAAAGAAAAAATAGCACTCGGGAAAGAATCCTGTTAACCAACATAACATTATTACCCTCTCCTAGTTTACTCATTTGGAGAGGCCCATGAGCAGGAAACCACCCTTAACATACGGGGTCCTAGACTCCTCTCTCTGTCCCAGGCCAAATCGTCCCCTCTTGTCAGGGGCTTTCCATTGATTGTCCGCGGTGGGGAGGGCTCCTCCTCCCTTGTGGAAATCCCCTTCCCAGGTGACTCATGACTCCCGCAGCTTTTGGAGAGTTAGGCTCATCTCCAATGATGGGTTGGGTGGGGCATCCTCCTTTGCTGGAGTGGTTGACCCTTGCCGCTAGCTGTGGGAAGGCCCAAGGTAGAAAAGAGACTGTCTGAAAAAGGAAATTGCTGAAAAAAATCCCTTTTTTTGACGCAATTTTTCCAGCTATTTACTTTTTCACAGACAGCCTCTTTTCTCTTATCTACCTTGGAAAACTTTCCCTTGCTTATCTTTGGCTTTTTCCTTGTTTCTCCCCTCCCTTCCATACCTTTTTTTTCCTCCTAATTTCCACCTATTTACACTCTTGCTGACATCCTGTCACACAATTAGCTTCTTTCATTCCTTGGATGCTCAGAACAGCAGAGACTTCCTATGCCTGAAGAAGGCTGATTGCACCCAAAAGCTTGCAAAAAACTTTTTCCCAACTACTGAGTCAGTCTAATAAAAGCTATCATATCTACTCAAAGAGCCTTGGATGTGAATTGTCTTTTTGATGAGTGGGCCAATGCAAAAATCAGTCATCTCTCATCATTCTGACTGGAACCATCAGAGAACACCAGGTTCAAGAGATGGGCAAGGCAGTATAATATGGAGATCTAGTTAAGGCTGTGGAATCTGTGTTGTTGGCGAGGCAACACAGCCCTTTTAAACATGTCTTTTCTATAATGAGTAATATGTACCCTCCTGAAAAATCATGTCTGAATGTCTCCACCATGAAGGTTATATTGTCTGTGTGAGTTAATTTTGATCAGGATTGTACTGCATTCTATGACAAGCTGCTGAAAGACAAGTAGAACCTCCAAAAATAGCATCATCAGAGAAATACAACTAGCAACAAGCAATTTCACACTTTGGGGGACAGCAAGACAAAGAAAACCATCAGTAACTTCTTTATTTTAAGTACATATTTTGACTGTTTATGTTGCTTGTAACATAGGCAACACATAGGGGGACACAGGGCACATGACCCCTCTGAGATTAGCCACTGGCGACGCTGCCACCTCCCCTCTGCCCACACTGCTGCAGTTGCCTGTGGGCGGTCCCCACTCAGCCCACCCTCGCTGCTGAAGTCACCCATCTGCAGGTGGTCCCTGCTTGCCGTTGCCATGCCCCTGCTGACAACACAACCACTGCTGCCTACAGGCAGTCGCCATACCCCCCAGCCTCAAGAGGATGAGTCTTTCATAGTTTGTAAGTAGGAAGCTACTGTGGTTAACTTATGAAGGCAAACCCATGCAATCTCTTTGAAGGGATATTAAGTGTGTTTCACTATATTGCATGTTTCTTACCTGTTTTTGCATACATAAGTGAACTCCCTTGAACACTAGTAAAATCTTAACAGGTATACCATTTTCAGCATAGCAAACTACAGTGACCCTAAGCTAAAACTTCATGCAACCCAACTGATCTCAGCCTGAATGGAATCCAGGGGTCTTGGAGTCATTGCTGACTCCAGGATGAACATGAGCCAATGCGAGGAAGCAGTCAGTAAGGCTAACCATACATTGTCGTGCATCTACAGATGCATCACAAGCAGGTCCAGAGGGGTGATCCTTCCCCTAGATGCAGCATTGGTGGGGACATGCTATGGGAGAGATGGGTTGCCTGGGTGCTAGGTCCTGGGAACCTGCTATGGGTGAGGGGAGGGAGGAGAGGTGGTTGGGGGATGTGCAGTGCCATAGCAAGGGGGGGGCGAGTGGGGTGACCACACCAGGTGCTGAACCAGTGCCAGAAACACATGCATCTCTAAGAAAATATCGAGGACTTGTCTTGCTTTTTTTTTTTACATTCCATCCTGCATCCTCTGCAAGAATCGTGTTCTAGAATATTACTCTTTTTACTTAAAACTATAGTAGGGGACCTACTTTAATAGCTATGTTTCCAATGTATAAAATGTATCTTACTGATACAATGCTGTAATGGTCTTAACAAGGGAGTTAGAGCCAGGAGACACTGGTTCGCATTTATTCTCTTTCCTGAATAGCATTCTCTCCATTTCACAAATAGGGAAAACTGAGATGAAGAAAATTGATCAGCCTAACGATACTGCTTTGTGGCAGAATCTTGAACAAAACACAGGTCTCCCGGATTCAATGCACTGTCCACTAGCACCTCTGTCTTATTTACAGTATAATAACATGTATATACTTCATTTATATAATAAG
Source organism: Crocodylus siamensis (assembly GCF_052110815.1). NCBI lineage: Eukaryota > Metazoa > Chordata > Crocodylia > Crocodylidae > Crocodylus > Crocodylus siamensis. The sequence goes on along the minus strand of NC_143396.1, from coordinate 82,494,468 downwards.
AACAAGTATTTCCAAAACCTGCGTGGATACATCCAACACTGTGGTATCCAACAGTGACTCAGCATACACTTAATCTTGCTGGGGAATTACTAGAACAGCTGTTAGTTATGCTCAAGTTCCTCTAGTCCTTCTGGGGTTTCATAGCTCCATTTCTATCTGGGCACAGGACTGGCAACATTTCTTTTGCACCCAGTCAGATTAAGATGAGATAGCCTTCTGCCTATTCAAGTGGCCTTAGAATTTTTTAATGTCTTTGGAGATCTTTGTATTATGCACTGTTGATTACATGGACCCAACTGGCTTCCCTGTTAGTGCTTGGGTCCTCATAACATTGTATGGGGATCCATTTACTTTTACTAAAAAGTGGATACAGTTGTAGGTGGCTATCAGAGTACTGTATGGTAGCTGTGTTTTACAAAACCCTGGTTTCTAGGCCTTCTGCTATAGCTGGCATATCAGAGTACGAGCCAAATTTTCACAATTCTTATAGTGTTAAAAAACCATTTCGCCCTGGTGTTCCCCAAAGAGTGCTTTACGCCTGGTAGATACTCTTTAACATAATCTTATACATTTCTCTGGGCCACGTTAATTCCTAGTGTAATCACACTACTTCCAGCAGTGTTGTTTACCTCACAGAGGGATCTGACCTTTGCATCTTTTTCTTGTCTGTTTAATCGTTAAAACTAAAACAGTACTGCCTTCCTTTAAACATAAAACTGCCGTGGAGATTAATGAGGTTTATATAGTACATTAAAGGTGGAAAGTGGGGAGGAGGAGTAGTAGTATTTAAAGCATTAGGCAGAAAGTGGAACTGAGGCCATATGTATAACATCACTATAGAGCCCCTGCACTTACGTGAGAACAAGCACAAATGAGACATTAAAATAATAGTCCTAAGTAAGAACATCCCTGTTTGCTTCAGAACATGCCATCTAGCCGCAGCCTATGCTAATTCCTTCTCCAAAGTTACACATGATCAAAAATTTTCTAAAAACATTTGTAAAAATAGCTACATGACAGACTGCTATTCACCATCGCCACCACATTGTCTTTATTTCATGTCAATCACATTCAGTACCCAGATGCCAAACTGTGGAAAACAGCAGCAGCAACAGCGGTAGAGCATGGCTGTACGCCACATTTCTGAGACAGTTTTGTTGATAGTTTTGGAAGTCTACAGTCTGTCAGTTCAAGAACTTTAGGTTACAGTTTGGTTATGTAAAACCTTTGTCATGCAGTTTGTCTACAGGGCTAGATTACCCCATGCTGAATTCCTTCCAACCATGGTTAACTTTGAGCTAATTTGTTTAAAAGTAATTTGGACATTTCTACATTGCACTGAGGTGTGATCCCTTGTCTTCTAGAATCATTCCTGATTCTGAACTATTTATTTGCACTGAATGGGCTTTTAAATAGGATCCTATGCAAACATGTTCTCAGATGAACTTATTGGCTTTGTTGGACTTGGAACTGATGGATTTCGTTCATATGGATTTTTTTCTTTCTTGGATCTATTTTTGGGCCTCTGTGGAGGTGTGAATTCCATAAGAACCTATGTTGATTAGTAAAAATGGGACTGCTTGATGCGAGTATAAAGTGAAACAGTGCTACAGGAAAAAGAGGAAGAACTGTCAGGGAAAGTAATAGGCTGAAATGGCATAATGATCTCTGGTTTGAGATTATGTAGGCACAAGCAAGAGAAAAAATGTTGCTACGCATAAACAGGAGCTTTTCCTCCTGCCAGTTACTTAGATAATTTAAGTAATACAGTAAAGAGGTTTGTGTGATGGAGATATCAATTAATTCTTCTCACCTCCTAGTCTACTCAACAATGTTCCCTTTAGTTTTATAAGTACATGAAATTATTTTGATTAGATTTCAGATATTGTAAAAAACAGACTACGTATAAAAGGGAGGATTCTCCAAGCTTTCTGCTGATTATTTTTATTGTGAATGCCCTAACCAGGTGAATGCCCATATTTAAATACACATGGAGAAATTATTGTAAGGGAAGCCCTAGAAATATGCTAGATTGGACAGGTGGCCGTTGGGTGGTTGGGTGGATGTAGATGCTGCGTTTGTCATCTCTGGAAGTAATGTGCATCTGTCAGAACAATTTTTGTATGCTTCAGCTACGGCTCTAGTTGCTCCTGCTGTTCAAATAACAAAAACATTGCTAACAATACTCTTGTATATATTTGGAAGAAAATGTTTTAAGAAAATGTAATGAACTATTTAAAATGGATTGGCTTTATTTGGCTACTTGGCTTTGTAGAATGAGAATATCTATGGCCTCCTGGAGAATTCCAGCAAGGAGAACAGTTAGAAGTAATTTTATGAGGTTTGTTATATAATTAGTTTTTCGTTAGGAACAGGAGTGAGCCTGTTAATCCATTTCATGTGGGCCAGATAATAGTCATCAGATCCCTATTGATCAGAGGCATAGTGAGCTCATTCAGTGCTGGGGGCATTATGTCAATCACCATAGACAGCGGGAATAAGAAGAAGTCTTACCTGCCCAGGCTTTCTACACACTGAAGTCAGCTGTTGCCACTATCTCTGTTTCTGCTGCAACAAGGGTAGCTTCAATGGCATCAATCCAGTGGTACAAGCTCCCTGGGAGCTGCAACCTGATTCCCTATTTGTTTCCCTCCAGATATGCTATTGGGTGGGCTGCTCCTGCTGTGGCAAAGATTTGCTGGGCAGGGGGTGGGACACCATTCTGCTCTCCCCTACCCCTTACATGCATTGCTAGGTGGGGACTCTGCTGCCTGGCTCCTATGGTCAAACAGTGTAGGACTGCCCCTGCTGTGGCAAGCCTCCTGATGAGGGGGGTTCTGGCACCCCTAACAATCTGCATCTGGAGCTGGTACCCCACTCATCCTCCCCCCTCCCCTCGCCTGGTCCTGCTATTGCTATTGGCAAGTAAAAAATGGTGTTTTTGCTCTTTACTACTTTAAAAGATTTTCTCTATAATCATATTTAGTCAAATTAAAAATAAGTCACTAAAAATGTTCCCTTCAAAACACCTTGCACATACACATTTAATTCCACTGTCTTGGAAGATTTCTAATAATTATAACTGCATACATTTAGAAGAGAATATTAAAAGCAAATTTGAAATATGCACTACTGTTTGAGACTATACCTACTTTTGAGACTTGCATTGAAATAACAGGCCACAGTGAAAGAGAAACTGCATAGCAGTGGCCAATATCTCAGTATTTTGGAAAGGAGAAGGATTCTGCTTGAGAGATAAAAGCTGGTTTTTTGGGGGGGGTTTAATCTGAACATTTGTTACAGGTTTTTCAGAATAGGTTTTATTATGTTTTTGCTTTAGTAATCTTTGGGGTAAATGTTTCGCAGATTAACATAGAAAAAATGCTGTGGGATTGTGGGCAGCAGGAGAATTAAGCTGTTTACATTCAAGATGGGTGCATTTTTAAGTATGTTCTAAAGCAGTGAGAGGCCTACAGTATAATTAAAATATAATTATGAAAAGAAAATGGGAATAAAGGAAATGCAGAGTGACCATTGAAACAATATAAAGGTAACACTAAAAGAGACACTTCTCAAATTCAGCAGAGAAGAAAAGTGCCAAATATTTAAAAAATGCATTCAGGTCAAAGTAATGAAACCAAAACATGATTTATGTTAAGGTATGATGTCTGATATACAATGCAAACTGTTCTGTATATTAGTTCACAAAGATCAAAGTTAAATTTGATCACTAATAAAAACAGCTGTTTGAAGGATCTAGATAAATTGACAGCTAAAGAAACATTTTTTCCCCTGTGAGCACATTATCAGACACTTACATTGCTTCATGCTGTGATAGGAAAGGAGATAAGGTCTTTGCCATCTGTTCTGAAGGTCCTGAGTTTAAATCTCCATGGGAGTCAGGGCATGGTGTTAGTGGGAGGGGAGGAATTTATTTGGGAAACTATTTATCTTTGCTTCAGAGAAACAGCATTTTTTACATAAATTCACTCATAAAATGAGATTATCCTAACCTGTCTGTTTTTCTGAGGTTTTAAAGCATTGCCGTACAATTCACTGGTCTGAAAACTTTAATGTAATTTGAATAGGATGTAAGAAGTCATGATGAAGATGACCACAGTATAACTATTGCTCTTCAGGTTTAAACTGTAATTTAAGTGATCTATCCATTTAATCTAATCTTAATATCCTGTTTAATTCCCATTTGTCACCCATATTTAGTTGGTACTTTTTTAAAATAACTTCATTGATGAAATACACATAGTCTTGGCAAAAATATAATTCTATAGGTTGTTATCTATGTTAAATTGCAGTTAATCGGGACACTTTCCTAATATTATACATAAGCATCAGACTGTCATAAGAGATGTGAAAAATGGATTCTTGTACCATGTTATCCTCTAAAATACATGTGATAAAACTAATCCAAACTGGAATGTATTTAACATCCCCTTCAGTTTTAACTGAGTCTGATAGTGGTCAATTTGTGTCTTAAACTATTGTTATACCATGCTGCAGTCTATTAAATAGCCACCATTTTCCACCCCAGGCATGTCTGCGTTTCAGTTGCAGGTGAGGCAACTTCTTGTAAAAATAAATATCTAGCTACAATAGGAAGAGACTTCTATTGGCATCGTGAGCACTTTTTACTTACTTGGGCTTAAAGGCAATAAACTAAGATTGTATAAACATATCATAAATATTTATGAAGTTTGTCTTGTGCTTTTAATCTTGATTAAGTTGTGAAGATTTGCTTTTATCAAGACGATAATAGTACAGTCATTCCAGTGCCCGAAACATGTAGTCCCTAGGTATGTGAAGAGCCATTAGTAACACTGTGGGTTTCATTTTGCCAGTAAATTCTCTGAAGTTGAATGAAAGTAGTGAAAAATAACACTGCCAACAGTAGCCGCTGCTTTTTTAGATTAAGGAATAAAAGCGAAAAGGTGGAATATTTAGAAATTGATTTTTTATAGTGACTCTGAGACTTCTTTAAACTATTTTTGGGGGGAAAGAGGGTTATGGCTATTAGCCAGAGTTTTTAACCAAGAGAGATTATAAGCAATATTATGAAACTGTTGCAAATTAGAAAATGCAAGATAAAAATGCAGAAGAGGGCCCAGGAGAAAGATGGGTATTAAACTTATCATATCCTTTTCTTTCATCATTGTATAGTCAAAGAACTGTTTTACACATTTGATCATGTAGACCAATGTAGTAACTGCCTGTTGAGCACTCTTAGTTTGGTTCTGTGATGGTGATCCAAGCTAGTCAAAGCTATGCCATGGTCTGTATTTAAAAAAAAGGTTTCCTTGATACTGATACTGCATAGCGATATAAAGCTGAGATACTGGCTGGCTGTTCTAGCTCATCTAATGACATCCTTTTAGCTCAGTCAAATTTAATGAATACAGAATCCCTGTTATCATCAGTAAAAAGAGAGGATGGGTTTACAATGATTGGTACTTACCTACACTCTTTTGCTACAATCCCATTACTTTTGATTACTATAGTGGCTGTTGAGCTGCTACTTAATCATACAAGAATAACAGTCAGGAGTGTGAAGTTGCTGTATATTAAGCTGTTAGATGCTGTGTGTAAATGTACCAGTGTAACTTTATAGGGGACTGTGGGGAAAAATGCATAAGAAAACAACAGAATGTCTACAGATCGTTTAGCAGAGAGTCCTCAGAGTTTAGTAGTATGTCGCAGCCACCTCCAAGCTCCAAATGCAGATATACTCTGGTGAGACTGATCTGTGGTTGTATCCAGTGGCTGCTCTCAAAAATACCAGCTTTCTGAGAACAAGTATGGGGAGGGGTAAGGGGATGGATCCTAAACACAGCCTCATGACCATATTCCAACATTTAGGTTGAGTTTTAAATGAGAAATGAGGTTTTCATTTCATTTGGAACATATTGAAACAAAATTTTTGATGTATTTATTTATTGTGCCTGAAACTATGCCCTGAATTTGAGCCCATTTTTTCAAATAGCTTTAGCTGCTTCAAAATTCCACTGTACTATTCCTTGAAAATTTTATTTTCTATTCAAAACCTTTAACAGTTTGGAGAGAAAAATCTTGCCTCCATAAGGCCTTTAGCACTTATGGAACAGGGACATGGCATGACACTTAGGATATTTAGCCTTTGACCAGATATTGCATTTTTCTGACCTTTCTCTTCTTGACCTCTCCAGCTGAAACCCTGGAGAAGTAACTTATTCTCTTAATCAATCAACTCCTTACCTACCTCATTCCACTGTTTTCATCCAGTGACAGACTTAGGGTGCAAACAGGTGTTGTCTTTGCATTGCCATAATTTTTTTATGATTACTAGGGACAATAATTTAGAAAACAAAATGATTTAAATCAGTAAATTTAAATTGTCATAATTTAAAGTTGCTTTCTTGAAGGGGGCTGGAGGTGCAGGAAGCACACATTGTATTCATTTGCTCGCTTTCTCTGTCAGATGAAGAGTGATTTGTTCTTACTTTTTTGCTATTATTTTATCTAAAATAATATTCATCCAGCCTAAGCGTACATTTTGCTCTTAATGTTTTAAAAGTGTAGTGGTTGGTTTACCATTATTCTTGACTCATAGAGGTATGGAAAGACTTGTTTTGTCCTCCCCTGTGAGGACTATTTCCAATAGTATATTCTTGATTGTTTTGTCCACTCTAATTTAAAATGACTCAGATGATGGAATTTCTAACACTTCCCTGAGAGTCTATTCCAGTGTAATAAACTGCGCTTTTGGTTTTTTGCCTGGATGTACAGGCTGATTGATGACTGATCATCAAAGTCTATGGTGTCACAGATTGCAAGACAGCAGAAGGATTTTTTGTAGTGGGACCAGCCAGCTGCTTCTAAGGATGTCATGAATTGAGATATAAAGACAACTGCTTCCCCCCATCCCCTCTTCCTCTAGAAAACAATGTAGACTGCTTGGACATGCTTGGTCACTTTATATGCATCCTGGAGTATCAAATAATTTAACCTGGTTTTAGATTTTCATATGCAAAATGTACAGTATACTGGGTGTTATTCCAGTTAGCCTACTACCCTCTGTTTCCTTGTTTAACAAGAGAATAAAAGTATTGAAATCAAAAGCAAGTAAAGCTTCTCCATCTCAGGTGATAGCTTCCAATGTTTCTGTAGCTAAAGGGCAAAGGTTCTATTTCTGATGCATTAATTGTATGATATTACAGACTCTTTAATGTGTAAGAGTGTGCGTATAAATCAGTAGTTCTCAGCCTCTTCAGACTTGAGGCACCCCTCCATTAGATTCAAGGTGCCCCTTGTTAGACTGAAGGCACTGCTCAGAAAATGCCAGATCTTAGTTTTCACCTCATTTTTTTTATGATAGAAAAATAAAAGAGCAGAACTTTTTATTGTAAAGAACACAAAAGACCACAACAGGTCAGAATGTTTTTAATATTATGGATTCCTGTTTGAAATCTCAGGGTTTATCTTGTGAACCATGTTGGTACACCTAACAATGCTAACACTGTGTGGCACCCCCCATCACCCTTGAAAGAATCCCAAGGGTGAATAATCATTAGTGTAAATACAACATATTTATGAGGTTTGTCTAAAATGGTGAGTGATCATGCACTGGTGACCATATGGGAATACTTTATATTAATTAATTGAACCAGAGTAGGTAGCCTGATGGAGAGGAATGGCAATGTGATACTCATTTCTAGGACTATGAATATGAATGCAGGCAGGGCTAAATTATTATCATTTTTATTTTTAATACAGTTTCATTTACTTCAAATTATTTACAAATATGGGTCAAAGTTAGGAAACACTTTCTGCCAAAGGAAAAAAATCAAAATCATCCATACTGTTTCAGCATTTCTAAAACCAGATTCATGATTTCTGCAAGGAAGTAGGCAAGTAGTTAGGACACTTGTCTGGGATGTGCATGATCAAAGTTTATTTCTTTGATCTCCAAAATCTGGCAGATTTTCGAGGCGGGATTTGAACTAACATCTCCCACTCACAGGCAAATGCTCTAACCACCTGCTTTCAACAAGAGCTTTTGTGAAGCTTTTCTGTTTGAAGCTTTTCTGGTTTGGAAGAATGCAGGCTAAAAACTTAGGATGATTATTTAAAAAAAAATTGTATTAGCAAGTGAGAGAGTGGCTCTGTAGTCCCTGCTTCAATGAATATTCAAGGATTGTATAAGAAGTGTAACAGCTTTTACAGATGTGATTATCTTGGTCTCTCACATGCAGGTAAAGTGATATGTTACACTTAGACCATACTAAATTTATGGAATATTAAGCAGTGTTAAAGTTGGAGCATGCTGTGAGTAGCTGCATGTTAAGGGTTAATTATTTCTTGCCTGTTCCACTATGACTTGCCACTAGAGGGCTGATGAGCAGAGTCATGGCTAGAAGTCAGGGCAGCTGGGCTCTTTTTCTGCTGTGGGTAGAGGAAGAGATAAGGAGCAATGTATCCTGGGATATTGAAGGACTGCATATTGCTCATTTTATCTCTGTAGAGCACATTGAAGTCATCTTAGCACAGATCAGAGTTAATTCTTGTCTGAAGTGGTGTAACTTGGAGATGTTCAGAGAACACTTAGTAGTGAGCTTTAACATGTGGACACTTACATTTTAAATGCCCTTAGTATGGCCTAAGTGTAATGTGTAAGTTCACTTTCCTCCTTTCCAAGTAGCTTATAGCCTGGTGGTTAGAGCACTCTTTTCCTGCCTCTAGCCAAGAGGGAATCCGAACAGAAGCATCACACACCCAGGTGAGTACTCTGAAATTGTATAAAAGGGAACGCACCATCATCTCCTTCCTGGTTTTCAGAATGTAATCCTTTGCTTTTATTAAGAATAACATAAGGAAAAACAAAATAGTTCACTTTGGATCAAGTAAAAACAGTTAAAAGCTAAATGAATTATCTTGATTCACCGACTGTATTCCAGGAGTGCTTCCTTTTGTGTTGACTTTAAAATCAAATGACATGAATGCGTCTCTGTTTGTCCAGTCACCAAATGAAATAATTATTCAGACAGCTGTAACTGTGCTCCCTAAACTCAAATGTTTGATAGATGTATTAGGATGCAGAAATTGTTTTGTAAAGCAATACATGTTAGGGCAGGCATTTATGGAAGAAACTGGAAGCAGGAGCTGGGCCAGCAGAGGTGCCACAAAGATTCCCTGATAGCAGACGAAGGACTTTGAAAGAAAGCTTATGTACAGAGGCTTTTGTTTTTTTCTGAAAATATAGGAATTGCCATATTGGATCAGACCTGTGATCCTTTTAACCAAGTATCACAGCTGTAGCTGTGGTTAATATGAGATGTTTCTGTGGACAACACTCCAGAGTAAAGAGAAGGAGGTTTATCTCTCTTCTAATATCTTTTCAGAGTTTATGGTTAAAACTCTATATATTCTTGTTATCCGTATAACATATTTCTGACTTGTGGAATCTATGAACAATTTACCTGTTTGGTGTTCTTATTTTATACATGTTGTTCTAAGGAAATGAAGTGGCATTTATTTTTCTGTGTTGAGTCAGTGGACTGTTAACTGGTTGTAGTGCCTTGGTTGACCCAGTCAAATAATAAATATGCTAAATATGATTGGCAAGCAAGAAGACTGGTTCTACTTGGTAGCTAAGGGTATGAACAGATGTAAAAAGTCATACCAAATTAAAAGGGTTGAGACTTGCTGCTTGTGACCATGTCTCAGCTGGCCTGCTGTAACTGTTTTGCATACTTTTTCTGTCCCATAGTAAGTAGAAGCTGCAGTGGGGTGGTTTAACTAGGAATGAAGTAACTGCTAAATTATTGTGACTCCAGCTTACTGTTGGAGTCATTGAAATGGCAGCTCTAATGAGAAGCCATTGAAAATAGAAGCTTAATCCTACTTTTTGCATCTGTGGGGCATTGCATTTAATCACCCCTTATTACTTTCACTTTGCAGAATGGGCCCTTGACTGTAGTCCCTGGCTGTTCCTCTCTAAATATATTTCAGTGGTTTTATTCCTCCTGTTAACACTGTGGATAAAATGTATTGTTCTCTCTCCTATAAAATAAGCCCATGATGAAATACACATTTTACAAACTTGCTGGAAGTTCAAATGAATCTGTACAATGCAGTACGTCTTATGCAGGAAAGGACATTCAGCTCATTACCTTTTGGCTTCCATCCATACTTGAACACAGAAGAGAAAATGGGCTGTGATCCCACATTCTCTTTGTGAACTCTGGCTACCAGTACCATGCAGATAAACTGTATTCCAGTATCTATCCTTTTATTCATATTGCTGTTCTCTTTTATGGTTAAGGTTGTAGCAACCAACCCAAACAAAAAGACTGTACCTAGAATAACCAGTGAGGCTAAATTAAGTCAGGTGAAAAGAACTTCACTGTATGGATGGTGTTGTCAACTCCTGTGATGCATACTGATACGAGACAACATTTCTAGGTATATGATAATTAGTGTCTCATTTGGTAGAACTGGGATGTGCCTATGCTTTGAAACTAGAAATGTAAAGGGTGTGTAGCTATTTGAAACTATTTAAAACTAGCAGTGTGATACAAACCATGAAAGGAAGGAGTTTATATTGTATAACCGCCTTTATAAAATGGCAGAGACCCATAAACTATAAAGACAGCTGGTTCATTTCTGACATTCTCAAGTTTGCCAGACAGCTGTGATCTCAAATATTTCATGAATAAATGCACACCTATGTTACTATAGAAGAAAGTAAAGGGTTCCAAAAAATCACCAGCAGGGGGTTTTGTGGCAAGCTTTCCAAATGGAAAGACCCCAGAACAAGCTACTGATGGGGCTTGAAATAAGTCTTGTGAAGAAATTCAATATATTAGCATTTTACTTCTTCCCAGTTAGAGATCTACAAGTTTGTAGGAAGTTTAGTTTCCTTTACTGTCACAGATCTATACAATTGAAGGGGTCTGAAAGTGCAAAATTGCCAAGAAATGCATAGACCAGCTCTGTATACAGGTGTGAATGTAAAACACCAGTTTGCAGGATTCAATGTATTCATTTGAATTCTCTTATTTTTTCAAACAATATTTTATTTTTTTCAAAATAAACACGCATCCAAGCATAAGTATAGTACAACAGAAAATTAATGACCATGCTGACCAATAACACCTTAAATCCCCAAACTTATTAGGAAAACAAAATTTCTTATTCTTTCCCTCCATCACAAATTTGTCCATTATATTCTTATCCATCTGATATGTTCATCTTTTGCTTGACTTATACACTCATTTGAGCCTGCTTCTGCCATTTTCTAGAATCAGTACTCAATTACTAGAACATTGACACTTTCTGGGAATCAGCCGCTTTATAGAAAAAGAACAATGGAAACCTTTGTATTCTTTAGTGATTTTAGTCATATCTTGAAGCATGGGAAAAGTGCATCAAAGCTGGGAACATTTATTTCAAATCCTCTTTGCCTAAAAAGCCCCATTGTTCCCAATCACATTAATGCCCTTGCCCCAGACTCAATATTTAGATATCCCATGTATCAGACTGTATTTTACCGTGGCTGTGCATTCTTATATAGGAGGTGATCTTGACCTATTTTTGTATGGAAAAGTATGTTTGAACTCTAATTATGCTATTTTTAAATTAGAATATGCAATGTTTATACTTATTTGGGAAATAGCCACGTTGATAACTATGAGATGTGCAAATATTCTGATAAGCATACTTCCTTAGGCAATTAGCATTGCTTTAACTGCATGGAAACACTGTAATCTTTGTAATATTAACACATTATAGTCGAACCTAACCAGGGTTGGAACCAATTAGTACGTCTTTGAGCGATTTGGGGTGTGAACCAGCATTTGCTGCAATCAATCTAGGTGGCTTATTTCAAGGTCTAACTGGCTTACTGGACAGCCATTCTTCATTCCCAGGATTTGTGTGATGAAACCAGTGCAAGTAATTTGGGGTGAGGGGAGGGTGGGTGGGATCAGTGGGAACTACCTCATCAGTTGGGGGGAAAGGGGTTGGTGGGTCTGGGAGGGGTCCACAGGGAATGGGTGTTAGTCTGGGTATGGGGGTTGGGGGGGGCTAAAAATAGTCCACTCGGGGTCAGGGGATGGAATAATGCAGTTCCAGGGTGGGGGCAAGTGACTGGACTTTCATAGCCTCTCTATGGGCTTCTCCGTAAATACGTACAGGTGTTCTTGAGATTGGGTTAACCCTTTCTTAGACCAGGTTAACTCCATCTCAAGCTAGTGCAGCTACTCAGGGGCAATTTTTCAGGTGACTTAAGCCCTCTGAATGCCTGTTCAATTGGGCTTTAGGTTGGCCTAACCCTGGTTATGTCAGTCTAAATATAATGCCTGCACATATCCTTGAGTTAGCAATGGTGATACAGTAAGTAGCATTCTTCCCTGTAAATTGGTTCTTGATTGATATCCTGAAATGTGTAATGGGTATTGGGGTAATGAAGATAATTAATTACATTTTTCCATACAAAAGGGACTCAGTGATAGGTGGCTGATATGACTGGTCATAGCTACATAATTCTCATGGTAGATATGTATTGTCCTAAACAGTGCCAAAACAGCTTCTTATGTCTCTTTTTCTAAAGACACCAATGGATCCTATACCAGCTAGTTCACTGCACTTTGACTGTACCTTTGCTTGTCCCTGTACAGCTCTTGAACTGGGGTAGAATGGAAAAAATAATGCAAAGGGTGACTATAATAGCTGCAGGTAACAAAAAAGACTACAGGAATCCTGACTTCTCAGCTCTGGTTAAGGAAGGCAAAAGGGCTAGCTGAAAATGAGAACTCACACAGTACTGTTTGGATGGAAGTAAAACGGAGGCCACGATCACTTGTGAGCATGAAAGGTCCTTTAGCATTTTTTCCTAGTCTTGCTAGTGCTGGTGTCCTGGCACAGCATGAGCATCTGCACCCTACCTTCCCCCTAAGGCTTCAGCTGCATATGGCTTTCTTCTCTACCATATGCTTCAAATTATTGTTGTGAGTGTCAGTCAGCATCTGTTTCAGTCAAGATATGATTGCCTTTTAGTAGTAGGAGGAACTAATCAAGCTTTCATCCTCAGTTTGCAGCCAATATTGTCTCCATGTTATTAATATATTTCTCACCTGTTTATTTCCTTTAACATGATTCATCTTAATTGCAGAATTTTTCCCCACCATTTTTGCCTTCACAAACACCAAGCTGGGTCAAGTTCCAGTTCTTTTTACATAACCTTGTTTATCTCCATTTTAGTATTAACTACCCACATAGAATTAAAGGTGCTTCTTGCAGTGATATTCATTGTTCAGGTTTTCCCTTGGTCTGAAATGCTGTATTTTAAGACCCTGTTTTCAGTTGCTTTCAATGTTCTAAACTTTAGTTGTTTCATTAGAAGCTTTCCATTCCAGGTGTTTGCCTCTGGCTGAATTTGTTTCCAAACTTTTATTAAAAATTATTTGTCCTTTTCTGAGAACAAGGCTGGGGGAAAGTATGTTAAGAACCCTTCCTCTCTTGTTTTGAAGTTCTCTTGGAACAGAAATACTTTTCTTTCCTAACTGATGAGTTTGAGGAGTTGTAAACCTGTAAGGAGGGGCTCCTAGGTATTTCATGTTTGTTGTAAGTTTGTCAGGTAAACCACTGTGGAGTTAGGAAGTAGGAAGCCCAAACTCCCAAGCAGCATATAACAGGGGTAGGGAACCTTTTCAAGCGGTGGGCTGAAAAGACCTACCCTGGATCAGAGGTGGGTGATGCACTAGGACTTGGCCACTGCTTCTGTTTCTCTCTATGGCAGCATGGGGAGAGTCCCTGCAGCCAAAGTCCCCTGCTGCCAAATGCTGCCAAAGACCCACATCCATGTTTTGGCTGCAGTTTGCAGGCCACAGGTTGTTGGCCTGTACTTGCTGAGGAGCCTGGCAGGAGAATTGGTAGGAAACCATCAAAATTATGCTTTGTATTTTAAGACAATTTTCTTGAAATTCAGAAACATTTCAGTTTCAGTAAATCAGCATTTTAGATAGAAAGGTTAGAGCAAAATATCAAAATGTTTCCAAAAAGTTCTAGTCACAATTCTGCTGATGTGGAAGTCAGGATGGTTCCAGACAATAATTTTTTCTTTAGCTTGTTCATTTAAGATTGCACTAGGTAACAAACAAAATAAAAGTACAAAAATTGGCAAAGTCAGACATTGAGAAGGTATAAAATGCCAAAATTAATTTTGCTAGTGTCATCATAATTCAGACTTGTAGGGAATATACATTATAATTAATATGCAATCACATACTTCACTTTTCTACAAAATCTGCTTCATCTGGGTTCCAGGATAAGTGTTTAAGGAAGGAATCGGATACAATGACTCATCGCATTTGATGCAGAAGTTGGAGGGTAAGTGGGATGAAGGGACAAGAAAAAATAGTCTCATGGTTGAAGCAAAAAAATGTTCTCCTAGATAACTGGATTCTATTACAGCCTCAGACTCTGAATATCTATCTGTTATTGAGTAATTCACCTGGGCACCTTAATCATTATGGGCGCGTCCACACATGCAAGAACATGTGCTTGCAGCAGCTCAAATAGAAGCGGTGCAAATTTGAGCCAGGGCTTTTTGCCTCAGCACACATGCTTGGACATATTGTGGAGCAAACTGTGCCACTAGGGGCAAAATAACCCTGTCTGGCTCCTCCCAGAACTTCAGCCAGGGGGAGCTAGAGCCTGGGGCCAGCACCTGTGCTGTCCCCAGCAGTATAAAAAGCTGCCCTGGCAAGTATCTCAGGGCTACTAGCTCAGGAGCTTCTGAGGCCCAGCCAAGGTACCTGTGGACACTACCCCTTGTGCCAGCTGGACTGCTGAAGCAGCCCTGAGAGTTCCCTGCACGCTCTATCCACTGCAGCAGTCTGGCAGTGGGGGCTGCTGCCTTGCTGTGATCTGCTGCCACCTGCCAGACTCAGATGGGGACTGCAGAGCCAGTAGAGGCATCTGCCCCTCTAGGCCAGCTGCCAGTGGGCTGCAGTAACAGGGTTGGCCTTTGTGCGGCACTACTGCTATGTGTGCCTTTGCCTGGCCATCTGGGCAGCTATCACCTGGAAGATGTTCTGGGTGTGGTGGCCTGCTTTGAACTATCAAAGCATGTGCTCCTGGCCCCATTTGGCCAGGAGGTCAGCCACAGCCAGATGGGCCCAAGGTGCCAGCTCTGAGCAGGCAGGGGCCTGCCACTGGCCTCCCTAATAGGAATTCTGATGTTCCCTATTGGCAAACTGAAAAATCCCTGATTAAAAAAAAAAAAAAAATCCCAAAATCACTCTGTAAGATACCCCTAAATCCATGTTCCTCCACAAGGAAAAAAAGAGACCACTATAAAGAGAGAGAGAGTGAGACAGAGATAGTGATTAGTTGGATAATGTTTTATTGATATATCTACAGTGTTAAAGCAAGTCTCTTATCATAATAAGAACGTGAACTCTAAATACAGGTTTCATGAATTCATAAATACATATTTTGCAGCCCTCCCACAAGGCGATGACCCCCACACAAGGGATTGGTCCCCTACACAAGGGTTATGGCCCTGCAACACAGGGTTCAGCCCCCACACAAGGGTTTCAGCCCCCAAACAAGGGCTACACCCCCCAGCATGGGATTCAGCCCCCACACAAAGGGTTCAGCCCCCAAAAGGGTTTCAGAACCCCAACAGGGGGTTCAGTACTGTCACAAGGGATACGCCCCTCCAACAGGGGATACCACCCCCCCGCAAGGCCCACATGCCCCACCCCAGCCCCCTGATTGCTGCCCCACCCAGCCCCACTGCCCCACTCCCCCAGACCCCCCATTGGCTTCCCCACCCAGCCTCACCCCTGAACTTGCACCACCAGGCCCCCCAAGGTGACCCCCCACAACCCAAGGTACCATCACTTTAAAAAAACAAAACAGAAAAAGAACAGAAAAATAGTGCCTCTGCTTACCTGAGAAGCAGGGGTGGGGGTGGGGCTCCAGGGCTTCCTGGCAGAGCACCCCAGGCAGCACAGGACAGCAGAGGGGCAGGAGGGCTCAGGGTGGGGATGCTGGGGATGTCAGCCTGCTCCACACTGTGCAGATGGGTCCCCAGGCAGCCAGATGGCAGCTGCAGTAAGTGCCGGGTTTTATGTTTTTTTTTAAAGTATAGGAGGGGGCAGGGATGGGGAGGTTTGAGGGGAATAGGGCCAGACAGGGCAGGGGTTGGAGGGCTTGGAGGGCTTGGAGGGGCTGGCTGAGGGAGGGGCTGTCCGTGGCAGGGCTTGGGGGACAAACTCCTGCAAGACCGTTTCAGGCTGGACATAAGGAAGAATTTCTTTACTGTCCAAGCCCCAAGGTCTGGAACAGTCTGCCAGCGGAGGTGGTTCAAGCACCTACATTGAACACCTTCAAGAGTAAATTGGATGCTTATCTTGCTGGGATCCTATGACCCCAGCTGACTTCCTGCCCTTTGGGCAGGGGGCTGGACTCGATGATCTCCCGAGGTCCCTTCCAGCCCTAATGTCTATGAAATCTATGACTCGGGGGGGCTGGCGGGGGTCAGGGTGGCTGGGAGAGTGGGTGGGGTTGTCAGTGGTCCCCCCCAAAGTCCTTTTCCCCCTTCTCCAGCTCCCCAATCCCTTATTCACCAGTATATCCTGAAACACGCAGCCTGGCCAGCCACGTGTTTCAGCACCAGGGGGAGGGGTAACCACAGAGACGATCTGGTAGCCAGTGCATCTCTACGGAGGACCCAGCCTCTGGTTGCCTCAGGGCATGGTCAGGGACCATGTCCTGTGCCCTTTTTTTATACTTTGTTTTTTTTAGACCCCTGGCTATCCAGGGGTCTAATTTTCTCTCCGTGCTGCAGGTTTGTAGTGAGGGAACACTTTTTTGTTCCCGCACATGCCTGTTGCCCCACCCCAAAGGGGTTTGAGGCGGGGCAAGAGGCACGTGCATGCTTATGTGGACACACCCTACTTGTGTAATCCTTACTTTCTGGCAGGGTCCAACTTTAAACACTTTAGTCTGATTTTTTCACTGTTAACTGTGGGTGAAGTAAATGATTTCTGCTATGAAAAATGAAAGTGACACAACATAGACACTTCCAAGTGGGCCCCCAAATCAGTGGAAAATTTTGAGTTTAATTTCTTTGTTCCAATTACCCATCTGCATATAACCTCAATAGACTCACTAATTGTTAAAAATAGTTCACATACTATAATGATGAGCTTTGTAGGAAAGCCCATATACAAGTTAATTATTTTGTTTTCAGAACAGGGCTTAAAGAATGTACAGTAAATAGGGCATGAGGCTAATGATTGGACAATGAGAATAAAAAAACCCTATTGAATAACTGAAAGAGCAGAGGGCAATATATGAGGCTGGGGTCCTGTGAGAAAAGATAGCATGTGATCATGTAATTAAGGACTGTATAAATTATGCAGGTGCACAAAGGGGTCAAATTGAGGTATGTGAGGTTTTGAGTATGTGAGTTTGTAATATCTTAACTTCCTTTCCTTTTTTATATGGCGACTATATGTACATTATCACTAAGCAAATGAATACATTTAGTAATCATGATAAGCTAGTTTTCAAAATTGTTGGTTACAGAACACCATAGTCCAGGGGAACTGACTGTAATTGCAGGTTTCCTATATTGCTACGAACAATTATATTTAACGTTTAGTGCACACTCATATTTCTTGCTGCAGAATCCACCATGTATCAAACTACACCAACAAAGAACTTTGGCTTTCAAATGAATAGAAAAGAAACTTTATCTAGCATACATTGAGCCTTAAAGAAATTAAAAAACAAAACCAAAACAAACACCTCAGATATAACCTATATCTGTTTTCACACATACCTCTCACACCTGGCATAGTCATTATCTTCTCAGTGTAATTCAAGCAAGTGCATGCATTTGTGTTTTTTTTCCCTGACATCCTCTTACCCTCTAAATATGGAATAACATCACTGAAGCCTAACCAAGACTGTATTGTCACTGTGCAGTACACTCAAGTAAAGGGTAAAGAGAGATTTCCCAAATGTGAACATTTTTTCTTCCAAATTACCCAGGTCTGAGGTGCAAATGGAAGTCATTTTCAAGCCTTGATTGGTTACTTTGAACCCTGCACAGGGGCAGGTACAGTCCTGTTGTGCTTAATACCAGGTGCTTAAAGGGGAACGAGGGAAGGCCAAGCTGGCTGAGCATGGATAGGATGGAAGGGAGGGTGTATTCAGCATAAATTGAAAGTGTAGTAGAACTGCCCCTGCAGTATGCACAGTGCACACCCTGAGATACCAGGGAGGAAGTCCAGCTGAGTCCGTGAGAAATCCAGCCAGAGTCTCCCACTGCAGGAAAGCCACACTGCACTCCCAAGTGTAGGTTGTAGCTAAAGATCACTGCCTGGCCTTGAGCTAGGACTCTGGATTTAAAGCACAAAAAATAGATTTAGGAAAGACCTGTCAAGGGATTTAGTTCATCCCCTAGATGAGTGGGACCGTGTCTTTTAAGCTTTAACAACTGTACTATAGTTCAGTCTACCTTTAAAATAAAACCCAAACTACCTATTAAAAATATGCACAAAATGCAACCCTGCACTGAAATATTAGTTAGATTAGATAATCTAACGCTAGTGTTCTCGATCCCCGGTATCTATTATTGTGAGACCACTGTGTAAGCATCTTCTTGAATCAAAAAAAGCATTCTGTGGCCCTTTAAAATACTTCAAATTGGACCAAACCCATTAGAAGTGGTTTCTCTGACTTTCCTGTTTGGTGACTCTACATCAACAACAGCAAGACCAGTATAATTTAAATGGGAGAGAATATTCCTAAATCTGTCAAGACAAGGAAAAAAAATCAAGTAAATAAAAGCAAAAATAATATTTAACCTTTCTGGCTCAATTATAATCATCCCCCATTCCTCACCACAGATATATAAGAGCACAGATTGTGATAGGTTAGTTGACATCAGCCTTCTTGACAGTAATGTTAGAAACAAGTCTGGAGAGATACATAAAGTACCATGTAATTCATTGCCTTCATTCTGAATGATCAAGTGTGTTTGTACGGGGATGGCTATAAATACTTTTTTGTTTATGCTCTAGCCCAAGGGCAAATCTGTGATAGAGACAAGATTCTGCAGCCACAGAAAACTCAGTGTTCTACTGTACCATTAATAGGAGCTTCTAAGTACTTCTGAGAACCTAAAAATAAATCTGTACAGCTCATAACATTTTATAGATACAGTTATCAGAGAGAGAACAAAAAAAGGTTAAATGTTTCAAGTCTAAACAAACTTAAAAATAACATTTTCTAAATAAGATGCATATTCAAATATAGGTCAAGTGTGACAGTTATATTTGAACTGAAATTCAGAAATTTGAAATGTTGGTCCTGAGCCAGCCAAAATTGTGGAGTCTCCCTGCAGTACACAGCTTGGCACCTGTAGAGAATAATGGTAATTCCAGTGTAAAGAAATTCTGAGGCTACTACTGTGAAATGTCTCTGACCTGCTCCTCCTCCCAATATGTTCAGTGAATGGGTTGCCGAATCTGACCTTAATCAATTGTCATAAATCACAGATTGCATTTGGATTCTGTCCCCTATTAATAATATATACAAGACAAAATTGTAATGCTCCCCACCCCCTTTACAACACTTCAAAGTCATAGGAATATTAGGGAGTCCTTGAGTCACGGATTATAGTCCCTGGTTATCAATGACCATCAAATTATAAACCAATTGGGCAACATTTTAAAATGAGATAAGAATAATGGGAGCAAGTAGGACTGTACTTCCCATATCTGAACAGGAATGTAGTAAATTGGAAAAGATATAGAGAAGGTCAGCCCAAACAATCAGGGGTATGGAGCAGTGGCCATACCAGGAAAGACTAGAAAGTCCACGACTCTTGGGAGGTGGGGGATGGGATGTGATAGAGGTCTACAAAATCATGAGGGCTTTCAACCAAGTGTACTGGGAACTTGTTCACCAAGTCCCAGAATACTTGAACAAGAGTATTCACCTACTGAAATTAGTAGGTGACAGATTTAAAACTAACAAGAGAAAGTACTTTTTTTACACAACACAGTTAACTTGTGGAATTGATTGGGCAGTGGATGCAGATAACATAGCCAGGTTCAAAAAGGGACTACATAAATTCATGGACAATAAATCTACTCATGGCTATTGAACTGAACAGAATGATTGGAGATGTTTCTTTTAACGCTCTAAACTAATAGTGGTGGGTGCCAGGGAGGGCATTGAACAGGAGACAGATCACTCTAGATATATCTGGTCCAGGAAAGAGTCATGATTTTCCAAAGCGGGGTATAGGAGCAGCACCCCGCATTGCAGGGGTGGCTGCATTTCCCAGCTGGTGTGGGAGCAGGGGAAGAGAATGTGCTTCTGTGCACCAAGAGGACGGGAGAGAGAGTTTCATCTGCATTAGGGACATAAAAAAATCCCAGGAGGCTCCTGCAGTGTGCTCCAATCCACAAAGGTGCAGGGTCCGGTCATGCCATTGCACCCCCTCTGGATCCACCCTTTCCCAGTCCAGTAGTCATCAAGGTCCCACCCTGCCCCCCATTCTGCCTGACTTCAGGTTAACACAGCTAACTACCCCTCTTAATTTTCTAGTGAAAATATCATGGAAGATGGTGCTAAAAGGCTTTTTGAAGTTGAGGTATGTTACACCTCCTGCTCTCTCCCCATCCATGAAGCCTGTCATTTTGTATAAAAAAAAAATGAATTAGTAAGACTTGACTTACTTTCGAAAAACCTGAGTTGGCTGTTCCTGATCATCTTATTCTCCTCTAGGGTCTTAGAAATAGATTCCTTGTCGATTATGCTCCGAATTCTTTCCAGATATCAATCTTAAACTGACCAGTGTGTAATTTCTGTTCTTTCCTAAAAGTTTGGCTCTGCAATTACCTTAGCCAATTCCCTGAATACTCCAAGAATTTTATTTGCAGCTTGTGTAAGTAATCTTTAAACTGGTACTTCCCTACTTTAAACTGACACTTCTCAACTTCAATAGTCATCCACTCCCTTATCTTTGCTGCTAACTGTGCTTATGATGTAACAATGACGTTTTTAAAACTGAAATAAAAACAACATTAAATACTTCAGCCTTCTCTACATCATCCATAATTAGATTCCCTTCCCCATTCAATATGGGATCTAAACTTCCCTTGGTTTTCCTCTTACTTCCAACATGTTTTGTTCTTTGCTAACTGTATTTCTACTTATGCCTTGGCCTTCTTGATTTTTTTCTACTTATATTAATTTGCTATATCCTTATATTCGGTCTCAAAAAACCAAGTTTCTACTTTTTTCTGAGACTTTTTTAAAAAAACCCAAACTTTCAAGCCATTGAAAGTTCACTCTTCAGCCAGGCTGGTATCTTGCTATTCTTTTACATCATTGTGTTTATAATGATAAATAAGACACTTTATATGGAAAATAATTTTAAATGGAATTTAATTACTAAAAAAAAATATGCGTATGTGCTCCCTCTCTCTTTTCCCTCAACTTACTACTAGTGGACATGGCATAGACACCAATGTTTTTTAAACATGTAATAAATGACAAACTGTCAGCAGAAAATTACCTTTAATTTGCTAAATGTAACAATTGCATGTTTTTTGACATGGGGAAAAAACCACAATTCAACATAGCAATGTAAAGCAATGCTGACACCTACAGAGAATATATGCAAATATCAATTTATAATTTGCATATTTTCTGTGGCTAGGTAAAGAATTATTGCAAAGCAACATTCTAATGTTGCTTGTTATATAAAATCTTTAAAAAATATTATTTCACTACCATCTACTCAGGTCAATCATTGGCTCGATCTAGTGTATTCAGATTCATAGCTATTAAAAATAACACTTTATCATTTCCTTTCAACAAAAGTTTTCTTTGGCAGAAGATTAATATTCCAGTTATCGTTATGGATCTTGTTTTTCCCTGAGATGAAATGTGATTTGCTCAGGTATCCTGTGATGGGTGGGATGAAGTATTCCACCTAACTCAATGACAGAAATAGCAGTGCTAATGGAAATGATACTGTTGATAGGGTTGTAATAACATATAGAATTGTCATCGTTGCCTTCTGTACGGAAGGTTTTTTACACATTTCCAGCTTTGTCCTAAAGCTCCAAGCTTGCATTCAGGGCATGTACAGATTTCTGTTTCATGGGGGTTCCCATGCATAAGAACCATACTGGTTTTGTTCTCTACAGAAGATAGATGTAGGAATTTCCATTTACTAAGGTGATGCAAGCACCTACTATGGACTCCTTTAAAAGACATTTGGACGTTTATCTGCTGGGATCCTTTGACCCCACCTGACTTCTGGCCCCTGGGGCTGAGGGCTGGACTTGATGATCTCCAGAGGTCCCTTCCAGCCCTAATGTCTATGGCATCTGTGAAATCTATGAATCCTAACACTCTGAGCAAAGTGGAAGAAAAAATTCTTTGAAATTGCCCCCTTGTATTAATAAAGATGACAGAATAGTCATTTTATCAACACTGTGCTATGCATGCTGGGATGTTTGCTGTGATGATTTTAAAAAATCAACCCCTTCTTTCAGTCAAACTGGACTGAAATAAGCAGAAGAGAATGTATCTATTCACATAAATGTCTGAAATGTATACAAAGAATTATGACTAGCAAAGAGCTTTTCAGATAAAGGCTTTTGCAAGAGAAAGCGGATAGTTGTCCTTTTTCTGGCTTGTCACTGGGAAATCACTGACTGTTCAAAGAGAAAACTTGGTGGGATAGCTGAGGGAGGTGAGAAAATGGGTACATATAAAGGAGATCTGAGAGCTGTAAAAAGAGAACTAAAGGTTTTTGAGGAAGTAATAGATATAAATGGTGACATTTCACAGTTTTTTGTGAAAGGAAATTCAGGAGAAATTCAAAATTTCACCCTATAAACTAAATAAGTAAGAGATGTAGCATAATCTTTCATGAGCTTGAGCCCACTTCTTGAGACACTGTGGCCGTGTCTGCACAAGACACTGACTGCACAGTCGTTACTGCACAGTCATTTTTAGTACTAGTTTATACTGGTATAAACCAGTACTAAATGACTGCACAGTAACCTGAGATACTAATAGCACCAATGAACGGCTTCTTCATGACTCTGACTGCACAGTAGATTAAGACTACTGCGCAATAGCACTGTGTCACAGTTTTTGCCATGTGGGGCTACTGGGCAGTCAGCATCTTGAGTAGATGCAGCCAGCATCTGAAACAGTGAGCAGCATTTGATAGTAAGCTCAGGCTCACAAAAGCTCCTGCTATACATCTCTGTGTAGCTTGTCTGTAAGGTACAAATCTACCCTGCCTTCTCTCTGACATCAGGCTAACATGGATCACTATCTAACTCTTAAAAGACATTTTGTTTGTGAAAGTTCAAAATAGAAATAAATCCAACATAAAATGCAAAATCTGAAAGAGTGGATTTTTCTTTGAGTCTCTCATTCTGGCTGCAGATATGACTTAGATCCAACTCTAGTTGTGAGAGAAAACTGGAGACTAGAATTGGATAAAACTAGACTTTAGGTCTGCTGTGTAGAGATCTGCAAATCAAAAGGGGAAATCACATCATGAAAGCAAGCTGCATTGCTGCAGGAGGTTTAAGATTCTGTATTCTTGGCTCAAGTCCACTCCCAGTCAGAGTTCAGCCATTACCTTCATTGAAGAGAACATTGGCCTTTCTCCTTAGAAATTTTCACTTAACCATAATTTTATTTAAAAAGCAGATAGCTCGGAGGCTTCTCTCCTGGAAAATAACATACTTTCTCTTAAATGCTCAATTAGAAAAAGCGAATGACTTGGAATAATCAACATGCATTGTACATGATTCCTTTTTTATATTCATTATTAAAAGATGTATCCAGTTGGCTATTTTTTCCCATCCTCTGAAAAGACTTCAGATCACAGTTCCCTGTAATTCGCAGGGGAACAGAGTGAAAGAGAGACTGCTCTGCTGCTTCATACTTGCAAAACTAGGGCTGTATTCTCCTGCTGCAACTTATGATTACTTCCAACTGAAGCTAAGGGAAGTTACTCCCATCCTGCATTAAGCAAATCAAGCCTTGGAGTATTGCGAATAATGCTAGAAGGGACTGTGCCAATAATATTCCTCACAGAGGTCTTGCTTGTTTGTTCTGTTTCTCATGTGCCCAAGGATGTGTATGTGTCATACTTATTGTAATTCATAGCTAAAGGAGCTACCAGCTGCCTTTTATAGATGCCTGTGATTTTGATGTTGAGAAGCATGGCTTTGAGCCCTCTAGGAGTATGTCTTTGAGCCTTCTTGGTGACTGTAATATCTGCATATGATCTAAAGTTTTTGCATAGGCACATATTCAGGTTCAAATGTCCCCCGAAGCAGTTATCAGTTAGATAGTGGTGTTCTGAATGACTTGTACAGTGTTACAGTGCTAGTGGTATAAGTTTGCAGAGCTATTTAATGGGACTGCAGAGACAGTTCAAACAGGTGCCTAAACCTATAGTGATGAGCAAGAAACCTTAGATTTTTTTAACTGTAGAAATTAAACGAGGCAGACACTTCCTGCTTCTTTCAAAATAAAAAAATGTTAAACTGTTCAGATGCCCAAATAATGTAGATGTCCAGATTTTGAGCAGGTAATTGGTGCACCAAATACCATAGATTGCAAAACTGTGTATCTCTTTCTGGCTACAAATGCCTCTGAAACTTCCTTTAGCCATGTGAATATTTGGTTTCTTACAATGGTCTTTTAATGAGGTTGCTTAGTCTACAAAGAGATGTCACATTTTTCCTGGGATAAACCTTGATCCCAGGACAAAGTTCAATTATTTAGATATCTGTGTCCATTCTGGGATCTATCCTAGGATTCATAGGGTAAGAAGTACTAACACTTTATCCCAGGACATCACAAAGTGAATATGAACAGTTACCTTGCAATTGCACCATTGAATCAATGGCAAAAAAGCAGCAGTGCATTCAGCTACTCACTAAACGCTCATTAGAAAGCTGATGTGTGTACAATACATGCCAAGCCAAGATATTTCTGTTCCAAGACAAACACAGGCACAACTCGTCCAGGGACAAATTCAGTATTTTTTCCAAACCTCAGAGTATATATGATATATGTGCGTAGTGATTTAACTACATTAATTTTAAACCCATGTGTGTGGTGTGTATAGGCAACCATATATGCTCAGCATGCAATGTGTATTTCTATGGCTGTGCATGTATATTAGACCATACAAATGTATGCATATGTAATAATCAAGAAAAAAAATCCTAAACATATGCAGTTGGTTCAAGTATGGTAACTGAAGGACATTTTTACTTTTGTTTTTACTTTTAATGCTTAAATTTTCAGTTGTGGTTTTCTATCCATGAGCAATTTTGTTCCATTTTGAACATTTGCCTCAGTCTGTAGCAGATATGATGTGATTCATATTGATGGAATCAATCCTGATCTTACCAGTGGAAAATATGGCTTGCAGTCTAGGATTGGAGAAAAGGGAATCCTTGAAGTGCGTTTGTTGCCTGTTTCCTAGCTGTAACCTGGAAATAGTTAATGCATTGCAAGGACCTCGCTGCTTGCCAGCTCCCTGTGAAGTCCTCTGGCAGGTCCAATAGGCGCAGAGGCCAGAGGGGAAGAGCCTGCTGATGTTGACAACCTTTGGTTCTCACTAGGGGTCGCAGGATGTCAAAAAATCAATCTGCCAGCAAGGACAAAGATGCCAAACTCTGTGCAAATCAGCTTCAGTGCAATCATTTGCAAATTAAGAGTATTCCTTGGAAAGCACACAAATTAGGACAGCAATTCCTAAACAAATTAAGGCCACATATTGCCTTATATCCTGGTAGCATTGGGTTCCAGTTGAAGCCAAGAATAAGCATAATATTAGCCTTGTATCTTGGAAAGCATCTAATTCTTAACAAATATGCTGAAGATCTGCTATAGGAAAGGCCGGAGGTTGACACAAAGGAAAGAGAATATATTTTAATAATGCATTTAACACTTGGCCAGACTCCGTATTTTCCATATCATTTTTAGAAACTAGCAGCATACACTGTTGTAAATGAATGACACATTTGGTTCATAACTGCAAGTGTCTTTCTCTTAAAAACAAGTCATTTCCAAAGATGCCACTGTAGCTATTTCTGCACTTCTGAAAAGCATGCTTGTCCTTCCACTATGTAGTGTGTAGTATCTGACTAGCTGGATAACTAAACACTTTTCTTTTAAAGTATTGATATTAAAACACATGTTCAGTTTAGACTCTCAAAGAGTTTAAATTAAACTAGTTTTATATTACTGTTTTACTACTTTTAAAACAAACCTTTTGTTGATTTTTTTTCCTCTATGCTCCAGCACCAAGATTTTAGAAACAGGTGTAGTTCAGCTTGCTTTTCTCATGTCTTGGAGAAACAACTGCTTAGTTGTTGTGGTGATGGGGACTGTTGAAAGTACTGGATAGAGAGGAAAACATACAAGAAAAACTAGATGCAAATTCACCAATTGGCCTTTTTTTCTTTTTTTCTTATCTTCTAAAGACATCACATTACCCTGTTCTGAGTTAAATTAAATATCAATGTACACCATGATTATATTCAGTAAATGTATTTTGGTATTATGAACTAATTGCATTCACTTTCATTTTTAAACATAAGTGAAAAAACAGTGACAGACAGCTTGGATTCCGAAGAGAGATAAGAGAAAAATAGCAATCTAAACATATCTGTATGTGTGGATAGAAGTATAATAGGAATATGAGATTTTTTTTACAGGTTAAATATGATTTAAAGAGTGTCAGAATTCGCAAGGTTATCCACTAACAGCAAGAATATGTCTTAACTTCTCTGCTTTGAATATAGCTTGTGTAATGCATGTCAGATTTGGGATTTCATGTTAGAATGTACAGTATCTTGCATTAGTTTCTGATATGATGTCTGATCACATTTGTGTGTGGCCTGTCTTGTAAAATGCTACTGGCAACTCATGTCTTGTTCTTGTAATATTCATTAAGACACAAGTTTTATGTCTGGAATGGACCAAATATAGTTATACAAGTGTACAATTGTGTTTTAATTATTGCAGTGTAAGGAAAGGTTACACTTAAATATAGCTGCTTAATCATCACAGTGAATGAAAAGGAAGTTTTTCTGGTTTTGATTCACTTTCAGTATAAACAGATACATACATTTGGAGTTTAGTAGTTAAGTGAATCCCTGGGATCTGATCCCTGAATCATATATTATGGCGTGTATTAACAAGAGTGTCATTTATAGGCCATAGAAAATAATTCTGCTGTTCTAGTCAAGCTGTAGGAGGCCCCACCTAAATTACTATGCCCAGTTCTTTAAGAAAGATATGGGCAGACTGGAGAGTAACAAAAATTATTAGAAGTCTACAAAACATGACATATGATAAAAACCTGGAGGAATTGGGATTATGCAATTGGGAATTGGGACTGTTCCTAAAGAAGAAAATACTAAAGGAGGTATCTGATAGGATTTTGACTACAAAAGGGTTGTTACAATGAAGACAGCAATTATTTTTTCTCTAGACCCACCAGGGACAGGAGAAATGGGTTTAAGCTGCAACAAAGAAGATTTTGTTAATACATGAAGACATGTTCTAACTATGGGGGTGGTTAAACACCAGAACAGATCTCTTAGTTAGATTGTTTCCATCACTGGAAGTTTATAGGAGTAAGTTAGACAAACTGGAAGGGTTTAGATGAGGATGATCCTGCTCTAAGCTACTAAATGACCCTGTATGGTCTCTTTTCAACACTTTTTTTCTATTATTCTTATTTTTGTTTGACAGAATGATAAGCTCAAGTGCAAAAAATATTAAATCTTTGGAAGTGCTTGGATTTCCAGTCTTGGTCTGGGCCCATAACCGTTTGAATATTTTATTAACATTAGTTATCTCTATTTCTTTGTCATCTCTAGTACCACAAAAAAAATTTAATTTTGTAGGAAGGTGAAAAGCAAACTTAAAAAAAAATGCTTAAGAATGTAAGAAGTACAGTATTAGGTCAGACCACAGGTTCATTGAAGGCAGTATTCTGTATTTCACAGTGGCAGAGACTGGCTAAGAGGAAGAGCATTTCTGCAGGACTTGACCAGACTGATCTGTTCCTGACTCTCTTCCCTTACAGCTTCCAGGGTTTAGAGGCCTAGGAAGTCCTATTCTGTGGGTTATTACCATAAGTTAATGTTTAATACCCAGTGATTGACCTATCCTTGATGAGTTTTTTCAATTGTCTTTTGAAGTTGGCTAAATTACACGTCTCAATGAGTTCCACAAGTTCATTGCACACTATGTGAAAACAAACTAACATAGTTCCTTTGGTTTGTTTTTAAAATCCACTTCCTAATAATTTTATTGTGTTTGTCCTGGTTCAAATATTGTGAGAGAAGAGTAAATGTTTTCGCTCGATCTGACTATTATACCCTACGTCAGTTTCTCCCCACCCCCCATACGGAAACTTCTATCTTGTTTGTTCTGTCAGCATACAGAAGCTTTTTCCTACCCCTATTTCTCCTTGAGCTTTACTAAAAACTAATGTTTTTACATGTACTTTGGGGGGGGGCAGAGAACAAACTTTAATTAAAGCACCCCTGCACCATTTTGAAGCATGGGGATGCTGATACATGAGACATGGAGGGAGGCTGATTGGAGCACTGTAGTTACCATCTGTTCCAGCAGAACTGGATTAATCAAGTCAGCCTCCCGGCTCATGTTTAGGTACCTATGGGCTCAGTTCTGCAGGTGTATTAAGTAGAAGTTACACGCAATAGAATAGCTACTGAACTAGGCTCAACTTGTGAACTTTATGCATATACTACATAGATAATATATGTATAATTATTATAAAATATGTATTTATACGAAATAGTTGATTCATAGTTGGGTTTATAGCACAAAATGATTGCTTTGGTGGCTGAAAAAGCATTCATCCTTTGGGGTACAAAGTTATATTATCTACATAGTTTCATAGTTTCATAGTAGCTAGAGTCGGAAGGGACCTAGGTAGATCATCTAGTCCGACCCCCTGCCTTAGCAGGAAAGAGCACCGGGGTCAGATGACCCCGGCAAGGTGCTCATCTAACTTCCTTTTAAAAATCCCCAGGCTCGGAGCCTGCACCACTTCCCCTGGAAGCTGGTTCCAGGCCCTAGCCACCCTGACTGTGAAGTAGCGCCTCCTAATATCTAATCTAAACTTACCCTCCGCCAGTTTGTGACCGTTATTCCTGGTCACTCCTGGCAGCGCACGGGGGAACAGGGACTCCCCCAATACCTGCTGATCCCCCCTGACCAGTTTGTAGCAGGCCACAAGGTCCCCCCTTAGCCTTCTCTTGTGTAGGCTAAACAGGTTCAGGTCCCGTAGCCTATCCTCATAAGGCCTGCCCTGCTGACCCCTGATCATACGAGTGGCCCTCCTCTGAACTCTTTCCATATTGTCCACGTCCCTCTTGAAGTGTGGCGCCCAGAACTGGACGCAGTACTCCAGCTGCGGCCTGACCAGTGCCGCATAGAGGGGGAGGATCACCTCCCTGGACCTGCTCGAGATGCATCTGTGGATGCATGATAGGGTACGATTGGCCTTCTTGACTGCCTCCCCACACTGCCGGCCCATGTTCATCGTGGAGTCAATGACGACTCCAAGATCCTTTTCCGTCTCCGTGCTGGCAAGAGGAGAGTTCCCCAACCTGTAAGTGTGGTGCCGGTTCTTCTTCCCCATGTGCAACACCTTGCACTTATCAGTGTTAAACCCCATCCTATTCTCCTCCGCCCACCGTTGCAACCTGTCAAGGTCAGCTTGTAGCCTATTGCACCCTTCTAGTGCACCCACATCCCCCCACATCTTAGTGTCATCAGCAAACTTGAACAGGGTGCTTTCTACCCCCTCATCCAAGTCACTGATGAAGATGTTGAACAGTGCGGGCCCGAGGACCGAGCCCTGCGGAACCCCACTGCCCACATCCTTCCAGGTCGAGGTTATTAATTATTGCTACCAGGCATATCAGTAGTTCGTAAAAGAAGCTTATGTTGCACAATCCAGGAAAGCAGTCTATAGTAACAAAACAGAACGGTAATAACTACAATAGAAGTAGTTTTGAAGAGCAACTTGATATTATGAGTAAAATGATCATTCATGCTTTTACAGCATTGCAGATCCAAAAGGAGTACCATTTAAGTACATTTATGCACGTGATGCTTTTCTGGAGCAAGATTCTCCTAACACTGCATTTTGAAACCTTGCTGGCATCACGCCACTTTCATTAATCAACTGTGTGTCCAAGTAATTTTTTCTGCATTTGAGGCCAGAAGGAGATTGTAATGAAGAGATGTAATGTAAAGAAACCTCAGGTAAATATCAAAGCAG
Organism: Crocodylus siamensis; assembly: GCF_052110815.1. Taxonomy (NCBI): domain Eukaryota; kingdom Metazoa; phylum Chordata; order Crocodylia; family Crocodylidae; genus Crocodylus; species Crocodylus siamensis. Next base: position 82,464,059 of record NC_143396.1, on the reverse strand, counting down.
GTAAAACAACACTGCTAACCATATTGATAATATGTATGGCTAATTTTCTTAACCATTAAAAAATAGGCAATCTTCCTTTCTTGAGGAGTGACTTTTAGTGACCCAGAATTTTGAGAGGTTTTTTTGGTTGTTGTTTATATAGGGTTTGTTTATAATAAAGCTTCCCCATATATTGAGGTTTTCATCTTCATTCAGCTGGAGAGAAAATCTCCCTGATGCCATACATCACTGCCAGATTATGTTTAAAAGATTCTTTCCTTCCTCATTTTTGCCTTGAGTATTTTAATTAATAATTTTTCCAACTATGAAATCTATTGGTGGGAAATATTTTACATCATTGGTTAGGTTCATGCCTTAGAATAGCATTTATAGAATCTGGCAATGTAGGGTATACCTTATGAAAAGCTCATGTCTCTGAAAGAATTGGTGTATAAGGTGCTACCTTGCCCAGCCTTCTATCTTAGAATTGTTAACAAAGAATGTATTAATAATCTGTTTTAATATCCAAAAGGGTAGACAAATATGGAGAGATGCCATATGAGCCAAGTTAGAGGATTTCCCTTAAATGCATATTGCTTAAAACAGTGGATCCCATTCTCAAGGTTCTGAGCATTCTCATCTCCCAGGAAAAGAAGGGAAGTTATGGCTGCTTAGTATAAGCCCAATATAGGTTTTATCCTGCCAAATAATAGCTTTCTAAGTTTAATTTTCTAAGAGATGTGACAATATGGTAGGACTGACCTTGTCTATTTCCAATCAGCCCAATAACAGTTCTTGTTTATAGGTACGAGATGAAGAGAATTTAAATTATAACTCCATAGAGCAGTGGTCTTTTTGTACCAATTTGATTTGAAGTTATCCTGGGGTCACTTAACAGAACCCTGATAGGCCTCACAGTAATGCCATATATTTTCTTATTCTCAATAGGCCTTCGCTCATTTAAAACATCACTTATTTATGCAAAAAGCTTCAGTGAAATCAACAGAACTATTCCTTTTGGTGCTAATGAATGCAAGTAAAAGGATGCAGATCTTCCTCGTTAAAACAGAAACAGATCTATAATTATTATTATTTAGTAAGTGATGTTTGTATGCTTGATATTTCACAAATGGGGGAATTTGAAGCCCTATATATTCTGTGGGAAAATGCTAAAATTCAGCATATGTTGTAAATGATTTGCACAAAAATTTGACTAGGCGTGAAGTTGACTCAAACTGTTTTTTTGTATTTAAGCCATTAGGCTGTCAGTGACTACTTCAAACTATTGGTAGTATTGTAGATTATATATTAAGTGTTTGAAGGTGGTATATCATTAAGTACTAATTAAATGCTAACAACATGGAGGTTTTTTCAGTTCAGACTTAGTCAAGGTTAACATTTTGGCATTTAATAGTTTAGTATTGATATTGTTGGACAAAGATATTAGAACTAATGACATTAGAATTGTTATTAGAACCAGGTTTCAAAACTTATTTTTGTCCCCATCTAAATGAAAAACTTAAATATATATATATATATTTTAAGGACTATAGTGCTGGGGATATACAAGTAGGAAATATGATTCATGTTACCATTTTAGTTCTCTATTTTTACAAGTAATAAAAGAATGTTTATTTTATTCAGAAAAGAACCTACCAAACTCACAAAGTAAAGGGTATTGCTGCTATTTAGGTGAGTGGAAGTTTTGCTATTGACTTCAGTGGAAACGGGTCCAGATAAAATTTGAGGGCTAAATCCTGCTTGCTCTTACAACTAGTCCTGTGCACTTCTAGGTAAGCAAGGATTGGCTTGTGTGTGTTTGTGTCAGATTAAAATAATAGATATCAGCTACTAACCGCTGTTGTTAAACATATTAAATCCATTTGCCAAATATTTAGTTTTAGTTTCCTTATCTGGCAGTCTGCATTTCTTTTCAGAGACAGAAACAGAATGAAGAGCCACAAATCAGCAAAGATCAGGGCTTATGCACACTGTTTATTAACTATAAGCATAGCAGGATGCCTCCTATGACTTGGAGTGTAGACCTATGAGTTTGTTTCAGACAAATGTATACTTAACATCATCTGACCCCTTTAACTTTGAACAGTGATTCTCCAATTAAGCTCTTCTGGCCCTAGATTTAAATAGCTGTCCACAGCTGCTGCAAATTGATTTATTCCCTGATGAGGGTCAGGGATGCTGAGCAAACACCAGAGAATGGCAGTTTCTAATTTAGGTATCTGTACTGAACTGAATCTGTTTTATGCTTTGTTTCCTTTCGTTTGGTTTTGTCTTACCATTAACACAAGTTTTAAAGGCAATCATAGGTTTACTCTTACAGTTTCTGTAATGATATGAAATGGGGAGGGGGGTGCATAAGCACTTCTGGGTATTTGCATGCACATATGCACACATACATATTCCTATAGGCAGAGCAACTAGCAACAGCTATTACTATTACTAAGATTGCCTGACGTTTCTCATTTAAGGCTGTGTTTCCAGTTACTTATAACTTGAGTAGTAGTTAAACTTTAACTATTTTTCCTGAGGCTTCTGTGCTGGGTGTCTGCTTTTGCCTGTTTCTGTGGTGCATGTGTTTGGGTTTTGTTCGGGGTTTTTTTCATATTAGCTGGTAAAATCATCATTTGTAGTGCAAGTTAAAGAGGAAGACTTTGGTCTATGTTAAAAATGGCTAGTGACAGTTTCATTGAGCATCTCTATCAGACTTTGAAGGAGGCCCTTATGGCTTTTCAAGCATGTACCATTTCTTATCTCATTCCTTGTGAAAATCTGCCCCAGTGTCATCAAATCACAAACCTTCAAAAGATTCTTTTGCAGGTGTTCAGCAGGGACTTAATAGATTTCAGCCACTCAGTTTCATCAAGAGTCATGCTCCCACCTCATGTTGAGCAGAGCTTCCTCTGTAACTGTAGGTCTGGGCTGCTGTCTATGGCAGAGCCAGGTCTGGCCACCTGGCAGTGAGAGGAGAGATTCACATCTGTGCTCTCAGTTCTTCTTCCCACACTGTTGAGCCAGGGAACATGCAAAAGTAAGCTTTCTGACAGGAGTGGGAAGAGCACAAGAAATGAACACGGAGGAGAGGTGATTGGGGCTATGAGCCTAGGTGTGTGCTGGAAGCTAGCAAAATGGAGAGAGGGAAAACTGAGAATGGGTGTTGGACTATGTTGTGGGATGCTGGACCTGGTTGGATGAGAAGGCTGAAGCCATTGGCGACATGTAGGGGGTGCACATGGGTGCACACGAACCGAACCCTCTGAACATGATGATGCACCCCCTGCGAAAAGCCGCTGCTGACACTGTCAGCAGTGCCTGCAGGTAGTCGCTGCTTGCCACCCCACCCCTTGCCACCGACACTGCTGGTGGTGTCTGTAAGCAGTCCATGATCACTGCTGGCTGCTGCTGCTACCGGTGGTGTTTGTGGGTGGTCGCTGACCACTGGTCAGCGCTTGCCACTCCTGTCCCCCGCCTTGGCTGCTGGCAGCACTGTGGCTGCCTGTGGCAGCTCCCCACTTACCTCCACCACACTCCTGCCTCTGACAGCATGACTGCCACCTGCAGGAGCTCACTGTGCCCCCCCAGCCACCGGAGACACGTGGCGTTCACGGCTATAGCTGAATGGACTAGGGTGGGTAGAGGGGTGAGAAGAGCTGCATGAAGAGCTGAATGTGAGTGACTGAGCTGGTGGTAAGTCCTGAAGGCTGATACTAAGATTTGCTGGACAAGGAGACTGGGACTGGAATGAGAACAGTGTCAAGTAGATAAGGAGACTTGATAGATGGGGAGCCAGGAGTAGGAGAAGGACAGGCTGAAGATAATGAGGCAAAATGGGTAGGCATATGCCAATGAATCTGTGCCCACCCTGGATGCTACCTCCGGAGCTTGGAATGGAACCAAGACTCTGGCTCCTGCCATTTCTCTGTGGCTGGCAAATACTGGCCATCTCTGCCCCTTTTAGAGCTGCTACCCACCAGCTTTCAGTTTCTCTGTTAGCTCAAGTGGCACAGCTGTACTTAGCAAATCTGAAATTTCAGCTCCTGGAGATGAATCGTGTGGATGTCAGTATGAAGCTACATGATGGTGTTTGTGATTTTTTTTTTTTTCAGTTTCCTTTCTTTCAGAACTTAGCAACTGTACATAAAATGACATTAAAACTAGAGATAGGCCTGTTGAAAGTCTCTGGGTTGGGGTCAGATGGGAGAACAACAAAGGTGATGTTGTCATGAGTATCTGCTATAGACCACCAGACCAGCAGGATGAGGTGGAAGAGGCATCAAACAGCTAGTGGAAATTTCCAGGTCACAGGCCCTGGTTCTCATGGGGGACTTCAATCACCTTGACATCTGCTTGGAGGGAAATACAGCAGTGGACGGGCAATCCAGGAAGTTTTTGGAGTGTATTAGGGTCAACTTTCTGGTGCCAGTGTTGGAGAGGCCATTAGAGGCAGTGCTCTTTTTGATCTGTTGCTCACAAACCAGGAAGAATTGGTGGGGAAAATAATAGTGGATAGCAACTTGAGCAGTAGTGACCATGAGATAATTGAGTTCAGGATTCTGGGGAAAAGGAGGAAGAGAACAGCAAAGTTAGGACCCTGGACTTCAGGAAAACAGACTTTGACTCACGTAGGGAAGAGGAAGACCAGAAAAAATGTGGGTCCTTCACTGAATCGGGGAGGCAACCTAGTTGATATATGATGCAGAAAAAGCTGAAGCACTCAAATTCTTTTTTGCCTTAGTTTTCACAGGAAGTGTCAGATACCAGACGACTGAACCTGGTAGCACGGTTTGGAGAGAAGGTGAGCAGCAGATGGTGGTGAAAGAACAGGTGAGGGGCTACCATATTTACTTGATTACAAAATAACCCTGAATATAAGATGAACCCTCCCATAATCAGATTCGATATGTGGAACATTTTAAAAATTGTTTTAACTTCCCAGATATAGAATATAGGTATTGGAGGGATGTCTTGAATCCCACTGCTATAGCAGGGAAAACAGTGGCTGGGGGTATCAGGTGGCCCTCTGTCTCATCCACTTCTTTCCCTCTATAGCTTTCTTGTCCCCCCGCCACCACCTGAACTCCCCCCTCCCCAGTTCTCCACAGCTTCTGCCCCTCCTCCCTCAGCCTCTGACCCTTCCCCGTCAACTCCCCAGTCTCTGCCTCTTCTCTTCTCACCACCCTCCTGCCCTTACTGTCAGATGTTGTTCAAGCTGCTCTTGACCACTGCATATGGAAACTCGGTTCTTACCTGGACATGCAGCAGTGCTGGAATGGGTGGGCGGGTGGGGAGGGCAGAAGCTGCAGAGGCAGGGGAGGGGACTGCTGTGGGTCTGACTCTGGTTGTGATCCAGGTTAGGGCCAGAGTCAGAGCTATGGCAGCTGCCTGCCCCCTCCCTCTACTTTGCATGTGGTTATAACATGAAGGACTTTTCCCCATGCTGACGGGGTGGGGGGACCTCATTTTATATCTGAGTAAATATGGTGTGTGTACAAACCCATGGAGCCAGGCAGGATGCATCTGAAGATGCGGAGGGAATTGGTTGATGTGATTGCAGAGCTGCTGGCTATTACCTTTGAAAAGTCATGGTGGCTGGAGAAGTCTCTGATGATTGGAAAAAGGCAAATACAGTGCCCATCTTTAAGAAAGGGCAAGAGGAGGATTCAGGGAACTATAGATTGGTCAACCTTACCTCAGTCCCTGGAAAAATCAGGGAGCAGTCCTCAAGGAATTTATTTTTAAGCACTTGAAGGAGAAGGGGGTGATTAGGAAGAGTCAGCATGTGTTCACCAAGGGCCAGTCATACCTGACCAATCTGATGGACTTCTATGATGAGATGACTGGCTCTATGCATGTGGAGAGAGTGTACCTTGATTTCAGCAAGGCTTTTGGTATGATCTCCCACAACATTCTCACAAGCCAGCTAAGGAAATACGGGACAGATGAATGAACTGTAAGGTAGAAAACTGGCTAGATCATCAGACTCAAAGAATAGTAATCAGTGGCTCCATATCTAGTTTGCAGGTGGCATCAAGTGGAGTGCCCCATGGTTCGGTCCTGGGGCTGGTTTTGTTCATCCAGTCTTCCAGATGGTTGATGAAGATGTTGGAGTGCACCCTCAGGAATGGTGTCAGGATGACACCAAGCTGGGTGGGTAAATAGATGTGCTGGAGAGGAGGCCTAGGGTTCAGAAAGACCTAGACAAATTGTAGGATTCGACCAAAAGAAATTTCATGAATTTCAATAAGGAGAAGTGCAAAGTCCTGCACTTTAGATGAAACAATCCCATGCACCAGTACAGGTTGGAGACTGACTGACTAAAAAGCAGGTCTGCAGAAAAGGATCTGGAGGTTACAGTGGACAATAAGTTGAATATGAGCCAAAAATATGCCTTTGTTGCCAAGAAAGCTAATGGCATAGTGGACTGAATTTGTGTAGGACCTTTGCCAGTAGATTGCGGGAAATGATTATTCCTCTGTTTGGCACGGGTGAGGCCACAGCTAGAAGACTGTGTCCAATTTTGGGCCCACCACTACAGAAAGGACAAATTGGAGAGAGTCCAGTGGAGGGAAACAAAAATGGTTAAAGGGTTGGGGAACATGACTTGTGAGGAGAGGCTGAGGGAACTGGGCTTTTGGAGAAAAGAAGACTGGAAGGGGATTTAATAGGAGCCTTTAACTACCTGAGGGGTGGTTGCAAAGAAGATGGAGCTAGATTGTTCTCAGTGCTGGCAAATAACAGAACAAGGAGCAATGGTTTCAAGGTGTGGCAAGTGAAGTTTAAGTTAGACATTATAAAAAACTTTTGCACTGAGGGTATTAAAGCACTGGAATGGGCCACCCAGAGAGGTTGTGGAATCTCCATCCTTGGAGGCTTTTAAGACCTGGGTAGACAAAGCCTTGGCTGGGATGAAATAGTTGGGTATGGTCCTGCTTTGATCAGCAGGTTGGATTAGATAACCTCATGAGGTCCCTTCCAATCCTAATTTTCTATGATTCTAAAATACTAAAATGACAGTCAACTAAAAAATTAGGAAATACAAGTATTATAGTTGATGTGTGACATCTTAACTCCCTTATGTGTATGCATTATCTTGAAGCTTTAACTTCATGATCTATAACTTTGTGTAATCATTTTTCCACAGAACCTGTTTCATTCAGCAGCATAAATCTGTTCTGGAGATGAACCGATGGTATGTTGCCTGTGGGACCCCATGCTCATTTGCTGTAGAAACTGAGAAGTGTGAGATAAACAAGGAGGTGACTGTAGGAAGAGAAAGGGACAGTTTAATGGTGGAAAGCAGGCCTGGGTTCTATCTTTTCTTGTACCACAGAATTCTTAGTTGAGTCATAGACTATACCTTTTAACTAATTCGCTTCTCATTATCTGGGTGCCTGATCTGAAACCCTTCAGTATGATTTTAAAGAAACGCTGAGCTGTGAACTGACAAAATTGCCAGCAAAAATTAATGGGAGCTACGTTCATAATATATGTGGCTCCATAAATGCTGAAATCTCTTACTCAAGCCTAGGTTTCCCAATTATCCAAAATTAGTGGTTACTTTTAATTCATCCCTGTTTCCATTCCCTACCTGTATTATAGGGACAATATCCTCTCATCTAAAATTGTATAATGAAACTAGGTTAATATTTGAAAAGTATTCAAATACAGTAGGGATGAAGATCATTTAACAGCTCACAAGAAAGTCATTCTGTATATGAATATTTATGCAGTGAACAAGGGAAGGCAGCACACAATAAAGAGAAGACAAAATACAATATTGAAGAACCATTCATCAAGTGAGTACCATATATTCTATATAGAGGAGTCCTGTATAAAACTTGCATGTGAACATGAATTAAAAACTGTTTCATAAGGCTTGTGTGCAGAAATTGGAGGGTTGCAAATTAAGGACACGAGAGTAATCTTAATTCTGGCATTTTCTTATTTTTGAATGCTTGAATTGGCAACCTTATTGTTCTTTAAGTATAGTTCTTGTTTATATGTGCATATATGTCTGTGTTTGTTTGTTGTGTGGCAGTGCTGTTTTACCTTCAACCTCACTGTCTTATCAGTGAAAGAAGAAATAAGAGAACAACATTCATTTAATATAATTTATTATTTGTATTGCTTCAAAAGTACTGGGATTTTCAAATTAAGGGAAGCAGTTTACCATCCTCTGAATTTTGTTCCTCTAGCCTCTCTTGAAAATTCCAGCCAAGATCCCAGTCTGGAGGATCCTTGTGTATGCAAAGATTTAGGAATATGCTCAATTTAGAGTTTACGAGTAATCTCATTCTTCTCAAAAAGACCATATTGCATTCTGTAAAAGTATAGAGATCTACCTACATAGGAGAGAGTGCAAGACTAAATCCTAAGCAGGAGTCTTATGGACAAAGGATGAGGAGAAGGTGTAAACACTTGAGTTCCATAACTGGTGAGGCATGTTTTTGTTTAATGCATTTTGTGAGAGTGGAAGCGCCTCAAGTTAGTCCTGTAATGAGACAAGATGGAAAAAAAAAATATGCCATTACCACTTGTTTTGTATATTACAACAGTTTCCAATATTGATTTCATGATAAATTATTCAAGAATTCAGAAATTTGGGGGAAAGCAAAAATGATGCACGTTGGGTTTTTTGTTGGTGTTGCTGTTGTGTTCCTTTTGGTTGGTTTCCTTCCAGCTTATGCAGTCTGTCTCTCTGGCTGTGTGTTGGTTTCTTTGGAAACGGCCGTAGGATGGAGTTTGATTGACTGTGTTGTCAGATGGACTGTCAGAGTTGTGAGCATTTTGGAATGGTAGACATGAATGTGTGAGATGAAAAAACAAATTCTTACCCATATCTTATTAAACTCTGCAACCTGAAAGAATATGACCAGCTCTGAATACTGGAAAGCTTTCACTTTTGTGAAGTTTATTCATAAAGGATGTGATTTAATTAATGAGACTGGGGAAAATATATTTTTTAATGAAAACAAGAATTTTTTAAGTGACTGTTGGAGGTGCTAGTTTCTTTCTGTTGCAGGCATTCTTAGCTTGTTTTTTTCCCCCTACAACACTCATACTACTGCATCCAAATGGTATAGAGTGACAATAAATTGCTGAGCCTCTATATTGAAATCTGAAAGTTCATTTAATTTGTAGCAACTCTGGATCAGAAACACAAAACAGATCTCTTCCTGAATTTGTAAAAACACATTTAATTGATTCTCTGCTTACGTTCACACCTTATATATTTATGTGGCGTTCCCCTCTATTGTCTTTCGCAGCACTGTCTTTGGGACTCCTTATCTTGGTCAGAGTTCTGCAAGGCCAGCTGTCTTGAAGCCTGCCATGGCTGATGCTGTTTTGATGCTGATGGTGATCCTGAGGTCGGGGGCAGATTGCTGGCTGGAGGCTAAGGGTGACGTCAGCGTGTACCTTGCTGGGAGAGTTAATCTCCTACTGGAGAGAGAGAGAGAGAGAGAGAGAGAGAGAGAACAAACATTTAATAATCATCTCACTCGGGAGACTGGCATGTTGGAATCATATTTTGTAGTTGTCTTCTGTGGTTAAAAAACAACTGGTACATCCTACTACTTTTAATACAAGTATGTGTCTGTAAAGGTATGTTTTATAAGGATCTATTTTGTTCATTGTCCATAACCACTTCAGGGAAAATTAATGCTGGAAAGGTAGGTATATATGTTCCTGTATACAGAACCAGATTTGCTTAACAGATCAATCAACAAAATCTATTTCATGCAGTGATAAACTAACTGAAGTCAAAGATTTAAACTAAGCAAGTGATCTGTGAATTTCTTTAGATCAAAATATCACATCTGTGCATATCAAAAATAGTGTTAAGTTAGGTTTGGGGCTGAGAGACACAAACTCCCACTGTAGGACAACATACGGGCAAATGATTATCAGTACAATATACCATACAAGTAGACAGGTCATTATGTTAGCATTTTTCTGATGGTTTTAACAGGAGGGTTATCTGATCCATCTTGGAAGTCAGTTGCAAGTATTCAGAATTATTAGGACTGTTGGTTATGGAAACGACATTAAGAAAAGGGGGGACATGTCCATTAAGTTTTGCAGGCTTGTTTGTGAGTCTATGTATGATACTATTTGCAAGCTGCCAACTGAAATGCTGGTAAACTACCTCTTTTAAGAAACGCTTCTGCCTCATTTTAGTACAGTTTTCTCATTTTGGGTCTCAGCTTTGGGGTGACTCACTTGGGATCAAATATTGAACCGTGGGCTCTCAGCACTTCTGCAAAGAAGGCAGAGCATTTCTCAAACTCGGCAGGTAAAATTTAGACCATTTTTTTTGACAAGGCTGGCCTTATCTCAGGCATGACATGCTAATATAGTGTTGGATAGCAAGCTGAAATGCCCAGCTCTTCCCCGCTTTGAATTCCTTTAACCTGTGAGGTTATTTAATTGCTAGTCTTGAACCACAGCAACAGCCAGCAATCATTTTAGAGGAGGTAAATGACTCTCACACTGATGGATTTAGATAAAATAGGGCGTAATCTGGGTTATGAACTGCTAGACTTATCTACACACTCCCTTCCCCCGCTGTTCCAGTAGTCATGATGATTTGGTGACAGGAGAGACATTAATAACCCTGATGAAGACTACAAGCTCTTTCAGAGGCTTTAACAACCGCATCTACCGACTCCACTTCATTCCTCCCTCCCCCGCCACCCTTCTCCATATGTCCACCTTCAGGCCACTTCAGACCATAAATGGAAAGCAGCAGGGTGAGGGCAGATCACACACCTCAACACTGGAGTTGTGTGTGTGGGGCGGGGGAGGATGTCAGAAATCAGGAGAGCTGAAACCTGATGCCCAGCATGCAAAATAGTTAAGCTTGGTGTCTCCTAAAATGAAATACGAAGTGCGTATATGGGGGTCAGGCTAATCTGATTGTATTTTATTATGAGGCTGCCCTTGGCTGCAGCCCTAGAGGTGTAGATGCCTGTGGGCACAGTCATGAGGATTAGGCTCTCTCTCTTCTCCCTTTTTTCCCTTCCCCCCATGCCAAAGAAGAGGAAGGGGTCTAGGAAGTTCTCAGGGGACAGCAGATCTGGGGAGGCTCTGATGTCGAATAAAGGCTTGGCAACTTCACAGCGGCTTCAAAAGGCAGTGTTAAATGTGACACCCGGAGGGAATCGGAGCAGCAGCAGCAAGTCCCAGCTACCTACTCTTCCCCGCCCCCCACCACACCCGCTTCCCAGGGAAACTTGTAAGAGGAGGAGGAGGGCTGCTAAAGTCTCACCTTGGTTTGAAACAGTTTGAGGCTTTAGTGCAAGAGCGGAATTCCTCCAGGGGGGCCGGGCCGGGCCGGGCCGGGGGGCGAGCGGGAGCTTTGTCCCTCCGCCGGCTCGCCGCGCTGCCCCAGGTTGCTCGGCGGCGGCTTTGCGCGCTGGTCCGCTGCTGGCTTAGAAAAAAAAAACCCCCAACCAAACAAGACAACGGCCCCCAAACCCAGCAGCAGCCGCCAGCTGGGGCAGGACAAGCCGGGGGCTGCCGCAGCTTCCCCGGAAACTTTGCAGGGGAGAGCTTAACCCTTGGAGCGGCTCCGCGCGAAGGCAGGAGAGCCCGGCCGGCCGCTGCGTTGCTTTCTCATTGCTTGATCCCCGCCCCCCCCCTTATATTTGATCCCCCCCGAACCCCAGCCTCCTTCGCTTTCATTTTCCGCGCGACTCGGGCGAGCGATGGACGTCTCCTTCCCTCTTTAAAGCACCCGGGGCTCCCCCGGCGCAGGAGCAGGGGCAGGGGCAGGGGCATGGAGCGGGGGGCGGCCGGGCCGGCCCCTCGGGCGGGGGCGGGGGCGGCGGGCAGCATGCTGCCGGCTCGGCTCCAGGTGCCGCGGAGTTGAAGGGGGCCGAGGCGGCGGCGGCGGCGGCGCTCGCTCTCCCTCTCGCTGCCCCTGGCTGATGTGCAGCCCGGCTCCACCTTCCCGCGGCGGGGGCGGTGGCGGGCAGCCGGCACACGGCTCGGCCGCGGAGCCCTGGCGGCAGCGGGCAGCGCCAAAGTTTCTCCCCGGCGCTTGACAGAGGCGGGGGGTCGCCGCCTGCCCCCCGGCAACTTGTGTCGTGCGAGGGGGGGAGGCAGCCGCCCTCTCCCGCTGCCACCCGCGGAGCGCGGCTACCTCCCGGGGCCGGAGGAGCCCCGCCGCATCCCCGCACCCCCCGGAGCATCAACATGCTGGGCTGGCGGGTGGCCCTGTGGCTGGCCGGCTGGACGGCGTGCGCCCGGGAGCTGCCCCCCGACTACGACTACCCGTACGGGCTGAGCGAGGAGGACCCCGCCGAGGGGATCGATTACAAGGACCCTTGTAAAGCCGGTAAGTGGGATGCTCCCCCCCGGAGCTCACCTGCTGCTCCCCTGGGGCCCGGGGGCAGCAGCAAGTGGACTTGGACTTGGGGACCTTGCTTCGCCGCTCCCACAAAGCCGCGGCCGGGGCCGGTCGTGCTCGGAGCCCGCAACGTGCGGGACGCGGTGCCCCGCTCCCCCGCCCGGGCAGCGCCGCGGCCTCCTGCGGCCCCGGGCAGGCGGGAGAGCCGGGGGTCTGCCCCGGCCCCGCGCAAGCCCGGCTGCTGCTCGCACGTGCTGGGTGCTGCCACCACGTGAGAGGAGTTCCTGTGCCCCCCCCCCCTTCTCTCCTCTCCCTCTGCCAGCTCTCCTCCTCCCCCCGCCACCTTCCCTTGCAACCTGCTTCTTGAATCGTGGCCACTTACTCAGTTCGCAGCACTTCGCCCTGAGAGAGCAGCCCGCTCTCCAGAGGGTCTCTAGCTCCCTGGCTTGCCCTGGAGATCCCCCCCCTTGGCCCATCCTCGGATGCCACTTGACAGTCTCCGTTGCAACTGTGCTGGACTTCCAGCACCCTGGCATCTCTTTTGCTGTGTTGACTTTGGTCCAGTGGGCACTGGCTTCAGACAGGTTTCCCAATGCTTGGTATAATTATCTGCTCATATAACTATGTAAATGAATACTAAGCAACTCTGTACACAAGAGTTACACTTTCAACTCCACTCTGAGTTTGTGCATGTGGGTACAGGGGGGAGACCAGCACAGGATTGCATTTAAAACCACATCAGACTAACGCAGGGGTGGGCAAAATGCGGCCCGGGGGCCGATGGCCGGCCCGCTAGGCCGTTCTATCCGGCTTGTGGGGCCCCTAAAAAAATTAGAAAATTAATATTTATCTGCCTCTTGCTGCCTGTCATGCAGCCCTTGATGGCTTGCCACAACTCAGTAAGCGGTCCTCTGCCCAAAATAATTGCCCACCCCTGGACTAACGTTTGTGGCCTTATCTAGTGTATTAAGGGCTGTTTATATTGCCTTTGTCTAAGACAATGAAATATTATCCTCTTTATTTCCAGTTGGAGGAGAGT